>NC_136412.1:49125000-59125000 GCF_051521515.1 Lactuca serriola | reverse complement strand
TTCTTTGGAAGTTCTTGATTACCGGGGTATGTCGGGAGGTGGGAAACACGTTCTAGTACATCTAAAATTGAACCATTTAATAGGTTGTCTTTAGATCTCGTTGCTTAATGTAAGTGGACAACAATATCCTTGGTCGTCGTCAACTAAATACCCATTTAAGAATATATATATATATCAAAATGTCTTATCACTTATAATCAGTCCAATTTGTCAACATCCATTGTGTTTAAGTGGATCACAATACTAGTGATTGACCAGATCTAAACATGCAGGCGTGTGCCAATAAACGATATTGAAATGCTTGATAACTTTGATCCCAATTGTCTTTGTTTATGTTAAATTTGTTCCTAGTTTTCCTCTATGCACAAATTTAGGGGGAGAATTAAAAAATTTAAAAACCAAACAAAAATCAGAAAACCAAAAATCCAAAAATAGTGTTATGTTTGTTTTATTTTTTCAGAAAAATCCAAAAATATTTTGGTTTCTGTTTTATTTTTTTCTAGAAAATATATAAAAATATACAAAAAATTGTGTGTTCAGTTTGTTTTTAGTTTTTAGTTTTTACCTCAATTTTTTCTTTTTCTTGGAAAGTGAATTCATATGTAGATGAGACTCATGGAGACTGTATCGAGAGTTTCTAACCCATGGCTTCATCCGTGATCATCGAAGAATTCTCATTCGAAGGAACCAGAAATGAAGATTATTCTTTCAACATACAATATTTCAACCCCAGAAGCACGGTGACATTGTACTTGAAGATTATGTGACAGATTTCATTGAAGCCTCCTCAATCAATTTGTTGCTATCTATGAACCTGCTGAAGTGATCCAGAAAATTAGCTCTCTCTGTTGTTCTTTCTGAAGACTCATCAAGTTCATCTTGAAGATGTGAAGATTTTAAAGGTTAACGCTGAAGCCAAGATCCAACTGAATATTGACAAGAAAAGCTATCTAATTTTTGTTTGTTGGGTCATTTAGAAAAGAAAGCTATAAACCAAGGGGGGTATTGTTGGGTCTAAAATATGGTTTATACTTTGCTTTTCAAGGCTATTGGGTTTTCGCTCCATGTGCTGTGTTCAGTTAAATGTGATCACGACCCAATGGGTGTTTACGGACGTGAACTAGTTCATGGCCGTGAACATATTAATGGCCCATGTGCCTTATATATATATATAGGTGTTAAATGGTAGAGAGTGTAAAACATAGGGTTTAGGGCTAGAAGAGAGAGAGTGGTGCTAAGTGTGTGTGAATATTGTAAGGAACTTCATTCTAATCATCAAATCATTCAAGATTCATCTTATTCTTCTTATCCTTCTTCTGTATTTTGATTTTGCATCATCCAATTGATTGGGATTCCGCACCATCAATTGGATTTGGTTGATACATCAACCAAATTTGGGACTTACAAAAAGGGTCTAGGGTATGATAGTGTTCCTCCTCCTTTTAATCACAATTATTTGTTTACCCCTATGACTTATAAAGAAATGGATTGAGAGGCACATCTTGTATATGGCAAACATGTTGTATTTGTGCCAGAAAGTGGTTCTAGGATAGAGGATACTAATGTTTCTACTTCACATGCATATTCACCTTAGGTTCTAGGCAAACTAGAAGCAGAAGCAAGTGTTTCTGATAATAATTTAGTTTTACAAACTGATGTTTCTGTTTCAAACACTGATGTTTTTGTTACTAGTTTGAAAACTAATGTTTTGGTTTTTGATGATGTTGTTGTGAACACTGATGATTCAGATGTTTTTGATAAGTGTGGTGATGTGTTTGATAAATCAAATAACCGTGTCACTAGCACATACCTGCCACCTAAGCCAGTCACACAATCTGAACCATGCATGTGAACTTGATGGAAAAGGAAAGAATTCAATAAAGACAATAAATTAGGAAAGAGCGCTATCGGTTTCTTTATGAAGAAACAAACATGTTTCAATTGTGGAATTCCTGGTCATATCACAAGAAACTGTCCTAATCGTGCATTTGTTCCTTTTTATGCTTAAAGAAGAAAGAACAAGTCACGAGGAAGATCTCTTAAGAAAAAATCCTCAAGATTTCATTTAGTTGATGGTGATTGGAACATCAATAAAGAAAGAAATCGGGCTGATCTTGAAAAGAACAAACATGTTTTAAACAAAAATTGAACATGTATTTAACGAGACTGAAAGTGGTTAAGCCAATATTGGTATCGTTAAAGACATCGTCTAGGTCTTCGGCTAGTCTTAGACGGAAACCCAAATGATCAAAACCAAAGAAAAACATTTCAAAATCACCTGTAAATATTTCCAAACCTAATTATAAATGGGTGCCCAAAAACTCAAATGTCCAATCACCTCAACGTCCTTTATGTGCATCAGGTAATCAATCTATCTTAAAAAATGAAAAGATTAATTATGTCACTAACAAGGGAAAACCTAGTGTCTCTAAGACCTGGGTTCCAAAATCTAATTAATCTTATACATCATGCACGAACAGCTACGGAGGAATATCGTTAGACATTGGTATGCCGATAATGGTTGTTCCAGGCACATGACAAGAGACATCTCCCAATTGTAAGACATTAATAATTTTAATGGGGGGAGGGGTGTTTCCTTTGCGGGAGGAGAAGGTAGAAAGATCACTTAGAAAGGTATAGTGATGAATGGTTTGCTTAAGTTTGAGAATTTTAACTATTCTCCTGAGTTGAAACACAACCTGTTGAGCGTCTCTTAGATATGTGATAAAGGCTATTCAACACATTTTACGAACACAGAGTATCTCATTTTGAAGCCCGAAATCATTATACCTGAAGAATGGATTTTGATCAGATCTAAAAAGGAAGGGAATGCCTATGTTATTGACATGAATCATAACATACACGAGCAAGTCACTTGTCTTTTCTCAAAAGTCTCTGAACACAATGTCATGCTTTGGCATCGTCTTCTTGGACATGGGAATGCCAAGAACATCAATCATCTTGCTAAAAATGATATTGTGCATGGTCTTCCAGTCAAAGATTTCATAACCTTTGAGAAGTGTGTTTCTTGTGCTCAAGGCAAACGTCATCGCAAGACACATTAGCCAAAGTTGGTGAACTTAATTAGCAAGGTTCTTCAGTTATTACATATGGATTTTTTTAGTCTGGTCAACATTCTCAACATTAACCAGAATTTTTAATGCCTAATTGTGATTGATGATTACTCACGATTCACATGGGTCTTCTTGTTTTCCAATAAGAGTGGGATTGCTGACTTGATCAAGGAATTCATTGTGATGATTGAGAATTTGACAAATGAAAATGTGATGGAGCTTCGAACTGATAGTGGCATAGAGTTCAAGAATGCAAATCTGGATCATTTTTGTGCAGAACAGTGTATACTACGTCAATACAACTTTGTTCGGACACCACAACAAAACGGTGTTATTGAACAAAGAAATTGTACTCTAATACGCATTGTAAGCACTATGCTTTGTGGTTACAAGCTACCGATCTTCTTATGGGCTGAGGCTATTAACATTGTTTAATGCCCAATTTTGGTATGTTATTTAAATCTTTATCTTTTTGAGTTCTCAAGAGGGGCTCGAGGAGTCAGTTACCCGATTCGTCGAGTAGGGATGGGATTTCGAGTTTTCCACGGGTTTTGCACCGTGTTTAAACCATGTTATGAGCCCCAAACTCGCCTCCTTCACCCTCAGAGCGTCATTTAGCAAACCCTAACCATTCCTTGAGCATTTTTAGCATTTCTTGTGTGAATCTTGAAGTTTTGAAGAGAAGAAAAAAGCTAGATCCAAAGGAGTAGATCGAGATCCAAGATCTTGCACCCACTATAGAGTTTATTGAGGTACTAATCGGATTCCTTCTATTTCTATGATTGATTCTCAATTAGAAATCACATTTAGGTAATTTTATCCATTTCTTAGCTTGATTATAGTAGAGAGATTGCATTGGGTTGAATAGCCTTCTGATCTAGCAATGTTTCAGTTCCAAAAACACAGATCTAACACCTTTATGGAGCCATTTTGAAAGAAAGCCCGAGATCTACTCTTTTAAGTGCCTTTTATGCCGATAAACGTTTATGGATGTCTATGTACACATAAAGATATAATCTTTACGTGTTAATCAAGCCTTAGGAACCCAGATCTGTAAGTTGTATGCATTGGTTTTGAGCAGGATCAACTGTATAGAAGTTGCATGCAACCGACTCAGCGAGTCGTTCTTTGGACTCGGCGAGTCGAGTCTCGAGTCCCCAATATTCCCCTTCATGAGTCATGCCGAATGGAAACAGTGAGTTATGGGTGGACTCAGTGAGTCGGAGATGAGACTCATTCGTGGAGGGACTAGCCGAGTCAGTGCCCTGACTCGGCGAGCCCAAGTTAATCTTCATATGTTAAGAACAGACTCGGCAAGTTGTTCATACAACTCGGCGAGTCACAGTCAGAGTGTTCATATGTTGAAGGAGAACTTGACGAGTTGTTCATACAACTTGGCGAGTCAGATGCAAATTGACTGAGTGTTAGTATCAAAGAGGAACTCGTCGAGTCTATGCCAAACTCGACGAGTAGTAGCGTGTAGAAATGAGAAATGAGAGTAGGGACTCGACTAGTTGGTGGCCCAACTCGATGAGTTAGGTCAACTGTATGTTGACTTTGACCAAGAGGTTAACCTTGACCAGGGGTAAAATAGTCATTTTACCCTCAGTATAGTTATCAGTATTTGATTGAGTGCACTTATGGAAATTGTTGCCAAGGAGATACCGGAGCAGCAGCAGACAGTTTCCAGAGCAGTTCATTCAGCAGCCAGACTACAAGGTGAGTTTTCCTTCTAGTAGGAACGGGTCTACGGCCACAATGTCGGCCCGTTTAGTTAGTAGTCAGTTCCGGACTTCGTTCTGATGCAGTAGTTCAGGGTGCTTGATGTCTTTGTGATTCAAGCATGTTTATGTGTTATGTGTTCCGGCTTTAGTGCGATGCAGTATGTAGTATATGTGTTATGCTAGTTGATTTGTGTTTATGCTATGCTATGCTCAATCAATTCCGGGCTTCGGTCCGATGCAGTTAGTTCCGGACCTCGGTACGATGCAGTTAGTTCCGGACTTCGGTTCAATGTAGGGTAGGAGGTCCCAGTCAGTTCCAGAATACGGTTCGATGCAGTTTCCGGACTTCGGTCCGATGTAGTGGGCAAGGCCTTGGTCAGTTTCCGGACTCCGATCAGATGTAGTTTCCGGACTTCGGTCCGATGCAGTGGGCAAGGCCCAGTATGTGCTTTATATGTTATTGTATGGTATGTGGTAGTATGGGGGAGCTCACTACGCTTTGTGCTTACAGTTTCAGTTTTTGTTTCAGGTACTTCCACAAGTAAAGGGAAGAGCTCGGGATGATGACATCGCATACACCACCGCTTCAGATTTTGTCCTAGGAGTCGATTCAGCTTTTTGTAGATATGATTTGATACAGTCTTGATACAGTTTTCTTATCATACTTTATTATTGTTTTGAGATATTGACGTATGGGTTTTTACTTTATGATATTGATTTAATGATTTTAGTCATGATTAAACAAAAAAATTTAGGTCGTATTTTGGGATATTTCAAGTTGCTATCAGAGCCTTAGTTTGAGGGATTCGGGCACACTTACGGGTGTGACTAAACTCAAACTAAGGGAAATAGTAAAAGGATTTTCGAAAGAAAAATGTTTTCAAAAGAAATTTTGAGAAAAAGACTTAAAAAGAAAAGATTTTTGAAAACGAGAAAAGGGTGTGGTGCATGCGATCAGCCAAGCTCAAGTAAGTGCTCCCAAATTACCCATATAAGATTATGTTATGATTATCTATTTCAGCTTCAGTAGAACAACATGCTAGAATAGGACTAAGGTTCTAGGAAGATGCCTTATATGCCTGCTATATGTGTTCCAGCTTTATGAGAATTTCATGCTAGTATTGAGTAGACAGCAGTAGGATAGCCTGTTAGGTTGTGTCTGATAGTATGCGGTTAGCATTGTATGCTAGTACAGTTTCTAGTTATGAGGATAGAATTGCTTGAGTAGTTTCCTGTGTTCGAATGTTTCTTGCTTTGTGCTTTATGGGACTTCGAACAATGGGAGTTAGTCGTTAAGTGAATACGTCACATCGCATGTGATCAGAGTTGAATAATCTCAGAGTGCTAGATTTGGCCCTACTGCACAGCTCTTGTTTGAGTCTAGTCGTTGTAGGGGTGAGTCTTTTACTCGAAGGATTATCCGAGCCTCGTCACATGTGATCATATTCAGGTGATGACTAATTGGCATTACAAGGAGGCCTTCAGCGGCTGAGGACAAGTTTTGGTTGAGTCAGAGATTTCCCTACGACAAGCCTAGGTTGAGAGTAGCAGAGATCAGCAGCAGTGGTAGTGGCTTGGTGGAGTCGAGGTGGTCCTTGAGGAGATACAGATAAATGTTGAAGGTAGTAGGGGCCCATACTACAGGAAGCAGAGGATCAGTACTTCAATCGAGGAAGGTTGAGACAAGACCGGAAAGCTTGTAGTAGTAGTGATCCCTTGAGATATATCAGTTTTTTGACGTTTATCGTAATGTGTTGCAGAATGGTCATTTTACGCCCTAGTCCAGCAGGCGGCAATTCAGGTGCCGGGGAGGGATCAGGATCAGGCTCAGGGGGCGAATAGTTGGATGAGCAGACTAGAGAGTTCTTTACTTCAGAGGTTACTCGTATCATTCTTGAGCAGACTCCAGTGATCTTTGGTTCGATCAAGGAGGGTATACTAGAGTTGTTGGAGGAGAAGCTAGGCACATTTCGTGCTGAGGTGGCGTCCATGATGGGGTCACGCACGCTTACTTTTAGGGAGTTCTGGGCATGTGGAGCTCCAAATTATCACGGGACGCGGGACCCCATAGCGAGTACCAGATGGTTGGCGGATATGGCCAACGCATTCCGCACTAGCAGGTGTCCCGAGGGGAACAAGGTCACATTAGCGTCCTGTCTTCTAAATGACAGGGTACGAGATTGGTGGGAAGAGGTTGGACATGTCATTAGAGATGATGCAGCTTTGGATACTATGACCTAGGATGACTTTACTGCCAGGTTCAAAGGCGAGTTCACACCGGTTATTGAGGTGCAGCAGTTAGCCAGGGAGTTTCAGGATCCCACCCAGACTACAAAGACAGTGGCGGAGATTACCGCCAAGTTCAGGGAAAGGGCGCTTCTCGTTCCTCAGTACGAAGCTGATGAGGAAATGAAGAAGGCCCGTTATCATGAGATGTTGTGGAGTGACATCCGCCAGTTTGTGAGCCGGTCCAACTGTAAAACGCTAGAGGACATGATTGCTAGGGCTCGGAAAAAAGAGATTGACCTTGAGATGGAGAGAAAGAGGAATCCGGAGGCGGCTTTGGGTTCAGGGAGTTTGGACAAAAAGCCCAAGGTTTCAGATCACAGATCCAGGAGTCAGCGGAGCCACAGTCGGTGTGGCAACTGTGGGAGATCGGACGATGAGGCGTGCAAGGCAGGGAGTGTCGGCTGTTATAAGTGCGGTCGGACTGGGCACATGAGTAGAGATTGTACAGCTACTACTACCGCCACCACGACATCCGATCTGATTTGCTTCCATTGCAATTAGAGGGGACATAAGAAGTCCCAGTTTCCGAGTTTAGCGGCAGTAGGGAAGGTGTCAGCACCTGCCCCTGCTACCTTGAGGATTACAGACGGACGCCAGGGCCGAGTTGAGACGCCAGTGGCGAAGAGTAGGGCATTTCAGCTGACAGCAGAGGAGGCGCGAGCGACTCCTACTGTGGCGACCGGTATGTATTTTTCCTTATCTCTACATTTAGTATTGATTGTTTCTTATGATTATATGTTTTGTATAGGCTCGTTCCTAGTGAATGGCATTTCAACCACAATATTGTTTGATTCGGTGGCTACCCAATCATTCATTTCACTTGCGCTTAGCAAGAGGTTTAGTAGAGCTCCAGGGGAGCTGGATTGTCTACTTGAGGCCGAGATCGCAAATGATAGAACCGTTAGGGTCGCGAGAGTGCATAGAGGATGTTCCCTTCAGTTATTCGAGGGGCAGTTTTCGGTGGACTTGGTCCCTATTCCCCTGCGAGGGAATAAGGTCATCGTAGGCATGGATTGGCTGAGCCCCAATGAGGCGATGATTGATTGTGACCTGCAGTTAGTGAGGGTTAGCACACCCAGTGGGGGAAAGTTAGTGATTCAGTGCGAGAGGCCACAGCGCGAACCAGTTCTTTGTTCAGCAGCGAGAGCGAGGCGTTACTTCCAGCAGGGTTGCGCCAGCTACATTGCCTATGTTCTAGATGCTCGGGAGAAGGGCAAGACGACAGTTGACGATGTTCCGGTAGTGGGAGACTACCCGGATGTATTTCCAGAGGATTTTTTAGGAGTACCTACGGAAAGAAAGGTTGAATTCATGATTGACTTGATTCCTGGTGCGGCTCCGATAGCTAAGGCACCATATCGGTTAGCTCCCCCAGAGATGCAGGAGTTGTCTATGCAGCTACAAGAGCTGCTGGACAAGGGTTTTATCAGGCCGAGCAGTTCGCCCTGGGGAGCGCCAATTATGTTCATAAAGAAGAAGGATGGGTCGCACCGTATGTGTATATATTTCCGGGAGTTGAATAAGGTAACGGTGAAGAATCGTTACCCACTCTTGAGGATATATGACTTGTTTGATCAGCTTCAGGGAGCATCTTGGTTCTCCAAGGTTGATTTGCGCTCCGGGTATCATCAAATGTGTGTTAGGGATGAGGATGTGTAGAAGACGACTTTCAGGACCCGCTATGGTTATTATGAGTTTGTGGTGATGTCGTTTGGGCTCACCAATGCTCCAGCCGCGTTCCTGGACCTCATGAACCACGTGTGCAGGCCGATGCGGGATCGGTCTGTGATAGTATTCATAGAATACATCATGGTTTATTCCAAGATGCAAGAGCAGCATGAGGAGCAACTGAGGGAGGTGCTAGAGACCTTGAGGAGGGTGAAGCTTTTCGCAAAGTTCTCCAAGTGTGAGTTCTGGTAGCGCGACGTGCAGTTCCTTGGGCATCTCGTCAACCAGAATGGTATATGGTAGATCCGGCTAAGATAGAGGCCGTCATGTAGTGGGAGGTCCTGAAGTCTACATCTGAGATTCGAAGCTTCCTAGGTTTGGTAGGGTACTACAGGAGAATCATCCAGGATTTCTCCAAGATATTTGTACCACTCACCCGACTGTCTAAGAAGTCCGTGGTGTTTCGCTGGGGGCCTAAGCAGCAGGTAGCATTTGAGAACCTCAGGCAAAGATTGTGCGAGGCACCGATTATTATCCTGCCAGAGGGAGTAGAGGATTTCGTAGTCTACTGTGATGCTTCAATCATAGGTATGGGAGCAGTGTTGATGCAGCGAGGCCGTGTGATAGCTTACGCCTCTAGAAAGTTGATGCCTCACCAGGCTAACTATCCTATGCATGATTTAGACCTGGGGGCAGTGGTTTTTGCTCTCAAGATTTGGAGGCATTACCTTTATGGGGTCTGTTGTACCATCTACACAGATCATAAGAGTCTGAGGTACCTCATGGATCAGCCAAATCTTAACGTGAGGCAACTACGGTGGTTAGATGTGGTAAAGGATTACGACTGTGAGATCCTTTATCATCCAAGGAAGGCCAACGTGGTGGCCGACACCCTGAGCCGCAAGGCGGCAGTAGCTCCAATCAGGGATATATGTCTGATGATAATAGTGATTACTCCATTGTTGGAGCAGATCAGAGAGGCACAGGTCGAGGGCCTCAAGGAGGAGAGGAAGAAGTGTGAGAGGATCGTGGGCTGAGTAGCTTCCTTTGACTATGACAGTCGAGGACTATTGACCCTTCATGGGAGAGTTTGGGTACCGTACTAGGGCGGTGTGCAGAAAGTATTGATGGAAGAGGCCCATAAGTCTCGATTTTCCATCCATTTAGGGGCGAAGAAGATGCATAGAGATATTCGGCCCTATTATTAGTGGCCCTGCATGAAGCAGGATGTGGTCTGGTATGTGGAGAGGTGGCTGACCTGCAGGAAGGTCAAGGCCGAGCACCAGAGGCCTCACGGCAAGATGCAGCCGTTAGACATCCGAGTGTGGAAATGGGAGGACATCACCACAGATTTCATCACTAAGCTTACCAGGACCGCACGTGGAGTGGATTCGATTTGGGTTGCTGTGGATCGCCTGATGAAGAGTGCTCATTTTATACCAATCCATGAGAGCATATCGGCTAAGAAGCTAGCCGATATTTATGTGCGAGAGGTTGTAGCACGACATGGAGTGCCTGTTTCAGTGGTGTCAAACCGAGACGTCCGATTTACTTCCAGATTCTGGAAGCGGTTCCACGAAGACATAGGTACTCGTCTCCATTTCAACACCACTTTCCACCCTCATACGGACGGGCAGAGCGAAAGGATGATTCAAACTCTCAAGGACATGCTTTGAGCTTGTGTTCTAGACTTCGGTGGCAGTTGGGATACGTATCTTCCCTTAGCGGAGTTTTCGTATAACAAAAGTTACCATACGAGTATTGACCGCCCTCCATTTTAAATGCTCTACGGGAGGAAGTGCAGGACCCCTATTTGTTGGGGCGAGGTCGGTCAGCGAGTCATCCGGAGCACCGAAGTGGTGCTCCAGACCATAGAGTTGATCCAACAGGTTTGTAGTAGACTACAGACTACGCAAATTCGACAGAAGAGTTACGCCGATAGGAGGCGTTCAGACTTGGAGTTTCAGGTGGACGATATGGTCCTCCTGAAGGTGTCACCCTGGAAGGGTATTATCAGGTTCCGTAAGAGGGGCAAGCTGTGCCCCAGGTACATCGATCGTTTTAGGGTTTTGGCCCGGGTAGGTCGGGTCGCTTATCGGTTGGATCTTCCGGCAGATCTTAACCAGATCCAAAACACTTTCCATTTTTCCCAGTTGAAGAAGTGTTTGGTGGACGAGTCAGCAGTTGTACCCTTGGAGGATATTCAGGTTGATGGCAGCCTGAATTGTATTGAAAGACCGGTTGCGATCTTGGATCGAAAGACGAAGACCTTGAGGAACAAGGTTGTTCAGTTGGTAAAGGTGTAGTGGCAGCACCGGAAGGGGTTTGAGTGGACATGGGAGGCAGAGGAGGAGATGATGGAGCACTACCCAGAGTTGTTTCCAGATGTAGCAGCAATAGACTTCGAGGACAAAGTCTGAGACAAGTGGGGGAGAGTTGTAACGCCGAATTCTGGTATGTTATTTAAATGTATATCTTTTCGACTTTTCAGGAGGGACTCGACGAGTCAGTAGCCCGACACGTCGACTAGGGACGGGATTTCGAGCACGTGTAAGTAGGCGACTCAATGTGTCCATATTCGGGACTCGGCAAGTCCGCCAGTCTGGAAGAAACCCTAGACCCACGGGTTTTGCACCTTATTTAAACCATGTTATGAGCCCCAAACTCGCCTCCTTCACCCTCAGAGCATCATTTAGCAAACCCTAACCATTCCTTGAATATTTTGAGCATTTCTTATGTGAATCTTGAAGTTTTGAAGAGAAGAAGAAAGCTAGATCCAAAGGAGTAGAAGGAGATCCAAGATCTTGCACCCACTACAGAGTTCATTTAGGTACTAATCAGATTCCTTCTGTTTCTATGATTGATTCTCCATTAGAAATCACATTTAGGCCATTTTATCCATTTCTTAGCTTGATTATAGTTGAGAGATCGCATTGGGTTGAATAGCCTTCGGATCTAGCCATGTTTCAGTTCCAAAAACTTAGATCTAACACCTTTATGGAGCCATTTTGCATGAAAGCCCTACATCTACCATTTTAAGTGCCTTCTGAGCCTATACACCTTTATGGATGTCTATGTACACGTAAAGATATAATCTTTACGTGTTAATCAAGCCTTAGGAACCCATATCTACAAGTTGTATGCATTGGTTCTGAGTAGAATCAACTGTATAGAAGTTGCATGCAACCAACTCAGCGAGTCGTTCTTTGGACAAGGCGAGTCGAGTCGCGAGTTGCCAATATTCCCCTTCATGAGTAATTCCGAATGGAACCAGTGAGTTATAGTGGACTCAGTGAGTCGGAGATCAGACTCATTCATGGAGGGACTAGGCAAGTCAGTGCCCTGACTCGGCGAGCCCAAGGTAATCTTCATATGTTAAGAACAGACTCCGCAAGTTGTTCATACAACTCGGTGAGTCACAGTCAGAAATCACATTTAGGTAATCGGATTCCTTCTGTTTCTATGATTGATTCTCCATTAGAAATCACATTTAGGTAATTTTATCCATTTCTTAGCTTGATTATAGTAGAGAGATTGCATTGGGTTGAATAGCCTTCTGATCTAGCAGTGTTTCAGTTCGAAAAAGATAGATCTAACACCCTTATGGAGCCATTTTGCAAGAAAGCCCTAGATCTACTCTTTTAAGTGCCTTTTAAGCCAATAAACCTTTATGGATGTCTATGTACACGTAAATATAGAATCTTTACGTGTTAATCAAGCCTTAGGAACCCATATCTACAAGTTGTATGCATTGGTTCTGAGTAGAATCAACTGTATAGAAGTTGCATGCAACCAACTCGGCGAGTCGTTCTTTGGACTAGGCGAGTCGAGTCGTGAGTTGCCAATATTCCCCTTCATGAGTAATTCCGAATGGAACCAGTGAGTTATAGTGGACTCAGTGAGTCGGAGATCAGACTCATTCATGGAGGGACTCGGCGAGTCAGTGCTCTGACTCGACGATCCCAAGGCAATCTTCGTATCTCAAGAACAGACTCAGCGAGTTGTTCGTACAACTCAGCGAGTGACAGTCACAGTGTTCATATGTTGAAGGAGAACTCGACAAGTTGTTCATACAACTCGGCGAGTCGGATGCAGATTGAATGAGTGTTAGTATCAAAGAGGAACTCGTCGAGTCTATGCCAAACTCGACGAGTAGTAGCGAGTAGAAATGAGAAATGAGGGTAGGGACTCGACGAGTTGGTGGCCCAACTCGACGATTCAGGTCAATTGTATGTTGACTTTGACCAATAGGTTGACTTTGACCAGGGGTAAAATAGTCATTTTACCCTCAATATAGTTATCAGTATTTGACTAAGTACTTATGGAAATTGTAGCCGGGGAGATATTGGAGCAGCAACAGACAGTTTCTAGAGCAGTTCATTCAGCAGCTAGACTACAATGTGAGTTTTCCTTCCAGGAGGAATGGGTCTATGGCCACATTGTCGGCCCGTTTAATTAGCAGTCAGTTCTGGACTTCGGTCCGATGCAGTAGTTCAGGGTGCTTGATGTCTTTGTGATTCAAGTATGTTGATGTGTTATGTGTTCCGGCTTCAGTCCGATGCAGTATGCAATATATGTGTTATGCTAGTTGATTTGTATTTATGCTATGCTATGTTCAGTCAGATCCGGGCTTCGGTCCGATGCAGTCAGTTCTGGACCACGGTCCAATGCAGTTAGTTCCGGACTTCGGTCCGATGCAGGGGACAAGGTGCCAGTCAGTTCCGGAATAAGGTCCGATGCAGTTTCTAACTTCGATCTGATGTAGTGGGCAAGGCCCTGGTCAGATTTCGGACTTCGGTCCGATGTGGATTCCGGACTTCGGTCTGATGCAGTAGGCAAGGCCCAGTATGTGCTTTATATATTATTGTATGGTATGTCGTAGTTTGGGGGAGCTCACTAATCTTCGTGCTTACAGTTTCCGTTTTGGTTTTAGGAAATTCCACAAGTAAAGGGAAGAGCTCGGGATGATGGCATCGCATACACCGCCACTTTAGTTTTTGTCCTGGGAGTCGATTCAGCTTTTCGTAGATATGATTTGATATAGTCTTGATACAGTTTTCTCATGATACTTTATTATGTTTTTGAGATATTGACGTATGGGTTTTTACTTTATGATATTGATATAATGATTTTAGTCATGATTAAACAAAACTTTTTGGGTCGTATTTTGGGATGTTTCACATTGCTTGCTATGTTAAGAACCGAGTTCTGATCAACAAATATGAGATGGTGATCCTGTACGACATTTTATACAATTACAACCATCGGTCACTCACTTCAGAATCGATGGATGTCCTTGCACCCTCCTTCACCTGGAATCCAACCCCAAGCTCAACTCAAAGACCAATGACTGCTTTTTTGTGGGATATGCCACACGCACCGCTTATAGAGTGTACATCAAAACCACCAAGAAGATTGTAGAATCTTTTGATGTGCGTTGGTTGGAAGAGAATGAGACAGCTGCGAGAGTTGGACCTGATTGGTTATTTGATTATGCATCATTGTTTAAATCCTTTAATGTGTATTCTGATAATGTTTCAGGTTCCTGCAAACATAGAAGCGCGGTTGTTGAAGATGAGGAGGAAATAGTTATTTACAGACCACCTCTAGTGACTCCTAAGTCTCCTCAAGTGAATACTTCTATTCCAAATACCTCCTCTTCTTCACCAAATCAAAGAACCTGTTCTGATGCTGATGTTGCTCTCCTTTCTCTTGAAGAAAGAGAAATCATGACAAGGGATACTTCCACTGCTACTCAATCGTTCATGGAGATTCTCTTTCCTGAGCCTATTTCAAACGAATATGTGGCAAGTACCTCTCACGGTCCTAAATCGTCTGAGGCAAGTGATTCAGCGGACGACAGTTTAATTAACATCAACAACCTTCCTGTCACAATCAATAGACATCGTCCATGAAATCCCAACTCGAATTTAACGCGATCATCCGGTCGAAAATGTCATCAACCCACTGGGAGAAGGCATTAAAACAAGAAGTCAGAGTGGAAATGTCAACTCATGTCTCTTCTCTTGCTTTATATCTCAGATCGAGCCCATGAGTATGGCAATGGCATTAAATGAACCAAGCTGGGTTGATGCAATGCATGCAGAGCTAAATCAGTTTCAAAAACTGGGGGTGTGGAAGCTGTTTGAGTTACCAAAGGGCAAGAAGTTGGATATTCAGTGGGTTTTTAGGAACATGCAAGATGATAGTTGGGTGATTGTACGAAACAGGTCGCGTTTAGTAGTTCGTGGCTTTCGGCAGATTGAGGGTCTTGACTACACTGAGGTGTATGCTCATGGGGCACGCCTGGAAGCCATTCGTATCTTCTTGGCTTATGCATCTTACACGGGGTTTACCGTTTACCAAACAGATGTCAATACTGCCTTTCTATATGGTGTCGTGAAGAAGGAGATTTATGTTGATTGACCCCTAGGGTTTGTCAATCCAAAATTTCCAAATCATGTCTACAAATTAGACAAGGCTTTGTATGGGTTACACTAGGCTCCTCGAGCTTGGTATGCTACCTTGACAAATCATCAGCAAGAGCATGGTTACACTAGGGGAAAGATCGATCAGACGGTTTTTTTATAAAGAAAGTGGATAAAGACCTGATTTTCGTCCAGATCTATGTGGATGACATCATTTTTTGGTCGATGGGTTCAGTATTGTGCAAAGAGTTTAAAGAAGTCATGAAGAAAAGTTTTGAAATGAGTTCCCTCGATGAAATGATGATGTTTCTGGGATTACAAATTCTTCAAGATTCAACTAGAATTTTGTTGCATCATGGCAAATATGTGGAGGATATGCTTGAAAAGTTTGGGTTCAAAGACGCCAAACCTGCCTCTACTCGCATGGCTGAAAGACGTCTGCTGGGACCAGATCCAGAAGGAGACGCCGTAGATCAAACCGACTATCGATCAATGATTATATCTCTTATGTATTTGACTGCCAGCAGACCTGACATTATGTTCGCTGGCTTTCAATGCGCTAGATGTAAGGATAGTCCTAAACTCTCTCATATGATGCTATTAAAAGGATTTTTCGATACCTCAAAGGTAGCCTTAAACTGGGGCTATGGTATCCTAAGACTCCTGAATTTGACCTATATGCTTTCGCTGACATCAACTATGGAGGGTGGGATTTTTCCAGCAAATCAACTTCAGGTGGATGTCAGTTTCTCGGGGAGAGGTTGGTGTCTTGGCAATGCAAGAAACGGCAAACGCTGTCAACTTTGACTGCTGAAACTGAGTATGTCGTTGCATTAGCATGCTTCTCACAGGTGGTCTGGATTCAACACCAATTGATGGACTACGGTTTGAAGTTTCTTGAAACCTCCATATTTTGTGATAATGATGATGCAATACAAATTGCTAAAATCCTGTTCAACATTCCAAAACCAAGCATATCGATATCAAAATTCATTTTATTCGAGACTGCTATGAGCGTAAACTTATTCTATTGGAGTAGATCCACACTGATAATAGTGTGGCGGATCTGTTACCAAACCTTTTAGAAAATCTTAGTTCGATGTTCTTGTGGGTTTTCTTTAAATGATTCATTTTGAAGACTAATTTTTTTGTTTTTTCATTTAAATTTGCGCATCTTATTTTCATTTCTTTTTCTCTCCTAAGCACAAACTTAGGGGGAGAAATAAAAACAAAAAAATTATAAAACAAAAATCCGAAAATATGTTCTTATGGTGTTTCTTCGTAGGTGATCATCTGGAAAGTAATATCAAGATTGAGTGATAAAGGGCAGTCTAAACAAGTGTAAGGTAATGAATCTGAATTGTCTAGACTCTGTGTTCAATGTGCTGGTAGGCACAAAGGGTTTAAAAGGACTAAACATTGATTGACAATCGATAGGACTTGATAGCTTGGACTTAGATACTCTCATTTGGACTGACAATACGAAGCTTGGGTATATTGAGCAGTGAGATAAACACAAGAATCTGCAGGATACGTTACAATATATATATATATATATATATATATATATATATATATATATATATATATATATATATAGAGAGAGAGAGAGAGAGAAAGAGAGAGAGAAAGAGAGTTGTGGTTTAACATCTCCTTGATGTATGGTATCATGACCTTAATTTTGGTATTGATAGGGTAACTGAGGGGTTCTAATGAAGTAGGTCTGTAGAAAATTGTTTTCTTGCTTTCTATCTATCAGTCATATGTTTCTTCCTTTGCATCATTGGAACATGTTCGACCTGCAATGCAACATATGCAACCTTATTTCTATGCACCTTCTTGTCTAGGCACTTCTTTCTGTCTATTAATCATATGATGTCTCCTTTGCGTGATTGAAACAATCTGACCTGGAAGACAACATATGCATTATTCTATCTTTCAAACCCTCTATCTGTGTTAGTCACATGCTGTCCCCTCTGCGTGATTGGAATAGATCCGACCTAAGGCACAACATATACACTTCTAAATCTCTTTTCTCTCCTTATAATTGTCTACTCATCTAAAGTAAGGAATTCTTTGGAAGCACTTGATTGTCATAGTATATCAAGAAGTGGTAAACATACTCTAGTTCAACTAAAACTGAATCAATTAATAGGTTGTCTGTAGATCTTGCTGCTAAATCTAAGTGGACAACAATACCCTTGGTCATCGTCAGTTAAATGGTCCATTTAAGAATTTAGGTGAAATGACTTGATATTTATTTTCTTTCAAAATTGTTAAAAGTCTTTCGTGTTTAAGTGGACCACAATACTGACAATTGACCAGATCTATTCATGAAGGTGAAGGTACCGAAAAGCATGTTAAGACTGTGTCAAAACTTATGATCCCAAAAGCTCTTAATATTGAAAAGTAATTAGTGTTATTTTTTTATTATTTTTTTTAACTTTACTTTCTAAATTTTTTAATTTTTAGTTTGCATTTAAATTTTAGAATTTACATTATTTTTATTTTAATTTTTAAATTTTGTTTCTTCAAAATGTTTCATTTTTAATTAAAAAAAATAGATTTATTGGTTTTGTCTTAAAAATTTTCGATTTACAGCCCATTTGATTATAGGTTTTGGGTCGAGAATGGTATAGGATACTACAAGATGGATATTTGGCTGATAACCCTCATTTTATCATTTGTGGCCGAAAACCCCTTTCCTTTTCTCTCTCGTGTTCTTGATTGGTATTTAGTCTTCTTCATCGATTCATCGTCTTTTGCAGTTATAATCTGAAACGGACCCTCGATTCTTCAAGGTATAAAGATGGCATACCCCCAAACTACTAATTTTCATGTGACTCGACCTTTTTGTGTAGGTTTTGGAAGATAAAGCGTCATCCTGACGGCTGTAACAACCCGAAATTTTGTTCCCTCGCCGTAACCGTTTCGTTAATAAAACTCGTCTTAAGCGGGTTGTTTCGATTTCGTCTTTGAACTAGGTCAATTAAGTTAAAACTTTTATTTTGACCTTGTAAGTATCCAAACATGTTGGAAACATGAGAAAACGTCCCAAACTAGTAATTAGAAATATTTAGTTTTGACCATATCGGGTAACGACAACTTAATCGGGTGCGACCCAAAGCATCGATTAACGTCGGTATCGGGTAAAATTCCACCGTGTATCAAATTCAAACCATATTTAAAGTGAATTAAGACTCATCTGGAGCCTTTTTTCTCTCTCTCTCTAACCTCTCTCCTCAAATCCAACTTGTTAATCCAAAATCTTCCATTTCAAGCCTCAAAACACCAAGGTAATCATCCTAGCTCCTAGTATAACATCCTTAGCCTTCATTTTCGTGTTCAAATCATGGAATAAGACCATAAACATGTGTTTACGGCCCTGAAATAGCCTTAGGCCGTGAACACATGTAAATGGGGTTTTTGAGCCTTAAAACCCATCCAAATCACCATTGGAGCTTAGATATGCCTTAAGCACTTATTGGATTGGACTTAGGACACCTTAAACTCAACATTTGGGGAGTAACACGAGTTTACTGCCCAAGAACAAGCTTGGGCCGTAAACACCTTTTCATGGGGAGTAAACTCCTTTTTGGGTGTTAAAATGCAACTTACATACCTCATAAGCCTTGGAATAAATCCTAGAACCAACCAAAAATTATTTGGGGACCTTAAACATGACAAAAACCCTTCATTTGAGAGTTTACGGCCATAGCATATGCTCCAGGGCCGTAAACTCCTAAATATGGGTCATTTGATGCCCCAAACTCACCCCTTGGCTTGTAAATTTGAGTATAATCATTTGTGATGAATCATTGACCTTCAAAACACTTAAGAATGATGTGGATGAGAGTTTACAGCCGTAAACACTTAGTTAACTGTTGTGAACTCACCAATTAGTCCATATGTTGGATTTAGTCCCTTTCAAATGTCCTAGAACCAAACCTAGCAACACCCCTCTTTTGATTTAAGGCCATTTAGCACATAGGAACACCCACCATGAGTTTACGGCCGTAAACTCATGGGGATGTGGTGTTTAGGTCCGTGAACACTCCTTAGAGTTTACTCTTGAATATTAAACTCCATATCCTATCCATTCATGTCCAGAAACGTCACCTAGGTCACCCCAAACACTCGATATGGAGTGTTTTCGCGTCTTGGAATGCTTAAATGTATCTAATTAGTGATTTTAAATCTAATTAGATATATTTTTGTATTATTTAATATTACGTAGGAACCTCGCTCTTATTCAAGCCTCGATTCGACGTTTAGCATCCTAGTCGTCACATTTCGCTTTCGGTGAGTTCATACCCCTACCCTTTTTCAATGGTTTTTAAATGTTTTCAGGGGGGGGATACAAGCAAAAGTACAAGAATATCTTGTACATAAATACATTATTTCATTTAAATGGTTTCATAATTCGTACCTTTTTAAGAATTGAAAACCTATTAACAAACTGTTTTAACTTGCAGAGTGTTTGTTCAAACCGGTTTTCAATTCTTATTATATACTGTTATGTTGTATATTTCACAATTGATTGTTCACACTTATAATGATATAGATCACAAAACATTTGTAATGTCTGTAATAAAACACCTAGGCTCGAGTGTAAAAGACAGACACCATTAGATAACATAAAACATTTGTAATGTCCTTAATAAAACACCTAGGCTCGAGTGTAAAGGACAGGCACCATTAGAACTTAGTTAGTCATAGATACTACTTCCCTTAGGCATGAGAAGTAATGAGAAATCTTAAAGATTGGAGACATGTCCTCTGTAACACTTCCTTGGCACGAGAGAGTGGAGGACTAACCCTATAACCAGAATCTCCAGGAGGGAGAACGTGACTTGAGTGTATAGATCTATACGGGACTGACAATCCCGCACCTGGCTGCTAGCTACAGCTGAACCGAAAGGTTCAAGGGTGACGAAAGTCATAAAAAGGATACTGGCCCTGGCCCGAGTCATATCTAGTCTGAAGTATGGTTAAGGACTCGCAATCAAGATTATGAACACTTTGCACTTATTTATTAGTTTTATATATGTGTTAAAACTAATGTACATTTAAGGATAATCAGACTTTCAGGAGACTTCACACACACACACATTCAGGAAAATATGGGATTTTCCTGGGGATAACATTGAACATAATCAGAATCGGTAACAATTCACACACACACATATAGGAAAATATAGGATTTTCCTGGGTAACGGTAGTACGTAACCAGAAATGTGTAACAATTTAGATAACTAAACTTTACCTTTCATAAGAATAATCATGCTTTTAGTATACATCTTTTACATTACATTTTGGATTTTGTAACTAAATTTTAAGAAAATATGGGATTTTCTTGGATAACCACTTTTTTAGGAAACTAAAGGAACTCATTCATTTCATAAAACATACAGCTTATGAACTCACCAACTTTATGCTGATTTTCAAACTGCTTGTATTCTCAGGTTCTCCTTAGACAGGTACCCCGCGTCCTTTTGTTGAAGATGGAGCGAATGGAAGTCACGTCTTTCTTTTGTTTAAACTTATGTATCTATAAAACTTGTACTACTTAACTTTTCAACTGGTGTAATGAAATCTATGTAATGTAATGTTTTGTGTTTCACTTCGCTTACTATGTACATTGGTTATGATATTCACATGAAGTCACCTCCGCCCCGAGACGTTTCCGCATTCGGTTTCGGGGTGTAACAGGGTTCTTCGTCAAAAAACTAGAATAGGGAACGTTTTCGGCCGAAAACGCATTTGCGACTGAAAATCGTGTGCGGCCGAAAACCGATATTCAAATGCTTTCAAATTTTAAATGTAGTTTTTTCGGCCAAAAACCCTTAATCAACCTTATTTTCAACTTGGATAAAAATAAATTGGAGCCAAATCAACCTATATTTGAGAAAATTAATCTTAACTGATTAATTTTTAATCTTCTCACTTGGCTTGGTAGATGTAGATAAATGGTAAACCTAAAATACTCATAAAATCACAACATTGCCGCATGCTTGTTAGATCCTCCAATGGCACATCAAGAATTTAGGTCCATGGTTCATGGACGTAAAAACTGCAGACTTGCTCACGCTTTGCAATCAAATACCATTATTTATTAGGAGTCAATGAAACATTTTTGGGACAAAGCTTTTTTTAACAAAGAAGGAGCAAATGGAGAAGGCATAGTGGAATCATCTATTCAAGGAAGATAAATTATTGTGTCTAAGCAGGTTATTCGAGATGTGCTTCAATTTAAGGATCAGCCAGGATTTCCAACTGAAATTCCTATGGATTAGATCAAGAAGATCCTTGATAGGATGGGTTATGAAGGAGTCTTCCCTGCTATAATAAAGAAGTGTTTCCCTACGTATTGGCGTTTTCTTGCCCATTCCCTTGTTATATGCATCTTTGGCCGGAAAGCATTTTCGGCGCCATTGTTGCTCTAGTCATGGATCTTGACTTCAATTTTTCGAGATTTCTGTTTAATGAAATGAATAATAATTTAAAGGGGAAAAGGAAGGACATATTCTTAATTTACCTAACGTTTCTTCAACTAATCTTTAATTCCAAATATCTAGAATTGGAAGGAAGGGGAGAAACTTTGGATTTGAAGTCTTTGGGTCCAAGCGGTTTTGGCCTAATAAAGCAAAACCACAAAGTTTCAAAATTTGTGTTTGAAGGAATGAGGCCCTTAGAAAAGTTTGGTTGTTTTTCTGAGATTGGTGAGGATTCAGATTCAGAAAAAGCCTCAAATGATGAAGATGATGAAGTTATTGTCTCTAATCAGGAAGATGACAATACTCCTCCTGTTGTAATTTTGCAGGGAACATATTCTAATGATCAATGATTATGATGATGATGTTACTGATGATGCTGCTGCTGATGATGATGAAAGTGATGTTGGGATGGATCTAGGGGATAATGCCCTAGGTTTTGATGATGATAATGATGATGATAATGAAGATGATGGTGATGAAGGAGTTGATACAAATCAAGAGGTTGATTCATTAGGTTTTGATGATGGTGACTTCTGTTAAGATTTCAAGTCGAATGATGAAGACCTCAGTTCGTTCTTTGACAATGTCGATGATGTTGGAGTTTCTCCAACGGAGACTCAGGGAGGAACAAATACTCTCAAGTTGCCACATAACATTCCTGATCAGATGGCTAATATCATTGCTGATTTGAATTTAACTATGAGGATTCCTCCCCAAGCAGTTGCTTCTCTAAACTTTATTCCATGTGAGAGCGATCTATAAAAGACACAAGCCTCTCAGCCTACAGTTAAAAGAAGAATAGCAAATCCAAGACCGGGAGTGCTTATTAGGGAACAAGTTCAACCTTTTTAACCATCAACTGTAGCAGTTTCTCCAACCCAACCAACTCATGTGGATAGTTAAGTATTAAATGAAAGGCCCAGTGTTGTTAGTTCTTCTTTTGAATCCAGGAGTGCTTCAGCTCCTGGTGGCTCCGAGATTCCTCAACCTGCGCATGATGCAGCCTACGAATGGCTTTACAGGTTTTTGGCTCGTGAAGGTGTTGTTCCTGCACCGAAGGGCAAAGGAATATCGGTTAGTGCAAGGAGTGTAAAGAAGATTCAACAATTTTTGAATTCAAGGAAGAGATGGGAGTCTTAAATAAAAATCTCATTGAAAAGGATGTTTTAATTTGAACTGAAGATATTAGAGTCTCCAAGCTCGAGAAAGAAAATGCACAAAAATCAAAACAAATTTCCGACTTGCAGCTTAATCTTGGTGCTTTAACTGCCGGTTATTTTGATCTAAAGAACAAGTTGATAAGTGAATTTGGCGACAAATTCAAAACATCAGTCAGTGAACCCAATGAAGTTGAGGCTTCCTATTATGACCTTACCCAAGCAACTCAAGATCCACAAGATGCTTCTCAACCTGTCAGAACGAATTGTGTTGTTGATTGTTTGAAACTGAACCTGCTCAAACTGTGCCAAGAGTAACTTTAAAGCGAGCTCGGAAGCAAGTTTCTACACAAATAAAAGGGAATCTAATCTTCATGAAGAATTCTGATAAAAATGTTCGGGGAGATAAGCCCCAACTGAGTGTGACTGAGCTTGGGAAAAAGCGGTTCAAGGTCAAGTACGGAGACCGATCTGGAATTTTAATGTGGGGTTTTCATGATTAATTAAATATCTGGGTGGTCAAGAGAAAAAGTGGAAATGTTGAGTACTATGAACTCAAAAATGACCTCAATTCTTGAACTAAAGTCAAACTTACAGAAGTTGTTGAAGCTCGATTCCACAATCCATAGAATGATCCTTGCGGATCTGATTTCAAGCTATTTTTAGAGATCCAAGTAAAGAGGCAGTTCATTGGAATGAAGACCGCATATTCATTTTTAAAGAGATTCAAAGGCATCCGCGATCACAAAACCAACCGGACAGTAGAAGCTATGATGTGGCCTCCCACAAAGAAAATGTGTCAAATTCCTATTGTTTAGCAATTCCATGTGTTGGATAAGGTGTCTAAGTCCATAACTATATTTTGTATGTACTTGATCCGGCTTGGCATGTTCCATTTGAGTTGCATGTCATCTCAACAATGGGATAGACAAAATGATAATAAGGACACTTATGGTTTGTTAATATATTCTAATATATTAGTATGAAATCATATTGTTTAGTTATTATTGATCAAGAATTAATTTGGAAGTAATTTTGTGATCAAAAGAGACTAATTAAATATATGAGGATTGATTATGTAAATCTTTCATTCTTATATAGTATGTTAAGGTCCATGATTCACTAGATTGGGCTAGGACCCGTTGGGCTCTCCGTGGAGGTTAAAACCCATGGATCACGAGGAAATGAAAATCCATGCACATTAGGGTTTACATGGTGTAACCCTACATGTGCCACACTATATAAGGAACCTCATATGGAGCAAAATCAGCCACTAAGACAAAAAGAGTGAGGGCTAGCCGAATTTGTGCTCAAGTGTACTTCTCTCAAGTTATTCCAAGAGTTGTGGTGTTGTTTCAATCATTTGAGGCATCACATTTGAGGTGCTAGGCTTACAAGGTCTTTAGGAATCCAAGCAACAACACAAGTATGTCTTTCTACTGATTTTTATATTACAAGTACCCCATGGTATCCTAGCCAGAATGAAAACATTGGAAAAATCATATTTGCATGTATATTAGTGAAAACATAGATCCAAGGTTGCTAGGGTTGCATGTACACCATAGGAGTGTTAGAATGCTAAAAACCCATCAGTGGTATCATAGCCTAGGCTTGTTTTCTTTATACTTGATGCAAATTGTTGAAAAAATGTCGTAAACCTGCTAACAGTTCATTGGACTCGCCGAGTCCATGGGGGCACTCGACGTGTCCATGTGAAACTTCATCCTACTCGTCGAGTAGGTTCTTGCACTCGGCGAGTTGGAGGCCAAGTGTGCAGATTTTTGAGTTTTTCTGCTGGAAACGGACTAGAATCATTGTCCTAAACTGTTTTAGACTTATAAAACCTTTTTTTGATGTGGTAATGATTGTGCTAATCCATTTATAATGGTTATTATAAAATTTTTAAGTTTTATATATGTTTACATGATTCTTAAAATTGTTGATTTGAATGGTCATGCTTATGAGTTTTAGTAGATCATAGGAATTATTTGCAAATTGTTTGTTAGTGAAATTATTGATCTTAATGCCAATTAATTGACTCCATAACTTGTCCACAAGTTATGGAATTCCAAAAGTCTTTTCTTTAAAGTTATTAAAACTCATAAGTTAGTGAATATGAAAGGTTTTTAATAGTTTCAAAACATGCCCTCAAGTTTTGGAATTTGTAAAGTTACTTTAGAAAAGATTTAATTCCAAAACCTAGAGTCTTAAAAGTTAAAATTCAACCCTTATACTTTATAGTATTATAAGTTAATAATATATATGTAAAATAGCAAGTCAGTTTTACTGTTAGTAGGCCTCATTCACAAAGTCGGTCTATAAGGGGCGTATAAGGTTGTTGCCTATAAAATGGCAGCTTAATGGGTGTCCACTCTCACCCACTGCCTCTTTGACTAGTGGAGGGTCGTTAGCCGAACGGGTAGGACAAGGACTATAATTCTCATTAAAAGTACAATGATAAATATATAGTAACTAAACCTTTTAGAAATTCCCAATGTTAGTTACTTTAGGATAATGTGAACTTGGTGCTATCACATGAAATTACACTTTGTACCTTACTAAGTCATTGGTGGTGCGTGTGTGGGTAACCACCACACTAACATGGACTAGTAAGAGTGGCGAAGGGTGACTTAATGTTCATCATCGATCGGTCGAGCGTGTGTAGGTAGCCGACACATTGATTAGGTGATAAAGATTAATGATACCAAGTTAATTTGCATGGTTACTCACACCTTGTTTGTGATCCTCGGCATCCTAGTCACAAACTTGAGAGGGCACAATCGAGATTTAAACATGCCATTGAAAAGTTAAATGAGTCTCAAAAGATTTAGGAGTTTTAATCCAATCAAAACCTAATAATTTATTTCGTTTTTCATGGCGGAAATTGGTGAATCGTCATTCGCCTACCTTCAAATATTATAAAGCTTTGATTACGGCATCCCTCTTCCAAGTTATAAAGTATTGTGTTGGGTCCTAGCCTTAATATTACATTTGTTTGTCTTATTAACGATTCCAACAATGTTGCTTCTGGCACAAACCCTATCGGCTCCTTCTCTCTCATGAACCATTGTGGGAGAGTCATCTTTGATGGTTCAAACATTAATGATTAGATCATGAACATCAGGATGGTCACATGTTACGAGGACAAGGAATATGTCGTCAAAAAGGAGCTGAAAGAAATTGATGAGTCTACAGCTACTCCAGAGGAGATCGCTGATTTTGGGGCACATGAGAGAGTTGCTACCAAGGTGGCATGTATCATGTTGGCGACTATGACAGTTGAACTCCAGAAGTCCTATGAGGACTTTTACCCTTGTGAGATGCACATGGACCTGATGGACTGCTACCATTAGAGTGCTTGTCAAGAGAGGTATGAAATCATCTCTTCCATAATAAAAACCTGAATGAAGGATTATGAATCCATCATGGGCCACTTGCAAAAAATGCAAAGGTATGTAGACCATTTGTTGAATTTGAATGTCAAATTCCCTAAGGAGTTGGTTACTAACATCATACTGCACTCGTTACCTACTTGTTATGATCAATTCCGAATGACATATCACATGAACAAGGAGGAGGTCACACTCAGCAAGCTTTAAAGATTTTGAAGACCACCGAAAGTGGTCACAAAGGTAAATCGATTGTTACTACTCCTACTCCTAAAACCGCCCCTGTCCTGGCCAATAGGCAAAGTAGAGGGAAAATGAGGAAGACCCCTTCGAAGCATACCAAAGGAAAGTCTCTTGATGGCTCCTACAAAACTGGAACCAAAGGTGGTTTTGTTACTCCCTCTTCTAACCTAAAGGAAGCTCAATGCTTCTATTGTCAGGAAAAGGGGCACTAGAAACGAAACTGCCAAAGGTACCTGCAAGATGTTAAGGATGGGAAGGTCAAACCTACCCATGGAGGTATTTACACTATATTGTCTAATAACTCACCAAATACTACTTCTTGGGTTCTTGATACAGGTTACGGTATTCATATATGTTCTGATTCGTAGGGCCTAAGAATAAGTGAGGATGTGGAGCACAGAAAGATAAACTTGATCATGGGTAATAGGAAAGCTTCACCTGTCACCAAGATTGGAGTTTATTCTTTGTTGCTAAGTAGTGGGTTAGTGTTAGATTTGAATAGATGTTGTTACTCGACCTAAATGGCGAGAAATATTATTTCTTTCATGGCTTGTACAAACAAGGTTTTACTTTTTCCTTTGATAATGAAATCGGTGCTATTAATTTCAATGATGTATTTTACTTTAAAGAATTACCTTGTAATGGTGTGTATGAAGTTGTGAATGTTGTAGACAAATTAGGAAATAATGGTTTACAGATTGATTCTTCCACTAGTTTGGATAAAGCATCCTTGTGCAATTGTCGTCTTAGACATGTTAACAAGAAGCGCATAGACCAACTCCAGAACGCTAGAGTCTTGGAGTCATTTGACTTAAGGTCAGATGATAGTTGAGAGTCTTGTTTTCTTGGAAAAATAACAAAGTTACCCTTCACTGGTACTTATGGTAGGGTGAAGGTTTGTTGGACCTCATACACAGAGATGTGTTTGGACCCTTCAAAACTGCCACAAGGGATGCTAACCACTTCTATGTGACTTTTACTAATGATTATATTAGATATGGTTATGTCTACTTAATCAAGAATACGTTAGAAACCTTTGAAAAGTTCAAAGAGTTTAAACAGGAAGTGGAGAATCAGTTGGGCAGGAACATTAAGATGCTCCGATCCGATCTAGGACGAGAGTATCTTAGTATAGAGTTCCTTGACTATCTTAAGAAATGTGGAATTGTTTCACAATTGACACCTCCATAAAGATTGTCGCCCATATCCTTAATCTAGTCCCTACCAAGAAGGTTGCCAAAACACCTCACGAGATGTGGACTGGGAAAGTTCCCAATTTAGACCACATCAAGATTTGGGGTTGCGAGGCTTTCATGAGACGTAAGACTCAGGACAAGCTCGATCCTCATAGTGAGCGGTGTATTTTCATCGATTACCCACATAATTATTTTGGTTACTTCTTCTATAGACCCAGTGAGAATGAGGTCTTTGTGGCGAGCAGAGGGGTCTTTCTAAAGAGAGAGTTTATAAGCTAAGGAAACAGTGGGAGGCAAATTGACCTTGAAGAACTTCAAAAGTCAAGCGATGAAGGAACCTCAAATCCTAGCAATCCACCTAAGGAGGAAACTCCTATTGATGAGTTCGTACCTCTAAGGCGTTCCATAAGTGTTAGGAATCCACCTGAGCATTACTATGGTATTCATATTACTGCAGAAGGTGATGCATTTATCAGTGATAGTGCACTGGTATATTTGGATGAGCCTAACAACTTTAAGGTAGCCATGGCCAGCCTTGAGTCCACCAAATGGAAAGAGGCCATGGACAGCGAGATTCAGTTCATGTATGACAATCAAGTTTGGAACTTGGTTGACAATGTACCGGGTCGGAAGACAGTCGGGTAAAAATGGAACTTCAAGAAGAAGACCGACATGGATGGGAATGTACACACTTAAAAAGCACGACTGGTTGCAAAGGGCTTTACTCAAACTCCAGGAGTTGACTACGATGAGACCTTCTCACCAGTAGTGAAGATTAAGTCTATTGGGGTGTTGCTAGCCATAGTTGCATTTCATGATTATGAAATACGGAAAACGGATTGTAACAAGCATCTCGCAGATGGAAAGTTGGCTAAGGATGCTTACATGAGTCAGCCAGAGGGTTTTGTTGATGTAAAACACCCTGATAGAGTGTGTAATCTTGAGAAATCCATCTATGGATTATAACAAGCATCTCGCAGATGGAATCTATGTTTCGATGAGAAATTCAAAGACTTTGGTTTTTCGAGGAGTGAGGATGAGTCCTGTGTATATGTTAAGGCTAGTGGGAGTATAGTTAGCTTTTTGGTATTGTATGTAGACATACTACTCATAGGTAATGACATCCCAACCTTACAGGAGGTTAAATCCTGGCTTGGGAAGTGTTTTGCTATGAAGGACCTTGGAGACGCTTACTATATCCTAGGGATAAGGATATTGAGAGACAGGAGTAACAGACTAATTAGACTTAGTCAAAGTACCTACTTGGATAAGGTGTTGAAAAGGTTCAGTGTAAAGCCTGTAGATCCGGGCTAGTTAATTTAGAGATAATAGGGGTCGAAAACGACTTTTCGAAAAAAGATTATTTAGAATAAATAATCTTAACCAAGCTGTAGAATATGTCTCAAGGGTTTCGTACATATAAAGAGCATCGAAATCCGAGTTATAACAAAGAAGTTATGACCCGACGAAGTTTAGCGACGGAACCGGCACAGCACCGCAAAGACGTAAATAGTGAATTTATGATAGAGCATCTTTTAGCCTTAGTAATCTAAATGAAAGTCGTAGAATATGTTAACCTGAGAACGTCCATAAAAAGAACGCCCAAATCTGACTTCGTATGAGGAAGTTATGATTTTTCGAAGTTTCGGCTTAGAGGTGTACAACCCGAAGTTCGAGTATTAGATCGAGCGGTTTTTAGCTGACACAACCTAAACAAGAATCCAATATCTCGTTATTAGTAGCGTAACGATAAAAAGATAGACAGAAATGGACATCGGATGAAGAAGTTTTTAGATTTTAACGGACCAATCCTGTCCCGGCATGTTAAAAATATAACTTTAAAAATAAAGTCAAAATTAGCCGACGAAGTCTAAACGAAAGTTGTAGAGTACGTCACCACCTACGTGTGGATATATAGAACGTCAAAAACGGAGTTAGTATGAACGAGTTACAAATTATAATAGCATATTTACGTATTAAAATAAAGTATAAATCATATATACGTACACATATATATACATATGTATATATCAATAGAAAGGTATCGACGATGCGGTCATTATAAGACTAATTTTGAGTTCTTTCGACATTAATTTAGTACAAATATCATTAAACGCATAAAAAATAGTATTATAGAGGGGTGTTTAGTTGTTTATATAACTAAAAGGTCATTAAGTAATTATGGAGGGTAGTTTTTGAAAATTCAATTAGTATAAATAAGAGCCTTGGGCTCTCATGTTTCTTGCTCCATTCTCTTGATTCAAGAGTCTTTCTCTCCTTATCCCCCGAGCATTTCGGTCCCTCATGATTCAAATTCTCTTTCTGTAGTTTTTAGTATAGTAAGGTTAGCGCTGAAGGCTGCACGAATCTTTCTTAGAAAGATTCAACGACGAAGTTCTGCCCCTGCAAAGCCCCAACTCCTAGCTAAAATCCCCTTGTAAGTAAGTTATGTTTACCCTATTTTAATATAGCTTATATTTAAAATTAATATTGTTATTATGAACTTATAATAAATATTTGAGTTATTATTATGACTTATATAAGTGTCGTTATAATATCTTTTTTAACTACTCGTGGTACGGGGAGTCTGGTTTAAAGGGCTGCATAGGGTTGTTGGATTTCAGAAGTGCTATACACCAAAATGGTCTTGCGCTCTGGTGTTTTATGTTTGGCCCCTATCTGTACCTAGTGGTTGGAAAGTATTGTTTAAATGCTTATATAATAATAATAATAAGACTGATAATTAGCCACGGTAAATATTAGACTAAAATCTAGTGTTAATAATACTATGTTTCATCGAAGGAAATTATTTTAAAGTAAACGAAGCATTGTCCGAGTACCGAGTCACCACCTTCTCAGGTGAGTGCATGGTTACTTTCATCATACACATAGATATGAAGTATTTTATATAAATTACATGATATATGTGCATATTATCTGAATACTTGTTGTCTATGCTGGATGAACAATTTTATACATGTTTTAAATGATTTAAACTGTATATGTATTTTATATCTACGATAATGTTGGGGTAAAACATGGGTATATGAAATATATGGAATACGAGTTTGATGATGAGTTGAGAGGTGTTATAGACCACGAGGTGAGGGTGAGAGGTGGACGATGTGAGAAGCCTTTTCCCAAACGATGGCCCCGTCATTCAGCAGAGTATGGATGACAACCATGGAATATTCTACACAGTCCAGTAGAACATTAGCAGACTCGCAACCTGTAGGTGTTGTGAACGATGTGTTCACCCGGGGTACTATAAACCTTGGCGACCATGCAGACATGGTGCCTAAACCTTGGCGATCATGCAAACTTGATGCCTAAACCCTGGCGACTATGTAGACTTAGTGCCCGTTGTGTAAACCTTGGCGATCATGCAGACTTGATGCCTAACCCCTAGCGACTATGTAGACTTAGTGCCTGCTGTTTAAACTGTGGCAATGATGGACTTCGTGCCGATTCCTTAGCATGATCCTTAGCAATAAATGAACGAGGAATAGCTGATTCTTAAGGTAGATCCTTAAGAATAAAGAAGATAATGGGGATGGGTAATTGGGTTGATTGCCTAATTATTTAAACATAATAAATACATTATTGTGATTTGAAAACCATATGTACTCACCAGGTTTCCCAACCTGACGCACTCAGTTTATTTATATCACAGCTGTTGTTATGAAATCACCATGTTTTGATAACGTATTTATCATGTTTTACTTGGAACAAATTCCAGAACATTTTAATTAAAAGAGGTACTCTGATTTGTTGGATAAGGTTTCTAAGTCCATAACTATTTCTGGTATGTACTTGACCCAACCCGGCATGGTCCATTTGGGTTGCATGGCATCATGTAATTGAATAAACTAAATGAGAGAAATAACACTTATGGTTTATTAATATATTATAAGTTCTAATATATTAATAATATTATTTAATTGGTTTTGATCAAGAATTAATTTAGAATTAATTATGTGATCAAAAGATAACTAATTAGATATATGGGTAGATTATGTAAATCTTCCATATCTTATATAGTGGGCTAAGAGGCTCCATGGATTGTCAAGTTGGGTTCGACCCAAAGGATACTCTGTGGATGCTCCATGGAGTTAACCCATGGTTCAAGAAATGAAGAGTCATGTTCCATTAGGGTTTACCTAATGCAACACACTATATAAGCAATGTGTTTCTCCCCAAAATCAGCTACACTAACTAGAAGAAGAGGGCTTGGCCGATTTTGCAAGTGTTAGAGTGTTCTATCAAGTTTGTTCATTGCATTTGGTGTTGTGTGAAGCATTTGAGGCATCACAATTGAGGTGCTAGGCTCACAAGGTTTTAAGGAACACTTTCAACAACAAGGTATGTAATTCTCTCTTTCATTCAAAGAAATATTGTTCCCCATGTATGCTAGATAGGAACATCACCTTGGAAATCAACATTGCATGATAATTAGACAAACATAGATCCAAGGTTATTAGGATTGCATGTACACTTAGGAAGTGTTAGAATGCTCAAAACCCATCAGTGGTATCAAAGCCTAGGCTTGTTTGTTGAATATTTGTGCAAACTGCTTAAAAAATTCGATTATATGCTTTCTGCTCGTATGAACTCGCCAAGTCCATGGGGGGACTCGACGAGTCCATGAAAAAATGCAAGCTACTCATCGAGTATGTTCTTGCACTCGATGAGTAGAGGCTGCAGGTTTAAAAATTTCGACATTTGTTGCTGGAAATGGACTAGAAACATTACCCTAAACTGGTTTGGTGTTTTAAAACTTGTATTAAATGGTGTAATGTTTATGTTAATCCATTTATAATGGCAATTATCAAAATTACAAGTTTTAAGTGTAATTTTTGACTCTTGAAAGTGTTCATATTCATGTTCTTGAACTTATGAAGATTAGATGATCATAGGAATTAGTTGTCACCTTCATGGTAGTTTAATTCATGATCATAATGTGTTTTAATGGAGTCCATAACTTGTCCTCAAGTTATGGAAAACCAAAAGTCACACTTTTATTAAAGCCATTAAAAGAACACAAGAGTTATAAAAAATGAAGATTCTTCATTTTTATTACTCAATTAATTCATAAGTTATAAGAAATGAAAAGTTTTGAAAGTTTACAAAACTTTCCCTCATGTTTTGGAACAAATAAAGTCTTGATTAAAACTTTAGTTCCAACCCTTAGAATTTTAAAAGTTAGTACGCCTCATTCACGAAGCCGGTCTATAAGGGGGGTATAAGGTTGTTGCCTATAAAATGGCAACTTAATGGGTGTCCACTCTCACCCACCGCTAAATGCTTGGTGGAGGGTCGTTAGCCGAACGGGTAGGACAAGGACTTATAATTTCTCATTAAAAGTATGATGAACATATTAAAGTAACTAAATGCTTTTATTAAATTCCCAATCTTAAGTCGTTAGTGGAGCGTGTGTGGTTAACCGGCACACTAACTTGAACATAACAAGGTAGGTAAAGGGTGACTTAATGTTTATCATAGTGTCGATGGAGCGTGTGTGGGGTAATACTTTAAGGGTACCAAGTGATTTGCATGGTTACTTCACACCTCGTTTTGTGATCCTCGGCATCCCATTCACAAAACTTGGAGGGCACACTCGAGATTGAAACATGCCATTGAAAAGTTCAATGAATCTCAAAGAATCTAGGAATTTCTAAGAACCAATTAAAAACCTAATATCATTATTTCATTTTTCATGGTGGAAATTGGTGAATCGTCATTCACCTACCTTTCAAATATGTTATTACTTAGATTACGTCATACCTCTTCTAAGTATAATACATTGTGATTGGGTCCTAGCCTTAATATTACATTTGGGTGTTTTATTAAGGACTATATCAATATCTAAACTATACTTTTTCTTGTTTTCAGATGTCTGCAAACACTTCTGCTTCTGGCTCTAATCCTAATGGCTCCTTTTCTCTAATGAACTTGTGTCGGAAAGTCACTTTTGATGGGTCCAACTTTAATGAATGGATCAGAAACATCCGAATGATTACCCGCTACGAGGAGAAAGAATATGTTCTCGATAAGGAGCTTAAGGAGATTGATGAGACAATTGCTACTCCTCAAGAGATCGCTGACTTTAGAGCACATGAAAGGGATGCCACCAAGGTGGCATGCATCATGATGGCTACTATGACAGCCGATCTCCAAAAGACCTACAAGGACTTCTACCCTTTTGAAATGCAGCAAGATTTGATGGAAAGATACCATCAAAGTGCAAGACAAGAGAGGTATGAAAGCATCTCCTCCATGATAACAACCCGAATGAAGGATGGTGAACCCATCACGGGCCACATGCAGAAAATGCAAAGATTTATGGACCGGTTGCTGAAGCTCAATGTGAACTTCCCTGAGGAGCTTGCAATAGATATCATTTTGCACTCCTTACCATCGTGCTATGATCAATTCTGCATGACATATCACATGAACAAGGAAGAGGTCACTCTCAGCATACTTCAAGGACTCTTAAAGACCGCGAAAAGTGGTCTTAAGGGTAAGGCGGTTGTTACTACTCCTACTCCTACCAACTCCGCCCCTGTCTTGGCAATCGGGAAAGGACGAGGGAAGAAGAGAAAGAGTTTATCGAAGGGTACCAAGGCTAGGAACCTTCATGGCTCTTCTTCAAGTGGAACCAAGAAAGGTTTCGTCACTCCTTCTTCTGACCCAAAAGAGGCTGAATGCTTCTATTGCCATGAAAAGGCACATTGGAAGTGGAACTGCCCAAAGTACCAGCAGATGTGAAGGATGGGAAAGTTAAACCCAACCATGCAGGTATTTACACTATCTTATCTAATAACTCACCCCATTCTAACTCATGGGTCCTTGATACCGGTTGTGGTATTCATACTTGTTCTGATTTGCAGGGACTAAGAAGAAGTGAGAATGTGGAGCATGGACGAATAAACTTGATCATGGGAAACAGGAAAGCTTCACCTGTCACCAAGATTGGAGTTTATAATTTATCGCTAAGTAGTGGGTTTAGTTTAGATTTGAATAAATGTTGTTATTCGCCAGAAATGGCAAGAAACATTATTTCCTTTCATGCATTGTATAAACAAGGTTTCACCTTTTCATTTGATAATGAAGTTGGTTCGATTAATGCTTTCTTTAATAATGTTCTTTATTTTAAAGCATTACCTTGTGATGGCGTGTATGAAACTTTATCTGTGGTTGATAACTTAGGAAATAATGTATTGTGTATTGATTCTGTTAATAATAATAACCTTGATAAAGCATCATTATAGCATTGTCGTCTTGGACATATAAGCAAGAAACGCATAGGCCAACTCCAAAAGGATGGAGTCTTGGAGTCATTTGACCTAAAGTCAGATGTTTGTTGCGAATCATGCTTACTTAGAAAAATATCAAGGTCACCCTTCACAGGTTCTTGTAAGAGGGGTGAAGGTTTGTTGGATCTTATACACACGGATGTGTGTGGGCCCTTCAAACATGCCACAAGAGATGCGAATCGTTATTATTTGACTTTTACTGATGATTACAGTAGATATGGATATGTCTACTTAATCAAGCATAAGTCATAGACTTTCGAAAGGTTTAAGGAATTTAAACATGAAGTCGAGAATCAATTGGGCAGGAACATTAAGATGCTTCGATCTGATCGAGGTGGTGAGTATCTTAGTTCAGAGTTCCTCGACTATCTTAGGGAATGTGGGATTGTCTCACAATTGACACCTCCGAAGACACCGCAGTTGAATGGTGTCGCTAACAGGCGCAATCGAACCTTGATGGATATGGTTTGTTCCATGATGAGTCGAACTTCGCTACCAATCTCATTTTGGGGGTATGCCTTAGAGACTACCGCCCATATCCTTAATCTAGTCCCTACAAAGAAAGTTGCCAAAACTCCTCACGAGATGTGGACTAGTAAAGTACCCAAACTAAACCACATCAAGATTTTAGGTTGTAAGGCTTTCATGAAACGTGAGACTCATGATAAGCTTGAACCCCTAAGTAAGAGGTGTATTTTCATCGGCTACCCACAGAAATCCTTTGGTTACCTCTTCTACAGACCCATTGATAATGTGGTCTTTGTAGCAAGAAGAGGAGTCTTTCGTGAGAGAGAATTTATAAGCCAAGGAGATAGTGGGAGGAAAATTGACCTTAAAGAACTTCAAGAGTGAAGTGGTGAAAGAACTTCAAACCCTAGCCCTTAACTTGAGGAGGAAACTCCTGTTGAACCAATTGACGAGTCTGTACCTTTGAGGTGATCCACGAGAGTTAGGAATGCACCTGAGCATTACTATGGGTTCCATATTACTGCGGAAGGTGATACACTTATTAGTGATGAGACACTAGTAGGTCTGGATGAACCTAACAGTTACGCGGAAGCCAGGGCAGGCCCCGAGTCTGCTAAATGGAAAGAGGAAATGGACAGCGAGATACAATTATGACAATCAAGTTTGGAACATGGTTGAGAATGTACCAGGTCGTAAGACTGTAGGGTGCAAATGGATCTTCAAGATGAAGACCGACATGGATGGTAATTTACACACTTATAAGGCACGAATGGTTGCAAAGGGCTTCTCTCAAACTCCAGGATTGGATTATGATGAGACCTTTTCTCCAGTAGCCAAGATTAAGTCTATTAGGGTGATGTTAGCCATAGCTGCATTTCATGACTATGAAATATGGCAAATAGATGTCAAAACTGCTTTCCTTAATGGAAAGTTGACTGAAGATGTTTACATGAGTCAGCCAGAAGGTTTTGTCAGCAACGAGTACCCTAACAGGGTGTGTAAGCTTGAGAAATCCATTTATGGATTAAAGCAAGCACCTCACAGATGGAATCTTTGCATTGATGAGAAAGTCAAGGAATTTGGGTTTTCTAGGAGTGAAGATGAATCTTGTGTGTACGTCAAGGCTAGTGGGAGTATAGTTAGCTTTTTGTTATTGTATGTGGATGACATACTGCTCATAGGAAATAGCATCCCAACTCTGTAGGAAGTTAAGTCTTGGCTTGGGAAGTGTTTCTCTATATATTCTAGGGATAAGGATTTTGAGAAGCCGGAGTAAAAGACTAACTGGACTTTGTAAAAGTACCTACTTGGACAAGGTGCTGAAGAGATTCAGAATGCAGAACTCCAAGAAAGGAGAGTTACCTATTCACGTTAATGCCAGATTAAGTAAAGCTCGTAGACCAAGTACTGAGGCTGAGATAGCAGAAATGAGTCAAGTACCTTATGCTTCGGTTGTTGGATCGATCATGTATGCTATGACGTGTACTCGACCTGATGTAGCCTTCGCCTTGAGCATGGTTAGCAGGTACCAGGGGAACCCTGGCAAGGGACACTAGACTACGGTAAAGAATATACTCAAGTACCTACGGAGGACTAAGGACTGGGTCCTTACCCTCGGCAGGAGTGATGACTTGAGAGTTGTAGGGTATAGTGATGTTGGCTTCCAGAGTGATAGGGATAAATTCCGCTCTCAGTCGGGCTGGGTCTTTACCTTAAACAGAGGAGCAATCACTTGGATAAGCTCCAAGCAAGAGACAGTGGTTGATTCTACTTGTGAATTAGAGTACATAGCAGCGAGCGAAGCAGCAAAATAGGCAATATGGCTGAAGAACTTCATTGGAGACCTTGGAGTTGTACCAGCTATAAAGGAGCCAATGGAAATTTTCTGAGATAGTGAAAGTGTTGTTGCCTTAGCTAAGGAACCAAGGGATCATGGGAGATCCAGACAAATCGACAGAAAATATCATTTTATCAGACATCGCATAGAAGAAGGAATCCTCGTTGCAAAGTGAGTATCATTAGATGAGAACCCAGCAGATCATCTCACGAAGGGACTGAGTAAGGCTAAGCATCTTCAGCATGCTCGGAGCATAGGGCTAAAGGATGATATAAGTTTTAGAAGTTAGATAAATTATTAAATTTGTAAAGTGTAATTGACATTTGATGATAAATAATAGTTGGTTGTTTATTTATGAGTAAAGAGTTACTATTTTTTGTCAATCATTTACTATAATTTCTTTTGCATGTTTTGACTTCCAGAATATTATGTTGTGTTTCTACATATTATTCAAATCTCCACAGTCAGTCATATGTTGGAAGTAGATATGAATTAAGACTGTCATGAAGTTGGTTGTGGGTGTCTAGGTTAAGGACAACACTCCATGAGTACTCATAAGTTCTAAGTACTGGAATCAACCCACGCTCACTGGAATCACTTCATGTAATTTATCTCGAGTGATCGTGAGACGGTAATATCACAAAAGTCTTCAAACCTAGAGATATGATTTGTTACTTATGATTTGGTTATGCATTAATTGTACGTAAACGCATTGGTAACTCGATGTTATAAATGTGCTTTTGTGTATAATTCAATGAGTAGTAGAACAAACATATGAGTCGAAGTTTATCTGTTCCTTCTTGGATTAGAAGCTGATATCTGGGCCCCTCAATGATTTTGTTTTGACCTACGTACTGGGCCCGGTCAGAACTAAATTGATGTGTTCAATTAAGTTCATTGTCAAACAAATTGGAAATCGGGAAACATACTGCTGGACAATAAGTAAGACATTGTTCCATGTATTTGTCTGGCTGATATCTAGAACAGAGGATTATGTGATCACTTATCTTAAATGGCGTATCAATATTTTCTCAGTTCCGAGAAACCTTGAAAGAGCTACGATTGCTAATCGGTTCCTGAAGTATTACCGTTATAGTTATTAGACTTATCCAAGTGGGAGAGTGTTGGATAAGGTGTCTAAGTCCATAACTATTTATGGTATGTACTTGACCTGACCCGGCATAGTCCATTTGGGTTGCATGGTATCATGTAACCGAATAAACTAAATGAGAGAAATAACACTTATGGTTTATTAATATATTATAAGTTCTAATATATTAATAATATTATTTAATTAGTTCTGATCAAGAATTAATTTAGAATTAATTAGGTGATCAAAAGATAACTAATTAGATATATGGGTAGATTATGTAAATCTTCCATATCTTATACAGTAGGCTAAGAGGCTCCATGGATTGTCAAGTTGGGTTTCACCCATAGGATGCTCCATGGATGCTCCATGGAGTTAACCCATGGATCAAGAAATGAAGAGTCATGTTACATTAGGTTTTACTTAATGCAAGACACTATATAAGCAATGTGTTTCTCCCCAAAATTGGCTACACAAAGTAGAAGAAGAGGGCTTGGTCGATTTTGCAAGTGTTAGAGTGTTCTCTCATGTTTGTTCATTGCATTTGGTGTTGTGTGAAGCATTTGAGGCATCACACTTGAGGTGCTAGGCTCACAAGGTTTTAAGGAACACTTCCAACAAGGTATGTAGTTCTATCTTTCATTCAAAGAAATATGGTTCCCCATGTATGCTAGATAGGAACATAACCTTGTAAATCAACTTTTCATGATAATTAGACAAACATAGATCCAAGGTTATTAGGGTTGCATGTACACTTAGGAAGTGTTAGAATGCTCAAAACCCATCATGATTTTCATAAAGCATAAACAAAATTGTTATTTTTTGGCCGTGAAGATGGGGATGTTACATTCAGCATGTAGGATTCCATTGTAAGCTCGATCATGTATGTTATGACTTGTACTCACCCTGATGTGGCCTTTGCTTCGATCTTGGTCAGCAGATAGCAAGGGAATCTGGGCAAGGTTCACTGGACTACGGTGAAGAGTGTTCTAAAGTACCTACGGAGGACTAGGGATTGGGTCCTTAACCTTGGTGGGAGTGATGACTTGAGAGTAGTGGGGCATAGTGATGCTAGCTCTCAATCTGGCTGGATCTTTACCCTAAATAGAGGAGCAATTGCTTGGAAAGGTTCCAAGCAGTTAACAGTAGCTGATTTAACTTGCGAAATCAGAGTATATAGTAGTAAGCGAGGCTATTTATTTATAAGTAAAGTGTTGCTATCTTGTGTCAATTGTTTAGTATTGTTTCAATTATGCATGTTTTGACTTCCAGAATAATTACTTTACTCAAACTCTCCACAGTCAGTCATATGTTGGAAGTAGGTATGAAGCAAGACTATCATGAATTGGGCTTGTAGATGTCTAAGGTGCTAGACATAGAAAAAGTTTCTACAACATTCATGAGTGCTCATAAGTTCTGAGTATTGGATTAAACCCATGCTCACTTGTATCACTTCATGGAATTTATCTCGAGTGATCGTGAGATGGTAATATCATATAAGTCTTGAAACTTGGAGATATGAGTTGTTGATTATGAGTTGGTTGTGCATTGATTTCACGAAACCGCATCAGTAACTTGATGTTATAAAACGTGCTTTTGTGTATGATTCATCAAGTAGTTAGTACAAGCATATGAGTCGAAGTTTACTTATTCCTTTTAATCCTTGGACGATTAAAAGCGGTATCTGGGCCCCTCGATGACTTTGTTTTGACCTATGTGTCAGGCCCGATCAGAACAGAATTGTTTTGTTCAGTTTAGTTCTATGTCAAACCAATCAGAAATCGGGAAACAAATTGTTGGACAACAAGTACGACATTGTTCCATGTATTTTTCCGGATGATATCTAGAACAAAGGATTATATGATCACTTATCTTAAATGGCGCATTATCCTAGTTCCGCGAGACTTTAAAAAAGCTATGATTGCTGGTCGGACCTGAAGTCATACCTGTAACTATAGTTATTAGACTTATCTAAGTGGGACACTATTGGATAAGGTGTCTAAGCCAATAACTATATTTGGTATGTACTTGACCCGACTTAGCATGGTCCATTTTAGTTGCATGGCATCTCAACAATTGGATAGACAAAATGAGAATAAGGACACTTTATGATTTGTTAAAATATTCAAATATATTAATGTGAAATCATATTGTTTAATTAGTATTGAACAAGAATTAATTTGAAATTAATTTTTGATCAAAAGAGACTAGTTGAATATATGAGGATTGATTATGTGAATCATTTATTCTTATGTAGTGGGCTTAAGCTCCACGATTCACTAGATTGGGCTAGGACCCATTGGGTGCTCCATGGATGATCCAAGGAGGTTATAACCCATAGATCATGGGGAAATGAAAATTCATGCACATTGGGGTTTACATGGTGTAATCCTACATGTGATACACTATATAAGGAACCTCATATGGAGCAAAATCAGCCACTAAGACAAAAAGAGTGATAGCTAGTCGAATTTGAGCTCCAGTGTACTTCTCTCAAGTAATTCCAAGAGTTGTGATGTTGTGTGAAGCATTTGAGGAATCACATTTGGGGTGCCATGCTCACAAGGTCTTTAGGAATCCAAGCAACAACAAAGGTATGTCATTCTATTGGATTTTATATTACAAGTACCCCACGGTATGCTTGTTAAAATGAAAACCTTAGAAAAATCATATTTACATGTATATTTGTGAAAACATAGATCCAAGGTTTCTAGGGTTGCATGTACACCATAGGACTATTAGAATGATAAAAAGCCATCACCAGGATGGGTCTCTGCACAATATGGTATATTGGATTTATGATGAGGCCACAACTACCATAGTTATGAAATTCCCTGAAGGTGTTTTCCATCTTGTTGAAGCAAGGGATCTTCTATAGTTTGGAGAGCACGACATCTGTATGCTAGCACAACATCAGATCATGGTCAAGAATAATCTTCTGGAGGTTGTTTCCAAAGAGTTTACCGACATGGTCGCTGAGACTATCAACAAAAAGATGTGGGCAGGCGCAATGGGGAACTCAGATGTTTTATTGATTGAAAGGTCTACAATTCATTCTAGCCTCAAAGCAAGGGGGAGGCTGTTAGGAAATGTTTTGTTGGTTTGAGATTGGAAATTATATTTTGTATGCTTTGTTACACGTTGTATAGGTGTTTTTTGGGTTTTCGGTTAGGTGAGAGAAAACATCTCGTTTTCGGTCCATGTGTGGTTTTCGTCCGCAAACTCTTTTGTTGTTATTGTTCCCTATAAATAGTGTCCTAGCTTGTTAGTTTTCAGGAGTTGTTTTCGGTTATTAGTGTGTGTTTGGCATCCATTGTACTTGACGTTTTAGGTTGATATAAAACATGTGCATTTGGATCGATTTTGACTCAATTCCTTCTTCTGCTTTATCATTTTGTCTTGCTTGTTTGTTGATCACTAGCTGGTTCTTTTTTTTGGGAATTACAACTTCCTAGGTTTTTCTATTTGGTTTTCAAAAGTTGTATGTTCAATTAGAGAAAACATAGATCGGGAATTACGGTTGAATGCACACGTAGGTTTTTTGTTTTTTATACTCAAAACCCATCACTGTCTGCTTCAGGAGAGGACAGTCTGCCATCAAATGTCCTTGTTTGTTATATTTAAAAAAGACATGCATGTCTTTTTTTAGTCCCTGGCATAATGCTATTATCTGCCACACTTATGGTATCCTGGTGCTACTCTACAAGGACTATCATGAAACTTTCCATACTTATCGCAAGCGCGTCCCTTCTAACCTCTGAACCCTGAACCAGTAAATTTGAACTTTTTGGCTACGGGTTGTGACGGAGTCGGAAGTTTCCTCTTCTCCTTTTTCTGGGTCTCTAACTCTACTTCTCTCTTTCTAGCACGATCTTGCATCTCCGCAAAGGTCTAGTAGCGATTATTTGCAACAAACTCTATAATGGCAGTCTTGTGTATACTCAGATACTTAGAAAATTTCACTTGTTACGAGGATACATACTTGGGATAAAACAAGGCTCTCTCCGTGAACATCTTGGTGATCTCCATCACCATTTCAATTTTCTACTTGAGCGACAAAAACTCCTGAGCTAAATGCTCACTTTCCACTAAGTGTACATACTCCTCCATAAACATTCAACAACTTTTTCCCACATTATTGCATTCTTTTCTTCCGGTGAGTAATCCTTTGTGAGAAAGTTCCACCAGTCCTTGACACCATTACAGAGGAGATTTTGTGCATACCAAAACTCTAGGTGATCCAGGCATGCGCAAGTGTAGAAGCACCCTTCTACATATGAGATGTATCTCTTTGCAACAATTGGGTCTCTAACATCATCAAATTTTGGGGACTTATTGTTATTGAACTCTAGGTAAGGAATTTCCATATATCTAGGTGAAGCCGCAACAATAACAATAGCAGTAGCATCGGTGACGGTTGTACTGGCAACAACATCATATTGCTGGTCGAATAGAGCGATTAGATTGGTTTGGATAGTTCCAAGCAATTTTGGGATGATCTCTCTTACATTTTTTGCTACCACTGTCTCTATCCAATCACATATGTCGCTCTCACATGGTCATGACCCTTCCGATCCAAAACAAGAACCGCCTACTATAGTAATCATCATCATGCTGACACATAAAGGGGAACTAGATCAATACAAATTAATCATGTTATCTCTAAATAACATTCCATCCTTCCCAGTTCCTTAGTAACGATGTAAGTTTTCCTAATTCGTGTATGGATCCTATGCTTCTGTTAATACGAGCACATAATACCTTCCACACCTATCCATACTAGACCCAAGAGTTATCTAAGGGTCCTACGTCACCACAATCTTCTATCCATATGCCTTTTCACATAGCTAGTTTTACAAGGACCTAATCATTAATTTTCCTATATTCTTCTTCTAGGGTTCCTAATATCCGAGTTCTTGTACTATAGGAAGTCATTCCTCGTATCGATAGTCACCTCATGTATGCAAGTCGAATGTAATCCGAGATTTGATAGGCAGTCAAATAATTAATTCTACCCTAAGCACACCACCAAACAAGGAACAAGAAGTACGGTTGAGCTAAGAATTTTAAGGCTATATAATCCTAGTGATATACAACTCTAAAACATACACTTAGTAATTATATGATATCAGTACAGGTAGTAGCATATAAAGGTAACCCCTAAGGCTACTAGGCATCCTAATTATCAGGCAATTCTAACTAATAATTTCTAAAAAGATCCTTAGCCTTATACTAGCATGCATTTTTCTAACAAACCAGATAAAACAATATGGATATTTTAGGAATCACTTTCCTTATGAGCTTCGCCTGACTATATGCATCATACATTTCCCCTCTTTATATCATGTCTTTTATAATAATTTTTGGTTAAAATATCCAGATCCTTAGTTTGAGTCTGGAATCACATGAGTGTTCATCCAGTTCGCTTAAACTAGGTCTCTGATACCAACTTGTGACATCCCAAAATTCTAGGAAAATTTTTCCATTTTTATTTATTTAAAATATATGTCTTAAAACACTACAAAACATCATTACATGATTAATTATAAACTAGTTTTCATTGGAAGTCTAATAAAACTTTTTGAGGATTCAACGCAGATACAATAGTGTGTGAGCCTTTCCACAGTCAGATGAACAACCTGTAAAGCAGTTATTCAACAACTCTAAGTTGAGGCTTAGTGAATTCCAACAAAATATTCCATAAATGCATACACATAATGGCCTTCAACATATAGTTGGTCTACCCTTAGCCTTCATCATATGGCTAGTGTGCCCCATTTTTCCTACAACATATAGCTAATCCGCACCTTGGCCTTTAGCATAAATCTAGTCCGCCTGATTCTATTCGCATTCAGCAGCAAGCTGGACTGCCCTCAACTCCCACATAATATATTAACCCATATAGCAAGCAATATTCCAACATTCAATCTAACTATCTAGCCTAATTACTTAAGTGTATACTACATTCATATATATCATAAAATATAGTGGATGCAAATTATGGTATGAAATATAGTGAGATGAACTCAAATGGACAATTTCTCAAGGGATAAACAGTTAACCAGACACTTCGACTGACGAGCAACACTCCAACAAAGATCTACCTATATTACTGTAGTTTATTAGTTCCTATGGGAATCTAGAATGTAGGCTAGTCATAACACTAATCATAATGAATACCGATAGTTCTATCAAATAAGGGTTGGTAAGGGCGGGCAGTTCGGATGTTGGACCATTTCGGCATATAGCCTTTTTGAAATCCAACAACCAAGCCAACATAACCATTCTAGGCATCTCTGCCATAAGTATATCGAATAGTATATAGACTTGGAATTACTAAAAAAATCTTATTTATAAGTCCATAATAACGAATTATGACTATAAATATATGTTACACTGAAATCGAGAGAGTGTAGCACGACTTATAGAGGTTTTAGCGAAAACCGAGAAAAATACGCGGATATAATCCCGACTAGAACATTTCTATTTTCCGAGCATTTTTGGGACCTTAGAATTGCACAAAAATATCCTAAAAGTTGGGAGAAAGTCGGACTCGAAGGTAGGAAGGATTTTGAGAGAGATTTATGAAATTTAGGGGTGAGGAAATGTGATTTTCGGAGAGACTATTTATAGAAGGAGGGAGACGCATCGTGCAAGGAAAAGGGGCATGCCATGCACTTGGCCCTTGTTCGCTCCTCTCACCTTTTGACAAGTATCGTGCTTCATTGAGTCGACATATATTTCTTCTAGAAGGTGACAAATGTCACACTCGTATGGTGCCATGTTTCACGTCCATACCTTGCCACATCACCATGTATCTTGGAGGAAATGAAAGGTCTGCTTGCAACGTGGCGCACTCCGGTGCTACCACGCCATCAATGCAAGTGGTTTTTTCATATTTTTGGACGACCATAACTTTCACATAAAAGCTCTATTTTCGACGTTCTCTATAACCTCGAAATCCTCTCAATGAGATCTACAACTGTCATTATGGCCTTAATAGCTAAGTCTCACTTTATAAAAAAATTATATTTTCATAGGCTTAGACTGCTAATATTGCTGCAGAAATCAGAACTTCCTCTCACAAAGTCGGATTTGGGCTTTGTAAATATATATGATCTCGATTTTAAGACTACTACGACTTTCATTTAGATTTATTAGGCTAATAAGTGACTTATCTAAAACTCACTTTTTACGATACGCTAAACTATGTCGGTTTAATCGTGAAACTTCAAAGAGGTAAAACTCCTTCATACGAAGTCTTATTTAGGCGTTTTATATATCTATGCAAATCGTATTGACATTTCCTATGTATCTATGTTGATTATTTTGGATTACGAGTGATATATTTTATTTCGTATTTTTATAATAATTACAATCCTACGGCTATGGTAAAAAAGGAGTTTTACAACCATATTTGTTGTAGTGTCCGAATTTAGTCAAATATTTGAGAGGGAGATGATCGGGGTGATTAACAAAAGAATTGTAGTCATTGTTCTGATTAAGCAGCCAGTAGCTAGAATTGTTACCTACTATGATATGGTTATACTATTGGATTTAGTGTCTAAGCCCATAACTATAATTGGTATCTACTTGACCTGATTGTAGCATGGTCCTTTTGGGTTGCCTTCACCAGTGCAATTTGATAGTATGGACTTTTGAGAATAAGGTTATTTATGATTTATTAATATATTACAAGTATAATATATTAATATGAAATCATATTATTTAATTAGTATTGATCAAGAATTAATTTTTTGATCAAGAGAGACTAATTAAATATATAGGGATTGATTATGTAAATTAATGATTCTTATAATGTGGGCTAATGATCCATGGTTATTTAGGATGGACTAAACAAATGAGATAACCCATGGATAGTTCATGGAGATTAACCCATGGAGCGTGTGTAATATGAAATGTCATTAGGGTTTACATGGTGTAACCCTAGCATTTGCCAGATTATAAATAAACCCCCTAAGAGCCAAAATCGGTTACATGAGTTGCCACAACATTATTAGAGAGTGTGTATTGATTTTGTGCCATGTAACCTATTCTCTCAAGCTTCCTCTTGTATATTGGTGTTTGTGTACCATTAGAGGCATCACACTTAGATTTCTCAATCTTTCAAAGGTCAAGCACTACAAGTCCTTCTAACAAGTAAGTTATCTAAATAGTTGTATTGTTCATTTGACAATTTGTATGCTAGTTAGGATATATGCTTTGGAAAATTGAAAATACACATGTATAACAAGAGAAACCATAGATCCAAAGCATTTAGGGTTGCATGTGCAACATATGAGTGTTATAGTGCTCAAAACCCAATAGTGGTATCAGACCCTATGATTGTTTTCTATTATATTTCAAGCTTGCTAGTGTTTCAAAGCTGAAAAAGTCGATTTTCTGGACTCTGATGGGTGAACTCGCTGAGTCCATGAACTTACTCGACGAGTCCAATTCATTTACTCGTTTAGTAGATGGCTCTGTTTGCAAAATTTCGGGTTTCTTGGCTTGGATTGGATTGGGAACACTACCATAAACTATTTTGGATCATTAAAAATGTTTTTTCTGTTTTGGCAGTGCTTGTACTCATCCAACCACAAGAAAATTGTCAAAGTGTTCAAAAAATTGTTGATTTATGTGATTAACAAAGTTGGTTGAAAATTGTTGACTTGATATTATCTTGTTTATGAGTTTAGTTATATTGATCTTAAATTATTTGATAATTTTAGTTTTTAAAATATTGATCTTAATAATTTTAATGTCCTCCATAACTTGTCCTAAAGTTATGAAAAATGAAAAGTCTCATCCATTAAAATTACATTAAACTCATAAGTTATGAATTTCAAGAGTCGTCAAAAGATAGTTGTCAAAATTCTTATGATAGTTGTTAGATTACATGTTAAGCTAATTACTTGTATCATTTGATTTGAAACTATTTTTCCTTACGAGTAAGTTTGGATCATGATTAAAAAAATTATATGATAATTTTCCTTGTTAGAATTGACCTTAATGTTCTTTAATGAGTTCCATAACTTGCCCTCAAGTTAAGGAAGATGAAAAGTCTTATCATAATTGTTTTAATGAACTCCATAACTTATCCTCGAGTTACGGAAAATCAAGAGCCTTTTCATAAATCCCAACATTAACTCATAAGTTATGGATATGAAGAGTTTCGACAAGTTTCAAAACTTGCCCTCAAGTTTTGGAATTTGTAAAGTCTTATTAGTGAAACATTGAATTTTAAACCCTAGAGTTTTAAAAGTTAAAATTCTACCGTTATACTTTATAATATTATAGGTTTAATAACATATATATATATATATATATATATATATATATATATATATATATATATATATATATATATATATATATATATATATATAAAAGACAAGTCAGTCTTGCCGTTAGTAGGCTTCATTCATGAAGTCGATCTATAAAGAGGGTATAAGGTTACTGCCTATAAAATGATGGTTTAATGGGTGTCCACTCTCACCCACCGCTTCCTTGACTGGTGGAGGGTCGTTAGCTGAACGGGTAAGATAGGACATTAATTCTCCCTCATTAAAAGTATAATGATAAATATAAATTATCTCAACTTTAATTAAATTCCTAATCTTAGTAACTTTAGGAAATTGTGAAAATGGTGCTAAACCATGAAATTGAACTTTTCACCTTGTTAAGTCGTTAATGGATGGTGTGTGGTTAACCGACACAGTAATCTGGGACTGAAAATGTGTGGCAAAGAGTAGGTTGATGTTAATCATAGATCAATGGAGCGTGTATGGTTAACCGACACACTGATTAGGTGATTTGTAACATCGGGTGTACCAAGCTATTTTGCATGGTTATTCACACCTTTTTTGTGATCCTCGGCATCCCAATCACAAACTTGAAGGGCACAATCGAGAACGAAACATTCCATTGCAAAGTTCAATGAATCTCAAATGATCTAGGAATTTCAATTCAATTTTAACTGAATAAATCATTTCGTTTTTTTATGGTGGAAATTGGTAAATCATCATTTACCTACCTTCAAATATTTTACAATTGGAATATGGCATCCCTCTTCGAAATTGTAAAATATTGTGTTGGGTCCTAGCCATAATATTTCGTTTTGGGTGTTATATTAAAGACTTAAATCAACTAACTTGAATTTCTCCCTTTATAGATGTCTAGGTTAGACAACTATGGTCTTCCCAAATCTATTGGAAAACGCTTTCAAAATAAAGATGATATTCCACAATATCATACTTCACTTCCTCCACCTCCTCCAATTATTCCTAACCCATAAGTTCAAGGACATGAAAAGTTCTAGGTTACTCAAGCCCTATTGGGAAGCCAACACCAAGATGAAAGATCTATATGTACACATATATTGGAGATGAAGTCACACATTGACAGGTTGGGAATGTTAGGAGTTGTTGTGTTAAGGAAGTTGGTGTCACACCCCAAAACCGGAACGGCGGAAACGTTCTAGGGTGGATGACGTCATGTCAAGTATCACAACACATGCATATAGCAATCAAAGTACAACAAAACATTGCATTAATAGAATAATTTTACATGGTTATATTACATAGTATCAAAGTACAACAAAACATTGCATTAATAGAATAATTTTACATGGTTATATTACATAGTATCAAAGTAATACAAACATAATATATAAAGTGCTGCAAGGTACTTAAGCTATCTTCTTCAGCAGTTCCAGGGGATGTACCTGTCTAATTGCTGACCTGAGATTACAAGTTATTTGAAAAGCGAGTATCAGCATTTTTACAAAAGCTGGTGAGTTAATAAGCATTTAGTGACATTTCATTCAAATAACTTAATAAAGAAATAGTTTTAAGAGGTTTCAGTCTATTAGAGTCTTTTCCCAGAAAATCCCATATTTTCTCTAAATAAAGCAGCCTTCTACCAGGACTGGTCAGTGTGTTGAGGTAAGAGGTAGTTTTCCCTTATTTGCTATTATTATCAAAATACTGAATTTGATTATTAAAGAAAGCAAGTGACATCAGGGAATAACATAAGCCTCAGCAGTGAGGACTGCTGACTAAGGCAAGGAATCATAGACTCCGGGAGGGTATCGAATTAACGACACGCCTGGTTCAGTCTAACCAAGTGGAGACACAGACCCCAGAAGGTACTTGGTGAAAGGTATAGCTAGTAAGGTCTAAAATAGTGAATATAGACCGCAGGCGATACCAAAAGAAAAGTACATCTCACAAGGTCAAAACAAGGACTACAGACCTTAGGCACTATCGATTGGAAGATACAGCCAGCAAGGTCAAAACAGAGACTATAGACCCCAGACAGTATCAAATGAAAGATACAGCTAGCAAGGTCAAAACAGAGACAATAGACCCCAGACAGTATCAAATGAAAGATACAGCTAGCAAGGTCAGAACAGAGACTATAGACCCCTGACAGTATCAAATGAAAGATACAGCTAGCAAGGTCAAAACAGAGACAATAGACCCCAGACAGCATCAAATGAAAGATACAGCTAGCAAGGTCAGAACAGAGACTATAGACCCCAGACAGTATCAAATGAAAGATACAGCTAGCAAGGTCAAAACAGTGTGAATCTGAAAAGTGACATCAGCATACAGTGTAAATTGCTGACGAAATATCGTTACCTTAAAGCCATGAATTATAAGGCAACCCAGGATACTCGTAACCATACTGACTAGAGTTCCAAACGCCCTACAAGCATCTATATAATATGACATTTGTCACCCCTTGGCTTGGTGGGTCGTGGACTGTAGCTAGCAGTCAGGGTGCGGGGTTGTCAATCCCGTACAGGCCTATACACATAATGTCCGCTCTCCCTACAGGAGACTCTGGTTACCAACTAGACGACGGAGAAGGCTGCGTCCCGAAGATGCATCCCAAATAGAGGATAGTGTTTTTCTAGAGGGGAGTGGGTTTCTAATGTAAGTGATATACTAGAGGTAAAGACTTTCAAACAGTGGGCAGTGTGTTTTTAAAGGAAGTGTAGAATAGAGGTAGAGATTCTTAACTGACTTGACTAGAGAATTTCCTGTATGTCAATACTCATATACATAGTATTTAACTAATGAACCAAACGAACTTTGGACGGCTACCCGATCCCACCAGACCACATCTCAACGAAGAAAAGGAAATAGGGCCGACGAGCCTTCCTAAGTCTTTCAATCATTACTTATATATACCTATATAAGCACGGACATACATCTAACTATCCTTGAGTGGGTATCGAGTGAAAGTGATTCTCGTGAAGTAGGATTGTCTAATAAGTGAAGTAAGGGTGGTCGCAAGTGAAGTATAAATGTCGAATAAGTATAAGCGCATCGCGAGGTGGTGATGACAACAAGGGAAGTAAGAGCGTATCAAGTATAAGTGAAGTAAAGTCGATTTCAAGTATAAGCGAAGTACGCTCGTATCACTAAGTAAGAGGGTGAATAAGTATAAGCGTTATCAGGTATAAGTGACTTCAGGTATAAGCGAAAGCATTACAGAGTAGGAGTATAAAATATGTATAAGCGAAGCAGCGGTAACTAACAATTAAATGTATTCACGAAAACCTTTGGAGACTTTATTACTCAGGAAAATCGCATTTGTATTCTTTGATAAAATAGGTGTGAAAACCTTTAGAAATCTTTGGGAAACTTTATAACTAGTTTGAGGATGAATCTTTGATAAGCTATGAAAGTAAGAACTTGAACAATTTAAAAATCCTTTTTGAAAGCCATTTACAGTGTCCTACTCGGTAAAACAGTGTATAGTGGTAAAACCTTGTGCATGCGGGTTATCAATCACATGTGATTGATATGATAACTGGCATGTTTAACTTGTAATCCCCCCCTATAAAGCATTTAAAAGCATTTAAAAGGTTCATTCAGGGGTATGAACTCACCTGGTGTAAGTAGGTCCGACGGTAGTGTCGTTTAGGCGTTCGGGGTCACGCAAGGACTTGAACACACACAAGGACCTATTTTAACATATGATAACATATGTTCACATACAATTATCATATAATATACTAATTAAACAATTATACACACTCAAAGGAGTGGAAAACACTTTTGGTTGAGTGTTTGGGGTCCCGGGTAGCGTTTAAGGGTGCTAAGGGTCTCCTATCAGCTATGGGACTTTGCTATACTCAAGTATCAAGGGTGTAAAGGGGTTTAAAGCATCAATATGGACCAAACAAGGAGTTTACGGCCCAACCTAAGGGAGTTTACGGCCCTAAACTCCCAAGGTCATAATCCTTGGTGTTTGATGCTTCTAGCTTGTTCCTTGATTTATTCTAAGCACTTTTCTCAAAAGGCATGAGTGGAATTGAGGCCTCTAAGGGTATTTTATAGGAGTTTACGGCCTAAGAACTCTCCCAAGGGAGTTTACGGCCGTAAACTCTCACCCTTAGTGATTTGCGAAGTTTCAAGCCTCTAATGCCTTTCTAGAATTTTCTTATGAAGTTGGATGCTATTTTGGGTGGTTAAAACCAACATTTGAGGGGGTTTTGGGGAGTTTACGGCCTAGATAAATTCTTGGGCCGTAAACTCCAAGAAATCCCTCATTTTCTTAGGTTTAAGTCCTTAGATCCCCTCCTAGTATTTTATGGTAAATGTCTAAGGCCATTAGGGGGGCAAAATCACACTTTTGGGCATGATTTAGGGAGTTTACGGCCTTGACCATTTTTGGGTCGTAAACTCGTTTCTTTAATTCATTTTGGAGTGTTCAAGTGTCCTAAACTCAAAGGAATAAGTCCCTAAATTATGTAATAAGCCCTAGGATGAGTTTGGAGTGCATTTGGGACCATGGCTTGTGGAGTTTACGGCCTAAGCATGTGCTTGGGCCGTAAACTCTTCTTTGAGTCCTAAATCCATGCATTTTAGTGTTTAAACACCCCTAGGCTATATCCCCTAATAGTTTCTAAGCTTATGGTCAAGTTTAAAGGCATATTTGGCACCTTTTTAGGGGTTTATGGCCCTAGAATGTTCCTGGGCCGTAAACTCCTTATCCTATGCCTTCTTGGATGGTTTTTGGGCTTTAAACATAAATCAATACGCTTAGAATAAGCTAGGGTAAGCGGACTTACAATTTGGAAGCGTTTGGTTGCGAATTCGGGGTGAAAACGGGTCTAGAGAGAGAGTTTAGAGAGAGAGTGTAAAAAGTCTCCAATGGACTCCACTCACCCATAAATAGGTTTCACAGTCGGGGCTCAGTGGAATTTTACCCGATACCGCCGTTAAACGGGGCTTTTGGTCGCACCTGATTTAGTGGTCGTAATAATAAAACTTGACATTTTCCAAATGAATGAAAATGTGTGTCCTGTGTTTTTATTTCCTTTTATCACGACTTAACGGCATGTTAAAGGTAATCAAATGGAATGCTTATTAAATTGATGCCCTCTAATTAACGGAACTTTTATACAGTGGAATATTCCGTTAACGGTAACGGGGAAATGTAACGGGGCAACTTGGGTTGTCACATCATCCCCCCCGTTAGAGGGAATTTCGTCCCGAAATTCAAGTCTAGACAAGGAAGTAGGCATGAATGGCCAAGTAGTGATGAGGGAGTACTTCCTATACGGTTGCCCTCGCATTCCCAAGTGATCTCTAGTCTGTGTTTGTCCTTCTCATAGACCTTCACATACGGGATGTGGATTCCGTCTAGTGTAGCTAGAGAGTTCCGACTGGTGTACCTATGAAGTCAGGGTTCTCGATGGATTCTACCAAGATGAGTGGGGCACGAAGAGTGTTGTCGGATAATCGCATATCAAGTCTAAGAAGTGGATCGATCGGGTGTGAATCTGGTGGCATATCCGAAGGTAGTGGCAGCCTGGAAAGGGTTGGACCAAGTCTCCATGAGTATTCTCGGATGGTCCTACGCTCTCGGAAGGGTAGAGCCTTTCAGTACTTAGAACATAGTGTACTTCTATGGCAAGATCATCACTGGCGTGATTGCCATTCCGAAGTTCCTAACGTTCTCTCTCGTACTGGTAGTGTAGTCCTTCGGGTTGGTTCTTAGGAATCTCAAGTGGTCTCCAGTTTCATGCTTTCTTTCAACTGGTTGATAGAGGCTTCCTAGATCGTCAAGTGGGTTGCACGATTGTGGTTATCGGTTTGTTATAGAGTGTCTATCCCAAGCTCGTGCAAAATGGACCTGCATCAACAATGCTTGAGATACGGAAACCCTGAGAATCGGGGAGATAGGGCTTCACCAGACGAGTGTTGGACTATCTCCGGAGGTGGTCCTATTATCTCTGCTTGAGATAGTATTCGGGGAACACCTATTAGTCCAAGGAATCTCTAAGACTATGGTTTATTCTAGCGTGGAAAATGCGTGCTCCTGCATAATCCCTCGACTAACACCAAAGCCGGTGTCGAGTCCATAATCTTTTCGGGATCCGGGTCATGAGATTTAACGCAATCACCTTCGCACTTGACCAAGTATTCTTGGCTGCGAAGGTTACCCCGTGGTTCTCGGTATCCTAGTGTTTACTTCGGAAAATATAATTCATCGTCTATAGGGCGACGACGATTTCCTCCTTGCGAGAGGGTGGAGGATGATAAGCACCACTTGTTTATAACTGGGTGGACAAGGTGCCTGAGTAGTTAGAGCATCAGTTGCAACTACTCTTCCGAAGGTTCTAAGTTTTCTCGGCTTAAGTCAAATCTAGTGGGTACAGGGTCTTCATCACTCGGGACTTTACTAGTTCATCCCGCAGTGTTTCTCTCGACTCCGGCCCCTATGTTATGAAATAGGGCGAAAGCGTTTTGCGAAGAGGTTCGTGGTAGAGTTCATGCTTGGCTTAACCGTCAATACTTGATGGATGCCAGCAGTATACCTGGTTATAGTGGTCAGCCTCATGAGTTCTATTCTCTGGGTTCACGAACCTGATGTGTGAGGTGAGAAGGGTCACCCAGGGGACTCTACGGAGTACGCCTCGGATAGTTGTCATTTTCTGAGGTATCTGCAGTGCCTTTCACTTCGGTGTTCATCTGACTACGAGGGGTCGGTCCACAGCACGGGGTTCCCTCACTTGGGTACTTCGGAAGGTTTGAGATAAGAGGGACGATTGACGGATTGCATTATATGCGATTATTTGTGTTAGGTTCGAGTTCGGAGGAACCTTTATTTGCCGATATGGCTATAGAGAAAGCTCATAGCACTAAGAATGTACACATGGTTGCATGAAGTCTAACCATGATCAATAGAGTCGTCGAAGTTGGCACACTCCGACATGATATAAAGTGAAGATCGATAGAGTCATGTGCCGAATAGGCACACAAGTTCTAGGCGTCTCGGGTTTCGTCCTATATATCGCTACCGCGGATACTTGGACCGATAGAGTCGACGCGGAACTATAAAGAGTTCTAAGTGTTTCCGAATAGAGTATCTTTTCTTGAATGGATTCTCACGAGGCATTTCTACAATCGCCTCACATATACTAGTCATGTATATTTAAGGTGGGGAGGACTGTTGACTGAGCGACCCCGCCCTAAATCCACAACCAAACGAGGAACAGGAAATGAGGCGGCATTCGCTCACTCTAGGTCTGTCCATCTCAAATATACATGGCCGTAACATATATGTTTAGCCATCATAGTTTTACCTAATGAATTTTAATTTTTATAACAGTGCTGCGACTTTCGCCTTACTGGAAAGAATTTATACTTGAATTAGTCTTTTATTGTTCTTAGCTTAGTTATCCGGGGTCGAGAGACGTACCAAAAATCTAACGAGTTTCCTTGTTGCTTCTTCCTAAGCAGTAGTGTCAGGCTCCTTCTGTGTCTTTGTCTTTCTCTTCGGTTGGGCAGTCCCTCTTAAAGTGTCCCATTTTACCGCATAGGTGGCAAACTACACGGGTCGCCACATTGGCGGTTGGTATAATGAACTCAACCGGGGTTCTGCAGACACGAGCAGTATGCCCCAGCATGTGGCACCTAGCACAATAGAGTTCCCGGCAGGTACCATGATGATGGTAGCTGCACTTGTTGCAGTGGGGAAGGTCTCCTAGGTATGGTCTTCTTGAGGTCGGGAGGGAAGGATTTACAGGGGTATCGACTGCCTCAGCTCGTTGCTCTTCGGAAGGTCCCGGAGCCGAGGTACTTCCCTCCTCTATCTTGAGTTTTCTCTTTAGTGGGTTCAGTGGAGATTCTTGGGTGGCTGAATGTGGAAGAGTGGGTTGCTGCCGTCCATTGCCAGGATTGGAAATCCCGACAGGGCCCTTGCTAACATTGGCGTTGTTAGCATTCAGGTGAGCCATGACAGCTGCTACGGCTGCTGAGACTGCAGCTTGGAAAGTAGCTTCATCGAATAAGAGGGCAGGTTTCTTGCTTGCAGACTGGTTACGCTTCTTCGGTGGCATGGCTTTTCCTACACGGAAGGGAATACAAGGTAATGAGAGACGATGGTTAACCCTGGATATTTCTGTCCTGAACGTATTAGGCATAAATTTTTCCCGTGCCTCGGGTTCTGACTGTCTGAGTGTCGACCTACGTCCCTATGATGTAGTCCTGGTAATCAAGGTAAGAGTATGAGTGTCGGAAAAAGGCCATAAGATGTGAGTCGTTCCTACTAAGTTACCTTTACACTGGGAAGGTTTCACTCTCCGGCCTGGAGAGAATTAAGAACGGTTCGGAACGAAAACATGGAAAGAGAAGCTCACAAGGGCGGATGGCTAAAATTCTCTCAATAGAGATGCAGGGATCCGCCCTAATCGCGTATCTGGCAATGGGAAACGACGATTTACCTAACACATAGCGTGAGTAGTGTAACCACTAACTCACTAAATTGCATTATTTTAAGGGTGAATTATCGTGATGAATACGAGGAAAAGACAATTCCCAGGTTCCATATACTAGCTCCCTCGGTCTGCCTAGTATCTTTGACTGGAATCGGCGTTGGCTTCCTTCGGGTAGTTTCCTAGGGTTCTCTTCTTGTATGGACTTATTGAATTTCTACTCCGCCTTCCTTCTGATTCCAACTGTGGGTGTCATCACTTCATGATGGATGACTAGGAATCTCCGATGTTTAGGCGAATCTCTCACCACTGTCCCTAAGAGAATATGGGCACTTTGTGCATTCAATAGTCTCGACCCAGTTCATTTATTTCCGAACAGGAAGTCTTCTCAATGAATCTCCTCGGGGTCGGAATCAACTCTTCTGTCAAGCATTGAAGTGGCTAGGGTTTTCTATAGGGTTCGCGCGAGAATGGAAATGTCTAAAGAATCCTAAGGGATTATTAACATTTCACTGTATGATCCATATCGAGTCCTGCTACGATTACACAGGGTATACAAATCCTATGTAGCTTAGATCCGATAGGCCTTCGAATATGTGATACTACTCTAGGACCACATCCCAACGAGGAAAAGGAAACAGAGCGAAACCACACATTCTTAGCCTATGAGATCCTTATTATATAAAATCTTGGAAGTATACCCTCTGTAGTTGTAGGTATATCAACAAGGATCTTTTTAATTATTCACGCAAGGTTGTTTATAGATTCTAAAATACCCCTATGGTATTTTAATTCTTGATTGAGTCTTATCTTCTGATTATGATTCTGGGATTAGTGTGGATCTTTTAGCGTTCTAAAATACTCCTATAGTATTTTAACTTTATGTTTGGCTCTAGCATTCCTAGTTGGTAAGTTTCAGACCTGCTGCACACCACTATCACTCCCGAGCACACTTTCATCGCATCTCGGATAAATGTAGTTGATCAGGTTACATTTATCCCAGCTTACGATTACATAACTGCCCAGGTTTGACTGTAGTGCTCAACATCCGAAGACTTTTATTATTGTTCTTCTTGTGATACTTTTGTTCGAGTGTTTAGATTTTGGATGTTATTATACTTTGGTAAAATATGGTTATATTTTAAAGTATAATTCTTGGTCAGAGTGTTTTATCCCATTGCATTTATAGGCTGTATATCTTTTATGAATTGATATACTTAGCTCACTATAAACAACGCTTTGATACCAATCTGTCACACCCCAAAACCGGAACGGCGGAAACGTTCTGGGGTGGATGACGTCATGTCAAGTATCACAACACATGCATATAGCAATCAAAGTACAACAAAACATTGCATTAATAGAATAATTTTACATGGTTATATTACATAGTATCAAAGTACAACAAAACATTGCATTAATAAAATAATTTTACATGGTTATATTACATAGTATCAAAGTAATACAAACATAATATATAAAGTGCTGCAAGGTACTTAAGCTATCTTCTTCAACAGTTCCAGGGGATGTACCTGTCTAATTGCTGACCTGAGATTACAAGTTATTTGAAAAGCGAGTATCAGCATTTTTACAAAAGCTGGTGAGTTCATAAGCATTTAGTGACATTTCATTCAAATAACTTAATAAAGAAATAGTTTTAAGAGGTTTCAGTCTATTAGAGTCTTTTCCCAGAAAATCCCATATTTTCTCTAAATAAAGCAGCCTTCTACCAGGACTGGTCAGTGTGTTGAGGTAAGAGGTAGTTTTCCCTTATTTGCTATTATTATCAAAATACTGAATTTGATTATTAAAGAAAGCAAGTGACATCAGGGAATAACATAAGCCTCAGCAGTGAGGACTGCTGACTAAGGCAAGGAATCATAGACTCCGGGAGGGTATCGAATTAACGACACGCCTGGTTCAGTCTAACCAAGTGGAGACACAGACCCCAGAAGGTACTTGGTGAAAGGTATAGCTAGTAAGGTCTAAAACAGTGAATATAGACCGCAGGCGATACCAAAAGAAAAGTACATCTCACAAGGTCAAAACAAGGACTACAGACCTCAGGCAGTATCGATTGGAAGATACAGCCAGCAAGGTCAAAACAGAGACTATAGACCCCAGACAGTATCAAATGAAAGATACAGCTAGCAAGGTCAAAACAGAGACAATAGACCCCAGACAGTATCAAATGAAAGATACAGCTAGCAAGGTCAGAACAGAGACTATAGACCCCTGACAGTATCAAATGAAAGATACAGCTAGCAAGGTCAAAACAGAGACAATAGACCCTAGACAGCATCAAATGAAAGATACAGCTAGCAAGGTCAGAACAGAGACTATAGACCCCAGACAGTATCAAATGAAAGATACAGCTAGCAAGGTCAAAACAGTGTGAATCTGAAAAGTGAAATCAGCATACAGTGTAAATTGCTGACGAAATATCGTTACCTTAAAGCCATGAATTATAAGGCAACCCAGGATACTCGTAACCATACTGACTAGAGTTCCAGACGCCCTACAAGCATCTATATAATATGACATTTGTCACCCCTTGGCTTGGTGGGCCGTGGACTGTAGCTAGCAGTCAGGGTGCGGGGTTGTCAACTAGACGACGGAGACTCTGGTTACCAACTAGACGACGGAGAAGGCCGCGTCCCGAAGATGCATCCCAAATAGAGGATAGTGTTTTTCTAGAGGGGAGTGGGTTTCTAATGTAAGTGATATACTAGAGGTAAAGACTTTCAAACAGTGGGTAGTGTGTTTTTAAAGGAAGTGTAGAATAGAGGTAGAGATTCTTAACTGACTTGACTAGAGAATTTCCTGTATGTCCATACTCATATACATAGTATTTAACTAATGAACCAAATGACCTTCGGACGGCTACCCGATCCCACCAGACCACATCTCAACGAAGAAAAGGAAATAGGGCCGACGAGCCTTCCTAAGTCTTTCAATCATTACTTATATATACCTATATAAGCACGGACATACATCTAACTATGCTTGAGTGGGTATCGAGTGAAAGTGATTCTCGTGAAGTAGGAGTGTCTAATAATTTAATTAAGGGTGGTCGCAAGTGAAGTATAAATGTCGAATAAGTATAAGCGCATCGCGAGGTGGTGATGACAACAGGGGAAGTAAGGGTGTATCAAGTATAAGTGAAGCAAAGTCGATTTCAAGTATAAGCGAAGTAGGCTTGTATCACTAAGTAAGAGGGTGAATAAGTATAAGCGTTATCAGGTATAAGTGACTTCAGGTATAAGCGAAAGCATTACAGAGTAGGAGTATAAAATAAGTATAAGCGAAGCAGCGGTAACTAACAATTAAATGTATTCACGAAAACCTTTGGAGACTTTATTACTCAGGAAAATCGCATTTGTATTCTTTGATAAAATAGGTGTGAAAACCTTTAGAAATCTTTGGGAAACTTTATAACTAGTTTGAGGATGAATCTTTGATAAGCTATGAAAGTAAGAACTTGAACAATTTAAAAATCCTTTTTGAAAGCCAATTACAGTGTCCTACTCGGTAAAACAGTGTATAGTGGTAAAACCTTGTGCATGCGGGTTATCAATCACATGTGATTGATATGATAACTGGCATGTTTAACTTGTAATCCCCCCCTATAAAACATTTAAAAGCATTTAAAAGGTTCGTTCAGGGGTATGAACTCACCTGGTGTAAGTAGGTCCGACGGTAGTGCCGTTTAGGCGTTCGGGGTCACGCAAGGACTTGAACACACACAAGGACCTATTTTAACATATGATAACATATGTTCACATACAATTAGCATATAATATACTAATTAAACAATTATACACACTCAAATGAGTGGAAAACACTTTTGGTTGAGTGTTTGGGGTCCCGGGTAGCGTTTAAGGGTGCTAAGGGTCTCCTATCAGCTATGGGACTTTGCTATACTCAAGTATCAAGGGTGTAAAGGGGTTTAAAGCATCAATATGGACCAAACAAGGAGTTTACGGCCCAACCTAAGGGAGTTTACGGCCCTAAACTCCCAAGGTCATAATCCTTGGTGTTTGATGCTTCTAGCTTGTTCCTTGATTTATTCTAAGCACTTTTCTCAAAAGGCATGAGTGGAATTGAGGCCTCTAAGGGTATTTTATAGGCGTTTACGGCCTAAGAACTCTCCCAAGGGAGTTTACGGCCTTAAACTCTCACCCTTAGTGATTTGCGAAGTTTCAAGCCTCTAATGCCTTTCTAGAATTTTCTTATGAAGTTGGATGCTATTTTGGGTGGTTAAAACCAACATTTGAGGGGGTTTTGGGGAGTTTACGGCCTAGATAAATTCTTGGGCCGTAAACTCCAAGAAATCCCTCATTTTCTTAGGTTTAAGTCCTTAGATCCCCTCCTAGTATTTTATGGTAAATGTCTAAGGCCATTAGGGGGGCAAAATCACACTTTTGGGCATGATTTAGGGAGTTTATGGCCTTGACCATTTCTGGGCCATAAACTCGTTTCTTTAATTCATTTTGGAGTGTTCAAGTGTCCTAAACTCAAAGGAATAAGTCCCTAAATTATGTAATAAGCCCTAGGATGAGTTTGGAGTGCATTTGGGACCATGGCTTGTGGAGTTTACGGCCTAAGCATGTGCTTGGGCCGTAAACTCTTCTTTGAGTCCTAAATCCATGCATTTTAGTGTTTAAACACCCCTAGGCTATATCCCCTAATAGTTTCTAAGCTTATGGTCAAGTTTAAAGGCATATTTGGCACCTTTTTAGGGGTTTACGGCCCTAGAATGTTCCTGGGCCGTAAACTCCTTATCCTATGCCTTCTTGGATGGTTTTTGGGCTTTAAACATAAATCAATACGCTTAGAATAAGCTAGGGTAAGCGGACTTACAATTTGGAAGCGTTTGGTTGCGAATTCGGGGCGAAAACAGGTCTAGAGAGAGAGTTTAGAGAGAGTGTAAAAAGTCTCCAATGGACTCCACTCACCCATAAATAGGTTTCACAGTCGGGGCTCAGTGGAATTTTACCCGATACTGCCGTTAAACGGGGCTTTTGGTCGCACCCGATTTAGTGGTCGTAATAATAAAACTTGACATTTTCCAAATGAACGAAAATGTGTTGTCTGTGTTTTTATTTCCTTTTATAACGACTTAACGGCATGTTAAAGGTAATCAAATGGAATAATTATTAAATTGGTGCCCTCTAATTAACGGAACTTTTATACAGTGGAATATTCCGTTAGCGGTAACGGGGAAATGTAATGGGGCAACTTGGGTTGTCACAGTTGGCTATTAACTTGGTTCTTCTGTCACTTCCTGAGTAGTATAGTCAGTTCATTAAAGACAAGTATATGACATACCACAACATGTCCCTTATTGATCTTTCATTTTTTCTAATTGTTGCTGAATCAACAATGATTTGGCGCACTGGTAATGTAAATTTGATTGGAAGATCTACTTCCCAAACTTCCACGGACAATGACAATGGAAGCATTGGAAATCCAGAAAAGATTTCTCTTTCCAAGGGAAAGGGAAAGGTGAAATCTAAGAATGTCCCATGTACCACTCCCAAAGAGTCCATATGTTTCTATTGCCAAGAGAAGGGACATTGGTTGTGAAGCTATTGTATGTACCTGAAGGATCATAAGGATGGTAAAGTCCAAAAGTTTGACTCTGCTTCAGGTAAGTCGACTTTCTAACTCTATTAAGCTCCTATTGGTAGATTCTTAATACATGATGTTATAAGATTACATTTTGATGTTTTGTAGGATCAAAGGAAGCTTAAAGGAAAGGCATGTTGAGCCTGATCGCAAAGAGATGGATTTCGATCGCATGGTTCGATGATCGGATTTTTGAGCTGATGCTAGGAGTTATGATAGATTGCTTAGAAATTTATAATAACAGACTTTTCATTTGTGATTGCATTGTAAGGAAAAAATTTCCGCAATTATATATATAAAGAAATTTGTTTTATGTTTTTTTTTATATTTCCCTGCAATGGCATATGTGAAAGTTGGTGTTTGTATTTTTTAACAATATGGATTTGACTCTTTCGTTTGTGGTAGTGTCTAAATTTACCAAATAACGAAAGGTTCTCATCACCCATGTTTCAGTTGGATAGAAACTTGGAATCATGAAACTTTTATTGTATGATGAATGAGAACCTTCATCTTTGGTAAATTAGGACTAATTCCTTGTTCACATGCAGAGGTGAGTTAAGTGAAGGACTAGGGGATCGGGTACATTTGGTTGTGCGCTGGTTAGGTCCACCACAAAGAATAATAATACTATTCATTATGGCTTCCTAAAGTTAGTAAATATGGGTATGCTTGCATGATTAAGTATAAATCTGAGTCATTGAAAAGTCTCAATGTATAGCAGAACGAATAAGCAGAAACAAAGTCGGAAGAAAGATAAAAGTTTCACAAATCTAAAAAGATGGGAGAGTACTTGAGTATCGTGTTTTATGATCATCTAAACGATTATAAAAACCATATCACATTTTTGTCCTCTAAGTATGCCTTAGTGCATTTTTTTGGCCAACAAGAGGACTCGGGAATTGTTGAAATGGTTAAATCAATTAAGATGAATCATACTTCGTTCCAAAATCAAATATTAGAAGTCATACTCCAAGATTGTATATTTAGTGACATATAAAAAAATGTAGAGTAAAATGTTTTCTACTCTTGTACATTTGAAATTGGTAGTTGTAATGTTTTAGATAAAACAATGATCAACTAAGACCGGTTATCAACAGTGTTTGTCTTAATAATAAACCGCACTAACTCGTGACTATTTGTTTGTCAAGTAATGTTTCTTGACAGAGAGAAACTTATATGTCAAGAGGTTAGTAGGAGTCTTAAAGATCTTGAAAAGTTTCAAAACTAATCAAGAGTAAACCTATTGTTAACCACTAGCACACGACTTGAGGTTTGTAACCTATCATGTTGACATATTCTTGTTTCTGTGCCCATTCCAGTTAAGGTTGACTATGTACATGAGTTGCATGAGTTCTCAATTGTTTGCATAAGGTTAAACACCTTGATCAATGAAAGTTCATTGATCAGTGAGGGTAATCTGCTCAATAACATGGAAGACATGGTAGGCCCTTGTGCTACCGAGTGGCAATGAATTAAGATTAGATAGGTTTAGTCCATATGACTTTTGATTTGTCACAAAGATTTTCTTAAGATTATGGTTATGAAAAATTCACATGGATAGGAAAACATACAACATAAAAAGTCTAAGTGTCATAAGGTTTCTCTCCAATTCATGAAAATGATTGTGAGGAAACACTTTCACTAAGTAATTTTTAAAGAGTTAGCAATTGTGATATTTGCATTCTCAATTTCGATTATGATTACGGCATCCCTCTTCATAGTTCGAATTGTGTGAAATGGAAAAAGGTCTAAGCATTTGAGACCTATTTTTGTAAGTTCTAAAATTGTTTAGACACACATATGAGCTTTCTAATAAAAGTTGTGTGAGCTTAGATAAAGGCTTTTGGAAGCATCATGTGTTAGAAATATGAACTTTGGTAAGAAGGTCAATAAAGTATTGATTTCTAGAAGTCCAGTTGATTTCTGGATTTATGTCACAGCTAGTGGGAGCATATATGGTATGCAAGTAACAAAATAATTTTTATGCTAGTGGGAGCATAATTATTTTGGTAAGTGTTGCAAGATAGCAATGTTAATTATAGAAAACAAAGTTTTCAATTCGAAAAGTTGCAAGGTTGAAAAGTTGTTTTGCTATAATTAAGGGAGAGTAACTTATACTTCATTTAAATTCTAAATGTTTAGATTGAGATTTTAATCAAATTAGTCAAGGATTTATATGAAAACCACGTTCAAATGCTTCAACATTGGAAATTATATATATGAAAATATTATAGCAAAAGACTGGTCAAGTATCATGTCTTTATCTAAGACATTATGAATCGTATCCCATAAGCTTTAGGTATAGGATCGATTGCATATGTTGTAATATTCATGTGTTCTAATTTTACAATTGCCTAGGGCATTAAGAGAGAAAAAATGACTAGAAGTGGATATGACTAAAGTTATTAAACAGCTGCTAAGAACAATCTGTTGGATAAGGTGTCTAAGTCCATAACTATTTCTGGTAAGTACTTGACCCGACCCAGCATGGTCCATTTGGTGAATGGCACCATGCAATTGGATACACTAAATGAGAGAAATAACACTTGGAGATTATTAATATATTATAAGTTCTAATATATTAATAATATTATTTGATTAGTTTGATCAAGAATTAATTTAGAATTAATTAAGTGATCAAAAGATAACTAATTAAATATATGGGTTGATTATGTAAATCCTCCATATCTTGTATAGTGGGCTAAGAGGCTCCATGGATTCTCAAATTGGGTTCCACCCATAGGATGCTCCATGGGAGTTACAAACCCATGGGTCATGGAAATGAAGAGTCATAACACATTAGGGTTTATGTGGTGTAACCCTAGATGTGTCAACACTATATAAGAGTCCCATTCTCCACCAAAATCGGCTACACATATGAAACAAGAGGGATAGGCCGATTTTAAGAAGTGTGTGTTCTCTCAAAAGTCTTTCCAAGAGCATTTGGTGTTGTGTGAAGCATTTGAGGCACCACACTTGGGGTGCTAGGCTCACAAGGTTTCAAGGAACATAAACAACAACAAGACAAACATAGATCCAAGGTTATTAGGGTTGCATGTACACTTAGGAAGTGTTAGAATGCTCAAAACCCATCAGTGGTATCAGAGCCTAGGCTTATTTGTTTGTTATTTGTGCTAAATTGTTGTAAAAAAGTCGATATTGTGCAATCTGCCTGATGAACTCGTCGAGTCCATGGGGGGACTCACCGAGTTAATGTGTATCTTCATCCTACTTGCCGAGTAGGTTCGTGCATTCGACGAGTAGGAGCCTCAGAATGCAGATTTTCGACTTTTGTTGCTGGAAATGGACTAGAAACATTACCCTAAACTGTTTTGGTACTTGAAAACTTGTTTTAGATGGTGTAATGTTCTTGCTAATCCATTTACAATGACAATTATCAAAATTACAAAGTTTTAAGTGTAATTTTTGATTCATGAAAGTGTTCATAGTTATGTTCTTGATCTTATGATGTTTAGATGATCATAGGAATTGTTTGTAACCTATGTGGTAGATTAATTCTTCATCATTATGTGTTTTAATGGAGTCCATAATTTGTCCTCAACTAATGGAAAACCAAAAGTCACTTTGCTTTAAAACCATTAAAAGAACACATGGGTTATAAAAATGAATAGTCTTCATTTTTAATACCCTAATTAACTCATAAGTTACAAGAAATGAAAAGTTTTGAAAGTTTACAAAACTTGCCCTCAAGTTTTGGAACAAGTAAAGTCATGTTAAAACTTTAGTTCCAACCCTTAGAATTTTAAAAGTTAAAATTCAACCCTCATACTTATAATATTATAAGTTAATATATATATATATATATATATATATATATATATATATATATATGATCAAAGTCGTCTTACCGCTAGTATGCCTCATTCACGAAGCCAGTCCATAAGGTGGGTATAAGGTTGTTGCCTATAAAATGGCAACTTAATGGGTGTCCACTCTCACCCACCGCTTGCTTGACTGGTGGAGGATCGTTAGCCGAATGGGTAGGACAAGGACTTATAAATTCTCATTAAAAGTATGATGAATATTATAAAGTAACTAAATGATTTTATGAAATTCCCAATCATAGTTACTTTAGGAAAAATGTGAATAAGGTGTTAATCCATGAAATCACACTTTACACTTTGTCTAAGTCGTTGATGGAGCGTGTGTGGTTAACCGGAACACTAACTTGGACTTAACAAGGTAGGTAAAGGGTGACTTAAGGTTTATCATATTATCGGTGGAGCGTGTGGTTTACCGGCACATCGATTGAGTGATAAACTTTAAGGGTACCAAGTGATTTGCATGGTTACTTCACACCTCGTTTTGTGATCCTCGGTATCCCAGTCACAAAACATGGAGGGCACACTCGAGATTGAAACATGCCTTTGAAAAGTTCATTGAATCTCAAAAGAATCTAGGAATTTCTAAGAAACCAATCAAAAAACCTACTATTTAATATTTCGGTTTTCATGGTGGAATTTGGTGAATCGTCATTCACCAACCTTTCAAATATGTTATAGCTTGGATTACGGCATACCTCTTCTAAGTTATAATATATTGTGATTGGATGCTAGCCTTAATATTACATTTGGGTGTTTCATTAAGGACTCTCTTAATATCTAAATTAATCTTGTCCTCTTCCTTCAGATGTCTTCAAACAATGTTGCTTCTGGCTCTAATCCCAATGGCTCCTTTACCCTTATGAACTTGTGCGGGAAAGTCACTTTTGATGGATCCAACTTCAATGAGTGGATCAGAAACATCAGGATGATTACCAGCTACGAGGACAAAGAATATGTCCTCAACAAGGAGATTAAGGAGATTGATGAGACCACTGCAACTCCCCATGAGATCGCTGACTTCCAGGCACATGAAAGGGATGCTACCAAAGTGGCATGCATCATGATGGCTACAATGACAGTGGAAATCCAAAAGTCCTATGTGGACTTCTACCCTTTTGAAATGCACCAAGATCTGATGGAAAGATACCATCAAAGTGCACGACAAGAGAGGTATGAAATCATCTGCTCCATGATAACAACCATGATGAAGGACGGGGAATCCGTCACGAGCCACATGCAGAAAATGCAAAGGTTTGTGGATCGGTTGTTGAAGCTTAATGTGAACATCCCCGAGGAGCTTGCTATAGATATCATTTTGCACTCCTTACCATCGTCCTATGATCAATTCCGCATGAGATATCACATGAATAAGGAAGAGGTCACACTCAGCAAACTTCAGGGTCTTCTCAAGACCACAGAAACAGGTCTTAAGGGGAAGTCGGTTGTTAACACTCCTACTCCAAACTCCGCTCCGGTTCTGGCAATTGGGAAAAGTCAAGGGAAGAAGAGAAAGAGATCTTTGAAGGGTACCAAGGCTAGGAACCTTGACGACTCTTCTTCAAGTGGAACCAAGAAAGGTTTCGTCACTCTTTCCTCTAACCCAAAAGAGGCTGAATGCTTCTATTTCCATGAAAAATCACATTGGAAGCAAAACTGCGCAAAAGACCAACAAGATGTGAAGGATAGGAAATTTAAACCCAACCATGGAGGTATTTACACTATCCTATCTAATAACTCACCCCATTGTAACTCTTGGGTCCTTGATACCGGTTGTGGTATTCATATATGTTCTGATTTGCAGGGATTAAGAAGAAGTGAGAATGTTGAGCAAGGAAGAATAAACTTAATCATGGGGAATAGAAAACCTTTACCTGTCACCAATATTGGAGTTTATACTTTATCGCTAAGTAGTGGGTTTAGTTTAGATTTGAATAAGTGTTGTTATTCGCCAGAAATGGCAAGAAATATTATTTCCTTTCATGCATTGTATAAACAAGGTTTCACCTTTTCATTTGATAATGAAGTTGGTTCTATTAATGCTTTATTTAATAATGTTCTTTATTTTAAAGCATTACCTTGTGATGGCGTGTATGAAACAGTATATGTGGTTGATAACTTAGGAAATAATGTATTGTGTATTGATTCTGTTAATAATAACTTGGATAAAGCATCATTATGGCATTGTCGTCTTGGACATATAAGCAAGAAACGCATAGGCTAACTCCAAAAGGATGGCGTCTTGGAGTCATTTGACCTAAATTCAGATGATAGTTGTGAATCATGCTTATTTGGAAAAATGACAAAGTCACCCTTCACAGGTTCTTGTGAGAGGGGTGAAGGTTTGTTGGATCTTGTACACACGGATGTGTGTGGGACCTTCAAACATGCCACAAGGGATGCGAATCGTTATTATTTGACTTTTACTAATGATTACAATAGATATGGATATGTCTACTTAATCAAGCATAAGTCAGAGACTTTCGAAAAATTTAAGGAACTTAAACAGGAAGTCGAGAATCAATTAGGTAGGAACATTAAGATGCTTCGATCCGATCGAGGTGGTGAGTATCTTTGTTCAGAGTTCCTCGACTATCTTAGGGAATGTGGGATTGTCTCACAATTGACACCTCCCAGGACACCGCAGTTGAATGGTGTAGCTGAGAGGCGTAATCGAACCTTATTGGATATGGTTCGTTCCATGATGAGTCGAGCTTCGCTACCAATCTCATTCTGGGGGTATGCCATAGAGACTGCCGCCCATATCCTTATTCTAGTCCCTACAAAGAAAGTTGCCAAAACTCCTCATCAGATGTGGACTGCTAAAGTACCCAAACTAGACCACATCAAGATTTGGGGTTGGAAGGCTTTCGTGAGACGCGAGTGTCATGATAAGCTCGAACCTCGAAGCGAGAGGTGTATTTTCATCGGCTACCCACAGCAATCCTTTGGTTACCTCTTCTACAGACCTAGTGAAAATGTGGTCTTTGCAGCTAGGAGGGCTTTCTTTCGAGAGAGAGAGAGTTTATAAGCCAAGGAGACAGTGGTAGGAAAGTTGATCTTGAAGAAATTCAAGAGTCAAGCGGTGAAGGAACTTCAAACCCTAGTACTCAACTTGAGGAGGAAACTCCTGTTGTGCCAATTAACAAGTTTGTACCTCTGAGGCGTTCCACAAGGGTTAGGAATGCACCTGAGCATTACTATGGATTCCATATTACTACTGAAGGTGATACACTTATCAGTGATGAGACACTGATAGGTCTGGATGAACCTAACAGTTACGCGGAAGCCATGGCTGGCCCTGAGTCAACCAAGTGGAAAGAGGCAATGGACAGCGAGTTACAGTCCATGTATGACAATCAACTTTGTAACTTGGTTGAGAATGTACCAGGTCGTAAGGCTGTAAGTTGAAAATGGATCTTCAAGAAAAAGACCGACATGGATGGTAAAGTACACACTTATAAGGCACGACTGGTTGCAAAGGGTCTCTCACAAACTCCAGTAGTTGCTTATGATGAGACCTTTTCTCCAGTGGCCAAGATTAAGTCTATTATGGTTCTGCTAGCCAGAGCTGCATTTCGTGACTATGAAATATGGCAAATGGATGTCAAAACCGCTTTCCTTAATGGAAAGTTGGTTGAAGATGTTTACATGAGTCAGCCAGAAGGTTTTGTCAGCAACGAGTACCCTAATAGAGTGTGTAAGCTAGAGAAATCCATTTATGGATTAAAGCAAGCACCTCGCAGATGGAATTTTTGCTTTGATGATAAAGTCAAGGAATTTGGGTTTTCTAGGAGTGAAGATGAATCGTGTGTGTATGTCAAGGCTAGTAGGAGTATAGTTAGCTTTTTGGTATTGTATGTGGATGACATACTCCTCATAGGAAATGACATCCCAACTCTACAGGAAGTTAAGTCCTGGCTTGGGAAGTGTTTCTCTATGATGGACCTAGGTGAAGCTGCCTATATTCTAGGGATAAGGATCTTGAGAGACCGAAGTAAAAGACTAATTGGACTTAGTCAGAGTACCTACTTGGATAAGGTGCTGAAGAGATTCAGCATGCAGGACTCCAAGAAAGGAGAGTTACCCATCTAGAGTAATGCCAGATTGAGTAAGACACAAAACCCTAGCACTGAGGCTGAGATTGCAGAAATGAGTCGAATACCTTATGCTTCGACTATAGGATAGATCATGTATGCTATGACGTCTACTCGACCTGATGTAGCCTTTTCCCTGACCATGGTTAGCAGGTATCAGGGGAACCTTAGCAAGGCACACTGGGTTGCGGTAAAGAATATCCTCAAGTACCTACGGAGGACTAAGGACTGGGTCCTTACCCTCGATGGGAGTGATGACTTGAGGGTTGTAGGGTATAGTGATGCTAGCTTTCAGACTGATAGGGATAATTTCCGTTGTCAGTCAGGCTGGGTCTTTACCCTAAACGGAGGAGCAATTTCTTGGAAGAGTTCCAAGCAAGAGATAGTGGTTGATTCAACTTGTGAATCAAAGTATATTGTAGCTAGCAAGGTAGAAAAGGAGGCAATATGGTTGAAGAACTTCATTGGAGACCTTGGAGTTGTACCAGCTATTAAAGAGCCAATGGAAATTTTCTGTGTAGTGAAAGCGCTGTTGCCATAGCCAAGGAACCAAGGGATCACGGGAGATCCAGACACATCGACAGAAAATACCATTTTATCAGACATCGAATAGAAGAAGCACACCTCGTGGCAAAGAGGGTATCATCGGATGAGAATCCAGCAGATCCCCTCACGAAGGGACTGACTCGGGTTAAGCATCTCCAGCATGCTCGGAGCATAGGGCTGAAGGATGATATTAGATTTAGTAGTTAGATAACCTCGAAATTTGTAAAGTGTAATTAACATTAGATGATGAATAAAAGGTGTTTTATTTATGAGTAAAGTGTTGCTATCTCTTGTCGGTCGTTTATTATATTTCTTTTTTTGCATGTTTTGACTTCCAGAATAATTATGTTTGGTATATCATATTTTTCAAACCTCCACAGTCAGTCATATGTTGGAAGTAGATATGAATCAATATTGTCATGATTGGTTGCAGAGGTCTAAGGTATTGGACATGGCTACAACAATCATGAGTGCTCATAAGTTCTGAGCATTGGACTCAACCCACGCTCATTGGAATCACTTCATGGAATTTATCTCGAGTGATCGTGAGACGGTGATATCATATAAGTCTTCAAACCTAGAGATATGATTTGTTACTTACGAGTTGATTATGCATTGATTGTACGAAAAAGCATTGGTAACTCGATGTTATAAAACATGCTTTGGTGTATAATTCAATGAGTGGTAGAACAAACATATGAGTCGAAGTTTATCTGTTCCTTCTTGGATTAGAAGCTGATATCTGGGCCCCTCGATGATTTTGTTTTGACCTATGTACCGGGCCCGGTCAGAACTAAGTTGATGTGTTCAATTAAGTTCTTTGTCAAACAAATCGGAAATTGGGAAACAAAATGCTGGACAATAAGTAAGACATTGTCCCATGTATTTGTTTGGCTAATATCTAGAACAGAGGATTATATGATCACTTATCTTAAATGGCGTATCAACATCTTCTCAGTTCCGAGAGACATTGAAAGAGCAATGATTGCCGATCGGTTCCTGAAGTATTGCAGTTATAGTTATTAGACTTATCCAAGTGAAAGACGGTTGGATAAGGTGTGTAAGTCCATAACTATTTCTGGTAAGTACTTGACCCGACCCGACATGGTCCATTTGGGTTGCATGGCACCATGCAATTGGATAGACTAAATGAGAGAAATAACACTTGGAGATTATTAATATATTATAAGTTCAAATATATTAATAATATTATTTGATTAGTTTGATCAAGAATTAATTTAGAATTAATTAAGTGATCAAAAGATAACTAATTAAATATATGGGTTGATTATGTAAATCCTCCATATCTTGTATAGTGGGCTAAGAGGCTCCATGGATTCTCAAGTTGGGTTCCACCCATAGGATGCTCCATGGATGCTCCATGGGAGTTAAGAACCCATGGGTCATGGAAATGAAGAGTCATGACACATTAGGGTTTACATGGTGTAACCCTAGATGTGTCAACACTATATAAGAGTCCCATTCTCCACCAAAATCGGCTACACATATTAAACAAGAGGGCTAGGCCGATTTTAAGAAGTGTGTGTTCTCTTAAAAGTCTTTCCAAGAGCATTTGGTTTTGTGTGATGCATTTGAGGCATCACACTTGGGGTGCTAGGCTCACAAAGTTTCAAGGAACATAAACAACAACAAGACAAACATTGATCCAAGGTTATTAGGTTTCTATGTACGCTTAGGAAGTGTTAGAATGCTCAAAACCCATCACAATCCTAGGTTCGCCAAGGATTAGTCACTTATGGGATATTGGAAGTTTATTAATGAATGGACCATATTGACATTATTATTGCAAGACATGATTCTATTAATAATGAGTTGTCATATGGAAAATATGGAGGCGTTTCCATATTGGGAGTTGAATATTAAGAATCTATGTGTAGGTTAGAAACTTTAATGCAAGAAGGATGTTCAAAGGAATGTGCTTTGGATATGAGATTTCGGATCTATGGAATTGTCTTGTAACAATCTCTAATGGAAAGTTTTGTAATTGAAAAAGTCTCTGTGAATTGTGTACATAGTCATTACAAAAGAATCACTGCATATAGGTTTAGAATGTAACAAATTACAGTAAGCGGCAAGAACTTGGTATTCTTACACTTACGATAAGGATTTGGAATTGTGAAATGAGTATCATTGGAAATGTTTAAAATTGATCTATTTCACAAAAGAAGGACTGTAGGAAAACATAGTGTGCATGCTTGGAGCATGGGATAGCTATTGTTTTAATTCAAGTATTAGTTGATAAATCGAATCAATATACAATGAAAAATGTAATCAGTATGGTGATTAAATAAAAGATGTTTTATTTATACTCAAAAAGTTTTGGGGCTATATAGCATTAGTATTATTCTTGGGTTTTCACTTTGCATCTTTTGACTTCCTGAATAATAAGATTAGTCAAACCATCCACACTCGATCATACTTTGGAAGTAGGTATGAAGCTAAACTGTCAGGAGTTGGCTTGTAGATTGTCTAAGGTTGTAGACATAACAAATGTTTTGCTACACCATTCATGAGTGCTCCTGAAATAAGATTTGAGTATTAGATTCAATCTGCACTCACCTTAATCACTTAATGGAATTTATCACGAGTTATTGTGAGACAATACTATCATATAATCTTCAAACTAAGATATATGATTTGTTGACTACGAGTTGGTTATACATTGATGATACTTAAATGCATCCGTAACTTGATGTTATAAAACGTATCGTTGTGCATGACTTAATGAGTAGTTAGTACAAGCATATGAAATCGAAGTTTATCTATTCCTTTTATCCTAATAGGATTAAAAGCAATCTCTTGGGCCCCTTGATGATTCTGTTTTGACTATGTGTCAGGCCCGGTCAGAACTAAATTGATGTTTTCAGTTATGTTCTATGTCAGACGAATCGGAAATCAAGATACAAATTGCAAGACAATAAGTATGACTATGTTCCATGTATTTGTCCGCATAGATATATTGAGAATAGAGTAATATATGATCCCTTATCTGAAGGACGTGTTACTGACTAGGTCAGAGTTCGAAAACGGCTTTTGAAAGCTTACGATTGCTAAGTCGGATCCTTATGTTGCATTGGCAATTATAGTTATTACACTTATACAAGTGGGAGACTGTTGGATTTGGTGTCTAAGCCCATAACTATAACTGAAATGTACTTGAACCGATTGTAGTGTGGTCCTTTTGGGTTGCCTTCACCAGTGCAATTTGATAGGATGGACTTTTGAGAATAAGATTATTTATGATTTATTAATATATTACAAGTAAAATTTACTAATATGAAATCATATTATTTAATTAGTATTTATCAAGAATTAATTTAGAATTAATTTTATGATCAAAAGAGACTAATTAAATATATGGGGATTGATTGTGTAAATCGATGATTCTTATAATGTGGGCTAATGATCCATGGTTATTTAGGATGGGCTAAACCACTAAGATAACCCATGGATAGATCATGGAGGTTATCCCATGGAGCCTAAGTAATATGAAAGGTCATTAGGGTTTACAAGGTGTAACCCTAGCATTTGCCAGATTATAAATAAACCCAATAAGAGCCTAAATCAGTTACATGAGTTGCCACAACATTCTTGGAGAGTGTATATTGTTTTTGTGCCAATTAACTTATTCTCTCAAGCCTCCTCTTCCATATTGTTGTTTTTGAACCATTAGAGGCATCACACTTGGGGTGCTCAAGCTTTCAAAGGTCAAGAACTACAATTCCTTCTAAGTTGTGTTGCTCACTTGACAATTTTGTATGCTAGTTAGGATATATGCTTTGGAAAATTGAAAATATGCATGTATAACTAGAGAAAACATAGATCCAAAGCATTTAGGGTTGCATATACACCTTAGGAGTGTTATAGTGCTCAAAACTCAACATGTACCACATTAGAATATGACGAAAGGTATATTCTGTGCTAGATTTTGAGTCACAGAGACCTAAGTGTAGCCTTTACGTCATGGAACATAATTTCATTAGAGTGTGATCATTAGATTCATTATGGTAGCTGAAGTAAAGACCTTATCATGGATTGAGTCTTCTTGAGAAGAAACAGGAATTTCTTATGAAGATCGAATTCGTAACTCAAAAGTTAGGATTGAAGGTCTAACACATAATTAGGAGCAGGTGCATGTTTGAGCACCAGCAGCAGCTAAGAAGTCGATGAGCTTAATGAGGAAGGCGTAGATGTTATGGTTATAGCTTATGATGGAAAAGCGACATGTGGGATCATCATCCAACAAATTTTTGCTGATGATTCTGGGACATAATCATCCTAAGGGGGAGATATGTAACATCCATAAAATTCATGAAAAATTTAAACTTATAAAACCATCCCACAAATCATCATTGTTTACAATTTAGTTTTCAAAACATGTTTAATATCATAGTTTTTCCAAAATTATAATTCAAAACATGAGGGGCATGATCACACCTTTGCCTTCCTACGATCATCTAAGGTAACTGAAACATAACCCAAAACTTAAGCCTAAAGAAGAGTGAGTTTCCTACAAAATACCACCACAACACATAACCATAACAATAAAAGAAAATAGCATGCACATAGTGCGTTGAGCCTGACTGGAATGCCCCACCGGCCTATAGTTTATCTGGTATGCTCAAAGAAACTTTATCATGATTGGTACGCCACACCGAGCCTTCAGCCTATCTGGACCGTTCTCCGGGCCATCGGCCTAACTAGTATGCCCCATCGGCCTTCAGTCTATCTGGGCCGCCCTGGGTTTGTTGGCCTTCAATACAAAGCAAGACCGCCTCAACCCAACCACACATACATGGTGTCAATAAACATATATATAACAGACAAGCATACAAATAACCAGCACTAAACGAACAAACAGATCTTACATATCATTAAGCATAACATAATCCTATCTACCAAGATACAAATTTAACAGATCACTATAACATAACAACATCCTATATACCAGGAAACATATCTAACTGATCACCACAACAAAGCAACATCCTATCTAGCAAGATATAGATCTAACAGATCACCACAACATACAATCATACGATAAACCAGGATAACAATCCAAGGGTCGACCTTGGTGCCTTCGACCCGTAAGTACAGTAAGGAAAACTCACCTTAATCTGGTGACAAACAATTGAATGAATCTCTGGCTGCTGGTCCGGAAAATCCCCGTGCTATCAATATCAAATAACATCCAATTAATATTTGAATTCAAACCCATAACCAACAATCTAAGCTACAAGTCCCAAAACCAGGGTAGAAGACCATTCTACCCTCTGACTCGCTTGGCCCAAAGCCAAGTCCCACCTCAGCTACTTTGAAGGCCCAATCCATAAATGATGTTCAAAAGCACATTATAGTCCAATCTTCCAAATTAGGCCCCCAAAATCAATTATGGGCCTAAATCCAAAGGAGCCCAAAAGTTACAAAGAAGAAGCCCATAGTAGAAGTCTAATGGGAGAACAAGGACCAAATACGAAAACCCAATAATGGCCTATCTTCAAAAGCCCAAAATGACACTCTGGGGAGTACGCCCCGCATACCAAAGTGGTACACCCTGCGTACTCACCCCCGAAGCATATTGTATAAGTCCATAATGTTGGGTTTTATGTACTCTAACATCCCTATGGTGCATATACAACCCTACTGCTTTGAATCTAAGTTTTCTCTAGTTATACATGTAATTAAATTATCCAAAGCATAAAGCCGACAACTAGCATACAATTTGATATTTGAATCATAAAACAAGTAAGAAGATTACCTCTTTGTTGTAGCTTTTTGTATTTGGCCTTTAAGAACTTAGAAACTCAAGTTTGATGCCTCAAATGGTTCACAAACACCATGAACAAATGGAGAACTTGAGAGAGAGGTTATGAGGCACTCAAAATCGGCTATAGTATCTCTAAGATCACTAGTGTCACCAATTTTAGGCCAAGGGGTTACATATATATAGTGTTAGAATCCAAGAGTCACATATGACCCTAATTCTTACACTTAGGCTTATGTTCGATAACTTATGTGGACTAACTCTTCATGGATTCATACATGAACTTAGCCCAACATGGATCAATAGCCCAAACCATATGTATGACTAATTTACATAATTAGTCCCCATTTATTTAATTATTCTCTTTTGATCACTAAATTAGTTCCAAATTAAATCTTGATCAATACTACTAAATCACAAATAACCTATTTCTCAAATATCCTTCCTGTCAAATTGTTCTGGTGAAGGCAACCCAAATGCACCATGCTACTCTCGGGTCATGTACATACCAATTATAGTGATGGGCTTAGATACCTAATCCAATAGTCTCCCACTTGGATAAGTCTAATAACTATTGTTGCAAGTACGACTCCAAAATCTAGACTAGCAATCGTAGCTCTTAAAAGCCATTGTCGAACTTTGACCTAGTCAATGACGCGACCTTTAGATAACGGATCATATATTCCTCCATTCTAGATATCGTATGAACTGAGACGTGTATTATAATCATTCTCTCTGTCCATTTTTTGTTTCCCGATTTCTGATTGATGATGACTTACTAATTGAATAAATCCAATAAGTCCAGACTTGGCCAAGCGCTTGGGGTTTTCATCACTAAATCATCGAAGGGCCCACACATATCGCTTTTACCCCTCTAAGGGTAAAAGGAACAGACAAACATTGACTTAAATGCTTTACAAATCAAATCACAATCAATAATGTGTTTTATAACACCAAGTTACTAGTGTGTTTACATATTATCAATGTGCAACCAATTTGTAAATTACAACTACATATCTCCATTTAAAGAATATAAGATATTATAGTTTTACCAATCACTCGTGATAAAATCCATGAAGTGGTTCAGATGAGTGTGGGTTTAATACAATACTCAAATCTTACTATAGGAATACTCATGAACACTGCAACAAACTTGTGCTATGTCTAAAACACCTAGACAATCTACGATCAGATTCATGATAGTCTTTCCTCAATACTTACTTCCAATGTATGATTGACTATGTACAATTTGACTAATCTTATTATTCGGGACGTCAAAAACATGCAAAGTGAAACACAAGATTAATTGAATCCAATATGGTTTCAAAACTTTTGAATATAAATAAAACACCTTTTATATAATCGCCATATTGATTACACATTATTCACTGTATAATGTTTCGATTAATCAACTTAATACTTGAATTAAAACAATAGTTATGCCATGCTCCAAGCTTGCACACTATGTTTTCCTATGGTTACTTCTTTTTGAAATAGATCAATTGAAAAGATTTCAATGATGCTCATTTCATAATTCCGAATCTTTATCCTAGTGTAAGAATACCAAATTCTTGCCACTATTAGAATGTGTTAGGTTCTAACCTTTATGCAATGATCCTTTTGTAATGTTAATGCACCAAACTCACAGAGACTTGGACAATGTAATTACAAAGTATTCCACTGGAGCTTGATAAAAAAACAATTCCATGGAACAAAGTCTTATATTCAAAGTAAATTCCTTCACATAGATTCTTAATATCCATCTCCCATTATGGTAACATTTCCATATAAGCCATATGACAACTCATTATTAACAGAATCCTGTCTATTCATAATAATGTCAATATTGTCCATTCAATATTATACTTCCAGCTGCCCATAAGCAACCAATCCTTGGCAAACCTTAGATTGTCCTTGACCGTTGTTTAACCACTTTAGTCATATCTGGTTCTAGTCCTTTTTCCCTCGTAATGCCCTAGGCATTTTGGAAATTTAGAACACGTGAATGTTATAGAATATGCAATCGATCCTATACCGAAGTATATGGGATATGATTCATAATGTCTTACATAAAGATGTTAGTCTCTTGCTATAATATTTCCATATATAAAATTTCTTTATGTTGAACCATTCCAAACTAACATTCATATATGTATTTGATTAAATTTGATTAAAATATCAATCTAAGCTTTTAGATTTGAAATGAAGTATGAGTTCCTCTCCCTTAATTATAGTGAAACAACTTTTCAAACACTACGACTTTGTGAATCGAAACTTTTTTTTTCTATAATTAATGTTGCTAACTCGCAACACTTATGTTAATAATTTTGCTCCCACTAGCATAATAATTACTTTTTTATTAGCATAACATTGATGCTCCCACTAGCTTTGACATGTATCCAAAATCAGCTGGACTTCTAGAAATCAATACATATTGAATTTCTTTCCAAAGTTCAGATTTCTGATACGAGATGCTTCAATAAACCTTTATCTAAGCCCATACACCTTTTATTAGAAAGCTCATATATGTGTCTAAACTATTTAAGAACTTACAACAATAAGTCCCGAATGTTCAAACTATTTGCCATTTCTAACAATTCAAATTATAAAGATGGATGTCGTAACCATAATCGAATTTGAGAATGCAAATATCATAATTGCTATCTCCTTAAATATACCTAGTGAAAGTATTTCCTCACAATCACTCAATCATTCTCATGAAATGTAGAGAAACCTTTGTCACATAGATTAATGGTGTATGTGTTCCTATACATGTGAATTTTTCATAACCAAAATCACAAGAGAAGGTTAGTGACAAATCCGAACTCATATGGACCAAAATTGTTCAATCTTAATTTATTCCTACTTGGCATCACAAGGGACTGCCATGTCTTCCAAGTTGTTGAGCAGATCACCCTTACTGATCAATGAACTTTCACCGATCAAGGTGCTTTTCTATATGCAAACAATTGAAAACTCATAGAACTCACATGCATTGTTAACTTTAGCTGGAATGGGCACATAAACAAGAATATGTCAACATGATAGGTTACAAATCTCAAGTCATGTGCTAGTGCGGTTTCTTTTTGTCAAGAATCATTTCTTGACAAACAAATATTTAAGAGTTAGTGCGGTTTCTTATCAAGATAAAAACTTCACACAAGTAGTCTTAGTTGGTATTTGTTTTATACAAGACATCACAACTTACCAATTTAAGATGTGCAGGAGTAAGAAAACATCTTTTCTATTCCACATTTGATGAGTGTGTTATAAACCTTCTTAAGATTATGTCACTGAAGGCACAATCTTGAAGTATGACTCTAAGACTCGATTTTTTGGAACGAAGTATAATTCACCTTAATTGATTTAACCATTTCAAAAATTCCTGATTCCTATTCTTAGCCATACAAATGCACTAAGGTGTCCTTAGAGGATCAATTGTGATATGTTTTCATAATCATTAAGATGATTATAAAACATGATACTCAAGTACTCTCCATTCCTTTCAGATTAGAGAAACTTTTATCTTTCTGCCTAATTTGATTTTTCTCATTCGTTCTGATATACATTGAAACTTTTTCAATGATTTATAATTACATTTACTCTTGTAAGTATAACCATATTTACTAAACTTTTAGTAAATCATGAAGAATAGTCTTATTGTTTTTGTGGTGGACCTGACCAACGCAAAACTAAGTGTACCGGATCCCCTAGTCCTTCACTTGACTCACATTTTTATGTGAACAATGAATTAGTATTAATTTGCCAAAGATGAAGGTTTTCATCATCATACAATACAAGTTGCATGATTCCAAATTTATGTCCAACTGAAACTTTAATGATGAGAATCTTTCCTTATTTGGTAAATTTAGACACTACCACAAACGAAAGAATCAAATCCATATTGCTAAAACATACAAAAATCAATTTTCACAAACACCATTGCAAGGAAATATAAAATAAGATAAAATCAAATTTTTATTTATTTATAAAATGCGGAAAAACTTTTCCTTACAATGCAATTACAAATGAAAACTATGTTATTACATATTTCTAAGCAATTTGTCATAACTCCTAAGTAGCAGCTCAAAAATTCGATCATCAAATCAGGCGATCAAAATCCAACTCTTCGCGATCAGATTCAACATACTCTTCCTTTAACCTTCCTTTCTTTTCTTCGTTCATACAAAACTTCAAAATGTAATTACATTACATAATGTATTAAGAACCTCCAAATAGGAACTTAACAGAGTTAGATAGTGGACTTACCTGAAGAAGAGTCAAACATTTGGCCTTTACCATCCTTGTAGTCATTCAGGTAGATACGACAGCTTCGCTTCCAATGCCCCTTATCTTGGCAGTAGAAGCAAACAGACTCTTTTGGAATGGCACACGGGACAATCTCAGACTTAGTCTTTCTCTTTACCATTAGGTCAAACGACTTGACCATGGTCGATCCTATTCCATTGGGAAGAGAATACTTTTCTAGACTTCCAATGTCGCCATTGACAATGTCCATGGAGGCTTAGGAAGTAGATCTTCCAATCAAATTTGCATGACCAATTGAGAAATCATTTATGATTGATAGCAATTAGCAAATAGGTAAGATCAACAAGGATCACGTCGTGATATGTCATATAGTAGTCTTTAACAAACTGACTATATGACTCAGGAAGTGACTGAAGAACCAAGTCAATAGTCAACTTCCTTGAAACAAAAACTCCCAACATTCCCATCCTATCAATGTGTGACTTCATCTCCAAGACATGCGCACACACAGAGCTTCCATCTTTGTGTTTACTAGCCAATAGGATTTGAGTAACCTTGAACTTTTCAAGTCTTTGAACATGTGGGTTACGGAGAACTATTGGAGGAGGTGGAGGAAATGAAGCATGATTTCCATCTCGACGATCCAATAGTGGGACATCATCTTCATGAGGAAAGCTTTTTCCAAAAGATTCAGGAAGCCCAGAGTTGTTAAGTCCTTAGTATAACACCCAAATGAAATATTAAGGCTGAGACCCAGCAAGGGAGAAATAATTCAAGGGAGAAATTCAAGTTTAGTTTATTTAAGTCCTTAGTATAACACCCAAATGAAATATTAAGGCTGAGACCCAGCAAAATAATTTACAATTCCGAAGAAGGATGTCGTAATCCAATTACAAATTATTTGTCGGTAGGTAAATGACGATTTGCCAATTCGACCACAAAAAACGAAATAGAACATTAGATTTTAAATGGATTGAAATTCCTAGATTCTTTGAGATTCATTATACTTTTTAATGGCATATTTCATCTCGATTATGCCCGTCAAGTTTGTGATTGGGATACCGAGGATCACAAACAATGTGTGAATAACCATGCAAATTTGCTTGGTACTCGCGAAGTCATTTATCACCTAATCAATGTGTTGGTTAACCACACACACTCCATTGATCTATGACAAACATTGAGCTACCCATTTCCACCCTTGTTAGTCCATGTTATTGTGTCGGTTAACCACACATGCTCCACCAACGACTAGGCAAGGTGCCAAGTACAATTTCATGGATTAGGACCAAAATTACATTTTCCTAAAGTAACTAAGATTTGAGAATTTATAAAAGTACATAATTACTTTAATTCATTAAACTTTTAATGGAAGTTTGTGTCCTATCCTACCCGTTTGGCTAATGACCCTCCATCAGTCAATACTGCGGTGGGTATGAGTGGATACCCATTCAATGGCCATTTTATAGGCAATTTCGTTGAACACCCCTTATAGACCAGCTTCGTGAATAACGCCTACTAACGGTAAGATTGGTATTTTACTTATAAATATAAAATATATTAAACTTTTAATTTTATATAGTATAATGGTGTATTTTAAACTTTTAAAATACTTGATGGTTTAATTAATAAATTATACTCTTAATTTAATTAAACTTAAACCACATTATTGTTATGGATTTATTAATCTTATCTTTTAATTAAACACTTTAATTAATTTAATACAATCCATAAGAGGCAATTTGAAGTATTCAAAACGTCAAGGTTCTAAACATAAAATTCAAAATTAAAACTATTTAATTAATTTTTAAGTTATGAACCAAAAAATTGCACCTTTTGAAAACATTTCAATATTACATAAATGTGACTTTTTAACTTTCAAAACTTGATGATAAGATTTGTAACTCCATAAAAAACATTTGAGGTCCAAAACTTGATGACAAGTTTTGTAACTCCTAAATATATTTAGATCAAATTTACAACCAATAAAATAATCATCATTTTATCTTTTACAAATTTGACTTAATGCAACTCTTAAAGTAAGAAAACTTCAAATCAAAATTTTATAAACAATTAGGTTATCATATAAACTAGTAATAACTTCATGATTTGACAATTTATTTTTAATTGGATGGGATAATCATTACCATATCAAGAAAAACAAATTTTAACAGTCCAAAACAGTTTGTGGTAATGATTCTAATCCAAAACTTGGCCAAATAATTGAAAAAATCATCCACTTAATAGTCACCACGTCGTGGTAACTTTGACCACGTCGTGGTGATCATGCAGATTCCAAAAAAAAAGATTTTTCTTGCTTTAAACAATTAACCAATGCATCTATATAGCAGAAAACACCCCATGGCTTTGATACAACTGTTGGGTTTTATGTACTCTAACATCCCTATGGTGCACATACAACCTTGATGCTTTTGATCTAAATTTTCTCTAGTTATACATGAAATAAAATTATCCAAAGCATAAAGCCTACAACTAGCATACAATTTGATATTTGAATCATAAAACTAGTAACAAGATTACCTCTTTAGTATAGCTTGTTGTATTTGGCCTTTAAGAACTTAGCACCTCAAGTGTGATGCCTCAAATGGTTCACAAACACCATGAACAAATAGAGAACTTGTGAGAGAGAGGTTATTAGGCACTCCAACTAGGCTATAGTATCTCTAAGACCACTGGTATCACCATTTTTAGGCCAAGGGGTTACTGTTAGAATCCAAGAGGCACATGTAACCCTAATTCTTACAATTAGGCTTATGATCCATAACTCATGTGGACTAACTCTGCGTGGATTCTTACATGAACTTAGCCCAACATGGATCAATAACCCAAATCATATGTATCAATAATTTCCATAATTAGTCCCTGTTTATTTAATTAGTCTCTTTTGATCACTAAATTACTTCCAAATTAATTCTTGATCAATGCTAATTAAATAATGTGATTTCTAAATTAATATATTATACTTATAATATATTATTAAATCACAAATAATCTCTTTCTCAAATATCCTTCCTATCAAATTGTTCTAGTGAAGGTAACCCAAATAGACTATACTACTCTCGGGTCAAGTACATACCAATTATAGTTATAGGCTTAGACACCTAATCCAATAAATAATGCACAAACTCAACATTACCTTGAGCGTACTCTTAAGTATGCCCATCGTACTCCTCCAGCCACCTTTTCATTCCAACAAACCCTTAATCGATTAAGACATAGTACCAAAATCCCGGATTTGATTCTATAAGACTACTTATCACAAAAAGTTGGGAACTTTAAGTGATTGCATGGCAAAAAAGGACTCAAAAACTCAATAAGGACTTTACAAAGGTCTTGATGCTTGCATGGACCACAATACATCATAAAGTGTGCATTTTTATGAACCTTTGGACTAAATGGAGCCAAGATCTAAACCCATTGCTTCTTGAGTAAAACAAAAACCCATTTTTATAACAAAACACTCCAAAAAGAAAAAAAAATACTCCATGAACTTGATCTAACATAGAAGATCATCAAGATAGAAACTTTATACCTCCACAATCTAGATCAAGATGGAACAATCCTTGATCGAAAAGCTTCAAGCCATCCCACACTTCTCCAAGAAGTTCCTCCTTCTTTTATGAACATTAAAAAGCTTGAAAAACCACCTAAAATATCAAAACCAGTTAAGTGGGGGCTAGGGTTTGTATTCTTGGGTTTAGAGGGATTGAGGCTGAAGATATTAGGGTTAGGTGATGAGATAAGGAGCTTAAATAAGGTCCAAGACCCTAAAATATGGTTTGGGTCTGATTGGAGTACGCCCATCGTACTTCTCAATACGCCTAATGTATGTTATTGTACGCTCTGCGTACTAACCTTAGTTGTAGTACGCTCCTCGTAAACTTGTGTACGCCCCGCGTACCCGGTTTTACCCTAAAACTACTAAAACTTTCGAAGGCCGTAACTTCTTCGTTCTATGTCCGAATCTGGCGATCCATATATCCACGAAAAGGTAAAGAGAAGTTATAGACTTCCATCTACTCATATGTACCTTAAAACGTTTCGAAAAAAATCCAAATTCCATAAAAGCCCGAACTGACACTTTACCAAAATACCTTTTGGCTCCAAAACACAAACCGAACTTCCTGGATTACCCCAATTACCCTACCCACACCCAAATGGGTCTAAATCTCTTTTCCTTAAAGGCCCTAAGCTTGATAATAATCAGTCTTCGGGTCACTACCCTGTACTAGGAAATGATTCGGAACAGGGCGTTACAAGATAATTGTAACGCCCACGAATTTGGGCTAGAAATTTAAGATATCGTAAATAATCTTAGCTAAAGATGTAGTATCATAAACACTCTCTCGAGGAAATAAGGAATGCTTCAATCTGACTTCTATGAAGAAGTTACGATCCCTTGAAGTTTAGATTTCAACCTTATATGTCAAAGTATGTCGTAAAATACGAATCGAAGAAAGGTTTTTTATTATCCTAAATAATATTGACGAAAGTCATAGAAATCGTAAAATCGAGAGCATGTATATATAGAACGCTCGAATCTGACTTCGTCTAAAGAATTTACGATTTTTTTGAAGTTTCAACATAGCTACGTTAACACAGAAACCAAAATTAGAATGGGTCCATAGTTAGGAAAAACAATCTAAACTAGAGTTAAGTATCTCGTGAATATGAATTCGTCGATACAAAGACAGTCGAGAAAAGAATTTGTATTAATGATTTATGAATTTTATATGGAGTTTAGTACTTTAAGCCTCTTTAAAAATATAAAGAAAAAATAAATTGAGAATTAGTCGACGGAGTCAAAACAAAAGTTGTAGTAGTCGTCGATAGTTATGCGTGGATATATAAAGAGCTTCAAAGATGAAGCTCATATGAGAGAGAAGATTTTTTTTTTTAAAATATTCACATGAACTGGCAACAGGTGCGACCCACACTGGAAGGACACGACCCACCGAAATTGTGACACATGGACACAATCTAATTGAACCACATCAACAGCCCCGAAAAAGGGCTTCGCACGCACCAGACCATTCACACAATGCGCCCATCTTTCCAGACTATAAATATTTTGTGTTTGAAGCTCATTTCCTCAGCCATTTTCAACAAAATACTCCGGATAATCTTTCTGTACCCTAGCCTCAATACTCCCTATTTCCCAACTGCTTTGGTGAGGCCCTATGACATTAGAGATACGAAGAAATAGAAGCTCCCGGGTCAGAGTTCTGCCCATGCAATTATCGGTTCTTGTTAGAATACTCTGTAAGTTAATCTGCACTTACTACACTTCAAGTGTAACTCATATTTATATTCATAGGCGAAATTATGAATCTATAAATAAGATTTATCGATGATTATATGTCATAATATAGATTGATCTACTTACAGGGGTGATGCCTAGGATAGATTTAGTGAGGTGTTTAAAGTGGGATTTTCAAACAATGGCCTCTATATACCAAATGGACCCTACCTTCAATATAATCTTACATGGTTGCTACTTATCTGATATAGATCAATAGATATTGGGATTGTTGAGGAATTTAAACTGTTGTTACTATAGTCGCGAAAAATATAAGACTAAGACTTAGCAATAGTTATTCCTAAGTCACATTAAAGGAAAAGCTAAGGTGTTAAGTGGAGCGCTACCGAAATCACCAGTCATTCACTTTTAACAAATGAGTGCATAATTACTTTCAACTTAATCATAGATACAAGTATTCTAAATGTAACATCCCAAAATTCGAGCCCGAAAATTTCATTTTTGATTAATTAATTCATAAACATTCATTAGAAAATATTGTATAAACACGTCATCTCAAAACCAAGCATCATATTTTAAACCCACAACCATGAACAAATGTCATATCAGAGTACAATCCCAGAAAACACAGTGCGGAAATCATATGTGAGTGTGTGTGATGCAATGCTATGCCGCCGTCTCCTTCCCCTTAAATGAAGAGATACTTAAAACCAAAAACTGAAACCGTAAGCACCAAGCTTAATGAGTTTCCCCATCATACCACATACCATACAATATCGTCGATATCTTTCAACCGGTAATCATCATCGGTATCTTTCAACCAATAACTGGGGACTATTCCACCCGATACCACTAGCATACAATAGCAAGATATAAGCACACGTTTAGACATATCCAGGTACTGACCTACCCCTTGGTCCTACGGACCACTATCAGGGAAATCATCCCTATCATGCAACATATCATACAGAGATAACTCATAACCAAATGCATACCAGACCAAGATAAATTATCACAAAGACAATTATCTTCTAAATACTCCTCAATGTTGGGCCGGCATTGTGGCCTTAGACCCACACCTACTGGAAGGTGACTCAGCTCGTAGCTGCTGAACTGTGCGGGAAGCCTTTAACTGCTGCCACTGCTACTCCAAAAATCCTCCGGCTAAAATTCCCACAAAACACTTAGTCAGAAACTGATATCTACCCTTAGGGTAAAATGACCATTTTACCCCATGACCAAGTCAAAGTCAAAGTCAAAGTCAACTTCTAGTTGACCTGACTCGCCGAGTTGACTCGTCAACTCGCCGAGTCCCTATCCTTCCATCAGACCTCATACCCGTCTCTACTCGTCGAGTTAGGAGATGACTCGACGAGTTTTCCTTCTAAATGAACACCGACTGAATCCACATCCGACTCGCCTAGTTGTATGAACAACTCGTCGAGTTCATCATCAACTGATACTCATGTCCTGACTTGACTCGGCGAGTTGTATGAACAACTCGTTGAGTTACTCTTCATCCTATGAACACGTTTTGTCCTCGACTCGCCGAGTTGATGAACAAATCGCCGAGTTCCATGAAGATTGTCTTGGACTCGCCGAGTCCGTGTATGCACTCGTCGAGTACTATGAATTCGCAGAACACTTTGATTAGTCCAGAACGTTGGATCACTCCCCGGGACTCCTAAAACCCTTCCACACTCAACCGGTCCTTATATCCCTCATTGATATGGGACCAAAACCCTTGGACTCACCGAGTCCAGGAAATGGACTCGCCGAGTGTATCACATTTCTTACTAAGAACTTCGATTTCTGATGTACAACACTTAACGAAATGATAGATCCAGGCCCCTAAACTCGATCTAGCATGTAAAAGGCTCTAAAATGGTTCTTTTGTTGCATGGGGCCTTCCTTGGTGCAAAAAGCAACCCAGATCTGACTTGTCGCTCATAAAATGACATGATACAGAAGCCCAAACCCCCAACCATGTTTGCAAACATGGTTGGCCACCAAAAATGGCTTCTAAAAGCCCTAAATCACCCCAAAGAGGGATCTAACAAAATAATGAGCAAGGCTCAGAGGTTATACCTTCCAAAGACTGCAAATAATGAACCAAACTCAAATCCTTCAGTCCCCTCTTGATCCTTCTATGCTCTTCCTTCTTCCTTGAGACCAAAACTCATAAGAATCACTCAAAAAGCCTTAGATCTTCACAAAAATGGATAGGGTTGCTATGATGAATGTTTGGGAGCATAAAGGGGGAGAGGAGGCTACGTAAGGTCGTTTAAATAGGATGAAAACCCCTGGAGTAGGGTTTTTGTCCAAACAGCGGCTACTCACCGAGTCCGGGACTCGACTCGCTGAGTCCGCAACATAAACCCCGCGCGTCGTCCCGCTTCTACACTGCAAGTCAGTCCTTCGACTCGCCGAGTCCAAGGCCAAAAATGCAAAAATAAATGAAGATTTAACAACAGAATACATACCAAGAACCAGATGCTACAAATCGCCCCCACGTATTTTAGACTTCGACCTCGAAGTCTGCCGCTCAATCCTGAAACAACTCGGGGTAGTGCTCCATCATCTCACTCACCAGCTCCCAAGTCCACTCTGACCCCTTTCGGTGCTGTCACTGCACCTTCACAAGTTCTACTCTTTTGTTCCTCAGATCCTTCGACTTCCGGTCAAGGATCGCCACAAGCCGCTTGATTTAATTCAGGTTGCCATCAACCTGAATGTCCTCCAAGGGTACCACCGCCGTATCATCCACTAGGCACTTCTACAACTGAGAGACGTGGAAAGTGATGTGGATCTGACCGAGCTCGGCTGGCAGATCCAGCCGGTACGCCACTTTGCCCACCCGGGCTACAACCCTGAACGGTTCGATATACCTTGGGCCCAACTTGCCCCGCTTCCTGAATGGGATGACGCCCTTCCATGGTGACACCTTCAGGAGAACCATATCCCCGACCTGTAATGTCAGGTCTGATCGACGCTTATCGGCGTAACTTTTCTGCCGACTCTGAGCAGTCTAAAGCCTGCTCCGGACCTACTGAATCTTCTCTGTCGTCTTGAGCACTACCTCGGTGCTCCCCATGACTCTCTGGCTAACCTCGCCCCAACATATTGGTGTCCTGCACCTCCTCCCATACAACATCTCGAAGGGAGGACGGTCAATACTCGTATGATAGCTGTTATTATACGAGAACTCCACCAACGGGAGGTAGGTATCCCAACTACCTCCAAAATCTAAAACGCATGTCCGCAGCATATCCTCCAGAGTCTGGATGGTCCGCTCGCTCTGGCCATCCGTCTGCGGGTGAAAAGCGGTGCTAAAATGCAGACGAGTACCTAGCTCATCATGAAACCTCTTCCAAAACCTGGAAGTAAACCGTACATCTCTTTCTGAAATCACCGAAACTGGCACTCCGTGCCGCGCCACCACCTCCTTGATATAGATATCGGCTAATTTCTCGGCCGAGATGCTCTCCTGAATCGGAATAAAGCGGGGGCTCTTGGTCAATCGATCCACGAGGACCCATATCGAATCCATCACCCGCACAGTCCTGGGAAGCTTCATGATAAAATCCATCGTAATATCCTCCCATTTCCACAGCGTGATATCCAACGGCTGCATCTTGTCGTGAGGTCTCTGATGCTCGGCCTTGACCTTCCTGCAGGTCAAGCACCGCTCCACGTACCATGCCACATCCCGCTTCATGCAGGGCCACCAATAGTCCAGACGAAGATCCCTATACATCTTCGTCGCCCCGGGATGAATGCAGAATCGGGATTTGTGCGCCTCCTCCGTTAGGACCTGGCGCGCTCCTCCATGATAAGGGACCCACACCCTACAGTAAAGAGTCAATAACCCTCGGCTATCATAGTCGAAAGAAGAAACATGTCCCATAATTCTCTCACTCTTCTGATGTTCCTCCTTCATAGCCTCATGTTGAGCCCCCCGGATCCGCTCCAAAAGCAGAGTCACCATTGTCATCCATAGACAGATATCCCTGATCGGTGTTTCCTTGCGGCTAAGCGCATCGGCCATGACATTAGCCTTCCCCGGATGGTAGAGGATCTCACAATCATAATCCTTCACCATATCAAGCCACCGATGCTGCCTCATATGCAGATTTGGCTTGTCCATGAGATACCTCAAACTCTTGTGGTCAGTGTAAATCGCACAACAAACCCGATAGAGGTAATCCCGCCAAATCTTGAGGGCGAACACAACAGCCCCCAACTCCAAATCATGCGTCGGGTAGTTCGCCTCGTGAGGCTTCAGCTGCCTCGACGCGTAGGCGATGACATGCCCTCTCTGCATCAATACCGCGCCCAATCCTGTGATGGATGCATCGCAGTACACAACAAAATCCTCCATGCCCTCTAGCAGGGATAAAATTGGCGCCTCGCACAATCTCTGTCTCAGCGTCTCAAATGCGGCCTGCTGCTCAGGCCCCCAGCGATACACCATCGACTTCTTAGTCAGTCGGGTGAGCGGAACTGCTATCTTGGTCGGATCTACCGAAATCCCGTTCTGGCTGACAAGGTGCCCAAGAAACTACACCTCACACAACCAGAACTCACACTTGGAGAACTTAGCATACAAGTTCTCCCTCCTCAAAGTCTCCAGAACCTCTTGCAGATGCTCCTCATGCTACTCCTGCGTCTTGGAATAAACCAAGATGTCATCAATAAATACTATGACAGACCGATCTAACATAGGTCTACACGCGCGGTTCATGAGATCCATGAACACGGCAGAAGGATTGGTGAGCCCGAAAGGAATCACCACAAACTCATAGTGGCCATAACGCGTCCGAAACGCAGTCTTCTGCACATCCTCCTCTCTGACCCTCATCTGATGATACCCGGAACACAAATCAATCTTGGAGAACCAAGATGCTCCCTGTAGCTGGTCAAATAGGTCATCAATCCTCGAAATTGGGTAGCGATTCTTCACTGTTACCTTGTTCAGCTCCCGATAATCTATACACATCTGATGCGACCCGTCCTTCTTCCTCACAAACAGAATCGGGGCTCCCCAGGGTGAACTGCTCGGACTAATGAAACCCTTGTCTAACAGCTCCTGCAGCTGCGTAGACAACTCCTGGATCTCAGGAGGAGCCAACCGATACGGTGCCTTAGCTATCGGAGTCGCACTAGGAACTAGGTCGATCCTAAATTCCACCAGTTGTTCCGGATATATCCCAGGCAACTCCTCGGGGAATACGTCCGCAAACTCGCGTACCACAGGTACATCATCCACCGTCGCCCTACCCGTTTCCCGGGTATCCATAACATACGCGACATCACCTGCGCAACCCTGCTGAAGGAAACGCCTGGCTCTCGCTGTTGAACACAAAGTTAGTCCTCGCTGTGGCCTCTCGCCCTGAATCACCAGCTCTCCCCCACTTAGGGTCCTGACCCGGACCAACTACTGCGCGCAGTCGATCACTGCCCCATTAGGGCTGAGCCAATCCATGCCTATAATCACCTTGTTCACATGCAATGGAATGGGAACCAAGTCTACCAGGTAGCGCTCCTCAAATAACTTCAGCACACAATCTCGAAATACCTCCGATACCCGCACCGAACGGTCGTCTGCAATCCCTACCTCTAGAGGGCAATCCAACATGCCTGAAGACTCGGAAAATCTCTTGCTAAGCGCAAGAGACACAAATGATCGGGTAGCGCCCGAGTCAAACAATACCAGAACCGGGATGTCGTTCACATGGAACGATCCTAAACAGAGCACATATCAATAACACAATCTCAACAACAAAAAAAAAGATCAGAGGGAAAGAATCATACCCGTTACCACATCGGGTGCAACGCGTGCCTCCTCGGTTGTCAGCTGAAATGCTCGGCTCCGCACCACTGGAACCTCTGCCTTGACCTTCTGGCCATCTATAACCCGCACCGTCGCTGAGACCGGCGCTGCTGCTGGCACTGCTGCTGACGTTGCTGTCAATCTGGGGCAATTGGCCCTTTTTGTGGCCCCTCTGATTGCAATGGAAGCAAATCAGGTCTGTCATCTGTACCGCAGGGGCGGGTAGTACAATCCCTGCCAAAATGCCCCACCTTGCCACACTTATAGCAGCCCGAACCCAGCCCAGTGCGACAAGCTCCCTCGTGTGACTGACCGCATTTCCCACAGCGGTCCCGTCCTGCCGAGCCTTTCGTCCTACCATCAGATCCCTTGGGCTTCTTCCCTGAAGCCACAGTCGTCAGCCCCTCTACTGCCTTCCTCTTCTGGACGTGCTCCAGATCAATCTCCCTCTCCCTAGCCCTGGCAATCATGGAATCCAAGGTAGGGCAAGCTGAAAAACTAACATGCTCCCGAATTTCAGCTCGTACCATGTCGTGGTAGCGGGTCGTCCTCGTATCCTCATCACTCGCATACTGGGGCACCAACAATGCCCTCTCCCAGAACTTGGCGGTGATTACCGACACAGTCTCCGTAGTCTGCCTCATATCCAAAAACTCCCTGGCCAGCCGCTGAAGCTCCACAGCTAGCGCAAACTCCGCCCTGAATCTGGTCACAAAATTCGACCAAGTCATAGCCTCAACAGTCGGGGCTCCTAATGAGTCGCCAACAGACTCCCACCAATCCCTAGCCCTGTCTCGCAAGCATCCTGCTGCATATCTCACCTTCAACCCCTCTGGGCAGAAGCTCGTCAGCTGCACATACTCAATCTCTACGATCCATCTCCTAGCATCAATGCGGTTTTTCGCCCATGGAAATCCGGCGCACCACTCTCACGAAAGTCCTTAAAGGACAGTGTGCGCATACCCATCTGGCTAGACGCCATATCACTCCTAAATGATCAAAGACAATCCTCCATCTGCTCAACAATCTCGTACTTGATCAACCCGAAGATGATAGGGGTCGACTCAAGGATGCCTCTCGTGATCTCAGACGCGATGAACTCGCATAGCCCATCATCAACCTGCTCGGATCCCGAACCCGAGCCCGATCCAGATCCTGATTCGGAACCTCCTACTCCAAGTCGTGTGGTCACCATACTGGAAACACACGCATAAAAGTTAGGATCATACATATACTCGAGAGATCTAACACACTCCCCAAGGTTCCCGATTTCATCTAGGCCCTCCTCGATTCGAGTACGAGTCCTCTACTTTCAGTAGTACGGGCCCATACTACCTTCCACATCTACCCATGCTTTCCTCAAGGATTGCTTCGACTTTACCAGGTCCCTTTACCGATACCCCTTTCCATTAACCTCATCCTAGGCTTCCCTAGGGCACTCTCCGACCTACTCTCCGCCATCAGCTGCATAAGAGCCCCTACCATTTCCCCTAACTAACTTGCAGGTACTGTTACATATCTGCTACTTAGTTAGTTGGAAATAGCCAGAACCCCCATAGCACAAAGCAAGCAACATTCATGCATCGATTAACCAAATCAGGCATAACCTATATGGGCCATCCTACTGCTGACTAAACAGTCCTAGCATACAGCTCATACAATAGGCATATAAGGCATCCTCCTAAATCATTAGACCTAACTAGCATGCGATTATCAGAATCATATATCAAGCACACAAGGAATCTTCCTAGATCCTTAGTCCTATCCTAGCATGTAATTCTGAATCAAGCCATATAGCATAACATTACATGTATGGGTATCTTGGGGAAAACTTACTTGAGCCCGTCCGGTCGCATGTATCACACACCTTGTCTTTCGTAAAATCCTTTCGCATAGATTTTTAGAAAACAATTTTATTGTAAAAGTCTTTTAGCCCCTTAGTTTGAGTCCAGACACCCCCGAGGGCATGTCCGAATCCCTCAAACCAGGGCTATGATACCAATTTGTAACATCCCAACATTCAAGCCTGAAAATTTCATTTTTGATTAATTAATTCATAAACATTCATTAGAAAATATTATATAAACACGTCATCACAAAACCAAGTATCATATTTGAAACCCACAACCATGAACAAATGTCATATCAGAGTACAATCCCAGAAAACACCATGCAGAAATCATATGTGAGTGTGTGTGATGCCATGCTACGCCGCCGGCTCCTTCCCCTTGGATGAAGAGCTACCTGAAACCAAAAACTGAAACCGTAAGCACAAAGCTTAGTTAGTTCCCCCATCATACCACATACCATAGAATACCGTCGTTATCTCTCAACCGGTAATCATCATCGGTGTCTTTCAACCGGTAATTGTCATCGGTATCTTTCAACCGGTAATCGTCATCGGTATCTTTCAACTGGTAACTGGGGACTATTCCACCCCTACCACTAGCATACAATAGGAAGATATAAGCACACATTCAGACATATCTGGGTACTGACCTACCCCTTGGTCCTACGGACCACTATCAGGGAGACTATCCCTATCATGCAACATATCATACAGATATAAATCATAACCAAACGCATACCAGACCAAGATAAATTATCACAAAGACAATTATCTTCTAAATACTCCTGAATGGTGGGCCGGCATTGTGGCCTTAGACCCACCCTACTGGAAGGTAACTCACATCGTAGTTGTTGAACTGTGCAGGATTCCTCTGACTGCTGTCGTTGCTGCTCCGGAAATCCTCTGGCTAAAATTCCCACAAAACACTTAGTCAGAAACTGATATTTATTTACCCTTAGGGTAAAATGACCATTTAAGCCCTTGACCAAGTCAAAGTCAAAGTCAAAGTCAACTTCCAGTTGAACTGACTCGCCGAGTTGACTCGCCAACTCGCCGAGTCCCTATCCTTCCATCAGACCTCATACCCGTCTCTACTCGTCGAGTTAGGCGATGACTCGACGAGTTTTCCTTCTAAATGAACACCGACTGAATCCACATCCGACTCGCCGAGTTGTATGAACAACTCGTCGAGTTCATCATCAACTTATACTCATGTCCTGACTTGACTTGCCGAGTTGTATGAACAACTTGTCGAGTTACTCTTCATCCTATGAACACGTTCTGTCCTCGACTCACCGAGTTGATGAACAACTCGCCGAGTTCCATGAAGATTGTTGGACTCGCCGAGTTCGTTCATGCACTCGTCGAGTACCATGAATTCCCAGAACACTTTGCTTAGTCCAGAACGTTGGGTCACTCCCCGGGACTCCTAAAACCCTTCCACACTCAACTGGCCCTTATGACCCTCACTGATATGGGAACAAAACCCTTGGACTCGCCGAGTCCAGGAAATGGACTCACCGAGTCTATCACATTCCTTACTAAGAAGTTCGATTTCTGATGTACAACACTTAACCAAATGATAGATCCAGGCCCCTAAAATCGATCTAGCACGTAAATTTACAAACTTTACGTGCATGCATGGGAAATTAGAGCTTAAAAGGCTCAAAAATGGTTCTTTTGTTGCGTGGGGCCTCCTTGGTGCAAAAAGCAACCTAGATCTGACTTGTGGCTCATAAAATGACATGATACAGAAGCCCAAACCCCCAACCATGTTTGCAAACATGGTTGGCCACCAAAAATGGCTTATAAAAGCCCTAAATCACCCCAAGGAGGGATCTAACAAAAGAATGAGCAAGGTTCAGACTTTATACCTTCCAAAGACTGTAAATGATGAACCAAACTCGAATCCTTCAGTCCCCTCTTGATCCTTCTATGCTCTTCCTTCTTCCTTGAGACCAAAACTCACAAGAATCACTCAAAAAGCCATAGATCTTCACAAAAACGGCTAGGGTTGCTATGAGGAGTGTTTGGGAGCATAAAAGGGGAGAGGAGGCTGCATAAGGTCGTTTAAATAGGATGCAAACCCCTGGATTAGGGTTTTTGTCCAAACAGCGGCTACTCGCCGAGTCCGCAACTTAAACCCCGCGCCTCATCCCGCTTCTACTCGGCGAGTCAGTCCTTCGAATCGTCGAGTGCAAGGCCAAAAATGCAAAAATAAATGAAGATTTAACAACAGAATACATACCAAGAACCAGATGCTACACTAAAGCTTAAATGTTATGTGTGTTGTCTAGTTGTATTTAATATATCTGTGTAACATGATTACATGATCAAGTTGATATTTATCAAACATAAAATGTGATTGAGTAGTGAAGGGTTGTGTGAAATAATAAATGAGAGGCTGTGTTGTGAAAATATTTGTTAGTGAAGGGCTATGCGAATAATAAGTTGTGACCAAAGTACTATCATACTGTTGCAGTCATGTAGGGGATTATATATGACAACCACTGACTATTCTATGTAGTTAAGTAAAACACTGGCAGGCTCGTTACTTGTAAGTGTTAATGAACTACATGTTCATTCGTTATGCTTCATTCCCCACATGTATGTATATATGTATGTGCACTTGTATGTGTGTGTGTATATATATATATATATATATATATATATATATATATATATATATATATACACACACATACAAGTGCACATACATATATACATACACACATATAAATACATACACATAAATACACACACATACATACATACAAAGACACATACAAACATACACATATAGATATATACATACAAATACATACACATCCATACATATACACACGTACATATACATATACATACATACAAATACACACGTAGCTTTTCTTTCGCTTATTCATGTGTTAGATATTAATATTACTATTAATATCATTTTTAATTGTTCATGTGCTAAACTGTTTAGTTTTTTCAAATTTATTTTCTTGATGTTACATGGGTGCATGCATACGTAATACAATAATATATGTCTATACATATGATAAATATATAACAAATACGAATCGTCAAAAAAAAGTCTTAATACTCGAATAATAATAATAATAATAATAATAATAATAATAATAATGACGACGACCCCCACCACCACCGCCGCCACCGCCACCGCCACGGTCAGCATCTCAACAACAACAACAACATCAATAGCAGCAACATCAACAACATCAACATCTATAGCAGCCTCAACAACAACAATGGCGACGGAGACGGCGGCGCCGGCGCCGGCGACGACGACAACGACAACAATGGAAATTATAAAAAACCCTTCGGTATTTCGTAGCTTTTTGTAGCTAATCTGACCACATTTATTTTCTTGCTATTCCGTAAATATTTTGTCAATAATTACTGATTGTTTTCCGACGGATTTGCTTCCGTCGCAATTCCGTCACATTTTTGTTACTAAATTAAGTCATCTCATTCCGTAGGTATTCTTTATTAATTACCTACGAAAATTTTCCGTAGGCACTTTTCGTAGGTATAACCATTATTTTCTAGTAGTGATAACGGAGGAATGTCTTATCTCGAAGGAACGCTCCAAGTAAAACGGAAGGAAGCCTCGGGAGTCTTGTGTGACACCAAGGTCCTAATGAAACTAAAAGGAAATTTTATAGGCCGCTATTAGGTTTGCCGTGATATATGGATTTCAATGTTGTCGAGCAAGAACGACCACCAAAGGAATTCACGGAAGGACGATTGAGGTGGTATATACATTTTCAAAGGAGGCTACCATCATAGAGACACAATAATAAGGGTAAATTCAATGACGATTGATAAACAAAAGGAGGAGACGACGTCCTAAAGAAAAGTGAGATGGTAACATTAGGCTAGACGAGCTTACTCTTTCTAAGGAGTGTTGATTTAAAATCCAAAAAAACTCGATAATTTGATCTTAGTAAAAGTTATTTTAAATATTTGATTATATATATATATATATATATATATATATATATATATATATATATATATATATATATATATATATATATATATATATATGTTTTTGTTATTTTTAATTACATATATAACATTACAAGTATTTTAAACTAAAAGCTTTGGTAAAGCTTTTTAAGATACCCACATGTTGTGGCTACCACCTAGATATAATGGACTGTACAATATGGGCCATTTCTTGATTGCAACTTTACATTGCATGACACTTATTTATTTCATTCATGCAAAAATAGATTACACCAATGGCCTTTTGTACTAATTGATATTAACCATGATATGGACAAATTATATAAAATGTAGATCTTCAAAACAAATTGGCTTAAGATAAAACTCCATTAATTCCACTTCCAACCGCTGATTTTGAACGAGAGCTTAGTATAGACTAATATATTTGGGTACACCTATATTAAGTATAAATACACCTTCCGATCAATAAGTATAAACATATTGGTCCACTCCATAAAATCAACCATATTCACAAATCCCTTTTGCTGTTCTTGGTCAACTTTTACATAGATAAAAGATGGCAAAAATCAATAGGAAACGTTTTAAAAACAAATATGATTTGATATATGTAGTTCCATTATTATCACTATTTGTAATAATAACGAACAGATTGAGACATAGGGAAAGAAGATTTAGCACATTCTCAATTGGGAAGATCCTCCTGGACCTTTATCGACGTTTGGCTGCTACTTTGCTAGGTCTATTTACCGGCTACTGACGCACCACCCACCCAAATCAACCATCTTTGCTTTTGGCTCCTTTGTCCCACTTTTCCACCCACCACAACCACTACCACCTTTCAGTAGTACTTCCCAATAGTAGCTTAGATTAATTTTTGCTTCTAAACGAAACTTTCCTTCAAATTTATAGTGGTAAACCCCATGAAAATCTTGTTTAAAGATGCACAAACCGAGATATCAAATATATATTTTTGTGACACAACTCTACTAACAAGTTGTTGGAGAAACTGAATGTTGAGATTTGGATAAGTTGTACGTAAGATAGCTAGGTTGTTTCTTTTTAAATTTATGATATTTGGTTTTACATGTAATTTAATCGTGTTTAAATGATCTTACAATAATGATTAGAAAGATTATTATTAGTTATTGATGGAAAGATTAATGGTCAAAAAGAAAGAACCATCGTGAGTAGGTTTGGTTGGAATATGAAGCTGGAAAAACCTAACTGATGCAATAACCTCCAACCACTACAAGAACGCCACATTGGCCATTGTCACCATCGGTTGAAAATTTAATTAACCACGGTTCTTTGCCTAACAAAAGACATGAATTAAACTACGATATGGTTGGTAATTGTGTACGTGGTGGACAAAATAACTCGAAGAAACATTGTCGTGACATGAGGAGACGTCTATGAGTGCACCCAAGGTTGGTAAAAATCGTCGCTTCAATGTCAAAAGAGATGCTAATTTATGCCAAACAGATGATGATTAATTAACATGCTAAACGCTTGATGGATGCAACCTTAACTCGAAACTTCAAGTGCACATAAAGTGATTGTGTACTTATGAAAAGACGAAACAAATCAACGATACTTTCACAACGTAATACGGGTATATAAGAGACATACATCTCTATTTTCCCGGGGAATCTTTAGAATTCTGCTTTTAAAAGTTTGGTTGGGTTATTGGATATTCACCACAATGATCATTTTGTTGTAATTATCTACGAAAATTTGGTCAACTTTTTAGAAATTAAAACAATGACCATTTAGTTTGAAATTTTAAACTCCATGCATACACATAACGCGCCCAAACAAATCGTACATAACATGCCGAACCCAAATTCCATTGCTAGACACTAGATCTTGGTCTTCCCACTACTAGAAAACTAAGTAATTACCTACAACAGAATTCGTAGTAAATCCGTAGGAACAAAACGTTACCTACAGATTTCCTACAAAAAACGGGTTGTAGGAAAAACTCTCGTGGATAATTTTTTTTCTACAAATTAGCTACAAACGTTCCTACGCATTTCCTACGGAATATTCTGTTACAAATTTATCTACGACGTTATTTAGCTACGAAACTCCTACAAAATACATACAGATTATTTTCCTCCGGAATACCTACCAAATGATTTTCCTACAGAATAGTTACCAACTACTTTACCTCCAGATTACCTACCAATACCTTTTCCTACAGAATAACTACCAACTGATTTTCCTACAGAATACTTACCAACTACTTTTCCTACAGATTAAGTACCAACATTTTTTCCTACGGAATACCAACAGATTTTATTGGATTTTATTTCCTACAGCGTACCCACTGAATATTTATTTCCTACAAATTTTCTATGAAATTTTTACCAGTTTTTATTGCTATATTAAATTTATAATTCCTACAGAATATTTATTTCCTACAATTCAGTCAAAAATCTATTGCTATGTTAAATTTATAATTTAAAAAATATCCAAATTTTCTGCTAAAAAAAACGAAATAAATAATTAAAATAATAGTCAAATACCATTACATTCATTACCATTAAAATAGTCACTAACATACTAGTCATACATTCAAATACTCAAAATACAATTACAATACCATTACAAAAACTAAGAACTAGTCAATAACATAACATTAATTTAGTGTTTTGAAACGAAAACTAAGAACTACTTGGTGGATTACTAGACGGATTAATTTGTTTTACAAAGGCCGCCAATTGTTGTTGCACTTATAATTCCATTTCATTTCGCATTTGTTGCATTTGCAAATTCATTTCACTTTGATTTTCTTCCATGGCTTGTTCCGTGTTTGACATTTGTTGTCACAACTCATTTACCTAAATATAACGACACAAACACATGTAGTTAGTAAATGTAATTCAACTTTAGACCATGATAGCAATGTACTTTACTTTTAATTCAATATAATAACACACTATTAATTATAAAAATATACATTGTTTTTAATATCCATAATAGTAACTTTTAATATGCATAATAAAAACATACTATATTTTTATCTATTATACCATTGTATTTTATATTTCCAATCCATAATATCAATGTACTTAAATTATTATCAATAACAACAATTTACTTTACCAAATATCAGTAATAGCAACATAGTATAATTTTCACCCATTATAGCGTTATGCTTTACCTAATTTAATAATAACAACATAGTATCAATTTCAACAATAATAACAATGCACTTTATCTAATATTAATAATGACAACATATTTCAATTTTCACCCGTAACAACAATGTACCTTACCAATATGAATATTTTTTTCAGCCATATTAAGTACCTCTTTACTTGATTTTTTTCTCTATAATATATTATGTAAATAATAGTACCTCCTGTTGTGACTTTGCAAAGTTAGTAGAAGCTGAAGTTGACTCATAAGAATATGCACCTGTCATCAGACAGTGAAGATCCGAGTATCATGCCCCATAGATAGGACCTTTTTGTTTCCCGCCTTTCCTAAGCAATTGTGTTTGGGTCCACAATTCAGGATCATTCACATTATGTTGAGTCGGATCATCACCATATTTTTGAGATACGGCTGTGTTTTATGATTCCTACAATATACCAAAAGAAAGTTTTTGTTATTGTACTAAAAAGTAAAAACTAATATTAGTAAATATATAAAAAGATAAAGAAAACTTACGATCACCACCCTAGATGTCTCATTCACAAAATCCACTAGCGTCTCTTTATCTCCCCCAAAATATATTTTCTTTTATTCGGCGGTAAGATGTGTCTTATAATAAAGATCAATGAATGTCTGACAACCCGAAATTTCCATTTTGTATGAACATTAACTATTCAATAGAAGCTAGTCCAGTTTCAATGAACTTCAGACTTTTCCGAATAAGTTTGTGTACATTAGGGTTTACATTTAAGGAGATATCAGGAGAGTGGATGCTAATGGGTTTGTGAAACTTGAGCATTTCAACACTTCATCATGTTAGAGTCCAAATCCAGAATAAAATATTTTCTGCCAAAATATTTCAGGACTATAAATAGATTTCTGAACTAAATTATTCATTATTCACATTTCCAACTAGAGAAAGGCCATATTCTCTCTCACGGATCTTCGGGTTTTCATCCTAAATCGTGATTCTACATTCCTAGTTGTGTTTTAATGCATGTTATATGCTTAATAACATAGTTTACATGTCAAATATGTAAGATCCAGGAGTTTACCGCCCAAGAACGTTCTTGGGGAGTAAACTCCAAAACGAAGCCTAAGAGCTATCTAGTCCCATTTCCTTGTTAGGTAGCTAGTTAAGGACATTATGTATGATCTTTTAAGGCTAGAACACAATCAAGAACACCTAGTTTTAGGAGTTTACGGCCCAAGAGTTTCTTGGACCGTAAACACCAAATTTCAAAGGCTTAAAGTGCCCTAAACACTCCTAAGACTTTAAGACAATAACCCTCTATTACTTGTAGCTTGAATGGGGAGTAAATCACATCAAAATCATCCCAAAAAGGGAGTTTACGGCCAAGAAATGCTCTTGGGCCGTAAAATCCAAGTGAAGGCACCAAAGTGTGCCTAAAGTCCCCTTTAGCCTTAAACAAAAGTCTAGAATTTATCCTTTGTGTGCAAGAGGCTTAAAAGAATTAAAACACCCACCCCATAGGAGTTTACGGCCGTAAACTCTAGGGGATATGGTCTTTAGGCCGTAAACTCCTCAAAGGAGCATTCTAAGGCCCTAAACTACCTAAAGGATTAAACCACCAATGCTAGGCTTATTCTAGAATTCATTTAACACTTTAAAACACCCAAAACCACCAAGTCAAGAGTTCACGGCCGTAAACTCAAGGGTTTACGACCGTAAAATCCAAATGTGGGGTTTGTTGGGTGGTAAGCTCATATACAAGGTCATTTGGTACATTAAACCCCTATAGCCTTGTCCCGTAGCAACTTAGATGCAACCATGAGGACCTATAACACTTATACCAAGTGTTTGCATGTTCCTAAGTGTCCCAACTTACTTCATTAAGTTATTATTTGGCTAATTAGTTATATATATGCTTATTATATGATAACTAGGCTCGTGCGTGTGAACAAGTCTCCGTTTGCCACCTAGCACGGTATCCGACACTACAATTCAAACCACTCACCACAAGTGAGTTCATACCCCTTTAATTAACCTTTGAAATACTTTTAAATGTTTTAAATACTTTATGGGGGGGGGGAATACAAGTTCAATGCTTATAGTTATTGAAATCAACCACATGTGATTGCATTAATCACATGTGATTAATAACTAGAAAACCAATGATTTTATCATTGTTCAAACTGTTTATCAAACTGCTTTACTTCAAAATGTTTTACAAACTCTTTTACTTACCAAATACTTTTATTTAAACTTTGTTATACTTCTTATAAATTGCATGCCCATATATGGATAGATATATAAGCAATGTTTAAAGGGCTTAGGAAGGCCATCCGCCCTATTTCCTTTTTCTCGATTTGGATGTGGTCTGGTGGGATTTCGGGTGACCATCCGAAGGTCATTTCAATATTAGTTATATATCAATTATACATATATAGACATAAAAGTACTTCTACATTCATGCGTACTATACATATCACTAGAAAGTTACCATCGGGGTAACACAGGATCATACTACTACAACTGCTAGATCAATGAGTCAGTTCATTCATGAGTCTATACATTACATTACTATGAGAACATATACAACTATACTAGAATGAGAAAATATACAACTATACTAGAAAGAGAACATATACAACTATACTAGAAAGAGAACATATACAACTATACTAGGAGGAGAACATATACAACTATACTAGAACGAGAAACATTACATATACAAGAATACGATAACAATTGTGATCCACTGGATCCGAGCATGCCTTAAATGTCATGGCCCGAGTTGTAGCCAGAATTCTCTTGGAGGGAGAGCGTGAGTTTGCGTATAGATCTATACTAGATTGACTATCCTACACCTTGCGGCTAGCTACAGCCAGACCTGCAGGTCTGCGGGTGCCAAACGTCATTCCATTATTACGACCATTCGTATGTCGTTGTTACCAGTCGATAGTATGGTGAAATTATCACATTATACCTTAATATAAATCCGGTTTAAGGTAGTTAGTACAACAGTAGTTCCTATAATACAAAACTACAGTACTACAATGATTTACCCATTACATATTTTTAGTGATAACCTCACTTAAACATTAATGTACAAACTATATTTGTTAAATGATAGTTACACTTGCGAAATTACACACTTTTACAACAAACGAGCATACAAAACAGTTAAGCCTTGATAGAAGGCTACTTTAATAGAAAATATAGGTTTTTCTGAGAGATTCAAACTTTTACAAACACTTACATACATTTTACAAACTTATACTTGAGACACGTTCAAACGTTTTGATAACAAACACCGACACTAAAATACTTATGAACTCACCAGCTTAATGCTGATAAACTCTTTCAAAATAACTTGTATTCTCAGGTCATCAGTAGACAGGTACCAATGCCAGCTTTTGAGAAGATGGAGCGCATTCAAGACTCATCATATTATTTTGATTTACATTATATTTCTGGTGTCTAAAACTATACAGAACACACTTGTATTAAAATTATATATTTAATGCAATGGATGATGTTGTTTTCTTATTTACATTTACTATGTTGTGATACTGTACATGACGTCCTCCGCCCCAGAACGTTTCCGCCGTTCTTGGTTTTGGGGTGTGACAGATTGGTATCAGAGCATTGTTTATAGTGAATCAAGTATATCAACCCATAAAAGATATACTAAACTATAAACCCATTAGGGATTAAAGCACTCTGACCTAGAGTCTATACTTTAAATATTAAAATATTTAATTAAGTATACTAGTCTGCATTCATACTAAAATCAGTGTCACAACGACAAGAACAAAAGTATTACGATTGTTAAATATCACAAGTGAGCTCGGGGATGTATGGTCAGTCCTGGGAATGGCATAGTCTGATCAACTATGCTGGTCCTGGGAGTGATTAGCGTATGCCCTAGAATGGTTGTGATGTGTTAACAAGTCTAAAAACTTACCAACAATACCACAAGAAGATCAGTAGAACTTAAACTTAAAAATACTGTAGGTGTATTTTGTACTACTAGTTACACGTATACTATATTGTTATACCCCTCTTCTCGCGTAGATTTAAATGGCTGGATTCCATCACGACGACCCGTACTTTCCAAATGAAGGCAATGCCGGGTGGATCGAAGAAGAGCCCGAAGATGAGCATCCAATCCCGTTGGATGATCACCTCGCAGAAGGCTTTTCTGATGGATCCGACTCCGAGCCTGAAGTCAACAACCTACCGCTAGTAGGTCAAGCCCCGAACAACAACCCCCGACCAGCTTTTCTCGATCCTACTCCCTTGTGGGCAACCAACTTGAATCGCTGGAGTGATGAACAGGGTCAACCCTTACCATACTTTGGGGACCGAAGCTTTTACAACGTCAGTGAAGGTAGTTCTGCTGACCGAGCTCTGCCCGTCATTATCCGTAGAATAGCTCGTAATGTTGAGCAAGGTCGAGCAGCCATCGACCGGGTCATGGAGATTGATGCCAACTCTGGTGTCAACACAGTCCGCATCCGCCGTCTTGAAGAAGACATGGAACAGACCCGGAGGACCAATGAAACCCTGCAACAACAGCTGGCTGCCTCATGAGCTGAAGTCTTGGAACTTCGAGCCCGTTAGAGGGCTCAGGAGCGACACCTTCAAGAGGTGTTTCGTCAAGTGTCCAACCTCAGGGCTCGCTCGAGGATTTCCCATCGCTGTTAGATGATGTCTAGTACATCTCTGTCTTTTGGTTAAGGAATAGCCTTTAACATAAGTGCTCTATGTAGCACTTATCTGTAAAATATTCCTAACTTTCAGTACTCTAATTAGGAATCTAAGAACTGTCAAACTTTTCTGTATGGTATGATGTAAGACCTACTGATAGGTCGATTTTCCCTGAACTTATTACATCAGTAATACTAGTATTATTGACATCTATCGAATCTGTGGGAAAAATCTTTACATTTGTGTTTCCTACTAATATTTCTTGTTGTGATTTCAAACACTCATTCAACTGTTGGGCTATGGTTAGTTAGTCCATGTGACACTTTCACGTTGCTTACAAATTCATTCTTTATAAACTTATAGCTGAAAGATGCCTCCTCGCAAATCTCCCAGGAATAACCCTGCACCTCCACAGCCTCCTCCGCCTCCGGTCATCGATACTGCAGCCCTGAATGCTGCCGTAGCTGCAGCAGTGGCAACTGCCATGGCTTAGTATCACTCAACTGATGCCAGCAGAGGTGGAACCCCTGTTGAATCAATTCCGGTTGAAACCCCTGTGCGCTTGAGAGAGTGCTCCTACAAGGATTTCACCAATTGCAAGACGGAGCCTTTCTATGGCACCGGCGGAGTCATTGCCCTCTCGCAATGGTTCGAGAAGACTGAATCAGTCTTCGAAATCTGTTCATGCCCTACTGCGAGCAAAGTCAAGTATGCCACATGCACCTTTGAAGGAAAGGCCCTGACGTGGTGGAACGGCCACGTTAAATCACTAACCCTCGTCGTAGCCAACGACATGGGCAGGGAAACAATGAAAGACCTCATGATTGAGGAATACTGCCCGAGGGGCGAAGCCCAGAAACTGAACAGGAACTTTGGAACCTGACTATGAAGGGCACCAACGTAATTGCTTATACTGCCCGATTCAGCGAGCTGGTGGCCCTGTGCCCCAATATGGTTCCCACTGAAGGGAAAAAGATCGAAAGGTACATATGGGGGCTAGTGCCTCCGTATCAGGGGAATGTCCTAGCATCAAACCCCGCTACCTTCGACAGTGCCAAACGACTGGCACAGCGACTCATTGACCATGGAGTCAAAACCCCTGCAACAACAACCACCCTAGCCATCCCGGAACCCTCCAAACCCGCTGACACCAAGCGGAAGTTTTGGGACGAAAAGAAGAAGCAGCAAGCTGCCAAAATGCAGCAAATCGTGGTAGTGCATGCCGCGGTAACCCCTACTGCTGCTACTACTCTGGGGAAGCAGTATGCTGGAAGTTTGCCTAAGTGCAACAAATGCAACTTCCATCACAACAGCCCCTACCGTGAAATGCAGTGCTCTAACTGCAACAGGAAAGGACACACCGTCCGTTTCTGTAAGTTCCCGGCACAACCGATCACCCAGGTCCCTGGCTCTGGCGCGAGCCCGACTTGCTATGGATGTGGCGAAGCAGGCCACTATAAGAGGGACTGCCCCAAAGCAAAGAATGCTGGTGGAGCAGGGAGGGTACTAGCTATAGGCCACGGGGAAGCAGTTGCTGACCCGACAGTGGTGATTGGTACGTTCCTCCTCGATAACTCCTATGCATGCATTCTGTTCAATAGTGGAGCGGAGCGAAGCTTCGTAAACCATAAATTTGCTCGCATGCTTAAACAACCACCACACGCACTCAAAGAACTATTCACAGTAGAAATGGCTAATGGAAAAATTGAAAGTACGAATAGCATATACTTAGGTTGTACCCTAACTCTAGATAACCATTCATTCCCAATCGACCTCATGCCGGTCTTAATTAAAAGCTTCGACGTTATCATCAGCATGGATTGGTTAAGTCTTCATCGCGCCGACATCATGTGCTTCGAGAAAGCAGACCGTCTAAACCTTCCATCTAACGAAACTCTTATAGTCTACGGCGACAAACCTGGTGCAAATCTTCGTATTCTATCAAGTATTCAAACACAGAAGTATCTACGTAAAGAATACCATGCATTCCTTGCTCACGTCGTCGACACGAGCCTCGAAACGAAAGAACTAAAGAACATCCCAGTAGTGAGTGACTTCCCCGACATTTTCCCAGAAGAGCTACCTGGATTACCTCCGCAACGGCAGGTTGAGTTCCGAATCGACTTAATCCCAGGAGCTACCTTAGTAGCCAAGTCGCCCTACCGCTTAGCACCAACTGAGATGCAGGAACTCTCTGGTCAACTTAAAGAACTGCTCAGCAAGGGCTTTATAAGGCCGAGCTTCTCACCTTGGGGACCACCGGTTTTGTTCGTTAAGAAGAAATACGGATCATTCCGTATGTGTATTGACTACAGAGAACTCAACAAACTGACGGTCAAGAATCGTTACCCTCTACCTCGCATAGACGATCTTTTTGACCAACTGCAAGGGGCGAACTATTTTTCCAAAATTGATATGAGATCCGGATATCACCAGTTACGAGTACTAGAGGAGGATGTGCCGAAGACAGCCTTCCGAACTCGTTACGGACATTACGAGTTCGTGGTGATGCCATTCGGATTGACCAATGCGCCTGCAGTCTTCATGGATCTGATGAATAGAGTATGTCGACCTTACTTGGATCAGTTCGTCATCGTTTTCATTGGCGACATCCTGATCTACTCCCGAAGTAAGGAAGTGCATGGCGATCACCTACGATAAGTCCTAGGGACATTACGAAAGGAGAAACTTTATGCGAAGTTCTCAAAATGTGAATTTTGGATCCGATGAGTCGAATTCTTAGGACACGTGGTAAGCGAAGAGGGAATCCATGTGGACCCATCCAAAATTAAAGCCATTGAGAACTGGTCAGCACCAAAGACGCCTACTGAAATCCGTCAATTTCTAGGCCTCGCTGGCTACTACCGCAGATTCATACAGAACTTCTCCCGAATAGCGAAACCTCTTACAACACTGACCCAGAAAGGCGTGACCTTTGACTGGGAAGAGAAACAAGAGAGAGCGTTCCAAATGCTCAAACGGGCCTTGTGCACCGCGCCAATACTATCCCTCCCCGAAGGGATAGAAGACTTCGTAGTCTATTGCGATGCATCCAATTAAGGGCTCGGGTGTGTTCTGATGCAGCGAGGTAAGGTCATCGCCTACGCCTTGAGACAGTTGAAGACACACGAGGTTAACTACACGACCCACGATCTTGAACTAGGAGCAGTGGTGTTTGCTCTGAAGATCTGGAGACATTACTTGTACGGAATGAAAAGCACTATCTTTACCGACCACAAGAGTTTACAACACATTTTCGATCAGAAGGAGCTCAACATGAGACAACGACGGTGGGTCGAGCTACTCAGTGACTACGAATGTGATATTCGTTATCATCCAGGTAAAGCCAACGTAGTAGCAGACGCCCTAAGTCGGAAGGAATATTCTGGTCGCAAAGTCAAGTCATTGTCAATAACCATCCATTCACACTTGTCTAAGCAAATTCAGGCGGCCCAACTTGAATCCATGAAACCTGAAAATGTGACGGGTGAATCCCTTAGAGGAATGGACAAGAATTTAGAAGCCAAGGGTGACGGAGCCTTATATTTCGTGAACCGAATTTGGACACCGAAACATGGTGGTTTCCGAGACTTGGTCATGACCGAGGTGCACAACACTCAGTATTCTGTCCACCCAGGTTCAGATAAGATGTATCTGGATCTTAAAAAGCTATATTGGTGGCCTAATATGAAAGCAGAGATTGCTACCTTCATAAGTAAATGTCTTACTTGCGCAAAGGTTAAGGTCGAGTACCAGAAGCCCTCTGGTTTACTGCAACAACCAGAGATTCAAGAATGGAAGTGGGAGCGGATCACTATGGATTTCATAACCAAGTTGCCCAAGACAACCGGTGGACTTGATACCATATGGGTCATCGTCGATAGATTGACCAAGTCTGCACACTTTCTGCCTGTCAAAGAAACTGACAAGATGGAGAAACTTACGAGAACATACATTAGAGAAATCGTACGGCTTCATGGTGTACCTATGTCCATTATCTCCGATAGAGATAGTATGTTCACCTCAAGATTATGGCAATCATTACAACATTCCTTAGGAACAAGGCTAGACATGAGCACCGCCTACCATCCACAGACCGATGGACAGAGTGAGAGGACCATCCAAACACTGGAAGATATGTTACGAGCCTGCGTGATTGACTTTGGGAAGGCATGCGATACTCATTTACCCCTTGTCGAGTTTTCCTATAATAGCAGTTATCACACGAGTATCAAGGTTGCACCATTTGAAGCTCTCTACGGCCGAAAGTGCAGATCTCCTCTGTGCTGGGCTGAGGTGGGTGATACCCAATTAGCCAGGGGGCAAGCTTCCGACAGTACTCTCACCGGTCCGGAGATCATTCGGGAAACGACAGAGAAAATCGTTCAGATCCGTGAACGATTGAAAGCCTCTAGAGACTGACAGAAGAGCTACGCTGATAAACGAAGAAAACCTTTGGAATTTCAGGTGGGAGACAGAGTCCTTCTCAAAGTTTCACCCTGGAAGGGGTTGATACGCTTCGGAAAGCGTGGGAAGCTTAATCCGAGGTACATAGGACCTTTCGAGATTCTTGCAAGAGTCGGCCCCGTAGCTTACAAACTCGACCTACCTGACGCACTTCGTAACGTACATTCTACATTCCACATATCTAACTTGAAAAAGTGTCTGTCCGACGAGACTCTTGTAATCCCACTCGACGAGATCGAGATCAACGAGAGCCTCAACTTCATGGAAGAACCAGTAGAGATCATGGACCGTGAGGTCAAGCAGACGAAGCAAAGTCGTATCCCTATCGTGAAGGTTCGCTGGAATGCCAAGCGAGGACCGGAATTCACTTGGGAACGCGAGGATTAGATGAAACTGAAATACCCTCATCTTTTCGCTTAATTGTTTGTAACTTCTTGTTTGCTTAAATTCTAATTTCGGGACGAAATTCCTTCTAACAGGGGGATGATGTGACAACCCGAAATTTCCATTTTGTACGAACATTAACTATTCAATAGAAGCTAGTCCAGTTTCAATGAACTTCAGACTTTTCCGAATAAGTTTGTGTACATTAGGGTTTACATTTAAGGAGATATCAGGAGAGTGGATGCTCATGGGTTTGTGAAACTTGAGCATTTCAACACTTCATCATGTTAGAGTCCAAATCCAGAATAAAATATTTTCTGCCAAAATATTTCAGGACTATAAATAGATTTCTAAACTAAATTATTCATTATTCACATTTCCAACTAGAGAAAGGCCATATTCTCTCTCACGGATCTTCGGGTTTTCATCCCAAATCGTGAGTCTACTTTCCTAGTTGTGTTTTAATGCATGCTATATGCTTAATAACATAGTTTACATGTCAAATATGTAAGATCCGGGAGTTTACCGCCCAAGAACGTTCTTGGGGAGTAAACTCCAAAACGAAGCCTGAGAGCTATCTAGTCCCATTTCCTTGTTAGGTAGCTAGTTAAGGACATTATGTATGATCTTTTAAGGCTAGAACACAATCAAGAACACCTAGTTTTAGGAGTTTACGGCCCAAGAGTTTCTTGGACCGTAAACACCAAATTTCAAAGGCTTAAAGTGCCCTAAACACTCCTAAGACTTTAAGACAATAACCCTCTATTACTTGTAGCTTGAATGGGGAGTAAATCACATCAAAATCATCCCTAAAAGGGAGTTTACGGCCAAGAAATGCTCTTGGGCCGTAAACTCCTAGTGAAGGCACCAAAGTGTGCCTAAAGTCCCCTTTAGCCTTAAACAAAAGTCTAGAATTTATTCTTTGTGTGCAAGACGCTTAAAATAATTAAAACACCCACCCCATAGGAGTTTACGACCATTAACTCTAGGGGATATGGTCTTTAGGCCGTAAACTCCTCAAAGGAGCATTCTAAGGCCCTAAACTACCTAGACGATTAAACCACCAATTGTAATAGCCCGAAATCTCAGGTATTGTTAAATTATGTTTTTGGGGTGATTTAAGAGGGGACTCGGCGAGTTGGAGCCTAGACTCGCCGAGTAGGATCGCAGACTTGGTCGCGGGATCGCAACTGGACTCGACGAGTCCAGATATGGACTCGGCGAGTCGACGCTGTTCAGCGGAAACCCTAGCCGTTTGGTTTTGGATCGTATATAAGGCACTATATGCCGTCATTGTCCGTCTTTTAGTCTACTGAGAAGAACCCTAAGCGGCTGTGGGCATCTAGAGCAAGATTGAAGGCCATTGGTGATTTGAAGAAATTGTGGTGCAAGGAGGAGGGGAGTTTTGGCTAAAGGAACTGCAAGGGATTCGAGTTCTGAGGTTTGGGGACACAGAGAGTGCGTTAATCAGGTAATATTTCGGATCATTTCTGTTATATTGATGTGTGTAGGGATCTAGGGTTTATGGAACCCATTTGGTGTTTAGATGGATTATTGCCTTGTTACCCAAACGACTATAACCCTGTATTAGGACCTTTAGAGGTCCAGAAGGTCCCATGCTTGTGTATTTCGGGACAAAACTTATCTCAGGAAGCAGTTTGATCGACTGCATGGCATGGACTCGCCGAGTCTGATGAACAGACTCGGCGAGTAGCTTGGAGATTGACTGGAACTCGTCGAGCTGTTCTTCAGACTCGGCGAGTGGAGTCGGGGTGGCCCCGCGATTCTTCCACGAGGATCTCGTCGAGCCAAGAGGGATACTCGACGAGTAGAAAGGGAACATCAGGGGAAGTTGGGGAGGACGTCTAGACTCGCCGAGTCGCCATGGCACTCGCCGAGTCCAGTCGAGTTGACCGTTGATCGTTGACCGTTGACCAGAGTTGACCTAAGTCTGACTTCTTAGGGATAGTCACACTTAGAAGATATAAGTGTTAAGGAGGGATATGTGATGTTATAGGGAGGTTGTAGCTCGTCGGATTGTGCACGAGTGATTTCAGGATTTGCTAGCTTCCAACATTCACGAGGTGAGTCTTCTCACTATACTGTGCCCGGAAGGGTTTGACTGTGTGACCGGAAGGTCGGATCTGATATGTGATATGTATGCTATATGTGGTAAGTTATTTGTTATATGTCCTATGTATGTCATGGGCCGGAAGGCGATTATATTATGGGCCGGAAGGCAATATGTTATGGGCCGGAAGGCGATATGATTGTGTGATGGACTGGAAGGTCGGCGTGGGTAGGACCGGAAGGTTTACCCAGCAGGGACGGAAGTCCCCAGAGACACATGGACCGGAAGGTCAGGGCCTGGAAAGGCGTATGTGCGTAAGTTGTATATTGGGGAACTCACTAAGCATTTATGCTTACAGTTGTTATGCATGTGTTTCAGGTACTAGCGAGGACCGTGGGAAGGCGCCGACATGATCGATACACACTGAAGAATGTTTTTATGATCTTGGGATTTAGACTATTTGTATTGACATAATACTTAAACTATTTATGCCTTGTTTTGAATGGAAATACTTTATTTTTAAAATGAAAAATTTGTTTGAAAATTTGCGTTGTAACAATTGGTATCAGAGCCTTGGTTTGAGAGATTCGGGTGCACCTTCGGGAGTAACTGAACTCAAACCGAGGATTTGAGGAAAACTTTTTAAATAAAGGCATAAATTTTTGTAAATGGTTTTGTGGTAAGCAAGAAAGAAGCAGTGTGTACGATCAGTCAGCGCCCGAACGGTAAAGATCCCCAAAATACCTTACAATGTTATATGATATGAATTGTTATGCATGCTAGAAGACTAGGTATTCATGATAGGACTAGAGTGGCCTGATTTGTGATGCCTTAGTCTAGGGAAGTTTGCCGATATGAGATTATGTGTTAGGGTGCGAGTAGATAGTGCATAACAGAAGTAGAGTACTCACTATCCGGGGTTTGGGGAGGAAGATTTGGGATGAATGCTGATGCGGTGTGGTCGGTAGTATTGGGCCCGTACTACCGAAGACACCGGGTCAGTGGGAGACCCAAGTAAGAATCCCTGGATATCGGAGACTGATTAGGGTTGCGTATCGAGTACGATTATACTCGATGGAGTCTCTGATGTTTTTATGTTGTATTTCAGAGACATCATGGTTAGACCACGCCACAGAGCGAGTACGAGCGGTGTGAGTGACGAGGAGATTCGTCAGATGATTCACGAGGAGGTAGCTGCGGCGATCCGGGCTGAGATCCCGGAGATGTTTGGGTCTATTAAGACCACCCTGATGGAGACGTTTGATGAGCGGTACGCCGCATTGACTGAGGCTGCAACCGCTGCAGCTACCGCAGCTGTGGCCGCTGCTAGGCCACAGGGGGGTGACTCGTTGCTGTTCTGAGAGTTCAGCAACACGAAGCCACCGGAGTTCGATGGGACGCAGGATCCGATTGCTGCGATGAGGTGGATCGCGGATATAGAGGGGTGCTTCTACACTTGTTCATGCCCGGAGCACCTGAGGGTACGGTTCGCATTGAACCAGCTCCGTCTGGGAGTGAAGGACTGGTGGAAGTTCGTGACGACGAACTTCACTTTGGCAGAGACTACAGCAGTGACATGGGAGGGGTTTACTGCTATGTTCAGGGACGAGTACGTTCCCCCGGGGGAGAGGGAATGATTGGTTCAGGAGTTCTTAACCCTCAAGCAGGGTACTGATTCTGTTGCGGTGATCACGCGGAAGTTTCATGAGAGGGCGATGTTCTGCCCCGAGCTGGTGTCCACTGATCAGGCTCGGATGAGCCGGTACTTGGGAGTGTTGAGGAGGGATATCCGGGAGTTTGTGTCAAACTCCACCTACCATACTTTTGCTGAGCTCCAGGCGAATGCCAGGAAGCGCGAGATCGAGTTGGAGACCCAGGCCAGGGAGGAGGCCGAGTCTCAGCGGGTGGACTGGCGACCGGCTCAGTCCTAGCCGGCAACCAAGCGGATAAAGTCCGCCGATTCGAGGACAGGAGGTTCGAAGAGCCGCACTTGCGGGAAATGCGGCAAGAGTCATGACGGGGTATGTCGATCTGGTGCTTGCTACAAGTGTGGCAAGGAGGGTCACATTGCTAGGGAGTGCCCCAAGGGGTTTACGGTTTGCTTTCATTGCAACCAGACAGGCCATAGGAAGGTCGAGTGCCCTCAGCTTCTTCAGGGATCTGCACCTGCTGCGAGAGCTACTGTGACTCGACCGATGAAGGCCGAGGCCCCGAGGGCTCGGGGGAGAGCTTTTCAGCTGACTGCGGAGGAGGTCCGCGCTGCGCCCGATGTTGTGGCAGGTATGCTGTAATTCATGTATTTATTTTAAAATTGAGATGTTATGCTTATGTTATTATATGCGTAGGTACTTTCCTTGTGAACTCTGTGCCTGCCTTAGTGTTATTTGACTCGGGTGCGAGCAGGTCCTTTGTATCTTTAGCCTTTAGTCAGCATATTAGCGTTAGTCGTGAGTCGTTGAGTCGACCTTTGAGAGTTTCTATAGCTGACGAGAAAGTGATTTATGCCACGGAGGTTCTCCAGGGATGCGTGCTAGAGATTTTCGGGGTCGAATTCCCGATTGACCTGATTCCTATTGTGATGGGTGACGTCTGTGTCATCGTGGGCATGGACTGGCTGAGCCGATTCGGCGCTATCATCGACTGTGAGCGTCAGCTGGTGACTATACGAGACCATAGTGGGGGAGTCCTTTCGGTGTACGGCGAGGGTACCCGCTCAGGATCAGCTTTTTGTTCGGCCGCTAGGGCAAGGCAGTGTCTACAGCAGAGCTGTAAGGGTTTTGTGGCGTATGTGATGGATACGCGGGAGGTTTCCGAGAGACCGAGGTCAGTGGAGGAGGTCCCAGTGGTGCGTGAGTTTCCAGATGTTTTCCCCGAGGAGCTGCCGGGAGTACCTCCTGTGAGACAAGTAGAGTTTGGTATTGACCTGGTTCCGGGGGTCGCACCTATTGCTAAGGTGCCTTATCGTCTTGCACCCCCAGAGATGCAAGAGTTGTCCTCGCAGCTCCAGGAGTTGTTGGGGAAGGGATTCATTCGGCCAAGCAGCTCACCATGGGGAGCACCTATTCTGTTCGTCAAGAAGAAGGATGGTTCACACCGGATGTGCATTGATTACCGGGAGTTGAACAAGTTGACGGTCAAGAACCGTTACCCGTTACCGAGGATCGATGATTTATTCGATCAGTTGCAGGGAGCATCGTGGTTTTCCAAGATCGATCTGAGGTCAGGGTACCATCAGGTGAGAGTGCGGGATGAGGATGTCCAGAAGACAGCGTTTAGGACGCGTTATGGGCATTATGAGTTTGTAGTGATGCCTTTCGGGCTCACCAATGCCCCAGCTGTGTTCATGGATCTCATGAACAGGGTATGCAGGCCGATGTTGGATCGGTCAGTGATTGTATTTATCGACAACATTCTGGTGTATTCGAGATCTAGAGAGCAGCATGAGGAACATTTGAGGGAAGTCCTTGAGGTATTGAGATCGGAGAAGCTTTATGCAAAGTTCTCCAAACGTGACTTCTGGTTGCGGGAGGTCCAATTTCTAGGACATGTTGTTAATCAGAAAGGGATATTGGTCGATCCGGCCAAGGTTGAGGCGGTGATGAGTTGGGAGGTGCCGAAGTCACCCTCCGAGATCAGGAGCTTCCTTGGGTTGGCAGGGTATTATCGGAGATTCATTAAGGATTTCTCCAAGATCGCAGTGCCGCTCACCAGATTGAACCGGAAGGGTGTAGCATTCTCATGGGGGCCCGAGCAGCAAACCTCCTTTGAGACACTTCGCCAGAGGTTGTGCGAAGCCCCGGTATTAGCTCTCCCGGAAGGAATGGAAGATTTTGTAGTATATTGTGACGCATCGATTTCAGGATTGGGTGCAGTGTTGATGCAGAGGGGTCATGTGATAGCTTATGCATCGAGGCAGCTGAAGCCTCATGAGGCGAGATATCCCACGCATGATTTAGAGTTGGGGGCAGTAGTGTTCGCTCTCAAGATTTGGCGTCACTACCTGTACGGGGTTCGATGTACGATATACACGGACCATAAGAGCTTGAAGTATTTGATGGATCAGTCCAACCTAAATATGCGTCAGAGGAGGTGGTTGGATGTGGTCAAGGATTATGATTGTGAGATCCTGTACCACCCAGGAAAGGCTAATGTGGTAGCCGACGCGTTGAGCCGCAGGACGGAGAGCACCCCATTGCGAGATGTATGCTTGAGACTGACTGTGATGACTCCAGTATTGGATGCTATTCGTGGGGCACAGGCCGAGGCTGTGCGACTAGAAATGCAGAAGAAAGAGCGGGTTGTGGGGTTAATTTCAGAGTTCGTTAAGGATAGTCGAGGGCTTATGACGTTTCAGGGTCGGATTTGGGTACCGTTCGTGGGCGGTACGCGTATTACTTTGATGGAAGAGGCTCATAGATCGAAATTCTCGATCCATCCCGTTGCTACGAAGATGTATTTGGATTTGAGGAAGGAGTATTGGTGGCCCTGTATGAAGAGGGACGTCGCATGGTTCGTTGAGAGGTGCTTGACCTGCCGTAGGGTTAAGGCCGAGCACCAGAGACCGCATGGCAAGTTACAGCCATTGGAGATTCCCGAGTGGAAGTGGGAACAGATCACCATGGATTTCATCACCAAATTGCCGAGGACTGCCAGGGGAGTTGATGCAATTTGGGTGATTGTGGATAGGTTGACGAAGAGTGCATACTTCCTTGCCATCAGTGAGAGTTCTTCAGCGGAGAAGTTGGCGGAGATATATGTGAGAGAGGTGGTATCTCGGCATGGGGTACCGATCTCGATTGTTTCAGACCGTGATGTGCATTTCACTTCCAGGTTCTGGAAGAAATTTCATGAGGAGCTGGGTACTAAATTGCATTTTAGTACCGCATACCATCCCCAGACAGACGGTCAGAGCGAGCGGACGATTCAGACGCTGGAGGACATGCTTCGAGCGTGTGTGTTAGACTTCGGGGGTAGCTGGGATGCATATTTACCCTTAGCAGAGTTTTCCTACAACAACAGCCATCATTCGAGCATTGGTATGCCACCTTTTGAGCTGTTGTATGGTAGGAGGTGTCAGACCCCCATTTGCTGGGGAGAGGTGGGACAGAGAGTGATGGGCAGCACGGAGATCGTGCTTCAGACGACAGAGCAGATTCAGCAAGTTAGACAGAGGTTATTGACTGCCCATAGCCGACAGAAGAGTTATGCAGACAGGCGCCGATCCGAGCTTGAATTTCAGGTCGGCGACTTCGTTCTCCTGAAGGTCTCTCCTTGGAAAGGAGTGATTCGATTCAGGAAGAGGGGCAAGTTGGGGCCCCGGTATATTGGGCCATTTCGTGTGATTGCAAGGATAGGCCGGGTAGCCTATCGGTTGGAGTTGCCAGCGGAGTTGGGACAGATCCACGACACCTTTCATGTGTCGCAATTGAGGAAGTGCATAGCCGATGAGTCGACAGTGGTTCCATTAGAGGATATTCAGGTGGATGTGAGCCTGAATTATGCTGAGAGACCAGTGGCTATCACGGATCGGAAGATCAAGGTTCTGAGGAACAAGGAGGTACCCCTGGTGTTGGTTCAGTGGCAACACCGTAAGGGATCGGAAATGACTTGGGAGCCGGAACGTGAGATGCGGGAGCAGCATCCGGAACTATTTTCAGAGTGAGACTTCGAGGGCGAAGTCTAATCCAAGTGGGGAAGAGTTGTAACAGCCCGAAATCTCAGGTATTGTTAAATTATGTTTTTGGGGTGATTTAAGAGGGGACTCGGCGAGTTGGAGCCTAGACTCGCCGAGTAGGATCGCAGACTTGGTCGCGGGATCGTGACTGGACTCGACGAGTCCAGATATGGACTCGGCGAGTCGACGCTGTTCAGCGGAAACCCTAGCCGTTTGGTTTTGGATCGTATATAAGGCACTATATGCCGTCATTGTCCGTCTTTTAGTCTACTGAGAAGAACCCTAAGCGGCTGTGGGCATCTAGAGCAAGATTGAAGGCCATTGGTGATTTGAAGAAATTGTGGTGCAAGGAGGAGGGGAGTTTTGGCTAAAGGAACTGCAAGGGATTCGAGTTTTGAGGTTTGGGGACACAGAGAGTGCGTTAATCAGGTAATATTTCGGATCATTTCTGTTATATTGATGTGTGTAGGGATCTAGGGTTTATGGAACCCATTTGGTGTTTAGATGGATTATTGCCTTGTTACCCAAACGACTATAACCCTGTATTAGGACCTTTAGAGGTCCAGAAGGTCCCATGCTTGTGTATTTCGGGACAAAACTTATCTCAGGAAGCAGTTTGATCGACTGCATGGCATGGACTCGCCGAGTCTGATGAACAGACTCGGCGAGTAGCTTGGAGATTGACTGGAACTCGTCGAGCTGTTCTTCAGACTCGGCGAGTGGAGTCGGGGTGGCCCCGCGATTCTTCCACGAGGATCTCGTCGAGCCAAGAGGGATACTCGACGAGTAGAAAGGGAACATCAGGGGAAGTTGGGGAGGACGTCTAGACTCGCCGAGTCGCCATGGCACTCGCCGAGTCCGGTCGAGTTTACCGTTGATCGTTGACCGTTGACCAGAGTTGACCTAAGTCTGACTTCTTAGGGATAGTCACACTTAGAAGATATAAGTGTTAAGGAGGGATATGTGATGTTATAGGGAGGTTGTAGCTCGTCGGATTGTGCACGAGTGATTTCAGGATTTGCTAGCTTCCAACATTCACGAGGTGAGTCTTCTCACTATACTGTGCCCGGAAGGGTTTGACTGTGTGACCGGACGGTCGGATATGATATGTGATATGTATGCTATATGTGGTAAGTTATTTGTTATATGTGCTATGTATGTCATGGGCCGGAAGGCGATTATATTATGGGCCGGAAGGCAATATGTTATGGGCCGGAAGGCGATATGATTGTGTGATGGACCGGAAGGTCGGCGTGGGTAGGACCGGAAGGTTTACCCAGCAAGGACGGAAGTCCCCAGAGACACATGGATCGGAAGGTCAGGGCCTGGAAAGGCGTATGTGCGTAAGTTGTATATTGGGGAACTCACTAAGCATTTATGCTTACAGTTGTTATGCATGTGTTTCAGGTACTAGGGAGGACCGTGGGAAGGCGCCGGCGTGATCGATACACACTGAAGAATGTTTTTATGATCTTGGGATTTAGACTATTTGTATTGACATAATACTTAAACTATTTATGCCTTGTTTTGAATGGAAATACTTTATTTTTAATGGGGTAACACAGGATCATACTACTACAACTGCTAGATCAATGAGTCAGTTCATTCATGAGTCTATACATTACATTACTATGAGAACATATACAACTATACTAGAATGAGAACATATACAACTATACTAGAAAGAGAACACATACAACTATACTAGAAAGAGAACATATACAACTATACTAGGAGGAGAACATATACAACTATACTAGAACGAGAAACATTACATATACAAGAATACGATAACAATTGTGATCCACTGGATCCGAGCATGCCTTAAATGTCATGGCCCGAGTTGTAGCCAGAATTCTCTTGGAGGGAGAGTGTAGTTTGCGTATAGATCTATACTAGATTGACTATCCTACACCTTGCTGCTAGCTACAGCCGGACCTGCAGGTCTGCGGGTGCCAAACGTCATTCCATTATTACGACCATTCGTATGTCGTTGTTACCAGTCGATAGTATGGTGAAATTATCACATTATACCTTAATATAAATCCAATTTAAGGTAGTTAGTACAGCAGTAGTTCCTATAATACAAAACTACAGTACTACAATGATTTACCCATTGTATATATTTAGTGATAACCTCACTTAAACATTAATGTACAAACTATATTTGTTAAATGATAGTTACACTTGGGAAATTACACACTTTTACAACAAACGAGCATACAAAACAGTTAAGCCTTGGTAGAAGGCTACTTTAATAGAAAATATAGGTTTTTCTGAGAGATTCAAACTTTTACAAACACTTACATACATTTTACAAACTTATACTTGAGACACGTTCAAACGTTTTGATAACAAACACCGACACTAAAATACTTATGAACTCACCAGCTTAATGCTGATAAACTCTTTCAAAATAACGTGTATTCTCAGGTCATCAATAGACAGGTACCGATGCCAGCTTTTGAGAAGATGGAGCGCATTCAAGACTCATCATATTATTTTGATTTACATTATATTTTTGGTGTCTAAAACTGTACAGAACACGCTTGTATTAAAATTATATATTTAATGCAATGGATGATGTTGTTTGCTTATTTACATATACTGTGTTGTGATACTGTACATGATGTCCTCCGCCCCAGAACGTTTCCGCCGTTCTTGGTTTTGGGGTGTGACAGAATGAGGGGTCTTCACCCGTCAACTGTTTCTATATACACGACACAACATAATGGATGTAATTAGTGTTGAAAGAAAAAAATATCACTAAAATCTATAATTAGGATTACTTACCAATTTAAGACGGTGCTCCTCAAATCCAACGCTACCACCCGTTTGTTTGGCTGCCCCCCAGAATCAGTGTTACGGTTTTTCTTTCCGCTTTTGGACAACTTTTTCCACTCATCTGTATCCCATTTTTGTAATATATATATATATATATATATATATATATATATATATATATATATATATATATATATATAATTAGAATACAAAATAAAAAACAACAAAATAAGAAATAATGTATTAGATTCCTTGCCCTGCACAAACATCGCCAAACATCTCTATGTATTTCAACAGGATTGTAATTTGCAAGAATCTCAAAGTTATCCTTAATATCTGCGATAACGTGGCCAGCTTTTCTTGCAGAATTTACCGATGCTTCCCTAGCATCCCTCATTCTACCCCTATAGCGATCTTTCAGTGTATTCTCAAAACCTTCACGAATTATCCCTTCTTCATTTGGATCCCACCGGTATTGAGTCTGTAAAAAATAAAAAGTAAAAGTTTAAAATGCAAAATAACAGTGAATGAGAAATAGATATTAAAAATAAATAATTAATATATTACCCTGAAACGCTCAAACATTTGAGTGACAACTTCCTTCGGATTTTTTCTATAAGTAATCCAAGGTTCATTTATAGACTGCCAAAATATCTTTAAGATCGCCCAATGAATAATTTGTCTCCCAAACCTACAATATTGAAATAATCATATAAGGATAATTATAACATCAAAAATCGTAAATTTATAATAATTAAAAAAAGACTTACTTGTACCCCTTTCGTGTGATAAATGGCCTATGAGAGCCATTCGAATCTGCATCATTTGATCCACCATGTGTACCTGAATAGTGGGGCATCTGAACCATTGGTGATTCAGGCTCATGCACAGACTCATGCCCATGCTCAGGCTCATTTTCATGCTCAGTCCCATTTTAGAAAAAATCACTAGCAGGGTCTTCATTGTTGCCTGTCATCTCATAACCATATGCAACAATCAAGGACATGTGGGTATTTATGTCACCCATGCTACTACTCCCTGAGAATCCTGACCTTGCTTTCCTAACTGAATTGTGTGAAACGCTACCCGACAAAAGGATGCGTGGGAGGCTATTAGGGCCAGACGATGACCTGGCTCCCGATATAAAACCACCATGTGGAAGGCTACTAGGATAAGGTAAAGGTGATGACCAGAATCCTGATATAGAACCACCTATAAGAGGGATGCATGGAAGGCCACTAGGATCATGCAAATGTGATGACCCGGCTCCTAGTACATAACCACCTGTAAGAGGGATGCGTGGAAAGCCACTAGGATCAGGCAAGGGTGATGACCTGGCTTCTAGTACAGAACCACCTGTGAAATGGATGCATGGAAGGCCACCAGGATCAGGAAAAGGTGATGACCTGGCTCTTGGTACAGAACCACCTGTAAAAGGGATGCGTGGAAGGCCACTAGGATTAGGCAAAGGTGATGACCTGGCTCTTGGTACAGAACCACCTGTAAGAGGGATGCGTTAAAGGCCACTAGGGTCAAGCAAATAAGATGGCTTACCACCTGAGGAAGGACAAACCATAAAAAGGTTAAGTGCTAGGCCTTTATCTGACATGCTGCGTTTATAGAACAAAAATAATAAGATATGTTAGATGATAATGAAAAATAACAAATAGACTAGCGTATACATACCATATTATAAATTAAAAGTAAAACAGGATAACAAATATATTAAAGTGTATATACCATATAACATAAAACAAACTTCCAAAAATTTGTCCTCATCTGGATCATAGTAATCAAAATAAACTGGTTCGTCTCTATCATCTTCATCTGTATCATTTTCTTGGTTTTCCGCTTCAGAACCCTCACTCTTATCGGAAGATATTTGCTCAAAGTTAGTTCTATTTTCCGCTAGGCTCAAACGTTCACTAACATTTACTTCATTCGGTAACTCAAACTTCTCATCAAGATGAAATACTCCAGTTGCCTCAGTGCTACCATCAAGCGCAACTTCCGTTTCAGCTTCGGTGACTTCATATACCTCTCTTGGTTTTGTCTTGAAAACTGCACAAAGATCTTTTATTTCATTTGTCACCGCATGATATGGTGTATAAAATACTTGTTCCGCTTGTGATGCCAAACAAAAAGGGTCATTAGTTTGAATATGAGAGTTAGGTTTAACATCAACCAATTTATTCTTGTTAACTACTACACCACTGATATTATCAAACCAAGTGCATTTGAATAGTACAACAGTCGAGCGCCCAATGCCATAATAGTCAATCTCTAGGATCTCATCCAATAAGCCGTAGTAGTCTGACTCTTCGCCATTATACATCTCCCCCCTCACGCATAGTCCATAGTTATTTGTTGCACGTCCTTTACCATATTCTTGTGTGTGGATCTTATAACCATATACAAAGTAGCCATTGTAAGACCGAGCATCGTTCGAGGGGCCATTTTCTAAAGGTTCTAAATGTTTAGCACTTCCATCGGTTGAGTCCCTTGTTACCCACATTAAAGTGCATATATGCAAAATGTTTGTTGAGAAAAACACAAAGATTAACAAGTATGATTGAATTAGTTTTACTTACTTTGTATTTAAACCATTCTACAAAGTATTTATCTCTAAGTACTAAAATTCGTTCATTTTGATATGATGCTTGGGCTGCTCGATAAAACTCTGGGATGAAAGGGGCAACTTTTGCATAGTTTAGTAGGATGTAAGTGTGTCCTTTGTGAACTTCTTCATGTTTGAAGAGTCTTTTCTTTCCACCCTTTTCATGTAATCTTCTTGATGGAAAGGCAAATACACTTAATAGATCTCCACTTGAAGAGTTGTCATGTTGTGGTGCGAAATTTCATGGCTCTTGATTATGGTGTGTCTCAACCGTGGGGGAGAAATATAAAGAACAATAGGTAGCGATTTCATTCACTAGATGTTCATTGACGATTGAACCTTCGACCCTTGCTTTGTTCCTAATTGTTCTTTTTATTATCCCCAACTTTCTATACTTAGAAACTATCAAGAACGTGTTATGAATACTAAAAAGAATATGTAAAAGTTTAATACATAATATTACAAACAAAATGATTACCTCTCATATTGATTCATCCATCTGTATTGCACTGGACCACCAAGAATTGCTTCATCAGCTAAATGTATGATTACGTGCTCCATGGAATCAAAGAAACCAGGAGGGAATATTTTCTCCAACTTGCAGATGGTTTGAGCAATACTACATTTCATGTTATACATGTCCTCCATATGCAATGTTTTCGAGCATAATACTCAAAAAAACATGCATAACTCTGTTATGGCCTCATATACCATATTTGGAACAAACCCTCTAATAGCAAGTGGAAGCAACCGTTGCATAAAAATGTGACAGTCGTGGCTCTTGAAACCATAAAAACTACCATTTTTGACGTTCACACAATTCCCTATATTCGATGCATATCCGTCTGGAAATTTCAGCTTTTTCAGACAAGCACAAACTTTTTTAACATCGACTCTCTCTAAAGTGTAGTCTCTTTTCTTGATCCAAGCCTTCCCTTTATTTTCCCGGACAGAGTTTAGAAGAGGCCGGTCACACAACATCTGAAGATCTTGTCTTGCGCTCAATTTATCTTTTGATTTGGGGGTGTCCATACTTGTATAAAACATATTTTCAAACACATTCTTCTCGATATGCATAATATCAAGGTTATGTGGGATCAACAAATGACACCAATAGGGAAGCTCCGAAAAAATGCTCATCTTTACCCAATTATGTGTCACTCCAAAACCATCCGGCTTTATATAATTTGGACCATACGGAGTCCCTTCGTAAACAGTGTTAAAATGTTTGACTGTCTGCCAAATTTCAACTCCGGTTAGGTACAAAATATCTACTTTGCTCTTCGATGTCTTGTTTTTCCTAAAATAATCTTATCTTTTTTGAAAGTGTGGCCTTTGCGTAAATATTTTCTATGGAAGTCAAACCAACAATGTTTATTTCCCTTTTGAAGCCAGAATGATTCTGATTGATCCAAATAATATGGGCAAGCTAACTTAGCATTTGTGCTCCATCCAGACAACATTACATAAGCAGGGAAATCACTAACTATCCACATCAATACAACTCTCATCTGGAAATTTTCCCTTCGATGACCATCATAAGTTTCAATGCCATCTATGAACAACATCTTTAACTCGTGCGCTAAAGGTTGTAGGAAAACATCCAAATTTTGTCCAGGATTCTTCGGCCTAGGAATGATCAAAGGAAGCAATATGTGTTGAGTTTTTAAGGCCAACCAAGGAGGTAGGTTTTATACTGTGATAAACAATGGCCAACATGAATACGGACTCCCATTTGAATTATTTGGACTAAACCCATCGGTACAAAACCCAAGTCTGATATTACGTGTCTCTTGTGCAAAATCAGGAAAAACTTCATCAAAATGACTCCAAGCTCGACCTTCACTAGGATGTATCATCTTTTCATGATCTATCGGATGATCTGAGTGCCAATTCAAATGTTGAGCCTTCTTCTTCGAATAGAACAACCTTTGAAGTCTAGGTCCAATAGGCATGTAATTCATGACCAAATTAGGAACCTTGTTGCCCTTTTCCATGTATCTACTTTCATTACATACTACACAACGACCCAGATTAGCATGATATCCATAAAATAACATGCAATGGTTTATACACACATGAATTCGTTATGAAGGAAGTTGTAATGGCTTCAACATTTTCTTGGTCTCATAAAAGTTGTTAGGAAGCTTCTCACTATAGGTAGACTATCTTTGATTATAGGAATTAATTTATCAAATGAAGAGTCTGATACATTGCACTCCGATTTCCAGTTCAACAATATGGTGGTGGTGGAGAGTGTGGAAGCTTTTTTAATCCCGTCCCATAAAGGCTCGCTAACTTGGTTCAACATTTTATAGAAAGTTTGGGTTGATTGATTTGAGTTTTGTTTTGCTTGTTGACAATAAGGAGCCTGTTGATAGTAAGGAGCCTCAGGTTGATGCATGCTTTCGATAATTATATGCTCGTATCTACGATAATCATCCACACCTTCATGAATATAATTCCCCATGTGCATACCAAAACATACAATCTTCCATGAATCCATTCTAGCATAGATGCAGTTCAACTAAATTTCTTGTCTTGTAATAACGATTTTTGCATTTCTTACACGGGCATCTTATTTCAAAAACCTCCACCCCTTTAACAATACTATGATGGATGTTTGTAGCGTTTGTGTAAGCAAAGTCCAAGAAATGATTGACATAATGTCGAAATTCGGTAATGAAAGCCCCATTCCTAGTGAGTCTCTTTGTATACATCCATTCTCTATTTGATGTCATTTCGATCTATAAACATCGTTTAACGTATCATTCTACTTGATTAATCCCAAAAAAATGAACATACCAATGTACTTTACACTAAACAAATAAACATATATGTGGTATAACCTAATTAAGGTTAGAAATACAAAATTTCGAAAATAGAGCAAAAGACAATTAAGGTTGCAATGGAACACTCAGATTGATGTTGTTGCTATGCAACCCAAACTTTTTGAATTTGAACGAAACAAGGTTTGGAGATTAATTCCTAAATATGATGATGTTTTGATTGTCGGTTTAAAATGAATTTTCAAAAATAAAACTGACAAAAAAGGTAATATTGTTCAAAATAAAGCTAGGCTTGTAGTTAAAGTTTATTCGCAACAAGAAGGTATCGAATATGAAGAAACCTTTGCCCCGGTAGCAAAACTCGAGGCTTTTCGGATATTTTTAGCCTATGCAGCTCACAAGGATTTCGATGTGTTTCAAATGGATGTTAAATGCGCATTTCTCAACGGTGAACTTGAAGAAACAGTTTACGTTGAACAACCACCAGGTTTCATGAATGAAGAATTTCTAATCAATTTTTTATCTTAGATAAAGCAGTTTATGGGTTAAAGAAAGCACCAAGAGCATGGTATGCAACTGTTACCAACTTCTTAAAGCAATCGAAATTTAAACAAGGATCAGTTGACCCCATATTGTTTCAAAGAAAGTTGGGAATCATCTAATGCATGCTCAAATTTATGCCGATGATATTATTTTTGGCTCTACTGACCCTGCTTTGTCTGGTGAAATTGAGAGTTTGATGAAAAGCCAGTTTGAGATGCGTATGATGGGAAAAATTAACAATTTTCTCGGATTAAACATTCATCAAAGTAGAGAAGGCATTTTCATAAATCAAGAAAAATATACTAAGAATTTGTTTGAAAAGTTTGGAATGACAAATGGAACGAGACTTAGAGTGCCAATGGCGGTTGGAACAAGGCTTACACCTTCGTTAGACACACCTGTTGTTGATCTTACTGTATACAGGATCATGATAGGTTCGTTACTTTATCTAACTGCAAGTTGACCTAATATCATGTTTTCTGTTTGTAATTGTGCTAGGTATCATGCAAATCCAAGAGAACCACATTTGACAGCTGTGAAAAATATTTTACGTTTCCTTAAGGGAACAATTTCGTTAGGATTGTGGTATCCTTCGAAATCAGGCTTTTTCATTCAAGCATACTAAGATGTAGATTTGGGAGGATGTAATCTTGATCGAAAAAGTACAAGTGGAGGATGTCAATTATTGGATGGGAAGCTTGTAAGTTGGCAATCAAAAAAACAAACTTGTGTTGCAATTTCAACCACTGAAGCTGAGTATGTTGCAGTTGTTGCTTGCACTTCGCAAATGATATGGATCAAAAGTCAATTGCGTGATTATGCAATCAGCATGAAAAAGATTCCATCGTATTGTGATTCACAAAGTGCTATACGCATTTGTCATAATCCAGTACAACATTCGAAAACTAAACGTATTGCACTTCGTTATCATTTCATAAAAGATCATGTGGAAGACGGAAATATCAATGTTCATTTTGTAAAAACAATTGATCAGCTTGTTGATACTTTTACAAAACCATTGGATGAAAAATCATTTGTTAGAATTATGACAGGTTTGGGAATGATTAATGCAAGTTCTGTTCTAGAACAAATTTCGAAAGAATGATAAGTTGATGTTGATAAAAATGTGTCGATTTAGAGGCAATAATGACTCATTCAATGGTTGATAGTATTAACCATTCAGATGTTACAGTTCACATTCAGTGCTTCCATACGCTTCGTTTTCGACATCTGGAAATGAAAATTTACATTTGTTTGGTACATTTTTAAATTTTTGTTTGTCTTTTAATTTCGAAAAATTTGAAAAGTACAAAAGTATTTTCGTTATTTAGATTTATTTTTAATTAAATCAAAAATACCAAAAAGATTTTCTTTTTTGTTATTTGTTTCTTATTTTCAAATATATATAAAAAAACCTAAAAGGTTTTTGTTGTTTGTAGTTGGTTTTACTTGTTTGATGTAGATTATAACGGAGTCTATCAAGATTCATTATTTCAGCTCTGGGGTGAAGTAATCTTTCGAAAATTTGAACTAGTTAGGTTGTCCCTAGAAGCATGATGCAACTTGTCGACAAAAGCCTCCTTTGACTCATTGTGTATTTTTGAAAGCCTTAATGAAAATTTTCATTACGAAATTTTTTTCCCATCCAGGCTGTATTCACAATAGTCCATGAGCTACCTTACTCTTCTCATATGAGTTAAGAGTTTACTGCTTGGTCCAAATATAGCAGACGTACAAAAGTTTCGAAAAACCAATCTTTTTCATCAAAAGTTTCTTACACGATCACACACTATGATATATGTCCAAGAGATCTTTGATCAAAACCAATCAAGATTTAGACATATCCAAATTCTGTGTTTGTGATCCGGATTCATGAGGCCGTGATGAAGGTGAAACCCAATTCTTCGTAAACTAAAAAGGAATGATGGGGAACTAAGATCCAGATTTCACGAAATATTTGTTTCGGTACCAATTGTTCATATACTCAAAATCATATTCTTTCGTTGTGAGTGATCTTGATCAAATGTTCGAATCCCACCACATTTGTTTCCCAACAGGATCCAGCTAACACTTTTTATTTTTTGGAATATGATTTCTGTATGAGTATCAATCATTATCTTTGTCACAAAAAATAATTTCCAAAGCATACTTCTCACTGACTAAATTGGTCAAACAAGTGATTTCGATTACAATTTATCACACTTATGTTGAGTGCTGAAATGTAACGAAATTTTTTAAACTGTCAATGTAGCCATACAAAAGAAGCCCTTCGATACTTCTTTACAAGTTGTTGATTATCTCTGTTGATAATTAACGAAGTAATCTTTTCCCGGGATTTAACTACCTTTATGTCGAAATTTTTTTTGACATCACAGATCTAAAATTTTCATTATATTGCTTCTTATCTCATTTTGTTGACACACTGCACTCACGAAATCCTTGAGGTTCTGAGTACTACCAACTCAGGCTGAAGATTTCACAAGTCTAGCATATGACTTCGTTTGTAAGCCCAAAAATGAAAGATCCTAATCTCCATGCCGAAGGTTATTGATCTTATCCACTTGGTACTCACGAACAGGTTGATGTAACTGTTTGGCAACTTGGTCCGATTTTCAAGGTGCTTTATCTGACAAGGCACTAATAACAGCTTGTGTTGCGTGTTTCAAGGACAAACGTAGCTTACTCTTTAATGAAACCGTTTGGAATTCAATTAGGGATACATATAGAAGGAAGTTATTTTCTCCTTTTATAATTACGCATTCAAATTCACAGACAATCAAAAAGCCCTAAAATTTCTCTATTCTTCAAGAATTTTCTCAAAACCCTAATAAATGGTTGCTGCTCAAACCAACACTACTGAAGAAGTTGCATCCCAACCAATCATGAAGATTCAAAGCACCAACTATCAAGTTGAGGCTGATGTTTTGTTGTACCCAGAAGAACTCAAGATACTGATTGTTGCTCTTCAACATTCAGGTCTTTCCACTACTATGTTTAATGCCTTTGATGTTCCGATGTCCTGGTTGTCAATGGATGGTTCAACTGCTACCTACAACAAAGCTCTTGATGTTGTAACACTAAATATGGTGAATGAAAGGAGGTTCCATCTTACAAAGCGAATGTTTTCTCAAATTCTAGAAATTCCTAACCCGCCTTCATTCTACAAGGTATCAACTGATCAAATAATTTTTATATTCAACGAGATGGGTAATCAGCCAACACTCACCAAGACCAGTGACTTCAAGAAGTCAGGTCTTCCTTGTATTCAGAACTTCTTGTTTGCAATCTATCTTCGTTGCTTAACTAGACGAAGTGTAGGGTTAGACATGGGAAGATTGGAGGTGTACGTAATGGTTGATGGTCTATATTATGATCTTAATGTAGACTATGCTATGCAACTGTGGAATGGGTTCATCAAGAGTGTGGAAAACATGAATGTGGTACAGGGGATTTCATGTGCTCGATATTGGAGTTTGATTCTTCAGTATGCTTATAAGAAGGTAGGTATTCAAGTTCCCATTGATGAAGCTAAAGCAGAATTTATGAAGTATCACTTTCCGAAGTCAGTGGAAGTTGATTCATAGGTTTTCCCAAATGTTGTTACGATTCCAGATGGTATGCTTAAGCATACTCTCCCATAATTATTTAGCGTTTGGGGGTGTAAAACACTCATAACAATATATTATGGGGGTTTCAAACCATGCATTACAAAACCAAACACTAATAAGGGCCACCGACCAAATCTCTCCAAATCTCTCCCACTCTATCTCTATGTCTCCCAAATCTCTCTGAAAATCTCTATAACACCGTAAATTTTCAAAGTAATTTTTCTTTTTCAAAATCACATAATGATCACATCACAAATCAAAATCCATAATCAATACTGTTTTCAAAAACAAATCCCAAGATCTCTACACATAATAAACTCCATCGGTGTGTGTACGTGTCAAGCCGTCGCCTTTCCACGGTCCTCGCTGGTACCTGAGACATCAAACACAACAACTGTAAGCATAAATGCTTAGTGAGTTCCCCAAAATACCACATACCACAAATACGCCACTCAAGGCTAAATCCGACCCTCTGGTCTAGATGTCTCAGCGGGACCCTCTAGTCCTGCAGCTCGTCGGACACTCCGGTCCAGTCACAGCTCATTGGGCCGTCTGGCCTGGTCAGAATCGTTGGGCCCTCCGGCCCGGTCAGAATCGTTGGACCCTCTGGTTCGGTCTACACAATCATGCAGCATACCTATAACACATAGCACGTAATCTCATACATAGCACATAATCTCATACATAGCACATAAGACCCTCTGGTCAACTCATAATACCACTCAAGGTAATCTATAGTGAGAAAACTCACCTCGCATGTCTCGGTAACTCGTAAATCTCTCAACCACTAGTGCTCGATCTCCCGAGTTATCGTCTTCATACAACACAAGCGTATTTCTACTTAATACTACCTTGACTCTGGCTGACTAATACCACGAAGTCAAACCAGTCAGCACTGGTCAATGGTCAACGGTCAACCCGACTCGCCGAGTCTGGGGTGGACTCGCCGAGTTCCTACGGGAACCCGATCCCTCTGAATCTCTTCCGACTCACCGAGTCACTCACCCGACTCGGTTACTCAACCCCTGGTTCGTAATCGTTGAACAACCCGCACCAACTCGCCGAGTCTGGGGAATGGACTCGACGAGTGCATTCCATGCACAACCCCAAACGACCTTCTGAGGTCAGATCCGCTTCACTAACTCATAGATCCAGTCTCCTTGAGCTTATTGACCACGTAAAGTCCAAGTCTTGATGCTCATCAAGCATTGAATAGCTCATGAATGGTGTTTTAGCCTCAAATACATTGATCCCAAGCCAAAACCTCCATGGATGCATATAAAGCTTTAGTAATGAGGTGCTCTGGACCTCTATGGGTCCAGATCCAGGACCTTAACTCGCTAAGGGACCATGAGGACACTAGATCTAGCCACAAATGGGTTAAAAAGCCCTAAGTCTACATGAACATCACAATAACAGAGAATGATTCGAGATTGTACCTCAGTTGTGATGTTCTGGACCTCAAATCTTCAAGAATCCACCCCTCTTTTGCTTCCTCTTGGCTAGATCTCCTCTTTCCTTGCCAAACAACAACTCCAAAATCAATAATGGCTCCTTCCCTCACTTGAATCACTCAATTGATCTAGGGTTTCACTCTGGGGACTGATGAGTGCAAATGACGGCCATAAGGCCCTTTAAATATGCCTTAAACCCGAGAAATTAGGGTTTCATTAAACAGCGCGGACTCGCCGAGTCCGGACGCGAACCCGCGTCCAAATCCGCGATCATACTCGGCGAGTCTAGGCTCCAACTCGCCGAGTCTCCTCACTAAATACCAAAATAAATAAATGAATAATACCTGGGAATCCGGGCTGTTACAACTCACCCCCACTAGATCTAGACTTCGCCCTAGAAGTCTCGCTCTACAAATAACTCTGGATGCTGCACACGCATCTCACGCTCCAGTTCCCAAGTCATCTCGGACCCCCTCCGATGTTGCCACTGAACCAAAACCAAGGGCACCTCCTTGTTCCGCAGAACTTTGATCTTTCGATCCACAATCACAACTGGTCTCTCCGCGTAGTTCAGGATCGCATCCACCTGAATGTCCTCTAACGGCACTACTGCCGACTCGTCGGCTATACACTTCCTCAACTGAGACACATGGAAGATATTATGAATCCGCTCCAATTCCGCGGGTAGCTCCAAGCGATATGCTACCCTGCCCACCCTCGCGATCACTCGAAACGGCCCAATATACCGGGGCCCTAGCTTGCCCCTCTTCCTGAATCGGATCACTCCTTTCGAAGGAGATACCTTCAGGAGACCATAATCACCGACCTGGAACTCGAGCTCGGTTCGACGTCTATCTGCATAACTCTTCTGGCGACTCTGAGCGGTCAACAACCTCTGCTTGACCAACTGGATCTGCTCTGTCGTCTGAAGCACTATCTCCGTACTACCCATCACGCGTTTCCCCACCTCACCCCAGCAAATAGGGGTACGACACCTCCTCCCATACAACAGCTCAAAGGGTGGCATACCGATGCTCGAATGATGGCTGTTGTTGTAGGAAAACTCCGCCAAGGGCAAATACGCATCCCTGCTCCCGCCGAAGTCCAACACACATGCTCGGAGCATGTCCTCGAGCGTCTGAATCGTCCGCTCACTCTGCCCATCATTCTGTGGGTGGTATGCGGTACTAAAATGCAACCTCGTACCCAACTCCTTGTGAAAATTTTTCCAGAATCTGGAAGTGAAACGCACATCTCGGTCTGCACACGATTGAGATGGGTACGCCATGCCGCGATACCACCTCCCTCACGTACAGCTCTGCCAACCTCTCCGCATAAGAACTCTCACTAATAGCGAGAAAGTGGGGGCTCTTCGTCAATCGGCCCACTATCACCCAAATCGCATTGACACCCCTTGCCATTCTCGGCAATTTGGTGATGAAATCCATGGATACATGCTCCCACTTCCACTCCGGAATCTCAAGTGGTTGCAACTTACCATGCGGTTTCTGGTGCTCGACCTTAACCCTACGACATGTTAGGCACCTCTCAACGAACCACGCCACATCCCTCTTCATGCAGAGCCACCAATACTCCCTCTTCAGATCCAGATACATCTTAGTGGCCCTAGGATGGATCGAAAACTTCGATCTGTGCGCCTCTTCCATCAAGATAGTACGCGTCCCGCCCACAAACGGTACCCAAATCCGTCCCTGGAAGGTCATAAGCCCGCGACTATCGGTAACAAACTCTGACACTAACTCGCTATCTCTTACGGTTCTCCGGTCTCACCGCCTCGGCCTGGGCCCCTCTGATGGTATCCAATACCGGAGTCATCACCGTCAACCTCATACAGATATCTCGCATCGGGGCACCCTCTGCCCTACGACTCAAGGCGTCAACTACCACATTAGCCTTGCCCGGGTGGTACAGGATCCCGCAATCATAATCCTTTACCACATCCAGCCATCTCCTCTGTCGCATGTTTAGGTTGGGCTGATCCATCAAGTACTTCAAACTCTTGTGGTCCGTGTATATCGTACACCGAACCCCATACAGATAGTGACACTAGATCTTGAGGGCGAACACCACAGCCCCCAACTCCAGATGGTGGGTGGGATATCTCGTCTCATGAGGCTTTAACTGCCTCGATGCATAAGTGATCACATGCCCTCTCTGCATCAACACCGCTCCCAACCCCGATATCGATGCGTCACAATACACCACGAAATCCTCCATCCCTTCCGGTAGTGCGAGTACAGGAGCTTCGCACAATCTTTGGCGAAGGGTCTCAAACGAGGTCTGCTGCTCTGGAACCCATGAGAAAGTAACACCCTTCCGGGTCAACTTGGTAAGTGGCACGGCGATCTTGGAGAAATCTCTGATAAATCTCCGATAGTAGCCTGCCATCCCTAAGAAGCTCCTGATCTCCGTAGGTGACCTCAGCACCTCCCAACTCATCACAGCCTCGATCATGGCCGGGTCAACCAAAATCCCATTCTGGTTAACGAGATGCCCTAAGAACTGGACCTCCCGTAACCAAAAATCGCACTTGGAGAATTTGGCGAAAAGCCTCTCCGCTCTCAGAACTCTGAGGAGCTCCCTCAAATGTTCCTCATGCTGCTCTCTGGTCCTCGAATACACCAGGATGTCATCAATGAATACAATGACTGAACGATCCAACATCGGCCTACACACCCTGTTCATGAGATCCATGAATGCCGCTGGTGCATTAGTGAGCCAGAATGGCATCACCACGAACTCGTAATGCCCGTAACGAGTCCTAAACGCCGTCTTCGGGATATCCTCATCTCGAACTCTAATCTGATGATACCCCGACCTCAGGTCTATCTTGGAGAACCAAGACGCCCCCTGCAACTGATCGAATAGATCGTCGATCCTCGGTAATGGGTAACGGTTTTTGACAGTCAACTTGTTCAACTCCCAGTAATCAATGCACATCCGGTGTGAACCATCCTTTTTCTTGACAAAAAGGATCGGCGCTCCCCAGGGAGAGCTACTGGGACGGATGAACCCTTTCCCCAACAGCTCTTGCACCTGTGAGGATAACTCCTGCATCTCTGGCGGCGCTAGGCGATATGGCGCCTTAGCGATAGGCGCAGCCCCGGGAATCAAATCGATACGAAACTCCACCTGCCTCTCGGGAGGCACACCCGACAACTCCTCGGGGAACACGTCCGAGAACTCACGCACTATCGGCACATCATCCACTGAACTTGGCCTCCCAACGGCCTCTCGCATATCCGTCACATAGGCTACGAACCCCTTGCAACCCTGCTGCAAACTCCACCTCGCTCTGGCAGCCGAACAGAATACTGAACCACCACGACTCCCCTCGCCATAAACTGTCAGCACTCTCCCACTAGGATCTCGGATCGTCACCAATTGACGCTCGCAATCTATGGCAGCCCCGAAACGGCTCAACCAATCCATGCCTACTAAAACACAAACATCCCTCATGGCAATCGCTACCAAATCAATCGGGAACTCCACCTCGAAGATCTCCAGTACGCACCCACGTATCACCTCGGTAGCACACACCTCACACTCATCGGCTATGGAAACCTGCAGAGGCCGACTCAACGCCTCCCTCGGAATACTAATGTGCCGACTAAAAGTCGCATATACGAACGACCGAATCGCACCCAAGTCGAACAACACTAATGCAGGTACAGAACTCACAAGAAAAGTACCTACGCATATCATATAGCAATTACCATAGCATAAACTCAACATAAAATAGATAAAGAATACATACCCGCCATGACGTCAGGCGCTGCGCAGACCTCCTCCACAGTCAACTGGAAGGCTCTTCCCCTAGCCTTCGGTGCTTCGGCCTTCGCTGGCCAGGTCTCGGTAGCTCGAATCGCAGGTGCAGATCCCTACGCTGACCTCTGAAGCTGGGGGCACTCGGCCTTCCGATGGCCGATCTGGTTGCAATGAAAGCAAACCGAGAACCCCTTAGGACAATCCCTCGCGAAATGTCCTTCCTTCCCGCACTTGTAACATACCCCAGTCTTGCATGACCCATCATGGCTCTTGCCGCACTTCCCACAAGTACGGCCCCTCGAACTACTCGTCCTCGAATCAGCGGGCTTTGCCCGCTTGGCGGTCGGCTGCGACTGCGACTGCGCCGGTCGCCGATCACCCCTCTGGGACTCGGTCTCCTCCCTCGCCTGTGTCTCAAGCTCAATCTCCCTCTTCCGAGCATTTTCCTGGAGCTTGGCAAATGTCTGGTAAGTCGAGTTCGCCATGAACTCACGGATGACTTAGTCCCCTGCTTGAGGGTCAGAAACTCCTGGGCTAAACGTTCACTCTCCACCTGGGGAACATACTCGTCACGAAACATCGCAGTAAACCTCTCCCAGGTCACTGCAGTCATCTCAGCTGTCGAATAGCTCGCGGTTGCAAACTTCCACCAGTCCTTTGCCCCCAAGCAAAGCTGGTTGAGTGCAAACCGCACCCTCAAGTACTCCGGACACGAGCACGTATAGAAACACCCCTCTATGTCTGAGATCCACCTCATAGCAGCGATCGGATCCTGTGTACCATCGAACTCTGGTGGTTTCGTGTTGCTGAACTCTCGGTACAGCAATGAATCACCACCCTGGGGTCTCGCAGCAGCAACAGCCGCGGTGGCTGCAGCAACAGTAGCATCAGTCAAAGCAGTGTAACGCTCGTCAAACGTCTCGATCAGTGTGGTCTTAATAGACCCAAACATCTCCGGTATCTCGGCTCTGATGGCAGCAGCCACCTCCTCATGGATGATCCGACGGATCTCCTCATCACTCACCCCACTGCTCCCGGTGGTCTGGCGTGTCCCGACCATGATCAACCTCTAAAATACAACATATGGAATATCAGGGAAACTCTCGAGTATACTCACACTCGACAACTCAATCATCCTCAACTTCTGGTACCCCAAGGATTCTTACTTGGACTGTGCACCAATCCGGTGTCTTCAATAGTACGGGCCCAATACTATCTTCCACACCAAATCGATATACAACCCAAGTCCTCCTCCTAGAATCCCAAGTCGCAAATACTCCACTCTCGCTATGCACTGGGTACCCTCAATAGCCCTCTCCTGAGCTCCTCACTGCTACCTACTCACTCTCAAAGTATCTCATAGCAGCAGAAATCTCCTAAGCTAAGGCATCACAAATCAGGCCCACTCTAGTCCTAACAGGAATACCTAGCCTCTCTAACATGCACAACATAATATCTCATAACTCATAACATATAATGTAAGGGTATTTTCGGGATTCACCGTTCTGGCCCTGGCTGACCGTACACACCTTCCACTCTGCTCGTTTCCAAAACCTCTTTTTCTTTTTAGAAAATTTTAGTTTTATTTGAAAATTTCTCAAATCCTCGGTTTGAGTTCAAATATGCCCGAAGGTGCATCCGAATCCCTCAAACCAAGGCTCTGATACCAACTTGTAACACCGTAAATTTTCAAAATAATTTTTCTTTTTCAAAATCACATAATGTATCACATCACAAATCAAAATCCATAATCAATATTGTTTTCAAAAACAAATCCCAAGATCTCTACACATAATACACTCCATCGGTGTGTGTACGTGTCAAGCCGTCACCTTCCCACGGTCCTCGCTGGTACCTGAGACATCAAACACAACAACTGTACGCACAAATGCTTAGTGAGTTCCCCAAAATACTACATACCACAAATACGCCACTCAAGGCTAAATCTGACCCTCCGCTCTAGATGTCTCAGTGGGACCCTCCAGTCCCGTAGCTCGTCGGACCCTCCGGTCTAGTCACAGCTCATTGGGCCCTCCGACCCGGTCATAATCGTTGGGCCCTCCGGCCCGGTCATAATCGTTGGAACCTCTGGTCTGGTCTACACAATCATACAGCATACATATAACACATAGCACGTAGTCTCATACATAGCACATAATCTTATACATAGCACATAAGACCCTCTGGTCAACTCATAATACCACTCAAGGTAATGTATAGTGAGAAGACTCACCTCGCGTGTCTCGGTAACTCATAAATCTCTCAACCACTAGTGCTCGATCTCCCGAGCTATCGTCCTCCTACAACACAAGCGTATTTCTACTTAATACTACCTTGACTCTGGCTGACTAATACCACGAAGTCAAACCAGTCAACATTGGTCAACGGTCAACGGTCGACCCGACTCGCCGAGTCTGGCGTGGACTCGCCGAGTTCCTACGGGAACCCGATCCCTCTGAATCTCTTCCGACTCACCGAGTCACTCACCCGACTCGGTTACTCAACCCTTGGTTCGTAATCGTTGAACAACCCGCACCAACTCGCCGAGTCTGGGGAATGGACTCGGCGAGTGCATTTCATGCACAACCCCAAACGACCTTCTGAGCTCAGATCTGCTTCACTAACTCATAGATCCAGTCTCCTTAAGCTTATTGACCACGTAAAGTCCAAGTCTTGATGCTCATCAAGCATTGAATAGCTCATGAATGGTGTTTTAGCCTCAAATACATTGATCCCAAGATAAAAACTCCATGGATGCATATAAAGCTTTGGTAATGAGGTGCTCTGGACCTCTATGGGTCCAGATCCAGGACCTTAACTCGCTAAGGTACCATGAGGACACTAGATCTAGTCACAAATGGGTTCAAAAGCCCTAAATCTACATGAACATCACAATAACAGAGAATGATTCGAGATTGTACCTCAGTTGTGATGTTCTGGACCTCAAATCTTCAAGAATCCACCCCTCTATTGCTTCCTCTTGGCTAGATCTCCTCTTTCCTTGCTAGACAACAACTCCAAGATCAATAATGGCTCCTTCCCTCACTTGAATCACTCAATTGCTCTAGGGTTTCACTCTGGGGACTGATGAGTGCAAATGACGGCCATAAGGCCCTTTAAATATGCCTCAAACCCGAGAAATTAGGGTTTCATTAAACAGCCTGGACCTACCGAGTCCACTCTTGGACTCGCCGAGTCCGGACGCGAACCCGCATCCAAATCCGCGATCATACTCGGCGAGTCTAGGCTCCAACTCGCCGAGTCTCCTCACTAAATACCAAAATAAATAAATGAATAATACCTGGGAATCCGGACTGTTACAATCTCTCCCAATATCTCTCAAAACTCTTGGTAGTAAAAATCACATTTCCCAACGTTTTTATGAACATCCATGAACAACTTAAAACATAATAAAGAAGTCAAAAAGATGGCTGAAGGTTCGCATGGCACTGTTCACCTGTGAACCCTTCCATGCCTTCGCGTCCCTTCCCTTGTCAGGTTCGCTTTTGAGTGAGGATTTCGTGTCTAACCAGAAAGATTCACATCATAACCCTCAGACTGAAGTCTCCTCTCGTTTCGGACCCTTTCGCTTGGCAAACCGACGACATTCGCTTCTACTCGCCCAAGTTCGCTTCTGATCGACCAGGTTCGCGCCAAACTCCCTTGCACCAAGCCTCACCTTTACAGACGAACCCTCTGGGACTAAACCCTCCCCCTGCCACGAACCTTCTCAACTGCGAGCCTTCTCTTTGGAGGTTTGCATCCACTTCCCGATTTTTGACCAGTTTCACATTTTAAGCTCGTTTTTGATGATTTTAACGTGGGAATCTCACCAAACTCGTATTTTCATCATTTTAAACCCTCCAAACTCATATTTTATTCCCCTCTTTAAGATTTATTGTCTATAAAACATATCTTTTGTTCAAGATCACACACAAAGGTTTGTTGACTATTCCCAAAAAAAATTATGACACCAAGCCATCCCCACATCAACTTTATGTCACTATTCACATCCTACCTACTCAAATCAATATCTTTCTTCAACACTCCATTAGATTTATCCTTGACCAAATCCAATCACTAAATCTTAAATCTTCACTTATAATACCGCATTTACTTCCTCCAAAAACAAACTTTTCTCTCTTTCTCTTTCTCTCTCTCTCTCTCTCACTCTCTGGAACTCAAACTTTCCCCAGGAAGTCTCGAGCTTTTTCCCCCACTCTTAGTAAGTTCTTCATTTTATTCCTGAATATTCTACATTCCTTCACACAAATCATGATCATTTACACACATATTTACATTCAACTGTTCTTTACTTGAAACTCTTCATCTTCAACCTTCTATTCTTCAATATTTCATAGAAGGTGAGTTCATAACCCTATGTTTTCATTTTTTTCTTCAAGTTTTAAGGGGGAGAATACAAGTTACAACACCAAAATAGTTTATAAATTCATTAGCAATTTGTAACATGTTGGCAAAGTGTATAACCATGTTTCGCTACATCTTAATCGTATTTAATGTTAGTTATCTTCATGAAACAAAATTAGACATTCATCATAAGGATCTTTCATTAATTACAAACATATATGATAAGCTATAATAGGTATAGTTTATGGTTTGTTACACTACAAATACACTATGAAACTTTTCAAATACACTACAAAAGGGGTTTTCATTTACTACAAACATATGGGATAAACTATAATAAGTATAGTATTTGGTACATTAACACTACAAACATACTAACGAAGGTTCCATTTACACTACAAAAAGTATATTCAATCACACTACACGTAAACTCGTTGAATCAAATTCGTGAGACGTCACTTCATTGTACCCCTTTAGGGAACTGTTTAAAGTCTTGTATTATAACCATAGTCTCCTGTAGGGAGAGCATGATACTTATATATAGATCTATATTGAGACTGACAATCCCGCAACTAAGATGCATGCAACAGCTAGACCGAATGGTCTGGGTGACAAATGTCAAAGCATTCCGACACCTGAAGTACGTCGTAAAAGGCTTACTATGTCAAATGCAAGGCTATAATAACTCACATAGGGAACCAATGACACTTAAAGTTTATAATAATTATTACATTTGAAAGGGTTTTTAATTAATTAAAACTCACATAAGGAACCAATGACACTTAAAGTTTATAAGGAAAATATTGGATCTTTCTAGAACATACACTACATTTACAAAGAAAGGTTTTTCAATTCTACATACAAAAGCTTATGCACTCACCAACATAATTGTTGACACTCTTTCAAAATTACTTGTATTCTCAGGTAATCAATGAAAATAGATAACTACCAGCTTTTGAGGATGGGATGCTACGATGTTAGACAAACCATTTTATCATTATATTGTAATCGATTATATTTAACATGTAACTTTTGAAACCATGTAACTTTTTCAATTATATTTATGATGCTTGTATTTACTTTTATCACTATTATACTCGTTGTTATGATTCTATACATGAAGTCCTCCACCACCGGACATTTCCGCCATCCTTGGTTTGGGGGTGTGACAAAGTTTGATGGTGTCGCCTGTGTTTGATGGTGCGACGTCAGATTGTGTCGCCAACGAGCAACAAAATGTGAAGTGAAAGCAACAAGGCGATCACCGTCCAAGTTGCATAAAGAGAAAAAAAAGAGGATAGGAATCGAAAAAATGGAAGTTTAGGGTTGACTAAAGAAAAAAGAAACAAAAGTTTCTTTTTGGAGCCTTTTTTTTCTAATTTTGACTAGAACATGATTTTTTTAAATTGTTGACTTTAGGTGACCAATTAGGCAGATTAGCCCACCAAGAACTGGTGTTGACCGATATTGACCAAGACCGATTAAATTGGCGGCCTAGCCTTAATCGTAATTAGCTCACAGATGCCAAGCGATTAATCACCAACTGCCAAGGCTGATTTTTATAACGCTGCTCTCTCGTAATATCATTTTGAGTTCTTTCTGGTTAAGGGAAACCCAAAAAGGACTTTGCTTCTATTTTGCAAGTTTATACCAATTTAGTTATGTTTTTAGACACATTAATCCAAGAACAAGGTTAATGAGGTAGTAGTAGTTGAGTTCTTTTTATCTGTATTTGTCGTTACCATTTCAGTAATGAATTAGAAAATGAACATTATTTCGAACCTAGCAGTCATAGCAAACCATGTCCGAATAAGATAAATTTACGAGGTAAGTTACTCGGTTTAGAGAACCATGTTCAATGTAGTATTCGATTTTAGTCAAGAGATTTAAGGAAAATATAGTCGAAGCGATCGATTGAAGTATCACGACCGTGACTAAAATTGAGCAATTAGTAGCTAGAAAGGCTACCTCCTATGATGTGGTTGTACCTCATTAGAACATCAAGGAAGGCGTCTTCAGTATTAGGAGTTTGACTCATAAAGACTTAAGACTAACCATTACATCATGCGATGTAAGGTCATTAAACGTAAGCATTTAGTCTGTTACTATAGCTGAAGTGAAGACTTTATCATGGATTGGGTATGTTTAAGAGGGATCAGGAGTCTCGGATGAAGATCGACTTTGTAAATCTAAGGTCAGTATTGAAGGTCCAATAGAGAATAAAGAGCAGATGCAAGTGTGAGCATCGGCATCTGTTAAGAAGTGAAAGAGATTGATACTCATTAGGAAAGACATAGGAGTTATGATTATTTCTTAGGATGGAAAAGTCACTCACGAGATCGTTATCCATCCCCGTTTTGTTGATAATTTCAGGACGAAATCATCATAAGGGGAGATAATTGTAATTTTTGCAGATTCAAGCTAGAAATTTAAGATATAACAGATAATCTTAGCTAAATATTTATTATTTGTAACCACTATCACTAGGATATAAGGAGCGCTTAAATCTAACTTCATATGAAAAAGTTATTTTTCTACAAAGTTTCGTGATTAAACCACACAATTATGTGTGTCATAAAAATTGAATCGAAGGTAGGTTCGTTTTAGCCTAATTAATCTAAACAAAAGTCGTGGTAATAATAAAACTAAACTCGTTCATATAGAGAACGTCCAAATTTAACCTCAAATGAGGAAGTTATGATTTTTTCGAAGTTTGAGTATAGTAGTGTGCGATAAAAAAACTAAATTTTAAGTAGGTCAATTATTACACAAAACAATCTAAACGAGAGTTAAAGGCCTCGTGATTAAGAGTTCGTCGATATAAAGACAGTCGAGAACGGAGGCCATATGAGAGAGTTAAGATTTTTATATGGACTTTAACAATCTAAGCCTGTTAAAAATATAACTTTAAAATAAATTGGGAATTAGTTGACAAAATCTAAATATGAGTTTTAGTTCTCGTTGATAGCTACGCGTGAATATAAAGAACGTCGAAAATAGAGCTCATATTAGAAACATATGAATTTTTGAAAATTCCAAAATTTACACTAGTGCCCAAGAGGTGCAGCACACACTTCTCGAAGGTGCAGAGATGGACCATATAATTTTTTACACATGTCACATTCTGGGAGAAAATAGTGCCAACCACACCAGGGAGTGGTGCACACCTCCGATTTTAAGCCTATAAAATCCCCTTTAGTGTCATTCTTCTTGCACACATTCATTAAAATCTCACTCAACTTCTTAAGCCAAATTTTGAGGCCTTTCTTCGAAATCTCAAATTATATCAGCTTAGCTAAAATCTGGGTATCTAGGCTTAACGAGTAGAAGGTCTACAGTCAGAGAATTGACTGCATTATTTCCCGATTTTTCGCAAAAAATTGTTGTGAGTTAAGTTGCACTTACTATGCTTCAAGTGTAACTTATATTTATATTCATAGTTGTTATTATGAATCTATAAATAAGATATATCAGTAATTTAAAGTCAAAATATTGATTGATCTACTTACGGGAATGATGTCTATGCTAGATTTAGTGAGGTGTTTAAAATGGGATTTCCAAACATTATACTTTGTATACCAAACGGTAGACATTACGATTGTTCCTTATCATCCTACATGATTGTTCCTTATCATCTAAATATCAGTAGACATTACGATTATTGACGAATCTATAATATTATTATTCATAAGAGTATAAGACTAAGACTTAGTGATATTCGTACCTAGGTCATATCAATGGAAAAGTTAAAGCGTTAGGCGAAGTGCTGCTCGAATCACAAGTCATCCATTTTTAACAAGTGGATGCATAGTTACTTTCATCTTACACATAGATATGAAGTATTTAAATAATTAAATGCTATATGTGCTTATGTTGTTTTCTTAAGATGTTCTATGTAAGATGGAATAATATATGATGAGTTTTATATGATTTAACTGTATCTATATTTTCATGCTTATAATAGATTGGGTAGTGAAGGGTGGTGAGAGATGAAAATGATGATAAGATGCGATGATTCTTATAGTAATAAGAGATGATAGATGATGAGGTTGAAGGGTGATGAGAGATGAAAATGATGAAAAGATGCCATGACTTTTATAGTGATGAGAGATGATAGATGATAGATTATGAGGGTGAAGGGTGATGAGATATGAAAATGATAACAAGATGTCATGACTTTTACAGTGATGAGAGATGATAGATGATGAGGGTGAAGTTTAATGAGAGATGAAAATGATGATAAGATGCCATGAATTTTATAGTGATGAGAGATGGCATATAGTGAGGGTTATGGGAGACGAGAGATGGTAGATGATGAGGGTGATGGATGATGAGAGATGAAAATGATGATAATAGGTCACAACTTTAATATTATTTTTGTAGTAACGATGTAGTCATCTAACAGAGTAGAGATGAGGACCACAGACTATTCTACACAGTCTAGTGAAACACAGGTAGGTCCATAACTAGTAGGTGATGAATTACATGTTCATAAGTTGTACTCTATTCCTTACTAACATGTATTGAAAAGGAATCCCTGAAGTAGTACTGTCTACTCGATGTTGCGTGATGATTATTAGGTTATATCCTTAGAGATGAACATTGAAGAAAACGGGGATGAGTAATTGGGATAGATGTTTTATTTTAAATAGATAATTAAACAAGTTAATTATATTATTATGGTTTGAAAACCCTAATTATTGACCATGCGCTCTAGCCTGACCTACTCAGTTTCTTTTTACCGCAGGTAACAATACAAAGATACATGGATAATAATGTTTGGACGTAATGAGAGATTCGAGGAGATGTAGGCCATCATTATAAAAAGATATTGTAAGGCTTGTAATAACTATGTTTATGATTATGTTTCTTATATCAGTTATGACATACCAAGTTTTAAGTAATCAATGAAATATATTTCTTTGAAATACTTTTTGGGGACAAATTTTGCAATATTAAGAATACTCTGTTTAAAAATAAGCATAAAAAAAGCCTTTTCGGGCCGAGAAAATGGGGACGTCACAATAAATGACTAGAATACATCCCTGTTTATGGACTAGGGATCATACCTAATAGGCCAAGCCCATTAATACGTCAGCCCATCAAAAGGTTTCAACCAATCACAATCCTCCGTGAAACGGCTTCTAGAATCCTCATTTTCGACATACATTTCATGTGCATCAGCAACACACATAATGGAACATCCTGTGCAAACATGGCTCATCCGGAATGATCATGCCTCATCATAATGGAGCATCCTCCATCATGATGGCGCACTCTCCACCAAAGTGGCGTATCGTGCCATTTGGTCATCTACTTTAAGCATATTCAACTTCCGGGCATTCATGGACAATCTTGTGAAATATCATTTATGCTCAATAATCATTATGAAATGAAATTTTCATAACTTATCATCATATAAGGTCACACAGTATATCAATTAAACACTAATGGGTTATTTATTAAATAATACAGTTATTAATAAATTAAATCATCATTTATATTTAATTCAGGAAATATTATTTTATGGAAATAATAATTATAAAGAGTATAATAAGTTGCATTTTAATCATAATGTATGATTCAAATCTTATGCACATTATATTGGAACTATGGTAGACAATTAATATAACTTGTGTACAAGTTATATAAGAGATGATATGGCATCGACTTTCTCTCTTTCCTCTTGCCTAAATCCATACATATCATGGAAGATATCGAGGTTTCTTATCTTAACTTTTTCCTTCTTACACATCATGGTTACTTTCAAGTCTTTTATTCATTTAATGAAGGTAAGGTTGGAATAGCTATGTGTAATGATATATATATATATATATATATATATATATATATATATATATATATATATAGAGAGAGAGAGAGAGAGAGATAAAGCTAGTGACCTTTCTTCTCTTTTTTTATTGAAAAGCTAAGAATATATCATCCATTTTCCTCCTGTCTCTTGAAAAGTTAGTTTATAGTTTTTGGTGCTCAGTATTGTTCTCCTTTGATGAAACGTCCCAAAAATATGACCCAAAAATTTCATATTTGAGTTAAATAAAACAGTATTCCACAAAACATCATCAATACACTACAAGTGAATCACAAAATTGGAACTATGTGGTGTGTGTGATGCAGTCATCCCAAGCTCTTCCCCTTGGAACCATAAGTATCTGAAACATTAACTGAAAACTGTAAGCACAAAGCTTAGTGAGTTCCCCAAACTACTCCATAGCATACATAATAAATCACATACTGGGAACTCGCCCTACATTGGGCCCTGTCCGACATCGAACCCCGCTCGGAATGCAAATCTATTATTTTTAGGCCCCGCCCACTATACACATATAATATGTGTGTGTGTGTGTATATATATATATATATATATATATATATATACCACATAATCATGCTAACACATACAATGATCATAAAACAATAGCATACGTTTCAGCCATCGGGCCTTGCCTGGCATCGAGTCCTGCTCGATGTACATAGAAACACATAACACATACAAGGGTCACACAGACCCCTACCATCCTAACATAAACAATAAGGACCGGCATTGGTGCCTTTGACCCGCTAAACCTAGTCAGGAAACTCACGTCGACTACTGAAAATCCATGGTTACTGGTCTGACGAATCCCAAAGCAATCAAAATAAAATAACACCCAATTAACATTTAGGTTCCAATCAAAATCCAATAATCCATACATGGGGTAAAAAGACCATTTTACCCCTCACCTATTTTGGTCCAATACTAAGGCCCAAACTTACAATCTAAAAGGCTCAAAACCAATTAATCATCCAAGGCCCACTTATGGCCCACATTTCCATATTTGACCCAAACCTCTATATGGGCCATATCCCAAAGCCCAAAAAAATTCCTAGTCCAAACCACTTGCACTCAAATGTCCCAATAAGAACTCAAACACCCAAGCCCAAAAGAAAGCAAAATCTCGAAGTCAAAAATGGGAAAACCCATCTGACTTAGAATGCGGGGCGTGCCTAGTTGTAAACTTAGTGTACCCGCTATATGGCTTGTACGTCGTGTGTACAGACTTGTACGCATAGCGTACTCACCCATTAAGCCAAAATCCTCCTTAACCACTTAATTCTTAAGTCCATCAGTCCAAACCACATATCTAAATTCTAATAAGTGCCTAGAACCATAAACTCACTGAATTGGTGACTTTACATCCCCCAAAAGAACCCAGATTCAAGATATAACACTTTACTTACACTAAATGAACATAATCTCATGAATGGGTGATTCTAAACCCTAAAGGTGCTAACTTTATGGACCTTGAACCTTAGAAACACCAAGAATGGCAACTCATAGCTCCTGGGGTGGTATCAAACCACTAGATCTCATTCATGAGGCAAAAAGGGGGCTAAAACTCATATATATTAGATCTAAGCCATTAATGAACAAGATCATAGCTTTGTACGTCTAACAAGCTAGAAATGGAGTAGAGAATCAATATCCACAAGCTCTTCCTTGATCAACAATCTTTCACCAAGCTTCTACTTCTTGAGTATGTACCAAAACATACCAAAATGGACACAATGAGATCAAAACAAAAAGGAGAGGTTTAGGGTTGCCTGCATTAGGATATAAGGTCAGTGGAAGATGAGAAATGAGGGTTATATGAGCCATAAATGTGTTTATATAGTGTCCAACCTCGAAAATAGGGTTTTCATTAAATCATATGTACCCCTCGTATACAAGTATGTATGCCCCATGTGCATAGATGTACACGCTGCTTCAATCACACGTACCACCCGTACACAAGGGGAAATTGTAATGACCTAAATTTCACGTCCAAAAATTTTGTTTTTAAATCACTACTTTAGGAAACATTTGTAAATAAAACATTGTCGGATCAAACCACTTCAAAACATACATTGTGTCTGAAAACCGAAATACGAAAACAAGCAAATATCAGAGTAGAAAATCCCATAATGACTCACGGTGCAGAAAACAATGTGCATGTATGATGTGTCGCTACCACGCCAGCTCCTTCCCCTTCGATGAAGAGGTACCTGAAAAAAAAACTGTAAACCGTAAGCACGAAGTTTAGTGAGTTCCCCCACTGTACCACATACCATATATCCACAAATCATACATATATTGTCAGGCATATCTGGGTGCTCGACCTACCCCTTCGGTCCTCTCGACTGGATACTGGCTAACATATCTGGGTGTTGGCCTCCCCTTTGGTCCTCTCGACCGCATACTGACTAGCATATCTGGGTGCTGGTCTCCCCTTCGGTCCTCTCGACCGGATACTGGGGATTCTTTCACCCCTACTACTTCCACATAACACCTATCACATAATCTACTGTAGTGATAAAGAACATGGTTTGGCATGCGGAATTAAAGCTTGTACAATTAAACACGGTGATTTGGGTGTTTAAGAGATATATTGAATGTATATGGTGTTACACAAAAAGGATCTAGATCTAGACTACATAAATAACACACACTTACACACTTACTTTTACATCTCTCAAGCACACCTCTACAAGTGGACAAACCCACTATTTATAGAGGTGTTTACATGTCTCTCTCTCACTCTAAGTAACAAATGGGTCTAAAGGCTAAAGCACCACATGCAAGTGGGTTTTACAAAAGTCAAACATTTACAAAGTCATGAATCAATAACTTTGCAACCCCAACATTCTCGCCCTCAAAGTTAGGAATGAATGACCCACTTCAAATCTTCCAAAATCAAGCACTATGCGATTCGAGCCTCAAAGGTGACACATGTCGAAACGAACTTCAATCTTAAATTCTTCCATGACTCTTCAATTTGGGCTCTAGGATGTGAGATCATACAAACCGAGCAGCAACGAATGATCAAGAGTATTCCAAACTCCAAATAATCACCCAAAAGTTGCGCATAAAAACACACCCCAAAAATCTTCAATAATTCCAAACCCATTTCGAATACATCACTTCCGAACTTCCAATTGCATCATCCCGTGGCTTCAAAACTTCAAGATCACTTCGGTCTTCAAATCCGCGTAATATGAAAAATTCAAGTTCGAATTTCCATATAAAACTTCTTCCCCTTTTTATAATCGAAATTTGATTATAAAACTCCAAGGAAAAAGAACGTGCTCTATTCGAAATTTTTCATGTCAAAACTCCCCCTTAACGTGTGGCATAAACTTTGTGCTTCAATCTGGAAAACCCAAAAAATATTCAATTTTTATCGTCGTTCACGGATCGCCTTTGACAAAATTTCTCAAAAATGGGTAGAAATTGTCAATTTCAAAATTCTGCAGTGACCCGTTGCGTCAAAAACAGCCAAATATGCGAAACACACTCCCATTTGCGAAACTGGGTAAAATGTGTAAATTCGCACAAACTGCAGGGACAAGATTTGAAAATATTCCAATTTCTCAAAATTTTTACCCCAAATGCGAAACTGGGTAAAATTTGCCATCTTGCGAAGACTGCAGGGATGCAAAATGAAAATTCTGCACTTTTGTCTTTTTATTACCACATTTTGCGAAGTTGGACCACTTATATTATTTCATTAAAAGAGCAGGGACCAAATGCGAAACAATTAACTTTCTTCTTCATTAACGGGTGCTTCATATTCCTTCACATCTAAACAAATGCGAACTTGACTAAGAAACCCAATTAATCACCTTCGCATTTTAATTCAATTAACCCATATGCGAACTCAACTTTGAGTCACTCATATGCGAACAGTTCTTGATTTCAAATGCGAATACACCATTACATAACAAAATGCGAATGAACATCTTGCCTGACTTCCAAATTGCGAATCGTATTACAACCTTATGTGTGAACCCAATATGCGAAGTCTTCAATCGTTCTATCACCAAAACAAAAAAACCAGTCGATTATGACTTCAAAGACAATAGTTCGTTTTTCATTCAACCCAAACCGAATCCACATCGATTCCAAAAACCATCGACATTAGCATCTTGATCAAAAAATCACCGACTCAAAAAAAATTATCCCAAATCCAAAATCAAATTCATTCTCAAAGCGAAGTCTGTGTGACCCTAAATTTTTCTTTCAATTCAAACATCACACATCAATCGATTCTTAATATGATACTTCAAGATTCCAACTTCGCATCTATCAAGTGCCAACAAACATCGAAATTATCTTCTGAATATCGATTGTAGATCAAAGACCAAATTTCAAACAAAATTTTGACTGTTCTTCATATGTTCATGAATGTTCTTCAGTAGTTCATCAGTTTCAATCCAAATCAACGATTTGCGACTTCAATCAAAATCTCCAAACCAAGAATCATCAACTCATCGATCAAATTTAATCAATAACCAACATCGATTTTGAAGCAACATCGATTCTATCATCTCAATCAAATGTTCGTGATCAATTTTATCAAAATCAAAAGATCAATCTCCGACTTCTTCACTGGAACTTATATAAAATCGAGTTCATCATATTCCAAATCATAAGAAATCGAGATTCATTTTCAGATATATACATTCAACATCGATAGAGAAAAAAATTTAATTTTGAAAACCAAATGCAAATATCACATTCTCAGATGCGAACCCAAAATTTCAAATGCGAAAATTATTTTTGAGATCAGATGCGAACTTGATTTTACAAACTGGCCATCGATTTCAACTTTTTAATTAGAGGCGATTATCAATTCCATCTTGACTTCGCATCGACAATTTGTTCTCAGTTCAACACTCAAAAGAAAATCAACATTAAATTCCAAATATGCGAAGCTTAACACAGATCGATCGTTAACCCTTTAATAACTCATCTAACTTTCGCTTTTCAGTCAAGATCAATTCCAATCAAAATCGATCATTAGTTCTAACCCAAAACCACTTTTTGATTTTAAAGTCACAGATTCGTTATCAAGCATTGATCGATCATTCCTTCATACATCAACTCTAAATCCTTTCGAAATCCAAAAATCAATTCTCTTTGTCAGTTCGTTCCCTGTTCGTCAATGATAATCCAATTGTACAACACAGTGATGCACACAGACAAGTTGAACCAAGAACAACGACGTAGACTTTATGTTTTGACTCTTCAATTCATCAATTGACAAACTCAAATCCATGAATCTAACCTCGATTTTCATATCAAACAAAGAATAATGGATCGTTCTTGATCAATTTCATTCAGATTCAAGAATCAATTTCGACTATTACTCTAGGTCAACTTGATCATTATCGACTGATAATCACTCAAATCAATTCCAGTCAACTCACAAGTTTGAAATCATGAAGAACATCAATCGTATTTAAGAAGAATTCTAAATCGAAAATGAAACAATCGGTATATGATAATCTGAATGTTGTTCGTGATGTTAAAAGTGACGAAGAACCAAGAGTTATGCCAGTGAATTTCATGAGTTTTGATTTCAATAGATTAATATATTGGATCGAAAGTAATTTTGGGCTTATAATATTCATGAACAGTAAGAATATTGATTTTGGGCTTCAAATCGAGACTATGAACCATATTTTGATTTTGATTGGGCTTGTACATTTGAGAAATGAACAGTGAACGAATTTTGATTTTAGAATCAATTTTTGATCTATTCAACAATAAATGGATCAATCAACGGGGTGAAAACAAATTTTGATCCATTGAAACAAAATGATCAAACAATCAAGAACGTAACGCACGAATCAAAAATTACGAGAGATCATAGAGAGAGACTCACCAAAATTGTTCAAGTTGCGACAAAAATTGCCAAACCGAGAATCGTTCTTCAAAAGTCACGTTGATCGTGAAAACCAAGCTCTGATACCAATTCTAGTGACAAAGAACATGGTTTGGCATGCGGAATTAAAGCTTGTACAATTGAACATGGTGATTTGGGTGTTTAAGAGATATATTGATTGTATATGGTGTTACACAAAAAGGATCTAGATCTAGACTACATAAATAACACACACTTACACACTCACTTTTACATCTCTCAAGCGCACCTCTAGAAGTGGACAAACCAACTATTTATAGAGGTGTTTACATGTCTCTCTCTCACTCTAAGTCACAAATGGGTCTAAAGGCTAAAGCACCACATGCAAGTGGGTTTTACAAAAGTCAAACATTTACAAAGTCATGAATCAATAACTTTGCAACCCCAACATCTACCTACCCCTTCGGCCCTATCGACCAGTACTCTAGGAACTATCTCCCCTACTCTCACTAGCACATAGCATCATATCATACTAGCACATAACATATCAGGTAGTAGCAAACCTAGATAAATATCACATAGACAATCATCTTAATCATGCAACTCCTACTGATGGGCCGGCATTGAGGCCGTAGACCCACCGCTACCGGAAGGTAACTCACCTCTAAAAGTAACTGCTAAAAGTATGCTTGCGAAGCGCCTGACTGCTAAACCGGTAGTCCTCTGGCTATAAGTCATAAACATAGATTAGCCACTCATAAATACCCTTAAGTCAGATGACTGACCCACCCCTGGTCCAAGGTCAACTCCTTGGTCAAAGTCAACTTCCAGTTGACTGGACTCGCCGAGTCATGGTGCCGACTCGCCGAGTCCTTCACCTACTAACCCGGTCCTACTCGACAAGTCCCTCTTCCCACTCACTGAGTCACCCTTAACTCACTACTTGGGACGATAGAACTGGCTCGCGATCCGACTCGTCGAGTCCACGCGAGCAGATCTCCTACTCGCTTCCAAATCCTCACCAGAGCATCCCTTATGAGGATTTGGGTTTCTGGGACTATTGCTACACTTTAAGTTGCTAATTCCGCGTGCAGATACGAAGGCTTTGACCTTAAAAACCTAAACCCTTCTTACTCAGTAACAGTTCATATGACTCGCCGAGTTTGAAGAACAACTCGTCGAGTTCCAGGAAATCTTCATAGGACTCGCTCAGTTGTTCATCCAACTCGCTGAGTCTAAGACCATCATCATAGAACTCGCCGAGTTCCACTTTGGGACTCGTCGAGTCCCTTCGACCCACTTCCCATACAGACCAAATCTGAGACATGCAACGCTTCCAAACCATAGATCTATGTTCCTAGGGCATGCTTATCACGTAAAGTCGCAAACTTTACGTGCATGCATGCCCCTATAAGCTCCAAAAGGCAAATCCAAGCTCTTTATGAGGTCATACACTTAATAGGGACCTCAATCTCTTCAATCACATAGACTTTATACTTCTAATATGTCCATAAGGTCTAGATCTGAAGTCCTTTCGTATAAAGCACAAACACATGGAGTTTGGTGTTTTAGGGCTTGAAACCTACCAATTATAGACAAAAAGGGAATCTAAATAACTAGTGATCAAGGTAGGGACTTTTCTACCTGAATGGAAGCCTCTTGCAGAGTAGATATTGGATCTACTTCTACTCCTTGCAGTCTTCCACCTCCTTCTTCTTCTCTTAAGCTTCAAACTTCCTTCACAAGGCCAAAATCACTCACAAGGCCAAAATCACTCACAAGGACAAAAGGGGGGCTAGGGTTTCACTCTACAGCTCTTCTGGAAGTGTTAGGGATAAGGGAGGCCGTGTTAGAGTGCTTAAATAGGGTGCAAACACCCGGGTTAGGGTTTTTTCCCAAACAGGGCGTACTCGCCGAGTCCGGGAACCGAATCGCCGAGTCTGAGGCTCAGACGCCGCGTCTCATCGCGCTTCTACTCGGCGAGTTGGTCCTTCAACTCACCGAGTCCAAGGCAAATTGCATTAATTAAGAAATATTAATTACAAGGAATACATACCAGGAACCACGTGCTACAAATCTCCCCCACTTATTTTAGACTTCGTCCTCAAAGTCTGGTGCTCGATCCTGAAACAACTTGGGGTAGTGCTCCATCATCTCTTCCACCGGCTCCGAAGTCCACTCCGATCGCTTCCGGTTCTGCCATTGCACCTTCACGAGTTCCGCCCTCTTGTTCCTCAGATCCTTCTACTTCCTGTCGAGGATTGCCACAGGCCGCTCGATGTAATTCAGGCCGTCATCGACCTGAATATCTTCCCAAGGCACCACTGCCGAGTCGTCCACCAAACACTTCCACAACTGAGAGATATGGAAAGTGCTATGGATCTGGCTGAGTTCGGCTGGTCGACCCAACCTATACGCCACCTTGCCCACCCGGGCTACAACCCTGAATGGCCTGATGTACCTTGGGCCCAACTTACCTCGTTTTCTGAATCGGATGACACCTTTCCATGGCGACACCTTCAAAAGAACCATATCCTCGACTTGGAATTCCAATTCTGAACGGCGCTTGTCGGTAAAACTTTTCTGTCGACTCTGTGCAGTCTGAAGCCTGCTATGAACTTGCTGAATCTTCTTGGTGGTCTTCAGCACCACTTCGGTGCTCCCCATGACCCTCTGGCCAACCTCACCCCAACATATCGGGGTCCTGCATTTCCGCCTGTACAACATCTTTAAAGGAGGACGGTTAATACTCGTGTGATAGCTATTATTATATGAGAACTCCGCCAACGGAAGGTAGGTATCCTAACTACCTCCGAAATCCATAACACATACCCACAACATATCCTCTAACGTTTGGATGGTCCGCTTGCTCTGACCATCCGTCTGCGGCTGAAAAGCGGTGCTAAAATGCAGACGAGTGCCCAACTCATCATGGAACTTCTTCCAAAACCTGGAAGTAAACCGTACATCTTTGTATGAAATCACGGAAATGGGCACTCCATGCCGCGCCACCACCTCTCGGATGTAGATGTCACCAACTTCTCGGCCGAGATACTCTCCTGGATCGGTATGAAGTGGGCGCTCTTGGTCAATCGATCCACGATGACCCATATAGAATCTACTCCCCGTGCGGTCCTGGGTATCTTGGTGATAAAATCCGTCGTGATGTCTTCCCATTTCCACAGCGGAATATCCAACAACTGCATCTTGCCGTGTGGTCTCTGATGCTCGGACTTGACCTTCCTGCAGGTCAAGCACCGCTCAACGTACCAGGCTACATCCCGCTTCATGCAGGGCCACCAATAGTCTAGACGAAGATCCCTATACATCTTCGTCGCCCCGAGATGAATAGAGAACCGGGATTTGTACGCTTCCTCCATAAGAACCTGACGCACGCCTCCATGATAAGGGACCCACACCCTATGGTGAAGGGTCAATAACCCTCGGCTTTCATAGTCGAAGGAGGAAACCTGACCCACAATCCGCTCACTCTTCCGAGATTCCTCCTTCATAGACTCCTACTGAGCCTCCCGAATCCGCTCCAACAGCGGAGTCACTACTGTCATCCGTAGGCAGATATCTCGGATCGGTGCTGCCTTACGGCTAAGCGCGTCAGCCACCACATTGGCTTTCCCCAGATGGTAAAGGATCTCACAGTCATAATCCTTCACCACATCGAGCCACTGATGTTGTCTCATGTTCAGATTTGGCTTATCCATAAGGTACCTCAAGCTCTTGTCGTCTGTGTAGATCGTACAACGAACCCCATAGAGGTAATGACGCCAAATCTTAAGGTTGAACACCACAGCCCCAGCTCCAAATCATGTGTCGGGTAATTCGCCTCGTGACGCTTCAGCTGTCTTGATGCGTAAGCAATAACGTGCCCTCTCTGCATCAACACTGCACCCAAACCCGAGATGGACGCATCGCAGTACACAACAAAATCCTCTATGCCCTCTGGCAGGGATAAGATTGGCGCCTCGCACAATCTCTATCTCAACGTCTCGAACGCGACCTGCTGCTCGGGCCCCTAACGAAAAACCACGACTTTCCTCGTTAGCCTGGTCAGGGGTACGGCTATCTTGGAGAAGTCCTAAGTGAATCTCCGATAATAGCCTGCTAATCCCAGGAAACTCCGAATCTCAGATGGAGACTTCGGAACCTCCCATCTCATCACGGCCTCCACCTTGGTCGGGTCTACCGAAATCCCGTTCTGGTTGACAAGGTGCCCAAGAAATTGCACCTCACACAACATGAACTCACACTTGGAAAACTTAGCATATAAGCTCTCTCTCCTCAGGGTCTCCAATACCTCTCGGAGATGCCCCTCGTGCTCCTCCTATGTCTTGGAATAAACCAAGATGTCATCAATGAAAACTATCACAGACAGATCCAGCATCGGTCTGCACACGCGGTTCATGAGGTTCATGAACGCGGCAGGAGCATTGGTGAGCCCAAACGGCATCACCACGAACTCCTAATGGCCATAGCATGTCCGAAACGCGGTCTTCTGCACATCCGCCTTTTTGACCATCATCTGATGATAACCTGAACGCAAATTGATCTTGGAGTACCAAGATGCTCCCTGTAACTGGTCAAAGAGATCATTAATCCTCGGGAGTGGGTAATGATTCTTCACTGTTACCATGTTTAGCTCCTGATAGTCTATACACATCGAATGCGACCCGTCCTTCTTCTTCACAAACAGAATCGGGGCTCCCCAGGGTGAATTGCTCGGTCTAATGAATCCCTTGTCTAACAGCTCCTACAGCTATGCAGACAACTCTTGCATCTCGGGAGGAACCAACCGATACGGTGCCTTGTCTATCGGAGCTGCACCAGGGACTAAGTCGATCCTGAACTCCACTTGTCGCTCCGGAGATATCCCAGGCAACTCTTCGGGGAATACATCCGTAAACTCTCGAACCACGGGCATATCGCCCACTGTCGCCTTACCCGCCTCCCGGGCGTCCATCACGTAAGTGAAATATCCTGCGCAACCCAGCTGAAGGTAACGCCTAGCTCTCGCTATTGAGCATAAGGCTGGTCCTCGCTGTGGCCTCTCGCCCTGAATCACCAGCGCTCCCCCACTTGGGGTTCTGATCCGCACCAACTACTGCGCGCATTCGATCACTGCCCCATTGGGGCTCAATCAATCCATACCGATAATAACCTTGTTCCCCCGCAAAGGTATGGGAACCAGGTCGACCAGATACCGCTCCTCAAACAATCTCAATACACAATCCCGGAAGACTTCTGATGCTCACACCGACCGGTCGTCCGCAATCTCAACCTCTAGAGGGCAATCCAACATGCCTGAGGACTCAGGAAACTTCTTGCTAATCGCAAGATAAACAAATGATCGGGTAGCCCCCGAATCAAACAATATCTAAAGTGGGATATCGTTCACATGGAACGATCCTAAACAGAGCACATAGATATAACATATCAAAATTATAGCAGCATAACATAAAAGCATAATTAAGGAATCATACCCGTCACCACATCGGGTGTGGCGCGTGCCTCCTCTGTAGTCAGCTGAAAGGCCCGACTCCTCACCACGGGAACCTCCGACTTGCCCTGCTGGCCATCTATGATCCGCAGGGTTGCTGGAGCTAGCGCCTTCAGTGGCGCTGATGCTGGTGTCAACTGGGGGCAATTGCCCTTCTTGTGGCCCCTCTGGTTGTAGTGGAAGCACAACAACTCAGACGTCGAGAAGACGGGTGCAGGGGCGGTACAATCCCTGCTAAAATGCCCTAACTTGCCACACTTATAGCAGCCTAACGATCCCAAATTGCACGCTCCCTCGTGCGTCTTGCCGCATTTCCTACGGCGGCCTCGCCCCTGTTGGCCTTTTGGCCCAGCATCTGATCCCTTGGGCTTCTTCCCCGAAGCCCCTGTAACCTGTCCCTCCTCTGCCTTCCTCTTCCGAATATGCTCCAGATCAGTCTCCCTCTCCCTGGCCCTGGCAATCATGGAATCCAGGGTAGGGCAAGCTGAAAAACTAACATCCTCCCAGATGTCAGCTCGTAACATGTCATGGTAGCGGGACCGCCTCATATCCTCATGACCTGCATACTGGGGCACTAACAACTCCCTCTTCCAGAACATGGCGGTGATCTCCGCCACAGTCTCCGTCGTCTGCCTTATATCTAAAAACTCCCTGGCCAGCTGTTGAAGCTCGACAGCCGGCGCAAACTCTGCCCTGAATCTGGTCACAAAGTCCGACCAGGTCATAGCCTCAACAGCCGAGGCTCCCAATGAGTCACCGACGAACTCCCACTAATCTCTAGCTCGGTCTTGTAAACACCCTGCTGCAAACCTCACCTTCGACCCCTCGGGGCAGAAGCTAGTCAACTGTACAGACTCGATGTCTACAATCCACCGCCTGGCAGCTATGGGGTTCTTCGCCCCGTGAAAATTCGGCGCACCACTTCCCCAGAAGTCCTTAAAGGACAGTGTGCGAGATCCCGACTGGCCAGATGCCATGTCGCTCCTAAATACCCTGAGGCGATCCTCCATCAACTCAACTATCCCTTCCTTGATTGACCCAAAGATAATGGGTGTCGACTCAAGGATGCCCCTGGTGATCTCTGACGCGATGAACTCGTGTAGCCTCTCATCCCCTAGCTCGGAACCTAATCCCAAACACGATCCCTCTCCTGAACTGCCAACTGCTGGCCTCGATCGTAGTACCACCATTCTGCACTATATAAACAACAACTGCTAGCGATATTGATACCTCTCGAGGAACCACATCCACTACAGGTTACCTGGTCTTATCTCAGCCTTCCTCGGTTCGGGTACGAATCCTCTATTTTCAGTAGTACGGGCCCATACTACCTTCCACATCTATCCTTACCTTCTTCATGGATTGCCTTGACTCCACCAGATCCCTTTTTACCACTGCTGATCATTGCTATCTTTATCCTAGGCTTTCCCTAGGAAAATCCCTAACTCCACTTAAACCAATCCTCAACTGCTGAATGCCTCCTTGTAATGCCAATTAGCCATCACCTGAATACCATCACATGTGACGAGGCTTGGATAATCCTTCGAGTAAAAGACTTTTCCCTACAACTGTTGGACTCAAACGAGAGTTGCGTAGCCGGGCCAAATCCAACACTCTGAGATTATCCATCCTTGATCCCATGTGATGTGACGTATTCACCTAATGGCTAACTCCCATCACTTGGAGTCCCATAAATCACAAAGCAAGCAGCATTCGGATACATGAACTACGCAAGAAAATCTATTCTCATAACGAGAAACTGCACTAGCATACAATGTTGAACTCATACTATCAGGCATAACCTAAACAGGCTATTCTACTGCTGTCTACTCAATTTATAGCATGCAATACTCATAAGGCTGGAACACATAAAGCAGGCACGTAACGCATCCTCCTAGATCCTTAGTCCTATTCTAGCATGTTGTTCTACTAAAACTGATAAACATAGTATAAAATTGTATGGGTACCTTGGGGAATACTTACTTGAGCTCGGCCGGTCGCGCACATCACACACTTCGTTCTTTCTTAAAACTCTTTACTAAATCTTTTAGAAAACTTTTTCTTTTTCGAAATCCTTTAATCCCTCGGTTTGAGTTCAGACACTCCCGAAGATGTGTCTGAATCCCTCAAACCAGGGCTCTGATACCAACTTGTAACGACCCAAATTTCACGTCCAAAAATTTGTTTTTAAATCACTACATTAGAAAACATTTGTAAATAAAACATTGTCTGATCAAACCATTTTGATAACATACATCGTGTCTGAAAACCGAAATATGAAAACAATCAAATATCAGAGTACAAAATCCCAGAATGACTCAAGGTGCGGAAAACAATGTGCGTTTATGATGTGCCGCTACCGCGCCAGCTCCTTCCCCTTCGATGAACAGGTACCTGAAAACAAAACTGTAAACCGTAAGCACGAAGCTTAGTGAGTTCCCCACTGTACCACATACCATATATCTACATATCATACATATATTGTCAGGCATATTTTGGTGCCCGACCTACCCCTTCGGTCCTCTCGACCGGATACTGGCTAACATATCTGGGTGCTGGCCTCCCCTTCGGTCCTCTCGACCGGATACTGACTAACATATTTGGGTTCTGGTCTCCCCTTCGGTCCTCTCGACCGGATACTGGGGATTATTTCACCCCTACTACTACCACATAACACCTATCACATAATCTATCTAGCATAGCTGGGCATGACTACCCCTTCGGCCCTATCGACCGGTACTCTGGGGACTATCTCCCCTACTGTCACTAGCACATAGCATCATATCATACTAGCACATAACATATCATGTAGTAGCAAACCTAGATAAATATCACATAGAAAATCATCTTAATCATGCAACTCCTACTGATGGGCTGACATTGTGGCTGTAGACTCACCGCTACTGGAAGGTAACTCACCTCGAAAAGTAGCTGCTGAAAGTCTGCTTGCTAAGCGTCTGACTACTGAACCGGTATTCCTCTGGCTATAAGTCATAAACATAGTTTAGCCGCTCATAAATACCCTTAGTTCAGATGACTGACCCACCCCTGTTCCAAGGTCAACTCCTTGGTCAAAGTCAACTTCTAGTTGACTGGACTCGCCGAGTCAAGGCGCCGACTCGCCGAGTCCTTCTCCTACTAACCTGGTCCTACTCGACAAGTCCCTCTTCCCACTCATTGAGTCACCCTTAACTCACTACTTAGGACGATAGAACCGGCTCGCGATCCGATTCGCCGAGTCCAAGAACAACTCACCGAGTCCACGCGAGCAGATCTCCTACTTGCTTCCAAATCCTCACCAGAGCATCCTTTATGAGGATTTGGGTTTCTGGGACTATTGCTACACGTTAAGTTGCTAATTCCACGTGCAGATACGAAGGCTTGGACCTTCAACACCTAAACCCCTCTTACTTAGTAACAGTTCATATGACTCGCCGAGTTTGAAGAACAACTCGTCGAGTTTCAGGCAATCTTCATAGGACTCGCCGAGTTGTTCATCCAACTCGCCGAGTCTAAGATCATCTTCATAGAACTCGCCGAGTTCCACTTTGGGACTCGCCGAGTCCCTTCGACCCACTTCCCATACAGACCAAATCTGAGACATGCAACGCTTCCAAACCATAGATGTATGTTCCTAGGGCATGCTTATCACGTAAAGTTGCAAACTTTACGTGCATGCATGGCCCTATAAGCTCCAAAAGGCAAATCGAAGCTCTTTATGAGGCCATGCACTCAATAGGGACCTCAATCACTTCAACCACAGAGACTTTATACTTCTAATATGTCCATAAGGTCTAGATCTGAAGTCCTTTCGGATCATAAAGCACAAACACATGGAGCTTGGTGTTTTAGGGCTTGAAACCCACCAATTAGAGACAAAAAGGGAATCTAAAGAACTAGTGATCAAGGTAGGGACTTTTCTACCTGAATGGAAGCCTCTTGCAGGGTAGATGTCAGATCTACTTCTCTTCCTTGCATTCTTCCACATCCTTCTTCTTCTCTTAAGCTTCAAACTTCCTTCACAAGGCCAAAATCACTCACAAGGACAAAAAGGGGGCTAGGGTTTTGCTCTACAGCTCTTCTGGAAGTGTTAGGGACAAGGGAGGCCGAGTTAGAGTGCTTAAATAGGGTGCAAACACCCAGGTTAGGGTTTTTGCCCAAACAGGGCCTACTCGCCGAGTCTGGGAACCGACTCGCCAAGTCTGAGGCTCAGACCCCGCGTCTCAGCCCGCTTCTACTCGGCGAGTTGGTCCTTCAACTCGCCGAGTCCAAGGCAAACTGCGTTAATTAAGAAATATTAATTACAAGGAATACGCACCAGGAACCAGGTGCTACAGAAATAATGAAACATACTATGATTCAAGTGTTACAATTCTACCACTTGAATCAGACTTCTTCCTCGAAATTCGCTGCCTCAGACAACTCCGGATAGTGCTCTCTCATCTCAACATCAGGCTCCCAAGTCCACTCTGATCCCTTGTGGTGCTTCCATTGCACCTTCATCAACTTAACAACCTTGTTCCTCAAGGTTTTTTTCTTCTGATCTAGAATCGCCACCGGTCTCTCAGTATAATTCTGACGGGTATCCACCTAAATATCGCCCAATTGTACCACTACGGAATCATCCACTAAGAACTTCCGCAGCTGAGAGACGTGGAATGTGATATGAATCTGATTGATCTCATCCAGAAGATCCAAGCGATAAGCAACCTAACTTACCCGAGCAAAAACTCTGAAAGGACCAATATACATGGAGCCCATCTTGCCCTGCTTCCTGAACTGGATGACACCTTTCCAAGGTGACACCTTCAGGAGTACCATATCTCTCACCTAGAACTCTAAGTCTGACCGGCGCCTGTCGGCATAACTCTTCTGCCGACTCTTTGTTGTCTGGAGCCTACTCCGAACCTGCTGAATCAGCTCAGTGATATTGTGTACCACCTTGATAATCCCCATAACCTGTTAACTGATCTCGCCCTAGCAAATCGGGGTCCTACATTTCCTCCCATAGAGCATCTCAAAAGGAGGTCGATCAATGTTGGCGTGATAAGTTTTGTTATATGAAAATTCTGCTAACGGAAGATACATATCCTAACTCCCACCGAAATACAAAACACACGCCCGCAACATATCCTTTAGGGTCTGAAATTTTGCTCACTCTGACCATCGGTCTGAGGATTGAATGTTGTGTTGAAATGGAGACGAGTGCCCAACTTGTTATGAAACTTCTTCCAAAACCTAGAAATAAACCGAACATCTCTATCGGAAACCACTGATACTGGCACGCCATGACGTGATACAAACTCCTTAATATAAACCTTGTCCATCTTCTCTGCAGAAGTACTCACCTAATCCAGAAGAAAATGCATGCTCTTGGTCAAATGATCCCCGATGACCCATATCGAATTCACTCTGCACGCAGTCCTGAGAAGCTTTGTGACAAAATCCATGGTGATGTCCTCCCATTTCGATATAGGAATATCCAATGACTGCATCTTTCCATGAGGTCGCTGATCTTCGGCCTTCACCTTCAGGATGGTCAAACACCACTCCACATACCATGCCACACCTCGCTTCTTGTAGGGTCACCAATAATCAGGACGAAGATCCCTATACATCTTCATCGCCTAGGGATGAATGGAGAATATCGTCTTATTAGCCTCCTCCATCAGAATGTGACATACACCACCCCAGTACGAAACCTATACTCGCTAATGTAGAGTCAAAAAATCCACAACTATTATAATTAAAGGAAACCACATGACCCACAATGCACTCGCTCTTTCGGTGTTCTTCCTTCACAACCTCAGTCTGTGCCTCACGAATCCACGCCAATAATAGAGTAATCACATTAATCCTCAAACACATATCTCTAATCACATCCATGACTTCCTTGTGGCTGAGATCATCGGCCACCACATTGGCCTTCCCCAGGTGATAAAGGATCTCGCAATCATAATCCTTCACCACATCCAACCACCGATGATGCCTCTTATTCAGATTTGGCTAATCCATCAAGTACCTCAGGCGCTTGTCATCCATGGAAATGGTACAACTGAACCTATATAGGTAATGCCGCCAAATCTTGAGGGCGAAAATGATGGCCCCCAACTCAAAATCATGTATCAAAGGAACTGTTATCTTGGATAAATCCAGGATGAATCTCTGATAATAACCCGCCAGCCCAAGAAAACTCTAAATCTCAGATGGAGACCTCAGAACCTCCCACTGCATCATAGCTTCAACCTTGTCCAGATCGACCAGAATACCATTCTAGTTGACAAGGTGCCTAAGAAATTGCACCTCGTGCAACCAGAACTCAGGCTTGGAGAACTTTGCAAAAAGTCTCTCCTTCCTTAATGTCTCTAGACTTCCCTCAAGTGCTCCTCATGCTACTCCTGAGTCATAGAATAAACCAAGATATCATCAACAAATAGTATCACAAACCGATCCAGCATCAGTCTGCACACGCGGTTCATGAGATCCAAGAACGCGGCTAGAGCATTGGTGAGCCCAAAAGGCATCACCACGAACTGGTAATGACCATAATGAGTTTGGAAAATGGTCTTCAACACATCCTCATCCCTGAACTGCATCTGATGATAGCCCAATCGCAAATCAATATTGGAGAACCAACATGCACCCTAAAGTTGGTCAAAAAGGTCATCAATCCTTGGGAGTGGATACAGTTCTTCACTGTTACCTTATTCAGCCCCCGGAAGTCGATACACGTATGATGAGACCCATCCGTCTTCTTTCCAAACAGAATCGGTGCTCCCCAAGGAAAGCTTCTTGGTCGAATAAATCCATTATATAACAGCTCCTGCAACTGTGTGGACAAATCCTGCATCTCGGGAGGAGCCAACCGATACGGTGCTTTGGCTATCGTAGTCGCACTAGAACCATATCAATCTTGAACTCAACATGTCTCTCTGGAGGCACCCCAGGAAAATCCTTTGTGAATACATCCGGATAATCCTGCACAATTAACACATCATCCACAGTCTCCTTACCCTTATCTCGGGTATTTATAACAAAGGAGCATATCCGAAACAACCCTAATGAATATAGCATCTGGCCCTCGCTGCTGAATACAAAATCGGCCCATGTTGAGATCTCTCTCCATGAACCACTAACTCTCCCCCACTTATAGTCCGTAATCCTACCAAATCCTGCTCACAATCGATCACTTCCCCGTTAGAGCTCAACCAATCCATGCCCATGATAACCTTGTTCCCACGCAACAGAATATGAATCTAATCCACTAAATGTTGCTCACTGAACAATTGAAGGGTACAACCTCAATGAACTCTCCTAACCCAAACAGCCCTATCATGAGAAATCTCAACATCAAGAGGATAATCTAGCTCCCCTGGAGCTCTAGCAAATTGCTTGCTAAGTGCAAGCGATACAAAGGATCGGGTAGCCCCCCAATCAAACAATACCAATGTTGAAATACCGTTCACAAGGAACGATCCTAAAATTAAACACATAAACATAAGCAAGAAATTCAATATAAATAATGAGATAAGGAGAAGATACATACCGGTCACCACTTCGGGAGATTCACGCGACTCCTCGGCCATCAACTAGAAATCCCTTCTCTTCACCACATGTGCATCTTCCCGACCCTGGCGGTCGTTAGTAATCTAAAGAGTTGCAGGATCGGGTGCTGACATCAGTCCTGCTGAAACTAAACTCGGACAATGGGTATTCTTGTGGCCCCTCTGATTACAATGAAAGCAAATCCGATTAGAGCCCTGGGTGGTGGTAGTAGTACAATTCCTGCTATATTCACCCATCCGGCCACACTTGAAGTAGCCAGATCCACAAACCTTACATGGTGTCTCGTGCGTCCTGCCACACTTCCCACAACCGCTAATGCCCTGATGGCCTCTCGATCTAGACTCAGATAGCTTGGGCCTCTTGCCTGAACCCTTGGCACTTGACACAGAATCTGGCTTCCACTTCTTCTCCATCTTCAGATCAATCTCCCTCTCCCTATCTCATGCTATCAAATACTCCAACGTCTTGCAGTTTGATCAGCTCACAAACTGCCAAATGTCACTCCTCAGAACCTCATGATATCAGGCCTTCTTCATCTCCTTGAATCGAGTACGAATCCTCTGCTTCTAGTAGTACGGGACAATACTACTTTCCACATCTATCTATACTTTCCTCAAGAATTTACTTGAATCAACCAACTTACTTTGTATCCATATAGCTTTCCCTCACAGATAAGGCTCCCAGCACTAGATCTCATCCTAGGTTTTCTAAGGCAAACTCCATACCACTCTATGCCATCAGTTGCAAAAGGAACTCCCGTTAACTCCCTCTACCTAGCTCACGAATACAACTACATACCACTAAAACCATATAATTCAACAAAAGAAAGGTCTCACACTACAACGGTTGCACTCAAACAAGAGTTGCGCAATAGAGTTAAAAGTTAACCTTCTAAAATAATTTAGTTCCCATAGTATGTAAATTATCATATTCGCTTACTAGTTTGTAACGCTCTGTTCCAAATTGACTCCGAGTTTGAGGTTGTAGCTCGAAGTTCGGTCATTAAAAGGATTATGGCTCTTAGTAAGGTAATATCTAGGCTCATTTGGGTGTGGTTGATGTATTAGAAGTGATACGGGTGTTCAGTTGGTGTTTTGGAGCCTAGGGGTATTTCAGTAAAGTGGCAGTTTGGGCTTATGTGGAAAATGAATTTTTGTTTAGAAGGTCTTAAGAAAAGTTTGAGTTGTTAGATGTGTAGGTCTTCTCGTCACCTTTCCGTGGATATAAGGATCGTCGGAATTGGGGTTATAACGAAGAAGTTATGGCCTTCGAAAGTTTCAAGATTTTCAGGCTTATCCGAGTACACGGGTTGTACTAGTGAAGAAAATAGTACGTTGGGCGTACCTTGGAGTACTCTGGGCGTACTGACCAGGATAGTCTCGAATGTTCCCCGGAGTACGTCCGACGTACCATATGTACGTTGGGCGTACTTAAGTCAGATCAAAACCCTATTTTAGGGTCTTGGACCCTATTTAAGCTCCTTATCTCATAACCTAACCCTAATATCTTCAGCCACCACCCATTTAAACTCTAGAAATCATCATATATCATCCATGGAGGCATTTTGAACTTATGGAGTCCATTTTTGGGGTGTTTGATCCATTTTCAAGAAGGTGGATTTTGATGTAAAGATGTGAATCAAGGAGGAGCTTATGGATCTGGCTTTTAGTACTCATTCTTCGCTTGATGAAGGTATAAAGCTTTGAACTTGATCATTCATTTCTTAGATCTACCATTTTTGGGTTTTGGTTCCTTTTTGGTCCAAAGGACGAAGCTTTATGGTTCAAATTCGATTCTTAGACTTAGGGTTGCCACCCTTGATGCTATTTGAGTCCCTAAGACATAAATTTTCCAACTTGAAGGTCTTAATGGGTTCATGCATGAGTTTGGGTCACTTTTATGGAAGTAGAATTCCATTTTTGGAGTTTGGGTTTGTTTGGGACATGCAAAGTCACCAAGTCAGTGACTTATGGGTTTAAACGTTAAGTATAGCTCAGATCTGTGATTTGGACTGGTGGGATCAAGTATTCAGCACTTAATGGATTTTAGGATGGAGTTGTCTATACGTTGGGTGTACTATGTAGTACGCTGCGCATACAATCCATTTGTCCAGTACGCTAAGCGTACATAAGAGGTATGTTGGGTGTAAGCTCTTAGGAGGACTTAGGCCTTGGTGGACTTTGGACCTTTGGTGCCTAATGGTTTTGAGCCTGGACTTGCGTTTTGTTGGGTCTGAATGTATCTTGGGCCAATATTCGAATTGTTGGGCCTATTGGGCCTTGTGGCACAATATAGAAAGGGGCTTTACATTTGTGAACCTCCATTTGGGCCAATTCTTGGATTAGGTTGTTGTGGGCCTTCATGGGCCAATTAGGGTCATGATTAATGACTAAGGAGAATATTGGGCTTTAGTATAAGGTCCATTAGAAAGGTCCGGGCCCAATTTGGAAAATTAGGCCATTGATGGTTTTATGGACATTATAGTGTTGGGCTTTTGTTTTGGGTTTGGGCCTTAGTTATGGAGCGTACTGGGCCAGGGGTAAAATGTTTATTCTACCCCATGCATGGATTAAGGATGATGGTATGGGACCCAATTGGTAATTGGGTATATTGATTGGTAGTGACAGCTCGGGAAGCTAGTGGGGCAGCAACTAAGGAATTCATGTTGGAAGCTTCTGTAGTGCAAGGTGAGTCTTCTCAGCATACCAATGGGTCTAAGGTACCAACGCCGGCCCATTTATCTAGTTATGATGATTTTTGCGAATGTGCTATTGATACATTATGTATTTATCTGAAGACCATGTGGGGGTTCCCATGGAAAATAGTTATATATGAAGTATGCTAGTTGATTGTGTGGTATTTGGTATGCTAGTTGTCTTTGTGATACTTGCATGGAAGACCCCAGGGGGTTCCCGAGGCAGTTTGACATAAGACCATGTGGGGGTTCCCATAGCTTTCCAGGATAAGACCATGTGGGGGTTCCCATGGTAGTAGGCTAAGACCATGTGGGAGTTCTAGTGGCACCCGATGTAAGACCTTGGAGGGTTTCCAAGGCATCCTTATATGTTGTATGTTTCGCTCATATGTTTGTATGTATAGTTTGCATTATGTCTTGTTGGCAGGAAGACCTTGTGGGGGTTCCCAAGGTAGGAAGACCATGTTGGGGTTCCTATGGAAGATAAGACCACGTGGATCTTCCTGTGGCACTAAGTGTAATACCTGGAGGGTTTCCATGGCTTCCTTAAATGATTCTATGCAGGGCTTATGTGGTAGAGATAGGTTTTACAACTAATATGATATGTGGTATGCGGTAGAGATAGCTTTTATAGCTAATATGATATGTGTTATGTGGATTGTGTGTGGGGTATGCTCTGGGGATTCATTAGTCTTTGTGCTTATGGTTTACAGTTTTGGTTTCAGGTATCATCGATTTGGAAAAGAAGAGCTCAGATTGATCGCAGTGTACACCCCTATGATTTCCGCAACGAATAATTTTGTGATGAACTTTGATAAATGTTTTACTTAATGATGATTTAAAAATTTAGAAATAAATGGTATCAATTTTTAGCTATATTAAAAACGAAATTTTTAGCCTTGATTTTTGTGTCGTTACATACTTAACTAAAGCTAGTTAGAACTCCTAAAATCACAAATCAAGTAGCATTCGAGCATCAAGTAATCAGAATCAAGCATCAACTAAACAGGCCATCCTATCACCGACTAATCAGTACTAGCATGCAAGTCAACAAGCTCATACAATAGGAATACAAAGCCATCTCTCCTAGCGTTCTATCATGCAAAAACTAAGCTGATCCTTTGCCCCAACTAGCATGCGATTCACAAATTCACAGATAAAATCTTATCAGATAACATGTTTGGTTAATTTGGGAAAACCTAGATGAGCTCAGCTGATTGCATGCACCACACCCTTTCTTATTTCAGAGAAATTCTTTTCCTAAAAATATATTTCTTTTTGAAAAAAAAACATTACCAAATCCTCAAATTGAGTTCAGACACACCCATGAATGTGCCCGAATCCCTCAAACCAAGGCTCTAATACCAACTTGAAACGTCCCAAAAATATGACCCAAAATTCTCAATTTTAATTTAAATAAAACAATATTCCCAAAAACATCATCAATACAATCCAAGTGAAACTTAGTTTATCAACATCATATCAATCAGAGTAAACCACAAAAGCAGAACTATATGGTGTGTGTGATGCAGTCACCCGAGCTCTTCCCCTTGGAACTAGAAATACCTTAAACATAAACTAAAAACTATAAGCACAAAGCTTAGTGAGTTCCCCAAACTACCCCATACCATACATAATAACTCACATACTGTGCCCCCGCCCGGCATCGACCGCCGCTCTGTATGAAGATCTGTTATTCTTAGGCCCCGCCCACTATACACATACAATATATATATATATATATATATATATATATATATATATATATATATATATATATATATATATATATCACATAATCCTGCTAACACATACAAAACAATAGCATACGTTTCAACTATCGGGCCTCGCCCGACATCAAGCCCCGCCCAGTATTGTAACGCCCTCGTTTTTGGCTAAGCATTAATATTATGATGTAATAGTTAGGGTCGACAATTGTAACTTATTTTGAAGTAATGAAAAACAATTATTTGAATATTATGTGATTATTGTGCAATATACGTGCTTCTGATGATGTAATAAAAATACTAATAATAATATGTGTCAAAAATAAAATAATAGATAGACTCAATATCTATAAAAAAAAAATAAAGTAGTCGTAACAAGGATTCTAGGGATATAAGGAATGTTGAAATTCGACTTATAATGAAGAAGTTATGACCCATTGAAATTTTGCGACACTACCAGCACGACGGTTTGTATCGTAAAAAGTGAGTTTGCGATAAAATATATTTAGCCTTAGAAATCTAAATAAGATTCATAGTATATGTTAAACCGAAAGCGTTCATATAGAGAACGTCCAAATCTGACTTTGTTAGAGGAAGTTATGATTTTTCTAAGATTTGACATAGCAATATGCAGCCCATAAATCAAATTTTAGATCGATCGATTTTTAGCCGACACAATCTAAACAAGAATCTAAGATCACTTTAATAGGATGTCAACGATATAAGGACATACGAAAACGGAATTCGGATGAAATATTTATGATTTTTTAACAGACTTTAACTGTCTAAACCTGTTAAAATATAACCTTACAAATAAATTCAAAATTAGCTGACAGAGTATAAATGAAAGTTGTAGATCACGTCGCTACATATGCGTGGATATAAAGAACGTCAAAAACGGAGCTCGTAATTGAAAGTTATGGACGTTAGAAGATAATTAAATTATGGGTTATGATGCGAGGCTGACACGTGGTATAATCCCAACCCCACCTTTCTCCCACAGGTTCACATTGGATCTCGACACATGGCCCACGTACGCCCATAGGGCTTGATATGCCTAGCCTACTGAGTACGCCCCACGTTCTCCGAAGTGACGCCCCTCCTAATGCAATTCCTCATCCTATAAATAGAGGCATAAATCTTCTATTTTCTTCACAACTTTTCTTACCAATATCTCCCAATACCCCTAAACTGTCTCTTCCATTCCCTAGCACTTCCTAAGTGCTAGAAGCGAGTCCCGGTGTGCCAGAAGGCTCCACGAAGAAGAGTTTTCAGCCAACAATTCTGCCTGAGGAGAGCCCAGTTCCTCATTATGCCCCATTGTAAGTGAGTTATGCTTACCCTACTTTAAGTATAACTTATGTTTAAGTTCATTAATGTTATTATGAACCTATAAACAAGATTTATTAGCAATTAAAATTCGTTATACTAAATGATCTACTTACGGGGATGATGTCTAGGCTATGATTTAGTGAGGTGTTTAAAGTGATATTTCCAAATAGTATACTACGTATACCAAACGTACCCTACCTTCGATATAATCCTACCTGGTTGCTGCTTACTTGATATATCATGAAAGTAGAATTTGATTTAATGATGAATCTAGACTAATAATTAGCCGCAATAAATATTTGAGTAAAATCTTGTGATAATAATACTAGGTGTCGTCGAAGGAAAGGAAAAATGTTAGAAGCGAAACGCTGCTCGAGTTCCGAATCATCACTTTAACAAGTGAGTGTATAGTTACTTTCATCTTACACATAGATATGAAGTATTTAATATAAACTATGTGCTATGTGTGCATATTATATGTTTTCTTGGTATCTATGCTGGATGAAAAAAATATACATGTTTTTATTTGATTTAAATTGTATATGTATTTTATACCTATAATTATGACGGGTAAAGATGGGTAGATGATATAGATGATGAAATAAATGACGAGAGGCCTCAATGTTTAAGCTGATTTAGCCTTCTAGCGGAGTATAGATGACGACCACAGACTATTCTAGATAGTCTAGTGGAACGCTAGAATGCTAGCAACCTGTAGGTGTTTGTGAACGATGTGTTCGTCCGGTGTAATCCATCCCCCACATGGTTTTCTTACTGACATATATTGCTGAGGAATCCCCTAAGCAATATTGTCTTCTTGATGATGATCCTTAGGCTAGGTCCCTTGAGTTATATGTTTCAGGGACAGAAAGTGAGGATAACAGGAACGGGTAATCGGATTGAATGATTTGATGAAATTAAAGAATTTAATTATTTAGTGTTGAGAACCTTATGTGCTCACCAGGCTCCCAAGCTTGACCCACTCAGCTTCTTGTATTGTATGTAGTCGCAAAAAGAGAACAGGAGTGTTGATTTGATTACAGATCTATAGATTATAGGCCATTAGAATAATAGATGTTGTATGGTCTGTACTATTTCTATTTATCCTTATGTACTGTATTGACAATGACATCCCAACGTTTTTAATATAATTAAAATACATTTCTTAGGAAATGCTTTGATAATATCTTTATCATATTTTTGGGAACAAATTCTGCAACATATTTCTTCAAAAGGATACTCTAATTTTCAAATAAAGCATAAACAAATCGGTCTTTTCCGGTCATGAAATTGGGGATGTCACATGTATACATAGCATCACATAACACATGCAAGTGTTACACAAACTGTAGTGGTGTTGATTATGATGAAAAATGTAGAATATGAAAGATCTAGTGAATCATCATAAAAATCATGAACGTATGGAGTAAATAAATATAGTTTAAGCTCTCATTAGTTTTTGGTATAAAGAGTACAAACAGGTTTGCTATTTCTCTCTCTAAAACTAACAATCCAAAATGATCATTACATAAATGAGTGTCACTCACTTCCTATTTATATGAAAGACAACTCAATAGACAATACAAGTGGGTAAGCACAAACTACATTCAAGCGTGATTTTGCACCTTAACATTCTCCCCCTCAAAGCTAGGATTCGATGTACCGGCTTCAATATCCAACGAGCTCGCACGATCAAGTCCAACCCCCTTGAAATGATACCGATCTTCAAATACGCAAATGAATACACAAAGCTTCAAATACCCACTCTTCATTCTCCCCCTTTTTATAATCAAAAAATGATTATAAAACCCATTTAGGGTGAGAAGCGCTAGATAAATAATCTTCACATAACTCCCCCTTGATGTGTGCCAAAAATGAAATATCGATAAACTTGCATGGAAAAACAATCACGAAAAAGTCTTGAAAATTTTCCATTTGTGAAAACTTTTGAATTTTGGGTGAGAATTTCAAGAATTTCGAAAAACTGGGTAAAAACTACCAGTTTCGGAATTCTGCAGGGAGCCGATGCGCCAAAAACAGCTTAAGATGCGAAACTCTACCCCATTTGTGAAACTGGGCATAAAGTGTAAATTTGCATTAACTGTAGGGGATGAACTAGTAAATTCTTCAATTTTTCAGCATTGTTAGTCCAATTTCGATGTGGGGTATTTTTTGCCAAGTCTTCAAAACTGCAGGGACTAAATGAGAATCTTCTGCTTTCTTTACAAACTTTTTACACCAATGTCGAATCTGGACTAAAACTGTCAATTCTTTTAAAGACCAAACATGCAAACCGTAAATAATTGTTTTCTTCTTCACTTCGTTTCACAATAAGGGTCAATTCGCTTTCCTACTACAAGATTTCGACAGTCGACGCACAAATGATCAATCCAAAATTCAACCCTTCGCTTTTCATTTCAAGTCTTCGTTAACGAAGCACGTATAGCCATCGTTAACAAAGTGTGTAAAGGTCCGAGCCAACGAAGCACGAATCCACTACTTTCGTTTTACATGTCTTCCCTTTCCAGATCGAATACACAAAATCACAAACTTCACTAACAAAGCACGAATCCACTGCTTTCAACAATCCTTCGATTTCAGTCAACACTTCGCTTTTAATCAAAATGCATCGACATGAAAATATAATTGTAAACCCTTTGATATCAAACTCAAAATCATCACACTTCTCTTTTAATCAACCAATGTAGACTAGTGATGCTTGAGTCTTCGAAATCAAAATCATTAACAATCGACTTTTATATATCGACCCCAACCCCTTCGAAATCGATTCCACTATCAATCAACTCAAAGCAAATCATCGACATATCGATTCCAATCCTTCAATCAATCGAAATCTAGATATAGATTTGAACTCAAATATCCATTCTTCGAAAGCTATTCAAACCTTATTTCATTTCGTTATCAATCAACTGATCGGTTAATGTAGGTTTGACTCAAAAAAGTCAACTCAAATCAAATTCACTTTGAATCAAAGATTTTCATTCACAACTCGTTACCAAGATATAATCAAAAAAATTGATCTCAGATTCGATTCCAAGCATAAGCTTTCTTGACTTGACTCGTTACCAGGATATAATCAACAACATTGATCTCAATTCATCACCATCGAATTTGATCCTATAATCAACAACATCGATCTCAATTCATCACCATCGAATTCTATCCTATCGATTCGAACTCAAATTGAATTTCCACTCTAATTTAATAACAATTGACACTTGACCTGATCAACAATATCAGTACCAAATCGTTATTCAAGTTGATTTCAGCTTCAAATCGAACCAATCAATATCAATTTCAAAATCAACTTAATACCATTCAAAATCATGTTTGACACTAGAATGAACATTATAAAAATCGAGTTGTTACTCAAATGAACACTAATATGATTTTTAGAGATGAGGAAACGAAAACGAGAATCAAGAACAAAGTGATCAATAATTGAGAAAAGAACATTAGAGTGTACGACTGTGAAAGCTATGACGAACAAAATGTATTTAGAATTAAATGGATTTAATAATATTTGGGCTCAAACAAAGAAATCAGATCAAAGTGGATTGATTAGCTGAAGAGTATACGAATAACATTTTGGGCTCAATTAAACGAATCATGAACATTAAATGACTAATAGAATTGGGCTCTGAAAGTTTTTATTTAATTGGATTCGATGAACAGTAAATTTCATGATATTAGGTTTCTTCTAAATAAAAAATAATTAGATAAATCAATGGGATAGAAACGGATTTGATCCAATCACACCAAGCGATCAAAAAATGAAAAATCCAAAATATCAATCGAATCATGGACGTTTTGGAATCTATTTGAGAATTTGAGATACCTTTTCGACGATACGAGTTCCATTTGCAACGAATTAATCAAATTTAGAAGATATTGGTTCTTTTGTTGGAACGAGAAAATGTCCAATTTGAACATTGTACAACTTGTTCTTCATGTACTTCAACGATCTAAGAACATCTTCAAAAGAAGCATCTGTTGGGTTGTTACTTCAAATTCAATGCAACATTTGGAGATTGTTGCTTTGGAACCCAAATTTGCTTCATGGGTTTCGGATTCACAACAACATTTGATGATTTTTGTGAGTAAACCTGCTTGTTCTTCCTTTTAATCTTCTTCTTCTTTTTCTTTCTCATCTTTTTGCATCTTGAAGATTTGATTTCAAGAACCACTACATTCTTGACAAATTCAACTTTGCAAGCTTGAATCAAATCTTTTGGAGTTTAATAGTTGTGAATTTCTTCGATTAATGGCTTTAGATAAGGAGTCATTCCTTCAAACGAATCACAACAACATAAAACATCATCTGTTTGAACTCCTATCGAGCAAAAAACTTTTTCATCTTCATGAGAATCAATTTGAATCCTCTTGTCATGAACTTCAAGAAAATCAAGAACATCACATTGAACTCCATAGTCTTGAACTTCAAAAAAATGAAAAGCAAGAAGATCATTTGTGTTTTCAATTAGAGAAATTTATTTCTTATTAAAAAAATCTCTCTCTTCTCCTTCATATTGATTTCTGCTACGGACTAATACAGACAAGGGAATTTTATTCAACCATTCAATCTTACAAAGTGACTGAAATATCAAGCTTCGACCATCATCCTTCAATCCTCCATAAGAAACCTTATTACCACATGAAATCAACCCGCTTAACAATAACCCATAAAATTGATTTTCATTGACTTTGTATTTGACATCTTTAATGATCATAACCCAAGAATCATACGGCAAGTCCACGATCTTTGATCAGTTCATAAGATTTTGAGTTTTCTAGAGGGGGAAAGTGATAATCAAAGAGATCTTTAGAGAGAGAAAGTGAATATGAACAAAATTATATAGAGAGAAAGTGGTACAAACAAGTATTCGAGAGAGATAAAATCGAATTATGTATCAAATCAAGGAAAAATTCGATTTCTAAAATAGAAAACACTCTCTAAAACACGAAGATCAATAAGAACATGAAGAATCACCAAATCTAAAATGCCATCATGGATCAATTCTTGAATAAATCAAGAATCACCAAATCTAAAATGTCATCATGGTTCCAATCCATACTTCGGGTAAAAAGACCATTTTAACCCTCACCTAGTTTAGTTCAAGACTAAGGCCCAAACTCACAGTCTAAAAGGCCCAACACCAATTAATCATCTAAGGCCCACTTATGACCCACTTTGCCAAATTGGACCCAAACCTCTACATGGGCCTTACGCTAAATCCTAACAATTTTCCTAATCCAAACCACTTACACTAAGATGGCCCAATAAGAACTCCAATACCCAAGCCCAAAAGATAACCCAATCTCCAAGCCCAAAATATGAAAACCCATAAGACTAAGTACGTGAGGCATACTCAGCTGTACGCTAAGCGTACACGCTATATGGCTTATACGTCATGCGTAGAGACTTGTAAGCCCATCATATTCACCCATTAAGCCAAAATCATCTTTAATTACTTAATTCTTAAGTCTAGAAGTCCAAACCACATATCTAAATCCTAATAAGTATCAAGAACCATAAAGTCACTAACTTGGTGACTTTGCATGCCCCAAAAGGACCCAACTTCAAGATATAGCACTTTACGTTCACTAAATGGACATAATCTCATAGCTCCTGGAGTGGTATCAAACCACTCGATCTTATTCATGGGGCCAAAAGGGGGATAAAACTCATATATATTATATCTAAGCCATTAATAAACAAGATCATAGCTTTTACCTCAAACAAGCTGAAAATGGAGTAAAGAATCAAGATCCATAAGCTCTTCCTTGATCAACAATCTTGCATCAAGCTTTTTCTTCTTAACTATGGACCAAAAGACACACAAATGGACACAATAAGCTTAAAACATAAAGGAGAGGTTTAGGGTTTCATGCATGAGGCTATAAGGTCAGTGGAGGCTGAGAAATGAGGGTTTCATGAGCCATAAATGTGATTATATAGTGCCCAACCCTGAAATTAGGGTGTTCATTAAATCACATGTACACCCCGCGTACATGGATTTAAGCCCCGCGTACGTTTCTAGAATCCAGACATGGCCTTGCGTGAGTATGCTAAGCGTACCATGTGGTACACCCCGCGTACTCGCTTCATAGCTTTTACGCCAATCGTACCATGTAGTACACCCCGCGTACTACACAAGGACCAAAATGCAACTTATAAATACCCAAGGGACAATAATGAAACATACCAGGATTCAAGTGTTACATTTGATGACTTATTTGACATAAGACTTAAAGACTAGAGTTTAATTCCATACAAGTGAAGGACTAGCAATCATGGGTCGCATTGCTGAATTGTTGAGTGGATACATATAGATAGATTCTTGCTTGGATCTTTTCCTTCCCCATTAACTATTAAGCGTCCCCTTGAGTACTCAAAGGACATCAAAGGTTGTTAATATTTTAACACTTCTATGATTGTTGTTTTCTTTCCAACTCTTGGAAAATGATCCTTTATGCGAATAAACTAGTTATGTTGTTCAAAATTTAAGTCTTTCATTTGCTAACATCTTGAGATTTCTAACTAATTTTAAAGAAAATCCCAACATCCTGAGAATCCTAGTGTACCTTCCAGCATATATGACACACTAAAGACATCTGTGGCGTACCCTTGCACCAAGATGGAGCATCATGATAGAAGATGGCACATCTTGTAGAAGAGTGGCACATCTTCTTCTCAAGGTGGCACATATAGTTCCTAAATGGCACATCTACATCTTAAGGCGGCGCACCTACTCTAAAATGGTGTATCTTCCTTCGAGATGGTGCATTCTCTTTCAAGATGGCACATCTATCTTCCAAAGTGACACACCTTGTTTCCAAGTGGCGTATCCATCAACATGGCACCTCTCTGATGTTCTATTCCCTTTTTAGGTGCTCTATTGCTTTCTTATATGCTCCATTCCTTTATTAAGAATGCAATTTCCTTCTTATAGGCTTCATTCCCTTATTAGCTGCTCCATTAAAACCAATCCATGAGAATGATCTAAATAATCCAAATGCTGAAGTCACATTTAACATATCTCCTCCAACTTTCACTCTTATTTATCTTCATTGTGTTCCGCAACTCACCACAATCATAATGGATACGGTCTACAATCTTCCATCGAATTGTTGTCGGTTCATGTTAAGGTTTCTCCGTAGAGTGATCCTTGCTAGGATTTCTACGTTAATCTCACTCAATTGTTCGAACTCTCATCAAGGACTTGCTTCTCATATTCTTTGCAGATCTCAATTATGAAATCTACAAGTACAATTTACTAACTCCATTGCAGACTTCCATCTCTTTCGAACATCCTTTTACTCGAATGGTTGCCAATGTTGGAATTTTACAAAGACGATATTACCTTCGTAGATCTTCTGAACAGTTTTATTGGAATCGAAAACTATACAGCTCATCTTCCAAGCATTACCTTTTCATAGTCGTATCCTATTAAAAGACATCTCTTTGGAGATTTTCAAGGTTTCTCATGCATCGGAGGACCTAATTTAGATTGGACGGAACCTCAAAGGAACCCCTTGTGTCCCTAGGAAGCTAAAGGCGAGTTCCAAGGCACTTCTTGTTACAAACTAGATCGAAATGGCAAAATCTATGATCGTTTACCCCATCCAGCGACAATTATGTTTTCATGTTTATTTCTATGTAGGTTTTCTACGTATGAATTTGGTCATATATATTTCATCTACCAACTAATGTAACGGTTCCTAACTTTTATCAATACGTTGGTCAAAAATCAACTTACAAAACGAATTGGTGTCACCTCAATGTATGATGTGAAAATTCATAGTTCTTAGTTAGATAATAGATGTAAGGCTTCTAAGATGAGTCTGATTGATTGTATTAAAAGCTCTCATTTAACTATTAACTTTTGTGTAATTTAAACTATTTCTACTAATTTGATTATCACTATTGCTATCGTGTTTCAATATATATATATATATATATATATATATATATATATATATATATATATATATATATATATATATATAATGAGGTTCAATAAATAACCATAATTAACAAGGAACCAAGAAACCAATCGTGAGTGTCGGAAATCATAATGATCAACGGCCAAGGAAATAGATATACACGTGCATATTAGATGCACACACACACACACACCAGATTATATCAAAAAATCCGCACTCTTACCGAAAAACTAATTTTTATTTCGTTTAAAAAAAATTTAGGCCACATTTTTTATCGGAAAAAAAAAACCGAATATACCGTTGTTCTAGATTTTCGTCCTCTTTCCGTAGAGATACATGTTGATATATATAAAACGAATTTTTTTTTTCGTAAAAAACACATTTCATTTTGTTAGTTTTTTCAATTTTTAATTATATTCTTACCAAAATAAAAAGAACTAATTATACCAAAAATATTAATTTTTTGTACTCTATTAATAAATATTAACACCGACTAAAAAAAACCCCGATCAATGTAGATTCACACTGTGAATCTAAACTATAAATATTTCAATTTTTAACATTCACAATGTGAAAAAGCTCGATCAGTTCAAATTCACATTGTGAATATGTAAAAAAGCTCGATCAGTTCAAAATCCCACTGTGAATATGAGAATGTTCAAAATATGAATATTAATAGGTTCACAATGTAAATCTAAACTAAAATATCGTTTTTTTAACATCAATATTAATCTTTGTTTAAAGAGTACTAAAAACTATAAATTTTGATATATTTATTAACTAGAAAGGTTACCCCCGTTACGCGGGGGCTAGAAACTTTCAATGTTGTTTCCGAATCGATAAATATGACAGATGTACAAAGTGGAAGGATGACAAGCCCGAGCTTTGCCCCAAACCGTTTTGTTCATGTTTTTATGAAAAAATATAAAAGTTTTGACTGCAACGACCAGAAATGTGAAAATGGCTAAAGAATTAAAACGATAGGAATTAGCAAGTTTTTAGAAAATGGATCAAAGTTTTCGAACCGTTAAAGTTATGTGGCCAAACTTTAAATATTAAAATGTTGCTAAGTAGAAAAGGGATCAAAGTTGTCAAACCGTTAAAGTTTTGTGGCCATACTTTAAATATTAAAAGGTTCCTAAAAAAATGTAAAAATATGGATGATAAGGACCAAAAGTGTAAAAATAGCTAAAAAATGAGGACCAAAGTTGTCAAACCGTTAAAATTTTGTGGTCAAACTTTAAACATTAAAAGGTTCCTAAATAGAAAAGGGATCAAAGTTGTCAAACCGTTAAAGTTTTGTGAACAAACATTAAATATTAAAATGTTCCTAAAAATGTAAAAATATCGATTACAAGGAGCAAAAATGTCAAAATGGATAAAAAATGAGGACCAATGTTATCAAACCGTTAATGTTTTGTGGCCAAACTTTAAATATTAAAAGGTTCCTAAATAGAAAAAGGATCAAAGTTGTCAAATCGTTAAAGTTTTGTGGCCAAACTTTAAATATTAAAAGGTTCCTAAAAAATATAAAAAGAAGGATTACAAGGACCAAAAGTGTCAAAATGGCTAAAAAAGCAATTTCCATAATATATATATATATATATATATATATATATATATATATATATATATATATATATATATATATATATATATATATATATATATATATATATATATATATATATATATATATATATATATTTGTGAATCAAGATTAACAGTTGAATTTAAAACAAATACACAATATCATTTCTGGGTAAACATGATCTCAACTTGTGCAATATTTAATTCATTACACAACCCATCTCAGCCATCGTTTCTTCACTTATCCTCTACCTTATTTCACCGCATAAACCGGCCCGTAAGTCGGTAACAATGAACCTAGTTACAATCATCATTTTAATGCCAATCAGTATGTAGCTTTTTGACCAACGAAAAGCTAAATTTTGATATTATCTTATAACATTATCAAGAGAACCTACAAAATTTACCATCTTAACAAAGAATATATATATATATATATATATATATATATATATATATATATATATATATATATATATGGATTGACAGTTATTGTGCGGATGTATGGACAATGCTATTATATGAGAATTACTGATAGAATAGTTTGTTTTTACTAATGTGAATACGTTCAACCTTATACAACTATTGTCATTTTTATGTATTCTTATTAATTTTTGTTCTTACACATCATTTTTTACTCATTTTCATTTTTACAGAATACGACTCAATAAACATTATGATAGAATGAGAAAACTAAAAAAAAGTCTATAATGACCTTATAGACGATCTAATTAATGAAAATGCATGATAATGACAATAGTTATGTAAGATTGAACGTACTCATATTACCAAGCAACATATTTTCTTTGTCAATCTCACAAAATAGCACTGTCACACGTCCGCATAATAAATGTGAATCCATATTTGAACCAAGCTATATATATATATATATATATATATATATATATATATATATATATATATATATATATATATATATATATATATAGGGACTGATTTAAATAAGAACAAAAAAAAATAATAACCGCAAGAACCCTATTTTATAAGTAAATATGTACACAATACTTATTAAACATGTTAGAATTTGGATATTTTTTTGTATTTTCGGTACGAAATAGGAAAAATTGTAATTTTTGCAGTCTAATATTTTAATGAATACATCGAGTCATATTTTAACACAAAAATTATACGAAATACAAAATTTAATACAATCCATTCATAGGTTAGTATACAAAATTCACAATTTAATACAATAATAATAACACTAATTCACTAATTTAGGAAAGTCAAACTCAAACTCTACCACCACCACCAACTACCACATATCAACACCATCTATCGATGTTAACGTCGTAACCATCATTCCTTTCAAACCAAAATTATATATAAAATTGTACATTCTTAGCTTAATATTGTACTCACAGTTTAATAAACATATTAATTCACTAATTTACAGTTTAACGCAACAATTATAAAAACATATATATTCTTATATATTTACTTCATAAAAAATACTAACAAGAAAATTAATACAAATATTTATATTTTAACAAAAATTCATAAGAAAACAATCACAATTTAATATAATCATCTGACAGCTTAATACAGTTAATAGACAAAATTAACAGCTTAATATATTAAATTCATTGTTTAATACACAAAAACTATATATTCACATCCATATTTTGTACTTAGTAGTTATATTTATACCTTAAGACATGTGGGTTAGTTTTTCTTTCAAGTTTTAATTTATATAATATTCACAATTTAAATTTTACATGTTATTCAAAATTAGAGAAAATAAAATCTTTATATAATGCTTCTTTCATCCTTTATTTTAGAAGCAAACATAAAATCCATAAAAAGAATTAACAACTTAATATACTTATTTCACAACTTAATACATTTAATTTACAATTTAATAAACAAATTCACATTTTAATAAAATATATTTACAGGTTAAAAATTAAATTTGATGATGTTTGGAGCTTGTATGTTATATTAGATTATAGTCCACACACTCATCACAATTCACAATTTAAAAAACTTAAATTCACATTATCTGAGAAAACACTAATATAATAAAAACACGTTTAAACTCACATTAAAACTTATAAAAATTCATACATATACTGCTTAAAACATATAAAAAATTCATTTAATCACAACTAAAAATTATGAAAAAAATCATACATTCACAAATTAATATTTACAAAAAATTATGTATTCACAACTTAAGACATATGCAAAATCATGTATTTATACAAAAAAAAATTCTAATTGAAACAATCAGATATGTATAAAGTCCATGAATTAACAACTTAATAATTATAAAAAATACACTTATTCACAGCTTAAGAAACTAGTTTAGAAACGTATTCATATTATTCAATGTTTAAAAATATACCTTGTTTTTGGTGAAGCATTTCGTCAAACATCTTCAATGAATCATATATCAAGATCTGACATTGTTCCCTTGCTTCAGATCCATGAGCACTGATGGTAGGCAGCAACGGTGGTGCGACGTCGGTGGTTGTAGATGTGGAGTCACATCGACGGTGGTAACATCAGATCTGTTGGTGGTGGATTCCGTCAGATCTATTGTTCCGACGAAGCAAATTGGAGAAGTTTTCTTATATACCATCAGATCTGGGGACGAACTAGATCTGAACTTTAGAGCAAAGTGTGATGTTTTTTGGTGTTCCAACGAAGCACAATAGTTGATGTTAGGTGGTGCTCGGTGGTGAAAAGGTCGACTATCAGATCTAACCAAATTGCACCAGATCTAATATGTTTTGTGTTTTAGAGAGAGAAAGTGAAGCTGAAACAACTTCTTGACTTCGGATCTGAAACCAAATGGTGATAGACAATGATGGAGGAAGGTGGTGGTTATCACCGCTCACCGGAGCTCATAATCCGGAGGAGAAAATTGTAGATCTGAAGTCGAAAATAGTATATTTGAAGACGAAAATTGTAGATCTGAAGAGAGAAATCATAGATCTGAAGAGGAAAATCGTAGATCTGAAGCTGAAATTGTAGATCTGGAGCCAACCGAAACTTGTGGATCTGATGGCGGTGGTTCGTCGGCGGCGGTGACAGTCAAGGGTGGTGGCTTGTGGATCATGTAAGAATGTAAGTTGTGTGTGTAGATCTGGTTATAAAATAGGGTTCTTACGGTTCTTAGTTTTAGTGGTTCTCATTTGAACCTTTACCTATATATATATATATATATATATATATATATATATATATATATATATATATATATATACACACACACACACACACAATAAGAAAATGCACAATTTGGGACGACAAAGAGCGTCACAAATACTCAAAAATGTCATTCCTAAAGGCTTTAGGGACGACATGTCGTCGCAATTGAGTCGCCACATTTCCCTTGTAGCTAATACACAAACAGTGTCCCAAAAGTTTCGTCCCTAATAGCCATCGTTGCAAAAGGTGTCGTCACAAAAGGCGTCGTCCCTAATAATGTCGCCATTAATACTGTTTTTTAAGTAAAATTTATATATTGTATTAGTTTATATTATAAAAATACATAAATTATAATTTAGAAATCTGCATTATATTAAACATCAAATAACATATACAATGTGCAAAACTTACATAAACAATCTAATAAACATGAAATAAGTTGATCTAATTCATACTCTAGTAAATCCATACTAACATCACCCATAACATAAAACAAGAAATACCAATCGTCTTCCCTTTTGTCGTTTTCCTCGTCGTTGTTGGTTGCATTATCGACTTGGTTGCTAAATGAGCAGATAATATATTCAATTGCCGTCACAAACGCCTAGTTTTTGAGAAAAGCGTTAACATTCACATCCTACAAAGTAAGAGTATAAGTTCAAATATATCAAACTATAAAAACAAATTATTATTACTTAACAATTAAATCACAAACACATTAAGACATTAACAATTTAACAAACTACCAAATTCATACCAATTTAACAAACTATCAAACTACAAAATTCACAACAAATTGATAAGTACATGTGTTGGTTGCAGTGTTTGTGACTGTGACTTCCACTATAAGGGAGCACTTGTACCTGCTACGGAAGGCTTAGGCCCGATGCCTCTTACATGCCTCCTTCGAGCACCTAACACCTTCTCCAATAAGGTTATCCAATCAATCTAGTTTGGATCACCACCAGAGTCAGCTATTTGCTGAGTTTGTAAAGCAACCTAAGAAACTAAAGCAATTTGTATTTCATGGACATTGTCAATATATTTCAAAACAAACACAAAAAAACAACATTCTACTTTATTTTTAAGTAATAATAACTTACATACTATTCTTCAACTAACGGATCAACGAACTCCCCTTTTTTATTGTCATGGGCACGGTGAAATACTTCAAGTTTATTTAGATTCTATTAAAATTAAAAAATATGTTATACTTTGAATAAACATTACAAAATATGTTATAACTGAATAAACATTGATGTAACTTACATTCTTGAAAGAAATACTATCGCAGCTGTACGTCCCTCCACGATTCTTAACTACTTCCTTTTTACAACATTCTTTGTTTACAATGGCTCGTTTACAATGCCTATCTGTTAAGAAGTGGTTAATAGTAGCACTCCAACGCGCCGAATCCATAACCTAGGGGGTGGGGGGGGGGGGGGGGGGAGGTCGAGCCCTTGCTGCCTCCGCACCCTCTAGCATATCTATAAATATATCTTTTGCCCTATTTATGCGACCTGTATACTGCTGACATATCTGATGTTTCAGTGACGCCCATAAAATTCTAGCATCTGGATTATTTGAAATGACTTGAAAATCAAAATATGTCTACAAGAAATAGAGAAGTTAAAAATACATCAAAATAAAAAATGTTAAATATAACTTTATAAATAATTTACCAAAGGATACGTAAACATGTCATTCTGATCGGCTTTAGGAACTTCTTTCCAGGTGTTCTTATCCAAAGCTATGTCGCGTCAAATATAACTTCCAACCTCCCAAAAAAAGCATTCGTATACATCCCCAATCGGCACAAAAGTATTTCTATAAAATACTATTTTTAGAGGTCGTCTGCCGTTTGCTTCGTATAGCCGATGGATTTTCTTGTATACTGTCATGCCTCTTCGTCTGGGAGGTACAATTGCTTAAAAAATATTAGTCATGATAGTTTTTATATACATACACTATGAAATACAAAGAATTAGAATAAATATTATTTACCATCAATATGGTGAACACCAAAACCTCCACCGAATGGATGTGGTGCTCGTCACCACCATCACCTTCGTAGCCCATCACAACAGTAACAAGATGAACCAATACAACCCAAAAAATGACATCCTGAATATATATATATATATATATATATATATATATATATATATATATATATATATATATATATAACACGATATGAAAAATTATAACACAAGTGGGAGTAGTTTTTCTATTATAACATTGTCCCTTAAATGTGAATTATAACATACTTTTATTATTTATTGTGTCTTAGTGTAGCATCCGTTTGTCGGATCGTCGGTTACTATCATTAGCGATGACACTATTAGCAGCGACGCCCGGCGCATAGTAACGACAATCCGACGTTTGTCTGATGTTGTCCCAAGTGCCTCATGTCGTCGCAAATAATGACGTCCCTAATGGTTGTTTCTATCACTTTCATTTCAATAATATTCAAGCCTATCTTCCAATTCCATCAAGGAGTACACTCATGCCATAACTAACCCATTACTTAAAGCGTTCTTTTTCTTCTTCATGAATATGTGCAATAATCACACACACCACTACCATCATCACTCATGCAATGTCAATTGTCACACATCATGAATCTTTGTTACCCCATTAAAGGACAGACTGCAACTGTTGGATATACCACTACACTTAGTTGCTTTCATTTCATTCTTTTTCTATTTCAAACTTACTTTGTCTAATATTTGACAAACACAAACTCAATCAATACAAGCCAGTGAAAACTAATTAAAGAATCCCCATATGTGAAACATCAAGGCCAAATATCATATGTTCATCCTTGAAAATCATATGATGCTAACATTTCAAGCAATTTGCATAACTTTTTCTTTCATATCTAAAATGTAGCTTTATAGTTGCCAACTAAGAATGAAGATGCTAATTCATCAATTCACGAGTTATTTTTATCTCAACTGAATATATATATATATATATATATATATATATATATATATATATATATATATATATATATATATATATATATTCGCTAAAGATGATCATATGGAGGCCAAAATCTTTTCACATTTATTAGTTACATATATAGGGACACGAGAGCATCATTAACGTCAACATCAAAATAACACCAAAACTAATATTCCAAATGTAAAAATGTACTAGAGAAGAACTAGAAATATCAATCTATGCGACACCATTTACCACTTGTGATCGTGACACATTTTTTCTCCTTATATTGGTTAATTACCCCATTTACATTGTACGTTCATGGAATGACAAAGCGTCCATCAACACTTGCATCAAAGCGGCACTATATATCAGCACATAGGACCTGTATCGTGGGGTACCTAATTAACCAAACATTCCCCAACTCAACTCTAACCTAGTCCTTGTCAAGTTTATCAATCCTTACAACCAACCTCCCCTTATAAAGAAGATGGTGTACAGGAATCTTGGGCCCAAATATGCCCTAAAATATCCTCCATGGTAGACAATGAAGATTCCTAGTAGGTATTTTTCAAGATTCACATAGTCCTTTTGCATGCGCCTGACAACCTCACTCAGTGGACGACAAACTTGTAGCTGCTCATGCTGAATAAGAGCCCATTAATTAGTAGATATTTCACTCCATTTTCATTTAATGATTGAAATCCTTAATCAACATCATCTACACTTAAGCAACATGACCATGTGAGATAATCATCACTTGATGATGATTGAGAACTTTGATATATATATCTTTGCAATAGTTTGACTCTTTAATTAATGAACATATTAAATATGTTTGCATATGTGTGTTTTAAATATAGGACTTTGTTCTTAAGGAGATTTATAAGTATATGTATAAATATACAAATCATTATACGAGGACACATTAATTGACAATTTATGCACACAAAAGATATATTGTAAGAGCATCACAATAGAAAAGTTTTTTCATTAAGTATTTTTGTGTTACATAAGCGTCGTCAACTCAACAAAATAAAAACCTCAACGTATCTCCACTACAGAAAAGCTCTTTTCACAAATCTTATTTGTGGGTTCTACTAAATTTTGAAAAAGTTCATGGATAGATATCTTGATTTTCACTTTGTCAAATGAGCTCCTAAAAGGACTAAAGATTCCAGCAAAGAGATACATGCACGCATCTGCTAGAGAAGTATAAGGGCCTCACCTAGTTGAAGACTTGTAAACATCAAGGAAACCTATGGTGCTGATTGCTCAATTGATTCTTTTACTTGTGCATTATTGAAGAAACTCTTACTGTTTGTACTACTTGACCGATGTTAATTGCGCATTATGTAAATGCGCCTAATGATTACATCCGTGAAAGGTGATGAAATGGCATCATGCATGACTAATAGAAGAAGAAAAAAAACAAGAATGATCCTAACACACAAAGTGTCACTAGATAAGTCTTTGAATGAAGAATTCTTAGTGTTAGGATAATCAAGATATTTCTATAATTGTCTTTCTTCACTTTCATGATGACTGAGCTGGAAAGATGGCGAATAATCACTTTATCCAAAAATCAATGAAATAGGAACCTGCACATCAACATTGATCTTGATCTTGATCTTACTTGAAAACCATGCCCATGGTATCGACTGGTAATTAATTAAGAAGAATATTAAATATTCACACGGAATGCAAGCCAACCACAATGAAAGAAAGAACAAGCGAAAGAATCTAGTAAATTGACATATGAAGTTTGTTCTTTGATGTTGATCTTCACATGATGGGACAAGAAATTGGAAATACCCTCCTTAACAAATTAGTTATTGATGTCATCAAAGCTTTAATCAATATCTTAAAGAATACAAATATTAATTAGGCTCTAAAAGTTGAAATACGAGTGTTTGATTATTGTAATGTCTCAAAAATTCATAGTAAAATTTTCATTTTAAACAATAAACTCATATAATGAATTGTTCCAAAACCAATTAAAGTGAGTACATCATTTAAACATCATAGTAAAAATCATAAATAGCCAATGTGGAAAACTCTGTGAGATGTTGTGCAGTCGTATTGGGCCCTTCCCTTTGGAACAGGAAGTAGCTAAAACCATAAACGCAAAATCTTAAGCACAAAGCTTAGTACGTTCCCCAAAATACCACATACCATACATGGAATAAAGAATGTTATGTGCCAACCATAGTCTTACAATTACTATCATGCCATGAGCCGTATCATGGTCTTTCATTGCTATGTCAGGGGCCAAAACTCAGGTCTTACAAATAAGTACCAAGGGCCACCTCTTAGTCTTCCATGCAACTATCACAAAGACAACTAACATCCTATATATAACTGCCAGGGTCCAGACCCTGGTCTTGTATACAAAGTTTCGAGAGCCACAGCCAGGTCTTTTGTACAATGTGTCAGGAGCCATATCCAGGTCTTTTATATAATTGTCAGGGGACACCACATGGTCTTCCTACATAACATAATCCAGTGGGACGACATTTGTGTCTTTGACTCACAAATACAATGATGAGACTCACCTTTCAGTCGATACTCAATTGATACTGCTCTTACTGTTAGGAATATCGATGTTATGCACCACCTATACTGTTATACAAGGTAAGCCCTTAGCTCTTCTTCCAAAACTAGGAGTTTGGCCAAAAGTCAACCCAAGTCAAAAGTCAACGGTCAACGTTCACTTTAGTCAACATGACCACTCTATGGCACTCATATAACAATATAGTCGTGCATTTCACAGTCGCCATATCATGACGACCTAAGGCCACACCGTGGGCGTTGGGTCTTTAAACAACTTAATGGGTTAAACTGTTTTCATCGATTCTAAGAGCTCCAAAGCTTAGATCTGGTCAATTTTATGGTCTAAATGGATAAGGTTTCCAACTTTATCCATGAAGACACCCAAAGAGATCAATATCTCAAACCTTGGGTCCAAAAGGGCAAAATACAACACAGAGTTAACCATTAATCCCTTAATCTAAAAACTCCTTAAGCCAACTACTCCACAAGAGTTTTCAATACAAGATGTAGCGTAAAGGTGAGTGCTTTATACACATGCATGTCCAATGCATGTCTAGAATCCATTTTAGATTAAAATGATCTAAAAGTGACCAAAAAGTCATGCAAGTTCATGAACCCCAAACAAAGTCTAGATCTATAAGATATATTATTCATGGGACTCAGGAGAGTCACAAAGTTGCAACCTTTATCACTTCAAACCAACCAAACATTTCTTATGGACCAAAATATGCTAAGAAACTAGATCTACAACCAAAGAATCATCAAAATAGAAACTTGAGGACTTACAAATGGTCCAGAGAGTGATTCCAAAGATGAAGAGGAGTTGTTGCTTGATCCTTGGGCTAACACCTTCTTCTTCTTCTTCTTCTTCTTCTTCTTCTTTCAAAAATGCAACAAAACACCACAAAGGGCTCAACACTCAACAAGGGAGGCTAGGGTTATGGTTTTTGATCTTGAGAGTATAATGGAAGCTAATAAGGAACCTTAGGTTGAAGTTAGTGAGGTTTAAATATGGAAGAAACCCTAAAAGATCTTAGTCTTGGGGCAGAACAGCTTCCACACCGTGGCTCCCTTGGCCATGTTATAGTAGGTCATTAAAATTTTGCGATCAAGAAAACACTGCCACGCCATGATGAAGCCCCCATTCCATGGCCACCCAAAATGAAAGTCTTAAAATCTGAAATGATCTCAACCTAAAACGGATGTTACAACTCTCACCAACTTAAATTAGATTTCTTCCTTGAAATCATTCCTTACAATTTACTCTTGCCCACCTGTCAAATGTGACAACCCTGGATTTTCATTTGGTCAAACCCTAAAATTCAATCACTTCTTATTATAAGTTCGTTTGATTATTTTAATATTATTCTTTTAAGTGAACGGGTGAAAGAAAGTGTCGTCTCGGGTTTTGAAATTTCAAAACCGCAAACTCCTCGTGTCTTAGAAGTTCATAGCCAAACTTTTATGTTTGGGCCGGAAAATCATCCAAAAACCGTGAACTCATGCATAAGCATGAGTTTACTCCTCAAATTAGTCACTTTTCATTATTTCACCCTAAAAGAGTAAACTCAAAAAGAGTAAACTTAAAAACCTTCTCAAGTATCATCCAAGAATTAAATCAAGATCTTCAAACTTGTAAGTGTTCTAGCCATTCCAAGTTGGTATAACACTTAATCTAGTGATTGTACATCTTTTCATCCATCCATATTTGTGTTTTGTTTAGATTTGCAAAAACACCAAGAACACCAAGAACACACACTAAGTGTTCTTGGACTTTTAGCTAAATTCAAGCTTCCATATAGTAAGTACTTCCATCCTTGAGTCTTATTAAGCTTGTATTACATGTTAACATCAAGAAAATGTCCCAAGAACACAAAGATAAAGGTGTTCACGGTTTTGGGAGGCTCCCAAAACCATAAACACCAAATAAGGTGCAAAGTGGTGCTTTAAGTTGGCTAGATGCTTCACAATGCCTAATGGACTTGTCTAGATCTTTCCTTGATGTGTTTAAGCCATGAAAAACACCAAAGTCCAACATTATTATGTGTTTACGGTTTGGGGATCTCCCAAAACCGTAAACACCCTAAAGTGAGTTTAATTGGGCCATATTCCTTCCTTAGGCCTAAAAACTAACCTAGACAATTACCTTGATGAATTAAGGACTTGAAAACATGGAAATACCATTTTCCATATGGGTTTAAGGTAGTAAACCCAAAGGGAAATGACCAAGAGGCCGTAAACTCCTCAAAGGAGTGTTTTGTTGCCCTAGTCCCTTCCAAAGGCTTAACCACCAAGTAGAAATGCTTCAAAGGACTTGTAAAACCTCAACACAACATATGGTCATAAGGTGTAGAGTTTACGACCGTAAACCCTTGAGTTTACTGCCGTAAACTCCTTGGGTAATGGTCATTAAAACCGTAAACTCCAAAAGAGTTTACCCTTGGACCCTAAACACTTTAGCCTTGACCTCAACCACTTAGATGCCATCCTTAGGGCTAATAACACCTATGTAAGGTGTTTATCATGTTATAGGAGGTCTTATCATGATCAATTAGTAGTTTAAAACTAATTGGGTACATATATGTGTGATTATATGTTAACTAGGGTCATAGAGTGTGCTCAGGACTTCACTTGACACCTAGCAATCCTACATCTTCCGTACTTCTGAACCACTCACTACAGGTGAGTTCATACCCCTTAATCAATGTTTTAAATGATTTTAAATGCTTTAATGGGGGGGGGGATACAAGTAGAAAGCAACATGTTATTAAATCACTCATATGTATTTATAACTGTGTTTTCATCCAACAGATTTCACATACTTCAAAATGTGATGTATAAAATGGTTTTCTATCTTAAAAATACTTTGTTATCAAATGTATTACTTTTGAAATGCTTATTAAAATGACATCAAGTCATTGTTAATTATTGTTCAAAACTCTTAAATGTCTTACAAAACCATTTTCATCTACTTGAACAAAACTATATCTATACACTTATGTACTTATATAGGTATTGATATGATAATTTTCAGCCTTCATTCAGTTTTCCCACACTCTTGTGTAGCAAGGGTGTATAAACCTTCTTGAACAATCAATTACCTTCCAGTTAACTATTATAGGGATAGTTAGGAGATACAAAACATAATTCCTGTTACAAGGAATCACACCAGAGTCAGTTCATTCATGAGTCTATGCTATACATTACATGATACATGAATACGTCTACATAGATACGCTTACATGAATACATTTACATATATACATTTATTTGTATACACTTACATGGATACTTGTACCTAGATTCATTAGGATGAATTACTAGTACATTATGTGTAAATTGTTCTGCCTATCCTAGTTCAAAAGGATAACTGGACGGGACTAACCATTCCGGAACCCACCTGTTAGCAATAGAGGTAATGAACATCTACGGATGCCTATGGTTAACACTTATATTAGGAGTACCTTTACGGGACTAACCATTCCTTAAACCTGCTACTAGGTACAGAGGAAAATGAACAATCTACGGATGTTCAAGGTTATACCTTTCGGCAGTCGCGATGTCGAGTTGATCCTAATGCAAAAGGACAACACCTACATGATTATATTTTTCCTATTACTTTATTTTGTGATACATTCACATAAACGATGAGTTAGACTAAGTACTATTAGTAATAGTCAAAAGAAGGAAAAACTATCTTTGTTACAGCAAAACATACAGGTCTTGGTAGAAGACTACCTTCATACATACATGTCTTGGTAGAAGACTACTTTCAAAACATTCGGGTCTTGGTAGAAGACTGCATTTTATACTAGTAGGAAATATGGGATTTTCTAGGGTTTTTCATACTTATATCAACTCTTTCATTCAAAGATTTACATGGCATTCATAACAACTTTCCAAAACAAGACAATGAAACTTAAATACTTATGAATTCACCAGCTTTAGGCTGATACTCGCGTTCAAAATAACTTGTATTCTCAGGTCACCAGTAGATAGGTACGATGGCCAGGTTCTGAGAAGACAGAGCACAGACAAGACTCGTATTTTATTTTGATTACATATTTTGGTGTCTTATTACAATGAAAGAACACACATGTATTAAAACATTACTTTTAATGCAATGGATGATGTTGTTGCTTGTTTACTACTTTACACTGTTGTGATACTGTACATGACGTCCTCCACCCCAGAACGTTTCCGCTGTTCTCGGTTTTGGGGTGTGACAGATTGGCATCAGAGCATTGCTTATAGTGAATATAGTATATCAACCCATAAAAGATATACTAACTATAAATACATTTGATTAAAACACTCTGTCAAAGAGTTTATACTTTTTAAATAATTAAATATTTAAGTAAGTATATGTGCCTGCATTCATACTAAAATCAGTGTCACAATGACAAGAACAAAAGTATTACGATTGTTGAATATCACAAGTAAGCCTGGGGATATATGGTCAGTCTTGGGAACGGCATAGCCTGATCAACTATGCTGGTCCAAGGAGTGATTAACATATGCCCAAGAATGGTTGTGATGTGGCAACAAGTCTAAGAACTTACCAACACAACCATAAAGAAATACCATAGGGGTATTTGGTCTTACTGTAATTATCTTAGTCAGTTCGTCTGTTTAGCTATTTCTTATATCCATTTTCTCACGTAGATTTTAATGGTTGGATTTCACCATGGCGACCCGTACTTCCTAAACCAAGGCAATGCTGGATGGCTAGAGGAAGAACCAGAAGAGGATCACCCAATACCTTTTGATGATCACCATGCCGAGGGTTTTTCTGATAGTTTTGACTCGGAGCCTGAAGTCAACAACCTACCTCTGGCTGCTCAAAACCCAAACCTGAACCCTCGTCCTGCATTTCAAGGACCCACACCCCTGTGAGCCACAAAATTGAATACATGGAGTCAGGAACAGAGTCAACCTATTCCCTACAACGGAGACAGAAGCTTCTACAACCTCAATGAGGGAGGTTCTGCTGACAGGGTCCTACCCATCATGGTTCGTAGCATTTCTCGGAACACAATACTGGGTCAATCAACTATTAATCGAGTCTTGGAGATTAACGCGAACTCTGGCGTTAACACCGTCCGCATTCGCCAACTAGAGTCTGCTCATGAAAGGACTCTGGTCCGCAATGCAGCTCTGCAGAAAGAACTTGCTGAAACTCAAGCTGAAGTTAGGGAACTTCGAGCTCAGCAAGCAAGAACTGACAGGCGTATAAGGGACATGGAACGTCTACTGTCGGGAACAAGAACTCATGCAAGTAGTTCTCGTCACCGATAGAATCTCATTGACTCATCTTTTGGATATAACCTAGCTTATGTAAAAACTTTTGTCTAATTTCCTACCTTTGTAAATCTTAGACCGTTAGGTCTTGATCTAGTCATGGTTCTGTCAAAATTTTCCTATCTTGGTTGATGTAAAGCCTACTTCTAGGCCATTTTTCCTGAACTTGTTACATCTGTAATCCCAGTATTATTGACAGATATTTAATCATATGGAAATTATTATCCAAATGCTATCATCTTCATTTAAGTTATACTATTCACTGTGTTGTTGGATTATGGGGAGTTAGTCCATGAGGCACACTCATTATTCATTTATTCTTATCCATGTCGTCATCTTTTAAATGTATAGTTAAAGATCTCGCCCCGCAGGAATCCCAGGCGGAACCCAAATAACGAAACGCCGATACCACCTCCACCACCACCTCAACCTCCTCAACCACCTTCTCCTTTCGATGCCACTATGTTCCAGGCAGCCTTCACAGCAGCAGTGGCAGCTGTTTTGATAGCCATCAATGCTCATGTCCCTAGTGGATCGGGAACAGGTGCACCTCCCTCAAACCACATCGAAAGCCATGGAAATCCCCGGGAATGCACCTACAAGGACTTCACGAATGCCAAACCCCGCAACTTCAATGGAACTGGTGGGGTTATGGTGTTAAGACAATGGATTGAAAAGATGGAATCAGTCTTTGAAATTTGTGCTTGCCAGGAGGGTAACAAGGTCAAGTTTGCAACTTGTACCTTCTCTGACAGAGCACTAACATGGTGGAATGGCCATGTTAAGTATCTGACTATAGTGGTGGCATATTCCATCAGCTGGGAACACTTGAAGGACATGCTGATGAGAAAGTACTGTCATCGGGGTGAAATATAAAAACTCGAGCAGGAACTCTGGGATCTGCAAATGGTTGTATCCCACATATCAACCTACACAAATAGGTTCTGCGATCTGGCAATCCTATGCCCTGATATGGTTACTCTCGAAAGCAAGAAGATAGAGAGATATATCTGGGGATTGTCTCCCTAGATCCAGTCAAGTGTGTTAGCTTCCAAGACTGTCACTTTTGATAGTGCCAAGGAGCTGGCACAGTCTCTCATAGACCACGGGAAACACAGTAACCCAACAATCCCTACACCCGGACCACAAAAGTTCAACCCCGACAACAAGAAGAAGGGGTGGAACAAGAGGAAAAGAGGGGCTTCGCAAGAATCCTCCAAGAGACAACAACTTGTGGCAATCAATGCCACCACGGTAACTCCCGTTGTCCCTGCGAACCCCTTACCAGCAAGAACTTCCACTGGAACCCTCCTGAAGTGCAACAAATGCAACTTCCACCACCACAGACCTTGCAAGGACATGCGGTGCTCTAAATACAACAGTAAGGGGCATACAACCCATTTCTGAAAGGTTCCAGTAGCGCCAACTGCCCAAGTTCCTAACGCTGGTATGGACCAAACTTGCTATGGTTATGGCGAAGTGGGCCACTACAAGAGGAACTGCCCTAAAGCGGGGATGGCTGAAGGAGTAGGAAGAGTTATGGCCTTGGGACACGAGGAAGCGGTAGCTGATCCTATGATAGTTACTGGTACGTTTCTCCTCGATAACTCATATGCTTGCATACTTTTCGAAAGTGGAGCTGAGAAAACTTTTGTAAGTCATAAATTTGCACACCTGCTTAAATAAAAACCATGCGCATTAGATAATTCATTCACGGTAGAAATGGCTAACGGGAAAACGGAGAGTACTAACTGCATATACGTAGGTTGTACTTTAACTTTAGATGGCCATACTTTCAAGATAGACCTCATGTCGGTCCCAATTAAATGTTTCGACGTTATCATCGGCATGGATTGGTTGAGTCTTCTTCGCGCCGACATCATGTGCTTTGAAAAAGCAGTTTTTGAATACTAATTAGGACTGAGAACTCCTCTCGTACAGAAGACCGCCTTCTAATACTTCTATGAAAGTCCCTATCTTAGCAGTGTTCACAAATCCAAATGAAAAATCAAACCTTAATCCTCTGCCCTCGACCAACTAAGGAAGATTCCAACTACTATGCCCAAAGCTAAAAACCCAAAACCATTTTTGACCCACAGACAGATATGACCTTCCAAAGTTACAACGCTAATGACTCCACAATGCAACCCGAACTGAAACAGACCTCTTCGTCTCTGAGTTGTCCTATTGATACTAGAAAACAATATTCCTGACCATTTGCTAATGTCAGCAACCTCGCACTCGAATACGATAATGCTACCCAACACGAAACTCAATTGTTGATGCCATACCAACATCTAAATCTCCTCCCACTGACCAACATTTGTATTTTCGATTTAACTGAGATATCCTTGGTCTTGTACTAGCCTATCAATTAAGTGAAGTATCGGATTTCCAACCGGTTGGCATAGTTGATAGCCTCACACACAACCATACCACGAGACTCCAACCAAGAGTCTATCTGATAAAAGTTATCCTAGCATATTTACCAACACATACACATTAGATAGTCCACTTTGCTCTAGGTGAATGCTATCGGCCTAGCCATAGTCTTACATCACAAACAACCCCAAATCGACCTACAACCTTCCTCAATCCCATGGATGATGTAGCCGTCCCACAGTCTCACAACTCTTCCCGACATGGTCTAATTCTACCTAGTGAAGGCTACGAGCCAAATCATAGATTCACAACACTACCATAATTTCCCATCAACCTTGTGAATGCTACAAGCCACACCACTGTCTTATAACACTCCTACTGTTGTCTATATATCTACTGAATGATACGTCTACCTCACAGTTTTACAACACTTCCACAACTACCATAGGCCCAGCCCATGGTGTTACTAACTACCCACAAAAATATCTAACCAAAGATCATTATGAGTCGAAACCCCCATCCTTATAAGCCCTAATCAGGTGTTCATGTCATGCTTCGAACCCCAAGGCCTTTATTAGACAAGAACAGGCAGAGAGGTTCTAACACAACCTTCAACCTGAACCTAGTCACACATCTATCATGTGCCACTTTCGTTGCTTTATGTCTTCAAAGGAGATAACCCCAAATCTTCAACCTTTGCTTCTGTGATTACAACTGACCACCTACATTATCCCTTGCGTAATCATTGACTCATACCCCCAACCTAACTGGATACTCACTTGTCCTTATTTATAGAATTCCATGTTGACCCACATTTGGAAATATTTCCATTAGCTTTTAACGTTCTCTTTAGTTACACTCCAACAGCCTTCATAACCATTCGAACTTCCTAGCCAGCCCAGAATGTCACCCATTTGATCCTTGACACCCATTCCTGCCATTACCAGTCATAAAAAAATTGGATTCTTCAAAAAATTTCCAAAAGGTTTTACTATATGACTGTTATCCATATAGATAGAACTCCATTTCTAACTTGTGGCCACAACCTATATGAATGAGAAACCCAACCATAATCCTTCTTAACTCAAGGAAATACCCCAATCATAAGTAACCAAATCGATCCTTTATAAGCACAACTTACCGATAAGACTCCCTGAACTGAATAATGTTATACGACACCCTAACTAGTAACTTGAATGCCCGATGTTCTATAATTACCGAAAGATCATAGCACCTTTTGTTGGATAAGGTGTCTAAGTCAGTAACTATATTTGGTATGTACTTGACCCGACCCGGCATGGTGCATTTGGGTTGCACTTCACCGAAATAATTTATATGGATAATCTTTTGAGAATAGTATATTTATGATTTATTAATATATTATTAGTTACAGTATATTAATATGAAATCATATTATTTAATTAGTATTGATTAAGAATTAATTTAGTGATGAAAAGGAACTAATTAAATATGGACTCTTATATATATATATATATATATATATATATATGTGTGTGTGTGTGTATATATATATATATATATATATATATATATAATGGGCCAAGTTCATTTAGGATGGGCTAAGCTTGCATGGATAGTCTATGGAGTTTTTAACCCATGGATCCTATGGAAATGAAAGGTCATGGGTATTAGGGTTTACATGGATGTAACCCTAGTCCTCTATAGTATATAAAGAGGTCTTTGGCACATGATATGGTACAAGTGTGTGAGTGAAGAAGAAGGATGGAACGTTCTGTATGTGTATTGACTACCGACAATTAAACAAACTCACCATTAAAAACCGTTACCCTTTACCTCGGATCGATGACCTCTTCGGCCAGCTACAAGGAGCAAGTTTCTTCTCAAAGGTTGACCCTAGATCAGGGTACCATCAACTATGAGTTCCAGAGGAGGATATTCCCAAGACAGCCTTCAGAACGCGCTATGGTCACTACGAGTTTGTAGTGATGCCCTTCGGATTAACAAATGCACCTGCGGTGTTTATGGACCTGGTGAATCGGGTGTGTCGACCTTACTTAGACAAGTTCATGACTATTCTCATCAATGACATACTAGTCTACTCCCGAAGTGAGGAAGAACAGAACTAGCATTTACGTCAAGTCCTGGAGACACTGAGACTAGAGAAATTGTACACAAAATTCTCAAAGTGCTAATTCTGGATTCGAGAAGTGGATTTCCTCGGACATGTCGTCAGCAATGAAGGAATACATGTGGACCCTTCAAAGATCAAGGCAATCGAAAGTTGGGCAGCACCAAGAGCACCCACATAAATCCGTCAGTTTTTAGGGATCACCGGTTATTATCGAAGATTCATCCAAAACTTCTCCAAAATCACAAAACCACTCACCACCTTGACTCAAAAAGGAGTGACCTTCGCCTGGGAGGATAAGCAACAGGCTGCGTTCCAAACACTGAAACAAGCCTTGTGCAGTGCTCCGATCTTGTCCCTACCAAATGGAACAGAGGACCTTGTGGTATATTGCGATGCATCAAACCAAGACTGGGATGTGTGTTAATGCAACGAGGAAAGGTCATTGCCTACGCCTCAAGACAGATGAAGATGCACGAGGTAAACTATACGACGCACGATCTCGAACTGGGAGCGGTAGTTTTCGTCCTAAAAATATGGAGGGATTACCTCTATGGCACCAAGTACACTATCTTTACCAATCACAAAAGCCTTCAGCATATCCTTAATCAAAAAGAACTCAACATGAGACAAAGATGATGGATAGAATTGCTAAATGATTACGAATGTGAGATTCATTATCACCCAGGAAAAGCCAACGTGGTTGTAGACGCTTTAAGCCGAAAGGAATACTCTGGCTGCCGAGTTAAGACATTAACCATGACATCCATTCACACCTATCCACACAAATCAAGGAGGCACAAGAAGAAGCCTTAAAACCAAAAAACATAGCAGGTGAAGCGTTGAGAGGAATGGACAAAAATCTTGAAGTCAGGGATGACGAAGTTCGTTTTCTCATGAACCAGATCTGGACACCGAAATTTGGTGGATTCAGGGACATTTTCATGAACGAAGCTCACAAAACTCGTTACTCAGTGCATCTCGTCTCAGAAAAGATGTATTTAGACCTCAAGAAGTTGTATTGGTGGCCGAACATGAAAGCCGAAATAGCTACCTTTATGGGCAAGTGCCTGACTTACGCCAAGGTTAAGATGGAGTATCAGAAGCCCTCAGGCCTGCTTCAACATCCAAAGATACCCGAGTGGAAGTGGGAGTGGATTACGATTGATTTTATTACGAAGTTACCTAAGACAACGGGTGGGCTTGACACCATTTGGGTAATAGTCGACAGATTAACCAAATCTGCACACTTCCTACCAATAAAGGAGTCAAACAAAATGGATACACTGACAAGGATCTACATTAAAGAAGTCATGCGACTTCACGGAGTACCGATATCCATTATCTCCAATAGAGATAGTCGGTTCACGCCACGGTTTTGGCAGTCACTTCAGAAAGCTATGGGAACTAGGTTGGACATGAGTACAACCTATCACCCACAGACCGACGGGTAGAGTGAAAGGACCATTCAAACGTTAGAAGACATGCTAAGAGCTTGTGTGATGGACTTTGGTAAAGCTTGGGATGCTCATTTTCCCCTTATCGAATTCTCATACAATAATAGTTATCACACTAGCATCAAAGTTGCTCCGTTCAAATCCCTCTACGGTTGTAAGTGCAGATCACCCCTGTGTTGGGCTGAGATGGGCAATACACAACTAGTAATAGGGCAAGTTCCTAACAGCACACTCACTCGCCCAGAGATCATCAGGGAAACAACAGAAAAGATCGTCCAAATTTGAGAACAAATGAAGGCTTCGCAAGACCGACAAAAGAGCTACGCGGATAAGAGACGGAAGCCTTTGGAGTTCCAAGTTGGGGATCGAGTACTACTGAAAGTATCACCTTGGAAAGGATTAATACATTTTGAAAAACGTGGGAAATTAAATCTAAGGTATATCGGACCATTCGAAATCCTCACCAGGATTGGACAGGTGGCATACAAGCTACGATTACCACAGGAGCTTAACAATGTTCATATACCTTTCATGTGTCAAACCTGAAGAAGTGTTTGTCTGAAGAGACCCTTGTCATTCCTTTGGAAGAAATTGAGATCAATGAGAACCTCCACTTCATAGAGGAACCTGTTGAAATCATGGATCGAGAGGTCAAATTGACGAAACAAAGCCGCATTCCTATCGTAAAGGTCCGCTGGAACGCCAAGTGAGGACCTATATTTACATGGGAACGGGAGGACCAAATGAAGCAAAAATATCCACATCTATTCCCCAACCCTTGAATTCCCTCTCAAAATGCAAATTTTGGGATGAAATTCCTTCTAACGGGGGGATAATGTGACAACCGTCAAATTCAAGTCAAAGTCAAATTCAACAAGTCAATGTCAAGTCAACAAGTCAAACCGGTCAAACTTATCTAATACTTGTATGATTAAAAGTTACTGTATGAAAATGTACAGTAGTATGTCAAGAATTCAAGTTTCACGGATATTTTATGTGTTTATCAATGTAAAACCCTAAGAAGGGAGTTAAAACGCATAAAAAACATGACTATGGACCCTTTTGGGGACATAAAATGGTCATAAATGAAGTATAACGAGATTCACGGACCATGCATTGCGAGACTATGTACTAATATTGGCTAAAATTAAATCTCTCCCAAATCTCTCTCAAAATCTCTCTCAACATTTTATAGTCATCCGGGTCATCCCGACCCTTAACTTGGCCAAAAATCACGCAAAACGGAAAGATATTGTGGAAAACAGCCTTTTAGAACCAAGCCTCTTAGGAACCGAACCTCTTCGGAGCCGAATCCTCCTATTATAGCCGAACCCTCTCAAAACCGAGCATGTCAGAAGCAACCCTGTCAGAACCGAACATCCGAACCGAAGCCTGCAACCGAACTGAGCCTCCACATTCGGTCCCTCCCCTGCCACCTTCGGTCCCTTCTTCCCCCTTCGGATCCTCCTTGCTTTCTCTCGGTTCCTTCCCTACATTCGGTCCTCAGCACTTCCAAGAGCCGAACCTCGCAGGTTCGGTCCCTAATGTCGATTTTTTACTACTTTCGCCTCCTAAGCCCTTTTTTGACATGTTTGACGAGGATTTTTCACCAAATTCATATTTTTACCATTTTAAACCCCCAAAACTCATATTTTATTTATTTCTAAAGGGTTTATTAATTAAAAATCATTATTTTATATTAAGAGGATATTTTACCCCACAAGTGGGTAAAGTGTGCCCACTTGCCTCCATGTGTCACTTCCTTATTAGCCCAATCTTATCCACATCACACAAACCAAGGCAAGCATCCTATCAATCTTGAAAATTGCTCCAGCAACCTCCTATATAAAGAAATCCCTAAAAGATTTCTTGATTTAGTTTGATCATTTCCACACTTTTACACTTTTCTTACCCTACAAGGAAGTTTATTTTCTCTCTACTTCCAGCCACTTTTTGGAAGTGTTCTTGAGATATTTCCTCACTTTTTGGTAAGTATTTCATCTAAACTCAAGCGTTATTACATGTTTTCATAACACCTTGAATCATCTGCACACATTTACCACCAAAAAGTGTTCTTAGGATCATCCAACACTTCAAGTGTTCATCAAGTGTTCTTGACTTGATACTCGTCGTCTTTGACCTTTCACTCTTCAAAGAATCACTCAAGTTGAGTTCATACCCCTACATTTTCTAGTTTTCTTTAGTTTTTAGGGGGAAGGGGATACAAGTTAAAACACTAAAACACATTTGAAACCTAACTTGACAGCTTACAACATAAAAGTTGTGACCTGTCCATGAACTGTTTTACCCAACTTAAACTTAATATTTTTAAAAAAATGTTCAATATGTAAATAGTACAGTTTTATACCTTTAAAATGACTACTTGGACATCTCCATATGCTTTTGGAAAAATTTATGGTGATTTTTACAAACTGCTTATCACTGCAACAAAAAACTCGGACCAGGTTGTGAAGATGAACATTTTCACACTGGTTTGAGACCACAAAAAATTATAGGAAAATTCATGAACACAGTAGACTTTTTTTCCAAACTCTCCGAGTTTACGGATTTAGTTTTTGACTTACGATGATTTCTCTATAAATATTCTAAAACAGTGACAGTTAAGTGTAAATCCGTTAAAACGAGTCTAAGACTTATTCACACCTTGTAACATGCTGAGCAAGGTGTGTACAAGATAAAACATTTTGATAAACTATAATAGGTATAGTTTGGACACCTCATTAACAAAGAAATGGTAATACAAATCGATTTACAAAGCGGCTATTTTAATACAAACTTCGTGAACATGTTAATGAATAAATTTGTGAGACATTCACTTTCGGAGTACTCTTAAGTACAAAAGAAAAGTCCTGTAGTTATACCCATAATCTCTTGTTGGGAGAGCGTGATAGTTGTGTATAGATCTATACTGGGTATGACAAACTCAAACCTAAGCTACTTGCAACAGCTAGGCCGGTAGGTCTGTGGTGACAAGTGTCATAACATTCCGACGCTTGAAGAATGTCGAGTACGAGGTCTTCGAGTCTTAGCATGGTTATAACAAACCATATGGAGAATTAACAAAACACATAGTTCACAGGAAATTAATGATTTCACAAAAAGGAGTTTTATTTAAATATAAAACACAGATAAGTATGACAAATTTACTTACATATACGATGTTTTGGTTCAGTTAAGACTACAATAAACCTTTTAGAAAATATTGGATTTTATGGAATCAAACTTGTAACAAACTTTAAGGAACAACACTAATTTTTCATTCATAAATTAGTTATGAACTCACTAGCTTTAATGCTGACAATCTTTCAAAAACAACTTGTATTCTTAGGTAATCAGTAATACAGGTAACCACAAGATTTTTGAAGGCAAGATGCTAAGGCGCAAATTTCTTTTGAACTATTTGACATCATATGTAATTTATTTGGAAACATGTATTTTTGCAAACGATGTAACCTTTTAAATTATATTTATGATGGTTGTGTTTACTTTCTTCACTATAGTTATGATACTGAGCATGACATCCTCTGCCCCGAACGTTTCCACCATTCCGGTTTAGGGGTGTGACAGATAAGGGAGTAACTCACAATTTCTCAGCTCCCTACACTCCACAACAGAACTGAGTTGAAAGGCGAAACCCCTCTTTGTGTGAAGCATCCCGAACCATGCTTAGTTTGCTTCATTACCTTTGTATTTCTGGGTTGATGCTATAGTTGTTGCTTGCTATACCCAGAACCCATCCTTCCTCAACAAGTGCTTTTCCATCACTCCATACGAGATTTTGAATAATTGCAAACCGAATGTCAAGTTCTTCCATGTGTTTGGTTCAAGGTGCTTTATTATCAACTCCAAAGAGAACCGAAACAAGTTCGACATAAAGGCAGATGAGGGGATCTTCCTCGGTTACTCACTAACTTCAAAGGCATATAGGGTTCCGATTAAGTGTTCAAATAAAATTGAAGAAACCTATTATGTCACCTTTGATGATGATTATGTGAAGAAACTTCAATCCAACAACGGACCAACAGACGAAATCTTTCCAGCTTCAGGTCAAGCCTCGACCCCTATATCCAACCTATTTGACGAATATATGTTGCTATTTGATTAAACAGAGAGGGCAATAAATTCTAAGACAAAGGCAGCTGACAATAAGATCAACAACTTAAAGAAAGTTATAGATGAAGCATCAAAAGAAATGGAAAGAGAACATCATGAACCAACCGAACAGCCAGGTCCAAGCGAAACTCCAAAATACAGTTCTATATTCCAGGGGGAGGGTTCATCCACATCAGAGAACCCTGACACATCTCTTCAAGAGGAATGCCCATCACCAACAAAGTCTCTAGACGTCTCATTCGAGGGGGGCATTCTGATCCTGATGTTGAAGTCGTCTCAACATTCGAGGGGGAGAATCATATTACGAATGATGAATTGGATTTTCAATCACAATTTAAAGAGGAAATTAATGCCGATATGGATCCAGCCTTTGATCTGAACAATCCTCTTCTCATAAAATGGACAAGAGATCATCCAAAAACTCAAGTAATTGATGAAGCATCTGAGGGAGTCCTTACTCGGTCTCAAGTAAAAGTGAAGCGAACTGCTCTGTTCTCTCAAGTTAAATTTTGCATGTTTAATTAGTTCGTCTAAAAAATAGAACCAAAAATGGTTAACATTGCACTCAATCACTCAGATTGGGTACAAGCAGTGCAAGATGAACTCCATGAGTTTGAGCAAAATCGAGTTTGGAGATTTATTCCCACACCAAAGGATGCATATGTCGTTGGCCTGAAATGGGTTTTTAGAAATAAAATGGATAAATAAGGGAATGTGATTCATAATAAAGCGAGGCTGGTTATGATGGGATATTTTCAAGAAGAAGGTATCGACTATGAAGAAACCTTCACTCCAGTTGCAAGGTTAGAGTCCGTGCGAATCTTCCTGGCATATGCGGCACACAAAAACTTTGAAGTGTTTCAAATGGATGTCAAGTGTGCATTCCTGAATGGTGAACTAGAGGTGACCGTATATGTTGGGAAACTACTAGGTTTCATGAACGAAAGGTTCCCTGATCACTGCTATATTCTAGATAAAGTCATCTATGGGTTTAAGCAAGCTCCTATAGCTTCGTATGAAACCCTTAGTCGATTTCTACAAATGTCAAAGTTTAAACAAGGTTCGGTTGACCCAACCTTCTTTCGTAAGAAAGAGGGTGACCACTTAATGATCGTTCAAATTTACGTTGATGACATCATCTTCGATTCCATAAATCTTAGCCTAACAGTTGAATTCAGGAAGTTGATGGAGACTAAGTTTGAGATGAGCTTGATGGGTCGATTTAACTTTTTCCTTGGCTTGAATATTAGACAGAGACCCAAAGGAATATTTATCAATCAGGAGGCCTACACGAAGACACTGCTAGCGAAGTTTGGCATGATGGGTGATTCCAAAGTAAAGGTGCCCATGGCGTTTGGAACGAAGTTAAAACCATCTTTGGAGAAACAGGTTGTTGATATGACTCTTTATCGAAAAATGATAGGGTCTCATGTATCTAACAACTAGTCGACCAGACATACTGTTTTTTGTCTCTTATTGTAATAGGTTCCAAGCTAATCCACATGAACCTCATATGGTGGTTGTTAAGAATATATTTAGATATTTTAAGCTAACCTCTTCTCTCGGTCTGTGGTATCCTGCTAAATTAAGATTTTTCATACAATCATTCTCTGATGCTGATCTTGGAGGATGCGGTCTACACTGAAAGATCACTACAACTGGATGTCAATTCCTCAATGGTAAACTTGTCAGCTGGCAGTCCAAGAAACAAACATGTGTTTCTCTCTCTACAACCGAAGCTGAATAAATCGTTGCAGCATCTTGCACCTCTCAGATCATTTGGATCCAAAGCCAACTAAGAGATTATGGCCTTAACATGAAGAAGATTCCTCTTTATTGCGACTCTGAAAGTGCCATTATGATCTGTCATAATCCAGTGCAACATCCATGATGAAACACATTGCACTAAGATATCACTTTATCAAGGATCGCGTAGAAGACATGAATGTTGAAATTTACTTTGTTCGGTCCTCTAATCAATTGGCTGACATCTTTACTAAGGCCTTGCCTGAAGCATCATTTAATAAAATACTACAAGGCTTAGGAATGATGGAAGCTGAGTCATGTCCAAAACCACACTCGTTTCATTAAGAATAACTTTCGCTTTTGTTTTCTTTAAGTTTTTTTTAACAACAGAAATGAGCCGAACGCTCGATCTATTTCGGCTCGTAATTATTCAGGAACCAAAATGAACTGAAGGCTCGGTCTATTTCGCTTATTATAATTTTTCTTAAAGCCGAACGATTGTTTTTATTATGTCTTCATAGTCATAAAACTAAAAAATATTTTTCGTTATGTCTTCATAGTCATAAAACAAAAAAAATATTTTCTTTTCTGTTTTTATTTCTTTTCAGAAAATTCCTAAAACACAAAAATATTTTCTTTTATGTTTTTATTTCTTTTTCAGAAAACTTTTAAAATCCAAAAATATTTTTTAATTTCGTATCACAGATGCAATCTCAGGATGGAGTTGGGGAAAGTATAAACTTTCTATCTATGTACTAGCTAAGTGTCCCTAGAAGCATGTTGCTGCATGTTGACCGAAGCTTCCAAGACTTTGAGTGAAGCCATAATGATTCAATATATACCAATCGTTTCTTCCCAATTAGGATGATATAATCACTCAAGTCACGAGCTACCTTACTCTTCTCATATCAATTTAAGATTTATCTGCTTAGTTAATTTTTATAGCTGAGGTACTTTCGGTTCTTTAACCACCTCTCACTATTCTCCATCTCATTTCGGTTCATAATTGTAAGCGATGATGATGATGATGATGCTACCATCACCAAGCGGCACCTAAAGATCTCAATGAGAAGCTTGACAGGTTGCTCGCTTCATCTTCCACTTCCTCAACGTATGCTTATTCTAATGCTGTTGTCGAAGCCCTGATTGAAACTTCCATTCAAAAGCATGATGCGTCCATCCAGACAACAACCAGGGTTGTGGATGCCTGTACCTTGTCTTGTAAGAATGCATATGCAGAGGTGGTCAATGTGATTCAAGATACCAAGCTTTTTCTAGACTCTCTTAAGGGAGCTGCTAACTGCAATGCTAACAAAGTCAATTCTGTTATTGATTCTCTTTCAAAGTCACCTCAAGGAGAGAAACAAAAATTTGAGGTGGTGCATGATTCTCTAAAAGCTGATCAAACTATTCTTCTGTCATCCATCTCCTCTCATCTTGACAAACAGCAAAGCGATCTAGCCATCGAAAACAAAGTCATGGACGAACTGGCTATCAAAACCACTCAGGTCAAAACTCAAGCTTTGCAACTCACCCAGGTTCGAAAGGAGAATGCTGACCTCAAGACAGAGTGAGCTATCATCGAAAGTAGCATTGGTGACGTCCACTCTATACTTCTGCCTCTACTTGAAGCTCATGACTCCTCTCTTACTATTACGGTTCGACGCCACATCCCTGAGCAGTTGAGACCTGCTCTGGACATTTTGAGCAGGATTGAGGGTGTTCCGGAGTTCGTTGTTCCTCCGAAATAAGGGGGGATAATGTTGGTCAAGCTCAATCTCAACCACCTCCTTCAAGCAAACCATTTCACAACCAAACGTCGCTCTTGTACCGAAGAGTAATGAAGCTTTGGGTAGTGTGAAGAACAAACGAAACGAGAAGGTTAATGATGGCGATGAGGTGGTTATTGAAGACATAATTGAAATTGCAGGTAAAGCCCCCCAACCTGAATATCATAAACTCAAACACAATGATTGAGATCTCTAGGATAAGCTTTCCAAAGAGAATGAAGAAAATTGAAAAGGAGAAGAAGCTAAAAGAAGCAAACGAGGCCATGGAACGAAGGAAATCCTTATTCCCTCTGTGGACGATGGAAAGACTTCTGAAAGAGGCAATCGAATCTCCAAGCACACATTGGCTTAAACCGGTCCTTTCCTTCGGTCTTGAAAACTCCAAGGATGCTTAGTTTGTCATGCCAATAACTCGAACGACATTTATCTTTCATTGTTTTGAGTCAACAGTCGCCATCCCATCTCCTGATCTAAAGGTTGATCGACACTTGCTCGAATATTATCTTTCGTTCTCTCAACCTAAATACCTAATGTGGAGTAATCGGAAGATCACCACTGTCAAGGTGTTGAAACCTACTTTAGCAGGGAAGTTCATCAATATCAAATTCAAAATAACCTGAGGCTCAAACAGTTCGGTCCATATGATCTCCCTTGCTGATCTACCAAATTTGAATCCTCATGATTGGCTTCTTCTGAACAATATTTTACTGACCAATCAACATGAGTACAGGCCTATTATTGATCATGTCAAGCGGATGCTAGTGTGTTATATACTTGAAGTGGCGAAGATGGATTAGGAAGTCGCCTCTGCCATCAGAAAGAATCCTATTGTAAAGTCGATTGGGAAGGAAAGCGACATGTCTGTGATGATAAAGGGAAAAATCGATCCACACTTTCACACCGTTTTGTTGACCAGGGGCGAAGGTCCAAAATGCTTGTTCGCTCTTGCAGACAAACACTTTTTCTCCACCACTTGCTTGGAGCATATACTTGAGATCATTTACAAGTGTGACCAGAACGGTGATGCAGACAAGAAGTTGTTCTCGGAGATGCTTCGGTGGTATATCAACTTCAGGAAAACTCTAGTTGCACTCATATTCAAGACCGTGAAGAAAACAACCTTTGTTCAACCGAAGTGAACTCTCGCCTCAATTCACATTAAGGGGGGGATTGTTAAGTTCAAGAAGATTGCGTCATTGGGCTTAGTAGTTCGGTCGATTAAGTACTCTCGATATGGGCCTGTCCAACCGTGATTTGTCTAGGGTTTTGTATATATAGTGCATGCATGCATTATATTGTTAACGCTTTTGATAATTACTTTGCTTATCGTATTGTAACCTTAGCCTAACTCTAAAGTAGCAATTCACATTGAATTCTTATGAGATAGAGCATATTAATCATTCGAAACAGGTTTGATTTATTATTGTGTTCATTGCTTTACATTACTGTCGTTATTCTTCATTTAATAGTTGAATCTATCGATCTAAGAGAATAATATTCTCATCATTTAGGTTGGGCTAAGCTTACATGGATAGTCCATGGAGTTTTTAACTCATGGATCCTATGGAAATGAAATGTCATGGGTATTAGGGTTTACATGGATGTAACCCTAATCCTCCATAGTATATAAAGAGGTCTTTGGCACATGAAATGGCATGAGTGTGTGAGTGAACAAGGGTGGGCTGATTTCTACAAGTGCATGCTATTCTCTCAAGTCTTCCAAGGTTTTTTGGTGATTTGTGATTCGACTTGAGGCATCCACATTATTGGTGCTAGGCTCTCAAGACTCCAAGCAATCAACCACAAGAAAAGGTATGTTATTCTACTTTTTTTTATGTTACAAGTACCCCATAACATGCTAGTTAGGTTGAGAACCTTGGAGAATCAAATTTACATGTATAATAGAGAAAACATAGATCCAAAGTTTCTTGGGTTGCATGTACACCATAGAAGTGTTAAAATGCTCAAAACCCTTCACCTTTAACATCTTCATCTGATAAAACTCAAACATCCTCGAATAATCTAAACATATGAATAATTTCATGTGAAACTACATCACCCACCCCTCGAAGTGGATAGACCACAAAATTTCTTACCCTACTAGTGATAGCAATCCATCCAATAAGCTAACCAACCCTATAACTAACATACCACCTGAGTGACACAAGAAACTCTACATTCTATCTCCATTATTCTAGAAAGGACAACTGATTACAACGAGATCATGGCCTAGAAGCCTTTAATGCAAGGACGATAAGTAGATAACTGAAAGCTTGAATCTGACAACAACTCACCATGAACGCGCATTCTGACCAATACCTTATACCCTTAACCTCGAGAGATCTCAAACATTTTGAATTCCGAAAGCAGCTAATGTACTTACTCTTAAACTTCCTTCGATCCATTGTGATGAAGCCATCAAAATTAGCCCGGTTGATGATCCTTCGAGCAACACCCTTAGTCTTCCTCTACTTAATGCTTACTCAGTCATTGGTCGGGCCCTCCCACGGCGAAGCCTACAACCAGATCAACCAGATATTCTTCAAAGATGATTCTCGATATGTAAAATAGCATATGAAAATTCTTCGAATGATGACTTAAGCAATCATAAAGAAACACTAAACTTTAGATGGGGACATTAAATCTTTCCAACATCACAACTTCGAGCCTATCAAGAGCGATCTAAAAACTATTGATTTATGAGGTACCGTGAGGAGTGCACTCTAATCCATTAAAATTTGTAGAGATCCCAATATAGTTCTAATCATCTCCCCATGAAAAAGGAATTCCGATCTGCGGACACCACACTGCCAAGAACATACTAATTCTAGATAGAAATAACATTACAGAATTGGGAATCAAAATACATACTAGTGATTTCTTGAGGCTCGACCTTGACCTCCTGAAGGACGATCAATGCTGGGCTCTACACTCCCTCTGCCACCCATGCAGGACAACCAAATTTGAAATGACCTGGCTGGGGAACATATATGATCCTTATTACTCTCGGTGCAGATGCCCTCTTTCTCCACACTTGAAACACCTAAAGTTATAACAAGAAAACCAGTGAGTTCGGTCACACTTGCCACATATTTCAAAGTCTTCCTGACTTACAGTACCCAGGTTAACTGTATTGAACTCTCCACCCCTCTCCAACCGCATTGAATCATGTGTCTACCTTCTGTCTCCTTTTTGGTGCCTCCACATCAAGATGTACTTCTCTAGTCACCTCAGTAATCTCTCTTGAAAACCATAAGATTGCGGTCTACTCCTCAAACTTGATAATCACCCTGTCAGTGATCCGAATAATGATACCAGACAACTCTTCCAATAAGATTTGTGAAACCTCAGTGGCAATCCAGTCACGTAATCCTACATTGTCCGCACCAATCTTAGAGGGCTTTGCATCCCGTCTAGATATCGACATCCTATTAAATAAGACCAAACTATCATCTCATAACCAAAATGTCATCATTAATCCATCATACTTACCAGCTAATCAGAAACCTGCACATCGACCCTCTACTGGCTTCTTAAAATCCTCTCGACGTTCCCCGATGCGAGTATATATGTCGTGCTTTCAGTAGTAGGGGCCCAATACTACCTTCCACACTTATCCATATTTTCCTCAAGAATCATACTAAATCCTCTAAGTCATCTTCTCAAGCTGTCATTCCTAAAACCATTAAACAGCACACCAAACCCACTAAAGCACTTCATAGACTCTCCTAGGGTCCCCGTTTCACCCTGCTATTAGCTGCTGAAGAACTCCTACTAATTTCAGATAATAAATTCATGATTACAATCAAATGCAGCAAAGCTTAGATAAATTTTCAACTAAAATACTCAACCCTAAAAGTTAGACTCGGACAAGAGTTGCACAATATGGCAAAATCTATCACTCTGAGATTTTTTAAACTTTGCGGTATGTAACTTATCATATTCATGCAATAATTACCTCACATCATTATCAGTCACACAAAGCACAAAGCAACCAGCATTCGAGCATCGAGTAATCCAAAACAGTGCATTCCCTAATCAGGTCATTCTATCCAACAATTGAAATTAATACTAGCATGCGGTTCTAAAAGCTAAATGAATAGGCATATTAAGGCATATCTCTTAGCATTTTATCATGAAATCCTTAGTAGATCCTAAGCACTATTCTAGCATGTAGTTTTCATATACTCATACCAAAACAATAAACATAAAACGTGTATGGTTATTTTGGGAAGTACTTACGTGAGCTTGGCTGATTGCACACAACGTACCCCTTTTCCATATAAAAATCTTTTAGAAAATTCATTTTTTCAAAAGGATTATAAAGTACTCAATTTGAGTTCAGACACACCTGAGAGTATGCTCGAATCCCTAAATCCAAGGCTCTGATACCAATTTGTAATGTCCCAAAAATTCATAGTAAAATGTTCATTTTTAAACAGTAAACCCATACAGCGAGTTGTTCCAAAATCAATCAAATTGAGTACATCATTTAAACATCACAGTAAAAATCATAAATAGCCAATGTGAAAAAGTCTGGGGGGGGGGGGGTGTTGTGCAGTCACGTTGGGCCCTTCTCTTTGGAAACGGAAGTACCTAAAATTATAAACATAAAATCGTAAGCAAAAAGCGTAGTGAGTTCCACAAAATAGCACATACCATAAATGGAATAAAGAATGTTATGTATCAACCATAGTTTTACACATACTATCATGCCATGAGCTGTATCATGGTCTTTCCTTGCCAAGTCATGGGCTAAAACCCAGGTTATACAAAAAAGTGCCAAGAGCCACCACCTGGTCTTCCATGCAAGATTCAGAAATACAACTAGCACGTAACATCCCAAAAATCATAGTAAAATTTTCATTTTCAAAATCATTTTGATAATCCAAAAATCATTCAAAAAATTGTTCCGAAAGCCATAATCGTTAATCAAAGTATCACACAATCATTTATCAATAAAATATTGAAGGATATTGTGCACAACCACGCCTTCTCCTAGCCCCAATCATCTGATGTACCTGACACCATGAAATAAAACTGTAAGCCAAAGCTTAGTGAGTTTCCCCTAAAGTACCTGACGTAACCAAATAGATAAAAGCATGCATACATGAGCCTTCAGCCTGACTAGACCACCTTACATGGCCTACAGCCTATCTGGACCGCTCTCCGGGCCTTCAACTTGACTAGATCGCCTCGTAGGGCCTACAACCTATTCAAACTGCCCTACAGGCCTTCGGCCTGACTGGACCGCCTCGCCGAGCCTACAGCCTATCCAGACCGCCCTGAGTATCTTAGCCTTTAGCTCAAAGTAGGACTGCTGCAACCAGACAAAACAATAACATGTTGACATATATAATAACAATTAATAATCAACAAACACATGTAACCATACATATCTACTAGTTTAACATATAACCAACACAATATCATATGAAACGTCCCAAAATTTGAAACCAACAATTTTGATTTTTATATTAATAAATCCATTATCCAAAACAAGATCATAAACCATAGTGAACTGAGAGTATGACAATAAACATCTGAATACATCATAGTTATCTAAAATGCAGAACAATGTGGTGTCTACAATGCAGTCATCCTGAGCTCTCCCCTTTTGAAATCAAGGTACCTGAAACATAAAATGAAAATCGTAAGCACAAAGCATAGCGAGTTACCCAAGATACCACAAATCAAACATATAATGGCCCCCCTTGATATCGAGCGCCGCCCAGCGTCGAGCCCTGCTCGGTATATAGATTTTCCAGTCATCGGGACCCGCCCGTTATACTTATAAACATATAAACACATAATCATACAAACACTTCCAATAATCACAAAGAAATAGCACACATGATAGTCATCGAGCCCCGCCCGGTAAGCATACAAGCACATGACACATGCAAGAGTCACGCAAACATCTAGCATCCTAGCATAACAAACCATGGGTCGACATTGGTGCCTTCAACCCGCGAAACACAGTGAGGAAACTCACAACGATTGGAGATAACCGATACACAAGTGCTGCTGCTACCGAAAGCCTCATACTGAACATAAATCAACAATTTTCTAATTAATAATTAGGTCTTAATCCAAAAAAAAAAGAATCTAGATCACTTGCCCAACATCTACTGTAAAAGACCATTTTACCCTTTTTCCTACTTGGCCCAAACCAATACCCAACCAAATTGTTCAAAAATCCCAAACTCCTAAATGGAACCCAAAGCCCAATATGGCTCAATCTAAGAAGGTCCAAATATCCAATAACAGCCAAAAGTCCAAAAATTCTCCATAGGAGTTAAGGGAACCAAGCCCAAACGTAGCCCAAAAAACCTAAGCCTACAATTCAATCCGCCCACAGCCTAGGGTACGCTCGGCGTACCAAGCTTATACGCCCTGTGCGTGCGATTGATTCGGAAACGTGCCTGCACCCTAGTATGCTCAATGTACCCAGGAGTACGACCCGCGTACTGGCCAGATCTTAACCCTTCGCCAAATGACTTAATCACTTCATAACATATCATCCAATTCACAAAATAACATCATATCAAGGTCCTAACCCATAAAGTCAAAGACTTTAAGCCCTTGCATAGCTAACCACACCCAAGGTCCAGTTCTAGCATCTTAACTCCATTAAGAGAAACATCAACCTTGCATGGTTGCACAAAACCCATCAACATATCATTTTTATTAACAAAGGACCTTAGAACACCCTAGATCTATCATCCTAGGTTTTTGGAGTAACCCATACTCCCAAACAAATCTTATAAGACCCAAAATGCATAAAAAAGGCCCTAAACTAGATCTAGTATAAGAAATCATCAATTAGAGAACTTTATGCCTCAGATAGCATGCAAATATGATAATGATTTTGGATCTACAAGCTCAAGCCATTCTAAAGCAACCTCTAAGTGTTCTTCTTCCGTAAAATCACCAAATACCACTAAAACTCACATCCAAACTCAAAATTCACAAAAAGGCACTTAGGGTTTCGTTCTGAGGGTTTAGGGGAGTGGAGGCTGACCAAAAGATACCACCAAGCCAACATAAGTACTTTAAATAGGGCACAAACCCTAAAAACTAGGATTTATCCCTGCTTAGTGTGCGCTCTATGTACTCCACGTACAACGAACGTGGGAACCTCCGCGATCTTTCATCAAGTCATTACACCTAGCATACTTCTTGAGTACGCCAAGTGTAATCGGCTAGGGCTAAAAACCACCAATCTTCCGTAAGCCATAACTCCTTCGTTCTAAATATGATTTCGACATTCTTTATATCCATAAGAAGGTAATGAGAAGCTCTACACATCTCTCGACTTCCCCTTGCTATAATACTTTCAAAAAGAAAATCCAACATTCATAAAAGGCCCGAACTGCCACTTTACTGATATACCCTTGGACTTCAAAACACAAACTGAACTACCCTATCATCTGATATACCTTATCCATACTCAAAAGGGGACTAAGTGTCTTTCCCAAAGGCCCTAAGACTTATGATAACTGGTCTTCGGGTCATGGCCCCGAATTATGAAACGATTTGAAATAGGGTGTTACATTATCCTATATACCAGGATACAAAAACCTAGTAGGCCCACATTGGTGCCTTCGACCCGCAAGTACAGTGAGTAAAACGCACTTGAACTACTCATTAGAAGCCCAATTTCCACCTCAGCATTAGAATAGCTAACCCAAGCTTCATAAAGTCAAACTGAAACCAATCCTTAGTCAAATACTCAATTCTACCTAAGTTTTAACAAAGGTCAAACTAGTTAATAAGTCAACAATATAATCTAAGGTCAAAATTGCGAATAACAGCTCTCCACGTCGTGGCCTTCCTTGGCCATGTTGTACGCACTAAATGCCGAAATAGTCGTTGATTCCCCAGTCGCCATGTCGTGGCAGCCCAAGGCCACGTCGTGGGGACTAGTATAAACAACTCAAATGAGCTTAATCCATTTTATTCCAATTTCAAGAGCTCCAAAGCTCAGATCTAATCCTTTCCAAGGTCTTAATGGATAAGTTTCTAACTTTATCCATTAGGAAGGTCTAAACCACCAAGATCTAGACTTTATGTCTCAAATGGACCCAAAAATGCATTTTTCTTAACTTAATATAGTAATGCCAAGTCTCCCACTCTCTAGATCTCAATCAACAATATGTCTAGAGGGATAAAGTTTCCAACTTTCCCCAATCATTCAAGATCTAAATTTTAACACACCAATATGTCCTAAAGGACCAAGATAACTTGCATGGCTAAAAAGGAAGGAAAAAAAATCATAAATTTCGAGGTCCAAGAGGTCCAAGACATCTTCCAAACTGATCAATAGATGTTAGGGTCTACTCAACTCCAAGATCACCCACAAAATGGACCAAAAGTGCCAAAAACCCCAAATAACAAGATCTAAAGATCTAGATATCAAGATTAAAACTTTTTACTTATAATAGTCCATAAATGTAATATCTTTGATGGATCCAAACTTAAAGCATCATTTCTTGTAACCAAAATAATCTTCTTGATCTTAAAACTTCATCAAGATAACATAAAAACCATCTAAAAAAGGAGAAAGGAGAGAGGAGAAGCTTAAATCTTGAAGGTAGACGGTAGCGTTTCTCCCAAGGGGTCCTAGAGGTGGTGGAGGCTGCTAAAATGGCTAAAAATGCGGAACCTTATGCTTAAGTACATTGAAAACCCTAAAATCATGGGCTTAGGCCTAACAGACTGCCATGTTGTGGGCTCTGATCCCCACTTCGTGGCGATGGTTTTCACCAAAATCCACCCCAAATTCGAACAACCATAACTTCTTCGTTACAACTCTATTTTCGGCGATCTTTATATCCACGAAAAGGTATTATGATCCCCACACTTTATATAGTTAGTTATGGCTTAAAACATGTCCAACTAAAAACCATAACTCATGAAATATGTTTGAAACATCATTTTTCCCATTTTAACCTTTGACACCAAAATACAAACCAAGGGCTTGGACCACATAACCAATATTATCAACATCCAATAAGGCCTAAACCCTATTCCCTTGAAGTCGAAGGCCTTAAATTGATTCATTTAGTATCCACCATCCCGATATAAGAAACTTCGCGAAACAGGATGTTACCACTCTTCCCCACTTAAACTGGATTTTTCCTTGAAATTCGTCGTGGTTAGGATCTTTGAAGACAATGCCAACATACTCCATAAGCTTCCTATACCTTCAAAATCAAGGAATCTTATAAGGAAGACTTGAGAGTGCATTCGGAAACCCACAACTGCGAAAAAACAATCCAATAACTTGCAAATACTTAACTGCAATGACTATCCTTCTCTCCCTAACTGTAAGACCTAACTTCTAGTGAAAACCACTTAACCCGGGAACTCTCAAAACTACAACCACAAACCAAATCCATCAATATACTCCCCGAAACCGGGAACCCATCACTCTAAACTTTAGAACTGATATCTTAAGACTGATGATCATCCATTCGTTGTACTTACCCTTAGTCCCTGACTAAGAACATCGCCTACCATGCATAAAGAATGCTCTAAACATCTCGATCGTGAATTCAAAAAATCCTCAAATTTGGAAATGGTGCCCAAATAAAACCTTGAATACACACTTAGTTCCCTGAAAATTCATCACCAACACACTACTCGCACTAGCATAATGATGGTCAATCTAAGAATCTCTCGTTACATCCTAATCCCTCGTCAACTAAGGTGTACATCCACCTAAAAAATCACTCGAGACATTTATAAGGAACTTCATGACTCAAGATTTCATAATTGATACCCAACATTGGTAAACAAACTCCTAATAAACCGCTTGCAATAAAACAGGTTTCATAATGCAAACATTCAACAAAAGAATTATGATGCACAATTAATACTCCCAACTAACTTTTACTGAACAACATAAACCCTAACAACTGGTCACTAAGCCTTCCGGCTCCCTGAAATATCCTTACACCCAAATAAGCAAGAAGACTAACGATCTGAGACCGAAGAATCTTAATCAAATTACTAATGGGTCCTACCTGCATGAATAATACATCCACTGGTTCACAACACATCGTGACACCTTCTAACTACTAAAAAGATAAGCTCACGTGTAACATACACATTCTGTTATCGTGTTATGTAATTATTAAATGTGAATAAAGTTGAGTGTTGAATTCTAACAGATAGTTTTTACTAGAAATAAAGTAACACTATGTTTAGAATCACTCACAAAATATTACGAGTCTTATGAGATTCCAGTTAAAAGCCAAATAGTGAAATTTAGCGAAAATATAAAATTTTAAATAAGTGAAATTTTATTATTTAAAGTTTTATAGAATCTCGTTAAAAAATTTAGGCGAAAACTTCATCGCAATCCGAGTTATAACGAAGAAGTTATAACCAATCGAAAATCCGCGACAAAACCAACACGACACCGAATGACGTAAAAAGTAAGTTTTTGATAAACTACTTTTTAGCCTTAGTAATCTAAATTAAAGTCATAGTATTCGTTAAACCGAGAAGTTCGATAAAAAGAACGCCAAAATCTGACTTCGTATGAGGAAGTTATGATTTTTTCAAGTTTCAGCTTAGCAGTAGACAGCTAAAGACTCGAATTTTAGATCAAGTGATTTTTATCTAACACAACCTAAATGAGAATTGAAGGTCTCGTCATTTGTAGTACATCGGTAAAAAGTCTGACGAAAACGGATGTCGGATGAAGAAGTTATGAATTTTTAACGGATTTTCTTGTCCCGGTCTGTTAAAAATATTAATATTAAAATTAAACTAAAAATTAGCCGACAAAGTCTAAACAAAAGTTGTAGATCATAATTTTAGCTACACGTGCATATAAAGAACGTTAAATACAGAGCTCGTATGCGAAAGTTATCTATTTTAGAAGATTTGGGCTAAATTTCTGAGAAATTCGCATGGATAAGCCTTATCCGGAACCAACCACGTCACCTCGCATGAACAGTAGCCGCTTGTCACCTTTTGATTGGACCGAACTTCGGTCTGGTAAGCTTCCGACGCGCCTTTTGGCATCCAAGGCAACGTCTAAGACGCCTCCTAAGACGCCTCGCATCTGGCTGTCACCTCCTCGCATCCGAGCCAGCTGCCGCGCCACGTGCTTCGCTCCTGCTACTGTCGCGTGTCTTCACTGCTGACTCCCCTCCTTCTTGACCGACTTCGGACTTCACGCTATAAATAGTAAGGTTGTGAACCTTACTGGGTAAAATGGGATTTTTGCCATTTTGACCCCTTTTTCCATATTTTTAGTATTTTGACATCCCCCGAAGCCCCGATATCATTTTTAAAACCTGAAACACGCCCCGAAGTGCCCGTGAAGCCCGAGAAATTTATCTTTTCAGTTTGAAGCTCTATCCTCTCAAGGCCTATTTTTCAATAAATCTCCCATTTGCGATGAGGAAAGCTATATTTAGAGCCAAAGTGATGCCTAAATTACTATTTTAACCCCCAGTTATTTCAAGGTGAGTTCAATATATAGGGACAATTGTATGTTATGTGTTATATGTGCTCTGTTCTTTTTCCTTGTTATTATCTTGTGTTGTTATTTCATGTTACATTTGTAGCAAAGTTATACCTTCGACCATGTGATCAGTGAAAGGACTTAGATTCACGGTGGTATTGGTATGTAGCCTCTGGCCATGTGGAACATGTCTCGTAAGAGAATGACTTCAATTCTATGGCATTGGAAGAATGTAAGATAGGACTGGTATGTTGCCTCTGACCATGTAGAGCATGACTCCGTAAGAGAATGACCTCTATTCTATGGTATTGGCAAATGGTTAGACAGGGCTATAAGCCTGGAATCTACCAAAATGTTACTAAGAAATTATATGTCTTCTATGCCATTTGGGCCAAAGCTTTATTCATACATATCAAGTATGGAAATCATTATGTCTCATTGATCGTAAATCTTTGAATCAAATCTTGAGTTGATATTGAAATCCTGACATATGATACGCATATGCTATTGTTTTTGTTGTTCCTCTTTGCCGTTGTCATATTGGTATATATAGGCATAAGATTATATTGTATCTATTTATTGAATTCACTAAGCGTTATCGCTTATCCCTCTCAATGTTTAACAATTTTAGGTGATGGGTATCCAGTATAATTTTATACTGCTGAAAGATTTAGAATAGTTAATATTATTTCTCTGTATTTTATGTTCATGTATATATATGAATAGCAGATTCCTGGGTAGATATGTAATGTAATAAAACTTAGTCGGTTTGTATCCAATCTTTTGTAATCACTTTATTAATATAAAATATTGTTTTATAAATTATCATGTAGCATATTTTGAGGAAGCAGCTTAAGAGTAATGTTGGAATAGTATGAAAGTTCGGGTCTTTTTTCAGAAATACGAAAGTGAGGGTCTTTCAATCATGGTATCAGAGCAGTGGTTTAAGTGAACTAAATACCACGGATTGGTATTTAGACTTAAACTGTTGGAAGTTCAATATATGAACTGGATTCATAGTAATTATATGGATACGAACCGTAGGAAATACTTAAGTGGGGTATTGGGTAGTGATAAACCCTTGTATTCTAAGTTATTAAGTTACTTCAAAATTTTCAGAGAATTAGTTTAAGTGAACTAGGAATTTTGAGAAATTCTAGACTTAAACATAAATTGTTAATTGAAGATTATACAACGTGTATCTTGTATACTTAGGTTGAATACCTAAATGGAAACAAGCACTAGAATATTAAGAAGAGATATGCCTTATATTCTAATATGTGCTAAATGATAAATGAATATAGCATGCCTTAGGTTGCTTGCCTTATTGCTATTATTTAAGAAAGTTTATGGTATGTTTCCAACCTTGATTTAAAAGAGAAAATTTTATGTTTAGAATTCTAAGAATTTTTTTAATAGATTTTACATGAAACATTTCGAAGTGAGAAAGAGACTTATGATAGTTGACATCTATAAGTTTGTTGATAAACGATCGAAAGGTATCGTAGAATCATATTTATCAAGTGTTATCGTAAATAGTGTATTAATACCTATAGAGTGGTATTGTACCTTCAAAGTATATTTGATGATATAATAACATCTTTGGAAGAATAATGTGCGTTTGAAACACATTTGGGCATGATATGTGTGGTTATGAAATCCATGAAGTTTTTCCACCACTCTCCAGAATGAAGCAGTGATTGATTAATAGAGTCGGAAGAACCAAAGATGGTGATCAATGTTTTGGCAATATCACAATTAATGTTATGCAAGATTTTGAAGAATTAAATGAAGATCAAAGGAAAGGCTAATGAAGTTTTTAGACTCAATAGGTCATGACTTTGTCTAGACTATGTGATGTAGTATGTAGTTCAAGTAGTAATCATATAAAGATTTTTAGACTTAGTATTTGTTAATTCTGAAGGATGACTGACTTCTATCACATCCTTATGGAAGTTCCATTATGTGTTAAGCCAACTTTAACATAAAAGATTAGGATGCTGAATTGAGTCATTTAGTAGTAAAAGGTTAAGCAACTTACTTGTTTAAGTAAGGTATAATGTTTAGTTGAAGAAGCAATAAGCTCATAATATTGTATGAGAAAAGATGTTGTAATTAGAAATGACACAGAACCAAGTTGAAGCTAGTAGAGCATGCTGAGATGCAGCTATAATGCAAATTTCTTAGGATAGACTCCAATGAAGTAGACTTAAAGGAATACACCTAAGAGAAGACGACTTACTCATATACAGGAATGACGATGTCAAGGAAGAATAATGAAATGAACAAATGTGCATGGTGAATTATATGAGTTAGGAGATGATGCAGGTAGTTGGAAACCATTTGTCTTCACACTGCAAGAGTAAATTTTGGTATTGCATGTCTAGTAGAGTAGACACTACCCGAGAAAGAAATTATAAGAATATTTGGAAGTAAAATCCATATTGATCTAGGAAAAGTATTATACTATGCTATATTGAGCATATGCATAAGAAGAATCCTAGAAGGCGAATACAGGAAATCCATGATATGTTTGTTAGAAATGTGAAATCCTTAATTGAGTCTAAAAGAAATTGTTGTATGTACTTGTTTGAACACACTCATGTTTGATAAATTGCTTTGTGATTTTGAATGGTAACCTGGAAAACTACGAGACAATACTTGGGACGAGTATGAGTAGGTGTGAATGGTAGTAGAGGCCTATACTACTGGAAGCACAAGACTAACACTTGGATCAAGGAAAGTCACAAGGTTACCAAGAAGCTAGTAATTGATTCCGTTTTATTCATGTATATCGTTACCATCATTTCGGTAATGACTCAGAGGATGATTGTTTTTCCGACTCTAGTGGTCATATCAATCTAAGTCTAAAATAGACAAGTATGTTACATGGTTTAGAGAACCAAGATCGATGTAACATCTGACCTATTCCAGTAAATTGAATTGAAAGATAATCAAGGCGATCAATAGAAGTATCGCAATCACCGTTATAGTAAAGAATTTTGTAGCAAGAAGTGGTACATACTAGAATATGATTATATTACATTAGAACATGAAGGAAGGTTACTTACATAATAGTATTATACAATTCGAGACGAGAGTTTGTTTTGTTGTATGTTTCTTGCGTTATGAAATTGAAAGTCATTGGACAATGACCATTCGCATTGTGGTTATAATAAAAGTAAAGATTTTACCTTGGGTTTAGTATATAAACCAAGAAGGAGTAGAAGTCTGCAATGAGAATTGCGTTTTAACTCAAAGATTAGAATTGAAGGTTCAATAGAGAATAAAGAGCGGGTATAGGTTTGAGTGTCACTATTAAAAAATTTTATTAATAATTTGATTAAAAATAGTACATTTTAAATTACCACAAAGGAAGCACGTTAGTACCTGAATGTTATGACTAATACAATTCTCGTCAACCCTCAACCTACTCACATCAGATTTGATTATGTTGTTTCAAATTCTTTTGTATCTTGAGAATTTGTATATTCATTTCGAATTGCTTGTTACGCAATTGTCCAATTATTTCATGTAGATACCGTAAGAAGGTTATCATTATTTGTTGATAATGTTTATAGAGATAGTGACATAGAAATTGAAGGTTATAAAATTCTTGCTAAACTGATTCCTATCTTCTTGCCCAACTTTGATATTATTCTCGACATGGATTGGTTGTTAAAGAACCACGCAGAACTCTTATGCTATGAAGAGATGTTGTGGATCTGTACCAAAAGGGTGGATTCTATTTATGTCTACGATGAAAATAATAAATTTCTTTCTTAAAAACTCGTAAATTTATATCGAAGGGATATTCTACTTATCCGGCTTATACAGTTAATACCTTGAAAGAGGATAAGAAAACTGTGAATGATAGAATTTGGATAATTATTGACTAGCTAATTAAGAATGCATGTTTTCTCGCCATACGTGAAACGACTCCAATGGCAAAATACGCAGAAGTATACTTGGACGAAATTATGGAAAGACATGGTATGCCATTAAAGATTATCTCTGATCATGATACTCGCTTCACTTTTGGGCGAGTATGCAACAATAATAGGAATCTCGAGTTGTTTGCAGCACAACTTATCAACCCCAGATAGATGGTCAGACGAAAAGAACAATCCAAACTATAGAAGATATGCTTTGTGCATGTGTTTTGGAGTTCGGTGGTAACTAGGACATGTATTTTCTCTTGTCAAATGTTCGTATAATAACAAGTTATTACACTATAACCAAAATGCTTCCATACGAAGCATTATATGGGCGCAGATGCCGCACTCCATTATGTTGGTCTGAAGAAGGACATAAAGTACTTGGTGGTCCTGAAATGATTCAATACGCCACTCATAAGATTCAAATGGTACGAGAAAGAATAACAGCAGCCTAGGATCAACAAAAGTCTTGTGTAGAAATGGAGGAGACGATCCATAAAAATCCAAAAGGGTGATACTGAAGGTGACCCCGTGGAAAGATATTATGAAATTTTGGAAGAAAAGAAGATTGAGTCCAAGATTTGTTGGACTTTTCAAGATTATCCAAAGAATTGGTAAACAAGCATATTGCTTGGGATTGCCTGAAGATTTTTCAGGTATACAGGATGTGTTTCATGTGAGTTATTTTCATAAATGTTTGAACATTTAAGACGAGACGGTTCCATTTATCCGTGGTGAAACTAGATAATAAGTTAAGTAGAAGAGATCGTAAATGAAAGAACGACTAATCTACGTAATAAAGAAGTAGAGTTAGTGTTTGTCAAGTGGAAACACCATCGAGGCCCAAATTATACTTGGGAGAATAAGAATGAGATAAGAGATAAATATCCCCATTTGTTTTAATCGATGTAATTTGGGGGACGAAATCCTCAAAAGGAGGAGGTATTTGTAACATACACATTCTGTTATCGTGTTATGTAATTATTAAATGTGAATAAAATTGACTTTTGAATTCGAACAGATAGTTTTCACTAGAAATAAAGTAACACTATATTTAGAATCACTCATAAAATATTGGGAGTTTTATGAGATTCCAGTTAAAAGCCAAATAGTGAAATTTAGCGAAAATATAAAATTTGAAATAAGTGAAATTTTATTATTTAAAGTTTTATAGAATCTCGTTAGAAAAATTTGGGCGAAAACCTCATCGAAATCCGAGTTATAACGAAGAAGTTATAACCAATCGAAAATCTGCAACAAAACCGGCACGACATCGAATGACATAAAAAGTAAGTTTTTGATAAACAACTTTTTAGCCTTAGTAATCTAAATGAAAGTCATATTATTTGTTAAACCGAGAAGTTCAATAAAAAGAACGCCAAAATCTGACTTCGTATGAGGAAGTTATGATTTTTTCAAGTTTCAGCTTAGCAGTAGATAGCTAAAGACTCGAATTTTAGATCAAGTGATTTTAGCTAACACAACCTAAATGAGAATTGAAGGTCTCGTCATTAGTAGTACATCGGTAAAAAGTCTGACGAAAACGGATGTCGGATGAAGAAGTTATGAATTTTTAACGGATTTTCTTGTCCCGGTCTGTTAAAAATAATAATATTAAAATTAAACTAAAAATTAGCTGACAAAGTCTAAACAAAAGTTTTAGAGCATAATTTTAGCTACACGTGCATATAAAGAATGTCAAAACCGGAGCTCGTATGTGAAAGTTATCTATTTTAGAAGATTTGGGCTAAATTTCTGAGAAATTCGCATGGATAAGCCTTATCCGGAACCAGCCAGGTCACCTCGCATGAATAGTAGCCACGTGTCGCCTTTCGATTGGACCGAACTTCGGTCTGGTAAGCTTCCGACGCGCCTTTCAGCATCCTAGGCAACGTCTAAGATGCCTCCTAAGACGCCTCGCATCTAGCTGCCACTTCCTCGCAATCGAGCCAGCTGCCGCGCCACGTGCTTCGCTCCTGCTACTGTCGCGTGTCTTCGCTGCTGACTCCCCTCCTTCTTGACTGACTTCGGACTTCACGCTATAAATAGGAGGGTTGTGAACCTTACTGGGTAAAATGAGATTTTTGCCATTTTTGACCCCCTTTTCCATATTTTTAGTATTTTGACATCCCCCGAAGCCCCGATATCATTTTTAAAACCCGAAGCACGCCCCGAAGTGCCTGTGAAGTCCGAGAAATCTATCTTTTCGGTTTGAAGCTCTATCCTCGCAAGGCATATTTTTCAATAAATCTCCTGGTTTTCAATGAGGAAAGTTATATTTAGAGCCGAAGTGCTTCCCAAATTGCTATTTTAACCCACGGTTATTTCAATGTGAGTTCAATATATAGGAACAATTGTATGTTATGTGTTATATGTGCTATGTGCTATTTCCGTGTTATTATCTCGTGTTGTTATTTCATGTTATATTTGTAGCAAATTTATATCTTTGACCATGTGATCAGTGAAAGGACTTAGATTCACGGTGATACTGGTATGTAGCCTCTGGCCATGTAGAACATGTCTCGTAAGAGAATGACTTCTATTCTATCGCATTGGCAGAATGTTCTATGGTATTAACAAATGGTTAGACAGGGCTATAAGCCTTAAATCTACCAAAATGTTAATCAGAAATTATATGTCTTCTGTGCCATTTGGGCCAAAGCTTTATTCATGCATATCAAGTATGGAAATCGTTATGTCTCACTGATCATAAATCTTTGAATCAAATCTTGAGTTGATATTGAAAGCCTGACATATGATACACATATGCTATTTTTGTTCTTGTTCGTCTTTGCCTCTGTCATATTGGTATATATAAGGCATAAGATTATATTGTATCTATTTATTGAATTCACTAAGCGTTATCGCTTATCCCTCTCAATGTTTAACAATTGCAGGTGATGAGTATCCAGTATAATTTTATATTGATGAAAGATTTGGAATAGTTAATACTATTTCTCTATATTTAATGTTCATGTATGTATATGAATTGTAGATTCCTGGATAGATATGTAATGTAATAGAACTTAGTCGGTTTGTATACAATCTTTTGTAATCACTTTATCAATATAAAATACTGTTTTATAAATATGCATGTAGCATGTTTTGAGGAAGTAACTTCAGAGTAATGTTGGAATAGTATGAAAGTTTGGGTCTTTCAGAAATACGAAAGTGAGGGTCTTTCATCACGATACTAAAATGAACTTATCATTATACCATCATCGGCCTAAACACTCATGACTAGCACCATAGGGCCTAAAGATACTTAACCATCAATTCACTGAGTTGTAGGAACCTAATCCAAATCCTTCTCATGCTAACTGAAACACAATGCGGGCCATACCCTTCTATCAGGCACAATTACTTTCACAACACAAGTGCTACCAACGTAAAACCAGATGAAAACATGGTCACATACAAACCGATAATGAGATAAGTGGTTTCACTCTTGTTCCAAATCAAAGGCTATAAAACAAATAAGAACCACGCTAATAACCAGAGCCAAGTGTTATCATGCTATAAGGGATGAATAGGAACAACAACTTGTTGCATGAAACCAAGATCAATAAACCCTTTATAGTCATCGGTTTCTGATTGATCACTAGTTTCTGGAATGGGCTAATCAGTTGTAGCATCTGCATCCCGAATGTCAACAACACCAATTTGCTTTTGAGGATCAACTTCGTTTTCAACCCTTCTGTAACACTGTAAATTTTCAAAAAAAAAATCTTTTTAGATGCACATAATTCTCATTAACATATTTCACAAGAAAAATCCCAAAGTATCAAATTATCAAAACACATATCCAATATAAGAATCCAGGATCCTCAAACATAACTCCATCTTGTGTCTACAATCGAGTCGACGCCTTCCCGCGATTCTGAGAAGTACCTGAAACACATATCACATAACATGGTAAGCATAAAGCTTAGTGAGCTCCCCAAAATACCACACATATCTAATTAGCCTCTCATGGCTAGACACAAATAAGCCCATCTGGTCAATGTGTCTTAGTAGAACCCACCGGTCCCACAACTCGGGTGTACCCTCTGTTCCTAAATCAGTAAGCTCAGAATAATACACAACATAAATCACAAAGACAATATGCAGGATATCACAATACTCAATATAAACACATAAGACCCTCCGGTCACACAAAGATTACCACTCTAGGTAAGTTTAGTGAGAAGACTCACCTCGGATGATGAACAACTCCTATAGATGTTGCTGCGACACACCGGCCTCTAACACTGAACCAAAACCCACAATTACCCAATTAAAATCTAAGACCAAACCTCACTCATTAGGTCTAAAAATAGTTCACTACCCGGCCCACAATTAACTCAAGCTTATTAGGCCCACCAAGGCCTAATACTAAATGGGCTCTCCCAATGCCCATATCTTAAACTTAAGTACAAATGGCAAGTCTAACACAAAGGCCTAAAAATCCAGGCCCAACACTTAAGGCCCAATGTGGGTTTTAGCCTAAAAAAACCCACAGCAAGGTTACGCGGGGCATACCTCACTTGGTACGCTCAGCGTAAACATGAACCTTGATCGAGGACACTTGACCAGTACACGGGGCTTCCTAGATTTACGCTCGGCGTACGTCCAAACTAGATTTTTCCCACACTCTTGGTCTTAACCTGTTAAGACCATTGCTATACTCTCATATCTGGACTCCCTAAAGGCTCATACTCCATAAAGTTCATGACTTTAAGCCTTTGCATGGCTGATAAAGTCCCAAAACCAAATACACTCACTCTTTACTCCCAAAAATGCTCATATCTTATGCATGGGGCATCTTTATCGTCCAATACCTCATTTTTATGAATCCTCTTCATTAGAAACACTTAAAGGTTCAAATCATAGGCTCTGGAGTTCAACAACTCATAAAGCTTCAAGCTTTTGGACCAAAAACCATAAAATAGACCATAATATGCTCAAATCAAAAAGGATGAGAACACTTTGAGCTTTATACCTTCAAATGATGCTCCAACCACAGGAAAGCTCAAATCCAAGGCCTAGACTCCAACTCTATTCTCCTCAATGCTCCTTCTTCACTTCAAGGATACCACAAGAACACTTAAAAGCTCAAAAATGGACACTCAAGCTAGAGGAATGGATATTAGGGTTTTGAGAGGGTTGAAGGTTGGAAATGGTGGCCAGAAATAAGGCCATCATGTTCTTTAATTAGGGACACGCCCCTCATTTAGGGTTTTCACCCTATGCCTAGTACCCCCAGCGTACTAGGTGGCTCCACTTCAAAATCACACACATGAGTACGTAAAGCGTACACTGACACACGCCACGCGTACTCAGCTACCACCTTTCTCAAATAAGGGACTAAACTCACCAAATTTTCAAACTATCATAGCTTCCTTGATATAAGTCCATTTCTAATGAACCTCATATCCATGAAAAGATGATCGGAACCCCTACGCTTCTAGCAACTCGTCGCAGCCCCTCATGCCCGGATTGCAGCCCACGAACCTTAAATCATGGACGATCTGAAACATGATGTTACAATTCTACCCCACTTAAATTAGATTTATCCATTGAAATCGCTCCTTATCATTAACAAGATCCCAACAATTAGCATGAGAAGCGCAACCGATTATTCAGAACATAATCAGTCTCCCCAAGACAACCGAAATCAAACTGAACCCTCCATCTAGAAGAAGAATGAATCGTTCGCTATTGTAGAACCGACTCTGCCTCTCCAAAACTTGGAATCTATAGTGGTATGTCTCCCCGACTGACCACCCATTCGGTATATTCCTATGTGATTTGCTCATCGAATAACAGGCTTGATAAAACATCTCCAACTCTGATTACTTTTCGTAACTAATGGAACAAGTCGTTAACCCTAATTAGCACTTGAACACTCCTGCCCGACACACAAGTCGACTCCGACCGAAACCCAAAGAAACGGGGCTCATCTCACACCAATGACCAATCCTTTGATAATGCTATCAGAACCCATTTGAAGAGTGAACCTCAATACTCAGTCCTTAACACTAAATGAAGACCTGCCAATCCACATGGGAATCGAAACTCTTCTCTAGGTCTGACTTCCCGTCAGACACAATCATTTCACTGTCGACCCGAGGATGATTAAGCTTCGGCCCCAAAATCAACGTCCATGCCTGACCGAACTATCCACTGATAGTCGGAAACATAACTCCAGCTACCTCTCAATGCTAGACACCAAATCTAAATACAAGATCGACTCCTGACCCAACTGTTGAATCTATGAGGTTACCCTAGCCCATTCGGCAATATGACTTCACAGTAGTCCTATTTAACATAGTTGACTCATCCAATCACATTGAACTCCACAATCATGAAGCTCACTTTACCCTATGCGATTTCTACACCCGATTTGAAATTGCACCCCACACACGACCTCGGTCGTTTACCACATGTTAACTCATGCGCGTCATGGTCCTCCTCAAACCAATGAACAGGTTCACCCAAGTCTAAAACATCAAATGAGAAACACATCCCTCTCAGAATGTAATCCACCTGATATCCCCTCCTACTCGTCCTCCATGTAGATAGAGCCAAATTTACCCACCAAAGTCTGGTCCGACACAGAGTTGGAACCACTCGTCCCAACCCAAAACCCAGCTCATGACCCATGATCCACGAATATACATATGCATTAGACCTCGATCCTTCCGACTTGCGACACCCCCCTCTAAGTCCAAACACAATGGGTTCCGAACAATGTTGAGACCCCAGTCTCTCCCCTGATTCGGCCACCGGGTTCCCACAGACCCATTTGGCAAGGCTACCAAGGCCTAAGAGCCCCTCTGCGTCACACCCTGACCAGTAAGGCTGCGACTCCCTGCAGTTATACAACACTTTCTCACTGACTAACAAATGCTATAGCTCCACGTAGTCCTATGACACTTTCTTATTTCCTCACGAATGCTATGGCTCCCCGTAGTCTTGTGGTACTCTCTCACTCTCTGAATCATGTATGTTACGGCTCCCCATAATCATATGATACTCTCTATTTGACTCATGTATGTTACGGCTCCCCATAATTATACTCTCTTTCTCTCTCTCTGACTCATGTATGTTACGACTCCCCATAATCATACGATGCTCACTTTGTGTCTCTGACTTATGTATCTAACGGATCCCCGTAATCATATCATACTCTCTCTCTGACTCAATATTTTTTATGTCTCCCTATAGTCATACGACACTGTCTCTTACTCTCCATGGGCTCTCTCCATGGTCTCCACTGACAGTCCTAAGTGATTACTCCCACTCGGATCAGTTCACTCTCTTATCACCCTACAATTTCATTCTCAAGTTCTCACCATACTGAGTTCACTATCGAATACTCCACGGTCCAACATAGTTATGTGCTCACACCTACCCATATTATGCATCAACACTCTTAAGCTCTCATAGACAGGCCATTTCCCTCAATACAGTTAGACTCTTGAAAAATCCCCGCCTCGCAACCATTAGGTGATGATCTCACATCTTAAAATATAGCTGCTTGATGATCCACCTGCCATCGGACACACCCAAGTCTCATATTAATCTAACAAACTAGGGCATCATACTCGGATACCTCGATACACCCTTACAAAATCTGACAATGTCTTGCCACAACCACTACCACACAACTTGAAACCTTGAAGTATTCCAACTGACAATTGGAAGCACGGAGGAATCGGCACGACTGAGAACACGTTGACACAAATCCTATGCCCCATCTGCTACTTATCAAGCCTATGCGAACTACTCATATCGACCCTATAGTTGATTGACAAACCAACTGTTGGCCCTCCTAGAGTACAAATAACAGTCCATACATCGAACTTTTGGTCTTTTCAAAATCGAATCTTGACCTTGGCAACCTAACCATCTCGAAACTCATATATTGGTACACCCGAAGAAACACAAACCATAATTAGATTCCTGTCTACCAACCACCCACCGTGAAGTGACTCATTTTCTCCTGAGAATACATGACATGCATCATCTCGCATTGTATACTCTCTCGACTTCTACATGACTCCCCTCTCATATACTCACACCGCAGATTCTCATAACCCAGACTTCTGTTCCAAATCAGATTGAGGATCCTCCCTCACAAAATACCCAGTTCTCCCCCACTTAGGGATCAAGCTATCATCCACAAATTTGTTTTAAAAATAGTTTCGTATCAAAGTTTCCCAAAAATCCAAATCAACATATGAGGAAGTGTACGGTCACGCCTTTGCCTTCCCGCGGTCATTCGCTAGACCTGAAACAATAATTGACAAATGTAAGCTCGAAGGCTTAGTGAGTTACCCCTAAATACCAACGCCATACCAATAGAACCATATCATATCAGCATATAAGCAAACACAGAATAACCATGCATCTCGCGTTTGTAGTGTGACTGGTCCGCCGGCACCGGGCCTTCAGTCCACCTGGTCCACTCTCTGAGTCTACAGTATGACTGGACCGCACGCACCAGGCCTTCAGTCTCTTTGGCCCACTCTCCGAGCCTCGGCAGGTCTGGACCGCCCTCTTGGGGCCTTTAGGCTATCCGTACCACTTGTTGGGCCTTCGGCTTGACTATGTGCCCTCTTATGACTGCGGTCTATCCGGTCCGCCTTGGGTATGTTGGCCTACAGCACGAAGTAGGACCCGCCTCAACCCAAGCCCCATACCAATCAAATAATCATGTGCACATAAATATCATACGTTAGCATGTATATAACAGATAATCATACCGATCTAACAAATCACTAACACAACAACCATCCTATAACCAGGATACCGACCTAACCGGTCATTAACATAACATCATCCTATATACTAGAACACCGACCTAAACCAGGTCTCTAACATAATACCATTCTAACTACCAAGATGCAGATCTAGCAGATCAATAAACATATCAAGCAAATATCCGGATAGAAATCTGATAAAGGGTTGGCCTTGGTGCCTTATACCCTATTGATATAGTGAGGATAACTCACCTCGCAATGTCGGTCTGAACTGAAGTACCAACTCCCGAAGTATTGTCTCACCGAAAATCCCGAAGTATCCAAAATAATGAATGTTGAGTCAACATATGGGCTATCAATCTTGACTAAGGGATACATATAGTCGATTTTGTCTTTTCTTCTAATTTGGGCCAAGGGCCAATATCAAATCCATGATCCAAAAGTCCACATATGCGAAGCCCATTATTGGCCTAATTTAACAAATTGGGCCTAACTCCCTAATTGGGCCTAAATCCAAGGTTCATTATCAAAACTTGGCCCAAGTCCAATTATTAAGAGAGTCCAACAAGGCCCAAGCCTAGCTAGTCAAAAACAGCCCAAAACTCGAAGCGCAAATGACAAAAGCCCAATAGAGGATGTACGCAGGGCGTACTCTCTTGATGTTGACCACCATTGGGGTGTTTGACCCAGTACGTTGGGCGTATCGGATTTATGAGGGGCATAACCTTGCAGATCTTAAAACTTCCATAAGTGCTTAATAGATTAAGCACTTGAGCTTAAACTTTAGATCTACTGCTCAAATGTGCTCTAGGACCATAAAGTCTCAAACTTTAAGACTTTGGTCGAATGAAAAGAGCTCAATACATGGTCTTAATCCATTAAGACCTCCTATAAAGAACTAGGGACCCAACTAGCTAAACGGACCTCATTTTTATGCCTTAGGACCTATTCTAGAGTCTGAAAGGACAACTCAAATCGTCTGAAATGAACCATACATTATAATGGGACTTTTGATGGGTTTTATGTAAAACAAATAAACTAGAAAACAATTCCTAAGTTCACATGAAACCTACTTTGAATTACAAAACAAGAACCCTAGAGGAGGAGGGTAATATCAAAATTAACAAACTAGGGTTAGGAGTTACATACCTTTCAATTGTTATAGTAAACAATTGACACTTCCCTTGTTCTTGATCTTGATCTTCTTGGAAGCTTAGCACCACAAGTGTAATGCCTCTAATGGAATCACACCCAAACTAGCAAGAAGGAAAGTAGAAGAGAGAGGGGAGAGGGAGTATGCAAAATCTCGGCCTTAGGGTTTCTTCAAAAAAAGAGTGACCAAAATGTGAACTAGAAGGCTCCTTATATAGCCTTATCCAAGCCCCTATGGACGAAATTATTAGGGTTTCCCCTAAAGATTTCGTCCACCCTCTTCCAAGGGGGTTCTAGAGCCTTCCACTCAACTATTAGATAATTTCAAACTAGTCCCTGCACCTTATAATTAATTCTTTTAACCCCAAAATTAATTCTAATTAATTTCTGGTTAAATATTAATTAAACATGATGATTTCGAATTAACATATTAATCTTTTAATATATTAATAAATTCATTTATATTAATTTATTAATCTTATAATAAATTAATATCTCTCCTTTCATAATTTCTTGTCCGGTTGCTAGGTTTGAGGGCAACCTAAAAGGACTGTGCTGCTATCAATTCAAGTACATACCAATTATAGTTATGGGATTAGACACCTACTACAACAGTCTCCCACTTGGATAAACTATAATTGCTAGTATGCCTTCTAAATTTGACTAGTAAATTGTAGCTTCCAAAAAGCTGCTGCCGAACTCTGACCCAGTCAGTTATGTGTCCTAAGATAAGTGATCATATAATCCTTCGTTCTACTAGATATATCAAGACATAAGACATGGAATACAATCAATCTCTTTTCCAAAATCTATGTTTCCCGATTTCTGATTTGTGATGATATAGGACTTCTAATTGAACACATCAATTTAGTCCTGGCTGGGCCCAGCACATAAGTCAACACCAAATCATCAAGGGGCCCACATATATCACTTTTCCCGTTAGGGCAAAAGGAACGAATAAACATTGACTCATATTCTTGTATCTTTTACTCATCAAACCATACATGATAATATGTTTTATAACACCAAGTTACTGATGCGTTTTCGTATCACCAATGCATAGCCGACTTGCAATTACAACTCATATATCTTTGTTTCAAGATCATAGATATTATCGTCTCAGTATTACTCGTGATGAATTCCATGAAGTAATACTCTGAGCGTGGGTTTATCCAATACTCAAATCTCACTCTCTAAGTACTCATGAACATTGCAACAATTCTATTGCTATGTCTATCCTCAGACAATCTGCAATCCAATTCATAACAATCTTAATTCACTACTTACTTCCAAAAGTATGAGCGACTGTGGAGTTTGAATAATGTTATTATTCAGGAAGTAAAACATGCAAAAATGAAACACATCAATTAACAAAAGGTAGAACCCAAACTTATAAATAATACTTTATTATTTAATCACCAAAAGTCAATTACATTTACTTTGTTACAAGTTTCAGAAAACTAATCTAACTACTAAAACTAATATCATCCTTCAGTCGTATGCTCCGAGCATGTTGAATATGCTTAGCCCTACTCAGACCCTTTGTGAGGGGATCTGCTGGGTTATCTTCAGATGACACCCTCTTCACTATAAGATGGCCTTCTTATACTCTATGTCTGATGAAATGGAACTTTCTGTCGATATGTCTGGTTTTACCATGATCTCTCGGTTCCTTTGTCAAGGAAACTGCTCCTTCATTATCGCAGAACAGTTCCATAGGCTCATGGATGGTTGGAACAACTCCGAGATCCCCGATGAAGTTTCTCAACCAAGCTGCTTCTTTCGACGCTTCACTTGCTGCTATGTACTCTGATTCACAAGTAGAATCAGCCACCGTATCTTGCTTGTAACTCTTCCAAGTAACTGCTCCTCCATTCAGTAAAAATACCCAGCCTGACTGAGAACAAAAGTTATCTCTATCCGTCTGAAACCTGGCATCACTGTAACCATCTACTCTCAAAGTATCATTGCCACCAAGCACAAGGACCCAGTCCTTCGTCCTTCACAAATACTTGAGTATATTCTTTATGGCTATCCAATGAGCTCTACCTGGGTTTCCCTGATAGCGACTGACAATGATCAAAGCAAAGGCCACATCAGGGTGAGTACATGTCATAGCGTACATGATCGATCCGATAGCGGAAGCGTAAGTTACACGACTCATGTCATCTATTTCCTCATCTGTACTCGGGCATTGAGTCTTACTCAATTTTCTATTGCTCTGTATAGGTAGCTCTCCCTTCTTGGAATTTTCCATACTAAACCTCTTTAGTACCTTATCCAAGTATGTGCTCTGACTAAGTCCAATTAGTCTCTTCTTTCTATCTCTCAATATTCTAATCCCAAGAATATAGGCGGCTTCTCCTAGGTCTTTCATGGCAAAACACTTTCCAAGCCAAGACTTAACTTCATTCAAGGTTGGAATGTCGTTACCAATGAGTAATATGTCATCGACATATAACACCAGAAAAGTTACTATGCTCCCACTAGCCTTGATATACACACAAAACTCATTGTCACAACTGGAAATTTTGTGTCATGTAATCTATACACTCAAGTTAATGTGAATCAAAAACTTAAGAACATGATTGACACCTACTATTATGACATCAAAGACTTCAATCAAATACATCATACAAGTACTACAAATAGTCATCAAACAATTGGAGACCCTAGAAGTCCTTGTTTAAGTCCACTTTGGACTAGGACTTCCTTATTGGATCCAAATGGACCAATAAGCTTCCAATTAGACTATCATGGGCTTAGAACCCTAATTTGGGCTCTAATTGGACCCACACTAATTTATTTCAACATTTTGGGCCATTTTGGGCCTAGAATGAAATGAATTAAAAGCTTTGATCCATGAATACCCTAAACTAGTCCAACAAAAATGCAAAAATCATACTATATTCTTTTATGTTAAAATTCACCCAAACTAAGTCTAATATTGGGCTTAGGAGCAAAAAGCCCAAATTTTCTTTTTTTCCTTCCATGTTTTCGGCCCAAAAGAAGCCCAAGAGGAGGGTTTGACTTTCTCATGCCACCTCATTATTAACCAAAAGATATCCATGCATGAAACTCATACTTCCAAGCACCTATCTCATCAAAGACCACTTCTCTTCTCTCCTCTCTCTCACTCTCGGCCATATTCAAACACAAACACAAAAATTCACTCATTCTTCTCTCAAAGAAACTCTCTCATTTCTTCTCCATAATTTCGAAATCTAAGAAGCTTTCAAGAGGATCTTTCAAGTTAATCATCATCTTAGGTAAGTTTTTACTTTTATCCATGATCTAGCTATTTCATTCCATCAAAAATCACTTCTAAATCTATTCCAACTTGTGATCATGCACCTTAGAAGTCACCAAACTCGAGATCTACAAAGGAAAGGTGCTAAGGCCGAAAATCACTTCATTTTTCTTCCATTTTCTCTTCAAAACCGAAACCACACTAAGGTGAGCTTCATACCCCCTATTTTCTGTTTTATGAGTTTTGTGGGGGGGGGGGGAATACAAGTGAAGGTGTAGATCTATATGTGTTTTGTATGCCTTGTATGATTTCCATGCTTATATGTGTGTTATTGTGTGTTATAATGTTGGATCTAGCCATAAAACCCCTCAAAACCGAGATATACTTTATGTTAAATGATTCTAGCATAAAATATATTTCTACATACAAAGTGTTCCTAGAAAAATAGCTAAATGGCTTAGTAACATTTTCTTTGGGCTAAAAACACAATTTTTGGACCTAAAATGTGAAAAATACAAAGTTAAGGGCCCAAATTGACATATCACGAATTATGATGGATGAGGTGTGTTAAAACAGTTTCAATAAAACAATTTCTAGAAATATACTCATTTGGAGGATTAAAAACATAAATTGCAAGCTTAATGGGCTAAAAATGACATTTTCGGCCCAATGAGGCCCATTATGCGAGATTTTCTGTTTTGGAGGGCCAAAACTGTATTTTTCTGTAAAACAGTGGACTATAAGTGTTCCAAGTCCTTTTCAAAGGTTTAAAATGCTTTTTAAATTTAAAAAGGACCAAAGTTGCAAAAATTTTACAATTTGGGCCAAAATTGTCAAAGTTGCGAAAAAGAAGGGCTATTACCGAGAAAACTGCAATTTCAGGGACTAAAACTGTTTTCATTGAAAAATATGCTGAAAAATATCAATTTCAATAATTTTTGGTGTTAAAATGTCAAGAAAAATGATTTAAGGATCAAACCGGAAAGTTATTTAATTAAAGGGTCGAAAAAGTAAATTTTACAAACAATGAGGGGCTGAAAACAGAAAACTTCCAAGGCTAATTCAATACACGCAATTTGATCAAATGATGGCACCGCGACTATCGACGAAATACAAAACACAACAATACCAAAAGTCGTTGTTAAACGAATTGGTTCGGTCTCGAACCAATAAAAATCCGAAACTACTAACACGACGACACTACGATTCATACAAGTAACGTTTGGGAATTCAATATACATGCGAGTGTGCACAGACATCTACGCACCATCTTTGGGCCCCAAAAGTGTAAAATCTTGTTTGTTGGGCCTAGCTAGCCCAATGACCTGATCTTAAGGCCCGAAGACCTCTATCTTACGAAGTGTTGGGTTTTACCGATCTAACACAACGTAAAAGGACTTTCAATGGCTTGTATACTACTGGTCCCCAAGGGTCCTTTGGTATTGCTAATAAAGTCGACATTTCATGCGAGGCGGGTCTGGGACCCCTCGTACATTTTTTTATCCCCAACCGGTTAATGGAGTCATCGGGGCCTTCGTGTCCTCTTTCTCTTCGGATGTGGGACTACACGTAGTCAGGGCGGTTGGATAACGTGATTAGTACGGACGACGCCTACGGGATCGTTAGTATAGCTATAAACTGGTCGTTTGTGTAATGCGTGTTTGTAGCAATTAATCATGCTCAAAAATAATCCAACGTCGCCTGGGACTGACACTACACGCTATGCAATGGTTTCAATGTGACTTCATGAAATTCAAGGAATTAGGAAAACATCGGGTTTTCCTAGGGTTTTTCAATACATACAGATTCGAAATGCATACAACTTTAACGAACAATCGTTTTACAAGTATAGAAACAAACAAGCATACCTATGGATCTTCACAAACGTTTTCAAAAGCTTTACTTTTCAGAAAATATCGGATTTTCTGGTGGTTTTCAAACGATACGAAACATTGTTTTTTTCAAATACCGCTTATGAACTCACCAACATTTCACATGTTGACGTTTTTCAAAATACTTGTATTCTCAGGGAACCAGTAAATCAAAGGAAATCATATTCAGTGATGGCTTGCAGTTTATTTATGTACGAATCGAACAATTTATTTTTGGGAATTTAATGTTTAAACAATGTATTTCATGTAAACTCTACTGGTTGTACTATATTAATGCATGGTGACGAATGTTGTTACGTTTCATATATATTCAATGTTATGGTATTCAATTGAGTCACGACAGCCCCCGAACGTTTCCGCCGCCTGGTTCGGGAGTGTGACACTCATCTTCACTTCTAGAGAAACCAAACTCCTTGACTTTCTCATGGAAGCAAAGATTCTAGCTGCGAGATGCTTGTTTCAATCTATAAATGGATTTCTCAAGCTTGCATACTCTATCAACAAAACCCTCTGGCTGACTCATGTAAACATCCTCAGGCAACTTCCCGTTAAGGAAGGCAGTCTTGACATCCATCTGCCAAATTTCATAGTCATGAAAGGCAGCTATGGCGAGCAATATCCTAATTGATTTAATCTTAGCTACTGATGAAAAGGTTTCATCATAGTCAACTCCTAGGGTTTGAGTGAAACCTTTTGCAACCAGTCGAGCCTTGAATGTATGCACATTTCCATCCATGTCTGTCTTCTTCTTGAAGATCCATTTGCACCCAACTGTCTTACGACCTGGTGCACTATCAACCAAATTCCAAACTTGGTTGTCATACATGGACTTAATCTCACTGTCCATTGCCTCTTTCCACTTGGAAGCCTCTGGGCCTGCCATTGCTTCCTTATAAGTGATTGGTTCATCTAAGTTTACCAGTGTTCTGTCACTTATGAATGTGTCACCATCTGAAGTAATATGAAAACCATACAACTTAGGTGGCACACTCACCCTAGTGGATCTTCGAAGAGGTAATGATTTATCAACCGGTTCAACAGGAACTTTTTCCTCTGGTTGAGTGCTAGTGTCATCTAAGGTTCCTTAATTGGTTGACTCTTGAATCTCTTCATGGTCAATGGTACTCCCACTGTCCTCTTTGAATATGAGCTATCTTTCCAGAAAGACTCCTCTTCGACCTACAAACACCACGTTCTCACTAGGTCTGTAGAACAAATATCCAAAAGACTACTTTGGGTGACCAATGAAAACACATTTCTCACTTCTAGCTGCTAGCTTGTCGTGAGTCTCTCGTCTTACGAAAGCTTCACAACCCCAGACTCTAATATGTGCTAACGAGGGAACTTTCCATGTCCACATTTCGTGAGGTGTTTTGGAAACCATCTTTGTAGGGCCAAGATTCAGGATGTGGGTGGCTGTGTCACACCCCGAAAACCGAAGGCGGAAACATTTCCGGGGTTGACTCCACGTTGAGTATCAAATCCAATGCACATAGTAAGTAAAGTAAAGCAACCATTACATTACGTAATAAAGTTTTACAGTTGATCCAAAAGTAAAGTTTGTACAGTTGTGATACATAGTATATATATAAACAAAATGAACGAGCCTTGCACGCACACGATCCTGAACCAAGTAAGTCTTCGGGTACCTGTACTATCGTTGACCTGAGAACACAAGCAGTTTGAAAATCAGCATAACGCTGGTGAGTTCATAAGCAGTTTTGTGAAAATGTTTATGTTTCCTTTCTGTTTCTAAAAATGTAACACACGCCAAGAAAATCCCATATTTTCTTAAAAGTTGGTTGTTGTTTCATAAAAGTAATGTATGGTTTAGTTATCCAATTCATTGTTTTATATCTTTAATGTATCAGTGTATTCCCAGGAAAGTCCCATACTTTCCTGAAAGGTAGTTATTGTAAAAGATGTAATGTTATTCAGCTGGTTACTCTTTTCTGATTATGTGTATGTTACCCAGGAATGTCCCATGCTTTCCTGTATGTTGGTTTTCAATGTAAAAGATGTATTCTGTTAGACTTGATTATGTACAAGATTTCCCAGGAAGATCCCATACCTTCCTGAATGTTGGTTATCATTTGTAAAAGATGTAAAAGATGTAAAAGATGTAAACCGAATCCTGGTTATCTGTAAAAATGTAGCATGTGGTTCATTATTACTATAAGTAAATCTCTGTTATCCTAGTTGCGAGTTCCATAACCATACTAAAGACTGAACCTGTGGCAATAAGTAGTCCACAGCCTTGTGGCAATAAGTAGTCCACAATCCTTATGACTTTCGTCACCCTTGAACCATTTCGGTTCGGCTGTAGCTAGCAGCCAGGTGTGGGGTAGTCAGCCTCGTATAGATCTATACACTCAAGTCTCGCTCTCTAAATCCCAGAGATTCTGGTTACGGGTGTAGTCCTCCACTCGCGTATCTCTGTGGAGTGTTTGCCGAGGACGTGTCTCCAATCATACGGAATAACAAATTTACTAGTAATAATAGGATAATCCTCCATTCGCGTATCTCTGTGGAATGTTACCGAGGACAAGACAGTGTATGAATTACATTGTTTATGTGTTATAATGTCATGCTTTTAACTGATAAAATGTGGAAACCATTTGTGAAATATATAAAACATAACCGTTTATAAAATCCATTTCACAAATAAATGTTTAAGTGAGCTGTATGTTCTACTGGTTATCAGTTATGTATATCTGTATTAAAAGCATATGGAATGTGAAACACACACACACGAAAATAAGTTTTGAGTACAAGAAAACCCTTGTACTTTGCTTGTGTTCCCCCCTGAAAACAGTGAAAAACAATGAAAAAGGTAGGGGTATGAACTCACCGGACTCGAGAATGTGTCGGTTTTGGATACTAGACGTTGATCTGGGGATTGTTTACTTGTGATGACCCTATGTAAAATGAAATAATGTCCATATATATACAATTAGGGATACATTCACTAATCATATGGAACATTACACTCCAACGAGGTTAAACACCTCGAAATGAGCGTTTGGAGTGACCCGGGTGACATCTTCGAACGTGTAAAGGCACTAGGGACTTGGGACTTGAGTTTACTCTCCATAAGTAAACATTTAAATGAGTTTACAACCACAAAACACACACATACATGAGTTTACGGCCGTAAACTCATGTGGGTGTGGTTTTGGGTGTTTAAATGGCTTAAATGGACATGGGGATTGTTGGAATGGATTTCTAAAATGCCTTGGAATACTTGGAATGAATTTACAACATATAAAAAGGGAGTTTACTGCCACCCCATAAGAGTTTACGGCCGTAAACTCACCTATGGGCTAGGAAAATTGATTTGAGCTTCATAGGACAATCACATGTGATTCTAACTAATTTTCCAAGCCTTGTTATGAATTTAGAACATCATTTAACACATTTATTGGAGTTTACGACCTAGAGGTATGTTCTAAGGCCGTAAACTCTCCTTTACCCATGAAAAAGATAGTTTTTGATGTTTAAAACAATCACATGTGATTCTAGAAATTTATACAAGCCATTTGAGTGTATTTGATGCATCATTAACATGGTTTTATGAGTTTACGGCCAAGGGTATGCTCCTAGGCCGTAAACTCTTGTAAATGATACTTTTGATATGTTTCAAACCCTTAAACTATTTTTAGATTCATCTAGATTTTACCACAAGGCCATTGGTTGAGTTTCAAGGCATTTGGACAAGTTTTAAGGCTCTAAATCCCCAATTAAGAGGAGTTTACGGCCCAAGAATATGTCTTGGCCGTAAACTCTCTTTTGTCCCCCAAAAATCATGTTTAAGGCGTTTAGATGCTAAAATCAATATCCCACAAGTCATATCTAAGTCCCAACTATGATTTGGAAGGGTTAATTGGCTCAAAAACCCCATAAATATGAGTTTACGGCCCAAGCTTATGCCTTGGCCGTAAACTCCTTCAAATGGCTCAAAATTAATGTTTCAAATGCTATAAGTCCTTTCCATTAATTAAGCCATATCTACTGTCCAACATTGCTTAGGAGGGCTTTTAGGGCTTTAAAAACCCCATTGATAGGAGTTTACGGCCCAAGCTAGTTCCTTGGCCGTAAACTCATGTTCTTGGTCCCAAATCACAAATTAAACACAAATTTGAAGGCTAAAGAGGTTGAATATCAAGTTAGGGGTGTTACCTCTTTGATTTCAAGCCTTAATTCTTTGTTTTGGACCTTGATTTTTGGGTTGAGGAGAGAGGTTGTGAGTGTTTAATGCTAAATTGACCAAAGGCTTCAAATGGTGTCTTAAACACGTTTATATAGAGTTTAAGTTTTGGACACGGAGGAATTCTACCCGATACCGGCGTTAGACGAGGCTTTTGGTCGTATCCGATTGAGTTACCGTAACCCGATATGGTAATTTCTAGAAATATTCCGATCACTAAAGTTGGGTGTTAAAATGATTTCTAAATGTATTAAGACACCCATTAAGTCATTTTAAATGTGTACTAATAAATAACTTAATTATACGGAAGATCGGAAATCGAATTTGGAATGACGATTGGTTGCGCGAATTGGACTACGAAAGAGTTACAAGTTGTGGTACAAGAAGTGACATGAAATTTCGGGTTGTTACATTATCCCCCCGATAAAGGGAATTTCGTCCCGAAATTCAAAGTTTAAAACACAAGACAAGATACAAATCATGGATCAGAAAAGAGTTGTGGATACTTCTGTTTCATTGAATCTTCCCGTTCCCAAGTGAATTCCGGTCCCCGCTTGGCATTCCAGCAAACCTTCACCAACGGGATGCGACTCTGTTTCGTACGTTTGACTTCTCGATCCATGATTTCGATTGGTTCCTCCACAAAGTTGAGGTTTTCATCGATCTCAATCTCGTCTAATGGAATCACTAGAGTTTCATCGGATAAGCACTTCTTGAGGTTTGAAACATGAAAGACGGGATGAATGTTACTGAGTTCGTGAGGTAAATGAAGTTTATAGGCAACTTGACCGATCCTGGAGAGGATCTCAAAGGGTCCAATGTACCTTGGATTAAGTTTCCCATGCTTACCAAAGCGTACAGTGCCTTTCCAGGGCGAGACTTTCAACAGAACACGGTCCCCAATCTGGAATTCTAGTAGTTTCCGACAATTATCAGCGTAACTCTTCTGACGATCGTGTGAGGCCTTTAGTCGTTCACGAATTTGAATAATTTTCTCAGTGGTTTCACGGATGATCTCAGGACCAGTAAGTACGCTGTCGGGGACTCGACTCTTGGCTAACTGTGTATCTCCTACCTCTGCCCAGCACAGAGGGGATCTGCACTTGTGACCGTATAGGGCTTCGAACGGGGCAGCCCTAATGCTGGTGTGGTAACTGTTGTTGTACGAGAATTCGATCAATGATAGATGTGCGTCCCACGACTTTCCAAAGTCAATGACACATGCCCTAAGCATGTCCTCCAGGGTTTGGATTGTTCTCTCGCTTTGACCGTCGGTCTGAGGATGGTATGCCGTGCTCATGTCTATTTGGGTTCCAAGGGCTTTCTGGAGAGACTGCCAAAATTGGGAAGTAAACCTGCTATCTCGATCAGAGATAATGGATGCAGGTACACCGTGTAGTCGGACTACCTCCTGAATATATATCCGTGCGAGTCTTTCCATCTTGTATGATTCTTTGATTGGAACGAAGTGAGCTGATTTTGTCAAACGATCGACAATCACCCAAATGGTATCATACCCACTCGAGCACTTGGGTAGTTTGGTGATGAAATCCATGGTGATCATCTCCCATTTCCATTCAGGTATCTCAGGTTGTTGGAGCAGACCCGAGGGTTTCTGGTGTTCAACTTTTACCTTGGCGCAAGTCAGACACTTGCCCACAAATGAAGCTATCTCAGCCTTCATATTTGGCCACCAATATTGTTTCTTGATATCTAAGTACATCTTGTCAGAGCCCGGGTGAACAGAGTATCTGGTTCTATGTGCTTCCTCCATGACTAATTCTCTAAATCCTCCGGACTTGGGAATCCAGATTCGATCCATAAAACAATGGACTCCGTCACTTCTGATCTCAAGTTTCTTTTCCATCCCTCTCAGAGCTTCAGTTGTCATGTTCTCGGGTTTCAGGGCTTCTAACTGAGCTTCTCGGATTTGTATGGGTAAGTTGGAATGGATGGTCATCGTCTGGTTCTTCACTTTGTGGCCTGCACTATCCTTTCGGCTAAGGGCATCTGCTACCACATTGGCCTTGCCGGGGTGGTAACGGATTTCACACTCATAATCACTGAGTAATTCTACCCATCGTCGTTGCCTCATATTTAAGTCTTTCTGATTAAAGATGTGTTGTAGGCTCTTGTGACCAGTGAAGATTGTGCACTTGGTTCCGTAGAGATAATGTCTCCAAATCATCAATGCAAAAACTACGGCTCCTAGCTCCAAATCGTGTGTAGTATAGTTGACCTCGTGTGCTTTCAACTGTCTTGAGGCGTAAGCAATCACCTTTCCTCTTTGCATAAGCACACAGCCTAAACCTTGATTAGACGCATCGCAGTAGACGACGAAATCCTCTGTCCCTTCAGGCAGAGATAGAACAGGTGCGCTGCATAAGGCTTTCTTCAATGTCTGAAATGCGGTTTCTTGTTTATCACCGCAACAAAAGGGTACACCTTTCTGTGTTAGAGTGGTTAGAGGTTTGGCGATTTTGGAAAAGTTTTGGATGAACCTTCGGTAATAGCCAGCAAGACCCAAGAATTGTCGGATTTCTGTGGGTGTCTTCGGTGCTGACCAATTCTCTATTGCTTTAATCTTGGAAGGATCGACATGAATACCCTCCTCACTTACCACGTGACCAAGGAATGTTACCTTCCGAATCCAGAACTCACATTTTGAATACTTCGCATATAACTTCTTGGATCGCAGGGTCTCCAACACTAGCCTTAAGTGTTGTCTGTGGTCTTCTTCACTTCGGGAATAGATGAGTATGTCATCGATGAATACTATGACAAACTTATTCAAATAAGGACGACACACCCGGTTCATCGGATCCATAAACACTGCCGGTGCGTTGGTTAAACCAAAGGGCATCACTACGAACTCGTAGTGTCCATATCGAGTCCTGAAAGCTGTTTTGGGTACATCACTTTCATGAACTCGTAACTGATGGTACCCTGACCGAAGGTCTATCTTAGAGAAGTAACTGGCTCCCTGGAGTTGATCAAAAAGGTCATCTATTCGAGGAAGAGGATATCGGTTTTTGACAGTCAACTTGTTTAGCTCACGATAATCAATACACATGCGAAAGGATCCATCCTTCTTCTTGACAAACAAAACCGGGGCTCCCCAGGGTGAGGAACTCGGTCTAATGAATCCCTTGCTAAGCAACTCGTTAAGCTGACTGGATAGCTCCTGCATCTCTGCTGGAGCTAAGCGATACGGAGACTTTGCTACAGGAGTAGCCCCAGGAATTAGGTTAATACGGAACTCGACCTGACGCTCGGGAGGGATTCCTGGAAGCTCTTCGGGAAACACATCAGGAAAATTGCAGACCTCGGGAATGCTCGCGAGGTTTTTAACTTCTTGATTCTCGTTGATTACATGGGCCAAGAATGCAACACACTCCTTACGCAGGAGTTTCTGTGCTTTGATGCAGGAAATGATATGAAGGTTGGAACCAAGTTTATCGCCATAGATCACTAGAGTTTGATCAGAAGAAAGGTTAAGACGGATGGCTTTTTCGAAGAAAAGGATATCTGCATGATTGGGACTCAACCAATCCATGCCAATGATGACATCAAAGCTCTTTATGGATACAGGCATAAGATCGATAGGAAACGAATGGTCGTTTAAGGTAAGAGTGCAATCTATGAATATTTCACTCGCACTTTCTTTCTCTCTGTTTGCCATTTCGACGGTAAATATTTCAGTTAGAGGTTGGGAATCATGTTTTAGGTTATGTTTGAATGCATGACTAATAAAACTTCTTTCAGCGCCCGAATCGAAAAGAATATTAGCATACGAGTTGTCGAGAAGAAACGTACCCGAGACAACATTGGGATCGGCGACTGCTTCTTCCCGTCCCATAGCAAGGACCCTTTCGGCGTTGCCAGCAGTAGTCTTCTTGGGGCAGTTCCTTTTAAAGTGCCCGACTTCACCACAGTTATAACAGGCTTGACCAACGCCTGTTCCAGAGGATTGATTTGTTGATTGAGTTGGAGTTTTGCAGTATCGAACAGTGTGTCCCTTCTTACCACAATTGGTACAGGATAGTTCTCGACAGGGACCAGGGTTGTGGTGATACTTGCATTTTTCGCAAAGAGGGAGGTTACCAACATATCGGCTGGTAGGAGTTGGTGTTCTGGATCCCACAACAGAAGCAGCAGCTACGGGGGTAGTAGCAGCATGGACTGCTACCGTTTGTTGTTTCATGGAAGATCCTTGAGAAGATTGACCCTTCTTTTTCTTCTAGAATTTCCTCTTTTCACCACTCCTTTGAGTCGGCTCAGAAGTGGTAGTGATTTCCTTAACATCGTCGCTGTGATCAATCAGAATTTGAGCTAAAGTCTTGGCACTATCATAAGTATTCGGACGAGCAGCCAAAACATGACTCTTTGTCGGTTGAGATAACCCCCAAACGAACCTTTCGATCTTTTTGTTTTCAGGAGTGACTAATCCTGGGCAGAGAAGTGCGAGATCATCAAATCGGGAAGTATATGCAGTAATGTCAGAACCTTTCATCTTCAAGTTCCAGAGCTCGTGCTCTAATTTCTGCATTTCGCCACGGGGGCAGTACTCAGCAATGAGAAGTTCTTTCATGGCCTCCCAGCCCATGGCATTGGCTACGAGTAAGGTCAGAGATTTGACTCGGCCATTCCACCAAGTCAAGGCTTTATCATCGAAGGTACAAGCCGCAAATTTAACTTTATCAGACTCTGCACAAGCACAGATTTCGAAGATGGACTCGATTTTCTCGAACCATCGGGATAAGGAAATGCCACCTCCAGTGCCATTAAAGGATGTTGGTTTCGCGTTCATGAAATCCTTATAGGAACTTCCTCTTTGGTGCCCCTGACTACTTTCAGGGTTTTGAGATTGAGGACCACCTCCTGAACCATTTGAGTTCATTTGCGACATAGCTGCTACCATTGCAGCTGTCATCATCGTCTGCAGTGATGCTAGGTCAAACTGGGGAGGGGGTGGCGGCGAAGAGGGATTGTCGTTGTTCTTTGAGCTGGGTCTTTTTCTTGGAGGCATCTTGATCTAAAAAGATCAGGAAAGAGAGGATCATAAGTCCTCTGAATTGAATCAAGAGATATGGGATAGGAGATATCTCATCAAGGCAAATATAGCATCATACTAAGCGATAAAGCAGAAAGGAGTTATCAAGATAGAACATTTTATCGCTAGAGTAATAATCAAGGAATAATGCGTATACAAGAATTTCTACAAAGGAACGGCTCGAGAAATACTCCCATAGTATTTCATGGTTCGCTGCAGCGACGATTTGTTGTTTGGGATATTGGGTAAGTTTTAGGCATGCCGCCTATTACAGTCACTCCCAAGCACATGCTGGCCGTGTCTCGAATGAATATAGTTGGCCAGGCTATATTGACCCTAGACACGACTACATAACTGCCCAGGTTTAACTGCAATACACAACACCCATTTACTTATATTTTGTTCTATTTATAGATACGAATCTCGACGGTTCGGTATACTTGTATATTTAAAAAAAATACTTGTAGTCTGAAGATACTTTTATTTCAGAGAACTTAGGCCCTTTAGTGTTTATAGTTTTATACCATGTAAGGTTTGGTGTACTTTATTCACTATAAACAAGGGCTCTGATACCAATCTGTCACACCCCGAAAACCGAAGGCGGAAACATTTCCGAGGTTGACTCCATGTTGAGTATCAAATCCAATGCACATAGTAAGTAAAGTAAAGCAACCATTACATTACATAATAAAGTTTTACAGTTGATCCAAAAGTAAAGTTTGTACAGTTGTGATACATAGTATATATATAAACAAAATGAACGAGCCTTGCACGCACACGATCCTGAACCAAGTAAGTCTTTGGGTACCTGTACTATCGTTGACCTGAGAACACAAGCAGTTTGAAAATCAGCATAACGCTGGTGAGTTCATAAGCAGTTTTGTGAAAATGTTTATGTTTCCTTTCTGTTTCTGAAAATGTAACACACGCCAAGAAAATCCCATATTTTCTTAAAAGTTGGTTGTTGTTTCATAAAAGTAATGTATGGTTTAGTTATCCAATTCATTGTTTTATATCTTTAATGTATCAGTGTATTCCCAGGAAAGTCCCATACTTTCCTGAAAGGTAGTTATTGTAAAAGATGTAATGTTATTCAGCTGGTTACTCTTTTCTGATTATGTGTATGTTACCCAGGAATGTCCCATGCTTTCCTGTATGTTGGTTTTCAATGTAAAAGATGTATTCTGTTAAACTTGATTATGTACAAGATTTCCCAGGAAGATCCCATACCTTCCTGAATGTTGGTTATCATTTGTAAAAGATGTAAAAGATGTAAAAGATGTAAACCGAATCCTGGTTATCTGTAAAAATGTAGCATGTGGTTCATTATTACTATAAGTAAATCTCTGTTATCCTAGTTGCGAGTTCCATAACCATACTAAAGACTGAACCTGTGGCAATAAGTAGTCCACAACCTTGTGGCAATAAGTAGTCCACAATCCTTATGACTTTCGTCACCCTTGAACCATTTCGGTTCGGCTGTAGCTAGCAGCCAGGTGTGGGGTAGTCAGCCCCGTATAGATCTATACACTCAAGTCTTGCTCTCTAAATCCCAGAGATTCTGGTTACGGGTGTAGTCCTCCACTCGCGTATCTCTGTGGAGTGTTTACCGAGGACGTGTCTCCAATCATACGGAATAACAAATTTACTAGTAATAATAGGATAATCCTCCATTCGTGTATCTCTGTGGAATGTTACCGAGGACAAGACAGTGTATGAATTACATTGTTCATGTGTTATAATGTCATGCTTTTAACTGATAAAATGCGGAAACCATTTGTGAAATATATAAAACATAACTGTTTATAAAATCCATTTCACAAATAAATGTTTTAGTGAGCTGTATGTTCTACTGGTTATCAGTTACGTATATCTGTATTAAAAGCATATGGAATGTGAAACACACACACACGAAATTAAGTTTTGAGTACAAGAAAACCCTTGTACTTTGCTTGTGTTCCCCCCTGAAAACAGTGAAAAACAGTGAAAAAGGTAGGGGTATGAACTCACCGGACTCAGAAATGTGTCGGTTTTGGATACTAGACGTTGATCTGGGGATTGTTTACTTGCGATGACCCTATGTAAAATGAAATAATGTCCATATATATACAATTAGGGATACATTCACTAATCATATGGAACATTACACTCCAACGAGGTTAAACACCTCGAAATGAGCGTTTGGAGTGACTCGGGTGACATCTTCGGACGTGTAAAGGCACTAGGGACTTGGGACTTGAGTTTACTCTCCATAAGTAAACATTTAAATGAGTTTACAACCACAAAACACACACATACATGAGTTTACGGCCGTAAACTCATGTGGGTGTGGTTTTGGGTGTTTAAATGGCTTAAATGGACATGGGGATTGTTGGAATGGATTTCTAAAATGCCTTGGAATACTTGGAATGAATTTACAACATATAAAAAGGGATTTTACGGCCACCCCATAAGAGTTTACGGCCGTAAACTCACCTATGGCCTAGGAAAATTGATTTGAGCTTCATAGGACAATCACATGTGATTCTAACTAATTTTCCAAGCCTTGTTATGAATTTAGAACATCATTTAACACATTTATTGGAGTTTACGGCCTAGAGGTATGTTCTAAGGCCGTAAACTCTCCTTTACCCATGAAAAAGATAGTTTTTGATGTTTAAAACAATCACATGTGATTCTAGAAATTTATACAAGCCATTTGAGTGTATTTGATGCATCATTAACATGGTTTTATGAGTTTACGGCCAAGGGTATGCTCCTAGGCCGTAAACTCTTGTAAATGATACTTTTGATATGTTTCAAACCCTTAAACTATTTTTAGATGCATCTAGATTTTACCACAAGGCCATTGGTTGAGTTTCAAGGCATTTGGACAAGTTTTAAAGCTCTAAATCCCCAATTAAGAGGAGTTTACGGCCCAAGAATATTTCTTGGCCGTAAACTCTCTTTTGTCCCCCAAAAATCATGTTTAAGGTGTTTAGATGCTAAAATCAATATCCCACAAGTCATATCTAAGTCCCAACTATTATTTGGAAGGGTTAATTGGCTCAAAAACCCCATAAATATGAGTTTACGGCCCAAGCTTATGCCTTGGCCGTAAACTCCTTCAAATGGCTCAAAATTAATGTTTCAAACGCTATAAGTCCTTTCCATTAAGTCATTAATCCATATCTACTGTCCAACATTGCTTAGGAGGGCTTTTAGGGCTTTAAAAACCCCATTGATAGGAGTTTACGGCCCAAGCTAGTTCCTTGGCCGTAAACTCATGTTCTTGGTCCCAAATCACAAATTAAACACAAAATTGAAGGCTAAAGAGGTTGAATATCAAGTTAGGGGTGTTACCTCTTTGATTTCAAGCCTTAATTCTTTGTTTTGGACCTTGATTTTTGGGTTGAGGAGAGAGGTTGTGAGTGTTTAATGCTAAATTGACCAAAGGCTTCAAATGGTGTCTTAAACACGTTTATATAGAGTTTAAGTTTTGGACACGGAGGAATTCTACCCGATACCGGCGTTAGACGAGGCTTTTGGTCGTATCCGATTGAGTTACCGTAACCCGATATGGTAATTTCTAGAAATATTCCGATCACTAAAGTTGGGTGTTAAAATGATTTCTAAATGTATTAAGACACCCATTAAGTCATTTTAAATGTGTACTAATAAATAACTTAATTATACGGAAGATCAGAAATCGAATTTGGAATGACGATTGGTTGCGCGAATTGGACTACGAAAGAGTTACAAGTTGTGGTACAAGAAGTGACATGAAATTTCGGGTTGTTACAGGCTGTCTCTAAGGCATACCCCCATAAGTGAATAGGAAGCGAGGCACGACTCATCATAGAACGAACCATGTCTAACAAGGTTCGATTATGCCTCTCAGCTACACCATTTAACTGTGGTATCCTAGGAGGAGTCAATTGTGAGACTATCCCACATTCTTTCAGATAATCATTGAACTCGGTACTAAGATACTCCCCGCCTCTATTGGATCTAAGTATCTTTATCTTTCTGCCCAATTTATTTTTGACTTCATGCTTAAACTCTTGGAACTTTTCAAAGGTTTCTGACTTATGTTTGATCAAGTAGATGTCACCATATCTGCTATAATCGTCAGTGAAAGTCACATAGAATCGATTACCATCCCTTGTGGTTGATCTGAAGGGCCCACACACATCTGTGTGTATGAGATCCAATAGACCTTCACCTCTTTCACAAGACCCTGTGAATGGTGATTTTGTCATCTTTGCCAAAAAACAAGACTCACACATATCATTTGATTTTAGGTCAAATGATTCCAACACTCCATCCTTTTAGAGTTGGGCTATGCGTTTCTTGTTAATGTGTCCAAGACGACAATGCCACAAGCATGCCTTGTCTGCACTATTAGACAAGTCAATATTAAGTACACTATTTCCTAAGCTATCAACACAAGTCACTGTTTCATACACACCATCACAAGGTAAAGCTTCAAACATAAAAACACCATTCTTATAAACCGAAATTGAACTATTCAAATTATTAAAAGAATACTTAAAACCTTGTCTGAATAATGCATGAAATGAAATAATGTTTCTCGTCATCTCAGACGAATAGCAACAATTCAATAAGTCTAATCTAACATCATTATTAAGCAAAAGTTGATAAACTCCGATCATGGTCACTGGTGAAGACTTCTTGTTTCCCATGATCAAGTTTATCCTTCCTTGCTGTATCTCCTCACTTTCCTTTAGCCCCTGCAACTCAAAACAAATGTGAAAACCACATCCTGTATCAAGGACCCATGAACGAGTAGATAATGAGTTATTAGAAGAAATAGTGTAAATACCTGCTCAAGATGGCTTCACTTTGCCATCTTTGATATCCTGCAGATATTGAGGGCAGGTTCTCTTCCAATGCCCCTTTTGATTGCAATAAAAGCAAACAGCTTCCTTCGGATCATAGACATGGGGAATGGAAGCATTGGGCTTGGCTTTTTGGCCACTGCTAGATGACCCAACTTGGACCTTTGCCTTCCAGTTTTTCTTAGGAGGACCTTTCCTCTTTTTCCCCTTTCCCTGTCCAATAGCTAGAACAGGAGCACTTGAGGAGTAGAGGCTATACTTTTACCCTTCATCCCTGCTTCAGCAGTCTGCAACAAGTTGTGCAATTGGTCCAATGTCTGCTCAGTTTTGTTCAAATGGTAAGTTAAGATAAAGTGACCATAACAATCAAGCAACGAGTTCAAGACCACGTCAATGTCCAATTCCTCATCAAAATGAATGTTGAGCTTGACCAAACGCTCTATGTAGCGTTGCATCTTTTGCACATGAGACATAACCGATTCCCCTTCTTTCATCTTGCAAGTCATGAGTGACTTGAATACTTCAAACTTTTCTTGACGAGCTCGCTTATGGTACTTTTCCATAAGGTCCTTGTTCATCCCAAAAGGCCAGTAGTCCTCATAGTACCTCTGCAGTTCTGGGGACATGGTTTCGACCATGATGCATGCCACTTTAGTAGCATCATCATAGTGCTTCTTGTAGGCAGCATACTCTTCGGGAGTGGCTTTGGACTCATCAAGTTCTTTGAGCTCCTTTTCAAGGACATACTCTTTGTCCTCGAATCTAAGCGCCATCTTGATGTTACACATCCAATCGTTATTGTTAGAGCCATCCATAACGAATTTTGAGCAGATGTTTAGTAGAGAGAAGTTGTGGCTGGAGGATGATGAAGCAGAAGTGTTTCCAGGAGCAGACATCTGAAAAGAAAGATAGTTTTAGTTAGATTTCAAAACACCTCAATATTGTTGGGGTTTGAGCATTCTAACACTTCCTAATTGTACATGCAACCCTAATAACCTTGAATCTATGGTTTCTCTATATACATGCAAATTTCTTTTTCAAGGTTATTTCCTAACTAGCATGGCATGGGGATTACATAAAACATAAAAACTAGTAGATATACATACCTTGTTGTTGCTTGGATTCCTTCAAGACTTTGTGAGCCTAGCACCCCAAATGTTGTGCCTCAAATGCTTCACACAACACCACAAAACTTCGAATAACTTGATAGAATATTTCTTACACTCAAAAATCGGTTATGCCCTCTCTAGTAACACTAGTTCCGATTTTGCATGCTATAGGGTTTCTTTTATAGTGTGTCGTAATTAGGGTTTCATCATGAAGACCGATAATTGTCATGACTCTTCATTTCTCATGACCCATGGGTTTGTAACTCCCATAGACTATCCATAGAGCTCCATATGGTTATAACCAAACCCATAAACCATGGATCATTAATCCACCATAAAAGAATTGATGATTGTCATAATCAACCCTAAATATTTAATTAGTCTCACTTTGATCACCAAATTAATACTAGATTAATACTTGATCAATACTAATTAAATAATACTATTATTAATATATTAGAACTTATAATATAGTAATAATCATAAGTGCCATATTCTCTCATTTAGTCTATCCAAGTATTGCAATGCCATGCAACCCAAATGGACCATGCCGGGTCGGGTCAAGTACATACCAAATAAAGTTATGGACTTAGACACTATATCCAACAGTCTCCCACTTGGATAAGTCTAATAACTATATTTGCAAATATGACTTCAAAATCCGACTAGCAATCATAGCTCTTTCAAAGTCTCTCAGAACTGATATGATGATGATACGCCATTTAAGATAAGTGATCATATAATCATCTACTCTCATGATATCAGTCGGACAAACACATGGAACATCGTCTTACTTATTGTCCAGAATTTGTTTCTCGATCTCCGATTTGTTTCGACATAGAACTAAATTGAACACATCAATTAGGTTCTGACCGGGCCCGATACATAGGTCAAAACCAAATCATCGAGGGGCCCAGATATCACTTCTATTTCTAGAAGGAACAGATAAACTTTGACTGATATGCTTGTACTAAATACTTGTTGAATTATTCACAAAGGCACGTTTTATAACATCGAGTTACCAATGCGTTTTCGTACATTCAATGAATAACCAACTCATAGTCAACAACTCATATCTCTAGGTTTGAAGATTTATATGATATTACCATCTCACGATCATTCGAGATAAATTCCATGAAGTGATGCAAGTGAGCGTGGGTTGAATCCAATACTCAGCCCTTATGAGTACTCATGAATGTTGTAGCAACCATTGCATTGTCTAAAGCACTTTAGACAAATCATACAAGCCAAATTCATGACAGTCTTGATTCATATCTACTTCCAACATATGACTGACTGTGGATGGTTTGAATAATATGATATATACCATAACATAATTATTCTGGAAGTCAATACATGCAAAGTGAAACGCAAGAATAATACTAATCTTATATGACCCCAACACTTTGAGTGTAAATAAAACACCTTTTATTTAAGCACCATATTGATTACTCATTGTTTATGTTTCGATTAATCAACCTTATGCTTGAATTAAAACATTAGTTGTCCCATGCTCCAAGCATGTACACTATGGCTTTCCAAACAACAATTATTCCTTACTCTAAGTATGCATACTATGTTTACATATGGTCCTATCTTTGTGAAATAGATCAATTGACAATATTCAAATGACGCTCATTTCACAATTCCAATCCTTGTGGTAAATGCAAGAATACCAAACTCTTGCCATTTACTATAATCTTTTAGATTCTAAACTTATATGCAATGATCCCCTTGTAATGACTATGCATAGAAGTCACAAAGACTTGGCAACAGACATTACAAAGCATTCCAATGGAAAACAATTCCATGGAAATGAAGTCTCAAATTCAAAATACATTCCTTTGAACATCCTTCTTAGCATTAAGTTCTTTAATCTTACACAGATTCAAAGAATAACTTCCACCTATGGAGACAATTCCATATTACCATTTTGACCATCACTTCTGAACAAGAGTTGCCGCTTTTCAAAATATGTCAATATGGTCCTTACTCTATACTTCTAATTGTCCATGAGCAACCAATCTTTGGTAAACCTTAGATTGTCCTCGACAATTTTGCTTAATCATTTTAGTCATTTCCAGTTCTATTCCTTTTTCCATCTTAATGCCCTAGGCATTTGGAAAATTTAGAAGGGATGAATATTATAGCACATTCAATCGATCCTATATCTGAAGCATATGGGACACGATTCATGCTATAAAATTTTTATTTGCCTTGTTCTCACAATTCGAACTATGAAGAGGTATGCCGTAATCATAATCGAATTTTGAGAACGCAACATATATAGAATTTCCTTATGTTGAACCATTCCATCATAACATTCATATATATTCTTGACTAAATTAGATTAAAATATCAATCTAAGCTTGTAGAATTGGAGTGAAATATAAAATCCTCTCCCTTAATTATAGCAAAACAAATTTTCAAAGCAAATTGAAACTTTTGTTTTCTATAATTAACATTGCTAACTTACAATACTTAACATAATCATCATGCTCCCACTAGCATAATGATTACCAGCATAACATTTTATGCTCCCACTAGCTTTGACATGTACTCAGAAATCAATTGGACTTCTAGAAATCAATACTTTATTGACTTTCTTACGAAAGTTCATATTTCTGATACTAGATTGCTTTGATAAGACTTTATCAAAAAAACATACACCTTTCTTAGATAGCTCACATGTTTGTCTAGACCTTTTGCAATTCTCACTACTTAGTGTGCCGGTTAACCACACACGCTCCACTAACTATATGAGAATGCAAATATCACAACCGCTATCTACTTAAAATCTTCTTAGTGAAAACGTTTCCTTACCATCATTTTCATGAATCGAAGAGAAACCTTATGACACTTAGATTTTATGGTGTATGTGTTCTTTTCCATGTGAATTTTGTCAAAACCATAATCACATGACTAGGTTAGTGACACTTTCAAATTCATATGGACTGAACTTGTGCAATCTTAGTTTCTTGCCACCCGACAGCGCAAGGGCCTACCATTGCTTCTAGGTTGTTATGCAAACAGTGGAGAACTCTCAGAACTCCAATTCAAAGCCAACCTTAAATGGGATGAGCACAGAATATGTCAACACGATAGGTTACAAACCTCAAGTCGTGGGCTAGTGATTAACAAAACTCTTGATTAGTTCTTGAAACTATTTCAGAATCTTTTAGACTCCCACTATCCTCTTGACATATAAGACTTCTCTTTGTCAAGAACCATTCCTTGACAATACAAATATTCAAGAGCTAGTGCGGATTCTTATCAAGTTAAACACTCACTATTGGTCTTAGCTAGTCTTTGTTTTATCCAAAACATCACAACTTACCAATCTCAAATGTACAAGAATAGGAAACATCTTACTCTACATTTGACAAGTGTTATGAACTTTCTAAAGACTATGTCACTCAAGTTACAATCTTGGAGTATAACTCCAGGATTTGTTTTTGGTACGAAGTATGAATTATCTTTTGATTTAACCATTTCAACAATTCACGATTCCTCTCCTCAGCCAACATACACATTATGGTGTCCTTAGAGGATCAATTGTGATATGGTTCCATAATCACTAAGATAATCATAAAACAAAATACACAAGTACTCTACCATTTCTTCAGATTGGAGAAACTTTTATCTTTCTACCTTATTTGATTCTTCTTATTCATTCTGCCATACATTGAAACTTTTCCAATGTTTCAGAATTACACTTAAACTTGTAAGTATAACCATATTTACTAAACTTTAGTAAATCATAATGAATAATCTTATCAACCTTTGTGATGGACCTGACCAGCACACAACCAAGTGTACCCAATCTCTTAGTCCTTCACTTGACTCACATGTACATGTGAACAAGGAATTAGTCTTAATTTCCCAAAGATGAAAAATTCTCATTCATCATACAATATAAGTTGCATGATTCCAAGTTTCTATCCAACTGAAACTTGGGTGATGAGAATCTTTCTTTATTTGGTAAATTATGACACTACCACTAATGAAAGAATCAAATCCATTTACCCATATTGCTTATCAATGGAAACATATAAGCAACAACCTTTTTAACAAGTGCCATTGTAAGGATACTTAAAATAAATAAAATCAAAACCATTTTTTCTTTTATTTTAAAAGTTTGCAGAAAAATTATCCTTACAATCCATATGAAAACCTTGTTGTTATCTATTCCTAAGCAATATGTTTCAACTCTTAAGTAACAGCTCAAAATTCTGATCACCGAACCATGCGATCAAAATCCCTCTTCGTGATTAGAATCAACATATACTTCCTTTAAGTTTCTTCACTTTTCTTTTGATTCTTAAAACATCAACATGTGACCTAGTCACATCATGCAATAAGAATTTCAGAATAGAAACTTAATAAAGCTAGATAATGGACTTTACCTAAAGCAGAGTCAAACATTTGACTTTACTATCCTTATGGAGTTTCAGGTAAATTTGGCAGCTTCGCAACCAATGCCCTTCCTTTGGCAACAGAAACATATGGACTCTTTGGAAATGATACACGAGACTATCACAAACTTAGCCTTTCTCTTTACCATTTGGTCAACCGAGTTGACTATGGCCAATCCCTTTCAATTGGGAAGAGAAAGTTTTTCTGGACTTCCAATGTTACCATTGTCAATGTCCATGGAAGTTTGGGAAGTTGATCTTCCAATCAAATTTTGCTTTACCAATGCTCCAAATCATTGCTGATTCAGCATCATCAATCAAATAGGTAAGATCATTAAGGGTCATGTCGTGATCTATCATCAGGGCGTGACCAAGTCAACATGTGACTGAGTCTCCAAGACCTAAGCACATATAGAATTTGTTTTCCAATAGGGATTGAGTGACTTAGAACTTATCAGGTCTTGAAACTTGTGGGATAGGGAGATTTATTAGAGTAGGTGAAGGAAGTGAAGTATGATTTTCAGTCCCAGTAATGCACAACAAAGGGATTGATCTTTCACCTTGGTTGCCATTTGGGATATCATCTTCATTAGGAAGCTTCTTCCTAAAGATCTGGGAAGACCATAGATGTCTAAACTAGACATATATAATGGGAGAAATTCAATTTAGTTGATTTAAAGTCCTTAATATAACACACAATATGAAATATTAAGGCTAGAACCCAATAACCTATTTGTAACTGGAAGAGGGATGTCGTAATCCAAATTATAAAATAGTTAAAGGTAGGGAAATGATGATTTACCAATTTCCACCATGAAAAACGAAATATAATTAAGTTTTAATTGGATTTGAAACTCCTAGATCCTTTGAGATACATTGAACTTTTCAATGGCATGTTTGAATCTCGAATGTGCCCTCTCAAGTTTGTGATTGGGATGTCGAGGATCACAAACAAGGTGTGAATAACCATACAAATTGACTTGGTACCCTTAACAATATTACCTAGTCGATGTGCCGGTTAACCACACACGATCCACCGATCTATAATAAAGTCAATTTACCCTTTGCCACTCTTACTAGTCCATGTTAGTGTGCCGGTTAACCACACACGCTCCACTAATGACTTGGTAAGGTACAAAGTGTAATTTTATGGGCTAGCACCAAATTCACATTTTCCTAAAGTAACTAAGATTGGGAATTTATAATGTATAGTTACTTTATAATTCATTATACTTTTAATGAGTATTTAAAGTCGTATCCTACCCGTTCGGCTAACGACCCTCCACCGATCAAGGAAGCGGTGGGTTAGAGTGGACACCCATTAAGTCACCATTTTAGGGGCAACAACCTTATACCCCCCTTATAGACCGGCTTTGTGAATGAGGCCTACTACCGGTAAGAATGACATATTCTTATACATATCTATATAATTAAAATTATAATAATAGTATAAGGGTGTATTTTAAACAATTAAAATACTTGGTGGTTTAATCTATTAATTAAACTATACTCTTAATTTAATTAAACTTAAACCATGTCTTTATGGAATTATTAACTCTTATAATTAAACATTTTAATTAATTTAATGAAGTCCATAAAGTTTGAAGTTTTTTTTAACTTAAAAAAATAATAATTTGGAATTAAAGTGTAAGACTTTACAAATTCCAAAACTTGAGGGCAAGAATTGAAACTATTCCAAGTCTCTTCAATTTGTAACTTATGAGTTTTAATGGTTCATAAAGTTGAAGACTCTTCATTTTATGAAACCTATTATTCTTTAATTTAAACTTTTAAAGAAGTGACTTTTCGTTATCCATAACTTGAGGACAAGTTATGGACACCATCATTGCCATTAAGATCATGAATTAAACACACATAGAGGTTACACATAATTCCTATGATCTTCTAAAAACTCATAAGAACACAAATTCATGTCAAGCAATTTCAAGAAATCATATAAACACATACAATACTTGAAAATTAATAAAAGCCTTGTAAAATGGGTTAACATAATCATTATCATTTTGAAAAACATATTTTACAAGTCCAAAATATATTGGGATAATGATTTTAATCCATTTCCAACAACAAAACACGAAAAGCTTCCTAGCACGCTCCTACTTGTCGAGTGCATTATCCTACTCGACGAGTAGGATGAATTTGTTCATGGACTCGGCGAGTCCTCCCCATGAACTCGGTGAGTCCAGTCGACAGTGAGCAGAATTTTCGATTTTCAAGCAGTTATGCATCAAGTATACAGAAAACAATCCTAGGCTCTGATACCATTGTTGGGTTTTGAGCATTCTAACACTTCCTAAGTGTACATCTAACCCTAGTAATCTTGAATCTATGTTTTCTCTATATACATGCAAATTTCTTTTTCAAGGTTATTTCCTAACTAGCATGGCATGGGGATTACATAAAACATAAAAACTAGTAGAAATACATACCTTGTTGTTTGGATTCCTTCAAGACTTTGTAAGCCTAGCACCCCAAATTTTGTGCCTCAAATGCTTCACACAACACCACAAAACTTCGAATAACTTGATAGAATATTTCTTACACTCAAAAATCGGTTATGCCCTCTCTAGTAACACTAGTTCTGATTTTGCATGCTATAGGGTTTATTTTATAGTGTGTCATAATTAGGGTTTCATCATGAAGACCCATAATTGTCATGACTCTTCATTTCTCATGACCCATGAGTTTGTAACTCCCATGGACTATCCATGGAGCTCCATATGGTTATAACCAAACCCATAAACCATAGATCATTAATCCACCATAAAAGAATTGATGATTGTCATAATCAACCCTATATATTTAATTAGTCTCACTTTGATCACCAAATTAATACTAGATTAATACTTGATCAATACTAAATAAATAATACTATTATTAATATATTAGAACTTATAATATATTAATAATCATAAGTGCCATATTCTCTCATTTAGTCTATCCAAGTATTGCAATGCCATGCAACCCAAGTGGACCATGTCGGGTCGGGTCATGTACATACCAAATAAAGTTATGGACTTATACACTATATCCAACAAATATAATAACCCAAAGATATCATATCAAGGTTAGGACCCAACTATGACGATTTACAACTTAGAAATGGGATGCCGAGATCCAAGTTCAAATCTCATAAAGGTAGGTGAACGACGATTCACCAATTCCACCATTAGATAAAATAAACGAAGTGAAATTCCTAATTCTTTTGAGATACATTAAAACTATTTAATGGCATGTTTTAATCTCGGATTATGGTCTACTATTTGTGACTGGGATACCGAGGATCACAAACTAGATGTGAATAACCATGCAAATGTGCTTGGTAACCTTATTGTCTTTATCATTAACTATTGATGTGCCGGTAAACCACACACGCTCCATCAAAATGATAATTATAAGATACCCATTACAACTCTTTATTAGTGCCTTTTAGTGTGCCGGTTAACCACACACGCCCCACTAAAGACCAATAAACCATAATGTGCAATTTCATGGATTAGCATACTTTTCACATTTTTGCTAAAGTAACTAGAGTTGGGATTTTTTAAAAATAATGTTCTAGTACTTTCTTTAATAGCATTATACTTTTAATGAGAAGTAGTTGTCCTATCAAATCCGTTCTGCTAATGACCATCCACTAATCAAGGAAGCGGTGGTTGAGAGTGGACACCCATTCAACTACCTTTTTATAGGCAGTTTCCTTATACCCCCTTATAGACTAGCTTCGTGAATGAGGCATACTAGCGATTTGACTGGCCATATTCTTATACATATATAATATTTAACTTTTAATTATAATGTATATATATATATATATATATATATATATATATATATATATATATATATAAGGTGTGTTTTAAAACATTTTAAAACTCCAAGGGTTTATATAAATTTTCGAAATTTAAACTATTAAATTTTAAATTTAAATAAACCAACTAATTAGATTTAATATTTACCTATTAATTAACTTTTAATTAATTTATTAAATCTTGTAAGGAATATCTAATTAAATTAATCAATTAATTTAATCCTAATCCTTATCCCTCTAAATTTCGAAAAAAATAGGGTAAAGGATAATTATCCAATTAATCTCATCAAGTAACAATTATCCAAAACAAGAAACCCTAAAAAATATAGCAATTTCGAAATTTACAAGGGAGGAGGCTAGGGTTTTCAAAACCCTGACCCTAATTTCGAGTAGGGTTCTTTGGAGGCTAGGGTTTTCGAAAAACCCTTTGATCCACAACCCTAAAAATCGAAAAATGGCCTTTAGGGTTTAATAGCTATAAACCCTAATTTGCAATTCAACAATTATAGCAATTCAATTTAAAAAAAAAAAATAATGGCTCTGATACCACTGATGGGTTTTAGGTAAAACAAATAAACTAGAAAACAATTCCTAAGTTCACATGCAACCTACTTTAGATCTATGTTTTAACTGTTGAACATATAACTTTGAATTGCAAAACAAGAACCCTAGAGGAGAAGTCTAATATCGAAATTAACAAACTAGGGTTAGGAGTTACATACCTTTCAATTGTTATAGTAAACAATTGACAATTCCCTTGTTCTTGATCTTGATATTCTTGGAAGCTTAGCACCACAAGTATAATGCCTCTAATGGAATCACACCCAAACTAGCAAGAAGAAAAGTAGAAGAGAGAGGGGAGAGGGAGTATGCAAAATCTCAGACTTAGGGTTTCTTCAAAAAAAGAGTGACCAAAATGTGAACCAGGAGGCTCCTTATATAGCTGAGGGATCTAGGGTTTAGGGAAAACCCTAGTTATCCTTTGCTTAGGGCCTAAGCAAACCCAAGGGCCTTATCCAAGCCCTTATGGACGAAATTATTAGGTTTTCCCCTAAAGATTTCGTCCACCCTCTTCCAAGGGGGTTCTAGAGCCTTCCACTCAACTATTAGATAATTGCAAACTAGTCCCTGCATCTTATAATTAATTCTTTTAACCCCAAAATTAATTCTAATTAATTTCTGGTTAAATATTAATTAAACATAATGATTTCTAATTAACATATTAATATTTTAATATATTAATAAATTCATTTATATTAATTTATTAATCTTATAATATATTAATATCTCTCCTTTCATAATTTCCTTGTCCGGTTGCTAGGTTTGAAGGCAACCCAAAATGACTGTGTTGCTATCAATTCAAGTACATACCAATTATAGTTATGGGCTTAGACACCTAATCCAACAACTTTATGGGACAAAAGATTGCAAATAAACTACCAAGGATAGATCTAGAACAAATAAGGTGTCCAAAGTATTGTTGTATTTTGTGCCGTGGTAAAAGGGATAAACTATTTCATTGGTGGGTTTGTGAAGTATGAGACACATCAGTGTTTAAAAACAAAGAATAAGTTTAAACCCAAAAAAACTCAACTTATAGGGATTTGAGTAATGTACAAGCATTACAGCTATGCTTACATCCTAATGTTTCAGAGATTGAAGTTCTACACAGAAATCTAAACAAAACACGATTTCTGGGTAATATGTGAACTGAAAATAGGGTAAAAACTTCTTTCCTCCTAAAACTTGCTAAACAAACCGCAAAATATAAACAAAACAGGTCTGTGAGGGTCTTGTACATATAAAATCTTTAACTAAAAGTTTTACTTGCTATTATGAACTGAAGATAAAAGCTGATAGAGGTTTATTTTCCCCTCCATTTGTTGAATAAATCATCAAAACAAACTGGAAATAGGCAAACCCATAAAAACTTCTTTTCTTATCAACTTTCTCAATAAATCACCAAAAAGAATGACGACACTTTTTTAAAATGTCTGTGTAAACTTGAAAAGTGTTTGAGTGAACAAAAACTAGAGCAGATCTAGAGATCTGAGCTTAAAAATGAAAACAAATCTAGATATCTGAACTGAAAATGAAGTAGATCTTGAGATCTAAACGATGGTAAAACAAATTTGAAAAGATCTTGGCGAGAACCAAAAGGATCTAATCATATGGGGTAGACATGAACAAATCTAAGCAAACCTGATGTGAAAACGCAATAGAAATGAACAAATCTAAGCAAGAACGAGTTTGAGACCAATTAAGATGGTGGCTACTCGTTCGAGTATGGGATGGTGCCAAATGATACGACATGGACCTACAGCAAATCTTCTAGATTGTTGATGTGGCAGAGATCTGATCATCACAGATCAAAACCGTTAGAACCACCCTAGGGACTATGCTCCATGAGTAGGCTCCGACGATCAAGTTAGATCCGTTGTTAGAGATGAGATGGTTTTACTTAGTTGGAGAGAATCATCTGGGTGCTAGAGATAGTGAATGTCGGCCGAAGGTAGAGGGTAGCGGATAAACCACCCGGCTAGAGTCTAGTGTGGTGACTGAGCCAAGAGTAAAGGATAGGCTGGTGGCTGAGCCACCGGGGAGAGTACTTTTCATAAGGAGGAGGCACTATTTACTTTATATGGGAGAATTAGGTCAAGCCTTGGGCCAGCCCAATTCATTCCCAGCTGGCAAGGAGCTGGGAAAGGCCGCCTAGGGGCACCAGGAGAAGTTGGCGGGTGCGCACTAGGCAAGACTGGAGAGCGCGCACCAGGAAAGCTTAGTAATGGAGCGCTAGACAAGGCTAGCAGGAGAGTGTCGGGAAAGGCTGTCAAGTGAGCGCAGGTAGGGCGGGTGTGCTAGAGCTATCCATGCCATGCTAATGGACCTAATATCATCATTTATGTTTATGATTTTTCTAGGTACCTTCTTAGTGAACCCCTTTCCTACTCTTGTGCCTTTTTACTTGGGTGCGAGTCGTTCTTTTGTGTCTCGGGCTTTGAGTAGGAGTTTTTATATAAATCTTGGAGATTTGGAGTGTCTGTTGCAGGTTTCTATCACCAATGAACTCGAGGTTTATGCATCAAGTATTTATCGACGTTGTGTTTTGGAGATTTTAGGGGTGTCTTACCCAATTAGCATGATCCCTATCCCCATGGGGGATGTGTGCGAGAAAGTAAGGTTGGACTGGTTAAGCAGGTTTGGTGCAATGATTGATTGTAAGGGTTAACAAGTGGTGGTTTGAACCCCAAGTAGGAGAGAACTGACTATTTATAAAGAGGGTAGTAGGGTTGGATCAGTCTTTTGTACTACTACCAGGGCTTGGCAGTATCTGCATCATGGATGTATAAGTTATCTCGCGTATGTGGTCGACACTCGGGTAGGGAAGGTGGTTTCAGTGCCAAATGTGCCTGTTGTTAGGGAGTTCCCAGATGTGTTTCTGGAGGAACTAACTAGTGTTCCTCTTAAGAGATAGGTTGAATTTAGGATTGATTTAGTTTCCAGTGTGGTTCTGATTGCTTAGGTTTTGTACCGATTGGCACCACCAGAGATGCAATAGTTGTCCTCTCAACTATAGGAGTTGTTGGGTAAGCAGTTCATAAGACCAAGTAGCTCTCCTTAGGGAGCATCGATTTTGTTTATGAAGAAGAAGTATGGTTCTCACCCTATGTGTATTGGTTATCAAGAGTTGAACAAGCTGACGGTGATGAAAATTACCCACTTGCACGGATTAATGACCTTTTTGATCAGCTGCAGGGTGCATCTTGGTTTTCCATGATCAATTTGAGGTTCGGGTATCATCAGATGAGGGTTAGAGAAGACGATGTGGAGAAGACAACGTTCTGGACTCGTTATGGTCATTACGAGTTCGTGGTGATGCCATTTGGGCTCACCAATGCACTCATGGCATTTATGGATTGATGAAACGGGTATGCAGGTCGATGATCGATTAATCAATCATTGTTTTTATTGATGATATCCTCGTCTACTCCAAGACCATGGAGCAGCATGAGGAGTACCTTCGAGAGCTTCTAAGAGTTTTGAGGTGGGAACGACTATATGAATGTTCTCGAAATGTGAGTTTTGGTTATGGTAGGTCTAGTTCTTAGGTCACCTCGTTAACCAAAACGGGATTTTAGTTGACCTGGACAAGGTTGAGCTTGTTATGTAGTGGGAGATTTTGAAGTCTCCCTCAAAAATCATGAGTTTTATGGGTTTAGCTGGGTAATATCGGAGATTTATCTAGTATTTCTACAAGGTTGCTATACCCCTTACTCGTCTGAAGAGGAAGGGCATGGATTTTCATTGGGGGCTTGAGCAGTATGTTGCTTTCGAGATGCTGAGGCAGAAGCTATTTGAGGTAATGTTGACTCTTCCTGAGGGTGTTGAGGTTTTTGTTGTATATTGTGAAGCATCCATCACAAGTTTGGCAGCAGTACTCATGTAGAAGGGAGAGTGATTGCTTATGCTTCCAGGAAACCGAAGACAAATGAGGTTCGGTATCTAACGCATGATCTGGAGTTGGGGGCGGTGATATTTTCCATTAAGATTTGGCAACACTATCTATATGGGGTTCAGTGTACCATCTACACGAATCATAAGAGTCTGACATCTCTCATGGATCATCCAAATCTAAACATGAGATAACACAGGTTGGTTGACGTGGTCAAGGATTATGGTTGCGAGATTCTTTACCACTTGGGGAAATAAAATGTGGTCGCTAATGCTTTGAGATGCAAGTCGGCTAGTTATTCTGTTGGGAGCTTATGTATGAGGATACTTCTTGGTACGATCCGAGAGGACCAGGCTGAGGGATTCAAGAATGAGATAAGGAAAACGAGAGGATCAGGGGTGATATTGACAAGTTTTCTATTGATAATTATGGATTGTTGACTTTGTGTGGTTTGGTTTGGGTACCATATTTTGGTGGTGTTAGGCATACCGTGCTGGGGGAGGCACACAAGCCTAGATTTTTGATACACCTTGGGTCCACCAAAATGTATCGGGATTTGAGACTTAGATATTGGTGATCATTCATGAAAAGGCAGATAGCCTGGTACGTTGAGAGGTGCTTGACCTGTCGGATGGTCAAAGTCAGGCACCAGAGTCCACATAGAAAGCTTCAGCCTTTAGAGGTTTCCATGTAGAAATGGGAGAAGATCACCAAGAATTTCATCACCAAGTTACCTCGAATAGCCAAAGGGTTTGATGAAATTTGGGTATAGCAAACTGTCTGACCAAGAGTGCCCACTTCTTAGCTATTCGGGAGAGTTCCTCAGTTGAGAAATCGCCCGATGTTTACATGTGTGGGATGGTCACCCATCACGGTGTTCCTGTTTCTATTGTATCGTATCAAAATGTTCAATTCATTTCTCGATTTAGGAAGAGGTTCCACGTGGAACTGGGCACGAGGTTACATTTTAGAATTTCTTATCATCCATAGACTAACGGCTAGGGCGAGTAGACCATTCAGACACTTGAGGATATGTTGAGTGTAGCACCCCGCTTGAAATTAAAATAAATAAAGTAAATAAATAATAAATTCTAAAACCTCGAGATGTAAATTATATTCTATTTTATATTATTGTAGCTAAATTCAATAATAATTTAGCAAGGTGTTGGCTTCGGGGAGTTAAACGTCATAATTTTGGAATTAAGGATTTAAAAGTGTAAGTCTGGACTGGTTTTCTAAAGATTATCAGAGGTCAAGGAGTACTTGGTAAATATTGGACCTAGATTTAAAGATTTTGGAGGCTAAAGGGTTGAATGGTAATATATGGACTTCAGTTGGAAATAATTTGTAGAGGAGGCATTGTGTGATGAAACATTGGGCTTGTTTTGAAAGGATTTTAAGGGGCCACCCCCTCCCACCCCCCCACCCCCCGGTAACCCTAACCCTAATCATTGAAGCAGCCGCCACCCCCCCTTATGTCTCCCTTCACCTACGGTCGCCGCCACCATGCTTGTTCTTCCGGTTAGCCATGGCCACTAAGTGACAGTCGTTCCCAGCCAACAAGGTTGCCACCGGTGTGATCCGCCAACCGTCCAGCGTCGTCGTCGATCTAATCGTCGATGAGGACCACAAGCAGGCATCTCTCTACTGATGTTGCTATTGTACTTGATGGGTTCACACCACCTTCTCTTCTATTCATTTTTCTCCCGATGGTCGCATCACTGTTGTCATTCTGGAGGCTGCTCAACCCCGTTGATGCCCTCCGTCCGCCGCATGCCACTGTGGAATGGTGGTTGGGTTTGTGGAATCACGAAACGGGTGCGTGTGTGTTGCGGTAACATGGTCGAACGAAGGCGTGTATGTTTTTTTGATGAGCGCAAGTTTTAGAGAACCACCATGGTGGTTGCTGCTGTCAACACCGCAGTTAGCCGTCACTACTGCCCGCCATTTCGTGCCATCATCGCCGCCTGCCTCCACAAGGGTGGATGAGTGTGTTTATGTGTGTGTGTGGATGTGTTATTTTGTGTGTGTTTTCATTTGGATATTGTTGTATAATTGTAATTAGCGGCCGGAATAATCGAGAAAATTCATAATCGCCATCGTGAGGTAGTGGCCACCGCTGCAAGCCGTCGTTGACCACCACTACCCGAGGTGGTAGTAGGTGGTGCCCAACTTAATTAACAATTAATTAACCTAAAAGCTTAACTAATGGACTAATTGGATCTTGATTGGGTTGGAAACCCTAATTTTGAATATGCTAATTTGGAATTTCGCGACCCGCATTTTGGACCTTTGCATTGGAGTTATGAATTAAGCCCGATAACATTGTATGTCTAACGTACCAGAGTGATGGACTTAATGGATTAAGTCCTTAATGGGTTAAGTAAGAAACACTTAACCCTAATCGTCATTTTATGTGAAAACTCTAATTTTGCTTGGGCCTTGAGTTGGGCCTTTCTATTGGGATTTGGTGATTGGCCTATTGATGGGCCATCCAAGAACAAATGTATGGACTACAATATTTGTATGGGCTTTAGGAGTAGGCCCATTAGAAAGGCTTGGGCCCAATTTGGAAAAGTAGGCCATAACTGGGCCTTGAGGATGATGAGATGTTGGACCATTGGAATGTCAAATGTTTGGATTGGAATAAATGGTTGGGCCTTAGGGTAAGACCATGTAGAGTTTTGGGCCCAATTTGGAAAATTAGGCCACATGTTTGGGTTTTGGTTCATTATTTGACTTTTGGCCCTTTGGATTGGGCCTTGGGATCAAATCAAGGTAAGTTGGGGGTAAAGTAGTCTTTTACCCCAAGCATGGACTTATGGTTATGAATTGGAACCCAATTATTAATTGGGTGTTATTTTGTTGTTGACAGTTCGGGAATCTGTCATCCAGCAGCTTAAGTTTTGTCCGCGGGACTTCAGCAGTATGAGGTGAGTTACCTTCCAGTAGAATTAGGTCGAAGGCACCAATGTCGACCCACTAGTAAGTGTTATAGCAAAGATGATCGTCTTTGTGATAATTATTTGGTATGCCACTATCTGTTATGCTTTATGTGCTAGTATGCTATGATATTTTGTGATACTTGTAGGAGGAGTAGGATAGGCCCCAATACCAGTCGAAAGGATGGAAGGGGTAGGCCAACACCCTAATATGCTAGGCAATACGTGACTTATGTGTTTATATAGTAGGATGTTAGATGGTAGAAGTAGTGGTTGAAATAGTCCCCGATACCGGTCCAAAGGACCGAAGGGATAGGCCAACACCCTGAAATGCTAGGCAAGGTATCGATCAAAAGGACCAAAGGGTTCGGGCAGCACCCTAATATGCTAGGCAAGTTTTTGGTTGAAAGAGACCGAAGGGGTAGGCCTGCACCCTGATATGCTAGGCAGTTACCGGTTGAAAGAAACCGAAGGGGTAGTCTAATACCCGAATATGTTAGGTAGTACGTTTATTGTATGATATGTGGTACGATGGGGTAACTCACTAAGCTTCATGCTTATGATTTTCAGTTTTGGTTTCAGGTACTTCTTTTGAAAAGGAAAAGAGTCGGCATGATCCCAACGTATCACACGATGTTTTCCGCACATGAGATCTTTGGGATTATACTCTGATATTGTTTCATTATGACATGCTTTGATTATTGACATACTGGTTTTGATATACGATGACACTATAGATGTTTTTATACATTTGATTTTATAATAACTTAATTAAAAATGAAAGTTTTGGTCTTGAATTTTAGGATGTTATATTGAGGGTTTATGTCATAGATTTTGGTGGGAGTTGGGAATCCTACCTTCCCCTAGCTGAGTTTCCTTACAACAACAACTATCTCTCCAGTATTGGTGCGTTGTCGTTTGATCTTCTTTATTAGAGGAAGTGTCATACCTCGTTCTATTGGGGAGTGGTTGGTCACAGGGTCATGGGAAAGACCAAAGTAGTCCTTTAGACGATAGAGCTTATTCAGTACATCATGCAGATATTACAGACAGGTCAGAGTCAACAGAAAAGTTATGTGGACAGGCATCGATCTGGGCTGGAGTTCTAGGTTGGCGGTATAATTTTATTGAAGGTATCATCCTGGAAGGGTGTAATACGCTTTAGGAAGAGGGGTAAGTTGGGGCCCCGATATATTAGGTCATTTCGATTTATTTCCATAGTTGGTACGGAAGCCTATTGGTTGGACTTACCTGAGGAGTTTCGCCATATTCACAATAACTTCCATGTTTCTCAGGATCAGAAGTGTGTGGCTGATGATTATGTAGTGGTGCCTTTGGATGACATTCAGGTTGATGATCGTCTGAACTATGTTGAGAGACTTGTGGCAATTTTGGATAGGAAGATGAAGGCCTTGCACAACAAGGTGGTATCGTTGGACAATGTCCAGTGGCGGCATCAGAATGGACTTTCGAACCTGAGGCAGAGCTGTGAGAAAACTACCTTGAGTTATTCGCAGCACCGAACTTCAACGACGAAGTCTGATTCAAGTAGAGGAGAATTGTAACATTCATTATTTTGGTAAATTACACTTTTGACCCTTATTACGAAATATTTTTGCAAAAATGGTCCCATTGCCCCATTAGTGAAACACACCACTTTGAGGCATATGCTGGGAATATGTTTGGTATGCTGGGCATGCGTGGAAAAGTGTAAACCCTAATTTTTAGGGTTTGAGCACTATTTAAGCATCATTAACTCCCCCATAACTCTTTCCCTCATCAACCTCTAGTCCCATTTCATGCCTTTCAAACCCTAATCCATCCTTGTGAGCATCTTTGAGCCTTAGACTGTATTTTAGTGTTCTTGAAGGAAGAAGAAAGAAGTGGAATCAACTTGGAACCTCAATACACCTTGGATCCTGAAGTATCTTTCCCTCAGGCATCTTTTGGACGCATAAAGTTTAAACCTTGATGCATATTTGCTTTGGAACTTGCAAGCTCTTAGGTTTTTGTGCTTTAAGTCCCATAACATTGGTGTTCATGAGTATGGATTACTCTAACCCATAAGGCCTGTCTTTTCAGGTGTTTTTAGGTAGTTAACACCATAAAAGTGTGATATTGGTCCCGTTTCTTTCTTCATGTATGAGATATGTGGTTTTGGTTTGTGTAAAAAGTTAGGGTTTAGTTGTTGGACCCTTTCTAGACTTGGAAAGTCATAAAGTTGGAAACATTATTACTTAGAACGTCTTTTGAAACTAGATCTGGGATTTTGATGAAGTATCTTAACAAATTACGCATTTATTAGAAGGAAAAGTTGGCAGACACAAACGCTTGGTGTACCGGATGGTACGTTGTGCGTACCTAGTCGAGACCCTGTTTCTGGACAAGATAAGTGCTCTACGTTGGGCGTATTTGCTGAGTACATTGGGCGTACTCAGCCTGATTTCACTGGTTGACTTTTTGAAGGAAGAAGAACATTGTGGAACCACTTGGGAGCTCAAATTTGCATTAATCTAGAAGTTTCATCCACTCAACCATCTCCAAAAGGTATAAAGTTCCCACCTTGATGTCAATTTATGAGTAGATCTAGTTATGTTAAAAGTTTCATGATTTTGTCCCCATATCCATGGTGTATATGAGTAAGACCTACTCCAGACCATTACGGTATCATTTCTAGACATTTTTAGGGTTGTTAAGTCACAAAAATGAGAGTTTGGTCACTCTCATCCATCCATATATGATTTCTTGAGCATTGAGTGACTTTTTGAACCTAGGTTATGATTTTCTGCCCTTGAGATATGCAAATGGATAAAGTCATTGTAACATCCCGATCTCAAGGTAATTTCAATTTCAAACCTATGTTTAAATAATAGTGTATTTTAGCCCTTGGGATTTAAAAAGATTGCAAAATGGCCCATAGTGGCAATATGGTAATTTTTCCAAGTGTAGTACGTTGAGCGTATGTTGTGTACACTAGGCGTACCAAGGCACTCCCTAGTACGCGGGGCATGCGTGAAGAAAGTGAAAACGCTAAATTTTAGGATTTGGTCCATATATAAATCCCATTATAGCCTCATGTCTCATTTGTTCATTAGCCTCCCTTTGTGAAAAATGACCCCAAGTAAACCATAAGTGTGAAGAGTGCATTTTGATCTGTTGGAGTGTTATGGAGGTGGTCTTGAAGAAGAAGAATGTTGTGAGATGAGCTTGGAACCTGGAAGCATCTTGGATCTGAGATTTCCTTCTTGTTAGTAACCTTCAGGAGGTATAAAGTTTGCAACTTGATCACTCCATCTTGCAGATCTTGACATTTCTTCCTAAAAGACACTTTTTTCCAAAATATGGTGATTCTTGAGCATGGCATGTTATTTACCCAATAAGTCGTCCTTTCAAACCTTAGGAGGGGTCTTAAGTCATAAAAATGTAGTCTTGATGATTAGTTTGACTCCATGCATTCTATAAAAGGTCTTAATGCATTAAGATGTTAAGATTTTATGTTTTAAGCACTTAATGGACATGCAAAGTCATAATGTTGGAAACTTTATGACTCATGAGGATATGTTGCCTTTGGATCTGATTTTGGAAGTAAAGATTTGGAGTATTGAACTCTTAATAGGGAAAGGACTGAATCGACACATATGTCGGGCGAACCAAGTGGTACGTTGCGCATATCAGCGCCCCATAAGCTGGTCAACCACCGAGTATGCCCCATGTACAGAAGAGTATGCCCAGCATGTGGACCTGAGGGTATTCCAGTCCGATGAATGGGTGGGCCCGTTGTATTTTGGTATTCCAGTCTGATGACTAAGTGGACCTGTTATAGATTGACATTCCAGTACAATGATTGGTTTGGCTAGGTTGATCCACCTCGATGGTTGTGCACCCATGGGTATTCCAGTATGATGACTGATTGGGCCTAGCACGCTTGTTTATTTATGATATGTGTTTTTTGTGGTGGTACCTTGTGGAAAACTCAATAAGCATTGGCTTATAGTTTTTGGTTATGGTTTCAGGTACTTTCGAGGATCATGGGAAGGTGAAGGCGTGACTATACACATCCTGATTTTTATGTTATTGATCTTAGGAGACTCTGTTTTGAACAATGTTTGAAAATAATGGTTTTGTAAACACTTTTATTAGTTAATGGGTTGATTTGAAAAGTTTAAATTGGCTGTGATTTTTAAGATGTTACAAGTTGTTATCAAAGCCTTGGGTTGAACGACTTAGAGGAACACCCGTATGAATCCAGTCTCAGACTAAGGAACTACAAAGCTTTTAAACATAATTATCAAAATTGTTTTAAAAAATAATCAAGAAAGGATGTGATTTGTACGATCAGCCAGATCCAGTAAGTAGACCCCAAGTTACCACATTGTTATTTGATATTAGGATATGTTAAAACAACATGCTAGTCATAGGCTAGGGATATTTTAGAATTTCATGATAGAATTGTCTGATTATATGATGCTTTATAGCCTAGGGTTCATCCTTATATGAAATTGACATAATTATTGTAGTTGCTTAGTGTATGCACCAAAATTGTACATAACTAAGATCTTACAGCCTAATAATGTTTGATGTAGCCTTAGTCCCTGTTCCTTGTTTGGTTGTGGGCTTAGGGTAGAATCAAGTATTTGACTGTCTATAGGATCCAGTGGTATGTATGATTAGCATACACGAGTGGTGCAGGGTTGGTGGATGTTTCATGGATGAGTTATGTAGAGTCTGCCGACCAATTGAGGGATGTCTAGCATTGGACTAGGAAGTGAGAATAAGGTGTATGCATATTTCAGTGAGTGTGGTTAGGGTTGTTGTGATGATCTTCTAAGATAAATACGGATAGGTGTGGAAGGTAGTATGGGCCCGTACGTGTAGCATGGAAGTCACAACCCCAAGGGTTTTGTTGGGAAATGGTCCCTATAGTATGGTATGTGTTTATTCTGATATCTCACTGGTTTATTTTCAGTATGGTGTTCACAAGGGGATCCGGATCAGGAGTGAGGCCAGGATAGGGCAAGACTGATTGAGGACTAGGTTAGGGAAATAATTCACGAGGAGGCTATTTTTATTGTCCAGGGGAAGATATCATAGTTTTTTAGGTCTATTAAGAACACCATAATCGAGTTCTTTGATGACCGATACACCACTCTTTCAGAGGCTGCTGTTGTTGTAGCCACTACAGCCGTCATTGCGATAGGGATTGGCATTAGGAGAGCTTTCCAGTATCGGGACTTCGACAATACAAAGACCCTGGTGTTTGACGGGGTTCAGGATCCGATCATTCCCATGAGGTGGCTGTCAGATGTTGAGGGATTTTTCTTTACTTGCTCCTGCCCAACTAACCAGAGGGTCAAGTGCGCTCTGAACCTTCTTAGGTACGGAGCGAAGGATTGGTGGAGACTAATTACTAGTTCATACACTCCAAAGCAGAGGGCTGCAATATCGTGGGAGCAGTTCTCTGAGATGTTTCACTCGAAATATGTTCAATTGGTGGAGCGGGAGAGGCTACCTCAGGAGTAATTGGATCTAAGATAGGGGACCAAGTTGCTGACAGAGATCACCAAGATGTTTATAGAGAAAGCCACGTTTTACCCTGAGTTTGCTGCTTCTGAGCAAGCTCAGATGACCCGGTACTTGAGCATGCTCAAGACCGATATCCATAATTTTATGTACATGCAGCGCTATGGTTCACTGGTGGAGTTGAAGGAGGCCACTAGCCGGCAGGAGATCGAGATGGAGCTCCAGACGAGGGAGCAAAGGAAGGACCCAATGCAGTCGCAGTGTGTGGTGAAGCGATTCGAGGTCGCTGATATAAGAGATGGGAGTCAGAGGGGCCTAACTTGTGGAAAGTGTAGCAAGGTTCATGATGGTGCTTGCCAATCTTCTTTTGGATGCCAAAAATGTGGCAGGCATGGCCACATTGCGAAGGAATACCGTTAGCAGGCTCCAATACCCAACACCAGGATTTGCTATCATTGTGACCAGGTTGGTCATATGAAGGCCAATTGTCCCTTACTTGTTGGTAGACCGGTGCATACTCCAAAGCCGGCTACGAATAGGATGACTGATGGGAGCCAAGGCAGGGTGGAGCCCCCGAAGGCTCGAGGTCGTGCTTTTCAGTTCATGGCGGTGGAGGCCAGGGCGACGCCAGACGCCGTGATGGGTATGTTTCTATTTATTGTTCTGTCAATTATTTTATGGTATGCTTTAGGTACCTTCCCAGTGAACTCTTTTCCTGCTCTTATGCTTTTTGACTTGGGTGCGAGCCAGTCTTTTGTATCCTAGACGTTCAGTAAGGATTTTAATATGCCTATCGGGGAGTTAGAGTCTCCGTTGCGGTTTTCCATCGCCAACGAACATGTGGTTTCTGCATCCATAGTGTACTAGGCTTGTGTATTGGAGATCTTCAGGTTGCCTTATCCAATAGATTTGTTCCATATCCCCACGGCGGATGTGTAAGTGATAGTGGGTACGGATTGGTTTAGTAGGTTTGGTGCTATGATAAACTGTGAGTGCCAGCGAGTAGTAGTTCTGACCTCGAGTGGGGGAAAACTAGTTATCTATGGAGAGGGTACCAGGGTTGGTTCAGGGTTTTGTTCAGGCTCGGTAGTATATTCAGCATGGGTGTGCGGGTGATCTTGCTTATGTGGTTGATACTCAAGTGGGGGACCAAGTCTCGGTTTCAGATGTTTCAGTGGTTAGGGAGTTTGCTGATGTATTACCAGAGGAGTTACCCGATGTGCCTCCTGAAAGGTAGGTTGAGTTCAGGATTAATCTAGTGTCAGGTTTGGCTTCGATTGCCAAGGCATCGTACCGCTTGGAACTACCCGAGACGCAGGAGTTCTCCTCTCAGCTTCAGGATGGTGTTCGTCAAGAAGCATGATGGTTCACAATGGATGTGCAATTATTACCGGGAGACAAGTTAACAGTGAAGAACCATTATCCTCTTCCACATATTGATGACCTCTTTAATCATTTGCATGGTGCATCTTGATTCTCCAAGATCAATCTGAGCTCTGAATATCATCAGGTGAGGGTGAGAGAGGAGGAAGACGAGAAGACCGCATTCTAAACTCGTTATTGGTATTACGAGTTTGTGGTGATGTTATTTTGGATCACCAATGTGCATGCAATATTTATTGATCTGATGAATCAGGTGTGCATGCCAATGCTCAACCGATCGGTTATTATGTTTATTGATGATATCTTGGTGTATTCCAAGACCAGAGAGCAGCACGAGGAGCACCTTTGAGTACTTTTGGGAGTATTGATATTGGAACGGTCGTATGCCAAGTTCTTGAAGTGTGAGTTTTGTTTACAAGAGGTCTAGTTCTAGTTCCTGGGACATCTTGTTAACCAAGACAGGATTTTAGTCAATCCAGCCAAGATCGAGGCAGTGATTCGATGGTAGGTTCTGAAATCTCCCTCGGAGATCAAGAGTTTCTCTGGTTTGGCGGGAGACTATCGGAGATTTATTCAGGATTTCGGCAAGATCACAATACCCCTCACTCGTCAAACAAGGAAGGGAGTGGATTTCCGATGGGGCCCTAAGCAGGAGGTTGCTTTTGAGACAATGTGACCGAGGTTATGTGAAGCCCTTGTGTTGACCCTTCCAGAGGGTGTCGAGGATTTCGTGGTATTTTCTGATGCATCCATCACTAGTTTAGGGGCGGTCCTTATGGAGAGGGGATGAGTGATTGACTATATTTCTCAATAGTTGAAGTCACATGAGGCATGATATCCTACTCATGACCTGGAGTTAGGGGCAGTAGTATTTTCCCTCAACATTTGGAGGCATTATCTTAGGGTCCGTTGTACCATTTACACGGATCAGAAGAGTTTGCAGTATCTTAATGACCAGCTAAAGTTTTGCGACAAAACCGGCACGGTGCCACGCATCGTAAAAATTGAATTTTTGATAAACTAGTTTTTAGCCTTTGCAATTTAAATGAAAGTCGTAGCATATGTTATACCGAGAACGTACATAAAAACAACTTCCAAATCTGACTTCGTTTGACGAAGTTATGATTTTTCTAAGATTTAGCATAATAGTGCACAGCCCGGAAATCATATTTTAGATCGATCGATTTTTAGCAGAAAAACCTAAATAATAATTGAAGATCTCATTAATAGGAGCTCAATGATATAAAGGCAGTCAAAATCGGACGTCATATGACAAAGTTAATAATTTTTAATGGATTATAATTGTCTAAGCCTGTTAAAATATAACTTTAAAAATAAAGTCCAAATTAGCCAATGGAGTCTAAACTAAAGTTGTAGATCCCATTGATACATATGCGTGGATATAAAGAACGTCAAAACGAAGCTCGTATGCAAAAGTTATAAATTTTAGAAGATACCTAGTTTTTGGAGTGATCTGCGAGTGACACATGGCACGATCTGAGCCACTGCTTCTTCCCCACGCCTTGCCACTAGATGGTGACACATGGCATGAGTACGCCTAGTGTACCCATCTAGTACGCCCAACGTACAACCTTCATACAGGGTATAAATAGAGGCGTAAATCACTTGCTTTTCTCACATCTTGGCACACTTCTCTCCCAAACACCCCCAACCCCTCAAGGTTTTTCCCTAGCACCTCTTAGGTGTTAGAGCACCAGAAGGCTCTGAGAAGAAGAGCTTTCATCTCAAAAGTTATGCCCCTCCAAAGCCCGACTCCTAGCTAAGCACCCTTATTAGTGAGTTATGCTTACCCTATTGTACGTATAACTTATGTTTATGTTCATTATCGTTATTATGAACCTATAAACAATATATGTGCTAAGTATTATAAATTATACAAAGTGTTATTATAATACATTTTAACTGCTCATGGTAAGGGGAATCTGGTCTGAAGGGTTACATAGAGTTGTTGGATTTCAGAACAGCTTAAATGCCAAAATAGTCTTGTCCTAAAGTGTTTCATGTTTTGCCCCTGACTGTACAAAGTAGTTGAAAAATATTGTTTAACACTTACATAAAACAAGAAAAACAATATTGCTCGTAGACCTTCATATAATGATAAATCTAGACTAATAACTAGTCGTAATAAATATTAGACTAAAATCTAGTGATAATGATACTAGGTTTCGTCAAAGGAAAATAAAATTGTTAGAAGCGAAGCACTGCCCGAGTTTGGAGTCATCACATAGATATGAAGTATCTAATATAAATTAGGTGCTATATGTGCCACTTATTTGTGTTCTTGATATCTATGTTCGATGAAAGATTTATACATAATTTACTTGATTTAAATTGTATATGTATTTTTATACCTATAAATATATTGGGTAAAGATAGGTAGATGAAAGATGATATATGAAAGATGATATAGATGATGAGAGATGAAAGATGTTGAAAAGTCTTGACCTTAACAATGATCCAACAATCTATCCAAGTATAGATGACGACCACAGACTATTCTAGACAGCCCAGTGGAACGCTAGCAGGTTCGCAACCTGTAGGTGTTGTGAACGATGTTTTCACCAAATGTACTCTAAAAAAACCATGTCAGCTATAGACTTAGTGCCTTACAAATGAACGTTGGCAACTATGGATTAAGTGACCAATAAAATGAGCATTAGTAGCAATTTTTGGCTTAGGTGTCTAAGCCTATAACTATAATTGGTATGTACTTGAATTGATAGTGGCATGGTCCTTTTGGGTTGCCTTCACTCTTGCAATTAGAGAGGATGATTAATTGAGGAAGACGAAGAATTTATTAATTTGATTAATAAATTTGAATAAATTATTTATTAATATGTCATGGAAATAATATATTAACTAGTAATTATATTATTTATTAATATTTGATCAGAAATTAATTTGGAATTAATTTTGGGATTAAAGGAGTTAATTAGTTTAATTGTAGGGACTAAAAGTGCAATTGTTTAATAGTTGAGCAAAAGGGTCCAGAACCTTCCTAGGGAAGGTGGTGGATGAAATTGATTATATATATTATTCTAGAATTTTTAGAATATCTTATCATATACTGATAATCAAAGGAGATGGATAATTACCATATTTGAGATAATGATGATTTTATTCAGATTAGGATTATCCATTGCATCCTTGGTGCACTATAAATATGGTCCCAAAACCTCTTAAATTCGGTGATGATCCATTAGAAGGAAAAACCGAAATTTACCTCCTCTCACTTCTCTCATACCATTCTCTTGCATTGTGTGTTTATGAGCCATTAGAGGTGTTATACTTGTGAAACTAAGTCTCAAGCTTCAAGATCTACAAAGGAATCATTCTTATTACAATATAAAAATGAAGGTATGTAACCAAACCCTAGTTTTATATTGATTTTGAAAATCATAGAAGCATCCTAGGGTTTCTGCTTTTGTGTTCAAGTTTGCATGTTCAATTAGAGAAAACCTGGATTCAAAGCATTAGGGTTACAAGCACACATAGGAATTGTCCTTATTCTCAAAACCGATCAGTGGTATCAGAGCTTAGGATTACTTTTCTATTGAATATGATGCAATTGTGAATTGTTCGAATGAGAAGGGAACAGAATCGACATTCTGTTCATCGAACTTGTCGAGTTGATCTTTGAACTCGACGAGTTGGCATGCAAACCGATGTGGTAATTACCCAACTCAATGAGTTCCATTGTTAGATCTTTTTTTCGGTTTTTATAATTGTCTCAAGGATTTATTAGGATAATTACCTTATATTCGTTTTAATTCTTTAAAGTTGGATATTTTATGTCATACCCCGAAACCAGAACAGCGGAAATGTTCGGGGGAGGATGACGTCATGTACTATATCATAATAGTTGAGTAATAGTAAAGAAAGCAAGCACAACCATCATAAATATAATTTAAAAGGTTACATTGTTGCATGAGTTACATGTTTCCACATAAATTAAAATATCATGACAGAATGAGTTTTTAACTGACACCTTAGCGTCCCGTCCTCAAAAGCTGGTGGTTACTTGTTTTACTGGTTCCCAAAGAATACAAGTTGTTTTGAAAAAGTGTCAACAATTATGTTGGTGAGTTCATAAGATTTTGTATGATTGTAAGCCTTTTCGAGTAAAGTAATTGTGTTTGTTTCCAAAAAATCCAATATTTTCTATAAAATGAGTTGTAGTCTTAAAATGTTCCAAGACCGAAATGTATAAGTTTTTTGTACTTAAAGTTTGTAATATGTAGTTTTAATTTAAATAAAACCATTTAAATGTACGTTAGCCCCGTAAACAAAAATGTATTGTTAATACCCCATGTAAGTTATTACAACCATGCTAACGACTAGTTGGCATGTGACGACGTTCCTCAGGCGTCGGAATATTATGACATTTGTCACCCCAGAACTTCCGGTCTAACTGTAGTTAACAGTTTAGGTGCGGGATTATTAGCCACGTATAGATCTATAAACAAGTATCACGTTCTCCCTACAAGAGATTTTGGTTTATAATACAGGACTTAAGTTATATACTTAAAAGTAATTTGAAGTCAAATGTCTCACAAATCTTGAATTTAAAGGTTTACATATGAAAATCCCTTTTTCTTGTAAATGTATGTATTACGCTTTCATAGTGTAAAAATAGCATGGATATTCCACAAACTATACCTATTATAGTTTGTAAGTGTATGTTCCGTTGAAATAAAAACCTTTGTGTATTAACAACTTTTCATGTATAATTTTGGCAGTAACATTATTTAGCTTTTTTATGAAATAAAATATATAAAAACATAAGAAACGATTTGTATGTTTACATTACAATTCTTTTATTTTACTTGTATCCCCCCCCCCCCTAAAACATAGAAAAATCTTGGAAAATGTGGGGGTATGAACTCACCTCGACTGTGATCGAAGTTAGATAACGAGGTAGAAATGGTGATCTTCGAGACTAGAATATGTGAAGATGTTGTATCCTAATGGTTTAAACACATAATAATGTGTGAATATATGAATTATAATGAAATTGTGTTTGTATAACACTTGCCTATAATAGAAATGCTTACCAAAAAGCTTTATAGAATTACATTGAAGAATGCTTCCTGGGATTGTTTTTGAACTTGAATATTAATGGAGTGGACTTGAGTTTTGAGAGAATGTAGGATGGAAATGTTTACTGAAAATGAATTTTTGAATGGTCCATATATATATATATATATATATATATATATATATATATATATATATATATATATATATATATATATATATATATATATATATATATATATATATATATATATATATATATATATATATATTTATATATATATATATATATATATATATATATATATATATATTTATATATATATATATATATATATATATATATATATACTTGTAGATTTAAAAGAATGATTAAACTTAAAGTATAAAAAGGAAATATTTTTTAATATACAACTTTAAAATAAGAAAGAAAGAAACGTATTTATTACAATTTAATATCATATATACGATATTTAATACGTTATATATATAATTATATGACTTTAATTAAAATTTAAAACAAACCAAAAATTGACAAGTGGATAATATTTATTTTAAAATTACCACTAAATGACAAGTGTCAAAACTCATGATAGATGGTGTCAACGATCAGTTTAGTGGTAATTTAGTGGTAATTTTGAAAATACTTATAGTTTGAAGATACTTTTAATTCAGAGAACTTAGGCCCTTTAGTTTTTATAGTTTTATACCATGTAAGGTTTGGTATACTTTATTCACTATAAACAAGGGCTCTGATACCAATCTGTCACACCCCGAAAACCGAAGGCGGAAACATTTCCGGGGTTGACTCCACGTTGAGTATCAAATCCAATGCACATAGTAAGTAATGTAAAACAACCATTACATTACATATAGAAAAGTTTTACAATTGTTTCAAAAGTAAAGTTGTACATGTGATACATAGTATATATGAACAAAATGAAACGGGTCTTCTGCGCACTGCGTCTTCGAACAAAAGGATCTTCGGGTGCCTGTCTAACGCTGACTTGAGAATACAAGCGGTTTGAAAATCAGCATAACGCTGGTGAGTTCATAAGCGGTTTTGTTTTATGGAAAAATGTACAAGTGTCCTTTCCATTTCTGAAAATGTTACACACACGAAGAAAATCCCATATTTTCTTAAAAGGTTAGTTATGGATTCCCAAAATGTAATGTAAAGTTGTATGTTGAAATCATGTTTACCCTTATTAATGTATGATATCTGGTTTGTTACACTTTTCTGGTTATGTACAATGTTCCCCAGGAAAATCCCATATTTTCCTGAATGTTGGTTACCAAATGTGAAAGATGTATTCTGAAAACCTGGTTATCTTGTGAAATGTATTAGTTTTAACACATATATAAACTAATATTTACTAAGTAAGTTGATTACTTTATTCATTATTACTATTAAGAAAATTTCTGTTATCCTAATTGCGAGTTCCATAACCATACAATACACTAGATATGGCAATAAGTAGTCCACATCACCTTATGACTTTCGTCACCCTTGAACCCTTTCGGTTCGGCTGTAGCTAGCAGCCAGGTGTGGGGTAGTCAGCCCCGTATAGATCTATACACTCAAGTCACGCTCCCTATCTAAGAGATTCGGGTTACGGGTGCAGTCCTCCACTCACATATCTCTGTGGAGTGTTTGCCGAGGACGTGTCTCCAATTATATAGGACTAACAAATCTACTAGTAACAGTATGATAATCCTCCATTCGCGTATCTCTGTGGAGTGTTACCAAGGACAAGACAGTGTACAAGTTTTATGTTTAAAGGCTCTAAAGTTATGCTTTTAACTAATAAAATGTGGAAGACCATTTGTGAAATAAATAAAACATAACAGTTTACAACTAATTTCACAACTAATGTATATGATTACACTGCGAGTTTCAAACGGTTATCGGTTGTGATTATCAGTGTTAAAAGCATACAAGTTTTGAAACACACACATGAAAACAAGTTTTCAAGTACAATTATACATTGTACTTTGCTTGTATTCCCCCCTAAAAACAGTGAAAACAGTGAAAAAGGGTAGGGGTATGAACTCACCAGACAAGAAGGCGCAACTGTTTCTGACACTAATCGTTGGTTCGGGGCTTCATTACACGCGAGGTTCCTATGTAATATGAAATAATATCTAAATGTATCTAATTAGATTTAAAAAATACTAATTAGATGGAATACTACACTCCAATGAACTAAAACACTTCAAAACAAGTGTTTGGAGTGACCCGGGTGACATCTACGGACGTATAATGATGCGTGGGACTTGGGAATTGAGTTTACTCTTCAAGAGTAAACTCCTTAGGGAGTTTTCGGCCTCATACAATATACACACATGAGTTCACGGTTGTGAACTCATGTTTCGGTATTTTGGAGTGCTAAATGGCTTGATTACTCATGGGAAATGATGGAATGGATTTTTCTAAAGCCTTGGAATGGATTGTACTAGCATATATATTATTTATGGGAGTTCACGGTAGTAAACTTGGAGTTTACGGCCGTAAACTTCCCCCAAGATCAAACCATAATTATTTTGGAAGGCTAGGACAATCACATGTGATTCTAACTAATTTTCCAAGCCTTGGTATGAGTTTAGGGCACCTTTTAACATGTTTTTATGAGTTTACGGCGCTGGAACTATTTCTTGGGAAGCCTTGGCCGTAAACTCCTAAATGGAGGGTGTTTGACATGTAAAAGGTCCCCAAACTATTTTTAGATGATTCTAGGATTTATTCCAAGGCTATTGGTGGAGTTATATGGCTTTTTAACATACAAAAATGAGTTTACTCCCCATGTATGAGGATTTTACGGCCCAAGCATGTTCCTTGGCCGTAAACTCTTATTTGCTCCTCAAAATTCATGTTTAGGGTGTTCTAAGTCCGGATTTGTAAGCCATAAGGTCATATCTAAGTCCCAAAATTGGTTTGGAGGGGTTAAATTGCTTTAAACCCAAGTTTTTAGGTGTTTACGGCCCAAGCATGCTCCTTGGCCGTAAACACATGTTCCAGGTCCAAATTGATATATTAAACACGAATTTGAAGGCCTAAGAGGTTAAACAACAAGTTGGGGATGTTACCTCAAAGATTTGAAGCCTTAATTCAATGTTTTGGACCTTGAATCTTTGGTTGAGGAGAGAGGTTAGAGAGAGAGTAGTGAGATGAAGTAAAAGCTTCTAATGGAAGTTTAGAACACTTTAAATAGTGTTCGGGATTTAGACACGGTGGAATTCTACCCGATACCGGCGTTAGACGGGGCTTTTGGTCGCACCCGACCAAGTTGCCGTAACCCGACATGGTCGATTCTAGAAATGTTCCGATCACTAGTATGGGTTGTTAGAATGAGTTCTAAATGTACTAGGACACCCACTAAGTCATATTAGATAATCTCTAATTAACGACATAATTTAATGACGAAATCGGAAATAAATTTGGAAACGACGATTGGTTAATTGAAATGGATTACGAAAAGGGTTACAAGTAATGATACGAAATTTCAGGTTGTTACATTATCCCCCCGTTAGACGGAATTTCGTCCCGAAATTCAAAATTAAGATACAATACAAGATACAAATCATGGATCTGGAAAAAGATGCGGATACTTCTGTTTCATCGAGTCTTCACGCTCCCAAGTGAACTCCGGTCCCCGCTTTGCATTCCAGCGAATCTTCACTAACGGGATGCGGCTTTGCTTTGTACGTTTGACTTCTCGATCCATGATTTCGATCGGTTCCTCCACGAATTTGAGGTTTTCATTGATCTCTATCTCGTCCAAGGGAATCACTAGGGTTTCATCGGATAGGCACTTCTTGAGATTTGAAACACAGAAGACGAGATGGATGTTACTGAGCTCATGGGGTAAACGAAGTTTATAGGCTACCGGACCGATCCTGGCGAGGATCTCGAAGGGTCCAATGTACCTCAGGCTAAGTTTCCCATGCTTTCCGAAGCATACCGTGCCTTTCCAGGGCGAGACTTTCAACAGGACACGGTCTCCAACCTGGAATTCCAAAGGTTTCCGTCGGTTATCAGCGTAACTCTTTTGGCGATCTCGTGAAGCTTTCAATCTTCTCGGATTTGGATGATCTTCTCGGTGGTTTCGCGGATAATTTCAGGACCAGTGAGAGCACTGTCGAGGACTCGACTCTTGGCTAGTTGTGTATCCCCAACCTCGGCCCAGCATAGAGGGGATCTGCACTTACGACCGTAGAGGGCTTCAAACGGGGCAGCCATGATGCTGGTGTGGTAACTGTTGTTGTACGAGAATTCGATCAAAGTCAGATGTGTGTCCCACGACTTTCCAAAATCAATGACACATGCTCTAAGCATGTCCTCCAGGGTTTGGATTGTTCTCTCACTTTGTCCATCGGTCTAAGGATGATAAGCCGTGCTCATATCTAGTTTGGTTCCAAGAGCCTTCTTGAGAGACTGCCAGAATCTGGAGGTAAACCTGCTATCTCAATCAGAGATAATGGATGCAGGTACACCGTGCAGTCGGACTACCTCTTGGATGTAAATTCGTGCGAGTCTTTCCATCTTCAATGATTCTTTGATCGGGATGAAGTGAACGGACTTTGTTAAACGATCGACAATTACCCAAATGGTGTCGTACCCACTCGGACACTTGGGTAGTTTGGTGATGAAATCCATGGTAATCATCTCCCATTTCCATTCGGGTATCTCGGGCTGCTGGAGCAGACCCGAGGGTTTCTGGTACTCGACTTTCACCTTGGTGCAAGTCAGACACTTGCCCACAAACATAGCTATCTCAGCTTTCATGTTTGGCCACCAGTATTGTTTCTTGAGATCCAGGTACATCTTATCCGAACCCGGTTGAACGGAGTATCTGGTCTTGTGTGCTTCCTCCATGACAATCTCTCTGAATCCTCCGGACTTTGGAATCCAGATTCGATCCATGAAGCAGTAGACTCCGTCACCTTTGATCTCAAGTTTCTTTTCCATTCCTCTCAAGGCTTCGATCGACACATTCTCGGGTTTGAGGGCTTCTAAATGGGCTTCTTGGATTTTCATGGATAAGTTGGAATGGATGGTCATCGTCTGGTTCTTCACTTTTCGGCTTGTACTCTCCTTTCGGCTAAGGGCATCTGCTACCACATTGGCCTTGTCGGGATGGTAACGGATTTCACACTCATAATCACTGAGTAGTTCTACCCATCGCCGTTGCCTCATGTTCAAGTCTTTTTGGTCAAAGATGTGCTGCAGGATCTTATGGTCAGTGCAGATCGTACACTTGGTTTCGTAGAGATAATGTCTCCAAATCTTCAATGCAAAGACTACGGCTCCTAATTCCAAGTCATGTGTGGTATAGTTGACCTCGTGTGCTTTCAGCTGTCTAGAGGCATAAGCAATTACTTTTCCTCTTTGCATAAGCACGCAGCCTAAGCCTTGATTAGACGCATCGCAGTAGACAACGAAGTCCTCTGTCCCTTCGGGTAGGGACAGAACTGGCGCGCTGCACAAGGCTTTCTTCAACATCTGGAATGCGGTTTCTTGTTTATCACTCCAACAAAAAGGTACACCTTTCTGTGTTAGAGTGGTTAGAGGTTTGGCGATTCTGGAAAAGTTCTGGATGAATCTCCGATAATAGCCGGAAAGACCCAAGAATTGTTGGATTTCTGTGAGTGTCTTCGGTGCCGACCAATTCTCTATCGCTTTAATTTTGGAAGGATCTACATGAATACCCTCCTCGCTTACGACGTGACCGAGGAAAGTTACCTTCCGAATCCAGAATTCACACTTGGAAAATTTTGCGTACAACTTCTCGGATCTATGGGTTTCCAACACTAGCCTCAAGTGTTTTTTGTGATCTTCTTCACTTCAGGAATAGACAAGTATGTCGTCAATGAATACAATGACGAACTTATCCAGATAAGGACGACACACCCGGTTCATCAGGTCCATGAACACCGCCGGTGAGTTGGTTAGATCGAAGGGCATTACTACGAATTCGTAGTGTCCATACCGAGTTCTAAAAGTTGTTTTGGAAACATCACTCTCATGAACTCGTAGCTGATGGTATCCTGATCGAAGGTCTATCTTGGAGAAGTAACTGGATCCCTGGAGTTGATCGAAGAGGTCATCTATTCGCGAAGAGGATATCGGTTCTTGACGGTCAACTTGTTCAGCTCACGGTAATCGATACACATCCGGAAGGATCCATCTTTCTTCTTAACGAACAATACCGGAGCTCCCCAGGGCGAGCAACTCGGTCTAATGAATCCTTTACTGAGCAATTCATTGAGTTGGCTGGATAACTCCTGCATTTCTGTTGGAGCTAAGCGATACGGAGACTTCGCTACGGGGGTAGCTCTAGGAATTAGGTCAATACGGAACTCAACCTGCCACTCGGGAGGAATTCCTGGAAGCTCTTCGGGAAATACATCAGGAAACTTACAGACTTCGGGGATGCTCGCGAGGTCTTTAACTTCCTGTTTCTCGTTGATTACATGGGCTAAGAATGCAATGCACTCCTTTCGCAGGAGCTTCTGAGCTTTGATGTAGGAAATGATACGAAGGTTTGGACTGGGTTTATCTCCATAGATTACGAGAGTTTGTCCCGAAGGAAGATTGAGACGGATGGCTTTTTTGAAACAAAGGATATCTGCATGATTGGGACTCAACCAATCCATGCCAATGATGACATCAAAGCTCTTTATGGAAACCGGCATGAGATCGATAGGAAATGAATGGTCATTCAGGGTAAGAGTACAATCTACGAACACCTCGCTGGCGCTTTCTTTCTCACCATTAGCCATCTCGACGGTAAACATTTCAGTTAAAGGTTGAGGATTATGTTTTAGGTTATGTTTGACCGTATGACTAACAAAACTTCTTTCAGCACCCGAATCGAAAAGAATACTAGCATATGAGTTGTCAAGAAGGAACGTACCCGAGATAACAGTAGGATCAGCGACTGCCTCCTCCCTTCCCATGGCTAGGACTCTTCTAGTGTTATCAGCTGTAAACTTCTTGGGGCAGTTCCTTTTAAAATGTCCAACCTCTCCATAGTTATAGCAGGCTTGACCAACGCCTGCTCCAAATGATTCATTGGCCGATTGGGCCGGAGCTTTGCAGAATCGGACCGTGTGCCCCTTCTTACCACAATTGGTACAAGATATTTCTCGGCAGGGGTCGGGGTTGTGGTGATACTTGCACTTGTCACACAGAGGATGATTACCAGCATATCTGCTAGTAGGAGTTGCAGCTGTGGATCCCACAATAGAAGCAACATCAACGGGGGTAGTAGCAGCATGGACTGCTACAGTCTGTTGTTTCTTGGAGGACCCTTGGGAATATTGACCCTTCTTCTTCTTCCAGAACTTTCTCTTCTCACCACTCCTCTTGGTCGGCTCAGGAGTGGTAGTGATTTCCTCGACATCATCACTGTGATCAATTAGGGTTTGGGCTAAAGTCTTGGCACTATCATAGGTATCCGGATGTGCAGCTAAGACATTTCCCTTTGTTGGCTGGGTCAACCCCCAGATGAACCTTTCTATCTTTTTACTTTCAGGAGTGACCAATCCCAGGCAGAGAAGTGAGAGATCATCGAATCGGGAGTGTATGCAGCAATATCGGAACCTTTCATCTTCAGGTTCCAGAGCTCGTGCTTTAGTTTTTGCATTTCACCACGGGGACAATACTCAGCAATGAGGAGTTCTTTCATGGCTTCTCATCCCATGGCATTGGCTACGGCTAGGGTCGGGGATTTGACTCGGCCATTCCACCAAGTCAAGGCTTTATCGATAAAGGTATAGGCTGCGAACTTGACTTTATGAGATTTCGCACAGGCACAGATTTCAAAGATGGATTCGATTTTCTCGAACCATCGGGATAAAGAAATGACACCTCCAGTGCCATCGAAGGATGTTGGTTTTGCATTCATGAAGTCCTTATAGGAACCCTCCTTTCGGTGTCCCTGATTGCTTTCTTGATCCTGAGTTTGAGTACTGCCTCCCGAACCACCGAAACCACCGGTGTTCAATTGAGACATAGCAGCTGCCACCGCGGCGGTAACAGCTGCCTGAAATACCACGGGGTCAATTTCAGGAGGAGGTGGTGGCAGAGGGTTGTTGGTCTTTGAGTTGGGTCTCTTTCTTGGAGGCATCTTCATCTAATAAGATCAAGAAAGAGAGGATGATAAGTCCTCTGAATCGAATCGAGAGATATGACAGATATATATTCCGAATAAGCGATAAAGCAGGAAAGAGTTATCAAAGCAGGTAAACTATCGCTAAAGGAACGAACAAGGAACAATGAGTGAACGATTTCTACAAAGGATTGGCTCGATAAATACTCCCATAGTATTTTATGATTCGTTACGACACTGGTTCGATGTTTGTGGTATTAGGGTAAGTTTTAGGCATCCCGTCTACCACAGTCACTCCCAAGCACATGTTGGCCGTGTCTCGAATGAATATAGTTGGCCAGGCTATATTGATCCTAGACACGACTACATAACTGCCCAGGTTTAACCGCAGTACACAACACCCATTTACTTATGTTGTGTTCTACTTGTAGTTACGGATCTCGACGGTTCGGTATACTTGTATACTTTTGAAAATACTTATAGTTTGAAGATACTTTTAATTCAGAGCACTTAGGCCCTTTAGTTTTTATAGTTTTATACCATGTAAGGTTTGGTATACTTTATTCACTATAAACAAGGGCTCTGATACCAATCTGTCACACCCCGAAAACCGAAGGCGGAAACATTTCCGGGGTTGACTCCACGTTGAGTATCAAATCCAATGCACATAGTAAGTAAAGTAAAACAACCATTACATTATATATAGAAAAATTTTACAATTTTTTCAAAAGTAAAGTTGTACATGTGATACATAGTATATATGAACAAAATGAAACGGGTCTTCTGTGCACTCCGTCTTCGAACAAAAGGATCTTCGGGTACCTGTCTAACACTGACCAGAGAATACAAGTGGTTTGAAAATCAGCATAACGCTAGTGAGTTCATAAGCGGTTTTGTTTTGTGGAAAAATGTACAAGTTTCCTTTACGTTTCTGAAAATGTTACACACACCAAGAAAATCCCATATTTTCTTAAAATGTTAGTTATGGATTCCCAAAATGTAATGTAAAGTTGTACGTTGAAATCATGTTTACCCTTCTTAATGTATGATATCTGGTTTGTTACACTTTTCTGGTTATGTACAATGTTCCCCAGGAAAATCCCATATTTTCCTGAATGTTGGTTACCAAATGTGAAAGATGTATTCTGAAAACCTGGTTATCTTGTGAAATGTATTAGTTTTAACACATATATAAACTAATATTTACTAAGTAAGTTGATTACTTTATTCATTATTACTATTAAGAAAATTTCTGTTATCCTAATTGCGAGTTCCATAACCATACAATACACTAGATATGGCAATAAGTAGTCCACATCACCTTATGACTTTTGTCACCCTTGAACCCTTTCGGTTCGGCTGTAGCTAGCAGCCAGGTGTGGGGTAGTCAGCCCCGTATAGATCTATACACTCAAGTCACGCTCCCTATCTAAGAGATTCTGGTTACGGGTGCAGTCCTCCACTCGCATATCTCTGTGGAGTGTTTGCCGAGGACGTGTCTCCAATTATATAGGACTAACAAATCTACTAGTAATAGTATGATAATCCTCCATTCGCGTATCTCTGTGGAGTGTTACCAAGGACAAGACAGTGTACAAGTTTTATGTTTAAAGGCTCTAAAGTTATGCTTTTAACTAATAAAATGTGGAAGACCATTTGTGAAATAAATAAAACATAACAGTTTACAACTAATTTCACAACTAATGTATATGATTACACTGCAAGTTTCAACTGGTTATCGGTTGTGATTATCAGTGTTAAAAGCATATGAGTTTTGAAACACACACATGAAAACAAGTTTTCAAGTACAATTATCCATTGTACTTTGCTTGTATTCCCCCTGAAAACAGTGAAAACAGTGAAAAAGGGTAGGGGTATGAACTCACCAGACGAGAAGGCGCAACTGTTTCTGACACTAATCGTTGGTTCGGGGCTTCATTACATGCGAGGTTCCTATGTAATATGAAATAATATCCAAATGTATCTAATTATATTTAAAAAATACTAATTAGATGGAATACTACACTCCAATGAACTAAAACACTTCAAAACAAGTGTTTGGAGTGACCCGGGTGACATCTACGGACGTGTAATGATGCGTGGGACTTGGGAATTGAGTTTACTCTTCAAGAGTAAACTCCTTAGGGAGTTTTCGGCCTCATACAATATACACACATGAGTTCATGGCCGTGAACTCATGTTTGGGTATTTTGGAGTGCTAAATGGCTTGATTACTCATGGGAAATGATGGAATGGATTTTTCTAAAGCCTTGGAATGGATTGTACTAGCATATATATTATTTATGGGAGTTCACAGCAGTAAACTTGGAGTTTACGGCCGTAAACTTCCCCCAAGATCAAACCATAATTATTTTGGAAGGCTAAGACAATCACATGTGATTCTAACTAATTTTCCAAGCCTTGGTATGAGTTTAGGGCACCTTTTAACATGTTTTTATGAGTTTACGGCGCTGGAACTATTTCTTGGGAAGCCTTGGCCGTAAACTCCTAAATGGAGGGTGTTTAACATGTATAAGGTCCCCAAACTATTTTTAGATGATTCTAGGATTTATTCCAAGGCTATTGGTGGAGTTATATGGCTTTTTAACATACAAAAATGAGTTTACTCCCCATGTATGAGGATTTTATGGCCCAAGCATGTTCCTTGGCCGTAAACTCTTATTTGCTCCTCAAAATTCATGTTTAGGGTGTTCAAAGTCCGGATTTGTAAGCCATAAGGTCGTATCTAAGTCCCAAAATTGGTTTGGAGGGGTTAAATTGCTTTAAACCCAAGTTTTTAGGTGTTTACGGCCCAAGCATGCTCCTTGGCCGTAAACACATGTTCCAGGTCCAAATTGATAGATTAAACACGAATTTGAAGGCCTAAGAGGTTAAACAACAAGTTAGGGATGTTACCTCAAAGATTTGAAGCCTTAATTCAATGTTTTGGACCTTGAATCTTTGGTTGAGGAGAGAGGTTAGAGAGAGAGTAGTGAGATGAAGTAAAAGCTTCTAATGGAAGTTTAGAACACTTTAAATAGTGTTCGGGATTTAGACACGGTGGAATTCTACCCGATACCGGCGTTAGACGGGGCTTTTGGTCGCACCCGACCAAGTTGCCGTAACCCGACATGGTCGATTCTAGAAATGTTCCGATCACTAGTATGGGTTGTTAGAATGAGTTCTAAATGTACTAGGACACCCACTAAGTCATATTAGATAATCTCTAATTAACGACTTAATTTAATGACGAAATCGGAAATAAATTTGGAAACGACGATTGGTTAATTGAAATGGATTACGAAAAGGGTTAGAAGTAATGATACGAAATTTCAGGTTGTTACAATGTGTTTAAATTTGTGGCTTACAAAACTCCTTTCCGCTCCACTATCGAAAAGTATACATGCATATGAGTTATTGAGGAGAAACGTACTGGTTATCACTGTGGGGTCTTCAACAGCTTCTTCGTGCCTTATGGCCAAAACTCTTCCCACACCGCCGGTATTAGCGTTTCCTACCTTTGGGCACTCTCGTTTGAAATTCCCAGTCTCTCCACAGCTGTAGCAAGCTCGGCTTACCCCGGTATTGGCAGCCTGGATTATTTGTTAGGCTGGCGCCTTATAGAAACGGGTCGTATGCCCCATTTTTTTTCAATTATTGCAGTGCATTTCCCGACAAGCGCCTATGTGGTGGAAGTTGCACTTGTTAAATTTGGGTAGGTTCCCAGCATATTGTCTCAATGGCATTGGAGCGACAAGGGTATTGCTGTGTGAACAACAACAGTTTGTTGTTTCCTGGTGGAGTCCTATGCCGGTTGGTTCTTCTTTTTGTTTCAGAATTTTCTTTTATTATTGCCCCCTTTCATTTGCTCGGGGACAGGGGTCATGATGCCTTTGCGGACTCCATGATCGATGAGTCTTTGGGCCAACCATTTGGCACTGTCAAAAGTAATTGGGTTTGAAGCCAACACATTCGCTTGAATATGGGGGGATAGTCACCATATGTATCTCTCCACCTTTTTACTTTCCAAGGTGACCATCCCGAGACATAGTACCGCTAGATCACTGAATCTGGAATTATAGGTTGCAATGTTAGAGCCTACCATTTTGAGGTTCCACAGCTCCTATTCTAGCGTTTTCACTTCACCTCTTGGGAAATACTCTTCCAACATTAAAATCTTCAAGTCCTCCCAACTCATCGAATTAGCCACTAGGAGGGTCAATGACTTGACATGGTTGTTCCACCAGCTAAGGGCACTGTGAAAGAAGGTGCAAGCTGCAAATTCAAATTTTCTTGCTTTGGGGCATGCACAAATTTCAAAGATTGATTCAGTTTTATCGAACCATTGCGTTAGAGTGATGACACCTCCGCTTCCATTGAAGGATTTTGGTTTGCCATTAGTGAAGTCTTTATAGGAGCATTCCCTTGAGCATCCCTGACTGCCTCCTTGGTTAAAATTTATAGTACCATTTCCTACCCCACTGGTACCATTGGTACTGATTTGTGACATGGCAGAAACAACTGCGGTTGTTACTGTAGCCTGGAAAATGAAAGGGTCGAATTATGGAGGTGCTGGCGGTGGTGGTTGTAAGTCCCCAAATTCGCTTGACGTATCAATCCGATCCACTTGATGGTGTTGAATCCCAATCAAGTGGATGATGCAAGATAGAGTGGAGAAGAAGAAGAATAAGAACTTGACAAATCTTCAACGTATTCAATAATATTCAATCATGCTCCATGTACACAAGATTCACACACACAAACACTTCTTTTCTCTAGAACACCAATATATGAATGAATGCTCCTCTTGAACGCCCCTCCCCTCCTTAGACACACTCCTAAACATTGTCTAACCCATATATATATATATATATATATATATATATATATATATATATATATATATATATATATATAAGTCAATACAAGAAAAAGACCCTTTTACGACGCGCAAACCATGACACTCATTGATTTATGTTACGCAAAAGGGAGTGACATTAAAAAAGTGTCATCTCTTCAAAAAAAATTAAGGATTTAGGTCACTCATTATTGCGTGCCCTTAAATTAGTGTCATAAGAAAAAAAAGTTAAAAACACGAAGTGCGCTGTATCTTAAATGTGCGTCCTCTATAAGTTTCACTTCATAATTTAAATGAGAGACACGTTATATAGATATCGGGAAAATGAAATCCCCAGAATTTTGAAAACCCGCCTTCTTTTTCATCCTCCACTTTTGCTTCCCTCTTGCCCTAATTACGATCCTTCCTTCCCCTTCCACCTTGCCCTAGTTATCGACGCTCCTTCCTTCTTCCTGCACTTTCACCTAACAATATCTCCATAAGTACAACTCCGAAAGCGTACAAGTCGGACTTATGTGTCGGAACTCCGGTAGACTGAAAATAAGGCGACATGTAGCCTCGTGTGACCTAGAATTTCACGAATCTTGAATTTGGCTTACTTGAATCTCGTTCCAAGCTAATATCGGTGGGTTTCACCACAGAGTTCTGCCGTTCCAAAATTGCATATTTTCGTGTTGGGTGACTATGATTGGGTTTAAATTATGCTTGAGTCGACAATTGGGTTACAATTATGCTTGAAAGTGTGAAGAACTTACCTGCTCCATCTACTTCTATCCTAGAGTTGATGATTTAGGGCCTTACAACTTCTCATCCCACATAGCATCGAAGATGTAGCGATTATTTTGGCCCAATTCTATCGTCCCGGTTCCGATCGACAATCTAACTTCTGTGAATCTATGGAGTTTAGGCAAGGGAGCACGATTACTAGAAAGATGAAGGGTCAAAGATGAAGAAGACGAGGAGTCTACTCTCTCGTGTCGATATCTTTCTCTAGACTTCCGATGTCTGGATACCGTCTGTCCCTCTTGGCCTCTCCCATTCGAATAGCATCTCATTAGTCATTCGATCTCTAAACCTTAAACTGCTGATTTCTAGATACCATCTCCCATTCTCGATTTCTTTTAATATGAAGAATGAAAAGTGAAGACAGGAGATGAGTTTAAAGTCCGCTTCAACCTTCACTAGGTAGGGTTTATAATTTTATTAATCCAATTTCTAGTTTCCGAATTTTTGGAATTCATATCTTTAATTTTATATATTTAATTTCTCCCTTTTATGTTTTGATTCATGAGGTATTTTTCTAGTCCATTTTTCTGAATGTCTGGAGACCTAAGGTATAGTTTTTATGTTTTGATATTTGATTTTCTATAATGTTTGTGCTTCAGCTAGTAATGCTTTTGATCAAATAGTTTTTTGTTTTGTGTTATCTTATTAGCAAATCTAATTCTTTTTCTATCTCAAATTTCTCATATTAATGATTAGGATGTCATCTTAAGATTGAAAAGGTAGCTATCATTCTAGAAAATAATATTTATTCTTCAACAGGGGAGCTTGAAAGGAAGGATCCAGCATAAAGCATAATGAATCGACTCCGAGTTCAAATGAGAAGGTAATATAAATAGGAATTGAGAAATCCACAAATAAAAAATTTGAATAAACCACGTTGTGCTTTTGAGGCACAATATGTTGATGCTAAGGGAGTAAAAATCTCCATATTTTTTAGTTACACGTATCAATAGAACTACTTATAAGTTCAATCATCATAAGTTTATTGGTACCCCTCGACTTGTTAATTTTTATGTTGTAGGTAAATGCCAAAAATCGATTTCCTTTTCAGATATATTTATCATGTTAACATGGGATTCAGGTGGTGATGCCATCATGCAAAAAGAAACTGTCCGAGAAAATGAAGCAAACAAGTGAATTTGGTAGGGATTTTGCTTCAAAGAAGGCACACAAACATTGTTTTAGGTGATTTTTGTAGCTTTTTGTGTATGGATATAAATTTTAGTTGTCTTTAAATTTATTGCTCTATTGTTATTTAAAACATTTTGTAAATGTCTTTGGTCTACTAAACTACACAAACAAAGGGTTATTGTTTTTATATTTTATCTGGGGCATTGAAAACTAATGGACCCGCCCTAATTTTTTTGTCACTCTTACTAGCCCTAACTTGGATTGAACATATGGTAGTTGTAGTGGTTGTCATGGTGCTCATTACCTTCTTATTATTGTCCAGTGTAATGAGAAAAGTCGGTGCTCGTTACTTATGAGATTTTTGAGAAACAACTTTCACTATTTCCTTTGATCTTACTGGAATATTATTTCCTTTAGGGTGTAGAAATCGGATTATTAGCAACATTTTATTTAAACTACACATCTCTTCAACTATGTATTTTCTCTATTTTGTTTTGCAAATACATGTTTTCAGGTTGGAAGAGAATGATGTGGGATATTGGTTCTCTTTCCAACATGGTGGTTGCTTCTGTATCTCAACAAAATGACAGCTTCAATGCATTGAAAAATTCTGTCACACTTTCATCAACATTAATGATAAGGCTCCACTACTTTTATCAAATTAAGTTACTTGTTTTTTGTTTTGTTTATCTTTTTTAATTGTTTTTTTGATTTTTTGATTTTGGCTATTGCTGAATTAATTTTTGCATCAAAGAATTTGTATATATCTCATATTGAAATCCTGGAAAACGTTGTAAGATTGCACAAGGCAAATGTTAATGGAAGTTTAGAAGATATTTCAGCCATGGCTTCTTCTAATGCTTGTTATGTTGAAGAAGTAAGTTAACAAAATATAATTAGTAAAGCTTGTTTTTAATATTCTTTTAAATAACTCTTTGGGTATTTAAATATTTTTTTTAAGGCGATTGATTAATGGTTAATTGTGAAACAGGTGGAAGTAAGACATTTTTAAGATGGACATGTGTCTTCAGTTGAAGGAAACCATCTTTTAAATACTAAATGCAACAAAATCACGCATTATTGTTACATTACTCATTGGTTTTTCATGTGCACCCCACAATTTGAACAGATTGTAACTTTTTATAAAATTTGCTAATAAGAACTTAATCCATGTGACACTAATAATGTCAAATTGGGAATAGAGGCTCGAATGAATTTGTTGTTTAGTATTGAAGTTAGTACTAAGTATGCTTAAATTGTTTTTCTGCACAAGAGACCTGTTGATTTTAAGAATGTTAGACACTCTTTTTCATGTTTCTTATTAGCTTTAATACAATATTTTTTTAGATGTATTAATTCATTCCATTACAGAGTGTGATTTGATTTGTTGCAGGAATCGTGTGATGGGGTTTTAGCATTTGAGTATTATTATTTACATAGTTCTTGGAGTTGCCTTAATCTGTTCTTGAATCAGCCAACTGGCAAGATTTTAAAAAATCTATGTAAATTTCTTGGTTTTGTGCAATTTTAGAGCATTTGGGATTAGTTGATGTTAAAAATCTATTAAAAATCAAAGATTAGTTGTATTTTGTGGAACAACTATATCAGAAACTATATTTCTTCAACAGACTATGATGACATAGTCAGGGTATAATTTAGTAAATTTACACAATTCTTTTATATAATTAGTGCATATGTTAATATATAAACAAATAAATACATATATGGGACGTTGGAATTGGTGAAGCAGTTTATCATCATATGGAGCATGAAAGGTGGATATGCTTTGTTGACTTTTCTCAAGTAGATCCTATGAAGTTAGCCAGTGGAAGTGATGACTGTACTGTGAAATTATGGAGCATTAATGAGGTATACCCCTTTTTATCCTTTTACCCTTTTAGCTAATTATATATCTTTATATATATAAATGATTATGGTTTTTGATATATATATGTAGAAGAAGAGCTTGACCACAATCAGAGGTGCAACAAATGTGTGTTCAGTCTAATTTTCGCCTTACACCAGTCATTTGTTGTCTTTTAGGTCTGTTGATTATAGAAATTATTGTTATGATCTGAGGAATATTTCCACCCCTTTGTGTAATTTGCTAAAAATTTCAGTGGATGCCTCAAACTCTTGCAGATGGTCTAAGTCTAACGGAGTCGAGCTTCTTAAAAGTCGAGTTTGAATTTTTTTTTTTTCAAAGCTATAATGTATTAATTTTGACTTACTTTACTGCAATTTTAACATAACACTGGAAGTACTCTTCTTGTCAATGATGTTATGCAGATAGACCACATGAAGAAAGGATACAAGATTTGGTTCAACTTCATAGTCTGTGACAATTGGCAACCCTTTGTCATACCCAAAAACATGCTCGTCTAAGACCTCTTATACAGGTAGTTTTTTTTGGCTTGACACCTTAAGGCAACTACGGGTAGTTTTTCTTCATTATATTTGTTTTTTTTTTTGTTTTAATTTAATTGTGGTAAGTGCATGCCAAACAGAGGCTTAGACTTGCGTTTATTTGGTCAGAATCACATAATTGCCATTAATTTAACGTTTACGAACTAAGCATTCACCAAAACTGAATATGACTACATCTTCATGTTAGGCAGATAAGACACAAATTTCTCAACTTGATTGGACATACAACGCGTTTTAACATTATCAAAGGAATTGCTTGAGGACTTATTTATCTTCATCAAGATTCACGATTAAAAATCATCCATAGAGATCTTAAAGCTAGCAATGTATATAAATTATGCTTATCTTGAGTTCATTTTTTATTACATTTACTCAATATTGGAATAATTATTTATATTTGATACATTAGTGAAATGAATTATCCTTGTTATTTATGGTATTTTATTTTGTATTATTGGAATAATTATTTGTATTTGGCATATTAGTGAAATAAACTTAGTAAATGGTTGCTGAAGTTTATGACAGGCAAATGTGGGTCATCTTCATTTATGACATGGGCTTTAATGATACGCAATGTGTGTCCTAAACGTGCGTCGTAAGGTTACGACACGAAAATGTGTGTCGTCTTCCTTTATGACAGTGGTTTCCTTGATACGCATTGCACATCGTAAATGTGCGTCGCAAATGCGTGTGTAACACCCCGATTATTTTATAATAAATAAATAAGGCTAAATAAACTAAATAAATAAATGAACCCAGGGATGAGAAATATATTTTATATTATTTTGTTCGAGCCCTAAATCCATAGTAATTAATGAATGTTAGTTATGGGAGTTAATTCTAGTAAATTCTGGAATGTTGGGGGTTTAGTGTAAAATTTGGAGCCACTTTGTAAAGATTTCCGAGGGCAAGGGCTAAAGTGTAAGTTTTTGAGTTAAATTGAAAACAAAATGGTGAGGAGGGGCTGAAGTTGGATTTTGGGATTGAAGTTTGGATGGACACGGGTTTAGACCCGGTACCACCCTTCCCTCCCATCACCCTCATGTGTGCAGTTCCATATATAACCCATGCCATATTAACCCCAACCCTAAAGGGAAGGTTCAGCTGCCACCTCTCTATCTCTATTTTCGGCCGCCACTGTAGCATTACTGTTTTCGCCGCTCTTCCCTCATTTCCGTTCCTCCGCCGCTTGCACCTTTGCTGCCGGATGTCTTGCAAGAACAAAGAACCACCGAGAGTGACTTTCGGGTGGCGTTTCTCCAGCTTTGCCTTCAACCAACGTTGTCGATGTCGCTAGGGTTGTCCAATGCTGCATCCTGTTGTGTATCCGTCCTGAGAAGTCGGACGACCGACGATTTTAGGGAGCTGTGGTGGTTCGGGGTTGGACCGCTACCTTCCTTCTCCATGTCTTACTGTTGTCATGCCATTCCAAGATGACGAAGCCGCTCATGCCACCACCGGTGGAGATGGATCGCAGTTGTCGTCATTGCAAAGCCTCCTTCTTCCCGGTTCGTTGCAGCTTCGCTGCCATCTTTCTTCTTGTCGATTAGTTCCGTTGTCGTCAAGACCACAACTGTCGCCTCTCCTTGGTGCTGTCGTCGCTAACCACCACTAGGGGTGCGTGGAGTTGCTTTGTGATTATATAGGGTGTGTTTCAGGTGTCCAACTCATGTGTGTGTTGACGGTAGTGTTGATAGCTGGAAAAGTGAGAAGAAGGGTCACCATCACCTTGAGGTGGTGGTTGCAGCCGCGAGCCACCGCCGGCCACCACAGTGTGGCTGTGTGTGTGTGATTAGTTTAGTGTGTGTGTGGTTAATTGAGTTAGCTTTGTAAAATGTAATTTTAATTTGGAATAATGAAAATGAATCAAACCACCACCGTGAGGTGGTGGCCGCCGCCGTGAGCCGCCATCGACCACCACTACCCGAGGTGGTAGTGGGTGGTGCCCCGCTAGCAAACCCTAATGGGCATAGATATTGGTTTTGGGCCTATTGGGGAAAGTTTGGGTGGAAAACCCTAATTATGAGTATTAGGCCTTAGACTTATTGGGCCCACTTGTGGGCCATTGCAATTGGGATTGTGAATTAAGCCCAAATTATTCCATGTCATGTATCTAGTAAAGTAAAGGAATTAATGGATCATGTCCTTAATGGGCTAATTGAGAAAATCCTAATATTTGAGAATTTATCGGACACACACACGAGAACTATTTAATAAGTGAAATATTAAATAATAATCATTGGCAGAAATTAATCAAAGCAATAATGGACTTAATGGATTAAGTCCTTAGTGGGATGAGCCCTTAATGGGTTAAGTGAGAAACACTTAACCCTAATTGTCATTTTATGTGAAACCCTAATGTCAAATGGGCCTTGAGTTGGGCTTTTCAATTGGGTAATTGGTAATTAGGCAAATAATGGGCCATCCAAGAATGATTATGGACTAGAATATTTAGTTGGGCTTTAGGGTAAGGCCCTAATGAAGGATTGGGCCCAATTTGGAAAATTAGGCCATAAATGAGCCATAGTTTGGGCCTAGAGAGTTGTATGATATTGGGCCCTTAGAATGGGACATGTTGTACTGGACTGGACAATTAGGCCTTAAGGGAAGCCCATGTAGAGGTTTGGTCCCAATTTAGAAAATTGGGCCATATGTTGGGCTTTGACCCCTAGTTGACTTTGGGCCTATGGATTGGACCTTGGGCTTAGGTAAGCCAAACTTGGAGTAATGTAGTAATTATCCAAAGTATGTAATTATAGTTATGTAGTGGAACCCAATTATTAATTAGGTGTTATTTTGGTGTTAGCAGTTCGGGAATCTATCATATAGCAGCTAAGGTTGAGCCTGCGGGACTTTAGCAGTATGAGATTGTGTCTACGGGACTTCAGCAATGTGAGGTGAGTTTCCTTCCAGTAGTTTCGGACCTCGGTCTGATGTAGTAGTTAGATTGCTTGATGTCTTTGTGATTCAAGCATGTTTTGTGTTATGTGTTTCGGACCCTGGTCTGATGCAGTATGCAGTATCTATATTCATGCTAGCTAATATGTTTATGATATGTTATGATGAAGTCAGTTCCGGACTTCGGTCCGATGCAGTTAGTTTCGGACTTCGGTTCGATGCAGGGGACAAGGTCCTAGTCAGTTCCGGACTTTGGTCTGATGCAGCTAGTTCTGGACTTCGGTCCGATGCAGGGGACAAGGTCCCAATCAGTTCCAGACTTCGGTCCAATGCAGTCAGTTCCAGACTTCGGTCCGATGCAGTCAGTTCCAGAATTCGGTCCGATGCAGTCAGTTCCGGACTTCGGTCCGATGTAGTTTCTGGACTTCGGTCCGATGTAGAGGGCAAGGCCCTAGTTAGTTCCGAACTTCGGTCCGATGCAGTTTCTGGACTTCGGTCTGATGTAGTGGGCAAGGCCCAGTATGTGCTTTATATGTTATTGTATGGTATGTGGTAGTTTGGGAAGACTCACTAAGCTTCGTGCTTACAGTTTTCGGTTTTGGTTTCAGGTACTCGATTTTTAAAAGAGGAGCTCGAGAAGATTGCAGTGCACACACCATTTGTTCAGCCTGGGATGTTTATACTCTGATATACTTGACAGTTGTTATAATATTTTGAGATACATTGCTTATGATTTTTATATGAGGTCTACCAACTATGGTTTTTATTATTTAATTAAACGAAATTTTCTGACTGTGTTTTTGGGATGTTACAGCGTGTCATAAATGTGCGCAAAAGCGTGTCGTCTCTCGTTATGACAGGTCCTTCCTTGGCACACATTTGTGCGTCGTCTGAGCATTTTATGACATGCATTGCGGGTCGTAAAAGGTTGTTTTTCTAGTAGTGTGTGTGTGTGTGTCTATATATATATATATATATATATATATATATATATATATATATATATATATATATATATATATATATATATATATATATATACTAGTAGTGTACCCGCGCGATGCGGCGGCGTCAGATAGTTTCTTTCGGAAAATAATTTTCATGCGGTGATTAGTTTCATTTTCATGTTAGATAGTTGTCACTCCTCTCCAAACCCCGCCCCACGACATCCTCTATCCAATTATAATACCTTTTTACTATAGAAATATTTTTTTATGATGTGGTATGAGATGATGTAATATTAAATTAATCGTTCTACAGATAATTAAAAATACAAATTATAAAAATGCTATAGAAAACAATAAGGAGGGTATCTTTGATAGAACTCTAAGTAAACTTTAACTTCGAAATCTTTAAACATGGTCGAATAGAAAAACTGTAAACCGTATCGCTATTAAGGTAAACTAAACATGTTTTGTTTTATTAGTTGTCCGATTAATAAGGTGAACCAATAAAATCTTTGCTTTTTAGTTTTCATGATTATTTTCGGACAATTAACCGTAAAACAAAAACTTTTATTTTTATTTTTTGCAAACATATACAGGTTTAGATTAAAAAATATACATATGATATTATAAACACTATTTCCACATTATATTTTTATAAACTTTAACCACTAAATTAAGTATTTTCTACAATGATTAACGTCTGGATTGTATGTTATCGATATGTTTATTTTACGTAAGTTTCAAAAATCATTGACGACGTTGATAAAAGGACATCCTATTTTATCATAGACACCCTAATTAAATTTTAAATATTTTTATTGGTTGAAATTATAATGTTTTCGAAACATCCGATTATATGTAGTTAATTATAGGTTAACATTTTATAAAGGTAATGAGGTATTTAAAAAGAATTTTTATATAATATAAAAAAAAAAACTTTTTTAATGTTTTATGTCAATTAACTTCTTATAAACTTATTTTTAATGTTTTTTTCACTTGACTTCTTATAAACTTTAGAGGTTTAGTATCACGTAAACATTAATTAAATTTTATTTTTGTTTCCTTTTTATGTTTAGATGTTTTTAATTATTAAAAAATAAAATTCAAGTATTATTTTTGTTTTATTTGTGTGACAAAATGTAAAATTCAAAAGATCCAACGTCTACGACAAAGAAACCAATAATACCTAAAAAAATATATAAGGCACAACGATATAGTGGAAGATGTACTATAAATAAACTTTTAGAAAAGAAATACTACATAACGCTAAAACGGAAAAAATATATATGTTTTTTTATTTGTCTTTCTAATATAAGCAATCAATGAGTAAATTGAAAAACCAAATCTTTTATACTCCCCAGTTTAAGTATTATTTCTTAATAAAACTCATTGAAACTGTTATACTATATCAATGATTTTAATTTCCCAAAAAATCTAAACAAAAAATTGTTTTAACTTGTATTTGGAGTTTATTTTCACCTGTAGACGCATAATACAAATTACCCATTAAAGATTTATAACAAAATTTAAAATGGACTAAAAACATACAACACCGTTCTTTGATTTTTTTTGGAACTCAAGCCATGGAATTAAAACTAAAGAAAATAGTATATATCTAACCACATATCTGTTATATCTCCAATAAAATCCAATTGATTTAGCCCAGTTGAACTTTAATCTATCCCAACTTAACTTAGAATGTATATGTGTGCCCTATGTGAATTTCTCAGGTGCATCTACACAAACATGTGCGCCTCTTTTCTTTCTCTATTTTTTCTTCTTCTGCTCTCGGTAAAAATAGCGTTTATGGATGATTACTACCAACAAAAATAAAAGCCATAGTGATATGCGGTGAAGACGAAGAGGTGGCTGGTGGTCGAGATGTAATTAAAACGGCGGTTTAAGGTAAGGAAGGGTTGTTTACAATGGAGGCGGTTGTGATTCTCGGTAATGCAGGTCTCAGGTTTCAAGCAAGAAGGTGATGGAACTGGTATATATGGCTACGAAGGTAAAGTGAGGGTGTGGCCCGATGGCAGTTCGGTGACGATGTTCGTTGCCGTCTCAAAGAAGAAGATGTTCGGTTGTGGTTATTCCCGGTAGTTAGGGGCGGTATCAGGCTCGATGCACGATGGTCCTGATGTGGTTCGCGGTCAGTGCCCGTCAGGTTGTATCGGTTGTGATGACGGAGCGATGACCCCTCCAACTCATTTCTTCTTTCTGTCATTTCCATTACAATGATTTAATGAAACTTGATTTCTAATTTCAACATAAAACAGAGAAAAAGTTGGAGCAATACCTAATAAGAGAATGTAACACGGTATTGGGTGGTGTTGCTTAGTAAGCGTTGTAGTGGTGCTCGTTGGTGACAGCTAGGGTTAGTGTGACACAGTGTTGAATAATTTGAAGGTGGTGTCTGATGACCATTACGCAAGATTTGGGTTTCTCCTCTTTTAAAAGGGGGGCGAAAATGAAAATACGGGGCAACGAAGACACATGGAACAAATGCACAGTTGGCAATCCGTCTTTTGGAATCCCAAAGCTGTCTTTTGTGTTTGTTTGTGGGGATTTTAATCCATTAGATCAATATATGTTTTTTCAACCATTAGATTTGAGAATTGTTAAGTAGAGATCCATGTGATGGAATGTGATTGGTTGATGTATTATGACTTTTTATACCAGTCAAAGCACGCAGGGAGAGTGGGGCTATATATGCATCATATGATTGCACCAAGTGTTTCATAATTTGTACCTCTTAATTTTAAGACTTAAAGCTTCATTTTGTTTGTCATCATGCTTTATAAGTTGTGTTTAAGACTTTAAGATGTATGTATTATAATATAGTATATATATATATATATATATATATATATATATATATATATATATATATATATATATACACGCAGACCGAAATCACATGTGATTTCGGTCCAAGCTACAATAAAACCCAAGATTGTTTTTGGCCCTAGACCAAAAACTACAATAGCCTAGAAAGGCAAAGTATAAACCATATTTTAGACCCAACAGTGGTGATGTTGTGGTGTTGTTGAAACGCCTGTTAGATTTGCGCGGTGGCGTTCTTCTGCCAGAAGGTTAAAGACGAAATGATGGTAAGTCTCCAGTAGTGGTTATAGGTCGGATGTTATTGAACTAGATTATATTATCTCTCTATATATTATGTTAATATATTTGCAAGAAATTCATAATAGAAGTCTATGTAAAATAAACTTATGAATTTTAATAGTGATGCCTCAAATAGAAATCTGTTACTTGATCCATACCAGGTCCCTCTAAAATCACTTGGTGTATGCAACTTATATATAATTAAGATTGAGTAGACTGTCAAACAAGGAACATGACTTAAAGTGGACTCACCAATCTTAAGTCTATAGGATCTTAATTATATATGACTTTGATGCATACACTAAGCAATCATAGATTTACCATAATGAAACAATTCGTAAAAACAAGGTTATGAAATTAGTGGTAACACTCCCAATGAAATAAAACGCATGCCAATTTAATTGATATAATTTAGTACATATTGTTTCGAAAATTTGACCTTGATGTAGGTCTACAGTACATCAATGTAAGGAAAATTTTGATAGCATTACGAATCCTTGAATAGTGTAGTCACTTAATCGCAGGGTCGAATCCGTATGTAGAAAAGAGTAGCACCAACACCTAATTGTAAACCTAATCTATATAAAAATGTGAATAGTGTATGCACTACTCGAGGTGGGTGTTACTCTAAGATCCATAAAATGATGACATGAAGGTCTGCATTGCCCTAATCTAAGCTTTGGCTTTTGTCCTTTGACGTTCTACTTCTATCACACATCCTTCTAATGCGGCTTGGCATTCTCGAAACTCTCTAACCTCGTCTCGAGCCATGGTCACTTCCTCCTGAAGATCCTCGATGTGGTTCCTGGTCCGATCATGGTCTTTGTCCAGGCGACGGAGGCGAACTACGGTGAATTCAATGGTGGCACCAACTTCCATGAGGTGGTTGATGGATGTCCTTGCTTGTTCACCATGGCGAGCGATGTGACGAACTATGACAGGAAGACCCCTGTCTGCTGAGCCCCCTCTGTCAAAATTATAGAAGCCTCTTTCCATACTGTAGGGAGGGTGTTTCCCCTGCTCCTGGCTCCATCTTTTCAAGTCTACCGCCAATCGAGGCGTCGGGACCTAAAAGTTCCGTCTGGGAGCAGGGACAGGAGGTGGATTGTAGACCTCTGGTTCCGATTCGGTGTCTTCCTGACCCTCCTCCTCCTCTTCTTCCTCTTCTAAATCATCTTCAAGTTCTTCTTCCATCATTTCCTCAACATCCTCTTTGGGATCCTCTACGATCCAACCGGCATTCCCTTGGTGAGGGAAGTAGGGATCTCCTGGTATGTGAAATCCTACCATTGTGTTTGTGCGAGAATAGCGATATGAGAAATATATGAAAAACTTAAGTGTATAATTCTGTAATATTTTTGAGGGAAAAATAAATTTTTAATAGAAATAATTTTAATAAAATTGTGGCCCATACCGTGCCCTCCTATAATTACTTAGTGTATACATGTTGTATATAATCAAGACCAAATAGACTGTCGGATAAGTAGCTCCACTCTAAACCCACAACCAAACAAGGAACAAGGTTTAAAGCGGAATCACAACTCCTAAGTCTATAGAATCTTATGTATATATAACTTTAACGTATACACTTCACAATTATAGATCTATCGGTAAGGGTTTTTATGTGAATGATTTGATTATTATGAGAAGTTTCCTTATGATTACTAGTTTTAATAAATATCGAGGCCTAAATATTGTTATTACGGTTCTTATAGTATCATAAAATGCTCCTATAGTATTTAAAAAAAATTATGTTTGGTTCTAGAATTTCTTGGTATGAGAAGTTGGTAAGTTTTAGACTTGTTGTTCACCATGACCATTCCTCGGCATAAGTTGGTCACATCCAGGATAAATATAGTTGATCAAACTATATTTATCCTCGATATAATTACATACCCCGAGGCCTACTCGTAGCATTCAACTTATCTCAATACTTTTTGTTTTTTTATGTTACGACACTGAACTAGTGAGTATGATTGTACTTATACTTTTATAAAAATATCTTACTATTTTATAGTACACACATACGAAAATGTTACGTCAGAGAGTTTTAGTCCCATTCTATTTATAGTTTGTATATCTTACGTGATTTGATATACTTAGTTCGCTATAAACAATGCTCTAATACTAATGTGTCACACCCCCAAACCAGAACGGCAAAAACGTTCGAGGGCGGATGACGTGATGTACAATATCATAACATTTGAGTAATAGTAAAGAAAGCAAGCACAACCATGATAAATATAATTTAAAAGGTTACATTGTTGCATGAGTTACAAGTTTCCAAATAAATTACAATATGATGACAAAATGAGTTTTTAATTGACGCCATAGCATCCCGTCCTCAAAAGCTGGTGGTTACCTGTTTTACTGGTTCCCTGAGAATACAAGTTTTTTGAAAAAGTGTCAACAATTAAGTTGGTTAGTTCATAAGAGTTTGTATGATTTTAAGCCTTTTCGAGTAAAGTAATCATGTTTATTTCCAGAAAATCCGATATTTTATATAAAATGAGTGGTAATCTTAAATGTTCCAAGAACGAAATGTATACGTTTTCTGTACTTATAGTTTGTAATATGTAGTTTTAATTTGCATAAAACCATTTAAATGTATGTTAGCCTCGTAAACCAAAATGTATTTTTAATACCCCATGCGAGTTATAACAACCATGCTAACGACTAGTTGGTCTGTGACGACGTTCTTTAGGCGTCAGAATGTTATGACATTTGTCACCCCAGACCTTCCGGTCTAACTGTAGCTAACAGTTTAGGTGCGGGATTTTCAGTCCCGTATAGATCTATACATAAGTATCGCACTCTCCCTACAAGAGATTCTGGTTTATAATACAGGACTTAAGTTATGTACTTAAAAGTATTGTGAAGCCAAATGTCTCACAAAATTTGAATTAAAAGTTTTACATATAAAAATCCCTTTTTCTTGTAAATGTATGTATTACCCTTTCATAGTGTAGAAATAGCGTGAATATTCCACAAACTATATCTATTATAGTTTGTAAATGTATGTTCTGTTGAAATGAAAACCTTTGTGTATTAACAACTTTGCATGTATAATTTTGGCAGTAACATTATTTAGCTTTTTTATGAAATAAAATATATGAAAACGTAAGAAACGATTTGTATGTTTACACAAGTATTCTTGTGTTTTACTTCCTCCCCCCCCTAAAACATAGAAAAATATTAGAAAATGTGGGGGTATGAACTCACCACGACTGTGATTGCGGTTAGATAATGAGGTAAAAATGGTGATCTCCGAGTCTAGAATATGTGAAAGATGTTGTATCCTAATGGTTTAGACACACAATAATGTGTGAATATATGAATTATCATGAAATTTTGTTTGTATAACACTTGCCTAAAATACAAATGCGTACCAAAAGCTTTATAGTATAACATTGAAGAATGCTTCCTGGGATTGTTTTTGAACTGGAATATTGAAGGAATGGGCTTGAGTTCTGAGAGAATGTAGGATGGAAATGTTTACTGAAAATGAAGTTTTGAATGGTCCCTTAATATATATATATATATATATATATATATATATATATATATATATATATATATATATATATATATATATATATATATAAAGGGAAGGATAAGATGAGGTAACATTTACCTTGGTAAGTGTAATTATATTCTTGGGAAAACAACTCAACCAATCAAATTGCATAAAATATCTAAATCCTATGGGGTTTTGGCCTAATTAAGAGTGATTTTGGTCAAGGTACGACTGACATCACTTGTACACCACTTTAGAATGTGGATTTCGATCCTTGCTTCAACTAAGGAGGATATTCCGGTCTAAGTACGATCCATGAATGAGATTTCGGCCTTAATGGGCCTTAAACAAGGTTTTTCGGTCTTGGCTAAATCTCATGAAGGTGATTTCGGTCCTATGTGACCGAAAACTCAAAGGTATGAGGCCTAAAAGTCGAAAACCCTCCTTACAAAGTATAATTCATGTTTTAAGGCTTAATTATTTGACTTTTGTTGACTCCTTTATTCCTTGGTATTTGTTAACCTTATTTGACTTTCAATGGTTCATTCCAAGTATTATTTATATGTTAACTTATATAAACATATCCTCTTGTCATTCAAAGTTCTAATGTATAAATGTTACGTTGGGAATTCACTCGCACATGGTTATAGTTTTTAGACTTGATTGTTCTAGAATTTTTTACAGTTCTTACATTTTAATCAGTAATTTTTTATACTTATCATGAATTCATGATTGGGTTAAATTATTTTTGATAAAGATAAAATTAATTTGTTAATTTAATTATTAAAAAAAATTAACCTGGTGTTTTTAAACACATCTTTGGTTTTAAAATTCAAAATTTAACTTATATAGTTTAATTTTTAAAATTTTAAATTTAAGAACCCTAGTATTTTAAATGTTTAAAATAAACCCTTATATATATATATATATATATATATATATATATATATATATATATATATATATATATATATATATATATATATATATATATATTGTAAAATTAAAAGTTAATATTTATATATGTATAAGAAAGGTCAGTCTTACCGTTAGTTGGCGTCATTCACGAAGCTGGTCTATAAAGGTAGTTTTAGGAAGCGGCCTATAAAATGACCGTCATTGGGTATCCACTCATACCCACCACTCTCTTGACTAGTGGATGGTCGTTAGTCGAACGGGTTTGATAGGACACTAAACACTCATTAATAAGTATAATGATGTATAAAGTAACTAAATTTTTTTTATAAAATCTCACCCTTAGTTACTTTAGAAAAAATGTGAATTTGATGCTAACTCATGAAATTGCACATTGCACCTTCTTGCTCGTTAGTGGAGCGTGTGTGGTTAACTGGCACACTAATATGGGACTAATATTGTTGGCAATGGGTGTCTCGTAAATTATCATTGAATTAATGTAGCGCGTGTGGTTAACTGAAACGTTAATTTCAGATGATAAATCACATCGAGAGTACCAAGCTAATTTGCATGGTTCTTCACATCTCATTTGTGATCATCGGCATCCCAGTCACAAAGTGAGAGCATAATCAAGATTAAACATTCCATTGAATAGTTCAATGAATCTCAAAATATTTAGGAATTTCATAATATGAAAATTGGTAAATGTTTTACCTACCTAAAATAGATTCGAATTTGATTATGACATCCCTCTTCAGAATTCGAATCGAAAATATGGATCCTAGCCTTAATTAAAATTTTGGGTTAATAATTAAGCATTAAAATCAACTAGCTTGAAGTCTTTTTTCTCCTATTATAGATGTCAAGTTCATATAACAATGGTTTTCCTCGTCCTTTTGGAAATGTTTTTCCGTCTAAAGATTAACTTCCATATGTTGATTGAGGTGAAAAAATGTTCCCATCTTCAAGCAATGGTGTAATTGGAAATTGTGTTTCTCCAACTCTTCCTCCACATCCTCCAATAATTCTCACTGAACCACGTTTTCTTCATGCTGAAAATACGAAGTCACTCAAGCCTTATTGGCTAGTACACATCAAGATGGAAAGTCAGAGTGTGCGCATATTCTGGAAATGAAATCGCACATTGATAGACTGGGGATGTTTGGTATCGTTTTCCCAAGGGAGTTAGCCATTGATTTGGTTCTACGTTAGCTTCCTGACTCATATAGCCAGTTCATTAAAGACTTCTATCAAAGGGACCACGATGTGGATGTTAAAAATGGCAAAATTAGTAGTCCGGAAAGACTAATCCCGAGACTAATCCAATGGAAAGGGATCGGCCAAGGTCAAACCGTTTGACCATATTGTAAAGAGAACGACTAATCCCGAGATAATCCCATGTGTTATTACTAAAAATTCCATATGTTTTTTTGCCAATTGAAGGGGCATTGCATACGAAGCTGCCCAGAATACCTGAAAGATCCTAGAGATTGTAAAGTCAAGTCGTATGACTCTACTTCAGGTACATCCACTCTCTAACTCTATTTTATTAAGTTTTTAGATTCTTAATACCTGATGTGATAGCCATATTTTGATGTTTTTGCAGGAACTAAGAGAAAGAAGGAAGCTTGAGAAAACTAAGTTGAATCTGATCAAGAGATATGAATTTCGGTTGCATGTTAGATGATCAGATTTTGGAAGCTGCTACTTAGGAGTTATGATAATTTAATTGATTGCTTAGGAAATATCTAGAAACTTAGTTTTCATATAATTGCATTGTAAGGACAAATTTTTCCGCTTACTATCAATAAAGTAAAATTTTGATTTATTTACTTCGTATTTCCTTGCAATGACATTTATGAAAATTGGTGGTTAAATTTCTATTATTAGCAATGTTAAATATGGATTTGATTCTTAATTGTGTCGTTTATGGAAATATCATAATCAACCAAATGAAAAGGAATTCTCATTACCTAAGTTTCAATTGGATAGAAACTTGGAGTCATACAATTCATATTGTGTGATGTATGAGAATCTTGATCATTGGAAGATCATGACTAATTCGTTGATCACATGTTTATGTGAGTCAAGTGAAGGACTAAAAGATCTAGTACACATTGATGTGGACTATTTAGATCGACCACAAAGAACGATAAATCTATTCGTCATGATTACCAATGTTTTAGTGAACACGGTTGTGTTTATAAGATTAAGCATAATTCTAACACTTTGAAAATTTTTCAAATTATAATAGAACAAATAAGAAGAATCTATTGGGATGAGAGATAAAGACTTCTCCAATCTGAGAGAAAGGAGGGTACTTTAGTATCGTGTTTTATGATCATCTTAATGATTATGAAACTATGTAACAATTGATCATGTAAGGACATCCTAGTGCATTTGTATGACTAAGAAGAGGAATCAAATATTGTTGAAATGATTTAATCAAAAGATGAGTCATACTTCGTTTTCAATCAAGTTTTAGAGTTATACTGTAATAACTACAAATCTTATATGAAAGCATATTTCAAACTAAGTAGGTTTATAGCACCTCATGAAATGTGGATTAGAAATGTTTTCTTACTCTAGCACATTTGAAATTGGTAGTTGTGATATTTTGGCTAAAATAAAGGATAAACTAAGACCAATTATATGAAGTGTTCTCTTGTCAAGAATCCATACTAACTTTTGAATATTTGTTTTGCTCTTCAAAGAATGTTCCTTGAAAAGATAAAACTTATATGTCAAGAAGTTAGTGGGAGCCTTATTGATCTTGAAAAGTTTCAGTAATCAATCGAGAATAAACCTTTTAGTTAGAAATAACACACGGCCTAAGGGTGATAACCTATGGTGTTCAGTTGACACATTCTTGTTTCTGTGTACCTTCCTGTTGTGTTGGCAATGCTTATGAGTTATATGGTTCTCATTTCACTACAAAAGGTAGAGCACATTGATTAGTGATAGTACATTAGTCAATGTGGGTGAGCTTCTTAACAACACAGAAGCACTGCTAGGCCCTTATGCTACCATAGGGTAAGAAATTAAGAATAAGCAAGTTCAGTCCATCAAAGGAAAAAACCTAAAATTGATTTTTTTATCCTCTACCTTATCTTATGATTGTAGGTTGGAATTGATAAATTCACATGGATAGGAACGCATACACCATAAAATCTAGATGGCAAAAGGTTTCGCTCTAATTCATGAAAATGATTATGAGGAAACACGTGAGCTAGTACATTTTGAAATTTTGATAAATATCATTATGATTAGTGGATGTGATAATTGCATTCTAAATTTTGCAATATGATTACAACATCCATTTTCATAATTCAAATTGTGAGAAATAGCAAGAAATAGTTTGAACGTTGAAGACTTATTGCTATAAGTTATGAAATGGTTTAAACACACACATTTTTTATCTAATGAAGGTGTATGGGCTTGAGAAGTCTAGTTGAAGACTTATCAAAGCATTACGTATCAGAAATCTGCACTTTAGTAAGATAGTCAAAAAGTATTTATTTCTAGATGTCCAATTGATTTCTGAGTACATGTCAAAGCTAGTGAGAGCATAATTGTTATTCAGATAGAAGCATAATTGTTATGCTAGTAGAAGCGTAATTGTTATGCTAAGTGTTGCAAGCTGGAAATACTATTTATAGGAAACAAAGTTTTAAAATTTGCAAAATTGCAAAGTTTGGGAATTGCTTCACTACAAAAGGATTTAGGGGAGAAGACACTTATACTTCATTTCATTCTGAAAGTTTAGATTAAAGGATTTAATAGAACTTAGTCATGGGCATATATGAATATCATAGGAAATTCAATATATATGGAAATTTTATAGCAAGAGACTAATCAAGTATCAAGTCTTTATGTGAGACATTATGTGTTGAATCCCATATTTCTTGGATATTGGATTGATTACATATGTTATAATATTCACTTGTTCTGATTTTCCAACTGCCTAGGGCATTGAGAGGGAAAAGGGACTAGAACAAGGTGTGACTGAAGTTGTTAAACAACTATCGAGAACACTCTGAGGTTTACTGAATATTGGTTGCTTGTGGACAGTTAGAATTATAGTATTAATTTGGATGGACCACATTGACATAATTCTGAATAGAGGTGACTCTTGTTCGGAATTGATGGTCATATGGTAAAATGGAAATATTTTCATATTGGAAGTTGGTTATTGAAATCTACAAGTGAGTTAGAAACCTTAATACAAGGAAGGTGTTCACAGAGTTACCTTGAATTTGATACTTCATGACCATGAAATTGTTTTAGTAACAAACTTTCAATGGAGCATTTTGTGACATCGTTGGCTAAGTCTCGGTGACTTTGACGCCACGTCAGCACAAAAAGATATTGCATGAAAGGTTAGACTCTACACATTTAGTGGTGACAATAATTTGGAATTCTTACACTTTTAATAAGGATTTGGAATTGTGAAATAAGCATCGTTGGAATTATGTCCAATTGATTTGTTCACAAATGAAGGACCATAGAGAGACATAGTATGCATGTTTATAACATGGCATGACTGATGTTTAATTTTAGCATTTAGTTGATTAATCTTAACATTATAAAACTAATAAAGTCTAACTAATATGGTGATTATATAATAAATGTTTTATTTATATTCAATAGTATTGAGACCATAGTTAATTAGGTTATTATTGTGTTTCATTTCGCATGTTTTACTTCCCGAATAATTGGATTATTCAAACATCCATAGTGGATCATACTTTTGGAAGTAAGTAGTGAATTAAGATTGTCATGAATCAGACTGTAGATTGTGTAAGGGGTTAGACATAACAATGGTTTGCTGTAGTATTCATGAGTACTTTTGAAATAGGGATTTAAGTACTGGATCAACCGACGCTCAAAGAATTTCATCATGGATTTTATCACAAGTAATTTTGAGACGATAATATCTTATATTCTTGAAACAGAGATATATGAGTTGTTTATGAGCCAGTTGTGCATTGATAATATGTAAATGCATCAGTAACTTGATGTTATAAAACGTATTGATGTGTGTGATTTGATGAGTAAATAGTGCAACCATATAAGTCGAAGTTTATCCATTCCTTTTGCCCTAACGGGAAAAGCGATATATATGGGCCCTTCGATGATTTGATGATGACATCTAAAGTGCTTGGCCAAGCCTAGACTGAATTGATATGTTCAATTAGTAGTCTAATATCAGTCGTTATAAATCAGAAATCAAGAAACGAATCTTGGATAGAGAGAATGATTATAATCCATGTCTCATGTCGATACGATAAATTGTAGAACGGAGGAATATTTGATCACTTATCTAAGAACACGTAACTAACTAGGTCAGAGTTCGACAAAAGCTTTGAGAGCTATGATTGCTTGTCAATTTTTGAAGTCATACTTGCAACTATAGTTATTAGACTTATCCAAGTAGGAGACTATTGGATTAGGTGTCTAAGCCTATAACTATAATTGGTATGTACTTGAATTGATAGTGACATGAACCTTATGGGTTGCCTTCACACTTGCAACTAGACAGGATGATTAATTAAGGAAAAGGAAGAATTTATTAATTTGATTAATAAATTGGAATAAATGATTTATTAATATGTTATGGAAATAAGATATTAACTAGTAATCATATTATTGATTAATATTTAATTAGAAATTAATTTGGAATTAATTTTTGGATTAAAGGAATTAATTAAAAATGCAGGGACTAAAAGTGAAATTGTTCAATAGTTGAGCAAAAGGGTCCAGAACCTTCCTAGGGAAGGTGGTGGATGAAATTGATTGTATATGTAAGATTTTCCTAGAGTTTCTAGAATATCTTATCGTATATGGATAATCAAAGAAGATAGATAATTACCATATTTCAGATAATAATATTTTATTCAGATTAGGGTTATCCATAACATCATTGGTGCACTATAAATAGGGTCCCTAACCCTCTCAAATTCGGTGATGATTCCTTAGAAGGAAAAACCAAAATTTACCTCCTCTCTCTTCTCTCATATCATTCTCTTGCATTGTGTGTTTGTGAGCCATCAGAGGTGTTACACTTGTGAACCTAAGTTCTCAAGCTTCAAGATGTACAAGGGAATCATTGTTATTACGATATAAAAATCAAGGTATGTAACCAAACCTTGTTTTTATATAGATTTAGAAAATTGTAGTTGCATCCTAGGGTTTCTCATTTTATGTTCAAGTTTGCATGTTCAATTAGAGGAAACCTATATCCAAAGCATTCGGGTTGCATGCACACATAGGAATTGTTGTTATTTTGGCAACGATGGACTTCATGCCTATTCCTTAGGACAATGCTGAGGAATGGTTGAAGGAAGAATAGATGATTCTTAGGGTAGATCCTTAACAATAAAAAAGATAATGGGGATGGGAAGTTGGGTTAATTGTTTGATGATTAAACATAATAACTATATTATTGTGGGTTGAAAACCCTATGTACTCACTAGGTTTCCCAACCTTACCCACTCAATTTAGTTGTATCACATATATTGATACGAATACACATTACACTGAGAGATTAAAGGAGATGTTAATTGTTAGTGTAAACAAATGTAAGGTCTGTTTATTTTTATGTTTTTGTATTGACGATGACATCCCAATGTTTTAACATTAATAAACTACCATGGTTGCAGAAATCGGGATTACTCGGCGATTAATCGTGGATTAATCATTTGGCGTTCTCCAACCATCGAGGATTAGGGTATTAAGTGGAAATTTAGGATTAATCGGGTTTGGCGGGATTAATCGGCCTTAGCGGGATTAATCGATCAACAAAATTCAACAAAAGTAGAAAAAAATCAAAAATGTCAAAAAAAGGTCAAAAAATTAAAAAAAAATTCAAAAATTCAAAAAACCAACTTTCTTTTTTTACTCCAAAATTTTCAAATTTTCAAAATTTCAAATATTATACCAAAATGTTCATATTTTCATATTTCCAAATTACAATTTTTCTTATTTTCTAATTTTGAAGTACTTGTTTTTTTTAAGATATATTAATATTTAATTAATTTTAATATTTTATTAATAATTTATGGTCCCCGATTAATCATCGATTAATCCCCGCCAAGACCGATTAATCCCTTAATACCAGTCGACCGTCGAGCTACCGTCAAACGATTTTTACAAACTTGTAAAATACATTGCTTTAGAAATGCTTTGATAATGTTATGTCACACCCCCCAAACTAGAACGGCGAAAACGTTTGGGGGTGGAGGACATCATGTACAGTATCATAATAATGCACAATAGCAAAATAAGCAACAACATCATCCATTGCCTTAATAATACAATTTATACATGTGTGTTCTATATAGTTTGTAAGACACCAAAATATATCAAAATAAAATACAAGTCTTGTTCAAGCACCGTCTTCTCAAAACCTGGTCCTATACCTGTCTACTGATGACCTGAGAATACAAGTTATTTTGAAAGCGTAGATCAACATTTAAGATGGTTAGTTCATAAGTATTTTAGTGTCAAAAGTTTGCATTATTTTGATGAAAATGTTTGTAAGTGATTTTTATGTAAATGTTTGTATACTACCAAGACCCAACTGTTTTGTATGTTTGTTTCTCTTTAAAAATGATGTGAGATGTATGTTTGTATTTGTAATTGCATAAATGTGGGTTTTCCATATTTGTAAAACTATCTTTACATGAAAAATAGTATCCATGTCTTATGTGAGCATATCATTGTATGAATGAAATGGAAAGATGAAAGTGTACAATAGTGTTATTTAAGATAACTAATGAAGTACTAACTACCTTGAAACCAATTAGTTAAATTAAGGAAAAATGTGATGAGGTTGTAACCATGCGTGATTGACTAGTATAAATCACGACGTTCCAAAGGCATCGAAATGGTATGACATTTGTCACCCGTAGACCTACAAGTCCCACTGCAGCTCGTAGTAAGGTGTAGGATGGTCAATCCTGTATAGATCTATACACAAACTGACGCTCTCCCTCTAGGACACTCTGTTTACAAAATGTGACACAACAATATATTGTTACCCCATGAAGTAGTGGCTAACATTAATGTTATCTTGTTCTTGTATTAGTATGTATGTTCCTTCTTGTTCTAGTTATAGTATGTTCCTTCTCGTTCTAGTTATAGTATGTATGTATGAACTGACTCATGTATGTTTCACTGTTCTAGAAATAGTAAGTAGTAATCCTCTAAACTATACCTATTATAGTTTACTAGTACGATTGTTTGACTATCATTGATGTATAGAAAAGACTCAATTAATCACCAAGCGACTAAGTTAAGTATAATCCTTAAAATGGATTTAATATTCACATATGTATTTAATAAGTATAACTATGATTTAACCGACATTCGGACTAGTGATCCTACCCCAAGCCCATAAACAAACAAGGAACATAAGTCAAGGTATCTAGCAACAGTCCTAAGTCTGTTAAAGCATACTTATATGTAAATAGATAGACGAATATGATTTGATATAAAAGAAGTTTATAAAAGATTTAAAAGAGTTTTCGACAAGTTTGAGTATAAGAAATCATTTTAAACGTTGTTTTCATATGTAAATGATTAACACAATTCCATTGTTTTATACTTGTATTCCCCCCCCCCCCCCAACTAAAATCATTTAAAAATGTAGTTGTAGGGGTATGAACTCACCTATAGTGAGTGACTCAAATGGAAGATCGATATAGGATGCTAAGTATGCCAAGTGAAGTCTCCAGCAAAACGGATCCTATTAAGCATATAATGACACACATATATGTATAAAACTAGTGTATATAACAACTAACATTTAAGGGAAACAACCTTGGGTACTAGGAAACACTTGCTATGAAGTGTTATAATCACATATGATTGGTTGAATGGAGCTCACGGCCACACAAGGAAGTGTTCACGACCTTAGAAGGGTTCACGGACATAAAACACATTATGTGTTCACGGCCCAACCATATTTTATAAGTGTTCACGGTCATGGAAGGAGGGTTCACGACCAAACCAAGATCTTATAAAGGGTTCGTGGCCCAATGAAGGGTTCACAGCCGTGAAATCTTGAAGATTCATGCCAAAGAGGTGTTTGTTTCATGGGGATGCTAGTGTTTCTAATGGACAACAAGAAGATGAATAAGATACTTACTGTCACACCCCAAAACCGGTAACGGCGGAATACGTTTCGGGGTGGAGGACGTCATGTACAGTATCATCACAATTGTATAATAGTAAAAACAAGAAACATGCAACCATTTCATTTACATAGTGAGTTTAATTACAAGTGTGTTCTGTAATGTTCATCAAACACCAAAAGTAATACAAAAACAAGAGATGGATCTTGTATGCTCCACCTTCTACAAAATGGTGCACCTGTACCTGTCTATCTTTGACCTGAGGATACAAGTTATTTTGAAAACGAGTATCAGCATAAAGCTGGTGAGTTCATAAGAGTTTAATGTAAATTTTAGTATAAAATGTATTAGTGCAGATAGTGTGAAAAGCTGCAGTTTACATTCGTAAGTAGTAGAAAACTCTAGAAAATCCTATATCTTCCAGAAAATATCTTGTAAGTGAAAGCCTTTAAGTTGCATGTACTTATCTTCATTTAAAACCATTTGTTGTAAAGGTATATTAGTGAGTCTCCAATAGGTAGTGTAATAAGAAAAGTTATGCCTGGTATCGGTAATAGTGGGGCAAACTCCCATAAGAAATAGATACTTATTTACTTCCGGATTTTAACTTATTCTTTAGTGTTAGTATTTTAGTGTGAATTTAGTGTATTCCTTGTATGCTACTAATAGTGTGAGTAATAGAGTACCCCATGACTTTCCCGGTCATGCATAGTGTAGAGAAGTAGCGGCATCCCTGGGCCTGCACGGCTCGAACTGAGGTTAACAGTCGGGATGTAATAGTGTCTGCCCCATATAGATCTATACATGTAGCGTCGTCTTCCTGTTGGAAAACTCTGGGCATAGTATGTAGCGAATAACGTATCTTGTAGTGAGATAGTGTGTTATCCCCTGATTAGTGCTTTCTCTTATATTATAGTGTAGTAGTCTTTTGTATAGCTCGTAGTGAGTTCTCTTACTAGTGTGTCATCTCGTAATAGTGTGTATTATAGTATGTAAAGTAGTGGCAGTAACGAGTAGTAGTGACCTTAACTATACCTATTATAGTTAACTTAGTGTGTATGGTTCTTGGCATTTTAGTAGTATAGGCATCGAATGAAATGAAAATACTCGTATGCAACACCAATATACATATATATAATTAAGAAATCAACGACAGTCGGACGGATAACAACTACCCTAAGCCCACAATCAAAAAAGAACAGGAAATAAGGCGGGCTATCGGTCCTAAGTCCTTCAAGTCTTACTTATATAAATATATTAGTGTGGTTACATTTTATAAGAAAATATATTTAATAAAAATCTTGTCAAAAGGGAACATTTAGAAAATAGTTTATTTATCTAAAATAGTTTTGAAAACGCAAAGTTCTTTTATAAGGCATAGTGATAAATCACATTTGATTTGAACTACGGATAGTGAATCACATGTGATTAATTTTCATAAACATGTATATTTGACTTGTATCCCTCCCCTAAAACATTAAAAACATTTGAAAGGTTCATTAAAGTGGTATGAACTCGTAGTTTATCGTAGGGTTCGTGTGTCAACGGATGCCCTGAATGCCAATGGTCCCTATAAATCATGTGATGACGCATAATTAGGTTAGAACTAGGGTGTTTCATGCTTAAACATGATGGAAAAACATCCTTAGGGCTCGAAATTACTGAGTACAAGTGTCTCATGATCCATACTTAATGATTCATTCAAGTTTAGGGCCAAAAGTGGGCATTTGAGTGAGTGCATGGCCTTGAAATTGAGTGTGCGGCTGAGGTGTGCGGCTAGAATGGTGTGTGAGGCTGCACACAACTGTGTGCGGCTGTTCAGGATGTGTGTGCGGCCGTACACAGGAGTGTGCGGCCGTACACTCCTCTTGTGATTCCAAATGAAGTGTTTGCGCTTCACACTAAGGAGATTTGAATGTGTGCTGCCCCCTCATGAAGGTGTGCGGCCGTACACCTTCAAGGGACCATTAGGATTCAAGTTTTTACCACTAATAAGCTTGAAGATGAACTAGATCACAAATATGAGGCCTTCAAGGTGTTCTTGGTTGAAGATTTTAGAGAGAGAAAGTAGAGAGAGAGTAACGAGCATCCAAATGAATGAATGAAGTGGGTATCCATCTATATATATATATATATATATATATATATATATATATATATATATGTTTGGGTGTGAGGCTGGAGGATGTGCGGCCGCACACATGGGTGTGTGGCCGTACACACAAAAGTGTGGCCGCACACATGGGTGTGTGGCCGTACACACAAAAGTGTGGCCGCACACACCTCTTTTGGTGTGTTTGATCCAATTTCATGATGCAAAACACTTTTCAACACCTCCTAAGACCCTTAACTAGACTATATTATGTCCAAAACACGCATTTGGAACCACAAGATTTACAAAGGATGATGAATTCAAGATTTAAAGACAATACGCGGACCAATTACATGGGATGAAAGTTTCGGGTTGTCACATTATCCCCCTCGTTAGAGGGAATTTCGTCCTGAAATTTAGAATTCTTACAGAGGGTAATTACAGAACTACTATGCAAAAAGATGGGGATATTTGAGTTTCACTTGATCCTCGCGCTCCTAAGTGATTTTCGGTCCCCGCTTGGCGTTCCACCGAAGCTTCTCAATTGGGATGCGGCTTTGTTTCGTTCGTTTCACTTCTCGGTCCATAATCTCCGCAGGCTCATCTACGAAGCTGAGGCTCTCATTGACCTCGATCTCGTCGAGAGGAATCACGAGAGTTTCGTCGGACAAGCATTTCTTCAAGTTTGAGACGTGGAAGGTAGGATGTATGTTACTTAGCTCGTGGGGTAATTTGAGTTTGTAAGCTACAGGGCCGATTCTAGCAAGAATCTCGAAAGGCCCTATGTACCTTGGGTTCAGCTTTCCACGCTTTTCGAAGCGTATCGTGCCCTTCCAGGGCGAGACCTTCAAAAGGACTCGGTCTCCTACCTGAAACTCCAAGGGTTTTCTTCGTTTGTCTGCGTAGCTTTTCTGTCGATCCCTAGCCGCTTTTAATCGTTCACGAATCTGTACAATCTTCTCAGTCGTTTCTCGAATGATCTCCGGACCAGTGAGAATGCTGTCAGGAACTCGTCCTTTAGCCAACTGAGTGTCACCCACCTCAGCCCAGCACAGAGGGGATCTGCACTTTCGGCCGTAGAGGGCTTCGAATGGAGCTTCCTTGATGCTCGTATGATAACTATTATTGTAGGAAAATTCCACAAGAGGTAAGTCCGTATCCCACGGTTTACCAAAGTCGATCACACAAGCTCGCAGCATGTCTTCTAAAGTTTGGATCGTCCTCTCACTTTGTCCGTCGGTCTGCGGATGGTAAGTTGTACTCATGTCCAGCCTCATCCCTAGAGCCTTTTGTAGTGATTGCCAAAATCTCGAGTTAAATCTACTATCTCTGTCTGAGATAATAGATATAGGGACGCCATGCAGCCGTACTATTTCCTTAAGGTATGTTCTCGTGAGCTTCTCCATCTTGTCCGTTTCCTTGATGGGTAGGAAGTGTGCAGACTTGGTCAATCTGTCGACGATGACCCAAATGATATCCAACCCACCCGTTGTCTTGGGCAGTTTGGTTATAAAGTCCATTGTAATCCGCTCCCACTTCCATTCCGCGCAGGGATTCTCCCGTCACATTCTCAGGCTTTAAGGCTTCAAGTTAAGCCTCCTTGATCTGTACGGATAGATGTGAATGGATAGTCATTGTCAATGACTTGGTTCTTCGACCAGAATACTCTTTCCTACTCAGGGCGTCTGCTACCACGTTGGCTTTCCCTGGGTGATATCGAATTTCGCAGTTGTAATCGTTAAGTAGTTCGACCCATCGGCGTTGTCTCATGTTGAGCTCTTTCTGGTTGAGTAAGTATTGGAGGCTTTTATGATCAGTGTACACTACGCTCATCGTTCCATACAAGTAGTGTCTCAAAATCTTGAGTGCGAAGACGACCGCTCCTAGCTCAAGTTCGTGAGTAGTGTAGTTCACCTCATGCGTCTTTAGTTGTCTTGAGGCATAAGCGATGACTTTACCTCGTTGCATCAAGACACAGCCGAGTCCCTGATTCGACGCATCGCAGTATACCACGAAGTCTTCTGTTCCTTCAGGAAGGGATAATACTGGTGCGGTGCATAGGGCTCGCTTCAGGGTCTGGAATGCCTTCTCCTGTTTGTCTACCCAGTCGAATGATACGCCCTTCTGGGTCAACATGGTGAGAGGCTTCGCAATCCTAGAGAAGTTTTGAATGAATCTGCGGTAGTAGCCAACGAGGCCTAGAAATTGACGAATCTTCGTAGGCGTCTTCGGTGCTGACCAGTTCTCAATAGCTTTAATTTTGGAGGGATCCACGTGGATTCCTTCTTCACTGACCACGTGTCCTAAGAATTCATCTCTTCGGATCCAAAACTCGCACTTAGAGAACTTCGCATATAACTTCTCTAATCGTAGTGTTTCCAGGACTCGTCGTAGGTGATCCTTATGTTCTTCCTTGCTCCAAGAGTAGACGAGTATATCATCAATAAAGACGATGACGAATTGATCTAGATACGAACGACATACCCTATTCATTAAGTCCATGAATACTGCGGGAGTGTTAGTCAGTCCAAAGGGCATTACTACGAACTCGAAGTGCCAGTAACGGGTTTGGAAAGTTGTCTTCGGAACATCTTCCTCAAGCACCCGTAACTGGTGATACCCGGACCTAAGATCAATCTTGGAGAAGTAACTCACTCCTTGTAGTTGGTCGAATAGGTCGTCGATACGAGGGAGAGGGTAGCAATTTTTGACAGTGTGTTTGTTGAGCTCCCTATAATCGATGCACATACAGAACGATCCGTCTTTCTTCTTTACGAACAAGACAGGAGCTCCCCAGGGTGAGAAGCTTGGTCTTATAAAGCCCTTGCTGAGCAGTTCGTTAAGTTGACCAGATAGTTCTTGCATCTCTGCAGGTGCTAAACGATAAGGCGACTTAGCTACAGGAGTAGCTCCTGGGACTAGGTCGATCCTAAACTCAACCTGGCGTTTGGGAGGTAGACCTGGAAGATTCTCTGGGAAAACGTCAGGGAATTCGCATACAACGCGAATGTCTTTTGGATTTTTCAATTTCTGGCTTGTGTCTACAACGTGAGCAAGAAAGGCACGGTATTCCTTACGCAAGTATTTCTGAGCCTGAATACTGGAGATGATATGGAGGCTCGTACCGGGTTTATCTCCATAGATCAATAGAGTTTCGTGGTTCGGAAGATTCAGGCGAATGGCTTTGTGGAAGCATAGGATATCGGCACGGTGGAGACTCAACCAGTCCATACCGACAATGACATCGAAACTTTTGATAGAGACTGGTATGAGATTGATTGGAAATGAGTGATCGTCTAACGTGAGGGTACAACCTATGTAGATTTCGTTAGAGCTTTCAGTTTTCTCGTTAGCCATTTCTACGACGAATGTTTCTTTTAGTGGTTGAGGGGATTGTTTGAGTAAGTGTTTAAAGTTTTGATCTATGAAGCTTCTTTCTACACCACTATCGAATAAGACACAGGCATAAGAGTTGTTGAGAAGAAACATACCCGTGACTATTGTGGGATCCTTTACCGCCTCGTTGTGACCAATAGCGAGTATCCAACCAGTTCCCCCAGTATTCGCAGTCTTCGGACAATTCTTCTTGAAATGACCAGCTTCACCGCAGCCATAACACGTCGGGGTCACTCCCGAACCGGAAACTTGTGAGATAGGTTTGGGAGGGGCCTTGCAGAATCGCACAGTATGGCCCTTCCGACCGCAGTTGGAACACTGCAATTCACGGCAGGGGCCATTGTGGTGGAAAGGGAACTTGGGACACTTGGGCAGATTCCCACTATAAGCCTTTGGCGGTGCAGGAGTGGCTGGAGTAGTGGCAGCATGGACCGCCACGATTTGTTGGTCCTTGAAGGAGGTTTGAGTTTTCTTGCCTTTCTTCTTATACCATCGCTTCCTCTTTCTGTCAGATGAATCAGGTGGTGCAATGGTAGTTGTGGTTGTTGTTGCTAGAGTGGAAGAGACTTCATGGTTGATCAGACTCTGGGCCAATTCGTTGGCACTGTCGAAGGTGGTAGGGCGTGAGGCTAGAACATTTCCTTGATATGGGAGCACTAGACCCCAGATGTATCGTTCAATCTTCTTGCTTTCAGATGGGATCATGTTGGGACACATAGCCGCCATGTCGCAGAACCTGGCCGCGTAAGCTATTATGTCAGTCCCTACCATCTTGAGATTCCAGAGTTCCTCCTCAAGTTTCTAAATTTCGCCCCTCGGGCAGTACTCCTTTCTCATGAGATCCTTTAGAGTGTCCCAGACCATGGCATTGGCTGTGACCAAGGAGAGTGCACTGACATGGCCGTTCCACCATGTCAAAGCCCTGTTAGTGAGGGTGGTAGTAGCAAACTTGATTTTGCTCTCTTCGGGGCAAGAGCACATTTCGAATACAGCTTCGGTTCTTTCGAACCATTGGGATAATGCCAGAATTCCTCCAGTACCATCGAAGAAGGTAGGTTTACAGTTCCTGAAGTCCTTATAAGTGCATCCCTGTACTCTTTGATGGACTTCACCAAATCTAGAGTTACCACCGCTTGGGTCCCCGGAGTTCATTTGAGCCATGGCTGTTGTCACAGCCGCGGTCATAGCCGTTTGGAACAGCACTGGATCGAACTGCGGAGGAGGAGGTGGTGGAGGAGGGGTTTGAGTTGCTAGTGTTCCTATACTTGGACGCTTTCGTGGAGGCATCTTTTACTGGAAGATCATAGGAATGATAGCAATGGTAAGAGTCTATTGCGAAATAAGAATAGAGTGTTTCATGGATTAATTCAATATAATCCAAAGATCAGAATGATAGTCATTGTAATAGAGTAGTTAGCTGCCAATATACTGGTATTTATGATGTAATACAAGTTCATGAAAATTGACCTAACAGTAGGTCTTACATCAAACCATAAAGGAAAATGTTGGCAGTTTAGAGGTCTATTTAGAGTACTTTTAAGGCTAGTAAAGTTTACAGACAAAAGATCTACGGAACATTGGGAGAAAAGGCTAGTCCTTTAGACAAAAGAGTGAGGTAACTAGATGTCTTCTACTGGCGACGGTTACTTGTTGGGCGAACCCTCAGATCCGCTAGTCGACGCATAACTTCCTGAAGGTGTCGATCATGAATCCTTTAACGTGGTCGGAGTTCCCTAACTTCGGCTCGGGATGCAGCTAGCTGTTGCTGCAGAGCCTCGTTGGTCCTCCTTGTCCTGTCCATGGCTTCTTCAAGTTGGCGGATGCGAACAGTGTTGAGATTCGAGTTGGAATCCACTTCTACAACTCGACCAATGGCTGCTTGACCCTACTCGACATTCCTGGCAATCCTTCGGACCATGATGGGCAGAACTCGGTCCGCTGATCCTCCTTCGCTTATGTTGTAGTAGCTTCGGTCTCCATTGTAAGGTAAAGGTTGGCCCTGCTCCTCGCTCCATCGGTGCAAGGATATGGCCCACATAAGAGTGGGTCCCTGAAATGTCAGACGAGGGTTGGGGTTCGGAGCTTCAGGAGGTAGGTTGTTAACTTCTGGTTCAGAGCTGGAGCTATCCGAGAAGCCTTCAGCATGATGATCATCCAAAGGGATCGGTTGATCATCATCTAACTCCTCATCGAGCCATCCTCCATTACCCTGGTTTAGATAGTACGGATCACCGGGATGGTGGAAGCCAGCCATGCTATCTATGCGAGAAAGGGGAAAAGAAGGTTAATAGACGTACTAACCTAAATTACTTATAAGATGATCATCACGAGTTAGACCAATATTTGCATAATGCATACTAATTACATGTGATCGGGGCATGATAGTCCGTCGAATAAGTGACCTTAACTCTAAATCCACAACCAAACAAGGAACAGGAAGTAAAGCAAAGATCACAGATTCTAAGTCTATAACGCCCTAATCACAGGTAACCAGAAAGTATCCATTTAGCAACCATTGCTCCACTAGTAACGACCCTTTTTAGTTCTCACATATGTATGTTTTAGAGATACAGAATACTCCTATAGTATTCTTATACTGACGTTATTGTGGTAGTGTTGGTAAGTTTTAGACTTGTTGCAACACCACAACCAAGCTTAGGCACATGCTATTCACTCCTAGGAAAACGTAGTTGATCAGGCTACATACCCCTAACTGTGACTATATTTCTCTAACCCCAATTCTGCTGTCCAACAATCTTAATACTTTTGTTCTGTTCTAGTGTGATACTGACTTATGTCTTTTATAGAGATGTGTGGATATATATACTTAGTTAAATATTTTAGATGCTTAACAATATATATTCTTGGTCAGAGTGATTTAGTCCCGAAGTGTTCATAGTTCGTATATCTTTTAAAGGTTGATATACTTGATTCACTATAAACAATGCTCTGATACCAATCTGTCACACCCCAAAACCGGTAACAGCGGAATACGTTTCAGGGTGGAGGACGTCATGTACAGTATCATCACAATTGTATAATAGTAAAAACAAGAAACATGCAACCATTTCATTTACATAGTGAGTTTAATTACAAGTGTGTTCTGTAATGTTCATCAAACACCAAAAGTAATACAAAAACAAGAGATGGATCTTGTATGCTCCACCTTCTACAAAATGTTGCACCTGTACCTGTCTATCTTTGACCTAAGGATACAAGTTATTTTGAAAACGAGTATCAGCATAAAGCTGGTGAGTTCATAAGAGTTTAGTGTAAATTTTAGTATAAAATGTATTAGTGCAGATAGTGTGAAAAGCTGCAGTTTACATTCGTAAGTAGTAGAAAACTCTAGAAAATCCTATATCTTCCAGAAAATATCTTGTAAGTGAAAGCCTTTAAGTTGCATGTACTTATCTTCATTTAAAACCATTTGTTGTAAAGGTATATTAGTGAGTCTCCAATAGGTAGTGTAATAAGAAAAGTTATGCCTGGTATCGGTAATAGTGGGGCAAACTCCCATAAGAAATAGATACTTATTTACTTCCGGATTTTAACTTATTCTTTAGTGTTAGTATTTTAGTGTGAATGTAGTGTATTCCTTGTATGCTACTAATAGTGTGAGTAATAGAGTACCCCATGACCTTCCCGGTCATGCATAGTGTAGAGAAGTAGCGGCATCCCTGGGCCTGCACGGCTCGGACTGAGGTTAACAGTCGGGATGTAATAGTGTCTGCCCCATATAGATCTATACATGTAGCGTCGTCTTCCTGTTGGAAAACTCTGGGCATAGTATGTAGCGAATAGCGTATCTTGTAGTGAGATAGTGTGTTATCCCCTGATTAGTGCTTTCTCTTATATTATAGTGTAGTAGTCTTTTGTATAGCTCGTAGTGAGTTCTCTTACTAGTGTGTCGTCTCGTAATAGTGTGTATTATAGTATGTAAAGTAGTGGCAGTAACGAGTAGTAGTGACCTTAACTATACCTATTATAGTTAACTTAGTGTGTATGGTTCTTGGCATTTTAGTAGTATAGGCATCGAATGAAATGAAAATACTCGTATGCAACACCAATATACATGATATATAATTAAGAAATCAACGACAGTCGGACGGATAACAACTACCCTAAGCCCACAATCAAACAAGAACAGGAAATAAGGTGAGATATCGGTCCTAAATCCTTCAAGTCTTACTTATATAAATATATTAGTGTGGTTACATTTTATAAGAAAATATATTTAATAAAAATCTTGTCAAAAGGGAACATTTAGAAAATAGTTTATTTATCCAAAATAGTTTTGAAAACGCAAAGTTCTTTTATAAGGCATAGTGATAAATCACATGTGATTTGAACTACGGATAGTGAATCACATGTGATTAATTTTCATAAACATGTATATTTGACTTGTATCCCCCCCCCCCCCCCCCCCGTAAAACATTAAAAACATTTGAAAGGTTCATTAAAGGGGTATGAACTCACAGTTTATCATAGGGTTCGCATGTCAACGGATGCCCTGAATGCCAATGGTCCCTATAAATCATGTGATGACGCATAATTGGGTTAGAACTAGGGTGTTTCATGCTTAAACATGATGGAAAAACATCCTTAGGGCTCGGCATTACTAAGTACAAGTGTCTCATAATCCATACTTAATGATTCATGCAAGTTTAGGGCCAAAAGTGGGCATTTGAGTGAGTGCATGGCCTTAAAATTGAGTGTGCAATTGAGGTGTGCGGCCAGAAGGGTGTGTGAGGTTGCACATAAGTGTGTGCGGCCATTCAGGGTGTGTGTGCGGCCGTACACAGGAGTGTGCGGCCGTACACTCCTCTTATGAGTCCAAATGAAGTGTTTGCTCTTCACACTAAGGAGATTTGAATGTGTGATGCCCCTTCATGAAGGTGTGCGGCTGTACACCTTCAAGGGACCATGAATATGATGAACATGATGAGTTTTAAAGCTTGGGATTCAAGTGTTTACCACTAATAAGCTTGAAGATGAACTAGATCACAAATATGAGGCCTTCAAGGTGTTCTTGGTTGAAGATTTTAGAGAGAGAAAGTAGAGAGAGGGTAAGGAGCATCCAAATGAATGAATGAAGTGGGTATCCATCTATATATATGTTTGGGTGTAAGGCTGGAGGGTGTGTGGTTGGGTGTGCGGCCGCACACATGGGTGTGTGGCCGTACACACAAAAGTGTAGCCGCACACACCTCTTTTGGTGTGTTTGATCCAATTTCATGATGCAAAAAACTTTCCAACACCTCCTAAGACCCATAACTAGACTATATTATGTCGAAAACACGCATTTGGAACCACAAGATTTACAAAGGATGATGAATTCAAGATTTAAAGACAATACGCGGACCAATTACATAGGATGAAAGTTTTGGGTTGTCACACTTACTTATTGGAAGCCGTTGTAGTCATCATGGTTGAAGAAAGTTGAGAGAGAATAAGGTGTGTTCCTGGCTAGAGTTGAAGTAATGAAGAAATGAGCCATTTCCTTATATATATGGAGGATGTTCACGGACAAGAATGGGTTCACGGCCGTGAACTCCTTTGTGATGGTGTTTCCGGCTCGATTGCAACTCAATGAACTCAAGCTAACACTTCATAACACGAAATACTTGAGTGTACTAGGTTTAGAACTCCCAAACAGACCCTTAACCAAGCTAAAATATAATAGAAACAAGTATTACTTTTGATTGAATTGAATGACTTTACAAGATAGAAATTCCGGGTTGTCAGATCATCCCCCCATTAAAGGGAATTTCGTCCCAAAATTAGAGTTTAAGCAATTACAGGTAGTCTAAGGGAAAAGATGAGGATATTTCAGTTTCATTTGATCCTCCCGCTCCCAAGTGATTTCAGGTCCCCGTTTGGCATTCCAACGAACCTTCACTATCGGGATATGGATTTGCTTTGTTTGCTTGACCTCACGGTCCATGACCTCCATTGGTTCTTCTACGAAGTTGAGGCTCTCATTTATGTTGATTTCATCAAGTCGGATAACAAGAGTCTCATTAGATAGACACTTTTTCAGGTTTGAAACGTGGAAAGTGGGGTGTATGTTACTAAGTTCTTGAGGTAGTTTTACTTTGGATTTAGCTTCCCATGCTTTCTGAAGCGTATCAAGCCCTTCCAGGGTGAGACCTTCAATAGAGCACGGTTACCAACATGGAACTCCAAACGTTTCCTTCTCTTGTCTACGTAGCTTTTCTGTCGGACTCTAGAGGCTTTCAATCATTCATGAATATGAAAAATATTCTCTGTCCTTTCCCGAATGATTTTTGGACCCGTGATAGTGTTGTCAGGAACTCGTAGTTTAGCTAACTGCGTATCACCCACTTCAGCCCAACACAGAGCGGATCTGCACTTTCGGCCATAGAGGGCTTCAAATGGAGCAGCCTTTATGCTTGTGTGATAACTGTTATTGTAGGAGAACTTGAAAAGGGGGTAAATGAGTATCCTATGCCTTTCCAAAGTTTATCACACATGCTCACAACATATCTTCTAGAGTTTGAATGGTCCTCTCACTTTGTCCATCGGTTTGCGGATGGTAGGTTGTGCTCATGTCCAGCCTAGTTCCTAGGGAACTTTGTAGTGACTTCCAGAATCTTGATGTGAATCTACTGTCTCTTTTAGAGATAATAGATATGGGAACACCATACAGTCATACAATCTCCCTAATGTAAGTCCTTGTTAGTTTCTCCATCTTGTCTATCTCTTTGATCGGCATGAATTGTATGGACTTAGTTAACCTGTCTACGATCACCCATATGGTATCGAGACCACTTGTTGTCTTGGGAAATTTGGTTATGAAGTACATTGTGATATGCTTCCACTTCCACTCAAGTATCTCTGGTTGTTGTAGTAAACCTGAGGGCTTCTAGTATTCGACCTTAACCTTGGCGCAAGTAAGAAACTTACTCATGAAGGTAGCAATCTCTGCTTTCATGTTAGGCCACTAGTATAACTTTTTGAGATCCAGATACATCATATATGAACCTGGGTGGACGGAATATCAAGTATTGTGCGCTTTGGTCATGACCACGTCTCTGAAACCACCGAGCTTCGGTGTCCAGATCCGATCCATGAGGTACAAGGCTCCGCCACCCTTGACTTCTAGGTTCTTATCCATCCCTCTAAGGGATTCACCCGCCACATTTTCATGTTTCAAGGGTTTTAGCTGAGCCTCCATAATTTGTGTGGACTTATGGGAATGGATAGTCATAGTCAATGATTTGACCCTACGACCAGAGTATTCTTTCCGACTTAGAATGTCAACTACTACATTGGATTTACCGGGATGATAATGAATTTTGCATGCGTAGTCATTGAGTATCTCGACCCGCCGTCATTGTCTCATGTTGAGCTCCTTCTGATCGAATATATGCTGAAGGCTTTTTTTGTCTCTAAAGACAGTGCTTTTCGTACCATACATGTAGTGTCTCCAGATCTTCAGAGCAAATACCACTGCTCCTAACTAAAGATCATGTGTGATGTAGTTAACTTCATGTGTCTTTAGCTGTCTTGAGGCATAGGCGATGACCTTTCCTCGTTGCATAAGAACACAAACAAGCCCTTGGTTGGATGCATTGCAATAAACCACGAAATCTTCTATCCCTTCTGGGAGGGATAGTATCGATGCGCTGCATAAGGATCACTTTAGCGTTTGGAACACCTTCTCTTGTTTCTCTTCCCAGTCAAAGTTCACACCCTTCTGGGTCAATGTAGTAAGCGGTTTCATGATCCTAGAGAAGTTCTGAATAAACCTGTGATAGTAGCCAGCGAGATATAGAAATTGATGAAATTTTGTAGGTGTCTTTGGAGCTAACCAGTCCTCAATGGTCGTTATTTTGGAAGGGTCCACGTGAATCCCCTTTTCTCTAACGACGTGACCCATGAATTCGACTCTTCAAATCCAAAATTCACACTTAGAGAACTTCATTTAGAGCTTATCCGATCGTAGTGTTTCTAAGACCTGACGAAGGTGTTGATTATGATCCTCCTTACTTCGAGAGTGGATAAGTATGTCATAGACGAATACAATGAAGAACTAATCCAAGTAAGGACGGCACACCCTATTCATTAAGTCTATGAATACTGTGGGCGCATTAGTCAATCTGAATGGCATCACTACAAACTCGTAGTGTCCATAACGAGTTCGGAAGGCTGTCTTGGGAACATTTTCCTCTAACACTCATAACTGGTGATAGTCGGATCTCAGATCAATCTTTGAAAAGTAATTCGCCCCTTGCAGTTGGTCGAACATGTCGTCTATGCGAGCTAGAGGGTATCGGTTCTTGACGGTAAGCTTGTTTAGTTCTCTGTAGTCAATGCACATACGGAACGATCCATATTTCTTCTTCACGAAAAAGATTGGTGCTCCCCAGGGTGAGAAGCTTGGTCTAATAAAGCCCTTGCTATGTAGTTCATTCAGTTGACCGGATAGCTCCTACATCTCGGCTGGTGCTAGACAATAAGGCAATTTGGCCATAGAGTTAGCCCCTGGAACTAAGTCGATTCTGAACTTAACATGACGTTGTGGTGGTAATCTTGGTAGTTGTTCTGGAAAGATGTCAGGAAAGTCGCGTACTTATAGCATGTTCTTTATGGCTTTCGTCTCTTGGCTCATATCGACTACATGAGCAAGGAATGCATGACATTCCTTTCGTAAGTACTTCTAGGCTTGTATACTTGAAATGATTCTAAGGTTCATTCCTGGTTTGTCATCGTAGATCACTAGGCTTTTGTTAGACGATAGATTAAGACGAACGACCTTCTCATAACACATGAGGTCAGCACGATGAAGACTTAACCAATCCGTGCCGATAATGACGTCGAAACTTTTAATTGAGACAGACATGAGGTCAATTGGAAATGAATGGCTATCTAGAGATAGAGTACATCCTATGTATATATAGCTAGTGCTCTCAGTCTTTCCATTAGCCATTTCTACAGTGACCGGTTCTTTTAGTGTATGTGATTTTTTTTAAGTAAGTGTGCAGATTTTTGCTTCAAGAAACTCCTCTCCGCTCCGCTATCAAATATTATGCATGCATAAGATTTATCTAGGAGAAACATACTAGTGACCACAGTAGGGTTTGCTACCGCTTCCTCGTGGCCTATCGCCAAAACCCTTCCCAACTCGCAAGCGTTCCCTGCCTTCTTCCTCCTGTAGTGACCAACCTCACCACATCCGTAGCAAGCCTGGCGCACTCCAACGTCGGGGACTTGGGTGATTGGCCTAGCCGGAGCTTTGTAGAAACGGGCAGTGTGCCCCTTCCTGTTGCAGTTTACGCACTGCATTTCCCAGCAGGTTCCGTTGTGGTGGAAGCTGCACTTGTTGCACTTTGGCAAGCTCCCAACATACTACTTCATCGGTGCAGTGGCAGTAGGTGTTATCACAGCACCAACAGCCACAACCTACTGCTTCTTGGAAAAGTTCTATGTTGCGTTGCCTTTCTTCTTGTCCCAAAACTTCCGCTTTTTGTCAGCGACTTTGGATGGTTCTGCGACGGCGAGCGTTATTGTTGTCGGTCTGCGGACTCCATGATTGATGAGTCGTTGTGCTAATCGCTTGGCACTGTTGAAGGTAGTAGGGTTTGAAGCTAACACATTTCCCTAAAATGGAGGCACCAGCCCCCAAATATACCTCTCGATCTTCTTCCCCTCAGTAGCGACCATTCCTGGACATAGAGCCACCAGATCACTGAATTTGGTGGTGTAGGCAACTGTGTCGGAGCCCTTCATGGTTAGGCTCCAAAGTTCTTGTTCATGTTTCTAAACCTTGCCCCTCGGGCAGTATTCCTCAATCATAAGCTCCTTCAGAGCTTCCTAGCCCATTGCATTAGCCACTATCAGGGTAAGTGACTTGACATGGCTATTCGACCATGTTAGGGCTCTGTTGAGAAGGTGCAAACAAAAAATTTTACTTTGCTTCCTTCTGGATAGGAGCAGATCTCGAATATCGACTCAATCTTTTCAAACCATTGCAACAGAGCAATGATCCAACCACTGCCGTTGAAGTCTATGGTTTTGCATCTGGTGAAGTCCTTATATGAACACTCTCTAGAGCGCACGCGAGCATCACCTTGAGTAGAATGTATAGTTGTTCCACTCCCGCTAGTACCGCTAAAGCTGAATTGAGCTAAGGCTGTCGTAACAGCCGCAGCCACTACAGCTTGGAGAGCTGCAAGATCGTATTATGGAGGAGGTGGTGGTTGAGTTGGAGTTGTTGGAGGATTATGTTTCGTTGATTGATGTAGAGGCATCTTTCAACAGAAAGTTTAGAAAGATGAAGATGATAGTAAGCATAAAATTGTGAGTATAATGAGAGTGGTCCATGGACTAAATCACCATAGCCCAACAAAACAGATGATAGTATGATTGTAATGGAGATTTAAAAATAAAAGGATGAAAGTATTTGAATAAATATTTCCGATGAGATTAGATGTATGTCAATATCATTGGCATTAAAGATGTAACAAGTTCCAGAAAAATGACCTTGGAGTAGGTCTTAAATCACACCATAATTTAGAAAATTTTGACAGCACTAAGACCTAACAGAATGAAAGTTCAAGGTCTTAACATAAGCAGGAAATTAATATCAGAGTCTATACATAGACCTAATTATATCCAAAAGACAGAGTAGAGTAGGCTCTTCTCGCGAGAGGATTTGTTCTGGTTGGTACTTGATTCATCCCTGGCTTCTGTCAGCTGTTGTTTTGTTTCCTAAACACGTCTTTGCAGTGCCACCTGGTCCTGACGAAGATCCCTGGTCTCAGATCGACAGGCGTTCAGTTCCACCTGTAGGGCGTTTGTGCGAGACCTTTCAAAGTTCTGGTCGTCAGTCAGATGATGAAGACGAACTGTGTTTAGTTCGGAGTTAGCACAGATTTCCATGCCTTGGTCTAAGTTTGCTCTTCCATGCTCTACATTGCGGGAAACAAGTCCTACCAAGATAGGAAGGACTCTGTCTGGTGAGCCTCCCTCGTTTAAGTTATAGTAACTCCGGTCTTCGTTGTAGGGAGGTGGTTGTCCCTGCTCGTGGATCCACCTGCCCAAGTTCACAGCCCGCAGGGTGTCGGGCCTTGAAAAGTCGGACGAGGGTTAGGATTTTCAGCAACTTGGAGTGGATTATAGACCTCCAGTTCTGAGTCTGAGTCTTCTTGTAATTCCTCTTCGTTCTCTTCATCATAACTTTCTTCGAGGTCTTCTAATGCTGGGACCATCGAGTTCTCATTCTCGGGTTCAGCTTCGAGCCATCCTCCGACTCCTTGTTCGGGAAAGTACGGGTCGCCAGGGAGATGGAATCCAATCATGTTATCTAAGCGAGAAGGGGTATAAGAAACATATAATAGACGTACTACTATAGATAATTATAAGATGATCCTAACTGGTTGCTTCAATACTTGCGTGGTGCATACCAGTCATATGTAAACAAGATAGAATATGCCTTCGAATAAGTGATCCTAACTCTAAGTCCACAACCAAACAAGGAACAGGAAGTAAAGAAAAGATCACAGATTCTAAGTCTATGACACCTTAGTCACATGTAACCTTAGTGTATCCACTCCTATAGTATTTTAAGCTTATGTTATGTTCTAAAATTTTCATTATAGTAGAGTTGGTAAGTTTTTAGACTTGTTGCAACACCACAACCATTCCTGTTGGATTAGTGTCTAAGCTCGTAACAATATTTGGTATGTACTTGACCCGGTTGTGTATTGTCCTTTTGGGTTGCCTTCACCAAAGCAACTTGACAAGGTTATTTATGAGAGAGAGAAGATATTATGGTTTATTAATATATTATAAGAATAATATATTAAAGGAGAAATCATATTATTTGATTAATATTAGTCATAAATTAAATAGGAATTAATTTGGTGACCAAAAGAGATTAATTGAACAAAGGGGCATAAACTACCAAATGTGTGATAGTTGAGTTTTAGGCTGCGAAACCTAATGGAATAAGGGGGAACGAAATTATGATGGAGATCCATCATATTTTCGTCCAAAGGCCCTAGTCTAGAAAGTTCCATAGGCTGCTTGGTGACTAAGTTGTCCATTAGGGTTTAGACTGAAACCCTAGCAGCCTACACCATAAATAGAGGCCTTTGGTTGCAATTTTCGGAACCTTGACTCCAATTGAAACCCTAGGGACGATTTTTAGTGTTCTTCCTCATCTCTCATAATAGCCTTTCTTGCTTGTGGTGTTTATGAACCATTAGAGGAGTTATAAGTGTGACTCTAAGCTCAATATCAAGAAGATTTAAAGGATTTCAAGCCAATTGAAAGAGGTAAACACTTAGATCTGTTCTTATGATGTTAATTTCAAATTATACATGCTAGATCTAGGGTTACAAGTCTTAGATTAATTACATGTACAATAGAGAAGCCTAGATCCAACCTTTAGGGTTTTGCATGAGCACATAGGATGTTCTTTTGCTTTAAAACCATCAGTGGTATCAGAGCCTTGATTGGTTTTTGCTGTATGTGATATAATTGTCGAGTTTTTGCTAAAAATTGTTTTTCTGGCCTCTACCCGACCCAGCTTGGCGAGTCAGTATCTAGACTCGGCGAGTTAGTATCTGGACTCACCGAGTTGGCCTAACTTGGCAAGTTCAGTAACTGACTCGCCGAGTTTGCGAGTCAGACAGAGCATATCTCGGGATTTCTTGTTGTTTTGCTATAGGATAAATGGCAAAATCATTTTTTAATAATAAAATCCGAATTTTATTGTATTTAAATGATTATCCTTGCCAAAACAAAAGATAATTGCAAATCTTTTGAATAATAGTTTCTTTATATGATAAATATGGATTATTTAAATTATTTGGATTATCTTGTGACTAAAATTGGATTAGGTCAAATATAGATAATTATAAAATTAATTGTTTAATTTATATTATTTGTTATTTGATCCCTTATGTTTTGAAAAGTTCAAAACTTGTCCTCAAGTTTGAAATTTAAATTTTATGATTAAAAGTTTAATTTTGAATAATTTAAATTTCAAACCCTTAGAATTTTACAAGTTTAAAATTCAACCCTATACTATTATATTATTACAAGATTAATTAAATTATATGTATAACTTAAAGTGTTAGTCTTGTCGTTAGTAGGACTCATTCACGAAGCCGATCGATAAGGGGGGTATAAGGTTATGGCCTATAAAATGGTCATTTAATGGGTATCCACTCTTACCCACCGCTTCCTTAATTGGTGGAGGGTCGTTAGCCGAACGGGTAGGATAGGGAAATCCACTCCTCGTTAAAAGTATAATGAATGATACAAAGTAACTACAATGTTTTTAAAAATTCCCAATCATACTTACTTTAGGGTAAAATTTGAAAATGATGCTACTCCATGGAATTACACTTTGTACCCTTGTCAAACATTAGTGGAGCGTGTGTGGTTAACTGGCACACTAATTTAGGATTGACATTGGTAGCGAAGGGTGACTCGATGTTTTTCATAGATCAATGGAGCGTGTGTGGTTTACCGACACATTGATTAGGTGATAGAGACATTGAGTGCACCATGTTGATTTGCATGGTTATTCACACCTTGTTTGTGATCCTCGGTATCCCAGTCTCAAACTTGAAGGGCATATCGAGATTTAAACATGCCATTGAAAAGTTCAATGAATCTCAAAAGAATCTAGGAGTTTTCAAATACATTTAAAACTTAAATTCTTTTCGTTTTTCATGGTGGAAAATATTGAATCGGCATTTAGTTACCTTCAAATTATTTGCATTTAGATTACGGCATCCCTTTTCTAAGTTGTGAATAATGTTGTTGGATCCTAGCCCTAATTTTTAATTTGGGTGTTTAATTGGGAATTCATTTCTAATCAAACTTTGTTCCTTGCTTTTTCGGATGTCTGCTAACAACAACAACGCTTCTGGGTTGTAACAACGTAAATTTTCAAAACAAATTTTTCATTTTCAAAACAATCATTTTTCAAAAAATAACATCAACATATTGTTTCAATTGTATTTATCACAAAGACATCTCCCCAGAATCCAAAACATAAACTCCTCAAGTGTGTACGGATCATGCCGGTGCCTTCCCGCACTCATCACTGGTACCTGAAACACATCACACAACAACTGTAAGCATAAATGCTTAGTGATTTCCCCAAATATACCGCATACAACACATATGCCGCTCAAGGCTATAATACGACCCTCCTGTCAATATGTCTTAGCAGGACCCTCCAGTCCCGTAGCTCGTTGGACCCTCTGGTCCGGTCATAGCACGTTGGGCCCTCCGGCCCGGTCTGTATCGTTGGACCCTTCGGTCCGGTCTATATAAACATACAACATACACATAACACATAGCACATAATCTCATACATAACACATAAGACCCTCTGGTCTACACGATATACCACTCTAGGTAATGTATAGTGAGAAGACTCACCTCGATGTCTCGGTAAATATCTGTCTCGGAATAAATGTGATCTAGCCTCCGCCTAATCACACAAAGTAATACACTCATAAATACAACTGCACTCAACCCTAAAGGTCAACAAGGTCAACGGTCACTTTGACCGGACTCGGCGAGTGCACTAGGGCGACTCGACGAGTCTATACGTGTCCACTGACTCTCTTGGATCCTATCTTGACACACCGAGTACTTTTCTGACTCGACGAGTTCCACCTGACATGAATCGCGGGGCCACCAGGACTCAACTCGCCGAGTCTCAAGAACAACTCGGCGAGTTCCGGCTTGACTCAGTCCCCTCGACTCACCCTGACTCACTGAATCACTCCCTCAACTCGGCAAGACCACTCACTGAGTGATTACGGGCAAACTTCATACTACTCGCCGAGTCTGTTCTTCAGACTCAGCAAGTTCATGCCATGCGTAAACTCAAACTCACTTCTGAGGTCAGATCTATTCCATACAATCATAGATCTGGCCTCCCCAAGCATGATAATCACGTAAAGTGCAAACCTTGATGCTCAAACAACATCTATTTGCTCCTATATGATGTTTTAGCCCCATATCTCATAACCCTTGGTCAAAATCCCATGAATCCTCATAAAGCTTAAGGAATAAAGCGTCTCTAGACCTCTATGGATCCCATTACAAGCCTCGTCACAAATAGGGACGAAATGGACATCAAATGTAACCAACAAAGGGGTCAAGAAACGCTAAACCCCCATGTTCATCATAACAATAGCAATGGGAGCCAAAATATACCTCCAAAGTGATGCTCTGAGCTCCAAATTCGAAGGATGTCCACCTCCCTTGCCTCCTCTTAGCTATAATCTCCTTTGCCTTGCCAAACAATGCTTCAAAGGTTAAAAATGGCCTCATCTCTCTCCTAAAACGCTCAAGATCTCTTTAGGGTTTCTCTCTGGGGTTGGTGGCCGCAAATGACGGCCATAAGCCCCTTTAAATAGGTCTCAAACCCTGGAAATTAGGGTTTCATTAAACAGCATGGACTTGTCGAGTCCACTTTTGGACTCGCCGAGTCCAAACGCGAACCCGCGTGCAAAACGCGATCCTACTCGTGAGTTTAGACTCCAACTCGTCGAGTCTCCTCACATCTCCCAAAAATAAAAGAATAAAAATAATACCTGGGAATCCGGGTGTTACAATTCTCCCCCACTAGAATCAGACTTCGCCCTCGAAGTCTCACTCTTCAAATAACTCCGGATGCTGCTCATGCATCTCATGCTCCGGTTCCCAAGTTAACTCTGACCCTTTCCGATGCTACCACTGGACCTACACCAGTGGCACCTCTTTATTCCTCAGGACCTTGATCTTTCGATCTCTGATCGCCACTGGTCTCTCAGCATAATTCAGGCTCACATCCACCTGAATATCTTCTAGTGGCACTACTGCCAACTCGTCGGCTACGCACTTTCGCAACTGCGACACGTGGAAAGTGTCGTGAATCTGACCCAACTCTGTTGGCAACTCCAAAAGATAGGCTACCCTACCTACCCTCGCGACCACCCTGAAAGGACCAATATATCGGGGCCCCAACTTGCCCCTCTTCCAGAATCGAATCACTCCTTTCCGAGGAGAGACCCTCAGGAGCACAAAGTCGCCGACCTGAAACTCAAGCTCGGACCGGCGTCTGTCCGCATAACTCTTCTGACGACTCTGAGCGGTCAACAACCTCTGTCTGACCTGCTGGATCTGCTCTGTCATCTGAAGCACGATCTCGGTACTACCCATCATGCGCTGCCCTACTTCTCCCCAGCAGATAGGGGTCCGACACCTCCTCCCATACAACAGCTCAAAGGGTGGCATGCCAATGCTCGAATGATGGTTGTTGTTGTAAGAGAACTCTGCCAAGGGAAAATATGTGTCCCAACTTCCGCCGAAATCCAACACACATGCTCGGAGCATGTCCTCGAGCGTCTGAATCGTCCGCTCATTCTGCCCGTCGGTTTGGGGTGGTACATTGTACTAAAGTGCAGTTTCGTACCCAATTCCTCATGAAACTTCTTCCAGAATCTGGAAGTGAAACGTACATCTTGATCTGAGACAATCGAAATCGGCACTCCATGCCGCGATACCACCTCTCTCACGTACATCTCTGCCAACTTCTCCGCGGAATAGCTCTCACTGATGGCCAGGAAGTAAGCACTCTTTGTCAACCTATCCACAATCACCCAAATTGCATCAACACCCCTCGTGGTTCTTGGCGATTTGGTGATGAAATCCATGGTAATCTGTTCCCATTTCCACTCAGGAATCTCTAAAGGCTGCAACTTACCATGCGGACGCTGATGCTCGGCCTTAACCCGGCGACAGGTCAAGCATCTCTCTACAAACCATGCGACATCCCTCTTCATACAGGGCCACCAATAATCCTTTTTCAGGTCCAAAAACATCTTAGTGGCCCCGGGATGGATCGAGACTTTCGATCGATGAGCCTCCTCCATCAAAATGGTACGCATCCCGCCCACGAACGATACCCAAATCCGACCCTGAAATGTCATAAGCCCTCTGCTATCGGTAACGAACTCCGATACCAGTCCGACAACTCGTTCCCTCTTCTGGCTCTCAGGCTGCACAACCTTAGCCTGGGCCCCTCGAATAGCATCCAAAACCGGGGTCATCACCGTCAATCTCAAACATACATCTTGCAATGGGGCGCTCTCCGCCCTACGGCTCAGTGCATCGGCTACAACATTAGCCTTGCCCGGGTGGTACAGGATCTCATAATCATAATCCTTGACCACGTCCAACCACCTCCTCTGTCGCATATTTAGGTTGGGCTGATCCATCAAATACTTCAAGCTCTTGTGGTCCGTGTATATCGTACATCGAACCCCATACAGGTAGTGTCGCCAGATCTTGAGAGAGAACACTACCGCTCCCAGCTCCAAATCATGAGTTGGATATCTCGACTCATGAGGCTTAAGCTGCCTCGATGCATATGCTATCACATGCCTCCTATGCATAAGCACCGCTCCTAATCCGGATATCGATGTGTCACAATAAACCACAAAATCCTCCATCCCTTCCGGAAGGGCTAATACTGGGGCTTCGCATAACTTCCTTCGAAGTGTCTCGAACGAGGTCTGCTGCTCCGGACCCCAAGAAAACGCAACACTCTTCCGGGTCAACTTGGTGAGGGGCACAGCGATCTTGGAGAAATCCTTAATAAATCTCCGATAATAGCCGGCCAATCCCAGAAAACTCCTGATCTCGGTGGGTGATCTCGGCACCTCCCACCTCATAATCGCCTCAATCTTGGTCGGGTCGACTAAAATCCCCTTTTGGTTAACGAGATGCCCCAAAAATTGGACCTATCGTAATAAAACTAACCCTTGGAGAACTTGGCATAAAGCCTCTCCGATCTCAGAACTCCGAGGATCTCCCTCAAATGCTCCTCATGCTGCTCTCTGGATCTCGAATACACCAAAATGTCGTCGATGAACACGATCACCGAGCGATCCAACATTGGTATGCACACCCTGTTCATGAGATCCATGAACACCGCTGGTGCATTGGTGAGTCCGAAAGGCATCACCACGAATTCGTAATGCCCATAACGAGTCCGGAAGGCTGTCTTCTGTACGTCCTCCTCCCGCACCCTCACCTGATGATACCGAGACCTCAAATCGATCTTGGAGAACCAAGATGCTCCCTACAGCTGATCAAACAAATCATCGATCCTTGGCAACGGGTAATGGTTCTTGAACGTTAGCTTATTCAGCTCATGATAATCGATGCACATCCGGAGCGAGCCATCCTTCTTCTTGACAAAAAGGATAGGCGCTCCCCAAGGCGAACGACTCAGCCTGATAAACCCCTTCCCCAGCAGTTCTTGAAGCTGCGAGGACAATTCCTGCATTTCCGAAGGCGCAAGGCGATACAGCGCCTTAGCGATAGGCGTAGCTCCTGGAACCAACTCAATACCAAACTCTACCTGCCTCTCCGGAGGCACACCCGGCAAGTCCTTTGGAAACACATCCGGAAACTCACACACTATCGAAACCTCATCAATTGACTTCAGTCTCCCAATATCAGCACTCGCATCCATCACATATGCCACAAAACCCCTACAGCCCTGCTATAGACTCTGTCTCGCTCTGGCGGCCGAACAAAATGCTGACTCCGAAGGGCCGCACTTGTGGGAAGTGCAGTAAGAGTCATGAGGGGTCGGCTGCCGATCCATCCTCTGAGACTCGGCCTCCTCCCTGGCCTGAGTCTCCAGCTCGATCTCCCTCTTCCGGGCATTTGCCTGGAGCTCAGCAAATGTTCGGTAAGTCGAGTTCGCCACGAACTCCCATATATCTCTCCTCAGAACACCCATATAGCGGCTCATACGAGCCTGCTCAGTCGACACCTGCTCAGGGCAAAACATCGCCCTCTCATGGAACTTCCTGGTGATGACTGTCACTGAATCAGTACCCTGCTTGAGGGTCAAGAACTCTTGGATCAACCGTTCCCTCTCTACCGGGGGAATATACTCCTCTCGGAACATAGCAGTGAAGCTCTCCGAGGTCACCTCAGAAATCTTAGCCAAAGTAAAGTTCACCGTCACGAACTTCCACCAATCCTTCGCTCCCAGGTGGAGCTGGTTCAAGGTGAACCGAACCCTCAAGTGCTCTGGACAAGAGCACGTATAGAAACATCCCTCGATGTCATAGATCCACCTCATAGCAGCAATCGGGTCCTGCGTCCCATCGAACTCTGGTGGCTTCGTGTTGCTGAACTCCCGGAACAACAACGAGTCACCTCCCTAAGGTCTGGCAGCAGCAACAACAGCAGTAGCTGCAGCTGCAGCAGCCTCAGTCAATGCGGCGTACCGCTCATCAAAAGTCTCTATCAATGTGGTCTTGATGTCTCCAAACATCTCAGGGATCTCAGCCCGGATGGCAGCAGCCACCTCCTCATGAATCATCTGACGGATCTCCTTGTCGCTGACACCACTGGTCTCAGGTGTGTGTCTAGTCCCAACTATGATGTCTCTGAAATACAACAAAAATTATCAGAGAATCGATCGAACATGCTCATACTCGATGACGCAACCCTACTTGTCCTCCGTCGTCCAAAAGATTCTTACTTGAAATGCCCACTGATCCGGTGTCTTCAGTAGTATGGGCCCAATACTACTGACCACACTGCACCAGCATTCACTTCAAATCCTCCTCCTTGGATCTTAGATTACAAGTACTCTATTCTCATGAGCTCCTAACTGCTATCACTCGCCCTCAAAGCAGCTCAGCAGCAGAAAACTCCTAGGCTAAGGCATCATAAATCAGGACACTCTAGTCCTAATATGTATACTTAGCCTACTCTAGCATGCATAATATAACATATCTCATAACACATAGATTAAGGGTACTTTGGGGGAATTCGTCGTTCGGGCGCTGGCTGATCGTACACACGGCTCTGCTCTGTTTGTCTCAAAACTCTGTTATTCTTTTCAAAAAAATTTATTTTATTATAAAAATTCTCCTTAATTCCTCAGTTTGAGTTCAGATACGCCCGAAGATGCATCTGAATCCCTCAAACCAAGGCTCTGATACCAAATTGTAACAACGTATATTTTCAAATGAATTTTTCATTTTCAAAACAATCATTTTTCACAAAATAACATCAACATATTGTTTCAATTGTATTTATCACAAAGACATCTCCCCAGAATCCAAAACATAAACTCCTCAAGTGTGTACGAATCATGCCGACGCCTTCCCGCGCTCATCACTGGTACCTGAAACACATCACACAACAACTATAAGCATAAATGCTTAGTGAGTTCCCCAAATATACCGCATACAACACATACGCCACTCAAGGCTATAATACGACCCTCCAGTCGATATGTCTCAGCGGGACCCTCCAGTCCCGTAGCTCGTTGGACCCCTGGGCCGGTCATAGCTCGTTGGGCCCTCCGGCCCGGTCTGTATCATTGGTCCCTTCGGTCCGGTCTATATCAACATACAACATACACATAAGACATAGCACATAATCTCATACATAACACATAAGACCCTCTGATCTACACGATATACCACTCTAGGTAATGTATAGTGAGAAGACTCGCCTCGATGTCTCGGTAAATATCTGTCTCGGAATAAATGTAATCTAGCCTCCGCCTAATCACACAAAGTAATACACTCATAAATACAACTGCACTCAACCCTAAAGGTCAACAAGGTCAACGGTCAACTTTTACCGGACTCGGCGAGTGCACTAGGGCGACTCGGCGAGTCTATACGTGTCCACTGACTCTCTTGGATCCTATCTTGACACGCCGAGTACTTCTCTGACTCGACGAGTTCCACCTGGCATGAATCGCGGGGCCACCACGACTCAACTCGCCGAGTCTCAAGAACAACTCGGCGAGTTCCGGCTTGACTCATTCCCCCCGACTCACCCTGACTCACTAAATCACTCCCTCAACTCGGCAAGACCACTCACTGAGTGATTACGGGCAAACTTCATACTACTCGTCGAGTCTGTTCTTCAGACTCGGCGAGTTCATGCCATGCATAAACTCAAACTCACTTCTGAGGTCAGATCTGTTCCATACAATCATAGATCTGACCTCCCCAAGCATGATAATTGGTGGGTTTTGGTCATAAGACATCCTATGTGCTCATACAAACCCTAATGCTTGGATCTAGGTTTCTCTATTGTACATGCAAGTTATCCAAGACTATAAACCCTAATTCTAGCATATGGAAATCGATATTAACATATAATTAAGTTTAAGATGTTACCTTGATTGTTATGTAGCAATAACAATCCCAATTCCTCCTTGAATTGACTTTGGAAGTCTTAGAGTCACAAGTGTCACTCCTCTAATGGCTCACAAACACCATAAGCAAGAGGATGAAGAGGAGAGAGGATGGAGGCTGCCAAAATCGTGTGAAAACCCTAGCAAGAAGCTTAGCCACGTTTTTCGTCCTTAAGGGATCTATATATAGTGAGGCAATTAGGGTTATCTAACATGGAAACCCTAATTTAGTTGCTTAAGCCCTAAGCAACCCATGGAGCCCTTTCCATAAGGCCTTGGACGATTTCATATGGGCTTCCCCCATAGAATTCGTCCACCTTATGATATAAGGCAATCCATGGCCCAAATTGTAATTATCTTATAATTACAATTCCAGTCCCTTAAGTTTAATTAATCTCTTTTAGTCACAAAACTAATTACCAATTAATTATTGACTAATATTAATTAAACAATATGATTTCTCCTTTAATATATTATTCCCATAATATATTAATAAATCATATTTAATCCTTTCTCTCCATAATTCATCCTATCAAGTTGCTTTGGTGAAGGCAACCCAAAAGGACCATGCACCATCGGGTCAAGTACATACCAAAATAGTTATGGACTTAGACACTAATCCAACAAGAATCACGTAAAGTCCAAACCTTGATGCTCAAACAACATCTATTTGCTCCTATACGATGTTTTAGCCCCATATCTCATAACCCTTGGTCAAAACTCCCATGAATCCTCATAAAGCATAAGGAATAAAGCTTCTCTGGACCTCTATGGATCCCATTACAAGCCTCATCACAAATAGGGACGAAATGGACATCAAATCTGACCAACAAAGGGGTCAAGAAACCTTAAACCCCCATGTTTATCATAACAACAGAAAAGGGAGCCAAAATATACCTCTAAAGTGATGCTCTGAGCACCAAATTCAAAGGATGTCCACCTCCCTTACCTCCTCTTAGCTAGAATCTCCTTTGCCTTGCCAAACAATGCTTCAAAGGTTAACAATGGCCTCCTCTCTCTCCCAAAACACTCAAGATCTCTTTAGGGTTTCTCTCTGGGGTTGGTGGCCGCAAATGACGGCCATAAGCCCCTTTAAATAGGTCTCAAACCCTGGAAATTAAGGTTTCATTAAACAACATGGACTCGCCGAGTCCACTTTTGGACTCGCCGAGTCCAGACGCGAACCCGCGTGCAAAACCGCGATCCTACTCGGCGAGTTTAGACTCCAACTCGCCGAGTCTCCTCACATCTCCCAAAAATAAAAGAATAAAAACAATACCTGGGAATCCGGGTGTTACATGGGTCATTCTCGCTGATGAACCTATTTCAAAAGGTGACATTTGATGGGTTGAATTTCAACGAGTGGATGAGGTACATTCGCATGATCACTCACTACAAGGACAAAGAACATGACCTCGATGAGAAGCTTGAAAAGAAGATGGGGAGTGGAGAATCCCTAATCTCTCATTTGCAGAAAATGCGAAGGTATGTTGATCGTCTTTTCAAACTTAATGTTAAGTTTGATGAGGATTTGGCTATCGACATCATCATCCACTCCTTGCCTTCCTGCTACAACCAGTTCAGAATGACCTACCACATGAATAAGGAAGAGGTCTCCTTCAGTAAGCTTCAAGGACTACTGAGGACTGCTGAGAGCAACCTCAAGGACAAATCTGCTGCACCATCCCCTGTTGTGGCTGCTCTTGTGTTGGAAATTGGCCAAAGGAAGGGAAAGAAGAGGAAGGCTCCTTTAAAGAGCCACCAAAAGGGAAAGTCCCGTGATGGTTCATCCTCAAGTGGGACCAAAGCAGGTTCTGTTAAACCCTCCTCCGACCCTAATGAAGCAGAGTGCTTCTATTGCCACAAGAAGGGCAACTGGAAACGAAGCTACCCTAAATATCTGCAGGACATTAAGGATGGGAAGATAAAGCCCACCTTCGCAAGTTAATATTCTATTAAATCTAACAACTCATCACTTGCTACTTCATGAGTTCTTGATACAAGATGTTATTTTCACATTTGTTCTGATTTACAGGGCCTAAGAAGAAGTAGGGAGGTGGAGCATGGAAAAATAAACTTGATTATGGGAAACAGAAGATTGTCGCCTGTGACCAAAGTCGGAGTTTATTCTTTAGTGTTGAGTAATGGGTTAGGGTTAGATTTAAACAATTTTTGCTATTTGCTAGATATGACAAAGAACATCATTTCTTTTCATGGATTATATAGATAGGGTTTCAGATATTCATTTGATAATAGTAATGGTTCTATTAATGTTTATTTGAATGGTGTCTTTTATTTCAATGCATTTCCTTGTAATGGAATATATGAATCTGTGTTGGTTGTAGACAATTTAGGAAACGATGTGTTGAATATTGATTCATCTAATAGTATAGACAAAGCATGCTTGTGGCATTGTCGCCTTGGCCATGTCAACAAGAAACGCATAGCCCAATTCCAAAAGGATGAAGTGTTGGAGTCAATCGACTTTAGGGACGATGACGTGTGTGAATCTTGTTTACTTGGGAAGATGACCAAGTCACCCTTTACTAGCACTTGTGAAAGGGGTGAGAGTCTATTGGATCTCATAAACACTGATGTGTGTGGGCCCTTTAGATCCACCACAAGGGATGCTTGCCGCTTCTATGTGACTTTTACGGATGATTATAGCAGATATGGATATATCTACTTAATCAAGAAAAAGTCAGAAACCTTTGAAAAGTTCAAAGAGTTTAAGAATGAAGTGGAGAATCAGCTGGGCAGGAAAATGAAGATGCTTTGGTCAGTTCGAGGAGGAGAGTACCTAAGTCTTGAGTTTCACGACTATCTAAAGGAATGCGGAATTGTTTCGCAATTGACGCCTCCGAGAATGCCACAATTGAATGGTGTGGGCGAGAGATGTAATTGGACCTTGTTGGACATGATTCAATCTATGATGAGTCGGGCTTCATTGCCAATAGCTTTCTGGGGGTATTCCTTGGAGACTGCCGCCCATATCCTTAACCTAGTTCCCACCAAGAAGGCTACCAAAACACCTCACGAGATGTGGACAGGGAAAGCTCCCTCGTTGGCACATATCAAGGTTTGGGGTTGCGAGGATTTTGTAAGACGAGAGACTCACGACAAGCTCGAACCTCGTAATGAGAAGTCTTATTTCATCGGCTATCCACAGAAGTACTTTGGCTATCTCTTCTACAGACCAACTGACACTGTTGTCTTCGTTGCGAGAAGAGGGGTTTTCCGAGAAAGAGAACTCATAAGTCAACAAGACAGTGGGAGGCAAATTGATCTTGAAGAGATTCAAGAGCAAAGCAATGAAGGAACTTCTAACACTGGCACTCAACCTGAGGAGGTAACTCCTGTTGAACCTGTTGACGAGTCCTTACCTCTTAGACATTCTAGTAAGGCTAGTGTTCCACCCCAGTTGTATGGATTCCATATTACTACTGAAAGGGATACATTTATCAGTGATAGTACACTAGTAAATTTGGACGAACCTAGCAGCTACAAGGAAGCCATGGCAGGCCCAGACTCTGCTAAGTGGAAAGAGGCAATGGACAACAATATTCTGTCCATGTATGACAACCAAGTTTGGAATTTGGTTGACAATGTGTCAGGTCGTAAGACAGCCGGGTGCAAGTGGATCTTCAAGAAGAAGACAAACATGGATGGGAATGTACACACTTATATAGCACAATTGGTCGTGAAGAGCTTTACTCAAACTCCTGGAGTTGACTATGATGAGACCTTCTCGCCGGTTGCCAAGATAAAGTCTATTAGGGTGATGCTCGCAATAGCTACGTTTCATGATTATGAAATATGGCAGATAGATGTGAAAACTGCTTTTCTTAATGGAAAGTTGGCTGAAGATGTTTACATGAATCAGCCAGAGGGTTTTGTCAATGCGAAGCATCCGAATAGAGTGTGTAAGCTTGAGAAATCCATTTATAGATTGAAGCAAGCATTTTGTAGATGGAATCTTTGTTTTGATGAGAAGGTCAAAGAGTTTGGTTTTCTGCGATGCGAAGATGAGTCATGTGTGTATGTCAAGGCCAGTGGGAGTATAGTGAGCTCCCTAGTATTGTATGTTGACGACATACTACTCATAGGAAACGACGTCCCAACCTTGCAGGAGGTCAAGTCCTGGCTTGGGAAGTGTTTCGCTATGAAGGACCTCGGAGAGGCTGCATATATTCTGGGAATAAGGATAGTAAGAAACAGAAGTAAGAGACTGATAGGACTCAGTCAGGATACATACTTGGATAAGGTACTAAAGCGTTTTAGTATGGAAAATTCCAAGAAAGGGGAGTTGCCAATCCAAAGCAATACCAAGTTGAGTAAGACTCAAAGCCCGAGTATAGAGGCAAAAATAGCTGATATGAGCTGAGTACCTTACGCTTCCATAGTCGGCTCGATCATGTATGCTATGACTTGTACTCACCCTGATGTGGCCTTCGCTTTGAGCATGGTCAGCAGATATCAGGGAAACTCTGGTAGAGCGCATTGGACTGTAGTTAAGAATATTCTTAAGTACCTTCGGAGGACCAAGGAATGGTTTCTAGTCCTCAGTGGGAGTGATGACTTAAGGGTACGAGGGTATAGTGATGCTAGTTTACAGACGGATCGGGATAATTACCGTTCGCAGTCAGGCTGGGTCTTTACCCTTAATGGAGGAGCGGTGACTTGGAAAAGTTCCAAGCAGGAGACTATGGTTGATTCAACGTGTGAATCAGAGTACATTGCAGCAAGTGAAGCGTCAAAAGAGGAAATGTGGTTAAAGAACTTCATTGGAGACCTTGGAATTGTGCCATAAAGGAACCCATGGAAATTTTCTATGATAATGAAGGAGTGGTTGCCTTAACCAAGGAACCAAGGGATCACTGTAGATCCAGGCATATCGACAGAAAATACCATTTTAGCAAACATCGGGTAGAAGAGGGACTCCTCGTAGTGAAGAGCGTATCGTTAGAAGATAACACAGTAGATCCCTTACAAAGGGACTGAGCAGAGTTAAGTACTTGCAGCACGCTAGGAGCATTAGGCTGAAGGACGATATGGGTTTGGATTAGATAGATAGGAAACGTGTAATAGATAATTTGTACTTGACATTTGATATAAATAAAGGTGTTTTATTTGAGAGTAACGTTACTATATTGTGTTGGTTATTTATCTATTGTTTCATTTTTGCATGTTTTGACTTCCTAAATAATAAGATTATTCAAACGATCCACAGTCGTTCATATGTTGCAAGTAGATATGAAAGAAGACTGTCATGAATTTGTTTGTAGATTGTCTGAAAGGTTTTAGACATAGCAATAGTTTGTTGCAAAGTTCATGAGTGCTTATGAATTTTGATTTGAGCATTGGAATAAACCTGCGTTTGTTGGTATCACTTCATGGTATTTTACCTCAGGTGATCGCAAAGTGATAATATCTTATAGTCTTAAAACTTAGATGTAACGACCAAAAAATTCCAACCAATTTAAACTTTTCAAAAACAACCCAATTTCATTGAAATATTACAAAAAGGTTTTCAATACAATTTATTTAGAGTATTCCGAGAATCACATCACAACATAAACATGAGGAGCGGTACGATCACGCCTTCGCCTTGCCACGGTCTCCTGAAGAACCTGAAAAACATTAAACCACAACTGTAAGCCCGAGTGCTTAGTGAGATATCCCTAAAATACCAACCACATATACCATACACGCATAACATGCCATATCATATCCGATCACAAAATAGCCATGCACTTCGGGTCTACTGTGTGACTGGTCTGCCGCACCGGCCAACAGTCCACCTGGTCCACCCTCTGAGTCTAGCCATATGCATCGAGTCTGCAGTGTGATTGGTCCGCCCGCACCGGGCCTTCAATCCACCTGGTCCACTCTCTGAGTCTACAGTATGACTGGTCCGCCTGCACCGGGCCTTCAGTCGGCCTGGTCTACTCTCCGAGCCTCGGCACGTCTGGTCCGCCCTCTTGGGGCCTACAGCCTATCCGGACCGCTCGCTGGGCCTTCAGGACAACCGGTCCGCCCTGGGTATCTTGGCCTACAACACAAAGCAGGACCCGCCTCAACCCAACTCCAGTCCAAACAACCATGTGCACATAAACATACAATCATATAACAATTTGCAGTCAACAAGCCGATCAAACAGATCACATAGCATATCATCATCTTAACCAGGATACCGACCTAACCGGTCACTAGCATAGCATCACCCTACATATCAGGATACCGACCTCAACCAGGTCTCTAACGTTCACCATCCTAACTACCAGGATGCAAACTTATCAAAGCAATAACATAACCAAAATACCCGGATCTCAATCCGATAAAGGGCCGGCCTTGGTGTCTTAGACCCTGTTGATATAGTGAGGATAACTCACCACGCACTGCCGAAACTCTGAACTGAGGAAGCAGATTCTCGAATCACCGACTCACCGAAAATCCCGAACTAGCCAACATAGCACAAATAAACATTAGGCCAAGCACAATACTCTTCTAAGGGTAAATTCACCATTTTACCCCTATCTCAATCCAACCCAACACTAGGTAAGCTCCCAAGCCCACCAATGGCCCAAAGTCCAGAAGTCCAAAACAAAGCCCATTATTGGCCCAATTTACTAAATTGGGCCCACCTCACCAAATGGGCCTAAACTTATGATCCATAACAACCAATAGGCCCAAAATACTCTATCCGTAATGTCCAGTCACGGCCCAAAATCCAGCAACTCAAATAACAGCCCAAACCCTAAGGCCCAAAATGAAAATCCAACAGAGGGAGTACGTTGGGCGTACCCTCCTTGGTATGCTGGGCGTACACGCCGATTCACAACAGGGGATCGAGACACTGACTCGCTACGCGGGGCGTACTCACATGTTACGCGGGGCGTAACTTCGCTACTCATTAAGTCCCCATAACTTCTTAATGGCTTAAGCTCTTAAGCCCAAACTTCATATCCCTAGGCCAAACATGCCTAAGATTCATAAAGTCTCAAACTTTATCACTTGGGACGTCCATAAAGTTCTTAATCCAAGGTCTTAATCCATTAAGACCCATATAAACATGTTGTTCTACTGAAACTAAAACTGAACTGATCCGGAACTGAAACTGAAACTGAAACTGAAACTGATAATATAAACTTGTATGGGTAATTTGGGAGTACTTACTTGAGCTCGGCTGATCGCACGCACCACACCTTTTTCTCTTTATCAAAACTCTTTTTCTTTCTAAGTTCTTTTTAAAAAAAATCATTTTCAAAAATGTTTTTCCTTTGAAAATCTTTTACCGTTTCCTTAGTTTGAGTTCAGACACACCCGAAAGTGTATCCGAATCCCTCAAACCAAGGCTCTGATACCAACTTGTAACATCCCAAAATACGACCCAAAAATTTTTGTTTAATCATTACTAAAATCATTAGATATATACCATAAAATAAAACCCATACGTCAATATCTCAAAACCATAACAAAGTATCACAAGAAAACTGTATCAAGACTGTATCAAATCATATCTATGAAAAGCTAAATCAACTCCCAGGAGAAAAACTGAAGCTGTGGTGTGTGCGATGCCATCATCCCGAGCTCTTCCCTTTACTTGCAGAAGTACCTCGTAGTCTGGCTGCTGAATGAACTGCTCTGGAAACAGTCTACTGCTGCTCTGATATCTCCCCGGCTCAATGAACTCTGTAGTGGGTCAAGATCTTGGATCTCCTTCTACTCCTTTGGATCTAGCTTCCTTCTTCTCTTCAAACTTCAAGATTCACACAAGAAATGCTCAAAATGCTCAAGGAATGGTTAGGGTTTGCTAAATGATGCTCTGAAGGTGAAGGAGGCGAGTTTGGGCTCATAACATGGTTTAAATAGGGTGCAAAACCTGTGGATCTAGGGTTTCTCCCAGACTGGCAGACTCACCGAGTCTAGGATATGGACTCGCCGAGTCGCCAACTTAAATGTGCTCAAGATCTCGTCTCTACTCGACGAGCCGGGCCTAGAACTCGCCGAGTTCCAGCTAAAAATGCAAAAATACTTGATTAAAAATACATACCAGGAACCAGGTGCTACAAATATGGTTATTGTTTGCTGGTTGGTTATGCATTGATGATCTGTAAAGCATTAGTCACTTGATGTTATAAAACAGATTGTTGTGGATGATTTAATTAGTAAATAGTAAATGCATATGAGTCGAAGTTAATTTGTTCCTTTTATTCTAAGAGAATAAAGGTGATATCTTGGCCACTCGATGATTTGGTTCGACTTATGTGTTGGGCCCAGTCAGAACAAGGTTGATGTGTTCAACAAAGTTCTATGTCAACGAATCACAAATCGAGAAACAAAGTGCTTAACAATAAGTATTGTAAGCATGATATCTAGAACAAAGGATTATATGATCCCTTATCTAAAGGACAAGTTACTAATCAGAGTTGACAACAGTGTGTAAGAGCTACGATTACTAATCGGATCCTGAAGTCATATGTGAGATATAGTTACTAGACTTATCCAAGTCGGAGACTGTTGGATTAGTGTCTAAGCCCGTAACAATATTTGGTATGTACTTGACCCGGTTGTGTATTGTCCTTTTGGGTTGCCTTCACCAAAGCAACTTGACAAGGTTATTTATGAGAGAGAGAAGATATTATGGTTTATTAATATATTATAAGAATAATATATTAAAGGAGAAATCATATTATTTGATTAATATTAGTCATAAATTAAATAGGAATTAATTTGGTGACCAAAAGAGATTAATTGAACAAAGGGGCATAAACTACCAAATGTGTGATAGTTGAGTTTTAGGCTGCGAAACCTAATGGAATAAGGGGGAACGAAATTATGATGGAGATCCATCATATTTTCGTCCAAAGGCCCTAGTCTAGAAAGTTCCATAGGCTGCTTGGTGACTAAGTTGTCCATTAGGGTTTAGACTGAAACCCTAGTAGCCTACACTATAAATAGAGGCCTTTGGTTGCAATTTTCGGAACCTTGACTCCAAGTGAAACCCTAGGGCCGATTTTTAGTGTCCTTCCTCATCTCTCATAATATCATTTCTTGCTTGTGGTTTTTGTGAACCATTTGAGGAGTTACAAGTGTGACTCTAAGCTCAAGATCAAGAAGATTCAAAGGATTTCAAGCCAATTGAAAGAGGTAAACACTTAGATCTGTTCTTATGATTTTAATTTCGAATTATACATGCTAGATCTAGGGTTACAAGTCTTGGATTAATTACATGTACAATAGAGAAGCCTAGATCCAAGCTTTAGGCTTTTGCATGAGCACATAGGATGTTGTTTTGCTTTAAAACCATCAGTTATAACCATGCTTGATTGACTAGTATAAATCAAGACATTCCAAAGACATCGAAATGGTATGAAATTTATCACCCGTAGACCTGCAGGTCCCACTATAGCTAGCAACAAGGTGTAGGATGGTCAATCTTGTATAGATCTATACACAAACTCACGCTCTCCCTCCAGGAGACTCTGGTTACAAAACGTGACACATCAGTATATTGTTATGCCATGAAGTAGTGGCTCATATTAATGTTATCCTGCTCTTGTATTAGTATGTATGTTCCTTCTTGTTCTAGTTATAGTATGTTCCTTTTCGTTCTAGTTATAGTATGTCACACCCCCAAACCTGAACGGCGGAAACGTTCGGGGGCGGATGACTTCATGTGGTAACGTAACAAATGAATACATAGTAAAGAAAGCAATACAACCATCATATATATAATTGAAAGTTTACATTTGTCAAAAGTTACATGTTCAAAACTCAATTACAATATGATGTCAAAAATACGAGATTAAACTGGCGCCGCAGCATCCCTTCATCAAAAGCGAAATGAATACCTGAAATTACTGACTTCCTGGGACATACAAGAAATTTTGAAAGAGTAGATCAGCATTTAAGCTGGTGAATTTCATAAGTATTTAAGTGACAATGTTTGAATGAAATGAAATGTTTTATCTTTGTTTGTTTGTGTTTAGAAAATCCTATATTTTCTACTAGTATAAAAGTAGCCTTCACTCAAGACCAATGTTTGTTTCCAAAATGTATGTAAATGTAAAATAACCAATGAGTTTGAAAACCTTGTAAATCAGTGCATTTTTAATACCCCTTGTGAGTTTTATAACCATACTATTGACTCTGAATGCCTATACACAACGTTCTTCAGGCGTTGGAATGTTATGACGTTTGTCACCCCAAACGGTGGACTGCAGCTAACAGTCAGGGCGCGGGTTGTCAAGCCCGTATAGATCTATACACAAACACCATGCTCCCCCCCCTCCAAGGGATTCTGGTATATAATACAGGACTTGAAATGTGTACTCGAACGTACATGAAGTTAGTGTCTCACAAATCCGTGGTATAAAAACAGATCTACTTGTTAAAATGTTACGTTTGTTCTTGTATACGAAAGTATACTTCTTGAAATATGTGTTTCTAGTACATGAGAGTTAGAAATCTGTTCGTAAAACTATACCTATTATAGTTTCCAAAAAGCGGGTCTCGTTTGTTTAGAAATATTGAGAAAAGGAATCACTTGTTTATGAAAGTATAGATTTTTGGTGTAGAGTCTAGGATAGACAAGAAAAATCTAAGAACAGTTTAGTTTATACATGCATTACAACAACATTATATTTTAAAAGGTAAAATGCTATTGTGACATATGTTATATATATATAAAAGTTCCTTTAAATGTTTATAAATCGCATGTGATTTGAATATATAACAGTATATAAAAGAGTTTCTTTATGTAACACACGATAATACTCGTGTGTTTTACTTGTAATCCCCCCCTTGAAAGCATATAAAAGTATTTAGAATAATTAAAAAGGTTGATTAAGGGGTATGAAACTCACTTGAAAGTTTTGGAGATAGCGAGATGGAAAACCGGGCAGAGTTTCGTCTCGGGAAACGGAATTTCCTCGGGATTCTCGGGAATCTCGGGAGTAAAATCGACCTTCGGGACTTGAGCCAAAAAGACCAGAGCTTCGGGTTTGAACGGACACGGAAAACGAGGCAAAGTTGAGAGAGATAGAGAGAAGAGAAATGAACCCTTTCTTTGGAAACCCTCGCATCCTATTTATAGTAAGGCTGGTCTGCCTCGGTACGCGGGGCGTACGCTCGTACGCAGCGCGTACGCGTACGTCATGCATGACCGAAGCCTCGACTGCCTCGGTTCGGATGAGACGGGTTGCTGAGTACGCGGGTCGGATGGGACGCCGGGTCGGATGGGACGCCGGGTCGGATGGGACGTCGGGTCGGACGGGTCGGGGCTTCGGACGGGTCGGATGGGTCGGTCTCTTCGGATAGTGCGACGTGGACGATCAGAGGCCAATCCTCTCGGTTACGCGGGGCGTACAGGAGTACGCAGCGCGTACTTCGGAGGAGGATGCTGACTCCCCTTCGGATAATATCCGAATTTTGAACTCAATAAATAATTAATTTATTTAATAAACTTCAAAAATTCATATCTTCTTCATACGAACTCCGTTTTCGATGGTCTTTATATCCTCGCGTAGGTGAGACTACGCTCTACAACTTTCGTTTAGACTCCGTCGGCAAATTCCAAAATTATATTTTTATTATTTATTAAAAATCCATCGTGTTTAAGGAATTTCTTAGAAAATTCATAACTTCTTTATCTGATGTCGGTTTTTGCCAGACTTTTTACCGCTGGAATACCATTGTCGAGACCTTCGATTCTCGTTTAGGTCATTCCGGCCAAAAGTCGCTCGATTACCGATTCGAGTTTTTAGCTGTCTGTTGCTAAGCCGAACTTGGAAAAATCATAACTTCGCTATATGAAGTCGGATTTGGGCGTTCTTTTCACGTACGATCATGGTTCAAAGAAATTTAATCATAGAAGGAATTTAAGTAGAACTTATTTATACATTTTATTATGAAAGTAACTTTTTATTATTCAGAAGTGGTTACAATCCTTGACCCATTTTGGTCGTTACAAAGAGTTGAAATATCAGGTTGTCACATCATCCCCCCGTTAGAGAGAATTTCGTCCCGAAATTTAAAGTAGTAAAGATACTAGTGAACATGAAAGAGATGAGGGTACTTTTGTTTCATCTGATCTTCGCGTTCCCATGTGAATTCGGGTCCCCGCTTGGCGTTCCAGCGAACCTTCACGATGGGTATGCGACTTTGTTTTGTTTGTTTGACCTCTCGGTCCATGATTTCTACTGGTTCTTCCACAAAGTTGAGGCTCTCGTTGATCTCGATCTCGTCGAGTGGAATAACAAGAGTCTCGTCGGACAGACACTTTTTCAAGTTTGAGACGTGGAAGGTTGGATGGATGTTACTAAGTTCGCGCGGTAGGTTAAGCTTGTAAGCCACAGGGCCGATTCTGGCAAGAATCTCGAAAGGCCCTATGTATCTTGGATTTAGTTTCCCACGCTTTCCAAATCGTATTAAACCCTTCCACGGTGAGACCTTTAATAAGACGTGATCTCCTACCTGGAATTCCAAAGGTTTCCTCCTTTGGTCTGCGTAGCTTTTCTGTCGGTCTCTTGAGGCTTTCAATCGTTCACGAATCTGAACGATCTTCTCTGTTGTTTCACGTATGATCTCTGGACCGGTGAGAGTGCTTTCAGGAACTCTTCCTCTAGCTAACTGGGTATCGCCAACTTCAGTCCAGCACAGAGGGGATCTGCACTTTCGACCATAGAGGGCTTCAAACGGAGCAGCCTTTATGCTTGTATGATAACTATTGTTGTATGAAAATTCGACAAGGGGTAAATGAATATCCCATGCCTTTCTAAAGTCAATCACGCAGGCTCTCAGCATGTCTTCTAAAGTTTGTATTGTCCTCTCACTTTGTCCGTCTGTCTGTGGGTGGTAGGCTGTACTCATGTCTAGCCTAGTTCCCAGGGAACTTTGTAGTGACTGCCAGAATCTTGAAGTGAATCTACTATCTCGATCGGAGATAATAGATATCGGAACACCATGCAGTCGCACTACTTCCCTTAAGTAAGTTCTTGTAAGCTTCTCCATTTTGTCAGTCTCCTTGATGGGTAGGAAATGTGCGGATTTGGTCAATCTGTCGACAATGACCCATATGGTATCGAGTCCACTTGTCGTCTTGGGTAACTTGGTTATGAAGTCCATAGTAATCCGCTCCCATTTCCATTCCGGTATCTCTGGTTGTTGTAGTAGTCCTGACGGTTTCTGATACTCGACCTTAACCTTAGCGCAAGTAAGACATTTACTCACGAAGGTAGCAATTTCTGCTTTCATGTTAGGCCACCAGTACAGTTTCTTAAGATCCAGATACATTTTATCTGAACCCGGGTGAACGGAATATCTTGAGTTGTGAGCCTCAGTCATGACTACGTTTCTGAAACCACCATGTTTTGGGGTCCAGATTCGGTCCATGAGATAGTAGGCTCCGCCACCCTTGACTTCTAAATTCTTCTCCATTCCTCGCAGGGATTCACCCGCCACATTTTCAGGTTGCAAAGCTTCCATTTGTGCTTCCTTAATTTGTGTGGATAGGTGGGAATGGATAGTCATGGTCAGAGATTTGACCCTCCGACCAGTGTATTCCTTCCGACTGAGGGCGTCGGCTACTATGTTGGCCTTGCCAGGATGATAACGAATTTCGCATTCGTAGTCATTCAGTAACTCGACCCATCGTCGTTGTCGCATGTTGAGTTCCTTCTGATCGAAAATGTGTTGAAGGCTCTTGTGATCGGTGAATATAGTACTCTTTGTTCCGTATAAGTAGTGCCTCCAGATCTTCAGAGCAAATACCACTGCTCCTAACTCGAGGTCGTGTGTCGTATAGTTCACTTCGTGTGTCTTAAGCTGTCGGGAGGCATAAGCGATAACCTTCCCTCTCTGCATCAGAACACAACCAAGTCCTTGATTTGAAGCGTCGCAATACACTACGAAGTCTTCTATCCCTTCGGGGAGGGATAGTATCGGTGCGGTGCACAAGGCCTGCTTTAGTGTCTGGAATGCCTTCTCTTGTTTCGCTTCCCAGTCAAAGGCCACACCTTTCTGGGTTAATGAAGTAAGAGGTTTCGCAATGCTCGAAAAGTTCTTTATGAATCTGCGATCGTAGCCAGCTAGACCTAGAAATTGACGAATTTCTGTAGGTGTCTTTGGTGCCGACCAGTTCTCAATAGCCTTAATTTTGGAGGGGTCCACGTGTATACCTTTCTCGCTAACAATGTGGCCTAAAAATTCGACTCTTCGAATCCAAAATTCGCATTTAGAGAACTTCGCGTAGAGTTTCTCCGTTCGCAGTGTTTCTAGGACTTTTCGTAGGTGCTGACTATGCTCTTCCTCACTTCGAGAGTAGATAAGTATATCATCGATAAAGACGATGACGAACTGATCCAAGTAAGGGCGGCATACCCTATTCATTAGGTCCATAAATACTGCTGGTGCATTGGTTAATCCGAACGGCATCACCACGAATTCATAGTGTCCATAACGAGTTCGGAAAGCTGTCTTTGGAATGTCCCCCTCTAGAACTCGTAATTGGTGATATCCGGATCTTAGATCTATTTTGGAGAAGTAGTTCGCCCCTTGAAGTTGATCGAATAGGTCGTCAATACGGGGTAGAGGATAGCGGTTCTTGACAGTAAGTTTGTTCAGCTCTCTATAGTCGATGCACATACGGAACGATCCGTCTTTCTTCTTTACAAACAAGACCGGGGCTCCCCAAGGTGAGAAACTTGGTCTTATGAATCCTTTGTGAAGGAGTTCATTAAGTTGACTGGAAAGTTCCTGCATCTCTGCTGGTGCAAGACGATAAGGCGACTTCGCTACTGGGGTAGCTCCTGGAATTAAGTCGATTCTGAACTCGACTTGGCGTTGCGGTGGTAATCCTGGTAGTTCTTCTGGAAAGATATCGGGAAAGTCGCGTACTACCGAGATGCTCTTGATGTCCTTCAGTTCTTGACTTGTATCAATGATGTGCGCTAGGAATGCTCGACAATCCTTCCGCAAGCACTTTCGAGCTTGGATGCACGAAATGATGCGAAGGTTTGTACTAGATTTGTCGCCGTAGATAACTAATGTTTCGTTGTTAGGGAGGTTAAGACGGACTGCTTTCTCAAAGCACATGATGTCGGCGCGAAGAAGACTCAACCAATCCATGCCGACTATAACGTCGAAACTTTTAATTTGAACCGGCATGAGATTGATTGGGAAAGAATGGCCATCTAATGTTAACGTACAGCCCATGTATATGCAATTTGTGTTTTCGGTTTTTCCATTGGCCATCTCTACAGTGAATGAATTTTCTAACTTGCTAGGTTTAGGTTTAAGTAAATGAATAAAGTTTTGACTCACGAAGCTTCTCTCCGCTCCACTATCGAATAATATGCATGCGTATGAATTATCGAGAAGGAACGTACCATCAACTATAGTTGGGTCAGCTACAGCTTCGTCGTGGCCTATTGCCAAAACTCGTCCCACACCTCCGGTGCCTGCTGCCTTAGGACAGTTTCTCTTGTAGTGGCCCACCTCGCCACAACCGTAGCAAGCCTGCCCTACACCCGCACCGGGAACTTGAGTGATCGGCTTTGCGGGTTCCTTGCAGAAACGGGCTGTGTGCCCTTTCCTGCTGCAGTTGGCGCACTGCATATCTCGACAAGGTCCATGGTGGTGGTAATTGCATTTGGTGCATTTTGGGAGGTTACCTATATAAGGCTTTGTTGGGTAGGTATTTGTAGGGGCTGTAACAGGTACAATGGCAGCATTTACTGAAACCAGTTGTTTCTTTGCGGATTCATGGGAAGACCCACCCTTCCCTTTAATCCACGCTCTCTTCCTGCCATGGTTATTGTTGTTGTTGTTGTTGTTGTTGTTGTTGTTGTTGTTGTTGTTGTTGTTGTTGTTGTCGTTGTTGTAGTTGTTGTTGTGGTTGTTTCCTTTCTGTGGCGCTGGTGCAGAAGTGGTTGAGTTCTGATAACCTCCGTAGTCGATCAGAGATTGTGCCAGTTCCTTAGCACTTTCAAAGGCGTTAGGTTTAGAAGCTAACACGCTTGACCGCATTTGGGGCGTCAGTCCCCAGATGTACCTTTCTATCTTCTTGCTCTCGGGAGCAATCATATCTGGACAAAGGATTGCCAGTTCGCAGAATCTGTTGGTATAAGTAGCGATGTCGGTACCCACCATTCCGAGAGTCCATAGCTTGTGTTCAAGCTTTTGAATTTCTCCCCGTGGGCAGTATTCTCTCATCATCATGGCCTTCAAGCTCTCCCAGCTTATGGAGTTTGCCACGATTAGGGTAAGTACTTTAACGTGGCCATTCCACCAAGTTAAAGCTTTATCGAGAAGGGTGAAAGTTGCAAATTTGACCTTGCTGTGCTCGGGGCAGGAGCAGATTTCAAAGACTGCCTCCGTCCTTTCAATCCACTGCCTTAGGGCCATCACACCACCAGTACCATAAAACATCCGGGGCTTGGCATTAGTGAAGTCCTTATAGGTGCATTCTCGAGGTGGTCCATGACTCTCGCCATGGTTGGATGGGTGTGTGCCAGATCCCGAGCCATTAGCACTTGAGTTATTGATCTGTGACATGGCAGCTGCCACCGCTGCGGTGACTGCTGCTTGAAACATTACAGCATCAAATTGGGGTGGTGGAGGTGGTGGTGGTATAGGTGCTTCCTCACCATTGTTTTGCCTTGGATTCCTACGCGGAGGCATCCTTCAACTATAGATTGCAAAGACAAGGATAAGAATTTCATAGAATGGAAAATGTATGTGTCTCATGAACTAAATCGCTATAGTTCAACAACAGATGATAGTATGAATCTTAAAATAGAAGAATGAAAGTTATTTGTAAGACTGAAGGTATGAAACAAGTATTTGGGTTCACAAAGACCATTCAAGGTTCGAACAAAATACTCAACATAGTAGTAATAGTGCCACTTATATTAATATAAAAGTTGTTACAACGATCATCAAAATTTGACCCCTATAAGGGTCTCCGATTACAAAGTTCGAGAAATTTAAAGACTTTTAGCTGAGGTCCTAAGCTATAACAAAATTTGAGTCCTTGACAAGCACTACTTGCGTCGAAGGTTGCGCTTGGAGCTTGACTCCGTATCTGATTGCTTTGACTCCATTAGACGTCTATCGAAAGCGGCTTGTTGTTCCCTTAGTTCGGCGAGGGCTGCAATCATTTGCGCTTGAAACGATTCAGCTTGGAATTGGGCGTTGTCTTGCATCTTGTCCAACCTACGGATGTCAGAAGTGTGAACCTGCACTTCCACGTTGATATCCCGGAGTCGACTAGCTTGTACTCCAGACTGATAGGACTGATTGGCTAACTTACCCACCATTACCGGGAGTGCTCGATCAGCCGAACCTCCGTCGCGGACATCATAGAAGTCCCGGCACATGCCGTAGGGAGGGCGTAGGTTTTGCTGTTGGCTCCAATGGTGGAGGTGACTTCCCCAGACGGGAGTCGGTCCTTGAAAGTTCCTTACGAAGACGGGAGGTTGAATGGGTGGTGGATCGATAACTTCCGGCTCTGAGTCGGTACCGGAGTCATCACCCACTTCTATGGGTTCCTCGTCCTCTTCGGGATCATCTTCGATCCATCCTCCGTTGCCTTGGTTGGGAAAGTAGGGGTCGCCAGGGTGGTGAAATCCAGCCATTTGACTGTACGAGAAATAGGGTTATAAGAATTGAATAAAGTCGGAACATGTAAAACATGTAAGTTAAACTAGTTTAGGTAGCAAATACTCCTATAGTGTTTAAGTTCTTGTGTTTGATTCTTGTAATGGTTTGGTGTGTTTTGACTTGTTGTTTACTACGATCATTCCTCGATATACGTTGGTCCAATCTTGGGCAAATATAGTTGATCACGCTATATTTGTCCAAAATCTGATTACATATATCGAGTCTCAATCGTAGTGTCAACTTGTCTAAATACTTGTATAGTTGTATAACATGAAAATAGTTTGCATGTAATTGTACTTAAATGAACTATCAATTTAAGTTGAACGAAATGCTGCTTAAGTGTAAAAAAAAAAAAAAAATTTTTTTTTTTCAGAGAGTATTAGTCCCTTAAGCATTTATAGTTTGTATATCTTATGTGGTTCGATATACTTAGTTCACTATAAACATTGCTCTGATACCAATCTGTCACACCCCCAAACCTGAACGGCGGAAACGTTCGGGGGTGGATGACTTCATGTGGTAACGTAACAAATGAATACATAGTAAAGAAAGCAATACAACCATCATATATATAATTGAAAGTTTACATTTGTCAAAAGTTACATGTTCAAAACTCAATTACAATATGATGTCAAAAATACGAGATTAAACTGGCGCCGCAGCATCCCTTCATCAAAAGCGAAATGAATACCTGAAATTACTGACTTCCTGGGACATACAAGAAATTTTGAAAGAGTAGATCAACATTTAAGCTGGTGAATTTCATAAGTATTTAAGTGACAATGTTTGAATGAAATGAAATGTTTTATCTTTGTTTGTTTGTGTTTAGAAAATCCTATATTTTCTACTAGTATAAAAGTAGCCTTCACTCAAGACCAATGTTTGTTTCCAAAATGTATGTAAATGTAAAATAACCAATGAGTTTGAAAACCTTGTAAATCAGTGCATTTTTAATACCCCTTGTGAGTTTTATAACCATACTATTGACTCTGAATGCCTATACACAACGTTCTTCAGGCGTTGGAATGTTATGACGTTTGTCACCCCAAACGGTGGACTGCAGCTAACAGTCAGGGCGCGGGTTGTCAAGCCCGTATAGATCTATACACAAACACCCTGCTCCCCCCTCCAAGGGATTCTGGTATATAATACAGGACTTGAAATGTGTACTCGAACGTACATGAAGTTAGTGTCTCACAAATCCGTGGTATAAAAACAGATCTACTTGTTAAAATGTTACGTTTGTTCTTGTATACGAAAGTAAACTTCTTGAAATATGTGTTTCTAGTACATGAGAGTTAGAAATCTGTTCGTAAAACTATACCTATTATAGTTTCCAAAAAGCGGGTCTCGTTTGTTTAGAAATATTGAGAAAAGGAATCACTTGTTTATGAAAGTATAGATTTTTGGTGTAGAGTCTAGGATAGACAAGAAAAATCTAAGAACAGTTTAGTTTATACATGCATTACAACAACATTATATTTTAAAAGGTAAAATGCTATTGTGACATATGTTATATATATATAAAAGTTCCTTTAAATGTTTATAAATCGCATGTGATTTGAATATATAACAGTATATAAAAGAGTTTCTTTATGTAACACACGATAATACTCGTGTGTTTTACTTGTAATCCCCCCCTTGAAAGCATATAAAAGTATTTAGAATAACTAAAAAGGTTGATTAAGGGGTATGAAACTCACTTGAAAGTTTTGGAGATAGCGAGATGGAAAACCGGGCAGAGTTTCGTCTCGGGAAACGGATTTTCCTCGGGATTCTCGGGAATCTCGGGAGTAAAATCGACCTTCGGGACTTGAGCCAAAAAGACCAGAGCTTCGGGTTTGAACGGACACGGAAAACGAGGCAAAGTTGAGAGAGAGAGAAGAGAAATGAACCCTTTCTTTGGAAACCCTCGCATCCTATTTATAGTAAGGCTGGTCTGCTTCGGTACGCGGGGCGTACGCTCGTACGCAGCGCGTATGCGTACGTCATGCATGACCGAAGCCTCGACTGCCTCGGTTCGGATGGGACGGGTTACTGGGTACGCGGGTCGGATGGGACGCCGGGTCGGATGGGACGTCGGGTCGGACGGGTCGGATGGGTCGGTCTCTTCGGATAGTGCGACGTGGACGATCAGAGGCCAATCCTCTCGGTTACGCGGGGCGTACAGGAGTACGCAGCGCGTACTTCGGAGGAGGATGCTGACTCCCCTTCGGATAATATCCGAATTTTGAACTCAATAAATAATTAATTTATTTAATAAACTTCAAAAATTCATATCTTCTTCATACGAACTCCGTTTTCGATGGTCTTTATATCCTCGCGTAGGTGAGACTACGCTCTACAACTTTCGTTTAGACTCTGTCGGCAAATTCCAAAATTATATTTTTATTATTTATTAAAAATCCATCGTGTTTAAGGAATTTCTTAGAAAATTCTTAACTTCTTTATCTGATGTCGGTTTTTGCCAGACTTTTTACCGCTGGAATACCATTGTCGAGACCTTCGATTCTCGTTTAGGTCATTCCGGCCAAAAGTCGCTCGATTACCGATTCGAGTTTTTAGCTGTTTGTTGCTAAGCCGAACTTGGAAAAATCATAACTTCGCTATATGAAGTCGGATTTGGGCGTTCTTTTCACGTACGATCATGGTTCAAAGAAATTTAATCATAGAAGGAATTTAAGTAGAACTTATTTATACATTTTATTATGAAAGTAACTTTTTATTATTCAGAAGTGGTTACAATCCTTGACCCATTTTGGTCGTTACAAAGAGTTGAAATATCAGGTTGTCACATAGTATGTATGGATGAACTGACTCATGTATGTTTCACTGTTATAGAAATAGTAAGTAGTAATCCTCTAAACTATACCTATTATAGTTTACTAGTACGATTGTGTGACTGTCATTGATGTATAGAAAAGACTCAATTACTCACCAAGCAACTAAGTTAAGTATAATCCTTAAAATGGGTTTAATATTCACATATGTATTTAATAAGTATAATTATGATTTAATGGACATTTGGACTAGTGATCCTACCTCAAGCCCACAACCAAACAAGGAACACGATTCAAGGTATCTAGCAATAGTCCTAAGTCTGTTAAAGCATACTTATACGTAAATAGATAGACGAATATGATTTGATATAAAAGAAGTTTATAAAAGCTTTAAAAGAGTTTTCAACAAGTTTGAGTATAAGAAATCCTTTTGAATGTTGTTTTCACATGTAAATGATTAACACAAATTCATTGTGTTATACTTGTATTCCCCCCTCCCCCCCCCCCCCCCCCCCGCCACTAAAATCATTTAAAAACATTTAAAAATGTAGTTGTAGGGGTATGAACTCACTTGTAGTGAGTGATTCGAATGGAAGATCGATATAGGATGCTAAGCATGGCAAGTTAAGTCTCGAGCACAAATGGATCCTATTAAGCATATAATGACACACACACATACACACACACACACATATATATATATATATATATATATATATACAATTAGTGTATATAACAACTAACATTTAAGGGAAACAACCTTGGGTACTAGGAAACACTTGCTATGAAGTGTTATAATCACATATGATTGGTTGAATGGAGTTCACAACCACACACGGAAGTGTTCACGGCCTTAGAAGGGTTCACGACCATAAAACACATGATGTATTCACGGCCCAACCTTGATTTTATGTAGTGTTCACGGTCATGGAAGGAGGGTTCATGACCAAACCATGATCTTATGAAGGGTTCGCGGCCCAATGAAGGGTTCACGGCCGTGAACTCTTGAAGATTCATGCCAAAAAGGTGTTTGTTTCATGGGGATGCTAGTCTTTCTAATGGACAACAAGAAGATGAATAAGATACTTACTTATTGGAAGCCTTTGTAATGATCACGGTTGAAGAAAGTTGAGAGAGAATGGGGCGTGTTCACGGCTAGAGTTGAAGTAATGAAGAAATGAGCCATTTCCTTATATATATATATATATATATATATATATATATATATATATATATATATATATATATATATATATATATATATATATATATATATATATATATATATATATATATATATATATATATATGGAGGATGTTCACGACCAAGAATGGGTTCACGGCCGTGAACTCCTTTGTGATGGTGTTTTCCGGCTCGATTGCAACTCAATGAACTCAAGCTCACACTTCCTAACACACAATAGTTGAGTGTACTAGGCTTAGAACTCTCAAATAGACCCTTAACCAGACTAAAAGATAACAAAAACAGGTCTGACTTTTGATTGAATTGATTGACTTTACAAGATATAAATTTGGGGCTGTCACATATTATTGTCACGTTTTTCTAGGAACAAATTCCCCAATATTATTCTTTAAAATGTATACTCTGATTTTTTTAAATTAACATAAATAATTTTTTTTTAAAATGAATGTGAATTTGGGGATGTCACAGGGTGTGGTGGTGACGACGACCATAAACACCTCAAGAAAAGAAGATGGTTATGATGACAGGAGAAGAAAAGGAGTAATAAGTGAGAGTATTTAATTATCTAATATCTCTTTACATACTATTAAATAATAAATTAGTTAGAAGAAGGGATAATGGTAATATAGTCATTTTATGTTTTGTAGGGACCAACGACGCAACAAAATTAAATCATAGGTACGGTCCGAGTTAGAGAAAATACGTTAGGGACCATACATATAAATTACCACAAACCGTAAAGACCAATCATGTAATTTAATTTAGTCTTTATTTTGATCGGATTGATTTAAATAAACACGATTTAAGAATGTAATAACTTGATCCTTATATCCAATTAGGTTTGGACCGTCCGGGCGATACTGCAGAAGCCAAATATGTTGAAAAACGCATCTTGGCATGGATAAAGTTTTTGGGAGAAATTTATGTGCGTTGTGACGAAAAACTTCTTTACATTTACAAAGTGAATTATAAAAGTATAAAATAATGTTTTGAAGAAAAAAATTATGTATAGATGATACATATAAAATGAAGTTTGAAAATATATCTTAAACGTATTAATCATCGTTTAAATAAAAAAGTAATATTAAAAAAAAATCAAAAATATAAAAACAATAATGTAAGGGGTAAAAAAATATAACTTTAAAATATAGCATATATCAAAATTGTAACTTAAAAAAATAATTTAAGTTTAAGATTAGGAAAGATAAAAGTTGTTTAATCAAAATTACTTTAGGATAAAAAATATAAATGTGACTAAATCAAACTTATTATTTCCAAATAAAACCTTATTTGAAAAGCTTTAAAAATTATAATAGTAATTTAGTAAATTGGGATTTGGAAAAAGGAAAAACCAAATGAACAATACCTTATAGGCTTATATTCAAATACTCGAAGTTGATATTTAATATATATAATAATTGGGATTTGGAAAAAGGAAAAACCAAATGAACAATACCTTATAGGCTTATACTCAAATACTCGAAGTTGATATTTAATATATATATATATATATATATATATATATATATATATATATATATATATATATATATATATATAATATGTACTTAAGAATTAAGATGTTTAGCTTGTCTACTTATAACTCAAGACTCAAGAGGGAGTTGAATGGCATCTGCAACTAAATGTAAGGGCTGAAGTGTAAATATCTTTCACGATGACCACTATACTATCGACGCCTGTTGCTTCTCGAAGGAAGACTTTTATTTAGGATCAGTGTTGTTATCCAACGACACGTGTCAAGATCTCAATGGCGCAACGCCCCACTGATCATCTATAACTGGATGAGCAAGAAACCCCACCAACAAAATATCTCATCCCCACTAATCACCATGGAACGATTATCCCTCTTCTTCTTCCTCCTCTTGTCCGCCTCCATAGCCGTCGCCGTCGCCATCGATGAATCTACTGCGGATCCGTTGATCCGGCAAGTCGTCCCGGAGGAGGAGACCTCCGCCGATCATCTATTGAACGCTGAACACCACTTCACTCTCTTCAAGAGCAAGTTCGGTAAGACATACGCGACTGCAGATGAGCACGATTACCGTCTGTCCGTCTTCAAGTCTAACCTTCGCCGTGCCAAGCGCCACCAGCAACTGGATCCCACTGCTGAGCACGGCGTTACCAAGTTCTCTGATTTGACCCCGTCGGAGTTCCGTAAGACATACCTCGGCTTGAAGAATCCTCTAAAATATCCCGCCGATGCGAACAAGGCGCCTATTCTTCCTACAACCGATCTTCCTGAAGACTTTGACTGGCGCGATCATGGCGCTGTTACTGCCGTTAAAGATCAGGTATGTGCTAGTCTCTGTAGTTGTTACGCAACCTTTACCAAAACTTTTAAAAGTATGGTTGACTTTTTATATAGGCGTGTATACAACGTTTCGAATATGAAATTTGATAATAGCATGTGTTTTGCAACAGATAACGAGCTAATAAGCTAGTAAAAATCGATCAAATCACCATCGATGGATTAACGAATTGTAAAATTGATACACTCTTCTCCTGACTAGATAAGAGTATTCATAGATTAGATAAGACTTGATCACTCTTGGAATCTTAGAATTAGTTCATAAAAATTATTCGAATACCTTATCTTTATGTAACGAATCAAATAACTTTGTGTTTATAATATCATAATCAATTAATTTCGTGGCCTCCTATTTTAGGGTTCATGTGGATCGTGTTGGTCTTTTAGTACAACCGGAGCTTTAGAAGGATCCCACTTCCTTCAAACAGGGGAGTTGGTTAGCCTCAGTGAACAACAACTTGTGGATTGTGATCATGAGGTTTGTACTTTATAATTTATATCATCTCCTCCACTTCTGTTATCTGATTTCGTTATCAAGTAATCTTTAGCTAAGAATGTTTCTTTCTGTTCTCTTGCAGTGTGATCCTGAAGAAAAGAATGCATGTAACGCAGGTTGCAATGGTGGGCTGATGACCAGTGCATACGAGTACATACTCAAATCCGGTGGAATTCAGAAGGAATCCGATTACCCCTACACAGGAAGAGATGGCACTTGTCACTTTGACAAATCCAAAATCGCAGCATCTGTCGCTAACTTTAGCGTCATTGGCACAGATGAAGACCAAATCGCTGCTAATCTTGTCAAACATGGCCCTCTTTCAAGTAAAATCCTAATCATGTCCTTCTAACTCTCTTCTTTCTGTATTAAATGAACAGTATCTGAAAAATGTTTTATTATCTTCTTTGCAGTTGGAATCAACGCAGCTTGGATGCAAACATATGTTGGTAAAGTATCATGCCCTTATATATGTTCAAAGAAGCGATTGGATCATGGTGTTCTTCTGGTTGGGTACGGATCAGCTGGTTATGCGCCTAGCAGACTTAAGGAGAAGCCTTACTGGATCATCAAGAACTCATGGGGAGCAAATTGGGGAGAGGAAGGGTACTACAAAATCTGCAGTGGGTACAACTTATGTGGGATGGATACTATGGTTTCTGCAGTGGTTTCTACTAATACTTGAAATTCTTGATGGAAATCAACAATGTGTATATATGTATTATGATGGTGATTATGTGAATTGTTGAAGCTTTAAGTTCTATTTGCGTATTGGCTTCACTATTAAAAACATTAATAGGTGTTAATTAATGGTTCATGCTTTTGTTTCAAGTATATGTTTGACTGCAAAATGTGGTGTTTTTTTTTTTATCGCCGTGCATGATGTATTTATGTGGGTTTTCGATGTGGAATTTCACAATTTGTTAAAGAAATTACCAATGTTTCTTGTATTGCTGCTTTCCATAGTCTTATATTTCATACACATTGATATGTTTCAAAATTTCTATGTTTTTGTTTGTAGCACCTATTGTGACAACTGTTGCTTAGTGACAAACCTCTCTGGGAGACTTATGAATGGTTACAATCGAGATTGCTAATTATAAAATATCAGGAGAATACCTCACCGATATAATGTGAAGAGAAGTAAACAAACGTGACAGTCGAGATTAGAGGGGCAATAGGTTCATTTTGGCCTAAAAACGGTAATAAATGGCCACCATTTTAAGAGGCCTTCTTGAAACAATTATAAAATCAGATGCCACTTCTCAATTGCTCTCGAATCGTTTTGAAGAAATGTTTCAAGATAACAAGGCTAGACGAGTTGTTTACTTGGAAGAGCGGTTCAATACCACTCTCCTTGACGACTTTTCAAACATATGTCTATTGTGTTCGTCTCAATATCAACAAGCCAATGTTGGCAACCTGATTTCTGAAAATAAAATGTTCACCAACTTGTATTTGGATTGACAAAAGGGATACTATAATACTATTTCCATATTCGTATAATCTGATTTGTTGCCAAGCTTCAATAAAACCCCAATCTTAACTTTTGTTGGAAAACTCATTGTTTCAAGAGAGGTCATCATACCCTGCAAACTCGTATAAATCAATGATCTTCATATACCCTAAGGGTGGAGGGTATCCACCCCCAACTAGGGTCTATTCAAGCGAATTCGAGGCTCCTAACAAAAAAAGATCTTAACACAATAATTTTTTAAGTAAAAATTTGATTAATTGCCTAGAATTCCTAAGTAATCGGCCGAAATCTCTTTGTTTCTCCACTAATTTTGGCTCCAATCTCGTTTTTTCTTTTTTTTTTTTTCATTACAATCAATGACTTAATTTCAAACATTTTTTCCTTGCAATAATAAAAGTAGAAACATAAAAATGGGCCCTAAGCCATCGCCCATGCTTGTCCATTGCTTCCCCACCTACTGATACATTCCTTGATACGTCCTTATTCCCAACCTACTTGTTACATCAGCTCCATCTCAGTTTTTCTCTTTCATCTCTCTTTCATCTTTCCCAACCCACTACACATGAAAACTTATATTTCCATCCACTCACTTTGATACAAGTCTTACTGCATGATGTACAAGTAGCTAAAACATGAAAGGTAGAGAGAGAGAGAGAGAGAAGAAACGAGTTCCTCAACCTGCAAATGGTTTCTTCAGGCGGCACCTAGTCTTCTCGAAGTCGACATCTAAGAGGTACATGTGGTACCTCCCCAACCCACTCCTCCATACACTGCACCCTAAAGGTAATGGGTTTTAGCCATAAGAACATCCTATGTGCTCATGCAAACCCTAATGCTTGGATCTAGGTTTCTCTATTGTACATGCAATTCATCCAAGACTTTAAACCCTAGATCTAGCATACAATTAATCATATTAACATAAGAATAGGGTTTTAGATCTTACCTTGATTGTTATGTAGCAATAACAATCTCAAATCCTCATTGTAATGGCTTTAGAAAGCTTAGAGTCACAATTGTCACTCCTCTAATGGCTCACAAACACCAAGAGCAAGATGATGAAGAACAAGGAGAGAGGAGGCTGCCCAAAACGTCCAGAAACCCTAGTGGAACTCTTCACCGCGTTTTTTAGGCTTAAGGGTACTATATATACATGTAGGCTATTAGGGTTTTCAACTAGGAAACCCTTATTTGACTGCCTAAGCCCTATGTAGCCCATAGACCCTTTTAGAATATCCCTTGGACGATTTCTAATGGGTTTCCCCATAGAATTCGTCCAACCTATTATTCCAAGGTAATCCATAGCCCAAATGCAATTATCATAATTACAGTTCCAGTCCGTTAAGTTTAATTAATCTCTTTTAGTCACAAAACTAATTATCAATTAGTTCTTGACTAATATTAATTAAACAATATGATTTCTCCTTTAATATATTATTCTCATAATATATTAATAAATCATAATTAATCCTTTCTCTTCATAATTCATCCTATCAAGTTGCTTTGGTGAAGGCAACCCAAAAGGACCATGCACCATCGGGTCAAGTACATACCAAAATAGTTATGGAGTTAGACACTGATCCAACAGTCTCCCACTTGGATAAGTCTAATAACTATTTTGCGTATGACTTCAGATCCTGATCTGCAATCGTAGCTTTCAAAAGTCGCTGTCAACTCTGATCTTATCAGATACGCATCCTTTAGATAAGGGATCATATATTCCTTCATTCTAGATATCGTACAGACGTAAGGCATGGATTGAAATCATTCTCTCAGTCTATATGTTGTTTCCCGATTTCCGATTTATGATGACTGACAACAGACTACATTTGAACACATCAAATTAATCTCGGCTTGGCCAAGCGCTTAGGTGTCATCACTAAATCATCGAGGGGCCCACATATATCGCTTTCATCCCACTTTGGATAAAAGGAACAGATAAAATTTGATTCAATGCTTGCTTGCACTCACTCACCGAATCACACACAACAATATGTTTTATGACACCAAGTTACTAGTGCGTTTGCATATTATGAATGTATAACCGACTCGCAAGATACAACTCACACATCTCGGTTTCAAGAATATAAGATATTATCGTCTCACCAATCACTCGAGATAAAATCCATGAAGTGATCCAAGTGAGCGTGGGTTTAATCCAATGCTCAAATCATATTCATAAGCACTCATGAATGTTGCAGCAAACATTTGCTTATGTCTAATACACTTTAGACAATCTACACACCAATTCACGACAGTCTTCATTCATACCTACTTCCAACATATGAACGACTGTGGTCCGTTCGAATAATTTGATTGTTCTGAACCAATTTAATTATTCAGGAAGTCAAAACATGCAAAGTGAAACACAAGAATAATACTAATCCCATATGGCCCCAAACTCTGGGTATAAATAAAACATTTTATTTAATCACCATATTGATTACTCATAATTTGTTGTTTCGGGTAATCAACTTCTTACTTGAATTATTACTACACTTGTCCCATGCTCTCAGCATGCACACAATGTTTACCTACGGTCCTTACTTTGTGAAATAGATCAAATGAACACATTTCCAATCATACTCATTTCACAACTCCCAATCCTTATCATAAGTATAAGAATATCAAATTCTTTTTACTTATGCTAGATTCTTACATTTTATGCAATGATTCTTTCGTAAAGTCATCGCTAAAAATCATCAAGACTTGGCTAATCTCTATTAGAAACAATTCTATAGATATGATGTCTCTCACTCAAAGTACATTCCTTTGAACATCCTTCTTGCATAAAAGTTTCTAATCTAGATATAGATTCTCAATATCCAACTCCCAATATGGAAACATTTCCATATTTGCCATATGACAATTCATTCTTAATAGAATCTTATCTATTCATAATAATGTCGATATGGTCCATCCAATACCATACTTCTAACTACTCACAAGCAACCAATCCTCAGCGAGCTTTGGATCATCCTTTGATAGTTGTTTAATTATTTTAGTCAAAACCGATTCTAGACATTTTTTCCTCTAAATGCGCTAGACATTTGGAAAATTTTAGAATGGTCAAATTTTATAGTATCTGCAATCGATCCTTTACCCGAAGCGTATGGGATACGATGCATAATGTCTTACATGCTATGTATCCTTGACTAAATTTATTAACATTCCACAACCTAATCCTTTAGATTTGAAATGAAGCATAATATTCTCTCCCTTAATTATAGCAAAACAACTATTCAATTCTTACGACTTTGCAAAGTATAGCTCTTGTTTTCTATAATTAATATTGCTAACTTGCAATACTTGCTTTAATAATCATACAAGCACAACATTTATGCTCCCACTATCATAATGATTATTATCATATAAGCATAACACTTATGCTCCCACTAGCTTTGACATGTTTTAGAAAACAACTGAACTTCCAGAAAACAATACTTATTGAATTTCTGAAGTTCATATTTCTAATACCTAATGCTTTGATAATCCTTTATCTAAGCTTCTTAAACTTATAAACCTTTCCCTTAGATAACTCATATGTGTGTCTTAAAAAATTCAGACTAATTGCCAAATCTCACAATTCGAATTATGGAAAGGGATACCATAACCATAATCGAATTCGAGAATACAATTTCACAATCACTATCTTCTTAAAATCTCTCTTAGTGAAAGCATTTCCTCACAGTCATCTTCATGAAGGAGGGAATCTTATGACACTTACATTTTAATGGTGTATGTGTTCCTATCCATGCGAATTTGTCAAAACCAAAGTTTGCGACAAATCCAAATTCATATGAATCGAACCTTCTCAATCTTGATCTCTTGCCTTATGGTAACACGGTTGCCCACCATGTCTTCCAAGTAGTTAAGCAGCTCACCCTTTCCTAATGTACTTTTCTTTGATCAAGGTGCTTGCCTTTTATGCGTTCAAATGAGAACTCATAGAACTCACATGCATAATTAACTCAATTGGAATGGCACAGAAACAAGATAGTGTCAACACGATAGGTTGTAAACCTCAAGTCGTGTGCTAGTGATGATCGATAAGGTTTATCCTTGATTAGTTCTTGAAACCTTTCAAGACCATTAAGACTCCCACTGAATCCTTGACATATAAGATTCTCCTGTCAATAAACATTTCTTGACAAACAAATATTCAAGAGTTAGTGTAGCTTTTATCAAGACAAAACACTTCACAAAAATTGGTCCTAGTTGGTCTTTGTCTTATCCAAGACATCACAACTTTTCAATTTCAAATGTACAAGAATAAGAAACCTTTTTCAAATTTCACATTTGATGAATGTTATAAACCTTCTTAAGACTTGTCACTCAATGTCACAATCTTAACTCTAAGACTTGGTTTTGGAACGAAGTATGATTGACTTCTTGATTTAACCATTTCTTCAATTTTTGATTCCTCTTCTCAAACATACAATTGCACTAAGACTCACTTAGAGGATCAATTGAGATATGGTTCTTAATCATTAAGACCTATCATAACACATAATAAAATGTACTCTCCCTTCTTCTTAGAATAGCGAAACTTTTATCTTTCTGCCTACTTGATTCTTCTTTATTCATTCTGCTATTTATTGAAACTCTTTCAATCAACTGAGAATTACACTTAATCTCATAAGTATAATCATACTTACTTAACCTTAGTAAATCATGACAAATATCCTTGTTACTCTTGTGGTGGACTTGATCAACACACAACCTTGTGTACTTGATCTCCTAGTCCTTCACTTGACACTTTGTCAACGAATTAGTCTAATTTCCAAATATGAAATTTCCCATTCATCATGCAACCTAGTTGTATGATTCCAAGTTTTTGTCCAATTGAAACTTGGGCGATGAGAAACTCTCCCTATTTGGTAAATTCTTGACTTTTCGACAAATAACATAATTAAGAATCAAATCCATTATTGCTAATAATAGAAACTTACAAACATCAATTTTTTCATACACTCCATTGCGAGGATAAATAAATAATATAAAATCAAAATTTATTTTATTACGGAAAAAAATTGTCCTTACAATGCAATTTAATTGAAAAACTATGTTAATACATATTTCTTAGCAATCTTATTCTAACTCCAAGTAGTAGCTGAAGATTCTAATCTTCAAGTAATGCGATCGAAATCCATTTCTTCACAATTAGATTCCGCTCACTTTTTCCCTTGAGCTTCCTTTCTTTTCTTTGATCCTACAAAACATCAAAATGCAATCTTATCACATCATGTATTAAGAATCTAGAATAGGAACTTAAAAGAGTTAGTTAATGGAATTTACCTAAAGTAGAGCCATACGTTTTGACTCTCCCATCTCTTAGATCTCATAGGTAAATAGGGCAGCTTCGTCTCTAATGCCCCTTCTATTGGCAATAGAAGCAAATTGACTCTTTTGGAACAGCACACGGAACTACTTCTGACTTTGCCTTTCTCTTATGATCCAACTTTTCGATCATGGCATGCCTTTCGTTGCCATTGCCTATATCCATAGAGGTCTGGAAGGAAGATCCACCAATCAACTTTGCTTTTCCAGTGAGCCAAATCATTGCTGATTCAGCAACAATAAGCATATAGGTGAGATCGATGAGGGTTACGTCGTGGTTCATCATATTGTACTCTCTTACGAACTCACTATATGAGTCAGGAAGTGACTGAAGAACCCAGTCAACAACTAGCTCCTCATAGACAACAGATCCTAACATTCTTAACCTATCAATGTGTAACATCATCTCTAGGATGTGTGCACACACTGACTTTCCTTCTTCATGTTTACTTGCCAAAAGGGCTTGAGTGAGTTTGAACTTTTCAATCTTTTGAACTTGTGGGTTAGGGAGAACAATAGGAGGAGGTGGAGGAAGTGAAGCATGATCTCGTGTTCCTCGAATGAATCGTGGAATATCATTTTCATGTGAAAAGCTTGTTCCACGGGATTTGGGAAGACCATAGTTGTCATACTTTGACATCTACAAAACGGGAGAAAAATTCAAGTTAAGTTGATAAGAATCATCGATGTGACACCCAAATGAAACATCGAGGCTAGGATCCAACACAATACTCTACAACTTGGGAGAGGGATGTCATAACCCAAATTGCAGAACATTTGAAGGTAAGTGAATGACGATTCACTAATTTCCACCATGAAAAACAAAAAAGAAATTTAAGTTTTAAATCTATTGAAAATTCCTAGATCTTTAGAGATTCATTGAACTTTTCAATGGCATGTTTAAATCTCGATATGCCCCTCTAGTTAGTGACTGGGATGTCGAGGATCACAAAATAGGGTGTGAATAACCATGCAAATTTACATGGTGCCCCTACATGTTATAGTCACCTATTCGATGTGCCGATTAACCACACACGCTCCACCGAACTATGACAAATATTGAGTCGCCCTTTGCTACCTTTGCTTAGAACGAAGCATGTGGGCCGGTTAACCACACATGCTCCACTAACGTCTTCGCAAGGGCGCAAAGTGTAATTTCATGGAATTACATCAATTCACTTTTGCCTAAAGTAACTAGATTGGGAATTTTGTAAAACATTTAGTTACTTTATACTTCATTATACATATAATGGAAGGTTTCTTTCCTATCCTACCTGTTCGGCTAACGACCCTCCACTGGTCAAGAGTGCGGTGGGTAAGAGTGGATACCCATTTAATCGCCATTTTATAGCAATTTCCTTAAACACCCCTTATAGACCAGCTTCATGAATGAGGCCTACTAAAGGTAAACCTGACTTTTACTCATACATATATATTAGACTTTTAATGTTATATATAGTATATGGTGTATTTTACACTTTTAAAATACTAGGTGGTTAAATTTAATAATTATACTTTTAATTTAATTAAATTGTAAACCAAAACTTTATGGATTTATTAAATCTCTTTTAATTATACACCTTAATTAATTAATAAAACTATAAGGGTGTGATTTGAACTTTTCAAAACAATACTAGGGTTTTAGAATTTAACATTTCTAAATTTAACTTTTAATCAACTTTTAAATTCCAAAACTTGAGGACAAGTTTGGAAACATTTCAAAACATCAAGGATCAAATAGCAAATAATTTAAATTAAACAATTAATTTAATGATTATCTAAATTTGACCTAATTTCAATTTCTTGCAAGATAAGTTACCCAATTAATACAAATATTCAATCTTTAATCATATAAGGAAGTTATTATCTAATCAATTGGTAAATATCTTTTGTTTAATCAAGGATATACTCAAATATAAGATAAAATTCGAATATTACAGACCCAAAACAATTAAGGCAAGTATCCTCAAGCAAAACAACAAGAAATCCCGAAACTGCCTCCTTTTGATGCTCGAACTCGCCAAGTTCCTCTATGGACTCGCCGAGTTGGAGCAACTCACCGAGTTCATCAGACAGGGGACCAAAAAATCGATTTTTGAAGCTTGAACAAATAACCAAGGCATCAATACAATAGAAACCACGCTCACGCCTTCTCCTTTGTTTTGAAGACAACCGACTTACTAAAAGAAATCGCCTTCGATTTTTAAACTTTTCAAGACAACCGACTTACTAAAAGAAATCGCCGAGTACGGTCACGCCTTCGCCTTGCCACGGTCGTCTGATGTACCTGAAACAAAACTAAAATTGTAAGCCAATGCTTAATGAGTTCTCCTAAAGTACCAACACACAACATACATATCATATATAAACATGCATGCTGGGTCAAATCAGTCATCGGACTGGAAGACCGAGGGGTCCACAACTATCGGGTTGGATTACTCCCAGCCCAATCAGTCATCGGACTGGAATGCCATTATACAACATGTCTACTCAATCATCATAACGGAATACCAATATACAACGGGACCAGTCAGTCATCGTAGTGGAATACCCTCAGGTCCACTCAATCATCGGACTGGAATACCCCCGGTCTATTGACTCATGTATATAGCAGTGAAGTCTCAACCCAACATAATATATCGACATATAACAAACAACAACATATTCAACAGATAGATAATCATGCAGATATAATTCATAGGTAGTCCTACAGATCTACTAGTCTACACATATCAACAACAATCATACAATCATATAGATCTACCCCATACTCAACATATCATCAATCAAGGTATAACAAGATAGCAATCTAATTGGGCTGGCCTTGGTGACTTCGACCCACAAGTACAGTAAGAAAAATTCACCTCACAGTCTAACGAATCGTTGAAATAATACTTTGCTCCGATTAATGGCTCTATAGGTCACCTATTCAATGGATAGAGACCAAGGCTTAACTACATGTTGTCACACCCCAAAACCAAGAACGGCGGAAACGTTCTGGGGCGGAGGACGTCATGTATAGTATCACAACACGGTAAATGTAAATAAGCAAACAACATCATCCATTGCATTAAATATATAATTTTAATACAAGCGTGTTCTGTACAGTTATAGACACCAAAATAATGTAAATCAAAATGATAAGATGAGTCTTGTATACGCTCCATCTTCTCAAAAGCTGGCATCGGTACCTGTCTACTGATGACCTGAGAATACAAGTTATTTTGAAAGAGTTTATCAGCATTAAGCTGGTGAGTTCATAAGTATTTTAGTGTCAATGTTTGAAAGTGTTTGTAAAAGTTTGAATCTCTCAGAAAATCCTATATTTTCTATTAAAGTAACCTTCTACCAAGGCTTAACTGTCTTGTATACTCGTTTGTTGTAAAAGTGCGTAATTACCCAAGTATAACTATCATTTAATAAAATATAGTTTGTACATTAATGCTTAAGTGAGGTTATCACTAAAATATGTAATGGGTAAATCATTGTAGTAGTGTAGTTTTGTATAATAAGAACTACTGCTGTACTAACTACCTTAAACCGGATTTATATTAAGGTATAATGTGATAAATTGCACCATGCTATCGACTGGTAACAACGACATAATGAATGGTCGTAATAACGGAATGACGTTTGGCACCCGCAGACCTGCAGGTCCGGCTGTAGCTAGCAGCAAGGTGTAGGATAGTCAATCCAGTATAGATCTATACGCAAACTCACGCTCTCCCTCTAAGAGAATTATGGCTACAACTCGGGCCATGACATTTAAGGCATGCTCCGACACAGTGGATCACAATTGTTAACGTATTCATGTATATGTAATGTTTCTCGTTCTAGTATAGTTGTATATGTTCTGTTTCTAGTATAGTTGTATATGTTCCTGTTTCTAGTATAGCTGTATATGTACATGTTTCTAGTATAGTTGTATATGTTCATGTTTCTAGTATAACTGTATATGTACATGTTTCTAGTATAGTTGTATATGTTCATGTTTCTAGTATAGATGTATATGTTCCTGTGTTACCCCGATGGTAACTAACTATTGATGTACTGATGAGTATGAATATGGAAGTACTTTTATGTCTATATATGTATATATGATATATAACTAATATTGAAACGACTTTCGGATGGTCACCCGAAATCCCACCAGACCACATCCAAATCGAGAAAAAGGAAATAGGGCGGATGGCCTTCCTAAGCCCTTTAAACATTATTTATACATCTATACATATATGGGCATGCAATTGAATATATAAAGGCATAAATAAGTTTTCATAAGACATTTGAAACATAAATATAATTTCAAGAGAAGATCGACTTGATGTCAATCTATAAAACAATTTGAAGGCATAAGTTGATAAAACAGTTTAAGTATAAGAAACATTTGTTTGAATCATAGTTTGTAAATAAGTTTGGATAGTAAAAGAGTTTGTAAAACATTTCAAAGTAAAGCAGTTTGATAAACAGTTTGAACAGTGGTAAAAATCATTGGTTTCCTAGTTATTAATCACATGTGATTAAATGCAATCACATGTGATTGAAGCAATAACTATAAGTATTTGACTTGTATCCCCCATAAAGTATTTAAAACATTTAAAATCATTTCAAAGGTTGATTAAAGGGGTATGAACTCACATGTGGTGAGTTGTACGAATTGTAGTGTCGGATACCGTGCTAGGTGGCAAACGGAGACTTGTTTACACGCACGAGCCTAGTTATCATATAATAAGCATATATATAACTAATTAGCCAAATAATAACTTAACAAATAATTTAAGACACTTAGGAACATGTAAACACTTTTCATCAGTGTTAAAGGTCCTAATGGTTGCATCTAAGTTGCTACGGGACAAGGCAAAAGGGTTTAAAGCATCAAATGACCTTGTATAAGAGTTCACCACCCAACAAACCCCACCTTTGGAGTTTACAGCCGTAAACTCATGGGTTTATGGCCGTGAACTCCTCACTTGGTGGTTTTAAGGTATTATCTTGATCCTAGAATTAACCTAGCTTTGTTGGAATAATCCTTGAAGTAGTTTAAGGCCCTAGAATGCTCCATTGAGGAGTTTACGGCCTAATGACCATATCCCCTAGAGTTTACGGCCGTAAACTCCTATGTGGTGTTGGTTTTAATTCATTTGAGGCACTTGCACATGTAGGATAGCTTCCATGTTTTTATCTAAGGCTAAAGGGGACAAGAGGCACACATTTGTGCTTTCACTTGGAGTTTACGGCCCAAGTGATGTTCCTTGGCCGTAAACTCCCTTTTAGGGATGATTCTTATGTAGTTAAATCCCTATTCAAGTCCTATGCATTTAAGGGTAATAGTCTTAAGGCCTTAGGGGTGTTTGTGGTACATTTTGCCCTAGAAAAAGGGGTTTACGGCCCAAGAGATATTCTTGGACGTAAACTCCTATAACTCCATGATTTTGAAGTGTTTTGATGTTTAAAATGGTTACAAGAATTTGAGGGTTAATGTCCTTAAGCTTTAGGGGTGGTTTAGGGCACATTTAGCCCTTAAAAAGGGATTTACGGCCCAAGAAATGTCCTTGGCCGTAAACTCCTATATCTTGTGGTTCTTGATTGCTTTATAGTCTCTAAAGATCATACATTAAGTCCCTAACTAGTTGTCTATCAAGGAAATGGGACTAGGTAGCCTTAAAGCTCCATTTTGGAGTTTACTCCCAAACAACGTTCTTGGGCGGTAAACTCCCGGATCTTGCAGTTTAGACATGTAATTGATGTTATAAAGCATATAACAAGTAATGAAACACCTCTAGGAAAGTAGAATCACAATCTGGGATGAAAACCCGAAGATCCGTCAGAGAGAAAATGGCTTTTCTCTAATTGGAATTGTGAATAATGAATTAATTAAATTCAGAAATCTATTTATAGTCCTGAAATATTTTGGTAGAAAATATTTTTATTCTGGATATTGGACTGCAGCATTATGAAACTTGGAATGCTCAAATTTCACAAAACCAGGAGCATCCACTCTCCTGATATCTCCTTAAACGTAAAGCCTAATGTACACAAACTTGTTCGGAAAAGTATGAAATTCACTGAAACTGGACTAGCTTCCATTGAATAGATAATGTTCGTACAAATGGAAATTTCGGGTTGTCACATCATCCCCCCGTTAGAAGGAATTTCGTCCCGAAATTAAAATTTAAGCAAATAAGAGTTACAAATAATTAAGCGAAAAGATGAGGGTATTTCAGTTTCATCTGATCCTCGCGTTCCCAAGTGAATTCCGGTCCTCGCTTGGCGTTCCAGCGAACCTTCACGATAGGGATACGGCTTTGTTTCGTCTGCTTGACCTCACGGTCCATGATCTCTACAGGTTCTTCGACGAAGTTGAGGCTCTCGTTGATCTCGATCTCGTCGAGTGGGATTACAAGAGTCTCGTTGGATAGACACTTTTTCAAGTTAGATACGTGGAATTTAGAATGTACGTTACGAAGTGTGTCGGGTAGATAGAGTTTGTAAGCTACGGGGCCGACTCTTGCAAGAATCTCGAAAGGCCCTATGTACCTCGGATTAAGCTTCCCACGCTTGCCGAAGCATATCAAGCCTTTCCAGGGTGAGACTTTGAGAAGGACTCGGTCTCCCACCTGAAATTCCAAAGGTTTTCTTCGTTTATCAGTGTAGCTCTTCTGTCGGTCTTTAGAGGCTTTCAATCGTTCACGGATCTGAACGATTTTCTCTGTCGTTTCCCGAATGATTTCCGGACCAGTGAGAGTACTGTCGGAAGCTTGCCCCCTTGCTAATTGGGTATCACCCATCTCAGCCCAGCATAGAGGGGATCTGCACTTTCGGCCGTAGAGAGCTTCGAATGGAGTAGCCTTGATGCTCGTGTGATAACTGTTATTATAGGAAAATTCGACAAGGGGTAAATGAGTATCCCATGCTTTCCCAAAATCGATCACACAGGCTCGCAACATATCTTCCAGTGTTTGGATGGTCCTCTCACTCTGTCCGTCGGTCTGTGGATGGTAGGCTATGCTCATGTCCAGCCTTGTTCCTAGGGAATGTTGTAGTGATTGCCAAAATCTTGAGGTGAACCTACTATCTCTATCGGAGATAATGGACATAGGTACACCATGTAGCCGTACAATTTCCCTAATGTATGTTCTCGTAAGTTTCTCCATCTTGTCGGTTTCTTTGATAGGCAGGAAGTGTGCAGACTTGGTCAATCTATCAACGATGACCCATATGGTGTCAAGTCTACCCGTTGTCTTGGGCAACTTGGTTATGAAATCCATAGTGATCCGCTCCCACTTCTATTCTGGAATCTCTGGTTGTTGCAGTAAACCAGAGGGCTTCTGGTACTCGACCGTAACCTTCGCGCAAGTAAGGCATTTACTTACGAAGGTAGCAATCTCTGCTTTCATATTAGGCCACCAGTATAGCTTTTTAAGATCCAGATACATCTTATCTGAACCTGGGTGGACGGAATACCAAGTGTTGTGCACCTCGGTCATGACCAAGTCTCGGAAACCACCGTGTTTCGGTGTCCAGATCCGGTTCATGAAATATAAAGCTCCGTCACCCTTGGCTTCGAAGTTCTTGTCCATTCCCCTAAGGGATTCACTCGACACATTTTCAGGTTTCATGGCCTCAAGTTGAGCCGCCTGAATTTGCTTATTCAGGTGTGAATGGATGGTTATTGACAATGACTTGACTTTGCGACCAGAATATTCCTTCCGACTTAGGGCGTCTGCTACCACGTTGGCTTTACCCGGATGATAACGAATATCGCATTCGTAATCACTGAGTAGCTCGACCCACCGTCGTTGTCTCATGTTGAGCTCCTTCTGATCAAAAATATGTTGTAAACTCTTGTGGTCGGTAAAGATAGTGCTTTTCGTTCCATACAAGTAATGTCTCCAGATCTTCAGAGCAAACACTACTGCTCCTAGTTCAAGATCGTGGGTCGTGTAGTTAACCTCGTGTGTCTTCAACTGTCTCGAGGCGTAGGCGATGACCTTACCTCGCTGCATCATAACACATCCGAGTCCTTGATTGGATGCATCGCAATAGACTACGAAGTCTTTTATCCCTTCGGGAAGGGATAGTATTGGCGCGGTGCACAAGGCTCGTTTGAGCGTTTGGAACGCTCTTTCTGTTTCTCTTCCCAGTCAAAGGCCATGCCTTTCTGGGTCAGGGTCGTAAGAGGTTTCGCTATTCGGGAGAAGTTCTGAATGAACCTGTGGTAGTAGCCAGCGAGACCTAGAAATTGACGAATTTCTGTAGGCGTCTTTGGTGCTGACCAGTTCTCAATGGCTTTTATTTTGGATGGGTCCACGTGGATTCCCTCTTCGCTTACCACGTGTCCTAAGAATTCGACTCTTCGGATCCAAAATTCACATTTCGAGAACTTCGCATAAAGTTTCTCTTTTCGTATTGTCTCTAGAACTTGTCGCAGGTGATCGCCATGCTCTTTCTTACTTCTGGAGTAGATCAGGATGTCGTCAATGAAAACGATGACGAACTGATCCAAGTAAGGTCAGCATACTCTATTCATCAGATCCATGAAGACTGCGGGCACATTGGTCAATCCGAATGGCATCACCACGAACTCGTAATGTCCGTAACGAGTTCGGAAGGCTGTCTTCGGCACATCCTCCTCTAGCACTCGTAATTGGTGATATCCGGATCTCAGATCAATCTTGGAAAAATAGTTCGCCCCTTGCAGTTGGTCGAATAGATCATCTATGCGTGGCAGAGGGTAACGATTCTTGACCGTCAGTTTGTTGAGTTCTCTGTAGTCAATACACATACAAAATGATCCGTCTTTCTTTTTAACGAACAAGACCGGTGCTCCCCAAGGTGAGAAACTTGGTCTTATAAAACCCTTGCTGAGCAGTTCGTTAAGTTGACCAGAGAGTTCCTGCATCTCAGCTGGTGCTAAACGGTAGGGCGACTTGGCTACTGGGGTAGCTCCTGGGACTAAGTCGATTCTGAACTCGACTTGTCGTTGCGGAGGTAATCCGGGTAGTTCTTCTGGGAAAATGTCAGGAAAGTTGCTCACTACAGGAATGTTCTTCCGTTCCTTCGTTTCTAGGTTCGTGTCGATGACGTGAGCAAGGAATGCGTGGTATTCTTTGCGCAAATATTTATGTGCTTGAATACTTGATACAATGCGAAGACTCGCACCAGGTTTGTCGCCGTAGACTATAAGAGTTTCGTTAGACGGGAGGTTTAGACGGACTGCTTTCTCGTAGCACATGATGTCGGCGCAATGAAGACTTAACCAATCCATGCCGATAATAACGTCGAAACTCTTTATTGAGACCGGCATAAGGTCGATTGGGAATGGTTATCTAAGGTTAGGAGACAACCTAAGTATATGCTATTAGTACTTTCAGTTTTCCCATTGGCCATTTCTACTGTGAATTTTTCGTTAAGTGCGTGTGGTTGTTGCTTAAGCATGCGAGCAAATTTATGGTTTACGAAGCTTCGCTCCGCTCCACTATCGAACATAATGCATGCATAGGAGTTATCAAGGAGGAACGTACCAGTCACCACAGTCGGGTCAGCAACTGCTTCCCCGTGGCCTATAGCTAGTACCCTTCCCGCTCCACCAGCATTCTTTGCTTTGGGGCAGTCCCTCTTATAGTGGCCTGTTTCGCCACATCCTTAGCAAGTTGGGCTCGCGCCTGAGCCAGGAACTTGGGAGATCGGTTGTGCCGGGAACTTACAGAAACGGACGGTGTGTCCTTTTCTGTTGCAGTTAGAACACTGCATTTCACGGCAGGCGCCGTTGTGGTGGAAGTTGCATTTGTTGCACTTCGGCAAACTTCCAGCATACTGCTTCCCGGAGCAGTAACAACAGTAGGGGTTACCGCAGCATGCACTGCCACGATTTGCTGTTTCTTGGCAGCTCGCTGTTTCTTCTTCTCATCCCAGAACTTCCGCTTAGTGCCAGCGGGTTTGGAGGGTTCTGGGATGGCTAGGGTGGTTGTGGTTGCAGGGGTTTTGACTCCATGGTTAATGAGTCTTTTTGCCAAACGCTTGGCACTGTCGAAGGTAGCGGGGTTTGATGCTAAGACATTCCCCTGGTACGGAGGCACTAGCCCCCATATGTACCGTTCGATCTTTTTCCCTTCAGTGGGAACCATATTGGGGCAGAGGGCCACCAGTTCACTAAATCGGGCAGTGTAAGCGATCACATTGGTGCCCTTCATGGTCAGGTTCCAGAGTTCATGTTCTAACTTCTGGACTTCGCCCCTCGGGCAGTATTCCTCAGTCATGAGGTCCTTCATCGTTTCCTAGCCCATGTCGTTAGCCACGACGAGTGTTAGGGCTTTAACGTGGCCGTTCCACCACGTTAGGGCTTTTCCCTCAAAGGTGCATGCGGCCTATTTAACTTTGCACGTAGCAGGGCATGAACAGATTTCGAAGACTGATTCAGTCTTCTCGAACCATTGCGAGAGGGCAATGACTCCGCCGGTGCCATAGAAAGGCTTCGGCTTGCAGTTTGTGAAATCCTTGTAGGAGCAATCTCTCGAGCGCACATGGATTTCGATCAGAATGGATTCAACAGGGGTTCCACCTCTGCTGGCATCGGATGAGTGATACTGAGCCATGGCAGTTGCCACTGCTGCAGCTACGACAGCATTCAGGGCTGCAGTATCGATGACCAGAGGCAGAGGAGGCTGTGGAGGTGCAGGGTTATTCCTGGGAGATTTACGAGGAGTCATCTTTCAGCTATAATTTTATAAAGACAAGAAAGATGGTAAGAATCAATTTGTAAGCAACGTGAGAGTGACACATGGACTAACTAACCATAGCCCAACAGTTGAATGAGTGTTTGAAATCACAATAAGAAATATTAGTAGGAATACACAGGTGTACAGATTTTTCCCACAGATTAGATAGATTTCAATAGTACGGGTATTACTGATGTAATAAGTTCAAGGAAAATAGACCTAACAGTAGGTCTTACATCATACCAAAAGGATAGGTTTGACAGTTCTTAGATTCCTAATTAGAGTACTGAAAGTTAGGAATATTTTACAGACAAGTGCTACTTAGAGCACAGATGTTTAAAGGCTAATCCCTAATCAAAAGACAGAGATGTACTACACATCATCTAATGGCGATGGGAATTCCTCGGGCGAGCCCTGAGGTCGGACACTTGGCGAAACACCTCTTGAAGCTGTCGATCCTGAGCTCTCTGACGAGCTCGAAGTTCTAAGACTTCAGCACGGGAGGCAGCCAGTTGTTGCTGCAGGGTTTCATTGGTCCTCCGGGTCCGTTCCATGTCTTCTTCAAGACGGCGGATGCGGACTGTGTTGACACCTGAATTGGCATCAATCTCCATGACCCGGTCGATGGCTGCTCGACCTTGCTCGACATTACGAGCTATTCTGCGAATAATGACAAACAGAGCTCTGTCAGCAGAGCCACCATCGCTGACGTTGTAAAAGGTTCGGTCCCCAAAGTATGGTAAGGGTTGACCTTGTTCATCACTCCAGCAGTTCAAGTTGTTTGCCCACATGGGTGTAGGACCTGGAAACACTGGTCGAGGGTTGTTGTTCAGGGCTTGACCTACAAGTGGTAGGTTGTTGACTTCAGGCTCGGAGTCAGATCCGTCAGAAAAGCCTTCTGCGAGGTGATCATCCAAAGGGATTGGATGCTCATCTTCGGGCTCTTCATCGATCCACCCGACATTGCCTTCATTTGGAAAGTACGGGTCGCCGTGATGGAATCCAGCCATTTAGATCTACGCGAGAAGAGAGGTATAAGGATATAGTATACATGTAACTAGTAGTACAAAATACACCTATCGTATTTTAAGTTTAAGTTCTACTGATTTTTTTTGTGGTATTGTTGGTAAGTTTTTAGACTTGTTAACACATCACAACCATTCTAGGGCATATGCTAATCACTCCTAGGACCAGCATAGTTGATCAGGCTATGCCATTCCCAGGACTGACTATACATCCCCGAGCTCACTTGTGATATTTAACAATCGTAATACTTTTGTTCTTGTCATTGTGACACTGATTTTTAGTATGAATGTAGACTAGTATACTTAATTAGATATTTTATTATTTAAAGTATAGACTCTTGGTCAGAGTGTTTTAATCCCTTTTTGGGTTTATAGTTTAGTATATCTTTTATGGGTTGATATACTTGATTCACTATAAACAATGCTCTGATATCAATCTGTCACACCCCAAAACCAAGAACGGCGGAAACGTTCTGGGGCGGAGGACGTCATGTATAGTATCACAACACGGTAAATGTAAATAAGCAAACAACATCATCCATTGCATTAAATATATAATTTTAATACAAGCGTGTTCTGTACAGTTATAGACACCAAAATAATGTAAATCAAAATGATAAGACGAGTCTTGTATACACTCCATCTTCTCAAAAGCTGGCATCGGTACCTGTCTACTGATGACCTGAGAATACAAGTTATTTTGAAAGAGTTTATCAGCATTAAGCTGGTGAGTTCATAAGTATTTTAGCGTCAATGTTTGTTGTCAAAAACGTTTGAACCTGTCTCAATGTATAAGTTTGTAAAAATGTAAGTAAATGTTTGAAAGTGTTTGTAAAAGTTTGAATCTCTCAGAAAATCCTATATTTTCTATTAAAGTAACCTTCTACCAAGGCTTAACTGTCTTGTATACTCGTTTGTTGTAAAAGTGCGTAATTACCCAAGTATAACTATCATTTAATAAAATATAGTTTGTACATTAATGCTTAAGTGAGGTTATCACTAAAATATGTAATGGGTAAATCATTGTAGTAGTGTAGTTTTGTATAATAAGAACTACTGCTGTACTAACTACCTTAAACCGGATTTATATTAAGGTATAATGTGATAAATTGCACCATGCTATCGACTGGTAACAACGACATAATGAATTGTCGTAATAACGGAATGACGTTTGGCACCCGCAGACCTGCAGGTCCGGCTGTAGCGGATCACAATTGTTAACGTATTCATGTATATCTAATGTTTCTCGTTCTAGTATAGTTGTATATGTTCTGTTTCTAGTATAGTTGTATATGTTCCTGTTTCTAGTATAGCTGTATATGTACATGTTTCTAGTATAGTTGTATATGTTCATGTTTCTAGTATAACTGTATATGTACATGTTTCTAGTATAGTTGTATATGTTCATGTTTCTAGTATAGATGTATATGTTCCTGTGTTACCCCGATGGTAACTAACTATTGATGTACTGATGAGTATGAATATGGAAGTACTTTTATGTCTATATATGTATATATGATATATAACTAATATTGAAACGACCTTTGGATGGTCACCCGAAATCCCACCAGACCACATCCAAATCGAGAAAAAGGAAATAGGGCGGATGGCCTTCCTAAGCCCTTAAAACATTATTTATACATCTATACATATATGGGCATGCAATTGAATATATAAAGGCATAAATAAGTTTTCATAAGACATTTGAAACATAAATATAATTTCAAGAGAAGATCGACTTGATGTCAATCTATAAAACAATTTGAAGGCATAAGTTGATAAAACAGTTTAAGTATAAGAAACATTTGTTTGAATCATAGTTTGTAAATAAGTTTGGATAGTAAAAGAGTTTGTAAAACATTTCAAAGTAAAGCAGTTTGATAAACAGTTTGAACAGTGGTAAAAATCACTGGTTTCCTAGTTATTAATCACATGTGATTAAATGCAATCACATGTGATTGAAGCAATAACTATAAGTATTTGACTTGTATCCCCCCATAAAGTATTTAAAACATTTAAAATCATTTCAAAGGTTGATTAAAGGGGTATGAACTCACATGCGGTGAGTTGTACGAATTGCAGTGTCGGATACCGTGCTAGGTGGCAAACGGAGACTTGTTTACACGCACGAGCCTAGTTATCATATAATAAGCATGTATATATAACTAATTAGCCAAATAATAACTTAACAAATAAGTTAAGACACTTAGGAACATGTAAACACTTTTCATCAGTGTTAAAGGTCCTAATGGTTACATCTAAGTTGCTACGGGACAAGGCAAAAGGTTTTGAAGCATCAAATGACCTTGTATAAGAGTTCACCACCCAACAAACCCCACCTTTGGAGTTTACGGCTGTAAACTCATGGGTTTATGGCCGTGAACCCCTCACTTGGTGGTTTTGGGTGTTTTAAGGTATTATCTTGATCCTAGAATTAACCTAGCTTTGTTGGAATAATCCTTGAAGTAGTTTAAGGCCCTAGAATGCTCCATTGAGGAGTTTACGGCCTAATGACCATATCCCCTAGAGTTTACGGCCGTAAACTCCTATGGGGTGTTGGTTTTAATTCATTTGAGGCACTTGCACATGTAGGATAGCTTCCATGTTTTTATCTAAGGCTAAAGGGGACAAGAGGCACACATTTATGCCTTCACTTGGAGTTTACGGCCCAAGTGATGTTCCTTGGCCGTAAACTCCCTTTTAGGGATGATTCTTATGTAGTTAAATCCCCATTCAAGTCCTATGCATTTAAGGGTAATAGTCTTAAGGCCTTAGGGGTGTTTGTGGTACATTTTGCCCTAGAAAAAGGGGTTTATGGCCCAAGAGATATTCTTGGCCGTAAACTCCTATAACTCCATGATTTTGAAGTGTTTTGATGTTTAAAATGGTTACAAGCATTTGAGGGTTAATGTCCTTAAGCTTTAGGGGTGGTTTAGGGCACATTTAGCCCTTAAAAAGGGATTTACGACCCAAGAAATGTCCTTGGCCGTAAACTCCTATATCTTGTGGTTCTTGATTGCTTTCTAGTCTCTAAAGATTATACATTAAGTCCCTAACTAGTTGTCTATCAAGGAAATGGGACTAGGTAGCCTTAAAGCTCCATTTTGGAGTTTACTCCCCAAGAACGTTCTTGGGCGGAAAACTCCCGGATCTTGCAGTTTAGACATGTAATTGATGCTATAAAGCATATAACAAGTAATGAAACACCTCTAGGAAAGTAGACTCACAATCTGGGATGAAAACCCGAAGATCCGTCAGAGAGAAAATGACTTTTCTCTAATTGGAATTGTGAATAATGAATTAATTAAATTCAGAAGTCTATTTATAGTCCTGAAATATTTTGGCAGAAAATATTTTTAATCTGGATATTGGACTGCAGCATTATAAAACTTGGAATGCTCAAATTTCACAAAACCAGGAGCATCCACTCTCCTGATATCTCCTTAAACGTAAACCCTAATGTACACAAACTTGTTCGGAAAAGTATGAAATTCACTGAAACTGGACTAGCTTCCATTGAATAGATAACGTTCGTACAAATGGAAATTTCGGGTTGTCACACATGTCAACATACCCAAAATACCCTTAAGGCAAACTTAGTCAACCCTGGTCAAAGTCAAAGTCAAAGTTAATGGCCCTTAATGACAAATATCCATCCTCACGTCATGACTAGGCCTTGGTCACGTCATGACAATCCACTTGGTCCGTTTCCAACTCGACTCGACCCAACCGAGTCAACCTAGTCAAAGAAATCACTTGATCTGACATCACGACATGAGCACCCATTATCACGTCGCGAGCTCTAAGGATCCTAGCAGAAATTGGGGTTTATTCAAACCTCACGTCGTAAGATCTTAGGTCTCACGTCCTGAGCACATTCTGAAGCTAAAAGTCATCATTTTAAGTCCTTATTCCATTAAGTCCCCAAATCTACCTCATCCAGAAGTTAAAGGGGACTCATATAGTCCATAAAAATGTTTCCTTTATGGCCATGCTTTGATCATGCATGGTCTAACCTATTCTATGTTAGAAGTGAAGAAATATGCTTCCAACTTTCATGTAGGCCTCTCATACCTTATCAACTTCTAGATCCGAACAATATGATGATCTAGGAACTCTTAGAATTCATAAAGTTTCTGACTTTATGGATTTACTTAACTCAAGCATGCTAAACATGAATAAAGGTGGACAAAATCCTAGATCTACCCATGCAATGTAATAAAGTTTGGATCTTTGATATTTACAAAGGTCCAACAACAATAAGAGGTGATGATAATGTTGCTACTTGTCCACTCCACCACTAGATTACTCCTTTCATCTTCTTCTCTCCTTCTACAAGCTAGAAATTGCACCAAAATGGTTAAGAACTTCAAGGGTGATAAATCTCAGGGTTCTTTGGGGTTTAGAGTGTGACGGAGGCGAAGGGTGAACAACCGTAGCCCCCCTTTCTTTTAAATACCGAAAATTAGTGTTTTTGGTCCTCAGATTGCTCTCATGTTGTGAGCATTGGATTGCTCATGTCGTGAGCCTCAAAATGACACACAGATCTAATTATTGTTATGAATCAACTTGGTGTCTACTTGATATAACTTGTTGCTATTTATTTCATTTATATTTCCGCAATCGAACTCTTCTAACGTATTATTGTGGAGCTAAAAAGATTCTTTGGGATTAACTTATTATTCCGCATCATATTATCTTGTGACTAACATTTGTTCAAGTTTTTCTCTCAAAAAATGGAGCATACGCTTAGCGTACTTCGGTGATTGGACCGGGGTGCAAGACCTCGTACGCTATACGTATGAGGAGGTACGATGGGCGTACAAGGGTTGGAAGAAAACCCTAATATTCACATTGGTACCCTATATAAGCTGAATGTTAACCCCTTTTCCTCATTTCTAAGTCAGACTCCATACTCTAAATACCCGAAATCGACCTTGTAGCCTCTTGGAAGTGTTCTTGAGCTATTGGGAGGATTTGATGCTTATTTTTTTTCCCTTGGAAAGGAAACAAAAGAAGTTTGAAGTCGTTTTCTTGGTGGGAAAGCATTGGATCCAGAATCACCACCTTGTGGGGAAGCTTTTTTAGGTAACAAGTTTGAATCTTGGCTTATGTACAATTAGGTCTCTTCATGGCTAGCTTATTATGATTGTGCTCTTCTTTTTCAGATTATGGATGAGTTAGGTTGTTTAAGGGTTCATCCTTTCACATCTAACTTTGTTTTGGTATCCTTGAGCATAAAGCTGAAAGATTTGTAAGTATTATGGAGTCATGCATGTATTAAGTTAACCAATAATTCCTTTTAAGCTTAAGAGCTTCTTCTAGTCATGTATGAACGTAAAGTTGGCAACTTTATGTGGTACTCCAACTCAAGGAGGTCAGATTTGTGGCTTGGGAAGATTTTTCTTAATGGAATAAGTGAGAAACAGGTTTGGGTTGAATAAGGTGAGTATGCGGCGTATAAGTAGGTAAGTGCAGCATACCAACCTCCAAGTGAGTACGCTATGTGTACGTGCCTGTATGCCCTGCGTACTCGGTCTGAGTAGGTTTTGTGTATTTGGGCTTCGATTTGGGCTAACTTTTGGGCCTGGTTGCTTGGGGCTTTGTTGGGCCATCTGAGAATTTGTGTTTTGGATTAGGAATAAGTAGTAAGCTTTAGGATAAGGACCAAGTAAGGGTTTGGGCCTAATTTCGAAAATTGGGCCTAAAGTGGGCTTTGGGTGATTATTGGTTTGTAGGCCTTTATAATTGAGAGTTTGGGCTTTAGTCTTTGACCAAACGAAGTGAGGGTTAAAATGGTCATTTTACCCCATATATGTATTATTCGTTTAGGTTTGGAACCCAATTGCTAATTGGGTGTTAATTGTTTGCTAGCGCGGGGATTTTTTAGCGGATCTGCAGTCAGAGAGTATCCGTTGGTTTCAACAGTCTGAAGTGAGTCTTCTCACTATATCCATGGGTCAAAGGCACCAATGTCGACCCATTACGTGTTATATGGTATGCTAGTTGTTTCATGGAAGACCCCGAGGGTAGCCCGTGACACTTGGATATCAGACCATGCAGGGAGCCTATGGCATTCCAGTTAAAGAGCATAGGGAAGCCATGGCATTCCAGATAAAGACAATGGGGAGCCCATGGAAGCTATATGTATTTTGCATGATAATCTATGGTTGTATGTTGTATGGTATTTTGGGAAACTCACTAAGCTTTGTGCTTATGGTTTTCATTTTATGTTTCAGGTACTTTGGTTTTCCATTGGAAGAGCTCGGGATGATTGCAGAGCACATACCACATTTTTCCGCATTCTATGAATTACTCTAATTTGATGATGTTTTGTTAAATCTTGGTTACCTTGGTTTTATAAGAAAGATATGTATTGACAATTTATTAATCTAAAAACAAAAAAATTTATGTCGTGATTTTCGGGACGTTACACTACTTCTTGCACTCTGAATTGATGGTAGCTGGATCTTAGATCGATCTTTGAGTAGTAACGGGGTCCTTGTCGTTGGTCCAACAAGTCATCAATCCTCGAGCGTGGATACCATCTCTTGATGACGAGTTTGATCAAATCTCGATAGTTTATGCATGTCCTGAACCCTTTTATTTGATAACAATACCAGAGCTCTTAATGGAGAAAAGCTTGGCCTGATAAAGCCGTTGTCAAGAAGTTATTGGAGTTGATTGGATAGTTCTTTCATTTCCGATAGAGCCAAACGAGAAGGAGATCGTGCCACTGGTGCTGCACCTGAGATTAGGTCGATTTAGAATTTGACCTGTCTAACTAGAGGTATTCCAGGTAGGTCCTTTTGAAATATGTCCGGATAATCGTACACTTGCGGTGTGTCCTTTATTTCCTTACCTTTGTCTTGCATATCCACCACATAACCCAAGAAAGTTAAGCATTTATTCTACAAACACCTTCTTTCCTTCATGTAAGAGTTGATTCCTAGATTCTTTCCTGATCTGTCTCTATAAATCACGAGAGATTCGTTGTTGGGTAAGGTAGTCGGTCAAATTTTTCGTAATATAAAATCTATGCTCGATGACGTGATAACCAATCCATTCTGATGATCACATTAAAACTTCCAATGGTTATAGGTATTAGGTTGACGTGAAAGACGTGGTTATTCAGGGTGAGAAGGAAATTAGTGAGTATTTCTAAGGTGCTTTCTAACTGACTCTTTGCTACTTTCATCGTGTAAGTTTCATTAAGTTTCCATGATTTATAGTTAATCATGCTTAAATCTACATTTATAAGAAATAAAGCTTCTATCGGCACCATTATCTAGTAATACAGAAGCATAAATATTATTGATAGGAAAAATACCAGTTACCACAGTTGCTTCCTTTGTCACCCTTGTTATTTAGTTTCAAGGAGTCCTTGAAATTCCCTGGTTGATTGCACTCGAAGCAACTTCGGCTTCTTTCTGTAGTGGGGTTGAGGTTGCGTTGTTCGATTTCTTCTGCAAAACTTAAAGGTGTGACCTCTCAAGTTACAGATGTTGTAGACCATGTAATTTTCGACTTGGTGGAAATTGCACTTAGTATAGTGGGGATAAATTTCTTAGAGTAGGGATTTGATGGAGGGAGGTGTTTGTGATTGTGACATACACAGCGAAAACATCTGGATTGAGTTTGCGATGTTTGAGTTTCCCATTTGACTTACTATAGAAATTCCTTTTTGTATCCAAGTCTAGTTCTTTTCAATTTGTGGGTTTACGGTACCCTGACAGATACCCTGACAGATGTCCCAGTCCTTACACCGGTCTAAACTGACGGAGCCACAACAAGGCTAGGAGGAGGTCAACCAGCTTTGAACCGTCCCACCAAAGATGATATCGACAAGATGGAAAATGATTCTATTGCCTTTTATGAAATCTCTTGTGGAGTTGCTCCTGACAACTTCGACATTATCATAAACTGCAAATTAGCAAAAGAGATCTGGGATGTTCTAAAAAATCTGTATGAACGTTCAGAGCAAGCTCAAGACAAGAAGCTCACGATGGCACTCAATCAAAAACTTAAAAGCTTACACCGGTGAAAGTATGGAAGACTCCTTTAAGAGATTCAACTTGATTGTCACAAAACTATTCAATGCGGGCACCGTCGGCAGCCATCATGAAACAAATCTACAGTTTCTTAATGGCTTGGGAAGACATTGGACAACAGCCAAAATGATTGTTCAAGGAGATAGGAAGATTCACTCTTTGTCTCTCTATAAGCTCTATGGAGAATTGCAAGCTCAAGAGTCCACTGTACTCAAGGACTGTTCAGACTTCGGAGGTCCACTTGCTCTTGTAGCACAAACACCTCACACTCAAACATATCCCACCTCGTATGACTCACCACCACAGTCATATGAAGCTGCCTCAGAATATGATGATAAAGAAGAGTTTCAGAATGCCATCGCCCTTATCAGTAAAAAATTCAATCGCTTACCGCCTTCATTTCGTAAAAACCAACAGTACAACCGACCACCTTTTAACCGCAACTTTCAAAACAATCACTTTCGTTCCACCAAGAACCCTCTCCCTCCACCGCAGCCTCAGTAAACACAGTCTAAAGACGTACCACCGCAGTCTCAATCAACTGACTCCCATACTTCTTTAGAAGAAAAAAGTGACATTGTTAAATGACACAAGTGCAACAAAGAAAACCATTTTGCCAAGGATTGCAAGGCAAACGTACTGAAAGACAGAGCTTTCTATCTCAGAATGGCTCAAGAACTAGAGGTCAAAGAAAAGGGAAAAGCTTATGTTGCTCAAGTGAAAAGGAATCATCAGGTATGGTTATCAGGAGGCGAAGATGTAGACAATCATAGTAAAGGAAAAGGCAAGATCTGTATGGTAGCAATTGCTGATGAAGACGGCTCAACCAAGCTAAAGAAGAACCATTACTATATGGAGAAAGATGGAACTCTCAGCATTGTGGAACAGGTAAAACTTATGATTCAAACCTTAAATAATAGCATGCATGACTATCAACCTTTCATAGACACATTCAATGACACATGTGTTGCCGTCCTTACAGACTACAATAAAGCCTTAGATGAGAAGAACATCGCATCACAGGAGATGTTCCACGTTAGAGGACGTTTGGATAATAAGAGACTCAAAATGGAAATGTTAGAGAAGGACTTGATGCTAGAAAAGGATGCTAGAATGTTAAGTGAAACACAACTAGAGATAGCTTTAAATCAGAGATATTTAGCACAGAGTGAAATTGTACACTTAAATCTTTTAATTGAAAAGATTTTTAATGCAAGTGAAGCCATTGAAAATCTAGTTAATAATTGGAATGTTGATAACACCTTCAATTGGGGTTGGTCTAATGGGTATCCAACCGTAACGGACTCCTCACCTCGGTTCACCCCGGAATGTCCCTACGTCCCTCCAGACCGCAACTTTTTGTTCCCAGTCAATGACAAAACATTTCCTGAGGATATCCAAACTTATTTTGGTAAACTACATGATCTGAGTAATAACTGTGTTATCGAGGAAATTCTCCCTGAATTTTCTAATCATTTTGATAACATAATTCATTTTGATTCTCAAACATCATCCGTAGTTGATGAGGAAATTGTTGTAGAAAGTCCTGAAGTCACATTGGACTTTCCATCTCTGCAGTCTGACCGCAGTATTCCTAACCACAGTCATGAACTACAATCTGTCCCATTACCTAGTATCAAATGTCCCACTAAAGTGTCCACCAAGACTTACTTTGCAGTTGTTCACAGCATTACACCGCAGACCATTATCAAAAGTTCTGTGACTATTGAACCAATTAATCATGAATTACCAATCAAAAATTTTGAATTTGGTCAATGTTCTCAAAGTCCTGACATCTCCAGTTCGGATGAATCAAGTCCCTGTTTTTCAAAATTTCCAAAAGATTTAAGGAAACCGCAATTAAATGTCACTGACTGCGGTTCTCCTAAGACCGAAGCAAAAAGAGCTTTTAAAGAAGAATTTTGTTATCGTGGAAATCAACGGGAAATTCATTCAAAACAAAAGAAATTTGTTAAATGTTCCAAGTCAAAGAGTCCAGAAAAACTTGTTTTCTCAAATTATCACTTCAAATCAACTGTTTCCAAGAAAACAAAAAGGAAGGAGTTCATTGTTTCTAACACTGCTCAGAAATCATCTGACACTAAGGATAAGTCTTTTCGATCAAATGGTTTTCAGGTCTATTCATTAGACAATCCAAAATGGAAAGGTATTCTACCTACTACGACCCTTCCAAAGTCACTTTCAAAAACTCAAAAATGGAAAGGAATTTTGCCAAATACGGCACTCAAAAGGTCACCTCAAGAATTTAAGAAATCACCTCACAAAAGGCCTGCACGTATCACAATATTGTCTGCTTTGGGCCACTCGGCACGAGGACTTCCCAGGGGGTCACCCATCCTGGTACTACTCCCGCCCGAGCATGCTTAACTGCAGAGTTCTTATGGGATCTGCTGCCCTCACGGATTTCAAACGCGTTGTGACAAGGAAGGTATCCACACCCCTTATAATGTGTGTTTAGTTCTCCTTCCAAGACGATGTGGGATCAGATCTAACCCACTTTCACCCCCCATTATAGGGTTCGACGTCCCCATCGAACACATCGACCCGTGCCCTGGCTCTGATACCATTTGTAACATCCCCCTCTGGCACGTATCACAATATTTTCCGCTTTGGGCCACTCGGCACGAGGACTTCCCAGGGGGTCACCCATCCTGGTACTACTCCCGCCCGAGCACGCTTAACTACAGAGTTCTTATGGGATCTGCTGCCCTCACGGCTTTAAAACGCGTTGTGACAAGGAAGGTATCCACACCCCTTATAATGAGTTTTTAGTTCTCCTTCCAAGCCGATGTGGGATAAGATCTAACCCACTTTTAAAGTGGGTTAGATCTGATCCCATATCGGCTGGGAAGGAAAACTAAGCATTCCTTATAAGGGGTGTGGATACCTTCCATATCACAACGCGTTTTAAAGCCGTGAGGGCAGCAGATCCCATAAGAACCCTGCAGTTAAGCGTGCTCGGACGGGAGTAGTACCAGGATGGGTGACCCCCTGGGAAGTCCTCGTGCCGAGTGGCCCAAAGCGGACAATATTGTGATACGTGCCAGAGGGGGATGTTACAAATGGTATCAGAGCCAGGGCACGGGTCGATGTGTTCGACGGGGACGTCGAACCCTATAATGGGGGGTGAAAGTGGGTTAGATCTGATCCCACATCAACTGGGAAGGAGAACTAAGCATTCCTTATAAGGGGTGTGGATACCTTCCCTATCACAACGCGTTTTAAAGCCGTGAGGGCAGCAGATTCCATAAGAACTCTACAGTTAAGCGTGCTCGGACGGAGTAGTACCAGGATGGGTGACCCCTTGGGAAGTCCTCGTGCCGAGTGGCCCAAAGCGGACAATATTGTGATAAAAGTGGGTTAGATCTGATCCCACATCGGCTGGGAAGGAGAACTAAGCATTCCTTATAAGGGGTGTGGATACCTTCCCTACGACAACGCGTTTTAAAGCCGTGAGGGCAGCAGATCCCATAAGAACTCTGCAGTTAAGCGTGCTCGGGCGGGAGTAGTACCAAGATGGGTGACCCCCTGGGAAGTCCTTGTGCCGAGTGACCCAAAGCGGACAATATTGTGATACGTGCCAGAGGGGGATGTTACAAATGGTATCAGAGCCAGGGAACGGGTCGATGTGTTCGACGGGGACGTCGAACCCTATAATGGGGGTGGGGGTGTGAAAGTGGGTTAGATCTGATCCCACATCGGCTGGGAAGGAGAACTAAGCATTCCTTATAAGGGGTGTGGATACCTTCCCTATCACAACGCGTTTTAAAGCCGTGAAGGCAGCAGATCCCATAAGAACTCTGCAGTTAAGCGTGCTCGGGCGGGAGTAGTACCAGGATGGGTGACCCCCCGGGAAGTCCTCGTGCCGAGTGGCCCAAAGCGGACAATATTGTGATACGTGCCAGAGGGGGATGTTACACTACGTACCTGCAAGACCTGCAAAAAACACCTTTTCAAAACACACAAACAAAAACGTCAAATATTACAATCCTCGGACTGGACAAAAGCATACTTTTTCCTCAAAACCACAAACCAAGCCAAATGTCAGGGAATATGATAAAAAGTTCATGTGTCAATCTCAGTGTCAAAAGATCTTCTCCCATGACAAATCTCATCGTTTTCAAAAGACTCGTAACTATCCACAATCTCACAAAACATCAAAAAATCTCAAACACCCAGGACTGTGTGACAACCCGACATTTTGAGACAATATAATGTAACACCAGTCAAATTTAGGCCAAAATATAACTTTCATAAAAATCTTATTTGGGTTAAATAAAGTAGTAGGAATCGTATCAAGGTTTTCGTACATATAAAGAACACTAAAATCCGAGTTATAACGAAGAAGTTATGACCAATCTAAGATTCGCAGCAAAAACCAGCAACGCTGATAGACGTAAAACGCAAAGTTTCGATACAATAATTTTTAGCCTTAGGTATCTAAATGAAAGTCGTAGATTACGTTAAACCGTGATTATGCATAGAAAGAACACCCAAAACGGACTTCATATGAAAAAGTTACAAATTTTCTAAGTTTCGCAACAGCGGTAGGCAGCTAAAAACTCGAAATAAAGATCGAGCGATTTTTAGCCGACACAACCTAAACGAAAGTTGAAGACCCCGACAATAGGATTACAACAGTAACAAGTTTGACGAAAATGGACACCAGATGAAGGAGTTATGGATTTTTAACGAAGTTATCGTGTCCCGGCCTATTAATTAAAATATAATTAAAAATAACGTCAAAATTAGCCGGCGGAGGCTAAATGAAAGTTGTAGAGTATTTTCTCACCTTCGCATGGATATAAAGAACGTCCACAATGGAGCCCGTATGCGAAAGTTACGGATTTTACAAGTTCGTGGCACACACACCGAAACGATTTACGCCCAGCGTACTCGGATGCTAGGCTCCGGATCGTCCACGTCAACCAAAAACTTCGCCCAAGGATGCGGTCAGCAGTGATGCAAGCGAACGCCCAACGTAACCTCGGAGTACGCCCAGCGTACGAGGTGCGCCCCGCGTAAGTCCGAAGTACGCCCAGCGTACCGAGGACCTACAACTCCTATAAATAGAGTGCGAGGGTGCCGACTACCTTTGCTATAATTCTTCATTTCTCTCACATTTTCACCTCGTTTTTCGTGCCGACAACATTCCTACTTCGCGGTTTTATATCTAAACCCCGACGAAGGTCCGAAGCTTCGAGATTCCCGAGAATCTCGTCACTTTCCGGTCGAGGTGCCGCGCGGGAAAATCTCGTTTTCTTCAAATCACGCACTTCTTCGGTGAGTTCATACCCTTATAAACTACATTTTCAAATGTGTTATCAATGCTTTTTATACATTTTAGGGGGGGGGGGGGGAGGAATAAAAGTAAACATACGGTTATTATCGTGTGTAACCTAAAGTTTCATTATATACTCTTTTTATCAAGTAAACCATATGTGATTCATAACTACTACATGGAAACTTTCGTACACAAAATATATCACGATAACATCTTGTCTTTTTAAATTAAATATGTTGTTATACATATACGAATCAAACACTTTATCTATACTTTAAGTATATGTGTTCATTTATGTCGCTACAAAAGTTACACTTTACATAACAAGTGAGCATTTCACTATGGTTTACTATACAAACGAAACAAACTTTTGGAAAAACTATAATAGTTTACGGCAAACATTTTTACATGTTAAAAACTCTTTATCAAACTGTCTTACATACTTTATGTTTCCTTTCAAACGCTGTTAGAATCGTGTTTCAAACAAAGGTCTTCCTATACTTAAAATTGTTCTTATCAAACAAACTACTTTCAAATCATTTTATAAACTTACATCAAGTCATCATTTCTTATTTATTAAACTTTTCACAGGTTTTACAAAACTTCTTTTATATTTTTATTGTCAAATGCACGCCTATATATATATATATATATATATATATATATATATATATATATATATATATCATGTATACATATATTGGCTTAAAAGTTTTCATCAGTTGGTTCAGTACCTTTGGGTAACAAAGGCATACTTCGGTTATACACGCACAATACTAGTAACTATAATAGGTATAGTTAGGATATACTACTTACCATTCCAAGTACAAGGAATTACACAAGAGTCAGTTTATTTATGAGTCTATACTAATACATTACTTACTATATGAAGAGATACGATTACATACAATTACAAGGCATACAAATTTCAAGACATACAATTACAAGAGATACGATTACATAAGATAGTATACTAGATATTCATGAAATTTTACATACTACAAGTACCATATCAAAGAGATATTTTCATATACAAGAACAAATGGACATTTTCATTAGTAAATCTGTTTTATACTAGGTTTTGTGAGACATTTCACGTACTTTCGAGTATGCATTATTAAGTCCTGTATTATATACCATAATCCCTTGTAGGGGGAGCGTGATACTTGTGTATAGATCTATACGGGATTGACAATCCCACACCTAAGCTGTTAGCTACAGCTAGGCCGGCAGGCCTGGGGTGACAAACGTCATAACAATTCCAACGCCTGAAGAACGTTGTTACAGGCAGTCTGGGTCATTAGCAAGGTTATAAAACTCACATGGAGTATTAAAAACGCATTGATTTACGGGGTTATCAAATACTTTAGCGATTATATACGTACACAAATCTACTATTTTAGACATGGAAAAACACCATTGTAGTTCATTTTTGGGACTTTTAAACTACCACTCACTTATGGATAAATATTGGATTTCTAAAAGCAAACATTCAAAACGGTCGGGTCTTGGTAGAAGGCTACTTTTTATACTAGTAGAAAATATGGGATTTTCTAGAGTTTTCAAACGTTTACAACTACTTACAAACATGTTCATTGGTACAAACTTTCCTTCAAACATTGCAGGTCTTTCTTTACAGTTTTACAAATCAAAGTCACATAAATACTGATACTCTCTTTCAAAATAACTTGTATTCCCAGGACACAGACAGACAGGTACGATTACCAGGCTCTGTTAAGATGGAGCGGTAAAGACTCATCTTTTATTTTGATTATTCATTTTGTAGAATTATACTTTGAAAGAACTCAAATGTAATTAAAATTATACTATTAATGCAATGGGTGATGTTGTTGCTTGTTTACTACTTTGCATTGTTGTGATACATTACATGACGTCCTCCGCCCCAGAATGTTTCCGCCGTTCTAGGTTTTGGGGTGTGACAGATTGGTATCAGAGCATTGTTAATAATGAATTGAGTATGTCAACCCATAAAAGATATACAAACTATAAATACAATAGGGATTAAAATACTCTGATAAAGAGTCCATACTTTTAAATAATAAAATATTTAATTAAGTATACATTCTTGCATTCATACTAAAATCAGTGTCACTAGGACAGAACAAAAGTATTACGATTGTTGGGTAGCACAAGTAGACTTAGAGACATATAGTAAAAACTGGGATGATATAGCCTGATCAACTATATTATCTGAGGGTTGACTAGCATGTGCCTAAGTGTGGTTGTGAGTTGCAACCAACCTAAAAACTTACCCACAATACCAAAATGAGAACAATAGAACATATACCTAAAATACTATAGGAGTATTTTGTGTATTACTATAAACTACTTATGTGTTAGATTCTTATACCCCAATTATCGCATAGATAACATAGCTGGACCCCATCCCCACGAAGACCCATACTTCCCGAACGAAGGAAATGCTAGATGGTTCAGAGAAGAACCAAAGAATGATCATCCAATCCCTTTTGAATGATCATCATGCTGAAGACCTTTCGGATGATGATAACTCCGAACTCGAGGAGGAGAACCTACCCCCGGTAACTCCCAATTCAAATCCTAACCCTCGTCCAGCTCTTCATGGCTCGACGCTCCCTTGGGTAGAACGCTTGGAAACATGGAGTGAAGGGCAAGATCAACATATGCCGTCTAAAGGAGACCGAAGCTGCTACAACTTAAGCGAAGGGAGCTCAGCAGACAAAGTTCTACCAATCCTGATCCGTAGGGTTGCTCGAAACGAAATTCAGGGCAGGACGACTCTCCATTGTATCAAAGAGGGTAAATGCCAATGCAAGAATGCATACCATCCGCACCAATCGTCTTGAAAACACTCGTGTGAGATCCGAGAGAGACCATGAGACCCTGCTGCAAGAATTAGCTAAAACACGAGCCGAAGTCATAAAGATACGAGTACGCCAGAGAGTGTACGAAAGACACCTGCTTGATGATGGAACGTCAATTGGCTGAACTAAGAGTTCACCAAAAGTATGACCGCCGCCATTAAGAAATGCTTTATTTCCCTTCCTTGCTTAAAGGAATCGTTTTCCTATGTATGTCCTATGTAGCATTTTTCTATGTAACTACCTTGTACTGTAAGTACTGTTAGTTAGGCCTTTATGCGGCCAAAACCTTTCTACTCCGAATATGATGTAAGACCTTCTTCAAGATAAAATTTTCCTAAACTTATTACATCTTAAACATCGATGATATTGACAGTCGGCTAACTTCCATGTCACTCTTTGTTCAAAAGCCCTCATCATACCTTCGTTGGAGTATATCTGAAACATGCTTTAGTCAAGTCATTGGACTATAGTAATTTAACTCCGGAGACATTTCCATGTCTCTTTTAGTGGTCGGATCATGTTATTCACCAACCAACGATACCTCGGCTTGAACGACAAACGTCTTAAGATCATTCTACAAACATACTTCTACACTGTACTAGGACTGCATCATAGGGATGTAGGTCAAACTTTCGGGAACATACTCTTACTCTTTACTTAAAGAAATCGAAGTACATCTAGAGTCAACCAGAATCGCTCACAAAAATCCTTTTTTTTCGTGTTACAGAATCATGTCGTCATCCGGAAACGATCAGCCGAACAACGAAACCCCTATCCTCCATATCGACACCGCTTCATTACAAGCTGCAGTAGCAGCTGCGGTGACAACTTTCCTTACACACATCAACTCAGGCAACACAAGCAAGACCGACATAGGAGTCGAGAGTTCCGATGGTAGTACCAAACCGGGAAAGCAACAAACGGCAACAGTCATAGACTTGCGAAGCCGTAAGACCGAAAGGAAGAGACGATATCGTCAAGCGCTAAAGGAGCGCAAGAGATCCCAAAGACTTGCCATGCCACAGCAACAAATGGCAACTCCTGCAGAACGCTTTAGGAAGCAATTTCCAAGGTGGTGTAATGAGGAAGGCACTCGTGTCCACATAACACTTGCTAAACACCTCACTCCCGCCACCAAGGCTAGTACTAGCTAGTCATGCCACCAATGTGGGGAGATAGGGCACCTCAAGAGGGATTGCACTATAACAAAGAACTCTGGCGTAGACGGTAGGATTTTCAGGATCACAGCTGCAGGAGAACCTACTTCGAACCCACGTTAATGTAATTTAGGCGTTTCATTGTAACAGACTTATAAACCATACAAAACTAGTGCAATCAAAGTCTTATCCTTTGCGGGATCCCGTCGGTATAGGGATGCTCGTGCTACGTATACTTGCCTTTTGTAGTATACCTTATTCGCAACAATAGGCTTGTAGTAGTCTAAAGTACTGTAACTTTGTTGATGGTTGTACGGTTGTGTCTTGTTTGTAAACGCCTTATATTCAAATCTAATGTCTTTAAGTTTCTTTATGATTCCGACATTATCATACGACTTGATCCAATTTGATCCTCACAAAAGCAACTTCATACGTACATCCCTTTCTTCGAAATCGCCTTTCTAGCGAAGCCATCATTCCAGAATACCGAAGTACCCATGTATAGAGTACCTCATAGTTCATTACCTTTCCAAAGAAATCCCCGAAGTACCACTTGTACAGTACGTCAAGTTCAAATCCAAAGGTCCATACGGTTGATCTGTCGCTGATGAATGTATACATAGGGGTGATATATAATCAAGGTTCTACAGGTTTGGAATTGACAGTTCCACTTTAACTTCTTTTTCCTCGATGGGATGTGAGCTTAAAGAAGAATCATTTATTCGACTACCTTCTCAACCTTAATTATATACGACTCGTATACCCGAGACTGTGATAGATGAACCAGGTATGAGTTCTACTATGAACTTCATGACGGAGACTGCCCATGACTGGGAATGATCGTGCTTCCGTGAGAATAAATTTAGAAATACCTATCCTTTTCCTTAATTCATGAGTAGTCATACTATCTTTTAGATCTTCACGACAGCTAATCCACCCCAAGGTTTTGACATCATAATCAGTAGGAGTTGGTTAAGTCTACATCGATCCAACATCAGGTGCTTTGATAAAGCAGTTCGTCCTAACCTCCGTAAACAATGAAGCCCTAGTTATTTACAGCGACGAACCAAGTACAAACCCTCTCATCATTTCGTGTATGCAAGCTCAGAAATGCTTACGAAAGGAATATCATGCATTCCTTGCACACATCGCCGAGACGTGCCAAGAAGTGAAGGACATTCAGAACATCCAAGAAATACGCGGCTTTCCTGACACCTTTCCAGAAGGACTACCGAGACTACCACCACAACGTCAAGTCGAATTTAGAATCGACATAGTTCCAGCGGCTACCCCTGTAGCCAGATCACCTTATTGTCTAGCTCCAACCGAGATGCGAGAACTTCCTAGCGAGCTTAAAAAACTCCTTAGAAGGGGAATTATTTAGGACAAGTTTCTCACTTGGAAGAGCGCCGGACTTTTCTGTAATCAAGAAAGAGCGTTCCAAACGCTAAGATAAGTCTGGTGCACCAATATTATCCCTCCCAAAAGGGATAGAATATTTCGTGGTGTAATGCGATACATCCAACCAAGGGCTTGGTTGTGTTCTTAAGCAAGAGGAAAATTCACTGCCCATACCTCAAGACAGGTTAAGACACAGGAGGTTGACTATTCAACACACTATCTTGAGTCAGGAGCAGCGGTAATTGCTCAGAAGATCTGGAGACACTACTTGTTGGGTACAAGGTGTAATACTCTCACAGACCACAAGAAGCACTCAACACACATTCGACAAGGAAAAGATATCATACCAGTGAAGTCAAACGAAAGAAGCAAAGTCGTAACCCGATAGTGAAAGGTTCGCTGGAATGCCAGGCAAAGACGAATGTTTACTTAAGAACACGAGTAGCAAATAAAACTTCTGTCCATAGCATGATTATTAATACTGCTTAAACTCGAATTTCGGGACGAAATACCCTCTAATAGGGGGATGATGTGACAACCCGACATTTTGAGACAATATAATGTAACACCAGTCAAATTTAGGCCAAAATATAACTTTCCTAAAAATCTTAATTGGGTTAAATAGAGTAGTAGGAATCGTATCAAGGCTTTCGTACATATAAAGAACACTAAAATCCGAGTTATAACGAAGAAGTTATGACCAATCTAAGATTCGCGGCAAAAACCGGCAACGCTGATAGACGTAAAACGCAAAGTTTCAATACAATAATTTTTAGCCTTAGGTATCTAAATGAAAGTCGTAGATTACGTTAAACCGTGATCATGAATAGAAAGAAAACCAAAAACAGACTTCATATGAAGAAGTTACAAATTTTCTAAGTTTCGCAACAGCGGTAAGCAGCTAAAAACTCTAAATAAAGATCGAGCGATTTTTAGCCGACACAACCTAAACGAAAGTTGAAGACCCCGACAATAGGAGTACAACAGTAAAAAGTCTGACGAAAATGGACACCAGATGAAGGAGTTATGGATTTTTAACGAAGTTTTTGTGTCCCGGCCTATTAATTAAAATATAATTAAAAATAAATTCAAAATTAGCCGACGGAGTCTAAATGAAAGTTGTAGAGTATTTTCTCACCTTCGCGTGGATATAAAGAACGTCAAAAACGAAGCCCGTATGCGAACGTTACGGATTTTACAAGTTCGTGGCACACACACCGAAACGATTTACGCCCAGCGTACTCGGATGCTAGGCTCCGGATCGTCCACGTCGACCAAACACTTCACCCGAGGATGCGGTCAGCAGTGATGCAAGCGAAAGCCCAGCGTAACCTCGGAGTACGCCCAGTGTACGAGGTACGCCCCGCGTAAGTCCGAAGTACGCCCATCGTACCGAGGACCTTCAGCTCCTATAAATAGAGTGCGAGGGTGCCGGCTACCTTTGCTAAAATTCTTCATTTCTCTCACATTTTCACCTTGTTTCTCGTGCCGACAACATCCCGACTTCCCGGTTTCATATCTAAACCCCGACGAAGGTCCGAAGCCCCGAGATTCCTGAGAATCTCGTCACTTTCCGGTCGAGGTGCCGCCCGGGAAAATCTCGTTTTCTTTGAATCACACACTTTCTTCGGTGAGTTCATACCCCTATAAACTATATTTTCAAATGTGTTATCATTGCTTTTTATACATTTTAAGGGGGGGGGGGGGGGGGGAGGGGGAATACAAGTAAACTCACGGTTATTATCGTGTGTAACCTAAAGTTTCATTATATACTCTTTTTATCAAGTAAACCATATTTGATTCATAACTACTACATGGAAACTTTCGTACACAAAATATATCACAATAACATCTTGTCTTTTTAAATTAAATATGTTGTTATACATATACGAATCAAACACTTTATCTATACTTTAAGTATATGTGTTCATTTATGTCACTACAAAAGTTACACTGAACATAACAAGTGAGCATTTCACTGGGGTTTATTATACAAACGAAACAAACTTTTTGGAAAACTATAATAGTTTACGACAAACATTTTTACATGTTAAGAACTCTTTATCCAACTGTCTTACATACTTTATGTTTCCTTTCAAACGCTGTTAGAATCGTGTTTCAAACAAAGGTCTTCTTATACTTAAAATTGTTCTTATCAAACAAACTACTTTCAAATCGTTTTATAAACTGACATCAAGTCATCATTTCTTATTTATTAAACTTTTCACAGGTTTTACAAAACTTCTTTTATATTATTATTGTCAAATGCATGCCTATATATATATATATATATATATATATATATATATATATATATATATATCATGTATACATATATAGGCCTAAAAGTTTTCATCAGTTGGTTCAGTACCTTTGGGTAGCAAAGGCATACTTCGGTTATACACGCACAATACTAGTAACTATAATAGGTATAGTTAGGATATACTACTTACCATTCCAAGTAGAAAGAATCAAACAAGAGTCAGTTTATTTATGAGTCTATACTAATACATTACTTACTATATGAAGAGATACGATTACATACAATTACAAGGCATACAAATTTCAAGACATACAATTACAAGAGATACGATTACATAAGATAGTATACTAGATATTCATGAAATTTTACATACTACAAGTACCATATCAAAGAGATATTTTCATATACAAGAATAAATGGACATTTTCATATGTAAATCTATTTTATACCAGGTTTTGTGAGACATTTCACGTACTTTCGAGTATGCATTATTAAGTTCTGTATTATATACCATAATCCCTTGTAGGGGGAGCGTGATACTTGTGTATAGATCTATACGGGATTGACAATCCCACACCTAAGCTGTTAGCTACAGCTAGGCCGGTAGGCCTGGGGTGACAAATGTCATAACAATTCCAACGCCTGAAGAACGTTGTTACAGGCAGTCTGGGTCATTAGCATGGTTATAAAACTCACATGGTGTATTAAAAACACATTGATTTACGGGGTTATCAAATACTTTAGCGATTATATACGTACACAAATCTACTATTTTAGACATGGAAAAACAGCACTGTAGTTCATTTTTGGGACTTTTAAAGTACCACTCACTTATGGGTAAATATTAGATTTCTAAAAGCAAACATTCAAAACGGTCGGGTCTTGGTAGAAGGCTACTTTTTATACTACTAGAAAATATGGGATTTTCTAGAGTTTTCAAACGTTTACAACTACTTACAAACATTTTCATTGGTACAAACTTTCCTTAAAACATTGCAGGTCTTTCTTTACTGTTTTACAAATCAAAGTCACATAAATACTTACGAATTCACCAGCATTATTGTTGATACTCTCTTTCAAAATAACTTGTATTCCCAGGACACAGATAGACAGGTACGATTACCAGGCTCTGTGAAGATGGAGCGGTCAAGACTCGTCTTTTATTTTGATTATTCATTTTATAGAATTATACTATGAAAGAACTCAAATGTAATTAAAATTATACTATTAATGCAATGGATGATGTTGTTCCTTGTTTACTACTTTGCATTGTTGTGATACATTACATGACGTCCTCCGCCCCAGAACGTTTCCGTCGTTCTTGGTTTTGGGGTGTGACAGACTAGGCTTGAAAGTTGACTTAAAACATGTCCCTAAAACCTCACATCATGTATCGAGTAAAACATCGTATGTGACTCCGGGCTCCAAACTCGCTTGGGTGCCCAAATTAACCACTTAACTTCTGTAGGCTTTGTGCAAGGAGGATCAAGAAGAAGAATGGTTGATCGATAGTGCCTCCTCCTTGCACATGACCAGAAGGTTAGAATACCTTTGGGATTTCAGGCCTATATGCAATGGTGGAAATGTTACATTTGGCAACAATGCGAATGTAATCATTTGAGGTTATGGTGTACTCACTACGAGGAACTTCTCAATACAGAAGGTAGCTTATGTAGAAAGCCTTAAACACAATATCATCAGTGTTGGCTAACTATGTAAGGCAGGCCATCGAGTGGAAGTTTGATGATCAATTCTGTTACATCATGACGAGTGATAGAAGCACCTGCTTAATCAAGTCACGATTCGAAGGCACCATGTATCCTCTGGATGTCTCTCTCATCGTTGGAAAACCAAAACTGTGCTTTCTCTCCAAAGCTGTATCCGAAGTTAGCTGGTTATGGCACCGCAAGCTCACTCATCTTAACTTCAAATACATCAACACCTTGGCCACTGAAGAACTGGTCAGAGGACTACCCATTCTCAAGTTCAGCAATGACACTCTATGTCCTGCTTATGAATGTGGTAAGCAGTCAAAAGCAAGTCACCCTATGGTGATTGACTCTTCTATATCTGAACCACTTGAACTACTCCACATTGATCTATGCGGTCCATCAACCGTAGCTAGCCTCCATCATAAAAAATATATACTGGTTATAGTTGATGATTTCACTCGCTTCACTTGGGTATTCTTCCTCAGACTCAAATCCGAAACACCGCAAATTCTAATAAACTTCATCAGAGAAATAGAACTCCAGTTCAAGCTTCCTGTAAGACGCATCTGCAGTGATAATGGCTCTGAATTCACTAATCGTCCTCTCAACAACTTTTTGATGTCAAAAGGTATCTCTCATAACTTTTCAGCTCTGTATACACCTCAACAAAATGGTGTAGTAGAGCGAAGGAACCGAACTCTTGTAGAAGCAGCCAGATCCATGATCAACTTCGCACATCTTCATGTTTACTTCTGGGCTGAAGCTGTAGCAACAACATGCTTCGTTCAGAACCAAAGCATTGTGTGCAAACGCCTCAAGAAGACACCGTATGACGGCCTCAACAACCGAAAGCCAAAAGTTCGTTTCTGTCACATCTTTGGATGTAGATGTTTTGTGATCAACAACAGAGATCATCTCAACAAATTTTCACCAAAATCCGATGAAGGCATCTTTCTTGGTTACTCCACAAATAAGGTTGCTTATCGGGTTCTCATCAGACGAACGAGGCTAATCATTGAAAGTTTCGATGTGAAGTTCGATGACTCTTACATCCGCAACACCCCTCCATGTACTGAAACCAGTGCCATCATGGAAAGTGACATTCCTATTTCTTCAGGTCCTCTAAACCTGGTTGAATTCAATTATGATGATCTTTTCAACCCTGTTGAAATGGCCAAACTATGTGAAGTTCTTGTATCACAAACTGGTCAACAACAACACGCTGATGTTTCTGGTCCATCTCTATCCGAAGTAGCATCTCTCAATACTTTCACCTCTCCGGTTGAGGGGGAAAGCTCTACTCCGGTTCAAACAACAACCATCGAGGTTCTAGTACGTGATGATGCTCAAGTTCCCATTCTCAGAAAATCATTACCATCAAACGTATCTTCGGATTCAGATGATGAAATCATAGAGAATATTGACACTCGAACCGACTCAAGGATCATTACTCTCCCATCAGCAGTCCAGGGGGAACCTTCTCAGGTTCCAGAGGAACTCCCTTCAGCAATTCAGGGGGAACCTCTCCAAACTACTCATGAAAATGTCATTCTCACTCCAACAAGCCAAGATGATTCCGTAAGCTGTTCTCAAATCTAGGGGGAACTACCTTCCCCATCCGAAGCAACCTCTGATATTGAAAACATTCCTTCTACCATAGCTGTTGATCATCTGATGCCTCGTCTACATGTATGGACGAAGGATCACCCACCAGGTCAAATTATTGGCAACACATCCGCAAGTATCCAAACTCGATCTGCCAAGGATTTATCTGATCATTGTCAATATGCAGCATTTATGTCCACAGTCGAGCCTCGATCTATCAAAGAAGCATTATTGGAACCATATTGGATTTATGCAATGCAAGAAGAACTGGAAGAATTTGAAAGAAACAAAGTGTGGCAACTTGTTCCCATTCCACAAGGCCATACTAATGTTGGTACAAGATGGGTGTTCAAGAACAAGTTAGATGAATCTGGTGCGGTTATCAGAAATAAGGTAAGACTAGTTGCTAAGGGCTATATTCAACTAGAAGGCGTTGACTATGATGAAACATATGCTCCGGTGGCTAGAATGGAAGCAATCCGAATATTCTTAGCGGATGCTTCCCGCAAAAACATCAAGGTACACCAAATGGACGTTAAGAGCGCTTATCTCAATGGGGAATTAAAAGAAGAGGTTTATCTTCAACAACCTCCCGGTTTTGAAAGTATTGAGTTCCCTAATCACTGCTACAAGCTTCAAAAACCAGTCTACGGTCTGAAGCAAGCCCCTAGAGCTTGGTATGAGACTCTTTCTGAATTCCTAGTCTCTTCAGGCTACAAAAGAGGAGTGATTGATCCCACACTAATTAGAAAAGCAAACAATATTCACCTTATGCTTGTACAAGTATACGTGGATGATATCATCTTCGGATCAACTTATCAAGGAATGGTGGATGAATTTGCTAAGCTCATGACAAACAAATTTCAAATGACCATGAATAGAGAGATTAATTTCTTTATAGGTCTTCAAGTCAAACAAATTCAGCAAGGGATATTCATTCATCAAGAGAAATAGACCACTGAACTTTTGAAGAAATACTCTATGGACAACTGCTCCTCGGCTAAGGTTCCTATGGCCTTTAGATATAAGATCTCTGCTGATCCTTCTGCCGAATCTGTGGATCACAAGACTTATAGAGGTATCATTGACTCTCTAATGTGTCTCACCGACAGCCGACCGGACATCGTCTTTGCAACTGGTGTATGTGCAAGGTATCAAGCTGACCCAAAAGTGTCACATATGATCGCAGCCAAACAAATTCTCCGGTACCTAAAAGGAAGCAAATCTCTTGGTCTATGGTACCCCGCAGGCAATGACTTCAGTCTTCAAGCGTTTACCGATGCGGATCAAGCTGGATGCAAACTTAATCGAAAAAGTACATCTGATGGATGTCAATTTTTAGGAGGTAGACTCGTCAGCTGGTCCTCAAGAAAAAAAAGTTGTGTTTCATTATCTATCGCAAAAGCTGAATATGTGGCCGTAGCCAGTTGTTGTTCCCAAGTCCTTTGGATGAAGACACAACTGTTAGACTACAGATACAGAATGCTGCGGATACCAATCTATTGTGATTCTGAAAGTGCCATAGCGATTTATCATAATCCTATTCAGCATTCCAAGACAAAACATATTGAACTACGGTATCACTTCATCAAAGATCACATTTTGAAAGGTAATATTGTACTCATCTTTGTCCCAACTCATGAAGAGATTGCTGATGTGTTTACAAAAGCAGTTGACTCAACCAAACTCAATGTGGTCTTACAAATGTTGGGAATGATGAATCCGAATCCTAAATTCTTCTTGAATTAACAGGCACCGTAGACCTTCCTAGTCTCCATTACGGTTCTAACTGAAAGTTATTGATAATAGATGGTTTTGGAATATCCTGTGTACCGCAGTCAATGTACCGCAACCATATATTATATCTATCTGGCATGGGTCTTTCTTATTTGTTATTACTAACTTTTGTACAAGTGCTCTTCTCAGTTTCTCCCACTGCAGTCATCCGCAATACCAAAGATGCCATCCGCAATGATGTGTTCATCCGCAGTCACATTAATTGATTTACAGACGGTTCATTTTTTTTTGAAAAAGAAAAAAATAGTGTGCTATTTAATGATCCTTCACTAAATAAAAAACATTCCTTTGAGAATCTGTCACATTCTTTTCTCCCAAAACCTTGTGTCAGACCTATTTTAGGTATGATGACAAAATAAAGATTGTCCATATCAAATCCTTTATTGTGTCTTTTCCTATTACCCCAAACCATCACATCCGTTACATATTCTACTTTATCCAACGGATTAAACGCTCCTCCCTCCACACATTCTCAAGGACGTGATTTAATTCTGACACTTCATTAAATGTAGTCCTTTTTTGGTTAATCCCAAATTCACCCTTTATCCCTCTTTTGTCAAATATGTGGTTGAGATTAAAGATGATAATTCAAAAGATAAACCCAAACGTTTTACCCAATTTCACCTTGGTCAAAAACGTTTCCCGCTTCATCGAGTCACTATAAAACCCCTTTCTTTTTCAAAAAGAAAAGTTTATGCTTTCTAAAAACTTCAAAATCTTCGGCATTCTTCAAGCTCTCACCAAAACTCAACAATGGTGAAATCTGGCGCTTCAAAGAAACAATCCAAAGCTTCTGGATCAGTGAACCCAACTGGTTCAGATTCTCCTACAATTTCCTCGAGCAATTTTAGAGCCATTTTCGACGATCAACCCACATACAATGCTCCCACAAAACTGATGATCATGTTCTTGAAGAATCATCCTCTGTTTGGAACATTCGATGCGTTCACAGACATTGTTCCACTCTCCACTCTCTACAAATGTGCTTTCTCTGCCTATCGCCCAATCGACAACCCTCAAGAAGTCCACCTAAACCTTATCAATGATTCCTTGGTCATCTTGACCAAAGACAAAATTCTCAATGCCATTAACCTGCTTTTTTATCCCTCCAATAAGTTCTTCACACCATCAATGGTGGACATCACCTCAGCACTGTATCAAATAGGCTATCAGAAGAAGATCAAAGGCATTGGTGAATTCAAGAAGAACCAATTGCTTGCGGTCTGGCAGTTTGTATGTCACTTCATCACCCAAAGTCAATCCGGCAGAATCGGAGGCACGGATAACATGGGCTTAAAACTTTTGGAACTAGTTTGGAGCATCTTCACAGGCCGTGATGTGAACTATGGTCAGATCCTTTTGGATGACTTTCTGCAATATATTCCCAAGGAGAGCCCAAGGCAGAACCCATACGAGCTTACTTTTTCTAGTTTTTGGTCTCTCTGCATATCTGACTAGCATGCGGATGAAAAGATTGACATGGGTGATGACATTAACTTCTTCGTCACCAATGATTTAAAAAGGTAAAACCCTTCCTATGATCAAACTATTTTTGGTCCCATCTGCAGACTCCGTACACATATTCTTTCTTCCCTTGGTCTCGAGACTGTTGATGTCTCAGACCACGTTGAGGCTACGACGGGTATTGACCCATACCTTCCTACCCCGCCTCCCCCATCCGCAGCCTTAAACCCTGAAGGTACCGCAGTTCCTTCCTCCACAACTCTTTCTAACGTCTCTCAAAGATGAAAACATACGGTTTCTTATCTCCATGGTCCCCGCACCACAAAGAAATCTGGCACTCCCAAAAAGGATGCCCCCAAACCATCCAAACCCTCAAAGAAAATAAAATCACCACCCGCAATCACAGCTGTTGAACCGAGTCTCCATGACTCCGGTAGTGATTCTGAAGAGGATAACCAACCCATTTCTATCCTCAAGAAACGAAAATCTGATCCCACTAGCCAAATGCATGACCGGACCGATACCTCAGCGTCTCAACAGGCTCCGGTAGTCCTTGGGATGCATGCACATCCATTCGACGACACTATCTTTTTCCTTTCAGACTTAGAAAATGAGTCTGAATCATATCAAAAAGGAGACTCCTCCCTAGTACATTCCCAAAGAGGTAATATTAGTTCTCTCCCTAAAGTCTCCAGGGCTTCCCGACTGCATATCTTTTCACCTGAGGAGTTGAAATCCATCTTGTTGAATGTCACCCAAACACTACAAACACATTCCCGTCTGCAGGGCACTTCTTCCGCCTATGCCAGAACTGAGCCGAGGCCAAACATGACCACGGGTCAAGGAGACTAAGGAAGCTCAGGAAATCCTACTCTACTTTCATTACAATCATGTGGTTTAGGCACGGTGAGCACAAATGTGTAAGGATCCGTGAACCCAAGGGACACCTTGGTGCGATTTATAGGAATTGACGGTGACGATTCTAATGATTCTTAGAGCAGATATCAACCTTCTAATGAATCTGAAGCCAAGAAATATGCCATTTTTCGTAGGGCATTTCAAGCTCGCAAGGATCAGCCAATCAAACAACAACAGCTCAAGGAACAAGAGATCCAAGCCATGGCCAAGTATTGGGCAGATGCCATAAACAATGCCAATACCGTAGCCACCATCCTCAAGGTTCAAGAATGGATGTTCGCAATGGCAGAAATAGTTCAACAAGATCAGAAAAATGGTGCTGATCAACATGTCTCTCAAGCTCCCCCCTCTCCCACTACTAAAGGTTCACAAGATGACGAACCGGAAATCGAAGTGAGCTCTGCTCCCATCTTTGGCTTCGATGATGCTGAACAACATGAGGTAAACAAACCCTCTCCTTCTGATGATGATCTGATGATATTTGATGAAGATGAAGAATCCAGTGGTTCTCATAACTCCACTTGCAAGACAATGGAAAAGAAGAAGAAGAAGAAGAAGAAGAAGAAGAAGAAGAAGAAGAAGAAGAAGAAGTATGTAGTGACTAGGAAGGAATTCCTCAGTCTACAGGCCAAGGTTGATCAAATCCTGGCCGCAGTCAAGTCAACACATCCAGAAGATACTCCGGGACCGCAGTCCCTTATTGAAAGAATTGAAACCATAAGAGAACGGCTGTGGAGCATATCTCTCTAAAGATTGAGATGGGGATCAGATCACTTGACAATAATCGTCAAGCTGATTACAAGGAATTTATGGCTGTTGTGGAGCGCCTCATTTCTGAGGTTACCGCAATCAAAACAGATCTTTAAGCAGGCATTGCGGATCAGGCCTGACACTCTGAGAAGTTGATTGCTGAGACTCATACTTCTTATGATTCCGCAATCTCCGTTCTTGAAACAACAATCAACAGACTGCAGTGATCTCTATCTGCCAACTTCCATGGTCCAGAAATCCATCACCTTACAAAGGGAATCCACATAATGCTGTTCAATCGCACTAACCCAAATAATCACCAACTGGACGAAGCCCTCAAATCCCAATTTCAAGTGGTATATGACAAGGTTGATGGCCTTCGTCAATGGCTTGAGGAGGCTCCTGGTCTGAACTTCTCAAGAGGGGGAAGTAAAGAAGTCCATAGAGAAGAAGAAGTTCATCATTCCAACCAATCTGTCTCACAACATCAAACTCCCCCTGTCTCCACTGAAAAAATTCCAACACTGCAACCTTCACCACAACCATCTCATCACACTCCACCTCACAACTCTCCACTGCAAACTGAACACATTCCAGAAAAACCGGAGACTCCTCCCCACTTCAAAAACCTTGCGGAGCATATATCTTCTCCAAGCTCAAACGACTCCTCTGCCACCACTTAAAGAAAAAGAGACTGGAAGGCAGCCAAGCTCGCTGAAGAAGTATGGAGACTTTGTGGTTTTGACACGGTCATGGATGAGTCCTTAATAAAATCTTGGATCAATCCACATAGAAGACTAATTAATGATGACTACGTCCCACATCTTACCTATGCGGAGCCCCACTCAGACGGTTACTAGGATGTCCCAATCTCACCAAATGCCAGATACTTCACTGTATTTGAGCAGTTCGACCGCAACCTTCCTAACGATAAAAGACTTTCGATGGAGTTTGAGAGACTTAGCCAATTCTATGCTAAGCGTGCCTCTCTCGTCGAACATATATGGTCTAACAATAGACCATTCGCAGTAAAAAATTACAAGATCCGGAAGTTCATGAAGGCTGAGTTCATCTAGTACACTCTGACCAGGAGGGAACACGACTACATCCGCACCGAGGCTGATTTTCCATGTATGAACCCTAAAGAAGTTTTTCTCATCGCCAAGGTGTTTCAACACAAGTCTGAGAAGCATCCGAAGATGAAGATTTCACTTGAAAGGGCCAACACTTTCCTCAAGGAAACAGTCTGTGACTTCACCAAGATTGACGCAGACATTCATCCCATCATTTCCAAGATTGCTGATTTACCACCTCTTGACCCCGCACCGATGCCTACCGAAGGCTCTGAGGAAAGATCCTTAGGTGCAACCAACTATCCTGAGTTTGGAGTCATTTTCAAGAGTAAGACTGACAACGTCAAGTATTTCATTCCTATGACTGCCATGCATCGTCTCACCAGAAAGCAACTTGAGATCTGCCGAAACGCAGTTGAAAAGTCCGAGCAGACCACCGCAGAGGTCAAGTTCAAGATCCTAAGAAGAATCAACTAGTTAGAGAACATCAGGAAGTTTTGGTGGATCCTGATCAAGTTTCTTAAACTTGACAGCTGATCAAAGTTGAAGAGGTCAAGTAGGGGAAATTGTTGAATCAAAAAAGTGACCTTCTTAAACTTCAGCTACTGCAGCCACAAAGCCACCACAGTCAAACAGTCCCTTCAACAATATTCATCCGAAGTCTTCAGTACCGCAATCTTTATTTAGTTTACTTTGTCTTTATTGTAAAACACTCTAATGTCCAGTATGCCTTGCATGGCTACTCTTAGACTTGTAAACTTGTTTTCTTTAAGAGTCTCTATAAATAGAACTCATTTCTCGTGTAATCGATATGAAGTGAATCTCTCATCTAATTCTAATACATATCTCAAAAGTTATCATTCTATCTTACTTACTCAATCTTGTTACTCTCTTAATCAATCACTACCTCTCTTCGGAGCAAGTCACTTGTGACTTAATCACTATGTTTGATCTCACTTACTAACTTGGTTTGAAAGCATTCCTCGTTATGAATCAGCTTAAGTGTTTACTTGAAATAACAATTATTGTCATTTACATTCCTTTACTTTTCCGTATCTATCTCACTAACTCCTAACTCTTAATATTATTGTTGAGCTAACAGATCCTTCGAGATTAACTATTCCGCTATATACTTTTTCTAATGTTTGTTCATGTGTGTCTCAAAGTTTTTCTCTCAACAATTGGTATCAGAGCCATAGTAGTCTCTTTTTGAAAATCAGAACTCTGATTTTTCGAAGAGCTTTCTATACCACTGCAGCTCATTTTTAAAACTAAAGAAAAATCGTCAAAAATGGCACAATCGTTATCACTGAATGTCTCCAACAGTGTTGGTGGTTTTAATTGAGCCCCAATACTGGTTATGAATGAATATCATCACTGGTCATAAAAGGATGGAAAGATATCTCAGAAAACTTGGTAGAGATGTTTGGCGATCTATAGAAGAAGGACCACATGTCCCAGTCCTTACACCAGTCCAAACTGACGAAGCCAGAGCAAGGCTAGGAGGAGGTCAACCAGCTTTGAACCGTCCCACCAAAGATGATCTCGACAAGATGGAAAATGATTCTATTGCCTTTTATGAAATCTCTTGTGGAGTTGCTCCTGACAACTTCGGCATTATCATAAACTGCAAATCAACAAAAGAGATCTGGGATGTTCTCAAAAAACTATATGAAGGTTCAAAGCAAGCTCAAGACAAGAAGCTCACGACGACACTCAATGAGTTCAACAACTTGAAAGCTCACACCGGTGAAAGTTTGGAAGACTCCTTTAAGAGATTCAAATTGATTGTCACAAAACTATCCAATGCCGGCACCGTCGAAAACAATCATGAAACAAATCTACAGTTTCTTAATGGCTTGGAAAGACAATGGACAACAACTAAAATGATTGTTCAAGGAGATAGGAAGATTCACTCTTTGTCTCTCTATAAGCTCTATGGAGAATTGCAAGCTCAAGAGTCCACTGTACTCAAGGACTGTTCAGACTTCGGAGGTCCACTTGCTCTTGTAGCACAACCACCTCACACTCAAACATATCCCACCTCGTATGACTCACCACCGCAGTCATATGAAGCTGCCTCAGAATATGATGATGAAGAAGAGTTTCAGAATGCCATCGCCCTTATCAGTAAAAAATTCAATCGCTTACTGCCTTCATTTCATAAAAACCAACAGTACAACTGACCACCTTTTAACCACAACTTTCAAAACAATCACTTTCGTTCCACCAAGAACCCTCTCCCTCCACCGCAGCCTCAGTAAACACAGTCTAAAGACGTACCACTGCAGTCTCAATAACCTGACTCCGGTACTTCTTTAGAAGACAAAAGTGACATTCTTAAATGACACAAGTGCAACAAAGAAAACCATTTTGCCAAGGATTGCAAGGCAAACGTAGTGAAAGACAGAGCTTTCTATCTCAAAATGGCTCAAGAACTGGAGGTCAAAGAAAAGGGAAAAGCTTATGTTGCCAAGTGAAAACGAATCATCAAGTATGGTTATTAGGAGATGAAGATGTAGACAATCATAGTAAAGGAAAAGGCAAGATCTGTATTATAGCAACTGCTCATGAAGACGGCTCAACCAAGCTAAAGAAGAACCATTGCTATATGGCGAAAGATGGAACTCTCAGCATTGTGGAATAGGTAAAACTTATGATTCAAATTTTAAATTATAGCATGCATGACTGTCAATCTTTCATAGACACACTCAATGACACATGTGCCGCCGTCCTTTTAGACTACAATAAAGCCTTAGATGAGAAGAACATCGCATCGCAGGAGATGTTCCACGTTAGAGGACATTTGGAAAATAAGAGACTCAAAATGGAAATGTTAGAGAAGGACTTGATGATAGAAAAGGATGCTAGAATGTTAAGTGAAACACAACTAGAGATAGCTTTAAATCAGAGAGATTTAGCACAGAGTGAAATTGTATCTTAAAACTTTTAATTGAAAAGATTTTTAATGCAAGTGAAGCCATTGAAAATCTAGTTAATAATTGGAATGTTGATAACACCTTCAATTGGGGTTGGTCCAGTGGGTACCCAACCGTAACGGACTCCTCACCTCGGTTCACCCCGGAACGTCCCTACGTCCCTCCTGACCGCAACTTTTTGTTCCCAGTCAATGACAAAAAATTTCCTAAGGATATCCAAGCTCATTTTGGTAAACTATATGATCTGAGTAATAACTATGTTATAGAGCAATTCTCCCTGAATTTTCTAATCATTTTGATAACATAATTCATTCTAATTCTCAGACATCATCCGTAGTTGATGAGGAAATTGTTGTAGAAAGTCCTGAAGTCACATTCGACTTTCCATCTCTGCAGTCTGACCGTAGTATTCCTAACCGCAGTCATGAACTGCAATCTGTCCCATTACCTAGTATCAAATGTCCGACTAAAGTGTCCAGCAAGACTTACTCTGCGGTTGTTCAAAGCACTACACCGTAGACCATAGTCAAAAGTTCTGTGACTATTGAACCAATTATTCATGAATTACCAATCAAAAATTTTGATTTTGGTCAATGTTTTCAAAGTCCTGACTTCTCCAGTTCGGATGAATCAAGTCCCTGTTTTTCAAAATCTCCAAAAGATTTAAGGAAACTGCAATTAAATGTCACTGACTGCGGCTCTCCTAAGACCGAAGCAAAAAGAGCTTTTAAAGAAGAATTTCGTTCCCGTGGAAAGAAACGGGAAATTCATTCAAAACAAAAGAAATTTGTTAAATGTTCCAAGTCAAAGAGTCCATAAAAACTTGTTCTCTCAAATTATCACTTAAAATCAACTGTTTCCAAGAAAACAAAAAGGAAGGAGTTCACTGTTTCTAACACTGCTCAGAAATCATCTGACACTAAGGATAAGTCTTTTCGATCAAATGGTTTTCAGGTCTATTCATTAGACAATCCAAAATGGAAATGTATTCTACCTACTCCGACCATTCCAAAGTCACTTTCAAAAGCTCAAAAATGGAAAGGAATTTTTCCAACTCCGGCACTCAAAAGGTCACCTCAATAGTTTAAGAAATCACCTCACAAAAGGCTTGCACGTGTCTACACACCTGCAAGACCTGCAAAAAACACCTTTTCAAAACACACAAACAAAAAGGTCAAATTTTACAATCCTCGGACTGGGATAGCTTACTTTTTCCTCAAAACCAGAAACCAAGCCAAATGTCTGGGAGAATGATAAAAAGTTAACGTGTCAATTTTAGTGTCAAAATGTCCAGACCAAACATACACAACAATGGGACTTTTAGGGACAAAATAACATCATAAAGCTACCAAGATGAGATCTACGCAAAGCAAGTATAAAGGTAGCAACTTTTTACCTTCTGGAGCTTCCCGAGAAGATGATGATCCAAGATCTACAAGCTTGCTTTCCTTCCTAGACTCCTTGATGCACTTCCTTCTCCTTTAAGCACACAAATAACACACTTTAAGCTTAAAACACTCTCTTACAGGGTTAGGGTTTGCTAAGAACGACTCACAGACATGGAGGCTGAAAACGTGAGGCTAAAAGATCCATAAAGGTGCTTAAATACTCTTCAAACCATAAAAATTTGAGTTTCACCTGTACATTAGTATGCCCAGCGTACATATGTGTAACGTTTGCATATTCGGGCTAGTCAGTTTAGGGACAATAAGTGTCAAAAATGAATTTTTGATTGAAGATTATTTAGAATAAATAATCTTAACCAAGTTATAGTATATTTCACAAGGATTCCATACATATAAATAACATTGAAATATGAGGTATAACGAAGAAGTTATGACATGTCGAAGTTTTACGGCAAAACCAACACGACACCAAGAATCGTAAAAAGCGAATTTTTTAACAAATAATTTTTAGCCTTAAAGATCTAAATGAAAGTTGTATTATATGTTAAACCGGGATCATGCATAAAAAGAACGTTAAAATCTAACTTCGTATGAGGAAGTTATGATTTTTCTAAGATTTCGCATAGTAGTACACAGCCCGAAATTCAAATTTTAGATCGAGCAATTTTTAGCCAAAACAACCTAAATGAGAATTGAAGATCTCATTAATAGGAGTTCAATGATAAAAAGGCAATCGAAAACGGAGTCCGTATTCTTGAATTTTACACGATCATTAACAGTGTAATCTTCCTATACTGTTAAACATAAAATCAGTCGAGAATTAGCCGATGGTGTCAAAAGGAAAGCTGTAGATCTTTTCAATACCTACGCATGGATATAAAGAACGTCAAATTCGTATTCGAAAGTTACAAAGTTTATAAGTCAAAATGGTGTTGCTGCGAAGTGGATGATGTGGCGCGATCCGTGCCATTGCTTTCTCCCCATGCCTTGCCACCAGATGGTGACACGTGGCACCAACTCGATGAATTGGAGGCCAAAAATCGATGATTTTGACCCAACTCCAGCCTATAAATACCATGTGAGAGCGCCTTCATTTTTCACACAAAAACCCCTTCACTTCACACACACACACACTCTCTCTCTCTCTAACTTCTCTTTAAGCCTCCCAAATCCCTAGTAACCTCAAGGTGCTAGAGGAAATCCCCAGAGCGTCTGAAGGCTGCAAGAAAAAGAGCTTTTCTGCTCCGAAGCTCTGCCCCGCAGAGCCGGCTTCCTCACAAAACCCCCTGTAAGTGGAGTTATTCTTACTGTACTTTATGTGTAACTTATGTTTAAGTTCATTATCATTATTATGAACCTATAAACAAGATTTATCAGTGATTCCAAGTCATTATACTTATTGATCTACTTACGGGGATGATGTATAGGCTATGATTTAATGAGGTATTTAAAGTGAGATTTCCAAACAGTATACTTCGTATACCGAACGAACCCTACCTTCGATATGATCCTACCTGGTTGTTCCTTACTTGATAGATCATGAAAGTAGATTTTGATTTAATTATGAATCTATACTAATGATTAGTTGCAAGAGATATTATACTTTGATTTAATCTAAACTAATGTAAATACCTTTTATGTATTGACGATGACATCCCAATGTTTTAAAATGAAAAAAATACATTTCTTCGGAAATGCTTTGATAATGTATTTATCATGTTTTTCTGGGAACAAATTCTGCAACATTTTTCTTTAACAGAATACTTTGATTTTCAAATAAAACATAAACAAATCAGTCTTTTCTGGCCATGATATTGGGGATGTCACAGTTGGTATCAGAGCATTAGCTTAAGTGAATTAGGAATAAGGATTTATTTCTAGACTTAAACTTAGAATGCTAAGCGATGATCGTGAGGAGTGTGTCTAATATATTTTAGGAAGTACACCTGAATAGAAACGAGCATGCTATTATTGAATCAGTAGTTAACCCAAACACAGAGTAGGCTGCTTGGAAAAAAGCTCTAAGCCTTTCGCTCTTCCCCTCCCAACCCCACTTTTTTCTTAACTACCTTATTAATGAACCTTTTACCCTTAAACAATGGGAGTTATGTCCTATCCCCCACGGTCATGCCCGATTTAAATTGGAGAATGATTGGACTTAACCCTGTATATAGGCTCGCTTCTTTTTCCGGTCCGGGCTAGTGGAAGATGCCTAAATTGCTTTATGTGCTAAATGAATTGTGATGCTTTATGATGCCATTATTTTATTGGATCAATGGTCTGTTGCCAAATGGATCTGGAAATTTTATGTGTTTAGATTTCTAAATGTTTAACTATGATATTAGAAGTGGCATATAACCTTTCAAAGTAATAAGGAGGAATGTGCATCTAAAACTTATATATCTATATTCTCGTCCCGACATGCTAAACGCATGCTTCCATGAACATAACTTCATTGTGAAGACTCATAGTGAACTAAGTAAATGGAGGAAATGAGAAGGATTATGATATTTAATGATACCTATCAGAAGATATTGTAAGAATGGTATTTTGCCTTTCAAATACATCTGATAAAACAACAGTACATCTAGAGGAGTACACTATGTCTAAAGTACACATTTGATTGGCGGGATGATAAAATGATTGGCGTAATTGTTGAATTTCTCCCATCTTTTGGCATTTCCACCACCAACCGAGTTGAGGCAGAGTTGATGATTGAAGATACGCATGGAAGAAGTCCTAGTAGACTCTAGGGAAATTTTTGTGATTGTTTAGACACAAGCATATGTGCTAAATTGTCACACCCCAAAACCGGAACGGCGGAAACGATCGGGGGGTGGAGGACGTCATGTTTAGTATCACAAGACATGTATCATAGTAAGCAAGTAATGAACAACCATTTCATTAGAAAGAAAGTATTTACAAAGTGTGTGATCACAAAACATAGACTACATAAACAAAATGACAAAACAAGACTTGCAGCTATACTGCTCCATCTTCTGAATTCCCAGCGCGAGTACCTGTCTACTAGTTTCCTGAGAATACAAGTTATTTAAAAGAGTTTGTCAGCAATTAAGCTGGTGAGTTTATAAGATTTTAGTGATGTATGCAAGTTGTAGAAAGTTGTTGAAAAATGTAGTAGAAAGTGAAGTAAGTTATAAGTTCTGTTTTTAGAAAAGTTCGCCCGTTCCTCTAGAAAATCTTATCTTTCCTATTTAGATGAAAGATACGTAAAAATGATTCTACAATCCTTTCTATGAGTACTAAATGAATACAAGTTATATACACCTTGGAGTAAACAAACAATCGACTGTGTGCATCTACCTTAAATCCACAACCCAACGAGGAACAGGAAGTAAAGCGGATAGCACACATCCCATTTTTTGTTAGGTCCTTGATGTATATAACCCCGGTGTATTTGTTTGGTAATCATGGACTTAATTGTAATAGTTCCTTTATAATTTATGAAAATATTCTTTAAGAAAACCCTTATTTCTTATAGTAAATAAGTGACCATAATGATTATTTCTATAATCACTTAGTTTATACTGGCTATACATAATTTAACATTGAATAGATAGTTAATTGGGTGTATCTGCCCTAAGCCCACAACCCAACGAGGAACAGGAAATAAGGCGGAAGGCACACATCCAACGACCTATTGGGTATCAATGATGTATAACCATGAGGCATAAACCAAGGTATTATATAGTCAATCACCTAAAGTCCTTTAAGTCTACACTGGTTTAATAAAATGGATTAAACCCTTTACTGGGAAGTTTCTAGTTTTGTGTACTGAAAGATATGATTTGAAAAGTATGCTTTGTACTAGAAAACTATGCATTGAATTTGTGTCCTATGACCTGACCCATACTTGGTACCCCTTATGATGACTTAATGTGTACAAAACATATATATAACTAAAATCAAAAAGATAGTAGGTTGGATGAATGTGTTTTAAGCCCACAACCCAACTAGGAACAGGAAGTAAAGCGGAAGGCAAACATCCTATTATCTGTCAGATACCATTTATATATATCCCTTAATGTATACATTAAGGAATCATAAGATTAGCATTATGGTACCTTTCTACTGAATGTACTAGACCCGACTGTTCCGTTTGTCGTTTGCAAAATATAAGTAATTTAGTATAGTAGAAAGTGACAACTATTGTACTAATTGCCTTAAATTGAGTATGAAGGTATAATGTGATGGCTAGATCCCATACTAAACGCTCTCCCTGGCAAAAGATTTTGGGAACTAAACGCGACCCCTACAATGATTGCAAGCCGTGAACATCCACATTATGATTATACGATCATGTATACCCAATATAACTATCACCTTTTGTTGAACAATGCGTTAGTGATTCATTGGTATAGTTAGATCCTGTAATTGTTCCATGATATAACACCTTATTATGTTTGTTCTATTATCGTGTATTGTATCTTCCTCCCTATTTCTCTTTATTGCGTGTTCTCTTATGTTATCGTGTATTGTATCTAGTATAAACTGACTCTCTAACTATACCCATTATAGTTTACTAGTATTCTAATTGAACTGTTATTGAAAAGACTCATTTAACTACCAAGTTATGTTTATGCTTTTAAAAACAGAGTTTTGCTAAACTATAAAGCAACATAACTATAAATAGTTTTTGAAATGTTTTTCTACTTATAGAAGATATAAGCAACATTTTGAACGATGTTTATAACAAATAATTACACAATTATCATTTTTTTCAACTTGTATTCCCTCCTTAAAAGCATTTAACAGTTAAAAGATTCATTACGGGGTATGAACTCACCTGATGTGGTTGATTCAAACGGTTATGCATGTAAGGATGAGAAGTTCCACGAATGAAGTCCCGAGACACAAGAAGTCCTAAATGATATATATGACACATATGGGCATGAATATAGTGTTTATAACAACTATATGAAAGGAAACACCTTCCGGGACTAGGAAACACCTTGACCAAGTGTTGGAATCACATGTGATTCAACAAAGGAAGGTAGAATGGCACTCACATGAGTTTAATACCATGGGTTTGCGGCCCAAGGGAGTTTACGGCCTTAAACTCATGGTCACTCATGTATAAATGCAAGTTTGAAGGCTAGGGAAGCTTTAGGGACTTTTGCTCTAAACTAGGATGAGGAAGACCACCTTCTTTGAGGTCTTTGATGAGTTTACGTGCCTAAGGAGTTTACAGCCGTAAACTAATGGCCAATTATGCTTATGAGAGTTGTTTAAGGTCCTAAACTCATCCATTAAGGGTCTTGGGTCACTAGCTTTGTATCTAGGAGGGTTAATGGCCAAAATGGCAGCCTTAAAGGGGTTTACGGCCATGGGAGATGGCTTGGCCGTAAACTCCATTTGATCTTGTGTTCTTGATGTTTTGAAATATCTAAACATGGGTCCTAACTAGATATGAAGTATAGGGAATAGCACTTACGATATAGAAGCTTGAAAGGGTTGATATTGGCCAAGAACACTAGTGTGTGTTCTTGGTGTTCTTGGTGTAACTTGAATATCTAAACAAACATGATTCCATGGATGAAATCAATGTATGTAGCTAGTTAATAAGATGTATCAACTAATCAAGGGATAGAATACTTACTCTTTTGAAGATCTAAGGTGAAAGTCTTGATGATACTTGAGAGGATTTGGAGGAAAAATCGGCCAAGGAAGGAAGAAATGACTTGAAATGAAAGCCTTATATATGCTCTTGAGTTTACGGTCACATGATTTTATGAACGTAAACTCATGGTCTTGTGGCCATAAAGTCATTTAGATGACGTTAAGGTTCGATTTGCTACACTGTGGGTCTAGCAGGTACTTTCTAACACTTATTCCTTAAGTGTATTAGGCTCAAAACTCCTTAGAATGACCTTTAACTGGGCTAGCACTCTGTACTAATGACTTTTACACTCATTTGAGTTGATTAACAGTGTCTTTAAATCAAAAAAATTTCGAGTTGTCACATCATCCCCCTGTTAGAGGGAATTTCGTCCCGAAATTAGCTTTCTTACAGTACTATTGGGGTTGTGCTCTTTTGATTTGCAGAATATTCACTCGTAGACCTAGAAATTTTTGCCCTAGTGTTCATCATATGACTTCATAATTGGTCCATCTACCATTATCTTATGTATACAAGTCGTATATGATTAGGGTTAGTAAGACGGTCGGATGTGCGACTCTGCCCCAGGTTCACAACCAAATGAGGAACATGAGATAAGGCGGAAACACACATACTAGATTTGCGTAATCATAATCATATACCACCCTCGCATATACACTGAATAGCGATAGGTGAGTTGTACTCCTCCTTAGCCTCTGTGCTCGAACTTGGTCTGCTAAACGAGTGGTACCTCATGACGGTCTGTGGACATCTGACGATAGGGCTTCGGAAGACAAAGTACTCATGGCACAAGTACTTCGAGGTTTTGAATATGAAAGATAAAACTGTGGTTTAGGTCAGACTGTCGATACTAATGATGAAGGCTTCGAGAACTTGACGGTCGAGGCGATAGAAACATATGAACTTAGTATGGTGAGGACCACGCCAATTCATGACGAGTGAAGATAACGGACTCTTTTGTGAACAAGGTTTTGGCCAAATGAAGGAAACGTCTGCTATACGGTGATATGTCCCTAGTGTGTTCGATAATATACTCCTAGTGTGTTCCATAATGTACTCCTAGTGTGTTCCATAATGTACTTTTTGCGAATGCTCTTGTGCTTTCTGTTTTCCTTTTGACGTTAACACTCCCATGTATCATACCGTTATGTGCACATACATACAAATGAAAGTGCTTTGGTAACTGGCGATGATACTTAATATCATGATCCTCCATGGTACCACTACGATCGCCTATCATATACAAGTTATGAATAATTAATATGAATAAGACGATCGACTGAGTAACTCTGCCTTAAATCGACAACCCAACGAGGAACAGGTATTAGGGCGGAATCACTCACTCTAAGTCTGCAACATCTTAGTCATGCATAACCCTGATGTATATGCTAAACCATCGTAGCTTCTGTAAAACAGATCTTTTAGTTTTCTTGAATATCGTGACCTATTTCTATATGTGAGTGATTAAAGATTACTTTTAAGTGTATTCTCCTTAGTTTTAATCTTATATAAATATAAATTAAATTTTTTTTAAAGTAATTACTAGGTCGAAGACGTACCTCTACTCGTTGACGACTCTGGGGTTGATTCTCCTGCGGTGATCATCAGGATTTGTCCGTCCATGTCTGAGTTCTTTTTTATCGGGCAGTCCATCTTGTAGTGTCCAGCCTCACCACAGCCATAGCAGGCTTGGTTTTCTTCAACAACAGGTACTTGGGAGGTTCGTTGAGTCGGTGCCCTATAGAAATGGACTGTGTGTCCCTTTCTATGGCAGTTTAGACACTACATTTCCCGACAGACTCTGGTGTGGTGGTAGTTGCACTGTCCACACTTCGGGAGGGTTCCAACATATTGACTGGCAGGTGCTGGAGCAGCAGGTGTAGTAGCGGCGTACATAGTACTCGCTTGTTGCTTTTGCGGGGTTTCCTGGGTTGTTCGCTTCTTCTTCTTCTTCTTGTTCCCCGACTTCTGATTATAGTCCTTTCCCTTTGATGATTCGGGAACGAGGACTTCTACACCATGGCGGAATCTATGGTCAATGAGTCGCTGGGCCAGGCGTTTGGCGCTACCGAATTTCACTGGGTTAGAAGACAGTACATCTCCTTGGATTGGGGCAGTAAGACGCCAGATGTATCTTTCTATCTTCTTGCTCTCTGGGGTAACCTTTTCAGGGCATAGTGTTGCCAGGTCGCAAAACCTGTCAGTGTAGGTCACTATGTCTGAGCCAATCATGGTATGCTCACATAGTTCTTGTTCCAGCTTTTGAACTTTTCCTCTTGGGCAGTACTCTTCCAGCATTAACTCTTTCAGCTTTTCCCAAGCTATTGAGTTAGCCACTGATAGGGTCAGTGACTTAACATGGCTGTTCCACCATGTCAGGGCTTTGTTGGAGAAGGTGCAGGCAACAAACTTCACTTTGCTCCCTTCTAGACACGAATAGATTGTGAAGATCGAATCTTATTTCTCAAACCATTGCATCAGGGCGATGACTCCACCATTTCCATGAAAGGAAAGGGGTTTGCAGTTGATGAAGTCCTTGTAGGAGCACTCTCTCGAGCGTACAAGGACCTCACTTTGAGTAGAAGGAATAGGTGTTCCACCTCCGCTGGAACTCGCAGGATGATACTGAGCCATGGCTGTTGCCACAGCCGCAGCTACTGCAACATTCAGAGTTTCTACATCGATTTGTGGAGAAGGTGTTGGAGTTATCGGAGTGGCGCGTCTAGCTGATCGTCGTGGAGGCATCTTGCTAAAAGGATACAAGATGAAAGGAAATGAGTCTATAGCAGTGGATAAAAGCCGAAAGCTGAAAGACTGGATGTATCGGGTCCTGATTTCCACAGGGTTCTAGAAACAATTCATAAAAGAGTCTATACCTAATAAACTCTATGAATTTGAAATAACTATCCTCGAATGAATATATGTTGCCTAAATAACTGTTACTAGTTGCATGAGAGAAAATAATCATAACACATAATGTGAGCAGTGTCTCCACTCGCTCATTAAATTAACAAGATTATTATTTATTAGTGTGACGTGCCAGACGTTATGAACTTGCTCTTGTTCCTCCTTGAATCTTTTGTTGTCTGTGTTTGTCGTGCGAGAATGAATGTGACTAAAGAATCTATGAGATTTAAGGTAACATTATGGGGTGATCCTTACAGAGTCATGCTATAATTGTACAATGTATACAAGTTGTATATAATTTAAGATTAGATATGCCTTTGAATAAATGATCCTACTCCAAAACCGCAACCTAATGAGGAATGGTAGTGAAGTGTAGATCACAAATTCTAAGTCTATAAGATCTAAATTATATAAAACCTTGGGAGTATACATTGTAAGGTCATAGACCTATCCGTAAGGGTCTTTTAAGTCATCATGTAAGTTGTCTATATAGTGCCTAAAATACTCCTATAGTAATTTAACTCTATGTACTTGATCTAGAATTTTCTTGACTGGTGTTTAGGTAAGTTTTAAGACTGTTGCAACACCACATCGCTTCCAAACACATGTTGGTCACATCTCGAATGAATATAGTTGATCAGGCTATATTGATCCTAGCTATGATTACATAAATGTTCAGGTTTGACGACAGTGTTCATCCTTTAAATACTTTAGTTATGTTCTCCTTGTGATACTTGTTCTACTATGTATACATGTATAAGCAAGTAGGTTTACTTTTATAAATTATCGGTATACTATTAAAATATATCATTTTTCAGAGCACTTAAGCCCCATTGTATTTATAGTTGTATATCTTTTATCGGTAGATATACTTAGTTCACTATAAACAATGCTCTGATACCAATCTGTCACACCCCAAAACCGGAACGGCGGAAACGTTCGGGGGTGGAGGACGTCATGTTTAGTATCACAAGACATGTATCATAATAAGCAAGTAATGAACAACCATTTCATTAGAAATAAAGTGTTTACAAAGTGTGTGATCACAAAACAAAGAGTGTATAAACAAAATGACAAAACAAGACAAGGAGCTATACTGCTCCATCTTCTGAATTCCCAGTGCGAGTACCTTTCTACTAGTTTCCTGAGAATACAAGTTATTTAAAAGAGTTTGTCAGCAATTAAGCTGGTGCGTTCATAAGATTTTAGTGATGTATGCAAGTTGTAGAAAGTTGATGAAAAATGTAGTAGAAACTGAAGTAAGTTATAAGTTCAGTTTTTAGAAAAGTTCGCCTGTTCCTCTAGAAAATCTTATATTTCCTATGTAGATGAAAGATACGTAAAAATGATTCTACAATCCTTTCTATGAGTAATAAAGGAATACAAGTTATATACAACTTGGAGTAAACAAACAATCGACTGTGCGCATCTGCCTTAAATCCACAAGCCAACGAGGAACCGGAAGTAAAGCGGATAGCACACATCCTATTGTTTGTTAGGTCCTTGATGTATATAACCCCGGTGTATTCGTTTGTTACTCATGGAGTTAATTGTAATAGTTCCTTTATAATTTATGAAATTATTCTTTAAGAGAATCCGTTATTTCTTATAGTAAATTAGTGACCATAATGATTATTTCTATAATCACTTAGTTTATACTGGCTATACGTAATTTAACATCGAATAGATAGTTAATTGGGTGTATCTGCCCTAAGCCCACAACCCAACGAGGAACAGGAAATAAGGCGGAAGGTACACATCTGACGACCTATTGGGTATTAATGATGTATATCCATGACGCATAAACCAAGGTATTATAGAGTCAATCACCTAAAGTCCTTTAAGTCTACACTAGTTTAATAAAATGGATTAAACCCTTTACTGGGAAGTTTCAAATTTTGTGTACTGAAAGATATGATTTGAAAAGTATGCTTTGTACTAGAAAACTGTGCATTGAATTTGTGTCCTATGACCTAACCCATACCTGGTACCCCTTATGATGACTTAATGAGTAAAGAACATATATATAACTAAAATCAAATAGATAATAGGTTGGGTGAATCTTTTCTAAGCCCACAACGCAACGAGGAACAGGAAATAAAGCAGAAGGCACACATCCTATTATCTTTCAGATACCATTTATATATATCCCTTAATGTATACATTAAGGAATCGTAAGCTTAGAATTATGGTCCCTTTCTAATGAATGTACTAGACCTATCTGTTCTGTTTGTCGTTTTCAAAATATAAGTACTGCAATATTGTATAAAGTGACTACTATTGTTCTAATTGCCTTAAATTGAGTATTAAGGTATAATGTGATGGCTAGATCCCATACTAAATGCTCTCCCTGTCAAAAGATTCTGGGAATCAAACGCGACCCCTGCAATGATTCCAAGCCATGAACATGCACATTATGATTATATGATCATCTATACACAATATAACTATCACCTTTTGTTTAGAACAATGCGTTAGTGATTCATTGGTATAGTTTGATCCTGTAATTGTTCCATGCTATAGCTCCTTATTATTTTTGTTCTGTTATCGTGTATTGTATCTTCCTCCATGTTTCTCTTTATTACGTGTTCTCTTATGTTATCGTGTATTGTATCTAGTATAAACTGACTCTCTAACTATACCCATTATAGTTTACTAGTATTCTACTTGAATTGTTATTGAAATGACTCATTTTACTACCAAGTTATGTTTATACTTTAAAAACGGAGTTTGCTAAACTATAAAGCAACATATCAGTAAAATAGTTTTTGAAATGTTTTTACGACTTATAGAAGACATAAGAAACATTTTGAACGATGTTTATAACAAATAATTACACAATTATCAGTAAAATAGTTTTTGAAATGTTTTTACGACTTATGAGTTTACGGCCCTAAGGAGTTTACAACCGTAAAATCATGGCCACTTATGCTTATAAGAGTTGTTTAAGGTCCTAAACTCATCCATGAAGGGTCTGTTGGATTTTGAGCATTCTAACACTCCTAAGTGTACATGCAACCCTAAATACCTTGGATCTATGTTTTCTCTATTATACATGCAAATAAGAACTTCCAAGGTATAATCCTAATCTAGCATACAAAAACAATGAGTGTAACAAGATAGAATACATACCTCTTTGATGTAGAAAGTCTTCATGAAGCTTGAGTGCCTAGCCCCAATAGTGTGGAAGCCTCAAATGGAATCACAATCACCAAAACACTTAGAATAGCTTGAGAGAATTCTACAACTCATGAAATCGGCTAGCCCTTTCACTTCACACACTAGTGGCCGATTTTGTTCAAGAATAAGATGCTTATATAGTTAGGGTTACACCATGTAAACCCTAATTGACATGGCCTTTCATTTCCATGATCCATGGGTACAAATACACCATGGAGCATCCATGGACCATCCTATGGGTTTAACCCAACTTGATTATCCATGGAGCATTAGCCCACTATACAAGTATGGATGATTTACACAATCAACCCATATATTTAATTAGTCTTCTTTTGATCACTTAATTAATCCTAGATTAATTCTTGATCAATACTAATTAAATAATCTTATTATTTTTATTATTAATATACTAGAACTTATAATATATTAATAACCATAAGTGTCTTATTTCTCTCATTATAGTCTATCCAAGTGCATGATGGTATGCAACCCAAATGGACCATGCCGGGTCGGGTCAAGTCTTACCAATTATAGTTATGGACTTATACATTAATCCAACAGTCTCCCACTTGGATAAGTCTAAAACTATTATTGCGTATGACTTCAGGAACCAACTGGCAATCGTAGCTCTCAAAAGCTTCTGTCGAACTCTGACCTTGTAGATGAACTCTGACCTTTGTCAGTGACTTGTCCATTAGATAAGGGATCATATATTCCTCCATTCTAGATATCATATGGACTGAGACATGGATTATAATCATTCTCTCTGTCCATTTGTTGTTTCCCGATTTGCGATTTATGACGACTGACTAATTGAACAAATCAAATCAGTCCTGGCCCGGCCGAGCACTTCCATTTGTCATCATCAAATCATCGAGGGGCCCACAGATATCACTTTTATCCCGAAGGTAAAAGGAACGGATAAACTTCGACTCATATGGCTTGTTCTACTACTTGTTGAATCATACACAAAGGCACGTTTTATAACACCGAGTTACCGTATGCGTTTTCGTGCAATCAATGTACAACCAACTCATAGTAACAACTCATATCTCTAGGTTTGAAGAATATAAGATATTATCGTCTCATGATCACTCGTGATAAAATCCATGAAGTGATTCCAATGAGCGCGGGTTGAATCCAATACTCAGAACTTATGAGCACTCATGAGTGTTGTAGCCCTTTGTCCAACACCTTGGACCTCTACAAGCCAACCCATGACAGTCTTAATTCATATCTACTTCCAACATATGACCGACTGTGGATGGTTTGAATAACTTAGTCATTCCGGAAAAATAACCCAATTTATTCGGGAAGTCAAAACATGCAAAATGAAACACAATAATAATTGAATCCAATATGGTATCAACCCTTTGAACATAAATAAAACACCTTTTATTTATCACCATATGATTACACATTATTCATTGTATACTTTTTCAGCTATCAACTTTATTCTTGAATTTAAAACAATAGTTGTCCCATGCTCCAAGCATGTACACTATGTTTTCTTAAACACTAGTCATGCCACACACCAAGTATGCATACTATGTTTGTCTATGATCTTTACTTTATGAACTAGATCAATTGAACATAACTTTAATGATTCTCTTTTCACACTCCCAAATTCTTACTGCAAATGCAAGAATTCCAAATTCGTGCCATTTACTGAAATCTGTTAGATTCTAAACTTATATGCATTGATCCTCTTGTAACGATTATGCAGAAACTCACAAAGACTTGGCAACATTCATTACAGTGTATTCCAAAGGAGATCAACTCCTTGTAAATATCCTTCTTGCATTAAGTTTCCTTAATCTTACACAGATTGAAATTTCTAACTTTGAAACATTTCCAGATTCCATTTTGACTATCACTTCTGAACAAGAGTTGCCTCCTTACAGATTATGTCAATATGGTCCTTTCAGAATTACCACTATACTTCCAATTGTCCTTGAGTAACCAATCTTTGGTAAACCTTAGATTGTTCTCGACAATTGTTTAATCCTTTTAGTCATATCCAGTTCTAAACCTTTTCCCTTCTTAATGCCCCAGGCATTTGGAAAATTTTAGAAAGGATGAATATAGCACATGTAATCGATCATATATCCGAAGCATATGGGACACGATTCATGACGTCTCACATAAAGACTAAACCAGTCTTTTGCTATAACATTTCCATTTTTATTTGCCAAGTTCTCATAATTCAGATTATGAAAAGGGATGCCGTAATCATAATCAAAATTTAGAACGCAAATAATGGACCCATATACAGAATTTCCTTATGTTGAGCCTTTCCAACATGAAATTCATATATATATCCTTGACTAAATGATTAAAACCTCATGATCTAAGCTTATAGATTTGAGATGAAGTATAATTTCCTCTCCCTTAATTATAGCAAAACAACTTTTTCCCAATTGAAACCTTTTGTTTTCTATAATTAACATTGCTAATCTTGCAATACTTATCATAATTATCATGCTCCCACTAACATGATGATTATTAGCATAACACTTATGCTCCCACTAGCTCTGACATGTATTCAGAAATCAGCTGACTTTCTTCCAAAGTTCAGATTTCTGATACTAGATTGTTTTGATAAGACCTTATCAAAAACATACACCTTCCCTTAGATAGCACACTTGTGTGTCTAAACAATTATGAAGAGGTATGCCGTAATCATAATGGTTAGACCTTTTTGCTACTTCTCATAAGTCCAGGTTAGTGTGCCGGTAAACCACACACGCTCCACTAACGACTTTGAGAATGCAAATATCACAATTGCTATCTAGCTAAAATCTACTTAGTGAAAGTGTTTCCTCACCATCATTTTCATGAATCGGAGAGAAACCTTATGACACATAGATTTTTATGGTGTATGAGTTCCTACCCATATGAATTTGTCAAAACCATAATCACAAGACAAGGATAATGACAAATCCAAACTCATATGGACCGAACTCAATCTTAATTTCTTGCCACCTGGCAGCTCAAGGGCCTACCATTGCTTCCAAGTTGTTGTGCAACCAATTGAGAACTCTAAGAACTCATATGCAAAGCCAACTTTAACTGGAATGGGTACAGAATAAGTCAACACGATAGGTTATAAACCTCAAGTCGTGTGCTAGTGAAGAACTTCGGGTTTTATTCTTGATTAGTTCTTGAGACTTTCAAAACCTTTAAGAATCCCACTGTCCTGTTGACCTATAAGACTCCCTTGTCAAATATCCAAGAGATAGTGTGGATTCTTATCAAGACAAACACTTCACACAATTGGCCTAAGTTGGTCTTTGTTTTATCCAAAACATCACAACTTACCAATTTCAAATGTACAAGAGTACAAAACTTTTACTCTTACATTTGACAAGCGTTTTAAACCTTCTTTAAGACATGTCACTCAAATTACAATCTTGGAGTATGACTCTAAGACTTGTATTGGAACGAAGTATGACTCATCTTCTTGATTTAACCATTTCAACAATTCAAGATCCCTCTTCTTAGTCATAAGAATGCACTAAGATTTCCTTAGAGAACTAATTGTAATATGGTTTTTTAATCATTAAGATGATCACAAAACTGATACTAAAGTACTCTCCCATCTTTTCAGATTTGAGAAACTTTTATCCTTCTGCCTGATTTGATTCTTCTTATTCGCTCTGCCTTACATTGGAACCTTTTTTCCAATGTCTCAGAGTTACACTTAAGCTTGTAAGTATAATCATATTTACTGAGCTTTAGTAAACTATGACGAATAGTCTTAGCAATCTTTTTGTGGTGGACTTAATCAGTGCACAAGAATGTGTACTCGATCCCTTAGTCCTTTACTTGACTCACACATCCATGTGACCGAGTAATTAGTCTTAATTTTCCAATACTTGAAATTTCTCATTCATCATGCTATACAACTTGCATGATTCCAAGTTCCGGTCCAATTGAAACTTGGGTGATGAGAATCTTTCCTTATTTGGTAAATTTAGACATTACCACAAATGAAAGAATCAATTTCATATTTCCACTCTTGCTATTAATGGAATCATATAAGCAACAATTTTTTTCCTCAAATGCCATTGTAAGGATATTTTAAAATAAATAAAATCAAAATTTTCTTTTATTTTAAAACTTTGGGAAAAACTTATCCTTACAATCCATATGAAAACTTGTTGTTATCTATTCTTAAGCAATATCTCATAACTCCTAAGAAGTAGCTCAAGAATCCGATCTTCAAACTACGCGATAGAAATCCATCTACGCGATCAGATTCAGCATATTCTTTCTTTAAGTTTCTTCACTTTTCTTTGATTCTTAAAACATCACCATGTGATCCAGTCACATCATGTATCAAGAATCTCAGAATAGAAACTTAACAGAGTTAGAGAGTGGACTTTACCTGAAGTAGAGTCAAACTTATTGACTTTAACATCCTTAGGTAAAGTTTGGCAGCTTCGCAACCAATGCCCCTTTCTTTGGCAATATAAACATATGGACCCTTTGATAAAGGTACACAGGACTATCATAGAATTAGCTTTTCTCTTTACCATTTGGTCAACCGAGTTGACTATGACCGATCCCTTTCCATTGGGAGGAGAATGCTTTACTAGATATCCAATGTCATCATTGTCAATGTCCATAAAGTTTTAGGAAGTTGATCTTAGCAAATAGATAAGATCATTAAGGGTCTTGTCATAGTCTGTTTCATAGGTGTTCTAAAAGAGCTCACTATGTGACTTAGAAAGTGATTGAACCACCAACTTTCTTAAGACTTTGACACCCAACTCTCTCGGCTTGTCAATATGTGACTACATCTCCAAGATGTGATCACACCTAGACCTTGCCTTGCCAATAGGGCTGGAGTGACCTTAAACTTTTCAAGAACTTGTGGGTTGGGGAGAATAATTGGAGGAGGTGAAAGAAGTATGATTTCCAAAGGACATCATCTTCATTTAGGAAACCTTGTTTCAAAAGATTTGGGAAGATCATAGGTGCCTAAACTAGACAACTTTTGGGAGATATTCAAGATAGTTGATTTAAAGTCCTTAATATGACACCCAATATGAAATATTAAGGCTAGGACCCAACAAACTATTTTATAACTTAGAAGAGGTATGCCGTAATCCAAGCTATAAAATATTTGAAGGTAGGTGAATGACGATTCACCAATTTCCACCAAGATAAACGAAATGTATTATTAGGTTTTAATTGGTTTTGAAACTCCTAGATCTTTGAGATTCATTGAACTGTTCAAAGGCATGTTTCAATCTCGAGTGTGCCCTTCAGGTTTTGTGACTGGGATGCCGAGGATCACAAAACAAGGTGTGAAGTAACCATGCAAATCACTTGGTACCCTTAATAAATTACCCCTCAATCGATGTGCCGGTTAACCACACACACTCCATCGATACTATGATAAATATTAAGTCACCCTTTACCTACCTTGTTAAGTCCAAGTTAGTGTGCCGGTTAACCACACACGCTCCACTAACGACTTAGACAAAGTGTAAAGTGTAATTTCATGGGTTAGCACCTTATTCACATTTTTCCTAAGTGACTAAGATTGTGTATTATTAAGAGTTTAGTTACTTAGTATTATCATTAATACTTTTAATGAAGGAGAATTATAGTCTTGTCAAACCCGTTCGGCTAACGATCCTCCACCGGTCAAGCAAGCGGTGGGTGAGAGTGGACACCCATTAAGTTGCCATTTTATAGGAAACAACCTTATACCCACCTTATAGACCGGCTTCGTGAATGAGGCGTACTAGCGGTAAGACTGACTTTACTCTTATACATATATATATTATTAACTTATAATATTATAAAGTATAAGTGGTTGAATTTTAACTTTTAAAATTCTGAGGGCTAACTTGGAATTAAAGTATTCATAAGGAAAACTTTTCAAATTCCAAAACTTGAGGGCAAGTTTTGAAACTATTAAAAACTAATTAATTCCATAACTTATGTGTTTAAAGTAGTTTTAATCCAAAAACTCTTCAAGTTCCATAACTTGAGGACAAGTTATGGAAGACTTTAAACTAATAAAAGAACTAACTTTTTCTTTATTTTATAACTTATGGATTTAATTATGGTTACATATTTTTCTTTTAATGAAGTGACTCTTGAATTTCCATAACTTGAGGACAAGTTATGGAGTCATAAAAAATCATTCAATGACACAAGACTCTTCATTTTGTAACCATTGCCAACTTTTATGAGTTTTATGAGTCTTTAATGTGACTCTTCATGTAACTTGAGGACAAGACACAAACACATTTTATACTCAACTCTTAGATTAAAATGGATTGAAAACAACTATTTCAATTAACTTTTCTATTAATCTAAGCAACTCATAAGAACAAGATAATTCAAATCAAACTTTTTCATGTAATTAGTCTAAACCTTAAACTAATACAAAACATGAATCTATTGACAATTATCTTCTAAAATGGATTAGCATGAACATTACCACATCAAAAAACAAGTTTATAAGTTCAAAACAACTTATGGTAATGTTCCTAGTCCATTTCTAGCCAAAAAACTCTAAAATATGATGTCTGGGGGTCCAACTCGTCGAGTGCATGAACCAACTCGGCGAGTTGGATCGATTTGATCACTTTTTAGGCATGGACTCGCCGAGTCTCCTGATGGACTCGCCGAGTCTGATGATCAGACAGCACCAAATTCGTTTTTTTCAGCTTCTATTGCAGATATAACAAGAAAACAAGCCTAGTCTCTGATACCACTGTTGGGTTTTGAGCATTCTAACACTCCTAAGTGTACATGCAACCCTAAATACCTTGGATCTATGTTTTCTCTATTATACATGCAAATAAGAACTTCCAAGGTATAATCCTAATCTAGCATACAAAACAATGAATGTAACAAGATAGAATACATACCTCTTTGATGTAGAAAGTCTTCATGAAGCTTGAGTGCCTAGCCCCAATAGTGTGGAAGCCTCAAATGGAATCACAATCACCAAAACACTTAGAATAGCTTGAGAGAATTCTACAACTCATGAAATCGGCTAGCCCTTTCACTTCACACACTAGTGGCCGATTTTGGTCAAGAATAAGATGCTTATATAGTTAGGGTTACACCATGTAAACCCTAATTGACATGGCCTTTCATTTCCATGATCCATGGGTACAAATACACCATGGAGCATCCATGGACCATCCTATGGGTTTTAGCCCAACTTGATTATCCATGGAGCATTAGCCCACTATACAAGTATAGATGATTTACACAATCAACCCATATATTTAATTAGTCTTCTTTTGATCACTTAATTAATCCTAGATTAATTCTTGATCAATACTAATTAAATAATCTTATTATTCTTATTATTAATATACTAGAACTTATAATATATTAATAACCATAAGTGTCTTATTTCTCTCATTATAGTCTATCCAAGTGCATGATGGTATGCAACCCAAATGGACCATGTCGGGTCGGGTCAAATCTTACCAAGTATAGTTATGGACTTAGACATTAATCCAACAGGGTCCTGGGTCACTAGCTTTGCCTCTAGGAGGGTTAATGGCCAAAATGGCAACCTTAAAGGGGTTTACGACCATGGGATATGGCTTGGCCGTAAACTCCATTTGATCTTGTGTTCTTGATGTTTTTAAGCGTCTAAACATGGGTCCTAACTAGATATGAAGCATAGGGAAGAGCACTTACGATCTAGAAGCTTGAAAGGGTTGATATTGGCCAAGAACACTAGTGTGTGTTCTTGGTGTAACTTGAAGATCTAAACAAACATGATTTCCATGGATGAAATTAATGTATGTAGCTAGTTAATAAGATTTATCAACTAATCAAGGGATAGAATACTTACTCTTTTGAAGATCTAAGGTGAAAGTCTTGAGGTTAAGGTTCGATTTTGCTACACTGTGGGTCTAGCAGGTACTTTCTAACACTTATTCCTTAAGTGTATTAGGCTCAAAACTCATTAGAATGACCTTTAACATGGCTAGCACTCCGTACTAATGAGTTTGACACTCAGTTGAGTTGATTGACTGTGTCTTTAAAGCAAAAAAATTTCGGGTTGTCACATAAATCGTTTTGTGATTTTAATAAATAAGAACTTGGAGACTGTGAGACAATACTTGGGACAAGTATGAGTAGGTGAGAAAGGTAGTAGAGGCCTATACTATCGAAAGCACAGGACTCACACTTGGATAAGGGAAAGTCAAAAGGTTACCAAGAAGCTAGTAGTTTATTCCGTTTTTCTTAAGTATGTTGTTACCATCGTTTCGGTAATGACTAAGAAGATGATTGTTATTCTGACCCTAGTGGTCATATCCAATCGTGTCCGACTAAGATGAGTATGTTACATGGATCAAAAAATGAAGATCGATGTAGCATATGACTTAAGCTAGAAGATTGAAGTGAAAGATAATCGAAGCGATCAATAGAAGTATCGCGGTCACAATTAAAGTAAAGAGGCTTGTAGCTAGAAGTATTGCATGCTAGAATGCGATTATATCAAATTTGAATATGAAAGAAGGTATATTCCATTCGAGAATTTGATTCTAAGAGACCTGAGTCTAAGCATTGCATCATACAAAGAGAGGTCATTAGAATATGACCCATTGGTCTGTCATGATAATCAAAGTAAATAAATTCTCTTAAGATTAAGTATGTTTAGGAAGAAATAGGAGTCTCCAAAAAGGATTGATTTTGTAACTCGAAAGTTACAATTGAAATTCCAACATAGTACGAGGAGCAGATGCAAGATTAAGCATCGCCATCAATCAAGAAGTCCAAGAGTTAGATACTCATTCAAAGGAAAATATGAGTTACGGTTATTAGCTAGGATGAAGAGATAATGTATGGAGTCATTATACAAGCCTAGTTTCATTGATGATTCTGGGACGTAATCATCCTAAGAGGGAGATAATTGTAATGCCCGTATATTCGGGCTAAGTCAATTTAGGGATAATAAGCGTCATAAATGACCTTTTGGAGAAAGATTATTTAGAATGAATAATCTTAAAAAAAGTTATATTATATATCACAAGGGTTCTGTACATATATAGAACGTCGAAATCCAAGTTATAACGAAGAAGTTATGACATGTCGAAGTTTTACGGAAAAACCAACACGACACTAGGAATCGTAAAAAGTAAATTTTTGATAAACTACTTTTTAGTCTTAAAGATCTAAATGAAAGTTGTAGTCTATGTTAAACTGAGAGCGTGCATACAAAGAACATCAAAATCTGACTTCGTATGAGGAAGTTATGATTTTTCTAAGATTTTGCATTACAGTATACAACCCAGAATTCGAATTTTAGATCGAGCGATTTTTTGCCGAAAAAACCAAATTGAGAATTGAAGATCTCATTAATAGGAGTTCAATGATAAAAAAGACAGTAAAAAACGGAGTCTGTATTTATGAATTTTACACGGTCATTAACAGTGTAATATTCTCATACGATTAAGTATAAAATCGGTCGAGAATTAGCCAATGGAGCTAAAACGAAAGTTGTAGATCTTTTCAATACCTACGTGTGGATATAAAGAACGTCCAAAACGGAGTTCATATGCGAAAGTTACAGAGTTTATAAATCAGAAGGGGGCTGTTGCGAAGTGGGTGACGTGGCGCGATCTGAGACATTGGTTTCTCCCCACACCTTGCCACCAGACGGTGACATGTGGCACCAACTCGATGAGTTGGAGGCCAAAACTCGACGAGTTTAACCGAATTCCAGCCTATAAATACCATGCGAGAGTGCCTTCATTTTTCACACCAAAACCCCATCACTTCTCTCTCTCTCTCTCTCTCTCTTTAACTTCTCTTTAAGCCTCCCAAAGCCCTAGTAACCTCAAGGTGCTAGAGGAAATCCGCAGAGCGTCTGAAGGCTCCAAGAAAAAGAGCTTTTCTGCTTGGAAGCTCTGCCACGCAGAGCCCGGTTCCTCACAAAACCCCTTGTAAGTTAAGTTATGCTTACTGTACTTTATGTGTAACTTATGTTTAAGTTCATTATCGTTATTATGAACCTATAAACAAGATTTATCAGTGATTCTGAGCCGTTATACTTATTGGTCTAATTATGGGGATGATGTCTAGGTTGTGATTTAGTGAGGTGTTTAAAGTGGGGTTTCCAAATAGTATACTTCGTATACCAAACGGACCCTACCTCTAATATGATCCTACCTGGTTATTCCTTACTTGATAGATCATGAAAGTAGACTTTGATTTAATCATGAATCTAGACTAATAATTAGTCACAATAAATATTAGACTAAGCCTCAGTGATAATAATGCTAGATTACGTCAAATGAAAAGAAAATTGTTGGAAGCGAAGCGCTGCTCAAATTTCGAGTCATCACTTTAACAGGTAAGTGCATAGTTACTTTCATCTTACACATAGATATGAAGTATTTAATATAAATTACGTGTTATGTGCTCCTATTATCTGTGTTCTTGATATGTATGCTGGATGAGCCAGATATACATGTTTTATTTGATGTAAACTATATGTGTATTTTATACCTGTAAATATATTGGGTAACGATGGGTAGAGGAATGATGAGGGATGAAAGCTGATATAGTTGAACATTGGTAGATGAAGACTTAGCGCCTTATAGGAGAACATTGGAAACTATGCCACAACATGTAGATGTTTTTGAACTACATGTACTCTAAACATCTTGCCAGCTACGCCAAAAGGATAATATCGGCAGCTACTCCTAATAGATAACATCATAATCCTGGAAGCTATGCCTAAAGGATAATATTAGCAGCTGCGCCTAATAGAGAGCATCATAATCTTGGAAGTTGCGCCTAATGGATAATATCGGTAGTTGCGCCTAATAGAGAACATCATAATCCTGGCAACTGTGCCTAAAGGATAATATCGACGGTTGCGCCTAATAGAGAACATCATAATCCTCGTAGTTGCACCTAAAGTATAATATCGGCAACTGCACCTAATAGAGAACGTCATAATCCTGGCAGCTGCACGTAAATGTTAATATTGGCAACCGTGCTTAAAAGATAACATTGACAGTCATGTCATTGGCAGCGATGGACTTCGTGCCTATTCCTTAGAACAATCCTTAGGAATTAATGAGTGAATCATAGAGGATTCTTAGGGTGGATACTTAAGAAATAAAGGAGATAATTGGGATGGGAAATTAAGTTAATTGTTTGATGATTAAACCTAATAATTAGATTATTATGGGTTGAAACCCCTATGTACTCTCCAGGTTTCCCAACCTGACCTGTAACACCGTAAATTTCAAAACAATTCTTTGCATTTTATAAAAACATAATTCATTTTATTCATAAAAATCTCAATGTTTGAAACTCAATTCATGCCATTTAAAAATCCCAAGATCTCATAAGATAAAAATCCCGTGTGTGTGTACTGATCAAGCCGGCGCCTTCCCACGGTCATCACTAGTACCTGAAACAAATAACACCAAACACTGTAAACACAAAGCTTAGTGAGTTCCCCAAAATACCATACATAGCACATATTAGCCACTCGAGGCTATAACTTTGTGGGTCCGTGGACCCTACTCTGTGAACCCTCTGGTTCTAACTCTGTGAACCTTCCAGTTCCAACTCTATAAGCATGCACAGCATAAATCACATAGAAATAATGCAGTACAACACATAACATACATATAGCATACAAATACTCTGTCACATAACTCTGTTTACCTACTCAAGGTAAAATATAGTGAGAAGACTCACCTCGCGTATCTCGATAACTCGCAAATCCCTAAAATCACTCGTGCTCGATCCCTCGAGCTATAGTCCTCCTATAATACAATATATCTCTAATTAACACTTTCACAACTAAGGTTGACTACCCCTATCAAGTCAACACTGGTCAACTCTGATCAATGGTTAACGGTCAACTTTGACCGGACTCGGCGAGTGCACTAGAGCGACTCGGCGAGTCTATACGTGTCCACTGACTCCCTTGGATCCTCTCTTGAAACGTCAAGTACTTCCCTAACTCGACGAGTTCCACCTGGCATGAATCACGGGGCCACCACGACACAACTAGCCCAGTCTCAAGAACAACTCGGCGAGTTCCGGCTTGACTCAGCCCTTTATTGACTCTCCCTGACTCACTGGGTTATCCCCCAACACGGCGAGTCTACTCGCTGAATAGGTTACGTGAAACCCCAACCCTACTCGCCGAGTCTCAAGAACAAATCGGCGAGTTCATGCCATGCACAAACTCTATTGACCTCTTGAGGTCAGATCTGCTTCCCCAAACCATGGATCTGGCCTTCCCAAGCATGAATGTCACGTAAAGTTTGAAACTTGATGCTTGTATAACTCCCACAAGGCATCAAAAGGAGATTTGGTCCCAAAAATGACAACCTAGGTCCAATAACTCAATACTAACCCAAAAAGCTCCAAGGGTTAAGGTCGCTGGACCTCTTTGAGTCTAGATCCGAGGCACAAACTCGAAGAGGGACCATTTTCTTCACATAATCACTCTCCAAAGGGGGTTAGAAAACCCTAACTCTAAAGATCAACCCTAAAACTGAAGGAGATTCGAACTATTACCTCAAAATGAAGCCTCTGGACTCTGGATCTGCTGGAATCTCACCTCTTCCTTGCTCTTGTCACCTTCTTTTTGCTAAACGAAGAATACAAAGGCCCAAAAGTGACTTCCTCTCTCTCAAAACGATTTAGCTCTCTTGGGGTTCTCTCAAGGGACCGTTAGCCGCAATGGGAGGCTATAAGTGCCCTTAAATAGGCTCCAAACCCGGGGAATTAGGGTTTCATTAAACAGCGTGGACTCGCCGAGTCCACTTTTGGACTCGCCGAGTCCAGACGTGAACCCGTGCCCATAGTCGCGATCATACTCAGCGAGTTTGGACTCCAACTCGCTAAGTCTCCTCACAAATCACCAAAAATATAAGAATAAATAATACCTAGGAATCCGGGGTGTTACAATTCTCCCCTACTAGAACTAGACTTCGCCCTCGAAGTCTCGCTTTGCAAATAACTCCGGATGCTGCTCACGCATCTCACGCTCCGGCTCCCAAGTCATCTCGGACCCCTTCCGATGTTGCCACTGAACCAAAACGAAGGGTACCTCCTTGTTCCTCAAAACCTTGATTTTCCGATCTCTGATTGCCACCGGTCTCTCAGCATAATTCAGGCTCGCATCCACCTGAATATCCTCTAATGGAACCACTGTCGACTCATCGGCTATACACTTCCGCAATTGCGACACGTGGAAAGTGTCGTGAATCTGCCCCAACTCTGCTGGCAACTCCAAACGATAGGCTACCCTGCCTACCCTCGCGACCACCCGGAATAGACCAATATATCGGGGCCCCAACTTGGCCCTCTTCCTGAATCGAATCACTCCTTTCCAAGGAGAGACCTTCAGGTCGCCGACCTGTAACTCAAGCTCGGACCGACGTTTGTTAGGATAACTCTTCTGACGACTCTGAGCGGTCAACAACCTCTGTCTGACCTGTTGGATCTGCTCTGTCGTCTGAAGCACGATCTCCGTACTGCTCATCACACGCTGTCCGACCTCTTCGCAGCAAATGGGGGTCCGAAACCTCCTCCCATACAACAACTCAAAGGGCGGCATACCAATGCTCGAATGATGGCTGTTGTTGTAGGAAAAATCTGCCAAGGGCAAGTACGTATCCCAACTCCCCCCGAAATCCAACACACATGCCTGGAGCATGTCCTCGAGCGTCTGAATCATCCGCTCACTCTGTCCGTCTGTCTGGGGGTGATATGCGGTACTAAAATGCAGCCTAGTACCCAACTCCTCATGAAACTTCTTCCAGAATCTGGAAGTGAAACGTACATCCCGGTCTGAGACAATCGAGATCGGCACCCCATGCCGAGATACCACTTCTCTCATGTACATCTCTGATAACTTCTTTGCGGAGGAGCTCTCACTAATATCAAGGAAGTGAGCGCTCTTTGTCAACCTGTCCACAATCACCCAAATTGCGTCGACTCCCCTAGCAGTCCTCGGCAATTTGGTGATAAAATCCATGGTAATCTGTTCCCACTTCCATTCGGGAACCTCCAACGGCTGCAACTTACCATGCGGTCTCTGGTGCTCGGCCTTAACCCTACGGCAGGTTAAGCACCTCCCAACAAACGACGCAACATCCCTCTTCATACAGGGCCACTAATACTCTCTCCTTAGGCCCAAATACATCTTAGTGGCCCTAGGATGGATCGAGAATTTCGACCGATGAGCCTCTTCCATCAAGATGGTACGCGTCCCTCCCACAAACGGTACCCATATACGCCCCTGAAATTTCATAAGCCCCCGACCATCGGTAACGAACTCCGATACCAACCCAACAACTCGCTCTCTCTTCTGGTTCTCCGATCTCACTGCCTCAGCCTGTGCTCCACGAATGGTGTCCAACACCGGAGCCATCACGGTCAATCGCAAACATACATCTCGCAACAGGGCGCTCTCCGCCCTGCGACTCAGGGGTCGGCTACCACATTAGCCTTGCCCGGATGGTACAGGATCTCACAATCATAATCCTTGACCACATCCAACCACCTCCTCTGCCGCATATTTAGGTTGGGCTGATCCATCAAATACTTCAGGCTCTTATGGTCCGTGTATATCATACACCGAACCCCATACAGATAGTGACGCCAAATTTTGAGGGTGAACACCACTGCCCCCAACTCTAGATCGTGGGTGGGATACCTCGTCTCATGAGGCTTCAGCTGCCTCGATGCTTATGCTATCACATGCCCTCTCTGCATCAGCACCGCTCCCAACCCCATGATCGACGCATCACAGTATACCACAAAGTCCTCCATCCCCTCCGGGAGGGCTAACACCGGGGCTTCGCATAACCTTTGGCGAAGCGTCTCAAAGGAGGCCTGCTGCTCGGGGCCCCATGGAAAAGTGACACCCTTCTGGGTCAATCTGGTGAGTGGCACTGTGATCTTAGAGAAATCTTTCATAAATCTCCGATAATAACCTGCCAACCCTAAGAAAGTCCTGATCTCGGAGGGTGACCTCGGCACCTCCCAACTCATCACTGCCTCAACTTTGGCCGGGTTGACCAATATCCCTTTCTATTTAACGAGATGCCCTAGGAACTGGACCTCTCGCAACCAGAAATCACACTTGGAGAATTTGGCATAAAGCCTCTCCGATCTCAGAACTCCGAGGATCTCCCTCAAATGCTCCACATGCTGCTCTCTAGATATCGAATATACCAAAATGTCGTCGATGAATACAATCACCGACCGATCCATCATCGGCCTGCACACTCGGTTCATGAGATCCATGAACACTATCGGGGCATTGGTGAGCCCGAAAGGCATCACCACAAACTCATAATGCCCATAACGCGTCCTAAACGCTGTCTTCTGGATGTCCTCATCTCGCACCCTCACCTGATGATATCCAGACCTCAAATCGATCTTCGAGAACCAAGATGCTCCCTGTAACTGATCGAACAAATCGTCGATCCTCAGCAACGGGTAACGGTTCTTGACCGTCAGCTTGTTCAACTCCCGGTAATCAATGCACATCCGGTGTGAAACATCCTTCTTCTTGACAAACAGGATAGGCGCTCCCCACGGCAAGCTGCTCGGCCGAATAAACCCCTTTCCCAGCAGCTCCTGAAGCTGCGAGGATAACTCTTGCATCTCTGGAGGTGCAAGGCGATAAGGCACCTTGGCGATATGCGCGGCCCCCGGAACCAAATCGATACTGAACTCCACTTGCCTCACGGGAGGCACGCCCGACAACTCCTCTGGAAATACATCCGGGAACTCACGCACTATCAGAACCTCCTCAACTGACCTCGGCCTCTCTGAATCAACCCGCGTATCCATCACATACGCCACAAAGCCCTTACAACCCTACTGTAGACACTGCCTCACCCTAGCGGCCGAACAAAACGCTGACCGAGAACGTGTACCCTCGCCGTACACCGTAAGAACTCCCCCACTAGGGTCTCTTATGGTCACCAGCTGCCGCTCGCAATCGATAACCACACCGAATCTGCTCAACCAGGCCATGCCTACAATGACACAGACATCACCCATCGCAATAGGAGCCAAATCAATCGGGAACTCAACACCAAAAATCTCGAATACGCACCCACGGATAACCTCCGTGGCATATATCACCCTCTCATCAGCTATGGAAACTCTCAGAGGCCGACTCAATGCCTCACGACTAACACTGATATGCTGACTAAAAGCCAAAGATAAAAAAGAGCGACTCGCACCCGAGTCATATAACACCAAGGCAGGTACAGAATTCACAAGAAAAGTACCTACGCATAACATAATATAAGCATAATATCTCAACATCAAAATAAATACACGAAAGAATACATACCAGCCACGACATCAGGCGCTGCGCGGACCTCCTCCGTGGTCAACTAAAACGCTCTCCCTCGTGCCCTCGGCGCCTCGACCTTCACTGGCCGACTCTCGGTAGCTCTGATGGTGGCAGGGGCAGATCCCTGAGGTACTCCCTGAGCTGATCCTCGCAACTGCGGACACTCCTCCTTCCGTTGTCCGGTCTGGTTGCAGTGAAAACACACTGCAAACCCCTTGGGGCAGTTCTTGGCCATATGCCCCCCCATGCCACACTTGTAGCAAGATCCAGCTCTACATACTCCGTCATGACCCTTGCCGCACTTTCCACAATTGCGGCCCTTCTGGCTCCCCGATTTGGGATCAGCGGGTTTGGCCCGCTTGGCTGCCGGCTGGGACTGTGCCGGTCGCCGATCCCTCCCCTGAGACTCCGCCTCCTCCCTAGCATGAGTCTCTAGCTCAATCTCCCTCTTCCGGGAATTTGCCTAAAGCTCGACAAATGTCCGGTACGACGAGTTCGCCATGAACTCCCGAATGTCTCGCCTCAAGATACTCAAATATCGGCTCATACGTGCCTGCTCAGTGGACACGTGCTCAGGGCAGAACATTGCCCTCTTGTGGAACATCCTGGTAATCACCGTAACAGACTTAGTACCCTGCTTGAGGGTCAGAAACTCTTGGGCCAAACGCTCCCTCTCCACCTGGGGAACGTACTCATCTCGGAACATGGCAGTGAACCGAACTCTCTATCTTGCTATAGTTATTGTTTTGTATGCTAGATTAGGATAATACCTTGGAAGTTCTTATTTGCATGTATAATAGAGAAAACATAGATCCAAGGTATTTAGGGTTGCATGTACACTTAGGAGTGTTAGAATGCTCAAAGCCCAACAGTGGTATCAGAGCCTAGGCTTGTTTTCTTGTTATACCTGCAATAGAAGCTGAAAAAACGAATCTGGTGCTGTCTGGCCATCAGACTCGGCGAGTCCATCAGGAGACTCGGCGAGTCCATGCCTTAAAAGTGATGAATTTGATCCAACTCGCCGAGTTTGTTCATGCACTCGACGAGTTGGACCCCCAGACAGCATATTTTCGAGTTTTTTGGCTAGAAATGGACTAGGAACATTACCATAAGTTGTTTTGAACTTATAAACTTGTTTTTGATGTGGTAATGTTCATGCTAATCCATTTTCAAAGATAATTGTCAATAGATTCATGTTTTGTATTAGTTTAAGGTTTAGACTAATTACATGAAAAAGTTTGATTTGAATTATCTTGTTCTTATGAGTTGCTTAGATTAATAGAAATGTTGAGTGAAATAGTTGTTTTCAATCCATTTTAATCTAAGAGTTGAGTATAAAATGTGTTTGTGTAACTTGTCCTCAAGTTACATGAAGAGTCACATTAAAGACTCATAAAATTCATAAGAGTTGGCAATGGTTACAAAATGAAGAGTCTTGTGTCATTGAATAATTTTTATGACTCCATAACTTGTCCTCAAGTTATGGAAGTACAAGAGTCACTTCATTAAAGAAAAATATGTAACCATAATTAAATCCATAAGTTATAAAATAAAGAAAAAGTTAGTTCTTTTATTAGTTTAAAGTCTTCCATAACTTGTCCTCAAGTTATGGAACTTGAAGAGTTTTTGGATTAAAACTACTTTAAACACATAAGTTATGGAATTAATTAGTTTTGAATAGTTTCAAAACTTGCCCTCAAGTTTTGGAATTTGAAAAGTTTTCAAATATGAATACTTTAATTCCAAGTTAGCCCTTAGAATTTTAAAAGTTAAAATTCAACCCTTATACTTTATAATATTATAAGTTAATAATATATATATGTATAAGAGTAAAGTCAGTCTTACCGCTAGTACGCCTCATTCACGAAGCCGGTCTATAAGGTGGGTATAAGGTTGTTGCCTATAAAATGGCAACTTAATGGGTGTCCACTCTCACCCACCGCTTGCTTGACTGGTGGAGGGTCGTTAGCCGAACGAGTTTGACAGGACTAGAATTCTCCCTTCATTAAAAGTATTAATGATAATACTAAGTAACTAAACTCATAATAATACCCAATCTTAGTTACTTAGGAAAATGTGAATAAGGTGCTAATCCATGAAATTACACTTTACACTTTGTCAAAGTCGTTAGTGGAGCGTGTGTGGTTAACCGGCACACTAACTTGGACTTAACAAGGTAGGTAAAGGGTGACTTAATATTTATCATAGTATCGATGGAGCGTGTGTGGTTAACCGGCACATCGATTGAGGGGTAATTTATTAAGGGTACCAAGTGATTTGCATGGTTACTTCACACCTTGTTTTGTGATCCTCGGCATCCCAGTCACAAAACCTGAAGGGCACACTCGAGATTGAAACATGCCATTGAACAGTTCAATGAATCTCAAAGATCTAGGAGTTTCAAAACCAATTAAAACCTAATAATACATTTCGTTTATCTTGGTGGAAATTGGTGAATCGTCATTCACCTACCTTCAAATATTTTATAGCTTGGATTACGGCATACCTCTTCTAAGTTATAAAATAGTTTGTTGGTTCCTAGCCTTAATATTTCATATTGGGTGTTATATTAAGGACTTTAAATCAACTATCTTGAATATCTCCCAAAAAAAATGTCTGGTTTAGACACCTATGATCTTCCCAAATCTCTTGAAACAAGCTTTCCTAAATGAAGATGATGTCCCTTGGAAATCATACTTCTTTCTCCTCCTCCAACTATTCTCCCTAACCCACAAGTTCTTGAAAAGTTTAAGGTCACTCAGGCCCTATTGGCAAGGCAAGGTCTAGGTGTGATCACATCTTGGAGATGTAGTCACATATTGACAAGCCGGGAGAGTTGGATGTCAAAGTCTTGAGAAAGTTGGTGGTTCAATCACTTTCTAAGTCACATAGTGAGTTCCTTTGGGACACCTATGAAACAGACTATGACAAGACCCTTAATGATCTTATCTGTTTGTTAAGATCAACTTCCTAAAACTTGATGGACATTGATAATACTGACACAGGAAATCCCAGAAAGCATTCTCTTCCCAATGGAAAGGGATCGGCCATAGTCAACTCGGTTGACCAAATGGTAAAGAGAAAAGCTAAGTCTATGATAGTCCCGTGTACCATTATCAAAGGCTCGATATGTTTATATTGCCAAAGGAAGGGGCATTGGTTGCGAAGCTGCCAAATTTACCTAAGGATGTTAAAGTCAATAAGTTTGACTCTACTTCAGGTAAATTCCACTATCTAACTCTGTTAAGTTTCTATTCTGAGATTCTTGATACATGATGTGACTGGGTCACATGGTGATGTTTTAAGAATCAAAGAAAAGTGAAGAAACTTAAAGAAAGAATATGCTGAATCTGATCGCATAGATAGATTTCTATCGCATAGTTTGAAAAATCAGATTCTTGAGCTACTTCTTAGGAGTTATGATATATTGCTTAGGAATAGATAACAACAAGTTTTCATGTGCTTATGGATTGTAAGGATAAGTTTTTTCCGCAAAAGTTTTAAAATAAAAGAAAATTTTTTGATTTTATTTAAAAATATCCTTACAATGGCATTTGAGGAAAAAATTGTTTCTTATGTGATTTCATTAAGAGCAAAAGTGGAAATACGAAATTGATTCTTTCATTTGTGGTAATGTCTAGATTTACCAAATAAGGAAAGATTCTCATCACCCAAGTTTCAATTGGACCGGAACTTGGAATCATGCAAGTTGTATAGCATGATGAATGAGAACTTTCAAGTTTTGGAAAATTAAGACTAATTACTTGTTCACATGGATGTGTGAGTCAAGTAAAGGACTAAAGGATCGAGTACACATTCTTGTGCACTGGTCAAGTCCACCACAAAAAGATTGCTAAGACTATTCGTCATAGTTTACTAAAGCTCAGTAAATATGATTATACTTACAAGCTTAAGTGTAACTCTGAGACATTGGAAATGGTTCCAATGTAAGGCATAGCGAATAAGAAGAATCAAATTAGGCAGAAGGATAAAAGTTTCTCAAATCTGAAAAGATGAGAGAGTACTTTAGTATCAACTTTTGTGATCATCTTAATGATTAAGAAACCATAGCACAATTAGTTCTCTAAGGAAATCTTAGTGCATTCTTATGACTAAGAAGAGGGATCTTGAATTGTTTAAATGGTTAAATCAAGAAGATGAGTCATACTTCGTTCCAATACAAGTCTTAGAGTCATACTCCAAGATTGTATCTTGTGTGACATGTCTCAAAAGAAGGTTTAAAACAATGTTCAAATGTAAGAGTAAAAGTTTTCTACTCTTGTACATTTGAAATTGGTAAGTTGTGATGTTTTGGATAAAACAAAGACCAACTAAGGCCAATTGTGTGAAGTGTTTGTCTTGATTAGAATCCACACTATCTCTTGGATATTTGACAAGGGAGTCTTATAGGTCAAGAGGACAGTGGGAGTCTTAAAGGTCTTGAAAGTCTCAAGAACTAATCAAGAATAAAACCTGAAGTTCTTCACTAGCACACGACTTGAGGTTTATAACCTATCGTGTTGACTTATTTTGTGCCCATTCCAGTTAAAGTTGGCTTTGCATATGAGTTCTTAGAGTTCTCAATTGGTTGCACAACAACTTGGAAGCAATGGTAGGCCCTTGAGCTGCCAGGTGGCAAGAAATTAAGATTGAGTTCAGTCCATATGAGTTTGGATTTGTCATTATCCTTGTCTTGTGACTATGATTTTGACAATTCACATGGATAAGAACACATACACCAGTAAATCTAAGTGTCATAAGGTTTCTCTCCGATTCATGAAAATGATGGTGAGGAAACACTTTCACTAAGTAGATTTTAGCTAGATAGCAATTGTGACATTTGCATTCTCAAAGTCGTTAGTGGAGCGCGTGTGGTTAACCGGCACACTAATATAGACTTGTGAGAAGTGGCAAAAAGGTCTAAACATTATGATTACGGCATCCCTCTTCATAATTGTTTAGATACACAAGTGTGCTATCTAAGGGAAAGGTGTATGATTTTGATAAACTCTTATCAAAACAATCTAGTATCAGAAATTTGAACTTTGGTAAGAAAGTCAATAAAGTATTGATTTCTAGAAGTCCAGCTGATTTCTGGGTACATGTCAAAGCTAGTGGGAGCATAAGTGTTATGCTAATAATCATCATGTTAGTGGGAGCATGATAATTATGATAAGTATTGCAAGTTAGCAATGTTAATTATAGAAAACAAAAGGTTTCAATTGGAAAAGTTGTTTTGCTATAATTAAGGGAGAGGAAATTATGCTTCATCTCAAATCTATAAGCTTAGATCATGAGGTTTTAATCATTTAGTCAAGCATATATATGAGTTTCATGTTGGAATGGCTCAACATAAGGAAATTCTATATATGGGTCCATTATTTGCGTTCTAAAATTCGATTATGATTACGGCATCCCTTTTCGTAATCTGAATTATGAGAACTTGGCAAATAGAAATGGAAATATTATAGCAAAAGACTGGTTTAGTCTTTATGTAAGACATCATGAATCGTGTCCCATATGCTTCGGATATAGGATCGATTACATGTGCTATAATCATCCGTTCTAAAGTTTTCCAAATGCCTGGGGCATTAAGAAGGGAAAAGGTTTAGAACTGGATATGACTAAAAGGATTAAACAATTGTCGAGGACAATCTAAGGTTTACCAAAGATTGGTTACTCAAGGACAATTGGAAGTATAGTGATAATTCTGAAAGGACCATATTGACATAGTCTATAAGGAGGCAACTCTTGTTCAGAAGTGATAGTCAAAATGGAATCTGGAAATGTTTCAAAGTTAGAATTTTCAATCTGTGTAAGATTAAGGAAACTTATTGCAAGAAGGATGTTTCCAAGGAAACGATCTCCTTTGGAATACTCTGTAATGATTGTTGTCAAGTCTTTCTGACTTTGTGCATAATCATTACAAGAGGATCAGTGCATATAAGTTTAGAATCTAACAGATTTCAGTAAATGGCATGAATTTGGAATTCTTGCATTTGCAGTAAGGATTTGGGAGTGTGAAAAGAGAATCAGTGAAGTTATGTTCAATGGATCTAGTTCACAAAGTAAAGATCATAGACAAACATAGTATGCATACTTGGTGTATGGCATGACTAGTGTTTAGAAAACATAGTGTACATGCTTGGAGCATGGGATCACTATTGTTTTAAATTCAAGAATAAAGTTGATAGCTGAAACAGTATACAATGAATAATGTGTAATCATATGGTGATAAATAAAAGGTGCTTTATTTATATTCATAAGTTCTGAGACCATATTGGATTCGATTATTATTGTGTTTCATTTTGCATGTTTTGACTTCCCGAATAAACTAGGTTATTCTTTCAGAATGACTAAGTTATTCAAACCATCCACAGTCGGTCATATGTTGGAAGTAGATATGAATTAAGACTGTCATGGGTTGGCTTGTAGAGGTCTAAGGTGTTGGACAAGGCTACAACACTCATGAGTGCTCATAAGTTCTGAGTATTGGATTCAACCCGCGCTCATTGGAATCACTTCATGGATTTTATCACGAGTGATCATGAGACGATAGTATCTTATATTCTTCAAACCTAGAGATATGAGTTGTTACTATGAGTTGATAGTACATTGATTGCACGAAACCGCATTTGGTAACTCTGTGCTATAAAACGTGCCTTTGTGTATGATTCAACAAGTAGTAGAACAAGCCATATGAGTCGAAGTTTATCCATTCCTTTTACCTTCGGGATAAAAGTGATATCTGTGGGCCCCTCGATGATTTGATGATGACAAATGGAAGTGCTCGGCCGGGCCAGGACTGATTTGATTTGTTCAATTAGTCAGTCGTCATAAATCGGAAATCGAGAAACAACAAATGGACAGAGAGAATGATTATAATCCATGTCTCAGTCCATATGATATCTAGAATGGAGGAATATATGATCCCTTATCTAATGGACAAGTCACTGACAAAGGTCAGAGTTCATCTACAAGGTCAGAGTTCGACAGAAGCTTTTGAGAGCTACGATTGCCAGTTGGTTCCTGAAGTCATACGCAATAATAGTTTTAGACTTATCCAAGTGGGAGACTATTGGATTAATGTCTAAGTCCATAACTATAATTGGTAAGACTTGACCCGACCCGGCATGGTCCATTTGGGTTGCATGGCATCATGCACTTGGATAGACTAAATGAGAGAAATAAGACACTTATGGTTATTAATATATTATAAGTTCTAGTATATTAATAATAAGAATAATGAGATTATTTAATTAGTATTGATCAAGAATTAATCTAGGATTAATTAAGTGATCAAAAGAAGACTAATTAAATATATGGGTTGATTGTGTAAATCATCCATACTTGTATAGTGGGCTTATGCTCCATGGATAATCAAGTTGGGCTAAAACCCATAAGATGGTTCATGGATGCTCCATGGTGTATTTGAACCCATGGATCCAAGGAAATGGAAAGCCATGACAATTAAGAGTTTACCCTAATTGTAACACTATATAAAGATCACATTCTTGGGAAAAATTGGCTACAAGAGAGAGTGAGAAAGGGCTAGCCGATTTTCATGAAGTGTAGAATTCTCTCAAGTTAATCCATGTGTATTTGGTGTTGTGTGAACCATTTGAGGTGTCACACTTGGGGCACTTGGCACTCAAGCTTCATGAAGACTTTCTACACCAAAGAGGTATGTATTCTATCTTGCTATAGTTATTGTTTTGTATGCTAGATTAGGATAATACCTCGGAAGTTCTTATTTGCATGTATAATAGAGAAAACATAGATCCAAGGTATTTAGGGTTGCATGTACACTTAGGAGTGTTAGAATGCTCAAAGCCCAACAAATACACCATATCAATATCATAACACATAACATGAGGGTATTTTGGGAAATCGCCCGAAGGTGTACTTGAATCCCTCAAACCAAGGCTCTGATACCAACTTTTAACACCGTAAATTTCAAAACAATTTTTCGTATTTTATAAAAACATAATTCATTTAATATTCATAAAAACCTCAATGTTTGAAACTCAATCCATGCCATATAAAAATCCCAAGATCTCATAACATAAAAATCCCGTGTGTGTGTACTGATCAAGCCGGCGCCTTCCCACGGTCATCACTAGTACCTGAAACAAATAACACCAAACACTATAAACACAAAGCTTAGTGAGTTCCCCAAAATACCATACATAGCACATATTAGCCACTCGAGGCTATAACTTTGTGGGTCCGTGGACCCTACTCTGTGAACCCTCTGGTTCTAACTCTGTGAACCTTCCAGTTCCAACTCTATAAGCATGCACAGCATAAATCACATAGAAATAATGCAGTACAACACATAACATACATATAGCATACAAATACTCTGTCACATAACTCTGTTTACCTACTCAAGGTAAAATATAGTGAGAAGACTCACCTCGCGTATCTCGATAACTCGCAAATCCCTAAAATCACTCGTGCTCGATCCCTCGAGCTATAGTCCTCCTATAATACAATATATCTCTAATTAACACTTTCACAACTAAGGTTGACTACCCCTATCAAGTCAACACTGGTCAACTCTGATCAATGGTTAACGGTCAACTTTGACCGGACTCGGCGAGTGCACTAGAGCGACTCGGCGAGTCTATACGTGTCCACTGACTCCCTTGGATCCTCTCTTGAAACGTCAAGTACTTCCCTAACTCGACGAGTTCCACCTGGCATGAATCACGGGGCCACCACGACACAACTAGCCCAGTCTCAAGAACAACTCGGCGAGTTCCGGCTTGACTCAGCCCTTTATTGACTCTCCCTGACTCACTGGGTTATCCCCCAACACGGCGAGTCTACTCGCTGAATAGGTTACGTGAAACCCCAACCCTACTCGCCGAGTCTCAAGAACAAATCGGCGAGTTCATGCCATGCACAAACTCTATTGACCTCTTGAGGTCAGATCTGCTTCCCCAAACCATGGATCTGGCCTTCCCAAGCATGAATGTCACGTAAAGTTCGAAACTTGATGCTTGTATAACTCCCACAAGGCATCAAAAGGAGATTTGGTCCCAAAAATGACAACCTAGGTCCAATAACTCCATACTAACCCAAAAAGCTCCAAGGGTTAAGGTCTCTGGACCACTTTGAGTCCTGATCCAAGGCACAAACTCGAAGAGGGACCATTTGCTTCACATAATCACTCTCCAAAGGGGGTTAGAAAACCCTAACTCTAAAAATCAACCCTAAACTGAAGGAGATTCGAACTATTACCTCAAAATGAAGCCTCTGGACTCTGGATCTGCTGGAATCTCACCTCCTCCTTGCTCTAGTCACCTTCTTCTTGCTAAAAAAGAATATAAAGGCCCAAAAGTGACTTCCTCTCTCTCAAAATGATTTAGCTCTCTTAGAGATCTCTCAAGGGACTGGTACCCGCAATGGGAGGCTATAAGTGCCCTTAAATAGGCTCCAAACCCGGGGAATTAGGGTTTCATTAAACAGCGTGGACTCATCGAGTCCACTTTTGGACTCGCCGAGTCCAGACGCGAACCCGTGCCCATAGCTACGATCATACTCGGCGAGTTTGGACTCCAACTCGCCGAGTCTCCTCATAAATCACCAAAAATATAAGAATAAATAATACCTGGGAATCCGGGGTGTTACAATTCTCCCCCACTAGAACTAGACTTCGCCCTCGAAGTCTCACTCTGCAAATAACTCCGGATGCTGCTCACGCATCTCACGCTCCGGCTCCCAAGTCATATCGGATGCCTTCCGATGTTGCCATTGAACCAAAACGAAGGGTACCTCCTTGTTCCTCAAAACCTTGATTTTCCGATCTCTGATTGCCACCGGTCTCTCAGCATAATTCAAGCTCGCATCCACCTGAATATCCTCTAATGGAACCACTACCGACTCATCGGCTATACACTTTCGCAATTGCGACAAGTGGAAAGTGTCGTGAATCTGCCCCAACTCTGCTGGCAACTCCAAACGATAGGCTACCATGCCTACCCTCGCGACCACCCAGAACGGACCAATATATCGAGACCCCAACTTGCCCCTCTTACTGAATCAAATCAATCCTTTCCAAGGAGAGATCTTCAGGAGCACAAAGTCGCCGACCTGAAACTCAAGCTCGGACTAGCGTCTATTAGCATAACTCTTCTGACGACTCTGAGCGGTCAACAACCTCTGTCTGACCTGCTGGATTTGCTCTGTCGTCTAAAGCACGACCTCTATACTGCCCATACAACAGCTCAAAGGGCGGCATACCAATGATCGAATGGTGGTTGTTGTTCTAGGAAAACTCCTCCAAGGGCAAGTAAGTATCCCAACTCCCCCCGAAATCAAACACAATTGCCCGGAGCATGTCCTCGAGCGTCTGAATTGTCCGCTCACTCTATTCATCTATCTGGGGGTGACATCTCTGCCCCATAACCCTCTGACCAACCTCGTCCCAACAGACTTGGGTATGACATCTCTGCCCATACAATAGCTCAAAAGGTGGAGCACTGATGCTTGTGTGAAAACTGTTGTTGTATGAGAACTCCGCAAGAGGTAGCTAGGAGTTTCAGCTCCTACCAAAATCAATGACACGGGCTTGCGACATATCCTCAAGAGTCTGTATCATCCGCTCACTCTGGTCGTTGGTCTGCAGACGACAAGTTGTGCTGAAATGTAGCCTCGTACTAATTTCTTCATGGAACTTCTACTAAAAACAAGAGGTGAACCAAACATCACAGTCTGAAACAATGAAGACCGGAACCCCATGGCAAGCAATATTCTCACGAATATACACATCGGCCAACTTCTCGGCCGATAAACTCTCCTGAATCACCAGGAAATGGTTACTCTTGGTCAATCGATCCACGATGACCCTAATAGCATCAAAACCATTTGTCATCTTCGTAAATTTGGTAATGAAGTCAATTGACATATGCTCCCATTTCCACATGGGGACTTCCAAAAGTTGCAGCTTGGCATGCGGCCTTTGATGCTCGACCTTCACCATCCTGTAGGTCAATCACCTCTCAACATACCAGGCGATCTCCATCTTCATACATGGCCACAAATACCTCAATCTCAGATCCTGATACATCTTGGTGGCCCCCGGATGGATAGAAAAACGAGACATATTAGCCTCCTCAAACACAATCTTCCTGACCCCACAATACATAGGAACCTACACCCGACCACAACAAGTCAACAACCCACGACTATCCGGGTTAACGAGGTGTCCAAGGAACTGAACTTCTTATAACCAAAACTCGCATTTCGAAAACTTGGCATAAAGTCGTTCTCGCCTCAAAACCCCCACAAGCTACCGAAGATGCTCATCATGCTGCTCTCTGGTCTTGGAATATACCAAGACATCATCAATAAATATGATAACTAAACAATCAAGAATTGACCTGCAAACCCGATTCATCAGATCCGTAAATACCGCATGCGCATTGGTGACCCCAAATGGCATCTGTAACATCCGGATTTCCAGGTACATTATTTATTCATTTATTTTGGAGATTTTGGAGGGACTTGGCAAGTTGATGCTTAGACTCGCCGAGTAGGGTCGTGAATTCCATCCGGGTTAATGACCGGACTCGGCGGGTCGACCAGTGGACTCTGCGAGTCCGCGCTATTTAATGAAACTGTTGGGATTAAAATCCTAATTGAGATTTGATGAACAAGATGCGGAAAATAAGAACAAACACAAATATGAAGATTATGTCGAATGACCACTCGATTTATTCAAATATGAGGAATAAATTACACTTTCAGCATAGACTAAAGAATCTAACACTACATAAGAAACCTCACGTGACGGCTACATTTTGCCTCACACTCTTAACCCTAATAATAAATAATACATGACTATTTATAGGGAAAAGACAAGTCTTGGGCGTTTAACCTAGAATTCATCAAAGGGGCCCATTGCCATCATCCATGGAGTGCATTGAAACCCTACAATCTCCCCCTCAAAGTATGGAATGGATGACAACGCTTTAACTTCCAAAACAAGCATCTAGCAAATAAAAAGATTTGCAACGAGGAATATATGAAGCAATCCACAAATATTGATTCTTCAATAGTCTTCAAACACGGGCTCTAGGATATATAAATCAAGCACTGAAGTAATGTCTTTAAACTTCATTTTCGAATGTAATCCTAAAGAATCTTCATGAAAACCAAACCCGCCATAAAAACCCATTTCAGAACAAAGAAACTGAATCACTTCTTGTCTTTGAAGAGCTCGCCCTCCAAGTCGGAGATATAACAAGTCCTTAGCAGAGCTCGATGAAAAACATCCGCTGTAAAGGATACTTCTCTGTAAAAGCTTTAGCAGAGCTCGATGAAGAACTTCCACTGTAAAAGCTACCTTCATAATTCTACCACAAGCTTTATCAAAAATGATCAACTTTGAAAAGTCACAAATCCAATTTCAAATGGCCATACCAAATTCTCCCCCAATTTATAATCAAAAACATGATTATAAAGCCTTCAAATGGTCATGAGAATGATCTTGAATGGATAAAAATTTACTAAGCTCCCCCGCGACAAAATGATATTCACAATGAAGTATAAAATTCGAAAAAGTCGTGAAAATTTGACGTTATTGCAAAAAAAAAATGACTTTCCGAACCGCCAAGACTTGATGGAATCCATAATTTTCTGTTCATGAAAAAATATGAGCGTTGAAAAATCCAAAACTGTTCACCGGCCCTCAAATTTGCAAACTTTTTGAAAAATGGGTTGAAACTGACATATTGCTGAAAGTTAGGGGATTAAAATAATAAATCTGCATCATATTCCCTTCATTTGTAATAGTTTCTGAATATGATCCAAAACTTCCATGTCATGAAATATATAGGGACCATAACTGTTATATCACTAAAATTTCAGGGACCAGAATTGTAACTTGAGTCATCTTCCCCATTAAATTAGTGAAATGAAAGAATACAGCGACAACAATCACGCGATTAAATTCCGAATCCAAGAAATCGACATCCACGAATTACACTTTAGTTCCGAGCATAAAAATGCGAATGCCAGCCCATACAACAACTCATTCCAATTCCGAGCCGACTGGAACTCCGAATTCAGGTTCGTTCCGAGTCAAACAATCGATAGCAACTCTGAATCCAGACTCCGAATCGATTCCAAACACAGGTTCGATTCCGATTGCAAATATGAGTTACGATTCCGAGACCCCGTTTCCAGTTACATTCACAAGTGAAACATTCGTACCAAAAAGTTCACAGTTCCAATTTTGACTTTTCGCATAGACTTCCAAAAGAAATTACAATTAGGAGTTCCTAGTTCAACAATGATATCAATTCCGATTCTTCAACATTTCTTCCAATTTTGACTTCTAGCGTTGACCATCGACAACAATTAACGCCAAGCAACAAAATCAATTTTCAACTCAATTTCCGGCCTAAACAGATCAACTTCCAGATCAAATATCACATTCAATCAGTACAAATTCTGCTCTTCGTCTTTTCATCATCGGTTCCAAAAAATTTATCAACAGGAATACCCAATAACATCGAAGAACAACTCTAGATCCAAAATCCCAGTCGATGATAACAAGAGATGATTTACGTTCGGAGAAATCATTATAAGTCGGCAAACAGAATCAATGTTAAGAACGAAACACAATAACAAGAACAAAGCAACTAGCGATCCATACAAAAATCGATTTTGGAATATGATAGATTAGATCAACAATATAATCAAATAAGAAAATCAAAATCGATTTTGAGAATGTTTTTGTTCAGTAATATCGACTCAAGAACAGAAGAAAAAAGGATTTGAAGAACGAAAATCACTGAATCATGTTCAGTCGATTGCAATAAGCGAATTCATAGAACACGATAAAATGGGCCATACCATCATTGATGAACAGTACACTAAAGCAGTAACAGGTCCAAGTGTACATAAATAAAATTGGATCGGTGTAATAAAACGAAATAAGAGTGATTATATGGCCACAAACAGGATCTATTTATCTAAAAACAAATTAACCAGATCCAAAGAACAGAGAAGACAGAAAATACCACATGAACAGTAGAGGAATATCATGAATAGTAGCTTGAACAAAATTTTGATTCGAAGACGCTAAAACACCAATAATCTTCAATAACTTGTGCAGAAAATCATCAAACCAAGAACCGATACTTCAAAAATCAATAGATCTTCAAAGACCTGCTCTGATACCACTTGTTGGGATTAAAACCCTAATTGAGATTTGATGAACAAGATGCGGAAAATAAGAACAAACACAAATATGAAGATTATGTCGAATGATCACTCGATTTATTCAAATATGAGGAATAAATTACACTTTCAGCATAGACTAAAGAATATAACACTACATAAGAAACCTCACGTGACGGCTACATTTTGCCTCACACTCTTAACCCTAATAATAAATAATACATGACTATTTATAGGGAAAAGACTAGTCTTGGGCTTTTAACCTAGAATTCATCAAAGGGGCCCATTGCCATCATCCATGGAGTGCTTTGAAACTCTACAGAAACCCTAATCCCCTAGGTTTGAGGCCTATTTAAAGGGGCTTATAGCCACCAATTGCGGCTACCAGACCCCTGAGTGAAACCCTAAGCGATCTAGAGCCTTTTTGAGGAAGGAGAGGCCAATTTTGATCCTTGTATGGGTGTTTTTGCAAGAAGAAGGTGACCAAGACAAGAGGGAGATGAAGAAGGCGCTATTCTGTGGATTTCAAAGCCTAAGAACTTCATATTGAGGTATATATTCGATCCTTCTTCAGTTTCGGGTGTTAATCCTTGAGAGTTAGGGTTTCTAGCCCATTTAGAGTATGAATGATGGTGTAATTGGTCATTTCTGGTGTTGAGGCTTCGGATCTGGATCAAAAGAGGTCCAGAGACCTTAACTCCCTGATCTTTATGGGGTGGCATTGGGTAATATGAGCTTAGGGTGACATATTGAGGCCATTTCTTCAAATAGAGCCATTGGATCTTTGCATGGGCATCAAGATCCAGACTTTACATGTTTATATTGCTTAAGGAGGCCAGATCTATGGGTTAGAGGAACGGATCTAACCTTAGGAGGTCATTTGAGCTTGAGCATGGCATGAACTCGTCGAGTCCCAAGAACAGACTCGACGAGTAGGGCTAGGGTTTCCCATAGTTCACTCAGTGAGTAACTTGCCAAGTTGGGGGAATGAATCAATGAGTTAGAGGGAAATAGAGGGCTGGAGTTCAAGGCGGAACTCGCCGAGTTCATAATAGGACTCGGCGAGTTGAGTCGGGGTAGCCCCACGATTCATGCCAGGTGTAACCCGTCGAGCAGGGGAAAGACTCGACGTGTCATGCGAGACTAGAGGGATAGTGGACACCCGTAGACTCGCCGAGTCAGCCAACTGCACTCGGCGAGTCGGGTCAAACTTTGACCGTTGACTTTGTTGACTTTGAGGGTTTGGTCAAAAATGGGGTCTTTGTGTCAAGAGAGGGGTAAAATGGTCTTTTACCCTTCTGAGGATGCCAAGAGAGGGTTGAGTCTAGTCTTCAGAGTTATATTTATGAGAGTATTTACTTTATGTGATTAGGCGGAGGCTAGACCATATTTCTACCGAGTCAGAGATTTGCCGAGACATCTGAGGTGAGTCTTCTCACTATACTTTACCTAGAGTGGTAACAGAGTTATGTGCTAGTGTATTGTCGAGTTATGTGCTAGTGTATTTGTATGTTATTTATATGTTATTATGATATGTGATATGCATGATTGAGAGTTTCCAGAGATAGGACCAGTGGGTCCATAGAGTTAGGGCTAGAGGGCCCACAGAGAGTTGGGACTGGAGGGTCCCACTGAGACACATTGACCCGAGGGTCAGCAGAGCTATAGCCTTGAGGGGCTAATATGTATTAGAGTGGTATTTTGGGGAACTCACTAAGCTTCGTGCTTACAATGTTTTGTGTTATGTGTCTTAGGTACTAGTGAGGAGCGCGGGAAGGCGCTGGCATGATTCGTACACACACATGGAGTTTTATGTATTTCGATCTTGGGAAATGTTTTGTGGAACAGAGATATGATACAATGAGATTTTATTAATAATTGTGAATGAAAAATGTGTTTTGAAAATGTGAAAAATTGCTTTAATTTTTACGGTGTTACAAGTTGGTATCAGAGCCTTGGTTTGAGAGATTCGAATGCATCTTCGGGCGTATCTGAACTCAAACTGAGGATTTGAGAAATATTTTGATAACAAAACAATTTTAATTGAGTAAAAAGTGTTTTGAGACAAACAGAGCAGTGCCGTGTGTACGATCAGCCAACGTCCAAACGGTGATTTCCCAAAATACCCTTGCAATAAGTGTTATGAGATATATTATGTTATGCTATATGATGAGTTATATTATGCATGCTAGAGTAGACTAGGTATTCTTATTAGGACTAGAGTGGCCTGATATGTGATGCCTTAGTCTAGGAGTTTTGCTGCTAGGGATGCTTGAGTGTGTTTAGATAGCAATGAAGAGCTTATGAGAGATCTGCTAGATAGTAGCATATGATTAAAGAGAGTATAGTACTTGGGATTTGGGACATTGGGAGGAGGACTTGGGATGGATGCTGATGCGGTGTGGACGGTAGTATTCAGCCCGTACTACTGATGACACTGGGTCAGTGCGCAGTCCAAGTAAGAATCCTTAGAGTACTAAGGAACAAGTAGGGTGGAGTCATCGAGTGTGGGTATACTCGAGCGAGTCCCTAATATTATTATGTCATATTTCAGAGGGAAATCATGGTTGGGACACACCACACACCAGGGAGCAGCAGTAATAGTGATCAGGAGATCCGTAGGATCATTCATGAGGAGGTGGCTGCGGCCATCAGGGCAGAGATACCAGAGATGTTCGGGTCTATCAAGACCACACTGATAGAGACATTTGACGAGAGATACGCTGCTCTTTCTGAGGCTGCGGTTGCTGCGGCCACTGCAGCTATAGCTGTGACTAGGCCGCAGGGTGGTGATGCGTTACTCTTCCGGGTGTTCAGCAACACAAAACCACCGGAGTTTGATAGGACCCAGGACCCAATTGTAGCGATGAGGTAGATTTGATACATCGAGGGGTGTTTCTTTACTTGCTCATCTCCAGAGCATTTGAGAGTCCGGTTCACGTTGAACCAGCTTCACTTGGGAGTGAAGGATTGGTGGAGTTTTGTGACGGTTCATTATTCGCCTGCTGAGCTTGTTGCGGTGACCTGGGAGAGGTTCACTGCTATGTTCTGAGATGAGTATGTTCCCCAGGTGGAGAGGGAGCATTTGGCCCAGGAGTTTCTGACCCTCAAGCAGGGTACTGAGTCTGTTACAGTGATTACGAGGATGTTCCATGAGCGGGCGATGTTCTGCCCAGAGCACGTTTCCTCCGAGCATGAACGTATGAGCCGATATCTGAGCATTTTAAGGAGGGATATATGAGAGTTTGTGGCAAACTCGACGTACCGTACATTTGCTAAGCTTCAGGCAAATTCCCGGAAGAGGGAGATAGAGCTGGAGACCCAGGCTAGGGAGGAGGCTGAATCTTAGGGGAGAGATCGGCAATCGGCGCAGTCTCAGCCAGCGGCCAAGTGGGCCCAGCCCACTGATTCGAGATCTGGGAGTCAGAGGGGCGCACTTGTGGCATGTGCGGCAAGAGCCACGATGGGGTGTGTAGAGCGGGGTTTTCCTACAAATGTGGCAAGGAGGGGCATATGGCCAAGGATTGCCCCAAGGGGTTTGCATTATGTTTTCACTGCAACCAGACCAGACACTGGAAGGCAGAGTGTCCACAGTTGTGAGGGACAGCTCAGGGAGCGTCTCAGGGATCTGCCCCTGCTGCAGTGAGAGCTACAAACAGTCAGCCCGTAAAGGCTGAGGCACCAAAGGCACGAGGGAGAGCCTTCCAATTGACCGCGGAGGAGGTCCATGCAGCACCCGATGTCGTGTGTGGTGTGTATTCTTTCATGTATTTATTTTCATGTTTGAGATATTGTGTTTATACTATCTTATGCGTAGGTACTTTTCTTTTGAGTTTTGTACCTGCCTTGGTGTTATTTGACTCGGGTGCGAGTCGGTCTTTTATATCTATGGCTTTTAGTCAGCACATCAGTATTAGCCGAGAGGCGTTGAGTCGACCTCTGAGAGTTTCCATAGCTGACGAGAGGGCGGTGTATGCCACCGAGGTGATCCGAGGGTGTGTACTCGAGATTTTCGGCGTTGAGTTTCCAATTGATTTAGTTCCTATTGCGATGGGAGATGTTTGTGTCATCGTGGGCATGGACTGGTTGAGCAAATTTCGAGCAGTTATCGACTGCGAGAGACAGCTGGTGACCATACGAGACCCTAGTGGGGGAGTTCTTACGGTGTACGGCGAGGGTACACGTTCTGGGTCAACATTTTGTTCGGCCGCTAGAGCGAGACAGAGTCTACAGCAGGGCTGTAGTGGGTTTGTGGCGTATGTGATGGATATGAGGGTTGATTCAGGGAGGCCGAGGTCAGTTGATGAGGTTCCGATAGTGCGAGAGTTCCTGGAGGAGATTTCGGGCATGCCTCCTGAGAGGGAGGCAGAGTTTCGTATCGATTTGATTCTGGGGGAAGCACCTATCGCCAAGGCGCCCTATCGCCTTGCACCTCCAGAGATGCAGGAGATATCCTCACAGCTTCAGGAGCTGCTGAGGAAAGGGGTTTATTCGGCCGAGCAGTTCGCTGTGGGGAGCGCCTATCCTCTTTGTCAAGAAAAAGGATGGTTCACACCGGATGTGCATTGATTACCGGGAGTTGATCTAGTTGACGGTCAAGAATCGTTGCCCGTTGCCAAGGATCGACGATTTGTTCGATCGGTTACAGGGAGCATCTTGGTTCTCCAAGATTGACTTGAGGTCTGCATATCATTAGATGAGGGTGCGAGACGAGGATATGCAGAACACAGCGTTCAGGACTCTTTACGTGCATTACGAGTACGTGGTGATGCCTTTCGGGCTCACCAATGCACCGGCGGCGTTCATGAATCTCATGAACAGAATGTGCAGGCCGATGTTGGACCGCTCAGTGATCGTGTTCCTCGATGATATATTGCTATATTCGAAATCCAGAGAGCAGCATGAGGAGCATTTGAGGGAGATCCTTGGAGTTTTGAGATCGGAGAGGCTTTACGCCAAATTCTCCAAGTGTGATTTCTAGTTACGAGAGGTCCAGTTCCTTGGGCGCCTCGTTAACCAGAATGGGATTTTTGGTCGATCCGGCCAAGATTGAGGCAGTGATGAGTTGGGAGGTGCCGAGATCCCCCACAGAGATCAAAAGTTTCTTAGGATTGGCAGGCTATTATCGGAGATTTATCAGGGATTTCTCCAAGATCGTCGTGCCACTCGCCAAGTTGACCCGGAAGGGTGTTGCTTTTTCTTGAGGCCCAGAGCAGTAGGCCTCCTTCGAGACACTTCGCCAGAGACTATGCGAAGCCCCGGTGTTAGCCCTTCCAGAGGGGATGGAGGACTTCGTAGTGTATTGGGACGCGTCGATATCGGGGTTGGGAGCAGTGCTTATGGAAAGGTGGCATGTGATAGCATATGCATCAAGGCAGTTGAAACCTCATGATTCAAGGTATCCCACCCACGATCTGGAGTTGGGGGCAGTAGTGTTCGCCCTCAAGATCTGGCGTCACTATCTGTATGGGGTTCGGTGTACCATATACACGGACCACAAGAGCTTGAAGTATTTGATGGATCAGCCCAACCTGAACATGCACCAGAGGAGATGGTTGGATGTGGTGAAGGATTACGATTGTGAGATCCTGTACCACCTGGGCAAGGCTAACATTGTAGCCGATGCCCTGAGTCATAGGGCAGAGGTTGCCCTGATACGAGCCATTTGTATTAGGCTGATAGTGATAACTCTAGTCTTTGACACCATTCGAGGGGCCTAGGCTGAGACCGTGAGACCAGAGAACCATAAAAGAGAGCGGGTTATTGGGCAGGTATCAGAGTTCGTCACGGATAGTCGAGGGCTTATTACCTTTCAGGGTCGGATTTGGGTACCGTTTGTGGGCGGACCGCGTACCATCTTGGTGGAAGAGGCGCATAGATCGAGGTTTTCGATCCATCCCGGGGCCACTAAGATGTATTTGGACCTGAAGAGAGAGTATTGGTGGCCCTATATGAAGAGGGATGTTGCATGGTTCGTTGAGAGATGTTTGACCTGTCGCAGGGTTAAGGCCGAGCACCAGAGACCGCATGGTAAGTTGCAGCCGTTGGAGGTTCCCGAGTGGAAGTGGGAACAGATTACCATGGATTTTATCACCAAATTGCTGAGGACTGCAAGGGGCGTCGATGCAATTTGGGTGATTGTGGGGAGGTTGACGAAGAGCGCTCACTTCCTTGCTATCAGTGAGAGCTCTTCCGCTGAGAGGTTGGCAGAGTTGTACGTGAGGGAGGTGGTATCACAGCATGGAGTGCCGATCTCGATCATCTCAGATCAAGATGTGCGTTTCACTTCCAGGTTCTGGAAGAAATTTCATGAGGATTTGGGTACGAGGGTGCATTTTTGCACCGCATACCACCCACAGACCGATGGGCAGAGCGAGTGGACGATTCAGACGCTCGAGGACATGCTTCAGGCATGTGTATTGGACTTCGGAGGGAGTTGGGACACGTATTTACCCTTGGCAGAGTTTTCCTATAACAGCAGCCATCATTCGAGCATCGGTATGCCACCCTTTGAGCTGTTGTATGGGAGGAGGTGTCGGACTCCCATTTGCTGGGGGTGAGGTCGGTCAACGTGTGATGGGTAGTACAGAGATAGTACTTTAGACGACTGAACATATACAGCAGGTCAGGTAGAGGTTACTGACGGCTCAGAGTCATCAGAAGAGATACACAGACAGGCATCGCTCGGAGCTCGAGTTCCAAGTTGGTGACTTCGTACTCCTGAAGGTATCTCCTTGGAAAGGAGTGATCCGATTCAGGAAGCGAGGCAAGTTGGGGCCTCAGTATATTGGTCCTTTCAGGGTGACCGCCAGGATGGGCATGGTAGCATACCGTTTGGAGCTACCTGCGGAGTTGAGTAAGATTCATGATACCTTCCACGTGTCTCAGTTGAGGAAGTGTATCAATGATGAGTCGGCAGTGGTTCCATTAAAGGACATTCAGGTGGATGTGAGCATGAAATATGTTGAGAGGCCGATCGCGATTCGGGATAGAAGGATCAAGGTTTTGAGAAACAAGGAGGTGCCATTGGTTCAGGTCCAGTGGCAACATCAAAAGGGTTCTGAGCTGACCTGGGAGCCGGAGTTAGAGATGCGTGAGCAGTATCCAGAGTTATGTGGAAAGAGACTTCGAGGGCGAAGTCTGATTCTAGTGGGGGAGAATTATAACATCCGGATTTCCAGGTACATTATTTATTCATTCATTTTGGAGATTTTGGAGGGACTCGGCGAGTTGATGCTTAGACTCGCCGAGTAGAGTCGCGAATTCCATCCGGGTTAATGACCGGACTCGACGAGTTGACTAGTGGACTCGGCGAGTCCGCGCTGTTTAAGGAAACTGTAATCCCCGGGGTTTGAGGCCTATTTAAAGGGGATAATAGCCACCAATTGCGGCTACCAGACCCCTGAGTGAAACCCTAAGTGATCTAAAGCGTTTGTGAGGAAGGAGAGGCCATTTTTGATCCTTGTGTGGGTGTTTTTGCAAGAAGAAGGTGACCAAGGCAAGAGGGAGCAGAAGAGGGCACTATTTTGTGGATTTCAGAGCCTAAGAACTTCATATTGAGGTAAATATTCAATCCTTCTTCAGTTTTGTGTGTTAATCCTTGAGAGTTAGGGTTTCTAGCCCATTTAGAGTGTGAATGATGGTGCAGTTGGTCCCTTCTTGTGTTGAGGCTTCGGATCTAGATCCAAAGAGGGCCAGAGACCTTAACTCCCTGATCTTTATGGGGTGGCATTGGGTAATATGAGCTTAGGGTGACATATTGAGGCCATTTCTTCAAATAGAGCCATTGGATCTTTGCATGGGCAAGATCCAGACTTTACGTGTTTATATTGCTTAAGGAGGCCAGATCTATGGGTTAGAGGAACGGATCTGACCTTAGGAGGTCATTTGAGCTTGAGCATGGCATGAACTCGTCGAGTCCCAAGAACAGACTCGACGAGTAGGGCTAGGGTTTCCTATAGTTCACTCAGTGAGTAACTTGCCAAGTTGGGGGAATGACTCGATGAGTTAGAGGGAAATAGAGGGCTGGAGTTCAAGGTGGAACTCACCGAGTTCATAATGGGACTCGGCGAGTTGAGTCGGGGTAGCCCCACGATTCATGCCAGGTGTAACCCGTCGAGCAGGGGAAAGACTCGACGTGTCATGCGAGACTAGAGGGATAGTGGACACCCATAGACTCGCCGAGTCAACCAAGTGCACTCGGCGAGTCGGGTAAAACTTTGACCGTTGACTTTGTTGACTTTGAGGGTTTGGTCAATAATGGGGTCTTTCTGTCAAGAGAGGGGTAAAATGGTCTTTTACCCTTATGAGGATGCCAAGAGAGGGTTGAGTCTAGTCTCGAGAGTTATATTTATGAGAGTATTTACTTTATGTGATTTGGTAGAGGCTAGACCATATTTCTACCGATTTAGAGATTTGCCGAGACATCTCAGGTGAGTCTTCTCACTATACTTTACCTAGAGTGGTAACAGAGTTATGTGCTAGTGTACTGTCGAGTTATGTGCTAGTGTATTTGTATTCTATTTATGTGTTATTGTGATTTGTCATATGCATGATTCAGAGTTTCCAGAGATAGGACCAGTGGGTCCATAGACTTAGGGCTAGAGGGCCCACAGAGAGTTGGGACTGGAGGGTCCCACTGAGACACACTAACCCGAGGGTCAGCAGAGTTATAGCCTTGAGTGTCTAATATGTGTTAGACTGGTATTTTGGGGAACTCACTAAGCTTCGTGCTTACAGTGTTTTGTGTTATGTGTCCCAGGTACTAGTGAGGAGTGCGAGAAGGCGCTGACATGATTCGTACACACACATAGAGTTTTATGTATTTCGATCTTGGGAAATGTTTTGTGGAACAGAGATATGTTACAATGAGATTTTATTAATAATTGTGAATGAAAAATGTGTTTTGAAAATGTGAAAAATTGCTCTAATTTTTATGGTGTTACAGCATCACCACGAACTCATAATGCCCATAAAGATTCTGAAATGTGGTCTTCTGCACATCCTCCTCTCTCACCCTGACTTGATGGTACCCATACCACAGGTCTATCTTGGAGAACCAAGATGCACCCTGTAACTGATCAAAGATATCATCAATCTGCGGAAAGGCATAAAGGTTCTTTACCGTTAGCTTGTTCAACTCCTAGTAATCAATACACATCCGATGTGAACCATCCTTCTTCTTAACGAATAAAATAGGCACTCCCCATCGAGAATTACTCGGTCTGATGAACTGCTTGCCTAGTAGCTCCTATAATTGAGATGAAAACTCCTGCATCTCAGGCGGTGAAAAACGGTACGGTACCTTGGTAGGCCGCACCTGGCACGTGGTCAATCTTAAACTTGACCTGCCTCTAAGGAAGCACACCGGGTAACTCCTCCGAAAATACATCGACAACCTCCCTGACCACCAGGACCTCTAAAACTGAAACATGATCCCCAACATGTGTATCCACCATATAAACCAAATAACTTGCACACTTGTGCTTAATATACTGTTGAGCTCTGGCTGTAGAATGAAACCCTGAACCCATCCTGGTGTCCTCTCCATAAATAACATGTTCTCCCCCACTTGGGATTTGAACTACTACGTGTTGGCACTCACAATAATTCATAGCCTCGAAATAGCTCAGCTAATCCATTCCCACAATCACACAGACATCCCCCATGGGGATACGGATCAAATTGATCGAATAAGGCACCCTAAAAATCTACAGAACACAACGTTGATATACCGATGATGCAGAAGCCACGTGTTTGTTGCGATATAGACTCACAACAGACCCTCTAACTCCCTAATGGGAATATCAAACTCCCTACTGAATGACCGAGATACAAAAGACCGACTCACACCCGAGTTAAACAACACTAGAGCTGGTAACCTAGAAAGCATGCCCTCGAGGGCTCCGCCCTGCCTTGACTCCCATCTCTGATCCTCAAAGTAGCTGATGCTTGAACCTGCACCGGCCTAGCAGCAAGCAAAGGATATTGGGCCTTTATATGGCCTACCTAATCACAATGGTAACAAAGTCTGACGCTAGAAGCTGGAGTCTGCTGCTGACAATCCCTCGTAATGTGGCCCTGCTAGCCAAATTTGTGGTAACTTGAAGAAGATTAACAAGCTCGATCATGCACCGTGCTGCACTTACCACAAGTGCGGCTCCTCTGACTCCCCGACCTGGAATCAGTGACCCTAAACTGCTTCAATGCAGGCTACGAGTGCACCAGGGCCGGTCTCCACTCGCTCGTCTGCAAATCAATCTTAATCTCATGTCACCTGGCGCCCTCCTGCATCTCTAGCAATGTACTATAGAGCTGAGTATAAACAAACTGTCTAATCTCCATCTTGAGGATGCTCTAGTAACGGGTCATCTGAGCCTGCACAGATGCAGCAAACTCAGCGCAAAACATAACCCTCTTCGTGAATATCTTGGTCATCTTGATCACAGTCTCAGAACCCCGCCTCAAGTCTAGATATTCTTGGGCCAACCTCTCTCTCTCCACCTACGACACATATCAGGAGCGGAACATCTCAGAAAACTGCTCCCAATTCATAGCAGCTCTCTGCTCAGTAGAATAGGAACTGCTAGCGAGCCTCCTCTAATCCATTGCTCTGGTCCTGAGAAGGTTCAGAGCATACCTAACCTTCTGGTCAAAAGGGCACAAAAAAGTGAAGAAACATCCCTCTACATCAGATAGCCACCTCATGGCAATGATCGGGTCCTGTACCGCACCGAAAGTCGGGGGCTTCGTATTATCGAAGTCCCGATACTGAAAAGCCCAACCCGATCCAACCCCTGCAGTCACAACGGCTGCAATGGCTGTAGCAGCAGCAACAATCTCATACAACGCAACATAACACTCATCAAAGTACTCAACTATGGTGATAGACCCAAAAATCACTAGTAACTGAGCTCAGAACTGAGCAACAACTTCCTCCTGCAGGATCTCCCTAATCCTCTCATCTAACGCAGCTGACTCACCCTGACGGCAAACTCCTGATCCTGACCTGTCTCAACTCGACGTGTAGTCACCATATTGAAAATAAACCAGGAGGATATCTGATAACACGCATATCATAACGGGGAACCAAATCCCAACAAAGCCCTACTGATTTTGACTTCTCTATTACACGTACAGGTCCTGTGATTTCAGTAGTACGGGCTCATACTACATTCCACAGCTACATGTAGTTGTCTTAGAGAGTCATCACAACACCCTAACAATACTTTCTAGCATAATAAAGGAATGCTATATATATATATATATATATATATATATATATATATATATATATATAAACTGGCCTGATGACCCAACACGACTCATCCACGAAACTTCCACTAACCCTGCAACACCCGTTTATGCTAGCTATACATAACGTTGGACCCTATAGACATTTGAATATTTGATCCTACCCTAAGCCCTTCATCAAACAAGAATAGGAAATAAGGCCAAACCAAACAATTCTCACACAATAAGATCTTATTTATGTATAACCACGGTGCATACACTAAGCTACTACAATATTTATGTCAACTCCATTAGAGAAGAACCTTAGGCTATCAGGCATCATATAATCAGGCAAAACTATCATGCAAAACCTGAAGATCTATAACCTATCAAAAGCATGTTGTTCTAACATATCACAATATCAAATAACAGTATGGTATTTTAGGGTCTACCTACTGGCTCCGGTTGATCGTACACATCGAATCCTCCTTGATTATTTTGAAAACCCTTTGAAAAACATTTTAAAATTATTTTCCTAAGTTTGATAATGGATTCACACGAGTGTTCCTCCAATTCAATCAAACCAAGGCTCTTATACCAACTCGTAACATCCATAAATTTCATGAAAATTTTTAACTTTTAAACAACCCAAAAACCATCATTGTTTACATATAGTTTTCAAAATGAGTTCAATATCAGAGAAATCCCAAAATCATAAAACAAAACATGAGGAGGTGCATGATCACGCCTTCGCCTTCCCGCGATCCTCTGAGGTAGTTGAACCATTATCCAAAACTGTAAGCCCAAAGCTTAGTGAGTTCCACCAAAATACCAATACATAACAAATAGCACAAATACAAAACAACATACTATGTGCCCAATCAACCATCAGGTTGGAATACCCTAGGCCCCTCAACCATCGGGTTGGAATGCCAACATACTATTGGGCCAATCGACCATCGGGTTGGAATGCCCCATGCCCCTCAACCATCGGGTTGGAATGCGAATATACTATGGGTCTAATCGTCCTCGGGATGGAATAACCTAGGCCCTCAACCATGGGGTTGTATTGTCCCGGTCGGTTGGCTTACGCACAAATCAGTGAAGCCTCAGCCACTAACTAATCATGTGCACATAATACAAATAAACATACTATCAACCAACCAACAAACAAACAGACAGATCTTACAGATCACTAAACATAGAATCATCATATCAACCAAGATTCTGATCTAACATATCACTACCATGTAACATCATGAATAACAGGATATAAATTCAAAGGGGTCTACATTGGTGCCTTCGACTCGGAAGTACAGTGAGGAAAACTCACCTCACAATGTCGAACAACATTGAAAACCTCCGACTACTGGCTTACGAAAAAAATCCCAAACTATCACAACAAAACAAACATCCAATTAATGATTGGATTAAAATCCTTGACTAAGGATTCATACTTAGGCTAAATGTACACTTTACCCTTTCCTTAGTTGGGCCAAGACCCAAGTCTAATTTTTGATCGGAAAGGACCAAATTACTTCAAGACCCATAAATTGCCCAATTTTCCAAATTGGGCCAAAACTCCTTATTGGGCCTTATCCTAAGGTAAATCTCTCCAAATAGCCCAAAACACTCATACTCGGATAGTCCAATGAGGGCCCAAGCATTTAAGCGCAAAAGGTGGTCCAAAACTTGAAGCCCAAACTCAAATATCCAACAGACGACATACGTTGGGCGTACTCCAGAGGTACACAGGGGGTACGCAAGCCTCGCATTGACCACCATCGGGGTGGCTGACCGAGTATGTGGGGCGTACTCCTACCTACGCGGGGCGTACCCTTACAAATCCCAACAGTCCGTTAAGTGCTTAATGGCTTAAGCACTTAAGCCCATAATCCAGATCCATTGTCCAAATGCACCCTAGAGTCATAAAGTCTCCAACTTTATGACTTTACACGTCCATAATGTAACACCCATAAATTTTACGCCAAATTTAAACTTTTCAGGCATACATAAAACCAATTAGTAATTGTTTACAAAAGTGATTCCAATTCATTATTCAATCAGAGTGTCCCAATAAGGATGAGGAGCGGTACGGTCACGCCTTCGCCTTGCCATGAACTCCTGAGGCACCTGAAACAATAAACTAAAAACTATAAGCCAGAGGGCTTAGTGAGCTACCCCCAAAATACCAATACCACACTGATAATACCATATCTGTAATAACCAACTAATCAACATGCGTACTGGGCCATCAGCCTGACTGGACCGCCCTACAGTCCAACTAGATCTACATCGAGCCTTCGGCATTACTGGACCGCCACGTGGGCCTACAGTCTTCCCAGACCGCTCCTAGGGTGTGTTGGCTTTCAGCACAAAGCAGGATCGCCTCAACCCATGCAACAAGCAAATAACCATGTGCGCATAACAAACATTTACTGGAATATACAAAACATCGTACATATCTATCTCACTGATTACCAAACATAGCAATCTCTCATAACTAGAGCACTGACCTAGCAGGTCACTAAAATATCAATCCCTATGGATCATAAGAACATAACTTATAGTTTATCCTGATTCTGATCTAACGGATCATATCCACATGTAGCATACCATAACGATAACAACTAAAGGGCTGGCCTTGGTGCCTTAGACCCTATCGATATCGTGAGGATAACTCACCTTGCAGATGTCGACTCAGAAGATAAACTCCAACTCTCAGGTCACTTGACACAGGCTCCACCACTTATTACAATAGTACAATATACTCATAAGTCCTTAACCTTATAAGGTACTCCATAACCCACTAGTAAACCCCTGGCCAAGGTCAAAGTCCTCCGTCAAGGTCAACAGTCCATGTTGACCTTAACTCGCCAATCACCCTCGGCTACTCACTGAGTTCCTTGAAGCACTATCCAACTCGCCGAGTCATCGAGGTGACTCGTCGAGTTCATCCGATCCTTGATCACACTTTTAAGCCACCCATCGAGTTTCCTTCTTACAAATCGATGGATACACATGCATACATATCATGGAGAAAACTCATCCGACTCGTCGAGTTGTTCATACCACTCGTCGAGTCTATGATAATCTTCATCGGACTCATCGAGTTGATCATCCAACTCGTCGAGTTCAAGGCTATCTTCATACGACTCGCCGACTTCCTTCAGCCCTTAAGCCATACATACTTATTTAAGCCATGCAATGGCTCCAAATTATAGATCCAAGCTTCTAGAGCATGTTTTTCACGTAAAGTTGAAAACTTTACGTGTATGCATGACTAAAAAGGCTCTTAATGGCAATTCTAAGATCTTAAGGGTGTTTCATGCACAAGGAGGGTTTCAATCACCCCCATACCCGCAACCTTATAACTCTAGGACTTAGGAAGGGTTCAGGTCTGAAGTTATAACTTAAGATCTAGCCAATAGCTCCTCATATCAGCTCAAAATCCATAAAACCCTAAAAATCAACCTAAAGAAAAGAGATATAGAAGGAAAGGGAAGTAAAGATTGCAACTTGATACCTCCAGAAGATGCTAGCCGAGGTTAGTTATGCTTCCCACACCTTCCTTGCTTCAACTCCTTTCTCTTCAAGCTTTTCCTCCTAGCCAACCTTCTTTCCAAGGCTTAAATCACACCAAGAAGAGTACCACACGAATTAGGGTTTCACTAAGCTTCTCAAAGACTGTAAAGAGGCCAAAGGAGGCTGAGGCTCCTTTAACTTGGGTGCAAAACCTCGATATTTAGGGTTTCATCTGCCAGCTCCTACTCGTCGATTCCCTTCTTGGACTCGGCGAGTAGGTCACTAAACACGCGATCCCACCCCACTACTACTCGACGATTAGGGCAACTAACTTGTTGAGTAGGACTTAAAACCAAAGAACCTTTTATTTAACCAATACCTGAGAACCGGGGCGTTATAATTCTCCCCCGCTTGAACCAGACTTCGCCCTCGAAGTCCGCTGGGATAAACAATGTCTGGTAATTATCGCGCATCTCCGCCTCCGGCTCCCATGTCCACTCGGATCCCTTCCGATGTGCCCACTGCACTTTCACCAAAGGTATTTGTTTATTCTTCAAAATCTTCTTCTTCTTTTCCAAGATGGCCACAGGCCTCTCCACATAGTTCAGGCACTCATCGACCTGAATATCATCCAGTGATACCACTGCCTCCTGGTCCATAATACACTTCCGTAATTGCGAAACACGGAACGTGCTATGCATCCGGCTAAGCTTCTCTGGGAGCTCCAACCTGTAAGCCACCTTGCCAACCCTGGAAATGATCATGAACGTCCCAATGAAGCAGGGACTCAATTTTCCCCTCTTCCTGAAACGGATCACACCCTTCTAGGGTGAGACTTTCAGAAGTACCATGTCGCCCACCTGAAATTCCAACTCAGATCGGCGTCTGTCGGCATAACTCGTCTGCCGACTCTAAGCAGTCTACAAACGCTGTCTAATCTGTTGTATCTTTCCGGTAGTCTGCAGAACTACCTCTATCCGCCCTATTACCATGTGCCCAATCTCACTCCAGCAGATTGGGGTTCTACACTTCCGGCCATACAACAACTCAAAAGGCAGGGCGCCAATACTAGAATGATAGTTGTTGTTGTAGGCGAAGTCTACAAGCGGTAGGTGGGAATCCCAACTTCCACTAAAATCAATAACGCATTCCCTCAACATATCCTCGAGGGTCTGGATGGTCTGCTCACTCTGTCCATCTGTCTGTGTATGGAAAGTTGTACTACAATGCAGTCGCGTGCCCAATTCCTCATGGAACTTTTGCAAAAAACGGGAAGTAAACCTGACATCCCGATCGGAAACGATAGGAACTGGAACACCATGGTGAGAGACAATCTCGCTGACATACATGTCGGCCAATTTCTCTGTCGACGAACTCTCCCGTATGGCCAAGAAATGGGTACTCTTGGTCAACCGATCCATGATGACCCAAAAAGCATCAAACCCCTTCGTCGTCCTCGGCAACTTTGTAATGAAATCCATCGTGATCTGCTCCCATTTCCACATGGGAATCTCCAGATGCTGCAGCTTGCCATGCGGCCTCTAATGCTCGGCCTTGAACATCCTACAGGTCAAGCACCTCTCAACATATCCAGCGATTTCTCGCTTCATTCCAGGCCACCAATAACTCAAACTCAAATTGCGATACATCTTGGTGGCTTTGGATGGATAGAAAAAATGAGACTTATGAGCCTCCTCCATCACTGTCTACCGGATCCCTCCGGACATCGGGACCCAAACCCGACCGTATCGGCTCAATAACCCGCGGCTAACCTGAACAAACCGGGCGTTCTCGCCCTTAATCCGCTCCATCTTCCAGTTGTAACATCCCGAAACTCAGGTAAGCGTTATAACTCTTCTATTTCTGCAAGTTGTCAAGATAAGTCCCTTAAGTTTAATTTTTGGACTTGTGAGTACACTGGACGTAATAAGGCGTATGCCGTGTGTACTCGCGCGCTTATGTTGGACGCAGACTCGCCTGGGTACGCTGGGCGTACCCAGGTTTATGCTGGACGTAATGTGCCTAGATGCAAACCCTAATTATGGCTTGTGCACTATGAAAGGAAAGTTAAGTCCTTTACCCCAGCCACCATACCTCACTTATTGAACCCTAAGAGAGCAAAAAATCCGTCTTTAGCTTGTGTGTGTGTTCTTAAGCTTGAAGGTTCCTTTTTAAGGTGAAGAAGGAGAAGAGGAAGCAATTCTTGGAGCTAGAAGTTGGAGAGCAAGAGTAGATCCGAGTTCTATAGAGGTTGGAGCACCTTTTTGAGGTAAAATGCTCAAAGCTTTCCATGCATTTCATGAGTTTTGCTTTATGGACCCATTTTTAGGATTCTTGGTTCAAAGGTGGAGACTTTTTGTGCAAAGGGTCTCCATAAGCTTAGATCTGGCCTTTCCCAGTGTATTATGTGATGAGAGTTCATAAAAATCCAATCTTGGTCGTGAATATTGAGTCATGCATGAGATATGGACTTAATATGGAAAGAGGAAAGATGTTTTGAGGATGTAAGGACCTTTATAGCCATGCAAAGGCTTAAAGGTTCCGACTTTATGGAATAAGAGGTTTTGAGGGAGTCAGATCCGTGGCTTAACCGTTTAAGACCAAAATCCACAAAGTCGTTGAACTGGGATTTACACTGGGCGTAATCCCAGTACACGCAGCGTAAGGGGTCGCGCACCCCGATCCTGTGAAGGCACCGGGTACGCCCAACGTACATTTTTGATACGCGCAGCATAACCTGGAGGGTTGACTTTTGTTGAATTTTAGGGTTTGGTCAACTTTAGGGTATTTGAGCCATGAGAGGGGTAAAATGGTCTTTTACCCTTCTAAGAATGATAGGAAAGGAAAGAGTCTAGCCTTGTGGAAATGTATTAATGAGAAGTGTTTGTTATGATTAGCTGAAGGCTAGACCCAATTTCACAGAGTTCGAGATTATCCAAGATACCGAGGTGAGTCTTCTCACTATACTGTACCTGGAAGGGTACCTATGTGCGATCGGAAGGTCTTGTATGCTACGAGATGTATGTGTTATTTTTTATGTGATATGTATGTGCTATGTATGTTATGTATGGTATGGACCGGAAGTTCAAGATGATATGGACCGGAAGGTCAAGAGGGTACGTACCGGAAGGTCGATACGGGTAGGACCGGAAGGTCTACCGGAGTTCGGGACAAAAGTCCCCTGAGACACTCGGATCAGAAGATCCCATAGAGTTATGGCCTAGAAGGGCATATGTGTGGTATGTGGTATTTTGGGGAACTCACTAAGCATTTATGCTTACAGTGTTGTGTGATGTGTTTCAGGTACTAGTGATGACCGCTGGAAGGCGTTGGCATGATCAGTACACACCGATGGATTTGGATATGTTTTGATCTTGGCATTTGATACATTTGTTATGACGATATTGATACATGGATTTATGTTTATTTATGGATGAAAATCCATTTTTAGAAATGAAAATTTGTTTTGAAAATCTACGTTGTTACAAGTTGGTATCAAAGCCTTGGTTTGAGGGATTCGGGTGCATCTTTGGATGAATCTGAACTCAAACTGAGGATTTGAGAAAGTTTTCTTCAAATAAACAATTTTTCTAAAAGAGTAAAAGGTTTTAAGGAAGACAGAACGGAGTAGTGTGTGTACGATCAGCCAACGCCCGAACGATGGTTTCCCAAAATACCCTTCCACTATGTGTTATGAGATATGTTATGATATGATATGTATGCTAGAGTTGGCTAGGTATTCATATTAGGACTAGAGTGGCCTGATTTTGTGATGCTTTAGCCTAGGAAGGATTTTGCTGCTATGTGATGCTTGAAAGCGAGTAGGTAGCAGTGAGGGGCTGATAAGAGGTCTACCGAAGGGTAGCCTATGCCAGTGATATATAGAGTACTCGTGATCTGGGATCCAAGGATGAGGACTTAGGGTGAATACTAATGCGGTGTAGACGGTAGTATAAGGGCCCGTACTACCGAAGACACCGGAGCAGTGTGCACTCTAAGTAAGAATCCTTTGGGTACTAAAGAACAAGTAGATTCGAGTTATGAGTGCGAGCATGATCGAGAGAGTCTTTGATATTATTATGTTATATTTCAGAGACATCATGGTTGGGACACGCCATAGACCTGAGGCGAGCGATGTGAGTGACGAGGAGCTTTATCAGATGGTCCACGATGAGGTGGTGGCGGCGATCAGGGCCGAGATTCCGAAGATGTTTGGGTCTATCAAGACCATACTGATTGAGACTGTCGATGAGCGGTATGTCGTGGTGACTGAGGCTGCTGCTGCAGCTACCGCAGCTGTGGCTGCTGCCAAGCCTCAGGGAGGTGACTCGTTGTTGTTTCGGGAGTTCAGCAACACGAAGCCACCTAAGTTTGATGGGACGCGGGATCCAATCGCTGCGATGAGATGGATTCCTGATATTGATGGATGCTTCTATACGTGTTCATGTCCGTAGCATCTGAGGGTTCGGTTCGCGTTGAACCAGCTTCACCTGGGAGCGAAGGACTGGTGGAAGTTCGTGACGGAAAGCTTTACAGTTGCAGAGATTTCAGAGGTCACCTGGTAGAGGTTCACCACCATGTTTAGATATGAGTATGCTCCCCGATGCAGAGGGAATGGTTGGTTTAGGTGTTCTTGACCCTCAAGCAGGGTACTGATTCGGTCACTGTGATTATGAGGAAGTTTCATGAGAGGGCGATGTTCTGCCCTGAGCAGGTGTCTACTGATCAGGCACGTATGAGTCAGTATTTGGGCATTCTGAGGAGAGACATTTGGGAGTTCATGTCGAACTCGACGTACCGAACATTTGCTGAGCTCTAGGAAAATGCCTGGAAGAGGGAGATTGAGTTGGAGACTCGGGCTAGGGAGGAGGCCGAGTCTCAGAGGATGGATTGGCGGACAGCTCAGTCTCAGCCAACAGCCAAGCGGACCAAGTCCGCTGATTCGAGGATTGGATGCCAGAAGGGTCGCACTTGTGGGATGTGCGGCAAGGAACATGAGGGGGCTGTCGATCGGGTGCTTGCTACAAATGTGGCAAGGAGGGGCATATCGCCAAGGATTGCCCCAAGGGATTTTTGGTTTGCTTTCATTGCAACCAGGCTGGCCAAAGGAAGGCCGAGTGTCCGCAGTTGCATCAGGGGTTAGCACAGGGATCTGCACCTGCTGCTAGGGTTACTGAGCTTCGGCCAGTGAAGGCAGAGGCACCGAAGGCTCGTGGGAGAGCTTTCCAGTTGACAGCAGAGGAGGTCCGCGCAGCGCCCGATGTTGTGGCTAGTATGTACTCTTTATTTATTTTTTAGTTGAGATATTTTGCTTATATGATGATATGCGTAGGTACTTTTCTTTTGAATTCTGTACCTGCTTTGGTGTTATTTGACTCGGGTGCGAGTCGGTCATTTGTTTCCTTGGAATTTAGTCAGCACATTAGTATCCAACGAGAGGCGTTGAGCCGACCTCTACGAGTTTCTATAGCTGATGAGCGAGCAGTGTATGCTACGGATGTGATTCGAGGATGTATTCTTGAGATCTGTGATGTGGATTTCCCGATAGATCTGGTCCCGATTGCGATGGGGGACGTATGTGTTATAGTGGGCATGGATTGGTTGAGCCGATTTGGAGCTGTTATAGACTGCGAGCGTCAGTTGGTGACGATACGAGACCCTAGTGGGGGAGTACTTATGGTGTACGGTGAGGGAACCCGATGTAGGTCAGCGTTTTGTTCAGCTGCCAGGGCGAGACAGAGTTTGCAGCAGGGCTGCAGCGGGTTCGTAGCTTATGTGATGGACATGCAAGTGGCCGCTGGGAGGCCAAGTTCGATTGATGAGGTTCCGATAGTGTGCGAGTTCCCGGATGTTTTTACCGAGGAATTGTTGGGTGTGCCTCCCGGGAAGCAAGTGGAGTTCTGTATCGATTTGGTTCCGGGAGCAGCGCCTATCGCCTCGCACCGCCAGAGATGCAGGAGTTATCCTCGCAGCTTCAGGAGCTGCTGGGGAAGGGGTTTATTCGACCGAGTAGCTCGCCTTGGGGAGCGCCGATCCTTTTTTCAAAAAAAAGGATGGTTCACACCGGATCTGCATTGATTACTGGGAGTTGAACAAGTTGACGGTCTAGAACCGTTATCCGTTATCGAGGATCGATGATTTGTTCGATCAGTTGCAGGGGGCGTCTTGGTTCTCCAAGATAGACTTGAGGTCGAGTTATCATCAGATGAGGGTTCGGGATGAAGATATCTAGAAGACGACGTTCAGAACTCGTTGTTGGGTCGTATTTTGTATTGCGTCTATTGGGCTCATTAGTTAGTCTAATATGTATCTCCGGTATGGGTCTGTCCATCCGTGAGTTTTGTAGGGTTTAGTATATATAGGTGCTTGCATGCATCTTAGAACGAGAGGACGATCAGTAACGATTAGAGTTTTATTATTCAGCAAAGTTATCGTTCTTCTTTTGTAACCCTAATATCCTCTACAGCGGAAGTTCTTGGTCGAGCTCTGCTGAGGATTGAGTAATCTAATCATTCGACACATCTTGATTCATACTTGGGTTATTTACTATTTTTATATTCTTCGCTTACCTGTTACAAAGATCTAATCGATCATCAAGTTAATTAATAACTTATCAATTGGTATCAGAGCAGGAGGCTGTGTAATTCATGCACATATTTTCTGTGAAAATGTTTGCGATTAGGGTTATTCCGCATTAACTAATATTTATTGGGCCGTCATTCCATAATTGACGTAACTCGACATTTATTTATTTGCCCTAATATTATTCATTACAAGTTTGATCTTTCAAACAGGTTAAACGATCAAGCATGGACGAGTCACAATCAAATCCCATCAATAACTCAAACAGCATCGGATCAACGACAAAGATTCCTATTCTTTACACCCAGGATTATGAAGTCTGGGAACATCACTTCGAAGATTATGTCATTGGATCTGAAGACAATGGATATCTTATCTGGGAAGCAATCGTATCTGGATCATTGGCTCATTCAGCGACGTCAAAAATCATTAAAACTCAAAAAGAGTATAATGATATGTTAAAGGACGTAAAGGATGTTGCTCAAGACGAAAAGGAAAAGTTTCAGTGCAACATTAAAGCATTGAGACTGATTGGATTCGCTCTTCAATCCAATACTTTCAGGCTAGTAAGTTCATGCAGCACCGCTAAAGAAATATGGGATAGGCTGCGAGAGTTATATTCCACAGATGAAGATCTGGAGCATTCCATTCAGACTTTACTTTTATCAGAGTTTGGTGAATTTAAGTAGAATCCTGATGAAACTGTTACTCAGACGTTCGATCGCTTCAATCATCTTCTTAGTAAGATGATCAAACACAATATAGAAAGGAAGCTGATTGAACAAAAGGTTACCTTTTTGAATGGCCTTAGATTTGAGTGGAGAGCGGTTGTGTCCACTGTTAAAGCTCATGAGCTATTTAAATCTTATTTATTGGCAAAGCTGGTAGGGATTCTGAAACTCAAGAAAAGATTGTCTTGCAAGAGAAAAATGTGGTTTCAAGCTTGGGTTCATTGGCCCTTCTGTCTAAAAGCAAAAGTGTGGTAGAGGATGAAGATCTCAACTTAGAAGATTATGATCTTACCTCTGATGATTATGCAATGATGGTTTCAAATCCAAAGAGGTTCATTAAGAAAAGGTTCCCTACCAATAAGAACCGAAATTGGCAGGGAAGCTATAGTTCTAAAAAGGTCAGGGAGGAACCGAAGTCAGAAGAATCAAAGAAAGAAGCGAAAGTTGAAGGAGATTCTGGTGTGAACTGCTACTACTGTAGAGGAAAGAACCACTATGCCAAAGACTGTGTCCTTAAGAAAATGGCAGAGAAGGATGAGGAAAATGATGAAGAGGCTGTCTTGATGAAAAAGCTAGAAGATATCAAGAGAAAGAAAGCTACTGCAAACCCTTCAATGAATGCTTTAATTGTGCAGGGTTCGGCAGCGGATGATGAGTTTGGTGGCGTGCAGGTCTGGTCAACTGACTCAGAGGATGATGAAGTCAGGAAGCCGTTTCATGGAAAAGCTTCTGTGGCTAGAGGTGAAGAAAGCAGTGGGAAGTGCTTGATGGTGACGGATGTATCTCCAATGAGGGGATATAATACAGACGGTGGGAATGAAGAAACGAAGGAGCGAGAGGACTTATGCTTCACAGCAAAACCTCTCAGCGTGCAGTTCAATGAGCTTGATGAATTAATCAAGAAGGTACAATCTGTTTTTGTTTCATTCAAAGTCCCACAAAATTCATATGAAAAAGAATTAAAAAGCTTAAACTCAAGAATCTCAAATCTAGATAGTAGTTTAACTCAAACACGGGTCACCAATTCTAACCTAACTGACCAAATAAGCAGGGTGTCATCAAAGAGTGAGGAACGGAGGATGTGGATAGAGCTGAAGGAGTCGGAGCTAATCAAATCTAAGGACGAAAACATTTATTTACAAAGAGACAATTTGAAACTTTTGAAACAAAGAAATGTCTTTTGTTTAATTGCTAAGCGTCTTTATTCTAACATCACTCAACTTCATTTGAACTGTGAAATAGGGCAGAAAATTCATCGCATGATTTTGCCCTTCCTTGAGTTTAAGGAGGATGAAATCGACGCTGAAGCATATAATTGAGAAAGTGTAGTTTCGTCTGATGATGTGAATCCGACTTACATGTATGGTCTAGACAAAATCGAATCTTTTATAAAGTCCAAGGACCATAAGGACATGCTGAAAAACCTTTTAGATCAAAACGATAAACTGAAACTAAGGACCGAAACCATACAAAAATTTGACTCATTGAATGCCAACTTGAGCTCAGAAAATAAAATTGATGTTGAAAACGCATCTGAGCTTAATGAGGATGATGATATGAGCATAATTTCTGTAGAGGATGAAGTCGACTGTTCTGAGTTTGTCAAGAGCGAACCCGAAAACCACAAAAATCTTATTTCTGCAAAATTCTGTTGAGTTTGCTCGTATGTCCCAAAATAAGTCCCCGATTCTAGAAGAAAAGGTTGTTGTGTACCAAAAGGTGAGAACAACACCAAATCAGGTGTATAAGGTCAAAGGAATAACCAAACATCAGACAGCCGAACTCACAGCCATTGTAAACGAAGATAATGTAGAAGGTTGTGATGGATTCTTCTGGTCTACTCCTATAGATAATGCTGATGAAACTGTTTGTCTGTCAGAGCGGACGTCCTGGAAAACCAAAGGCAGATATGTGTCGGAGCCGCTAAACAAGCCTGACAACTTCTACGTGCCAAGTACTAGTGGTACAAAAGAAGTTTCTGGAGAAGAAGTCACTCCTTCAAGCGAAACATCATCAGTTCAAAGTGAACCGGCTGATAAAAAGCAAAAGCAAAAAGCCAACATCCACCGACAGCCGAAGCAAGTAAAGGATCAAAAGCAGCAAAGGAATCTGAAATACAAGAAGAATCTCTCATAACGAAAACAGTTTTGGCGATCTCAAAATGCGCATTTCTCTTATCATGAAAAAAATTCCAAGTCAGAGAAAAGTACTATCAGGACGCAAGAGAGTAATAACAACCGAAAGGACAGGCTCGGTTCAGAAAGGAATAACAACCGAAGGGAAAGGTTCGGTTCAGAGAACACCAGCTACCGAAAGCATAGGTTCGGTTCCGAGAGCAAAAGCTACCAAGGTTCAAGGTTCGGTCCCACTAATGACCAAAAACAAAAGTGCCACCTAGAACCTCAAGTCAAGAAAACTTCTCAGTCGAACTTCTCTCATTCTAATTCTTCTCAACCCCATTCTAAATCCAATTCTGTTCAAACTCAAAATCCAAAATCTTCAACAGATTTGAAAGGAAAATCGAAGGTTTCCTCAATCAAGAATGATCAAAAGCATTCCAAGGCCCAAACGTCAAAACCTGAATCCAAACCATCTGTAACAAATCCCAACAAAATTAAAGTTTTCACTATTAAAAAGAAAGATGAAATAACTTTAATAAAAAGAACATATCTTGTTGACATCTCTCTTACTATTCTTGTTCCTGTGAAAGGCTCACGTGGACCCAAGAAACTTTGGGTTCCTAAATCTGCTTGATTTTTGTAGGTTATCAGTGACGAGCAGTTCGACGAAAAATGGTATATTGACAGTGGCTGCTCACGTCACATGACAGGGAGCAAGGAAGAGCTGTGGGAATTTCGATCTCTTCCAAACAGCGGGAATGTCAAATTCGGGAACAACTCATACGACACAATAAAAGGTTATGGGATGATTACAAATGGAGACTTCATGATTAGAAAGGTTGCATATGTTGAAGGACTACAACATAACCTCATCAGTGTATCTCAACTTGTTGGAGGAACCGGTCTTAAAGTTTCGTTTGATGATGAGGGTTCTGAAATAATAGAGAAGAAAACAAAAAGAGTGATTCTCAAATCGGAGCGCAAAGGCAAAATGTTTCCTCTTAATCTCAAACCTATCAAAGGAAATCCAGCTATCTGTCTGTTATCCAAAGCACATTCTGACGAAAGCTGGTTGTGGCACCGAAGGCTCTCCCATCTCAACTTCAAGGATATCAACAAACTTGTCACCGGAGGTCATGTTCGGGGTCTTCCATTGCTCAAGTTTGATCGGGAACATTTGTGTGCTGCGTGTGAAATGGGGAAGCAGAGTCGTCAAAGTCACCCATCCATCATAAACACTAAAGTTGTTGAACCACTTGAGTTGATTCACATTGGCTTGTGTGGTCCATCGTCTATCGAAAGCATTGGTGGTAGAAAGTATATTCTTGTTATTGTTGATGATTTTTCACATTTTACATGGGTGTTCTTTCTGAAGCACAAATCTGAAGCAACTCTCAAGCTAAAGATGTTCATTAAGTAGATTGAAGTGAAACTGAGGAAAGTCGTTCGCAACATCAGAAGCGACAATGGGCTGGAGTTCAAAAATAAAGAATTTGAAGACTTTTTGCCAGAAAAAGGAACCAGTCACAACTTCTCAGCTCCCTACACCCCTCATCAAAACGGGATGGTCGAAAGACGAAACCGATCTTTGTGTGAGGCGGCCCGAACCATGCTAAGTTTCGCTTCTCTACCTCTATATTTATGGGCTGATGCTATTGCTGCAACATGTTTTACGCAGAACATGTCCTATCTCAATAAACGTTTCACTCTTACTCCTTATGAAATCATCACCAACAGAAAGCCAAACGTCAAATTCTTCCACGTATTCGGCTCATGATGCTTTATCTTCAATTCTACAGAACATCATAACAAGTTCGACGTAAAAGTCGACGAAGGGATTTTTCTAGGATATTCTCTCACTTCGAAAGCATACAGGGTTTTAAACAAGCGTTCGAGGAAGATTGAAGAAACGTATTATGTGACTTTCGATGACAGCTATGTCAAGAAGCTGAAGGCCACGGAAGAAACAGTTGGAGAAATCTTCTCTCAAACAGGCCAAGTGACAGCCTCGATTGCAAATTTGTTTGAGCAGTTTGTGGAGTTATTCGATGAACCGGAGAAGGCTACTCTCTCAGAAGTCAATGCAGCAGACAACAAAGTTGATCATCTGAAGCAAATCGTCGATGACGCTACCAAACGACTGGGTGAAGGGGAATCAGTTCCAACTGAACCTTCTCAGCACGGTGCTTCAGTTGAGGGGGAGAATCCATCTTCTTCAAAACAGCCAAGTTCACAAGTTGAGGGGGAGAACTCTTCTCCGGCTGCACCCGAAAGCTCTACTGCACCCGAAGGTACGGCTGCACCCGAAAGCAATACTGCACCCGAAGGTTCTGCAACACCCGAAAGCTCGACACCACCCGAAACTCCTATAGCACTGGAAATTCAAGATACATCTGAAAGCTCATCAGTCGAGGGGGAGAATGTCGATATGTTTTATGACGATGACAGTCAATCTGAATTAGAAGAGATGGTAAATGTTGAATTAGATCCATCCTATGATCCAAATTGCCCTCCTCTTGTCAAATGGACTAGAGATCATCCTGTTTCACAGGTTGTGGGTAATGTCTCTGAAAAGGTCCTGACCCGATCACAACTGAAGGCAAAGCAAACATCTTTATTTTCAAAAGTAGAATTCTATATGTTTAACTCCTTCGTCTCAAAAGTTGAACCAAAGACAGTGAACACTACTCTTGATCACTCTGATTGGGTTCAAGCTATGCAAGACAAACTTAATGAGTTTGAAAGAAATAAAGTTTGGCGTCTCATTCCAACTCCTCAAGATGCCTCAGTTGTTGGTCTCAAATGGGTCTTTAGAAATAAAATGGACAAGGAAGGCAATGTGATAAGAAACAAAGCTCGTCTAGTGATCAAAGGATACTGCTAGGAGGAAGGAATCGATTATGAAGAAACTTTTGCTCCTGTGGCTAGGCTGGAATCTGTTCGAATCTTTCTTGCCTATGCTGCACACAAGAACTTTGAGCTCTACCAAATGGACGTAAAGTGCGCATTTCTAAATGGAGAACTCGAAGAAACAGTGTACATGGAGCAACCTCCTGGATTCGTCAATGAAAAATATCCCAATCACTGCTACATTCTGGACAAAGCGGTTTATGGACTGAAACAAGCACCTAGGGCCTAACAGGGACCCGAAGGCATCTTTATTAACCAGGAAGCTTACACCAAAACTCTCCTTGCCAAATTCGGCATGATGGGAGACTCAAAGGTTAAAGTTCCAATGGCGTTCTGTACCTTACTGCTAGCAGGCCTGATATAATGTTTTCTGTTTGTTATTGTGCTAGATTTCAGGCGAATCCTCGTGAACCTCATATGCTTGCAGTGAAGAACATACTCCGGTATCTCAAACAAACTACCTCTCTCGGTTTATGGTATCCATCAAACTCAGGTTTCTTCGTTCAAGCCTACTCAGATGCAGACCTTAGAGGTTGTGGACTAGACAGGAAAAGCACCACTGCAGCTGCCTCCTGTACATCTCAAGTGATTTGGATCCAAAGCCAGCTTCGGGACTATGGACTCAATATGAAAAAGATCCCACTATATTGCGACTCAGAAAGTGCAATTAGGATCTGTCATAACCCAGTGCAACACTCACCCGAAATAGACCGAACGCTCGGGTTCGGTTCCAACACTTTTTTTGTGTTTTTTTTTATGTCTTATTTTTTTTTTCAAAACCAATTTTTTTTATTTGTTTTTTATTTATGTCTTATTCAATTCGATCAAAAATTCCAAAAATATGTTTTTTTCCTTTTCAAAAATTCAAAACCTCCAAAAAGATTTTTTATTTTGGCTCTTATTTTTTTATTTTTATTTTTTTTAAGTCTCGTTGTGGGTAAATTATTTCACTAGCTAAGTGTCCCTAGAAGTATGCTGCTGTATGTGTCCAAAGCCTCATCTGATTCTGAATAATAGCCTTACTGACTTGGTACAAACAAACCTTTTCTTCCCAATTAGGCTCTCATAATTATTCTAATCATGAGCTACCTAACTCTCTTCTCACATGAGATAAGAGTTGTCTGCTTGGTCCCTATTTTTATAGCAGAGGTACTTTGGTTTCTTTACAACACCTACATTACTTTTCTCCATCACATTCGCTTCACAAACGTAACCCTTGAGACTCTCAGACATTACCACTGAGGTTTATGGTTGCACAATTTCTATATTCATGATCTTAGCTTCGTGTCACTACGTGCTAAGTGAAAACCAAAATTCAATACCTATTATGCATTGACGTTGAACAATTAATTTGCTCTAGCTTTCACTAATGAATTGACGGACTTATCCATGGGGGTACAACATGAAATCTCTATTTTTCTTTTGAGTGATTCCTATGAAATTGTTAAATCCAATAACATTTCTTCCCTTGAGATCCAGTTTTTTTTTTTTTTTTTTTTTTTTTTTTTGAGATTTCACACATATATTAGTTTACCTTGCCAATTAAATTATCTCAAATCTACTTGTTCAACAGACTACATTGGTCTCACATGTACTTCGTTCGATTTCTATCTTATATCAAGATTAGGAATTCTGAATTGAAGCGAAAGCCACCCTCATAAGCCTAATTAAAAGAAGCCTTTCAACATTTCTTAATAAGTGTCTGATCGTTATTCAAAGGGAAACCACACAAACACTTTAAGGTCTCTCTTGACTTTGAAGGAAGAGATTCGTGCCCGGGATCCATTGTTTCGTGTCTTTACTGACATCACATTATCCCTCAAAAGTGTTGCTTTATTTCTTTTCTTTTACACACTCAACACGAAAATCTTTTTGATTTTCCAAAATTCAGGTTTCATCAATTCTAAGGAATTTTAATTGGATTGGTTATTATTAAAGGTTGTGGTTAATATTGATCCACATGGGGATTTTACTTTAAAAGATGCCGTTTTACTCTAAAGAGATAAGATGACGACATGATGACTCAGGCAGGAGTCCAATCGCTTTGATTTCAAACGGCGCAAGAGGGAAAAGCGTGCGAATAGGAACCGTTTCATCTCCAAATGGCACCTGATGGGAAGGCGTGTAATTAGGGCCTGACATTCTCTCTCATGCGTGATCATCGGCAACCCCAACTGTCACGCGTCAGTCACCTCCGAAAAACCATTCGTTTTTCAATCGAAGATTTGGGAAGATTTTTCTCTCTCCTTTACCCACAGTATAAAAGGCAACGTGATCCACCGTTTACCTCTTTACTGCAACAAAATTCCCAGAGAGCAAGAAATCCTTCAACCTTTACAGTTCATCATCTCTCCCACTTTCTTCACAGCAATGGCGGATTCTTCATCAGTTCACGCAACATCTCACATCTTGCCCATTCGCCCACAGCAGAGTTTGATCATTGATCTCACTCCTCAGGTGTACGATGCGTTCATGTATCCCATTATCGAATGCCTGAAGTACTCCTCCATCGCTCCTGCTCTTACCAGGGCTGAAGTTGTTCCAATGGAGTTCCTGTCACAAATCATTGCCACGGCTCACTACGACAAGGTCGTCGACAGGATTTTCTTCGATGTCTTTGAGCACAAGGCGTCGATTTCTAAGCAACGGTTCTGTACGCTGTTAGGGTTTGACGCTGATTCTTCAAGGGTTAATCCGGAAACCATTCCTTTGGGTCATCTGTTCAACATGTTCTACAACATGGGGTACACTGAGGTGCTCACTACAGTCACGAAATTCAAAAAGTCGTGCCTACCCCCTCAGTGGAATGGGATGTTCACTGTTCTCTTCAAGGGTTTATCTGAAAGAAGTGCTGGATCCGATGGGGCAAGTCGTTTATTTCTCTCCATCATGTACGGGATCTACAATGGCATCAACATGGAATACGGGTCAGTCCTATGGCAACAACTTATCCAGAGTCTCTCATCGACCTCCCGGCACTCAGAGATCTCATATGCCCGATTCTGGACTATTGTCATGAAATGGGTGATGCACAGGTACCACGCCCCCATTGTCGCTGGTGCTCCAATGTCTTCGATTGGTACTTTCCATACCACGAAGATCATTGTGTCGGATTCTTCTACGTTTCCATTCAACGGGTCTATCCCGGAAACGATGTATGGTGATGTTCCTGCTGACAGCCGGATTATCAGAACGTACAAGGAGTTCAAACGTTCTGGTCCAAGGGATCTTACTCCAGAGATGCTAAAATCCATTCATGACGCTGACAAGCCTGCTCCTCGAGGCAAGAAGGCTGATAAAGGAAAACAGGTGGCAAAGGGGGGAAAAGGCCCATCTCCTAAGAAGAGGAAAACCACCAGGGCTGCTCAATCTCCACAACAGAAGAGGAGAAAAACTCAACTGAGGCGAAAGCTAGTTATCGCTTCATCCTCAAGCGACTCTGAGGAAGAGAGTTCTGATTCTGACGGCTCTCCTCGTGGTAACACTCCACCACGATCTCCAACCCCTGAAGTTCATGTTTCTACTTCTCCTATTTCTTCTCCACCCATTACTCTTCCTATTTCTATTCCCCCCATAACTTCCACCACTCAAATACCACCTACTTCCATCCTAGTACCACCACCAATCTTTACCGAAACAACAACCACCACCACTACACAAGTAAGAACCAACATATCTGATACGAGGGTTCATACTGACGCACCAAAATCCACCTCAGCACCCAAACCCACACCAACAACCGAACACACCACCCAACCCGAACCTACCTTTACTACCGAACCACCAGCTTCACAACCACCATCTTCTCCTGCTCACGCATCAGAGGAAGAAGAACCACTCCTTGGCGGGGAGAACATCACTTTTGACTCGGTCTATTACAGTCCGTTTCAAGTGCAGAGTAATGACGACGCTCCTGTCACCAAAAGGCATCTCAAGGAGCTACATGAAAAAATCGACTCGCTCATCGCCTCCTCTTCCACTTCTCAGTCATCCATATCTGAAGCTGCAATTCAGAAAATTGTTGACGCTTTCTCCAAAGCTCAGCAAGTTTCCCTTGATTCAGCCACTGCCGCCATAGATGCCTCAACCAAAGCCTGTCAGGCAGCGACCGAAAAAGTCGATAAACTATTTACTGATGCCTATTCCCTGTTGAAATCTTTACAGGAAAGTGCTGAAGCCACCAAGACTTCTGAGCTGAAGTCGTTCGCTTCCCTCAGACAATCCATTTCTGACGACAACTCAGCTTTCAGAACAACCATTGAAGAGCGTCTCTCACAGCTTCAAGAAGATTTGACTACCGAGAACACTTTAATGGATGTTCTTGCAAGGAAAACTACCGCTCTGAAGGTCAAGAGCATTCAACTCTCTAACTCTTAACAGGAGATTGAGTCTCTTCGATCTAAAAGAGAGGTGGTTAAATCGTGTGTTTCGGATGTCCACTCTGCTATCTCAAACATCCTTGAAGCACATGATCTAATTCTCAACTATTCTGTCAGGCGTGACCTTGCAGAGAAGCTCGCTCCCGCCCTCTCTCTACTCAGCAAAATCGAAGGGCTCCTTGATTTCGTGTCCATTCCAAAACAAGGGGGAGAAAAAGAACAAGTGTCTCAAACACCTCCTACTTCAATAGCAACACATACCACCGAACCTCCTCCAGTAGGCCAAGCCTCCGGTTCCGGTGTAAAAGACAAAGGCAAAAACATTGTTGAGGAGAGTGAAGATGATGATCAAGAGACAATTGCCGACATTCTGAAGCGGCAAAGTCGAAACAACGAGGCTGACATCAGTGCTCGTGTGGCTAGAGAGGCTGAAGAAGCCGAAAGGAAACAGAAGGAAGCCCACGACCTTCTTGAGAGCAGGAAAACTCTTTTTCCTTCCTGGACTCTTGAGAGGCTGATTAAGGAAGCCATTGACACACCAAGTATCTTGTCGCTAGAACCTGTGATCTCTTTAGATCGTTCTAACACAGTCTACTCACAGTTCGACATGCCACTGACCCGAAAGGTGTTTATCTTTCATGCCTTTTCCAACATTGCAGAGTTCCCTCATCCTCATCCACAGGTTGATCGGGACTTAATCGATTTTTATCTGAAGGCTGCTTAACCCCAATACCAGACTTGGAGCGCTCAGAAAATCGTCAATGTTCGGGTCCTGAAGCCGTACAGGGAAGGCAACTTCACCAACGTTCGGTTCAAGGTACTTCGCGGATCTGCCAAGACCGAACATGCCATCTCACTTGCAGATCTACCCAACCTTAATCCCCATGATTGGATTATCCTGCACAACATCCTTCTTACAAACGAAGCTGAATATGGTCCAATCATCGACCATTTTAAGAGGATGCTTGTATGCTACATCATGGAAGTTGCTTTGATGGATCAGGAGATTGCGAGCGTGTTTAAGAAGAAACCTACCATATCTCCTGTTGGCTCTGCCAGTGATCTCAACATGATGCAGATGGGGAAGATTGACCCGAAGAGAAACTCTATCATGTTTACCAGGAACGAACGACAGAAATGTATTTTCACCTTGGCAGACAAACATATCTATACCACTGCCTGTTTGGAACACGTTTTGGGATCATCCAATTATGCAAGCAGAACACAACGGATGATGTTAAGTACTTTGATGATATGATTCAATGGTACATTCGGTTCAAACAGACTATCCTGGCGCTGATCTCACGTCTGTTTGATACAACAAAGAAGGTTCCCGCTGTTGGCCCAAGCAAGAAGAAGAAGTAGTCTCACTCCAATTTGACGCAAATGGGGAGATTGTTGGGTCGTATTTTGTATTGCGTCTATTGGGCTCGTTAGTTAGTCTAATATGTATCTCCGGTATGGGCCTGTCCATCCGTGAGTTTTGTAGGGTTTAGTATATATAGGTGCTTGCATGCATCTTAGAACGAGAGGACGATCAGTAACGATTAGAGTTTTATTATTCAGCAAAGTTATCGTTCTTGTTTTGTAACCCTAATATCCTCTACAGCGGAAGTTCTTAGTCGAGCTCTGCTGAGGATTGAGTAATCTAATCATTCGACACATCTTGATTCATACTTGGGTTATTTACTGTTTTTATATTATTCACTTACCTGTTACAAAGATCTAATCGATCATCAAGTTAAATAATAACTTATCACTCATTATGGGCATTACGAGTTCGTGGTGATGCCTTTTGGGCTCACCAATGCACTAGCAGCGTTCATGGATCTCATGAACAGGGTGTGCAGGCCGATGCTGGATCGGTCGATGATCGTGTTCATTGATGATATTTTGGTGTATTCGAGATCTAGAGAACAGCATGAGGAGCATTTGAGGGAGATCCTTGGAGTTCTAAGATCGGAGAGGCTTTATGCCAAATTCTCCAAGTGTGAGTTCTGGTTACGAGAGGTCCAGTTCTTGGGACATCTCGTCAACCAGAATGGGATTTTGGTCGATCCGACCAAGATTCAGGCGGTCATGAGGTGGGAGGTGCCGAGATCGCCCACCGAGATCAGGAGCTTTCTAGGATTCGCCGGCTATTATCGGAGATTTATCAAGGATTTCTCGAAAATCGCCGTGCCACTCACCAGGTTGACCCGGAAGGGTGTTGTTTTTTCATGGGGTCCAGAGCAGCAGACCTCATTTGAGACTCTTCGCCAAAGATTGTGCGAAGCCCCCATGCTAGCACTCCCGGAAGGGATGGAGGATTTTGTGGTGTATTGTGATGCATCGATATCGGGGATGGGTGCAGTATTGATGCAGAGGGTGCATGTGATAGCATCTGCGTCAAGGCAGTTGAAGCCTCATGAGACGAGGTATCCCACCCACGATCTGGAGTTTGGGGCAGTGGTGTTCACCCTCAAGATCTGGCGTCACTATTTGTAAGGGGTTCGGTGTACCATATACACAGACCACAAGAGCTTGAAGTACTTGATGGATCAGCCCAACCTGAATATGCGCTAGAGGAGATGGTTGGATGTGGTAAAGGATTATGAGTGAGAGATCCTGTACCACCCGGGCAAAGCTAATGTTGTAGCCGATGCCCTGAGTAGTAGGGCGGAGAGCGCCCCGCTACGAGATGTTTGCATGAGATTGACAGTGATGACTCTGGTGTTGGACACCATTCGAGGGGCCTAGGCGGAGGCCGTGAGACCGGAGAACCGCAAAAGGGAGTGGGTGATCGGGCAGGTATCGGAGTTCGTTACCGATAGTCGAGGGCTTATGACCTTTCAGGGTCGGGTTTGGGTACCGTTTGTGGGCGGAACACGTACCAACTTGATGGAGGAGACGCATAGATCGAGGTTCTCGATCCATCCTAGGGCTACTAAGATGTATTTGGACCTGAAAAGAGAGTATTGGTGGCCCTGTATGAAGAGGGATGTCGCATGGTTCGTAGAGAGGTGCTAGACCTGTCGCAAGGTTAAGGCCGAGCACTAGCGTCCTCATGGTAAGTTGCAGCCATTGGAGATTCCCGAGTGGAAGTGGCAACAGATTACCATGGATTTTATCACCAAATTGTCGAGGACTGCTAGGGGTGTCGATGCAATTTGGGTGATTATGGACAGGTTGATGAAGAGCGCTCACTTTCTTGCTATCAATGAGAGCTTTTCTGCTGAGAGGTTGGCAGAGTTGTTCGTGAGGGAGGTGGTATCGCGGCATGGAGTACCGATCTCGATCATCTCATATCGAGATGTGCGTTTCACTTCCAGATTCTGGAAGAAATTTCATGAGGAATTGGGTTCGAGGCTGCATTTTAGTACCGCATACCACCCACAGACTGACGGGCAGAGCGAGCAAACAATCCAGACGCTCGAGGACATGCTTCGGGCATGTGCATTGGGCTTCGGAGGGAGTTAGGACACATATTTACCCCTGGCTGAGTTTTCCTATAACAACAGCCATCATTCTAGTATTGGTATGCCACCCTTTGAGCTGTTGTATTGGAGGAAGTGTCGGACCCCCATTTGATGGGGTGAGGTAGGGCAATGTGTGATGGGTAGTATAGAGATAGTGCTTCAGACAACAGAGCAGATACAGCAGGTCAGACAGAGGTTGTTGACCGCTTAGAGTCGCCAGAAGAGTTATGCTGATAGGCGACGATCCGAGCTCGAGTTCCAGGTCGGAGATTTTGTGCTCCTAAAGGTATCTCCATGGAAAGGAGTGATCCGATTCAGGAAGAGGGGCAACTTGGGTCCCCGGTATATTGGTCCGTTCAGGGTAGTCGCGAGGGTAAGCAGGGTAGCATATCGATTGGAGCTGCCCGCGGTGTTGGGGCAGATTCATGATACCTTCCACGTGTCGCAGTTGAGGAAGTGTATAGCCGACGAGTCGGAAGTGGTACCGCTGGAGGATATTCAAGTGGATGCGATCCTGAACTATGTGGAAAGACCCGTTGCGATTATAGATCGAAAGACCAAGGTTCTGAGGAACAAGGAAGTGCCCCTGGTGCAGGTCCAGTGACAACAACGGAGAGGCTCCGAGCTGACTTGGGAGCCGGAGTCGGAGATGCAGGAGCAGCATCAGGAGTTGTTTTCGACATGAGACTTCGAGGGCGAAGTCTGGTTCTAGTGGGAGAGAATTGTAACATCCCGAAACTCAGGTAAGCGTTATAACCCATCTATTTCTGCAAGTTGTCAAGATAAGTCCCTTAAGTTGAATTTTTGGACTTGTGAGTAAACTGGGTGTAATGAGGCATACACCGCGCGTACTCGCGCGCTTATTTTGGACGCGGACTCGCCTGGGTACGCTGGGCGTACCCAGGGTTATGCTAGGCGTAATGTGCCCAGATGCAAACCCTAATTATGGATTGTGCACTATAAAAGGAATGTTAAGTCCTTTACCCCAGCCACCATACCTTAGTGAGTGAACCCTAAGAGAGCAGAAAACTCGTCTTTAGCTTGTGTGTGTGTTCTTAAGCTTGAAGGTGCTTTTTTAAGGTGAAGAAGGGGAAGAGAAAACCATTTTTGGAGCTAGAAGTTGGAGAGCAAGAGTAGATCCAAGTTCTACAGAGGTTGGAGCTCCTTTTTGAGGTAAAGAGCTCAAAGCTTTCCTTGCATTTCATGTGTTTTGCTTTATGGACCCATTTATAGGGTTCTTGGTTCAAAGGTGGAGACTTTTTGTGCAAAGGGTCTCCATAAGCTTAGATCTGGCCTTTCCCAGTGTATTATGTGATGAGAGTTCATAAAAATCCAATCTTGGTCGTGGATATTGAGTCATGCATGAGATATGGACTTAATATGGAAAGAGGAAAGATGTTTTGAGGATGTAAGGAACTTTACAGCCATGTAAAGGCTTAAAGGTTCCGACTTTATGGAATAAGAGGTTTTGAGGGAGTCAGATCTAGAAGTTGGAGAAGTGGCTTAACCGTTTAAGACCAAAATCCACAAAGTGGCTGAACTGGGATTTACGTTGGGCGTAATCCTAGTACGCGCAGCGTAAGGGGTCGCACACCCCGAGTACGCCCAGCGTACATGTTCGGTACGCGCAGCGTAACCCGGAGGGTTGACTTTTTTTGACTTTTAGGGGTTGGTCAACTTTAGGGTATTTGAGCCATGAGAGGGGTAAAATGGTCTTTTACCCTTCTGAGAATGATAGGAAAGGAAAGAGTCTAGCCTTGGGGAAATGTATTAATAAGAATTGTTTGTTATGATTAGGCGAAGGCTAGACCCGATTTCACAGAGTTCGAGATTATCCAAGATGCCAAGGTGAGTCTTCTCACTATACTGTACCTGGAAGGGTACCTATGTGCGACCCGAAGGTCTTGTATGCTACGAGATGTATGTGTTATTTGTTATGTGATATGTATGTGCTATGTATGTTATGTATGGTATGGACCGGAAGGTCAAGATGATATGGACCGGAAGGTTAAGAAGGTACGGACCGGAAGGTCGATACAGGTAGGATCGGAAGGTCTACCGGAGTTTGGGACGGAAGTTCCCTGAGACACTCGGATCGGAAGATCGCATAGAGTTATGGCCTGGAAGGGCGTATGTGTGGTATGTGGTATTTTGGGGAAGTCACTAAGCATTTATGCTTACACTGTTGTGTGATGTGTTTCAGGTACTAGTGATGACCGCGGGAAGGCGCCGGCATGATCAGTACACACCGATGAATTTGGATGTGTTTTGATCTTGGGATTTGATACATTTGTTATGATGATATTGATACTTTGGATTTATGTTTATTTATGGATGAAAATACATTTTTAGAAATGAAAATTTGTTTTGAAAATCTACGTTGTTGCACCAGTTCTCTGGTCTCATGCCCTCGACCTAAGCATCCCTAATCAAGCTCACAAGTGGGGAATCCACCGCTATCCTCATACACCTTGTCGGGGTTGAAGACCCAGCTGACTTGCGGCTCAATGCGTCCGCAACCACATTCGCTTTACCAGGATGGTAAAGGATCTCACAATAATAGTCCTTGACTACATCCAGCCACCTGTGCTGCCTCATGTTCAGGTTCGGCTGATCCATGATGTGCCTCAAACTCCTTTGATCCGTATATATAGTACATCGGACCCCGTACAGATAACGCCTCCGAATATTGAGAGCGAAAACCACCACTCCCAACTCATGATCGTGCGTAGGGTATCTCGTCTCATGCAGCTTCAGCTGCCACGATGCATAGGCTATCACCCGTCCCCTCTGCATGAGGACCGCCCTTAGACCTGTGATGGATGCATCACAAAATACCAAAAAATCCTCGACTCCCTCGGGGAGCGTCAACACTGGTGCCTCACACAAACTTCGCCGGAGGGTCTCAAATGCCCTCCGCTGCTCAGGGCCCCCATTGAAAATCCACTCCTTCCTCGTAAGACGAGTGAGGGGTACAACGATCTAGGAGAAATCTTGAATAAATCTCTAGTAGTACCCTGCTAAACCCAAGAAACTCCTGATGTATGAGGGAGATTTCGGAGTCTCCCACTGTATAACCGCCTCCACCTTGGCCAGATTGACCAAAATCCATTCCTTGTTAACAAGATGTCCAAGGAACTGAACCTCTCGTAACCAAACTCACACTTCGAGAACCTGGCATACAGACGTTCTCGCCATAGGACTTCCAGCAGCTCCCTGAGATGCTCCTCGTGCTGCTCTCGAGTCTTGGAATACACCAAAATATCATCTATGAACACAATGACCGAGCGATCGAGCATCGGTCTGCAGACTCGGTTCATCAAATCCATGAACACTGTTGGTGCATTAGTGATCCTAAACGGCATCACCACGAACTCATAATCACCATAACGAGTCTGAAAAGTTGTCTTCTCTACGTCTTCCTCCCTCACTTAACCTGGTGATATCCTGACCTCAAATCAATCTTGGAAAACCAAGATGCACCCTGCAGCTGATCGAAAAGATCATCTATCCTCGGGAGTGGATAACGGTTCTTCACCATTAACTTGTTCAACTCCCTATAGTCAATGCACATCCTGTGCGAACCGTCCTTCTTCCTGACGAAAACAACCGGTGCTCCCCATGGTGAACTACTCGGACGAATAAACTGCTTACCCAGCAGCTCCTGCAACTGAGATGATAGCTCCGGCATCTCAGGCGGTGCCAGACGGTATGGCGCCCTAGCGATAGGGGCCGCACCCGACACTAGATCAATCCTGAACTCGACCTACCTCTCCGGAGGCACTCCGGGTAACTCCTCCGGAAACACATGAGCAAAATCTCTAACTACAAGGACCTCCAAAACGGAGGGCTAATCCCTAACCCGCATATCAACCATGTACGCTAAATAACCGACACACCCATGTTGTATATATTGTCGAGCCCTGGCTGCCGAACAAAACCATGATCCCATCCTGGTGCCCTCTCCATATACCACCAGTTTTCCCCCACTTGGGGTTCGAACTACCACTCCCTGCCCCTCACAGTCGATCATGGCGCCAAATCGACTGAGCCAATCCATCCCTACGATTACGCACACTTCCCCAATTGGAATAGGAATCAAATCAATTAGGAAGGGCACCCCAAAAATCTCAACCTCGCATCCCTGTTAGACCGAAGAAGCATAAACGTTGTGCTCGTTGGCGATCGAAACTCACAACGGGCACTCAAGCTCATCTACCAGCACACTAAACCCTCTACTGAAAGTCTATGATACGAACGACCGACTCCCCCCAAGTCAAATAAAACCAAAGTAGGAAAAGAATTCACTAAAAACGTACCTAATCACAGGTACAACCAATAAGCATATCACAATTACAATAACTGAGACAGAGAACAGAAACGTACCAGCAACCACATCCGGGGCTACCTTGGCCTCCTCGGCCGTAAGATGGAAGGCGCAACCCTGAGCCTTCGGATGCTCCACCTTGACTAGCCTCCCATCTCCAATCCTCACAGTAGCTGGTGTCGGACCCTGCGCCGACTTGGTGGCGAGCTGCGGACAGTTGGTCTTCACATGACCAACCTGATGACAATGGTAACAAATCCTCATATTTGCTGTAGGGGCGGACTGAAGACAGTCCCTGGCATAACGCCCCTCCTTGCCACATTTGTGGCACCCACCTCCTACTCGACAAACCCCAGAATGACCCCTGCCACACTTTCCACACATGCGTCTCTACTGACTCCCAGCGGGAGTATCAGCGGTCTTAGACCGCTTAGGCGCCGGCTGAGACTGTTTCGGTGCCTGACGCTGCTCCTTCAACTACAGCTCTAACTCCAACCCACGCCGCCTCGTGGCTTCCTGAAGATCCAAAAGGGTATCACAACGTTATGTAGACACGAGCTGCCGAATATCAGTCTTCAGCATACTCAGATAACGAGTCATCTGAGACTACTCTGAAGCAAACTCCGGGCAAAACATCGCCCTCTCTCAGGTAATCTTCATGACCGACTCCCTATCCTGCCTCAAAGTCAAGAAATCCTGAGCAAGCCGCTCCCGCTCCACACGTGGAATGTAGCGGGTGCGGAACATATCCCGGAACTCCTCCCAAGTAACAGCAACTCGCTGATCATCAATATACGACCCTGTCGTCAACCTCCACCAGTCCTTTGCCCCAAGCCTCAGCAGGTTCAGGGCACACCTGACCTTCTGGTCAGCAGGACATGAACACGTGAAGAAACATCCCTCCATGTTAGATAACCACCTCATAGCCCTGGTCGCATCCTGTGTACCATCAAACATAGGGGGCTTCGTATTATCGAAGTCCCGGTACTGGAAAACCCTACTGGCTCCTCCTCCAACCCTTGCCGCAGTTACAGCCAAAGTGGCTGCAGCGGCAACTATCTCTGCTAGAGCTACATATCGCTCGTCAAAGTACTCGACCATCGCGGTCTTAATCGACCCAAAAACCTCTAGCAGCTGCGCTCGGAACGCTGTAGCAATCTCGTCATGCATAATCTCTCGGATCCTGGCATCCAACTCATTGGTCCCTATCTATGCCACGGGCTCAGGTGCTATCGGCACCTCTGACCCTCCATCTCCCGATCCTGATCCTGATCCGGATCCAGAAGCAACACGTCTCGTCACCACCATACTGAAATATATACAAGTCATCAGATAAATAACATAATATTGGGAGACCAAAACCCACAAACCCTAGGGGCTATGACTTCCTTGCCACGTGTATGGGTCATGTGTTTTCAGTAGTACGGGCCGATACTACCTTCCACACCTACCCATATTTGTCTCAAGTATCACCACAAAACCCTAGCGCTATCGTCAACATAATATGCGCTCAACCCTTACTCCTAGGGAAACATCGCCAATCCCCCAACTGATCTCACAGCTCCTCACAACCCACACATCCATGAAACTTTCATCATCCCCTGCAGCGCTAGTGTACGCTAGCTGCACATAACGCTGGACGCAATAGACTTTCGAATATCCAATCCTACCCGAAGGCCGAATCAACATTCTCAGGCTATAAGGTCTTTATTATGCACACCCGTGATGCATCCACTAAACATCTACAATTATGATGTCAACTCCATATACAAGAAACCCTAGGCTAATAGGCATCATATAATCAGGCAAATCTACCATGCGATTCCTCAAGATCCCTAGCCTAGCACTAGCATGCTGTTCTAACATATCAAAATATCAAATAACTGTATGGTATTTTGGGGTTCATTTATAGGCTTTGGCTGATGGTACCCTCTGCATCCTCCATCCTTTATTTATAAAAAAAAACCTTTTTAAAATTTTACTTTTCAAAAATCTCCTTGATTTGAGACTGGATTCACACGAGTGCTCCTCCAATTCACTCAAACCAAGGCTCTGATACCAACTTGTAACACCCATAAATTTTACGCCAAATTTAAACTTTTCAAGCATACATAAAACCAATTAGTAATTGTTTACAAAAGTGTTTTCAATTCATTATTCAATAAGAGTGTCCCAAAAGCCAGATCATAAGGATAAGGAGCGTTACGGTCATGCCTTCACCTTGTCCTAAACTCCTGAGGCACCTAAAATAATAAACTAAAAACTGTAAACCTGAGGTCTTAGTGAGCTACCCCCAAAATACCAATACGAAACTGATAATACCATATCTGTAATAACCAATTAATGAACATGCATACTTGGCCATCGGCCTGACTGGACCGTCCTACAGGGCCTACAGTCCAACTGGATCTACATCGAGCCTTCGGCATGACTGGACCGCCACGTCGGCCTAAAGTCTTCACAGACCGCTCCTAGGGTGTGTTGGCTTTCAGCACAAAGCAGGACCGCCTCAACCCATGCAACAAGCAAATAACCATGTGCGCATAACAAACATTTACTAGAATATACAAAACATCGAACATATCTATCTCAGTGATTACCAAACATAGCAATCTCTCATAACTAGAGCACTGACCTAGCAGGTCACTAACATATCAATCCCTGTGAATCATAAGAACATAACATATAGTCTATCCTGATTCTGATCTAATGGATCATATCCACATGTAGCATACCATAACGATAACAACTAAAGGGCCGGCCTTGGTGCCTTAAACCCTATCGATATAGTGAGGATAACTCACATTGCAGATGTCGACTTGGAAGATAAACTCCAACTCTCGGGTCACTTGACACAGGCTCCACCACCTATTACCATAGTACAATATACTCATAAGTCCTTAACCTTATAAGGTACTCCAGATTCCACTAGTAAACCCCTTGCCAAGGTCAAAGTCCTCCGTCACGGTCAACAGTCTATGTTGACCTTAACTCGCCGAGTTCCTTGAAGCACTATCCAACTCGCCGAGTCATCGAGGTGACTCGTCGAGTTCATCCGATCCTTGATCACACTTTTAATCCACTCGTCGAGTTTCCTTCTTGCAACTCGACGGATATACACGCATACATATCCTAGAAAAAACTCATCCGACTCGCCGAGTTGTTCATACAAGACGCCGAGTCTATGACAATCTTCATCGGACTCGTCGAATTGCTCATCCAACTCGTCGAGTTCAAGGCCATCTTCATACGCCTTGCCGACTCAACCTTGTGACTCGCCGAGTTCCTTCAGCCCTTAAGCCATACATACTCATTTAATCCATGCAATGGCTCCAAATTACAGATCCAAGCTTCTAGAACATGCTTTTCACGTAAAGTTGCAAACTTTACGTGTATGCATTGCTAAAAAGGCTCTTAATGGAAATTCTAATCTCTTAATGGGGTTTCATGCACAAGGAGGGTTTCAATCACCCCCATACCCGCAACTTTATGACTCTAAGACATAGGAAGGGTCCGGATCTGAAGTTACAACTTCAGATCTAGCCCATAGCTCCCCATATCAACTCAAAATACATAAAACCCTAAAAATCAAACAAAAGAAAAGAGATCTAGAAGGAAAGGGAAGTAAAGATTGCAACTTTTACCTCCAGAAGATGCTAGCTGAGCTAAGTTCTGCTTTCCACACCTTCCTTACGTCAACTCCTTTGCTCTTCAAGCTTTTCCCTCCTAGCCAACCTTCTTTCCAAGGCTTAAATCACACCTAGAAGAGTACCACATGAATTAGGGTTTCACTGAGCTTCTCAAAGACTGTAAAGATGCCAAAGGAGGCTGAGGCTCCTTTAAATAGGCTGCAAAACCCTGGGATTTAGGGTTTCATCTGCCAGCTCCTACTCGTCGAGTCCCTTCTTGGACTCGGCGAGTAGGTCCCTAAACACGCGATCCCACCCCGCTGCTACTCGACGAGTAGGGCGACCAACTCGTCGAGTAGGACTTAAAACCAAATAGCCTTTTATTTGACCAATAACTGAGAATCGGGGCGTTACACATAAGTTCTCAATACAAGGTCTTAATCCATTAAGACCATTTTTCCAAATGCATGAGACACTTCTGGCCATTGGGACCTCATTTTTATGATGAAAGACTCTTCCTAGGGTCTAAAAGGACAGCTCAAAATGTCCAGAACCAAACATGCACAATAATGGGACTTTTAGGGACAAAGGAACATCATAAAGCTACCATGATGAGATCTAAGCAAACCAAGCATAAAGGTAGCAACTTTTTACCTTCTGGAGCTTCCTAAGAAGATGATGATCGAAGATCTACAAGCTTGCTTTCCCTCCTAGACTCCTTAATGCACTTCCTTCTCCTTTAAGCATACAAATAAAAACTTTAAGCTCAAACACTCTCTTATGGGGTTAGGGTTTGCTAAGAACAACTCAAGGACTTGGAGGATGAAAGAGTGAGGCTAAAAGATCCATAAAGGTGCTTAAATACTCTTCAAACCCTAAAAATTAGGGTTTCACACGGACATTAGTACGCCCAACGTACATATGTGTATGCCCGGCGTACTACTCCTACTCCTAAAATTACCATTTTGCCACTAGGGCTTCCTAGTGCTACACCTTTATACTTGAAAGACCCAAAATGACTTATAAAAAAACAATCGAAGGATTTAAAAATACCTAAAAGCCGGGGAAGTTACATAGAGATGATTCAAAATATTTATGGTTCAAAAATATTATGATTCAATATGTTTATGATCTTTTACTTGTTATGATCTAAAAGTATTTTGGTTCATATATTTAATGATCCTTAATTATTATACTTTTTATGATTCAAAACTAAATGCTTTTAAAATTATAATGATCTAATGTTGTATTGAACAAAAATTTTATTTAATTTAATATATTATGGTCCAAATTAAGATGATCCAAATATATATGATGCATAATATCGTTACGATTCAAAATACTATGATTCAAAATTTTATAACCCAAAAATAATATGATTAAAAAAAATATAAATGGAAAATATTATGATCCTTAATATTCTTATTATTCAAAATTTTATAATTTTTAAACAGTAAAAACTCAAACCAATATTTAGTTAAAAAAATCAGAAGGTAAAAATAAAAAGCCCTAGTAACTTTAAGTATGCATAAAGATATTAAAAACCAAAAAAAAATAACAAAAAAATAACAAAAAAAATTAAAACGAAAAAAATTAAAAGATTAATATCGAGCATATATCTATCTAAGAAAAAAAATGATTTTTTTAACAAAAAATAAAAAAAAAATAATTAAAAAAACGAAAAATAAAAACCAAAATAAAAGGAAAACTCATTTAAATAACGTTCAATGGAAGTTTGTCGTGTATGATTATTCTCTCGAGTCTGTATTACATTCCATGCACATGCGTTGCATGTGAACGCGTCACGACCAAGTAAATGGATTTGAGATTTGTGCCCTTGATGAAATGATTAGTGGAGAATAGTCATCGTGGTTCCTACCGGATCCGGACTATATATATATATATATATATATATATATATATATATATATATATATATATATATATATATATATATATATATATAGTTGTTCACGAATTTATGAGTGTTAGGCTATTTCCATCGTTAAAATCCACATCAACCGGCATTGTTTCTTATATTTTTCTGGAATACATTACCAATAATAGTAATCATGTCTAAATCATTAGTTTAATATTTCGCCATCAATAAATCTAAAAACATGTGAACTTTTTTTTTTACTTTTATAAATATTTTTACTAAATATATTTCAATTATGAAATTAAATAATAGACTATGACATGAGTCCAATTTTTTTTTCGGAATTTCCACTTGAGGTGTGCAAGTCCCTAAATGAATAGAAATGGTTTTAGCGGTTTTAAGAAAATCAGTATTATACTAGTTTTGGATTCTTAAAATTGTTGTATATTTTGCATATGAACTCCGTTTTGGACGTTCTTTATATTTCCTGAAATATGGAAACTTGTACTTGGAGACTAGAGTGTCTGTTTTTCTCACAATGGATTAATATGAAATTTCAATTTTCCAGACACATTCCTATAGTTGCAGTTTGAGTTGTTTGATTTGTTTGCTAGATTACATACTTGGAAGTAAGATACCATATGGCATCTTATAATAGTTGAAATAAACTCATTTATTGTGACTTGACTGTTCACAGTCTTTGACCTAAATTTTGGGATGTCACGGGATTCATGACTAGTCGAAATCTTTTATGGTTGCGAGGAAATAAAGGATTGGTCAGGCCGCAAGTGTCAAGTTAGTTGTTTTCAGGTTCACGTCTTGAAATTTGTGTGTGATGTCCTCACATCAAAAATTATTGGGAGTCGATCTCATTGTGGCCAGTTGTCCATTTCAGGGACACTGAAGATTATGTTAAGAGATGATTATGCCACTTAGGTTGAATGCTAGTTGAAGGGTTGTTTCGCTCGATGTATCGACCACTCTCTATAGTAAGGGAATAGAGGTTGTTGATCTATCAAAAAACTTCAGATCTTGGTAGATGCATTTTAGAATGTGCTTTGTTCAGTAATGGAATTGTTTGAAGATTTTGAGTCGTATCAATGGAAGTTGTTATGGATACGTCAATATTTCATCGAGTATAGTGTAGTGTATATCATGGTTTTGGGTATGTGTACCCTAGGTCATCTGGTCATGTAATTTTTTTCTTACAAGCTCATGATAGAGGTGGTCTTGAATAGTGAAGTTCGGATGCTGCAACGACATTGATCAAATGTGACATCGGGATCTCTTATGCCTAGTAATGGCAGATGCGGATGCTAAGAACTAAGTGGTGAAGTTTTCGCTTGGCTTGGAAATTCGAGTACTTATGAAGTTGTTAGAGCGAGTTGAATCTAAATGGGGGAGAATTGCTTTAGAGTACTGGAAGCTTTTCCAAGTGTAGGTCAACCCGAAGTTTCATATCCAAGGACAAGAGGATAGCTAGTTCTGGCTTTGCTATGAATCGAAGCTTACGCAAGGAATGATGTTCATCAGTCAGTTGTAATCAAGGAAGTAGATTGTAGGGAGTCTAAGTTATTTTGTTTGAAGACATTAAGCATTGGCAGTTTCTCAGTTTGTGTTTGTGACTATGTTCAGGTTAAGGGTTGTGCGAGGACCTCTTTGCCTGTTCTTGTCTAATTAAGGTTATGAGGTTCGAAGCACGACCCAAACACCTGATAGAGCCTAGCAGGCTTAGGGTTTAGCTCATACCAATTTTCACTGGGTATTCTTATGGATTATTGGCAAGACCATAGGGTGGGCCTATAGCAATTGAAGAAGTATTGTAATACTAGAGTCTGTCCCGTAGTGTTCACTAGGTTGAGATAAGTTATTGTAGGAGTGTTGTAAGACTACGGTCTGGCTCGTAACATTCACTAAGTTAAGAAATTTTGTTATAGGAGTGATGTAAGACTACAGCCTGGCCCGTAGCATTTACAAGGTTGAGATAGGCCATTATAGGAGTGTTGTAAGACTACGGTCTGGTTTGTATCATTTATTAGGCTGGTATAGGTTGATGCAGGAGTGGTTGTAAGACTGTGGGAAGGACACAACATTCATATGGTTGAGTTATGTCATTGGCTGACTTGGACTGGGTGTGAAGTAAGACTACGAGGTGACCAGTAGCATTCACTTGGGGTGAAACAGACTTGTCATTTTTGTTGTTGGTTGGTTAGTCGTTCTTTGTTTGGACTGAAGGGCAGTTAGATCTGTGTTGACATAGCCTTTATCGGATTGATTCTTGTTTGGAGTCTCGATGTGTGGTCGTATGTGAATTTTTCAGCTTTAGCAATCGGATGGGGATTCTATTTCTGATTTATTAGTAGGACAGTGTGGAACCAAGAAGATCTCATACGGATCGAGTTTGATAATTACTCAGTCTACAGGATTTGATGTATATGTTGGTATAACACCACTGGTTTGGGTTGTCTCGGGAGTCACCTTCGAATTTGAGTATAAGGTTACCGAAATCGACAGATGGTTATGAATTTTGTTTCCAATTATTATAAGGATGATTTAGGGTCAGGGAGGCTTGGTCAACTCATATTGTGGGTTGTGATCATCATGGATGCGGTTCAATTGGTTATATCCATATGGAGGTCGGGCATTATATGTAGTCTTCAAATTTCGGGCGAAATAGTTATTCCTTCTCTTTGTTGGTTAAGTGTGGCGTGTTGATGTTCGTTTCTTCTTCAGGACACGTTCATTTATGCTAAGTTTTGGTTTAGTGGTAGTGTCAGAAGATGGTTGCCTATGTGGGATGATTTTTCAACATTGTGTTGGATTCTGGTGGTTCAAGCGAAGTCGAATTGTGTTGTAGAGTAAGTTGTAAGGATAGATTTCGAGGACAGAATCTAATTTAAGTGGGGTAGAGTTGTAACACCTGTTTCTCGGAATGGTTTAAATAAAGACATAATGGGATCAAAATTTGAGTTTTTGGGAAGAACTCTACGCCACAACATGGAACAAGGACACCCACATCATGGCATGGCTTAAATGATCGGGTCTTCCTGATGAGTCCCACACCGTGGCAAAAGAAGGACCATCAAATGGCGACTATTTTGCCCCAATCCCATAATTATTGGGTTTCTTCCATATTTAAGCTTCTAACCTCATATTTAGGGCATCATTTCCAACCTCCGTCACCTTCAAGAACCTTGAAGCAAACCCAACTACTCTCTCCTCCATATTTGAGTTACTTTTGGTGATTTGGTGCATTTAGAAGGAGGAAGAAGATCATTGTGTTGTAGAGAAACTATTAGCAAGCTTAGAGATTTCATTCGAGCAACTTTTGGACCTTTATGAGTTTCCTTTTTCTAATCTTATTGGTTAGCCTCTTTTAGATCTAGGTTTATATGCTTATTCTTGATGTTCATGATGTTTTAAGTGGTTATATTCACTAATGTTGGAAACTTTATTGGTCATTGAGATCCCTAAATGGTTAGATGTTCCATATCTAACGAGTTGTGTAGTTTTTGGTTCATGCATGGGGGTTTTTGTTGGGTTTTGAGCAATCTAACACTTCCTAAGTGTGCATGCAACCCTAATAAACCTTGGATCTATGTTTGTCTAAATACATGCAAAATAATAATTTTCCAAGGTTCATAACCTATCTAACATGGCATGGGGTACTTTTAAACATAAAAGAATTAGATGAGATTACATACTTTTTGATGATGAGTTTGATTCCTAAGGAGTTTGAGGGCCAAGCACCAATAGTGTGAATGCCTCAAATGGAATCACAAATCACCACAAACTCTTGGAAAACTTTGAGAGAGTGTATACACACATAAAAAACGACCACACACACACAAAACCACACTAGTGGCTATTTCATGAAACATAAGCATGCTTATATAGTGTACATGATTAGGGTGAAACCCTAATAACCCATGACCTTTCCTTTTCCAAGGATCCATGGGTTAAAAGCTCCATGGATCATCCATGGACTTCCATACAAGCCTAGCCCATTAACAAATGAGTGTTAGCCCACACTATATAAAACAATAGCCCACAATTTAATTAGTCTTCCTTTTAATCTCTAAATTAATTCATAATTAATTTAAGACTAAGACTAATTAAATAACATGACTTCATATTAATATATTATAACTTATAATATATTAATAAACATATGTGTATAACTCTCATTAAATTATCCATAAATAGTTCGGATGAAATGCAACCCAAATGGACCATGTCGGGTCGGGTCAAGTATATACCAAATAAGTTATGGACTTAAACACCTTATCCAACAGACTCCCACTTGGATAAGTCTAATAACTATATTCGTGTATGTTACTTCAGGAACCAACCAGCAATCGTAGCTCTCGAAAACTTTGTTGAACTATGAAGCGCCATTTTAGATAAGTGATCATTTAATCCTCTGTTCTCATGATATCAGCCGGACAAATACATGGAACAACGTCGTACTTATTGTCCAGCAGTTTGTTTCCGATTTCCGATTTGTTTGACAAAGAACTTAATAGAACACATCAATTTAGTTCTGACCGGCCGGTACATAGGTCACAACAAAATCATCGAGGGGCCCAGATATCGCTTCTATTTCTAGAAGGAACATATAAACTTCGACTCATATGCTTGTTCTACTACTTGTTGAATTGTACACAAAGGCACGTTTTATAACATCAAGTTACTGATGCGTTTACGTGCAATCAATGCACAACCAACTCATAGGTAACAACTCATATCTCTAGGTTTGAAGATTTATATGATATTACCGTCTCACGATCACTTGAGATAAATTCCATGAAGTGATACAAGTGAGCGTGGGTTTATTCCAATACTCATAACTTATGAGCACTCATGAATGTTGTAGCAACCATTACTATGACTAAAACCATTTAGCCATCTACAAGCTCGATTCATGACAGTCTTGATTCATACCTACTTCCAACATATGAACGACTGTGGAGTGTTTAAATAACTTAGTCATTCGGAAAGAATAACCTAGCTATTTTGGAAGTCAAAACATGCAAAGTGAAACACAATAATAATTGAATCCAATATGGTCTCAGAACCCTTTTGAATATAAATAGAACCACCTTTTATTTATCACCATATTGATTACACATTATTCATTGTATAATGTTTCAAACAATCAACTTAAGACTCGAATAAAAACAACAGTCGTCCCATGCTCCTAGCATGTACACTTTGTTTTTCTAAACAATAGTTATGCCATACTCCAAGTATGCACACTATGTTTGTCTATGATCCTTACATTGTGATGTAGATCAATTGAACATGATTCCAATGATACTCATTTCACAATCCTAAATCCTTATTGTAAATGTGAGAATCCCCAATTCCTATCATTTACCAAAAAAACTGTTAGATTTTAAACTTTTATGCAATGTTCCTCTTGTAATGATTATGCACAAAGTCACCAAAACCTTGTCACCAGTCATTACAGAGTATTCCAAAGAAGGTCAACTTCTATGGAACGGAAGTCTCATATTCAAAGTACATTGCTTTGAACATCCTACTTTGCATTAAGGTTTTCTAATCTTACATAGATTGAATAACTTCCACCTATGGAGACATTTCCATAGTCCTATTTTGACTATCACTTCCGAACAAGAGTTACTTCTTTTCAGAATATGTCAATATGGTCCTTTTTGACAACTTACATCATACTTTCAACTTTCCCTGAGCAACCAATCTTTGGCGAACCTCAGATTGTCCTCGACAATTGCTTAATCACTTTAGTCATATCCAGTTCTAGACTTTTCCCTTCTCAATGCCTTAAGCATTTGGAAAATTTAGAAAAGACAAATATTATAGCACATGCAATCAATCCTATATCCGAAGCATATGGGACACGATTGATGATGTTTGACATAAAGACATGATACTAGACAAGTCTTTAGCTACAATATTTTTAATTTGCCATGTTTTTAAAATTTAACTATGAAGAGGGATGCCGTAATCATAATCAAATTTTGAAAACGCAATATATATAGAATTTCTTCAAGTTGAACCATTCCAACATAAAATTCATATATATTCTTGACTAAAGATGATTAAAATCTCAATCTAAGCTTTAGAATTGAAACGAAGAAATTCTATATATATTGCGTTTTCAAAGATGATTAAAATCTCATTCTAAGCTTTAGAATTGAAACGAAGTATAATTTCCTCTCCCTTAATTATAGCAAAACAACTTTTCAACCCCTGCAACTTCACGAATTGAAACTTTGTTTTCTATAATTAACATTGCTAACTTGCAACACTAAACTTAATAATCATGCTCCCACTAACATGATGATTATCACCATAACACTTATGCTCCCACTAGCTCTGACATATTTCCAGAAATCTGCTGGACTTCTGAAATTTAGATTCATACACCCTTTCTTAGATAGCTCACATGTGTGTCTAAACAATTTTCAGAACTATGAAAAGGGATGCCGTAATCATAGTCTCAATTGCTTAGGCATTTGCCATTTCTCACAAGTCCATGTTAGTGTGCCGGTTAACCACACACGCTCAACTAACGATTTTTGAAAATGCAAATAACACAATTGATATCTACGTAAAATCCACTTAGTGAAAGCGTTTCCTCACCATCATTTTCATGAATCGGAGAGAAACCTTATGACACTTAGATTTTATAGTGTATGAGTTCTTATCCATGTGAATTTGTCAAAACCATAATCACAAGATAAGATTAGTGACAAATTCAGCCTTACATGGATTAAACTTGTTCAATCTTAGTTTCTTGTCACCTTGGTAACACAAGGCCCACCAATGCTTCCAAGTTGAACTCTGATAACTCACATGCAAATTCAACTTATTTGAAGTAGGTACAGAAATAAGAATTATGTCAACACGATAGGTTGCAAACCTTAAGTCGTGTGCTAGTGATAAATTACAGGTTTTACTCTTGATTAAATCTTGAAACTCTTTCAGGATATTTAAGGCTCCCACTGTCCCCTTGACATATAAGTTTCCCCAGTCAAGAACCATTCCTTGACAAAACAAATATTCAAGGGACAGTGCGGATTCTTATCAAGACTAACACTTCACACAATTGGTCTTAGTTGTTCTTTGTCTCATCCAAGACATCACAACTTACCAATCTCAAATGTATAAGAGTAGAAAACATTTTACACTAGATTTGATAAGTGTTTTAAACCTTACTTTATGTCACTCAATGTTACAATCTTGGAGTATGACTCTAAGAATTGTTTTGGAACAAAGTATGACTCATCTTCTTGATTTTAACCAATCCAACAATTCATGACCTCTCTTCTTAGCCATAACAATGCACTAAGACGTCCTTAGAGTATGAATTTGTGATATGGTTTCATAATCATTAAGATGATCATGAAATACGATACTAAAGTACTCTCCCATCCTTTCAGATTTGAGAAACTTTTATCTTTCCGCCTAATTTGATTCTTCTCATTTGTTTTGTCATACATTGTATCCTTTCCAATGTTACAGAATTATACTTAACCTCATAAGTATAATCATATTTACTAATCTTTAGTAAATCATGACAAATCAATCTTTGTGGTGGACCTTGACCAGTGCACACCCAGTGTACCTAATTCCTTAGTCCTTCAATTGACTCATATATACATGTGATCAAAGAATTAGTCTTAATTTTCAAAGATGAAAATTCTCATTCATCATACAATACAACTTGTATGATTCCAAGTTTCTGTCCAATTGAAACTTGGGTGATGAAAAACTTTCTTCATTTGGTAAATTCAGACACTACCACAAACGAAGGAATCAAATCCATTTTCCAATATTGCTATTACTGGAAACATATAAGCAACAATTTCCACAGATGCCATTGTAAGGATATTTTTAAAATAAATAAAATTAAAACCCTTTTTTTTATTTTAAAACTTTGCGGAAAAACTTATCCTTATAATCCACATGAAAACCTTGTTGTTATCTATTCATAAGCAATATATTATAACTCTTAAGCAACAACTCAAAATTCTGATTACCGAACCATGCGATCGAAACCCACCTTCGCAATCAGAATCAACATATACTTACTTTAAGCTTCCTATTTGATTCTTAAAACATCAGCATGTGACCCATTCACATTATGTAATAAGAATCTCCAAATAGGAACTTAATAGAGTTAGACAGTGGACTTTACCCGAAGTAGAGTCAAACTTTTTGACTTGATCAATCTTATGATCTTTCAGGTAAATAGGGCAGCTTCGCAACCAATGCCCATTCCTTTGGCAACAAAACACATGGACCCTTTGGTAATGGCACATGAGACTATCTCAGACTTAGCCTTTCTCTTTACCATTTGGTCAACCGAGTGGACTATGGCCGATCCCTTTCCATTGGGAAGAGAAATCCTTTTCTAGATATCCAATGCTACCATTGTCAATGTCCATTTAAGACTTGGGAAGTTGTTCTTTTAATCAAATTTGCTTTACCGGTGTTCCAAATCATTGCTGATTCCACAACACCAAGCAAATAGATAACATCATTAAGGGTCATGTCATAGTCTGTCTCATAGTAGTCCCAAAGAGACTCACTATGTTACTAAGAAAGTGATTGAACATCCAACCTTCACGAGACTTTGACACCCAACTCTCCTGGCTTGTCAATATGTGACTTTATCTCCAAGATGTGAGCACACATAGACTATGCTTGCCAATAAGGATTGAGTGACTTTAAACTTTTCAAGAACTTGTGGGTGAGGGAGAATAATTGGAGGAGGTGGAGGAAGTCAAGCATGATGTTGAGGGACACCATCTTCAAGAGATTTGGGAAGATCATAGTTGTCTGAACCAGACATCTATAATGGGAGAAAATCAAGTTAGTTGATTCAAAGTCCTTAATATAACACCCAATATGAAATATTAAGGCTAGGACCCAACACAATATTTTATAATTTGGAAGAGGGATGCCGTAATCCAAGCTATAAAATATTTGAAGGTAGGCGAATGACGATTCACCAATTTCCACCATGAAAAACGAAATAATTTATTAGGTTTTAATTGGATTTGAAATTCCTAGATCTTTTGAGATTCATTGAACTTTTCAATGGCATGTTTCAATCTCGAGTGTGCCCTCTCAAATTTTGTGACTGGGATGCCGAGGATCACAAAACAAGGTGTGAATAACCATACCAATTCACTTGGTACCCTTAATATTATCACCCAATCAATGTGCCGGTTAACCACACACGCTCCATTGATCTATGACAAACATTAAGTCACCCTTCGTGATCCTTACTAGTCCAAGTTAGTGTGCCGGTTAACCACACACGCTCCACCAACGACTTGGTAAGGTACAAAGTGTGAATTCCATGGGCTAGCACCAAATTCACATTTTTCCTAAAGTAACTAAGATTGGGAATTAAATAAAAAAAATATTTAGTTACTTTATAATATTCATTATACTTTTAATGAGAATTTAAAGTCATTGTCCTACCCGTTCGGCTAACGACCCTCCACCGATCAAGCAAGTGGTGGGTGAGAGTGGACACCCATTAAGTCGCCATTTTATAGGCAACAACCTTATACCCACCTTATAGACCGGCTTCGTGAATGAGGCCTACTAACGGTAAAACGACTTGTTCTTATACATATATATAATAATTAACCATTAATCTTATAAATAGTATAAGGGTAGAATTTTAACTTTTAAAACTTCTAGGGTATGGAATTAAAGTTTGTGTGAGACTTTACAAATTCCAAAACTTGAGGGCAAGTTTTGAACAATTCATAAACTTTTGGATATTCATAACTTATGAGTTTTAATTAAGTGTTTTAAAGCTTTTAATGAAGAGTCTCTTGGAAATCCATAACTTGAGGACAAGTTATGAAGTCCATAAAAGCATTTATGGGAAAAACTCTTCAAGAAATGTAACCTACAACTTCTTAAAAACATTTAAAAGAAAAACTCTTGGAATTCCATAACTTGAGGACAAATTAAGAATTCCATTAAAACACATTAAGATCAAGAATTAACTAACAAACAATTTGCAAATAATTCCTATGATCTAACAAAACTCATATGAACATGAACATCCACTATCCAAAACTTTTCATTTCATAACTTATGAATTAAAGGTTCCTAAAAATGAAGACTCTTCATTTTATGTAACTTATGTGTTTAATGTGTGTTAAAGAAAAGTGACCTTTGGATATCCATAACTTGAGGACAACTTATGGACTCCATTAAAACACATAAATGATCAAGAATTAATTCCAAACAATTCAGCAAATAATTCCTATCATCTTCTAAATTCATAAGAACATGAACATGATCATCAAAATTTCAAGAATTATATGAACACATAAAAATCACGGAATTTTGATATATGCTATTGTAAATGGATTAGAACAACCATTACACCAACTAAAACAAGTTTTAAAACACCAAAACAGTTTAGGGTAATATTTCTAGTCCATTTCCAGCAGCAAAAATCGAAATTCTGGTTTTTTTTATTATTATTTTGCATCAAGTATCAAACAAGCAAGCCTAGGCTCTGATACCACTATTGGGTTTTGAGCAATCTAACACTTCCTAAGTGTGCATGCAACCCTAATAAACATTGGATCTATGTTTGTCTAAATACATGCAAAATAATAATTTTCCAAGGTTCATAACCTATCTAACATGGCATGGGGTACTTTTAAACATAAAAGAATTAGATGAGATTACATACTTTTTGATGATGAGTTTGATTCCTAAGGAGTTTGAGGGCCAAGCACCAATAGTGTGAATGCCTCAAATGGAATCACAAATCACCACAAACTCTTGGAAAACTTTGAGAGAGTGTATACACACATAAAAAACGGCCACACACACAAAACCACACTAGTGGCTATTTCATGCAACATAAGCATGCTTATATAGTGTACATGATTAGGGTGAAACCCTAATAACCCATGACCTTTCCTTTTCCAAGGATCCATGGGTTAAAAGCTCCATGGATCATCCATGGACTTCCATACAAGCCTAGCCCATTAACAAATGAGTGTTAGCCCACACTATATAAAACAGTAGCCCACAATTTAATTTGTCTTCGTTTTAATCTCTAAATTAATTCATAATTAATTTAAGACTAAGACTAATTAAATAACATGACTTCATATTAATATATTATAACTTATAATATATTAATAAACATATGTGTATAACTCTCATTAAATTATCCATAAATAGTTCGGATGAAATGCAACCCAAATGGACCATGCCGGGTCGGGTCAAGTATATACCAAATAAGTTATGGACTTAGACACCTTATCCAACAGTTTTGACCCTATTTCTACCATTTTTGACCTAGATGAGAGAGAGAGAGATGCAGTGGACATGCATGTATGTAAATTTTGTATTTTTATGAGCCTTTAGAGTCCCTAAGAGCTTTCTGGGAAGTTGGAGTTAAATGCTTAATGGATTAAGGATTGAATCTATTAAGTTGTTCATAGCTAGTGGCCATGACGTGGCAATGAGGGAATCACTGATTATTTTTTCTAGAGTTGGCCACGATATGGAGACATGTGTGCTACAACGTGCTGATCAAGTTATTTGTGGTTGAGCTGTTGGATTGCAACTGAGTTGTTAGCCATGACTTGGACATGGGTTGGCCACAATGTTGAGGTCAACTGATGAGGATTTTTGGTTGTTGACTTTGACTTTGACCGTTGAATTTTGGACAGTTGACTAGTTTTAGAAGGTAAACTAACGGTTTACCTTGTGTGGCTTATTAGGTGGTGTATAGAACCCATTCATTGGCTGAGAGAGAGAGAGAGAGAGAGAGAGAGCTATTAGTTGATGACTACTTTTTCAATGTGAGTCTTCTCGATATACTATGTAGGATGCTAGTTGATTTTGTGATACTTACATGGAAGACCAGGGTGTGGCCCTTGGCATATGTATGCAAGACCAGGATTTGGCTCCTGGAAATTATATAAAAGCCCAAGATTTGGCTCCTGTAATTGTAAGTAAGACTAGGGTCTGGACCTTGTCATTTCTATGTAGGATGCTAGTTGTCTTTGTGATACTTGCATGGAATACTAGGTGATGGCCCCTGGAAACTTTTATGTAAGACCTGGACTTGGTCCTCGACATTACAAGAAAAGACCATGATTTGGATCAGGGCAGGAATTGAGTATAAGACTATGATTTGGCCCATAGCATGCACTATCTTATGTATGGTATCTGAATTTTGGATAATCTACTAAGCTTTATGCTTCTGGTTTTGTGGTTTAAATATTTTCAGGTACTTCCAATTCCAAAGAGAATGGCTTGGCTTGACTGCACAGCATCCCATGATGGCTTTTCCGCGCTGATTGTTATTATTTTATTCTGATGTTTGAGAGATGCATTTTATGATTATTGGTTCTGAAACAAATGTTTGTAAGGATTTGTTGGTTTAAAAATGTGAAATTTTATTGGTATTTTTGGGACGTTACAAAAATCCTTGTAATCACCTTTTAATATTAACTCTTGTTTAAACGACACGTGTTGTAACAGGGTATTAAATATTTTAACATGTATTAATCTTTTTAAGTAAAAATACTTATTTTAATTATTATCACGTAATAATATCATATAAATATTTTAACAAATATTTAACCACAAATTGTTCACATAATACATGTTATCATATACAAATTTAACAAATATCTCAAAGAAAAACATTTAATTTCACATATAAACTTTCAAAATATATTAATACTTTTCAATAATTATTGGTACTAAATTATGTTCATGAAAGTAACCACGCATTCACTTGATGTAGGTAGAAGACTCATGGGAAAGTCAGATCCTTAACTGATGCTTTAGGTTTCCCCTTAAAATAGCCTAAATACGAATATTAATAAGCCTTATTATTACTATTTGTTCGTGTTTATAAAGTTTAATCATTATAAGTTTTTATCAAATTAATCAATAATCCCAAATAAAACAACGGCGTATCACTGATAAGAAACGACCAGGTAAGTTTTCATCAGATTAATCAATAATTCCAAACAAAAAACCGGACATTACGTGGCCAGAAGTTCGAAACGAAAGCACCATTTCTCAGAGCTCTCTGACACTCCAGAGCTTCACTATTAACACTTAAGAACCACTAGGGTCGGGCCTCGAGACCTTGGGAAAGTTTTCGAGAGAAAGGAAGAAGATTGAGCAAACAAATAAGCATGAAGGTCGTGGGAAAGTTTTCGAGAGAAAGCTCCATTTCTCGGTGCTCTCTGACACTCCATTTCTCGGTGCTCTCTGATTCCATATGTCACTTCCTCGTTTGCCGAGTTTTAATTATTTCGTAAAATTCATAACTTTCACATACAAGCTCCGTTTTCGACGGTATTTTTATCCATGTGTAGCTATTGACGAGTAATAAACTTTCATTTAGAATCTGATGGATAATTTTTACTTTCTTTTTTGTTTTACGGTACAAAAAGGCTTGGAATGTAAATAACGTTGCGAAAACCATAACTTCTTCATATGAGCTCTGTTTTCAACGTTCTATATATCATTGGCTTCATATTGAAGACTACTAAAACTTTTATTTAGATTTTGTTGGCTATCATTCAACCAATTTTGACTTTGGTTTCTATGTCGCACAAAACTGTACTATCACACTTGAAACTTTGAAAAATCATAACTTCCTCATATAAAGTCAAATTTTTATGCTATTTATATCGACGAGTTCCTATTGACAAGCACTCGACTTTCGTATAAATCATTTGGGCTAAAATTCAACTTATCTCTGGTTCACTTTTTAGGATGCACCTTTCCATATCACTTTGAACGTGAAACATAGATAATTCATAACTTCCTCATACGAAGTCAGATTTTTGCGTTCTTTATATCCACAGAATCACCCTCACGACCACCACAACTTTTTCTAAGATTATTTATCCAAAATAATCTTTTATTTTTAATGTTAATTATATCGTTTTAAAGATAAATTTAATATTCAGGTTTTCTACAAATATTAATATGTAATCCTAATATTTGTTTGCTTAATGTATACACAATAATTGTTTATTATCTCATAACACATATGAAGAACAATTGTATTAATTAGAGATTTTAATTCTTCAATTAAATGTATAATTACTACGATTATACTCTAAACTGATGGGTTTTATAGGTTATTAAAATACAACCCGTAAGTTCATATCCAACCTATAAAAGGATCTATGTTTTCTCTAATTGATCACAATAAGCTATAAATATCAAGAACCCTAATGGATACCTACTATAATCAAAATATACATATGATTAGGGTTACATACCTTTTGAGTATTGTAACAAATAATCACATCAATATAACAAAAAATTAAAAGACAAGAGGAGAGAAGAGCATATAACAAAAAATTAGGCTATTCTCTTGGCAACAGGAGTAGACGAAAATGGGAGCCCCAATAGCCATATGTATAATTGATACAAGGAACCCTGGAAAACCTAATTAGAATATAATGTTAATATTTCAAATTAGGTAATTATCCAATCCCTTAAGTATTTATAAGGAATATTTTAGATCCTCTTAGAATCCTTCCCGGAACCATCCAAGCCTGGAATGTTCTGGAATTCCCTCTTGTTCAACTATTGAATAATTACAGCTTAAGTCCTTACACTTTTAATTAATTCGATTAATCCCAAAATTAATTTCAATTAGTTTCTGATTAATTCTTAATTAAATAATATTATTTCTAATTTATATATTAACCACATAATATATTAACAAATCATTTATTACACATAAAAAATCAACATATGTATCTAAATGTCATTCTACATAATTAGTAGTTATGAGACCAACCCAAAAAGGACTTGCTTACAATTGAAGTATATACAAATTTAGTTATGATCTTAAACACCTTAACCCAATATTCTCCCACTTCTATATGTATATAATTGCAATTTCAAGTATAACTTCCAATCATACAGCAAAGTGTGATTTTCGAAGCAACTGCTAAACTCTGATCAAATCAGACATTGGCCCTAACATAAGTGATCAAATATTTCTTCATTCTGTAGGATATCGTATGAACATGAGACATGGATTATAATCAATCGTATTATCCAAAAATTATGTTTCCTGATTTCTCGATTTGTGATGGCGTCATTAGGCTACTATTTAAACATATCAATTTAGTCTTAGCTGGGCCCAACACTATAATGTCAATACCAAATCACAGAGGGGCCCAAGGATATCGCTTTTTGTGTTACGGAATAAAGAACAAATAAACTTTGACTATATAACTTTATCGTTTACTTAACAAATCATACATGAAACTATGTTTTATAACTTCATGTTACTGATGCATTTACGTAATACCAATACACAACTAACTCGTAAATTACAACTTATGATTTTTCAACAACTATGACTATATATCTCCGTATGAAGAAAAAAAGATATTATCATATGAGAGTTACTCATGATGAAATCCATGAACTAATCTCTAAGAATGGGTTTATCCAATACTTCAAATCTCCATTTTCTACATACTAATGAATATTACAGCAATCATATTGCAATGTGTAATCTCCATAAACAATCTACAATCTATTCAGGACAATCTTAATTTACTACTTACTTTCAGGAGTATGAGCGACTATGGAGTTTGAATAATCAAATTATTCAGGTAGTAAAACATTCAAAGTGAAACACAAGAATAAATAATTGAAAAAAGCAGTACACATACTCATAAATAATTCTCTATTATTTAATCACCAAAATAAATTATATTTATTTTTGTCACAAAGTTTCAAATAATCAACTAACTACTAAAACTAATGCCATCTCTTAATTCAATGCTCCTAGCATGTTTGTTGTGTTTACCCTACTCAGACCCTTCGTGAAAGGGTCTGCAAGATTGTCTTCTAATGATACTCGCTTCACCAGGATTCTTTACTTCTTTTGTCAAAGCAATTGTGCCTTCATTATCACATAAGAATTCTATTAGCTCTTGAATGGTTGAGACTACATTGAGATCATCGATGAAGTTCTTCAACCAAGCCGTTTCCTTTGATGCCTCACTCGTTGCAATGTACTGATTCACAAGTAGAAACAACTACCGTATCCTTATTCGAACTTTTCAAATTACTGCTCCACCATTTGACACAAATACAAAGCCAGACTAAGAATAGAAGTTGTCTCGATCTAACTAAAATTTAACGTCACTGTAGCCACTCACTCTTAACATATCACTCTAAAATTTTAGTAGTTTGTGTATGTCCCTAAAACAATGTAATCCTTCAAAAATCAATACTAAATAAATGTTTAAAATATACATTTGTGTTTGATTGTACCTGTTCTCAAGATCCAATTATCCCTACGTCACATTGCCCAGTGTTTCCGTCAACGGCTAGGCAGGGCGTGACAATAATTGACTTGGTCATCCAAGATTGTCCATTTAAAAAATATGCTTGGGAATATAATTTTTAATTCTAGTACCAAACTCAATAAGATTACTTATTGTAGCGCTTGTTCTTTATATACGCATTGATATAAAGCATCGTCATAAATATTATTTTGATTTACTTGATGATTTTCACATATTATTTGGATGTTTTCGTTAGATACTTCCCCCTCTTCTTTCAATTTCAAACTTACATTCAAACCTAATTTAAACAAAAAATTAAAACCTTCAAATGAGACAATGAACGTGAGTTCAATAACTCCCCCTTTCACCAAATCTTTGCTAAAAAACAAAATGTAATTTGAATTTACATGTCCATATACCTCTTCCTCAAAATGGAAAAAAATCAAACGAATCATATGTATACTAACAACATAATTCAAACCAACCTCATACAAGCTTCACTTTCTCCCTTATTTTGGAACTATGCACTTGCCTTGCTAGTTATATTCTCAACATATTACCCCTTTCAACCACTATCCAAAATAAGACGCCAAACGAAGTGCTTTGCCTCCACCATGCTCTCTCAAATAACCAACCTATCATCTCTTGAGTCAAACTTGAACAAACATTAGAACAAGTGATAATGTTGAATAAAGTTTAACTCAAAGGATCATTAAAGCTCAACAATAATAATAAGTTAGAGTTAGAAGGTTAGATAGATGTAGAAATGTAAGGAAATATAAAAGACAACAAGTATTATATCAAGTATACACTTAAGTTGATTCATAACAAGGAATGCATTCAAACCAAGTTAGTAAGAGAGATCAAACTTAGTGATTAAGTCTAGATAGACTTGCTCTGAAGAGAGATTTCAACTAGTTATTATTCTGTTTAAGTGATAAGTGAGAAGTGAGTAAGATGAGTAATGGTATTCAAGATGCGTAAGAGAAGTAGTTTCATAGAAAAAGAGAGAGCTCCATTTATAGAGTCTCAAAGATTACAAATAGTCTAATATGTTAAGGAGTTGCCATGCAGGGCACAATGGATAAAGAAAAGTACTCATACAAAAACAGATAAAAGACTAAACTTAGAGTAGCTGATTGCGGTTGCTGATCTTTGATTGCGGTGTGGAGATTGGTTGCGGTTGCTGAAAGCTGCTTCGGATCTCTTTTAATTTTAAAAGGGTCACTCTTATGTTTCAACAATTTCCCCCTAAGTGACCTCTTCAACTTTACTTCAAGTGTTGATCTTGAGAAACTTGATGAGAATCCACCAGAATTTCCTGCCTTCCTTAAGCCATGTGATTCTTCTTGAGATTTCAAACTTCACTTCAGCAGTTGTGTGTTTTGATTTGTTAACTGCAGTTTGAGTGATCTCCAATTGCTTCCTGGTCATGCGGTTCATGGCAGTCATTGGGATGAAATATTTTGTTTCATCATTCTTGCATTTGAATATGACTCCAAGATCTGGGAAGTTGGTTGCTCCAAGGGATCATTCTTGAAAGCCTTCAGTCAAGATTGGAGCTTGTTCAAGGGAGGAAGGTTGAACTTTTAAGCAAGTGTCGGGTGGATATCCGCATCGATCCTTGCAAAATCACACACAGTTTCTTTTAGAAACGTGCATGCCCTATCATACGCAATATGCATCTTTGGGTGCTTATCCATCTTGTTCTGAAATACCTTTGCAATCAGGAAGATTTCTTCTGGGTTCATGCAAGGGAAATCAGCTTGGGTTCGGATGTAATCTGAGTTTCTTCTGGTGAAAGTATACTGAATGAATTCGGCCTTCATGAATTTTCGAGGCTTGTAATTTTTTACTGTAGTGAGCCTATCATTCGACCAGATTTTCTCAACAGACGACCCATGCTTGGCATGAAATTTGTTGAGTCTTTCAAACTCTAAGGTCATCCTTTTATCATCAGGAAGACTGCAGTCAAAGGATTCAAAAACAGTGAAGTATTTGGCATTAGGTGAGATGGGGATGTCCCAATAACCGTCATGAGGAGATTATGCGTATGTAAGGTAAGGCTTGTAGTCGTCATCTAGGAGTCTTCTGTGCGGATTGACCCATGAATTGATAAGGGATTCATCCATTTTAATATCAACTCCATTCTCCCTCCATATCAACTCAGCGAATTTAGCTGATCTCCAGTCATCTTTGTTCTGTTTGGTTATAGGAGTGTCGTCTGATTGATCTGATGACATGTGAGAAGCTAGGTTCTTGAAATGAGGAGTCTCTGGTCGCTCAGGAGAATGATGAGGTTCTTGAATTAGTGTTTGTTGCAGTGAAGACTGGTGGCTTTGACTTTTATGAGGAGAGGGAACTGGTGTTTTCTTCTGTGGAGATGGTTGCGGTGAACATTGAGGAGTTGGTTCTTTAGACTTGATGGGAGAGTACAGATGAGAGTGCTGAGGAGAAATTTTACTTAAGTTATGGTTTTCACTTACCCCTCTTGAGGAAGGAGAAATTGGTACTTCCTCAAGCCATTGCCTCAGGCCATTAATTTTGCCACTGACTTCATCAAATTGAGCCTTTATAGCATCAGCAAGTTGTTGGTTGTTTGGGATTGTGGGGTTAAATAGAAAATGGTAAATTTCCTTGGTGAGGTGCAGGATTTCGGAATCGTGAAAGTTGGAGGATAGTGATCACGGGAGGGTATTAATGGTTGTTTATAGAACCGAAATCCCAAATTCAAAGCAATTGTGCGTCTCTTCAACAACTTTCTGGGACTGAGAAGACTTATCTTTAATGATGTTTTGAAGATCCGATTTGATGGAGGATACTTCAGAGATAAGTTTCTCAGCAGTAGAGATGAAATGTTGATGATTAGTTTTGCGGTTGTTGTCCAGGGCTCGGATGCCCATTTCCACCTTGAGGGAGATGCGTTCTGTAGCAAGACGCTCTTTGGCTTCCAGTATTTCATTGCGATCAATGAGAGACTATGAACCAGGCGAGTCCTCAGACTGTGTTTGAGAAGATTTGACAGCAGCAAGAATATGATCTACCTTATCTTGTAGCGATAGAAATTCTTTTTTGGAAACAGCTTGCTTGCTTGCTTCTTCTTCTTCTCCTTGGGCTTAGATGTGGAATGTTGAGAACCGCTAGATTCCTCATCTTCATAAAAAATCATCATTGGATCATCTGAGGCTCCGGATGATTGACTTCATTCATGTCAAAGTCGTCGAAGCCAAAGGTTGGTGCAGAACTGACTTTGATTGCGGTTCCGTCCTCTAGAGAGTTATCAGCAACAGTTGTGGGAGGGGACCTGGATGAACCAACACCATTGGGATTGGATTGAGCTTTATGGATGGTCTCGGCCATTTCAACCATCCAGTTCTGGACTTTGAGAATTGTAGCCACTGTGTTGGCATTATTTATGGCATTGACACAGTATTTGGCTACGGTTTGTATCTCCTGCTGCTTCTATTGAAGTTGCTTGGTTTGTTGATCTTTTCTCGCTTGAAATGCCCTTCAGAAAGCAGTATACTTTTGGACTTCTGATTCTGTGACGGGATTGTAATGCCTCCAAGAATAATGTGATTCATCACCGTTAAATCCTTGAAAACGCACCGAGGTGTCCCTTGGGTTCACAGATCCTTGCACATTTGTGCTCACTGTGCCTAAACCACCTGAAAAAGATGAAAGCAGAGTAGGATTTTAGGAGCATCCTTGCACATTTGGCCTCGGCTCCATTCTGGCATGGGCTAAAGAATCGTCCTGCGATTGGGTATGTGTATCGAGTGTTTGGATTACAGAGTCTAGAATGGAGCACAACTCCGGTCCTTAAAAGAAATAAAGTTTGGAAGCCCTAGAGACCTTAGGGCGACAAGAACCAATCAAATCCTCTTAGGATCTAGTTGGGGGTGAGTTTCCACGTTGAGATGAATCGTGCACACTTGTTGTGCTCGAGTAGTTGGGTAGGGTAGTAGTGAATGGATAGGGTATGAGTCGGTCACGCATATGGTCTATGGATTTGGTTTTCTTTTATTTGAGAATGGCGATTGGAGCAGAGTCTAGATCAGAATCATCAGAAGATTGATCTGAGTCAACATCTAATGAAGCAACATGTTATAGTTTACGTTTCTTAGAGGGTTCTGCTTCCTTGGGAGGTTTAGCTTTCTTGGTTGCTTTACTTTTTTGGGTGTTTCACCCATTGCATGAGTTCTTCCCTTGTTGCGGGGGGCTTCCTTGGCTGAGGCTAACTTCTTTTGCCTTTGAGTTAAGAGAATATGAGATAAGGTAGTAGAGGAAGGAGATGTGAATTGCTCTGGTTGAGTGGGTGCGGTAGAGGTTAAAATGTTTTGACTGGGGAGAGACGGGGTAGAAAGGTATAGGTCCATACCTTCCGTAGCCTCAATATGGTATGTGACTAATTGGGTCTCAAGTCCAATCGTAGTCAAGATGTGAATGGGTAGACGTCTGATTGGCCCAAAGATAGATTGATCTTTAGAAGGAGCGTACCTTTTGAGATCACGGGTGACGAAGAAGTTGATGTCGTTTCCCATACTGATCTTTGCGTCTAAACGAAGATCTGAAATGCAGAGCACCCAAAACCTTGCAAAGGTAAGCTCAGTTGATTTTCCTTTGGATTCTCCTTAGGGATGTACTGAGGAAGTCATCCCAAAGAATTTTACCATAGTTAACATCATGGCCAGTGAAAATGCTCCATACGAGCTCAAGTAATTTGAGGCCCATTTTGTTTGTGCCTCCGATTCTACCTGATAAACTGCGAATCACGAAATGGAATACACATTGCCATACCTCAGGTAGTTAGTTCTTCTTGAAATCTCCTATTCCTTTGATCTGCTTCTGATATCCCATTTGATACAGGGTGGAGGTGATGTCTGTGACACTGGGTGAGAAGAACTTTGTCGAGGGATGCACTAGTAAGTTGATTGCAACAAGAAACTTGTCTTTGGTCAAGATGACCAAGGAGTCGTCTACTAAGTTCAGATGAACTTCTTGAAGATTTTTGAGGGGACGATGTGCAGAAAAGGCACATTTGAACAATGTGGAGATGGGAACCACATCAGTGAATACGTTGAATGATCCAAAAAGAGAATGATTGGAGATGAACTTGATCATGAGGCGAATAGAGTCATTATAAGTGGGATGATCATCGAAAATTGCCCTAAAATTCCTAGACGCAATCGAAGGCGATTGGTTTCGTGTAGTTGAATCGGAACCAGTTGGGTGGGCAGAGGCTGATGCTTTGGATGATTTCTTTGACATTCTTGATTTCACCATTTTGAAAAGATTGAATAACTTGCAGGAAAACTTGAAGTGAAAGAGGGAAGAAGGAAGTTGTTCGTCTTTGAGAGATCAGAAAGCGTAAAGCTTTCTTGGAGAGAAAAAGAGGGTTTTTATAGTGGCAGATTTCAAATAGTTATTATTTTTACCCTTAAGAAAAAGGTGGTTAAGGATAAAAACCTTTGAGTTTTTTTTATTTAAGGAAATCATTCTCAGCCACAAAAAATATTTAACGAAAAGTTATTTTGTTAGTTTAAAAAAAAAGGCATTTAATGAAATGTCAGGCCCAATACCCCATGTCTGAAGAACGGGTGACGAGGGGCGATAATCTGTTGTATAAAGGTGGAATTTGTAACGGATTTGACATTTTGGAGGTAAGAGGAAAAGACAGTTTAAGGAAAAGATTTTCTAAAAAGATTTCTTTTATTGGAAACCGTTTTATTTTGGCATCACACCTAAAATAGGTCTGACACAAGGTTTATTTGAAAAGCAGAACTGAAACGATCATATGCTATAAAATGAATATTTTGAGAATGCTTTTCTTAAATAATGAAGAATCACCAAATAGCACACGATGTTTCAAGAATTTATAAAGTAGATGACAGTTCCATAATTGAGATTGCGGTTTGAGTCTTCATTGCAGATTATGACTTTATTGCTGATTGAGACTTCCTTGCGGATGGAGACTCCATTGCAATTGAGACTTCATTGCGGATCACAGGTTAGATGACTGTGGTTGAGGAAACTGAGAAGAACACTTGAACAAAATCAGAAATAACAATTAATCGAGGGCCCTTGAAATATAGGTATGATATATGGTTGCGGTATATATTTAGTATATTGCGGTACATAAAATGTATTGTAGTACACAAGATACATTGAAACTATATAAGATAGATATATTTAGTTAGGACTGCAATGGCGACCATTAATGGTCTGCGGTACCTATCAATTCAAGAAGAATTACAGGTCTGGATTCATCATTCCTAACATTTGTAAGAAATTGTTGAGTTTTGTAGATTCAAGTGCCTTTGTGAACACATCAGCAATCTCTTAATAAGTATGAACAAAAAATCGTTCAATGTTACCTTTCAGAATGTGATCTTTAATGAAGTGGTACCGTAGTTCAATATGCTTCATCTTAGACTGGTGAATAGGATTATGAGAAATTGCTATGGAACTCTCAGAATCACAGTAAACCGGTATCCGCAACATTCTATATCCGTAGTCCAAAAGTTGTGTTTTCATCCATAAGACATATGAGCAATAGCTGGTTGTTGCCACATATTCAGCTTCTGTGGAAGACAGCGAGACACGGCTCTGTTTCCTTGATGACTAGCTGACGAGTCTTCCACCGAGAAACTAACATCCACAGGAGGTGCTTTTTCTGTCCAATCTACATCCAACATGATCCGCATCAGTGAATGCTTGTAAGCTGAAGTCGTTTCCTGCGGGATACCAGAGACCAAGACACTTGCTGCCTTTTAAGTATCTAAGAATCTGCTTGGCTGCGGTCATATGAGATACTTTTGGATCGGCTTGGTATCTTGCGCATACTCCTGTTGCAAAGAAAATGCATGGTCAGCTTATGGTGAGGTACATCAGTGAGCCAATTATTCCTATATAATTTTTGTGATCCACTGATTCTCCAGAAGGATCAGCATAAATCTTGAATCTGAAGGCCATTGGGACTTTAGAAGAGGAACAGTTGTCTGTTGAGTATTTCTTCAGTAGTTTAGTGGTGTATTTCTCCTGATGGATGAATATCCCTAGAGGGACTTGTTTCACTTGAAGTCCTAGAAAGAAATTAATCTCTTTATTCATGCTCATTTGGAATTTGTTGGTCATGAGCTCTGCAAATTCATCCACCATCCCCTGATCCATTGATCCGAAGATGATATCATCCACATATATTTGTACAAGCATAAGGTGATTATCATTTTCCTTTCTAAATAAATTGGGATCAATCACTCATCTTTTGTATCCGTACGAGACAAGAAATTCAGAGAGAGTCACGTACCATGCTCTTGGAGCTTGCTTTAGACTGTAAACCGCTTTCTCAAGCTTACAACAGTGGTCTGGAAATTCAATGCTTTCAAATCCAGGAGGTTGTTGAAGATAAACCTCTTCTTTCAATTCACCGTTGTGAAAAGCACTCTTTACATCCATTTGATGTACTTTAATGTTCTTGTCAGCTGCGTGTGCTAAGAAGATGTGGATGGCTTCCATTCGTGCTACAGGGGAGTATGTTTCATCATAGTCAATACCTTCAAGTTGACTATACCCTTTGGCGACTAGTCTTGCATTGTTTCTTACTACTGCACCGGATTCATCCAATTTATTCTTATACACCCATCTGGTACCAACAATAGTGAGACCTTTTGTCTTCGGAACGAGTTGGAACACTTTGTTTCTTTTAAACTCTTCTAGTTCTTCTTGCATTGCTATATTCCAATCGGGCTCCATTAACGCTTCTTTGATGGTTCGGGGTTCGACTGAAGACATAAATGCAACAAAGTGATAGTGATTAGATAAGTCTTGTGAGGATCGAGTTTGAATGCCTGTTGATGGGTTACCGATGATTTGTCCTGGTGGGTGATCCTTCGTCCATACGTGTAGACGAGGTTGAAGGTGATCAACGGCTATGGTGGATGGGATGTCTTCAATATCTGAAGATTCTACAGATGGGGATGGCAGTTCCCCCTGGACTTGTGAACAGCCCGTTGAATTTGTCTTGAGTTGGGAAGGTGGGATTAGAGTTTTCTTCTGATTGAGGTTCCCCCTGGATTGCGGACGGGATATCCTCTTGAACCTAAGAAGGTTCCCCCTGGATTGTTGGAAGTATGATAACCCTTGGGTCAGTTCTTGTATCAATGTTTTCTATATTCTCGTCATCTGAGTTAGAAGAAACATCTGATGGTAGAGATCCTCTGTGGATAGCAACTAGAGCTACATCATCATGTAATGGAACCTCGATGGCTATTTCTTGACCCAAAGTGGAGTTTTCCCCCTCAACCAGCAAGGTGGAAGTATTGAGTGATACTTCATCGGATAGAGACAGACCAGATACATCGACATGCTGCTGTTGAGCTTCCGGGGACATAAGAACTTCGGATAGTTGAGAAGTATCTATAGGGTCAAAGAGATCATCATACTTCAACTATGTTTAATGGACCCGAGGAGGCATGAATATCACTTTCCAGGATTGCTTTGGTTTCAGTTGACGGAGTGATGTTGCGGACGTAATAATCATCGAATTTTAAGTCGAAGCTTTCGATTATTAGTCTTGTGCGTCTAATGAGAACCCTGTATGCTACTTTGTTTGTTGAGTAGCCAAGGAAAATGCCTTCATCAGACTTCGGTGCGAACTTGTTAAGATGATCTCTGTTGTTGATCACAAAACATCTACACCCAAATATGTGGAAGAAACGGACATTTGGTTTGCGGTTGTTAAGGCCCTCATAAGGAGTTTTACTAAGACCCTTGCAAATAATGCTCCGGTTCTGTACAAAGCATGTTGTGGCCATTGCTTTGGCCCAAAAGTAGAGAGGAAGGTGTGCGAAGTTAAGCATAGATCTGGTTGCTTCTACCAGAGTTCGGTTCCTTCGCTCTGCTACTCCATTCTGCTGCGGTGTGAAGGGAGCTGAGAAGTTGTGACTGATACCCTTTCAAACCAAAAAACTATTTAAGATATGATTGGTAAATTCATTTCCATTATCACTTCGGATGCGACATACTGGCAATTTGATCTGAAGTTCACTTTCTTTGATAAAATTGATCAGTATCTACGGAGTTTCAGATTTGAGTCTCAAAAAGAAGACCCAAGTGAGACGAGTGAAGTCATCAACTATAACCATTATGTATCTTTTGTGATGAAGACTGGCTATGGTAGATGGACCGCAGAGATTAATGTGCAGGAGTTCCAGTGGTTCAGAAATTGAAGAATCAATCACCATTAGATGACTTGATTTGGATTGTATGCCACACTCACAGGCAGGACATAGTGTATCATTGCTGAATTTGAGAATTAGGAGACCTCGGACGAGTTCTTCAGTGACCAGATTGTTGATATATTTAAAATTAAGATGACCTAGCTTGCGGTGCCATAGCCAGCTAACTTCAGATACTACTTTGGATAGAAAACATAGTTGTGATTTGCCAATGATAAGAGACATGTCCAGAGGATACATGGTTCCTTCGGACTTGGATTTGATTAAATAGGTGCTTCTATCACTTGTCATTATATAGTAGTACTCATTGTCAAATTCAACTTTGTGGCCTGCTTTACATAGTTGGCCTACACTGATGAGATTGTGTTTAAGGCCTTCTACGTAAGCAACCTTTTGAATATAGGAGTTTCCCGTAGTAAGAACACCATAACCTCGGATTATCCCATTTTCATTGTTACCGAAGGTGACATTTCCACCATTGCTAATTGGCCTGAAGTCTCGAAGGTATTCTAACCTTTCGGTCATGTGCAAGGAGCAGGCACTATCAATTAACCATTCCTCCTCTTGTTCCTCCTTACATAAAGCCTGACAATTAGACGGTTAGTTTGGGCATCCAAACAAGTTTGGAGCCCGGGGTTACAAATAATTTTTTTATGAATGCATGAGTCGAGGTTGCATGGACGGGTTTGGTGTCAACTTTGAGTCCTAGACCTGGGTACCTGTGAGTTTTTGGGGTCATGTGTGACCTTGAAAAGTTATGAGATCTATGACGGCTACGAGATTTCTGAAAAGTGTGTGAGTTCTGACAAGTACAGATTCTTTGGACACTAGAGGTCTTTTAAAAGATATGAGGTTGGGCTCGACGAAACCTCTTTTGATGAAAAACAGATGAACATTTTTTAGAACTAGTCCTGACATTGGTTTTGGTCCGCGGTCCAATGGAAGTGAGATTATGTTTGGTACCGGTCTGAGGATGAGATCTGACATTTTTATATTTTCTTTGTAAAGCAGAATGCCTAGATATAGTGTGCGTCTATGACTGTGTCCTAGGATGTGTCGTTACAGGAGACTAATGTGATTTGAGATGGGTTAGTGTAAGCAAGATTCCTTTCCATTTTGGGCTATCTAAGGAGTATATTATAAAGCCATTGCTTCGAAATGACTTGGCTTGCTTTTGGCTTGTGTCAGATTTCTTTGAAAAAGTTTGAGAACATCGACTTGTCTTTTCAAAAAAAAAAATCTTCCTTTTATTACAAAACTGGAGTTCCCTTTTGAAAGCCATTTTTGCTAAAGTTTTTGGTGTATCGCAGTCAGTGAGATTTAACTGCGGTTTCTTTGAATCCATAGATTGTTTTTGAAAATGAGGACTTGACTCATCAGAGCTGGATGGTTCAGGATTCTAGGAACATTTACCATATTCGAAATTTTCTATGAGTAGTTCATGATGATTTGGCTGAAGAGTGATGAAACTTTTGATTGGGGACTACGGTAAGGATGATTGGACTACCGCAGAGTAAGACTGAGTTGTGGGACACTTTATGATGGAGGGTTTTACAGAATGTGGTGTAGGATTGCAGTTGGCAATACTGTGATCCGAAGTCAGTGAAGGAAAGTTTGTGAAATCTATAGGATTTTCTATAAGAATTTCCTCATCACAAACAGATGACGCTTGAGAGTTGAGACAAATTGTGCCAATGACAGATTTTTTATCACAAGTGTGATCTGAGGATCCAGGAAGAATTTCCTCAATGACACAATTATTGTTGAGATCATGAAGACGGCCGAAGTGCACTTTGATGTCCTCATGGAGGGTTTTATTATCAACAGGATAATGGAACTCTCGGTCCGGAAGGACATAGGGACGGTCCTTGTTAAACCGAGGTGATGCGTCCCTTGCGGTGTTGTACCCATTGGACCAATCCCAATTATAGGTGTTATATATGGTTCCATTGTTCACAAGATTTTTAATAGCTTCACTTTCATTTAACAATTTTTCTATTAAAAGATTTAAACGTACAATTTCATTTTGAGCTAGATCAAAATGGTTCAAAGCTATTTCTAGTTGTGTTTCACTTAACATTCTTGCATCTTTCTCTAACTCTAAGTCCTTTTCTAACATAGCTACTTTGAGCCTTTTGTTATCCAGTTGTCCTCTAACATGAAACATCTCTTGGGATGCTATGTTCTTCTCATCTAGAGCTTTGTTATAGTCTGTAAGGACGGCATCACATGTGCCATTAAGACTGTCTATGCATGGTTTACAGTCATGCATACTATAATTTAGAGTTTGAATCATGAGTTTGACCTATTCTACGATGCTTAGAGTCCCTTCCTTTTCCATGTAGCAATAGTTCTTTTCAAGCTTTGTAGACCCATCATCATCCGCAGTTGCCAGCATGCAAATCTTGCCTTTACCCTTGACTTTGCAGACGTTTTCATCTTCATCTTCGGATGACCAAACATGATGGTCCCTCTTTGCATGGGCTACGTATGCCCTTGCTTTTTCTTTTTCTTCTAATTCTTGAGCCATTCTAAGGTAGAATGCTCTATCTTTCACTACATTGGCTTTGCAGTCTTTTGCGAAATGATTTTCCTTGTTACACTTGTGACAGATCACAACATCATTTTTATCATCTGACGAGGTACCGGAGTCAGTTGGATTGATGGGCTTCGGTGCCTCTTTGGGTTGAGTGGTCTGAGGTTGTGGTGGAGGGTGAGGATTTTTGGGGTATCGAGAGTGATTATTGCAGTTGCAGTTGAATGGAGGTTTGTTCAACTGCCGATTCTTGCGAAAAGAAACAGGTGGTAGCCGGTTGAACTGTTGGCTAACAAGGGCTATAGCATTTTGAAATTCTTTTTCATCATCATACTCTGAGTCAGCTTCGTATGACTGCTAAGGATTGTCATATGAGGCAGAGTAAGACTGAGTATGTGGAGCTTGTGCTATAAGAGCCGGTGGTCCTCCGAAATCATCATATTCTTTGAGTACAGTGGATTCTTGAGCTTACAATTCACCGTAGAGCTTGTAGAGAGATAACGAGTGGTTCTTTCTATCTCCCTAGACTATCATCTTTGCAGTCGTCCAGTGTCTTCTCAAACCATTGAGAAAATGAAGATTTGTCTCATGGTTGCTTCGGACCGTGCTAGCATTAGATAACTTAGTAACAATCAGGTTCAACATTTTGAAGGAGTCTTCCAAACTTTCGTCAGTATGAGCTTTGAAATTGTTGAACTCATTGAGTGCGGTTGTGAGCTTATTATCTTGAGCTTATTCAATGCCCTCATATAAGTTTTTGAGGACATCCCAGCTCTCTTTTGATGATTTGCAGTTTATGATAATGTCAAAGTTGCCAGGAGCAACTCCACAAGAGATTTCATAAAAAAGCAACAACATCATTTTCCATTTTATCGAGATCGTCTTTTGTGGGACGATTCATGGCTGGTTGACCTCCTCTGAGTCTAGCAATGGCACCGTCGGTTTGAACATGTGTAAGAACAGGGACATGTGGTCCTTCTTCTACAGATCTCCATACATCTCTTCCAAGTCTCCTTAAGTATCTTTCCATCCTCTTAGACCATTGATGATATTTGTTTTCCACTAGTATTGGGGCTTTATTAGAACCACCAACACTGTTGGACACATTGAGAGATAATGCTTGTGCCATATTTCCTTGTTTTGAATTTTTTTTCTTTTTTTTTTAAGAAATGAGCTTCAGTGGTATAGAAGGCCTTTTGAAAATCAGAGTTTTGCTTCAAAAAGCAACCACTTTGGCTCTGCTACCAATTGTTGAGAGAAAAAACTTGAGTCACACTTGAACAAACGTTAGAACAAGTGATAATGCGGAATAAAGTTTAACTCAAAGGATCATTAAAGCTCAACAATAATAATAAATTAGAGTTAGAAGGTTAGATAGTTAGATGTGGAAATGTAAGGAAATATAAAAGACAACAAGTATTATATCAAGTATACACATAAGTTGATTCATAACAAGGAATACATTCAGACCAAGTTAGTAAGAGAGATAAAACTTAGCGATTAAGTCTAGATAGACTTGCTCCGAAGAGAGATTTCAACCATTTATTATTATGTTTAAGTGATAAGTGAGAAGTGAGTAAGATGAGTAATGGTATTCAAGATGTGTAAGAGAAGTGGTTTCATAGAAAAAGAGAGAGCTCTATTTATAGAGTCTCAAAGTTTACAAATAGTCTAATTCGTTAAGGAGTTACCACGTAGGGCACAATGGATAAAGAAAAGTACTCATACAAAAACAGATAAAAGACTAAACTAAGAGTAGCTGACTGCGGTTGCTGATCTTTGATTGCGGTGTGGAGATTGGTTGCGATTGCTGAAAGTTGCTTCGGATCTCTTTTAAGTTTAAGAGGGTCACTTTTATGTTTCAACACCTTCTAAAACTAAGCACATAGAAATAGATATCCATTACATATGAAACAAGATCTCTATTAGATATTTTTACAAAAGAACTCCCATACAATTTTTTTTCTCGATTTCCGATCAAATTTGAATGTCATTCCGATTCCAACTCAACATGAGTGTGCCTATTACAGTATTACTAGAATATATGTTTTTATATCTTTTTATTTATCCTACGAAATTTGATATAAAAGTCCTTAAGTTTGACAAGTTTTGTCGATTTTGTCCCTATGATGAGTTTTTGCAACGTTACTGCCACATAATATTTGGGAAGTTTTGTTCATATTCCCTTAGCCGATGTTGTGTTGATTAGGTCTTCCTGCTGACGTGGAGATGATCTGGTTGTAAGCTCCTCCTTTAACTGAAAAAATGGATGCAATAAATGGGAAATGTATGCTTGTATGAATCGAACCCCCAACATCATATACAAAGGGCTGGCTCCTCCTCCACTATGCTAGGTAACTAGCTTTTGGGAAAATATGAACAAAACTTCCCAAATAATAGGCATCAACGCACCAAAATTCATCACAGGGACAAAACCGATAAAACATGCCAAACTTAAGGACTTTTATGTCAAAATCCCTTTTACATATCACAAATGTACTTGCATATATATGTGAATTCTTGTTTAATGAGAAGGCAAGGAAGAACCGACAACTATTATTTTGTTTGGTAGTATTTTCCAGTTAGTCATGTTTTTAGTAAGTTATGATCGTTAAAATTCCTAGTCTTTCATTAAACGTAGTCACCTAATAGATCTATCGTGCCTAATCCTCTAATTTGTTGAAGATAACTTTCAATAAACACACAAATACCAATGGAGAATGGAACAAATAAAACACAATGTTTATGCGATCTGTAATACCTGATGATTTTATGCATGGAAATAACAATGAGCTTACAACATATTATAAGAAATCAACATCCATCATGCGGAAGACTAGAATTGCAGAAAAGGATCGGTCTCGGACTGAACCCGAAAAAAGACCAAGACCAGACCGATCTAAAACAAGACTGGACCGAAGACCGGATAAAAAAAAAAAAAGAACCGACTCAAGACTATCCAAGATCGAGAAAAATTGGACTGTTCTGAGACCGGTCCCAAAAAAGACCAGACCATTCAAAGGCCGACAAAAGACCAGTCTGAGACCGATCTCCAAAAAGACCAAAAACCAAAGTTTATAAATATATCATTTTTGTGTTAATTACACAATTTTTAATCTCATACTATTTAACTTCATCTCTTCTTTTCTTTTTTATTAAATTTTAGTGTATTATTTTAATAAAATTCAATATATCATTTTTGGTGTTAATCACATAACTAGATATCGAAAAAAAAAAACACACAGAAAGACCACGAGACCGGACCGAAAAGGACCGAGACCGGTCCCAAAAAAGATTGGACTGAAAGAGACCGGTCTGAAAAAAGACCAACACAAGACCTCTCCGAGAAAAGACCGGACCGCTCCTTGATTGAACTCAAAAGACCAAATTGATTTGAAACCGACCCTGAGACCGATTTAAGACTGCAAATATCAGGTCTACGGAAGAACCAATCTACAAATAAAGTAACAAAGCCATGATTATCGGGTCATAAGGAAAGCCCTAATGGCTAGACTAGCCCAAATGGTAAATATCTCGTACCTTCCATAGATCTTTGCATCACAACTCAAGGCAAAGTAGATAAAAGATGGTCTTTTAGTTGTATATCTCTAAAAAACAGTTATTGATTTCCTATAGAGATGGTAAAACGAGTGATGTAATTTTATGTATACGTTCGGTCGATTTGAAACATGTTTATCCAGAAAATCATAAGTCTATTATTATACCAAAAAATGTTATATTTCACCTCCAAACGTCTTCACCTATCCGAGATAATAACCAGAGTAAGAAATATGATGCATATTATTAAAGTAATAATCTATATGAACACCCATGTATTAAAAACATGGATAACGTGTACATCTTACATGAAATATTATACCTCATGGGAAAAACGTTTATATTAGTTTTATGGCCTATAATTGGATAATAATCACAACAAAATTAATATTATCATTCTTCCATCATCAAATTTTAAACCAATTTGTTATGTTTTCCCATCAATTCAAAAAGTCTAGTCCAGGTCCCTGTGACCTTTTAAGCTGAAACCCTCCATTGAGGTCCGAGCATATATTGGGTTAGGCCCAAGTCCCAAAAGCCAACTGAATGTCTTATACACAGTGAATTTTATTTGAGGAATTCTTATGAAATTAGCGATAACTTTGTATATATATTTTTAAGGTATTGTTTATGAAAATTGTTTGAGGTTTTTTTAAAAATCTTTGTGCTGTAATTATTTGTCTGCATTATTTTTTTAGTTGAAGTAATGTTAGAATTGGTATTATAATTTTTAGTTTGATATTTTTCGATTCGTCAACACCAAAAAAAAAATCATTCAATGGTATTAAAATTTTTAATATAAACATTATATTATCAATCTTTATAGCCGAGTAAAATGTTTTCACAAATGAGTTTTAAGACGAACTTCAATGTGCACTTCGAAACCGAATTTTAATAAACATAATCAGAACATATAGAAACTAACTGACATGGGATTCAAACTGGAGCATATGAAACCAAATTGTTAAATTGGTTTGAAAATACCAAAAAAAAGTTATATATTTTGATTTTGGAAATTATAGAAAATTAAAATAAAATGCAATACATGTTTAAACTTAAAAACACACACAAACAAAAAAAATGCATTTGTAATCGAAAACAATTTTTGGTGGTTTATTAATTGTTCGCTACTTTTGTCATTTGGAGTTTAGGCGTCCTCTAGGTTGTTCTATATTTCTTCGTAAGCATGAACGGTAAGCGGCACCAACATTCTCATTACTATTTGTTCTTTCATATAAGTTGTTTGAGCCTGGATTCAGGGCCGGCCCATGTGTCTGGCCAAGCTGGGCGACCGTTCCGGGCCTCTAAATGCCATAGGGCCCCCATTTTTTATTTATTATATTAATTATATAGAATTAACCCATTACTCAAGCCCAATACTCTAGTCTCTTATCAAAGGTCCACCCAAAAAGAAAGCGGGTGGAAGGAAAGATGTAGCGACTGGGAGACTGGGAGTTGGCGTGCGAGAGATGTCCGACTTCCAAGGCAGGCACAATTAATCTTCAACGAAACAATCAATTTCTATGGAGAATCCAAACGTTTTCTCCGGATTCTAAGGTAAGCACGGTCTCAAATAGTCAGATTTATTCTATTGCTTCTCAATTTCAATTATATTGGTATCTTATTTCTTCTCCAATTCATCTTTTCTGATTTCGGAATTAGCCAATTAGGGCATCTGATTTAGTGATTTTGATTCTAAAATCGACATTCAACATTCAACTGAGTTAGTGTATTCGACTGTTTATGACTTCTCCTTTATGATTCCTACTGATTTCCAATTTTCATGCCACCAGAATCGCCGATTGTGATTCTTCTTCGGTTCTTCCTTCTTTTTTCTATAAGTTCTACTTTTTAGCATTAGAATTTCTTATTTTTCTATTTATTTTGTGAATCTGATCTTCACAATTTTATGCTATGTAGGCTGTTGTAGTCTTGTATCCAGGAATATGAATATGACCTTCTGATAATCTGATTGTGTGATTGTGAATCCGTGTAAATTTGTAAGTAGCCTTTTGGTTTTTTTAGAGATGTTTTGTTATTCATTTGCTTAATTTCAGTTGTTTAATGCTAATCTTTTTAATCTGATTTCTTTTTTTTTAACTTCAGAAATTTTTGTTGCAACTGTGGGGCAGTGGGGCTTTTTCAATTTGCTATTGCTTAGAGGTTATGCACAGGCTCACAGCATTAGCAATTCAACATCATTGAAAAAACTCTTCTTTTATTATTCGTTAATTGTTATCTGTTTGCTTGTTTGTTGCCTTTTATCACTCTATTGAATATGCATCCTAGAAAGCATATGTCTGGAAGTGAAAAACGAAAGAAAAAACAAAAAATTGAACAAGTTAATGAAACTCAAAAAGGGTCTATGCATAAGTTTTTTTAAAAAATAATTCTGCTAATGTACAAGTAAATGAACAAGATAATCTCACACATGAAATTGTTTTTAATGAGCAAGATAAAGTTTCAAATGAAAATGTTGATATTGATAATGAAAATATTAATAATGAAGATGTTAATGTCAATAATGAAAATGTTAATATTTCAAATGAGAATGAAAAATAAAATGTCATGAATGATAACAATGAACAATTTATTCCGTCTTTAGATATATATGATCCTAGTAATTGGGATAATCTTGATAATAACTTAAGTGATATTTTGATTGAAAAATGGTCAATAAGAGAATCAAATTTTGTGTATCCTAAAGATAATCTATCCAGACATTTTTATAATGCTTCTTATACTAGAAAGTTATGTAATGGTGAGACGAGTGATCGAAATAGCTAATTTACTCAAAAAAAAGTTTATAAAGTGTTTTGTTTTTGTTGTAAATTGTTTAAACCTAATAATTATGTTAATAAAATTTCTTTAGCAAATAATGGATTTAATGATTGGAAAAATTTATTTGATAGACTTAAAAAACATGAAAATAGTTCCCAACATTTTTTTGTATGGATTCGTGAGATGAACTAATAGCAAGATTGGATAATCATAAAACAATTGATAAAGATTTACAAAATAAAGTTTTAACTGAAAAAGAACATTGGAGGCAAGTTTAAAAAGAATAATTGATGTCATCAAATAGTTGGCAAAATATAATTTGGCTTTTCGAGGTTGTAACGAATAACATTTTCAAGAATTTAATGGTAATTTTTTGGGAGCAATTCAAATGATGACAAAATTGGATGTTATAATGCAAGAGCATATTAGACACATAGAAACCATCAAACTCATCTTCATTATTTTGGGCACAAAATTCAAAATAAAATCATTTCTATTTTAGCTAATAATGTCAGAAATTCTATAATTAATATTATAAAAGAATCAAAATAGTTTTCTGTAATCCTTGATTGTACCCCCGATGTTAGCCACCAAGAACAAACGACTCTTGTTATTCTATGTGTGAACATGTGTAATAATAAAATAAAAGTTGAATTTTTTTTAGAATTTTTAAAGGTAGAAAATACATCGGGTTTAGGACTTTTTAATGAGTTATTAAATGCAATTAAATCTTATGGTCTTAATATTGATGATGTAAGAGGACAAGGTTACGATAATGGTTCTAACATGAAAGGAAAACACCAAGGTGTTCAAAAACGATTACTTGAAATTAATCCACAAGCATTGTTTATGTCATGTGCTTGTCATAATCTTAACCTCACGGTTAGTGATATGACTCATTCTTGTGCTAAAGCCATTTCGTTTTTTGGAGTTTTGCAATACATTTTTGTATTATTTTCAAGTTCAACCAAAAAATGGTCAATATTACTTGATAAAGTCTCTAACTTAACAGTAAAATCTTTATCTAATACACGTTGGGAGAGTCGAATAAAAAGTGTCAAAACTATTAGGTTTCAAGCTCCTCATATAAGGGATGCCTTGATAGAATTATGTTTATCATGTGATGATGCAAAGTCTAAAAGTGAAGCTGAAAGTTTAGTTAATGCTATTGAAAGTTATGAATTTTTACTTGGTATGGTAATTTGGTATGATATTTTATTTGATATAAATAAAGTTAGTAAAAAAATGCAAACCAAAACTATGTGTATTGATGCCATAATTGATCTATTCAAAAATATGATGACATTTTTTCAAAATTATAGAAATGAACGTTACGCCCTTAGTATTGATAATGCTAAAGTCATTGCATCGGATATGAATGTTGAACCTATATTCCAAAAAAAGCGCCTAATTATTAGAAAAAAACAATTTGATGAAATTGATTGTGAAGATGAATTACTATCACCCGAAGAATCATATAGAATCGAATATTTTATATATATTGTTGATGTGGCAATTCGTCATTACAAAGTAGATTTGAGCAACTAACAAACTTTGAAAACATTTGTAACAACGAGAATTTTTAAAACAAAATTTTCATTTCTTAAAACATATTTCCATCCAAAATAAGTCATAAAGATCCAATATATCATATCATAATACAAATCATATCAATCCCAAGATCATAAATCCTCCAACAGTGTGTACAGATCACGTCGGTGCCTTCCCACGGTCCTCGCTGGTACCTGAAACACATATCACAACAACTGTAAGCATAAATGCTTAGTGAGTTCCCCAAAATACAACCTACGCACATACGCCTTTCCAGTCCCTGACCTTCCGGTCCATATGTCTCAGGGGACTTCCGTCCCGACTAGGTAAACCTTCCGGTCCTACCCACGTCAACCTTACGGTCCACATTACAACGCCTTCCGGCCCATAACATATTCGCCTTCCGGCCCATAACATAATGCCTTCCGGCCCATATCAAACATATCATTCATGGCACATATAACGATTAACTTATCACACATAACACATATATCTCCTACCATATCCGACCTTCTGATCACACAGTCAAACCCTTCCGGGTATAGTATAGTGAGAAGACTCACCTCGTGGAAAGTCTAAGATCTCGTGTCCTCGCTATCACCGGACCCGAACGACGGCTCAACCTCGCCTAAACATAAAAATATCATTTATTACACAAAGACTTCCGCCACTTAAAACTTTACCCCTATCAAGTCAACACTGGTCAACTCTGGTCAACGGTCAACAGTCAACGGTCAACGGTCAACTTGACCGGACTCGGCGAGTGCACTAGAGCGACTCGGCGAGTCTAAGCATTTTCACCAACTCTCTAGGATTCCCTTTTTGACACGTCGAGTACTCCCCTGACTCGACGAGTTCCACTTGGCATGAATCGCGGGGCCACCACGACTCAACTCGCCGAGTCTCGAGAACAACTCGGCGAGTTCCAGTTCGACTCAGTCCACCTGTCAACCCTCTCTAACTCTCTCTAACTCACTGAGTTAACCCATAACTCGGCAGGACCACTCGCTGAGTGATTAAGGACAATCTTCATGCTACTCGCCGAGTCTGTTCTTCAGACTCGGCGAGTCCATGCCATGCATCAACCCAATCTAGCTTCTGAGGTCAGATCCGCTCCATCCACTCAAAGATCTAGCCGTCCTAAGCTTATTCATCACGTAAAGTTCATGTCTTGGTGCTCATAACACACCCCATGACTCATAAATGGTGTTTTGACCTCAAGCACAAAGACCCCAATCCAAAACCCCCATGGATTCATAAAAAACTTGGACAAAGGGACACTCTGGACCTCCAAGGGTCCAGATCCAGAACCTAACTCGCTTAAGGGACCAAGGAAGCACTAGATCTAGCCACAAAAGGGCTCAATAAGCCGTAAATCAATATAAACATCAACATAACGGAGAATGGCTCGAAGATAGTACCTCAAATGTGATGTTCTGGACCTCAAAGCTTCAGGAAGTGGCTCCTCTTGTTTCCCCTTGGCTATTGCTTCCTTTCCCTTGCTAGATAACACCTCCAAGGTCAATAATGGCTCCTTGACTTACTCCAAACGCTCAAACTCACTAGGGTTTCACTCAGGGGACTGGTGAGCACAAATGACGGCCATAAGGCCCTTTAAATAGGTCCCAACCCGAGAAATTAGGGTTTCATTAAACAGCGCGGACTCGCCGAGTCCATTCCTTGGACTCGCCGAGTCCAAGCGCGAACCCGCGTCCAGAACCGCGATCCTACTCGGCGAGTTTGAGCTCCAACTCGCCGAGTCCCCTCACAAAACACCAAAAATATATGCATAAAAGATACCTGGAAATCCGGGCTGTTACAACTCTCCCCCACTAGAATTAGACTTCGCCCTCAAAGTCTCGCTCTGAAAATAGCTCCGGATGCTGCTCACTCACGCTCCCGCTCCCAGGTCATCTCTGATCCCTTCCGATGTTGCCACTGAACCAACACCAAGGGTACCTCCTTGTTCCTCACAACCTTGATTTTCCGATCTCTGATGGCCACTGGTCTCTCGGCATAATTCAGGCTCGCATCCACCTGAATATCCTCTAATGGAACCACTGCTGACTCATCGGCTATACACTTCCTCAGCTGCGACACATGAAAAGTGTCGTGAATCTGCCCTAACTCTGCTGGCAAATCCAAATGATAGGCTACCCGGCCTACCCTCGCGATCACACGGAAATGACCAATGTATCGGGGCCCCAACTTGCCCCTCTTCCTGAATCGAATCACTCCTTTCCAAGGAGAGACCTTCAGGAGAACAAAGTCGCCGACCTAAAACTCGAGCTCGGACCGCCGCCTGTCCGCATAACTCTTCTGGTGACTCTGCGCAGTCAACAACCTCTGCCTGACCTATTGAATCTACTCGGTCGTCTGGAGTACGATCTCCGTGCTACCCATCACCCTCTGCCCCACTTCTCCCTAACAGATGGGGGTGCGACACCTCCGACCATACAACAGCTCAAAGGGTGGCATACCAATGCTCGAATGATGGCTGTTGTTGTACGAAAACTCTGCTAAAGGCAGATAGGTGTCCCAGCTCCCTCCAAAATCCAAAACACATGCACGAAGCATATTCTCAAGCGTCTGAATCGTCCGCTCGCTCTGTCCGTCTGTCTGCAGGTGGTATGCGGTACTGAAATGCAGTCTCGTACCCAACTCCTCATGAAACTTCTTCCAAAACCTTGAAGTAAAACGCACATCACGATCTGAAACAATCGACATCAGAACCCCATGCCGCGATACCACCTCCCTCGCGTATGATTCCGCCAACTTCTCCGCAGAAGAGCTCTCGCTGATGGCTAGAAAATGAGCGCTCTTCGTCAATCTATCCACGATCACCCAAATTGCGTCGACTCCCCTCGCAGTCCGCGGCAATTTGGTGATAAGATCCATGGTAATCTGCTCCCACTTCCATTCGGGAATCTCTAGCGGTTGCAATTTACCGTGCGGATGTTGGTGCTCGGCCTTAACCTGCCGACAAGTCAGGCATCTCTCAACAAACCATGCAACATCCCTTTTCATACAGGGCCACCAATACTCCTTCCTTAGGTCCAAATACATTTTCGTAGCCCCGGGATGAATCGAGAATTTCGATCGATGCGCTTCCTCCATCAAAATAGTACGCGTACCGCCCACAAACGGTACCCAAATCCGAGCCTGAAAAGTCATAAGCCCTTGACCATCCGTAACGAATCCTGATACCTGACCTACAACCCGCTCCCTCTTCTGATTTTCTGGTTTCGCAGCCTCAGGCTAAGCTCCTCGAATGGTATCTAAGATCGGGGTCATCACCGTCAACCTCATACAAATATCTCGGATCGGGGCGCTTTCCGCCCTACGGCTCAACGCGTCGGCTACCACATTAGCCTTACCCGGGTGGTACAGGATCTCACAATCGTAATCCTTCACCACATCCAACCATCTCCTCTATCGCATATTCAGGTTTGGCTGATCCATCAAGTACTTCAGACTCTTGTGGTCCGTGTAGATGGTACACCGAACCCTATAAAGATAATGCCACCAGATCTTAAGGGCAAACACCACAGCCCCCAATTCCAGGTCGTGGGTGGGATATCTCGACTCATGAGGCTTCAACTGCCTCGAAGTATACTCTATCACATGCCCCCTCTGCATAAGCACCGCCCCTAAACCCGATATTGATGCATCACAGTACACCACAAAATCCTCCATCCCTTCCGGGAGTGTAAGCACCGGGGCCTCGCACAATTTCTGACGAAGGGTCTCGAATGAGGACTGCTGCTCTGGTCCCCATGAAAATGAAACACCCTTCCGGGTCATCCTAGTAAGTGGCACGAGGATCTTGGAGAAATCCTTGATAAACCTGCGATAATATCCAGCCAAACCCAGAAAGCTCCTGATCTCTGTGGGCGATCTCGACACTTCCCATCTCATCACCGCCTGGATCTTGGCCGGATCGACCAAAATCCCTTTCTGGTTAAGGAGGTGCCCTAGGAACTGGACCTCTCGTAACCAGAAATCACACTTGGAGAATTTGGCATACAGCCTCTCCGATCTCAGAACTCCAAGAATCTCCCTCAAATGCTCCTCGTGCTGCTCCCTAGACCTCAAATATACCAGAATATCATCAATGAATACGATCACCGACCGATCTAGCATCGGCCTGCACACCCTGTTCATGAGATCCATGAACGCAGCTGGGGCATTGGTGAGCCCAAAAGGCATCACCACAAACTCGTAATGTCCATAACGAGTTCTGAATGCAGTCTTCTGGATATCCTCATCTCGAACCCTCATCTGATGATAACCCGACCTCAAGTCTATCTTGGAGAACCAAGATGCCCTCTGCAACTGATCAAACAGATCGTCGATCCTAGGTAACGGGTACCGGTTCTTAACCGTCAACTTGTTCAACTCCCGGTAATCGATACACATCGGTGTGAACCATCATTTTTCTTGACGAACAAAATCGGCGCTCCCCAAGGTGAGCTACTCGGTCGAATAAACCCCTTCCCCAACAGCTCCTGAAGCTGCGAGGATAACTCCTACATTTCCGGTGGAGCGAGACGATAAGGCGCCTTGGCGATGGGCGCCACTCCCGGAACCAAATCGATACGGAACTCCACTTGCCTTTCCGGAGGCACACTTGGTAACTCTTCGGGGAACACATCCGAAAACTCGCATACAACAGAAACGTCATCAACCGAATTGGGCCTTCCTGCGGCCACTCGAGTATCCGTCACGTAGGCTATGAATCCATTGCAGCCCTGCTGCAAACTCTGCCTCGCCCTGGCAGCCGAACAAAACGCCGACCCACACCGGGTCCCCTCTCCATACACCGTAAGCACTCCCCCACTAGGGTCTCGAATCGTCACCAGCTGTCTCTTGCAGTCAATGACTGCCCCAAACTTACTCAACCAGTCCATGCCCACGATAACGCAGACATCCCCCATCGCTATAGGAACCAAGTCTATAGGGAATTTGACACCAAAAATCTCGAGCACACATCCACGAATCACGTCTGCGGCATATAACACTTTCTCATCAACTATGGAAACCCTCAGAGGTCGACTCATCACTTCTCGATCAATACCGAGGTGCTGACTAAAAGCCAGAGATACGAAAGACCGACTCGCACCCGAGTCAAATAATACTAAAGCAGGTACAGAATTCACAAGAAAAGTACCTACGCATATCATGAAATAAGCACAACATCTCATAAAAGAAGAATAAATACACGAAAGAATACATACCAGCCACGACATTAGGCGCCGCGCGGACCTCCTCCGCAGTCAACTGGAAAGCTCTCCTACGAGCCTTCGGGGCCTCGGCCTTCACTGGTCGAGTCTCAGTAGCCCTAGCAGCAGGTGCAGATCCCTGGAGAAGCTGAGGGCACTCGGCCTTCCGATGGCTGGTCTGGTTGCAATGAAAGCAAACCATAAACCCCTTGGGGCAATCCTTAGCAATATGCCCCTCCTTGCCACACTTGTAGCAAGCACCTGATCGACATGTCCCCTCGTGACCCTTGCCGCACATTCCGCAAGTGCGGCCCTTCTAACCTCCTGTCCTCGAATCGGCGGACTTGGTCCGCTTGGCTGCCGGCTGAGACTGAGCCGGCCGCCGATCCACCCGTTGAGACTCGGCCTCCTCCCTGGCCTGGGTCTCTAAATCGATCTCGTGCTTCCTGGCAATCGCCTGAAGCTCAGCAAAAGTCTGGTATGACGAGTTCGATACGAACTCCCGGATATCCCTCCTCAGCACACCCCAATACCGGCTCATCCGAGCCTGCTCCGTGGACACCTGCTCGGGGCAGAACATCGCCCTCTCATGAATCTTCCGCGTGATCACCATGACATAATCATTACCCTGCTTGAGGGTCAAGAACTCCTGAACCAACCGTTCCCTCTCCACCGGGGGAACGTACTCGTCTCTGAACATAATGGTAAACCTCTCCCATGTCACAGCTGAAACCTCTGCCAGAGTGAAGTTCGCCGTCACGAACTTCCACCAATCCTTTGCTCCCAGGCGGAGCTGGTTCAAGGCGAACCGTACCCTTAGATGCTCCGGACATGAACAAGTGTAGAAGCATCCCTCGATATCAGCAATCCATCTCATCGCAGCGATCGGATCCTGCATCCCGTCAAACTCAGGTGGCTTCGTGTTGCTGAACTCCCGGAACAGCAACGAGTCACCTCCCTGAGGTCTGGCAGCGGCCACAGCTGCAGTAGCTGCAGCGGCTGCGGCCTCAGTCAACATGGCGTACCGCTCATCAAATGTCTCCATCAGAGTGGTCTTAATAGACCCAAACATCTCCGGAACCTCAGCCCGGATCGCTGCAGCCACCTCCTCATGAATCATCTGACGAATCTCCTCGTCACTCACACTGCTTGTACTAGGTCTGTGGTGTGGTCCAACCATGATGCCTCTGAAATACAACATAGAAATATCAGAGACTCTATCGAGCATAATCGCACTCGATAACGCAACCCTACTCAGTCTCCGATACCCAGGGATTCTTACTTGGGTTGCCCACTGACCCGGTGTCTTCAGTAGTACGGGCCCAATACTACCAACTACACCACATCAGCATTCACCCCAAGTCCTCCTACCCAAACCCCGGATCCTGAGTACTCTATTCTTGCCATGCACTAGCTACCCACTCGCTCTCAAAGCACCTCATAGCAACAGATTTCCCTAGACTAAGGCATCACAAATCAGGCCACTCTAGTCCTAATATGAATACCTAGTCTTCTAGCATGCATATCATATCATATCATATCTCATAACACATATTGTAAGGGTATTTTGGGGATTTTTACCGTTCGGGCGCTGGCTGATTGTATACACTGCTTCATCCTTGGTTATCACAAAATCCTTTATAAAAACTTTATGCTTTTGTTTTTGAAAGATTTCCTCAAATCCTCGGTTTGAGTTCAGTTACGCCCAAAGGTGCACCCGAATCCCTCAAACCAAGGCTCTGATACCAACTTTTAAGAACGAGAATTTTTAAAACAAATTTTTCATCTCTTAAAACATATTTCCATCCAAAATAAGTCATAAAGATCCAATATATCATATCATAATACAAATCATATCAATCCCAAGATCATAAATCCTCCATCAGTGTGTACAGATCACGCCGGCGCCTGCCTACGGTCCTCGCTGGTACCTGAAACACATATCACAACAACTGTAAGCATAAATGCTTAGTGAGTTCCCCAAAATACAACCTACGCACATACGCCTTTCCAGTCCCTGACCTTCCGGTCCATGTGTCTCAGGGGACTTCCATCCCGACTAGGTAAACCTTCCGGTCCTACCCACGTCAACCTTACGGTCCACATTACAACGCCTTCCGGCCCATAACATATTCGACTTCCGGCCCATAACATAATGCCTTCCGGCCCATATCAAACATATCATACATGGCACATATAACGATTAACTTATCACACATAACACATATATCTCATACCATATCCGACCTTCCGGTCACACAGCCAAACCCTTCCAGGTATAGTATAGTAAGAAGACTCACCTCGTGGAAAGTCTAAGATCTCGTGTCCTCGCTATCACCGGACCCGAACTACGGCTCAACCTCGCCTAAACATAAAAATATCATTTATTACACAAAGACTTCCTGCCACTTAAAACTTTACCCCTATCAAGTCAACACTGGTCAACTCTGGTCAACGGTCAACGGTCAACTTGACCGGACTCGGCAAGTGCACTAGAGCGACTCGGCGAGTCTAAGCATTTTCACCAACTCTCTAGGATTCCCTTTTTGACACGTCGAGTACTCCCCTGACTCGACGAGTTCCACCTGGCATGAATCGCGGGGCCACCACAACTCAACTCGCCGAGTCTCGAGAACAACTCGGGGAGTTCCAGTTCGACTCAGTCCACCTGTCAACCCTCTCTAACTCTCTCTGTCTCACTGAGTTAACCCATAACTCGGCAGGACCACTCGCTGAGTGGTTAAGGACAATCTTCATGCAACTCGCCGAGTCTGTTCTTCAGACTCGGCGAGTCCATGCCATGCATCAACCCAATCTAGCTTCTGAGGTCAGATCCGCTCCATCCACTCAAAGATCTAGCCCTCCTAAGCTCATGTTGGATTAGTGTCTAAGTCCATAACTATTTTGGTATGTACTTGACCCGATTATGAGCATGGTCCTTTTGGGTTGCCTTCACCATAGCAATATGTAGGATGATTTAAGGAGAGAAAGGTTTAAATATGATTTATTAATATATTATAAGAATAATATATTAAAAGAGAAATCATATTGTTTAATTAATATTAGTCAAGAATTAATTGATAATTAATTTTGTAGCTAAAAGTGATTAATTAAACTTAGGGGACTGGACTGTAATTATTGGATAATTGAGTTATTGGGCTAAGGAATGTTAAAGGAACAAGGGGTGAACGAAATTATGATGGAAGCCCATCATATTTTCGTCCATAGCCTTATCCAAAAGGTTCCATGGGCTGCTTAGAGTTTAAGTTGTCCATTAGGGTTTTGACTGAAACCCTAGCAGCCCACATAAGTATATAAAGGACCCCTTAGGCCCCAAAGACGTGGACAACTGATTCTCTAGGGTTTCTAGTCGTTTTTGGGCAGCCTCCTTTCTTCTCTTCTTCATCCAAGTTGCATATGGTGTTTGTGACTCCATTAGAGGTGCAACACTTGAGGCACTAAGCTTTTGAAGCCAATCCAAGCAAGGAATTGATTGTTATTGCTATAGAACAATAAAAGGTAATTCTATAAACCCTAATTTAGTTTATAATATGTTAGATCTAAGTTTGTTAGTCTTGGATTCAAAGCATGTACAATAGAGAAACCTAGATCCAAGCATTAGGGTTTGTATGAGCACATAGGATTGTTCTTATGCCTAAAACCTAACAGTGGTATCAGAGCCTTGATTGGTTTCTGTTGTATGTGATGCTTTGTTGTATTATTTGCTGAAAAACAATTTTTTGGCCTCTGCCCGACTTGACTCGGCGAGTCAGTGGATGAACTCGGCGAGTTTGTCTAACTCGGCGAGTCCAGTCCCTGACTCGGCGAGTCCAGGGGTCAGACAGAGGGAATATCGGGTTTTATTGCTGTCTTGCTGAAGGATTAATACCAAAAATGTATTTTGATGATAAAATCCGATTTTTATTATATTTGGGTGATTATCCTTCATAAAACAAAAGATAATTTCAAATCTTTTAAATAATAGTTTCTTTATATGATAAATATGGATTATTTAAATTTTTTGGTAATTATCTTATGAATAAAATGAGATTAGGTCAAATATAGATAATCACCAAATTAATTGTTTAATTTATGTTATTTGTTATTTGATCCCTAATGTTTTGAAATGTTTCAAAACTTGCCCTCAAGTTTTTTGGAATTTAAAAGTTAATTAAAAGTTTAATTTTGAAATGTTAAATTCTAAAACCCTAGTATTTTGAAAAGTTCAAATCACACCCTTATGGTTTTATTAATTAATTAAAGTGTATAATTAAAAGTGATTTAATAAACCCATAAAGTTTTGGTTTACATTTAATTAAATTAAAAGTATAATTTTTCTAACTTAAACCACCTAGTATTTAAAAGTGTAAAAAACACCCTATACTATATATAATATTAAAAGTCTAATATTATATATGTATGAGTAAACAGTCAGTCTTACCGTTAGTAGGCCTCATTCACGAAGCTGGTCTATAAGGGGTGTTTAAGGAAATTGCCTATAAAATGGCGATTGAATGGGTATCCACTCTTACCCACCGCACTCTTGACTAGTGGAGGGTCGTTAGCCGAACGGGTAGGATAGGACAGAAACCTTCCATTATAAGTACAATGAAGTACAAAGTAACTAAATGCCTTTTCAAATTCCCAAATCATAGTTACTTTAGGAAAAATGTGAAATTGTATGCTAACCCATGGAGTTACACTTCGTACCCTTGTCAAACGTTAGTGGAGTGTGTGTGGTTAACCGACACACTAATTTGGGGATGACATTGGTGGCGAAGGGTGGCTCGATGCTTATCATAGATCAATGGAGCGTGTGTGGCTAACCGGCACATTGATTAGGTGATAGTAGCATTAGGCGCACCACGTGATTCGTATGGTTATTCACACCTTGTTTGTGATCCTCGGCCTCCCAGTCACAAATAGTAGGGCATAATCGAGATTAAACATGCCATTAAAAAGTTCAATGAATCTCAAAAGATCTAGGAGTTTCAATTCATTTAAAACTTAAACTTCTTTTTCGTTTTTCATGATGGAAATTGGTAAATCGTCATTTACCTACCTTCAAATATTTTGCAACTAGATTACGGCATCCCTTTTCTAGGTTGTAGAATATTGTTTTGGATCCTAGCCTTAATAACTCATTTGGATGTTTTATTAAGGACTCAATCAACTTAACTTGAATTTTCTCCCGTTTTGTAGATGTCTGACTCTAACCGTGGTATTCCCGAATCCCAAGGAAAAAGTGTTCCTAATGAAAGTGAAAGCTTGATTCAAAGTGAGAGATCAATGTGGACTAGCTTGATTTCACTTCCTCCTCTTCCTCCCGTTGTTCTCCCTAACCCAGATGATCGAAGATTTGAAAAGTTCAAGATCACCGAATCCCTATTGGCAATGGAACATCAAGATGGTAAACCCGTGTGTGCTCACGTCCTAGGGATGAAATCGTACAATGATAGGTTGATTATGTTGGGTGCGTCTATCTCAAATAAATTGGCTGTGGACTGGGTTCTTCAGTCACTCCCTGAATCATATGATAAGTTCATTAGAGAGTATTATATGATGAAACTTGACGCAACCCTCATTGACTTGACTTACATGCTTATTGCTGCTGAATCAGAAATGATTTGGCGAAGTAATGGAGCATATTTGTCTGATAATTCAACCAATCATGCTTCCGTGGACAATCTAGGGGAATCCACCTGTTCCTGCTGCCAAGGAAATGGGAAATGGATACGAAGCTGCCCGAAGGACCTGAAGAATCCAAGAGATGGGAGAGTCGATAAGTATGACTCTACTTCAGGTATAAAATCCATTATCTAACTCCATTTAAATTCCTATTCTTTATTCATAATGTGATAAGATTACATTTGCATGTTTTGCAGGATTAGAGAAAAGAGAGGAAGTTTGATGGAAGAGCAAGATGAGTCTGATCACGAAGAAATGGATTTCGATCGCATGAATTCGAAGATCAGATTTTGAGCGTAGGAAGTTATGATAGATTTGTTAGGAGTATATGATTACATGGTTTTTCATTTGAATTTTGCATTGTAAGGACATGTTTTCCGCTGTTTTTATGAATAAAATAAATTTTGGTTTTTTATCTTATTTGTTTATCCTTGCAATGAAATATATGAAAAATTGATGTTTGTGCACTTCTATCATTAGCAAAATGGATTTGATTCTTAATTATGTTATTTGTGGAAATGTCAAAGGTTTACCAAATAGGGAGAGTTTCTCATCGCCCAAGTTTCAATTGGACAGAAAGTTGGAATCATGCAATGTGTATTGTATGATGAATGAAAAACTTTCACATTTGGGAAACTTAGACTAAATCTTTGGCAAAGTGTCTATTGAAGAACAAGGAGATCAAGTACACAAGGTTGTGTGTTGATCAAGTGCACCACAAGAGTGACAAAGACATTCGTCATGATTTACTAAAGTTTAGTAAATATGATTATACTTATAAGATTAAGTGTAATTCTGAGTTGATTGGAAAAATTTCAATGAATAGTAGAACGAATAAAGAAGAATCAAGTAGGCAGAAAGATAAAAGTTTCTCTTTTCTAAGAAGAAGGGAGAGTACCTTTTATTGTGTTTTATGATAAGTCTTAAATATTAAGAACCATGTCTCAATAGATCCTCTAATAGAGTCTTAGTGCAATTGCATGTCTGAGAAGAGGAATCGAGTATTGTAGAAATGGTTAAATCAATAAGTCAATCATACTTCGTTCCAATATCAAGTCTTAGAGTCAAGATTGTGACATTGAGTGAAAAGTCTTAAGTAGGTTTATAACACTCATCAAATGTGGAATTTGGAAAAAGTTTTCTTATTCTTGCACATTTGAAATTGGTAAGTTGTGCTATCTTGGATAAGACAAAGACCAACTAGGACCAATTGTGTGAAGTGTTTTGTCTTGATAAGAACTACACTAACTCTTGAATATTTGGTTTGTCAAGAAATGTTTCTTGACAAGAGAATCTTATATGTCAAGGAGTCAGTGGGAGTCTTAATGGCCTTGAAAAGTTTCAAGAACAAATCAAGAATAAACCTTATCGATCATCACTAGCACACGACTTGAGGTTTACAACCTATCGTGCTAACATTATTTTGTTTCTGTGCCATTCCGATTGAGTTAATTGTGTATGTGAGTTCTATGAGTTCTCATTTGAATGCATACTAGAGCCTTAGTTGATGGAAAGTACATTGATATGTAAGGACAAGTTACTAAACTACTTGGAAGACATGGTGGGCACTCGTGTTACCATAGGGCAAGAAATCAAGATTAAGAAATTTCAGTCCATATGAGTTTGGATTTGTCGCAAACCTTGGTTTTGGAAAATTCACATGGATAGGAACTCATACACCATAAAATCTAAGCATCATAAGATTCCCTCCTTCATGAAAATGACTGTGAGGAAATGTTTTCACTAAGAGAGATCTTAAGAAGATAGCAATTGTGAAAATTGTATTCTCAAATTCGATTATGGTTATGGCATCCCTTTCCATAAGTTCGAATTGTGAGATTTGGCAATTAGTTTGAATATTTGGAACTTAGTAACATAAGTTCTAGATTGTTTAAACACACATATTAGCTATCTAAGGCAAAGGTGTATAAGTTTGAGAGGCTTCGATAGGCCTTTATCTAAGCTTCTTATTAGAAATATGAATTTCAGAAATTCAATAAGCATTGTTTTCTGGAAGTTCATTTGTTTTCTGAATACATGTCAAAGCTAGTGGGAGCATAAATGTTATGCTTATATGATAATCATCATGATAGTGGGAGCATAAGTGTTATGCTTGTATGATTATTATGGCGAGTATTGCAAGTTAGCAATATTAATTATAGAAAAACAAAGATTCCATTTGTAAAGTTGCATGGGTTGAAAAGTTGTTTTGCTATAATTAAGGGAGAGAATATTATACTTCATTTCAAAATCTAAAGCTTAGATTGAGAAATTTTAACATTTTCAGTCAAAGGATACATTGTGTGTTCTTAAAATTCGATTATGATTATGGCATCCCTCTTCATAGTTCGAATTGTAAGAACATAATACATAAAAGATTAATAAAGTATCATATCTTCATGTAAGACATTATGCATCGTGTCCCATACGCTTCGGGTATAGGATCGATTGCAAATGCTATAATATTTACCATTCTAAAATTTGCCAAATGTGTAGCGCATTAAGAGGGAAAAAGGACTAGAATTGGTTTTGACTAAAATAATCAAACAACTATCAAAGGACGATCCAAAGTTCGCTGAAGATTGGTCGCTTGTGAGTAGTTGGAAGTATGGTATTGGATGGCCCATATCGACATTATTATGAATAGATAAGATTCTATTAAGAATGAGTTGTCATATGGCAAATGTGGAAATGTTTCCATATTGGGAGCTGGATATTGAGATTCTGTGTCTAGATTAGAAAAACATTATGCAAGAAGGATGTTCAAAGGAATGTACTTTGAATGTGAGACTTCACGTCTATGAAATTGTCTTGTAACAATTTCTAAGAAAGTACTTTGTAATTTCATTAGCCAAGTCTTGGTGACTTTTGTGCTATGACTTTACGAAAGGATCGTTGCTAAAATGTTAGAATCTAGCATATTCTAGTAGTGGCAAGAACCTTGTGTTCTTACACTAACAATGGGGATTGAGGAATTGTGAAATGAGAATCATTGGAAAAGTTTTCAATTTATCTATTTTACAAAGCATGGACCATAGGAAACAAAGTGTGCATGCTTAGAGCATGGGACAATTGTTGTTGTAATTCAAGTAATGAGCTGATTATCCGAAACATTAAATGATAAATAATGAGTAATCAATATGGTGGATAAATAGAAGTGTTTTATTTACTCTCACAAGTTTAGGGCCATATAGGATTAAGTATTATTGTTATGTTTCAGTTTGCATGTTTTGACTTCCAGAATAACTAGGTTATTCGAACATCTACGGTCGGTCATACTTTGGAAGTAGGTATGAATAAAGACTGTCATGAATCTGTCTGTAGATTGTCTGAAGAGTTTAGACATGGCACAAGTTTGCTGCAGAGTTCATGAATGCTTTGATAAGATTAGAGTATTGGATTAAACCCACGCTCACTTGGATCACTTCATGGTTTTATCACGAGTGATTAGTGAGACGATAATATTGTATATTCTTGAAACCGAGACATGTGAGTTGTTATTTGTTGGTCGGTTACACATTGATAATAAGTAAACGCACCAGTAACTTGGTGTTATAAAACTTATTGTTGTGTGTGATTCGATCAATAAATGCAAGCGAGCATTTGAGTCGAAGTTTATCCATTCCTTTTACCCAAAGTGGGATAAAAGCGATATCTGTGGGCCTCTCGATGATTTAGTGATGACACCTAAGCGCTTGGCCAAGCCGGGACTAAGTTGATGTGTTCAGTTATAGTCTGTTGTCAGTCATCATAAATCAGAAGTCGGGAAATAGTATAGAGAGAATGATTAAAATTCATGTCTTTTGTCTATACGATATCTTGAGAATGGAGGAATATATATTCCCTTATCTAGAGGACACGCTATCTGATAAGATTAGAGTTGACAGCGGCTTTTGAAAGCTACGATTGCTGATCAGGTTCTGAAGTCATACGGAAAATAGTTATTAGACTTATCCAAGTGGGAGACTGTTGGATTAGTGTCTAAGTCCATAACTATTTTGGTATGTACTTGACCCAATTATGAGCATGGTCCTTTTGGGTTGCCTTCACCATAGCAATATGTAGGATGATTTAAGGAGAGAAAGGTTTAAATATGATTTATTAATATATTATGAGAATAATATATTAAAAGAGAAATCATATTGTTTAATTAATATTAGTCAAGAATTAATTGATAATTAATTTTGTGGCTAAAAGAGATTAATTAAACTTAGGGGACTGGACTGCAATTATTGGATAATTGAGTTATTGGGCTAAGGAATGCTAAAGGAACAAGGGGTGAACGAAATTATGATGGAAGCCCATCATATTTTCTTTCATAGCCTTATCCAGAAGGTTCCATGGGCTGCTTAGAGTTTAAGCTGTCCATTAGGGTTTTGACTGAAACCCTAGCAGCCCACACAAGTATATAAAGGACCCCTTAGGCCCCAAAAACATGGAAAACTGATTCATAAATGGTGTTTTGACCTCAAGCACAAAGACCCCAATCCAAAACCCCCATGGATTCATAAAAAGCTTGGACAAAGGGACACTCTGGACCTCCAAGGGTCCAGATCCAGAAACTAACTCGCTTAAGGGACCAAGGAAGCACTAGATCTAGCCACAAAAGGGCTCAATAAGCCCTAAATCAATATAAACATCAACATAACGGAGAATGGCTCGAAGATAGTACCTCAAATGTGATGTTCTGGACCTCAAATCTTCAGGAAGTGGCTCCTCTTGTTTCCCCTTGGCTATTGCTTCCTTTCCCTTGCTAGATAACACCTCCAAGGTCAATAATGGCTCCTTGACTTACTCCAAACGCTCAAGCTCACTAGGGTTTCACTTAGGGGACCGGTGAGCACAAATGACGGCCATAAGGCCCTTTAAATAGGTCCCAAACCCGAGAAATTAGGGTTTCATTAAACAACGCGGACTCGCCGAGTCCATTCCTTGGACTCACCGAGTCCAAGCGCGAACCCATGTCCAGAACCGCGATCCTACTCAGCGAGTTTGAGCTCCAACTCGCGGAGTCCCCTCACAAAACACCAAATATATATACATAAAAGATACCTAGAAATCCGGGCTGTTACAACATTTTTGGATTTTTATATGATTCTAAAATGTTAAAGTCATTGGATGATTTTGAACTTAAAAAAAGTTGTGCTATTTTTGTAAATAAGTTTACTCATAATAACCTATGTGATGTGGATTTAAATGAATTTTTGACGGAACTTAAAGTATTACAAAAGACTTTGCCAAATGTTGTTATGTGATCGGTTGAAATTTTAGAGTTTGTCGAAAGTAAAGATTGTTATCCAAATGTTTGTATTGCATATAGAATCTTATTAACCATACATATTACTATAGTATCAGCAGAAAGAAATTTCTCAAAACTAAAATTATTAAAAAGCTATTTGAAATCATCAATGTTACAAGAAAGATTAAAAAGTTTGGCTATGTTATGTATTGAAAAAGATTTGTTGGATAATATTGAACTTGATTCTATAATTAATGACTCTGCATCTAAAAAAACTCGTAAATTTAAATTTATTTAGCTTTTGTTTGGTATGTTTATGTATTAGTGTTCAAAGTATTTTTTGGTTTTTTTATTTTGTTGTTTTGTATTAATAGTTGGTAGGTTGTTTGGCTTACGGGACTTGTCCCAAAGTCTTTTCTTTCCATAGGTGGGGAGTCTTCAGCCTTCAATTGTATTATTTTTTTAATTAATAAAATTTCCGGAGGAGCCGCCCTCTTCTAAAAAAATAAAAAAATAAAAAATAAAAAAAAAAACCAATATGAGGGCCCCATTTTTTTTTGCCCGGGGCCCCAAATTATCTAGGACCGGCCCTGCCTGGATAGCATTTTTGAGTTTTTACATATTAGAGAACATTTTTAAAGGTAAGACTAAATTAAATGGTCGTTTGATAGTTGTTAACTGGGTTAAAATCTGACTAAATTAGAAGTTCTAACTGAGTTAACTTCTAACTGAACCTTATTGTTTGATTTTGCATCGTACTTACTGTCAAAATGACTATATTACATTCAAACAATATTTTTCATAAAAGTTCTTTATGATTTACCATTTAATTTTCACAACATTATCTAATTAAAAATTACAATAAATATATGTTATGAAAAAACTATTATATAACTAAATGGATCACGACTATGTTTTATCTTAATTTTCGCATCTCTAGGTTCTTTTTTCTCTAATTGTGCATCTTCCCTAGATGACGGAGAGCAAGTTCAACTTTCTATAAATATTGAACAAAATCAAACGTGCCAGAATATTTACAGCGTAAAGATTATCTAATCTCATGTTAACCATTTCGAACGACATGATAAAAGTATAAAAGTTATTACTATGTAGCCTTCTTTTTTGTATCTTTTTTGGCAGCTTCAACAGTAGTTAATGACAAAGGTTTAACAGGTGCACCTCTTGGAAAAATAGAAATACACACATTTTTGCACAAAATCATGTTCAATCGCACCAAAAAAAATTGTAACAGCCAAAAAATCTAAGGTAAAAATTTCATTTTTATTATAATTAATAAACCATTGTAACTTTGTTCTAAACATTAAAAAAACATTTCAATTAACACAATTATCAGAGTCCAATCCCAAAGATCACATATTGCGGAAAACACGGATGTATGTGTTGCGATTGTCTCGAGCTCTATCATTTGAAAACTGGAGTATCTAAAACATAAACTGAAAACCGTAAGCACAAAGCTTAGTGAGTTCCCCAAATACTGCATACCATACATATCCAACGATCCATACATGTCATACATAACTGAGAGCCATACATATCATTCATATACCATAATCAATAAGAGTGTTATGTGCCAACCATACTCTTGTCATTATGCCACGAGCCACCTCGTGGTCTTTCATGTTAGGCCGGGGGCCACAACCATAGGTCTTACAGACAAGTCCCAAGAGCCACCTCATCGTCTTCCATGCAAGCATCATAAAGACAATTAGCATACAAACTATACTACTTAACTAATTACATGTCAGAGTTCAGACTCTGGTCTTACATATAGTGTGCCAGGAGCCGCCTCCTGGTCTTTCATACATAATGCCAAGGGCTAACCCCCGGGTCTTTCTACAATACATAAACCTAATGGGCCGACATTGGTGCCTTCGACCCATACACCAGTGAGAAGACTAACCTCGAATGCTAAAGCTCACTGCAAGAAATCCATAGTTGCTGCCTTGACAACTTCTCGAGCTAACAATACAAAAATATCACCCAATTAGCAATTGGGTTGCAAACCATGATGCATAATCCATACTTGGGGTAAAATGACTATTTTACCCCTGGCCCAAACAAGATTCATAACTAAGGCCCAAGCCCAAATCCAACAAGATCTAAAACCACAAAATCAATAAAAGCCCACTAATCATATGCGCCTTATCCTAAGACCATATTTTCCAATTCATATTGCTTCAAACACCCCTTGGGACAAACTTGATCAAAGGCATAAGTCAAAAGTCAAATTCAACAACCCAAGTTGACCAACTCGTTGAGTTGTCCTTCAACTCATCGAGTTTCTTCACTAGGCTACAAAGATCGAGCAAAACCCACTCAACTCGTCGAGTTCACCCATGAACTCGACGAGTTCACCAGAAATCCAACCCTTTAATTCATTAAGTCGAACTTTTTGAAACTAAGGGCTTCTCAATCTAGATCTTAACTAAAATGGCCTCAAGAAGGGTAAGGTTTCCAACTTTACCCGTAAGAACCACCAAAATGGGTTCAAAACCCAAACCCTAACTTAAAAGAGTATGTATTTAATCATTAAGCACTTATTCCACAAGGACACAACTCTAAGATGCGGATATGATCATATGAGGCTAGATGGTCATGTAAAGTTTCCAAATTTACACTTATTCATGATTAGAAGAAGCTCAAAAGCTTAAAAGAGACTAAAAGAAGGAGTTAATGAATGCATGAAGCCCTGAGGACCATAAAGTTGGCTCATGAAGATCATAGATCTCGAAAGGATAAACACTTGGTACTTCTACTTCCTCAACAATCACCCATTCATGGCTAAAAGCATACAAATAAACCCAATAAGAGATCTAAGCCAATACCAAAAAATGTTAGAACTTTATACCCAAAATGTGTTGGAAATGGAGTAGAGAATCTAGATCTATGAGCTCCTTCTTGAACCACCACCTTTCACCAAGCTTGTCCTCCTTGAATGAACTTCAAACACACACCAAAACACACACAATGGACTCACAACTGTTGGACTAGTGTCTAAGACTGTAACTATATTTGGTAAGTACTTGACTCGATTATGCATGGTCCTTTTGGGTTGCCTTCACCATAGCAACTTGACAGGATGATTTGTTAAGAGAGAAGAGATATTATGGTTAATATATTATGAGAATAATATATTAAAGAAATAATATTGTTATTTGATTAATATAAGTCATATATTAATTAAGAATTAATTTGGTGACTTAAAGAGGTTAATTAAATAAAGGGGCATAAACTGTCAAATGTGTGATAGTTGTGTTTTGGGCTATGTATCCTTATAGATAGTGGGGTGGACGCAATTTAGGGTTTGGGAACCTTAAAATCATCCAAGCCTAATATCTAGGAGGATCTTGGATTGCTTAGGGCCTATGTTATTCAATTAGGGTTAAAGGTGAAACCCTAGTAGCTTATAGTATAAATAGATCCCTAGGGTGAGGGAAATCGGCACTCATGGAAGGCAAGAAACCCTAGGGCCGATTTATCACCCTCCTCCCTCTCTCTCTCAAGAACATCTTCTTGTTAGTTGGTGTTTGTAAGCCATTAGAGGAGTGACAATTGTGACTCTAAGCTCCAAGAAGAAGAAGTATCAAGCAATTAATCCAAGGTATTGTTCTAGATCTAATTTCATATGATTAGATTCAATTGTTTACATTAGATCTAGTATTGTAAGTCTTGGATTCAATGCATGTTCAATTAGAGAAACCTTGATCCAAGCAATTAGGGTTTGCATGTGCACATAGGAAAGTTCTTGTTGCTCAAACCCATCAGTGGTATCAGAGCTTTGATTGATTTGTAATGAACTGATGCATTGATTGATTGCTTGCTACTTAAAAAATTCAATTTTGTGCTTCTACCTGATGAACTCGGCGAGTCCCACTGTGGACTCGACGAGTAGCTCCAACTCGGCGAGTTCGAGCGTCAGAAACAGGGAATTTTAGGATTTCTTGTTGTTTTACTTGAGGAAACTTTCCTTAACTGTTTTGGGTCATTAAAATCCGATTTTGAACATATATATGAGTATATTCTTGACCAAACAATAGATAATTACCAATTAGTTGAATAATAATTTCCTCATGTGATAATAATTGGTTATTTGAATTAAACTGGTGAATTGTTTTGCAAGTAATAAGATCAAATTGAGATAATCTAATTGTTGATTTACATTATTTGCTATTTGATCCTTATGTTTTGAAAAGTTTAAAACTTGTCCTCATGTTTTGAAATTTAAGTTTTGTGATTAAAGTTTAATTTGAATAATTTAAATTTCAAACCCTAGAATTTTACAAGTTTAAAATTCAACCCTATACTATTATATGATTACAAGTTTAATATATATATATATATATATATATATATATATATATATATATATATATATATATATATATATGTATGTGTGAGTTAAAATATGCTAGTCTTACCGTTAGTAGGCCTCATTCACGAAGCCAGTCTATAAGGTGGGTATAAGGTTGCTGCCTATAAAATGGCGCTTAATGGGTGTACACTCACACACATCGCTTGCTTGACTGGTGGAGGGTCGTTAGCCGAACGGGTAGGATAAGGCAAACCTCTTCTTATTAATAAGTATAATGAATCTATTTAAAGTAACTAAACTATTTTTTAAAATTCCCAATCTTAGTTACTTTAGGAAAAAGTGAATTGATGCAATCCCATGAAATTACGCTCTACACCCTTGTTTAGATGTTAGTGGAGCGTGTGTGGTTAACCGGCACACGAATTGGTTCTAAGAAAAGGTGGCAAAGGGTGTTTCATTGTTTGTCATAGTTCGATGGAGCGTGTGTGGTTTACCGGCACATCGAATAGGTGATTGTAACAATGAAGGCACCGTGTAGATTTGCATGGTTATTCACACCCGCTTTGTGATCCTCAGTATCCCAGTCACAAGCTAGAGGGGTATATCGAGATTTAAACATGCCGTTGAAAAGTTCAATGAATCTCAAAATCTAGGAATTCTCAATACATTTAAAACTTAAAGATTATGTTTTTCGTGGTGAAGAATTAGTGAATCGTCATTCACTTACCTCCAAATTATTTGCATATTGGATTACGGTATCCCTTTTCTAATATGTAAATAATGTTGTTGGGTCCTAGCCCTAAATTTCCATTTTGGGTGTTAATTAGGGACTTAACTCTAATCAACTTTGTTCCTTTCTATTTATAGATGTCTAACGCAAACAACGTTGCTGCTAGCTCATTCACGCCAATGAGCCTTTGTCAAAAAGTGACTTTCGATGGATCGAACTTTAGCGAATGGATAAGATACATTCGCACGATCGCTCGTTATGAGGACAAGGAGTATGTTCTTGATGAGAAGCTCGAAAAGATCAATCCAGAAACTGCTACTCCCGAAGAAATGGCTGTGTTTGAAACACATGAGCGTGATGCAACAAACGTCCATTGCATCATGATAGCCACTATGAACTCTGAATTCCAAAAGTCCTATGAGGACATGTATCCTTATGAGATGCATCTAGACTTGATGGAGCGATACCACCAAAGCACGAGGCAAGAGCGCTATGAGATCATAACAAATATGATCACTGCTAAAATGGGAAGTGGAGAGTCTCTTACCGTGCACTTACAAAAGATGCAAAGGTATGTCGATCGTCTTCACAAGTTGAATGTCAACTTTGGGGAAGATTTGGCTATCGACATTGTTCTTAACTCCTTGACCTCATGCTACAATCAATTTAGGATGACCTACCACATGAAAAAGCTAGAGGTCACCCTAAGCAAACTCCAAGGTCTCCTAAGGACTGCTGAGAGCAACCTAAAGGACAAGTCTGTTGAACCAACTCCCAATCCGTCTGCTGCTCCTGTTTTGGCTATTGGGCAGGGAAGGGGCAAGAATAGGAAGGCTTCTTTGAAGAACCACCGCAAGGGAAAGTCCCAAGATGGTTCCTCTTCTATTGGGACCAAGGTTGATCCTGCTAAGCCTAACCCTAACCCAAAAGAGGCAGAGTGCCATCATTGCCACAAAATAGGGCATTGGAAGAGAAGATGCCCGGAATATCTGCAAGCCATCAAGGATGGAAAGATCAAGCCATCTTTTGCAGGTATATACACAATTAAATCTAATGATTCATCCCATGCTATTTCTTGGGTTCTTGATACAGGGTGTGGTTACCACATTTGTTCTGATTTGCAGGGACTAGGAAGAAATACGGATGTGTAACTTGGAAGAATAAATCTAATCATGGGGAACAGAAGATCGTCGCCTGTTACAAAGATTGGAGTGTATTCTTTAGTGCTTAGTAATGGATTGAATTTAGATTTAAATAATTATTGCTACTCGCCAGATATGGAAAGAAATATCATTACTTTTCATGGTTTGTTTAAATAAGGATTTAGATATTCTTTTAATTATGAGAATGGTTCGATTTATGCTTATCTAAATGGTGTTTTATATTTTGAAGCAATGCCTTGTAATGGAATTTATGAAACTGTTATGGTTGTAGATAACCTAGGAAATGATGTGTTGTGTATGGATTTTTCCAATAGTATGGATAGAGCATCCTTGTGGCATTGTCATCTAGGACATGTCAACAATAAGCGCATAGCCAAACTCCAAAAGGATGGAGTGTTGGAGTCATTCGACCTTAGGGAAGATGACACGTGCGAATCTTGTTTACTTGGAAAGATGACCAAGTCACCCTTCACTGGCACTTGTGAGAGGGGTGATGGTTTATTGGATCTCATACACACCGACGTGTGTGGGCCCTTTAGATCTACAACAAAGGATGGGAACCGCTTCTACGTGACTTTCACCGATGATTATAGTATATATGGGTATATCTACTTAATCAAGCACAAGTCATAAAGGTTTGAAAACTTCAAAGAATTCAAACATGAAGTGGAGAATCAATTGGGTAGGAAAATCAAGATGCTTCAATCCGATCAAGGAGGAGAGTACCTAAGTCTTGAATTCCACGACTATCTCGAGGAATGCAGAATAGTTTCGCAATTGACACCACCTAGGACACCCCAGTTGAATGGTGTGGCAGAAAGGCGTAATCGAACCCTGTTAGACATGGTTCGTTCAATGATGAGTCGTGCTTCACTACCTATCTCATTCTGGGGGTATGCCTTAGAGACTGCCGTCCATATCCTTAACCGAGTCCCTACAAAGAAGGTTGCCAAAACACCTCACGAGATGTGGACATGGGAAGCTCCCTCGGTAGCACATATCAAAGTTTGGGGCTGTGAGGTTTTCGTAAGACGAGAGACTCACGACAAGCTCGAACCTCGTAGCGAGCGATGTATTTTCATCGGCTATCCGCAGAAATCCTTTGGATATCTCTTCTATAGAACGAGTGATAATGTTGTCTTCGTTGCGAGGAGAGGGGTTTTCCGAGAGACAGAACTCATAAGCCAAGGAGACAGTGGGAGGCAAATCGATCTTGAAGAGATTCAAGAGTCGAGCGATGAAGGAACCTCTAACGCTAGTGCTCAACCCGAGGAGGAAACTCCGGTTGAACCGATTGACGAGTCCTTACCTCTAAGACGTTCCGAAAGAGTTAGAGTTCAACCCCAGTTTTATGGTTTTCATATCACTACCAAAGGGGATACGTATATTAGTGATGGTACACTAATAAATCTAGATGAACCTAATAGCTATAAGGAAGCCATGGCAGGCCTAGAGTCTATAAATGGAAAGAGGCGATGGACAGCGAGATTCAGTCCATGTATGACAACCATGTTTGGAATTTGGTTGACAATTTGCCCGGACGTAAGACGGTTGGGTCCAAATGGATCTTCAAGAAGAAGACCGACGTGGATGGGAAAGTGCACACGTATAAGGCACGACTAGTGGCAAAGGGCTTTACTCAAACTCCCGGAGTTGACTATGATGAGACCTTCTCACCAGTTGCTAAGATAAAATCTATTAGGGTGATGCTAGCCATTGCTACATTTCATGATTACGAGATATGGTAGATGGATGTCAAGAACGCTTTCCTTAATGGGAAGTTGGCTGAGGATGTTTACATGGCTCAACCAGAGGGTTTTGTCGATCTGAAGCATCCTAATAGAGTGTGCCAGTTTGAGAAGTCCATTTATGGACTTAAGCAAGCGTCTCACATATGGAATCTTTGCTTCGATGAGAAAGTCAAAGAGTTTGGATTTGTTCGAAGTGAAGATGAATCATGTGTATATGTCAAGGCCAGTGGGAGTATAGTTAGCTTCCTCGTTTTGTATGTCGATGACATACTGATCATAGGAAACAACGTCCCGACTTTGCAGGAGGTTAAGTCCTGGATCGGGAAGTGCTTCGCTATGAAGGACCTCAGAAAGGCTTCCTATATTTTGGGAATAAGGATAGTGAGAGAAAGAAGTAAGAGACTAATAGGACTTAGTCAGAATACTTACTTAGATAAGGTACTAAAACGTTTTAGTATGGAAAACTCGAAGAAGGGAGAACTACCGATACAAAGTAATACCAAGTTGAGTAAGACTCAAAGTTTGAGTACCGAAGCCGAGATAGCTGAGATGAGCCGAGTACCCTACGCTTCCGCAGTTGGCTCAATCATGTACACTTTGACTTGTACTCGCCCTGATGTGGCCTTTGCTTTGAGCATGGTCAGTAGATATCAAGGGAACCCTGGCAAAGCTCATTGGATTGAGGTCAAGAATATACTCAAGTACCTTCGGAGGACCAAAGAATGGTTCTTAGTCCTCGGAAGGAGTGATGACTTAAAGGTGTGAGGGTATAGTGACGCCAGCTTCCAGATCGACAGGGACAACTACCGTTCGCAGTCGGGCTGGGTTTTTACCCTGAATGGAGGAGTAGTGACTTGGAATAGTTCCAAACAAGAAACCGTAGCTAATTCAACGTGCGAGTCAGAGTACATTGTAGCGAGCGAAGCATAAAAGGAGGCGATGTGGTTGAAGAACATCATTGGTGATCTTGGAGTTGTGCCTGCCATAAAGGAGCCTATGGAAATTTTCTGTGATAATGAGGGAGCGATTGCCTTGACCAAGGAATCGAGGGATCATGGTAGATCTCGGCACATCGACATAAAATATCACTTTATTAGACATCGAGTAGAAGAACGACACCTCGTAGTGAAGAGGGTATCGTCAGAGGATAACCCAGTAGACCCGCTTATGAAGGGACTGAGTAGTGTTAAACATTTGCAGCACGCTAGGAGCATTGGGTTGAAAGACGATATTAGTTTAGATTAGATAGTTTTGAAACATGTAATAGATAAATGTAATTGACATTTGATGATTAAATAAAGGAGTATTCTTTATGTGTAAAGATACTGTCTTATGTTAATTGTTTAACTATTGTTTCACTTTGCATGTTTTGACTTCCTAAATAATTAAGTTATTAAGAATAATCGAATTATTCGAATGGTCCACAATCATTTATATGTTGGAAGTAGGTATGAATGAAGATTGTCATGAATTGCTGTGTAGATTGTCTAAAAGGTATTAGACATAGCAAAGGTTTGCTACAACGTTCGTGAGTGCTTATGAACAAGTTTTGAGCATTGGAATAAACCCGCACTTGCTGGAATCACTTTATGGAATGTGACACAAGTGATCGCAAGACGATAATATCATATGGTCTTAAAACCAAGATATATGGTTTATTGTTTATTAATTGATTATGCATTGACAATGCGAAACCGCATCAGTAAATTGATGTCATAAAACGCATTGTTGTGTATAGTTTATTAGTGAATAGTAAATGCATATAAGTCGAAGTTTATCTGTTACTTTTATCCTAAAAGAAAAAAAAGCGATATCACGGCCGCTCGATGATTTAATTTGACTTATGTGTCGGGCCCGGTCAGGACTGAATTGATGTGTTCAATTAAGTTCTATGTCAAATAAATTTGAGATCGAGAAACCAACTGCTGGACAATAAGTTCCATAAGATTGTCCGCATAATATCTAAACAGAGGACTGTACGATCCTTTATTTAAAGGACATGAGATTGATAAGATCAGAGTTGACAGGGTCTTTGAGAGCTACGATTGCTAATCGGTTTGTGTTTGCATATTTAGTTACTAGACTTATCCAAGTGGGAGACTGTTGGATTAGTGTCTAAGGCTGTAACTATATTTGGTAAGTACTTGACTCGATTATGCATGGTCCTTTTGGGTTGCCTTCACCATAGCAACTTGACAGGATGATTTGTTAAGAGAGAAGAGATATTATTGTTATTATATTATGAGAATAATATATTAAAGAAATAATATTGTTATTTGATTAATATAAGTCATATATTAATTAAGAATTAATTTACTGACTTAAAGAGGTTAATTAAATAATGGGGCATAAACTGTCAAATGTGTGATAGTTGTGTTTTGGGCTATGTATCCTTATAGATAATGGGGTGGACGAAATTTAGGGTTTGGGAACCTTAAAATCATCCAAGCCTAATATCTAGGAGGATATTGGATTGCTTAGGGCCTAAGTTATTCAATTAGGGTTAAAGGTGAAACCCTAGTAGCTCATAGTATAAATAGATCCCTAGGATGAGGGAAATCGGCACTCATGCAAGGCAAGAAACCCTAGGGCCGATTTCTCACCCTCCTCCCTCTCTCTCAAGATCATCTTCTTGCTAGTTGGTGTTTTTAAGCCATTAGAGGAGTGACAATTGTGACTCTAAGCTCCAAGAAGAAGAAGTATCAAGCAATTAATCCAAGGTATTGTTCTAGATCCAATTTCATTTGATTAGATTCAATTGTTTACAATAGATCCAGTATTGTAAGTCTTGGTTTCAATGCATGTTCAATTAGAGAAACCTAGATCTAAGTAATTAGGGTTTGCATGTGCACATAGGAAAGTTCTTGTTGCTCAAACCTATCAACAACACTCTTGTAGGCTCTAGGGTTTTGAGATTAGGGTTAGGGGCTATAGAGGCTGGAAATGAGGCCAACACCTAGAACTTAAAGTGTTTAAATAGAGTGCAAAACCGCAAAATTAGGGTTTCCTAAACAGCGCCCAACTCGTCGAGCTGGCTCCTCCAACTCACCGAGTTGTCTCATTAACCTCGCGGCCAAAACAACATCTACTCGCCGAGTTGAGGCTCCTCAACTCGTCGAGTAACGATTCTACATCTTCAGTTTGCCGAGTTGGCTCCTACAACTCGCCGAGTTTAACTTGAAATTGGCATAATTCCACAATTAACCTTCTAGATTCTGGGTGTTACAACCCTACACACTTAAATTAGATTTCGTCATCGAAATTGCTCCTTACTAACACTCATACCAAAGCGACCAACCTGGTGATTATAAACAAAATTTCTATGCACAAAATAATCTTCCCAAGGCAACCAAAATCCCAAACCAAAACTTCTATCCCAAAGATAACATCCAAACCTTCATTCCCTACAAACTACTTCTACCTTTCTGAGACCTAAAATATATAATAGTCTGAATCCTCGGCAGACCGCTCATGATGAAACATCTCAATGCCCAACTCTCAGCAAATAACCGACCAACCATAACACTTCCAATTCTGAACATACCACAGTGTATCCAAATTTACTGAAAACACCCTTAGAATAGTTCTTCAAGCCTGATGAAGAACGAATCCTTAATCTCTCAAATAAAATCAATCCTATCTCAACTGAAATATGAAACCTAAGTCTCAATGGTCTGAATCCTTGTCAGACCTCCCATGCCGAACCCCCTTATCACATTGTTGCTTCGAAGGGAAACAAAGTCACTAACCATAAACAACTACAAAACACTTATACATGACAGAAGACTCAGATAATCCTTTGAGTAGAAGATTCATTCATGCAACGGTTAGGCTCAAACTAGAGCTGCACAACATGGTCAAATCAATTACTCTGAGATTATTTAATCCCACTGCGCGTAACTTAGAATTTCCCAATCAATCAGTTACTACACACACACACACGAGACCTAATCACTAATACTGCCTGTAACACTGATACTGCCCGAAATAATTAAACTGCCTGAAACACCGAAACTGCCCGAAACAACATGCTGACTCCTGGCTACTTTCCAAAATCCACTGAGACCTCCTTAGTTCCAGTTCGTCAGCCAGTCATCTGAAATACCGGTTTCCAGCCCTGTTTCTGAGCCAAAAGACTCCCATACAGTCACCTCTCGCGACTTCCGACAGAAAGCCTCACAGGCAATAACTACCCAAACCGTATCGACACTAATCCGATGCTAAAGCGAACGCTACGGGACCAACTGTAGTCTTTCCTCACACACAATCTCCCATGACCTACCATAACCTAATTCCAATCATATTGTGGCCCTCCTACATTCTTGCGAACTAACCCACCCTGTCCTAAACCATTCGAAGAAAACCGCGATAAAAACACAGGTTTGCCACAATCTTACCACTAAACAAGGACCGGTGAAGGCTAAAGGCCAGCCTACAGTCTTACAACACTCCCACATCAACTCACAACTAGTGAATGCTACAGGGCACCCCACAGTCTTACAACACTTCTACACTAACCATAATCGCGGCTCGCTGCCTTACCCCTAATCTATCAAATCGAACACACCCAGAGTCAAGCACACACTCGACCGAACACCCAAGATGAACTTGTGCCATGCTTAGAACCCCAACTTGATTCCCCAAATCCTACTATCAAGCACCAAGAGAATGCGACCTCAATGTCAGTAAGTTTCCTGAACTTCCAACTCACACAATCCTTAATCCAAACAACGACTTGAGTCGCCTTCCTCCCTGACGGGGATGAGAAACTTATCCTAGTTTTGATACCGCTTCTGCTCCTGAATCCAAGGACGATTCTCCCCTACTTCAATTTAACTTAATTCTCACAGCACACGAGAATTGAAGAATTCACAATCCTTCTTACTTTACGACGATCGATTTGCTGACACCCAATTCTTATCCTAGTTAATGATCCCTTAATATCCAACTTAAAAGGCCACACAACCCCTGAAAACCAACTAAACACTTCCCAAATCTCCACAACGCTGATAATTCCAAACACTTATAATGATATCTCAGTCAAATATTGAAATTCAAAGGACAAATTCTCCAACAAATGCCTTAGCAACAAACCACTACCCTCGGCACCTCCAAAAACCAATCCAAGCACAATGACTAAAACCACTAGATCTTTGCGATACTGTACAACTACCCAATTGAATCCTAACCATAAACCTTCCACACAATGCCCCCAAACTGATCCCGACTACAACCAAGATAACATAGAACACTCCTCACCCACTATAAGAGAAACAACCTTTCACTAACCATTGATAATTCACGGCATGCAAATGGCATATAACTATTGGATTATGTGTCTTAACCCATAACTATTTTGGTATGTACTTGACCCGATTCTGAGCATAGTCCTTTTAGGTTGCCTTCACCATATGTAACATCCGGTTTTCCAGGTATATTGATTTATGTTATATTCCTTTAATTATGTGAGGTGACTCGACGAGTTGGTGCTTAGACTCGTCGAGTATGGTCACGGCTAGATGACATGGTTAATGAGGGGACTCGACGAGTTAGGGGAGTGCCTCGCCGAGTCAGAGCTGACAGAAGAAACCCTAATTTCTCGGGTTTGGGACCTATTTAAAGGCCCTTATGGCCTCCATTTGCGGCTACCAGTTCATAGAGAGAAAACATAGAGTGTGTGAACGTTTTAATACAGGAAGGAATCCATTCTTGACCTTTGTGGTGTTGTTTAAGAAGAAGAAGGAGGTTCTAGCCAAGAGGAAGCAAATAAGGTTGCTATTCTGTGGATTTGAGGCTAAGATCATCTCATTTGAGGTACCATTTCGATCCATCTTCTGATTTATGAGGTAGATATGGATTTAGGGTTTCTTATTCCCTTTTGTTGGGATGAGTTGATGTCCAAATAGTCCCTTATGGAGAGAAGGCTTTAGATTTGGATCCATAGAGGTCCAGGGAGCCTTACTCATCAAGCTTTATGAAGAGCAATGAAGATTAGGACCTTGGGTTGAAGTATTTGGGGCTAAATCATCATATATGGTCATTTAGACGTTGCATGTGCATCAAGATAGAGAATTTACATGATTATTGAGCTAGGGGAGGGTAGATCAAGGATTAGAGGAACATATCTGACCTCAGGAAATCTCTTGAGTTTGTGAATGGCATGAACTTGCCGAGTCCAGGAATAGACTCGACGAGTAGGAGCGGGTTTCCCGAGGATCACAAAGTTGATGACTTGCTGACTTGTGGGAATGACTCTGTGAGTCAGAAGGGATCTAGGGGACTTGAGTTCATGACTAAACTTGCCGAGTCAAAAGCCGGAGTCGACGAGTTAGGACGGGTTGCCCCACAATTCACGATCAGTGTCGATTTGAAGAGTGGGGGATTGACTCAGTAAGTCAAGTGAGTGCCAGGATTTTGAAGGACACGCATGGACTCGCCGAGTCACATTGGTGCACTCGCCGAGTCTGGTCAAAGTTTGACCGTTGACTTTGTTGACTTTTAGGGTTTGGTCGACATTTGGACTTGTGGACTGTTTGAAGGGTAAAATGGTCTTTAAGCCTTCTTAGAGGACATATGGTAGTCTAGTCTAGCCTGGAGAGCTGATATTAATTGATATGATTGTTATGTTTTAGGCTGAGGCTAGATCCGTGTATACGCGAGCGAGATACTACCCAAGATATCCGAGGTGAGTCTTCTCACTATATTGTACCTGGAAGGGTACCTATGTGTGACCGTAAGGTCTTATATGCTATGAGATATATATGCTATATGTTGATATGTGATATGTATATGTTATGTATGCTATGTATGATAAGGACCGGAAGGTCAAGATGATACGGATCGGAAGGTCTAGAGGACATGGACCGGAAGGTCAGGAGGTTATGGACCGGAAGGTCGACACGGGTAGGATCGGAAGGTCTACCAGGATTTGGGATAGAAGTCCCCTGAGACACTTGGACCGAAAGGTTCCACAAAGTTATGGCCTGGAAAGGCGTATGTGTTGTATGTGGTATTTTGGGGTACTCACTAAGTATTTATGTGGCACCTGGTTCTTGGTATGTATTCTGTTATTAAATCTTCATTTATTTTTGCATTTTTGGCCTTGGACTCGTCGAGTCAAAGGACTGACTTGCCGAGTAGAAGCAAGATGAGGCGCGGGGATTAAATTGCGGACTTGGCGAGTCGAGTCTCGGACTCGGCGAGTAGCCGTTGTTTGGGCAAAAACCCTAATCAAGGGGTTTGCACCCTATTTAAATGGCCTTATGCAGCCTCCATTTCCCTTTTATAATCCCAAACACTCCTCATAGCAAACCCTAGCCGTTTTGTGAAGATCTAAGGCCTTTTGAGTGATTCTTGTGAGTTTTGATCTCAAAGAAGAAGGAAGAGCATAGAAGGATCAAGAAGGGACTGGAGGATTCGAGTTTGGTTCACCTTTTGCAGTCCTTGGAAGGTATAAAGTCTCAAACTTGCTCATTCTTTTGTTAGATCCCTGTTTGGGGTGATTTAGGGATTTTATAAGCCATTTTTGGTGGCCAACCATGTTTGCAAACATGGTTGGGTGTTTGGGCTTCTGTATCATGTCGTTTTATGAGCCACAAGTCAGATCTAGGTTGCTTTTTGCACCAAGGAAGGCCCCATGCAACAAAAGAACCATTTTAGAGCCTTTTAAGCTCTAATGTCCCATGCATGCATGTAATGTTTGTAACTTTACGTGCTAGATCAAGTTTGGGGGACTGGATCTATCATTTGGTTAAGTGTTGTACATCAGAAATCGAAGATCTTAGTAAGGAATGTGATAGACTCGGCGAGTCCAAGGGTTGTGGTCCCATATCAGTGAGGGTCATAAGGACCAATTGAGTGTGGAAAGGGTTTAGGAGTCCCGGGGAGTGACCCAACGTTCTGGACTAAGCAAAGTGTTATGGGAATTCATGGTACTCGGCAAGTGCATGAACGGACTCGGTGAGTCCAAGACAATCTTCATGGAACTCAGCAAGTTGTTCATCAACTCGGCGAGTCGAGGACAGAACGTGTTTATAGGATGAAGAGTAACTCGACGAGTTGTTCATACAACTCGATGAGTCAAGTCAGGACATGAGTATCAGTTGATGATAAACTCGATGAGTTGTTCATACAACCCGGCGAGTCGGATGTGGATTCAGTCGGTGTTCATTTAGAAGGAAAACTCGTCGAGTCATCGCCTAACTCGACGAGTAGAGACGGGTATGAGGTTTGGTGGAAGGATAGGGACTCAGCGAGATGACGAGTCAACTCGGCAAGTCAGGTCAACTTGAAGTTGACTTTGACTTTGACTTTGATTTGGTCAAGGGGTAAAATGGTCATTTTACCCTAAGGGTGGATGTAAGTTTCTGACTAAGTGTTGTGTGTGAATTTTAGTCGGTGGATTTCCGGAGCAGCAGTGGCATCAGTTAGAGGATTCCCGCACAGTTCAGCAGATACGAGGTGAGTTACCTTCCAGTAGGGGTGGGTCTAAGGCCACAATGCCGGCCCACCATTAAGGAGTATTTAGAAGATAATTGTCTTTGTGATAACTTATCTTGGTCTGGTATGCGTTTGGTTATGAGTTATATCTGTATGATATGTTACATGATAGGGATAGTTTCCCTGATAGTGGTCTTAGGACCAAGGGGTAGGTCAGTACCCGGATATGTCTGAATGTGTGCTTTTATCTTGCTATCGTATGCTGGTGGTAGGGGGAGGAATAGTCCCCAGTTACCGGTTGAAAGATACCGATGATGATTACCAGTTGAAAGATACCGATGACGATTACCGGTTGAAAGATACCGATGATGATTACCGGTTGAAAGATACCGATGACGATTACCGGTTGAAAGATACCGATGGTATTATATGGTATGTGGTATGATGGGGGGGGGGGAACTCACTAAGCTTTATGCTTACGGTTTTAGTTTTTGGTTTCAGGTACCTCTTCATCCAAGGGGAAGGAACCGACGGCGTAGCATGGCATCACACACACTCACTTATGATTTCAGCACGGTGTTTTTTTGGGATTGTACTCTGATATGACATTTGTTCATGGTTGTGGGTTTTCAAACATGATACTTGCTTTTGAGATGACGTGTCTATACCATATTTCCTAATGAATGTTTTATGAATTAATTAATCAAAAATGAAATTTTTGGGCTTGAATTTTGGGATGTTACAAATTGGTATTAGAGCCCTGGTTTGAGCGATTTGGACACGCCCTCGGGGGTGTCTGGAATCAAACTCTGGGGCGAAAATATTTTTTTTCAATCAAATGATTTTCTAAAAAAAATCTAAGCGAAAGGATTTTATGAAAGACAAGGTGTGTGATGCGTGCGACCGGCCGTGCTCAAGTAAGTTTTCCCCAAGATACCCATAAATGTTATGTTATGCTATATGGCTTGATTCAGAATTGCATGTTAGAATAGGACTAAGCATCTAAGAAGATGCCTTGTGTGCCTGATATATGATTCTGATAATTGCATGCTAGTTAGGGCTAAGGATCTAGGAGGATGCCCTATATGCCTATTGTATGAGCTATATGCTAGGGCTGTTTAGTCAGTAGTAGGATGGCCTGTATAGGTTATGCCTGATTTGGTTACTCGATGCACGAATGCTGCTTGCTTTGTGCTATGGGGGTTCTGGCTATTTCCAACTAACTAAGGAGCGGATATGTAATAGTACCTGTAAGTTAGTTAGGGGGAAATGGTAGGGGGCTCTTGTGTAGCTGATGGTGGAGAGTAGGTCGGAGAGTGCCCTAGGGAAGCCTAGGATGAGGTTAGTGGAAAGGGGTATCGGTAAAGGGACCTGGTGAAGTTGAAGCAATCCTTGAGGAAAGCACGGGTAGATGTGTAAGGTAGTATGGGCCCGTACTACTGAAAGCAGAGGACCCGTACTCGAATCAAGGAGGGCCTAGATGAAATCGGGAACCTTAGGAAGTATGTTAGATCTCTCGAGTATATGAATGATCCTGACCTTTATGCGTGTATTTTCAGTATGGTGACCCCACGACTTGGAGCAGGAGGTTCCAGATCAGGATCAGGATAGGGCTCGGGTTTGGGATCCGAGCAGGTTGATGACGGGCTACGCGAGTTCATCGCGTCTGAGATCACAAGGGGCATCCTTGAGTCGACCCCTATCATCTTCGAGTCAATCAAGGAGGGGATTGTTGAGTTGATGGAGGATCGTCTCTGATCATTCAGGAGTGATATGGCGTCTAGCCAGATGGGTACGCGTACACTGTCCTTTAAGGATTTTCGTGGGAGTTGTGCGCCCAATTTCCATGGGGTGAAAGACCCCATTACTGCTAAGAGATGGATCGCAGACATTGAGTCTGTGCAGCTGATGAGCTTCTGCCCAGAGGGGTCGAAGGTGAGATATGCAGCAGGATGCTTGCGAGACAGGGCTAGGGATTGGTAGGAGTATGTTGGCAACTCATTGAGGGCCGCGGCTGTTGAGGCTATGACTTGGTCGGATTTTGTGACCAGATTCAAGGCGGAGTTTGCGCCAGCTGTGGAGCTTCAACAGCTCGCCAGGGAGTTTTTGGATTTGAAGCAGACTACGGATACTGTGGCGGAGATCACCACCAAGTTTCGGGAGAGGGCATTGCTGGTGCCCCAGGACGCGGGTGATCAGGATATGAGGAGGACCCGCTACCATGACATGCTACGAGATGACATTCAGGAGCATGTTAGTTTTTCGGCTTGCCCTACCTTGGATTCCATGATTGCCAGGGCTAGGGAGAGGGAGATTGATCTGGAGCACGTTCAGAAGAGGAAGGCAGTGGAGGGGCTGACGACTGGGGCTTCGGGGAAGAAGCCCAGAGGATCTGATGGTAGGCCGAAAGGCCAGGCAGGACGAGACCACTGTGGGAAATTCGGTCGGTCACGTGGGAACTTGTCGCACTGGGCCGGGTTCGGGCTGCTATAAGTGTGGCAAGGTGGGGCATTTTGGTAGGGATTGTACTGTCGTCGCCACTGCGGTACAGATGACAGACGTGATTTGCTTCCATTGCAATCAGAGGGGCCACAAAAAGGCCAATTGCCCGAGATTGACAGCAGCGTCAGCAGCAGTGCCAGCGGCAGCGCCGGTCTCAGCGACGGCGTGGGTTACAAATGGCCGAAAGGTCAAGATAGAGGTTCCAGTGGTGTGGAGCCGAGCATTTCAGCTGACGGCCAGGGAGGCACACGCTGCACCCGATGTGGTGACGGGTATGATTCTTTCCCTCTGAACTTCTTTTCTTGTGATTGTGTTATCGATATGTGCTCTGTTTAGGATCGTTCCATGTGAACGACATCCTAGTTTTGGTGTTGTTTGACTCGGGCGCTACCCAATCATTTGTGTCTCTCGCTCTTAGCAAGAGATTTTCCGATTCTTCGGGCATGTTGGATTGCCCTCTAGAGGTAGAGATTGCAGACGACCGTTCGGTGCGGGCATTGACGGTATTTCGAGATTGTGTGCTGATGTTATTTGAGGAGCGCTACTTGGTAGACTTGGTTCCCATTCCAATACGTGAGAACAAGGTGATTATAGGCATGGATTGGCTCAGCCCTAATGGGGCAGTGATCGACTGCATGCAGCAGTTGGTGCGATTCAGGACCCCAAGTGGGGGAGAGCTGGTGATTCTGGGCGAGAGGCCACAACGAGGACCAGCTTTATGTTCAGCAGCGAGAGCTAGGCGCTACCTCCAGCGGGGTTGCGCAGGTTATGTCACGTATGTTATGGATACCCAGGAAACGGGTAGGGAGACGGTGGACGATGTACCTGTGGTACGAGAGTTTGTGGACGTATTCCCTGAGGAGTTGCCGGGGATACCTCCGGAATGACAGGTGGAATTCAGGATCGACCTGGTTCCTGGTGCGACTCTGATAGCCAAGGCGCCGTATCGGTTGGCTCCTCCTGAGATGCATGAGTTTTCTACACAGCTACAGGAGCTGTTAGACAAGGGTTTCATTAGACCGAGCAGTTCACCCTGGGGAGACTCGATTCTGTTTGTGAGGAAGATGGACGGGTCGCATCGGATGTGTATAGATTATCGGGAGCTGGACAAAGTAACGGTGAAGAACCGCTACCCACTCCCAAGGATTGATGACCTCTTTGACCAACTTCAGGGAGCATCTTGGTTCTCCAAGATTGATTTGCATTCAGTGTATCATCAGATGAGGGTCAGAGAGGAGGATGTACAGAAGACTGCGTTTCGGACGCGTTATGGCCATTATGAGTTTGTGGTGATGCCTTTCGGGCTCACCAATGCTCCTGCCGTGTTCATGGATCTCATGAACCGCGTGTGTAGACCGATGTTGGATCGGTCTGTGATAGTATTTATTGATGACATCTTGGTTTATTCCAAGACGCGGGAGCAGCATGAGGAGCATCGACGGGAGGTTCTGGAGACATTGAGGAGGGAGAACTTGTATGCTAAGTTCTCCAAGTGTGAGTTCTGGTTGTGCGAGGTGCAGTTTCTTGGGCACCTCGTCAACCACAACGGGATTTCGGTAGATCCGGCCAAGGTAGAGGAGAATTGGGAGGTTCCAAGGTCTCCATCTGAGATTCAGAGCTTTCTAGGTTTGGCAGGCTACTATCGGAGATTCATTAAGGACTTCTCCAAGATAGCAGTTCCGCTCACCCGACTGACTAAGAAGTCGATGGTGTATCGTTGGGGGCCTGGCTAGCAGGCCATATCCAAGACGATGAGACAGAGATTGTGCGAGGCGCCAATCTTAGCCCTGCCAGAGGGCATGGAGGATTTTGTTGTGTACTGCGATGCATCCATCACAGGTTTGGGAGCGGTATTGATGAAAAGAGGGCATGTCATCGCCTACGCATCGAGGCAGCTGAAGCCTCACGAGGCGAGCTACCTGACGCAAGATTTGGAGCTGGGGGCTGTTGTGTTCGCCCTCAAGATTTGGCGTCTTTACCTCATTGGGGTTCGTTGTACGATTTACACGGACCACAAGAGTTTGAGGTATCTCATGGACCAGCCAAATCTAAATATGAGGCAGCGTCGGTGGCTTGATGTGGTGAAGGATTATGATTGTGAGATCCTCTACCATCCGGGGAAGGCCAATGTCGTGGCCGATGCGCTTAACCGCAAGGCAGATCCAATCAGGGATATCTGTCTAAGGATGACAGTGATGACTCCGCTTTTGGAGCGGATCCGGGAGGATCAGCAGGAGGCCATGAAGGAGGAACATCGGAAGAGTGAGCGGATTGTGGGGCAGGTTTCCTCTTTCGAATATGATAGCCAGGGTTTATTGACTCTTCATCGTAGGGTGTGGGTCCCTTATCATGGTGGAGTGCGCCAGGTCCTGATGGAGGAGGCGCACAAATCCCGATTCTCCATTCATCCCGGGGCGACGAAGATGTATAGGGATCTTCGTCTGGACTATTTGTGGCCCTGCATGAAGCGGGATGTGGCATGGTACATGGAGCGGTGCTTGACCTGCAGGAAGGTCAAGGCCGAGCATCAGAGACCACATGGCAAGATGCAGCCGTTGGATATCCCGCTGTGGAAATGGGAGGATATTACGATGGATTTTATCACGAAACTTCCCAAGACCGCGCGGGGGATGGATTTGATATGGGTCGTCATGGATCGATTGACCAAGAGCGCCCACTTTATTCCGATTCAGGAGAGCATCTCGGCTCAAAAATTGGCCGATATCTATATCAGGGAGGTGGTGGCGCGGCACGGACTGCTAGTTTCGGTGATTTCGGACAGAGACGTGCGGTTTACTTCCAGGTTTTGGAAGAGGTTTCATGATGAGCTGGGTACTCTTCTGCATTTTAGCACCGCTTTTCACCTGCAGACGGATGGCCAGAGCGAGCGGACCATCTAGACTCTGGAGAATATGCTGCGGGCATGTGTTTTAGATTTCGGAGGTAGTTGGGATACCTACCTCCTGTTGGCGGAGTTCTCGTATAATAACAACTATCATGCGAGTATCGACCGTCCTCTTTTCGAGATGTTATATGGGAGGAGGTGTAGGAACCCGATATGTTGGGGCGAGGTTGGCCAGAGAGTCATGGGGAGCACCAAAGTAGTGCTCAAGATGATAGAGAAGATTCAGCAGGTCCGGAGCAGGCTTTAGACTGCTCAGAGTCGGCAGAAAAGTTACGCCGATAAGCGTCGATCAGACCTGGAATTCCAGGTCGGGGATATGGTTCTCCTGAAAGTATCGCCATGGAAGGGCATCATCTGATTCAGGAAGTGGGGCAAGTTGGGCCCAAGGTATATCAGACCGTTCAAGGTTTTAGCCCAGGTAGGCAAGGTGGCGTACCAGCTGGATCTTCCAGCCGAACTCAGTCAGATCCATAACACCTTCCACGTCTCTCAGCTGCGGAAGTTCCTAGTGGACGATACGGCAGTGGTACCCTTGGAAGCCATTCAGGTTGATGGCAGCCTGAATTACATCGAGCGGCCTGTGACGATCCTTGACTGGAAGTCGAAGGATCTGAGGGAAAAAAGAGTTGAACTCGTGAAGGTACAGTGGCAGCACCGGAAGGGGTCGGAATGGACTTGGGAGCCGGTGAGTGAGATGATGGAGCACTACCCCGAGTTGTTTCAGGATCGAGCGGCAGACTTCGAGGACGAAGTCTAAAATAAGTGGGGGAGATTTGTAGCACCTGGTTCTTGGTATGTATTATGTTATTAAATCTTCATTTATTTTTGTATTTTTGGCCTTGGACTTGGCGAGTCGGAGGACTGACTCGCCGAGTAGAAGCGGGAAGAGGTGCGGGGATTAAATTGCGGACTCGGCGAGTCGAGTCCCGGACTCGGCGAGTAGCCGCTGTTTGGGCAAAAACCCTAATCCAGGGGTTTGCACCCTATTTAAATGACCTTATGCAACCTCCTTTTCCGCTTTATGCTCCCTAACAATCCTCATAGCAAACCCTAGCCGTTTTGTGAAGATCTAAGGCCTTTTGAGTGATTATTGTGTGTTTTGATCTCAAGGAAGAAGGAGGAGCATAGAAGGATCAAGAGGGGACTGAAGGATTCGATTTTGGTTCACCTTTTGCAGTCCTTGGAAAGTATAAAGTCTGAACCTTGCTCATTCTTTTTTTAGATCCCTCTTTGGGGTGATTTAGGGCTTTTATAAGCCATTTTTGGTGGCCAACCATGTTTGCAAACATGGTTGGGGGTTTGGGCTTCCGTATCATGTCATTTAATGAGCCACAAGTCAAATCTAGGTTGATTATTGCACCAAGGAAGGCCCCATGCAACAAAAGAACCATTTTAGAGCCCTGTAAGCTCTAATGTCCCATGCATGAACATAAAGTTTGTAACTTTATGTGCTAGATTGAGTTTGGGGGCATGGATCTATCATTTGGTTAAGTGTTGTACATCAAAAATCGAAGTTCTTAGTAAGGAATGTGATAGACTGGGCGAGTCCATTCCTGGACTCGGTGAGTCCAAGGGTTTTGGTCCCATATCAGTGAGGGTCATAAGGACCAGTTGAGTGTGGAAGGGTTTTAGGAGTCCCGGGGAGTGACCCAACGTTCTGGACTAAGCAAAGTGTTATGGGAATTCATGGTACTCGGTGAGTGCATGAATAGACTCGGTGAGTCCGAGACAATCTTCATGGAACTCGGCGAGTTGTTCATCAACTCAGCGATTCTAGGACAGAACGTGTTCATAGGATGAAGCGTAACTCGACGAGTTTTTCATACAACTCGGTGAGTCAAGTCAGGACATGAGTATCAGTTAATGATGAACTCGACAAGTTGTTCATACAACCCGGCGAGTCGGATGTGGATTCAGTCGGTGTTCATTTAGAAGGAAAACTCATCGAGTCATCGCCTAACTCGACGAGTAGAGACGAATTTGAGGTCTGATGGAAGAATAGGGACTCGACGAGTTGACAATTCAACTCGGCGAGTCAGGTCAACTAGAAGTTGACTTTCAATTTGACTTTGATTTGGTCAAGGGGTAAAATGGTCATTTTACCCTAAGGGTAGATGTCAGTTTCTGACTAAGTGTTGTGTGGGAATTTTAGCCAGTGGATTTCTGGAGTAACAGTGGCAGCAGTCAGAGGATTCCCGCACAGTTCAGCAGATACGAGGTGTGTTACCTTCAAGTAGGGGTGGGTCTAAGGCCACAATGTCGGCCAACCATTGAGGAATATTTAGAAGATAATTGTCTTTGTGATAACTTATCTTGGTCTGGTATGCGTTTGGTTATGAGTTATATTTGTATGATATGTTACATGATAGGAATAGTTTCCCTGATAGTGGTATTAGGACCAAAGGATAGGTTAGTACCCGGATATGTCTGAATGTGTGCTTTTATCTTGCTATCGTATGCTAGTGGTAGGGGGTGGAATAGTCCCCAGTTACCGGTTGAAAGATACCGATGACGATTACCGGTTGAAAGTATTATATGGTATGTGGTATGATGGGGGGAACCCACTAAGCTTTGTGCTTACGGTTTCAGTTTTTGGTTTTAGGTACCTCTTCATCCAAAGGAAAGGAGCCGGCGGCATAGCATGGCGTCACACACACTCACTTATGATTTCCGTACGGTGTTTTTCTGGGATTGTACTCTGATGTGACATGTGTTCATGGTTGTGGGTTTTCAAACTTGATACTTGGTTTTGAGATGACGTGTCTATACCATATTTCCTAATGAATGTTTTATGAATTCATTAATCAAAAATGAAATTTTTGGGCTTGAATTTTGGGATGTTACAATTTATGCTTATAGTTGTTGTGTTGTGTTTTAGGAACTAGCAAGGACCGTGGGAAGGCGCCGATGTGACCCGTACACACATAGAGAAGACTTGATTTTAATCTTGGGATATGTTTTGAATTGATAACAATTATGGAACACTTTTGAGAATGTTTATTATTTGAAAATTTTGGTTGTTGAAAAATGAAAAATTTGTTTTGAAAATCACGTCGTCACAAGTTGGTATCAGAGCCTTGGTTTGAGGGACTCAGATGCACCTTCAGGCGTATCTGAACTCAAACTGAGGATTTGAGAAAATTTTCAAAGATAAAACTATTTTTTTTTTAAAAAAGCAAGAGATTTTGAGACAACCAGAGCGGAGCAGTGTGTACGGACAGCCAGCGCCCGAACGGTGAATCCCCAAAATGCCCTTACGTTATGTGTTATGAGATATGATATGTTATGTTATGCATGCTAGAGGTGGCTAGGTATTAATATTAGGACTAGAGTGGCCTAATTGTGTGATGCCTTAGCCTAGGAAGGATTGGGCTGCTATGTGATGTTTGAGAGCGAGTAGTTAGAAGTGAGGGGCTGATAAGAGGTCTACCGAAGGGTAACCTATGCCAGTGATATTTAGAGTACTTGTGATATGGGATCCAAGGAGGAGGACTTAGGGTGAATACTGATGCGGTGTAGATGGTGGTATCAGGGCCCGTACTACCGAAGACACCGTAGTAGTGCGCACTCTAAGTAAGAATCCTTTGGGTACTAAGGAACAAGTAGGGTCGAGTTTATCGAGTGCGTGCATGCTCGAACGAGTCTTTGATATTATTATGTTATATTTTAGAGACATCATGGTTGGGACACGCCACAGACCTGAGGCGAGCGGTGTGAGTGACGAGGAGCTTCGTCAGATGATCCACGATAAGGTGGCGGCGGCGATCAGCACCGAGATTCCGGAGATGTTTGGGTCTATCAAGAGCACACTGATTGAGACTTTCGATGAGCAGTACGCCGCCGTGACTGAGGCTGCAGCCGCTACAGCTACCATAACTGTGGCTACTGCCAGGCCTCAGGGAGGTGACTCATTGTTGTTTCGGGAGTTCAGCAACACGAAGCCACCTGAGTTTGACGGGATGCTGGATTCGATAGCTGCGATGAGATGGATTGCTGATATTGAGGGATGCTTCTATAAGTGTTCGTGTCCGGAGCATCTGAGGGTTCGGTTCGCATTGAACCAGCTTCGCTTGGGAGTGAAGGACTAGTGGAAGTTCGTGACGGCAAGCTTTACAGTGGCAAAGATCTCAGAGATGACCTGGGAGAGGTTCACCACCATGTTCAGAGATGAGTATGTTCCCCGATGGAGAGGGAATGGTTGATTCAAGAGTTGTTGACCCTCAAGCAGGGTACAGATTCGGTTACTGTAATTACGAAGAAGTTTCATGAGAAGGCGATGTTCTGCCCTGAGCAGGTGTCTACTGAGCAGGAACATATGAGCCGGTATTTGGGCATTCTAAGGATTGACATTCAAGAGTTCGTGTCGAACTCAACGTACCGGACATTTGTTGAGCTCTAGGCAAATGCGCGGAAGAAGGAGATTGAGTTGGAGACTCAGGCCAGGGAGGAGGCTGAGTCTCAGAGGATGGATTGGCGGCCGACTCAGTCTCAGCCGGCAGCCAAGTGGACCAAGTCCGCTGATTTGAGGACTGGAGGCCAGAAGGGCCACAATTACGGGAAGTGCGACAAGGGACATGAGGGGGTCTGTCGATCGGGTGCTTGCTACAAATGTGGCAAGGAGGGGCATATCGCCAAGGATTTCCCCAAGGGATTTATGGTTTGCTTTCATTGCAACCAGATGGGCCATCAGAAGGCCGAGTGTCCGCAGTTGCATCAGGGGTCAGCACAGGGATCTGCGCCTGCTACTAGCTTTACCGAGGATCAGCCAGTGAAGGCCGAGGCTCCGAAGGCTTGTGGGAGAGCTTTCTAGTTGACCGCGGAGGAGGTCCGCGCAGCGCCCGATGTTGTGGCTGGTGTGTATTCTGTTTTTATCTTGTTTTTTATTTGAGATATTGTGCTTATATGATGATATGCATAGGTACTTTTCTTGTGAGTTATGTACTTGCCTTGGTGCTATTTGACTCGGGTGCGAGTCGGTCATTTGATTCCTTGGCATTTAGTAAGCACATTAGTATCCGTCGAGAGGCATTGAGTTGACCTCTGCGAGTTTCTATAGCTGACGAGCGATCGGTGTATGCTACAGATGTGATTCGAGGATGTATCCTTGAAATCTTCGGTGTAGAGTTCCCGATAGATCTGGTCCCGATTGCGATGGGGGACGTGTGTGTTATAGTGGGCATCGATTGGTTGAGCCAATTTGGAGCTGTTATAGACTGCGAGCGTCAGTTGGTGACGATACGAGAGCCTAGTAGGGGAGTACTTATGGTGTACAGCGAGGGAACCCGATGTGGGTCAGCATTTTGTGCGGCTGCCAGGGCGAGGCAGAGTTTGTAGTAGGGCTACAGTGGATTCGTAGCCTATGTAATGGACACGGGAATGGCCGCTAGGAGACCAAGTTCGATGGATGAGGTTTCGATTGTGTGTGAGTTCCCAGATGTTTTTCCCGAGGAATTTCCGGGTGTGCTTCCCGAGAGGCAAGTGGAGTTCTGTATCAATTTGGTTCCGGGAGCAGCACCTATCAGCAAGGCGCCGTATCGCCTCGCGCCGCCAGAGATGCATGAGTTATCCTCGCAGCTTCAGGAGCTGCTGGGGAAGGGGTTTATTCGACCGAGTAGCTCGCCTTGGGGAGCGCCGATCCTTTTTGTTAAGAAAAAGGATGGTTCACACCGGATGTGCATTGACAACCGGGAGTTGAACAAGTTGACGTTCAAGAACCGTTATCCGTTACCGTTACCGAGGATCGATGATCTGTTCGATCAGTTGTAGGGGGCGTCTTGGTTTTCCTAGATAGACTTGAGGTCGGGTTATCATCAGATGAGGGTTCGGGATGAAGATATCCAGAAGACGGCGTTTAGAACTCGTTATGGGCATTACGAGTTCGTGGTGATGCCTTTTGGGCTCACCAATGCGCTAGCAGCGTTCATGGATCTGATGAACGGGGTGTGCAGGCTGATGTTGGATTGGTCGGTGATCGTGTTCATTGATGATATTTTGGTGTATTCGAGATCTAGAGAGCAGCATGAGGAGCATTTGAGGGAGATCCTTGGGGTTCTGAGATCGGAGAGACTTTATGAAAAATTCTCCAAGTGCGAGTTCTGGTTACGAGAGGTCCAGTTCTTGGGGCATCTCGTCAACCAGAGTGGGATTTTGGTCGATCCGGCCAAGATTGAGGCGGTCATGAGGTGGGAGGTGACGAGATCGCCCACAGAGATCAGGAGCTTTCTAGGATTGGCCGGCTATTATCGGAGATTTATCAGGGATTTCTCCAAGATCGTCGTGCCACTCACCAAGTTGACCCGGAAGGGTGTCGCCTTTTCCTGGGGTCCGAAGCAGCAGACTTCATTTAAGACACTTCACCAGAGGTTGTACAAAGCTCCGATGCTCGCACTCCCGGAAGGGATGGAGGATTTCATGGTGTACTGTGATGCATCGATATCCGGGATGGGATCAGTGCTTATGAAGAGTGGGCATGTGATAGAATATGTCTCGAGGCAGCTAAAGCCTCATGAGACGAGGTATCCAACCCACGACCTGGAGTTGGGGGCTGTGGTGTTCACCCTCAAGATCTGGCGTCACGATATGTATGGGGTTCGGTGTATCATATACACGGACCACAAGAGTTTGAAGTACTTGATGGATCAGCCCAACCTGAATATGCGCCAGAGGAGATGGTTAGATGTGGTAAAGGATTATGATTATGAGATCCTGTACCACCCGGGCAAGGCTAATGTTGTGGCCGATGCCTTGAGCCGTAGGGTGGAGAGCGCCCCGATATGAGACGTTTGCATGAGATTGACAGTGATGACTCCTGTGTTGGACACCATTCGAGGTGCTTAGGCGGAGGCCGTGAGACAGGAGAATCGCAAAACGGAGCGGGTGATCGAGAAGGTATCGGAGTTCGTTACCGATAGTCGAGGACTTATGACCTTTCAAGGACGGATTTGGGTACCGTTGGTGGGCGGAACGCGTACCATCTGGATGGAGGAGGCACATAGATCGAGGTTCTCGATCCATATCGGGGTCACTAAGATGTTTTTGGACCTGAAAAGGGAATATTGGTGGCCCTGTATGAAGAGAGACGTTGCATGGTTCATGGAGAAGTGCTTGACCTATCGCAAGGTTAAGGCCGAGCACCAGCGTCCACATGGTAAGTTGCAGCCTTTGGAGATTCCCGAATGGAAGTGGGAACAGATAACCATGGATTTCATCACCAAATTGCCAAGGACTACAAGAGGTGTCGATGCCATTGGGGTGATCATGGTCAGGTTGACGAAGAGCACTCACTTTCTTGCTATCAGTGAGAGTTCTTCTGCTAAGAGACTGGCAGAATTGTGCGTGAGGGAGGTGGTATCGCGTAATGGAGTTCCGATCTCGATTGTTTCAGACCGTGATGTGCGTTTTACTTCCAGATTCTGGAAGAAGTGTCACAAGGAATTGGGTACGAGGCTGTATTTTAGTACCACAAACCACCCACAGACGGACGAACAGAGTGAGGGGACGATTCAGACGCTCGAGGACATGCTTCAGGCATGTGTATTGGACTTCGGAGGAAGTTGGGACACACATTTGCCGTTGGTTGAGTTTTCCTATAACAACAATCATCACTCGAGCATTGGTATGCCACCCTTTGAGCTGTTGTATGGGAGGAGGTGTCGGACTCCCATTTGTTGGGGTGAGGTAGGGCAACGTGTGATGGGTAGTACGGAAATAGTGCTTCAGACAATAAAGTAGATACAGCGGGTCAGACAAAGGTTGTTGACAGCTCAGAGTCGTTAGAAGAGTTATGTGGATAGGCGACGATCCGAGCTCGAGTTCCAGGTTGGGGATCTTGTACTCTTGAAAGTGTCTCCTTGGAAAGGAGTGATTCAATTCAGGAAGAGGGGCAAGATGGGGCCCCGGTATATTGGGCCGTTTAAGGTGATCGCAAGGGTGGGCAGAGTAGCATACCGTTTGGAGCTACCCTCGGAGTTGGACCAAATTCATGATACCTTCCACATGTCGCACCTGAGGAAGAGTATAGCCGACAAGTCGGCAGTAGTACCATTAGAGGATATCTAGGTGGACGCGAGTCTGGATTATGCTGAGAAGCCTATCTCAATCTTGGATCGGTAGATCAAGATTCTGAGGAACAAGGAAGTGCCCCTGGTGCAGGTCTAGTGGCAACATATGAAGGGGTCCGAGCTGACCTAGGAGCCTGAGTCGGGGATGCGGGAGTAGCATCCGGAGTTGTTCGCAACATGAGACTTTGTGGGCAAAGTCTGGTTCTAGTGGGGGAGAATTGTAACATCCAGTTTTCCAAGTATATTGATTTATGTTATATTCCTTTAATTATGTGAGGTGACTTGACGAGTTGGTGCTTAGACTTGTCGAATCTGGTCGCGGCAGGATGACATGGTTAACGAGGGGACTCGACGAGTCAGGGGAGCGACTTGCCGAGTTAGAGCTGACGGAAGAAACCCTAATTTCTCTGGTTTGGGACCTATTTAAAGGCCCTTATGTCCTCCATTTGCGGCTACAAGTTCATAGAGAGAAACCCTAAAGTGTGTGAACGTTTTGATAGAGAAAGGAATCCATTCTTGACCTTTGTGGTGTTTTTTAGCAAGAACAAGGAGGTTCTAGCCAAGAGGAAGCAAAGAAGGTTGCTATTATGTGGATTTGAGGCTAAGATCATATCATTTTAGGTACCATTTCGATCCATCTTCTGATGTATGAGGTAGATATGGATTTAGGGTTTCTTATGCCCTTTTGTTGGGATGAGTTGATGTCCAAATAGTCCCTTATGGCGAGGAGGCTTCAGATCTGGATCCATAGAGGTCCTGGGAGCCTTACTCATCAAGCTTTATGAAGAGCAATGAAGATTAGGACCTTGGGTTGAAGTATTTGGGGCTAAATCATCATATATGGTCATTTAGACATTGCATGTGCATGAAGATAGAGACTTTACGTGATTATTAAGCTAGGGGATGTTAGATCTAAGGATTATAGGAACAGATCTGACCTCAGGAAGTCTCTTGAGTTTGTGAATGGCATGAACTCGCCGAGTCCAGGAATAGACTCGACGAGTAGGAGCGGGTTTCCCCAAGGATCACAAAGTTAATGACTAGCTGAGTTGAGGGAATGACTCGGTGAGTCAGAGGGGATTTAGGGGACTTGAGTTCACGACTGAACTTGCCGAGTCAAGAGCCGGACTCGACGAGTTAGGACGGGTTGCCCCACAATTCACGATCAGTGTCGAGTAGAAGAGTGGGGGATTGACTCAGTAAGTTAAGTGAGTGCCAGGATTTTGAAGGAAACGCATGGACTCGCCGAGTCACATTAGTGCACTTGCTGAGTCTGGTCAAAGTTTGACCGTTGACTTTGTTGACTTTTAGGGTTTGGTCGACATTTGGACTAGTGGACTGTTTGAAGGGTAAAATGGTCTTTTAGCCTTCTTAAAGGACATATGGGAGTCTAGTCTATCCTGGAGAGCTGATATTAATTGAGATGATTGTTATGTTTTAGGCTGAGGCTAGATCAGTGTATACGCGAGCGAGATACTACCTGAGATATCCGAGGTGAGTCTTCTCACAATACTGTACCTGGAAGGGTACCTATGTGTGACCGGAAGGTCTTATATGTTATGAGATATATGTGCTATATGCTGATATGTGATATGTATATGTTATGTATTCTATGTATGATAAGGACTGGAAGGTCAAGATGATATGGATCGGAAGGTCTAGAGGACATGGACCGAAAGGTCAGGAGGTTATGGACCGGAAGGTCGATACAGGTAGGATCGGAAGGTCTACCGGGATTCAGGACGGAAGTCCCCTGAGACACTTGGACCGGAAGGTTCTACAGAGTTATGGCCTGGAAAGGCATATGTGTTGTATGTGGTATTTTGGGGAACTCACTAAGCATTTATGCTTACAGTTGTTGTGTTGTGTTTCAGGTGCTAGCGAGGACCGTGGGATGGCGCCGGCGTGACCCGTACACGCATAGAGAAGACTTGATTTTGATCTTGGGATATGTTTTGAATTGATAACAATTGCGGAACACTTTTGAGAATGTTTATTATATGAAAATTTTGGTTGTTGAAAAATAAAAAAATTGTTTTGAAAATCACGTCGTTACACCATAACAACTGAGAGGATGAATTAAGGAGAAAAAGGATTAATTATGATTTATTAATATATTATATGAATAATATATTAAAAGAGAAATCATATTGTTTAATTAATATTAGTCAAGAATTAATTTTGTGGCTAAAAGAGATTAATTAAATAAAGGGGACTGACATTGCAATTATATGATAGTTGCAAATTGGGCTATGGATTCGTAATGGAAAGGGGATTGGACGAAATCTATGGGAAGCCCATATGGATTTCGTCCAAGGGATTTCTAGGGGAACTCCATGGGTTGCTTAAGGCCTAAGTAGTCAGATTAGGGTTTCCTGGTTTAAAACCATAATAGCCTAAGTATAAAAGGGACCCTTGGCAAGCCAAAAACATCCCTAACCTTCTAAGAGAAACCCTAGGAAGTTTTTGGTGCCTCCTCCCTCTCTCCTTGTTCATCTTGTTGCATATGGTGTTTGTGACTCCATTAGAGGTGCAACATTTGAGGCACTAGGCTTTCAGAAGTCAATTACAAGAAGGATTCAGATTGTTATTGCAACATAACAATCAAGGTAAGATCTAAACTTTATTCTTTTATCAATTTCGATTATTGTATGCTAGAATTAGGGTTTATGAGCTTTGGATGATTATTGCATGTATATTAGATAAACTAGATCAAAAGCTTTAGGGTTTGCATGTACACCATAGGATTTATGTAGTACTCCAAACCAATCTGTGGTATCAGAGATTAGGTTGTTTGTTTGATGTATTTGATGCTTATATGATCATTCTTGGCCTGAAAATCGAATTTTTTGTCCTCTGCCTGACTGACTCGGCAAGTTAGTGGATGAACTCGGCGAGTCTAGGAGTCAAACAAAGGAAATTTCAGGAATTTTACTGATTTGGCTGTGGGATAATTACCATAAACGTTTTTTATTTATAAAATCTGATTTTTATTGTTTTGGTATGATTATCTTAACCCAAATAAAAGTTAATTTTCTTTTAATAAGATATTTATTGCCTTATATGATAAACTTTAATTATTTGTATTATTTGATGTGCATTATCTTGCCTTGAAATAGAATTAGGTCAAATTTAGATAATCACTAATTATTTTATTAATTAAAAGTATTTGTCATTTGATCTATATAGTTTTGGAAAGTTTCAAAACTTGCCCTCAAGTTTTGGAATTAAAATATTTTGATTAAAAGTTCTAATTTCTAAATATTAAATTCTAAACCCAAGTTTTTTTTTGAAAAGTTCAAATTGCACTGTAACGACGTAGTTTTTCAAAACAATTTTTCATTTTAAAACACACTTTCATTCACACGATAATCATAAAAACATAATGTGTCCACTGTTACATAATAAAACATGTCCCAAGATCTCAATATCATAAACTATATAAGTGTGTACGGATCATGCTGGCGCCTTCACGCGATCCTCGCTTGTACCTGAAACACATAACATAACAACTGTAAGCATAAATGCTTAATGAGTTCCCCAAAATACCACATACTCCACATACGCCTTTCCAGGCCATAACTCTGTAGGATCTTCCAATCCATGTGTCTCAGGGAACTTCCGTCCCAAATCCTAGTTGATCTTGCGGTCCTACCCATATCGACCTTCCGGTCCGTACCCTCTTGACCTTCTGGTCTATATCATCTTGACCTTCCGGTCCTTACCATACATAACATACATAACATATACATAAATATCATCTTAACCTTCCGGTCCTTATCATACATAACATACATAGCACATACATATCACATGACCGCATATAGCACATACATCATATCATACAAGACCTCCCAGTCACACATAGGTACCTTTCTATGTATAATATAGTGAGAAGACTCACCTCAATGAAGTCGGATAAACTCTCGTGCTGAACGTCCCGACCTAGCCTCCTCCTATTATTCAAATAACATTCCCGATCAATACTCTCCCATGATCTCATCTCTACAAACTGGGTAGAAGGCCATTCTACCCTACCCTGAACTCTCCTGAATTAGTCTTGACCAGAACCCTAAAGTCAACGAAAGTCAACGGTCAAACATTGACCCGACTCGTCGAGTGCACAACGGCGAATCGGCGAGTCCATACGGGTCCTCTGACTCCTTTCGGACTCTCTTGGCTCATCGGGTCATACTTCCACTCGACGAGCTACACCTAACACAAATCGCAGGTCAAGGGCGACTCGAATCGTCGAGTCCACTCATGGACTCAGCGAGTTCATTCCATGCTCACACTCAAATGACCTTCTAAGGTCAGATATGTTCCTCTAATCCATAGATCTGACCTTCCCAAGCTCAATAAGCACGTAAAGGTTCGAACTTGATACTCATGCAACGTCCAAATGACTCTACTTGATGATTTAGCCCCAAATACAACATCCTAAGTCCAATCCTTTCATAACTCACCGTAAACCAAGATGGATAAGGTCCTTTGGACCACTATGTGTCCAGATCTGAAGCGTAAACATGATAAGGGACCATATCTCTAACAAATCATCCCAATAAAGGGTATAGAAAACCCTAGATCCATGGATTCTTTAACAAAACAGAAAGAGGATCGATATCTTACCTCAAAGATGATGCCCTCTGCTTGAAATCCATAAATATGCAACCTCCTTGGCCTCCTCTAAGCTGGAATCAACTTCTTCTTGCAAAAACCAACCCACAAAGATTAAATAATGGCTTCTTGTCTCTAAAAAACGCTCAAGCACTATCAGGGTTTCTCTGAAGGGTCTGGTAGCTGCAAATGGTGGCTATAAGGGTCCTTAAATAGGTCCCAAACCCGAGAAATTATGGTTTCATTAAACAGCGTGGACTCGCCGAGTCCACGTATGGACTCGCCGAGTCCTTCATTAAACCAGACCAGAACATGCGCGATCCCACTCGGTGAGTCTCTGCATCCACTCGCCGAGTCTCTCTCTAAAATTCAATATAAATACATAAAATAAGATACGTGGGAATCCGGATGTTACAATTCTCCCCCACTAGAATCATACTTCGCCCTCGAAGTCCTGCTCGACAAATAATTCTGGATACTGCTCCCACATCTCCAACTCCGGCTCCCAGGTTAGCTCGGACCCTTTCCGATGTTGCCACTAGACCTGCACCAGTGATACCTCCTTGTTCCTCAAAACCATGATCTTCCGATCCCGGATTGCGATTGGCCTCTCCGCATAATTCAGACTCACGTCCACCTGAATATCCTCCAAAGGTACCACCGCCGACTCATCGGCTATACATTTCCTCAACTGCGACACGTGGAAGGTATCATGAATTTGGCTCAACTCCGCAGGTAGCTCTAACCAATATGCTACCTTGCCCACCCTTGCGGTCACCCTGAATGGACCGATGTACCGAGGCCCCAACTTGCCCCTCTTCCTGAATCGGATCACTCCTTTCCATGGAGATACTTTCAGGAGTACGAAGTCCCCTACCTGGAACTCCAGCTAGGATTATCGCCGATCCGCATAACTCTTCTGACGCCTCTGAGCCATCATTTATCTCTGTCTAACCTGCTATATCTGCTCTGCTGTCTGAAGTACTATCTCAGTGCTACCCATCACACGCTGCCCTACCTCTCCCCAGCAAATGGGAGTCCGACACCTCCTCCCATACAACAACTTGAAAGGAGGCATACCAATACTAGAACGGTGGCTGTTGTTGTACGAAAACTCAGCCAATGGCAGATACGTGTCCCAACTTCCTCCGAAGTCCAACACACTTGCTCGGAGCATGTCCTCGAGCGTCGGAATCGTCCGCTCACTCTGTCCATCCGACTGGGGGTGGTAGGCGGTACTGAAATGCAATCTCTTACCCAACTCCTCGTGGAACTTCTTCCAGAACCTGGAAGTGAAATGTACATCTCGATCTGACACGATCAAGATCGGTACCCCATGACACGATACCACCTCCCTCACATACAACTCTGCCAACCTCTCGGCAGAAGAGCTCTCACTGATAGAAAGAAAATGTGTGCTCTTCGTCAGCCGGTCGACGATCACCCAAATTGCATCAACACCCCTCGTGGTCCATGGCAATTTGGTGATGAAGTCCATGGAAATTTGTTCCCACTTCCACTGGGGAACCTCAAGTGGCTGCAACATCCCATGCGGACGCTGGTGCTCGGCCTTAAACTTGCGACAGATCAAGCACCTCTCGATAAACCACGCGACATCCCTCTTCATATAGGGCCACCAATAATCTTTCTTCAGGTCCAAATACATCTTTGTGGCCCTGAGATGGATCGAGAATCTCGATCTATGCGCCTCCTCCATCAGAATGGTACGTGCCCCGCCTGCATACGACACCCAAATTCGACCTTGAAAGTTCAACAGCCCTCGACTATCAGTAACAAACCCAGGTGCATGTCCAAACACCCGCTCCCTCTTGCGGTTCTCCGCTCTCACGGCCTCAGCCTGGGCCTCCCGAATGGTGTACAACACCGGATTCATGACTGTCAATCTCATAGAAGTGCCTCGAATCAAGTCACTCTCCGCCCTTCGGCTCAGCGCATCAGCTACAACATTAGCTTTGCCCGGGTGGTACAGGATCTCACAATCGTAAACCTTTACCACGTCCAACCATCTCCTCTGACACATATTCAGATTGGGCTGATCCATCAAATACTTCAAACTCTTGTGGTCCATGTATATGGTACACCGAACCCCATACAAATAGTGACGCCAGATCTTGAGGGCGAACACCACTGCCCCTAACTCCAGATCGTGGGTGGGATACCTCGTGTAATGAGGCTTCAGCTGCCTCGATGCATACGCTATCACATGCCCCCTCTGCATAAGCACTGCACCCAACCCCGATACCGATGCGTCACAATAAACCACAAAATCCTCCATACCTTCCGGGAGGGCTAACACAAGGGCTTCACATAACTTCTGGCGAAGTGTTTCAAACAAGGTCTGCTGCTCCGGACTCCATGAAAAAGCAACACCCTTCCGGGTCAACCTGGTGAGAGGCATGAAAATCCTGGAGATCCTTGATAAATCTCCGATAATAACCTGCCAATCCTAGAAAACTCCTGATCTCTGAAGGGGACCTCGGCACCTCCCAACTCATCACCGCCTCAATCTTGGCCGGATCGACCAATATCCCATCCTGGTTAACGAGGTGTGCTAGGAACTGGACCTCTCGTAACAAGAAATCACACTAGGAGAATTTGGCGTAAAGCCTCTCCGACCTCAGAATTTCGAGGATCGCCCTCGAATGCCCCTCATGCTGCTCTCTGGTCCTCGAATACACCAATATATCATCAATGAACACGATCACCGAATGATCCAACATCGGCCTGCACACCCTGTTCATGAGATCCATGAACGCTGTCGGTGCATTGGTGAGCCCGAAAGGCATCACCACGAACTTGTAATGCCCGTAACGAGTCCTGAACGCAGTCTTCTGGACATCCTCATCACGCACTCTCATCTGGTGATATCCAAACCTCAAATCAATCTTGCATAACCAAGACGCTCCTTGCAACTGATCGAACAAATCGTCGATCCTCGGTAATGGATAATGGTTCTTGACTGTTAACTTGTTCAAATCCCGGTAATCAATACACATCCGGTATGAACCATCCTTTTTCTTGACAAAAAGGATCGGTGCTCCCCAAGGGGAACGAATCAGTGGAATAAACCCTTTCCCCAGCAGCTCCTGAAGCTGCGAGGATAACTCCTACATCTCTGCCGGCACAAGGCGATAAGGCACCTTGGTGTTAGGCGCTGCCCCCGGAACCAAATCGATGCGGAACTCTACCTGTCTCTTTGGAGGCACACCCGACAACTCCTCGGGGAAAACATCCGGGAACTCACACACTATCGGAACGTCATCCACCGAACTTGTCCCCTCAGCGGCCCCTCGTGTGTCCATCACATAGGCTACAAACCCATTGCAACCCTGCTGTAAACTCTGTCTCGCTCTGGCAGTCGAACAAAACACTGACTCAGAACGAGTACCCTCACCGTACACCGTAAGTACTCCCCCCTAGAGTCTCGTATCGTCACCAACTGACGCTTGCAGTCTATAACAGCCCCAAATCGGCTCAACCAATCCATACCCACTATGACACACACATCCCCCATCGCTATCGGGACCAGATCTATCAGAAACTCAATACCGAAGATCTCAAGTACACATCCTCGTATCACATCTGTAGCATGTACCGCTCGCTCTTCAGCTATGGAAACTCGCAGAGGTTGACTCAACGCCTCGCGTATGCTACTGATGTGCCGACTAAACACATCGACACATATGATCTACTCGCACCCGAATCAAATAAAACTAAGGCAGGTATAGAACTTACAAGAAACGTACCTACGCATAACATCATATAAGCACAAAATCTCAACTCAACATAAATAAATGAAGGATACATACTAGCCACAACATCGGGCGCTGCGCGGACCTCCTCCGCTGTCAACTCGAAAGCTCTCCCGTGAGCCTTCGGTGCCTTAGCCTTCACTGGCCGACCCTGGGTAACCCTAGCAGCAGGTGTAGATCCCTGTGCTGATCCCTCATGTAACTGCAGCACTCGGCCTTCCGATGGCTAGTCTAGTTGAAATGAAAGAAAAACATAAATCCCTTGGGGCAATCCTTGGCGATATGCCCTTCATTGCCGCATTTGTAGCAAGCACCCGATCGACGGACGCCATCATGACCCTTGCCGCACTTTCTGCAAGTGCGGCCCTTCTAGCCTCCAGATCTCGTATCAGCGGACTTGGCCCACTTGGATGCCCGATGAGACTGTGCTGGCCGCCAATCCATCCTCTGAGACTCGGCCTCCTCCCTGGCCTGAGTCTCCAACTCAATCTCCCTCTTCCAGGTATTTTCTTGGAGCTCAGCAAATGTCCGGTAAGTCGAGTTCTACACGAACTCTCGACTGTCTCTCCTCAAAACGTCCAAATAGCGGCTCATACGTGCCTGCTCAGAAGACACCTGCTCAGGGCAGAACATCGCCCTCTCCTGAATCTTCCTGGTAACCAAAATAACAAAATCAGTACCCTGCTTGAGGGTCAAGAACTCCTGAACCAACCGTTCCCTCTCCATCGGGGGAACATACTCATCTCTGAACATGGTGGTGAACCTCTCCCAGGTCACCTCTGAAATCTCTGCAACAGTGAAGCTTGCCGTCACGAACTTCCACCAGTCCTTCGCTCCCAAGCGAAGCTGGTTCAGCATGAACCGAACCCTCAGATGCTCCGGACATGAACACGTGTAGAAGCATCCCTCAATATCAGCAATCTATCTCATCGCAGCGATCGGATCCTGCGTCCCATCAAACTCGGGTGGCTTCGTGTTGCTGAACTCCCGAAACAAAACCAAGTCACCTCCATGAGGCCTGGCAGCAGCCATAGCTATAGTAGCTGCAGCCTCAGTCACCGCGGTGTACTGCTCATTGAAAGTCTCAGTCAGTGTGGTCTTGATAGACCCAAACATCTCCGGAATCTCAGCTCGGATCACCGCTGCCACCTAATCGTGGATCATCTGACGTAGCTCCTCGTCACTCACACTGCTCGCCTCCGGTCTGTGGCGTGTTCCAACCATGATGTCTCTTAAATACAACATAATAATGTCAGAGACTCGATCGAGCGTACTTGCACTCAATAACTCAACCCTACTTGTTCCTTAGTACCCACAGGATTCTTACTTAGAGTGCGCACTGCTCCGGTGTCTTCAATAGTACGGGCCCTATACTATCGTCCACACCGCATCAGTATTCACCCTAGGTCCTCCTCCTTGGATCCCAGATCACAAGTACTCTACATCTCACTAGCATAAGTTACCCTTCGGTAAACCTCTCATTAGCTCCTCAATGCTACCTATTCGCTCTCAAGCATCACATAGCAGCAAAATCCTTCCTAGGCTAAGGGATCACAAAATCAGGCCACTCTAGTCCTAATATGAATACCTGGCCAACTCTAGCATGCATATCATTTCATAACATATCTCATAACACATAATGTAAGGGTATTTTGGGAAATCACCGTTCGGGCGCTGGCTGATCGTACACACTGCTTCTTTCTGTCTTTCTCAAAACCTTTTACTCTTTTAGAAAAATTGTTTATTTTTTGAAAAACTTTCTCAATTCCTCAGTTTGAGTTCAAATTCATCCGAAGATGCACCCGAATCCCTCAAACCAAGGCTCTGATACCAACTTGTAACGACGTAATTTTTCAAAACAATTTTTCATTTTTAAAACACACTTTCATTCACATGATAATCATAAAAACGTAATGTGTCCACTGTAACATAACAAAACATGTCCCAAGATCTCAATATCATAAAATCTATAAGTGTGTACGGATAATGCCAGCGCCTTCCCACAATCCTCGCTCGTACCTGAAATACATAACATAACAACTGTAAGCATAAATGCTTAGTGAGTTCCCCAAAATACCACATACCCCACATACACCTTTCCAGGCCATAACTCTATAGGATCTTCCAATCCATGTGTCTCAGGGAACTTCCATCCCAAATCCTAGTTGACGTTCTAGTCCTATCCATATCGACCTTCCGGTCCGTACCCTCTTGACCTTCTGGTCCATATCATCTTGACCTTTTGGTCCTTACCATACGTAACATACATAGCATATACATAAATATCATCTTAACCTTCCGGTCCTTATCATACATAACATACATAGCACATACATATCACATAACCACATATAGCACATACATCATATCATACAAGACCTACCAGTCACACATAGGTACCTTTCCAGGTATAGTATAGTGAGAAGACTCACCTCAATGAAGTCGGATAAACTCTTGTGCTCAACGTCCCGACCTAGCCTCCTCCTATTATTCAAATAACATTCCCGATCAAACTCTCCCATGATCTCATCTCTACAAGCTGGGTAGATAGCCATTCAACCCTACCCTGAACTCTCCTGAATTAGTCTTGACCAGAACCCTAAAGTCAACGAAAGTCAACGGTCAAACATTGACCCGACTCGTCGAGTGCACAACGGCGACTCGGCGAGTCCATACGGGTCCTCTGACTCCTTTTGGACTTTCTTGGCTCGTCGGGTCATACTTCCACTCGACGAGCTACACCTGACACGAATCGCGGGTCAAGGGCGACTCGACTCGTTGAGTCCGCTCATGGACTCGGCGAGTTCATTCCATGCTCACACTCAAATGACCTTCTGAGGTCAGATATGTTCCTCTAATCCATAGATCTGACCTTCCCAAGCTCAATAAACACGTAAAGGTTCGAACTTGATACTCATGCAACGTCCAAATGACTCTACTTGATGATTTAGCCCCAAATACAACATCCTATGTCCAATCCTTTCATAACTCACCGTAAACCAAGATGGATAAGGTCCTCTGGACCATTATGTTTCCAGATCTGAAGCCTAAACATGATAAGGGACCATATCTCTAACAAATCATCCCAATAAATGGTATAGAAAACCCTAGATCCATGAATTCTTTAACAAAACAGAAAGAGGATCGATATGCTACCTCAAAGATGATGCCCTCTGCTTGAAATCCACAAATATGCAACCTCCTTGTCCTCCTCTAAGCTGGAATCAACTTCTTTTTGCAAAAACCAACCCACAAAGGTCAAATAATGGCTTCTTGTCTCTCACAAACGCTCAAGCACGATTAGGGTTTCTCTCAAGGGTCTGGTAGCTGCAAATGGTGGCTATAAGGGTCCTTAAATAGGTCCCAAACTCGAGAAATTAGGGTTTCATTAAACAGCGCGGACTCGCCGAGTCCTTCATTAAACCAGACCAGAACATGCGTGATCCCACTCGGCGAGTCTCAGCGTCCACTCGCCGAGTCCCTCTCTAAAATTCCATATAAATACAAAAAATAAGATACCTGGGAATCTGGATGTTACATGCACCCTCATGGTTTTATTAAATTAATTAAGTGTATAATTAAAAAAGAGTTAATAAATCCATAATGATATGGTTTATATTTAATTAAGTTAAAAGGTATAATTTATTAAATTAAACCACCTAGTATTTTAAAAGTGTAAAATACACCCTTATATTATATAGAATTGAAAATTTAATATTATATATGTATAAGTAAAATGCCAGTCTTACCATTAGTAGGCCTCATTCACGAAACTGGTCTATAGGGTGTTTAAGGAAGCGACCTATAAAATGACCGTCAGTGGGTATCCACTCTTACTCACCGTACTCTTGACTATTCGAGGGTCGTTAGCCGAACGGGTAGGATAGGACGCAACCTTCCATTATAAGTATAATTAAGTACGAAATAACTAAACAATTTTTTAAATTCCAATATCTTAGTTACTTTAGAAAAAAATGTGGAGTTGGTACTATTCCATGAAATTACACTTTATACCCTTGCTAAGACATTAGTGAAGTGTGTGTGGTTAACCGACACACTCATTGGGCTCTAAGCAAAGGTGGAAAAGGGTGACTCGATGTTTTTCATAGATAGATGGAGCATGTGTGGTTAACCGACACGTCGATTAGGTGACTGTAACATTGGGAGCACCATGTATATTTGCATGGTTATCCACAACTTGTTTATGATCCTTAGCATCCCAGTCACAAATGAAGGGCACACTCTAGATTTAAACATGCCATTGAAAAGTTCAATGAATCTGAAAAGATCTAGGAGTTTCAATTCATTTAAAACTTAATTTCCAATTTTCGTTTTTCAAGGTGGAAATTAGTAGATCGTCATTTACCTACCTTCAAATATTATGCAATTTGGATTACGGCATCCCTCTTCCAAATTGTAGAATATTGTGTTGGGTCCTAGCCTTGATATTTCATTTGGGTGTTATATCAAGGATTCCAATCAACTAACTTGAATTTTCTCCCGTTTTGTAGATGTCAAAGTCTAACAAGTATGGTATTCCTGAATCTGTTGGAACAAGTTTTCCTCATGAAGATGATATTCCACGATTCGATTGAGGAACTCGAGATCATTCTTCACTCCCCCACCGCCTCCTATTGTTCTCCCTGACCCACATGTTCGAAGACTTGAAAAGTTCAAGGTCACTCAAGCCCTATTGGCAATGAAACACAAAGATGGAAAGTATGTATGTGCTCATGTCTTGGATATGAAGTTTCATATTGATAGATTGGGAATGTTGGGTGTTGATGTCTCAAGGAAGTTGGTTGTTGACCTAGTTCTTTAGTCACTTCCCGTATCATATAGTAAGTTCATTGGAGAATACTATATGATGGAAGACGACGTGACCCTTATTGATTTTATGTATTTTCTTATTGTTGTTGAATCATCGACGATATGGCGCACTGGTCAAGCAAATCTTTCTAGTAAATCAATGTCCCATCCTTCTATAGGAAATAGCAACATTGGAACTGCAAAAAACTTTTTTCTACGCAAGAGAAAGGCTGAGTCTGAAATAGTCTCATGTACCATTACAGAAGAATCCATATGTTTATATTGCCAAAAGAGGGGGCATTGGTTACGAAGCTGACATGACTTCTTGAGAGATCTAAGAGATGGGAGAGTCAAGATGTATGACTCTGCTTCAGGTAAAATCCAATATCTAACTCTAGTAAGTTTTCTGTTTTTTGATTCTTAATACATGATGTGATAAGATTACATTTTGATGTTTTGTAGGATCGAAGAAAAGAGAGGAAGCCTAAAGGAAGAAGTGAGCTGAGTCTGATCGCGAAGAAATGGATTTCGATCGCATGATTCGATGATTGGATTTTAAGCTGCTACTTAGATTTATGATAGATTGCTTAGGAATATGTAATAGCATAGTTTTCATATTAATTTGCATTGTAAGGACAAGTTTTTCCGCACCTTTTTATAATTAAAATAAATTTTGAGTGTTGTCTTATTTATATATCCTTGCAATGTTATTTATCAAAATTCATGCTTGTATGTTTCTATTGTAAGCAATATTAAGTAGATGGGATTCTTAGTTATGTTAATTATGGTATTGTCATAATTTTTCTAAGTAAGGAAAGATTCCCATCGCCTAAGTCTCAATCGAACAGAAGCTTGGAATTCATATGATTTGAATCATGTGATGTATGGAAATCTTGGTACTTAGGATATTAAGACCAATTCCTTGATCACACAAGTATGTGAGTCAAGTGAAGGACTAAAGGACTAGAACACAATGTTGTGTACTGGTCAAGTCCACCACAAATAACAATAAGACTATTCATCATGATTTACTAAAAGTCTACTAAATATGATTATGCTTCCAAGATTAAGTATAATTCTGAATTATTGAAAAGTTTCAATAATAGCAGAACGAATAAGAAGAATCAATTAGGCAGAAAGATAAAAGTTTCTCCAATCTAAAAAGATGGGAGAGTACTTTAGTATCATGTTTTATGATCGTCTTATTGATTGTGAAACCATATTACAATTGATCCTCTACGTAAACCTTAGTGCACTGGTATGGCTAAGAAGAGGAATCAGAAATTGTTGGAATGGTTAAATCAATAGGTGAATCATACTTCGTTCCAAAATCAAGTCTTAGAGTCATACTCAAAGATTATGACTTGAGTGACACATCTTAAGAAGTTCTAACACACTCATCAAATGTGAAGTAGAAAATTGTTTTTCTTACTCTTGCACGTTTGAAATTGGTAAGTTGTGATGTCTTGGATAAAGACAAAGACCAACTAAGACTAATTGGGTGTAGTGGTTTGTCTTGATACGAATCCGCACTAACTCTGGAATATTTGTTTGTCAACAAATGTTTCTTGACAAGAGAATCTTATATGTCAAGAGGTAAGTGGGAGTCTAAATGATCTTGAAAAAAGGTTCAAGAGCTAATCAAGAGTAAACCTATTAGACACTAGCGCACGAATTGAGGTTTGTAACCTATCGTGTTGACAAAATTTTATTTATATGCCATTCTAGTAAAGTTACTTATGTATATGAGTTCTACGAGTTCTCAATTGACTGTGTAAGGGCAAGAACCTTGTTCAATGAAAGTATGTTGACTAGTATAAGTGAGCTGCTAAATAACTAGGAAGCAATGGTGGGACCCCTGGTGGCAAGAAATTAAGAATGAACAAGTTCTGTCCATAAGAGTTTGGATTTGACACAAAAATTATCTTATGATTATGGTTATGACAAATTCACATGGAAAAGAGAATATACACCATAAAATCTAAGTGTCATAAGGTTTCTCTCCTTCATGAAAATGATTGTGAGGAAACGCTTTCACTAAGAGAGATTTTAAGGAGATATCAATTGTGATATTTGTGTTCTTAAATTCGATTATGATTACGGCATCCCTCTTCATAGTTCGAATTGTGAGATTTGGAAATTAGTTTAAACATTTAAGACTTATTGCTATAAGTGCTGAAATTGTTTAGACACACATATAAGCTATCTAAGGAAAGGTGTATGAGGTGGAAAAGCTTAGACAAAGGCTTATCAAAGCATATCGTATTAGAAATATAAACTTTGGAAGTCAATAAGTATTGCTTTCTAAAAGTCCAAATGTTTTCTGAATACGTGTCAAAGCTAGTGGGAGCATAAATGTTATGCTGGTATGTAGATAATTATCATGTTAGTGGGAGCATGATTATTATTTTAAGTATTGCAAGTTAGCAATATTAATTATAGAAAACAATGTTTCAATTTGCAAAGGTTGAATAGTTGTTTTGCTATAATTAAGGGAGAAAATATTATACTTCGTTTTGAAATCTAAAAGCTTGGATCGAGAAATTTAGTAAAATTTAGTCAAAAGACATATATGAATGTTATGTTGAAAAGGTTTAACATAGGATATCTATATATGGTAGTATTAGAGCAAGAAACTGTTAAAGTATCACATTTTTTCGCTGTGAATCGTGTCCCATATGCTTTGGGTATAGGATAGAATGCATATGCTACAATATTCGAACGTTTTAAAATTTTTTAAATGCCTCGGGCATTAAGAGGGAAAAGGAACTAGAACCGGATTTGACTAAAATAATTAAACAACTGTCAAGTAAAATCTAAGGTTCGCCAAGGATTGGTCACTTGTGGGCAATTGGAAGTATAGTAATGAATGGACCATAACGACATTATTATAAATAGATAAGACTCTATTCACAATAAGTTATCATACGGAAAATATGGAAATATTTCCATATTTGGAGTTGGACGTTAAGAATTTATGTCTAGATTGGAAACTTTTATGCAAGAAGGATGTTCAAAGGAATGTAGCTTGAATGTGAGACGTCACATCTATGTAATTGTCTTGTAACAATCCCCAATATAACACTTTGTAATTTCATTGGCAAAGTCTTGGCGACTTTTGTGCAATAAGATTACAAAAGGATAATTGCATAAAATGTTAGAATCTAACATATTCTAGTAGTGGTGAGAATTTTGTGTTCTTACACTAACGGTAAGAGTTAGGGATTGTGAATTGAGCATCATTGGAAATGTTTTTAATTGATCTATTTCACAAAGTATGGACCATAGGTAAACAGAGTGTGCATGCCTCATGCATGGGATAACTGTTGTTATAATTCAAGTAATAAGTTGATAATCCGAAACATTATATAATGAATAATGTGTAATCAATATGGTGATTAAATAAAAGGAGTTTTATTTATACTCAAAAGTTTGTGGCCATATTGGATTCGATTATTATTGTGTTTCACTTTGCATGTTTTGACTTCCCGAATAATAAGATTATTCAAACCATCCACAGTCGCTCATACTTTGGGAGTAGGTATGTAAGAAGATTGTCATGAATTGGCTTGTAGATTTTTTAAAGTGTATTAGACATAGCAAAGGTTTGATGCAACGTTCATGAGTGCTTATGAATATGATTTGAGCGTTGGATTAAACCCACGCTCACTTAGATCGCTTCATAGATTTTACAACGAGTGATTGACGATATTTTCTTATATTCTTGAAACCGAGACGTGTGAGTTGTATTGTGCAAGTCGGTTGCATATTGATAATATGTAAACGCATCAGTAACTTGGTTTTATAAAACATATCGGAAATCGGGAAACAACACATGAACAGAGAGTATGATTAATATCCATGTCTCAGTTCATACGATATCTAGAATGGAGGAATATATGATCCCTTATATAAAGGACACGTTTCTGATAAGATCAGAGTTCGACATCGGCTTTTGAAAGATACGATTGATAACCAGGTTCCGAAGTCATACGTAATATAGTTATTAGACTTATCCAAGTGGGAGACTGTTGGATTAGGTGTCTAAGCCCATAACTATTTTGGTATGCACTTGACCCGATTCTAAGCACGGTCCTTTTGGGTTGCCTTCACCATAGCAACTGATAGAATGAATTAAGGAGAAAAATGATTAATTATGATTTATTAATATATTGTATGAATAATATATTAAAAGAGTATCATATTGTTTAATTAATATTAGTCAAGAATTAATAAGATTTAATTTTGTGGCTAAAAGAGATTAATTAAATAAAGGGGACTGATATTGCAATTATATGACAGTTACAAATTGGGCTATAGATTCGTAATGGAAAGGGGATTGGACGAAATCTATGGGAAGCCTATATGGATTTCGTCCAAGGGCTTTCTAGGGGGATCTCCATGGGTTTCTTAAGGCCTAAGTAGTCAGATTAGGGTTTCTTGGTTGAAAACCCTAATAGCCTAAGTATAAAAGGAACCCTTGGCAAGCCAAAAACGTCCCTAAGCTTCTAAGAGAAACCCTAGGACGTTTTTGGTGCCTCCTCCCTCTCTCCTTTTTCATCTTGTTGCATATGTTGTTGTGACTCCATTAGAGGTGCAACATTTGAGGCACTAGGCTTTCAGAAGTCAATTACAAGAAGGATTCAGATTGTTATTGCAACATAACAATCAAGGTAAGATATAAACTCTAGTCTTTAGTCGATTTCGATTATTGTATGCTAGAATTAGGGTTTATGAGCTTTGGATGATTATTGCATGTATATTAGACAAACTAGATCCAAAGCTTTAGGGTTTGCATGTACACCATAGGATTGATGTAGTGCTCCAAACCCATCAATAACATTACTTGAAGATATAACCCAAACATAAGCAAAAAATAAACAAGAATTACACTTACCCAAACTCATGCAAGATTCCAATCAACAAAGCATAGATAAAAATGAAAGAAGGCAAAAGATACATACCTGCGACATCACCTGCTGGAGTCCTGACCTCCCCTGACTGACACTCCAAAGCCCAGCTCCTCTCTATTAGGGCTCCTGCCCTACCCTCTCGTCCATCGGTAATCCTCAAAGTAGTCAAAGCAGGCGCACTCACTACTCCTCCCCTCAACATCGGACAGTCGGCCTTCTTGTGGCCCACCTGATCCCAGTAAAAACATAATGAGCTTGCCCCTAAGGACAATCCCTACTGACGTGACCAACCTTGCCACACTTGTAGCAGCCCAAACCCTTGGAATGACAAACTTTATTATGTAGTTTTTCGCACGTGCCGCACTGACTCCGACCCTGCTGTCCACTCAAGCGTTGGTCAGAAGTCTTGGGTCTCTTCCCGGGACCCTCCATTGTATCCACCTGATCCGTCCCCCTCTTTCCAATGTTCTCCAAACCAATCTCCCACTCTCGGGCTCTAGAGATCATATCATTCAGGGTCCCACACCCCGAAATACTCATGAACTCCCTGATATCATCCCGCATCACATCATGATACCTTAATTTCTTCATCTCCTCATCCGCTGCATACTACGGTACAAATAAAGCCCTCTCCCGGAACTTGGCAGTGATCGCTGCCACAGTCTCAGTAGTCTGGCGGAGATCCAGAAAAACTCGTGCCAACTGCTGTACCTTAATCGCTGGTGCAAACTCAACTCAGAACCTAGTAGAGAAGTAATCCCATGACATATCATCAACAACATTATCACCTAGCTGATTACCAATATCTTCCCACTAATCTTGTGCCCTGTCTTTCAATGGCATGAAGCAAATCTGACCTTCACCTCTTCGGGGAAAAAACTCGTCCTGAACGCGTTAGTCATGTCCGCTAACCACCTCCTACTGACAATGGGGTCCCTCTTCCCATGGAACGCAGGAGCTCCACAAGCACGGAACTCCCGTAAAGATAGAGTGCGAGCTCCAATGATAGCCATAACCTCCGCACGGAATGCGCCCAAGCACTCATCCAATATCTCTGAAACACATTGAGAAATCTCTGATGAAATGAACTCCCACAACTGCTTGCTAATCGGATCAGCACCCACACCTAAGGCAGAACCCGAACCAGAACCTGAACCTGAACCACCTCCTTGAGAGTTCATGTCCAAACGGAAATGCCACGAACCAATGATCAAAATATACTCAAGAATATCCTCCCCTAAGGTTCTTAAATTCTCCAAGACTCTCACCGACTCAAGTATGGAACCTGTGTTTTCAATAGTACGGGCCCAATACTACCTTCCACACATATCCATACTTTCCTCAGCAATCCTCCTAAATCCTCTAAGTCATTTTATCAATCCAAAGCACCAAAAATCACTAAAGTACATGACTACCCCAATTAAGGATATCCTAGGCTCTCCTAGGTTCCCGGCCTCACCCTGCCCTCAGCTGCTGAAGGATTCCCGTTAATATCAACTAGCTACCTCATGAATATAGTCACATACAACAGAGATCATATAATCCTTTGAGTAAAAGACTCAATCCTAGAACGGTTGGACTCAAATGAGAGTTGTGCAATAGGGTCAAGTCCATCACTCTGATATTATCCATCTTGCGCCACATGTGACTTAGCATATTCACTTAGCAGCTAAGTCATTTTGCTCATAGCCCCACAAAGCACAAAGCAAGCAACATTCAGGCAACAAAAAATCTAACCAACATACATTAATCAAGCCATTCTATTCACATATCTGAAAACAATACTAGCATGGAATTCTAAAGCTCATACACTCAGGCACATACAGACGTCTCTCCTATCATATAATACTAAGCAAATCCTTAGCCCTAATCTAGCATGCAATCTCATAATCATAGCAAATAATGTAATAAACATGTATTATATTCTAGGAACCATTTACTTGAGCTCGGCCGATTGCACGCATCACACCCCTTTCTTTAATTAGAAATTCTTTTTTAGTAAAATATTTATTTTATAAAAATTTCCATCAATTCCTTGGTTTGAGTTCAGGCACACCCGAGGATATGCCTGAATCCCTCAAACCAAGGCTCTGATACAAATTCGTAACAACTCAAAAATCCAAGGTAAAATTTTCATTTTTATTATAATCAAAACACCATTGTAACTTTGTTCTAAACATTAAAAAGCATTTCAATTAACACAATTATCAGAGTCCAATCCCAAAGATCACATATTACAGAAAACACGGATGTATGTGTTGCGATTGTACCGAGCTCTATCATTTGAAAACTGGAGTACAAGAAATATAAACTGAAAACAGTTAGCACAAAGCTTAGTGAGTTCCCCAAATACACACACCATACATATCCAATGACCTTTACCTGTCATACATAACCGAGAGCCATACATGTCATTCATATACCATATCAATAAGAGTGCTATGTGCCAACCATCGTCTTTGCCATTATGCCACAAGCCACCTCGTGGTCGTTCTTGCCAGGATGGGGGCCATAACACTGGGTCTTACAGACAAGTGCCAAACACAACTAGCATACATTCAAGCATCACAAACACAACTAGCATACAAACTATACTACATAACTAATTACTTGCCATAGTTCAAACTCTGCTCTTGCATACAGTGTGCCTAGATTTTCTTCCTGGTCTTTCATACATAATACAAAGGGCTAGCCCTCGGGTCTTCTTACAACACATAAACCAAATGGGCCAACATTGGTGCCTTCAACCCATACAACAGTAAGGAGACTCACCTCGAATGCTGAAGCTCACTGCAATAAAAGCCTTAGTTGCTTCGCTAACAACTTCTCAAGCTAACAATACCAAAATATAACCTAATTAGCAATTGGGTTCCAACCCATGATCCATAATCCATACTTTAGGTAAAAACACCATTTTACCCCTGGCACAACAAGATTCATAACTAAGGCCCTTGCCTAAATCCAACAAGATCCAAAACCACAAAATCTATAAAAGCCCACTAATGGCCCAATTTTCCAAATTGGGCCCAATCCTATACAGGCCTTATCCTAAGCCCATATTTTCCAATTCAAATTGCTTCAAACGCCCCTTGGTACAAACTTCATCGAAGGCATAATTGAAAAGTCAAAGTCAACAGCCCAAGTTGAACCAACTCATTTAGTTGTCCTTCAATTCATCGAGTTTCTTCATTAGACTACAAAGATCGGGCAAAACCCCCTCAACTGGTCGAGTTCACCCATGAACTCACCGAGTTCACCAGAAATCCAACCTCTTAATTCATTAAGTCGACCTTTTCGAAACTAAGGGCATCTCAATCTAGAGTTGAACTGAAATGGCCTCAAGAAGGGTAAGGTTTCCAACTTTACCCCGAAGAACCACCAAAATGGGTTCAAAACCCAAACCCTAACTTAAAAGGGTAATGAATTAATCATTAAGCACTTATTCCACAAGGACATAACTCTAAGATGCAGATCTAACCATATAAGGTTAGATGGTCAAGTAAAGTTTCCAAATTTACACTTATTCATAATTAGAAGAAGCTCAAAAGGTTAAAAGAGACCAAAAGGACTTAATGAATGCATGAAGCCCTTAGGACCATAAATTTGGCATCTTTATGCCAAAAGAGCTCATGAATATCATACATATGCAAAATATCAACACTTGGGACTTCTACTTCCTCAACAATCACCCATCCATGGCTAAAAGCATAAAAATAAACCCAAGAATAGATCAAAGCTAATACTAACCAAGGTTAGAATTTTATACCCAAAATGTGCTGGAAATGGAGTAGAGAATCTAGATCTATGAGCTCCTTCTTGAATCACCACCTTGCACCAAGATTCTCCTCCTTGAATGAGCTTAAAATACACACCAAAACACACATAATGGACTCACAACACTCTTGGAGGTTCTAGGGTGTTGAGATTAGGGTTAGGGGCTATGGAGGCTAGAAATGAGGCTAACACTTGAAACTTAAGGTGTTTAAATAGGGTGCAAAACCCCAAAATTAGGGGTTCCTAAACAGCGCCCAACTCATCAAGCTGGCTCCTCCAACTCACCGAGTTGTCTCATTAACCTTGCGACCAAAACAACCTCTACTCGCCGAGTGGAGGCTCCTCAACTCGTCGAGTAGACCCATTAAATCCTCACGATTCTACATCTTCAACTCGCCGAGTTCAACTTGAAATTGGGTTAATTCCACAATTAACCTTCTAGATTCCAGGTGTTACAAAAATAGATTGAAGAAAAAAAGAAAGACTGATTAAGGATTTTCGCACAAAATCATAATGAGTGAAAAGAAGGGTTTTTCCATGGAAATCTCATGCATGGCTCAAAACCCAATAAGAAACCAGATCCAAACCAACAATCATGTTAAATGTCCCATATATTCATAAAGTTGTAAGCTTTAGGAGATCCCATTACAACAACCCACATGAATATTTAGGGACAAAACATAAGATCTAGCAACCTATCTTAATAAAAATCGATCCTTGGACACTTACAAAGGTGCAGAACAACGCCAACACAAAGGATGAGGACTAACTTACTAAATCTTATCTCACTTCTTCTTCTTTCTTCCTTTAAAGGCTTCAAGGAACACCGAAAGGGCTCAAAATAAGATATGAAGGAGTTTAGGGTTTCTTAGATCTCAAAGAGGCTAGTGGAGGCCGAGGGTGAGCAAACCCTAGCATCCCCATTCCTTTAAATAGGGAGAAAAACACAGATAATATGATTTGTCATTTGCCAGCTACCACGTCGTAGCCTATACTGCTACACCGTGGTGGCTTAAAAGAAACATATCGACAAAGCTAGACTTGCAACGTCGTGGAACCTCACCACCACGTCATGACAAATTTTAAAATGTCAAAATTGCAAAATATAGGGTACCTTAGGATCCAGGTGTTACAACTCTCCCCCACTAAAAACATACTTCATCCTCAAAGTCCATCACCGCAAATAACTCGGGGTAATTCTCTCTCATTTTGTACTCTGGCTCCCACTTCCACTCATAACCCCTCTTATGTTGCCACTGCACCTTCACCAAGTTCACCACTTTGTTGCATAGAGTCCTTTTCTTTTTGTCAAGAATCACAATCAGTCTCTCTACATAATTCAGACGCTCATTAACCTGAATGTCATCCTAGGGGATCACCACAGAATCATCAGCTAAACACTTCCGCAACTGAGAGACATGAAAAGTGTTGTGGATATGACTGAGCTCATTAAGGAAATTAAGTTTGTATGCAAACTGAAAGGACCGATACACTGGGGACCTAGCTTTGTAACGACTCATAAATCAAGGGTAAAAAATTTATTTTTAATATAGCTAAAACATTGGTACCGTTTATTTCAAACATTTCAAATCATCATTAAGTAAAACATTTATCAGACTTCATCCCAAAATCATTCATTGTGGAAATCATAGGTGTTTGCACTGCAATCAATCCGAGACCTTCTTTTCTAAATCGATGATACCTGAAACCAAAACTGTAAATCGTAAGCACAAAGCTTATTGAGTTCCCTAGAGCATACCCTCACAATCCACATAATCACATAATCTATATTAGCTATAACAACACATAATCCATATCAATCGCATAAGCCATGCATATTAACATATAAGGGTTTCCATGGGCTCCCCCATATGGTCTAATATCCAACTGCCACGGGCTCCCCCCGGGGTCTTCCATGCAAGTATCACAAAGACAACTAGCATATTACATACTATCATAAATACCTATCATACCACATGTCACATAATCAAATAGCATATACAAGCCAAGCATATAAACATATAAGGATGTCGTGAGCTCCCTCATGGTCTTACTCCAGGATGTCGTGGGCTCCCCAAGGTCTTACACCTATGTTTCGTGGGCTCCCCCATGGTCTTTACCTGGAAAGCCAAGGGCTCCCTCACATGGTCTTTACCTAGAAAGCCATGGGCTCTTCCACATGGTCTTACATCCAAGTGTCACGGGCTCCCCCATGGTCTTTACTTGAAAAGCCATGGGCTCCTCCATATGGTCTTACATCAAAGTGCCACGGGCTCCTCCATGGTCTTTCATGCAAATATCACATAAAAAAATAGCATAACACATAACATATAACCTGATGGGTTTTGAGCATTCTAACACTTCCTAAGTGTACATGCAACCCTAATAACCTTGAATCTATGTTTTTTCTATATACATGCAAATTTCTTTTTCAAGGTTATTTCCTAACTAGCATTGCGTGGGGATTACATAAAACATAAAAACTAGTAGAAATACATACCTTGTTGTTTCTTGGATTCCTTCAAGACTTTGTGAGCCTAACACCCCAAATGTTGTGCCTCAAATGCTTCACACAGCACTACAAACTTGGAATAACTTGAGAGAGTGTCACTTAGACTCAAAAATCGGTTATGCCCTCTTATGAATACACTAGTACCGATTTTGCATGCTATAGGGTTTCTTTTATAGTGCGTCATAATTAGGAGTTACAAATGTAAACCCTAATTGTCATGACTCTTCATTTCTCATGACCCATGGGTTTGTAACTCCCATGGACTATCCATGCAGCTCCAAATGGTTACATCTATAACCCATAAACCATGGATCATTAATCCACCATAAAAGAATTGATGATTGTCATAATCAACCCTATATATTTAATTAGTCTCACTTTGATCACCAAATTAATACTAGATTAATACTTGATCAATACTAATTAAATAATACTATTATTAATATATTAGAAGTTATAATATATTAATAATCATAAGTACCTTATTCTCTCATTTAGTCTATCCAAGTATTGCAATGCCACGCAACCCAAATGGACCATGTCGGGTCGGGTCAAGTACATACCAAATAAAGTTATGGACTTAGACACTATATCCAACAGTCTCCCACTTGGATAAGTCTAATAACTATATTTGCAAGTATGACTTCAAAATCCGACTAGCAAACGTAGCTCTTACAAAGTCTCTCGAAACTGAGATGATGATGATACGCCATTTAAGATAAGTGATCATATAATCCTCTGTTCTCATGATATTAGTTGGACAAACACATGGAACATGGTCTTACTTATTATCCAGCATTTGTTTCTCGATCTCTAATTTGTTTCGACATAGAACTAAATTGAACACATCAATTAGGTTCTGACCGGGCCCGGTACGTAGGTCAAAACCAAATCATCGAGGGGCCCAGATATCGCTTCAATTTCTAGAAGGAATAGATAAACTTCGACTGATATGCTTGTACTAACTACTTGTTGAAATATTCATAAAGGCACGTTTTATAGCATCGAGTTACCAATGCGTTTTCGTACAATCAATGAATAACCAACTCATAGTCAACAACTCATATCTCTAGGTTTGAAGATTTATATGATATTACCGTCTCACGATCACTCGAGAAAAATTCCATGAAGTGATACAAGTGAGCGTGGGTTGAATCCAATACTTAGCCCTTATGAGTACTTTAGACAAATCATACAAGCCAAATTCATGACAGTCTTGATTCATATCTACTTCCAACATATGACTGACTGTGGATGGTTTGAATAATATGATATATACCATAACATAATTATTCTGGAAGTCAACACATGCAAAGTGAAATACAAGAATAATACTAATCTTATATGGCCCCAACACTTTGAGTGTAAATAAAAAACACCTTTTATTTAAGCACCATATTGATTACTCATTATTTATGTTTCGATTAATCAACTTTATGCATGAATTAAAACATTAGTTGTCCCATGCTCCAACCATGTACACTATGTTTTCCAAACAACAACTATGCCATACTCCAAGTATGCATACTATGTTTACATATGGTCCTCTCTTTGTGAAATAAATCAATTGACAATATTCCAATGATGCTCATTTCACAATTCCAATCCTTATTGTAAATGCAAGAATACCAAACTCTTGCCATTTACTGTAATCTGTTAGATTCTTAACTTATATGCCATGACCCCCTCGTAATGACTATGCACAAAAGTCTCAAAGACTTGGCAACAGACATTACAAAGTATTCCAATGGAAAACTATTCCATGGAAATGAAGTCTCAAATTCAAAGTACATTCCTTTGAACATCCTTCTTTGCATTAAGTTCTTTAATCTTACACAGATTCAAAGAGTAACTTCCACCTATGGAAACAATTCCATATTACCATTTTGACCATCACTTCTGAACAAGAGTTTCCTCTTTTCAAAATATGTCAAACTATGAAGAGGTATGTCGTAATCATAATCGAATTTTGAGAACGCAACATATAAATAGAAATTCGTTATGTTGAACAATTCCAACATAACATTCATATATATATATATATATATATATATATATATATATATATATATATATATATATATATATATGTATGTATATATATATCCTTGACTAAAGTTGATAAAACTCAATCTAAGCTGGTAGAATTGGAATGAAGTATAAAATCCTCTCCCTTAATTATAGTAAACAACTTTTCAAGGCAAATTGAAACTCTTGTTTTCTATAATTAACATTGCTAACTTGCAATACTTAACATAATCATTATGCTCCCACTAGCGTAATGATTACCAACATAACACTTTGTGCTCCCACTGGCTTTGACATATACTCAGAAATCAACTGGACTTCTGGAAATCAATACTTTATTGACTTTCTTACCAAAGTTCATATTTCTGATACTAGATTGCTTTGATAAGACTTTATCAAAAACATACACCTTTCCTTAGATAGCTCACATGTTTGTCTAGATCTTTTGCAATTCTCACTAGTTAGTGTGTCGGTTAACCACACACGCTCCACTAACTATATGAGAATGCAAATATCACAACCGCTATCTACTTAAAATCTTCTTAGCGGAAGCGTTTCCTTACCATCATTTTCATGAATCGAAGAGAAACCTTATGAAACTTAGATTTTATGGTGTATGTGTTCTTTTCCATGTGAATTTTGTCAAAACCATAATCACAAGACTAGGTTAGTGACACTTCCAAATTCATATGGATTGAACTTGTGCAATCTTAATTTTTTGCCACCCGGCAACACAAGGGCGTACCATTGCTTCCAGGTTGTTATGAAAATAGTCGAGAACTCTCAGAACTCCAATGCAAAGCCAACCTTAACTGGGATGAGCACAAAATATGTCAACACGATAGGTTACAAACCTCAAGTCGTGGGCTAGTGATTAACAAATCTCTTGATTAGTTCTTGAAACTATTTTAGAATCTTTTAGACTCCCACTATCCTCTTGACATATAAGACTTCTCTTTGTCAAGAACCATTCCTTGACAATACAAATATTCTAGAGCTAGTGTTGATTCTTATCAAGTTAAACACTTCTCATTATTGGTCTTAGCTGGTCTTTGTTTTATCCAAAACATCACAACTTACCAATCTCAAACATACAAGAATAGGAAACATCTTACTCTACATTTGACAAGTGTTATGAACTTTCTAAAGACTATGTCACTCAAGTTATAATCTTGGAGTATAAGTCTAGGATTTGTTTTTGGCACGAAGTATGAATTATCTTTTGATTTAACCATTTCAACAATTCACGATTCCTCTCCACAAGCAACAAATATACTAAGGTGTCCTTAGAGGATCAATTGTAATATGGTTCCATAATCACTATGATAATCATAAAACAAAATACACAAGTACTCTCCCATCTCTTCAGATTGGAGAAACTTTTATCTTTCTGCCTTATTTGATTCTTCTTATTCATTCTGCCATACACTGGAACTTTTCCAATGTTTCAGAATTACACTTAAACTCGTAAGCATAACCATATTTACTAAAGTTTAGTAAATCATAATGAATAATCTTATCAACCTTTTGTTGGGTTTTGAGCATTCTAACACTCCTAAGTGTACATGCAACCCTAAATACCTTGGATCTATGTTTTCTCTATTATACATGCAAATAAGAACTTCCAAGGTATTATCCTAATCTAGCATACAAAACCAATGAATGTAACAAGATAGAATACATACCTCTTGATGTAGAAAGTCTTCATGAAGCTTGAGTGCCTAGCCCTAATAGTGTGGAAGCCTCAAATGGAATCACAATCACCAAAACACTTAGAATAACTTGAGAGAATTCTACAACTCATAAAATCGGCTAGCCCTTTCACTTCACACTCTAGTGGCCGATTTTGGTCAAGAATAAGATGCTTATATAGTTAGGGTTACACCATGTAAACCCTAATTGACATGGCCTTTCATTTCCATGATCCATGGGTACAAATACACCATGGAGCATCCATGGACCATCCTATGGGTTTTAGCCCAACTTGATTATCCATGGAGCATTAGCCCACTATACAAGTATGGATGATTTACACAATCAACCCATATATTTAATTAGTCTTATTTTGATCACTTAATTAATCCTAGATTAATTTTTGATCAATACTAATTAAATAATCTTATTATTCTTATTATTAATATACTAGAACTTATAATATATTAATAACCATAAGTGTCTTATTTCTCTCATTATAGTCTATCCAAGTGCATGATGGTATGCAACCCAAATGGACCATGCTGGGTCGGGTCAAGTCTTACCAATTATAGTTATGGACTTAGACATTAATCCAACAGTCTCCCACTTGGATAAGTCTAAAACTATTATTGCGTATGACTTCAGGAACCAACCGGCAATCGTAGCTCTCAAAAGCTTCTGTCGAACTCTGACCTTGTAGATGAACTCTGACCTTTGTCAATGACTTGTCCATTAGATAAGGGATCATATATTCCTCCATTCTAGATATCATATGGACTGAGACATGGATTATAATCATTCTCTCAGTTCATTTGTTGTTTCCCGATTTTCGATTTATGACGACTGACTAATTGAACAAATCAAATCAGTCTTGGCCCGGCCGAGCACTTCCATTTGTCATCATCAAATCATCGAGGGGCCCACAGATATCGCTTTTATCCCGAAGGTAAAAGGAACGAATAAACTTCGACTCATATGGCTTGTTCTACTACTTGTTGAATCATACACAAAGGGACGTTTTATAGCACCGAGTTACCAAATGCGTTTTCGTGCAATCAATGTGCTATCAACTCATAGTAACAACTCATATCTCTAGGTTTGAAGAATATAAGATATTATCGTCTCATGATCTCGTGATAAAATCCATGAAGTGATTCCAATGAGCGCGGGTTGAATCCAATACTCAGAACTTATGAGCACTCATGAGTGTTGTAGCCCTTTGTCCAACACCTTAGACCTCTACAAGCCAACCCATGACAATCTTAATTCATATCTACTTCCAACATATGACCGACTGTGGATGATTTGAATAACTTAGTCATTCCGAAAGAATAACCTAGTTTATTTGGGAAGTCAAAACATGCAAAATGAAACACAATAATAATTGAATCCAATATGGTATCAACCCTTTGAACATAAATAAAACACCTTTTATTTATCACCATATGATTACACATTATTCATTGTATACTGTTTCAGCTATCAACTTTATTCTTGAATTTAAAATGTTGGGAATGAAACCCTAATTGAGATTTGATGAACAAGATGCGGAAAATAAGAACAAACACAAATAATGAAGAATATGTCGAATGATCACTCGATTTATTGAAATATGATGAATAAATTACACTTAAAGCATAGACTAAAGAATCTAACACTACATAAGAAACCTCACGTGGCGGCTACATTTTGCCTCCCTATCTTAACCCTAATTATGAATAATACATGACTATTTATAGGGAAAAGACAAGTCTTGGGCTTTTAACCTAGAATTCATCAAAGGGGCCCATTGCCATCATCCATGGAGTGCTTTGAAACCCTACAATCTCCCCCTCAAAGTATGGAATGGATGACAATGCTTTAACTTCCAAAACAAGCATCTAGCAAATAAAAAGATCTGCAATGAGGAATATATGAAGCAATCCACGAATCTTGATTCTTCAATAGTCTTCAAACACGGGCTCTAGGATATATAAATCAAGCACTGAAGTAATGTCTTTAAACTTCATTTTCGAATGTAATCCCAAAGAATCTTCATGAAAACCAAACCCGCCATAAAAACCCATTTCAGAACAAAGAAACTGAATCACTTCTTGTCTTTGAAGAGCTCCCCCTCCAAGTCACAACGATCTTCAAATAAGCTAATGATATAAGCCATCAAAAAATATCATGTAACAACCCAAACTTTAAGATTCGTAACGCCACTTGATCGAGAAAATACAAGAAGTCGGAGATATAACAAGTCCTTAGCAGAGCCCGATGAAAAACTTCCGCTGTAAAGGATACTTCTCTGTAAAAGCTTTAGTAGAGCTCGATGAAGAACTTCTGCTATAAAAGCTACCTTCATAATTCTACCACAAGCTTTATCAAAAATCTTCAACTTTGAAAAGTCACAAATCTAATTTCGAATGGCCATACCAAATTCTCCCCCGATTTATAATCAAAAACATGATTATAAAGCCTTCAAATGGTCATGAGAATGATCTTGAATGGATAAAAAATTACTAAGCTCCCCCGCGACAAAACGATATACACAATGAAGTATAAAATCCGAAAAAGTCGTGAAAAATTTGATGATATCATGAAAAACGACCTTCCGAACCGCCAAGACTTGATGGAATCATTATTTTGCTGTTTACGAAAAAATATGAGCGTTAAAAAATTCAAAACTGTTCACCGGCCCTCAAAGTTGTAAACTTTTCTGAATACATGGCTGAAATTGTCACTTTGCAGAAATTCTGGGACTGAAAATGTAATTCTGCATCAATACCCCCTTTATTTGTGACAAAATCTGAAAATGGTCCATAATCACCAAGCTGTGAAAATAACAGGGACCAAAAGTGCCAATGCGCTGAAGTTGCAGGGACCATAAATGTAACATGTTTATCTTCTTCACCAATTAGACGACTGATTAAAAGAATGGCAACAGCTACTCGATTCCAACGATCTAAAATAATAATACCAATTACGAAACCTTCGCACTGAAAAGAAGAAATTGTTCCAATCGTTTTCGTTCTGAACCGTTCGTAATTTTGAGCATATGTTCGTTCCGAATCAATCCATCCACTTACACTTCCGATTGCGAGCATATTCCGATTGCGAGCATATTCCGATTGCGAGCCATATTCCGATTGCGAATTCAATGATGCCAAACTCCGAATCAATCAATCGCTCCGAGCACACAGTTGTGAATTCGAGTCTAGTATTATTTCTGATTGTGAGTCGGTTCGCTTCTAGTCAACAATATCAGTTCCGATTGATTGAAGCCCCGATTACGAGACCCACTTGACGATTTTGAACAGGTCTTCAAAACAATTACGAATCGTTTTAGTTCCCAGATGAACAGTGGATGAACAATCCCATGAACAGTAACTTGAACAGAATTTTGATTCGATACCGCCAAAACACCAATAATCTTCAATATATGTGCAGAAAATCACCAAACCAAGAACCGATACTTCAAAAATCAATAGATCTTCAAAGACCCGCTCTGATACCACTTGTTGGGAATGAAACCCTAATTGAGATTTGATGAACAAGATGCGGAAAATAAGAACAAACACAAATAATGAAGAATATGTCGAATGATCACTCGATTTATTGAAATATGAGGAATAAATTACACTTAAAGCATAGACTAAAGAATCTAACACTACATAAGAAACCTCACGTGGCGGCTACATTTTGCCTCCCTATCTTAACCCTAATTATGAATAATACATGACTATTTATAGGGAAAAGACAAGTCTTGGGCTTTTAACCTAGAATTCATCAAAGGGGCCCATTGCCATCATCCATGGAGTGCTTTGAAACCCTACATAAAACAATAGTTGTCCCATGCTCCAAGCATGTACACTATGTTTTCTAAACACTAGTCATGCCATACACCAAGTATGCATACTATGTTTGTCTATGATCTTTACTTTGTGAACTAGATCAATTGAACATAACTTCAATGATTCTCTTTTCACATTCCCAAATCGTTACCGCAAATGCAAGAATTCCAAATTCATGCCATTTACTGAAATCTGTTAGATTCTAAACTTATATGCATTGAACCTCTTGTAACGATTATGCACAAACTCACAAAGACTTGGCAACAATCATTACAGAGTATTCCAAAGGAGATCAACTCCTCGGAAACGTCCTTCTTGCATTAAGTTTCCTTAATCTTACACAGATTGAAAATTCTAACTTTGAAACATTTCCAGATTCCATTTTGACTATCACTTCTGAACAAGAGTTGCCTCCTTCCAGATTATGTCAATATGGTCCTTCCAGAATTATCACTATACTTCCAACTGTCCTTGAGCAACCAATCTTTGGTAAACCTTAGATTGTCCTCGACAATTGTTTAATCCTTTTAGTCATATCCAGTTCTAAACCTTTTCCCTTCTTAATGCCCTAGGCATTTGGAAAATTTTAGAAAGGATGAATATAGCACATGTAATCGATCCTACATCCGAACCATATGAGAATCGATTCATGATGTCTCACATAAAGACTAAACCAGTCGTTTGCTATAACATTTCCATTTCTATTTGCCAAGTTCTCATAATTCAGATTATGAAAAGGGATGCCGTAATCATAATCGAATTTTAGAACGCAAATAATGGACCCATATACAGAATTTCCTTATGTTGAGCCATTCCAACATGAAATTCATATATATATCCTTGACTAAATGATTAAAACCTCACGATCTAAGCTTATAGATTTGAGATGAAGTATAATTTCCTCTCCCTTAATTATAGCAAAACAACTTTTCCCAATTGAAACTTTTGTTTTCTATAATTAACATTGCTAACCTGCAATACTTATCATAATTATCATGCTCCCACTAACATGATGATTATTAGCATAACACTTATGCTCCCACTAGCTTTGACATGTACTCAGAAATCAGCTAGACTTCTAGAAATCAATACTTCATTGACTTTCTTACCAAAGTTCAGATTTCTGATGCTAGATTGTTTTGATAAAACTTTATCAAAATCATACACCTTCCCTTAGATAGCACAATTGTGTGTCTAAACAATTATGAAGAGGGATGCCGTAATCATAATGGTTAGACCTTTTTGCCACTTCTCACAAGTCCAGGTTAGTGTGCCGGTAAACCACACACGCTCCACTAACAACTTTGAGAATGCAAATATCACAATTGCTATCTAGCTAAAATCTACTTAGTGAAAGTGTTTCCTCACCATCATTTTCATGAATCGGAGAGAAACCTTATGACACTTAGATTTAATGGTGTATGTGTTCTTATCCATGTGAATTGTCAAAACCATAGTCACAGGAAAAGGATAATGACAAATGCAAACTCATATGGACTGAACTCAATCTTAACTTCTTCCCACCTGGCAGCTCAAGGGCCTGCCATTGCTTCCAAGTTGTTGTGCAACAAATTGAGAACTCTAAGAACTCATATGCAAAGCCAACTTTAACTGGAATGGGCACAGAATATGTCAACACGATAGGTTGTAAACCTCAAGTCGTGTGCTAGTGAAGAACTTCAGGTTTTATTCTTGATTAGTTCTTGAGACTTTCAAGACCTTTAAGACTCCCACTGTCCTCTTGACATATAAGACTCTCTTTTCAGATATTCAAGAGATAGTGTGGATTCTAATCAAGACAAAAACTTCACACAATTGGCCTAAGTTCGTCTTTGTTTTATCCAAAACATCACAACTTACCAATTTCAAATGTACAAGAGTAGGAAACTTTTACTCTTACATTTGACAAGTGTTTTAAACCTTCTTTAAGACATGTCACTCAAATTACAATCTTGGAGTATGACTCTAAGACTTGTACTGGAACGAAGTATGACTCATCTTCTTGATTTAGCCACTTCACCAATTCATAGCTCCTCTTCTTAGCTATCAGAATGCACTTAGAGGATGAATTGTGATTAGGTCTCTAAATCATTAAGATGATCACTAAACTGATACTAAAGTACTCTCCCATCTTTTCAGATTTGAGAAACTTTTATCCTTCTGCCATTTTGATTCTTCTTATTCGCTCTGCCATACATTGGAACCTTTTCCAATGTCTCAAAGTTACACTTAAGCTTGTAAGTATAATCATATTTACCGAGCTTTAGTAAACTAGGACGAATAGTTTTATCAATCTTCTGTGGTGGACTTGACCAGTGCACAAGAATGTGTACTCAATCCCTTAGTCCTTTACTTGACTCACACATCCATGTGAACAAGTAATTAGTCTTAATTTTCCAATACTTGAAGGTTCTCATTCATCATGCTATACAACTTGCATGATTCCAAGTTCCGGTCCAATTGAAACTTGGGTGATGAGAATCTTTCCTTATTTGGTAAATCTAGACATTACCACAAATGAAAGAATCAATTTCATATTTCCACTCTTGCTATTAATGGAATCATATAAGCAACAATTTTTCCTGAAATGCCATTGTAAGGATATTTTAAAATAAATAAAATAAAAAATTTTTCTTTTATTTTAAAACTTTGCGGAAAAAACTTATCCTTACAACCCATATGAAAACTTGTTGTTATCTATTCCTAAGCAATATCTCACAACTCCTAAGAAGTAGCTCAAGAATCCGATTTTTCAAACTATGCGATAGAAATCCATGTATGCGATCAGATTCAGCATATTCTTTCTTTAAGTTTCTTCACTTTTTCTTTGATTCTTAAAACATCACCATATGACCCAGTCACATCATGTATCAAGAATTTCAGAATAGAAACTTAACAGAGTTAGATAGTGGAATTTACCTGAAGTAGAGTCAAACTTATTGACTTTAACATCCTTAGGTAAATTTGGCAGCTTAACAACCAATGCCCCTTCCTTTGGCAATATAAACATATGGACCCTTTGATAATGGTACACGGGACTATCACAGACTTAGCTTTTCTCTTTACCATTTGGTCAACCGAGTTGACTATGGCCGATCCCTTTCCATTGGGAAGAGAATGCTTTTCTGGATTTCCTGTGTCACTATTCTCAATGTCCATCAAGTTTCAGGAAGTTGATCTTAACAAATAGATAAGATCATTAAGGGTCTTGTCATAGTCTGTTTCACAGGTGTCCCAAAGGAACTCACTATGTGACTTAGAAAGTGATTGAACCCCCAACTTTCTCAAGACTTTGACACCCAACTCTCCCGGCTTGTCAATATGTGAGTACATCTCCAAGATGTGTCCACACCTAGACCTTGCCTTGCCAATAGGGCTTGAGTGACCTTAAACTTTTTTTTTTGAAGAACATGTGGGTTAGGGAGAATAGTTGGAGGAGGTGAAAGAAGTATGATTTTCAAGGAACATCATCTTCATTTAGGAAACCTTGTTTCAAGAGATTTGGGAAGATCATAGGTGTCTAAACCAGACATATTTTGGGAGATATTCAAGATAGTTGATTTTAAGTCCTTAATAAGACACCCAATATGAAATATTAAGGCTAGGACCCAACAAACTATTTTATAACTTAGAAGAGGTATGCCGTAATCCAAGCTATAAAATATTTGAAGGTAGGTGAATGACGATTCACCAATTTCCACCAAGATAAACGAAATGTATTATTAGGTTTTAATTGGTTTTGAAACTCCTAGATCTTTGAGATTCATTGAACTGTTCAATGGCATCTTTCAATCTTGAGTGTGCCCTTCAGGTTTTGTGACTGGGATGCCGAGGATCACAAAACAAGGTGTGAAGTAACCATGCAAATTACTTGGTACCCTTAAGTGTTTACCCCTTAATCGATGTGTCGGTTAACCACACACGCTCCATCGATACTATGATAAACATTAAGTTACCCTTTGCCTACCTTGTTAAATACGCGTTAGTGTGCCGGTTAACCACACACGCTCCACTAACCGACTTAAACAAAGTGCAAAGTGTAATTTCATGGATTAGCACCTTATTCACATTTTTCCTAAGTAACTAAGATTGGGTATTATTAAGAGTTTAGTTACTTAGTATTATCATTAATACTTTTAATGAAGGGAGAATTCTAGTCCTGTCAAACCCGTTCGGCTAACGACCCTTTACCAGTCAAGCAAGCGGTGGGTGAGAGTGGACACCCATTAAGTTGCCATTTTATAGGCAACAACCTTATACCCACCTTATAGACCGGCTTCGTGAATGAGGCGTACTAGCGGTAAGACTGACTTTACTCTTATACATATATATATATATATATATATATATATATATATATATATATATATATATATATATATATTATTAACTAATAATATTATAAAGTATAAGGGTTGAATTTTAAGTTTTAAAATTCTAAGGGCTAACTTGGAATTAAAGTATTCATAAGGAAAACTTTTCAAATTCCAAAACTTGAGGGCAAGTTTTGAAACTATTCAAAACTAATAAATTCCATAACTTATGTGTTTAAAGTAGTTTTAATCCAAAAACTCTTCAAGTTCCATAACTTGAGGGCAAGTTATGGAAGACTTTAAACTAATAAAAGAACTAACTTTTTCTTTATTTTATAACTTATGGATTTAATTATGGTTACATATTTTTCTTTAATGAAGTGACTCTTGAACTTCCATAACTTGAGGACAAGTTATGGAGTCATAAAAAATTATTCAATGACACAAGACTCTTCATTTTGTAACCATTGCCAACTTTTATGAATTTTATGAGTCTTTAATGTGACTCTTCATGTAACTTGAGGACAAGTTACACAAACACATTTTATACTCAACTCTTAGATTAAAATGGATTGAAAACAACTATTTCAATTAACCTTTCTATTAATCTAAGCAACTCATAAGAACAAGATAATTCAAATCAAACTTTTTCATGTAATTAGTCTAAACCTTAAACTAATAAAAAACATGAATCTATTGACAATTATCTTTGAAATTGGATTAGCATGAACATTACCACATCAAAAACAAGTTTATAAGTTCAAAAACAACTTAGGGTAATGTTCCTAGTCCATTTCTAGCCAAAAACGTCGAATATATGCTGTCTGGGGCTCCTACTCGGCGAGTGCATGAACCTACTCGACGAGTAGGATGATTTTACTCATGGACTCGGCGAGTTCATCAGTGGACTCGGCGAGTCCAGTGCCCAGAAAGCCAGAAAATCAATTTTTTTCAGCATTTTTCAGCAATTTGCATCAAGTATAAGAGAAAGCAAGCCTAGGCTCTGATACCACTGTTGGGTTTTGAGCATTCTAACACTCCTAAGTGTACATGCAACCCTAAATACCTTGGATCTATGTTTTCTCTATTATACATGCAAATAAGAACTTCCAAGGTATTATCCTAATCTAGCATACAAAACCAATGAATGTAACAAGATAGAATACATACCTCTTGATGTAGAAAGTCTTCATGAAGCTTGAGTGCCTAGCCCCAATAGTGTGGAAGCCTCAAATGGAATCATAATCACCAAAACACTTAGAATAACTTGAGAGAATTCCACAACTCATAAAATCGGCTAGCCCTTTCACTTCACACTCTAGTGGCCAATTTTGGTCAAGAATAAGATGCTTATATAGTTAGGGTTACACCATGTAAACCCTAATTGACATGGCCTTTCATTTCCATGATCCATGGGTACAAATACACCATGGAGCATCCATGGACCATCCTATGGGTTTTAGCCCAACTTGATTATCCATGGAGCATTAGCCCACTATACAAGTATGGATGATTTACACAATCAACCCATATATTTAATTAGTCTTCTTTTGATCACTTAATTAATCCTAGATTAATTCTTGATCAATACTATTTAAATAATCTTATTATTCTTATTATTAATATACTAGAACTTATAATATATTAATAACCATAAGTGTCTTATTTCTCTCATTATAGTCTATCCAAGTGCATGATGGTATGCAACCCAAATGGACCATGCTGGGTCGGGTCAAGTCTTACCAATTATAGTTATGGACTTAGACATTAATCCAACACCTTTGTGGTGGACCTGACCAGCACATAACCAAGTGTACCCAATCTTTTAGTCCTTCACTTGACTCACATGTACATGTGAACAAGGAATTAGTCTTAATTTCCCAAAGATGAAAACTTTTCATTCATCATACAATACAAGTTGCATGATTCCAAGTTTCTATCCAACAGAAACTTGGGTGATGAGAATCTTTCCTTATTTGTTAAAATATGACACTACCACTAACGAAAGAATCAAATCCATTTACCCATATTGCTTATCAATGGAAACATATAAGCAACAACCTTTTTCAGAAATGCCACTGTAAGGATACTTAGAATAAATAACTTGTTGTTATCTATTCCTAAGCAATATGTTTCAACTCTTAAGTAACAGCTCAAAATTCTGATCACCAAACCATGCGATCGAAATCCATCTTCACGATCAGAATCAGCATATACTTCCTTTAAGTTTCTTCACTCTTCTTTGATTCTTAAACATCAATATGTGACCCAGTCACATCATGCAATAAGAATCTTAGAATAGAAACTTAATAAAGTTAGATAATCGACCTTACCTAAAGCAGAGTCAAACATTTGACTTTACTATCTTATGGATTTGTAGGTAAATTTGGCAACTTTGCAACCAATGCCCTTCCTTTGGCAACAGAAACGTATGGACTCTTTGGAAACGGTACACGGAACTATCACAGACTTAGCATTTCTCTTTACCATTTGGTCAACCGAGTTGACTATGGCTAATCCCTTTCAATTAGGAAGAGAAAGGTTTTCTGAACTTCCAATGTTACCATTGTCAATGCCCATGGAAGTTTGAGAATCTTTCCTTATTTGTTAAAATATGACACTACCACTAACGAAAGAATCAAATCCATTTACCCATATTGCTTATCAATGGAAACATAGAAGCAACAACCTTTTTCAGAAATGCCACTGTAAGGATACTTAGAATAAATAACTTGTTGTTATCTATTCCTAAGCAATATGTTTCAACTCTTAAGTAACAGCTCAAAATTCTAATCACCAAACCATGCGATCGAAATCCATCTTCACGATCAGAATCAGCATATACTTCCTTTAAGTTTCTTCACTCTTCTTTGATTCTTAAACATCAATATGTGACCCAGTCACATCATGCAATAAGAATCTTAGAATAGAAACTTAATAAAGTTAGATAATCGACCTTACCTAAAGCAGAGTCAAACATTTGACTTTACTATCTTATGGATTTGTAGGTAAATTTGGCAACTTTGCAACCAATGCCCTTCCTTTGGCAACAGAAACGTATGGACTCTTTGGAAACGGTACACGGAACTATCACAGACTTAGCATTTCTCTTTACCATTTGGTCAACCGAGTTGACTATGGCTAATCCCTTTCAATTAGGAAGAGAAAGGTTTTCTGAACTTCCAATGTTACCATCATCAAGCAAATAGGTAAGATCATTAAGGGTCATGTCGTGATTTGTCATCAGGGAATGACCAAGCCAACAGCCAGCTACCTTGAGACTTCGACACCCGACTCTCCTGGCTTGTCAATATGTGACTTAATCTCCAAGACTTAAGCACATATAAACTTTGTTTTCCAATAGGGATTGAGTGACTTAGAACTTATCAGGTCTTGAAACTTGTGGGATAGGGAGATTTATTGGAGTAGGTGAAGGAAGTGAAGTATGATTTTCATTCCCACTAATGCACAACAAAGGGATTGATCTTTCACCTTGGTTGCCATTTGGGATATCATCTTCATTAGGAAGCTTCTTCCTAAAGATTTTGGAAGACCATAGTTGTCTAAACTAGACATCTATAATGGGAGAAATTCAAGTTAGTTGATTTAAAGTCCTTAATATAACACCCAATATGAAATATTAAGGCTAGGACCCAATAACGTATTTATAACTGGAAGAGGGATGCCGTAATCCAAATTATAAAATAGTTAAAGGTAGGTAAATGACGATTTACCAATTTCCACCATGAAAAACGATATATAATTAAGTTTTAATTGGATTTGAAACTCCTAGATCTTTTGAGATACATTGAACTTTCAATGGCATGTTTGAATCTTGATTGTGCCCTCTCAAGTTTGTGACTGGGATGCAGAGGATCACAAACAAGGTGTGAATAACCATACAAATTGACTTGGTACCCTCAACAATATTACCTAATCGATGTGCCGGTTAACCACACACGCTCCACCGATCTATAATAAAGTCGAGTTACCCTTTGCCACTCTTACTACTCCATGTTAGTGTGTTGGTTAACCACACACGCTCCACTAATAACTTGGTAAGGTATAAAGTGTAATTTTATGGGCTAGCACCAATTTCACATTTTCCTAAAGTAACTAAGATTGGGAATTTATAATGTATAGTTACTTTATAATTCATTATACTTTTAATGATTATTTAAAGTCGTATCCTACCCGTTCGGCTAACGACCCTCCACCGATCAAGGAAATGGTGGGTGAGAGTGGACACCCATTAAGTCACCATTTTATAGGCAACAACCTTATACCCCCCTTATAGACCGACTTCGTGAATGAGGCCTACTAACGGTAAGAATGACTTATTCTTATACATATCTATATAATAAAATTATAATAATAGTATAAGGGTGTATTTTAAACATTTAAAATACTTTGTGGTTTAATCTATTAATTAAACTATACTCTTAATTTAATTAAACTTAAACCATGTCTTTATGGAATTATTAACTCTTTTAATTAAACACTTTAATTAATTTAATGAAGTCCATAAAGTTTGACTTTTTTTTAACTTTAAAAAAATAATAATTTGGAATTAAAGTGTAAGACTTTACAAAGTCCAAAACTTGAGGGCAAGAATTGAAACTATTCGAAGTCTCTTCAATTTGCAACTTATGAGTTTTAATGGTTCATAAAGTTGAAGACTCTTCATTTTATGAAACCCACTACTCTTTAATTTCAACTTTTAAAGAAGTAACATTTGGTTATCCATAACTTGAGGACAAGTTATGGACACCATCATTGCCATTAAGATCGAGAATTAAACATACATGGAGGTTACACATAATTCCTATGATCTTCTAAAAACTCATAAGAACACAAATTCATGTCAAACAATTTCAGGAATCATATTAACATATACAATACTTGAAAGTTGATAAAAGTCATGCAAAAATGGGTTAACATAATCATTATCATTTTGAAAAACAGATTTTACAAGTCCAAAACAGATTAGGATAATGATTTTAATCCATTTCTAGCAACAAAACACGAAAAAACTGCCCAACACGCACCTACTCGTCGAGTGCATTATCCTACTCGACGAGTAGGATGAATTTGTTCATGGACTCGGCGAGTCCTCCCCATGAACTCGGCGAGTCCAGTCGACAGTGAGCATAATTTTCGTTTTTCAAGCAGTTTGCATCAAGTATACAAAAAATAATCCTAGGCTCTCATACCACTGATGGGTTTTGAGCATTCTAACACTTCCTAAGTGTACATGCAACCCTAATAACCTTGAATCTACGTTTTCTCTATATACATGCAAATTTCTTTTTCAAGGTTATTTCCTAACTAGCATGGCATGGGGATTACATAAAACATAAAAACTACTAGAAATACATACCTTGTTGTTGCTTGGATTCCTTCAAGACTTTGTGAGCCTAGCACCCCAAATGTTGTGGCTCAAATGTTTAACACAACACTACATACTTGGGATAACTTGAGAGATTGTCACTTAGCCTCAAAAATTAGTTATGCCCTCTTATGAATACACTTTTACCGATTTTGCATGCTATAGGGTTTCTTTTATAATGTGTCATAATTAGGAGTTAGAAATGTAAACCCTAATTGTCATGACTCTTCATTTCTCATGACCCATGGGTTTGTAACTCCCATGGACTATCCATGGAGCTCCAAATGGTTAAATCCATAACCCATAAACCGTGGATCATTAATCCACCATAAAAGAATTGATGATTGTCATAATCAACCCTATATATTTAATTAGTCTCACTTTGATCACCAAATTAATACTAGATTAATAGTTGATCAATACTAATTAAATAATACTATTATTAATATATTAGAAGTTATAATATATTAATAATCATAATTACCTTATTCTCTCATTTAGTCTATCCAAGTATTGCAATGCCATGCAACCCAAATGGACAATGCCGGGTCAGGTCAAGTACATACCAAATAAAGTTATGGACTTAGACACTATATCCAACATAACCAACTAGCATACCACATATCACTACATCAACTAGTGTACCATATATCAAAAAATGGGTCGGCCTTGGTGCCTTCGACCCATTGGTATGGTGGGGGGACTCACCTCGCATTACTGAACTCCCGCGGGTAAAAAAACTAGCTGCTGGTTGACAAGTTCCCGAACTATCAACATCAAAATGACACCCAATTAACAATTAGGTTCCAATACGTAACCATAATTCCATGCTTGGGGTAAAAGACTACTTTACCCCTAACTTAGCTTTATTTAAGTCCAAGGCCCAATCCAAAAGCCCACAAGTCAAACTATGGACCAAAGCCCAACATATGGCTCAATTTTCCAAATTGGGCCCAAACCTCTACATGGGCTTATCTTAAGGCCTAACCACTTATTCTAGTCCAAACACTTAGCATTCTGATGGCCCAATAGCTAATAATCCTCAAGGCCTAATTATGGCCCACTTATGGTTCGATTTTCCAAATTGGGCCCAAGCCTTTCCAACGGGCCTTATCCTAAAGCCCAATAATTTCCTTAGTCCATATATATGTTCCCAATTGGCCAACAAAGGCCCACAACAGCTTAGTTCAATAAGTGGTCCAATAAAAACCTAAACTGAATTAGGGTTTTTCACATAAAATGACGATTAGGGTTAAGTGTTCATACTTAACCCATTAAGGACTTAATCCATTAAGTCCAAACATACAATGAAATCGGGCTTAAGTCATATCTTCACTCCAATGGTCCAAAATGCGGGTCCTGATAAGTCCAAACCAATAATTACAAAATTAGGGTTTTCTAAACCCTAATTACAGTTTCCAACCCATTACAATCCAATTAGGCCCAAAAGGTAAGTCCTTAGGCCTGTTAGGGTTTCATTAGGACAATTAGGGTTTCCCTAAGTCGGGTACCACCCACTACTACCTCGGGTAGTGGTGGTCAACGGCAGCACATGGCGGTGGCCACCACCTCACAGTGGTGGTTATGGTTCTAGCCCATTTTGTCCAAGCATCCTGTCACAACTAGCATTTGGCTAGTAAATTTTGTCTGCATGTAATCAACTCGTATATAATTTGTAACTTTAAGTTGATATTATGCACTATGCTCACTCAAAAACAAGTATTTGAATCGAACTCACTCGTGAAGTTCAAAACCTAATTCAATACATCTCATATGCTTAACTGTGGGTTTGAAACCCTAATGTCCCGGTTCAACCTCGATTTGGATCTAGATCCTCTTATTGGGCCTAATGGGCCAGTAAATCTCAATTTTGTTATTTTGGGCCAAGGAACCCCATTTGGGCTGTAGTTTGACCCACATACATTAAACCATAGCATTTTGGGCCATGATGGGCCTAAAATAACTCAATCCATTTCGTGGGCCTTTTGGGCTGAAAACAACCTTCTTGAACTTAAATGGACCGAAAAACCATTATGTTCACCTTTTTGGGCCGTAAACCCATAAGATGGCCCAATGGGTCGAAAAATTCCATATTAGACCTTATAAATTTCGAATATATTCAATTATTGCCCAAACAATTCTTTGCTCTTTCTCCTTCTCTCCCTCATTCTCGTTTAAGGATATATATATATATATATATATATATATATATATATATATATATATATATATATATGTATGAGTAAATAATAATAATAATAATAATAATAATAATAATAATAATAATAATAATAATAATAATCATAAAATAAATAATAATATGGGAATCTCTAATGGTGACACCTCATTATTATTTTTGGGTAATCCATGCGTTATGTCCAACATACATCTTGACAATTAAGTGATTACCCATTAAGCAAAGACCTTAATCTCACCTTCTCTCTTTCTTCTTCTTATTCTCGGTTTTCCCTTCCCATTTCAAACATCATCTTTTTTCTAAATTCTCTAAAAAACTCTCTCACAATTATCCCCCAAAAACCGTGATCTTTAGGATGATTCAAGAAGTTCTCATTAATTTCATCCTCATGGTAAGTTACTTCCATTCAATAGGTTTAGCTTCATATTATGTTAAACTTATTACTCATTAACTCTTCAAAAACGTGATCATGCTCTTGAAACTTCTTAGAATTCGAAGATCTGTTCTAAGAGGTGAGCTAGGCCGAAATCTCCTCCAAACTCTTCGCCAAAAACTGAATCCAAGACACCAAAGTGAGTTTATACCCCCTATTTTCGGTTTTTACTTTGTTTTGGGGGAGAATACAAGTTGCTTTTTGTAGATCTATGTGTTTAAGCATGATTATGTGTATTTTACCATGTTAAATGTTGTGTTTATGTGTTGGAACTCCATAGATTTCTATAGATCTACTAATATATGGTGATATTGGTAAACAAAAGCACTCCATGCAACTTAGTATGAAGATGAAAGGATTAAAACATGCTAAGGATGTTTGAAACTAAGAAAAATCATGCAAAGGGGCCAAAAATGGACAAAATAAACAAAAAGTGAGGATCTTTTGTCAAATCACGGTTTTTAAGAAGACTAAAAGAGTCATTTTTAAATAAAACTGGGTCTTTATGATATTCATGGTTTTAAAAGGGCCAAAAGTGTGAATTTTCACAAAATGGGCCTCAAATTGGGCCTTCACGGTTTTTATGGGCTAAACTTGAAAATTTTTCGCTTTTATGAATTAAATTATCATTTTAGACAAAATTGAGCAAAAAATGTAAATTTCGGTTAAAAGGGCTGAAAATTTAAATTTATTTAAACTTGGGCAAAAAAGATAAATTTATACAATTGGGCCGACAATGTCACTTTTCATAAAATTAAGGACAAAAGTGTTATTTCTAACAAAAAGGGGCTAGAAATGCTATTTCATTTAAAGTGTTATTTCTAACAAAAAGGGGCTAGAAATGCTATTTCATTTAAAACATGCCCAAAAATGTAAAATTTCAGTCTTAAAGGACCTAAAGTGTCATCGTTACCAAAAGTGTGCCTTAATTTTAAATTTCGGTTTTAACGACCAAAATGTCTTTTTACAAAAATGGGTCTTTTATGTCATTTTGGTAAACAATTAAGCTTAAACAACCAATGTAACAACAAATGGATTAATTACATCATTTACACTTTTAATTGGACTTGGAATATACATTACATGTTTATTGGGCCTTAGTGGTCCATTTACATGGTTGTTGGGCTTGGAATATCCATTTACGTGCTTATTGGGCATGGAATTACATTACATGTTTATTGGGCCTTAGTGGTCCATTTACATACTTGTTGGGCCTGGAATATCCATGTACATGCTTATTGGGCCTGGAATGTACATTACATGTTTATTGGGCGTTTGTAACCCATATACATGCTTGTAGGATCCGGAACATACCTTACATGTTTATTAGGCCTTCGTAGCCCATCTACATGCTTGTTGACTTCACATATTCACGTACATACTCGTTGGGCTTTGAAAACTAAATACATACATGGAAACAATATATACTGTGCAATTCAATATTTGCGTGAGTTCAGTTAAGGTTTTTGTGAGACATTTCATTTGACACCTATCTAGTGTACAACTGTAGTCTGTAGTTATAACTAGAGTCTCGTGGAGGGAGAGCGGGAGTTTGTGTATAGATCTATACAGGGTTGACACCCACACCTGAGTTGTTCACTACAGTTAGACAAGGCCAGTCTAAGGTGACAAACCTTACCTTAAACAAGTCGGCGTCTAAAAAACATTATGACGGGCGGATCAGTCATTATCAAGTATGGTTATAGCGACTCATAAAGAAATTTACTCCACTGTAAATTTACGGAATACATAAACAATTCTACAATTATAATATTATACAAACACCAACTTACGGTCTTGGGTATTAATACTACAACACTTTTGCAAGCAGAAAATATCGGATTTTCTGGGAAAAACTTATACTATACGTCACCTTTTACTTTCATAGAAAACATGGGATTTTCTAGAATACTTTCCTTATACAATTTAAAAACACACATGCTTTAATACAAGATTTGATACAAAGCATTCAAACCATTTACGTCTTTTACAGAAAATATCGGATTTTTTGGTGTTTACAAAGCGATACAAACTTTTCATACAAATACACTTATGAACTCACCAACATTATATATGTTGACCATTTTCAAAATAACTTATATTCTCAGGAAACCGTTAAGCAGGTGGACATCAAGGTCATTTGGAAATTTTTTGCATTTTGTTGTTATTATAAACATTGATATTTTGGGATGTAACTCATGTAAACAATTATAATGATGTAAACTTTGTATTGTTGTATTATTTTTTGTGTGATGATGATGCATGCTTTGTTTCAATTATATTCATTGTGATGATATTACAAGATGAAGTCACACTAGCCCCCGGACATTTCCGTCGTTTTCTCCGGTTCGGGGGTGTGACAGATTGGTATAAGAGAAATGTCTATAGTGAATTGGAATATCTAATCATACAAGATATGCAACTATAAATACATTGGGACAAAAATACTCTGAACAAAAAAATTAAAATACATGCCTATGTGTGCATCATGACAATAACAATAAAATTCTTTGGAGAAACTAAACATCGTAGTTAAACTTGGACAGTTATGTAGTTGTATTGGGAATAAATATAGCCTTATCAACTATATTTATTAACAATCCAACCAACATGTGTTTGGGACTGATCATGGTGGGCAATGAATCTAGAAACTTACCAATCTTATATCCAAAAGGCTTTAAAGAACTCAAACATAAACAATTAAAATACTATAGAAGTATTTTGGAAATGCTAGCTACATACACTTCCCTTACACACTTCTTACACCTTATGCATACTCTATGGCCGGATTTCATCGTCTAGGAGATCCATATTTCCCCAACCAGGGGAATGGAGGATGGTTAGAACTGGAACTAGAGGAAGAGCTTGAGGAAGAACAAGAAGAGGAATTCGAAGAAGAACCTAAAGAAGGACCGGCAGAACCGGTGGTGGACTCGGATAAGGAAGAGGCTGATAGTAGCGATGCCGAAGACTCGGACGCAAAGTCCGAAGTCATTAATCCACCATACATGGCCTGGGTGCCCTGCACAGGATGGGTCCCAACGACCCTACGCCCCCATGGGTACACGAGATCTGGAGATGGAGTCGCCAGCAGGGGGTGCGTCCCCCATTTGGTATGAACCGGGACTATTACAACCTGAGTCATGGTGGACCTGCAGATCGAGCCCTGCCAGTAATGGTTAGGAGGATGTGTAACATCGGTGACCAGGGACAGGCAACTGCTGGTCAAAAGTTGCAATGAGAGTTGTGGTTGATCGCGTAGAGAAGATGACCCATGAGGTGGTTAGGGACTATCAAGCGCGATAGGCAGCATTGGAGGCCCGGCTTCAAGCCACCGACCATCATCTGGCCAGACTCCAAGGTGCATCTACCTCGTCATCAGCACCACCAGACACTTCCCTCCGTGACTAGGATCTATTCCACCCATCACCACTATTACTATGGTTCTCTTTTGTGTTTTATTGTGTATGTGACCGACCTTATATTTAAGTGACTACGATACTCATAAAGTCGTTATGTTGTCAGATTTTATATCACTCTGTATTGTATGCCTTCCAAGGAGAATTTTCAAAGAATTATACTACCAAAAATTTATCATTAATGAAATGATTCTATGCATTGTTTGTGATGTTGTTATCTGCTACGTGTTCTATTTTCCCTATCCTATGATATTGTATGAATTCACTTCTATGCACAGCCAAACCACCGAAACCGCTATATGCCAAAGGAATTCGAAACCACGAACTACTATGTACTCACTATCTTTCTGTTCCATGACAGAAGATGCCTCAAAGACCGATACGCAGAAACCACAACGCGACCCCACCACCACCACCTCTGTCAGAAGTGCACTCTGCTGCCTTCCAAGTAGCAGTCTCGACTGCAGTTACAACAGCCTTAGCATATATTCAGACTAGGAACAACGGTGTGGTAACGTTCAGGGAACGAGAAGCTCGAATCAAGGAATGAACCAAGGCCCACAAGGGTCTGTACCTACAAAGACTTTTCAAATGCCAAACCATGAGCATTCAATGGGACATGAAGCGTGATAACTCTAAAATGATGGATGGAGAGGATCGAATTGGTATTTGAGATCTGCGGATGCCCTGAAGAGTGCAAGGTGAAGTTTGCAACTTGCACGTTTATCAACCAAGCACGCCATGACTTCTAAAATCCTTTTCAAATTAATTCCAAAACTCACACTTTAAACCCACAAATTATCCAAATTATAGCATTCGGCTCTCCAAACCCAACACCCCACTAAATAATATGGATTTAGGGCAACTATTCTTTCATTAATTTTTTTTATCTATTTATTTATTTAATAAACAGGATGTTACAAGCCTCCCCTCTTCCAAAATCGGATGACACACTTCCAAGGTGACACCATTAAAAGAACCAAATCATCCACTTGGAACTCAAGATCTGAGCGTTTTGGTCAACAAAACTCTTCTATCAACTTTGCGCGATGCCCGACCTCTCCCCGACAAACTAACGTCCTACACTTCCTTCCGTACAACTTATTGAAAGGTGGTCGATCAATACCGGCATGATAGTTGTTGTTGTAGGAGAACTCAACCAATGGGAGATAAGTATCCAAACTCCCGCCAAAATCTAGCACACAAGCCCTAAGCATATCTTCGAGCGTCTGAATTCTCCGCTCACTATATTCATCAGTCCGGAGGTGGTATGTTGTACTAAAATGAAGCTAAGTACCCGATTCCTCATGAAACTTCCTCCAAAACCTGGATGTGAAGCGGACGTCTCGATCCGAAACCACCAAAACAGGCACTCTGTGTCGAACTACTACCTCCCGAATGTAAATGTCAGCCAGCTTCTCAGCTTATATACTCTCGGTAATCGGAATGAAATGAGCACTCTTGGTTAATGTTGGATAAGGTGTCTAAGTCCATAACTATTCTTGGTATGTACTTGACCCGATTTGGCATGGTCCATTTGGGTTGCATGGCATCATGCATTTGGATAGACTAAATGAGAGAAATAACACTAGTGGATTATTAATATATTATAAGTTCTAATATATTAATAGTATTATTTAATTAGTATTGATCAAGAATTAATTTGGAATTAATTAAGTGATCAAAAGAAGACTAATTAAATATATGTGTTGATTATGTAAATCATCCATAACTTGTATAGTGGGCTAATTGCTCCATGGATTATCAAGTTGGGCTAAGATCCATAGGATGCTCCATGGGAGTTACAAACCCATGGGTCATGGAAAGGAAGAGCCATGTTACATTAGGGTTTACATGGTGTAACACTAATTGTAACACACTATATAAAGGATATGAAGCTCACCAAAATTGGCACTAGTATCAAGATAGAGAGGGCAAGCCGATTTTGCAAGTGTTCTACATTCTCTCAAAGTTATTCCAAAGCACTTGGTGTTGTGTGAAACATTTGAGGCATCACACTTGGGGTGCTAGGCTCTCAAGGTTTTCAAGGAATAAAATCAACTACAAAGTATGTAATTCTAACCATGTTTTATGTTAAAAGTTCCCCATGTGTCACACCCCCGAACCAGACGATGGAAACGTCCGAGGGCTGTTGTGACACAATTGAATACCATAACAGTGAATATACATGAAACATAACATCATTCATCACCATGCATTGAAATAGTACAACTGGTAGTGTTTACATTTAGTACATTGTTTCATAACATTACATTCCCAAAAAGTAGATTGTTCGATACTAGTTAAACAAACAACAAGACATCACTGAGTACATTTTTCCCTTCAATTTACCTGTTACCTGAGAATACAAGTATTTTGAAAAACGTCAACATATGAAATGTTGGTGAGTTCATAAGTAATGTGTTGAAATATAATGTTTTGTATTGTTTTGAAAACCACCAGAAAATTCGATATTTTCTGAAAAGAGTATCGTATAAAAAGTGTGAAGATCCGTAAGTATGGTTGTTTGTTTCTATAAATGTAAAAGAAATTATTAAGCTTGGTATGCATCTTGTAGGTGTATGAATTGAAAACCCTAGGAAAACCCGATGTTTTCCTAATACTTTGAATTATACATCTTATATTTTGTTATACCGTTGTGACGTGTGTATTCGATAATTCCAGGTGACATTGGATTAATTATGGATTGTGAATTGTTATAAACACACATTAATGAAAACGACTAGATTACAACTATACAAACGATCCCTTAGGCGTCGTCCGTACTATTCACTTAATCCAACCACCCTAACTTCTCATAGCCCCACAACCGAGGAGAAAAGAGGGTGCGAAGCCCCCGCTATTTCCATAAGTCGTTCAAGGCTATCGTGAATGCGAAAGGCCCTTGGCCTGACTCGCATTGGTGAATTCTCGACTTTGCTAGCTGTACCAAAAGACCCTTGGGGTCCAACAGCACAAAAGCCATTGAAACTCCTTTTACATGGAATTAGGTCATGTAAGACCCAACAACATGTAAGCGAGTTTCCTTCGGGCCTAAAGATCATGTCATTGGGCTAGCTAGGCCCAACAAGCACGGTTTGAAACTTTCGGGCCCAAAGATGGTGTATCGACGTCTGGTGAATTCCCACGTGTGTATTGACTTCCCGTAATTTCAACGTGTGTATTGTAGTATCGTCGTGTATAGATTTTTGATTCATTATTGATTCGAGACCGAATCAATTCGTTTAGTAACGATTTTTGGTGTTGAAGGTGTATTATGTTTCGTCGGTAGTCGTGGTACTAGTATTTCATCACAACGGATTTATTGTTTAAAACATTAGAATTTTTCTTTTTGCAGCCCCTTTCTTTTGGATAAATTTACTCTTTTGACCCTTTGTATAAAAGAATTTCCATTTTAGTCCTTAAACCATTTTTCTTGACACTTTAGTATCAAAACTTGTTGAAAAGGTATTTTTCAGCTCAAATTTCTTTGAAAAACAGTTTTAGTCCCTCATAATGAAGTTTTCTCGGTTGAAACCTCTATTTTCGCAATTTTTACACTTTTGGCCCAAAATAGAAAATTTTTGCATCTTTGGTCCCTTTTATATATGAAAGGTATTTTAACCCTTGAAATGGACTTGGAGCACTAGTAGTCCCCTGTTTTATAGAAAAGTGCAGTTTCAGCCCCTCTAATTTGAAAATCTCGCAATTTTGGCTTTATTGGGCCGAAAAGTTCATTTTTGGCCCATTATGCTTAAAAATTCACATTTTTAATCCTTCAAGAGAGTAAATTTCCAGAAAATACATTTTTGAAACAGTTTTGACTCATCTCAACCATCAGAATTTGCATTTTTGTCATTTCGGGCCCTCAAATCACACAAAGCATACATATACTCATAGATCTACACATTTGCTTGTATTCTCCCCCCACAAAACTTATAAAAACTGAAAAATAGGGGGTATGAAGCTCACCTTGAGTTGGATTTCGGTTTTGGAGGAGTTTGGAAGAAGTTTGATGTTGTTTTCGGCTCTAGCAACTTCTTGAGGAGGTTTTCGAACTTAGATGGTTCTAGGGAGTTAGACCATAAATTTACATGAGTTAAGATGAGATGTTTGATATAACAAGGAACCTAGATCATAGATTTAAGTATAAACTTACCTTAGATGATGATTCTTGTGGAAAATCTCTTTGAAAAGCTCTTAAGTCTCGAAAATTAGATGAAGAAAGGTGAGGGTGTTCCTTGAGAGAGTTTGCTACACAAAAAGTGGATGAAGTGCATGTGTTTGGGAGCTCTCGGCCGAGAATCAAGAAGAAGAAGAGAGAGAGAGTTGAGATGACTAACATAGATGCATGTTGGTCCATGCATGGAGGTATGGGATGTATTAATGAGGTGGCAATCTCACAAGTCAACTCTTCATCCCTTGCTTTTGGGCTTGGGCCAAGATTTGGAGAGGAAAAAAAAGATTTTTGGGCTTTATTGCCCCTAAGCCCATATTAGAGTTAGGTTGAGTGATTGTTGGCCCTATAAAATATAAGTGTGATTTTTATACTTTGTTAGGCTAGTTTAGGTTAATTATGGTCCATAATGGTTCATAATATTTAATTTATTTCATTCTAGGCCCAATATGGCCCAAAATGTTGAAATAAATGGAAGTGGGTCCAATTAGAGCCCATTTAAGGATTCTAAGCCCAAGATAGTCGAATTGGAAGCTTATTGGTCCATTGGGTCCAATAAGGAAGTCCTAGTCCAAAATGGACCTAAACAAGAACTTCTAGGGTTTCCCATTTGCTTGTTGACTATTTGTAATGCTTGTATGGAGTATTTGATTACAAATTTTGATGTCATAAAGTAAGCATCATGCATGCTCTTAAGTTTTTGATTCAAAATTTTACTTATGTGTTGTAGTTACAAGGCACAAAATTTCTAGTTGTGACATCATCCCCCCCGTTAGAGGGAATTTCGTCCCGAAATTCTGTTTGAAAGGTAGATTTGAGAATGCTAGAATTGGTGGGGGTACTTTTGCTTCATTTGATCTTCGCGTTCCCACGTGAATTCTGGCCCACGTTCGCGTTCCACCATACTTTGACGATCGGGATGGGACTTTGCTTAGTACGCTTCACCTCCCTGTCCATGATTTCAACTGGTTCTTCGACGAACAGGAGATTCTCTTTGATTTCAATCTCGTCAAGGGGAATGACGAGGGTTTCATCCGATAGGCACTTCTTTAGATTAGAGACATGGAACACGGGGTGCACACTGTTTAGCTCTACGGGTAGTTGCAGTTTATACGCCACTGGACCTATTCGGGCGACGATCTCGAAAGGTCCAATGTATCGTGGGTTCAGTTTTCCCCGTTTTCCGAAACAAACGACTCCCTTCCACGCTGTATGAGAACGCAACCTAAACCCTGATTCGACGCGTCACAGTAGACCACGAAATCTTCCGTTCCCTCCGGTAGGGATAGTACCGGGGCACTACAGAGGGCTTGCTTCAGGGTTTGGAATGCAACCTCTGGCTTGTCTGTCCATTTGAATGATACGCCCTTTTGCGTAAGTGAGGTATGTGGCTTGGCGATCTTAGAGAAGTTTTGAATAAACCTCCTATAGTAGCCTGCTAGACCTAAGAATTGACGAATTTACGTGGGTGTTGTCGGGACGGCCCATCCTTCGACGGCTTTGACCTTGGAAGGATCCACATGAATTCCTTCTTGACTAACAACATGACCTAGGAAGTTCACACTACGGAGCCAAAACTCACACTTGGAGAGTTTTGCGTATAGCTTTTTCGATCGCAGAGTTTCTAGAATTTGTCGGAGATGTTGACCATGCTCTTCCTTGCTTCGGGAATAGACAAGAATGTCATCAATGAAGACAATGACAAACTTGTCGAGGAATGGTCGACATATTCGTTTCATCAGATCTATAAATGCGGCAGGAGCACTCGTTAGACTGAAGGGCATTACGACAAATTCATAATGTCCATAACGAGTTCAGAAATCGGTTTTAGGAATATCCTCTTCCCGGACTTTGAGTTGATGGTATCCGGACCGTATATCTATCTTAGAAAAGTAACTAGCTCCTTGGAGCTGGTCAAATAGATCATCGATTCGTGGGAGTGGATAGCGATTTTTGATAGTGATTTTGTTTAACTCTCTGTAATCAACGCACATCCTAAAAGATCCGTCCTTCTTTTTGACAAACAGGACCGGAGCTCCCCATGGCGAGTAACTAGGTCGGATGAATCCCTTGTCCAGGAGTTCGCTGAGTTGACTGGACAATTCGTGCATTTCAGCAGGAGCTAGTCGATAGGGCGATTTAGCAAGAGGGGTTGCTCCTGGAACGAGGTCAATTCGGAATTCAACTTGCCTTTTTGGGGGTACTCCAGGAAGATCTTCAGGAAATACGTCTGGAAATTCACGTGCTACTGGAATATCTTGAATGTTAGTCTCTTCCTTGGTTTTATCCACTACGTGAGCCAGGAATGTCAAATTTTTCTTTCGTAGATGCTTTTGTGCCTGGATGCACGAGATGAGGCGAAGGTTCTTGCTAGGTTTGTCTCCGTAAATAACTAGGGTTTCGTGATTAGGAAGGCGAAGACGAACGGCCTTCTCATGACACATAATCTCATCATGGTAGAGGCTTAACCAGTCCATGCCAATAATCACATCGAAACTCCTAATGGACACAGGCATTAAGTCTATTCGAAGATGTGTTGGTTCAAGGTTAGGGTACATCCGATGCAGATTTCCCCCATGGATTCAGTTTTCCCATTGGCCATTTCCACCGTAAAGGTTTCATTGAGCTTCTGGGGTTGTTGTTTTAATAAATGCTTAAACTTATTGCTTACGAAACTTCGCTCCGCTCCGGTGTCAAATAGGATGCATGCATAAGTGTGGTTTAGGGGAAACGTACCGGTAATGACTGCGGGATCCTGAATTGCTTCCCCCTGACCCATGGCCAGCACCCTTCTTGTTCCTCTATTTCCGGGATTGTTGTTGTTAGGGAAATCTCGGCGGAAATGCCCAGTCCTCCCACATCTATAGCAGGCGTGGCTAGGTCCTACATTGTTGCCGCCATTGTTGGTGTTGTTGTTGTTGCGGTTATTGTTGTTGTTGTTTCCTTGTTGTTGATTCCGAGAGGGATAGGTTCTGCAATATTCTGCTGTATGACCCTTTCTATTGCAACCAGTACAATGCATCTCCCTGCATTCGCCATGATGTTGGAAACTGCATTTGTTGCATCTTGGAAGACTTCCAGCATATGTTTTCCCTTGTGCTGGTGTAGTAACTATCATGGGAGCATCGACAGCAATAACTTGTTGTTTCCTCAAGGATCCTTGAGTTGGCTGTCCTTTCCTCTTATTCCCCGATGCTCGCTTACTGCTCTTACGCTTGGGGTTCGGAGTGTCTTGATATACGACCACTTGTTGGTTTATGTGGTTATTACTCCGACTGGTGTTATCGACGTTATTTCCTCCTCTGTTGGTGTTGTTGGCGTTGAGTTGTGCCATAGCAGCAGTTACTACAGCGGTGACAACAACTTGGAATGTAGTAAGGTCCACTTGCAAGAGTGGTGCTTCACGGGGGTGCTCGTTATTTCTATGGAACGACATCTTCTACTACATGTTGATAAGCGGGACCGTGAGTAACGACGACTATTTCTGGTGGTGCTCTGTAATTTTTTGCGTTTTGTCGTATGGTTCATAGTGTTTCGATCTATATCCTTATGGTGTGTTTATGTTCGTTTGAGCACATAAGCGAATCCTCATATTAAAACACATAGCATTTCTACTAGAAATTGCCATTTTTCTTTTATGCAGGAAAATTTTCCTAAATTACAACATCCCATAAGAAAACGTACGATCCGGCAGTATTACGACATAACATCCATAGAAGCATAATACTAGTAGGAAGTACGGTTGGTTCTACATATTGTAGAATCTATAATAGAAAGTGGTGGGGCTAGTCCTATCGGTAAAGATGACGACGACGCTCAAACGTCGAGTTGACGTACCAAAAGTTCGGCCAGTTCATCCGCCTCTTGGGTGATTTCCTCCACTTTTCGAACGGCTCGCGTAGCCCTTGCCTTGGCCATGATGAGTTGAAGCTTCAGGCTGATAACTGTCTCCTCGAGAGCGTGTAGGTAGTCCGTATCCACCCCTTGAAACATGCGGAATTCTGGCAGGACTTCCAACTTGTGAGGTCCACTACACGCCTCCTCTACGCCCTTTTCCTCGCTTGCCTCCTGGTCCAACTCATCATAGTCGAAATCAACCATCACGTATTCGTCCTGTTCCTCTTCAGGTCCATTGGCGTGCACCTTTCCTTGATCTACCTCTGGCTCATCCTTGATCTTCTCGTGGGCTACTAGGACCTGATGTAACTGAATACCCTGCTGCTCTTCCTCCATGAATACTGGGGGAAGGTATAAACTATCGTTACTCCTATGATTCTACAACTATGGTATAGACTAAACAGATGTTCTCTTTATGGTGATAAAGGGGTTTGTTTTTTAGGTTCCCTAGCTATCGCGATCTCATCAGAACGTGTGTTAGTTATACCTTGGAGGGAATATAGTTGATTAGGCTACATCCACTCTTTGATACCACTAAGAACAGTCCTGAATTAACCGGGATACTAGCGTTATCTTGTTTGGTTCGGCGTTATGTTCTTATTCCTAATGCAAGCAGGGGTGTTTTATTGTTATGTTTTACTTGTTTTGTTCAAAGTTGGGTTAGTCCCTCTTTTGGTTTATAGTTGCATATCAATGTGTGGTTAGACATGCTAGTTCACTATAAACAAAGCTCTGATACCAACCTGTCACACCCCCGAACCAGACGGCGGAAACGTCCGGGGGCTGTTGTGACTTAATTGAATACCATCACAGTGAATATACATGAAACATAACATCATTCATCACCATGCATTGAAATAGTACAACTGGTAGTGTTTACATTTAGTACATTGTTTCATAATATTACATTCCCAAAAAGTAGATTGTTCGATACTAGTTAAACAAACAACAAGACATCACTGAGTACATTTTTCCCTTCAATTTACCTGTTACCTGAGAATACAAGTATTTTGAAAAATGTCAACATATGAAATGTTGGTGAGTTCATAAGTAATGTTTGAAATATAATGTTTTGTATTGTTTTGAAAAAAACCAAAAAATTCGATATTTTCTGAAAAGAGTATCGTATAAAAAGTGTGAAGATCCGTATGTATGCTTGTTTGTTTCTATAAATGTAAAAGAAATTGTTAAACCTGGTATGCATCTTGTAGGTATATGAATTGAAAACCCTAGAAAAACCCGATGTTTTCCTAATACTTTGAATTATGCGTTTTATATTTTGTTATACCGTTGTGACGTGTGTATTCGATAATTCAAGGTGACATTGGATTAATTATAGATTGTGAATTGTTATAAACACACATTAATGAAAACGACTAGTTTACAACTATACAAACGATCCCTTAGGCATCGTCCGTACTATTCACTTAATCCAACCACCCTAACTTCTCAGAGCCCCACAACCGAGGAGAAAAGAGGGTGCGAAGCCCCCGCTATTTCCATAAGTCGTTCAAGGCTATCGTGAATGCAAAAGGCCCTTGGCCCGACTCGCATTGGTGAATTCTTGACTTTGCTAGCAGTACCAAAAGACCCTTGGGGTCCAACAGTACAAAAGCCATTGAAAGTCCTTTTACATGGAATTAGGTCATGTAAGACCCAACAACATGTAAGTGAATTTCCTTCGGGCCTAAAGATCATGTCATTGGGCTAGCTAGGCCCAACAAGCACGATTTGAAACTTTCGGGCCCAAAGATGGTGTATCGACGTCTGGTGAATTCCCACGTGTGTATTGACTTCCCGTAATTTCAGCGTGTGTATTGTAGTATCGTCGTGTATAGATTTTTGATTCATTATTGATTCGAGACCGAATCAATTCGTTTGGTAACGATTTTTGGTGTTGAAGGCGTATTATGTTTCATCAGTAGTCGTGGTACTAGTATTTCATCACAACGGATTTATTGTTTAAAACATTAGAATTTTTCTTTTTGCAGCCCCTTTCTTTTGGATAAATTTACTCTTTTGACACTTTGTATAAAAGAATTTCCATTTTAGTCCTTAAACCATTTTTCTTGACACTTTAGTATCAAAACTTGTTGAAAATGTATTTTTCAGCTCAAATTTCTTTGAAAAACAGTTTTAGTCCCTCGGAATGAAGTTTTCTCGGCTGAAACCTCTATTTTCGCAATTTTTACACTTTTGGCCCAAAATAGAAATTTTTTGCATCTTTGGTCCCTTTTAAATATGAAAGGTATTTTTAACCCTTGAAATGGACTTGGAGCACTAGTAGTCCCCTGTTTTACAGAAAAGTACAATTTCAGCCCCTCTAATTTGAAAATCTCGCAATTTGGGGTTTATTGGGCCGAAAAGTTCATTTTTGGCCCATTATGCTTAAAAATTCACATTTTTAATCCTTCAAGAGAGTAAATTTCCAGAAAATACATTTTTGAAACTGTTTTGACTCATCTCAACCATCAGAATTTGCATTTTTGTCATTTCGGGCCCTTTGAATTTATATTTTCAACATTTTGAGCCCAAAAATGGGTTTTTAAGCCCAAAGAGTTCATATTAACCAACTTTGTTACTTTTCTAGAATTGATTTGTGTAAAATAACATAAGTTATACTTATTTCATTCAACACATTACAGATCTCGATTTCTAAGCTCTTTTTGACTAGATCCAACACCATAATCACATAAGGACATATATATAAGCATAAAAATCACACAAAGCATACATATACTCATAGATCTACACATTTGCTTGTATTCTCCCCCCACAAAACTTATAAAAACTGAAAAATAGGGGGTATGAAGCTCACCTTGAGTTGGATTTCGGTTTTGGAGGAGTTTGGAAGAACTTTGATGTTGTTTTCGGCTCTAGCAACTTCTTGAGGAGGTTTTCGAACTTAGATGGTTCTAAGGAGTTAGACCATAAATTTACATGAGTTAAGATGAGATGTTTGATATAACAAGGAACCTAGATCATAGATTTATGTATAAACTTATCTTAGATGATGATTCTTGTGGAAAATCTCTTTGAAAAGCTCTTAAGTCTCGAAAATTAGATGAAGAAAGGTGAGGGTGTTCCTTGAGAGAGTTTGCTACAAAAAAAGTGGATGAAATGCGTGTGTTTTGGAGCTCTCGGCCGAGAATCAAGAAGAAGAAGAGAGAGAGAGTTGAGATGACTAACCTAGATGCATGTTGGTCCATGCATGGAGGTATGGGATGTATTAATGAGGTGGCAATCTCACAAGTCAACTCTTCATCCCTTGAGTTTGGGCTTGGGCTGAGATTTGGAGAGGAAAAAAAAGATTTTTGGGCTTTATTGCCCCTAAGCCCATATTAGAGTTAGGTTGAGTGATTGTTGGCCCTATAAAATATAAGTGTGATTTTTATACTTTGTTAGGCTAGTTTAGGTTAATTATGGTCCATAATGGTTCATAATATTTAATTTATTTCATTCTAGGCCCAATATGGCCCAAAATGTTGAAATAAATGAAAGTGGGTCCAATTAGAGCCCATTTAAGGATTCTAAGCCCAAGATAGTCAAATTGGAAGCTTATTGGTCCATTGGGTCCAATAAGGAAGTCCTAGTCCAAAATGGACCTAAACAAGAACTTCTAGGGTTTCCCATTTGCTTGTTGACTATTTGTAATGCTTGTTTGGTGTATTTGATTGCAAATTTTGATGTCATAAAGTAAGCATCATATATGCTCTTAAGTTTTTGATTCAAAATTTTACTTATGTGTTGTAGTTACAAGGCACAAAATTTCTAGTTGTGACACCATGTATGCTAGATAGGATTGTGAACCTTGGAAATCATATTTTGCATGTATTTTAGACAAACATAGATCCAAGGTTTTCTAGGGTTGTAAGTACACTTAGCGGTGTTAGAATACTCAAAACCCGATAGTGGTATCAGAGCCTAGGCTTGTTTGTTGATACTTGATGCAAAATAGTGTAACAATTCAATTTTTGAAGCTGTCTGCATAGGGGACTCGCCGAGTCCATGGGGGGACTCGACGAGTCCAGGTGAAACTGCAACCAACTCGGCGAATCAATTCATGTACTCGACCAGTTGGCCAGGCAGAGTGCAGAATTTGGATTTTTGCTACTGGAAGTGGACTAGAAACATTACCCTAAACTCTTTCAGTGTTATAAAACTTGTTTTAGATGGTGTAATGGTTGTTCTAATCCATTTTCAATGGCTAATATCAAAAATACATGATTATATGTGTTCATATGTTCTTGAAATTTTGATATGAATGTTCATGTTCTTATGAGTTCTTGATAGATCATAGGAATTACTTGTTTAATGCTAAATTCATAATATTTATGTGTTTTAATGGAGTCCATAACTTGTCCTCAAGTTATGGATAATCAAAAGCCACTTGTATTAAACCCATTAAAAGAACACATACGTTACAAAAAAGAAGAGTCTTCATTTTAATAACTCAGAAGTTATGAATTGAAGAGTTTTGTTAAGTTACAAAACTTGCCCTCAAGTTTTGGAACATGTAAAGTTATCTTAATAAACTATATTTCCAACCCCTATATTTTTTAAAGTTAAAAATCAACCCTTATACTTTATAATATTATAAGTTAATAGTATATATATATATATATATATATATATATATATATATATATATATATATATATATATGTATAAGATAAAGTCGTCTTACTGTTAGTAGACCTCATTCACGAAGCCGGTCTATAAGAAACGGGGGGGGGGGGGGTATAAGGTTGTTGCCTATAAAATGGCAACTTAATAGGTGTCCACTCTCATCCACCGTTTCCTTGATCGGTGGAGGGCCTTTAGTCGAACGGGTAGGACAAGGACTTATAAAATTATCATTAAAAGTATAATGATTATTATAAAGTAACTAAATGTATTTATTAAATTCCTACTCTTAGTTACTTTAGGCAAATGTGAATAAGGTGCTAATCCAGGAAATTACACCTTACACTTTGTTTAAGTCATTAGTGGAGCGTGTGTGGTTAACCGGCACACTAAGTTGGACTTAACAAGGTAGGTAAAGGGTGACTTAAGGTTTATTATAGGCCAGTGGAGCGCGTGTGGTTAACCGGCACATCAATTGAGTGATAAACATTAATGGTACCAAATAATTTGCATGGTTACTTCACACCTCGTTTTGTGATGCTCGGCATCCCAGTCACAAAACTTGGAGGGCACACTAGAGATTGAAACATGCCTTTGAAAAGTTCATTGAATCTCAAAAATAATCTAGGAATTTCCAAGAACCAATTAAAAACCTAATATTTATATTTCATTTTTCATGGTGGAAATTGGGGAATTGTCATTCACCTACCTTTCAAATATGTTATAGCTTAGATTACAACATCCCTCTTCTAAGTTATGATATACTGTGATTGGATCCTAGCCTTAATATTACATTTGGGTGTTTTATTAAGGACTATCTTTATATTTAAACTGAACTTGTTCTCTTCTTTTCAAATGTCTTCCAACAACACTGCTTCAGGTTCGAACCATACTGGATCCTTTTCCCTCATGAACCTATGTGGGAGGGTCATCTTCGATGGTTCCAAATTTTTGGATTGGATCCGGAACATTAGGATGGTGACTCACTACGAGGACAAGGAATATGTCCTCGATAAGGAGCTAAAGGAGATCGATGAGTCCATTGCTACTCTCCAGGAGATCGATGACTTCCGGACTCATGAAAGACACGCCACCAAATTGGCATGCATCATGATAGCCACCATGATAGTTGAACTCCAGAATTCCTATGAGGACGACTACCCTTTTGAGATGCACCAAGATATGATGGAAAGATACCATTAGAGTGCTCGTCAAGAGCGGTATGAAATAATCTCCTCCATGATAACAACCAGGATGAAGGATAGAGAATCCATCACGAGCCACATGCAGAAAATGCAAAGGTATGTGGATCGTTTACTGAAGCTTAATGTGAACTTCCCCGAGGAGCTAGCAATAGATATCATTTTGCACTCCTTACCCTCATGTTATGATCAATTCCGCATGACATACCACAGGAATAAGGAAGAAGTCACACTCAGCAAACTTCAATGACTCCTAAAGACTGCAGAAACAAGTCTTAAAGGTAAGTCGGTTGTTACCACTCCTACTCCTACTCCAAACTCTGCACCTGTCCTGGAAATCGGGAAAGGTAGATGGAGGAAGAGGAAGAGCCCTTCGAAGGGCACCAAGGGTAAGACCATTAATGGCTCTTCTTCAAGTGGAACCAAGAAAGGTTTCATCGCTCGTTCTTCTAACCCAAAAGAGGTTGAATGCTTCTATTTCCATGAAAAGTCGCATTGGAAGTGGAACTGCCCAAAGTACCAGCAAGATGTGAAGGATGAGAAAGTCAAACCCAACCATGCAGGTATTTACACTATTCTATCTAATAACTCACCCTATTCTAACTCTTGGGTCCTTGATACCGGCTGTGGTATTCATATCTGTTCTGATTTGCAGGGACTAAGAAGAAGTGAGAATGTGGAGCATGGAAAGATAAACTTGATCATGGGGAATAGGAAAGGTTCACATGTCACCAAGATCGGAGTTTATTCTTTGTTTCTAAGTAGTGGGTTTACATTAGATTTGAATAAATGTTGTTATTTGCCTGAAATGGCAAGAAATATTATTTCCTTTCATGCTTTGTACAAACAAGGGTTTGCCTTTTCTTTTGATAATGAAATTGGTGGAATAAATGTTTCCTTAATAATGTTCTTTATTTTAAAGCATTACCTTGTGATGGTGTGTATGAAGCTATATCTGTTATAGATAATCTAGGAAATAATGTGTTGTGTATTGATTCTTCTAGGAATAATAACTTGGATAAATCATCATTATGGCACTGTCGTCTTGGACATGTGAGTAAGAAACGCATACGCCAACTGCAAAAGGATGGAGTCTTGGAGTCATTTGACCTAAAGTCAGATGATAGTTGTGAATCATGCTTAATTGGAAAAATGACAAAGTCACCCTTCACTGGTTCTTGTGCTAGGGGTGAAGGTTTGTTGGATCTGGTACACACAGATGTGTGTGGGCCCTTCAAATCTGCCACAAGGGATGTTAATCGTTATTAATTTGACTTTTACTGATGATTATAGTAGATATGGATATGTCTATTTAATCAAGCATTAGTTAGAGACTTTTGGAAGGTTTAAAGAGTTTAAACAGAAAGTCGAGAATCAATTAGGCAGGAACATTTAGATGATTCGATCCGATCGTTGTGGTGAGTATCTTAGTATAGAGTTCCCTGACTATCATAAGGAATGTGCGATTATCTCACAATTGACACCTCCCAGGAAACCACAGGTTAATGGTGTGGCTGAGAGGCGCAATTGAACCTTATTGGATATGGTTTGTTCCTTGATGAGTCGAGCTATGCTACCAATCTCATTTTAGGGGTATGCCTTAGAGACTTCCGCCCATATCCTTAATATGGTCCCTACTTAGAAAGTTGCCAAAATTCCTCATGAGATGTGGACTGGTAAAGTTCCCAAACTAGACCACATCAAGATTTGCGGTTGCGAAGATTTCGTGAGGCGCGAGACTCATGATAAGCTCGAACCTCAAAGTGAGAGGTGTACTTTCATCGGCTACCCACAGAAATCCTTTGGTTACCTCTTCTACAGACCTAGTGAGAATGTGGTCTTTGTAGCAAGGAAGGGTGTCTTGAGAGAGAGAGAGAGAGAGAGAGTTCATAAGCCAAGGAAACAGTGGGAGGCAAATTGACCTTGAAGAAATTCAAGAGTCAAGTGGTGAAAGAACTTCAAACCCCTGCAGTCAACCTGAGGAGGAAACTCATGTTGATCCAATTGACGAGTCTGTACCTCTGAGGCGTTCCACAAGGGTTAGGAATGCACCTGAGCACTAGTATGGTTTCCATATTACTGCGGAAGGTGAGACATGTATCAGTGATGAGACACTGGTAGGTCTGGATGAACCTAACAGTTATGCGGAAGCCATGGCAACCCCCAAGTCTGCTAAGTGGAAAGAGGCAATGGATAGCGAGATACGGTCCATGTATGACAATCAAGTTTGGAACTTGGTTGACAATGTACCAGGTCATAAGACAAATGGGTGCAAATGGATCTTCAAAAAGAAGACTGAGATGGATGGTAATGTAGACACATATAAGGAACGACTGGTTGCAAAGGGCTTTTCTCAAACTCTGGGAGTTGATTATGATGAGACCTTTTCATCAGTAGAAAAGATTAAGAGCATTAGGGTTCTGTTAGCCATTGCTGCGTTTCATGATTATGAAATATGGCAAATGGATGTCAAAACCGCCTTCCTTAATGGAAGTTTAGCTGAAGATGTTTACATGTGTCATCTAGAGGGTTTTTTCAGTACTGATTACCCTAATAGAGTGTGTAAGCTCGAGAAATCCATTTATGGATTGAAACAGGCACCTCGAAGATGGAATCTTTGCTTCAATGAGAAAGTCAAAGAGTTTGGATTTTCGAGGAGTGAATATGAATCTTGTTTCTATGTCAAGGCTAGTGGGAGTATAGTTAGCTTTTTGGTACTGTATGTTGATGCCATACTACTCATAGGAAACGACATCCCAACCTTGCAGTAAGTAAATTCGTGGCTTGGGAAATGTTTCTCTATGAAAGACCAAGGAGAAGTTGCCTATATTCTGTGGATAAGGATTCTGAGAGACCGGAGTAAAAGACTAATTGGAGTTAGTCAGAGTACCTACTTGGATAAGGTACTGAAGAGGTTCAACATGCATGATTCCAAGAAAGGAGAGTTACCTATCCAGAGTAACACCAGACCGAGTAAAATTTAGAGCCCGAGTAATGAGGCTGACATAGCAGAAATGAGCTGAGTACCTTATGCTTCTATAGTGGGTTCGATCATGTATGCTATGACCTGTACTCGTCCTGATGTAGCCTTTGCTTTGAGCACAGTTAGCAGATATTAGGGGAAACCTAGCAAGGCTCACTGGACCACGGTAAAGAATATCCCCAAGTACCTGTGGAGGACTAAGGCTGGGTCTTTACCTTAAACAGAGGAGCAATTACTTGGAAGAGTTCCAAGCAGGAGACAGTGGCTGTTTCAACTTGCGAATCATAGTATATAGCAGCAAGCGAGGCAAAAAAGGAGGCGATATGGTTGAAGAACTTCATTGGAGACCTTGGAGTTGTACCAGATATAAAGGAGCCAATGGAAGTTTTCTGTGATAGTGAAAGTGCAGTTGCCTTTGCCACGGAACCAAGGGATCATGGTAGATCCAGAAAAATTGACAGAAAATATCATTTCATCAGACATCACATAGAAGAAGGACTCATCGTGGAAAAGAGGGTATCATCGGATGAGAACCTAGCAGATCCCCTCACGAAGGGACTGAGTCGGGTTAAGCATCTCCAGCATGCTCAAAGCATAGGGCTGAAGGATGATATTAGTTTTAGTAGTTAGATAATTTTGAAATCTGTAAAGTGTAATTAACATTTGATGATGAATAAAAGTTGTGGTTATTTATGAGTAAAGTGTTGCTATCCTTTGTCAATCATTTACTATATTTCTTTTGCATGCTTTGACTTCCAGAATAATTATGTCCAGTATATCATATTATTCAAATTCTCCATAGTCGGTCATATGTTGGAAGTAGGTATGAATCAAGACTATCATGAGTTGGTTGCAGAGGTCTAAGTTGTTGGACATGGCTACAACACTCATGAGTGCTCATAAGTTCTGAGCATTGAATTCAACCCATGCTCACTGGTATCACTTCATGGAATTTATCTCGAGTGATCGTGAGACGGTAATATCATATAAGTCTTCAAACCTAGATATATGACTTGTTGCCTATTAGTTGGTTATGCATTGATCATACAAAAACGCATTGGTAACTCGATGTTATAAAACATACTTTTGTGTGTGATTCAACAAGTAATAGAACAAGCATATGAGTCAAAGTTTATCTGTTCCTTCTTTGATTAGAAGCGATATTTGGGCCCCTCGATGATTTTGTTTTGACCTAAGTATTGGGCCCGGTCATAACCGAATTGATATGTCCAGTTTAGTTCTATGTCAAACAAATCAAAAATCGGGAAACAAACTGCTGGACAATAAGTAAGACATTCTTTCATGTATTTTTCCGGCTTATATCTAGAATAGAGGATTACATGATCACTTATCTTAAATGGTGCAACATCATCTTCTCAATTCTGAGATACCTTGAAAGAGCTACGATTGCTGATCGGTTCCTGAAGTAATACTTGCAGTTATAGTTATTAGACTTATCCAAGTGAGAGACTGTTCGATAAGGTGTCTAAGTCCATAACTATTCCTGGTATGTACTTGACCCGGTTTGGCATGGTCCATTTGGGTTGCATGGCATCATGCATTTGGATAGACTAAATGAGATAAATAACACTTGTGGTTTATTAATATATTATAAGTTCTAATATATTAATAGTATTATTTAATTAGTATTGATCAAGAATTAATTTGTAATTAATTAAGTGATCAAAAGAAGACTAATTAAATATATGGGTTGATTATGTAAATCATCCATAACTTGTATAGTGGGCTAATTGCTCCATGGATTATCAAGTTGGGCTAAGGTCCATAGGATGCTCCATGGGAGTTACAAACCCATGGGTCATGGAAATGAAGAGCCATGTTATATTAGGGTTTACATGGTGTAACCCTAATTCTAACACACTATATAAAGGATATGAAGCTCACCAAAATTGGCACTAGAAGCAAGATAGATATGGCAAACCGATTTTGCAAATGTTCTACATTCTCTCAAAGTTATTCCGAAGCACTTGGTGTTGTGTGAAACATTTGAGGCATCACACTTGGGGTGCTAGGCTCTCAAGGTTTTCAAGGAATCAAATCAACTACAAGGTATGTAATTCTAGCCATGTTTTATGTTAAAATTTCCCCATGTATGCTAGATAGGATTGTGAACCTTGGAAATCATATTTTGCATGTATTTTAGACAAACATAGATCCAAGTTTTCTAGGGTTGCAAGTACACTTAGGGGTGTTAGAATGCTCAAAACCCATTAGTTAATTGATCAACAATGACCCAAATAGAGTCAACCCCACGTGTCATCCTCGACAGCTTTGTGATGAAGTCCATAGTGATATTTTCCCATTTCCATATAGGAATGGGTAATAGATGCATCTTGTCGTGGGGTCTTTGATGTTCAGCCTTGAATTTTCAGTGATTCAAGCACCGTTCCACAAACCATGTTATTTCCCTCTTCATACATGGCCACCAATAGCTCAACTTCATAACCCTATACATCTTTGTGGTCCGAGGGTGGATCGAAAACCTCGACTTGTGGGCCTTCTCTATCATTGTCTGTATAACTCCACCGGTTTTTGGGACCCAAACCCTACCACACTGAGTTAATAAGCCCTGGTTATCTCGGATGAACAATGTAATATGTCCCCTGATTCGTTCTACCTTCCAATTTTCCTTCTTCAATCGTTCCACTTGACCCTTGTTGATCATATCTAAGAGAGGAGAAATAAAAAAACATCCTTAAACATAAATCTCCAATGCTTTTACACACTGCCTTGTGGCTCAAGGCATCAGACATAACATTGGCCTCCACAGGGTGATACAAAATCTGATAGTCATAATTCTTCACCACATCCAACCACCTTCGTTGTCTCATATTCAGATTCGGCTGATTCATCAGGTATCTCAGACTCCTGTGGTTGATGTAGATGGTACACCTAACCCCATACAAATAGTGCCTCTAAATCTTGAGGGAAAAAACAACAGCCCTAACTCTAAATCATGCTTAGGGTAATTTGCCTCATGAGGCTTCAACTGCCTCGAATGGTAAGAAATTAAGTGGCCTCTCTACATGAGTACAACTCCGAATTTCTGTCTCACCGAAAAATAACATTCTTTTTCGTCATGTGGGTCAATGGCACAACAATCTTAGAGAAATCATGGACAAATCTCTGATAATAACCCGCAAACTAAAAAAATCTGAATCTCTGAAGGTGTTCTCGGAATCTCCCACCTCATCACCGTCTCGATCTTGGACTTACAGACTAATATACCCATATGGTTAATGATGTGCCACATGAACAGCACCTCGTGCAACCAAAACTCACATTTGGAGAAGTTGGAATACAACCTCTTCTTCCTCAGAGTCTCCAGAACCCCCCGCAAATGCTCCTCGTGCTTCTCCTTGGTCTTGGATTAGACCATGATATCATCAGTAAACACGGTCACCGAACGATCAAGCATTGGTCTGCATACCTAGTTCATAAGATCCATGAATGTTATTGGTGCATTGGTGAGGCCGAAGGGAATCACTATCAACTCATAATGACCATAACGAGTCTTGAAGGTCATCTTCTGTACATCCTCATCTCTGACCCTCATCTGATGGTAACATGACCGCAAATCAATCTTAGAGAACCACGATTCACCCTGAAGTTAGTTAAATAGATCATCAATCCTCGGTAGTGGGTAATGGTTCTTCACCATTAGATTATTCAACTGCTAGTATTTAATGCACATCCTGTGAGACCTATCATTCCTTTTCACGAATAGGATTGGTGCTCCCCATAGTGAACTACTTGGTTTTATAAACCCCTTATCTAGCAGCTCCTTAAGCTGCATGGACAACTCTTGTATTTCTAGCAGTGCTAATCAATATGGTGTTTTAGCTATCGGGGCCGCTCCATGAACTAAGGTGTTGTTTGTTTTTTTAAAGCAAAAATTCGTGAAATCTATAGACCACCACTGCAACCCTCTATAGTAGAAGGGCGGACCAAACAACTGTACACTGTAATAAGAAGTGTGTTTGTTTTTTTAACATCTGCATGTTGTTTCAGATATTAAAAAATTAGAATAAACTGATTTTATAAACCGAAATAGTTTTTTAATACCGAAAAATTAATAATGTATGACATTTCAGCAATAATTTATGATATTTCAGCAAAAAATAAGGATATTTCAACAAAAAAATAAATATATTTTAGCATAAAATAATGATATTTCATCAAGAAATTATCATTATTCAATATAAAAAATCAAAAAAAAAAGAACTCAAGAAGAACATACAAAAAAAACGAAAAAGAAAAGGTAAAATAAGATTTCAGCAACATATAATCAAGATTTCAGCAAGAAAAAAAAAGAAGAAGAGGTTGGAAGAGGCAATACAAGTGTTACGCCAAACAAAACACGTGCATAGGTCTTTTACTCTGAGGACTTCTAAAAAAACAAACAGTTGCAAGATTAAAAGTGTTGTGCGTGTGCTGCACCATGCAACAATAAGAGGTCCGAAGAGGTTTTTAACAAAAAAAACAAACAACACCTAAGTCAATCTGAAACTCAACCTGCGTCTTGGGGGCACTCCAGGAAATACGTTAGGAAAATCCTGAACGATGGAAACATATTCACAGTCGTCATGCCCCAACTCATGTAACTACCACACATATGTAACACCTATTCCGGGAATTGCTTAATGGATGCAAGTTTTTCGGGTTTTTGGTGTCGGGACACGGCGAGTTAAGAGCCCCAACTCGACAAGTAAAGTCATTTAAAGGATCGCGAGATTTCGACCCTACTCGACGAGTCGGAAGGCCCCAACTCGATGAGTAGGCGCTGTAGAGGAAACCCTAATTTTAAGGATTGGTACCCTATTTAAAGGACTTATGTCTCATTTACAGCCTCCCTTATTTGCCCCTTTGTCCAGACCAATCCTAGTATGTTCCCTTCCTTTCTTTAAGTATGTGTGTGTGAGCTTGGAGAGTGATTCTTGATGCTCTTTTGGAAGGAACTTGAAGCTTGAAGAGGTTGTATTAAATGAGAGGCAGTAGATCAGGGATTTCCTCCAGTGTTGCAGCTACATTGAGGTATAAACTCGAAACCATGGCTTTTCATTTCTTAGATTTCTTTCTATGGAATTTAATCGCCATTAGTAGCATGGTTTTGGGATCATTCTTGGATTTGAGCTTCTTATGAGCATTTGGCTTTAGATCTGGATATCTCAGGGCCTTTGGGGACTTAAAGTTTCCAACTTTATCAAGTCTTGGCCCCCTTCATGATCTAAGTCCCTTGTCAAGATTTTATTTAGTGTTTCTAGCCTTGGATGCTTTGCATAAAACATAATGTTTGCAACTTTACATATTAACTCAACCATAAGTGGTTGGATCTGTGATGTGGAGCTTCGGTTTCCAATGTATAGGACCGAAATCGAAAAGGGCTAAACGAACTCGTCGAGTTCTTTAATCAACTCGATGATTCGGCCAAGGAGTTTACAACCAAGGGGTTTTCGACTAAGTGGGTTGAGGTCAAGAGTTTGCGGTCGAGGTTTTACGGCCGCGAACACTATGGAACTCAACAAGTCATTCAAGTGACTCAGCGAGTTGACGAGTTAAGTAAGGAACTCAACGAGTGGCTGGTTGTACTCGACGAGTTGAGGTCAACATGGGTTGTTGACCTTGAGAGTGGATCTTAACTTTGTCTAAGGTTGACCTGAGGGTATTAATGGGATTGTGTCAGGTTAATCACCTAACAATTATGAGCAGTTGAGAAGGAGCAGTGTGTGGGATATATCTGACTTCAACTTATCAGTTCAACATCCGAGAGGTGAGTCTTCTCACCATCCCAATGAGTCTAAGGCGCCAAGGCCGGCCCATTTTGTGATAGTTGGGATACTTGTTGTGTAGAGGTGTGTGGCTTGAGTATGTGGTAATATGTGGTAGAGATAGTCTTCATGGTTAACGATAGAGATAGCCTTTAAGGCTAATGGTAGAGATAACCTTTGTTGCTAACGGTAAAGATAGCCTTTATGTTATACGGTAGAGATAGCTTTATAGCTAATATGATACGCGTTAGGTGGATTGTGTGTGGGGTATGCTCGGGGGGACTCACTAAGATTCGTGCTTACAGGTTTACAACTTTTGTTTTAGGTATCACCGATTTGGAAATGAAGAGCTTGGATTGATCGCAGTGCACACACCTATGATTTCCGCAATGAATGATTTTGAGACGAACTGTGATAAATGTTTTACTTAATAATGATTGAAATGTTTGAGATATATGGTATCAATGTTTTAGCTATATCAAAAATGAAATTTTTACCCTTAATTTTTGGGTCGTTACAAGTTGGTATCAGAGCCTTGGGTTGAGGGATTCAGGGAAACCTTTGGGTGCGTCTGAACTCAAACTGAGGATCTGTAAGGTTTTCAAAAAATTTCAAAAGAAAATGTTTTCAAGGAGAAGATTTCTAAGACAAGAAAGGGTGTGGTGCATGCAATCGGCCAAGCTCAAGTGTTTCCCCAAAATACCAACACTTGTTATATGTTATGATTTGATTATGAATTTGTTAATCACATGCTAGTTAGGGCTAGTGGAGATGCATGTATATGTTGTATGAGCTGGTAGACTTACTGTAACAGTCCGGATTCCCAGGTATTATTCATTCTTATAATTTTGGTGATTTGTGAGGAGACTCGGCGAGTTGGAGCTCAAACTCGCCGAGTATGATCACAACTTTAGGCACGGGTTCGCATCTGGACTCGGCGAGTCCAAAAGGTGGACTCGGTGATTCCACGCTGTTTAATGAAACCCTAATTCCCCGGGTTTGCAGCCTATTTAAGGGCACTTATAGCCTCCCATTCCGGCTACCACTCCCTTGAGAGAACCCTAAGAGAGCTAATTCGTTTTGGGGGAGAGGAAGTCACTTTTGGGCCTTTGTATTCCTTGTTTAGCAAGAAGAAGGTGGCAAAAGCAAGGAGGAGGTGAGATTCCAGCGGATCCAGAGTCCAGAGGCTTCATTTTGAGGTAATAGTTCGAACCTCCTTCATTTTTAGGGTTGATCTTTAGAGTTAGGGTTTTCTAACCCCTTTGGTGAGTGATTATGTGAAGCAAATGGTTCCTCTTCGAGTTTCTGCCTTGGATGTGGACTCAAAGAGGTCCAGAGACCTTAGCCCTTGGAGCTTTTTGGGTTATTATGGAGTTATTGGACCTAGGTTGTCATTTTTGGGACCAAATCTCCTTTTGATGCCTTGTGGGGGTTGTACAAGCATCAAGTTTCGAACTTTACGTGACATTCATGCTTGGGAAGGCCAGATCTATGGTTTGGGAAAGTAGATCTGACCTCAGAAGGTCAATAGAGTTTGTGCATGGCATGAACTCGCCAAGTCGTTCTGGAGACCCGGCGAGTAGAGTTGGGGTTTCACGTAAATTATTCAGCGAGTAGACTCGCCGGGTTGGGGGATGACCCAGTGAGTCAGGGAGAGTCAATAGGGGGCTGAGTCAAGCCTGAACTCGCCGAGTTGTTCTTGAGACTCGACGAGTTGAGTCATGGTGGCCCCGCGATTCATGCCAGGTGGAACTCGTCGAGTTAGGGAAGTACTCGATGTGTCAAGAGAGGATCCTAGGGAGCCAGTGAACACGTATAGACTCGCCAAGTCGCTCTAGTGTACTCGCCGAGTCCGGTCAAAGTTGACCGTTGATGTAACGACCGAAAAATACAACCAATTTTAAATTTTTCAAAAACAATCCGACTTCATTAAAATCATTACATAAAGGTTTTCAATACAAATTATTTAAGTATTCCCAGAATCACAATACAACCAAAAACATGAGGAGCAGTACGATCATGCCTTCGCCTTGCCACGGTCTCCTGAAGAACCTGAAAAAACATAAAACCACAACTGTAAGCCCGAAAGCTAAGTGAGTTACCCCCAAAATACCAACCACCTATACGCCCTTCTAAGCTACGACCTTCCGGTCCAGAACATAATGCCTTCCATCCCATAACATGAATAACACACATAACATAACGAAACATAGAACAGCCATGCGTATCGGTCTACTGTGTGACTGGCCCGCCGTATCGGCCTTCAGTCCACCCTCCGCGTCTAGCCGTGTACATCGAGTCTGCAGTGTGATTGGTCCGCCCGCATCGGCCCTTCAATCCACCTGGTCCACTCTCTGAGTCTACAGTGTGACTGGTCTGCCCACACCGGGCCTTCAGTCTATCTGGTCCACTCTCCGAGCCTCGGCACGTCTGGTCTGTCCTCTTGGGGCCTACAGCCTATCCGGACCGCTCGCTGGGCCTTCGGGACAACCGGTCCGCCCTGGGTATCTTGGCCTACAGCACACAGCTGGACCCGCCTCAACCCAACTCCAGTCCAAACAACCATGTGCACATATACATACAATCATATAGCAATTCACAGTCAGCAAGCAGATCAAACAGATCACATAGCATATCATCATCCTAACCAGGATACTGACCTAACAGGTCACTAGCATAGCATCTCCCTATCTCTCAGGATACCGATCTCAATCAGGTCTCTAACATATACCACCCTAGCTCTCAGGATGCAAACATATCACAATAATAACATAACAACTACCCGGATCTCAATCCGATAAGGGCCGGCCTTGGTGCCGTAGACCCTGTCGATATAGTGAGGATAACTCACCTCGTAACTGCCGACTTAACCGATAACCCAAGCTGCTCCGATCACAGATACGATCTCCACCACTAGACAACCACCAATGCACTGAACTCAAAACAATAATCAACAATTACCAAAATGCCCCTGGAAACCACTGGTCAACCCTTGGTCAAAGACAAGGTCAAAGTCAACCCCTGACTGACTTTACTCGCCGAGTCAACCTGATGACTCGCCGAGTTTCCATACCCAGAACTTCACTCAATCCGCGACCTAACTCGCCGAGTCACCCCGAGACTCGCCGAGTCCAACGACTCTGAATCCACTCGCACACAACTCACCGAGTCATCCCTTGACTCACCGATTCTCGACTCAACCAGAGAACATCGGGACTCTTCGACAAGACTCGCCGAGTTCAAGAACAGACTCGCCGAGTCTAAGGCTATCTTCAACCTACTCGCCGAGTTGTTCATACAACTCGCCGAGTTCCAGGCCATCTTCATCCAACTCGCCGAGTTGTTCTTCCAACTCGTCGAGTCCCAGCTCATCTTCAACCAACTCGTCAAGTACACTCATGTGACTCGCCGAGTACCACCGGTATGAATCCATACAGAAGCATTCCAGGCCATGCAATTGCTCCAAAACATAGATCTAGCCTCCTACCACTCATCCATCATGTAAAGTGGCAAACTTTACGTGAATCCAAAGAGATCTAGGTCATTTGCACTTTGGGCTAGGGTTTGGGACATGAAGGCTTCACTAAATACTCCAACACAGGGACTTTCATGCTCTCTGATCCTTCTCCATCTCAGATCTGAGGTAGCAACCTCAGATCTAACCTCTAGAATCCAATATAGCCCAAGATAAGCTTCCTTCAAACCCCAAAATGAAGAAACAAGATAGCAATAGCCTAAGAACAAGATATTACCTCAAAATAACGCCCCAACTGCAAGGAAACTCGATTCCAAGCAAAGCCCCTTGTTCCACACCTTCAAACTCCCAAAATTTCTTCAACAATTACTTCTCCAATCTCCAATCCACTCAACAATGGTGCTTCTTCGCGATTTAGGGTTTCTGGGACTCAAAGGGGGTGATAAAGGGGCTGGGGAGGAAACATAATGTTCTTTATATAGGGCTCAACCCCGAGAATTAGGGTTTTCTCCACACAGCGCCTACTCGCCGAGTCCATCTCATTGACTCGCCGAGTCTGCTACTTAACACGCGACCAAGTCGCGACTCTACTCGCCGAGTCCATCCATGGACTCGCCGAGTCACTCTTTCCCAATTAACACTTTTAGCCCTTCAACTCTACTCTTGATATTTCAGGATGTTACAATTCTCCCCCACTTAAATTAGGCTTCGTCCTCGAAGCCTACAGCAATTCAATCCCAAAGATACTCCCACAACGCGCCACCTAGCCTAACCCTGGCCAAGTCCCTCAAGACATACCCATCGAAACTCAAGCACACTTTCTCTTTCCTTACGACGTCCTGACCATCGTCTCAAACCGGGCACCAGTTTCACCCTCTGATAACTCCACTTGACAACTGAGTACTACTCATGATGCAACACTGCTCCCAAATCCCAGACATCACTCGACTCATATGGTTATAAAATTATGAACCATTGGATCCCCGATCCGAATCTTACTCTATCCATTCCATGCTGACGGAAAGACCCATTCTTCAATCTCTGAACAACCCCTCTTGCAATCACATACACATGCTGAACTAGCTCTAGCACCCTCAGGTTGGGAAAACCCGATATGCTGATGATATCCTCAAACATCCCCCAGGATGAACCACTAATACATACCCAATACCCTGATCAGAATCACACTGAGAGTCCAAGACTCTCTCTCTGCATCCCTTCCGAGCCTCTTGGCTCTACACTTGCGGAATTCCCTCCGCGACCTCAGCAGACATCCCAAACCGGATGAGCTTCTATCCCACTGTCGCAAACACGCTGCTCAAGAACCATACTCAAAATACTCTAATCATAACTCTGCTCTGCCGCTTTCACTTCCGTGCACTTGCACTCCCTCTCGGAGTTACACACCTCTTACCTCTATCTCTTCCTTTACCAAGGAATCCACTTGGGCACATTGTCACCTGATAAGTGCCACGGTGCTCGCCCAACGCTACACCACCCCTTTTTATAGCGTAACCGCTATCCATCCAACACACATACTCTGACTCTCATCACAGGGACTCTTAAGCCCATGCACTCTCTCAACCAATCAAGATCACTACCCGGGGCCAGACCTTCTAAAGCAATCACACTGCAATATACACAATCGATATCCTCGAACCGAACCAACAATACCTACAGAGTCTTCAGCATGACTGGACCGCCTCACCAGGCCTTCAGCCCATCTGGACCACTCTCAGAACCTTCAGTCAATCTGGACCGCTCTCATTGCCTTCAGTTTGGCTGCACCGTTCTCTGAGCCTTCGGCCTGACTGGTACGCCTACCGGCCTTCAGTTTATCCGGACCGCTCAACTAGCATTCATCATTCCGAGCTAACACTCCCGGAAATCCTCCCATGCGTACTGTTCTAGCCCTTTAAGGGTTCCGAACTCTGCCTCAAACTCACATGCTCGATCCTGGCCTGCTCTCAGGCCCTCCAATATAAAATGCCCTAGGTCTGTATCCCGCCCCGCATGCCCGACACTTACTCCTATCAGCCTATACTCTGGGCTGACAGAACACTTGCTGAATCCCAACAGCTAAGCACCCTCAAATACTCATCGATCTCCCAGAGAATTCTCCAATTCTCACCCACTTATAGCACTGATTAACAGTCACCGGTCGCCATCAGCGACCTTCCAGAACAACCCTGCACAAGGAAACACTTACACGTGGACTGCTTCCCACAACCATAAACAACCTCATCGAGATCTCACATCAACACCGATTAACCTGCTCGAAGGAAAACTCAGACTGCGTCTAACCACTCCTTGGAAAGCCGATGCTACCTGACCTTCAAACCCATGCCAGGTTCCCACTAAAACTCTCATGGAAGATAACTGACGAATTCCCAAAACAATAACCCATAACCAAAACCACAACCCGCAAAACGACGAATACCGCATCGAAAACCACGCGAATATATCGGCACATATAAACAATACACCACAATAATCACAAGATAACAAGACATCAAGAAGGAAACATACCAGCAGCTGCATCCGCCACTGTTCTGACCTCCTCTACCACCAGCTGATAAGCACGACCCTGAGCCCTTGGGGGCTCCGCTCCACCCTGACCTCCACCGGTGATCCTCAAAGTGGCCGGTACTGGAGCCTGCACCGATCCTACAGCAAACTGTGGACAGTTGCCCCTCAAATGTCCCACCTGATGACAATGACAGCAGATCCTCAAAGCCCGAATTGGTGTTGACTGCCGACAATCCCTCGCATAATGCCCCTCCTTTCCGCACTTGCGGCATGCACCACCAGACCTACAAACTCCGGTATGACTCCTCCCACACTTTCCACAAGTGTGGCTGCTCAGGTCTCCCACCCTAACATCAACGGTCTTGGACCGTTTCGGCGCCGGCTGCGACTGCACCGGAGCCTACCTCAACTCACACATCTGCAACTCAATCTCTAACTCACGCCGCCTAGCGGCCTCCTACAGCTCCAACAATGTCCCGCACCTTTGCGCAGACACAAACTGCCTGATGTCCCTCTTGAGCATTCTCAGATATCGGGACATCTGAGCCTGCTCCGAAGCGAACTCAGGGCAAAACATCGCCCTCTCAGTGAACATCCTGGTGATCTCAGTCACTGACTCCGAATCCTGCTTCAGCTCAAGGAACTCCTGAGCCAATCCCTCCCTCTCAACCTACGGAACATAACGAGTGATGAACATTTCCCTAAACTAATCCCATGAAACCTCAGCCCTCTGCGTATCCGAATATGACCCCGTGGTCAATCTGTTGGATTAGGTGTCTAAGCCCATAACAATAATTGGTATGTACTTGAATTGATAGCAGCATAGTCCTTTTGGGTTGCCCTCAAACCTAGCAACCGGGCAAGGAAATTATGAAAGGAGAGATATTAATTTTTTATAAGTTTAATAAATTAATATAAATGAATTTATTAATATGTTAAAAGATTAATATATTAATAAGAAATCATTTTGTTTAATTAATTGTTAGCCAGAAATTAATCAGAATTAATTTTGGGGTTAAAAGAATTAATTATAAAGTGCAGGGACTAGTTTGTAATTATCTAATAGTTGAGTGGAAGGCTCCAGAACCTCCTTGGAAGGAGGTGGACGAAATCTATAGGGGAAACCCTAAGGATTTCGTCCAAGGGGGCTTGGATAAGGCCTTTGGCTTTGCTTAGGCCCTAAGCAAGGAGCATTAGGGTTTTTCCTAAACCCTAGATCCCTCAACTATATAAGGAGCCTCCTGGTTCACATTTTGGTCACTCTTTCTTTGGAAGAAACCCTTAGGGCCGAAAATTGCATACTCCCTCTCTCTCCTTCTACTTTCCATCTTGCTAGTTTGGGTGTGATTCCATTAGAGGCATTACACTTGTGATGCTAAGCTTCCAAGAAGATCAAGATCAAGATCAAGGGAGTTATCAATTGTTTACTATAACAATTGAAAGGTATGTAATTACTAAACCCTAGTTTGTTAATTTTGATATTAGCCTCTCTCCTCTAGGGTTCTTGTTTTGGAATTCAAAGTTGTATGTTCAATAGATAAAACATATATCCAAAGTAGGTTGCATGTGAACTTAGGAATTGTTTTTCTAGTTTATTTTGTTTTACCTAAAACCCATCAGTGGTATCAGAGCCATTGTTGTTTTAAATTGAATTGCTATAATAGTTGAATTGCAAATTAGGGTTTATAGCTATTAAACCCTAAAGGCCAAAATTTTCGATTTTAGGGTTTTGGTGCAAAGGGTTTTCGAAAACCCTAGCCTCCATGAACCCTAGTCGAAATTAGGGTTAGGGTTTCCAAAACCCTAGCCTCCTCCCCTTGTAATTTCGAAATATGCTCCCCCTTTTAAGGTTTCTTTGTTTTGGATAATAGTTGCCTTATTGGATAATTGAGATAAATAAGGAAATTATCCTATCCCCATATTTTCGAAATCTAGAAGGGATATGGATTAAGATTAAATTAAGTGTTTGATTTAATTAGATAATCCTTACTAGATTTAATTAATTAATTAAAAGTTAATTAATAGACAAATATTAAATCTAGTTATTTGGTTGAGAAAATTAAGGAAATTATCATATCCCCATATTTTTGAAATCTAGAAGGGATATGGATTAGGATTCAGTTAATTGTTTAATTTAATTAGATAATCCTTAAAAGATTTAATAAATTAATTAATAGTTAATTAATAGATAAATATTAAATCTAATTAATTGGTTTACTTGAATTTAAAATTTAATAGTTTAAATTTCGAAAAATTTATATAAATCCTTGGAGTTTTAAAATGTTTTAAAACACACCTTATATGTATATTATAATTAAAAGTTAAATATTATATATGTATAAGAATATGGTCAGTCAAATCGCTAGTATGCCTCATTCACGAAGCTAATCTATAAGGGGGGTATAAGGAAACTGCCTATAAAATGGTAGTTGAATGGGTGTCCACTCTCACCCACCGCTTCCTTGATTAGTGGAGGGTCGTTAGCAGAACGGATTTGATAGGACAACTACATCTCATTAAAAGTATAATGTTATTAAAGAAATTACTAGAACATTATTTTACAAAATCCCAACTCTAGTTACTTTAGGAGAAATGTGAAAAGTATGCTAATCCATGAAATTGCACATTATGCTTTATTGGTCGTTAGTGGAACGTGTGTGGTTAACTGGCACACTAAAAGGCACTAATAAAAAGTAGTAATGGGTATCTCATAATTGTCATTTTGATGGAGCGTGTGTGGTTTACCGGCACATCAATAGTTAATGATAAAGACAATGAGGTTACCAAGCACATTTGCATGGTTATTCGCATCTTGTTTGTGATCCTCGGCATCCCAGTCACAAATAGAAGAGCATAATCCGAGATTAAAACATGCCATTGAATAGTTTCAATGTATCTCAAAGAATCTAGGAGTTTCCAATACATTTAAAACTTAACCTTCTTTTTAGTTTTTCATGGTGGAAATTGGTAAATCATCATTTACCTACCTTCAAATATTCTGCAAATTGGATTACGGCATCCCTCTTCCAATTTGTGGAATGTTGTGTTGGATCCTAGCCTCGATGTTTCTTTTGGGTGTTACATCAAGGATTCTTATCAACTAACTTGAATTTTCTCCCATTTTTGTAGATGTCTGAATCTAACCATGGTCTTCCCGAATCTAAAGGAAAAAGTATTCCTGCTCAAGGTTTGTTCCACTATGAAGGTGAAAGATCAATCCCTACCATGTGGACTAACTTGTATCCACTTCCTCCACCTCCTCCCGTTGTTCTCCCAAATCTACAAGTTCGAAGGCTTGAAAAGTTCAAGCTCACTCAAGCCCTTTTGGCAAGTAAACACGAAGATGGGAAACCTGTGTGTGCACACGTCTTAGAGATGAAGTCACACATTGATAGGTTAAGCATGTTTGGTGTCGAGATTTCAAGTGAGTTGGCTGTTGACTGGGTTCTTCAGTCACTTCCTGAATCATATAGTAAGTTCGTTAGAGAGTACTATATGATGGATCACGACGTGACCCTCATTGATCTCACCTATTTGCTTATAGCTATTGAATCAGCAATGATTTGGCGTGCTGATCAAGCAAATTTGTCTGGTGAATCAAACTCCCAAACTTGAAGGGACATTGAAAGTGATGACATTGGAGATCCAGAAAAGGTAAACTCTGAGATTGTTCCTTGTGTCATTCCAAAAGAGTCAATTTGCTTTTATTGCCAAGAGAAGGGGCATTGGAGACGAAGCTTCCCTATCTACCTGAGAGATCTAAGAGATGGGAGAGTCTAGTGTTATGACTCCTCCTTGGGTATAAAATCCACTATCTAACTCCATTAAGTTCCTATTCATTGATTCTTAATACATAATGTGATAAGATTACATTTGAATGTTTTGCAGGATCAGAGAAAAGAGAGGAAGCTTGATGGAAAAGCAAGTTGAGTCTGATCACGAAGAAATGGATCACCGTCGCATGGATTCGAAGATCAGATTTTGAGCTTAGAAAGTTATGATAGATTTGTTAGGAATAAATACATAGTTTTTCAGTTGATTTTGCATTGTAAGGACAAGTTTTCCGCTGCTTTTATGAATAAAATAAAATTTTTGGTTTGAATAATTTTATATATCCTTGCAATGAAGTCTTTATGAAAAATTGATGTATTGTTATCAATAATGGATTTGATTCTTAATTATGTCATTTGTGGAAATGTCGAGAATTTGCCAAATGAGGAAAGATTCTCATCGCCCAAGCTTCAATTGGACAGAAACTTGGAGTCATGCAACTTGATTGCGTGATGAATGAGAAACTTCATATTTGGAAATTAGACTAATTCTTTGACAAAGTGTCAAGAGAAGGACTAGGAGATCAAGTACACTAGGTTGTACATTGATCAAGTTCACCACGAGAGTGATAAAGATATTCGTCATGATTTACTAAAGTTTAGTGAATATGGTTATGCTTATAAGATTAAATATAATTCTGAGTTGATTGAAAGAATTTCAATCAATGGCAGAACGAATAAGAAGAATCAAGTAGGCAGAAAGATAAAAGTATCTCTATTCTAAGAAGAAGGGAGAGTAACTTTTATTGTGTTTTATGATAAGTCTTAATGATTAGGAACCATATCTCAATTGATCCTCTAAGTAAGTCTTAGTACATTTGCATGTCTAAGAAGAGGAATCGAGAATTGTGGAAATGGTTAAAATCAAGAAGTCAATCATACTTCGTTCCAACATCAAGTCTTAGAGTTATACTCCAAGATTGTGAATTGAGTGACAAGTCTCAAGAAGGTTTATAACACTCATCAAATGTGGAATTTGGAAAAGTTTTCTTATTCTTGCACATTTAAAATTTGTAAGTTGTGATGTCTTGGATAAGACAAAGACCAACTAGGACAAATTTTGTGAAGTGTTTTGTCTTGATAAGAAGCACACTAACTCTTGAATATTTGTTTTGTCGAGAAAAGTTTCCTGACAAGAGAATCGTATATGTCAAGAGGTCAGTGGGAGTTTTAATGATCTTGAAAAAGGTTTCAAGAACTAATCAAGAATAAACCTTATCGATCATCACTAGCACACGACTTGAGGTTTATAGCCTATCGTGGATGACATACTCCTTTTCTATGCCATTCCAATTGAATTAATTATGCAAGTGAGTTCTATGAGTTCTCATGTGAATGCATAAAGACATAGCACTTTGATCAATGGAAACTACATTGATAAGTAAGGATGAGTTGATAAACCACTTGGAAGACATGGTGGGCACTCGTGTTACCATGAGGCAAGAAATCGAGATTGAGAAAGTTCAGTCCATATGAGTTTGGATTTGTCACAAACTTTGGTTTTGACAAATTCACATGGATAGGAACTTATACACCACAAAATCTAAGTGTCATAAGATTACCTCCTTCATGAAAATGACTGTGTAGAAATGCTTTCATTAAGAGAGATTTTAAGAAGATAGCAATTGCGGAAATTGTATTCTCAAATTCGATTATGGTTACGGCATCCCTTTCCATAGTTCGAATTATGAGATTTGACAATTAGTCTGAACATTTGGGACTTAGTGACATAAGTTCTGAATTTGTCTAGACACACATATGAGCTTTCTAAGGCAAAGGTGTATGATTTTAAGAAGCTTTGATAAAGGCTTATCAAAGCATTAGGTATTAGAAATATGAACTTAAGGAATTCAATAAGCATTGTTCTCTGGAAGTTTAATTGTTTTCTGAATACATGTCAAAGCTAGTGGGAGCATAAGTGTTATGCTGGTAAGAAAATAATCACCATGTTAGTGGGAGCATGATTATTATGGTAAAGTATTGCGAGTTAGCAATATTAATTATAGAAAACAAAGATTCACTTTGCAAAGTTGTAATGTTTGAAAAGTTGTTTTGCTATAATTAAGGGAGAGAATATTATACTTCATTTCAAAATTCTAAAGCTTAGATCGAGAAATGTTAATAAATTTAGTCAAGGATATATAGCGCATTCTCAAATTCGATTATGATCACGGCATCCCTCTTCATAGATCGAATTGTGGGAACAGGACACATAAAATATTATGGCAGAAGGATGATAAAGTATCACTTCTTTATGTGAGACATTATGCATCATGTCCAATACGCTTCGGGTATAGGATCGATTGCATATGCTGTAATATTTTACCATTCTAAAATTTTCCAAATGCCTAGGGCATTAAGAGGGAAAAAGGAACTAGAATCGGTTTTGACTAAAATAATTAAACAACTATCAAAGGAAAATCTGAGGTTCACTGAGGATTTGTCGTTTGTGAGTAGTTAGAAGTATAGTACTGAATGGGCTATATTGACATTATTATGAATAGATAAGATTCTATTAAGAATAAGCTGTCATATGGCAAATATGGAAATGTCTCCATATAGGGAGTTGGATGTTGAGAGTCTGTGTCTAGATTAGAAACTTTTATGCAAGAAGGATATTCAAAGGAATGTACTTTGAATGTGAGACTTCACGTCTATGGAATTATCTTGTAACAATTTCCGATAGAGTACTTTGTAATTTCATTGGCCAAAGTCTTGGTGACTTTTGTGCTATGACTTTGCGAAAGGATCGTTGCATAAAATGTTAGAATCTAGCATATTCTAGTAGTTGCAAGAACCTTGTGTTCTAACACTAATAATAGGGATTGGGAATTGTGAAATGAGCATCATTGGAAAGGTTTTTTAATTGATTTATTTCACAAAGTATGGACCATAGGAAACCAAAGTGTGCATGCTTGGAGCATGGGACAATTGTGGTTATAATTCAAGTAATAAGTTGATTTTCTGAAACTATAAGCAATGAATAATGAGTAATCAATATGGTGTTTAAATAAAAGTGTTTTTATTTATGCTCAAAAGCTTTGGGGCCATATAGGATTAATATTATTATTGTGTTTCACTTTGCATGTTTTGACTTCCCGAATAATAAGATTATTCAAACTCCACAGTCGCTCGTACTTCTGGAAGTAAGTAGTGAATCAAGACTGTCATGAACTGGATTGTAGATTGTCTAAGGATAGACATGGAAATAGATTTGTTGCAATGTTCATGAGTACTCAGAAATTGAGATTTGAGTATTGGATAAACCCACGCTCAGAGTATTACTTCATGGAATTCATCACGAGTAATACTGAGACGATAATATCTATGATCTTGAAATAGAGATATATGAGTTGTAATTTGCAAGTCGGCTATACATTGGTGATATGAAAACGCATCAGTAACTTGGTGTTATAAAACATATTGTCAGGTATGGTTTGATGAGTAAAAGATACAAGCATATGAGTCAATGTTTATTCGTTCCTTTTACCCTAACGGGAAAATCGATATATGTGGGCCCCTCGATGACTTGGTGTTGACTTATGCGCTGGGCCCAGCCAGGACTGAATTGATGTGTTCAATTAGAAGTCCTATTTCATCACAAATCAGAAATCGGGAAACATAGATTCTGGACAAAGAGATTGATTGTATTCCATTTCTTATGTCGGGGGATATCTTGCAGAACGAAGGATTATATGATCACTTATCTTAGGACTCGTAACTGACTGGGTCAGAGTTCGGCAGCAGCTTTTTGGAAGCTACAATTTGCTGGTCAAATTTAGAAGGCATACTAGCAATTATAGTTACAGACTTATCCAAGTGGGAGACTGTTGGATTAGGTGTCTAAGCCCATAACAATAATTGGTATGTACTTGAATTGATAGCAGCATAGTCCTTTTGGGTTGCCCTCAAACCTAGCAACCGGACAAGGAAATTATGAAAGGAGAGATATTAATTTATTATAAGTTTAATAAATTAATATAAATGAATTTATTAATATGTTAAAAGATTAATATATTAATAAGAAATCATTTTGTTTAATTAATTGTTAGCCAGAAATTAATCAGAATTAATTTTGGGGTTAAAAGAATTAATTATAAAGTGCAGGGACTAGTTTGTAATTATCTAATAGTTGAGTGGAAGGCTCCAGAACCTCCTTGGAAGGAGGTGGACGAAATCTATAGGGGAAACCCTAAGGATTTCGTCCAAGGGGGCTTGGATAAGGCCTTTGGCTTTGCTTAGGCCCTAAGCAAGGAGCATTAGGGTTTTTCCTAAACCCTAGATCCCTCAACTATATAAGGAGCCTCCTGGTTCACATTTTGGTCACTCTTTCTTTGGAAGAAACCCTTAGGGCTGAAAATTGCATACTCCCTCTCTCTCCTTCTACTTTCCATCTTGCTAGTTTGGGTGTGATTCCATTAGAGGCATTACACTTGTGGTGCTAAGCTTCCAAGAAGATCAAGATCAAGATCAAGGGAATTATCAATTGTTTACTATAACAATTGAAAGGTATGTAATTACTAAACCCTAGTTTGTTAATTTTGATATTAGCCTCTCTCCTCTAGGGTTCTTGTTTTGCAATTCAAAGTTGTATGTTCAATAGATAAAACATAGATCCAAAGTAGGTTGCATGTGAACTTAGGAATTGTTTTTCTAGTTTATTTGTTTTACCTAAAACCCATCACAATCTCCACCAATCCATCGCCCCGAGCCTCAACAGGTTCAGAGCGCACCTCACCCTCTGATCAGCAGGGCATGAACACGTAAAGAAACACCCCTCCACGTCTGATAACCATCTCATAGCAACGATCGGGTCCTGAACTCCATCGAAAGTGGGAGGCTTCGTATTAGCGAAGTCCTGATACTGAAAGCCCCGACCAGCTCCTCCCCCTGCTGCCGCTACAGCCGCTGTAGCCGCCGCAGCAGCCATCTCAGTGAGAGCTGCATAGTGCTCATCAAAGTACTCAACCATGGTGGTCTTGATCGACCCAAACAGCTCTGGCAACTCAGCCCGAAACAACTCAGCAATCTCATCACGCAGGATCTCACGAATCCTCGCATCGAACTCGCTCGTGCTCATCTGACTGATATCCTCGGGCGGCAACGATTTGCCCGGAATTCTCTTTCCTGCTCTAGATCCTGACCCAGATCCACTCTCATCATGCCTCGGAATCTCCATACTGAAAAACACCATACAAAATCTCAGACTCATCCCGCAAACCTAGGGTCCAAATCTCTCAATCCAACCCTAGAGATCATGGTTTCCCTGATACGCATATGGGTCCTGTGCTTTCAGTAGTACGGGCCCATACTACCTTCCACAACTACCCATATTTGTATGAAGTACTACCACAACTCCCTAGAGAAACATGCATAACAACGCTCAACCCTCACCACTAGAGGAACACTAAGAATCTCCCAAAAGGAACCCTAGGCTACAGGCATCACAAATCAGGCAACATTATCATGAATTCCTGAAGATCCCTAGCCTATCTCTAGCATGCTGTTCTATCAAAGCTCAAAACAAATAACATGTATGGTAATTTGGAGTTACTTACTGGCTCCGGCTGATCGTACCTCCGCGTCCTCCCTTACTCATTTTGAAAACCATTTTAAATACTCTTTTGAAAACTCTCCTCGATTTGAGACTGGAGTCACACGAATGTTCCTCCAATTCACTCAAACCAAGGCTCTGATACCAACTTGTAACGACCGAAAAATACAGCCAATTTTAAATTTTTCAAAAACAATCCGACTTCATTAAAATCATTACTGAAAGGTTTTCAATACAAATTATTTAAGTATTCCCAGAATCACAATACAACCAAAAACATGAAGAGCGGTACGATCATGTTTTCGCCTTGCCACAGTCTCCTGAAGAACCTGAAAAACATAAAACCACAACTGTAAGCCCGAAAGCTTAGTGAGTTACCCCCAGAATACCAACCACCTATACGCCCTTCCAGGCTACGACCTTCCGGTCCAGAACATAATGCCTTCCGGCCCATAACATGAATAACACACATAACATAACAAAACATAGAACAGCCATGCGTATCGGTCTACTGTGTGACTGGCCCGCCGTATCGGCCTTCAGTCCACCCTCCGTGTCTAGCCATGTACATCGAGTCTGCAGTGTGATTGGTCCGCCCGCATCGGCCCTTCAATCCACCTGGTCCACTCTCTGAGTCTACAGTGTGACTGGTCTGCCCGCACTGGGCCTTCAGTCTATCTGGTCCACTCTCCGATCCTCGACACGTCCAGTCTGCCCTCTTGGGGCCTACAGCCTATCCGGACCGCTCGCTGGGCCTTCGGGACAACCGGTCCGCCCTGGGTATCTTGGCCTACAGCACACAGCTGGACCCGCCTTACCCAACTCCAGTCCAAACAACCATGTGCACATATACATACAATCATATAGCAATTCACAGTCAGCAAGCAGATCAAACAGATCACATAGCATATCATCATCCTAACCAGGATACCGACCTAACTAGTCACTAGCATAGCATCTCCCTATCTCTCAGGATACCGATCTCAATCAGGTCTCTAACATATACCACCCTAGCTCTCAGGATGCAAACATATCACAATAATAACATAACAACTACCCGGATCTCAATCCGATAAGGGCCGGCCTTGGTGCCATAGACCCTGTCGATATAGTGAGGATAACTCACCTCGAAACTGCCGACTGAACCGATAACCCAAGCTGCTCCGATCACAGATATGATCTCCACCACTAGACAACCACCAATGCACTGAACTCAAAACAATAATCAACAATTACCAAAATGCCCCTGGAAACCACTGGTCAACCCTTGGTCAAAGACAAGGTCAAAGTCAACCCCTGACTGACTCTACTCGCCGAGTCAACCCGATGACTCGCCGAGTTTCCATACCCATAACTTCACTCAATCCGCGACCTAACTCGCCGAGTCACCCCGAGACTCGCCGAGTCCAACGACTCTGAATCCACTCGCATACAACTCACCGAGTCATCCCTTGACTCACCGATTCTCGACTCAACCAGAGAACATCGGGACTCTTCGACAAGACTCGCCGAGTTCAAGAACAGACTCACTGAGTCTAAGGCTATCTTCAACCTACTCGCGGAGTTGTTCATACAACTCACCGAGTTCCAGGCCATCTTCATCCAACTCGCCGAGTTGTTCTTCCAACTCGTCGAGTCCCAGCTCATCTTCAACCAACTCGTCGAGTACACCCATGTGACTCGCCGAGTACCACCGGTTTGAATCCATACAGAACCATTCCAGGCCATGCAATTGCTCTAAAACATAGATTTAGCCTCCTACCACTCATCCATCACGTAAAGTGGCAAACTTTACATGAATCCAAAGAGATCTAGGCCATTTGCACTTTGGGCTAGGGTTTGGGACATGAAGGCTTCACTAAATACTCCAACACAGGGACTTTCATGCTCTCTGATCCTTCTCCATCTCAGATCTGAGGTAGCAACCTCAGATGTAACCTCTAGACTCAAATATAGCCCAAGATAAGCTTCCCTCAAACCCCAAAATGAAGAAACAAGATAGCAATAGCCTAAGAACGAGATATTACCTCAAAATAACGCCCCAACTGCAAGGAAACTCGATTCCAAGCAAAGCCCCTTGTTCCACACCTTCAAACTCCCAAACTTTCTTCAACAATTACTTCTCCAAGCTCCAATCCACTCAACAATGGTGCTTCATCGCGATTTAGGGTTTCTGGGATTCAAAGGGGGTGATAAAGGGGCTGGGGAGGAAACATAATGTTCTTTATATAAGGCTCAACCCCGAGAATTAGGGTTTTCTCCACACAGCGCCTACTCGCCGAGTCCATCTCATTGACTCGCCGAGTCTTCTACTTAACACGCGACCAAGTCGCGACTCTACTCGCCGAGTCCATCCATGGACTCGCCGAGTCACTCTTTCCCAATTAACACTTTTAGCCCTTCAACTCTACTCTTGCTATTTTCGGGATGTTACAGTTGACCATTGACCAGAGTTGACTAGTGTTGACCTGATAGGAGTAGTCAACCTTAGTTGTGAAAGTGTTAAGTAGAGATATATTGTGTTATAGGAGGATTATAGCTCAGGGGATCGAACGCAAGTGATTTCCAAGATTTGCGAGTTATCGAGATACGCGAGGTGAGTCTTCTCACTATAGTTTACCTTGAGTAGGTAATCAGAGTTATGTGACAGAGTATTTGTATGCTATATGTATGTTATGTGTTGTACTGCATTATTTCTATGTGATTTATGTTGTGCATGTTTATAGAGTTGGAACCGGAAGGTTCACAGAGTTAGAACCAGAGGGTTCACAGAGTAGGGTCCACGGACCCACAGAGTTATAGCCTCGAGTGGCTAATATGTGTTATGTGTGGTATTTTGGGGAACTCATTAAGCTTTGTGCTTACAGTGTTGGTGTTATTTGTTTCAGGTACTAGTGATGACCGTGGGAAGGCGCCGGCTTGATCAGTACACACACACACACATAGGATTTTTATGTTATCAGATCTTGGAATTTTTATATGGCATGGATTGAGTTTCAAACATTGATGTTTTTATGAATGTTAAATGATTTGTGTTTTTATAAAATGCGAAAAATTGTTTTGAAATTTACGGTGTTACAAGTTGGTATCGGAGCCTTGGTTTGAGGGATTCGAGTACACCTTCGGGCGTATTTGAACTCAAACTGAGGATTTGAGAAGTATTTTCAAAAAGAGTAAAGGATTTTTGGAAAAAGGCAGAGCAAAGTTGCGTGTACGATCAGTCTGCGCCCAAACGGTGATTTCCCAAAATACCCTCATGTTATGTGATATTGATATTGATATGATGTATTCTCATGCTAGAGTAGGCTAGGTACTCCTACTAGGACTAGAGTGGCTTGATTTGTGATGCCTTAGCCTAGGGAGAGGTGAGCTGCTATGAGATGCTTGAGAGTGAGTAGGTAGCAGCGAGGGGCTTATGAGAGATCTGTTAGAGAGTGGATTATGCATAATAGAGTACTTGGAATTTGGGATCCGAAGAGGAGGACTTGGGGTGTATTCTGATACAGTGTGGACAGTAGTATTGGGCCCGTACTACTGAAAGCACCGGGGTGGTGTACAGCCCAAGTAAGAATCTTTGGGATACCAAGGATCAAGGAGGAATGAGTTGTCGAGTGTTAGTATGCTCGAATGGATTCTAATTTATTGTATGTTGTATTTCAGAGGTAGATCATGGTGAGGACATGTCTTATGCCTGAGAGCAGTGGGGCCAGTGATGAGGAGATCCGCCAGATCATCCATGAGGAGGTGGCTGTGGCCATCAGGGCATAGATACCGGAGATGTTCGGGTCTATTAAGACCACGTTGATTGAGACCTTCAACAAGCGTTATGCCGCTCTTTCTGAGGCTGCTGTTGCAGCGGCCACCGTAGCTATTGCTGCCGCGAGGCCGCAGGGTGGTGATGCGTTGCTGTTCCGAGAGTTCAGCAACACAAAACCGCCGGAGTTTGATGGGACCCAGGACCCGGTGGCGGCTATGAGATGGATTTCTGACATAGAGTGATGTTTCTTCACTTGCTCATCTCCTGAGCATTTGAGAGTTCGGTTCGCGCTAAACCAGCTTCGCTTGGGAGCAAAGGACTGGTGGAAGTTTGTAACGACGCACCTTACGCCTGCTGAGCTTGCGGCAGTGACCTGGGAGAGGTTCACTGCCATGTTCCGAGATGAGTACGTTCCCCAGGTGGAGAGGTAGCGTTTGGCCCAGGAGTTTCTGACCCTCAAGCAGAGTACTGAGTCTGTTACGGTGATTACCAGGATGTTCCACGAGAGGGAGATGTTCTACCCTGAGCACGTGTCCACTAAGCAGGCGCCTATGAGCCGATATTTGAGTATTTTGAGGCGAGTCATTCGGGAGTTCGTGGCGAACTCCTTGTACCGGAAATTTGCCGAGCTACATGCAAATGCCCGGAAGAGGGAGATTGAGCTAGAGACTCAGGCCAGGGAGGAGGCAGAGTCTCAGGGGAGGGATCGGCGACCGGCACCGTCCTAGCCGGTAGCCAAGCAGGCCAAGCCCGCTGATCCCAAATCGGGGAACCAGAAAGGCCGCACTTGTAGAAAGTGCGGCAAGGGTCATGACGGAGTATGTAGAGTTGGATCTTGCTACAAATGTGGCAAGGAGGGGCATATGGCCAAGGATTGCCCCAAGGGGTTTGCAATGTGTTTCCACTGCAACCAGACCGGACACCGGAAGGTGGAGTGTCTGTAGTTGTGGGGATCAGCTCAGGGAGCACCTCAGGGATCTCCCCCTGCCGCCATCAAAGCTACCGAGAGTCGGCCAGTGAAGGCCGAGGCGCCGAGGGCATGAGGGAGAGCCTTTCAGTTGACCGCGGAGGAGGTCCACGGAGCGCCTGATGTCGTGGCTGGTATGTATTCTTTCGTGTATTTATTTTGATGTTGAGATATTATGCTTATATTATGTTATGCGTAGGTACCTTTCTTGTGAATTATGTACCTACCTTGGTGTTATTTGACTCGGGTGCGAGTCGGTCTTTTGTATCATTGGCTTTTAGTCAGCATATCAGTGTTAGTCGTGAGGCATTGAGTCGGCCTCTGAGAGTTTCCATAGCTGACGAGAGGGTGATATATGCCACGGAGGTTCTTCGGGGGTGCGTGTTCGAGATTTTTGGTGTTGAGTTCCCGATTGATTTGGTTCCTATTGCGATTGGTGATGTCTGTGTCATTGTGGGCATGGACTGGTTGAGAAGATTCGGTTCGGTTATCGACTGCGAGCGACAGCTGGTGACCATACGAGACCCTAGTGGGGGAGTTCTTATGGTGTACGGTGAGGGTACACGTTCTGGATCAACGTTTCGTTCGGCTGCTAGGATGAGGCAGTGTCTACAGCAGGGCTATAACGGTTTTGTGGGGTATGTGATGGATACGCGAGTGGATTCCGAGAGGCCGAGGTCAGTTGAGGAGGTTCCGATAGTGCGTGAGTTCCCGAATGTATTTCCAGAGGAGTTGCCGGGTGTGCCTCATGTGAGGCAAGTGGAGTTCAGTATCGATTTTGTTCCGGGGGCCGCACCCATCGCTAAGGTGCCTTATTGCCTTGCACCTCCAGAGATGCAAGAGGTATCCTCGCAGCTTCAGGAGCTGCTGGGGAAGGGGTTTATTCGGCCGAGCAGCTCGCCGTGGGGAGCGCCTATCCTGTTTGTCAAGAAGAAGGATGGTTCACACCGGATGTGCATTGATTACCGGGAGTTGAACAAGCTGACAATCAAGAACCGTTACCCGTTGCCGAGGATCGACGATTTGTTCGATCAGTTACAGGGAGCGTCTTGGTTCTCCAAGATCGATTTGAGGTCTGGATATCATCAAGTGAGGGTGCGAGATGAGGACATCTAGATGACAGCGTTCAGGACGCATTATGGGCATTACGAGTTTGTGGTGATGCCTTTCGGGCTCACCAATGCCCCGCAGTGTTCATGGATCTCATGAACCGAGTGTGCAGGCCGATGCTGGATCGGTCAGTGATTGTATTCATCGATGACATTTTGGTATATTCGAGATCTTGAGAGGAGCATGAGGAGCATTTGAGGGAGATCCACTGAGTTCTGAGATCGGAGAGGGTTTATGCCAAATTCTCCAAGTGTGATTTCTGGTTGCGAGAGTTCCAGTTCCTGGGTCATCTCGTTAACCAGAAAGGGATATTGGTTGACCCGGCCAAAGTTGAGGCGGTGATGAGTTGGGAGGTGCCGAGGTCACCCTCCGAGATCAGGATTTATCAACGATTTCTCCAAGATCGCAGTGCCACTCACCAGGTTGACCCGGAAGGGTGTCCTTTTTTCATGGGGCCCCGAGCAGCAGGCCTCCTTTGAGACGCTTCGCCAAAGGTTATGCGAAGCCCCGATGTTAGCCCTCCCGGAGGGGATGGAGGACTTTGTGGTATATTGTGATGCATCGATCTTGGGGTTGGGAGCGGTGTTGATGCAGAGAGGGCATGTGATAGCATACGCATCGAGGCAGCTAAAACCTCATGAGACGAGGTATCCCACCCATGATCTAGAGTTGGGGGCAGTGGTGTTCGCCCTCAAGATTTGGCGTCACTATCTGTATGGGGTTCGGTGTACGATATACACGGACCATAAGAGCCTGAAGTATTTGATGGATCAGCTCAACCTAAATATGCGGCAGAGGAGGTGGTTGGATGTGGTCAAGGATTATGATTGTGAGATTCTGTACCATCCGGGCAAGGCTAATGTGGTAGCCGACGCCCCAAGTCGCAAGGCGGAGAGCGCCCCATTGTGAGGTGTATGTTTGCGATTGACCGTGATGGCTCCGGTGTTGGACACCATTCGTGGAGCACAGGCTGAGGCAGTGAGATCGGAGAACCAGAAGAGAGAGCAAGTTGTTGGGTTGGTATCGGTGTTCGTTACCGATAGTCGGGGGCTTATGACTTTTCAGGGGCGTATATGGGTACCATTTGTGGGAGGGGCGCGTACCATTTTGATGGAAGAGGCTCATCGGTCAAAATTTTCGATCCATCCTGGGCCCACTAAGATGTATTTGGACCTGAGGAGGGAGTATTGGTGGCCCTGTATGAAGAGGGATGTTGTGTGGTTTGTTGAGAGGTGCTTAACCTGCCATAGGGTTAAGGCGGAGCACCAGAGACCGCATGGTAAGTTGCAGCCATTGGAGGTTTCCGAATGGAAGTGGGAACAGATCACCATGGATTTTATCACCAAATTGCCAAGGAGTGCTAGGGAATCCATGCATTTTGGGTAATTGTGGACAGGTTGACAAAGAGCACCCACTTCCTTGCTATTAGTGAGAGCTCCTCCGCAGAGAAGTTAGCAGAGATGTACGTAAGGGAAGTGGTATCTCGGCATGGGGTGCCGATCTCGATTGTCTCAGACCGGGATGTTGGTTTCACTTCCAGATTCTGGAAGAAGTTTCATGAGGAGTTGGGTACTAGGCTGCATTTTATTACCGCATATCACCCCCAGATAAATGCACAGAGTGAGCGGACGATTCAGACGCTCGAGGACATGCTCCAGGCATGTGTGCTGGATTTCGGGGGGAGTTGGGATACGTACTTGCCCTTGGCGGAGTTTTCCTACAACAACAACCATCATTCGAGCATTGGTATGCTGCCCTTTGAGCTGTTGTATGGAAGGAGGTGTCGGACCCCCATTTGCTGGGGAGAGGTCAGACAGCGTGTGATGGGCAGTACAGAGATCGTGCTTCAGACGACAGAGCAGATCTAGCAGGTCAGGCAGAGGTTGTTGACCGCTCAGAGTCGTCAGAAGAGTTATGCGGACAGACGCCGATCCGAGATTGAGTTTTAGGTCGGCGACTTTGTGCTCCTGAAGGTCTCTCCTTGGAAAGGAGTGATTCGATTCAGGAAGAGGGGCAAGTTGGGGCCCCGATATATTGGTCCATTCCGGGTGGTCGCGAGGGTAGGCAAGGTAGCCTATCGTTTGGATTTGCCAGAAGATTTGGGGCAGATTCACGACACTTTCCATGTATCGCAACTGCGGAAGTGTATAGCCGATGAGTCGGCAATGGTTCCATTAGAGGATATTCAGGTGGATACGAGCCTGAATTATGCTGAGAGACCAGTGGCAATCAGAGATCGGAAAATCAAGGTTCTGAGGAACAAGGAGGTACCCTTGGTTTTGGTTCAGTGGCAGCATCGGAAGGGGTCCGCAATGACTTGGGAGCCGTAGCATGAGATGCGTGAGCAGCATCCGGAGTTATTTGCAGAGCGAGACTTTAAGGACGAAGTCTAGTTCTAGTGGGGGAGAATTGTAACAGCCCGGATTCCCAGGTATTATTCATTCTTATAATTTTGGTGATTTGTGAGGAGACTCGGCGAGTTGGAGCTCAAACTCACCGAGTATGATCGCGGCTTTAGGCACGGGTTCGCGTCTGGACTCGGCGAGTCCAAAAGGTGGACTCGGTGAGTCCATGCTATTTAATGAAACCCTAATTCCCCGGGTTTGGAGCCTATTTAAGGGCACTTATAAACTCCCATTGCGGCTACCAGTCCCTTGAGAGAACCCTAAGAGAGCTAATTTGTTTTGGGAGAGAGGAAGTCACTTTTAGGCCTTTGTATTCCTTGTATAGCAAGAAGAAGGTGGCAAGAGCAAGGAGGAGGTGAGATTCCAGCAGATCCAGAGTCCAGAGGCTTCATTTTGAGGTAATAGTTTGAACCTCCTTCAGTTTTAGGGTTGATCTTTAGAGTTAGGGTTTTCTAACCCCTTTGGAGAGTGATTATGTGAAGCAAATGGTCCCTCTTTGAGTTTGTGCCTTGGATCTGGACTCAAAGAGGTCTAGAGACCTTAACCCTTGGAGCTTTTTGGGTTATTATGGAGTTATTGGACCTAGGTTGTCTTTTTTGGGACCAAATCTCCTTTTGATGCCTTGTGGGGGTTGTACAAGCATCAAGTTTCGAACTTTACGTGACATTCATGCTTCGGAAGGCCAGATCTATGGTTTGGGAGAGTAGATCTGACCTCAGAAGGTCAATAGAGTTTGTGCATGGCATGAACTCGTCGAGTTGTTCTTGAGACTCGACGAGTAGGGTTGGGGTTTCACGTAAATTGTTCAGTGAGTAGACTCGCCGGGTTGGGGGATGACCCAGTGAGTCAGGGAGAGTCAATAGGGGGCTGAGTCAATCCTGAACTCGCCGAGTTGTTCCTGAGACTCGGCGAGTTGAGTCGTGGTGGCCCAACGATTCATTCCAGGTGGAACTCATCGAGTTAGGGAAGTACTCGACGTGTCAAGAGAGGATCCTAGGGAGTCAGTGAACACGTAGAGACTCGCCGAGTCGCTCTAGTGTACTCGCCGAGTCCGGTCAAAGTTGACCATTGACCATTGACAAGAGTTGACCAGTGTTGACTTGATAGGAGTAGTCAACCTTAGTTGTGAAAGTGTTAATTAGAGATATATTGTGTTATAGAAGGATTATAGCTCGGGGGATCGAGCGCGAGTGATTTCTGAGATTTGCGAGTTATCGAGATACCAAATGTGAGTCTTCTCACTATACTTTACCTTGAGTAGGTAATCAGAGTTATGTGACAGAGTATTTGTATGCTATATGTATGTTATGTGTTGTACTACATTATTTCTATGTGATTTATGTTGTGCATGTTTATAGAGTTGGAACCGGAAGGTACATAGAGTTAGAACCAGAGGGTTCACAGAGTAGGGTCCACGGACCCATAGAGTTATACCTCGAGTGGCTAATATGTGTTATGTGTGGTATTTTGGGGAACTCACTAAGCTTTGTGCTTACAGTGTTGGTGTTATTTGTTTCAAGTACTAGCGATGACCGTGGGAAGGCGCCGGCCTGATCAGTACACACACACGGGATTTTTATGTTATCAGATCTTGGGATTTTTATATGGCATGGATTGAGTTTCAAACATTGATGTTTTTATGAATGTTAAATGATTTGTGTTTTTATAAAATGCGAAAAATTGTTTTGAAATTTACGGTGTTACACTTACATGCTAGTGCTGAGTAGTCAACAACAGGTTGGCCTGATATGTGGTGCTTGTAGCCATGAGGATATTGGATGTCATATTGGAATGAGAATAATAGTTGGTATTTGTAACTGCAATGTGTATGTTTTTAAAACTGTATATGGTTAGGATCTTATAGCCTTAGAATAATTCTTTTGGCCTTATTTCTTGTTCCTTGTATGGTTGGGGTCCTAGGGTAGAGTGTATTATTCGGCAGTCTATTGGATCATGTTCTGTGTATAATTTACATGCATAAGGAAATCGATAGTAAGGGTGGATGTGGACAGCATGGGTTGTAGCATATGGAGCGAATGTTATATGATAGTTTGTGGGTCGGAGATTACCCTAGGGTAAGCCTAGGATGAGATTAGTGACATGCGTCACCTGATTGTGAATTGGATGTATAGATAGAACGGTTCAATTGGATTATGATGGTTAGATTTTCCATTGTCTGAATGTTGGATGCTTTGTGATTTGTGGGACTCTTGGTGATGTGAGTTAGCTACTAAGTGAATATGCTAAGTTACATGGGACATAGGCTGGATAATCTCAGAGTGATGGACATGACCCTATTGCGTAGCTCTTTTCTGAGTGCAACCGTTCTAGGGATAGGTCTCTTACTCGAAGGATTACCTGGTCTCTATTGCATATGGCTATATTCATGAGGTAGCTGAGGACTGGGTGGGTTCTGGAACCAAGGAAAGCCTGGGATATGTTTCAGTGGGTTAGTAGTGAGGTTTAGTGAGACTTGGGTGCATCAGTTTGAAGACGCAACTTGCAGGATTCGGGAGGATTGCTGAGGAAAGTATGGATAAGTGTGGAAGGTAGTATTGGGCCTGTACTACTGAAAGCACAGGATCCATACTCGAATCAGTGAGAGTCGTGGAAAATCTGAGAAGCTTATGAGAATGAGAATTCTTGGTTATGCCTTGATCGTGGGAATAGCTGCTTTGCAGAATGAGGATGAGCACGCATGGGTGGGATCAGGGTTTGGTCCCGGCTCCGGTGGTGAGCTAATTAGTGGAAGGACTGCTCGGATTTCGAGTTCGCCTTGGATCTCTTGTATCTGGAGACAAGAGTTAAATGTGTGATTTATTGTGCTTTGGGAATTGGAACTATGTATTGGGAATAGTTTATAGCCAGTTTAGAGCAGAGGTTGCTCCAGCTACTATAGTTCAGCCGTTGGCGATTGAGCTTATGGGTGTGTCAGAGCATGAGACCCTGAATGATGTGAATCTCAGAACCGAGAACAGAAGATTTATTAGGAGTGCTTCAATGAGAGAGGTTTGAGTCAGGTGAATTTATTGGAGGGTATCAGGCGGAGACCCAAGAGTTTGGATCAGCTTTTGAGAGGCCAAAAAGGTCGAATCTAGAGCAACGTTTGTAGAAACTGCGCAATGAAGTTTTGTTCCAAGCGTTTAGATTGTCGTTGGGATCAGAATGAGGTGGTTCATCATGTTCTCAAGGTGTTCGAGGTATCATAGGAGGAGGTGGTCAGGATTCCCTCGGATGTTGTGGATATACTATCTTCGACCATTTTTGGTGGATATCAATTATTTGTACTGCTTGGTAATTGTGATATATTGGATCTCGAGTCGGTTTTCTGCTATCGTATTCGTTAGCAACGATTTTCAGATGCCATTTAGCATGTCGAGGAATCTTTGAGAGATCTTAGACGGATCTACCTCGTAGAGCGGAGCCCGTGTGTATTGTGATTGCTCCGAGTCATTATCGGAATCTGTTCAGTGGTCTGGGTTGCTACGGGTGAAGCAGGTTTGGTGACGTTTTCAGGGATGGTCCATGAGGGGGGGGAAGCTCGTTATTTTTGATGCGATCAGAATGGTGATAAGGAGGTCGACCATTTGAGAATCAAAGAGGAGCGGTGAGTACATCCGCTTCGGCTATTTTGAGTATCACCATTGGACGAGAGGGTAGAGTCGGAGCCCAGAGGGGAGCGGCCCCACTGTGACAACCTGACATTTCGAAACAATATAATGTAACACCAGTCAAATTTAGGTCAAAATTTAACTTCCCTAAAAGCTTATTTGGGTTAAATAAAGTGGTAGGAATCGTATCAAGGTTTTTGTAAATATAAAGAACCCTAAAATCCAAGTTACAACGAATAAGTTATGACCAACCGAAGCTTCTCGGCAAAACCGGCAACACCAATTAAGCGAAAAACGCGAAGTTTCAATACAATAGTTTTTAGCCTTATGTATCGAAATGAAAGTTGTAGATAACATTAAACCGTAAACGTACGTAAAAAGAACGTCCAAATCTAACTTCATATGAGGAAGTTATGATTTTTCCAAGATCCGGATATAGCAGCAGACAGCTAAAAACTCGAAATAGAGATCGAGAGACTTTTTGCCAAAACAACCTAAATGAGGATCGAAGGTCTCAACAATAGTAGCACAACGGCGAAAAGTCTGATGAAAACGGACATCGGATGAAGAAGTTATGGATTTCTAACGGACTTTTTGTGTCCCGGCCCCTTAAAAATAAATAATTAAAAATAAATTCAAAATTTTCCGATGAAGTCTAAACGAGAGTTGTAGAGCATATTTTCAGCTACGCGTGCATATAAAGAACGTCGAAAACGGAGCTCGTACGTGAAAGTTACGGATTTTTAAAAGTTCGACGCCCGAAATCTGAGGCTGTCAGGCTTGCCACGACGTGGTACAGTTCGCTGCGACCCGGCCAGTGACTGAGAGCGTCCAATCAAAAGAAGAAGATAAGGTTGACACACCACGACGTGGCACACCCTCTGCCACGACGTGGCACTCAAAAAATGACCCTATAAATAGATTTCAAGGGCTCCGAGTTCCATTGCTCAGTTCTCTTCTTTCTCGCGCCGAAACTCTACTTTTAAGCCCCCGAAGCCCTCCTAAAGCCCTGGTTTTCACCTTCAAGTTCCAAAGGAAGGTTTTGTGTTCCCGAGATTCCCGAGGTTCCTGAGATTCCCGAGAAAATCAACTTTCTCGCAATCAATCAAGTGAGTTCATACCCCTTTGAATTAACCTTTTAAATGTTGTTAAATGTTTATAAATGCTTTATAGGGGGGGGGGGGGAATACAAGTTGAATCATGTTTAGTTGTTATATCAATCACATGTGATTGATAACTAACATGTAAATGGCTTTACTTTACGTAACTGTTTTACCAATCAGATTTCTTCAAATGTTTATCTTAAACATTTTTAGGTGTTTAAAACACCTTATTAAACTATTTATTAAACATTGTATGTTCATTTCAAACTCTGTTACAGTGTCTGTCAAACAAAGGTTCCTTTATACTTAAACTGTTTTTGTCAAACAAATACTTCCAAACCGTTTTTTAAACTGACATCAAGTCGATCTTTTCTTAGGTATTAATCTTTTTCAAAGGTTTTATAAAACTCCTTATATGCTTTTATATTGTCAATTGCATGCCTGTATAGTTATAGTTTTATAAATAATGTTTAAATGACTTAGGAAGGCTAACCCGCTTTATTTCCTTTTCCCCGTTGGGATGTGGTCTGGTAGGGTATCGGGTATCCGTCTGAAGGTCGTTTAACTATTAGTTGTATATCGTGTATACATATAGAGACATAAAAGTTTTCGTCGGTTAGTTCAATACCTTTGGGTAGCAAAGGCATACTTCAGGTTATACACATACACGGTTAGTAATTATTATAGGTATAGTTAGGAGATACCACTTACTATTCCAAGTGAAGGGAATCACACAAGAGTTAGTTCATTCATGAGTCTATACTAGTGCATTACATGATACATGAGTATGTTTACATAGATACGCTTACATGAGTACGTTTAAATGAATACTTTTACATGAATACATTTACGTAGATGTTATATGGTGAGTTACTATTACATATTATATGTGTAGATACTGTTATATATAATTCTCCTTCTTATCTTTACTTTGTGATACAAACACATAATCGACGAGATAGATTGGACTTTATATCCTCGTTCCAAAGGATACTTTGTGGGACTAACCATTCCTCGAACCTCTGTCAGCTACAGAGGTAAATGCACATCTACGGATGTCTTCGGTTGATACCATTATAGGTATACTTTAAGGGACTAAATATTCCTACACCCAGTTGTTAGCTACAGAGGTAAATGTACATCTACGGATGTCTTAAGTTAACACTGTTAGTTATCCTAGTACAAAAGGATAATACTTAGGTCATTATATTATTTCTTCCTTTACTTTGTGACACATTCACATGATTGACGAGGTAGGATATATTTGATATAGATAACTAATTTCCTTATTACCTTTATAGTGTGACTCATACACGTAAACGATGAGGTATACTATAGTTTTATACTAATAGTTAAAACAGTGAAAAACCATCACATTTACAGAGATGCTTACCTTCAAAACAGTAGGGTCTTGGTAGAAGACTTCTTTTATAGGGATCATAGGGATTTCTAGGGTTATTCAAACGCTTTCCATTACGTACAAATCTTTACATACTTATACGAACTTTCTTTCAAAACAATGTCAAGACTTTCATTACAAGTTCTCCAAATCAAAGACACATTAATACTTATGAATTCACCAGCTTTATTGCTGATACTCGCTTTCAAAATAACTTGTATTCTCAGGTCACAAATAGACAGGTACGACGACCAGGTTTTGTGAAGACGGGGAAATCAAGACTCCTCTTTTATTTTGATTAGTTATCATGTTGTCTTATACTATGAAAGAATACACTTGTAATTTAAAATTTTACTATTAATGCAATGGATGATGTTGTTGCTTGTTTACTACTTTACATTGTTGTGATACATTACATGACGTCCTCCGCCCCAGAACGTTTCCACCGTTCTCTGTTTTGGGGTGTGACAGATTGGTATCAGAGAATTGTTAATAGTGAATTGAGTATATCAACCCATAAAAGATATACTAACTATAAATACAATGGGATTAAAATACTTCGACCAAGAGTTTATACTTTTAAATAATGAAATATTTAATCAAGTATACGTTCCTGCATTCATACTAAAATCAGTGTCACAATGACAAGAATAAAAGTATAATGAAATATTTAATCAAGTATACGTTCCTGCATTCATACTAAAATCAGTGTCACAATGACAATATCACAAGTAAGCTTGGGGATGTATGGTCAGTCCTGGCAATGGCATAGCCTGATCAACTATGCTGGTCCGAGGAGTGATTAGCATATGCCCAAGAATGGTTGTGATGTGGCAACAAGTCGAAAAACTTACCAACACAACCACAATGAAATACCATAGGGGTATTTAGTGTTACTGTAATTGCTTATCTGAGAACTAAATAGATTTTTATCATTATGTCAATAGTTGTTTAGTAGATACACTAAGGTTATATGTACTAAGATGTCATATACTTAGAATCTGTGAATCTTTGCTTTATGTCCTGTCCTCGTTGGGTTGGGGGCTTGGGATTAGGGTCACTTATTCGAAGGTCTATCCTATCGTAAATACATATAACTGGTATGCACTGAACAAGTATTAAAGAAACTGATAAAGATCATCTTTTAATTATCTTAGTTAGTTCGTCTATTTAGTTAGTTCTTATTATCCCTTTTCTCGCGTAGATATCATGGCTGGATTCCATCCCCATGGAAACCCGTACTTCCCTAACCACGACAATGTTGGATGGCTCGGAGAGGAGCCAGTGGTTGATCACCAAGTCCCTATGGATGGTCACCAAGCAGAAGGCATTGCTGAAGGGTCTAACTCCGAACCTAAATTAGAGAACCTACCCCCGATGGCTCTTGTTCCAAATCCTAACCCTCGTCCGGATTTTCATGGCCCGACGCCTCCTTGGGTAGAATGTTTGGAAACATGGAGCGAAGAGCAAGATCAACCTATGCCGTTTAAAGGAGACTGAAGCTTCTACCACTCAAGCGAAGGGAGCTCAGTAGACAAAGTTCTACCATTCCTGATCCGTAGAGTTTCCCGAAACAAAATTCAGGGTAGGACGACTCTCCGTCGTATCGAAGAGGTTAATTCCAATGCAAGAATTTATACCATCCGCACCAATCACCTTGAACACACAAGTGAGAAATTTGAGAGAAACCATGAGCCCCTGCTGCAAGCACTAGCTGAAACCCAAGCCGAAGTCATAGAGCTCCAAGTACGCCATAAGGTGTACGAAAGATGCCTGCTTCATATGGAACGTCAACTAGCCGAAGTAAGGGTTCACCATAGGGGTGATCGTCGCCAGTAGGAGATACCTTACTTCCTTCTTTGTTTTAAAGAACCATGTTCCTGTCTATGTTCTGTGTAGTACTTTCTATGTGACTACCTTGTATTGTAAGTACTTTTAGTTAAGTCTTTATGCTGTCAAAGATTTTTCTACTCCGAATATGATGTAAGACCTTCTTCAAGATCAATTTTCCCTAACTTATTACGTCATGAATATCAATATTGAAAGTCGGCTAACTTCTGTGTCACTCTTTGTTCAAATACTTTCATCATACTTTCGTTGGGATCTATCTGAAACCCACTCTAGTCAAATTATTGGACTAGGGTAATTTAGCTCAGGGATCATTCCCAATTCTCTTTCAAAGGTTGGATCATGTTATCCACCAACCAATAATACCCTGGTTTGGACGATAAACGTTTTGAGACCATTCTAGTAGTTTACTTCTAATCTATACTAGGACTGCATCATAGGGATGTAGGTCAAAACCTTCAAGAACATACTTCTACTCTTTACATGAACGATCGAACTACGTCTAGGTTCAACCATACTCGCTCACAAATTCATTCTCTTTCCGTGTAACAGAATCATGTCGCTGAAGAAAAACGATCAACCCATCAACCAAACACCAACTCTTCAGATTGATGCAACTACCTTTCGAGCTACAGTCTCGGCTGCCGTGTCAGTTGTTCTGACCCACCTTAACGCTAACAACGCGAATGTTAGCGGGATTGTTAACTATAATTCCAATCCATGTAACAATCAAGTACCTCAACGAGAAACAAACTACCATGACACCCCGAATCCCAAGCCCAAGAATAACAAACGAAAGTTCTGGGCTAAGGCTAAAGGCAAATCACCCCAAGGGGCGAGCAAAAGACAACAACCTATGGCAACCTTCGCAGCCACGACTTTTGTACCTCCTACTACCATCCCTTCTAGTATCCCAATTATCCCTAACCCGGCCAGACAGTATGCTAGCAATCTCCCAAAGTGCAAGAAATGCAACTATCACCATCATGGACCTTGTCGGAAAATGCAGTGCTTAAACTACAATAAAAAAAGGGACACACTGTTCGTTACTGCAAGAGTCGGATCCAACACAGTATTTCAACCACCAATGTCGAAATCTCTCGAATATGCCATCTATATGGCGTAATGGGACACTTCAAGAGGGACTGTCCAATAGAGGAGAACGACGGCGAATCCGAAGGAGTTTGACCTCATAATGGAAAGAGGCAAGAAGGACCCTACTATAGTATAGGTTCACTTCCAATTGTCAGTATTATGTATGTTTTTAAAACATGTTTAAAACTAGTGCAACTCAAGTCTTATCTTTTGCGAGATCCCGTCAGTTAAGGGTCCCTCGTGCTGCGTATACTTGCCTTTTGAAGTATACTTTGTTCGCAGCAGTATTCCTATAGTTACTCTAAAGTACTGTAACACTGTTAAAAGTTTCACTGTTATGTTTTGTCTGCAACGCCTTTATGATCAAATCTAGTGCCTTTATTTCCAAGGGATTCCGATTTATCATACAACTCGAGTCAATTCGATCCGCACAATACCAGTTTCGTGCGTAAATCTCTTTCTCCAAAATCATCTATCTAGCGAAACTATCACTTCAGAACTTCGAAGTACTCATGCGTAGAGTACCTTTTGTTTCTTATCCTTTCCAAAGAAACCTCAGCAAACCTCCCTGAAGTACCACTCATGCAGTACGTCAAGTTCAATCCAAAGACCCACCTTTTCAATCTTAATTATATACGACTCGTATACCCGAGACGGTGATTGATGAACCAGGTATGAGTTCTACTATGAACTTCAGGACGGAGACTGCCCAAGACTGCGAGTGATCGTGCTTCCGTGAGAATAAACTTAGATATACCTATCCTTTTCCCTAATTCATGAGTAGTCATACTTTCTTTTAGATCTTCACGACAGCTAATGCACCCCAAGGTTTTGACATCATAATTAGTAGGAGTTGGTTAAGTCTACATCGAGCCGACATCAGGTGCTTTGATAAAGCAGTTCGTCCTAACCTCCCTAAACAACGAAGCTCTAGTTATTTACAGCGACGAACCAAGTACAAACCCTCTCATCATTTTATGTATGCAAGATCAGAAATGCTTACGAAAGGAATATCATGCATTCCTTGCACACATCGCCGAGACATGCCGAGAAGTGAAGGACATTCAGAACATCCAAGAAGTACGTGGCTTTCCCAACACCTTTCCAGAAGCACTACCGAGACTACCACAACAACATCAAGTCGAATTCAGAATCGACTTAGTTCCAGTGGCTACCCCAGTAGCCAAATCACCTTATCATCTAGCTCCAACTGAGATGCAAGAACTTCCTAGCGAGCTTAACAAACTCCTCAGAAGGGGATTCTTTAGGCCAAGTTTCTCAGTTGGAGGAGCACCGGACTTGTCTGTAAACAAGAAAGAGCGTTCCAAACGCTAAAGTAAGCCTGATGCATCGCACCAATATTATCCCTCCCAAAAGGGATAGAATATTTCGTGGTGTAATGCGATGCATCCAACCAAGGGCTTGGTTGTGTTCTTAAGAAAGATGAAAGGTCACTGCCTCTACCTCAAGACAGCTTAAGACACTGGAAGTTAACTATTCAACACGTGATCTTGAGTCATGAGCAGCAGTAATTGCTCTGAAGATCTGGAGACAATACTTGTAGGGTACAAGGTGTAATACTCTCACAGACTACAAAAACACTCAACACACATTCGAGAAAGAAGAGTTATCATACTAGTGAAGTCAAATGAAAGAAACAAAGTCGTATCCCGATAGTGAAAGGTTCGCTGGAAAGCCAAGCGAGGACCTGAGTTCACCTGGGAACGCGAGCATCAAATGAAACTTCTATCTATAGCAAAGTTATCAATTCTACATAAACTCTAATTTCGAGACGAAATTCCCTCTAACAAGGGGATGATGTGACAACCCGACATTTCGAAACAATATAATGTAACACCAGTCAAATTTAGGTCAAAATTCAACTTTCCTAAAAGCTTATTTGGGTTAAATAAAGTGCTAGGAATCGTATCATGGTTTTCGTACATATAAAGAACCCTAAAATCCGAGTTATAACGAAGAAGTTATGACCAACCAAAGATTCTCGGCAAAACCGGCAACACGGATTAAGCAAAAAACGCAAAGTTTGAATACAATAGCTTTTAGCCTTATGTATCTAAATGAAAGTTGTATATAACATTAAACCGTAAACGTACGTAAAAAGAACGTCCAAATCTGACTTCATATGAGGAAGTTATGATTTTTCCAAGATCCGGATATAGCAGCAGACAGCTAAAAACTTGAAATAGAGATCGAGAGACTTTTTGCCAAAACAACCTAAATGAGGATCGTAGGTTTCAACAATAGTAGCGCAACGGCGAAAAGTCTGACGAAAACGGACATCGGATGAAGAAGTTATGGATTTCTAATGGACTTTTCGTGACCCGACCTGTTAAAAATAAATAATTAAAAATAAAATCAAAATTTGCCGATGAAGTCTAAACGAGAGTTGTAGAGAATATTTTCAGCGACGCGTGCATATAAAGAATGTCGAAAACGGATCTCGTACGCAAAAGTTACAGATTTTACAAGTTCGAGGCCCGAAATCCGAAGCTATCAGGCTTGCCACGACATGGCACAGTTTGCCGCGACCCGGCCAGTGACTGAGAGCGTCCAATCAATAGAAGAAGTTAAGGCTGACTCACCACGACGTGGCACACCCTCTGCCACGACGTGGCACTCAAAAAATGACCCTATAAATAGATTTCAAGGGCTCCGAGTTCCATTGCTCAGTTGTCTTCTTTCTCGTGCCGAAACTCTGCGTTTAAGCCCCTGAAACCCTCCCAAAGCCCTGGTTTTCACCTTCAAGTTCCAAAGGAAGGTTTTGTGTTCCCGAGATTCCCGAGGTTCCCAAAATTCCTGAGATTCCCGATAAAATCAACTTTTCCAAGTCGAAGTTCTGCTCGATTATCATCTCGCTTTCTCACAATCAATCAAGTGAGTTCATACCCCTTTGAATTATCCTTTTAAATGTTGTTAAATGTTTATAAATGATTTATAGGGGGGAATACAAGTTGAATCATGTTTAGTTGTTATATCAATCACATGTGATTAATAACTAACATGTAAATGGCTTTACTTTACGTAACTGTTTTACCAATCAGATTTCTTCAAATGTTTATCTTAAACGTTTTTAGGTGTTTAAACACCTTATTAAACTGTTTATTAAACACTGTATGTTCATTTAAAACCCTGTTACATTGTGTGTCAAACAAAGGTTCCTTTATACTTAAACTGTTTTTGTCAAACAAATACTTCCAAACCGTTTTATAAACTGACATCAAGTCGATCTTTTCTTAGGTATTAATCTTTTTCAAAGGTTTTATAAAACTCCTTATATGCTTTTATATTGTCAATTGCATGCCTGTATAGGTATAGTTATATAAATAATGTTTAAAAGACTTAGGAAGGCTAACCCGCTTTATTTCCTTTTCCCCGTTGGGATGTGGTCTGGTAGGGTATTGGGTATCCGTCCGAAGGTCGTTTAAATATCAGTTATATATCATGTATATATATAGAGACATAAAAGTTTTCCTCAGTCAGTTCAGTACCTTTGGGTAGCAAAGGCATACTTCAGGTTATACACACGGTTAGTAACTATTACAGGTATAGTTAGCAGATACCACTTACTATTCCAAGTGCAGGGAATCACACAAGAGTCAGTTCATTCATGAGTCTATACTAGTACATTACATGATACATGAGTACATTACATGATACATGAGTACGTTTACATAGATACGCTTGCATGAGTACGTTTACATGAATACCTTTACGTAGATGTTATATGGCGAGTTACTATTACATATTATATGTGTAGATACTGTTATATATAATTCTCCTTCTTATATTTACTTTGTGATACAAACACATAATCGACGAGATAGATTGGACTTTATATCCTCGTTCCAAAGTATACTTTGTGGTACTAACCATTCCTAGAACCTCTGTTAGCTACAGAGGTAAATGCACATCTACGGATGTCTTCGGTTGATACCATTATAGGTATACTTTTAGGGATTAACTATTCCTACACCCAACTGTTAGCTACATAGGTAAATGTACATCTACGGATGTCTTAAGTTAACACTGTTAGTTATCCTAGTACAAAAGGATAATACTTAGGTCATTATATTATTTCTTCCTTTACTTTGTTACACATTCACATGATCAACGAGGTAGGATATATTTGACATAGATAACTAATTTCCTTATTACCTTTATAATGTGACTAATACACATAAACAATGAGGTATACTATAGTCTTATACTAATAGTTAAAACTGGGAAAAACCACCACATTTACAGAGATGCTTACCTTCAAAACAGTAGGGTCTTGGTAGAAGACTTCTTTTATAGGTATCATAGGGATTTCTAAGGTTATTCAAACGCATTCCATTACTTACAAACCTCTACATACTTATATGAACTTTCATTCAAAACTATGTCAAGACTTTCATTACAAGTTTTACAAATCAAAGACACATTAATACTTATGAATTCACCAGCTTTATTGCTGATACTCGCTTTCAAAATAACTTCTATTCTCAGGTCACAAATAGACAGGTATGACGACCAGGTTTTGTGAAGACGAAGAAATCAAGACTCCTCTTTTATTTTGATTAGTTATCATGTTGTCTTATACTATGAAAGAATACACTTGTAATTTAAAATTTTACTATTAATGCAATAGATGATGTTGTTGCTTGTTTACTACTTTACATTGTTGTGATACATTACATGACGTCCTCCTCCCCAGAACGTTTCCGCCGTTCTCCGTTTTGGGGTGTGACACCCGCTTTGCAGGGTCAGACAGGGGAGATCGGAACTCCAGCAGACAAGGGTGTGAGGTACCCTTGTTGCCACCCAAACAGTGTTGCCTGTGTTTAGCAGCGGTTATTTTTCATTAGCATGGATAGGCGTATCGTTGGTTGTTATCTCTAGTGGTGCTTGAGTTATATGCAACTTCAAGATGAGTTATATGCCATCTGCATACTGTGAATTTGGGTGGAGTAGTATGGGGTCATCTCCTGATATATTGCCGATCTTCCAGCATTCGATTGTTATTTTGACTATGGTTGGGGTTGGTTCAAGCGTTCGTGCGAGGGGATTTTAACTGGGTTTCAATAACCTTAGAAATTATGTTAGTAAAGCCTCTCGGAGTTGCCGAGGGAGAAAGAGAGAGAAGCTATCGCTGAAGTATTGTGGGAGCATCCGACCTTTGGACTCCGAGATCTGAATGTGTTATCAGTGTGAATAGCTAGAGTCATTGGCATAGTTGGGAAACAAGATGTGTTAGTTGGTTTTCACGACTCATGTTGTTTTGGAAGGGTTATTCATGGTGTTCAAGCTTTGATAAGCACCAGTCGTCAACAAGGTGAATGTTCGGACATAATGAGGATTGAGAATCCTTCAGTTTTCGCGTGCCGAGCGGACTTAGTTGAATCTAAGTTGGGGAGAACCATCCATGTATCCAGGACAGAAGAAATGGTGAAGGTGTTATAAGACTACGGGGGAGCCGTAGCATTCACTAATGTCTAGTTGGGGTGAAAGTGATGTAAGACTACGGGGGAGCCATAGCATTTAGAAATGGTCAGTTAGGGTATAGTGTTGTAAGACTGTGGGGTGTGTTGTAGCATTCACGGATTCTTTCAGGTGATTTGGACTAGGGTAGACTAGTTTGCAGTATTGTGGGGGAGACAACTTAGTTAGGATCAGGATCAGAGTGACTGACCAATCAGTTAACCAGGGGCGAGCCGGGTGGTCATGGGAATTCGGGTTGGAACCGGTAGAGACTTCTGAGCTAAGGGTTGGACGTTGTGATACAGGGTCTTGTGGTCGAGTAGTGAATGTTTCTGTAGGTATGTAACTGGGCAGCCCCGTTATAGGATCTCATAAGAACCTGGAACGTTAGCAGGCTTGCCACTTCTAGGTGTTCATGAACTTGGATGTTCATTCGCTATACTCCATCCTCCTCATGGTTGCCTTATTTGACATATATTGCTGGGAAACCCCCGAATGCATGTGTTGTCACCCCGATGAAATATTCTAAGACTAGGTTCCTTGTGTTAGTTGTCTTAGGGACGTAAAGTGAGAATAACGGGAATGGGTAATTGGATTTTTGTTGGTTGATGAAATTAATATAATTATTTATTGTGGATTGAAAACCCTATATGCTCACCAGGCTCCCAGCCTGACCCACTCAGTTTTCTTTGTATTATAGGTAGTGGCGCCAGAGCATAAGTTGGATAACTTGTCAAGTTATTTTTGGATTATAGACCTGTTGTTGTAAATAACTATTGTAAGGTCTATATTGAAATGTTTATGCTTTTAGTTTGTTTATCGAAACATGACATCCCGAGTATTGTAATATAATGCAAAATACATTTCTTTAAGAAATGCTTTGGTAAATCTTATTTTTATCATATTTTGTTTTGGGAACAAATTCTGCAACTCTTTTAATCAAATGATTACTCTGAAATAATTTTAAAAGCATAAGTTAAACCGGTCTTTTCTGGCCGTGATTTTGGGGATGTCACAGTGGTATCAGAGCATTAGTTTAAGCGAACTAGGAATTTGTAGGATTTCTAGACATAAATTTTGAATGCTAAGTGATGATTTCGAGATGTGTGTCTGTTATATTTTAGGCACGAGCACTAGTTTACTTTAGGAAAGATGCCTAAAATGCTTTTATGTGCTAAATGTTATATGTTTGCCATATATGAAATTATTTGTTTTGATCTATGGTTTGTTGCCGAACGGATCTGGAAACCTTATGTGTTTAGGATTCTAAGCGTTTGGCTACGATATTAGATCTAGCATGTAATCGTTTGGAGTAATAAGGACGATCTGAATATCTATCGTGAATGAGGATCTAATTTCACCTTATTTGGTGTATAGATCAAAAATGGTGAGAGCGAGGAGTGGAGATGGAAATGCTGATGAAAACAGAAATCAAATACCTGTGATAGAACAAGTAGTTGTTGCAGCAGTAGCACCCGAGCCAATGACTATGGCTGGTGTGCAAGTAATGATTCAAACTATGTTGGATAGCCAAATGGAAGAAACGCGGCATCTACTTCAACAGAATCATGAAGAGCTTTCAATTCATGCGTAAGAGCCCGAAGTTAATGGAGGGCAGTCTGAAGGAGAGAACTTTAGTGGGATAATTGGTCAAGACAACCCACCGATAGTTCAACAAAACAACCAAGATGGAGGAAATAATGGACTGGGATGCAAGTACAAGGACTTTCTGACTTGCAAACCATCGACCTTCACTTAAAAGGAGGACCCGATTGGAGTGTTGGATTGGATCTTTGAAATGGAGTTAGACTTCATGACTTGTGGATGCAGAGGCAAGTCGTAGACTACGTTCACTATACGATAGTTCAGGGGTGGAGCCATTTGCTGGTGGAACACTTTGGGGAAGACCCTAAGCCCTAATGAACCACTACAATTGACATGGGCAGAGTTTTTGGTGCAGTTCAAGCGCAAGTTATGTTCGGCCCAAAATATGTTGGAGTTGGAGAACAAGTTTCTGACATTGAAAAAGCGCAGCATGTCAGTTGATGAATACACAAATGCTTTCATAGACAAGATGGAGTTTGCTTTGCGTATCGTTCCAGATGAGCTGACGAAAGTAGATCGATACACAAAGGGACTCCCATGGGAGTACGCTGTGCCAGTACGTCAAGCACCTACTCTGGAGGCAGCTATTTGGGCTGCCAAGTCTGTTGAGAACATGATCAAAGGAAGAACCACCAGCAAAGTTGAATTTGGTGAAAAGAGAAAGTTTGAAGGAACTTTTGGTTCCAGCAAGAAAAACAAATTTCTAAAGTCTGATTCGAAAATTTTTGGAGGAGGAAAATGAGGCGAATCAAAATGGTGTGAGAAGTGCAAGAAAAAGCACTTTGGGAAATGTAGCGATGATATTGATGGGTTTTGGTCATAAGACATCCTATGTGCTCATACAAACCCTAATGCTTGGATCTAGGTTTCTCTATTGTACATGCTTTGAATCCAAGACTATAAACCCTAATTCTAGCATATGGAAATCAATATTAACATATAATTAGGTTTAAGATATTACCTTGATTGTTATATAGCAATAACAATCCCAATTCCTCCTTTGAATTGACTTTGGAAGGCTTAGAGTCACAAGTGTCACTCCTCTAATGGTTCACAAACACCATAAGCAAGAGGATGAAGAGGAGAGAGGATAGAGGCTACCCAAAACGTGTTCTAACCATAAAAAAGAAGTTCCCCACGTTTTTGAGCCTTAAGGGTTCTATATATAGTGAGGCTATTAGGGTTATCTAACAAGGAAACCCTAATTTGGTTGCTTAAGCCCTAAGCAACCCATGGAGCCCTTTCTTAAAGCCTTGGACGACTTCATATGGGCTTCCCCATTAGAATTCGTCCACCTTTATAATAAAAGGCAATCCATGGCCCAAATTGCAATTATCTTATAATTACAATTCCAGTCCCTTAAATTTAATTAATCTCTTTTAGTCACAAAACTAATTACCAATTAATTATTGACTAATATTAATTAAACAATATGATTTCTCCTTTAATATATTATTCTCATAATATATTAATAAATCATATTTAATCCTTTCTCTCCATAATTCATCCTATCAAGTTGCTTCGGTGAAGGCAACCCAAAAGGACCATGCACCATCGGGTCAAGTACATACCAAAATAGTTATGGACTTAGACACTAATCCAACAGTCTCCCACTTGGATAAGTCTAATAACTATTCTGCGTATGACTTCAGATCCTGGTCTGCAATCGTAGCTTTCCAAAGCCGCTGTCAACTCTGATCATATCAGATACACGTGTCCTTAGATAAGGGATCATATATTCCTCCATTCTAGATATCATATGAGATATGATTTCAAATCATTCTCTTTGTACTATATCTCGTTTCCCGATTTATGACGACAAACTAATTGAACAAATCAAATTAGCCCTAGCCCGGCTGAGCATTTACGTTTGTCATCACTAAACCATCGAGGGACCCAAAGATATCGCTTTTATCCTACCTTGGATAAAAGGAACGGATAAATTTTGATACAATGTTTGCTTGCACTCACTCACCGAATCACACACAACAATATGTTTTATAACACCAAGTTACTAGTGCGTTTACATATTATCAATGTGCAACCGATTCGCAAGATACAACTCACACATCTCGGTTTCAAGAATATAAGATGTTATCGTCTCACCAATCACTCGTGATACAATCCATGGAGTGATCCAAGTGAGCGTGGGTCTAATCCAATGCTCAAATCACATTCATAAGCACTCATGAACGTTGCAACAAACATTTGCTTATGTCTAATACTCTTTTAGACAATCCACACACCAATTCATGACAGTCTTCATTCATATCTACTTCCAACATATGAACGACTGTGGCCTGTTTGAATAATTCGATTATTCTTAATAAACTCAATTATTCTGGAAGTCAAAACATGCAAAGTGAAACACAAGAATAATACTAATCCCATATGGCCTCAAACCTTTAAGTATAAATAAAACGCCTTTTATCTATCACCATATTGATTACTCATTATTTGTCGTTTCGGGTAATCAACTTCTTACTTGAATTCCAACACTTGTCCCATGCTCCTAGCATGAACACAATGTTTACCTATGGTTCTTACTTTGTGAAATAGATCTCATTGAATACATTTCCAATCCTTCTCATTTCACAACTCCAAATCCGTTTTTCATAAGTCAAAGAATATCAAATTCTTGCTACTTATAGAATATGCTAGATTCTAACATTCTATGCAACCATCCTTTCGTAATGTCACTGCACCAAAGTCACAAAGACTATTGCCAATGATATTACAAAGTCCTCTATCGGAGATTGTTACAAGACAATTCCATAGACGTGATGTCTCTCACTCAAAGTACATTCTTTGAACATCCTTTTGCATAGAAGTTTCTAATCTAGTCATAGATTTCTCAATATTCAATTCCCAATATGGACACACTTCCATATGTTCCATATGACAACTCATTCTTAATAGAATCTTATCTATTCGTAATGATGTCGATACGGTCCATCCAATATGGAAACATTTCCATATTTTCCAATACTATACTTCCAACTACTCACAAACGACCAATCCTCGTCGAACTTTGGGTTGTCCTTTGATAGTTGTTTAATTGTTTTAGTCAAAACCAATTCTAGTCCCTTTTCCCTCTAAATGCGCTCGACATTTGGAAAATTTTAGAATGGTCAAACATTAAAGCATTTACAATCGATCCTATACCCGAAGCGTATGGGACACGACGCATAATGTTTTATTTGCTATGTTCTCAAAATTCGAATTGTGAAGAAGGATGTCGTAATCATAATCGAAATTTTCAGAACATACTATGTACCTTTGACTAAATTTTATTAACATTCCACAACCTAAGCCTTTAGATTTGAAATGAAGCATAATATTCTCTCCCTTAATTATAGCAAAACAATTCTTCAACTATTGCGACTTTGCAAAGTATGACTCTTGTTTTCTATAATTAATATTGCTAACCTTGCAATTCAAATTATGGAAAGGGATGCCGTAACCATAATCGAATTTGAGAATGCAATTTTACAATCACTATCTTCTTAAGATCTTTCTTAGTGAAAGCATTTCCTCACAATCATTTTCATGAAGGAGGAAATCTTATGACACTTAGATTTAAATGGCGTATGTGTTCCTATCCATGTGAATTTGTTAAAACCAAAGTTTACGACAAATTCAAACTCATATGGACCGAACTTTCTTAATCTTGATTTCTTGCCTTATGGTAGCACAGCTGCCCACCATTTCTTCCAAGTAGTTAACCGGCTCACCCTTTCCTATCAATGTACCTTTCATTGATTAAGGTGCTTTGCCTTTTATGCGTTCAAATGAGACTCATAGGACTCACATGCATAATTAACTCGATTAGATTGACACAGAAACAAAATAATGTCTTCACGATAGGTTGTAAACCTCAACTCGTGTGCCAGTGATGATTGATAAGGTTTATTTGATTTGTTCTTGAAACCTTTCAAGACCATTAAGACTCCCACTAACTCCTTGACATATACGATTCTCTTGTCAAAACATTTCTTGACAAACAAATATTCAAGAGTTAGTGTAGCTTTTATCAAAACGAAACACTTCATAATTTTGGTCTTAGTTGGTCTTTGTCTTATCCAAGACATCACAACTTTCCACAATTGATGAATGTTATAAACCTTCTTAATACTATTCACTCAATGTCACAATCTTAACTCTAAGACTTGTTATTAGAACGAAGTATGATAGACTTCTTGATTTAACCATTTCTTCAATCATTGATTCCTCTTCTTAAACATACAATTGTATTAAGACTTACTTAGAGGATCAATTGAGACATGGTTCTTAATCATTAAGACCTATCATAAAGCATAAAAGGTACTCTCCCTTCTTCTTAGAATGGAGAAACTTTTATCTTTCTGCCTACTTGATTCTTCTTATTCGTTCTGCTATTGATTTAAACATTTTCAATCAATTCAGAATTACACTTAATCTTATAAGCATAATCATATTTACTAAACCTTTAGTAAATCATGACGAATGTCTTTGTTACTCTTATGGTGGACTTGATCAACACGCAACTTTGTGTATTCGATCTCCAAGTCCAAATATGAAATTTCTCATTCATCGTGCATCCACGTTGCATGATTCCAAGTTTCTGTCCAATTGAAACTTGGGCGATGAGAAACTCTCTCTATTTGGTAAATTATCGACTTTCCATAAATAACATAATAAGAACCAAATCCATTATTGCTAATAATATAAACATTTTAACATCAATTTTTTCACACACGCCATTGTAAAGATAAATAATCAAAATTTATATTATTGCGGAAAAATTTATCCTTACAATGCAACTCATTGAAAAACGTATGCTAATACATCTTTCTTAGCAATCTAATTCTAACTCTAAGTAGTAGCTCAAGAATCTAATCTTCGAGAAATGCGATCGAAATCCATTCCTTCACGGTTAGATTCTGCTCACTTCTTCCCTTAAACTTCCTTTCTTTTCTTCGATCCTACAAAACATCAATTGTAATCTTATCACATTATGTATTCAGAATCTAGAATGAAGCTTAAAAGAGTTAGTCAATGTATTTTGCCTAAATTAGAGCCATACGTTTCGACTCTCCCATCTCTTAGATCTCTTAGGTAAATGGGGCAGCTTCGTCTCCAATGCCCCTTCTCTTGGCAATAAAAGCAAATCGACTCTTTTGGAACAGGACATGGAACTACTTCAGACATCGCCTTTCTCTTATGATCAAACTTTTTGATCATAGCATGTCTTTCGTTGCCATTGTCTATATCCATAAAGGTCTCGAAGGCAGATTCACCAATCAACTTTGCTTTTCTATTGCGCCAAATCATTGCTGATTCAGCAACAATAAGCATATAGGTGAGATCTATAAGGGTCACGTCGTAGTTCATCATATAGTACTCTCTTACGAACTCACTATATGAGTTGGGAAGTGACTGAAGAACCCAATCAACAACCATTTCCTCACAAACAACGGATCCCAACATTCTTAACCTATCAATGTGTGACTTCATCCCTAGGACGTGTGCACACACGGACTTTCCTTCTTTATGTTTAATTGCCAAAAGGGCTTGAGTGATCTTGAACTTTTCAAGCCTTTGAACTTGTGGGTTAGGGAGAATAATTGGAGGAGGCAGAGGAAGTGAAGCATGATTTCTTGTTCCTCGATCGAATCGTGGAATATCATCTTCATGTGGAATGCTTGTTCCACGGGATTTGAGAAGACCATAGTTGTCGAACTTTGACATCTGCAAAACGGGAGAAAAACGAATTCAAGTTAGTTGATAGATTGAGTCCTTAGTAAATCACCCAAATGAAATACTAAGGCTAGGACCCAACACAATATTCTACAACTCGGGAGAGGGATGCCGTAACCCTAATTGCAGAATATTTGAAGGTAAGTGAATGACGATTCACTAATTTCCACCATGAAAAACGAAAAAGAAATTTAAGTTTTAAATCTATGAAAACTCCTAGATCCTTTGAGATTCATTGAACTTTCAATGGCATGTTTAAATCTCGATATACCCCTCTAGTTTGTGACTGGGATGCCGAGGATCACAAAGCGGGTGTGAATAACCATGCAAACTACATAGTGCCCTCACATGTTACAGTCACCTATTCGATGTGCCGGTAAACCACACACGCTCCACCGAACTATGACAAACATTGAGTCACCCTTTGCTACCTTTTCTTAGACCCATCTAGTGTGCCGGTTAACCACACACGCTCCACTAACGTCTTCGCAAGGGCACAAAGTGTAATTTCATGGAATTGCATCAATTCACTTTTGCCTAAGTAACTAAGATTGGGAATTTTATGAAAACATTTAGTTAGTTTTATACTTCATTATACTTATAATGGAAGGTTTTGTCCCATCCTACCCGTTCGGCTAACGACCCTCCACTAGTCAAGAGTGCGGTGGGTAAGAGTGGATACCCATTCAATCGCCATTTTATAGGCAATTTCCTTAAACACCCCTTACAGACCAGCTTCGTGAATGAGGCCTACTAACGGTAAGACTGACTTTTACTCATACATATATATAATGTTAGACTTTTAATGTTATATATATAGTATAGGGTGTATTTTAACACTGTTAAAATACTATGTGGTCTAATTTAACAATTATACTTTTAATTCAATTAAATTGTAAACCTAAACTTTTATGGATTTATTAAATCTCTTTTAATTATACACCTTAATTAATTAATAAAACCATAAGGGTGTGATTTGAACTTTTTCAAAACTATACTAGAGTTTTAGAATTTAACATTCCTAATTAAACTTTTAATCAACTTTTAAATTCCAAAATTTGAGGGCAAGTTATGAAACATTTCAACACATTAGGGCTTAGAATTTAAATATACATCAAAATTAAACTATTTAATTAAAATTTAAATTCCAAAACTTGAGGGCAAGTTTTGAAACCTTTTTCAAAACATTAGGGTTTTAACTATTTAAATTTCAAAACAACAAAACTTTTGGGTTCAAATTTAAAATATAAAACCTAAAGGGATTAATTCGAAACTATTCCAAACTTTGTCAAGAATATTCTAGATCACATAATTCAAATAAGGCAATTAATTATAATTGGTGGTTATCTAATTAGATCAAGTTCAAATTCTTGCAAGATAATGATCAAATAATTTCCATAACTTAACATATATCAAATAAGGTAACAATTATCTAATTAGATGACCAAAATCTTTTATTTTGACAAGGATAATCATAAAGGATTAACAAAATTCGAATTTTATTAAGTTTAAACAATTATGGAAATTATCCTAAGTCATAATAGGTAAAAATCCCGAAAATCCACCTGTCTGACGAGTTGACTCGTCGAGTCAGCCTTGGACTCGTCGAGTCTGCATGGACTTGGCGAGTTCAGCCATGGACTCGGCGAGTCCAGCCTCCAGAATCCAAAAAATCGAATTTTCCAGTTATATCAAGCATCAATACAATAGAAACCAATCTAGGCTCTGATACCACTGATGGGTTTTGGTCATAAGACATCCTATGTGCTCATACAAACCCTAATGCTTAGATCTTGGTTTCTCTATTGTACATGCTTTGAATCCAAGACTATAAACCCTAATTCTAGCATATGGAAATCAATATTAACATATAATTAGGTTTAAGATATTACCTTGATTGTTATGTAACAATAACAATCCCAATTCCTCCTTTGAATTGACTTTGGAAGGCTTAGAGTCACAAGTGTCACTCCTCTAATGGTTCACAAACACCATAAGCAAGAGGATGAAGAGGAGAGAGGATAGAGGCTACCCAAAACGTGTTCTAACCATAGAAAAGAAGTTCCCCACGTTTTTGAGCCTTAAGGGTTCTATATATAGTGAGGCTATTAGGGTTATCTAACAAGGAAACCCTAATTTGGTTGCTTAAGCCCTAAGTAACCCATGGAGCCCTTTCTTAAAGCCTTGGACGACTTCATATGGGCTTCCCCATTGGAATTCGCCCACCTTTATAATAAAAGGCAATCCCTGGCCCAAATTGCAATTATCTTATAATTACAATTCCAGTCCCTTAAATTTAATTAATCTCTTTTAGTCACAAAACTAATTACCAATTAATTATTGACTAATATTAATTAAACAATATGATTTCTCCTTTAATATATTATTCTCATAATATATTAATAAATCATATTTAATCCTTTCTCTCCATAATTCATCCTATCAAGTTGCTTCGGTGAAGGCAACCCAAAAGGACCATGCACCATCGGGTCAAGTACATACCAAAATACTTATGGACTTAGACACTAATCTAACAGATATGACCTACTACAAGTGTGGAAAGACGGGGCATTATGCCAATGAGTGTTCGTCCAAAAAAAGAGTGTGATTTGGGTGTAATGAAGAGGGGAACATTTTGAAAGACTGTCCGAGAAAGAAGGAAGCAGCAAAACCTAATATTCCCCCAAAGCCGAAAGCGAGAGCCTTCCAGATGACACTCAAAGCTGCGAAAGATGAGGTTGATTTCGCTTCAGGTACCTTTCTTGTAAACAATTTGCCTGCTCAAATTTTGTTTGATTCTGGAACCAACTATTCCTTTATTTCGCATGAGTTTGGTAGAAAAATATCTTTGCCTGTTGATAGACTAGATAATGCTTTATTAGTCGAAGTCGCTAGTGGCAAGTTTGTACCTGTTAGCGATCGCATGAAAAATATCTTCATTGACTTGAATGGGAATAAGTTCCATGAGGAATTATTGCCTATAGAAATAAACAGTTTTGACATCGTGCTGGGAATGGATTGGCTTAGCGCCAATGACACCGAGAGATTGTGCAAGAAGAAGATTGTAAAAGTAAACCCGCTTAGGAAAGAGTCGTTTATGGTGTATGGAGATAAACGCAGAGTAAATTCTAGAATCATTTCATTGATGAAAGACAGAAAGTGTTTGGCCAAAGGATGTACATCGTATCTAGCATTTGTAATTGATGCTAAGAAAGAGAAGAAGGAGGTACAGAGCATTCCTGTGGTGTGTGATTATCCGGAAGTGTTTCCCGAAGATCTTCCTGGATTACCGCCTGATCAGCAAGTAGAATTCTATATTGTCTTGTTATCCAGAACGACGCCAATTGCAAAAGACCCTTATCAACTAGCACCAACATGGATGAAGGAGCTTATGATGCAACTGCAAGAGTTATTGGACAAAGGTTTCATTAGACCTAGTTCATCTCCCTGGGGAGCTCTGGTGTTATTTGTAAAGAAGAAGGACGGGACCATGAGAATGTGCATCGATTATAGAGAGCTGGATAAGGCAACAATAAAGAATAGATATCCATTGCCGAGGATTGATGACCTGTTAGATCAGCTGCAAGGCTCAAGTTATTTTTCAAAGATCGATCTTAGGTCAGGATATCATCAGCTGAAAGTAAGAGAACAAGATATCGAGAATACTACATTTAGAACTAGATATGAACACTATGAGTTCTTGGTTATGTCGTTTGGACTAACCAATGCTCCAGCAGCATTCATGGATTTGATGAATAGGGTTTGTAATCTGTTCCTTGATAAATATGTGATAATATTCATAGATGACATTCTGATTTACTCGAAAAGCCAAGAGGAGCATGGCAGACACTTGCAAGAAGTGTTAGAAGTCTTGAAGAAGGAAAAGTTGTATGCTAAGTTCTCCAAATGCGATTTTTGGATCCGAGAAGTCCAATTTTTGGGTCATGTGGTCAACCAAGAAGGTTTAATGGTTGATCCAGCAAAGATTGAGGCCGTGACGAAGTGGGAGCAACCGAAAAGTCCCACGGAGATCAGAAGCTTTTTGGGATTAGTCGGATATTACCAAAGGTTTATCCAACACTTTTCTTCGATCGCTAGCCTATTAACAGCTTTGACCCACAAAGGAGCCGCTTATGCATGGAGTGATAAGCACAAAGAAGCGTTCGAGTTGCTAAAGAAGAAGCTATGTAAGGCACGATTCTTTCTCTACCCGATGGAGTTGAAGACTTCGCTGTTTATAGCGATGCGTCTGTGGTTGGATTGGTTTTGTGTTTTGACCCAAAGAGAAAAGGTGATCGCATATGCGTCTCGACAGTTGAAAGAGCATGAAAAGAACTACTTGACTCACAATTTGGAGCTGGCAGCAGTAGTTTTCGCTCTAAAAATATTGAGGCGTTACCTCTATGGCATGAAGTGCAAGGTTTTTACTGATCATAAGTATTGGATAAGGTGTCTAAGTCCATAACTTATTTGGTACATACTTGACCCGACCCGGCATGGTCCATTTGGGTTGCACTTCACCCAAACGATTTATGGATAATTTTATGAGAATTGTATACTTACGATTTATTAATATATTATAAGTTATAATATATTAATATGAAGTCATGTTATTTAATTAGTTTTAGTCTTAAATTATTATGAATTAATTTAGAGATTAAAAAGAAGACTAATTAAATTGTGGGCTATTGTTTTATATGGTGTGGGCTAATACTCATTAGTTAATGGGCTAGGCTTATATGGAAGTCCATGGATGATCCATGGAGCTTTTAACCCATGGATCCTTGGAAAAGGAAAGGTCATGGGTTATTAGGGTTTCACCCTAATCATGTACACTATATAAGCATGCTTATGTTGCATGAAATAGCCACTAGTGACTCTAGTTGTGTGAGACTTAGTGGTGGCCGATTCCACAAGAAAGTATACTACTCTCTCAAAGTTTTCCAAGTGTTTGTGGTGATTTGTGATTCCATTTGAGGCATTCACACTATTGGTGCTTGGCTCTCAAACTCCAAGCAATCAACCACCGTCAAAAGGTATGTATTTCTACTAGTAGTTTTATGATTCATAATCCTTATGCTATGCTAGTTAGGAAGAAACCTTGGAAATTATTATTTGCATGTGATTTAGAAGAAAACATAGATCCAAGGTTTATTAGGGTTGCATGCACACTTAGGAAGTGTTAGATTGCTCAAAACCCAACAGTGGTATCAGAGCCTAGGCTTGTTTTCTTGAATACTTGATGCAAATTGCTGAAAATCGAAGTTTATGTGCTGTCTGCACAGCAGAATCGCCGAGTTCATGAAGGGACTCGACGAGTCCAAGACAAAATTCATCCAACTCGGCGAGTTGGTTCATACACTCGACGAGTTGGACCCCCAGACAACATATCTTCGAGTTTTGGTGCTGGAATTGGTCTAGAATCATTACCTTAAACTGTTTTGGACTCATAAAACTTTTTTTTGATGTGGTAATGAAGATGGTGGACCAATTTCAAATTTATAATCAAAATTTCAAGTTTATATGTGTTCATATGATTCTTGAAATTGTTGATGTGGATGTTCATGTTCATATGAGTTTTGTTAGATCATAGGAATTATTTGCAAATTGTTTGTTAGTTAATTCTTGATCTTAATGTGTTTCAATGGAATTCATAATTTGTCCTCAAGTTATGGAATTCCAAAAGTTTTTTTCTTTTAAATGTTTTTTAAGAAGTCATAAGTTACACTTTTGAAGAGTTTTTCTAATAAATGCTTTTATGGACTTCATAACTTGTCCTCAAGTTATGGATTTCCAAGAGACTCTTCATTAAAAGGTTTAAACACTTAATTAAAACTCATAAGTTATGAATATCCAAAAGTTTATGAATTGTTTAAAACTTGCCCTCAAGTTTTGGAATTTGTAAAGTCTCACACAAACTTTAATTCCACATCCTAGAGTTTTAAAAGTTAAAATTCAACACTTATACTATTTATAACATTAACGGTTAATTATTATATATGTATAAGAACAAGTCATTTTACCGTTAATAGGCCTCGTTCACGAAGCCGGTCTGTAAGGTGGGTATAAGGTTGTTGCCTATAAAATGGCAACTTAATGGGTGTCCACTCTCACCCACCGCTTGCTTGATCGGTGGAGGGTCGTTAGCCGAACAGGTAGGACAATGACTTTAAATTCTCATTAAAAGTATAATGAATATTATAAAGTAACTAAATATTTTTTTATTTAATTCCCAATCTTAGTTACTTTAGGAAAAATGTGAATTTGGTGCTAGCCCATGGAATTCACACTTTGTACCTTACCAAGTCGTTGGTGGAGCGTGTGTAGTTAACCGGCACACTAACTTGGACTAGTAAGGATCACGAAGGGTGACTTAATGTTTGTCATAGATCAATGGAGCGTGTGTGGTTAACCGGCACATTGATTGGGTGATAATATTAAGGGTACCAAGTGAATTGGTATGGTTATTCACACCTTGTTTTGTGATCCTCGGCATCCCAGTCACAAAATTTGAGAGGGCACACTCGAGATTGAAACATGCCATTGAAAAGTTCAATGAATCTAAAAAGATCTAGGAATTTCAAATCCAATTAAAACCTAATAAATTATTTTGTTTTTCATGGTGGAAATTGGTGAATCGTCATTCGCCTACCTTCAAATATTTTATAGCTTGGATTACGGCACCCCTCTTCCAAATTATAAAATATTGTGTTGGGTCCTAGCCTTAATATTTCATATTGGGTGTTGTATTAAGTACTTTGAATCAACTAACTTGATTTTCTCCCATTATAGATGTCTGGTTCAGACAACTATGATCTTCCCAAATCTCTTGAATATGGTGTCCCTCAACATCATGCTTCACTTCCTCCACCTCCTCCAATTATTCTCCCTCACCCACAAGTTCTTGAAAAGTTTAAAGTCACTCAATCCCTATTTGCAAGCATAGTCTATGTGTGCTCACATCTTGGAGATGAAGTCACATATTCACAAGCCGGGAGAGTTGGGTGTCAAAGTCTCGTGAAAGTTGGATGTTCAATCACTTTCTTAGTAACATAGTGAGTCTCTTTGGGACTACTATGAGACAGACTATGACATGACGCTTAATGATGTTATCTATTTGCTTGGTGTTGTGGAATCAGCAATGATTTGGAACACCAGTAAAGCAAATTTGATTAAAAGAACAACTTCCCAAGTCTTAAATGGACATTGACAATGGTAGCATTGGATATCTAGAAAAGCATTTCTCTTCCCAATGGAAAGGGATCGGCCATAGTCAACTCGGTTGACCAAATGGTAAAGAGAAAGGATAAGTCTGAGATAGTCTCATGTGCCATTACCAAAGGGTCCATGTGTTTTGTTGCCAAAGGGAGGGACACTGATTGCGAAGCTGCCATATTTACCTGAAAGATCATAAGATTGATCAAGTCAAAAAGTTTGACTCTACTTCGGTTAAAGTCCACTGACTAACTCTATTAAGTTTCTATTTGGAGATTCTTATTACATAATGTGAATGGGTCACATGTTGATGTTTTTTAAGAATCAAAGAAAAGATAGGAAGCTTAAAGTAAGTATATGTTGATTCTGATTGCGAAGGTGGGTTTCGATCGCATGGTTCGGTAATAAGAATTTTGAGTTGTTGCTTAAGAGTTATAATATATTGCTTATGAATAGATAACAACAAGGTTTTCATGTGGATTGTAAGGATAAGTTTTTCCGCAAAGTTTTAAAATAAAAGAAAAAAAGGTTTTAATTTTATTTATTTTAAAAATATCCTTACAATGGCATCTGTGGAAAATTGTTGCTTATATGTTTCCAGTAATAGCAATATTGGAAAGTGGATTTGATTCCTTCATTTGTGGTAGTGTCTGAATTTACCAAATGAAGAAAGTTTTTCATCACCCAAGTTTCAATTGGACAGAAACTTGGAATCATACAAGTTGTATTGTATGATGAATGAGAATTTTCATCTTTGAAAATTAAGACTAATTCTTTGATCACATGTATATGTGAGTCAATTGAAGGACTAAGGAATTAGGTACACTGGGTGTGCGCTGGTCAAGCTCCACCACAAAGATTGATTTGTCATGATTTACTAAAGATTAGTAAATATGATTATACTTATAAGGTTAAGTATAATTCTGTAACATTGGAATGGTTACAATGTATGACAAAACAAATGAGAAGAATCAAATTAGGCAGAAAGATAAAAGTTTCTCAAATCTGAAAGGATGGGAGAGTACTTTAGTATCGTATTTCATGATCATCTTAATGATTATGAAACCATATCACAAATTCATACTCTAAGGGCGTCTTAGTGCATTGTTATGACTAAGAAGAGAGGTCATGAATTGTTGGATTGGTTAACATCAAGAAGATGAGTCATACTTCGTTCCAAAACAATTCTTAGAGTCATACTCCAAGATTGTAACTTTGAGTGACATAAAGGAAGATTTATTAACAGTAGTCAAATGTAAGAGTAAAATGTTTTCTACTCTTGTACATTTGAGATTGATAAGTTGTGATGTCTTGGATGAGACAAAGACCAACTAAGACAAATTATGTGAAGTGTTAGTCTTGATAAGAATCTGCACTATCCCTTGAATATTTGTTTTGTCAAGGAATGGTTCTTGACTGGGGAAACTTATATGTCAAGGGGACAGTGGGAGCCTTAAATATCCTGAAAGAGTTTCAAGATTTAATCAAGAGTAAAATTTGTAATTTATCACTAGCACACGACTTAAGGTTTGCAACCTATCGTGTTGACATAATTCTTATTTCTGTACCTACTTCAAATAAGTTGAATTTGCATGTGAGTTATCAGAGTTCAACTTGGAAGCATTGGTGGGCCTTGTGCTACCAAGGTGACAAGAAACTAAGATTGAACAAGTTTAATCCATGTAAGGCTGAATTTGTCACTAACCTTATCTTGTGATTATGGTTTTGACAAATTCACATGGATAGGAACTCATACACTATAAAATCTAACTGTCATAAGGTTTCTCTCCGATTCATGAAAATGATGGTGAGGAAACCCTTTCACTAAGTAGATTTTACGTAGATATCAATTGTGTTATTTGCATTTTCAAAAGTCGTTAGTGGAGCATGTGTGGTTAACCGGCACACTAACATGGACTTGTGAGAAATGGCAAAGGTCTAAGAAACTGAGACTATGATTACGGCATCCCTTTTCATAGTTCTTGAAAATTATTTAGACACACATGTGAGCTATCGAAGAAAGGGTGTATGAATCTAAATTTCAGAAGTCCAGCAGATTTCTGGAAATATGTCAGAGCTAGTGGGAGCATAAGTGTTATGCTGATAATCATCATGTTAGTGGGAGCATGATTATTAGGTTTAGTGTTGCAAGTTAGCAATGTTAATTATAGAAAACAAAGTTTCAATTCGTGAAGTTGCAGGGGTTGAAAAGTTGTTTTGCTATAATTAAGAGAGAGGAAATTATACTTCATTTCAATTCTAAAGCTTAGATTGAGATTTTAATCATCTTTAGTCAAGAATATATATATATATATATATATATATATATATATATATATATATATATATATATATATATATATATATGAGTTTTATGTTGGAATGGTTCAACTTGAAGAAATTCTATATATATTGCGTTTTCAAAATTTGATTATGATTACAGCATCCCTCTTCATAGTTAAATTTTTAAAACATGGCAAATAAAAAATATTGTAGCAAAAGACTTGTCTAGTATCATGTATTTATGTCAAACATCATGAATCGTGTCCCATATGCTTCAGATATAGGATCGACTGCATGTGCTATAATATTCATCTTTTCTAAATTTTCCAAATTCTTAAGGCATTGAGAAGGGAAAATTCTAGAACTGGATATGACTAAAGTGATTAAGCAACTGTCGAGGGAAAATCTGAGGTTCGCCAAAGATTGGTTGCTTAGGGAAAGTTGGAAGTATGATGTAAGTTGTCGGAAAGGACCATATTGACATATTCTGAAAAGAAGTAACTCTTGTTCGGAAGTGATAGTCAAAATGGGACTATGGAAATGTCTCCGTAGGTGGAAGTTATTCAATCTATGTAAGATTAGAAAACCTTAATGCAAGAAGGATGTTCAAAGCAATGTACTTTGAATATGAGACTTTCGTTCCATAGAAGTTGACCTTCTTTGGAATACTCTATAATGACTGGTGACAAGGTTTTGGTGACTTTGTGCATAATCATTACACGAGGAACATTGCATAAAAGTTTAAAATCTAACAGATTTTTTGGTAAATGATAGGACTCGGGGAATCTCACATTTACAATAAGGATTTGGGAATGTGAAATGAGTATCAATGGAATCATGTTCAATTGATCTACATCACAAAGTAAAGATCATAGACAAACATAGTGTGCATACTAGGAGTATGGCATTACTATTGTGTAGAAAACAAAGTGTACATGCTAGGAGCATGGGACAACTGTTGTTTTATTCAAGTATTAAGTTGATTATTTGAAACATTATACAATGAATAATGTGTAATCAATATGGTGATAAATAAAAGGTGGTTTTATTTATATTCAAAAGGGTTCTGAGACCATATTGGATTCGATTATTATTGTGTTTCACTTTTCATGTTTTGACTTCCAAAATGGCTAGGTTATTCATTCCGAATGACTAAGTTATTTAAACACTCCACAGTCGTTCATATGTTGGAAGTAGGTATGAATCAAGACTGTCATGAATCGAGTTTGTAGATGGCTAAATGGGTTTAGTCATAGCAATGGTTGCTACAACATTCATGAGTGCTCATAAGTTATGAGTATTGGAATAAACCCACGCTCACTTTTATCACTTCATGGAATCTATCTCGAGTGATCGTGAGACGGTAATATCATATAAATCTTCAAACCTAGAGATATGAGTTGTTACCTATGAGTTGGTTGTGCATTGATTGCACGTAAACGCATCAGTAACTTGATGTTATAAAACGTGCCTTTGTGTACAATTCAACAAGTAGTAGAACAAGCATATGAGTCGAAGTTTATCTGTTCCTTCTAGAAATAGAAGCGATATTTGGGCCCCTCGATGATTTTGTTGTGACCTATGTACCGGCCGGTCAGAACTAAATTGATGTGTTCGATTAAGTTCTTTGTCAAACAAATCGAAAATTGGGAAACAAACTGCTGGAAAATAAGTACGACGTTGTTCCATGTATTTGTCCGGCTGATGTCATGAAACAGAGGATTATATGACCACTTATCTAAAATGGCGCTTCATAGTTCAACAGAGTTTTCGAGAGCTACGATTGCTGGTTGGTTCCTGAAGTAACATACGCAAATATAGTTGTTAGACTTATCCAAGTGGGAGTCTGTTGGATAAGGTGTCTAAGTCCATAACTTATTTGGTACATACTTGACCCGACCCGGCATGGTCCATTTGGGTTGCACTTCACCCAAACGATTTATGGATAATTTTATGAGAATTGTATACTTACGATTTATTAATATATTATAAGTTATAATATATTAATATGAAGTCATGTTATTTAATTAGTTTTAGTCTTAAATTAATTATGAATTAATTTAGAGATTAAAAAGAAGACTAATTAAATTGTGGGCTATTGTTTTATGTGGTGTGGGCTAATACTCATTAGTTAATGGGCTAGGCTTATATGGAAGTCCATGGATGATCCATGGAGCTTTTAACCCATGGATCCTTGGAAAAGGAAAGGCCATGGGTTATTAGGGTTTCACCCTAATCATGTACACTATATAAGCATGCTTATGTTGCATGAAATTGCCACTAGTGACTCTAGTTGTGTGAGACTTAGTGGTGGCCGATTCCACAAGAAAGTATACTACTCTCTCAAAGTTTTCCAAGTGTTTGTGGTGATTTGTGATTCCATTTGAGGCATTCACACTATTGGTGCTTGGCTCTCAAACTCCAAGCAATCAACCACCATCAAAAGGTATGTATTTCTACTAGTAGTTTTATGATTCATAATCCTTATGCTATGTTAGTTAGGAAGAAACCTTGGAAATTATTATTTGCATGTATTTTAGAAGAAAACATAGATCCAAGGTTTATTAGGGTTGCATGCACACTTAGGAAGTGTTAGATTGCTCAAAACCCAACAATAAGAGCCTCCAATATCTCTTTAATCAGAAAGAATTGAATATGAGGCAGTGAAGTTGGCTAGAGTTACTCAAGGACTACGACTGTGAGATATTTTACCACCCCGGTAAAGCTAATGTTGTCGCTGATGCTCTCAATCGGAAAGTCAATGTTGAGAGAAAAAGGCCAAGAGCGTTGAGAATAGAAGTTGTCTCGATAATTGTGGAGAGTATAAAGAATGCTCAAGAAGAAGCTTTAGAGAAGAATGACCGAAAGGAGGAACGTTTGGGTAAAACGTTAGTGTTTAGTATAAACAGTCACGGACTGAAGGTATTCCAAGATCGGATTTGGGTACATAAGTCAGGAGGAGTAAGAGATCTTCTGATTGAAGAATCTCACAAGACCATGTATTCGATTCATCCCTGTAGCACAAAAATGTATAGGGACCTGAAACCCTATTACTGGTGGCCAACGATGAAGCTTGATTTTGCAAACTACGTGGCGGAATGTGTGACGTGTGCTAGAGTTAAGGCACAACATCAGAAACCATATGAGAGTTTAGAACCTTTACCTATACCTATGGGTAAATGGGAAGACATATTGCAATTGATTTTGCAACTACACTACCCAGAACTAAGAAAGGTCACGACATGATTTGGGTGGTCGTTGATCGCTTCACTAAGAGTGCACACTTCATAGCTGCCAATGAGAAATGGTCTATGAATAAGCTTGTGAATTCTTACGTGAAGGAAATTCTGAGACTTCACGGTGTTCTGTTAACGATTGTATCGGATCGTGATAGCCGTTTCACCTCAAGGTATTAGAAAAGTCTACAATAGGAAAATGGGTACCAGGTTGTGTTTAAGTACAGCTTACCATCCGCACACTGATGGTCAGAGTGAAAGAACAATACAAACACTTTAAGATATGTTGAGAGCATGTACCCTAGAATTCCTAGGTAACTCGGGAAAAGTAGTTTATGGGACCAGAGATGGTTCATCAAACAGCTGAAAAGCTGAAAATAATTAGGGAAAGAATGTTAGCAGCTCAGGATCGTCAAAAGAGCTATGCTGACAAGAAAAGAAGACCGATGAATTTTGAAGTAGGGGACTCGGTTATGCTTAAAGTCTCGCCGTGGAAGGGACTTAGAAGATTTGGTAAGAGGGGAAAGTTGAGTCCAAGGTTTATTGGACCGTTTAAAGTTCTTTAGAGGGTTGGGAACCAAGCTTACAAGCTCGAATTACCAGAAGAACTGAATGAAATTCATAACACTTTCCATGTGTGTTATTTGAGGAAGTTCAAGCGAGAAGTTCCCGATATAATTCCAATTTCTGAATTGAGAATTGATGAAAACAAGAGGTTAACTGAAGAACTAGAGGCAAATGTTGACCGAAAGACTAAGAAGCTTTGATGCAAGATGGTCGAATTGGTGCTTGTCCGTTGGAAACATACGAATGGGTCAAATCTCACCTGGGAAACGGAGAGTGGCATGTTGAGTCGCAATCCGCATTTGTTTGTTGATGTGTGATTCCGAGGACGGAATCATCCTAAGGGGGAGAGAATTGTAATGCCCGCGTTTCCAGGCTAGGCATTATTGTTTATGTAATAGTCTAGGTTAACCCTTGTAACTCTTTTCGAAGTATTAATGATGAAATATTTGAGGATTATGTGAATTATGTGTTTATTTTCTTAATTATTATAATTTAATGAATTAAGAATAAAACGAGCGTCAAACTTAAAGTGTGAGATAAGCCCGATATCATTACATAAAGTTGTAGGGGTCGAAACAAGGATTCCGAAGATATAAAGAATGTCGAAATCTGAGTTATAACGAAGAAGTTATGACATGTCGAAGTTTCGCGACAGAATCGTCGACGTTGAATGAAGTAAAAAGTGAAATTTACGTTAGAGCGATATTTAGCCTTAGTGATATAAACGAAAGTCACAGAGTTCGTTAAACCGAGAATGTGCATAAAAAGAACGCCCAAATCTGACTTCGTATGAGGAAGTTATGATTTTCTGAAGTTTCGACTTAGCAGTATGCAGCCCGAATACTCGATTTGAGACCGAGCGGTTTTTAGCCGAAACAATCTAAACGAGAATCGAAGATCTCATTAATAGTAGTGAAACAATAAAAAGACAGGCGAAAACGAACGTCAGATGATAAAGTTATGAATTTATAACGAAGTTTTCCTGTCCCAGCCTACTAAAAATACATAATAAAAATAAAGTCAAAATTACCCGACGAGTCTAAATGAAAATTGTAGAGTATAGTCTCACCTACGCGGGGATATAAAGAACGTCGAAAACGGAGTTTGTATGAGGAAGATATGAATTTTTGAAGTTTATTAAATAATTAAAATATTATATTTAATTATAAATTCCGATATTATCCAGGGGGGGGGATTCATCGACCTTATCCGGGTTATGCCTAGCGTAACTAGGATTTACGCCCAACATAAATCGAGGATGCAGCCCCCTATAAAAGGAAGTCGAGGCCGCCGAGTTTCAGTTGCTATTTTCTTTCCTTCTCTCGCGATTTTACCTCGTTTTGCGTGCAAGAAATATCCCGAAGCCCTTGTATCATTCTCGAGACCCGAAGCAAGTCCCGAAGCCCCAAAGATCCCGAAAAGTAAAATTCCCGAGCCGAAGCTCTGCCCGCGAGGAGACCGGTTTTTGTGAAGATCTTTCAGATCTACCGAAGAATACTACTTCTAACGCATAATTATGAAGTATTTTATATGAAATACGTGTTCTATGTATACTTTGTTGTTATATGTGTGAATGTATATTCACTTTCATCTATCTCTTAGATATGATTTATTCTCTATGAAATATGTGTTATGTGTATGTGTCTCATCTGTTGTTTGGAATATGTATTAAATGAGAATGATATACAGGTTTTAAAATATGTATAAAAATATATATTTTTATCTACTAATATGTTGGGTAGAACATGGGTAGATAGTTGATGTGTGATAAGCAGATGAGAGGCCTCGATGTTGTTTTTGATTTAGTCATCTAGCGGAGTTTAGATGATGACAACAGACTTTTCTAGACAGTCTTGTGGAACGCTAGCAGACTCGCCACCTTTGGTTTTAATGAACTTGGGTGTTCATTCACTGTACTCCATCCCCCTCATGGTTTCCTTATTTGACATATATTGTTGGGAAACCCCCGAATGCATGTGTTGTTGCCCCGATGATATATTCTAAGACTAGGTCCCTTGTGCTAGTTGTCTTAGGGACGTAAAGCGAAAACAATGGGAATGGGTAATTGGGTTTTTGTTGGTTGATGAAATTAATATAATTATTTATTGTAGGTTGAAAACCCTATATGCTCACCAGGCTCCCAAGCCTGACCCACTCAGTTTTCTTTGTATTACAGGTAGTGGCTCCAGAGTATAAGTTGGATGACTTGTCAAGTTATTTTTGGATTATAGACCTATTGTTGTAAATAACTGTTGTAAGGTCTATATTGAAATGTTTATGCTTTTGGTGTGTTTATCAGAACATGACATCCCGAGTATTGTAATATAATGTAAAATACATTTATGTAAGAAATGCTTTGGTAAGTCTTATTTTTATCATATTTTGTTTTGGGCACAAATTCTACAACTCTTTTAATCAAAGGATTACTCTGAAATCATTTTAAAAGCATAAATTAAACCGGTTTTTTCTGGCCGTGATTTTGGGGATGTCACAATACCCACACTTGTTATCTGTTATGATTTGATTATGAATCTGTGAATCACATGCTACTTAGGGCTAGAGGAGATGCTTTTATATGTTGTATGAGTTGGTAGACTTGCATGCTAGTGCTGAGTAGTCAGCAACAGGTTGGCCTGATATGTGGTGCTTGTAGCCATGAGGATACTGGATGTCATGCTGGAAAGAGAATGATAATTGGTATTTGTAACTGCAATGTGTATGTTTTTAAAATTGTATACGGTTAGGATCTTATACCGTTAGAATAATTGATTTTGCCTTATTTCCTGTTCCTTGTATGGCTGTGGTCCTAGGTTAGAGTCTATTATTCGACAGTGTATTGGATCCTGTTCTATGTATAATTTGCATGCATAAGGCAGCCGACGGTGAGGATGGATGTGGGCAGCATGCGTTGTAGCATATGGGTCGAATGTTCTAAGATAGTTTGTAGGTCGGAGATTACCCTAGGGTAAGCCTAGGATGAGATTAGTGACATAAGTCACCTTATTGTGAATTGGATGTATAGATAGAATGGTTCGATTGGATTATGATGGTTAGATGTTCCATTTTCTAAATGTTGTTTGCTTTGTGCTTTGTTGGACTCTTGGTGATGTGAGTTGGCTACTAAGTGAATATGCTAAGTCACATGGGACATAGGCCGGATAATCTCAGAGTGATGGACTTGACCCTATTGCGTAGCTCTTGTCTGAGTCCAACCATTCTAGGGATGGGTCTCTTACTCGAAGGATTATATGATCTCTATTGCATGTGGCTATATTCATGAGGTAGCTAGTTGGCATTGCTAGGAATCTTTCAGCAGCTGAGGACTGGGTGGGTTCGGGAACCTAGGAAAGCCTGGGATATGTTTCAGTGGGTTAGTAGTGAGGTTCAATGAGGCTTGGGTGCATCAGTTTGAAGAAGTAATGTTGGGTATTATGTTTTGCGTCATGGGCCAGTATTTTGTATATCCGGTTTGGGCATGTCCAACCATGATTAGGTTTATGTAGTATTATATATAGTGCATGCATGTTTGCCTTAAAGACGCTAGTCAATTTGATTATCTTTTGTATTGTAACCCTAAACACCTCTACATTCGAAGTTAATCATCGAGCTCTTCTGGGGTGTTAAAGTTTAATCATTCGACATCGTTCAAACCATTCTTGTGTTCTTATTATTTCATTTATTGCTTTTCTGATTGGATCTATCGATCATTAAGGAATACTATTCCAACAATTATATGGTATCAGAGCAAGAGACTGTGTTACTTATACGCATTCCTTCTGTGTGAAGAATTCATTAGGGTTTCCACTTTTATCTTAAATATAAAGGTCGTCTTCTACCTGTAGACGGTAACTTTAGTGTTTGATAAAACCCTAATCTCAGGTTTACAAGTCTGATTCTAGCAGATCCAGAGCACAAGATCATCATGTCGCACGAAGACTCTCAAAGCAATCCCATCAACATCTCGAATAGCATTGGATCATCCACAAGAGTTCCCATTCTTTACACTCAAGACTATGAAATGTGGGCGCATCACTTTGAAGATTACGTGGTCGGATCTGAAGACAATGGGTATCTCATCTGGGAAGCTATTACAATCGGTCCATTTATTCATGCTGGAACAAGTAAGACAGTGAAGACTCAAAAGGAGTACAATTAACTTTTAGTGGACGTAGAGAAGATTCCACAAGATGAAAAAAAACAGCAGTAGTTCAATCTTAAAGACTTAAGGATAATCAGATTTTCCCTACAAGCCAATACCTTCTGTCTGGTGAGTTCATGCACTACCGCAAGGAAATATGGGACAGGCTGAACGAAATGTATTTGACTGATGAAGATCTGGAGCACTCGATACAAACCTTGCTACTCTCTGAGTTCGGTGCTTTTGCCCAAAAACCTGATGAGACTCTTCTTCAGACATTTGATCGCTACAATCATTTGCTCGACAAGATGATGAAGCATGGTATTGAAAGAAAGGAGATTGAGCAGAAAGTCACGTTTATGAATGGGTTGAGACCTGAGTGGATGGCAGTGGTCTCAACTATAAAGGCTCATGAACAATTCAAATCCTACTTGCTGACAAAACTGATGGGAATTTTAAAATCCCATGAAAGCACAGTAACAAAAGAAGCAAAGCTGGTGTCTAGCATGGGCTCTTTAGCCTTTATCTCAAAATGGAAGAATGCAACGGAAGAAGAAGATGAATCAGATCTGTCTGAGTGTGACCTGACAGGTGAAGAATATGCAATGATGGTCTCCAATCCTAAGAAGTTTGCAAGAAGGAAATTTCCTGCCAATAAAAACCGAAACTAGCAAGGAAGTTACAGCTCCGAGAAGGTGAAAGAAGAATCGAAGAACGTCTCTCAAAAGGATGATGATAAGAAAGAAAGCAAGCTAGTAGGAGATTCTAGATACGACTGCAATTATTGTCACGACAAGAATCACTTTGCCAAAGATTGCATGTTACGAAAGATGGCAGAGAAAAGGGATGGTGAAGATGATGAGGCTTATCATGAGCGAAAGCTGGAAGAGTTAAAGAAAAGGAAGGAAACTAACAATTCTATGAATGTCTTGATTGTGCAGGAGAATATGGTCGATGATGAGTTCGGAGGCGTTGAAGTCTAGTCAACAGACTCTGAGGATGAAGAAGTGAGGAAGCCTATGCATGGCAGAGCATATTTGGCAAGAGAGGAAGTTAAAGGTTCAGCTGGGAAGTGCTTGATGGTGACTGTAGGTGTACCAATAGAAGATGAGCATAAGGAGCTGAACTTGATGGAGGACAAGTGTTTTGCAGCAAAGCCCATGAGTGAAAAGACTAACGACTGCGATCGGTTGATCAAAAAGGTACAATCCATCCTCAAATCTCTTAAAGTTCCCGTCACAAATTACGAAGAAGAATTAAACGAACTTAAATTTAAATTCACTAATCTCAGTAGTAGTCTCATGCAAACTCCCTTAACGAACTCTAACCTAACTGACCAACTCAGCAGGGAGTCATCGAAGAGTGAGGAGAGACGCATGTGGATTAAGCTGAAGGAGACGGAGTTAACTAGGGCTAGGGATGAGATTATCTATTTGCAGAGAGACAACTTGAAGTTTTTAAAACAAAGAAACATTTTTTGCTTAGTTGCTAAACGCTAATATACAAATATTACTCAATTGCATTTAGATTGTGAAATAGGGAAAAAGATTCATAAGATAAGCTTACCCTTCCTTGAGTTTAAGGAGGATGAGGTCATTGCTGAATGTGAATCCATAATGTCCTTAGAAGAGACTTTTGTCACTTATAAAATCGTTCTGGACAAAACTGAGTCTTTCATTGACTCAAAAGAACACAAATGCATGCTTGAAAGGCTCTTAGACGAAAATGATAAGCTGAAAATTAAGACAGAGACCTTACAATCATTTGACTCTTCAAACTCAAAATTAATGATCGAACATAAAATGAATGTAGAAAATACGTCTGAATTTGATGAGGAGAGTGAGATGAGTGAAATTTCAGTAGAAGACGAAGTTGACTGCTCTGAGTTCATGAAAAGTGAAAACGAGAAACCCTTTATATCCGAAAATTCAGTTGAATATGCACATTTGTCAAAGGATAAGTCAAAGAAACTCAAAGAGAAAGCAGTGGTTGATATGTGCATAATTAGTTAATTATTTAGTATATATTTTTATTCATTTTTAACTAATTATGTGAATAATATGGACAAAAGGTACTTAATATTGTTTAAATTTTGTTTCCAGTCCAAAAGAGATGCTTGGGAGTAAAAGGGAGCAAGGGGAAGCAATTGAAGACCAAAGAATGAAGATTGAGGAACAAAAGTATACCTACTCGGCGAGTACACGCGTCTACTCGGCGAGTCCAGCTGAATATTCCAGAAGATAACCACGACTCCTGATCTAAGACGGATAACAACGAGTCTACCCGGCGAGTTGGGTCTTCTACTCGCCGAGTACCCCCTGTTTTGAGATATCTATAAAAATCGAACCTTTATCCGAGGAGAAGACACCTTTGGCGATTTTTGAAGATCCTTCTGCGATTAAGAGCACCAGAAGACGCTGAGGAATTCTAATCTCCAACCTTTTGAAGAATTGAAGCAACTAGGTTAATCATTCCACTTAAGCTTAGGATTTGATGATGTCTAATCTAGTTGAATTTGTTTTTGTGTGTGATTTTACTGCAACTATGAACTAATTTCGTTTTTGTTTCTGTTTGGGAAATACCAAGGAACTCCTATGGTTTAATTCTTAGTTTTGATTAATTGTTTATTGGTGATCTATTAAATTAAGTTTATTAAAGACCCTTATGCATTAATCATGATTGTTTTCTGTTAATTGGATGACAATTAAGCTGCATGAACGTCTCTTAGTTGTTAACCTCATATGTCTATGTGAACACCAATTCATATGCTTAGGAATAATGATTATGAAACTAAGATTAATAAGACAATAATTAGATTAATGTGTGAGCTTGTTTGAAAAACCATCAAACAAGAGGTTAATTGATTTATTAAATTGATTTACCACTACAAATCTTATTTAATCCAAATTATTAATCTAGGGAATTAATTAGTTTAAACACTTGATCACCGCTTAAATTAGTTAATTGTCTAAGGGTTAGGAGTAATGAACATGAACCTAACCACTTAAATTGGTAGCCAATAATAATTAATCTATCATAAATATAAATAACCATAGGAGTGAATTGGTTGAACCTAAATAGAAACATCTTTATCAAATTTGGTGAATTAGTTGCTTGTTTTAGTCATTTAGTTAATTAAGTGTTACTTAAGTTTCTAGTCTTGCAAAACTAGAATAAAAACCTTTTACTTTCATTAATTGTTTTAGTTATAATTAGTTGTTAGTTTAATTTTCCGTTCCCTGAGATTCGACACCGTACTTACTAAACTATACTCCTAAAAGACAGGTTCACTGCCTTTGTGTGCTAAATATATTAATAAAAGTAGGGATAAAACAAGTGCATTTTACACACATCAAGTTTTTGGCGCCATTGCCGGGGAACGGTTCTAAATAATTAATCTAATTCCTAATTTTTTCGATCCTTTGTGTGAGTTTACTTGCATAAAGTTACTTTATTACAGTTTAGTAGTCAGTAATTAGGTTTTAGTATCTGTTTTAGTTTTAATAGTAAGTTTCTAATTTTTTTAAAAATACATTGGTACTCGCCGAGTGCAGTCGTACCTACTCGGCGAGTAGCAGCGTAATCAGCAGTTAAATTTTCGAATTCTTTTAGTATAATTTTTTTTGTTCTTTTTACGCTTTTATTCTGTTTATTTCAGGACTTTCATGACCAGAGGATCAAACGCCCCGCTGCTACCCCCGTTTGAAGATCCCGAAACCGCATTGAAAAGAAACAAGGGAAAGGACGTGGATAGTTCAAGTACACCAAAGAAATCACCCTTGTCCAATTTGAAGACTGTTTTTGGGAAAAAGAAGAGCAGCAAATCTGGAGCATCCAGCGCTTCTTTAGTAATCAACGAACCGGCTAAGGAGGATATCGAGTACGAGACCGAAGAAGAAGAGGACCCGACATACGAGCACGAAACCGAATCCGAGGAAGAGTTAGCTGTCACAATGGCTAACATTGATGAAATCCCCATGGGAGAATGGAAGAAGAGGATGCGAGACGATACTAGCCCGGGACTTGTGCAACCCGCAATTCCCGCGACTGCTACCTTTGAGCTAAAGGGTCATATCCTAGCTTTACTTAAGGAAATACCTTTTTATGGAAAAGACCATGAAGATGCCTACAAACATTTGGATGAAGTCAATGATGTAGCTGATTACTTCAATGTTCCAAATGTGCCCCGCGAGACTCAGCTACTTCGTATGCTTCCAGTGACATTCAAGGCTGCTGCAAAAGACTAGCTCAAACCACTTCCCCCCGGATCAGTCAACACTTGGGCCAAGATGAAAGAAGAATTCATTGATCAGTTTTGCCCACCTTCCAAGATAGCCAAGTTGAAGAAGGCCATTGCTAACTTTGAACAACAAGCTGGAGAATCTCTATATGAAGCTTGGGAAAGGTACAAGAGCTTACTAAGAAACTGCCCACATCATGACCTCAATAGCCAGCAAGAAGTGTCCATCTTCTATGATGGAGTCAATGTCACAACCAGGCAGTTACTAGACTCGCAAGGCCCGCTCACAAAGAAGCCACCCCCGGTGATCAAAGAATTGATTGAAGAATTCTCTAAACACTCTAGAGAATACCACAACCCTAAGGCATGATGTCACTAGGGGAGCTGCCTATGCAGCTACTGAAGACTTATCCGCGGTCATGGCTATGCTAAAAACCATGGATAGGAGGATGGATAAGATGGATCAAATAATCCATGCTATTTGGGTGGGTTGTGAAAACTGCAATGGGCCTCACCTCACTAGAGACTGTGATTTAGATGAAAATGGCAACAAGAAGGCGCAAGTGTGTTACTCAAGTGTAGACCGATATGATGAAGACTGGCGCAAACAAAAGAAAGATTGGCTCCCTTATGAAGAGTACAAGAAAGCCAAGGAGGAAAGGTTTAGGCAAAAAGGGAGAGGGTTCTATCAAAAGGAAGAGTCGGTGCAAGAAAGGAAGCCAAGCTTGGAAGAAATGCTCACAAAATTTGTAGCTGCTTCAGAAAAAAGACACAATGACCATGATGCTGCAATTCAAGAAACAAGGACCATGCTAAGGAACCAGCAAGCATCTATTCACAATATAGAGACACAGCTTGGTCAACTTGCTCAACAAATCAACCAAAGATCATCGGGCGAACTTCCTAGCAAAACTGAAAATAACCCACGAGGCGCGCAAATAAACATTGTCACAACAAGAAGTGGGAAGATAATCACTCCCCTGGCACCTATTCAGACTGAGTCATCCAAGAAATCACAGAAGGAGGAGGCAGAAAAGCAAGCAGAAAACCAAGAAATGCATTCTGACAGTCCTACTCGCCGAGTACCACGTATGGACTCGGCGAGTACATCACAAAAACCCACCGCACCGGTTCCTGAAATACTTTACCAGCCTCCCATGCCATACCCAACCCGAGCTAAGAAGGAGAAGCAGGAAGAGGAGTACCAGAAGTTTCTAGATCACATCAAGACTCTTCAAATCAACATACCATTCATTGAAGCTGTCATGAAAATGCCCAAATATGCAAAGTTCCTTAAGCAAGTTCTCACAAATAGAAAGAAGATGGAAGAAGTGAAGAAGGTGGTACTCAATGAAAACTGCTCAGATGCTATGCTAAATAGGCTACCAAAGAAGAAAGGCGACCTGGGAGCTTGACCTTACCTTGCCAATTTGGCAACTTGACCATCATTCATGCCTTAGCCGATTCGGGAGCAAGTGTGAATCTAATGCCATATTCGTTCTTTAAGAAGTTGGATCTCCCGGAACCAAGGCCAATTCGCATGGCAATACACTTGGCAAACAAAACAGTCACCTTTCCAAGAGGCATATGCGAAGACATACTAGTCAAGGTCGACAAATTCGTCTTTCCCGCTGATTTTATCATTCTAGACATGGAGGCAGATCCACAAGTGCCAATCATCCTTGGAAGACCATTCCTCAACACGGCAAGTGCCATAGTAGACATGAGGGACTCAAAACTCACCTTCCGGGTAGGAGAAGATTCAGTCACATTCGGAGTGGACCAAGCCATGAAGTATTCAAGGAACAGTGACGACACAGCATTCTCAATCGATATGTTAGATGAATTACTGGAGGAAGGCATAGCTGAAGATTCCATCAAGTTCATAGCTGAGGATGAAGAATTTGATCCAGAAAAAGACTTGATGGAAATTGAAAGACTGCTGGAAGAAGCCGACTATGAAGAACTGAAGAAGAGCACTGACAGAACTACTCGCCGAGTAGGACCGCTATACTCGCCGAGTACATCTGAAGAAAAGGCAGAAATCGAAAATGCAGCCACAAACTCGCCGATTACCCTACCTGCACTCGGCGATTCCAACAGTCAGAGCCAAAAATCGGAGCTGAAAACTTTACCAGATCATTTGGAGTATGCTTTTCTCGAAGAAGGCAACCAAAAGCCTATAATTATAGCCTCTGACCTGACCAATTCTGAAAAAGAAGAACTCGTGCAAGTATTGAAGAGGCAGAAACGGGCCATAGCATGGAGCATCGCCGACATCAAGGGAATAAGTCCATCCTATTGCTCCCACAAGATCAACCTGGAAGAAGGAGAAAAGCCGGTTGTACAACACCAAAGAAGACTGAACCCGAATATGCAAGAAGTAGTCAAGAAGGACGTGGTGAAGCTCTTAGATGCGGGAATTATATATTCCATTTCCGACAGTCCATGGGTGAGTCCGGTCCAAGTGGTGCCCAAGAAAGGAGGGATGATGGTCATAACCAATGAAAAGAACGAGCTAATTCCGACACGAACGGTAACCGGTTGGAGAGTGTGCATCGATTATCAAAAGCTAAACGATGCCACTCGTAAAGACCATTTTCCCTTACCTTTTATTGATCAAATGCTAGAAAGATTATCGGTCCATAGCTATTATTGTTTTCTAGATGGATTTTCGGGGTATTTTCAAATACCCATAGACCCAATGGACAAAGAAAATACCACATTCACTTGCCCAAGTGGGACTTTTGCTTATAGACGCATGCCTTTTGGGTTATGCAATGCACCCACGACTTTTCAAAGGTGCATGACAGCTATATTCCACGATATGGTGGAAAAATTCATGGAAGTTTTTATGGACGATTTTTCCGTTTTTGGATCATCTTTCCATGATTGTCTCACTAATCTTGACTTAATGCTTGCTATGTGTGACAAAACTGACTTGGTACTCAATTGGGAGAAATGTCATTTTATGGTCAAGGAGGGTATAGTGTTGGGCCACAAGATTTCCAAAATGGGAATTGAAGTGGATAGAGCAAAGATAGACACTATTGCCAAATTACCCCCACCAACCAATGTGAAGGGCATTAGGAGTTTTCTAGGACACGCGGGTTTTTATCGGCGTTTCATAAAAGATTTTTCCAAAATAACTAGACTTCTAACACAACTACTACTAAAAGATGCACCATTTAATTTCACTAAAGAGTGTTTAGAGGCATTTGAATTTTTAAAGGAAAAACTAACTAATGCCCCGATCATTATTGCACCAAATTGGAACTTACCTTTTGAGATTATGTGTGATGCTAGTGACTATGCATTAGGAGTTGTCCTTGGTCAAAGGGTTGATAAGCACTTTCAACCCATATATTAGGCTAGTAAGACTCTAAACCCAGCCCAAGAAAATTACACCACCACTGAAAAAGAATTACTAGTTGTGGTGTATGCCTTTGACAAATTCCGCCCTTATTTTGTTTTATCCAAAACTACTATTTTTACTGACCACTCGGCTATCAAGTATTTGTTTTCCAAACAGGATGCCAAGCCAAGACTAATACGATGGGTGCTACTTCTTCAAGAATTTGACATAGAGATACGAGACAAGAAGGGAATGGAGAATGTGGCAGCCGACCACTTGTCAAGGCTTGAGAACCCGCAATTGCAAGAAGAAATAGTAGGAGACGACTTCCCGGACGAGTACATCATGGTGACAGTGGGAGAAGAGCCATGGTTCGCGGATATAGCTAATTATTTAGCTACAAAATACATCCCGAAAGACTTTAGCAGCCAACAAAAGAAGAAAGTTTTTGCTGAAATAAAATATTACTTTTGGGATGAGCCTTACCTCTTCCGAAGCTGTGCGGATGGAATCATAAGAAGATGCGTATTCGGGAAGGAAAGCCGGAAAATACTAGAGCATTGTCATAGCGGGCCCACGGGTGGACATCATGGATCACACTAAACGGCGAAGAAGATCTTTGACATTGGGTTTTATTGGCCAACAATTTTTAAAGATGCAACCCAATTTTTCAAAGAATGTGATGCTTGTCAAAGGGTGGGAAACATTTCATCTCGAAATGAAATGCCACAACATAGTATCCAAGTATGCAAGGTGTTCGATGTGTGGGGAATTGAATTCATGGGACCATTTCCCATGTCTAAAGGAAACAAATACATACTAGTGGCGGTGGACTACGTATCTAAGTGGGCGGAAGCACAAGCATTACCAACAAATGACGGACGGGTGGTAGTACGATTTTTAAAGAAACTATTTTCATGATTTGGAGTCCCGAAAGCCCTTATTAGTGACCGAGGCACACATTTTGCCAATGATCAATTGGAAAAACTGTTAAAGAAATATGGGGTCACCCATAAGTTTTCCACATCATACCATCCACAAACTAGTGGACAAACCGAAGTAACAAATCGAGCCTTAAAGCGAATTTTGGAGAAATCGGCGGGGAGCAATCGCAAGGAATGGTCGAATAAGCTAGATGATGCACTTTGGGCCTTTCGTACAGCTTTCAAAACACCTATTGGTACCACACCATATAGGTTAGTTTATGGGAAGCAATGCCATTTACCGGTGGAGCTAGAACACAAGGCGTTTTGGGCATTAAAGAGTTGTAACTTCAACATGGATGAACTAAAGAGCAACCGGTTAATGCAAATGAATGCTCTTGAAGAACTAAGGAATGATGCATACTCCAGCTCATGGCTATTTAAAGAGAAGACTAAGATGTGGCATGACAAGAGGATCAAAGATAAAAAAATTCATGAAGGTCAAAAAGTGTTGCTCTTCAACTCAAGACTCAAGTTTTTCTCGGGAAAACTCAAGTCCGGGTGGGATGGGCCTTTTGTAGTGAAGACGGTGTTTCCACATGGTGCTATAGAGCTATTATCAAGAGATGGCATGCCTTTCAAGGTCAATGGTCATAGGGTTAAAACATATGAAGAAGGAGTCCCCCGTAATGAAGGAATGGAAGAATTGCTGTTGCTGGAAAAGAACGCAGCCATGTAGAAGGGGAGGAGTCCAGCTAAAAACTCCCTAAAAAGAAGCGCTTCTCGGGAGGCAACCCGAGTTTCAAGTTTGCATTTTCTTTCCTTTTGTTTTACTTTATTTTTTTCTTTCTTTTCTTCATTTATTTTGAAGAACATAACTGCTTGAGGACAAGCAATGCTTAGAGTGTGGGGTGAAGGGTTTAAAAAGGAGAAAATACATAAAGTCTTTAAAATTGTCACAAAAATTTTCAATCTGTAAGGTTTACTCGCCGAGTAGGGCCGTATACTTGGCGAGTACCTACCCGAGTAACCCGAAAAAACGCGTAACTGCATATGTACTCGGCGAGTAGGTCCTTTCTACTCGGCGAGTAGCCGATTTACACGGGTGAATAATAAGTCTGTAAAAAGAGTTTTTTTTCACCCATTACACCTCATACTCGCCGTGCACAGCAACCCTTGAGCAGCCAAGCAATTTTTCGCGAGTTCGTCCAATTTTTTCCGAATTTCTACTCGATTCTCATCATTCAACCAAAAAGGTAACATCTTTACACTATAAACTCCTTAAAGGTTTGATCTTTATCACGGATTTGCCCCGATTTGACTTGATTTCGGATTTGGGGGTTTCCTCAAATTCTAGGGTTTCGAATTAGCCATGAATTACGTGATATTAGTGTTGGGTTTTGAGCATTCTAACACTCCTAAGTGTACATGCAACCCTAAATACCTTGGATCTATGTTTTCTCTATTATACATGCAAATAAGAACATCCAAGGTATTATCCTAATCTAGCATACAAAACCTTGTCTATAGCAAGATAGAATACATACCTCTTTAGTGTAGCTTGATGTCTTCAAGCTTTAAGAGCTTAGCCCCAATAGTGTGGAAGCCTCAAACAGAATCACAAATCACCAAAACACCTTGAAAGACTTTAGAGAATATGATTACTTGGTTCTCTCTAGTGAAATTGGCTAGCCCTTCTTAGTGTATCCACACTAGTGCCAATTTCACCAACCAAAGACATCTTTATATAGTATGGAGAATAGGGTTAAACCCATGACCTTTCATTTCATATGATCCATGGGTTAAACACTCCATGGACTATCCATGAAATCTTAGCCCAACCTAAATGAACTTGGCCCATTCCATATATACAAGAGTCCATATTTAATTAGTTCATTTTGATCACTTAATTAATTCTAAATTAATTATTGATCAATACTAATTAAATAATATGATTCCATATTAATATATTAGAACTTATAATATATTAATATTAATAATAAACATACTATTCTCAAAGGATTATCCATATAAATTGTGTCGGTGAAGTGCAACCCAAATGGACCATGCCGGGTCGGGTCAAGTACATACCAAATATAGTTATGGACTTAGACATTAATCCAACAGTCTCCCACTTGGATAAGTCTAAAACTATTATTGCGTATGACTTCAAACCTAACTGGCAATCGTAGCTCTTAAAGTCGCTGTCGAACTCTGATCTTGTCAACGAACTTGTCTATTAGATAAGGGATCATATATTCCTCCATTCTAGATATCATATGGACTGAGACATGGATTATAATCATTCTCTCTGTCCATTTGTTGTTTCCCGATTTTCGATTTATGACGACTGACAAATTGAACAAATCAAATCAGTCCTGGCCCGGCCGAGCACTTCCATTTGTCATCATCAAATCATCGAGGGGCCCACAGATATCGCTTTTATCCCAAAGGTAAAAGGAACGGATAAACTTCGACTCATATGGCTTGTTCTACTACTTGTTGAATCATACACAAAGGCACGTTTTATAACACCGAGTTACCGTATGCGTTTTCGTGCAATCAATGTACTATCAACTCATAGTAACAACTCATATCTCTAGGTTTGAAGAATATAAGATATTATCGTCTCATGATCACTCGTGATAAAATCCATGAAGTGATTCCAATGAGCGCGGGTTGAATCCAATACTCAGAACTTATGAGCACTCATGAGTGTTGTAGCCCTTTGTCCAACACCTTAGACCTCTACAAGCCAACCCATGACAATCTTAATTCATATCTACTTCCAACATATGACCGACTGTGGATGGTTTGAATAACTTAGTCATTCCGGAAGAATAACCCAGTTTATTCGGGAAGTCAAAACATGCAAAATGAAACACAATAATAATTGAATCCAATATGGTATCAACCCTTTGAACATAAATAAAACACCTTTTATTTATCACCATATGATTACACATTATTCATTGTATACTGTTTCAGCTATCAACTTTATTCTTGAATTTAAAACAATAGTTGTCCCATGCTCCAAGCATGTACACTATGTTTTCTAAACACTAGTCATGCCATACACCAAGTATGCATACTATGTTTGTCTATGATCTTTACTTTGTGAACTAGATCAATTGAACATAACTTCAATGATTCTCTTTTCACAGTCCCAAATCCTTACTGCAAATGCAAGAATTCCAATTTCATGCCATTTACTGAAATCTGTTAGATTCTAAACTTATATGCATTGATCCTCTTGTAATGATTATGCACAAATTCACAAAGACTTGGCAACAATCATTACAGAGTATTCCAAAGGAGATCAACTCCTTGGAAACATCCTTCTTGCATTAAGTTTCCTTAATCTTACACAGATTGAAAATTCTAACTTTGAAACATTTCCAGATTCCATTTTGACTATCACTTCTGAACAAGAGTTGCCTCCTTACAGATTATGTCAATATGGTCCTTCCAGAATTATCACTATACTTCCAAATGTCCTTGAGCAACCAATCTTTGGTAAACCTTAGATTGTCCTCGACAATTGTTTAATCCTTTTAGTCATATCCAGTTCTAAACCTTTTCCCTTCTTAATGCCCCAGGCATCTGGAAAATTTTAGAATGGATGAATATAGCACATGTAATCGACCCTATATCCGAAGCATATGGCACACGATTCATGATGTCTCACATAAAGACTAAACCAGTCTTTTGCTATAACATTTCCATTTCTATTTGCCAAGTTCTCATATTTCATATTATGAAAAGGGATGTCGTAATCATAATCGAATTTTAGAACGCAAATAATGGACCCATATACAGAATTTCCTTATATTGAGCCATTCCAACATGAAATTCATATATATATATATATATATATATATATATATATATATATATATATATATCTATATATATATCCTTGACTAAATGATTAAAACCTCACGATCTAAGCTTATAGATTTGAGATGAAGTATAATTTCCTCTCCCTTAATTATAGCAAAACAACTCTTTCCCAATTGAAACCTTTTGTTTTCTATAATTAACATTGCTAACTTGCAATACTTATCATAATTATCATGCTCCCACTAACATGATGATTATTAGCATAACACTTATGCTCCCACTAGCTTTGACATATACTCAGAAAGCTCGACTTCTAGAAATCAATACTTTATTGACTTTCTTACCAAAGTTCAGATTTCTGATACTAGATTGCTTTGATAAAACTTTATCAAAAACATACACCTTTCCTTAGATAGCACACTTGTGTGTCTAAACAATTATGAAGAGGGATGCTGTAATCATAATGGTTAGACCTTTTTGCCACTTCTCACAAGTCCAGGTTAGTGTGCCGGTAAACCACACACGCTCCACTAACGACTTTGAGAATGCAAATGTCACAATTGCTATCTAGCTAAAATCTACTTAGTGAAAGTGTTTCCTCACCATCATTTTCATGAATCGGAAAGAAACCTTATGACACTTAGATTTACTGGTGTATGTGTTCTTATCCATGTGAATTGTCAAAACCATAGTCACAAGACAAGGATAATGACAAATCCAAACTCATATGGACTGAACTCAATCTTAACTTCTTGCCACCTGGAAGCTCAAGGGCCTGCCATTGCTTCCAAGTTGTTGTGCAACTAATTGAGAGCTCTAAGAACTCATATGCAAAGCCAACTTTAACTGGAATAGGCACAGATATGTCAACACGATAGGTTATAAACCTCAAGTCGTGTGCTAGGGAAGACCTTCAGGTTTTGTTCTTGATTAGTTCTTGAGACTTTCAAGACCTTTAAGACTCCCACTGTCCTCTTGACCTATAAGACTCCCTTGTCAAATATCCAAGAGATAGTGTGGATTCTAATCAAGACAAACACTTCACACAATTGGCCTAAGTTGATCTTTGTTTTATCCAAAACATCACAACTTACCAATTTCAAATGTACAAGAGTAGAAAACTTTTACTCTTACATTTGACAAGTGTTTTAAACCTTCTTTAAGACATGTCACTCAAGTTACAATCTTGGTGTAACAACTCAAATTTTCAAACAAATTTTTCATTTTAAAAATGTGTTTATTTCCATTCAAAACAAGGTATAAATAGTTTAAGTATTCTGTCAATACAAATAATCAAAATCCCAAGATCATAAAAGTAGTCTTCAGTGTGTATCGATCACGCCGGCGCCTTCCCACGGACCTCGCTAGTACCTGAAATACATGTACAACAACTGTAAGCATAAATGCTTAGTGAGTTCCCTAATATACAACTTACGCACATACGCCTTTCCAGGCCCGACCTTCCGGTCCATGTGTCTCAGGGGACTTCCGTCCCTGCTGGGTAAACCTTCCGGTCCTACCCACGCCGACCTTCCGGTCCATCACACAACATATCGCCTTCCGGCCCATAACGTATTGCCTTCCGGCCCATAATATAATCGCCTTCCGGCCCATAACATACATAGCACATATAACAAATAACTTACCACATATAGCATACATATCACATATCATATCCGACCTTCCGGTCACACAGTCAAACCCCTCCGGGTACAGTATAGTGAGAAGACTCACCTCGTAAAAGCTGAAAGCTAGCAAATCCTGAAATCACTCGTGCACAATCCGACGAGCTACAACCTCCCTATAACATCACATATCTCATTAATACTTATATCTTCTAAGTGTGACTATCCCTAAGAAGTCAGACTTAGGTCAACTCTGGTCAACGGTCAACGGTCAACTTGACCGGACTCGGCGAGTACCATGGCGACTCGGCGAGTCTAGACGTCCTCCAACTTTCTGAGATTCATTATCTACTCGTCGAGTATCCTCCTCGACCCGACGAGTTACCCCTGGAAGAATCGCGGGGCCACCCCGACTCCACTCGCCGAGTCTGAAGAACAACTCGGCGAGTCCCAGTAAATCTTCAAGCTACTCGCCGAGTCTGAAGAACAACTCGGCGAGTCCATGCCATGCAAACGAGTAACTGCTTTCTAAATTACATATGATCCCGAGATATACAATCATGGGACTTTCTGGACTTCTAAACATCTTATTACTGGGGTATAAACGTTCGGGTAATAACATAATAACCCATCTAATCACTAAATGGGTTTCATAAACCCTAATTTCGCATACACATCAAATAACAGAATTGGAATCCGAAATATTACCTGGAATATGCCCTCTCTGAGTCTCCAAACCGCAGAACTCGAATCCCTTGCTATTCCTTTAGCCAAAACCCTTCTCCTCTTTGCCCAACAATCTCTTCAAGCCCTAATATCCTCCAATCTTGCTCTAGATGCCCACAGCCGTTTAGGGTTCCTCTCAATCGACTAAAGACGGATAATGACGGGATATAAGAGCATTATATACGATCCAAAACCAAACGGTTAGGGTTCTGCTGAACAGCGTCAACTCGCCGAGTCCATATCTGGACTCGTCGAGTCCAGTCGCGAACCCGCGACCAAGTCTGCGATCCTACTCGGCGAGTCTAGGCTCCAACTCGCCGAGTCCCCTCTTAACTCACCCCAAAAACATAATTAAACAATACCTGAGATTTCGGGCTGTTACAACTCTCCCCCACTGGGATTAGACTTCGCCCTCGAAGTCTCATTCTGCAAATAGTTCCGGATGCTGCTCCCGCATCTCGCGCTCCGGTTCCCAAGTCATTTCCGATCCCTTACGGTGTTGCCATTGAACCAACACCAGAGGTACCTCCTTGTTCCTCAGAACTTTGATCTTCCGATCTCTGATAGTCACTGCTCTCTCCGCGTAATTCAGGCTCGCATCCACCTGAATATCCTCCAATGGAACCACTGCCGACTCATCGGCTATGCACTTCCTCAACTGCGACACATGAAAAGTGTCGTGGATCTGACCCAACTCCGCTGGCAACTCCAACCGATAGGCTACCCGGCCTATCCTTGCAATCACACGAAATGGCCCAATATACCGGGGCCCCAATTTGCCTCTTTTCCTGAATCGAATCACTCCTTTCCAAGGAGAGACCTTCAGGAGAACGAAGTCGCCGACCTGAAATTCAAGCTCGGATCGGCGCCTGTCTGCATAACTCTTCTGCCGGCTCTAGGCGGTCAATAACCTCTGTCTAACTTGCTGAATCTGCTCTGTCGTCTGAAGCACGATCTCCGTGCTGCCCATTACTCTCTGTCCCACCTCTCCCCAGCAAATGGGGGTCCGACACCTCCTACCATACAACAGCTCAAAAGGTGGCATACCAATGCTCGAATGATGGCTGTTGTTGTAGGAAAACTCTGCTAAGGGTAAATATGCATCCCAGCTACCCCCGAAGTCTAACACACACGCTCGAAGCATGTCTTCCAGCGTCTGAATCGTCCGCTCACTCTGACCGTCTGTCTGGGGATGGTATGCGGTACTAAAATGCAATTTAGTACCCAGCTCCTCGTGGAATTTCTTCCAGAATCTGGAAGTGAAGCGCACATCACGGTCTGACACAATCGAGATCGGCACCCCATGCCGAGATACCACTTCTCTCACATATATCTCTGCCAACTTCTCCGCTGAAGAACTCTCACTGATGGCAAGGAAGTGTGCACTCTTCGTCAACCTATCCACAATCACCCAAATTGCATCAACTCCCTGGCAGTCCTCGGCAATTTGGTGATAAAATCCATAGTGATCTGTTCCCACTTCCACTCGGGGATCTCCAATGGCTGTAACTTGCCATGCGGTCTCTGGTGCTCGGCCTTAACCCTACGGCAGGTCAAGCACCTCTCAACGAACCATGCCACGTCCCTCTTCATACAGGGCCACCAATACTCCTTCCTCAAATCCAAATACATCTTCGTAGCACCGGGATGGATTGAGAATTTCGACCTATGAGCCTCTTCCATCAAAGTAATACGCGTACCGCCCACGAACGGTACCCAGATCCGACCCTGAAACGTCATAAGCCCTCGACTATCCTTAACAAACTCTGAAATTAACCCCACAACTCGCTCTTTCTTCTGCATTTCTGGTCGCACAGCCTCTGCCTGTGCCCCACGAATAGCGTCCAATACTGGAGTCATCACAGTCAGTCTCAAGCATACATCTCGCAACGGAGCGCTCTCCGCCCTGCGGCTCAACGCATCGGCTACCACATTAGCCTTGCCTGGGTGGTACAGGATCTCACAATCGTAATCCTTGACCACATCCAACCACCTCCTCTGACGCATATTTAGGTTGGGCTGATCCATCAAATACTTCAAGCTCTTATGATCCGTATAGATTGTACATCGAACCCCATACAGGTAGTGGCGCCAAATCTTGAGAGCGAACACTACTGCTCCCAACTCTAAATCATGCGTGGGGTATCTCGCCTCATGAGGTTTCAGCTGTCTCGACGCATACGCTATCACATGACCCCTCTGCATCAACACTGCACCCAGTCCCGAAATCGATGCGTCGCAATATACCACAAAATCTTCCATCCCTTCTGGAAGAGCTAATACCGGGGCTTCGCACAACCTCTGGCGGAGTGTCTCGAAGGAGGTCTGCTGCTCTGGCCCCCATGAGAATGCAACACCCTTCCGGGTCAATCTGGTGAGTGGCACTGCGATCTTGGAGAAATCCTTGATGAATCTCCGGTAATACCCTGCCAACCCAAGGAAGCTCCTGATCTCAGAAGGTGACTTCGGCACCTCCCAACTCATCACCGCCTCAACCTTGGCCGGATCGACCAATATCCCTTTCTGATTGACAACATGTCCTAGAAATTGGACCTCTCGCAGCCAGAAGTCACATTTGGAGAACTTTGCATAAAGCTTCTCCGACCTCAATACCTCAAGGACCTCCCTCAAATGCTCCTCATGCTGCTCTCTAGATCTAGAATACACCAGAATGTCGTCGATGAATACAATCACTGACCGATCCAACATCGGTCTGCATACCCTGTTCATGAGATCCATGAACACCGCCGGGGCATTAGTGAGTCCGAAAGGCATCACCACAAACTCATAATGCCCATATCGCGTCCTAAACGCTGTCTTCTGGACATCTTCCTCCCGCACTCTCACCTGATGGTACCCCGACCTCAGATCGATCTTGGAAAACCAAGACGCTCCCTGCAACTGATCGAATAAATCATCGATCCTCGGTAACGGGTAACGGTTCTTGACCGTCAACTTGTTCAACTCCCGGTAATCAATACACATCCGGTGTGAACCATCCTTCTTCTTGACGAACAGAATAGGTGCTCCCCACGGCGAGCTGCTCGGCCGAATGAATCCCTTCCCCAACAGTTCCTGGAGCTGCGAGGACAACTCTTGCATCTCTGGAGGTGCAAGACGATAAGGCACCTTAGCAATAGGCGCGGCCCCCGGAACCAGATCGATACCAAACTCTACTTGCCTCACAGGAGGTACTCCCGGCAGCTCCTCGGGGAAAACATCTGGAAATTCACACACCATAGGGACCTCCTCAACTGATTTCGGTCTCTCAGGAACCTCCCGCGTATCCATAACATACGCCACAAAACCCTTACAGCCCTGCTGTAGACACTGCCTCGCCCTAGCGGCCGAACAAAAAGCTGATCCCGAACGGGTACCCTCGCCGTACACCGAAAGGACTCCCCCACTATGGTCTCGTATGGTCACCAGCTGACGCTCACAGTCGATGACAGCACCGAATCGGCTCAACCAGTCCATGCCTACGATGACACAAACATCACCCATCGCAATAGGGATTAGGTCAATCGGGAATTCCACCCCGAAAATCTCTAGTACACATCCCCGAAAAACCTCCGTGGCACAAATCACTTTCTCGTCAGCTATAGAAACTCTCAAAGGTCGACTCAACGACTCACGACTGACGCTGATATGCTGACTAAAGGCTAAGGACACAAAGGACCTACTCACACCCGAGTCAAATAACACTAAGGCAGGCACAGAGTTCACAAGAAAAGTACCTACGCATATAATAACATAAGCATAACATCTCGACATTAAAATAATTACATGAATTACAACATACCTGCCACAACATCGGGCGCAGTGCGGACCTCCTCCGCAGTCAGCTGAAAAGCTCTTCCCCGAGCCCTCGGGGCCTCGGCCTTCACCGGTCGAGTCGTAGTAGTTCCGGCAGCAGGTGCAGATCCCTGAAGAAGCTGAGGGCACTCGGCCTTCCTATGGCCAGTCTGGTTGCAATGAAAGCAAACCGTAAATCCCTTGGGACACTCCCTAGCAATGTGCCCCTCCTTGCCACACTTGTAGCAAGCACCAGATCGACACGCCCCCTCATGACCCTTGCCGCACTTTCCGCAAGTGCGGCTCTTCGAACCTCCCGTCCTCGCATCGGCGGACTTGGTCCGCTTGGCTGCCGGCTGGAACTGAGTCGGTCGCCGGTCCACCCGCTGAGACTCGGCCTCCTCCCTGGCCTGGGTCTCCAACTCGATCTCGCGCTTCCTGGCATTCGCCTGAAGCTCAGCAAAAGTATGGTAGGTGGAGTTCGACACAAACTCCCGGATATCCCTCCTCAACACTCCCAAGTACCGGCTCATCCGAGCCTGATCAGTGGACACCAGCTCGGGGCAGAACGTTGCCCTCTCATGAAACTTCCGCGTAATCACCGCAACAGAATCAGTACCCTGCTTGAGGGTTAAGAACTCCTGCACCAATCGTTCCCTCTCCACCGGGGGAACGTACTCATCCCTGAACATGGCAGTAAATCCCTCCCATGTCACCGCTGTAGTCTCTGCCAAAGTGAAGTTCGCCGTCACGAACTTCCACCAGTCCTTCGCTCCCAGGCGGAGCTGGTTCAATGCGAACCGTACCCTCAGGTGCTGCGGGCATGAACACGTGTAGAAGCACCCCTCTATGTCCGCGATCCACCTCATCGCAGCAATCGGATCCTGCGTCCCATCGAACTCCGGTGGCTTCGTGTTGCTGAACTCTCGGAACAGCAACGAGTCACCTCCCTGTGGCCTAGCAGCGGCCACAGCTGCGGTAGCTGCAGCGGTTGCAGCCTCAGTCAACGCGGCGTACCGCTCATCGAATGTCTCCATCAGGGTGGTCTTAATAGACCCAAACATCTCCGGGATCTCAGCCCGGATCGCTGCCGCCACCTCCTCGTGAATCATCTGACGAATATCCTCGTCACTCACACCGCTCGTACTTGCTCCGTGGCGCGGTCTAACCATGATGTCTCTGAAATACAACATAAAACTATCAGAGACTCCACCGAGTATAATTGTACTCGATACGCAACCCTACTCAGTCCCCGATATCCAGGGATTCTTACTTGGGTCTCCCACTGACCCGGTGTCCTCGGTAGTACGGGCCCAATACTACCGACCACACCGCATCAGTGTTCATCCCAAGTCCTCCTCCCCAAACTCCGGATAGTGAGTACTCTACTGCTGATATGCACCATCTACCCGCATGCTAGCAACACATCTCATATAGGCAAATTTCCCTAGACTAAGGCATCACAAATCAGGCCACTCTAGTCCTATCATGGATACCTAGTCTTCTAGCATGCATAACAATTCATATCATATAATATTGTAAGGTATTTTGGGGATCTTTACCGTTCGGGCACTGACTGATCGTACACACTGCTTCTTTCTTGCCCACCACAAAACCATTTACAAAAGTTTATGCCTTTATTTAACAAAAAAAGTTTCCCTCAAATCCTCGGTTTGAGTTCAGCTACTCCCGAAGGTGCACCCGAATCCCTCAAACCAAGGCTCTGATACCAATTGTAACAACTCAAATTTTCAAACAAATTTTTCATTTTAAAAATGTGTTTATTTCCATTCAAAACAAGGTATAAATAGTTTAAGTATTCTGTCAATACAAATAATCAAAATCCCAAGATCATAAAAGTAGTCTTCAGTGTGTATCGATCATGCCGGCGCCTTCCCACGGACCTCGCTAGTACCTGAAATACATGTACAACAACTGTAAGCATAAATGCTTAGTGAGTTCCCCAATATACAACTTACGCACATACGCCTTTCCAGGCCCGACCTTCCGGTCCATGTGTCTCAGGGGACTTCCGTCCCTGCTGGGTAAACCTTCCGGTCCTACCCACGCCGACCTTCCGGTCCATCACACAACATATCGCCTTCCGGCCCATAACGTATTGCCTTCCGGCCCATAATATAATCGCCTTCCGGCCCATAACATACATAGCACATATAACAAATAACTTACCACATATAGCATACATATCACATATCATATCCGACCTTCCGGTCACACAGTCAAACCCTTCCGGGTACAGTATAGTGAGAAGACTCACCTCGTAAAAGCTGAAAGCTAGCAAATCCTGAAATCACTCGTGCACAATCTGATGGGCTACAACCTCCCTATAACATCACATATCTCATTAATACTTATATCTTCTAAGTGTGACTATCCCTAAGAAGTCAGACTTAGGTCAACTCTGGTCAACGGTCAACGGTCAACTTGACCGGACTCGGCGAGTACCATGGCGACTCGGCGAGTCTAGACGTCCTCCAACTTTCTGAGATTCATTATCTACTCGTCGAGTATCCTCCTCGACCCGACGAGTTACCCCTGGAAGAATCGCGGGGCCACCCCGACTCCACTCGCCGAGTCTGAAGAACAACTCGGCGAGTCCCAGTAAATCTTCAAGCTACTCGCCGAGTCTGAAGAACAACTCGGCGAGTCCATGCCATGCAAACGAGTAACTGCTTTCTAAATTACATATGATCCCGAGATATACAATCATGGGACTTTCTGGACTTCTAAACATCTTATTACTGGGGTATAAACGTTCGGGTAATAACATAATAACCCATCTAATCACTAAATGGGTTTCATAAACCCTAATTTCGCATACACATCAAATAACAGAATTGGAATCCGAAATATTACCTGGAATATGCCCTCTCTGAGTCTCCAAACCGCAGAAATCGAATCCCTTGCTGTTCCTTTAGCCAAAACCCTTCTCCTCTTTGCCCAACAATCTCTTCAAGCCCTAATATCCTCCAATCTTGCTGTAGATGCCCACAGCCGTTTAGGGTTCCTCTCAATCGACTAAAGACGGACAATGACGGCATATAAGAGCATTATATACGATCCAAAACCGAACGGTTAGGGTTCTGCTGAACAGCGTCGACTCGCCGAGTCCATATCTGGACTCGTCGAGTCCAGTCGCGAACCCGCGACCAAGTCTGCGATCCTACTCGGCGAGTCTAGGCTCCAACTCTCCGAGTCCCCTCTTAACTCACCCCAAAAACATAATTAAACAATACCTGAGATTTCGGGTTGTTACACTTGGAGTATGACTCTAAGACTTGTATTGGAACGAAGTATGACTCATCTTCTTGATTTAACCATTTCAACAATTCAAGTTCCTCTTCTTAGTCATAAGAATGCACTAAGAGTTTCCTTAGATAACTAATTTTGATATGATTTCTTAATCATTAAGATGATCACAAAAACTGATACTAAAGTACTCTCCCATCTTTTCAGATTTGAGAAACTTTTATCCTTCTGCCTAATTTGATTCTTCTTATTCGCTCTGCCATACATTGGAACCTTTTCCAATGTCTCAGAGTTACACTTAAGCTTGTAAGTATAATCATATTTACTGAGCTTTAGTAAACTATGACGAATAGTCTTATCAAACTTTTGTGGTGGACTTAATCAGTGCACAAGAATGTGTACTCGATCCTTTAGTCCTTTACTTGACTCACACATCCATGTGAACAAGTAATTAGTCTTAATTTTTCCAAAACTTGAAAGTTCTCATTCATCATGCAATACAACTTGCATGATTCCATGTTTCGGTCCAATTGAAACTTGGGTGATGAGAATCTTTCCTTATTTGGTAAATCTAGACATTACCACAAATGAAAGAATCAATTTCATATTTCCACTCTTGCTCTTAATGGAATCATATAGGCAACAATTTTTCCTTAAATGCCATTGTAAGGATATTTTAAAATAAATAAAATCAAAAATTTTTCTTTTATTTTAAAACTTTGCGGAAAAACTTATCCTTACAATCCATATGAAAACTTGTTGTTATCTATTCCTTAAGCAATATCTCATAACTCCTAAGAAGTAGCTCAAGAATCCGATTTTTCAAACTATGCGATAGAAATCCATCTACGCGATCAGATTCAGCATATTCTTTCTTTAAGTTTCTTCACTTTTCTTTGATTCTTAAATATCACCATGTGACCCAGTCACATCATGTATCAAGAATCTCAGAATAGAAACTTAACAGAGTTAGATAGTGGACTTTACCTGAAGTAGAGTCAAACTTATTGACTTTAACATCCTTAGGTAAATTTTGGCAGCTTCGCAACCAATGCCCCTTTCTTTGGCAATACAAACATATGGACCCTTTGATAATGGTACACGGGACTATCACGGACTTAGCTTTTTCTCTTTACCATTTGGTCAACCGAGTTGACTATGGCCGATCCCTTTCCATTGGGAAGAGAATGCTTTCCGGATTTCCTGTGTCACTATTGTCAATGTCCATCAAGTTTTAAGGAAGTTGATCTTAACAAATAGATAAGATCATTAAAGGTCTTGTCATAGTCTGTTTCATAGGTGTCCCAAAGGAACTCACTATATGACTTAGAAAGTGATTGAACCACCAACTTTCTCAAGACTTTGACACCCAACTCTCCCGGCTTGTCAATATGTGACTACATCTCCAAGATGTGATCACACCTAGACCTTGCCTTGCCAATAGGGCTTGAGTGACCTTAAACTTTTCAAGAACTTGTGGGTTGGGGAGAATAGTTGGAGGAGGTGAAAGAAGTATGATTTCCATGGGACATCATCTTCATTTAGGAAAGCTTGTTTCAAGAGATTTGGGAAGATCATAGGTGTCTAAACCAGACAACTTTTGGGAGATATTCAAGATAGTTGATTTAAAGTCCTTAATATGACACCCAATATGAAATATTAAGGCTAGGACCCAACAAACTATTTTAGAACTTAGAAGAGGTGTGCCGTAATCCAAGCTATAAAATATTTGAAGGTAGGTGAATGACGATTCACCAATTTCCACCAAGATAAACGAAATGTATTATTAGGTTTTAATTGGTTTTGAAACTCCTAGATCTTTGAGATTCATTGAACTGTTCAAAGGCATGTTTCAATCTCGAGTGTGCCCTTCAGGTTTTGTGACTGGGATGCCGAGGATCACAAAACAAGGTGTGAAGTAACCATGCAAATCACTTGGTACCCTTAATAAATTACCCCTCAATCGATGTGCCGGTTAACCACACACGCTCCATCGATACTATGATAAATATTAAGTCACCCTTTACCTACCTTGTTAAGTCCAAGTTAGTGTGCCGGTTAACCACACACGCTCCACTAACGACTTAGACAAAGTGTAAAGTGTAATTTCATGGGTTAGCACCTTATTCACATTTTTCCTAAGTAACTAAGATTGGGTATTATTAAGAGTTTAGTTACTTAGTATTATCATTAATACTTTTAATGAAGGAGAATTATAGTCTTGTCAAACCCGTTCGGCTAACGACCCTCCACCGGTCAAGCAAGCGGTGGGTGAGAGTGGACACCCATTAAGTTGCCATTTTATAGGCAACAACCTTATACCCACCTTATAGACCGGCTTCGTGAATGAGGCGTACTAGCGGTAAGACTGACTTTACTCTTATACATATATATATATATATATATATATATATATATATATATATATATATTATTAACTTATAATATTATACAGTATAAGGGTTGAATTTTAACTTTTAAAATTCTAAGGGCTAACTTGGAATTAAAGTATTCATAAGGAAAACTTTTGAAATTCCAAAACTTGAGGGCAAGTTTTGAAACTATTCAAAACTAATTAATTCCATAACTTATGTGTTTAAAGTAGTTTTAATTAAAAAACTCTTCAAGTTCCATAACTTGAGGACAAGTTATGGAAGACTTTAAATTGTTTAAAGAATGTAACTTTTTCTTTATTTTGTAACTTATGGAATTAATTAAGGTTACATATTTTTTACTTAATGAAGTGACTCTTGAACCTCCATAACTTAAGGACAAGACTCTTCATTTTTTGTAACCATTGCCAACTTTATGAGTTTTAAGATTCATAAATGTGACTTTTAAGTTACATAAACACATTTTATGAACTTCTTTTAGATTAATTTGGATTAAAACCAACTAACAAATAACATTTTTCATCAATCTAAATTAACTCATAAAACAAGATAACACAAAAAAAAACTTTTCATGTTCCATAACTTAAGAACAAGTTATGGAATTCTTTAAAACATTAAGACCAAGTTTTGTAACTCCATAAAAAACTTTGAATCAATTTTTTTAAAACCTTTTCATATCCATAACTTATGGAGGTTTCAAAAAACTCTTTAGATCAACCTTTTAAAACTAATAAAATAATCATATCGTTTTAACTTTTACTAAATTTGACCAAATTCAGCTCATATAGCAAATGATTCAAATTTTACAAATAATTAGTTTTTCACAAAAACAAGAAATTATCTTAAAATTTGACAAACTTCATGTTTTTTTTTCCTTCAACTTGGAAAAAAAAATTCATTTGCATCAAATATAATAGAAAACAACCCATGGCTCTGATACCACTGTTGGGTTTTGACCATTCTAACACTCCTAAGTGTACATGCAACCCTAAATACCTTGGATCTATGTTTTCTCTATTATACATGCAAATAAGAACATCCAAGGTATTATCCTAATCTAGCATACAAAACCTTGTCTATAGCAAGATAGAATACATATCTCTTTAGTGTAGCTTGATGTCTTCAAGCTTTAAGAGCTTAGCCCCAATAGTGTGGAAGCCTCAAGTGGAATCACAAATCACCAAAACCTCTTGGAAGACTTTAGAGAATATGATTACTTGGTTCTCTCTAGTGAAATTGGCTAGCCCTTCTTAGTGTATCCACACTAGTGCCAATTTCACCAACCAAAGACATCTTTATATAGTATGGAGAATAGGGTTAAACCCATGACCTTTCATTTCATATGATCCATGGGTTAAACACTCCATGGACTATCCATGAAAGCTTAGCCTAACCTAAATGAACTTGGCCCATTCCATATATACAAGAGTCCATATTTAATTAGTTCATTTTGATCACTTAATTAATTCTAAATTAATTCTTGATCAATACTAATTAAATAATATGATTCCATATTAATATATTAGAACTTATAATATATTAATATTAATCATAAACATACTATTCTCAAAAGATTATCCATATAAATTGTGTCGGTGAAGTGCAACCCAAATGGACCATGCCGGGTCGGGTCAAGTACATACCAAATATAGTTATGGACTTAGACATTAATCCAACAATTAGGACGAATTTCTTTATGATTTGTGGTTAGATAAGCTATTACAACAAACCCCTATAGAGAAATTGGATTATTAACTGCTATGCATAGGTCCGAGACATTTGCAGTCTCGCAGTTCATCCTACTCGCCGAGTAGGTTGTCTACTCGGCGAGTAGATGACTTTTTAGACCCACTTTTCTTGTTTTTAATTACTGGCTATTGTTTGCTGGTGTGTTTGTTGGTGTTTGTATGCAGGAACCATGTTCAGAAGGGGGCAATCTTCACGCGGGGGAAGTCAAAATGATATTCCATGGCTTTCCTTTCAACACATAACTTCCAAGTCATCCCAAAACCGGGCTAGAAACAGGCTGGAAGCCCTAAAACAAAAGGAAATTCATCTCCCAAATGCGGCTGACTGGGGTTGGCTGGGAAATGTCGGGTTAGAGGAGGAGCTTACACCATATTTGGTAAAAGAGTGTAGTTTGGGGTACACCACCATTACGTGTGACGGGTGGTTACAATTGTTCAAAATTCAGGAGTCCGTGTATGCTGAGTTGTGCTGGGAGTTTTTTGCTACCATCTCATTCCGAGGTGGTAGTGATTACTACAATCCCAACGTGATCTCTTTTTCTTTGGGTGGAGAGCTGCGACAGTGCAGCATTGCTGAGTTCTCGTGGAGGTTGGGGATTTATGATCAAAGCGTGATGTTGACAGAAGATTTTGAAGCATTCCTGGAAAACAGCCACAAAGAACTTCCCGAGGCAGTGGTGGCCTCGACATGGTGGAACACAATAGCCAACAGAGTTTATATTCCGTCCACCGCTCAAGAAGGCCACATCCGCTCACCGATCCACCGCCTTCTTCACCGATTTGTCGCCAGTACCATCAACCAAAGGAAGGATTGAGACAAGGTTCCAACCCTTGACATCTTTTATTTATGGAGTATCATTACTCCCGAGGCCTTTTGCAACATTCCTTACTGCATTTCCAAGTTCCTTGTCGAAGGGGCGGTCAAGGAGAAAGTTAATTCAAAAATCAATGGAGGAATGTTTATTACTCGACTGGCCAAGTCGTATGGGATACTTGATCTACCGCAAGCTAGGGCGCTCACGGTTATCCACCCTCCACCATTCAACACGGCATTATATCAGAGGGCGAGGATAGTTGGAAAGTTTGGTGACTCCTTTACCATCCCACATGAAGATGTGCCGGCGATTCTGGAGGAGCTGGGAAGGCGGGTTAGACAACGTAGCGAACGGGTACGAGAAGACCCACCGGTTATTTCGGTGGAGGAGGATAACGATGGGTGGAATCAATTAGAGTACCTCCGCTACCTAGATGACATTGGGCAAGGGGTGAACTACAATAACCAATCTTTTGAATATCTTTTTCAGCAAATGAATATCGCCCCAAGACCCGGTTCCGGATACCCGTATATCATGAATTGGGAGGAGCAGATGAGAAGGAGAGTCGGAGAAGGAGGAAGTGGCACGGGAGGCGCTGATATGGAGGATGAATGATGAAGATTTGTTTTCTTTTATTTTTGTTTTTGTTTTTATGATGATGTTTTAATTATGTTTTGGACAAATGTTTAAACACTTGGATGATGGTTGTTTTGGAGGTGTGATTATTAGTGTTACTTTTAGTTTTTCAATTTTCAGGAAGGAAGATTAGGAGGCATGCTAAGTTGAGGGTCAAAAAGGGAATTAGGAGATTTTCAAGAAAAATGAAGTGTTGTTCTAAGGATTGAGTCCGTGCAAGTTGAGAGTGATTGAGTGTGCTATTACTGGATGAATTAGAAGAGAGGGTCAGGTTGTATTTCCAAACTAGAGTCAAATGGAGCATCAGTACTAATTTTTTTTGGAACTGTCAGATCTACTCGCCGAGTAGGTTTTGTGCACTCGGCGATATCTATAAAAATTGAACCTTTATCCGAGGAGAAGACACCTTTGGCGATTTTTGAAGATCCTTCTGCGATTAAGAGCACCAGAAGACGCTGAGGAATTCTAATCTCCAACCTTTTGAAGAATTGAAGCAACTAGGTTAATCATTCCACTTATGCTTAAGATTTGATGACGTCTAATCTAGGTGAATTTGTTTTTGTGTGTGATTTTACTGCAACTATGAACTAATTTCGTTTTTGTTTCTGTTTGGGGAATACCAAGGAACTCCTATGGTTTAATTCTTAGTTTTGATTAATTGTTCATTGGTGATCTATTAAATTAAGTTTGTTAAAGACCCTTATGCATTAATCGTGATTATTTTCTGTTAATTGGAAGACAATTAAGCTGCATGAACATCTCTTAGTTGTTAACCTCATATGTCTATGTGAACACCAATTCATATGCTTAGGAATAATGATTAAGAAACTAAGATTAACAAGACAATAATTAGATTAATGTGTGAGCTTGTTTGAAAAACCATCAAACAAGATGTTAATTGATTTATTAAATTGATTTACCACTACAAATCTTATTTAATCCAAATTATTAATCTAGGGAATTAATTAGTTTAAACACTTGATCACCGCTTAAATTAGTTAATTGTCTAAGGGTTAGGAGTAATGAACATGAACCTAACCACTTAAATTGGTAGCCAATAATAATTAATCTATCATAAATATAAATAACCATAGGAGTGAATTGGTTGAGCCTAAATAGAAACATCTTTATCAAATTTGGTGAATTAGTTGCTTGTTTTAGTCATTTAGTTAATTAAGTGTTACTTAAGTTTCTAGTCTTGCAAAACTAGAATAAAAACCTTTTACTTTCATTAATTGTTTTAGTTAAAATTAGTTGTTAGTTTAATTTTCCGTTCCCTGAGATTCGACACCGTACTTACTAAACTATACTCCTAAAAGACAGGTTCACTGCCTTTGTGTGCTAAATATATTAATAAAAGTAGGTATAAAACAAGTGCATTTTACACACATCAGTGGTTTACCAAAAGGTTCAAACTGTGCCAAATCAGGTTTACGCTGTCACAGGGGTCACTGGAAAACAAACAGGTGAACTAAAAATATTGGTTGATAAAGACAATGTTGAAGGGTGTGATAACTATTTTTGGTCCGCTCCTATCGATAATGCAGACGAGAAAGTGGGTCTTCGAGAGAAAACCTCATGGAGGGTAAAGGGCAGATATGTTGCCGAACCAATCAACAAACCCTCAAGCTTTGACAAACCAAGCTCAAGTTGAACCAAATTGATACCGGAAGAATCGGGAAAGAAACCGGAAGAATCAAAGAAGACTTCGAATATATCTTCCAATTCAACCGAAGCTCAAAAGGAGAAGCAAAAATCAAGCTTCAACATTCATAAATCTGAGAAGGAGTTGGCTGAACAGAAACACCAAAGAAATCAGAGGCACATGAAGAATCTGAATGAGCGAAAAAGGTTTTGGCAATCTCAAAACCCTAACCATGTTCCCTCGAATAAAGAAGCAAATGTTGTAGAAAATGACAAACTAGAGATCAAAAGAAAGAAAAATTTTAGTCCCAGTTCTTACTATTCCAAATCTCAAAACCAAACATCCAATATCTGTTCCGACTCCAAAGAGTAGAACCAAACATCCGGTTTCGGTTTCAATAATAGAGTTCATAACCGAACTTCATGGTTCGGTCCGAACATCAAAACTGAGAACCGAAGGTCAAGTCTTGGTTCTTCCCAACAGAAACCTAACTCAATAAAGGATGTTAAAGGGAAAGGAAAACTTGATTCTAAAGCAGACGTCAATCATAATAAAAAGGAAGCTAACCCTAGGGATCTAAGGAGGACTCCAACTGTCATAACACCATGTAGTACATTGCAATTTAAACAAGATAAAAATAAAATAAAAGTGTACACCATCAAAAGAAAAGATGAAACCACAGTAATAAAAAGAACCTATCTTGTACATATATCTCTTGCTATTCCTTTTTCTATGAAAAACTCACTAACAGGGCCCAATAGACTTTTGGTTCCTAAATCTGCTTAAATTTGCAGGTTATAAGTGACGAGTAGTTCGACGACGAATGGTACATAGACAGTGGCTGCTCACATCACATGACAGGGAGAAAGGAAGAGGTAAGGGAGTTTCAGTCCCTTAAGGATGGTGGATGCGTGAAGTATGGAAACAACTCTTATGGCACAATCAAAGGATATGGAATTATAACCAACAGAGAGTTCACAATTCGAAAAGTATCGTACGTGGAAGGATTTCAGCACAATCTCATTAGTGTATCTCAATTAGTTGTGGGAACGGGGCTGAAAGTCTCATTCGATGATGAAGGATCAGAAATTGTCAAAAAGCAATCCAAAAGAGTCTTCTTAAAATATGAATGAAAGGAGAGATGTACCCTATAAACCTCAGTTCAATTAAAGGAAAACCAACTATTTGCCTGCTGTCTAAGGCAAATTCGGATGAAAGCTGGCTATGGCACCAATGTCTCTCGCATCTAAAATTTAAAGATATTAATAAGTTGGTGCATGGTGATCATGTTCGAGGACTTCCGGTTCTCAAGTTTGATAAGGAACACCTGTGTGCAGCATGTAAGATGGGTAAACAGAGCAGAAAGAGCTATCCATCACGTACCAATACCAAGATCGTTGAAGCACTTAAACTTCTACATATTGACTTATGTGGACCTTCAGCTATTGAAAGCATCGGTGGCAGTAAGTTCATTCTTGTTATAGTAGATGATTTTTCATGTTTCACCTGGGTATTCTTTCTTAAACAGAAATCAGAAGTGACTCCCAAGTTAAAGATGTTCATCAAGCAAGTTGAACTGCAACTACGAAAAGTGGTAAGGAACATCAGAAGCGACAATGGGCTTGAATTCAAGAATAAAGAGTTTGAATACTTTCTGGCCGACAAGGGAGTATCTCATAACTTCTCTGCTCCCTATACTCCACAACAGAATGGAATCGTTGAAAGACAGAACTGTTCCTCATGTGAAGCAGCCATAACCATGTTGAGCTTCGCTTCTCTCCCATTATACTTTTGGGTTGATGCTATTGCTACTGCCTGTTATACTCAAAACAGATCCTTACTTAACAAGCTGATCTCAATTATTCCATATGAGATTCTGAACAACCGAAAACCCAATGTCAGGTTCTTTCATGTGTTCAGTTCCAGGTGCTTCAGTTTCAACTCTAAAGAGAACCGAAACAAATTTGATGTTAAACCGGATGAGGGAATCTTTCTAGGATATTCACTCACTTCAAAGGCTTATAGGGTTTTGAATAAACACTACAAACGTATTGAGGAAACCTATTACATAACCTTTGATGACTGCTACATAAAGAAAGCTCAAACAAAAGAAAGTGCCATGGGAGAAATATTTCCTGAATCAGGACACATATCGGTTCCTATTTCAAATTTGTTTGAAGAATATATGAGGTTATTTGATGAACCAGAAAAAGCTATACACTCAGAGGCGAATGCAGCAGACAACAAAATCGACCATCTGAAAAAGATCATCGAAGATGCTGTGAAATACATGGCAAAGGATCCTTCAAACCAAGATGATGATCAACCCTCAAATGAACCTCCAAATAACAGCGCAGTATTCGAGGGGGAGGGCTCATCTGTGTCTCATACAACCGAACAAGAGAATCCAAATCCAACCAAGCAAGAGAATCCAACTCCAACCGAGGGGGGGATCCTGAACCTGACAAGGAACACACTTCGCCATTTGTGGGGGAGAATGCAAATACAAATGATAAAGACAATCAATCAGAATTTGAAGAAGAGATTAATGCAGAGTTTGATCCTGTTTATGACCCAAACTACCCTCCTCTCACAAAATGGACTAAGGATCACCCTCAAAAACAGATAATTGGTGAATCATCCGAACGGGTTCTCACATGATCTCAGTTGAAAGCGAAGCAAACTGCATTATTCTCTCAAGTTGAATTCTGCATGTTTAATTCGTTTATCTCTAAAATCAAACCAAGGACAGTCAACACTGCACTTGATCATGCTGATTGGGTACAGGCAATGCAAGATGAACTTCATGAGTTTGAACGCAATCGAGTTTGGACACTAATACCCACACCAAAGGATGCTTATGTGGTTGGATTGAAGTGGGTCTTCAGGAACAAGATGGATAAAGAAGGCAATGTTATTAGGAATAAGGCTCGGATGGTGGTAAAGGGATATTGCCAAGAAGAAGGAATAGACTATCAGGAGACCTTCGCTCCTATAGCTAGATTGGAATTGGTTCGAATCTTTCTAGCATATGCTGCTCATAAAAACTTCGAAGTTTTTCAAATGGATGTGAAATGTTCCTTCCTCAATGGAGAACTAGAAGAAATGGTGTATGTTGAGCAACCACCTGGGTTCGTGAACGAGAAATACCTTGATCATTGCTATGTGTTAGATAAAGATGTGTATGGACTAAAACAAGCAACAAGGGCCTGGTATGAAACACTAAATTTCTTTCTAAAAATGTCTAAATTCAAGCAAGGTTCGGTTGACCCAGCCTTCTTTCGCATGAAAGAAGGCGAACATCTAATGATAGTTTAAATTTATGTCGATGATATCATCTTCGGCTCCACGAATTCTAGTTTAACGGCTGAATTCAGGAAGCTGATGGAGACTAAATTTGAAATGAGTGCAATGAGTCAAATTATCTTTTTTCTTGGGTTGAATATAACACAGGGACCAGAAGGTATTTTTATTAACCAGGAGGCTTACACGAAGAATTTACTAGCAAAATTTGGTATGATGGGAGACTCGAAGGTGAAGGTTCCTAAGGCGTTTGGCACCAAGTTAACACCATCTCTGGAAAAACTTGTTGTAGATATCACTCTCTATCGTCAAATGATAGGATCTCTCATGTATCTAACTGCAAGTAGACCAGACATTATGCTTTATGTCTGTTATTGTGCCAGGTTTCAAGTTAATCCTAGAGAACCTCACATGGTGGCAGTGAAGAATATTTTTCGATATTTGAAGCGAACCTCGTCGCTCGGTCTCTGGTATCCAGCAAAATCCGGATTCTTTGTTCAAGCCTTTTTTGATGCTGATCTGGGTGGATGTGGTCTAGATAGAAATAGCACAACTGGAGGATGCCAGTTCCTTGATGGCAAACTAGTTAGATGGCAGACCAAGGAGCAAACATGTGTGTCTCTCTCAACAGCCGAAGCAGAATACATAGCTGCTGCTTCGTGTACTTCACAAGTAGTCTGGATATAAAGTCAACTTAGAGACTATGGACTAAGTATGAAGAATATTCCTCTTTATTGTAACTATGAAAGTGTGATAAGAATCTGTCACAATCCGGTGCAGCACTCAAAGACAAAGCATATTGCACTCAGGTACCACTTCATCAAGGACCATGTTGAAGATGGCAATGTGGAAGTCCATTTCTTAAGGTCCTTAGATCAACTTGCAGATCTTTTCACTAAAGCATTACCATAAGCAAGTTTTAATATAATTTTGCAAGGTTTAGGAATGATGGAAGCAGAGTTGGTACCGAATCCTCAAACCTCTCTCTGAAAAATTAGGCAAGCGAAATGAACCGATCGCTCGGTCTATTTCAGCTCCGGAGTTTTAGGGAACCGAAATGAATCGAACGCTCTGCTTATTTCGGCTCCTTAATTTTTTTTTTTGGGAACTGAAATGAATTGATCGCTCGGTTTATTTAGCTTAAATTATTTAAGGTGTAGGTTCGGCTGTATCCTTTTATTTTCTATTTTTTTTCTTTCGTCCGTTATTTTTTTTCTTTATTTCTAAGATATTTTAAAGTTTTTTCTTTTCTATTTTTATTATTTTCATTATTTGACAAAAAATACAAAATTTAAAAAAGATTTTGTATTTTTTTTGTGTGTGGTTTGTTTCTCTCTTCTTCCTTACTAGGTATAAAGTGCCAAGCCATCTTATAAACTCATGGAGGGGCAGGTATGTCAATTTTAACTATGAACTAGCTAGATGTCCCTAGAAGCATGTTGTTGCATGTAGACTAAAGCCTATTAAAACTTTGAGTGAGGCCTTAATGATTTGATTTGTACCTATCGTTTCTTCCTAATTAGGTTGTACCATTCAGTCAAGTCCTGAGCTACCACACTCTTCTCAAATGACTCAAGAGTTTTCTGCTATGTCACTCTTTTAAAAGCAGGGGTACATTCAACTCTTTAACCACCTCATCTATATTCTCCATCTACTTTTGGTTCATCAATGTAACCCTTGAGACTCTCAGGAATTACCACTGAGGTTTATGGTTACACAAACTCTGTGTTTATGATCTTAGATGTGTACACCACATGCTAAGTGAGACCCAAAATCCAACACCAATACTAAATTGACGGTGAATATTTATATTCAAGAACTCACTTGTTACCCAAAAGAAATCTCTTTTATTTTTCTTGTGTGATCTTTATGAAATTATCTAATACCAAGACATTTCTTCCCAAAAGATCCAGTTTAGTTTTTGTTTTTGAGATTTCTATTTTAAATTCGGTTACTTCCAACCTATCCAACCTACTTGTTCAATAGACCACATCGGACTCACAAGTACTTCTTCCAACGTTCGGTCTTATGTTAAGCATCGAGGTTCGCTTGAAGCTTAGCCACATTCTAAAGCCTATGATTAAAAAGAAGCCTTTCAATGTTTCTTAACAAACATTTGATCGTATTCTCATGGAAAACCACACAAGAACTTCAAGTCTCTCTTGACTTTAAAGGAAGAGATTCGTACCCGGGATCCTTAGCTTTATGTCATATTTGACATCACTCACATCCCATACACTTGTTTGCTTTATTTCTTATCTGTTGGCACACTAATGCACGAAAATCTTTTTGATTTTCCAAAACTCTGGTTCGTGACACTTGAGAGTGGTTTTTACTTTCGGCTCTAAAAATTAAACAGTCTTATGGAAGTGATAAGGGATTCTGTATCCGGAATGAGTACTGGATTGAAGAAGTTGAATGGATACGACGTTAAAACGTGTCTTTGGATAAGTTCAAAAATGGGCGCGTGAAGTTAAAACGGCTCCTAAACCTTTGTCGTATGACGTGTATCTGGGGAAAACCAAGCTGTCAAATCTTGCTTTTACATGCGCCTTTTCAGAGATCGTTTCATGATTATGGTAGATTCTTTCTCTCTCATGGCAATCGTATATATAGGAGTTCTCGCTCTATTGTACCTTTTAGCACACTCCACTTCTCTCAAACACACCGACGCTTTTTAACAACTGTTCATCTTCTTCACAAAGCTCAACAATGGCGGATTCTTCATCTCTTCAAGATCCAATTGCATCGTCATCCCTGCTTTCGATCAAGCCCAACCAGAATTTGATCATTCAGATGACTCCATTCTTGTATGATCATTACATGCTTCAAGTAGTAGAATGTCTCAAGTATTCCCCTCTCGCAATCGCTCTAACTCAAGTGGAATTCGTTCCCATGTCACTCTTATCTCAAGTATACTCCACAGCATCTTATGACAAAATCATAGAGCGCATCTACTTTCAGATTCATTCTCACAAAGGTTCTATTTCAAAAGGACGATTTTGCTCTCTTCTAGGGCTTGCAGTCGACGCCTCTGTCATCTCACCAAACTTCATCACCACAATTCAATTGTTCTCGATGTTTTACGAGATGGGATACACAGAGGTCCTTACCACCTTCACGAAGTTCAAGAAATCTTGCTTACCTCCTCAATAAGGGGTTGTTTGAGCGTGTTGGTGGATCCGATGGGTCAAACAAATGCTTCATGACAATTCTGTATGGTATCTACAATGGAATCAACCTGGACTACGAGTCATTTATTTGGTCTCAACTGGTACAGAGTCCGTGCTCCTCGACCAAGCAATCTGAAATTTCCTGTGGTCGCTTTTGGACCATCGTCGCTCAAAGGGTAATAACCTCCCTCAAGGTTCCATTCATGAAGGACTCTTTGTTGTCCTCTATCTCCTCCTTCCATACCAAAAAAAAATCATTGTGGCTGATCCAACCAAGTTTTTGCACAACGACTCTATTCCGGAAACTATGTACCGGTCTGTCTCTCAGGAAAGTAAATTGATCTCTGATTACAGATAGCTTCCTCCCAAGAGTCCACGACAATTAACTCCAGAGATGCAAGTTGCATTAGACGAGGTGGAGAAACCTACAAAATGAGGTAAGAAAGTTGTTAAGAAAGAAGCAAGTGAAGAACCCTCTTCCAAACCAACTAAGTCAAAGAAACGGAAAGCTGACCAGGGTGACTCCTCTACACCAAAGAATGTCAAGAAAATGGCTCGCAGAAAACACACTCCTTCACCTTCCTATTCAGAACAGAAACATGAGCAGTCTGCAGGTGAAGAAGAGGAAGAGCAACATGAAAGTTCACCTAGGGGTAATACACCTCCTCGGCCTCCAACTCCGGTGGAAATTGTCGATGATTCTATTCCTACACCCCCTTCATCTCCACCCAAGACAACAGTTCAGGTTACCGTTGCTCCTCCACCCCCATCCTCATCACCCCCTGCTTCTACAATTTCTTCACCACCACCTATTACTTCTACTCCTATCATCACTGCTTCATTACCAACTCCTATTTTCTCCAAAGCAACCTTCACCACTACACTTATCATCTCTTCCACCACAGATTCTTCTGTCAACGTCAACACATCTGATGTGGGGGCGAAGACTGAAGAACCCTCTAAAGTCACAACCGAGCCAATTTCACCAACTCTTTCTGATGATTCTAATCCAGTTCTTGGAGGAGCTGAATTTGGGTTTGATTCTACTTACTATAGTCCCTACCGAATCCCCAGTGAGGAAGATGAATCTGCTCCTGCAAAGAGAAACAAATCAACAATGTTCACGACAAGGTTGATACACTGCTTGATTCGACAAAGAAGTATAATGATGTTGTTCTCAAAGCATTCATGGATACAGCCCTGCATCAATATACAGAATGCATCGACAAATGTACTGCGACTATGGATGATTCTACTTCTATGTGCAAATGAGCCACCTCCGATGTTAAAGATCTTATCTGTGACTCTTATGTTTTTCTTGACTCTTTTAAGGGTCATGCTAATTCAAATGTTGCCAAGGTCACAGAGTCCATCGATTCGCTTTCTCAATCCCTTCAAGCCAAGCAGACCAAGTTTGAGACTGTCCGTTCCGAAATCTCTGCTGAGAACAAGACCTTCAACTCTTCTATTGACTCTCGGTTCGAAAAGCTCACTACTGATCTTCTCATGGAAAGGCAACTCACAGATGATATTGCTCAACAGACTGCACTAAATGCAGTGCATAAAGCAGCACTTGCCAAGGCTGAACATGAGATTTCCTTGTTAAAAACATAACGAGTTGTTTTCGCAGCTATGTTGGGAATGTTCTTTCTCAGCTACATAACGTGCTTCAGGCTCATGATCCCATTCTAACGCTTACAATTCGCAATCATTTGACCTTCAAACTCCTTCCATCACTTGAACTCTTACGAGAAATGAAGGGTGTTTCGGAGAGAATTGTTCCTTCGTAACAAGGGGGAGAAGAAGAGAAGCCACAACCTATTCCAATTAAACCGAAGGTCAAAACCGAACCGAAGGATAATTTAACTTCGGGTTTTTAGTATCAAAGAAAAGAAAAAGCATGTTGTTGGAGAAGATGATGAAGATGTCGAAGATCAAGAAACAATTTCCGAAATCTTGAAATGAAAGAAAAGGGATGAGGAGATAGATGAAAATCTTTGAATTGTTAAGGAAGCTGAGGAAAGAGGAAAGAAGAAGAAAGAAGAGGATGATGCATTAAGTTGCAAGAAAATGTTGCTCCTTCCTTGGACTAAGGAGACACTGATCAAAGAAGCCATAGAGTCTCCAAGTTCACTCTGGCTGGAACCTGTGACTTCGTTTGATTGTGATAATACAAGGGATTCACAGTTTGATATGCCTATAACACGAAAGGCATTCATTTTTCACTGCTTTGATTCGACTGTTGAAGTCCCTTCTCCTCAGCCTCAGGTAGGCCGTGAACTGATTGATTTTTACCTCAAGTTCGGTCAGCCTCAGTATCTGACCTGGAGTGCTCAGAATATTACTACTATCAAGGTGCTGAAGCCGTTTCCTATAGGGAAGTTTATCAATGTCTCTTTCATGATAAACGGAGGTTCGGATAACTCGGTTTCTGTCATTTCCCTAGCAGACCTTCCCAACCTGAATCCTCATGATTGGATCCTACTCTTCAATATTTTGCTTACTAATGCAAAGGAGTATGGACCAATTTTGGAACATCTAAAACGAATGATAGCTTGTTATATCCATGAAGTTGCGAAAATGGATCAGGAAGTGGCTAATGTCTTGAGAAAGAAACCGACGGTGAAGCCTACTACAAAGCCAGGAGATGTCAACAAAATGACTCTCGGTCAAATAGATTCTGCTCACCTCACGGTCATGTTTACAAGGGCCAGAGGGTAAAGGTTCTTGTTTTCTCTGGTGGACTAACATTTGTTCTCTACTGACTGCCTAGAACACATCATAAATATCATTCATCGGTGTAAGGCGAATTCGGAGTCAAATAAGAAGAACTTCACAGACATACTCCGGTGGTATATTACTTTTAGACAAACTCTTTTGGCCATTATACCGGGTGTGTTCAAGACTGTGAAGAAGTCGTGATAGCACAATCAAACTGATCTCTCGGCTCCATTGACGCAAAGGGGGAGATTGTTGGGTATTATGTGTTGCGTCATGGGCCAGTATCTTGTATATCCGGTTTGGGCCTGTCCAACCGTGATTAGGGTTATGTAGTATTATATATTAGTGCATGCATATATGCCTTAAATACGCTAGTCAATTTGATTATCTTTTGTATTGTAACCCTAAACACCTCTAGAATCGAAGTTCTTCATCGAGCTCTTCTGGGGTGTTAAAGTTTAATCATTCGACATCGTTCAAACCATTCTTGTGTTCTTATTGTTTCATTTATTGCTTTTCTGCTTGGATCTATCGATCATTAAGGAAAATTATTCCAACAAGTAACTTGGAGGATTCGGGAGGATTGCTGAGGAAAGTATGGATAGGTGTGGAAGGTAGTATTGGGCCCATACTACTGAAAGCACAGGATCCATACTCAAATTAGTGAGAGTCTTCGAAAATTCGAGAAGCTTACAGGAATGAGAATTCTTGGTTATTCCTTGATCGTGGGAATATCTGCTTTGTAGAATGAGGATGAGCACGCATGGGTGGGATCAGGGCTTGGTCTCGGCTCTGGTGGTGAGCCAATTAGTGGAAGAACTGCTAGGATTTTGAGTTCGCCTTGGATCTCTTGTATCATGCGACAAGGGTTGAATGTGTGATTTTTGTGCTTTGGGAATTGGAACTATGTCTTGGGAATAGTTTATAGCCAGTTTAGAGCAGAGGTTGCTCCAGCTATTGTAGTTCAGCCATTGGCGTTTGAGATGGTGGGTGTGTTAGGGCACGAGACCCTGAATGATGTGAATCTCAGAACCGAGGATGGAAGATTTATTAGGAGTGCCTCAATGAGAGAGGTTCAGGTCAGGTGAATTTGTTGGCGGGTCTCGGGCAGAGACCCAATAGTTTGGATCAGCTTTTAAGAGGCCAGCAGGGTCGGCTCCAGAGCAACGTTTGCAGAAACTGTGCGATGAAGTTTTGTTCCAAGGGTTTAGATTGTCATTGGGATCGGAATGAGGTGTTTCATCATGTTCTTAAGGTGGTCAAGGTATCACAGGAGGAGGTGGTTAGGATTCCCTCGGATGTTGTGGATATGCTATCTGCGACCATTTTTGGTGGATATCGGGTATTTGTAGCGCTTGGGAATTGTGATAAGTTGGTTCTCGAGTCGGTTTTCTGCTATTGTTCGCGTTAGCAAGGGTTGTCAGATGTCATTTAGCATGTCGAGGAATCTTTGAGAGATCTTTAGACGGATATACCTCGTGGAGTGGAACTCGTGTGTACCGTGAATGCTCTGAGTCATTGTCGGAATCTGTTCAGTGGTCTGGGTTGCTACGAGTGTAGCAGGTTTGGTGACACTTTCAGGGATGGTCCACGAGGAGGGGGGGGCAAGCTCGTTAATTTTTCTGTGATCAGAATGGTGACAAGGAGGTCGACCGTTTGAGAATTAGAGAGGAGCGGTGAGTGTATCCGCTCCGGCTATTTTGAGGATCACCAGTGGACAAGAGGGTAGAGTCGGAGCCCAACGGGGAGGGTCCCCACTTTGCAGGGTCAAAGAGGGGAGATCGGAACTCTAGCAGACAAGGGTTCAAGGTATGTACCCTTTTTGCCTCACCACCAGCGTTGCTTGTATTTAGCAGCAGTTATTTTTCATCAGCATGGATAGGCGTATCGTTAATTGTTATCTCTGGTGCTGGTTGAATTATACGTACCTTCAAGAAGAGTTATATGTCATCTGCATACCGTGAATTTGGGTGCAGTAGTGCGGGGTCATCTCCTGATATATCACGGATCTTCCGGCATTCGAGTGTTATTTTCAGTATGGTTAGGGTTAGTTCAAGGATTCGTGCGAGGGGATTTTGACTGGGTTACAGTAACCTTAGCAATTATGTTCTGAAAGCCTCTCGAAGTTGTTAAGGGGGAGAGAGAGAGAGAGAGAGAGAGAGAGAGAGAAGTTGTCGCTGAAGTATTGTGGGAGCATCCGACCTTTGGACTCCGAGATCTGAATGTGTTAATAATGTGAACAGCTAGAGTCATTGGCATTGTTAGGACACAAGATGTGTTAGTTGGTTTTCAGGAATCGTGTTGTTTTAGAAGGGTTATTCATGGTGTTCAAGCTTTGATAAGCACCGGTCATCAACAAGGTGAACGTTGGGACGTAATGAGGATTGAGAATCTTTCAGTTTTTACGTTTCGAGCGGACTTAGTTGAATCTAAGTGGGGGAGAACTGTCTAGGTATTCAGGACGGAAGCAAGGGTGAAGGTGTTGTAAGACTACAAGGGATCCGTAGCATTCACTAATGTTATGTTTGGGTGAAAGTGATGTAAGACTACGGGGGAGCCGTAACATTCACTAATGGTCAGTTATGGTATAGCGTTGTAAGACTGCGGGGGAGCCATAGAATTCACTAGCGGTACAAAGTGCTGTAAGATTGTGAGGTGTGTCGTAGAGTTCACGGATTCTTTTACGTGATTTGGACTAGGGTAGACTCGTTCTCAGGGTATAGTGGTGAACAGGTTGGTTTGATTGTTGTTTAAGCCATTGTGATGTGTTTTGGGTGGCTCTATTTGTAATAGAGCCACAACATGTCAGAATCAGGAAATGGTAGGTCGAAGGAGACCGGGTATGATGTAAGACTATAACTATTCTGGTAGTATTCTCCGTTTTGCGTCGGATTCAGTGGCAACAGGTTGTCAACCTATCCTGATCGGATAGGTTAATCGGCTGGAAAGAGATAGGGCAGTTATAGTTAGAGGAGGTATCCTTCAGAGGTCGCAGGGGACTGTTGAGTCTATTTTGGGTCAGCATTCGGTTAGGTGTACGGTGTTCTGACCAGTTGGCAGACAATTTGGGACCATGGAGGTCCGCGATTGTTCTTTAGGAAAGCATTCATGTGGCAACAAGAGGAGTAGGAGCGACTTCGGTGATTTGGGGATTGTGTGTGAAATTTCTTGTAATTTGTTAGTCGTAGTTGATCGGTGACTTGGTTCTTTAGGAAGCCTCAAGTCATTGCGAGTGGGAAGTATTCTATTTAGACTGGTTTTCTTGTGGAACCAGTTCGATGATGATTCAATGTGGGCAGTCTGTCAGGGAGACAGACCACCTCGAGACTTCAGATTTCAAATGAAGCTGATGTGATCAGGTTGCAAGGAAATCGTTCACTTTCAGATTTCGTGTTGCTGAATGTGTTTCCCTAGAAAGGGATTATCAGGTTTCGGAAGAGAGGCAAGCTGGGGCCTCGATATATAGGCCCATTCAGGATCTCGGCCCGGGTGGGAAATGTGGCATATCGCTTGGATCTGCCAAAGGAGCTTAGCCAAATTCACAACACCTTCTACGTGTCTCAACTTCGGAAGTGTGTCACGGTCGAGTCCACAGTCGTTTCGTTGGACGACATTCAAATGGATGAGAAGCCGGTTGCGATTCTTGATAGGAAGACCAAAGGTCTTCGAAATGAGGAAATAAGATTGGTAAAGGTGCAATGGCAGTACCGAAGGGGCTCCGAATGGACTTGGGAGCCAGAAGAGGTGATGCGAGAGCATTTCCCAAACTTTTATGACGACAGACTTCGAGGAAGAAGTCTTGTTCAAGTGGGGGAGACTTATAACACTAGTTCAAGGAATTGCTTAATGGATGCAAGTTATAGGGTTTTTGGTGCCAGGACTCGGCGAGTTGGGAGCCCCAACTCGACGAGTAGAGTCATTTAAAGGATCGTGGGATTTCGACCCTACTGGACGAGTCAGAAGGCCCTGACTTGGTGAGTAGGCGCTGTAGAGGAAACCCTAATTTTAGGAATTGGTACCTTATTTAAAGGACTTATGTCTCATTTGCAGCCTCCCTTATTTCCCCCTTTTTTTCCAGAGAAACCCTAGTTTGTGCCCTCCCTCTCTTTAAGTGTGTGTGAGCTTGGAGAGTGATTCTTGGTGCTCTTTTGGAAGGAACATGAAGCTAGAAGAGGTTGTATTGAATGGAATGCAGTAGATCCGAGATTTCCTCTAGTGTTGTAGCTACTTTGAGGTATAAAGTCGAAACCTTGGCTTTTCATTGCTTAGATTTCCTTCTATGGATGTTTATGGCCATTAGTAGCATGGTTTAGTATCATTCTTGGATTTGAGCTTGTTATCAGCATATGGCTTTAGATCTGGATATCTCAGGGCCTTTGGGGACTTAAAGTTGCCAACTTTATCAATTCTTAGCCCCCTTCATGATCTTAGTCCCTTGTCAAGCTTTTATTTAGTGATTCTAGCCTTGGATATTTTGCATAACACGTAAAGTTTGCAACTTACGTGGTAACTACACCATAAGTGGTTGGATCTGTGATTTGGAGCTTTGGTTTCCACTGTGTAGGACCGAAATCGAGAAGGACTAAAGGAACTCGCACAATTCTTTAGTCAACTCGACAAGTCAACCAAGGAGTTTACGGCCAACGGGTTTTCGATTGAGTGGGTTGCGTTCAGGAGTTTGCGGTCGAGAGTTTATGGCCACAAACACTATGGAAATCGACGAGTCATTCAAGTGACTCGGCGAGTTGACGAGTTAAGCAAGGAACTCGATGAGTGGCTGGCTATACCCGATGAGTTGAGGTCAACATGGACTTTTGACCTTGATAGTGGATCTTGACTTTGTCCATGGTTGACCTGAGGGTATTTATGGGATTGAGTCAGGTTACTCACCTGATAACTATGGGCAGTTGAGAAGGATCAGCGTGTGGGATATGTCTGACTTCAGCTTATCAGTTTAGCATCCGAGAGGTGAGGCTTCTCACCATACCAATGGGTCTAAAGCACCATGTCTGGCCCATTTTATGATAGTTGGTATACTTGTTGTGCAGAGGTGCGTGGTTTGAGTATGTGGTAATATGTGGTAGAGATAGCCTTTATAGCTAATAGTAGAGATAGCCTTTATGGCTAATGATAGAGATATCCTTTGTGGCTAACGAAATCGAAACAAAATCAATTGAATATCTCTTGCTGAGTAGATTCAATACACACCCTCGATGAACCCTTGAAGCACTCACTGAACGGTCATCAGCAATCTCTACCTCTAATGGGTGATCCAAAATATCAGGAGCATCACTAAACTTCTTGCTAAGTGCAAGAGATACAAATGATCAGGTAGCACCTGAATCGAACAGAACATGAGCAGTCATACCGTTGACTAAGAAATTCCTTACACATGATCAGATAAAACATAAGAATAAACAACATAAATAGTAATAAATAAGATAAATTGACATGCCCACAACCACATCATGCGTTGCTCTTGCCTCCTCATTCGTCAACTGAAATTCCCTGCTCTTCACCATATGTGCCTCTGTCTTGACCTGACGACCATCGATAATCCTAAAGGTGGTTGGTGCAGGCGCCACTACTGCCCCTGCTGACAACCTTGGACAATCGACCTTTTTTATGGCTTTTCTGGTTGTAGTGAAAACAAATCAGTGCACTCTGGGGACAATCCCTAGTCATATGAGCGGTCTGTCCACATCTTTAACAACCTGAACCTACTGCTCAATATGCTCCACCGTGCGGCTTGCTGCACTTTCCACAATAGTTCCGACCCTACTAACCCCTAGTATGCGAATCATAAGTCTTGGGCTTCTTAGCCTGGTCCACTGCTGTCTATACGTGCTCTGACATGCTCTTCATCTAAAATCCAACTCACTCTCCCGCTCATGGGCCCTCTCAATCATATCATTTATGGTCTTGAACCCCGTAAATATCACAAACTATCTAATGTCATCCCTCAACATTTCATGATATCTCGTCTTCTTCATTTATCTACCGCATACTACAGTACCAACAGATCCCTCTCATGAAACTTGGTAATGATATCCACCCAGTCTTAGTAATCTGGTGAAGGTCCTGAAATTCTCTCGCAAACTGCTACACCTCGATTGCCTGTACAACTCCTTCTGTAATCTCATAACAAACTCCTCCCCAGTCATAGGAACCACCACCATAGATCCCAATGCTCGATCAAACTCATCCACCAGTCTCGTTCTCGGTCTCTCCGAAGGCAAGAAGCAAACCCTACCTTCGCCCTTTTAGGGCAGAAACTCGTTCACTTAGCATTCTCCATGTCAACGATCCAGCGGCGACTAGTGATGAGGTCCTTAGCCCCAAAGAACTTTGGGGCTCCACAAGTCTTGAGTTCCCAAAATGAGGGATTTTTTGCTCTTAACTGTTCTTCAGCAATATCCGCCCGAAGGTCCCAGAGTCGCTCATCCATAAGCTCCATAATCCCCTCCTTAATGTTTCCAAAAATCATAGGGGTGGCCTCCATGATACCGTGGGTAATCTTTGATGTGATAAACTCGCATAATTGCTCATCCAGCAGTTCGACACCAGATCCAGAACCGGATCTAGAAGCTCTTACTCGAGTAGTCATCATACTCAATTGAAACACAAACATATAATTCATCAACATAAACTCGAGGGAACTTTTAGTCTATAGACCCCCTTAGAATTTCCAAGACTGTCCTTGCCTTGAGTACATATCATATACCTTCAGTAGTACAGGCCTAATACTACCTTCCACACCTATTTGTACTCTCCCCAAGAGCCATCTTGAATCCTCTAAGTCACCACACTAAATCTATACACCAATCATATGCTAAACAACATAAAAATCCTATTATAGCATCTCCTAGGATCTCCTAGCTATTCTCAATTCGACCGCCTCTACAATACTAAGAGACTCCACCAACACTGTTGGTTTCCTTATGCATGCAAGTTGTACACAAAAATGGGATCACATAGACTGTCAAATAATGATTCTACCCTAAGTCCACAACCAAACAAGGAACAAGAAATGAGGCTAAATTCGATCATTCTAGGGCTATATGATCCTAATTGTATACAATTTTTAAAGCATACACTTCGCAATTAACTGATCCGATATCAATCCCAAGTAACACATAGCATCCAATTCTCGTAGGCTATAAGGCATCACACAAATCAGGTAATTATATCATACGATTCATGAAGGTATCGTTAGCCCTACTTTAGCATGCAATTCACATATCATGCATACTAATCATAACACATGGGTATGGGTATATTAGGAATCACTTACTTGAGCTCGATTGATTGCACGCATCACACCCCCTTTCTTTTTATAAAAATATTTTAGAACTTCAATTTTCCTTTAAAAATATTATTATTTCCTCATTTTGAGTTATGACACATCCGAAAGTGCGCCTAAATCCCTCAAACTAAGGCTCTGATACCAACTTGAAACATCCCAAAACAGTGATAAAAATTTCATTTTTAAAAATCATTATGTTCATACATACGATGTCTCAAAGTCAACCAAAATACAGAATGTCAAAATCATCAGAGTTAATATAATCCAAAGTGTGGAAACATAAGGGGGATGTTGTGCCATCATGCCGGGCCCTTCCCTTTCGTACCAGAAGTACCTGAAACCATAAACATAAACGTAATCATAAAGCTTATCGAGCTTCCCTAAAATACCACATACATCATATACATTAACAAATATAGCATCAAATGGTTGTGTCGGGTCCGTGTCAACCCCCAGGTCTGTATCAACCCCGAGTCCCTAATGAATCCATTTAACAACATCTAGCTGTTTCGGGTCTGTATCAACCCCTGGGTCTATATCAACCCTTAGTCCATAATGACTTTGAGCCCAGATTGGCTCCATGAATATAACATACAATCATATCATTAATAGTCACATAAACACATACATCCTACATATACAAAATTAGTGGGACGGCATTGGTGCCTTCAACCCACCGGTGTGGTGAGAATACTTACCTCACAAAAAACGTTCAACTGCTACATAAACCTTTAGCTCTTCCTCCAAACTAGGTGACTAACCAAAACTCAACTTAAGTCAAAATTCAATAGTTAAAGTTGACTTTAGTCAACCGCCACGTCGTGGCCACCTATGCCCATGTTGTGGCCCTACAGTAACAATATGCCGTGATTTTCCCCACCGCCACGTCGTGGTGACCTATTTCCACGCCGTGTGCATTGGGTTTTTAGAAACTTAATGGGTTAAGTTGCCTTCTTCGATCCTAAGAACTCCAAAGCTCATATATGGTTTGAAACCAGGTCTAGAAGGATAAAGTTTCCAAGGTTATCCGTTAAAACCACCCAAAAGGTTAAAATCTCAAACCTAGGTTTCAAATGTTCTAAATAAGACATGACTTTCCCCATTAAGCAGTTATTCTGAAAATTCCATAGCTTATTTACTCCAAATCAGTTTCTATTATCAGAACCAACCAAAAGTTGGTGCTTTATAGACATGCATGTCTGATGCATGACTTAACGCCATAATGATTCAAAATATGTATTTCTCCATGGAAATCTCATGCATGGCACAAAACCCAACAAGAAACCAGATCTAAACTAACAATCATGTCAAATGTCCAATAGATTCATAAAGTTGCAAACTTTATGAGATCCCATTACTCCAACCCACAAGAACATGAAGATTTAAGGACAAAATGTAAGATCTAGCAAGCTATTATAATACAAAATCAAGTCTTGGACACTTATAAAGGTGCAGAAGAGTGCCAACACAAAAGGATGAGGACTAGCTTGTTGAATCTTAGTTCAGTTCTTCTTCTTTCTTCCTTTAAAGTCTTCAAGGAACACCAAAAGGGCTCTAACTAAGAGACGAAGGAATTTCGGGTTTCTCAGATCTTAAAGAGGCTGGTGGAGGCTAAGGGTGAGCAAACCCTAGTCTCCTCATTCCTTTTAATAGGGAGCAAAACACGAAAATTAGGGTTTGTCACTTGCCAGTTGTCACGCCATGGACTATATTGCCACGTCGTGGTGGCTTAAATGAAACACGCGGGCAAGGCTATTTCCACGTTGTGACATCTCCCCACCATGTCCTGGTAGACTTTAAAATGCCAAAATTGCAAACTATAGAGTAGCTCAGGATCTGGATGTTACAATTTATATGATCTTGTCCCCATAATCTTGATCTTAGTGAGTATATGTTACTCCAGACCATTTGAATGCCATTTCCAAATGTCTTTGGGGTTGTTGAGTCATAAAATGAATGCTTAGTCACTCTCATCCATCCATATATGAGTTGAGTCATAGAAAAGGCATGTTTTTCATCAGAAACTCTATGTCGAGCATAGAGCAGTATGATACATTAAGTGTAGGTTAACCGAGGGTTGACCATTGACTTTTTGACCGGTTTGACTTTTGGTCAATTGTGTTGGGATTTAGTCTAGGAAGGGAAAAGTGGACTTTTCCCCAAGGAGAATTAGCTATGAACCAAGACACTTTGAGAGTTAGTTTTTACCTTATTTGTTAATTAGGGTTTATTATGTGTATGTTTAGCGTGAGGAGATTCGTTGCCATCAGCTCGAGTGCGTGGTTAGTCTTGTCTTGACATTGAGGTGAGTCTTCTCAGTATACTATGTAGGATGCTAGTTGTCTTTTTGATACTTGGATGGAAGACCGGGATTTGGCCCCTGCCATTTTATGAAAAATCAGGATCTGACCCCTGATAATTGTATGGAATGCCAGGATTTAGCCCCTGATACTTATGTGTAAGACTAACATTTGACCATTGGGTTGCAAGGAAACACCATGATTTGGTTCATGACATCAAGTGATTGTTAGACTATGATTTGGCCCAGAGCCTTCACTTGGGTTTAAAATATACCTAGGAATGTATGTATGTTATGTAGTATTTTTGGGAACTCGCTAAGTTTTATGTTTACTGTGTTATGTTTAAAAGTTTTAGTTACATTTGGTTCCAAGATGAAGAGTTCGACTTAATCGCACTGCATCCTCCAAATTTTTTTTTGCACTATATTTTATGATTCATTTGATGTTTTGAGAAGACTTTATACTATGATTATCTTTTGAGAGTAATATATGAATGATTTGATTGATGTAAAAATAAAATTTTTACTAAATATTTTTAGGACGTTACAATTTTAAAAATATATAAAACCTGTGTTAAAAGTATATCAAACATGTTGGCTGAGTCCATTTCACTTGTTGAAAATTTCAACTATTCCATGTTAACTAAAAAACAATAAAATTAATAAAAATTTTAAAACCATTCTATTTTTTCTTAAAACAAAATGCATTAAAGAAATTGAATACAAGCGCACTTGTTATATCTTTTAAAAATGTTCAGGTTCAACTAGAGTCGCATTCCAACAAGCATTGACTTTGACTTTCCATCCCAAGAAATGTCACAATACATTACATACCACTTTTGTCCATTTCCTTAACCCATCACTATACATGATCAAAATTTATTATTTTATCATTGAATTGTTGTTAATTGATTATACAATATCCTAAAACATATCATACGTAAAATATGTAAATTGTAAACGAGTTAAGTGTCATCTTATAAAACTTTTTTTTTCTATTCACAATTTAAACAAAATTATAAGTTTGTATCATTATAAAATCAAAACTTTTTGCTAGCACATTTTAAAAACAGATAGATAAACTATGATGTTTTGTTCATTTTAAATTATAAAGGTTTGTTATTGAATTTTCATTCAAAAGAAATAGAAAAAACAATATATTATACCAAAGACACACGGACCACGCGAGGGATGGAGGGAGGGGGTCAGCCTATGCCCACCCGTGCTAACCTACATTCTTCTGACTATTGCCAGCCACTCTACATAGATCTTACTATCACTTTCTTTCAATTTAGCCAACATAATATATATATATATATATATATATATATATATATATATATATATATATATATATATATATATATATATATATATATATATATATATATATATATATAGGTTCATATGAGATGGGCTAATTTTGTGAGACCGTGAAACGCAATCCTAGCCATTAATTTGGTAGATAAAACAAAAAATATTTTTTAAATGCAAAACAATTGAAAATTTTCGAATTTTCTTTTTCAAATATTATTTTTGGAATTTATAATTTCCAAAAAATAAAACTAAAAAAATACCAAAAAAATAAAAATAAAATAAAATAAATACATTTTTTATATATTCTAGTAGAATAATAGAATATTCTACATATCTGAGAAATCTAGTATAATATTTTAACATTCTAAAATTACATTAGAATATTTACAGAGTAATATTATATTAGAATATTTCACATATTTTTCAAAAAAAAAATGATAATTTTCTTTTATTTTTTTTAATTATTGTTTTATTAGTTTATTATTTTTTTAGGTAATTGAAGCTCCGAAAATAATAATTAAAAAAAAAATTTGGATTTTCCTTTTATTTCGCATTTTAAAATTATTTTTAAATTTGGTCTCACGATCTCATAAAATTAGCATGATTTCAAATGAACTTAAACATATATATATATATATATATATATATATATATATATATATATATATATATATATATTCAAATAAAAACCTAAAAGAGTTAAAAATCCTAGATACCATATTTTTAAATGTTTTATTAAGTGTATTTTAGATAAATCCAATATTTATACTGTATTAAACAAACTTTTTTATTTTCAAATTTACAAACTACTTGCCACTTGTCATTAGCCCACCGTTGGACCACCGTCGGACCGCCGCCAGACAGACATTAAATTCAATGATATTTTTCTGGTCGTATTCACAACTTAATAGATTAAACACTGACTCCCTTGTTTCTTTGATAATACTTCTTTTCCTACCAAAATATACAATATTTTAGTAAAAAATAAAATTATTTCTTGAAAAAAATCATTTTTTTTTTCTAAATTGTAGATTTCTTCAAAATATATATCATGCATAAGAAATATTCATCCATACCTTCATTTATATTTTAACACAAAATTTATATAAAATATACAGCTTAATACAATCTATTTTTAGTTTAATACATAAAATTCACAACATAACACAATATAATTCACTATACACTAATTCACATATTTAAAAAAGTCAAACTCAAACTCTCTCACTGCCACCACGATCAACTATCACAAATCACCACCAACCACCAGTGTCATCGTCGTAATCACCATTCTTTCCAGATCAAATCTGTAAATAAAATCATTTATTGACGGCTTAAATATTATATTCACAACTCAATAAACCAATTACTTCACATATTCAGACTTTAATGCAGAATACTTATAAGAATAATACATTTTTACATATTTATACAATAAAAAATTATGTATATTCACAAGAAACTAATACAAACATTCATACATAAATAATTCATAATTTAACACAAAATTCATTTAAAATTCATAGTCATGTCACAATTTAAATAGAAAATTCATAGCTTAGTGCAATAAATTCATAGTTTATAACACAAAAATTACAACTTAATATACAAAATTTACAACTTAATAAAGTCAATTCACAGTTTAAACAGGAAACTCACAACCTAATGCAGTCAATTCACAGTTTAAAACCCAAAAATCATAGCTTAATACACAAAACTCACAGTTTGATACAGAAAAATTATACATTTACAGTCATATTATCAACTTAAAACTCTTAATACAGTCAATTCGCAGTTTAATACACAAAATTAATAGCTTAATATAATAAATTCACATATTAATACATTAAATTCACAGCTTAATATAGTCGATTGACAGTTTAAACATAAAATTCACCGATTAATACAGTCAATTCACAGTTTAAAAAATAAAAATTACAACATAATACAATAATTTGTGAATTTATTATATTTAGCTGTGAATAAAATTTATAGGTTAATACATAAAAATCACAAGTTAATACTCCTCCCATCCCAAATTAATTGTCCACTTTTGACTTTTGAAGTCTTTTTTTTCAACTTTGACCTTAAATATTTGTATTTGTGTTATGTATTACTTGATGAAACTTATAACAATGAAAAGAAATTTAAATTACAATCTATTCATATATTTTGTATTAAGTATTATCTATCAAAAAGAAAATTATTTAAGGTCAAATTTTAATAATAAAGACTAAAAAAGTCAAATGTGGACAATTAATTTGGGATGGAGGTAGTATAATACATTCATAGCTTATTTACAAATACAATCTCATATTTCAAAGTATTAACAATTTATTCACAATTTAATACATACATAAATTATCTGATATTTTATAAGCAAACATCAAAATAATAAACATATACATTAATCATACAAAAAATAACTTATTTGAAATCAATGAAGAAGATGAGTGAGAAATAGAGCATATATTTACTCTACCATCACCACAAACATCAACACTTCCAACTACTATACACTGCCATCAACTATTGCCATCACCAACCATTGGTACCAGCACCGCCGACATCTTTCCCTAAAATATCAGATATGGATAAAAAAACATCAGAATTCACAATTTAACTCAACATTGCAGACACTAATTCATAGTTTAATTCGACATTTCATATACTAATTCACAACTTAGTGTATAAAAAAATGATATTTATAACTTAATAACTTATATATTCACAAATTAATACATAAAAAACACATATTCACAGCTTAATAACTTACTGAATTTCGTTGAGGCATTTCATCAAACACTTTGTGTCCACAACATGCATTAGATTCATAATGACAATAAAAACATCAGATCTGACCAAATATATCAGAGTCTCATCATCTCTAACTTCAGGCGACGTTATTTGGTTCTCCGACAAGGTTTGACAGTGGTGGTTTGACGGTAAGAACAGATCCAGATCATGAGAGAAAAACAACAAACATTTTTCAAGTTATCTGAAATGAAGAACACAAAACCATGTGTGCGACTTGAAGAACATGAAAGCGGATATCTCTAGAACTCCTTTAATCTCGACTAAGCTCACACATTTAGACGTTGTTGGTGGTAGAAATCATATTTAGACTGGAGCTCATAGATTTGGACATCGGTGGTGGCGGAAATCATGGATCTGAACTTAAGCTTACGTACCTGGAAGACGGAACGACAAATCTGGAGTTTTTTTACTCCAGATATGAGATCAGTGGAGTCTAAAGGTAGATCTGAAGTGAAAAGCATTGGCTACTCGACATTCGAACGACGAAAGGCGGTAGATGACGACGACAGTATGTGGCATAAATCAAAGATCTAGACCGGAACTCGCATATCTGGATTTTGGTGGTGGCAGAAATCATAAATCTGAACTTGAACTTGCACATCTGTGATGGGTTTTGAGCTTAATAAACAATCCATATGTGTGCATGCAACCCTAATATGAAGGATCTATTTTTTCACTATTGGACATGCAAGTATTGAACACAAAAACAAGAAACCCTAGGAGACATCTATAATTTTCGAAATTAACAATAAACTAGGTTTAGGATACATACCTCTAAGATTGTTATTGTAAACAATCTTGAATCCTTGCTTGAAACACCTTTGGTAGCAAGTGCCACAAGTGTCACCCCTCTAATGGTTCAGAAACAAACCTAGCAACCAAGGAAAACTACAGAGAGAGAGAGAATAAGAAGCCAAGATTTCATCCAAGGCATTTACAAAGAAGGCTTGCTCGAAATTCAACCCTAAGGAGGATTTATATAGGTGTTAGGAAGGTATTGGATAAGGTAGGTATCTCCAAGATAACCCTAATCCCTTAACTTCATCCCTAAGTCATCCAAGGCACCCTTAGATCCTAAGGAAACCCTAGAGATACTCTAGATTTCGTTCCCCCTCTTTATGGAGGTTCTAGAATTGCCCAATGCTCAACTATTATTGTCGCCTTTAGTCCCTGCACATTTAATTAATTTCTTTAACCTCAAAATTAATTCCAAATTAAATTCTGATTAAATATTAATTAAACAATGATTTCTAATTAATATATTATTTCAATAATACATTAATAAATCATTTATTTTGATTTCTAATTAATTTATTAAGCAAATAATAAATTAATAAATCATTCTTCTCTCTCTAGAAGTCATCATATTCAATTGCCAGATTTGAAGGCAATCCAAAAGGACTGTGCTACCATCAATTCAAGTTGATACCAATTATAGTTATCGGCTTAGATACCTAATCCAACAATCTCCCACTTGGACAATTCTAATAACTATAACTGCCAGTATAACTACCGAATTGACTAGCAAATTGTAGCTACCAAAAGCCGTTATCGAACTCTGACCCAATCAGTAACATGTCCTAAGATAAGTGATCAAACATTCCTCCGTTCTACAAGATATCATATAGACATGAGACATGGATTATAATCAATCTCTTTGCCCATGATTTGTTTCCCGATTTCTGATTTATGACGACTGACATCAGACTACTAATTGAACAAAACAATTCAGTCCAGGCTTGAACAAGCGCTTTAGATGTCATCATCCAATCATTGAGGGGCCCACATATATCGCTTTTCCCATTTGGGAAAAAGGAACGGATAAACTTCAACTTGTATGCTTGTACTGTTCACTCATCAAATCACCCACAACAATACATTTTTTAACATCAAGTTACTAATGTGTTTACATATTATCAATGCACAACTAACTCGTAAACAACAAATCATATATCTCCATTTCAAGAATATAAGATATTATCGTCTCAAATTACTCGTGATAAAATCCATGAAGTAATTCTCTGAGCATGGGTTTATCCAATACTTAAAATCCCCATTTTTTGAAGTACTCATGAACATTGCAACAAAAATATTGCTATGTCTAATCCCCATAGACAATCTACAATTCAATTTATGACAGTATTAATTCGCTACTTACTTCTAAAAGTATGAGCGACTGTGGATGTTTGAATAATCCAATTATTCGAGAAGTAAAACATGCGAAGTGAAACACAATGATAACCTAATTAATTATGGTGTCAAAAATTTTGAATATAAATAAAAATATTATAATAGTCATGCCATGTTATAAACATGCATACTATGTCTCTCTATGGTCCTCCCTTTGTGAATAGATCGATTAAATATTATTCCAATGATGCTCATTTCACAATTTCAAACTCTTGTTACTATTAAATGAGTTAGAGTTCAACCTTTCATGCAATGATCTTTTGTAATGTCAAGGTTTTAAAGTCATAAAGATTTTTCCAATGGTATTACAAAATATTCCATTAAAACTTTGTTAATTAAAACAATTCCATGGTAACGGAGTCTCAAATTCAAGGCACACTCCTTGAACACCCTCCTTGCATCAAAGTTCATAACTCACATGTAGATCAACTCCCATTATGGAAGCCTTTCAATTTTCCCATATGACTGTCAATTTTAAACAAGAATCACATCCATTCAAAATTATGTCAATATGGTCCGTCCAAATCAATACTATACTTCTAACTGTCCAAAAGCAACCAATCTCTAGTAAACCTTAATGTGTCTTTGACACTTGTTTAACAACTTTACTCACACCATGTTCTAGTCCTTTTTCCTTTTCAATACGCAAGGCATTTGGAAAATCAGAACAAGTGAATATTATAACATATGTAAACGATCCTATATTTGAAGCATATGGGACTCAACACATAATGTCTTACATAGAGACCTGATATCTGATCATTCTCTTTCTATAATATTTCTATATATCGAATTTCTTATGTTGAATCATTTCAACACGACATTCATATATGTCCAAGACTAAGTTCCATTAAAACTTCAATCTAAACCTTTAGATTTGAAATGAAGTATGAGTGCCCTCTCTCCTAAATCTTTCTATAGTAAAACAATTCCCAAACTTTGCAATTTACAAATTTTGAAATCTTTGTTTCCTACAATTAGTATTGCCAACTTGCAACTCTTAGCATAACAATAATGCTCCCACTAGCTTTGACATGTATCTAGAAATCAACTGGACTTCTAGAAATCAATACCCTTTGACTTCTTCACTAAAGTGCAGCTTTCTGATATGTGATGCTTCGATAAGTCTTCATCTAGACTTCTCAAGCTTATACACTCTCATTAGATAGCATACATATTTGTTTAAACCATTTTAGAACTTATAGCTATAAGTCATGAACATTTAAACTATATCTTGCCATTTCTCACAATTCGAACTATGAAAATGGATGTCATGATCATATTACAAATTTGAGAATGCAATTATCACAACCACCAATCTTAATGATATTAATCAGATTCAAAATCCACTAGCAAAAGTGTTTCCTCATAATCAATTTCATGAATTAGACTGAAAGCTTTCGCCACCTAGATTTTATGGGGTATGTGTTCCCATCCATGTGAATGTAATCATTTCCAACCTACAATCATAAGATAAGGTTAAGGACAAAACCAAAATCAATTTTAGGTATTTTCTTTCATGGACTGAAATTACCTGTTCTTAATTTCTTGCCCTCTGGTAGCACAAGGGCCTACCAATGCTCCCAAGTTGTTAAGTAGGTCACCCATATTGACCAATGCACTATTATTGACCAACGTGCTATGCCTTTTGCAGTCGAATGAGAACCATAGAACTTAGAAGCATTTCCAACACAATAGGAAGGTGCACAGAAACAAGAATGTGTCAACTTAACACGATAGGTTATAAACCTCAGGTTGTGTGCTAGTGATAATTAAAAGGTTTATTCTTGATTGAATACTGAAACTCTTCAAGACCAATAAGACTCCCACTGACTTCTTGACATATAATTTTCTCTCTCAAGGAACAATCCTTGACAAGCAAAAACAAATATTAAAAAGTTAATGTGGATTCTCGACAAGAAAACACTTCATGTAATTGATCTTAGAAAACACTTCATGTAATTGGTCTTAGTTTTTCCTTTGTTTCAACCAAAACAACACAACTATCAATTACAAATGTGCGAGAGTAAGAAAACATTACTACTCTACATTTCAAGAGGTGTTATAAATCTACATAGTATAGAATAAGCTTCAAGATATGATCTGTAGTTACTAGAGTATGACTCTAAAACTTTATTGGAAATGAAGTATGATTCATCTCTTGATTGAACCATTTCAATAATATCTGATTCCTCTTCTTAGTCAAACAACTGCACTAAGATGTTCTTCGAGGATCAATTTGTGACATGGTTCCATAATCATTAAGATTATCATAAAACATGATACTAAAGTACTCTCCTTTCCTTTCAGATTGGAGAAACCATTATCTTTCTGCCTAATAGATTCTTCTTATTCATTCCACCAATGAAACTTTTCAGAGAGTTAGAATTATGCATAATCTTATAAACACAACCATATTTACTGAAAGAATCAGCAAATCATGACAAATAAATTTATCATCCTTTGTGGCAGATCTGAATAGTCCATACCAATGTGTACTAGATCCTTTATGCGATCAACGAATTAGTCATGATCTTCCAACGATCAAGATTCTCATACATCACACAATTCGGATTGTATGACTCCAAATTTCTATCCAATTGAAACTTGGGTGATGAGAATTCCTTTTCACTTGGTTTATTATGGCATTTCCTCAAATGACATAACTAAGAATCAAATCCATGTTTAATAGTGCTAGAAATGTAACCAACAATTTCCATAAATGCCATTGTAAGGAAACATAAAGTAAATAAATCAAAATTCAGTTTTATTGATAATAAGCTGAAAAATTTGTCTTTACAATGCATAAAGTGAAAACTAGGTATCTAGACATTTCCTACGCAATCAATTAATCTATCATAACTCCTAAGTAGTAGCTTTCATAATCTGTTCATTGAACCATGCGATCGAAATCCATCTCTGACGATCAGATTCAACTCACTCTTCTTAAGATTCCTCCTTTCTCTTAGATCCTACAAAACCCCAAAATGTGACTACCACATCATGTATTAAGAATCTATGAATAGGAACTTAATGGAGTTAGATAGTGGATGTACCTAAAGTAGAGTAATACAATTTGACTATACTATCTTTAAGATCTTTCAGTTAGATAGGGAAGCTTCGCATCTAATGCCCCTGCAATTTGCAATAGAAACATATAGACCTTTTAGGAATAGTGCATGAGATTATCTTAGAATTAGCCTTTCTATTTACCATATGCTCAAATGGTTTGACCTTGGCCGTTCCCTTTCCATTGGGAAGAGAAACCTTTTCTGGAGTACCAATGTTGCCATTATCAATGTCCATGGAAATTTTGGAGATAGATCATTCAAACATTTTTGATTGACTTGTGCTCTTAAGAATTTCTAGTTCAACAACAATCAACATATATGTTAGATCAATTAGGGTCATTTCGTGGTCCCTCTTATAGTAGTATTTAATGAACTGATTATAGTATTCAGGAAGCAAAACTAGAATCAAGTCAACGACCAGCTCCCTTGGGAAAACGACACCCACCATCCCTAATCTGTTAATGTGCAATTTCATTTTGAGAACATGCGCACATACAGACTTTCCATCTTGATGTTTACATGCCAATAGGGCTTGAGTAGTTTCGAACTTTTCAACTTAAAAAAGACATGAGTTAGGGAGAGTCACTGGAGGAGGTGGATGAAGAGTTGGAGAAGCATGATTTCTAGCTCCACCATTGCTTGAAGAAGAAAACATTCTTTCACCATGATAAACATAGGGAAAATCATCTTCAAAAGGAAAAACGACACCCACCATCCCTAATCTGTTAATTTGATGTTAAGCATTTCTAGTTCAACAACAATCAACATATATGTTAGATCAATTAGGGTCATGTCGTGGTCCCTCGTATAGTAGTCTTTAATGAACTGATTATATGATTCAGGAAGCGAAACTATTACGAAAGAATGTTTTTCTTCTGAAATGTCTGAAAGAATGTTTTCTTCTGAAATTATCCAATTAAACATTAAAATTTTATTACATCATCTAAAATTATCCAGTTAAATTAATCAAATTAATTTAACTAAATCCCTATCCCCTAGATCTCGAAAATATTGGAGGGATGTTAAAAAAATTTCCAATTATCTTAATAAACAAGCAAAAGACAATTACAAAAAATAAAAAATCCTACCAAATCCCTAATTCCCATAATATGGCAAATCTTGGGGAGGAAGGCAAGGATTGAAATCCTTGCCTTTTATTCGAAATTCCCTAGGGTTAGAAAACCCTAGATTTTGAAATTTAGGAGGCCAAAGGAAAGGGTTAAAACCCATAGGCAAGATTTCGTCCAAGACACTTAGAAATAAGGCTTGGATGATATTCAACCCTAAGGAGGGTTTATATAGGTGTTAGGAAGGTATTGGATAAGACAGGTATCTCCAAGATAACCCTTAGAGCCCAAGGAAACCCTAGAGATACTCTAAATTTAGTTCCCCCTTCTTTAGGGAGGTTCTAGAATATCCCAATGCTTAACTATTGAACATTGTCGCCTTTAGTCTCTACACATTTAATTAATTCCTTTAACCCCAAAATTAACTCCAAATTATTTTCTGATTAATTATTAATTAAACAATATGATTTCTAATTAATATTGAATTTCCATAATTAATTAATAAATCATTTATTTTGATTTGTAATTAATTTATTAACCAAGTAATAAATTAATAAATCATTATTCTCTCGCTAAAAGTCATCCTATTTGTAACAACTCAAATTTTCAAACAAAATTTTCATTTTAAAAATGTGTTTATTTCCATTCAAAACAAGGTATAAATAGTTTAAGTATTCTGTCAATACAAATAATCAAAATCCCAAGATCATAAAAGTAGTCTTCAGTGTCTATCGATCATGCCGGCGCCTTCCCACGGACCTCGCTAGTACCTGAAATACATGTACAACAACTGTAAGCATAAATGCTTAGTGAGTTCCCCAATATACAACTTACGCACATACGCCTTTCCAGGCCCGACCTTCCGGTCCATGTGTCTCAGGGGACTTCCGTCCCTGCTGGGTAAACCTTCCGGTCCTACCCACGCCGACCTTCCGGTCCATCACACAACATATCGCCTTCCGGCCCATAACGTATTGCCTTCCGGCCCATAATATAATCGCCTTCCGGCCCATAACATACATAGCACATATAACAAATAACTTACCACATATAGCATACATATCACATATCATATCCGACCTTCCGGTCACACAGTCAAACCCTTCCGGGTACAGTATAGTGAGAAGACTCACCTCGTAAAAGCTGAAAGCTAGCAAATCCTGAAATCACTCGTGCACAATCCGACGAGCTACAACCTCCCTATAACATCACATATCTCATTAATACTTATATATTCTAAGTGTGACTATCCCTAAGAAGTCAGACTTAGGTCAACTCTGGTCAACGGTCAACGGTCAACTTGACCGGACTCGGCGAGTACCATGGCGACTCGGCGAGTCTAGACGTCCTCCAACTTTCTGAGATTCATTATCTACTCGTCGAGTATCCTCCTCGACCCGACGAGTTACCCCTGGAAGAATCGCGGGGCCACCTCGACTCCACTCGCCGAGTCTGAAGAACAACTCGGCGAGTCCCAGTAAATCTTCAAGCTACTCGCCGAGTATGAAGAACAACTCGGCGAGTCCATGCCATGCAAACGAGTAACTGCTTTCTAAATTACATATGATCCCAAGATATACAATCATGGGACTTTCTGGACTTCTAAACATCTTATTACTGGGGTATAAACGTTCGGGTAATAACATAATAACCCATCTAATCACTAAATGGGTTTCATAAACCCTAATTTCGCATACACATCAAATAACAGAATTGGAATCCGAAATATTACCTGGAATATGCCCTCTCTGAGTCTCCAAACCGCAGAACTCGAATCCCTTGCTGTTCCTTTAGCCAAAACCCTTCTCCTCTTTGCCCAACAATCTCTTCAAGCCCTAATATCCTCCAATCTTGCTCTAGATGCCCACAGCCGTTTAGGGTTCCTCTCAATCGACTAAAGACGGATAATGACGGGATATAAGAGCATTATATACGATCCAAAACCAAACGGTTAGCGTTCTACTGAACAGCGTCAACTCGCCGAGTCCATATCTGGACTCGTCGAGTCCAGTCGCGAACCCGCGACCAAGTCTGCGATCCTACTCGGCGAGTCTAGGCTCCAACTCGCCGAGTCCCCTCTTAACTCACCCCAAAAACATAATTAAACAATACCTGAGATTTCGGGTTGTTACAACTCTCCCCCACTGGGATTAGACTTCGCCCTCGAAGTCTCACTCTGCAAATAGTTCCGGATGCTGCTCCCGCATCTCGCGCTCCGGTTCCCAAGTCATTTCTGATCCCTTACGGTGTTGCCATTGAACCAACACCAGAGGTACCTCCTTGTTCCTCAGAACTTTGATCTTCCGATCTCTGATAGTCACTGGTCTCTCCGCGTAATTCAGGCTCGCATCCACCTGAATATCCTCCAATGGAACCACTGCCGACTCATCGGCTATGCACTTCCTCAACTGCGACACATGAAAAGTATCGTGGATCTGACCCAACTCCGCTGGCAACTCCAACCGATAGGCTACCCGGCCTATCCTTGCAATCACACGAAATGGCCCAATATACCGGGGCCCCAATTTGCCCCTTTTCCTGAATCGAATCACTCCTTTCCAAGGAGAGACCTTCAGGAGAACGAAGTCGCCGACCTGAAATTCAAGCTCGGATCGGCGCCTGTCTGCATAACTCTTCTGCCGGCTCTGGGCGGTCAATAACCTCTGTCTAACTTGCTGAATCTGCTCTGTCGTCTGAAGCACGATCTCCGTGCTGCCCATTACTCTCTGTCCCACCTCTCCCCAGCAAATAGGGGTCCGACACCTCCTACCATACAACAGCTCAAAAGGTGGCATACCAATGCTCGAATGATGGCTGTTGTTGTAGGAAAACTCTGCTAAGGGTAAATATGCATCCCAGCTACTCCCGAAGTCTAACACACACGCTCGAAGCATGTCTTCCAGCGTCTGAATCGTCCGCTCGCTCTGACCGTCTGTCTGGGGATGGTATGCGGTACTAATGCAATTTAGTACCCAGCTCCTCGTGGAATTTCTTCCAGAATCTGGAAGTGAAGCGCACATCACGGTCTGACACAATCGAGATCGGCACCCCATGCCGAGATACCACTTCTCTCACATATATCTCTGCCAACTTCTCCGCTGAAGAACTCTCACTGATGGCAAGGAAGTGTGCACTCTTCGTCAACCTATCCACAATCACCCAAATTGCATCAACTCCCCTGGCAGTCCTCGGCAATTTGGTGATAAAATCCATAGTGATCTGTTCCCACTTCCACTCGGGGATCTCCAATGGCTGTAACTTGCCATGCGGTCTCTGGTGCTCGGCCTTAACCCTACGGCAGGTCAAGCACCTCTCAACGAACCATGCCACGTCCCTCTTCATACAGGGCCACCAATACTCCTTCCTCAAATCCAAATACATCTTCGTAGCACCAGGATGGATTGAGAATTTCGACCTATGAGCCTCTTCCATCAAAGTAATACGCGTACCGCCCACGAACGGTACCCAGATCCGACCCTGAAACGTCATAAGCCCTCGACTATCCTTAACAAACTCTGAAATTAACCCCACAACTCGCTCTTTCTTCTGCATTTCTGGTCGCACAGCCTCTGCCTGTGCCCCACGAATAGCGTCCAATACTGGAGTCATCACAGTCAGTCTCAAGCATACATCTCGCAACGGAGCGCTCTCCGCCCTGCGGCTCAACGCATCGGCTACCATATTAGCCTTGCCTGGGTGGTACAGGATCTCACAATCGTAATCCTTGACCACATCCAACCACCTCCTCTGACGCATATTTAGGTTGGGCTGATCCATCAAATACTTCAAGCTCTTATGATCCGTATAGATTGTACATCGAACCCCATACAGGTAGTGGCGCCAAATCTTGAGAGCGAACACTACTGCTCCCAACTCTAAATCATGCGTGGGGTATCTCGCCTCATGAGGTTTCAGCTGTCTCGACGCATACGCTATCACATGACCCCTCTGCATCAACACTGCACCCAGTCCCGAAATCGATGCGTCGCAATATACCACAAAATCTTCCATCCCTTCTGGAAGAGCTAATACCGGGGCTTCGCACAACCTCTGGCGGAGTGTCTCGAAGGAGGTCTGCTGCTCTGGCCCCCATGAGAATGCAACACCCTTCCGGGTCAATCTGGTGAGTGGCACTGCGATCTTGGAGAAATCCTTGATGAATCTCCGGTAATACCCTGCCAACCCAAGGAAGCTCCTGATCTCAGAAGGTGACTTCGGCACCTCCCAACTCATCACCGCCTCAACCTTGGCCGGATCGACCAATATCCCTTTCTGATTGACAACATGTCCTAGAAATTGGACCTCTCGCAGCCAGAAGTCACATTTGGAGAACTTTGCATAAAGCTTCTCCGACCTCAATACCTCAAGGACCTCCCTCAAATGCTCCTCATGCTGCTCTCTAGATCTAGAATACACCAGAATGTCGTCGATGAATACAATCACTGACCGATCCAACATCGGTCTGCATACCCTGTTCATGAGATCCATGAACACCGTCGGGGCATTGGTGAGTCCGAAAGGCATCACCACAAACTCATAATGCCTATATCGCGTCCTAAACGCTGTCTTCTGGACATCCTCCTCCCGCACTCTCACCTGATGGTACCCCGACCTCAGATCGATCTTGGAAAACCAAGACGCTCCCTGCAACTGATCGAATAAATCATCGATCCTCGGTAACGGGTAACGGTTCTTGACCGTCAACTTGTTCAACTCCCGGTAATCAATACACATCCGGTGTGAACCATCCTTCTTCTTGACGAACAGAATAGGTGCTCCCCACGGCGAGCTGCTCAGCCGAATGAATCCCTTCCCCAACAGTTCCTGGAGCTGCGAGGACAACTCTTGCATCTCTGGAGGTGCAAGACGATAAGGCACCTTAGCAATAGGCGCGGCCCCCGGAACCAGATCGATACCAAACTCTACTTGCCTCACAGGAGGTACTCCCGGCAGCTCCTCGGGGAAAACATCTGGAAATTCACACACCACAGGGACCTCCTCAACTGATTTCGGTCTCTCGGGAACCTCCCGCGTATCCATCACATACGCCACAAAACCCTTACAGCCCTGCTGTAGACACTGCCTCGCCCTAGCGGCCGAACAAAAAGCTGATCCCGAACGGGTACCCTCGCCGTACACCGAAAGGACTCCCCCACTATGGTCTCGTATGGTCACCAGCTGACGCTCACAGTCGATGACAGCGCCGAATCGGCTCAACCAGTCCATGCCTACGATGACACAAACATCACCCATCGCAATAGGGATTAGGTCAATCGGGAATTCCACCCCGAAAATCTCTAGTACACATCCCCGAAAAACCTCCGTGGCACAAATCACTTTCTCGTCAGCTATAGAAACTCTCAAAGGTCGACTCAACGACTCACGACTGACGCTGATATGCTGACTAAAGGCTAAGGACACAAAGGACCTACTCGCACCCGAGTCAAATAACACTAAGGCAGGCACAGAGTTCACAAGAAAAGTACCTACGCATATAATAACATAAGCATAACATCTCGACATTAAAATAATTACATGAATTACAACATACCTGCCACAACATCGGGCGCAGCGCGGACCTCCTCCGCAGTCAGCTGAAAAGCTCTTCCCCGAGCCCTCGGGGCCTCGGCCTTCACCGGTCGAGTCGCAGTAGTTCCGGCAGCAGGTGCAGATCCCTGAAGAAGCTGAGGGCACTCGGCCTTCCTATGGCCAGTCTGGTTGCAATGAAAGCAAACCGTAAATCCCTTGGGACACTCCCTAGCAATGTGCCCCTCCTTGCCACACTTGTAGCAAGCACCAGATCGACACGCCCCCTCATGACCCTTGCCGCACTTTCCGCAAGTGCGGCTCTTCGAACCTCCCGTCCTCGCATCGGCGGACTTGGTCCGCTTGGCTGCCGGCTGGAACTGAGCCGGTCGCCGGTCCACCCGCTGAGACTCGGCCTCCTCCCTGGCCTGGGTCTCCAACTCGATCTCGCGCTTCCTGGCATTCGCCTGAAGCTCAGCAAATGTATGGTAGGTGGAGTTCGACACAAACTCCCGGATATCCCTCCTCAACACTCCCAAGTACCGGCTCATCCGAGCCTGATCAGTGGACACCAGCTCGGGGCAGAACATTGCCCTCTCATGAAACTTCCGCATAATCACCGCAACAGAATCAGTACCCTGCTTGAGGGTTAAGAACTCCTGCACCAATCGTTCCCTCTCCACCGGGGGAACGTACTCATCCCTGAACATGGCAGTAAATCCCTCCCATGTCACCGCTGTAGTCTCTGCCAAAGTGAAGTTCGCCGTCACGAACTTCCACCAGTCCTTCGCTCCCAGGCGGAGCTGGTTCAATGCGAACCGTACCCTCAGGTGCTCCGGGCATGAACACGTGTAGAAGCACCCCTCTATGTCCGCGATCCACCTCATCGCAGCAATCGGATCCTGCGTCCCATCGAACTCCGGTGGCTTCGTGTTGCTGAACTCTCGGAACAGCAACGAGTCACCTCCTTGTGGCCTAGCAGCGGCCACAGCTGCGGTAGCTGCAGCGGTTGCAGCCTCAGTCAACGCGGCGTACCACTCATCGAATGTCTCCATCAGGGTGGTCTTAATAGACCCAAACATCTCCGGGATCTCAGCCCGGATCGTTGCCGCCACCTCCTCGTGAATCATCTGACGAATATCCTCGTCACTCACACCGCTCGTACTCGCTCCGTGGCGCGGTCTAACCATGATGTCTCTGAAATACAACATAAAACTATCAGAGACTCCACCGAGTATAATTGTACTCGATACGCAACCCTACTCAGTCCCCGTTATCCAGGGATTCTTACTTGGGTCTCCCACTGACCCGGTGTCCTCGGTAGTACGGGTCCAATACTACCGACCACACCGCATCAGTGTTCATCCCAAGTCCTCCTCCCCAAACTCCGGATAGTGAGTACTCTACTGCTGATATGCACTATCTACCCGCATGCTAGCAACACATCTCATATAGGCAAATTTCCCTAGACTAAGGCATCACAAATCAGGCCACTCTAGTCCTATCATGGATACCTAGTCTTCTAGCATGCATAACAATTCATATCATATAATATTGTAAGGTATTTTGGGGATCTTTACCGTTCGGGCGCTGACTGATCGTACACACTACTTCTTTCTTGCTCACCACAAAACCATTTACAAAAGTTTATGCCTTTATTTAACAAAAAAAGTTTCCCTCAAATCCTCGGTTTGAGTTCAGCTACTCCCGAAGGTGCACCCGAATCCCTCAAACCAAGGCTCTGATACCAATTGTAACAACTCAAATTTTCAAACAAAATTTTCATTTTAAAAATGTGTTTATTTCCATTCAAAACAAGGTATAAATAGTTTAAGTATTCTGTCAATACAAATAATCAAAATCCCAAGATCATAAAAGTAGTCTTCAGTGTCTATCGATCACGCCGGCGCCTTCCCACGGACCTCGCTAGTACCTGAAATACATGTACAACAACTGTAAGCATAAATGCTTAGTGAGTTCCCCAATATACAACTTACGCACATACGCCTTTCCAGGCCCGACCTTCCGGTCCATGTGTCTCAGGGGACTTCCGTCCCTGCTGGGTAAACCTTCCGGTCCTACCCACGCCGACCTTCCGGTCCATCACACAACATATCGCCTTCCGGCCCATAACGTATTGCCTTCCGGCCCATAATATAATCGCCTTCCGGCCCATAACATACATAGCACATATAACAAATAACTTACCACATATAGCATACATATCACATATCATATCCGACCTTCCGATCACACAGTCAAACCCTTCCGGGTACAGTATAGTGAGAAGACTCACCTCGTAAAAGCTGAAAGCTAGCAAATCCTGAAATCACTCGTGCACAATCCGACGAGCTACAACCTCCCTATAACATCACATATCTCATTAATACTTATATCTTCTAAGTGTGACTATCCCTAAGAAGTCAGACTTAGGTCAACTCTGGTCAACGGTCAACGGTCAACTTGACCGGACTCGGCGAGTACCATGGCGACTCGGCGAGTCTAGACGTCCTCCAACTTTCTGAGATTCATTATCTACTCGTTGAGTATCCTCCTCGACCCGACGAGTTACCCCTGGAAGAATCGCGGGGCCACCCCGACTCCACTCGCCGAGTCTGAAGAACAACTCGGCGAGTCCTAGTAAATCTTCAAGCTACTCGCCGAGTCTGAAGAACAACTCGGCGAGTCCATGCCATGCAAACGAGTAACTGCTTTCTAAATTACATATGATCCCGAGATATACAATCATGGGACTTTCTGGACTTCTAAACATCTTATTACTGGGGTATAAACGTTCGGGTAATAACATAATAACCCATCTAATCACTAAATGGGTTTCATAAACCCTAATTTCGCATACACATCAAATAACAGAATTGCAATCCGAAATATTACCTGGAATATGCCCTCTCTGAGTCTCCAAACCGCAGAACTCGAATCCCTTGCTGTTCCTTTAGCCAAAACCCTTCTCCTCTTTGCCCAACAATCTCTTCAAGCCCTAATATCCTCCAATCTTGCTCTAGATGCCCACAGCCGTTTAGGGTTCCTCTCAATCGACTAAAGACGGACAATGACGGCATATAAGAGCATTATATACGATCCAAAACCGAACGGTTAGGGTTCTGCTGAACAGCGTCGACTCGCCGAGTCCATATCTGGACTCGTCGAGTCCAGTCGCGAACCCGCGACCAAGTCTGCGATCCTACTCGGCGAGTCTAGGCTCCAACTCGCCGAGTCCCCTCTTAACTCACCCCAAAAACATAATTAAACAATACCTGAGATTTCGGGCTGTTACACTATTCAATTGCTAGATTTGAAGGATACCCAAAAGGACTGTGTTACCATCAATTCAAGTTTATACCAATTATAGTTATGGTCTTAGACACTTAATCTGACAATCTGGACTACGAGACGACAGATCTGGTGGATGACAACGAACAATGTCGATCTGGTGGTCACACCTTCGATAGATATGAACATTTAAGATCTAGAACGAAATACATCGAAGAAGAGTGACGATGTGGTTGTCCAATGTTATTCGTCGGTGGTGGCGTGCGAAAATGAAGTTTTTTACTCCAAATCTAAGATCAGCGAAGTACAAAGGAGGATCTGAAGCAAAAAACCTTGGCTACTCGAAGTTCCGACGATAGAAAGCATCATACGACGGCGATAGTAGGCGGTGGGTGGCAGAGGTAGTGTTGGGTTTTGTGTTCTTCAGAAAGTTTGAGAGGGTTTTGGGAAAGTTTTTTTCAAAAAAATGTTTGAAAGTGTTAGAAATACTGTTAGATATTAGATATTTAGTGTTAAAGTTAAACTTTACTGTTATTCCCTTATTGACTTTTGGTTCTTTATTAAAGCTTTAAATAAGTTAAAATAGTAAAGTAGACAAATATAAGTTAAAATTAAGTGGTTCTTAGGGTTCTTAACTTTTAAGGGTTCTCATTTGATCATATATATATATATATATATATATATATATATATATATATATATATATATATATATAAGAGCTAGGTTATAATGTGGATGCACATCTGTTGTGCGGATGTATGGACAATGCTATTCATTAAAAATGACTAAAAGAATAAGTTTTTTGGTAGTGTGAATATGTTCAACCTCACATAAATATCATCATTATCATGCATTCACACTAATTCTTATTCATTTTTGTTCTCATGCATTGTTTTTCACACATTTTCATTCTTATAGAATACGATTATCAATAAAAACGTTCTAACAATATTCTGACAGAATGAGAGTCATCAAAAAAAGTTTATAATACCTTTATAGACGATTTAATTCGAAAGAATGTGTGATAGTGACAATAGTTATGAGAGGTTGAACGTATTCATATTTCCAAACAACGTATTTTCTTTGTCATTCTCACATAATAGAAATAGAATAACCCTGTCAACACGTCCGTACAATACATGTATATCCACATTTGAACCTAGCCCAATGTGTGTGTGTATATATATATATATATATATATAGCTAAGTTCATGGCTGGTTCTAAGGGTTTAAATATCCTCAAATGCTCTAGACGAGCCAGAAAAAAACGTTCTTTATTGATTTTATAAGTTTTTTATTTTTAAATAAATCAATATACATAAATAACACAATAAAAATTGGCCCCCAAAAAAATTGGGTCATATGCAGCTGCCCACTTGAGCCCTCCCTCCGCACCCCCTATGGCTGAGTTATTATGCAAACCTACGGACTTCAAATCTGCAGTTAATATGACTATTGATATATATATATATATATATATATATATATATATATATATATATATATATATATATATATATATATCAGCAGTTAAATCTGCATCTATAGTCCGTATGATTGCTGATTTGACATTCTTAACTGTTCATTTGGAGTTCGCAGTTTCGCACAAATCTTTAGGTTCTCAAAAGAATTTGTGTGTGTGTGTGTGTATATATATATATATATATATATATGTGTGTGTGTGTGTCTATATATATATATATATATATATATATATATATATATATATATATATATATATATATATATATATGAGACGACTGGTATTTATGAGGCCGTGAGACTATTTTTTTCTAGTGAAACATTCTAATATTCTAATGTTCATAAAAATATAATACGTATACTATTTTAATATTTTAAAACAATATTGTTAAGACATTTTAAATTGAAATATTCTAATTCAATATTATTATATATACATATTATATTTTTATGAATACTAGAATATTAAAATATTTTTTTGGAAAATTTTTGTCTCACGGTCTCATAAAATTAGGTTCGTCTAAAATAAACTTTTACCTATATATATATATATATATATATATATATATATATATATATATATAGGTTTAGGTTCTATGGAAAACAAAAAACCCTAAAAATCATAAAAATGTATAAAAAAAATACTTATAGATCAGAAAAAAAAATTTTGAATTTTTTTATAAAAAATCGCAACTTTTTATAAAAAATCGCTGAAAAAAAATAAAAAATCATTTTTTTTAAAGATTTTTTTTTCAAATTTTTTTTTTTCAGCGTTTTTCTCTAAAAACCTGCGATTTTTTCTTAAAAAACGTGAAAAAAAAGTTTTGTGATCTCTAGGTATTTTTTTTATGTATTTTTAGGGTTTTTTTGTTTTCCAAATAACCTTTCCTTATATATATATATATATATATATATATATATATATAAGGCTAGGTTAATGTGTTTGTTATATTTATTGTGTGCTATAATGCACCAATAGCAATTTAGTAAAATGAAATAATTATTTAATTAAATAAAGATAGATATTAAATGATTTCTATAATTGTATTTATATTAACTGATATCCATAATTAAGACTCTTTTATTTATGGAAACTACTTAAATTTGTCAATAATCTCAGTAATAACATTCTTTTAGAATGAATGCACATCTAGGTTTTCATGTATGGGTTCGTGTTTTGTTTATGGACTCACTGTAACGCCTAGTTCGGTATGAACTGATTTTTTTTCCACTTATTTATATTTTTTTGGAGGACTCGGCATGTTGAGTTGTTTTTGTCCGTGAAATTTAATGAGTCAACTCGGAGAATTGGCAGTTGGGAAGGAAACCCTAATTTTTATGGTGTTACACCCTATTTAAAGGCCTTGAGTCCCTTGGCTGGCCTCCTTACCAGCCTCCTCTGTCCAGAAACCTTTAAATTGAGCATTGCCTTCCATTATTGAGTGTTTGAGCTTGGGGAGAGCCTTGCGTGTTCATTTTTGGTGCTTGTTGAAGGAGCTAAGGAATTATGAGTTGTTTTGCTTGAAGAAGAATTCTTGGATGGATAATCACTAATTCATTTGCCAAGTTTTTGAGGTATCAAGTTCTCGCCCTGCTTATTAGTTGCTTAGATCTATTCTTGGGTTAGATTGTATGCTTTTAGCCTTGTTTGGGTGGATGATGGGGGAGTAGGATGTCCCAAATGTTTATTCTTTCAAATCTAAGATTTACATGAGCTCGTTTGGCATAAAGGTGCCAACTTTATGGTCATAAGGGGTTCATGCATTCATTAAGTCCTTCTTTTGCCGTCCTTTGAGCATTTGAGCCTCTCCTACTCATGTATGAGCGTACAGTTGGAAAACTTTACATGGCCATTCAGCTTTAAAGGGCCAAATCAGCAGCATGGGGCTTTGCCTTTGGTGATTAAGTGCTTAATGATTAAGCCTTCACCCTTTTAAGCCTAGGGTTTGGGTTTTAAACCCATTTTGGTCACTACATGAAAAACATGATTTTGCTAGGGAAGGTGGCTATGGAACGTATTTTCATTGTTAATCGGCAATGGATCGTGCTATGGAATGTCGTTCCATAGCAATGTTGCTACCACATTGTCTACGGATTTTATTTCTGGTAGCAAGAATTGACTTGCTTGGGAAAATGCTACCGACTCCATATCTGTTGGTATTATGCTACCGATATTTCTATGGAACAAAAATTCATAAAAAACTTTCAATGACATTTTTTACGAAATTACTTTCCGTTGTACTATTACTATGTAATTAATTATCGTGGTCACTATGCAATGGAGTTTGTGATAGAAACCAATTCCATAGTTGATTTGCTACGGAAGTACCATTCGTAGGTATTTGCTAGGGAATTCTGCTACGAAATTTGATTTTGTTTGCTTGTTTTGCTATGGAACAAAAAGCCTAGCTAATTTGTTACGAAATTATATTCCATAACAACGTTGATAAGGAGTAGTTCAATTTCATAAATATTTACCTATGGAAATTTGCGCCGACAATAAAACCCGTGGAATCATCAAGTTCATGATGGTATATATGGTTTGTTTCTTTGTTGGGATGTTGTACGCTTAATTAATTTTCTTCTTCGACGGATGAATTATTATTATGATCAATGGAACTTGTAAGATGTGGTTTGAATGATATGTTTTTGAACTGGTATTATATTTGTTTGTTTTATTGTATTTTATATGTATTTAATAATATGAAAGAACAAACATTTTCTATTATATATGTTTATGTTATCTTGAATATTTTTTTAGCATTTCAATGTAAAAAAAACTCGATTATAACATAAACGATTACTTAACTGGATATTTAATGAAAATATTGTACATACAAATATCTCAAAAACACATATCCCCTTTTAGTAAATGCTTTTAATGTACCAAATAATGATAGATTTTCATTTTATTTAATTAATTATCATGAAGGGCACTAATACATAACATCACATTTACCAATTCGCATGCAAAAACTAAAAATTATACAATGTAACCATCCTTTTGTAAAGAAACACAAACATCTACTCATTATCTTCTTCCTCCTCCTCCTCTTCTTCTTCATTGGTCGATGTACTATACTCATAACTACCCTCGCTGTTAGGAATACCATCATTGTCGTCCTCATGAATTTCACCTTCTTCATCAATGTTATTTTCATTATCCGAACCGCTGCTTGACATGTCCTAATCATCACAATTGTCTTTATCGGATGTACTTTGTATAATGATTTCATTTGATTCAACTTTATCTTCTTGGAAAGAAACGTCTTTCTAAGGATGATTTTCATCGGTCCAACCACAAGGTTTAACTTTAAATACAATCCACCAGTCCAAGTTGTTTGTTTTCGGACTTGGGTAAGGAATGTAACACACCTGAGTGGCTTCCATGGCTAAAACAAACGACTCGAACTTATTGTATATTCTTTTGACGTTTATCTCGACCAAGTTATATTGTTTGTGAACCTTAACTCCTATGTTAGGTGTTGGATCGTACCAATGACATTTAAACAAAATTATGGTTTTAAGTGGGTAACCAGGGTGCTCGACTTCTAAAATTTCCTCTACCTTACCATAATAATCACCTCTTTGGCTACTAACACACAATCCACTATTGGATGTTGATTTGTTCAGACCATGAGCTTCTTTGTGAAACTTGTAACCGTTTACATAGTATACACTATATAATTTCACTTTTTTGAATGGCATTTCGGAAAGGTCAGATATATAATTGTTGTTTATCCAGATCTTACGTGCCTATATGAAAAATGGTAAAACACTTAATTAGAGTTAATTATAAGCATTACAAAAAATAATAATATTAAAAAATACAAAAGTAACACCCACATAGTTTTGAAACCATACTGCAAAGTTCTTCTCAACTTCGACTGCAAGCTCATGTTCATCTATATCCCCAATAAGTTCGATCATATCTTCTTCAAATATTATGTATCACCATTTGAATAACATTTTTAAATTTACTATGATGTAATAAACAAAATCATGCATGCAATGTTAATTTACAGCAATTACACAACGAATGATTATTATAATTTAAAGTGATGCATGTTACGTACCTTATGTAATGTTTGATCTTATCTTTGTTAAGGAGTATGTAAGTTTGGGCAGCATGCACTTCCTCATCAGACATCATTCTATTTGTGAATATTCCATAATGACGCCCAGGATATGAAAATATATTTAACATTTCATTGTTAGCATCCAGTTGCTCATCTCCTCCTCCATCATCATTTCGAGGCAACTTTCTATTACATGTGGGGACACCAGTCTTGATATAATGAGAGTAAAATATTGACGCTTCATGTAGCAAGTACGCGTTAACAACATACCCTTCCACTCGAGCTTTATTTTTCATATCTTTTTTCAACTAATTTAGATATCTATAGTGAAGATTATTTGAATTAGCTTACAAAAATAGCAACATATATACATTATGATGTACCATACTAACTTTTCAAATGGATACATCCAGCAACATTAGACGGGACCGACTATCTTCGCTTCGTATGGCGAATGTATTGGTAAATGTTCCATGAAATTAAAAATACCAGGGACAAAGATGGTCTCTAATTTACATAGAATTATTGGGATCTCGGTTTCAATCCATTCCATGTCTTTTGTTGTGGTTGATGTTGCTGTTAATGTTTTGAAGAAAATACCCAACTCTTTTAATGCTTCCCACACACGTTTTGGTAACATCTCACGAAATGCAATTGGGATCAATCTTTGCATAAAAACATGAAAATCGTGGCTTTTCATTTCGAATAGTCTACACCCTGTTAATTCAACACACATCCCCAAATTAGAAACATAACCATCGGGGAAGCACAATTTCTCCACCCATTCGCATATGAATTTCTTTTGATTCTTGTCCAGAGTGTAGTACGCTCTTTCATTATCATCAACTCCTTTTCTCTTCCTACAATAGAGCTTCCAATCTCTTCTGGCTGCTACATTGTCCTTCGTCTTCTTTTTGACATCCATTACAGTGTAAAAAAAGTTTTCAAATACATTTTTCACAATATGCGTAACATCAAAATTAGTTCTAATGAGGTTTGTTTTCCAATATGGTAAATCCCAAAATATGCTTTTTTTTTTCAACCATGATCGCCACATCTTTTGTTTATATCATCAGCATTTAGTTCAGTCACTTTTACCAAACCTAATTGTTCAATCTCCCTTAAAGTTTGTTCACCATTCTTACTTGGAGGAGGACCTTCTATCACTTCACGATTCTTCTTCAACTTATATTTATCCTTCCTATATCGGTGATTTACCTCTAGAAATCTTCTATGGTAGTAAAACCATGACATCTTACTACCATTCTTTAGTCTGAATGCTTGTGTATGTTTCCCACAATGTGGACATGCTAGCTTACCTGATGTAGACCATCCGGACAACATTGCATATGCTGGAAAATCGCTTATTGTCCACATCAAAGTTATTATTAAATGGAAATTTTGTTTTAAAGGTATATTATATGTTACTACACCTTCTTCCCATATCTGCTCCAACTATACAACAACTGGTTGCAAAAATACATCTATTTTATGCTTAGGGTTTGACGGTCCTGGCACAAGTGAGGTCAAAAACATGTAAGGCTCTTTCATGCACATATAAGGTGGAAAATTATAAGGTGTTATAATAATAAGCCAAGATGAATATTGTTTTCCAAATGCTCCATGTGGTGCAAACCTATATGTATTGAGGCCTAATCTTACATTACGTACTTCTGCTGCAAATGAAGGATGCCTTTTGTCAAAGTGCTTCCAAGCTTCTAAATCGGATGGATGACACATTACTGCAACATCATGTCCATGATTTTTGGATTGCCATCGCATGGAAACAGTTGTGGCTTGTGAAGCATACAGTCTCTTTAACCTTGGAGTCAAAGGAAAGTAATGCGTTTTCTTAAAGGATAAGCGAGAACATCTGGCCAATTTTTTTTACCGTTTGTACCTATCTGCATTTTAGAATTTACACCGATAAAGATATTTGTCTTGCCTCCAATATATCATACATCCAGACCTGCAACAGTCAATCATCTCCATAGGCAAACCTAGTGCTTGTATTAACTTTTTTCACTCGTATAAACTACCTACCATATTATTCTCCTACGGTAACACATCATTTATCAACGGGCAGATAGCATCATAACTTTACTCAGGGATGTGATACTCTGATTTTATATTCAACAATCTAGCTACAACAGATAGTTGTGTCACTTTTTTACATCCAAACCACAATTCTTTATCGGCTGCATATAGCATATCAAATAATTTTTTTATCAAGTGCATTTGGCTCCTCTTCATGATTACTAGTATTTAAATCAGGAGCCATTGCATCTATGGCCATTTCTCTATAAGAACATGCACCTTCACTAAAATTTGTGTTTGAATCATCCACCCCTAAAAATGTATTGTCATCATCAATTGATGTTTCATCATGTTTATCCCGAAACCAATATTCCTTAACAAAACCAAACTTGTACAAATGATGCTTAACAATATCAACTTCTCTATATGGTATTTTACGAAATTTGATGCATTGCCATTTGATTTTATCTTTGTCCATGAAGCTATGTTGACTGGTAGCAAAATCTATAAATTTTTTCACTCCTTGTACGAAAACAAGCGATACACGACTACAATTATCTTTTCTTTCATACATCCACTTTCTACTTGGATTGTTCATTGTCTTAAACCTGTAAAGTATAAATTTAAATAACACAATATTGTATGTTCATTAATGTTGATTTGAATTCATATATGACATCTGAAGTAAATATATAGTTACCATACAAACATCGCAAAGGTACCTTAACAACGACTCGTTTCACAAAGCTAATGACCGAATGTTGAACCAATCTTCAAAGTTTTCTAATTTGAATGGTTGAATAACTTTTATAATTGGATAATGGTTTATAATATTTGTATAATGGTTTAATTGAGATCGATACTTGCAGAACACATATTCAAACAAAGTGTGTATTGATTAGGGAAGCTTTGACAACCCTTGATTTCGGTGTGCTGGATGGATACTGGGTCAAATATTGGGTCGATTTTATTCAATACCAGGTTAAAATCCATGTAGTATACGAGTCATTATAAATTTAAATAACATTCATAATAAATATAGATATAGAGCTACTTAAAATATAAATTATATAATATTTTCCTTAATAACGACTTAATTAAAAACTTATTTTTATTTTCATATCAAAAATGGCCCCTTCACTTTAGAGATTGCAAATAGATGAACATGCCCTTGAAATAAATGCAAATATGTGATTACTAAGGGTATTTCAGTCAAAACACATTATTCAAACATTATAACTTATTATAGGTCACAGTGGACTTTTGGTTAGTAAAATGAAAAAGATAAAAATAACATATATATCAAAAATAACATATATATATATATATATATATATATATATATATATATATATATATATAAACATTTAATAAAATTAAAAGTATGTATTCCCATTACACCAAAATACAAAAACAATCTGCATCACTAATTGTGTGAATCAAACAACAATCATATATATAACTACTCAAAACTAATGTCAAACATCCTAGAAAACTTAGCAAAACATGCATCCCATAAAAAATATCACAATTCAACAACCAACTATATTGATACATAAAAGTTGTTCCGTAACTGCTCACAGAAGGATGCTTTGCACAACTTCTATGTCAGCCATGGAATTTTATCTTCTTTGTTCTCCTTACCAAGTGGTTTTAAACCTTTTTATAGGTATGTCTTAGATTTCAACTTCTTCTAGTATTAACGTAGGTATTATTGAACATGATCAGAACTTCTTGCTTCCTTTCAATGCCTTCGACCATTAACATCATTCCCAAAACGAAGATCGCATCCAACTGCCTCTGATCGGCTACATCTTGAAGCAACTGTTTCCTTGCTATTTCTTCCCCTATCATAAAATTCTTCGCTTGACATACAATAAGTGTTGGGAATGAAACCCAATTGTGATTTGATGAACAAGATGCGGAAAATAAGAACAAACACAATAATGAAGATTATGTCGAATGATCACTCGATTTATTGAAATATGAGGAATAAATTACACTTAAAGTATAGACTAAAGAATCTAACACTACATAAGAAACCTCACGTGGCGGCTACATTTTGCCTCACACTCTTAACCCTAATTGTGAATAATACATGACTATTTATAGGGAAAAGACAAGTCTTGGGCTTTTAACCTAGAATTCATCAAAGGGGCCCATTGCCATCATCCATGGAGTGCTTTGAAACCCTACAATCTCCCCTTCAAAGTATGGAATGGATGACAATGCTTTAACTTCCAAAACAAGCATCTAGCAAATAAAAAGATCTGCAACGAGGAATATATGAAGCAATCCACGAATCTTGATTCTTCAATAGTCTTCAAACACGGGCTCTAGGATATATAAATCAAGCACTGAAGTAATGTCTTTAAACTTCATTTTCGAATGTAATTCCAAAGAATCTTCATGAAAACCAAACCCGCCATAAAACCCATTTCAGAACAAAGAAACTGAATCACTTCTTGTCTTTGAAGAGCTCCCCCTCCAAGTCACAATGATCTTCAAATAAGCTAATGATATAAGCCATCAAAAAATATCATGTAACAACCCAAACTTTAAGATTCGTAACGCCACTTGATTGAGAAAATACAATAAGTCGGAGATATAACAAGTCCTTAGCAGAGCTCGATGAAAAACTTCCGCTGTAAAGGATACTTCTCTGTAAAAACCTTAGTAGAGCTCGATGAAGAACTTCTGTTGTAAAAGCTACCTTCATAATTCTCCCACAAGCTTTATAAAAAATCTTCAACTTTGAAAAGTCACAAATCCAATTTCGAATGGCCATACCAAATTCTCCCCCGATTTATAATCAAAAACATGATTATAAAGCCTTCAAATGGTCATGAGAATGATCTTGAATGGATAAAAATTAACTATGCTCCCCCGCGACAAGAAGATATACACAATGAAGTATAAAATCCGAAAAAAATCGTGAAAATTTGACGTTATAAAAAAAAACGACTTTCCGAACCGCCAAGACTGGATGGAATCTTTATTTTTCTGTTCACAAAAATATGTGCGATAAAAAAATCCAAAACTCTTCACCAGCCCTCAAATTTGTTAAATTTTCTGAATATAGGGCAGAAACTGTCACTTGCTGAAAGACAGGGGCTGGAATGGAAATTCTGCATTAGTACACCCCTTCATTTGTAACAAAATCTGGAAATGGTCCAAAACTGCCAAGGCATGAAAAGTATAGGGACCAAAAGAGTCAATTCGCTGAAGTTGCAGGGACCAAGTATGAAACATTAAGTCATCTTCCCATTTACATTCAGATGAATGAACACAACGACTGGAACAACCCGTAACACCGAATCCAAACTAATTAACTCCGAGATACACTTTCGTTCCGAGAATAAAGAAGCGAATCTGAGACATTCGTGGTCGATTGCAAGCCAGATCACCACAACGAACAGCAGCAAAATTGTTACAGTCTCGGTGCAAAACCCAATCAATAGGTTTGCTTTCGATCCTCCCCTCTTTCGTTCCAAGCACAATCACACGAACTCAAGTTCGTTCCAGGTTCATTCCAAGTCTGTTGATTATACCATAGGTTCGTTTTCTCCTGATGTTTGAGGGATTGCAGGACAATCGTTCATAGTTCCACCCAATTCACAGTCAATTTTGACTTTTTCTAGTTTGACTTTTCATATCGAGATACGGAAAAATGTATCTGTTCCGATTCCTTCATTTTGATTGCGTTCATAACCATTCGTTCCGATCATAAATAGACACCCTTCATTCTGATCGCCTGCGTTCCAATTCCAAGCATTCAATTTCATCATCGTTGCGAATTGAAACAAAATTTTCACAATTTCGATTTAGTCTCCAAATCGTAAATCAAACCAGATTCCTTTATTTAATCTTCAAAAACGTTGGCCATCGAACCCAATACTTGACAAACACCAAATTGATTTTCACAAATCGATTTAAAGATCAAACACCACTTCAATCGAATTTATCACCATCTTCATCTGTTCTTGATAATACTTCATCTGTTCTTTAAACTCAAAAACATCGAATGACAATTCTGGACCCCAAAATCACAATCGATCTTAAAAATAACAAGAGATGATTCACGTTTAATAATATCCAGAAAAATCATTCAATTAGAAAACAAAATCGATGTTGAACAGGTCAAAAGAACTCGGATGGGAACAAGTTACGCACAATTAGATATAAGAAATTGGATTTAAAGACCAAATCGATTAATAAATTAAACCAGAGTCATGAATCATGAAATCAAGCGAAACATAAGAACAAAACACTTAGATTAACTAGAGGATTTCGAGGTTTGTTGACGTGTGATTGGTGATTTCAAATGTAATAAGAAACGATCAGCGAGTAAAGTTATTGGACTCAAGAATGAACAGTAAACGACACTAGTTGGGCTCAGGAACAAAGTAGAATTGAATTAATGGATGAAAACAAAAGAAACAAATCCATTGACAACAAACAAATAATCCTATCCAATCAAAAATATGAACTTAAAATCGAATGGGATAACAAAAACAATACGAGATGAACAGTAAGTTTTCATGAACAGAAATCTTGATTCCAAGTCGCCAAAACACCAATAATCTTCAATAACTTGCGTAGAAAATCATCAAATCAAGAACCGATACTTAAAAAATCAATAGATCTTCAAAGACCCGCTCTGATACCACTTGTTGGGAATGAAACCCAATTGTGATTTGATGAACAAGATGCGGAAAATAAGAACAAACACAATAATGAAGATTATGTCGAATGATCACTCGATTTATTGAAATATGAGGAATAAATTACACTTAAAGTATAGACTAAAGAATCTAACACTACATAAGAAACCTCACGTGGCGGCTACATTTTGCCTCACACTCTTAACCCTAATTGTGAATAATACATGACTATTTATAGGGAAAAGACAAGTCTTGGGCTTTTAACCTAGAATTCATCAAAGGGGCCCATTGCCATCATCCATGGAGTGCTTTGAAACCCTACAATAAGTAATCATAAAATTTGAAAAATACAAATATAGAAAACTAATTGAATTCATAATTATCTGTATGCTTAAAAAAGAGTACTGTTCCATCGTTGAAAAGTACATAGGTTTTTCAACTTTCTGCATTTGCTTATTACTTCATATATATGAACACTTAATGGACGAAACCTTAATCAATTTGTGTCTAAGGTTTGATATGTTGCGTCTGATATTACAGAATCCTTAAAGAGTTTTCAACTATAATTCACAAATGAACAAAATTCATCTATTAAACACTAAATTAAGTATGTATGCAAGTATAATAGAAGTAATGCACATCATACTTACACTAACTGGAACTTACAAGCATCCATTGGTGAATTAACCCCAACCGTAGTTACTATTTCTTCGATCAAGTGCGATGGCAAAGAAGTGATCCTTGTTCCTTGGTGTCTTGTTTGCATTCTTTCTGATGAACAACTCGCTACCATTATGTTGAACTACTTCGAGTGTAATTCAAATTATGTAACAACAACAATTTTAGGGTTTATTGATCAACATGTGCGACAACCCGTAATTTCTATCTTGTAAAAGTCAAACTTGGTAAACTAAAGTCAAACATATCAATCAAATGTCAAACTTATTTCTTTTATTATCTTAATATAGTTAGGGTAATGAATTTATAGGTTTATAAACCTAGCATTCTTAGGTGTTGTGTGTTCTGCAGAGAAATCATTTAGGACCAAGGACCTTCGCAAGAGCCGCAAACCCTCGCATGGGCCATAAACTCTCGGACCATAAACAAGCCTTCGCAGCCGTAAACGTCTCTCGTTCTCGGTAGTAAACTCCTTCGGGCCGTGAACCCCCTCCGGACCGCAAACCCTCCCCTATATATGTGTTTGACTGAAAACTTCTTCACTTCTTCACTTCTGACCATAAACTCGAGCCTTCTCTCTCAAGATCTTCAACCGAAAACACCCATTCTCTCTCAACTATCATCCTTTTGCCTTTGAATCTTCTTAGGATATTATTAAGGATCTTGAAGTGTTCTTCATTCATCAGGATCCTTGGGCCATAAATACCTAGATCTCCTTCATTTCAACAAGAATACCATGAACACACACTGAGTACCAGCCGTAAACACTTGAATCTTCAAGGGTCAAAAACCCTTTGCGGCCATGAATAGTGAAGGCTTGCCGTAAACACCAACTATCTTCTTGATTTCGGGTCTAACACGTCTTTTGTAAGTGTTCCTTACATCATAGGTTGTTTCCTTTACACCTTAGAGGTTATATTCACTAATCGTATGCCTATATACTATGTGAAATGCATTTTAGGACTTGTTTTGTCTTAGGATCTAACTCAGGGAACTTATCATCCTATATCGAACATTCAATCGAATCACTCACATAAGGTGAGTTCATACCCATACAAATTACAGTTTTAAATGCTTTTTAGGGGGAGAATACAAGTAGAACACAATATAATTATGTTAACCACTTACATGTGAAAACATCAAACAAAAGGATTTCGTATATTCAAACACTTGTTAAAACCATTTTAAAACTATTCTTAGATTTATGTTTTTATCAAAATCATATTCGTGTATCTATTTATGTATAAGTATGCTTTAACGGACTTAGGACTATTGCTAAATACCGTAACTCGTGTTCCTTGTTTGGTTGTGGGCTTAGGGTATAATCACTAGTCCGACTATAGGCTAAATCATAGTTATTCTTATTGAAGACATATATGAATATTAAACTCCATTTTTAAGAAACATACTTAACTCGTTGCTTATGTTGACAAATTGAGTCTTTTCTACAAATTAGTAACAGTTCAAACAAACATACTAGTAACTATAAAAGGTATAGTTTAAAGGATCACTACATACTACTTCTAGAATAGAGAGACATACATGAGTCAATACATACATACTATCACTATTCATTACAAAGTATAATATTCATTTATAAGAACAAGAAGGAACATACATAATATAACAAGAATAATAAGAAACATACATACTATGACAATAATAGAAGAACTAAAATGTGAGATACTATTTCATGGCATAGTAATACTCTTGCTGTGTCACGTTTTGTAAATAGAGTCTCCTGGAGGAAGAGCATGAGTTTGTGTATAGATCTATACGGGATTGACCATCCTACACCTTGCTGCTAGCTACAGTCGGACCTGCAAGTCTATGGGTGACAAATGTCATACGATTTTCGACGCCTAAAGAACATCGTGTTTTATACTAGTCAATCACGCATGGTTATTACCTAATCACATTTTTAACCTTAATTAACAGTTTGGTTTTAAGGTAGTTAATGCATTAGTAGTGTATTTTATACAACACTACAATATATCTTCATTTTCCATTAGATTCATACAGTGATATTCTCACATGAGAAATGCATACTATTTTTCGAGTAAAGATAGTTACCTATATGGAAAAACATACATTATACTATTTCAAGTACAAACATACATTTTACACTTTATTTAAGAGAACAGAACATACAAACAGTTTAGTCTTGGTAGAAGACTACTTTTCATTTAAGGAAGAAAATATAGGATTTTCTGGGAATGATACAAACATTTTCAATAGACAAATAAAAACATTTTCATGAAACAAATGCAAACACTTGACACTAAACTACTTATGAACTCACCAACTTAAATGTTGATACTCTCTTTCAAAATAGCTTGTATTCTCAAGTCACCAGTAGACAGGTACACTGTACCAGGTCTTGAGAAGACGGAGCATGTTTAAGACTCGTCTTTTTATTTTGTTATATATAAATTTTTGGTGTCATACAACTATTCATAGAACACACTTGTATTAATTATATTATTAATGAAATGGAAGTTGTTGATTGTTTTACTATTGTGCATTATTATGATACTATACATGACGTCCTCCGCCCCCGAACGTTTCCGCCGTTATCGGTTTGGGGGTGTGATAGATTGGTATCAGAGCTTTGTTTATAGTGAACTAAGTATATCAACCAATAAAAGATATACAACCATAAACACATAGGATTAAAACAATCTGACCAAGAGTTATACTTTTAAAATAATAAAATATTTTACTAAAGTATACATGAATGCATTCATACTAGGACAATGTCATACTAGATCAAAACAAAAGTATTGTGATTGTTGAACAACACAGGTAGGCTTGGGGATATATAATCAGGTATGGGATTGATACAGCCCGATCAACTATATCTATCCGAGAAGTGATTAGCATATGCCTAGGAATGGTTGTGGTGTTGCAACAAGTCTAAAAACTTACCTACTATACTACAAAGAAACATTAGAACATAACAGAAACTTAAAAAATACTATATGAGTATTTTGTGGTACTATAATTACTTATGTGAAACGACCCTTACTAGTAGGTCTACAGTTGCTGAGTGGACATGCTTAGGTTATATGTGACCAAGATGTTATAGACTTAGAATATGTGATCTTCGCTTTACTTCTTGTTCCTTGTTTGGTTGTGGATTTAGAGTTGGGTCATTTATTCGAAGGTCTATTCTATCTTATGTTATGTATAGCTGGTATGCACTACGTATGTATAGAAGTAACTGGTAAGGATCATCGTATAATTATCTTTAGTAGTACATCTATTATATGTTTCTTACACCGCTATTCTCGCGTAGATAACATGGCTAGATTTCATTTTCCGGGAGACCCGTACATTCTCGATCATGGGAGTGGTGGATGGCTTGGAGCTGAGCCAGAAGAAGATAACCCGGTAGCCCCAGAGGAAGAATACTTCGAGGAGAGTTCTGAGGAGGAGAACGAAGATGAAATTCAAGAAGACTCTTACTCGGAACCTGAGGTCTATAATCCACCTCACATTGCCCAAAACCTAACCGTCGACAGGATTTTCAAGGCTCGACGCCTCTGTGGGCAGTAAACATGGGAAGGTGGAGCCACGAATAGGGACAACCACCTTCTTACAATGGAGACCGAAGCTTCTACAACTTGAATGAGGGAGGCTCAGATGAAAGAATCCTCCCTATCTTGGTTTGCCATGTTGCTCGCAATGCTGAGCAAGGAAGGACAACCATTGACCAAGTACTGAAATTCTTGCTAACTCAGGAGTCAACACAGTTTGTCTCCGCCATCTGACCGATGACCAGAAGTTAATAAGGACTCACACCAAAGCCCTACAAATAGAATAGAATTCCTGCCAATCTGAAGTTAGGGATCTTCGACAAAACCAAGTGGCATTGTGAAGGCGTGTGTGGGAAACAGAACAACAACTGGCTGAATCCAGGGCAAAATCTAGTACTAACTAGAACAACACTTCTCGTGAGTAGAGCGTACTCTACTCTCTCTTTTGGATATAGATTAATTCTGCTTTTAGACACTAGTATTATTTTCCTGTTTGTATCTAGACCTTGAACTTTCAAGTTTCGTTAGGTCTTTGTGTCGTCAAAGTTTTCTCTATATTGGTATGTTGTAGACCTATTACAAGGTCAATCTTTCCCAAACTCTATACATCTATAATACGAATGATATTGACATGCATCTAAATCTCTTGGAAAAATATCTATCCAAATTATTTCATATTTCTAATGGTAGAACTCTATTATAATCAATTACATGTTGAACTATGGTGATTTAGTTCAAGGAACACTCTCATTATAATCACTATTGAATTCTTACAATTATCTGCATCTTTTAAATTTATTGTTGAAGGATGCCTCCTCGTAAATCAAACATGCGCAATCCGCCAATAACTCCAACTCAACCACCTCCATCTCAATTCGATCTTGTAGTTTTTAAAGCTACAGTGACTTAAATCAATGCTAGCGGTACTAGTGGGGGTGGCATGGGTATTAACTCTACCCAAGGTGAAAGTCACAGGCACCCTAGGGAGTGTTCTTACAAGGACTTCACCAACTGCACACCCAGAGCCTTTAATGGTACTGGGGGAATCATTGCTCTGTCGCAATGGTTTGAGAAAATGGAGTCTATCTTTGAGATTTGCTCCTGCCCGGAAGGAAGCAAAGTAAAATTTGCCGCCTGCACCTTTTCCGATAGAGCCCTCACATGGTGGAATGGTCATGTCAAGTCACTTACTCGCATAGTGGCTAACTCGATGAGCTGGGAGACACTGAAAGACCTAATGAGGGGAGAGTACTGCCCGAGAGGCGAAGTACAGAGACTTGAACAAGAATTTTGGAGCTTAACCATGAAAGGCTTTGACATAGTTGCTTACACTAATCGATTTAGTGATCTTGTGACTCTATGTCCGGGGATGGTCCCCACTGATGGCAAGAAAATAGAGAGGTACATCTGGGGACTACTACCTCCATTTCATGGGAACGTTTGTAACATACACGTTCAGTTATCGTGTATTGTAAATTATAAAAGTGAATAATATTACGAAATATTATGTAAATTTGAATGTTGAGTTCTAACATATAGTTTTTACTAGAAATGAAGTAAAACTATGCTTAGAATCATTCAGAAAGTTTTGGAAGTCTTATGAGATTCCAATCAAATGTCAAATAGTGAAATTTAGCGAAAATATAAAATTTGAAATAAGTAAAATTTTATTATTTAAAGTTGTAAAGAATCTCTTTAGAAAAGTTTAGGCAAAAACCACGTCGAAATCTGAGTTATAACGAAGAAGTTATGACCAATCGAAGATCCGCGACAAAACCGGCAAACACTACGTCCGCATAAAAAGTGAGTTTCTGATAAACTACTTTTTAGCCTTAGTGATTTAAATGAAAGTTGTAGAACTTATTAAAATAATAAAGTTTCATATAAAGAACTTTTAAATCTGACTTCGTATGAGGAAATTATGATTTTTCTAAGTTTCAGAATAGCAGTAGACAACTAAAAACTCAAAACAAAGATCGAGCAATATTTAGCTGAAACAACCTAAACGAGAATTGAATGACTCGTCAAAAGTAGTACAACGGTAAAAATTCTGACGAAAATGGACATCGTATGAAGATGTTATGAATTTTTAACTGATTTTCCAGTCCCGGTCTGTTAAAAATAATAAGATTAAAAATAATAAGAAACTAGTCGATGAAGTCTAAAAGAAAGTTGTAGAATATATTCCCGCCTACGTGTGTATATAAAGAACGTCAAAAACGGAGCTCGTATGCGAAAGTTATGAATTTTAGAAGATTTTAGCTCATTTTTCGAGGAATTTCGCATGGATAAGTCCGGAATAGGCTACGTGCCGCGTTCTTACAGGGTCTGAGCTCGGTCCAGCAGGCGCCCGATGCGTGTCGCGATGAGTCATCCGAAGCAGCTGCATCACTGACTCGTGTCGCGTCGGAGATGCGATGCGTGTCGCGTCCGAGCCGAGCCAGCTCCACGCCTTCTGAACCTCGCCCTCCTGCCGCGTGTCCGATCTCGCATCTGCTGGCCTCCTTCCCTCTCGCTTCGGATCCGAACCTCCCCTTATAAAAGGGAGGCCTGGGAGACCTCCTGGGTATTTTTGGGAAATTGTCATTTTTCACCCCTAACTTCATATTTCTACTACTATGACATCCTCTGAAGCCCCGATAATATTTTTAACACCCGAAACACGCCTCGAAGTGCCCGAGAAGCCTGAGAAATTATCATTTCGATTTGAGGCCCTACCTTCGCAGAGCCCGGTTTTCAAGAAAGCTCTCGATTTTTATAGAAGAAAGCTATTTATGGTAACGAAGTCCTGCCCAAATTACTATTTTGACCCCCGGTTAATTCACAGTGAGTTTCAATATATAGGAAAAATTGTATGTTATGTGCTATGTGCTTTTTAGTTGTTATTATTTCCGCTATTTATGATAGCAAAGTTATACCTTTGACCATGTGATCAGTGAAAGGACTTAGATTCACGGTGGTACTGGTATGTAGTCTCTGACCATGTAGAGCATGTCTCGATAAGAGAATGACTTCTATTCTATGGTATTGGCAAATGGTTAGACAGGGCTATAAGCCTGAAATCTACCAAAATGTTAATCAGAAATTCTATGGTATTGGAAAATGTTTAAGTTTGTCACATGATTCACATATTCCTTTGTTGTTCCTTGTTCCTCTTTGCTTCTGTCATATTGAAGTGTATATATGGCATAACGTTATATTGTATCTATTATTGAACTCACTAAGCGTCACCGCTTACCCTCTCAATGTTTTAATATATTGCGGGAAATAAGCATCTAGTATAGCTTTATGCTGTTGGAAGAATTAAAATAGTTTATACTATTACTTTTGTATTTAAGTTTTAGTATGTATAAAATATACAATATCCTGGGTAGTTTTGTAATAAACTTAAACTTAGTCGGTTTGTATCCAGTCGTTTGTAAATAAATTATCAATGTAAAATATTATTTGTGAATATGCATGTAGCATGTTTTGGAGTAACAAATTGTTTTAGTATTATGAAAGTGAGGGTCTTTCAACATTTTGTCCTCCAACCCCTCTACATTCGACAGTGCTAAGCGATTAGCATAGAGACTCATCGACCATGGAGTCTGTGTGCCAGCAACAACCCCTGTCCTAGAACCTGCCAAAGCAATCGATAAAAAGAGAAAGTTTTGGGACAAAAAGAAGAACCAATTAGCGTAGAACTCCTGCTGTCCCTGCACCAACAAAGCAGTACGTTGGTAGTTTGCCGAAATGCAGCAAGTGCAACTTCCATCACAATGGACCCTGCCGAGACATGCACTTTGCTAGCTGCAACCGGAAGGGACACACTGCCCATTTCTATAAGGCACCAGCAAGACCAATCTCCTAGGTCCCTGGTACTGGAGTAGGCCAGACCTATTATGGGTGCGGTGAAGTTGGACTCTTGAAGCGGAGCTACCCAAAGGCGGGGAATACTGGCGGAGTGGGAAGAGTCTTGGCTATTAGCAATGAGGAAGCCGTGGCAGACCCTACGGTGGTCATGGGTACATTTCTCTTCAATAACTCTTATGCATGCATATTATTTGATAGTGGAGCGTAGAGGAATTTCGTGAATCAAAAATTTGCACACTTACTTAAACACTAACCACAAGCACTTAAAGAAACGTTTACCATAGAAATGGCTAACGGGAAAACTAAGAACAGGATATATACATAGGATGTACCCTCTCTCTAGATAGCTATTCATTTCAAATCGACCTCATGCATGTCCCAATTAAAAGTTTCGACGTCATTATCGACATGGATAGGTTGAGTTTTCATCGTGCAGACATCCTATGTTTTGAGAAAGTCGTTCGTCTTAATCTGCCGAATAGCGAAACCCTAGTTATTTATGGCGACAAACCAGGCACGAACCTGCGAATCATCTCAAGTATTCAAGTCCAGAAGTACCTGCGAAAGGAATATCATGTATTCCTTGCTCACGTGGTTGACATTAACCAAAAGGTGAATGACATAAAGAACATGCCAAAAGTCAACAACTTTCCTGACATCTTTCCCGAAGAACTCCCAAGATTACGACCACAATTTCAAGTCGAGTTCAGAATCGACTTAGTTCCAGGAGCTACTCCTGTAGCCAAATCGCCTTATCGACTAGCACCAGCAGAGATGTAGGAATTATCCAGTCAATTGAATGAACTACTCATCAAAGGATTTATTAGACCAGGCTTGTCACCCAGGGGAGCATCGGTCTTGTTCGTAAAGAAGATAGAGGATCGTTCCATATGTGCATCGACTATAGAGAGCTAAACAAACTTACCGTTAAGAAACAATACCCTCTATGAAGGATAGACGACTTGTTCGATCAACTTTAGGGAGCAACCTACTTTTCAAAGATTAACTTGAGATCCGAGTATCACCAACTACGAGTGTTAGAGGAAGATGTTCCCAAAATAGCCCTCCGAACTCGTTATGGTCACTACAAGTTCGTAGTGATGCCTTTCAGATTAAACAATGTGTCCGGTGTATTCATGGACTTAATGAATCGGGTGTGCCGTCCTTACTTAGATAAATTCATGATAGTATTCATCGATGAGATATTTGTCTACTCACGCAGTAAGGAGGGACATAGTTAACACGTACGCTAGATTGTGGAAACACTACAAGCAGAGAAACTTTATGCGAAGTTCTCCGAATTCGGATTCTAGATTCGAAGAGTCGAATTCTTAGGTCACGTAGTTAGCGAAGAAGGAATTCACATGGACCCTTCCAAAATCAAAGCCATTGAGAATTGGTCAGCACCAAGGACGCCTACAGAAATCCATCAATTTCTAGGCCTCACCGGCTATTATCGCAGATTCATACAGAACTTTTCAAGGATTGTGAAACCAATTACTACATTAATCCATAAAGGTGTAACCTGTAACTAGGAAGAGAAACAAGAGAAGGCGTTTCAAATACTGAAGCATGCCTTATGCAGCGCACCGATATTATCCCTCCCAGAAGGGATAGAAGATTTTGTGGTATATTACGATGCATCCAACCAAGGGCTTGGTTGTGTTCTTATGCAACGGGGAAAGGTCATTGCCTATGCCTCAAAACAGCTTAAGAAACGCGAAGTCAACTACACTACACATGATCTTGAGTTGGGAGTAGTGGTATTTGCTCTGAATATCCGGAGACACAACATGTATGGTACGAAATGCACTCTCTTTACAACCACAAAAGCCTTCAAACCAGAAGGAGCTCAACATGAGACAACAACGGCGAGTCAAGATACTAAATGACTACAAATGCAAAATTCGTTATCATCCCGGTAAAGCTAACGTAGTAGCTGATGCCCTAAGTCAGAAAGAATACTCAGGTCGTACAATCAAGCATTGACTATGACAATCCATTCACATATGTCCACACAAATTAAAGAGGCTCAACTGGAAGCCTTTAATCCTGAAAATGTGACAGGTGAATCCCTTAGAGGGATGGATAAGAACATAGAAGTCAAGGGTGGCAGAGCCTTATACCTCATTGATTTGATCTGGACACCGAAACACGATGGTTTCAGAGATGTTGTCACGAATGAAGCGCACAAGACTCGATATTATGTTCATCCAGATTAAGATAAGATGTATATGGATCTCAAAAAGTTATATTGGTGGCCTAAAATGAAAGTAGAGATTGCTACCTTTGTGGGCAAGCGTCTTACTTGCGCCAAGGTTAAGGTCGAATACCAAAAACCCTCAAGTTTACTACATCAACCAGAGATACCTGAGTGGTAGTGGGAGCGGATTACAATGGATTTCATAACTAAGTTGCCCAAGACAACGGGTGGTCTCGATATCAATTGGGTGATCATTGATAGGTTAACTAAGTGCGCACATTTCCTGCCAATCAAAGAAACCGAAAAGATGGAGAGACTGACAAAACATACAGGGAGATTATATGACTGCACGGTGTTCCCATATCTATCATCTTTGATAGAGACAGTAGATTCACTTCGAGATTCTAGCAGTCGCTACAAAAGTCCCTGGGAACTAGGTTGGACATGAGTACAACCTACCACCTACAAACGGATGGACAGAGGGAGAGGACGATACAAACGTCGGAAGACATGGTGAGAGCTTGTGTGATCGACTTTGGTAAAGCATTGGATATCCATTTGCCATTGGTAGAGTTTTCATACAAAAACAGTGTCATACCCCCAAACCAAAACGACGGAAACGCCCGAGGGTGGCTGACTTCATTTGTAGTATCACAACACATGCATTTATAGAAATCAAAGTACAAACAACCACTACATTAATAAGTAAAATTTTATACATGTGTTCAATCATAATATATTGACACCAAAATAGTTGATACAAAATAGATAAGACATGACTCAAAATGGCTCCGTCTTCTCAGAAGCTTGTGGAGTATCTGTCTACCGGTTCCCTGAGAATACAAGTAATTTGAAAAGGAGTATCAACATAAAGTTGAGTGAGTGCATAAGTATCTATGTTTGAAAGCTTGTTTTCTGTTCTTTGAATATGTAAAACTGTTCTAGAAAAATCCTATATTTCCTCTTGTATATGAAAACTGGTTTTAAATTCCATAAAACCGCTCCATTTGTAAAACCAGTATTCCGTATTTGAATTCCTTTGTAAAACGGGTAAAAGTGATTGTGCCTGGCTTCACCAGCTGCTATTGTAAACTGTAATGTAATACTGTAAATTGCAACTTTGTAAAATTAGTACTTTGAAATGTACTCAAGTTTACTTCATTATACACTAACCCTATTGTTTAATATATTTTTCTTGAGTTTATTATAACCATATCGGAAATGTTGATAACAATTGTCACCCCAGACCTGCCGATCTAACTGTAGCCCACAGTTTAGGTGCAGGATTGTCAATCCCATATAGATCTATACACATTTGTTTCGATCCTTATGATGGAGATTCTGGTTATAATATCAGGACTTTAACTATATTGTTTAAATGTACTAGCGTATACTTGACTCATGTATTAGTGTTCTAAAATCATAAATTATATCTATTCTAATTTATATGTATTTTCTGTATTGATACTAACTGTTCATGAATGCAACCCCTTGTTTAAATACCTAGAGATAAAAAGTATTTTCTTGAAATTTCGCTTTTTACGCTTAACAGTGTTTCACCGGTTTTGTCGCGGATCTTCAATTGGTCATAACTTCTTTGTTATAACTCGGATTTGAGTGTTCTTTATATTTCTAAAAACCTTGACACGATATCTATCATTTTATGAAACCCAATTGAGACTTTTGAAAATTTCATTTTTGACGCGATTTTTATTATATAAAAAATAGATTACCATACTTGACTTTAGGTCATTACATTGACTTGAAATATCGGGTTGTCATATCATCCCCCTGTTTGAGTGAATTTCATCCTGATATTAATTCTAAGATAAGTATTTATAGACTTGGGAAGAGATGCGGATATATATGGACTTGGGTATGCGGCTTTGTTTTGTTCTTTTAATTTCCATATCCATGATTTCTACCGGCTCTTCTAAGAAGTGGAGACTCTCGTTGATTTCAATTTCGTCTTGAGGGACGACGAGGGTCTTATCGGACAAGCACTTCTTTAAGTTTGACACATGAAAGGTAGGATGTACATTATTGAGTTTTTGTGGTAATCAAAGCTTGTATGCTACCGGGGCAATTCTGGCAAGGATCTCGAATGGTTCAATATACCTTGGATTTAGTTTCCCACATTTTCTAAAACGTATTAACCCCTTCCAGGTACTTCCGATTGTAAAGAGAAGAGCTCAGGATGACTGCATCGCGCACACCATTGAGATTCCGCTTATGATGTTTTACTCTGATTTTATGGTAATTGATACATTAGTTTTTATTTGAATATTTGGATGATATTGGAAAATACTATTTTATCTATTATTAAAATGAAATTTTTGGGACCATATTTTTGGATGTTACACTCACTTACTTATAATACAAAAAGATGCATGGAATATGAAGAATGAAAGTGTGTTCTACTAGAATACACTCTCATTCTGTTAAAATATAATATCATTTTTCTAAAATAGACTCTCATTCTACTAGAATACACTCTCGTTCTTTATGTTCTAACACCCATAAAAAATATGCCAAATTTAAACATTTTCAAAACATTCAAAACCATTAATCATTACAAAACTTGTTTTCAAAATAGTATAATATCAGAGTATCCAAGAAACAAGTCATAAACATGAGGAGCTGTATGATCACACCTTTGCCTTCCCGCGATAATCTGATGTACCTAAAACCAAAACTGAAACTGTAAGCTCAAAGCTTACCGAGTTCCCCCAAAATCCCCATACACACAACAATATACATATAATCATGAACAACATACTATGGGTGTTTTCATCCTCGTGATGGAATACTCCAATCCCACAACCAACATGTTGGAATGCACATATACTACGAGTACAATCATCCCCGGGATGGAATACTCACAGCCCACAACCATTGGGTTGGAATGCCCAGGTCTATTGGCTTTTCCACAAAGCAGATAAGCCTCAACCACCAATCAAACATGTGCACATATAACAGATAACCACATAACAGTCTATAGACAAACAAACCGATCTAACAGATCATAACTTCATGTAACATCCTATCTACTAGGATACTGATCTAACTGATCATAACAGCATATACCATCCTACCTACCAGGATATCGATCTAACAGATCATACAATACTCAAGCATATAACATATCAAGATAACAATCCAAAAGGGATGGCCTTTGCGCCTTAGACCCTTGAGTATAGTGAGGAAAACTCACCTCACAACTATTGAGCTGAAGTGATAAGCTCAAACTCTCAATCACCGCCACATACTCCACCGCTGATATTTACTCTAGCACCATATTCATAAATTTCCAATTTACCAAAATGCCCCAAAAGTCAACTAGTCAACCCTTGGTCAAAGTCTAAGTTAATGGTCAAGGTCAACAGTCCATGTTGACCTAAGTAATCGAGTGCAGTTCACCGACTCGTCGAGTCCTTCTTGAACTCGAGAAGTCGTGAAATCCCCCATCATCTCGTTGAGTTTTCCTGCAACTCGCCATGTTCATGCATGTTCAAAAGTCATGAAAACCCTAGATGACTCGCCGAGTCCATGCAGAAACCCTTACACGACAATCTTCATTGGTATCGCTGAGTTGACCATGAAACTCGTCGAATCCCTTCAGTACTTTCTCCATTCATATGCTTTTTAAGCCATTTTAAAGCCCCATAACATAGATCTAAGTTCCTAAGGTATAATTCTTACGTGAAGTTGCAAACTTTACGTACATGCATGGTGGTAATGACTTAAATCAAGCTAAAGAAGAGATTCTAGGCAAGGGAAATACACTAGCATGCTAAAGACTGAGACTTTATGATTATAAGGACCAAGATGAGCCTAGATCTGAAGTTGCAACTTCAGATCTTGGTTCATCACTCGTAATGAAGTACCAACATAACAAAAAGGCCCTAAAACTCAAATATAAAAGGATCTAGCTAGAGGTAGATCAAGGTTACGACTTGATACCTTCAAATGATGCTAAACTAAGGTAGACTTCAGATCCACACATGTTCCTTGCCTCAAACTTCTTGATCTTCAAGCTCCTCTCACCAAGATCCACCTTCCAAGCTAAAAGCACACAAGTATGACGAGAAAACGGCGATTTAGGGTTTATGGACTCACAAGGGGATGTAAGGGAGGCTAATCACCCTTTAAATAGGGTGCAAAACCCTAAAATTATGGTTTCATCCTCCAGCTCCTACCCGTCGAGTCGTGTCCTACGACTCACCGAGTTGGTCACTTAAATTCGCCGTCTAAAAGCGTTCCTACTTGACGAGTCAGGGCCTCCGACTCGTCGAGTAGACTTTTCAATATGAAAGAATAAAACTGAAAATTAATACTTGAGAGTCGGTGCATTACAATTCTCCCACACTTGAACTAGAATTTGTCCTCGAAATGCGCTGCAGTGAACATCTCCGGATAGTGCACCCGCATCTCAGCCTCTGGCTCCCAAGTCCACTCAGACCCTCTACGGTGCTCCCACTGTACCTTTACCAAAGTTATCTCCTTGTTCCACAGAATCTTCATTTTCCACTCCAGAATGGCCATAGGCCTCTCCACATAATTCAGACGCTCATAAACCTAAATGTCATCCAATGATACCACCGCCCGCTCATCCAGAATGCACTTTCGCAATTACGAAACATGAAATGTGTTGTGGATCTGACTGAGATCCTCAGGAAGATCTAGTTTATATGCCACCTTGCCAACCCTAACAATGATCCTGAACGGCCGAATGTATCGGGGGCCCAATTTCCTCCTCTTCCGGAAGCGGATCACACCCTTCTAGGGAGAGACCTTCAGGAGTACCATATCACTAACCTGGAACTCTAACTCGGATCGGCGCCGGTTAACGTAGCTCTTCTGTCTACTCTGTGCGGTCTGTAACCGCTGTCTAATCTGTTGAATCATCTCGGTAGTCTGTAAGACTACCTCGGTCCAACCCATCACCCTGTGGCCCACCTCACCCCAATAGACCGGGGTGCGACATCTCCGCTCGTACAAGTACTAGTACTAGCAGTACATCAAAGATGCACAACTTAAAAGGTGGGGCACCAATACTAGAATGATAGTTGTTGTTGTAGGCGAACTCTACAAGGGGTAGTTGGGGATTCCAACTCCCACCAAAATCGATGACACAAGCCCTCAACATGTCGTCGAGGGTCTGTATAGCCCGCTCACTCTGGCTATCAGTCTGCGGATGATATGTTGTGCTAAAATGCAGCCGAGTGCCCAGCTCATCGTGGAACTTCTGCCAGAAACGGGAGGTGAATCTAACATCCCAGTCGGAAATAATAGAGACCGGAACCCCGTGGCGAGCAATGATCTCGTGGACGTACATGTCGGCCAACTTCTCGGTCGATGAGCTCTCCTGTATGGCCAGGAAATGGGCGCTCTTTGTCAATCGATCAACGATGACCCATATAGCATCAAATCCCTTCACCGTCATTGGCAACTTGGTAACGAAGTCCATCGTTATCTATTCCCATTTCGACATGGGAATCTCTAGAGGCTGTAGCTTTCCATGCGGCCTCTGATGCTCGGCCTTGACCATCCAGCAGGTCAAGCACCTCTCAACGTACCAAGCAATTTCTCGCTTCATGCACAGCCACTAATAGCTCAAACTCAAATCCCGGTACATCTTAGTGGGCCCTGGGTGGATAAAGAAGTGAAACTTATGAGCCTCCTCCATAACCGTCTGCCTGACCCCTCCAGCCATCGGAACCCATACCCGAGCGCATCGGGTCAACAATCCTCAGCTATCCTGTACAAATTTGGTACTCTCGCCCCTGATCCTCTCCATCTTCCAGTTCTCTAGTTGCATGCCCTCTATCTAAGCTTCTCTAAGCAAACTCACGAGTGGAGAATCCACTGACATCCTCATACAGGTCACTGTTACGGAATATACGGCTAACTTGCGGTTCAGAGCGTCTGCCACCACGTTCGCTTTACCTGGATGGTAAAGGATCTCACAGTCGTAGTCCTTGACTACATCTAGCCACCTGAACTGTCTCATATTCAGGTTCGGCTTATCCATGATGTGTCTCAGGCTCTTGTGGTCTATGTACACGGTACAACGGACCGCATAGAGATAATGCCTTTAAAACATGAGGGAAAATACCACTGCCCCGAGCTCCAGATCGTGAATAGGGTATCTCGTATCATGTGGCTTCAACTACCGTGATGCATTGGCTATCACCCATCCTTTTTGTTGGGTTTTGAGCATTCTAACACTCCTATGGTGTACATGCAACCCTATAAACCTTGGATCTATGTTTTCTCTATTATACTTGCAAATATTAAATATTCCAAGGTTTCATCCTAACTAGCATATTATGAAGAACATATACTACAAAGCTCTAGTTAGATGACATACCTTTTGAATGTAGCTTGATGTCTTCAAGCTTTAAGAGCTTAGCCCCAATAGTGTGGAAGCCTCAAGTGGAATCACAAATCACCAAAACACCTTGGAAGAACTTGAGAGAATATGTATGCACACTAAAATCGGCCCACTCTTATGTCCTCACACACTAGTGTCATTTCTTGTGCCAAAGGCCTCTTTATATAGTATGGAGGATTAGGGTTACATTCATGTAAACCCTAATACCCATGACCTTTCATTTCATAGGATCCATGGGTTAAAACTCCATGGACTATCCATGATAGCTTAGCCCAACCTAAATGAACTTGGCTCATTCCATATATATATATATATATATATATATATATATATATATATAAGAGTCCATATTTAATTAGTTCCTTTTGATCACTTAATTAATTCAAAATAAATTTTGATCAATACTAATTAAATAATATGATTCCATATTAATATATTAGAACTTATAATATATTAATATAAATCATAAATGTACTATTCCCAAAAGACTAACCATATAAATTGTGTTGGTGAAGTGCAACCTAAATGGACCGTGCCGGATCGGGCCAAGTACATACCAAATATAGTTATGGAGTTAAACATTAATCCAACAGTCTCCCACTTGGATAAGTCTAAAACTATTATTGAGTATGACTTCAAAACGTAACTGGCAATCGTAGCTCTTAAAGCCGTTGTCGAACTCTGACCTTGTCAATGACTTGTCCATTAGATAAGGGATCATATATTCCTCCATTCTAGATATCATATGGACTGAGACATGGATTATAATCATTCTCTCAGCCCATTTGTTGTTTCCCGATTACCGTTTATGACAATTGACTAATTGAACAAATCACATCAGTCCTGGCTTGGTCAAGCAATCACATGTGTCATCATTAAATCAGCAAGGGGCCCATGGATATCGCTTTTATCCCGAAGGTAAAAGGAATGGATAAACTTCGACTCATATGGCTTGTTCTACTACTTGTTGAATCATTCACAAAAGCACATTTTATAACATCGAGTTACCGAATGCATTTTCGTGCAATCAATGTAAAACCCACTCATAGTAACAACTCAAATCTCTAGGTTTGAAGAATATAAGATATTATCGTCTCATGATCACTCGTGATAAAATCCATGAAGTGATTCAAATGAGCGCAGGTTGAATCCGATACTCAAAACTTATGAGCACTCATGAGTGTTGTAGCACCACCTTGTCCACCAACTTAGACCTCTATAAGCCAACCCATGGCAGTCTTGATTCATATCTACTTCCAACATATGACTGACTATGGATGGTTTGAATAACTTAGTCATTCGAGAAGAATGACCTAGTTTATTCTGGAAGTCAAAACATGCAAAGTGAAACACAAGAATAATTGAATCCAATATGGTCTCAGAACTTATGAACATAAATAAAACATCTTTTATTTATCACCATATTAATTACCCATCCTTCATTGCATACTGTTTCAAACTATCAACTTTATACTTGAATTAAAAAAACACTAGTTGTCCCATGCTCCAAACATGTACACTATGTTTTTCTAAAAAATAGCTTTGCCATACACTAAGTATGCACTCTATGTTTGTCTATGATCCTTACTCTGTGAAATAAACCAACTGAACATAATTTCAATGATTCTAATTTCACACTCCCAAATCCTTATTGAAAATGTAAGAATTCCAAATTTCCTATCATTTGTCGAAATCTTTTAGATTTTAAACTTATATGCACGGATCCTCTCGTAGTAACTATGTACAAAGTCACAAAGACTTGTCAAAAGACATTACAGAGTATTCCAATGGAGATCAATTCCATGGGAAACATCCTTCTTGCATTAAGTTTCTAATCTTACATAGATTTAATAACTTCCACCTATGAAACATTCCCATTTTGACTATCACTTCTGAACAAGAGTTGCCTCTTTTCAGAATATGTCAATATGGTCCTTCCAAAAGCTAACACTATACTTCCAACTGTCCCTGAGCAACCAATCTTTGGTAAACCATAGATTGTCCTCAACAACTGTTTAATCCTTTTAGTCATATCCAATTCTAGACCTTTTTCCTCTTAATGCTCCAGGCATTTGCAAAATTTAGAAAGGATGAATATTATAGCACATGCCATTGATCCTATATCCGAAGCATATGGGACACGATTCATGATGTCTCACATAAAGACATGATACTAGACCAATCCTTTTGCTATAATATTTCTATTTGCCAAGTTCTCATAATTCAGATTATGAAAAGGGGTGTCGTAATCATAATCGAATTTTAGAACGCAAAATAATAGACCCATATATAGAATTTCCTTATGTTGAGCCATTCCAACACAAAATTCATATATATCATTAACTAAGGATGTTTAAAACCTCGATATAAGCTTTTAGAATTGAAATGAAGTATCATTTCCTCTCCCTTAATTATAGCAAAACAACTTTTCAACCCTTGCAACTCCACGAATTGAAACTTTTGTTTTCTATAATTAACATTGCTAACTTGCAAACTTTATCATAATTATCATGCTCCCACTAACATGATGATTATTAGCATAACACTTATGCTCCCACTAGCTTTGACATGTACTCAGAAATCAGTTGGACTTCTAGAAGTCAATACTTTACTAACTTTGTTACCAAAGTTTAGATTTCTAAGACGAGATTGCCTTGATAAGACTTTATCAAAATCATACAACATATCTTAGATAGCTCACATGTATGTATAAACAATTTTGGAACTATGAAAAGGGATGCCGTAATCATAGTCTCAATTGTTTAGATCTTTGCTATCTGCTTCAAATCTACTTGGTAGAAGTGTATCCTCACCATCATTTTCATGAATCGGAGAGAAACCTTATGACCCTTAGATTTTATGGTGTATGTGCTCTTATCCATGTGAATTTTCAAAACCATACTCACAAGACAACGATAATGACAAATCCAAACTCATATGGACTAAACTCAATCTTAATTTCTTGCCACCTGGCAGCTTAAGGGCCTGCCATTGCTTCCAAGTTTTTATGCAACCAATTGAGAACTCTAAGAACACATATGCAAAGCCGACTTTAACTGAAATGGGCACATAAATAGAAATATGTCAACACGATAGGTTATAAACCTCACGTCGTGTGCTAGTGTTAAACTACAGGTTTTTATTCTTGATTTGATCTTGAAATTCATTTCAGGATCTTTAAGACTCCCACTGTCCTCTTGACATATAAGACTATCTTGCCAAATATTCAAGAGATAGTTTGGATTCTTTATCAAGACAAACACTTCACACAATTGGTCTTAGTTGGTCTTTGTTTTATCCAAAACATCACAGCTCACCTACTTCAAATGTAAAAGAGTAGGACACACTTTACTCTTACATTTGACTAGTGTTAATAAACCTTCCTTTAAGATATATCACTCAAGTTACAATCTTGGAGTATGACTCTAAGAATTGTTTTTGGAACGAGGTATGAATCATCTTCTTGATTTGATCACTTCAATAATTCATAGCTCCTCTTCTTAGCTATCATAATGCACTTAGAGGATGAATTGTGATAAGGTCTCTTAATCATTAAGATGATCATATAACATGATACCGAAGTACTCTCCCATCTTTTCAGATTTGAGAAACTTTTATCCTTCTGCCTAATTTGATTCTTCTCATTCGTTCTGCCATACATAGAAAATTTTCAAATGTATTAGAATTACACTTAAACTTGTAAGTGTAAATCATGACGAATAGTCTTATAGATATTTTGTCTTGGACTTGATCAATGCATAAGAATGTGTACTCGATCCCTTAGTACTTCACTTGACTCACATATAAATGTGAACAAGGAACTAGTCTTAATTTTCAAAAGCTGAAAGTTCTCATTCATCATACGGTACAACTTGTATGATTCCAAGTTTCTATCCAACTGAAACCTTGGGTGATGAGAATCTTTCCATATTTGGTAAATTTAGACACTTCCACAAATGAAAGAATCAAATTCATATTTCCATTATTGCTATAAACATACAAAATCAAGTTTTCATAAATGCCATTGTAAGGAGATAAAATAAAGTAAAACAAACTTTTATTTATTTTAAAATGCGGAAAAAACTTTTTCCTTACAATGCAACTTTAAATGAAAACTATGCTATTACATTTTTCCTAGCAATCTATCATAACTCCTAAGAGTAGCTCAAGAATCCGATCTTCAACAAAGCAATACAAATCCATCTTCACGGTCAGATTCAGCATACTCTTTCTTTAAGTTTCCTTCACTTTTCCTTTGATTCTTAAAACATCAACATGTGACCCAGTCACATCATGTAACAAGAATCTCATAATAGAAACTTAATCGAGTCAGATAGTGGAATTTACCTGAAGTAGAGTCAAACTTATTGACTTTACCAGCCTTATGATCTTTCAGGTAAATTTGGCATCTTCACAACCAATGCCCTTTCCTTTTGGAAATAGAACCATATGGACCCTTTGGGAATGGTAAATGGGACAATCTCAGACTTAGCCTTTCTCTTTACCATTTGGTCAACCGAGTTGACTATGGCCAATCCCTTTCAATTGGGAAGAGAAAGCTTTTACTGGGTATCCAATGCAGCCATTGTCAATGTCCATTGAAGGTTTGGGAAGTTGATCTACTAATCAAATTTTCTTTACTAGTTCTTAAATCATTTCTGAATCAACAACACCATTCAAATAGATAAGATCATTAAGGGTCATGTCATAGTCTGTTTCATAGTAGTCCCAAAGGAACTCACTATGTGACTTAGAATGTGATTGAACATCAAACTTTCTTAAGACTTTGACACCCAACTCTCCCAGCTTGTAAATATGTGACCTCATCTCCAAGATGTGAGCACACATAGACCTTGCTTGCCATTAGGGCTTGAGTGACCTTGAACTTGTGGGTAAGGGAGAATAATTGGAGGATGTGGAGGAAGTGAAGTTCCAAGAGATTTGGGAAGATCATCGATGTATGAACTAGACATCTTTTGGGAGATATTCAAGATAGTTGATTTAAAGTCCTTAATATAACACCCAATATGAAATATTAAGGCTAGGACCTAACACAAGACTTTTATAACTTGGAAGAGGGATGTCGTAATCCAAGCTGTAAAATATTGAAGGTAGGCAAATGACGATTCACCAATTTCCACCATGAAAACGAAATAATTTAATTAAGTTTTACTTGGATTTGAAACTCCTAAATCGTTTGAGATTCATTGAACTATTCAATGTCATGTTTCAATCTCGAGTGTGCTCTTCAGGTTTTGTGACTGGGATGTCGAGGATCACAAAACAAGGTGTGAAGTAACTATGCAAATATACTTGGTACCCTTAATATTTACCCCTCAATCGATGTGCCGGTTAACCACACACGCTCCACCGATACTATGATAAACATTAAGTTACCCTCTGCCTACCTTGTTAAGTCCATGTTAGTGTGCCGGTTAACCACACACGCTCCACTAACGGCTTCAACAAAGTGCAAAGTGTAACTTCATGGATTAGCACCTTATTTAGATTTTCCTAAGTAACTAAGATTGGGAATTTATGAATGTTCAGTTACTTAGTATTTATCATTAATACTTTTAATGAAGGGAGAATTATAGTCTTTGCCCTACCCGTTCGGCTAACGACCCTCCATCGGTCAAGGAAGCGGTGGGTGAGAGTGGACACCCATTAAACTGCCATTTTATTGGCAGTAACCTTATACCCCCCTTATAGACCGGCTTCGTGAATGAGGCCAACTAATGGTAAGACGATTTGCTCTTATACATACATATATATATATATATATATATATATATATATATATATATATATATATATATTATTAACTTATAATATTATAAAGTATAAGGGTTGAATTTTAACTTTTAAAATTCTAAGGGCTTAACTTGGAATTAAAGTATTCATGGGAAAACTTTACATATTCCAAAAATAGAGGGCAAGTTTTTGAAACTATTCAAAACTTTTCATTTCATAACTTATGAGTTTAATGGTTCATTAAAATGAAGACTCTTCATTTTTTATGTAACCTATGGCACTTTTATGAGTTTTAAGATTCATAAATGTGACTTTTTATGTAACTTGAGGACAAGTTACAAAAACACATTTTATGAACTACCTCTAGATTAATTAGGGTTGAAAACAACTAAAAAATAATTTTTTTTCCATTAATCTAAAATAACTCATAAATCAAGGAAACATAAAACTTTTGGTAATCCATAACTTATGGAGTTAAATGATTGTTTTATAAATAAACTTTTCATGTTCCATAACTTAAGAATAAGTTATGGAATTCTTTAAAACATTAACACCAAATTTTGTAACTCCATAAAAACTTTGAATCATTTTTTTTAAAAACCTTTTCATATCCATTACTTATGAAGGTTTCAAAAAAAAAATTCTTAGATCAAACATTTAAAACTAATAAAATAATCATATCATTTTATCTTTTACTAAATTTGACCTAATTCAACTCATATAGAAAATTATTCAAATTTTACAAATAATTAGTTTTTCACAAAAACAAGTAATTATCTTAAAATTTGACAAACGTAATGTTTTTTTTCTCAACTTTGAATATAAAACATATGCATCAATATAATAGAAAACAACCCATGGCTCTGATACCACTGTTGGGTTTTGAGCGTTGTAACACTCCTATGGTGTACATGCAACCCTATAAACCATGGATCTATGTTTTCTCTATTATACATGCAAATATTAAATATTCCAAGGTTTCATCCTAACTAGCATATTATGAAGCACCTATACCACAAAGCTCTAGTTAGTTGACATACCTTTTCAATGTAGCTTGATGTCTTCAAGCTTTAAAAGTTTAGCCCTAATAGTGTGGAAGCCTCAAGTGGAATCACAAATCACCAAAACACCTTGGAAGAACTTGAGAGAATATGTATGCACACTAAAATCGGCCCACTCTTATGTCCTCACACACTAGTGTCATTTCTTATGCCAAATGCCTCTTTATATAATATGGAGGATTAGGGTTATATTCAGTAAACCCTAATACCCATGACCTTTCATTTCATAGGATCCATGGGTTATAACTCCATGGACTATCTATGATAGCTTAGCCCAACCTAAATGAACTTGGCCCATTCCATATATATATATATATATATATATATATATATATATATATATATATATATATATATATATATATATATATATATATAATTAGTTCGTTTTGATCACTTAATTAATTCAAAATTAATTCTTGATCAATACTAATTAAATAATATGATTCCATATTAATATATTAGAACTTATAATACAAATCATAAATGTACTATTCCCAAAAGACTAACCATATAAATTGTGTCGGTGAAGTGCAACCCAAATGGACCATGCCGGGTCGGGTCAAGTACATATCAAATATACTTATTGACTTACACATTAATCCAACACTTTTTGCATGAGGACCGCTCCCAGTCCTGTGCTGGATGCATTACTGAACACCATAAAATCCTCAACTCCCTCCGGAAGAGTCAACACTAGAGCCTCGAACAAACGCTGTCGGAGGGTCTCAAATGCCCTCTGCTGCTCAAGGCCCCATCGAAAATCCTCACCCTTCCTCGTCAGATGAGTGAGAGGTACTGCAATCTTGGAGAAATCATGTATGAATCTCCGGTAGTACCCTTCCAATCCCAAGAAGCTCCTGATGTTTGAGGGATAATTCAGAAACTCCCACTGCATAACCGCCTCGATTTTTGCCGGATCGACCAAAATCCCCTTGTGGTTAACGACATGTCATAGGAACTGAACCTCTCGTAACTAGAACTCACACTTCGAGAACTTAGTGTATAGTCGTTCTCGCCTTAGAACTCCCAATAACTCCCGTAGATGCTCCTCATGCTGCTCTCAGGTCTTGGAGTATACCAAGATATCATCTATGAATACGATGACCGAGCGATCGAGCATCGTTCTGCAGACCCGATTCATCAGGTCCATGAATACTACTGGTGCATTGGTGAGCCCAAACCGCATCACCACAAACTCGTAATGTCCATAACAAATCTGGAACGCGGTCTTCTCCATGTCCTCCTCCCTAACCCATACCTGATGGTACCTGGACCTCATGTCTATCTTGGAGAACCAAGATGCACCCAGCAACTGATCAAATAAAGCATCTATCCTCGAGAGTGGATAACGGTTCTTCACCGTCAGCTTGTTCAACTTGCGGTAGTCATTGTACATCCGGTGTGAACCATCCTTCTTCCTGACAAAGAGTATCAGTGCTCCCCAAGGGGAACTGCTCGGACGGATGAACTGCTTGCCTAGCAATTCCTGCAACTGTGATGACAGCTCCTGCATCTCTGGTGGTTCCAACCGGTACGACGCCTTGGTGATGGGAGCCACACCTGGAACTAGGTAGATCCTAAACTCGACATGCCTCTTCGGAGGCACTCCGGGTAACTCCTCCGGGAATAAATTAGCAAACTCCCTGACCACTGGAACCTCTGATAGGGAAACCTGATCTCTGACTCGCGTATCCACCACCTACGCTAGATAACCCGCACACTCATGCTAAATATACTGTCGAGCCCTGACAGCTGAATAAAACCCTGATCCCAGCCTAGTACCCTCGCCATAGACAATCATTTCTCCCCCACTTGGGGTTCGAACCACCACTTGCTGACCCTAGCAGTCGATCATGGCAACGAGACGACTAAGCCAGTCCATACCCACAATCACACATACCTCCCCCATAGGGATCAAAATCAAGTCAATTGGGAAAGACACCCTACAAATCTCCAACTCACATCCCCGATAAACTGAAGAAGCAGAAACCCCATGTTCATTGGCGATAGAGACTCGCAACGAACACTCTAGCTCTCCTACTTGCACACAGAACTCCCTACTAAATGTCTGAGATACAAATGACCGACTTGCCCTCGAGTCAAATAAAACCAATCCAGGAAACGAGTTCACTAAAAACGTACCTAATCACAGGTACAACATATAAGCATAAAACATATATAATCAATAAGATAAAGGATAGAAACATACCAGCAACCACTTCCGGTGCTACTCTGGCCTCCTCCGCTGTGAGCTGGAAGACACCTCCCTAAACCCTCGGGGGCTCCGCCCTACCCTGCCTCTCGTCAGTAATTCTCAGTGTAGCCGGCGCGGGAGCCTGCGCCACCTTGGCGGCTAGTAGAGGACATTGGGCCTTTATATGGCCCACCTGCTCACAATGGTAACAAAGTATGACTCCGGGAGCTGGAGTCGGCTGCCTGCAATCCCTGTACAGATGACCCTGCTTGCCACATTTGTGGCACCCGCTCCCTGATTGGAAACTCCCCGAATGAGCCTTTCTCCACTTTCACACAAGTGTGTCCTGGCTGTCCCCCAGATTTGGTATCAGCGGTCTTAGACCGCTTTGGTGTCGGCTGTGACTGTACTAGGGCCTGCAGCTATTCCCTCAACTGTAGCTCAATCTACAACTCACGGCGCCTAGCAGCCGACTGTAACTCCAACAGTGTCTCACATTGTTGGGTGGCAACAAACTGACGGATGTCCGTCTTGAGCATGCTCAGATTACGTGTTATTTGATCCTGCTCCGAAGAAAACTCCGAGAAAACATCGCCCAATCGGTGAACATGCGGGTGATCTCCATCACCGACTCCTTACCCTGTCTTAGATCCAAGAACTCCTGTGACAACTTCTTGCGCTCGATCTGTGGGATATAGCGAGCGCGGAACATATGTCTAAACTGCTCCCAAGTAACAGCAGCTCTCTGGTCATCCTTATATGACCCAGTTATCAATCTCCACCAGTGCTTTGCCCCAGACCGCAGCATGTTCAGGGCACACCTGGCCTTCTGGTCAGTAGAACATGAGCACATAAAGAAACATCCCTCCACATCCGACAGCCACCTCATGGCTATGATCAGATCCCGAGTCCCATCAAAAGTTGGGGGCTTCATGTTATCGAAGTCCCGGTACTGAAAAGTTCCACCAGCTCCTCGCCCTGCCGCTGTTACAGTTGTTGTAGTTGTTGCGACAGCCGTCTCAGCAAGGGTTGCATATCTGTCATCAAAATACTCCATCATAGCGGTCTTAATAGACCCAAACATCTCCGGAATCTGACCCCATACAATCTCGACCACCTCCTCATGGATGATCTCCCTGACACAATCCTCCATCAACACTGGCCATCTTGGCCGATAACATCGGGTGCTATTGGGGCCTCCTAATCGCCCTGCCCTGATACCGATCCGGATCCAGTCACAAAACATCTTGTAACCACCATTCTGAGAATACACCAGGAAGATATCATATAATCCGCATAAATAATAGGGAACCAACTCCCAACTAAAACCCTAGGGGTTCAGACTTCCTTGCTACGTGTATAGGTCCTGTGCTTTCAGTAGTACGGGCCCATACTACCTTCCACACCTACCTATATTTGTCTCAAGTATGACCACAACACCCTAACAATATACATATACATGGTGGTCGCTCAATCCTCACTCCTACAGGAAGGCTAACTGTCTCACAACTAACCTACTGACCTCACACAACCCACCTATCCATGAAACTTCCACCAACCCTGCAGCACTAGGGTATGCTAGCCATACATAACGTTGGACCCCATAGACTTTTGAATACCCAATCCTACTCTAAGCCCTTCATCAAACAAGAACAGGAAATAAGGCCAAACCAAACATTCTTAGGCTATAAGATCTTAATTATGTAAGACCGTGATGCATACACCAAGCAACTACAGTAATGATGTCAATTTCATATAAGGAAAACCCTAGGCTATCAGGCATCATACAATCAGGCAATTCTATCATGCAATTCCTGAAGACCCTTAGCCTGGTACTAGATGTTGTTCTAACATATCACATAATCAAATAACTGCAAGGTATTTTGGGGTCTACTTACTGGCTCTGGCTGATCGTACACTTCCTCCTTTATTATTTTGAACACCATTTGAAAATAGTTTCCTTGATTTGAGACTGGAGTCACACGAAAGTTCCTCCAATTCACTCAAACCAAGGCTCTACCAACTTGTAACACCCATAAAAATCATGCCAAATTTAAACTTTTTCAAAACATTTCAAAACCATTCATCATTAAAAAACTTGTTTTCAAAATAGTATAATATCAGAGTATCCCAGAAACAATTCATAAACATGAGGAGCTGTACGATCACGCCTTTGCCTTCCCGCGATCATCTGATGTACTTGAAACCAAAACTGAAATTGTAAGCCCGAAGCTTAGTGAGTTCCCCCAAAATACACATACACTCAACAATATACATATAATCATGAACAACATACTATGGGTCCAGCCATCCTTGGGATGGAATACCCCAGGCCCACAACCAACAGGTTGGAATGCCTATATAGTACGAGTCCAATCATCCTCGGGATGGAATACTCACGGCCCACAACCATTGGGTTGGAATGCCCAGGTCTATTGGCTTTCGCACCAAGCGGATAAGCCTCAACCACCAATCAAACATCTGCACATATAAAGATAACGACATAATAGTCTATAGACAAACAAACCGATCTAACAGATCATAACTGCATGTAACATGCTATCTACTAGGATACTGATCTAACGGATCATAATAGTGTATACCATCCTACCTACCAGGATACCAATCTAACAGGTCACACAATACTCAAGCATATAACATATCAGGATAACGCTCCAAAAGGGTCGGCCTTGGTGCCTTAGACCCTTGAGTATAGTGAGGAAAACTCACCTCACAACTGTCGAACTAAAGTGATAAGCTCAAACTCTCAATCACCGCCACGTACTCTGTCGGCTATATTAACCATAGGACCATATTCATAAATTTCCAATTTACCAAAATGCCCCAAAAGTCAACTAGTCAACCCTTGGTCAAAGCCCATGTCAACAGTCTATGTTGACCCAACTCGTCAAGTGTAGTTCACCGACTCGTTGAGCCCTTCCTGAACTCAAGAATTGGTGAAATGCCCCATCGAATCGTTGAGTTTTCCTACAAGTCGCCGAGTTCATGCATGTTCAAAAGTCAAAAAAAACATAGCTGACTCGTCGAGTCCATGCATAAACCCTTGCACGACAATCTTCATCGGACTCGCCGAGTTGACCATGCAACTCGTCAAATCCCTTCAGTCCTATCTCCATTCAGATGCTTTTTAAGCCATTCCAAAGCCCCATAACGTAGATTTAATCTCCTAAGGCATACTTCTTACGTAAAGTTGCAAACTTTACGTATATTCAAGGTGATAATAACTTAAATCAAGCTGAAGAAGAGATTCTAGGCAAGGGAAATACACTAGCCTGCTAAAGACTGAGACTTTATGATTATAAGGACAAAGATGAGCCTAGATTTGAAGGTTCAACTTCAAATCTTGCTTCATCACTCGAAATGAAGTACTAACATACCAAAATTGCCCTAAAACTCAAATATAGAAGGATCTAGCTAGAAGAAGATCAAGGTAACGACTTGATAACTTGAAATGATGCTAAACTGGGGTAGACTTCAGATCTACACACGTTCAGTGCCTCAAACTTCTTGATCTTCAAGCTCCTCTCACCAAGACCCACCTTCCAAGCTTAAAGCACACAAGTATGGAGAGAAAACGGTGATTTTGGGTTTCTGGACTCACAAGGGGTTGTAAGGGAGGCTAATGACCCTTTAAATAGGGTGCAAAACCCCATAAATTAGGGTTTCATCCTCCAGATCCAACTCGTCGAGTCGTGCCCTCCGACTCACCGAGTTGGTCACTTAAATTCGCGGTCCAAAAGCGTTCCTACTCTACGAGTCAGGGCCTTCGACTCATCGAGTAGACTTTTCAATGTGAAACAATAAAAATGAAAATTAATACCTGAGAGTCGAGCGTTACATATGTTCTAAGCTACTTTGTAGTATTTTGAGTAAGTGAGTCATAAAACAAAATACGAACTCATACATGAAAAACTAGATGTAAATTCATTCTGAAAAAAAAATATTATTGCTGATATTAATGAAGAATTTAATTAGTTTCTACAAAAAAAGAATTATAACTATGGATATCATTTAATATATATATATATATATATATATATATATATATATATATATATATAATTTTATGGATATTATTTAATATCTATTTATATTTAATTAAATAATAATTTAGTTTTTACTAAATTCTTATTGGTGCATTCTGACACACAATAGTTGTGACAAAACATTTGAACCTAGATATATATATCTCTCTCTCTCTCTCTCTCTCTTTATATATATATATATATATATATATATATATATATATATATATATATATAGAGAGAGAGAGAGAGAGAGAGAGAAACTTTTTACTAGTAAGTTTAACCTTGACGAAAAGATTACCGATTGACAAAATATGTAATGAATTTTTAGGATTGAAACAGAAAAATGTTCGTGTAGACTTGAATACATTTTAAATTATTAAAATACTAAATATAAGTTGATTAATTTATATTTTTTAATATAAAATATTTTCTATATTATTATCTAAGATAATCAAATTATATCATAAATATTACTTGAATAATATTTATATTAACGACTCCATGTTGGTTAATTACTTAAATTGATCTAATTGTATAACATACTAATTCTAAACTCCTTGGTGAACAGTAACTCTTTCCTATTGGTGGATTTTTTTTATTTTCTATTTTACTTTTTTTAATTTAATTTTTTTTTTCTGTTACTCTTTATCTCTTCAACATTTAATTTAATCTATCTGTAATTTTCCCAGGGTTTTTCGTCTGTTTTTGCTTTGAGAATGACATTCACGTGTCTCTCACCGCCATCCGTCTCCAATCAAAACGTTACAGAACATTGTCTACCGACTGTCTCCTCTATCTTCCTTACCGGGTTTACCTCAACTATCCACCACCTCAAACAATACTGGGTTTACCTCAACTATCCACCACCTCAAATAAAGACCTCAAAGCTTCTTACGTCCTCTTCTCTCTCCATCTTTTACGATGAAGCCCTCCATAAGAGCAATCAATTGAACACATCGATGGTGGTCGCAGTGGCGTTGTTGGATCTATCTCAAATGATGAACGTCTCCTTCCTCTTTCCACACAAGGCCGAACCAGTTTCCCGGTTGCACCGCTCATCCACCTCAACCCACTTCCATGGAACAAGATGCAGAGCAACTAAGAGAACATGGCCACAAGATGGTTGATTTCAGTGCCGATTACTACAAAACTATCGACATTTTCCGTGTTCTCATCTAAGTTGAGGTACGCCTTTATTCCCACATTTTCGTTCATAATAGTATGCCTTTTGCAAGTATTTTGGAACCTATTAATTTATCAGCCTAGATATCTGCGGAAGCTTCTTCCCAATTCTACACCAGTACAGCCGGAATCCTTGCAAGCAGTTCTTGAAGGTGTCGCATCTTCATCAATTGTTTTGCATTATGTCACCTCGACTGAAAAACACTAACACGTTTTCAATTTCATTGGAATCAGATGTTCAAACGAAGATATTGCTAGGGGTCACCCACTGGCAAAGTCTGAACTATTTTGCCTACTTCCCCTCTAATAGTAATGTTGCAGGGTTTCTTAGAGAAATGTTGAGTGCAGGAATTAATTCCTCTTTATTTGTTGTTATTTTTTTTTGATGACTCTCTTCATCGCTTACCGCTCCCTCATCCGCCCACAATCATTACCTATCACCATCGCCAATCGGTACCTGCTTCTACCATATTCACAGCGTCTCCACCACCGATGGCTATCAAATCCATAAATGTTTTTCATTTGAATCTTTTTTGCAAGGTCAATTCCATTTTATTTACTATTATTTTTTGTATATGTTGATTTTTTTATTTTCGTTTGATTTCAATTTGATCTGTTACTTTGAGTTCGAACATGAAGAGATGAAGCATCAAGCTGGTGATCGATATTTCTTTTCAAAGGATTCTTTCAATTTCGTTCTATATGTACTTTTAATTATTTGGTTTGAAATTGGATTAACATATTTCATAAATTCTTTAGGCTTATGTGTAATTAGCTCTCTCCATTGCGGTTGGAGTAGCCTCTTTAGGGGCAAGTTGGTCAATGTCATTCGTGTTGCTCCTAGCAAATCCATTGAGGTACAATTTTTCCTTTTCCTGTTTAATCTTCATATCGTTTAGTTGATGTTTAAATTGAAAGTGATGATTATATGCTATGGAATAACTAGAAAAAAAAATTAGATGGATGACACAAGGAACATTAATGATGTTTTTTTCAATTATTGGATTAGGAAGTGGTGGTTGAGAGAGAGTTTGGAAGATAGACAACAACGGGTATGGTCATATTTTTCTCTTTCACTGTTCTTTAATACCCTTTTTCTAAAATATGAATTTACTTTTGTGGAATCTGTTGATATACAGGCAAAGAGACAGAGAGCAGGGTAATCTACTTCTAATCGAACTTGAAAAAGCCTTGCAAAATCCAAGCCAAAAGTACTCTCCCTCTTGCTACTAACAGAAGATGTCTTTGTTGACAAGTTCGCACCTGATGCAAACAACAATGTTCCTCTTTACTGTATGTGCTTATAACTTCTCATTTTTGTCATTAACTAGGATTTTTTTTCCATTTATAGGTTCTATTTAGCATATATGGTTTTTGAATATTGGATATTTGGAGGTTGTGAGTGTGAGAATTAGTCAAAAAAAATCTTGAACTGGTAGTTTGTGTGCCAAATTTTGGGATACAGTTACGATATCTTCTGCCAAACAAGAAATGCACTCATATGGAAAGTCGGTTAGTGAGTTCGTGCCATAGAATCCGTTAATGCAGGGAACTATTTGTTTAAACATTAAGATGTATATTTCTCATTTTAACCAACAAAAGACCATTTCTCTGTAATTTTAATTCTATAAATACCTCTATAGTTTTTTAATCTGTTAAAAGAATTTTGTTATGATTTAACCATAAAAACATGGATTTTAGGAAAAACCCAAGTTTAAGTAGAAAAATATTCTTCCAATTTTTTAAAAAATAAACTATAATGTGGTTAAACAAAATAAATTCTTTTCAGTAGTTAAATAGAAATTAAAATTTAAAATAAACACAATCTATATTGGTTTTTATGAAATTTGGCATTTCCAGTATAATTCCAATCATTGTGCTTGGTTGAATTTTATAAACCATACCCTATTTCATAAGGCTTGTATGGTTGCATTATTAGTTTCACTTAATCACAACTTCTTATTTACTAATTAATCCCTTGATTTATTATTACTCTCTATGTGCTAAAAGAAGCATTTGATATATTGTGCAAGAAGGGCGTTTCTGGAAGTTCAAGTGAAAAATTATTTGATGCAGGGATTACAAGAGGCCTGATAATGATGTTGAGTAATTCTATTCCACTTGTTTCAATTCCATTCCACTCTTTGACATTTAGTTCTAGAATTTGTAAAATTACCAACATTTAACATTACTTTTTCTTATAGGAACATAGGAAAAATTAGAGCCTATGTAGATCATCATATAGTTTGTTCCTATTTCCTGTTTTTTTAATAAAAGACTAAGAAATACCCTCCAACTGCCGCAACTCCAACAGCTGCAACGCGAGATTCTTCCCTAGTTAAATCTAAATGCAATTATTTAACAGACTAAGTTAGTTAAGGGGCTCATGGATTCTAATCAATTTAAAAAAGGTCGAAACTAATTAATTAAATAAAAAAGTAAGCTGAGATAGAAATTCAGAAAACTGACTAATGAAAGAAAAACATAGAAAGTGGAACAAGGTAGGAGAAACATGAACATTTAGGTGTTGTTCGTTTTTTGTCTGTGATTTTTCTTGGCCTCTTTTGTCTGTATCGTATAAACGTTAGCCTTTGCAAACTATTTAGTTTTACAAAGACTGCATATCTAAAAGGGTATGTGTGTCCTTTTCCTAATGTAAACGTAAACTAGCGTCTTTTAATATCTTTAGACATATTCTACCCAAAAAACCATTTTTTTTAATGCATTTTTTCTTTTTTAAATATTTTTTTCTCCAGATGTTGTTTTTTGTAACGTCTTCAAATATTAATATTTTTTGAATATTTCCTAGTTTTAACTACAAGGAAATACAATGGATATCAAACATATCTCTAAATTCATACCATTTTATTTTTAGTTTTTTTATGTTACAACACACTATTTAAAAAAGGAATTTTTGATCCTATTTTCATTAAAATACAAAATAATTCAAATTGACAAATTAATCATAATATAATGTCACATAAAAAATAAAATACTTATGTTAAAAAATAAAATTTTTATACAATAATAATAATTCATAAAAATTAATTTAGATTTGTTAACTATTTTTAATAAAATCATAAAAGTGCTAAGTTTAAAAGATGATTTTTTTTATAGAAAATATTGACCAACAACAAAGGTTTGTATGATTCTATTAGTGAATCTCTTATATGAATTGAAACTGAAAGAAATTTGAATTTGATGGAATTTCAGTGTTATTTATTAGCACTATCTAAATTTCAATATTGAAAAACTCTTTAAAATTTAAAAAATAATTTTATTAAAATTTAGTTTATTTTAATAGTTGGCATACATTAAAAAACAAACAGCCACCTTCTTGTACGCTACAGAAGTTTGCTTCACATCTTCTACTGTAAATGTATACAGATGTGGCCTGCGGATAATAGATATTTGGAGTCAGAGAAAACAAACAACACCTTAGAAATACAGCCTAAAGGTGTCGCTTTTGGCCATCTAATCTAGAAGTCATTTTTATAAACTTTTACATAAACTCTCTCTCTCTCTCTCTCTCTCTCACACACACACACACACACACACATATATATATATATATATATATATATATATATATATATATATACACTTTTTAACTATATATTTATACTAAAATTCATACCTTATTTCTTTAGGTCCTCTGTGGTTGCACACCCTTTTTAGGTTAGGCTTGAAGTTGAGTTTATTTGAGACCAAAAGGATTTTATTAGATAAAATAATGCATTTCTAACCATATATTTTGAGTTTTTGTTTCAAGTGCTTTTGAATTATTTTTCACCTCTTACCTCTTACCTGGTATTTAATATTTTTTTTAAAATTTGGTATAAATAACGAAAAAACCACAATTTTTTGGATTGATGTAATATTTAGATATTTGAAATTTGTGGTATGAATCTAATAAAATTTTATTGAAAATAATGTAGCACAGTTTTAATAAACTCGAATTTGATGAATCAATTATGATTTTGTAACACCTTCGTTTGGTTATGCTTCTTCATTATTTGTTTTAACTTAAAAAATGATTTTTAAGGTTTTTTCTCTACGTCGCACTTAGGATAAAGATATGACACACATAGCTCTACATTGCACATAGGTTTGTGCTACACTACATGTAGTTGTATCTAGCACAAAACTCTAGTTCTTAGGCTTTTGGGCCCTATATATGCACTAACTTTTAGGGTCCATCCATTCCTCCCAGCCACCTCCTCCAGAGAAAACCCTACCCCCCATTTGAGAGATTTTGTGAGGTTGAGAGCATTGGTGCATTTGTGGTGCCTTGGACGCTTTTGTTGTGAAGGATCAAGAGCTTGTTAGTGTTTCTAGCTTAGATGATGTCTTTTCCTACCATATTGTATCTTCTTGGACCTCTTTAAGTCTTCAAGCTTACACCTTTATGATTATATTTTTATGGATATTGATTTAGATGTTTGTTTTGGTCCTTTTTGATGCTATCAGAAGCCACCCTTTTTCCTTTTAAACCTCACGCCGATCTCTTCCTACCCAAGACATTTGTGACCTTCTTCTTCTTCTTCTTCATTCCTTCTTGATGGCTACAACTTTTACAAACCATACATAATAACTAATATCAATGATTTCATCCAATTACTTCTCAATTTGGATCTTCTCAATTATGATGCTTGGCGGGAAATATTTTACAAACCATACAGAATCACTAACATCTGGTTCTGGTGTTAGTGGATTTGCGGGAGCAAGCAGTGCAGAATGGAGCATATCGCAGTCTTTCAAGGTTCTTTGATTCAGGTGAGTTTTTATCATTGTATTCGTGGGTCAAAGGTACCAATGCCGGCAAACTAGGTTATGTATCCTAGTATATAGGATATTGCTATTCTATATTAATCTGTTATATCTGTATCCCGGTATTTAGGATGTTGCTATGCGGTAGTGATCTGTAGATCTGTTTGTTTATCTGTTTACTGGCTATATGTTTATTTGTTACATATATTAACATAGTGTGGTTGGGTTCAGAATGTACTGCTTTGATGCTAGTCAACAAACCCGACATGGTAAGGTTGAGGCGACGTGCCAACAAACCTGGATTTTTGGGTTGAGGCCATGTGCCAACAAACTCGGTACGGTTGGGTTGAGACTGGAGGTCAACAAACTCGGTATGGTAAGGTTGAGGCCATGTGCCAACAAACCTGGATTGTTGGGTTGAGTCCACGTACCAACAAACCATGGACGATTGGGTTGAGGTCTTTCTGATATGTGCTTTAAACAACCAAACTCGATATGATAGGGTTGAGGTCAAGGACCCATAAACCCTGTATGCATACTTTTGTATATATTATCTGTTTGTGTGGTGGTACTTTGGGGGAACTCCCTAAGCTTCGTGCTTACAATTGTTTGTTATGGTTTCAGGTACTTCAGATGATCAAGAAAAGCGAAGGCATGACACATCCTCGTATTTTTCATGATATTGACTTTTGGGACACTCTAACATGACTTTTACTTTTGAAACAATGGTCTTTTGTAAAAAATGATGCTTAATGGTTGATTTTGAAAAGTTTTAAATTTTTATGATTTTTGGAGTGTTACACCATCAACTACCAAAATGCTACATCAGATCTCGAATCTGATAAATGACTTAGAGTCATGAATATGAAATGTAATCCATGTATGATAATTAAGTATGGTCTTGATTAAATATTCTCCCTATAGCAAGGCTACAAGAATCAAGTAATTCTTCTATAAAGAATACATTACATGGATAGCTTTACACATGTAAGCAAGACTTGTTATCAAGGGATTTTCTCATACTCATGCCGTTGACTATGATACTTATCATACTCATGACATTGACTAGAATCATACCCTTTCATAATAAAAAAACTGATAGTATTTACCATGATCACGTGTTCTTAATATGAGATACGAGAAATAGATTTCAAGAAGAACCGCTTTTCTTAATAGACAGCCACTTGAAGATGTTTATGGAGGTTTTCTTAATGCATGTTATCCAAACAAAAATTTTAAAGCTTGAGATCTATTTGTGGATATAAGACAAACATCTCAAGTTTGCAGTCATCATTTTAATATAAAACTACAAGGTATGCTTTTATATCAAAATAAAGAGAACATGTGTGTTTACTAAGAACTAGTGGAAGCATAGTGATATTTCGAATCTTGTATAAGTGAGACATACTTAATCATGAGAAATTACATTCTGACCATGCCAGACTCTTTCACCTTGACTTAGAATGTGTTTATAGATGAAAGACTTAGGAAGGACAAGATACATTCCTTGAATGTAATATATATATATATATATATATATATATATATATATATATATATATATATATATATATGCATTTTAAAAGCTTTGTATCTTTATGCATATAATGACAATATCTTAAACGAGAACAAGATGCATGATTCCTTTAGAGAACTCTTGACATTGTTCCATGACACCATTTTTAGCTAGCCTCAAAAGGACCCAACTCATAGGTTTTAACTAGATAAAATGATTTCTATTACATTTTCATGGCAAATAAAACTGTCATTTATGCCACATTATGCATAAGACCTAGAATAGATCATGTTGCGAACATATCATAAAATACCAACTTGATACATGGTAAGTGCCTAGATTACTATAAGGACATTCTAAGAGCATTTACAAAGATCTAAGATAACATATATGATATAATTAGTTTAGAAGAAAATCTTCATGTAAAGACCTACATAAGATTCTGACTTCAAAAACTGATAGATATAATTATGAATTATAATTACATTTTGACTTCATTATGGAATGAAGAGTACGTTTTGTTGGAATGAGGTCCAAGAAAAACATAATTACACAAGGATCACATTAGATGAATGAGTTCATTGAAATATTATGTGATTTATGTCATTCAAGGATCACATAGAAATCTTTATGACTTCGAGAGTATACTTAATCAAGCTAAGAGACTTTATGTCATAAAAGAACAGTAATCATATTCTCCAAGATATTTAACTATACTTAGAGTAAAGTCAAATGGGGAGATGATACTATTCACTGAATTCACACAAATTAAACTTTCTTTTGAGTTAAGTATGAATGGTCACACTTCACCTGTAAGACTTTGTTATTCTAGAAATGGGATTTTGATTTGTATTTAGTATTTGGATATTGGAACACTGTGACAATAACAATTATATAATGTTGTGATATATTGGGATATGATCATAACATCAATACTTATTAACATGTTTACTCAATGAATAATCTTATTACTCTAAAAGGTTCATAATGAGTTATAATTTTGTGAGCAATTATGTAGTAAAAACTAATATGAATCGGATTGGAAGACTCTCACCAGATGAAAGTAGGCAAATGGTTGTAACCAAGTTTCATCAGTACTTGTCATAGAACTAGTATTGAATTGGTCTGCATCAAGATCACCTCGTGGATCGCTGAAATGAGTGATACTTGATAAAAGATACTATCTTTGTATCCTTAACACCTAAGATACATAGTGGGACTTAAGTGTAGTGAGCTCTGTGCTTAGATATGGTCAAATTTTGGATCCTTAACTAGGCAGTTATAGAATCCATTTTCAGATATGGTGTGAACTATGCAAGAGGCTTATGTAATCAATATGGGATTTGTTCCTCGTATATGTTGGGAGTTAGACATCTAAGGTGCCTTACCAAAACTAGAACACTAAATAAGATTGATTGCGATCCGTATCTCATGTTCTACACGATGTCGGTAACAAACGGATAAGTGATAACTTACCTTATACACCAATTACAACTTTGAGAATCTGGGGAATTGGATGTTCTTAGAATGACACAAAGTCATATATAACTAGGGGAAACGAAATGTTGCTAGACGTTCACCACTATCTATATCACTTTATAATGAGCCTTGTGCAAATGGAAGATTTAAAGATCTATATGCCCAAGAGTTATTATAAAATGATATTTTTAGATAATATATGATCCTAAAGCATCACATTAACAACAACTTGATACAACTGATTATTTATTATAAATTGATTTTAATAAATATTCAATAAACTCTTATAATTAATTGGAAACTATTTATTTCTTGGAAATAATAATTTTTATTAGAAAGTAACATATATATATATATATATATATATATATATATATATATATATATATATATATATATATAGTAACGTTTGGTCCAGGTATAAAACATTTCTCAAAATATTAGAAATCATTGTTGGAGCTCGACGAGTTGGAGAGCTCCAACTCGTCGTGTTGACAATATTTTGGTCACGGGTTTTAATGACCCAACACAACGAGACGGGGTGTCCCAACTCAACGACTTGGCATCTGGGATGAAACCCTAATTTTAGGGTGTTGCACCCTATTTAAAGGAACTAAAACCCTAGGTTGGCCTCCTTACCAGCCTCCCTTATCCATAAAGCCTAAGTTCGTATAACACCTTTCAAGTTTGTGTCACAACTAGGAATTTTGGTGCCTTGTAACTACAACACTTACAACAATTATGAATCAATAACATGAAAGGATGCATGATGCTCATTCTATAACAACAGAACTCCATCAAATACTACATTCTAACCCTACAAATGGTCAACAAAGAATTGGAAAGCTTTGAAATCCTAATTTGAATTCATTTTGGACAAGGATTTCCTTATTGGGCCTAATGGACTAATAAACTTCCAAATTATCTATCTTGAACCTAGAACTCTCAAATGGGCTCTAATTAGACCCATATACATGAAACTTAACATGTTTGGGCCTTAGGAACCCAAAATAATTTAGATTAACTTTAATAGGCCTTATTGGACCAAAACAAATTATATTAGCCCTAATAGGTCATAAAAATCATTCTTTGATTTTTATTGGACCAAAAATCATCTAACATAACCATATGATGGGCTTAAACATACAAGGACCATTTCTTTCCTTTTCCCTTCCCCATTCTCGGCCCAAGCCCACCAAGAGGAAGAGTTGACTTGTGTGGGTGCCACCTCATTTTTACATGGAGGTTTTCCATGCAAAGTCTCATGCTTCCATGCACCTATCTCATCACTCACTCTCTCTTCTCTCCTCTCTTTCTTCCTCTCGGCCAAACCCAAACACACACACACACACATTTCACTCAAAAATCTCTCTCAAAGAAACTCTCTCCATCCTTCATAAAAATTTCGAGATTTAGAGCTTGATAAGGAGATTCTTCCACAAAAATCATCATCCAAGGTAAGTTTATGTTTGGATCCATGATCTAGCTACTTCATTTCTTCCAAAAATCTCTTCTAAATCGATTCAATCTTGTGATCTTGCACCATAGAAGCATCTAAGCTCGAGATCTACCAAGAAGACTTGCTAGGATCGAAATCTTTTTCTAGTCTTCTTCAAAACCGAAACTACAACTCAAGGTGAGCTTCATACCCCTCTATTTTCGGTTTTCATATGTTTTATGGGGGAGAATACAAGAAAATGTGTAGATCTATGTGTATGTGTATGATATGTGTGATTTTATGCATGTATGTGTGTTATGTTATGTGTTTTTGAGATAAATATGTAACAACAAGGGGTGATAATTCAAGATCTATGACATGAGAAAGGAAACAAAAAAAAAAAATTTCTTTTACACTAAGCTAGTTAAGAAAAATAGCTTATAAGGTTATGAGGAACATACTTTAACAAAAAAAACCCATTTTAGGACTTAAAATGTTAAAAATACAAAACATGGGGTAAAAACTGCCAAGCCACGGTTTCTTGAGGGTCAAAAGAGTCAAAACAGTTTTTGTAATCATTTTTCTGAATATTAGAATTTTCAAAGGACTTAAAATGCAAAATTTTGAGTTATTGGGCTAAATATGGGCTTTTCGGCCCAACAAGCCCAAAATTGCGAAAATTGAAGTTTTTAAGGGGCTGAATTGTAACATTCTGTAAAACAGGGGACATGAAGTGAGATAAAACTATTTCTAAGGTCAAAAATGCTTTTAAACTCCAAAAAGGATCAAAAATGTAAACTTTTTGTATTTTGGGCCAAAACTGTAAAAATTGCGAAATTTGGGGTTCTAACCGAGAAACACCATTCTGGAAGGGCTAAAACTGTTTACTAAATAAATTTTGGGTTAAAAATGCCTTTTCAACAACTTTATGATACAAAAGTGTCAAGAAAATGTTTTAAGGACTAAAAATGAAATTCTTTTGTATAAATGACTAAAAGTGTCATTTTTATAAAAGGAAGGTAGTGAAAAGGTCAAATTCTACTTTTAAACAAATTAACTCATTAAGGAAAAACACAAGATACCCAACTAACGACAAAACGGAAAACGAATACACCTTCAATACCAAAAATCGTTATAAACGAATTGATTCGGTCTCGAATCAATACAAAACGACAGACGTTAAATCAAAACACTTCAATAGATACGTGATGACTACAATGAGTAAATCTACAAAATTTAGGCTTATGAGTTTCAAATTATGCTTGTTGGGCCTTGCAAACCCACCAACATGATCTTTGGGCCCAAAGGGATAACGCTTATATGTTATTAGGCCTTCAATGACCCAATATTTTAAAAAAGGACTTTAAATAGCTTTGTGTGCTAGTGGGCCAAAGTGTCCTGCTAGAAAAGCTAGTAAGGTCACATTAATCAAATGCGAGTTAGACCATCGTGCCTTTTGCATCCACGACAGCCTAAGGAACCTACGATAGTAGTGGGACATAGTACTCCCCTTCTCTTCATTTGTTAAGGCTTATGAGAAATCAAAGTAAACAAAACTAGGACGATATACAATATGGATTAATTCAATATTCATTCGTTAAGACAATACAAAAATCAGTAATCACGAATACATTTCAGCATCGGGAAACATCGGGTTTTCTGGGGAATTGAATACAACTCGTTCGAAATATTATAACTATAACACAAAATACCCCTCATATATATATATATATATATATATATATATATATATATATATATATATATATATATATATATATATGTTTTTAAAATCATTCATGCATCAACTTATGGATCTCACACTTTGATAAACAAAAGTCTTTTCAGAAAATATCAGATTTTCTGGATTTTTTTTACAAACTACACAAATCATTTTATCACAGCATTGCTTATGAACTCATCAATATTTCATATGTTGGCGTTTTTCCAAAATAACTTGTATTCTCAGGTAACAGGTTAACGGAAGAGTATTATGAAGTAATGTTAGATGTTATGTTGTTTAAAACACTCGAACTATTTATGTTATGAATGTGTAATGTAAAACAATGTACTTGATGTGAACAATTTCAGTTCTAATATATTGATGCATGGTGACGTTTATGTTATGATTCACGTATATTCATTGTGACGATATTCAATTTAACTCACGCGAGCCCTCGGACGTTTCCGCCGTCTGGTTCGAGGGTGTGACAGGTTGGTATCAGAGCATTGTTTATAGTGAAATAGCATATCTAACCACACATTGATATGCAACTATAAACCAAAAGGGACTAACCCAACTTTGAACAAAACAAAACAAATAAAAACACAACTATAAAACATTTATTCTTGTGTGAATTAGGAAACAGAACATAAAACCGAACCAAACAAGATAATGCTAGCATCTCGGTTAAGCCAGGACTGCTCATAGTCGTATCAAGGAGTGGATGTAGCCTGATCAACTACATTCCTCCAAGGTACAACTATCACATGTCTTGAGGAAATCGTGATGGCTAGGGAACCTAAAAGCAAACCCCTTTAGCACCAAAAAGAGAGCAGCAACTTAATCTATACAATAATAGAAGCGTCATAGGAGTAACGATAGTTATTGGCATGCCTCCTCTCAGTCGCTATGGAAGGGGAGCAGCAGGGCATTCAATTTCATCAGGTCTTAATGGCTCATGGGATGATTGAAGATGAGCCTAAAAGAGATCAAGGGGGAGCACACGACGTTGGGTCTGCAGAGTAAGCGGACACTGACTACGAGTTCGATGAGGCCGATGATGACATGGAGGAAGGACAAGACTCGGGCTAGGACTCCGCCACATCACCTGTCAGCGAGTCGCAGCAGGACCACCAAGCCCCACCAGTGAATCCCGCAAGGGAGAATCGCTCCCCTGAAGCTGAGATTGCCGCCCTGCAGCAATAGCTATTCGCCATTGAAGCACGTGCAGTGCGAGCTGAGCATGAGAGGGATGAGGTCATTAGAGAAATGACTGAGATGGCTCAGTTGTTGGCTCAACACTTCGGCATATGATCTTGCTACCGTCATAGGGCACTCCCTATGGTGTTAGGAATAGACTTATCTTACAAGTACTAGGATCTATGCTATGTACCCCCGACTCTATGTTTAAGTGACTACACTACTCATAGAACCGTTATGTTGCCGAATTTGCACTACATATGTATTGGTCTTTCGAGCAACATTTTCATGTATCGAAAAATGCGGATAATATTAATGAAAGGTTTTATGTGTTCCACTGTGATGTTGTAATCTGCTATTTGTTATATATCCATGATTGTATGCTAAATTTTGAAATTATTTAAGTTCGTGCCACACACCTAGTTTATAGGATCACAATCTCACAGAAGCACAGACACTCAACATCTTTCCTTTCCATAGCAGAAAGATGCCTCGACGACCAACTCGCGGTAACCCTGGACCAACCCCTCCAGAGGTTGACTTAGCTGCATTCCAAACAGCTGTGTATGCTGCGGTCACCGCAGCTATGGCACAAATTCACCAAGGGAACAATGGAGGAGTCAACGAAAAAGGGGTCGGAAGTTCAAACAACGGGATAAGTCCAGGACCGACCAAAACATGCTCCTACAAGGATTTCACCAATGCCAAGCCGCGAACCTTAAATGGCACGGGTGGTGTCATAGCCCTAAAAATGTGGATTGAGAAGGTGGAATCAGTGTTCGAAATATGTGAATGCCCCGACGAATTGAAAGTGAAGTTTGTCGCGTGCACCTTTGTCGACCAGGCTCTTACCTGGTGGAATGGGCATATAGAGGCCATGACTCTCCCTGTAGCCAACTCGATGTCATGGATGGAGCTGAAGGAAATGTTGATGGCTGAGTACTGCCCTCGCGGCGAAATTCAGAAGATGGAGCAAGAGCTGTGGGATCTCACCGTCCGAAACTCTGATATAGATGCATACATATCAAGGTTTAGCGAGCTGTCATTATTCTGCCCTGGCATGATTACGTCTGAAGGAAAGAAAATCGAGCGATTCATCTGGGGATTGACCTCTCCGATTCAAGGAAATGTGATCACTGCAAAACCTGAAACGTTCGACAGCGCCAAGGGATTGGCCAAGAAGCTGTACGACCACAACAACAAAAAGGGAGAGAAGCCAGCGGAAATCGAGGGCAAGAAAGAGAATGACAACAAGAAAGGAAGAACAATAAGAGGAAAGGACAACAAGAATCGGAATCAGCAAAGAAGCAACAAATGGTGGCGGTCAATGCTGCAACCACTCAAGTACCCTTCACACCACATGCTCCAGCCTCAGCTAATCCAAGTGCTCCTAGGCAGTATTCTGGGAATCTCCCAAAGTGCAACAAGTGCAACTACCACCATAACGGTGATTGCAAGGAAATGCATTCCACCAGCTGCAATCGGAAGGGTCACACTGCAAAGTATTGCAGGACCTATCCTACCCAGAATCCACCGCAAGGAAACAACAACAACAACAGCAACCGCAACAACAACAACAACAACAACAACACCAACAACAGCAGCAATAACGCGGGGTCAAGCTCCACATGCTATGGATGTGGAAAGACAGGGCATATCCATCGGAATTGCACCCACGCCAACAACTCTAGGAACGCAGGAACATGAAGGGTGTTAGTTGTGGGTCAAGGAGAAGCAGTTCAAGATCTCACTGTTGTTACCGGTACGTTTCCCCTAAACCACACCTATGCATGCATCCTATTTGATACCGGGGCAAAACGGAGTTTTGTGAGCAATAAATTCAAACACCTATTAAATCAACAACCCCAGAAGCTTAATAAAACCTTTATGGTGGAAATGGCTAATAGGAAGAAGAATCCACGGGGGAAATCTATATCAGATGTACCCTAACCTTAAATTACCACGTCTTTCAAATAAAATTAATGCCTATTTCTATTAGGAGTTTTGATGTGATTATTGGAATGGATTGGTTAAGCCCCCACCATGCTGAAATTATGTGTCACGAGAAGGCCGTTCACCTTCATCTCCCAAATCATGAAACCCTAGTTGTTTACGGGGACAAACCCAGCACGAACCTTCATCTTATCTTGTGCATTAAGGCGCAGAAGCACCTACGAAAGAAGGACTTGACATTCTTGGCTCACATAGTAGACAAATCCAAGAAAGAGGACAAAATTCAAGATATTCCAGTAGCTCGTGAATTCCCAGACGTCTTTCCTGATGATCTTCCAGGGATACCCCCAGAAAGACAAGTCGAGTTTCGAATCGACCTTATATGAGGAGCTACCACTATTGCCAAATCGCCCTACAGATTGGCTCCTGCGGAGATACAAGAGTTGTCCAGCCAACTCAGTGAGGTTTTGGATAAAGGATTCATCCGACCCAGCTTCTCACCTTGGGGAGCTCCAGTTCTCTTTGTCAAGAAGAAAGACGGTACATTCAGGATGTGAATCGACTACAGAGAACTTAACAAGCTCACTGTCAAAAACCGATATCCACTTCCACGAATCTACAACCTATCCGACTAGCTCCAAGGAGCTAGTCACTTCTCAAAGATAGATCTGCGATCCGGATACCACCAACTCAAGGTCCGGGAGGAGGATATTCCGAAAACCCCCTTCCTAACTCGATACAGACATTATGAATTTGTCGTAATGCCCTTCGGTTTAACGAATCTCCTGCCGCATTCATGGACCTAACGAATCGAATCTACCGACCTTTTCTAGATAATTTCGTAATCGTTTTCATCGATGATATCCTAGTATATTCCCGAAGCGAAGGAGAACACGACCAACATCTTTGACAAATCCTAGAAACCCTGCGAACCAAAAAGTTGTACGCAAAACTCTCCAAGTGCGAGTTTTGGCTCCGAAGCGTGAAATTTTTGGGTCATGTTGTTAGTCAAAAAGGAATACATGTGATCCTTCTAAGGTCAAAGCCATCGAAGGATGGGCAATCCCAACAACGCCCATAGAAATTCACCAATTTCTGGGTCTCGCAGGCTATTATAGAAGATTCATCCAGAACTTCTCTAAGACCGCCAAGCCACTTACCTCGCTTACACAAAAAAGGTGTACCCTTTGTATGGACGGGAAAGCAGGAAGCCGCGTTTCGATCTCTGAAGCAAGCACTCTGTAGTGCGCCGGTGCTATCACTACCCGAAGGAACATAAGACTTTATGGTCTACTGCGATGCGTCAAATCAGGGTTTAGGTTGTGTACTCATGTAGCATGGAAAGGTGATAGCTTACGTGCCCCGACAACTAAAGACACACGAAGTGAATTATACGACCCACGATCTGGAACTGGGAGAAGTGGTCTTCGCCCTGAAGATTTGGAGACACTACCTGTACGGTACCAAAGTGCACTATCTTCACTGACCACAAGAGTCTTTAGTACATCTTGAATCAAAAGGATTTAAACATGAGGCAACAAAGATGGGTTGAACTGCTAAACGACTACGAGTGCGAAATCAAGTATCATCCAGGCAAGGCTAACGTAGTAGCCGATGCCTTGAGTCGGAAAGAATACTCAAATCGTCGTGTGAACACTCTCTCGATAACCATCCAATCCCACCTAACCTCGCAAATCAGAACAGCTCAGTCAGATGCCATGAAGGTGGAAAACAAAATAAGTGAAGCGCTACGTGGAATGGAGAAGAACTTGGAGGTGAAGGAAGATGGAGCATACTACTTCATGAACCGCATATGGGTCCCTAAACTTGAGGGATTCAGAGAGGTAATCGTGAACGAGGCTCACAAGACGCGATACTCCATCCATCTAGGTTCAGACAAGATGTACTTGGATGTTAAGCAACATTATTGGTGGCCAAATATGAAGGCAGAGATTGCCACTTACGTGAGCAAGTGCCTCACTTGTGCTAAAGTAAAGGTTGAATATCAAAAGCCCTATGGATTACTACAGCAGCCAGTAATTCCCGAGTGGAAATGGGAAAGGATTACCATGGATTTCGTGACCAAACAACCCAAGTCGCCGGACGTTTTAGACACGATCTGGGTAATAGTTGATAGACTAACGAAATCCGCCCATTTCCAGCCTATAAAAGAATCATACAAGATGGAGCGCCTGACAAGAATCTACATCAAGGAAATCGTGAGACTCCAAGGAGTACTAGTATCAATCATCTCAGATAGGGATAGTAGATTTACTTCACGCTTTTGGCAATCGCTTCAGAAAGCTATGGGAACACAACTCAACATGAGCACTGCCGACCACCACAAACGGATGGCCAAAGCAAGTGAACCATCCAAACGCTAGAAGATATGCTCCGAGCGTGTGTAATAGACTTTGGAAGATCATGGGATACCCACTTGCCTTTGATCGAGTTCTCGTACAACAACAGTTATCACTTGAGTATCAAAGTTGCTCCTTTCGAATTATTATACGGGCGCAAGTGTAGATCACCGTTGTGCTGGGCTGAGGTAGAAAACACCCAGCTAGCGAGAGGGCAAACTCCAAACAACACCTTAAGAGGACCGGAAATCATACGCGAGACGACCGAGAAGATACTTCAGATCAGAGCACGACTACAATCGTCACGAGACAGACAGAAGAGCCACGCCGATAAACGACGAAAGCCCTTGGAATTCGAAGTCGGAGATAGGGTGTTACTAAAAGTCTCTCCTTCGAAAGGAGTGATTCGTTTTGGGAAATGGGGCAAACTGAACCCTCGATACATTGGACCCTTCGAGATTCTTGCCCGAATCGCTCTAGTGGCTTATAGATTGCAACTACCCATCGAGCTCAGTAGTGTACACCCTGTGTTCCACGTCTCCAACTTGAAGAAGTGCTTATCTGACGAGACTCTCATCATTCCATTAGAGGAAATCAAAATCAATAAGAACATCCTGTTCATCGAAGAGCCGGTTAAAATCATGGACCGAGAGGTAAAGCATACCAAACAGAGCCGCATTCTAATAGTGAAAGTTCGATGGAACGCGAGACGCGGACCAGAATTCACATGGGAACGCGAAGATCAAATAAAGTAGAAGTACCCTCATCTATTCTCACATTCTCAAATCTAGCTTTCAAAAGAATTTCAGGACGAAATTCCCTCTAACGGGGGATGATGTCACAACTAGGAATTTTGGTGCCTTGTAACTACAACACTTATAACAATTATGAATCAATAACATGAAAGCATGCATGATGCTCATTCTATAACAACAAAACTCCATCAAATACTACATTCTAGCCCTACAAATGGTCAATAAACAATTGGAAACCTTTGAAATCCTAATTTGAATTCATTTTAGACTAGGATTTCCTTATTGGGCCTAATGGACTAATAAACTTTTAATTATCTATCTTGAACCTGGAACTCTCAAATGGGCCCTAATTAGACCCATATACATGAAACTTAACATGTTTAGGCCTTATGAACCCAAATTAATTTGGATTAACTTTAATGGGCCTTATTGGACCAAAACAAATTATATTAGCCCTAATAGGTCATAAAAATCATTCTTTGATTTTTATTGGACCAAAAATCATCTAACATAACCATAAGGCTTAAACATACAAGGACCAATTCTTTCATTTTCCCCTCTCCATTCTCGGCCCAAGCCCACCAAGAGGAAGAGTTGACTTATGTGGGTCCTACCTCATTTTTACATGGAGGTTTTCCATGCAAAGTCTCATGCTTCCATGCACCTATCTCATCACTCACTCTCTGTTCTCTCCTCTCTTTCTTCCTCTCGGCCAAACCCAAACACACACACACACATTTCACTAAAAAATCTCTCTCAAAGAAACTCTCTCCATCCTTCATAAAAATTTCTAGATTTAGAGCTTGATAAGGAGATTCTTCCACAAAAATCATCATCCAAGGTAAGTTTATGTTTGGATCCATAAGCATAGCTACTTAATTTCTTCCAAAAATCTCTTCTAAATCGATTCAATCTTGTGATCTTGCACCTTAGAAGCATTTATGCTCGAGATCTACCAAGAAGACTTGCTAGGATCGAAATCTTCTTCTAGTCTTCTTCAAAACCAAAACTACAACTCAAGATGAGCTTCATACCCCTCTATTTTAGGTTTTCATATGTTTTATGGGGGAGAATACAAGAAAATGTGTAGATCTATGTGTATGTGTATGATATGTGTGATTTTATGCATGTATGTGTGATGTTATGTGTTTTTGAGATAAATATGTAACAAGGGGTGGTAATTCAAGATCTATGACATGAGAAAGGAAACAAACAAAAACTAATTTCTTTTACACTAAGCTAGTTAAGAAAAATAGCTTATAAGGTTATGAGGAACATACTTTAACAAAAAAACCCATTTTAGGACTTAAAATGTTAAAAATACAAAACTTGGGGTAAAAACTGCCAAGTCATGGTTTCTTGAGGGTCAAAAGAGTCAAAACAGTTTTTGTAATCATTTTTCTGAATATTAGAATTTTCAAAGGACTTAAAATGCAAAATTTTGAGTTATTGGGCTAAATATGGGCTTTTCGGCCCAACAAGCCCAAAATTGCGAAAGTTGAAGTTTTTAAGGGGCTGAATTGTAACATTCTGTAAAACAGGGGACATGAAGTGAGATAAAACTATTTCTAAGGTCAAAAATGCTTTTAAACTCCAAAAAGGATCAAAAATGTAAACTTTTTGTATTTTGGGCCAAAATTGTAAAAATTGCGAAATTTGGGGTTCTAACCGAGAAACACCATTCTGGAAGGGCTAAAACTGTTTACTAAATAAATTTTGGGTTAAACGAATTGATTCGGTCTCAAATCAATACAAAACAACAAACAACAAACGTTAAATCAAAACACTTCAATAGATACGTGACGACTACAATGAGTAAATCTACAAACTTTGGGCTTATGAGTTTCAAATTATGCTTGTTGGGCCTTGCAAGCCCACCAACATGATCTTTGGGCCCAAAGTGATAAAGCTTATATGTTATTGGACCTTCAATGATCCAATATTTTATAAAAGGACTTTCAAAACCTTTGTGTGCTAGTGGGCCAAAGTGTCCCGCTTGGAAAAGCTAGTAAGGTCACAGTAATCAAATGCGAGTTAGACCATCGTGTCTTTCGCATCCACGACAGCCTAAGGAACTTACGATAGTTGTGGGACATAATACTGCCCTTCTCTTCATTTGTTAAGGCTTACGAGAAATCAAAGTATACAAAATTAGGATGATATACAATATGGATTAATTCAATATTCATTCATTAAGACAATACAAAAATCAGTAATCACGAATACATTTCAGCATCAGGAAACATCGGGTTTTCCGGAGAATTCAATACTACTCGTTCGAAATATTATAACTATAACACAAAATACCCCTCATATATATATATATATATATATATATATATATATATATATATATATATATATATGTTTTTAAAATCATTCATGCATCAACTTATGGATCTCACACTTTGATAAACAAAAGTCTTTTCAGAAAATATCGGATTTTCTAGGTTTTTTTTTACAAACTACACAAATCATTTTATCACAACATTGCTTATGAACTCACCAATATTTCATATGTTGACGTTTTTCCAAAATAACTTGTATTCTCAGGTAACAGGTAAACGGAAGAGTATTATGAAGTAATGTTAGATGTTATGTTGTTAAAAACACTCGAACTATTTATGTTTTGAATGTGTAATGTAAAACAACGTACTTGATGTGAACAATTTCAGTTGTAATATATTGATGCATGGTGACGTTTATGTTATGATTCATGTATATTCATTGTGACGATATTCAATTTAAGTCATGCGAGCCATCGGACGTTTCCGCCGTCTGGTTCGGGGGTGTGACAGTTTGAGTGTGTGAGTTGTGGTGAGCTTGGAGAATTGATTTTGGCGATTCTTTGGAAGGAGCTTGGAAGTTGGAAGCATCTATCTTGGAAGAAGGATTATAGATCCAGAAACTCTTCACCAATAGCAGTCTTCTTGAGGTATAAAGTCGACATCTTGCCTTGTATTTATCTAGATCTCATTGTTTGAAGTTTTATCATGATGTTGGGATTTTGGTTGGGTTGTCGAAGATGTTGAGGTTTCCAGGGGTTAATAAGTTAGATCTAACCCCTTCATGACTCCTCTTGACTTAAAGTTGCAAACTTTATTGCTTTCTAAGTTCCATTCTTGCAATAAGTCCCTATTTAAGTCTTTTTTAACCCTAGATTGTATTTTAGCTTGCATGGACATAAAGTTGGAAATTTTACGTGATTTTCCAACCTTTAGATACCAGATCGGTGTTTTGGGACTATGTTGTGAAAGTTTAAGGGCTTAATGGACTAAGGCTCACTCTAATAAACCTAGAGTTTGGGTTCGACTCATTACGGATGGTTCTTAAGGGCAAAGTTGGAAACTTTACCCTTCTAGACATCATTTTGGAAGAGATTTGAAATTTGGAGTCCCTGGATTTGATGGAATCAGCTTAATACATTAATAGGTTAGATTTATGGCCAACTCGACGATTTCATTAGTGAACTCGATGAATTGATGGGTTTTTTCCCGATCTGTACCGATGATGGAGAAACTCGACGACTTGGGTCAACTCAGGCCAGTGAATTTGACTTTTGACCTTAGTCTTTGACCAAGTTTGACCTTTAAGGGGTTTTGGGGCATTTTGAGTTGTATTTAAGGAATTTTTTTGTTATAGCGTTTGTGTAGAGCGGATATTTGGAGTCCCGATCTAGTCAGCTACCATTCAGTATTGAGGTGAGTCTTCTCACTACACTCATGGGTCGAAGGCACCATGGCCGACCCATTAATTGATATGAGATGATTAGTATTGGAATATGTAATGGTTTTCTATTTGATCTATGTATGGGTTTATGTAAATACCATGGGAGGAGCCAATAGCATTTGGCAAGACCATGGTGGGAGCCCATGGCTTGGGGATACAAGACCATGAGGGTAGCCCTTGGAATTCCATATGAAGACCATGGAGGGAGTCCATGGAAAGTTTATATGTATGTGTGCATGGAATTATGTGATTATGCGTTATGTGTGCTTTGGGAAACTCACTAAGCGTATGCTTACAGTTTGTTGGTTGTTTCAGGTACTTCTGACCCTAAGGGAAAGGGCCCTGCATGATGGCGTGGCATGAAATCTCCAGTATTTTTGCACTTAGTTTTTGACACTCTGATTTCTAAAGAAACACTATGATTATAATGGGATTTTAGAAACAAATATGCTTGGTGTTTATGATTAAATAAATGATTTTTTTTTTGTAAAATTTGGGTTGTTACAAGTTAGTATCAGAGCCTTGGTTTGAGAGATTCGGGCACACTTCTGTGTGTGTTAGAACTCAAACAGAGGGAATGGTAACAATTTCTTTTCAAAAAGAAACCAAAGTTACATTTCTTAAAAACAATTTTGTAAGAATAAGGGGAGAATGCAACGCGCATAATCGGCCGAGCACAAGTAAGTATTCCCAATGTTTTAGTCATGCTATAGTATACATGGAATTATGGTTGTATGAATTATTTGCTAAGTGTAAGCTTTCAAAGTTATACATGTTTAGGATTGCATAGCCCTAGAATGAGGGAATCTGCCTTATTCATGTTCCTTGTTTGGTTATGGTTTAGGGTAGAAGCTTTATTTGACAGCTTATGTGATTCTCTTTCTGTAAAACTAGCATGCATAGGGCAACCTGCTATGATTAATCTGGGCTTTTGGTTTGATGATGGTTGAGAATCCTAGGGCAGTCTAGGATCTGATTTAGTGTTGAGTTTATGAGTTATGATTGTGATTGGATGATTTAGTGAAAGGGACCAGATTAATCGTGTGAAAGGTAGTATTTGGCCCGTACTACTAAAACCACAGGACCTGTACCTGAACCAATGACATACCAGATAGTTCTTAGAAGTCTAGGGAAGAGGAATCTCTTTCGAATTCCTTATTGTCACACCCCGAAACCGGAACGGCGGAAACGTTCTGGGGTGGATGACGTCATGTCAAGTATCACAACATATACAGTATACTAATCAAAGTGCAACAACCATTGCATTAATAGTAATAGTTTTACATGGTTTACATTACATAGAAAACATCAAGGAAAACAAGTAATAATATAGGTGCAGCTTGGTACTAAACTGTCTTCATCCAAAAGCTCCTGGAATGTACCTGTCTAAAGCTGACCTGAGAATACAAGTTATTTGAAAGCGAGTATCAGCATTTTTATAAATGTTGGTGAGTTCATAAGTATTTAGTGTCATTTTATTCAAATAACTTCATTAAAATTAGTAGTTTAGAATCAACAGTGTATTAGAGTCCTTTCCAGAAAATCCTATATTTTCTTAAATAAAACTACTCTTCTACCAAGACCCGACAGAGTTATGTTGTAAAAAGTAATTTTCCCTTAAACACTATCATTACCAAAATACGATGTTTGATGTTAAAGAAAGTAGGAGAATATCAGGAAAAATAACATATGCCTCAGCAGTGAAGACTGCTGACTAAGGCAAAAAGAAATCATAGACTCCAGGAGAGTATCGAATGAATGGTACGCCTGGCTCAGTCTAACAAAAGGGAGACGCAGACCCCAGATGGTATCAATTGAAAGATACGTCTAGCAAGGTCTAAAAACAGTGAACACAGACCCCAGACTGTATAAACTGAATGATACGTCTAGTAAGGTCTAAAAACAGTGAATACAGTGTTAAAACCCGTTACCTTAAGGCCATGAATTATAAGGTAACCTCGAGACTCATAACCATACTGATAGACACTAGAGAACTTGACACCCTGCAAGTGTCGGTGTAAGTATGACATTTGTCACCTCTTGGCTTGGTAGGCCGTGGACTGTACCTAGCAGTCAGGGGGCGGGGGTGTCAATCCCGTATAGATCTATACACACAAGGTATGCTCTCCCTACAAGAGACTCTGGTTACCAACTTGACAACGGAGAAGGCCGTGTACTGAAGATGTATCTCGTATAGTGAGATTTGATGTGAAATACTGGACTAATGATAGAGACTCACAACTGAACTGACTAATGTAAACCTATATGTCTATGCTTGTATACATAATATATAACTAATGATCAAACGACCTTTGGATGGATATCCGATCCCACCAGACCACATCTCAATGAAGAAAAGGAAATAGGCCGAACTAGCCTTCCTAAGTCCTTTGAACATTATTTATATAACTTATACAAGCACAGGCATACATTTAACTAAGTAGAAGCATTTAACGAAGTTTAAGTGTTTAATGAAGTATAAGTGTTTCACAAAGTATAAGTGTTAACAAGTAGGAGCTTATCGTGAAGTAGAAGCGTATCGTGAAGTAGGAGAGTATCGTGAAGTAGAAGCGTATCGTGAAGTATAAGCGTATCGTGAAGTATAAACGTATCGTGAAGTATAAGCGTATCGTCAAGTATAAGCTTATCACGAAGTAAAAGTGTTAACAAAGTAGTAACATTTAACTAAGTAGAAGTATAACAAGGTAGTAGAATCTACCGAAGTAGGAGTATAAAACATGGAAGAAAACATCGGTGAAAACTTTGGAAAACCTTTATACTTAAGAAAATCACGACTTGGTATTCTTTTATAAAATAAGTTTGAAAACCTTTAGAAATTCTTGGGAAACCTTTCATAAACAAGTTTTGAATGAAACTTTGATAAAACATTTTGGGTAAAGAAATCCTTTGTTTAACATACTGCCATAACAGAAATTTTAAGTAAAATATACAGCGTGAGAAACAATTTGAGAAAAGCTTTGTATAAGTAAAGATGTTTTGGAAGACCATTTATGGTATCATACTTGGCAAAAACAGTTGACAGTGTAGTAAATCCTTGTGCAAGCGGGTTATCAATCACATGTGATTTATATGATAACTGGCATGTTTAACTTGTATTCCCCCCCATAAAAGCATGTAAAAACATTTAAAAGGTTAATTCAGCAGTACGAACTCACCTGTCCTAAGTGAATCGAACGAAGGTGCCGGTTGGGCGTTCGGTGTCAAGTAAAGACTTGAACACACTTAGTGACATATTAACATATGTTTACATACAATTAGTACATATAATACTAATTAAACAAGTATACGTATCCTAAAGTGCGGAAAAAACTTTGATTAAGTGCTAGGGGGTCCCGGGTAACAATTATGGACATGTATGGCTTGGGTAAGAAGTTTACTCTTCAAGAGTAAACTATTAGGAGAGATTTCGACCCTAAACACCTCATACCCATGAGTTTACGGCCGTAAACTTATGGATGAGGTTCTTGAGTGCTAAATGGCCTTTTACCAATTGAGGGATGATGCTAGGTTTTGTTCTAGGACATTAGAAAGGGACTAATTCAAACATATGGACGATTTGATGAGTTTACGGCAGTAAACTATGAGTTTATGGCCGTAAACTATGAGTTTACAGCCGTAAACTCTCACCCACAAATTCATTTTGTGTTTTGAAGGCCATAGGTTAATCATAAGTGGTTATACTCATTTTTACAAGTCAAGAGGTGAGTTTAGGGCACCATTTTACCCCTTTATAGGAGTTTACGGCCCAAGAACCCATTCATGAGGGGTTTATGGTCGTGAACTCCTTATGGAGTTGTTTTAATCAAGTTTAAGGTCCCTAACTTGTTGGTGGTTGATTCTAGAATTTAATCCAAGGCTATTGGTATGTTTAAGTGGTTTTTGAACACTCAAATATTATTTTACTCCCCAAGCAGGTGAGTTTACGGCCCAAGCATGTTCTTGGGCAGTAAACTCATGTTTACTCTCCAAAAACTCGTTTCAATGTGTTCTAAGTCCAGTACATTAAGTCATATAGCCATATCTAAGCTCCAAAGGTCGATTGGAAGGGTTTAACGGCTCAAAAACCCCTTATATGTGTGTTTACGGCCCAAGCATGTTCCAAGGCCGTAAAAACATGAAAATGGTCCTAAATGATTTTTTAACCACGAATTTGAAGGTCTAAGATGCTAATCTATGAGTTAGGGAAGTTACCTTAGTGATTTGAAGCTTGAAAAGTGTGATTTTTGGACCTAGATCTTGGATTGAGGAGAGAGGTTAGAGAGAGAGGAGAGAGAGTGAAAAAGTCTCAAATGGACTCCACTCACCCTTATATAGGGGTTTGAGTTGGGGCTCAGGGGAAATCTACCCGCTGCTGCCGTTAAACGGGGCTTTTTGGTCGCACCCGATTAAACGGTCGTATTTTGACTTGGTTGAAACTAAAAAATTTCAAGGGGATATTGTAGTGTTTCTAATTTATTTCAACCCTTACCAAGTCATTATAAAAGTCCCACAGTAATTAAATTCTTCCAAAAGGTTAACGGACAGTTTAGTAAAACGAGGCTTATTAACGGAAGGAGGGGTTAAATATGATGAAATAAATTTCGGGTTGTCACATCATCCCCCCGTTAGAGGGAATTTCGTCCCGAAATTCAGGTTTAGGCAAGGAAGTAGGTATGAATGACCGAGTAGAGGCAGGAGGGTACTTCCTATTCGGTTTGTCCTCGCACTCCCAAGTGAACTCTGGCCTGTATTTGTCATTCCAACAAACCTTCACCTACGGGATGCGGATTCCGTCTCGTGCAGTTAGTGACTTTCTACAGGTATTTCTACGAATCTAGGCTTCTCAATGGTTTCTATCAAGATGAGTGGGATATGAAGGGTGACGTCGGGCGAACACTTATCAAGTCTAAGGAGTGGATCGATATGTGGTGAAACTTGTGGAATTTCCGAAAGTAGTATTGGTCTGACGGGAGTTGGACCAATCTCCGTAAAGAATCTAGGATGGTACTAAGCTCTCGGAAGGGTAGAGCTTTTCAGTACTTAGAACATAGTGTACTTCTATGGCAAGATCATCACTGGCGTGATCGCCATTCCGAAGTTCCTAACGTTCTATCTCATACTGGAAGTGTAGTCCTTCAGGTTGGTTCTTTGGAAGCTCGGGTTGTCCTTGGTTTCACGTTTCCTGTCAATTGGCTTTTAGAGACTTTCTAGATCATCGGATGGGTTGTGTGTCTACGGTATATTTTTGTTGTAGAGTGGCTATCTCAATCTTGTGCAAAATGAACCTACACTAATGAATCTTGAGATATTCCTAACGGAAACCCTCAGGGTCGGGGAGATAGGGTTTCACCAGATGAGTGTTGGACTATCTCAGGAGGTGGTTCTACTATTTCTACGCGAGATAGTATTTGTGGAACACCTAGTAGTCCAATGAATCTCTAAGACATTGGTTTATTTCAGTGCGGAAAGCGGTTACTCTTGTATAACCCATCGACTAACACCTAGATTGGTGTCAAGTCTATAATCTCTTCGGAATCTGGGTTATAAGGCTTAACGCAACTAATTTCGCACTTTGATCAAGTATTCTTGGCTGCGAAGGTTATCCTGTGGTTCTCGGTATTCTAGTGTTCGCTTCGGAGAATGCAGTCTATCGCCTACAAGGCGGCGGTGACTTCCTCCATGAGAGAGGGTGGAGGATCCTAGGCACTACTCATCTGTAACAGGGTGGACGAAGTGCCTGAGTAGTGCGAACATCTTTGGCAACAACTCTTCTGAAGGTTCTGAGTTTTCTCAGTCTAGGTCAAATCTAGTAAGTATAGGGTTCCATCACTCGGAACTATAATCTCCTCATCCACTCTTCTCAAAGTTTAATTTATCGCAGCTTTTGGATTTCCAGGATATTCGCTGCGATGCTTAATTCGGGGGATTAAGCGTGAATGGACGGTCGTAGTCAATGTCCTTGACTCTTACGACTCAGATTTCTTTACCAATCGAGGGTGTTAGCTACTATGTTGGCTTAACCGGGATGACAACAATTTCGGATTTGTGGTCATTATAGTAGCTCAATCTATAGGGGTTCTCTTGACTCTAGCTCCCGTTCCATGGGATAGGATGAAGGGTCTTTCTATGGGGTTCGTCGTTGAGCTCATACTTGGCTTAACCACTAATACTTGGTGTATGCAAGCCGTATATAATTGAGGTCGGCAGGATGTTCAGTTGTACGACTCCACCCCAGACCCACAACCCAACGAGGAACAGGGAGTAGGGAGGAAGCACACATCTTAAATCTTTTTGATCTCAATTATATACCACTCTTATGCCTATACTCAGTTATAGTTGTCAGTCTCATGAGTTCTATCCTCTTGATTCACGAACCTGATTGTGAGGTGCGAAGGGTCTTTCTGGGGAATCTACGAGGTATGCTTCGGGTAGTTATCGTCTTCTGGAATGCATGCAGTGTCTTTTGCTTCGGTTCCTATCCGTCTAAGGAGGGTTGAGTAACAGCGCGCGATACCTTCTCCTGGGTACTTCGGAAGGTTTGAGATAAGAGTGACGACTGACGGATTGCATTAGTTTGTATTATTTTTATTTTGTTTAGGTTCGGAAGAACCTTTATCTGCCGAAAGGCTATGGAGAAAGTTCTTTTTACACAGCACTAAGGATTTACACATGGTTGCACGAAGTCGAACCATGATTAATAGGGGCGTCGAAGTTGGCATACTTCGACATGATATAGAATGAGGGTCGATAGATTCATGTGCCAAACGGGCACACAAGTTCTAGGCGTCTCGGGTTTCGTCCCGTGTATCACTGTCGCGGATACTTGGACCGATAGAATCGACGCGGAACTATAAAGGGTCTTGAGTGTTTCTGAGTAAAGTACCTTTTCATGAATGGATTCTCACGAGGCATTTATTTAATCGCCTCACATATACTAGTCATGTATAATTAAGGTGGGGAGGACTGTTGACTGAGCGACTCCACCCTAAATCCACAACCAAACGATGAACAGGAAATGAGGCGGCCTTCACTCACTCTAGGTCTATCCATCACAATTATACATGGCCGTAACGTATATATTTAGCCATTATAGTTTTACCTGATGAAATTTTAAATTTTACAACAGTGCTGCGACTTTCGCCTTAACTGGGAAGTAATTACATTTAGAATTAGCCTTTTAATGTTCTCGGTTAGTTATCTAAATTGAGAGACGTACCAAAATCTACCGGGTTCCTTGATGCTTCTCCCTAAGCAGTAGAGTTAGACTCCTCCTGTGTCTTTGTTGTTTCCTTCGGTTGGGCAGTCCCTTTTGAAGTGTCCTACTTCACCTCATAGGTGGCAAACTGGGTTGTCTGCCACATTGGTGGTTGATGTAATAAACTCAACCAGGATTCTGCAGACGCGAGCAGCATGGCCCTTCATATTGCACCTAGCACAAAAGAGTTCTCGACAGCTATCATGATGGTGGTAACTGCACTTGCTGTAGTGGGGAAGGTTTCCTAGGTATGGTCTTCTGGAGGTCAGGGTGGGAGGGCTGGCATGGGTATTGACTATCTCAGCTCATTGCCCTTCGGAAGGTCCTTGAGCCGAGTACATCCCTCCTCGATCTTGATTTTTCTCTTTAGTGGAGTTGGCTGAGGTTCTTGGGTGGCTGCGTACATAGGGGTTGGTTGCTGCTATCCTCCACTAGGATCGGAATTGTCGATAGGGCTCTTGCTAACATTGGCGTTGTTAGCATTCAGTTGAGCCATGGCAGCTGCAACGGCTGCCGAGACTACAGTCTGGAAGGTAGCTTCATCGAGTAGGAGAGTAGGTTTCTTGCTAGTGGATTGGTTACGCTTGCTCGGAGGCATGGTTTTTCCTATACGGAAAGGAACTCAAGCAGATGAGAGATGATGGTTAACCCTGGACATATCTATCCTTACTATGTTAGGCATAAATTTCCCCGTGCCTCGGATATTGGTTGTCTAAGTGTCGACCTACATCCCTATTATGTAGTCCTGGTATGCAAGGTAAGAGTATGAGTATCGGAAAAGCCATAAGATGCGAGTCGTTCCTACTAAGTTACCTTTATAATGGGATAGATTTCACTCTCCGGCTTGGAAAGATTTGAGAACAGTTCGGAACGAAGACCGCAGGAAGAAAGGCTCATGAAGACTTATGGCTGAACAACCTCAATAGAGGTGTGGGGATCCGCTCTAATCGTATTACTTGCCACGGGAAGAAGGCGATTTACCTAACACATAGTGTGAGTAGTGTAATCACTAACTCATTAAATTGTATTATTTTATAGGTGTATTAGCGTGACGAACACGAGGAAAAGACACTTCCCGGGTTCCATGTATTGGCTCCCTCTGTCTACCCCGTATCTTTGACTGGGACCGGCGTTGGTTTCCTTCTGGTAGTTACCTAGGGTTCTCTCCTCATATGGACATATTGAATCTCTACTCTGCCTTCATTCTGATTCCGAGTTTGAGTGTCATCACTTCATGATGGATGACTGGAAATCTCGGAAGTTTAGGCGAATTTCCCACCATGTCCCTAAAAAGATATAGCCACTTGGTGATTTCAATAGTCTCGACCTAGTTCATTTATTTCAAAACTGGAAATCCTTTCAATGAACTTTTCCTGGATCTGCATCACTTCTTCTGCTGAGTACTGAAGAGGATAGGGATTTCTACAGGGTTCATGCGAGAATGGAAATGTCTAAAGAATCCTACGAGATTATTAACATTTCACTGGGTGATCCATATCGAGTCCTGCTACGATTACATAGAGTATACAAATCATATATAGCTTAGATCCGATAGGCCTTCGAATATGTGATACTACTCTATATCCACATCCCAACGAGGAAAAGGAAGTAGAGCGAAACCACACATTCTTAGCCTATGGGATCCTTATTATATATAACCTTGGGAGTATAACCTCTGTAATTGTAGGTATATCAATAAGGATCTTTTTAGTTCTTCACACAAGGTTATCTATGGAACCTAAAATACCCCTATGGTATTTTAATTTCTTGATTGTTTCTTATCTTCTGTATATGATTCTGGGATTAATGTGAGTCTTTTAGTATTCCAAAATACTCCCATAGTATTTTAAACTTTATGTTTGGCTCTAGCATTCCTAGTTGGTAAGTTTCAGACCTGTTGCAACACCACTATCACTCCCAAGCACACGTTCATCAGATCTCGAATAAATGTAGTTGATCAGGTTACATTTATTCCAGCTTACGATTACATAACTGCCGAGGTTTGACGGTAATGCTCAACATCCGAAAACTTTTATTCTTGTTCTTCTTGTGATACTTGTGTTCGAGTGTTTAGATTATGGATGTTCTTATACTTTGGTAAAATATGGTTATATTTTAAAGTATAATTCTTGGTCAGAGTGTTTTATCCCTATGTATTTATAGGCTGTATATCTTTTATGAATTGATATACTTAGCTCACTATAAACAATGCTCTGATACCAATCTGTCACACCCCAAAACCGGAACGGCGGAAACGTTCTGGGGTGGATAACATCATGTCAAGTATCACAACATATGCATTATAGTAATCAAAGTACAACAACCATTGCATTAATAGTAATAGTTTTACATGGTTTACATTACATAGAAAACATCAAGTAAAACAAGTTATAATATATGTGCAGCTTGGTACTAAACTGTCTTCATCCAAAAGCTCCTGGAATGTACCTGTCTAAAGCTGACCTGAGAATACAAGTTATTTCAAAGCAAGTATCAGCATTTTCATAAATGCTGGTGAGTTCATAAGCATTTAGTGTCATTTTATTCAAATAACTTAATTAAAAGTAGTAGTTTAGAATCAACAGTGTATTAGAGTCCTTTCCAGAAAATCCTATATTTTCTTAAATTAAAGTAGTCTTCTACCAAGACCCGACAGAATTATGTTGTAAAAAGTAATTTTCCCTTAAACACTATCATTACCAAAATATGGTGTTTGATATTAAAGAAAGTATGAGAATATCAGGGAAAATAACGTATGCCTCAGTAGTGAAGACTGCTGACTAAGGCAAAAAGAAATCATAGACTCCAGGAGAGTATCGAATGAACGGTACGCCTGGCTCAGTCTAACAAAAAGGAGACACAGACCCCAGACGGTATCAATTGAAAGATACGTCTAGCAAGGTCTAAAAACAGTGAACACAGACCCCAGACAGTATCAACTGAATGATACGTCTAGCAAGGTCTAAAAACAGTGAATACAGTGTTAAAACCCGTTACCTTAAGGCCATGAATTATAAGGTAACTCCGAGATACTCGTAACCATACTGATAGACACTAGAGAACTTGACACCCTGCAAGCGTCGGTGTAAGTATGACATTTGTCACCCCTTGGCTTAGTAGGCTGTGGACTGTAGCTAGCAGTCAGGGGGCAGGGGTGTCAATCCCGTATAGATCTATACACACAATGTCCGCTCTCCCTACAAGAGACTCTGGTTACCAACTTGACAACGGAGAAGGCCGTGTACTGAAGATGTATCTCGTATAGTGAGATTTGATGTAAAATACTGGACTAATGATAGAGACTCACAACTGAACTGACTAATGTAAACCTATATGTCTATGCTTGTATACATAATATATAACTAATGATCAAACGACCTTCGGACGGATATCCGATCCCACCAGACCACATCTCAACGAAGAAAAGGAAATAGGCCGAGCTAGCCTTCCTAAGTCCTTTGAACATTATTTATATAACTTATACAAGCACAGGCATACATTTAACTAAGTAGAAGATTTTAACTAAGTTTAAGTGTTTAACGAAGTAGAAGTGTTTCACAAAGTATAAGTGTTAACAAGTAGGAGCTTATCATGAAGTAGAAGCGTATTGTGAAGTATAAGCGTATCGTGAAGTATAAGCGTATCGTGAAGTGTAAGTGTATCGTGAAGTATAAGCGTATCACGAAGTAAAAGTGTTAACAAAGTAGTAGCATTTAACTAAGTAGAAGTATAACAAGGTAGTAGAATCTAACGAAGTAGGAGTATAAAACATGGAAGAAAACTTCGGTGAAAACTTTGGAAAACCTTTATACTTAAGAAAATCACGACTTGGTATTCTTTTATAAAATAAGTTTGAAAACCTTTAGAAATTCTTTAGAAACCTTTCATAAACAAGTTTTGAATGAAACTTTGATAAAACATTTTGGGTAAAGAAATCCTTTGTTTAACATACTGCCGTAACAGAAATTTTAAGTAAATCCTTGTGCATGCGGGTTATCAATCACATGTGATTGATATGATAACTGGCATATTTAACTTGTATTCCCCCCATAAAAGCATGTAAAAACATTTAAAAGGTTAATTCAGCGGTTTGAACTCACTTGTCGTAAGTGAATCGAACGAAGGTGCCGGTTGGGCGTTCGGTGTCAAGTAAAGACTTGAACACACTTAGTGACATATTAACATATGATAACATATGTTTACATACAATTAGTACATATAATACTAATTAAACAAGTATATGCATTCTAAAGTGCAGAAAACACTTTGATTAAGTGCTAGGGGGTCCCGGGTAACATTTATGGACATGTATGGCTTCGGTAAGGAGTTTACTCTTCAAGAGTAAACTCTTAGGAGAGATTTCGGCCCTAAACACCTCATACCCATGAGTTTACGGCCGTAAACTCATGGATGAGGTTCTTGAGTGCTAAATGGCCTTTTACCAATTGAGGGATGATGCTAGGTTTTGTTCTAGGGCATTAGAAAGGGACTAATCATATGGACCATTTGATGAGTTTACGGTAGTAAACTATGAGTTTACGGCCATTAACTTACACCCATACATTCATTTTTTGTTTTGAAGGCCATAGGTTAATCATAAGTGGTTCTACTCATTTTTACAAGTCAAGAGGTGAGTTTAGGGCACCATTTTACCCCTTTATAGGAGTTTACGGCCCAGGAACCCATTCATGAGGGGTTTATGGTCGTGAACTCCTTATGGAGTTGTTTTAATCAAGTTTAAGGTCCCTAACTTGTTGCTGGTTGATTCTAGAATTTAATCCAAGGCTATTGGTGTGTTTAAGTGGCTTTTGAACATTCAAATATGAGTTTACTCCCCATGCAGGTGAGTTTACGGCCCAAGCATGTTCTTGGGCAGTAAACTCATGTTTACTCTCCAAAAACTCATTTCAATGTGTTCTAAGTCCAGTACATTAAGTCATATAGCCATATCTAAGCTCCAAAGGTCGATTGGAAGGGTTTAACGGCTCAAAAACCCCTTATATGTGTGTTTACGGCCCAAGCATATTCCAGGGCCGTAAATACATGAAAATGGTCCTAAATGATTGTTTAACCACGAATTTGAAGGTCTAATATGCTAATCTATGAGTTAGGGAAGTTACCTTAGTGATTTGAAGCTTGAAAGTGTGATTTTTGGACCTAGATCTTGGATTGAGGAGAAAGGTTAGAGAGAGAGGAGAGAGAGTGAAAAAGTCTCAAATGGACTCCACTCACCCTTATATAGGGGTTTGAGTTCGGGCTCAGTGGAAATCTACCCGCTGCTGCCGTTAGACGGGGCTTTTTGGTCGCACCCGATTAAACGGTCGTATTTTGACTTGGTTGAAACTAAAAATTTTAATGGGGATATTGTAGTGTTTCTAATTTATTTCAACCCTTACCAAGTCATTATAAAAGTCCCACAGTAATTAACCTCTTCCAAAAGGTTAACGGACAGTTTAGTAAAACGAGGCTTATTAACGGAAGGAGGGGTTAAATATGACGGAATAAATTTCGGGTTGTCACACTTATCGTGGTTATTTGTGATATTTTTAGTTGAGGATGGTGATGATCATGTGAGGTTCAGGATCAAGATCAGGTTCGGGCTCCGGTGCATAGCCCATTGATGAGAGGCTGTGCGATCTTATCTTAACTGAGGTTACTCGTTGCATCCTTGACGCTACCCCGGTGATCTCTGATACCATCAAGGAGGGCATCATGGAGATCATGAAGGAGCGGCTCAAGTCCTTCTGAGCCGAGATTGTTGTAGGCCTATTGCAGCCCGAGCTCAATCATTCAGGGAGTTCAAGGCGTGTGGTGCGCCCGAGTTCTTTGGGGTCAGGGATCCCATCACTAGTCGACATTGGGGGGCAGACATGGAGAATGCCCAACACATGAGCTTTTGACCCGAGGTGGTGAAGGTGGGGTTTGCATCTTGTATGCTAAGGGACCGAGCATGGGACTGGTGGGAGGAGGTGACTCGTGAGGTTGGATTAGCAGGTGTGGCTGAGATGTATTGGGAGGAGTTTGTGAGGAGGTTTAATCAGGAGTTTTCACCATCTATCGAGGTTCAGCGTTTAGTGAGGGAGTTCCAAGATTTACAGCAAACTACCCAGACTGTAGCGGAGATCACCGCCAAGTTTCAGGAGAGGGCACTATTGGTTCCGCAGTACGCTACAGATGAGGATATGAAAAAGACAAGATATCATTCCATGCTGAGAGACAACATTTGTGAGTTTGTGAGCTTTTCAGGGTGCAAGACCATGAATGACATATGACATGGTGGAGAAGGCCCGGGAACGAGAAATTGAGTTGGAGCTCCAAATCAAGCGGAAGTCGGAGCAGGTTCAGGCAATAGTGGGTCAGGCCAAGAAGCCTAAGACCAGCCCGGTCGAAAATACCTGTTACCCGAATTACATGACCTGAATTACCTGAAACCCGAAATATTACCCGATCAACACCTTTACCTAAGACCTCCGATCCTCCCAGCAGGGGCCAGCAGGGTTGTGGCCGGTATGCCAAGTGCGGTAAGCCGCCCAATAGGGCATGTCGAGTACCAGGCTCGGTATGTTATTCTTGTGTCCAGCCGGGCAATATGAGCAAGGATTGCCCCAAGAAGGGCTTGATTTGTTTCCACTACAACCAGAGCAGTCATAAAAAGGTCGATTGTCTGAGGTTAGCTAGAGGGGGAGGAGCAGTGGTGGCACTAACGCCCGCCATAATGAGGATTACTGATGGCCGCCTGCTCAAGGCGGAAGCTCCCGTAGTGAAAAGTCGTGCATTTTAGCTGACTATGGAAGAGGCTTGAGCAGCAGCAGACGTCGTTACTGGTATGTGATCGATTTTTTTCTTGTTTATTTTATTGTCATGATTATGTTATTATGATCTTGTATAAGGACCTTCTTGGTCAATGGTTTGTCGGCTCATGTTCATTTTGATACAGGGGCTACCCGATCATTCGTATATCTTGCTCTCAACAAGAAGTTTCGGGGTCCTCTAGGGACCTCGGATTCCCCACTTGAGTTGGAGATTGCGGATGACCGCACAGTGAGTACTCCGAGGGTATTTCGGAGGAGTGTTATGAATGTGTTCGGGGTGAGGTTTTCTATCGATTTCGTTCCGATTCCTTTGCGGGAGTTGAAGGTGATCATCGGGATGGATTGGTTGGGGCCCAATGGGGCCATGATAGACTAAGAGCGTCAGCTGGTGAGAGTTTGAACCCCAAGTGGGTGAGCACTGGTTATTCATGGAGAGAGAGCCTCACATGTGCCAACGCTCTGTTCGGCTGCGAGGGCTAGGAGGCTTCTTCAGCAGGATTGTTTTGGGTTCTTGGCTTATGTTTCAGACATGATGATTGAGGCCACGCCATAGTTGAGCAGTATCCGATTGTGCGAGATTTTCTTGACGTATTTCCTAAGGAGTTGCCATGGGTGCCTCTAGAGAGGCAAGTGGAGTTCTGTATTTATTTTGTGCCTCATGCGGCTCCGATAGCCAAGGCACTATATCGTCTAGCTCCGCCTGAGATGCAGGAGTTGTCTACGCAGCTTCAGGAGCTGCTAGACCGATGATTTATTCGTCCGAGCAGTTTTTCGTAGGGAGCACCGATCATGTTCGTGAAAAAGAAGGATGGGTCACACAAGATGTGTATTGATTATCGATAGTTGAACAAGCTAACGGGGAAGAACCGCCATCCGCTTCTGAGGATTGATGATTTATTCGACCAGCTTCAGGGTGCATCTTGGTTTTCCAAGATTGATCTTCAGTCGGGGTATCACCAGATGAGGATTAGGGATGAGGATATACCGAAGACAACCTTCAGGACTTGTTATGGTCACTATGAGTTTGTGGTGATGCCATTTGGGCTCACAGTTTCTCTAGTGGCGCTCATGGATCTCATGAACCGGGTTTGTAGACCGATGTTCGATCAGTCTGTGATTGTCTTCATTGATGATATTTTGGTCTATTCTAATACCAAGGAGCAGTATGAGCAATATTTGAGGGAGGTGTTGGAGACCTTGAGGATGCAGAGGTTGTACGCCAAATTGTCCAAATGTGATTTTTGGTTGCCTGAGGTGCAATTTTTAGGGCCCATCATCAATAAAGAGGGTATTTTGGTTGATCCAGCCAAAATTGAGGTGGTGATACGTTAGGAGGTTCTGAAGAATGCATCTGATATCCTGAGTTTCTTGGATCTTGAAGGGCACTATCGGAGATTTATTCAAGATTTCTCCAAGATCGTCATACCTTTGACCTGATTGACCAAGAAAAGCGTCACCTTTTGATAGGGTCCAGATCAGCAGTCGACATTCGATACCTTGAGGCATAAATTTTGTGAGGCCCAGATTTTAGCACTACCCGAGGGATTGGATGACTTTGTAGTGTATTGTGATGCTTCTATTTTGAGATTAGGAGCAGTTCTGATGTAGAGGGGGCATGTGATTGCTTATGCTTTGAGACACTTGAAACCCCATGAGGCGAATTACTCCACTCATGACTTGGAATTGGTGGCGGTTGTGTTTGCCTTCACAATTTGGAGACATTATTTGTACGGGGTCTGATGCACCATTTTCACTTATTACAAGAGTTTGAAGTATTTGACGGATCAGCAGAGTCTGAATATGCAACAGAAGAGATGGCTCGATGTAGTAAAGGATTATGAGTGCAAGATTTTGTACCATCCCAAGAAGGCCAATGTGGTGGCCGATGCTTTGAGCCGCTAGGCGGCAGGTACTCCAATCTGAGATGTTTGCTTGAGGATGGTGGTGATTTCACCTTTATTGGATATGATTAAGGAGGCACATGTGGAGGGTTTATAAAGGGAGAACTGGAAGATCAAACAGATTTGAGGGCAAATTCCGTTGTTTGTTCAAGATAGTCGAGGGTTATTGACTCAGTCTGGCGGAGTTTAGGTTCCGACATCCGGGGGTGTGAGGCAAAGAATCTTGGAAGAGGTGCACAAGTCAGAGTTTTCTATCCTTCTAGGGGCCACAAAGACGTATCGATACCTGAGGTTGAGTTATTGGTGGCCCTGCATGCAGAGGGAGGTTGCATGGTATCTTGAGCGGTGTTTGACCTGCAGGAAGGTCAAAGCCGAACATTAGATGCCCAATGGAAAGGTTTAACCACTATCTATCCCTATGTGGAAATGGGAAGAGGTTACTATGGATTTTATCACGAAGTTGCCTAGGACAGCACGAAGTGTGGATTCTATTTGGGTTAGTGTGGACAGGTTAACCAAAAGTGCACATTTTATTCCGATTTTCGAGAGTATATCCGCCGAGAAATTAGCAGATATCTATGTGCGAGAGGTGGTGGTCAGGCATAAAGTGCCAGTATCTATGGTCTCGGACCGCGATGTTCGTTTCACCTCCAGATTTTGGAGGAAGTTCCATGAGGAGTTGGGACCTCAGTTGAATTTCAGCACTGCTTACTACCCCTAGACCGACAGTTAGAGTGAGCAGACAATTCAGACGCTCGAGGATATGCTTCAGGAATGTGTATTGGATTATGGAGGGAGTTGGGATACTTATCTTCCACTAGTAGAGTTTTCATACAACAATAGTTATCATACTAGTATTGACTGACCCCCGTTTGAGGCGCTGTATAGTCGGAGGTGTAGGACTCCAGTTTATTTAGTGGAGGTTGGGCATCGAGTTATGGGAAGCACCGAAGTGGTGCTTAAGACGACCAAGTTGATCCAGCAGGTTCGCGACCGACTTCAGACAGCACATAGTAGACAGAAGAGCTATACAGATAGACGCAGATCATACCTAGAATTCCAAGTCGGGGACATGGTGCTCCTGAAGGTGTCACCCTGGAAGGGTGTTATTTGGTTCAGGAAGTGGGGCAAGTTAGGCCCCAGGTATATTGGCCCGTTTTAGATTATCGCCCGGGTGGGCAACGTTACGTATTAGTTGGACTTGCCTGAGGAGCTTGGGCAGATCCATAGTACATTTCACGTTTCACATATGCGGAAGTGCGTGGCTAACAAGTCGATGATTGTATCGCTAGATGATATTTAGATTGATGAGAGTCTGAATTATGAGGAAAATCTCATTGCGATTCTGGACTGGGAAACGAAAGCCCTTCGGAACAAGGAAATGAAGTTAGTAAAGGTGCAATGGCAGCACCGAAGTGGCTCCGAATGGACCTAGGAGTCAAAGGACGAGATGAGGAAACATTATCCGGACCTTTTTGCATCAGCAGACTTCGAGGACGAAGTCTAGTTCAAGTCGAGGAGATTTGTAACGTTTGGTGCTGGTATAAAACATTTCTCAAAATATTAGAAATCATTGTTGGAACTCGACGAGTTGGGAAGCTCCAACTCGTCGTGTTGAGAGTATTGTGGTCGCGGGTTTAAATGACCCAACTCGACGAGTTGGGGTGTCCCAACTCGACGAGTTGGCGGTTGGGATGAAGCCCTAAATTTAGGGTGTTGCACCCTATTTAAAGGACCTAATCCCCCTTGGTTGGCCTCCTTACCAGCCTTCTTTTTCCAGAAACCCTAAGTTCGTATATCACCTTGCAAGTTTGAGTGTGTGAGTTATGGTGCACTTGGAGAATTGATTTTGGTGATTCTTTGGAAGGAGCTTGGAATTTGGAAGCATCTAGCTTGTAAGAAGGATTATAGATCTAGAAACTCTTCACCAATAGCAGTCTTCTTGAGGTATAAAGTCGACATTTTACCTTGTACTCATCTAGATCTCTTTATTTGACGTTTAGCATGATTTTGGGATTTTGGTTGGGTTGTCCAATATGTTGAGGTTTCCAGGGGTTAATAAGATAGATCTGACCCCTTCATGAATCCTATTGACTTAAAGTTGCACACTTCATTGGTTCTTAAGTTCCATTCTTGCAATAAGTCCCTCATTAAGTCTGTATTAAGCCCTAAAGTGTATTTTAGCTTGCATGGATGTAAAGTTGGAAACTTTACGTGATATTCCAACCTTTGGACACCAGATCTGTGTTTTGGGACTATGTTGTGAAAGTTTAAGGGTTAAATGCATTAAAACTCACTCTAATGAACCTAGAATTTGGGTTTGACTAATTATGGATGGTTCTTAAGGGCATGGTTGGAAACTTTACCCTTCTACACATCATTTTGGAAGAGATCTGATATTTGGAGTCCCTGGATTCAATGGATTCAACTTAATACATTAAGAGGTTGGATTTCTGGCAAACTCGACGAGTTCATTAGTGAAATCGATGAGTTGATTGGATTTTTCCCGATCTGTATGGATGATGGAGAAACTCGACGAGTTGAGGGACAACTCGGAGAGTTGGGTCAACTCAGGCCGTTCACTTTGACTTTTGACCTTAGTCTTTGACTAAGTTTTACCTTTAAGGGGTTTTGTGGCTTTTTGAGTTGTATTAAAGGAATTGTTATGTTATAGGGTTTGTGTAGAGCAGATATTTGGAGTCTCGATCTAGTCAGATACCGTTTAGTATTTAGGTGTGTCTTCTCACTACACTCATAGGTTAAAGGCACCAAGGTCGGCCCATTTATCGATATGAGATGATTAGTATTGGAATATGTAAGGTTTGTTATTTGATTTATGTGAAGACCATGGGAGGAGCCCATGACATTTGGCAAGACCATGGGAGGAGCCCATGGCTCGGGGATACAAGACCATGAGGGTAGCCCCTGGCATTCCATATGAAGACCATGGAGGGAGTCCATGGCAAGTTTATATGTTTGTGTGTATCACATTATATGATAATGTGTTATGTGTGTTTTGGGAAACTCACTAAGCGTATGCTTATATTTTGTTGGTTGTTTCAAGTACTTCTGACCCTAAGGGGAAGGGCCCGGCTTGATGGTGTGGCATGCAATCTCCAGTATTTCTGCACTTAGTTTTTGATACTCCGATTTCTAAACAAATACTATCATTATGTAATGGGATTTTAGAAACAAATGTGGTTGGTATTTATGATTAAATAAATGAAATTTGTTCTATAAAATCTAGGTTGTTATGTAACATCCCGACTCCCAGATATAATTTTTAAAAGCTTTATATTCATTTTATTGAGAGATCTCGACGAGTTGGAGGCCCCAACTCATCGTGTCGAACCTAGTCAGTCGCGTGGTTTATGACTCCTACTCGATGAGTCGAAGGACCCTGACTCGACGAGTAGAGGCTATGCATGGAAACCATAATTTTTAGGGTTTGCACCCTATTTAAAGGACCTTAAGTCCTTTCCTCCAGCCCCTTACCACCTTTTGACGGCCATAAGAAACCCTAACCGGTCTAAACCCTATTCTTGAGTGTGTGAGAGGCTAAAGTGTATTTTTTTGTGTATTTGTTGAAGAAGCTTGGAGTTTTAAAAGCTTGGAACAAGAAGAAGTCTGTAGATCCAATATCTACATTTTCTTGGCTTGCACAAAAAGCCTTTACCTTGGCCTTCCATTTGTTATATCTCTTCTTATGTGAGAATATGGGCATTATGGTGCAAAAATGGAGTCACTTTCAGATTTGAGCTTGTCACAAGGGCATAGTTTCAGATCTGGACTCCTTTAGGCCCTTATGGACATAAAGCCTCAAGCTTTATGAAGCTTTGGCCTTCCTTCCTGTCCAAAACCTTTTTCTAATGCTAGTTATGAGTGTTTTAGCTTCATGGAGCCTTGTATGCACATAAAGTTAGCAACTTTACATGATAACAACACCCTAGGAGCCTAGATCTACAGTTTGGAGCTTTGGTTTCACGTAAAAGCATCTGAATGAGAAAAGGACTGAAGGAACTTGACTAGTTTCTGTTGGATAAGGTGTCTAAGTCCATAATTATTTCTGGTATGCACTTGACCCGACCCAGCATTGTCCATTTGGGTTGCATGGCACCATGCATTTGGATAGACTAAATGAGAGAAATAACACTTGTGGTTTATTAATATATTATAAGTTCTAATATATTAATAGTATTATTTAATTAGTACTGATCAAGAATTAATTTGGAATTAATTAAGTGATCAAAAGATAACTAATTAGATATATGGGTTGATTATGTAAATCATCCATAACGTGTATAGTGGGCTAAGAGGTTCCATGGATTATCAAGTTGGGTTAAACCCATAGGATGATCCATGGATGCTCCATGGGAGTTACAAACCCATGGTTCATGGAAATGAAGAGCCATGACACATTAGGGTTTACATGGTGTAACCCTAGACGTGTCGCATTATATAAATAACACATTCTCCACCAAAATCGCTACACAAAGAGAAGTGAGGGCTAGGCTGATTTTAGAGTGTGTGCATTCTCTCTAAAGTCATTCCAAAAGCATTTGGTGCTGTGTGAAGCATTAAAGGCATCACACTTGGGGTGCTAGGCTCACAAGGTTTCAAGGAATCAAAATCAACTACAAGGTATGTATTTCTAGCTATCCTTTTAGGATTAAAGTTCCCATGTATGCTAGATAGGATTATAAACCTTGGAAACCAAATTTTGCATGTAGTTATACAAACATAGATCCAAGGTTTATTAGGGTTGCATGTACACTTACGAAGTGTTAGAATGCTCAAAACCCATCAGTGGTATCAGAGCCTAGGCTTGTTTGTTAAATACTTGATGCAAACTTGTTTTTCAAAATCCAAAAACTATCTAGACAGGAAAACTCGACGAGTTCTGGCCAAAAACTCGCCGAGTTTGTGTGTTATAGCATGGACTCGACGAGTTCCCAGGTGAACTCGACGAGTTTGTCATCCACTGAGCAGTTTTCGGAGCTTGGCTGCTGGAAATGGACTAGAAACATTACCCTAAACTGTTTTGGTGTTATAAAACTTGTTTTAGATGGTGTAATGTTTATTCTAATCCATTTACAATAGCTAATATCAATTTCATGATTGTATGTGTTCATATGTTCTTTAAATTTTTATATGCATGTTCATGTTCTTATGAGTTCTTGATAGATCATAGGAATTACTTGTTTATATGATTAATTCATGATCTTTATGTGTTTTAATGGATCCATAACTTGTCCTCAAGTCATGGATAACCAAAAGTCTCGTTGTGTTAAAAGCCATTAAAAGAACACATAAGTTATAAAATGAAGAGTCTTCATTTTAATGACTCATAAGTTATGAATATGAAAGGTTTTGTAAAGTTACAAAACTTGCCCTCAAGTTTTGGAACATGTAAAGTCACTTAATAAACTTTAGTTCCAACCCTTAGAATTTTAAAAGTTAAAATTCAACCCTTATACTTTATATTATAAGTTAATATATATATATATATATATATATATATATATATATATATATATATATATATATATATATATATATATATGTATAAGATTAAGTCGTCTTACCGCTAGTACGCCTCATTCACGAAGCCAGACTATAAGGGGGGTATAAGGTTGTTGCCTATAAAATGGCATCTTAATGGGTGTCCACTCTCACCCACCGCTTCCTTGATCTGTGGAGGGTCGTTAGCCGAATGGGTAGGACAAGGACTTATAAATTCTCATTAAAAGTATGATGAATATTATAAAGTAACTAAATATTTTATTAAATTCCCAATCTTAGTTACTTTAGGAAAAATGTGAATAAGGTGCTAATCCATGAAATTACACTTTACACTTTGTTTAAGTCGTAGGTGGAGCGTGTGCGGTTAACTGGCACACTAACTTGGACTTAACAAGGTAGGTAAAGGGTGACTTAAGGTTTATCGTAGTATCAGTGGAGCGTGTGTGGTTTACCGGCACATCAATTGAGTGATAAACTTTAAGGGTACCAAGTGATTTGCATGGTTACTTCACACCTCGTTTTGTGATCCTCGGTATCCCAGTCACAAAACTTGGAGGGCACACCCGAGATTGAAACATGCCTTTGAAAAGTTCATTGAATCTCAAAGAACCTAGGAATTTCTAAGAACCAATTAAAAACCTAATATTTATATTTCATTTTTCATGGTGGAAATTGGTGAATCGTCATTCACCTACCTTTCAAATATGTTATAGCTTGGATTACGGCATACCTCTTCTAAGTTATAATATATTGTGATTGGATCCTAGCCTTAATATTACATTTGGGTGTTTTATTAAGGATTCTCTTAATATCTAAACTAATCTTGTCCTCTTCTTTCAGATGTCTTCAAACAATTCTGCTTCTGGCTCTAATCCTAATAGCTCCTTTACCCTTATGAACTTGTGTTGGAAAGTCACTTTTGATGGATCCAACTTCAATGTATGGATCAGAAACATCAGGATGATTACCCGCTATGAGGACAAAGAATATGTCCTCGATAAGGAGCTTAAGGAGATTGATGAGACCACTGCAACTCCCCAGGAGATCGCTGACTTCCAGGCACATGAAAGGGATGCTACCAAAGTGGCATGCATCATGTTGGCCACGATGACAACAGAACTCCAAAAAGTCCTATGAGGACTTCTACCCTTTTGAAATTCAGCAAGATCTGATGGAAAGATACCATCAAAGTGCACGACAAGAGAGGTATGAAATCATCTGCTCCATGATAACAATCATGATGAAGGACGGAGAGTCTGTCACGAGCCACATGCAGAAAATGCAAATGTATGTGGATCGTTTGTTGAAGCTTAATGTGAACTTCCCTGAGGAGCTTGCAATAGATATAATTTTGCACTCCTTACCATCGTGCTATGATCAATTCTGCATGACATATCACATGAATAAGGAAGAGGTCACACTCAGCAAACTTCAGGGACTCCTCAAGACCGCAAAAACAGGTCTTAAAGGAAATTCGGTTGTTAACACTCCTACTCCAAACTTCGCCCTTGTCTTGGCAATCGGGAAAGGTAGAGGGAAGAAGAGAAAGAGCTCTTCGAAGGGTACCAAGGCTAGCACCCTTGATGGATCTTCTTCAAATGGAACCAAGAAAGGTTTCGTCACTCCTTCTTCTGACCCAAAAGAGGTTGAATGCTTCTATTGTCATGAAAAGTCACATTGGAAGCGGAACTGCCGAAAGTACCAGCAATATGTGAAGGATGGGAAAGTTAAACCCAACCATGCATGTATTTACACGATCATATCTAATAACTCAACCCATTCTAACTCTTGGGTCCTTGATACCGGTTGTGGTATTCATATTTGTTCTGATTTACAGGGACTAAGAAGAAATGAGAACGTGGAGCATGGAAGAATAAACTTAATCATGGGGAATAGGAAAGTTTTACCTGTCACCAAGATTGGAGTTTATACTTTATTGCTAAGTAGTGGGTTTAGTTTAGATTTGAATAAATGTTGTTATTCGCCAGAAATGGCAAGAAATATTATTTCCTTTCATGCATTATATAAACAAGGTTTCACCTTTTCATTTGATAATGAAGTTGGTTCGATTAATGCTTTCTTTAATAATGTTCTTTATTTTAAAAGCATTACCTTGTGATGGTGTGTATGAAACTGTATCTGTGGTTGATAAATTAGGAAATAATGTATTGTGTATTGATTCTGTTAATGATAATAACTTGGATAAAGCATCGTTATGGCATTTTCGTCTTGGACATATAAGCAAGAAACGCATAGGCCAACTCCAAATGGATGGAGTCTTGGAGTCATTTGACCTAAAGTCAGATGATAGTTGCGAATCATGCTTACTTGGAAAAATGACAAAGTCACCCTTCACAGGTTCTTGTGAAAGGGGTGAAGGTTTGCAGGACCTCGTACACACGGATGCGAGTGGACCCTTCAAACATGCCACAAGGGATGCTAATCGGTATTATTTGAATTTTACTGATGATTATAGTAGATATGGATATGTCTACTTAATCAAGCATAAGTCAGAGACTTTTGAAAGGTTTAAAGAGTTTAAACAGGAAGTCAAGAATCAATTGGGCAGGAACATTAAGATTCTTCGATCCGATCGAGGTGGTGAGTATCTGAGTTCAGAGTTCCTCGACTATCTTAGGGAATGTGGGATTGTCTCACAATTGACACCTCCTAGGACACCGTAGTTGAATGGTGCGTAATCAAACCTTGTTGGATATGGTTCGTTCCATGATGAGTCGAGCATCGCTACCAATCTCATTTTGGGGGTATGCCTTAGAGACTGCTGCCCATATCCTTAATGTGGTCCCTACAAAGAAAGTTGCCAAAACTCCTCATGAGATGTGGACTGGTAAAGTACCCAAACTAGACCACATCAAGATTTGGGGTTGCGAGGCTTTCTTGAGACGCGAGACTCATGATAAGCTCGAACCTCAAAGCGAGAGGTGTATTTTCATCGGCTACCCACAGCAATCCTTTGGTTACCTCTTCTACAGACCTAGTGAAAATGTGGTCTTTGTAGCAAGGAGGGTTGTCTTTCGAGAGAGAGAGAGAGTTCATAAGCCAAGGAAACAGTGGGAGGCAAGTTGACCTTGAATAAATTCAAGAGTCAAGTGGTGAAGGAACTTCAAACCCTAACACTCAACTTGAGGAGTAAACTCCTGTTGAGCCAATTGACAAGTCTATACCTCTGAGGCGTTCCACAAGGGTTAGGAATGCACCTGAGCATTAATATGGATTCCATATTACTGTGGAAGGTGATACACTTATCAGTGATGGGACACTGATATGTCTGGATGAACCTAACAGTTACGCGGAATCCATGGCAGGCCCTGAGTCAACCAAGTGGAAAGAGGCAATGGACAGCGAGATACAGTCCATGTATGACAATCAAGTTTGGAACTTGGTTGAGAATGTACCAGGTCGTAAGACTGTGGGGTGCAAATGGATATTCAAGAAGAAGACCGACATGGATGGAAATGTACACACTTATAAGGCACGACTGGTTGCAAAGGGTTTCTCACAAACTCCGGGAGTTAATTATGATGAGACCTTTTCTCTAGTAGGCAAGATTAAGTCTATTAGGGTTCTGTTAGCCATAGTTGCATTTCATGACTATTAAATATGGCAAATGGATGTCAAAACCGCTTTCCTTAATGGAAAGTTGGCTGAGGATGTTTACATGAGTCAGCCAGAGGGTTTTGTCAATACAGAGTACCCTAATAGAGTGTGTAAGCTTGAGAAATCCATTTATGGATTAAAGCAAGCACCTCGCAGATGGAATCTTTGCTTTGATGATAAAGTCAAAGAGTTTGGATTTTCTAGGAGTGAAGATGGATCTTGTGTGTATGTCAAGGCTAGTGGGAGTATAGTTAGCTTTTTGGTATTGTATGTGGATGGCATACTACTCATAGGAAATGACATCCCAACTCTACAGGAAGTTAAGTCCTGGCTTGGGAAGTGTTTCTCTATGAAGGACCTAGGAGAAGCTGTCTATATTCTAGGGATAAGGATCTTGAGAGACCGGAATAAAAGACTAATTGGACTTAGTCAGAGTACCTACTTGTAGAAGGTGCTGAAGAGATTCAGCATGCAGGACTCCAAGAAAGGAGAGTTACCCATCCAGAGTAACGCCAGACCGAGTAAAATTCAAAGCCCGAGTACTGAGGCTGAGATAGCATAAATGAGTCGAATACCTTATGCTTTGGCTGTAGAATCGATCATGTATGCTATGACGTGTACTCGACCTGATGTAGCCTTTGCCTTGAGCATGGTTAGCAGGTATCAGGGGAACCCTGGCAAGGCACACTGGACTGCGGTAAAGAATATCCCCAAGTACCTACGGAGGACTAAGGACTGGGTCCTTACCCTCGGTGGGAGTGATGACTTAAGAGTTGTATGGTATAGTGATGCTATCTTTCAGACTGATAGGGATAATTTCCGCTCTCAGTCAGGCTGGGTCTTTACCCTAAACGGATGACCAATTTCTTGGAAGAGTTCCAAGCAAGAGACAGTGGCTGATTCATATTGCGAATCAGAGTATATAGCAGCTAGCGAGGCATCAAAGGAGGCTATATGGCTGGTGAACTTCATTGGAGACCTTGGAGTTGTACCGGCTATTAAGGAGCCAATGGAAATTTTCTGTGATAGTGAAAGTGTTGTTGCCTTAGCCAAGGAACCAAGGGATCACGGGAGATCCAGAAAAATCGAGAGAAAATACTATTTCATCAGACATCGAATAGAAGAACTCCTCGTGGCAAAGAGGGTATCATCGGATGAGAATCCATCATATCCCCTCACGAAGGGACTGACTCGGGTTAAGCATCTCCAGCATTCTCGGAGCATAGGGCTGAAGGATGATATTAGATTTAGCAGTTAGATAACCTCGAAATTTGAAAAGTGTAATTGACATTAAATGATGAATAAAATGTGTTTTATTTATGAGTAAAGTGTTGTTATCTCTTGTCGATCGTTTACTATATTTCTTTTGCATGTTTTGACTTCCAGAATAATTATGTTTGGTATATCATATTATTCGAAACTCCACAGTCGGTCATATGTCGGAAGTAGGTATGAATCAAGACTGTCATGATTGGTTGTAGAGGTCTAAGTTGTTGGACATGGCTACAACACTCATGAGTGCTCATAAGTTCTCAGCATTGGACTCAACCCACGCTCACTGGAATCACTTCATGGAATTTATCTCGAGTGATCGTGAGATGGTAATATCATATAAGTCTTCAAACCTAGAGATATGATTTGTTACTTATGAGTTGGTTATGCATTGATTGTACGAAAAAGCATTGGTAACTCGATGTTATAAAACGTGCTCTTATGTATAATTCATTGAGTGGTAAAACAAACATATGAGTCGAAGTTTATCTGTTCCTTCTTGGATTAGAAGCTGATATCTGGGCCCCTTGATAATTCTGTTTTGACCTATGTACCAGGCCCAGTCAGAACTAAGTTGATGTGTTCAATTAAGTTCTTTGTCAAACAAATCGGAAATCGGGAAACAAACTGTTGGAGAATAAGTAAGACATTGTTCCATGTATTTGTCCGGCTGATATCTAGAACAGAGGATTATATGATCACTTATCTTAAATGGCGTATCATCATCTTCTCAGTTCCGAGAGACCTTGAAAGAGCTACGATTGCTGATCGGTTCCTGAAGTCATACTTGCAGTTATAGTTATTAGACTTATCCAAGTGGGAGAGTGTTGGATAAGGTGTCTAAGTCCATAACTATTTCTAGTATGTACTTGACCCGACCCGGCATGGTCCATTTGGGTTGCATGGCACCATGCATTTGGATAGACTAAATGAGAGAAATAACACTTGTGGTTTATTAATATATTATAAGTTCTAATATATTAATAGTATTATTTAATTAGTATTGATCAAGAATTAATTTGGAATTAATTAAGTGATCAAAAGATAACTAATTAGATATATGGGTTGATTATGTAAATCATCCATAACTTGTATAGTGGGCTAAGAGGTTCCATGGATTATCAAGTTGGGTTAAACCCATAGGATGCTCCATGGATGCTCCATGGGAGTTACAAACCCATGGGTCATGGAAATGAAGAGCCATGACACATTAGGGTTTACATGGTGTAACCCTAGATGTGTCACACTATATAAATAACACATTCTCCACCAAAATCAGCTACATAAAGAGAAGTGAGGGCTAGGCCGATTTTAGAGTGTGTGCATTTTCTCTAAAGTCATTCCAAAAGCATTCGGTGTTGTGTGAAGCATTTGAGGCATCACACTTGGGTTGCTAGGCTCACAAGGTTTCAAGGAATCAAAATCCACTACAAGGTATGTATTTCTAGCTATCCTTTTAGGATTAAAGTTCCCATGTATGCTAGATAGGATTATGAACCTTGGAAACCAAATTTTGCATGTATTTAGACAAACATAGATCGAAGGTTTATTAGGGTTGCATGTACACTTAGGAAGTGTTAGAATGCTCAAACCCCATCAGTTTCATGGTCAAGTCGACGAGTCGGATGAAGATTAGCCGTTTTTGGTTTCTGCATGGAGTCAGAGAGTCAGTGAGATGACTTGATGAGTTAGTTAGGGTTTTCCCGACATTTGGACACCACATGGACTCGATTAGTTGTCTAGAAACTCGGCGAGTCAACTAGGGTTTTCACGGTTTCTCGAGTTCAGGGTTTTCACGGTTTCTCGAATTCTGAAAGAACTCGACGAGTCAGTGGGCTACACTCGACGAGTTTGGTCAACATGGAGTGTTGACCTTGACCGTTGACTTTAACTTTGACCAAAGGTTGACCAGTTTGACTTCCACGCGGGGGGGGGGGGGGGGTATTTTAGTAATTTGGAATTTATGGAAGTGGATTATTGATAGATGTAGGTGATTGAGTTTGGAGCTGTATTTGGGGAGTTTGACATTAGCATCCCGAACTAATTGTGAGGTGAGTTCTTCTCACTATATCAACAAGGTCTAAGGCACCAATGTCGGCCCTTTTCGAATTTGTTTCCGGTTTTATTGCATTATGATATGCTTAGTGGCCTGTTAGGTCCGTATCATGGTATATAGGATGATGATATGTTAGTGACCGGTTACGTCGGTATCCTGGTTATAGGATGATACTATGTTAGTGATCTTTTAGATCTGTATGACTATATGTACATGCTAGCTAGCGTACGATATTTATGTGCACATGATTGTTTGTTTGGGGGTAGGTTGAGGCGGACCTGCTTTGTGTTGTAGGACAACATACCCAGGGCAGACCAGATAGACTATAGGCCGGTAGGGCACATCAGTCAGGCCAAAGGCCCGAAGAACGGTCCAGACAAGCTGAAGGCCTGGGTTGGCGGACCAGAAACGCTGAAGGTTCTGAGAGTGGGCCAGATAGACTGCAGGCCCGGTGAGGGCAATCCAATCATTCTGTAGACTCTATATAAATGATGTTTATTTGCTATGATATGTTTATGATTGTATGGCGTCGGTATTTTGGGGGAACTTACTAAGCTTCGAGCTTACAGTTTTAGATTTTGTTTCAGGTAATTCTGATGATCGCGAAAAGGCGAAGGTGTGATCGTCCACCTCCTTATATTTTTATGATTTGATTCTGGGATACACTGACATGAAACCATTTTGAAAACAAATTTGTAATAATTATTGGTTTTTGAATGAGTTAAAAAGTTTTAAATTGGTTTGATTTTTATGGGTGTTACATGTTACATATATATATATCATATGGTATGATTTATTAACTCATGTACAAAATTTTGGACCATAAAGACTTTTGTCTTTTTCCAAAAGGTTAAAGGTTATAAGTTATAAAAGAATGGAAATTAATATTAATTTTTATAAAATTCTCTTCTTTTATACACAAAAACCGAATCCATGAGTAGCGGACAATAGTTTACTTCTTTTTGGTTAGTTTATTTGAACTGACATGCTTTAGAAGCATGTCTTGATTGATACAATAAACTATAGGCTTTAGAGGTATGAAAAAGGCTTAAAGTGCAAAGTCCTAATGGTTAATAGATTTGGCTTAAAGGATTACATTGTGCTTCCTTTCTTTTTAATGAAAACCGTATCCTCCTTTGCTTCTTCTTTTCTTTATCTCTGAAGTAAAGGATTTGAAGAAAGAGTTACTTGCATTTTTTCTCTTTAAGACATTACTTGAGTTTATGTCTTAAAGCTTTAGCTTAAGAGACTTACAAGACTAGTATCTTACATCATGTTGGTTTTATGTTAGTGTCTCAAAGGTTCATTCATTTTCGTCAACTTCCTAACATCCCCTTGACGATTCAAAGTCTACAAAGGTTATATTCTTCTTTTTCCTTTTGGTTGTTATTTTCTTTCCAAACTTTGCAAGAAGGTCCATGTTTGGTTATTACTAGTTTATAATAGTTCAAAATATTAAAATCTTGTCTTGTTAAAATCTTGTGTTTTTATAACAAATTTTGAATAAAAACCCCAACAAATACAAGTTCTCGATGTCATGTGTAGTAGGTTTGCACAAATATTCTTCGTGAAAAACATCATAAACATATGCGCAAGAATGATCTACATACTCAATTGCGGTCCTCTTGATACTTTCAAGTATTCATCTAATGTATCAAAGGTTATACCGTATCATAAATATCTAAGTGCATCCGCTCATTTCTGTATAGTAGTAAATCTCATTCTATCTCTAGCATCTGATTTTTACTTAAAATATTCATATTGCGCTTCTCAAACATTACTAATACATAAAAATAATGTTCTACTAAGACAGAAATGACATTCGAATGCTTCATCTTATAAAGACAATTATTGACAAAATAATCACGTACCAAAACTCTTTATGCGTCTTGGGAATCTTGATTGACAACTACTTTTGTATGCATAACATCTATACGCACTTCGTCGTCTATGTCTTGCATAATATTACAGAATGTCGAGATAAATTTTTCATCATCATTCGAATCAAAATTTGTAAAAATTAAACTATTTATATGATATATTAAAGTGTATAAAAGAGAATAATGGTTTGAAAATATGATGGTAGAAAGTTGTAATTATAAGTAAAAACACATTTTATACCGTTCAACGTTCAATTTTACCTTCACTTTAATTGGTTGTGGTCTACCGTCCTCTCCACCACAATTCACCATGAAAACAACAAAGAACGGAGGGGGCAGGTAGTTTTCGTGGTCATGGTTCATGTCATCTTAGACAATGAAACCTCCCATTAAAGGTACTCTGGAAGGCCGTAGTTTCATTTTTTAGTACGTTGTAGACTTGTAGTTTCTATAGACCTATGAGTTATCATATTACTAGAAAATGCAAACCAATATATATATATATATATATATATATATATATATATATATATATATATATATATATATATATATATATATGGTGAGGTTCAATAGAGAACCATAATTAACCAAGGAACCAATCTTTTTTTCAATTTTTAAAACTTATTTTTTATCAAAAAAAACCTAAAAATACAGAAATTCATAACTTTTTATCTTTTTTTCAATGATATAAAATTCGATTTTTTTTACGTCAAATTCACATGTGAATCTTTGAAAATTCACAACGTGAATCCGGATTCACACGGTGAATCCGAAAAATATTTTTCACATTCACAATGTTAATATATGAATTTAGATATTTTTAGATTTTTTTTTTCGATAAAGAATAAGCTCTAAAAATTGAAAAAAAGATCTAGTTCCTTGAATAACCCATTATTATGGTTTTCTATTAAACTTTTCCATATATATATATATATATATATATATATATATATATATATATATATATATATATATATATATATATATTGAATGGCGGTTTGGTGCAGAAGGCAGTAGGGGTGGAAAATCAGACCATCATGTCATGCTTTTGTCTGACATGACACGACACGACACGACAATGATTGATATAACACAAACACGACATGACACGATGTCATGTTTTTTAACTAACATGAAAACGAACCGATTAAAAAACGACAAACACGACACGACATGACAAAGATAACATAAAATAACAATTAGTTATTTAATTAATACTTAATTTTATATAACACGACAGACAAATGTTAAATCGTATCAATTTTGTTTCAAACTTTGAACACAAACACGACACGACGTCATCTTTTTTACACTTGATACAAACACGACACGAACACGAATTCTAATTTCAGTTTCGTCCCAATTTTTTTTCGTGTGGTGTATTTTTGTCGTGTTGTGTCATCAATTGTCACCCATAGCGAGTAGTGACATCCGATAGGACTGTATGTCATAACACCCTACGAACTCGAGTTCGATCCCTCCTCGAAGAGATAACATCATCCTTAGCAATTCAGTTTCTCATTAAGGGGCTTCACTGCTTTGGACACGGATAGTACTCGACATCATTCCACTAGAAATTTCTAGAAGAGGAAAACTAAAATGTGTCTCCGCTCGGTTGAAGTGGACCTCATTGGCAAATGCAAACCAAGATTAAAAAAGAAACCACCAAAAATACACAGAAATAAGACAATCATTTCTTTGAGTTAAAAATCACCTACTACGGTTGCTTTCTACTTTTCTTTTAGGCAAAACAGAACCACACATGCTCAAGACTACTACAAAATACCACTTTGATTCTCGTAGTTGGCATATAAGAAAAAAAAAAGTTGTTAACTACATTCACAAGTATAAATGAAGTAAATTCCATTATTATTATTTTTAACTGCAAATTTAATGTAATTCAACTCTCGACTTCAAATACGGAGGACAACATCTGATACCACTGAACAACTATACGACATTTTTTGTTCTATTTCTATGATTATAAACATCCTAGAAGGTGGTACAAGTTGTCCTAATTAAATCTATATAAATCTATGAAAGCATATCTTCATTGTCATATCTGTGCCAACCAAACCGTATTTTCAATCGTAAATCAAACCTTGAGTAACTCTAACCCTAAACTGAAAATAGAACAGGGAACAAGTTTCTGGATATCATCATGCATCCGATACACATAACTCAAAATGGTTACATTTAGGCAGACCAATAAGACAATAACTCAGAACTGACATACATGTGGCCATTATGTATGCCTCTAAATGACAGCTTTTCAACCAAAAAAATCAAGAAAAACAAATGCACTTCCTAAATATGTGTTGCTGTCAAAGCACACACACAAAACACATAGAGGAATAGAAAAGAAGATGGCACCAGAAAGTATGTTTATCCTTAAAGAGTGTAGTGTCGTAATCAAAGGGGTACTTGTTATGAATCAGAACTTTCATCAACTCAGGTAACCTTGTTAATCCTAGTGTTTCTTACATATACTCCCCAAATCTAGTACTCTATAAAGGGCATCTTTTTATAACTTTACCCTTATTTAGTATGTGTAGGTTCTTTAGACTGCACCATCACCTACTAAATACTCCATTTAAATACACATAATTAAATTATCCGAGTTGACTTTTTAAGGGTCAAACCCTATACCATCTACACCTTCATATCAAAGATTATTTAACAAGGTCCTCACATCGATATATGGTTAATACATCAACTACACTTTGTAGTTTGTACTAACTCATTAATGGTAAAGTTTGTGACTTGATAGAAGTTTGCAAGTTCTATCTTTAATTTCTTGTAGTTTACGGATACACGCTTTAATAAAAATCTCTGAAATACTGTTCAAAATACGAAGGACATTTTCTCAAAAATAGAATGTTGTGATTTTTAAAACGAGTGGGGATTATGGATATATAGAGGCAAACATATTATGAAGCAAGGACATGGATTATTTATGCACATCTTCAAGTCTTAGGTTCACATAAATGTGTGTGATAATGCATAGGTATATTAAGTCATCACAGGCATTTACTGGACATAATTGAAACCCAACTAAACATCTGCTGAAAAATCTACCGGTTTTGATTCTTCTCGATCTGGTTGGAGTTGGGGGAGGGGCCCCTTTTATATATATGCATGGTGAATGTTGTATAGTGTTTTTGAAGAAACTTCCTGTACACTTCTCTTTCAGTCCTTGGGATTTGTAATTATACATGTATATATGTAAAAGAAGTGACCCATATTGAATTCAACTTAATTGTGCAGAAAATTACCACTCACCAACCTAGACATGTGGATCCATATACACACACATGCATATGCATGCATGTATGTGTTTATATATAAGGGTTCATATACGTATAGATGTATAGCTATAGGTAAGAAATAGATTATGGTGAGTTTGAATTCAACCAAAACATTAACTACGTAAAAACAAATAGTATGAATTAATATCAGCAAAACAAGGGTTTCATAGACAAATTACAATACACATCGCATACTTTCTTTCACTTTCTTCTTTTTCTCTCTCTCTCTCTCTCTCTCTCTCTCTATATATATATATATATATATATATATATAATGATGTGAAACATGCTTTGGGGAAGAAAAAAGGGAACCCTAGCAACCTCGGAAGCGGCAGACAAACCGGGTAAAAGCAACCTCGAGTTCAAAAACCAATCAGAAAGTCATCCATAAATTCAAAATCCGGTCTAGTAATAAATAAAAATATTAGGTTTTTTTATCCAAAATGACATTTAATTATATATTTTTCCCATATGAAGAATCTTCTTGTACATTTTAAAATTCAGAATTCAAAACTAAATTTTATAAAGAAACACAAATCAAAAGAATCAATGGAAATTCCAACAAAATCCCATATTAAATTACATCATCCTCATAATCGTCATCAATCATCCAAGCTGCTAGTAGCTCGTCAAATATCCATACATTTTAATTGTTGCTATGAATTATGAAAATCCTAGTTTAATGAGTATTCAAAACTTAAAAAACATTAATAGCTGCAATACTGGATGAATGTAGTATTAATGTTTTTTGTTAGAGAAATAAGAAAAGTTCATACCAATAATTAGCTTTTCTTGAGTTTTGTTCCTTTCTCATGATCTAGGCGGTGGAAAAAACTGCGTGCCGGCCATGAAAGCGCTGAAAGGAGTTGGATACGCCGACGAAGGGTCAACATAAGTGACACCCTGATTGATACCGGTGGTCGCCGTCGCAACAGCCGTCGTGTTGGATGTAATAAGATTAAGTTGATGATGATGTTGACCACCACCACCACCACCACCGCCGGCGGATGAACTACCTTCCCCAGGGTGATGGTATCGAGCTTCAGGACCATGGTCGTATAGAATTCCCTTAAAAACATGTCCACCGACGTTCAAAGACGTCTGATAAGCCAACTGCTCCTCCGCCTCGTTCATTGCACTCACTCTAACGCATCGGAACACCGCAGGAGAACTCACTTCAGCCGGGAAATGACCCACCTGTAACCCTAGCAAATTATGAAGAAAGTTTTATAGTTTATATAGGTTTTTATATTGCTCATGACTAGGTCAAATATGGTGTATGTCTGTATGGCAACATGATCTACACACAGTTACTCGCAGTAGTTACACACTCACTGTGTGTGTATATATATATATATATGCTTACTCCATAGATTTCATCTAAAGATATAGGTTTTATAGATGTAGAATCATAGATATATAGTTCCATACATAGAGACTCTAGCCCAGAATTCAAAGCCTAAACGAGTCTTGAAATATGAAGCTAATCTATATATCTATATATATATATATATATACACATAGAGACGAACCCCATCAAATCATAAATCAATATTGGTAAAGAGAAAAAGAGAATTTTTTCCAAACAAAGCCCAATAATTGAATCAAGTAAACAAAATTATGTGGGTTTTGTTTGTTTCTTCGTTTTATCTCTAGAAAGTAGACACAAAACTTTACCTGAAGAAGTGCTTTGATGTTGTGGAGCACTCAAAATCATACCCATGCCACCGCTGCCGCTCCCGGCGACGGCGATACTCGGTTGGTTTTGATGATGATGATGATGATGATGTTGATCTTCTCGTAGTCTCTTGGGATTTTGATGATCATCACCACTGCTGGCTCGCATCATTAGACTCAGCTGCTGATTGCCTAAGTTCTGTTGTTGGGTTAACGACATGAGTTGCTGTTGGTGTTCCCGGCGTTTAGCCGCCGGAACCCATGTGCTCTTGACGTGGGTTTGACAGTGGAAACCACGGGCCTTGCAGCAAGTTCTACACCTCATGTGTTGACAGTCTTTCTTCGCCTGGTTCCCGCAGTCTTGACAATTGATTCCACCACCGCTTCCGCTTCCACTTCCACTTCCACTTCCACCGCCGATTCCATACCCACCTTGCCTCATCACTTTACTATCACCACCACCCTCGACGGCCGATCTACCACCACTGAAGATATCCCAGGAAGATGCCAACTGATCAACGTTGTTGTTTCGATTAAGATCATCCACACCACCACCACCACCTCCGCCTCCGCTACTAACACTGCTACTTCTCTTCTGATCAGTACGACCACTGGGGCTAACACCAACACCCAAATCATAATGCGGTTGCTGTTGGAGGAGTTGCTGCCGGTGCTGGTGTTGTTGAAGCTGATAATACTGCTGCCATAATTCAAAACGTTTGCTGTAGATCTCCTCGTTCTTGAACAAGTACAAACCGTAAGGGTTAATTACACCATCATCATGTTGTTGATCTTGATCTTGATCTTGATCTTGATGTTGAAGGTGATGAGGATGAGGATGATGATGATGATGATGGTGTTCTTCGTCAACTTTACCAATTCCAGTCCCTCCACCTAGCGAGAAGAATCCTGACATTCTTTAACACCACAACTCCTCCCAAACTTCTCTTCAAAGATCAAACTCAAATCCATAGCAGAACAAAGAACAAAAAATAAATAAAAAATATATTAATTAAAAGGTTATAAATTTGTGTGGTAATGAAGAGTGTAGGGGTCGGATAGTGTCAACTACTCAAAGATCTAGGGTGGGGGGTTAATTTCTAAAAAAGAAATTTGTAGTTATTTTGCTTTTCTTCCGAGTGTATGAAAAATGGTTTGTTCTATATGTGTGAGACATAGAATCCATCATCACTTTTTAGAATTATATTTTATATGTTTATTTACTATGCTAGATATTGTTGGAGATTCTGGATTTTAAGAAAAAAAATAATGCCTTGTAAATGTTTAAAAAAATGTTAAGTTCAAAAATGTCTATTTCTTTATTAAATTATTTGTATTCATGGTAAAATATGCATCGCATTTGCTTCATAATTTTGAAATATTAGTATTAGAGTAGATTTAGCAATTAAAAATATCATAACTATTTAACAGTTATTATTATTTTCTAAATCATGTTCATTTGTACTTATATAGAAACAAACGAATAAGTTACATTAATTTAATTTAATAACCTATTTATTCAAAAATGTTAAGGTAATAAAACTATTCTCATTATTAGGTTAATAATGGGATGTGTGGTACCACACTACAATATTAATTTACTATATAAAAATATTTACCAAGTTTAATTAAAAACAAAAAAATATATATTTAAACTAAAAATTACAAGTCAGCGTAACAATAATTAAAAATTCAAAAACAGTCCAAGTTATATGTTAAATTTCATGATTATTATGTTAGCGTCACGAAATTTAATCGTAATTTAATCTTTTGTTAAGTATCCACACGCTTCATTTCATTGTGAAAATGATATGTCCCGCTCCTCCAAAAAAATAGGGAGTTGTTTGCATGTTTTTGTCATTGAGTCCTCCGATATATTGAGCGCCTTCATTTATTTATTTATTAGTTTATAACTCTTAGCAACCACGGTTATAAAATTAAAATTGTTAATATGAATAAGAAAATTAAGTTGTTAAAATAAACATGTATTATTAAAAAATAAGGAATTATAAAAGAAAAATATAAACATAATAAGTGTAACCAAATTTGGTAAATATCATTTAATCGGGGGATAAGTGTGGTGGGTAATATTGACATATTTAGATATATTTTGTTACCATATAAGAATTTATAAGTATTTATGAATATGAGTTGTAAAATAAAATTCAAATTGGAGAACAAAAATAATGACACATGGCGGAATGAGGTTAACTCTATTCATTTATTAGATAGGAAGATTTATTTATTTATTTTTGTTGGATTGTTAAGGTTCACAATGTTTTCATAATAGGATTAAGATTGGGTTTCTTGAATGTATCCATAAAGGAGCGAGAAGTTGGGTTTTGAAATGTAACACAATGCAATTCCGGGATGATGAAATTAGGCAGGTGAAAATAATTCTTTCAAATTTTGGGCGGTGGGGTGATGGTGTTGAAGAATCGAAAACGAAAACATTTATAGTGGATGTGTCAGAAGAGTTGGTATTATTTAGTGAGTTGTTTGAAATCAATGTAGAATAAACTAAATTGAAAGTAATAAAGAGTCTCTATAAGGTGCGAATAAAAATGGTCAAATTAGTTTGGTATTTATAAAAGGCAAAATAATATTTTAAATTCAACAAATTTGGTCGTTAGAATTAAGTAGAGGTGGGCATTTGGACCTCCAAACCGGGAACAAACTCAAATTTGGTAAGTTTCAGTAAGTCCAGTCTAAAAGTCCATCAATTTCTGTAAAAACGGTTCGGTTTGGTCTGGTCCAAATGTTTACCTCTACGTTAAAGAATCAGAAACCGGACCGTGACTGGACTTGAACCTGGACCTGATAAGTCTCAATAGATCCAATTCAAGGTCCACAAATTTCTACAAAAACAATATGCTCCAATAATTGGTATGGTCCATATGTTCACCCTTAAATTAAAAAATAAAGAAACTGCAATTCAATTTGTCCCGCAAGAAGACTACAATTACGGGAAACTTGTCCGCATGTGGGAGGGTCTCACTATTGGTGATTTGTTGTCATCACTGTTATAAAAATCCCGACTAGGTCCCGATTAATCTCCGATTAATCCATATGCGCTACTCAACCGATTAGAGGGCGCCTAGCGATTAATCATTGCATACATAATGAGTGAAACATTATAAAACGATGAAATATTAACATTTTGAAGAAGTTTTATCTCAATGGAAACTATTTGAGGCATGATTAGTGTTGTATTAATCATATTAACTTATTTTGTTATCATGTTAGTGGTATTTACGAACTTTGATATGATATTAGTCATATTTAATTTCTTAAAATTCAACAAATTAGCAATTAATGGTACCCGATTAATCCTCCGATTAATCTCCGCTGAGCCGATTAATCTCTTGACCTCAGTCCACCGACTAGCTAACGTCGAACGTTTTTTGCAACCTTGGTTGTCATCAATATTATTTAAGTGTAATGGGATTACTTTTGTTGACCAAAGGTGATCTTGATAAATATTAAACAAGTAAGGAAGGTGTGGAGTACACACTTGTTTAAGTTTGATCAAGTTTTCAAAGTACACTGTCATTTAGGGGCGAAACCCCTAAACGAACGGGGGTCCGGGGGCAGCGCCCCTGGGAGCGGGGTCCAAGGGGCGGCAGCCCCTGACGGGGTCTAAGGGGCAGAGCCCCTGGCTGTGAAATTTTTTTATATAGGGTATGTTGCTATATAAAAAAATGCATCAGAAAATCGTATTTTCAGAGAATTGACAATTGTTTGACCCTTATCCAAACTTCCGTTTTATGTCAGTTTTTATAGTTTATAACAGTTTGAAACTGTCATATGACAGTTTTCAGACAAAGATCATAAATTCGGTTTTGGTCTCATTTTTTTGGTAGAGACGAAACTATCATCAAAACATTCTAAATTCTTGTCTCTCTGAGTCTTATCCGATTAAAGAATATTAGAAGTACTACTCAAATGCTTTAATCTGAAAGTGTTTTACACAATTCTCAGAATTTTAAGCCTTACTATATCTCAATTTCTAACACTCACAACCCTCCATATGCCACGTAGGCTTCCCATGTTGTTCCTTCCAAAAAAAACGATAATTTTTTTAAAATGCGTAAGATCAACTACAGCTTTAACATCAAAAAATAAACTATTAAAAATTATGTGTAAGATTTATATAGAAACTACTTCCGACTCTAGTTATACAATAAAAAATATAATTTTATATTATAATATTTAATACATTAACTATGAAATTGTAAAAATTAGAAAATAATAACAATCAAATTAATATGTTATTTTATAGAAAAGATTTTAATGTGATGAATAATTTTCCGCAAACAACTTAATTAAACATCATCCAAGGTGAAAAGGAGCAATTTTCCTATTATTAAAGATGGATTCAATCCTTGACTTCCATAAGGCCCAAATAATTACCCCGATTACCTTTCTTTTCTTGATGTTGAGCCCGATTCCAGACACACATTTGACATTACTTATGGACAAACCAGAAACAAATGTTCAACTTCTTCATCAGCAAAATTACAAAAAAGGACAAGTTGAGGAACTTATCTGAACAGCTTGTTGCATCAAATTTAATGCAACTGGAATCCTTTTCAAAAGCTACGTTTTTTCCCTTTATGCTTCTAACTTTTGTTAAAAAATAAAAAAAAACCAAAGTTTTCTAATTATTTGAAAGTAAACTACTATTGTATTAATTCTTATGAGAAATTAGATTCTGTACAATGTCTACAAATTTAACAGATACTTTTATTAAATAAAAATAATAAATAATAAATAAATCTTTCTGTAAGAAATAAATTCAATATAAAATACAACTCCATTATTTAACTTATGTTATGTTCAGTTTTTAATTATTTAAAGGGAATTTGTGATAGGGTTGTGTTTGGTTTTTAGGATACATTAAAATCACACACCCTGCAACCGCCGCCACAGGAACTGCAATCTTTACCCTCTCCCTGCCACCTCAATTTAATGGTTTACCCAAACAGATTCGTGTGATTGTTTACCATGCTCCTTGGAAACAGTGACTACCATCAGTCACAAACTTTTTTTAATATTACTTTAATTGTCACAGTATACCTATTTTATTCGAACCCTTTTAACTTATATATAACTTTCAAAACTTTATTAACTCCCACAGTGGTTCATGCTATATGGTGTTATGACTGATGTGTCAAGTTACAACGGTGTTATAATACCATGAACATCACCCTCGCTTGATGTTATGTTTCATTTTGTGGCTGTTATGACATTCAGACCAATCAAATTTTCTTTTCTCTTTATCTTTCTTTTTCTCTTTATACCTTTTAACATGTTACAACATAAGACACGATTTCTCCCTTAGTGTTATGGTAGTGTTATGGATGAGGTGGCACCAATTTGATGTGACATCTAGTTGCACACACCTAATGCTCTTATATATTGAACCTTATCACTTTATTTTACGGAAAATGATTCATAAGGGTAACAAACTGTTGAATTTGTTTATTTTGTTTTACCAAATATATCATCGAACTTGTTGTTTGTGTTCACCATAACCTTTTTCTTGAGTCATTTTCATTTTACTCATTTACAGAAAATCTCATGTCATCTCCTCCTCATATTAATGATTTTATTAGATTGATTCTTACTTCTCTTTAAAGCATAACCCACAAAGAACATAATTCAAACATATACAACTTTGTAATTCATTTGCATATTTATCAGAGGAATCATGATTGACTAGGTGCATTTCATTATTATATTTACAATTCCAATCAAATGATTTATCGTATCGTAGATTATGAGTGTTGTGATTTTTTAGTTTACTTGGATTTAAGATCAAATTCATGAGATAAGATACAACACCATAATATACCTTGAGCTAAACGTTTATTCTAATAAAGATATCTTCTATACACAATAATATCTTTTTGTAGAGAGTTGTTGACAACTAAACACAATAGTGGTAGCATAGACCATGTTTTGACCAAGCTACCCCTCAAAACTCTTATCATATATGTTATGACTTAAGAAGGTTGCAGTCTTTAATATTTTTATAGCTTTAATTTCATTTAACTTTTGGGAAAAATGATTCCGGGAGGGCAACCAACTATTGAATTCGTTCACATTTGGTCCATTTTTTTTGTACCCAATATATCATTGAAGTTGTTGTTTCTGTTCACCATAACCTTTTTGACCGGCTATCAAATATGATAGCCGATCAAAAGGGTTATAATGAACAGAAACAAAAGTTTGATGGTATATTTGGTACAAAAAAGGAAATGGCCCAAATATAAACAAACTCAATAGTTGGTTACCCTACTAAATTATTTTCTCGTTAATTTTATTATATCTATATGTTTATTGTAGACGTAAAAACTATTTTTGAATTTTTTTTTATAAAAAAAATTAAAATTCTCAAAACTTCTATATCGAACACGTCCATAATCAAAGTTTAAACTTAATCCAAAAAAAATGTTACGGGTAGTATATCACAAAATTTGTTTGTCAATGATAACATGTCACTAAAATGATATGTCGTAACTTTTCATATAATTTTTTCGGAGAAACTAAATATTCTTCTACTTTTTTACTCATATTATTTTTCTATTTATTTTAGATGGTGACAAGTGTTATTAAATTTAATTTAAATTTGATTGGGATGTTAGATTTATATATTTGTCATCATCTTACATAGTTAGAAAGAAACTAAAAACAAAATGTAGGAATATATTTAATTTTCTCATTTTTTTCGTCCGTAATTTGTTATGAAAATGTTCCATGGGAAATCGGTAACAAAGTATTATTATGTCGATAATAACCGATAAAAAATTTCGTAGGTAAAGTGTTGCTAATTTGCTATGTTTGTCGGAAGATTGCCTTAAAAACATACACATATTTTTCCTACGGATTTTCTCATTCGGGAATATGTTAAGGCGTTTCCAAAAGAGATTAATGATGTATTTGGTCGTTGGAAATCATCTTTTTATGGTGGTGATCGATTCCTAAAATTTTAAACCGATTATGAACAGTTGTAATTCTGGTTTTCAATTTTTTTAGAACTGTTGATCATTGGATACCCGTTTAAGACTTAACACCCGTTCAGGACCATATACTTAACTCCTCTTGGTGATATGTGGTAATTTACATGCTTTTGGAAAAAAATTCGCACTGGATACCCATTAAAGACTTAAAACTTGTTCGGGACCATATACTTAACTCCTCCGAATGATAATTATTAATTACATCTCTAAATACGTTAACAATATTAAGTGTGTGGTTGCATGTACCATCATAAATTAATTCCTTATATTACCTTTTGCTGTCACAACACTTCAAAGGATTTGACCATAACATGAGATTTCACATTACGTAATGAATTTGTTTTGGTTAAGTGTGTAATAAATCCATATTGTTTTGTGTTTATGCATTTCAAACGAAGGGAATATATCTACAAAGATCATATTTCACTTTTTTTTATGAAAATTGTAACCGTATTTATTTTAATTTATAAGTGTCATTATTATATGTATATCTCCCTCACATAAAAATTCAAATATAACATATACATATACTCAACCACTCGTGTAAGAGGTACAACAAGCAATTAGGGTCCGTATAAAATTAGCCTTGATTATTTGGGTTCTAAATTGTAGCAGGTGATTTGAGGGGTTGTAGTCGTTAACTTTTTATATTATTACAAATACATACATTTTGATTGAAGCATATTTTTATTTGTGAACCTTTTAGTATGAAAAATTAGGAGTGTAGTTTATAAATTATCTTATGAATAGGTTAGCATATAAACTATTTAATAAGTTACGATAAACTATATAGAGAGTATTATCAAACGGTATATTACAATATACTAGCGTATTTTTGTCAAATCATAGTGTAAGTATAATGGTTATTCATTTCTTTTGTAGAAAAAAAGATAATTTTTGTCATGGATTGTTTTAAACAATCATATATTAAAAAGAACACTAGTTCGCTAGTTTAAAAACCAGCTAGTTTAAAAACCAATTGTCAAATGTATAGAGGTTGTTGCATCCAACAAACTCAATTAAAAAACAGTTTTCTATTACGATTACCAAACCCCAAAACACAAACGCTTTAATGGAATCAAATATCTCCGTTTTCTCCTCTGTGTAGTAGTGAATAGCATATCATTATGAAACCTCAACATAAACCACACCGTTGTCCAAGCAATTGTGTCTATCACTTCCTTTTCTAGCAATTCAATGCATGCTATAAATCGCGTAGAAAAAAATCATGAATCATGTCAAACAAAGGGAATTAAATATCCAACCATTTGAAGATCAAATTCTAAGTTCTTGTTGCCACCTCACACCGAGCAAATAAATGACCCAACTTTTCTATGGACAAAGGACAAATTGGGCATAAAATAAATGGAATGTTAATCCCCCGATATTCTAGGATAACTCTAGTAAGGGTTTTGTCAAGTAAAATTCTTGAAACCAAGATATTTACTTTCCTTGGGACCATTTCATTACACCTAGTCTGATGATCTAAACCATGTAAAACAACCTCATCAGTCTATCTTCTAGTTGCGGGTTTAGTAACCTACTCGACGAGTCAGAAGACTGACTTGGTGAGTTGGCCAGGTTTGGAGAAAACCCTAAATGCGGGCCTTGTACCCTATTTAAGGAACATTATAGCCTCCATCAGCCCCTTGATACTCTCTCAAGTCCATAACGAAAACCCTAGAGCCTCCCTTGACTTGTGAGTCATTTTGAGAGTTTTGGAGCGTTCTTGAAGCTTGGAGGAACAAGAAGAAGGTTGGAGGTTCAATGAGGAAGGACTAGATCCAGAAGATTCACTCCATTTGCTGCTCATTTTGGTAATCAAGTTCCTTCCTTGACTTCTAGTTTGTTAGATCTCTTTATGCCTTTTTTATGAAGTTTATGGACCAAGGGTGATTTCTTGTGGGATTTGGACGTCCCCAAGCCAGATCCTTTTAGATCTAGGAGTGTCTTGAGTAGTAAAAGCATAAAGGTCAAAGCTCTATGCCATTAGAACTTCCCATGCAAAGTTTAAGGAGTTGTTTTGGCCTTTTGAGCAAAAAGGGCCATGAATGGGGGCAAAGGTAGTGGATTCATGTGATATCCTGACCCTAGGAGGCTAGATCTAGGTCTTGGATGCCTTAAACTTGTCTGAAATCGTCTAAATGGAGTTGGACATAGAGAGACTCGGCGAGTTACTTGTGGGACTCGGCGAGTCAGGCCAGTTATTGCCCTAAAACCCTTCTGTAAAAGGGTATGAGTTGAGTGGTTAGGGACTCAGCCAGTCTGAGTCCATAGTGGTCATGAAGTTCATCGTACTCGACGAGTTCAAGGAAGAACTCGACGAGTCTAAGGCAATCTCCTTAGTTTATGAAGATGGACTCGACGAGTTGTTTATACAACTCGGAGAGTCACAGCTTAGACACATTTTTATGTGGATGATGAACTCGACGAGTTCAAGGTCAAACTCGGCGAGTCGGATGAAGATGGTTCTGATTGTACGGTTAAAGGAGAACCTGTCGAGTTCTTGATAGACTCGACAGGTGGAGTCGAGGTGGTATGGGGTCGGAGGAGTATGGACTCGACGAGTTGGTAGATTAACTCGGCGAGTCAAGTCAACTGTAGGTTGACTTTGACCAAGTTTGACCTGGGTTGACTTTTGGGAATATTGTGGTCTAAATGTTATTTTGGGCATTGATAGTTCGGGAAGCCGAAGGTTCAGCGGTTCAGAAGTTGCCAATTAGCAGTCAGAAGTGTTCAACGAGTTTTCAGCAGTGCGAGGTGAGTCTCCTCACTGTGTGCATGGGTCTACGGCCATAATGCCGACCCATTATAATTATGTTCATGTTTATGTTTATGTATAGAATGAAGACCCGGGGTTAGCCCTAGGCACTTATTGTTATATGTTCCGGGTTACGACCCGATGTCGGGCGAGGCCCGAGGTATGTTAGGATGCTAGAGGTCTTTATTATTCTTGCATGTGTCGGTACGATAGGTTCCGGTCCGAGGATCCGATGTCGGCGTAAGCCCGGGGTATGTTAGAAAATAATATGTCTCCGGACCGGGGTCCGATGCCGGGGCAATCTCGAGGAAGATTCTTATGTTGTATGTTCGATTATACTTGTGTCTCTGTGATACTAGTATGTGCGTGGTAGGGAGGTGAGTATGGGCGAGGTCCCGTATCTCATTACTAGCTGAGTATGGATGGGGTTCCATGTCTCGATATTAGTAGAGTAGGGGCGAGGCCCGTGATAGGAAGGATGTGAGTGTGGGCAGGGGCCCGTATCTCACTACTAGTAGGAGTATGGACGGGGTTCCGCTACTTCAGTAGCAGACCAGGGGCGGGGCCCAAGTTAGGTGAGGCCTTAGATCAGGGTACAGTTAGAGTATGTTTATGTATTTTCTAGTATGCTATTCGATTGTATGTATGCATGAAGCGGGCGAGGCCCGGAGACAGGCGGGGCCTAAGGGAGACAAATCTGTATACCGAGTAGGGCTCGATGCCAGGTGGGACATGATGCCAAGCAAGGCTTGATGTCAGGCGGGGCCCGTTGCCAGGAAAGGCCCGATGCAGTGGGAGAGGTCCCAGTGTACGGTTATGTGCTTTTGGTTATGCGTATATGGTATGTGGTAGGTTGGGGAACTCACTAAGCTTCGTGCTTACGGTTTTCAGTTTTGATTTCAAGTACTTCCGGTAGCGGAGGGAAGGGCTCGGGATGATCGCATGGCACACACCAAGAAGTTTAGCCTGGGATGTTTACTCTGATAAAATGAACAAGTGTTTTGAAAAGATATTCTGATTTGTTATAAAACCCTTTTAGTATGATTGAAATGTTTAAATATTTAGGCGTTAGTAATGTTTTTTTAAAGAAATTTTTGGTCATGATTTTTGGGATGTTACAAGTTAGTATCAGAGTCTTGGTTTGAGGGATTCAGGCACACTCTCGGGTGTGACTGAACTCAAACTGAGGGCTTGGTAAGGAAATTTTCGAAAGAAAATCATTTTTTTATAAAAAGAACTTTGAAAAGAAAAAGGATTTCGAAAAAAAAAGAATAAGAAATTTGAAAAGAGACAAGGGTGTGGTGCATGCAATCAGCCGAGCTCAAGTAAGTTCTCCCAAATTACCCATACAAGTTAATGTTATGTTATGATTATGTGATCAGCATGCTAGATTTAGGGCTAAGGATCTAGGGGGATGCCTTATATGCCTACTATATGTGTTTGTGAATTGCATGCAAGTATCGGTTAGACAGCGGTAGGATAGCCTGTTTAGGTTATGCCTGATTATATGAGCTTAGCATCGCATGCTAGTACAGATTCTTGTTATTTGGATAGAATTTCTTGATTATGTTCTAGTTAGATTTCCCTTTTTGTCTAAATGCTACTTGCTTTGTGCTTTGCGGGACTCTGAGTGATGGGAGTTAGCCATTAGGTGAATGCGTCAAGTCACATGTGACCAGGGTTGAATAATCTCAGAGTGTTGGATTTGGTCCTATTGTGCAGCTCTTGTTTGAGTCCAACCGTTGTAGGGATGAGTCCTTTACTCGAAGGATTATCTAAGCCTCGTCACATGTGATGGTATTTAGGTAGTGGCTAACTGGCATTGTAATGATGCCTTCAGTAGCTGAGGACTAGGTTCGGGTTGGAGGTTAACTTGGGCAAGCCTAGGATGAGAGTAGTGCTGGGAGCAGTAGTAGTAGTAAGGGACTTGGTGGAGTCGAGGCAACTCTTGAGGAAAGTACGAATAGATGTGGAAGGTAGTAGGGTCCCATACTACTGAAATCAGAGGATCTGTACTCGATTCAAGAGGGGCCGAGATAAAACCAGGGAATGTGTAGTGTGTGTGTGATCCCTCAGCAGTGATGTGTATTTTGATGATTTTTATGGCATGTTTTCAGCATGGTGACATTGCGTGAGAGATCAGTGGATGGATCAGGTGCCGGAGAGGGATCACACTCGGATTCAGGAACCAAGCAGTTCAAGGAGCGGATGAGGGAGTTTGTATTAGCTGAGATTACGTGCAGTATTCTTGATCAGACTCCTATGATCTTTGGCACGGTCAAGGAGGGCATACTGGAGATTTTGGATGAGAGGCTTGGAGCCTTCCGCACTGAGATGATGACCATGATGGGAGCGCGTAAATTGACATTTCAGGAGTTCAGAGCTTGTAGGGCTCTAGATTACCATGGGGCTAGGGACCCCATTGCTAGCGGCAGATGTTTGGCTGATGTCGCCAATGCTTTTCGTTCTAGCCGGTGTCCAGAGGGGGGACAAGGTTCACCTCACCTCCTGTCTTCTGAAGGACAGAGCACGGGATTAGTTGGAGGAGGTTGGTCATGCTATCGGGGATGATTCCGCGTTGGATGCGATGACATGGAGCGATTTCTCGGTCAGGTTCAAGGCCTAGTTTGCACCGGCAATTGAGGTGCAATAGTTAGCCCGAGAGTTTCAGGATTTACGGCAGACTACCAAGACAGTGGCAGAGATCACCGCCAAGTTTAGGGAGAGAGCCCTTGTGGTTCCGCAGTATGTGGCGGACGAGGATATGAAGAAGGCTCGGTACCACGAGATGCTGAGGAGTGATATCAGTCAGTTTGTGAGTCGATCCAGCTGCAAGACGCTGGAAGACATGATCAATCGGGCTAGAAAAAGAGAGATTGATTTTGAGATAGAGAATAAGAGGAAGTTGGAAGAGGTTCAGATATCTATGGGATCGGTCAAGAGGCCCAAGACATCAGATTCTAGATTGAGAGGTCCTCAGGACCAGATCCGCTGCGGCAAGTGCAGCAAGACACACAAGGGTGCATGTAGGATTGGCAGCGGTGGAGATTCTGGCTGCTTCAGGTGCGGCCGGATTAGTCACTTTATCAAGGATTGTACTGCTACCACCACCTAAGGATTAGACATGATATGTTTCCATTGCATTCAGAGGGGCCACAAGAAGTCCCAATGTCCGAGTTTGCATTCTGCAGGACAGGTGATAGCACCTGTCCCTGCAACCTTGAGGATCATCGATGGTTGTCAGGTCCGAGCGGAGGCGCCTGCAGTGAGGAGCAGGGTGTGTCAGTTGGTTTCTGAGGAGGCGTGAGCAGCCTGATGTGTCAGGTGCGTATCTTTCATTTCTCTACCAGCTTATGTTATGATTTTATTGTTATGGTTCTACATCGGTAATGATAATGATATTTCGGAATATTGTGGCCTGCTTGTGATTGAGTTATATGCCATCTGCATACCTTGGATTTTAAAATTATAGTTAGAGGTCATTCCTTTTAGAGCAGGTTACTCAGGATGCAGTAACCATAGCATGCAAGTGTGGCACTCGGTAGTGTCTCGTTAGTTTTCAGGAAAGGTATCGTTAGGAATAGATCGGTTAGATCACCATCTGTAGTAAGCATGGGTTTTCAGCAGAGTGGTCAAGGGATGGTAGGGAGAATTGGGAATTCTTCCAAGCTGTAAGTTGTGAGGAGCTAGTCAAATCGAAGTGGGGGAGAGCCACCCAAGTGGCTAAGGGCAGGAGTAAGTGCAAGACTGGGATGGTTTCGCAGTCTTGGTGAGGAAGAAGGTAGCTCAAATGGTTGTTTGGATTGAGGAGCATATAAGTTGGGAGTTGGGGAAACTTTCCAACCTTGAGTCCGTGTATTCGCGATTAGTTGATGGCTGGTTCAGGGAAAACAGGTCGGCGAGCTTCTGGCAAGATGTGAGTTTAGTCAGGATATAAGACTGCGGGATAGCCACAACATTTCCTAGCAGCGAGTCAGTGAGAGAAGTGTTGTAAGACTGTGGGAAAGCCGTAGCATTCATTAGCATCCTAGTTAGAGGAGTGTGGGAGGGGGCCCATATCTCCTAGTTAGAGGAGTCTCTGCGGGGGCCCGTATCTCCTAGTCAGCGGAGTGTGGGCAGGGGCCCGTATCTCCTAGTTCTCGGAGTGTGGGCGCAGGCCCGTATCTCCGAATTATCATGATAAGAATCAGGAGGGATAGCAAGATGAGATTAGAGGAGGATTGGGCCTCCATAGCCCTGGATAGGTGAGACCGGTAGGAGAGACCGCTCCGAAGTATAGTTTGGGTGAGACCCGTGGGCAAGGCCCGTGTTCTTAATTCAGAAGGTAGGACCTGGTAGAGACCTTAGGGCAAGGTAAGGGATCTTGGATCCTAGATCTTCTAGAGCCAGAGTGGCTAGGTTGGAAGAGTAGTTCGGGTAGTCGCAGTATCCTCATAAGTCGCTGAGAGCGGCTGAGGGTTGTTCTTGTGTGCGGTGACCGGTATTTCGGGTAATGTAGACCAGTTGGGACCAGGGTGGTCTCGATTCATCCGGAAGGCGGATGGGAGTCAGCAGGACTTCAGACAGGAATGATGATAAAGTATATGGTTCAGAAAGCAGTGAGCTGATCGGGTGATGCTAAGTTGCTCACCACGGAATCAAATAATCTCAGAGTGAATGATTTGGCTCTGTGGTGCAGCTCTCGTCTGAGCCTCAACCGTAGCCAAGAGAGACCTTCTACTCGAAGGATGGTCTGAATTCACACGCTGGGTGGAGTTTTCAGCATTGGAGCATCGTATGAGGGGTTATTTCGTGAGTACTGGTGTGATAGCCGACACTGGCAGTGGCCAGGATTGCGGTTTCAGCAGAAGATTTGTTCTTGATGGAGATCAGAAAGATTGTTGCTTATAGGAAGTTTCCTTGGACGGGCCAGTGTCAGTGCAAGGAAAAGAGGTGAACCCCTTGTGTATCAGTGTAAGTGCACTGGGAGTACCGGTAGGGCTACCGGTTGGGTAAAAGTGTTGTACTCGAAGGTAGTAGTGATCGGATTATTTTGAGGGTGACGTTTTCAAGGATTGGATCGAATAGAAGAAGTGTGTACCTAGTGGTAAAGTGGTAAGTGGATTGTAAGGTAGTGGACCATGGCGGACTTCGAGGACGAAGTCTAGTTTAAGTGGGTGAGAGTTGTAACACTCTGAATTCAGAAGGCCAAAAAAGAGAAGAAAACCACAAATGAGGAAGTGACTCATCGAGTAGATGGGTGACTCGACGAGTATGAGCGCGATTTGGTCGCGAGTTTAGTAACCTACTCGACGATTCATAAGACTGACTCGACGAGTTGGCCAGGTTTGGGGAAAACCATAAATGCGGGCATTGTACCTTATTTAAGGAACATTATAGTTGGATAAGGTGTCTAAGTCCATAACTATTTCTGGTATGTACTTGACCCAACCCGGCATGGTCCATTGGGGTTGCATGGCACCATGCATTTTGGATAGACTAAATGAGAGAAATAACACTTGTGGTTTATTAATATATTATAAGTTCTAATATATTAATAGTATTATTTAATTAGTATTGATCAAGAATTAATTTGGAATTAATTAAGTGAACAAAAGATAACTAATTAAATACATGGGTTGATTAAGTAAATCATCTGTAACTTGTATAGTGGGCTAAAAGGCTCCATGGATTATCAAGTTGGGTTAAACCCATAGGATGCTCCATGGGAGTTACAAATCCATGGTTCATGGAAATGAAGAGTCATGACACATTAGGGTTTACATGGTGTAACCCTAGATGTGTCAACACTATATAAGTAACATACTATCCACCAAAATCGGCTACACAAAAAGAGAAGTGAGGGCTAGGCTGATTTTTAGAGTGTGTGCATTCTCTCTAAAGTCATCCAAAAGCATTTGGTGTTGTGTGAAGCATTTGAGGCATCACATTTGGGGTGCTAGACTCACAAGGTTTCAAGGAATCAAAATCAACTACAAGGTATGTATTTCTAGCTATCCTTTTAGGATTAAAGTTCCCATGTATGCTAGATAGGATTATGAACCTTGGAAACCAAATTTTGCATGTATTTAGACAAACATAGATCCAAGGTTTATTAGGGTTGCATGTACACCTAGGAGGTGTTAGAATGCTAAAAACCCATCAGTGGTATTAGAGCCTAAGCTTGTTTGTTGAATACTTGATGCAAACTTGTTTTTTAAAACCCAAAAACTGTCCAGACAGGAAAACTTGACGAGTTCTTGCCAAAAACTCGCCGAGTTTGTGTGTTATAGCATGAAATCGACGAGTTTGTCACGCAGTGAGCAGTTTTTGGAGCTTGGCTGCTGGAAATGGACTAGAAACATTACTCTAAACTGTTTTGGTGTTATAAAACTTGTTTTAGATGGTGTAATGGTTGTTCTAATCCATTTACAATGGCTAATATCAATTTTTCATGATTATATGTGTTCATATGTTCTTGAAATGTTGATATGAATATTCATGTTCTTATGAGTTCTTGATAGATCATAGGAATTACTTGTTTATATGATTAATTCATGATCTTTATGTGTTTTAATGGAGTCCATAACCTATCCTCAAGTTATGGATAACCAAAAGTCTCTTTGTGTTAAAAACCATTAAAAGAACACATAAGTTATAAAATGAAGAGTCTTCATTTTAATAACTCATAAGTTATGAATATGAAAAGTTTTGTAAAGTTACAAAATTTGCCCTCAAGTTTTGGAACGTGTAAAGTCACTTAATAAACTTTAGTTCCAACCTTAGAATTTTAAAAGTTAAAATTCAACCCTTATACTTTATATTATAAGTTAATAATATATATATATATATATATATATATATATATATATATATATATATATATATGTATAAGATCAAGTAGTCTTACCGCTAGTACGTCTCATTCACGAAGCCGGTCTATAAGGGGGGGGGGGGGGGGTATAAGGTTGTTGCCTATAAAATGGCAACTTAATGGGTGTCCACTCTCACCCACCGCTTCCTTGATCGATGGATGGTCGTTAGCCGAACGGGTAGGACAAGGACGTATAAATTCTCATTAAAAGTATGATAAATATTATAAAGTAACTAAATGCTTTTATTAAATTCCTAATCTTAGTTACTTTATGAAAAATGTGAATAAGGTGCTAATCCATGAAATTACACTTTACACTTTGTTTAAGTCGTTGGTGGAGCGTGTGTGGTTAACCGGCACACTAACTTGGAGTTAACAAGGTAGATAAAGGGTGACTTAAGGTTTATCATAGTATCGGTGGAGCGTGCGTGGTTTACTGGCACACCGATTGAGTGATAAAAATTAAGGGTACCAAGTGATTTGCATGGTTACTTCACACCTCGTTTTGTGATCCCCGATATCCCAGTCACAAAACTTGGAGGGCACACTTGAGATTGAAACGTGCCTTTGAAAAGCTCATTGAATCTCAAAAGAATCTAGCAATTTCTAAGAACCAATTAAAAACCTAATATTTATATTTCGTTTTTCATGGTGGAAATTGGTGAATCGTCATTCACCTACCTTTCAAATATGTTATAATTTGGATTACGGCATACCTCTTCTAAGTTATAATATATTGTGATTGGATCCTAGCCTTAATATTACATTTGGGTGTTTTATTAAGGACTCACTTAATATCTAAACTAATCTTGTCCTTTTCTTTCAGATGTCTTCAAACAATGTTGCTTCTGGATCTAATCCTAATGGCTCCTTTACCCTTATGAACTTGTGTGGGAAAGTCACTTTTGATGGATCAAACTTCAATGAATGGATCAAAAACATCAGGCTGATTACCCGCGACGAGGACAAAGAATATGTCCTTGACAAGGAGCTTAAGGAGATTGATGAGACCACTGCAACTCCCCAGGAGATCACTGACTTCCAGGCACATGAAAGGGATGCTACAAAAATGGCATGCATCATGTTAGCCACCATGACAGCGGAACTCCAAAAGTCCTATGAGGACTTCAACCCTTTTGAAATGCACCAAGATCTGATGGAAAGATACCATCAAAGTGCACGACAAGAGAGGTATGAAATCATCTGCTCCATCATAACAACCATGATGAAGGACGGGGAATCCTTCACGAGCCATATGCAAAAAATGCAAAGGTATGTGGATTGGTTGCTAAAGCTTAATATGAACTTCCCTGAGGAGCTTGCAATAGATATTATTTTGCACTCCTTACCATCATGCTATGATCAATTCCGCATGACATATCACATGAATAAGGAAGAGGTCACACTCAGCAAACTTCAGGGACTCCTCAAGACCGCAGAAACAGGTCTTAAGGGTAAGTCGGTTGTTCTTCAAGTGGAACCAAGAAAGGTTTCATCACTCCTTCTTCTGACCCAAAAGAGGCCGAATTCTTCTATTGCCATGAAAAGTCACATTGGAAGCGGAACTGCCCAAAGTACCAGCAAGATGTGAAGGATCGGAAAGTTAAACCCAACCATGCTGGTATTTACACTATCTTATCTAATAACTCACCCAATTCTAACTCTTGGGTCCTTGATACCGGTTGTGGTATTCATATATGTTCTAATTTGCAGGGACTAAGAAGAAGTGAGAATGTGGAGCATGGAAGAATAAACTTAATCATGGGGAATAGGAAAGCTTTACATGTCACCAAGATTAGAGTTTATTCTTTATCGCTAAGTAGTGGGTTTAGTTTAGATTTGAATAAATGTTGTTATTCGCCAGAAATGGAAAGAAATATGATTTCCTTTCATGCATTGTATAAACAAGGTTTCACCTTTTCATTGGATAATGAAGTTGGTTCGATTAATGCTTTCTTTAATAATATTCTTTATTTTAAAGCATTACCTTGTGATGGTGTGTATGAAACTGTACCTGTGGTTGACAACTTAGGAAATAATGTATTGTGTATTGATTATGTTAATGATAATAGCTTGGATAAAGCATCATTATGGCATTGTCATCTTAGACATATAAGCAAGAAACGCATAGGCCAACTCCAAAAGGATGGAGTCTTGGAGTCATTTAACCTAAAGTCAGATGATAGTTGTGAATCATGCTTACTTGGAAAATGACAAAGTCACCCTTCACAGGTTCTTGTGAGAGGAGTGAAGGTTTGTTGGATCTTATACACACAGATGTGTGTGGACCCTTTAAACATGCCACAAGGGATGCTAATCGTTATTATTTGACTTTTACTGATGATTACAGTAGATATGGATATATCTACTTATACAAGCAAAAGTCAAAGACTTTTAAGAGGTTTAAAGAATTTAAACAGGAAGTCGAGAATCAATTGGGCAGGAACATTAAGATGCTTCGATCCGATCGAGGTGGTGAGTATCTTAGTTCAGAGTTCCTCGACTAACTTAGGGAATGTGGGATTGTCTCACAATTGACACCTCCCTGGACACCGCAGTTAAATGGTGTGGTTGAGAGGCGTAATCGAACCTTGTTGGATATGGTTCGTTCCATGATGAGTCGAGCTTCGCTACCAATCTCATTTTGGGGGTATGCCTTAGAGACTGCCGCCCATATCCTTAATCTGGTCCCTACAAAGAAAGTTGCCAAAACTCCTCATGAGATGTGGACTGGTAAAGTACCCAAACTAGACCACATCAAGATTTAGGGTTGCTAGGATTTCGTGAGATGCGAGACTCATGATAAGCTCGAACCTCGAAGTGAGAGGTGCATTTTCATCGGCTACCAACAACAATCCTTTGGTTACCTCTTCTATAGACCTAGTGAAAATGTGGTCTTTGTAGCAAGGAGAGCTTTCTTGAGAGAGAGAGAGAGAGAGAGTTCATAAGCCAAGGAGACAATGGGAGGCAAGTTGACCTTGAAGAAATTCAAGAGTCAAGTGGTGAAGGAACTTCAAACCCTTGCACTCAACTTGAGGAGGAAACTCCTGTTAAGCCAATTGACAAGTTTGTACCTCTGAGGCGATCCACATGGGTTAGGAATGCACCTGAGCATTACTATGGATTCCATATTACTGCGGAAGGTGATACACTTATCAGTGATGAGACACTGATAGGTCTGGATGAACCTAACAGTTACGCGGAAGCCATGGCAGGCCCTGAGTCAACCAAGTGGAAAGAGGCAATGGACAGCAAGATACAGTCCATGTATGACAATCAAGTTTGGAACTTTGTTGAGAATGTACCAGGTCGTAAGACTGTAGGGTGCAAATGGATCTTCAAGAAGAAGACCGACATGGATGGTAATGTACACACTTATAAGGAACGACTGGTTGCAAAGGGTTTCTCACAAACTCCAGGAATTGATTATGATGAGACCTTTTCTCCAGTGGCCAAGATTAAGTCTATTAGGGTTCTGTTAGCCATAGCTGCATTTCATGACTATGAAATATGGCAAATGGATGTCAAAACCGCTTTCCTTAATGGAAAGTTGGCTGAGGATGATTATATGAGTCAGCCAGAGGGTTTTGTCAATACAGAGTACCCTAATAGAGTGTGTAAGCTTAAGAAATCCATTTATGGGTTAAATCAAGCACCTCACAGATGGAATCTTTACTTTGATGAGAAAGTCAAAGAATTTGGCTTTTCTAGGAGTGAAGATGAATCTTGTGTATATGTCAAGGCTAGTGAGAGTATAGTTAGCTTTTTGGTATTGTATGTGGATGACATACTACTCATAGGAAATGACATCCCAACTCTGCAGGAAGTTAAGTCCTGGCTTGGGAAGTGTTTCTCTATGAAGGACTTAGGATAAGTTGCCTATATTCTAGGGATAAGGATCTTGAGAGGCCGGAGTAAAAGACTAATTGGACTTAGTCACATTACCTACTTTGATAAGGTGTTGAAGAGATTCAGCATGCAGAACTCCAAGAAAGGAGAGTTACCCATCCAGAGTAACGCCAGATTGAGTACGACACAAAGCCCTAGTACTGAGGCTGAGATAGCAGAAATGAGTCGAATACCTTATGCTTCGGCTGTAGGATCAATCATGTATGTTATGACGTGTACTCGACCTGATGTAGCATTTGCCTTGAGCATGGTTAGCACGTATCAGGGGAACCCTGGCAAGGCACACTGGACTGCGGTAAAGAATATCCTCAAGTACCTACGGAGGACTAAGGACTGGGTCCTTTCCCTCAGTGGGAGTGATGACTTGAGAGTTGTAGGGTATAGTGATGCTAGCTTCCAGACTGATGGGGATAATTTCCGCTCTCAGTCAGGCTGGGTCTTTACCTTAAACGGAGGAGCAATTTCTTGGAAGAGTTCCAAGCAAGAAACAGTGGTTGATTCAACTTGCGAATCAGAGTATATAGCAGCTAGCGAGGCAGAAAAGGAGGCAATATGGCTGAAGAACTTCATTGGAGACCTTGGAGATGTACCAGCTATTAAAGAGCCAATGGAAATTTTCTGTTATAGTGAAAGTTCAGTTGCCTTAGCCAAGGAACCAAGGGATCATGGGAGATCCAGACACATCGATAGAAAATACCATTTCATCAGACATCGAATAGAAGAAGGACTCCTCGTGGCAAAGAGGGTATCATCGGATGAGAATCCAGCAGATCCCCTCATGAAGGGACTGACTCGGTTTAAGCATCTCCAGCATGCTCAAAGCATAGGGCTGAAGGATGATATTAGATTTAGTAGTTAGATAACGTTGAAATTTGTAAAGTGTAATTGACATTAGATGATGAATAAAAGGTGTTTTATTTATGAGTAAAGTGTTGATATCTCTTGTCGATCGTTTACTATATTTCTTTTGCATGTTTTTACTTCCAGAATAATTATGTTTGGTATATCATATTATTCGAACCTCCATAGTCGGTCATATGTCGAAAGTAGGTATGAATCAAGATTGTCATGATTGGTTGCAAAGGTCTAAGTTGTTGGACATGGCTACAACACTCATGAGTGCTCTTAAGTTCTGAGCATTGGACTCAACCCACGCTCACTGGAATCACTTCATGGAATTTATCTCGAGTGATCGTGAGACGGTAATATCATATAAATCTTCAAGCCTAAAGATAGGATTTCTTACTTATGAGTTGATTATGCATTGATTGTACGAAAATGCATTGGTAACTCGATGTTATAAAACGTGCTCTTGTGTATAATTCAATGAGTAGTAGAACAAACATATGCGTTGAAGTTTATCTGTTCCTTCTTGGATAAGAAGCTGATATATGGGCCCCTCGATGATTTTGTTTTGACCTATGTACCGGGCCTGGTCAGAACTAAGTTGATGTGTTCAATTAAGTTCATTGTCAAACAAATCGGAAATCGGGAAACAAACTGTTGGACAATAAGTAAGACATTGTTCCATGTATTTGTCTGGTTGATATCTAGAATAGAGGATTTTATGATCACTTATCTTAAATGGCGTATCATTATCTTCTCAGTTCCGAGAGACCTTGAAAGAGCTACGATTGCTGACTGGTTCCTGAAGTCATACTTGTAGTTATAGTTATTAGACTTATCCAAGTGGGAGACTGTTGGATAAGGTGTCTAAGTACATAATTATTTCTGGTATGTACTTGACCCGACCCGGCATGGTCCATTTGGGTTGCATGGCACCATGCATTTTGGATAGACTAAATGAGAGAAATAACACTTGTGGTTTATTAATATATTATAAGTTCTAATATATTAATAGTATTATTTAATTAGTATTAATCAAGAATTAATTTGGAATTAATTAAGTGATCAAAAGATAACTAATTAAATATATGGGTTGATTATGTAAATCATCCATAACTTGTATAGTGGGTTAAAAGGATCCATGGATTATCAAGTTGGGTTAAACCCATAGGATGCTCCATGGGAGTTACAAACCCATGGGTCATGGAAATGAAGAGTCATGACACATTAGGGTTTACATGGTGTAACCCTAGATGTGTCAACACTATATAAGTAACATACTATCCACCAAAATCGGCTACAGAAAAAGAAAAGTGAGGGCTAGGCCGATTTTTAGAGTGTGTGCATTCTCTCTAAAGCCATTCCAAAAGCATTTGGTGTTGTGTGAAGCATTTGAGGCATCACACTTGGGGTGCTAGGCTCACAAGGTTTCAAGGAATCAAAATCAACTATAAGGTATGTATTTCTAGCTATCCTTTTAGGATTAAAGTTCCCATGTATGCTAGATAGGATTATGAACCTTGGAAACCAAATTTTGCATGTATTTAGACAAACATAGATCCAAGGTTATTTAGGGTTGCATGTACACTTAGGAAGTGTTAGAATGCTCAAAACCCATCAATTATAGCCTCCATTAACCCCCTTGATACTCTCTCAAGTCTAGAACAAAACCCTAGAGCCTCCCTTAGTTGTGAGTCATTTTGAGAGTTTTGGAGCATTCTTGAAGCTTGGAGGAACAAGAAGAAGATTGGAGGTTCAAGGAGGAAGGAGTAGATCCAGAAGATTCACTCCATTTTCTGCTCATTTTGGTAATCAAGTTCCTTCCTTGAATTCTACTTTGTTAGATCTCTTTATGTCCCTTTTTATGAATTTTATGGACCAAGGGTGATTTCTTGTGGGATTTGGACATCTCCAAGCCAGATCCTTTCAGATCTAGGAGTGTCTTGAGTAGTAAAAGCATAAATGTGGAAGCTCTATGCCATTAGAACTTCCCATGCAAAGTTTAAGGAGTTGTTTTGGCCTTTTGAGCAAAAAGGGTCATGAATGGGTGCAAAGGTAGTGGCTTTGTGTGATATTCTGACCCTAGGAGGCTAGTTCTGGGTCTTGGATGCCTTGATCTTGTCTGAAATCCTCTGAATAGATTTGGACATAAAGAGACTCGGCGAGTCACTTGTGGGACTCGGCGAGTCATGCTAGTTATTGCCCCAAAACCCTTCTGTAAAAGGGTATGAGTTGAGTGGTTAGGGACTCAGCCGGTCTAAGTCCATAGTGGTCATGAAGTTCATCATACTTGACGAGTTCAAGGAAGAACTCGGCGAGTCTAAGGCAATCTCCTTAGTTTATGAAGATGGACTCGACGAGTTGTTCATACAACTCGGCGAGTCACAACCTAGACACATTGTTATGTGGATGATGAACTCGAAGAGCTCAAGGTCAAACTCGGCGAGTCGGATGAAGATGGTCGCAATTGTATGGTTAAAGGAGAACTCGTCGAGTTCTTGCTAGACTCGACGAGTGGAGTCGGGATTGGAGGAGTATAGACTCGACGAGTTGGTAGATCAACTCGGCCAGTCAATTCAATTATAGGTTGACTTTAACCATTGACTTTTACCAATTTTGACCTGGGTTGACTTTTGCGAATATTGTGGTCTAAATGTTATTTTTGGCATTGATAGTTCGGGAAGCCGAAGAGTCAGCAGTTCAGAAGTTGTCGGTTAGCAGTTAGAAGTGTTCAACGAGTTTTCAGCAGCGCGAGGTGAGTCTCCTCATTGTGTGCATGGGTCTACGTCCACAATGCCGACCCATTATGATTATGTTCATGTTTATGTATAGAATGAAGACCCGGGGGTTAGCCCTAGGCACTTGTTATTATATGTTCCGTGTTTCGACCCGATGTCGGGCGAGGCCCGAGGTATTTTAGGATGCTAGAGGTCTTTGTGATTCATGCATGTATCAGTACGATAGGTTCTGGACTATGGGTCTGATGTCGGGGTAAGCCCGGGGTATGTTTGAAAATAGTATGTCTCCGGATCGGGGGTCCGATGTCGGGGCAATCCCAAGGAAAATTCTTATATTGTATGTTCGATTATACTTGTGTCTCTGTGATACTAGTATGTGCCTGGTAGGGAGGTGAGTGTGGGCGAGGTGCCGTATCTCATCACTAGCTGAGTATGGATGGGGTTCCATGTCTCGATATTAGCAGAGTAGGGGTGAGGCACGTGATAGGAACAGTGTGAGTGAGGGCGAGGGCCCGTATCTCATTACTACTAGGAATATGGACGGGGTTCCGCTACTTCAGTAGCAGACCAGGGGCGGGGCCCAAGTTAGGCGAGGCCTTAGATCAGGGTACAATTAGAGTATGTTTATGTATGTTCTAGTATGTTATTCGATTGTATGTATGAATGAAGCGGGCGAGGCCCGGAGACAGGCGGGGCCTAAGGGAGACAAATTTGTATACCGAGCGGGGCTCAATGCCAGGTGGGACCTGATGCCAAGCAGGGCCAGATGCCGAGCGGGGCCCGATGCCATTCAAGGCCCGATGCAGCGGGAGAGGGCCCAGTGTGTGATTATGTGTTTCTAGTTATGCGTATATGGTATGTGGTATGTTGGGGAACTCACTAAGCTTCATGCTTACGGTTTTCAGTTTTGGTTTCAGGTACTTCTGGTAGCAGAGGGAAGGGCTCGGTATGATCGCATGGCACACACCAAGAAGTTTAGCCCGTGATGTTTACTCTGATAAAATGAACAAGTGTTTTGAAAAGATAATCTGATTTGTTATAAAACCCTTTTAGTATGATTGAAATGTTTAAATATTTAGGGGTTAGTAATGTTTTTTTAAAGAAAATTTTGGTCATGATTTTTGGGATGTTACAGTTGGCTCACAAAAAATATCATTAGTTGGTTATGTTTATGCACATATCTTTTTATGCATGTTTATGTTGTTTATTTTATGCATTATTTTATGTGGATGATAAAATTAGTTTTTCACTTGCTAAAATAATTTTGGACAAAATAAACATCACATGGAGTTTGGGTTTCAAAATTGGACATAAGATGTCACAAGTTATTATTTTTAAAAAATAAAACCCGATTTTATTAAATCGTTAATAGCGGAAAATTTTGAAATACTCCATTATAAGTTTTAAAATGATGATTTTTGTAACTTATACAAAATCCATATATATATATATATATATATATATATATATATATATATATATATATATATATATATATATATATATATATATATATAAAAGTAATAAAATAAAGTTTTATTAAAGATATAAAAGGTTCAAATGCACTCTAAATTAATACCGGTTATTAAAATTGAATTGCGTCGAATTATATAAATACTAGTTTTTTATATAGAACCTTTAAAAGTAATTTTCTTTTGAAAATCGATACCATGGTTTATTATATGCATGTAATAACCATGATATCATATTTTTTTAAACTAGAATTATAAAACATATAAAGACCCTATTTTACAAACCTCAAATCTATGCATTCCTTTTGAAAAACACATGCACATCTCTTGTATGCACTAGTGGGATAAAGGATACCTAGCTGCTTAGTGTTGTATTTTGATGGTCGTGGTGTCTTCGCGATTTCTATAACCAAGTTATAGGCCGATTATACAAGTTTTTTTCAAATTGGACGATTTGATCGGAAATCTTTTGTGATAAAGGATAACAAAGCAAGAGAGATCTGATGCATAGAGGAGATCAAACATGTCTTATTAAATTTGTTATTAGAGATCCCACAAATCTAGGAATTATATAACAAGATATAATTGATAATCGATATCTACCGGGTTGAATTCAAATGGATAGGATAAATGATACCTAACAATTTATTTGTTTTGCAACTTGGATCCTAGACTTATATAATTAATGTTTTTGGAAACAAAAGGGTATTATTTATTCAAGATTAAATATTGAAAATACTAAATGAATTTTGTTAAATTTTTGTAGTTATATAATCCATTCTCATTATCATGAATTGTCATTTACTTTAATGACTTAATGAAACAATAACATTCAATAGATACAACTTCAATGAATGTGTTCATGTCTTAAGAGACAATCTCATAAGCGATATGAAATTGTATACACTTAAAGGTCATAGTCCTAAACTATTTGTTTTGAGCAATTAAACTTGAACATGATACCTAGTAAAGGCATCACTGTGATGCTAAAGATGCTTCTAACATCAAGCTAGGAATTGTTATTCATGACTTCTAGGAAGTCTTGGATAATTTAAACATATATTTGATGATATAACAGGTCAAACAATATTCCAATAAATACAGTGATATTTTATTTAAAGCAAGTTTAAACATTGGAATAATGCAAGGCTAAAAGAATCACCTTGTGTGATCCAGGAGGCCCATGTTTTATAGACCGAACACCTTTAAGCCCAATAAATCTACTAAAGCCCACATAGATGAATCTTGTTTCTTTTGTGAAGAAACTGGACACTGGAAGAGGATTTACTCCTCGTATATGGAAAGAAAGTTTGGAAGAGACTAGTACTTCTTGTATCTACTAGATAGAAATCATACTTTTCATATAACACTTAGGTACTTGGTACTTAAATGTTAATCTAATATTTGTAAACGGCTTGCAAATATTTATTGAAGAGTAACCAATCTTAGTACAATCAAGTTGGAACTACACTCTAGGAGTTTAGTTTATTATTTATGCTTGGAATATAAATTACGTGTAATGTAAAACAATATTTGTTTTGGAACAAAGTATGTTTTAATTTAGCATGTCTAAATTAATTTCTCAGTTATTTTATTCAAATGTTTGATAATTTACTTAATCGTTTTTCATAATGATAATATTCATATTCTGAAATGATTAACTTCTATTTATGAGACTATATCTCTTAATAGAATTGTGAAGTAAATATCAACATTTTTATAAATAAAATTAAGTTCTATATGCGAGCACCTTTTGACTTAAACTTGTTTTAAATCAAACTAATCTTTGACATTGTTATCTTTATTATATAAATGGCATTCACATATTCCAACTTCAAGAAAGGGATCTTTGAAGGCAAATAATGTAGTTTATTTGACATATGTGAACCTTATTTATATGTAAAGGATTCCTAATCATATTTTCACTAAAGTGTAGAGAAAATAATTAAGAAACTATACACTTTGGTGTATGGCTTCCTTTCTATTGAATGTCTGAGATTAAGCACAAGATACCAAATCAACTTTATTAACAACTATAGTAGTTTTAATTATATTTTACGTGGTAAAGCATAATTGTGAAATCTTTGTTGAAGGTTTCAAAAGTTAAATCTTACTTCGCATGATTTTCTTTCTAATTGGTAGAAATATTCTCCTTTAATCTTTTTGGGATAATACTTCAATCACTATTAATTGTACCTTGAGTATAAATACCAACTAATAAGTAGATTAAACATTTTATAAGATTTAGTATGGAAAGGCTCCATCCTCATCATACTTAATGTTTTATGGATTTGAAGTCGATGTTAGACTAAAGCTTCTAATCCCAAAAATCTACTAAATATATATTTGTATAATACTCTAAATGTGGCTTAGGTTATCATATGCAAACCCACCAAGAATAAGTTCTCTTATTCTTGTGAAAGCTAAGTTAGTAGAAAGAAATCTTCTAATGAAAATCAAGTGGGAGGTACATGGGACTTTAAGCAGCTCAAGAACCATAACTTTATGTAGTAATAGTTGGCACTAGTTTTAACAAAGATTGTTAAAATTGAATAATAGCTATTCACAAACACAAATTGTTCGCATTAATGGTAGAATTCATCTATGACTTGAGAAATGTGGAATCTCTCATTGATGAGATTTTATTGATGGTTTCTAGAAAATCCATCAAATACTAAGATGTTATGTCAGATCTCGAATATGATAAATGACTTAGAGTCATGAACATGAGATGTAATCCATGTATGAGAATCAAGTACATGCTTGTTTAAAATTTATCCCTATAGCAAGGCTAGAAGGAGTAAATGATTCTTCTAGAAAGAATAAATCACATGGATAACCATACACATTTAAAGCAAGATTTGTAGTAAAAGGATTTTTCTCATACTCATGTCATTGACTATGGTCCTCATCATACTAATGACACTGCTGTGATCAAACATTTTTCACAAGTAGCTATGATTAGATCAACAAGGATATTATTTACTATAAATTCATATTCTTAATATGAGATATAGCAAATAGACTTCAAGAAAGGTCGTTTTTCCTATTAGACATCTACTAGAAGATATCTATATAGCTTAGCCTGGAGGTTTTCTTAATCCATGTTATGCTAAACAAAATGTGTAGAGCTTGAGATCCACTTGTGAATATAAAATAAACATCTCAATGTTGTAATCATCATTTTAATGTAAAACCACAAGGTATGTTTTTATATCGAAATGAATAGAACATGTGTGTTTACTAAGAACTAGTGGAAGCATAGTGAAATTCCTAATCTTGTATAAGTGAGACATACTTAATCATTTGAAATCACATTCTGACTAAGCAATGTTGTTTTCACCTTGACCCAAAAAGTGTTTCTAAAATGAAAGACTTAGGAAGGAGAAAATACATTTTTGGAATGTAAAATCTATAAGGGATAGATGAAATGAATGTTAAAAGTTTCATGTCCTTATACAATATCTTGAAAGGGATTAAGACACAAGATTCTTTTGGAGAATTCTTGGCAATGTCATACGGCGCCATTTTGAGCTAGCCTCAAAAGTACATAGCTCGTAGGCTTGAACTAGATGAAATGATTTATATTCTATTTTCTTAGAAAATGAATTCATCTTTTACGCCATACTATGCATAGGACATGGTATTTGAACACGTTGTAAGCATGTCATAGGATACTAATTTAATACATGGTTAAGTCACTGGATGACTAAGAGAGCATTCTAAGAGTACTTTAGAAGAATTAAGAGAATGCATATGAGGCAATCAGTTTAGAAAGTATCTTTACGACAAGAGCTACACAAGATGTTAATTTCTAAACATATATAAATAATTATGAATTATAATTGGATTTTGGCTTCATTATGGAATGAAGGGTAAGTCTTGTTGGAATGAGGTCCAAGCAAAACATAATGACAAAATTTACTACAAAATAAGAATACACTAGTTTAGAAGTTGAATTCAAATATGATTGGATGAATGGGATCATTGAAAAACTATGTTGATTTCTGCCATTCAAGGATCGCATATAAATCTTTGTGACTTCGATAGTATATTTAATCAAGCTAAGAGACTCTATGTCATGAAAGAACACCAATCATATTCTCCAAGATATTTAACTACACTTAAAGTAAAGTTAAGTATGGAGATGATAGTATTCACAAAATTCACACAAATTAAATTTTGTCAGATCCATTGATAAATTGATTCTTTTGAGCTAAGTATGATTGGTCACACTTCAGCTATAAGAATTTATTATTCAAGAAATGGGTTTTTGAGTTGGATTTAGTATTTGGATATTGGAACATTATAACAACAACTATAAGCATACTTGTTGTTTTCTATATCAACATGTTTAATCCATGAATATGTTATTATTCTAAAAGGTTCATAGCCGGTTATAATTGTGGGAGCAATTATAAAGTAAGACTAATATGAATTAGATTGGTTGACTCTCACTAGATGAAAGTAGGCAAGTGGTTGTAACCAAGTTTCATAGGTACTTGTTAGAGAACTACTATTGAACTGACCTGCATCAAGGTGATCTTATGGATCGCTATCATGAATGATACTTGATTAAAAGCTACTATCTTCCTTTTGTGCCCTAGTTTGTGTTTGGGAGATGCATTGGACATGCATGTCAAAAAAGCCACGATTTTTATGATATTTTGTAGTAAATAAGACATTCTGTATGTTTTGAGTATTTGTCCAAAAAGGGTTGCATCTAGCTGTTCAGAGCGCTTCTCACGACATGCGCATTTATGGCTCACAACGTGAGAATGGATTGTCTTGACTATTTTGTCTCATTAAGTGACGACGGGACAACTAAGGGTCACGTTGTGACGGTGGGTTGTGGGTTTTTTAAATAAAGATTTTGACCTTTGACCATTGACCAAGTTTGAATTTAGGTCAAATAGTGTATTTTGAGCAGTAGATTGAGGTTTGATCACTATTTGTTGTATAGGTGATCTGTAGAGTCAGCAATTGAAGTTGTGATCTATTCAACTACATTTCAGACTGAGGTGAGTGTTCCTCACTGTACTTATGGGTCGAAGGCACCAATACCGGCACATTGGATTATGTATCGTGGTATATTGGATTGATGTTATGTTGAGTATGTGTTAGATTGGGAGATTTGTATGATTACTTGTGTTCACTGAGTACACATTAGATTGCTAGATTTGTATGATTATCTATGTGGCTTGTTATTGATTGTTATTGTATATGTCGACATCTTATGGTTTTTTGGGTTGAGGTGGTCCTACTTTGTGTTGGAGGCCAAGATACCCGAGGTGGTCCGGATAGACTGAAGGCATGCGAGGCGGTCCAGTCAGGCTAAAGGCCCGGAGAGGAGTCCAGATAGGTTGTAGGCCTTGCGAGGCGGTCCAGTCAGGTTGAAGGCTCATATATGCATGTTCTTATCTATATTGGTTGTGTGTGGTACTTTGGGGGAACTCACTAAGCTTTCGCTTATGGTTTAAGTTTTATGTTTCAGGTATTTTGATGATCACGTGAAAGAAAAGGCGTGATCGTACACATCCTTTGGTGATATGTTTTGGAAACGTCATGATACATTGATTTTGGAACATTTGTACTTGATCTTTGGTTCTTATTACTTGGATTTGATTGAAAAACAATGATTGCCCTTTAATTAAAAATGAAAAAATTTACTGTGATTTTGGGATGCTACAATAAAGCTTGAAATTTGATGACTTACAAAGGTCTAGGAGGTGAATGAAGGTTGAATACTTCAACTGCATAGCTTCAAAGATCAATCTTTCTTGTTCTTCTTCCTTTTAGAGCATAATACCACCAAAAGAAAGCACCAAAAGGGCATTAAGATAGTACCAAAATGGAATTAGGAGATATGATGAGTTCCAAACACTTCAATGGAGGCTAGGGTTTCATTAGATGTGTTCTAGATGAGGTGGAGGCTGAAAATGAAGAAGTCCTTATGGTTAATGGCCTTTAAATACCCCAAAACAACGTGCAACCCACTAGGTTGGGGGCGCCCCGCGCTCTTAACGGGCGCTCCATGCTTTCCCATAAATTCCTAATTTCCCGGTTTTCAGCTCCGGCTTCAAACGATCATAACTTCTTCATTCTAAGTCTATTTTCATTTATCTTTATATGCACACAAACATATTGAAAAACCCCACAATTCTATCCACTTAATTTTGTATTAAAGCATACACAAATTATATTATTAATACATACAAAAGTATAGAATATCATTTTTCCTGTTTTACCCCTGGATCCAACGCATAATTCAAGGGCTAAAATCACTTAACCAACATTATCAACATCCAATAAGGTCTAAAATTTATTCTCTTGAAGACCAAGACGTTGATTCAATCAAATTACGGTACATTATCATGAAATCAGAAACATCCAAAAACTAGATGTTACAGTTCCCCCCCCCCCCCCCACTTAGACTGGATTTCGTCCTCGAAATCTGAATCAGTTAGAATTTCTGAAAACAACACCAACACAATCCATGTTCTCCCTCCGACCACTTCTAAAATCAAGGCATCCATAACAAAACTCGAGAGACCACTTGAAACCTCATTGTTGCCAACAAACAACCAATCACTTGAAAAAACTACTCAACTGCAACAACCACCTCACTCCCCCAACTGTATGACCCAACTCATAGCGGAAACTCTCAAAGATGGAACTACAAACCAACTCCATTAATATAATTCCCAAAATTGGGAGCCCATCAGTCTAAACTCTGGAACCATACCCTATGACTGATAATCATCAATTCTTCGTACCTACTCCTAGCCCCTGACTAGGAACACCACCCAACCATCCAGAATGAATACTCAAAACATTCTTATCGTGAACTTCAACCAATCTCAAATACAAAATTTATGCCTAAAAGACCAACTTGACTTCAAATACACACTTGACTTTCTGACAAGTCATGTAACGTCCTCAAAAATTAAGACCAAAAATTTCTTTTTAATTATAATAAAACCATCATTCAAAACATGTTAAAAAAAACCATGATAGAATTAGAGTATGCTTAAAACATCCAAATACATCAGGGTCAAATGAAAAGAAGAGTGATATGGTGTGTGTGTGTGTGTGTGTGATGCGATCACCCCAAGCTCTTCCCCTTGGGTCTGGAAGTACCTAAAACATAAACTAAAAACCGTAAGCACGAAGCTTAGTGAGTTATCCAAAACACCACATACCATACATATCAAATATATAATGGGCCCTGTCCGGAATAGATCTGTCAGTAATATGAGATGGGCCCCGCCACATAACATTCACCAGGCCTCGCCTGGTATACATACAAACACATAAACACATGCAAGGATCACAAAGATAAATATCATATAATATAGTCATCAGGCACCTTCTAGCATCGGGCCCCGCCCAATATACATATAAACACATAGACACATGTAAGAATCACAAAAATAAATAATCATGCTATATACTCATCAGGCCCCGCTCGGTATAGATATCAAATATCATACATGCAAGAGTCATGCAGACAACTAGCATCCTAATCATAATAAACCATGGGTCGGTATTGGTGCCTTCGACCCGCTAAGCACAGTGAGGAAACTCACCTTGAACTGTTGAATCTCTCAGATAAAATCTCGGACTACTGATCCAAAAAAATCCACACGCTAACACCATCAAATAATATCCAATTAATAATTGGTCCACAACCCATAAATTGAATCCTAGACCGATGTCCAACCCTCTAGGTAACATTCCATTTTACCCTTTCGTCACTTGGCCCAAAATCCAAGACCCAAACCAATAGCAGCAAAAAGCCCAATATGGCCCAACTTTGTAATTAGGCCTAAAACCCCTCACGGGCCTAATACAAGAAGGCCCAAATTCCTAAATGAAACCCACGACTCTAAATGGGCCTAGACACAATAAGGCCCAAAGTAAGAAACTATTGGCCCATTAAGGCCCAAAAAGCTCAAAGCAGTGTCTCACGTCGTGATCACTCCTTGGACACGTCGTGAGAGGTGTTCGTTCCAATTCCGGGACTCGCTTCTAACTTAGACGACAGAGTGGGGACGGATGACTCATGATTACATCGTGAGACCTTATGTCTCACGTCATGAGAACTATATGAAGCCAAAATCACCTTTTCAACATTGTTAAGCCATTCATCCCTTAATTACAACCCTTCCACAAGCTAAAGGGGACCTTAATGGTCCATAAAAAGGTTTTCTTTATGGACATGCATGCACCATTGATTTCCCTCCATCCTTGTGGGTCAAAAGTCGAAGAATGGTCTCAAACTCACATGCAAGCCTCTAATACTACACCAACTTCCATATATGAAAGATATAAGACTCAAAAGACCATTTGAATCTATAAAGTTGCTAACTTTATGGATCTACTCCAGTCCAATGAAGCCAAAACATAACAAAATGGGACCAAAGCCTAGATCTAACCATGAAATGAAGTAAAACTTGAGTCTTGATACTTATAATTGTCCAAACAAGATGACAGCTGATGAAGATGGTAATCCCAAGCAACGTCCTTCCCAAGATGCTTCTTTTATACTTTTCCTTCCTTTCCACAAGAAAAAAACACCAAATAGCTCAAGGTGAATCAAAATCTAGGATTTCTAGAGGCTTAGAGAGTGAGAGAGGCTGAGGATGGGTAACCCAAGCCTCTCATTCCCTTAAATACCCTAAGATTAGGGTTTGGGGTCATTAAGTCATGCTCACCTCGTGAGACCTTATGTCTTACGTCACGAGACTCCAAAATGTGGGTCAATAGGTCAATGGCTACTCACAACGTAACCCCTAAGATCTCACATTGCGAGGACCCTCAAAATGAAATAAATGAATAAATTTAATACCTAGGGGTTCAATATGTTACAAGTCATCACTAACAAACCGCTCCCATGAGCGTAATAATGGTCAATCCAAGAATCTCATGATGCATCCAAACTCCCATGATAGCTTAGGTGTACAGAAACCTGACAAATCATTCAATACATTTACAAGAAACTTATTACTCGAAGTTTCAGAACCAATACCTAACATTGGTGACCAAACATCTAATAAACAGCCTACAACAAGCAGGGGTCTACAAATCCAAACATTCAGAAAGCAACTTCCAATGCGCCACTAAGACTTCTAACAAAATAAAATTTTACAATATTCATGATCTAAACCAGTTGGCCACAAAACCTCCCATCTCCCTAAAATTTTCTAACACTCAACCATGCCAAGAAGACTAACAATCAGAGACCTAAGAGTCCTGGTCAAATGAATATTGGTTCCCACCCACATGAGTCATACAATCACTAATTCACGATACATCGTAACACCATCTAACCACTAGGAAGATAAGATCATGATACAACACCGATCTTGCTAGCATTCCATCAATGGCCAGAAGACTCATGACCAACACCACAAGGGCCTAAAGGTACCTAACCATCATCCCACTGAATTATAGGAACCCAATCAAAAACCCTCTCAACACTTACCAAACACAACACGGACCACACAATTCTATAACATACAATCCTTCCACCATCCAAGCTGCTACCAACGTAAGATCAGATGAGAACATGGTCACACGAGACCAAAAAATAGGATAGATAGTTGAATGCTTGTTCCAACCGAAAACAATAACACTAAATGAGATTCATTTTAATCCAAGTCTCATGTTCAACAAGATGTATGTAAAAAAGGGATAACTAATAAACTTACCTTATACATCAATTAAAGCTTTGAGATTCTTGGAATTGGATGTTGATGAATGACATTCTTCGTCGTGTGTTACTGAGGGCAGAGAATAAACTTACCTTCTACAAGTCTCATGTTCAACAAGATGTCTGTAAAAAAGGGATAACTAATAAACTTACCTTATACATCAATTAATAAAGCTTTAATCCAAGTCTCATGTTCAACAAGATGTTTGTAAAAAAGGGATAACTAATAAACTTACCTTATACATCAATTAAAGCTTTGAGATTTTAGGAATTGGATGTTGATGAATGACATTCTTCGTCGTGTGTTACCGAGGGCAGAGAAATGTTGCTAGACATTCACCACTTTCAATATCAATTTATGATGAGTCTTGTGCAAGTGGGAGATTAAAAGATAATTTGGGTCACACCATATAGCAAATTACCACTAATTAATTATTTATTAGTATAATTTGATTATTAAAAAATATATCAACACTTGTATTTAATTATAAAAAATATTATTTTATGAAAATAATATTTACCAATATATTGGGAATTATTATTTACCATATACATGTGCCAACTTCTCAATGGTTCTCGTATTTTTTCAACTTATTTTTATTTTCGTATGAACCTACTTATATATATATATATAGTAACGCCCCGTTTTCACAACCAAAAAATTTCATTTTATTAAAGTAAAACTTCCTGATTATAAATCCATTATTAAGAAAATCGTTTATTCCAAAATACGTTTATTCAAAATCAAAGTAATATAAGAAACACGTAAGGATGTCAAAAGATCTCGTGGGGCCCCGTCCCATTTGGGGGTATTTATTAAAAAAAATCGGGAGCAGTGGCAAGATTAACCCCCGTTTGAATTTTGGGGGCGGGGGCGGGAGTGGGCAGTCCCGTCCTGAAACCTCATGGGCCCCTCGTTAATAAATTATACATATATTTGCATACAGTAACTTAATTTTGAGCTTCCACAACTCGACAAATAACATGTTTTTTAGCTGTTAGTATAATGTTTTTATTATGACATAACTTTTTTTAACATGTAAAATTTTGCTATAAATAAATATTTGTTACCTGAAAAATAGCTTCTTTTAGCCAAAACAACAATTTCTTTTAGCCCAAAAAAAAGGCAACCCAAAATCAATCGAGGGAAGGGGAACGAGGGTGGGGACGAGGGTAATAAGGGGGATTTGGGGGCGGGGCGGGGGTAGGAAGGTTGGACATTTCGGGGGTGGGGCGGGGTTGGGGGAACGGGGAAATTTCGGGGGTGGGGGCGGGTATGCACTCCTCGTCTCGTTTTCCCGCGTTGACATAACTAGAAATGTGGAATCCTCAATGCTGATGGTGAGTGTGTACAGTCCCGTCTTGGCCTTTCCATGATCACCGATAAAACCTGAAAGACATAAACAACTGGATAAGCATAAATTTTTGTGAGTTTCCCCCAAAATACCCCATACGATAAACATACAAGCATGCATAACGTCCCACAATCATCGGATTGGAATGCCCAATCCCAATCAGTCATCTGATTGGAATGCCAACATGCAACGGGTCCAATCAATCATCGAAATAGAATTCCCAGGGTTTGTTGGCCTATCGCCTCAACCTAACCGCTCTTCCCAAGCCTCCATGCCTGCAACTTAAAGCCAGCCTGCACCAGGTATCTTGGCCTACTGTACAAAGCAGGACCGCCTCAACCCACTACCACCATATGTCGCCATATAAACAATTAAGGATCAAGTAGGCACATATACAGACAAACATCAATCGTACAGCTCACTACCGCCAACTAGTCCTCTAATAGCACATTGTCCTGCTACCAGCTAACCTCCATGAAATATGTAACCATAAGTAACCATATGTGAGATATCCACCCAAACAGATGATCCTACCCTAGAGCAACAACAAACAAGGAACAATCAAGAAAACCTAGATTAAGAGTTCTTAGTCCATCCTACATAACTACATACAACCCCTAGGGAACTCCACTAGATGATAACCAGTTTGCTAGCACTCTAACCAACATACTATTACTACATATCATATAAGGATATGTATATATGCAATAGCAGATAGCTACGGTCAAACAACATACTATCCATAAGGATACTGATGGGTTTTGAGCATAACAAACAATCCTATATGTGTATGCAACCCTAAATTATTTTATGTACGTATTCTCTAATTGAACATACAACTTGAAAAACAAAACGTAAAACCCTATCATGCTTCTATTAATATCTAAATTCAGAACTTAGGTTTAGTAGAATCATACCTTGATTGTTATATAATAATAACAATCCAAAACCTTGTGTTGTTGAATCCTTGAGAGCAAGCGTCACAAATGTCACGCCTCTAATGGTTAGGTCTCTCAAGAGAACCAATGGCCAAAATCCACAGAGTATATCCCTATTTATAGTGCAATCAGGAAACCCTAGATAAGCCTAAATCTAAGATTATCTTGTACCAGGTAATTGTCCACTTTCCTGTTTATCCACCTAGGACAATTCTAGAAGTCCTTAGGCTTCATGAAATCGTCCAACCTATATGGATGGTTCTAGATTGCCTCTTGCTCAACTATTGAACAATTAATTACAATTTAGTCCCTGCACTTTTAGTTAATTCTTTAACTCCAAAATTAATTCCAATTAATTTATAGTTAAATATTAAATAAATATTACTATTTCAAATTAATATATTATTAACATAATGTATTAACAAATAATTTATTTTGATTTCCCATTAATATATTAACCAAGTAATAAATTAATAAACCAATCTCTCTCTCTCTCCAAAAGGTATCTTATTCAATTGCTAGGTTTGAGGGCAACCCAAAAGGACAGTGCTACTGTCAATTTACGTATATACCAATTATAGTTATGGGCTTAGACACCTAATCCAACAGATACATGGCCACAATCCAAGGAATGCATAACTATATATATTTAGAGGTGAGATAGACACCTGGACAAGTGATCCTACTTTAAAGCCACAACCAAACAAGGAACATGCAAGAAAACCTTTATCAAGAGTCCTCACTCTATCCTACATGACTACATAGAGTCACTATGGAATACCTTGACTAAAAGATAACAAAAACTAGTGGGTCGACATTGGTACCTCGACCCACAGTACAACCAGGCAAAACTCACCCGAATCGAAGAAGTTTGAAACACTGCGATACGATCCATTTTCTGCACCTGCTTGCGCCTACGAATCTCCTAACACCTGAACCAAATAGAATATTAATCAATATCCTAAATCCTTAAGTTTGACCCAAAGTCAAACTTAATCAAAACGTCAACAGTCAATGGAATTTAACAAAATCCAAAGTCCAAGGCTGGCCGAGTACGCCCAACGTACTCAACCTACACTTTATCCCTGAAGACCTTTTGTCAGAGCTTAGTTCTAGGTCTAACTTAACACCCTAAATCATAAATTTTCCGACTTTATGATTTTGTATGGCTAGAAAGGGCTGAAATCAAAAACCCTAACTTATCATAAGATTTTTAGCTTCATAACTCTTGCATGGATGGAAGAACAAGGCCAAGATCACATTTTTATGACCTAACACGCTCATATACACCTGGAAATGCACCTCACAAGATCTAGGACAACCCACACTCAAACAGACCAATTTGTGGGGCAAAAAGGACATAACTTTAACACCTTAATCTAGATCTAAGGAGACATTCATAAAGCTTCCAACTTTATACCTTCTAGAGATATATAAGGGTGGAGAACTTCCAGATCTAAAGTTGTTTCAATACACTTTCAAATTACCACAACTTCTTCATTTCAACTCTGTTTTTGGTGTTTTTTATATGCATGTAAAGGTGTTGAAGAGCCCAACATATTATCTAGATATCTTGGACTAAAAACTTCTTGAACAAAAATCCAGAATTCATGCAAGAACCCGACCTATAACTTTTCCATTTCTACCTTTTGGCCTAATACACAATTTAAGGATTAAATCTCTTAACCATCATTACCTCATTCCATAATGTCTAAACTTTACCTCCTTAAGGCCCAAAGTCTTTACACAATCGACTTCTAGCCCACGACCCCAAAATAAGAAATGATAGGAAACAGGATGTTATATATATATATATATATATATATATATATATATATATATATATGTGTGTGTGTGTGTGTGTGTGTGTGTATCATATGGTATGATTATTAATGTTGTGTACAACCTTTTGGTCACATTGAGTAACCATCAACTTAATATATGTAACTAGCTAGTTGAATAAAGTAAAGAGCATTTCATTTTTGTCTCCTTTAACGATTATGAAATGATGGTGTTAGACATACCTTTTAATTTATTTATTACCTCATGTCATGCTTTTAAGAAAGCTCCATGCTTCTATTATTTTAATCCTTCTTTTTTACTAAGTGTTGGTATAAAAGAAAGACTTAAGAGATAAGTTTTGGCTAGTTGTTTACTCAATATTCTCCTTTAATGATTATGAAATGATGGTGTTAGACATACCTTTTAATTTATTTATTACCTCATGTCATGCTTTTAAGAAAGCTCCATGCTTCTATTATTTTAATCCTTCTTTTTTACTAAGTGTTGGTATAAAAGAAAGACTTAAGAGATAAGTTTTGGCTAGTTGTTTACTCAATATTCTCTCCATAGTATGGCAGCCAAAATTTGGATTTTGCATGCTATCCTTCCCTTCTTATTTATTACATTTGGTGCTAGAAATGAAGGCTATAAAGTTGTTTCTCTTTAAGCACTTATTTGGTATAAGTACTAAAGGTTAAGAACAATTTTATACAAGTGGTTACTAGCATATTTTGGTGGTTTAAAGCTTGCTTGGTGGACAATTTATAGATAACATATACTTGGAGTTTTAAAGTCATCTTCATCAACTTCCTAATTTTCAAAAGGAACCAAAGTCTTCAAAGGTTGTTATACTTTCTTCTTCTTTGGTTATGTTTAATCTTTCTAAGTTCTTGCAAAATGATCATTGGTTGGTATAAAATGGTTTTAGTTTATTCAAACAAAAAATGCTTATGTTGCTAATTACGTCAAATTTTAGATTATAATTATACTATTTTTGAATAAAAACCCAACATGTGACACCTTCTGACTACTAGAATGATAAGTTCACGGTACAACACTGATCTTGCCATCATTCCATCACTGGACTGAAGACTCATGACCAGCTCCATAAGGGCCTAAAGGTACTCAACCATCATCCCACTGACTTGCAGGAACCCAATCAACATCCTTCTCAACACTTACCAAACACAACACGAGCCATCCAGTTCTATAACACACACACACACAGTCCAAGCTGCTACCGACACAAAATCAGACGAAAACATGGTCGCATAAGAACAAAAAATAAGATAGATAATTGAATGCTTGTTTAAACTGAAATCAATAAATCAAACGAGAACCATGCCATAAAGTCAGTCCAAGTGTCCTCATGCTATCTTACTTAGTCCACCTACACACCTTATTACAATATTTGTCGAACTACAAAGATTTCACATTTCCTGTGTGAACACACAATGCTCCTCAGGTCGACTGTGTTCCTTTTTCATCACAACCTTACCCACAATGTGAAATACAATCGGATTCAACTAATTAACAAACCTCAACTACTAACAAAAACAAAACAAGATCCCAACATAAAATAAAACTGAACAGATTCCACGAATGCGCAACGATCCCAATAAAACTTTATAACTCAGAGGAACATTCCAAATTGAACTTTGTGTAGACCCGAGGCCACACCAAGAAAAATTGGGCAGCGTCGCTACAACATCTGGACTTTCACTAACTAAAGACAACCACCAAATCCGAGCATGGTAGAAAAAAAGATCCCATGACCAAACAACCAAGGTACACACCACACAAACCTAGATATTCAACTGAAAAAATTTAGTGAAGAGCCGACACCCAACTACACCTTCAACTATTACTACTCGAAAACCCTTAGATGACCCACAGATGCTGATGAGGAACATAATGACCAATCGATTGAAAATGAACCAACACTAAACCCAATAATCTCATATATTGCTGAACAAATCAAATCAGAAATACATATAAGACTCTGGATATGATCAACAGATTAACCACTGCCCATCTTGACCGAAGATAATAGATCCATACTACCATTTAATCATGTTCTTTATATCCAATACAAAACCTGAGGGGATGAAACGTTCCTCAATCAAGATGCCTAGCACTTATGAAAGTAACTACTGACCAAAATGAGTTCCTTTCCCAACAACTTTATGATGTGAGGACCAGACATGCGCCCCTGAAGACATAATAATGAAGGAAACTTGCTTTGCAATCATGATTTAACCAATCCTTGAATCATCCCTAGTCATATAGGATTCCGAAGGATACTTAAGAAATGTAACGAGGAAACTTCCTAACCACGAGGACTTTAACGGTAACTTATATTTCTTTAGTCATGCAACAAAATATCTAAACCAAAACCTCACATACTTGAACTGCATATTCCTCTCACTAATTATATTGAACCAACAAAATCAAACAAACTAATGATCCTCCAACCAACTACCCAGTTCTCCTCCACTTAGGGTTCGAACCACCTGTAACGCTTGTTCTAGGTATCAATTATTTCTCAAAATTTTAGGTTTTTAGACTAGAACTCAACGATTTGGGGATCTCCAACTCGTCGAGTAGAAATTTTTTTTTGGACGCGGTACTTAGGATCTACTCGAGAGTTGGAAGGCCCCAACTCGATGAGTAGACACTGTAAAGGAAAACCCTAATTTCCAGGGGTTTATACCTTATTTAAAGAACTTTTGGTTCATTTGTAGCTTCTCTCAACGTCCTTACAGTCCAGAGAAACCCTAGTTTGATCCTTATACCTCTTTGAGTGTGTGTGAGAGCTTTGGTGAGTGATTTTGGTGTGGTTGTGAAGGATTTTGAAGCTTGAAGAAGGTGGAGTAGAGAGAGGATCAGTAGATCCGACATCTACTCTATGTTGGCAACCATCTAGAGGTATAAAGTTGCTAACTTGACCTTTATTTGCTTAGATCTCGTCTTTTGGTAGTTTAGGACTTATTTTGGGACTTCGGGTTGGATGTTCCAAGATAAGAGGTTTCCAGAGGTTAGGAGTATAGATATGGCCTCTATAAGACCTCTAGAGGATTAAAGTTGCAAACTTTAATAGCCTCAATCCCCCATTCATGCATTATGTCAACAATGAAGGCTAAAATGGATCTTGGAGAGTATTTCATGCATGCATGGACGTAAAGTTGGAAACTTTACGTGATTTTTCAACCCTTGGACTTTAGATCTGTGTTTTGAGACGATGGGATGAGGGTTTAAAGGTTTAATGATTCAAGATCTTCCTCAAGGATCTAGGGTTTGATTCTAAGGCATATTAGATGGTCTTTGGGGGTAAAGTTGGAAACATACTCTTCTAGAAGTCTCTATGGTTAAGGATATGTTGTATGGAGCTTTAGATTTGACTGGAAAGGACTGACTACGTGAAGATGGGGAAAACTCAACGAGTTGCCCTAACGAATCGACGAGTTGGATCGGGTTTCCCCGTCTTCTGGATATTAATTGAACTCGCCGAGTTGATAAGACAACTCGATGAGGTGGCTAGGGTTTGTCTCGGTTTTCTGGACTCTGAAGGAACTCAACGAGTTGCTAGATACACTCAACGAGTTGGGGTCAACATGGATTATTGACCTTGACTGTTGACTTAGACTTTGACCAAGGTTGACAAAGTTTGACCTAGAGGGTATTCATGGTATTTTGGGATTTTGACAAGTTAATCACATGATGGTTATAGGCAGTTAAGTTTGAGCTGCGTGTTGGGACTTATCTGATCTTATCTTATTTGTTCAGTATTTTGAGAATGTGAGTCTCCTCACCATACCAATTGGTCTAAGGCACCAAGTCTGGCCCATTATTGTTATGAGATATGACTAGTTGGTTATGGGATATGTGGTATGCTAGTTATTTGTGATACTCGCATGAAAGACCTTGTAGGGTTCCCGAGGCACTTATGTATAAGACCTTGGAGGGTTTCCATGGCATCCTAGTATATTTGCATGTATGGCTTGTATGTTATTTCTTGGTAGTAAAGAACACGTGGGGGTTCCTACGGCAGGAAGACCGTGTGGGGTTCCCATGATAGGAAGACCATGTGGGGGTTCCCATGACATGTAGTTAAGACCACGTGGGGGTTCCGGTCGCACTAGGTGTAAGACCTTGGAGGGTTTCCATGGCATCCTGATATGTTGTATGCATGGATTATGTGGTTTATGTAGTTTTTATAGATGATATGGTATATGTGATTATGTGGACTGTATGGGGTATGCTTTGGGGAACTCACTAAGCATTGGCTTACAGTTTGTGGATTTGTTTCAGGTACATCTGAGCCTAAGAGCAAGGGCAAGGCTTGATAGCGCGGCATGTAGTCTTTGGCACTTGTTTTGATGCGACACTCTGATATTTGAAATAAAATTGTTGATATTATGAATTTGAAAACAAATGTTCTTGAGATTTTTGTGGTTTATTGGAAATGTTTGATTATCTAAAAATGAAAATTTTCCTTTGAAAATTTGGTTCGTTACACCACCACTAACTGATGTCTGTAATAACAAAGCATCACACCAACTCCACCAGATACATACCGCCCTTGTCTCTCAGAATGCATAACACAACATAAGATGATAATTTGGATAATAACCAACCAATCATAAGGAAAATCCGAATCTCAAATGTATACATCGGACCATAGCATAACCACCTCTAAACATTAGAAATCCCATGACGATGGATAATCAATAGCTCTGATAATCCTAACGTGGCAATAGCCCTTTCCTAACCTAATCAGGAAAAACTCGATGCCTCCTTGGAAGCACCCGATCTTCTCAAACTAGATCAAAGATTCGACTTCAACACGACATTCATCGTGGCCAACAAACCAGAAATACAAACAATTCTCAAACATTACTTTACTACAAGACAAATACGATTCACGACGAACCAAACGTTACTCCCCCATAGTGGAGACTGATATGGGAAACGCCAACAACTTCTTCTATTAATTGATACAAATCCGATCTCTTCCCCCAAACTATAGACCGACCACCCAGCTCCATGCTGTAATCCTCGACTCGATCGTCATAGTTGCTCCTATTCGAGTCCCGCGACTCAAACTGGAACTACTTTGAACACATCCCTCGAGACCTTAAAATCTGCTAACTCGCATAGATTTGCACCATTCAGACCTAATCTACCAGGGTTACTAAGGCCCGAATAATTACCAAGCTCGTCTTCATCCTAAACAACTATAAATGAAAGACCGATAAGGACGAAAACACATTGCAACCCATCAAGTTGCCAAACCATGTTATCTAACCTCAACCAGCTCCTTTGAAACCTTTTTGACTCTTCCAGTTTCTCATACGGATGTTGTGTTTTCGGTAGTATTGGGCACATACTACCTTCCATACTTATTTGTATTCATCCCAAGAATTGTCTCAAGATTCCAAAGTCACTACTCATGACCACTACCAACCAATCTAATCTCATATACCCTCACCCAAATGAGTAAACACCGCTAATACTTCTAGATTCTCCTTCTAGGATATCTTTTACATAAGTGCCTACACTAGTACATTCTAACATTCATCATAGGTCAATAGGAATTTCCACACCACCTTGTTATCAGGTGCGGAAGAAACTTCTACTAATTTTAACTAACTATCTTATGAATACAATCACATGCAACAAAAATTAAACAATCTTTCGGCTGAAAGATCCTACACTACAACGGTTAGACTCAAACAAGAGATGTGCAATAGAGCCAAATCAATATTTCTAAAACTATTTAATAGTTTTGGCATGAAACCTAACATATTCGCTTAATAGTTAGTTAACATCAATATAGGTTTCACATAGCACAAAGCAAGCAGCATTCGAGTAGCAAACCCAATAGGCAATAAGGCATCATAAAAACAACCAGGCAATCCTAACACACAATTCATAAAGATAATTAGCCAACTCACTATCATGCATCTCTAACAGTTCACATATCAGACACAAAAGGCATCTCTCCTAAGCAGGTATTCTGGCATACAAACCTAAGCAAATCATTATTCTAACTTCTAGTATGCATATCATACTTTAACACATATACCATATCATCATGTATGGGTATTTTGGGAATCACTTACATGAGCTCCGGCTGATTGCACACATCACATCTTTTTTTTTGAAATTCATAAAATATTTTTGTAAAAAGAAATCCTTTAGTCCTCAGTTTAAGTTCAGACATACTATATAGTGCGCCCAAATCCATCCAAGTAAGGCTCTGATACCAACTTGTAACGTCCCAAAAATACTAAGTAAAAATTTCATTTTGTCAAAAAACAAAAACCATTAATTCATTCATTTAAAAGAAAATCAAAGTATAAAAGTATTCTCAAAACATCATAGTAAGATCATAAAACAAATAGTGCTGAAAAACTCCAGTGGATGCAATGCGATCAGGCTGAGGCCTTCCCTTTGGAACCATAAGTACCTGAAACAATAAACTATAAACTATAAGTACAAAGATTAGTAAGTTCCCTAAAATACAACATACCACACATATTAATACATTTCATGTGAACGCTATGGGTCTTTTACAATCTTACAACCACTTTCATTGTTGTAGTCTACTGCAGTCTTTCTTGTTATGGTCCTCCCATAGTCTTATGTACGGTTGCCAAGGTCCTCCCATCATCTTTTTCTGCAGTCCTCACGTGGTCTTTCATACAGTTCTCATGGTCCTCCCATGGTCTTTCATACAAGAGTCACAAAGACATTCTAGCATCATACATAGTATAGTGAGAAAACTCACTTGAACTACTCAACATAAGCTCAACAAATACTGTAGTAACATAACATCTAACACAAGCTACCTAATGCCAAATCGAGACCATTCGTTAGCCAAATAATCGATTATGCCATAGTTTGATCAAAATTCAACCTGGTCAAAAAGTCAGTGGTCAAAGTCAAGTCAACAAGTCACCATGTTGTGGCTAACTGTTGGCCACGTCGTGGCTACCAAACGACAAAACAGTCATGATGAGTCCCACCACCACATCATGGGCCTTCCTTAGCCACACCGTGGTTTAAGTCTGAAAGAATTTTCTTCAATAAGAGCTTAATCCAAAAATACCAAGGCTTAAAACATCACACTTGGTTCCTAATAGCTTCATAATGGATAAAGTTTTCACCTTTATCTATTAGAATGGTCCAAACAATTGGATTATGGTGTTTAAGCTCATAACTAAATTGGTATAAAGTTGCAAATAGAAGCAAAGTCCTTTTTGGCTTGCCCTCATAACCAAAAATAGTTAGAAATGATATTAGGAGAGAGAGAAATAATTTATTAATATATTATGTGACTAATATATTAAATGGAAATAGATAATTAATCTGTTAATTTGTTATGTGATTAATAAGTTAACATGAGATAAATAGTTGGATAATTGATTTGTTAATTTATATAGTTAATAAATTAATAAGAAATCAACTTGAATTAATTAATTATTAATCAGAACTAATCTGAAATTAATTTGGGATTAATTAGAATTAATTAAAGGTGCAAGGGGTAAATTCTAATTGCTCAATAATTGAACAAAAAACATTTCTAGAACCCTCCATGGCATGGACGATTTTGGAGGGATTCTAAGGGTTTCTGGAAGCCTCTTGGGTGTAGATAAGGAAAGGATTTGAATTGGGTTTAAATTTATTATTTAATTAATTCAAATCTAGCTTTTCCTGCAAATTACCTAAACTATAAATAAGACACATTGGATCATTAACTTCGTTCATACCTTTACCTAAAAGAATAGGAATGAAATTTATATCCATATCCTCTCTCCCCTCTTCATTCTAGGGTTTTAGGTACGAACCATTAAAGGCACTAAACTTTTTGGGCTTTCTTTCCAAGGTTTTCAAGTAAGATATTGGTGTGATTATTTGCTATAATAATCAAGAGGTACGTAAACGCTAACTCTATGTAAATTTTGATTATTATACAGTTCCCTTAGGGTTCTTTATATTCATAGGTTATTTCTATCAATAGAGAAAACAGGTATCCAAATAGGTTGCATGTGAACATAAGAGTTAAGTAATTTTCTGCCTCATGCATAGATTTATAACCTATAAAACCCATCACAAACAACCAAGATCTAGACATTAAGTCTCAAAGAGACCAAGAATGCATCTTTCTCAACTTAATCCATTAAGTCCAAGTCTCCAAACTCCATACTTGAATCAATATAATGTCTAATGGATAAAGTTTACAATTTTATCCATTATAAGGCCACAAACTTCCAAGTTCTAAAATCCTAAGTTGATAAATTACCAAAAACCCATCTTTATTTACGTATGGAGTAAAGAGAGCTCTTGCATGCATTCTCTACTCCACCAAATGACCATATATTATTCCAATATCAATCAAAAGCTCAAGAGCTTTACACACTCTATGGAAAAAGCCACCAAGGGACCAAAACTCAATAAAATGGACTAAAACTCCATATATTCATAGATCTGAAGATAAAACACAATAAACTTGGAAATTTATGGCTGATAAAGGTCTAGGAGGTGAATGGAGTTTGAATACTTTAAATGCATAGCTTCAAAGACCAATCTTTCTTGTTATTCTTCCTTTTATAGGAAAATACCACCAAAAGAAAGCATAAAATGGACATTAAGAGAGTACCAAAATGGATTTAGGAGATAGGATGAGTTCCGAACACTTCAATAGAGGGTAGGTTTTCATTAGAGATGATTTAAAGGAGGCGGAGTCTTAAAATAATGAAGTCCTTAGGGTTAATGGCCTTTAATTACCCAAAAAACCTTAAAAATACATGCAGTCCACTTGTAACACCCAGATCGTTGAGGAACTTACTTGTCGATTTATAGATTTGGAGGAGGGTCACGACGTGAGACTTGGTGGTCACGTCGTGAGTGACCATTGACTTGTTGACCTATATTTTTGAGTCTCACGACGTCATACTTTGGATTATTGCAATGTGAGAATGGCCTGATAACCAAAACCCTATTATTTCAGGTATTTAATGGAATGAGAGGGCTAGGGTTGCCCATCCTTAGTCTCTCTCACTCTCTTGCCTCCTGGAACCTAATCTCGACATTGCTTGAGGTCCTTAGTCATTTTTGTGACATTAAAGCACTTTTTGGTGGTTTGTGGCTCATTGAAGTGAAAGAAGACCTTGGTAGAGCAATCTCTTGGCAATCCAACTTCTACCTCACCTTCTTGCAGAGCTTTTAGACCATTGTAAGTCATAAAGCTCTAGCCTTTTTACCTATTGCATGCTAGATATAAGTTTTAAGCTCCTTTTTGCATGGTGGTGAAGGATTTCATGCATGGGATCCATAAAGTTGGAAAGTTTATGGATCATTGAGGCATTCTCTATAATATAATCCTTGGATCTGAGTTTTGGTGTACTTTGAGACTCCAAGCATAATTAGACCTCATTTTCCCTCTTTTAACCTAGTGAGTGTTTGAGTCATGCATTGGACATGCATGACAGAAAATCTATTATTTTTATCATCCTTTGGGTGCGGGAAGACCCTCTGGAAAGTCCCAAGTAATGGATGAAAGGAATAAGAGCTTAATGCTCAAAGCTTGCCAATGCAGCGCTCACGACATGAGGAATAAGCCTATCATGTTGTGAGAATGCATTCCATCCAGACTGTTTTATCCATATTAGGTCGTGATGTTGCCACGGAAGTGGTCACGACATTACAGTGATTGAAATCGAGACTGGGCAAGTTGTTGGGCTCAGTTGACCCGTAGATTTAGGAATGGGTCGAGTTAATGCTCACGGCATGACCATGGGTCGGTCACAACGTGAGGGCCAGCTATTGTAGTTTGGACCATTGAATTAAGTCCACTTTCCTTCATTTGGGCCTTAGAGTTCTCTAGATGGGTTGGGCCATTAGTGGTCCCAGTTTGGGCTTGGGCCATTATTGAGCCTTGTGGTATTGGGCTTAACCCTATAAATGTAACTAGGTTTATTATTAATTGTGTTTAGTGTGAGGAGTTGTTGTACAAAAAACTTGGGCGTGAGTTTTACTATCTTCTAATTGAGGTGAGTCTCCTCACTGGATTCATGGGTCGAAGGCACCAATTCCGATCCATTATCTTTTTATGTGGAATGCTAGTTGTCTCTGTGATAACTGCATAAAAGACCAGGATTTGGCCCTTAGCAATTGTGTGAAAGACCAGGATCCGGACCCTTGAAATTGCATGAAATACTAGGATCTGGCCCCTGGCACTAGTATGTAAGACCGTGATTTGACCCTCGGCATTACGCGGAAAGACCATGGTTTGGCCCATGGCAGGAAATTATTATAAGACTATGGTTTGGCCCATAGCATATATTTTCTTTTGTGTGTGGTATGTGGTATTTTGGAGAACTCACAAAGCTTTGTTCTTAAAATTTATGTTTATGGTTTCAGTTACTCCCAATTCAAAAGGGAAGGGGCCAATGTGATGGCACAACATCCACCCTTAAATTTTCCGCATTTCAAATAATTGTAATCTGATGTTTTGAGTATTGTAATGAATGATGGTTTTTGGTAAAATAAATAAATGAAATTAGTAGATTTCAAATGAATAATTTCACCACTATTTTTGGGCTATTAGAAGCTGGTATCAGAGCCTTGGTTTGAGGGATTCTGACACACTCTCGGGTACGTCAGAATGTAAACTGGGGGGATGATAATCTTTTGAAAGGAAAAAAGTTTGAAATTCTAAAAATATTTTTGTAAATAAAAGGAAGGTGTGATGATTGCAATCAACCGAGCTCACGTAAGTGATTCCCAAATTACCCATATCCATGTATTATGATTAGTATGCGTAATATGAAAGTTGCATGATAGATTAGGGCTAAAGATACCTTCAGGAATCATATTATATAATTTCCTGAATTGTATGATGCCTTATAGCCTAGTGGATATTGATGCTATGTATTACTTGGAATTGATATCGGCTCAGTTAATTGCGAAGTGTATGCTTTTAAAGAGTAGAATCATCATTTGACAATCTATGTGATCCTATTTTGTGTATAACTTGCATGCATAAGGCAACCAGTGTTGTTGATTTAGGTTCTTGGTATTACAAGTAGTGAGAGATGAGACTTCCTAGGAGAGCCTTAGATACGTATGTTTTATAGCATAAGATTGGTATATGGTTTTAGTGTGGTGACTTAGAGGAATCAAGATTGACCTTGAGGAAGGTACAGGTAGGTATGAAAGGTAGTATTGGGTCCGTACTACTGGAAGCACAGGATTTGTACCTGAGACGAGAGCAAACCTGACAACTCTATTGTGTAACGACCCAAAAATCAAGGGTAAAATTTTCATTTTTAATATAGCTAAAACATTGATACCATTTATTTCAAACATTTCAAATCATCATTAAGTAAATCATTTATCAGAGTTCATCCCATAATCATTCATTGCAGAAATCATAGGTGTGTGCACTGCGATCAATCTGAGCTCTTCTTTTCCAAACCGGTGATACCTGAAACCAAAATTGTGAACTATAAGCACAAAGCTTAGTGAGTCCCCTAGAGCATACCCCACACACAATCCACATAACACATATCATATTAGCTACAGAAGCTATCTCTACTGCATACCACATATCATATTAGCCATAAAGTTATCTCCACCATATAAAATTAGCTATAAAAGCTATCTCTACCACATATCACATAACATATTAGCCATAAAGCTATCTCTACCATATAACATTAGCTATAAAAGCTATCTCTACAACATATTCCTGCATAAGGACGCCATGGGCTCCCCCACATGGTCTTACACCTAAGTGCCATGGGCTCCCCCCATGGTCGTTCCCTGTCGGACAGCTATGGGCTCCCCCCATGGTCTTTCCCTGCCAGACAGCCATGGGCTCCCCCACATGGTATTACATCCAAGTGTCATGGGCTCCCCCATGGTCTTTTCCTACCAATATCATATATAATCAAATAGCATATCATGTATCACAGAAGTATCTACACATAAACCTGTAAGGATGTCGTGGGCTCCCCCAGGGTCTTATACCATTGTGCCATGGGCTACCCCACATGGTCTTCCACGCAAGTACCACAAAGACATCTAGTATACCACATATCATATAATCACTAGCATACCACTTAGCATAAAGCTAATTATCATACCACATATCTCTACTACAACTAGTGTACAACATAGCATAAAATTGGTCGGCCTTGGTGCCTTAGACCCATTGGCATGGTGAGAAGAGTCACCTCGTGCTGCAGAAGCTTCCCGCATGAATTCCTTAGCTGCTGCCCCGTCAGCTTCCCGAGCTGTCACTACCAATCAATATACCCAAATAGCAATTGGGTCCTATACCATAATCCCTAATCCATGCATGGGGTAAAATGACCATTCTACCCCTGGTCCGGTATGATCCAAAACTAAGGCCCAAACCTAAAACAAAAGCCCAACACTATAATGTCCATAAAACCATCAATGGCCTAATTTTCCAAATTAGGCTCGGAACTTTCTAATGGACCTTATACACAAGCCCAATAATTTCCCTAGTCCATAATCTTGTTTCCAATTGGCCCATGAAGGCCCACAACAACCTAGTTCAAGAGTTGGCCCAAACCGAGGCCCATAATGCAAAGTCCATATCTATATTGGGCCACAAGGCCCATTAGGACCAACTATTCCATTATTGGCCCAAAGATACATTCAAACCCAACTATCAGCAACCCAGGCCCACTAATGGTCTGAAGTCCACAAAGGCCCAAGTCTTCCTAAGAGTGTACGCCTAGCGTACCTCTTCTATACACTTAGCGTACTGGGCAAAAGGGTTGTACGCGCAGCGTACTACATTGTATGCCCAACGTACAAACAGGTGATGCATAAAATCCAGTAATTAATGCTTCAAACCAAGGGACCAAATTACAGATCTGAGCTCTACCTAACGTCTTAATCCATAAAGTCACTGACTTGGTGACTTTTCATGCCCCAAACAAACCCAAACTCCGAAAATGGCATTCTACTTTCATAAAAGGGACCCTAACCCATGCATGAACCCATTAAGACCTTCAAGATCGCAACTTTCTACCTTAGGGACTCATTTAACACTGAGAGTGGAAAATCTAAGCCTAAGAATCGGGTTTCAACCATAAAGTTTCATCCTTGGGACCGAAATGAACTAAAACTCACAATGGTTAGATCTAAGAGATGAATGATCAAGTTCAAATCTTTATACCTTCATCAAGATGAGAATGAGTCCCAAAAGCCAGATCCATAAGCTCCTCCTTGATTCCCATCTTTGCAACAAGTTCCATCTTCTTGAAATGCACCAAAAACCACCCAAAATGCACCCACAAAACTCACAACACTCTTGGATGAAGCTACTACTCGAAATTAGGGTTTAAGGCTATCATAATGAAAGGGAGGCGCACCCCCTTGGAATTAAGGTACTTTAAATAGTGAGCCAACCCTAAAAATTAGGATTTCGGAGATCCTAGACGTACGCTCCTAACTACACCCCAAACCTTAAAACCTTTCGAATAAAACCTGAGACCCATAAAAGACCAAATCGTCAGATTACGCTTATACCCTTCGCCTCCAAAGACACAATCGAACACTTTCAAAACTGAGTGTTACAACTCTCCCCCACTTAAATTAGATTTCGTCCTCGAAATCATTCCTTGCCATTCCTCATGCCAAATAACTAGGGCCTCATGGCCACAACCCCGAGCATACCATAGCCTTTCCAAGGCAACCTAAACCAACCCTTGTAGGGTTCTAGAACCTGAAGATGAACGAATTCCTTGCAACCTGATCACATCTACTACATCCGAAATCTAAAGTTTCTACATGGTCTGTCTCCCTGACAGACTGCCCATATCAAATCATCACCAAACTGATTTCACAAGAAACCAGCCTAGCTAGAATACTTCCCACTTGTAATACCTTGAGGCTTCCTAAAGAACAAAATCACCAATCAACTGCGACTACCGAATAACAAGCAATTCCACACACAGACCCCAAATCACTGAAGTCGCTCCTACTCCTCTTGCTGCCACATGGTTGTCTTCTTGAAGAACAACCGGGGACCTCCCTGGTCCCAACCTGTCTGCCAACTGTCCGGAACACTGTACACCTACCCGACTGCTAAGCCAAAAACACACTCAGCAGTCCCTTGCGACCTCTGAAGGATACCTCGTCTAACCAAAACTACCCTATCTCCTTCAATCCATTTTATACATCCGATCGAGATAGGCTGACAACCTGTCGCCACTGAATCTGACGCAAAAAGGTGAATACTACCAGAATAATTGTAGTCTTACATCCTACCCGGTCTCCTTCGACCTACCGTTTCACGATTCTGACATGTCGTGGCTCTATTACGAATAGAGCCTTCTAAGACACATCACAATGGCTTAAACTACCATCAAACCAACCCGTTCACCACCTTGGAATTCTGAGCTCGATGCCCTTGGCATATAGATGCCCCACATCCCATCTCACTGAAACAAAATACTGCATGAATTCTTATTCGAGTTCCTATCCAAATCCGAGTTTTTACTATGCTCCTATCCAGAGATCCTCAAATCGGCATTTGCATAATGCACCATGACTTCCCGCCATCCTTTACTCGACCGATTAATAAATACCCTTAGCTGATTCCCTGAGACTTCCAATCTTGCACCCGGTCCAACCACCAGGTTCTTATGAGATCCAATATCAGGGCTACCCAACCGTAGCCCTACAAAAACATGCACTACTCGACCACAAGATCTTGTATCACAAGGTTCAACCTTTAGCTTAGCAATCTCTACTGGTTCCATCCTAAATTCCCATAACCATCTGGACACGCCCCCAGATAACTGATCGGTCAATCACCTCTAGTCCTGATCCTTACTAAGTTGTGGCTCCCCCACAACCTTGAAAACTAGCCTACCCTAGTCCAAATCACCTGAATGAAACCGTGAACGCTACGACACCCCTGCAGTCTTACAAAACCTCCCACGCTATATGACCGATAGTGAATGCTATGGCTCCCCCGTGGTCTTACAACACTTTCCACACTATCCGACTGCTAGTGAATGCTATGGCTCCCCCATAGTCTTAAAACACTTTCCACACTGTCATGATCACTAATCATAGCCCTATCTCTCATCTATCAAATCGAACACATCTCAACGATGAGCGCCCACGCGGTCTATCCTCCCAACTGAACTCAAATATCGATTGGAACTCTACCTAGTTCCCTCCCCCAAAGCCTACTATATGATGTCTAAAAGACGCGATCCAAAAGTTTGTGAGTTTCCCGAACTCCCCTCCCACGATATCCTATATTCAGTCAGCCCCTAAGGTTGCTTGTCTTCCCTCAAAGGGGAATGTGACATGCATCCTTGTCTCACACTTGCTTTTATCCTGGATATCTGAATGACTCTCCCCCACTTAGATTCAACTAAGTCCGCTCGGCATATGAGAATTGAAGGATTCCCAAACCCTCTCTCGTTCCAATCGTCAATCTGCTGACGGCCAGTGCTTAACAAAGCTTGAACACCATGAATAACCCTTCCAACACAGCACGATTCCCGAAAACCAACTAACACTTCTTGTGTCCCAACAATGCCAATGACTCTAGCTACTCAAACTGATATCACACTCAGATCTCAAAGTCCAAAGGTCGAATGCTCCGATCAAAACCTCAACAACAACTCTCTCTTCCTTTGACAACCCCGAAAGCCTTTCCAAACATTATAGCTAAGGTTACTAGAACCTAGTCATAATTCCCTAGTACAAACCCTTGAATCAACCCCAACCATATCCAAATGACACTCGAACACTGGATAATCTGCGATATACCAGGAGACGACCCCGTACTATTCAACCCAAATTCATGGCATGAAGATGGAATATAACTCTTCTTAAAGGTATAACCCAAACGCAAGCAGGGAAACAAACCCAGAGATACACCTACTAAAGCCTTGAAACAAAAAACTCCCTTGTGCATTTTCCCACAAGCACTATACCGAATTCGGCCCTGCTGGCCTCTCAAAAGCTGATCCAAACTCTTGGATCTCTTCCCGAGATCCTCCACTAAATTCACATGACATGAACCTCTCTGCTCGAGGTAATCAAAATCGATCTTCCGCTCTCGGGCTCCAGGACCCATATCATTCAGGGTCTTTCACCCTGACCCACTCGCTAGCTTAATCATCATGGATACACTTCAATAGTTGGAGCAATCTCTGCTCTAAACCGGGCTACAAGCTATCCCTGAGACCAGGTCTCCAATCCCTATGTGCAATATATCACACAATCCTTGCCGCCTGATCCAAGGCAAACTCAAAATCATGGCAGTCCTTCCACTAACTGTCTCACCACTGGAGTCAGGACTAAACCCTGGTCCTCCCTCATGGGTGCTCATCCTCACCCGGCAACGCAGTCATCTCCACTATCAGAGCATAACCAAGAATCCTCCTTCCCATAAGCTTCTTAGATTCTCCAAGACTCTCACCGATTCGAGTATAGATCATGTGCTTTCACTAGTACGGGCCCATACTACCTTCCACGCCTATCCATACTTTCCTAATGCAATCCTCCCGAATCCTCTAAGTCACCTACCCCACTGATGCACCAAATATCCGCTAAACAGCAGCACGATACTCATCGAATCAACTTGTAGGCTCCCCTAGGTTCCCAATCTCACCGAACCGCCCCACTATCTCGCAGGAGCATATCGTAGGCTTTCCTAGGTTCCCAACCTCGCCTTGCCATCAGCTGTTGAATAACTCCCCGTGATGCCATCCATCCACCTCCTGGATATCGCCATATCCACTTAGTGGCTGACTCCCATCACTTAAGTGTTCCACAAATCACAAATCAAGCAACATTCATGCAATAGCACTCCGATCCAAAGAACTATCATAAAACATTCAGCCCCCATACCACAACCCATGTTGTCCACATCCATCCATCCATCCACACTGTCGGCTGCCTTATACATGCAAATTATACACAGAATAGGATCTAATAGACTGTCGAATAATAGACTCTACCGTAGGACGACAACCGTACGAGGAGCAATAAATAAGGCCAAATCAATTATTCTAAGCCTATATGATCCTAACCATATACAATTTTAAAAACATACACATAGCAGTTACCAATACCAATAATCATTCTCATTCTAGCATCGCATACCATATCAAGTTAATCTATCGCTGACTATTCAACACTAGCATTGAAGTCTACCAGCTCATATATCATATAAAGGCATGTCTCCTAGCCCTAACTAGCATGTGATTCTCAGATCCTAGGGAAACTTACTTGAGCTCGGCTGATTGCATGCACCACACCCTTTCTTGCCTTAGAAATTCTTTACTTAAAACATTTTTATTTTGAAAGCATTACAGATCCTCAGTCTGAGTTCAGACACACCCGAAAGTATGTCTGAATCCCTCAAACCAAGGCTCTGATACCAACATGTAACGACCCAAAATTTAATGGTAAAAAATTCATTTTTAATATAGCTAAAATATTGATACCATTTATTTCAAACATTTCAAATCAACTTTAAGTAAATCATTTATAAGAGTTCATCCCAAAATCATTCATTGCGGAAATCATAGGTGTGTGCACTATAATCAATCCGAGCTCTTCTTTTCCAAACCGATGATACCTGAAACCAAAACTGTGAACCGTAAAACCATCAATGGCCTAATTTTCCAAATTGGGCCCGGACCTTTCTAATAGACCTTATAAAAAAGCCCAATAATTTCCCTAGTCCATAATCCTGTTTCCAATTGGCCCATGAAGGCCCACAACAACCTAGTCCAAGAGTTGGCCCAAACCAAGGCCCATAATGCGAAGTCCATTTCTATATTGGGCCACAAGGCCCATTAGGACCAACTATTCCATTATTGGCCCAAAGATACATTCAGGCCCAACTATCAGCAAACCCAGTCCCACAACCATTAGGGCCTAATGGTCCAAAATCCACAAAGACCCAAGTCTTCCTAAGAGAGTGCGCCCAACATACCTCTTCTGTACGCTTAGCGTACTGGGCAAAAGGGTTGTACGTGCATCGTACTACATTGTACACCCAACGTACAAACGACTGATGCACAAAATCCAATAAGTGCTTAATGCTTCAAACCAAGGGACCAAATTATAGATCTGAGCTCTACCTAACGTCTTAATCCATAAATTCACTGACTTGGTGACTTTGCATGACCCAAACAAACCCGCACTCCGAAAATGGCATTCTACTTTCATAAAAGGGACCCTAACCCATACATGAACCCATTAAGACCTTCAAGATGGCAACTTTCTGCCTTTGGGACTCATTTAACACTAAGAGTGGCAACTCTAAGGCTAAGAATCGGGTTTCAACCATAAAGTTTCATCCTTGGGACCAAAATGAACTAAAACTCACAATGGTAGATGTAAGAGATGAATGATCAAGTTCAAATCTTTATACCTTCATCAAGCTGAGAATGAGTCCCAAAATCCAGATCCATAAGCTCCTCCTTGATTCCCATCTTTGCAACAAGTTCCATCTTCTTGAAATGCACTAAAAACCACCCAAAATGCACCCACAAAGCTCACAACACTCTTTGATGAAGCTACCGCTCGAAATTAGGGTTTAAGGCTCTTAGAATGAAAGGGTGGCGCACCCCGTTCGACTTAAGGTGCTTTAAATAGTGAGCCAACCCTAAAAAATTAGGGTTTTGGAGGTCCTAGACATACGTTGAGCGTAATCCCTGTACGTTGGGCATACTCATCTGGCTGTGTAACGACGTAAAAATTTAACACAATTTTTCATTTTGCAACAATATACAACTCATTCAATATTCTCAAATCTCTTGTTCAAATATTGTCGTCATGATAAAAACATATCCCAAGATCATAAAAGACATCCTCTGCCAGTGTGTACGGATCATGCCGGTGCCTTCCCGCGATCCTCGCTAGTACCTGAAACACATAACACGTAACACTCTCAGCATAAATGCTTAGTGAGTTCCCCAAAATACCACATACAACACATATTAGCCACTCGAGGCTATAACTCTGTATGACCCTCTGGTCAGTGTGTCTCAGTGGGACCCTCCAGTCCCATAACTCTGTGGACCCTCTGGTCCAAACTCTGTGGACCCTCAGGTCCTAACTCTGTAAACTCTGTATCATACATAACACAAATCACATAGAAATCACATCATAGAAAAAGCATACAAGATACTCTGTCACATAACTCTAATTACCACTTTAGGTAAAGTATAGTGAGAAGACTCACCTCGGGTAACTCGGATAATCTCGCACACGAATATACTGATCTAGCCCCAGCCTAATCACATAAACAATATCCTTAAATAAATAATGGCTCTCAATGCTAGATTAATCCCTTTCTACAATCCCACGGAAGGGTAAAAGACCATTTTACCCCTCATTGACCCAAAAGTCCAAATGTTGACTAAAACCCTAAAAGTCAACGAAAGTCAACAGGGGGCAGTACACGGTGTGTACCAGCTCATGTACGTGGGGCGTACTCCGACAATCTAGAATCGGGGTCTCAAGCCCTTACGCGGCGCGTACTGGGATTATGCCCAGCGTAAGTCTCAGATTCATCCTTTCTTCCTTTTTAGTCCGAATAGGTTAAGTCATGGGCTCATATCATAGATCTAGGCTCTCTACTGCCTCCTAAGTCATAAAGTCTAATCCTTTAAGCCTTGCATGGCTATAAAGGTCACCAACCACTTCAAACATAATACATCTTTCCCCATTAAGCCCTAATCTCATGCATGACTTAATCTTAACGTCCAAGATTGGATTTTTATGAATCCACAACGCATATTACACTGAAATAAGGCAGATCTAAGCTTATAGAGGCCATTTGCTCATAAAGTCTACATCTTGGGACCAAAAACCCTAAAAGTTGGTCCATCAAGCACAAAACAAAATGATAAGGAAAGCTTTGAGCTTTTTACCTCCAAGTGAAGCTCCACCCTCTGTAGAACTCGGATCCAATCTTGTACTCCAACTTCTAGTCTCCACAAGAACTTCCTCTTCTACTCTACTACCACACCAAGACACTTTCTAGCTCAAAAACACATACAAGCTTTGAACGATGGTATTGCTCTCTTAGGGTTTCTTTCTCTGTGAAATGGTGGCTGAGGATAAGTCCATATCATTCCTTTTTTAGCCCTCAAGTCACATTAGGTTTTTGCATCTGGGCCGGCTACACCTAGCGTAACCCTGGGTACGCCCAGCGTACCTAGGCAAGTCTGCGTCCAACTTAAGCGCATGAGTATGTGCAGCGTCCTCTTCAGTACGCCCAACGTACTCATTTTCCATAACTTTCTTTTAAGGGCTAAACTTGACAACTTGGAAAAGAAGAAGGGTTAAATAGATATACCTGAATTTCAGGATGTTACAGGCTGCCACCTTGCATGCATGGGCTGAAATGCAATTTTTTCCATTCAAGGACCAATTCTGCCAACAACTTCAAAGTATTATAACTTCTTCGTTCTAAGTCCGTTTCTGACAAACTTTATATCCATGAAAATGTGGCTAGAATCCTACGCTCCTAGCTACACCCCAGGCCTTAAAACCTTTCGAATAAAACCCAAGAGCCTTAAAAGACCGAATCGTCAGATTACGCTTATACCCTTGTCCTCCGAAGACACAATCGAACACTTTCAAAACCGGGTGTACATAAGGATTCCTATGTAGTGGAATCACATCGACTCATGTGTTGATTGTTTATATGTTGTGTTTTAGTTTGAGGATGGTGATGACTACTCGAGGAGATTTTGGCTCTAGTTCTGGTTCGGTTCTGGCTCCAACTTAGAACCAACTGATGAGCATCTATGCGAGTTTATTTCGGCCGAGGTTACCTGTGGTATCTTGGATGATACCCATGTGTTTTTCGGTACCATCCAAGAAGATATTATCGAGTTGATGGATGAGAGGCTCAGGTATTTCCGAGTCGAGATTGAAGCAGGTCAGATTGGAGCTCGAGCTCCCTCATTTTGGGAGTTCAAGGCTTGTGGAGCTCCTGAGTTCTTTGGGGCTAACGACCCCATCACTATCCGTCGTTGGATCACTGACATGGAGAATGCCCAACATACGAGATTTTTCCCTGAGGGTACAAAAGTGGGATTTGCATCCTGCTGAGGGATAGAGCGTGAGAATGGTGGGAGGATGTTACCCGAGCTGTAGGGACAGCGGCAGTGGCATTGATGACCTGGTAGGATTTTGTCCAGAGGATCCAAAGCAATTTTACACCAGCTATCGAGGTGCAGTAGCTGGTGAGGGAGTCCCTAGGACCTTCGTCAGACTACTGAGACCGTGGTCGGGATTACCGCCAAATTCAAGGAGAAGGATTTATTGCAGGTACATACAACGGTGGGATAGGCTAAGAGGCCCGAAGCCCCCGATCCTCACACCAAAGGCCAGCAAGGCTGAGGCCATTACGGGAAGTGCAACAAGCCGCATAGTGGAGCTTATTGAGAGGCAGGTTTAGGTTCTTCTAGTTGTGGCCAGTCGGGCTACATGATCAGGGATTGCCTTAGGAGGGCTCTGATTTTCTTCCATTGCAACAAGACCAAATATAAAAAGGCCGACTGTCTGATATTTTCCAAAGGCGCAGTGACGGTTCTTGCATCAGCCACCTTGACGATTACTGATGGCCACTGAGACGCAGGAGTTGTCTATGCAGCTTCAGGAGCTGCTAGACAATGGTTTTCTTCGTCCGAGCTGTTCCCCGTGGGGAGCACCGATTCTGTTTATGAAGAAGGACGTTTCACACAAAATTAGTATTGATTATCGGGAGTTGAATAAGCTAACAGTGAAGAACCGTTACCCACTCCTGAGGATTGACGATTTGTTTGATCAGCTTTAGGGTGCATCTTGGTTTTCCAAGATTGATTTGCGATCGGGGTACCATCAGATAAGGGTCAGGAATGATAATGTGCAGAAGAAAGTCAAGACTCACTATGCACATTACGAATTCGTGGTGATTCCATTTAGGCTCACCAATGCACCAGTAGTGTTCATGGATCTCATGAACCGAGTCTGCAGACTAATGTTGGATCGGTCTATGATTGTATTTATTGATGATATTTTGGTCTACTCCAAGACCAAGGAGCAGCACGAGGAGCATTTGCGAGAATTGTTGGAGACCCTGAGGAAGGAAAGGCTTTATGCCGAATTCTCCAAGTGTGAGTTCTGGTTGCGCAAGGTGCAGTTTCTAAGGCACATCGTCAACCAGCATGGTATCTTTGTCGACCTAGCCAAGATTGAGGCTATGATGTGATGGGGAGGTTCCGAGGACCGCATCTAAGATTAAGAGTTTCTTAGGTCTCACAGGGTATTATCGGAGGTTTATTCAGGTTTTCTCCAAGATTGCAGTACCTTTGACCCGTTTGATGAAGAAGAATGTGACTTTTCAATGGGGGCTAGATCAGCAGTGAGATTTTAAGACTTTGAGGCAGATACTATGCGAAGCCCATATTCTCCAGGTTCCCGCGGGTTTGGATGATTTTATTGTTTACTGTGATGCCTCTATTTTGGGTTTGGGAGTTGTTCTTACGTAGAGAGTTCATGTGATTGCTTACTTTTCAAGGCAATGCAAGCCTCATGAAGCGAATTACCCTATGCATGATTTGGAGTTAGGGGTTGTGGTATTTACCCTCAAGATTTGGAGACACTATCTGTATGGGGTTCGGTGTACTATCTACACTGACCGCAAGAGTCTAAGGTACTTGATGGATCAACCGAATTTGAATATGTGGCAACGGATATGGATGTGATAAAGGATTATGACTGCAAGATATTGTATCACCCTGGGAAAGCTAATGTGGTGGCTGTGCTTTTAGCCATAAGGCCGTGAGTGCTCTTGTCAGTGATATTTTTTTTAGGATGGTTATTATTTCGCCTTTGCTGGATTTGATAAAAAAAGGCTCAGGTGGAAGGATTGAAAAAGGAGAATTGGAAGGTTGAGCGAATCATGGAGCAGATTCCTCTATTTTTCAGAGACATTCGGGGGGTTTTGACTCAGTGTAGTAGAGTTTGGGTTCCGACTATTGGTGGGGTGAGGCAGATAGTTTTGGATGAGGCTCATAACTCAAAGTTTTCGATCCATATGGGGGCCACAAATATGTATAAGGATCTGAAGCTGAGTTACTGGTTGCCCTGTATGAAAAGGGAAATAACATGGTATGTTGAACGGTGCATGACTTCCAGGAAAGTCAAGGCTGAACATCAGAGACCCCACGACAGGATGCAGCCATTACCCATTCTCATGTGGAAGTGGGAAGAGATTGTCATGGATTTCATCACATAAAGGCAAAGGACGGCACATGGAGTTGATTCTATTTGTGTAACACCGTAAATTTTCAAACAAATTTTTCATTTTAAAATCACATAATTCTCATAACAAATTTCACAAAAATCCCATTTATTTAATTTACAAAACACAACTCCATAATTGTTTGATTAATAATCTAGGATCCTCAAAACACAACTTTGTCTCTGCTGTGTACAGGCGCTTTCCCGCGATCCTAAGAAGAACCTGAAGCACATATCACATAACACGATAAGCATAAAGCTTAGTGAGTTCCCTAAAATACCACACATATCTCATTAGCCTCTCATGGCTATACTGAGATAAGACCCTCCGGTCTATGTGTCTCAGTGGGACCCTCCGGGCCCAACACTCGGGTGGACCCTCCGGTCCTAACTCAGTAAGATCAGAATAATACACAACATAAATCAAAAGACATAATGCAGGATATCACAATACTCAATGTAAGAACATAAGATCCTCCAGTCACACAAAGGTTACCACTCTAGGTAAAGTATAGTGAGAAGACTCACCTTGGATGATGAACAGCTCCTATAGATGCTGCTACCGCACCAGCCTCTAAAACTGGACCAAAATCCACAATTACCCAATTAAGATCTTAGTCCAAATCCTCACTCTTTAGGTCTATAGGTAGTCCACTAACTAGCCCATCAATAACCTAACACTCATTGGACCAACTAAGGCCCAATAACAAATAGGCTCTCCTGAGGCCCAACTCTCAAGTCCAAGCGACAAGCCCAACACAAGGGCCCAAGGCATATATATAATATTTCTCTACTCAAAATCTCTAGTACACCAGCCCAAATATCCAGGCCCAAAATTAGATTTAGCCCAAAAAGCCCATAGCTAGGTTACGCGGGGCATACATCCCTTGGTACGCTCAGCGTACACAAGCATGCACAAAATCTAATCGGGGACCCCAACCCAGTACATAGGCCATACTAGGATTACGCTCGGCGTATGTCCAGTATGAATTTTCTCACTTTCTAGGTCTTAACCCGTTAAGACCTTAGCTCATATCACAAATCTGGACTCCCTAGAGGCTCTTACTCCATAATGTTTGTGACTTTAAGCCTTAGCATAAAATATAAAGTCACAAACACCCAAAACTCTCATTCTCTTATCTCAAAATACTCATATCTCATGCATGGTTGATTCAAACGTCCAAGTGTCGATTTTTATGATACTATACTCCTAAAGATACTCAAAGGAGATGATAATAAACTTTGGAGCTCAATATCTCATAAAGTCTCCAACTTTGGGATTAAAACCCTAAAATGATGCACAATTCAAAAGAGTGAGAAAGCTTTGAGCTTTATACCACAACATGAAGCTTCCAACTCAGATAACCTTAGATCCAAAGCCTAGAATCCCACTCCTTCTTCTTCAAGGCTCCTTCTTCACTCCAAAGAAACACAAGATCACTCAATAGCTCACAAATGGACACACAAGCTCAATGGACGAGTATTTAGGGTTTGAGAGAGATGATTATCTAAGGATGGTGGCCAAGAATGAGGCCATCTTACTCTTTATATAGGGACACCCTCTCATTTAGGGTTTTCACTTTGTGCCTAGTATGCCCAACGTACCCTCTAGTACGCCCATCATACTAGGTGGCTCCGCTTAAAAGTCACGCACATGAGTACGCTAAGCGTACACACGTATGCCCAACGTACTCAGTTGCCACCTTTCTCAAATAAGGGACTTATCCTACCAAAACTTCAAACTTCCATAGTTTCCTCGATATAACTCATATCCATGGAAAGGTGACGAGTAGCCCTACGCTTCTAGCAACTCATCGTAGCCCCGAGGCTTCCTCATGCCCGGGTTGCAGCCCATGAACCCTAATCACGGACGATCCAAAACAGGATGTTACGATTCTCCCCCACTTGAATTAGATTTTTTCCCTCGGAAACCCTCCTTATCAACACATAGATCGAACCCAATAACCCGAGAATCACCACCTAAAGGACCTCTTATCATACAACAATCTCTTCCAAAGACACTTGAACCCAACAGGAACTCCTGACCCCGAAGAAGGACAGACCCTTCTGCCACTGCGGTACTCGATTTGTCTCTCCAGAACTTGAAAACTCTAGTGGTCTATCTCCCTTCGAGACCACTCTCGCAAAATATCATCATGTTAATCGCTCATCGAATAACAGACTCTAAGAACACTCTACCAGTTATGATTCTCTAATCGATCCCGGTCGTAACTCAAAAGAAACGGAAGGGCTATACCTCAATAAGGACCCACCGCCCAACTAGCTATCAACACTCTTATGAAGGAATGATACTCAAAAGCTGTCCTCATACACAAGAAAAAGATCTTGCTTTCTAAGAAGTATCCTCTGACATCTTTAATCATAAGTCCTAGCTACCTCTCAAATACCCCTTCCAACACTAAGCACCAGGTCAACTCCCGACCCAATAGTTGAACCTCCAAAGGTTACCCACTACATGGACAAAAATGACTTACCAACTTCCTTCTCACAATAACTATCTCGGCCCATCGTGACACACTAGTCACGAAGTTCGCTTTACCCCAAGCGAATACTATTACCCCATCTGAATTCGTCTCACCTCCGACCTCTATCGTCTACCACCTACTGGTTCCATGCGTCTCGCGGTTCTTCCCATATCAATGAAACTGACCTACTCCGGTCTAAGAAATCAAATAGAGATCAATACCCATCAAAATGAAACCCATCTATGAATCTGGAACCTCATCTCGCCTACTCAATACACGAATTGTCCCAAACTCAACTCGAGAGTCTGATTCAACAGCAGAATTCGAACCACTCATTTCCAATCTGATACTCAGCCCATACCCTCGATTCGCGAATTTATGCACACACCATCTCTCCAATTCCTTCCGATTACGATAATCCCTCATCAACCCGGGATATAACGATTTTTGACCGTCACGGAGACCCCAGTCTCGCCCCTGGTCCGGCAACTAGGTTCCCGAAGACTCAAGTGGTAAGGCTACCCAAGCCTAAGAACTTCTCTACGTCATACTCTGACTAGTGAATACTACAGCTCCCCGCAGAACAATATTCACTTTTATCGACTACTAAGTGCTACGGTTCCCCAGTAGTCTTAAGACGCTCCTGTATTAACTCATGAATGCTAAGACTCCCCGCAAACTCACGACACCCTCTCATTGACTCATGAATGCTATGGCTCCCCACAGTACCACAACACTCTCTCGCTAACTAGTGAATACTATGGCTCCCCGCAATACCACGACACTCTCTCGCTGACTAGTGACTACTACGGCTCCCCTCAGTATCACAACACTCTCCCACTATCCAGTGAATACTACAGCTCCCCACAGTATCACGACACTCTCTCGCAGGCTAGTGAATACTACGACTCCTCGCAGTACCATGATACCCTCTCCCACTGACCCATTGATGCTACGGCTCCCCGTAGTCTTACAACACTCTCTCGCTCACTAACTCACCATGGGCTCACTCCATGATTTTTTCCTGAACATCACAAGCGATTACTCCCACTCGGGTCCACTTGCTCTCTTATCACCCTATAATCTCATCATCTAGTCATCACTACACTGAGTTCACCAACTCATGCTCCGCAGCTCAACATAGATAGGTGCTTACACCCACCCAGCTTATACACCACCACTCCTGATGTAAGTTTTCGTAGGCAAGGCACTTCTCTCAGCACAGAGACACCCTTAGACAGTCCCACTCCAGTGATAATTAACTGATGGGTTCCCACTAGAACAAAAGTCAATCGATACTCCACTCGCCATCTCACAACTCGAGTCTCAACATGACCAAAAATTTAGGACATCATACTCAGGTACCTCGGTACACCATCACAGCATCTCACGATGTCTTGCCTCAACCACTGATCTTCCACTCACGCAGCTCGAAACCTCGAAATACTCCCATCTGTAAAATTGAAACACGGAGGAATCATCAATGACTGAAAACACATTGACGAAAATTCGAAGCTCCATCCTCTACTGATCACCACCCCTACAAAACTCCTCATACCGACTTTGAAATTGGTTGACAAATCAACTGCTGTCCCTCCTGGAGTATAGATCACAATCTATACCTATACCCGCAAATTTCAGCTATTGCACCCTGAACTCAGTGACCCAACCGCCTCAAACTCAACACTTGCAAACCCGAAAAATCCCTGGCTACAATAAATTCTTTGACCAACGGCCACCTGTCATGGATTCACTCATCCTTTCTTAAGCACATACACATACATCATCACACCTTGCACCTTGCCTTATCCACCAATAACCCAGGTCTCATGTGTCTGCGCCGCAAATTTCCATAACCTGTTCTCTAACCGCACTTGAACGGATCGCTAATCCTCTCAATAGAATGCCCAGTTCTCCCCCACTCAAGGTTCGAACCATCCCCAATTGGCATACCAACAATCTACTCCATAGACTGTTTCACCAGGTACCTCACACTTGACTATTTGAATGTACCATGTAATCACTTCAATGATCTTCCCGATGGAAACCAAGCAACTCCAAATATCTCGTAACTCAGACAAAAATCTCAGAATCCTCTCAACGTGACTGCCTCTAGTCATCTCGAAGACTCAGACCGACACACCGCCGGATACCCCAAATGTTCCGAATTAATCCTAACTCTCAATCTGGAAATAATGCACTATTACACACCTCGTCTCTGATTCCTCGACCAGCCTCACATCGCGGGAATCATCATAAAAGCAAGAGACCTCACTCTCACAGTCGATACACAACATAGAAAACGAGGGCCACTGTCCCGATATACTCCTTTTAATCACCTCGAACTGCTGCTAAAAGTATCTCTCCCTCAATAACGCACCTCCTTGTTCTCTTCCATCTTAGTCCCATTAATGACTCTCTCATGGTATAAGAAATACATTGAAGCAAACATATTTCCCAAATACATTGGTGAAAAGGTTGTAACCCTATGCTACCCTACGGGGTTTACCTCCAAACTCTAAAACTGAAAGCTCGTTATCTCTTTTGCTTCTCCCAAGAAACGGGGACAACGCAACTCTTGTCATAGAAGGTGACGTCTCATTTATCGGTTGATTGCTCAACTCAGACCGCGATCCTCCAATAAGCATCATCTCCACTCATCCCTGAGTCTTGCGACTCCAACTGGCATCTCACCAATAAAATCTCTCGGAAACTAACTCGACTTACCTCTCAAGGTATGCTCCATTGAAACTCGTTCGATATGGCCCTCTGACCCCACACTCTATCATATATGTTCTCAGTCTAATCAATCACAATGGGATAATTGGTAAAATCAGAAGCACTAACCGCCACAAATCATGGTACTCGAACCATGTGATTACCTCTCAATCTGCTATGAATCATGGTACTTGAACCATGTTATCACCTCTCAATCTACTACTTAGAACTCCTGGAATTCTCCCTGTCTTGAGTATGGGTCCTCTGGTTTCAGTAGTATGGGCCCATACTACCTGCTACATCTACCCATACTTTCCAAACGGATCATCCCAGATTTCCTAAGTAGCTGCTCAACCTTCTCGATCACCAATCCCGTTATACTTTGTCACTCTCCAGCGAATATTCTCCTCTATCAGCGTACTCATCTGACTAAGGTCACTCCCTAGGCTCTTCCTAGGTTCTCACACTTCTCTGCCATTAGCTGCTAAAGAAATCCTTATGATGCCAGCCATCTACCTCCTGAATATCATCATATTTACTTAGTAGCTGACTCCCATCATCAAGAGTTCCACAAAGCACGAAGCAAGCAGCATTCGGGCATCGAATAATCTCCACCAACACGTAAAACCACTCTAGGTTACAACTCCACTTGCTCTTCTAACACTCAAAAGGTATCACTGAACTCAAGCAACCCTACCTCTCGCGGTTATCTAACTACTCCCTCAGTAGGCTCCTCCAATGCTCATCTAGGTATCTCTCCTAGATTACTCCTCTACTAAAAGTTCTCTCTGAAAGATTCTTGTTGGATACTCTTACTCCGCACATACTCAAAGCACATCATAGATAGCAAAAATTCCTAGGATAAGGCACCACAAATCAAGCAACTCTAGCCCTGAAATATGAAATACCTAGCCTATCTTCTAGCATGCATCACTAATATCTCAATACTAACTCATAACATAAATCAGTAAGGGTATTTTGGGAAATCACCGTTCGGGATCTGGCTGATTGTACACACTGCTCCTTCCTATTTTTCTCTTAGAAACTCTTGATCGTTTTAGAAAAATCATTTCTTTTGAAAAAAATTCTCAATTCCTTAATTTGAGTCCAGATATACCCGAAGGTGCATCCAAATCCCTCAAACCAAGGCTCTGATGCCAACTTGTAACACCGTAAATTTTCAAACAAATTTTTCGATTTAAAATCACATAATTCTCATGACACATTTCACAAAAATCCCATTTATTTAATTTACAAAACGCAACTTCATAATTGTTTGATTAATAATCCAGGATCCTCAAAACACAACTCTGTCTCTGGTGTGCACAATCAAGTCGTCGCCTTCCCGTGATCCTGAAAAGAACCTGAAACACATATCACATAACACGGTAATCACGAAGCTAAGTGAGTCCCCCAAAATACCACACATATCTCATTAGCCTCTCATGGCTATACTTAGATAAGACCCTCCGGTCTATGTGTCTCAGTGGGACCCTCCGGTCCCAAAACTCGGGTGGACCCTTCGGTCCTAACTCAGTAAGATCAGAATAATACACAACATAAATCACAAAAATGTACGCATATAAGACCCTCTGGTCTCACAAAGGTTACCACTCTAGGTAAAGTATAGTGAGAAGACTCACCTCGGATGATGAACAGCTCCTATAGATGTTGCTGCCGCACCGGCCTCTAACACTGGACGAAAATCCACAATTACCCAATTAAGATCTAAGTCCAAATCCTTACTCTTTAGGTCTAAAAGTATTCCACTAACTAGCCCATCGATAACCTAAAACTCATTGGGCCCACCAAGGCCCAATAATGAATAAGCTCTCCTGAGCTCCAACTCTCAAGTCCAAGCGACAAGCCCAACACAAGGGCCCAAGGCATATATATATATATATATATATATATATATATATATATAATATTTCTCTACTCAAAATCTCTAGTACACCAGCCCAAAGATCCAGGCCCAACCCTTAAGGCCCAAAATTAGATTTAGCCCAAAAAGCCCACAGCTAGGTTACGCGGGGCGTACCTCCCTTGGTACGCTCAGAGTACACAAGCATGCACAAAATCTAATCTGGGACCCCAACCCAGTACGTAGGCCGTACTAGGATTACGCTCGGCGTACGTACAGTATGAATTTTCTCACTTTCTAGGTCTTAACCGGTTAAGACCTTAGCTCATATCACAAATTTGGACTCCCTAGAGGCTCTTACTCCATAATGTTTGTGACTTTAAGCCTTAGCATGGAAGATAAAGTAACAAACACCCAAAACTCTCATTCTCTTATCTCAAAATGCTCATATCTCATGCATGGGTTGATTCAAACGTCCAAATCTTGATTTTTATGACACTATACTCCTAAATATACTCAAAGGAGATGATAATAAACTTTGGAGCTCAATATCTCATAAAGTCTCCAATTTGGGACTAAAATCCTAAAATATATTAAAATGATGCACAATTCAAAAGTGTGAGAAAGCTTTGAGCTTTATACCTCAACATGAAGCTTCCAACTCAGATAAGCGTAGACCCAAATCCTGGAATCCCACTCCTTCTTCTTCAAGGCTCCTTCTTCACTCCAAAGAAACACAAGATCACTCAATAGCTCACAAATGAACACACAAGCTCAATGGACGAGTATTTAGGGTTTGAGAGGGTTGATTGTCTGAGGATGGTATCCAGGAATGAGGCCATCTTATTCTTTATATAGGAAAACCCTCTCATTTAGGGTTTTCACTTTGTGCCTAGTACGCCCATCGTACCCTCTGGTACACCCAGCATACTAGGTGGCTCCGCTTAAGAGTCACGCACATGAGTATGTTAAGCGTACACACAGGTACGCCCAGCGTACTTAGCTACCACCTTTCTCAAATAAGGGACTTATCCTGCTAAAACTTCAAACTTCCATATTTTCATCGATATAACTCGGTTCCCAATGAACCTCATATCCACGGAAAGGTGACGAGAAGACCTATGCTTCTAGCAACTCGTCGCAGCCCTAAGGCTTCCTCATGCCCGGGTTGCAGCTCACGAACCCTAATCACAGACGATCCAAAACAGGATCTAACAATTTGGGTGATTGTTTATAGATTGACCAAGAGTGCACATTTCATACCAATTGTCGATAGTATATATGTTGAGAAGTTAGCTGACATCTATATTTGGGAGGTGGTGGTTCGGAACGGTGTGCTAGTTTTGGTGGTTTCAGACCGAAATGTTCGTTTCACCACCAGGTTCTGGAGGAAGTTTCATGAGGAGTTCGACACTCATTTGCACTTTAGTACATCATGTCGTCCTCGGACCGATGACCAGAGCTAGCGGATGACTCAGACACTCGAGAATATGTTTGGGGCTTGTGTGTTAGATTTCGGAGGGAGTTAGGATACTTACCTTCCACTAGTCGAGTTCTCCTATAACAGCAATTATCATGTTAGTATTAACCGACCAACTTTTGAGATGTTGAATGGAAGAAGGTGTAAGACCCCAGTATGTTGGGGGAGGTCGAGCATCGAGTTATGGGGAGAGTACCAAGGTGGTACTCAAGACCACTGAGTTGATTCAGCAGGTGTACGATAGGCTACGAGTTGTGCAAAGCCAACATAATCTTTAGCCGATCGACGAAGTTCGGACCTTGAGTTTCAGGTGGGAGATTTGGTGCTTCTGAAGGTGTCACCTTGGAAGGGTTTCATTCGATTTCGAAAGCGGGAAAAGTTGGGCCCCATATTCACTAATCCTTTTAGGATATCATCCCGGGTGGGCAGGGTTGCATACCAGCTGGATTTTCCTGATGAGCTTAGTCGGATCCATAACACCTTTCATGTATCCTAGTGTAACGCCCGCAGATTCGGGCTAGTCAGTTTAGAGATAATACGAGTTAGAAATGACTTTTTGATAGAAGATTATTTAGGATAAATAATCTTAACCTAAGTTATAGTATATGTCACATGGATTCCGTACATATAAAGAACACTGAAATCCGACTTATAACGAAGAAGTTCTGACCAGTCGAAGTTTTACGATTAAACCGACACGACTCCGCATAACGTAAAAAGTGAATTTTTGATAAATTAATTTTTAGCCTTAGTAATTTAAACTAAAGTCATAGTATTCGTTAAACCGAGAGTGCATATAGAGAACATCCAAATCTGACATCATAAGAAGAAGTTATGATTTTTCAAAGTTTCAACGTAGCAGTATACACCTCAGAAATCGAATTTTAGATCGGTCAATTTTTAGCCAAAATGATCTAAATGAGAATTGAAGATCTTGTTAATAGGAGTCTAACGATAAAAAGACAGTCGAACACGGGGTCCATATGTAGAAGTTATGAATTTAAAATTGGTCGTTAACAGTGTAATCTTCTCAGACTGTTAAATTTAAAATTGGTCGGGAATTCGCCAATGGGGTCAAAAGGAAAGTTGCAGATCTCCTAAATACCTACGCGTGTATATAAAGAACGTTAAAATGGAGCTCATGCAAAAGCTATGAATTTTTTAAAATTGGTTGTTTTACATGCGTCCTACGACACGTGTCAGCACCAGATGAAGCCTTAGTGCCTACGAAGACTCACGACATAAGAGGCATGTCTCGCGACGTGAGAGGCCCCTAGATAGCCTATAAATAGAGCCAAAATTCACTGATTTCGTCACACCTTTCAACTCCATTCTCTCCCAAACCCCCCAAGATCCTAAGATCTTTTCTCTAGCACCTCCTAGGTGTTAGTAGCGAGTCCCTAAGTGCCAGAAGGCCCGGAGAAAAAGAGATTTCGGCTCAGAAGTTATGCCCACACAGAGCCCGTTTCCTCGCTAAACCCCCTTGTAAGTGAGTAATGATTACCATACTTTAAGTATAACTTATATTTAAGTTCACTATCGTTAATATAAACCTATAAATAAGATTTATCAGTGATTCTAAGTTGTTATACTGATTGATCTACTTACGGGGATGATGTATAGGCTGTGATTTAGTGAGGTATTTAAAATGGGATTTCCAAACTGTATACTTTGTATACCAAACGGACCCTAACTCCAACATGATCCTACCTGGTTGTTCCTTACTTGATAGATCTTGAAGTAGACTTTGAGTTAATGACAAATCTAGATCAATAATTAGTCACGATAAATAATAGAATAAGACTTAGTAATCATGATACTAGGTTTCGTCAAAAGAAAAGATAATTGTTAGAAGCGAAGCGCTGCCCAAATTATGAGTCGTCACCTTAACAAGTGAGTGAATAGTTACTTTCATCTTACATATAGATATGAAGTATTTTATATTAATACATGATATATGTACTTATTATATGTGCTCCTGATATCTATGCTATATGAACGATTTATACATGTTTTACCTGATTTAAACTATATATGTATTTTTATACCTATAAATATATAGGGTAAATATGGGTAGATGAAAGATGATATAGATGATGAGAGATGAAAGATGATATAGATGTTCAGAGGTGAAAGATGATGAGAAGCCTTGACTTTAGAGCTGATCTAGTTATCTAGCAGAGTATAGATGACAACTACAGACTATTCTAGATAGTCCAGTGGAACGGTAGTAGGCTCGCAACTTGTAGGTGTTTTTGAAATATGTGCTCACCAGATCTACTCTAAAAATCCTAGCAGTTGCGCCTAATGGATAATATTGGCAACTATGCCTAATAGATAACCTTTAAACTACGTGTTCACCAGATATACTCTAAAAATCCTGGCAGTTGCGCCTAATGGATAATATTGGCAACTGTGCCTAATAGATAACAATGGCAGTTGTGTCTAATAGACAACAATAGCGATTGTGCCTAAAAGATAACATCGACAGCTATGGACTTACTGCCTGTAAGATAAACCCTGGCAGCGATGGACTTCGTGCCATTTCCTTAGGACAATCCTTAGGAATAAATAAATGAAGAATAGATCATTCTTAGGGAAGATCCTTAAGAATAAAGTGTTGGGTTTTGAGCATTCTACCACTCCTAAGTGTACATGCAACCCTAAATACCTTGGATCTATGTTTTCTCTATTATACATACAAATATGAACAACCAAGGTATTATCCTAATCTAGCATACAAAACAATGAATATAACAAGATAGAATACATACCTCTTTGATGTATAATGTCTTCATGAAGCTTGAGTGCCTAGTGCCTCAAGTGTGACACCTCAAATGGTTCACACAATACCAAATACACTTGGAATGACTTGAGATAATTCTACACTTCATGAAAATCGGCTAGCCCTTCTATTACACACACTATTCCCGATTTTGGTCAAGAATAAGATGCATATATAGTTAGGGTTACACCATGTAAACCCTAATTGACATGGCCTTTCATTTCCATGATCCATGGGTACAAAAACACCATGAAGCATCATATGGGTTTTAGCCCAACTAGATAATCCATGGAGCATTAGCCCACTATATAAGTATGGATGATTTACACAATCAACCCATATATTTAATTAGTCTTCTTTTGATCACATAATTAATTCTTGATCAATACTAATTAAATATTATTATTCTTATTATTAATATACTAGAACTTATAATATATTAATAACCATAAGTGTCTTATTTCTCTCATTTAGTCTATCCAAGCGCATGATGCCATGCAACCTAAATGGACCATGTCGGGTCGGGTCAAGTCTTACCAATTATAGTTATGGACTTAGACATTAATCCAACATAAAGAAGATAATGGGGATGGGAAATTGGGTTAATTGTTTGGTGGTTAAACATAATAATTATATTATTGTGGGTTGAAAACCCTATGTACTCACCAGGGTTCCCAACCTAACCCACTCAGTTTATTGTATCAGAGGTGGCTATATGAAAGATACATTTTGCTGAGAGATTCAAGGATTATTAAGCCATTAGTTTAATTACTGTAAGGCTTGTAATATTTCGTTATGCTTATGCTTTTGTATTGACGATGACATCCCAATGTTTTAATATAAATAAAATACATTTCTTCAAAAATGCTTTGATAATATCATTATCATGTTTTTCTAGGAACAAATTCCGCAATATTTCTCTTCAAAAAGGATACTCTTATTTTAAAATAAGCATAAATAAAATTTTTAAAATGACCGTGAATACAGGGATGTCACACCCAGCTTCGAAAGTGTATGGCTGATGAATCTGCAGTTGTTCCTATGGAAGATATTCAGGAGGATAAGTGCTTGAATTACATTGAGAGATCGGTGGTGATCCTCGATCGGAAGATGAAGACCTTGTGAAACAAGGTGGTGGGTTTAGTGAAGGTGCAATGGTTGCACCGAAAGGGTTCAGAGTGGACATGGGAGCTTGAGGAGGAGACGCGGGAGCATTATTATGAGTTATTTGCGGCAGCGGACTTCGATGACGAATTCTGATTCTAGTGGGGGAGAATTTTAGCACCCATATCATTGAGGTACTTACTTTTCAATTTATAGATTTGGAGGAGGGTCACGATGTGAGACTTGGTGGTCACGTCGTGAGTGACCATTGACTTGTTGACTCGTATTTTTGATCCTCACGATGTGAGACATTGGATGCTCGCGATGTGAGAATGTCTTGATGACCAAAACCCTATTATTTCAAGTATTTAATGCAATAAGAGGGCTAGGGTTGCCCATGTAACATCCCAAGTAAGAATCAAGAGTTCAGGGGGTAAAGTGTAAGTTTAGAAAAGAGGAACTCAGCGAGTAGGAGCTGCAACTCGTTGAGTCTAAGCGTGTGTCGGGCACATGTTAAGTGACCGGACTCGCCGAGTCGGAGGCTGGACTCGACGAGTCCGTGCTGGAATGAGAAACCCTAATTCCTAGGGTTTGCACCCTATTTAAGGAGACTTAAATGTAACACCCGGGTTCCAGGGCTAAGCATTTTTAGACAATGTAATAGTCTAGGTCAACTCTTGTAACTCTTTTTGAAGTAATAAAGATGAAATATTTGAGTATTATGTGAATTATGTGTATTTATGTGCTTATTATTTAATTATAAATGTATAATTAATAAAGAATAAAAATAAGCATCAAAATTAAAGTATGAGATAAGCCCGATATCTTTATATAAAGTTTTAGTGGTCGAAACAAGGATTTCGGGGATATAAAGAACGCCGAAATTCGAGTTATAACGAAGAAGTTATGACGCGTAAATAGTGAATTTATGATAGAGCGAGATTTAGCCTTAGCACTCTAAACGAAAGTCGTAGAATGTGTTAAACTAAGAGCGTCGGTAAAAAGAACGCCTGAATATGACTTCGTATGAAGAAGTTATGATTTTTCGAAGTTTCGAGTTAGCAGTGTACAACCCGAAATTCGAATATTAGATCGAGCAGTTTTCAGCCGATACGACCTGAATGAGAATCGAATATCTCGTTAAAATTAGCATAACGAGAAAAAGATGGGCGAAAACGAACGTCGGATGAAGAAGTTATGAGGATTTAATGGACCAATCATGTCCCGGCCTGTTAATAATATAAAATTTAAAATCGAATCAAAATTAGCCGACGGAGTCTAAACAAAAGTTGTAGAGTACATTCCCACCTTCGCGTGGATATAAAGAACGTCGAAAACAGAGCTCGTATGTGAAAGTTATGATTTTTAGAAGTTAAGAGTGCAATTTGCGAAATCTAATGCTAGAACGATGACGTGGCAAGATCCCAGTCGTCGCTTGCTGATCATGGCTCGCTTCGGATGAAGGACACGTCGCCTCTCGGACGCCTAGCGTTCTCCTTACGCGCCGCGTGCGAGGTCGGAACGCCTCGCGTACTTCAGCCTCCTGCGGTCCAAGATTGAGCCACGTCGTACCATCCGAAGTCTGCCACCTCGCATCTTATCCGAGCCACTACGCCAGCGTAGGTCCGAGGTACGCCCAGCGTACCGAGGCCTCGCAGCCTATAAAAGGGAACCGAGGGCAACCTCATTTCTTGCACCTTTCCACCTTCTTTCTCTCACTAGTTTCTCTCTCTAGCTCCTCTAAACCCCCCTAAGCCCTAGACAAAACCCCTAGCTCCCGAGGGAAGCCCCGAGGCTCCCGGAGTCCCGAGAAAAAGAGTCTTTCGGTTTCGAAACGCTGCTCCAAATAAAGTTTCGGTTTTCGTTAAAATCCGTTGTAAGTGAGCTACGCTTACGCAATTTTTAATATAGCTTTCAAATAATTATAGGAATGTTATTAGGTCCTTAAAATAATTATTTAGGCTATTATTATGAGTTATATTGAATGTTATTTAACGCTTATATAATAATAATAATAATAATAGTCATACTATTAATTTGTCGCGGTTGACGTTAGACTAAACCCTAGTGGTATCGATACTAGGTTTTATCGAAGGAAAATTGTTTTGAGAGTATCGAAGCGTTGTCTGAGTACTGAGTCACCACCTTTCAAGTGAGTGCATAGTTACTTTCAGCTTACACATAGATATAAAGTATTTTATATAAATTGCATGCTATGTGTGCATATTATTTGAATACTTGCTATCTATGCTGGATGAACATTTTTATACATGTTTTCAATGATTTAAACTGTATATGTATTTTATATCTACGAAAATGTTGGGGTAAAACATGGGTAGATGTATTATTTGCTATGTGATAAAATGAAATAATGAGAGGCCTCGTTATAGATGTTATTGATGATCCAGTCATTTAGCGGAGTATTGATGACGACCACGGACTATTCTAGACAGTCCAGTGGAACACTATCAGGCTCGCAACCTGTAGGTGTTTATTTGAACTGTGTGTTTATTTGAACTATGTGCTCATCAGGTGTATTCCATCCCCCACATGGTTACCTTAAGGACATTTATTGCTAAGGAATCCCCTTAGCAGTAGTGTCCATCCCGATGATAGTCCTTAGACTAGGTCCCTTGTGTTAGATGTTTTAGGGACGTAAAGTGAGGATAACGGGAACGGGTAATCGGGTTTGTTTGGTTTGATAAAGCTAATAACTTATTTATTGTGCGTTGAAAACCCTATGTGCTCACCAGGCTCCCAAGCCTGACCCACTCAGTTTCTTGTATTACAGGTAGTGGCGCATGAGCATAGATGTGATGTCTTGGGATGAGAGATTAATGGATTTTAGGCCTGTAAATAAGGAATAATGTAGTAAGGCCTATGTTGTATTGTTTATGCTTATGATCTGTATTGAACATGACATCCCGAGTCTTTTTAATGAAATACATTTCTACGGAAATGCTTTTGATAAATCTTTATCATATTTTGTTTTGGGACAAATTCCGCAACAGTTTTATTTAAAATGTTACTCTGATTTTTAAACAAAGCATAAACAAAATCGGTCTTTTCTGGCCATGAAAATGGGGATGTCACATTAAGCCCCCATTTCGGCCCCTTATTACTCCCCTGAGAATCAGCAGCCCTAAAATCATAAGTGAGAGCTCTGGGAGCATTTTGGAGCTTGATAAGTGGATTTAGAAAGGAAGTCTTAAAGATTAAGAAGCTTGGATCAAGAAGGCTTGAGGAGATTTGGTTTACTCTTCAGTTGGAGGTTGTTTTGAGGTAGGGATTCGTCATCTTGGCTTTATTTTTTCTAGATCCACCTTTCATGGAGCTTTAGGGTTTGTTTGGAGGAATTTATGATGAGATCTTGATACATGAGCTAGATCAGGAGTTGAAACTCCAGATCAGAGTTCTATATGGATTCTATGTGAAGAAATCCCTTTGTTTAGCTATGCAAAAGCCATCCCTAATGAGTTAAGTTCCATTTTATCTTGGTTTTTGGTGAATGGATCATGGAAGCACGTAAAGGTAGCAACTTTATGTTGCTAATGAACCATAGGAACCCCGATCTATTGTTTGGAGCAAAGGAGAAGCTATGTAATTTCAGATTATGGAATATCCCGTGTGGACTCGGCGAGTCTGGGAGAAGACTCGCAGAGTCGGGTAGGGTTTGATCCGATTAGTCCCGTGTGGACTCGGCGAGTTGGAAGAACAACTCGGCGAGTCTGTTGAAGATTGCCTTGGACTCGGCGAGTCTGGTTATGGAACCCTAGCCTTTCCTGGTTAAGCTGTGTCTCGGTGAGTTGAGGGGCAACGCGGTGAGTTGAGCAGGATGAGACTCATAGATTGTTGGACTCAGCGAGTCTTGGGGTGACTCGGCGAGTTGAGTCGTGATTGGGAGTTCATGAGTAAAGGAACTCGACGAGTTGACGGGTTGACTTGACGAGTAGGGTCAACCAGGAAGGTTGACTTTGACTGAGGACTTTGACTTTGACCAAGGGTTGACCAGTTGACTTTCGTGGGTATTTTGGTATTTATTGGTTTTGGTTATTTGTTAATGTTCAGTGGTGGAGTTCGTGTCGGTGGTCGGAGCAGCGTGATCTTATTCTTCAGTCGGCAGTTGCAGGTGAGTTATCCTCACTATACTGACAGGGTCTACGGCACCAAGGTCGGCCCTCTATCGGATGGAAATCCGGGTATTGTTGTTATGTTATTGCTTTGCTATGTTTGCATCCGGGTAGTTAGGATGGTATATGTGTGACCGTAAGGTCTTATGTGCTATGAAGAGTATGAGATATACGTTGTTAGATGTTATGAGAGTTGTATGTGTCATGTTACAATATCAGCAGTATGTTATGGACCGGAAGGTCATCATGTTATAGAAGGTCTTATGTGCTATGAAGAGTATGAGATATACGTTGTTAGATGTTATGAGAGTTGTATGTGTTATGTTATGATAGGAGCAATATGTTATGGACCGGAAGGTCATCATGTTATATGCGGTTATGTGATATGTATGTGCTATGCATGTTATGTATGATAAGGACCAGAAGGTTAAGATGATATTTATGTATGTGCTACGTATGCTACGTATGGTAAGGACCGAAAGGTCAAGCTGATATGGACCAAAAGGTCAACAGAGTATGGACCGAAAGGTCAACAGAGTTATGGGATGGAAATCCCCTGTGGCATATGGATCAGAAGATACTATGGAGTTATGGCCTGGAAGGGTGTATGTGTTGTTATGGCCTGGAAGGGCGTACGTGTTGTTATGGCCTGGAAGGGCGTATGTGTTGTATGTAGTATTTTGGGGGTAACTCACTAAGCTTTTGGGCTTACAGTTTCAGTGTATTGTTCCAGGTACTTCAGGAGACCGTGGCAAGGCGAAGGCGTGATCGTACCGCTCCTCAGTTTTATGTTGATGTTTCTAGGATAATCTGATAATAAAAGAATTGAAAACCTTTTTGTAATAACTTAATGAATATGGTTGTTTTTGAAAAATTTAAATTGGTTGTAAATTTTATGGTCATTACAACCCATCCTTAGCCTCACTTACTTTCTTGCCTCCTGGAAACCCTAATCTCGACATTACTTGAGGTCCTTAGCCATTTTTGGTAACATTAAAGCACTTTTTGGTGGTTTGTTGCTCATTGAAGTGAAAGAAGACATTGTTAGAGCAATCTCTTGGTAATCCAACTTCTACCTCACCTTCTTGTAGAGCTTTTGGACCATTGTAAGTCATAAATCTCTAGCCTTTTTACCTATTGCATGCTAAATCTAGGTTTTAAGCTCTTTTTTTCATGATGGTGAAGGATTTCATGCATAGGATCCATAAAGTTGGAAACTTTACGGATCATTGAGGCATTCTCTGTAATATAATCCTTGGATCTGATTTTTGGTGTAGTTTGAGAATCCAAGCATAATTCTTGATCTTATTTTTCCCTCTTTTGACCTAGTGAGTATTTGAGTCATGCATTGGACATGCATGATTGAAAAGCTATGATTTTTATCATCCTTTGGGTGAGGAAAGACCCTCTGGAAAGTCCCATGTAATGGTTGAAAGGAATAAGAGCTTAATGCTCCAAGGTGGCTAATGCAGCACTCACGACGTGAGGAATAAGTTTATCACATCATGAGAATGCATGTCATCCCGACTATTTAGTTCCGATTAGGTCACGACATGACCCAGGAAGTGGTCACGACGTGACCCAGTAAGTGTTCGCGACGTGAAAATGATTGAAATCGAGACTGGACAAGATTTTGCGTTGAGTTGACCCGCTAAGTTAGGACCGGATCGAGTCAATGCTCACGATGTGACCATGGGTTGGTCACGACATGAGGGTCATCTGTTGGAGTTTGGACCGTTGAATTAAGGCCATTTGTGATCATTTGGGTCTTAGGGTTCTCTAGATGGGTTGGTCCATTCATGGACCTAGTTTGGGCTTGGGCCATTATTGGGCTTAACCCTAGAAATGTGACTTGGTTTGGTATTGATTGTGCTTAGTGTGAGTAGTCATTCTACAGCAGATCCGAGCGTGATTTTTGTTATCTTCTGATTGAGGTGAGTCTCCTCACTGGATTCATGGGTCAATGTAACATCCGATTTAAGGGATATTATTGTAAAGGTTAATCTTGGGTTTCAAGGGGGGACTCGACGAGTTGAGGGTCCAACTCGTCGAGTCGAGTCGCGATCCTTCGGGGGATTTAATGAGTGGACTCGACGAGTCAGAAGAGGGACTCGCCGAGTAGATACTGGTCCGAGAGAAACCCTAAGTTTCGGGCTTGGAGCGTATTTAAAGGAACTTATGACCTTGGGTGCGCCTCATATCCTCTGTGAGAAACCCTAAATCACCATGGGAGCTTGGGTGAGTTCTTATGATGATATCAAGTGATTTAGTGAGTTATATGGAAGGAAAGGTACATGAATCAAGCAAGGAACGAGATGGAGGCTGTGGATCTAGCTTATCTTCTCATGGAGCTGCTGTGGAAGGTATGACCTTGCATCCTTTTCAACTAATTGTGATTAGACCTCTAGATCTTGGGAGTTTTGGGGCTTAACTCCCCTCCTTTTATCTTTGAGCTAAGTGAGACATGATCTGAGGTGGGAAACCTCAGATCTGAGCCTTGAGAGGTCCTTAGAGGCTAGATGCCTCAGCTTTAGTGGGCCAAATGAAGGTTGTTGAGCAAAAACCTTCATGAAGAGTATGTTTTGGTGTTTTGCAGCTATAACACCGTGCATTAGCGTAAAGATCGAAACTTTACGAAAGTATTAAGCCTTGGAATGATAGATATATAGATTAGAGTGTTAGATTTGGTTGAAATCGTCTGGATAAGGAAAAGTCTGAATGGACTCGCCGAGTCAATGAGCCGACTCGACGAGTCGGCTAGGGCTTCATGTCTGGACTAAATCGCGATTTAGCCCGGCGAGTCGTGGGGTCGGCTCGACGAGTTAAGATGGATCTTCAAGAGACTTCGGGAATGTGAGTGAACTCGACGAGTCACAAAGGTGTACTCGTCGAGTCGGGCCAAGTGGGACTGTTGACTTGAGTTGACTTTTGTTGACTGTGGGGTCTTGGTCAACATAAGTAATAGAGACCATGGAGGGGTAAAATGGTCCTTTATCCACTTCCCAATTAGATAGGGAAAGAGTAATTGTCAGTTTAATTGGAGTTTAGATTTTGAGTGTTAATTAGAGGTATTTGTCTTATGTGTTAGGCGGTGGCGAGTTCGAGATTCGAGTGTGAGGATAGCTGCTTTTTTCTTGTCAGGTGAGTCTTCTCACTATACTTTACCTAGAGTGGTAATTAGAGTTATACGACAAAGTATCTTGTATGCTATTTGTGTGATTGTGATACACTGCATTATTTCTATGTGATTCATGTTGTGTATGTTCCAGAGTTTACAGAGTTAGAACCGGAAGGTTCACAGAGTTAGGACTGGAGGGTCCATAGAGTTATAGCCTCGAGTGTCTAGTATGTGTTATATATGGTATTTTGGGGAACTCACTAAGCATCATGCTTACCGTGTTATGTGTTATGTGTTTCAGGTTTTCCTCTCGGGATCGCGGGACGGCACCGACTTGATTGTACACACCAGAGAAAGAGTTATGAGGATCCTGGATTATTAATGGAATTGTACTTCGTAATTGAATAAAATAGATTTTATACGATATGTTATGAAGAGTATGCATTTTAAAATTGAAAAATTGTTTTAAATTTTCACGTCGTCACAAGTTGGTATCAGAGCCTTGGTTTGAGGGATTCGAATGCACCTTCAGGTATGTTGGAACTCAAACTGAGGAATTGAGGAAAGTTTTTCAAAATAAGTGATTTTTCTAAAACGAGTAGGAGTTTTAAGAGAAAACGAGAAAGAGCTGTGTATACAATCAGCCAGAGCCCGAACGGTGATTTCCCAAAATACCCTTATCTTATGTGTTATGAGATATTATACATGCTAGAGACAGGCTAGGTATTTCATATTTTAGGACTAGAGTGGCTTGATTTGTGATGCCTTAGTCTAGGAGTTGCTGTTATCTGTGATGCACTTTCGAGTATGTGATGAGTAAGAGTATCCAGCGGGAATCCTTGTAGAGAAGGGACCTGAGTAGAGAAGTAATCTAGGAGAGATACCTAGATGAGCATTTATGGTGCCTACTGCGAGAATAGTTAGACACCTGCGAGGGGTAGAGTTACTTGATTTCGGTGATATCTTTTGAGCGTGAGTAGAGCTAGTGGAGTTGTACCTAGAGTGGTTTCTCATGTTGGTAGAGATTATTCAATGCCGAATGTTGCTTGCTTCGTGCTTTGTAGAACTCTCGGTGATAGGAGACAGCTACTAAGTGAATATGACGATATTCAAGAGGTAAGTGGTTGGCATCATTAGGAGTTCTTTAGCAGCTGATGGCGGAGAAATGTGAGAACCTAGGAAGAGCCTAGGAAGTGACCTTAGTCAGAAGAGTACGCTGGCAGAGTAGAGCATTTCGCTGGGAAGCGAGTACGCGTATGGGGATTGGTGATTGAGAAGGTTAAGCAGCTACTCAGGGAATCTGGTATGGTCCTTGTAGAAAGTATGGGTAGATGTGGCAGGTAGTATAGGCCCGTACTACTGAAAGCAGAGGACCCATACTCGATGCAGGGAATATTCCAGACATTCTGAGTAGCAGATCGAGAGGTGATGTCATGGTTCGAGTACCATGATCACTAGCAAATCGAGAGGTGATGTCTTGGTTCGAGTACCATGATCAGTAACAGATCGAGAGGTGATGTCATGGTTCGGGTACCATGATCAATAGCAGATCGAGAGGTGATGTCATGGTTTGGGCACCATGATCGGTAGCAGAGCGAGAGGTGATGTCATGGTTCGAGTACCATGCTTCGTAGCGGATAGTGTTTGTGCTTTTTCCAGATATCATGTCGTGTTTGGGTTATTCTATGATCGAATGCGACAGAATATGGGGCCAGAGGGCCATGTTGAACGAGTTTCAATGGAGCATACCTTGAGAAGAGATTTGAGTTGATTTCTGAGAGATTTTTTTTAGTGAGATGTCAGTTAGAGTCGCAAGACTCGAAGATGAGTGGAGATGATATTATATGAAGGATTGCGGCCTGAGTTGAGCAACCAGCCGATAGTGGAGACGTCACCTTCTGTGATCTAAGTGGTGCTATTTCTGTTTCCTTTGGGAAACATAAGAAGTGTCGAGATTTTTGGTTTTGAGATTGGGGGTAACCCCTGCGGGGTAGCAGTGATGGCGATCTTCCACCGGAGTATTTGGCAGTAGGTCTGCCAAGAGGTAATGATATAGCATGATCAGGCTGACGGTGGGAACTAAGATGGTCAAGGACCAGGACACACCCTACTCGAGCATAGTAGGGCACGTGTTAGCTGTAGCAACGGATGATCAAGAAGAGTATATCGGGGTGATGTTTTTTTTTGTCTATGATGGGTACCGAGAGTGGAAGGGGAGTCTCTGCTCTTATGATGAGTGATGTGATAGAGCGTTGGTTGAGGAGTCGAGGATGAAGAGAATGATAGTTCATTATTTCCATACTAAGAGTCAGAGTTAATATTGGACAATTGGGGAGGTCCGGTGATGGGAGGGTGTGAGTTTCTGAATGACTAGAGATAGTCATAATGGGAATTTCTGAGAATTTCATCTGAGATTGGGGTTATTTGGGGTTGCTTGATCATTGTCGGGAGATCATCGAGCATGTGTAGCACCTTCCAGGAGTAGGTGCGATGTTACTGGTGGGAACAGTCTGTGGGATAGGTTGTTGGTGCATCAAATGATGATGGTTCAAACCCTGAGTGGGGGAGAACCGGGTATTCTAATGAGAAAATCAGAGGTTGGAACAAGAGAGGTTAGAGAACTGGATATAGAGACCTGTGGTACGGATTCAGAATACCAGCGTTCTTGGTGGTTAAGGTGAGGTGCAGAGTAAGTTTATGCATGAGGCTCGTGCTCATGAAAGGATGAGTGTCTCCACGGCCGGTGGCCGGTGGTCAGGGAACTCGTAGTGGTTAGAAATTCTTCGAGGTGGTTTGGCTTGTAAGGTTAGTTTGGCGGTTGGTAAATTCCGGTCCGATGTATGGGCTGTTATATGTAGTTTGGGAAGAGCAGATGTGGAATTAGACGGCCAACCTCAGGGTCGGTCAGTGTATTCTTGCATGAGTTTTGAGCAATAGAGGAGGGAGTTTCGGATGGTTGTCATCATGTTCCGAGTCATTGTCGATTCATCAGTGTTTCAATTGAGAGTTGGGATACTCCGAAGTTGCGCGTTGTGTGAAATGAAGGATAGTTATGATATCATGAGGGAATGCATGGAGGTATCCGTGTATGATTTCGTAAGTATGGGATCGGTGGTTGAAGCAGGACATTGTGATGTTCTGCGAGGGTGTTCCGGGGTATCCAAGTATGATGCCCTAAACTCCGAATCATTTTAGAGTCGTGAGTTTGAGGCGGAAAGTGGTGAATTAAGTATCTACGGTTCCAATGGGAGCCCTTCGGGTATTGACATCACGAGGGATCATTTAAGAAGGTGGATGGCATCACGGAAAGGTGTTATGTTATGGCAGTTGTCATCAGATATTGATGCGTAAATTGGATGAGTGTGGGTACCTATCTATGTTAGTCCGCGGAGCATGAGTTAGAGGACGCAGAGTGGTGTTAACGTGAGTATGAGACTGTGGGATGATAAGAGAGAGCGCTGCTAGTCAGCAAGAGGGTGTTTTGATACTGCGGGGATCCGTAGTACTCACTAGTCAGTGAGAGGGTGTTGTAATATTGTAGGGAGTCGTAGTACTCACTAGTCAGCGAGAGGGTGTTGTGATACTACAGGGAGTCGTAGTACTCACTAGTCAGTGAGAGGGTGTTGTGATACTGCGGGGAGCCATAGTACTCACTAGTCAGTGAGAGGGTGTTGTGATACTGCGGGGAGCCATAGTACTCACTAGTCAGCAAGAGGGTGTTGTGATACTGCGGGGAGCCGTAGTACTCACTAGTCAGTGAGAGGGTGTTTTGATACTGCGGAGAGCCGTAGTATTCACTAGTCAGTGAGAGAGTGTTGTGATACTGCAGGGAGCCGTAGTACTCACTAGTCAGCGAGAGGGTGTTGTGATACTACGGGGAGCCGTAGTACTCACTAGTCAGTGAGAGGGTGTTATGATACTGCAGGGAGCCGTAGTATTCACTACTCAGTGAGAGGGTGTTGTGATACTGCGGGGAGCCGTAGTACTCACTAGTCAGCGAGAGGGTGTTGTGATACTACGGGGAGCCGTAGTATTCACTAGTCAGCGAGAGGGTGTTGCGATACTGCAGGGAGCCGTAGTACTCACTAGTCAGTGAGAGGGTGTTGTGATACTGCGGGGGGCCGTAGTATTCACTAGTCAGCAGAGGGTATCGTGGTGCTACAGGAAGCCATATTATTCGCAAGTCAGATCATGACACAAAGGAGTGTTAGGCTTGGGTAGCCTTATTATTGAGTTTTTGGGGACCTGGTGATCGGATCAGGAGCGAGACTGTGGTCTCCTTAATGATCAGGGATCGTTATATACTGAGTTAAGGTGTGGTTATCACAATCAGAAGGAATTGGGGAAGTGACGTACGCATGGGCTGCGAGTCATGAGTCATGGGTTGAGTGGTTCATAAGGACGGGTGGTTCCAATTATGGGTCGGACCAGACTCTCAAGTTTGAGTTTGGCTCTAGTGGTGCCTTGAGTAGGCGAGATGAGATTCTAGATTCTGAGATGGGTCCTAAGTTGAGAGGTATTGTTATCCAGCTGATGCCTTAAACTTGTGTAGGTCAACACTCGGGTACGGGAGGTACCGCGAGGCGCATGTATCTAGGGAGTAGTATTCGACAAAGGTCGAGGGTGAAATGATTTAGTGGGTTTGTATTATTCGTTGGGGTAAAGAGAGCTACGTGACTTGTGTGTCATCGGGCCGAGATTGTTGTGTGAGAAGGAAGTCGGTGAGACATTTCGGGGCATGTTATAGGTGACCTTTGGAGGTGCAACTGTGGAGTCAAGAGTTGACTTAGTGCCCAGTATTGAAAAGGGATACGAGAAACAAAGTTGGGGCTTTCGAATGTGATATCTGAGGACACTTCTGAACGAGTATGGTTTTTACCTTGTGTCTAAGGGCAGAGTGTTAAGGATTCTACGTCGGATGGGTCCTGATAGTGGTTTAGTAGATGAGCCCTAGTGAGGTGTGGACCCTTCCGTTTCTTGGGGCGTGATTCAGATCTTTTAGCATGTTGGTATGAGTCAGCGGTATCCGATTGTTGGATTCGGTCTTGTGAGAATCAGAGGATCAGTGGGTTATCAGGGTTGACATTCGAGGAACGAATATCATGGTGATCGCTTGAGTAGGTGGTATGGCTGCGAGTTAGGCCACTAGAGTTTCCAGATATTGGGAAAGAGTATATTGCGGCCGAAGAGTTGGATTAGTTCTGGATTCGGGAGTTCTGTGTGATTACAGTTGTCCATGGAAGAGGATTTCGGTTTGGCATGAGATCCTTTCGGCGGTGCCTTCGGGTGGTTGGATGTAATATGTGGTTAGGGAGTGATTTCAAGGGCGAAATCAAATTCAAGTGGGGGAGAATTGTAACATCCGAATTTCAGGGATATTATTGTAAAGGTTAATCTTGGGTTTCAAGGGGGGACTCGACGAGTTGAGGGTCCAACTCGCCAAGTCGAGTCAGGATCCTTCGGGGGATTTAATGAGTGGACTCGATGAGTCAGAAGAGGGACTCGCCAAGTAGATACTGGTCCGAGAGAAACCCTAAGTTCCGGGCTTGGAGCGTATTTAAAGGAACTTATGACCTTGGGTGCGCCTCATAACCTCTGTGAGAAACCCTAAATCACCATGGGAGCTTGGGTGAGTTCTTATGATGAAATCAAGTGATTTAGTGAGTTATATGGAAGGAAAGGTGCATGAATCAAGAAAGGAACGAGATGGAGGCTGTGGATCTAACTTATCTTCTCATGGAGCTGCTGTGGAAGGTATGACCTTGCATCCTTTTCACCTAATTGCGATTAGACCTCTAGATCTTGGGAGTTTTGGGGCTTAACTCCCCTCCTTTTATCTTTGAGCTAAGTGAGACATGATCTAAGGTGGGAAACCTCAGATCTGAGCCTTGAGAGGTCCTTAGAGGCTAGATGCCTCGGCTTTAGTGGCCCAAATGAAGGTTGTTGAGAAAAAACCTTCATGAAGAGTATGTTTTAGTGTTTTGGAGCTATAACACCGTGCATTAGCATAAAGATCGAAACTTTACGAAAGTATTAAGCCTTGGAATGATAGATATATAGATTAGAGTGTTGGATCTGGTTGAAATCGTCTGGATAAGGAAAAAGTCCGAATGGACTCGTCGAGTCAATGAGCCGACTCGACGAGTCGGCTAGGGCTTCATGTCTGGACTGAATTGTGATTTAGCTTGGCGAGTTGTGGGGTCGGCTCGACGAGTTAAGCGGGATCTTCAAGAGACTTCAGGAAGGTGAGTGAACTCGACGAGTCACAAAGATGTACTCGTCGAGTCGGGCCAAGTGGGACTGTTGACTTGAGTTGACTTATGTTGAATGTGGGGTCTTGGTCAACATAAGTAATAGAGACCATGGAGGGGTAAAATGGTCCTTTATCCACTTCCCAATTAGATAGGGAAAGAGTAATCGTCAGTTTAATTGGAGTTGAGATTTCGAGTGTTAATTAGAGATATTTGTCTTATGTGTTAGGCGGTGGCGAGTTCGAGATTCAAGTGTGAGGATAGCTGCTTTTTGCTTGTCAGGTGAATCTTCTCACTATACTTTACCTAGAATGGTAATTAGAGTTATACGACAGAGTATCTTGTATGCTATTTGTGTGATTGTGATACACTGCATTATTTCTATGTGATTCATGTCGTGTATGTTCCAGAGTTTACAGAATTAGAACCGGAAGGTTCACAGAGTTAGGACTGGAGGGTCCACAGAGTTAGGACTGAAGGGTCCACAAAGTTATAGCCTCAAGTGGCTAGTATGTGTTATATGTGGTATTTTGGGGAACTCACTAAGATTCGTGCTTACCGTGTTATGTGTTATGTGTTTCAGGTTTTCCTCTCGGAATCGCGGGACGGCACCGGCTTGATTATACACACCAGAGAAAGAGTTATGAGGATCTTGGATTATTAATGGAGTTGTGCTTTGTAATTGAATAAAAGAGATTTTTATACGATATGTTATGAAGAGTATGCATTTTAAAATTGAAAAATTGTTTTAAATTTTCACGTCGTCACAGTCAAAGGCACCAATGTTGGCCCATTATCTTGTTATATGGAATGTAAGTTGTCTCTGTGATAATTGCATGAAAGACAAGGATTTGACCCCCTGGAAATTATATGAAAGAATAGGATATGGCCCCTGGAAATTGAATGAAATACCAGGATCTGGCCCCTGACACTGGTATGTATGACCGGGATTTGGCCCTCGGCATTGCACGGAAAGACCATGGTTTGGCCCATGGCAGGAAATGATTATAAGACTATGATTTGGCCCATAGCATATATTTTCTTTTGTGTTTGCTATGTGGTATTTTGGGGAACTCACTAAGCTTTGTGCTTATAGTTTATGTTTATGGTTTTAGGTACTCCCAATTCAAAAGGGAAGGGCCCAGTGTGATGGTACAACATCCTCCTTCAGATTTCCGCATTTCAAATAATTGTACTATGATGTTTCGAGTATTGTAATGAATGATGGTTTTTGGTACAATAAATGAATGAAATTAATAGATTTTAAATGAAAATTGTCACCACTATTTTTGGGTTGTTACACCACCAGGTTGGGGGCGCTCCATGCTCTTAAAGGGCGCTCCGCGCTTTCCGATAAATTCCTGATTTTTCGTGTTTCAACTTCAGCTTCAAACGATCATAACTTCTTCGTTCTAACTTCGTTTTCAGTGACCTTTATATGCACGGTAAGGTATTCAAAAGACCCAAAATTTATGTCCACTTACTTTTGTATTAAAGCATATATAACTTAATTCATTAATACATACAAAAGTACAAAATATCACTTTTCCTGTTTTACGCCTTTGGCTCCAACACACAATTCAATGGCTCAAATCACTTAATCAGCATTATCAACATCCAATAAGGTCTGAACAATATTCCCTTGAATCCAAAGGCCTTTATTCAATCAAATTACAATCGGTTATCCCGAAATCAGAAACATCCTAAAATTGGATGTTACGTTGTTGATTAAGAAAATCACTTTACGGACTCTAACAAGCCTCTCGAAACTGATATCAAAAATTCACTCCGGCCTTACTAAGCATTGGTTTTAAGAAATATCATGTTGATAACTCTTTTTTCATCCATAAACATGATAACACATATGTAGCAACACTTATCTATTTCGATGACGTAATTATTGTGGGTAACAATGATGATAAGACACAAGAAACCAAAGACTATCTTGATGAAAAATTCAGCATCAAATATATTGGCCTTTTGAAATATTTTTTGGCATTGAGGTTGCTCGAACTTCAGATGCTTTGGTTTTAAGTCAATGAAAGTATACATTAGACATCCTTAAAGGTAGTGGGCTACAAGGTTGTCGTCCAAGTTCTTATCCTAGGGAACAAAACTTGATACTAGAACAAAGTGAAGAAAGTCCCAAAATTGATGCAAATTGGTATCAACGTCTTGTTGGAAGACTTCCCTACCTGCAGGTTACTAGGATAGATATTGCATATGCTATCAACATTCTTCGTTAATTTGTTGTTGACCCGCGTTAAATCCACCAGGATGCAGCATTATGTGTCCTTCGTTATCTTAAGGGGACACGTGGACAAATGATTTTTTCCCAAAGTAGGAGGATTAAAACTTGTTACTTTCTATGATGGTAATTGGTTTGGATGCTTGTGCACTAGAAGATCAAGAAATGGGTACTTACTTTAATTAGGAGGTGCTCATATATCATGGAAAACGAAAAAACAATCAGTAGTTTCTCGTTCTTCCGTTGAAGTAGAGTATCAAGCCATGACTGTTACAATTAGAGAAGTTCTTTGGTTACGATGGCTTTTAAAAGATTTGGAGGCAACTCCTATGGACCCCACTCCTTTTTGCGACAATCAAGGTGCATGTCATATCGTAAATAACCCGGTGTTTCATGAACGCACAAATATATTGGAAATTGGTGTCCAATGTCACAACTAATTACTATAACTTTGGGAAAAATAACAAAGTCCTTTTAAGGTTGCACTCAAGAACTAGAATAGCTAGAAAATGATTTAAGAGAGTGATATAAATAGTTTATTAATTTATCACAACTTGATAAATTAATTAGAAATTGGTTGAAATTAATTGGAATTAATTAGAATTAATCAAAAAATCATTTAAAGGTACACATACTAGATATAAATTGTTCAATATGGAACAACTGGAATGTCCTAGAACCCTAAAAGGGTTGGACGAATTTAAGGGATAAATCCCTTTATGATTTCTGTCAATGGCTGCTATAAGGGAAGATATTTGAATTAGGATTAAATCTGATTATTTAATTAATTCATATCTGCTTTCTCTACAAGTTTACTCAACTATAAATAGACCCTCGTTGCCTTCATTAATTTTTCCCCTTGCTCCCTTGAACTCAGAGATTTCAATTTTTGCAAGCTTGTTTTCCTCTCTCCTAATATTCTGGTGTTTAGTCTTTTGGGTGTGATTATATAGAGGCGTTATAATTTGGTGCTAGATCTTCCAAGAGCATCAAGGAATTCAAGATCTACAAATCAAGAAGCAAATTTGATTTTGCTTAAAGGTTAGTAATCTTATCTCTCTTTGTAGTATTATTTAGCAATTTTTGAAAGTAGATTGCTATAACTAATAAAACCTAGATCCCATGGTGCATGTACACTTAGGGTTATTTTAATTGCTTCCTTTGCCAAATATTAATGTATAGATGCATAGAAAACCTATCAAAATCATTTTGAAATGGATTGTTATTTTGTTCAAGAACAAAAAGGTAGAATCACAAGAAATCATGTCTAGACGAGTGGACACTAAATCACAATTGCCTGACCTTTTGACAAAAGCTCTAGGAACGCATCAACTTCAAGAATTCGAGATTATCTTGCCTTGCATTCCAAGGCTTATCTTGTTTCCTTTTACTATATTTTATTAGTTATCTTTTAGTTTCCTTATAAGTTTCTAGTTTCCTTAATCGACTCTAGTTTCTCTTGTATTTAAACACTTTTGATCAGTTGAATGAATTAAGCTTTTGCAAATACCAAAGTCTTTAACTAGGAATAGTAGAATTTCTATCGATTTCTAATTCAAAGAGCCTAGGAAATCTAAGATAAAAAGCTTGATTACTAACCTAACAATCATTCCAAAATCTCGTCCTAACACCATTTCCAACTAGTTTTTTAATTATCGTCGTGGACATCACACATCGATCTTCTAATCTTTTGAACATAGCCGAAACACGTTGCCAAAGACCTGACCCACGGTTTACCAAAACACCTCCAAAAAGACCGCCATACTCACCATACAAAGCTTTTATGAGCTTCACTCATAACAAAACCTCATTCTCAAGGAATCTCCATCGCCATTTCTGCAATAAAGCAAAGTTAAAAGTCACCATACTTCCTATATCGAGACCTCCATGTTTTCTAAAAGTTAAAACAACCTCCCATTTTATCTAATGGATTTTGCAATTAACTTCATTAACACCCCAAAAAAAATTAATACGAGTAGCTTCAAGCTTCTTAGCCACAACTACATGCATAAGAAAGAGACATAATAAATTCCAAGCGAGTCTAACACGACTTTAGCAACATCGCTCTACCACCTATCAATAGAGTTATAACCTTCCCGTAAGACATTTTTTTAAATATCTATCCATCACCTTATTCCATCCTTCATCCCTTGTCTTGTTTTGTCCCACCGGTAATCTTAAAATAAATGAATGAGAATTTATGAGGTTTACACCCGGTAAAAGAAGCATAATTTGTGCATTGTTTGATGTTCACCATATTAATGATATTTGTGAATATTAATTTGTACATTGTTTGAGGTTTTCACCCCCACACCTTAAAGATTAGACTTGTGAATATTAATTTTAGGACCCGGCGCCAAATAAAAACATTGTTTGATGTTCACCATATTAATGATATTTGTACGTGTCCACTATCCCGCCATTATAGCATCATCTGTATAAAATAAGTGAGAAATTGAAACGTTATCCGCCCCTATCTTTAAACTTTTATACATATTTGTACATGTGTTGAAGAAGTCGATGATTATACGCGTCTTTAGCCAAAGCCGATGAATCTCAGCCGGCTTATGAACAGTATTATTCATAAGCCGGAGAGGTTTTAATATATGTAACAATCTGATAAAGAAAATTTAATTTAGAAAATGAGGTTCCCTCCTAAATCATTTTCCATTTTGTTAAAGATGTTATAGGAAAATGACTAATTTTTTTATCTGTATTCAAATTACTTAACTGCCCTAATATTTTCAAACTTTGAGGTTCTCTGATCAATTTTTATATGTTAAAGGGCGATAGGAATGTAAAGAAGACTGACTGAGAGAAACGTCGCATCCTGAACAACTGTTAGGGTCAACACCTTGATAACATCAATCCAATCTTATTGTGTAAAAGCTTTACATACGGAAAACCGAAGGACACAAAAAAACAAAATCTATTTCTTTTTCCTTTTCGTTTAATACATCAAACTTTTTTCTTTTCTTTTTTTGTTCAATCTTGAATAAAAACTATTTACTTTATTATTATATTACTACCAGTATTTTTGTACCAAGTGAATTTCTTAATATATTAATCTAACCTTTTGCTTTTTCCAAAAAAGAATATGTAACCATAAAAAACAACCAAAACAGTGTGTATAATCAATCTCTCAAAAAAAAATAGTAAAATAGCATCCAAGCTCTTTTAGCAACAGAAAGAAAACCTCGAAAAAAACAATAAGATCTAGTATCGGCTTTTACTAGACAAGTATTGAAAACCTACATATATCATAAAACACCAGCAGCAACAGCAACAGCTCTACAAAGAACCCCCAACTCATTTTACACACTACCTCCAACTGCACCAAAACAAAAAGGTTAAATTTATAGATGATGAATATTTTAAATTATGTTGTTCTTTTTTAGTGTATGCACTACACACCTGAATACATGGAAGAAGTTACAAATCATCTGATCTGCGCAGGAGAACACAGTAAACCCGAAGCATCAGATCCCACCACCGCAAGATCACAAACACTACAAATCTTTCCTTCCTGTGAAACAACAAAATGCGAACTACAATACGGACACAACGCATCCTTCTGCCCACGATAAATCGGAACATAAGTGGCCCCACAAACAACAAACGGATTCCTAAAATCATAATTCAACTCCGACGAATCCTTCATATTCCTCTCAGCAGCTTGCATAACCGAACGCGCTGTTTTCGCTTGGTTTTCCGCCGGGTTTGTCTCCAATATTCGCCTCGCAAAATTCGACGCGGTGATCAGATTCCCCGCTTTGTAACACACAGTCATCGCGTTCATCAACGCGAGCCTCAAGTGAGGTAACTGAAGGTTACAATGAGTGAAATAAGCTGCTAATTCTTGTTGGCGAATAGGGTTGTCTTTCGTTTCCCTTCTTTTTAACTCCATTTGTAAACCCAAAACGTATTCCTTCACGATTATAATCAACTCTTTGACTTCATCAACTTCTCTACGTGACTCCACAACAATCAAAGGAATCGTATGGAGAATGTTGAGGAAAACGCGTAATGCTTCGGTGAATTTCCCGGTAGTTGTGGCTTTGTAACCGGATTTTAGCTTTTCTTCTAATTGAGAGAAGGTAAACACGAGTGCGGGTGGGGCCCGGACGTTTGGGATTGTTGACTCGCTCCAGTTTCTTTCGATGGCGAGTGAGACGACAGGAGCTGATGAGAACGCGCGTAGGAAACTATGGCTTCCCGTGTGGAGATCCATGAATAGAGATTTTAACGGTGTGAAGTTTTTGATGCCAAGCTGGCGGGTTAATAACCGCATGGCGGTGTCGAAGTTCCCGGCTGCCACGTGTTCGGCGGCCAGCGATGATTTTTGAACCCAGATTTGGCTCACGGGCATGCCAGGTGGCGGTGCCACGAATGCGGTTGAGCGGGTGGTGGCGGTTTTAGGTGTGTCAGTGTCTACCGGAAGTTCGATATCTTCTAGACCCCAACCACCCTCTTCGTTATCTTCGTTTTGTTCTTCGCCTTCTTCCACAACGACGCTGATGTCACCATTCTGGGTGTCGTCCACGTCAGCAATATTCAAACCTTCACCCCAATCGGCATCCGCAGCGTCTTCGTACTCTTCCTGTGCAACATTATCAAGACCACCTTCAAAGATTCCTTTCATGACTCTCAACAACGGCCAGTCACCGCCACATAGGACAGGAGTTGGTGGGACCAAAAGGGAACCGGATTTCCCCGAGGGTAAAATTGGAACATTGTGTTCAAGTTTAACAGAAAGCTCTTCAGCAAGATCAGTCAACCCATGGGTTTTAGCAGTAGCATACGCCAATGGCAAATGCCCAACATTTTCCAAAATCTTGATTCGTTCCTTCACATCGCCTAAATACAACGCGTTATGAAACTGACCCATGACATCGTTTTTCACTTCCGCAATTTTCATCATTTTAGATAATTTATCTAAATTTCCTGTGATGAGATACAAAAACGAAAGCCTCTCGAAGTTTTTCGTCCTCTGATACGCGTATTCCACAATTCCAGAATTACCCTGGCGAAGTGCTTCAACACCTAGCCTATACCAATGATCTTTTTCATCTATCTCTTTAGCGGAAGCAACAGCTATTTGTATGTTCCCACTTTCTAATGCTAAATTGAAACGGGTTCTTTCGTCTTTTACAAAATGAAGGGCAACTTCGGGAAAACCTTTTTGTTGAAGATACGCGATCATAGCTTGTCCGCATAGCTCTGAGTTTCTTATCATGCTCATGACATGATCATATCTCTTTTTCAACAAAGACAACTTGAAGATATATTCGGTTGAATCGATAACAATTGGCCGATTTTTTCCATCTCGATCGAGACAAAAGATTGTGTTTCCGAATATTTTTGTGATGTATAAAGGGACATCGAGTGTCTTTATAATTCCACTATCGCCATTGGGTAAACAGTATTTGATGTGTGTTAATGTTGTGTATATGAACACACCATTATCATCCCATGAACCACTTTTGACACGGATTGTTTCATGAAGAGTGCATCGATGAGTGAGTTTTTTATCAGCTATGATTATCGAATGCTTACTCAACAACGCAACATTCTCCATGTCATTTGACCAAACAACGTACCTTACAAAAGAAGTTTGAAGATCCCCGAGGATTAAACGTTGTTGAAGGTCGAAAATGACGACTCTGTCCTCCGCTCGACATAGTAAATTACCTTTACCCGCGTAGAAGATAGCATCAGAAGCAACTGGAAGAGCACTCTTTTTCACAATTTCATTTTTTAAGTTTTTCACCAACACTTGATTGGTGCTCTTTTCAAGAACTGCAAATCGATTGCGAGCTATGAAGATTGCAGAGCCACCAAGTCCTCTTTTTGCTTCTTGAACTGTGTCGCCTCTTGAGAAGCTATCTTTAGGGACAATGTAGAGTTCGTATGATCCGCCTTCTGCTTCTGAACAGATTAAGACTGCGTTTTCTGTAGGGCTGTAAGAAAGGGTTCGTGGGCCCTGGTTTAAACTGACTGATCCTGGCCTTCGGATTGGAAGGATTTGAGTTTCTTTTTGAGTTGAGTACTCATAGAAACGAAGAAAACGATCTTTGATGTAGAAAAGAGAATCACTACTAACAGAGAAAGCAGGGCGTTCTCTTTCTAATTTGAAAACTATCATGCCACTATCGTGTCCTGCTGCAAGAAGATTCATTTCAGGGTGACACCCAAGAATCCAGAATCTATCATGCTCCCTGCGAAAAGTTTGAAGGCCTGTTCTTTTTGTAGCATCCCATACTCGTATGCTTTTATCCTCTGAATTCGATACGATGATGTCTTGTTTTGAGTGAAAAAGAACACATGACACGTTGTTCATGTGACCTCTTAATGTGTCTACTTCCCAAGCCTTTGTGTCTGAAACAGAAAAAGTAAATCTTTTTTTAAGTATATTGGGATTTGGAATCTGAAAAGTCTATAAAAATTGAAAAAAAAGAAAAGGGTACCATTCATTCGCCAGATCTTGACTTGGCGATCATCAGCTCCTGAGACAATAAGAGGGAGAGTGGGATGAAAAGAAGCCCAATTCACTCCTCTATCATGACCCTCTAAGACATATTTTACAACAGCATCAACCCCACCGAAGAAATCTGTATTCATTTGACCTAAACGAAGAATGTCATCAGCAGGAGAAACTGTTTTCTTCCTCAGAGCACCAATGTCCCAAACCCTAACAGTTTGATCTAATGATGCTGATACAACAAGGTCTTCTTTTGGATGGAATAAAGCACACATTACATAGTGATTGTGTCCTGTCAAAACAGAGATACAAGTACGAGACTGCCAATTCCATATCCTGATTGTTTGATCATCACTTGCACTAACAATCCATGGGTACTCATGGTGGAATTGAACTGTCCGAATGTAATCAAGATGCCCAAGAAGTGTGAACAAACATCTATGGAGTTTGTAGTTCCATACTTTGATCTTGTAATCATCTCCTGCATGAACCATTACATGTTTAGTGTAATAGACATTGTGTCATATACCTTATACACATTTGAGAGGACTTGAATTTAACAATATAAAGGAATATATACATACAAGACAATGTAAAGAGGCCTTCTGTTTCTTTTCAAATGATACTAAACCCTTCAAAGTTTGTAGATCTCACTTAATTTCCATAACTAAAGGCACTTACAAGGTCGCATTATGTAAAATCCAATGTAAATTTCATAATCAGAGTCATTTCCATATTTTCCATACTATGTGCATCATAACGAAGTAAGGCTGCACTATGGCCATTCTATATAGTAGTGAGGTTCCAATCATCATTACAATCAAAACTTGAATTTTGTAAAACCAACAATTCATACCTGTTTAAAGTTCAGATCAGTCTAATTAAAAGCAAAACAGGAGTCTCTAAATTTGCAAGTAAAAGAACAAACGTATTGGTGCTACATTGGATGTTCGTTCTCAATTGTTATAACTTATACGTAGAAGGAAATAACTTCACATGATCTCACAATGCTATGTACATTACTACATTCGAAAAACAGATCAGCCTACACAACCGATTATAAATCTGTAAATCTCAAGCATTTCAATTATTCAAAAGTTTTACAAACCTCCGGAGACGAAAAGAGGTTGTGATTTGTGAAAATGAACGCCACGAACGGGGCCATCATGCTCGTCAAATCGATCGATGAGAGTTCCCATTCTGTAATCCCATAGTTGGATCACACCGCTGTGAAGACTAGCCAAGATCCATGGTCTCTTGCTGTGGAAACTTAGGCCTTTCACTCTATTGCTTTTGGTTTCAAACTTCGTCAACATCTTCGCTCCGCTTCGTTAATCAATCAATCGCACAAACATCAATCCATCCAATCAGATTAATTTGATTCCGTGCATTGAAAACAAACAAATAAACCTAGATTTCGAGGGTGCATGATAATTACCTTAGATCTGAGAATTCGGAGCCCTAAATTTGATAATTGTTCGGATCGGTCCTTTAGATGTGAAGGTGAGGAGTAGCAGATTTGTGCGTGCGTAGATCAGGTGTCATTTGAAAGAGAATTAAGAAACGAAGTTGCTGGTCGATCCCCTCTGTGTTGACAACGTCGGATCTGGAGCATGAGAAGATCCGGGCTTTCTTAATATATGAAGCCCACAATCCACATTACCTTGTTACTCGTTACATATCCGGTCCATTTCATAGAAATGGTTAATGTCATTTATCAATCAATTATTTAATATAATACAATTATTTCCATCTAGGGGTAAGCAAGTCGGTTTTTTTTTCAAACCAAACCGGTTCGGTTTTTCATGAATAGTAAAACCGGTTCGGTTCAAACCGGTTTCGTCATTATTAAACTCGAACCTATCTAAACCGATTCAATCAGTTTGTCTACCGGTTTTAAACCGGTTCACGGTTATTAAACCAGTTTCAATGTCTAAAATTCCGAACGGGTTCAAACCGGCGGTTCGGTTCTTGAATCGGTTCGGCTCTAGTGGACCGGTTTATGGTGAACCGGTTTACCGATTCGGATCCTGAACCGGTTTTTTTGTGCAAGCCTACTTTCATCCATGCAATTTAACTACTTTCATCACATATATATACACACTTGTGTTTATACCAATATGTGTATTATCATCACTTGTATGCCAATTAAAAGTCTTATAAAAATCTCTAGTTCACCCACTTTGCAAGAAGATTCCATCTATGGAATCTCTTACGCAAGAAAATATATCTTTTTGGTGTCAACTCCTTTTTTTTAGTTTCTAAACCACATCATCTACATAACAATACATTTTCCAAAAAAAAAATGCAAATTCCATTCTTTTGTCTGGATGTTTCTCGTATTTCAAGTTATGATTATAAAACTCTTTTGCACTCTTTTACCTCATGATTAACTACATACCACATTATTACATGATTGCACACGCCATAGGTTTTAAATACTTTCTTAACCACGGGTCGTGATTTCCTTAAAAGAGAGGTTTAGTGGCATATGAAATACGGGTTTGAGATCTCATCACCGATTCCCAACTTCCTAATTTCATACCATGCATCTAGTTTTACATCAATGACCATTGGTCACATTTTCATATACTTAGAATTAGCATGAATATCCTTGTCACATTTACCTTCTCAACCTTTGGTAACACCATTTCATCCCATCACTTTCTTTGACTTGTAATCCATCATGAATTTTTCTTTTGGCCGATTGGACTTTTTTCTTGTTTAAAAACTTGAAAATAAATAGCCAATCGAGAGAAGTACCAATAAGAAGTTAAAAAAGTAATAATAAATAAATAAATAATCAAAATTAATACTTTTGAGATAGAGCTTAATAGAATATCAGTCAACAATTACGGGTGCGTTTGGTTGTGGAAATTTGTTTTCATTTTCTTAAAAAAAATGTTTTCGAAAAATAGCGTTGGGTTTTCATTTTCAATTTTCAATAAAAATTTTAGAAAATTCGTTGGTTGGAATCAGTGAAGTTCTTAAAATTTTAGAAATTTTGGAAAACTGTAAAAATTATTTTTCTAATTTACATACAATTTGGAAAACAAAAAATTTTCATAACGCATTTTCAAAATTTCAGTTTTCATTTGAAAATTTTCATGTAAAATTAGAAAATTTTCCGCAACCAAACACACTTTAATCCATTATATAAAAAAAAAATTAAATAAATAAATAAAACAATTTCCAAAAAATAGATATGATGGCATAGCTTACTTCAATTCCCTGCTTTTTCTCTCTTCTATCACCTGATTCGAATTTTTTTTTTATACTTTTCATGTTCCAAAATCAGTGAATAATAATACATTGTTCACGCTTCCAATTATAAGATTATTTCTTATAGCCTACTTACACTTAAAAAAAATTGGGCCCTTCAACATTTTGGGCATGTGTAATGGGGCCTAGTGTCATGTCAATAAATATCTTGTTTGTCCATCCCAATCTCATTTCCATCAAAATTTCCTTCATTATGCTCGATTTTACCATCATCCAACATCTTCTTCAAACTACTTGCAGCCTTTGAGGTTTTCTCTACACAATTACAGGGATGGTTAAAAACACTAAATTTAATGTCTAATAATAACTAGAGAAGAATCCCGCAAACACCAAAAAATTGAACGTTTCTTTGATCATGGAGAAAACAAATTTAAAGGTATGTAACCAAATTATTTATTTCTTTCATAAATTTTTAGATTTTATTTTTTGTCAAGAAGGCATTTATCTTCATTTTCATGTTTTTGTTTACAATCAATTCATAGGCTTTGATTTCTTTTCGCCATCACAGGAGACTCAGAAATTGCAAACATTTGTTATTTTTTGATAATTGATTTAGACCTCAGTTATCATTCCATGCAATATTGTATCATTTTATGATCCTTCATGACTTCAATTCGCCAATTCCAGAGTACATGTCTACAGCAAGATCTATTTTATCATCTAATGCCTACATTTATTCATATAATTTATTTGTGTCATCTATTTATGTGACAGGGGAAATTAAAATAAATACAAAAGGTTTAGTTACTACACAAAGTCATAAAAATACATTACTTCTCTCTTAAATTGCATCATACCTTGTTGCAATATCCTAAAAATAGGAATATAGAGAATGTTTTATGTTGTAATTGAAACGATAGGACACCGACCTAATCATATTTAGGGATTTTATTTTGTTGAGTTTTTAACAGCTTTCAAGAGAAATATGTTAGATGATGTGCCATCTCAACAAACCTACAACATTTCAAATAAAACATAAATAATATTGTACTATTTTACCCTTTGTTGTTTAAAATAAGAGTATAATGTTCAATTACCTTAAAACTATTCCATTCAAACAAAACAAAAGCCATCTAATATACTCAACATCTTCCTTTCCAATTACGATCTCTAAAATCATTATAGTAATATCACTTTAGAGTATAGAACAATTAAAGTAAGAAGTGCAAAAAAATTAAGGTAACGTCAACCTATTATCCTCCTTGTCCATGGCCTGCAATGAAAATAGAGAAAAAAGAAATGTTATGTACTTATTCATTTAAATAAACTAAAATCCTATTAACTATTATCATACCATAACATAGTAATCTCCTTGTTTTCCATTATAGTGAACTTTAAGCACTCCATGACTACCAGATTATAGTGAACTTTAAGCACTCCATGACTACCAGTTGACGAAAAAAGACAAATATCATTTGTTTAAATAAAAATAGAAGAATGTTAATCTGTTTACTAATCTCAAAAATATAATATTCATTGTCGATAGAAGTGCATTGTCATTTCGTGCATTTAACCTGTTGATTAATATTTGAAGAACAAATTCTGATTATTTAAGGAAGTAACAGTAAGATGACCAAAAACGGCATCCATATATAAAGTTCAAATATTAAAATGTTCGAATGACGGTTAATTTTCTTTTAACTATAATTAAAATTTTCTATAAATTTGTTTATTCCATCAATTTAGGTCTGACAATCATGTCGTATTCGGGTTGGCATGTCGTGGGTTGACGGGTCAAAATATATCAACCCAAACACGACTCATTTAAAAATATAATATTCATTGTCGATAGAAGTGCATTGTCATTTCGTGCATTTAACCTGTTGATTAATATTTGAAGAACAAATTCTGATTATTTAAGGAAGTAACAGTAAGATGACCAAAAACGGCATCCATATATAAAGTTCAAATATTAAAATGTTCGAATGACGGTTAATTTTCTTTTAACTATAATTAAAATTTTCTATAAATTTGTTTATTCCATCAATTTAGGTCTGACAATCATGTCGTATTCGGGTTGGCATGTCGCGGGTTGACGGGTCAAAATATATCAACCCAAACACGACTCATTTAAATATACAGGTCACGAGTTGGCGGGTTTGGAACATAAACTCATATATGACCCACCAACCCATTTAATTATACGGGTTCACAGGTTTGCGGGTTCGTAGGTCAGATTTGGGTTCGTGGGTCAGATTCGATAAATAAAATTGACAATTAAACATGAATAAATTTTTGATGGTTGATGCAAACATATCCAAATTTTAGACACTTAACTACTTAAGTCTTAAACATCCAAATTAAAATTAAAAACACTCATAGAAACATGTTCAAACTAAACATTAAATACAAACATAGATAATACTTATTAAATATTAATACTTGATACATAATTACATTTATATATATATATATATATATATATATATATATATATATATATATAATATAAACGGGTTGGCGGGTCAACTCGTTTATTTTTTGAGAAATCCATATATGACCCGTTTAATAAACGGGTTGACGGGTTGACAGGTCCGGTTTTTATGGCTCTAAGTGTTTCTAAGAGCTCAAAAGGACAGCTCTTATGGTCTGAAACTATCAAGATATAAGAAGCCTCAACAATAGAGTCCAAAAGTGACATAAAAACACCCTAATATCAAATCTAAGCATGCAATGATCAAGCTTGAAGCTTGATACCTCAAATGAGTCAGAAATGGTGCTAATCTCATGGGTCTAGAAGCTCCCTTTGAATCCTTGCTCATTCTTCAAACTTCTTTCTCTTCCAAAACACCAAAACAACACTAAAATGCTCTCAAGTGGCTACCAAATCACAGGAACACACAAATATGGGTTAGGGTTTTCGTGGTGGTTGTCTAAGGGTGAGCGGGAGGTTGGACCAAAGGCATAAGGTCCTTTATATAGGGATCAAACCCTAAAACTTAGGGTTTTAGAATCTGCATGCGTACACTGCACGTACCCTTTGGTACGCTAGGCGTACATGCATGGCTTCCGCGTTCCAATCTCTTGAGTACGTTGAGCGTACATGGCAATGTACGCTCCGCGTACAGTGCTTTCTCAGCCCAATTACAAGGGCCCAAAGGTCTAAGCCCAAACATTTTTAAAACTATTAACCTTATATAAATAAGAATAGTACCTTATAAATCCCAGACGTTACACTTTTCCATTAAGTCCATGCACATATCGTAAGGCCACTAGTCCTCGTAGAACTGTTGTAGCTCAGGAGTCATGGTGGCTACCATAATACATGACACCTTAGTAGCATCCTTGTAGTGAGCCCCATACTTAGCTATTTCTTCGGGAGTAGCTTTGAAGTCATCAATCTCGTTAAACGGTTTTTCAAGGACATACTCTTTGTCCTCGTAATGCAAGGCCATTCGAATGTTCCAGATCCAATCATTGAAATTGGAACCATCGAATTTGATCCTCATACAAATTTTCAAGAGCGAGAAGGAGTATTTGGAGTTGTTGTTGGAGGAACCAAAAGCGTTGTTTGAGGTAGACATCTACAAAAGAAGAAGGACAAAGTTTTGATTAGATAAGAAATCCTTAATATAACATCCAAAATGAAATATTAAGGCTAGGACCCAACACAATAATTCACAATTTAGAAAAGGGATGTCGTAATCCAATTGTAAATTATTTGAAGGTAGGTAAATGACGATTTACCAATTCCACCACGAAAAACGAAATTAAAAGAATTAGGTTTTAAATGAAATGAAATTCCTAGATTCATTGAACTATTCAGTGGCATGTTTAATCTCGATTATGCCCTTCAATTTTGTGACTGGGATACCGAGGATCACAAACAAGGTGTGAATAACCATGCACTTTAGTCCAAGTTTGTGTGCTGGTTAACCACACACGCTCCACTAACGACTTGGCAAGGTGCAATGTGTAATTTCATGGATTAGCATCAAATTCACATTTTCCTAAAGTAACTAAGATTGGGAAATTTATAAAAACTTTTAGTTACTTTCTATAGATCATTATACTTATTAATGAGAGAATTGATGTCCTATCCTACCCGTTCGGCTAACGACCCTCTAAGAGTGTATACCCAATGGAAGTCATTTTATAGGCCACTTTCTTAAACACCCCTTATAGTTCAGCTTCGTGAATGAGGCCTACTAATAGTAATACCGAATTTTCTTATACATATATAATATTAAACTTTTAATTATATATAGTATAAGGGTGTATTTTAAAATTTTCAAAATACTAGGGTTTTATACAAAACCTGGCTCTGATACCACTAATGGGTGTTATACAAACAATCATATATGTGCATGCAACCCTAGATTTGGATCTATGTTTTCTCTATTATACATACAAGCATTGAACACAAAAAACAAACCTAATATGCATCTAATGAATCAAAATCTACAAAGATTAGATTACATACCTTTGTTTCCATATAGTAATAACAATCAATTCTTGAAGATTCTTTGCTCTTGAGAACAAGTACCACAATTGTAGTACCTCTAATAGCTCACAAACACAATATGGCAAGAGGATGAATATGAGAGAGAGGAGAGAGAGTGACTTGCTCCAGAAATCGTCTCTTTTAGGGTTTCCAAAGGGGTGGCCGAATTCAAGAGCAAAGAGGCTCTATTTATACTTGAGGCTAGCTAGGGTTTTAAGGTGGAAACCCTAATTCCTTAGCTTAGGGCCTAAGCAAGTCCATGGACCTCTTCCTTAGGGCTTGGACTAAAATCTCTAGAACCTTCTAGGGATTTTTGCCCCCCCCCCCCCTAATAAGGGTGATCTAATGGCCCAAAACCTTAACTATCAAATATTTACAAAATAACCCCTGCACTTTTAGTCCATTCCTTTAATCCCAAAATTAATTCCAACTTAATTTTTGATTAAATAGTTATTAACAATATGATTGCTAATTAATATATTAATACATCATATTTATGCACCAAATTATTATTCTAAACAATAAAATCAGCCTCTCTCTCCAATAGTCATCCTGTCTAATTGCTAGTGTGAACGCAACCCAAAAGGACCATGCTACTATCAAATCAAGTACATACCAATTATAGTTATGGGCTTAGACACCTAATCCAAAATAATACCCATAAGAAGACACCAATGTCGACCCACTAAATTATGTTAACATGATGATGGTTGTCTTTGTGACATTTGTTGATATGTCTGTATGTGTTTATTGTCTTTTTGACTCGTACTTATATGTTTGTATGCTTATGTATGTGGGGTGAAACAGACTTGACATAAATACAAGCTGTTATATAGAGTCATTATGGACTCAGGGTTGATACAGGCCTAGGAGTTGATATAGACCCAACATAGCTACAAGTTGTTATATAGAGTTATTATGGACTAAGGGTTGATATGGACCTAGGGGTTGATACAAACATGACACAACTACAAGTTGTTACACATAGTCATTATGGAATCAGGTTGATACGGACCCGACACAACCATGTGCTTTTATATTTGTATATATGTCGTATGTGGTATTTTAGGGAACTCACAAAGCTTTGTGTTTACGTTTTTGTGGTTAAAACATTTTCAGGTACTTCCAGTTTTAAAAAGAAGAGCCCGACTTGATCGTACTGCATCCCCTGAAGATTTATTCCACAATGACTATTTATGATTTTACTCTGATGTTTTGAGAATAATTTTACTCTAATTGTCTTTTGGGATAATGTATGAATGGTTTTGACTTATTTAAAATGAAAATTTTGTTGGATTAGTGTCTAAGTCCCTAACTATATTTGGTATGTACTTGACCTGGTTGTTGCATGGTCCTTTTGGGTTGGCTTCACTAAAGCAACTTGACATGATGATTTATGAATAGAGAGGATATTATGGTTTATTAATATATTATATGAATAATATATTAAAAGAGAAATCATATTGTTTAATTAATATTGGTCAAGAATTAATTAAGAATTAATTTTGTGGCTAAAAGAGATTAAATAAATAAAGGGGACTAGAATTGTCAATTACAAGATAATTGATTTTAGGTTGTGGATCTTGTGGATTGAGGGAGTGGACGAAATTAGGGTGGAAGCCCACCTTGAAATCGTCCAAGGGCCCTATTCTATAAGGTTTTTGCAGCTGCTTAGGGCCTAAGCTATCCAACTAGGGTTTTGACTGAAACCCTAGCAGTTCAGCTATTTAAGGACCCTTAGGGCTTCATATTTCGACTACCAGAAGAAACCCTAGAGTTCTAAGAGCTGAAATTAAGCCTCTATTCCCTCTCTTCTTAATCATATTTTTGCATTGGTGTTTGTTATCCATTAGAGGTATTACATTTGTGATACTAAACTCTTGAAGAATGAAGATTCTTGCTAATATCAAAAGATAATCATCTAAGCTTGTTTTAGTTATAGATTTCGATTTTATAGTATGCTAGATTAGGGTTTGCAAGCTTTGGATAAATTTACATGTACAATAGAGAAACCTAGATCCAAAGCTTTAGGATTTTGCATGTGCACATAGGAATGTTCTTTTGCTCAAAACACATTAGTGGTATCAGAGCCTTGCTTGGTTTCTATTGTATTTGATGTATTTTGTGATTATTTATTGCTTGAAATCGTTTTTTATGCCTTCTGCCTGACAGACTCGTCGAGTCCCAAGATGAACTCGACGAGTTTTGTAAGGGACTCGGCGAGTCGGGCTGTCAGACAGATGGATATTTGGGATTTTGGCTTATTTAGACTTGGGATAATTACCAAAGTTGTTTTTAATTATCAAAATCCGATTTTTATTGATTCCATGTGATTATCTTAGTCAAAATAAAAGATATTTATCATTTAATTAGATAATTACTGCTTATTTGATAAACCCTAATTATTTGAATTATTTGATCAATTATCTTGCATGAAATTTGATTAGGTAAAATTAGATAATCACCAATTAATTGTTTAATTATATTATTTGAATTTTGATCTAGATAGTTTTGAAATGTTTCAAAACTTGCCCTCAAGTTTTGGAATTTAAAATTTTGATTAAAAGTTTAATTTTGAAATAATTAAATTCCAAACCCTAGAATTTTACAAGTTTAAAATTCAACCCTTATACTAATATAACATTATAAGAATAATTATTATATATGTATAACATAAATGCGAGTCTTAACGTTAGTAGCCCTCATTCACGAAGCCGATCTATAAGGGGGTATAAGGTTGCTGCTTATAAAATGGCAGTTTAATTGGTGTTCACTCTCACCCACCGCTTCCTTGATTGGTGGAGGGCCGTTAGCCAAACAAGGTAGGATAGGACAACTAATTCCTCATTAAAAGAATAATGATTAATAAAGTAACTAAATATTTTTTATTAAATTCTCAATCTTAGTTACTTTAGGAAAAATGTGAAAAATGATGTTATTCCATGAAATTGCACTTTGTACCCTTGCTAAGTCGTTAGTAGAGCGTGCGTGGATAACCTGTGTGACATCCCCAAAATCACGGCCAGAAAAGACCGATTTTGTTTATGCTTTATGAAAATCAGAGTACTTCGTTTTATAAAAAGGTTGCGGAATGTGTTCCCAGAAAAACATGGTAAATACGTTATTAAAACATTTTCGAGGAAACGTATTTATTTCATTTTAAAACGTTTGGGATGTCATCGTTAATACCGAAACATAAGCATAAACAGAACTTACAATGATTTACACTAGTGATCTACATCTCTTTAAATCTCTCAGTGTAATGTCACTTCACTTCGTCACCTGTGATATACATAAACTGAGTGGGTCAGGTTGGGAAACCTGGTGAGTACATAGGGTTTTCAACCCACAATAATATAATTGTTATGTTTAATCATCAAACAATTAACCCCATTACCCATCCCCGTTATCTTCTTTACTCTTAAGGATTTAACCTAAGAGTCGTCTATCCTGCATTCGTTTATTCCGAAGTCCCTTACTTCCAGGGTTATAGGACTGGCACTAAATCCATAGCTGCCAATGTTCGTTCATAAAGCACTAATTCCATAGCTGCTATAGTCTATTCATCGGGTACTAAATCCATAGCTACCAGTCTTTATCTAATAGGTACTAAGTCCATAGCTACCAATGTTCAACAGGTACTAAATCCTTAGCTACCAGCGTCTAACTAATAGGTACTAAGTCCATAGCTACCAATTCCCAACAGGCACTAAATCCATAGCTACCAACGTCTAAAAGGTACTAAGTCCATAGCTACCGGTGTTCGTCTCATAGGCACTAAGTCTATAGCTGCCAATATATACTCACGTCATCTTCTATCTCTCATCATTCATCTACCCATCTCATACCCAACATATTCGTATATATAAAATACGTATACAGTTTAAATCCTTTAAAACATGTATAAAACGTTCATCCAACATAGACAGCAAGTATTCAGATAATATGCACACATAGCACGTAAAATACTTCATATCTATGTGTAAGATGAAAGGGACCATGCACTCACTTGAAAGGTGGTGAGTCGGCACTCGGACAGCACTTCGTTACTCTTAAAACAATTATCCCTTGACGAAACCTAGTATCATTACCACTAGAGTTTAGTCTAACGCTTGACGAGACTAATTTAATAGTCTAGCTATTATTACTATTATATAAGCGTTAAATAACACTCAATATAACTCATAATAATAGCCTAAATAATTATTTTAAGGTCCTAACAATGTTACTATAATTAAATAAAATCTATATTAAATATACTATAGGCGTAGCTCACTTACAGCGGGTTTTTATTAAAAACCGGGCTTCGCTGGAGCAGCGTTTCCGAGCCGAAAGCTTTTCTTCTCGGAGCCGTCGGGCGCTCCGGGGCTCTCTTCTCGTGCTAGGGAGGTTCCGTAGACTTGGGAGGGGTTTAGGGAGGCTAGAGAGAAGTTAGAGAGAGAAAGAAAGGCTTATGGTGTGAAGAAAATATGAGGAGTTCACCCTTGTATTTATAGGAAGTGTATAGTAAAGTAGTCTCCAAGCTTCGTCCGTAACTTTTGCATACGAGCTCCGTTTTTGTCTGTCTTTTTACTGTTGAGTTCCTATTAATGAGATCTTCAACTTTCATTTAGACCTCGTTGGCTAATTCTCATTCTATCTCGGATTTACAAAACTGTATCAAATTTGCCGCGCTCGAAAAGTAGGGACTAAGCTTCGTCCATAACTTTTGCATACGAGCTCCATTTTTGTCTGTCTTTTTACCGTTGAGTTCCTATTAATGAGATCTTCAACTTTCATTTAGACCTCGTTGGCTAATTCTCGTTCTATCTCGGATTTACAAAACTGTATCAAATTCGCCGCGCTCGAAAAGTAGGGACTAAGCTTCGTCCATAACTTTTGCATACGAGCTCTATTATCGACGTTCTTTATATCCACGCGTTGGTATTTATGAGTACTACAACTTTCATTTAGATCCCGTCGGCTAAAAATCGACCGATCTAAAATTCAGATTTCGGGCTGTGCACTGCTATGCTAAATCTTAGAAAAATCATAACTTCCTCATACGAAGTCAGATTTGGGCGTTCTTTTTATCGATGTTCTTAGTTTAACATATTCTACGACTTTCGTTTAGATCGCTAAGGCTAAATCTCTCTCTATCGTAAATTCACTATTTACGCTTCCCGATATCGTGCCAGTTCCGTCGCGAAACTTCAACGGGTCATAACTTCTTCGTTATAACTCGGTTTTCGGCGTTCTTTATATGTACGAAAACCTTGTAAAATACTCTACAACTTGGTTAAGATTATTTATTCTAAATAATCTTTTGTCGAAAAGTCGTTTTCGACCCCTATTGTCTCTAATTTGACTAGCCCAGATTTGCGGGCGTTACAACCTGGCACACTAATATGGACTAGAAAAGGTGGCAAAGGGTGTAACAACCATAAACTTTACACCAAATTTAAACTTTTTCAATCATAAATAAAAACCACATAGCATTATTTACAAAATGTTTTCAAATCATTTTCCATCAAAGTGTCCCAAAAATCATAACATAAGGATGAGGAGCGATACGGTCACGCCTTCGCCTTTCCACGATCTCCTAGAGTACCTGAAACAATAAACAGAAAACTGTAAGCCCGAGGGCTTAGTGAGCTACCCCCAAAATACCAATACTACACTGGCAATACCATAACAATAATAATCAATCAATCAACATGCATAATAGGCCATCGGCCTGACTGGACCGCCCTACCGGGCCTACAGTCTGTCTGAATCTATTTCGATCCTTTGGCATGACTGGTCCGCCACGTGGGCGTACAGTCTCCCCGGACCGCTCATAGGGTATATTGGCCTTCAGCACAAAGCAGGACCGCCTCAACCCAACCACAAGCAAATAACCATGTGCGCATACTATCATATACTGGCATATACAAACATCAAACATATATGTCTCACTGATCATCAATCATAGAAATCTCTTGTAACTAGAGCACCGACCTAGCAGGTCACTAACATACCAATCCCTATGGATTATAAGAGCATAACATACTGTCTACCCCGATTCCGATCTAACAGATCATAACCACATGTAGCATACCATAACAATAAAAACTAAAGGGCCAACCTTGGTGCCGTAGACCCTATCGATATAGTGAGGATAACTCACCTTGCAGATGTCGACCCGAAAGGCAAACTCCAACTCTTGGTTCACTTGACACAGGCCCCACCACCTATCATCATAGCACAACATACTCATAAGTCCTTAACCTTATAAGGTGCTCCATAACCCACTAGTCAACCCCTGGTCAAAGTCAAAGTCCTCAGTCAAGGTCAACAGTCCATGTTGACCTTAACTCGTTGAGTACCCTTGGGTACTCGTCGAGTTCTCTGAAGTGCATTCCAACTCACCAAGTCATCGGAGAGACTCGTCGAGTTCCTTTGACTCTCGATCAAACTTAAGGTCACCCGTCGAGTTCCCTCCTTGCAACTCGACGGATACACACTCATGCATATCCAAGAGAAAAACCATTTGACTCGTCGAGTTGTTCTTCAACTCGTCAAGTCTTATGACGAACTTCATCGGACTCGCCGAGTTGTTCATCCAACTCGTCGAGTTCACGACCATCTTCATGTGACTCGCCGAGTCAACTTTGCGACTCGCCGAGTCCATTTAGTCCTCTTTCCATACAGACTTGTTTTGAGCCATACAGCGGCTCCAAATCACAGATCCAAGCTTCTAGGGCATGCTTATCATGTAAAGTTGCAAACTTTACGTGCATGCATGGCCTTAAAGGCTCCAAATGTCTATTTTAAGGTCTTAATGGAACTTCATGCTCAAGAGGGACCTTAATCACAACCAAGACTGTGACTTCATGCTTCTAGAATCCAAGGATGGTCCAGATATGAAGTTACAACTTCAGATCTAGCCCATAGCTCATCATACCAACTTGAAAATCCATAAAAGCCTTAGAAACACAACAAAAGGGAAAAAGGGAAGTAGAAATGGCACTTTGATACCTCTAAAGGATGCTAGCTGAAGTAAATCCGGCCTCCCACTCCTTCCTTGCTTCAATTCCTTTGCACTCTTAGCTTTCTTTCTCCAAGATCCTCTTTTCCAAGCTTCAACACCACACCAAGGCACACACACACACGAATTAGGGTTTTAAGGGGGCTCTCAAAGACTGTAAAGAGACCAAAGGAGGCTAAGGCTCCTTTAAATAGAGATGCAAACCCCGGGATTTAGGGTTTCCACTACCAGCTCCTACTCGCTGAGTCCCAACATGGACTCGTCGAGTAGGTCACATATAACACGATCCCACCCCGCTGCTACTCGACGAGTAGATCAATAAACTCGTCGAGTAGAGTTGAACCCGAAAAACCTTATTTAAGCAATACCTGAGAATCGGGGCGTTACAACTCTCCCCACTTGAACTAGACTTCGCCCTCGAAGTCCGCTAGAATAAACAATGTTGGGTAATGCTTGCGCATCTCCGCCTCCAGCTCCCATGTCCACTCGGATCCCTTTCGATGTTCCCACTATACCTTTACTAAAGGTATTTCCTTGTTCCGCATAATCTTCTTCTTCCTTTCCAAAATAGCCACAGACCTCTCCACATAGTTCAGGCGCTCATCGACATGAATGTCATCCAACGATGCCACTGCCTCCTGGTCCATAATACATTTTCGCAATTGCAAAACATGAAATGTGTTGTGGATCCGGCTAAGCTCCTCCAGAAGCTCTAGCCTATAAGCCACCCTGCCAACCCTAGCAATAATCCTGAATGGCCCAATGTAACGGGGACCCAATTTTCCCCTCTTCCTGAAGCGGATCGCACCCTTCCAGGGTGAGACCTTCAGAAGAACCATGTCACCCAACTGAAATTCTAGCTTAGATCGGCGTCGGTCGGCATAACTTTTCTGCCGGCTTTGAGCGGTCTGCAGTTGCTGTCTAATCTGCTGTATCATCTCGGTAGTTTGCAGAACTACCTCTGTCCGACCCATCACTCTATGCCCAACCTCGCCCCAACAGACTGGGGTCCTACACTTCCGCCCATACAACAGCTCGAAAGGCGGGGCACCAATACTGGAATGATAGCTGTTGTTATAGGCGAACTCTGCAAGCGGTAGGTGGGAATCCCAACTCCCACCGAAATCAATAACACACACCCTCAACATATCCTCGAGGGTCTGAATGGTCCGCTCACTCTGCCCATCAGTCTGCGGATGGAACGCCGTACTAAAATGCAGTCGTGTACCCAGTTCCTCATGGAACTTCTGCCAAAAACGGGAAGTGAACCTGACATCTCGATCGGAAACGATAGAAACTGGAACCCCATGGCGAGATACAATCTCTCTGACTTACAGGTCGGCCAACTTCTCTGCCAATGAACTCTCCCGTATGGCTAGGAAATGGGCACTCTTGGTCAATCGATCCACGATGACTCATATAGCATCGAACCCTTGCCGTCTTCGGCAACTTCATGATGAAATCCATTGCGATCCTTTCCTATTTCCACATGGTAATCTCCAGAGGTTGTAACTTACCATGAGGCCTCTAATGCTCGACCTTGACCATCCTACAGGTCAAGCACCCCTCGACAAACCAAGCGATATCTCGCTTCATACCAGGCCACCAATAACTCGAACTCAAATCACGGTACATCTTGGTGGCTCCCAGGTGAATCGAAAAACGAGACTTATGAGCCTCCTCCATCACTGTCTGTTGGACCCCTCCGGACATCGGAACCCAAACCCGACCGTAACGGGTCAACAATCTGCAGCTATCCTGAACAAACCGGGCGCTTTCGCCCTTAATCCTCTCCAACTTCCAGTTCTCTGGCCTCATGCCCTCAATCTGAGCATCCCTGATCAAACCCACCAGTGGGGAATCCACTGCTATCCTCATACACCTGGCTGGGGTCGAGGACCCAGCTGACTTGCGGCTCAGAGCATCCGCAACCAGATTTGCTTTACCAGGATGGTAAAGGATCTCGCAATCATAGTCCTTAACCACATCCAGCCACCTGCGTTGCCTCATGTTCAGGTTCGGCTGATCCATGATGTGTCTCAAACTCTCTTGATCCGTGTATATAGTATAACAGACCCCATACAAAAAGTGCCTCCAAATCTTGAGAGCGAAAACCACCGCTCCTAACTCAAGATCGTGTGTAGGGTATCTCGTCTTATGCAACTTCAGCTGCCGTGATATGTAGGCTATCACTCATCCTCTCTGCATGAGGACTGCCCCCAAGCCGGTGATGGATGCATCGCAAAATACCACAAAATTCTCCACTCCCTCGAGGAGTGTCAACACCGGCGCATCGCATAAACACTGTCGGAGGGTCTCAAACGCCCTCTGTTGCTCAGGGCCCCACCTAAAATCCACCCCCTTCCTCGTTAGACGAGTGAGGGGTATGGAAATCTTGGAGAAATTACGAATGAATCTCCGATAATACCCTGTAAACCCAAGAAACTACTGATGTCTGAGGGAGATTTCGGAGTCTCCCACTGCATTACCGCCTCCACCTTGGCCGGATCGACCAAAATCCCCTCCTGGTTAACGAGATGTCCGAGGAACTGGACCTCTTGTAACCAAAAATCGCATTTGGAGAACTTGGCGTACAACCGTTTTCACCTCAGAACCTCCAGCAGCTCCCTAAGATGCTCCTCATGCTGCTCTCGAGTCTTGGAATACACCAAGATATCATTTATGAACACAATGACCGAGCGATCGAGCATCGGTCTGCAAACTCGGTTCATCAGATCCATGAACACCGCTGGCGCGTTGGTGAGCCCAAACAACATCACCATAAACTCGTAATGACCATAACGAGTCCGAAACGCGGTCTTCTCCACGTCCTCCTCCCTCACCCTGACCTGGTGATATCCTGATCTCAAATCAATCTTGGAAAACCAAGACGCACCCTGCAGCTGATCAAAAAGATCATCTATCCTCGGGAGTGGATAACGGTTCTTCACCATTAACTTGTTCAGCTCCCTATAGTCAATGCACATCCAGTGCGGACCGTCCTTCTTCCTGACGAAAAGGATCGGTGCTCCCCAGGGTGAACTACTCGAACAAATAAACTGCTTGCCCAACAGCTCCTGCAACTGAGATGATAGCTCCTGCATCTCAGACGATGCCAGTCGGTACGGTGCCTTGGCGATAGGGGCCGCACCTGGCACTAAGTCGATCCTGAACTCATCCTGCCTCTCCGGAGGCACTCTGGGTAACTCCTCCGGAAACACATGAGCAAATTCCCTCACCATCGGGACCTCAAAAACTGAGAGCGGTTCTCTAACTCGCGTATCTACTACATACGCCAAATAACTGGCACACTCGTGCTGAATATACTGTCGAGCCCTGGCTGCCGAACAAAACCCTGATCCCAACCTGATGCCCTCACCATATACTACAAGTTCTCCCCACTTGGGGTTCGAACCACCACCCGCTGTCCCTCACAATCGATCATGGCGCCAAAACGGCTAAGCCAATCCATCCCTACAATCACGCATACATCCCCTATGGGGATAGGAATCAAATCTATCGAGAAGGACACCCCGAAAATCTCTAACTCGCATCCCCGGTAGACCGAAGAAGCAGAAAGCCCATGCTCGTTGGCGATTGAAACTCGCAATGGACACTCAAGATCATTTATCGGCACACTAAACCCTCTGGAGAAGGACTGAGATACAAACAACCGACTCGCCCCCGAGTCAAATAATACCAAAGCGGGAAAAGAATTTACTAAAAACGTATCTAATCACAGGTACGATCAATAAGCATAACACAAATACAATAACTGAGATAGAGAATAGAAACGTACCAGCAACCACATCTAGCACTGACTTGGCCTCCTCGGCCGTTAGCTGGAAGGCGCGACCCTGAGCCTTCGGAGGCTCCACCTTGACTGGCCTCCCATCTCCAATCCTCCCAGCAGTTGGCGCGGAACCCTGTGTCGGCTTGGCGGCGAGCTGCGCACAGTTGGTCTTCACATGACCAACCTGATGACAATGGTAACAAATCCTTATATTTGCGGGAGGGGAGGACTGACGACAGTCCCTGGCATAGGGCCCCTCCTTTCCATATTTGTGGCACCCACCTCCTGCTCTACAAGCTCCCGAATGAACCATGCCACACCTTCCACAAGTGCGACTCTACTGAACCCAGACCGTGTATCAGCGGTCTTAGACCGTTTAGGCGTCGTCTGAGACTGTGTCGGTGCCTGACACTGCTCCTTCAGCTGCAGCTCTATCTCCAACTCACGCCTCCTCACAACTTCCTGAAGGTCCAGGAGGGTATCACATCGCTGTGTAGACACAAACTGTCGAATATCAGTCTTGAGCATACTCAGATAGCGAGTCATCTAAGACTGCTCTGAAGCGAACTCCGGGCAAAACATAGCCCTCTCCATGAACATACGGGTGATCTCCATCACAGACTCCCCATCCTGCCTCAATGTCAAAAACTCCTGAGCAAGCCGCTCCCTTTCCACGCGCGGAATGTAGCGGGTGCGAAACATATCCCGGAACTGCTCCCAAGTAATAGCAGCCCGTTGATCATCAGTATACGACCCAGTCGTCAACCTCCACCAGTCCTTTGCCCCAAGCCTCAGCAGGTTCAGGGCACACCTGACCTTTTGGTCAGCAGGACATGAGCACGTGAAGAAACAACCCAAAAACCCTAGGGGTTGTGATTTCCTTGCTACGCATATGGGTCCTGTGCTTTCAGTAGTACGGGCCCATACTACCTTCCACACCTACCCATATTTGTCTCAAGTATCACCACAATGCCCTAACAATATCATCAACATAGGAAATGCACTCAACCCTCATTCTAGGGGAATACCAAATACCTCGCATCTAGACTCACCACTTATCACGACTCACACATCCGTGAAACTTCCATCATCCCCTGCAGCGCTAATGCATGCTAGCTGCACATAGGGGTGCAAACGAGCCGAGCCGAGCCCGAGCCTGGCCAGGCTTGGCTCGGGCTCGTTTAAGTTATATGAGGCTCGAGCTCGAGCTCGACTCGATTCGAGCTTTCTTTTACTGAGCTCGGCTCGAGCTCATAAAGAGTTATACAAGCTCGGCTCGGGCTCGGGCTCGACTTGTTTTTATCGGGCGTACCTAAATAAGCTTAAGCTCGGCTCGAGCTCGTTAAAAAGCTCGTTTACTAATACCCAAAATTCATAATTCCCCTAATATGTTTTTATTTTAATATATATAAATAATAATAAATAATATTATATAAAGGCTCGTTTAGGCTCGCGAGCCTAATCGAGCTTTGTGACATAGGCTTGAGCTCGAGCTCGTTTAATAAACAAGCTTAATATTAAGCTCAAGCTCGGCTCAGGCTCGTTTAAAATTGGTTTCGAGTCGAGCTTTTAACGATCCGATCTCGAGTAGCTCGCGAGTAGTTTGGCTCGTTTGCACCCCTAGCTGCACATAACGCTGGACCCAATAGACTTTCGAATATCCGATCCTACCCGAAGGCCGAATTAACATTCTCAGGCTATAAGGTCTTTATTATGCACAACCATGATGCATACACCAAACATCTACAAAGATGATGTCAATTCCACATACAAGAAACCCTAGGCTAATAGGCATCATGCAATCAGGAAAATCTATCGTGTGATTCCTAAAGATCCCTAGCCTAGCACTAGCATGCCGTTCTAACATATCAGAATAACAAATAACTGCACGTCTGCATCCTCCATCCTTCATTTTGAAAACCATTTTAAAATTTATTTCCGAAAATCTCCTTGATTTGAGACTGGATTCACACGAGTGTTCCTCCAATTCACTCAAACCAAGGCTCTGATACCAACTTGTAACAACCATAAATTTTATGCCAAAGTTAAACTTTTTCAATCATAAATAAAAACCACATAGCATTGTTTACAAAATGTTTTCAAATCATTTTCCATAAGAGTGTCCCAAAAATCATAACATAAGGATGAGGAGCGATACGGTCACGCCTTCGCCTTTCCACGATCTCCTTGAGTACCTGAAACAATAAACTGAAAACTGTAAGCCTGAGGGCTTAGTGAGCTACCCCCAAAATACCAATACTACACTGGCAATACCATAACAATAATAATCAATCAATCAATCAACATGCATACTGGGTCATCGGCCTGACTGGACCGCCCTACCGGGCCTACAGTCTGTCTGAATCTATTTCGAGCCTTCGGCATGACTGGTCCGCCACGTGGGCCTACAGTCTCCCCGGACCGCTCATAGTGTATATTGGCCTTCAGCACAAAGCAGGACCGCCTCAACCCAACCACAAGCAAATAACCATGTGCGCATACTATCATATACTGGCATATACAAACATCAAACATATATGTCTCACTGATCATCAATCATAGAAATCTCCTGTAAATAGAGCACCGACCTAGCAGGTCACTAACATACCAATCCCTATGGATCATAAGAGCATAACATACTGTCTACCCCGATTCCGATCTAACAGATCATAACCACATGTAGCATACCATAACAATAACAACTAAAGGGCCGACCTTGGTGCCGTAGACCCTATCGATATAGTAAGGATGACTCACCTTGCAAATGTCGACCCGAAAGGAAAACTCCAACTCTTGGTTCACTTGACACAGGCCCCACCACCTATCGTCATAGCACAAGTCAACCCCTGGTCAAAGTCAAAGTCCTCAGTCAAGGTCAACAGTCCATGTTGACCTTAACTCGCCGAGTACCGTTGGGTACTCACAGAGTTCTCTGAAGTGCATTCCAACTCACCAAGTCATCGGAGAGACTCGTCGAGTTCCTTTGACTCTCGATCAAACTTAAGGTCACCCGTCGAGTTCCCTCCTTGTAACTCGACGGATACACACTCATACATATCCAAGAGAAAAATCATTTGACTCGTCGAGTTGTTCTTCAACTCGTCAAGTCTTATGACGAACTTCATCGGACTCGCCGAGTTGTTCATCCAACTCGTCGAGTTCACGACCATCTTCATGTGACTCACCGAGTCAACTTTGAGACTCGCCGAGTCCATTTAGTCCTCTTTCCATATTGACTTGTTTTGAGCCATACAGCGGCTCCAAATCACAGATCCAAGCTTCTAGGGCATGCTTATCATGTAAAGTTGCAAACTTTACGTGCATGCATGGCCTTAAAGGCTCCAAATGTCTATTTTAAGGTCTTAATGGAACTTCATGCTCAAGAGGGACCTTAATCACAACCAAGACTGTGACTTCATGCTTCTAGAATCCAAGGATGGTCCAGATATGAAGTTACAACTTCAGATCTAGCCCATAGCTCATCATACCAACTTGAAAATCCATAAAAGCCTTAGAAACACAACAAAAGGGAAAAAGGGAAGTAGAAATGGCACTTTGATACCTCTAAAGGATGCTAGCTGAGGTAAATCCGGCCTCCCACTCCTTCCTTGCTTGAATTCCTTTGCACTCTTAGCTTTCTTTCTCTAAGATCCTCTTTTCCAAGCTTCAACACCACACCAAGGCACACACACACGAATTAGGGTTTTAAGGGGGCTCTCAAAGACTGTAAAGAGGCCAAAGGAGGCTAAGGCTCCTTTAAATAGAGATGCAAACCCCGGGATTTAGGGTTTCCACTGCCAGCTCCTACTCGCTGAGTCCCAACATGGACTCGTCGAGTAGGTCGCTTAAAACGCGATCCCACCCCGCTGCTACTCGACGAGTAGATCAACCAACTCGTCGAGTAGAGCTGAACCCAAAAAACCTTATTTAAGCAATACATGTGAATCGGGGCGTTACAAAGGGTGACTCGATGTTTGTCATAGATCAATGGAGTGTGTGTTTCTAACCGACACATTGATTAGATGAGTGTAACATTGAGGGAACCAAGTACATTTGCATGGTTATTCACACCTTGTTTGTGATTCTTGGTATCCCAGTCACAAACTTGAAGGACATATCGAGATTTAAACATGACATTGAAAAGTTCAATGAATCTCAAAAGATCTAGGATTTTTCAATACATTTAAAACTTAATTTCCTTTTCATTTTTCATGGTGGAAATTAGTGAATCGTCATTCACTTACCTTTAAATTATTTGTTTTTTAGATTACAACATCCCTTTTCTAAATTGAAGATAATGTTGTTGGATCCTAGCCTTAATTTCTCATTTGAGTGTTTAATTGGGGATTCTTATCTAATCAAGATTTGTCTCTTTTCTTTTTCAAATGTCTAACTCACACAACAACAACGCTTCTGGCTCGAACTCTTCCGGCTCATTCTCATTCATGAATTTGTGTGGGAGGGTAATTTCCGATGAGTCCAATTTCAATGATTGGATCTGCAACATCTGAATGGTTATCGGCTACGAGGACAAGGAGTATGTCCTCGACAAGGAGCTGAATGAAGTAAATGTCAACACTACTACTCTCGAGGATATCGCTGCCTTTGAGGCCTACGAGCGACATGCCACGAAAATCCATTGCATCATGCTTGCGACTATGACTTTAGAACTCCAAAAGTCTTACGAGGACTACTATCCCTATGAGATGCACCGGGATTTACTGGACAGGTACCACCAAAGTGCCAGGCAAGAGAGGTACGAGATTATCATCTCGATGATCATGAATAAGATGAGGGACGGAGAGTCTGTCAATGCTCATCTGCAGAAGATGCAGAGATATGCCGACTGCCTGCTGAAGTTAAATGTTAACTTCAATGAAGAGCTGGCGATTGATCTCAATCTTCATGCCTTGCCACTGTGTTTCAACCAGTTTCCCATGACCTACGATATGAACAAGGAGGAGTTCAGCTTGAGCTAGCTTTAAGGCTTGTTGAGGACTGTTGAGAGCAACCTCAAAGACAAATCCATTGCATCAAATCCCGCTACAGCTGCCCCCGTATTGGCTATTGGGTAGGGGAAGGGTAAGAAGAGGAAGGCTCCTTCCAAAAGCCACCATAAGGGAATGTTCCATGATGACACCTCTTCTAGTGGAACCAAGGCTGGTCCCGCTGCACCCACCTCCAACACAAAGGATGTAGAATGCTACTACTGCCATGATAAGGGGCACTGGAAACAAAGCTGCCCGAAATATCTGCAAGATATCAAGGATGGGAAGATCAATCTGTCCTTCGCAGGTATTTATACTATTCAATCTAATAACTCATCGCATGCTATTTCTTGGGTTCTTGATACAGGATGTGGTTTTCACATCTGTTCTGGTTTGTAGGGCCTAATAAGAAATAGGGATGTGGAGCATGGGAAGATAAACTTAATCATGGGGAACACAAGATCATCGCCTGTCAGCAAGATTGGAGTTTAATCTTTAGTGCTTAGTAGTGGGTTAGGACTAGAGTTGAATAATTGTTGCTATTCGCCAGAAATGGCAAGAAATATCATTTCTTTTCATTGTTTATATAGACAAGGATTCATATTTTTTGTTTGATAATGAAGAAGGTTCTATTAATGCTTTTCTTAATGGTGTTTTCTATTTTGAAGCGTTCCCTTGTAATGGAATATATGAAACTGTGATGGTAGTAGACAACTTAGGAAATGATGTGTTTCATATCGATTCCTCCAATAGTTTGGACAAAGCATGCTTGTGGCATTGTCGTCTTGGACATGTTAACAAGAAAAGCATAGCCCAACTCCAAAAGGATGGAATGTTAGAGTCATTCGACCTTCGGGACGATGATCATGACTAAGATGAGGGACATGTTAACAAGAAAAGCATAGCCCAACTCCAAAATCAAGATGCTTCGATCCGATCGAGGTGGAGAGTACCTTAGTCTTGAATTCCAAAACTACCTCAAGGAATGCAGAATCGTTTCGCAATTGACGCCACCTGGGACACCACAGTTGAATGGTGTAGTTGAGAGTCATAATCGAACCTTTCTAGACATGGTTCGTTCCATGATTAGTCGTGCTTCGTTACCTATATCATTCTGAGGGTATGCCTTTAGAGACTGCCGCCCATATCCTTAACCTAGTCCCTACAAAGAAGGTTGCCAAAACACCTCACGAGATGTGGACAGGGAAACCTCCCTCGTTGGCACATATCAATGTTTGGGGTTGTGAGGATTTCATAAGACGAGAGACTCACGAAAAGCTCGAACCTCGTAGTGAGCGGTGTATTTTCATCGGCTATCTGCAGAAGTCCTTTGGATATCTCTTCTATAGACCGAGCAACAATGTTGTCTTCACTGCAAGGAGAGGGATTTTCCGAGAGCGAGAACTCATAAGCCAAGGGCACAGTGGGAGGCAAATCAATCTTGAAGAGCTTCAAGAATCAAACGATGAAGGAACCTTAAACACTGGCGCTCAACCTGAGGAGGAAACTCTTGTTGAACCGATTGACGAGTCCTTACCTCTTAGATGTTCCAGTAGAGTTAGTGTTCCGCCTGTGTGTTGGATTAGGTGTCTAATCCCATAACTATTATTCATATGTACTTGACCCGAGAGTAGCATGGTCCAATTGGGTTGCATGTCATCGGAACAATTTGGATAGACTTTTGTGAGAAGAGGATATTTATGATTTATTAATATATTATAAGTTATAATATATTAATATGAAATCATATTATTTAATTAGTATTCATCAAGAATTGGTTTGGAATTAACTTTGTGATCAAAAGAGACTAATTAAATAAATGGGGATTGATTTGGTAAATCATTCATTCTTATAAAGTGGGCTTATGATCCATAGTTCCTCATGTTGGGATAAACCCATGTGGTGACCCATGGATCATGAGGAATATGGAAATTCATGAGTTACATGGTGTAACCCTAATGTGCACACTATATAAGAAGCCTCATAGCTCATGAAATTGCCACTAAGGAGTGACTAGTGATAGACACATTAGGCCTAGCCGATTTTGAGTGTATATAATCTTCTCTCAAGTTATTCCAATTGTTGGTGGTGTTGTCTGAACCATTTGACGTGCAAAACTTGGGGCACTAAGCTCTTTAAGGTCCAATGAATCAAGCTACAACAAAAGGTATATCATTCAACTATATTTTATATTGTGTATACTCCATAATATGCTAGTTAGGATGAAACCTTAGAAAAAATTGATATTTGCATGTATAATAGAGAAAACATAGATCCAAGGTATACAGGGTTGCATGTACACCATAGGAGTGTTAAAATGCTCAAAACCCAATAGTGGTATCACATCCTAGGCTTGTTTTCAATTATACTTAATGCTACTTGCTTGGAAATGCTATAAAAATTGATTTCCTGCTGTTCTGGACAGTGTACTCGCTGAGTCCACTGATGGACTTGTCGAGTCCATGCACAAAATCATCCAACTCGCCAAGTTTGTTCTTGAACTCGACAAGTTGGAGTCCCTGAGTGCAGATTTTTGATGTTTTTGGCTGGAATTGGACTAGGATCATTACCCTAAGCTGTTTTTGAACTTATAAACCTGTTTTTGATGTGGTAATGATCATGCTTATCCAATTTTTAAGATAATTGTCAAAGTTTCATGTTTTAAATTAGTTAATATGGTTAGGCTAATTACATGAAAATTGTTTGATATGAATTGTCTTGTTCTTATGAGTTTAATTTAGATCATAGACAAATTGTTTGTTTTTCTTGTTAGAATTTTTTGATCTAAATGATTTTGATGAATTCCATAAGTTGTCCTCAAGTTATGGAAAATGAAAAGTTTTTTCTTTAAAAGATTCATTAAACTCATAGGTTATAGAAACTTGAAGAGTCTTTTCCCATAAATGGTTTTATGAACTCCATAACTTGTCCTCAAGTAATGGATTTTCAAAACTATTTTCTTAAAAATCTATATTAAACTCATAAGTTATGGATTCCAAAAGTTTTTTGAATAGTTCAAAATTCACCCTCAAGTTTTGGAATTTATAAAGTTTCACTTTTGAGTACTTTAATTCCAAACCCTAGAATTTTAAAAGTTTAAAATTCAACCCTTATACTATTATAATATTATTTGTTTAATATATAAATATATATATATATATATATATATATATATATATATATATATATATATATATATATATGTATGTATAAGAGTAAAGTCAGTCTTACTGTTAGTAGGCCTTATTCACGAAGCCGGTCTATAAGGGGGGGGGGGTACAAGGTTACTGCCTATAAAATGGTAGTTTAATGGGTGTCCACTCTCACCCATCGCTTCCTTGACTGGTGGAGGGTCGTTAGCCGAACGGGTAGGATAGGACTTTAAATCTCCATTCATTAAAGGTATGATGATAAATACTAAGTAACTAAACACTTATAAATTCCCAATCTTAGTTACTTAGGAAACTGTGAATATGGTGCTAACCCATAAAATTGCACTTTGCACCTTGTTAAGCCGTTAGTGGAGCGTGTGTGGTTAACCGACACACTAATTGGGACTGACAGTGCATGGCAAAGGGTAGCTTAATGTTAATCATAGATCAATTGAGCATGTGTGGTTAACTGACACATTGATTATGTGGTTGTAACATTGGGTGTACCAAGCTAATTTGCATGGTTATTAACACCTTGTTTGTGATCCTCGGCATCCTGGTCACAAACTTCAATGGATCTCAAAGGATCTAGGAGTTTCAATTCACTTAAAACCTAAAATTCTTTTTCATTTTTCGTGGTTAAATGTGACACCCAAATTTTTTTTTTGCAAAAATTTTAAACTTTTAAAACCCATCTTACATTAAATTAAAACAACTGAAATAGTCATAACATAATCCATCTACTTAACAATCTTATAAAATAAGTGCGGAAGTAATAATAATAATAAGGTCCCAACAAAAATAACTAGTAGTGATGTCCCGGTGCTCCATGTCAAGCCCTAGCCTCTTTAATCTTAACACCTGAAAAGTTATAAGGGAAACCATAAGCACAAAGCTTAGTGAATTTAAACACAGACATTGTACTAACATTCATATTTACTAACCCTAATCCATTTTCCAATTATAGTTTTATAATAAGGGCAAAGAATGAATCAACGCCAATAATACAAGAAGGACTTGTAGGTTTGAGCCGCACCGGGAAGATCCCGTATCACTTGGCCCTAATCACCGCACCTCATGATGAGTATTAGGTTGGTGATCTTACCTACCCACCGCACCAGTAAATCCGTATCCTTTGGTGGTGTCCCCATATCCATGATTAGTTACATACAGTGCACATGTACGAATTAAAACAATACTTATATAGCATGCTTTTATAATAAATTCAAATAATCACACACGAGCTAACTAGCAAACACAATCATGAATACAACGGTGTGAGAGAACTCACCTTGAGTGAGTAGTAAGGATAGCTAAGAATCAAATAATGCTACCAAGCTTGAGCAAACTTCAAAACCTCACCTAAGAAGGACTAAAGGTTAGAAAGGAGAAGTAATGAAGCTATGAGTTGAGAAAAGAATAATCACAGCAAGGTCTCTAAAACAGGCCTGCTTTTTAAAATGGATTTACTCCAAAATCTAAAACCGAAACATAGTTTTAACTAAATTTTATAGGAAACTATGATTGCTCAGGATTCCACAACTATAAAGAACTCATTCTAACTCCAAAAGATGAATTAAATATGAATTTTACAAAATGGTGTATCACTTCTGTCTCCAACAATACAGTCAAGTGATGTTGGCCAATTCTACCTAACTTGTGGGTAGAATTCGTACAAAACAAAATTAATAGAAGTAAAGGACATACAAATGAAAGTCTCAGAGTTGGATTTGAATGAAAATCATCTTCCAAACTCTAGATATAAAATTCACATTGTGGACAATCACAGCACTAGCAAAAGCTGGTGACTGCCCACTGATCTGGAGTGTGGATCCATTCTAACCAATTTATAATTGGAAATAACACCCCATCTTCTCCAGATCTTAAATTAATTATATAAGGAACATATAGAAACTTGTAATCACTCTGGATCCTTTTCCAAGCCTTAGAAATGATGAAAACAAAATGACATATCAGAACAGACCCGGATCAGACCTAACAGCAAAGATGCCATTCTTTCCCATAGATAAAGTCCTTATCAGTGAGGTTATCCTTCTTAAGAAAGTTAGCCAACTCAATTTTTGAACTTTTGGAACTGGTTTGGGGTCGGTTTGAGTTCTAGATCTCAAGATATGAGTTTTACAAAATGACTACAGATCTGATGGAAAACAGAATCGTAGCCACCCGTGATTCCTTTTTGGCTTATCCATCCTTCTCCCTTTGAAACACATTTTAAGATGTGTTAATCATCCCAATTTAGTCCCCATGATCATGGTGGTACTAAAAAGGGTTTGGTATCATTAGGATTTCATTTTGCCACAAGATTTTAATAACAATCAACATGAAAATGAACATAAAGCACATAAAATCACCATTCTCCCTTTTAGGGTTTCCATGATCTTTTGCCACATGTAATCCCCTAGATCCATCATCCACCATATATGGGGTGAAGATAGGACCTTGAGATGATGTATAACATACAGTTACAAATCAAATAAGAAGGAGAAGAAGTGAAGATGAAATCATAAAACTAGAACAAGGTTATGAATCAAGTTGTAAGAAATGATAAGGAGGTTCATACCAATATGAACCAAGGCTGGAAATGAACAAGAATTAAGCTCCAAACAACATCCCCTTGGATGCTCTTGATCCCAAAGAGATAGAGGAAGATTTTAGAGAGAGAGAGGGAGGGTTTAGAGTGTTTTTCTTGTGTGTGTTCCAAATGACTCAATTAACACATTAAGTACTATTTACTAGATGGACTTTGCAAATAGGCCCATAGTCCATGGATTTCAATAAAAGGAGTTTACAAGATGATCAAAAGAGTCCAATAACATAAGAAATCAGACATTGGTTAAATAAATTAACCCAAGGTTACAAGGATAATTAAATTAAAATAACCAAACGTACCGTGAAAAACCGGGGCGTTACATTAAAATTGGTAAATCGTCATTTACCTACCTTCAAATATTTTGCAGTTTGGATTACGGCATCCCTCTTCCAAATTGTAAAATATTGTGTTGGGTCCTAGCCTTAATATTTCATTTGGGTGTTATATTAAGGACAAAATCCACTAACTTGAATTTCTCCCTTGTAGATGTCTGCTTAAAACGACTATGGTCTTCCCAAATCTTCTACAACAAGCTTTCATTCCGAAGGTGATGCTAAAAATCATACTTCACTTCCTCCACCTCCTCCAGTTATTCTCCCTGACACACAAGCTCGAAGACTTGAAATGTTTAGGATCACCCAATCCCTATTGAATAGTAAACACATATATGGAAGGCCTGTATGTACTCATTTCTTGGACATGAAGTTGCATATTGATAGGCTGAGGATGTTGGGTGTCGTCTTCCCAAAGAAGTTAGCTATTGACTGGGTTCTTCAGTCACTTCCTGAGTCATATAGTGAGTTCATTAAAGACTACTATGTAACAGATCACGACATGACCCTAATTGATCTCACCTATTTGCTAATTACTGCCGAATCAACAATGGTTTAGCACAATGGTCAAGTAAATCTGACTGGAAGATCAACATCCCAAGCTGACATGGACATCCGAGAAAAGATTCCTTCTCCTAAAGGAAAGGAATTGGCTATGGTCAAAAGTTTTGATCATAAGAGAAAGAAAAATTCTGAGACTGTTCCATGTGAGCTTGTGTGTTTCTGCTGCCAAGGAAAGGGACATTGGAAGCGAAGCTGCTCTGACTACCTGAGACATTTAATCATATTGTATGGTTCTGCTTCAGGTAAGTCTATTGTCTAACTCTATTAAGTTCCTAATTGTTCATTCTTAATAAATAACATGACAAGGTTGCATTTTGATGTTTTGTAGGATCAAGCAAAGGGAAGGAAGCTTAAAAGTAAGAGTATGTTGAATCTGATTGCGAAGATGGATTTCAATCGCATGGTTCGAAGATCGGATTTTTGAGCTGCTGCTTAGGAGTTATGATAGATTGCTAGGAAATATGTAATAACATAGTTTTCATTTGTAATTGCATTGTAAGGAAAAGTTTTTTCCGCATTTTATAAATAAATAAAATTTTGTTTTATCCTTATATCTCCTTGGAATGGCTTTTGTGAAAATTGATGTTTATATGTTTCTAGGTTAGCAATATGGATTTGATTCTTTCATTTGTGGTAGTGTCTAAATTTGCCAAATAAGGAAAGATTCTCATCACCCAAGTTTCAATTGGACAAAAATTTGGAATCATGCAAGTTTTATTGTATGATGAATGAGAATTTTCATCTTTTGTAAATTAAGACTAATTCCTTGTTCACATGTATATGTGAGTCAAGTGAAGGACTAGGGGATCAGCTACACTGGGTGTGCGCTGTTCAAGATTCACCACAAAGATCGATAAGACTATTCGTCATGATTTACTAAGGTTTAGTAAACATGGTTATGCTTACAAGTTTAAGTATAATTCTGAACATTGGAAAAGGTTCAATGTATGGCAGAGCGAATGAGAAAAATCAAATTAGGCAAAAAGATAAAGTTTCTCCAATCTAAAAAGATGGGAGAGTACTTTAGTATCGTGTTTTATGACCATCTTAATGATTGTGTAAAACCATGTCACAATTGATCCTCTAAGGATATCTTAGTGCATTTGTATGGCTAAGAAGAGGAATCGTGAATTGTTGAAATGGTTAAATCAAGAAGATGAGTCGTACTTCGTTCCAAAACAAATCTTAGAGTCATACTCCAAGATTGTTCCCTGAGTGACATTAAATTAAGAAAGGTTTAGAACACTTATCAAATGTAGAGTAAAAGTTTTCTACTCTTATACATCTGAAATTGGTAAGTTGTGATGTTTTGGATAAAACAAAGACCAACTAAGGCCAATTGTGTGAAGTGTTTTTCTTGATAAGAATCCGCACTAACTCTTGAATATTTGATTTGTCAAGGAATGGTTTTTGGCAAGAGAGTCTTATATGTCTAGAGGTCAGTGGGAGCCTTAAAGATATTGACAGGTTTCAAGAACTAATCAAGAATAAACCTATTGTTTATCACTTGCACACGACTTGAGGTTTGTAACCTATCGTGTTGACATATTCTTATTTCTGTGCCCATTCTAGTTAAAGTTAACTAGGCATGAGAGTTCTATGAGTTCTCAATTGTTTGCATGACAACCTAAGAAGCAATGGTAGGCCCTTGTGCTACCAAGTGGCAATAAATTAAGATTGAACAAGTCTAGTCCATATGAGTTTGGATTTTTCACTAACCTTGACTTGTGATTATTGTTATGACAAATTCACATGGATAGGAACACATATACCATAAAAATTGAGGTGTCATAAGGTTTCTCTCCGATTCATGAAAATGATGATGAGGAAATGCTTTCATTAAGTAGATTTTAAGGAGATAGTAGTTGTGATATTTGCAATCTCAAATTTGATTATGATTACGACATTCTTTTTCATAATTCGAATTGTGAGGAATGGCAAAAGGTCAAAACGTTTGAGACTTATTGATGTAAGTTCTTAAATTGTTTAGTCACACATGTGAGCTATCTAAGGAAAGGTGTTTAAGAAGCCTAGATAAAGTCTTATCAAAGCATCTCGTATTAGAAATCTGAACTTTAGTAAGAAAGTCAATAAGTATTGATTTTTAGAAGTCCAGCTAATTTCTGAGTACATGTCAAAGCTAGTGGGAGCATAAGTGTTATACCGGTAAGTTAATAATTATTATACAAATGGGAGCATAATTATTATAAGTATTGCAAGTTAGCAATGTTAATTATAGAAAACAAAAGTTTCAATTCGCAAAGTTGTGTTTTTGAAAAGTTGTTTTGTTATAATTAAGGGAGAGGAATTTATACTTCATTTTAAATCTAAAAGCTTAGATTGAGATTTTAATCAATTTTAGTCAAATATATATGAATGTTATTGTGGAATGGTTCAACATAAGGAAATTCTATATATAGATATGTTAATTGCATTCTTAAAATTTGGTTATGATTACGGCACACCTCTTCATAATCAAAGTTATGAGACCATGGAAAATAAAAAAATATTGTAGGAAAAGATTGATCAAGTATCATGTATTTATGTTAAACATTATGAATCGTATCCCATATGCTTCGGGTATAGGATCGATTGCATATGCTATAATATTCTCGTGTTCTAAATTTTTCCAAATGCCTAGGGCATTAAGAGGGAAAAGGGCTAGAACCGGTCATGACTAAAGTGGTTGAGCAACTGTTAAGGACAATCTAAGGGTCGCCAAGGATTGGTCGCTTAAGGACAGTTGGAAGTATAGTAATAATGGACCATATTGACATTATTATGAATAGACTATAGCCAGGAGTCTATTAATAATGAATTATCGTATGGCAAATGTGGAATGTGTCCATATTAGGAGTTGAAGAATAGATGAGAAAGTTAGAAACTTTTATGCAAGAAGGATGTTCAAAGGAATGTACTTTGAATTTGAGACTTCATTTCCATGGAATTGTCTTGTAACAATCTCCAAAGAAATACTTTGTAATATCATTGGTCATGTCTTTGTGACTTTTGGTACCTAGACATTACAAAAGAATCATGCATGATAGTTTAAAATGTAACACTTTCTAGCAGTGACAAGAATTTGGAATTCTTACACTTGCAATAAGGATTTGGAATTTTGAAATGAGCATCATTGAAATGTTTTTCAATTGATCTATTTCACAAATTAAAGACCATAGATAAACATAGTGTGCATGCTTGGTGCATGACATAACTATAGTTTAGATAAACATAGTGTGCATGCTTGGAGCATGACATAACTATTGTTTTAATTCAAGTATTAAGTTGATTATTCAAAACATTATACAATGAATAATAAGTAATCAATATGACTCAAAAGTTTTTGGGCCCTATAGGATTAGTATTATTCTTGTGTTTCACTTTGCATGTTTTTGACTTCCTGAATAACTAGGTTATTCAAACCATCCACAGTCGATCATACTTTGGAAGTAGGTATTGAGGCAAGACTGTCATGAATGGGTCTGTAGTTTGTCTAGGACAAAGTGGCTACAATGTTCATGAGTGCTCCTAGAATAAGATTTGAGTATTGGATTCAACCCATGCTCATTTGAATCACTTCATGGATTTTATCATGAGACAATAATATCTTATATTCTTCAAACAGAGATGTGTGAATTGTAGTTGCGAGTCGGTTGCACAATGACATATGTAAACGCACCAGTAATGTTGGGATTATGATGTTGCGTCTTGGGCTTGTTCCTTTTAGCCCAGTTTTGTAGCCGGTTTGGGCCTGTCCAACCGTGCATTATTTTATTCTAGTGTTTTAGTATTTAAGGTGCATGCATGCATCCTTGTAAGTAAGGGTTTTATCATTCTCATTATAATATTGTAAACCCTAGCTCGCATCTACAGTGGAAGTTCTTTATCGAGCTCTGCTGAGGCGTGACTACATTTGAATCATAAGCTTCATATTGATTCTATATTGTGTTCATTGTTGTGTTTGATTGAATTGTTTGTTCTTTATTAATTTGCCTGTTAAAGATCTAAACGATCAAGAGATTTATTCTCATCAATTGGTATTAGAGCAGGAGGCTGTGTAATTTATACACATCTCTTCTGTTGAAGAAGTTATTATGGTTTTTCTGCATTGATTGATATTAATTGAGCCGTCATTCCAAATTGGCGTATCTCATTAATTGTCGATCTTGCCCTAACGATAAATTACAAGTCTGATCTTAAACAGGTTATCGATCAAACATCATCACAATGTCTATGGATGATTCGCAATCCAATCCAATCAACATCTCCAACAGTATTGGATCAACAACAAGAATTCCAATCCGATACACTCAGGATTATGAAGTCTGGACGCACCACTTTGAAGATTATGTAATCGGCTCAAAGGATAATGGGTATTTCATCTGGGAAGCAATTACAGTTGGTCCGTTTGCTCACTCAATCACTTCAATGATTGTAAAAACTTAAAAGGAGTACAATCAACTCATGAATGATGTGAAAGACATTCCTCAAGACGAGAAAGAAAACTTTCAGTGCAACATTAAAGCCTTAAGAATGATTAGGTTTGTTTTACCATCAGATACGTTTCGATTGGTGAGTTCATGTGCTACAGCAAAAGAAATATAGGATAGGTTAAAGGAATTGTACTCTACCGATGAAGATCTGGAACATTCGATGCAAACCTTGCTGCTTTTTGAATTTGATGATTTCAAACAGAAGCCTGAAGAGAAACTAATTCAGGCCTTTGATCGGTTTAATCATCTCCTCAGTAAGATGATAAAGCACGGGATCGAAAGGAAGGTTATTGAGCAGAAGGTTACCTTCATGAACGGTCTTAGACCCGAATGGATGGCAGTTGTGTCCACAGTGAAGGCACACGAACAGTTCAAATCATACTCTCTGGCGAAACTGGTGGGAATTCTGAAGTCCCATGAAAGTGCGGTATTAAAGGAAATGAATGTGGTTTCCAGATTGGGTTCGTTGGCTCTTATCTCCAAAGGAAAGAGTGCTGTTGAAGAAGAAGAAGAATTAGATCTAGCTGACTATGATCTAACCGGTGAAGAGTATGCCCTGATGGTTTCCAATCCAAGAAAGTTTATAAAAAGGAAGTTCCCCGCCAACAAGAACCGAAACTGGCAGGGAAGTTATAGTTCCGAAAAGGTGAAGGGGGAACCGAAGATGGGTTCAAAGTCTGAAGAATCTAAGAAGGACATAAAGATTGGTGGTGACTTAGGTTTTGATTGTCATTATTATGGAGGCAAGAACCACTTTGCCAAAGACTGCATGCTAAAGAAGAAGTTTGAAAGAGTTGATGAAGACGATGAGGAAACGAACCTCCTGAGACGATTGGAGGAGATCAAGAAAACGAAATCAACAACCAACAATAACACCATGAATGCTTTGATTGTACAGGATACAGGTGATAATGATGAATTTGGTGGAGTACAGGTGTGGTCCACAGATTCCGAGGACGAAGAAGTAAGAAAGCCCACTCATGGCAAGGCTCTGCTGGTGAAAGAAGAAAAGGTTGAGGGAAGATGTCTGATGGTGACGGAAGGTGTATCACAGATGCGAGGTTACACAGCAGATGGTGGGCTGGATGATGAAAAGGAGCGAGAGGATAGGTGTTTCGCTGCGAAACCTGTCAATGCACAGATCAACGATTGTGATGAGTTGATCAAGAAGGTACAAAATATTCTCACTTCTCTAAAAATTCCTATTACTAACTATGAAATGGAACTAAATAGCTTAAAATCTAAATTTTCTAGTTTAAGTAGTAGTCTTACCCAAACTCGTGTCACAAACTCTAACTTGACTTATCAAATTAGCAGGATATCGTCGAAGAGTGAGGAGAGGAGAATCTGGATTGAGCAAAAGGAGAAGGAATTAATTAGGTTCAGGGATGAGTCAATCTATCTGCAACGAGACAATCTTAAGCTTTTAAAACAACGAAACATTTTTTGTTTGATCGCAAAAAGATTATATTTTAATTTCACTCAGTTACATCTCGATTGTGAAATAGGAAAGAAGATACATTGCATGATTTTGCCCTTCCTTGAGTTGAAGGAGGAGGAAGTCGATGCCAAAGCTTACAACTGTGAAAATGTTGTATCTTCTAATGCAATATCTCCTGCCTACAAAATTGGTCTGACAAAATAGAGTCCTACATAAAGTCAAAAGACCATAAGGACATGCTCAAAAATCTGTTAGATGAAAATGATAAATTGAAATTGAGAACCAAAACTGTACAGAAATTTGACTCTTTGAATGCCAAATTAAGTTCAGAAAATAAAATTGATGTTGAAAATGCATCTGAACTTAATGAGGATGATGAAATGAGTGAAATCTATGTAGAGGACGTGGTAGACTGTTTAGAATTTGTCAAGAGCGAACCTGAAACTAGTAAGAGTCTTATTTCTGAAAACTCCGTTGAGTTCGCTCACTCATCGAAAGACAAGACCAAAGTCCTCAAGGAAAAAGCCGTTGTATATCAAAAGGTTCAAACAACTCCAAATCAAGTTTACACAGTTTAGGGAGTCACACCTCAACAAACAGCAGAATTGATGGCATTGGTAGAAGAAGATAATGCTAATGGATGTGAGGAGTTTTTCTAGTCAGCACCGATAGATAACGCTGATGAAACATGTAGAAGCAAATTTGTAAAATTCGAATATTGTGTTTGTATAGTTTTGCATCTTTATGTTATTTTACTAAGTCATATTTGTGCAAAGTATAATGTTTTAGACTTAGTATATTTTTTGTACACTCATGTTCCCTATAAATAGGGACTGAGGATAGAAGTAGAGAAGAACTTTCAGAAACACAAATATCCTTTCTGCTTATTCTGTAATCAGCTTACTCTTCGTGTTCTAACTTTTCAATCACTCAAATCATATTTGCTTTCATAAATCTCAATAACAATTCTCATCAATTGGTATCAGAGCAGGATTCAAACTGCATCGATTTGATTTTCATGTTAGAATCATTTGCTTTTTGAGTTGCAACTTTACTCAAAATTTTCCGCGCATTTTGGTTTTGAAAATCAAATTTGATCTTCAGATTTGAATTGATTATGTATTTGAATTGTTTAGTCGAGTAATCGATCAGTGATTTGTGATCAATTCAGTTGATCAATTCTCAATTTGATCAAGTTTTTCAAGCTTTCTAAAAATTTCTGTGTTCATCAATGGCGAACTTCAACATGAAAACAATGACTTCCTTCTCTCACTTGCTTGGTTCCTCAACCAAAATTCCGATGTTAATTCCAGAATACTATGATCATTGGGCTGATAGAATGGAAGATTACTTAAATGGAATTGATGAAGAACTTTGGAAGTGTATCGATGGAATAGTGCAAGCTCCTGAAAATGTTCAACCAATCGGACCATCTACTACATCTGCTGAAGTTGCTAATCAACAAAAACGGTTGAAGAATAATGAAAAGAGGTGCATGAGGGAAATAAGAGGTGCTCTTCCTCCTGTGGTTTATAATTACATTCGTAGTTGTAAAACAGCAAAGGATATCTGGAACACTCTAAAAGAGAAGTATCAAGGTAGCGAAAAGACGAAGATCAACTCTGTGAAGCAATGTCTAGTTGAACTGAAGGAATTCAGACACAAGGATGTTGAAACTCTTGAAAATTACTATGATCGTCTGAATGAGCTTATGTTTCGCTGCAATAGGTATGGAATCACTAGTTCTCTCATGGAGTTCAATTTAACTTTCATTATGGGCCTTCGCAAGGAATGGCGAAGTGTGAGCATGATGATTAAGAATCAACAGAGTTTTGATACAACACATTTGAATGATCTCTACAGTTAGCTGAAAACACATGAAAGTGAAGTTTTAGAAATGTATGAAGAATGAAAACTGAGTATTGGAGGTCCTTTGGCTCTTGTTTCAAAGGTATCAGAAGTTGATGTTAATGAAAAAGGTGGTTCAAATGATGAAGGATTTTTGATGAACTCTGATGATGAAGCTATGGCATTCTACTCAAACAACAGAGTTAAGAAGTTTTTCAAAAAGCCTTTTAATCCAAAAGGAAAGGCTAGTGATGCGAAGAGTGGAGTCACAAAAACTGGAGGAGAGGAGAGGAAGAAAATGGAGAAAGCTGATGAGAAACAAAAAGATGTGAAAGAAGTGAAAAAGCTTAAAGGTGACTCAGGAATCTATTGTCACTACTACAATGGTGCGAATCACTTCGCAGCCGATTACATGTTGCGAAAGAAAGAAGAAAAGAAAGAAAAAGTTAAAGATGAAGCATACTATTCTGAAAAGATTGAAGAGTTGCACGCTAAGAAAAAAGGAGTGTCTTTAGTTGCGAAGGGTGAATCTGCTGATGAAGAGAGTGGAACATATCAGATCTGGTCATCAGGATCTGATGATGAAGAAATGAGGCATCCCACACATGGAGCCATGTTCGCAAGTTTTGAAGATTGCGAAGAGGACATTTCAGGGAGATGTTTTGTATCCAAATCCACAGACAAATCACCCATGACCACCAAGGTACGTGCAATACTTGAATCTTTTAATATTCCTTTATCTGCTTATGATGCTGAAATCATTTCATTTGATGATACTGTGGCTTATTTTGATTCTGTTATTGTGTCTGCTAGTATTGAAGCTCAAAAATTAAATATGCAACTAGGTGAGACACGAAGAGAATTAGAAATAAAAAGGAGCAGAGTAGAAAAACTTGAAATGCATATCAAAAATGTAGATTGTGATAGGAATAATCTTACAAATGATGTTAGGTTGTTGCTAGCACAAAGGAACATATATTGTAATTCTGCCAATCGATTGTATGCAAAATTAACTGCTTTACATCATTCTTCTGCCATTAGCAAAGAACAACATAGGAAACTTTTACCTTTTCTTGAGTATGAACGTGAAAAAGTTGATGTTGTTTCTTATAATTGCGAAAGTACAATTGCTCAATTTGACAAAATACCTGATGATAGATATCCATATGGTATTGTCAAAATTGATGAATTTCTGAATGCTGATGAGTTGGTTAACATTGTCAATGAAAGTTTGACAAAGAGTGAACAAGTGAAAATCTTAAAGAAAACAGAAACCTCAACTCTTGCCTCTCAATTCAATTATGCTGATATTGATGACAATTCAGATAATGTGAGTGAAATCAGTGAGATAGAAGAGGAAGAAGAGGTTGATTGTTCTCAATTGTCAATCATTAATATCACATCTAAGATCAAAGGTAAGGATATTATAGTTGATTCGATAGTAGAGGATGAAATTGATAAACCTTCAACTTCGCAACATTGTAAGTTTGATAATGTGGAAGTTGAAAGCTGGAAATCTGATGATACTGAAGAAAACAAAGAAGAAGTGAAAGATTCACATGAAATACCTCCACGAGTTGTGGTTGATCAAGTGTTTGAGAATACAAAAGAATTTGACAAAATTTTAAATGACAAAGGCACACATTATTTGGAAACCAACACTGTGGTATATCCAAATTTTGTATGTCTGATAAAACCATTTTTCCAAATCAAGTTTTTGTCACTACTGGAAATGCTGAGAAAATTCATCCTGAATTCAACAAAATGATTGAAAAAGATAATCAAAGATCAACCACTGAAGGTTTTTTCGCAAATCAATACACAGAAGAAAACAATTTAACTCAAAATTCTTATGTGTTTCAAAAACAAAAATCATTACAAAAATGGGTGGTTAAAGGTGAAAAATCAAACAAAGTTTTTGAAAAAGTTGAAAAACCAAAGGCTGAAGTGAAATTAAATTCTCATGAATTCAAATTGATGGTTGGAAATTATTCAACAGAAAATAATGTTTCAAAAAGAAAAGCAAGAAAAGCAATTTTCTGGTAAGTTGTGTCAAATGACAAACCAAGAGCAGAAAAAGAACAAATTTCAAAAACAACATCATCAAAATTTCAAAGTAAAAATAAACAAATAGATTCAAGTTTTCATAAACCAATAAATTCTGTTGACAAAATTCCATATGTTCGCAAATATGACAACAATTGAAAATTTGAGAATTCACAAAAATTTGTAAATAATCAAAAGTTTCAAAATGTTGGCAAATTCACGAATATTTCGTCAAGTTTGAAAGATTCAACTCAAGCAAAAGTGAAATTTTCACCAAAACAACCAAATTTTCCAAATCCTTCCGTCTCAAAACCGACCAAAGTTTCATATACCAAAGGAAAATCTGATGTAAGTACAATCAATCATTGGTTTGAAGGGAAATGAAGAAAATATCAAAGTGGGAAGTTTTCAGAGCAACAAATCAAGAATGCATTGGAAAAGTTCGCAAATAACTCTTCCACTGATAGTTCATCATCTCATCATTCAGGAGTTTCGGTTCAAAAACAGAAACCAGTTATCAAAAATGCGAATGTTGTGAAGGATAAGATTACAATCAATGGAAATCCAAAACTATTGAAGGACTATATTTCAATATCTAGATCTGATGATGTTGATATAATGGATTCTGTCACAAACAAAGTGAAAACATGGTTTTTAAATTCAAAGAATTTGTTTCATTCTACTAATGATGGACCCAACAAGTCTTGGGTTCCTAAATTGTTCCAATAAATGCAGGTGATGTGTGACGAGCAATATGATACGAAATGGTATATTGATAGTGGTTGCTCTCGTCATATGACCAGAAGAAAGGAAAACTTGCGAGATTATAGAAGCTTAGAAAATGCAGGGAGTAGTCAAATTTGGGAATAATCACAAGTGTCAAGTGAAAGGCTATGGGAAAGTCACAAATGGACAATTCACTGTGAACAGAGTTGCTTATGTTGAAGGACTCCAACATAATTTGCTAAGTGTGTCACAACTTGTTGTTGGTACGGGAAACCAAGTTGTATTTAATGAAGAAGGAAGTATCATTTCAAATGCGAAGTCTAATGAAGTAATTCTCAAATCCAAAAGATATGGTGATATGTTTACACTGGACATCAAACCAATTGTGGGAAAACCTGCTGTGTGTTTACTATCAAAAGCATCTAATGATGTCAGCTGGCTTTGGCATAGAAGATTATCACACTTGAACTTTCGCAATATTAACAAACTTGTCACTGAAGATTTAGTTCGAGGGTTACCTGTACTAAAATTTGACAATGATTCTCTGTGTGCAGCTTGCGAACAAGGAAAACAACATAGAAAAGGTCATCCGATTGTGATCGATTCAAAAATCGTAGAACCATTGGAACTTTTTCACATTGACTTATGTGAACCGTCGACTGTTGCTACAATCAATAAAAAGCGGTACATTTTAGTTATTGTAGATGATTTTTCTCGATTCACATGGGTATTTTTTCTCATGTTAAAATCTGAAGTTGCTCAGACGATGATTGATTTTATCAAAAAGATTGAGCTTAGTCTGAAAAAGAATGTTCGCAAAATTAAAAGTGATAATGGTTCTGAGTTTAAAAACCAAACTCTTGATTCTTTTCTCACAAGCAAAGGCATTTCGCATAATTTTTCATCACCATATACTCCGCAACAAAATGGTGTTGTTGAAAGAAGAAATCGATCACTATGAGAAGCAGCCAGAACCATGTTAACATATGCGAATCTACCTCAATATCTTTGGGCTGAAGCAGTTTCCACTGCATGTGTTACTCAGAATCGATCATTCATTCATCGAAGATTCAATGTTACTCCATATGAAATAATCAATAATAGGAAACCTAATGTCAAATTCTTTCATGTTTTTGGTTGCAGGTGTTTTATCATGAATCTCAAAGATAACTTGTCCAAGTTCCAAGCTAAAGCTGATGAAGGCATATTCTTAGGCTATTCGCACAATTAAGTTGCATACAGAGTGCTCAACAAAAGAACCAGAAAAGTTGAAGAAACTTTCAATTTAACATTTGATGATTACTATCTTAAACAAACGGATAGTAAATTTGAAAATAAATCTATTCTTGTTAATTCAGATACACAAATTGATAATTCTGAAATAAATGATTTTGATTATGACTTAATTTTCGGAATACTTGACAGGGCATTTGAAGCAGAAAATAATGCTCTTGATAATCAAACATCAGAATCCTCAAAACATACTGATGATTCAACAATTACTACAAGGTCAATATCTTGCGAAAGTATGCCTGATGCTCATATGGAGGGGGAGCATACGATTAACAATGAAGATTGTCAGCCAACTTTCGAGGGGGAGAATGAAAATATGAATCATCAAGTTGAGGGGGAGCATTCGCAAAATCAACAGGAACATCATTTCGAGGGGGAGCATCAAGATGAATATCATGTTGAGGGGGAGCATGATGAAATAGAGACAATTAATCTTGATGAAAATGATGAGTTTCATGAACTAAATGATAATTTTTCTGTTGCAGGATCTGAAAATGAAGAAATGTATGAAGATGCACCATTGGAATTTGATCCTAATTTTCCACCACTTGAGAAATGGACAAGAAATCATCCAAAAGATCAGGTAATTGGTAATCCACAAGATGGTGTGTTGACAAGAGCTCAAATTCGTGCGAAAAATGAGGTACTGAATGCGAACCAAGAACTATGTATGTTTAATGTCTTTATTTCGAAAATAGAGCCAAAGACAGTAAAGGATGCTATGGAACACTCAGATTGGGTTGTTGCTATGCAATCTGAACTGGCTGAATTTGAACAAAACAAGGTTTGGAGATTAATTTCTAAACCTTCTGATGTTTCAATTGTCGGATTAAAATGGATTTTTAAAAATAAAACCGACAAAGATGGCAATATTATTCGCAATAAAGCTAGACTAGTGGTTAAAGGTTATTCGCAACAAGAAGGAATAGACTATGAAGAAACATTTGCTCCTGTTGCAAGACTTGAAGCAGTTCGCAAATTTTTAGCTTATGCAGCTCACAAAGACTTTGATGTTTATCAAATGGATGTTAGGTGTGCATTCTTAAATGCAGAACTAGAAGAAACTGTGTATGTTGAACAACCACCAGGGTTTATAAATGATGAACATCCTGATCATGTTTACATCCTAGATAAGGCTGTATATGGATTAAAACAACCACCAAGAGCCTGGTACGCAACACTTACAAATTTCTAGAAACAATCTAAATTTAAACAAGGATCGGTAGACCCCACATTATTTCGCAAGAAAGTTGGGAATCATCTAATGCTTGTTCAAATTTATGTTGATGATATTATTTTTGGCTCGACTGACCCAACATTGTCAATAGAATTTGAAAATCTAATGAAAAGTCAGTTTGAAATGAGCATGATGGGAAACATTAATAATTTTCTTGGTTTGAATATAAGACATAACAGGGATGGAATCTTAATCAATCAAGAAAAATACATGAAGAACTTGCTTGAAAAGTTTGGAATGACCAATAGCATGAAACTAAGAGTACCAATGGCAGTAGGAACAAGATTAACTCCTTCGTTAGATGCACCTGCTGTTGATTTAACACTTTATCAAAGCATGATAGGGTCTTTATTGTACTTAACTGCAAGTAGACCTGATATTATGTTTTCGGTTTGCAACTGTGCTAGATATCAAGCTAATCCCAGAGAACCTTATTTGACTGCAGTGAAAAATATTTTTCGCTATCTTAAGGGAACAATTTCGTTGGGACTTTGGTATCCTTCGAAAACGGGGTTTTTCATTCAAGCTTTTTCAGATTCTGATCTAGGAGGATGTACTTTGGATAGGAAAAGTACGAGTGGTGGATGTCAACTATTGGATGGGAAGTTGGTGAGTTGGCAATCGAAGAAACAAACTTGTGTGGCTATATCAACTGCTGAGGCTGAATACATTGATGTTGCTGCTTGCACATCGCAAATTATTTGGATTCAGAGTCAACTTCGTGACTATGTAATAAACATGAAAAAGATTCCCTTGTATTGTGATTCGCAAAGTGCAATCCACATTTGTCATAATCCAGTACAACATTCAAAAACAAAACACATTGCTCTTCGATATCATTTTATCAAAGATCTTGTGGAAGACGAGAATATTGAAATTTATTTTGTTAAAACAATTGAACAACTTGCTGATATTTTTACAAAACCTCTTGATGAAAAATCATTTGTTAGAATTTTAGCAGGTTTGGGGATGATTGATGCGAATTCAATTCCAAAAACTCAAGCATGAAAGTCTCGTTCAGCAGTTATGAGTCAAACTTGTTCAGATGTTACTGTTCATCCAGAGGCTTCGCATGGCTTCGCATCCACGTCTTTTCGCATTTGCGATCATAACAACTAAGGTTACGTTTACAATTCATTTTGGAGTTTTTAATTTTTGAAAAATCAAAAATCCAAAAAAAATTTATGTTTATTCATTTTTGTTTTTGAAAAATTAAAAATCCAAAAAGATTTTATTTTGTTTTGTTTTTAATTTTGAAAAATTCAAAAATCACAAAAATATTTTTGTCTGCTTTGTTCTTTAAACATTGTGTGCCGTGAGTTTAGTACAGGGCTTCATGCGAAGAGGTCATGCTTATGTGCTTCTACGGGAAGGTATCAATTTTGTTTAAAAACTAGTTAGGATGTCCCTAGAAGCATGCTGTTGTATGTAGACCAAAAGCCTCAACAAGACTCTATGTGTGAGAAAAGAAAGCCTTAATGAAATTATCACATGAAAATTTCTTCCCAAAAGGCTTATATTCGCATAAGTCAAAAGAGCTACCTTACTCTTCTCAAATGAGTTAAGAGTTTTTTGTTTTGTCCATTATAACAGAGATACACTTCGATTCTTAACCAATCTTTTTATACCAAACAATTCTTTCAATCCAAATTTTCGAAGAGATTTGTCCTTGAGGTCTTTGATCAAACCAATCAAAACCTAGACAAATCACAAGTCTGTGTTTATGATCTAACGACATGTATTGTATCACAACAATGCAAAGTAGTAAACAAGCAACAACATCATCCATTGCATTAATAGTATAATTTTAATTACATTTGAGTTCTTTCATAGTACAATTCTACAAAAATGAATATTCAAAAATAAAAGACGAGTCTTGATCGCTCCGTCTTCACAGAACCTGGTAGTCGTACCTGTCTATCTGTATCCTGGGAATACAAGTTATTTTGAAAGCGAGTATCAGCAATAATGCTGGTGAATTCATAAGTATTTATGTGACTTTGATTTGTAAAGCTGTAAAGAAAGACCTGTAAATGTTTGAAGGAAAGTTTGTACCAACGAATATGTTTGTAAGTAATTGTAAACGTTTGAAAATCCTAGAAAATCTCATATTTTCTACTAGTATAAAATGTAGCCTTCTACCAAGACTCGATTGTTTTGATTTTTTGCTTCAGAAATCCAATATTTGTTTATAAGTGGATGATAGATTTAAAAGTCCCAAATTGAACTACCATAATGTTTTTCATATCTAAATAGTATATTTGTGTACAGTTATAATCGCTAAGGTATATGATAACCCAGTAAATCAATGTGTTTTTAATACTCCATGTGAGTTTTATAACCATGCTAATGACCCAGACTGCCTGTAACAACGTTCTTCAGGCGTTGGAATGTTATGACATTTGTCACCCCAGACCTGCCGGTCTAACTGTAGCTAACAGTTTAGGTGCGGGATTGTCAATCCCGTATAGATCTATACACAAGTATCACGCTCCCCCTACAAGGGATTATGGTATATAATACAGGACTTAATAATGCATACTCGAAAGTACGTGAAATGTCTCACAAAACCTAGTATAAAATAGATTTACGTATGAAAATGTCCATTTGTTCTTGTATATGAAAATATCTTCTTTGATATGGTACTTGTAGTATGTAAAATTTTATGTATATCTAGTACACTATCTGATGTAATCGTATCTCTTGTAACTGTATTGTCTTGAAATTTATATGCCTTGTAATTGTATATAATCGTATCTCTTCATATAGTATGTAATGTATTAGTATAGACTCATTAATAAACCGACTCTTGTGTAATTCCTTGTACTTGGAATGGTAAGTAGTATATCCTAACTATACCTATTATAGTTACTAGTATTGTGCATGTATAACCGAAGTATGCCTTTGCTACCCAAAGGTATTGAACCAACTGATGGAAACTTTTATGTATATATATGTATACACGATATATATATATATATATATATATATATATATATATATATATATATATATATATATACGCGTGCATTTGACAATAAAAATATAAAAGGAGTTTTGTAAAACCTTTGAAAATTTTAATAAATAAGAGATGATGACTTGATGTCAGTTTATAAAACGATTTGAAAGTAGTTTGTTTGATAAGAACAATTTTAAGTATAAGAAGACTTTTGTTTGAAACACGATTCTAATAGCGTTTGAAAGGAAACATAAAGTATGTAAGACAATTTGATAAAGAGTTTTTAACATGTAAAAATGTTTGTCGTAAACTATTATAGTTTTTCCAAAAGTTTGTTTTGTTATATAATAAACCCTAGTGAAATGCTCACTTGTTATGTAAAGTGTAACTTTTGTAGTGACATAAATGAACACACATACTCAAAGTATAAATAAAGTGTTTGGTTCGTATATGTAAAACAACATATTTAATTTCAAGAGACAAGATGATATCGTGATAAGTTTTGCGTACGAAAGGTTCCATGTAGTGTTTATGAATCACATATGATTTACTTGATAAAAATGAGTATTTAGTGAAACTTTGGGTTGCACACGATAATAATCGTGTGTTTACTTGTACTCCCCCCCCCCCTTAAAAGCGTATATAAAAAGTATTGATAACACATTTAAAAATGTAGTTTATAGGGGTATGAACTCACCGAAGAAAGTGCGTGATTTGAAGAAAATGAGATTTTCCCGTGCGGCACCTCGACCGGAAAGTGACGAGATTCTCGAGAATCTCGGGGCTTCGGACCTTCGTCGGGGCTTAGATATGAAACCGGGAAGTCGGGATGTTGTCGGCACGAAAAACGAGGTGAAATTGTGAGAGAAATAAAGGATTTTAGCAAAAGCAGCCGACACCCTCGCAATCTATTTATAGGAGCTGGAGGTCCTCGGTACGCTGGGCGTACTTCGGACTTACGCGGGGCGTACCTCGTACGCTGGGCGTACTCCGAGGGTACGCTGGGCGTTCACTTGCATCACTGCTGACCGCATCCTCGGGCTAAGTGTCTGGTCGACGTGGACGATCCGGAGCCTAGTATCCGAGTACGCTGGGCGTACGAGGGTACGCAGGGCGTAAATCGTCTCGGTGTGTGTGCCATGAACTTGTAAAATCCGTAACTTTCGTATACGGGCTCCGTTTTTGACATTCTTTATATCCACGCGAAGGTGAGAAAATACTCTACAACTTTCATTTAGACTCCGTCAGCTAATTTTGAATTTATTTTTAATTATATTTTAATTAATAGGCTGGGACACGATATCTTCGTTAAAAATCCGTAACTCCTTCATCTGGTGTCCATTTTCGTCAGACTTTTTACTGTTGTACTCCTATTGTCGGGGTCTTCAAATTTCGTTTAGGTTGTGTCGGCTAAAAATCGCTTGATCTTTATTTCGAATTTTTAGCTGTCTACCGCTGTTATGATACTTAGAAAAATTTTAACTTCTTCATACGAAGTCCGTTTTGGGCGTTCTTTTTATGCATGATCACGGTTTAACGTAATCTACGACTTTCGTTTAGATACCTAAGGCTAAAAATTGTTATATTGAAACTTTGCGTTTTTCGCTAAATCGGTGTTGCCGGGTTTCGTCGCGAATCTTAGATTGGTCATAATTGCTTCGTTATAACCTGGATTTTTGTGTTCTTTATATGTACGAAAAGCTTGATACAATTCCTACCACTTTATCTAACCCAAATAATATTTTAGGAAAGTTATATTTTGGTCTAAATTTAACTGGTGTTACATTATATTGTCTCATAATGTCGGGTTGTCACATCATCCCCCTGTTAGAGGGAATTTCGTCCCGAAATTCGAGTTTAAGCAGTATTAATAATCATGCTACAGACAGAAGTTTTATTTGCTACTCGTGTTCTTAAGTAAACATTTGTCTTCGCCTAGCATTCCAGCGAACCTTTCACTATCGGGATACGACTTTGCTCCTTTCGTTTGACTTCACTGGTATGATACCTTTTTCTTGTCGAATGTGTGTTTGAGTGTTTCTGTGGTCTGTGAGAGTATTACACCTTGTACCCTACAAGTAGTGTCTCCAGATCTTTAGAGCAATTACCGTTGCTCATGATTCAAGATCACGTGTTGAATAGTTAATTTCCTGTGTCTTAGGTTGTCTTGAGGTATGGGCAGTGAATTTTCCTCTTGCTTACAATCAAGCCCTTGGTTGGATGTATCGCCTTACACCACGAAATATTCTATCCCCTTTTGGGAGGGATAATATTGGTGCGATGCATCAGACTCACTTTAGCGTTTGGAACGCTCTTTCTTGTTTATAGACAATTACAGTGCTCTTCCAAGTGAGAAACTTGTCCTAAGGAATCCCCTTCTGAGGAGTTTGTTAAGCTCGCTAGGAAGTTCTCGCATCTCGGTTGGAGCTAGACAAAAAGGTGATTTGGCTATTGGGGTAGCCCCTGGAACTAAGTCGATTCTGAATTCGACTTGACGCTGTGTTGGTAGTCTCGGTTGTCCTTCTGGAAAGGTGTCAGGAAGGCCGTGTACTTCTTGGATGTTCTTGAATGTCCTTCACTTCTCGACACGCCTCGGCGATGTGTGCAAGGAATGCATGACATTCCTTTCGTAAGCATTTCTGAGCTTGCATACACGAAATGATGAGAGGGTTCATACTTGGTTCGTCGCTGTAAATAACTAGAGCTTCGTTGTTTAGGGAGGTTAGGATGAATTACTTTATCAAAGCATCTATTGTCGGCCCGATGTAGACTTAACCAACTCTTACTGATTATGATGTCAAAACCTTGGGGTGGATTAGCTGTCGTGAAGATCTAAAAGAAAGTATGACTACTCATGAATTAGGGAAAAGGATAGGTATTCCTAAGTTTATTATTACGGAAGCACGATCACTCGCAGTCTTGGGCAGTCTCTGTCCTGAAGTTCATAGTAGAATTCATACATGGTTCATCAATCACAGTCTTGGGTATACGAGTCCTATATAATTAAGATAAAAAAAGGTAGTCGAATAAATGATTCTTCTTTAAGCCCACATCCCAACGAGGAAAAGAAGTTAAAGTGGAATCATCAATTCTAAACCTGTAGAACCTTGATTATATACCACCCTTATTCTTCAGCGATAGATCAACCGTATGGGTCTTTAGATTGAACTTGACGTACTGTACGAGTGATACTTCAGGGAGGTTTGTTGAGGTTTCTTTGGAAAGGATGAGAAACATGAGGTACTCTATGCATGAGTACTTCAGTGTTCTGGAATGACGGCTTCACTAGAAAGACGTTTTCGGAGAAGGAGAAGTGCGCACGAAACAGGTATTGCGAGGATTGAATTGAGTCAAGTTGTATGATGATATCGGACTTACTTGGAAATAAAGGTATTAGGTTTGATTATAAGGGTGTTACAGACAAAACACAACAGTGCAACTTTTAACAGAGTTACAGTACTTTGGTTTTACTACAAGACTATTGTTGCGAACAAGGTATACTACAAAAGGCAAGTATAAGCGGCACGAGGGTCCCCTTTCCTGACGGGATCTCTCAAAAGATAAGACTCGAGTTGCACTAGTTTTAAACATGTTTAACAGCATACTTAATGCTGACGATTGGAAGTGAGTCCTTATTATAGTTGGGTCCTTCATTGCCTTTTTCCATTTTGAGGTCAAACTCTTCCTGTTCCACTGTCATTCTTCTCTGTTGGGCAATCCCTCTTGAAGTATCCCATTAAACCACATAGATAGCATATCCGAGAAATTTCGACATTGGTGGTTGAAGTAATGTGTTTGACTCGAGTCCTGCATAAGCGGGTAGTGTGTCCGTTCTTGTTGCAGGTCTTGCAGTGTAACAAACGACAACTACCTAGGTGATGGAAGTTGCACTTATTGCACTTCGGTAGGTTTCCAGCATATTGTATGGTCGGGTTAGGGATAATAGGGATACTAGCAGTATTGGTGGTAGGATTTACAGATGTCGTGGCTGCGAAGGCTGCCACCGACGATGGTTTCTTGTTTGTCCCTCGAGGTGATTTGCCTTTAACTCTATCCCAAAATTTTCGTTTATTGCTCTTTGGTTTGAGGTTCGGAGTGTCGTGGTAGTTTGTTACTCGTGGGTGTACTTGGGTGTTACTTGGATTGGAATTGTTGAAAACCATCCCGCTAACATTTGCGTTGTTAGCGTTAAGGTGAGTCAGAACAGCTGTCACGGCAGCTGAGACTGCAGCTTGAAAGGTAGCTGCATCAATCTGAAGAGTTGGTGTTTGGCTGATGGGTTGATTACTTTTCTTCGGCGACATGATTCTGTAACACGAAAGAAAAGGAGTTCGTGAGATATTCTGGTTGAACCTAGATGTATTTCGATTGCTTAAGTAAAGAGTAAGAGTATGTTCTCGAAAGTTTGACCTACATCCCTATGATACAGTCCTAGTACAGTGTAGAAGTATGTTTGTAGAATGATCTTAAGATGTTTGTTGTTCAAGCTGAGGTATCGTTAGTTGGTGAATAACATGATCTTACCACTAACAGAGACTTGGAAATGTTTTCGGAGTTAAATTACTATAGTCTGATGACTTGACTAAAACATGTTTTCGGATAGGCTCTAACGAAGGTATGATGGGGGTTTTTGAACAAAGAGCGACACGGGAGTTAGCTGACTATCAATATCATCGATGTTTAAGATGGAATAAGTTTAGGAAAATTTTATCTTGAAGAAGGTCTTACATCATATCATGAGTAGAAAGGTTTTGGCCGCATAAAGGCCTAACTAATCAGTACTTACAGTACAGGATAGTTAAAAAAATGCTACATAGGACATACACAGGAAAGCGATTCCTTTAAACAAGGAAGGGAAATAAAGCATTTCTTACTGGCGACGATCATCCTTCTGGTGCACTCTTAGTTCAGCCAATTGACGTTCCATTATCAAGAAGGTGTCTTTCGTACATTCTCTGGCGTACTTGTATCTCTATGACTTCGGCTCGTGTTTTAGCTAATGCTTGCAGCAGGGTCTCATGGTCTCTCTCAGATCTCTCACGAGTGTTTTCAAGATGATTGGTGTAGATGGTGTGCATTCTTGCGTTGGTATTTACCCTCTTTGATACAATGGAGAGCCGTCCTGCCCTGAATTTCGTTTCGAGCAACTCTATGGATTAGGATTTGTAGAACTTTGTCTGCTGAGCTCCCCTTACGTTGTAGCAGCTTCGGTCTCCTTTAAATGACATAGGTTGATCTTGCTATTCACTCCATGTTTCCAGGCATTCTACGCAAGGAAGTGTTGAGCCATGAAGAGCTGGACGAGGGTTAGGGTTTGAATTGGGAGTTACCAGGGGTAGATTCTCATTCTCGAGTTCAGAGTTATCATCATCCGAAAGGTATTCAGTATGGTGATCATTCAAAAGGGATTGGATGATCATTCTCTGGTTCTTCTCTGAACCATCCAGCATTGCCTTTGTTCGGGAAGTACGGGTCGTCGTGGGGATGGGGTCCAGCTATGTTATCTATACGGTAATTGGGGTAGAAGAATCTAACACATAAGTAGTTTATAGTAATACACAAAATACTCCTATAGTATTTTAGGTTTAAGTTCTATTGTTCTCATTGTGGTATTTTGGGTAAGTTTTTAGACTTGTTGCAACTCACAACCACACTTAGGCACATGCTAGTCAACCCTCAGATAATATAGTTGATCAGGCTATATTATCCCAGTTTTGACTATATGTCTCTAAGTCTACTTGTGCTGCCCAACAATCGTAATTCTTTTGTTCTGTCTTAGTGACACTGATTTTTGTAGATATGTATACTCAATTAAATATTTTATTATATTAAAATCATACTCTTTATCAGAGTATTTTAATCCCTATTGTATTTATAGTTTGTATATCTTTTATGGGTTGATATACTCAATTCACTATAAACAATGCTCTGATACCAATTTGTCACACCCCAAAACCGAGAATGGCGGAAACGTTCTGGGGCGGATGACGTCATGTATTGTATCACAACAATGCAAAGTAGTAAACAAGCAACAACATCATCCATTGCATTAATAGTATAATTATAATTACATTTGAGTTCTTTTATAGTACAATTCTACAAAAATGAATATTCAAAAATAAAAGACGAGTCTTGATCGCTCCGTCTTCACAGAACCTGGTAGTCGTACCTGTCTATCCGTATCCTGGGAATACAAGTTATTTTGAAAGCGAGTATCAGCAATAATGCTGGTGAATTTATAAGTATTTATGTGACTTTGATTTGTAAAGTTGTAAAGAAAGACCTATAAATGTTTGAAGGAAAGTTTGTACCAAAGAATATGTTTGTAAGTAATTGTAAACGTTTGAAAATCCTAGAAAATCCCATATTTTCTACTAGTATAAAATGTAGCCTTCTACCAAGACTCGATTGTTTTGATTGTTTGCTTCAGAAATCCAATATTTGTTTATAAGTGGATGATAGATTTAAAAGTCCCAAATTGAACTACCATAATGTTTTTCATATCTAAATAGTATATTTGTGTACAGTTATAATCGCTAAGGTATATGATAACCCAGTAAATCAATGTGTTTTTAATACTCCATGTGAGTTTTATAACCATGCTAATGACCCAGACTGCCTGTAACAACGTTCTTCAGGCGTTGGAATGTTATGACATTTGTCACCCCAGACCTGCCGGTCTAACTGTAGCTAACAGTTTAGGTGCGGGATTGTCAATCCCGTATAGATCTATACACAAGTATCACGCTCCCCCTACAAGGGATTATGGTATATAATACAGGACTTAATAATGCATACTCGAAAGTACGTGAAATGTCTCACAAAACCTAGTATAAAATAGATTTACGTATGAAAATGTCCATTTGTTCTTGTATATGAAAATATCTTCTTTGATATGGTACTTGTAGTATGTAAAATTTTATGTATATCTAGTACACTATCTGATGTAATCGTATCTCTTGTAACTGTATTGTCTTGAAATTTATATGCCTTGTAATTGTATATAATCGTATCTCTTCATATAGTATGTAATGTATTAGTATAGACTCATTAATAAACTGACTCTTGTGTAATTCCTTGTACTTGGAATGGTAAGTAGTATATCCTAACTATACCTATTATAGTTACTAGTATTGTGCATGTATAACCGAAGTATGCCTTTGCTACCCAAAGGTATTGAACCAACTGATGGAAACTTTTATGTATATATATGTATACACGATATATATATATATATATATATATATATATATATATATATATATATATATATATATATACGCGTGCATTTGACAATAAAAATATAAAAGGAGTTTTGTAAAACCTTTGAAAATTTTAATAAATAAGAGATGATGACTTGACGTCAGTTTATAAAATGATTTGAAAGTAGTTTGTTTGATAAGAACAATTTTAAGTATAAGAAGACTTTTGTTTGAAACACGATTCTAATAGCGTTTGAAAGGAAACATAAAGTATGTAAGACAATTTGATAAAGAGTTTTTAACATGTAAAAATGTTTGTCGTAAACTATTATAGTTTTTCCAAAAGTTTGTTTCGTTATATAATAAACCCTAGTGAAATGCTCACTTGTTATGTAAAGTGTAACTTTTGTAGTGACATAAATGAACACACATACTCAAAGTATAAATAAAGTGTTTGGTTCGTATATGTAAAACAACATATTTAATTTCAAGAGACAAGATGATATCGTGATAAGTTTTGCGTACGAAAGGTTCCATGTAGTGTTTTTGAATCACATATGATTTACTTGATAAAAATGAGTATTTAGTGAAACTTTGGGTTGCACACGATAATAATCGTGTGTTTACTTGTACTCCCCCCCCCCCCCCCCTTAAAAGCGTATATAAAAAGTATTGATAACACATTTAAAAATGTAGTTTATAGGGGTATGAACTCACCGAAGAAAATGCGTGATTTGAAGAAAATGAGATTTTCCCGTGCGGCACCTCGACCGGAAAGTGACGAGATTCTCGAGAATCTCGGGGCTTCGGACCTTCGTCGGGGCTTAGATATGAAACCGGGAAGTCGGGATGTTGTCGGCACGAAAAACGAGGTGAAATTATGAGAGAAATAAAGGATTTTAGCAAAAGCAGCCGACACCCTCGCAATCTATTTATAGGAGCTGGAGGTCCTCGGTACGCTGGGCGTACTTCGGACTTACGCGGGGCGTACCTCGTACGCTGGGCGTACTCCGAGGGTACGCTGGGCGTTCACTTGCATCACTGCTGACCGCATCCTCGGGCTAAGTGTCTGGTCGACGTGGACGATCCGGAGCCTAGTATCCGAGTACGCTGGGCGTACGAGGGTACGCAGGGCGTAAATCGTCTCGGTGTGTGTGCCACGAACTTGTAAAATCCGTAACTTTCGCATACGGGCTCCGTTTTTGACATTCTTTATATCCACGCGAAGGTGAGAAAATACTCTACAACTTTCATTTAGACTCCGTCAGCTAATTTTGAATTTATTTTTAATTATATTTTAATTAATAGGCCGGGACACGATATCTTCGTTAAAAATCCGTAACTCCTTCATCTGGTGTCCATTTTCGTCAGACTTTTTACTGTTGTACTCCTATTGTCGGGGTCTTCAACTTTCGTTTAGGTTGTGTCGGCTAAAAATCGCTTGATCTTTATTTCGAATTTTTAGCTGTCTACCGCTGTTATGAAACTTAGAAAATTTGTAACTTCTTCATACGAAGTCCGTTTTGGGCATTCTTGTTATGCATGATCACGGTTTAACGTAATCTACGACTTTCGTTTAGATACCTAAGGCTAAAAATTATTGTATTGAAACTTTGCGTTTTTCGCTAAATCGGTGTTGCCGGGTTTCGTCGCGAATCTTAGATTGGTCATAACTGCTTCGTTATAACCTGGATTTTTGTGTTCTTTATATGTACGAAAAGCTTGATACAATTCCTACCACTTTATCTAACCCAAATAATATTTTAGGAAAGTTATATTTTGGTCTAAATTTGACTGGTGTTACATTATATTTTCTGAAAATGTCGGGTTGTCACAAATAACCACAAAACCGATTGCCAAAGGAATTTCTATTGGGGAAAAAGAAGGAGGTTCGAGTTCAAAACCTCAAACAGATGTTGTGGGAAAAGGAAAAGGGATATTGTACGAAAAATCGAAGGAGGAGAAGAAAGCTGAGACTGAGGCAGAGTTGGAAAGAATGAGGCAAGTACAAAGCATCATGAGGCAAAGGGCAAGTGATCCTCCCACGATGAACAAAGGAGATTCTGCGAAGCTGTATTCTTACGAAACCATTGAGTCAAAAGTTGTGGGGAGGGAAATGTATGAATTCGAGAAGAAGCCAAAAAGAAGTTATGCTATTGCGAATTCAGACAATTGTCAGCTAGATTTTCCAATCAACGAAATGCTCTTCATTACTGCTCAGTACAAGATTAGCGAGAAGTTTGATAATCCTGATGATTATATACACATGAAAATCAGATTCCATGCTGTATTGGGGAAGAATCCGGATGAAGTTTGGTCTTTAATGAAGATCAAAAAGGTGCTAACAATCAAGAAAAATGCGATGTTTGAAGACATGCTTCAAAATTTCTGTTACTTTGTTATTCGAGCAGACAACAAGCAATATGACTTCACTGTAGCTGACTTTCCACTAATGAACTGCAATGATTTGATTCAAGTGGCCCTGATTTTGAAGTATATGGAAGAGAATAAGCTGAAAGGCTTTGAGACTGAAGTGTTCAAGATAGGCTTCGCACATGTTAAGACATACATCGACAATTACTTCGATTGTTTGGCTCTTACTGATGAAGAATTGGCGAATGTGTTGGGAAGAGAAGTGAATGTTCCTTGGGAAGAAACCTTATCCCAGTCAGCATTATCGAAATATGTTGTTGGGGAAATATGCCTGAAACCTTTCGGCATGGTATTTTCAGGAAGAGATACGAAGGGGAAGCCCAAGAAATTCTTGTTTAAAGTCTCAGAGGTGGAAATATATACTTCTTCGCAATATACGCACTTTATTGTTCGTATGAACAATTGCAAGAAGAACAATGAAGGAGACAAGAAGGATCTCAAGAAGGTGATTTCCTGGTATGGAGAAGTGCGAAAGACAATTCACTCTGCTGTTCAAAAGCTTATGGACTGAATAGCTTCGACTGTTTACAAAGGGGGAGATTGTAGAAGCAAATTTGTAAAAGTCGAATATGTGTTTGTATAGTTTCGCATCTTTATGTTATTTTACTAAGTCATATTTGTGCGAAGTATAATGTTTTAGACTTAGTATATTTTTTGTACACTCATGTTCCCTATAAATAGGGACCGAGGATAGAAGTAGAGGAGAACTTTCAGAAACGCAAATATCCTTTCTGCTTATTCTGTAATCAGTCTTCATCAATATAAGATCTGATTAATATTTACTCTTTGTGTTCTAACTTTTCAATCTCTCAAATCATATTTGCTTTCATAAATCTCAATAACAATTCTCATCAAAACAGAAGGCCTATCTCAGAAAACTTCATGGAGAGTGAAGGGTAGGTATGTGGCAGAACCACTTAATGAACCCACACGATATGATGTGCCAAGCATATGTGGCACCAAAACATCTTCAGGTGAACCAGTGATAGCATCCAGTGAGACTTGTTTGTCAAAGAGCGAAAGCCATGCTCAACTACCGAAGAAAAAGGCCAATATTCATAAAAATCCAAAACAGGTGGCAGAACGAAAACACCAACGTAATCTGAGATACAAGAAGAATCTTTCAAAAAGAAAACAGTTTTGGCGATTCAAGAATCCTAATTACGTTTGGTATGAAAAGACAAATAAGTCACGAGGAGAAACAAGAGGCAACCGAAAGGAAGGTTTCGGTCCTCAACATGTAAGCAACCAGAAGGAAGGTTTTGGTCCTCAACATGTAAGCAACCGAAAGGAAGGTTTCGGTCCTCAACATGTAAGCAACCGGAAGGAAGGTTTCAGTCCTCAACATGTAAGCAACCGAAAGGAAGGTTTCGGTCCCCAACATAATAGCAGCCGAAAGGATGGGTTCAGTCCCAGATCCAATTATCAGAAGAACATTAGGGTAGAAAGTCTTCATACTCAACCAAAGAAGAGCAATAATTAACGATCTAATCAAGCTTCTAAACCTCATTCTTCTCATTCTTATTCTAATTCTCACTTATCTGAGGATTCAAAAAGGAAAGGAAAGATCTTTCCAGATAATGATGGACGTCCAAAAGAGACCCAAAAGACTGCAGACATCAAAACCACAAATCCTACACCTAAATCAAATGAGTCTAAGTCAAACAAAATCAAAGTTTTTATAATAAAAAGAAAAGACAAAACAACTCTAATAAAAAGAACTTATATGGTTGATGTTTCTCTTACTATTCCTTGTCCTGTAAAAGGCTCACAAGGACCCAAGAAACTTTGGGTTCCTAAATCTGCTTGATATTTTGCAGGTTATTCGTGACGAACAGTTTGATGAAGAACGGTACATTGATAGTGGCTACTCGCATCACATGACAGGAAGAAGGGAGGAACTGAGGGAGTTTCGGTCTCTCAAGAATGGTGGAACTGTGAAGTATGGAAACAATTCATTTGGGACTATCAAAGGCTATGGAATGATTACAAATGGCGACTTCTCAATCAGAAAGGTCGCATACGTTGAAGGACTACAACACAACCTCATCAGTGTCTCACAGCTGGTAGTTGGGACCGAATTGAAGGTCTCCTTTGATGATGAAGGCTCAGAGATTATTGAAAAGAAGTCAAATAATATTCTGCTGAAGTCGAAGAGAAAGGGAGAAATGTACCCTTTAAATCTCAATCCTATTAGAGGGAAACCAACATTTTGCTTGTTAACGAAGGCACACTCAGACGAAAGTTGGTTATGGCATCGAAGGCTCTCTCATCTCAATTTCAAAGATATCAACAAGCTTGTACTAGGAGATCATGTTCGAGGCCTTCCAGTTCTCAAATTTGACAAAGACCATTTATGTGCAGCTTGTGAAATGGGAAAGTAAAGTCAACAAAGTCATCCTTCTATTATCAACACAAAGGTGATAGAACCATTAGAACTGTTACATATTGATCTATGTGGTCCTTCCTCTATCAAAAGCATTGGTGGAAACAAGTACATACTTGTCATCGAAGACAACTTCTCTCGCTTCACATGGGTATTTTTCTTTAAGCAAAAATCAGAGGCAACTCCTAAACTCAAACTCTTCATAAAGCAAGTAGAGGTTCAACTACGCAAAGTGGTTCGTAACGTTAGAAGCGATAATGGCTTGGAATTTAAGAACAAGGATTTCGAAGATTTTCTAGCTGAGAAGGGAACGACTCACAATTTTTTTGCTCCATATACTCCACAGCAGAATAGAATCATCGAAAGCCGAAATCGTTCTCTATGCGAAGCGGCTCGAACTATGCTGAGTTTCGGTTCCTTGACTTTATATTTCTGGGCTGATGCTATTGCTGCTGCTTATTACACTCAGAATAGATCGTATCTAAACAAGCGATTCTCAATCACTACTTTCGAAATCTTGAACAACCGCAAGCCTATGTGAAGTTCTTTCAGATATTCGGTTCAAGATGCTTCATCTTCAACTCAAAGGAGAATCGAAACAAGTTTAATGTTAAGGCTGATGAAAGGATCTTTCTGGGCTATTCCTTGAACTCTAAGGCATATAGAGTTCTGAATAAATGATCAAAGAAGATTGAAGAGACATACTATGTCACTTTCGATGACGGTTATGTCAAGAAGTTGAAGACAACTGAAGGTGCACTGAAGGAAATCTTTCCAAAGTCTAGTCAAGTCACTGTGCCTATTTCAAATCTTTTCGAGCAATATATGCTTCTCTTCGATGAACCAGAAAAAGCTATTGATTCTGAATCCAAGGCTGAAGATAACAGATTCGACAGTTTAAAGAAAATTATTGACGATGTTGCACAGAAGATGGTAGTCGAACAACCAAAGGAAACTAAAAGGCCTGACTCAAGCGAACCTTCTGGTGACTGTTCTACTATCCAGGGGGAGGGTTCATCTCTACCGAATAATCAGGGTTCATCATTTCAGGGGGAGAATTCATCATCACAGTCATCAAGTTTAACCGAAAGTCCAAATGAAGGGGAGTGTTCTGATCCTGAAACTGAACTCGTATCATCATTCTAGGGGAGAATACGAATGCTAATGATGATGATGCACAATCAGAATTTGAAGAAGAAATCGATGCAAAATTGGATCCCTCTTGTGATCCAAATTACCCTCCTCTCATTAAATGGACCAAAGACCACCCTCAAAGTCAAATCATTGGGGAATCTTATGAAAAAGTATTAACTCGATCACGGCTGAAAGCGAAACAAGTCGCATTATTCTCTCAAGTAGAATTTTGCATGTTCATCACCTTCGTCTCCAAAGTTGAACCGAAGACGGTGAATTCAGCTCTTGATCATTCTGATTGGGTACAGGCCATGCAAGACGAGCTGAACGAGTTTGAAAGAAACAAAGTATGGCGTCTAACTCCAACTCCAAAGGATGCTTCGGTTGTCGGTCTCAAATGGGTATTCAGTAATAAGATGGACAAGGAAGGGAATGTGATTCGTAACAAGGCCCGGTTGGTGGTGAAAGGATACTGTCAAGAGGAAGGTATAGATTATGAAGAGACCTTCGCTCCAGTTGCAATATTAGATTCAGTTCGAATTTTTCTTGCTTATGCTGCACACAACAATTTTGAAGTCTATCAAATGGACGTAAAGTGTGCCTTTCTCAACGGAGAACTTGAATAAACTGTGCACGTTGAGCAACCGCCAGGCTTTGTGAACGAGAAGCATCCAGATCACTGCTATATTCTGGACAAAGCAGTATATGGCCTGAAGCAAGCTCCCAGAGCATGGTATGAAACCCTAACTCGATTCTTAAAAATGTCCAAATTTAAACAAGGTTCGGTTGACCCACCCTTCTTTCGTAAGATAGAGGGTAACCACCTTATGATAGTCCAAATTTATGTTGATGACATCATCTTCGGCTCCATGAATCCCAGCCTAATAGCTGAATTCAAGAAGCTGATGGAAAATAAACTTGAGATGAGCTCAATGGGTCCAGTTAACTTTTTCCTTGGCTTAAATATTAGACAGGGACCCGAAGGCATTTTTATCAATCAGGAGGCATATACAAAGACGTTACTTTCCAAGTTCGGGAAATTAGGTGATTCAAGGGTGAAGGTTCCTATGGCGTTTGGCACCATGCTGACACCATCATTGGACAAACCGGCTGCTGACATGACGCTTTATCATCAGATGATTGGATTACTAATGTATCTTACAACCAGCAGGCCGGACATTATGTTCTCAATCTGCTATTGTGCTCGATTTTAAGCCAACCCACACGAACCTCACATGCTGGCAGTGAAGAAGATCTTTCGCTATCTAAAGCAAACTTCCTCTCTCGGCCTATGGTATCCAGCCAACTCAGGATTCTTTGTGCAAGCATTCTCAGATGCTGACTTAGGAGGTTGTGGATTGGATCGTAAAAGCAATACTGGAGGATGACAATTTCTTGATGGTAAATTGGTTAGCTGACAATCAAAGAAACAAACCTATGTTTCTCTCTCCACGGCTGAAGCTGAATATATCGTCGCTGTCTCATGCACATCTCAAGTCGTTTGGATACAAAGTCAGCTTAGGGACTATGGGCTGAATATGAAGAAATTCCCACTATATTGTGACTCCGAAAGTGCAATTAGGATTTGTCATAACCCAGTACAACACTCAAAGACAAAGCACATCGCACTGCGGTATCACTTCATCAAATATCATGTGGAAGATGGTAACGTAGAGATTCATTTCGTTAGGACCACTGATCAATTAGCAAATATATTTACTAAGGCTTTACTTGAAGCAAGTTTCAATAAGATCTTACAAGGCCTATGAATGATGGAAGCAGAATCAGTACCAAAATCGCCTTCACTTCATTAAAGGTAAGAAGCGAAATAGAGCGAATGCTCGGTCTATTTCGGGTTCGCTACACTCGGGAACCGAAATGAACCGAACGCTCGGTCTATTTCGGGTTCGGTCCTTCTGAACACGTTCGCTTCTTTTTCATTAAAAGGAACTTTGGTTGTATTCATTTGTATACTCTTTTTCATACTCATTTTTATGTTTTTCTTTTCAATTTTTTTATATAAAATCCAAAAATAATTTTTTTTCTTTCTTTCGAAATTTTTCAAAAAATACAAAAATATTTTTCATTTTATTTCAATTTTCTTATGTTGTATCAAAAATACTCTCAATGGTTGAGCTGCAACATGTATAAATTCTTTTCATAAGACTAGTTAAGTGTCCCTAGATGCATGCTGCTGCATGTTGACCAACGCCTCAAATGATTCTGAGTGAAGCCTTAATAATGTGATAAATACAAATCATGTTTTCCAAATTAGGTTGTTACATTCACTCGAATCGAGAGCTACCTTACTCTTCTCATATTAAGTTTAGAGTTTTCTGCTAGGTCCTACTTTTATAGCAGAGGTACATTCGCTTCTTAAACCACCTCTATCATTTTTCTCCATTACACTTCATCTCATTCATGTAACCCTTGAGACTCTCAGCACTTTCCACTGAGGTTTATGGTTACACAAAATATGTGTTTATGATCTTAGATACGTACACCACGTGTTGAGTGAGACCTTACATCCAACACCAATACTGAATTGACGGTGAATTTTAATATTTAAGCTTTAATTTGTTACCTGCAGAAGTCTCATTTTTTTTCTTGCATGATCTTTATGAAATTGTCTAACACCAAGACATTTCTTCCCAAAAGATCCAGTTTAGTTTTTGTTTTTGAGATTTCTATTCTGAATTCTGTTACTTCCAAACTATCAAACCTATTTGTTCAACAGACCACATTGGTCTCACAAGTACTATTTCCAACATTCGGTCTTATATTAAGCATCGAAGTTCAGTTGAAGCTTAGCCACCTCTAAAGCCTATGATTAAAAAGACGACTTCAATGTTTCTTAACAAACATTTGATCGTATTCTCATGGGAATCCACACAGACACTTTGAAGTCTCTCTTGACTTGAAAGGAAGAGATTAGTGCCCGTGATCTACTGTTTCATGTCTTAATTGACATCACAATATCCCCTAAAGTTTGATTTATTTCTTTTTCGTTCACAATCTATGCACAAAAATCTTTGATTTTCCAAAAGTCTGGTTCTATTTTATATATGAGCTAATTTTTATAGCTTGGGTTCTAAAAGGCATTATGGTGATTTTTTATTCATATTATAAGGATGACAACGGTTCATGTTATTTATATGGGTGACATTTCAGATAAAGCATGATGGGACGAGTCAGCAATTATCCAATCGTTGCATCGATTTGAAAAAAAATACTTTTTTATGGAAAGGAGCGTAAAAAGTGAAACGTTTGTTCTCTCTCCTGCGTCATCATCGGGGTTGCCAACTGTCTACTCCCCATCCCATCAGGAGCCGTTTCACAAAAGGACGAGATTTTCGGCGGATCTTTCTCTCTCCTACTATCATGTATAAAAGGGCTTCTCATGATCAACTTTACTCTTTTACCACTCACAAATCTTCTAAAAGAAAAAGGTGATCTCTCTCACTGTTCATCATCTTCTTCTTCATCTTCATCAATGGCGGAATCGTCTTTTGTTCAAGATACATCTGCACACTCCAACCTTCTGGTCATTAAACCCTAACCAGAATCTCATTATCGACCTTACGCCTTCAGCCTATGAACGCTACATGCTGCAAATTGTGGAGTGCCTCAAATACTCTCCACTCGTTATCGCTCTATCACAGGTGGAGGTTGTTCCCATGTCTTGCCTTTCTCACATATACTCCACTGCATACTACGACAAAGTTGTTGAGAGACTACACTTTGACATTCACAATGAGAAGACCTCAATTTCCAAGAACCGCTTCTGCAACTTGCTAGGTCTTGCTCATGAACCCACCATGGTAAACCCCGATTCCATCACCACTTGTCAATTGTTCTCAATGTTCTACAATATGAGGTACTCTGAAACCCTAAACACCGTGACGAAGTTCAAGAAATCTTGCCTTCCTCCTCAATGGAACGACCTCTTCACATTGTTGTTCCAAGGTTTTTCTGAGTGAAGCATAAGCAAGTCCTTTATGACCCTACTTTACGGCTTGTACAATGTCGTACATTTGGATTATGGCTCAGTTTTATGGCAACAACTTGTTCAAAGCTTATCCTCTTCTTCACACCATTCTGAAATATCTTGTGGAAGGTTCTGGTCCCTTATCACAATATGGGCGATGGATCGTCTCCATGTCCCAATCATGGCAGACTCGCTTCTCTCTTCTATTGACACGTTTCATACAACCAAGATTCTTGTCACTAATCCATCTAAGTATCTCTTTGTTGGATCGATTCCGACATCCATGTATGCATGTGTACCTGACCAAAGTGCAATCATTCAAGAATACAAGAAACTTCCATCTTCGGGCCCAAGGGAACTCACACCAGCGATGGTTCGTTCCATTGAGGAAGCGAATAAACCATCCAAGAGGGGAAAGAAACAAGATAAAAAACATGAAGGACTAGTGATCAAAGGAGCTAAGGGGCAAACTCCAAAGAAACGAAAGACTGAGCAGGCAACACCTTCATAGCCCAAGAAGAAAAAGAGAAAGAAACCGGCTCGGAGGCTTATTCTTCAGTCCACGAGTGATTCAGATTCTGATTATGTCCCTATTGGACAGAAAAGACCCTCTCCTACTGCATCTAAGAGCGATAGCTCTGATGAGGAGATTTCGGTTCATGGTGCTACACCTCCTCGCTCGCCGACTCTAGAGGTACCTGTTCGCTCTAAAGCACCTTCTCCTCCACATGCTTCTATTCCTATTTCTTTACCCACAACCTTCCCAGTTATCACATCTCAACCTTCTTCCATGATTACCATCCCTACACCCATTTTTGTTAACGCAACTACTACTACAACCATAGGAGTTCAGACCAACGTATCTGATACGGGGGTTCGTTCTTCTACTGAACATCCCGAAACCCCCGTCACTACTGAACATCCATCTCCTACCCGTTCAACTGACACCATCACTGTTCTTGGAGGTGAGGACTTGGAGTTTGATTCCACTTACTTCGGTCCTTATCGTGTTCAGAGCGACGATGATGATGACGCTCCTATCACCAAGTGACATTTTAAAGCTGTGACTGATAAGCTTGATCAGTTACTTTCCTCTTCCTTTTGCTAATCCCTAGTCAAAAGCTGCTCTCAAGGCCTTCTTCTCTTCTGCAGTTAAGGAGCATGACAGCTTTATCTCCAATGCAGTGAAGGCCATTGATGCCTTAACTTCTCAATGCCAGAAGGCTTCGCTTGCAGTGGAAACCTCTACTAAAGAATGCAAGGAAGCAACTGCAAAAGTCGAAAAACTAATCTCAGAAACTCAACTCTTTCTAGATTCCCTTCAAGCTGCTGCTCAGAAAAATGCTAATACCATGACCGCTTCGGTTGATTCTCTTAAACGCTCATTGGAGGCCGAGTTGTCCCAACTTGGTATGGCTCGAAAAGCTATTGAAGCTGCTAATGAAAAACTTCATACCAAAGTTGATGAACGGTTAACTACTCTTGAGGCAGAGCTAGCAGTTGAAAACAAAGTTATGGATGAGTTGGACAAGCAAACCTCTCAGCTCAAAATTCAGAACTTAAAGCTCCATACTGCAACTCAAGAGCTTAATGATTTAAAATCTGAAAGAGAGGTGATTCGCAGTTCTATTGGTGATGTCCATTCGATCCTGCTTCATCTCCTGGACGCTCATGACTCCATCTTAACGATTTCCATTCACCGTCACTTGGCTGAGAAATTACGTCCAGTCTTGGATATTCTCAGTCGTATTGAAGGTGTTTCGGACACTGCCATTCTTCTGAAACAAGGGGGAGAAAAGAAATCCCAAGGAGGCAATATTGACAAAACTCATCCTCCACCACCTCCAGAACCGAAAGCTACTATTGGACCGAAGGATAATGAAGCTTCGACCAGTAAGAGTCAAAAGAAAAAGAATATCATTGGCGATGATGATGAAGAGGATGATTCTGATGATATCGTTATAGGAGCTCCTTCCAAGCCTGAGAAAAAACTTCAAGCCCTCTGAGCAAGAGCTTCGGGAGTAAATGAATCGGTTGGAGAAAGAAATGAAAGAGAAGGAACTACTTGATAAAAGGAAATCGATGTTTCCTGAATGGACTATCGAATCGCTCCAAAGGGAAGTCATTGATGAACCGAGCACTCTCTGGCTTGAACCTGTTTTATCGTTCAGTCTTGAGAACTCGAAGGACACTCAGTTCGACATGCCGATCAACTGAAAGCCATTCATCTTTCACTGCTTTGCCTCGACTGCTGTCGTTCCTTCTCCAGACCCGAAGGTTGATCGGGATCTGCTGGAATTTTATCTGGAATTTGCTCAACCACAATACTTGACATGGAGCTTCAAGAAAATTACAACGGTCAAGGTATTGAAGCCCTATTCAGCTGGGAAACTTATTAATGCCAAATTCAAAGTAACCCAAGGCTCAAATAGCTCGGTTCATACCATTTCCCTAGCTGACCTTCCAAATCTAAACCCTCATGACCGGATACTCCTCAACAATATTCTGCTATGGAATCCTCAGGAGTATCAGCCGATCATTGATCATATCAAGCGAATGCTTGTTTGTTACATTCTTGAAGTAGCAAATATGGATCAAGGGATTGCCACTACTAGTCACAAGCGAACCACGATCAAACCAATGGGAAGAGCGGGCAATATAAACTCAATGATCAAGGGCAAGATTGACACGAAGTTTCACTCTGTGATGTTCATTAGGGGAGAAGGTCAAAAATGCCTATTCGCTCTTATTAACAAGCACCTGTTCTCTACTGCTTGCTTGGAACATATTTTGGAGATCATTCATAGGTGTAATCAGAATAGTGAAGCTGACAAGAAGCTATTTTCTGATATGCTTTGTTGGTATATTCATTTTCGGAAGACGCTTCTTGCTATTATTCCTCGGCAGTTTAAAGTTGTGAAGCAAGTCAAGGTCACACAGCCAAAGTGAAGGTCTCGCCCCAATCGACGCAAAGGGGGAGATTGTTGGGATTATGATGTTGCGTCTTTGGCTCGTTCCTTTTAGCCCAGTTTTGTAGCCGGTTTGGGTCTGTCCAACTGTGCATTATTTTATTCTAGGGTTTTAGTATTTAAGGTGTATGCATGCATCCTTGTAAGTAAGGCTTTTATCATTCTCATTATAATATTGTAAAACCTAGCTCACCTCTATAGTGGAAGTTCTTTATCGAGCTCTGCTGAGGCGTGACTACATTTGAATCATAAGCTTCATATTGATTCTATGTTGTGTTTATTGTTGTGTTTGATTGAATTGTTTGTTCTTTATTAATTTGCCTGTGAAAGATCTAAACGATCAAGAGATTTATTCTCATCGAGTAACTTAGTTGTTTTAAAACATATCATTGTGTGTAATTTGATGAGTAAGTACAAGTGAGCATTTGGGTCGAAGTTTATCTGTTCCTTTTACCTCATGTGGATAAAAGCGATATCTATGGGCCCCTCGATGATTTAGTGATGACATCAGGCTTGGACTGATTTGATTTGTTCAATTAGTCAATCGTCATAAATCGTAAATTGGGAAACGACAGATGGACAGAGAGAATGATTATAATCCATGTCTCAGTCCATTTGATATCTAGAATGGAGGAATATATGACCCCTTATCTAATGGACATGTCATTGACTAGATCAGAGTTTGACAACGGCTTTTAGGAGCTACGATTTCTAGTCAGGTTAGAGTCATGCTTGCAATAATAGTTATTAGACTTATCCAAGTTTGAGACCGTCAGATTAGGTGTCTAAGACCATAACTATTATTGGTATGTACTTGACCCGAGAGTAGCATGGTCCATTTGGGTTGCATGGCATCAGAACAATTTGGATAGACCTCTATGAGAAAAGGATATTTATGATTTATTAATATATTATAAGTTCTAATATATTAATATGAAATCATATTATTTAATTATTATTGATTAAGAATTAGTTTGGAATTAATTTTGTGATCAAAAGAGACTAATTAAATAAATGAGGATTGATTTGGTAAATAATTCATTCTTATAAAGTGGGCTTATGATCCATAGTTCCTCATGTTGGGCTAAACCCATGTGGTGACCCATGGATACTCCATGGAGGTTAAAACCCACGGATCATGAGGAATATGGAAAGTCATGAGTTACATGGTGTAACCCTAATGCGCAAACAATATAAGAAGCCTCATAACTCATGAAATTTGCACTAATGAGTGACTAGTGATAGACACATGAGGGCTAGCCGATTTTGAGTGTATATAATCTTCTCTCAGGTTATTCCAATTGTTGGTGGTGTTGTATGAACCATTTGAGGTGCAACACTTGGGGCACTAAGCTCTTTAATATCCAAGGAATCAAGCTACAGCAAAAGGTATGTCATTCAACTATATTTTATATTGTGTATACTCCATAATATGCTAGTTAGGATGATACCTTGGAAAAATTTGATATTAGCATGTATAATAGAGAAAACATAGATCCAAGGTATATAGGGTTGCATGTATACCATAGGAGTATTAGAATGTGATGGGTTTTGAGCATTCTAACACTCGTAAGTGTACATGCAACCCTAAATACCTTGGATCTACGTTTTCTCTATTATACATGCAAATATTAATATTCCAAGGTATTACCCTATCTAGCATACAATCTTTTGATATGTGGGTAATATAACAAGTTAGAATACATACCTTGTTGATGTAGCTTGTCTTCATGAAGCTTGAGTGCCTAGTGCCCCAAGTGTGACACCTCAAATGGTTCACACGACATCATCAACACTTGGAATAACCATGAGAAGAAGACACTTCATGCTCAAATCGGCTAGCCCTCATATATGTGTCACTAGTGCCAATTTCTTGAGCTAAAGGGGTCCTTATATAGTGTGCACATTAGGGTTACACCATGTAACCCAGGACTTTACCCATTCCTTATGCTCCATGGGTTTTAACCTCCATGGAGTATCCATGGGCCACCACATGGGTTAAACCCAACATAAGGAATCTTGGATCATAAGTCCACATATATAAGAATGAATGATTTACACAATCAATCCCCATATATTTAATTAGTCTCTTTTGATCACTAAATTAAGTCCAAATTAATTCTTGATCAATACTAATTAAATAACATGATTTCATATTAATATATTAGAACTTATAATATATTAATATGTCACAAATGTCTTCTTCTCACAAAACGGTCTATCCAAATGTCCTAATGCCATGCAACCCAAATGGACCATGCCGACTCGGGTCAAGTCTTACCAACTATAGTTATGGACTTAGACACTAATCCAACAGTCTCCCACTTGGATAAGTCTAAAACTATTTTTGAGTATGACTTCAAACCCCGACTAGCAATCGTAGCTCTCAAAAGCTTTTGTCGAACTCTTACGTGTGAACTGAACTCTGATCTTGTCAATGACTTGTCCATTAGATAAGGGATCATATATTCCTCCATTCTATATATTATATGGACCGAGACATGGATTATAATCATTCTCTCTGTCCATTTGTTGTTTCCCGATATCCGATTTATGATGACTGACTGATTGAACATATCAAATCAGTCCTGGCTTGGCCAAGCACTCACATGTATCATCATTAAATCATCGAGGGGCCCACAGATATCGCTTTTATCCCGAAGGTAAAAGGAATGGATAAACTTCGACTCATATGGCTTGTTCTACTACTTGTTGAATCATACACAAAGGCATGTTTTATAACATCGAGTTACCAATGTGGTTTCGTGCAATCAATGTACAAAAAAACTCATAGTAACAACTCATATCTCTAGGTTTGAAGAATATAAGATATTATCGTCTCATGATCACTCGTGATAAAATCCATGAAGTGATTCCAATGAGCATGGGTTGATGTAACACCGTGAAATTTCAAAACAATTTTTCATTTTAGATTAATAAAAATACTCCAATCACAATTCTTAAAAACGTGTATCAGTTGTTTTTACATAACATAAGTGCAAATCAAAACCCCCAAAATCTCAAAACATCTCCACCATAAGTGTGTACTGATCATGTCGGCGCCTTCCCGTGATCATCACTGGTACCTAAACAAATAACACGCAAACGGTAAGCAATAATGCTTAGTGAGTTCCCCAAAATACCACACACAGCACATACGCCTTTCCAGGCCATAGCTCCATGGGATCTTCCCATCCAAGTGTTTCAGGGGATTTCCATCCCATAACTTTGTTGACCTTCCGGTCCATGCTCTGTTGACCTTCCAGTCCATATCATCATACTCATATCATAACATATTACATATACAACATACATCACATTTTCATCATACACATAAGACCTTCCAGTCACACATAATCACCCCATCGGGTAAGGCATAGTGAGAAGACTCACCTCGAAGATGTCAGATAATCACTCGCGCTCAATCCTCTGACCTAGCTTCCTCCTATAGCATAAATACATCTCTAATTAATACCTTCCTTACTTAATTTTACTAATGCCCTTAAGTCAACACAAGTCAACTCTGGTCAACGTTGGTCAATGGCCACCCCTTTGACCCAACTCGTCGAGTCAGGCACTGACTCGGTGAGTTCAGACGTAAACTCAAGTCCCTTGAATCCCCCTCTGAATCACTGAGTCACTCTCCCAACTCGGTGAGTCATCAACTGTGTGAGTCACGGGACAACCCGGCCCGACTCGTCGAGTCTGCTCATGGACTCGGTGAGTTCATTCCATGCTCGAACTCAAATGGCCTTCTGAGGTCAGATCTATTCCTCTAATCCATATATCTGGCCTTCCCAAGCTCAATAAACACGTAAAGGTTCAAACTTGATACTCATGCATCATCCAAATAACTCTACTTGAAGCATTTACCCCAAATACAACATCCTAAGCCCATTTCTTCCATAACTCATCATAAAGCAAGATGGATAAAGCTCTCTGGACCACTATGGGTCCAGATTCGAAGTCTAAACATGATAAGGGACCATATATCCAACAATCATCCCAATAAAGGGTATAGAAAACCCTAGATCCATGGATTCTTCAACAAAAAAGAAAAAGGATCGATATGCTACCTCAAGGATGATGTCCTTTGCTCAAGATCCACAGATATGCAACCTTCTTGGCCTCCTCTAAGCTCGAACCACCTTCTTCTTGCAAAACCAACCCACAAAGATCAAATAATGGCTTCTCTCCTCTCACAAACGCTCAAGCACTCTTAGGGTTTCTCTCAAGGGTCTGGTAGCCGCAAATGGTGGCTATAATGGCCCTTAAATAGGTCCCAAACCCGAGAAATTAGGGTTTCTTTCGCCAGCTCTGACTCGGCGAGTGCATTCCCCTGACTCATCGAGTCTAGTCATTTTCCACGTCACCCATTCGCGACCTGACTCGACGAGTCTAAGCACCAACTCGTCGAGTCACCTCAACACAATTAAAATTATAATATTAATTAATGTACCTGGGAAACCGGGCATTACAGTTGAATCCAATACTCATAACTTATGAGCACTCATGAGTGTTGTAGCACCACATTGTCCAACATCTTAGACCTCTACAAGCCAACTCATGACAATCTTGATTCATATCTACTTCCAACATATGATTGACTGTGGATCGTTTGAATAACTTAGTCATTCAGGAAGAATAGCCTAGTTTATTTTGGAAGTCAAAACATACAAAATGAAACACAAGAATAATTGAATCTAATATGGTATCAAAACCTATGAACATAAATAAAACACTTTTTATTTATCACCATACTGATTACACATTATTCATTGTTTCGGTTTTATCAACTTTATACTTGAATTAAAAACACTAGTTGTCCCATGCTCCAAGCATGTACACTATGTTTTTCTAAACAATAGATTTGCCATACACAAATTATGCACTCTATATTTGTCTATGATCCTTACTTTGTGAAATAAACCAATTGAACATAATTTCAATGATTCTAATTTCACACTCCCAAATCCTTATCGAAAATGTAAGAATTTCAAATTCCTATCATTTATCGAAATCTATTAGATTTTTAACTTATATGCACAGATCCTCTTGTAATGACTTTGTACAAAGTCACAAAGACTTGTGAAACGACATTACAGAGTATTCCAATGGAGATCAATTCCATGGGAAACATTCTTATTGCATTAAGTTTTTCTAATCTTACACAAATTGAATAACTTCCACCTATGGAATGATTTCCATATTCCCATTTTGACTATCACCTGAACAAGAATTGCCTCTTTTCAGAATATGTCAATATGGTCCTTCCAAAAATTAACACTATACTTCCAACTGTCCCCGAGCAACCAATCTTTGGTAAACCTTAGATTGTCCTCAACAATTTCTTAATCGTTTTAGTCATATCCAATTTTAGACCTTTTCCTCTTAATGCCCCAGGCATTTGGAAATTTTAGAAAGGATAAATATTATAGCACATGTAATCGATCCTGTACCCAAAGAAAATGGGATACGATTCATGATGTCTCACATAAAGACATGATTCTAAACCAGTCTTTTGCTACAATATTTTTTTCTATTTGCCATGTTTTCAAAATTTGACTATGAAGAGGGATGCCGTAATCATAATCGAATTTTGAGAATGCAATATATATAATTTTCTTAAGTTGAACCAAACAAACATAAAATTCATATATATATTCTTGACTAAGATGATTAAAATCTCAATCTAAGCCTTTTAGAATTGAAATGAATAGGGCTGCAAATGAGCCGAGCCGAGCTCGAGCCTAAACAGGCTCGGGCTCGGCTCGTTTAAGTATTTATAGGCTCGAGCTCGAGCTCGGCTCGTTTAGAGCCTTGTGGTACAAAGCTCGAGATCGGCTCGTTAAGAATTTTATGGGCTCGGGCTCGGTTTGGGCTCGGCTCGTATACAATATACTCTAATTTCCTAAAATGGTATTTATTAAATTATTATTTATTTTAATATAAAAAAATTAAAATAAATTTTTAATTATATATATTTAGGCTCGTTTAGGCTCGCAAGCCTAATCGAGCCAAGTAACATGGGCTCGAGCTCGAGCTCGTTTAATAAACAAGCCTAATATTAAGCTCGAGCTCGGCTCGGACTTGTTTAAAATCGATCTTAGGTCGAGCTTTTAACGATTCGATCTCGAGTAGCTCACGAGTAGCTTGGCTCGTTTGCACCCCTAGAAATGAAGTATAATTTCATCTCCCTTAATTATAGCAAAACAACGTTTTCAACCCCTGCAACCTCACGAATTGAAACTTTTGTTTTCTATAATTAACATTGCTAACTTGCAATACTTATCATAATTATCATGCTCCCACTAACATGATGATTATTAGCATAACACTTATGCTCTCACTAGCTTTGACATGTATCCAGAAATTAGCCGGACTTCTAGAAATCAATACTTTATTGACTTTCTTACCAAAGTTCAAATTTCTGATACTTCATTGCTTTGATAAGACTTTATCAAAATCATACACCTCTCTTAGATAGCTCACATGTGTGTCTAAACAAATTCAAAACTATGAAAAGGGATGTCGTAATCATAGTCTCAATTGTTTAGACCTTTGCCATTTCTCATAAGTCCATGTTAGTGTGTCGGTTAACCACACACGCTCCACTAACGACTTTGAGAATTGCAAATATCACAATTGCTATCTACTTAAAATCTACTTGGTGGAAGTGTTTCCTCACCATCATTTTCATGAACAGAGAGAAACCTTATGACGCATAGATTTTATGGTGTATGAGTTCCTATCCATGTGAATTTTTCAAACCATAATCACAAGACAAGGTTAGTGACAAATCTAAACTCAAAGGGACTGAACTTGTGCAATCTTAAATTCTTGCCACGTAGCAACACAAGGGCTTGCCGTTGCTTCCAAGTTGTTATGCAACCAACTGAGAACTGTCAGAACTCATATGCAAAGCTAACTTTAACTAGAATGGGCATAGAAATAGGAATATGTCAACACGATAGGTTATAAACCTCACGTCGTGTGCTAGTGATAAACTATAGGTTTCATTGTTGATTCTTGAGACTCTTTCAGGATTTTTAAGACTCCCACTGTCCTCTTGACATATAAGACTTGCTTGCCAAATATTCAAGAGATAGTGTGGATTCTTTATCAAGACAAACATTTCACGCAATTGGTCTTAGTTGGTCTTTGTTTTATCCAAAACACCACAACTTACCAATTACAAATGTACAAGAGTAAGATACTTTTACTCTTACATTTGACTAGTGTTAATAAACCTTTCTTTAAGATATGTCACTCAAGTTACAATCTTGGAGTATGACTCTAAGAATTGTTTTTTGGAACAAGGTATGAATCATCTTCTTGATTTGACCACTTCAACAATTCATAGCTACTCTTCTTAGATATCGGAATGCACTAAGAGGATGAACTGTGATAAGGTCTCTTAATCATTAAGATGATCATATAACATGATCCTAAAGTACTCTACCATCTTTTCAGATTTGAGAAACTTTTATCCTTTCTGCCGAATTTGATTCTTCTCATTCGTTCTGCCATACATCGAAAATTTTCCAATGTATCAGAATTACACTTAAACTTGTAAGTGTAACCATATTTATTAAACTTTAGTAAATCATGAAGAATAGTCTTATAGATCTTTTGTAGTGGACTTGATCAGTGCACAAGAATGTGTACTTGATCCCTTAGTCCTTCATTTGATTTACTTAAACATGTGAACATGGAATTGGTCTTAATTTTCCAAAGATGAAAATTATCATTCATCATACAACTTGCATGATTCCAAGTTTCGGTCTAATTGAAACTTGGGTGATGAGAAACTTTCCTTATTTGGTAAATTTAGACACTACCACAAATGAAAGAATCAAAACCATTTTCCTATATTACTAGCAATGGAATCATGTAAATAACAATATTTCACAAATGCTATTGTAAGGATACTAAAAATAAATAAAATCAAAAATTTCCTTTTATTTTAAAACTTTGCGGAAAACCTCATCGTTACAACCCATATGAAAACTTTGTTGTTTTCTATTCCTAAGCAATGTGTCATAACTCCTAAGTAACAGCTCAAAATTCTGATGCGATCGAAATTCATCCTCGCGATCAAAATCAACATATACTTCCTTTAAGCTTTCTCTCTTTTCTTTGATTCTTATAACATCACCATGTGACTCAGTCACATTATGTAATAAGAATCTCCAAATAGGAGCTTAACAAAGTCAGACAATGGACTTTACCTGAAGTAGGGTCAAACTTATTGACTTTAACATCCTTAGGTAAATTTGGCAGCTTCGTAATCAATGCCCCTTCTTTTGGCAATTTATCCTATGGACCCTTTGGTAATGGTACATGGTACTGTCACAGACTTAGTTTTTCTCTTTACCATTTGGTCAACCTAGTTGACTATGGTCAATCCCTTTTCTTGGGAAGAGAATGCTTTTTCTGGATTTCCAGTTTCACCATTGTCAATGTCCATAAAGTTTTGGGAAGTCGATCTTCTAATCAAATTATCTTTACTAGCCTTCCAAATCATTGCTGATTCAGCAGCACCAAGCAAATAGATAAGATCATTAAGGGTCTTTTCATAGTCTGTTTCACAGGAGTCCCAAAGGAACTCACTATGTGACTTAGAAAGTGATTGAACCACTAACTTTCTCAAAAATTTGACACCCAACTCTCCCGTCTTGTCAGTATGTGACTTCATCTCCAAGATGCGATCACACATAGACCTTGCTTGCCAATAGGACTTGAGTGACCTTTAACTTGTGGGTTAGGGAGAATAATTGGAGGAGGTGGAGGAAGAGAAGTTCCAAGAGATTTGGGAGGATCATAGATGGCTGAACCATACATCTTTTGGGAGATATTCAAGATAGTTGATCTAAAGTCCCTAATATAACACCCAATATGAAATATTAAGGCTAGGACCCAACAACTATTTTATAGCTTGGAAGAGGGATGCCGTAATCCAAGCTATAAACTATTTGAAGGTAGGTGAATGACGATTCACCAATTTCCACCTAGATAAACGAAATGTATAATTAGGTTTTAATTGGATTTGAAACTCCTAGATCTTTTGAGATTCATTGAACTTTTGAATGGCATGTTTCAATCTCGAGTGTGCCCTTTAGGTTTTGTGACTGGGATGCCGAGTATCACAAAACAAGGTGTGATGTAACCATGCAAATTACTTGGTACTCTTAAGTGTTTACCCCTCAATCGATGTGCCAGTTAACCACACACGCTCCATCGATACTATGATAAACATTAAGTTACCCTTTGCCTACCTTGTTAAATACAAGTTAGTGTGCTGGTTAACCACACACGCTCCACTAACCGACTTAAACAAAGTGTAAAGTGTAATTTCATGAATTAGCACCTTATTCACATTTTCCTAAAGTAACTAATATTGGGAATTATAAAAACATTTAGTTACTTTATATTTATCATTAATACTTTTAATGAACGGAGAATTATAGTCCTTGTCTTACCTGTTCGGCTAACGACCCTCAACCAGTCAAGGAAACGGTGGGTGAGAGTAGACACCCATTAAACTGCCATTTTATAGGCAGTAACCTTATACCCCCCTTATAGATCGGCTTCGTGAATGAGGCCTACTAATGGTAAGACGACTTGCTCTTATACATATATATATATATATATATATATATATATATATATATATATATATATATATATATATATATATATATATATATATTATTAACTTATAATATTATAAAGTATAAGGGTTGAATTTTAACTTTTAAAATTCTAAGGGCTTAACTTGGAATTAAAGTATTCATGGGAAAACTTTACAAATTCCAAAACTTGAGGGCAAGTTTTGAAACTATTCAAATTATTTCATAACTTATGAGTTTAATGGTTCATTAAAATGAAGACTCTTTATATTTTATGTAACCTCTTATTCTTTAATAACACTTTTAAAGAAGTGACTCTTAAACATCCATAACTAGAGGACAAGCTATGGAGTCATAATACTATTTAATAAAAAAACTCTTCATTTTTTTGTAACCTATGACACTTTTATGAGTTTTAAGATTCATGAATGTGACCTTTTATGTAACTTGAGGACAAGTTACAAAAACACATTTTATGAACTATCTCTAGATTAATTAGGATTGAAAACAACTAAAACACAATTTTTTTTCATTAATCTAAACTAACTCATAATTCAAGGAAACATAAAACTTTTGGTAATCCATAACTTATGGAGTTAAATGCTTGTTTTATGATGAAACTTTTCATGTTCCATAACTTAAGAATAAGTTATGGAATTCTTTAAAACATTAACACCAAATTTTTTTAACTCCATAAAAAACTTTGAATAATTTTTTTTAAAACCTTTTCATATCCATAACTTATGGAGTTTTAAAAAAAAAACACTCTTTAGATCAAACTTTTAAAATTAATAAAATAATCATATCATTTTATCTTTTACTAAATTTGACCTAATTCAACTCATATAGCAAATGATTCAAATTTTACAAATAATTATTTTTGCACAAAAACAAGTAATTATCTTAAAATTTGACAAACGTCATGTTTTTTTTACCTTTTTTTCCAACTTTGAAAATAAAACATTTGCATCAATATAACAGAAAACAACCCATGGCTCTGATACTACTGTTGGGTTTTGAGCATTCTAACACTCCTAAGTGTACATGCAAACCTAAATACTTTGGATCTATGTTTTCTCTATTATACACGCAAATATGAGTATTCCAAGGTATTACCCTATCTAGCATACAATCTTTTGATATGTGGGTAATATAACAAGTTAGAATACATACCTTGTTGATGTAGCTTGTCTTCATGAAGCTTGAGTGCCTAGTGCCCCAAGTGTGACACCTCAAATGTTTCACACGACATCATCAACACTTGGAATAACCATGAGAAGAAGACACTTCATGCTCAAATCGGCTAGCCCTCATATATGTGTCACTAGTGCCAATTTCTTGAGCTAAAGGGGTCCTTATATAGTGTGCACATTAGGGTTACACCATGTAACCCATGACTTTACCCATTCCTTATGCTCCATGGAGTATCCATGGGCCACCACATGGGTTAAACCCAACATAAGGAATCTTGGATCATAAGCCCACGTATATAAGAATGAATGATTTACACAATCAATCCCCATATATTTAATTAGTCTCTTTTGATCACTAAATTAAGTCCAAAGTAATTCTTGATCAATACTAATTAGATAACATGATTTCATATTAATATATTAGAACTTATAATATATTAATATGTCACAAATGTCTTCTTTTCACAAAACGGTCTATCCAAATGTCCTGATGCCATGCAACCCAAATGGACCATGCCGAGTCGGGTCAAGTCTTACCAATTATAGTTATGGACTTAGACACTAATCCAACAGAATGCTCAAAACCCAACACTGTGTTAAATGGTTTTCATATAACAAGTGAGGGTGATACGTTTATTAGTGATAATACACTAATAAATTTGGATGAACCTAACAGCTACAAGGACACCATGGCAGGCCCGGAGTCTATCACCCCCAAACCGGAACGGCGGAAACGTTCTGGGGTGGAGGATGCCATTCTCAGTGTCACAACACATACATCATAGTAATCGAAGTAAAAAACAACCATTGTAGAAATATTAAAGTGTTTACATTATATTTGATTCACAAAAGATTCACTCTAAAAGTAATTAACAAAACAAAGACATGAAGCTACTATGCTCCATCTTCTGAATCCCTGTGCGTGTACATGTCTACTAGTTTCTTGAGAATACAAGTTATTTTGAAAGAGTAGATCAACATTTAAGCTGGTGAGTTCATAAGTAATTTTGTTATAAAAAGTATACCCTAAGTTCTTTTAGAATAGTTTGCCTGTTCCTCCAGAAAATCCTATATTTTCTGATATGATAACCTGATAAGTAAAACTGACTCTACAATTCCTTCTATGAGTACATAATGATTACAAGTTTTATACAATTCAGATCAAAAAGGCAATCGATTGTGTGAATCTGCCCTAAGTCCACAACCAAACATGGAACAGGAAATGAGGTGGAAGTCACACATTCTATTGTTTGTTAGATCTTCATTGTAGATAACTGTAGCGTATTTACTAGGTGCTTACGGAGTTGACTGTAATAGTTCTTTTATATTTGATGAAAACATTCCTTAAGAAAATCATATATTTCCTTTAGTAAAATGGCAACCACAATAGATCCTTCTATAATCACTTAGTTTATACTAGCTATATATAATCTATTATCGAACGGACAATTAAATGTGTGTATCTGCCCTAAGCCCACAACCAAACAAGGAACAGGAAATAAGGTGGAAGTCACACATTCCACTGCCTATTGAATATTAATTATATATAACCATGATGTATAAACTAAAGAATTATAGGATTAACCATTTAAGGTCCTTTATGTTAAACAAGTTTAATAATACGAATTAAACCTCTTATAAATAAGTTTCTAGTTTCACTAACTCTATTGTGAAACATTGATTTTGGTAATAAATGTTATTGTTTTCAGAAAGTTCTACCGAAAACGGTTTGTCTTAAAAGAATGATGTTTACCATAGAAAATCCTATATTTTCTATAAAACTGACCGGTTGTCTATGTTTTTCCAAGATTGAAAAGCACAAGTAAAATCCATATACTTACTTCAATAATATCTAGTTTTGTTGATATGTTAAACTGAATAAAGATTTGTTTATCCGGAAATCCTAATACAGCGATACTACCCTCCTATGATCACTTAATACATACGAGTTATATATAACCAAGATCGAACCGACAGTTGAATGGGTGGGTCTTCCCCAAGCCCACAACCAAACAAGGAACAAAAAGTGAGGCGGAAATCACACACTCCACTTTCTATCGGATATCAGTTTTATCTAACCCTATGGTATATACTGAGTAATCACATAGTTAATATCCCCTGAGACTTTTCATGAAAAGTGTATTACTACGTAAATATATCGTTTTTATCTATTTTGATTTTTACGACCACACTAATTTGACTAGTATAAAACACGACGTATTGTAGACGTTGAAAAGAATATGACATTTGTCACCCGCAGACCTGTTGGTCCCACTGTAGCTAACAACAAGGTGTAGGATTGTCAGTCACGTATAGATCTATACACAAACTCACGCTCTCCCTCCAGGAGACTCTGGTCATAAGGGTAGACTTTCACTGGTACTTAAGTAAGTACCGAAGACGTGTCTCACAAGCTAGATTAATGACTTTACAAGTAATAATGCGGAAAACCCTTTTTATAATTATCATATAAGTTTATAAAAAGATCCTTTTTTCCTTAAACTAAACTTATTAAAGTTTATAAGTTCATTTCCATGTTCAATTCAAAGTTTCATGTTCTAAATGTAGTTCAATGGTACAAATTCATAATAAGCAATTTATATTTTAAAACACAAAATATCTTGTGTTATACTTGTATTCCCGCCTAAAAACATTTAAAAAGTTGGAAACCGATATGGGGGTATGAACTCACCTTATGTGGTGATTTAATTTAAGATCGATATAGGATGATATCATCCACGAACGAAGTCCCGAAACACAAATGAGTCCTATTTAGCCTATTATTACACATATATGTATATAGTTAGTGAATATAACTACAAAGGTGCTTAGGAAATGACCAAGGATGCAAGAATAACTCACCAAAAGAGTGTTTGAAGGAAGTTAGGAGGCTGAAATAGTGTTCATGACCCTAAGGAGGGTTCACGGACTAAGAACACATGAGTGTTCACGGCCCATGTTGAAGTGTTCACGGCCCATGAGTAGTTCACGGCCCAAGAACATGAAGAACACTTGAAGATTTTGTGGTTTAGCAAGTGCTTGAAGGCCCTTTGTTGTATTCCAAGAAGATACAAAAGAAAAGGGGTGTTTAAGGGAAGAAAAGAATGTTTCTTGAGGATGATACTTGAGAGAGAATGGGAGGATCACGGATAGAAGAAGAGAAATGAATGAAAAATGAATCCATCTCATATATATATAGCGAGGTGTTTGTGGCCTAGGAGTTCACGGCCGTGAACCGAGGGTTCATGGTCTGAAGCTTGATCACGGTTCGAAGAGGTTCACATCTCCGAAGGGGTTTGCAGCTCGGTGTTCACAACTTCGGAGGCTCATGGCTACGAGGTTTTTGTGGTCCATGCGAGGGTTCTCAATTCCCAAGGCTTTTCTCTCCAAACTAAAATACCCTTAGTTACAAGGCTTCTGTACTTAAAATCCAAAAATCCATCTATTTTAAGATAATGGAAGGGATAAATTTGACCAAAGTTGACTTTTATAATAATAAAATTTTTGGGTTGTGATATCATCCCCCCGTTAGATGGAATTTCGCCTAGAAATTAGCTTTCTCATCAGGACTCCTAAGGTCGTGCTCCCCTGAATGGTAGAATATCCACTCGTAGACCTGGGCAACTTTGCCCTGAAGTTTATGGTAGGATTCATACCTGATTCATCTATCATCACCTCGTGTATACAAGTTGTATATAATTAAGATTAGTAAGACGGTCAGATATGTGACTCTGCCCTATGTCCACAACCAAACAAGTAACATGAGATAGGGCGGAAACACACATTCACAAAATCTTAATTATATAATACTCTTGCGTATACACTCAATAGTGATAGGTTAACCATATTCGTCCTTAGCATCTGTGCTCAAACTTGACCTATTAGACAAGTGGTAGTTTCTGGAAGGTTTGTTGCGTATACATCGGAAAGGTTTCAGAGGGCAAGGTACTCATTGCATGAGTACTTCGGGGTCGAGAATATGAGGAAGATGATTTTGAGGTCTGTGACGGGTTGTCGTTATGAGTAACGAGGGTTTCATTAGTCAGTCGGTTACGATGAAAAGTTTTTAAAGCACATGAAATTGGTATGGTGAGGACCAAGCCAATCCATGATGAATGACAACGTTGGGACTCCTTATAGAGACAAATGTTAGGCCAATTTGAAAGACACGTCTGATATAACGATGGTGTATCCCGAGTGTACTCGACAATGTATTCTATGTAGGCTTTCTTGTGTTTTCTCGGTATAATCACTGCCACGAAACGTACCGCAATAAGCGAGTACTAGCAGTCAAAGTGATTTGATAACTAGTGTCAATACTTTTTATTATGATCCTTCTCGGTACCTCTATGATCTCTTGGCATATACAAGTTATGTATAATTAAGATGAATAAGATGGTCGACTGAGTGACTCTGCCCTAAATACACAACCAGACAAGGAACAGGAAGTAAGACGGAATCACTCACTCTAAGTATGCAAAATCTTAGCTATGCATAACCCTGATGTACGTACTAAGCCATCATAGCTCACCTGTGCGGATCTTTAGTTCTCTTATGAATGTTGTGACTTGTTCGGACGAATTAATAATTAATAATTACTTTTAAATTTTCCCCAAGATTTAATATTAATTTAAATTTAAATCTTTAAAGCAATTTTATTTAGAAGACGTACCACTGTTCGCTGGTGGATCCGGGGCAGTCTCACCTGCGGTGATTATTGGTATTTTCCCTTCCCCGCTCAAGTTCTTCGTTATTGGGTACTCCCTCTTATAGTGCCTAATCTCACCACAACCATAGCAGGCCTGGTTTACTTCTACTCTGAGGACTTGGGAGATTGGTTGTGCCGGCGCCCTGCAGAAACGAGCAGTTTGCCCCTTCCTGCGGCAATTCATGCACTACCTTTCCTGGCATACTCCGGTGTGGTGGTAGTTACACTTACCACACTTAGGGAGAGTTCCAGCATATCAGCTGATAGACACTGGGGTGGCAGGTGTTGTTGCAGCATGTACAATAACCACTTGTTGCTCTTGCGGGGTTCCTGTGTTGTTCTCTCCTTCCTCTTGTTCCCTGACGTTCATTTATAGTCCCCTCCATTTGCTGGCTCAGGAACGGGGGCCACCATGCCATGGCGAATTCCATGGTCAATGAGTCTCTGGGCCATGCTTTTGGCGCTATCGAAGATAGTTGGGTTAAAAGACAATACATCCCTTTGAATCTAAGGAGACAACCCCCAAATGTACCTTTCTATCTTCTTACTCTCAGGGGTAACCATCCCAGGGCATAGTGCTGCCAAGTCACTAAACCTATCAGTGTAAGATACTATATCTGAGCCAGCCATGGTATGATCCCATAGCTCTTGCTCCAGCTTTTGAATTTCGCCTCTTGGGCAATATTCTTCTCTCGTCATCTCTTTCAAGTTTTCCCAACCCATCGAGTTAGCCACTGCTAGGGCCAATGACTTAACATGGCCATTCCACCATGTTAGGGCTCTATCAGAGAAAGTGCAGGCAACAAAATTCACTTTGCTCCCTTCTGGGCACAGAAAGATTTTGAAAACTGAATCTGTTTTCTCGAACCACTGCATTAGAGCGATGACTCCCCCAATTCCATTAAAGGACTTGGGTTTGCAGTTCATGAAGTCCTTGTACGAACACTCCTGTGGGTGTCCATGGGTAACTCCGGGGTTAGTTAGGTAGGTACCGCTACCAGATCCCCTGGTACCGCTTTCGCGAATTTGAGCTATAGCAGTTGTTGCTGTGGCGGTTACCGCTGCTTGGAAAGCAGTAGGATCGTATTTTGGTGGTGAAGGAGGTGGTGGATTTTCTATTGTGTTATTAACTACGCGCCTTTTAGGTCTACCACGAGGCATCTTTTTGCTATAATGGATACCAAATGAAACGGTGATAAGTCTATAACAGTGGTTATAAGCCGAATGCTGAATAACTAAGTTATCCTAGTTCTAAGTGTATCTAATCCTGACTTTCATAAGGTTCTGAAAAACAATTCATAATGGAAGTCTATATAACATAAACTTTATGAAATTGTGGTGGCTACCCTCGAATGAATTTCTGTGAATGGCATAGCTATTACGAAAATGAAATAATCCTAACACATAGTGTGAGTAGTGTATTCACTAACTTACTAGGTCATTTTAGTTTATTATTTATTAGTGTGACGCATAAGACGTTTGGTTTCTTCAGCTAATCCCTTCTTGAAATCCTCCTCATGATTCTCTTCTGGTTCCTCCTTGACTGCTCTGTTGACTGCTTATGATGGAGTAGTTACATCTATCTAGGTTTGTCGTGCGAGAATGGGAGTGTCTAAAGAATCTATGAGATTAAGTGAAACATTATGGGGTGATCCTTACCGGGTTTTCCTATAATTACGCAGTGTATACAAGTTGTATATAATTTAAGATTAAATATACCTTCGAATAAGTGACCCTACTCTAAAACCACAACCAAACAAGGAACAGGAAGTAGAGCATAAATCAGAAATTCTAAGTCTATAAGATCTGAATTATATAAAACCTTGGGAGTATACACTCCGGAATTATAGACCTACCAGTAAGGGTCTTTTAAATTTTCACATATGTTATTTATAGTGCCTAAAATACTCCTATAGTATTTTAATGGTATTAACATGGTAAGTTTTAAATTTGTTATTATCTTATAGTATCATAAAATACTCTTATACTATTTTAACTTTATGTTATGTTCTAGAAATCCGTTGTGTAAAGAGTTAGGTAAGTTTTAAGTCTGTTGCAACACCACATCACTCCCAAACACATGTTGGTCATATCTCAAATAAATATAGTTGATCAGGCTATATTGATCCCATATATGATTACATAACTATCCAGGTTTGACCGCAGTGTCAAACCTTCACTACTAGAAAAACAGCCTTTTACGATGCTCATTGCACGTCGTAAAAGGCTCAGACGATGTGCAAATGCGTGTCAAGGAAGGCCCTGTCATAAAGAGAGACGACGCGCATTTACAACGCTCATTTACGACGCGCTATTACGACGCTCGTTTATGACACGCAATGCGTATCAAGGAAGGCCCTGTCATAAAGGAAGACGACACGTATTCGTGTGTCGTAACCTTACGACGCGCGTGTTAATGACACGCAATGCGTATCAAAAAAGCCCCTGTCAAGAAATGCCATGTCATAAATGAAGATGACACACATTTTTGCGTATCATAATTTTAAATGTTTAAAAAAATATTATTTATAGATTTACTTATTTTCAAATTAAATTTGTATTTAATGTTTAATAATAGAAAATAAAATATCATAGACAAAAAATAGAATCCATTGCATAAATTTAATATCATACAATTCTATTTCTTACAATATATAAATTTTCATCTAATCTACTATGTATATCAAATTCCAACTAAGTAAAGTTGCATCTTGCCTTTCATAATTCTTTACGACTAATGCTCCAAACAGCTGATTATATGGATAAGCAATTGTACATTGGCCCATCTCACTCAATAATGACTTAGCCAAATTCAACTCCAAGTCTTTATTGCATCTTGCTGATAATGCTGCAAGATTTAAATCAAGTGGCTTCATACCTTTCTTCCATCAACTTTACCTGATGCACAAAATACACAGAAACAAAAAAAGCAGTGTAGAGGAAGGGGTAATTTGGGAAAATGTGAGGGGTATAATATAATAAGAATGCAAACACTTAATACCACTTTCATGCCATCACTGAAACATGTTGTGCATTACATAAAGGCCCTACACCAACACAAGGCTTGGGTTTGATTATGATCCTCAGCTATTAAACCAAATACAAAAAGCATGTCTAAAGAATAAAACTAGATGTAGATGAAACTTTAAAAGAGGTTGATCCATCACATTACATAAAGGCCCTCCACTACCTTAAGGAACATTTGTAGAAAAAGTACTTCTTCAGGGCTAAGGTTGCCTACATAAACGGTGTGTGAACCTTCAATTTTCACAACTATATAGTTTTTAAACAAGAAGAAAAAGTGTATATATACAAAAAATAGGAGATACTTATCTTCTTTGGTGTCATTTCTCTTCGACAAAATCTACACTAAAAGAAATGTGTCCATGTATGTTGATGTCAAAATTTCTATAAGGGCAAAATGGTCATAATAATTCAGAACAATCCTGAAGAGTATTAGGTCCCTGGCTATCTTTTTAGCTGCCCAACCTTGAAGCAATTTGGTATACTAAGGGTAAAAACTTGCAAGACCGCACCTGAAAATACAAGTGAGAAGTTTTAGTTATAAATCTTAGATCTTTTCCTCATCTGATGATGAAGACGTTAATAGGATTATGATTTATCTTTACCTTTTCCAAATTACTTTTTTGATCAGTTTGTTGGAGACTAATTTGCGTATGCGCTTTCTCAATGTTTGAAGGTGATTGCTTGTATTGGGGAGACTCTTCAAGAGCGGGAAGCTGGAACAACGATGAAAGTTGTTGTTGCACAAACTAAGGCAATTGCAGGTGATTTGGAAATGAATATATGTTTTATTTTTCATTTTTAAATTGTTTAATCATTTTTTTACAATGTGAAAGTAACAAACATCTATCATTTTCATGAATTTTTTTTAATTTGCAGATAAGATAAAAAATTGGGATAATGTTTGGGCTATTGGAACCGGAAAGGTTGCTACCCCGGCTCAGGCTCAAGAAGTAAGTAGAAGGGTATTAGAACCGGAAAGGTTGCATTGTATTCTAACAGATCAGATCAACAAGTTTGAAACACAAACACTAACCTCTATATCAAGCTTCGGATACTTTTCTCTCAATGTGCGCACCTAAAACCAAATTCAGGGAAAATACAAAAATTCAACATCAATTCTTCTTCAAATTCACTGCTTATGGTTGTCATTTTAAAAAACATAAGATACGTTTTCAATAAGCTCCATTGCCAGATCCTTTGCTGATTCTCCATCAGACTAATATACAGAACCAATCAGATTGCTAAACTTGTCAACGCCCTCCAAAACAATCCGGACCTGTTCTATAATAGACATAGAAATAATCAAATCCAATGTATTTTATGTCAACTTAATAAGGGGAAATTGCAAGAAATAGAGAAAATAAGATATTACTTACATCTCTGTTTAGAACATGGATCTCGGTAAAATGTTTAGCTTCCCTCCGAAAAGGATCAGGGGACACTTCATTGAAGCCTGATGATGCTATGATTCTTTGGGCTGATGTTAAGGGCCCACATGACACTGAATTATTATTTTCTCCATTTGTCTCTTCGGATGAGACCTCATTTGGTATTGTAGGTTCTCGTGTTGTGCTTCTCCCCATTGATTATACCTAGTAAACAATTAGATAAATTAGAATTAAATATATAATTAAATTGATTAATAATGAAAATATGTAATTTTATAAAATAAACTTTAATTAAATACATATATATTGTTAAATAGATATTTATCATTTAAAAAATATTTGCAGAAAAGGATGCATGTGGTACGTGGATTCTAGCAACAAATACTTGGACAAACTGAAACTCTGGAAGCAGATAAACAAGAAGTGAACTTCCATCACCAACTTGTTCTACAATGGCTTCCATGGGTTTGCCTTTGTTTGAAGCTAAGAGGCCCATGGCATCAAGATTGCTAGGATCACCAACAGATGGAGGAAGAACCTCACATTGCCCATGAATCAACCCAGGCAATATATAAGTACTTCAGTCATATTAAAGTAAGCTTTTGGATCTTCTTTAATGGTGGGCTAACTTCAATCATGTGTATGTTTAGGGATTTTGTGAACTTCTAAAACTCAGCAACTGATATTGGGTCACTGTAAGATAAACAACCAAAACTTGTTATAAAGATGAAAATAAAGCCAAAAGAAAGTGAAGAAATCAAACCAACTAACCAACAACATCCTAAAAACTGAATGCTCCCCGAGTTCAAGAAAAGTGCCCAAATTGACTCCTATGGTCACAAAGAACTTCGGTATAGATATAAGAGTTCTGATAGTTGGGTAAATTGTACATCACAAAAGAAGAAATATAAATCAATGAATTGTGTTACTAATGTACGAACATCTAAATAGAACACATAAACAAGCTATGATTCGATTACTTGCATTCTACACTGAGGTTTATGGGTTTCCATTTCAAAACCATTAGTTAAGAGAGAAGTCATGCTTAGATCTTGATGAATTAGTTAAGAGAGAAGTCATTGTGTAAGGATTCCAAGAGCTTCTAACATCGATTCATCAAGCTCTGCAAATTCAGAAAATATAATGAGGAAAAATTCATCAAGAAGCATGTAACAAGATGACAAAAACCATGTTACCCTTGATTCTAACAACCAATTTAAACAATGGTCAAAAATAACAAGGGCAAATAGGTCAAAAATAAACAGCCCCTTAGAGCTATTTGTATAATAGGTCAGTGCATACCTTCTGTAGAAGGAAGCCATAGTGTACAAGGGCAACAATAGTTGATCCTCCACAAAACATGCACTTTCAACCAAACTTGGACAGTATCAAAATAACACCACCTAACTTTTCGAACCTTGAATCAGAAAAAAACTGGTAGTTGCCAACTTCTTTATTAAGCTATCCAATTTTGCAATCAAACCAACCTGTATTCAGCACAAGAAAAAAACCGCTAAATGCACAATATATATATATATATATATATATATATATATATATATATATATATATATATATATATATATATATATATATATTGTTTTAAGCTTAAAGTTATAAGTTAGGGCACTAACATTGGGAGTATAGTATGTTGCCCATTTATTGTTCCCCGTCATAATCTTCACCTGTTCACCATATTTATTGTTGGATACCACTGACACAACACCTTTATGAATCGATATAAGTGATAGAAATATATAAAAATTAGCACCTAAATTTCATGTAAAAGAAATGTTACTTCGAAAAAGAGCCAAACCAACCAAATGTTACGAGGGCCAGGTAGTCATCACCAACAGGTTTGCGGAAAATGGGAAGGCGATGCTCAAGTTCATGAGGATTTTCACCTCCTTAGTCCTTACTGCAGCCTTCTGTAATTATCTAAAAAGAAAACATACATAGCTTGAGACTTGAGTTCTCCATGAACAAGGTTTCACTTAGGCATAATTGGCATGTCATTTTACCACACAAAGACTCGTTGAGCTTGAATTATTATACACAAAAGACACTTAAATCAATTATCTATACAATATAGGGATAAAGATAACAAAATAGAGAATACAATACATACCTTTCATAAAATTAGCTTGAGTTCAATCCATCAATGAAAGTTTTGCTATCTTTGTCAACAAAGGCTGTAATTTTGACGCTAAATCCAAAGGAAGAAATTCATTTTCTAGAAGATGATACAGATCCTTCACTTCTTGAGGTACAAATATCATCACCCCTTTAGAAACCTGAAAAGCAAAATCATGTTTCATACAAGAGGAAAGTACAATGTTGTTTCTTGCATTCAACTCTTAAAAAAATTATAGAATTAGTAAAATAAACTTTATCTTACCAGACCTACCATAAGAGATGACCTGGAGAGCTGCAGGAAAATGAAGCAAATTTATATTAATGAGATAAGTAAACGAAAGTATAAAATTCCAGTTGAAAGGTTTTGTGTAAAACCACTTCTCTTGTCTGGAGCTTTGCATCGATATTAAAGCAAATAAGATGATACATTCTCAAATTGCGTTCTTTGTCATGCTCAATTTCCAAATGAGAAGCGGTTTTTCAGGTGATCATATGGAGGAACTGAAAGTGCAGCCATAAAAATTGCATTTTAAGCCACTAACATTTTCTTTTAAGATGTCTGAAAAAACAAAAGTAATCCTTTTAAGTAAGAGAGGATGTCAATAGTAAGTTGCCGTACTTGATTTAAAATAGTCGTACTTGAATGCAATGGTGATCCATATTAGAATGGATGGATTTTCAAATGATAAAAAATCTTTGTACTTGATTCAACTTAGTCGTATTTGATTAAGTTTTTAGCCGTATTAGATTTCAAACTCACATTTTCTATCTCTGTATTAGATTAGCATTTTTCCAGTAGTGATATTACAGTTTCTTGCCATTTTTTTTAATATAAAAATCTGATTGTTTTGTAGCTAAGTAATCAAAAACACCATAATCAATCACTTTTACCCAAATGCTCAGAAGTCAAAATTGATTTAATGTTACGAACAGTTGCAAAAGCACGATTAAATGGACATCACACATTAATTCTAAAGGAAGATTGTTAGATTGGATAAGCAATTAAGATTGTTAGATTGGATGTTCACCTTTGGCTAGAGGAAACCCAATAACAAGCATGAGTGCCATCATCATCAGACACAGGAACCTCTGAATATTTGCTCACGTCTCTCCATAAACCTAAAACAAACCAGTAACAAGCATGAGTGCCATTAGAATCAATAGCAAATATTGATAATAGGATTGAAAAAACACATATAGTCTTCAAGATTATTAGATGCTTCTACCAGCTCTAACTCTCCATCCTCATAACAAAGAGACTCAGGCTCTAGACTCAAACTATTCTTTTTGACCTAAACAAATATCCAAATTTTCTAAATGTCAATAAATTCAATCATAAAGAAGAATATGGTAATAGTTGTAGATCAAAAATAGGAAAGCATACAAGGATTCCTTCAAGATCCTGAGCAGAGTATGCATTCAAAAGCAAGAATATACAAACCATAATTTAGATATGCTTCAAGGTGAAGAGTAGTTTGAATCACCGACCTCTCAGAAGTCCCCTGCTGCTGCTATTCTCTGTTCTGATAAGTTGGCATGGGGATGGGGGGAGGTCCGCCTATGGAACCACCATAAACAAAGCCAGGCAATACCATTTTCTTTGTCCCCTAATTTCCAGAATTATTGAATGAAGCTGAAGCAGCATCACAGTGACAAAGTAGGGCAGAAGAGGTAGAAGAACGATTGTAAAACCAAAAGGATCAATATTAAAGACCTAAAAAATCTAAAATTGAGTTCTAAAATAGATATGATTTCAAAAGACAGAAGAAAATGGATGTGCTAAGGGTTGTAGGTGTTGAGAAGCACTTCGAAACAAAAAAAAAACAAAAATACCTTAAATCTATAATTGTCTTACCCAGGTGTAAGAAGTCGGAGGGGTGAATCGGCGGACCGATGTCACCCTTCTTCGCATCATCATCACACCATGAGCAGCCCTAAAAAACCAAAAAAAAAATACTAAATTAGCAGACTAAGAAAGAATAACCTCAAAAAATGTTGTACCTGGGATTCAAAAACACAAACCCAATGTTTCGTTCTTTAATCTTGTGGTATAATGGGGCTTTATTGGTGGCGGTGATGAACCAGAGAGAAGACGAGGGGTGGTGGGTGCCTAGGTTGTTGTCGAACAGTAGGGGGTAGAGAGAGAGATAGAGAAAGAGAGAGAGAGAGAGAGAGAGAGAGAGAGAGAGAGACTTGTAGTTGGTCGTGTATTACCTGCATCAAATTGAAATTAATGGAATGTTGATTTTATAAGATGAATTTGAAATCACAATATGTATATGGATGTCCATAAATTTGATTTTATAAGATGACTTTGAAATCACATTTACATGACACACATTTTATGAAAGGCTCCCTCCGCATTTTTTTTCCTTTTCTAACACTACTTTTAGGGCGCGCACAAATGCGTGCCCTCTATCCTTCATATTTTGCAAAACTAACATTATCTTTTAGGGAACTTACAAATGTGCATCGTCTATCAGCAAGTGTCATTGTTTGCACGTTATTAAAGGGTTGTTTTCTTGTAGTGCTTTAAATACTTCTGTTTTGTTCTTCCTGTGATACTTGTTTTAGTATTTATATATATGCACGTATGTATACTTTTATAAAACTATTGTTATATTTTAAAAATATACTTTTATTCAGAGCACTTCGGCCCCATTGTATTTATAGTTGTATATCTTTTATAGGTTGATATACTTAGTTCACTATAAACAATGCTCTGATACCAATTTGTCACACCCCCAAACCAAAATGGCAGAAACGTTCGAGGGTGGAGGACGTCATGCTCAGTATCACAACACATGCATCATAGTAATCAAAGTACCAAACAACCATTGTATAAATACTAAAGTGTTTACACTATATTTGATTCGCAAAAGATTCACTCCAAAAGTAATTGACAAAACAAATACATGAAGCTACTATGCTCCATCTTTTGAATCCCTGTGCGTGTACCTGTCTACTAGTTTCCTGAGAATACAAGTTATTTTGAAAGAGTAGATCAACATTTAAGCTGGTGAGCTCATAATTAATTTTGTTATAAAAAGTATACCCTAAGTTCTTTTAGAAAAGTTCTCATGTTCCTCCAGAAAATCCTATATTGTCTGATATGATAACATGATAAGTAAAACTGACTCTACAATTCCATCTATGAGTACTTAATGATTACAAGTTATATACAATCCAGATCAAACAGACACTCGATTGTGTAAATCTGCCCTAAGTCCACAACCAAACAAGGAACAGGAAATGAGGCGGAAGTCACACCTTCCATTGTTTGTTAGATCTTCATTGTATATAACCCTGGCGTATTCACTAGGTGTTTACGGAGTTAACTGTAATAGTTCTTTTATATTTGATGAAAACATTCCTTAAGAAAATCATATATTTCCTTTAGTAAAATGGAAACCACAATAGTTCCTTCTATAATCACTTAGTTTATACTAGCTATATATAAATAAGTTTCTAGTTTCACTAACTCTATTTTGAAACATTGTTTTCGGTAATAAATGTTATTGTTTTCAGAAAGTTCTATCGAAAATTGTTTGTCTTTAAAGAATGATGTTTACCAAAGAAAATCCTATATTTTCTATAAAACTGACTGGTTGTCTATGTTGTTCCAAGATTGAAAAGAACAAGTAAAATCCATATACTTACTTCAATGATATCAAGTTGTAACAGAGTCTGCGAAATGGAAAGAGGCAATGGACAGCGAGGTTTAGTCCATGTATGACAACCAAGTTTGGAATTTAGTTGACAATATGCCAGGTCGTAAGACAGTCGGGTGCAAATGGATATTCAAGAAGAAGACCGACATGGATGGGATGGTACACACTTATAAGGCGCGATTGGCTGCGAAGGGCTTTACCCAAACTTCCGGAGTTGACTATGATGAGACCTTCTCACCAGTTGCGAAGATAAATTCTATTAGGGTGATGCTAGCAATTGCTGCATTTCATGATTATGAAATATGGTAGATGGATGTCAAAACCGCTTTCCTTAATGGTAAGTTGGGTGAGGATGTTTACCTGCGTCAGCCAGAGGGTTTTTTCAATTCAAAGCATCCTAATAAAGTTTGTAAGCTTGAGAAATATATTTATGGATTGAAACAAGCGTCTCGCAGATGGAATCTTTGTTTCGATGAGAAAGTCAAAGAGTTTGGTTTTCTGTGAAGCGAGGATGAGTCATGTGTATATGTCAAAGCCAGTGGGAGTATAGTTAGCTTCCTCGTATTGTATATCGATGACATACTTCTCATAGGAAATGACATCCTGACCCTGCAGAAAGTTAAATCTTGGCTTCGGAAGTGTTTCGCTATGAAGGACCTCAGAGAGGCTGCCTATATTCTGGGAGTAAGGATAGTGAGAAATAGAAGTAAAAGACTAATATGACTTAGTCAGAATACTTACTTGGACAAGGTGCTAAGACGTTTTACTATGGAGAATTCCAAGAAAGGGGAGTTATCGATCCAAAGCAATGCCAAGTTGATTAAGACTCAAAGCCCAAGCACCGAAGTCAAGATAGCAGAGATGAGCTGAGTACCTTACGCTTACGCAGTTGGCTCGATCATGTATGTTATGACTTGTACTCACCCTGATGTGGCCTTCGCTTTGAGCATGCTCAGCAGATATCAAAGGAACCCTGGCATAGCACATTGGACCGTAGTCAAGAATATTCTTAAGTACCTTCGGAGGACCAAGGAATGGTTTCTTGTCCTCGGTGGGAGTGATGACTTAAGGGTGTGAGGGTATAGTGATGCCAATTTTTAGACCAACCGAGACAACTTCCGCTCTCAGTCGGGTTGGGTCTTTACCCTGAATGGAGGAGCAGTGACTTGGAAAAGTTCCAAGCAAGAGATCGTAGCTGATTCAACGTGCGAATCGGAGTACATAGCAGCGAGGGAAGCATCAGAGGAGGTGATATGGTTGAAGAACTTCATCAAAGAACTTGGAGTTGTGCCAGCCATAAAGGAGCCTATGGATATTTTCTGCGATAATGAAGGAGCAGTTGCCTTGACCAAGGAACCGAGGGATCATGGCAAATCCTGACATATCGACAGGAAATATCATTTTATTAGACATCGGGTAGAAGAGGGACTCCTTGTGGTAAATAGGGTATTGTTAGAGGATAACCTAGCAGATCCCCTCACGAAGGGACTGAGTAGGGGTAAACACTTGCATCTCGCTATGAGCGTTGGGTTGAAGGAAGATATTAGTTTAGATTAGATATTTTTGAAACGTGTAATAGATAAATTGTAATTAATATTTGATTATTAAATAAAGGAGTATTATTTATAAGTAAAGTTACTGTCTTGTGTTAATTATTTACCTATTCCTTCATTTTGCATGTTTTGACTTCCTGAATAATAAGATTATTCGAACAGTCCACAGTCGCTCATACTTTGGAAGTAGGTATGAAAGAAGACTGTCAAGAATTGGTTTGTAGACTGTCTAAAGTGTATTAGACATAGCAAAAGTTTGTTGCAACGTTCATGAGTGCTTATGAAATAAGATTTGAGCATTAGATTAAACCCACGCTTGTTGGAATCACTTCATAGAATTTATCATGAGTGATCGCAAGACGATAATATCATATAGTCTTTAAACCTAGATATATGGTTTTTTTGCGAGTTGGTTGTGCATTGATAATGCGTAAACGCATTAGTAATTTGATGTTATAAAACACATTATTGTGCATGATTTGATGAGTGAATAGTAAATGCATATAAGTCGAAGTTTATCCGTTCCTTTTATCCTAAGAGGGTAAAAGCGATATTTGGGCCTCTCGATGATTTGGTATGACTTATGTGTTGGGCCCGGTCAGGACGGAATTGATGTGTTAAATTAAGTTCTATGTCAAACATATCAGAGATCGAGAAACAAACAGTTGGACAATAAGTACGACTATGTTCCATGTGATCGTCTGCATAATATCTTGAATGGAGGACTATACGATCCTTTGTATAAAGGACAAGTCAGAGTTCGACAACGGCTTTTGAGAGCTATGATTGCTAATCGGATCCTGAAGTAATACTTGAATTTATAGTTATTAAACTTATCCAAGTAGGAGACTGTTGGATTAGTGTCTAAGTCCATAACTATATTTGGTATGTATTTGACCCGGTTGTTGCATGGTCCTTTTGGGTTGCCTTCACCAAAGCAACTTGACAGGATGATTTATGAAGAGAGAGAATATTATGGTTTATTAACATAATATATGAATAATATATTAAAATAGAAATCATATTGTTTAATTAATATTGGTCAGGAATTAATTTTATGGCTGAAAAAGATTAATTAAATAAAGGCGACTCGAATTGTCAATTATAAGATAATTGATTTTGGGTTGTGGATCTTGTGGATTGAGGGAGTGGACGAAATTAGGGTGGAAGCCCACCTTGAAATTGTCTAAGGGCCCTATTCCATAAGGTTCTTTTGAGATGCTTAGGGCTTAAGCTATCCAATTAGGGTTTTGACTGAAACCCTAGTAGCTCAGCTATTTAAGGACCCCTAGGGCTTCATATTTCGGCTACCAAAAGAAACCCTAGAGTTCTAAGAGCTAAAATTAAGCCTCCATTTCCTCTCTTCTTAATCATCTTCTTGCCTTGGTGTTTGTGATCCATTAGAGGTATTACATTTGTGATATTAAGCTCTCGAAGATTGAAGATTCTTGTTGCTATCAAAAGGAAATCATCTAAGCTTGTTTTAGTTATAGATTTCGATTTTATACTACGCTAGATTAGGGTTTGAAAGATTTGGATAAATTTGCATGTACAATATAGAAACTTAGATCCAAAGCTTTAGGGTTTTGCATGTGCACATAGGAATGTTCTTTTGCTCAAAACCCATCAAATTTTACTCGGTATTTTTAGGATGTTACATCTTTCCCCTATAAATGAAATATAAGTCGAATAATGACTTGGCAGATCATGGCAGCCGAACCATAAACTAATAGGGTTTATAGTTCCTTTATAAATGAAATATAGGTAAAACTATTATATCATCCTGTTTTAGGCCGTTTTCATTTCGGAATGGTGATCAAGGATTGGTATTAGTAGCTTTAGAATCATTAAAGAAATTAATTTTGAGCTCATTTGGAGGTGGATGATGTACTGTATGATCCGAGTATTCAGTTGTGATTTGGAGCTAAAGGGGTATTTCGGTAGTTTGTCAGTTTGGGCTTCTATGGGAAGTAGTTGTTTGTTTTGTATATCTTATGGCTGGTATGAGTTGATAATAGGGTAAAGCATCTCGATACCTTCTTGTGGATATAAGGACGGTCAAAATCAGATTTGTATCAAGAAAGTTATGGTCCTCAGATGGTTTAGGGTTTAGGGAAAACCCTAGTATGCGGGGCGTACCAAGGAGGTATGCAGGGCGTACCGAGGCGATGAAGGTTACACAAGGCGTAACTGGAGGAACACACAACGTAGAGGTTAAGTTGGGTTGGGGTGCGAGACCTCATATGTTGTGCGTACGAGGGGCGGTATGAAACCCTAAATTTTAGGGTTGTACCCTATATAAGCATAATGATAGTCCTTTTGACTTCGTTTCCAAGCCAATCTCCATACCCTAGAAACCCTAATTCAAATTTGTTGCCTCTTGAGGGAGTTCTTGAGCTCTTGGATGGATTTGGTGCTCTTTTATGCTTTAGGAAGGAAAGAATAGGAGTTTGAAGTTGCTTGGCTTGGTGGAGTGGCCTTAGATCCATAGCCATCATCTTGTGGGGAAGCCATTTGAGGTATCAAGATTCAATCTTGCCTTGTGTATGAATAGAGCTCCTCATTGCTAGTTTATTGTGATTTTGGCCTTCTTTTTGAGTTAATGGATGAGCTAAGTTGATTGAAGGTTCATCCTTTTAGATATGAGTTTGTTTTTGCATCTTTGAGCATAAAGAGGCAAGCTTTATGTGTATTATGGGGTCATGCATGTATTAAGTCACCCATTAAGTCCCTTTTCTAGCTTAAGAGTCTCATTTAGTCACATGTGGACATAAAGTTGGCAACTCTATTTGGTATTTCAGCTCAATGAGGTCAGATCTGTGGTTTGGGAAGCTTTGTATTAATGGATTAAGTGGAAATGGAGTTTGGGCTGGATAAGGTGAGTATTTTGGGCATATAAGCAGCTATGCACAGCGTACAAGCCTCCAAGCGAGTATGTTGTGTGTACATGTTTGTACCCCCCACGTACTCTATCTGAGTGGATTTGTGCATTTGGGCGTCGGTTTGGGCTACCTTCTTGGACTTGGTTGCTTGGTGCCTTGTTGGGCCATCTGATAATTTGGTTTAGGGTTAATTAATGGGCTTTAAGGTAAGGCCCAAACAAGGGTTTGGACCCAAATTGGAAAATTGGGCCATTAGTGGACCTTTATAGATCTTTTGGTATTGGGCCTTGGTGGGCCCAATGGGTTTGGGTCATTAGTGGGAGTGGTTAGTTAGGCCATCTTTTGACCTAGTGCTAGGATTTAGCCTTGCTCAATTATTGATTATGGTGTTGGGTTGTTTGGCTCAGCTTGGGAGCCATTTCACAGTGGCAGTAGTAGTGTAGGATTACTCGCGCAGCGGTCGAGGTGAGTCTTCTCACTATACTTACCTGTGTTGTAATGCATGTATGACCAAGGGGTCTTTTCGTACTATTGACCGGAGGATCTTCTTTATATCATCGATCGGAAGGTCTTATTCATATTGTTGACCGTAGGGTCTTATTTGATTATATATTGTTATATGTAATATTATGCATTTTGTCTTTAAGACTTACGGTGTTATATTATCCTGTGCATATGTTGAGTTATGACCGAAGGGTCTATACCGAGATGTGATACTGTAGGGTCTTCACTAAGACACATGACCGGAGGGTCCTTATTGAGATTTAGCCGCGAGAGGCTAATTATTTGTGTATGTGGTATTTTGGGGAACTCACTAAGCTTCGTGCTTACCATGTTGATTTACATGTGTTTCAGTTACTTCTGTAAATTTTGGGAAGGCCGAGGCATAATTGTACACATTCTCCGACTTATGAGATCTTGTGGATTTTGGGATACTCTGATGTTGTTTTGATAATAGCTTATAATTTATGTGATAACTTGAATTTATGAGTAATGATTAGTGAATTAAAAATGAAAAATTTTGTCTTGAAATTTGAGGTGTTACAACCATGATTTGGCGGATCATGGTGACCGTACCATGAGTTACTAAGGCTTATGGCTCTTTAATGAATGAAATGTAGGTCGAACTATGATTTGGCTGATGATGGTGACTGAACCTTGAGCTAATAGGACTTATGGTTCGTTAATGAATGAAATATAGGTCAAACTATGATTTGGTAGATCATGGTGACCGAACCATGAGCTAATAAAGCTTATGGTTCTTTAATCAATGAAATATAGGTTGAACCATGATTTGGTGGATCAGGGTGACCGAACAATGAGCTACTAAGACTTATGGTTCCTTAATGAATGAAATATACGTCAAACCGTAATTTGGTGGATCTTGGTGATCGAACCATGAGCTACTAAGTCTTATGGTTCTTTAACGGATGAAATATAGGTCGAACCATGATTTTTGCAGATCATGGTGACCGAAACATAAGCTAATAAGGCTTATGGTTGCTTAATGAATGAAATATAGACCGAACCATAATTTAATGGATCATGGTGACCGAAGCATGAGCCACTAAGACTTACAGTTCTTTAATGAATGAAATATAGGTCGAACCATGATTTGGCGGATCATGGTGACCAAACCATGATCTACTAAGGCTGATGGTTCCTTAGTGAATGAAATATGGGTCGAACCATAATTTAAAGGATCATGGTGACCGAACCATGACCTACTAAGACTAATGGTTATTTAATGAATGAAATGATGGGTTTTATAGGAAACAAAAGTTGTACGATGCGGAAAGTAATTAACAATTAATATAATGCATGTATCATATAAAAGATCCTATTAAGGAACCATAAGCCTTAGTGGCTTATGGTTCGGTCACCATGATCCACCAAATCATGGGCCGACCTATATTTCATTCATTAAAGAACCATAAGATTTAGTAGCTCATGGTTCGATCACCATGATCCACCAAATCATGTTTCGACCTATATTTCATTCATTAAGGAACCATAAGTCCGAGTAGCTCATGGTTCGGTCACCATGATCCGCCAAATCATGGTTCGACCTACATTCCATTAATTAAAGAACCATAAGCCTTAGTAGCTCATGGTTCGGTCACTATAATCCGCTAAATCATTTTTCGGCCTATATTTCATTTATAAAGGAACTATAAACCCTATTAGTTTATGGTTCGGTCTCCATGATCTGCCAAATCATGGTTCGACCTATATTTCATTTATAGAGGAATTATAATCCCTAGTAGTTTATGGTTTGGTCACCATGATTTGTCAAATCATGGTTCAACCTATATTTCATCTACAAAAGATTCATAAGTCTTAAATAGCTTACGAACCTGTCGCCATGATCCATCAAATAATGTCTGACTCACATTTCAAGGTTACGATAATAACCAAAATGCATATAGGCAAACAAGGCATTATATTATATCAAATATGTTTGTTCATACAAAACAAACAAAGGGGAAAAAATACTAGTTTGCAATACATCCATCGATAACCAAAATACAACCAAAAAGATTTAAAGACAAGATGTTACAACCATGGTTGTCAACATCACGATCTTGATCGTCTAATCGTACGATCGTACCATCCTAGATATGAAAAACGAGTCGGATCGTATTTGGGGTAGGATTGCACGTAGGATCGTAATATCGTAGGTAGGATTGAGATCCGATCCGATGCTACCTTCCATTGATTTTTTTTTTGCAAAAGAAATTTTTTTACCACTTTATGTCTTTTATCCTTTATCAATTTACCGTTTATCATTTTTTGTTGTCACTTATGACTAATATTTTGAAGTTTTTATGGTAACGGCTTCAAAACACCTTTGAACAAAAAAAATATTTTGAAGCTTTTATGGTAGCGGCTTCAAGCAAGCCAAAAAATGATAAAAAGATAAATAATTTCACTTTTGAACAAAAAATTGAATGTTTTAAATATTTTTTATGTTTTAAAATTATAAATTAACATTATGTTTTATTTTGCGGGATCTTAGGACCCCAATCCCAATCTTGCAAACCCAAAACCGATCATATATAGGATTCTGATCTTGACAACCTTGATTACAACCCAAACATATCCTATGTTTTAGGCACTGAGCTACGGTTTTACATGATAATATATTTTTTCCATTTTTTTGGACAAAAGCGTAGGTAAAATTACCCACCTAAGGTATGCTCTCAATTCAGCTACAATTTGGATTTTTGAAGAACAAGAAATAAGATATGAACAAAGTCGTAGTCAGGGGTACCACAACTACAGTTCCTTCCCTCAACTACGGTTTTGGTAATGTTTTTTATGATGACCGCAATTTGGTTTAAGTCCGAAAATCGTAGATAGATTATGCCATTTGCGGTGTACAAACTACTAATGCACATTTTGCGCAGCAACAACTTATACACCGTAGGTGGCATACCCATCTATGATTTACTTTTTTATTTTTTTGCAAAAAAAATTATAATCTATATTATTAGATTTCAACGTAAACGATACAAAACAAATAAATAACATGGTTTAAGAGAAAACGTGATTTTTGTTCAGAACCATCATTGGAGAGAGTTTCGATAGCTTCTATCACCCGAAAATTACATAACTAAATTTTTTTAACTTTATATATTTGAGCTAATAGACCCTCAAACCATAGATGGGCTATAAACCACTCTCGTTTGAAAGTCTCCAAAACACAAGTGAATTAAACGCGGTTACGGTTTTGGGTAACTATTGGCAGTTTTGGTGACTATTGGCAATTAACTTGGTAAATTTAATTTTTAAGTACTAACCGACCATTAAAAAAATGAAAAGTAATCTTTTTTTAGAACCGAAAAATAGTTAAAGGGTAACTCGACCTGATGGATCATGAGTACTTGGTGGGCCACCAAGAGGGGCACCACTCATCTCCGAAGTGAACGAAAGATCGAACCAACACCGATCCAAGGAAAATCCCCCATATGTGCTTAGCCATGATTTGAACTCCTGCCCTCACCCATTGGGGCCTATAACCGGGATGCATCACAACCAACTAGACTGGTGATCACTTGCAACCATTAACAAGTAACAACTTTGGCCAAATTATTAATTTTCTCAAAAATAAATATGAAATGCCCAAACCAGTGTGTTGATTTCTAGATCCTTATGAGATTTTATATTTGATGGTTGATGTTTCAATGGAAGAAGATGAAATTCCAAGAAGCTATTTTTGTTGCCCACCAAGTGTTTGATAAAATACCCAAACCATTTTTTCTTTTGTTATAGCTTTATTGTTCAAGATAATGTAGTTTGCTTATTTTGGGTGCTCCTTGTGCACACCAACAGTGTGTTGGCGTGTCATTTCCCTTCCTTCCATGTTAAATATTTCTTCATAGCTTTAGCTTCATCTCGAGGCTTGTTCTCTTGTATGGCTTCTTCCTCTACAAGTTTGAGTGATATTTGTATGTACCCATTCAGAAGCTTCCATTGTTGCCCAAATGGTGAAGTAGGAAGCAAGGGGATTGGCTATATGATTTCACACATCAAAGGCATCATCTACCTACTAAAGTGTAACATCGTAAATTTTCAAAACAATTTTTCATTTTCAAAACAAACATAATTTCATTCATAAGAAAATCCCAAATCCAATGTTCATATATTATCTGATAAAAACAAATCCCAAGATCTCAATACATAAAATCCCTCAGTGTGTACGACTCATGTCGGCGCCTTCCCGCGATCCTCTTTGGTACCTGAAACACATATCACATAACACAGTAAGCATAAATGCTTAGTGTGTTCCCCAAAATACCACATGCAATACATACGCCACTCGAGGCTACAGTATGACCCTTTGGTCGATGTGTCTCAGCGGGACCCTCCAGTCCCGTAGCTCGTTGGACCCTTCATTTTCCAAGTAAGTTATGAAAAAAAGTTCTTATTAGCTTTCACCCTTTCTACGCTTCAAAAGGAGTTGAATTTCAAGAACTTAAGACTTTTTAGACGACCCTAAAGAAAGAAGTACAGGAGCTGAAGTCGATTCGCCGGTCATTATAGATCTAGTGGCATGGCGGGGCAAAAGAAAAAAAAAAGGGGGGGGGGGGGGGGGGGAAGCAACTACGAAGCTTCGTAGACTCGACAAGTCGCTCCGCTTATAGTATGGTCTGGTCTGTATCGTTGTACCCTTCGGTCTGGTCTATATCGTTGGACCCTCCGGTTTGGTCCGTAAAATACATAGCATACATATATTACAATGCACATAATCTCATACATACACATAGCACACAAGACCCTTCGGTCTACACATAGTTACCACTCTAGGTAATGTATAGTGAGAAGACTCACCTCGGGTATCTCAGATAATCTCGCACACGAATATACTGATCTAGCCCCCGCCTAATCACATAACAATATCCTCAAATAAATAATGGCTTTCAAAGGCTAGATTAAATCCCTTCCTACAATCCCACAGAAGGGTAAAAGACCATTTTACCCCACCTTGACCCAAAAGTCCAAATGTTGACTAAAACCCAAAAAGTCAACAAAAGTCAACATGGGGTAGTAAGCGGGGCGTACCAACTCGTGTACGCGGGGCGTACACCGGCTAACCAGGATCGGGGGACTCGAGCCCTTACGTTGCGCGTACTGGGATTACGCCCAGCGTAAGTCCCAGATTCCATCCTTAAAAGTTTTGGTCTGAAATGATTAAGACAACGTTTCATATCACAGATCTAGGCACTTTACTGCCTCCTAAACCATAAAGTCGAAACCTTTAGGCCTTTGTATGGCTAAAAAGTTTGTAACTTCTTCCAACCTCTTATCCCCTTTACTCATTAAGACCAAAACCCATGCATGACCCCATCATGACGACCAAGTTTGGATTTTTATTCATTTACAACACATCCATAACTGAAATGGAGCAAATCAAGGCTTATGGAGACTTTTTACTCAAAAATTCTCCATCTTGGGACAAAACCCTAAGAAATTGGACCATGAAACACAAAACCAAAATGTAGAGGAAAGTTCTAAGCTTTTTACCTCCAAGTGAAGCTCCTCCCTCTGTAGAACTCAGATCCAAGCTTGTACTCCAACTTCTAGCCTCCACAAGAACCTCCTTTTTTTCTTCACTAACGCACAAAGACACTTTCTAGCTCAAGAACACTCACACACAAGCTTTAGAATGATAATATCGCTCTCCTAGGATTTTTCTCTGTGGAATGGTGGCTAGGGACAAGACCATATCATTTCTTTTATAGTCCAAAATCCACAATTAGGGTTTGCATCTTGGCCCCCTACGCCCAGCGTAACCCTGGGTACGCCCAACATACCTAGGAGAGTCAGCGTCCAAACTAAGCGCATGAGTATGCGCAGCGTACTCTTCAGTACCCCCAACATACTCAATGGCTATATTTTTCCTTTAGGGGCTAAACTTAACAACTTGAAAAGGAAGAAGGGTTAAATAAATATACCTGGATTTCGGGATGTTACAATTCTCCCCCATTAGAAGCACACTTCGCCCTCGAAGTCTCATGCCACAAACAACCCCGAATGTTGCTTCCGCATCTCCGACTCCAGCTCCCAAGTCAACTCGGACCCTCTCCGATGTTGCCACTGTACCTGGACCAGGGGAACCTCATTGTTCCTCAGAACCTTGATCTTTCGATCCACAATCGCAATTGGCCTCTCAACATAATTCAGGTCCGCATCCACCTGAATATCCTCTAGTGGTACAATTGTCGTCTCGTCGGCAATACACTTCCTCAATTGAGACATGTGGAAGGTATCATGTATCTGACTCAACTCCGCAGGTAGCTCTAAATGATATGCTACTCTGCCCACAACCCTAGCGGTTACCCTGAAAGGACCAATGTACTGGGGCCCCAGCTTGCCCCTCTTCCAGAATCAAATCACTCCTTTCCAAGGAGATACCTTCAAGAGTATGAAGTCTCCCACCTGGAAATCGAGCTCGGACCATCGCCTATCCGCATAACTCTTCTAGCGACTCTGAGCTCTCTACAACATCTGCCTGACCTGCTGTATTTGCTCTATCGTCTGAAGCACTATCTCAGTGCTTCCCATCACTCGCTGCCCTACCTCTCCCCAGCAGATGGGATTCCGACACCTCCTCCCATACAACATCTCGAAGGGAGGCATACCAATACTCGAATGGTGGCTGTTGTTATAGGAGAACTCAGCCAATGGCAAATACGTGTCCCAACTTCCTCTGAAGTCCAACACACATGCTCAAAGCATGTCCTCGAGCGTCTGAATCGTCCTCTCACTCTGTCCATCCTTCTGTGGGTGGTAAGCGGTATTGAAATGAAGCCTCGTACCCAACTCCTCATGGGACTTCTTCCATACTGCGATACCACCTCCCTCACATACAACTTTGCCAGTCTCTCTGAAGAAGAGCTCTCACTGATAGCAAGGAAGTGAGCGCTCTTCGTCACCCGATCAACCGATCACCCAAATTGCATTGACACCCCTCACGATCCTTGGCAACTTGGTGATAAAATCCATAGAAATCTGTTCCCACTTCCACTGGGGAACCTCAAGTGGCTGCAACTTGCCATGCATACGTTGGTGCTCGGCCTTGACCCTGCGACAGGTTAAGCACCTCTCAACAAACCACGCAACATCCCTCTTCATATAGGGCCACCAATAGTCTCTCTTCATGTCCAAATACATCTTAGTGGCCACCGGATGGATCGAGAACCTCGATCTATGCGCCTCCTCCATCAGAATGGTACGTGCCCCACCCCAAATGGCACCCAAATCCGACCCTGATAGGTCATAAGCCCTCAGCTATTGGTAGTGAACTCAGATATCTGCCCGATCACCCGCTCTCTCTTGCGGTTCTCCGGTCCCACGACCTCTGCCTAGGCCTCTCGAATGGTATCCAACACCTGAGTCATCACCGTTATCCTCATACAAATTTCTCGTATCAGGGCACTCTCCGCCCTCCAGCTCAGGGCATCGACTACAATATTAGCCTTGCCCGGATGGTATAGGATCTCGCTGTCATAATCCTTTACTACATCCAACCATCTCCTTTGGTGCATGTTCAGGTTGGGTTGATCCATCAAGTACTTTAAACTCTTTTGCTCCGTGTATATGGTACACCGAACCCCATACAAATAGTGACGCCAGATCTTGAGGGCGAACACCACTGCCCCCAACTCCAAATCATGGGTGGGATACCTTGTCTCATGAGGCTTTAGCTGCCTCGATGCATATGCTATCACGTGCCCTATCTGCATAAGCACGACACCCAAACCCGATATCGACGCATCACAATACACCACAAAATCCTCCATCCCTTTTGGGAGGGCTAACACTGGGGCTTCGCATAATCTCTGACGAAGCGTCTCAAAGGTGGCCTGCTGCTCAGGACCCCAACTGAAAGTCACTCCCTTCCGGGTCAACTTGGTGAGAGGACCGACAAACTTGGAGAAATCCCTGATAAATCTCCGATATTAGCCGGCCAATCCCAGAAAACTCCTGATCTCGGTGGGGGATTTCGGCACCTCCCATCTCATAACCGCCTCAATCTTGGCCGGATCGACCAAGATCCCGTTTTGGTTAACAAGGTGTCCCAAGAACTGGGCCTCTCGTAACCAGAAATCACACTTGGAGAATTTGGCGAAAAGCCTCTCCGACCTCAATACCCTGAGAATCTCTCTCAGATGCTCCTCATGCTGCTCTCTAGATCTCGAATATACCACAATATCGTCGATGAACACGATCACCGAACGATCCAACATCGGCCTGCACACTTTGTTCATAAGATCCATGAACGCTGCTGGTGCATAGGTGAGCCCAAAAGGCATCACCACGAACTCGTAATGCCCATAACGAGTCCTAAATGCCGTCTTCTGGATATCTTCATCCCGCACTCTCATCTTGATATCAAGACCTCAAATCAATCTTGGAGAACCAAGAAGCTCCCTGCAACTGATCAAACAGATCATCGATCCTCGGCAATAGATAATGCTTCTTGACCGTCAACTTGTTCAACTCCCAATAATCAATTCACATCCGGTGTGAACCATCCTTCTTCTTGACAAAAAGGATTGGCGCACCCCACGGAGAGCTACTCAGTCTAATAAACCCCTTTCCCAGCAGCTCCTGAAGCTGCGAGGATAACTCCTGCATCTCTGGCAGCACAAGACGATAAGGTGCCTTAGCAATAGGCGCTGCTCACGGGACTAAATCAATACGAAACTCCACCTGCCTCTCGGGAGGCACACCCGACAACTCCTCAGGGAAAACATGTGGGAACTCTCGCACTATTGGTACATCATCAACCGAACTTGGCCTCTCTACGGCCATTCGTGTGTCCATCACATAGGCCACAAACCCACTACATCCCTGCTGTAGACTCTGTCTCACTCTAGCAGCCGAACAAAACGTTGACCCAGACCAGGTACCCTCACCGTACACCGTAAGTACTCCCCCACTAGCGTCTCATATGGTCACCAGCTATCGCTCGCAGTCGATAACCGTTCCAAATTTGCTCAACCAGTCCATGCCTACGATGACATAGACATCCCCCATCGCAATCGGGACCAGATCTATCGGGAACTCAACACCGAAGATCTCAAGTACACATCCCCGAATCACCTCAGAAGCATATACCGCTCACTCGTCAGCTATGGAAACCCGAAGAGGTCGAATCAACGCCTCTCGACAGATACTGATGTGCTGAATAAAAGCTAAAGACACGAAAGATCGACTCGCACCCGAGTCAAATAACACCAAAGTAGGTACAGAACTCACAAGAAAAGTACCTACGCATACCATAATATAAGAACAATATTTCAAACTCAAAATAAATAGATGAAAGAATACATACCAGCCATGACGTCGGACGTTGCGCGGACCTCCTCCGCTGTCAACTGGAAGGCTCTCCCACGAGCCTTCGGTGCCTTGGCCTTTACTGGCCGGATCTCAGCAGCTCAGGCAACAGGTGCAGATCCTTGTGCCGATCCCTACAGCAGCTTTGGGTACTCAGCCTTCCGATGGCCAGTCTGGTTGCAGTGAAAGCAAATCGAGAATCCCTTGGGGAAATCCCTCACATAATTCCCCTCCTTCCCACACTTGTAACATACCCCAACTCTGCACACCCCCTCGTGACTCTTGCCAAACTTCCCACAAGTGCGGCCCCCTCGTGACTCTGAGCCTGCGCCGGTCGTCTGTCCCTCCTCTGAGACTCGGCCTCCTCCCTGACCTGAGTATCCAGCTCAATCTCCCTCTTCCGTGCATTTTCCTGGAGCTCATAAATGTTCGGTATGACGAGTTCGCCACGAACTCATGAATGTCCCTCCTCAGTATGCTCAAGTATCAGCTCATGCGTGCCTGCTCAGACGACACGTGCTCATGGAAAAACAACGCCCCCTCGTGAAACATCTATGTGATCACCGTCACGGACTCCGTCCCCTACTTGAGGGACAAGAACTCCTGTGCCAACTGTTCCTTCTCTACTGGGGGAACATACTCATCCCTGAACATGGTGGTGAACCTCTCCTAGGTCACCACCGAAATCTACGCAGTAGTGAAATCCGCCGTCACAAACTTCCACCAGTCCTTCGCTCCCAAGCGAAGCTAGTTCAGTGCAAACCAAACCCTCAGATGCTTCGTACACGAACAAGTGTAGAAGCATCCCTCGATATAAGAAATCCATATCATCGCAACAATCGGGTCATGCATCCCATCAAACTCTGGTGGCTTCGTGTTGCTGAACTCCCGGAACAGCAACTAGTCACCCCCCCTGAGGTCTGGCAGCAGCCACAGCTGCAGTAGCTGCAGTAGCCACAGGCTTAGTAACTGTTGTGTATCTCTCGTCGAACGTATCAATCAGGGTGGTCTTGATAGACCCAAACATCTCCGGTATCTCTGCACGGATAGCCGCTGCCACCTCATCGTTGATCATCTGACAAAGCTCCTCGTCACTCACGTTGCATGTCGCAACCATGATATCTCTGAAATACAACATAAAAATATCAGAGACTCGCTCGAGTATACTCACACTCAATAACTCAACCCTACTTGCTCCTTAGTACCCTAAGGATTCTTACTTGGACTGGGCACTAATCCGGTGTCTTCAGTAGTATGGGCCCTATACTACCGTCCACATCGCATCAGTATTCACCCCAAGTCCTCCTCCTAGGATCCCAAATCACAAGTACTCTCATCTCGCTATGCATAGGCTACTCTCCAGCAGACCTCTCGTAAGCTCCTCGCTGCTACCTGCTCACTGTCAAGCATCTCATAGTAGCAGTAATCTCCTAGCCTAAGGCATCACAGATCAGGCCACTCTAGTCCTAATATGAATACCTAGCCTACTCTAGCATACATAACATATCATACCATATCACATAATGTAAGGTATTTTGGGAAATCACCGTTCGGGCGCTGACTGATCGTACACACTGCTTCTTTCTGCTTTCTCAAATTCTTTTACTTTTTAGAAAAATTGTTTCTTATATGAAAACCTTCTTAAATCCTCAGTTTGAGTTCAAGTACGCCCGAAGGTGCATCCGAATCCCTCAAACCAAGGCTCTGATACCAACTTGTAACAACGTAAATTTTCAAAAAAAAAAATTTATTTTCAAAACAACATAATTTCATTCATAAGAAAATCCCAAATCCAATGTTCACATATTATCTTATAAGAACAAATCCCAAGATGTCAATACATAAAATCCCTCAGTGTGTACGACTCATGCTGGCGCCTTCCCGCGATCCTCACTGGTACCTAAAACACATATCACATAACACGGTAAGCATAAATGCTTAATGAGTTCCCCAAAATACCACATGCAACACATATGCCACTCGAGGCTACAGTATGACCCTTCGGTCAATGTATCTCAGGGGGACCCTCCAGTCCCGTAGCTCGTTGGACCCTCTGGTCCAGTCTGTATCGTTGGACCCTTCGGTCCGGTCTATATCGTTGGACCCTCCAGTCCGGTCTGTCCAATACATAGCATACATATATTACAATGCACATAATCTCATACATACATATAGCACACAAGACCCTTCAGTCTACACATAGTTACCACTCTAGGTAATGTATAGTGAGAAGACCCACCTCGGGTATCTCGGATAATCTCGCACACGAATATACTGATCTAGCCCCCGCCTAATCACATAACAATATCTTCAAATAAATAATGGCTCTCAAAGGCTAGATTAAATTCCTTCCTACAATCCTAAAGAAGGGTAAAAGACCATTTTACCCCTCCTTGACCCAAAAGTCCAAATGTTGACTAAAACCCTAAAAATCAACAAAAGTCAATAGGGGCAGTACGTGGGGTGTACACCGGCTAACCAGGACCGGGGGACTCAACCCCCTACGTGGCACGTACTGGGATTACGCCCAACGTAAGTCCCAGATTCCCATCCTCAAAAGTTTTGGTCTGAAACGATTAAGACAACGGTTCATATCATAGATCTAGGCACTTTACTGCCTCTTAAACCATAAAGTCGAAACCTTTAGGCCTTTGCATGGCTAAAAAGTTTGTAACTTCTTCCAACCTCTTATCCCCTTTACTCAGATCCAAGCTTGTACTCCAACTTCTAGCCTCCATAAGAACCTCCTCTTCTTCTTCACTAACACACAAAGACACTTTCTAGCTCAAGAACACTCACACACTAGCTTTAGAATGATAATATTGCTCCCCTAGGGTTTTTCTCTATGGAATAGTGGCTGGGTACAAGACCATATCATTCCTTTTATAGTCCACAAGCCACAATTAGGGTTTACATCTAGGACCGCTACGCCCAGCGTAACCCTGGGTATGTCCAGCGTACCTAGGCGAGTCCACGTCCAAACTAAGCGCATGAGTACACGCAGCGTACTCTTCAGTACGCCCAACGTACTCAATGGCCATATTTTTCCTTTAGGGGCTAAACTTGACAACTTGAAAAGGAAGAAGGGTTAAATAAATATACCTGAATTTCGGGATGTTACAATTCTCCCCCACTAAATAGTCGGTGACAAATGCTCTTGGAGGTTTGGTTTTTGATGTTGGGCTCCTTAACTGTGTTTTTAAAGAGCATATCACTACTGTAAAGAGTATCCCCCATAGTTGTCACATTGTTTTCTCTCAGGCTTTGAAAACTGCTCTTTACAAGGTGATTGCCTAACTTGGCTCGATTGATGCATGTATTTGTTTGTTACTTCTTCCTCGTTGCACACTACATGTGTTTAGGCCCAAAAATAGACAAGAATGTAGGTTTGGGAATAGAAAATCATTACAACAAAGCTCCATCTTGAAGTCCTTGGATACATGGGGGACAGAGGATGGTATCAGGAAGTTAGTTCAAAATATGTTAGACAATCCCGAGGTTGGGGCCATGAGACAGGGTGGAGGCACCCTTTAGAAGGAGTCTAAATTAAGTAACACCAACATCAGGCAGTGTCTCCATAAGGTTGCATATGGGCTTTTTACCGCATCAGCGAAAGTGTTATGCTCATCGGGTGTTGTGCCATATAATGGTGATACTATTAAAGTTGTGGAGGACAAACACCCTTTCAGGCCACCCCCATCCATGCCGAGCCCCATAATTTCTGAACCTCCCCTTGTAGTAGACTTTGACTGTTTAATTGGTTACATCAAATCTTTCCCTAAAGGGACTTCTTGCGGGAGAGATGGCTTGAAAGCTCAACACATATTGGATGCCCTTTGTGGAGAAGGGTTTGCTATTGTTATAGATCTCATATGTCCTATCACTTCTGTGGTTAATTTATGGTTAGCGGGAAGATTGGCAGAGTTTTTTGCGTCCGCTCCTCTCACGCCTCTGCTTAAACCTGACAACGGGATCCGTCCAATTGCAGTAGGCAATATATGGAGACATCTGGTTTCCAAGGTTTCCATGAAAGGTGTGGGTAAAGAAATGGCCAAGTACCTTAATGATTTTCAGTTCGGGGTTAGTGTGTCCGGGGGCGCTGATGTTGAGTTACATAGTGCCAATAATGTGTTGAGTGAACACCATGTTGATGGGTCTCTTGTAATGTTGACTGTGGATTTCTCGAATGCCTTTAACCTGGTGGATAGATCAGCATTTCTCCACGAGGTTAAGAAGATGTGCCCTTCTATTTCTTTGTGGGTGAACTTCTTATACGGGCAAGCAACGTGACTTTATATCGAAGACCAACATATATGGTATGCCACTGGGGTGCAGCAAGGTGACCCATTGGGCCCTCTTCTTTTTACCCTTGTTTTGCACCCGCTTGTGCACAAGATTAGAGACAATTGTAAGCTCGTTCTCCATGCTTGGTATTTAGATGATGGGACTGTCATTGGGGATTCAGAGGAGGGGTCTAGAGTGTTGAACATTATTCGGTTGAATGGTCCAGGCTTGGTCTTGAGTTGAATATCAAGAAAACAAAGATTTTTTGGCCCTCCTATGATGGTAGGAAGCTTCGTGCCGATTTATTCCCAACGGATACAGGGAGACCTGCTTTGGGGTGAAGCTCCTTTGGGGGGGGGGGGGGGGGCTGTTAGCAGAGACGTAGGGTTTATTAGTGGGCTGACCATGAAGAGAGTGGTTAATGTTGTTAATTTAATGGACCTTCTTCCACAACTATGTGACCTACAGAGTGAGCTCCTTTTTTTCTTCAATAATGTATGGGCATTGCAAAACTTTTCTTTGGTTTAAGTACATGCCAACCGGTGCACATAGAAGAGGCATCTTTGTTCTTTGACAAAATATTGCGTAGGGCTATCGAGGATATGGTGGTATGTGGAGGGATTTTTTTTTTGGAGACATTCAGTGGCATCTGGCTTCCTTACCTATTTGTTTCGGTGGTTTGGGTTTGTACTCGGCATACGAGGTTTCCTCCTACGAATTTGTAGCCTCGAGGACCCAATCTTGGGCTTTACAAGACCATATCTTACGTGACAGTGACATATGTGGTATGGGTTCTGATTACCTATGTGCTATGACTCGTCTTCGCAAGATGATTATGGGATTCGACTGTAGCGGTTTCACTAATAAGGACACTGCCCCCCCCCCCCTAAATCCCAGAAAGCATTGGCGTGTGCCCTTTTTAGCAAAATCGTCGAAGATATGGAAGTTAACTCCGACATGACTGTTAGACAGAAAGAAATCATTGAGTGTCTTCGGGGACCACATGCTCAAGATTTTCTACTAACTATCCCTATTGATGGCATTGGTCAGCATATGTCTCCTATAGAGTACCGAACTATCCTTCGTTACCGTATCATGATTCCTCTATTCCTAATTGACGAGATATGCCCAGTTTGCCGCAAGACATGTTTGGATACCTTTAGGGAACATGCAGTTCATTGTAGAGAGCTCCCTGGTTTCAAGTATAGACATTATTTGGTTAGGGATGTTCTCTTTGATGCTTGTCGGCGTGCTGGTATTTCTGCGAAGAAAGAAGCGCCAGTGAACTTTTTGACGGACCCGCAGGATGGAAGATCCACACTTAGACCGACTGGCATTTTGGTCTTTGGATGGGTAGGAGGGAAGCACGCGTATGTGGATCTTACTGGGGTCTCTCCTCTCGTCGGTTTAAGGAGCAGGAGTTTCACAGCAGAGCATGCCACTTTGAAAGTCGTTGCGTGCAAAGTGGCAAAGCACGAGAATGCATGCATAGAAAATCAACATGTGTTTGTACCTTTTGCATTTGATACATTTGGTTTTCTCACACTAGGGGCGGTGGAGCTCCTCAACAGAGTTCAACGGGTCATGCATTCTAATGTCATATCTCCTAAATCCACAAATGTTGTTTTCAAAAGAATTAGTTTTACAATCCAGAAAGTGCGAACGACACAGTTTGTTGTCCGTTTGCCTTCCATCAATATGTATTGAATTATATTAGTTGTAAAAAAAAGCATTTTTTATCTTGCCTTATGTTTGATTTTGAGAGTTTGTTCGAATGTCATTGTGTGTGTGTATATACACACACACACACACACACTAGCCGTTTACCCGCGCCAAGCAACGAGTGTGAATAGTTTTTCAAAAATTACTTTGTAGAATAAATTAGTTTTTTTTGTGCAAATAATTTACTAAATCTAAACAATGATCAATAAAAGTTATGGTAACATTATATGAAATTAATAAGAATAAAAATGAAAAGTTCAGATTGTTACAAATTTGTAGTAAAAGAAGAAAACGTATTGGGTGATAAGATGGATGTAACAAAAATAATAAGTCGTAAATAATAAAAAATTAAAATGTTAATTAAGTCAAATATAAACTATTAATTGTTACTCTTTATGTTCCAAATTTACAATTTACTTTTGACTTTTCAAGCCTTTATTTTTTAATTTTGACCTTAAATATTTTTATTTGTGTTATATATTACTCGATGAAACTTATAACAATGAAAAGACATTTAAAACACAATTCATTCATATATTTTACATCAAATATTATAGATCAAAAAACAAACATATTTAAAATTAAAGTTGAACAATAAAAAATTTAAAAATCAAACATTGACCATAAATATGGGACAAATATAGTATTTTTAAGGAGGGGGTGTTAGTTTCCCAACAATATTTTTATTTTTATTTTTATATGCATATCGTAAATATATCAAAAAAAAATATCATGAATCATTAAAGCATATTTAATATATTAGTATATTTCATGTATAACTAATTTACCTATCAGTTGTCAATTGTCATATTTTTGTTCATTTTGGATAAATTATTTCTTATTCTCATATTAATTTATTAAACATTAAATTTAAATATGTAGATAAAATAAGAATTAACTAAAAATATAAGTGTGCTTAAAGGATACCAAATGATTATTTTGTGTTTGTTTTTTGTTCTTTTTTTTTTTTTTTTTTTTGGGGGGGGGGGGGGGGGGGGGGGACTCAAAGCCACCGAATGAAAATGTTCGGGATTGAACCGAAAAAAGATTTTTTTTTTTTGGAAAAAACTCAAAGCCAACCAACGAAAATGTTCGGGATTGAACCGAAAAAAGAAATTCCTTCAATTCAAAATTTATTAAAATTCATGGAAATGACAATTTTGTTCAAGAGTTCCTTCTTGCAAATGTTAAATTGAAACTTCCATGTCCTCCAATAATCATCACATTATCTTTGCAAGAGTAAATGAGAATGTTAATCAAATTCTAAATTTTTCCACTTCAAATACCTTTGGTACCAGACATCAAAAAAATTGGAGATGCAAATAGTACACCCCCTTAAGCCTCTTACATTAATAAAAACCAAATTTTTTCTACCATCCATATACAAAAGACCATAAAATTTTAAAATTGCATTATCCCTTCCTCTCGAACCAATCCTAAATGTCAATAACAAAAAAAAAACAATATGCCAAATCCTATAATCATCAAAATACAATTTGTTGATTTTATTGCACCATTTTTTTAAATTTTTTTTAAACCATTCCACTCTACTCATGAGCTATCCATAATCTTGATGGATACTTCTAACAAAAATGACCTGTTATTTTTGACAAACTCCAAAAAAGACCATTTTGCCCTCTATCCATTTTTGTACCAAAACATCCAACCTACTTTAAAAATTCTCTGATATCTTTTCCTTTAGCTTTTCTTTTTCCCTCTGTATCAATCCATAACCATAAAACCAAGAATAAACTTTTATCTTTAATAATAACCAAAAAATAACCATTTTGCCTTTTAGAAAGATCTTAATCAATTTTTAATTGTTCATCACAAATTTAACCGCATAACTAACCAATACCTTAAACATAAATTTACAAAAAGAAAAAAAAAAAGAATAAGTTAGTGTTTTGACATTAATACCCTTCCATCTTAAAACAAAACTGATAATTAGCAAAAGAATGATCAAAAAAATCTTGCTTCCATTTTATATCTTTTGATAATGTGATTTGAAAGAAAGATGTACCTTTAAGTTGAAATTTAGGGCTTGCAATCATAGGTTTTCTCCTCTCTCATGTCTGAAAAAAATATCAAGATTGAGAGTGAAACAAAACTAAAATCCATATAAAATGTTCACAAAAAAAAACTTTTTGGGATTACCTGATTTAGAGGGGTTTATGTAAGAACAAATAGAATAGAGATATTCATTTCCTGATGCTATTCCCAATTTTATCCTACAACAATAGAAACCTGAAAATCAAAAAGTAACAAAGAGAAGTCACATTTTATCATTAATAAAACAGATTGACCTAGATCTAAGTTTCAGTAGAAGGAAAAAAAACTGAGTCATATTAGGTTTTAACGCCTGAATTGTATTCCTACAGCTTGTTGTGCACCACTTTCATAAAAACGGCAATTATTATTCAATCTAGAACTCAATGTTAGCACTTTTAGGTTATCAGTTCACATAACTAATGAAATACAATTTAACAACTTACCTATCTGAAACCCATTGTGACGCCACAAGACTAACATGACACAAGAACAATGTTTTTATTGGCTGCAACTCGGATTAAACGAATGAAAAGGAAGAAGATGAGAAAGGAACAAAGCCTAAAAGAGAGAAAAAAAACTTTCATATCTTAAAAAACTATCAGCCAAAATATGAATTACCTGGATGAGGGAAGGAAGAAGCTGGTGGTGATGTCCGGATTTTCCCTAACCATTTGTTCAAACAAAAAAAACATACAGATAATAGTAGAATATGTCAGGTGTAATATTTTTTTATGTTTAGAAACGACAACCATGGGGTTTCAAGGTCAAGGCATAATCACAAAACATACACACGTTAACAAAAATTAGAAACATATAACATGGAATAGGGAAAAAATCTACATAAAAGAAGTGAAGCCCTTCAAGATCTTCTCTCACCATCTTTTCAAGCTCGTTCCTCAAGCTCTTTTTTCTGTTTCTCACCCCAAATCAGAAGCATTGAATATGTTTTGGACATGAGAAGGAAGAATTAAAGAGGATTAGGGCTTGATTCATGGTGGGAACATTACTTTGGAGGTGGAGGTACGGGTGAAACTATGAACATAAAGAAATCAAAAACTAGTCAAAATATCAAAACAAACCTAAAAAGAGAGAAGGTTGTGGTGGTCCGACAGCATTTCTATTGAAAATCATTTGGGGAAAGATGGAGATGGATAAAAATAGTATCTTTAGAAATTGGGGATAGTGTTTTGGGGCTAAGGTTCATATATTAATTGATCAAGATCTAAGGTTGTAACAACGCAAATTTTCAAACAAATTTTTCATTTTTAAAATATAATTATTTCCATTCAAAACAAGGCATAAATAGTTTAAGTATTCTGTCAAATACAAATATTCAAAATCCCAAGATCATAAAAGCATTCTTCAGTGTGTATCGATCACGCCGGCGCCTTCCCACGGTCCTCGCTAGTACCTGAAACACATACATAACAACTGTAAGCATAAATGCTTAGTGAGTTCCCCAATATACAACTTACGCACATACGCCTTTCCAGGCCCTGACCTTCCGGTCATCAACACCACGCCTTCCGGCCCATAACATATTCGCCTTCCGGCCCACGTAACATACATAGCACATATAACAAATATCTTACCGCATATAGCATACATATCACATATCGTATCTGACCTTCCGGTCACACAGTCAAACCCTTCCGGCTACAGTATAGTGAGAAGACTCACCTCGTGAATGCTGAAAGCTAGCAAATCCTGAAATCACTCGTGCACAATCCGACGAGCTACAACCTCCCTATAACATCACATATCTCATTAACACTTATATCTTCTAAGTGTGACTATCCCTAAGAAGTCAGACTTAGGTCAACTCTGGTCAACGGTCAACGGTCAACTCGACCGGACTCGGCGAGTACCATGGCGACTCGGCGAGTCTAGACGTCCTCCAACTCTCTGGGATTCCCTATCTACTCGTCGAGTATCCTCCTTGACCCGACGAGTTACTCCTGGAAGAATCGCGGGGCCACCCCGACTCAACTCGCCGAGTCTGAAGAACAACTCGACGAGTCCCAGTAAATCTTCAAGCTACTCGCCGAGTCTGCTCATCGAACTCGGCGAGTCCATGCCATGCAACCGCTCAAACTGCATCCTAAGGTCAGAACTGCTTCGACCATTCCTAGGTCTGGCCTTCCTAGGATGATCTACCACGTGAAGTCCTCATTTCAGTGCTCATGATACACCATGTGATTCATAACTTACATTTTGACCTAAGGCATAAGGATTCCAATCCACAACCTTCATCAATTCCCAAAATGCATAGACATGGGACATTCTGGACCTCCAAGGGTCTCAATACAGGGTTACACTCGTTTAGGGAACTAGGGTAACAGTCAATCTAATCACACAAGGGTTCCATAAACCCTAAATCCATAAATACATCAATATAGCAGAGCATACACGAATTCTTACCTGGATGATGTATTCTCTGTGTCCCCAATCCTCAGAATGTGACCCCCTTGCTGCTCCTTTAGCCAATCTCTTCTCTTCCTTGCACAATCACTCTTCTATAATCAATAATGGCCTATGATCCTTGCTCCAGATGCACCCAATCGATTTAGGGTTCTTCTCAGAAGGCTAAAATGAATAATGACGGCCAATAAGTCTCCTTTATACGTCCCAAACCTGAACGGTTAGGGTTTTCGCTAAACAGCGTCGACTCGCCGAGTCCATATCTGGACTCGTCGAGTCCAGTCGCGATCCCGCGACCAAGTCTGCGATCCTACTCGGCGATTCTAGGCTCCAACTCGCCGAGTCCCCTCTTAAATCACCCCAAAACATAATTTAATAATACCTGAGCTTTCGGGCTGTTACAACTCTCCCCCACTAGGATTAGACTTCGCCCTCGAAGTCTCACTCTGCAAATAGTTCCGGATGCTGCTCCCGCATCTCACGTTCCGGCTCCCAAGTCATTTCCGATCCCTTACGGTGTTGCCACTGAACCAACACCAGAGGTACCTCCTTGTTCCTCAGAACCTTGATCTTCCGGTCCCTGATGGCCACTGGTCTCTCAGCATAATTCAGGCTCGCATCCACCTGAATATCCTCCAATGGAACCACTGCCGACTCATCGGCTATGCATTTCCTCAATTGCGACACATGAAACGTGTCGTGGATCTGTCCCAACTCCGCTGGCAACTCCAACCGATAGGCTACCCGACCTATCCTTGCAATCACACGAAATGGCCCAATATACCGGGGCCCCAACTTGCCCCTCTTCCTGAATCGAATCACTCCTTTCCAAGGAGAGACCTTCAGGAGAACGAAGTCGCCGACTTGAAACTCAAGCTCGGATCGGCGCCTGTCTGCATAACTCTTCTGTCGGATCTGGGCGGTCAATAACCTCTGTCTAACTTGTTGAATCTGCTCTGTCGTCTGAAGCACGATCTCTGTGCTACCCATCACTCTCTGTCCCACCTCTCCCCAACAAATGGGGGTCCGACACCTCCTACCATACAACAGCTCAAAAGGTGGCATACCAATGCTCGAATGATGGCTGTTGTTGTAGGAAAACTCTGCTAAGGGTAAATATGCATCCCAGCTACCCCCGAAGTCTAACACACACGCTCGAAGCATGTCCTCCAGCGTCTGAATCGTCCGCTCGCTCTGACCGTCTGTCTGGGGATGGTATGCGGTACTAAAATGCAATTTGGTACCCAGCTCCTCATGAAATTTCTTCCAGAACCTGGAAGTGAAACGCACATCACAGTCTGAAACAATCGAGATCGGTACCCCATGCCGAGATACCACCTCTCTCACATATATCTCCGCCAACTTCTCCGCTGAAGAACTCTCACTGATGGCAAGGAAGTGTGCACTCTTCGTCAACCTATCCACAATCACCCAAATTGCATCAACTCCCCTGACAGTCCTCGGCAATTTGGTGATGAAATCCATAGTGATCTGTTCCCACTTCCACTCGGGAATCTCCAATGGCTGTAACTTGCCATGCGGTCTCTGGTGCTCGGCCTTAACCCTACGGCAGGTCAAGCACCTCTCAACGAACCATGCCACGTCCCTCTTCATACAGGGCCACCAATACTCTTTCCTCAAATCCAAATACATCTTTCTAGCACCGGGATGGATCGAGAATTTCGATCTATGAGCCTCTTCCATCAAGGTAATACGCGTACCGCCCACGAACGGTACCCAGATCCGACCCTGAAACGTCATAAGCCCTCGCCCATCCTTAACGAACTCTGAAATTAATCCCACAACCCGCTCTTTCTTCTGCATTTCTGGTCGCACGGCCTCTGCCTGTGCCCCACGAATAGCATCCAATACTGGAGTCATCACAGTCAGTCTCAAGCATACCTCTCGCAATGGAGTGCTCTCCGCCCTGCGGCTCAATGCGTCGGTTACCACATTAGCCTTGCCTGGGTAGTACAGGATCTCACAATCATAATCCTTGACCACATCCAACCACCTCCTCTGATGCATATTTAGGTTGGGCTGATCCATCAAATATTTCAAGCTCTTGTGGTCCGTGTATATCGTACATCGAACCCCATACAGGTAGTGACGCCAAATCTTGAGAGCGAACACTACTGCCCCCAACTCTAAATCATGCGTGGGATATCTCGCCTCATGAGGCTTCAGCTGCCTCGATGCATACGCTATCACATGACCCCTCTGCATCAACACTGCCCCCAGTCCCGAAATCGATGCGTCGCAATATACCACAAAATCTTCCATCCCTTCTGGGAGAGCTAATACCGGGGCTTCGCACAACCTCTGGCGAAGTGTCTCAAAGGGGGTCTGCTGCTCGGGCCCCCATGAGAATGCAACCCCCTTCCGGGTCAATCTGGTGAGCGGCACTGCGATCTTGGAGAAATCCTTAATGAATCTCTGATAATACCCTGCCAACCCAAGGAAACTCCTGATCTCGGAGGGTGACTTCGGCACCTCCCAACTCATCACCGCCTCAACCTTGGCCGGATCGACCAATATCCCTTTCTGATTGACGACATGTCCTAGAAATTGGACCTCCCGCAGCCAGAAGTCACATTTGGAGAACTTTGCATAAAGCTTCTCCGACCTCAATACCTCGAGGACCTCCCTCAAATGCTCCTCATGCTGCTCTCTAGATCTAGAATACACCAGAATGTCGTCGATAAATACAATCACTGACCGATCCAACATCGGTCTGCATACCCTATTCATGAGATCCATGAACACAGCCGGGGCATTGGTGAGCCCGAAAGGCATCACCACAAACTCATAATGCCCATATCGCGTCCTAAATGCTGTCTTCTGGACATCCCCATCCCGCACTCTCACCTGATGGTACCCTGACCTCAGATCGATCTTGGAAAACCAAGATGCTCCCTGCAACTGATCGAATAAATCATCGATCCTCGGCAACGGGTAACGGTTCTTGACCGTTAACTTGTTCAACTCCCGGTAATCAATGCACATCCAGTGTGAACCATCCTTCTTCTTGACGAACAGAATAGGTGCTCCCCATGGGCGAGCTGCTCGGCCGAATGAATCCCTTCCCCAGCAACTCCTGGAGCTGCGAGGACAACTCTTGCATCTCTGGAGGTGCAAGACGATAAGGCACTTTAGCAATAGGCGCGGCCCCCGGAACTAGATCGATACCAAACTCTACTTGCCTCACAGGAGGTACTCCCGGAAACTCCTCGGGGAAAACATCTGAAAACTCGCGCACCACAGGAACCTCCTCAACTGATTTCGGTCTCTCGGAAACCTCCCGCGTATCCATCACATACGCCACAAAACCCTTACAGCCCTGCTGTAGACACTGCCTCGCCCTAGCGGCCGAACAAAAAGCTGATCCCGAACGGGTACCCTCGCCGTACACCGAAAGAACTCCCCCACTATGGTCTCGTATAGTCACCAACTGACGCTCACAGTCGATGACAGCGCCGAATCGGCTCAACCAGTCCATGCCCACGATGACACAGACATCACCCATCGCAATAGGAATCAGGTCAATCGGGAACTCCACCCCGAAAATCTCTAGCACACATCCCCGAAGAACCTCCGTGGCACAAATCACTTTCTCGTCAGCTATAGAAACTCTCAAAGGTCGACTCAACGACTCACGACTAACGTTGATATGCTGACTAAAGGCTAAGGACACAAAGGACCTACTCGCACCCGAGTCAAATAACACTAAGGCAGGCACAGAGTTCACAAGGAAACTACCTACGCATATAATAACATAAGCATAACATCTCGACATTAAAATAAATACATGAATTACAACATACCTGCCACGACATCGGGCGCAGCGCGGACCTCCTCCGCAGTCAGCTGAAAGGCTCTCCCACGAGCCCTCGGGGCCTCGACCTTCACCGGTCGAGTCTCAGTAGTCCTGGCAGTAGGTGCAGATCCCTGACGAAGCTGAGGGCACTCGGCCTTCCGATGGCCGGTCTGGTTGCAATGAAAGCAAACCATAAACCCCTTGGGGCATTCCCTAGCAATGTGCCCCTCCTTGCCGCACTTGTAGCAAGCACCGGCTCGACACGCCCCATCGTGACCCTTGCCGCACTTTCCGCAAGTGCGGCTCTTCAAACCTCCCGTCCTCGAATCGGCGGACTTGATCCGCTTGGCTGCCGGCTGAGACTGAGCCGGCCGCCGGTCTGCCTGCTGAGACTCGGCCTCCTCCTTGGCCTGAGTCTCCAACTCGATCTCACGCTTCCTGGCATTCGCCTGAAGCTCAGTAAAAGTATGGTAAGTGGAGTTTGACACAAACTCCCGGATCTCCCTCCTCAGAACACCCAAGTACCGGCTCATCCGAGCCTGCTCTGTGGCCACCAGCTCGGGGCAAAACATCGCCCTCTCATGAAACTTCCGCGTGATCGCCGCCACCGAGTCAGTACCCTGCTTGAGGGTTAAGAACTCCTGAACCAATCGTTCCCGCTCCACCGGGGGAACGTACTCATCCCTGAACATGGCAGTGAACCCCTCCCATGTCACTGCCGTAGTTTCTGCCAAAGTGAAGTTCGCCGTCACGAACTTCCACCAGTCCTTCGCTCCCAGACGGAGCTGGTTCAAAGCGAATCGTACCCTCAGGTGCTCCGGGCATGAACAAGTGTAGAAGCACCCCTCTATATCTGCGATCCACCTCATCGCAGCAATCGGATCCTGCGTCCCATCGAACTCTGGTGGCTTCGTGTTGCTGAACTCTCGGAACAGCAACGAGTCACCCCCCTGTGGCCTAGCAGCGGCCACAGCTGCGGTAGCTGCAGCGGTTGCAGCCTCAGTCAATGCGGCGTACCGCTCATCAAACGTCTCCATCAGGGTGGTCTTAATAGACCCAAACATCTCTGGGATTTCAGCCCGGATCGCCGCCGCTACCTCCTCGTGAATCATCTGACGAATCTCCTCGTCACTCACACCGCTCGAACTCGCTCCGTGGCGTGGTCTAACCATGATGTCTCTGAAATACAACATAAAACTATCAGAGACTCCAGCGAGTGTAATCGCACTCGATAACGCAACCCTACTCAGTCTCCGATATCCAGGGATTCTTACTTGGGCCTCCCACTGACCCGGTGTCCTCGGTAGTACGGGCCCAATACTACCGACCACACCGCATCAGCGTTCATCCCAAGTCTTCCTCCCCAAACTCCGGATAGTGAGTACTCTACTTCTGATATGCACTATCTACCCGCATACTAGCAAAGCATCTCATATAGGCAAACTTCCCTAGACTAAGGCATCACAAATCAGGCCACTCTAGTCCTATCATGAATACCTAGTCTTCTAGCATGCATAACAATTCATATCATATAATATTGTAAGGTATTTTGGGGATCTTTACCGTTCGGGCGCTGACTGATCATACACACTGCTTCTTTCTTGCTTACCACAAAACCATTTACAAAAGTTTATGCCTTTATTTAAAAAGTTTCCTCAAATCCTCGGTTTGAGTTCAGTTACCCCCGAAGGTGCACCCGAATCCCTCAAACCAAGGCTCTGATACCAATTGTAACAACGCAAATTTTCAAACAAATTTTTCATTTTTAAAATATAATTATTTCCATTCAAAACAAGGCATAAATAGTTTAAGTATTCTGTCAAATACAAATATTCAAAATCCCAAGATCATAAAAGCATTCTTCAGTGTGTATCGATCACGCCGGCGCCTTCCCACGGTCCTCGCTAGTACCTGAAACACATACATAACAACTGTAAGCATAAATGCTTAGTAAGTTCCCCAATATACAACTTACGCACATACGCTTTTCCAGGCCCTGACCTTCCGGTCATCAACACCACGCCTTCCGGCCCATAACATATTCGCCTTCCGGCCCATAACATATTGCCTTCCGGCCCACGTAACATACATAGCACATATAACAAATATCTTACCGCATATAGCATACATATCACATATCGTATCTGACCTTCCGGTCACACAGTCAAACCCTTCCGGCTACAGTATAGTGAGAAGACTCACCTCGTGAATGCTGAAAGCTAGCAAATCCTGAAATCACTCGTGCACAATCCGACGAGCTACAACCTCCCTATAACATCACATATCTCATTAACACTTATATCTTCTAAGTGTGACTATCCCTAAGAAGTCAGACTTAGGTCAACTCTGGTCAACGGTCAACGGTCAACTCGACCGGACTCGGCGAGTACCATGGCGACTCGGCGAGTCTAGACGTCCTCCAACTCTCCGGGATTCCCTATCTACTCGTCGAGTATCCTCCTTGACCCGACGAGTTACTCCTGGAAGAATCGCGGGGCCACCCCGACTCAACTCGCCGAGTCTGAAGAACAACTCGACGAGTCCCAGTAAATCTTCAAGCTACTCGCCGAGTCTGCTCATCGAACTCGGCGAGTCCATGCCATGCAACCGCTCAAACTGCATCCTAAGGTCAGAACTGCTTCGACCATTCCTAGGTCTGGCCTTCCTAGGATGATCTACCACGTGAAGTCCTCATTTTAGTGCTCATGATACACCATGTGATTCATAACTTACATTTTGACCTAAGGCATAAGGATTCCAATCCAAAACCTTCATCAATTCCCGAAATGCATAAACATGGGACATTCTGGACCTCCAAGGGTCTCAATACAGGGTTACACTCATTTAGGGAACTAGGGTAACAGTCAATCTAATCACACAAGGGTTCCATAAACCCTAAATCCATAAATACATCAATATAGCAGAGCATACACGAATTCTTACCTGGATGATGTATTCTCTGTGTCCCCAATCCTCAGAATGTGACCCCCTTGCTGCTCCTTTAGCCAATCTCTTCTCTTCCTTGCACAATCACTCTTCTATAATCAATAATGGCCTATGATCCTTGCTCCAGATGCACCCAATCGATTTAGGGTTCTTCTCAGAAGGCTAAAATGAATAATGACGGCCAATAAGTCTCCTTTATACGTCCCAAACCTGAACGGTTAGGGTTTTCGCTAAACAGCGTCGACTCGCCGAGTCCATATCTGGACTCGTCGAGTCCAGTCGCGATCCCGCGACCAAGTCTGCGATCCTACTCGGCGAGTCTAGGCTCCAACTCGCCGAGTCCCCTCTTAAATCACCCCAAAACATAATTTAATAATACCTGAGATTTCGGGCTGTTACAAAGGTTCATAAAAAATCTTACTGTCATTTGAAGAGCATCGTCAAGAGGTTTGTTCAACATATATTTTGGGGGATCAAACGGGTTTCTACGATGGTAGAGTTTATGATGGTGGAAGTGGATTATACGGAACCAAAGAGCGATTGATAATATTCCTGCCATTGAAAACACCACCACAATTTTTAGAGTGGTCTTAACTAGAACTGATGGCTTCAGTGGTCGTGGAAGATAAAGAAGATGAGTCTAGGACGGTTGTGATGTATCAAGATTTACTAGTGGAGAAGGTAGACCAGGGTAAACAGTGGCCGACGTATGTTTCCTGCATATCAATTGTATCTCAATTAATATGTAAATGAAGATCCGTCTTGGCTAATGTTATATAACATGTATTCCTTCCTCTTGACCAATTCAGTTGGTGCCCAACATTACGGAATACTGGTTCATCTTTGAACGATTCTCTCATATTTTAAGTAAAAAATTAGGAGATGGCCATTTGAATTAGTCTTCGTTGAATGACCCATCGATATCCTTATCCTTAGCCTTGACTTATCTATTTGTTGACCATTCGATGCATAAAGTTATTGTATAAATCACATAAAGAGTTATACCTCTTAAAATTCAGCATTTTGGTATATATATATATATATATATATATATATATATATATATATATATATATATATATATATATATATATATATATATATATATGAAACATAATTGTCTAGACATAGTTGATAGCTGAGATGATTAATGATTAACGGTGGGAAAATAGACATCACGTTGAGAAAGAAGTCAAGAACAACGTTATCATCCGAAAAGCTTCCTAGGATTTGGCGTGTACGTAAACCCGCCACCTCGCACGTTCGCCCTTTTGTCCACCAAACCAACTTATGCTATATCACTCGTTTCCACTTTTCTTAAAGGTTTGATTGTTATATCTTGTTAAAACTAAATAATTAACATATAGTATATATTACTTAATTTAGTTTATAAATCATGGAAATATCATATAATGAATAGTGCAAATGAACCACACGTTTATCCGGCCATTTGTTGGAAAATTCGTTTATATTTTTATTTGATAAATAAACAACTATTGTTAATATTTTTTTATCTATTTAGTTAAAAGAACACAAACGATGATATCTTTTTATTTATGCTCATAAACATTCATTCGATTATGTTCTATAAAACCAGTGATGCAGAAAGTTTTATAATTTTTTGTTTGAATGTGTTTGTTATATATATATATATATATATATATATATATATATATATATATATATATATATATATATATATATATATATATATATATATATATTCAATTGAGAAAATAAAAAAGGTTGAGAATGGTGGAATCATTCTCAGCCACTCATTTAATCTAAGCATAAAAAGACACGGTGGCAAACTTGTAAATATGTTAATAATCTTCAATGTCAAATACGTAACTATAATTCGATAACAGTTCGTGACTTCGTTCATCCTCAAAATTTCTCCTCCAACCTTCAACAATCATCCAAATTTCTTCAACTAAACCATCATCAATGTCATCCAGTGTTAATCAATCATCAATATTCAGAGCTGGGAGATTCGCCGTTCAAGACAAATTCGCAACCCAAATTCATCAATTTCATCAATTTGTTAAAGTTTGGAACTGGAATTTCCCAGATTCGCAAACGAAATCAGTTGGAATCGGAATTTCTTCGTTGTTCATGAAATTGGAATCAGAGTTCTTGACTCGCAGTCACGGTCGACATTGAAGGACTCAGAATCGGTACTCACATGTTCCCAATCGGATTTCGGAAATCAAAATCAAAATGAGAAATCGATCAGACATAGGTGTCGCGTCTGAAGTCGAAATCGGAAGTATATGATGATTTGGAATTGATAACTTGATGTTTTTAACATTTTTAAAATAGTTAACTTTGTATGCACTCCAACTGTTTGATGAAATGCATAAACTAAATTACCACGTTATATTCATATATGAATATGTTTTCTCACATGAATCAGTATATGATTATTAAAACAAAAAAACGAATATGCAAGTCTGTATGTTATTCATATATGAATAACATATCAAAATTATATATATTTATGAAAACACATTGTAATATTTATATGTGAATATATTGTGTAATATTCATAAGTGAATATATTATCTAATATTAACAAGTGAATATACTATGTATTATTCACATGTGATATACCATGTAATACTATGTAATATTCAGATATGAAAATATTATCTAATATTCATAAGTGAATATACAATCTAATATTCACAAGTGAATATACTATGTAATATTCACAAGTTAATGAATCGTCTAATATTTAAATATGAATATATTATGTTTAGTATATGCTATATTCATATATGAATGATACTTAAAATGTAAAAAAAATTAACCATAGTTTTTATTCATAAGTGAATAATAAATGTACTGTAGAAAAAACTTGATTCATTTTTATTCAATTATGAATAATGATAGCTGAAAATATAAAAAAATAAATTTTTTATTTTATTTTAAAACTATATCAATATGGACGTCTATTTGTAAAGAATAAAAAATCATGAATTTTGGTATATTTAAAATAATTTTTCGATAAAAATAACTCTTAAAATTAAAAAAAAAAACGAAAAAGACTATGTTTTTGTATATATTAAGTTAATGTTTAACATAGTTTAAGGAAATATGTTTTGTTGGAAAACACATGTTTATTCTTTTCTTATTTCTGCTGGTACGACGGAGGCTTTTGCGGCAAAAATAAATGAGTGGGTGAGAATGATTCCCCCATTCTCAACTTTTTTTTTTCTCAATTGAACTCTCCTATATATATATATATATATATATATATATATATATATATATATATATATATATATATATATATATATATATATATATATATATATATATATATATATATATGTTTATTTGTTTATGTTCGTTTATTATAGTTTATAAATATTCGTTTAACATCTTTACGAATATAAATGAATGAACTAGACCTCTTTCATGTATGATCGTTTTGCCGCTTATAATAAAAATAGTGGAGTAACCTTAGGTATTTTCTTTTCCTTTTTCTTACAGGACATTGTCATTTGTCCACCATTTATTTGCTACTTCTTTTTCATCTCTCGATTTCATTATTTATTTCATTTAGCCGTTTAAGCTCCATTTAGAGTATTTGCACTACTTTCCTGCATCTATTTAGTGTTTACACCGACTTAGTCTCTGCATTTATATTTTAGTACATGTTAATCTTTTTTTATATCTTATGCTTACATGTGAAAGAGTTGTTCAATCCTTAAAGATATAAAATTATACATCTATCTCCTATTACTATATTTTTTGAACGATAAATATAACTTACTCCTATATTACTCATAAATCCACCTATCTCTCGTTACTAAATTGTAATGAGATTATAGCTTGATGTTGATGTACATGTTGCTAAGTGTTGAATTATCATGTATGTTTGATTTTTGTGTGGATTTACTCCTTCGAAGCACACAGTTTTCTTTTTGTTGAAAGAGAAGAGTTGAGACTAAAGACTAAGGATGCATTTTCTAATCCATATTTAATAAATGATAGTTTCGTAATTATTCAAAATTCAAGACAATGATGGTTTATATATTTCCTAAGATTGTAACAATAAGATGCTATTTTTTTATTATTAAATAGACTTAATAAGGATACAACTTAACCCTATAAGCTATACATACATTCATTAGTTTTTAATATGATACAAAGATAACAACTTAATAGACAACGTAATCGCACTTTTGCCAATCAAGTTCTAACTTTTTATATTTTTATCTTTATTTAATTCGTCTTCAATTTTTTGTGTATATTGTTGTTCTATAAAATATTTTCTAACATCATTTCATTTATCAAGATAATATAGGTGCATTTAAACCTAACATATTTTATCAAATTCCCAAAAATTAACCAATTCAGTTATCCTAAATTCGTAACATGTATTTTTATTTTACAAAACAAATATGAGTAAAATTACTAGAATACCCTTTGAAAGTGAACATACAAGGGTTCTAAATGTAATTGGCTAATTAAACCGCTTTATGAATCTCTCCTACCCTTTTCTCTTTTCGGGCAATGGCTTCCTATTTCTAGCAACAATTCCACCTCCCTTTCTTCCTGTTCCTTTCCCTCCCCCATTCTTGACACACGTTTTCTGTGTCCATCTCTCCCCACCACACAAATTCAAACACAGTTTCTGTGTTCTTTCTCTTCACAAGCAACTTTTTACGAAAACCTAATGAGAACAACATTTCGGATAGATCGATAGATTGATAAAGCTTTGCTAAAAAAGGAGATCAATGGCGAGAGGAAAGATCCAGATAAAGAAGATAGAGAATTCGACAAACAGGCAGGTGACGTATTCCAAGAGGAGAAACGGATTGTTTAAGAAGGCGAGTGAACTCACTGTGCTGTGCGATGCAAAGGTGTCGATTATCATGGTTTCATGTACTGATAAGCTTCATGAATACATCAGTCCTTCTATTACGTACGTATTAGATTTTGTTATATATATATATATATATATATATATATATATATATATATATATATATATATATATATATATATATATAGCGTTTCTAACTTTTTTCAGTTCTTATTGATTTTGATTATACGGATGAATGTTTGGATCAGGATGAAGCAGTTCTTCGATCAGTATCAGAAGGCAACAGGAATCGATCTCTGGAACTCTCATTATCAGGTAACTATTTATAAAAGATTTTAGCCGAAAATTTTGTCAGAAAGTGTTAAAATCTGGGATTCGACTATCATCATTGATTTCAAATGTTATATACAATTATACAAACTATAACTTAATTAGAGAAATTATAAATAAGTAACGATTAATTCATTGATTAGAAAAAGTTATTATTATTATTATTATTATTATTATTATTATTATTATTATTATTATTATTATTATTTTAAGAAACGTAATAAACAAATAACTGGAATACGTGTTATATATTGTATTTAAAAAAGGTAATAATTTTCACAGGATAAATGCCATACAAAAGTTATTAATGTTTTTACTAATTTTCATGCAGAAAATGCAAGAGGAACTGAGACAGCAAAAAGAGGGAAACAGAAATCTTAGGAAGCAAATTAGGTTTCAATTTTCATTTTTCTTTTATTTAATTTATAGTTTGGTTAAAAAAAATTATCCATATTATTCTACACAAAATTGAAAATAAATACATTCTTGAATTCTTTTGTCTTTCTTTTACTTGGTAGGCAAAGATTGGGTGATTGCTTGGAAGATCTAAACTTTGAAGAATTGCTTGCGCTTGAAAAAGATTCACAAGAGGCTGTCTACATTATTCGTGAACGCAAGGTTCATTTCTTTTAAATATATATCGACTTCAATTTTATATTTAGAAACATAATTCCCTCTAATTTTTTTTACCAAAATTACAGCTCAAAGTCATTGGTAATAAAGTGGAGACTTCCAAAAAGAAGGTAATTGATGATACTATAATTTCTTTTTTCTTCGAAAATTGTTTTTTTTTTTGTTATTTTTTTTTTCTGATTATTGGTAATTCAGGTGAGAAGTGCCCAAGATGTATACAAGAAACTCATGCATGAATTTGTAAGCTTTCTCATATTTCTTCAATCTTCACATCTTGAATTGAATTTGTGTAGAAAAAAATAAGCAACAAAATATGATCAAACAAATACATTCATATATGATTTTAGAGAGAATACATACAAATGAAACATATACTTTTGGCCATCTAAGTTCTTAGTTATAAGGATTCATTTACATTTTGAACATCGGTTTTCCTTCTCTTTGAAAAAGAACTCAAATATGGTTTTTAAATCTGTCTTACATGTCTATTTAGTTTTATTGATTTTGAAACAAAGATGCAAATGTTTGACGTATAAAAAAGTGTAAATTGACTTTTAATTTTGAGACAGGTATAAATTTCTAGTAAATGCAACATATAATAATAATAATAATATACCAATAATTTGGGATAATCGCAAAAAGGAAAAACAAAAAACCTTCCGAAATTAGGGAATATGGAGAAATAACCAAATTTAATTTTCGATTTTCCAAAGATAACTATCATGTTTGAAATGAGGCATTTAAATTAAAATACGACTTTATGTCACATGAAAGTACGTTTCTTACAATATATATATATATATATATATATATATATATATATATATATATATATATATATATATATATATATATATACACATTCAATTTAAATAAGTGTTTCGGTTATTTTTGGTCACTTAACTTTTGGTTTTGTGCTAATTTGGTCACTTAACTCTTTTTTAAGTTTTAAAATATAATCAATCTTTTGACGTTGTGCTAATTTAGTTACTTAACTTTTAGATTTGTACTCATTTAGTTACCTAACTTTTAAAATTGTACTAATTTAGTTACTAAACTTTTGAAAAAATTTAAAAGTTCAGTGACTAAATGAGCACAATTTTAAAAGTTATGTGACTAAATGTGACTAAACCTGACCAAACCAAAGGTTAAGTGACTAAATGAGCACAAAACCAAAAGTTTGACGACCTTTTAAAACATAAAAATAGTTAAATGACCAAATAAGCAAAAAACCAAAAGTTAAATGACAAAAAATGACCTAAACCCTTTAAATTATGGATTGTGGATTTCTTATAGGAAAACAACGTCCTCGGATATTTTAAAAACTTTTCTGAATTATGATAAATAAATATGAAATATTGAGAAAATGTATCTTATTTACTAAAATTTAAATAAAAAGTTAAATAAACAAACTAAGAACTAAGTTATTGTACCACACATGACACATGAAATATATCATTTAATTGAAAAAAACATTAATAGTAGACATTTTAGATTTACGGAAATTTTATTAGAAAAATATTTGGTACAAATAATAAAAAATATACATAATATATCATTAAGTGCTGAAAAATTCATTTCAAAATTAACGGTTATTATGGCAAATGTAGAAAAGTTAGGTTATATATCAATACTCTACCAATAACGTTTGGTTTGTTTGTGAATATCATATAATATTTTTTATTATCACTGTTACTATTATTATAATGATTTGTAATGAATGGTTAATAACATTTTTTTTCTTTAGAAAAAACCATTGTTTTTAAAAATTGATATCATAAAGTACACAACTAGAATTTTGTGTTAAGAAAATATCATTAAATAATGGATTTAATATATTTTGTGAACAAAAATGTTTATTACCTAATTCTTACATTTTTTTAAAAAAATAATATTTTATAAAAAGAAAAAACTGTTTGTCGATTATTGATGACATTAATATGACAAAATGCATTTTTTTTTTCTGAAGTTTAATATAAACCTCAACTTTTTGGCTTTATTGTCATTTTGGTCTAGTTTGTACGTGTAAATTAATGGAAATGGGAAGCCATAGGTAGCAATAACATCATCTTCTTGCTGCTTCTTCTGATCATCTACAAAGCTCATCCTCCTACCCATGGCCATTCATCGGAGAGTGAACACATTTAATAGTGGATGAGTACAATTACAAGGTTTGAACAAGAAAAACACATACATTACAGAAATCATAAATCCAAACAGAAAAGAATTTAAAATTTGAAGAAGAATACCCAAAAAACCCAAACAAAAATAACTTAAACTTTGAACGATGCTCAAGAAGGAAGAAATCAACATCGATTACTGAAATCATAAATCACAAATGGAATAATCAAGAAAAAAATTCACGAAGACCCAATTCACAAGTCTAAAATCCAAGATCAAATGATTAAGAAATAGAAAATTCATGAACACCAAATTCAAATATCAGAAATCCTCAATCGATTGATCACGCAAGAAACAAGAAAACCCAAAAAAAAGCCAACAGGAAGATCAAGCATATCTCATTCTCATCTCTCTCATCAGAAAAAGTCATCACGGCTAGATGGATTCTAGTAAAAAACACGAGACCCATTTGCTCCGACCTGATTCTCTATTTGGACACAAGACCTATTTGAGACACCTCTTGCAAAAGGTTCTTACACACCCTTGTGATCTAGACCTTCTCTGATACGCATATACGACAACAAGTTAAAGAAGCTCCTATGCACCAACTCTTGAAGTTGCTTAATTCTTATACATTTCTTTCTCTAAAATCGATCTTGAAGAAGAGAAAATCTCCAAACCTCACTTCTATTAACTTCAATCAAAGCCTCTAATGTTATCAGAGTTTGGATTTCTGATTTCTGGTAATGTGGATGTTTTTTTAGGAAAAAGACAATCAGGTCAAGAAGAAGAAGAAGAAGAAGAGAGAGAGAGAGAGAGAGAGAGAGAGAGAGAGAGCTCATATTTATTTATTAATAAAAAATTTAATTAAATAGAAAAAATATAAAAATATATGAGGAGGACATTTCAGTCTTTTCAGTTTTTCGAAGGACCATTTCCACGTACAAACTAAGTCAAAATGTCATAAAGCCAAAAAAATCGAGGTTTGAACTAAACCTCGAAAAAAATACATACAGGGACCATTTTTTCAATTTTGTCCATTAATCCTTATAACTCGTAAGGATATTACTTATTATTATAGGACATTTTCAACCAAGCGCCATTTTAATGTAAAAAGTAGTGTACATCTTGTCCGACCAAATATAATTTCATACATACTATGTCAATTTTATTTATTCATACATATCTAGTTTATTTAAGTTTCAAGTTTGAGTTTATATATTTGAAATTAATTTAATTTAGTTTATTTAAGTTGTTTCAAGTTTGAGTTTATATTTTTAAAATTAGTTTAATTGTATTGCAAAATATTTCTATGAATAAATGTGTGGTGTTTATTTAAATATATCTTTTATTAATAATATGTTTGTTTTAATAATATCACAATTACGTTGACTCAATTAAATACAACTTATTTGTTTGATTATCTTTATAATTTTTAAAGTTATTGTAGCAAAATATGTAAGATAGATTTGTAAAAAACTAACAACCGGGCGTATTTTTACAAACTAAATAAATTAGAAAAGAAACTGGAAATATAGATAATTGTTTTTGATATAGATAATGGTATGTGGTTCACTAATTATTTGTGTAAAAAATGGTATTACATATAGTGATGGCCTTACTACTAGTCTTAGTAGTTCTTATCGGGAGTAAACAATAATAATAATGATAATTTTAATAATACTAGTATTATTGCATTTTAAGTTTTATCGACATAAATACAGGATTTAAGAGGAGAGGATCCACAATATGGGATGATAGAAGATGGGTTGGAGTACGAAAATGTCTATGGATACCCACAAATATCTCCACCAAACATCCTAACTCTACGATTACAGTCAGAGCATCCCAACAACCTTCATATCGTACCCGGTGGAGCTAATGCATCCGACATGACCACTTATGGTTTGCTTGGGTAGGACAATGCATATTGCTAACTAATGAATTGATTGAATTCCAAAAAAATTCAATCGTGTGAACTGGTTACGTTTCATAAAGTTTTGCCTTGTTTGGTTGGCATATGATAGACATTTTGAGTGTTTCTTATTTTCTGTTTTGAAGTAATTCACATATATGGTGTTTGCTTTATCCATATATCATTTTTTGAGTTGGTTTTGAAGTAATTCACATATATGGTGTTTGCAAGTTACCATACATTTTCCATCATTAAAAAGTTTGACATATTTCAATATACAAATGGAAACAGTTTTAATTTTATCAAGCAAAGTTACAATTTTAATTTTATCAAGCAAAGTTGAGATAACAAAAATTTCAAATATATTCAAGATGATGTGTTCACATGGATGAGAAATGTTACACAATGATCATTTGCATCTTAATTTTATGATATGAGTTTTGATGATATGTCGGACTTCCATGTGGTAAAGAGTGGTTATGTCACACCCCAAAATCAAGAACGGTGGAAATGTTCTGGGGCGGAGGACGTCATGTAATGTATCATAACAATGCAAAGTAGTAAACACGCAACAACATCATCCATTGCATTAATAGTGTAATTTTAATTACATGTGAGTTCTTTCATAGTATAATTCTACAAAATGAATATTCAAAATAAAAGACGAGTCTTGACCGCTCCGTCTTCACAAAACCTGGTAGTCGTACTTGTCTATTTGTGACCTGAGAATACAAGTTATTTTGAAAGCGAGTATCAGAAATAATGCTGGTAAGTTCATAAGTATTTATGTGACTTTGATTTGTAAAACTGTAAAGAAAGACATGTAAATGTTTAAAGGGATGTTTGTACCAATGAACATGTTTGTAAGTAATTGTAAACGTTTGAAAACCCTAAAACTCTCATATTTTCTACTAGTATAAAAAGTAGCCTTCTACGAAGACCCGACTGTTTTGAATGTTTGCTTTAGAAATCCAATATTTGCCCATAAGTGGGTGGTAGTTTAAAAGTCACAAAATGAACTGCAATAGTGTTTTTGATGCCTAAAATAGTAGATTTGTGTACGTATAAAATCGCTAAGGTATTTGATAACCCCGTAAATCAACGTGTTTTTAATACTCCATGTGAGTTTTATAACCATGCTAATGACCCAGACTGCCTATAACAATGTTCTTCAGGCGTTGGAATGTTATGAGGTTTGTCACCCCAGACCTGCCGGCCTAACTGTAGCTAACAATTTAGGTGTGGGATTGTCAATCCCGTATAGATCTATACACAAGTATCACGCTCCCCCTACAAGAGATTATGGTATATAATACAGGACTTAATAATGCATACTCGAAAGTACGTGAAATGTCTCACAAAACCTAGTATAAAACAGATTTACGTATGAAAATGTCCATTTGTTCTTGTATATGAAAATATCTCTTTTATATGGTACTTGTAATATGTAAAATTTCATGAATATCTAGTACACTATCTTATGTAATCGTATCTCTTGTAATTGTATGTCTTGAAATTGTATGCCTTGTAATTGTATGTAATCGTATCTCTTCATATAGTATGTAATGTATTTGTATAGACTCATGAATAAACTGACTCTTGTGTGATTCCTTGTACTTGGAATGGTAAGTAGTATCTCCTAACTATACCTATTATAGTTACTAGTATTGTACGTATATAACCGAAATATGCCTTTGCTACTCAAAGGTACTGAACCAACTGATGGAAACTTTTACGTCTATATATGTACATATGATATATATATATATATATATATATATATATATATATATAACTAATATTTAGACGACATTCGGACGAATAACCGATGCCCTAAGGCCACATCCCAACGAGGAAAAGGAAATAAAGCGAGCTAGCCGTCCTAAGTCCTTCAAACATTACTTATATAACTACACATATATAGGCATGCATTTGCCAATATAAAAATATAAAAGAAGTTTTGTAAAACCTTTGAAAAGTTTAATAAATAAGAAATGATGACTTGATGTCAGTTTATAAAATGATTTGAAAGCAGTTTGTTTGATAAGAACAGTTTTAAATATAGGAAGACCTTTGTTAGAAACATGATTCTAACAGCGTTTGAAAGGAATCCTAAAGTATGTAAGACAGTTTGATAAAGAGTCTTTAACATGTAAAAATGTTTGTCGTAAACTATTATAGTTTTTCCAAAAGTTTGTTTCGTTTGTATAGGTAAACCCTAGTGAAATGCTCACTCGTTATGTAAAGTGTAACTTTTGTCGTGACATAAATGAACACATATACTCAAAGTATAGATAAAGTGTTTGATTCATATATGTTTAACAACATATTTAATTTAAAAAGACAAGATGTTATCGTGATATGTTTTGTGTACGAAAGTTTCCATGTAGTAGTTATGAATCACATATGGTTTACTTGATAAAAAGAGTATATAATGAAACTTTAGGTTACACACGATAATAACCATGTGTTTACTTGTATTCCCCCCCTTAAAAGTGTATAAAAGCATTAATAACACATTTGAAAATGTAGTTTATAGGGGTATGAACTCACCGAAGAAAGTGCGTGATTTGAAGAAAACGAGATTTTCCCGGGCAGCACCTCAACCGGAAAGTGACGAGATTCTCCAGAATCTCGGGGCTTCGGACCTTCTTCGGGGCTTAGATATGAAACCGGGAAGTCGGGATATTGTCGGCACGAAAAACAAGATGAAAATGTGAGAGAAATGAAGAAAATGAGCAAGGATGGTCGGCACCCTCGCATTGTATTTATAGGGTGCTGAAAGAGGGATTACGCTGGGAGTAAATTCGGAGTACGCTGGACGTACGCGACGTCAGCGCTTACCGCATCCTCGGGCGGAGCATTGGATGGGACCCAGAGCGACGTGGACGAACCGAGGCCTAGCACCCGAGTACGCTGGGCGTACGAGGGTACGCTGGGCGTAAATCGTCTTGGTGTGTGTGCCTCGAACTTGTAAAATCCATAACTTTCGCATACGGGCTCCATTTTTGACGTTCTTTATATCCACGCGAAGGTGAGAAAATACTCTACAACTTTCACTTAGACTCCGTCGGCTAATTTTGACTTTATTTTTAATTATATTTTAGTTAATAGGCCGGGACACGATAACTTCGTTAAAAATCCATAACTTCTTTATCTGACGTCCATTTTCGTTTGTCTTTTTACCATCGAACTACTATTGTCGAGACCTTCAACTCTCGTTTAAGTTGTGTCGGCTAAAAATCGCTCGATCTTTATTTCGAGTTTTTAGCTGTCTACCGCTGTTACGAAACTTAGAAAATTTGTAACTTCTTCATACGAAGTCCGTTTTGGGCGTTCTTTTTATGCATGATCACGGTTTAACTTAATATATGACTTTCGTTTAGATACCTAAGGCTAAAAATTATTGTATCGAAACTTTGCGTTTTACGTCTATCAGCGTTGCCGGTTTTTGCCGCGAATCTTAGATTGGTCATAACTTCTTCGTTATAACTCGGATTTTAGTGTTCTTTATATGTACGAAAACCTTGATACGATTCCTACCACTTTATTTAACCCAAATTAGATTTTAGGAAAGTTAAATTTTGACCTAAATTTGACTGGTGTTACATTATATTGTCTCAAAATGTCTGGTTGTCACATCATCCCCCTGTTAGAGGGAATTTCGTCCCGAAATTAGAGTTTAAGCAGCATTTAATCATGCTACGGATAGAAGTTTTTATTTGCTACTCGTGCTCTTAAGTGAACTCTGGTCCTCGCTTGGCATTCTAGCGGACCTTTCACTATCAGGATACGATTTTTCTTCTTTCGTTTGACTTCACTGGTATGATAACTTTTCTTTGTCGAATGTCTGTTGAGTGTTTTTGTGGTCTGTGAGAGTATTACACCTTGTACCCTACAAGTAGTGTCTCCAGATCTTCTGAGCAGTTTCCGCTGCTCCTGACTCAAGATCGTGTGTTGAATAGTCAACCTCCTGTGTCTTAACCTGTCTTGAGGTATAGGTAGCAACCTTTCCTCTTGCATAAGAACACAACCAAGCCATTGGTTGGATGCATCGCATTACACCACGAAATATTCTATCCCTTTTGGGAGGGATAATATTGGTGCGATGCATCAGGCTTACTTTAGCGTTTGGAACGCTCTTTCTTGTTTACAGACAAGTCCGGTGCTCCTCCAAGTGAGAAACTTGGCCTAAAGAATCCCCTTTTGAGGAGTTTGTTAAGCTCGCTAGGAAGTTCTTGCATCTCGGTTAGAGCTAGACAATAAGGTGATTTGGGTACTGGGGTAGCCCCTGGAACTAAGTCGATTTTGAATTCGACTTGACGTTGTGTTGGTAGTCTTGGTAGTCCTTCTGGAAAGGTGTCGGGAAAACCGCATACTTCTTGGATGTTCTAAGTGTCCTTCACTTCTCGGCACGTCTCGGCGATGTGTACAAGGAATGCATGATATTCCTTTCGTAAGCATTTCTGAGCTTGCATACACGAAATTATGAGAGGGTTCGTACTTGGTTCGTCGCTGTAAATAACTAGGGCTTCGTTGTTTAGGGAGGTTAGGACGAACTGCTTTATCAAAGCACCTGATGTCGGCTCGATGTAGACTTAATCAACTCCTACTGATTATGATGTCAAAACCTTGGGGTGGATTAGCTGTCGTGAAGATCTAAAAGAAAGTATGGCTACTCATGAATTAGGGAAAAGGATATGTATTTCTAAGTTTATTATTACGGAAGCCTGATCACTCGCAGTCTTGGGTAGTCTCCGTCCTGAAGTTCATAGTAGAACTCATACCTGGTTCATCAATCACAGTCTCGGGTATACGAGTCGTATATAATTAAGATTGAAAAGGTAGGTCTTTGGATTGAACTTGACGTACTGCACGAGTGGTACTTCGGGGAGGTTTGCTGAGGTTTCTTTGGATAGGATAAGAAACATGAGGTACTCTATGCATGAGTACTTCGGTGTTCTGGAATGACGGCTTCGCTAGAAAGACGTTTTCGGAGAAGGAGAAGTACGCACGAAACTGGTATTGCGAGGATCGAATTGAGTCAATTTGTATGATATCGGACTTACTTGGAAATAATGGTATTAGAATTAATCATAAGGGTGTTACAGACAAAACACAACAGTGCAACTTTTAACAGAGTTACAGTACTTTGGTTTTACTACAAAACTATTGTTGCGAACAAGGTATACTACAAAAGGCAAGTATAAGCAGCATGTAACGCCCGCGTTTCCAGGCTAGGCATTTTCGTTGATGTAATAGTCTAGGTTAACCCTTGTAACTCTTTTGAAGTACTAATGATGAAATATTTGAGTATTATGTGAATGATGTGCATTATGTGTTTATTTACTTATTTATTATAATTTAATGAATTAAGAATAAAATAAGCATCAAAATTAAAGTATGAGATAAACTCGATATCTTTGCATAAAGTTGTAGTGGCCGAAACGAGGTTTCCGTATATATATAGAACGCCCAAATCTGACTTCGTATGAGGAAGTTATGATTTTCTAAAGTTTCGACTTAGCGGTATACAGCTCGAAATACTCGATTTGAGATCGAGCGGTTTTTAGCCGAAGCAATCAAAACGAGAATCGAAGATCTCATTATTGGTAGCAAAATGATGAAAAGTTAGGCGAGAACGGACGTCGGACGAAGAAGTTATGAATTTATAACGAAGTTTTCCTGTCCCGGCATACTAAAAATAAATAATAAAAATAAAGTCAAAATTTGCCAACGGAGTCTAAACGAAAGTTGTAGAGCGTATTCTCACCTACGCGTGGATATAAAGAACGTCGAAAACGGAGTTCGTATGAAGAAGATATGAATTTTCAAATTTTATTAAATAATTAATATTTAAATTTATTTATTTATTCCGATATTATCCGAAGAGGAGTCACCGGACTCATCCGAAGTACGCCCAGCGTACTGGCGTATGCCCAGCGTACCACGAAGCATGACGCACCTCGCACTCGAGTTCTTCGGGTGACGCATGCAATGACGAATTCGGAGGCTTACACCCAGCGTACTGCGAGGCCTCAGCCTCCTATAAATAGGATGCGAGGGTTCCGGGCATATTTGCTCAATTCTTCTCTTTTTCGTGCCGAAGCTCTGCGTGTGAACCCCCGAAGCCATCCCGACACCCCGGATCTCATATCCAAGTTAAGAAGGAAGTTTTACGCCCCCGGGATCCCGAGAAGTGCGATTCCCGAGCCGAAGCTCTGCCCGCGAGGAGTTCGATTTTTGTGGAGATCTTCCAAATCTGCCGAAGAATACTACTACTGCAAGCCGTAGTGCTGTCCGATCATCTTTTGATCAAGTGAGTGTGTGGTTACTTTCTTCTAACACATAACTATGAAGTATTTTATATAAAATATGTGCTATGTGTATATATTTTGTTGTTATATGTGTGAATGTATATTCACTATCTTCTATCTCATAGATCTGATTTATTCTCTATGAAATACGTGTTATGTGTGTGTGCCTCATCTGTTATATGGAATATGTATTGATTAAAGCATGCTATACAGGTTTTTAAACTATGTATAAAAATGTATATTTTTATCTACTAATATGTTGGGTAGAACATGGGTAGATAGTTGGTGTGTAATAAACATATGAGAGGCCTCGTTGTTGTTTTGATTCAGTCATCTAGCGGAGTTTAGATGACGACCACAGACTTTTCTAGACAGTCCTGTGGAACGCTAGCAGGCTCGCCACCTGTAGGTGTTAATGAACTTGGGTGTTTATTCGATGTACTCCATCCCCCTCATGATTGCCTTATTTGACTTATATTGCTGAGGAACCCCCGAAGCATGTGTTGTCGCCCCGATGAAATATTCTTAGACTAGGTCCCTTGTGTTAGTTATTTTAGGGACATAAAGTGAGAATAACGGGAATGGGTAATTGGGTTATTGTTGGTTGATGAAATTAATTTAATTATTTATTGTGGGTTGAAAACCCTATATGCTCACTAGGCTCCCAAGCCTGACCCACTCAGTTTTATTTGTATTACAGGAAGTGGCGCAAGGGCATAAGATGGATGAACCATCAAGTTGTTTTGTTTACAAGTCTGTATATGTATATATTTGTTGAATGACTTGTAATGTTATCGTTTATGCTTTATGGTCTGTATCGGAACATGACAGTTCGAGTTTTGATTATATAATGAAAATACATTTCTTGATGAAATGCTTTGGTAAATATTATTTTATCATACTTTGTTTTTGGGAACAACTTCCGCAACTCTTTCAAATCAAAAGGATTTACTCTGAAATTATTTTAAAAGCATAAATGAAAATCGGTCTTTTCTGGCCGAGATTTTGGGGATCTCACAGTTGGTATCAGAGCATTAGTTTAAGCGAACTAGGAATTTGTAGGATTTCTAGACTTAAACTTAGAATGCTAAGTGAAGTTTTGAGATGTGTGTCTGTTATGTTTTAGACACGAGCACTAGTCTATTTTAGGAAAGTTGCCTGAAATGCTTTTATGTGCTAAATGTTATATGTTGCCATATATGATATTATTTGTTCGGATCTATGGTCTGTTGTCGACGGGATCTAGAAACCTTATGTGTGTAGGATTCTAAGCGTACGTCTACGATATTAGAATTAGCATGTAAACGTTTCGGAGTGATAAGGATGATTTGAATATCTATCGTGATTGAGGATCTAATTTCACCTTATTCGGTGTGTAGATCAAAATGGTGAGAACAAGAAGTGGAGTTGGAAATGCTAATGAAAACAAGAATCAACCACCAGTGATTGAACAAATACCTGTCGTAGCAGCAACACCTGAGCCAATAACCATGGTTGGTGTGCAAATGATGATTCAAACAATGTTGGATCGTCAAATAGAGGAGACTAGGCGGTTGCTTCAACAGAATCCTGAAGAACTGTCAATTCGTGTGGAAGAGCCCGAATTAAATGAAGGGCACTCCGAAGGTGGAAACTTCAGTGGGTCTGTTGGTCAAGCCAACCCACCGATAGTTAGGCAAAACAACCATGATGGAAGGAATGATGGAATGGGATGCAAGTACAAGGACTTTCTAACTTGCAAACCATCGACCTTCAATGGAAAGGAGGATCTGATTGGAGTTATGGATTGGATCTCCGAAATGGAGTTAGCCTTCATGACTTGTGGCTGCAGAGGCAAGTTGCAGACTATCTATGCAGTGCGTCAGTTCCGAGGTGGAGCCGTTCTATGGTGGAACACTCTAGGGAAGACTTTAAGCCCTAATGAGCCACTGCAATTGTTATGTCCCGCAAGTTGAGAGGGAGAGATTGGCTCAGGAGTCCCTTGAGCTGAAGCAGGATTCGGAGTCGGTGACTGAGATCACCAAGATGTTCACTGAGAGGGCGATGTTCTGCCCAGAGTTCGCTTCAGAGCAGGCTCAGATGTCTCGATATCTGAGCATGCTCAAGAGGGACATCAGACAGTTTGTGTCTACGCAGAGGTGCGAGACCTTGTTGGAGTTGCAGGAGGCCGCCAGGCGGCGTGAGTTAGAGATTGAGTTGCAGTTGCGTGAGCTGAGGCAGGCTTCGGTGCAATCGCAGCCGACGCCGAAACGGTCCAAGACCGTTGATGCTAGAGTGGGAGATCTGAGCAGCCACACTTGTGGGAAGTGTGGGAGGGGTCACACCGGAATTTGTAGGTCCGGTGGTGCATGCCGCAAGTGCGGAAAGGAGGGGCACTATGCGAGGGATTGTCGGCAGTCAGCGCCGGTTCGGAATTTGAGGATTTGTTACCATTGTCATCAGGTTGGACAGTTGAGGGTCAACTGTCCACAGCTTGCTGCAGGACAGGTGCAGGCTCCAGCACCGGCCACTTTGAGGATCACGGGTGGAGGTCAGGGTGGAGCGGAGCCCCCAAGGGCTCAGGGTCGTGCTTTTCAGCTTACAGCAGAGGAGGTCAGAGCAGTGTCGGATGCAGCTGTGGGTATGTTTCTTCCTTGATGTCTTGTTATCTTGTGATTATTGTGGAGTATTGTTTATGTGCTAGTATCTTTGTGTGGTTTTCGGTGTGGTATTCGTTGTTCTTGAGAGTTGTGGTATGATTATGGGTTAGTATTGGGAATTTCGTGGTTATCAGTTATGAGGGGTTGTTAGAGGAATCCTGGCATTGGTCTGAAGGCCGGGTAGCATCTGCATTCTGGGGAGTGGTTAGCTGCGGATTGAGTTTCTTTCGAGCGGGTTAATCAGTGTTGATATGGGATTTTGTTAAGGTTGTTTATGCTTGGGGGAAGCAGTCCGCGTGTAAGTGTTGGTTTTGTGCAGGGTTGTTTGGGTGGTCAGTAATGGCGACCGGTGTTTGATAGTCAGTGTTACAAGTGGTGGAGAATTGGCAAATTTTCCGGAAGATCGATGAGCATTTGAGGGTGCTTAGCTGTTGGGATTCAGCAGTGTTCTGTCAGCCCAGAGTGTAGGCTGGTAGGAGCAAGTGTCAGGCATGCGGGGCGGGATACAGACCTAGGGCATTTGATTATAGAGGGCCTGGGGATCAGGCCGGGATCGATTATGTGTGATGGAGATAGAGTTCGGAACCCCTAGAGGGCTAGAACGGTATGCGTGGGAGGATTTCCCGGAGAGATAGCTCGGAATGATGAATGTTAGTTGAGCGGTCCGGATAGACTGAAGGCCGGTAGGCGTACCAGTCAGGCCGAAGGCTCGGAGAACGGTCCAGCTAAACTGAAGGCACTGAGAGCGGTCCAGATTGGCTGAAGGTTCTGAGAGTGGTCCAGACTGGCTGAAGGCCTGGTGAGGCGGTCCAGTCATGTTGAAGACTCTGCAGGTATTGTTGGATCGGTTTGAGGATATGGATTGTGTATGTTGCAGTGTGATAGCATTAGAAGGTCTGGCCCCGGGTTTTGATCTTGATTAGTGGAGTTTGTGCATGGGCTTGAGAGTCCCTGCGATCAGAGTCAGAGCATGTGTGCGGTTACGCTATGAAGGAATGGTGTAGCGTTGGGCGAGCACCGTGGCACTTGCCGGAGTGACAAGGCGGCCAAGTGGATTTCCTTGGCAAAGGAAAGAGAGAGGAGTGTAACTCCAAGAGGGAGTGCAAATTCACGGAAGTGAAAGCGACAAAGCAGAGTTATGATTATAGTGATCCAATTATGGGCTTCGAGCAGCATGATTGCGGCAGTGGCACAGAATCACATCCGGTTTGGGATGTCTGCTGAGGTCGCGGAAGGATTTCCTCGAGTGTAGAGCCAAGGGGGCTCAGAAGGGATGCAGGGAGGGAGTCTTGGGCTCTCAGTGTGATTCTGATCAGGGAATTATGTATGTACTAGTGGTTCATCCTGGGGGATGTTTGGATATGTCGTCAGTGTAACGGGTTTTTCCAACCCGAGGGTGCTAGAGCTAGTTCAACATTTGTATGTGATTGCAAGAGGAGAACTCATGGGAGTTTCTCTGAAGAATGTGTCTTTCTGTCAGCAGAATGATTAGAATTGGACTCGGATCGGGAATCCGGTGGTGCATGGTTATTTTCTAGCTCGTATGGGTCGAGTGATGGTTGTGATTTGGAGTAGTGTTGCATCATGAGTAGCACTCAGTTGTTAAGTGAAGTTATCAGAGGGTAAAGTCGGTGGCTGGCTCGAGACGGTGGTCAGGACACCGTAAGGAAGGAGAAAGAGAGTTTCTGGTTCTATGGTTGTATTTTGAGGAGCCTGGTTGGGTTAATGCCAGGTGATGCGTGGCAGGAGTATTTCTAAGAGTTGAGTTGTTGCAGGCTTCGAGGACGAAGCCTAATGTAAGTGGGGGAGAATTGTAACATCTCAGAATATCAAGAGTAAAGTTGAAGGGCTAAAAGAGTAATTTGGGAAAGGGAACTCGGCGAGTCCATGAGGGGACTCGGCGAGTAGGGTCGCGACTTTGGTCGCGTGTTAAGTGGCTGACTCGGCGAGTCGGAGGATGGACTCAGCGAGTAGGCGCTGAGTGGAGAAAACCCTAAATCCAGAGGATGAGCCCTATATAAAGAACATAACATCTTTCCCCCAGCCTCTCTACACTCTCTTAAGTCCAGAAATCCTAGTTGTCATGTGTGAGAGGATCAAAGTGCATTTGGAGGCTTGAAGAAGTGATAGTTGAGGAAATCTTGAAGGTTAGGAGGCTTGGAGCAAGGGGCTTTGCTTAGATTCGGGTTTCTTTGCTGTTGGGGCTTCCTTTTGAGGTATTATCTCGTTCTTGGGCTGTTATTCATATAAATGCATCATTTTGGGGTTTATGGGGCAACATATCTTGTGATGTTTAGAGTTTGGAGGTTAGATCTGAGGTTGCTACCTCAGATCTGGAATGAAGAAGGATTAGAGTGCATGAAAGTCCCTGTTGATGAGTGGTTGAAGGAGCTATTTTGTCCCAAACCCTATCCCTAGAGTGTAAAGTGCCTAGATCTCCTTGGATTCACGTAAAGTTTGCCACTTTACGTGATGGATGGCCTTAGGAAGGGTAGATCTATGGTTTGGATCATCTGCATGGCTTGGAAAGCCTCTGTATGGATTCAGACCTAGTGGTACTCGGCGAGTCACATGGGTGGACTCGGCGAGTTGCTTGAAGATAGGCTGGAACTCGACGAGTTGGAAGAACAACTCGGCGAGTTGGATGAAGATGGCCTGGAACTCGGCGAGTTGGAAAACAACTCGGCGAGTAGGTTGAAGATAGCCTTAGACTCGACGAGTCTGTTCTTGGACTCGGCGAGTCTTGTCGAAGAGTCCCAATCTTTTCTGGTTGAGTCGTGAAATGGTGAGTCAAGGGGTGACTCAGTGAGTTGTGTGCAATTGGACTCAGAGTTGTTGAACTCGGTGAGTCGGGGCGGACCAATCACACTGCAGACTCGATGTATGTGGCTAGATTCGGAGAGTGGACCAGGTGGATTGAAGGCCCGGTGCGGGCGGACCAATCACACTGCAGACTCGAGGTATATGGCTAGACTCGGAGGGTGGACCAAGTGGACTGTTGGCCGGTGCGGCGGACCAGTCACACAGTAGACCCGAAGTGCATGGCTGTTTTGTGATCGGATATGTATGGCATGTTATGCGTGTTTGGTTTATGTGGTTGGTATTTTGGGGATATCTCACTAAGCTTTCGGGCTTACAGTTGTGGTTTAATGTTTTTCAGGTTTTTCAGGAGACCGTGGCAAGGTGAAGGCGTGATCGTACCGCTCCTCGTGTTTGTATTGTGATCAGATTCTAGGAATACTTAAAATAAATTGTATTGGAAACCTTTTTGTAATAACTTTAATGGAATCGGGTTGTTTTCGAAAATTTTTAAATTGGTTGAAATTTTTGGTCGTTACAACGGATCTTCTGCTTTCAGTAGTACGGGCCCATACTACCTTCAACATCTATCTGTACCTTCTCCAATGACTGCCTTGACTCCACCAGGTTCCTTTCACTACCGCTGATCTCTATTACTCCTATCCTAGGCTTACCCTAGGAAATCTCTGACTCCACCCAACCCAGTCCTCAGCTGCTGAAGGTCTCTTGGTGATGCCAATTAGCTATTACCTGAATATAATCACATGTGACGAGGCTCAGAAAATCCTTCGAGTAAGGGACTCATCCCTACAACGGTTAGGACTCAAACAAGAGCTACGCAATAGGGTCAAATCCAACACTCTGAGATTATTCAACCCTGATCACATGTGACCTTAACGTATTCACCTAACAACTAACTCCCATCACTCAAAGCCCACATAGCACAAAGCAAACAACATTTGGACAAAAGGAAACAATCTCAAGCAACTCTATCCTCGTAGAGAAAAACTGAACTAGCATACAATGCTAAACTCGTACTATCAGACATAACCTAAACAGGCTATCTTACTGCTGTCTAGTCAGTTCTAGCATGCAACTTTTCATACACTGAAGCACATAAGCAAGCACATAAGGCATCACTCCTAGATCCTTAGTCCTATTCTAGCATGCTGTTCTACTGAAACTGATAAACATAACATAAGCTCGCATGGGTACTTTGGGGAATACTTACTTGAGCTCGGCCGGTCGCGCACATCACACACTTCGTTCCTTCTTAAAACTCTTTACTTAGATTTTAGAAAATATTTTCTTCTTTAAAATCTTTTAATCCCTCGATTTGAGTTCAGTCACCCCCGAAGGTGTGTCCGCATCCCTCAAACCAGGGCTCTGATACCAACTTGTAACATCCCAAAAATACAAGCCAAAAATTTCATTTTTAAAACATGTGCTTAGCAAAACATTAAGAAATAAACTTTCAACGAACATATCATTTCACAAAAGATATTGCATGTCTGGAAAACATTTTCATAAAACATAAAAGTGTTAGAGTACAAATCCCCAGGTGATATCATAATGCGGAATATAAAGCATGTGTGTGATGTACCGCTACCGCGCCAGCTCCTTACCCTTCGAAGAAGAGGTACCTGAAACCAAAACTGAAAACTGTAAGCACGAAGCTTAGTGAGTTCCCCCATAATACCTCATACCATACAAACATACAATGAACAGCTAGGAGATACGGGCCTCGCCCACACTCCGCTAACTGGGAGATACAGGCCTCGCCCACACTCCTCTATCTGGGAGATACGGGCCTCGCCCACACTCCACTCTCAGAGAGATACGAGCCTCGTCCACACTCAGCTGCTAACCCATAATATACAAGTATCACACAGACAACGAGTATAAACAATTCTATCATACTGGCATATATCATAATCATCTCAACCAGGAGATACGGGCTCGGCCCACACTCTAACACTAACATCTCATCTATACGGGCCGACCTTGGTGCCTTAGACCCGTTACTACTGGAAGGAAACTCACCTCAAAGTAGCTGCTGATCTGTGTGGGAACTGACTGTCTGCTGTTGTTGCCGCTCCGAAAATCCTGCGGCTATAATTCCCACAAAACCCTAGTCAAATACTACTAACCGACTTCAGGGTAAAATGACCATTTACCCTTTACCAATCAAGAGTCAAGTCAAAGTCAACTATCAGTTGGACCGACGCGCCGATTTGACTTGTCAACTCGCCGAGTCCCTATCCCTTTGTTCGACCATAAACCTGTCTCTACTCGTCGAGTTAAGCATTGACTCGATGAGTTCTCCTTCTAAACTAAAGGCCAATAGGCCTTCATCCTACTCGCCGAGTTGTATGAACAACTCGCCGAGTTCATCTTCATCCGAAGAACACTCTAAGCTGTGACTCGCCGAGTTGTTCTTGAGGCAAGAAGATTGCCTTGAACTCGCCGAGTCATGGCACTGACTCGCCGAGTTACTTCGCGAGTGAGTCTAGCTTCCGACTCGCTGAGTCCTATCCCACGACTCACCACTCCACTCTGCAAGCACGAAAAAGGGGAAAACTCGGGGACTCGCGACTCGACTTACCGAGTCAGATGAACGACTCGCCGAGTCGGCCACATGCAAATACTATACACGCGATTCTGCTTGAATCCAGCTTATGCTATTCATATATCTGGGTTTCTAGGGCATGAATAACACGTAAAGTTTCCAACTTTACGAGTAAATATTCACCAATGAAGGTTTTAGCGCTCAAAATGCACCAAAAGAGTAGATCTAAGGCTCTCATGTAATATGGCTCCATAAAGGCAGTAGATCCAAGCTCTTTGAGCTCAATCATGCCTAGATCTAGAGGCTAAAGAACTTATTACGAACCCTAAAACACAAACAAGCTTGGGGAAAGGCTCAAGAAGGACTTTCATGGAGCTACAAGGGACATTAAGCATGAAAACAGAGGGAAACTGAGATATACCTCAAGGAAATCACAGAGATAACCCAAATATGCCTGGCCTCCTCCTCTTCTTCTTGATCTACTCTCCTTCCCTCTCCAAATCTTTAAGAAAACACACCAAAATGCTTCAAACTCACAAGGAACAAGGCTTGAACTAAGTATAGAGCTCTGAGGGTGAAGGGGCGAGCTTGGGGGCAGATAAGAGGGTTTAAATAGGGTGCCAACCCTTGAAATTTAGGGTTTCATCAGACAGCGGGGACTCGCCGAGTCCAGAATATGGACTCGCCAAGTCGCTAACTTAAACATGTTCCAGATCCCGTCTCTACTCGGCGAGTTGGACCTACAACTCGCCGAGTCCAAGGCTAAAAATGAAAAACACTAAGATAAATTTTACGTACCATGAACCAAGTGCTACAACATATAATTCAAACGATCATCAACCTAAATATCATCCATAGGAACAATTGCAGACTCATTGGTCACACACTTTCGAAGCTAAGATACGTGGAAGGTGTTATAATATGGTTGAGCTCATCAGGAAAATCCAGCCGTTATGCAATCTTGCTCACCCGGGCCGAAATCCTGAAACGTCCAATGAATCTGGGGCCCAACTTGCTCCGCTTCTGAAATCGAATGACACATTTCCAAGGTGAAACCTTTAAAATCACCAAGTCTCCTACCTGAAACTCGAGGTCCGAACGTCATCTATCTGTATAACTCTTATGTCGGCTATGTGCGACTCGTAACCCATCACACACATGTTGAATCAACTCTGTAGTCTTGAGTATAAACTATTTACTCCTCATTAATCGATGCCCGAACTTCCCCCCTCCCCCAGCAAACCGGGGTCCTATCCTTTTTCCATACAATGTATCAAAAGGAAGTGGTCGATATCGACATGATATGTAACATTCGGTTTATAAGGTGCTCGGTTGCGACTTCGGAGGCCAAGGGTATAAGCATAATCTGTCGATTCGGCCTTTTATGGGTCTCGGGTTTTATTCGAAAGGATTTAAGGCTTGGGGTGTAGCTAGGAGCGTAGGGCTTCATGCCACCTTTTCGTGGATATAAAGTTCGTCGGAAACAGACTTAGAACGAATAAGTTATAGTACTTCGAAGTTGTTGGCAGAATTGGTCCCTAAATGGAAAAGTTTTGCATTTTAGCCCATGCATGCTAGGTGGCAGCCAGGTGAGTACGCCCAGCATAGGGGTGTAAAGTGGACGTGGGTGTTGGAGGCATACGCCCAGCGTACAAGAAGTATGCCCAACATACGCTCAGAGTTTCTAAACCCTAATTTTAGGGCTATGACACAATAAAAGGAATAATATGCCTCATTATTCAACCTCCATTTCATCTTTAGACAGCCACCACGAAACCCTAATCCTCCCATGAGTGTTCTTGGAGCTTTGGAGGCCATTAGAGAGCATTATGGTGCTGTGAATCCATTTTCCAAGCAAGTGAAGAGCAAAGCAAGGTGGTGGTTCCAAGGAGAAGCTATAGATTCGAGATTGTTGCTTCATTTCAGATCATCTTGAGGTATAAAGTCTTAAACTTGCCACTTAAATGCTTAGATCTGTTATGACGAGTTTTTAGACCTTTTGGTCCCAGGGATGGAGCTTTATGGTTGAAATCTGATTCTTAGGCTTAGAGTTGCCACTCTCACTGTTAAATGAGTCCCTAAGGCAGAAAGTGGCCATCTTGGAGGTCTTTATGGGTTCATGCATGAGTTAAGACCATTTCCATGGAAGTAGTTTATCATTTTGGAGTTTGAGCTTATGTGGGTCATGCAAAGCCATCAAGTAAGCAACTTTATGGTTTTAGACATTGAAGAGGACTTGGATCTGTAATTGTAGCTTCTGGCGTAGAGTATTAAGCACTTAATGGAAAAGTGGCTTAACAGAGGAGTACGCTGGGCGTACAAGCAGGTACGCGCCTCGTACACCTCCTTCAACCAGTACGCTTAGCGTACAAGGGAGTATGCCCCGCGTACTCATCAGTTATGGGCTTGGAGTGTTTTGGGCCTCGAGTTGGGCCAGGCAGTGGACTTTGGGCCTTTGGGCCTTAGTGGAACAATAGAAGTAAGATGTTTTGGGCCAGAAATATGTTTGGGCTTAAGGTAAGGACCGTTAGAGGGGTTGGGACCAATTTAGCAAATTGGGCCATTAATGGGCCACTAGTGGGCTTGGAAAGCCTACCTAGTGTTGGGCTTTTGTTTTAGGATTGGACCTAAGTTTGGATTATATTGGGCAAGGGGTAGAATGGTCATTTTACCCCCATGCATGGATTAAGGATTATGGCATTGGGGCCCACTTGCTAATTTGATATATTGGTCAGTATTGATAGCTCAGTAAGGGGACAAAGCAGCAGCTAAGGATTTCTTTTAGGAAGCTTCTGCATTCGAGGTGAGTCTTCTCACCATACCAATAGGTCTAAGGCACCAAGGCCGACCCATTTACTTAGTTGTGATGATTATTGTGAATGTTCTATCGATACATTATGTATTATGTGTGTGATCATGTGGGGGTTCCCATGGAAATTAGTTATATGTGGTATGCTAGTTGATTGTGTGGTATTTGATATGCTAGTTGTCTTTGTGATGCTTGCATGGAAGACCCGGGGAGGTTCCCATGGTAGTGGATTGTGACCATGTGGGGGTTCCCATGGCACATGGTATAAGACCCTGGAAGGTTTCCATGGCATCCCAATACGTTTATTTTGCATGATTTGTAATTGGTAGTAGCGACCCCGTGGGGTTCCCATGACAATGGTTTGTGACCATGTGGGGGTTCACATGGCACATGGTATAAGACCTTAGAGGGTTTCCATGGCAACCCATATGTTTGTATGCATGGCTTATGTGATATATGTAGCTTTTATAGCTAATATGGTATGTGTTATGTGGATTGTGTGTGGGGTATGCTCTAGGGGACTCATTAAGCTTTGTGCTTGCGGTTTAGAGTTTTGGTTTCAAGTATGATCGATTTGGAAATGAAGAGCTCGGATTGATCGCAGTGCACACACCTATGATTTCCGCAATGAATGATTTTGGGATGAACTCTGATAAATGTTTTACTTAATGATGATTTGAAATGTTTGAAATAAATGGTATCAAGGTTTTAGCTATGTTAAAAATGACATTTTTACCCTTGATTTTTGGGTTGTTACATGATAATTGTTGTTGTAGTAGTATTCGGCTAGTGGAAGGTAAGTATCCTAACTCCCTCTAGAATCCAACACATAAGCCTAGAGCATATCTTCAAGTGTCTAGATTGTCCGCTCGCTCTGGCCGTCGGTTTGGGGATGATATGCGGTACTAAAATGCAGCTAAGTACCCAACTCCTCATGAAACTTTCATGGTAAGGTTCCAAATTACAAAGAGTGATTGATTCCAAAAATCCTATAGATTTCCAAGTCATAGAGAGTGAATTGAAATCCTACCAATTTGAAATGATAGAGAGATAAGTTTGGAGACTACTTAATGATGGATTGGGAACTATGGGTTTCTCTATTACGACGGTACCAGGGCTATTGGTTCTTTGTTCTACTTTAGGTTTAGGCGAGCTAGGAAAATTTGAACGTTATCCCAAAATTTTAAGTATATTTTAAAATGTATACGTTGTTTTGGGGTTGATATAAGGTTTCTAAGGTACTAGGTTTCTGCTACGAATCTTGAGAACATCCTTCAATCTCTAAAACTTTCAACCATTGTAGTCTATCAAACTCCTTGCTCAAGGTTGGTTGTGCACCGACACGACCATAAATAACAGAGGCGTATGTTCCAGGTTTATTTATGGTATGGCTTACATATGGTACTAACCTTAGTTGAGGCATTTTACCTAAAGGGTTGAGTTTCTAGTTTTAGTTGGAGGTATGTTAGAATTTTATTAAGTGTTCTCATTGTGGTTCAGAGTATATATAACTCTTATATATTAGTGTTGGTGGGTTTTGCAGTATTATTAAATTTTGTTTTGTACTCCAAGACTACCAAGAATAGATGAGGGCCAGACAGGAAACATCGGGGGGCAGGACCATTTTAGCAATTTAGCCGTTTTGAAATCCAACAACCCTATGCAGCCCTTCAAACCGGATTCCCCGTACCGTAAGTAACCAAGAAGTAGTGTAATTAATAATAATAGTAATACTTTTAATAGAAGCTAGTTGCTCTAGTTGTATTCGTCTTTCGAGGATACGAGTTCTCTATAGCCAATTTAGCTCTGATACTAATCTATCACACCCCCGGTCGAGACAGTGTAACACATCGGGTTGTGTGACTAAGTTCGTGGATCACAGGTAAACTGAATATATAGCACAAGCACAACAATTAACAAAATAACATTTGTGTTCCATCTTGATATTTGAATACAAGGTTTTTACAAATAATAATAGTACATGAATTGCCTTAATAGATAGGCACATAATACAACAACAAGTATACGACTTCACTTGTAATCGAATTCGTCTTGAATGTCCATTTACTGATTTCCTGAGAATACATGTATTTTTTAGGGTCAACACAAGGTTGGTGAGAGTTACAGGTTTTCTGCTAACAACAGTAATACTTTTAATAAGTCTAAAAAATATTTTATTTGTATGTATAACAATAGTTAAAACAGTGTTTGCAATGAGTCTTTAAAAACCAAAATGTATTTTTGTATAAGTAAATACATACTTTAAACTGTGTTTGTAATGAATCTTTGAATATCCTTGAAAACCAAATTGTACTGTTACATAAGTAATTTCATACTTAAAATAGTTTTGAAAGAAACCAAGCCCATTGTTTGTAGGGAGAGAGACAAATATATTATAGCTAATGTTTATAGTGAGTCCTATAACCAAGCTATGTGACTGAGTGTACCTTGCTACAATGTTTCATTGGACATTGCAGTAACGATCGTAAACACTTATCGCCCACTTTAATTGATTGGTCGAGGTTGTAGCTAGCAACCGTAGGTGGGGATCTCAACCCCGTATAGATCTGTACATATGTATCTCGCTCCGAAGATTAACGGTTATAGTGGTGTGGGTATGCTAAGTGTTTAGACTCAGCTAATGAATACTGTCTCACTAAAAAGCCCTTAACTAAAAAGTATGTGAATAGCTCTCAGCCCTAACTTAATTGTGATGAATTCATGAGGCATAATGAATTTCATTGTATAAATTTTATAAAATCCAAGTATGCTTGACATGTATGTAAAAGTGTAATGTACTTGCTTTTATAAAAATGAATGTTTCAAAGTAATGAACATATGTACATGTATAAACATTGTATACTTAAACATATAAATATACATGCATAGTTTCTTGAACTTTGAAATATTTTCAGGACCGTTTCGTAATGAATTTAATCCACTGGGGGCTGTTGGATAATTTAATTAAACCATAAGGGCTGATTTGATAAAATATATCAATAAGGGACTGATTTTGTAATCTAATTCCAAAGGCGGGGCTGAAATGGTTTAAGAGAATCAATGTTTGATATTTGAGCTTATTTTGTCAAGAAATTCTATGGGGGGCTGTATTAGTCAAATTAACAAAGTGGAGGGGCTGATTTGGTTGATTAGACCCAGAATTGAAATTGGGGGAAAAGGGGTTAGGTCTTCGTTTTCTTCAGATTGAGAAAAAGAAACAGACAATCGAAGAAAGGGCTCCGATGGCGTTCGATCGGGAAAAGAAGCAGGGGGAGGATCTCTGGGGTTTGGTTAGACCAAAGGAAGAAGAAGAACGAAACAGTAAGCTGTTGTCGATTCTTGGTGGGTGAAGCTGTGAGGAGGTGAGCACCTCCGATGTTCGAATATACCGAAGAAAAGGGAAGAAGCAGCGAGGTTGCTTCCTTTCTGCTCTGGCAGTGAGATGCTAAGGATGAAGGGAGGGAAAGTATGCATCGAGAGAGAAGAAAAGGTATTCGGTTCTCAGTTGGTCCGAGAAGAAGAAATACAATCAAAGGTAGGAAGTGGCTTGGTGGTGATAATCTATCGCAAATAGGGATCAGTCGATCTACGGCGACCTCCTTTTGGTTGCTTTCTTCGTCGCCAGTAGTAAACCGAAGGGGTAAGGACGAAGCAGCGAGGCTGCTCTTCTTCTACTCCTGTCAGTGAGGTGCGAAGGAGAGTAACTGTTGCCTCGTGTTTCACCGGAAATCTCCACCTCTGGTGGAGCCTTTATTGACTGCAACTGACAGAGGGTGTGCCTCTATTGCTCACCGGGAACAGCCATCTCCGATGACGTTTCTCTTGGCAGAAAAAGAATGACGAAGAAGGGGGCTGATCCAATAGGCAAAGCAACAACGACAACATGAGGGGTGTTTGGCTTGCTTCGACCAGCAGCAAAGGGGCTGCTGCCTCTTCGATTTCACAGAAAAAAATAACAACTTGTGGGGTGTTCCTTGGAAGTTCACGAAGCAGAAAAACAAAAGAGACAGAAGAGATAGTCTGGTTGTTTGTTTTGGTTGGATAAATGTGAAGGATTTCTCCTAATATGGTTGTTTGTTCACGAAGCAGAAAAATAAAAGAGACCGGAGAGATAGTTTGGCTGTTTGTTTTGGTTGGATAAAGGTGAAGGATTTCTCCTAATATGGATGATTATTTGTGTTTCTAAATTGTGTGTACTTTTGATTGAAAATTGAAGCAATAACTTGATAAGATCTTATGGAAAATTTTGAGTGTGAGGGACGCTTTTGAGTGTAGAACTGTATATGATATAATCTTCTTCCCTTTGAGTAGATTTTACATGATTTTGATTGTACAAAATCAAATATATTGTGATATTTGATTGATTTTATGAGTACATAATATATTTTTGCATGTTCTAGTCTTAGGTACACCCATTAGCATGTGTAATTCATGATTTTATAATGGTTATATGTATATGGGTATTTGTTTTAAGACCTTTGACAATCATCATACATAAAATGCATATAGACACATATTGTTAGTTTGAGACATTTGCAAGTAATGTATTAATTTAATGCAAGTAATGTATTAATTTAATTAATTTATCATGTATTTTAAGCAATAATGCATCGCTGATAGTTTGAGTCAAAATGTATGATAGTTAAAATGTATGACTTAAGGTACCAAAATGGGTAATGACACACTTGTGACATTAAAATGTAATAAAAACAACCTTCTCGATTTGTGTGCCATTGATCCCGATATCCAATAATTTTTCTAAAAGCGGCAAATGATAGTCTCGGGTACACTGATTTCAGAAAGTCAGGCGGATCCTAAATCCGATATGTAGCACTCTGAGAAAAATCTGTTTGAAGTTTTGCGATTAATAAATTTGAAAACGTCCGATTATTCAACTTTTATAAACATTTTTACTAAAAATATTTTAAATATGAAATTAAATATTAGGCTATAGCCTGAGTCAAAAATTGCTTTCAGAATTTCCATTTGAGGTGTGCAAGTCCCTCAACGGATAGAAACGAATTTAACGATTTTAAGAAAATCAGTATTATACTGGTTTTGGATTCTTAAAACGGTTGTATCTTTTGCATACGAACTCCTTTTTGGTTGTTCTTTATATTTTCATAAACAGGGACACATGTACTACGAGACTATAGTGTTTGTTTTGCTCGTAACTGCTTAATATGAAATTTCAATTTTTTAACGCATTCCTAGGGTTGCAGTTTGAGCTGTTTGATTTGTTTGTCAGATTACATATTTGGAAGTAAGATACCATCTGATATCTTATAATACTTGAAACAAACTCATTTATTTCACATAAGATGCACTAAAACTCAATGAATAAAATTACAAAGGGATTTACTGTGAACTTGACCGTTTACAGTGTTTGACCAAAATTCTGGGATGTCACAAATCTATCGATCTTACACTCATGACCGGACCAATTGTCTATTACCTCGAAACCATGAACACCCCTACACATCCTGCATTCAACCTGGCATGCCTACCTTGCGGATTCCTTGAATTCTCGCTGACACCACTAAGGATCTGACCGGATGTTGGTCTCCTAAGCGGGATACTCAATCCTCTTCTAAAGATGGCCCACGGTATGCAAAAAAGTATGTGAAGATTCTTAAGATAAAAGGTCCAAACCATCATGAGTAAAACTCTAATTTCTAGGTGAAGACTTACAAAAACCACATATAGTGTCTCACACACAAACATACAATCATAAACACATTTGATAAGAGCATGCAAGAAGGAATACGGCTCATACCTATGGCGTCAACTGGTGGAACTTGGATCTCCTCAGAGTAGCTGGAGAAGGTACCCTCACTGTTCCCTTTATCAATTTCATACAATCGACCTTCTTGTAGCCCACTTGGTTGCAGTGAAAACATATCGAAACTGATTCTTGAGGGCAATCTCTACTGAAATGACCCACCTGTCCATAACTGAAACATCCTCTCCCTGTCTCCCGACAGCCTCCCATACTTGGCACAACGGCCCCGACCCTGTTGGCCTTCCAAGCATGAATCCTGATTCCTGGGCCTCTTCGTGTGGCTCACTGATGCCTGAACCTGCTCTGCCTTCCTCTTCCCGAGGTGCTCCAAATCAATCTCCCACTCATGGGCTCCAAAAATCATATCATTTAGGGTCTTGCACTCTAACATGTCACAAACTCCCTTGCCAACGGTTGCACTATGATAGCTGGTGCAAGCTCCACCCTCAACCGAGTCACAAACTCTTCCCAAGGCATAGCCTCCAACTTAGTAAGCGTAAAAGATTGTGTAATCAGTTTCCAACAACTCCTTGTCGCATGATGCAAGAGGTCCAAGGCAAACCGGACCTTGGCTCTTATGGGATAGGGACTAGTGCGGAAGACACCCTCCATCTACTCAAACCAACACAAACTCAGAACCCTAGCAGTCATCCCATAATCCCTAGGGGGTTGATATACGACTATGTCAGTGGACGACGTGAAGGACTCATACATCCCTTCACCAAATGGCTCATTACTAGAGCCTATACCTAATCTTGAACCAAAACATGAACCTCTTCCATGCATGCTCATCACCATTCTGAAAAGCAAACATACACATGATCGAAATATACCCAAATAATCCTCATCCCACCGGCTTCCTATATTCTCCGTGACTCTCCTCGAGTTGAGTATGGATCCTGTGCATTCAGTAGTATGGACCCAATACTACCTTCTACACCTATCCTAAACAACACACTAAACCCACTAAAGCACTTTCTAGGCTCTCCTAGGTTCCCGACCTCACCCTGCCATTAGCTGCTAAAAAAATCCCAATAATGTCAGCTAACCACTTCATGAATAAAATCACATGCAACAAAGCTTAGATAATCCTTCGAGTAAAAGACTCAACCCTATAACGGTTGGACTCAGACAAAATCTACGCAATAGAGTCAAATCCGTCACTTTGAGATTATTTAACATTTGCAACATGTGACTTAACATATTCACTTAATAGTTAACTCACATCACTAAGAGTTCCACAAAGCACAAAGCAAGCAACATTCGTGTAGTAACACTCCAAGATATAAAATAAACAAAGGGCATCCCACACTCACTTGCTACTACCATGCTAGGAACTTTTACTCTCACTTCCGGTTACCTTATGCATGAAAATTATAAACAATACAGGATCAAATAGATTGTTGAATAAAAGATTCTACCCTAGGACCACAACCAGACAAGGAATAGGAAATAAGGTCAAATCAGTCATTCTATGGTTATATGATCCTAAACGTATACAATTTTTAAAACATACACTTAGAAATTATTGTTACCAATACATATTCCCAATCATAGCATCCAATGCTTCCTAGGCCAAAAGGCATCACATATGAGGCCAATCTATCATGCAATGCCTGAAAGTATGCCTAGCCTTATCCTAGCATGAAAACATTCATATCATATATCGTATCAACATGTATGGGTATTCTAAGAATCACTTACTTGAGCTCAGCTGATTGCACATATTACACCCCCTTTTTTCCAAAACTTATTTTATTTACAAATTTTTTTTAGAAACTTACTTTCTTTCAAAAGATTTCCAAATCCTCATTTTGAGTTGAAACACAACCGAAAGTGTGCTCGAATCCCTCAAACCAAGGCTTTGATACCAACTTGTAACGTCCCAAAAATCCAAGGTAAAATTTTCATTTATAAAACAATAAATCATACAAACAAGTTGTTCCAAAACCAATCAAAGTGTATATATTATTTAAACAACAGAAAAACATCATTAATTTCTAATGCGGAAAACTATGGGGGATGTTGTGCAGTCACCCCGTGCCCTTCCCTTTCAAACCGAAAGTATCTGAAACCATAAGTACAAATCTTAGTGAGTTCCCCAAAATACCTCATACACAAAATATACAAGTGTCATGGGCTACCCCATGGTCTTTCCTTGCAACGTCGAGGGCCAAATCTCAGTCTTACATACGAGTGCCATGGGCTACCCCCATGGTCTTTCCTTACAATGTCGAAGGCCAAATGCTGGTCCTACATACAAGTGCCAGGGGCTAGATCTTGGTCTTTCATACAATTTCCAGGGGCCAGATCCTGGTCTTTCATGCAATTATCACAAAGACAACTAGCATTCAACATAACAAGCAATGGGCCGACATTGGTGCCTTCGACCCATGGATACAGTGAGAAAATTCACCCCATGTACTGATAAACAAACTAAAGTGTGTCTGAATCCCTTTCCGATTGAACGCATCACACTCCCTTTTTACTTGGTAAAATCCTTTAAAAATTTCATTTCCTTTTGAAAAGATTATCAAATCCTCAGTTTGAGTTATGACACACCCGAAAGTGTGTCTGAATCCCTCAAACCAAGGCTCTGATACCACTTGTAACAACCCAAAAATAGTGATACTTTTTTTCTAAAAAACCATAAGTTCCAATCATTAAATGTCTCAAAATCAGTCACAATACACAATGTCAAATCATCATAGTACAAATAGCCAAAAGTGCGCAATCATGAGGGAGATGTTGTGCCATCACGTCAGACTCTTCCATTTCATACCAGAAGTACTTGAAACCATAAACATAAATTGTAAGCACAAAACATAGTGAGTTTCCCAAAGTACACATACCAAACATACAACTAGGCCTCACTGTAGCGACATAAATTTTGAAACAAATTTTCTCATTTTAAAAACACAAAATAACTCATTTCATAACTCTCAAAATAACATATGTCTCAAATGTCAACAAATAAAACATAATCCCAGGATCATAAAAACAATTTCTCACCGGTGTAAACAATCATGTCGGTGCCTTTCCGCGATCCTCGAAACTACCTGAAACACATAACACATAACACGGTAAGCATAAAGCTTAGTGAGTTCCCCAAAATAGCACATACAACACATTAGCCACTCGAGGCTATAACTCTGTAGGACCCTCCGGTCGATGTGTCTCAGTGGGACCCTCCGGTCCCACAACTCAGGTGGACTCTTTGGTCCCTCAACTTAGCAACTCAATATAATATATAGTAAGCATATCACAAAACAAATAACAAGATATCTCAATACACAACACATACACATAAGACCCTTTGGTTACACATAAGTTATCACTCAAGGTAAGTATAGTGAGAAGACTCACCTCGTAAGCTAGCAAGTGAAAACCTCATACTCGGAAATCTCGAACTCTACCCACCGGTCTAGCCTTTGCCTAACACACAATAATTATCCCTAATTAATATCGGCCCTAAAGAAGCTAGGCTCACCCTTCTACACTCCCAGAAGGGTAAAGGACCATTTTACCCCTCCATAGGCTTAATAGTCCACAATTTGACCAAACCCTAAAAGTCAACAAAAGTTAACGGCAGAGAGTACGTTGTGTGTACTCCGCTGCCATACGTCGCGCATACTGGATTTACGCCCAACGTACTCTCTAGTTTCCTCATTCTCACTCATTTGTTCTTAAAAAGTTAAGACCTTGGGTCATCTCATAGATCCAAACTCTTTAATAGCTCCTAACCCATAAATCCAGTGACTTTAAGCCTTTGCATGGCTGAAAAGGTCACCAACCTCAAAATATACATTCTTTTGCCTCAAGGGAGCTCATAACTCATGCATGGAGAGATTTTAACATCCAAGATTGGATTTTTAAGACAATACACTACTCATATTCTCAAAAGGGGTTGGTCCTAGTCTCTAGAGTACAAGATCTCATCAAGTCTCCACCTTTTTGGGACAAAACCCTAAAATACTCAAATAAGATGCTCATAACAAAAGAGAGGCAAAGTCAGAAGCTTTATACCTCAACAAGAAGCTCCCTACTCAGATTTGGTCGGATCTAGAAGCTTGGACTCAAACTCCTTCTTCTTAAAGAGCTCCTCTTCTCTTCAAAACCACACAAAAACTCTCAAGGCTCAAACACGCACACACACACACACACACAAGCTCTAGAATGAGGGTTAGGGCAATCTTATGGTTTTCTCTCTGGGAATGGTGGTCAGGAATGAGGCCATCATATCCCTTATATAGGGGACTCACCCCAAATTAGGGTTTGCACTCTGGGCCTAGTACGCCCAGCGTACCCACAAGTACGCCTAATGTATTAGGTGGTCTCCGCGTCACATGCACGTTGACGAGTACGCTAAACGTAAACCTCATGTACCCCCCACGTACTCGTTTTTCACTCTTGTTATAAGAAGGACCAAAATAGACAACAACTCAATAAATGAAAGTTCACAAGGTATACCTGGACTCGGGATGTTACAAATATCCCCCACTAGAATCAGAATTCGCCCTCGAAGTCATGCTACTCAAATAGTTCCGGATGCTGCTCCCGCATCTCAGACTCTGGCTCCCAAGTCATCTCGGTCCCTTTCCGATGTTGCCACTGAACCTGGACCAGGGTTACTTCTTTGTTCCTCAAAACCTTCACCTTTCGATCCATAATTGCGATCAGTCTCTCAACATAATTCAGGCTCGCATCCACCTGAATGTCCTCTAGTGATACCGCTGCCGTCTCATCGGCCACACACTTCCTCAACTGGGACACGTGTAGGGATGGAAACGGGGCAGGTTTGGTACGGGTTTTGGTAATCCCATCCTCGTCCCCGAATATGAAAATCGATCCCATCACCGACCTGACTCGCAATGGGTACCCGTTTACCAAACACTATCGGGTATGCGGGTATCCCAACGGGGTAACGGAGATCCCCGTTTAACATTCAAATTAAGAATAATTTTGATGCAATGAGAATACAAAACCATTAGACTTAGTGATTCAATCATAAATTCATATCCAAAATAATTTTGATAATTTATAAAACCATTAAGAGCAGACGTGTTTGTTCTGATACATAAGTGGTTACTAGTGGCAAAAAAACAATAAAGACACTAGCATTCATAAGTCATAATATCACTATTACTCTAAGTACTATGAATAAAAAATGTCAAAACACTAGCACTACAAATAAACAGGGAGTTATCTTAAGAAATTATCTTTAAATCCTTCACAACAAAGAAGATAACTCAAGCAAATATATATATATATATATATATATATATATATATATATATATATATATATATATATATATATATATATATATATATCGGGATGGATATTTTGTTTACCATCCCCATAACCAAACCCACAAAATTTTTCTAAAAGCATACCAAACCCGATCCCAGCCTGATTAACCAACCCAAACCTGAACCTAATATGTCGGTTTTCGTTTCTCACCATCGGGTTTGGTTTCTTTTGCCATCCCTAGACACGTGGAAGGTGTCATGGATCTGACTCAACTCCGCAAGTAGCTCTAAACGGTACACTACCTTACCCGCTCTAGCGGTCACCCTGAAAGGACCGATGTATCGGGGCCCCAACTTGCCCCTTTTCCTGAACCATATCACCCTTTTCCACGGGGATACCCTCAGGAGAACGAAATCTCCAACCAGAAACTCAAGCTCGGATCATCGTTTGTCCGCATAACTCTTTTGACGACTCTGAGCCGTCAGTAACCTCTGCCTGACCTGCTGAATCTGCTCAGTCATCTTTAGCAGTATCTCAGTGCTACCCATCACTCACTGCCCCACCTCTCCCTAACATATGGGATTCCGACACTTCCTCCCATAAATAAGCTCAAAAGGAGGCATACTGATACTGGAATGGTGGCTGTTGTTGTAAGAAAACTCAACCAAGGGTAGATATTGATGGGTTTTAGCCATATGAACATTCCTATGTGCACATGCAACCCTAATGCTTGGATCTAGGTTTCTCTAATTGAACATACATTGAATCCAAGACTTCTAATGGCTAATTAACTATAATAACATTATGAAATCAGAGATTAGAAGTTTACCTTGAATCACTTGCTTAATCTTCTTGTTCTTGGAGCTTTAGAGTCACAATTGTCACTCCTCTAATGGCTTACAAACACCAACTAGCAAGAGGATGATTTTAGAGAGAGGAGAGGGGATCAAATCGGCCAGGGTTTCTTCTTTAAGCACAAGTACCGATTTCCCTTAACCCTTGGGGTCTATTTATACTTGTAAGGCTCCTAGGGTTTCACCCTTAAACCTTAATTAGATAACTTAGGCCCTAAGAAATCCAATACCCTAATAGATAACCCCTTGGACGAATTCTAAGCTTATCCTAAGCCCTAGAAATCGTCCACTATTATCCTTAAGGGATTTATAGCCCAAAGTCTAACTATCATACAATTGACAGTTTATACCCCTTTATTTAATTAATCTCTTTAAGTCACCAAATTAATTCCTAATTAATTTATGACTTATATTAATCAAATAACAATATTATTATTCCTTATATTATTCTCATAATGTATTAATAATATTTCTTCTCTCATGATAAATCATCCTGTCAAGTTGCTATGGTGAAGGCAACCCAAAAGGACCATGCACAACCGGGTCAAATACTAGCCTAATATAGTTGCAGCCTTAGACACTATTCCAACAGATATGTGTCCCAACTTCCACCGAAGTCCATAACACATGCTCGAAGCATGTCCCCGAGCATCTAAATCATCCGTTCACTCTTTCCGTCTGTCTGTGGGTGGTAAGTTGTACTAAAATGCAATCGTGTTCCCGACTCTTCATGGAACTTGTTCCAAAATCTGGAAGTAAAACACACATTCCGATCTGACACTATAGATGTCAGCATCCCATGCCGAGCTACCACCTTACTCACATATATCTCTGCCAGCCTCTCCATAGAAGAGCTCTCACTGATGGCAAGAAAGTAAGCGCTCTTCGTCAACTGGTCCACAATCACCCAAATCGCGTCGACACCCCTCACGGTTCTCGGCAATTTGGTGATAAAATTCATAGAAATTTGTTCCCATTTCCACTGGGGAACCTCCAGTGGCTGCAACTTTCCATGAGGATATTGGTGCTCAGCCTTAACCCGACGACATGTCAAGCACCTCTCGACTACCCAAGCAACGTCTCTCTTCATACAGGGCCACGGATAATCTCTCTTTAAGTCTAAGTACATCTTAGTGGCCCCGGGGTGGATCGAGAATCTCGATGTAACACCGTAAAAATTAAAACAATTTTTCACATTTTCAAAACACATTTTTCCAAACACATTCATTAATAAAATCTCATTGTATCGTATCATTGTTCACAAAACATTTCCCAAGATCAAATCATATTAAACTCCGCGGGTGTGTGTACAGATCATGCCGGCGCCTTCCCACGATCATCACTGGTACCTGAAACACATAACACATAACACTGTAAGCATAAAGCTTAGTGAGTTCCCCAAAATACCACACATAACACATACTAGCCACTCGAGGCTATAACTATGTGGGCCCTAACTCTGTGGACCCTCTGTTCCTAGCTCTGTGAACCTTCCGGTTCTAACTTTGATATACTCTGATATACACATGGCATAAATCACATAGAAATAATGCAGTGCAACACATCACATAAATAGCATACAATAACTCTATCACATAACTCTAATTACCACTCAAGGTAAAGTATAGTGAGAAGACTCACCTCAGATGTCTCGGTAAATCCCTGACTCGGTAGCAGTATAGTCTAGCCTCTGCCTAATCACATAAAGTAAAATACGCTCATAAATATAACTCTCGAGACTAGACCCAACCCTCTCTTAACACCCTTAGATGGGTAAAAGACCATTTTACCCCTCTCTTGACTCAAAAACCCCATTGTTGACCAATCCCTAAAAGTCAACAAAGTCAACGGTCAAACTTTGACCTGACTCGTCGAGTGCACTTGGGCGAATCAGCGAGTCTACATGTGTCCACTATCTCTCTAGCCTCTCATGACACGTCGAGCCTTCCCCCTGCTCGATGGGTTACACCTAGCATGAATCGCGGGGCCACCCCGACTCAACTCATCGAGTTCAATTATGAACTCGGCGAGTTCCACCTGTAATCATCTATCTCCTTCTGACTCACCGAGTCATTCCCCCAACTCGACAAGTTACTCACTGAGTGACTTACGGGAAACCCTAGCCCTACTCACCGAGTCTGTTCTTGGGACTCGGCGAGCTTATGCCATGCTTATACAGAAATGACATCCTGAGGTCAGATCTATTCCTCTAACCCATAGATCTTCCCTCCTTGATCATAATAAACACGTAAAGTTTGGATCTTGATGCCCATGCAAAGACCCTATCGCTCTATTTGAAGAAATGGCCTCAATATGCCACCCTAAGCTCATATAACCCAATGACACCCCATAAAGATCAAGGGGCTTAGATCTCTGGACCTCTTTGGATCCAGATCCGCAGCCCCAACACAAGAAGGGACCAATTGCACTAACAATCATACTCTAAATGGGCTAGAAACCCTAACTCTCAAGGATTAAGACCCAAAACTGAAGAAGGATCGAATATATACCTCAAGATGAAGTCTTTAAGCTCTGAAATCAACATATTAGCTCCCTCTTCAGTTTCCTCTTGCCTTGGTCACCTTCTTCTTGCAAAATCACCCACACAAGGATCAAGAAAAGGGCTTCCTTTCTCTCTCAAAACACTCACACACTCCGGGGTTTCTCTCTATCAACTGGTAGCCGCAAATGAAGGCCATAAGGGCCTTTAAATAGGTCTCAAACCCCGGAAATTAGGGTTTCATTAAACAGCGTGGACTCGCCGAGTCCAGTCATTAACCCGGATGGAAATTCGCGACTCTACTCGGCGAGTCTAAGCATCAACTCGCCGAGTCTCTCTCACAATCTCCAAAATAATAAATAAATAATGTACCTGTAAATCCGGATGTTACAATTCTCCCCCACTAGAATCAGACTTCGTCCTCGAAGTCTTACTCTGCAAATAGCTCTGGATATTGCTCACGCATCTCTCGCTCCGGCTCCCAAGTCAGCTCGGACCCTTTCCGATGCTGCCACTGGACCTATACCAGAGGCACTTCCTTGTTTCTCAGAACCTTGATCTTCCGATCCCTAATCACAACCGGTCTCTCAACATAGTTCAGGCTCGCATCCACCTGAATATCCTCTAATGGTACCACTGCTGATTCGTCGGCAATACACTTCGTAAGCTGTGATACGTGAAAGGTGTCATGAATCTGGCCCAACTCTACATGTAACTCTAACCAGTAGGCTACCCGACCTACCCTTGCAATCACTCATAATGGACCAATATAACAGGGCCCTAGCTTGCCCCTCTTCCTGAACCGGATCACCCCTTTCCAAGGAGATACCTTCAGGAGTACGAAGTCACCGACCTGGAACTCGAGCTCTGACCGCCGTCTATCCGCATAACTGTTCTGACGGATCTGGGTCGTTAGTAACCTCTGTCTGACCTGTTGAATCTGCTCGGTCGTATGAAGCACAATCTCGGTACTACTCATCACACGTTTCCCTACCTCTCCCCAACAAATGGGGGTCCGACACCTCCTCCCATACAACAGCTCAAAGGGTGGCATACCGATGCTCGAATGATGGCTGTTGTTATAGGAAAACCCAGCCAAAGGCAAAAATGTGTCCCAACTCCCTCCGAAATCCAGTACACATGCCCGAAGCATGTCCTCGAGCGTCTGAATCGTCTGCTCGCTCTGTCCGTCAGTCTGTGGGTGGTATGCGGTGCTAAAATGCAGCCTCGCACCCAATTCCTCATGAAACTTCTTCCAGAACCTGAAAGTGAAACGCACATCTCGATCCGAGACAATCGAGATCGGCACCCCATGTCGTGATACCACCTCCTTTACGTACAACTCTGCCAACCTCTCAGCACAAAAGCTCTCACTGATAGCAAGGAAATGAGCGCTCTTCATCAAACCTGTCCACAATCACCCAAATTGCATCGACACCCCTCGCAGTCCTCGGCAATTTGGTGATGAAATCCATGGTAATCTGTTCCCATTTCCACTCGGGAGTCTCTAATGGTTGCAACTTACCATGTGGACGCTGGTGCTCGGCCTTAACCCTGCGACAGGTCAAGCACCTCTCAACGAACCATGCAACATCCCTCTTCATACAGGGCCAACAATACTCTTTCTTCAGGTCCAAATACATCTTAGTGGCCCCGGGATGGATCGAAAACTTCGATCTATGCGCCTCCTCCATCAAGATGGTGCACGTTCCGCCCACAAACGACACCCAAATCCGTCCCTGAAAGGTCATAAGCCCTCGGCTATCGGTGACGAACTCCGATACTTTCCCGATAACCCGCTCCCTCTTACGGTTATCTGGACTCACGGCCTCAGCCTGGGCCCCTCAAATGGCGTCAAATACTGGGGTCATCACTGTCAGCCTTATACAAACATCCTGTATAGGGGCACCCTCCGCCCTACGACTCAGGGCATTAGCTACAACGTTAGCCTTGCCCGGGTGGTACATGATCTCACAATCGTAATCCTTCACCACATCCAACCATCTCCCCTGTCGCATGTTCAGATTGGGATGATCCATTAAATACTTCAGGCTCTTGTGGTCCGTGTATATGGTACACCGAACCCCATACAGATAGTGACGCTAGATCTTGAGGGCGAACACCACTGCCCCCAACTCCAGATCGTGGGTGGGATACCTCATCTCATGAGCCTTCAGCTGCCTCGATGCATATGCTATCACATGCCCCCTCTGCATAAGCACCGCTCCTAACCCTGATATTGACACGTCACAATACACCACGAAGTCCTCCATCCCCTCCGGAAGGGCTAACACCGGGGCTTCGCATAGTCTCTGGCGAAGTGTCTCGAAGGAGGCATGCTGCTCTGGGCCCCATGAAAAAGCAACACCCTTCCGGGTCAACTTGTTGAGTGACACAACGATCTTGGAGAAATCCCTGACAAATCTTCGATAGTAACCAGCCAACCCTAGGAAACTCCTGATCTCGGTAGGTGACCTCGGCACCTCCCAACTTATCACTGCCTCAATCTTGGCCGGATCGACCAATATCCCTTTCTGGTTAACGAGGTGCCCTAGGAACTAGACCTCTCGTAACCAGAAATATCACTTGGAGAATTTGGCATAAAGCCTCTCCGATATCAAAACTCCGAGGATCTCTCTCAAATGTTTCTCATGCTGCTCTCTGGATGTCGAATACACCAATATGTCATCGATGAACACGATCACTGAGCGATCCAACATCGGCCTGCACACTCTGTTCATGAGATCCATGAACACCGTCGGTGCATTGGTGAGCCCGAAAGGCATCACCACGAACTCGTAATGCCCGTAACGAGTCCTGAACGCTATCTTCTGGATGTCCTCATCTCGCACCCTCACCTGATGATATCCAGACCTCAAATCGATCTTCGAGAACCAAGATGATCCCTGTAATTGATCGAACAAATCGTCGATCCTCGACAACGGGTAACGGTTCTTGACCGCCAGCTTGTTCAATTCCCTGTAATCAATGCCCATCCGATGTGAGCCATCCTTTTTCTTAACAAAAAGTATAGGTGCTCCCCACGGCGACCTGCTCGACCGAATAAAACCCTTCCCCAGCAGCTCCTGAAGCTGTGAGGATAACTCCTGCATCTCTGGAGGCGCAAGGCGATAGGGTGCCTTGGCGATAGGCGCAGCCCCCGGAACCAAATCGATACTGAACTCAACCTGCCTCTCGGGAGGCACACCCAGTAACTCCTCCGAAAATACATCCGAGAACTCACGCATTATCGGAACCTCATCAACTGACCTCGGTCTCTCTGAATCAACCCTCGTATCCATCACATACGCTACAAATCCCTTACAGCCCTGCTGTCGACTCTGTCTCGCTCTAGCGGCTGAACAAAATGCCGACCCAGAACGCATACCCTCGCCGTACACCGTAAGAACTCCCCCACTAGGGTCTCGTATGGTCACCAGCTGTCTCTTGCAGTCGATAACTGCTCCAAATTTGCTCAACCAGTCCATTCCCACGATGACACAGACATCTCCCATCACAATAGGAACTAAATTAATCGGAAACTCAATGCCGAAAGTCTCGAGTACACACCCTTGGATCACCTCGGTGGCATGCACCGCTCTCTCGTCAGCTATGGAAACTCTCAGGGGTCGACTCAACGCCTCTCGACTAATACTGATGTGCTGACTAAAAGCCATAGATACAAAAGACCGACTCGCACCCGAGTCAAATAACACCAAGGCAGGTACAGAACTCAAAAGAAAAGTACCTACACATATCATAATATAAGCACAATATCTCAACATAAAAGTAAATACATGAAAGGATACATACCAGCCACGACATCGGGCGTTGCGCGGACCTCTTCCGCAGTCAACTGGAAGGCTCTCCCTCATGCCTTCGGTGCCTTGGCCTTTACGGGTCGACTGTCTGTAGCTCTCACTGCAGCAGGGGTAGATCCCTGAGATGCTCCCTGAGCTGTCCCTCGCAACTGTGGACACTCTACCTTTCGGTGTCCGGTCTGGTTGCAGTGAAAACATACTGCAAACCCCTTGGGGTAATCCTTGGCCATATGCCCCTCCTTGCCATATTTGTAGCAAGACCCCGCTCTGCACACCCCATCGTGGCTCTTGCTGCACTTGCCACAAGTGCAGCCCTTCTGACTCCCAAATCTCGAATCAGCGGGCTTGGCCCGCTTGGCTACCGGCTGAGATTACACCGGTCGCCGATCCCTCCCCTGAGACTTAGCCTCCTCCCTAGCCTGGGTCTCCAGCTCTATCTCCCTCTTCCGGGCATTTGCCTGAAGCTCAGCAAATGTCCGGTACGTCGAGTTCGCCACGAAATCCCATATATCCCTCCTCAAAATGCTCAGATATCGGCTCATACGTGCCTGATTGGAGGACACGTGCTCTAGGAAAAACATCGCCCGCTCATGGAACATCCTCATAATCACTGTGACAGACTCAGTACCCTGCTTGAGGGTCAGAAACTCCTGGGCCAAACGCTCCCTCTCCACCTGGGAAACGTACTCATCTCGGAACATAGCAGTGAACCTCTCCCAAGTCACTGCATCAAGCTCAGTAGGCGAATAATGTGCCGTCACAAACTTCCACCAGTCCTTCGCTCCCAAGCGAAGCTGGTTCAACGCGAACCGGACTCTCAAATGCTCTGGAGATGAGACAGGTGAAGAAACACCCCTCGATGTCTGAAATCCACCTCATCGCTGCAATCGGGTCCTGGGTCCCATCAAACTCCAGTGGTTTTGTGTTGCTGAACTCGCGGAACAACAACGCATCACCACCCTGCGGTCTAGCCGCAGCTACAGCTGCAGTGGCCGCAACAACAGTAGCATCAGAAAGAGCAACGTATCTCTCGTCAAATGTCTCTATCAGGGTGGTCTTGATAGACCCGAACATCTCTGGAATCTCAGCGCGGATGGCAGCAACCACCTCATCATGAATCATCTGGCGGAGCTCCTCGTCGCTCACACCCTCTCCACTAGTCCCTGGTCTGTGGCGCGTCCCCACCATGATGCCTCTCTGAAATACAACACAAGATATTAGAAACTCGCTCGGGTGTACACACACTCGATATCCCAATCCTACTTGATCTCTGGTACCCTAAGGATTCTTACTTGGGCTGCGCACTGAACCGGTGCCTTCGGTAGTACGGGCCCAATACTACCGACCACACCGCGTCAACATTCATCCCAAGTCCTCCTCCCAAAGTCCCAAATTCCAAGCACTCTACTCTCTTAAATCATGTGCTACTCACTAGCTGATCTCTCATAAGCTCCTCCCTGCTATCTAAATACTCTCAAGCATCCCTAACAGCAAAGCTCCTAGACTAAGGCATCATATATCAGGCCACTCTAGTCCTAATAAGGATACCTAGTCTACTCTAGCATGCATAATATGGCTCAACAAAGTCAACAGTCAAACTTTGACCTGACTTGTCGAGTGCACTTGGGCGACTCGACGAGTCTACACGTGTCCACTATCTCTCTAGCCTCTCATGACACGTCGAGCCTTCCCCCTGCTCAACGGGTTACACCTGGCATGAATCGCGGGGCCACCCCGACTCAACTCGTCGAGTTCAATTATGAACTCGGCGAGTTCCACCTGTAATCCTCTACCCCTGTCTGACTCACCGAGTCATTCCCCCTACTCGACAAGTTACTCACTGAGTGACTTACGAGAAACCCTAGCCTTACTCGCCGAGTCTATTCTTGGGACTCGGCGAGTTCATGCCATGCTTATACAGAAATGACCTCCTGAGGTCAGATCTGTTCCTCTAACCCATAGATCTGCCCTCCTTAATCATAATAAACACGTAAAGTTTGGATCTTCCTATCGCTCTATTTGAAGAAATGGCCTCAATATGCCACCCTAAGCTCATATAACCCAATGACACCCCATAAAGATCAAGGGCTTAGATCTCTGGACCTCTTTGGATCTAGATCCGCAGCCCCAACACAAGAAGGGACCAATTGCACTACCAATCATACTCTAAATGGGCTAGAAACCCTAACTCTTAAGGATTAACACCCAAAACTGAAGAAGGATCGAATATATACCTCAAGATGAAGTCTTTAAGCTTTGAAATCCACATATTAGCTCCCTCTTTAGTTTCCTCTTGCCTTGGTCACCTTCTTCTTGCAAAATCACCCACACAAGGATAAAAAAAGGGCTTCCTTTCTCTCTCAAAACGCTCACACACTCTAGGGTCTCTCTTTATCAACTGGTAGCCGCAAATGAAGGCCATAAGGGCCTTTAAATAGGTCTTAAACCCCGTAAATTAGGGTTTCATTAAACAGCGTGGACTCGTCGAGTCCGGTCATTAACCCGGATGGAGATTCGCGACTCTATTCGGTGAGTCTAAGCATCAACTTGCCGAGTCTCTCTCAAAATCTCCAAAATAATAAATAAATAATGTAACTAGAAATCCAGATGTTACACTCGATCTATGCACCTCCTCCATCAGTTTACGTCGAACTCAGCCCATATAGGGCACCCAAATCCTCCCTCGAAAGGTCATAAGCCCCCGGCTGTCTGTCACAAACCCAGACACCTGCCCTATCACTCACTCCTTCTTGTGGTTCTCCGGTCTCACGGCCTCCGCCTGGGCCTCTCGAATGATATCTAAGATTGGAGTCGTCACTTTCATCCTCAAACACACGTCTCGGATCGGGATACTCTCTGTTCTACGGCTCAGGGCGTCGGCAACCACATTAGCCTTGCCCGGATGACACAGGATCTCGCAGTCGTAATCTTTCACCACATCCAACCGCCTTTCTCATGTTAAGGTTGGGCTGATCCATAAGATACTTAAAACTTTTATGGTCCGTGTATATGGTACACCGAACCCCATACAGATAGTGACGCCAGAACTTGAGGGCAAACACCAACGCCCCCAGCTCTAGATCATGGGTGGGATATCTAGTCTCCTGAGGCTTCAACTGCATCGATGCGTACGCTATCACGTGTCCTCTCTGAATCAGTACCGCACCCATGCCTGCAATAGATGCGTCACAATAAACCACAAAATCCTCCATTCCCTCTAGAAGGGCTAACACGGGAGCCTCGCATAATCTCTAGCGAAGGGTCTCAAATGAGGTCTACTGCTCGGGTCCCCAAGTAAATGTGACGCCCTTCTGGGTCAAATTGGTGAGAAGGACGACAATCTTGGAGAAATCTCTAAAAAATCTCTGATAGTATCCGACCATCCCCAGAAAACTCCTGATCTCAATGGGGGGATCTCGACACCTCTCATCTCATACCTGCCTCAATCTTGGCCGAATCGACCAAAATACCATTCTGATTAACGAGGTGTCCCAGGAACTGGACCTCAAATACACCAAGATATCGTCGATGAACACAATCACCGATCGATCCAGCATGGGCCTACACACCCGGTTCATTAGATCCATGAATGCCGCTGGTGCGTTGGTGAGCCCAAAGGGCATCACCACAAATTCATAATGCCCATAACGTGTCCTGAAGGCCGTCTTCGGGACATCCTCCTCGCGGACTATCATCTGATGATACCCAGACCTCAAATCGATCTTGGAAAACCAAGATGCGCCCTGCAACTGATCGAACAGATCGTTGATCCTCGGAAGTGGATAACGGTTCTTGATCGTCAGCTTGTTCAACTCCCGATAATCAATGCACATCCAATGTGAACCATCCTTTTTCTTAACAAAAAGGATTGGAGCTCCCCACGGTGAGCTACTTGGCCTGATAAACCCTTTCCCCAGCAGCTCCTGGAGCTGTGAGGATAACTCATGCATCTCTGGTAGCGCAAGGCGAAAGGGTGCCTTGGTAATAGGAGCTGCACCCGCCATAAAATCGATCCAAAACTCTACCTGCCTCTCGGGAGGCACACCCGGCAACTCCTCGGGGAAAACATCTGGAAACTCGCACACTATCAGAACCTCTAAGATGGAACTTGATCTCTCCGCTCTAGCCCGCGTATCTATCACATAAGCCAGAAATCCCATACATCCCTTCTGTAAACTCTGCCTCGCCCTGGTAGCAGAGCAGAATGTTGATCCAGATCTAGTACCCTCGCCATATACCATATGTACTCTTGCACTAGGGTCTCGTATAGTCACCAGTTGACGCTCATAGTCGATCACAGCTCCAAATCGACTCAACCAGTCCATGCCCATGATGACACAAACATCCCTCATCGTGATTAGTACCATATATATCGGAAACTCAACTCCGAAAATCTCAAACACACATCCTCGGATCACATCAGTCGCAAACACAACATGCTTATCGGCTATGGAAACTCTCAGAGGTCGACTCAATGCCTCTCGACGGATACTAGGTGACGACTAAAAGATAATGATACGAAAGACCGACTCGAACCTGAGTCAAATAACACCAAGGTAGGCACAAAACTCACAAGAAAAGTACTTGTACACAATCCCAATATAAGCACAAAATATCTAAAAAGAATAATATAAGAATACGTACCGGCCACCACATCAGGTGCTGCACGGACCTCCTCCGTTGTTAGCTGAAAGGCTCTCCCACGAAGCCTCGGTGTCTCGACCTTCGCTGGCCGGCTCTCAGTAGCACGCACAAAAGTAGGTGCAAATACATGGGCTGATCCTTGCATGATAAGTTCATCCTCACATGATGAACCATCATCGTTAACTTCCATTACTATTTTCTGAATGTTTGGATTCGTTTTGAAAATAGAGAAACGATAGAGAGAAAATGAAACATATATATATATATATATATATATATATATATATATATAATGAACCAAGTATAAATATATATAGATAATGAACCGAGGATACATATATATATATATATATATATATATATATATATATAATCTTAATAAAAAGGAAAATAAAAATAAAAATAAAAGTAAAAATAAAAAACATAATAATAAAATGAAAGATTCTCCACTCAAATGATGTCGACATTTTCAACTTCACGGGTTCTCCAACTCCCAACCATACTTAGCTTCAATTTCACGTTTCCTTTCAAGCACCATGCACAAAATATCTCCAGTCAAATGATCATGCTGCCAGAGAAAATACTCCATATCTCGGTTGTCTATCTCTCGATACAATAATTGAGCTTTCCGTTCTTCATCAGCTTCGATAATGCACATTTTTTTCTTGGTATCATTGTATCTGTTCCGACTCTATTTTGGTTGCTATCTTGATGCTGAAAGTTTGTTTGATGAGATAAAACATTTCATTTTCTGTTGATGATGTCGATGCGACTTTCTTTCATTTTCTTCTTCTCTGAGGCGGTGAGTCTTCAATACTAAACGACTGTTGTTTTTTGGGGGAGAATACATGAGGATATTGTGGATCGGAAGATGATGTGCATGCATTGAAAGAAGATGTTTTTGTTTGTTTTGAAGAAGGAGGCAGGGAGTCGTCACTAGCTTTTGTAACTAATTCCCATTTCGTATTGTCGTTCAACCACTCCCAAGCTTGTTGATGAGGAAAACCTTTCTGATCAATAGTCCTTCGATACTCACTTAGTGAAGATTGTAAAACATCAGTCTCAGATCTCCCGCTAGCCACACTGTTCATCTTACAGTTATAGATGTTGTTGAAAGCGTTGCATTTCTTTTAGAGGTCTTTCCATTTTGAGTTTATTTGGTGTCGTGACCGATCCGAACCTCCCATCTAAACACTAAATGCTCTAGAACCATGTCCTAAAATGCATCGAACCTTTGTTGACTTCAACATTGATTATATTTAGAAACATCGATATATGCCCTAGCCAAAGCCAACTCTTCGCCTTCCATCCAGTTCTTTCACTTCTGGCATTGTGTATAATTGCATTTTTTTCTCAACAATGGGTTACAACTTCTCGTTGGTTTCTTATTCATTTTTTTTGGGAGTCAGTTCGTCACTAGAACTATTAGATTCTACATTTTAAGCATCATAGAATTGGAAATTCTCGGGTTGAGAAGATTGGAATTGGATTTTTGGAACCCTTTGAGAAAATTGATTCCATGGATTATAACTTTGATTTTCTTCTGGAAGCCTAAATGTGTTGTAAGTTTGTTGCACCGGAAAATATTTTTGTTGGTAGTTTTGGTTTTGTTCATAGTTTTGGTAGTTTTGGCATTGCTGTAGTTTGGATTTTGAAAATCTTAAGAAAAAAATATAATATTTTGACTTGAACCGCCTTGTGTGGTTTTGCGTCTTTGGCTAGAACCGGTTTGTTTAGCTTAGCCTCGGGAATCCATTGAATGTAACTGAAGAAATTGAGTGAAGTGGTAGTTTTGATATTGTTTATACTTTTGGTTATATTCGTTCAATTTGTATAGCATACAATATATATATATATATATATATATATATATATATATCACTTTTTAAAGAAAAAAAATCATGCAAAGATTCCTGCAAAAACCGTTCCTTTGACTCTGTCTGCCTTAATAAGTCATTTTTTATTTTAAAGTAAATTACACGGATGGTCCTTTAGCTTTACAGTTTTTCCATGATATGGTGCCTACGAAACTTTTTCCCTGAGATGGTCCCTACAGAGCAAACCTTGCACATAAAGGGTCCTTATGACTAACTTTGTTAAAATATCCTGTTAAGTATATGTGAAAGACCAAAATGTTATTTGTTTTTATATTTATTTTAATATGTTATTAATTTGAAATAAAAAATGCGGCCTTCTCTTTCTTTCTTTCTTTCTTTCTTTCTTTCTTTCTCTCTCTATCTCTCATTATATTAATCCTTCTGTCTACCCTCACCTCTCTCCCCTTCCTATTTTTCTTCACCACCGGCCAAGGAAGAGGCTGCCAGCCACTAGAACTGCCCCTTCCTTCCTCTTTCTGTCATAATCCAGCTCCACAAACATTATAACACCTGATTCTTAGAGGTTCTTATTTATTGATTTATAGCTTGTGGATGAGCTTCACGACGTGAGACATGGTGGTCACGTCGTGTGTGACTGTTGACTAGTTGAACCATGTTTTTGAGTCTCACAACGTGAGACTTTGGGTGCTTACGATGTGAGAACGGTCTAATGACCAAAACCCTGATATTTTGGGTATTTAATGGAATAAGAGGGCTAGGGTTGCCCATCCTTAGCCTCCCTCACTCTCTTGCCTCCTCAAAACCCTAATCTCGACATACTTGAATTCCTTAGCCATTTTGTGTCATTGAAGCATTATTTGGTGGTTTTTGACTCATTGAAGTGGAAGAAGACCTTGGTGGAGAAACCTGTTGGCAATCCAGCTTCTACTCATTTTCTTGCAGAGCTTTTGGACCATTGTAAGTCATAAAGCTATGGCCTTTTTACCTCTTGCATGCTAGATCTAAGTCTTAAGATCCTTTTTGCATGACTGTGAATAGTTGCCTGCATGGGATCCATAAAGTTGACAACTTTATGGATCACTGAGGCATCTTCCGTGGTATAATCTTTGGATTCGAGTTTTGGTGTAGTTTTAAACTGCAAGCATGAGTCTTGATCTCATTTTTCCCTTTTTACCTAGTGAGTGTTTGATTCATGCATTGGGCATGCATGCCTAAAAAGCTATGATCTTTATCATCTTTTGGGTGAAGGAAGACCCTCTGGACGGTCCCAAGTATTGGCTGAAAGGAATAAGAGCTTAATGCTCAAAGTTGGCCAATGTAGTGCTCACGACGTGAGGAACAAGCATGTCATGTTATGAGAATGCTTGTCATCCCGACTGTTATGTCCGGATTGAGTCACAATGTGACTCATGGAGTGGTCACGACGTGAGGGTCAACTGTTGGAGTTTGGACCGTTGACTCGCCTTAAGGTTCTCTAGATGGGTTGGGCCATTAGTGGGCCTAGTTTGGACTTGGGCCATTATTAGGCCTCATGATTATGGGGTTAACCTTAGAAAGTAACTAGGGTTGGTATTGATTGTGTTAAGCGTGAGGAACCGTTGTGCAACAGACTTGGGTATGAGATTTGCTATCTTCTAATTGAGGTGAGTTTTCCTCATTGTACGTGTGGGTTGAAGGCACCAATGCCGACCCACTAGATTCTATGTCTTACTATATAGGATGTTGTTATGTGGTAGCGATCTGCCTGTTTGTTTTTCACTTTGTTGACTGGTTATACGATCATATATTGTTGGATATATGTTATTTGTTCTGTATATGTCAACATGTTATATTGGGGTTGAGACTACTGCTTTGTGCTTATAGTCAATAAATCGGGCAATCCAACCATAAGGTTGTGGGCCAGGGGTAATCCAACCATGAGGTTGTGGACCTGTTATATAATGGGCAATCCAACCGAAAAGGTTGTGGGTCGGGGCATTCCAACAAAAAGGTTGTGGTCCAGGGGTAATCCAACCGAGAGGTTGTGGACCCGATGCCTGTTGCGTATATGTTATGTGTATTGGTACTTTGGAGGGATTTACTAAGCTCTCGCTTACAGTTTCATTTTATTATTTTAGTTACTTCAAATGACCATGACAAGGAGAAGGCGTGACCCTGCACATCCTTCAATTTTATGTTATTTGGATTTTGGGATACTCTGATTACATAAACACAGTTTTGAAACAATGGTTTTGTGAACATTTATGATTTTGGGTTATTTTGTAAAAGTTAAATTTTTTTGTGATTTTGGAATATTACAAACAGCCCTACGTTTGTTGTTGTCCCCCTCGATCTCCGCAGCCACGCCGAAAGGCTTGGTCGCCGAAAACATAAACTAGAAGAAAGGTGGTTGTTGCCTTCAATCTGGCGCCCTCCACCTCCTTCTCCAGTCGAGTAGCATCACCCCAAACACCCTATGTTTTTGTTCTTCCTGGTCCTTTCCTCCCTTTCTCCTTGTGTTATATTACCAAACAAAGAAAGAAGAACTGATAAGGGAGCTGCCATAGCAGCCCCTCGCCAACACCGTCGTCGATGCGAAAACCACCAGCTGCCACCTTTCCATCTTCATACTCTGATCGGCAGAACCACCAGTGACCATTCCTTCCATTTTCTTGGTGGCTCCTTGACCCTTCGATCCACCTGCTTCCTTTTCCCCTCGATTAGTGGTCGCCGACGATGAGGAAAGAACTACAAAGGGTCGCCGGAGGTCGCCTACCCCTCCTCGCGATCTGCTTGACCACCGGTGCTTCCCGATCGCCACTTTCCATTCGTGTTTCTTTTTCTGCTTCTCCGATTAGAGAATAAACGAGGAGCATTTCCCCATTGTTTATGTTGTTGGATCTCTAGTGGATCTACCATCGATGCTTGAGCTAAGGATGTGTGTGTGTGTGTGTGAGAGAGAGAGAGAGAGAGACCATTTGTGTACAAAGAACAAATGATATTTTTGTCATTTACAATTACTTAATAGAATCTGTTAAGAAAGTTAGTCATAAGGGCCTTTTGTGTGCAATGTTTGCTTCGTAGGGACCGTCTTAGAAAAATAAATTTCGTAAGAACTATATAAGAAAAAACTATAAAGCTAAAGCACCATACGTGTAATTTATTCTTTATTTTAGACAAAGCTACAAATTTGGTCCTTGTGGTTTGCAAAAACCTTTGGACGGGGTCCAAAAAGTTTCCAGCTTGCATCGAAGGTCCAAAATCAAAGTTTTTCATTGTTTTTGGTCCAAAAAAACTTGAAAAGTCGGTTTTACCCTTTTTCATTTATTTTTTCTATTTTCTTTATTTATTTTGGTATTTAAATAATTAAAAAAAATAAAAAATAAAATCTTACCCAACACACACACACACACTCTCACTCACTCTCTCTCTCTCTCTCTCTCTCTCTCTCTCCTTTTACCCTTATTTGTCGGACACTATCGTTCTTCACCTTCTTCATTCTACCGCCACTGCCCTTCCTAAAAAAACATAATATTACCATAGTCTAATACCATCAGCCTCCTGACAGCAACTATCGGTCTTCTTACTATCGTTCTTCACCTTCTTAGAATCGTTAGCTCTTAGATCGGATTTAACGGTTAAGGGTTTTATGCTCCCTCGATTTGGTCACTGAGATTGATGAAGCATGAATGACACATGTGTGGATCATCGATTTGCAGGTTACAATAGAAGAGGGAGATGAAGGTTCAGGTCAACAGTTGAAGTTCATAGGAGTCACCACCAATGTCCTCTAAATTTGTGTTCATCTTCTATCCTCACAATAAAATCGCAGCAGAAACCATTCCACAACCCCATTCACCGACCTTCACCACCACTCATTGATTCCGCCATTATAATCGATGATATTACGACATTTTTTTGAAAACAGATTGTCACATGGATTGGTAATAGAAGAAGGGTTTTAGAAAGAGAAAGAGGGAGAAAGGAGGAAAGATTTTGGGATAAATGGGTTTTGATTTATTCTTTGGTTTTTATCGTTGGTATGTATAGTATATATGCGATTTCATCCACAACTTTGAACCCTGCAATCTTGTTCCCCAGATGACTTTGAATTGATGATTGCAGTTACTTCTTCAGGAGAAAAAGCTTGGGGTGGGGATGCACAAGAGATCGATACAGATATATATGGTTTCTGGACTCAATCCTGTTGATGAGATTGTTTCCAATCGATGTGAGTGCTTTGCGTTGGAATATGAATATGTGTGTCTGTGTGTTTGGTTTTCAATTTCTTTCTATGGCTTGATTTTGGCTTGTGTTCATCAATTTGGGGATATCTTAAGAAGATGAAATCCATGAGATTTGAGAAGACGAACACACACACACACACACAGAGGGAGAGAGAGAGAGTGGGGTGGAGATATTTTTTTTCTTTTTTCTTTATTTTTAATTAAAATATTATTAGAATAATTATAAAAAATACAAAAAAGAAAAATAAAAGGGCATAATCGTCTTTTCAAAAAATTTTGGACCAAAATCAGATAAATGTTTTGATTTTGAACATTACATGCGAGTTCGAAACTTTTTGGACCCTATCCAAAAATCTTTGGACCAAATTTGTAGTTTTATCTTTATTTTATAAGTTAGTCCTTGCTCATCAAAACTACTTATTTCGACATTAAGGAATGGACCAATATACCCCTTCACTTAATACAAGGTTTTCGTTCGTATCTTCACCAGATAAAAACACAGCGCAGCCTCCATTCTTCTTTCGTCGCCTCCTCAGGCGATTCCCGATTCCTCGCCGCCGACTTCCATCGTCGGATACCGTCGCACCCACAGCACCGGCGACCGTCGCACCCCACAGATACGATTCAGGTACGATTTTCTTCATCTTTTCTTGCTTTCGTTCAACTGCATTTTGCTGCTATCGATTTTTCTTTTTCCCCTGATTTCAGTCGAAATCGAAATCTTTATGATGTCTGCTATGTACAATGTTTTCGTTCAACTCCATTTTGCCTGTTCTCGATTTTCTTGTTTCCCCTGATTTCAGTTAAAATCGAAATCAGTTTGTTGCCTGCTGTCACTGCAATGGTGTATCCGTTCAATTTCTCTCTACCGGTCATAATTGTTCAACTGTTTCCTACTTAAATAACCTTCGCCAAAAACCCTCTTGATTTTTTTAATTCATATACTCTTTGACAGAAACTCACAGAACCAGCAGCCGCACTCCGCCGCCGTCGTCTCCCGCCATGGGAGCTCTCCCCGCTGACTTCGCTTGGACCTCCGAAGACGATTTCAAGTTGAAAACCGCTGCACAGGTAAGTATTTTATTCTACATTTATATGTCTCTTTTGGTTAAAATTTTCCCCTCAATTTATATAACAATATACTACAAGCACCTTCTGTTACTATAATGTCATTATGTTTCTTGTTACAGAGTGGTGTCCCCTTGGAATCAATAGCTACAGGAGCTGTAAAGTTTTCAAAACAGTTCACCATTCAAGAGCTCCATGATCGTTGGCATGCTCTACTCTATGATCCAGTCATTTCTGCTGAAGCATCTGCTCGCATGTTAGAATTCGAGTTTTTTGCTTTATCTAAACTTTCAATTTTTAATGATTTAGACAATCTTGAAGAGAATATTTCAGTCCCTAGAAAGAGAAAACCCGAGGGTGTACGCAAACGTTACTATGCTATGCGAAAGAGAACACGTATTCATCCATTAAATCCACTGGATCCCAATTTCCCTGATGCAACTTTTAATACCATTTGTATTGAAAATGAAGAACAACCTCCACCCACATACTTTGTTGCTCAAAACAACGAGGCTGATACTGATAATCATGCTGACATGGATCTTGATGTTAATAATCAGCAAACAGTTAATCAATGTTTCATTGAGGAAGACAATTATATTGAAGAATCTGATGAATTTAAAGAGATTTATGACTTACTTGAAGATGAAGGACCAGAATTTCCATCCATTAATCCCCAAACCCTAAATTTACCACATCCTAATTCATCTGAATTTCATTTCAAAGAACAATCAATGGCAACAACATCAAATTTTCATGTTAAGATAGAAAATGAAATGTGTGGTGACATAAACGCCAACAACTATTTGATGGAAATATCAAATACCCTTTTTGACCTTGGTGAGGATGACCTTCCTCCATTGGATGCTGATGGAAACGTAATTGACAAATCTTATATCGATGGTTTGAGTTCACTTTTGCTTGATTCTCCTAAAAGAGACACTAATTGTGATTCCATTGTAGAGGAAAGTAAAAGCTTGGAGGGTATTTTGGGTATAATGCTGCCATCTACAACATCTGTTGTGAATTGTAAATCACATACTTCTGTGATCATATGTACTTTAAACACTGAGGATCCAGATATACCAAGTAATGATGATGTTTTTCTCCTTCCATTTTCATCTCCTTATGCAATGCAAACAGATATGCCTCATTCTTCACCTCATCAAAATTCAAACTCTTTTAGGGATTCTGGACCTAATTGGAAAAACGACTTTAGGGTTCCTAAACCAATACCCCAAAAAGATACCAAATACCAAAAATCCCAATTTGATACTCCAATTATTGGATCACAGTTGCGAACAGAAATACTAGATCATAGAATCAAGCAGGATTTGGTCAACAATGATGGTCAAAGTCAAACCCTAGTTCATCCAATAGCTATAAAATCTGAGCAGGAATTGCATCATGGTTCTGATATTTTTACAAATTGTGTAAAGTTGAATCCTATTCAAGAAGAAGAAACATTACATGAAATAGAATCAAAAGAAGTGGATAATCCTATTGTGTTACAGTTGCCAATAGATGATGACATGTCATCTATTAGTGATGACGAGGATATCCCGAGCTTTTCTGACGTGGAAGCAATGGTAATTCTCATTCATTAAATTATTTCTTCAAAAATTTCCATATTTGATTCACTTGTTACAATTTCCTTTTTTCTTTTGTAATTTTGTAGATACTTGATGAGAAATTGTGTGAAGATGAAAAGAGTTTATATCTAAATGGAAATTGGAGTTATCGAAATCTACAAAGTATGTTACTCTATGATATTCTCATTGTCTATGGTTATTTAGTTTTTTAAGATTATAAATAATAATCTTATAGCTCAATTTTCAGCCCTAAAATACAAAAATCCAAATTTTCAAAGAAAATTCATTAGATTGGAACAAGCTGCCAATGGTTATATGAAAAGAGACATGTCATCATCGGGTGCTTTTGCTCTTTTACAAGGGTGGCAATTTATATATCATGTTAAAAAACCCGAGGTATTTTCTTTTTTCATTTTTCATTTTTCATTTTTCATTTTTCATTTTTCATTTTTCACAATGTATAATTTTATAAATATTGTTGTAATTTAGATTTTATTGGGAAGGGCAACGGAAGATGTTATTGTTGATGTTGATTTGGGAAGAGAAGGTAGTGACTGTAGAATATCTAGACGACAGGTAAAAAAATAAATTATTTTTTTTAAATGAATAAAACTATAAAATAATCATTAAATCATTCGTATTTAATATTATATTTCAGGCGATTATACAATTGGATCGGGAGGGTTTTTTTCATATAAAGAATCTCGGGAAATATTCAATCTTTGTAAATAGTGATGAACTATCAACCAATCAGAGTACTTCTCTCACTTCAAGTTGTTTAATTGAGGTATGTTTTAACTTTTTTTACATTCGCTTACATATTAAACAGTTATTTTATCTAAAAAAGTGCAATAATAATAAACATTATATTGAATTTGGGGGATTTAACAGATAAGAGGAATGCCATTTCTATTTGAGACAAATGAAGAAAGTATAAAGTCGTATGTTGAGAGCATGAAGAACAAAAGTGATGTGGAGGACTAATTTTGAGCTTCAATGACTTTTGAAGGTGCTACTTTTTAACTGCACTTTCTGTTCTTCTGGTCATAATGAATGGGTAGAGTATTTTACAAATTTGGTCCCTATGCTTTACTCAAAATTGTAAGTTTAGTCCAATGTTGTTTCTTTTAGAACTTGCATTTCGTTTGCAAGAGGGACTAAATCCACAATGTGATTTTGAGTAAAACACAGGGACCAAGTTTGTAATTTCTCTTATCTCTATTCTCTATCTCTGGTGTTACGCTTTTTTTTTTCCTTTTCATTTTTTTTCTACAAAATTCAATTTCTCTTTGTGAACTCAAGTTTTATGCATTCTTGTGTCTCCAAATGTATAGTTATTTGTTTTTCATCAATTTTTTAATTATTTATTTGCTTAGCAGATAACAAATTAACAACCGTTTTATTTATGTTTACAATATATTAAAAAAATAAAGAAATGAACATTGATAAATAAAATTTTATGATCTTCATTGGAATCCATATAAAACATCGATTAATGCATAAATATGCACGTGAACTCTTTGAATGAGAAACCATGTTGTAACTTCAATTAATGCATTGCTTCCATGGAAAACTTCACTTTAACACTTTGACATCTACAAGTTGAAGTTATTATATTTATTTTTTTGACAAGATTTGTCATTCGTTTTTAGACTTTAAAATGAACCCAAAAGCTATCAGCTTTAATTAAAGAAAAGCCCCCACCATACCCCCTCCATATCCGTTCAAGAATCAAAGAACAATGCTATTGTGATATTAAAGCTTAAGAACTACCCATTTGGGCCCACAAAACGAACAACATGAGACATTGCGTAATTTTCCCAATTATAATGGTATTATTCAAATGCAAATCAATTTGTATTTGAATGACACGACAACTAGCGTATGTTGGATGAGTACTTGAATATGTTGTGAAGAACTTTACACGAAAGTCTTTAAAACGTTTGCTATGATATCATTCGGTCTTATCAAGATAATATTTTTGCAAAACAACCAATACCATTACGTTGTAAATGAATACATGCGTGTATTTCTTAGAATGTTTGGTAGCATGAACTGCACACATTGGAATTGAAGGAATTTGCCGGCAGAATTGGGAGACCATGCACATGAGAAGTGCTCACGAATTCCCACCAAATGATAGTTGAAGTAGCGACATCACAAGATTTATGGTTCTAGCAATGAGTTAAATGTTCTCTACCATTTACAACTATTCATCGCAAAACTTATCGGGAAAAGAACCCAAATGTTCATTTTATTTGACATGAGAAGAATTCAAGCATTGTGACTATCTTGTAGATGAGATATACCAAAGTCGGGCAACTTTTGTAAAATCACTTTTACATCCGGTTGACAACAAAAAAATGGTTAAAAGTGGCACAAGAAGCAGTAAGAAAAGACATGAAACAGACTTTTGGTGTCCTAAAAAATCATTGGGGGCATAATACAACTCCCCCGCATGGATAATGCATAGTAACAAAACTAGAGATATAATGTACCATTGTATTATATACACAATATAATACTGAAAGATAAGTTATATGTCTGGTTTATGATACTGATCTCCCCATTGAGATAAAAATAATCGAATATATAATATATAATCCTTGAATTGTGTGATGAAGAAACTTACTACCAACTTCGCTCGGTTCTTATTAATCATATTAAACATGACTACATAATTAGTTGAAAATCTATCCAATTTAAAATTATTACATAGCATAAAGTAATTTTATAGAAAATCTAGTAACTTATGGTTAGTTTATACTTTTTGCCGTCTAATCTCACACTATAGAACTATACTAACATCACACGATCTATTTTATCCTAGTCCAATATTTTTATTATAGAGCAGTTTACAAAACCATTTGTCGTTTTAGTAAATTTAGCTACTACCTAATCGTATTATTTGTAACTAAAATTCATGTATTTGATCTAAAAATTGAAAATTTTATTATTAACATTATGTTCTTTTGCTATGAAAAGAAGACAAATGGTAAATGATATATGGCCGTGGAAAACTAGGCGTTGAACTTTGAAGTGAGGATGGACAGACGCAGGTCCAATGGTAATCCTTTATCCGTTTATATATATATATATATATATATATATATATATATATATATATATATATATATATATATATATATATATATATATATATATATATATATATATATATATATATATAGGGAAAAGTGAATATACCCTTAAGGGTATATAAACTTAGGTATCCAAACTCATAATAATACGTTGTTTTGTTTGATATATTCATTATAATATTGTTAAACTTCAATCCTTAACTTGATTTATATTCAATATTTTTAAATTTTCATTATTATCTTCCTCTTACATCACATCTTTTTGTCGAACACTTAATAGGCTATATATATTATTATTGAAAATAATAATTATGTAAGAGGAAGATAAATATGAAATTTATAAAAAACTTTGAAGTAATTCAAGTTAGAAGTTGAATTATAAGAACATTGGACAATTACAATGTCTATATATGATACAAACGATGTAGTATTATGAGTTTGGGTAACTAAGCTTATATACCCTTAAGGGTATATTCACTTTTCCCATATATATATATATATATATATATATATATATATATATATATATATATATATATATATATATATATATATAGGGTTAGGTTATTTTGTTTTCACTATCTATTGTGTGCATTTATGACTGATTCTGGACCAATCATTTTAGTTATTTTAAGAAAGTAATTAATGCATATTACATGTTAAAGATATAATAGGTATTAATTATATCTTCAGCATTTAATAAGCATTAATTACTTTCTTAAAATAACTAAAATGATTGATCCAGAATCAATCATACAGGCACACAATAGATAGTGAAAACATTTGAACCTAACTCTCTCTCTCTCTCTCTCTCTCTCTCTATATATATATATATATATATATATATATATATATATATATATATATATATATATATATATATATATATATATATATATATATAGGGAAAAGTGAATATACCCTTAAGGATATATAAGCTTAGGTACCCAAACACGTTATAATACGTCATTTTGTTTGATATATTCATTATAATGTTCTTAAACTTCAACCCCTAACTTGATTTACTTTCAAGATTTTCCAATTTTCACTATTATCTTTCTCATACATCATATATTTTTACCGAACACCTACTAATCTATATATATTGTAGCTGAAAATGAAAAATATGTAAAAGGAAGATAAATGTGTAATTTATAAAAATCACGAAAGTAAATCAAGTTAGAAGTTAAATTATAAGAACATTAGACAATTAGAATGTATTATATAATACAAAACGACGTAATATAGTGAGTTTGGGTACCTAAGCTTATATACCCTTAAGGGTATATTCACTTTTCCCATATATATATATATATATATATATATATATATATATATATATATATATATATATATATATATATATATATATATATTCATTTGAGACCACCTATATTTTGTGAGACCGTGAGATGCATTTTTTTATTTTTTTTTAATTTTTTTTAGTTAATTCAAGTTCCGAAAATAATATTTAAAAAAAGAATTTTTGGATTTTTCCATTTATTTTGCATTTTAAAATTATTTTTTAGAATATGTACAGTGTAATATTATATTAGAATATTTCACGTATTTTTAAAAAAAAATGGAATTTATTTTTATTTATTTTTAGTTAATTCAAGTTCCGAAAATAATATTTAAAAAAGAATTTGTAGATTTTTCCATTTATTCTGCATTTTAATTTTTTTTTTTAGAATATGTCAGTGTAATATTCTATTAGAATATTTCACGTATTTTTCAAAAAAAATGGAATTTATTTTTAGTTTATTTTTATTTTTTTTATTTTTTTTTAGTTAATTCAAGTTCCGAAAATAATATTTAAAAAAGAATTTTTAAAATTTTTCATTTATTCTGCATTTTAAAATTATTTTTTAGAATATGTCAGTGTAATATTCTATTAGAATATTTCACGTATCTAAAAAAAAACGGAATTTTTTTATTTTTTTTATTATTTTTTATTTTTTTTAGTTAATTCAAGTTCCGAAAATAATACTTAAAAAAAGAATTTTTGGATTTTTCTATTTATTTTGCATTTTAAAATTATTTTTAGATTTGGTCGCACGGTCTCACAAAATTAGAATGGTCTCAAATGAACCTAAACCTATATATATATATATATATATATATATATATATATATATATATATATATATATATATATATATATATATATATATATATATATATATATATAGTAACCGTTTACCCGCGCTAAGCGACGGGTACGGATAATTTCTTTTAAAAATTAGTTTTCTAGATGCGATTAGTTTCTTTACGCAAATGAGAGTGGGAGGCGTTGGTGAAGGCTAAAGTTTTCCTTTGTCGGCTGCAATGTGATGAGCGAAAGGGAGAGTAGCAAATGTGAGAGAGAGAATTATAGAATCAATTGCTCATTATAGAAGTAGACGGGCAGTTGTATATAAGAGATTTTTCGAATTCAAAGTCTAATGTAACAATATTCCTTAACTTATATTATGAATTTGTCATTATATATGAATTGGCTTAATATTGTTTTTTAAATCTCATTTATTCCTTAATTTATGGGTATATATGCATATTAGAAATTGTACTTTGTGTTTGATAATATGTTGACATATCCAGTGTTATCTATTAATCTTACATATTAATAATCTTATCGTTTTCATTAAAATGCAAACGAAAAATTCTATTACTTCTTTATATTTAAATGATAGAATTAGGTATATTTACACAGTGATGACTTGTCCTTGGCGCTTTTATAATTTGTATGACTTAAAATTTAATATGGCTTGTCCTAAAAGTGCTAATTCTTATCTTTTCCTTAATTGAGGGAATACACATTCAACTTTTGACAACTTCATTTTCCGATAGGTTTCAGATGAGATATTTAAGGGATATGATTAAGATTGTACATTAAATTTTTAAAATTTAAAATTCAATCTCATCTTGTGATTTTATATTTTTTGGTAATATATGAAATAATGTCCAAAATTAGTCTGATTTATGCAATGAATAATTGTGTTCAAAACATCATGATTTATACTGATAAAAATTAAGTATGAATTGTTAAATACTTTATAAGGTTTATACATGATTAGTAAGAGGCTTAATCATTACAAATACTAAAATTATAAAAACAATGTTTTGTCGGGCAAAACATATTATCTTAAGAAATAAAAATAAAAAGTAGTATGTATTTTACTTATCAACACTTTTGGAGCATTATCATGTCAAAATTGATACAAACTTGTAATCTCGTAAACCTTATTAAAATCGGATTAGACACTAAAATTGGAATCTACATTTGGAATTAAAGTTTTTATTATACTTGTTTAATGTTCTTTATGAATGAATAATAATAATAATAATAATAATAATAATAATAATAATAATAATAATAATATCGTGCTTATTAAGAAATTATTGCGTCTTTTAATATCAAAATCAATTCACCAATTTTTATAAACCAAAATATCCAATGCGATCTATTTTCCTTAATATTTTTAAGTCGTTAGCTTTTATATGGTACAACAAAATCACATTAATATTTAGAATTTTTACTTAATTGGTTTTCCTTATGTTCAAAAAAAGTCTATAATATTAAATATAAAATAAATGTATAAACATAATAAATGGCAAAACAAACGCAAAAATGAGTTATTAATAGTTGATATTTACAAAATAAATTCATTAACTACACAAAATGAGTATTTATTCAGAGAACTACAAACTGAAATCATAATTAAAAAGAATTTTAAACAATTTGAAATACTAACCGAATCCAAAAAGAGTAATGACACAAATGACCAAAAAAAGATTAATGGTGTATCTACCACGAGCTAGCATTTCATGTTCAACCACTTTGATACCAGAAAATTAGCAATGTACTTTCCATATTTTCCTTGGTATAGCATTATACTTAACTTTTAGTGTTAGCACCTGTCTATCCAAGCATTTAGCCTTGACTTCCAATTTTCATCACAGCCTCAAGTAATCTAGAAACAAATGAAAAAAACATGCATAAATTAATATGCAATTCCAAAACTGGATCCTAAAATTTAGAAATCAATGATAAGTTAGCTTGTAATGTTGACTTCAAGACCTTAAAGATTCCACCTCTCTACCTGTTAAACCAATACAAAACATGTTAACATGGTTTTTGCTACAATTTATCCGTCATTGTAAAATTCACCAGAAGAAACCATGACTACAATCATTTCGAGCTCACTACCATATTCAAAATTGAAAGTACAAACACCATAAGATATGTCGTATAGGATGGAAGTAGGCAAAATGACACCGAAAACCTTAACATTTTCCATCTTAGGGTCAATTGACTGGGTATACTACCCTCTATCATAATGTTCACATGAAAGAAACACAAGAAAGTGATCAGAAGCCCAAAACACACACCAAAGTATAATTTAGAATAGAGAGGATACAACGGTGATGGTGGTGGTACGGTGATGGTAAGAAATTCCAGAGAAAATTTCATGAGATAGATGATACATAGGGAATGAGTTAGAGATAGAAACATAAATTAAAGGAGAACCAAATATTTTTTTATCATAAAGAAATATATCAATGGATTTTAATTGATGATTTGTAACAAAAAAAAAATCAAAAGTAAATAATGTAATTGTAAATAAACAGAACTTACAGCACAATCACGGAATTGCCCCCACTAATGTCCAAACTACTCTATATTTCTATAAATCATCCATTATTCTCTTAATATATGAAACCCATTTCCAACAACTTGTCCCAAGATGACCAACCTTGGTTTCCTATCCTACCATACCCACATCAAAACATTTACCAACTCGAACATAAAGTTGCAAAATCTTGATATGAAAGAATCATACTTGATATAAAAGATGATGAAGAAAATCATGTATATGAAGAAGACCATGATGTTTTAATGACCTGAAATGGAGCTTTCAAGTGACTTCTGTGCAAAATACTCCTAACATCACAAGTCTGTAAATCGCATTAGCCTTTCCTTATAACATACATAACTATTGCAGCCCCATGAAGCATTTATTCATCAGATGCTTCATCCCAAAAAAATTGAAAAAAAATCATATCATTCATGAAAGAACACATAGCAAATAAGAAATAACGGATAAGTCATATAAAATATTTATCTCATGTTCATCATAAAAAAAGAGCATAGAAGAAATAAAAGATAATCATACCTTTGCTATTCTAAAACAAATATGATGATTTATGATAAAATCTTTATTGCACACAACATTCCCTTCATTGCCAAACTGTATATTTTGGTAGAAAGATCAAACATGAATTAACATTTAAAAAGAGAGAGTTAGTCACTGCGGTTTTCTCATTTTTCTCATGCTAGCTATCAAGTTCTTAATTTGTAAGGTATCCTTGAAGCACGACCTTTGATGATCCCAACCAACGACTTCCATGCATGTATCATACAACATAAACAGAACAAAATAACTTGAATTGAAAAAATTGTTATTGAACTTTTATTAATGTTTACCTGTTGAGAATGAGTAAAAGGTTAACCAACAGAGGCTGTTATTGGGTGAATCAAATAAAGATTTTTTTTATACATAGCAACAAATCATGCATCCATAGAAAATCTTGACGTTGTTCCCTTTGCGGATTAGTTTGGAGAGATGGATAAGAGAAAAATATAGATAAACATCTTTGTTAAGCTTGACAGTTGAGAGTTGCAGGCAAAGGTTTTTGAACGAAGTTGAATGTATAATACATTATGTATATATGGAAGATACCACATATATATGAGGAAATAACGATAATCAATCCTTAAAAGGCTCTTTAATTGAATTGTTAAATTGTTCCATAATAAACGTATTATTATTTATTAGGTTTTAGGGATTCGATTTGAAATTTGAACTATATTAATTGATCATATTTATGGTATGATTTTTTTCACTTAGTTTTGGACCTTTAAAAATACATGTTTTTCTTAATGCATTAGAAATTGTACATGATGCTTACATTAGTGCACCTCTTAATTTTCAAGAAATGGGCAATATCCTTAATAATATAGTAAAGATATATATATATATATATATATATATATATATATATATATATATATATATAGGGTTAGGTTCATGTGAGACCGTGAGACACATTTTTATTTTATTTTATTTTATTTTATTTATTTTTTCTAGTTAATTCAAGTTTCGAAAATAATATTTAAAAAAATAATTTTTGGATTTTTCCATTTATTTTGCATTTTAAAATTATTTTTTTGAATATGTACAGTGTAATATTCTATTAGAATATTTCACGTATTTTTCAAAAAAAATGATTTTTTTTTAATTTTTTTTAGTTAATTTAAGTTCCGAAAATAATATTTAAAAAAATAATTTTTAGATTTTTCCATTTATTTTGCATTTTAAAATTATTTTTTAGAATATGTCAGTGTAATATTATATTAGAATATTTCACGTATTTTTAAAAAAAACGAGATTTATTTTATTTTATTTTATTTTTTTAGTTAATTCAAGTTCCGAAAATAATATTTAAAAAAAGTATTTTTGGATTTTTCCATTTATTTTGAATTTTAAAATTATTTTTAGATTTGGTCTCACGGTCTCACAAAATTAGAATGGTCTCAAATGAACCTGAACCTATATATATATATATATATATATATATATATATATATATATATATATATATATATATATATATATATATATATAGGGAGTGGTTCAAATGAGAACCACAAAAGATTAAGAACCCTAAGAACCTCATTTAATAACTAAATATATATTGTGAATATTATCAAGTTTGTTAAAATCCTGATTTTTGACTTTTTGGTAAGAAAATGGCAAAATCGTAATTTTTTTTAGTCTAATACTTCCGTGCATCCATTCATTTAAATTTTAACACAAAATTTTTATAAAATACAACTTTATACAGTCCATTTACAGTTTAATACATAAAATTCACAACTTAACATAACTTATTTTACACTAATTCTCAAATTCATAGAAATCAAATGACGCCATCAACCACTTGTGTCAACATTGCAACGACTGTTTCTTTCAAATGAGATCTACATATAAAGTCAAACAATGACATGTTAAATACTACATTCATAGTTTAATAAACTGGTTTATTCATCCATTTTGAATTTAATGCAAAATAATTATAAAAACTAAGGCATTCTTACATACTTATATAACATTAAAAATAAATATATTTACAAGAAATTAATACAATTTTTTTTACATAAATTATTCATATTTTATTACAAAAATTATTAAAAAAAATCACAACAACATGTAGTCAATTCATCATTTAATATACCCAATTATCGTTTAATATATAAAATTTAAATCTTAATATAAAAAATTTAAAACTTTAATACATAAAAATATCATATTCTTAACTTAAAACATACATTTATACATTTAGATCTAATGGTTGGTGTTTTTCAAAATTTAATGTACATAATTCACAATTTAAATTTTATATAATTTTGTTAAAATTAGAGAAAATAATATATATGTATAATGATTATTTCTTCTCATATTTCAGAAGCAAATACAAAATTCATAAAAATTTCAAATCTTAATACAGTCAATTCACAGCTTAATACAATCATTTCACAGTTTAGTACATAAAATTCACAGCTTAATACAGTAATTCATAGTTTAATACACAAAAAATATATATGCACGACTATATTTTTTTTTAACTTAATACTAGCAGTTATATATTCATATCTAGAGACATTTTTATCTATTAAATTGTGAATTTATTATAATAAGTTGTGAACAAATTTACAGCTTAACACAACAAATTCACAGTTTAATAAAATATATTCACAACTTATTTACAAGTATAATCTCATATTTCAGTGTATGAAAAACTCATTTATATTTTAATATATACATAAGTTATCTCATACTTCATAAGCAAACATCAAAAGAAAAATATATACGTGAATCATAAAAAAGGATAACTTATCTGAAATCAACGAAGATGATGAGTGAGAAATAGAAAATATCATTACTCTTCCACTATCGCCACCATTAACACTGCCAAGTACCAGTCTACCATACGTTGCCATCAACCATCTTCACCACAAAACATCAATGTCAACACCAACAACATCATCCCCTAAAAAATCAGAAAATGATTAAAAAAACAAAATTCACAGTTTAATTCATTATTTCAGACACTAATTCACAACTTAATTTAATATTTCATACACTAATTCAAAACTTAATTCAATATTTCAGACACTAATTCACAAGTTAGTGCATAAAAAAAACACATTCATAACTTAACTTACATATTCACAATTTAATGCATAAAAACACATATTCACAGTTTATACACTATGTTCACAACTATTTTATAGGTATAAAATTCAAATCTTGATAAAAAAAAATAGAATTCACAGTTTAATAAAACATTTCAGGACTGTTATTCATAATTTAATCAAATACCTTGTATGCTCTATAAAAAGATATCAAATGATCGATTTTTAAAAAAAACTTAAAACTTATAAAAATAATATATTCTCATATTAAAATTAATTAAAAAAAAAGTCATGTATTCACAACATAAAACTTATACTTTTTTATTAATAATAGTTAAAACTAACATTAACATAACTAAATAATTTATGAAACCTTAAAACGTCACAATTTAATCACAAGAACAATAATACAAAAAACAATCATACACAAATCATTCATATTTTAACTCAAAGTTAATTAAAAGTTCAAAATTTAATATAATTAATTCACAATTTAAACGATAAATTCACAACTTAAGCTTAGTGCGGTTATTCATATTTCTAAACACAAAAGTTACAATTTAATACTCAAAATCCATAGCTTAATAAAATCAATTCACAATTTAAACAGAAATTATACAGCTTAATGCAGTCAATTTACTGTTTAAAACTCAAATATCACAACTTAATACACAAAATTTATAGCTTAATACAATAAATTCACAATTTAATACACATATTATCCATTCATAACCATATTATCAACTTAAAACTCTTAGTACAATCAATTCACAGTTTAATACACAAAATTCACGGCTTAATGTAACAAATTCATAGTTTAATACACATAATATATATTCATAGTCATATTCTCAAATTAAAACTTACATATACATAATATTCACAACTTAATACAATAAAATCATAGTTTAATACACAAAAATATGCATTCACAACCATATTATCAACTTATAACTCTTAATACAGTCAATTTACAGTTTAATATATAAAATTCACAGCTTAATACAATAAATTATAGTTTAATATAAAAAAATTCACAACTTCATATAATCAATTTATTGTTTAAACAAGAAATTCACAACTTAATGTAGTCAATTCACAGTTTAAAACACAAAAATCATAGCTTAATAGATATCATCATATTTTAACACAAAATCCATACAAGTTTCACAACTTAATTTAGTCGATTCACAACTTAATATTGTTTATGCACAACTTAATACTGTCCATTCAAAGTCTAATCACAAAATTCATTATAGTTGAAGTTTAAGATCCAACAGATATCCACATAAGAGATGTGAAAAAAATAATGTATTCACAGTTTAAAACTTCAAGACCTCCACATTAAAACTTGACAAATTAGGAGTAAACTAACATATTTGATATAGATTTAAAGCACACCAATGAAGATATGAAGTAAACCAACACATCAGAGAAAAACCGAGGAAGAATTTACTCAAAATAACAACAAAAAACTTATTTTCACAAGCTATGGAAGAACAAAAATGAGTGAAAACACTAAAAATATGTGAACAAAAGTAATAAAATGAGTATATATGTGATATCCTTCAGATCTGGAACAAAAAGCACGTGAAGCTTGTCAATCTCGCAAGGAAACACCAACGACAGATAGAAACCACAAAACTAACACTTGAGAAAAGAGATTGTAGTTGTTAAAACTCATATTCAATTAGATCTAACCAGATCTGAACAGATCTAGATTAGGAACACTATAAAAAACAAGAGAAAACAATCAGACTCTCATATCTAACCAGATATGAGCAAAAAGCGCCAAGGAAAGTCAACAAATTCACGAATCTGTCAACATACCACCGGACACGAAAAACGGTGGTGGTTGTTTGCCGGAGATCGCATAGATCTAGATCTAAAGATGAAAATAACAAACAACTTTCGCAGATCTAAGACATGAAGAAGACAAACCAGATCTGAAGAAATCAGATCTAAAATCATGAGCACGATGCACAAAAAAATGAACTGATCTGAGATGTTCAGGTGGTGGTCTGACATCGGAGGTGCTAACAGTGGTTTAACGCCGACGATAGTTGTTGCTCTCCAGATCTGATACATTTTTTTTCCATTTAGAGAGAGAAGTGGAACTGAAGGAGGTCGGTGTTGTTGGTGGTTGTTTGCCTTATTCAGCGGTAACAATTCATCGGAGTAGTGGTGGAGGAGAAGAAGTGACAGTAGATCTAGATCTAAGCGTGGTGGTTCCAGATCTGAAGTTCCGGCGACATATGTAGGCGTTTTCGTAGGTAATCGAAGGCTGTGACAAATGAAGAGAAGTAACGGCTGTGGAGTCGCCATCGGCGATGGTGGCGGCAGTGGGGCCGCCTCCGGCGGTGGTGTTGTCACGTTTTTTTAAATCAATACGTGAAATATTCTAATAGAATATTACACTGTATATATTCTAAAAAATAATTTTAAAATGCAAAATAAATAGAAAAATCCAAAAATTCTTTTTTTAAATATTATTTTCGGAACTTGAATTAACTAAAAAAAAATACGTCTCACGGTCTCACAAAATTAGGTCGTCTCACATGAACCTAACCCTATATATATATATATATATATATATATATATATATATATATATATATATATATATATATATATATATATATATATATATATGTTCAGGTTCAATTGAGACCATTCTAATTTTGTGAGACCGTGAGACTTGAATTAACTAAAAAAAATAAAAAAATAAAAAAATAAAAAAAATCCCGTTTTTTTTTTAAAATACATGAAATATTCTAATAGAATATTACACTGTACATATTCTAAAAAATAATTTTAAAATGCAAAATAAATAGAAAAATCCAAATTTTTTTTTCTTTTAAATATTATTTTCGGAACTTGAATTAACTAAAAAAAAAAATACGTCTCACGGTCTCACAAAATTAGGTCTTCTCACATGAACTTAACCCTATATATATATATATATATATATATATATATATATATATATATATATATATATATATATATATATATGTTCAGGTTCAATTGAGACAATTCTAATTTTGTAAGACCGTGAAACTAAATCTAAAAATAATTTTAAAATGCAAAATAAATGGAAAAATCCAAAAATTCTTTTTTTAAATATTATTTTCGGAACTTGAATTAACTAAAAAAAATAAAAAATAAAAAAAATCTCATTTTTTTTGAAAAATACGTGAGATATTCTAATAGAATATTACATTGTACATACTCTAAAAAATAATTTTAAAATGCAAAATAAATGGAAAAGTCTAAAAATTCTTTTTTTAAATATTATTTTCGGAACTTGAATTAACTAAAAAAAATTAAAAGAAAAATAAAAAGAATTCTCGTTTTTTTTTTGAAAAGTACGTGAAATATTCCAATAGAATATTACACTATACATATTCTAAAAAATAATTTTAAAATGCAAAATAAATGGAAAAATCCAAAAATTCTTTTTTTAAATATTATTTTTGGAACTTGAATTAACTAAAAAAAATAAAAATAAATAAAAAAATGCGTCTCGCGGGCCGTCTCACATGAACCTAACCCTATATATATATATATATATATATATATATATATATATATATATATATATATATATATATATATATATATATATATATATATATATATATATATATATAGGGTTAGGTTCATGTGAGACGGCTCGTGAGACGCATTTTTTAGTTATATATATATATATATATATATATATATATATATATATATATATATATATATATATATATATATATTCAAAGTAATTACTGTGTTATTGTATGCATAAATGTGGACCAATCAATTTTATTTATTTTAAAAAAGTGATTAATATATATTATTTACTTAAATATAATTGAAAATATCATTTAATTTAATTACAAGAGTATTTTAGTCAATTAATATAGTTTTAATAAAGGAAAATTGCATATTTTAAGGGATCATAGATTCTATTAATTTTAAAAATCCGATTTTATGAATTATAATTCTTTTAATTCAGACATTCTGACAGCATATGTTTATGAGTATATTCAAAAAATAAAAATTATCTTGAACCATAAATAATAAAAGTATTCTTGAATATATTTCTTGATCATGACTTTAAAAATTCTTGTAGAATAACAAATTCTTGAACAAACAATTGAAGGATAAAAACAAAAAATACATTATTTCTTATAGAATCTGGGTAACAATTGTTCATTTCTGTCAAAAGCAAACTCAAAATATCTAATTTGTTCATTTCATAGATTCAAGATAAAGCAAACAACATCCTAAAACACCATTTTTTACCTATTTTGATTAATTGGAAAAAGAGAGGGAGAGAGAGAGAGTGAAAAGAATATTCTTTTACCTGTTCATGATCGATGATCGCAACTAAACCACCAAACCAAATCGATTGCTGCCACTGTGAGCATTCGACCATGCCACCATCGGAGCCCCCTGTAACCACCTTCGTCCTTCCCCTGCTCCATTCGTGAATCCTTCTTCCTTCTTCGTGTGTTGATGACGATCGAACCAGCCAAAAAATGAAAAAATAAGATATTTTGTCAACCAGCAAGATTTGTGGCTTCAGATCTCTGATATTTTTCCAACAGTTATTAAACCAAACGAAAAAAAAGAGGGCAGGGGAGGTAGAGATTAAGGAAATGGATAGCTGTGAAGAACACCGTGACTATGGCAGTGAGCAACACCTTTACACAACTGAAATATAAAGCTCTGGCTCTAAGAAGGAGGTAGAGGAGAGGGATTAGGGCCCTTGCAATGAGAATCGATGAACTTCTTGAGATCGGTGTCCAGATACTCAAAGACGAGGTAGAGTAGGGGTTTGCCGTTATGGTGGATGTGGTGGACGCAGATGAGGCGGACGATATAGATGGAATTGGAGAGCATCTGGAGAAGGGAGATCTCACGGAGGGAGATGGGCGGGATGCCTTCCTCGTCCATCTCCAGACGGGTTTTCTTGAGGGCTACGAGTTGGCCAGTTTCTAGTCTATTCCAATTTTGCAAATCGGCCAAGATTTGGTTTTTAGATAAAGAGGGTAACGAGATTTAAACTGGAGAGATATGGTTAAAAGTCAATACCATGATTATAGGGATTATTTTGGAGGTTACTAAACAAATTACTAAAATACCCTTATTTATTTATTTAATTATTTAATTTTTATTTAATTTTGATTGGCCCACATTTATGCATACAATAACACAATAATTACTTTAAATACCTGAACCTATCTCTCTCTCTCTCTCTCTCTCTCTCTCTCTATATATATATATATATATATATATATATATATATATATATATATATATATATATATATAAGGGTGATCATAGTTGTAGAACTCGCTACTCGGTACCTACTCGGCCGACTACCGAGTAGCGAGTACTCTGGAGTACTCGTATTCGATCATTCATATAAAAATATTTTTAGGGAAACTATATATGTCAAAATCATAAGTTAAAACCATGAGTTGAATGAAATATATAACAAGATTAGATGCATGTGAACACATAAAAACTAAAAAAACACACAATGGTCCCACTTCGTGAATAATTATTGAGAATTTAAGATATATATGCAGTAATAATCACATATGTGTGTGTTAAATAATAAATCATTAAGTATATTATACATAATAAAAACCTAGTTGCTCGAGTTTTACAACATTGTTCACTTCAATAAGGGGCCGGTCGGGGAGTACTCGGATTTTGTAACTCGCCTCGGTCAGGGGCCGAGTAGCGAGTACTCGGACGAGTACTCGGCCAACTCGGCGAGTTTTACAACACTAAGGGTGATGTAACATCTTGTTTTGAGTTACTTTCATTTTTGACCCTTATATTGAGATTTATTGCATTTTGGTCCTTATGATGTAAGACTTGTAGACGAGTGGGGCTAATATTGCCACTTTTGGATTACAGGGGCGGAGCCACGTACGTTGGGCGTACGTTTTGTGTACATTGGCTGTACGGGGTGAAGTCCCAAACCCAAATATTTAGGGTTTGGACCCTAGTTATTCATCATTATCTCTCAACCTTGGCTATTTTCAGCAGCCTCCATCCTCTCAAAACGTCATTGCAACCCTAATCCACCTTGTGAAGCATGTCTAAGCTTGAGTGTGTGTAACACCTGAAATCTTGAGGAATAATTATTGGGAATAAATCCCCTTTTGAGGATTAGACACAACGTGTTGGAAGAACCAACACAGCGTGTCTAGATTTGAAGAAACGCGACTTTCATTAAGGTCAACACGGCGTGTTTATGCCATATAATGACGTGTTGGTGGCTGGTGGAGAAAACCCTAATTTTTAGGGTGTTGCACCCTATATAAAGGCCTTAAGTCCTCATAGTTAGCCTCCTTACCAGCCTCCATTGCCACTGAAACCCTAAAATTGATCTTTAAGTCTCTTGGCGATGTTCTTGAGCTAGTAAGAAGTTCTTGGTGCTCATTTTTGGTCTTTGTGTAGGAAGAGGAGATCTTGAAGTTTTCTTGCTTGGTGGAAAGGTTTTGGATCCAGAATCATCTTCTTTTGTGTAAGATTCCTAAGGTATCAAGTTTGAACCTTGACTTATAGATGTTTAGATCTCTTGATATTGTGCTTTGTTGTGTTTTTGGTCCCTTTTTGGGTTGATGTGAGAGTGAAGTCGTTTAAGGGCTTGTTATTCTAGATCCAAGTTTGTATTGGACTCCTTGAGCATAAAGGTGCAAGATTTATGAGATAATTGGTTACATGTATGCATTAATTCACTCATAAAGTCCTTTTTAAGCTTAAGAGCTTCACTTAGACATGCATGAACGTAAAGTTGGCAGCTTTACGTGGTTTTCCAGCTCAAGGAAGTCAGATCTATGTTTTGGGCTATGTATTTATGGATTATGTGCTTATTGGTTAAGACCTTGCATTATTAAGCTTTATGGGTTGAGTTTTGAACCTTTTTGGGTAGTCCCAATGGATAAAGTTGCAAACTTTATCCTTCTGGACCACATTATGGACTAGATCTGAGCTTTGGAACTCTTCGTGTCGGAGAAACAATTTAATGTATTAAGCTGTTGAAACTTGGGTAAATAGGACGTGTTTGCAAACCAACACGGCGTGTTGGCTGGCGTTTTCCCAATTATTTGGATGATGGCGAAACACGGAGTGTTTGGTCAACATGCACTGTTGACTTTGACTTTGACCCGAAGTTTGATCAAGGTTAACCTTGGGGTGTTTTGGGGCATGTTTGGGCCTCATGAATTGTTAAATTGGGCCTTGGCTTAGGGCCAAGTTATAAAGAGGGTAAAAAGGTATTTTACCCTAGTTTGGACACTTAGTGTGAGTCGAATCCGATTATTGATGGATGATTAACTTGTGATTGATAGCACGACGATTGTTGCAGGCCAGCAGCCAGATATTCTTTTTGTGAGATTCGGCAGTGCGAGGTAAGTCTCCTCAGTGTGTTTGGCGGGTCGAAGGCACCAATGCCGGCCTATGGTTTATTATGTTAGGATGTTAGATTTCCGCATGACTCTTGCATGTTTATGCGTTGGTATGTATGCCGAGCAGGGCTCGATGCCGGGCTGAACCCGACAATTGTATTGTATGTTGTTATCTTTGTGATTATCGTATGTGTTAGTAGGATTATGTGTTTGTATGATGGGTGGGGCCCATTATGTGAGTATGAGCAGGGCCCGATATGTGAGTGTGGTAGGGGCCCGTATCTCAGTGGGTGGGACCCGTTATGCGAGTGTGGGTGGGGCCCGTATCTCAGGGCAGGGCCCGTTATGTGAGTGTAGGCGGGGCCCGTATCTTATTGGGACAGGGCCATTATGTGCTTAGGTATGTATGGTATGAGGTATCTTGGGAAACTCACTAAGCTTGGTGCTTATGGTTTTCAGTTTATGTTTCAGGTACTTCGGCTTTTCAAATGGAAGAGTTCAGGATGATTGTAGAGCACACACCACATGTTTCTGCATTCTATGAAGTACTCTGATTTGATGATGTTTTGATGAATCTTGATTACCTTGGTTTTATGGGAATGTTATGTATTAATGATTTATTAATCTAAAAACAAAAATTTTATGTTATTATTTTTGGGACGTTACAAGTTGGTATCAGAGCCTTGGTTTGATGGATTCAGACATACTCTCGGGTGTGTCTGAACTCAAACTAAGAATTTGGTAAAGTTTTTTAAAAAAAAGGAAAGAAAAATGATTTAAAAAGGGAAAAGCAAGTTTTCTAATACAAGGAAAGGTGTGGTGCATGCAATCGACCAAGCTCAAGTAAGTTTCTCCCAAAATACCCATACATGTTATATGATATGATTTGATTTATGAATATGTGAATCGCATGCTAGTTAGGGCTAAGGATCTGCTCAGTTTTTGCGTGATAGAATGCTATGAGAGATGCCTTGTATGCCTATTGTATGAGCTTGTAGACTTGCATGCTAGTTCTGATTAGCCAGTGATAGGTTGGCCTGATATGTGATGCCTGGTAGCCTAGGGAGCATGGGATGCTGGATTTGGTAAGATTTGTATGCATAAGGTAATCAGTAGCGGGAATGGGAGCTCCTAGTATGGGTTGTAGTATGTGGGATTGGATGCTCATGATTATTCTGTGAATTAGAGTGTTACTGCACGAATGCTGCTGGCTTTGTGCTTTGTGGAACTCATAAGTAATGTGAGTTAGGTATTAAGTGAATATGTCAATTCACATGTGGCAGAGGTTGGATAATCTCAGAGTGACGAATTTGACCCTATTGTTCAGCTCTTGTTTGAGTCTAACCGTTGTAGGGATGAGTCTGTTACTCGAAGGATTATCTATGATTTGTTTTATGTGATTGTGTTCTTGAGGTAGCTAACTGAAATTATGAGGAGTTCTTCAGTAGCTGAAGGCAAGGTGAGATCGGGAACCTAGGAAAGTATAAGGATTGCTTTAGTGGGTTTTGTTGCATTGGGTAGCGAGTATTTGGTGCATGGATTTGAGAAGGTGACTTAGAGGATTCAGGAGGATTCTTGAGGAAAGTATGGATAGGTATGGAAGGTAGTATTGGGCCCGTAGTACTGAAATTACATGATCCATACTCAAATCGGAGAGAGTCTTGGAGAATCTAGGAATCCTGTGGGATGAGAATTCTTGTGTATATTTGAATATTTTGCATGTTGTTTTCAGTTTGGTGTTGAGAACTTAGGAATGGGGTTTAGGTTCTGGTTCGGGCTCAGGTGCAGGTATTGAGCCGACCGATGCGTGGATGCAGGAGTTCATCCCATCGGAGATTACTTGCATTTTGGAATGGACCTCAGTTATCTTCGGTTCAGTCAAGGAAGGAAGGAAGGGATTTTGGAGCTCTTGGAAGGTCATTATAGGGCCTTTTGAGTCAGGGTTGTGGTAGGGCAGTTGGGGGCTCATCTGGAGCCCAAAGCTTGTAGATCCCTAAAATCCTTCAGGAAGGAGGATCCTACTGTTAAGTTCATGTCTTTTGGGATCGGGAACCTAGGAAAGCCTAGGGATTGCTTTATTGGGTTTTGTTGTGCTGGGTAGCAAGTATTTGGTGCATGGATTTGATAAAGTGGCTTAGAGGATTTGAGAGGATTCTTGAGGAAAGTATGGATAGGTGTGGAAGATAGTATTGGGCCCGTACTACTAAAAGCACATGATCCATACTCAAGTCGAGGAGAATCTAGAAAGCCTGTGGGATGAGAATTCTTGTGTATATTTGAATATTTTTCATGTTGTTTTTAGTTTGGTGTTGAGCACTTAGGAATGGGGTTCAGGTTCTGGTTCCGGCTCAGGTGCATGTATTGAGCCGACCGATGTGTGGATGCGGGAGTTCATCCCATCGGAGATTACTTGCGACATTTTGGAATGGACCTCAGTAGTCTTCAATTTAGTTAAGGATGGAAGGAAGGTAGGGATTTTGGAGATCTTCGATGGTCATATTGGGGACTTTCGGACCGAGGTTGTGGTAGGGAAGTTGGGGGCTCATCTGGAGCCCAAAGCTTGTGGATCCCTAGAATCCTTCAGGAAGGAGGATCCTATTGTTAAGTTTATGTCTTTTGGGATCGGAGGGGAGTTTTGCACCATGTCCTCAGGATGGTCGGGGTAACTTAGGAGGAGGAAGTCAAGATTCCTTCAAATGATTTTGCGGGTATTATATCTTTTGCTTTCTTCTGGGTTGTTATCATGGATTTATATTGCGTTGGGATTTTGATTGGGTTTGGGTAAGTTATATCTTGGGTTGGTTCTCTCGTATTTTCTGGGTTATCAAGGATTTTTATATGCCATTCTGCATGTCGAGAGTATTCAATGAATCTTTAAAGGGTCGTATCTTGTTAAGCGGGTTTTAGCATGTTCAGTTGTTGATCCATGTCTTTGTTGGGATCAATCTAGGGGTATTGTTTGGAGGGTCTTGGTTCAGGGTTAGCAGGTTAGTCAACCTGTGAAGTCAGGGTTCACTGGTTTTATCATCTGTTATGGTATGATCGGTGGTTGCCTATAGAAGAACTTTTGGGTTCAAACACTACAGGTTGCTAGGAGAGGAGCGGTAGTAGGAAGATGGTGGTGTCAGTTGCATGTGTTGTTGGCCATTGGAAATTTCAGGGGATTTTTATTTTAGCATATGTTATAGACGGTTAGAATTCAGTGACTCCTTGAGAATGGAAGTTGGGGTGAGGATTCGTCATTCAGGGCAAGGGTTATGGTTTTTAGTCGCCAACATAAGAACCCAAGTAATTTGTACGGTATCATGGGAAGTGATTTGGATTATCAGACTAGTTAAGGTTTCAAGAGTATTCTTCAGGATTTCAGGAGTTGGGCGATCATTGAGTTTGGCCAACAAAGGAATTCTAGTATTGATTAGTGCAAATCATAGGCGGTTCATGCTATATGAGGTTTTATGGGATGAGAATCCATCAGACTTATGGGATGAAAGAGCTTTGTCGAATCCAAGTGGGGGAGAATCGATCAGAATTTCCACGAGTTGGATTGGGTGTGGAACTAGGGCAAGTTTCGCATCCTGGTCAGGAAGAGAGACGGCCCAAGTGGCCGTTTAGATTGAGGGTGTGTAAGTGGGAGTTTAGGGAACTCCCAGCAGCTGGTCAACGTCTTCTTATTATGCATACCAGGTTTATGAATAGATCTAGGTCGAGGGTTGTGTTAGAGCCTCGCTGCCTGTCCATGTCTGATGAAGGCTTTGGGGTTCGAAGTATGGCCCGAACACCTGGTTGGATGCAAGTTTCAACTTGGGATGCATGGGGTTGTGATGGTTAAGGTATGGTAAGGACATGGGTGGTAACTATGGTTGGTTAGAAGTGTTGGAAGACTGCGATGGGATCGTAGCATTCACCAGTTCGAGGTAGACTGTCGTTGGAGGTGGTCATGAGCGTAAAAGGGGAATCAGTTTGTGCCTTGGGCACGTCGATTAGGATTGTCGAGTACTATTTCTCTTTTTTAGGTTGAGTACTATTAGGGTCTGGGGAGGAGTCGGGGCTATGTAGCTCTAGATGGCTAGGACACGTGGGTGAGGCCCATGTGATTATTGCAATGCAGGTGGGGCTTGGTAGAGACTGTTGGGTCTAGGTATTGGAAGTTGGTTTTCTGGATTGAGGGTGTGGTTAGTAAGTGGTGCAGAGAGATGTTTGGGTTGGGTGTTCTTATCATTTGGACTCTTGGGAACCTGGTGGCTGGGTAGGTACAAGACTGGTAGTCTCAAAGATGGTTTGGGAATCTCTATACCCCGAATTAGTGAGGGGTTGCTGTGAATCAGAAAGTTTCGGGTGAAATGCAAGCGTAAATCCTTTGATCTCAGGTTATAAGTTAGGGACCGAGATGGTTCTTAGTGGGAAATTTCATTGGGAACCGCGGGTGTTTGTGTGCAAGGCCTTCTCTTGTGTAGGATATGAGTTAAGGAATATGAATGGAAGGGTTCAGGGTTAATGGATGGTTTCAATTTTGTTGGCAGATCAGGCTCTTTTGTTTTGGGTTGGTTCTATTTATGTGGGGTTCAGGAAAGTATGGGGGTTTTAGATTTCAGATGGATTTGATTATATGGTTGGTCATGGATTTCTTCAGATGGATTAGACTAGGGTGGGTCAGTTCGTAAGACTGTGGGAAGACCACAACATGCATGGAACCAGGAAGTGGTAGGTCGTTGAAGGCCGATTGTGATATAATACTACAGTTTGTCTTGTAGCACTCACTTTTAGCGTTGGACTTGGTGGCGTCAGGTTTGTCGGGCTGTTATGATCGGTTGGGGCCATAAGTGGCAAGATAGCTTGGGCAATTATTGCTAGACGAGGCTTTCATTCGGAAGTCGCGTGGGGCAACTGTGTGTGTCTTTTGAATCGGCAACCGGGCGGGAAACCAATGTTTCAGTTAGTGGCAAACAAGTTGGGACCAAGGAGGTATCGAATTCTTGTGGAAAGCAGCTAGGGGCATCAAGATAAGTCAAGGCGATATTAGTGATTTGGGACTCGTGTGTGGAGTCGCTTGGTATTGGGAAAATATGGTAAGAAATTTGCAGGTTGGATTGGATAATCTCAAAGTAAATGATTTGAACTTGTTGCACAACTCTCATCTGAGTCTCACTATTGCAGGGATGAGTCCTCTACTCGAAGGATTATCTGAGTCTTCTGCCAAGTATAAGTGTTATGTAGCAATGATGGTCAGGGATTCGTTTCCACTAGAAGCATCAAGCCAATCAAGGTTTGGAAGCGTTCTGATTAAGTATGGACACTAATGAGAATTTGGCCTGGTAGTGGTTCAGTATGGGGGTCTGTCGGGGTGTCGGACCAATTCGAGATTTCAAGTTTCAGGTAAAGTATGGCTAGTTTTCTGCATGGGATTATGGATTCATCTTCCTCGGGTTTTGAGAGTCTGCTAAGGTTGGGTTCGGTAGCCTTGGGAAGGCAGTTGTATGCTCGGGGATGTGGTTTCATTCTTCAGGCTGTCTGGCGTGCCTGAGATGGTAAGGAATGATTTCGAAGACGAAGTATAATTTAAGTGGAGGAGAGTTGTAACACCTGAAATCTTGAGGAATAATTGTTGGGAATAAATCCTCTTTTTAGGATTGGACACGACATGTTGGAGGAACCAACACATTGTGTCTAGATTTGAAGAAACACGACTTTCATTAAGGCCAACACGACGTGTTTATGCCATAACATGGTGTGTTGGCGACTGGTGGAGAAAACCCTAATTTTTAGGGTGTTCCACCCTATATAAAGGCCTTAAGTCCTCATGGATGGCCTCCTTACCAGCCTTCATTGCCACTAAAACCCTAAAATAGATCTTTAAGTCTCTTTATGGTGTTCTTGAGCTAGTAAGAAGTTCTTGGTGCTCATTTTTGGTCTTGGTGAAGGAAGAGGTGATCTTGAAGTTGTCTTGCTTGGTGGAATGGTTTTGGATCTAGAATCATCTTCTTTTGTGCAAGCTTACTAAGGTATCAAGTTTGAACCTTGACTTATAGATGTTTAGATCTCTTCATATTGTGCTTTGTTGTGTTTTTGGTCCCTTTTCGGGTTGATGAGAGAGTGAAGTTTTTTAAGGGCTTGTTATTCTAGATCTGAGTTTGTATTGGACTTCTTGAGCATAAAGGTGCAATCTTTATGCGATAATTGGTTATATGTATGCATCAAGTCACTCATTAAGTCCTTTTTAAGCTTAAGAGCTCCAGTTAGACATGCATGAACGTAAAGTTGGCAACTTTATGTGGTTTTCCAGCTCAAGGAAGTCAGATCTATATTTTGGGGCTATGTCTTTATGGACTAAATGCTTATTGGTTAAGACCTTGCATTATTAAGCTTTATTGGATGATTTTTTAAACTTTTTGGGTAGTCCCAATAGATAAAGTTCGAAACTTTATCCTTCTGGACCACCTTATGGACTAGATCTGAGCTTTGGAGCTCTTCGTATCGAAGAAAACAACTTTATGTATTAAGCTGTTGAAACTCGGGCAAACACGGTGTGTTGGCTGGGGTTTTCCCGATGATTTGGATGATAGCGAAATACGGTGTGTTTGCAAGTCAACATGGCGTGTTTGGCCAACATGAACTATTGACTTTGACTTTGAGTAGAAGTTTAATCAAGGTTAACCTTGGGATGTTTTGGGCCACGTTCGAGCCTTTTGGATTGTTGAATTGAGCCTTGGATTTGGGGACAAGTTATAAAGAGGGTAAAAAGGTCTTTTACCCTAGTTTGGACACTTAGTGTTATTCAGATCCAATTATTGATGGATGATTAACTTGTGAATGATAGTGCAGGGATTCTTGCGGACCAGAAGCCAGAGATTCTTTTTTGTGAGATTCGAAAGTGCGAGGTGAGTCTCCTCACTGTGTTTACCGGGTCGAAGGCACCAATGCCGGCCCTTGGTTTATTATGCTAGGATGCTAGATGTCTTCATGACTCTTGCATGTGTATGTATTGGAATGTACGCCGTGCGGGGCTCGATGCCGGGCTGAACCCAATGATTGTATTGTATGCTGTTATCTTTGTGATTATCGCATGTGTTGGTAGGATTATGTGTTTGTATGCTGGGCGGGGCCCGTTATGCTAGTGTAGACGTGGCCCGTATCTTAGTGGGCGGGGCCTGATATGCAAGTGTGGTCAGGGCCCGTATCTCAGTGGGCGGGGCCCGTTATGTGAGTGTGGGCGGGAATTTTATATATTAATGATTTATTAATCTAAAAATGAATGTTTTATGTTATTATTTTTGGGACGTTATAATGTGTGTGTTTTGTGCCTTTAAAGAAGAAGGAAGGAAGTAGAGACCATCTTGAAGGAGTGAAGCACTTCAGATCCAGAATCACAACATCATTTGGCATCACTTGGAGGTATAAAGTTCTGAACTTGGTGAAGTTTCACTTAGATCTTCTTTTGGGCTTGATTTTAGTTTCTTTTTGTACCAAATGTGGTGATTCTTGAGCATAGTATGTTCTACCCAATAAGTCGTCCTTTAAGACCTTAGGAGGGGTCTTAAGTCATCAAAATGTGGTCTTGTGGGTTAGTTTTGCTCCATGCACTCTTTAGAAGGACTTAATGCATTAAGATGTTGTACTTTGGGGTATTGGGCACTTAATTGACATGTAATGTCATAAAGTTGGAAAATTTATGACTCTTGAGGATATTTTAACCTTGGATCTGTAAGTGGAAGCATTAATTCGAAGAGTTAAGGGATGAATAGGTTAAGAAGTGGGCAACTGTGTACACTGGGCGTACCACATGGTACACTGCACGTATGCATATATAGCCTTGATGCCTCGCATGCTTCTACGACCCGCGTACCTCCGAAGTACGCCCTGCATATGAGGTTAGAGTGAACTCAGTTGTGTTAACTTGTTGAATTTGACTTTGAGCAAGGGGTATTTTGGCTATTTTAAATGGTGTTTGAGCATTGGTCATTTGGATGAATAGGTGGCGGTTAGAGCTGAGATTCGGAGTCAGGACCTCATCAGCTATTGTTCAGACTATGAGGTGAGTTTTCACCACTGTAATTTCAGGTCGAAGGCACCAAGGTCGGCCCATTGGATTGATATCCTGGTTTACCGTATGTTGTTATGTTGTAGTGATCTATTAGATCTGTATCCTAGTTTGTAGGATGTTGCTATGTGGTAGTGATCTATAGATCCGTTTGTTTGCCTGTTGACTGATTATATGTTTATCTGTTATGTATATGTCGACATATTTTATTGGGTTGAGGTTGTACTTCTTTGTGTTGTAGCCAACAAACCCATGATCATTCCAGATATGAGCTAAGGGCCAATTGGCACACCAGACTTATACTGATGGCTTGAGATCCTTCCAGATACGAGCTGAGGGTGGGTTGGCATTACATAATTAAATCTTTTAAATGATAATCATATGATTAGTCGATATGAAGCTTGCAATGTTAAAGGTTGATATGTTAACATTTCAAAGTTAAGGGACCCAAAGTGTCAATTTGGAAAGTATGTTTGATCAAGGGTTAACTCACCAAGGTTAAATGGATGAGGAATGTTAAAAATGAGATGGCCAAGGACTCATTATGTCAACCTTTTAAAAAAATGTGAAAATAAATGAAGAAATGGTAAATTTGACAAAAGATGTAAACTAGAAGGATCAAATATGAGAAATCCGAAAATAAGAATGCTTCCACTTCATTTCAGCCAAACAAGAACGATGGGAGGAGAAGATAGGAGGTTGGATGGCGATTCAAGCTCAATAGAAACCCTAGGGGCCGATCTCAATCCTTCTTGGTTTATTTGGTGCAAGTTGTGAAGAAATCAAGTGGTTCAAGGTATAATTTCTTCTCCTTTTCACCTAGAATTCAGATTTGTGAAGTGGGTTTGTCCCCAATGTCGAATTTATCTTCTTATAAGGGTTAGGATTTTGGTTTCTAACCTCCCTTACGTTTTTTTATGATCTCAATCTCAATACAATCACCCCATTGATGGATTTGAGGATTTGGGCGAAAACCATCACGAACCCTAGAAACCCAAATTCGGGATTTTGAAACTGATGATGAAATTTGATTGTATTCTAAGAGCGGTTCTGGTGATTGTTTGGCTATAAGGGCAATTTGGGAAACATAGAATGGAATTGAGGATTCCATTGTTAGTTTATGTATTTAGAATGAGATTAATGTGGTTTGATGTACTTAACAACTTTCATAGGAGTGTTCAATGAGTTAGGAATAAAATATGTGAATTTTAGAATGTACAATTGGAAATTTGACTAGTTAAACTTTCAATTGAACTTAAGGATCATCATATCCTTCATGGTTTCAATGAGCACTTAATGGATTAAGTGGGGTGTGTTTGGATGATAAAACACCTCCTAATCATGTGTGAGGACCTAAATAAATGGTACAAAGTGAATGGGAAAAGGGTCTTCAAGAACTATGCAAAGTATAGTGTTATTTTGAGAAAAATCGAGTTTTGTGTGTGTGCAGACATGAAAACACGCCTCTTGTAAATGCATGCTTTAATTTACACGGCTCGCGTAATTCTCTGATATGGAGATTTTCTTGTTTTCTTCATAACTTTTGCATACAGACTCGGATTTATGCATGATTTTCGCCTACTTTCAGAGTTTTTCATGAGGAATAATATGAAGCAATAAATTTAGAATTTGAACCTTTGAGCGGTATTCTGGTCATTTTAATGATTTATGTTCATATATGGTGTACGTAGTGGTTGAAGAGGATTGCTATAGGGATAGGAACTAGAAGAGCCTTAGCTAACCTATGTGTGATTGAGGTGAGTACGTGTTGGAATTTTCCCCACTTTGGGGTACATGGAAAAATGATTTTTTTATAATAATTAAATACTAATGTTTTGATATATGAAACTTTTTGAAGTGAATGTGTTAAATGCTTTTGGAAAGAATGCCTTGAAGGCAAGAATGTTTTTAAAAGCAAAGAACGTTTTAGAAGAACGAATATTTTGATAATCTGTTTAAAATGTTTTGAAACGGGTATTATGATACTAATGTATGCAATGTGTAAAGCATGGAAAGTAATGAAAAGAAATTTAAAGTAATGAAAATGAATGGAAAGTAATGAAAATGAATGGAAAGTAATGAAATGAAAACTACCCGGACCATGATACCTCGTAAGAGGCACTAAAGGAATCTATTGGGTTGGTGCCTGCCCTTTGCGAGATAGATGTCCTAATAGATATGATGCCTTGGTGGATTGATTTGTTCTTTCCACCTTGGTCTAGACTTGGGAGTGATTCCTTTATTAGACGTGTACCCTAAGTATAAAAATGACAACGGTTTAATATCAGAATTAGCCCTTAATGATAAAAGAAAATGAAATATGGAAATATGGCTTTTGAAATGATAAGATAATAAATTATATTTATGACATGTATGAAATGAGGTTTCCTTGAAAATTCTTGACAATGTTTTATGGTCTAAAACTATGTTTTGAAAAAATGAAATGTTTTAGTAAAAATGTGATAAATGTTTTTGGTCACAAACCCACGTAGCTCAGGAGACATTATTGTCTTAAGTATCTCTTTTAATGCCATGTATCTCAGGTTACCTTTAAGGAGAGAGGATGAGAAATGGAAGTTAAAAGTTAAGTTTTAGAGAACGGACTGGAACTTGATAAGTTCCTTATTATTTTGTATTGATGTAATTCCTATTTGCTTGCTATGGATATATTGATGCTTAATGGTAACACCCAACGCTTTAATTTATAAAAAATTTCATGGGATAGGTTTTTGTTAAATGTGGGTTAAGACCGAATTTTTTTAAAACTATAACATTTTAAACTTTGAAAAAGTTTTGAAAATTTGGGGTGTTACAGTTTGGTATCAGAGTTATTGTTTAAGCAAATTAGGATTGGGTCATTCCACTCCTAGGCTTAGATTTTGGTTATGAAAAGTGTGAATGATACATAGGATTGTTATGCGTTAATGTAGGTAGCATCCTATGCAATGATTGATGATAAGAATTGCCTTTATTATATGCTTATGACACTTTGGATAAGTCTAGATGAAATCATAGAATGTTACATTGAGTGATTCTATAATGAGTAATGGATGTAAGACTAGTGTATGGATAATCTAAACCAATGGATCAGAACCTTTAAGTGGTGAAGGCAAGGTCGATTATGTATGATGTGGGTATAATAGTATAGGGCCAATACTATTATACACACATGATACATGCACGAACTTGGTGGAAACATGAAGGGGTTTTGTGAAATGTGGTAAGGATTTGAGTGAGTTAAGGAATTACTAAATGCATATCTTGTGTTAGATAATAGTCATGAAGGAGTTTAAAACATGATTAATGGATAATGGGAAATTTTGACAACTATGACTTTTCTGTCAAAGTAAAAAAAAACTAATATGAAAATGAAAATTTCTTGGTGTACATTTGATAGATGCTCAAAAGTGAGTATGTACTCTTTTATTGCTATTGGTAGTAAGTTAGAAACACCAAGGAATGAAACAAATTGAGCTATTAAATTGTTAACAAACAATTAGATAAAAAGGGACATAGTTGACTTATGGTAAAAGTAAAAAATGGGACAAGAACTGGAATTCTAAATTTATGGTTAAGTAACTAGTAGAAGTTGGTTATTTGGGACAAGCTTGTAATATTACATAGGAGTGAGCAGGGGCGAAGCTAGGATTTGAAAATAAGGGGGGCTAACAGCCTCACATCGTTATTTTAACACATTAAAATATAATGTTATACCCAAATTATGTAGAGTCTAAAATTTTAAAAGAAAAAATCGGTAGTAGATGCTACATAAATCTATATAAGAAATCAATCTTAAAAAGTTTTCAAAAGACCATAAACATTGATTCATATTCATCCATTAATATCAATTTTAAAAAGTTTTCATAATGATTATAAACATTAACTAATATTATTGATTAAAGAATTAAAAGTGTGCAAATATATTGTCGGAAACAATTTTTTTATTGAAAATTAACATCGTTAAAATAAATAAAAATAGCTACGGACTTTATCTTAGTGACTCATCAATTAACGAAAGTTATTTATGAACAATTGTAGGTATAATCAATTGATACGAAAAAATTGACATAAATGAGGGTATTAAGTTGATTAAACTAAAAAGTATGGGGTGGAGGAAAAAAATAAGGGAAGAGGCGGCGTATTTTATGTCAAATAATGGCTCAATTTTTGGTGTCCATTCTTACACCCCTTGTTTTTGATACAACAATTGTTTTTCTTAAAATATATGGAAGGGGCTCAATTTAATTATATAAACGATCTGCGCTAAAAATTACTTATAGGCTGAAGGTTTAAAAGAGTTTGAGGGGGGCAGAGTATCCGACAGCCCCCCTATTGGCTCCGCCATTGGGAGTGAGAACTTTAAATTACATGCGAGTTGATTAAGAAAATAATGGAATGGAATCATGAATTTCATATTTAGATGAAAGTAAATACTTAGATATGATTGATGACACTCAAAGGTGAGCCAATGATCTAATTGGAAAAATGGTGATATGATGATGAAAGCAAGATAATATAAGAGGGTATGGTCGAGAAATATTCAGAAGGAACATAATACTGTTGAATTAATGAAATCTTTTGGGATCCTAAGGAGTTGGCGACTAAATGACAATATTATCAAGTTTCAAGTGTGATAGTAGTTATGGAAGAAGGGTGTCCTGGTGACACCTAGACACTAGTAAAAGGCAAGCAGAGTGGCATTAACCTAATGCATTAAACTGGTGAGTGAAATCACTATAAGGAAAGAAGAATAGTGTAAGATATGTGGGGAGTTTCTCGAGCCTGAAGGGAAGACAACCAAGATTAAGACGGCCTCGAAGAATGAAAACAATGGAAACTAAAAGTGATGATGACGACTCCATGAGAGTACCTTACCCTAAGGTACTAGACTACTGTGATAAACAATTTAACAGGAGGAACTTTGTAAGCCCTACTTACAAGTGCTATAAATTGTTATGAGAAGTTAAAAATTACACATATAATGTGATGAGGGAAAAAGGAGATTAAGACTTTAATGTGTAATAGTTTGATGATGAAAGAGCATAGTCATAGTATATTTCCAATGCAATAAAGTTACGTAGTGTCCATTTTCTTTCATAAAAGGGTATTTCCATGGGTTTGCCTTGGTATCGTGTTCATATTGTTGCATTGACTGATCCCGGACGGTTGCTTTCTGTTCATATAATGCATACAACTTTAGTTGCTGGTTGGGCCGATTCTATGGCACTGGAAGGTGTCATGTGCTCGAGAAGTAGGAAGAAGATTTCACATGGTGGAATATAAAAGAATACAAATTGAACATCAATAATTTATAGTACTAACAATGTGTGGACAAGAATAAACACTTTAATTTTATTGAAAACACTTGTCAAGAAGAAGATTTTGAGCAAAGGAAATTTTTGAAATTTCCATGAATAAGTCAGAAAGAAGAACTACTACTACGTGAGAATCAAAGGGTAATTTGGACCTTAAAAGAAACGCCCTCATTTGTTTTAAGGGGTAGGTGGCAAGAAGGATATGGAAATGTGATGATGTGATGTTATAAGATCTCACAATACTCTAGGGGTTGAGTAAGAACAACACATGGTGCTAGAAATTATAAGTGACACACACAAACCAAGGATACAAGATTTAGAGCTACCAAGTTATGCAACCTAATGATGCAGACCAAGCACACTCAAGTACAATTTAGTACACGGTTTGAGTATTGCTGCTAATTTGAATCGACAACCAGGCAAAGAGCAGATAAATTTATGATAATGGGAGCTTTTATTATGAGTAAATATAGAAGACATGACTTTTCCTTAGATCACTATGGGTCACTCGAACTATGACCAAAGGACATAAATCAATTGATATATAAGTTGATTGTGAAATCATAGGAAAGGGACAAGAAATAGAAAGAAGTAAAGTATCACAATATTTGAGAAGTTAAACTGGCTAAGTGACGAATGGAAGATCTGAGTACTCGAACATATTTATTGAAGGACACACGAATGATGAAATTTAGATAGAAGCCATAGGTGATTAATCGTGTAAAGAGAAGGTGGAATTTTAATACCACAAGGAGTAAATGTGAAGCAACAAACTTTATGCAAGTAGATAAAAGAAACATCTTGCTACACGATGAGGATCATCTTGTGAATTAACCTTAAAAGAAACTCCTTCATTTATTTTAAGGGGTAAATAGCTAGGCAGAACCAAGTTATAAGTAATGAGATCATTCAGACCCAACAAGATTTTGAAAGTTGAGTTGAAACAATTCAATGTGCTTTAGATCTTCTTGTCATGGTATGCTTAGTCTTGCGGGCCTGAGAAATGCATTAAATCATGATGATATCTTTGTTTGAAATGTAAGTTAAAGTGAATGAAGAAGGATAGGGACAATATATGGGAAGTATATATAGACTTGTATAGTAGAGTAAATGTTGGTATAAAGGTAGTACATAATGAATGATATACTTGATTGGATTATCTTGATGAATTATATAAATTGACCTGCAGACCTGGTTGAGTGTAAAGAGTCATTCTTATGATTTTAAAGTAACGCCTTTGGGAAGGAAGGTAGTAGTATTACTAGGAGCTAAATTGATAAATCATAATTGCATGAAAGTTTAAAGGATAGTTTTATGCTTAAGGGCATAATTAAGTGTAATGTATTGTGAACGATAAGTATAGAAAATAGAGAAATAATAGTGGTGTGCTTGGGCACGAAAGGGTATACCTTGGCAATATAGAATACCTAAGTAAGGAAATGGACAAATGGTGACTTATGAGTTGGGGGACCCGATAAGGATTTATACATGCCTTAAACTTTGTTGCAATATGATGAGATTGTATGTCTTAGAATAACTGATATCATTGTTAAAGTAATTTGTTAAAAGTTCAAAAAGGGGACAAAAGGGTAAAAATGTCCATGATGGTTAACAACCCCTAATTATGTATTATTTATCATTAGTCGGACTACAATGGTGACAAATGACCAAAGTTATGCGACTATCAAAGGAATTGAAAAGTGAAGGGATGAAATCATAATAAGATGGATCACTATTTAATTCCGAGGACGGAATCCTTTTAAGGGGTAGATATTTGTAACATCCTAAAATTTAAGATAAGGGTCTTAGATTAATTAAGATATTTAAATAAAGGAAAACTTACATAATTAAATCATTTAAATGATAATCATATCATTAGTCGATATGAAGCTTGCAAAGTTAAAGGTCGAGATGTTAACATTTCAAAGTTAAGGAACCCAAAGTGTCAATTTGGAAAGTATGTTTGACCATGGGTTGACTCACCAAGGTTAAATGGATGAGGAATGTTAAAAATGGGATGGTCAAGGAATCATTATGTCAAACTTTTAAACAAATGTGAAAATAAATGAAGAAATGGTAAATTTGACAAAAGATGTAAACTAGAAGGAGCAAATATGAGAAATCCGAAAATAAGAATGCTTCCTCTTCATTTCAGCCAAACAAGAACGATGGGAGGAGAAGATAGGATGTTGGATGGCGATTCAAGCATAATAGAAACCCTAGGGGCCGATATCAATCCTTCTTGGTTTATTTGGTGCAAGTTATGAAGAAATCAAGTGGTTCAAGGTATAATTTCTTCTCCTTTTCACCTGGAATTCGGATTTGTGAAGTGGGTTTGACCCCAATATCAAATTTAGACTCTTATACGGGTTAGAGTTTTGGTTTCTAACCTCCCTTGAGTTGTTTTGATGATCCCAATCTCAATACAATCAGCCCATTGATGGATTTGAGGATTTGGGTGAAAACCATCATGAACCTTAGAAACCCAATATGGGGATTTTGCAATTAATGATGAAATTTGATTGTATTCTAATACCTAGATGTTTTTTTGATGACAATGAATCCAATTAGAATGCTCAAACATATCAATGATGGTAGAATCATGTATAAGTTAGGGTTGAAATAGTTTTGGGGACAATATGATGACACCAATGGAGTCCTTTGTAGTTAAGATATTGATAAGTAAAGGAAGTTCATAATTATGAATGGATACTCTTGGAATGATTTGAAATCAAAACATAAGGTGTTGCTTGATTCCTAGATTGATATATGGAATAATTGGTCATAAGGGTATTTTGGGAAATCTAGGGATAACTATATGTTGATTGACATATAAAAAGTGAATGAAATTCATGAACATGAACTGGCACTATAGAGATGATATTCAAACATAATCATGAAGTATCTCTTGATCTATAAGTGGTTCTAGTGATTGTTTGGCTATAAGCGCAATTTGGGAAATGAGGAATGGAATTGAGGATTCCATTGTTAGTTTATGTATTTACAATTAGATTAATGTGGTTTGATGTACTTGACAACTTTCGTATGAGTGTTCAATGAGTTAGGAATAAAATATGTGAATTTTAGAATGTACAATTGGAAATTAGACTAGTTAAACTTTCAATTAAACTTAAGGATCATCAAATCCTTCATGGTTTCAATGAGCACTTAATGTATTAAGTGGGGTGTGTTTGGATGATAAAACACCCCTAATCACGTGTGAGGACCTAAATAAATGGTACAAAGTGAACGGGAAAAGGGTCTTCAAGAACTATGCAAAGTATAGTGTTATTTTGAGAAAAACCGAGTTTTGTGTGTATGCAGACATGAAAACACGGCTCATGTAAACGCATGCGTTAATTTACACTACCCATGTAATTCCCTGATTTGGAGATTTTCTTGTTTTCTTCATAATTTTTGCATACGGACTCGGATTTACGCACGGTTTTCTCCTACATTCATCGTTTTTCATGAGGAATAGTATGAAGCAATAAAATTTAGTATTTTAACCTTTTAGGGGTATTTTGGTCATTTTAATGATTTATGTCCATATATGGTGTAAGTAGTGTTTGAAGAGGATTGTTATAAGGAAAGGAACTAGAAGAGCACTAGTTAACCTATGTGTGATTGAGATGAGTACATGTTGGAATTTTCCTCACTTTGGGGTAAATGGAAAAATGATTTTTTTATAATAATGAAATACTAATGTTTTGATATATGAAACGTTTTGAAGTGAATGTGTTGAATGTTTTTGGAAAGAATGCCTTGAAGGCATGAATGTTTTTGTAAGCAAATAATGTTTTAGAAGAACAAATATTTTGATAATGTGTTTAAAATGTTTTGAAAAGGGTATTATGATACTAATGTATGAAATGTGTAAAGCATGGAAAGTAATGAAAATAAATGTAAAGTAATGAAAATGAATGGAAAGTAATGAAAAGGAATGGAAAGTAATGAAATGAAAACTGCTCGTGCCATGATACTTTGTAAGAGGCACTAGAGGAATCTATCGGGGTGGTGCCTCCCCTTCGCGAGATAGATGTCCTAATAGAAATGATGTCTTGGTGGATTGATTTGTTATTTCCACCTTTGTTTAGACTTAGGAGTGGTTCCTTTATTGGACGTAGACCCTAAGTATAAAAATGGCAACGATTTAATATGGAATTAGCCCTTAATGATAAAGAAAATGAAATATGGAAATTTGGCTTTTGAAATGAAATGAATTGATAAGACATGAAATGATATTTATGACATGTATGAAATTAGTTTTCCTTGAAAATGTTTTATGGTTTAAAACTATGTTTTGCAAAGATGAAATGTTTTAGTAAAAATGTGATAAATGTTTTGGTCACAAACCCACATAGCTCACGAGACATTATTGCCTGACGTATCTCTTTTAATGCATGTATCTTACACTACTAGAAAACAACCCTTTAATGATGCGCAAACAATGACACGCGCTGATAGAGGATGCGCATTGGTACGCACCCTAAAAAATAATGTCAGCTTTGCAAAATGTGAAGGATAGAGGGCGCGCATTTTTGCGTGCCCTAAAATTAATGTCCGAAAAAGAAACACGGAAGGCACCTACCATAAAAGCGTGTCGTGTAAAGATGTCGCTTTATATTTTTTTTAGGAAGGCGCGTTCTCGATTTTTTTAATCGGCGATGGTGGGAAATGAAATCCCAAAAAATTAAACACCCGCCTAATGCTTCTCTCCTTCTACAATCCTTTAACAAAGAACCCTAATTCTATTGTGCGGCTGTAAATCCTTTTGAAGCAACTCGTCTTCCTGTACCTTGATCTGCACTCTCTCTCCCTTCTCTTTGCAAGCCCTAAGCCGCCATCACCAGCATCGAAACCCATCAGCTCTAAGCGCCCATGGATTCTATAAAGAGTGTTTGTCTCATATGTTTTTATCAGTGCCATCAGACACTGCTCTTCTCTATCGACTATGTCGCCAAGTCTCCGTATATTTTCATCAGCGCCATTCAACGAAAAGAACTAGGGCTTTGAACCACATCTCAATAAATTGTTCAGAGAGATCCAATAGCTCCTCTCACTCAAAACACCTTCGATTGAAGGTTATGTGACTCCTTACATCAGCGCCATTCGATTGAAGCTATTTTAGCAGACACTGATTGTCTTCAATCCAAACTCCAATCAAAAATAGCATCTCGCATGTATTCTCAGCTCTCCACTCCTCCATTTCCCTGGGGGCCCTACTACCATCAATTTCAAATTACACTTCATCTGAAGCTTGTTGATTTCTTTTGGATCCGAATTCAAATTCCGTGTTCTTCTTTGGCAATTTGGAGGTGGAATTTAGGTTGTATTACAGGAGAGTAGAGGAAGGGAAACAATATCTAGTACTCTGTAGAAGATTAGCTAGCCTAAACGAAGAGTTCATTTCACATAAAAGTACAATAGGTGGGTTCGATTTCATCTTTGGGAAGAGGATTGAACAAAAACTCATCGATTACAATCAAGAAGCAGAAAGATTTGGGGTATCAGAGCCTTGATTGGTTTCTATTGTATTGATGCCTTGTATGTTTGTTCAAGTTGAAAAAATTCGATTTTTGTGAAACTGCCTGATGAACTCGGCGAGTCCCATAGTGGACTCGGCGAGTAGGCTCGACTCGGCGAGTCCATTGGGGTACTCGGCGAGTCCAAGCGTCAGAAAGAGCAAATATCGAGATTTCTTGCTGTTTATCTTTGAGATACTTTCCTTTATCATATTAGATCAATATAAATCCGATTTTATGATATATATATGAGTATATTCTTGATTTAATTGAAGATATTTATCAATTAATAAAATATTTATTTCCTTATGTGATAATTGATTAATTATTTTGATTAAATTGGTAAATTGTTTTGCAATAAATTATTAAATAAATCAAATATGGATAATTATGTGATTAAATGTTAATTTAGATTATTTGTTATTTGATCCCCTAGTGTTTTGAAATGTTTCAAAACTTTCCCTCAAGTTTTGGAATTTAAATTTTGATTAAAAGTTTAATTTTGATGTATATTTAAATTCTAAACCCTAATGTTTTGAAATGTTTCAAAACTTGCCCTCAAGTTTTGGAATTTAAAAGTTGATTAAAAGTTTAATTTCGGAATGTTAAATTCTAAAACCCTAGTATTGTTTTGAAAAGTTCAAATCACACCCTTATGGTTTTATTAATTAATTAAGGTGTATAATTAAAAGAGGTTTAATAAATCTATAAAAGTTTAGGTTTACAATTTAATTGAATTAAAAGTATAATTGTTAAATTTGACCACCTAATATTTTAAAAGTGTAAAATGCACCCTATACTATATATAACATTAAAAGTCTAACATTATATATATGTATGAGTAAAAGTCAGTCTTACCGTTAGTAGGCCTCATTCACGAAGCTAGTCTATAAGGGGTGTTTAAGGAAATTGCTTATAAAATGGCGATTGAATGGGTATCCACTCTTACCCACCGCACTCTTGACTAGTGGAGGGTCGTTAGCCGAACGGGTAGGATAGGTCAAAACCTTCCATTATACGTATAATGAAGTACAAAAGTAACTAAATGTTTTACAAATTCCCAATCTTAGTTACTTAGGCAAAAGTGAATTGATGCAATTCCATGAAACTACACTTTGTACCCTTGCGAAGACGTTAATGGAGCGTGTGTGGTTTACCGGCACACTAAATGGTTCTAAGCAAAGGTAGCAAAGGGTGACTCAATGTTTGTCATAGTTCAGTGGAGCGTGTGTGGTTTACCGGCACATCGAATAGGTGACTGTAACATGTGAGGGCACCATGTAAGTTTGCATGGTTATTCACACCTGCTTTGTGATCCTCGGCATCCCAGTCACAAACTAGAGGGGCATATCGAGATTTAAACATGCGATTGAAAATTTCAATGAATCTCAAAGGATCTAGGAGTTTTCATAGATTTAAAACTTAAATTTCTTTTTCGTTTTTCATGGTGAAAATTAGTGAATCGTCATTCACTTACCTTCAAATATTCTGCAACTAGATTACGGCATCCCTTTTCTAAGTTGTAGCATATTGTGTTGGGTCCTAGCCTTAGTATTTCATTTGGGTGATTTACTAAGGACTCAATCAATCAACTAACTTGAATTCGTTTTCTCCCGTTTTGTAGATGTCTAAGTACGACAACTATGGTCTTCCCAAATCCCGTGGAACAAGCATTCCGCATGAAGATGATATTCCACGATTCGATCAAGGAACAAGAGATCATGCTTCACTTCCTCCACCTCCTCTAATTATTCTCCCTAACCCACAAGTTCGTAGACTTGAAAAGTTCAAACTCACTCAAGCCCTTTTGGCAAGTAAACATAAAGAAGGAAAGTCGGTGTGTGCACACGTCTTAGGGATGAAGTCACACATTAATAGGTTAAGAATGTTGGGATCCGTTGTCTGTGAGGAGATGGCTGTTGATTGGGTTCTTCAGTCACTTCCTAACTCATATAGTGAGTTCGTAAGAGAGTACTATATGATGAACTGCGACGTGACCCTTATAGATCTCACCTATATGCTTATTGCCGCTGAATCAGCAATGGTTTGGTGCAATAGAAAAGCAAAATTGATTGGTGAATCTGCCTTCAAGACCTCTATGGATATAGACAATGGCAACGAAAGACATGCTATGACCGAAAAGTTTTATCATAAGAGAAAGGCAATGTCTGAAGTAGTTCCATGTCCTGTTCCAAAAGAGTCAATTTGCTTTTATTGCCAAGAGAAGGGGCATTGGAGACGAAGCTGCCCTATTTACCTAAGAGATCTAAGAGATGGGAGAGTCAAAATGTATGACCCTGCTTTAGGTAAAATCCATTGACTAACTCTTTTAAGCTTCTATTCTAGATTCTTAATACATAATGTGATAAGATTACAATTGATGTTTTGTAGGATCGAAGAAAAGAAAGGAAGCTTAAGGGAAGAAGTGAGCAGAATCTAACCGTGAAGGAATGGATTTCAATCGCATTACTTGAAGATTAGATTCTTGAGCTACTACGTAGATTTAGAATAAGATTGCTAAGAAAGATGTATTAGCATAGTTTTTCAATGAATTGCATTGTAAGGACAAATTTTTCCGCAATAAAATAAATTTTGATTTTATATTATTTATTTATCCTTGCAATGGCATGCATGAAAATTAATGTTTGAGGGTTTCTAATATTAGAAATAATGGATTTGATTCTTAATTATGTTGTTTGTAGAAATGTCGAGAATTTACCAAATAGGGAGAGTTTCTCATCGCCCAAGTTTCAATTGGACAGAAACTTGGAATCATGCAACTTGGTTGCACGATAAATGAGAAATTTCATATTTGGAAATTAAACTAATTCATTGACAAAGTGTCAAGTGAAGGACTAGGAGATCGAGTACACAAAGTTGCGTGTTGATCAAGTCCACCACAAGAATAACAAAGATATTCGTCATGATTTACTAAAGGTTTAGTAAATATGATTATACTTATAAGATTAAGTGTAATTCTGAATTGATTGAAAGAGTTTAAATCAATAGCAGAACGAATAAGAAGAATCAAGTAGGCAGAAAGATAAAAGTTTCACTATTCTAAGAAGAAGGGAGAGTACCTTTTATGCTTTATGATAGGTCTTAATGATTAAGAACCATATCTCAATGGATCCTCTAAGTGAATCTTAGTGCAATTGTATGTCTAAGAAGAGGAATCAAGAATTGAAGAAATGGTTAAATCAAGAAGTCAATCATACTTCGTTCCAAAACAAGTCTTAGAGTTAAGATTGTGACATTGAGTGAAAAGTATTAAGAAGGTTTATAGCATTCATCAAATGTGGAAAGTTGTGATGTCTAGGATACGAAAAAGACCAACTAGGAACAATTTATGAAGTGTTTTGATAAAAACTACACTAACTCTTGAATATTTGTTTGTCAAGAAATGTTTATTGACAAGAGAATCTTATATGTCAAGGAGTCAGTGGGAGTCTTAATGATCTTGAAAGGTTTCAAGAACAAATCAAAATAAACCTTATCGATCACCACTAGCACACGAGTTGAGGTTTACAACCCATCGTGTTGACACTATTTTGTTTCTGTGCCTTTCCAATTGAGTTAATTATGCATGTGAGTTTTATGAGTTCTCATTTGAACACATAAAAGGCAGGCACCTTGATCAATGAAAAGTACATTAATAGGAAAAGGTGAGCTGCTTAACTACTTGGAAGACATGGTGGGCAGCTGTGCTACCATAAGGCAAGAAATCAAGATTAAGAAAGTTTAGTCTATATGAGTTAGAATTTGTCATAAACTTTGGTTTTGACAAATTCACATGGATAGGAACACATACACCATTAAAATCGAAGTGTCATAAGATTCCCTCCTTCATGAAAATGACTGTGAGGAAATGCTTTCATTAAGAAAGATTTTAAAAAGATAGTGATTGTGAAAATTGGATTCTCGAATTCGATTATGGTTACGGTATCCCTTTCCATGATTTGAATTGTGAGATTTGGCAATTGGTATGAATTGTTTAGACACACATATAAACTATCTAAGGCAAAGGTGTATAAATTTAAGAAGCCTTGATAAAAGATTATCAAAGCATTGGGTATTAGAAACATGAACTTAAGAAATTCAATAAGTATTGTTTTTCTGGAAGTTAAGCTGGTTTCTGAATACATGTCAAAGCTAGTGGGAGCATAAGTGTTATGTTTATAATAATCATCATGATAGTGGGAGCATAAATGTTATGATTGTATGATTATTATGGAAAGTATTGCAAGTTAGCAATATTAATTATAGAAAACAATAGTTATACTTTGCAAAGTTGCAAGAATTGAAAAGTTGTTTTGCTATAATTAAGGGAGAGAATATTATGCTTCATTTCAAATTTAAAGGTTTACGTTGTGAAATGTTAATAATTTAGTCAAGGAAACATAGTGTGTTCTCAAATTTCGATTATGATTACGACATTCCTCTTCATAGTTCGAATTTTGAGAACGTAGCACATAAAATATTATGGCAGCATATTGATAAAGTATCGAATCTTCATGTAAGACATTATGCATCGTGTTCCATACGCTTCGGGTATAGGATTGATTGCAAATGCTATAATATTTGACCATTCTAAATTTTTCCAAATGTCTAGCACATTTAGAGGGAAAAAGGACAAGAATCGGTTTTGACTAAGATACTTAAACAACTATCAAAGGACAATCCAAAGTTCGTCTAGGATTGGTCGCTTGTGATTAGTTGGAAGTATAGTATTGGATGGACCATATCGACATTATTATGAATAGATAAGATTCTAGTAAGAATGAGTTGTCATATGGTAAGTATGGAAAGGTTTCCATATTGGGATTTAGATATTAAGAATCTATGTCTAGATTAGAAATTTTATGCAAAAGGATGTTCAAAGGAATGTACTTTGAGTGAGAGACATCATTTCTAAGGAATTGTATTATAACAATCTCCGATAGAGGACTTTGAAATATCGTTGGCAATAGTCTTTGTGACTTTTGTGCTATGACATTATGAAAGGATCATTGCATAAAATATTAGAATCTAGCATATTCCGTAAGTGGCAAGAATTTGATATTCATTGGGAGTTGTGAAATGAGTATGATTGGAAATGTGTTCATTTGATCTATTTCACAAAGTAAGAACCATAGGTAAACATTGTGTGCATGCTAAGAGCATGGGACAAGTGTCAAGTAAAAAGTTGATTACCCGAAACAACAAATAATGAGTAATCGATATGGTGATAAATAAAAGGTGTTTTATTTATACTCAAAGGTTTGAGGCCATATGGGATTAGTATTATTCTTGTGTTTCACTTTGCATGTTTTGACTTCCTGAATAATTTAATTAGTTTAGAACAGTCAAATTATTCGAACGGGCCACAGTCATTCATATGTTGGAAGTAGGTATGAATAAAGACTGTCGTGAATTGGTGTGTGGATTGTCTAAAGAGTATTAGACATAAGCAAATGTTTGATGCAACGTTCATGAGTGCTTATGAATATGATTTGAGCATTGGATTAAACCCACACTCACTTGGATCACTCCATGAATTGTATCACGAGTGATTGGTGAGACGATAACATCTTATATTCTTGAAACCGAGATGTGTGAGTTGTATCTTGCAAATCGGTTGCACATTGATAATATGTAAACGCACCAATAACTTGGTGTTATAAAACATATTGTTGTGTGTGATTCGGTGAGTAAGTGCAAGCGAACATTGAATCAAAGTTTATCCGTTCCTTTTATCCAAAGTAGGATAAAAGCGATATCTTTGGTCCCCTCGATGATTTAGTGATGACAAACGTAAATGCTCGGCCAGGCTAGGGCTAATTTGATTTGTTCAATTAGTCAGTCGTCATAAATCGAAAGTCGAGAAATAGTACAGAGAGAATGATTAGAAATCATGTATTACGATATCTAGAATGGAGGAATATATGATCCCTTATCTAAAGGACACGCGTATCTGATAGGATCAGAGTTGACAGCGGCTTTGGAAAGCTACGATTGCAGATCAGGATCTGAAGTCATACGCATAATAGTTATTAGACTTATCCAAGTGGGAGACTGTTGGATTAGTGTCTAAGTCCATAACTATTTTGGTATGTACTTGACCCGATGGTGCATGGTCCTTTTGGGTTGCCTTCACCAAAGCAACTTGATAGGATGAATTATGGAGAGAAAGGATTAAATATGATTTATTAATATATTATGAGAATAATATATTAAAGGAGAAATCATATTGTTTAATTAATATTAGTCAAGAATTAATAAGAATTAAGTTTGTGAGTAAAAGAGATTAATTAAACTTAAGGGACTAGAATTGTAATTATAAGATAATTGCAATTGGGCTATGGATTGCCTTATATTATAAGGTTGGATGAATTCTATGGGGAAACCCATTGGAAATCGTCCAAGGCCTTTAAGGAAAGGAGTCCATGGGTTGCTTAGGGCTTAAGCATCCAAATTAGGGTTTCCTTGTTAGATAACCCTAATAGCCTCACTATATATAGAGCCCTTATGCCCCAAAAACGTGGACAAGCTTTCTTCTAGGGTTTCCACACGTTTTTGAGAGCCTCCTTCTATTCTCCTCTTCATCCTCTTGCTCTTGGTGTTTGTGAACCATTAGAGGAGTGACATTTGTGACTCTAAGCTTTCTAAAGTCAATACAAGAAGGATTTGAGATTTTTATTGCTACATAACAATCAAGGTATGATCTAAACTCTAATTCATATGTTATCATATTCTAGATCTAGGGTTTATAGTCTTGGATAACTTGCATGTACAATAGAGAAACCTAGATCCAAGCATTAGGGTTTGTATGAGCACATATGATGTTCTTATGACTAAAACCCATCAGTATCATGAGGTTTTTTTTCCTTCATATCAGTTGGCTCTAAAATGAGCTCTAAACCCTATATTTTATTTGTTTGAGAAATTGTGATTTGATTGTTGTTCCAGTCCCAAGCTGCTTGTTTCAAGAAAGCGTGAGATGACCTACACAAGGTCAAAGCATGGGTTTTCTCTCCACAAGTCAAAGTTATTAAGTGTTAGTGGGTCGAGTTGAAAATGGTCAAAATCCATAGAAAAGAACTCAAAAAAAAGTTGATTTAGCTGCTGAAGAAGCTGACATTCGTGAGGAAGATGTGTTGAAGGAGAAAGATGCTTTTGAGGATCTTAAGAAGCTGGCAGCCAAGTCGCTGACTGAGACAGTTAATCAATTGATTGACACTGTTAATCAGGTGAGAATCATATATTTTTTATTTATAATGCTTTAGAATTTGTTTGAGGGGTAGAATAGTAATTTTGTTTAATTTTGATTTTCAGGTGAAGGAGGATGAAAAAGCCGAACAGGCGACCCGGCCGTTAAGAGTCGCTAATGCGGTCGAACATCGGGCGACCCAGCCAGAACAGATGACGTGAGGCATTGGATCGACTTCTTGAAACAAATAACTTCACAGAGTTCACGGGCCGGGTTTTCCCCGTTCCATGTGAAGGTTCATGTGTGCTGGGTATAATTGAAAACCCGGTCTCCATCAAAAGCATTGAATGCTCAATCATAGGCAAAACGTTAGAAGAAGGATGGATGGTGCCTAGACCCCCCCCCCCCCCCTCAATCATAGACAAATCCAAAGCCATAGTAAATATTCATTATAATTTATATGCATGAGTGGTCTGTGGATAACCAATCGTGTTTTATTAGTTAGCACTTACCTTAAGCCGTGGTCTGTGTTTTATGCTGCACGTAGCTGCAAGAAAAGCCTTTAGTATCAGCTATAAATAGGCCTGCTTTTGGTGGTGGACTAGAGATAGCACTGGTAAGAAACATGATTCACCTTCACCTTCCTTTAATTTCAAATGAAGGTCTCTTTTTTTAATGCTTTAATTTGTTTGTTAGGCATGTCATGCACGAATATCCACACCTACCTCACAACTTGGCTTGACAGAACTGCAAATCAGAATCTAAAACTACTTCAGAAGCTAAAGTAGAACCAAAATCAGTTGTTAAGGGTTTAGGAAAGGGATTACTGAAGGAAATTAAGAAAAAATCTGATGATAAAAGCAACAAAATTGAACAAGAAATTACAGCAAACAATAAATCAGATGATATTGAAGAGATGAAAAAGGTGGATGAAGAAAAGGAAATAATGTGGAGAAAACTGCTTCCTGAAGAAGCCTATTTGCGCCTTAAAGAATCAGATACTGGTCTCCACCTTAAGGTTGGTTTACTTGTTGTTTTTAGGAAAAATAATAATAATTCAAAAGGGTAAATTGGTAAAATGGAGAAACTACATTGTGCTTTTATGTATTTTAGCCTTTTGAAACATGGTAACTAGGAAAAATGGTTTTCTTTTTGGCAATCAAAACAATATAATGTATAATGGTTTTATAATTTTGTTATTAAGGTCAAATTATTATATATATATATATATATATATATATATATATATATATATATATATATATTAAAAAAAGAGCTTATGAATATTATAGTTGTATGGTTTTAAACTTTGGCTACAAAAGATTTTTATTTTATAGTTTGTCCACGAAGTATAGTTTTAGGGTTTTACACTTTGGCCACAAAAGTTTGTTATTTTAGACTTTGGCCACAATTACTTTAAACTTTGGCTTCAAAACTTTCTTATTTCAGACTTTGGCCACAAAAACAGAACCCAAATGTGAGTCATCCATTAATTTTCATCGATGTCATTAATTTGCACTCATTTCTTCTATTGTTTTGAATGTGATGGATAGATGGATGCTGAAAAAGTTATGGTGGCAGGAAGCAGAGGCCTTGAATGAATTCCATAAATCTGAAACTTGTAAAAGTTTGGTCCACATATTCTTTGCTTGATATAACACTTCCAAGGTCTGGAGTTTGGTCTGGACACCTTTCTTATACTAACAGTTAATGTTGATGAGATCATGACTTGTTAAATGCAATTACAGATTTGGTGTTATTGGTCCGGGGTCAATAGCAATAGCAACAACTTTTATCCTTGCTAACTTTCATGTAACATTTAAGGAGGATGATGAGAATTCTCTGGAGGCTGCACTCGGTGAAATCAAAGGTGAGTCATGATATGAGCTTAAAAAGTATGGTCACAACTCACAAATCTTACTTGGTTATCTTCATATTCAGCCAATTTGCACAACCATCTTATGGCAGGGAAAATGACCTTAGCTTTAAGTTGTTGAATCCTTTTATCGACTTCTTGTTATTGGAATCTGAAAAAGCTAATGATATTTGCTACACAACATACAATCTGATATGTAATTTCTGGCTATAATAGTTAATCTATGTAGTCTATATCCCAAAGAATAGATTCCAGCAGTTCGTCACCACCTGTAGATTGTATAACTGATCATAATCCTCTGTTATTACAAGATTCTGATAATTATAATACAAGGTTTGGGATATAGGACTGTTGTACTTATATGTTTATGCTGCTTAAATAAGGTTACTATAGTTCTCACTCTATTGCTTCTAATTATTCTTTGATGTAAGAGTGGCTACTCATAATAGATGAAGCTCTTTCTCATAATAAGTCACATCTTATAAATGAACTTTTACTGTTTCCTCTATAATTCTGGTTTTTGAGATTTCAGTTTTAGATTTCTCCTATAAAAGGAATAAGACTGTAAAATTTCCATTATAAGAAAGGATGAAAGGTCATGATTTACATTTACCTCCTTGCATCTTAGAGACAAATATGAACTGGAATTGGACTTCAAGAGACATTGGGAAGAGTCTCGTTCGTCATCTTCGAAGAAGGTTAGTGCACAGCTTTCACCTTTTTGGCTATTTGTAGAGACTGTTGACCAGGCTTATGAATTGTATAATGTTTATGTAGGAAAAAGAAAAGGCCTTGAATATGACAATCGATGTCTTTTGTAGATTTGTAAAGCATCATTCATTGGCGCATAGTTCGAGTGAGCATTTCGAACCGGGTCCTACTATTGCTTTAATGAATCATCGAATGGTTAGTTTTCTTAAATTTATTTTTGAAAAAAAAATACCTGAACGTATGTTAATAAAATTAAAAATTATACGTTGTTTAGGGACAAAAATGGGTCTGGTGCACCTCTTAAAGCTGCAGACAATGTTATTATCTCACAGCATCAGCATGCAACAGCCTCTCAAATTCAGGCAAGAGAAACCGATATATATGCACTCTCTGAGCTTACTCGTGCTCTTGATAAAAAGGTATAATAATAAGCATGTAACGAATGAAACTGAAGCAAAAATCTCGTTTGATCTTATTGTGTCTTGTGTTGCTACGCATCACATGATACAAGTGAGTGATACAGGTGAGTGAGTAGTTACTTATAATATATGTTAAATATTATTTATAATGGAAGAAGTATTTAATTTAATTGGTTTTGTGGATGATGATTGTGCAGAGTTGTACAGAGAGACAATACCCACCAGGGGATGTGGTGCAGATCCTGGATTCAGCTTTTAGAAATTTGCATCCACTAAGCCCTCAAAACCTTGGGATATTTAGAGAGATTGAAATGCGCATGGGAAGAGTTAAAACTCAGATATTTGCTCTCGTTCCTTCCTAGCCAACCCAATCCAATTTTGGACTTGTGCATCTGGTTATTAATTTACTATTATTATTATTAAATATTATTATACTCTATTACTAGTTTACTACACCCATTCCGTTTCTCTACCTAATAATTACTTCTTGTTTGTACAGAAGAAGCCAAGTTCTGGATATATGTGTTAACAACTTGTGCTTTAATTTAGCTACACTTGCTAAATTTCTAATCAACAATGTAGCAAATCATATACTTTTGTTTTGTTGCCTTTTTATTTTATTTTATAGATTGAAAAATCAACATACAAACAAAATACCTTGAAGGAAACAGTCTATAGTTCCATAACTGCCACTATATTATACATTGGTTCTGGTTCTCTTTTTCTTGTTGCAGTTAACCATTAATATATCTACTTAAGCTACCTATGTTTGTAAAAGATTTCAGTTTAGTAGGTGTTGCGTGAAAAACTTACGTGACTTCTTATTCTTATTAACCTATATGATGTCATATGTACTTAATATCTTTATGAAAAGCAATATAATATGTACCCTATGATTTTTCACGAGTGATTGCTTATGCTTCGCGCTAGCTGAAGCCGCATGAGGCGTGATATCCTACTCATGACTTGGAGTTAGGGGTAGTGGTGTTTTCCCTTAAGATTTGGAGACATTATATTTATGGGGTACGTTGTATTGTTTACACGAATCACAAGAGTTTGAGATATTTTATGGATCAGCCGAACCTTAACATGAGGCAATGCAGGTGGCTGGATGTGGTCAAGGATTATGACTGCAAGATCCTTTACCATCCGGGTAAAACGAATGTGGCAGCGGATGCTTTGAGCCGTAAGTCTCCTGGATCTTCACTTGGGGAGACGTGTATGAGGATGTCTGTTGATTCTCCGCTTTTGGGTTTGATCAAAGAGGCACAGGCGGAGGGAGTTGTTGGGTTTTGAGCATTCTAACACTCCTAAGTGTACATGCAACCCGATATACCTTGGATCTATGTTTTCTCTATTATACATGAAAATATGAACATCCAAGGTATTATACTAATCTAGCATACAAAACAATGAATATAACAAGATAGAATACATACCTCTTTGATGTAGAATGTCTTCATGAAGCTTGAGTGCCTAGTGCCCCAAGTGTGACACCTCAAATGGTTCACACAAAATCATATGCACTTGGAAGACTTAGAGAGAAACACCACACTTCTAAAATCGGCTAGCCCTTTCTCTTCCTTCCATAGTGGCCGATTTTTCCAAGAGTATGATCTTTATATAGTGTTACAATTAGGGTAAACCCTAATTGTCATGGATTTCCATTTCCTTGGATCCATGGGTTCAAATACACAATGGAGCATCCATGGAGCATCATATGGGTTTTAGCCCAACTTGATAATCCATGGAGCATTAGCCCACTATACAAGTATGGATGATTTACACAATCAATCCATATATTTTATTAGTCTTCTTTTGATCACTTAATTAATTCTAGATTAATTGTTGATCAATACTAATTAAATAATCTTATTAATATATTATAACTTATAATATATTAACAAACCTTAAGTGTTATTTCTCTCATTATAGTCTATCCAAATGTATGATGTCATGCAACCCAAATGGACCATGCCAGGTCGGGTCAAGTCTTACCAATTATAGTTATGGACTTAGACATTAATCCAACAGGAGTTAGGAAGGAAAACTAGAAACAAGAGAGGATCAGGGGTGAGATTGAAAGGTTTTTCACTGATAGTCGGGGGTTACTGACCCGGTGCGGTCCGGTTTGGGTCCCAGTTTTTGGTGGGATCAGGCAGATAGTAGTGGAGGAGTCTCATAAGTCTCTTTTTCTATACACCCAGGAGCCACCAAGATGTATCAGGATTTGAGATTGAGTTACTGGTGGCCATGTATGAAGAGGGAGATTGCCTGGTACGTAGAGAGATGCTTGACCTACAAGATGGTCAATGTCGAGCATCAGAGGTCGCATGACATGTTGCAACCTTTGGCGGTTCCCATATGGAAGTGGGAACATATCATCATGGATTTCATCACCAAATTACCGAAGATTGCCAGGGGTTTTGATGCTATATGGGTCATCATGGACGATTAACCAAGAGTGCCTACTTTTTGGCCATCCGAGAGAGCTCTTCGGCCGAAAAGTTGGCGGATGTGTATGTCTGGGAGATTATTGCTCATCATGAGGTTGCGGTCTCCATTGTTTCAGACCGAGATGTCCGATTTACTTCCCGCTTTTGGCAGAAGTTCCACGAGGAACTGGGCACGAGGGTACATTTCAGCATGGCATATCACCTGCAAATTGACGATCAGAGTTTGCAGGCTTGTGTCATAGATTTTGGTGGGAGTTGGGATTCCTACCTACCTCTTGCGGAGTTTTCCTACAACAACAACTATCACTCCAGCATTGGTGCCCCACCTTTTGAGCTCTTGTATGGTCAGAGATGTTGCACTCCAGTATGTTGGGGAGAGGTTGGTCACAGGGTTATGGGAAGGACCGAAGTAGTCCTTCAGACCACGAAGCTTCTTCTGTAGATTAGGCAGAGACTGCAGACAACTAAGAGTTGGCAGAAGAGTTATGTCAATCGACGCCGATCAAAGTTGGAATTTCAGGTCGGCAACATGGTGTTACTGAAGGTCTCACCCTGGAAGGATGTGATACGCTTCAGGAAGAGGGGGAAATTGGGTCCCCGGTATATTGGACACTTCCGTGTGATCGCCATGGTAGGAAGGGTGTCCTACCCACTGGATTTGTCGAGTGAGCTTAGTCAGATCCACAACACTTTCCATGTCTCCCAGTTGTAGAAGTGTGTGTTGGACGATGAAGTAGTGGTTCCTTTGGATGATATTCGGGTCGATGAGCGCCTGAATCATATTGAGAGGTCGATGGCCATATTGGAAAGAAAGATGAAGGTCCTGTGCAACAAGGAGATACCTTTGGTAAAGTTTCAGTGGCAGCATCGGAGAGGCTCCGAGTGGACCTGGGAACCGGAGGCTGAGATGCATGAACATTACCCAAAGTTATTTTTTGCAGCAAACTTCGAGGATGAAGTGTAAGTCAAGTGCGGGAGAACCATAACATCTTGTTTTGAGGTACTTTCATTTTGGACCCTTATGTTGAGATTTATTGCATTTTCGTCTTATGATGTAAGACTCGTGGATGTGAGGGGCTAATATTGCCACTTTTGGATTATGGGCGCAAAGCCACGTACGTTAGGCGTAAGTTTTGTGTACACTAGGCGTACATGGCGGAGTTCCAAACCCTAATATTTAGGGTTTGGCCCCTATTTATTCATCATTATCTTTCAACCTTGGCTCTTTTCATTAGCCTACATCATCTCAAAACATCCTTGCAACCTTAATCCACCTTGTGAAGCATTTCAAAGCTTGAGTGTGTGTGTTTTATGCCTTTGAAGACGAAGGAAGGAAGTAGAGACCATGTTAAAGGAGTGAAGCACTTTAGATCCAGAATCACAACATCTTGGCATCACTTGGAGGTATAAAGTTCTGAACTTGGTGAAGTTTCACTTATATCTTCTTTTGGGCTTGATTTTAGTTTCTTTTTGTACCAAATGTGGTGATTCTTGAGCATAGCATGTTCTTGACCCAATAAGTCGTCCTTTAAGACCTTAGGAGGGGTCTTAAGTCATCAAAACGTGGTCTTGTTGGTTATTTTTGCTCCATGCACTCTTTAGAAGGTCTTAATGCATTAAGATGTTGTACTTTGGGGTATTGGGAACTTAATTGACATGTAATGTCATAAAGTTGGAAAATTTATGACTCTTGAGGATATTTTAACCTTGGATCTGTAAGTGGAAGCATTAATTCGAAGAGTTAAGGGATGAATAGGTTAAGAAGTGGGCAACTGTGTACACTGGGCGTACCACATGGTACACTGCACGTATGCATATATAGCCTTGATGCCTCGCATGCTTCTACGACCCGCGTACCTCCGAAGTACGCCCTGCATATGAGGTTAGAGTGAACTCAGTTGTGTTAACTTGTTGAATTTGACTTTGAGCAAGGGGTATTTTGGGTATTTTAAATGGTGTTTGAGAATTGGTCATTTGGATGAATAGGTGGTGGTTAGAACTGAGATTCGAAGTTAGGACCTCATCAGCTATTGCTCAGACTATGAGGTGAGTTTTCACCACTGTAATTTCAGGTCGAAGGCACCAAGGTCGGCCCATTGGATTGATATCCTGGTTTACCGTATGTTGTTATGTTGTAGTGATCTATTAGATCTGTATCCTAGTTTGTACGATGTTGCTATGTGGTAGTGATCTACAGATCTGTCTGTTTTCCTGTTGACTGATTATATGTTTATCTATTATGTATATGTCGACATATTTTATTGGGTTGAGCTTGTACTTCTTTGTGTTGTAGCCAACAAACCCATGAGTATTCCAGATATGAGCTAAGGGCCAATTGGCATGCCATACTTATACTGATGGCTTGAGATCATTCCAGATACGAGCTGAGGGCTGGTTGACATTACATAATTAAATCTTTTAAATGATAATCATATGATTAGTCGATATGAAGCTTGCAATGTTAAAGGTTGATATATATATATATATATATATATATATATATATATATATATATATATATATAGAGAGAGAGAGAGAGAGAGAGAGAGAGAAAGAGAGAGAGAGAGATTAAAAATAAAATAGAGATCTTGAGATTCAATCTCAGTCACATATTTTACATCTTCCGTTCTAACCTTCCGACGTGACAACCCTTTTATAATCATAAATGATTATATAGCGCTGACCGTTCCTTTCTCCTCCACCACCATCCCCACCACCACTACAACCACCTCTGACACCAACTGACCCCTCTACTGTCACCTCCGTCATTTATATCACCGTCACCTCTGTCATCACCACCTCTTCTGCCACCACATGTCATAATCATTTATGATTACTCAGTCTGTGAATATATATATATATATATATATATATATATATATATATATATATATATATAATCATTTATGATTAGACATACCCTGCTGATGTCGGTACGCTAGAGCGTTAGAGCGGTAAATAAGAAATAAATACATGGCTGATGTTGGATATCAATATCTCTACTTTTTTTTTTTAAATCTTAAGTGAACCGTCCCATATATATATATATATATATATATATATATATATATATATATATATATATATATATATATATATATATATATATATGGAAAAGTGAATATGCATTACAGTCTCACCTAAAGTTAGGTACAAAACCTCACAAAAATACGTTGTTTTACTATATAAAGATTGTGATTATGATTCACGATTAACACTTGAAGATGTAGATTTAGGATCGACGCAATAGTTTTGATAAGTAAGAATGAATAATGATTATCTTCGACCTTTGTGAGAGTGGAAAAAGTAATGTTTGCTGGGACGAAGTAATAACCGATAATGGAGGAAAGAAAATATTGATGATAAAACGATAATGGAGTAAAGAAATGTTATCATGGACAATATATTACTAAGTGAAAACCATACCGGGTATTTTAACTAAGTTAAAATGACATATTTTAGAAGTTTAGTACCCAAGATTAGATGAGGCTGTAATGTAGATTCCCTATCCCCGTATATATATATATATATATATATATATATATATATATATATATATATATATATATATATATATATATATATATATATATGGCTAGGTTAAAGTGTTTTTTACATTTATTGTGTGCTAGAATGCACCAATAGGAATTTAGTAAAATTATTTTATTATTTAATTAAATAATGATAGATATTTAATGGTTTCCATAATTATATGTATATTAAATGATATCCATAATTATAATTTTCTCTTTATAGAAATTAATTAAATTCGTTATTAATGTCAGCAATAACATTCTTTCAGAATGAACTCGTATCTAGGTTTTTATGTCAATAATAACATAATTTCAGGACTCACTCACTTGAAATATAATAAAGTTGTGTGGAATATGAAGAATGAGGGTGTATTCTAATAGAATATACTCTCGTTCTCCTAGAATACACTCTTATTATTTTATATATGAATTCAATTTGAAAGAATATTATTATTGACATTAATGATGAATTAAATTAGTTTCCATAAAAAGAATTTATAAATATGGATATAATTTAATATACATTTAATGTTTACTCAATTCTTATTGGTGGATTCTAGCACACAATAGATGTGAGTAACATTTGAACCTACCCCTCTCTCTCTCCCTCTCTCTCTCTCTCTCTCTCTCTCTATATATATATATATATATATATATATATATATATATATATATATATATATATATATATATATATATATGAATAAAACAATACTTAGAGATCACAAATTTTTTTTTTAAAAAAATCACAGCTTTTTATACAAAATCGGTGAAAAAAATTTTGAAATTTTTTTTTACAAAAAATAAATCAAAATTGATTTTTTTTATATTTTTTTCAGCGAATTTTTACAAAAACCTGCAATTTTTTATAAAACAAATTCAAAAAAAAATGTGATTTACAAGTGTTTTTTTGATGCATTTTTATGGTTTTTAACGTTTTTTTAATGTTTTTTTTTGTTTTCCATAGGACCTAAACCTCTCTCTCTCTCTCTCTCTCTCTCTATATATATATATATATATATATATATATATATATATATATATATATATATATATATATATATATATATATATATAACCCATACCCCTTTATTGTTTTTTGCCGTCGTTTTGAATTTTACTTGTAATATTATTTTTAATGAATTTTGTAATATATTATTATTAGGTTATTAAAATGATAAGTTACAAAGGATTTAATAATATTTAATCTGATACTATATTTCCAATAGGTTAAATGATACTATATTTAGCTTGGTGTATAGAGTGCTTTTTTTTTCGAACTATATCATGAGACTTCTAGCTTAGCGTTATCCGATGTTGCCCTTTCTCCTTGAGATTGAGGCTTCAAGGCCCATCATGAACATAGCCGTTTTTAAAATTAAAAAAAAAAAGATTTTAATGAATACTTTTGCAAAATAAGTTACAGTTAATTGCTTCTTTTATTTGACCCGAAGCCACGGCCGAAAAAGCTAATGCCACCAATTCTTAACATGAGCTACACAACATGAAATTAATAATTAGTTCAAAAACGAGTCTGAAATAGAATTGATTCAAAGTTATTTAGTTTAGGATCGAGTCATACATGTTAACTTCACAGTAACCTTTTTGTTCTAGTACATAAAAAGATTACAAATTAAAAATTAATAAAAAAAACCTAATTATTGATTGTTTTTGTTTCTTTCTTTGCTTTTGCTTTTCTATTCGAGTAATACCTCACTCTATATCTCGTCTTTCCTCTAACGTTCCTTGGATTCGCTCGATGAACCCTACACCACTTGCAGGCCTTAAAGTTTACATGATTTGTTAGGAAAAATATCATTTATAAGTATTGGATTTGTATGTAAAAATATTATCGTAGGCATGAGTTTGACCCCTAAAAGGTTTATGCATCTCAAGGTGGGGTCATAATATTTGGTGGTACATTGCATTGAACAATGTGGTCCTCTATTTGATCCATGTATTATGGGTGCCATCATGGCATCATGGGTTTTTGGTATTTTAAGGTGCTCCCAAATCTTGACCATATATTATGTATTATTGATATTGATTATTGATTTTATATTTTTCTAAGTACGTTTAATAAAAGTTTTGATATATATATATATATATATATATATATATATATATATATATATATATATATATATATATATATATATATATAGAGAGAGAGAGAGAGAGAGAGAGAGAGAGAGAAAAAGAGAGAGGTAGATTCAAATGTTTCTCACATCTATTGTGTGCTAGAATGCACAATATGAATTTAGTATTAATTATATGTATATTAAATACTATCTATACTTATAACTCATTTTTATAGAAACTAATTAAATTCTTCATTAATGTCAACAATAATATTCTTTCAGAATGAATTCATATATAGAAGAATGAGAGTGTATTCCTGCAGAATGAGAGTGTATTCTAGTAGAATATACTTTCGTTCTTCATATTCCATGCAACTTTATTGTATTTTAAGTGAGTGAGTCCTGAAACAAAATACGAACTCATATATAAAACCTAGATGCGAATTCATTCTAAAAGAATGTTATTGCTGACATTAATGACAAATTTTATTGGTTTCCATAAAAAGAGAATTATAATTATGGATATCATTTAATATTTATATAATTATGGAAATCATTTAATATCTATATTTATTTAATTAAACAATTATTTAATTTACTAAATTATTATTGGTGTATTCTAGCACACAATATATGTAAGAAACAAAATAACTTAGCCCTATATATATATATATATATATATATATATATATATATATATATATATATATATAAAGAGAGAGAGAGAGATTTAGGTTCAAATGTTTCTAAGAACTATTGTGTGCTTCTAAGGACCAATGAAAATTCAGATAATAATAAATAATTAAATAAATTATTCAAGGTTATAATAGTAATCTTTGCTATAACTAATTATAGTAAACAATTAATTTAATTAATATCCCTTCAAATTAGGGATATCATTTTTCAAAAACCCTATATCTCCACGCCTCTATCTTCGTGATGACCACAACAACCAATTTACCTCCGTTGCAGGCGCCGGATCACAAGTCACCATTGCTGCCCCCAACCAAAAAACCTTAGGATTCAACGCTTGAAGCAATAAATGCGAAAAGATCTGTGGCAACCCATGAATATTGATTATCCATAAACAAGGTTGGTGATAAAATGTTAATTTACTAGTCGCCGTTTTGTTCTAGCCTTCTTTTTCACATTCTTTCTTCTCCCGTTTTGTTTAAACATATGTTATTTGTTCTGATTACAAATCCCAAAAGAAAGACCTAGATTTTGATGGAATTTTGGGTGGTAACTAATACATTTTACATTATGGGTTTAAAAGCAATAATAGCTGGCAATAAAATATATAACTACCATGGAAGTTGTTCTTTTACATTTCTTTAGTTTATTATAATCACCATGTATAAATGTATGAGATATTAGTTGTGAATTATAAAAATTATCTTTGTTCTCCGACTAGTAATCTTAGTATTAATTTGATTTTATATGTTAAAGGATTGAAAATAATCTGTTTTGTTTAATTTTTAATTTATGTTCTTAATTTTCACTCATGATTAGTTATTTTATACTCTTGATAATACAAATTCTTTAATAATATTCAAAATCATTCTTAGTGAATTTTTACAATATCATTCTTGCAGAATAAACATGTTTCTTGATAGTTATTATACTCTAACCAGTGGCGGAGTCAGTACAGGGGCATGAGGGTGTTCAGTCCCCCCCCTCCCCCGACTATCCCCTATAGTCCATAGAATCTAAACCATTTTATGCCCGCTTCCATAAAAAATAAAAAAAATAATAAAAAAAAAGAGGAAACCGGTAGTTTTTGAAGATGAGTCCATAATAATAGAAAAACTGATAAATTTTATTTTATTTAGAGAATCTGTTAAAGAAAATGAAACCCAATCTGTTATGAACTCTTAAAACTATCACAAAAATTCAAAATCCTAGCCGAAAAGTCTAAAAAATCATCAAAATAATTAAAGAAATTAAATCATAACAAAGTATACAACTTCATAAATCTATTTAAAAAATCATAATCTAGAGAAAATTGCCACAAAGCGTGTTTGATTGTCGGTACCGTGATTCACGTCTTTGATTTCACTGTCTGAGATTCACCCCTTTTGCATCTCCTCCACCGCTCAACCTCTCGAAGATCCCTGCATGCTTTGATCTGATCCCTAAATCTTTCAGATCTCGTCCTCTCCTACCTTGTCGGTCGCCATTCTGCCATCGTCGACCACCGTCTGCCTCTGCTTTGCGGCTTATTCTCTCAAGAGTCAAGTCTCAACAGCATCGCTGTGAGTTTCTCTCTCAATCTCCGATATCCCTAGCATTAATAATTCAGGTATGCTACTAAAGTATTAGATTGTCCTTTTATAAACTTTATTTTTTATTTCTTGTTCTTAATTTTCTACACTTAGATATAGGCATATTGGAATAGCCTTAGCCTTCACGTGGTGCTGCTAAATGATGTGCTTTACTAACATCGAATTGTCATTTCATATTAACTGTTAATTATTTTTAAATATTTGTTAATTATTTTTACTTGTATATTTAACCTATGTTTTTTAAGATTTGATCCGTCATCCGTAAATTGTTTGGTGGTTACTCTTCTATTGATTTATATGATGTGTTTTGGCCATAAGAACATCCTATGTGCTCATGCAACCCTAATGCTTGGATCTAGGTTTCTCTATTGTACATGCAATTCATCCAAGACTTTAAACCCTAGATCTAGCATACTATTAATCATATTAACATAAGAATGGGGTTTAGATCTTACCTTGATTATTATGTAGCAATAACAATCTCAAGTCCTCATTGTAATGACTTTAGAAAGCTTAGAGTCACAATTGTCACTCCTCTAATGGTTCACAAACACCAAGAGCAAGAGGATGAAGAATAAGGAGAGAGGAGGCTACCCAAAACGTGTAGAAACCCTAGTGGAACTCTATAGCCACGTTTTTGGGGCTTAAGGGTACTATATATACATATAGGCTATTAGGTTTTTCAACTAGGAAACCCTAATTTGACTGCTTAAGTCCTAAGCAACCCATTGACCCTTTTAGAATATCCCTTGGACGATTTCTAATGGGTTTCCCCATAGAATTCGTCCAACCTATTATTCCAAGGTAATCCATAGCTCAAATGCAATTATCTTATAATTACAGTTCCAGTCCCTTAAGTTTAATTAATCTCCTTTAGCCACAAAATTAATTATCAGTTAATTCTTGACTAATATGATTTCTCCTTTAATATATTATTCTCATAATATATTGATAAATCATAATTAATCTTCTCTCTCCATAATTCATCCTATCAAGTTGCTTTGGTGAAGGCAGTCTAAAAGGACCATGCACCATCGGGTCAAGTACATACCAAAATAGTTATGGACTTAGACACTAATCCAACATTATAAATATTTGTTTACTTCATTCGTGTGCTATTTGTTTAACTTTTTATTACTTTATGCAATATTACGAATGAATATTTTGTGAATAAACTCAAAAAATTGCACACAAACTAGACGGATTCTCTCCTAACAAAATCAAGAAGCTTATCTTACCCCCATCATTCCAATATCCTAGTTCCGCCCCTGCTTTTACTGCTTATTCTCGATTCTTCTTCAGTTCTTGTGGCCGTACCCTCTCTGATAAACATCGACATTTTCATTTTCTTTTTCTTCTATCTAAACCTTCTCACCACCGCTTAAATCTCCCACTTATGTGTTTTGATTTCGTCTGCAACATCACCAACGACCCTGATTAGCAAGATAGACGAACTCAAACTTCAAAAAACATACCTGAATTGCAAGGTGGAGGTGATCGAACGACAGTGGTAAGATGCTTGGGGTTCGATGCTCTTCCTGCTGTGTGGTTTGTGACAGATACGGGAGAGCAAGGGAAACATGAAAGTCGAAGGGAGGCGTTGAAGGTAGAGTCGCATGGAGGTCTTGTGGTGTTCGAGATGGAGGGTACGTCTGACAATAGTTCGATGCATGACACAAATTTAGGTCGAATTACCAGAATCATATAGTAGAAGGTAAGCGTTATGTTTTCGTTTTTGGGGTAATTTTATTACGTTTTAGGGCATTTTGATTCTCTTGGATTTGGGGTCCTTCTGTAGGTTTTATGTTGGTTTACCAGATGTTGTGGGCAAATTTGGGAATAACATCATCATCTCCATCTTCACCTCCACGTAACAGACCCACTTTGGAGCCGGCCAGTTCCTCCTCCATATAGGTTTGTTTTGATATTGGATAAAATCAGTAAGACCAACAACAATTGAAAATCTTTATGTGTTTGTGTGTCAAAAGATTAATGCCTTAAGCTCACTCTTTATTTCAATTTCAATCTAAAAAACACAGTTTACATCTTGGTAAAGGTAAGCAACTACTTCAAGTTGTAAACATCACTCTTCATTTTGATTTCAAGCTTTATGTTTAATAGATGAACCTGGAAAATTAGAAGCTTGAAAAAGCTGGAGGTCAAGGTAGAAAAAATCCCATACATAGGTAAGTGTAGGTGTGTATTTTTGTATGTACGTGTTCCGTGTGTGTATCTGTGTATTATGTGTAGGCGTTCGTACCACTATGTGTAGGTTTGTGTATCTTTATGTATGTGTTTCTATATATGTATTTGCGTAACAGTGTATATGTGTGCATCTTTATATGTAGATGTTTCTATTTGTGTATGTGTTTTTATGTGGGATTGTTTGTATCTGTGTAGGTGTATATATTTGTTTATTTGTGTAGGAGTGCATACCTTTGTGTATTTGTTTGGATTTATGTGTATGTTTGAATCTTTGTGTATTTTTGTGATTGTATGTGTGTAATTTTGCTTGTATTTGTATATACCTATATGTCTAGATGCGTGTATTTATGTAGAGATATGTATTACTGTGTATTTATATGTTAGCTTTGTGCAATGAAAAGTATATTTCTAAAAAATGTATGTTTTGATAGTGAAAAAAATAAGATGCTAAAGATGACAAATGTGCCATCATTTACAATCTGCCCTTGCACATTTAAAAAGAACAACACCACCTCTCTATAATCTATTTATTTTGCTGATTTCATGAGCATATTTTTGATCTACAGAGTATATTATCATCTCTGTGGGGGGAATGAAAGAGGGACAACAACCAATTTGGTGTATGTGTAAACTCATTAGTTCCTAATTATTTTGTTAGCTTGTGTTGGATGCTCATGATTTTCTTAACTAAACGTATAGTGGTAAGCTTGGCATTGATATGTTCTTTTTCTTGGATGAGAGGTGACCTCGGATTGGGAGATGTAAAGGCTGATAAAGTTCCAGAAGATACAGTGACAGCTATGGCCGAGACATTAAAGAAGTCAACTACTCTTAAAATTCTGAAGATGGTGAGAATGAGTTTACAGATGCCATGACTTCTCTGTTTGTTAAACTTTTCCTTAATTATTAATGGTTGATTTCTTATGTATTGGTCCATATGCTACTTATCATAAAGCTTGAGGAGGTTGAGTCCTTCTTTGGACTATCTGCCAAGGTAAAAAGGATGCTACTTTTTCTTTATATTTTTTTGCTAAACACACATACATATCAAATTTTAAATAGTAAGAAATCTCTAGAATGACTTTTTGGTGGTTAGATATGGAATATGAGATGTACTCCTAACTTTTATTGAAGATGTGTTGCAGGGATTGGATTCTAATAGTAATCATTTTTGTTTATAAGTTTTTGTAGGTATTTAGTTTTGCAAAAGGGCAAAAAAGTAAATTTGCAATGTATATCATAGTCCTTTTCAGAAATTTGATTCGAGTTGAGACGTGGAGCTTGGAAAGAAGCTTTTATGAAGGTACCATACCTATTTATTGTATTTAGTCCAAAAATGAGCTAACAACAAGATATAACAATATAATTCTCTAATCTTTTCCAGTACATGGACCAATTTTGTAATGTTTTTCTATAGAAGGAGCAATTATGTAAACATATTTTGCAGCAAAGTGTTGGATTAGGTGTCTAAGCCCCTAACTATATTTGGTATGTACTTAACCCAATAGTAGCATGGTCCTTTTGGGTTGCCTTCACCAAATCAACTTGACTGGAAGAATAATGGAGAAAAAGGATAAAAATGATTTATTAATATATTATATGAATAATATATTAAAAGAGAAATCATATTATTTAATTAACATCGGTCAAGAATTAATTTTGAATTAGTTTTGTGGTCAAAAGAGGTTAATTTAATTAAAGGGAATGATATTGTAATTATATGATAATTGCGATATGGGTTGAGGAACCCTAAGGATAGGGTTGAACGAAACCCTTGTGGAAGCCCACTAGATTTCATCCATGGTATGGATTCTGGAAGATTCATGTGGTCTGCTTAGGGCTTAAGCAACCTAATTAGGTATTTGATTGAAACCCTAATTCTTCAGCTATATAACGACACCCTTGGTATCCCAAAATCGGCCACTTGAAACCCTAGAAGGATCACCATCCTATTTTTAGCCTCCTTCTTTCTCTCTAACATTCTCCAATTGCTTGAGGTGTTTGTGATCGATTAAAGGTATTACATTTATGAAGCTCTCAAAGGCAAGGATCTTCAAGCTATAATTGAAAGGTAATATTATTAGTTGTTTATTTATGTTGATTTCGATTTGTGTATGCTAGAGTTAGGGTTGACAATATTTGGATGATTATTGCATGTACAATTAGAAAAACCTAGATCCAAAGCTTTAGGGTTTGCATGTTAACCATATGATTGTTGTTTGGCTCATAACCCAACACTGGTATCAAAGCCTAAGTCAATTTTCTATTGTATTTGATGCATAGCTAAATTGTTCAAAGATGAAAAAGTCAAAAATTCTGCTTCTACCTGATGAACTCGTCGAGTCCCCTAATGAACTCGATGAGTCAGGGCTACTCGATGAGTCCAGTCTGTGACTAGGCGAGTCGGCTCGTCTGTTAGCAAATTTTTGGGATTTTGACTAGAATTGGGTTGGGATAATTACCATAATCGTTTTTAACTGATAAAATCCGATTTTTTTCAATATGATATTGATTATCCTCATCCATTTAGAAGATAATTGTTAAATAATAAGATATTTACTTGTTTTTATGATAAAAGAAATTATTTGTATTATTTAATATGAATTATCTTACCATAAAATTGAATTAGGTCAAATTTAGATAATCATAAATTATTTGATTAATTAAATTATATGAAATTTGATCTAGTAGGTTTTGAAAAGTTTCAAAATTTGCTCTCAAGTTTTGGAATTTAAATTTTGATTAAAAAGTTTAATATTTAAATTCTAAACCCTAGAGTTTTAAAAGTTTAAAATTAAACCCTTATATTATTATAATAATATTAATAATTATCTATATGTATAAGAGTAGTCAGTCTTACTGTTAGTAGGCCTAATTCACGAAGCCAATCTATAAGGGGGTATAAGGTTACTGACTATAAAATGGTGGTTTAATGGGTGTCCACTCTCACCCACCGCTTCCTTGATTGGTGGAGGGTCGTTATCCGAACAGGTAGGATAGGGAAACTAATTCCTCGTTAATAAGTATAATGATTGTATAAGGTAACACTTTGTTTATATAAATTCCCAATCTTAGTTACTTTAGGAAAAATGTGAAAAATGTATGCTATTCCATGAAATTACACTTTGCACATTTCCAAGTCGTTAGTGGAGCGTGTGTGGTTAATCGACACACTAATTTGGGACTAGCAAAGGTGGAAAAGGGTAGCTCGATGTTTATCATAGATCAATGGAGCATGTGTGGTTAACCAACACGTTGATTAGGTGATAAATGACATTGAGAGTACCAAGTACATTTGCATGGTTATTCACACCTTGTTTGTGATTCTCGGTATCCCAGTCACAAACTTGAAGGGCATAATCGAGATTTAAACATGCCATTGGAAAGTTCAATGAATCTCAAAGGAATCTAGGAATTTCAATTCATTTAAAACTTAAAATCCTTTTTCATTTTTCATGGTGGAAATCGGTAAATCTTCATTTACGTACCTTTAAATTATTTGCAATTAGATTACGACATCCCTCTTCTGAATTGTAAATAATTGTGTTGGGTCCTAGCCCTAATTTCTCATTTGGGTGTTTAATTGGGGATTATTATCTAATCTAAACTTTGTTCGTTTTCTATTTCGGATGTCTACTCAAAACAACAACGCTTCTGGCTCGACCCCTTTTGGCTCATTCTCACTCATGAACTTATGTGGGAGGGTGATCTTCGATGGATCCAATTTTAATGATTGGATTCGCAAAATTCGCATGGTCACCCGCTACGAGGACAAAGAGTATGTTCTCGACAAGGAGCCGAAGGAGGTTAACGTGAAAACTGCCACTCCCGAGGAAATTGTTGTGTACGAGACACATGAGAGAGATGCTACGAAAGTTCATTGCATCATGCTCGCAATAATGACTACTGAACTCCAAAAGTCCTACGAGGACTACTATCCATACGAGATGCACTGAGATTTGATGGAAAGGTGTCACACCCCAAAACCGGAACGGCGGAAACGTTCTGGGGTGGATGACGTCATGTCAAGTATCACAACACATGCATATAGTAATCAAAGTACAACAAAACATTGCATTAATAGTAATAATTTTACATGGTTACATTACATAGTATCAAAGTAATACAAGCAACATATATAAAGTGCAGCAAGGTACTTAAGACATCTTCATCAGCAGCTCCGGGGATGTACCTGTCTAATTGCTGACCTGAGATTACAAGTTATTTGAAAAGCGAGTATCAGCATTTTTACAAATGCTGGTGAGTTCATAAGTATTTAGTTTCATTTAGTCAAATAACTTTAATAAGTAGTAGTTTAAGTGTTTTCAGTGCTTCAGTGTTCTTTCCAGAAAATCCTATATTTTCTTTAAATAAAGCAGCCTTCTACCAAGACTGTTTCAGTGCATTGTGGTAAGAGGTAGTTTTCCCTTAATTGCTATTGTTATCAAAATACTGAATTTGATTATTAAAGAAAGCAGGAGACATCAGGGAATAACATATGCCTCAGCAGTGAGGACTGCTTACTAAGGCAAAGAATCATAGACTCCAGGAGGGTATCGAACTGACGACATGCCTGGTTCAGTCTAACAAAGGGGAGACATCGACCCCAGAAGGTACCAAATGAAAGGTACAGCTGGTAAGGTCTAAAACCGTGAATATAGACCGAAGACGATACCAAATGAAAGGTATCTCTCACAAGGTCAAAACAAAGACTACAGACCCCAGACCGTATCAAATGAAAGATACAACTAGCAAGGTCGAAACAAAGACTATAGACCCCAGACAGTATCAAATGAAAGATACAGCTAGCAAGGTCGAAACAGAGACTGTAGACCCCAGACAGTATCAAATGAAAGATACAGCTAGCAAGGTCGAAACAGAGACTATAGACCCCAGACAGTATCAAATGAAAGATAAAGCTAGCAAGGTCGAAACAGAGACTATAGACCCCAGACAGTATCAAATGAAAGATACAACTAGCAAGGTCGAAACAGAGACTATAGACCCCAGACAGTATCAAATGAAAGATACGTCTAGCAGGGTTGAAACAGTGTGACTCTGAAAAGTGACATCAGCATACAGTGTAAATTGCTGACGAAATACCGTTACCTTAAAGCCATGAATTATAAGGTAACCCAGGATACTCGTAACCATACTGACTAGAGTTCCAGACGCCCTACAAGCATCTATATAATGTGACATTTGTCACCCCTTGGCTTGGTGAGCTGTGGACTGTAGCTAGCAGTCAGGGTGCGGGGGTGTCAATCCCGTATAGATCTATACACACAATGTCCGCTCTCTCTACAGGAGACTCTGGTTACCAACTAGACGACGGAGAAGGCCGTGTCCTGAAGATGCATCCCAAATAGTGGGTTTCTAATGAAAGTGATAAACTAGAGGTAGAGACTTCCAAACAGTGGGTAGTGTGTTTCTAAGTAAGTGTAGAATAGAGGTAGAGACTCTTAACTGACTCGACTAGAGAATTTCCTGTATGTCCATACTCATATGCATAGTATATAACTAATGAACCAAACGACCTTCAGACGGCTACCCGATCCCACCAGACCACATCTCAACGAAGAAAAGGAAATAGGGCAGACGAGCCTTCCTAAGTCTTTCAATCATTACTTATACATACCTATATAAGTACAGACATAAATCTAACTAAGACTGAGTGCGTTTCAAGTAGAAGTGATCCTTGTGAAGTAGAAGTGTCTATTAAGTGAAGTAGAAGCGGTCGCAAGTGAAGTAGAAGTGGCGAACAAGTATAAGCATATCATGAAGTAGAGGCGACAATAAGTGAAGCAAAAGCGTATCAAGTATAAGTGAAGTAGAGTCGTTATCAAGTATAAGTGAAGAAGAATCGCATCGCTAAGTAAGAGCGTGAATAAGTATAAGCGTCATCAGGTATAAGCGAAAGCATTACAGAGTAGGAGTATAAAATAAGTATAAGCGAAGCGGCAACAATTAACAATTAAAAGTATTCATGAAAACCTTTGAAAACTTTGTTACTCAGGAAAATCGCATTTGTATTCTTTGATAAAATAAGTGTGAAAACCTTTAGAAATCTTTGGGAATCTTTTATAAATCAGTTTGAAAATGAATCTTTGATAAGCTATAAAAGTAAGAACTTGAACAATTTAAAAACCCTTTTTGAAAGCCATTTACAGTGTCCTACTCGGTAAAACAGTGTACAGTGGTAAAATCTTGTGCATGCGGGTTATCAATCACATGTGATTGATATGATAACTGGCCTGTTTAACTTGTAATCCCCCCCTATAAAACATTTAAAAGCATTTAAAAGGTTCATTCAGGGGTATGAACTCACTTGGTGTAAGTAGGTCCGACGGAAGTGTCGTTTAGGCGTTCGGGGTCACGCAAGGACTTGAACACACACAAGGACCTATTTTAACATATGATAACATATGTTCACATACAATTAGCATATAATATACTAATTAAACAATTTTACACACTCAAAGGAGTGGAAAACACTTTTGGTTGAGTGTTTGGGGTCCCGGGTAGCATTTAAGGGTGCTAAGGGTCTCCTATCAGCTGTGGGACTTTGCTATACTCACATATCAAGTGTGTAAATGGATTTAAAACACCAACATGGACCAAAAAAGGAGTTTACGGCCCAACCTAAGGGAGTTTACGGCCGTAAACTCCCAAGGTCAATTTCTTGGGTGTTTGATGCTTCTAGCTTGTTCATAGAATTATTCTAAGCACTTTTCCTCAAGGGCATGATTGGATTTGAGGCTTCTAAGGGTACTTTATAGGAGTTTACGGCCTAGGAACTCTCCCAAGGGAGTTTACGGCCGTAAACTCTCAATCTTTGAGTTTAGTGAAGTTTTAAGCCCCTAATGCCTTTCTAGTGATTTCTAATGAAGTGTGATGCCATTTTGGGTGGTCAAAACCAACATTTGAGGGGGTTTGGGGGGGGGGGGGGGTTTACGGCCTAGATAATGCTTGGGCCGTAAACTCCAAGAAATCCCTCATTTTCCTTGTGTTTAAGCCCTTAATTCCTTTCTAGCATTTTATAGAAATAGCCTATGGTCATTTGGGGGGCAAAAACTACAATTTTGGGCATGATTTAGGGTGTTTACGGCCTTGACCATGTCTAGGACGTAAACTCCTTTCTTTAATTCATTTTGGAGTGTTTCAAGGGTCTAAACTCAAGAGGATAAGTCCCTAAATTATGTAATAAGCCCTAGGATGAGTTTGGGAGTGTTTTGGGGCACTTTTGACATGATTTTGAGGAGTTTACGGCCTAAGCTTGTGCTTGGGCCGTAAACTCTTGTTTGAGTCCTAAAATCATGCATTTTAATGTTTAAACACCCCTAGGCTATATCCCCTAATTATTTCCAAGCTTATGGACAAATTTAGAGGCATGTTTGGCACCATTTTAGGGGTTTACGGCCCTAGAATGTTCCTGGGCCGTAAACTCCTTATACCATGCCTTCTTGGATGATTTTTGGGCTATAAACATAAATCAATACGTTTAGAATACGCTAGGGTAAGCGGACTTACAATATGGAAGCGTTTGGTTGTGAATTCGGGGCGAAAACGGGTCTAGAGAGAGTGTTTAGAGAGAGTGTGTAAAAAGTCTCCAATGGACTCCACTCACCCTTATATAGGTTTCACAGTCGGGGCTCAGAAGAATTTTACCCGATACTGCCGTTAAACGGGGCTTTTGGTCGCACGATTTAGTGGTCGCAATAATAAAACTTGACATTTTCCAAGTGAATAAAAATGTGTGTCCTGTGTTTTTATTTCCTTTTATCACGACTTAAAGGCATACTAAAGGTAATCAAATGGAAATGTTTATTAAACTGACGCCCTCTATTTAACGGAACTTTTATACAGTGAAATATTCCGTTAACGGTAACGGGGAAATGTAACGGGACAACTTGGGTTGTCACATCATCCCCCCGTTAGAGGGAATTTCGTCCCGAAATTCAGGTCTAGAAAGGAAGTAGATATGAATGGCCAAGTAGAGGTAAGGGAGTACTTCTTATACGGTTGCCCTCGTATTCCCAAGTGATCTCTAGTCTGTGTTTGTCATTCTCACAGACCTTGACATACGGGATGCGCATTCCGTCTAGTGTAGCTAGCGGGTTCCGACTGGTGTATCTATGAAGTCAGGGTTCTCGATGGATTCTATCAAGACGAGTGAGGCACGAAGAGTGTTGTCGGGAAATTACATATCAAGTCTAAGAAGTGGATCGATCGGGTGTGAATCTTGTGGCATATCCGAAGGTAGTAACGTCCTGAAAGAGTTGGACCATGTCTCCATGAGTATTCTCAGATGGTCCTACGCTCTCGGAAGGGTAGAGCCTTTCAGTACTTAGAACATAGTGTACTTCTATGGAAAGATCATTACTGGCGTGATCGCCATTCCGAAGTTCCTAACGTTCTCTCTCGTACTGGTAGTGTAGTCCTTCGGGTTGGTTCTTAGGAATCTCAAGTGGTCTTCAGTTTCGTGTTTTCTGCCAATTAGCTGATAGAGGCTTCCTAGATCGTCAAGTGGGTTGTGCGACTATGGTTATCGGTTTGCTGTAGAGTGTCTATCCCAAGCTTGTGCAAAATGGACCTGCACTAACGACACTTGAGATACGGAAACCCTGAGGATCGGGGAGATAGGGTTTCACCAGACGAGTGTCGGACTATCTCGGGAGGTGGTTCTACTATCTCTACTTGAGATAGTATTCGTGGAACACCTATTAGTCTAAGGAATCTCTAAGACTGTGGTTTATTCTAGCGTGGAAAGTGCGTGCTCCTGCATAATCCCTCGACTAACACCAAAGCTGGTGTCGTGTCCTTAATCTCTTCGGAATCAGGGTTACGAGGCTTAACGCAACTACGTTCGCACTTTACCAAATATTCTTGGCTGCGAAGGTTATCCTGTGGTTCTCGGTATCCTAGTGTTTACTTCGGAGAATGAGATCTATCGTCTTCAAGGCGACGACGATTCCCTCCTTGCGAAAGGGTGGAGGAGGATAGGCACTACCTGCCTATAACTGGGTGGGCAAGGTGCCTGGGTAGTGCGAGCATCTACTGCAACTACTCTCCTGAAGGTTCTGAGTTTTCTCGGTCTAAGTCAAATCTAGTGGGTATAGGGTCTTCATCACTCGGGACTTTAGTAGTTCATCCCGCAGTGGTTCTCTTGACTCCGGCTCCTATGTTATGAAATAGGGTGAAAGCGTTTTGCGAAGAGGTTCATGGTAGAGCTCATGCTTGGCTTAGCCGCCAATACTTAATGGATGCCAGCAGTATACCTGGTTATAGTGGTCAGCCTCATGAGTTCTATTCTCTGGGTTCACGAACCTGATGTGTGAGGTGAGAAGGGTCTCCCAGGGGACTCTACGGAGTATGCCTCGGATGGTTGTCGTTTTCTGAGGTATCTGCAGTGCCTTTCACTTTGGCATTCATCTGACTACGAGGGGTCGGTCCACAGTGTAGGGTACCCTCCCTTGGGTACTTCAGAAGGTTTGAGATAAGAGGGACGATTGACGAATTGCATTAGATGTGATTATTTGTGTTAGGTTCAGGTTCGGAGGAACCTTTATTTGCCGATATGGCCATGGAGAAAGCTCACAGCACTAAGAATGTACACATGGTTGCACGAAGTCAAACCATGCTTAATAGAGTCGTCGAAGTTGGCACACTTCGACATGATGTATAATGAAGATCGATAGAGTCGTGTGCCAAACAGGCACACAAGTTTTGGGCGTCTCGAGTTTCGTCCTATGTATCGCTAACGCGGATACTTGGACCGATTAGAGTCGACGCGGAACTATAGAGAGTTCTAAGTGCTTCCAAATAGAGTATCTTTTCTTGAATGGATTCTCACGAGGCATTTCTATAATCGCCTCACATATACTAGTCATGTATATTTAAGGTGGGGATGACTGTTGACTGAGCGACCCCGCCCTAAATCCACAACCAAACGAGGAACAGGAAATGAGGCGGCATTCGCTCACTCTAGGTCTGTCCATCTTAGATATACATGGCCGTAACGTATATGTTTAGCCACTATAGTTTTACCTAATGAATTTTAAATTTCTTTAACAGTGCTGCGACTTTCGCCTTACTGGAAAGAATTTATATTTGAATTAGTCTTTTATTGTTCTTAGTTTAGTCATCCGAGATCGAGAGACGTACCAAAATTTAACGAGTTTCCTTGCTGCTTCTCCCTAAGCAGTAGTGTCAGGCTCCTTTTGTGTCTTTGTCTTTCTCTTCGGTTGGGCAGTCCCTCTTAAAGTGTCCCATTTTACCACATAGGTGGCAAACTGTACGGGTCGCCACATTGGTGGTTGATGTAATGAGCTCAACCGGGGTTCTGCAGACGCGAGCAGTATGCCCCAGCATGTGGCACCTAGCACAATAGAGTTCCCGACAGGCACCATGATGATGCTCCGATCCGATCGAGGATAATTAAGATGCTCTGATCCGATCGAGGAGGTGATTACCTTAGTATTGAATTCCATGACTACCTCAAGGAATACAGAATTGTTTCGCAATTGATGCCACCTAGGACACCGCAGTTGAATGGTGTGGCTGAGAGGCGCAATAGAACCTTGTTGGACATGGTTCGTTCCATGATGAGTCGAGCTTCGTTACCTATCTCATCTGGAGGTATGCCTTAGAGACTTCCACTCATATCCTTAATCTAGTCCCAACTAAGAAGGTTGCCAAAACACCTCACGAGATGTGGACAGGGAAAGTTCACTTGTTGGCACATATCATGGTTTGGGGTTGCGAGGCTTTCGTAAGACGAGAGAGTCACGACAAGCTCGAGCCTCATAGTGAGCGGTGTATTTTCATCGGTTATCCGCAGAAGTCCTTTGGATATCTCTTCTATAGACCGAGTGATAATGTTGTCTTTGTTGCGAGGAAAGGGGTTCTCCAAGAGTGAGAAGTAATATGAGAAGAGGACAATGGGAGGCAAATTGATCTTAAAGATCTTAAAGAATCAAAGGATGAAGGAACCTCTAACACTGGCGCTCAACCCGAGGAGGAAACTCCTATTGAACCGATTGACGAGTCCTTACCTCTTAGACGGTAGAGTTAGTGTTCCACCCATATTATATGGTTTCCATATAATTGTTGAGGGTGATACGTTTATTAGTGATAGTACACTAATAAATTTGGATGAACCCAACAACTACAAGGAAGCCATGGCAGGCCCAGAGTCTACAAAATGGAAAGAGGCTATGGATAGCGAGATTCAGTCCATGTATGACAATCAAGTTTGGAACTTGGTTGACAATGTGACAGGTTGTAAGACGGTCGGGTGCAAGTGGATCTTCAAGAAGAAGACCGACATGGATGGGAAAGTACACACATACAAGGTGCGATTGGTTGCGAAGGGCTTTACTCAAACTCCCGGAGTTGACTATGATGAGACCTTCTCACCAGTAGCGAAGATTAAATCTATTAGGATTATGCTAGCCATAACTGCATTTCATGACTATGAAATATGGAAAACGGATGTCAATACTGCTTTCCTTAATGGGAAGTTGGCTGAAGATGTTTACATGAGTCAGCCAGAGGGTTTTGTCAATGAAGAACACCCTAATAGAGTGTGTAAGCTTGAGAAATCCATTTATGGATTGAAACAAGCATCTCACAAATGGAATCTTTGTTTCAATGAGAAAGTCAAAGAGTTTGGTTTTTCGAGAAGCAAGGATGAGTCCTATGTATATGTCAAAGCCAGTAGGAGTATAGTTAGCTTTCTCATTTAGTATGTGGATGACATACTGCTCATAGGAAACGACGTCCCAACCTTGCAGGAGGTTAAGTCCTGGCTTAGGAAATGCTTCGCTATGAAGGACCTTGGAGAAGCTGCTTATATTCTAGGGATAAGGATATTAAGAAATAAGAGTAAAAGACTAATAGGAGTTAGTTAAAGTACTTACTTGGATAAAGTGTTAAAACGCTTGAGCATGGAAAATTCCAAGAAAAGGAGTCACCGATCCAAAGCAATACCAAGTTGAGTAAGACTCAAAGCCTGAGTACTGAAGCTGAGATAGAAGAAATGAGCCGAGTACATTATGCTTCCGCAGTTGGCTCAATCATGAATGCTATGACATGTACTCGCCCTGATGTGGCCTTCACTTTGAGCATGGTTAGCAGATATCAAGGGAATCCTAGTAGAGCACAGTGAACCGCAATGAAGAACATTCTCAAGTACCTACGAAGGACTAAAGATTGGTTCCTTATCATCGGTGGGAGTGATGACTTGAGAGTGCGAGGGTATAGTGACGCCGGTTTTCAGACTGACTGAATAATTTCCGCTCGCAGTCAGGCTGGGTGTTTACCCTAAACGGAGGAGTAGTGACTTGGAAAAGTTCCAAGCAGGAGACCGTAGCTGATTCAACGTGCGAATTAGAGTACATAACAGAGAGCGAAGCGTAGAAGGAGGCAATTTGGCTAAAGAACTTCATCAGAGACCTTGGAGTTGTATCAGCCATAAAGGAGCCTATGGAGATTTTCTGCGACAACGAAGGAGCGGTTGCCTTAACCAAGGAACCAAGGGATCATGGCAGATCCATACATATCGACAGAAAATATAATTTCATTAGACATCGGGTAGAAGAGGGAATCCTCGTAGTTAAGAGGGTATCGTCAGAAGAGAACCCATCAGATCCCCTTACAAAAGGACTGAGTAGGGTTAAGCACTTACAGCACGCTAGGAGCATTGGGCTGAAGGATGATATTAGTTTTAGTGATTAGATAGCTTTTAGAAACTTGTAATAGCTAAATTGTAATTGAAATTTTGATGATTAAATAAAGGTGTTTTATTTATAAGTAATGTTACTGTCTTGTGTCAATTATTTACTATTGTTTCACTTTGCATGTTTTGACTTCCTAAATAATAAGACTATTTAAACTATCCACAGTTGATCATACGTTGGAAGTAAGTATGAAAGAAGACTGTCATGAATTGTCTTGCAGATTGTCTAAGCGTTTAGACATATCAAAGATTTGTTGTAACGTTCATGAGTGCTTCTGAAATAAGATTTGAGTATTGGATTAAACCCGCGCTCACATGAATCACTTCGTGGAATTTTATCATGAGTGATTGTGAGACGATAATATCATATAGTCTTTAAACCTAGATACATGAGTTGTTGTTTACGAGTTGGTTGTGCATTGATAATGCGTAAACACATCAGTAAATTGATGTTATAAAACATATTGTTGTGTATAATTTGATAAGTAAATAGTACAAGCATATAAGTCGAAGTTTATCTGTTCCTTTTATCCTACGAGGTTAAAAGCGATATCTTGGTCCCCTCGATGATTTTGTTTTGACTTATGTGTCGGGCCCGGTCAGGACTGAATTGATGTGTTCAATTATGTTCTATGTCATACAAATCAGAGATCGAGAAACAAAACTGCTGGATAATAAGTATGACTATGTTCCATTTGATTGTCCACACGATATCTTCAAAACAGAGGATTATACGATCCCTTATCTAAAGGACATGTCAGAGTTCGACAACAGCTTTTGAGAGCTACGATTGCTAATCGGATTTTGAAGTTGTACTTGCATTTATAGTTATTAGACTTATCCAAGTGGAAGACTGTTGGATTAGGTGTCTAAGCCCATACCTATATTTGGTATGTACTTAACCCGATAGTAGCATGGTCCTTTTGGGTTGCCTTCACCAAAGCAACTTGACTGGAAGAATAATGGAGAAAGAGGATAAAAGTGATTTATTAATATATTATATGAATAATATATTAAAATAGAAATCATATTATTTAATTAACATTGGTCAAGAATTAATTTAGAATTAGTTTTGTGGTCAAAAGAGGTTAATTGAATTAAGGGGACTTATATTTTAATTATGTTATAATTGTGATATGGGCTGAGGAACCCTAAGGATAGGGGTGGATGAAATCCTTATGGAAGCCCACTGGATTTCGTCCATGGTAGGGATTCTGGAAGATTTCTGTGGGTTGCTTAGGTCTTAAGCAACCTGATTAGGTATTTGACTGAAACCCTAATTCTTCAGCTATATAAGGTCACCCTTGGCATCCCAAATCGACCACTTGAAACCCTAGAAGGATCACCAACCGATTTTGAGCTTCCTTCTCTCTCTCTCTCTCTCTCTCTCTAACATTCTCCAATTGCTTGTGGTGTTTGTGATCGATTAGAGGTATTACATTTGAGATAATAAGATCTCAAATACAAGGATCTTCAAGCTACAATTGAAAGGTAACAATCTTACTTGTTTATTTATGTTGATTTCGATTTTTGTATGCTAGATTTAGGGTTTACAAGCTTTGGATGATTATTGCATGTATAATTAGAAAAACCTATATTCAAAGCTTTAGGGTTTGCATGTACACCATAGGATTGTTGTTTTGCTCATAACCCAACACAAATAGCATTTTGTAATGTTTTTATGCCATAGGAAGAAATTCGGTAATCTTTCTCTGCCACAATTGTCATTTGTGTGATATTTTTCCGTACATGGACTATTTCAATAATATTTTTTATGTATACGGACAATTTTTGTAATATTTTTCTACAAAGGGATCATTTTGGTAATATTTTTCTGTCATAAGAACCAACTCTGTAATCTTTTTATCAAAAGTGACCATTATATAAAATAATTCTTCCACAAGGACCAATTAAGGAATCAATTTCTGCTTACATTTCCATTCATTCGATTGATGACAAATTACACAGAATAGCAACATACTTTAATTTGGATACAAATTTATGCAATGTACATCCTTATTTGTCTCTCAAAACGAACACATTCCGCCCCGCACAACGCACGCATAACCCATCTAGTTATTATTATTATTTGAAAAACATTCATAATAAAGTTAAAATAAATATTAATACAAAGTATAAAATCATGTTTATTAAATGTTAGATATTTTAACTATTTGACTATTATAATCATTGTGTGGTACATTTGGTGGAAGACGTTCCGTCAAACATTATTTACGTTATTTTATCCAAATAATCTATTCTAATAAATGAAGACTTTTTTTTGTCATATGTCACGCTCTTACTCAATTTTCTAAATATTATTTTTTGGTTATTTTGAATTAAATTTTTTTCCACATGTTATTTTATGAGTTTTTATATTTTATTAAATTTCATATAATATATTAATGTAATAATTACAATAAATGTAGTAATAAATAGATATCAATTTCATTAATGAAGTTACCTTTTAATTTTTCTTATTTTCTTATAAATTCAAAGTTCTCAAATATTTTGATTTTTATATTTAACTTAACTCATATACTACATGGATCTCACAACTACTATCGTAATATATAGTTACATTGTACTAATAAAACTATAGGATTGTTAGTTAAATCTTAAATATTTAACATCTTTTAATCAATAACATTTTGATGTACCCCTTAAATTATATATAAATCTTACATATTTCAACTTCCTTACTTATTTATTTATTTTATTAAATATATAATAACATCTTCCTTTATAAAATATTAAGATTATAACAAGTATAATATTTTTAATGCTTTTGTAATTTTTGTAATTATAACAAAATAAATATTTTATATTTTATATATTTTAAACAAAGGCCAAATAAACTGGTATTTAAATATTACATCTAATAATATCTTTTATTTAAATATAATATGTGTTTAGAAAACAATAAATTAAATAAAACAAAGTTTATATAAATTTTAAGAGAGATTAACCATTTGTTAACATATTTACTTGATAGTCTATTTGAAATACAATGTGACACTAGTTTAAAATAATCAACCATTGTAACAATAGTTAAAAGTCTAAGGTTTAACTTGAAAACACATAACATAATGGGGAAATGGTTTGCGATCGTTATTATCTTTTCGTCTTGTTCATTTAACTTGTTAAATGGCAGGTGAAAATGGTAATATGTGAACACATTTAACAAGTTAAATGGTCAAATGTATACAAAAAAAAAGAAAATTGTCTAAATATGAAGAATTTTTTTTTTTTTTTTACAAATTCCTTAAGGCTTTATAATTTCTTACAACATTTTTATGATATTTTTTCCTATAGATTTTTCTAATATAATGTTTTAAACTTTGCTTATATATATATATATATATATATATATATATATATACACACACACACACATAAACTTTTTTATACTTTCATATATTTTGAATACAAGTGCTTTTAAACAAAATATTTCATAAATTTTAAAAATTTTTCTAACAAGTTTTTAATTTTTTTTTTCTTATTTTACATTTTCATAAATTTTTTTTATAACTTTCAAAAAGTTATATCTAAACTTTCTTTTACAATACTTTAAAGCGTTTCACGTATTTTGTATGACAATTTAATATTCTTTTTATAACATTTTAAAATACTTTCGTTGAATACTAGTTTAAAACGTTATATTAAAAAAAATTAAAAGTTTATAAAGTTCTAATTAAAAAGTTGTAATAATTTTAAAACATTTACATTATATAGATTTTTTTATTTGCTAAGTAATATTTTCTTTTTATTATTTTAAACGACTCTCCATTCTTATTGTTACATATTTAATTTATTTAATTTTATTGTTAGATACTATTTACTTTTAAAATATTGTATATGCTTAAAAACAAAAGAAAAAAAATATAAGAGGCTATATAAAATATTTCACAAAACAAAAACATATTTATTAATTAAAAGTAAAGTTTAAAATTGATCAATATTTAATTAATATTTAGAAAATTATGGATATTTTAAAAATAACGCTTAAAAAAATAATACAAACAAATATGAAAAATAAAATCGCTATTAAAAGTAGGGAATATGACTTATCAGAGTAATTAACTTTTTGTTTTGTTTACATTTAGACAACTTTTTTTTTGTACACATTTAACCATTTAAGTTGTTAATGTGTTTACATATTACCATTGTCATCTTCTATAGCAGGTGACAATGGTAATATGTGAACACATATGACAAGTTAAAATGTCAAATGTATACAAAAATAAAGAAATTACCTAAATGTGAAAAAACGACAAAGATGATTACCCTGATAAGTCATTTTCGCTAACATAATGTATATGAAAAGCTTCTCTAAAATACACACCCCCATGTACATATACCACCAAGAAGTATAAGTACTTGGTCATATTCTTCCACATTAAGAGTTTTAGTGGGTACAGAATAGTGGGTACAAAATATAAACATCTTTTCCAAAAGAAAGATTAGTATAATAGTAAGAGAAATCTTCAGAAAAATCATAATATTTTAGTTACATGTATGAAAGAATCTTAAACTAATTTTTTTTTATAGAAAAACACAAAATACGGACTAAAACTTCGAAAAAACCAATTTTGGCTGGTTTCGCAGATTTAACCGGTATTCTGTCATTTTTCGTTAGTTTGGTCAAACTATTGAGACTTTTTTTGAAAATTACCCAATAAGAAAAATATTTGGGCTTTTCTAAAAATTAACATGGAATATTGAACACTATTATTAACAAATCATTTATAAACATAACAAATATTTTTATTATAAACAAATGAAATAAATTTGTTGCTAATTTCTAGGAGTAGAAGGGTGGGCTAAGTGCTCATCTATTTCTTGTTGACCACTTCAAACTCTCTAAATTCCTCCTATGCATCGTTATGAGTGTCATGGTGAGATGTACTATGTGAGTGTTCCTCTAATGTTGGTGTTCCTTTTATGTTGTTTAACCTAACTACCACCCAACATCCATACCTCACTTGGTAACAAGTATCGGCTAACACACATCTATCGAATGTGAAAATTGAACCCTGAAGGACAGCTTATATGGAAACAAGTGAAGGGTGATTATCTATTTAAATTTTCATTTAATTCACTTTTCACTCTTGATAGATGTGTGTAATTTGATGGTTTGTTACCAGGTAATGTATGTAGGTTAGTTGGTAGTTAGGTTAAAGAACATGATGAAATATCTATATGTTCAAGAATGATTGTGTATTGATACTTTCTAATAACATGTAATCCTACAGTGTCACACCTTATAGTAAGTAGACACTTATTGATTGTTTATTACGTAATTTGATTATTAATAAATATCCTCAACTCTTGTATTTAATTGGAGACATGTACAAAGTACATCTGACCATGACACCCACAACAATGCATATGAGGAACATAGAGAGTTTGAAGTAGTCAATAAGCAATAGAGGAATATTTAGACAACAACTCTATTCCTATAAATTAGCAACAAATGTATTTCCTTTGTTTATAATAAAAATATTTGTTATGTATATAAATGATTTGTTAATAATAATATCCATAAATTCCATGGCAATTTTCAGAAAAGTCTATATATTTTGGATATTAGGTAATTTAAATAAAAATCATAATATTTTGATCAAACTAATGAAAAAAGACAGGATACCGGCTAAATCTGCGAAATCGGCCAGAAAAGGTTTTTCAAAGTTTTAGTCGGTATTTTGTGTTTTTCTATAAACAAAATTTAGTTTGACACGTTTTCATAAATTTAACTAAATTATTAGGACTTTTATGGAGATTTTCCATAATAATAATATCTTCTTTTTTTAAGTAACAATGAAAAGATTTTTTAAAGCTCAATTCCAAAAGACACCTTATATTTTGTGTTTTTTTCCAGATTACACCTCAAATTTTTTTTTTGCTAGAAAAAACCTTATATTTTTTCACTTTTCCCAATTTGGCCCTTTTTGTTATCTTTTGCCAAAAAAATAGTAAAACGTGAGGTTTTTTTTTCGAGAAAAAAATAAAACATTTTAGGGTTTATTTGGAAGCATTTAAAAGGTTGAAAGTTTTTTCGGGAAAAAAAATACATAGTTAAGGGCTTTTTCGGAAAAAAAAATACAAGGTCTTTTTCAGGCAAAAAATAAATTTGAGGTTTAATCTGGAGAAAATATAAAATATAAGTTTTTTTTTCTTTTATATGTACCCTATTTTAAAACATCATTTTCATAATTTACATGATAAATACTACAATTACCTAAAAATATAGAAATATATTATCTTTTTTATTTAATCACATGATAGAATTAAGATCTCGAATAATAATAACTTGGATAATTTCTTGGATTGTGATTACATCGTTTTTCAAAATTATGCGATTCAACATCTATTTATGGGGTTACATGAATGGATACTTATGAGATAATCCTATGATTCACAAACACATAATACATTGATTGTGTTATTGTGTTCATAGTTACAAAACCGCAAAGAGAAGAAGAAGTCATTTTCTATGTGTAGCAGTTTCAACCGTTCTAGTTTACCTTTTTATGTAGAAAATGATAGTTATGTAGGGAAAAGGCTCTGCCTCTTGGACTCTGCTAGGGGGTTTTCCCCTTGGAACCCTGTCCCTTGGGGCGTTGCCCACTGATCTCCATATTCTTGAGCTCTCATTTTATCTATCCGAGTGTGCACCTCGCACACCCTCTCTAGAAACGTAAACCGTACTTCTCTTGTCTCTACATTAATTTGACTACACCAAAATATGTTGATAACACTAAAATTGTAAGAACATGAAATTAGAGAAAGTTGACTTTTTATCAAATATTGACCAAAAGAGTAAAATAGTCAATTACAAGATCAAGATTAGAAAATGAAGTTCTGACTTCATGGGAATGTCCAAGATAAGTTTACGTCACTTAGAAGAGATTAAATGAGTAAGTTCAAGAGAAAGAATGCATTAGAAGATGAATTTTGCCAAAAGGGTAAAAGCGTGAATTTTCTGCTTTTTATACAAACTTTGTGACTTAATAGATCAAGAACCGTATTAAGTTGGTGATAAATGACTTAACTAAGTTGTATAGTATGTTCTCACCTTCGTATGGATATAAAGAACGTTGAAAACGGGTAAGAAACAAAGAAGTTATGAATGTTAGAAGTTGGGACAAAAAAGTGTCCCCAAAGTTGAAATGGAATCAGAAATACACTTTGCTGATCTCCAAGTGTTGCGATGAACGATGAAAAGGATTTAGACATGGTATTCCTCGTCTTAAATAAATGACAATGTATTCTGGCCACCGTGGTGCGTTATAGAGACCACCGCGGCGTGGTGTTGCAACAGATCAAAATCTAAGTTTCAGTTAATTCTCATCATAAGAAACCCCAAACCACTTTATATATTGAGCCCCAGTTATTTGGAGAAGGAAGAAGGATCAAAGGGTGATTATAGGTGTTTGGATTGATCACTAGAAAGAAGGATCAAAGGGTGATTATAGGTGTTTGGATTGGTCATTGGAAACTCATGAGACCTTGAGCAAGAAGATGGATTGAGATGCATCGATCGAAGAAAGAAACTAAAGTGGGATAATTAGTCGATAAGGTGAGTTATTACTCTCTCCATCTCTCTCTAAGTTATGTTATACATTTTATGTATATATGTATGTATGTTTATATATGTTAGACTCATGTACCTGATCATGACATAGAGGAAAAAAGGATTATATAGATTATAATCCTATGTAAGATTATGTAAATGTGGTTTTACATGTAATACATGCATCTGATCATGTATGTATGACCAAAGTATGCATAAATGTATAAGGAAAAGATATATGTATTATGAGTAATACCCATAAGAGAAGATAAAGAAAAAAGTAGGATTATATGTAATATAATCCTATGAATGGTTAGAGATGGAAAATGTATTTGTTAAAATACCTAAGAGAAAGTATATATAGACAAAACATGATTATTTGTAATATAATCATAAGAGTATGTATGCATGTCTAGACATTAATGGCATTGTGTAGAATACCTATATGTTACTAGACATAGATATAGATTTAGTACTTAATGAATTCAGTACTAAATGTGTATTAGAAGATCTCTTAATGAGATAAAGAGATAGATTATCCATGGGACAGTTGTTATGTGATGAGTCACAAAACAAAGATAGAGATTTAGAGATAGATGGTTCCTTCGGGGACGAGAGATAGAGGTTTCTTCGAGGACAAGAAATAGAGGTTCCTCCAGGGAAAAGAGATGGAGATTCCTTCAGGAATAAGAGTATGGTTCCTACGGGGACAAGAGTATGGGTCCTATGAGGACAAAGAGTATGATTCCTCTGCGAATGAGATTATGTCCCTATGGGTAAAGAGATCATGATTCCATTTGGGAATGTAGATAAATGATTCTTGCGGGAATCCGGATTACGTATGATTAGAGAAGATAGAGAAAAGGTTCCTTGAGAGGAAAAAGACAAGTGGTTTCTTTGAAAGAGCTTAGAGATAACCCATGAGGGATTAAGAGTAGGGAATCCGTGAGAGATTGAAGAGAAGAAGAAAGATTAAGGATCCACGAGGGATCATAAGAGAGAAGAGTAAGTTCAGATGAGTGTACTCGGAAAATATAATGGAATGTTGCTTCCCTCAAATGATATATGAGATTAGAGTATGTGATGTGACCATTGGATCTCATTGGGAAAAGTATGTTAAGGTATAAGAATAAATTAAAGAAGATACATAGTTAGAGTCAAAGATAAAGTATGAGTAGATTATGAGAAGAGTTTAAGAGGATGTTAAGAGAAGAGTATGAGAAACAGAGTAGATGACAGAGGAAGAGATAGATGAGACGAGAAGGGTAGAAAGAAATATTAGAGAAGAGTAGAAGAGACGGATTAAAGAAGAAAGATTAGCAGTGTATGCTATTAGAGAAAGAGTTTGATTACCGAGTATGAGATAGAAAAGAAAAGATAGAAAGAATAACTCACCAGACACGTTGTGTCTGATGTTACATAGATGTTGATGTTTTGCAGTTTCAGGTTGTAGCAGTCGTGGTACCAAAAGAGAAGACATGAGCATAAGGGCAAGACTTAGAAAGTAAGATGATATTGTATTCCTTGTTGTTCTTTTATGTAATATATTTTTAGTGTAAAACTGTGATTAAATATGGGATTTAAAGTGTTTTAATTAGAGTAGAATTTCGCATTGTTAGATAAAACTCTAATAATCCCGATATATTAGATGTTAAAAAATATGGGTCGTTACAAAATCACATTTTTATCTTATGCACATATTTTCATATTGAAGCATCGTCAAAACCAAAATCTTTTTCAACATTAAACTATAAATGTCGAGTAAGTGTTTCCATAGTTGTACACGTATAAGAGACTACTTGATGAGACGGATCAAAGTTTGTTATCGCATACAAACAGCTGGCATTGTGACATTCTAATCAAATCTGCATATCCTACACGTATACCTAAAAGTTGAGTCGAAAGCCAACAACTCTAGATCTACAATAAATATTAAAAATATTAAAAATCTAGTTTTATATGTAACTTTTATTAACAACAATTCCAATATTTAGTGTTGTAATCTTACACTCATCAAACTCTACTAAACAAATATGTTAACAATCATTCTTAACCTTAAAATTTTTAAGGGATAATATAGTCTTTATCACTAGATCATTTATATTCCTATTTAACATGGGTCATGCATTCAAATTGATTAGATATTATCATTAGTAGTATTTATCTTTTATAAGGAACATTTTATTGTATAATATATGTTAAGTCCTTAGGCTTCTCTACATGAGTCCTTATTAGGACATGACAGAATACAATATACATAAAGACATACGAGACTATATTAAACTGATATGGAACATACTAACCTCTTCGAGTGATGAAGACAAAATCATGATAAACTGGGATGTGTTATGTCACGGAGTATCTGGATGATGCATCTACTAACATGTAAGATAATGGAGTCATTGTTTTTTTTTGGGATGGTTGATGGGAAATTAAAATCTAACATACATTTAATGAAAATACAAATACAAAACACTAATATATGACCATGCTCCTAAAATAATAGTTGATAGTTAGTAGTTTACTATTGTACAATTAAAAGAACATTTCACATACGTTTGAATCAATCTTTATCTTCATAATCTTTATCGTTACTTATTATATACTATTATAAATGTCATTTAAATGAATATAATTTAAGATAAGTCATCTAACTTGAACTATATGCATTTGAAACTTATAGTATCTTCAACTTTCAACTATGAAACTGCAACATTAGTTTATTTTAATATTATAAATCTTCAAGTTCTAATTAATTAATCATACAACTCAAGAGTTTTTTAAGTTATGGTAATTAATTGATACTTATGATATACAATAATTAGTTAGTATGGAGATACATATATAAAGTTCATATGTTTATATTTGATTGTTAAGGTTTAGAGAATAAGATGACATTAGAACATGAAACTCTACTTTAAAGGTGCAGTGTAGGAAGAAGGAACACAAAATTAAAAATCGCAAAATGAGAGGTAGGATTCATGCTTAGTACTTAGTTCTACCACAACATAATCTGATGGAACTATACCATATGATCTTTATCCTAATTTCTTTAAATTATATCAATTGTAAATTACTTTTACTAGGATTGATTGACAAAAAAAATCAATATACATCATGATGTTAGATAAATTTATATTTTATTTGGTATTAACATATATTATACTTTTAATATAAGTAATTAATCATTGAAATAGTAATTGTCAATGATATAAAGATTTTAATTTATCCATAAATTTGTATCTATCTATATCTATATCTATATATACTTAAAAAGAAGCATTTTTAGTTCTACCATATTAATTTCAAACCCCATGACTATTCATTTTCACATAATAAAAAATAACCATTAAAAAGTCTTTTAACTTATGATACTTAAATGTACTTATGACACCAATTAAATACTATCAAGATATATATAGTTTGCATAGATCCATGAGTTGTATCATATGTTCTCCCCTTGATTCTATACATGGAGGAAAGAAAAAGATGTTGGAAAGAAGATCTCCCATGATTATTTGTTTTCAGGTTTCCATATATTTATATATAATTGTAGAAGTGCTCTCAAATATAGGCTTTATAAAGTTAAGTTATTTAGAAATAATTTCAAAATTTGATTATAAGCAACTCACTTTTGTATTTTTTTCCAAGTAATATTTGGCTTAGAGAGACTCAAAGTTGTACTTGGTTGTCATATGTAATCCACAAGTTATTTTGATTGAAGTTTCTACTTTCGAGAGGATGATAATATAAGATGTTCATATATATCTTACATGATAATATGATAATAAGAGGCTCAAAGTTGTAACTTTTTCCAACTAATATCTATCATCATATCATAATATCATATCACATCATCATATCATATCATATCATATCATATCATATCATACTATATTCATACTATATTATAAAGGAAGCATTTTTTTCACCACATTTATTTGAAACCCCCATGCATTTTTCCTTTCACCACATTCATTTGAAACTCCCATGACTTTTCAATTTCTTTATAATAATAATAATTATAAGTTGGTTAATAAGGTTAAATAAATATCAAACCTAAAGTGTAATCATATATAAACTAAATTTCAATATTAAAAGAATATATTTACTTCTACTTATAAAGTTATGTTTGTAACTTTTAAAATATTACACTTAATTCTTAAGTTTTGATATATTGGTGGATGCAAACCATTATCATTTTAAAGCTACAACTTTAGAATAATTTGTATAAAATACTTAAACTATTAGTTTAAATATAACATTACAAAGTCAACTTAAATATAAATTTTAGTTTAACTTAACCAACCCAAAGAATATTTTGTAAATAGTTAAAAGTGATAAATTGTAGATTCTTTCTAATAATGATTATAAGTTGGTTAATAAGGTTAAATAAATATCAAACCTAAAGTGTAATCATAAATAAACTAAATTTCAATATTAAATTAATATATTTAATTCTACTTATAAAGTTATGTCTTTAACTTTTAACATATTATAATTAATTTATTAGATTTAAAGTTCTATGTAAACCATTATCAGTTTAAAGCTACAACTTTTGAACAGTTTGGACAAAATACTTAAATTGTTAATTTAAATATAACATTACAGTGTCAACTTAAATATAAATTTCAGTTCCACTTAAAAAACCAAAAGAGTATTTTGTGAATAATTAAAAGTGAAATTATAGTGTTAAATGCAAAAACTAAATTGTAATCTCAATTTAACTAAACTATTTCCTAAAGATATTTTTATAATCGTTAAAAGTTTTCAAATAAATAGCTTAAATTAACTTACAATAACAATAGTTAAAAATAACTTTATATAAATGATTATATTATTACCTTTAAAATCATAAAACAATGTTTAATTTTTAAATAATTATAATAATAGAAATTAAAACGTAAGCAAATAAATTTAAAAAAATTAATTAACAATAACAACAACTATAAATAACATTAAACCATATCTTATATTTAATTTTGTTCATGAGTAAATCGCAAGTAGAAGTTATTCAAATGATTGAGATTATGCAGTTATAATAGACGTATAATTCAAAATAATCAATATATTATATCAACTTAGCATAATAATTATTATATCAAACTCCCATGACTTTTCAATTTATTTCTAATAAAGATTATAAGTTGGTTAATAAGTTTAAATAAATATCAAACCTAAACTGTAATCATATATGAACTAAATTTCAATATTAAATGAATATATTTACTTCTACTTATAAAGTTATGTTTTTTTTTTTTTAACTTTTAACATATTATACTTAATTTGGTAGTTTTAATATATTGTTAGATGTAAACCATTATTATTTTAAAGCTACAACTTTTAAATAATTTGTATAAAATACTTAATATATTAATTTAAAAATAACGTTACAAGGTCAACTTAAATATAAATTTTAGTTTAACTTAAACAACCCAAATAATATTTTGTAAATAGTTAAAAGTGATAAATTGTAAAGTATTTCTAATAAAGATTACAAGTTGGTTAATAAGTTTAAATAAATATCAAACATAAAGTGTGATCGTAAATATACTAAATTTCAATATTAAAATAATATATACATTTTACTTATAAAGTTATGTTTTTAACGTTTAACATATTGTACTTAATTTATTAGATTTAATATGTTGTTGTATGTAAACCATTATCAGTTTAAAGCTACAACTTTTGAACAGTTTGGACAAAATACTTAAATTGTTAATTTAAATATAACATTACAGTGTCAACTTAAATAAAAATTTCAGCTCCACTTAAAAAACCCAAAGAGTATTTTGTGAATAGTTAAAAGTGAAAAATTGTAATGCTAAATGGAAAAACTAAATTGAAAAGTTTTCAAATAAGTATCTTAAAATAACTTACAATAATAATAGTTAAAAATAACCCTATATAAATGATTATATTGTTACCTTTAAAATCAAAAAACAATGTTTGATGTTTTAAATAATTATAATGATAAAAATTAAAACGTTAAGCATATAAATTTTAAAAAATTAATTACCAATAACAACAATTATAAAGAACATTAAACCATATATTATATTTAATTTTAATCATGAGTAAATCGCAGGTAGAAGTTATTTAAACGATTGAGATTATCGAGTTATAATAGATGTATATATATTATCATATAATTTAAAACAATCAATATATTATATCAATTTAGAATACTAATTATTATATCAAATTTAACAAAAACATTATTGTTATATTTAAAAAAACATATATTTATAAAGAATTCAACTATATAGGTGTTTCTGCGCAACGCGCGGGCATTCGCGTAGTATACTTATAAAGGAAACATTTTTTCCTTTCACCGCATTCATTTGAAACTCCCATGCATTTTTCCTTTCACCACAATCATTTGAAACTCCCATGAATTTTCAGTTTCTATATATATATATATATATATATATATATATATATATATATATATATATATATATATATATATATATATATATAAGTTGGTTAATAAGGTTAAATAAATATTAAACCTAAAGTGTAATCACATATAAACTTGTCACACCCCGCTAAAGCGGAATTACAGGGCGTGACAGTACTAAGGGTTTCATAGCAAAAGATAAAGACAACACCAACCATAGTATTAAAAAACATTACAAATTTACAATGGGTTTAACCAACTTTTAAAAGAAATTACAATGTGAATTGAAATACAACACATGCGCATGCTCCTAAAAGTGATGTGTCCCTAAGTGCCACTTATCCGATGACTCCTAAACAAGCATGTAAAACGAGCGTCAACTATAAAAATAGTTGGTGAGTACCCACTAGTTTATAACATAATATAGTTTGAAATCATAATTATCAGAATATTGATAACAGTTTCCATAAACAATGTTCATTTCTAAAATAAGTAAATAATTTTTCATGAAAAGAAGTTCGTTGCTAAAGCGAGTAATAAAGTTTCCATAGATAGAAATATATTGCAAATATGAGTAAATAAGTTTACATAAACAAAGTTTGTTGTAATCATGAGAGATAAAGTATGTTGCCCAAATGAGATGCAATGTTCATATTCTCACGGGGAATAAAGTTTCCATAAATAGGAATATATTGCAAAAATGAGTAAATAAGTTTGCATAAACAAAGTTCGATGTCATCATGAGAGATAAAGTATGTTGCCCAAATGAGATGCAATGTTCATATTCTGATTTGAAATAAAGTTTCCATAAATAGAAATATATTGCAAAAATGAGTAAATAAGTTTGCATAAACAAAGTTCGTTGTCATCATGAGAGATAAAGTATGTTGCCCAAATGAGATGCAACGTTCATATTCTCATGGGAAATAAATTTTGTTGCTAAAACGAGATACAAGTTTCGTATGTGCATAATGATTATACCATGAGTTCACAACCTAAGCCTAATGACCGAGGGTGCCCTCTTCTATGTCTATCACTAACATAGGGAAATATGGTAAAATGCAGTCAAGCGAATCGTGTGAGTGAGGAGTTGTCTACCTCCTAATAGCGCTATCCATAATGACCATGGGCTCAAATGAGTTAATGAGTTGTGTGAACTGATTCCAATGACTTAAACGCAATAAGGCCTCATGAGTTAAAAATAGCATACGCATACAAAATAAAATATAGCAACCAAGTTTGATACAAGTCAAATTAAATACAACGACTAATAAACAGTCTTTGGACATGCTTTTCCACCCCAAAACATTTAAAACCCGAAAATAGGGGGAGTCGTGAATACTCACAATACATTGAGATGATGAAAATTGTGCCTTGAGCTATGTTCCACTCGTACCACTATGGATTCATACAATAATGGTATACGCTAGTGAGTCTCTATGTCGAAATCTAATGCTAATATACTATATTCTACATATAGTGAAATGTCAAAATTTTGTTCTAATATTGGTTTTATATTAAATGGGTAACAATTTTTCTGAAATGGTGATATTTTATAACTCATGTGATTAAGATAATTTTGGCTATTCTTTTCTAGGTTTTTGTAATATTAATTGAGGGTATTTCAACACATTTAAAGGTGTTTTAAACTCCTAAAAATCCAAAAAATATTATCAAACAGTTTCCAAAATTCATCAAATTTTGCATTTTCGTTCCAAATACAGTATAGTTCTTCCATAAATTTTCCCTTGAATTTTTGATGTGATTAACTAGTTTTCCAAATTTTTTAAGCCTTCATAAGAATATAAATTCGTGAAAAATAGTATCCAGATTATAAAAACTCCCAAACTTTTTTTTAATACTGCCATTAAACATACTTAATCTGGGAAAAATATAAAAATGGATTTTTAAATGGCTTAACCTGATTTTATGATTTTTGTGCATTTATTCTAAGAAAAATGGAAATAAATAGAATACAATTTCCAAAAGTGCCCAAATTTTTTTTAACAATGTTATTATACATATTGAAGCTGTGAAAAATATAACAGATATTTTTCAATTATTTTTTCTCTTTTTCTTTGTTTTATTCTCTTGAATAATCATTAATTGGTGAATAATTATCAAAATGTTAAAGTAAATTACCAAAAAAAATTTAACTTCATTTACAGTGTACATAGTCCAAGAAAAATACCAATCCTGATTTTTATATAGTGTAATCTGATTTTGTGGATTTAAGTGCATTTAATCTTAGAAAAATAGAAGAAAAATAGAATACATAATATAAAAATCATCCAAAATTTCAATTAGTATTCTAATATATTATAATATCTTCTGGTAAATTTTCATGAGTTATGGATGTGTAGAACTATTTTTCACATTATTAATCCATTATAAATACAAAAATAGGAGAAAATTAGGTATGTATTATGAAAAATTCTGAAAATATTGTTCTCAGTATTTCACATAAGGTAGGATATGCGAAAAATCTTAGATAGCCTTTTCACATTCCCTAAAGTGGTTTTATGATTTATTTCAATTAAACAAAAAGAAAATTCAAAACCATACCAAACTGTAAGAAAAATAGATGAAACTCACCGAGATGTTATAATTTACTTTAGGGGTCATCCACGAATTTAGCTTTGATTTGTAGACCTTTGAAAGTATTTTATATGAATTATTTCCCTATTTTCTTGCAATAATTATAATAATTCGAGAAAAATGAATTATTTTCTAAAAATTTACAGATCATCTTATATTGTTGGTTGGATTTTTAGAAAAACCGCATTTGAACAAAAAAGAAGTTTTAGATATTTATTTGAGAATAAATCGTTTAGGAACATATTTGAAAGTTTTTAACAACAAACTTTGATCATCTAGCATCTAAGCTTGAAGGTCATCATATGCATGTTGGTTTGAAGACCATTCATGAGTTTGAAATGTTCAAAAATCATTTTTGATAGAAAACTTAGTGTGCATGTGGTGATTTGCACCCAAAACTTGTAGAAAAGTGCATTATGTTGATTTTGACTTAGGTTTAGGTCATTGGATTTCACCATTTACAACATGCATGTTGTTTTTGGATGAAATCCTACCACCACCATCATCAAAACCGTGAATGTTAGCAAGTGTTCATGATTTTACAATAGAATGGGGGTAGAAGAAGGAGAAAGTGCAAGAAAAATAGCAAAACTTAAAGGAAAAGTGAAGTAGAATGAAAAAAAAATTCGGGATTACCTTCAAGATTACTTCAAATGATGAAGATTTAGAGTTTAAGGTTTGTTCTTGGCTTCATTTTCTGGAAAAATTTCGTGGTTATAGAGAGAGGAAGAGAGAAAATGGTGTTGGGGGGAATTGAAGAGAGAGAGAGAGAGAGAGAGAGAGAGAGAAGTGAAGAAGATGAAGTGTGTAGGTTGGAAAAATGATTATGTGTGTTAGGAGGAGGAGAGATATGAGGAGATAGATCTGAATTTTTCAATGATGAGAGAGAATCCCCATCTCTACCATTTATTTTATATAAATTTCCCTTAATTTTTATAAAATTTTCAATATTTTTATAAAAGTTGCATTTGTCTAGTTTTTGTTTATAAAAATCCTTGATTTTCTTTTTACCTTATAAATTAGGGATAAATGTTAATGTTATAAATTTTATTTTCCTTGAATGCATTTTCATAACTTTAATTATTATAGTATCATATTATAAGGTTCATAACTATTTTTATAGAATTTTTAAGGTTAAATTTCATAAATTTAGGTTTTTAGGGCATTTAGGGTTTTTGAGAGTTTGTAAATTTTTCGATATCAAAATAAGTTGAATCTTTGAGACTTCAAATTATCTTATGCTATTATAACTCTTTTATAGTTATAAATAATGTTTGTAATTCAATTTTGTCGGTTTATTGACATTTATGTGTAGTGGTTCCGAGATTCAAGTGAACTTGAAGAACCAAGTATATTAGTCATAGTTTCAATTTTGACTTAAATTCCACGAGACTCCGACCTAATTTCTACTACTAGGTCAAGTGCATAATGTTTGTATATAATTCATGAAAAGGTGTTCGAGTCAAAGAGTGACCCGAATATGGATAGTCTCTATAGTTAAGTAGTTAAAGAATTCACATAACAATGTGAAATCTAAGTACACTATCCATCGTTGAGCTCCTTAAGATGCTTCTTTGTCACTGGAGCATCGTCCTCTTCGTCACTTTGAACCTGAAACGGACTAAAGTAGACCGAATCGAAGGTCATGTTTTCACCGCCAAGGAACGGGTTATCTCCATCAGAGGCATGATCTGGAGATGGTGGGGGAGGTGAAGTTGGGGGTGTGGTTGTTGTTGTAGGTTCAGGTTGAGTGGTGGTTGGTGTTGTTTCGGGTGGTGGTTGAGTGTGGGTAGGTTCGGTTGTATGTTGGGTTTCGGTTGTATCGGTATGAACCCCCGTATCAGATACGTTGGTTGGAACCTTTGCGGTTGTTGTTGTAGTTGTATCAGTGAAAATGGGTGGTGGTATAGGGAAAGAGGTTGGAGGAATAGTGGTAGTGGGGGTTATGGTGGGAATGGAAGTAGGGATTGTTTGAGAGGGTGAAGGAATGGGTGAATTATGGATTTCCATATATGGGGTAGGAGATCGGGGTGGGGTGTTGCCTCTTGGAGGGGTTTCGCCTCGTGGAGAGTCGTCCGAATCCGAACTCTCGCCTTCTGAGTCACTCGAAGAGGAAGGGATGATAAGCTTTCGCTTCGGTTGAGTCTTCCTTCTCTTCGGCTGCGGTGACTGGGCAGGTTTTGTTTGTTTCCTCTTCTTAGGAGAAGGACCTTTAGGAGCTTTGGTCACTTGCTTCCCTTTTTCCGCCTTTTTACCCCTAGGAACAGGTTTGTCAGCATCATGGATGGACTTGAGCATTTCCTGTGTGAGTTCCCTCGGTCCTGACTGTTTGAACTCCTTAATCGTCCTGATGATCCTGCTGTCAGAAGGAACATCGCCGTACATTGTCTCCGGAATAGAGCCAATGAAAGAAAACTTGGATGCATCGGAGACGATGATCTTCGTGGTATGAAAAGTACCAACCGAAGACATCGATGCACCAGCAGCAGTGGGGACGTCGAACTTATCCATTGCCCACTTTGTGATGAGAGTCCAGAACCGGGCATACGACACCTCAGAATGTCGTGAAGAAGAAGAGAGGCTCTGGATGAGTTGTTGCCAGAGAACGAACCCATAGTCAAGATTGACTCCGTTGTAGACGCCATACATAATCGACAAGAACAGTCGACTAGAACCATCGGATCCTGAGCTCCGTTCAGATAAGCCCTTGAAGAGGACTGTAAACATGTCGTTCCACTGTGGCGGCAAGCAGGATTTCTTGAACTTTGCGACGGAGGTGAGCACCTCCGAGTACCCCATATTGTAAAACATGTTGTAAAGATGGCCCACCGGAATCGTCTCCGGATTGATTCGTGAAGGGTCAGCAGCAAACCCTAGCAGTGTACCAAATCGTTGCCTTGAAATCGAGGTCTTGCGATCAGACACCTCGAAGAACACCCTGTCGACTGCTTTATCGTAATGAGCAGTCGCATACACCTGCGATAGGAGCACCATGGGCACAGACTCAACCCGAGATAATGTAGGAGCGATTTGCGAGTACCTCAGGCACTCGATGATCGAAAACATGTAAGAATCATACGCCTGGGGTGTTAGGTCAATCACCAAGCACTGTTGAGGACGAATGGGAAGGATGTGTGAGGTGGCATGGACGGAAGATGATTCTGCCATTATTGAAGGTAGAAGAAGAAGATGAACAGTGAAGCTTTTGGGAGTGTTTGCTCTCTTGGAAATTCCGGATGCAGTAAAGAGGTAAATGAGAGTAGAGACTGCCTTTTATAGTGATTGTAAGGAGAGAGAAAAATCTGTGCAAATCTTCTATGGAAATACGAAAAGGTTTCCCGGAATGACAGATGCGTGACAGTTAAGGCATGCGATGATCACGTAGGAGAGAGAGTGTCAGATTCCTAGGAACACGCCGCCCAACAAGCGCCGTTTCAGAACCAACCGTTTCAAATCCTCACACGCCTTTAAGTGCCAGAGAGGAATCGCTTGAAATTCGCACACGCGTCCATTATGTCAGTAAAAGAGTGGGCGTTTCAAATTCACACGCGCCCCTTTTTACCACCGGTTGAAATTCAATCCTTTTATTTCCCGCCTGAGTCAGCAACCCTTCGTCTTATCTTTTGAATCACATCATTTGAATAAATTGCCCATGTGGATGATTGTTGAGCACGTCTTAATAATTAACCACTAATGCAATAAATCAGCCTGAAATTATTAGAACCAGATTTTTGGAAAATCAAGGATTTTCGTGCTTAGAGTGTAAAAGGAAAAGAAATAAAGCAACTCTTTGTAGGAAGAAATGTGATGTCAATAATGACACGAAACAAATGATCCCGGGCACGAATCTCTTCCTTCAAGGTCAAGAGAGACCTTAAAGTGTTAATGTGGATTCCCGTTGAATTACGATCAAACACTTATTAATAAATGTTGAAAGGCTTCTGTTAATTAGGCTAATTCAGGGTGGCTTTCGCTTTGATGCAGCAATTCTAATCTTGAAATAAGAAAGAAAGTGATCAAAGTACTTGTGAGACCGGTGTAGTCTGTTGAACAAGTAGGTAGGAATTAATTTTAAATTGGCTTGGAAAATATAAAATCTCAAAAAAATAAAAAACTGGATCCCAAGGGAAGAAATGTTATGGGGTTTAACAATTTCATAGGAATCACACAAAATAAACGTTGAGATTTTATGAAGGACATCCGTCAATTCTTTGGTGAAAACTTGAGCAAATTAATTGTTTGGTGTTGAATTTTGGGTTTCACTCAGCTCGTAGTGGCACGAAACTAAGATCATAAACACAGTTGTTGTGTAACCATAAACCTCAGTGGTAATTTCTGAGAGTTTCAAGGGTTACGTTGATGAAACGAATGTAATGGAGAAATGTAATGGAGATGGTGTAAGAAAATAAAGTACCTCAGCTGCAAAAAGAAGGACCAAGCAGAAAACTCTCAACTCATGTGAGAAGAGAGTGAGGTAGCTCACGATTAGAATAAATGAGATAGCCTTATTGGGAAGACAAGGTTTGTTTATACCAGGTCATGAAGGCTATTATTCAAAATCTTATGAGGCTTGGGACACATACAACAGCATGCTTCTAGGGACACTTAAGTAATCCAACAATTATATCCCCATAAACGAACGAGCACAAGTAAAATTAAAAGAGAAAAATATTTTTGGAGTTTTTGAAATTGATAATAAAAAAATAAAAAAATTAAAAGGTAAAAAGTAAGCAAAGAAAATAAGACTCGAAAAAAAACTTTGGAAAACTTTGAAAAACCGAACCCGAGCGTTCGGTTGGTTTCGGTTCAAGAAAATTTTGAAAAACCGAACCCGAGCGTTCGGTTGGTTTCGGTTTAAGAAAATTTTGAAAAACCGAACCCGAGCGTTCGGTTGGTTTCGGTTCAAGAAAATTTTGAAAAACCGAACCCGAGCGTTCGGTTGGTTTCGGTTTAAGAAAATTTTGAAAAACCGAACCCGAGCGTTCGGTTGGTTTCGGTTCAAGAAAATTTTGAAAAACCGAACCTGAGCGTTCGGTTGGTTTCGGTTTAAGAAAATTTTGAAAAACCGAACCCGAGCGTTCGGTTGGTTTCGGTTTAAGAAAATTTTGAAAAACCGAACCCGAACCTTCGGTTGGTTTCGGTTTAAGAAATTTTTTGAAAACCAATGAATTGAGACATGCAATCAGAATATACTTTTGACAATAAGATAAACAACTTTGTACAAGAAATATACAACCAAGAAAACTACCTTTGTAGTGATGAGCGAGTCAGATTATGTAACCGAACCTGAACGTTCGGTCAAGTTCGCTTCTTACGTTTGAGGTTGAGAGGTAGTTTGAGGTACTGACTTTGATTCCATCATACCTAGCCCTTGTAAAATTTTGTTGAATGATGCTTCAGGAAGAGCTTTGGTAAAGACGTCAGCCAGTTGATCAGTGGTTCTGACAAAGTGTACTTCGACGTTTCCATCTTCCACGTGATCTTTGATGAAGTGATACCTCAGTGCTATGTGTTTGGTTTTAGAGTGTTGTACTGGGTTATGACAGATCCTAATTGCGCTTTCAGAGTCACAATATAATGGGATCTTCTTCATATTGAGTCCATAGTCTCGAAGTTGACTCTGAATCCAAATCACTTGAGAGGTGCAGGATGCAGCGGCTATGTATTCTGCTTCGACAGTAGACAACGACACGCACGTTTGTTTCTTGGATTGCCAGCTAACCAACTTCCCGTCAAGAAATTGACAGCCACCAGTGGTGCTTTTTCTGTCGAGTCCACATCCTCCAAGGTCAGCATCTGAATAGGCTTGAACGAAGAAGCCTGAGTTGGAAGGATACCATATACCTAAGGAGGTGGTTCGCTTGAGATAGCGTAAAATGTTCTTCACTGCAAGCATGTGAGGTTCACGTGGGTTTGCCTGAAATCGAGCACAATAACATACAGAAAACATGATGTCAGGCCTGCTAGCAGTAAGATACATTAGTGAGCCTATCATTTGACGATAGAGCGTGATATCAACAGCCGGTTTGTCTAGAGATGGAGTTAGCTTGGTGCCGAATGCCATTGGGACTTTGACTTTGGAGTCTCCCATCATACCAAACTTTGCTAGGAGAGTCTTCGTGTAAGCTTCCTGATTGATAAAGATGCCTTTGGGTCCCTGTCTAATATTTAAACCAAGGAAAAAGTTAATAGGACCCATTGAGCTCATTTCAAATTTAGTCTCCATCAGCTTTCTGAATTCAGCTGTTAGGCTGGGATTCGTAGAGCCAAAGATGATGTCATCGACATAAATTTGAACTATCATAAGGTGGTTACCTTCCCTTTTGCGAAAGAAGGTTGGGTCAACCGAACCTTGTTTGAATTTGGACATCTTTAAGAATTTAGTTAGCGTTTCATACCAGGCTCTCGGAGCTTGTTTGAGGTCATACACAGCTTTATCCAGAATGTAGCAATGATTTGGATACTTTTCGTTTACGAACCCAGGAGGTTGCTCCACATACACGGTTTCTTCGAGTTCTCCATTTAGAAATGCACACTTGACGTCCATTTGGAAAACTTCAAAGTTTTTGTGGGCAGCGTAAGCTAGAAATATTCTAACAGATTCCAGCCTAGCTACGGGAGCGAAAGTCTCTTCATAATCAATCCCTTCCTCCTGACAATATCCCTTTACTACCAGACGAGCTTTGTTCCTTATAACATTACCTTCTTTGTCCATTTTATTCCTAAAAACCCATTTGAGACCAACAACCGAGGCATCTGGAGGAGTTGGAATGAGACGCCAGACTTTGTTCCTTTCAAATTCGTTCAATTCGTCTTGCATTGCTTGAACCCAATCGGAGTGATCAAGAGCAATATTAACTGTCTTCGGTTCAACTTTTGATACGAATGAGTTAAACATACAAAACTCAACCTTTGAAAATAGGGATGTTTGTTTTGCCTTCAGTTGTGATCGGGTCAGAACCTTTTCGGAGACATCACCAACCACTTGAGAGATAGGATGATCTCTGGTCCATTTGGTAAGAGGAGGATAGTTTGGATCAAAGGTTGGGTCTAGTTCAGCATTGATCATTTCTTCTGGCTCGGATTGGCTTTCGTAGTCAAGTGACATATCGCCATGCTCCCCCTCGATTGATGAGCTATGAGAAACTTGAGGTTCAGAGGTTTCTTGTGGTGCTGGACTTTCAGGCGTTGATGCACCTTCGGTTGGAGAAGCACTTTCGGTTGCAGTTGAACTTTCGGTAGCAGTTGTAGTGCTTGGCTCACCCTCAACATGTGAGCATGGCTCCCCCTCGACTGAAGCATCGTTGGATGGAGGTCCATCAGAATTCGATCCTCCTTCATTCATTCTCCTGGCAGCTTCTTCGACAATTTGCTTCATGTGGTCTACCTTGTTGTCTGCTGCGCCTGCTTCTGAGAGAGTAGCTTTCTCTGGTTCGTCAAATAGCTCCAGAAACTTCTCGTATAGATTAGCGATCGAGACTGTGACTTGGCCAGTTTGAGGAAAGATTTCCCCACCAGTGTCTTCTTTGGCCTGTAACTTGTTGACATAGCTATCGTCAAAAGTCACGTAATAGGTCTCTTCGATTTTCTCGAACGCTTGTTTAGGACTTTGTATGCTTTGGAATTGAGAGAGTAACCCAGAAAGATTCCCTCATTGGCTTTGACATCGAACTTGTTGCGGTGTTCTTTAGAGTTAAATATGAAACACTGTGAGCCGAACACATGGAAAAATTTCACATTGGGCTTTCTGTTGTTGAGAATCTCGTATGGTGTGAGCGTGAATCGTTTGTTGAGATAAGACCTGTTCTGTGTAAAACAAGCAGCAAAAATTGCATCAGCCCAAAAATAAAGAGGTAAAAAAGCGAAACTTAGCATAGTTCGGGCAGCTTCACACAAAGATCGGTTTCGTCTTTCGACAATTCCGTTATGTTGAGGTGTGTAGGGAGCTGAGAAGTTGTGACTTATTCCCTTTTCTGCTAGAAATTCTTCAAATTCCATGTTCTTGAATTCCAGACCATTGTCGCTTCTGATGTTGCGAACGACCTTCTTGAGCTGTACTTCAATCTGCTTGATGAACACTTTCAGCTTGTGAGTCGCTTCAGATTTGAGCTTTAGAAAGAACACCCATATAAATCGTGAAAAGTCATCAAAAATAACAAGAATATACTTGCTACCACCGATGCTTTCGATAGATGATGGACCACACAAATCAATATGAAGTAATTTGAGTGGTTAAACAACTTTTGTGTTAATTATAGATGGATGACTTTGACGACTCTGCTTCCCCATTTCACATGCAGCACACAAATGATCTCTGTCGAACTTGAGCAATGGAAGGCCTCGAACATGACCTCCAGTGACAAGTTTGTTGATATCTTTAAAGTTGAGATGAGAGAGTCTTCGGTGCCACAACCAGCTTACGTCAGATTGAGCTTTTGATAACAAGCATATAGCTGGGTTTCCTTTGATGGGTTTAAGGTTTAGAGGAAACATTTCACCCTTACGATCCGATTTGAGAATTACTTTCTTCGTCTTCTTTTCAATAATTTCAGAACCTTCATTGTCGAATGAGACTTTGAGACCTGTACCTCCAACAAGCTGAGATACATTGATGAGGTTGTGTTGTAGTCCTTCCACGTAAGCCACCTTTCTTATAGTAAAATCACCATTAGTGATCATTCCGTATCCCTTTATGGTGCCGAAAGAGTTGTTTCCGAACTTGACGTTGCCACCGTTTGAAAGAGACCTGTATTCCCTGAGCTCTTCTTTCCTTCCTGTCATGTGACGCGAGCAGCCACTATCGATGTACCATTCTTCGTCGAACTGCTCGTCACTTATAACCTGCAAAAATTAAGCAGATTTAGGAACCCAAAGTTTCTTGGGTCCACGTGAGCTTTTCATAGGAACAGGAACAGTAAGAGAGATGTCAACAAGATATGTTCGTTTTATAAGTGTTGTTTCATCTTTCTTTTTGATGGTAAAGACTTTTATTTTATTAGGATTAGGTGCGTTCGGTTTAGACTCTGGATTGGATGCATTAACCTTCTGTTTTCCTTTTTGTTCAGCTGACGAATGAGATTTTTGAGATCGAACAGAATGAGCTTTAGAGCAAGATGGAGATGAATTGGAAGAATTAGAAGAATTAGATGAATGAGAAGGAATGGGCTTAGATTGAGATGACTTCTTGGCCGGAGACTCTAGGTGAACCTTTTGCTTTTGATCATTGGTGGGATTGACCTTAGAGTTGTGATTTCCTTTGATTTCAGAAACGAACCTATGCTTTCGGTTGGAGTCGTTCTGTGAACCGAACCTTTGCTTTCGGTTAGTATTCTCTTCTGAACCGAACCTTGGCTTTCGGTTGTTGTGGCTTTCATGCTTTTTGACAGGATTGCTCTCAAACTTCATATTCTTGTCTTGATGTGAGAAATATGCATTCTGGGATTGCCAGAATTGTTTCCTTTCAGAGAGATTCTTCCTGTATCTCTGGTTCCTTTCACGTTTCTTATTTCTCATCTGCTTCGGTTGATGATGAATATTGGCTTTCATTTTCGGTTTCTCCTTGGTTGGTTCGCTTTGAACTGTGGGAGTTTCACTTTGAACTGAGGAACTAGAGGGAATGTCTTCTTTTACCGAACCTCCATTCTCTTGAGGAATGTATTTCGTACCACTAGTACTTGGCACATCGAAGTTATCTGGCTTGTTCAGAGGTTCTGGTATGTATCTTCCTTTACTTTTCCATGAGGTCCTTTCAGATAACCCTACCGTTTCATCAGCATTATCGATTGGAGCTGTCCAGAAGAACTCATCACAACCATCAGCATTGTCATCGTTTACAATAGCTGTGAGTTCAGCAGTTTGATGTTCGGTTACTCCAGTGACCTTGTACACTTGATTTCGAGTGGTCCGGACCTTTTGATATACAACCGCTTTTTTCTGCTAAGATCGGGGACTTTTGTTGGGACAATCGAGCGAATTCCACTGAATTTTCAGAAATTAGATTCTTGTGGTTTTCAGGTTCGTTTTTTACAAATTCTGAGCAGTCAACCATGTCCTCTACAGAAATTTCACTCATGTTGTCGTCCTCATTAAGCTCAGATGTATTTTCAACATCAATTTTGTTTTCTGAGCTCAAGTTGGCGTTTAAAGAGTCAAATTTTTGTATGGTTTCGGTTCTCAGTTTAAGTCTATCATTTTCATCCAAAAGGTTTTTAAGCATGTCCTTGTGGTCCTTGGATTTAATGAAAGATTCTATTTTGTCCAGTCCATACATGTATGTTGGATTAATGTCATCAGATGATATCACACTCTCACAATTATAAGCTTCGGCATCAATTTCATCCTCCTTAAACTCAAGGAAGGGCAAAATCATGCGATGAATATTTTGGCCTATTTCACAGTCCAAGTGAAGCTGAGTAATATTAGAATAAAGACGTTTTGCAATTAAACAAAAAACATTCCGCTGTTTTAACAACTTTAAATTGTCTCTTTGTAAATAAATGTTTTCGTCTTTTATTTTAACTAATTCAGACTCCTTCAACTCGATCCACATGCGCCGCTCCTCACTCTTCGAAGACGCCCTGCTTAATTGATCAGTTAGGTTAGAATTGGTGACTCGAGTTTGAGTTAAACTACTATCTAGATGAGAAATTCTTGTATTAACATTTTTTAGTTCTTTCTCATATGAGGATTGTGGTACTTTAAATGAAACGAAAACCGATTGTACCTTCTTGATCAGTTCATCAAGCTCGTTGAACTGCACGCTGAGCGGTTTGGCCGTAAAGCACATATCCTGCTGCTCCTTCGGTTCATTGTTTCCACCATCAGTGTTGTATCCCCTCATCTAAGATACATCGGACACCATGAAGCATCTTCCTCCACTGTTCTCCTTTTTAGCCACACAAGCCTTTCCATGCGAAGGCTTCCTCACTTCATCGTCTTCAGAGTCGGTTGACCAAACTTCCACTCCACCGAACTCGTCATCAGCAACCGAACCCTGCACAATAAGAGCATTCATGGAAGGGTTAGCGGTAGATTTCTTCTTCCTCATCTCATCAAGCTTTTTCTGTAGCAAAGCTTCCTCATCGTTTTCAGCCATCTTTTTGAGGACACAATCCTTAGCATAGTGATTTTTCCCTCCACAGTAGTAACAGCTTACTCCAGAATCACCATCTGCTTTCGGTTCCTTCTTGGGCTCTTCAACCTTCGGTTCATTACTAACCTTTTCTGAACTATAACTCCCCTGCCAGTTTCGGTTTTTGTTGCTGGGGAATCTCTTCTTAATGAACCTCTTGGGGTTAGACACCATCATAGCATAGTCCTCAGACGTGAGGTCATACTCCTCCAAGTTGAGATCTTCATCCTCCATCACAGCTTTACTTTTTGACAGGAGGGCCAGCGAACCTAGGCTTGAAACAACGTTCTTTTCCTACAGCACAATCTTCTCCTGGGACTTGAGAATACCCACAAGTTTCGCCAAAGAGTATGATTTAAACTGCTCATGGGCTTTAACTATAGACACCACTGCTCTCCATTCTGACCTTAGACCATTTAAGAACGTAACTTTCTGCTCGATAAGCTTCCTTTCGATGTCATGTTTGATCATCCTGCTGAGAAGATGATTGAAGCGATCGAACGTCTGGGTCACAGTTTCTTCGGCTCCTTGCCTGAATTCTCCAAACTCAGATAAAAGCAAAGTTTGGATAGAATGTTCAAGATCCTCGTCTGTAGAGTACAGTTCACGAAGTCTATCCCAAACTTCCTTTGCCGTCGTGCATGAGCTTACCAACCTGAAAGTGTCGGACTGAAGGGCGAATCTGATCAATCTTAACGCCTTGATATTGCACTGGAATTTATCCTTTTCATCTTGCGCAATATCTTTAACATCCTTCAGCAGATCATTGTACTCCTTTTGAGTTTTGACAATCCTCGACATTGCAGAGTGAGAAAACGGTCCATTAATGATTGCTTCCCATATGAGGTATCCATTATCCTCAGATCCTATAACGTAGTCTTCGAAGTGATGCGCCTAGACTTCATAATCATGGGTATATAGGATTGGAATCTTCGTGATTGAACCGATGCTGTTGGAAATATTGATGGGATTCGATTGCGACTCATCCATAATGATCGAATAACCTGTTTAAAGATCAGACTTGTAATAAATCAGATTAGGGCAAAACAATAAATATCAAGATACGTCAATAATGAGATGACGGCTCAATAAATATCATTAATTGCGGAAAAACCCTAATTGAAATCTTTTCACAGAAAAAATGTGTATCGATTACACAGCCTCCTGCTCTGATACCAATTGATGAGATTAAAACTTAATCTTGAAGATCGATTAGATCTTAAACAGGTAAATAAATATTAAACAGCAAGAACGCGAAAATAAAGAGCAAGTCAAGAATGAATCAAACGAGTCGAATGATTATAAAATAAGCCTCAGAAGAGCTCGATCAAGAACATCAACTGTAGAGGGTTGGAAGATTTACAAGAACGATAAAAGATAATCAAAGCTATCGTAATTCTCTATCTTGTAATCTAAATCGTTAACCTAATTATGCATGCAAGCATATACTTATATAATAAACATAACAGGCTCTCGGTTGGACAGGCTCAAACCGGAGTACAAAAATAAATGAACTATCAGCCGAGCCCAATGACGCAATCTCCAAACGAATCTTTAACCCAACAATATTTAACTTTTTTCCATGTGTAACTTGCGGGTAGAAGTCATTCAAACGGTTGAGATTATGCAATTATAATTGATGTATATATTATCATATAATTCAAAATAATCAATATGCTATATCAATTTAGTATACGAATTATTGTATCAAATTTAACAACGTTATTGTTATATTAAAAAAACATATATTTTGTAAACACTTCGAACTATATAGATGTTTCTAAGCAACACGCGGGCATTCGCCTAGTATCTATCTATCTATCTATCTATCTATCTATATCTATATCTATATCTATATCTATATCTATATATATTTATAAAGGAAGCATTTTTCCTTTCATCACATTCATTTGAAACTCCCATGTATTTTTCCTTTCGCCACATTCATTGGAAACTCCCATGAATTTTCAGTTTCTTTCTAATAATGATTATAAGTTGGTTAATAAGATTAAATAAATATCAAACATAAAGTGTAATCATATATAAACTAAATTTCAATGTTTAAAAAATATCTTTACTTCTATTTTTAAAGTTATGTTTTTTAACTTTTAACATATTATACTTAATTTATTAGTTTTAATATATTGTTGGATGTAAACCATTATCATTTAAAGCTACAACTTTTGAACAATTTGTATAAAATACTTAAATTATAAATTTAAATATAACATTATATGATCAACTTAAATATAAACTTTAGTTTAACTTAAACAACCTAAAGAATATTTTGTAAATAGTTAAAAGTGATAAATCGTAGTGTCTTTCTAATAATGATTATAAGTTAGGTAATAAGGTTAAATAAATATCAAATCTAAAGTGTAATCATAAATAAACTAAATTTCAGTAATAAAATAATATATTTACTTCTAGTTATAAATTTATGTCTTTAACTATTAATATATTATGCTTAATTTATTAGATTTAATGTGTTGTTATATGTAAACCATTATCAATTTAAAGCTACAACTTTTGAACAGTTTAGAAAAAAAATACTTAAATTGTTAATATAAATATAACATTACAGTGTCAACTTATATATAAATTTCGGTTCCACTTAAAAACCCAATTAATATTTTGTGAATCGTAAAAACTGATAAATTGTAGTGGTAAATGCAAAAAACTAAATTATAATCTCAATTTAACTAATTTATTTCCTAAAGATATTTGTATAATCGTTAAAAGTTTTCAAATAAGTAGTTTAAAATAACTTACAATAACAATAGTTAAAAGTAACTCTATATAAATGATTATAATATTACATTTAAAATCAAAAAGCAATGTTTAATGTTTTAAATAATTATAGTGATAGAAATTAAAAGGTTAAACAAATAAATTTAAAAAAATTAATTAACAATAACAAAAACTCTAAATAACATGAAACCATATATTATATTTAATTTTATAATAGATGTATATATTATCATATAATTCAAAATAATCAATATATTATATCAATTTAGTATACGAATTATTAAATGAAATTTAACATAGTGTTATTATTATATTAAAAAAACATATATTTATAAAAGATTTCAACTATATATGTGTTTCTGCGCAACGCGTGGACATTCGCCTAGTATATTTATAAAAGATGCATTTTTAGTTGTACCACATTGATTTGAAACCCACATGACTATTCATTTTCACCAAATAAAAAATAATCATTCAAAAGTCTTTTAACTTATGATACTTAAATGTACTTATGACAACAATTAAATACTATATATATATATATATATATATATATATATATATATATATATATATATATATATATATATATATAGTTATAGTTATAGTTTGCATAGATCCATGAGTTGCATCATATGTTCTCACCTTGATTTTATACATGGAGGAAACAAAAAGATGTTAGAAAGAAGATCTCCCATGATTATTTGTTTTCAGGTTTCCATACATGTATATATAATTTTAGAAGTGCTCTCAAATATAGGCATTATAAAGTTAAGTTATTTAGAAATACTTTCAAAATTTGATTATAAGCAACTCACTTTTGTACTTTTTTTCCATGTAATATATGGCTTAGGGAGGCTCAAAGTTGTACTTGGTTGTATTATGTAATCCACAACTTTTTTTTGTTTGGAGTTTCTATTTTTGAGAGGATGATAATATGAGATGTTCATATATATCTTACATGTTTGGGTGGATAACCTTTGATATTTGATGTAGATAATTAATTCTTTTTAAGTTTATGTTTTTTATTTTGTAGTCCTTACAACAAATAGATAAAGACTACTGTAAGAAGAAACATAACTTATGTAAGCTTATGTGTCTATCCTTATAAATTATTCTAAATAACAAGATTTCTAAAAGTATACTCTTTGGCTGTTGTCCAAATTCCAAGTTTTTATTTTTTATTTTCATATTACATAGTTGTATTTAAAAAAAACAGGAAAAAATGAAATTGAGGATTATAAGATCCAAAATGAACGAAGAAACTGAAGAGGTTGCAAACTATAAGAACCAAGCTATTGACATTAATAGGTTTATTTATAAGTATATTTTGGCAAATTCATGAAGTATTTTTGATTGTATCATTGTTGTTAAAGTGAGGCAAATGAGTTAAAATTAATTGAAGCATCTGATGAGTAGGAAAATGGAACCGATTTGTATACTCAAATACCTTAACTTTCCAATGTTTTTGGTTGCAAAATGCTATAAATTAAAGAATTATTCACAATTATTTGTTTCATTGAATTTAATTTGGCATTTGTTATGTTTTATCTAGTTCATTGATTTTTTCCTTTATTTTAGCTGGTGTTAGTTAGAGTTTCTAATTGTAAGGTGGGCGTATATCATATTGTCTTAATATATATATATATATATATATATATATATATATATATATATATATATATATATATATATATATATATATATATATATGAATCTCACTGTATGCCTAGAAGGAAATTATGGGTAATACGATTTGGGTTTTTATGAGGAATTTGATTGTGATTTGTTGTTTATGCAAAATTTAGTGAACTTCATCATTTTAACAAACATCCAAAACTATTTTTATAATAATTGAAACTTTTCTATATAAAAAAATTTCAATTAATTAAGTACAATAATAGTTAAAAATAACATAAAGTTATAAACTACATTACATTATCTACTTTAAAAGATCAAATAAATAATTTCAAAATTACTTATACATAATCTTAAAAATAACACTTAATCGAGAATCATATTTAGTTTTATTTATAATAGTTACGGGTAGTAGCCATTAAATTGAATGATTTTAATAGATATTACCATATGGTTCAAAATCATTATAGTTTTATATAGAAAAATTAGTGTAAAAAGTTATTATTTATTAGTCAATGTCAATAATCTAAGTAATTTCTGATGGGTTTTGAGCATAGCAAAAAATCCTATGTATGCATGCAACCCTAATTGTTAGATCTATGTTTTCTATATTAGACATACAAGCATTAAACACAAAAACTAGAAACCCTAGGAGGCATGTATGATTATCGAAATTAACATAAAACTAGGGTTTAGATACATATTATTGTTATGTAGTAATAACAATGGATTCCTTGAAGATCTTGGCTTTGAGAACAAGTGCCACAAATGTAACACCTCTAATGGCTTACAAACCCACCAAACCACGAGGATGATTATGAGAGAGGAGAGAGGAGGGAGTTTCTCAAAGTTTCGGCTCTTCTAGTGCTTCTTCAGATGGCTGAAACTTGGATATGGTAATGCTCCTTTTATAGTTAAGGTAGTTTAGTCCCAAAGCTGGGTTTGAAAGTGGAAACCCTAATTTGCAGGCTAAGGCCTAAGCAACCCATGGATCTCCCTTCTCAAGGGCATGGACGAAAATCCTTAGAGCCTCCCTAAGATTTTTGGCTAACCCTCCTTAGGGTGATCCAAGAGCCCAAACCACAACAATTAATTAATTGCAAAACAGCCCTTGTACTTTTAATCAATTCCTTTAATCCTAAAATTAATTCCAAATTAATCTCTAATTAAATATTAATTAAACAACATTATTTCTAATTAATATACTATTTTCATAACATATTAATAAATCATTTTATATATACTAATTTATTATTCCATATAATAAATTCAACCTCTTCCTCAAATAATCATCCTGTCTAGATGCTACTGTGAAGGCAACCTAAAAGGATTGTGCTACTATTAATTCAAGTACATACCAATATTAGTAATGGGCTTAGACACCTAATCCAACAGTCTCCTACTTGGATAAGTCTAATAATTATTATTTCAAGTATAACTTCAAAAATTGACTAGCAAATTGTAGCTCTCAAAGTCGCTGTCGCACTCTAACCTAGTTAGTAACGTGTCCTAAGATAAGTGATCATATAATCTTCCGTTCTGCAAGATATCACATGGACAAATGGCATGGAACATAATCATTCTCATTTTCCAACAGTTTGTTTCCCGATTTCTTATTTTTAATGACAAAGAACTTAATCGAACACATCAATTCAGTCGTGACCGGGGCCGACACATAAGTCAACACTAAATCATCGAGGAGCCCAAGAAATCGCTTTTCCTGTTAGGGAAAAAGGAACAGATAAACTTTGACATATATGATTGTACTATTTACTCATCAAATCATGCACAACAATACGTTTTATAACACTAAGTTATTGATGTATTTAGACATTATCAATACACAACCAACTCGTAAACAACAACTCATATATCTTCGTTTAAAGATTATACGATATTATCGTCTCAAAATTACCTATGATAAATTCCATGAAGTAATTCACTGAGCGTGGGTTTAATCCAATACTTAAATCCACATTTCAAAAGTACTCATGAATGTTGCAACAAACCATTGCTATGTCTAAACACTTACACAATCTACAACCTAATTCATGACAACCTTAATTCACTACTCACTTGCAAAGTATGATCGGTTGTGGATATTTTAATAATGTAATTATTCTAGAAGTAAAACATGCAAAAATGAAACACAATGATAAACAATTGACAAAAGATAGTAAACAGTACTCATAAATAAATCTCCATTATTTAATCATCGAATGTCAATTACATTTATTTGTTACAAGTTTCTAAATATCTATCTAATCACTAAAACTAATATCATCCTTCAGAAAAATGCTCCATGCATGGTAAACATGCTTGACCCTACTCAGACCCTTTGTGAGGGGATCTGCTGGATTCTCTTAAGATGATACCCACTTTAAGATGAGGTGTCCTTCTTCTACTCGATGTATGATAAAGTGGTATTTTTTTCGATATGTCTAGATCTCCCATGATCTCTTGGTTCCTTGGTTAAGGCAAACGCTCCTTTATTATCGCAGAAAATCTCCATCGGCTCCTTAATGACTGGTACAACTTCAAGGTCTCCAAGGAAGTTCCTCAACCATATAGCCTCCTTCGATGCTTCACTCGCAACTATATACTCTGATTCACAAGTAGAATCAGCCACGGTCTCTTGCTTGGAACTTTTTCAATTCACGGCTCCTCCATTAAGGGTAAACACCCAACCAAATTGAGAACGAAATTTGTCTTTGTTTGTCTGAAAGTTGGTGTCACTATACCCAGTAACTCTTAAGTCATCACTACCACCAAGCACAATGACCCATTCCTTAGTTCTTCGTAGATACTTAAGAATGTTCATGACCGCTATCCAATGAGCCTTACCCGGATTTCCCTAATATAAACTAACCATGCTCAAAGCAAAAGCCACGTCAGGGCGAGTACATGTCGTAGCATACATGATCTATCCAACATCGGAAGCATATGGAACTCGACTCATTTCTGCTATCTCTGCATCGGTACTCAGACTCTGAGTCTTACTCAACTTGGTATTGCTCAGGATAGGCAACTCTCCTTTCTTGGAATTCTCTGTGCTAAAACACTTTAGCACCTTATCCAAATATGTTCTTTGACTAAGTCCAATCAGTCTTCTACTCCTATTTCTTAAAATCCTTATTCCCATAATATAAGCAGCCTCTCCAAGATCCTTCATAGAGAAACACTTTCCAAGACAGGATTTAACTTCCTGCAAGGCTGGAATGTCGTTTCCTATAACTAGTACGTCATCAACATACAATACCAGGAAGGTGACTATACTCCCACTAGCTTTGACATATACACGAGACTCATCTTCACTTCTAGAGAACCAAACTCTTTGACATTCTCATCAAAGCAAAGATTCCATCTGCGAGAAGCTTGTTTCAATCCATAAATTGATTTCTCAAGCTTACACACTCTATTGGAGTATTTAGCACCCACAAAACCCTCTGGCTGACTCATGTAAACATCCTCAACCAACTTTCCATTAAGGAAAGCGGTTTTGACATCCATCTACCAAATTTCATAATCATGAAAGGTAGTTATGGCTAGCATAACCCTAATAGATTTAATCTTAGCCACAGGTGAGAAGGTCTCATCATAGTCAACCCTTGGGGTTTGAGTAAAGCCCTACACAACCAGTTGAGCCTTGAAAGTGTGTACCTTTCCATCCATGTCGGTCTTCTTCTTGAAGATCCATTTGCACCCAACTGTCTTGCGACCTGGTACATTGTAAACCAAATTCCAAACTTGGTTGTCATACATGGACTTAATCTCACTGTCCATTGCCTTTTTCCACCTGGCAGACTCAGGGCCTTCCATGGCTTCGTTGTAGTTCATAGGTTCATCCAAATTTACCAGTGTACTATCACTGATAAACATATCACCATATGTAGTAATATGGAAACCATAAAACTCGAGTGTCATTCTAACTCTGTTGGAACGTCTAAGAGGTAATGACTCATCAGTCGGTTCAACTACAATTTCTTCCTCAGGTTGAGCGCTAGTGTTCAAGGTTCCTTCATCGCTTGACTCTTGAATTTCTTCAAGATCAATTGTACTCCTACTTTCCTCTTCCCATATGAGCTCTCTGTCGTGAAAGGCTCCCCTTCATGCTACACCACGTTTTCACTAGGTCTGTAGAACAAGTATCCAAAGGACTTCTATGGGTAGCCGATGAAAATACATCTCTCACTTCGAGGTTCGAGCTTGTCGTGAGTCTCTCGTCTAACGAAATCTTCACAACCCCAAACCTTGGTGAGGTGTTTTGGCAACCTTCTTTGTTGGGACAAGATTAAGAATGTAGGTAGGAATCTCTAAGGCATACCGCATAATAATATTGGAAGTGAAGCTCGACTCATCATGGAATGAACCAAGTATAACAAGGTTCGATTATGCCTCTCAGGCACACCAATAAGTTATGGTGTTCTAGGAGGTGTTAATTGTGAAACAATTCCACATTCCTTGAGGTAGTTGTGGAACTCGATACTAAGATACTCACCACCTCTATCAGATCTGAGCATCTTGATCTTTTTCCACAATTGATTCTCGACTTAATGTTTGAACTCTTTGAACTTTTCAAATGTCTCTGACTTATGCTTGATTAAGTAGATATATCCATATATGCTATAATCACTGGTGAAGGTCACATAGAATCGATTTTCATCCCTTGTGGTGGATCTGAAGGGCCCACACACATCCACGTGTATGAGATCCAACAATCCTTCACCTTTTTCACAAGAACCAATGAAAGGTGATTTAGTCATCTTTCCAAGCAATCAAGATTTGCATGTATCATCCGACCTTAAGTCAAATGATTCCAACACTCCATCCTTTTGGAGTTGGGCAATGTGTTTCTTGTTGACATGTCCAAGATGACAATGTCGCAAGCATGCCTTGTCTAATTGATGAAGTGATGAATCGAGTATGAATCAAATCAGAGTAAATCTAATGTAATTTTAACACAAGAAGTAAATATAATGTGGTTTTAGCTCAATTACTTCCGATGAACACAAGTACATAACGATAGTAAAAAGGGTGAACTTATTACAATCACTCTCTGACTCTTACTATCTACTTAATGCTCAGCCCCTATTTATAGGAAACAGGAAGTACAAAAAATACTAAGGCTTAGACGTTAAGCTTCGTAAAAAAGACACCTTAGGAAATACATAACAAAATATACGAAGTGAACAAAACATACGAAGAGTACAAATAAACAGACTTCGACTGTTTACAATATATTTCGACCCTACAATCTCCCCCTTTGTAAACAAGTGGAACTTCTCAAGTCGAGAGAATCTGTGCAGCAAACAACATCACTCTTCGTATCTCGGTATACCATGAGATAATCTTCTTCAATTCCTTCTTATCTCCAAGATTGTTTTTCGAATAGTTATTCATACGAACAATAAAGTTCGTATACTGGGACGTAGTATATCTCTCCATTTCATTTTCCTGGAACAAAAATCTTTTTGTCTTTCCATTTTTGTCCTTTCCTGCGAAGACATATCCAAATGGATTTAAGCAGATCTCCCTATCAGCAAACTTTTTCAACGCAACTTGAGTCTTCGAGACTTCCATCGGATCTTTCACTTCCAACCACTTTGCAGTAGCCAACTCCACATCAGTTAGGTCCACATACTCATAGTAATTATCTATGAATATTTTGATGAGGGCAAGACCAAGTCTAAACACTTGTGGGTCTGTTCCTTGAAGATGTGAAGCGTTCTTATCTTTCAAAAGCAATGCAACTTGTATAAGATCATACACGTTCATTAAAGGAAAATCTGCTACAGAGAAATCACATATTTAACCATTTGCCCTTGCAACATGAAAGCGAAAATTCTGCATCATATTTTCGAATAAAATATCCCTTGTAATACTGATCACTTTCTATATCTTTATCAAAGACCAAATCTCCTATGGAAGTTTCCCAAGAACAACATGAAACCTAAGTTTGATATACGTGTATTCATCATCACTATTAAACTTTTCAGCAATTCTGTATTGAGCCACGATGAACATCATCTCATTCACAGGGAAATCCAGTTGGTTCATGTCTGAATTAGCAACAATATAGCTTTGTTTTGGCTTCTTAAGAAAGGCATACATATGATTAGATGCAACTTTCACTTCGATGGTTTCATAGTTGTAATGCTTGCTTGGACCGCCCTTGTTCATTCCAGGTGGATCACTTGCACGAAGTCTCATAATGCTTTGAATCACCCTTTGTTTCTCCATTTCAGCTTCGACTTCTACTTTCTTTTCTTCTTTTGACTTCTCCACAACAATTGTTTTCCATTTGTCTTGTTTTGAAAAGTCATCAACAAACTTCGTTCTTTTTGAACTACTACCACCTTCACCAGAAGAACTAATCACAATGCCTTTGGCAATTGGCTTTGTAGTTACTACTGTCGAAGTCACCGGAGCAGCAGTAGAAACAGTTGGCTTTGTTGAAATTTTCATTGAGAAAATGTTACCAACAACCTTGACCTCTTGATGCAAAACTCCATCACCAACCTTTCTTTCTCCCCCTTGCACCCTTGTGACAATAGGCGGGGCATCCATTGGTAACAAATTTGAAATTTTGGACAATGGAGCTAACTGTTTGTGCATAACAACTTCAAATTGAATAAACTTGTAGGACAAAAATTCTGGTGTTATCAATGAAGAAGAACCAAACTTCGAGATTAAAGACTTCAAATCTTTTAACTAAGAAGTGATCTCAGTTAAACTATTAGATTCTTGAGTAGATAACCGAGTGATTTAAGGACTCAGTGCTTCGTATAACTTCACAAACTTTGTAACCACATCAACAATAATATGAACATTCTGATTAAGAGAATCATAATCATTTTAGACCACTGCAATCTCTTTTGCCATGTCTTCACGAAGCTCTTGAAGCTTGAGGTTGACATCTTCTCGCACCTTTTTCACATCTTGAACAAATAGTATGTGACGTTCCTTAGCTATTCATTTAAAATCTTGAACTTCTCCCAGAAAATTCAAAGATTGAGACTTCATCCATAACTCATTACTCTTATCATTCTGATCCAGCTTCTCCATTAGTCATGATTCAGAGTCTGTAGTCAATCCAGAACATTTGGTAATCAGTCTGGCTTCGATAGCTTTGAGCATACCATCGATTTCCATGCTGGACACAGACTTACTTCCCCCCATATCAGCTTGAGATTGAATAATCGAATTCAACTTCTTGTTAATAATCTTGAATTGCTTCATAGACATTAACATATGATCTAGAAAATTTTCTTCCTCATCATCAAATTCCAAATCATCGAAAGTTTCTCCAAAACCGCCTTTGTCAGTATCAGTTTCAGGTTTATCAATAGTTTTGGGTGGATCAGTGGATTGGGATGATAAAAGTGTGGTAAATGGATGTTGAATAACATGCTCAAAAGTAGGTGAGTTTTTGGTGTTTGAAACAGGGATGATATAACGTTGTAATGAAACAAAAGTATCCATAGAAGATAAGATAGGAATACCTTGAACTGATACTGAAATCTCTTTAGACAAATCTCCTTCACCCATGTTGACATTTATATTCGTATCAGATACGTGTGTAGTGATATCTGAAGTTCAAACCTCCTCAGGAACTGACTTGGTTAATGAAACTTTGGGTGGTATGACCTCAGTCTTCTTAGGAGTCGATGTTGGTGTGGAAATAGTAGCTTCAGGTGTTTCACGAACTTTCTCACCTTCGGGCGATTCCTCTTGAAGAACCAACTTTTATTTCTTAATTTTCTTCTTGGAAATAACACTTTGCCACATCTTCAACTCTACGTTTCTTTGATGAAGGAGAAACATGAGCTGGAACCTCACGAATAAGGACACCTTGGTGATTAAGATGTGGTTTACGAACCATGGGTTAAGAAAACCTAGAAGATCCATCTGTAGACTTTCGTGAACCACGAGTCATCTGCTTTATTCTTCTAAAAACACAGACTTTGATGGAATTGTTTCCTTAGCTTGTTCATCAACAACAGGCTCAAAAGGCTTTGTCACAACATGTGAAACTTCTTCCTCTATCATAGACTGTTTCTTTGGAGACTTATTTGGCTTGGGTTCTTACACAGGCTTATTAGGAGTAGCCTTTGCATCCTTCTTCGAACGTTTCGATTTCTTAGAAGGACCAACATCCTCTTTTGATAACAATTTTCTAGTTTCGTCATTAGGATTAATTGACTTCAAATACTCAAGTTTTGAAACTATTCAAAACTCTTTGATTTTCATAACTTATGAGCTTAATTAAAGTTTTTGACACTTAAATGAAGAGACTTTGAACATCCATAACTTGAGGACAAGTTATGGAGTTCATAAAAACTATTTATGAGAAAAAGACTCTTCATTTTGTAACCTATGGCATTATTTATGAGTTTTAAGAAACATAAATGTGTATTTTCATATAACTTGAGGACAAGTTATAAAAAACATTTCATGAACAATTTGTAGATTAATTTGGATTGAAAACGACTAACACAAAGTTTTTTTTATTAATCTAAATTAACTCATAAAATAAGGTAGCACAAAAAACCTTTTGATAATCCATAACTTATGGAAGTTTCAAAACTCTTAAGATCATAACTTTTAAAAAAGACTTTTGAGTTCCAAAATTTTATGTCAAAATTTGTAACTTCTTAAAAAATTTAGATCAAACTTTTAAAACAAATAAAATAATCATATCATTCTATCTTTTAATAAATTGACCTAATTCAACTCTTGTCTTAAAATGACTCAAATTTTACAAATAATTAATTTTCCATAAAATCAAGTAATTATCTTAAAATTTGACAAACTTCACGTTTTTTTTTTCTTTTTGTTTTCAACTTTGAAAATTAAACATTTGCATAAAATATAATAGAAAACAACCCATGGCTCTGATACAATTGTTGGGTTTTTGGTATATACAACATCCTATGGTGCACATACAACCCTAAATACCTTGTATCTATGTTTACACTAATTATACATGCAAATGGTTTCCAAGGCATTAAACCTATAACTAGCATACATTTGACATAAACCATATAAGATACTAGTTAGGATAACATACCTTTTGAAGGATCTTGAAGTCTTGGTTTATTTGGTCTTAAAGAGCTTAGCCTCAATAGTGTGGAAGCCTCAAATGAAGTCACAACACATCATGGACAAAGGTAGAACTTGAGAGAGAATTCCATGCACCCAAAAACACCCATGAACTCCAATAATGACTCAAGTGGTGTTTTTTAGGCTAAGAGCATGTATTTAAATGTGTGGATTCCAAGGGTCATGGGTATAACCCAAATCCATACCCATGGGTTTTATGATCCATGGTTCATGTAGGCCAACTCTTTATGTATCCATACATAAACTTGGTCCAACATGAATCATAAGCCCAACACATATAAATATAACTAATTATCATAATTAGTCCCCATAGATTTAATTAAGCTCTTTTGATCACTAAATTAATTCCAAATTAATTCTTGATAAATAATAATTAAAACATATGATTTCATATTAATATATTATAACTTATAATATATTAATAAACCATAAATTACCTTCTCTCAAAAGTCCATCCTAACAAATTGTCCTGATGATATGCAACCCAAATGGACCATGCTACACTCAGGTCGAGTACATACCAATAATAGTTATGGGCTTAGACATCTAATCCAACACCCCCATCTCTCCAAATCATCCCTTGAAAACCCTAGATCCCTTGTGTGAGTTTTTGTCCTTAAAGAGTGTGTTTTTGGAGCTTGTGAAGGAAGAATATGGTGGAAGATCACTGTGGGAGTCCAAAGCAAAAAAGATCTAGGAGTTTACCCTCATCTAGCATCTCAAGGAGGTATAAAGTCTTCACCTTGTTGAGTTAATTGATAGATCTATTTATTTTGCCCACTTTTTCTCTATGTTTTGTGGCCTTGGATGGTTGAACTTCATAAAGCTTGCAACTTTATGAATCTCCAGGCCATTTGGAGCATTTGACTCTTTGGATCTAGCTTAGAATTGAGTTTTGAGGCCATGCATGGAATCTTGGCCATTATGACCTGTTTTGACCTAATAAGAGTTTATGACATGTATGATTAAAAGGCACCAATTTTTATGGTGTGCTTGGAGTTAGAGACACTTTTGAAGCTCTTGGTCAAGTACCTTTTTGGATTGGATGATTATTGCTTAAGCCATGAAGTGTTTCAAATCTTAAAGTTGAGATCTATACATTTTGGAGGATTCTATTGGATAAAGTTGGAAACTTTATCCATCTAGACCTTATTTCGGACCAGATATAAGTTGGAGATCCTTTGTAAATTGAAGAAAGTGGCTAAATGCGTTAAGCTGCTAAATCATGTTACCACGACATGTTGGTGGGCCGGTCCGCGACTGTTTTGTCATATTCAACACCACGACATGGTACAAGGGTACCACAACGTGGCGGTCAGCTGAGTTGACTTTTCTTCACCTTTTGACCGTTTGACTTCATTTGAAACATTAGGGGTAATTTCGGTATTCTGGATTATATTTGAGAATTTATCTTTGATGGTTAGGAGTCGGTTATAGGTGAGATTCGAAGTCGGGATCTCATCAGCTATTATTCAGATTGAGAGGCAAGTTTCTCACCATGTTCATGGGTCAAAGGCACCAATGTCAACCCATTTCTTACTTAGACGGTTGTTGACTTTTGTGATAATGGTATGGAAGACCATGGGGGTAGCCCATGGCACTTGAGTGTAAAACCGGGATTTGGCCTCGGCTTCGCAAGGAAAGACCATGGGGGTAGCCCATGGCACTCATATGTAAGATAGGGATTTGACCCTTAACAGTGTGTGTAAAGACCATAGGGGTAGACCATGGCACTTGCATGTTTACTTGCTTTTAAGTATGTAATATGATTGGGAAACTCACTAAGATTTTGCTTACAATTTATATTTGTGGTTTCAGGTACTTCAAGTACTAACGGGAAGGGCCCGACTTGATGGCGCAACATTGACTCCTCATTAGTTTTACACAATTTGACAATTTACTCTGATGATTTGACATTATTTTTAATGAACAGCTCAAAAATTCAACACACCCTCACAATCCCACAACAGGTGCTAAGAACCACCTAGATAATCACACAAGGCAAAACATTAATATACCTATTAGGACATAATAGCTGAACAAAAATCCACAAGTTAAAAGTCAACCCTCAAGGTCAACAGTCAAAGTCGACAGTTAATGTTGACTCCAGCTGACCGCCATGACGTGGTTTTCCTTGGCTATGTTGTGGCCCACATATGACCAAAAAGTCAGGAAAATCTTAGCCGCCAAGTCGTGGTGACCTAGGACCACACCGTAGTAGCTGGGGGATCCAACAACTTAATGCATTAAGTTGTTTTCTTCGATTCAAAGAGCTCTAAAGCTCATATCATATCCAAAATGTGATCTAGAACGATAAAGTCTATAACTTTATCCATTAGGACCACCCAAAAGGTCCAAAACCCAAATCTTTATGTCCCAAAAGGCTTAGCAATGCAAGAACTTAACCAATAAGCACATATTCCATAAAGACCAAAGTCCATCCTTTCCAGAAGTGATTCTAGCACCAAAACTAATCTAAAAGTTGGTGCTTTATAGACATACATGTCCAGTGCATGTCTTGAACCAATATTAGGTCAAAATGAGGGTTTACGACCTAAATCTCATGCATGGATTGAAAACCCAACCAAAATACAGATCCAAGGCACAAAGTACACCAAATTCCCTAGATATTAATAAAGTTGCAAACTTTAAGAGATCTCACCATCCCAACAAGCAAAAACAAGAAGTTAATGGGACAAAACTCAAGACCTAGCAACCTAGCATGCTAAAAATCGAGTCTTGGACACTTACAAAGGTCCAAAAGAGTGCTAAGGTGAAGAATGGAGACTTTCTTGCTTGATATTTGCTTCCTTATTCCTCGTTCCTCGTTCCTCCTTATTTATCTTCAAGGAGCACCAAAACTAGCTCAATAATGGAGGAAAGTTATTAGGGTTTTCATTAGCGATTGAGGGGGCTGATGGAGGCTGAGTATTAGAAAACCCTAGCCTCCTCATTCCTTTAAATAGGTAGCAAACCCAAAAAAATAGGGTTTTCAAGTCAGCCGTCGACTACGCCATGGCCAATACTGCCACATCGTGGTGGATTAAATGAAACACGTGAACCCTTCTTTCCTCGCCATGTCGTGGTGGTGCCTCCACCACGCCGTGACAATCCTCAAAATGATAATTTAATTATGAATAATGTACCTCATGATCTGGGCGTTAAAACCGATGTTGAAACTTGTTTATTGCATGTTGTTGTGGCTTTTGAATTGGTACAAGTAGCTTGACATTGATGACCTGGTGAGGTTGGGATCTTTTGGGTAGTTATAGTCTTTTGACTACAAGTGGCGATACCAGTTTGAGACTTCATGTGATGTTTCATTTACACTTATTTTTGATACTTGTTTTTGTTGGGTTTTACTACTTCTGATTTTGATGGATTATTTTTGAAAGATTTTCTAAGTATCATTGGTGATGTTTTCTTAAGACTTCCGCTAACGTTTTTTGATACAAATTGGTTAAAAAAAAGAAAAATTTTGGGTGAAAAATCACAATGTTACATATGTGTCCTTATATGTAGGATGTTTTTATGATGTAGTGTTATGTTAGACTGGTATATCTATTATGATTACTTGTGCTTGCTTGTAATGCTATTGGTGCATATGTCGGCATAGTGTGGTTGGGTTGAGGTGGCACAACTTTGTGTTGTAGGTCAACAAACCCGGGGGAAATACACTCTTATGACTATAAATTGGGCGCAATCTAATCTTATTACTGTGGGCCGGGGGGAAATCTAGTCTTGTGATTGTGGGCGCGGAGGTAATCTAGTTTTACGTTGTGGGCCTGATGTGCATGCATTGTATATCTATTATTGTGTGGGGTATTTAGGGGGAACTCACTAAGTTTTAGCTTACAATTATGGGTTTTTATGTTTTCAGGTACTTTAGATGATCGGGGTAAGACGAAGGCGTGATCGTACACATCCTCTTATGAATTTATGTCTCAAGAGATTATTTTGATATTATGATTTTGTGGATTTGTTTTGAAAACAATGTTGTCTATCTTAGGGATTTATGAAAATGCCTTTTAAAAATGAAAAATTTTATCATGGTTTTTGGGATGTTACATAATCTCGAAATCATTCACTTAATTCCAACATAATCTCAATAAGAGCATTATTGTTTTACAACCAACATAATATAATAAAAGCATATACATTATCACACATATACTTATTAAGATTATTTATGTATTATACCACTTTAATCCACCAAATGGCCAATGGCCTAGCGGTAATGAGTGACCTCTCATATGAGAGGTCATGGGCTCAAGTCTCGGTGAAAATATAAGTGGTTATTTAGGAGTAGGTTAGTTAGTTGTATTTTGAAAAAAAAGGAAAACCACTTTAATCCAAAACAGCAACATTCATGGATATTAGAATAAAAAAGATTTTCAAAACTTTGTATCAACCCAAATAATGGATCCATTTAGAACTATAAAGCTCAGCAACAAACCATGGGTGTTTAGATTGTGACGCCCCGATTCTCGAGTATCAATTTATGGTTATAAACTCTCATGAATTCAAGATCTACTCGACGAGTTGGTTGCCTGACTCGTCGAGTAGCAACGGGTTTGGGTTACGTGTTTAAGTGACCAACTCGCCGAGTCGGAAGAGTGACTCGACAAGTTGGAGCTGGAGGGTGAAACCCTAATTTCCGGGGTTTAGCACCCTATTTAAGGGATTTAGCCTCCCTTAGTTCCTTTGCAGCCTCTTGAGAGTCCAGAAACCCCAATTCGTGTGTGTGCTCCATAATAGTGTAAATTTCAAGCTTGGAAAGAAGGCCTTGATGCAAGAAGCTTGAAGATCAACAAGTTCGAGGCAAGAATGTTTTTGGGTCTGAAGTCTATCTCAACTAGCTTCATTTGAGGTATCAATTCATGATCATTGCCTCATTCCTTTCTAGATCTCTTTGGATGAAGTTAGGGCTTCTTAGCTTGGTTATGAAGCTATTCTTGGGTATGAGCTCAGATCTAAATTTGTTCATATCTGAACTCTCTTTGATATGTAAGTCCATAAAGCTATCAGCATTGGCAAGCATGAACCCCTCCTTAAGTGTAAAACCCATTTCAAGCTTGGTTTTGGCATTTTGAGTCATTAGAGTCTTGCATGCACGTAAAGTTTGCAACTTTATGTGATAAGCATGCCTTGGGAACTTGGATCTGCAGTATGGAGCCTTGGCATGGCTTAAAAAGCATCTGTATGGATGAAGGACTGAAGGGACTCGGCGAGTCGCATGGTAGACTCAGCGAGTCATATGAAGATGGTCATGAACTTGATGGGTTGGATGAACAACTCGACGAGTCTTATGAAGATTGCCATGGGCTCGACGAGTGGCATGATGACTCAGCGAGTTGGAAAGTTATGCAAGGAACTCGGTGAGTAGCTGAGGGTACTCGGCGATTTGAGGTCTACATGGACTGTTGACCTTGATAGTTGACTTTGACTTTGACCAAGGGTTGACCGTTTTGACTTTTGAGGATAATTGGTAAGCGGACATTTATAAATTAGATCATTGATGGTTATAGGTGTTGGAGTTTGGGGCAATGTTTCGGGAGCGTGATTTTGTGGTTCAGTCCGGCATTGCAAGGTGAGTTATCCTCACCGTATCATCAGGGTCTAAGGCACCACAGATGGTCCTTTCTCGGATTGTATACTAGTATTTGTCTAATATGCTTATTGATCTGTTAGATCGGCGTCCAGGTAATTACGACGGTATTATGTTTAGTGACCTGGTTTAGGTCGATATCCTAGTATATAGGATGATGCTATGTTTAGTGACCTGGGTTAGGTCGGTATCTTGGTATATAGGATGATGCTATGTTAGTGACCTGTTAGGTCGATATCCTGGTTAGGATGTTACTATGCTATATGATCTGTTGGATCGGTTTGTTTGTCTATGGACTGTTATGTGATTATATGTTATATGTGACCATGGTTATTGTTTGGAGGTTGGGTTAAGGCGGGTCCTGCTTCGTGCTGTAGGCCAACATACCCAGGGCGGATCGGATAGACTGTAGACCCGGAAGGGCACATAGTCAAGTCGAAGGCCCAGTGAGCAGTCCGGATAGGCTGAAGGCCCCAAGAGGGCGGTCCAGACGTGTCGAGGCTCAGAGAGTCGACCAGACAGACTAAAGGCCCAGTGCGGGCGATCTAGTTGTACTGTAGACTCAGGGGGTGGACCAGGTGGACTGAAGGCCCAGTGCAGATGGACCAGTCACACTGCAGACTCGAGATGCATGGTTGTTCTGTGTTTGTTATATGATATGGTTATGGTATTGTTGATGTTGGCATTTTGGGGGTAACTCACTAAGCTTTCGGGCTTACCGTTTCAGTTTATTGTTTCAGGTTCAGCAGATGGCCGCAGGTAGGCGAAGGCGTGACCATACACTTCCTCGATTGACGATTATGATTTCTGGGAAATACGATGTATAAACTATTTTGAAAAGAAATTGTAATAATTGAATGGTTTCAAATGATTTTAAAAAGTTTTAAATTTGCTCGAATTATATGGGTGTTACAAGTTGGTATCAAAGCCTTGGTTTGAGTGAATTGGAGGAACACTCGTGTGAATCTAGTCTTAAATCAAGGAAAGATTTTCAAAATGATTTTAAATGGTTTTCAAAGTAAGTAAAAGAGGATACGAAGTGTATGATCAGCCGGAGGCAGTAAGTATACCCCAAAATACCATATGTTTATTTAATATTGTGATATGTTAGAACAACATGCTAGTACTAGGCTAGGGATCTTCAGGAACAACATTATAGAATTGCCTGATTACATGATGCCTGCTAGCCTAGGGTTTTCCTTATATGAGATTGACATCATTACTGTAGCTACTTGTGAATGCATCACAACTGTATATAATTAAGATCTTATTGCCTGAGAATGTTTGATATGGCCTTATATTCTGTTCTTATTGATTAGGGCTTAGGGTAGGATTGGATATTCGAAAGTCTATATGGTCCAGCGTTATGTATGGCTAGCATACACTAGTGCTGCATGGGTTCGTGGAAGTTTCATGGACAGGTGGGTAGTGAGAGGCCGGGAGGCTAGTTATGAGATATTTAGCATTCCTCTAGGAGTGAGGATTTATCGCTTGCTATGTATATATATATATATATATATATATATATATATATATATATATATATATATATGGTAGGGTATTGTGGTGATACTTGAGACAAATATAGGTAGGTGTAGAAGGTAGTATGGGCCCGTACTACTGAAAGCACAGGACCCATACGCGTATTAAGGAAGTCACAACCCCTAGGGTTGGGTTGGGAGTCGGTTCCTAGTTATGGTATGGATTATTCGAGACGTCTTGAGACCGGATCCTGGTTAGGATCGGGAGCGGGCAGCCAAGATAGGCCAACATTTTCAGGGGATCGTGTTAGTGAGATCATCCGTAAGAAGGTGATCAAGATTGTCCGGGGGCAGTTTCCGGAGATGTCGGGTCTATTAAGACCTCCATGGTTGAGTATTTCCACGAGCGCTATGCAGCCATTGCCGAGACGATTACCGCGACAGCTTTAGCAACTGTAACGACGGCAAGGGGAGGAGCTGGTCGAGCTTCCTAGTTCTAGGACATATTCTGATGAGCAGAGGGCTGCAATTATTTGGGATCGGGAAGATGATATGTACTCGTTATATTTTCGCAGGTGGAGCGGGAGAGGTTAGCACGCGAGTTTCTAGATTTGAGGCTCGGGGGTTTACTTGAGGCCGGAATATGGGTCGCGGGAACTCCAAAAAGGAGTGATGATTATGTTCAGCTGGGGTTTTTCAGCTGGAAGTGGAATGGTTAATTAATGGATTGGACCGTCATTTTATAGGGCAAGGATTGCGCCCTGTTAGTTTTTCGAGCTCGAAGGAGTAAGCAGGCTTGTAACCCTAGGATCAAGTTGTATTCCAGCTCGGGATCAGTTGGTTGCAGAAATAGGCAACATTATTTCAGCACCAGTGAGCGCAGGTGGTCGATGTGACATAAGTATTTGTGAGGTTTGTTTTACCTTGGATCCATTGTATCGGACGGAATGGATTGATTGTGTGATCTATTGCACTTTTGGGATTGTAGACTATGTCTTGGGAGTAGTTTGTATCCTGGTTTAGAGCAGAGGTTGTTTCAGCTGCTACAGTTCAACTGTGGGCATTTGAGCTGGTAAGTGAGTCAGGGTGCGAAGCCTGAAGGGAATAATTTCTAGAGCCCGAGAGAGGGAAGCTTGTTTGGAACACCTTTGGAAAAGGGGTATTATGTGGGAGGCATGCGGATAGGGTCCCCCAGAAGAGTTATTCAACATTGTCAGGATTCAGTGGTTAGCAACCGTTAGTGATTGACGGACTAAAGTGCCAAGAGAAGTAACTCGTTGCCGAGGTATTAGTGGGAGCATCTATCTTTTGGTCTTCATGACGTGAGTGTGGGTTCATTCAAGCATTAGTGGTTGTCAGTTTCTCTAGAATTCAGGAAGTGTTCATCTGGTTCTTAAAAGTGTATGATCAATTGGGACAAACTAGCAATGGAGCACTAGTGGGAAAGAGTTGGTTGTCATCAGATCGATCATTGGGAAGTGAGAAGGATTGAGAATCCTCCAATTTTCATGTATTATGAAGGCTTAGTTGAATCTAAGTGGGGGGAGTGTTACCCCGAGATGCGGAAGTGGGAGAGGTTTTGAACCAGGGATAAGTTTCACAACCCGATAGGGAGAATGGAGGCCCTAGTGGTTGCTTGGTTTGAGGGTTGTGTTGATTGGGGGTTCGGCAAAACTCCCCAGCATAAGAACATATTTTCTGGGTGCTTGATAGAAGAAGTCAGGGAACCAGGTTGGAGTTCTAGTCATGAATCGAGTTCAGTTCGAGTATTCGGTTGAGGTTGTGCTCGACTCTGAGGGTTTTTGGATTGATAGATTGAGGGTTTTGTTAGCTTCCAAGGCTCAGCAGTGCATTCAGCAAGGGAGTGTGGGTTATTTAGCGTGTGTGGTAGACACGCGGGTCAGGGAACATACCACAGATTTCCGAGAGGGTGGATGATCGACATGAGGCCTAGAGTTAGGCTGGGGATATAGTCCACAGAGTAGATCAAGAGTTCGAAGCCCCAAGTGGGTGAGAACAGGATGCAAGGGAGAGAGCATCAGGAGGGGTGGTCCAGGGAGATTCTCAACAGTTTAGAGAGGTCTGGATAGACTGAAGGCCAGTGGGGCGTACCAGTCAGACCAAAGGCTCGGAAAACGGTCCAGAAAAGATGAAGGCCCTGAGAGGCGGTCCAGACATGCTGAAGGTTCTGAGAGTGGTCCAGATAGACTGAAGGCCTGGTAGGGAGGTCCAGTCATGTTGAAGACTCTGTATATGTTTGTAGATCTATGTTCGGGTATTGAGTAGGCTGCTATGCTATAGCAATCAATAGGTTTGTTCCAAGTATTGAACATGTTGCTGGAGTAGGTTGAGGACTCCGGTGTATTTTGGTTGATCGGAAGTTGTTATTAGTGGTCGGACGGAGTTCAAAGGATCTTGGTGATCTCATCAGTTCGGAGTGTCTCCAAGGTTTCATCTTCTTGGATCGGGTAATATTCTAGTTGGGGAATGAGAGTGGACCCGAATGGGTATTCGTCAGTTTTGCGAAGGTTTGGGAATAGAATATCCTGTCATTCGGGTTTTGGGAACCGGTTTAGATCTTTCTCATGATCTTCTATGGAATTTGGATAGGGTTGAGGCGGTCCTGCTCTATGCAGTTGTCCAAGATACCCAGTGCGGGCCGACTGTAAGTCGTAGGCAAGGAGGCTCGAAGGGAGCGGTAGGGTTGAGGCGGTAGACCAACAAACCCTGAGAATTTCGACTCGATATTTGGATTGATTAGACATGTTGGTATTCTAACCCGAAGGGGGTGATATGGGTTAGATATGAGTGCCGTACTGGTTGGTTGGTAGTGGTAGGTATGTTGATGATGGTTTGAGTTATTGTGATGTGTCTTGGGATTCATGTGTGGTAGTAATTTTTGTATCGTTATGTTGTTTGTTGATGAGAGGAGCGTCGATTAGGGCCTTCGAGTGGTAGAGGAAAATGGATATCTGCAGGGTCGGAGTGTTTGGCAACTGAAGTGATGACAGTAGTGTCGATCGGTCATCAGGGGCATTCCAGTCATGAGCTGAGGGCCAGGGAGGGCATACCAGACTCATGTTGTGGGCTCAGAGGCAATCCAGACCTGTGTTGAGGACCACGTAAGGGTATTCCAGTCATATGTTGTGGGCATAGAAATTGTGTTGGTTATGTTTGTTGTGGGAGTGCGTTCGGGTTGGATGTATTGTTAAAGATTCGGGGGATTTGCACTCGGTTGTGACAAATCTGAGGATGGTGGAGGAGACGCAAGGATAGATGCTTGGATCTCCGGTTATGAGTAGACCCGAGTTATGTTCATTGAGGTATTCCAATCTAGGGTATTCCATCCTACGAATGATTGGAGTCGTCGTAGGCTCGCCTGGTATTCCAGCTCGAGGCTGATTGTGGCTAGGCATGAGTGTTTGTATTCATTAGTGTATTGATTATGTATGATATTCGGAGAGCTGAAGGATGTATTATCATGTCAGCAAATTGGGTTCGCTCCAGGAAAAAGGGAAAGTTGGGTTTCTGATACCTTGGATCATCAGGATTTTGTCAAGTGGGCTAAGTGGAATGAAGGATAGACCTTGTGAAAAGGTTCGATTGGGATTCACATCACCTTTCACGATTCGTACTTGCGAAAGTGCTTCATGGATCAGGAGGCAGTAGTATCGTTGGATAACATTTAGGTCGGTGAGCGCCTGGATTATGTGGAGAGGCCTGTGGCCATTCTGGAGAGAGGGATGAAGGTTCTGCGGGACAAGGAGGTACCTTTGGTAAGTGTACAGTGGGAGCACCAAAGAGGGTCCGATTGGACGTGGGAGCCGGAGGCATAGTTGCGGGAACACTATCCGAGGATGTTCACATTAACAGACTTCAAGGACGAAGTCTAGTTCAAGTGGAGGAGAGTTGTAATGCCTCGATTCTTGAGTATCAATTTATGGTTATAAATTATCATGAATTCAATATCTACTCGACGAGTTGGTTGCCTGACTCGTCGAGTAGCAACGGGTTTGGGTTACGTGTTTAAGTGACCAACTCGCAGAGTCGGAAGAGTGACTCGACAAGTTGGAGCTGGAGGGTGAAACCCTAATTTTCGGGGTTTAGCACCCTATTTAAGGGATTTAGCCTCCCTTAGTTCCTTTGCAGCCTCTTGAGAGTCCAGAAACCCTAATTCGTGTGTGTGCTCCATAATAGTGTAAATTTCAAGCTTGGAAAGAAGACCTTGATGCAAGAAGCTTGAAGATCAACAAGTTGGAGGCACGAATGTTTGTGGGTTTGAAGTCTATCTCAGCTAGCTTTATTTGAGGTATCAATTCATGATCTTTGCCTCATTCCTTTCTAGATCTCTTTGGATGAAGTTAGGGCTTCTTAGCTTGGTTATGAAGCTATTCTTGGGTATGAGCTCAGATATGAAGTTGTTCAGATCTGAACTCTCTTTGATTTGTAAGTCCATAAAGCTATCAGCATTGGCAAGCATGAACCCCTCCTTAAGTGTAAAACCCATTTCAAGCTTGGTTTTGGCATTTTGAGTCATTAGAGTCTTACATGCATGTAAAGTTTGCATCTTTACGTGATAAGCATGCCATGGGAACTTGGATCTGCAGTATGGAGCCTTTGCATGGCTTAAAAAGCATCTGTATGGATGAAGGACTGAAGGGACTCGGCGAGTCGCATGGTAGACCCGACGAGTCATATGAAGATGGTCATGAACTCGACGGGTTGGATGAACAACTCGATGAGTCTTATGAAGATTGCCTTGGGCTCGACGAGTGACATAGTGACTCAGCGAGTTGGAAAGTTATGCAAGGAACTCAGTGTGTAGCTGAGGGTACTCGGCGATTTGAGGTCTACATGGACTGTTGACCTTGATAGTTGACTTTGACTTTGACCAAAGGTTGACCGTTTTGACTTTTGAGGATAATTGGTAAGCGGATATTTATAAATTAGATCATTGATGGTTATAGGTGTTGGAGTTTGGGGCAATGTTTCGGGAGCGTGATTTTGTGGTTCAGTCTAGCATTGCAAGGTGAGTTATTTTCACTGTATCATCAGGGTCTAAGGCACCAAGGCCGACCCTTTCTCAGATTATATACTGGTATTTGTTTGATATGCTTATTGATCTGTTAGATCTACGTCTTGGTAATTAGGACGATAATATGTTTAGTGACCTGGTTTAGGTCGGTATCCTGGTATATAGGATGATGTTATGTTTAGTGACCTGGTTTAGGTCGGTATCCTAGTGTAACGCCCGTAGATCCGGGCTAGTCAATTTAGAGACGATAAGCATCAAAAATGACCTTTTGATGGAAGATTATTTATAAGTATTAATCTTAAGTTATAGTATATGTTACAAGGATTACGTACATATAAAGAACGCCGAAATCCGAGTTATAACGAAGAAGTTATGACCTGTCGAAGTTTCGCGATAGAACCGGCACGACACAACGCGACGTAAATAGTGAATTTATGTTAGAGCGATATTTGGCCTTAGAAATCTAAATGAAAGTCGTAGAATACGTTAAACCGAAAGCGTGCATAAAAAGAACGTCTAAATCTGACTTCGTATGAGGAAGTTATGATTTTTCAAAGTTTTAGCATTAGCAATATGCTAACCCGAAGTTCGAATATGAGATCGAAACGATCTAAATGAGAATCGAAGATCTCATCGATAGTAGTCCAACGGTAAAAAGACAGATGAAAACGGACGTCAGGTGAAGAAGTTATGGAATTCTAACGGAGTTTTCCTGTCCCGGCCTACTAAAAATAATATAATAAAAATAAATTCAAAATTAGCCGACGGAGTCTAAACAAGAGTTGTAGAGCATAATCTCACCTACACAAGCATATAAAGAACATCGAAAACGGAGCTCGTACGCGAAAGATATGAATTTCTGAAGTTCGGGGCACGAAATCTGATCCTGTGTCAGAACTCACGACGTGAACTTAGAAAAACATCTCCTGGACTCTGTCAACCGCCTCTTGTGATGACGCATTCAGTGACGATCAAGCTCCACGACGTGAGCATTAGAAACTCACGACGTGAGTGCAGAAATTTCACCCTATAAATAGAAATCAAAGGTCAGCCGATTTTGGTTGCTCCTCCCTTATTCTCCCACTCCCGATACCCTCTCTGGTCATCTTGAAGTACCCCCAAAGCCCCGGTATCATCCTAAGACCCGAAGCAAGTCCTGAAGCCCAAAGATCCCGAGAAGAAAAAAGTTTCCGAGCGGAAACTCTGCTTGCGAGAAGCCCGGTATGTAAAGATATCCCGGTTTCATCGGAGAATTACTACTCAAAGAGCCGTAGTGCTGTCCGAGCATCGTCTAATCAAGTGAGTGTATATTCCCTTTCATAAACATGATTTTAATACAAGTATTGGTTGTATGTATTACATCTATGTTATGTGTGAGTGTGTAGTTACTTTCTTCTAACACATAAATATGAATTTTTTGCCATGAAATACATGCTATGTGTTAGGTATTCTTTGTTTATTTGAGATGGGTGTGGAATGGATGTTTTATATAGGTTTTTTTTAATGATTTAAACTGTATATGTATTTAATATCTACAAATATGTTGGGTAGAACATGGGTAGATGAAATATTTGGTGACTATGAGACGTAGTGCCTATTGCGTAAACCCTGGTGACTATGAGACGTAGTGCCTATTGTGTAAACCCTGGTGACTATGAGACGTAGTGCCTATTGTGTATACCCTGGTGACTATGAGACGTAGTGCCTATTGTGTAAATCCTGGTGACTATGACACGTAGTGCCTATTATGTAAACCCTGGTGACTATGAGACGTAGTGCCTATTGTGTAAACCCTGGTGACTATGAGACGTAGTGCCTATTGTGTAAACCCTGGTGACTATGGGACGTAGTGCCTATTGTGTAAATCCTGGTGACTATGAGACGTAGTGCCTATTATGTAAACCATGGTGACTATGAGACGTAATTCCTATTATGTAAACCCTGGTGACTATGAGACGTAGTGCCTATTGTGTAAACCATGGTGACTATGAGACGTAGTGCCAATTGTATGAACCTGGTGACTATGTGACGTAATGCCTGTTCTGTAAACCTTGGTGACTATGAGACATAGTGCCAATTGTGTGAACCTGGTGACTATGTGACGTAGTGCCTGTTGTATAAACCGTGGTAGCAAATGGACTTTGTGCCAATTCCTTAGGTCAATCCTTAAGAATTAATGAACAATGAACAGTTGATTCTTAGGGTAAAACCTTAAGAAATAAAGAAGATAATGGGGATGGGTAATTGGGTTGATTGTTTGATGACTAAATTTAGTAATTATATTATTGTGGGTTGAAAATCATATATGCTCACCAGGCTCCCAAGCCTGACCCACTCAGTTTTCTTTGTATTACAGGTAATGAGACAAGAGTATAAGTCGAATGACTAGACGAGAGATTTTGGATTATAGACCAGTAGTTATAAATAACTGTTGTAAGGTCTGTATAATATTGTTTATGCTTTTGGTCTGTAACGGAACATGACATCCCGATGTTTTATTATTTAATAAAAATACATTCTTTTTGAGAAATTTTTTGATAAATGGTTATTATATTTTGTTTTTGGGACAAATTCCGCAACTGTTTTCTTTAAAAGATAACTCTGATTTTAAAACAAAGCATAAACAAACCGGTCTTTTCTGGCCGTGAAATTGGGGATGTCAAAGTTGATATCAGAGCATTAGTTTAAGCGAACTAGGAATTTGTAGGATTTCTAGACTTAAACTTAGAATGCTAAGCGATGATTGTGAGATGAGTGTCTACCATATTTTAGACACGAGCACTAGTATATTTTAGGAAAGATGCCTAAAATGCTTTTATGTGCTAAATGCTATATGTTTGCCTTATATGCTATTATTTGTTTGGGTCTATGATTTGTTGCCGACCGGATCTAGAAATTTTATGTGCTCAGGATTCTAAATGTTTAATTATAATATTAGAACTGGCATGTAATTTTTCGGAGTAATAAGGAGGATTACACGTCTAAACCTTCCTCTATCTATATTCTCGTCTCGATACACCGAACGTCTGCTTTGGTGTATAGAACGTTATGGTGAAGAATCATAGAGAATTGAGTAAATGGAGGAAATGAAAGGCTTATGATAGTGAATGACACCTATCAGAAGATATTTTAAGAGTGGTATCTTGCCTTTAGAATATGTCTGGTAAAATAACGAAACGTTTAAAGGGGTACGGTATATCTGAAGTACACCTTCGATTGGCAGGATGATGGAACGATTGGTGTAATTCTTGAATTTTTCCCATCGTCTGGAATTCCCATCACCAACCGAGTTGAAGTAGAATTGATGATTGAAGATACGCATGGAAGAAGTCCTAGTAAAGTCTAGGAAAATTTTATGATTACTTGGACACATTCGTATGTGTTAAATTATTTTGTGATATTAGGACTTGGGGACTATGAGACAAAACTTGGGACGAGTATGAGTAGGTGTGAATAGTAGTAGAGATCTATACTACTGGAAGCACATGACTCACACTTGGATCAGGGAAAGTCACAAGGTTACCAAGAAGCTAGTGATTGGTATCATTTTATTCAAGTATATCATTACCATTGTTTCGGTAATGACTAAGAAGATGATTGATATTCTAACCCTAGCGGTCATATCAATTTGAGTCCGACTACGATGAGTTTGTTACGTGGTTCATATAACCAAGTTCGAGGTAGCATCTGACTCAAGTAAGAAGATTGAAATCAATGCGATCGATAGCATCACACTCGTTGTTAAGGAAGCTTATAGCTAGAAATGATACATGTAAAAATGTGACTATATCACATTAGAATATGAAGGAAGGTATATTCCATTCTGGATTTTGACTCTAAGAGACTTGAGTCTAAGCGTTACATCATACGATGAGAGGTCATTAGAACACGACCCATTGGTCTGTTACAATAGATAAAGGAAAGTACTTATCCTAAGAAGAAGAAGGAGTCCTCAATAAGGATTTATTTTGTAACTCGAAGGTTACGATTGAAAGTCCAACATAGTACGAAGAGTAGATGCAGGATTGAGCACTACTTGCTATCGAGAAGTCCAAGAGTTAGATACTCTTTTGAGGAAACATAGAACTTACAGTTATTTCCTAGGATGAAGAGATAACGTATGGAATCATTATACAAGTCCTATTTCATTGATGATTCCGGGACGTAATCATCCTAAGGGGGAGATAATTGTAACGCCCGTAGATCCGGGCTAGTCAATTTAGAGACGATAAGCATCAAAAATGACTTTTTGATGGAATATTATTTAGAAGTATTAATCTTAACTACGTTATAGTACATGTTACAAGGATTCCGAACCTATAAAGAACGCTGAAATCCAAGTTATAATGAAGAAGTTATGATATGTCGAAGTTTCACGACAGAACTGACACGACACAGTGCGACGTAAATAATGAATTTACGTTAGAGTGATATTTGGCCTTAGAAATCTTAATGAAAGTCGTAGAATACGTTAAACCGAGAGTGTGCATAAAAAGAACGTCTAAATCTGACTTCGTATGAGGAGGTTATGATTTTTCGAAGTTTCAACATCAGCAGTATGCAACCCGAAGTTCGAATATGAGATCGAATGATTTCTAGCCGAAACAATCTAAATGAGAATCGAATATCTCATCAATAGTAGTCCAACGGTAAAATGACAGACGAAAACGGACGTCAGACGAAGAAGTTACGGATTTCTAACGGAGTTTTCCTGTCCCGGCCTACTAAAAATAATATAATAAAAATAAATTCAAAATTAGTCGATGAATTCTAAACGAGAGTTGTAGAGCATAATTTCACTTACGCGGGTATATAAAGAACGTCGAAAACGGAGCTCGTATGCGAAAGATATGAATTTCTGAAGTCCGGGGCACGAAATCTGATCCTGTGTCAGAACTCACGACGTGAACACTGTGTTCACGATGTGAACTTAGAAAAACATCACCTGGACTCTGTCAACCCCAACTTGTGATGATGCATGCATTGATGATCAAGCCCCACGACGTGAGTGCAGAAATTTCACCCTATAAATAGAAATCAAGGGTCAGACGATTTTGGTTGCTCCTTCCTTACTCTCCCACTCCCGATACCCTCTTTGGTCATCATGAAGTACCCCCGAAGCCCCGATATCATCCCAAGACCTGAAGCAAGTCATGAAGCCCGAAGATCCTGAGAAGAAAAGAGTTTCTGAGCCGAAGCTCTGCTTGCGAGAAACCCGGTGTGTAAAGATATATCCCGGTTTCACCGGAGAATTACTACTCAAAGAGCCGTAGTGCTGTCCGAGCATCGTCTAATCAAGTGAGTGTATAGTCCTTTTCATAAACACGATTTTAGTACAAGTATCGGTTGAATGTATTACATCTATGTTATGTGTAAATGTGTAGTTACTTTCTTCTAACACATAAATATGAATTATTTGCTATGAAATACGTGCTATGTGTTAGGTATTGTTTGTTTATTTGAGATGGGTGTGGAATGAATGTTTTATACATGTTTTTTAATGATTTAAACTGTATATGTATTTTATATCTACAGTATGTTGGGTAGAACGTGGGTAGATGAAATATTTGGTGACTATGAGACGTAGTGCATATTGCGTAAACCCTGGTGACTATGAGACGTAGTGCATATTGTGTAAACTTTGGTGACTTTGAGACGTAGTGCCTATTGTGTAAACCCTGGTGACTATGAGACATAGTGCCTATTGTGTAAACCCTGGTGACTATGATACGTAGTGCCTATTGTGTAAACCCTGGTGACTATGAGACGTAGTGCCAATTGTATGAACCCTGGTGACTATGTGACGTAGTGTCTGCTGTATAAACTGTGGTAGCAAATTGACTTTGTTGCAATTCCTAAGGTCAATCCTTAGGAATGAATGAACGAGGAATAGTTGATTCTTAGGGTAAAACCTTAAGAAATAAAGAAGATAATGGGGATGGGTAATTGGGTTGATTGTTTGATTACTAAATTTAATAATTATATTATTGTGGGTTGAAAATCCTATATGCTCACTAGGCTCCCAAGCCTGACCCACTCTATTTTCTTTGTATTACAAGTAATGACACAAGAGTATAAGTCACTAGACGAGGGATTTTGGATTATAGACCAGTAGTTATAAATAACTGTTGTAAGGTCTGTATAGTACTGTTTATGCTTTTGGTCTGTAACGGAACATGACATCCCGAGGTTTTATTATTTAATAAAAATACATTCTTTTTGAGAAATGTTTTGATAAATGGTTATCATATTTTGTTTTTGAGACAAATTCCGCAACTGTTTTCTTTAAAAGATAACTCTTATTTTAAAACAAAGCATAAACAAACCGGTCTTTTCTGGCCGTGAAATTGGGGATGTCACACCTGGTATATAGGATGATGCTATGTTAGTGACCTGTTAGGTCGATATCCTGGTTAGGATGTTACTATGCTATATGATCTGCTAGATCGGTTTGTTTGTCTATGGACTGTTATGTGATTATATGTTATATGTGCACATGGTTATTGTTTGGGGGTTAGGTTGAGGCGTGTCCTGCTTCGTGCTGTAGGCCAACATACCTAGGGTGGACCGGATAGACTGTAGACCCGGAAGGGCACATAGGCTGATGGCTCGACGAGCGGTCTGGATAGGCTGAAGGCCCCGAGAGGGCGGTCCAGATGTGCCGAGGCTCGAAGAGTGGACCAGACAGACTGAAGGCCCGTTGCGGGCGTCCGGTCATACTATAAACTCTGGGAGTGGACCAGGTGGACTGAAGGCCCGGTGCGGGCGGACTAGTCACATTGTAAACTTGAGATGCTTGGTTGTTTTGTGTTTGTTATATGATATGGTTATGGTATTGTTGATGTTGGTATTTTGGGGATAATTTACTAAGCTTTCGGGCTTACAGTTTCAGTTTATTGTTTAAGGTTCAGCGGATGGCCGCAGGTAGGCGAAGGAGTGACCGTACACTTCCTCGATTGACGATTATGATTTCTGGGAACTCTGATGTATAAACTATTTTGAAAAGAAATTGTAATAATTGAATGGTTTCAAATAATTTAAAAAGTTGTAAATATGCTCGAATTATATGGGTGTTACATAGATTTTACTATCTTAATTGTAGAGGCTTTTTGATGTCATAGAATTGTAGCCATAAACATGTTACCTGTATAGATTCCTATAGAGCTTGGAACAATAACTACCACAGAGGGTAACTTATCAATGCAATCTCTTTTTCTTAGATTGGATCCACTAAGCTAAACACTACGAGGAGAGGGAGACGACGCTGAATGGAAGGTGGAGGAAGATTTTTAGGGTTTTGACTATTTTGCATTCTTTTTAACAACACTTATCAACTCATTTTTCTACTAAGTCATTTAGTAGGTTTTTCAAAATCTTTTCTAGCCAACTAACTTAAGTATTCCAAACCATTAATTATTTATTTAACTAATGAAATGATTTTAGTTAAATAAGATCTTTTATTTAATTTATAATAAATAAACTCCTTTATTTATTTATTTTATTTTTTATCAACAAATAATAAATAACTATTAGTTATTTTAGTAGGTAAATAATAAACTTATACACTATAAATATATTGTTATTCGTTTATTTTTAATATTCTTTAGTGTATGATACTATGTAGGCATGAACACTTTTTAGAACTAGCCCACGAACCAGACCATAATTAAAAAACTACAAAACGATCGAAGCTGAAATGAAGAGTCCGGAACGAGACTACTATGGACTAAGCATGTCTTGGTTTCGATTCTACGTACCAAACTCGTTTTCCAGCCCCATTAAGTTGTTTTCCAGTACAATTAAGTCATTTTCAACCAATCAAGTCATTTTTTAATCCCTTTAAGTTATTTTTCAGCTCATTAAGTCATTTTAGCATCTATGGTTTGGTTCGGTGGAACCAATGAAACCAAATTCGCTAGAATTGAGAATCGAATTATGTTATTAATCGGGAACCACCCGGTATCGATCTAGTCCGGTGCTTGTTCCGGTTTCAGATCAGTTCGGTTTTGTACGATCGGTCCATTTGCTCACCCCTAACCATATGTGTTTACGTATAACTAGCAGTATAATATGTTTCTTGATTGATTTACATTATTTCCAACATTGTCCTTCCACAAGTCATCATAATTTGCCCATAACATTGAATATTAAAATTGGCATATTATAACAATCAATTAACATTAACATCATATCGAAATATCAAATGCATAACTACATTACTTATACAACTCAAAATAACAATAATCTTACTCACTTTGGCGACTTTATGTAATTGCATCAAATTATACTTTGGTGTGTCCTTTCTCTAATTCCATGGTTAATTATAGTATCTTTACATTTCCTTCGCTAATTATTCGTTCCTTCACAAATAAACACATTCAATACACATCAACTACACATTCTCTTCGATACAAAGAAACACATCTAATACCCATCATGTTATTACACAATATGATATATATCGTATATTCTAGCCTATTTTCATCACATTTACAATTAAATTAAGAAGTGTACGATTCCTAGATTCATCATTATTATATAACTAAACAAACACATATAACTTGTACTCATTTAAATATTATATATTTGTAATCTAACTCATTATAATCATCAATATCACTATTTCCCATTTAAGGATCCATAACACAAGTGCTCCTATAAATCAAAATTCTCACAGCACAACTAATATTATAATTTCAAATAACATAATATTTTATTGTTTACTTAACCCTTTAACTTCACTACATACCAAAGATAATCATGTAACAACTAACAAGCATGATTCAAAACATCAACTTAATTTGAAACCCTAATCCCACCATTCAATATAAATTAGTAAGAGATAAGTATTTATACCTTAAATCCAAGATTATAAAAGATCCATCTTGTTAATCCCTGATAATAACACCTTAAAATGATCTAATATTTATCAAGAATCGCCTGTTAAATGTTCTCTCTTATATGTTCTGATCCAAAAATGACCCATCATCCTCTTTAAATCCATGGTAAATACATATTAAACAAAACTTCTCAGGCCACTTGCACACACTGGACAAGCTCAAACATGTATATTATGTAGACCGTATGAACTGTAGGTTCCCAAGTTTGTTCTAGTTTTAGTGTTGCACGAGTTGAATTGCTGTCTGTACGATTGCTCATAAATGGTTGTTTTCACCTCAAAATGATAATTATTTGAATTTTGAAATTAACTTTTAACAAATAAAATATATGAATAAATCCAAAGTCGATACTACTTGTTTAATTATAATTTTGTAGTGTATAATATTCAAATAAGACAACGAACACACTTTATATATGCATAAAAATAATATAAAAAAAGGTTGATCTTTTAACCTAATTTCAATTAGAAATCCAATTTCACACTTTAATTAATAAATAAGTTGAAATTATTGTATATGTGTTATTCAATTTTAAACATAAAAACTCCAGAGTGTTACTCTGACTTTTGGTTTGGTTCCACCTCACTCCCCATTTTATTGGTTTAAGCATTCATTCTCATCGCCTTTCCATTTTTATATTATTATTACTGCCGTAACACCCATCACCCTTCCTAATTATAGCATCCCCCTCCTCTTTACATTCCGAGTTTCAACCTCTTCCACTCCCACTCCCACCACCACCACCATCGCCGCCACCTTCCATCTCCCTCCTCTTTTATCAAACTCCATTTATGAAGATCCAGTGTGACGTCTGTAACGAAAACGAGGCGTCGGTGTATTGCTCCGCCGACGAGGCTGCCCTCTGCGCAGCCTGTGACCACCGCGTGCATCACGCCAACAAACTCGCCGGAAAACACCCACGATTCTCCCTCCTCCACCCTTCCCCTAAAGATTCGCCGCTCTGCGATATCTGTCAGGAGAAAAAAGCTTTCTTGTTTTGTCAACAAGATAGAGCTATCCTCTGTAAAGACTGTGATGTTGCGATTCATAAAGTCAACCAACACACACAAAACCACAACCGGTTTTTACTCACCGGCGTTAAGCTATCTCCGACTGCTTCTCTTTATTCGTCATCAACTCCTCCGGCGGTGATACCCACTACCAAAAACGGTGTCGTTCCCGACCAACTTCCGGAACCACTTCCTTCTCCGATCATGAACCAGACTACTTTTAAAACTCCAAACTGCCACCATGAATCAAACGGGTCGGGTAACGGTTCCACGACGAGTAGTATATCGGAGTACTTGATTGAGATGCTACCCGGTTGGCATGTCGAAGATTTTCTTGACGCTCCTTCAAACTTCTCAAAGGTCTATAATTTTTACTTTATTTTTTTTGGTTTTAATCTGAAGAGTTTCTTGTTAACTAGATTCGAAATAATTACAGGTTGTTGACAACGATCCGTCGCTTATGTGGGGTGGTGATCTACTAGAAGGAAGCTTGAATAGTGGTTTCTCGCCGGAATCAATGGGGATGTGGGTTCCACAAGCACCACCACCGGCAGCTCCACCACCTCCGCCGCCGCAGTCGAGGTATGCTCATCTGGGTCAACGATTCGAACCCAGTTCAATGATGGGATTTGGAGATCAAACAATCAACGGATCATCACTTATATTTGCTCCAAATAGTTACATCAATCATAATAAGATCACAAACTCCACAAAATCAACAAGAAAAAGGACACCCGACAATGGAAATTGCTTCACCGTGCCTCAGATCAGTCCTCCGACAACGACCTCCAAGAGATCAAGAACACTTTGGCATTAAAAAACCAATCAAGATTTCTTTTTTCTCTATCTTTTTTTTTTCTTTTTCTTTTATGTTTCTTTCTTGTTATTATGTTTAGGTTGCTGTTAGATTTTGAGACTCTTTCTTTCAAATCAAATGGGTTTTGGTTCTTCGATCATTTGGCTTCTTCTTTTGAGCAAAAGAATACAAAAATCAAGCTGCTTCTGCACTTTAATCTTGCTTGATTGGAGTAATCAAGATTAACAAATCCTAATCAATGTTTAATTAAATTTGTATTTTATATTCAATAATGTAATGCGAATGGACCAAGATTGTTTATACTTTACGTAGTTTCTAGATAATTTTTTGCATTATTTTCATATAAATATACTAAATTTACTTGTTTTTTTATTACCAAATATAGTAATTTAATAATTGTTGTAGGAGATACTCAATCTATTGAAACTACGTTTATTGAGCCTTTTTGTCAAGGCAAAACGACTTGCACTAAAATCCAAATCTCCATAAAATTTTTTTTTCTTTTTTCTCTGTTTCGTGGTAAGAATAATATCAAATTTCGGAATCCAATCAAATTGATCGAAATCAATTAATTTGGTGATATTTGAATTAGAGTATTTTTATTTTTAATTTGGTTGGAAATTTTGTAACAAATTTGGACGGCTGGTTTCTTGGGTTTGACCAGAAACTAAACTAAAACAAACGTATCAAAGATGATTGTGACTTGTGATTGCCACGAGTTGAAATTATCCGAACAAGAAAATACATAAATCTTGTAGATTAAAACCGACGTTATTAGGTTTTCATACACTCTAACGATTATTAGGTGAAAGAGAAGTAATATTTGAAGAAACTGTTGCAAAAGATGCTTTGTTTATTTCTCGTAATTTGTCACATTAGTCAACACAAACACACATCTATATAGATCTATATAGGTACGTCGGTAACTTGAATTAAAGAAAACGGTTTTATATTTTATATGAAAATATCTTCTAAAAATATTTGCCGTTTATCTCATTTTATATATTTTATTTCAAAAGTTTATAATAATTTTTAAGTTTTGACAAACACTTTTATATAAACAAAAACTATCTTCTAATTCAACTTTCAACTTTTAGGTACCACTGACTTTTAACTTCTAATTATCAGTTATTTTTAACAAACATGCATATATATATATATATATATATAGATAGAGGGATCAATCTAAAAAGGAGACACAAAAATATTAGAAACCATAAGAAAGGATCATTTACGATTGAATAATTTATTTTTTATTTTTATTTTAGTACTTATTTATTATCTAAAAAAATGAGTAATCAAAATCATTCATTGTTATATATTAGGCATGATCTGACACAACTATCGGACCAATATATAAGTGACATATATGATGGTTTATGACATGCCATGACACCATCCAATCATCGTAACGAGAAGATCACGGTTTCACACCGTTCTTTCCATCACCCACTCATAGACATGATAACTCCTAACCAGCACCCGAAGAGCTTATAGGCAAACGACCATCATCCCACCGACCTACAGGAAGCCAGTCAACATCCCACTTAACGCTTACCAAAATCCGCAGGAGCCATACCATTCTATAACATGCAACCCTTCGATGGTTTAACTATTACCGGTGATCATATGACATCCCTAATTTCATGGCCAGAAAAAACCGATTTGTTTATGCTTTATTTGAAAATCAGAGTATACTTTTGAATAAATATGTTGCGGAATTTGTTCCCAAAATTATGATAAATAATTTATCAAAGCCTTTCCGAAGAAATGTATTTTCATTATATTTTAAAAACTTTGGGATGTCATTGTCAATATAGATCAAAAGCATAAACAACATAGGCTTACAACATTTATTTATTCTAGTGTCCTATAATGCATTGATCTCTCATCAGATCATCACTCATGTGCTCTCTTGCCACTACCTATATACAATAAACTGAGTGGGTCAGACTTGAGAGCCTGATGAGCACATAGGGTTTTCAACCCACAATAATTAAGTTTATAATTTTCATCAAATCAATCAACCCGATTACATATTCCCGTTATCCTCATTTTCTGTCCCTGAAGCATCTAAATTAAGGGACCTAGCCTAAGGATTTTCATCAAGATAACTACACTGCTTAGGGGATTCCTCAGCAATACATGTCAAATAAGGCAACCATAAGGGGGATGAAGTACACTTGGTGAGCACTTAGTTCAAAAACACCTACAGGTTACGAGTCTGCTAGAGTTCCACTAAACTGTCTAGAATAGTCTATTGTCGTAATCAATACCCCTCTAGATGACTGGATCATCTTAAACATCGAGGCCTCTCATCATTTATTTCATCATCTATATCATCTACCCATCATAATTGTAGGTACCAAATACATATACAGTTTAAATCAAGTAAAACATGTATATTTTGTTCATCCAACATAAATATCAAGTACACAAATAATATGCACATATAGCACATAATTTATATAAATACTACATATTTATGTGTAAGATGAAAGTAAATATGCACTCACTTGTTAAAGTGAGGATTCCAAACCCGGGCAACGCTTCACTTCTAACAATTCTATTTTCCTTCGACGAAACCTAGTATCATTACCGCTAGATTTTAGTCTAATATTTATTATGATTATTTATGAGCGATACTGTTTTATAAGTTTTAAACAATACTTTTCAACTGCTATGTACAGACATGGTCCAGACATGAAACACTGGAGGGCGGGACCATTTTGACATTATAGCACTTCTAAAATCCAACAACCCTATGCGACCCACCAAACCAGATTCCCCGTACCGCGAATAGTTAAAAGATATTATAATACCATTTTGTACATTATATTTTATAATACATATTATTTATAAGTTCATAATAATGATAGTAAAGTTAAACATAAGCTATACTTAAAGTAGGGTAAGCATAACTTACTTATAAGAGAGTTTGGCTAGGAACCGGGCTCTACGGGGGCAGAACTTCCAAACCGAAAGGTCTTCTTCTTGGAGCCTTTTGGCTCTCAGGGTCTCGCTTCTTAGCACTTGGGAAGTACTAAGGGTTGGGAGGGGTTTATATAGAAGTTAGAGAGAGAGAGAGAGAGAGAGAGAGAGGCTAAAGTGTGAAAAATATGGGAGGACCTCACATGCTATTTATAGGAGTTGGCCTGCGCAGTATGTTAGGCATTCCTTGGAGCAACGTTGTGTGTACAAGTGCTACGTTGCGCGTACGAGGGGGCAAGTGTCGCCTCCAGATACGAGACCGTGGAGAGCAATCAAGGGTCCAAATTTTGCCACGCCACCATCTTCGCATCAGCCTACTTCCGACTTCTAAATTCTGTAACTTTCGCATACGAGCTTTGTTTTTGACGTTCTTTATATCCAAACGTAGGTGGTGACGTACTCTACAACTTTCGTTCAGACTCCATCAGCTAATTTTGAATTTATTTTTAATTTTATATTTTAACAGGCCTGGACTGGTAAAGTCCGTTAAAAATTCATAATTTTGTCATCCGACGTCCGTTTTCGTCTGTCTTTATATCGTTGAGTTCTTATTAACGATATCTTCAATTCTCATTTAGATTGTGTTGGCTAAAAATCGTTCGATCTAAAATTCGAATTCTAGGTTGTGCACGGCTATGCTAAATCTTAGAAAAATCATAACTTCCTCATACAAAGTCAGATTTGGACGTTCTTTTTATGCACGCTCTCGGTTTAACTTATACTACGACTTTTGTTCATATTGATAAGGCTAAAAAGTATTTTATCGCAAACTCACTTTTTATAAGTCGAATTTCAGCATTCCTTATATCCTCAAAATCCTTGTTACGACTAATTTCTTCATAGATATTTGGTCTATCTATTATTTTATTTATGACACTTATTTTTGTTATTATTTTGTTACATTGTTAATAGCAAGTATAATGCACATAAAATCACATAATTCACATAATACTTAAATAATTCCTCTCCATTACTTCGAAATTGGTTACAATTGTTGACCATAACTATCATATCATACTACTAATGCTTAGCCTATAAACATGGGCGTTACAATTCTCTCCTCCTTAGGATGATTCCATCCCGGAATTATGTATCAGCAAACAAATATGTATAGCGACTCATCATGTCACTCTCTGTTTCCCAGGTAAGGTTCGACTCATTCATATGTTTCCATTGCACAAGCACCAAGTCAACCATCTTGCATTGCAACTTTTTTGTCTTACGGTCAACAATTGCCTCAGGCTCTTCGATCAGCCTCTTATTTTCATCCAACCTTAACTCCGAAAGTGGAATTATATTGAGAGCTTCCCCCGTAAAGTTCCTCAAATGGCACACATGGAAGGTGTTACGAATATCATCTAGCTTTTCTGGCAATTCCAGCTTATAAGCTTTGTTTCAAATCCTTCAAAGAACCTTGAATGGTCCAATAAACCTTGGGCTCAACTTTCCTCTCTTTCCAAATTGTATAAGTCCCTTCCACGTTGAGACGTTGAGCAATACCGAATCTCCAACTTCGAGTGTCATCGGTCGTTGCTTCTTGTCAACATAGCTCTTTTGACGATCTTGAGCTACCAACATCCTTTGTCTATTCACTTTTAACTTTTCAACAGTCTGATGGACTATCTTGGGGCCCATAAACTGCTTTTCTCTAGCCTCAAGCCAACATGACGACGTACGATACTTCTGTCCGTACGAGTCTTGATAAGTGCCATCTTAATGCTCAAATGGTAACTATTGTTGTAGGAAAACTCTACCAAGGGTAAATGCTCATCCCAATTACCTCGAAATTCTAGGGTAAATGCTCTTAAACACAACTTCATACCCATTTCCTCTTGTAGACTCCTCCAAAACCTTGATTTGAAACAACTATCATGATCTATTACAATCATTAAAGGCACACCTTGAAGTCTTACTACCTCCTTCACGTAAGCATTTGCAAGCTTATCCATAGACCACCCCTCATTGGCTCCTATGAAGTGTGCACTCTTTGGGAATCGACCCACGACTACCCAAATCATGCCATGACCGTTCTTCGTCCTGGGCAGTTTAGTCACAAAATCCATGGTGATGTCTTCATATTTACCCATGGGTACAGGTAAAGGTTCTAAACTCCCGTACGGTTTCTGATGTTGTGCTTTAACTCTCGCACATGTTACACACTCTGTCACATACTTTGCAACATCAAGCTTCATCGTCGGCCACCAGTAGTAAGGTTTCAGATCCTTATACATCTTAGTGCTGCTGGGATGAATCGAGGACAAGGTCTTGTGAGCTTCTTCCATCAGAAGATCTCCATTCCTCCCATCTTAGTGTTGGATTAGTGTCTAAGTCCATAACTATTTTGGTATGTACTTGACCCAATGGTGCATTGTCCTTTTGGGTTGCCTTCACCAAAGCAACTTGATAGGATGAATTATGGAGAGAAATGATTAAATATGATTTATTAATATGTTATGAGAATAATATATTAAAGGAGAAATCATATTGTTTAATTAATATTAGTCAAGAATTAATTGGTAATTAGTTTTGTGACTAAAAGAGATTAATTAAACTTAAGGGACTGAAATTGTAATTATAGGATAATTGCAATTTGGGCTATGGATTGTCTTAAATTAAGGAGTGGACGAATTCTATGGGGAAACCCATAAGGAAATCGTCCAAGGCCCTAATTAAAGGAGTCCATGGGTTGCTTAGGGCTTAAGCATCCAAATTAGGGTTACCTTGTTAGATAACCCTAATAGCCTCACTATATATAGACCCCTTAAGGACCAAAAACGTGGTGAAGACTCCTCTAGGGTTTGTAGACGTTTTTGGGCAGCCTCTATCCTCTCTCCTCTTCATCCTCTTGCTTATGGTGTTTGTGAACCATTAGAGGAGTGACAATTATGACTCTAGGCTTTCTAAAGTCAATACAAGGAGATTTGGGATTGTTATTGCTACATAACAATCAAGGTAACATCTTAAACCTATTCTCATGTTAATATGATTACTTGAATGCTAGAATTAGGGTTTATAGTCTTGGATAACTTGCATGTACAATAGAGAAACCTAGATGCAAGCATTAGGGTTTGTATGAGCACATAGGATGTCTTATGACCAAAACCCATAAGTGGTATCAGAGCCTAGACTGGTTTCTATTGTATTAATGCATTGTATGATTGAAAAATTCAATTTTTGTGATTCTGGAGGCTGGACTCGCCGAGTCCATAGATGAACTCGCCGAGTCCAAGGTGACTCGACGAGTCCATGCATGACTCGGCGAGTCGGCTGGTCAGATGGAGGGAAAATCGGGATTTCTTGCTGTTTTTGCTTAAGGATAGTTTCCTTATCATATTAGATCAATATAAATCCGATTTTATGATATATTTGACTATATTCTTGATCTAATTGAATATATTTATCAATTAATAAAATATTTGTTTCCTTATGTGATAATTGATTGATTATTTTGATTAAATTGGTAAATTGTTTTGCAAGAAATCATTAAATAAATCAAATATGGATAATTATGTGATTAAATGTTAATTAAGATTATTTGTTATTTGATCCTTGTTGTTATGAAAAGTTTCATATTTTCCCCTTTAGGTTTTATAGTTTAAATTTGAACCCAAAAGTTTTGTTGTTTTGAAATTTAAATAGTTGAAACCCTAATGTTTCGAAAAAGGTTTCAAAACTTGCCCTCAAGTTTTGGAATTTAAATTTTGATTAATAGTTTAATTTTGATGTATATTTAAATTCTAAACCCTAATATTTTGAAATGTTTCAAAACTTGCCCTCAAGTTTTGGAATTTAAAAGTTAATTAAAAGTTTAATTAGGAATGTTAAATTCTAAAACCCTAGTATTGTTTTGAAAAGTTCAAATCACTCCCTTATGGTTTTATTAATTAATTAAGGTGTATAATTAAAAGAGGTTTAATAAATCCATAAAAGTTTTGGTTTACAATTTAATTAAATTAAAAGTATGATTATTAAATTTGACCACCTAGTATTTTAAAAGTTGTAAAATACACCCTATACTATATATAACATTAAAAGTCTAACATTATATATATATGTATGAGTAAAAGTCAGTCTTACCGTTAGTAGGCCTCATTCACGAAGCTGGTCTATAAGGGGTGTTTAAGGAAATTGCCTATAAAATAGCGATTGAATGGGTATCCACTCTTACCCACCGCACTCTTGACTAGTGGAGGGTCGTTAGCCGAACGGGTAGGATAGGACGAAACCTTCCATTATAAGTATAATGAATTACAAAAGTAACTAAATTTTTTTTAAATTCCCAATCTTAGTTACTTAGGCAAAAGTGAATTGATGCAATTCCATGAAATTACACTTTGTGCCCTTGCGAAGACGTTAGTGGAGCGTATGTGGTTTACCAGCACACTAAATGGTTATAAGCAAAGGTAGCAAGGGGTGACTCAATGTTTGTCATAGTTCGGTGGAGCGTGTGTGGTTTACCGGCACATCGAATAGGTGACTGTAACATATGAGGGCACTATGTAGTCTGCATGGTTATTCACACCCGCTTTGTGATCCTCGGCATCCCAGTCACAAACAAGAGGGGCATATCGAGATTTAAACATGCCATTGAAATGTTCAATGAATCTCAAAGGATCTAGGAGTTTCATAGATTTAAAACTTAAATTTCTTTTTCATTTTTCGTGGTGGAAATTAGTGAATCGTCATTCACTTACCTTCAAATGTTCTACAATTTGGGTTACGGCATCCCTCTCCCGAGTTGTAGAATATTGTGTTGGGTCCTAGCCTTAGTATCTCATTTGGGTGATTTACTAAGGACTCAATAAATCAACTAACTTGAATTCGTTTTTCCCGTTTTGTAGATGTCAAAGTTTGACAACTATGGTCTTCTCAAATCCCATGGAACAAGCATTCCACATGAAGATGATATTCCACGATTCGATCGAGGAACAAGAGATCATACTTCACTTCCTCCTCCTCCTCCAATTATTCTCCCTAACCCACAAGTTCGAAGGCTTGAAAAGTTCAAGATCACTCAAGCCCTTTTGGCAAGTAAACATAAAGAAGGAAAGTCGGTGTGTGCACACGTCCTAGGGATGAAGTCACACATTGATAGGTTAAGAATATTAGGATCCGTTGTCTGTGAGGAAATGGCTGTTGATTGGGTTCTTCAGTCACTTACTAACTCATATAGTGAGTTCGTAAGAGAGTACTATATGATGAACCGAGGCGTGACCCTTATAGATCTCACCTATATGCTTATTGCTGCTGAATCAGCAATGGTTTGGCGCAATAGAAAAGAAAAGTTGATTGGTGAATCTGTCTTCAAGACCTCTATGAATATAGACCTCTATGGATATAGACAATGAAAACGAAAGACATGCTATGATCGAAAGGTTTGATCATAAGAGAAAGGCAATGTCTAAAGTAGTTCCATGACATGTTCCAAAAGAGTCAATTTGCTTTTATTGCCAAGAGAAAGGGCATTGGAGATGAAGCTACCCCATTTACCTAAGAGATCTAAGAGATGGGAGAGTCGAAACGTATGGCTCTAATATAGGTAAAATCCATTAACTAACTATTTTAAGCTTCTATTCTAGATTCTTAATACATAATGTGATAAGATTACAATTGATGTTTTGTAAGATCTAAGAAAAGAAAGGAAGCTTAAAGGAAGAAGTGAACAGAATCTAACCGTGAAGGAATGGATTTCGATCGCATATCTCGAAGATTAGATTCTTGAGCTACTACTTAGAGTTAGAATTAGATTGCTAAGAAAGATGTATTAGCATAGTTTTTCAATGAATTGCATTGTAAGGACAAATTTTTCCGCAATAAAATAAATTTTGATTTTATATTATTTATTTATCCTTGCAATGGCGTATATGAAAAATTGATGTTTGAATGTTTCTATTATTAGCAATAATGGATTTGGTTCTTATTTATGTTATTTATGGAAAGTCAAGAATTTACCAAATTGGGAGAGTTTCTCATCGCCCAAGTTTCAATTGGACAGAAACTTGGAATCATGCAACTTGGTTGCACGATGAATGAGAAATTTCATATTTGGAAATTAGACAAATTCATTAACAAAGTGTCAAGTGAAGGACTAGGAGATCGAGCACACAAAGTTGTGTGTTGATCAAGTTCACCATAAGAATAACAAAGATATTAGTCATGATTTACTAAAGGTTTAGTAAATATGATTACACTTATAAGATTAAGTGTAATTCGGAATTGATTAAAGGGTTTAGATCAATAGCAGAACGAATAAGAAGAATCAAGTAGGCAGAAAGATAAAAGTTTCTCTATTCTAAGAAGAAGGGAGAGTACCTTTTATGCTTTATGATAGGTCTTAATGATTAAGAACCATATCTCAATTGATCCTCTAAGTGAGTCTTAGTACAATTGTATGTCTAAGAAGAGGAATCAGGGACTGAAGAAATGGTTAAATCAAGAAGTCAATCATACTTCATTCCAATAACAAGTCTTAAAGTTAAGATTGTGAAATTGAGTGATAAGTATTAAGAAGGTTTATAACGTTCATCAAATGTGGAAAGTTGTGATGTCTTGGATAAGACAAAGACCAACTAGGACCAATTTATGAAGAGTTTTTGATAAAAGCTACACTAACTCTTGAATATTTGTTTGTCAAGAAATGTTTTGACAATAGATTCTTATATGTCAAGGAATCAGTGGGAGTTTTAATGTTCTTGAAAGGTTTGAAGAACAAATCAAATAAACCTTATCAATCATCACTAGCACACGAGTTGAGGTTTACAACCTATCGTGTTGACACAGAACTCTGCTCTGCGTTCATCCAAAAATCTTGTATTTTTTTTGAAATACTTCTCAAATCCTCAGTTTGAGTTCAAATACGCCCGAAGGTGTACTCGAATCCCTCAAACTAAGGCTCTGATACCAACTTGTAACACCGTGAATTTCAAAACAATTTTCATTATAATTTAAAAACATTTTCATTTATTTTTCATAAAACATCAGTATTTGAAACTCCAATCAATGTCATACAATAAATCCCAAGATCACATATCATAAAAATCCCATGTGTGTGTATTGATCAAGCCGACGCCTTCCCACGGTCATCACTAGTACCTGAAACAATAAACACCAACACTGTAAGCACAAAGCTTAGTGAGTTCCCCAAAATACCACACATAACACATATTAGCCACTTGAGGCTATAACTCTGTAGGTCCGTAGACCCTACTCTGTGAACCCACTGGTTCTAACTCTGGGAACCTTCCGGTTCCAACTCTATAAACATGCACAACATAATTCACATAGAAATAATGCAGTACAACATATAACATACATATAGCATACAAATACTCTATCACATAACTCTGATTACCTACTCAAGGTAAAGTATAGTGAGAAGACTCACCTCGTATATCTCGATAACTCGCGAATCCCGGAAATCACTCGTGCTCGATCCTCCGAACTATAATCCTCCTATAACATCATATATCTCTAATTAACACTTTTACAACTAAGGTTGACTACCCCTATCAAGTCAACACTGGTCAACTCTGGTCAACGGTCAACGGTCAACTTTGACCGGACTCGGCGAGTGCACTAGAGCGACTCGGAGAGTCTATACGTGTTCACTGACTCCCTAGGATCCTCTCTTGACACGTCGAGTACTTCCCTGACTCGACGAGTTCCACCTGGCATGAATCGCGGGGCCACCACGACTCAACTCGCCGAGTCTCAAGAACAACTCGACGAGTTCTAGCTCGACTCAGTCCAACTGTCAACCCTCTCCAACTCTCCCTGACTCACTGAGTCAACCCTTAACTCGGCAAGACCACTCGCTGAGTGGTTAAGGACAATCTTCATGCTACTCGCCGAGTCTGTTCTTTAGACTCGGTGAGTCCATGCCATGCATCAACTCAATCTCTCTCCTAAGGTCAGATCCACTCCAACAACTCATAGATCTAGCCCTCCCAAGCACATTCATCACGTAAAGTCACAATCTTGGCTACCATACAACGCCTACAAGGCTTCTTTTGGTGAAATGACATCTAAAATGGCAACCTAAGCCCCCAACTCAAAAGGAAAGGCATAAAGCAGAGCATTTGGAACTCTCTGGACCTACTAAGGTCCAGATCTAGGTACCATTTCCCCATGGGACCTCTCACACTCCAAATACAAGGCAAACAAGGCATGAAGAAACCCTAGATTTGACCATATCAAGAAAAACACGAGAATAAGCTCTGAATGTTACCTCAAATAGCTTCCTCTGCCGAAATGGAAGTAGATCCAAGCTCCCCAACTCTCCTAGCTTGGCCTTCCTCTTCCTTTCTTGCAAATACACACAAAAATCACTACTAGAAAACAGCCTTTTACGACGCTCATTGCGCGTCGTAAACGGCTCAGACGACGCGCAAATGCGCGTCAAGGAAGGCCCTGTCATAAAGAGAGACGACGCGCATTTACGACGCGCGTTTACGACACGCAATGCGTATCAAGGAAGGCCCTGTCATAAAGGAAGACAACACGCATTCGCGTATCGTAACCTTACGACGCGCGTGTTAATGAAACGCAATGCGTATCAAGAAAGCCCCTGTCAAGAAAGGCCATGTCATAAATGAAGATGACACACATTTTTGCGTATCATAATTTTAAATGTTTAAAAAAATATTCTTTATAGATTTACTTATTTTCAAATTAAATTTGTATTTAATGTTTCATAATAGAAAATAAAATATCATATACAAAAAATAGAATCCATTGCATAAATTTAATGTCATACAAATAATCGTTCCATGGAAAGATAAAACAAATCAATAGAAGTTGTAACAAAAATTTACAAATGAATTAGATACAAAAAATACAATCCATTGCCCCTTTGCTAACTAATCTGTACAAATTCACCCTTGTTTCTAATCATTTTCTTAAATACTTTACAAACATAATTCATCCATAGTACCTGAACTATAGTTGTAGCCTTGTTTCTTCTTCTTCTGAACTCATCTCTTGCAACCATTGCTCTAAGCTTAGTCTGAATAGATACAACAGCTCCTTGTCAATTATGTGAAAAATACAACCGGAGAGTGGCCTACCTTCATAATAGCAACAACTAACGAAGCAGGAATGAAAGAGAAGGCAATACTCACAACAATAGCTGCAGTGAATGCATCTAGGTCCTACAAGATCATTAAAATCACTATTTAAATACACACTACATATAAAGGTGTTGATATTCTTATTGCATGTACTTAATATATAAAGACTCCAACAATAAATAGATATGTTATGTTACCTTGAGACACCTTTAAAGGGGATCCAAAATGTCGTACCAATTTGGGATCTAAAATGCAATACAATAAAGAAATCCAACATTATTAATTTTGCAAAAGAGTACCTATAGCACCAATGTTTATAAAGGTCCCCATGGCTCCATCATTACCCTAGTCCATGTACTCCAAAATCTTTCTTGTTCCTGCAAGCTAGCTGTAATGGCATTCCTGCAAGTGCTCCTTCTCCCATGGATCCTTGAACAAAAACCTAAATAAATTTTAAACTTTTATTTATATTCGAATATTTTTTTTTGTTGTATATACACTAACTGAATTTGACATTTATAGTTTAGTAGTTGGAATTGGAAGAATCATAATCTGTCATGCCTTTAATTGGCAGGAAATGGAATGGAATTTAACAAAAAAGGAAGAATAGAATTGAATGGTGAATCCCATCAAACATGGAATTTGAAGGAATCTGATATAATTTAATTCCATCCATTTGCCAATCAAACATGCCATGGAATGGAATCTCCAATTTGAATTCCATCAGAACCATGATAAGCATACCTTAACACATTTTCCATCATTTGAAAATGATAGAGCAAGAACACGAACAAGTTCCATCAAAGTACCTATTCGATATACATCCTGTACATAAATATAATTTATATTTATATTTTATAACAATTCAATTATTGAAAAAGGAAGTGTTCCTCACTGTGTTGGGGTTCAGCTTTGGCTATCATCAACATTACAAGTTGTCTCAGTATTGTCCACCGCCACATGGAATAAGCTGCAGAAGAAAGTTCAAAGGAAGGAAACAAATTCAAAATTCTTAAAAAAAATTAAAAATCTTAAAAAAAAGCATCCAAGGACTTTGATACCTATAAACTTTAGTTCCTTATCCAACTTATCCTACAATACATCTGTCACACCCTTCTCATCCGTCACGAAAACCCCCATGACCTATATAAATCAAACATCAAAGCTTCAATAACAAAACCAAAGGGCAAATCTGTCATTTTTTTTGGAAAAATCAAACCTGGCCAAACGAACCTGAGGGTGGAGGAGGTGCACCTCGCCCTATTGCCGCTAAATCAGGGTTGACTTTCTGACCGGCCTCCTGAAGTATGGCAATAAGTTCCTTAGCAAACCAAGCATTTGTTGCTATAAAGAAAGTGTATGCTGTCCCTTTAGCCCCGACTCTTCCTGTTCTCCCAATCCTATGAACATAATCTTCCAAGGAACCCGGGAAATCATAATTTATCACATATTTCACGTCCTTCACATCTGTAGCTATCATTATTGGACTTTTACTAGCTTTGAATTCGGATAAAACCTAATCTCTTTCTGCTTGACTTTTATCTCCATGGATTGATAATGCGGGCCACCCGTCCATTCTGAGCTGGCGGGTGATTTGGTCACACCCTTTTTTTGTGTCCATAAAAATTAGAATTCTACTCCCATCCATGATGTCATCCAACAGTTTCACCAATCTGAAAAAAAAATTATCAAATTTTATTATTTTAAAGCTTCTAAAAAGTTGAAAATAAAAAATCATCTATAAAACGGCCTGCTTACTTGTTGTACTTTTGATTCTGAGTAACAATATCCACATGTCGTTGAATCGAATGGTTAGCTTTTAAGTCTTGTGAACTAATCACCACCTGTCCAAATTTCAAATGTCCAAAAAAAAGGATTAAATATGAACACATGGTGAAAATAGAAAAAAGTAGTTACTTTGTATGGGTTGTAAAGAAACTGTCTTGCAAGTTGTTCGACTTCCTTTGGCCATGTAGCACTGGAATAAAAGGGTTGACAATCTGGTCACATCTGTGTATATACAAAAACCCATAAGATAAGAAAAAATTGAAAATATATATTTTAGTTTTCTCTTATTATAAAAGGCAGGTTAAAAACTACTAATCACAATTCACAAACCTGTGAAACAATTTTTTTCATTTGAGGTTCAAAACCCATGTCAAGCATCCTATATGCCTCATCCAACACAAGGTAAGTCACCCTCCTCAGGTTTGTATGATGAGACTACAACATATCAATCAATCTTCCAGGTGTAGCAATGATAATATGAACACCTGAAAGAAAAGATTTAAAAAAAAATGATGATGAAACATGTGCTTTAGGCACAACAAAGATAGATAGATAGATATAACGCTGGAAAATGTTGAATACGCTGAAGAAGCATAAGGATATACCCGATCCATAGTAGTAAATTCATCTTTGAGCTTATCACCACCTACCTTTCTGTAAATCACGAACTTGAGGAACCTTTGGAACCCCACCATAAATGCAAGTATTCTTAATCTTTGAAGTTGTGCCAAATTTAGTTGCTTCTTGTTGTATTTGAACAGCAAGTTCACAAGTTGGAGCTAAAACTAACACAATCGGTCCATCTCCTTTTACTGTGATACTTGTATACTCGCCGGAAATGGGTTATCCTATTCATGTTCTGATTGTGAATTTGACCTTCACGTCCTTTGTGCTCATTCTATTACCGGTACTTCCCGTACTTATCAACCCTCAATGGTTCACCCCAATCAAACTCATGGTCAAGAAATGGATCCATAAAGTGGACAGAACTCTTACCAAGCACAAAATGCCTGCCCTCCTACTAGTGTTCATAACCCTATTACTAATTTCCAATATTCTTTCGTGGCTCCTGTTATTGTTGGGGTTCAACTTCGCGATTGCAGCTCTACATTTCTCTTCATCCTGCAATAAATGCTCTAGTTCTTCTATTTCTTTCTTAAGTTCACTGACTTCCTCATTCATATACATCTCTATCACCTGATCTTGTCCTTCCACTAACTCAAGCTCCTACAGCATGAATTTTTATGAACATTTATAATTAACTATTTAAACATAGTTTCTGAGATTATTAAGTTTAAAATGTGATAGAATATCATCTTAAGACTTAGCTGTTCATCAAGTGTGAAATGTTCTTTGGTCCAATCACAAGAAGCACCAAGTCGCCTTATCTGATTTGTAATGGTTCCTCCATACTTCTCTTTCCATTCCCAAACTCGCTTTGTGAAGTCTTCTCTACCTGATTCAACCCTCTTAATTCATTCAGATGCCAACATTCTTTCAACAACCAACTGAAAACACTATCTGTTAGATATATAATATATTAACTAAGTAGACTAATACAATAATCAGAAATCCATTTGTGGAAAAACTCAAACCTGAGTTGCAATGCCAGCATGATCAGTTCCAGGGAGCTACAGTGTAGGTATGCCCTTCATCCTGTTGTATCTGATCATAATATCCTGGAACACAATTGAAAATATGAATGGTTTGTTTATTTACACATTGAATAAAGAAAAAATGATGAATTTTACAAAGTTTTTATGTGAATCTATGTTGTTAGTAAACATTTACCAAACCTCAAGAGTTACAAACATAGCATGTCCCATGTGTAATGAACCAGTCACGTTTGGAGGTTGCATTGTGACAACAAAAGGTTCATTTCCCTTATCAAAGTTTGGCTTTAAATGCCCTTGGGAATCCCTCCTAGAAGCAATCAATGATTAATACATAGAAATGATGATATGATAATCATTTTTTTCAGTTAATACGAAACATGGCACATTCGATCAAAAGTAATACCAGTTGCATACACTCTTTCCAGATGAATTGCCTTCAATCTGGTATAATAAAAGTGGATACTACTTAGACATATATATATATATATATATATATATATATATATATATATATATACATTTAGGCTCATTAAGTGTGGCCATAAAGCTAGGGTTCCATGATATAAAAGAAGAACTTTGAAATTACCTGGTTCGATTCAACACCCCCATCAGAAAGGTTTCCATTATCTTCAGATTCATCTTTTATAGCACCTTTGTGAAAACATGTGAGAACAAATTTAAATTATTGACAACCAAATCAATAAACAAGAAATTTAAACGGCAGATGTTGCAGGGTGTATGATCTTTATGACTAACAGTCAAACATTTTACTTAAATATGTGCAAAATCAAACAAATGTTTTTACTAGATTGTCATAATTATATCGTACATATGTAACTAGCCCTAATTCGTATATCTCCCTTTTTAGCACGATAAGAATCCAAAAATCACAAAGGTTAAACTATGTGTCATTGTGATTTCTGCCAATTTAACTCTGAATAAGTCCCCATATTGGACCAATTACTGCTTAATTATAAAAAAAATCGGATATGAATCACAATTGTAACTAAATGTGATCGACCTCCAAATACAATTATATTGAAGGCTATTTGACCATTTCAAATACGATCACAATTGAAAAAAAATATGAATCTTAAAACAATTAGGTCAGATCAAGGGATTGCTTACCTGTGGACAACATGAATAACCTCCATCAATGATTGAACTCATTCGATCCATTTAAAAGCCTACCCTTTACCAAATCGATTGAAGACGTCATATTGAAGGGTGTTTGTAACTGAAATCTATGAGATTGATGATTTTAGTAAGCTAAGTAAACAAATGATGGAGTGTTGACATGGGGAAATATGGATTCGAGCCCTACAAGCTGAGAAGTAGACACATCTATGAAGCGCGGTACTTGCAATCGATTTGTTGGATTTGCTGGTCTGATTTTTAAGAAGATTTTGTGTAGTCCGGAGAAAAGTGCTAGTTCTTCCAAAGTTTGGGAGGATGGATTAATGTAACGGGGCTTAGGTCTCCTACAACGAGAAGCGAGCATGAGATCACTAGACCTGAGGTTGCCGACAAGGTGAGGTTGTTGGCAAGGTGATGTAGCCGACAAGGTGAGGCGAGGTGATCAGGTGAGATTGTCGATCGTTGTAGAGGCAGAGCACTGAGAACGGTCGTCTTTCATCGGAAGTTGACGGCGGTGGGAGACACTAGGAAGGGTCGAATAAGCAGCAGATGGCGGAAGGTGAATGGAGTTTTGAGAATCGAGAGAGAAGAAAGAAAGAAAGAAAGGGGGTTTTCAGCGGGGATGAGCTAGGGTTTTCAGCTGGTGGAAACCAAGCGGGCTTTTTAATTTTTGGATTTCATTTCCCCCTCGAATGAAACGCGCGTTTCATTAAAATTTATAAAGCGACATGGTGAGACGACGCACATTTTATTTAAGGTGCCCTCTGTGTTTTTTTATTAGACACTAATTTTAGGGCACGCAAAAAATGCGTGTTCTCTATGCTTCATATTTTGGAAAACTGACATCAAATTTTAGGGCACGTACAAATGCGTGTCCTCTATTAGCGCGTGTCATTGATTGCGCGTCGTAAAAGACTATTTTTCTAGTAGTGAATGGTGAATAATTGCCTCTTATCTCACTCACAAGGACTCTCAGCTGCTCTGGTGCTCTCAAGGTCGAAGGTAGCCGGAATGAAGGGTTATAAGGCCCTTTAAATAGGGCTCAGGGCCGGGAAATTAGGGTTTCATTAAACAGCGTGGACTCGCCGAGTCCGGACGCGAACCCGCGTCCAAATCCACGATCCTACTTGGCGATTCTAGGCTCCAACTCGCCGAGTCTCCTCACAGTTTACCAAAATAAATAAATGAATAATACCTGGGAATCCGGGCTGTTACATATGCCAAGTTCTCGAAGTGTGATTTTTGGTTTTGCGAGGTTCAATTTCAGGGATACCTCGTCAATCAGAATGCTATGTTGGTTGACCCCTCCAAGATAGAGGTGGTGATGCAGTGGGAATAGCTAAAGTCTCCATCTGAGATTTGGAACTTCCTCGGTTTGGCGGACATTATCAGAGATTCATTCGAGATTTCTCCAAGATTGTAGTTCCTCTCACTACGTTGACGAGGAAGGATGTTGTGTTCAGTTATGGGCCTGAGCAGCGGCCATCATTCGAGACTCTTCGCCAGAGACTTTGTGAGGCACCCGTACTTTCCCTCCATGAGGGAGTTGAGGATTTTGTGGTCTGTTGCGATGCATCCATCTCAGGTTTGGGTGTTGTGTTGATGTAGATGGGGCATGTGATTGCATATGCTTCGAGGAAACTGAATCCTCATGAAGCGAAGTATCCCACCCATGATTTAGAATTAGTGGTGGTGGTTTTTGCTCTAAAGATTTGGTGCCACTATCTTTATGGAGTTCGATGTACCATCTATACAGACCATGAGAGCCTGATATATCTTATAGATCAGCCTAACTGAACATGAGGCAGAGAAGATGGCTGGGTAGTGAAAGATTATGACTGTGATGACCTCAGTTTTGGAAACAATCAAAGAAGCACAGTCAGAAGCCATAAAGAAAGAAAATCGGAAAAGTGATCGAGTGATCGGTCTGGTTTCATCTTTTGATGTTGACATCAGAGGGATTTTGACTCTTCATGGAAGGGTTTGGGTACCATATACAGGCGAGGCTCGACGGATATTGATGGAGGAGGCCTACAAGTCAAGATTTTCCGTTCATCCGGGAGCTACCAAGATGTACCTTGACCTGAAACATAGTTATTGGTGGTCGTCTATGAAGAGGGGTGTGGCTTGGTAGAGTGATGCTTGACCTATCGTAAGGTCAAGGCCGACCACCAGCACCCTCACATCAAACTACATCTTTTGAAGGTTCCACTGTGGAAGTGGGAGCAGATCACGATGGACTTCATTACAAAATTGTCAAAGACTTCAAGGGGATCTGATGTTATCTGGGTGATAGTTGAACGTTTGAAGAGGAGTGCTCACTTCTTATCCATAAGTGAGGGCTCTTCTACAGGGAAGCTAGCTGAGATTTATGTTTGAGAGATGGTGGATCGCCATGGGGTGTCAACTTCTATTGTGTCAGATCAGGATGTTCGTTTTACTTCTAGATTTTGGAAGTGGTTTTACAAAGAATTAGGCACCCGATTGTATTTTAGTACCACCTATCATACGCTGTCCATTAGGTAGAGCGAGCGAACTATTCAGATGATTGAGGATATGTTACGTGCCTGCATCATTTATTTCGGTGGGAGTTGGGACTCCTACCTTCCTTTGGCTGAGTTTTCTTACAACAACAGCCATCATGCCAGCATTGGTATACCTCCCTTTGAGCTTTTGTATGGGAGGAGGTGTCAGACTCCTATTTGCAGGGGCGAGGTCGGGCAGAGAGTCATGGGGATCACTGAGATAGTGCTCAAGATGGCCAAGCTTATTCAATAAGGCAGGCAAAGGTTTATGAAGGCCCAGAGCTGCCAAAAGAGTTATGTATACCAGCGATGCTTTGAGCTAAAGTTTCAGGTTAGAGATTTAGTGCTTCTGAAAATATCGCCATGGAAGGGGGTTATTCAATTCAGGAAGTAGGTCAAGTTGGGCCCAACATTCATTGGCCCTTTCAGAATGATCGCTCGTATAGGCAAGGTGGCTTACCGGCTGGAGTTGCCTGCAGAGTTGAATCAAATTCATGATACCTTCCATGTTTTCCAATCAAGGAAGTGCATGATTGATGAGAAAGTTGTAGTTCCCTTGGAGGACATTCGGGTCAATGATCGCATGAACTACACTGAGAGGTCGGTGGAAACTATGGATAGGAAGTTGAAGACCCTGAGGAACAAGGTGGTGAACTTGGTCAAGGTTCAGTGGTAGCATCAAATGGGCTCAGAGTGGACTTGGAAGCTCGAGGCGGAGATGCTTGAATATTACCCCGATTTGTTTCCTGAGGCTGACTTCGAGGGTAAAGTATGATTCTAGTGGGGGAGATTTGTAAAAACCGTTATCAGGTATTTCCATTTTATCCCTTGGCTTATTAAATGTTTTCCTTATTGTCACTTATGTTGGGCGTACAAGCCAAGTACGTAGGGCGTAAGTCAGCAAGGAGGTCAACGCAGCGGAGGAAGTATGTCGGGCGTACCTGTGAGTACATCGGACGTACTAGATGGTGTTCCTAAACCCTAATACTTAAGTGTGATCCTTATTTAAACACATTATATTACCCTTGGAAATTCATTAGCTAGCCTTCATTCCCTCTAAACTTTAGATATTGAACCCTACCTTGTGAGTGTGATTTTGGAGCTTATTTGTGATTCTTGGGCATTCTTGGTAGAGAAGGAAGTTTTTTGAGAAGAAGGTGGTGCATTCTAGTCTTTGGATCGAGTTTCTAATTCACCTTGTGCATCTTCATAAGGTATAGAGTTTATACCTTGGTGCTTTTCTTTCTAGATCTCTTAAAAAGGTTATTTATGAACTTTTTGTCCCAAGCTTGGATCTTTGTGAGCATGATGTACTCCATTGCATATTAGTTGTCCTTTCATGTGTTTTAGGACATCTAGAATCATAAATATGCTTGCTTAATGGTCCCTTTTTGTCCATGCAAGAGTTTGGTAGCTTTTAGTATGGTTTAAGTTAGGTTTTGAGGTTTAACCTTTTTTCATCCAAGAAAAAGGCTTAAAGTTATGAACTTTATGGGTTAAGACATTATCCTGAGGTCAGATATGTGTTTGAGTTTCATGTCTTAATGATTAAGACGTTAGGAAGTGAATTTTGGGATCAGACAGCATACGCTGAGCATACTCCTGTCTATGCCCCGTGTAAGGAGCGTACACCTAGCGTACATGCTGGACTTGTTAACTTTCGTTGACTTTTGAATTTTGGTCAAAAGATTGAGGGTTTTGGACCATGGAAGGGAAAATGGTCTTTTGCCCTTAAGGGACGTAGTTGTGGGAGTTGGACTTATGATTCGGGTTAATGACCTTAATTGCTTAGGGTTACTTGTTGTGTTTATTAGGCGGACTCTAGTTCCGGCAGTTCGGGAGTAAGATTTATCAGTCATCGGTATCAGGTGAGTCTCCTCATTTATTATTACATGTGTGGTAGAATACTTGTGTGTGTGTATATGTGTGTGTGATGACTAGGTGGGTCTAAGTGATGCTACTATGTATGTGTTGTTTATATGTACTGAGACATCTGGTAGTCTCAGGGTTGTTGATAACCTACAGAACATGTTGTTCCCTATTGAGACTTCGGGTAGTCTCCAAGGTTACTGATAACCCATAGTTGTTTTATGTGTTATGTTGTATGTGATATATTGGGGAACTCACTAAGCTTTGTGCTTACAGTTGTTGATTAAATGTGTATCAGGTACTTCTGAGGATCGCGGGAAAACAAAGGCTTGATTGTACACATTCACTTGGAGATTTTATTACTAGATGTTATGGGACACTTTGATATTTTGTTGTGGATCTGTAGATGAGATTATGGTTTTCATGAGACGGTTTTATGAAAACTGTTTTTATATGAAATTAAAAATGAAAATTTTTTGTTGAAAAATAAGGATGTTACACGTGGCCTTCCATTTAATGCAAAAATCAACAAATAATTTAAGAAGTAATACCTCAAGATTTCAGATGTTATAGTAACAATGATGAAAGGTTCCATATAACTTTGATAGTACAGTATTTAGGCCTATATACATCGATCAAAACAATAAAATACGTAATATATCTTTATTACTAACCATAATACTTAGGATCCATCAAAAGTGACTAATGACTTATCCTAAGTGTTAAATTTGGTACCTTCGACCGTCAGAGCATTAATAACAATTGGACTGAATCCAACTCTTTTATCAGCTTTATCATTCATGATGAGAAAGATGATAAAAGGAGACTCGATGCAAGGAACATAAGTATGCTAATTTCAATCCCCAAAAACATCTCACTTACGAATTTGATTTTTAATTATGTACTAATTTAACCATCAGAGTGTTGGTCCAAGACCAAACCTAGAGAGCATTTGACTGTGTTGTGTTACGTTTTAGGAACGTATGTTCAACTTTGTGACAAGATTTTAGGTTCTTCATACTTAGAAGAATCAGGATGAAACTGAGATGCATCAGATGGCACCATCTATGCGACCACGCAACAAATGGTTGCCACTAACGATCTGGAACGCGAATCAAGTCTGATTCCAAAGAGACAAACTTTGTAACCTCTTGAAGAAACGCCTCAAATTACAATTATGGTTAGGAGGCATAGAGGGACCCTTCATCCCAGAAAAACAAATTGGAAGAAACGACATAGAAATCACGCTTGAATAAAAGAGATGAAGGAGTACGAAGCTTTCAAAAGATACATGTCCATGAAGAAATGATGAGAGTAAGAACTAAAGTGGAAGAAGAATTGTAAGAAAGATTAGAAATACATTTCCATTAGGACTTGCTGTTGGATATAGTGTTTAAGTCCATAACTATATTTGGCATGTACTTGACCCGACCCGGCATGGTACATTTGGGTTGCACTTCACCCGAACAATTTATGGATAATCTTTTGAGAATAGTATACGTTATGATTTATTAATATATTATAAGTTCTAATATATTAATATAAAATCATATTATTTAATTAGTATTGATCTATAATTAATTTAGAATTAATTTAGTGATCAAAAGTATGACTAATTAAATATAGGCTTTTGTATTTATATAGTGTGGGCTAATACTTATTTGGAATGGGCTAGGCTTGCAAGGAAAGTCCATGGATAATCCATGGAGCTTTAACCTATGGATCTCATGGAAATGAAAAGAAATGGGTATCAGGGTTTATATGGATGTAACCCTAATCCACCACACTATATAAAGGAGGCTTTGGTTCTTGAAATTGCACTAGTTTATATGTGAGAACTAAGATGGCCGATTTCAAGAAGAGGTTTTGCTATTCTCTCAAATTTCCAAGTTTGTGGTGATTTGTGATTTCCATTTTAGGCATCCACATTATTGGTGCTAGGATCTCAAACTCCAAGCAATCAACTTCTACTACAAGGTAAGTAATTCTACTAGCTTTATTTGATTCAAGTACCCCATGCCATGCTAGTTAGGTTAAGATCCTTGGAAAATTAATTATTTTCATGTATCTTAGTCAAACATAGATCCAAGGTTTCTAAGGTTGCATGTACACCATAGGAGTGTTAGAATGCTCAAAACCCAACAGTGGTATCAGAGCCTAGGCTTGTTTGTTTGATACTTGATGCAAAATTGTGAAAAAAACTCGATTTTTCTGCACCTCTGCAGCATGAACTCGCTGAGTGCATGGGGGGACTCGACGAGTCCATGAGACAGTTCATCCTACTCGTTGAGTAGGTTCATGCACTCGACGAGTAGGAGCCCCAAAATGCAGTTTTTTGACTTTTGCTGCTGGAAATGGACTAGAAACATTACCCTAAACTATTTTGGTCTTATAGAACTTGTTTTAGATGGTGTAATGGTTATGCTAATCCATTTTCAATACCAATTATCAAAATTTCAAGTTTTATATGGTTAGTTTTATGATTCTTGAAATTGGTGATATGCATGTTCATGAACTTATGAGTTTAGAAGATCATAGGAATTATTTGTAACTTACATGCTAGTTTAATTCTTGATCATTATGTGTTTTAATGGAATCCATAATTTGTCCTCAAGTTATGGATTACCAAAATTCATTCTTTTAAAGTCCATTAAAGAAACACATAGGTTACAATAAATGAAAAGTCACTCATTTTATTAAACCATTAACTCATAAGTTATGAAAGATGAAAAGTTTTGAAAGTTACAAAACTTTCCCTTATGTTTTGGAATTTGAAAAGTTTTCTTTCATGAATACTTTAATTCCAAATTAAGCCCTTAGAATTTTAAAGAATTAAAATTCAACCCTAATACATTATAATATTATAAGTTAATAATATATATATATATATATATATATATATATATATATATATATATAAGGGCAAGTCATCTTACCATTAGTAGGTCTCATTCACGAAGTCGGTCTATAAGGGGGGTATAAGGTTGTTGCCTATAAAATGGCAACTTAATGGGTGTCTACTCTAACCCTCTGCTTCCTTGATCGGTGGAGGGTCGTTAGTTGAAAAGGTAGGATAAGGACTATAATTCTCATTTAAGTATGATGAATATTATAAAGTAACTAAACCTTTATAAATTCCCAATCTTAGTTACTTTAGGAAAATGTGAAAAGGTGCTAATCCATGAAATTACACTTTGTGCTTTGTTTAAGCCGTTAGTGGAGCGTGTGTGGTTAACCGACACACTAGCTGGACTTAACAAGGTAGGCAAAGGGTAACTAAATGTTTGTCATAGTATCGATGGAGTGTGTGTGGTTAACCAGCACATCGATTGAGGGGTAAGACATTAAGGGTACCTAGTAATTTGCATGGTTACTTCACACCTTGTTTTGTGATCCTCGGCATCCCAGTCACAAAACCTGAAGGGCACACTCGAGATTAAAACATGCCATTGAAAGTTCAATGAATCTCAAAAGATCTTGGAGTTTCAAAACCAATTAAAACCTAATAATTTATTTCATTTTTCATGGTGGAAATTGGTGAATCGTCATTCACCTACCTTCAAATATTTTATAGCTTGGATTACGGCATCCCTCTTCTAAGTTATAAAATATTGTGTTGGGTCCTAGCCTTAATATTTCATATTGGGTGTTATATTAAGGAATTAAATCAACTAACTTGAATATCTCCCATTGTAGATGTCTGGTTTAGACAACTATGATCTTCCCAAATCTTATGTAAATCATACTTCTCTGCCTCCACCTCCTCCATTTATTCTCCCTGACCCACAAACTCAAAGACTGGAAAAATTCAAGGCCACTCAAGCCCTACTATCAATGAAACATAAAGATGGAAGACCTGTGTGCACTCATATCTTAGGAATGAAGTCACATATTGACAGGTTGAGAATGATGGGTGTCGTTGTCCCAAGGAAGTTGACTATTGACTAGGTTCTTCAGTCACTTCCTGAGTCATATAGTGAGTTCATTAAGAACTACTATGTGACAGATCACGACCTGACCCTAATAGATCTATCGTATTTGCTTATTGCTGCTGAGTCAAAAATGATGTGGCGCAATGGTCAAGCAAATATAGGTGGAAGGTCTATTTTTCAAACTTCCATGGACATTGACAATGGAAACATTGGAAGTCCAGAAAAGCTTTCTCTTCCCAATGGAAAGGGATCGGCCTTGGTCAACCCGGTTAACCAAAAGGTAAAGGAAAAAAGCTAAGTCTGTGATAGTCCCGTGTACCATTCCCAAAGAGACTATATGTTTTCATTGTCAATAGAAGGGGCATTAGTTGCGAAACTACCCTAACTACCTGAAAGATCTAAGAGAAAAGGAAAAAACAAAAAGGTTTGACTCTGCTTCAGGTAAGTCCACTATCTAACTTTGTTAAGTTCCAAGTTGATGATTCTTAATACCAAATGTGACTCTGTTGCATTTTTTATATTTAGCAGGATCAAGCAAAGGGAAGGAAACTTAAAAGGAAATGAGTATGCTGAATCTTATCGCGAAGATGGATTTCTATCGTTTGGTTGAAGATTGGATTCATGAGCTACTACTTAGGAGTTATGATAGATTGCTAGGAAACATGTAATAGCATAGTTTTCATTTCAAGATACATTGTAAGGAAAAGTTTTTCTGCATTTTGATAAATAAATAAAAGTTTGTTTTACTTTATTTTATATCTCCTTGCAATGGTATTTATGAAAACTTGGTGTTTGTATGTTTCTAGCAATATTGGAAATAGAAATTTGATTATTTCACTTGTGGTAGTGTCTAAATTTACCAAATAAGGAAATATTCTCATCACCCAAGTTTCAATTGGACCGAAACTTGGAATCATGCAAGTTGTAGGGTATGATGAATGAGAAATTTTCATTTTAAAAAAAAAATGAAGACAAGTTCCTTGTTCACATGTATATGTGATTCAAGTAAAAGGACTAAGGGATCAAGTACACATTCTTGTGCACTAGTCAAAGTCCACCACAAAAGATAAATAAGACTATTCGTCATGATTTACTAAAGTTTTGTAAACATGGTTATACTTACCAGTTTAAGTATAATTTTGAAACATTGGAAAAGTTTTGATGTATGGCAGAACGAATAAGAAGAATCAAATTAGGCAGAAGGATAAAAGTTTCTAAAATCTGAAAAGATGGGAGAGTACTTTAGTATCATGTTCTATGATCATCTTAAAGATTAACGAGACCTTATCACAATTTATCCTCTAAGTGCATTCTTATGGCTAAGAAGAGGAATCATAAATTGTTGAAGTGGTCAAATTAAGAAGACGAGTCATACTTCGTTTCAAAACAAATCTAAGAGTCATAATCCAAGATTGTAATTTGAGTGACATGTCTTAAAGAAGGTTTAGAACACTTGTCAAATGTAAGAGTAAAAGTTTTCTACTCTTGTACATTAAAAATTGGTAAGTTGTGATGTTTTAGATAAAACAAAGACCAACTAAGGCCAGTTGTGTGAAGTGTTTTTCCTTGATTAGAATTCACACTCTCTTTTGAATATTTGACAACAAAGTCTTATAAGTCAAGAAGACAGTGGGTGTCTAAAAGATCCTGAAATAGTTTCAAGAACTAATCAAGAATAAAACCTGTATTTCATCACTAGCACACAACTAGAGGTTTATAACCTATTGTGTTGACATTTCTTTGCCTATTCCAGTCAAAGTTGGCTATACATTTGAGTTCTACATGTTTTCAGTTGTTTGCACAACTACTTGGAAGCAATGGCAGACCCTTGTGCTGCCAGGTGGCAAGAGGTTAAGATTGCACAAGTTCAATCTATATGAGTTATGATTTGTCACTAACCTAGGCTTGTGATTATGGTTTTGACAGATTCATGTGAATAAGAACACATACACCATGGAAATCTAAGGGTCATAAGGTTTCTCTCCAATTCATGAAAATGATGGTGAGGAAACACTTCCACCAAGTAAATTTTAAGTAGATAGCAATTTTGATATTTATAGTTCTCAAAGTCGTTAGTGGAGCATGCATGGTTAATCAGCACACTAACATGGACTTATGAGTGATGAGTTATTAATTAACTCTTTGATCGATTAGATCTTTGTAACAGGTATGCGATGAACGTAAAAATAGTAAACAAATCACAAGTATGAATCAAGATGTGTCGAATGATTAGATTACTCGATCCTCAGCAGAGCTCGACTAAGAACTTCCGTTGTAGAGGATTCTAGGGTTACAAAACAATAACGATAAATTTGCTGAACAATAAATCTCTAATCGTTACTAATCGTCCTTTTTAATCCTTTTTCTCGGATGCATGCAAGCATCTATTTATACTAAACCCTACAAAACTCACGGATGGACAAGCCCATACCGGAGATAAACATTGGACTAGCTAACGAGCCCAATAGACGCAACACTATACTGATCCTAACAATCTCCCCCTTTGCGTCAATTTGGAGCGAGACTATCATTTCTTCTTGCTTGGACCAGCAGCGGGAGCCTTCTTTATTGTATCGAACAGACGTGTGATAAGTGCAAGGATTGTCTGTCTGAAGCGAATATACCATTGAATCATGTCATCAAAGTACTTGATATCATCCGCTGTGTTCTGCTTGCATCGATGGATGATCCCTAAAACATGTTCTAAACATGCAGTGGTGTAGAGATGTTTGTCTGCCAAAGCGAAAAGACATTTCTGTCCTTCGTTCCTGGTAAACATGACAGAGTTTCTCTTTGGGTCAATTTTTCCCATCTGCATCATATTGAGATCACTGGCAGAGCCAACAGGAGATATGGTGCGCTTCTTCTTGAATACGCTCGCTATCTCCTGATCCATCAGAGCAACTTCCATGACATAGCAAACGAGCATCCTCTTAAAGTGGTCAATGATCGGACCATATTCAGCTTCGTTTGTAAGTAGGATGTTGTGCAAGATAATCCAGTCATGGGGATTAAGGTTGGGAAGATCTGCAAGTGAGATGGCATGTTCGGTCTTGGAAGATCCCCGTAGTACCTTGAACCGAACATTGGTGAAGTTTCCTTCCCTGTACGGCTTCAGGACCCGAACATTGACGATTTTCTGAGCGCTCCAAGTCTGGTATTGAGGTTGAGATGCCCTCAGATAAAATTCGACTAAGTCCCGATCAACCTGTGGATGAGGATGGGGGAACTCAGCAATGTTGTCAAAGGCATGAAAAACAAACGCCTTTCGGGTCAGTGGCATATCGAACTGAGAGTCGACAGTGTTAGAAAAATCTAAAGAGATCACAGGTTCTAACCACAAGATACTTGGTGTTTCGATGGCTTCTTTAATCAGCCTCTCAAGAGTCCAAGGAGGAAAAAGGGTTTTCCTGCTCTCAAGAAGATCGTGGGCTTCTTTCTGTCTTCTTTTGGCTTCTTCAGCCTCTCCAGCCACACGAGCACTGATGTCAGCCTCTTTATCTCGACCCTGTCGCTTCAAAAGGTCGGCAATAGTCTCTTTATCATCATCGTCACTCTCCTCAGCAATTTTCTTGCCTTTTTCTTTCACACCGGAACCTGAGGGTTGGCCTACTGGAGGAGGTTCGGTTTTGTTTGTTGCTGTTGATGTAGGAGGTGGTAATGAGATGGAGAAAAAGTAATGTAGATGGTGTAAAGAGACCAAAGTACCTCTGCTGTGAAAAATAAGGACTAAGCAGAAAACTCTTATCTCATGTGAGAAGAGAGTTAGGTAGCTCATAATTAGAATAAATATGAGAGCCTAATTGGGAAGACAAGGTTTTTTTGTACCAAGTCAGTAAGGCTTTTATTCAGAATCAGGTGAGGCTTTGGACACATACAGCAGCATGCTTCTAGGGACACTTAGCTAGTGAAATGATTTACCCACAAAGAGATATACAAAAAGATAAGAGCCAAAATTAAAATAAAATAAAGAAAGACCCTTCGTTAAGTTTCCTGTTTTACATTGATTTTGTCATGTAGCTCCTTGAGATGCCTCTTTGTGACAGGAGCATCGTCATCATCATCACTTTGAACTTGAAACGGACTATAATAAACCGAATCAAAAGTCATATTCTCCCCGCCAAGGAGTGGTTCTTTTTCCTCTGATGCATGAGCAGGAGAAGATGGTGGTGGTGAAGCTTGAGGCTCGGCAATAGTAGTAGTAGTAGGTTCGGGTTGGGTGGTGTGTTTGGTTGTTGGTGTGGGTTCGGATGCTGAGGTGGATCTTGGTGCATCAGTATAAACCGCCGTATCAGATACGTTGGTTCTAACATCTGCAGTGGTGGTGGTTGTTGCTTCGGTAAAGATAGGTGGTGGTACTGGGATGGAAGTGGATGGTATTTGAGTGGTGGAGGTTATGGGGGGAATGGAAAAAGGAATTGTAACGGGTGGAGAGGAAATTGGAGAAGTAGAGATGTGAATCTCTGGTGTAGGCGAACGTGGTGGAGTGTTACCACGTTGAGATCCATCTGAATCAGAACCCTCTTCCTCAGATTCGCTTGAGGACGAAGCAATGATCAGCTTTCGCCTTGGCTGGGTTTTTCGCTTCTTTATGGGAGGGGATTGGGTGGCTCTGGTGGGTTTCCTCTTCTTGGGAGATGGGCCTTTTGCTCCCTTTGCAACCTGCTTGCCATTATCAACCTTCTTTCCTCTGGGGGCAGGCTTGTCAGCATCATGAATCGATTTCAGCATTTCCAGAGTAAGGTCTCTCGGACCAGAACGTCGGAACTCCTTGTACGTTTGAATGATTCGGCTGTCGGTAGGAACATCACCATACATTGTTTCAGGGATAGACCCGTTGAAGGGAAATTTTGATGCATCCGACACAATGATCTTTGTGGTATGGAAAGTACCAATCGAAGACATTGGAGCATTAGCGACAATGGGGACGTGGTACTTGTCCATCACCCATTTCGTGACAATAGTCCAGAACCTGGCATAAGAAATCTCTAAGGGTCGAGAGGTAGAAGAGAGACTCTGAATGAGTTGTTGCCATAGGACCGACCCGTAGTCCATGTTGATGCCATTGTAGATCCCGTACATGATTGAGAGAAACAAACGACTTGCCCCATCGGATCCAGCACTTCGTTCAGATAAGCCCTTGAAAAGAACAATGAACATCCCATTCCACTGAGGGGGCAGGCACGACTTTTTGAATTTCGTGACTGTAGTGAGCACCTCAGTGTACCCCATGTTGTAGAACATGTTGAACAGATGACCCATTGGAATGGTTTCAGGATTAACCCTCGAAGAATCAGGTTCAAACCCTAACAGCGTACAAAACCTTTGCTTAGAAATCGACGCCTTGTGCTCAAAGACATCGAAGAAAATCCTGTCGACAACCTTGTCGTAGTGAGCTGTAGCAAAAATTTGTGACAGGAACTCCATTGGAACAACTTCAGCTCTGGTAAGAGCAGGAGCGATTGGCGAGGAACTTCAGGCATTCAATGATGGGAAACATGAAAGCGTCATATGCCTGAGGAGTAAGATCAATGATCAAACTCTGCTAGGGACGAATGGGCAAGATATGAGAAGTTGCGTGAACAGATGAAGAATCCGCCATTGTTGAGATGAAAGTGGGAGAGATGATGAACAGTAGAGGTTTAGAGGATTTTCTTGCTCTCTGGGAATATAGGTGCAGTAAAGAGGTAAACGGTGGATCACATTGCCTTTTATACTGTGGGTAAAGGAGAGAGAAAAATCTTTCCCAAATCTTCGATTGAAAAACGAAGGCTTTTTCGGAGGTGATTGACGCGTGACAGTTGGGTGTGCCGATGATCACGCAGGAGAGAGAGTGTCAGTCCCTAATCACACGCCTTCCCATCAGGCGCCGTTTGGAGATGAAACAGTTCCTATTCACACGCTTTTCCCTGTTGCGCCATTTGAAATCAAATCGATTGGACTCCCGCCTGAGTCATTATTTCGTCATCTTATCCCTTTAGAGATTAACGGCATCTTTAAAGTAAAATCCCCACGTGGATCAATATTAACCACTACCTTTTATAACAACCAATCCAATTAAAATTCCTTAGAATTAATGAAACCAGAATTTTGAAAAATCAAAAAGATTTTCGTGCTGAGTGTGTAAAAGAAAAAGAAATAAAGCAACACTTTTGAGGGATTATGTGATGTCAATAAAGACACAAAACAATGGATCCCGGGCACGAATCTCTTCCTTCAAAGTCAAGAGAGACTTTAAAGTGTTTGTGTGGTTTCCCGTTGAATAATGATCAGACACTTATTAAGAAGTGTTGAAAGGCTTCTTTTAATTAGGCTTATGAGGGTGACTTTCGCTTCGATTCATAATTCCTGATCTTGACATAAGATAGAAATTGAACGAAGTACTTGTGAAACCATTGTAGTTGTTGAACAAGTAGGTTGGAGATAATTAAAGTGGCAAGGTAAACTAATGTATGCGAAATCTCAAAAAAAAATTAAAACTGGATCCCAAGGGAAGAAATGTTATTGGATTTAACAATTTCATAGGAATCATAAAAAAATAGAGATTTCATGTTGTACCCCCAAGGATAAGTCTGTCAATTCATTAGTGAAAGCTAGAGCAAGTTAATTGTTCACCGTCAATGCATAGTGGGTATTGAATTGTGGGTTTCACTTAGCACGTAGTGACACGAAGCTAAGATCATGAACACAGAAATTGTGCAACCATAAACCTCAGTGGTAATGTCTGAGAGTCTCAAGGGTTACGTTTGTGAAGCGAATGAGATGGAGAAAAAGTAATGTAGATGGTGTAAAGAGACCAAAGTACCTCTGCTGTGAAAAATAAGGACTAAGCAGAAAACTCTTATCTCATGTGAGAAGAGAGTTAGGTAGCTCATGATTAGAATAAATATGAGAGCCTAATTGGGAAGACAAGGTTTGTTTGTACCAAGTCAGTAAGGCTTTTATTCAGAATCAGGTGAGGCTTTGGACACATACAACAACATGCTTCTAGGGACACTTAGCTAGTGAAATGATTTACCCACAAAGAGATATACAAAAAGATAAGAGCCAAAATTAAAATAAAATAAAGAAAGAAAAATAAATAATAAAAAATATTTTTGGAGTTTTTGAATTAAAATAAAATTAAAAAAATAATAAAAAATATTTTTGGAGTTTTTGAATTCAAATAAAATTAAAAAAATAATAAAAAATATTTTTGGAGTTTTTGAATTAAAAAAAATTTTAAAAAATAATAAAAAATATTTTTGGAATTTTTGATAAAAAATAAAATAAGACATAAAAAAATACAAAAACAATGTTGGAACCGAACCCGAGCGTTCGGTTTATTTCGGTTGAGAAAATTTTGGAACCGAACCCGAGCGTTCGGTCTATTTCGGGTGAGAAAAATTTTGGAACCGAACCCGAACGATCGGTCTATTTCGGTTGCATAAAAAAAATAAGTTTGAAACAGAAAGGAACTTTGACAATAAGATGAATGAATTTGGAAAAAATAATACAAAAGATTTACAACCAAAGAAACTACCTTTGAATGATAAGCGAAGATCAGATGATACAACCGAACCCGAGCGTTCGGTTCATTTCGGTACACCAGAACAAGACCCGAACCCAAGCGTTCGGTTCATTTCGGCACACATGAGACCCAAACCCGAACGTTCGGTCTATTTCGCTTCTTACTTTTAATCTTGAGAGGTAAGTTTTGGTACTGACTCCGATTCCATCATTCCTAGCCCTTGTAGAATTTTGTTGAAAGAAGCTTCAGGAAGAGCTTTGGTGAAGATGTCAACCAGTTGATCAGTGGTTCGAACAAAATGAATTTCGACATTCCCATCTTCCACATGATCCTTAATAAAGTGATACCTCAGTGCTATGTGCTTAGTCTTGGAGTGTTGCACTGGGTTATGACAGATCCTAATTGCACTCTCGGAGTCGCAATATAGTGGGATCTTTTTCATATTGAGTCCATAGTCCCGGAGCTGGCTTTGGATCCAAATCACTTGAGATGTACAGGAGGCAGCTGCGATGTATTCTGCTTCAGCTGTAGACAGAGATACACAAGTCTGTTTCTTTAATTGCCAGCTAAGCAACTTCCTGTCAAGGAATTGGCAACCTCCAGTGGTGCTTTTCCTGTCTAGACCACAACCTCCAAGGTCAGCATCTGAGTAGGCTTGAACGAAGAAACCTGAGTTTGATGGGTACCATAAGCCGAGAGAGGTAGTTCGTTTTAAATACCGGAGTATATTCTTCACTGCAAGCATATGAGGTTCACGAGGATTTGCCTGAAATCTAGCACAGTAACAAACAGAAAACATTATATCAGGCCTGCTTGCAGTGAGGTACATTAAAGAACCGATCATCTGGTGATATAGCGTAATATCGACTGCTGGCTTATCCAAGGATGGAGTGAGCTTGGTGCTGAACGCCATTGGAACTTTAACGTTTGAGTCTCCCATCATTCCGAATTTAGCAAGGAGAGTCTTGGTATATGCTTCCTGGTTAATAAAGATGCCTTCGGGTCCCTGTCTAATATTTAAACCAAGGAAAAAGTTAATCGGACCCATTGAGCTCATTTCAAATTTAGTCTCCATCAGCTTTCTGAATTCAGTTGTTAAACTAGGATTCGTTAAGCCAAAGATGATATCATCGACATAGATTTGAACAATCATAAGGTGGTTACCTTCCTTCTTACGAAAGAAGGTTGGGTCAACCGAACCTTGTTTGAATTTGTACATCTTTAAAAACTTGGTTAGCGTTTCATACCAGGCCCTAGGTGCTTGTTTCAGCCCATAAACCACTTTGTCCAGAATATAGCAATGATTGGGGTACTTTTCATTGATGAATCACGGAGGTTGCTCCACGTACACCGTTTCTTCAAGTTCTCCATTTAGAAATGCGCACTTTACGTCCATTTGGTAGACCTCAAAGTTCTTGTGTGCAACATAGGCAAGGAATATTCGAACAGATTCCATCCTAGCTATAAGAGCAAAAGTTTCCTCATAATCGATTCCTTCCTCCTGGCAGTATCCTTTCACCACTAGACGAGCTTTGTTTCTTATCACATTGCCTTCCTTGTCCATTTTATTTCTGAAGACCCATTTGAGACCAACAACCGAGGCATCTTTAGGAGTTGGAATGAGGCGCCAAACCTTATTTCTTTCGAACTCATTAAGTTCGTCTTTCATAGCTTGAACCCAATCAGAGTGATCAAGAGCAGTATTTACTGTCTTTGGTTCAACTTTTGAGACGAAAGAGTTAAACATGCAGAACTCTACTTTTGAGAACAAAGATGCTTGCTTTGCCTTCAGTTGAGATTGGGTCAGGACCTTTTCAGAGACATTACCCACTACCTGTGAAACGGGATGATCTCTGGTCCACTTGACAAGAGGTGGGTAACTTGGATCATAGGATGGATCCAATTCAGCATGTACCATTTCTTCTAATTCAAATTGACTCTCATCCTCATAAAACATATCGGCATTCTCCCCCTCGACTGATGAGCTTTCAGGTGTGTCTTTACTTTCCGGTGCTACAGGACTTTCGGGTGCAATTGAGCTTTCGGGAGCTACAGTACCTTCGGGTGCAGTAGAGCTTTCGGGTGCAGCTGGAGAAGAGTTCTCCCCCTCAACTTGTGAACTCGGCTGTTTTGAAGAAGATGGATTCTCCCCTTAGGTGAAGCACCGTGCTGAGGAGGTTTATTTGGAACGGATACTTCTTCATCCATTTGTTTGGCAGCGTCTTCGACGATTTGCTTCAGATGTTCAACTTTGTTGTCTGCTGCATTGGCTTCTGAGAGAGTGGCCTTCTCCAGTTCATCAAATAACTCCACAAACTGCTCAAATAAATTTGCAATCGAGGCCGTGACTTGGCCTGTTTGAGAGAAAATTTCTCCAACTGTTTCTTCAGTGGCCTTCAGCTTCTTGACATAGCTGTCATCAAAACTCACATAATAAGTTTCTTCAATCTTCCTCGAATGCTTGTTTAAAACCCTGTATGCTTTTGAAGTAAGAGAGTATCCCAGAAAAATCCCTTCATCGGCTTTAACGTTGAACTTGTTACGATGTTCTTTAGAGTTGAAGATAAAGCATCGTGAGCCGAATACATGGAAGAATTTAACGTTTGGCTTCCTGTTGTTGATGATCTCATAAGGAGTGAGAGTGAAACGCTTATTGAGATAGGACCTGTTTTGTGTAAAACATGCTGCAGAAATAGCATCAGCCCAGAAATATAGAGGTAGAGAAGCGAAAATTAACATGGTTCGAGCCGCCTCACACAAAGACCCGTTTCGTCTTTCGACAATCCCGTTTTGTTGAGGGGTGTAGGGGGCTGAGAAGTTGTGACTGGTTCCTTTTTCTGCCAAAAAGTCTTCAAATTCTTTATTTTTGAACTCCAGCCCATTGTCGCTTCTGATGTTGCAAACGACTTTCCTCAGCTGCACTTCAACCTGCTTGATAAACATCTTTAGCTTGAGAGTTGCCTCAGATTTGTGCTTCAGAAAGAACACCCATGTAAAACATGAAAAGTCATCAACAATAACAAGAATATACTTGCTACCGCCAATGCTTTCGATAGAAGATGGACCACATAAGTCAATGTGAATTAACTCAAGTGGTTCAACGACTTTAGTGTTTATTATGGATGGGTGACTTTGACGACTCTGCTTCCCCATTTCACATGCAGCACACAAATGTTCTCGATCAAACTTGAGCAATGGAAGACCCCGAACATGACCTCCTGTGACAAGTTTGTTGATATCCTTGAAATTGAGATGGGAGAGCCTTCGGTGCCATAGCCAGCTTTCGTCAGAATGTGCTTTGGATAACAGACAGATAGCTGGATTTCCTTTGATAGGTTTAAGATTGAGAGGAAACATTTCGCCTTTGTGCTCTGATGTGAGAATCACTCTTTTTGTTTTCTTCTCTATTATTTCCGAACCCTCATCATCAAACGAAACTTTAAGACCGGTACCTCCAACAAGCTGAGATACACTGATGAGGTTATGCTGTAGTCCTTCAACGTATGCAACTTTTCTAATCGATAAGTCTCCATTTGTTATCAATCCATAACCTTTTATCGTGCCATATGAGTTTTTCCCGAACTTGACATTCCCGCCGTTTTGAAGAGATCGGAATTCCCTCAGCTCTTCCTTCCTTCCTGTCATGTGACGTGAGCAGCCACTGTCAATATACCATTCTTCGTCGAACTGCTCGTCACTAATAACCTGCAAAAATCAAGCAGATTTAGGAACCCAAAGTTTCTTGGGTCCACGTGAGCCTTTCATAGGAACAGGAATAGTAAGAGAAATGTCAACAAGATATGTTCTTTTTATTAAAGTTGTTTCATCTTTCTTCTTAATAGTGAAAACTTTAATTTTGTTGGGATTTGTTACAGTCGGTTTGGATTCAGGTTCAGGCGTTTGGGCCTTGGAATGCTTTTGATCATTCTTGACTGAGGAAACCTTCGATTTTCCTTTCAAATCTGTTGAAGATTTTGGATTTTGAGTTTGAACAGAATTAGATTTAGAATGGGGTTGAGAAGAATTAGAATGAGAGAATTTAGACTGAGATGTTTTCTTGATTTGAGGTTCTAAGTGACCCTTTAGGTTTTGGTCATTAGTGGGACCGAACCTTGAACCTCGAAAGCTTTTGCTCTCGGAACCGAACCTATGCTTTCGGTAGCTGGTGTTCTTTGAACCGAACCTTTCCCTTCGGTTGTTATTCCTTTCTTGCGGTCTGACTGCTCTTTTCTCTGACTTTCTGTCATGATCAGAAAAATAGGCGTTTTGAGATCACCAGAACTGTTTTCGCTCTGAGAGATTCTTTTTGTATCTCAGATTCCTTTGCTGCTTTTGATCCTTTACTTGCTTCGGCTGTCGGTGGATGTTGGCTTTTTGCTTTTGCTTTTTGTCAGCCGGTTCACTTTGAACTGATGATGTTTCGCTTGAAGGAGTGACTTCTTCTACAGGAACTTCTTTTGCACCATTGGTACTTGGCACATTGAAGTTGTCAGGCTTGTTTAGTGGCTCTGGCACATATCTGCCTTTGGTTTTCCAGGACGTTCGCTCTGACAGACTAGCAGTTTCGTCTGCATTATCTATAGGAGCAGACCAAAAAAACTCATCACAACCATCTGCATTATCTTCGTTTACTATGGTGGTGAGTTCGGCTGTCTGATGTTCGGTTACTCCTGTGACCTTATACACCTGATTTGGTGTTGTTCTCACCTTTTGGTACACCACGGCCTTTTCTTCAAGAATCGGGGACTTATTTTGGGATAAACGAGCGAACTCCACAGAATTTTCGGAAATAAGATTTTTGTGGTTTTCGGGTTCGCTTTTGACAAACTCAGAACAATCGACTTCATCCTCTACAGAAATTTCACTCATATCATCATCCTCATTGAGCTCAGACGCGTTTTCAACATCAATTTTATTTTCTGAGCTCAAGTTGGCATTCAATGAGTCAAACTTTTGTATGGTTTCGGTCCTTAGTTTCAGTTTATCGTTTTCATCCAAAAGGTTTTTCAACATGTCTTTATGGTCCTTGGACTTTATAAAAGATTCGATTTTGTCCAGACCATCCATATAGGTCGGATTCACATCATCAGACGAAACTACACATTCACAATTATATGCTTCAGCGTCAATTTCATCTTCCTTAAATTCAAGGAAGGGCAAAATCATGTGATGAATTTTCTGCCCTATTTCACAGTTTAGATGAAGTTGAGTGATGTTAGCATAAAGACGTTTAGCAATTAAACAAAAGACATTTCTTTGTTTCAAAAGTTTTAAATTGTCTCTTTGCAAATAAATGTTTTCATCTTTGGATTTAATCAGCTCCGACTCCTTCAGCTCTATCCACATCCTCCGTTCCTCACTCTTGGAAGACACCCTGCTTATTTGGTCAGTTAGGTTAGAATTGGTGACCCGTGTTTGAGTTAAACTGCTATCTAGATTTGAGATTCTTGAATTTAAGCTTTTTAATTCTTTCTCATACGAATTTTGTGGGACTTTGAATGAAACAAAAATGGATTGTACCTTCTTGATCAATTCATCTAGCTCATTGATTTGCACGCTGAGAGGTTTGGCTGTGAAGCATAGGTCCTCTCGCTCCTTGGATTCTTCATTCCCACCATCCGTATTGTATCTCCTCATTTGAGATACATCTATCACCATCAAACACTTCCCACCGCTTTCTTCACCTCTTGCAACGTATGCCTTTCCATGAGATGGCTTCCTGACCTCATCATCCTCTGAGTTGGTTGACCAGACCTGCACGCCACCGAACTCATCATCCGCTGCCGAACCCTGCACAATTAAAGCATTCATTGAAGGGTTAGCAGTAGCTTTCTTTCTCTTGATCTCTTCCAGCTTTTTCATCAACAAGGCCTCTTCATCTTTTTTCCTCATCCTTCTCTGCCATTTTCTTTAGAACGCAGTCTTTGGCATAGTGGTTTTTTCCTCCACAGTAGTAGCAGTTCACACCTGAATCTCCTTCAACTTTCGCCTCTTTTTTTGGTTCCTCTGTCTTCGGTTCCTCCCTAACCTTTTCAGAACTGTAGCTTCCCTGCCAATTTCGGTTCTTATTGGTAGGGAACCTTTTCTTAATGAACCTCTTTGGATTCGACACCATCATTGCATAGTCTTCAGAAGTAAGATCATAGTCTTCTAAGTTGAGATCTTCATCTACTACCACACTTTTGCTTTTGGCCAAGAGGGCCAAGGACCCTAAACTGGAGACCACATTTTTCTCTTGCAAAACAATCCTTTCTTGGGATTTCAAAATCCCCACCAGCTTTGCCAACGAATAAGATTTAAATTGCTCATGAGCTTTAATAGTGGACACAACCGCTCTCCACTCGGATCTAAGGCCATTCAAAAAGGTTACTTTTTGTTCAATCAGCTTCCTTTCTATATCGTGTTTGATCATCTTGCTAAGAAGATGATTGAAGCGATCGAACGTCTGAGTAACAGTTTCATCAGAATTCAGCTTAAATTCACCAAACTCAGACAAAAGCAAGGTCTTAATAGAATGCTCCAAATCTTCATCTATGGAATATAGCTCTCGTAGCCTATCCCATATTTCTTTAGCAGTGTTGCATGAACTCACTAGCCTGAATGTATCTAATTGTAGAGCGAATCGAATCAGTCTCAATGCTTTAATGTTGCATTGAAACTTTTCCTTTTCGTCTTGAGCAACATCCTTTATGTCCTTTAACAGATCATTGTACTCTTTCTGAGTTTTAATGATTTTTGACGTTCCAGAATGAGCAAATGGTCCAGAAACGATTGCTTCCCAAATAAGGTATCCATTGTCTTCCGATCCGATGACATAATCTTCAAAGTGATGTGCCCAGACTTCGTAATCCTGGGTGTAAAGAATAGGAATCTTCGTCGTTGATCCAATGCTATTAGAGATGTTGATGGGATTAGATTGTGACTCGTCCATGCTTGATCCTTTTTAACCTGTTTGAAAGATCAAACTTGTAATATTTAATATTAGGGCAAACAAATAAATGCAGAGTTACGTCAATAATGGAATGACGGCTCAATAAATATTAGTTAATGCGGAATAACCCTAATCGCAAACTCTTTCACAGAAAAGATGTGTATGAATTACACAGCCTCCTGCTCTGATACCAATTGATGAGTTATTAATTAACTCTTTGATCGATTAGATCTTTGTAACATGTATGCGATGAACGTAAAAACAATAAACAAAACACAAGTATGAATCAAGATGTGTCGAATGATTAGATTACTCGATCCTCAGCAGAGCTCGACTAAGAACTTCCGCTGTAGAGGATTCTAGGGTTGCAAAACAAGAACGATAAATTTGCTGAACAATAAATCTCTAATCGTTACTAATCGTCCTTTTTAATCCTTTTTTCTAGGATGCATGCAAGCATCTATTTATACTAAACCCTACAAAACTCACGGATGGACAGGCCCATACCAGAGATAAACATTGGACTAGCTAACGAGCCCAATAGACGCAACACTATACTGATCCTAACAATGAGAAATGGGAAAAGGTCTAAACAATTGAGACTATGATTACGACATCCCTTTTCATAGTTCTGAAATTGTTTAGACACACCTGTAAGCTATCTATGAGAAGGTGTATGATTTTGATAAAGTCTTATCAAAGCAATCTAGTATCAGAAATATGAACTTTGGTAAGGAAGTCAATAAAGTATTGATTTCTAGAAGTCCAGTTGTTTTCTGGATACATGTCAAAGCTAGTGGGAGCATAAGTGTTATACTGATAATCATCATGTTAGTGGGAGCATGATAATTATGACAAGCATTGCAAGATTAGCAATGTTAATTATAGAAAACAAAAGATTTTCAATTCGTAAAGTTGCAGGGGTTGAAAAAGTTGTTTTGCTATAATTAAGGGAGAGGAAATTATACTTCATTTCAATTCTAAAAGGCTTAGATTGAGATTTTAATCATTCTAAAAGGCTTAGATTGATATTTTAATCATTTTAGTCAAGATTATATATATGAATTTCAAGTTGGGTTGGTTCAACTTAAGGAAATTCTATATATTGCGTTCTTAAAATTCAATTATGATTACGACATCCCTCTTCATAGTCAAATTTTGAAAACATGACAAATAAAAAATATTGTAGCAAAAGACTAGTCTAGTACCATGTCTTTATGTCATACATCATGAATCATGTCCCATTTACTTTGGGTACAGGATCGATTACATGTTTTATAATATTTATCCTTTCTAAAATTTCCAAATGCCTTGGGGCATTAAGAAGGGGAAAAGGTATAGAAGTGGATATGACTAAAGTGATTAAGCAATTATCGAGGACAATCTAAGGTTTACCAAAGATTGGTTGCTCAGGGACAGTTGGTAGTGTAGTGTTAATTCGAGAAGGACCATATTGACATATTCTGAAAAGAGGCAACTCTTGTTTAGGAGTAATAGTCAAAAGGGGAATATGGAAATGTTCCCATATGTGGAAGTTATTCTTTAAGTATGTGTAAAATTAGGAAACTTAATGCAAGAAGAATGTTCAAAGGCAATGAACTTTGAATATGAGACTTCGGTTCCACGGAGGTGATCACCATTGGAATACTCTGTAATCTATGTTGACAAGTCTTTGCGACTTTGTGCATAATCAATATAAGAGGTTCAGTGCATAAAAGTTTAGAACCTAACAGATTTCGATAAATGTTAGGAATTGGAATTCTTAAAATTTACGACAAGGATTTAGGAGTGTGAAAAGAGAATCATTGAAATTTTGTTCAATCAATCTAGTTCACAAAGTAAGGATCATAGACAAACATAGAGTGCACACTTGGTGTATGGAAAAGCTATTGTTTATATTAACATAGAGCGCATACTTGGTGTGTGGCAAAGCTATTGTTTAGAAAAACATAGTGTACATGCTTGGAGCATGGGACACCTAGTGTTTTAATTCTAGTATAAAGTTGATAAAATCGAAACAATGAATAAAGAGTAATCAGTATGGTGATAAATAAAAGTGGTCTATTTATATTCATAGGGTTTGATACCATATTTGATTCATTTATTCTTGTGTTTCACTTTGCATGTTTTGACTTCCAAAATAACTAAGCCGCTCTTCCTGAATGATTAAGTTATTCAAACCATCCATAGTCAATCATATGTTGGAAGTAGATATGAATCAAGACTGTCATGGTTTGGTTTGTAGAGGTCCAAGTTGGTGGACAAAGTGGTTCTACAACACTCATGAGTGCTCATAAGTTATGAGTATTGGATTCAACCCACGATCACCGGTATCACTTCATGGAATTTATCTCTAGTGATCGTGAGACGGTAATATCATATAAGTCTTCAAACCTAGACATATGATTTGTTGCCTATGAGTTGGTTATGCATTGATTTTACGAAAACGCATAGGTAACTCGATGTTATAAAACGTACCTTTGTGTGTGATTCAACAAGTAGTAGAGCAAACATATGAGTCGAAGTTTATATGTTCCTTCTAGGATTAGAAGCGATATCTGGGCCCCTCGATGACTTTGTTTTGACCTATGTATCGAGCTCGGTCAGAACTAGATTGATCTGTTCAATTAAGTTCTATGTCAAGCAAATCAGAAATCGGGAAACAAATGATGGACAATAAACAAGACCATGTTCCATGTATTTGTCCGGCTGATATCTAGAACAGAGGATTATATGATTACTTATCTAAAATGGCACTTTATAGTTCAATAGAGTTTTAAGAGCTACGATTGCTGATCGGTTCCTGAAGTCATACTTGAAACTATAGTTATTAGACTCATCCAAGTGGGAGACTGTTGGATATAGTGTCTAAGTCCATAACTATATTTGGTATGTACTTGACCCGACCCTGTATGGTCCATTTGGGTTGCACTTCACCCGAACAATTTATGGATAATCTTTTGAGAATAATATATGTTATGATTTATTAATATATTATAAGTTCTAATATATTAATATAAAATCATATTATTTAATTAGTATTGATCTATAATTAATTTAAAATTAATTTAGTGATCAAAAGTATGACTAATTAAATATAGGATTTTGTATTTATATAGTGTGGGCTAATACTTATTTGGAATGGGCTAGGCTTGCAAGGAAAGTCCATGGATAATCCATGGAGCTTTAACCCATGGATCTCATGGAAATGAAAAGACATGGGTATTAGGGTTTACATGGATGTAACCCTAATCCACCACACTATATAAAGGAGGCTTTGGTTCTTGAAATTGCACTAGTTTATATGTGAGAACTAAGATGGACGATTTCAAGAAGTGGTTTTGCTATTCTCTCAAGTTTCCAAGTTTGTGGTGATTTGTGATTTCCATTTGAGGCATCCACATTATTGGTGCTAGGCTCTCATACTCCAAGCAATCAACTACTACTACAAGGTAAGTAATTCTACTAGCTTTATTTGATTCAAGTACCCCATGTCATGCTAGTTAGGTTAAGAACCTTGAAAAAATAATTATTTGCATGTATCTTAGTCAAACATAGATCCAAGGTTTCTAAGGTTGCATGTACACCATAGGAGTGTTAGAATGCTTAAAACCCAACACTTGCGGCTCGAGTAGTTCTAAAAGCAAGATGATGCAAGGCTGATAAGCACACAGAAAGGATGAGGTGGTAAAGAAAGCAAAGAACATGTCAATAACCAAAGAGAAAAAGATAATCATGGATGTCAAGGAATATAATAAAGGATTTGAAAGGCTAACTTTAGAAACACTTTCACTGATGACATCAATGAAACATGCATACCGGTGTCGTTTAAGGGTCCTCGAGTCAAACCATACGACCTAATCGAGGACGCAGATGAACACGTCTCAAACTTTCAGTGGGCCATCATAATGATCCCCATGGGCCCTAAGTTGTGGAGCTTCTACTTCGCATGAACATTAGATGGGTCAACATGATATGGGTTAGCTAGTTTTCCACTGAAAATTAGTGGTAGATTTGAAGAGTTATGTACAAAATTTTGCAATAGTTTCATACAACGAAGAAGGTTCCAACATCATGTACATGCCATATTCGCTTGTAGATAGAGACAAGGATAATTGAAAAAAGCTTACTTCAAACGATTCAACAAAATAAGAAGGAAAATGCCTACCAGGTATGACCCTATGATCATGGCATCTTTCACATATGCCTTGTTGTAGGGAGAGTTCTTTAGGAAGCTGGTAGGGAGATAGTGGAAAAATGTGGAGGAGATGATAAGAAAAGTGAATAGATTTCTTAGACAACAAGATAAAGGTTATTGACATAGAAGCACAGTGATGTTTTTCATCTGGTTTTAAAAGGTCCTTTAATTAATTTTCGTACTTCTTACCTCGCTAAAGTGAAAATTTACTTGTCGTTTATACCATTAAAGTCGGTTACCCGGTAATTAAATGTGACGTGGCCTTTAGATTTTAGATTTATTCAATTAAATGACATCTCATCAATGACATGTCAACGCCTTCGTAAACTATTCAAAAAATGGCTTTACTCTAGTCGGTTATCAAAATCGTATTGAAGTGTTGAAGATTCTAGGGCTTTTCTCTCCCATTTCTGTAAGTTTTTTTTTTCTCGTCTTGGGTTCTTTTGTAGTTAAAGTTCATCTGGTTCTTTTCTAGTTAAAGTTCATGGCGAACCCAGACCCTATTTTCTTGAAAGTTCATTTACACTATACCGGTGTTTTTTACAAGACACCCACATATATATATACTAGAGGTGAAACATTTATGTTTACTGATCATGATTTCTCTAGAATAGATTTACATGTGTGTTGTGAATTTCTAGAAAGATTTGTTGGAGAACCTTTTGAGAAACTTTATTACTTAGCACATGATCTCACTATGGCAAATGGTCTTGGGGTAATAACTAACGAAATGGATTATCAAGTGTTTATCGATGTTGGTTATCAATCATCTGAAAGGCCAATAGACCTGTATTTAGATCATATTGGGGAAGGATTTGAGGACTAGTTTGATGAAGAAAGTGATAAAACTAGTTCAGTGATCCAGGGGGGGATGACAAAGAAATTACACAAGGAATCCCGGATCCTAAACCAGCCTATATGTTTGATGCTGGTTTGGAAGATGAAATCAATGGGGAATACTATACCCCACTAAAAAAGACTAAGGATGATGAGTTTATTAACAAGTTATGCCCAGAAGGTGGGGAAGAGAAAAATATTGAAGAGATAGATAATAATGAGGAATTGGACAATGATGTACTTGAGGAACATCCTATCTTTAATCATCATGTACACTGGAAGAAGCAAGAACCAATTTTAGGCATGAGATTTGAGGATCCAAAACAACTTAAGAGCATGTTATGTAATTATGCTGTTAAAAATGGATATCAACTATGGTTCGAAAATAATGGCGGTAAGAGGCTTCTAGTATTATGTTGTAAAGGTGCTAGTACTTTCAGGCTATAGGCAATTTGGATGAGTATAGAGCACAGTTTTCAAATCAAATCTTTAAAAAGTGAGCATCAATGTGCTATGAACTACAAATTGGGTTCAATTGTCACTTACAGATGGATTGGTAGCCACTACACCAAGGAGATTTTGCATAGACAGAAACTGACAATTAGGCAACTACGATTGGAGGTGATTAAGAAATTTGGTATTGAAGTCAATATTAGCCAATGAAGAAGGGCTAAATAGTATGCTATGAATATTATTGAAGGTACCCTTATTGAGCATTATGCTAAGCTCTGGTCTTATGGAGAGGAAATTATAAGATCCAACCCTAACAGGAAGCATGGACGTTCTTACAATGCCAGATGGAACTAATCACTTTAGTAAGTTTTATGTTTTTTTTGATGGTGTAAAGAATGGGTGGTTAGAAGGTTGCAGGAAGGTGATTGGAATTGATGATTGCTTCTTGAAAGGGTATGTTATTGGTGAGTTGCTTTGTGATGTGAGGAGAGATGCTAGGGACCAAATATACCCAATTGTCTGGGTTGTGGTATGTGTTGAAAACAAGGAAAACTGAAAAAGGTTTATGTCATTGTTAAGTGATGATCTCAATCTTGGTATGGGACAATGTTTAACTCTTATGTCAGACCAACACAAAGTAAGCAAAACATTCTATTATTTCTCTTTCATAAAGTATATTACCTAATTCATTTCTAACTACTTGTATGTTGGTATAGGGTCTTATGGAAGCTGTCAAGGAATTGTTACCACAAGCTGAGCATAGGTAATGTGCAAGGCACATTGTTGCCAAATTCAGTAAAAAGTTTCCAGAGGCACAATTTGTTAACAAGTTTTGGTCTGCATGTGATGCAACAACAGAAAAATCTTTCAAGGAAATAATGAAGGATATTGAGCTTATGAGTCCAGAGGCAAGTAACTACTTGATAGAGAAGGACCCTAGAACATGGTCAAGAGCTTACTATCAAGTTGGTAGATGTTGTTCTAGTGTGGAGAATGGAGGATGTGAAAGTTTCAATGCAGTCATAGTTGAAGCCAGGAAGAAACCTATCATCACAATGCTTGAAGAATTGAGAATGTATATGATGAATAAGATGTTCACTACAAAAGTTAACGGATGGTCAAGTGATGTTTCACCTGAAATAAGGCTAAGGTTGAATGAGTTAAAGATTAATCAAAGGTTTTGGGAGGTATTGCCAAGTGGAGTCAACCAGATTAAGACTAGGTCAGGAAGTGAGGCATATGATGTTGATTTAGACAAGAGGACATGTTCATGCAGGATGTGGCAACTTAATGTTTATGGGTGTGTTCATTATGTGGCTGCCATTAGCTACCTCAATAAAGATATTGAGAAATATATGGATCCTTATTTTTTTAGAGCAATGTATATGAAGACCTGCCAATACAAAATTTGTCCAGTGAATGGAAGCAAGATGTGGCTTGAAACTAATTACATTCCACTTCTACCCCCAAGAATAGAAGGATGACTGGTAGGCCAAAGACTAAAAGAGTTAGAGATGTGAGTGGAAAGGGTGGAAAGCATAGAGTTTCTAAGAAGGGTAAGAAGATATCATGTAGTTTGTGCAAAGTGGAAGGACATAATAAGAATACATGTCTAAATTTTGATAGGTCAAGACCAAACGAGTTACCAACTAGGGTTAATAGGACTAAGGCACCAAAGGTAAATAGATTATGTTTCATTTAAAAGGGTGAAAATGTGAAGAAAAGGACTGCAAAAGTGGCAAGTGGTAGTAGGACAGGAATAGATGGTGGGGATAGACATGGTAGTAGGGTTAAGAGGACTAAGACAACAAAGGTATGTATAAACTCTTATTTATTAATTTATTTATTTATTATTAATTATGTTTAATTTAATAGGGTGAAAATGTGAAGAAAATGACTACAAAATAGTCAAGTGGAAGTAGGACAGGAATGGAATGTAGGGATACACAAGGTACTAGGAAAAGTGGGACTACACAAGTGACAAGAGAGAGGGGTAATGTTGTTATTCCCCAACTTAAGAGGAGGAAAAAAAGTGAAAGGATCATCAAGAAAAAATTGGCCACCCAAGTTATAGGAAATGATGGAGAGGGTAGCACTTTAGAAAAACTTGTCAACTTAATGTAGTTTTTGCATGGGAACTGCATGGGATGTTTCTTTTATTATGTATTAAAAACATGTTAGGATGTTTGCTTTAAAATATTCTATTTCGGAATTGTTATGTAATGTATGGCACTCACTTTGGTTATTAATATATTATCTTGTGGGATTCAGTGTCCTTTGTGTCTTTTTTATGCATTAGATGGTCCCTTGTTTCTTGTCCCTCCTGGAATTGTTATGTGGACCATGCTATTTATTGGAGTTTGTTTATGGACCATATAACAACTCATGCATGATATTATATAAAAATTCATGCACTATAACAATTCTTGTAGTATATTATCAAGGAAACCATAAAGAGCAGTTAAAATAGAATAGAATCCATGCTTTCTCTTATAAAATTAGTCCACACAAAAGGTGTTACATGACCATACATAATGGGGCTAAAGTACATTGCCTATACTAAATTCTCAAAAGGATCATCATTTCATATACCACCATTACACCATCAAACAACACTATACACCATGCACCACTTACAAGAGCTTTAACTTGATTTCCAGCTATCTAATCACCTAAAAGACCATCTTCCAAATATCTAATCACCCAAAAGAACATCCCCGTATCCACCCTGTTCCAAAAAGCACCTATACACCATGACCCAACATCTTACATCAACAACTACAGCTTAAAGTACATGACCACAAACAAAAAGCAGACCAGAGAAATCAAAACAACCTTTTTTAACATCTTCTTCAACCTTTCAATCTTAATGAGTAGTTCTTGGATCCTAGCTTCAGCAAGTACCTTCTCAGCTTTCCTAAGCAACTTGTGCTTCTCCACCTTCTTCTGCAGCTCAACAACTTGACCATTCCTAACCAAAAGGTCGTCGATCCTAAGTTTCATGTTCCATAACGTATCCTTGTAGTGTTTTGGTAATGCTGGGTCAAGCCACTGGAAGAAGTTGCAACTGTCATTAGATATCTACAAAAAAAGGCCACACAACAGATTAAGGTTTTTACTATTCAAAATTTAAGGTTTTCTCATCGTAAATGGGGTTTTTTTGTCGATCAAAATATGGGGTTTGCAGTACAAAAATCAAACTTTAGGTTTAAAACTTATTGATTGTAACGAAGGCTTACCATTGATTTTGCGCAATTATAGAAGCGACGACCTAGGTTGTTAGGCTTCCAAGCTGCTCTGAGCTTTGACGCAGGCTGATCGCAGCACGATCAAGGAGGATTCACTTCAATCCTGTAAATGGCGAGGGTGTTATACGATTCGGAGGAGGAAGACATGGTCGAAAGGGTTGGTGTTCGTCGGAGGGTAAGGAAATAGTGAATGTTGTTCTATTGAATCCTTACGAAGGTAATAAAAATGTAGAAAAAGTCGGAATGGAAGGAAAGGCGGTATCCCAAGTAGAGAAGCATGTGCCTAAACCCCACAAGAATATCACAACAGTGTTTTCTCGTGTACGGAGACTTCAATGATTTGATTACCAGAAAAGGAGGAAGGAAAGAAGGAAAGGTAGTGACAGGTTCGTTCCATACAGTCAGGAAACCGACGAAGTACATCCTTCAAAAAATTTAGGGATATGAAGTGTTGGAAATGGTCAAAGAAGATACCCTCGAGATCCAAACCAATTTTTTGATTTTCATAAGAAGTTATGACATGCAACTACAAATTATGAGAGCCTACGGAGAGAAAAAGACAAGGAGAAAGAGTTCAAACGAAAAGAAGCTTCAGATAAGAAGAAAGATGACGTGATTTATGATGCAGAAGTAATGATGATCAGGTACGAGGACAGTGGAGTACCCATGAAGAAGAGAATGTGGGATAGCCTCAAGTTTACAAGCAGTGATATATCGCTAAACAACTAGGGGACCGAACCCCTCATCAGTAAGGGGTTAGTCGACAAGACGCTTATCCATATGATATATGTGGATAATGGAAGTTCAATTAACATATTGTATGAACACTATTTTTCATGATTTACAAAGGATATTAGGAGCTTCATTAAACCATTCATGCTAAGTATAGTAGGTGTCACGAGACAATCAGTATGACCCGAAGGAAAACTTTTGTTTCCTTCTACGATAACGTCATGATTTTTCACTTCAATTTTTTTTAATTAAAAACATCATTTAATAGATTATAGCAATAGAAGTCTTAATTTATTCATTACAAAACATCACCAACGTTACTTAAATTAAATCTTTCAAAATGAACCCATCGAAATTAAAGTTTACAAAATCGATACTAAAACGAAAACAAGTGTAAAGGAAATCTCATCGACAAGTATCAAAATGGTACCATCAATAAGTTAATATTATAAGTAACTACCTAAAAGAATCCCAATCTCACCAAGCCATCAAATCACGCTACCTATACAAATGCAAGGCGAAAGCAACAAGCAAAGAAACAAGTGTCAGGATCAGCATAATGAGCCAATCTCAAGCACACAGGCATGGAAACGAACACACTTCATACAGTATGTTTAGTCATGAAAACAATTCATACCATAAAACAAACATCACTTATTACTATTAATATATATGTATATATATATATATATATATATATATATATATATATATATATATATATATATATAGTGTAATTACCATCTTTTATACTTTACAGTAGCTACTTATTATCATTTATACATCAGTAGCACCACTTATCATCGTTATTTTTAATATACAATACATATATTAATATGGAAATCTTCATCATAGTAATTATTATATGTTTTTATTTGCATTAATTACCTTTAATTTCCATCAATATCGATTATCTATAACACTGCTAATCCCTCAAATAATGACCCTTTTCATTACTAACATGAAATGACAACCCAGTGCAGCAAATGGGGTGTGACACCCACCCATAACATTGTATCTGGTTCTCTGTGTTCACTACTCTGACTCTACATGGGGATGTGTTGTCTTTTGAGGGTGGTGCAATGGAACTTATAAACGTATACCCCCACCCAAATGTGATACTTAATCTAATGTCTCCGAGTAGCCAACATCACTCCAACCCTAGTGCACCAACATGCACCGAAACCATGTTTTGAAATGGTTACCTAGAAAACCACTCGACATCAACTTGGCTTAAGCTCTTTTATCTAATGATATCTTACCACCATGACACCCAATAAGGCACACACATAAGTTTACAGTACTACCGTTTTACCCCCACTATATGTATTGTAAGATCCTAAAATTTAGCAGGAGTTGAAGTTTAGTAAAATATTGACCATAAGGGTAAAATGGTCAATTATGACAAAGAGATGAGATTATGAAGTTGTGACTTCATGGAAATGGCTAAAACAAATTTAAGTAACTTACAAGAGTTTAGATGAGTAAGTTCAAGAAAGAGAATGCATGAAAAGATGTATTTTGGCCAAAAGGGTAAAATAGGAAATTATATGTTTTTGGGCCAACTTTATCACTTAACATATTAAGATACATATTAAGGCAGTTAGATATGACTTAACAGAATTGTAGAGTATGTTCACACCTCTGTGTGGATATAAAGAACATCGGAAACGGGTTAGTACGAATGAGATATGAGGGATTGATGATTAAAGAAAAGTTGTCTCAAGGTTGGAATGAAATCAGCCCAAGGGGGTGTTGTCAAGCCAAAACCACAGAACGGTGGGCTGAGTACCACAGCGAGGCGAGTGTTCTATGAAAGATAAAATAACAATATACTTTGCTTCATGGCGTGAGCTTATGGATGCCACGGTGCGGTGGCCAAAGTAGGTTGCTATTGGGAATAGAGTACCATGGCATGGCAAGAAGGATGCCACGGTGTGGCAAGTGCTTATACAGAAAATGGCCCGAGGTCAAAAGGTAGCCACGACATGGTGAATAGGTAACCATGACATGGTTACGAGACAAAAAAAAGAGGATGTTAAGCTTTCATTCTCACCATTTTTCACGCCCAAACCCTCCCACATGATGCTCCGACGATTTCAAGATGGGAGGAGGGGCAAGTAGCGGTTTATGGTGCATATGGCTTAGGTTGAAAGTGCCAATCTTGTAACATATCATCTTCTCCATTTTTAAGCTAGTAGGGCTTTAATGGTTTTCTGATGAATTATTTAGATTGCTTGATTTGATTAGCATATAGATGAAGTATAATGTTATTGATAGTGTCTAAAAGCCGTGACCAAGCATAGAATGTGATTTCCATGGTGAAATATATGGATGTGAAGTTAGGATTTGAAACATTAACTAATTGGATGATGAATTGATGTATTAGAGTAGATTACGATGAATTAGGCATTGTAGGATGATTAATTCATCATTTGATTGAGATTAAGAGATAGAGAATGAAAAGATAGAATGTTGATCAATTAAGTGGTCATTTTGATCTTAAGAGGCTTTAAGATCTTACTAGGATAAGACAAGTATTAGGAACTTGTGTATATACATGAATAGACCTAAGAGCAAAGAAGATGGATCATGATGCATCAGTTAAAGGGAGTAGCAAAACTGGGATAGTTAGTCCTCACAAGGTGAGTTTTATATATATATATATATATATATATATATATATATATATATATATATATATATATGTGTGTGTGTGTGTGTTTGTGTGTGTATGTATTTATGTATGTAAAGAGTCATGTACCTGAGCATGACATACTGAAAGAAAAGAAAGGATCATGTACAATATGATCATGTGTAAGATTAAGTGCTTGTGGTTATACATATAAGATCATGTATATGAGCATATATATGTATAATCAAAGCATGTATATATGCACAAGGAAATATAAGGATATTATGAGTAATAACCATAAGAGTTGATGATGAAAGAATATGATTATATGCAATATAATACTATATAAGTGTAGATGATAAGAATGGTGCCCATGTATACCTAAGAGAAGTAGAAAGAGATAGAAGATGATTATATGCAATATAATCAAAAGAGTAAATATGAATGTATAGCAATCATTAGTATTGTGTAGAATGATATATGATACTATATATAGATAGAGATTAAGTACTTAACTCGAGAAAGATTAGAAGATATTTTGTTGTGATAAAGATTATAGATTGTCCATGGGAAAAGTGTTATGTGATGAGTCACATAAAAAAGATAGAGATAAATTGATAGAGATTCGTTCGATAATAAGCATAAGGTTCCTACAAGAACAAGAGTATGATTCCTACAGGAACAAGAGTATGGTTCCTTTGGGAGCAATAGTAAGGTTCCTACGGGAACAAGGGTATGATTCCTTGTAGGACAAGACTAAGGTTCCTTCGGGGACAAGAGATAGAACTTTCCTTCTGGGACATGAGCTAGAAGGTTACTTTGGAGAAAAAAGTATGGTTCCTTCGAGGAAAAGAGTATGGTTCGTTCGAGGACAAGAGATAAAGATTCCCTCATCAATAGAGTACAATTGCCTACAAGGGACAAGAGTATGATTCATGCGGTAATGAGATTATGTCCCTATAGTGAAAGAGATGATGATTCCTTTTGGAATGTACATAGATGATTCTTATGAGAATCTAGAATGTTTATGGTTATAAAAGATAGAGAAATGTTCCTTGTGAGGAACAAGATAACAAAGTTCTTGTGATAAATTAGATGTACACTACGGGGGGTTAAATATAAGGAATGTGTGAGAGATTCAAGAGTAAGAAGAAAGATTAAGAATCCGCAAATGCTCATAAGAGAGAGGAGTAAGATTGGGGAGGCATACCTAGTAACGAAAGTGGGATGTGTAATGTCTGCAAATTCAGTCTAGACATTTAAGATATAGTAAATAATCTTAGCTTAAGATGTAGTAGTTGTAGTGACTATTTTATGGATATAAGGAGCACTTAAATCTGTCATCGTACGAAGAAGGTACGATCCCTTGAGGTTTCACGTTCAACCCTATACGGTCAGGTGTCTCATAAATATTAAAGCAGAGATAGGTTTCTTACTAACCTAAGTATTCTAAACGTAAGTTGTAGTAATTGTAAAAGCAAGAGTGTGCATATAAAGAACACCCAAATCTGACTTCATAAGAGGAGGTTATGATTTTTTGAAGTTTTAGCGCAAAGTGTGGACACAAAAACCGAAATAAAATTTGGTCGATTGTTAGGTAAAAAAATCTTGATGATAATCGAATATCTCATGAATAGAAATATGTTGATAGAAACACAATCGAGAATGGAATTGTAACACTGAGATTTTCAAACAATTTTTTTTCATTTTAATTTATAAAAATATTCCATTACATCAGAGTATAATGTGCAAACGTGCTTGCAAATGTGTGTGTGTACAGTCAAATTTGTCTATCACACAAATCAATGGAGTGCCTGGAAAACATTTGTAACAACTAGGTAAGCGGTAGACATAGTGAGTTCCTCAAGATACCATATATCACAATATATATATATATATATATATATATATATATATATATATATATATATATATATATATATATATGTAATTGACATTTGATGATTAAATAAAGGGGTATTATTGATAAGTAAAGTTACTGTCTTATATTGATTGTTTACCTATTGTTTCACTTTGCATGTTTTGACTTCCAGAATAATAAGATTATCCGAACGTTCCACAGTCGCACGTACTTTGGGAGTAGGTATGAAAGAAGATTGTCATGAAAATGTTTGTAGATTTTCTAGAGTGTATTAGACATAGCAAAAGTTTGCTGCAACGTTCATAAGTGCTTATGAATTTGATTTGAGCATTGGATTAGACCCGCGCTTGCTGGTATCACTTCATGGAATTTATCTCGAGTGATCGCAAGATGATAATATCATATGGTCTTAAAACCTAGATATATGGTTTATTGTTTGCAAGTTGGTTATGCATTGATAATGCGTAAACGCATCAGTAACTTGATGTTATAAAACGCATTGTTGTGTATGATTTGATGAGTAAATGGTAAGTGCATATAAGTCGAAGTTTATCTGTTCCTTTTATTCTAAGAGGGTAAAAGCGATATCAGAGCCCTTCGATGATTTGGTTTGACTTATGTGTCGGGTGCGGTCAGGACTGAGTTGATGTGTTCAATTAAGTTCTATGTCAGACAAATCAAATATCGGGAAACAAACTGTTGAACAATAAGTATGACTATGTTCCATGTAATTATCTGCACGATATCTAGAATGTAGGACTATACGATCCCTTATCTAAAGGACAGGTTACTGATAAGATCAGAGTTTGACAGCGTCTTTGAGAGCTACGATTGCTAATCGGATTATACTTGCACTATAGTTACTAGACTTATCCAAGTAGGAGACTATTGGATTAGTATCTAAGCCCGTAACCATATTTGGTATGTACTTGACGCGGTTGTGCATGGTCATTTTGGGTTGTCTTCATCAAAGGAACTTGATAGGATGATTTGTGAAGAGAGAGGTTATTATGGTTTATTAATATATTATATGAATAAAATATTAAAAGAGAAATCATATAGTTTAATTAATATTAGACAAGAATTAATTAAGAATTAGTTTTGTGGCTAAAAGACATTAATTAAATAAAGGGGACTAGAATTGTCAATTGTGTGATAGTTGAATATTCGGCTGAGAATCCTTATGGATTAGGGAATGGACGAAATCAAGGTGGAGTCATCTTGAATTCATCCAAGGAGGCCTCATTCTAGAATGTTCTCCAATTGCTTAGGGCCTAAGTCATCCAATTAGGGTTTTGATTGAAACTCTAGAAGCTCAAGTATATAAAGACCCCTAGGGCTAGGAAAATCGGCCACCTGCTTCCTTGGAACCCTAGAGTTGATTTTTACCTCTCATCCTCTCTCCTCTACATCATTCTCTTGCTTGTGGTGTTAGTGAGGCATTAGAGGTGCTACACTTGTGACACTAAGCTTCTTGAAGATCAAAAGATTCTTGCAACCATTGAAAGGTACTATCTAAACTAGTTTAATATAGATTTTAATTTCTATGTATGCTAGATTAGGGTTTTAAGTCTTGGATGAATTGCATGTACAATAAAGAAACCTAGATCCAAGCATTTAAGGTTTTGCATGAGCACATAGGATTGTTCTTTTGTATAAAACTCATCAGTGGTATCAGAGCCTTGATTGGTTTCTGTTGTATTTGATGCTTTGTGTTTCATTCATGCTTGAAAAAATTGATTTTTTGGTCTTCTGCCTGACTGACTCGGTGAGTCCCAATGTGGACTCGACGAGTCCATATGGGGACTCGGCGAGTCGGGTCATCAGACAGAGGGATTTTCGGGATTTCATGACTATTTTCTTGTGGGATAATTACCAAATCATTTTGGATTAATAAAATACTAATTTTGTTGGTATTGTATGATTATCCTTGCCAAAATAAAAGATAATTTCAAATTAATTGAATAATTACTTCCTTATATGATAAATGTTAATTATTTGGATTATTTGGTCATTATCTTGCATTAAATTGGATTAGGTCAAAATTAGATAATCACCATAATTAAATGTTTAATTATTTATTTGAATTTTGATCTAAATAGTTTTTAAATGTTTCAAAACTTTCCCTCAAGTTTTAGAATTTTATTTTTTGGATTAAAAGTTAAATTATTAAATTATTAAATTCCAAACCCTAGAATTTTACAAGTTTAAAATTCACCCTATACTATTATAATATTATAAGAATAATTATTATATATGTATAATTTAAATGCTACTCTTACCGTTAGTAGGCCTCATTCACAAAGTTGGTCTATAAGGAGGGTATAAGTGTAACAGCCCGAATTTCCAGGTATCTTTTATGCTTATGTTTTTGGTGTTTTGTGAGGGGACTCGGCGAGTTGGAGCTCAAACTTGCCGAGTAGGATCGCGGTTCTGGACGCGGGTTCGCGCCTGGACTCGGCGAGTCCGTGCTGTTTAATGAAACCCTAATTTCTCAGGTTTGGGACCTATTTAAAGGGCCTTAAGGCCGTCATTTGTGCTCACCAGACCCCTGAGAGAAACCCTAGCGAGTTTGAGCGTTTGGAGCAAAGAAAGGAGCCATTATTGACCTTGGAGGTGTTATATTGCAAGGGAAAGGAAGCAATAGCTAAGGGGGAGTCAAGAGGAGCCACTTCCTGAAGATTTGAGGACCAGAACATCACATTTGAGGTACTACCTTCGAGCTATTCTCTGTTATGTTGATGTTTATATTGATTTAGGGCTTATTAAGCCCTTTTGTGGCTAGATCTAGTGCTTCCTTGGTCCCTTAAGTGAGTTAGGTTCTAGATCTGGACCTTTGGAGGTCCAAAGTGTCCCTTTGCCCAAGCTTTTTATGAATCCATGGGGGTTTTGGGTTGGGGTCTTTGTGCTTAAGGTCAAAACACCATTTATGAGTCATGGGGTGTGTTATGAGCACCAAGATATGGACTTTACGTGATGAATAAGCTTAGGAAGGCCAGATCTATGAGTTGTTGGAGCGGATCTGACCTCAGAAGCAAGTTTGAGTTGATGCATGGCATGGACTCGCCGAGTCTGAAGAATAGACTCGGCGAGTAGCATGAAGATTGTCCTTGACCACTCAGTGAGTGGTCCAGCCGAGTTATGAGTTGACTCAGTGAGTCAGGGAGAGTTAGAGAGGGTTGACAGGTGAACTGAGTCGAATTGGAACTCGCCGAGTTGTTCTTGAGACTTGGCGAGTTGAGTCGGGGTGGCCCCGCGATTCATACCAGGTGGAACTCGTCGATTCAGGGGAGTACTCGACGTGTCAAAAAGGGAATCCTAGAGAGTTGGTGAAAACGCTTAGACTCGCCGAGTCGCCCTAGTGCACTCGCCGAGTCCGGTCACCGTTGACCGGTTACCGTTGACCGTTGACCAGAGTTGACCAGTGTTGACTTGATAGGGGTAGTCAACCTTAGTGGTAAAAGTGTTAATTAAGAGATATATGATGTTATAGGAGGATTATAGCTCGGAGGATCGAGCACGAGAGTAGCCTCAAGGACAGGTCCGTTACACCAACTCCTACTCGTACTGCTGCCCCAGTCTTGGCAATTGGGCAAGGGAAGGGTAAGAAGGGAAAGGCTCCCTCAAAGGGCCACCATAAGGGAAAGTCCCATGATGGTACCTCTTCTAGTGGAACTAAAGCTAGTTCTGCTAAACCCAAATTCAACCCCAAGGATGCAGAAAGTCATTACTGCCACAAAATAGGGCATTGGATACAAAGCTGCTCAAAGTATCTGCAAGATATCAAGGATGGAAACATCAAGCTGTCTTTCGCAGGGAATAAGAAGAAATGGGGATGTGGAGCATGGGAAGATAAACTTGATCATGGGAAACAGAAGATCGTCGCATGTCACCAAGATTGGATTTTACTCTTTAGTGCTTAGTAATGGATTAGGACTAGATTTAAATAATTATTGCTATTTGTCAAATATGGAAAGAAACATCATTTCATTTCATGGTTTGTATAGACAAGGATTTAGATATTCATTAGATAATTAAAAGGGTTCTATTAATGCTTATCTTAATGGTGTTTTCTATTTTGAAGCATTGCCTTGTAATGGAATATATGAAACTGTGATGGTTGTAGACAATTTAGGAAATGATGTGTTGTGTATCGATTCTTCCAATAGTTTGGATAAAGCATGCTTGTAACATTTTCTTCTTGGACATGTCAACAAGAAATGCATAGCCCAACTCCAAAAGGATGGAGTGTTGGAGTCATTCGACTATAGGGACGATGGCGTGTGCGAGTCTTGTTTACTTGGAAAGATGACCAAGTCACCCTTCACTGGTACTTGTCAGAGGGGTGAGGTTTATTGGATCTCATACACACCGATGTGTGTGGGCACTTTAGATCCACCATAAGGGATGTGAATCGCTTCTATGTGACTTTCACTGATGATTATAGCAGATATGGATATATCTACTTAATCAAGCATAAGTCAGAAACATTTGAAAAGTTCAAAGAGTTTAAACAAGAAGTGGAGAATCAGTTGGGCAGGAAAATCAAGATGCTTTGATCCAATGGAGGTGGAGAGTACCTAAGTCTTAAATTCCACGACTACCTCAAGGAATGCGGAATCGTTTCGCAATTGACACCGTCTAGGACACTGCAGTTAAATGGTGTAGCTGAGAGGCATAATCGAACCTTGCCAGACATGGTTCGTTCCATGATGAGTCGTGCTTCGCTACCTATCTCATTTTGGTGGTATGCCTTAGAGACTTCTGCCCATATCCTTAACAAGCTTGAACCTCGTAGTGAGCGGTGTATTTTCATCAGCTACCCACAGAAATCCTTTGGATATCTCTTCTATAGACCGAGTGACATGTCATCTTTGTTATGAGGAGAGGGGTTTTCCGAGAGCGAGAACTCATAAGCCAAGGGGACAGTAGGAGGCAAATCGATCTTGAAGAGCTTCAAGAGTCGGGCGATGAAGGAACCTCTAATGTTGGCACTCAATCTGAGGAGGAAACTCTGGTTGAACCGATTGATGAATCCTTACCTCTTAGACGTTCCAGTAGAGTTAGTGATCCACCCGTGTTGTATGGTTTTCATATTACTAGTGAGGGTGATACGTTTATTAGTGATAGTACACTAATAAATTTGGATGAGTCTAATAGCTACAAGGAAGCCATGGCAGGCCCGAAGTCTGTGAAATGGAAAGAGGCTATGGACAGCGAGATTCAGTCCATGTATGACAACCATGTTTGGTATTTGGGTTACAATGTGCCAGGTCGTAAGACGGCCGGGTGCAAGTGGATCTTCAAGAAGAAGACCGACATGGATGGGAAGGTACACACTTATAAGGCGCGATCGGTTGCGAAGGGCTTTACTCAAACTCCTAGAGTTGACTATGATGAGACCTTCTCACCAGTTGCGAAGATAAAGTCGATTAGGGTGATGCTGGCCATTGCTGCATTTCATGACTATGGGATATGGCAGATGGATGTCAAAACTGCTTTCCTTAATGAAAATTTGGTTGAGGATGATTACATTTATGGACTAAAACAAGCATCTCGCATATGAAATATTTGTTTCGATGAGAAGGTCAAAGATTTTGGTTTTCTGCGAAGCAAGGATGAATTATGTGTATATGGCAAAGCCAGTGGGAGTATAGTAAGCTTCCTTATATTGTATGTCGATGACATACTACTCATAGGAAACGACATCCCGAAGCTGCAGGAAGTCAAGTCCTGGCTTGGAAAGTGTTTCGATATGATGGACGTCGGAGAGGCTGTCTATATTATGGCAATAAGGATAGTGAGAAACAGGAGTAAAAGACTAATAGGACTTAGTTAGAATACTTACTTGGAAAAGGTACTAAAACGTTTTAGTATGTAGAATTCCAAGAAAGGGGATTTACCAATCCAAAGTAATGCCAAGTTGAGTAAGACTTAAAGCCCGACTACCAAATTCGGGATAGCAAATATGAGATAAGTACCTTACACTTCCGTAGTTGGCTCGATTATGTATGCGATGACTTGTACTCGCCCTGATGTGGCCTTCGCTTTGAGCATGGTCAGCAGATATTAAGGGAACCCTGGTAAAGCACATTGGACCGCAGTCAAATTATTATTAAGTACCATCGGAGGACCAAGGAATGGTTTCTAGTCCTTGGTGGGAGTGATGACTTAAAGGTATGAGGGTATAGTGACGCCAGTTTTCAGACCGACCGAGACAACTATCATTCTTAGTCGAGCTGGGTCTTTACCCTGAATGGAGGAGCAGTGACTTGGAAAAGTTCCAAGCAAGAGACCGTAGTTGATTCAACGTGCAAATCAGAGTACATAGTGGCGAGCGAAGTGTCAAAGGAGGCACTATGGCTGAAGAACTTCATCGGAGACCTTGGAGTTGTTCCAGCTATAAAGGAGCCTATGGAGATTTTCTGTGATAATGAAGGAGCGGTTGCCTTGACCAAGGAACCGAGGGATCATTATAGATCTCGACATATCGACAGGAAGTATCATTTTATTCGACATTGGGTGCAAGTGCTTAACCTCACCCAGTCCCTTCGTAAGGGGATATGCTGGGTTATCCTCTGACGATACTCTCTTCACTGCGAGGAGTCCCTCTTCCACCCGATGTCGAATAAAATGATATTTCATGTCGATATGTCGAGAGCTACCATGATCCCTTGGTTCCTTGGTGAAGGCAACCGCTCCTTCATTATCACATAAAATCTAATATCGTCCTTCAACCCGATGCTCCTAGCGTGCTGCAAGTGCTTAACCCTACTCAGTCCCTTCGAGATCTAATATCGTCAGAGGATAACCCAACAGATCCCCTTACGAAGGGAATGATTAGGTTTAACCACTTGCAGCACGCTAGGAGCATTAGGCTGAATCACGATATTAGATCTCGAAGGGACTGAATAGGGTTAAGCACTTGCAGCACGCTAGGAGCATCGGGCTGAAGGACGATATTAGATTTTCTGTGATAATGAAGGAACGGTTGCCTTCACCAAGGAACCAAGGGATCATGGTAGATCTAGACATATCGACAGGAAATATCATTTTATTCGACATCGGGTGGAAGAGGGACTCCTCGTAGTGAAGAGGGTATCGTCGGAGGATAACCCAGCATATCCCCTTACGAAGGGACTGAGTGAGGTTAAGCACTTGCAGCACGCTAGGAGCATTGAGCTGAAGGATGATATTAGTTTAGATTAGATAGCTTCGAAACGTGTAATACATAAATTGTAATTGACATTTGATGATTAAATAAAGGGGTATTATTTATAAGTAAAGTTACTGTCTTATGTTGATTATTTACCTATTATTTCAGTTTGCATGTTTTGACTTCCTGAATAATAAGATTACTCAAACGTTCCGTAGTCGCACGTACTTTGGGGGTAGGTATGAAAGAAGATTGTCATGAATTGGTTTGTAGATTGTCTAAAGTGTATTAGACATAGCAAAAGTTTGTTGCAACGTTCATGGGTGCTTATGAATTTGATTTGAGCATTGGATTAGACCTGCGCTTGCTGGTATCACTTCATGGATTTTATCTCAAGTGATCGCAAGACGATAATATCATATGGTCTTAAAACCTAGATATATGGTTTATTGTTTGCAACTTGGTTGTACATTGATAATGCATAAACGCATCAGTAACTTGATGTTATAAAACAAATTGGTGTGTATGATTTGATGAGTAAACAGTAAATGAATATAAGTCGAAGTTTATCTGTTCCTTTTATCCTAAGTGGGTAAAAGCGATATCAGGGCCCCTCGATGATTTGGTTTCACTTATGTATCGGGCTCGGTCAGGACTGAGTTGATGTGTTCAATTAAGTTCTATGTCAGACAAATCAGAGATCGACAAACAAACTACTGGACAATAAGTATGACTATGTTCCATGTAATTATCCGCACGATATCTAGAACGGAGGACTATAGTATCCCTTATCTAAAGGACAGGTTACTGATAAGATTAGAGTTCGAAAACGTCTTTGAGAACTATTATTTCTAATCGGATTGTACTTGCACTATAGTTACTAGACTTATCCACTTTTGGATTAGTGTCTAAGCCTGTAACTATATTTGGTATGTACTTGACCCGATTGTGCATGGTCCTTTTAGGTTGCCTTCATCAAAGCAACTTGATAGGATAATTTGTGAAGATAAAGTTTATTATGGTTTATTAATATATTATATGAATAATATATTAAAAGAGAAATCATATAGTTTAATTAATATTAGATAATAATTAATTAAGAATTAATTATGTGGCTAAAAGACATTAATTAAATAAAGGGGACTAGAACTGTCAATTGTGTGATAGTTAAATATTGGGCTAAGAATCCTTATGGATTAGGGCACGGACGAAATCAAGGTGGAGTCCATCTTGAATTTGTCCAAGTAGGCCTCATTCCAGAAGGTTCTCCAATTGCTTAGGGCCTAAGTCATCCAATTAGGGTTTTGACTGAAACCCTAGAAGCTCAAGTATATAAAGACCCCTAGGGCTAGCAAAAACGGCCACTTGCTTCCTTGGAACCCTAGAGCTGATTTTTGCCTCTCATCCTCTCTCCTCTACATAATTCTCTTGCTTGTGGTGTTTGTGAGCCATTAGAGGTGTTACACTTGTGACACTAAGCTTCTTGAAGACCAAAAGATTTTTGCAACCATTGAAAGGTACTATCTAAACTAGTTTAATATAGATTTTGATTTCTATGTATGCTAGATTAGGGTTTTAAGTCTTGGATGAATTGCATGTACAATAGAGAAACATAGATCCAAGCATTTAGGGTTTTGCATGAGCACATAGGATTGTTCTTTTGTATAAAACCCATCATTTATACCCACACGTAGCTATCGACGAGATCTAGAACTTTCATTTAGACTCCGTTGTCTAATTTTGAATATATTTTTGAATCTATATTTTTAATAGGATTAAACTGTTAAAGCTTGTATAAAAATCCTAACTCTCTCATATGAATTTCGTTCTCGACTGTCTTTATATCGACATAAACATATGGAAGAGATCTTCAAGTCTCGTTTAGATTTTTTTTCCTAACAATCGACCGATCTCTTTTTCGGTTTTTGTGTTGTACACTGTTACACTGAAAATTCTAAAAATCATAACTTCCTCTTATGAAGTCAGATTTGGAAGTTCTCTATACGCATGCTCTCGGTTTTGCAATTACTACGACTTTCGTCAAGGCTATTTATCCTAAATATCCCTCTATCAAAACGTCTATTTACGTGACTGGTTGATCATACTGTAAGGCAAAAAAATGGGTTGTCACAGGAATTCATATCAAATAGTTATGACTATTTTACGGACTTCAACCGTCTAAGCCCACACAAATATGACTTTAAACATAAAGTGACAATTAGCCGACAGAGTCTAGATAAAAGTTGTATTACTCGTCGATAGCTACGCATGGATATAAATAACGTCGAAAACAAAGTTCTAATAAAAAATATACGAGTTTTTGAAGTTTTTCGAAAAGCGGCACATGCATTGCAGGCTGCAGTGAGTGCATGCCTTTTAGAAGGGTGACACAGACCACCCCCTATGCGACACATGGCACCAACCTAAAGTAATAGCGTAGCACGAGTATGCGACACACACTTGTATATGTGTTGTGCGTATAGTAAAAAATATGCTATAAATAGAAGCTCAGCCCTCATTGCTTCCCTCACACCTCCAAAAATTCTCTCCTGGAAACCTCTCTCCCTAGTCTGAAATTCTTTACATTTTAGGGATATTTGGTGAAGCCCTGAGGCAATAGAAAGCCCGATGAAAATGAGCTTTTGGATCAGTGTTCTGCCTGTGAACTTTCTGGACTTTTTGTTAGAAACTTTGTAAGTTAAGCTGCATTTATTATACTTTAAGTGTAACTTGTATTTATATTCATAGTCGATATTATGAACCTATAAATAAGATTTATCGGTGATTCCATGTCATATTACTAATTGATCTACTTATGAGGGTAATCTTTAGGCTATATTTAGTGAGGTGTTTAAAGTGAGATTTTCAAACAGTATACTGATGGGATTTAGGTAAACAAACAAAAATAAAACCCATAAGTTTGCAGCAACCTAAACAGGATCTATGTTTTCTCTATTGAACCTATAACTAAGAACCATAAAGAAACCTGCAAACCCTATGCTATTTTCGAAATCAACATGAGAGGGTTTTAGGATTACAAGCATTTTAGTTGCTATAGTAAACAACTAGAAATTCCCTTTGTAGATCTCTTGGAAGCAAGAACCATAATTATTGTGCCTTTAATGGAATCACACCCAAGCTAGCAAGAGGATAATATAAGATAGAGGAGGCACAAATTTCTTCCAAGGCTTTTGGAGGGAAGGCATGGGCCAAAAACAAGGTTATGGGACTCCTTATATAGTTGAGGAAACTTGCTAACAAATCTAGGTTAAAGGGATATGCCCTAGATCCTTTGAATGGTGACAAAGCAGCGCAAAACCACTTGCCCAAGGGGCCTTGGATGAAATATTGTAGGGATTCCCTAGGGATTTTCATACACCTATCCCAAGGGGTTCTAGAGTCTTCATTTCTCAACTATTAACAAATAACAAAACAGTCTCTATACTTTTAATTAATCCAGTTAATCCTAAAATTAATTTCAATTAATTTCTGGTTAATTATTAATTAAATAATATTATTTCTAATAAATATATTATTTTCATAACATATTAATAAACTATTTATTTAATTTATTATTCACATAATAAATTAATCTCTCTCTCTCGTTCTCTCTAAAAATCATCATGTCCAATTGTTAGGTTTGAGGGCAACCCAAAAGGATTGTGCTACTATCAATTCAAGTATATACCAATTTTAGTTATGAGCTTAGAAACCTAATCCAACAGTCTCCCACTTAGATAAGTCTATAATTATAATTATTAGTATAACTTCTGAATCGATCAGCAAATTGTAGCTTCCAAAAGCCTTTATCAAACTGTGACCCAGTCATTTACGTGTCCTAAGATAAGTGATCATATAATCCTCCTGTAACATCCTGGAATAGCAAGAGTATAGTTGAAGGGCTAAAAGAGTAAAATTGGAAGGGAACTCGGCGAGTCCATGGATGGACTCGGCGAGTAGAGTCGCGACTTGGTCGCGTGTTAAGTGGCCGACTCGGCGAGTCAGTAAGGTGGACTCGGCGAGTAGGCGCTGAGTGGAGAAAACCCTAATTCTTGGGGTTGAGCCCTATATAAAGAACATAACATTCATTCCCCCATCCTCTTTACTCATCCCCAAGTCCAGAAACCCTTAGCCTTCGTGTGTGTGAGTGATCATATTGCATTGGGAAGCTTGGAGAAGCAATTGTTGAGGAAATCTTGAAGGGTAGGAGGCTTGGAGCAAGGGGATTTGCTTCGATTCGAGTTCCATTGTAGTTGGGGCATTCTTTTGAGGTAATATCTCGTCCTTGGGCTGTTATTCTTATGGATTCATCATTATGGGGTTTGTGGGGAGGTTATCTTTGGGTGTTTTGGAGTTTAGAGGTTAGATCTGAGGTTGCTACCTCAGATCTGGAATGGAGAAGGGTTGGAATGCCTGAAAGTCCCTGTGTTTGAGTTTGTAGTGAAGCTATCATGTCCCAAACCCTAGCCCCAAAGTGTTAAAGGCCTAGATCTCTTTGGATTCACGTAAAGTTTGCCACTTTACGTGATGGATGGGTTGTAGGAGGCTAGATCTATGTTTTGGATCAATTGCATGGCCCGGAGTGCTTCTGTATGGATTCAGACCGGTGGTACTCGGCGAGTCACATGGGTGGACTCGACGAGTTTCTTGAAGATGAGCTAGAACTCGACGAGTTGGAAGAACAACTCGGCGAGTTGGATGAAGATGGCCTGGAACTCGGCGAGTTGTATGAACAACTCGGCGAGTAGGTTGAAGATAGCCTTAGACTCAGCGAGTCTGTTCTTGGACTCGGCGAGTCTTGGCGAAGAGTCGCAATATTTTCTGGTCGAGTCGAGAATCGGTGAGTCAAGGGATGACTCGGTGAGTTGTGTGCGAGTGGACTCGGAGTTGTTGGACTCGGCGAGTCTCGGGGTGACTCGGCGAGTTAGGTCGCGGATTGAGGGAAGTCCTGAGCTTGGGGACTCTACGAGTCATCAGGTTGACTCGGCGAGTAGAGTCAGTCATGGGTTGACTTTGACCTTGTCCAAGGGATGACCATTTGACTTCCGGGGTTATTTTGGTAAATAAGGGTATTTATTGAGTTGAGTGTTTTGGTGTTCAGTGGAGGAGTTCGTGTCGGAGTTTGGAGCAGCGGGATCTTATCCTTTCAGCCGGCAGTTTCGAGGTGAGTTATCCTCACTATATCAACAGGGTCTAAGGCACCAAGGCCGACCCTTATCGGATTGAGATCCGGGTAGTTGTTGTTATGTTACTGCTTATATATGTTTGCATCCTGAGAGCTAGGATGGTATATGTTAGAGACCTGATTGAGATCGGTATCTTGAGAGATAGGGAGATGCTATGCTAGTGACCTGTTAGGTCGGTATCCTGGCTAGGATGATGATATGTTATGTGATCTGTTTGATCTGCTTGTTGACTGTGAATTGCTATATGATTGTATGTATATGTGCACATGGTTGTTTGGACTGGATTTGGGTTGAGGCGGATCCTGCTTTGTGCTGTAGGCCAAGATACCCAGGGCGGACCGGTTGTTCCGAAGGCCCAGCGAGCGGTCAGGATAGGCTGTAGGCCCCAAGAGGGCGGACCAGACGTGCCGAGGCTCGGAGAGTGGACCAGGCCGACTGAAGGCCCGGTGCGGGCGGACCAGTCATATAGTAGACTCTGAGAGTGGAACAGGTGGATTGAAGGCCTGGTGCGGGTGGACCAATCACACTGCAGACTCGATGTATGTGGTTAGATTCGGAGAGTGGACCAGGTGGATTGAAGGCCCGGTGCGGGCGGACCAATCACACTGTAGACTCGAGGTTTATGGCTAGACTCAGAGGGTGGACCAGGTGGACTGTAGGCCGGTGCGGCGGACCAGTCACACAGTAGACCCGAAGTGCATGGCTGTTCTGTGATCATATATGTTGTGGCATGTTATGCGTGTATGGTATATGTGGTTGGTATTTTGGGGATATCTCACTAAGCTTTCGGGCTTACAGTTGTGGTTTTATGTTTTTCAGGTTCTTCAGGAGACTGTGGCAAGGCGAAGGCGTGATCGTACCACTCCTCATGATTTTGTAGTAATGTGATTCTGGGAATATTTAAATGTTTTGTATTGAAAACCTTTTTGTAAAGATTTAATGGAATCGAGTTGTTTTTGAAAAATTTAAAATTGGTTGTATTTTTCGGTTGTTACACCTCCTTTCTGCAAGATATCATTCGAACACGAGACATGGAATAGAATCAATCTCATTGTTCAAAACTTTGTTTCTTGATTTTTGATTTGTAATGACATAGAACTTCTAATTAAACACATCAATCTAGTCCTGGTCGGGCCCGACACTATAATATCGCTTTTCCTGTTAGGACAAAAAGAACGGATAAACTTTGACTTATATGTTTGCACTATTTACTCATAAAATCATGCATGGCAATACATTATATAACATCAAGTTACTGATGTGTTAACATATTAACAATGCACAATTGACTTGCAAACTACGACTCATATATCTCCGTTTTAAGATTATAAAATATTATCCTCTCAGAATTACTCGTGATAAGTTCCATGAAGTAATTCTCTGAGCATGGGTTTATCCAATACTTAAATATCTATTTCAAATTACTCATGAATATTGCATCAATACCATTTCTATGTCTAAAACCGTTTATGCAATCTACAATTCAATTCATGATGTCTTAATTCACTACTTACTTCCAAAAGTACAAACGACTATGGAGTTTGAATAATCAAATTATTAGGGAAGTAAAACATGCAAAGTGAAATACAATAATAAACTAATTAACTATGGTCTCAAAACTATTGAATATAAATAAAACACTTATTATTTAATCACCATAATAATCAAGACTTTATTCATTGTATAATGTTTCGAGTAATCAACTAACAACTTGAATTAAATAATATTAGTTATGCCATGTTATGAACAATTCTATTATGCCTCTCTATGGTCCTTCCTTTGTGAATAGATCAACTGGACATTATTCCAATAATGCTCATTTCATAATTCCAAATTCTTGTCATTATCTAAAATGTATTGGAATTCCAACCTTACATTCATTTACCTTCCGTGATGTCAAGGCTTCAAAGTCACAGAGACTAAGCCAACGATATAACAGAATGTTCCATTGGAGCTTTGTTACTAGAAACAATTCCATGATAATGAACGCTCAAATTCAAGGTACACTCCTTGAATACTTCTCTTTCATTAAAGTTTCCAACTCACATGTAGATTTAATAATCAACTCCTGTTATGAAAACATTTCCATATTCCCATATGACCATCAATTCTGATCAAGAATCATCTCAATCATGTCACTATGTTCTATCCAAATAAATACCATACTTCCAATTTTCCAAAAGAAACCAATTTTTAATAAACCTTATAATGTTCTTGACGGTTTTTAACAACTCTGGTCACCCAAAAACTCTAATCTTTTTCCTCTTAATGCTCAAGGCATTTGGAAAAATAACTGAATATTATAGCATATATAATTGGTCATGTATTCAAAGCATATGGAACTCGATTCATTATATACGATATATTCAATCACTTGCTATAATATTTCCATATATTTAATTTCCTATGGTCAACCATTTCAACATGATATGCATATATGTTTATGACTAAGTTCTATTAAACTATGCAATATAATCCTTTAGATTCGAGAAGAAGTATGAGTGTTTTCTCCCTTAAGTCTATTATAACGAAACAAGTCCCAAACCTTGCACTTTGCAAATTGAAGAACTTTGTTCCCTATGAACAGTATTATCAACATGCAATACTAGCATAACAGTTATGCTCCCACTAGCTTTGACATGTACCCAGAAATCAACTGGACTTCAAAAAATCAATAATCTTGACTTTCTTACTGAAGTACAGATTTTTGTTACGTGATGCTCCGATAAGTCTCCAACTATACTTTTTAAGCTTATACACCTTCATTGGATAGCATATGTATGTGTTCAAACCCTTTCAAAACTTGTAGATATATGTTATGAAAATTCAAACAATTACTTGTCATTCCTCACAATTCAAAATATGAAGAAGGATGTCGTAATCATATTATGAATTTGAGAATGCAATTAACATAGCCAATATCCATATTGATCTTTATCAGATCCTATAATTTATTGGCGAAAGTATTTCCTCACAATCATTCTCATTAATTAGAGCGAAAACTCTTCCACCTACATTTTACGGTGCATACATTTCCTTCCATGTGGATCTATCATTTCCAACCTACAATCATAAGACAAGATTGTGACAAAACCAAATTCAAATTTAGCTTTCCTTTCATGGACTAAATTTCTCTTATTATAAATTTATTGCCCTTTAGCAACACAATGGCCTGCCAGTGCTTCCGATTTTGTTAGCAACTCACCCATATTGATCAATGTACTTTTACTGACCAACGAGCTTTTGCTTTTGCAGTTACATGAAAACATAGAACTCATAAGGTTTGCCAACTCAACTGGATGTGCATAGAAATAAGAATGTGTCAATCGAACACGACAAGTTATTAACCTTAGGTCGCGTACTAGTGATAACTAAAAGGTTTATTATTGGTTGACTCGTGAAACACTCAAGATCAATACGACTCCCACTGACTTCATGACATATGTGCTTTCTCTCAAGGAACATTCCTTTCCAAGAGAATACCAATGTTCAAAATTTCACATGGATTCTCAACATGAAAACACTTAACAGAAAAGGTTTCAGGTTATCTTTTGTTTCTCGATTAACGAAAACATCACAACTCTAATTTTATATGTGCGAGAGTAAGAAAAACATTTTTACTCCACATATTTCGAGGTGTTTTCAACCTTCTTAGTTTGAAATGAGTTTCAAGATACGATTTGCAGTTGCTAGAGTATGGCTCTACAACTTGATTTGGAACAAAGTAGGACTCATCTATGATCACACCATTTCTAACAACATTCGATTCCACTTCTTAGTCATACAAATGCACTAAGATTTTCTTGGAGAGGTCAATTGTGATACAATTTTACAATTACTAAGATGATCATAAAATATGATACTTAAGTACTCTCCTTTCCTTTCACAGATTGGAGAATCTTTTATCTTTCTTCCTAATAGGTTTTTCTTCTTCATTTTGCTATTCCTTGAAACTTTTTCAAAATATTAGAATTATGCTTAATCTTATAAACACAACCATATTTACTGAAACACTAGTAAAACATGACGAATAAAGTTATCGTCCTTTGTAGTGGGTCTGAATACTCCATATCAACATGTAATAGATCCATCAATCCTTTGCTTGCCTCACATAATTTAACAACGTGAATTTTCAAAACAATTTTTCATTTTTAATATATAACATAAGTCGTGATAAAATCTCAAAATTCAAAGTATCATATACCATCTCGGTAAATACATCCCAGAATCTCAAGTACATAAAAACTTCCTCAGTGTGTACTGGTCATGCCGGCGCCTTCCCGCGATCCTCACTGGTACCTGAAACACATATCACATAAATCGGTAAGCATAAATGCTTAGGGAGTTCCCCAAAATACCACATACAACACATATGCCACTCAAGGCCATAACTCTATGAAACCCTCTAGTCCATGTGTCTCAGGGGACTTCCGTCCCAACCCTGGTAGACCTTCTGGTCCTACCTATAATAACCTTCCGGTCCTCCCCTTCGACCTTCCGGTCCGTATCTTCTTGAACTGTGTTGACCTTTCGGTCCATAGCATACTACTCATAATATATCATAACACATGCATATCACATATCAACATATATCACATACTCTTCATGACACATAAGACCTTTTGTTCACACCTAATTACCACTCTAGGTAACGTATAGTGAGAAGACTCACCTCGTATGATGTCAGATAACCTCTCGTGCTCAAGAATCTGATCTAGTCTCCTCCAATCAAAAGATAACATCCCTAATCAAATACTTTATCTTGACCTCATTTTTAAAGAATGGGTAGAAGACCATTCTACCCCTCCCTGACCTTCCTTGAACTAGCTTGACTAAAACCCTAGGGTCAACTGAAGTCAATTCTAGTCAACGGTCAAACTTTAACCAGACTCGTCGAGTGCACTTGGGTGACTTGGCCAATCTATGCGTGTCCTATGAATCCTCATAAGGCCTCACTCGACTCGTCGAGTTCACCTTTCACTCGACGGGTTACCACTGGTCACGAATCGTGGGGCAACCCGACTCGACTCGTCGAGTTCCCTTATGGACTTGGTGAGTTTTGTAACAACGTGAATTTTCAAGACAATTTTTCATTTTTAAATCATACTTATAATCATCAAAAACAATATCGAACACAATGTATCCAATGTTATCATAACAAACAAATCCCAGAATCTTAAACATAATCTCTATGAGTGTGTACGGATCATGTCGGCGCCTTGTTGCGATCCTCTCTAGTACCTGAAACATATAACACAACAACTGTAAGCATAAATTCTTAGTGAGTTCCCCAAAATACCACATACAACACATACGCCTTTCCAGGCCATAACTCTGTGGGACCTTCCGGTCCAAGTGTCTCAGGGGACTACCGTCCCGAATCCTGGTAGACCTTCCGGCCCTACCCGTATCGACTTTCCGATCTGTAACCTCCTGACCTTCCGGTCCATGTCATCTGGACATTCCGGTCCATATCATCTTGACCTTCCGGTCCTTATAATACATAACATACATAACACATACATATCACATAACAGCATATAGAACGTACATCTCATATCATATAAGACCTTTCGGTCACACATAGGTACCCTTCCAGGTACAATATAGTGAGAAGACTCACCTCAAACGAAGTCGGATAAACTCTCGTGCTCAACATCCCGACCTAGCCTCCTCCTATCATTCAAATAAAATTCCCTATCAATAATCTCTCATAGTCTCATCTCTAAAGATTGGCTCGGAAGGCCATTCTACCCCTCCCTAAACTCTCTTGAATCAGTCTTGACCAAAACCCTAAGGTCAACGAAAGTCAACGGTCAAACTTTAACCCAACTCGTCGAGTCCACATGGGTGACTCGGCGAGTTCATACGGGTCTTTTGAATCCATCTAGCCTCGCTTGGCACGTCGAGTCATCCCCTTCACTCGACGAGTTACGCCTGTCACGAATTGCGGGGTAACCCCACTCGACTCGTCAAGTCCCCTTATTGACTCTGCGAGTTTCTACCATGGCAACACTCAAACGACCTTTTGAGGTCAGATCTGCTTCTCTAGCCTATAGATCTGACTTCCCCATGTCCAGTAATCACGTAAAGGTCACATCTTGACATCTATGCAACGCTTACAAGGCTTCTTTGGTGAAATGGCTTCTAAAATGGCAACCTAAGTCCATAACTCCAATGGGATAGCATAAAGCTAGGTGGTTGGGACTCTCTGGACCTCTTAAGGTCCAGATCTAAGAATCATTCGACCTTGGCACCTTTCATACTTCGAATTCAAGCTAAAGAAGTCATAAGATAACCCTAGATTCACACAAATCTCCATAAACACGAGGATGAGTATAGATTAATACCTCCAACAGTCTCCTCTGATCAAATGGAAGTAGATCTAAACTCCACAACCCTCCTAGCTTGCCCTCCTTTCTGCTAGGAATCCGGATGTTACAAGTTCCTTCCATGGCAACACTCAAATGACCTTTTGAGGTCAGATCTATTTCTATAACCTATAGATCTGACTTCCCGATGCTCAATAATCACGTAAAGGTCCAATCTTTACACCCATGCAACACACATAAGACTTCTTTTGGTGAAATAGCTTCTAAAATGGCAACCTAGGTTCATATCTCTAATGGAACAGCATAAAGCAGAATGGTTGGGACTCTTTGGACCTCTTAAGGTCCAGATCTAAGACTTATTCCACCTTGGGACCTCATAAGCTTCGAATCCAAGCTAAAGAAGGGATAAGAAAACCCTAGATTCAAGTAGTCCACCATATATTCGAGAATGGATGTAGATTCATACCTCTAATAGCACCCTCTGATAGAATAGCAGCAAATCTGAGCTCCTTAGCCCGCCTAGCTTGCCCTCCTTCCTTCTTCCTTGCAAAATCACACTAGAGATGATGAAAATGGCTTCCTCTCTCACTCGCTATGCTCTCTGGTGCTCTGGTTCTCTCAAGGGTGAAGATGGCCGCCAATGAAGGCTAAAAGGTTCCTTAAATACGGCACAGGCTCAAAGATTTAGGGTTTCTATCTACAGTACGGACTTGTCGAGTCCATTCATTAAACACGTCACCAAGTCGCGATCCTACTCGATGAGTCTAGGTGTTAACTCGTCGAGTCCCTCTTCTTAACTCAAAATAAATAATTAAAATATGCTACCTAGAAATCCGGATGTTATAATTCTCCCCCACTAGAATCAGACTTCGCCCTCGAAGTCTCGCTCTATGACAACTCTGGATGTATCTCCCGCATCTCCAACTCCGGCTCCCAAGTCAGCTCGGACCCTTTCCGATGCTGCCACTGGACCTGAACCAGGGGCACCTCTTTGTTTCTTAGAACCTTGATCTTCCAATCCAAGATCGCAATCGGCCTCTCAATGTAATTCAGGCTTGGATCCACCGGAATATCCTCTAGTGGTACTATTGTCGTCTCATCAGCTATACACTTCCTGAACTGGGATACGCGGAAGGTATCATGTATTTGGCTCAACTCCGCAGGTAGCTCCAAACGATATGCTACCTTTCCCACCCTCACGGTCACCCTGAAAGGACCAACGTACCGTGGCCCCCGCTTGCCCCGCTTCCTGAATTGGATCACTCCTTTTCAAGAAGATACCTTCAGGAGTACGAAGTCTCCCACCTGGAACTCAATTTCGGATCGTTTCCTATCCGCATAACTCTTCTGATGACTCTGGGCTGTCAGCAACCTCTATTTGACCTGCTATATCTACTCGGTAGTCTGAAGCACTATCTCAGTGCTTCCTATCACTCTCTGTCCTAATTCTCCCTAACTGATGGGGGTCCTACACCTCCTCCCGTATAACAGCTCAAAGGGAGGCATACCAATGCTCGAGTGGTGGCTGTTGTTGTAGGAAAACTCGGCCAAGGGTAGGTACAAATCCCAACTCCCACCGAAGTCCATGACACATGCTCGCAGCATGTCCTCAAGCATATGTATCGTTCGCTCACTTTGTCCATCCGTCTGTGTATGGTAAGCAGTACTGAAATGCAATCTCGTACCCAACTCCTCTTGTAACTTCTTCCAGAATCTGAAAGTGAAACGTACATCTCGATCGACACAATCGAGATGGGCATTCCATGTTGCGACACCACCTCTCTCACATATGTCTCTGCCAGCCTCTCTGCAGAAGAGCTCTCACTGATAGCAAGGAAGTGAGCACTCTTCATCAGCCGATCCACAATCACCCAAATTGCATCAACACCCCTCGCGGTCCTTGGCAATTTGGTGATAAAATCCATAGAAATTTGTTCCCACTTCCATTGGGGATCCTCTAATGGTTGCAGCTTGCCATGCAGACGCTAGTGCTCGGCCTTAACCCGGTGACAGGTCAAGCACCTCTCAACTACCCACGCGACATCCCTCTTCATACAGGGTCACTGGTAGTCTCTCTTCAGGTCCAAATACATCTTGGTGGCCCTGGGATGGATCGAGAATCTCGATCTGTGAGCCTCCTCCATCAATATGCTACCTGCCACTCCCATAAATTGCACCCAAATCCGACCATGAAACGTCATAAGCCCTCGGCTATCAGTAACAAACTCGGACACCTACCCAATCACCCGCTCCCTCTTGGGGTTCTCCGGTCTCACAGCCTCTGTTGGGCCTCTTGGATAATATCCAATATCGGAGTCATCACCGTCATCCTCATACACACATCTCGTATAGGGGCACTCTTTGCCCTGTGGCTCAGGGCATCGGCTACAATGTTAGCCTTGCCCGGGTGGTACAGGATCTCACAGTCATAATCCTTCACCATATCCAACCATCTCCTCTGGCGCATGTTTAGGTTAGGCTGATCCATTAGATACTTTAAGCTCTTATGGTCTGTGTATATGGTACACCGAACCCCATACAAGTAATGGCGCCATATCTTGAGGGCGAACACCACTGCCCCCAACTCCAAATCGTGGGTAGGATACCTCGTCTCATGAAGCTTCAGTTGCCTCGACGCATATGCTATCATGTGCCCTCTCTGCATAAGGACCACACCCAACCCCGATATCAACGCATCACAGCACACCACAAAATCTTCCATTCCCTCTGGAAGGGCTAACATCGGTGCTTCGCACAATCTCTGGCGAAGAGTCTCAAACGAGGTCTATTGCTCTGGACCCCATGTAAAGCCACGCCCTTCCGGGTAAACCTGGTGAGAGGAACGACAATCTTGGAGAAATCCCTGATAAATCTCTGGTAGTATCCGGCCAATCCCAGAAAACTCATGATCTCGGTGGGGGATCTCGGCACCTCCCAGCTCATAACCGCCTCAATCTTGGCCGGATCGACCAATATCCCATTCTGGTTAACGAGGTGTCCTAAGAACTAGACCTCTCGTAACCAGAAATTATACTTGGAGAATTTGGCGTAAAGCCTCTCCGATCTCAATACTCCTAGAATCTCTCTCAGATGCTCCTCATGTTGCTCTCTAGATCTCTAATACACCAGAATATTGTCGATGAACACGATCACCGATCTATCCAACATCGGCCTGCATACTCTGTTCATGAGATCCATGAACGTTGCTAGTGCATTGGTGAGCCCAAAAGGCATCACCACGAACTCGTAATGCCCGTAACGAGTCCTAAACGCCGTATTCTGGATATCCTCATCACGCACTCTCATCTGATGATATCCAGACCTCAATTCTATCTTGGAGAACCAAGATGATCCCTGCAACTGATCGAACAGATCGTCATTCCTCGGTAATGGATAACGGTTCTTGACCATCAACTTGTTCAACTCCTAGTAATCAATGCACATCCGGTGTGAACCATCCTTTTTCTTGACAAAAAGGATCGGCGCTTCCCCTGGTGAGCTACTCGGCCTAATAAATCCTTTCCCCAACAGCTCCTGAAGCTGTGAGGATAACTCCTGCATCTCTGGTGGCATAAGGCGATAGGGCGCCTTGGCGATAGGTGCTGCCCCCGGAACCAAATCAACGCGGAAATCCACCTGCCTCTCGGGAGGCACTCCCAAAAACTCCTCGGGGAAAACATCCGGGAACTAATGCATTATTGGCACATCATCGACCGAGCTTGGCCTCTCTGCGGCCACTCGTGTGTCCATTACAAAGGTTACAAATCCTTTGCAGCCCTACTGTAAACTCTGTCTCGCTCTGGCAGCAGAACAAAATGCTGACCCAGATCGGCTACCCTCGCGATACACCATAAGTACTCCCCCACTAGGGTCACGTATCGTCATCAACTGGCGCTCTCAGTCTATAACAGCTCCAAATCAGCTTAACCAATCCATGCTTACAATGACACAAACATCCCCCATCACAATTGGGACCAGATCTATCAGGAACTCAACACCGAAGATCTCGAGTATACATCCTTGAATCATATCCGTAGCATAAACCGCTCGCTCTTCAGCTATAGAAACTCGTAGAGGTTGACTGAACGCCTCTCTTCGGATACCGATGTGTTGTCTAAACACGAATGACACGAAAGATCGACTCGCACCCGAGTCAAATAACACCAAAGCAGGTACAGAACTCACAAGAAAAGTACCTATGCATACTATAATATAAGCACAATATCTCACATCAGTATAAGTAAATAAAAGAATACATACCAGCCACAACATCGGGCGCTGCGCGGACCTCCTCTGATGTCAACTGGAAGGCTCTCCCGCAAGCCTTTGGTGCCTCGGCCTTCGTTGGCCAACCCTCAGTAGCTCGTGCAGCAGCAGGGGCAGATCCCTGCGCTAATCCCTATAACAACTGTGGGCACTCGGCCCTCCGGTGACCCGTCTGGTTACAGTGAAAGCAAACCATAATTCCCTTGGGGAAGTCCTTGGCTATATGCCCCTCCTTGCCACATTTGTAACAAGCACCTGCCCGACAAACTCCATCATGTCCCTTGCCGCACTTCCCACAAGTGCGGCCCTTCTGGCCTCCGGATCTCGTATCGGCGGGCTTAGCCCACTTGGCTTTCGGTTGTAACTATGACGGCTGCCTATCCCTCCTCTGAGACTCGGCCTCCTCCCTGGCCTGAGTCTCCAGCTCGATCTCCCTCTTCTGGGCATTTTCCTGAAGCTCAACAAATGTCCGGTATGTCGAGTTCTTTAAGAACTCATGAATGTCCCGTCTTAGTATGCTAATATATCGGCTCATACATGCCTGCTCAGTCGACACGTGCTCAGGGAAAAACATTGCCCTCTCGTGCAACATCCGTGTAATCACCGTCACGGACTCCGTCCCCTACTTGAGGGACAAGAACTCTTGCGCCAACCATTCCCTCTCCACCGGGGGAACATACTCGTCTCTGAAGATGGTGGTGAACCTCTCCCAGGTCATCATTATAGTCTCTGCAGGAGTGAATTATGCCGTCACAAACTTCCACCAGTCCTTCACTCCCTAGTGAAGCTGGTTCAGTGCGAACCGTACCCTCAGATGCTCCGAACAAGAACAAGTGTAGAAGCATCCCTCGATATCAGAAATCCACCTCATCGCAGCTATCGGATCATGTGTACCATCAAACTCTAGTGGCTTCGTGTTGCTCAACTCTTGGTACAGCAACGAGTCACCCCCCCTGAGGCCTAGCAGCCGCAACAGCTGCGGTGGCTGCAGCAGCAGCAGCCTCCGTAACCGCAGCATATCGCTCATTGAACATCTCAATCAAGGTGATCTTAATAGACCCAAACATCTCCGGGATGGCCTCCTGGATCAATGCAGCCACCTCATCGTGAATCATACAACGGATCTCCTCGTCGCTAACGCCACTGCTCCCAGGTGTGTAGCGTGTCCCAACCATGATGTCTCTGAAATACAACACAAAAGATATCAGAAACTCGCTCGAGTGTACTCGCACTCGATAACTCAACCCTACTTGTTCCTTAGTACCCTAAAGATTCTTACTTGCACTGCTGACTGATCCGGTGGTTCCAGTTGTACGGGCCCTATACTACTTTCCACACTGCATCGGCATTCACGCCAAGTCCTCCTCCTAGGATCCCAAGTCACAAGTACACCATATCTTGCTATGCATAGGCTACCTTCCGGTAGATCACTCATAAGCTCCTCACTTCTACCTACTCACTCTCGAAGTATCTCATAGTAGCAGTAATCTCCTAGGCTAAGGCATCACAAATCAGGCCACTCTAGTCCTAATATGAATACCTAGCCTACTCTAGCATGCATAGCATATCATATCATATCTCATAACACATAATATAAGGGTATTTTGGGAAATCACCGTCCGGGCACTCGTTGATCGTACACACTGCTTCCTCCTACCTTTCTCAAATTCTTTTATTTCTTTAGAAAAATTATTTCTTTTATGAAAAACTTTCTCAAATCCTCAGTTTAAGTCCAAATACGCCCGAAGGTGCACCTGAATCCCTCAAACCAAGGCTCTGATACCAATTTGTAACAACATGAATTTTCAAAACAATTTTTCATTTTTAATATATAACATAAGTCGTGATAAAATCTCAAAATTCAAAGTATCATATAACATCTCGGTAAATACATCCCAGAATCTCAAGTACATAAAAACTTCTTTAGTGTGTACCGATCATGCTGACGCCTTCCCACGATCCTCACTGGTACTTGAAACACATATCACGTAAATCGGTAAGCATAAATGCTTAGTTAGTTCCCCAAAATACCACATACAAGACATACGCCACTCAAGGCCATAGCTCTATGGAACCTTCTAGTCCATGTTTCTCAAGAACTTCTGTCCCAACCCTGGTAGACCTTCTGGTCCTACCCATAATAACCTTCTGGTCCTCCTCATCAACCTTCCGGTCCTCCCTTTCAACCTTCCGGTCCGTATCATCTTGACCTTCCGGTCCATACCCTGTTGACCTTCCGATCCATACACTGTTGACCATCTAGTCCATTTCATGATGACCTTCCGGTCCATAGCATACTACTCATAATATATCATAACACATGCATATCACATATCAACATATATCACATACTCTTCATAACACATAAGACCTTCTGGTCACACCTAATTACCACTCTAGGTAACGTATAGTGAGAAGACTCACCTCGTATGATGTCGGATAACCTCTCGTGCTCGAGAATCTGATCTAGTCTCCTCCTATCAAAAGATAACATCACTAATCAAATACTTTCTCTTGACCTCATTATTTCTAAAGAATCGGTAAAAGACCATTCTACCCCTCCCTGACCTTCCTTGAACTAGCTAGACCAAAACCCTAAGGTGAACTGCATTCAACTCTAGTCAACGGTCAAACTTTGACCAGACTCGTCGAGTGCACTCGGGTGACTCGGCAAGTCCACGCGTGTCCTCTGAATCCTCATAAGGCCTCACTCGACTCGTCGAGTTAACCTTTCACTCAATGGGTTACCACTAGTCACGAATCGTGGGGCAACCTGACTCGACTCGTCGAATTTCCTTATGGACTCAGCGAGTTCTGTAACAACGTGAATTTTCAAAACAATTTTTCATTTTTAAATCATACTTTTAATCATCAAAAACAATATCAAACACAATGTATCCAATGTTATCATAACAAACAAATCCCAGAATCTCAAACATAATATCTATGAGTGTATGGATCATGTCGGCGCCTTGTCAGGATCCTCTCCAGTACCTGAAAATCATAACACAACAACTGTAAGCATAAATGCTTAGTGAGTTCCCCAAAATACCACATACAACATATACGCGTTTCCAGGCCATAATTCTGTGGGACCTTCTGGTCCAAGTGTCACAGGGGACTTCCGTCCCGAATCCCGGTAGACCTTCCGGCCCTACCCGTATCGACCTTCCGGTCCGTAACCTCCTAACCTTCCGGTCCATGTCATCTTGACCTTCCGGTCCATATCATCTTGACCTTCCGGTCCTTATCATACATAACATACATAACACATACATATCACATAACAACATATAGAACATACATCTTATACCATATAAGACCTTCCGGTCACACATACGCACCCTTCCAGGTACAGTATAGTGAGAAGACTCACCTCAAACGAAGTCGGATAAACTCTCGTGCTCAACGTCCCGACCTAGCCTCCTCCTATCATTCAAATAACATTCCCGATCAATACTCTCTCATAGTCTCATCTCTAAAGATTGGGTCAGAAGTCCATTCTACCCCTCCCTGAACTCTCTTGAATCAGTCTTGACCAAAACCCTAAGGTCAACGAAAGTCAACGTCAAACTTTGAGCCGACTCATCGAGTCCACATGGGTGACTCGGCGAGTTCATACGGGTCTTCTGAATCCTTTTAACCTCGCTTGGCACATCGAGTCATCCCCTTCACTCAACGAGTTACGCCTATCACGAATCGCGGGGAAACCTGTGACAACCCGATATTTCAACTCTATGTAATGACCTAAAAAGTCGAGTATTGTAACCACTTTTGATATAATGAAATTAACTTTGAAAATAAAAAGTCCAAAAAGTCTCTAAATAATTACCTACTATGTTTGATGTCATTAAACCATGATCGTACGTAAAAAGAATGCCCAAATCTGACTTCGTAAAATGAAGTTATGATTTTTGCAAGTTCGGCTTAGCGACAGACAGCTAAAAACTCGAATCAGAGATCGAGCGACTTTTGGCCGGAATAAGCTAAACGAGAATCGAAGGTCTCGACAATGGTATTACAACGGTAAAAAGTCTGGCAAAAACAGACGTCAGGTAAAGAAGTTATGAATTTCTAACGAAATTTTCTTACCGCGACCTTTTAAAAATAAATAATAAAAATAATTTCAAAATTTGCCAACAAAATCTAAACGAAAGTTGTAGAGCGTAGTCTCACCTACGTGTGGATATAAGGAACGTTGAAAATGGAGTTCGTATGAAGAAGACATGAATTTTTGAAGTTTATTAAATATTAAAAATATAAATTTTAATAGAAATTTCGGTATTATCCGAAGGATGAGTCGCACACGAGTACGCCCAGCATACGCTCGTACGCCCAGCGCACTCAAGGCCTAGGCCTCGGATCGTCCATGTCGCGCCCTATGCGATCCTATACCCGTCCCATCTGGAGTCCGAAGCAGTCGAGGATGCGCTCATGAGTGACACACGAGTACGCCCAGCGTACCGAGGCGGTTCCCACACCCTATAAAAGGGATGCGAGGGTTCCGAAGAAATAGCTCATTTTCCTCTCAACTTTCTTGCGTTTTGCCTCGTTTTCCATGCAAGTGATATCCCGAAGCCTCGGTTACCTTGCTCAAGTCCCAAAGGTCGTTTGTGCTCCCGAGATTCCCGAGAATCCTGAGAAAATCCGCTTTCTCGAGTGGAAGTTCTGCTCGGTTTTCATCTCGCCTTTTTCCGATCTTTCAAGTGAGTTCATACCCCTATAATCCACACTTTTATGCTTTTAAGAGGGGGAATACAAGTAAAACACACGATTATTATCGTGTGTTATATAAAGTTTCATTATACAATTTTTATGAACGGAATCATATGTGATTTATAATTATTATAAGGAAACTTTCATATGCAAAATGTATCACGATAACATCATATCTTTTGAAATGAAAAATGTGGTTATATATGTATAAATCAAACACTCTGCTTATACTGTATGTATATGTGTCCATCTTAGACACTATAAAAAATATACTTTTCATAACAAGTGAGCATTTTATTAGGGATTACTATACAAACGAGACACACTTAAAGAAAACTATAATAGGTATAGTTTTACGAGAACATTAGTAACATTTACATACTAGAAACACTATTTTCAAGAAGTCACTTTCACATACAAGAACAAACGAACATTTTTACACGTAAATCTGTTTTTATACTAAGTTTTGTGAGACATTAACTTCACGTACGTTCGAGTACACATTTCAAGTCCTGTATTATATACCAGAATCCCTTGGAGGGGGAGCATGGTGTTTGTGTTTAGATCTATACGGGCTTGACAACCCCGTGCCCTGACTATTAGCTACAGTACACCATTTGGGGTGACAAACGTCAGAACATTCCAACGCCTGAAGAACGTTGTGTATAGGCATTTCTAGTCAATAGCATGGTTATAAAACTCACATGGAGTATTAAAAACACATTGATTTACGGGGTTTTTCAAACGTATTGGAAATTTTATACGCACATACATTTTCTAGAAACAAACATTGGTCTTGATAGAAGGCTACATTTATGCTAGTAGAAAATATGGGATTTTCTAAGAACAAACAAAAAAAAACAAAACATTTCTTTTCATACAAACATTGTCATTTAATACTTATGAAACTCACCAGCTTAAATGCTTATCTACTCTTTCAAAACTACTTGTATGTCCGAGGGATTCAGTAATTACAGGTAACAAACAGCTTTTGAAGAAGGGACGCTGTGGCACCAGTTTAAATTCATATTTTGGCATCATATTGTAATTGGTTTTTGAACATGTACCTTTTAACAATGTAAACTTTCAATTATATATATGATGTTTGTATTGCTTTCTTTACTATGTATTCATTTTTTACGTTACCACATGAAGTCATCCGCCCCCGAACGTTTCCGCCTTTCCGTTTTGGGGGTGTAACAGATTGGTATCAGAGCAATGTTTATAGTGAACTAAGTATATCGAACCACATAAGATATACAAACTATAAATGCTTAAGGGGCTAATACTCTCTGACAAAACATTTTTTTTGTTTTACGCCTAAGCCGCGTTTCGTTTAACTTAAATTGTTAGTTCATTTAAGTACAAATACATGCATACAACAACTTATTTTCATGATTATAACTATACAAGAAGTATTTAGACAAGTTGGACACTACGATTAAGACTCGATATATGTAATCAGATTTGTGACAAATATAGCATGATCAACTATATTTGTCCGAGATCGGACTAATGTATATCAAGGAATGCTCGTAGTGAGCAACGAGTCAAAACTTACCAAAACATCACAAGAATCAAACACACAAATTTAAATACTATAGGAGTATTTATTACATAGAATAGCTTAACATACATGTTTAGTCTTACATGTTCCAAACATTATTCGATTCTTATAACCCTATTCCCGTACAGTCAAATGGCTGGATTTCACCACCCCGGCGACCCCTACTATCCCAACCAAGGCAACGGGGGATGGATCGAAGATGATCCCGAGGAGGACGAAGAACCCATAGAATTGGACGAAGAGGATGACTCCGGTACCGACTCAGAACCGGAAGTGATCAACCCACCACCCGCACAACCTCCCGCCTACGTAAGGAACTTTCAAGGACCGACTCTCATTTGGGGAAGTCACCTCCACCATTGGAGCCAACAACAAAGTCTACGCCCTCCCTACGGCATGTGCCGAGACTTCTACGATGTCCACAGCAGAGGTTCAGCTAATCGGGCACTCCCAGTCATGGTGGGCAAACTAGCCAACCAATCCTACCAATCCGGAGTTCAAGCTAGCCGAATTCGGGAAGTCAACATGGAAGTACAGGTTCACACTTCCGACATCCGTAGGCTGGACAGAGCTCAGGACAATGCCCAACTCCAAACCGAGGCATTCCAAGCGCAAATGATTGCAGCCCTCGCCAAATTGAGGGAACAACAAGCCGCCTTCGATAGACGTCTTATGGAATCGAAGCAATCAGATGCGGAGTCAAGCTCCAAGCGTAACCTACGTCGCAAGTAGTGCTCGCCAAAATATCAAATTTTGTTATAAATTAGGACCTCGGCTAAAAGTTTTTTATTTTCCTTAAACTTTGTAACCGGAGACCCTTATAGGGGTCAAATTTTCGTGATCGTTGTATCAACTATTATATTAATATAATTGGCACTATTATTACTACATTGAGTATTTCGTTCGATCCTTAAAATGTTATGGAGAAACCATATGCTTATTTCGTATTTCAGTCTTACAAATAACTTTCATTTCTCTATCTTTGAGACCCATACTATCATCTGTTGTTGAACTATAGCAATTTAGTTCATGAGACACATTTATTTTCTATGCTATGGAATTCTTATCTTTATCTTTTCAACCTATAGTTGAAGTATGCCTCCGCGTAGAAACCCGAGACGAAACAACGGTGGGGAAGCACCTCTACCACCACCGCCTCCACCTCCTTAATTTGATGCTGCCATGTTCCAAGCAGCAGTCACCGCAGCCGTAGCAGTTGCCATGTCACAGATCAATACCCTTGTTACTACTAGCTCGGGAACTGGCACACATCCTTCCAACCATGGCGAGAGTCATGGGCAACCCCGAGAATGCACCTATAAGGACTTTACGAACGCCAAACCCCGAATTTTTAATGGAACTAGTGGTGTGATGATTCTGCGGCAGTGGATCGAAAGGACAGAATCAGTCTTTGAAATCTGCTCCTGTCCCGAGCACAGCAAAGTCAAGTTTGCAACCTACACGCTTACCGATAGAGCTTTAACTTGGTGGAATGGCCACGTTAAGGTACTAACTCTGATAGTGGCAATTTCAATAAGCTGGGAGAGCTTAAAAATCATGCTGATAAGAGAGTACTGTCCATGAAGAGAGATTCAAAAATTCGAGCATGAACTGTGGACGCTCGGAATGATTGGTACCGCCATAGCAACTTATACCAACAGATTCTGTGATCTGGCAATCCTTTGCCCGGCTATGATTGCTCCTGACAGCAAGAAAATAGAGAGATACATTTGAGGACTGTCGCCCCAAATTCAGTCGAGCGTGTTAGCTTCAAAACCTGACACTTTTGAAAGTGCCAAAGAGTTGGCACAATCACTTATTGATCACGGAAGTCATCAGAACTCGAAAATTCCTACACCAGAACCACAAAGGGGAAACAACAACAACAATAACAAGAAGAGGGGATGGAGTAAAGGGAAGGGTGGGTCTTCCCAAGATTCCTCGAAGAAACAACAACTAGTTACAGTGAATGCTGCTACTGTACCTACTACAGTTCCTACAAATCCCTACCTGACAAAGCCTTATGCGGGTAACTTTCCAAAGTGCGCCAAATGCACTTACCACCACCATGGACCTTGTCGGGAAATGCAGTGCTACAACTGCAACAGAAAGGGACACAATGTCCGCTTCTGTAGAGACCCCGTGAAGCCAATCACTCAAGTTCCCAGCGCTGGTGTAGGCCGAGCTTGCTACGATTGTGGCGAGGTGGGCCACTACAAGAGAAACTGCCCTAAGGCAGCAAATACCGGCGGGGTGGGACGAGTGTTAACTATAGACCACGAAGAAGCCGTAGCTGATCCTACAGTAGTTGCTGGTACGTTTCTTCTCGATAATTCATATGCATGTATACTGTTCGATAGTGGAGCGGAGAGAAGCTTCGTGAGTCAAAAATTTATTCACTTACTTAAACATAAACCTGACAAGTTAGAAAAATCATTCACTATATAAATGGCAAATGGAAAAACGGAAAACACTAACTGTATATACATGGGTTGTAAATTAACTTTAGATGGTCATTCTTTCCCAATCAACCTCATGCCGGTCCAAATTAAAAGTTTCGACGTCATAGTCGGCATGGATTGGTTAAGTCTTCTCCACGCCAACATCATGTGCTTTGATAAAGCGGTTCGTCTTAGTCTCCCTAACGACGAAACATTAGTGATTTACGGTGACAAATCAAGTACAAACCTTCGCATCATTTCGTGCATCCAAGCTCGAAAGTGTTTGCGGAAGGATTGTCAAGCATTTCTTGCACACATCGTCGATACAAGTCAGGAATTAAAAGACATCAAGAGCATTCCAGAAGTACGCGACTTTCACGATATCTTTCCAGAAGAACTACCGGGATTACCACCACAACGCCAAGTCGAGTTCAAAATCGACTTAGTTCCAGGGGCTACCCCAGTAGCGAAATCGCCTTATCGTCTGGCACCAGCAGAGATGCAAGAACTTTCCAGTCAGCTTAACGAACTCCATCAAAAAGGATTCATTAGACCAAGTTTCTCACCTTGGGGAGCACCGGTCTTGTTTGTAAAGAAGAAAGACGGATCGTTCCGTATGTGCATTGACTAAAGGGAACTGAACAAACTTACAGTCAAAAATCATTATCCTCTGCCCCGCATTGACGACCTATTTGATCAACTTCAAGGAGCAAACTACTTCTCAAAGATAGATCTACGATCCGGATATCACCAATTACGAGTACTAGAGGGGGATATTCCCAAGACAGCCTTCCGAACCCGTTATGGACACTACGAATTTGTAGTGATGCCATTCGGATTAACCAACGCACCAGCAGTATTCATGGACCTAATGAATAGGGTGTGCCGTCCTTACTTAGATCAGTTCGTCATCGTCTTCATCGATGATATACTTATCTACTCCCGAAGTAAGGAAGAGCATAGTCAACACCTACGAAAAGTCTTAGAAACACTACGATCGGAAAAGCTCTATGCGAAGTTCTATAAATGCGAATTTTGGATTCGAAGAGTCGAATTTTTGGGACACGTTGTTAGCGAAAAGGGGATACACGTGGACCCCTCCAAAATTAAGGCCATTGAGAACTGGTCGGCACTAAAGACGCCTACAGAGATTCGTCAGTTTCTAGGTCTCGCTGGCTACTATCGCAGATTCATAAAGAACTTCTCTAGCATTGCGAAACCTCTTACCAAATTTACCCAGAAAGGTGTGGCCTTTGACTGGGAAGCAAAACAAGAGAAGGCGTTCCAAACTCTGAAACAGGCTTTGTGCACCGTGCCGATACTATCCCTCCCCGAAGGGATAGAAGATTTTGTAGTGTATTGCGATGCATCAAACCAAGGACTTGGTTGTGTTCTTATGCAAAGAGGGAAGGTTATTGCTTATGCCTCCCGTCAGCTTAAGACACACGAAGTAAACTATACAACACACGATTCTTGAGTTAGGAGCAGTGGTATTTGCTCTAAAGATCTGGAGACACTACTTGTACGGAACAAAGAGTACTATTTTCACCGATCACAAGAGCCTTCAACACATTTTCGATCAGAAGGAGCTCAACATGCGACAACGACGATGGGTCGAGTTACTCAATGACTACGAATGTGAAATTCGTTATCATCCTGGCAAGGCCAATGTGGTAGCTGATGCCCTCAGTCGAAAAGAATACATTGGTCGGAGAGTCAAATCTCTGACTATGATTATACATTCCCACTTATCCACCCAAATTAAGGAGGCTCAGCTGGAAGCTTTGTAACCTGAAAATGTGGTGGATGAATCCCTGAGAGGAATGGAAAAGAATTTAGAATTCAAGGGTGGCGGAGCATATTATCTCATGGACCGTATCTGGACACCGAATCATGGTGGTTTCAGAGACGTAGTCCTGGCCAAAGCACACAACTCGGGATATTCCGTTCACCCAGGTTCAGATAAAATGTATCTGGATCTTAAGAAACTGTACTGGTGGCCTAACATGAAAGCAGAAATTGCTACCTTCGTAAGTAAATGCCTTACTTGCGCTAAGGTTAAGGTCGAGTAACAGAAACCGTCAAGATTACTACAACAGCCGGAGATACCGGAATGGAAATGGGAACGGATTACTAGGGACTTCATAACCAAGTTTCCTAAGACGACGGGTGGACTCGATACCATATGGGTCATCGTCGACAGATTGACCAAATTAGCGCATTTCCTACCAATCAAGGAGACTAACAAGATGGAAAGGCTTACAAGAACTTACATAAGGGAAATAGTGCGATTGCATGGTGTTCCGATATCCATTATCTCCGATAGAGATAGTAGATTCACTTCAAGGTTCTGGCAGTCACTACAAAGTTCCTTGGGGACTAGGCTAGACATGAGTACAGCCTACCATCCACAAACAGACGGGCAAAGTGAAAGAATAATACAAACTTTGGAAGATATGCTGAGAGCCCGTTTGATTGACTTTGGAAAGGCATGGGATATCCATTTACCCCTTGTCGAATTTTCATACAACAATAGTTATCATATGAGCATAAAGGATGTTCCATTTGAAGCCCTCTATGGCCATAAGTGCTGGTCCCTTCTGTGTTGGACTGAAGTTGGCGACACCCAGTTAGCTAAAGGATGAGTTCCTGAAAGCACTCTCACCGGTTCGGAAATCATACGGGAAACAACAGAGAAGATCATTCAGATTCGTGAACGGTTGAAAGCCTCTAGAGACCGACAGAAAAGCTATGCTGACCAAAGGAGGAAACCTTTGGAATTCTAGGTAGGAGACTACGTTCTATTGAAGGTCTCACCGTGGAAGGGCTTAATACGCTTTGGAAAGCGTGGAAAGCTAAATCCAAGGTACGTAGGGCCTTTCGAGATTCTTGCCAGAATCGGCCCTATAGCTTACAAGCTTAATCTACCACGTGAACTTAGTAACATACATCCAACCTTCCATGTCTCGAACATGAAAAAGTGTCTATCCGGTGAGACTCTTGTTATTCCACTCAATGAGATCGAGATAAACGAGAGCCTCAACTTTGTGGTAGAACCGGCAGAAATCATGGACCGAGAGGTCAAACAAACGAAACAAAGCCGCATACCCATCGTCAAGGTTTGCTGGAACGCCAAGCGAGGACCTGAATTTACCTGGGAACGCGAAGATCAGATGAGACAAAAGTACCCTCATCTTTTTCTCTGATTTACAAGTATATTTCTTACTTTAAATTTCGGGACGAAATTTCCTCTAACGGGGGATGATGTGACAACTCGATATTTCAACTCTACGTAATGACCTAAAAAGTCGAGTATTGTAACCACTTTTGATATAATAAATTAACTTTGAAAATAAAAAGTCCAAAAAGTCTCTAAATAATTACCTACTATATTTGATGTCATTAAACCGTGATCGTACGTAAAAAGAACGCCCAAATCTGACTTCGTATAATGAAGTTATGATTTTTCCAAGTTCGGCTTAGCGACAGACAGCTAAAAACTCGAATCAGAGATCGAGCGACTTTTGGCCGGAATGACCTAAACGAGAATCGAAGGTCTCGATAATGGTATTACAACGGTAAAAAGTCTGGCAAAAACAGATGCCAGATAAAGAAGTTATGAATTTCTAACGAAATTTTCTTACCGCGACCTTTTAAAAATAAATAATAAAAATAATTTCAAAATTTTCCGACGGAATCTAAACGAAAGTTGTAGAGCGTAGTCTCACCTACGCGTGGATATAAGGAACGTCGAAAATGGAGTTCGTATGAAGAAGATATGAATTTTTGAAGTTTATTAAATATTAAAAATATAAATTTTAATAGAAATTTTGGTATTATCCGAAGGCTGAGTCGCACACGAGTACGCCCAGCGCACTCAAGGCCTAGGCCTCGGATCGTCCACGTCGCGCCCTATGCGAGCCTATACCCGTCCCATCTGGAGTCCGAAGCAGTCGAGGATGCGCTCATGCGTGACGCACGAGTACGCGCAGCGTACTCGGGTACGCCAAGCGTACCGAGGCAGTTCCCACACCCTATAAAAGGGATGCGAGGGTTCCGAAGAAATAGCTCATTTTCTTCTCAACTTTCTTGCGTTTTGCCTCGTTTTCCATGCAAGTGATATCCCGAAGCCTTTGTTACCTTGCTCAAGTCCCAAAGGTCGTTTGTGCTCCCGAGATTCCCGAGAATCCCGAGAAAATCCGCTTTCTCGAGTGGAAGTTCTGCTCGGTTTTCATCTCGCCTTTTTCCGATCTTTCAAGTGAGTTCATACCCCTATAATCCACACTTTTAAATGTTTTATAAATGTTTTTATATGCTTTTAAGAGGGGGAATACAAGTAAAACACATGATTATTATCGTGTGTTATATAAAGTTTCATTATACACTTTTTATGAACGGAATCATATGTGATTTATAATTATTTTAAGGAAACTTTCATATGCAAAATGTATCACGATAACATCATATCTTTTGAAATGAAAAATGTGGTTATATACGTATAAATCAAACACTCTGCTTATACTGTATGTATATGTGTCCATCTTAGACACTATAAAAATTATACTTTTCATAACAAGTGAGCATTTTTCTAGGGATTACTATACAAACGAGACACACTTAAAGAAAACTATAATAGGTATATTTTTACGAGAACATTACTAACATTTACATACTAGAAACACTATTTTCAAGAAGTCACTTTCACATACAAGAACAAACGAACATTTTTACACGTAAATCTGTTTTTATACTAAGTTTTGTGAGACATTAACTTCACGTACGTTCGAGTACACATTTCAAGTCCTGTATTATATACCAGAATCCCTTGGAGGGGGAGCATGGTGTTTGTGTATAGATCTATACGGGCTTGACAACCCCGCACTCTGACTGTTAGCTACAGTACACCATTTGGGGTGACAAACGTCAGAACATTCCAACGCCTGAAGAACGTTGTGTATAGGCATTTCTAGTCAATAGCATGGTTATAAAACTCACATGAAGTATTAAAAACACATTGATTTATGGGGTTTTTCAAACGTATTGGAAATTTTATACGCACATACATTTTCTAGAAACAAACATTGGTCTTGATAGAAGGCTACATTTATGCTAGTAGAAAATATGGGATTTTCTAAGAACAAACAAACAAAAACAAAACATTTCTTTTCATACAAACATTGTCATTTAATACTTATGAAACTCACCAACTTAAATGCTTATCTACTCTTTCAAAACTACTTGTATGTCCCAGGGATTCAGTAATTACAGTTAACAAACAACTTTTGAAGAAGGGACGTTGCGGCACCAGTTTAAATTCATATTTTGGCATCATATTGTAATTGGTTTTTGAACATGTAGCTTTTAACAATGTAAGCTTTCAATTATATATATGATGGTTATATTGCTTTCTTTACTGCGTATTCATTTGTTACGTTACCACATGAAGTCATCCGCCCCCGAACGTTTCTGCCGTTCCGGTTTGGGGGTGTGACAAAACCCGACTCGACTCGTCGAGTCCCCTTATTGACTATGCGAGTTTCTACCATGGCAACACTCAAACGACCTTTTGAGGTCAGATATGCTTCTCTAGCCTATAGATCTGACTTCCCTATGTCCAGTAATCACGTAAAGGTCACATCTTGACACCCATGCAACGCCTACAAGGCTTCTTTGGTGAAATAGCTTCTAAAATGGCAACCTGAGTCCATAACTCCAATGGGATAGCATAAAGCTAGGTGGTTGGGACTCTCTGGACCTCTTAAGGTCCAGATCTAAGAAGCATTCGACCTTGGGACCTTTCATACTTCTAATTCAAGCTAAAGAAGTCATAAGAGAACCCTAGATTCACACAAATCTCCATAAACACGAGAATGAGTATAGATTAATACCTCCAACAGTCTCCTCTGATCAAATGGAAGTATATCTAAGCTCCACAACCCTCCTAGCTTGCCCTCCTTTCTTCTAGGAATCCGGATGTTACAAGTTCCTTCCATGGCAACACTCAAATGACCTTCTGAGGTCAGATCTGTTTCTCTAACCTATAGATCTGACTTCCCAATACTCAATAATCACGTAAAGGTCCAATCTTTACACCCATGCAACACACATAAGACTTCTTTTGGTGAAATAGCTTCTAAAATGGCAACCTAGCTTCATGTCTCTAATGGAACAGCATAAAGAAGAATGGTTGGGACTCTCTGGACCTCTTAAGGTCCAGATTTAAGACTTATTCCACCTTGGGACCTCATAAGCTTCGAATCCAAGCTAAAGAAGGGATAAGAAAACCCTAGATTCAAGTAGTCCACCATATACACAAGAATGAGTGTAGATTGATACCTCTAGTAGCACCCTCTGATAGAATAGCGGCAAATCTGAGCTCCTTAGCCCGCCTAGCTTGCCCTCCTTCCTTCTTCCTTGCAAAATCACACTAGAGATGATGAAAATGGCTTCCTCTCTCACTCGCTATGCTCTCTGGTGCTCTGGTTCTCTCAAGGGTGAAGGTGGCCGCCAATGAAGGCTAAAAGGTCCCTTAAATACGGCACAGGCCCAAAGATTTAGGGTTTCTATCTACAGTACGGACTTGTCGAGTCCATTCATTAAGCACGTCACCAAGTCGCGATCCTACTCGATGAGTCTAGGTGTTAACTCGTCGAGTCCCTCTTCTTAACTCAAAATAAATAATTAAAATATGCTACCTGGAATTCCGGATGTTACACATAAACATATGATCAATGAATAAATTATAATTTTCCAATGAACAAGATTCTCATACACGATACAATGTGAATTGTACAACACCAAGTATCTGTTCAGTTGGTGATGAGATTTCTTTTCCTTTGGTCAATTATCACAATACCACATACGATATTATAAGAATAAAATCCACAATTAATATTGCCAATATTAGAAATGTAACAAATACTTTCATAAATTGATTGCAAGGAAATATATAAAATGAGGCAACCAGATAAACCAAAATTTCACTTTTATTGAGAATAAATGAAACTTTGGAACTTGTCTTTACAACGCATAAAATAAAAAACTATGTTTCTAGACATCTTCTAATAGTAATAGTAATCTATTAAATTATCCCAACTCCTTAGTAGTAGCTCCAAATTCTGATCATCGAACCATGTGACCGAAGTCCATTTCCCAAGATCATATTTAGCTTACCTTTCTCAAGCTTCCTTCTTTCTCTTAGCTCCTTTAATACTATCAAAAATGTGATCATCACATCATGTATTAAGATCCTACGATAGGAACCTATAAACCAATGGATTCGGATAATGGATGTACCTGAAGTAGAGTCATACGACTTGACTTTACTATCTCTAAGATCTTTTAGGTATTTTGGGCAATTTTGTTTCCAATGTCCCTTCAACTGGTAGTAAAACAAATGGACTCTTTGGGGTCAACACATGGAACGATCCCAAAATTATCCATTTCTCTTTACCATATGATCTGTCACAACTAGCAATTTAGCTAGGAAATTCTATGCTATTGTAAACATCAACTATCATGATACTTGTAACTCAAACTTGATATTATGCACTATGTGACAACAAACTTAATCAAGATTCACAAATGAAGTTCAAAACTCTATACAAAGTATACGAATAGTCAGTTATGAGTTGAAAACCCTAAAAATCCCGGTTCAAGTTCATTATGAACTAGGATTTCTTATTGGGCCCAATGGACCCATAAGCCTTCAATTCGACTATTTTGGGCCTAAATACCCTAATTGAGTTCTAATTGGACCCACATCCATAAAACTTAACCTTTGGGCCATAATGGGCCTAAAATGGATTGGTTTACCTCAATTGGGCCTTGTTAGGCCATAAATGAATTAATTGGCCCTAATAGGCCATAAACCCATTTCTTTTATATCATATTGGGCTATAAATGTTCACAGGGGCCCAATGGGCTGAAAAATAATATTAAGCCTATGAAATTCGATCAAAGCCAAGGATTTGAGCCCAAAGCTAATTCACTTTCATTCATTGAGCCCATTCTCGGCCCAATGGGTTTATAAAAAAAAAGATTGTGCATGGAGTAAATGGTGCCACCTCAAGTGTACCTTGTGGTTCTCATGCTAATTACACACTAAACAAAGATACAAATCTCATACTTCTAAGCACCCATCATCTCACACCTCTCTCCTCTTCCTCTCCTCTTATCTTTGGCCAAGACACCACCATCCCACCTCTATTCTCTCATTTCAAGCCACTTCATAATACTCTCTAGAAACTCCTCCTTCCATCAAAATTTCAAGATTTAGGGTGTTTTCAAGAGGATTCTTCACCATAATCACCATCCTTGGTAAGTTTTTGCTTAGATACATGGTTTAGCTTCTTGATTTCTTCAAAAATCTCCTCCTAACTCATACCATTTCGTGAATCATGCATCTTAGATCCATCTAAGTTCCAAAGTTCTTCAACAAGCTTGTTAGGACCAAAAATCTCTCCATTTCTTCTTCAAAACCAAAACATCAAAGCAAAGGTGAGTTTATAGCCCCTTGTTTTTAGTTTTTACATGTTTTTTTTTGGGGGGGGGGGGAGAATACAAGTATTATGTGTAGATCTATGTGCTTATACATGTTATGTGTGATTTTCTTGATTTATACTGTGAATATGTGTTAGATCTTGACAAATCTCGAGATCTTTAACAATAATAGGTAAAATCCATAAACTAAAACACTTTATACATCATACTACAAAGATAAAAGTGTATTTCATGTCCAATATGGACAAAACAAAATAAAAATCTTATTTAAGGATCATTTTTTACAAATAAACAAAAGATGAGGATAAATTGTGACATTTTCGGTTTTCTAAGGATCAAAAAGGTCATAATTGCATAAAATTGTGTTTTTATGATAAACAACCTTTTTAAAGGACCAAAGATGTGAATTTTTGCATAATGGGCTTAAGTTCTTGGGCCCTACGATTTTTGGCCCCAAATTGCGAAAAATGTGAATTTTGGAGAATGAAAATGTTATTTGATCAAAATCTTGAGCCAAAAACGTAAGTAAACCAAAATAAGGGTTAAAAGTACACTTGTTTAAAAATGTAAATTTTACAAAATAAGGGCTGGAAATGTCAATAAACGTATTTTGGACCGAAATTGTAAAACAAATTTATAATTGGGCCGAAAATGCTAAGTTTGATGGTATAATGGGCTAAAAATGTTATTTTCACCAAAAAGGACCAAAAATGTCATTTTATTTAGATAAGGGTTAAAAATATAAATTTTCGGTGAAAAAGGCTGAAATGGTCAAATAAATATTTTGGGTCAATATGTTAATTATTGAACAACTAGACCAAGGATATCAATTTTTATGACATAAGGGTTTTAAAATGGTAATTATATATATAAACTAAAATATATCATTATAAATCAAACCTTGGATATTTTATAACATCACGAGTTAATGCTTCATTTAGAAATACTATACCACAACAATTATACAAAAAAAATAGAACAATGGTACGAATATTGGGCCTAGTACTTGCTATACATGCTTGTTGGGCATTCGTGATCCATTTGCATGTTTATTGGGCCCAATATATTCATTTCATGTCTATTGGGCCTTAGTGACCCAATTACATGCTCAATGGGCCTAAATTAGTTGTACATGTTATTGGGCCTTAGTGGCCCGTTCACATGCTAATTTAGCCCGGAGAGATTCATCATATGCATAATGGGCTTCAACGTGTCCATTTGCATACTATCAAGCCCATAAATAACTTACATGTCTAATGGACCACAACTGTCCTTTTTCACGTTTGTTGGGCCGTGACTTTTCACATTCAAGTATCGTCAGGTGTTTGTAAATCAAAATATGTTGTGACAATCATTGGGATCTAGTGAGAATTGTCGGTTGACACCATTGAGTGTTTGGCCGTAACCTGTAGTTATAGTCAGAGTCTCCTGGAGGCAGAGCGAGAGTTTGTGTATAGATCTATACGGGGGTGACTCCCTCACACCTGAGCTATTCGCTACAATAAGACTAGGCTAGTCGAGGGTGACAAAATCTTGATCAAAACCGGTGTTTGGAAAAATGTCAATACAGGCGATTTAGTCATTATTATGCATGGTTATAACAACTCACGTAGAGATCCATTACCATCGATACAATACGGGAATCAAAGTGTTTAAAACATGATAATGTGAAAACAATTCATGTTGTAATACGAGGACTACGACACTTTTATAAATCAGAAAATATCGGATTTTCATAGGGAAATACTATTATTCAATACATCTTTTTCAGAGAATTTATAGAAAATATCGAATATTTTGGGTTTCACGAACAATACAAATTCTTTCAATCAAACTCGCTTATGAACTCACGAACATTATATATGTTGACCATTTTCAAAATAACTTGTATTTTCAGGTAACCGATAAGCTGAAGAATCATCAAGAGTATTTTGGGAATTTTATTATGATGTGTTAATCTTTGTACAATTTATGTTATGGAATGAGAAATGTAAAACAATGTACTTGATGTGAACAATGACGATTATATGGTGTAATGCACGGTGATGTTTATGTTATGTTTCATGTATATTCATTGTGATGATATTTCAATTGATAGTCACATGAGCCCTCGAACGTTTCCGCCGTCTGGTTCGGGGGTGTGACATGATCAAACAGTTTGATCTTGGAATACCCCTTTCCATTGGGAAAAGAATTTTTTTATGGACCACCATTGTCACCATTGTCAATGTCCATGTGAAGTTTAGAATTAGACCCAATATTCATCTCAGCTTCAGATGTGCTCTTAAGCATTTCTGTTTTAGCAACAATCAACATTTGGGTCAGATCAATTAGGTTCATGTCGAAATTCCTCATATAAAAGTTCATTATGAACTTATCATATGAATTTGGAAGAAAGAGAAGAACCAAGTCAATGTCTTGCTCCCTTGGGAAAATGACACCCAATATATCCTACTTGTCAATGTACGATTTCTTTTCAGAACATGTGTACACACAAAGTTTCCATCTTGATGCCAATAAGGATTGAGTAATTTCGTATCTTTCAATTCAAGGAAAAGGAGACTTTAGGAGAGTCACTGGAGGAGGAGGTGGAAGAAATATGATGTCAAGTCCCATCATTTCCTAAGGAAGGAAAACAATTTTACCTTGACTTGATATTGGAAGACCATATCTAGAAGATTGAGGAAAACTATTTACTTAAGAATGAGGAAGCCTATTTCTATCTTCATAATATATTTTAAAATAGGAGAAAAGGAGAATTCAAGTTAGTTCATTTTACTCCTTAATTATTAACTCATAAATTTAAATTAAGGTTATGATCCATATTTTCAATTCGTACTTTGAAGAAGGATGTCATAATCAAATTCAAATCTATTTTAGGTAGGTAAGGCTTTTACCAATTCCAATCTTATGAAACTTCTAGATCTTTTGAGATTCATTGATTCTTATCAATGACATGTTTAATCTCGGATTATGCTCTCACTTTTGTGACTGAGATGTCGAGGATCACAAACAAGATGTGAATAACCATGCAAACCCGCTTGGCAACCTTGATGTCATTTATCATCTCACATTGATGTGTCAGTTAACCACACACTCTCCATCAATAATGATAATTCTCGAGATACCAATCACATCTTTATAGTCTCTATTATTCTGTCGGTTAACCACACACACTCCACTAATGACATATAAAGCATGATGTTCTTTTTTCATGGATTAGTATACAAATCACATTTTTCATAAAGTATCTAGATTTAGGATTTTAATAGTAAGTTCTAGTACTTTTTAATATCATTATAATTTTTAATGAAAATTAATTGTCCTATCAAATCTGTTCGACTAACGACCCTCCACTAATCAAGGAAACGGTGGGTGAGAGTGGACACTTATTCAACTACCATTGTATAGTCAGTTTCCTTATTCCCCCTTATAGGCTAGCTTCGTGAATGAGGCGTACTAGCGATTTGACTAACTTAGTCTTATACATATAATAATTATTAAACTTTTAATTTTACATATAATATAATGTGTATTTTAAAACTTTTCAAAATACTAATTTCAAAATTAATATCTAATTAATTAAATTTAAAATAGACCAATAATGGTTTAATTATTATCTTTTAATTAACAATTAATTAAATAAATTAAATCAAGTAAGAATTATCTAATTAAATTAATCAAATAATTTAATCCTAATCCTTACCATCTAATTTTTGAAAATTAGGGTATAGGATTTATTCCAATTTTAATTATTTCTTTTTAGGCAAGTAAAATAACAATTACCAAAATTTGGAAACCCTAATAACCTACCATTTTCGAAAATACTTGGGGAGGAAGGCTAGGGTTTCAAAACCCTAGCCTTAAATTTCAAAATCCAATGGGTGGAGGCTAGGTTTCTAAAACCCTAGCCCAAGTCGATTTATGGCCTTTTAGGTTTAATTTCAATAAACCCTAATTGATATATTCTTCTATTATAGTTATTCAATAGAAAACAAACGAAACGCTTTGATACCACTAATGAGATTTAGGTAAACAAACAAAAATAAAACCCTTAAGTTTGCATGCAACCTAAATAGGATCTATGTTTTTTCTATTGAACCTATAACTAAGAACACCATAATGAAACCTACAAACCCTATGCTATTTTCAAAATCAACATGAGAGGGTTTTAGGAATACAAACATTTTAGTTGCTATAGGAAACAACTAGAAATTCCCTTTGAAGATCTCTTGGAAGCAAGCACCACAATTATTGTGCCTTTAACGGAATCACACCCAAGCTAGCAAGAGGATAATATAAGATAGAGGAGGAACAAATTTCATCCAAGGCTTGTGGAGGGAAGGCATGGGCCAAAACCAAGGTTAGGGGACTCCTTATATAGCTGAGGAAAGTTGCTAACAAAGCTAGTTTAAAGGGATATGCCCTAGATCCTTTGAATGGTGACCAAGCAGCCCAAATCCACTTGTCCAGGAGGCCTTGGACGAAATCTCCTAGGTATTCCCTATAGATTTTCATACACCTCTCCCAAGGGGTTATAGAGCCTTCTTTTCTCAACTATTAATAAATAACAAAACAGTCCCTATACTTTTAATTAATCTAATTAATCCCAAAATTAATTTCAATTCATTTCTGATTAATTATTAATTAAATAATATGATTTCTAATTAATATATATTATTTTCATAACACATTCAAAAAACATTATTTAATTTATTATTCACATAATAAATTAATCTCTCTCTCTCTCTCTCTCTCTCTCTTTAAAAATCATATTATCCAATTGCTAGGTTTGAGGGCGACCTAAAATAACTGTGTTACTATCAATTCAAGTATATATTAATTTTAGTTATGGAATTAGACACTTAATCCAACATATAATCTATATACCAAATGGTCTCTACCTTCAATATGATCTTATTTGGTTATTCCTTATCAGCTATAGATCAATAAACATTAGGATTGTTGAGGAATCTAGACTATCATTAGTCACAAGAAATATAAGACTGAGACTTAGTGATAATTATACCTAGGTCACATCAAAGTAAAAGCTAAAGTGTTAGGTAGAGCGCTGCCCGGATTTCAATCCATTCATTTTTAACAAGTGAATGCATGGTTACTTTCAACTTACACATAGATACAAGTATTCTAAATGCTTGAATGTTATGTGTTGTTTAGATGTGTTTAATATATTTATGCAACACGATATAATTATTACTTGATTAAGTTGTATATTTATCAAACTTAAAATATGATTGGGTAGTGAAGGGTTGTGTGAAATAATAAATGAGAGGTTGTGATAAAAAAAAAGTATTAGTTAGTGAATGATTGTGTAAAATAATAAATGAAAGGTTGTGATAGGATAGTGAAGGGCAGTGCAAAATAATAAGTTGTGACCAAAGTACCATCGTACTGTTGTGCTCACCCGAAAAGTACTATTGTGATGTTGTGTTCACCCAAAGTACTATCGTACTGTTTTGTTGTGCTTACCCAAACTATTATCGTACTGTTGTGTTCACCTAAAGTACTATCGTATTGTTGTGCTCACCAAAAGTACGATCGTACTGTTGTGCTCACAAAAGTACTATCGTACTATTGTCCTCACCCAAAGTACTATTATATTGTTGTGCCCAGTCATCTAGGGAAGTATAGATGATAACCACTGTAATGTCGTGATTTTTACCCCAAAAAAATCCTTTATTTAAAATAATTTTTTAACAAAATACGTTAGTGGAAAACTTAGTTATTCCTTTCAAAACATTTTCAAATCACAATGTTACTTCAAAATCAAAATCATAATTCCAAATCATTTAAAACATAATAAAAATAAATTTTCAAGTTGATAAAACATTGTACAAAATGGTATCATCAAATTAAGCATAACTGCCCCATAATTAATCACTCTCACCAAAGCCAAATTCCTAAGCAGTTTGCACTAATCATAAAGCACAAAAGAGAAAAGACACAAGTGGCATCCTCTGTTGAGTGAGTTCATAAAGGTTACATATAAAACTTACAAATCCCAAATAGGTTAATCATTCATTTTACAATGAAGCATAAAAATAATAAACAACTACCTCTTAACAAACAACCGCATATCATAATCATTCAATATTGTGTTCAAACGCATATATGCATAAATGTTTAACCATCATTCTAACACATAACATATATAATCACCATATACCATATAAACCACATTTCATATAACAACGTTTGGTTATTTATTCACATAGAATAGGAATGTAATTGTGGAAATTAAGGTGTTGTTTGTTTTTTCTAACGCAAAATGTCTACAGTCTACGGACCATATCTGCAGACATCTACAGTAGAAAAGGTGGATCAAACGTCTACAATCTGAAATAAAAAGATCGTTTGTTTTTTTAACATCTTCAGACTGTTAAAATAAACTAAAATCTAATTAAACTTGTTTTATTATCTTAAAATAGTTTCCAATAACTTTATGACTTTATTATAGATGATCAACTTTTATGTATTAGTATATAAAAAATAAAAATAAAATGGTAAAAATTAATATATATATATATATATATATATATATATATATATATATATATATATATATATATATATATATATATATTTGATAAAAACCACCAAACTTTGTTGTAAAGTTATATATAAACATTGTAATTATGGATAAAAGAATTTAACATATAAAATGAATGGAAATAAACTTTGATTTTAAGTGAAAATTTTTAAAATTTTCATTTTACTTTTTCAATTAAATCAGTTAAAAAATGGCCATAAATATTTTTCTCAAAAATTAAATGATAATGCATTAAATAATGATTTATAAAATTTGGCACAAAAATGTAGGACAGTATTAGGATTTTTTTTTTTCATATCTATATAAATAGCTCCAACAAACATTATTATAATTAAATCTTTATTTATAAATTTGTCGCAAGGGTCATGATTGTGTCCTTAAACGTTTTTTCTTTAAGTATTGTAATTTTTTTCCTAAATTATTTATCATAGATGAAGTTAAAATAAATCTAAGTTAAAAAAGTTTTAAAAAAAAAGGTAACAAAGATATATGTTTTTTTTAGGTTAGAAGATGTCTGAAAATGTTTGAAGACTCTGGTCCATATCTGTATCAAGAAAAGGAGGCGTAGACAGAAGAGACTAAGAAGATATACAAAAGAAAAACAAACAACACCTAAATTGGTTTGGTTGCCTTCACAACCAAATCCTTGCTATATCTTGTTTGTATTACGTCTTTATTCGAACGTCTTCGTCAATTTTAAATAAAATTCACGTTCCAAAAAACACCTCACATAGAGTTTTAAAATATAAAGCTATTTCTTAGAAATACACTAACAGTTCATTCTAATCAAAATCATAATATAACATAAGTACTCATCTTCACAAATATTTATCTTTATCCATGGATGCTTCTATCAGTCATGTTCGAATTTGGATTGTAACTTGTAAGCAATCTTTAAGTTTTCCTCATAGTCCAACGCTTCTTTGAATGTTATGGGCTTCGGGCAAATATGAAGTTAAGATCCAATAGTTTGTATATTGTTAAGTCCAAATGTCCAATCATGTTAAGAATTTTAAAATTTTGGGTTTTAGCTATTTTCGAAATTTTATTACTTTGTAATTTGTATCGAACTATCGAAGTTATGGTTTCGGTGCTATTATTGAATTATTTGGTCCTAAGAGCCTAATATTAATTCAAAAGATAAAATAACATATATATTGGTCAAAACTTTTCAAAGTGGTCCAACTCCAATGTCACTAATTATATGAACTTTAGATATGTTTGACCATTAGTTTAACTTTTAGTCGTCAATAAAAGTAGATTTTCGTATCAACTTCAGAACTTGAGATATTCTTGATATAACATGTACAAATTATTTATTGTGATACATAGTTATAAGTTTAGCAATATGATTATAGCGAAGAATTATGAATTAGAGAAAAACAATTTATTTGAAGTCATCGATGCCAAGTGAGTTCATGTGTACATGATACATACAGTTAATAAGATGTTGCTTATGCAACGTAAAGATTTAATTGCCGGATTATGATATTTTGATGCGAGCTTTAAACAACAACAAACCCCAATAATCTCATTAAGATGGAATAGATGAGGTAGATATCAACAGTCATGCATCATTATAGGTAGAAAGATTGTGTCTCAAAGATGGCATACAACATGACCCTAAATACGAGAACATTATCGGAGATGTCGGAGATGTCATACCTGATAGAGATATTGCTTTCAGCGGAAAGGGGGCGATAATGGCAACTTGTTGGAATTGTTGCTTCTAGCGTTAAAAGCTTTTAAAATAGCTATGAGAGAGAGAGTTTTATTTGTAAATTAATGTTCATTAAAGGGAGTTGATTCGTATGCAACAGTTTTTTTATTCATACATAATAATTTATATTTTAAAATATTGTATCGTATAACTCTATAAAACATAAAAGTTACTTCAAACAATTTTCGAAACTTTTTAGCTTTTATATTTTATGTAGTTTTACAATTTCAAAAGCTTATAACTATTTCTGTGAATCTCTTCTATACAAATAAAATTACACCTTTTGGCTAGGTACAATCTAGTTTTGCTAAAGATATAGTATATCTAGTTAATCACATAGTTAAAAGTAAATGAAAGATGTTGTAATTCAATTCGGTCTATTAAGTTAGGTAAGTAGTGATTAGGCTTAATTAATACCCATTAGGGTTTAAGACCAAGGCTCTTAGAGTTTAGGTATTCCCTATATATTTCTATATAATTCTTATTTGAGTCATCCAACATTTTATAATATAAAATATTATCAGAGCTCTAGATTAAAACACAAATAATGCCCACAACTTGCAACCGCCACACCCTCCTCCTCCGATGGCCTTGGCTAAAAGTCGCCGGAGGTGTCTTCATTATGCATTATATTTTTCTCTTTCTTCTTTCTCCTCCTAAATAAAATAGTCGTCGACACTAAATCAAAGCTCTTTCCTCGGCTTCTTTTACTGCATCGTCTGCTTATGCCTCCTCCTTGGATGACCCCTGCCTGCGAGCCTTTTGTCTCATCCTCCTCCTCGGTTGGCATATTCTTCTTTTTTAGATCTCTTTTTGGAGTCAGTCTCTTTCGACGATGTTGTTGCCTCCCTCCGATGACACCTTATCCGTCGTACAACATTTGATCTGCAGTCATCTCTATTTTTTTATCAACACTACAGTTGCCAATCTAGCCGAAATTGACTACATCTACCGTAACTCGAGCCATCTTTCTTTCTCGCCGCCTTTCTCTGAAATCCTATGTCGCCGGTGCCATGATCGACATTAACGCCGCGATTTTTCTCTTCTTTTACAACGGAACTACCTCTAGCCACCGTCTTTTCTCTCTTCTTCTCTAACAGGTAGTCACATTAGTCATCATCGTTAGAGCTCTACCACCACCGTTGTCGTTTTCTTCATCTATGTTTTTATATTTTGTTATCTTTTCTACTTTAATCGTTTTCTCCTGATCAAACTACCGGGGGGAGGTGGTGTTAGTGATTAGGGTTAGCAAATATCTTTTAGGGTTTACTGTCAGGCCCTGTAGGTTTAGGTATATGTGTAACATACACGTTTTTGAAATCGTGTTTTATAGTAAATAATATTATGAAATATTATGTGAATTTGAATATTGAGTTCTAACAAATGGTTTTTACTAGAAATGAAGTAAAACTATGCTTAGAATCATTCCAATCAAATGTCAAATGGTAAAAATTTAGCGAAAATATAAATTTTGGAATAAGTAAAATTTTATTGATGAAAATTGTAGATAATCTCCTTAGAAACTTGTAGGCGAAAACATCATCGAAATCTGAGTTATAACGAATAAGTTATGACCAATCGAAGATCTGTGGCAAATCCGGCAAACACTATGTCGCTTAAAATTTTAGTTTTTGATAAACTACTTTTTAGCCTTAGTGATTTAAATGAAAGTTGTAAAACTCGTAAAAATAATCAACTTTCATATAAAGACCGTTTGAATCTGACTTCGTATGAGGGAGTTATGATTTTTCTAAGTTTCGGATTAGTAGTAGACAGCTAAAAACTCGAATTTTAGATCGAGTGATTTTTAGCCGACCCAACCTAAACGAGAATTGAAGATCTCGTCAATAGTAGTACAACGGTAAAAAGTCTAACGAAAACGGACGTCGGATGAAGAAGTTATGAATTTTTAACGGATTTTCCTGTCCCTGTCTGTTAAAAATAATAATATTAAAATTAAAGTCAAAATTAGCTGACGAAGTCTAAACGAAAGTTGTAGAGCATAATTTTAGCTACGCGTGCATATAAAGAACGTCAAAAACAGAGCTCGTATGCGAAAGTTATGAATTTTAGAAGTTTTTGGCACATTTTTCGATAATTTTCGCATGAATAGTGTTCGATCCACGTGGCGTCTTCTGATTGGACTGCAGCCTCGCGTGGCACCCGCTGATTGGTCCGAAGTCGTCACCTCTTTCCCCATTGGACCGAAGCCTGGCCCACTTAGGAGCTGGCATCTGTCCAGAATCATGTGATCTCGCATGCGCCCTCGTGCCCGACGTGTCATCATCCCATTGGACCGAAGCAGCCAACCAATCCGAAGCAGCCAGCTCTCCAGCCGAAGCTTCGCTCTGCTGCCGCGTGTTCTGAGCCTCGCACACATGCCCTCCTCTCCTTGCTTCGGATCCGAGGCTCGCACCTATATAAGGGGGTGCGAGACCTCACGAGTAATTTTGGAAAATTGCCACTTTCACCCCCCCCCCCTTTTTTTGATATTTTTACTATTCTGACTCCGCCTATTCACATAAAGTAAATACTCTCATAAATATAACTCTCGAGACTAGACTCAACCCTCTATTGGCACCCTCAGTAGGGTAAAAGACTATTTTACCCCCCCCCCCCCCCTCTTGACTCAAAGACCCCATTGTTGACCAAACCTTAAAAGTCAACAAAAGTCAACGGTCAAACTTTGACCCAACTCGTCGAGTGCACTCTGGAGACTCGGCGAGTACACACATGTCCACTAACTCTTTGTCCCGCTTGGTACGTCGAGTCCCTCCCTATGCTCGATGAGTCACACCTGACATGAATCGTGGGGCCACCCCGACTCAACTCGCCGAGTCTCAAGAACAACTCGGTGAGTACCGCCTCGAACTCCAGTCCTCTAATCCCCTTCTGACTCACTGAGTTATCCACTAACTCGACAAGTCTACTCACTGAATGCTTTACGTGAAACCCTAACCCTACTCGCCGAGTCTCAAGAACAACTCGGCGAGTTCATGCCATGCACAAACTCTATTGACCTCCTGAGGTCAGATCTGTGCCCCTAATCCATAGATATGGCCTTCCCAAGCATGAAAGTCACGTAAAGTTTGAATCTTGATGCTTATATATCAACAAGATGGCATGAAATGGTGTTTTAGCCCCAAAAATGGCAACCTAAGTCCAATAACCCCAAAATGACTCATAAAGCTCCAATGGTTAAGGTCTCTGGACCTCTTTGAGTCAAGATCCAAGGCACAAACTCGAGAAGGGACCAAATACTCTACATAATCATCTTCCAAAGGGTTTGAAAACCCTAACTCTATGAATAAACACCCAAAACTGGAGAAAGTCCGAAGGAATACCTCAATATGAAGCCTTTGAACTTTGAAATCACTAGATTTGCACTTCCTTCAGCCTTCTCTTGCCTTGATCACCTTCTCCTTCAATTTACACCAACAAATGATCAACAATGGCCACTCTTTACCTCACAAACGATCTAGGTCTCTCTCTAGGGTGTGGTAGCCGCTAATGACGGCCATAAGGGCCTTTAAATAGGTCCCAAGCCCTAGAAATTAGGGCTTCATTAAACAGCGTGGACTCGCCGAGTCCAGACGTGAACCCGGATGAACATTCGGGACCCTACTCGGCGAGTCTTGGCACCAACTCGCCGAGTTCCTTCACAACCCTGAAAATATCGAGTACACAACCCCGAATCACCTCGGTGGCATACACCGCTCTCTCATCCGCTATGAAGATCTCAGAGGTCAACTCAACGCCTCTCGACTAATACTGATGTGTCGGCTAAAATCCAACGATACAAAAGATCGACTTGCACCTGAGTCAAATAGCACTAGAGCAGGTACAGAACTCACAAGGAAAGTATCGGCCACGACATCTGGTGCTGCGCGGACCTCCTCTGCAGTCAACTGGAAGGCTCTCCCTCGTACCTTCGGTGCCTCAACCTTCGTAGGCCGAACATCCGTAGCTCTCACCGCAGCAGGGGCGGATCCCGGAGATGCTCCCTGCGCTGACCCTCGCAACTATGGACACTCTGCCTTCCGATGTCCGGTCTGGTTGCAGTGAAAACAAACTGAAAACCCCTTGGGGCATTATTTGGCCATATGCCCCTCCTTGCCACACTTGTAGCAAGACCCTGCTCTGCATATCCCATCGTGGCTCTTGCCGCACTTGCCACAAGTGCGGCCCTTCTGGTTCCCAGATCTCAAATCAGCGGGTTTGGCCCGCTTGGCTGCTGGCTAAGACTAAGCCGGTCGCCGATCCTTTCCCTGAGACTCAGCCTCCTCCCTAGCTTGGGTCTCCAGCTCTATTTCCCTCTTCCGGGCATTTGCATGAAGCTCAGCAAATGTCCGATATGACGATTTCGCCACAAACTCTCGTATATCCATCCTCAACACACTCAAATACCGGATCATACGTGCCTGCTCGGAGGACACGTGCTCTGGGCAGAACATCGCCCTCTCATGAAACTTCCGAGTAATCGATGTAACCGACTCAGTACCCTACTTGAGGGTCAGAAACTCCTATGCCAATCGCTCCCTCTCCACCTGGGGAACGTACTTATCTCGAAACATAGTAGTGAACCTCTCCCAGGTTACTGTAGCAAGCTCAGCAGGCGTGTAGTGCACCGTCACAAACTTCCACCAGTCCTTCGCTCCCAAGCAAAGCTGGTTCAGTGCGAATCGAACTCTCAAATGATCAGGGGATGAGCAAGTAAAGAAACACCCTTCAATGTCTGATATTCACCTCATTGCTGCAATCGGGTCCTGGGTCCCATCGAACTTTGGTGGTTTCGTGTTGCTGAATTCCCGGAACATCAACTCATCACCACCCTGCGGCCTCGTCGCAGCTATAGCTGCAGTGGCCGCAGCAACAGCAGCCTCAGAAAGAGTAGCGTATCTCTCGTCAAATGTCTCAATCAGAGTGGTCTTGATAGACCCAAACATCTTTGGTATCTCTGCCCTGATGGCCGCAACCACCTCCTCCTGAATGATCCTACGGATCTCAGCCTCGCTCGTACTACTGCCCTCTGGTGTGTGACGTGTCCCAACCATGGTCTCCCTCTGAAATACAACATAAGAATATTAGGGACCCCCTCGAGTATAATCACACTTGATAACTCCACCCTACTTGTTCCTTAGTGCCCTAAGGATTCTTACTTGGACTGCGCACCAACCCGATATCTTCAGTAGTACGGGCCCAATACTACCGTCCATACCGCATCAGCATTCATCCCAAGTCCTCCTCCTTGAGCCCCAAATCCCAAGTACTCTACTCTCTTTATCATGTGCTACTCACTAGCAAATCTCTCATAAGCACCTCGCTGCTATCTAAACACTCTTAAGAATTTCTAACAGCAAAACCCCTAGACAAAGGCATCATATATCAGGCCACTCTAGTCCTAATAAGAATACCTAGTCTACTCTAGCATGCATATCGTAATTCATCATATAGCATAACATAGCATATCTGATAACACTTATTATGAGGGTATTTTAGGAAATCACCGTTCGGGCGATGGCTGATCGTACACACGACTCTGCTCTGTTTGTCTCAAAACTCTTTTTACTCTTTTTCAAAAATTTTAATTTATTATTAAAATTTTCCTTAAATCCCCAGTTTGAGTTCAGATACGCCCGGAGATGCATCCGAATCCCTCAAACCAAGTCTCTAATACCAACTTGTAACACCGTAAAAATTTGAACAAATTTTCACTTTTGAAAACCATGAAATATCATTTGCATTCATAAATAAAAACATTGTATTAACATTGTATCAATACATAACCCCAAGATCAAAATATATAGACTCCAATGCGCGTGTGTACGAATCATGCCGACGCCTTCCCGCGATCATCACTGGTACCTGAAACACCTAACACATAACACTGTAAGCATAAATGCTTAGTGAGTTCCCCAAAATACCACTGTAACACATAATGGCCACTCGAGGCTATAACTATGTCGACCCTCTGGTCAATGTGTCTCGGTGGGGCCCTCCAGCCCCAACTCTCTGTGGGCCCTCTGGCCCTAACTCTATGGAACCGAAGGTCCTTACTCTGTAACTCTTAATCGTGCATATCACATATCACAATAAATCACATCACATAAATAACATGCAAATACACTGGTATATAACTCTAAAATACTCTGTCACATAACTCTGTTACCACACTAGGTAAAGTATAGTGAGAAGACTCGCCTCAGACGTCTCAGTAAATCTCTGACTCGGTAGAAATATTGCCTAGCCTCCGCCTATTCACATAAAGTAAATACTCTCATAAATATAACTCTCGAGACTAGACTCAACCCTTTATTGGCACCCTCAGTAGGGTAAAAGACTATTTTACCCCCCCTCTTGACTCAAAGACCCCATTGTTGACCAAACCCTAAAACTCAACAAAAGTCAACGGTCAAACTTTGATCCAACTCGTTGAGTGCACTCTGGCGACTCGGCGAGTACACACATGTCCACTAACTCTTTGTCCCGCTTGGTACGTCGAGTCCCTCCCTATGCTCGATGAGTCACACCTGACATGAATCGTGGGGCCACCCCGACTCAACTCGCCGAGTCTCAAGAACAACTCGGTGAGTACCGCCTCGAACTCCAGTCCTCTAATCCCCTTCTGACTCACTGAGTTATCCACTAACTCGACAAGTCTACTCACTGAATGCTTTACGTGAAACCCTAACCCTACTCGCCGAGTCTCAAGAACAACTCGGCGAGTTCATGCCATGCACAAACTCTATTTACCTCCTGAGGTCAGATATGTGCCCCTAATCCATAGATCTGGCCTTCCCAAGCATGAAAGTCACGTAAAGTTTGAATCTTGATGCTTATATATCAACAAGATGGCATGAAATGGTGTTTTAGCCCCAAAAATGGCAACCTAAGTCCAATAACCCCAAAATGACTCATAAAGCTCCAATGGTTAAGGTCTCTGGACCTCTTTGAGTCCAGATCCAAGGCACAAACTCGAGAAGGGACCAAATACTCTACATAATCATCTTCCAAAGGGTTTGAAAACCCTAACTCTATGAATAAACACCCAAAACTGGAGAAAGTCCGAAGGAATACCTCAATATGAAGCCTTTGAACTTTGAAATCACTAGATTTGCACTTCCTTCAGCCTTCTCTTGCCTTGATCACCTTCTCCTTCAATTTACACCAACAAATGATCAACAATGGCCACTCTTTACCTCACAAACGATCTAGGTCTCTCTCTGGGTTGTGGTAGCCACTAATGACGGCCATAAGGGCCTTTAAATAGGTCCCAAGCCCTGGAAATTAGGGCTTCATTAAACAGTGTGGAATCGCCGAGTCCAGACGTGAACCCGGATGAACATTTGGGACCCTACTCGGCGAGTCTTGGCACCAACTTGCCGAGTTCCTTCACAAACTCCAAAAATAAATGAATAAAATAATATACCTGGGAATCTGGATGTTACAAGTGTTATTATTTCGGGTCATTTTCCCGGGTTATTTTTATTCACTATTTTTAATAGCAAAGAAATACCTTTGACCATGTGATCATTGAAAGGACTTAGATTCACGTTGGTACTGGTATGTAGCCTCTGACCATGTAGAACATGTCTCCGTAAGAGAATGATTTCTATTCTATGGTATTGGCAAAAGGTTAGACAGGGCTATAAGCATGAAATCTACCAAAATGTTAATCCGATGTTGTATGTCTTCTGTGCCATTTGGGCCAAAGCTTTATTGATGTATATCAAGTATGGAAATTGTTATGTCTCGTTGATTGTATATCTTCAATTCAAATCAATGATTGATATGGAATGTTTGTCACATGATTCACATATGCCCTTGTTGTTCCTTGTTCCTCTTTGCTTCTGCCTTATTGAAGTATATATATGGCATAACGTTATATTGTATCTATTATTGAACTCACTAAGCGTCACCGCTTACCCTCTCAATGTTTAAAAAATTGCAGGAGATAAGCATCTTGTATAGTTATATACTGGTAGAAGATTTTTGAATAGTTTGAGACTATTGTATCGATAGAAGCTTATGAATAGTTTGAAACTATTGTATTTTGCATTCCCATATGTATAAAACTATAGAATCCTGGGAATTTATGTAATATATAACACTTTGTAATAGTCGGTCTGTATCCAATAGTGTGTAACCTCTTTATCAATGTAAAATATTGTTTTTATGAATATGCAAGTAGCATGTTTTGGAGTAACTATATTGTCAAGTATGAAAGTTTGGGTCTTTCATAAATACGAAAGTTAGGGTCTTTCAATATGGTATTCCTAATATAACCCTATATAATTACCATTAGAGTGATCAAGAATTTTATAATATAACATTACTACTCTTTTATTTAAATCAAACTGTTCATTAATAATTGCTCATGAGTTATCCATCTATTAAGTTATCCATCTATATTATTTCTCTCTTATTCGTTCTTTTGATTTAATTCTTGTTTTGATCTAGCAAGTAGAAATTTGATAAAAACAAATGCATTTTAATACTTGAATACGTTTTTGAGTTCTGATGTCGAGAGGGCATACGGCATCAAGATGTCGCCAATGCATGGTTTCCTACCTGATGTAGATGTCGATTCAACTATCGATGATGTCTATTAGATTCTAATTCCCAATTTGGATCTTCATTCATTCCTACCCTTCCCATACGCGCATTTATCTAGCATCGATCATGCTAATTTCTTGATTTTCTTGGGATAATTTCAATTTGGGTTAAATTAGGATTTGGGAAATTAGGCTCCTAAGAAATATGTACAAATTTTTTTAATATATAAATATATAGCTATATATTTTGGGCTCCTTAGAGACGTGGGCCTGGGCGGTCACCCGGGTTGCCCACTGTCTGGGCCGGCCTGGAGATTTCATTTGATCCATTTCTAGACCATTGTAAGTGTTCAAGATTCAAGATTTATGTTACATGCTTCTAGATCTATGCTCCCTGTCCCTTTTTCTTCATGTTGTGGATGTTTGTATTGAAGGATTCCATAAAGTTTGCAACTTTTTGCTTCTATGAGGTCCCTTGAGGGTTATATATGTTAGATTTGAAGTTTGACTAAGTTTTGAAGACATATATGTGATTGTGGTTTCATTTTTCATCATTTTGACCTAACATGAGCTCCAGACATGCATGTCTATAAAACATCGATTTTTGGAATGTTTTTGGAGTAAGAAGGCCCTCTAAAAAGTTGGAATGAATGGATTAAAGGATTAAGGGTTGAATGTATTAAGTTTCCCCAAACCATATGGAGGTCACAACGTGACGATGAGACTGACCGATTGCTTTCGACGGATTCTGTCACGACGTGGTGGCATGACCATCACGACGTGATAGTGGTTTTTGTTGGTGATTTGTTTCACTAATGTGATTTAAGTGTAATGGGATTACTTTTGTTGACCAAAAGTGATCTTGATAAATATGAAACAAGTAAGGAAGGTGTGGAGTGCACACTTGTTTAAGTTTATTCAAGATTAAAAGTAGACTGTCATTTAGGGGCGAAGCCCCTAAACGAACGGGGGTCTGGGGGCAGTGCCCCTGGAAGCGGGGTCCAAGGGGAGGCAGCCCCTGGCTGGGATCGAGCTGCATCAGAAATCCAAATTTAGAATATTTGACCCGTTTTTGACTTGGTATTAATTCTTATAGAAAACCCAGATTTATGACAGTTTGTTGACTGTTGCCAAACTGTTTTATGACAGTTTTGACAGTTTTCAGACAAAGAAGGTATTTAACCGATTTTGGTCAGTTTTTTCTGGTATTTACGAAACTTCATATACCCATTCTCTGTTCTTTTCTCTTCTGTGTCTTATCCAATCAAAGATTAGGGAGTACCACCCAATACTTTGATTTGATAGTGAAATCACAATTCTCAGAATTTCTAAGGCTATTTTATCCTTATTATCTTACAAAAATCAAAGTATTCTGTGATCATGGAAAGTGGTGATTCTGTGAAGGAAATGACAAGTAAGTTTGAAAAACTGAACAAGTTTGAAGGGCAAGATTTCCGTAGATGGCAGAAAAAGATGAAGTTTCTCCTTACCACTCTGAAAGTGGTGTATGTTCTGAGTACACCCATGGCAGCCTTACCAGAATCTGTTGAAGATGAACCTTTGGAGGCAAAAAGAAGAAGATCAAAGTGGGGAAATGATGACTATATATGTTGTGGTCATATTCTCAATGGTATGTCTGACTCTCTTTTTGATATTTATCAAAATTTCGAATCTACAAAAGAAATGTGGGATTCTCTTGAATCCAAGTACATGGCTGAAGATGCTTCTAGTAAGAAGTTTCTTGTTAGTAACTTTATGGGTTACAAGATGATTGACTCCAGGCCTGTTATGGAACAATTCCATGAAATGTTGAGGATTCTGGGACAGTTTGCTCAACACAATTTAAAAATGGATGAAGCCATTGCTGTGGCTGTGATAATTGACAAACTGCCCCCTTCTTGGAAGGATTTTAAACACAATCTGAAACATAACAAAGAGGAATTGACTTTGACTCAACTTGGAAGCCATTTAAGGATTGAAGAGTCCATAAGGACTCAAGAACTTGATAACAATCCTAAAGGCAAAAACCAAGTTGGTTCCTCTTCTGTGAACATGGTGGAAGGAGAAAGTTCAAAGAATCCTAAGAAGTATAATGGAAAAAGGAAGTTTAAAGGAAAGGATGACAAGTCTTCCAACAAGAAGGCTAAGTTGGTTTGTTGGAATTGTAACAAACCGGGTCACTTCAAGAAAGATTGTCATCTTCGCAAAGTGAACAAGGATGGTGCTGGACCAAGTGGATCCAAGGATCCAGAAAAGCAACAAGGTCAGATTTCTGTTTTCATGCAGAATCCTAAATATATTCAGAATTATATTTCTGTGATTTCTGAAGCATTTTATGTGCAGGATGATAAAGTTGCATGGTGGGTTGATTCGGGAGCAACAAGTCATGTTTGCAAAGATCTATATTGGTTCAAGAACTTTCAACCAATTTAAGATGGATCTGTTGTGAAGATGGGAAATGTTGCAACTGAACCAATCAAGGGCATAGGATCTGTTTTACTTACTTTTACTTCTGGGAAATGTTTGTGTTTGAACAATGTTTTATATGTTCCAGGGATTCATAAGAATCTCATGTCTGAAATTGTATTAAATAATTGTGGTTACAAACAAGTGTTAGAAAGTGACAAGTATATCTTTTCAAGACATGGTTCTTTTATGGGATTGGATATATATGTAATGGAATGATTAGGCTTAATATTAATTATCCTTCTAGTGATAATTCTATTTGCATGGCTTCTAGTAGTAGTAACAATAATTTTCATAAATCTGAATTATGGCATGCTAGATTAGGACACATTCATTACAAGAGATTAAAAGACATGTCTAAAATGAGTTTAATTCCTGCTTTTGATATAAAAAATAATGAAAAATGTAAAACATGCATGCTAACTAAAATCACTAGACAACCTTTCAAAGATGTTGTTAGGGAAAGCAAGGTGTTGGATCTTATACATAGTGATTTATGTGATTTCCATGCAACACTTTCCCTTGGAAACAAGAAGTATGTTGTTACTTTTATTGATGATGCATCTAGATATTGTTATATCTATTTGCTACATTCTAAGGATGAAGCACTTGAAAAATTTAAAATTTATAAACAACAAGTTGAGCTTGATAAAAATGAATTAATAAAAGTATTGCGTAATGATAGAGGTGGTGAGTATTATGATCCAAATTATTTTGAATCAATTGGAATAATACATCAAACCACAGCTCCATATACACCACAACAAAATGGTGTAGCTGAAAGGAAGAATAGGACTTTGAAAGAAATGGTTAATTCCATGTTGTCATATTATGGTTTAAGTGAAGGGTTTTAGGGTGAGGCAATGTTAACTGCATGTTACATCTTGAATAGAACTCCAAATAAAAGGAGTAAGAATACTCCTTATGAACTTTGGTGTAAAAAGGTACCAAAGTTGAGTTATCTCAAATTTTGGGGTTGTAGAGCAGTTGTAAGGCTCACTGAACCCAAAAGGAAAACATTGGGTGAGAGAGGTATAGATTGTATGTTTATTGGATATGTTGAGCATTCCAAAGCATATAGATTCTATGTTTTAGAATCTAATGACTCTGTGTCTGTAAACACAGTGATAGAGTCAAGAGATGCTATCTTTGATGAAGAAAGATTTACATCTATACCTAGACCAAGGGATATGATTCATCAATCTTCCAGCAAGAGTACTACTCAAGCTGAAGATGTTTCTGGTGGTGCAAGTTCTATACCTGAACCTAGGAAAAGCACCAGAGCTAGAAAAGCTAAGTCTTTTGGATCTGATTTTCAACTATATTTAGTTGAAGGAACAAGGAATGAGAATATTTCTCAACATCAATATTGTTTTAATATTGAAGAGGATCCAAAGACTTTCAGTGAAGCTATGGCTTCTAGGGATGTTCATTTCTAGAAAGAGGCAATTCATGATGAGATTGATTCTATCATGCATAACAATACTTGGTTTTTGGCTGATTTACCTCCTGGTTGCAAGGCATTAGGATGTAAATGGATCCTCAAAAGAAAAATGAAGGTGGATGGCACAATTGATAAGTATAAAGCCAGATTAGTTATCCAAGGCTTTAGACAAAAGGAAGGCATTGATTTCTTTGATACTTATGCTCCTGTTGCCAGAATTTCTACTATTAGATTATTATTAGCTCTTGCAGCTATACATAATCTTGTGATTCACCAAATGGATGTGAAAACTGCATTCTTGAATGGTGACTTGGATGAGGAAATATACATGAAACAACCTGAAGGGTTTGTGATGCCTGGAAATGAACACAAAGTGTGCAAGTTGAAGAAATCATTATATGGTTTGAAACAAGCACCAAAACAATGGCATCAAAATTTTGATGATGTTTTCTTGTCTAATGGTTTTGCATTAAACCAAGCTGAAAAGTGTGTATATAGCAAATTTGATACTTCTGGTAAAGGAGTCATTATTTGTTTATATGTAGATGATATGTTGATTTTTGGTACTGATTTAGAAGAAGTTGATAAAACCAAGAAATTCTTATCATCTAGTTTTGATATGAAAGACATGGGGGAGGCTGAGGCAATTCTTGGTATAAGAATTAGAAAAGGAAACAATGGGATTTCAATTTCTCAATCACATTATATTGAGAAGATATTGAAAAAGTTTAACTTTGAGAATTGTTCTCATGTTAGCACTCCTATAGATCCTAGTCTTAAGCTTTTACCTAATAAAGGATCTCCAGTGTCTCAACTTGAATACTCAAGGGCTATTGGTTGTCTAATGTATGCCATGATTAGTACTAGGCCTGATATAGCATATGCTGTAGGAAGGCTTAGTAGATATACTAGTAATCCCAGTTCACATCATTGGCAAGCTGTGAGTAGAGTGTTCAAGTACTTGAAAGGGACCATGAATTATGGTTTAACTTATAGTGGATATCCTTCTGTTTTGGAAGGTTATTCAGATGCCAGCTGGATTAACAACTTAGAGGATCACTCCTCTACAAGTGGTTGGGTGTTTCTTCTTGGAGGAGGTGCCATTTCTTGGGCATCTAAGAAACAGACTTGTATTACTAACTCAACCATGGAGTCTGAGTTTGTTGCATTGTCTGCTACTGGTAAAGAAGCTGAGTGGCTAAGGAATTTGATTTATGAAATTCCATTATGGCCCAAACCGATATCTACCATTTCTATTAGATGTGATAGTGCTGCAACCTTGGCTAAGGCTTATAGTCAAGTGTATAATGGAAAGTCTAGACATTTAGGTGTTAGACATAGCATGATTCGTGAGCTCATCATGAATGGTGTGATATCTGTGGAGTTTGTAAGAACTCAGTTGAATTTAGCCGATCATCTAACCAAAGGGTTAGCAAGAGATCTTGTGCACAAGGCGGCTGTAGGGATGGGTTTGAAGTCCACTTAAATCTTTTATATTGAGATACCCAATTCCCATCTAATGCAATATTAGATGTTGAATTCAATGTGGAAAGCTTGATATTTCAAGATTGGAACACATTTTATTATCGTCCCAAGGTATGTGTTCAGTACTGCAAGTTAAGGAGGTTGAAATTTTATTTCTTAATAGTTCTTTGAAAAATTGCATTTGCAGGTGCAAGAACAAAAGAACTACCTATATAAGCATGAAGTTTAGCTGCTTCAAGAAGTTGGGACTTGACTTTGATATGCCTATTGAAGGATGGGACACAAGCTAGTAAAATATAGTGTCAAGCTAGAACTTAGAGAATGTAAACTGTTGTGTATATTATCTTCATGTATTCACTTGGAATAGAAAGGGTTCAATCCTTAGTGACACCCTGATATTCGAATATTTGGAATGAATAATATACTAATGTGAAATTCAATCGTCACGATATTTCATTTATGCATCAGTTTGTTGTTATGTTTTTTGTTTTAAATTAATCAAGATTACACTTAAATGGGGGAGGTTTGTTGGTGATTTGTTTCACTAATGTGATTTAAGTGTAATGGGATTACTTTTGCTGACCAAAAGTGATCTTGATAAATATTAAACAAGTAAGGAAGGTGTGGAGTGCACACTTGTTTAAGTTTATTCAAGATTAAAAGTAGACTGTCATTTAGGGGCGAAGCCCCTGAACGAACGGGGGTCCGGGGGCAGCGCCCCTGAACGAACGGGGGTCCGGGGGCAGCGCCCCTGGAAGCGGGGTCCAAGGGGCGGCAGCCCCTGGCGGGGTCCAAGGGGCAGAGCCCCTCGCTGGGATCGAGCTGCATCAGAAATCCAAATTTAGAATATTTGACCCGTTTTTGACTTGGTATTAATTCTTATAGAAAACCCGGATTTATGACAGTTTGTTGACTGTTGCCAAACTGTTTTATGACAATTTTGACAGTTTTCAAACAAAGAAGGTATTTAACCGATTTTGGTCAGTTTTTTCTGGTATTTACGAAAATTCATATACTCATTCTCTGTTCTTTTCTCTTCTGAGTCTTATCCAATCAAAGATTAGGGAGTACCACCCAATACTTTGATTTGATAGTGAAATCACAATTCTCAGAATTTCCAAGGCTATTTTATCCTTATTATCTTACAGTTTTGATCGCGACTAAGTTGTTCGTAACTGTAGTTTTGGATTAGGACTGAGTTCGTTAGTCACGACTTGACCATGGGTGCTCACGATGTGTGTATCTGCTGATGGTGATGTTAGTTGTTGACCTTGACCTTGACCGTTGACTTTTAGCATGGGTCGACTTTTGGTCAAACTTCTAGTTCTAGAATTGTAACGTCCCAATTTTCGAGGCCAGAAATTTCATTTTTAATTAAGTAAATCACATCAAAGTTTACTAGAACATTTCCCATGTCATATCATTTGTAAAAGAAACATAACAATATGCCTGATAACCATAGTGTCAAAAGTAAAATAAATCAGAGTACATCCCCAGGAAACTCCAAGCGGAAACATGTGTGTGTGTGTGTTATGCGTATCCAAGTCGTCCACCAGACACTTCCGCACTTGGTCATTAAACTCCCATATCCAAGTCGCTTCTACTCGATGAGTTGGGCCTTCAACTCACCGAGTCCATTCCAAAATGTGAACTTACTTGATTAATAATACGTACCAGGAACCGGGTGCTACAAATCTCCCCCACATATCTTAGACTTTATTCTCGAAGTCTGATGCTCGATCCTGGAAAAGCTCCGGATAATGCTCCATCATCTCGTCCACCAGCTCCCACGTCCACTCTGAGCCCTTCCGGTGCTGCTATTGTACCTTCACTAGGTCGACCTTCTTTTTCCTCAGATCCTTTGACTTCCAGTCGAGGATCGCAACAGGCCGCTCAATCTAGTTCAGGTTTTCATCAACCCGAATATCCACTAGGGCCACCACCACCGAGTCGTCCACCAGACACTTCCGCAGTTAGGAGACGTGGAATGTGTTGTGGATCTAACTAAGTTCAGCTGGCAGATCCAGCTGATATGCCACCTTGCCCACCCAGGCTAAACCCCTAAAAGGTCTGATATACCTGGGGCCCAGCTTGCCCCGCTTCCTGAATCGGATGACGCCTTTCCAAGGCGACACCTTCAGGAGAACCATATCCCCGACCTGGAACTCCAGGGCTGAACGGCGCTTGTCGGCATAGCTTTTCTGCCGACTATGTGTAGTCTAAAGCCTGCTCCTGACCTGCTGAATTCTCTCTGTCATCTTGAGCACCACTTCGGTGCTCCCTATGACCCTCTGGCCAACCTCTCCCCAACATATCGGGGTCCTGCACCTCCTCTAGTATAACATCTCAAAAGGAGGACGATCTATACTCGCGTGGTAGCTGTTGTTGTAGGAGAATTCAGTCAATGGGAGGTAAGTATCCTTGCTACCACCGAAGTCTAGCACACATTCCCGTAACATATCCTCCAGAGTCTGGATGGTCCGCTCGCTCAGACCATCCATCTGTAGGTGAAAAGCGGTGCTAAAGTGGAGACGAGTACCCAACTCGTCATGGAATTTCTTCCAGAACCTGGAAGTAACTGCATGTCCCTGTCTGAAATCACTGATACTGGCACCCTGTGCCGCGCCACCACCTCTCGAATGTAGATGTCGGCCAGCTTCTCGGCCGATATACTCTCCTGGATCGGTATAAAATGGGCACTCTTGGTTAACTGGTCCACGATGACCCATATGGAATCCACTCCACGCACAGTCCTGGGAAGTTTGGTGATGATGTCACAACTGACAAAAATTATATTAAGATGTGAACACCTTTATTAGGTCATAGTGGACCCAATACTCCATCTTAGCTTTTTTTTTGGGCAAAACCACTCCTAATAGATCGAACCCTTCTTATTGGGCCCTAGTGGGCCAATAACCCCTCAACTTAGTTCTTTTGAGCCATAAGACTCTCTTAGTGGCCCTTATTGGGCCGTAAACAACCTTCTTGACCTTATTGGGCCGTAAACCCAATTCCCTTATCAATTTGGACCGTAAACCCAATAAAGAAGGCCCAATGGGCCGAAAACCTTCATATTGGGCCTTATAATTTCAAGAACAATCAATATAAGCCCAAAACACTCTTTCTTTCACCTTTTCTTTCCCGTTCTCGATTATTATAAAATAATAATAATAATAATAGTAATATTAATAATAAATGAAAAGTGATGGTTAAAACAAGTGACACCTCACTTTGGCACCACGTATAACAATGCTCATTACATTGCATGTATTTAGGCTTGAGTGTTTGTCCAATTTACATCCATGAAAGTTGAAATAACCACCATATATCTAGGTTGGATCTCTCTCTCTCTCTCCTCTCTTCATTTTCTCGGCCCCTCCCTCCCTCTCCACTCCATTCGCAAACTTCATCTCCAACATATTTTCTCTCAACACCCAAAAACTCTATCATCGTTTTCTTCAAAATTCGTGGGTGGTGGTGTCAACCTCAAGATTTTATTCAAGTATCATAACTTGGAAAGTCCATATTCATCTCTAGATGTTATATTTCAAGTCTATGCTAAGATCCTTCCTCTTACAACTTCATTTTCGTGATTTTGGACCTTAGAACCACCTTATCTCAAGATTTCACCAAAAACTCAAGCTAGGTTCAAAGTTTCATCATCTTCTTCTTCTACATCTCAAAAACCCCCCAAGTTGAGCTTCATACCCCCTTGTTTTCAGTTTTATAATGTTTTTTTGGGAGAATACAAGTGCTTTTGTGTTAGGTCTATGTATATATGCATGTTTATGTGTTTAACTTTTAGATCTTTACTTGAAAATGAAGTTTATCATTTGGATCTTCATATAAACCTTGAGAAAACTATGTTTCCTCACATATAATACTTGTAAACTTGTAGATCTGGGATTTATCCACTTAAAATAGCAAAAACAAGTGTTGTGAACAAACTTAGATAACTTAAACTCAAAAATCAGCCCTTGACAGAAAAGTTTTAGTCCCATCTCGGACTGTTTTGACCAACTTAATGAGAATATTTTTCAAAAATTTTTTACATGCAAACATTTCATGTTATTACCTTTAAAATGACTACTCTCACGTTTTCATACGATTTTTCTACAGTTTTTGGCAAATTGTACAAAATTGCCTATCAGATTTGAAATAATTTTGGACCAACCCGTGAAGGTGAGAAATTTCACACTTGTTAGAGGCCAATAAATATTATGAGAAACTTTTTGAACAAATTAGACAAAATTTCCAAACTTCCAGAATTTACGGATCCAAATTTCGACTTACGATGATTTTTCTACAAATTTTTCAACAACTAGGTCAGAAAAGCCAAAAACCAGAAAAATATGTATTTCACAAAAAAATCAAGCCAAAAATGATATTTTTGACAAAAATGGGTTTAAAATGTTATTTTTACCACAAACTAGTCAAAAACACATGTTTTGAACAAAATGAGGGCTAAAGTGTTATTTTTACTATAATTAGGCCTTAATTGAACACTTTGTGGCTTATTGGGCCAATAACGTCATTTTTATAAAAAGTGGGCTTTTATATCAATTTTGTAAATAATCAAGCTAAAATAAACAAAACAATAACAAACAGGTTAAAAACAATATTCATATCCTTATTGAGCCTGGAAATAATATACATGTTTAGTGGGCCTTAGTGTCCTCTTACACGTATATTGGGCTCAGGATAGACATTCATATTCCTTTGAGCCTGCAAAATAATGGACACGTATAGTGGGCCTTAGTGGTCCAATTACATGTTTGTTGGGCCTGGGAATGAGTTTTATATGTGTTCTTCTTTCTTTTCCGTGTAAATTTTCGATTAAGGATCTAGTGAGACCTGTCGGTTGGCACCTTTGAGTGTACAATCGTAGCCTGTAGTTATAACCAGAGTTTCCTGGAGGGAAAGCGAGAGTTTGTGTATAGATCTACACGGGGGTGACACCCCACACCTGAGTTGTTCGCTACAGTTAGATTAGGCCAGTCTAGGGTGACAAAAACCTTATTCTATTTCCGTCGGCGTCCCAAAGACGCAAAGACAGGCGAAATTGTCATTATTTAGTATGGTTATAACGACTCACTTAGAGGAATTAACGTTATAAGATTTAAGGGAAACCATTCTATTTTCTTTTTGGGATAAAACATGAAACCATTCTATTTTCTTTTTGGGATAAAACGGGAAACCTTCTTTTTGATAAAACGACAATCTATAAGCACTGGTACTGAACCACCAGGGTTGAGATTTCAGCATTATCTATTGCAGACAACACCGGGGTGTTTGGAAATCATTCTCTTTCTACTTTCGTAAACATTAACACACATGCATTAAGAAAAGATCAAACACAAATATTTCAAACCATTTCCTTTTTAGAAAATATCGGATTTCTGAAAGCGCGATGAAAACTATTCTAAACAAGTACAAAAACCATTTTTATACAAAACTGCTTATGAACTCACCAACTTTTTAGTTGACGCTTTTCAAAACGACTTGTATTCTCAGGAATTCAGTAACAGGTAATAAGTTCGACTAGGAGATCAAGTGGTGCAACTTCAAGAAATTTTACTTTCTTACTTTTGTGTAACTGATGAACAAGTTCAATATGTAAACTATGTAACTGTGTATTTCTAATGTATGATGTTTGGTTGCTATGCTTCATTTATATTCCATTGTTATGATACTATACACAAAGTCGTCCACCCCCGGACGTTTCCGTCGTCCAGGTTCGGGGGTGTGACAGGTTGGTATCAGAACATTGTTTATAGTGAACTCGTATATCTAACCATACAAGATATACAACTATAAATGCAATGGGACTAAAAACACTCTGACTAAAAGTATACCTTAAGAATATAAGTATCTTCTAAAAGTATACATACTTGCTAGAACCGTATGATAATAAGAACAAAACAAAAGTATTTAGATGTTGAACACTACAGTCAAACCTGGGTAGTTACGTAATCATATCTGGAATAAATAGAGCCTAATCAACTGTATTTATTCGAGATACGACCAACATGTGTTTGGGAGTGATGGTGGTGTTGCAACAAGTCTATGTGACAACCCAAAAATTTCCATTCGGTAAAACCATCCACTACATTTGAAGTCAAATCTGTATCAACTAACTATCAAACTTTTGGGATAAGTTTGAGTGTTTTAAGGTTAGTGCTCCAGAGGATATCAGGAGAGAGGATACACTAGGGTTTAATATGTTGCAATAAGTGCCCAAACCTTCAAGGGTTTGGAATATTACAGTCCAAAAATGGTATTCGGACCAAAAACCCTCAAGGCTATATAAAGAAAATTTAGCCATTTTGGATTCATTTGTTACATTTCTAGCTAGAGAAAAGTCGATTTTCTCTCTCAAGGATCTTCACCCGATCACCCCCAACTGTGAGTACTTCAACCTAGAGTGTATATAAGTGTGTTATATGCCTTCATAACATGAAAATCAAGCCAAAACAACAAGATTTGGGAGTTTACCGCCCAAGAACATCTTGGAGAGTAAACTCCTTTATAAGGGCCAAAGGGTGCCCCATGTCCCTCCAAGCCTTGGGACTAAACCTAGGGACTACTATTACTTGTTTTAGACCCCCAAAACATTAAGAAACAAGGCAAGAAGTGAGTTCACGGCCAAGGAAGTTCTTGGGTCGTGAACTCCATTTTAGGGTGCCAAAATGCCCTAAATACCTTCCATAAGCCAAGAAACAAGCATAGCCCTTTACCATGATGTGCCTAGGACCCAAAACAATCAAAATATCATCACCCATAAGTGTTTACAGCCGCAAACACATGACCAAATGGTCCATGGGCCGTAAACTCAAGATAGAGGTGTTTTGATGCCACAAACACTTCCAAGGGCTTAGGCATGAATTTAGAATGCTTCTTTATGAACTTTAGGACCCTCATAAGTATATTTGGCCATGAGTTTATGGTAGTAAACTCATTTGGGCCGTGAACACCCCAAAAGTGCCAAAAGAAGTGGTCTTTCTCATCCTAGGTTAAAGCTAATGTCCCTAAAACATTCCCTAGCTTTCAAAATTGCACTAACACAAGAGTAACCATGAGTTTACGGCCGTAAACTCCCTTGGGCCATGAACTCATGGTAGTAAACTCATATGTGTGCCTTATACCTTCCTATGTTGAATCACATGTGATTCCAACACCTAGCCAAGGTGTTTCCTAGTCCCGGAAGGTGTTATCTTTCATATAGTTGTTTATAAACACTATATTCACGTCATTATGTGTCCTTAAATATCATTTAGGACTTATTGTGTCTCGGAACTTCATTCGCGGAACTTCTCATCCGTACGCGGATACCCGTTTGAATCACCCACATCAGGTGAGTTCATACCCCGTAATGAATCATTTAACTATTTAAAATTGTTTTAAGGGGGGGGGGGGGAATACAAGTTGAACACAATGATAATTGTGTAATTATTTGTTGTTAAACATTCTTCAAAATGTTACTTATGTCATTTATAATTCGTCTTTACATTTCAAAACTCTTTTAAAGGTTATGTTACTTTATAGTTATACAAAACTCCATTTTTAAAGTATAAGCATAACTTTGTAGATAAATGAGTCTTTTCAGTAACAGTCCAGTTAGAGCATTAGTAAACTATTATAGGTATAGTTTAAGAGAATGCTATTCATTACTTCTAGTACAATGAAGCACACACAGAACAGAACAGAACAGAACAAACAGTGAAGAGAATCAAACAATACTAGAACAGAACATAACAAACAAGTAAATTTGCTATAGCATGATAACATGCAGACAGGATCTAACTTTAATGTGAAATGAACGGCTTGCATGCATTTGCGCGGGTCGCGTATGGTTCCCTCAATCTCCATACATGAGAGCGGGTTAGTAGGGGTTCCAGCTTTTACATTATGACCGTAATAAAACACACATATGTTTTTAGGTTGATAGTACCTCCGTATGTCATTATAATCGACATCAGGGTACTCATTTCTCCCATTACTTTCATAAAGTGTCGGTAACACTTGAAGGTTAATCTATTGTCTCTTCGAGATAGGTTATAAACTAGGGAGAATGTACTTTACAGTTGACAAAGGAACAGTAGAGTCTTGGTAGAAGACTGCTTTCATAACAGTAGAGTCTTGGTAGAAGACTGCTTTCAAAACAGTAGGGTCTTGGTAGAAGACTGCTTTCAAAACAGTAGGGTCTTGGTAGAAGACTGCTTTCAAAACAATTGAGTCTTGGTAGAAGGCTACTTTTAAAAAGTTAGAATCATGAAGCTAACCTTATGATTCTGTAATGTATACACTATAGGATACATATATGTTAAGTAGATTCCGACAGCTAATAGGGTGTGTGTTCTTCGCTGTACGTCTTGTTCCCGTTGGATGTGGGTTTACACCGAGGTCACCCAATCTATTATCAACCCGAATCTATATATATTTATGCTTAGTATACATTAAGTCATCATAAGGGTACCAGGTATGGATCAGGTCATAGGACACAGGGTCAACGCACAGTTTTTCCAGTACAAAACTTTCGTTTCAAAGTCAGTACTTTTGATATACAAAACTAGCGATTTCCCAGTTAAGGGCTTAATCCATTTTATTAAGCCAGTACAGTTTTAAAGACTTTAACTGAGTTAACTCTATAATACCTTAGTTTATACACCATGTTTATATATAAGACTAGTATCCGACAGCTAGTAGGATGTGTGCTCTTCGTTGTACGTCCTGTTCCCGTTGGATGTGGGCTTACACCGAGGTCTCCCAATCTACTATCTACCCGATATCAAATTATATATAGAAGTATAAACAAAGCTATTATAAAAGTAATCACAATAGTCAATATTTTATTATATGAAATATAGGTTTTCTTAAAAGGAACTCTCCATTAAATATAAAGGAACCATTACAAATAACTCCATGAGTAACAATTGAATACACCAAGGTTATATATGAAAACGATCTAACAACCAATGGAATATGTGCTATCCGCCTTACTTACTGTACCCCGTCGGGTTGTAGGTTGAGGGCAGATGCGCATAATCGATTGTTTGTTTACTCCAAGTATATATAACTTGTACCCACTTATTACGCATAGAAAGGCTTGTAGTATCATTTTACTCAACTCCCATTTTAAGTAGGAAATATATGATTTTCTAGAGGAACAGGAAAACTTTACAAAACAACACCTTACAGCTTACAGTACTTTACATATACATTTTCAACCACATTTTTATAGCTTACTCACATCACTAAAATCATATGAACTCACCAGCTTAATTGCTGATCAACTCTTTCAAATAACTTGTATTCTCAGGAGACTATTACACAGGTGCTCGTGCTAGGGTTCTAGAAGATGGAGCATTATAGCTTCAAGTCTTGTTTTGTTATTTGTTTATGACTTCTATGTTTTGTGAACACATACATTGTAAACACTTTCTTTCTAAATGAAATGGTTGTTCATTACTTGCTTACCATATACATATCTCTTGATACTTGACATGACGTCCTCCACCCCCGAACGTTTGCGCCATTTCGGTTTTGGGGTGTGACAAATTGGTATCAGAGCATTGTTTATAGTGAACTAAGTATATCAACCGATAAAAGATATACGTATATAAATACAATGGGGCTTAAGTGCTCTGGATAATGATATATTTTAGATTATAACTTCAAGTTATAAAAATATACCTACTTGCTCATACATGTACATAATAGAAATAGGATTACGAGGAGAACAGAACTAAAAGTATTTAAAGGTTGGGCACTGTCGTCAACCCGAACAGTTATGTAATCATAGCTAGGATCGATATAGCCTGATCAACTATATTCATTCAAGATGTGACCAACATGTGTTTGGGAATGATGTGGTGTTGCAACAGGGTTAAAACTTAACAGAACACCAATCAAGAGAACGCCAGAACAAGTACAGTTAGAGTTAGAGTACTATGGGAGTATTCTATGATACGATAGCGCGATAACAAGTCTAGAACATAACAGGTACATTACGTTAGGATACTATAGGAGTATTTTAGTCCAGATACATAACGTGTGTGATAACTTAAAAGACCCTTGCGGATAGGTCTATAATCTTACAGGGTATATTCATAAAGTTTTATATATAATCAAGACCTTATAGACATAGAATCTGTGACCGACGCTTCGCTATCCATTCCTTTTAAGGAAGTAGTGTTGAGGTGGGATCAACTGTTCGAAGGTCTATTTGATCTTCAATTATATACAATACCCACTGGTATACCAAGTATAATTATAGGAAGATTCCGTGAGGATCGCCCCATAAAGTTACCTTAAAGCTCATAGGTTCTTTAGTCACTTTCATTCTAGCACGACAAGCCCAGATAAACGTAACCACTTCCTCATAGTAGACAACAGAAGAGTTCAGAAGGAACGAGGACAAATTCATGAGAAGTTTTTCAAGGAAAGATCAGCCGAAGTAACCAAAACGTCTTACGCGTCACACTAATAAATATTAACTAGGTTAATTTATCGAGCGAGTGGAAACACTGCTCACATTGCATGTGTTAGAACTATTTCTTACATGCAACTGGTAACAGTTATTCAGGAAACAGATATTCATTCGAGGATAGTTATTTCAAATTCATAGAGTTTATTTGGTATAGACTCATTTATGAATTGTCCCTAGAACCCTGTGGAAGTCAGGACCCGATACATCCAGAACTAGGATAACCTTGTATGTTCAGCTTTCGGCTTGTGTCCGTTGCTATAGACTTATTCCGTATCATCTTTGTTTTCGTTTAGCAAGGATGCCTCCTCGCAGATCACCCAGACACGCTACTCCGATAACTCCCATACCTTCTCCACAAATCGATGCAACAACTTTGAATGCTGCAGTGGCCGAGGCTGTGGCAACAGCCATGGCACAATATCACTCCACCAGTACAGGTGGAGGCGAAGCGCCTACCGGTTCTACTCAAGGTGAGGTCCCTGTGCGCCAGGGAGAGTTCTCCTACAAGGACTTCACCAGATGCCAACCACTGTCCTTTAAAGGGACTGAAGGAGTCATTGCCCTCCTGCAATGGTTCGAGAAAACAGAGTCGGTCTTCGAAATCAGTTTATGCCCCGAAGGAAGCAAAGTGAAGTTTGCTGCCTGCACCTTCGATGGCAAGGCCCTAACATGGTGGAACAGCCATGTTAAGTCACTGACCCTATCAGTGGCAAACTCAATAGGTTGGGAAAACCTAAAGGAGTTAATGCGGGAAGAATATTGCCCGTTAGGCGAGATTCAAAAGCTGGAACAAGAGTTGTGGGATCTCACTATGGTCGGCTCAGACATAGTGACCTACACGAACCGGTTCAGCGAACTAGCAGCTCTATGTCCCGAGATGATTACCTCGGAAAAGAAGAAGATAGAGAGATACATTTGGGGTCTGACTGCTCCGACCCAAGGAAATGTGTTATCTTCTAACCCAGCCACGTTGAATAGTGCTAAATGCTTGGCTCAGCGACTCATCGATCATGGAGTCTGCCACAGCGTAAAAGTCCCTATTCCCGAGTCATCAAGGGAAGAGGACTATAATCAAGAGTCGGAGAATAAGAGAAAGAAGAAGCGAACAATACAATACATCACACAAGAACAACAAGCGAGTACTATGTACGCCGCTACGACGCCTACTGCTTCAGCATCTGCCAGTCGTTATGCCGGAAACCTTCCAAAGTGTGGAAAGTGCAACTTTCACCACACTGGAGTGTGCCGAGAAATGCAGTGTCTGAACTGCCACAAAAGGGACACACAGTCCGTTACTGCAGGGCACCGGCTCAACCGATCTCCCAAGTCCTCAGAGCTGAAGAAAACCGAGCATGTTATGGCTGTGGTGAGAATGGACACATTAAAAGGGACTGCCCAATAATCAAGAACTCAGGCGCGGATGGACGTATTCTGATGATCACCGCAGGAGAATCTACCCCGGAGTCGACGACGAGTAGTGGTACGTTTTCAAAATAGTACTTACTTTTAAAAATTAATTTATATTCATATAAGATTAAAATTTCGGGATAACACTTAAAAGTAACTATAACAACTCACATGTTGAAATAGGTCGTAATATTCAAGAGAATTAAAAGATCCCTTAGAGAAGCTATTATGACTCACCATATACATCAGGGTTGTGCGCAACTGAGATGTTGCAGACCTAGAGTGAGCGACTCCGCTTAGGTCCCCTTTCCTTAATTGGTTGAGGATTTGAGGCAGAGATGCTCAGTCGACTGCCTGAATCATCTTAAGTATTCACAACTTGTATATGACGGGCGATGGTAATGGTACCATGGGGGATCATAGTATAAAAGTATCCTTTCAGTTAGTAAAGCACTTTTATTTGTATGTATGCGCACATAGCGGTACGATACATAGGAGTGTTGATTTCAAAACAGAAAGTAGGAAACTCGAGATCTGTTACAAGGAGTACATTATTGAACATACTAGGAGTACAGTACCAAGCATACCAGGGATACATCGTTGTTCTTCAGACGTTTCTTTCATTTGACCAAAACTTCGTTCAGTATAGAGTCCGATGTTTTCCTTTCGTCATGAGTTGGCATGGTCCTCACCATACCGAGTTCATATGTTTCTATCGCCTCGATCGGCAAGTTCTCGAAACTTTTGTCATTTCGTATCGAAGGACCGACCTAAACCTAAACTTTATCTTTCGCATGCTAAACCCTCGAAGTACTCGTGCGAAGAGTACTTTGTCCTCCGAAGCCTTATCGTCAGACGTCCGCAGACCGGCACGAAATACCACTCGTCCAGTAGACCAATGTTCGAGCATAGAGGCTATGGACGAATACAGCCCGCCTATTATTTTCAAATGTATACGCAAGGGTGGTATTTGAGTGTGATTACGCAGACCTAGTATGTGTGTTTCCGCCCTATCTCATGTTTTCCCCGTGGGTTGTGGACCTGGGGCAGAGTCGCACATCCAACAGCCCTACTAATCTTAATCATATACGGCTTGTATACGCGAGGTAATGATAGATGGACCAAGTATGAATCCTATCAAAAACACCAGGGCAAAGTTGCCAGGTCTACGAGTGAGTATTCTACAAAGCAGAAGAGCTCAACCCCCAGTAGTAACGTTAAGAGAGCGAATTTCGGGACGAAATTCATTTTAACGGGGGGGGGGGGGGGGAGGGGGGGATGTGACAACCCAAAAATTTCCATTCGGTAAAACCATCCACTACAATTGAAGTCAAATCTGTATCAACTAACTATCAAACTTTTGGGATAAGTTTGAGTGTTTTAAGGTTAGTGCTCCAGAGGATATCAGGAGAGAGGATACACTACGGTTAATATGTTGCAATAAGTGCCCAAACCTTTAAGATTTTGGAATATTACAGTCCAAAAATGGTATTCGGACCAAAAACCCTCAAGGCTATATAAAGAAAATTTAGCCATTTTGGATTCATTTGTTACATTTCTAGCTAGAGAAAAGTCGATTTTCTCTCTCAAGGATCTTCACCCGATCACCCCCAACTGTGAGTACTTCAACCTAGAGTGTATATAAGTGTGTTATATGCCTTCATAACATGAAAATCAAGCCAAAACAACAAGATTTGGGAGTTTACCGCCCAAGAACATCTTGGAGAGTAAACTCCTTTATAAGGGCCAAAGCGTGCCCAATGTCCCTCCAAGCCTTGGGACTAAACCTAGGGACTACCATTACTTGTTTTAGACCCCCAAAACATTAAGAAACAAGGCAAGAAGTGAGTTCACGGCCAAGGAAGTTCTTGGGCCGTGAACTCCATTTTAGGGTGCCAAAATGCCCTAAATGCCTTCCATAAGCCAAGAGACAAGCATAGCCCTTTACCATGATGTGTCTAGGACCTAAAACAATCAAAATATCATCACCCATAAGTGTTTACGACCTCAAACACATGGCCAAATGGTCCATGGGCCGTAAACTCAAGATAGAGGTGTTTTGATGCCACAAACACTTCCAAGGGCTTAGGCATGAATTTAGAATGCTTCTTTATGACCTTTAGGACCATCATAAGTATATTTGGCCATGCGTTTACGGTAGTAAACTCATTTGGGCCGTGAACAACCCAAAAGTGCCAAAAGAAGTGGTCTTTCTCATCCTAGGTTAAAGCTAATGTCCCTAAAACATTCCCTAGCTTTCAAACTTGCACTAACACATGAGTAACCATGAGTTTACGGCCGTAAACTCCCTTGGGCCGTGAACTCATGGTAGTAAACTCATATGTGTGCCTTATACCTTCCTATGTTGAATCACATGTGATTCCAACACCTAGCCAAGGTGTTTCCTAGTCCCGTAAGGTGTTATCTTTCATATAGTTGTTTATAAACACTATATTCACGTCATTATGTGTCCTTAAATATCATTTACGACTTATTGTGTCTCGGAACTTCATTCGCGGAACTTCTCATCCATACGCGCTTACCCGTTTGAATCACCCACATCAGGTGAGGTCATACCCCGTAATGAATCATTTAACTATTTTAAACTGTTTTAAGGGGGGAATACAAGTTGAACACAATGATAATTGTGTAATTATTTGTTGTTAAACATTCTTCAAAATGTTACTTATGTCATTTATAAGTCGTCTTTACATTTCAAAACTCTTTTAAAGGTTATGTTACTTTATAGTTATACAAAACTCCATTTTTAAAGTATAAGCATAACTTTGTAGATAAATGAGTCTTTTCAGTAACAATCCAGTTAGAGCATTAGTAAACTATTATAGGTATAGTTTAAGAGAATGCTATTCATTACTTCTAGTACAATGAAGCACACACAGAACAGAACAAACAGTGAATAGAATCAAATAATACCAGTACAGAACATAACGAACAAGTAAATTTGCTATAGCATGATAACACGCAAACAGGATCTAACTTTAATGCGAAATGCACGACTTGCATGGACTTGCTCGGTTCGCGTATGGTTCCCTTAATCTCCATACATTGGAGCGGGTTAGTAGGGGTTCCAGCTTTCACATTATGACCGTAATAAAACACACATATGTTTTTAGGTTGATAGTACCTCCGTATGTCATTATAATCGACATCAGGGTACTCATTTCTCCCATTACTTTCATAAAGTGTCGGTAACACTTGAAGGTTAATCTATTCTCTATTTGAGATAGGTTATAAACTAGGGAGAATGTACTTTACAGTTGACAAAGGAACAGTAGAGTCTTGGTAGAAGACTGCTTTCATAACAGTAGAGTCTTGGTAGAAGACTGCTTTCAAAACAGTAGGGTCTTGGTAGAAGACTGATTTCAAAACAATTGAGTCTTGGTAGAAGGCTACTTTTAAAAAGTTAGAACCATGATGCTAACCTTATGATTCCGTAATGTATACACTATAGGATACATATATGTTAAGTAGATTCCGACAGCTAATAGGATGTGTGTTCTTCGCTGTACGTCATGTTCCCGTTGGATGTGGGCTTACACCGAGGTCACCCAATCTATTATCTTCCTGAATCTATTTATATTTACGCTTAGTATACATTAAGTCATCATAAGGGTACCAGGTATGGATCAGGTCATAGGACACAGGTTCAACGCACAGTTTTTCCAGTACAAAACTTTCGTTTCAAAGTCAGTACTTTTGATATACAAAACTAGCGATTTCCCAGTTAAGGGCTTAATCCATTTTATTAAGCCAGTACAGTTTTAAAGACTTTAACTGAGTTAACTCTATAATACCTTAGTTTATACACCATGTTTATATATAAGACTAGTATCCGACAGCTAGTAGGATGTGTGCTCTTCGTTGTACGTCCTGTTCCCGTTGGATGTGGGCTTACACCGAGGTCTCCCAATCTACTATCTACCCGATATCAAATTATATATAGAAGTATAAACAAAGCTATTATAAAAGTAATCACAATAGTCAATATTTTATTATATGAAATATAGGTTTTCTTAAAAGGAACTCTCCATTAAATATAAAGGAACCATTACAAATAACTCCATGAGTAACAATTGAATACACCAAGGTTATATATGAAAACGATCTAACAACCAATGGAATATGTGCTATCCGCCTTACTTACTGTACCCCGTCGGGTTGTAGGTTGAGGGCAGATGCGCATAATCGATTGTTTGTTTACTCCAAGTATATATAACTTGTACCCACTTATTACGCATAGAAAGGCTTGTAGTATCATTTTACTCAACTCCCATTTTAAGTAGGAAATATATGATTTTCTAGAGGAACAGGAAAACTTTACAAAACAACACCTTACAGCTTACAGTACTTTACATATACATTTTCAACCACATTTTTATAGCTTACTCACATCACTAAAATCATATGAACTCACCAGCTTAATTGCTGATCAACTCTTTCAAATAACTTGTATTCTCAGGAGACTATTACACAGGTGCTCGTGCTAGGGTTCTAGAAGATGGAGCATTATAGCTTCAAGTCTTGTTTTGTTATTTGTTTATGACTTCTATGTTTTGTGAACACATACATTGTAAACACTTTCTTTCTAAATGAAATGGTTGTTCATTACTTGCTTACCATATACATATCTCTTGATACTTGACATGACGTCCTCCACCCCCGAACGTTTGCGCCATTTCGGTTTTGGGGTGTGACAAATTGGTATCAGAGCATTGTTTATAGTGAACTAAGTATATCAACCGATAAAAGATATACGTATATAAATACAATGGGGCTTAAGTGCTCTGGATAATGATATATTTTAGATTATAACTTCAAGTTATAAAAATATACCTACTTGCTCATACATGTACATAATAGAAATAGGATTACGAGGAGAACAGAACTAAAAGTATTTAAAGGTTGGGCACTGTCGTCAACCCGAACAGTTATGTAATCATAGCTAGGATCGATATAGCCTGATCAACTATATTCATTCAAGATGTGACCAACATGTGTTTGGGAATGATGTGGTGTTGCAACAGGGTTAAAACTTAACAGAACACCAATCAAGAGAACGCCAGAACAAGTACAGTTAGAGTTAGAGTACTATGGGAGTATTCTATGATACGATAGCGCGATAACAAGTCTAGAACATAACAGGTACATTACGTTAGGATACTATAGGAGTATTTTAGTCCAGATACATAACGTGTGTGATAACTTAAAAGACCCTTGCGGATAGGTCTATAATCTTACAGGGTATATTCATAAAGTTTTATATATAATCAAGACCTTATAGACATAGAATCTGTGACCGACGCTTCGCTATCCATTCCTTTTAAGGAAGTAGTGTTGAGGTGGGATCAACTGTTCGAAGGTCTATTTGATCTTCAATTATATACAATACCCACTGGTATACCAAGTATAATTATAGGAAGATTCCGTGAGGATCGCCCCATAAAGTTACCTTAAAGCTCATAGGTTCTTTAGTCACTTTCATTCTAGCACGACAAGCCCAGATAAACGTAACCACTTCCTCATAGTAGACAACAGAAGAGTTCAGAAGGAACGAGGACAAATTCATGAGAAGTTTTTCAAGGAAAGATCAGCCGAAGTAACCAAAACGTCTTACGCGTCACACTAATAAATATTAACTAGGTTAATTTATCGAGCGAGTGGAAACACTGCTCACATTGCATGTGTTAGAACTATTTCTTACATGCAACTGGTAACAGTTATTCAGGAAACAGATATTCATTCGAGGATAGTTATTTCAAATTCATAGAGTTTATTTGGTATAGACTCATTTATGAATTGTCCCTAGAACCCTGTGGAAGTCAGGACCCGATACATCCAGAACTAGGATAACCTTGTATGTTCAGCTTTCGGCTTGTGTCCGTTGCTATAGACTTATTCCGTATCATCTTTGTTTTCGTTTAGCAAGGATGCCTCCTCGCAGATCACCCAGACACGCTACTCCGATAACTCCCATACCTTCTCCACAAATCGATGCAACAACTTTGAATGCTGCAGTGGCCGAGGCTGTGGCAACAGCCATGGCACAATATCACTCCACCAGTACAGGTGGAGGCGAAGCGCCTACCGGTTCTACTCAAGGTGAGGTCCCTGTGCGCCAGGGAGAGTTCTCCTACAAGGACTTCACCAGATGCCAACCACTGTCCTTTAAAGGGACTGAAGGAGTCATTGCCCTCCTGCAATGGTTCGAGAAAACAGAGTCGGTCTTCGAAATCAGTTTATGCCCCGAAGGAAGCAAAGTGAAGTTTGCTGCCTGCACCTTCGATGGCAAGGCCCTAACATGGTGGAACAGCCATGTTAAGTCACTGACCCTATCAGTGGCAAACTCAATAGGTTGGGAAAACCTAAAGGAGTTAATGCGGGAAGAATATTGCCCGTTAGGCGAGATTCAAAAGCTGGAACAAGAGTTGTGGGATCTCACTATGGTCGGCTCAGACATAGTGACCTACACGAACCGGTTCAGCGAACTAGCAGCTCTATGTCCCGAGATGATTACCTCGGAAAAGAAGAAGATAGAGAGATACATTTGGGGTCTGACTGCTCCGACCCAAGGAAATGTGTTATCTTCTAACCCAGCCACGTTGGATAGTGCTAAATGCTTGGCTCAGCGACTCATCGATCATGGAGTCTGTCACAGCGTAAAAGTCCCTATTCCCGAGTCATCAAGGGAAGAGGACTATAATCAAGAGTCGGAGAATAAGAGAAAGAAGAAGCGAACAATACAATACATCACACAAGAACAAGAGAAAGAAGAAGCGAACAATACAATACATCACACAAGAACAACAAGCGAGTACTATGTACGCCGCTACGACGCCTACTGCTTCAGCATCTGCCAGTCGTTATGCCGGAAACCTTCCAAAGTGTGGAAAGTGCAACTTTCACCACATTGGAGTGTGCCGAGAAATGCAGTGTCTGAACTGCCACAAAAAGGGACACACAGTCTGTTACTGCAGGGCACCGGCTCAACCGATCTCCCAAGTCCTCGGAGCTGAAGAAAACCGAGCCTGTTATGGCTGTGGTGAGAATGGACACATTAAAAGGGACTGCCCAATTATCAAGAACTCAGGCGCGAATGGACGTATTCTGATGATCACCGCAGGAGAATCTACCCCGGAGTCGTCGACGAGTAGTGGTACGTTTTCAAAATAGTACTTACTTTTAAAAATTAATTTATATTCATATAAGATTAAAATTTCGGGATAACACTTAAAAGTAACTATAACAACTCACATGTTGAAATAGGTCGTAATATTCAAGAGAATTAAAAGATCCCTTAGAGAAGCTATTATGACTCACCATATACATCAGGGTTGTGCGCAACTGAGATGTTGCAGACCTAGAGTGAGCGACTCCGCTTAGGTCCCCTTTCCTTAATTGGTTGAGGATTTGAGGCAGAGATGCTCAGTCGACTGCCTGAATCATCTTAAGTATTCACAACTTGTATATGACGGGCGATGGTAATGGTACCATGGGGGATCATAGTATAAAAGTATCCTTTCAGTTAGTAAAGCACTTTTATTTGTATGTATGCGCACATAGCGGTACGATACATAGGAGTGTTGATTTCAAAACAGAAAGTAGGAAACTCGAGATCTGTTACAAGGAGTACATTATTGAACATACTAGGAGTACAGTACCAAGCATACCAGGGATACATCGTTGTTCTTCAGACGTTTCTTTCATTTGACCAAAACTTCGTTCAGTATAGAGTCCGATGTTTTCCTTTCGTCATGAGTTGGCATGGTCCTCACCATACCGAGTTCATATGTTTCTATCGCCTCGATCGGCAAGTTCTCGAAACTTTTGTCATTTCGTATCGAAGGACCGACCTAAACCTAAACTTTATCTTTCGCATGCTAAACCCTCGAAGTACTCGTGCGAAGAGTACTTTGTCCTCCGAAGCCTTATCGTCAGACGTCCGCAGACCGGCACGAAATACCACTCGTCCAGTAGACCAATGTTCGAGCATAGAGGCTATGGACGAATACAGCCCGCCTATTATTTTCAAATGTATACGCAAGGGTGGTATTTGAGTGTGATTACGCAGACCTAGTATGTGTGTTTCCGCCCTATCTCATGTTTTCCCCGTGGGTTGTGGACCTGGGGCAGAGTCGCACATCCAACAGCCCTACTAATCTTAATCATATACGGCTTGTATACGCGAGGTAATGATAGATGGACCAAGTATGAATCCTATCAAAAACACCAGGGCAAAGTTGCCAGGTCTACGAGTGAGTATTCTACAAAGCAGAAGAGCTCAACCCCCAGTAGTAACGTTAAGAGAGCGAATTTCGGGACGAAATTCATTTTAACGGGGGGGGGGGGGGGGGGGGGGGGGGATGTGACAACCCAAAAATTTCCATTCGGTAAAACCATCCACTACAATTGAAGTCAAATCTGTATCAACTAACTATCAAACTTTTGGGATAAGTTTGAGTGTTTTAAGGTTAGTGCTCCAGAGGATATCAGGAGAGAGGATACACTAGGGTTAATATGTTGCAATAAGTGCCCAAACCTTTAAGAGTTTGGAATATTACAGTCCAAAAATGGTATTCGGACCAAAAACCCTCAAGGCTATATAAAGAAAATTTAGCCATTTTGGATTCATTTGTTACATTTCTAGCTAGAGAAAAGTCGATTTTCTCTCTCAAGGATCTTCACCCGATCACCCCCAACTGTGAGTACTTCAACCTAGAGTGTATATAAGTGTGTTATATGCCTTCATAACATGAAAATCAAGCCAAAACAACAAGATTTGGGAGTTTACCGCCCAAGAACATCTTGGAGAGTAAACTCCTTTATAAGGGCCAAAGCGTGCCCAATGTCCCTCCAAGCCTTGGGACTAAACCTAGGGACTACCATTACTTGTTTTAGACCCCCAAAACATTAAGAAACAAGGCAAGAAGTGAGTTCACGGCCAAGGAAGTTCTTGGGCCGTGAACTCCATTTTAGGGTGCCAAAATGCCCTAAATGCCTTCCATAAGCCAAGAGACAAGCATAGCCCTTTACCATGATGTGTCTAGGACCTAAAACAATCAAAATATCATCACCCATAAGTGTTTACGACCTCAAACACATGGCCAAATGGTCCATGGGCCGTAAACTCAAGATAGAGGTGTTTTGATGCCACAAACACTTCCAAGGGCTTAGGCATGAATTTAGAATGCTTCTTTATGACCTTTAGGACCATCATAAGTATATTTGGCCATGAGTTTACGGTAGTAAACTCATTTGGGCCGTGAACAACCCAAAAGTGCCAAAAGAAGTGGTCTTTCTCATCCTAGGTTAAAGCTAATGTCCCTAAAACATTCCCTAGCTTTCAAACTTGCACTAACACATGAGTAACCATGAGTTTACAGCCGTAAACTCCCTTGGGCCGTGAACTCATGGTAGTAAACTCATATGTGTGCCTTATACCTTCCTATGTTGAATCACATGTGATTCCAACACCTAGCCAAGGTGTTTCCTAGTCCCATAAGGTGTTATCTTTCATATAGTTGTTTATAAACACTATATTCACGTCATTATGTGACCTTAAATATCATTTAGGACTTATTGTGTCTCGGAACTTCATTCGCGGAACTTCTCATCCGTACGCGCATACCCGTTTGAATCACCCACATCAGGTGAGTTCATACCCCGTAATGAATCATTTAACTATTTAAAATTGTTTTAAGGGGGGGGGGGGATACAAGTTGAACACAATGATAATTGTGTAATTATTTGTTGTTAAACATTCTTCAAAATGTTACTTATGTCATTTATAATTCGTCTTTACATTTCAAAACTCTTTTAAAGGTTATGTTACTTTATAGTTATACAAAACTCCATTTTTAAAGTATAAGCATAACTTTGTAGATAAATGAGTCTTTTCAGTAACAGTCCAGTTAGAGCATTAGTAAACTATTATAGGTATAGTTTAAGAGAATGCTATTCATTACTTCTAGTACAATGAAGCACACACAGAACAGAACAAACAGTGAATAGAATCAAATAATACCAGTACAGAACATAACGAACAAGTAAATTTGCTATAGCATGATAACACGCAAACAGGATCTAACTTTAATGCGAAATGCACGACTTGCATGGATTTGCTCGGTTCGCGTATGGTTCCCTTAATCTCCATACATTGGAGCGGGTTAGTAGGGGTTCCAGCTTTCACATTATGACCGTAATAAAACACACATATGTTTTTAGGTTGATAGTACCTCCGTATGTCATTATAATCGACATCAGGGTACTCATTTCTCCCATTACTTTCATAAAGTGTCGGTAACACTTGAAGGTTAATCTATTCTCTATTTGAGATAGGTTATAAACTAGGGAGAATGTACTTTACAGTTGACAAAGGAACAGTAGAGTCTTGGTAGAAGACTGCTTTCATAACAGTAGAGTCTTGGTAGAAGACTGCTTTCAAAACAGTAGGGTCTTGGTAGAAGACTGCTTTCAAAACAATTGAGTCTTGGTAGAAGGCTACTTTTAAAAAGTTAGAACCATGATGCTAACCTTATGATTCCGTAATGTATACACTATAGGATACATATATGTTAAGTAGATTCCGACAGCTAATAGGATGTGTGTTCTTCGCTGTACGTCTTGTTCCCGTTGGATGTGGGCTTACACCGAGGTCACCCAATCTATTATCTTCCTGAATCTATTTATATTTACGCTTAGTATACATTAAGTCATCATAAGGGTACCAGGTATGGATCAGGTCATAGGACACAGGTTCAATGCACAGTTTTTCCAGTACAAAACTTTCGTTTCAAAGTCAGTACTTTTGATATACAAAAATAGCGATTTCCCAGTTAAGGGCTTAATCCATTTTATTAAGCCAGTACAGTTTTAAAGACTTTAACTGAGTTAACTCTATAATACCTTAGTTTATACACCATGTTTATATATAAGACTAGTATCCGACAGCTAGTAGGATGTGTGCTCTTCGTTGTACGTCCTGTTCCCGTTGGATGTGGGCTTACACCGAGGTCTCCCAATCTACTATCTACCCGATATCAAATTATATATAGCAGTATAAACAAATCTATTATAAAAGTAATCACAATAGTCAATATTTTATTATATGAAATATAGGTTTTCTTAAAAGGAACTCTCCATTAAATATAAAGGAACCATTACAAATAACTCCATGAGTAACAAGTGAATACACCAAGGTTATATATGACAAAGATCTAACAACCAATGGAATATGTGCTATCCGCCTTACTTACTGTACCCCGTCGGGTTGTAGGTTGAGGGCAGATGCGCATAAGCGATTGTTTGTTTACTCCAAGTATATATAACTTGTACCCACTTATTACGCATAGAAAGGCTTGTAGTGTAATTTTACTCAACTCCCATTTTAAGAAGGAAATATATGATATTCTAGAGGAACAGGAAAACTTTACAAAACAACACCTTACAGCTTACAGTACTTTACATATACATTTTCAACCACATTTTTACAGCTTACTCACATCACTAAAATCTTATGAACTCACCAGCTTAATTGCTGATCAACTCTTTCAAATAACTTGTATTCTCAGGAGACTATTAGACAGGTGCTCGTGCTGGGGATCTAGAAGATGGAGCATTATAGCTTCAAGTCTTGTTTTGTTATTTGTTTATGACTTTTATGTTTTGTGAACACATACATTGTAAACACTTTCTTTCTAAATGAAATGTTTGTTCATTACTTGCTTACCATATACATATCTCATGATACTTGACATGACGTCCTCCACCCCCGAACGTTTCCGTCGTTCCGTTTTTGGGGTGTGACAGTCTAAAACTTACAAGCCTTACATGAAAAGGACATTAGAACCAAACCTAAGGTTTAAAATACTAGAGGAGTATTTTATGATACTAAAAAATAACAACAAGTCTAAAAATGTATCGATTTCGTACATGAAGAAGACCTAGGATCAAACATGTAATACTATAGTAGCAATTTAGAATACCATATGACCTCCACACTTAAATCTTCTACATGTATCTCATACCTCCACTCTCGCAAAGGCAACAAGACTGAGCTTCACCCTGAAGACCCCTACTACCCTATGGTAACAGCCAACGAATGGATCGAGGGAGAACCAGAGGAAGTGCAAAGGGAGAACCCAGAAATGGGTCCTGAAGGATACTAAGAGATGAACCACAAAGGAAAGGATTCTGATGAGGATTCAGACATGGATGAAGGCACCGGAGAGATCCTTAATGAGCCTTACCCCTAGGAAGCAATAACGAACCAATACACAGAACAGGAAGACCTTACCAATCATCTCCACTCCTTAGAATAGGAGGTGACCGCCCTAAGGTAACAACTCATGGAAGTTGAGGCTAAGGCATCCTTAGCAGAGTAGAGAGCAGAAGAGGCCACTCGTGAAATGAGCGAAATGGTTGGACACCTTTATGCTATTTAGGCATATGAGAGTCATCACACTGTGTCCTAGGTCTACCATGTAATTCGTCACAACTAGTAGTAGTAAATCAAGATAGGTATGCCCTACGAGAACTCATGTAACCTGAGCCAACTTAAGGATCTGATATCTATAATCTATTAGGGTAACTCAACATTTGTACATTACTTATTTCTACATACTACCACTAATACATCATAGGAATGTAGGTCGAAACAACGAGAATCATACAACAAAACATGTGGTTCACGTGCGTACATGCATAAGTTCATATCTATAATCATAGATGAGATACGACTAGATATAACCGTAGTTACACACGAACTAGTTTCTCATCGTGCAACAGAATCATGTCTTCACATGGAAACAACCAGCTAGTCAGCGAAACACCAGTTCTGCAGATGGACCTCGCAACCTTCCAAGCCGCTGTAACAGCTGCTGTGACAGCCGTCATGGCACAACTCAACGCCAACAATCCAAATGGAAATGGAAATGGTGTCGATAACTCCAACTGTAGTATCAACCAAGGAAACCAATGAGGGACAACCTACCCAGACACCCCAAACTCCAAACCTAAGTTCATGAAGCGAAAGTAGGGGAACAAGAAAGGAAGTGGATCGACTCAAGGGCCTCCCAAAAGGCAACAAGTTGTAGCAGCCCCTAACCCCACTAGCCCCCTACCCCAGCACCGAGAAAACCATATCATGGAAACCTCCCGCTCTGCAGCAAGTGTCGCTACCATCATCATGGAGTCTGTCGGGAATTGCATTGCAATAGGTGCAACATGAAGGGACATATCTCCCGCATCTGTAGGGCCCCGGCCCCATGCGTCACTCCAACAATCAACCCATAAGTAAGTCCAGTATGCCACGCATGCGGTGATATGGGACACTTCAAAAGGAATTGTCCAACAGAGAAGAATGACGGAGGGCTAGGAGGAGTTTAACAAAAGGACATGATGAAGCAACAAGGAACCCTATTGGGATTACCGGTACGTTTCAAAACAAAAAAAATTAAGCATCGCATTTTCACAAAATTTTTGCCAATTAAAATCATAATCATAAAGTACTCCCTCATCCGAACTAATCATATCCTTCGTAGGAAAACTAAAGATCCTTGTGAAAGTTGTGATAACTTAATGTAAACGCAAGGCCGTGTGTAATTAAGATTCTACAAACTTAGAGTGCGCGGACTCGTCTTAATTCTTATTCCTTGGTTGACTGTGGATCTAGGGAATAACCACTCAGTCTACAACCTTTTCAATCTTGAATTACGTATGACTAAGCTACATCGAACCATCATAGAGAGGTCTAATAGAAATCAGACTATCAAATCACATTGTTTATACCAAGGCACTTGTATTGCTAGGGCACCCAAAAATTTAGACCGAGACAACCACAGTAGTAATACCAAGAACGAAATGGGTAGCATTACAAATGTGTACATAAAACACACTATCATTTTGAACAACCATCCCTTTCAGATCAATCCAACATCTATTACAATAAGTAGCCCAATGATATCAATTGACATGGGCTGACTTGATCCTCACCATATAAAATTCATGTACCAACGAGACTCTTCGTCTTAACCAATCGATTAACAAAACCCCTACAACTTGTAATGACAATACCTAAACTATCTCGGACATCTAGACCCTTAGGTACCCGTGCAAGTAATACCACACTCCTTTCTAGCCCTTAATAGGAATAAGGAAACAAGGAGCAAAGGACACCGAGGGTGACCTAGAGACTTATAACCCCCCTAAGATGTCTCCAAATTCCTTCCGGAAATATCACCTACATGCCAAGTTGAGTTAGGAGATCGACTCAACTCATGGAACCATCCTCGTAGCCAGGCCTCCAAGACCACTTAGCACTAACATAAACACCGAAGGTATCCGATCGATGGAACGACCCAGTAAGTATCAAGTTATCAAACCAAGACTTGAACCTCAGGGAATGCCTATCCAACTCATAAATAGGAAAGGCTAAGTGTTCATAGGACCACTGACTACTAAAGATCAAATGAACCCATCCTCAAGGATCGATATCTCCTATCCTAAATCAAGGATTTACTAGACCTACTTGTAGAAACAAGCAAAGATCAAACCTCCCACTAGTACAAAACCTCGTAGTAAAAAACTCCCATGGCAACCTAAGAATAATGAGTCCAACTATATTGCACGCAACCTTAACTTGGTAACAATAATTGTTTGCCTTAAAGTTTAGGAGACACTACTCAAGGAATGTTAAGTACAAAAATCCAAAATAGCCATAACCACCCATTCACCTTGCCATATAAGACTCAAAGGAAAAATACCTCTATGTTAGGCCGAGATGACCAACACTCAACTAGCCGAAGGGCAAGTTCCCAATGACACTTTCACCTGCCCTGAGAACACCAGGGAGGCAACGGAAGAGATCACACAAAATTGAGCATGACTAAAGACATCTAGGAATTAACAAAAAGGACTATGCATTAAATGACGAAAGTCTTTAGGATTCCAAGTCCGTGACCTTATGCTACTAAAAGCTCTAATTGGAAAGAGATAATAAGCTTTAGGAAGAGCATAGGAAGGCAAACCTGAGATACCCGCACCTTTTCCTTAGTACTTGAGATGCTGCTTTAGAATGAATTTCGGAACGAAATTCCCTCTAACAGGGGGATGATGTCACAATTGACAAAAATTAGATTAAGATGTGAACACCTTTATTAGGTCATAGTGGACCCAATACTCCATCTTAGCATTTTTTTTGGGCAAAAACACTCCTAATAGACTGAACCCTTCTTATTGGGCCCTAGTGGGCCAATAACCCCTCAACTTAGTTCTTTTGGGCCATAAGACTCTCTTAGTGGGCCTTATTGGGCCATAAACAACCTTATTGACCTTATTGGGTCGTAAACCCAATTCCCTTATCAATTTGGACCGTAAACCCAATAAAGAGGGCCCAATAGGCTGAAAACCTTCATATTGGGCCTTATAATTTCAAGAACAATCAATATAAGCCCAAAACACTCTTTCTTTCACCTTTTCTTTCCCATTCTTGGTTATTATAATAATAATAATAATAATAATAATAAATGAAAAGTGATGGTTAAAACAAGTGACACCTCACTTTGGCACCACATATAAAAATGTTCATTACCTTGCATGTATTTAGGCTTGAGTGTTTGTCCAACTTACATCCATGCAAGTTGAAATAACCACCATATATCTAGGTTGGATCTCTCTCTCTCTCCTCTCTTCATTTTCTCGGCCCCTCCCTCCCTCTCCACTCCATTCCCAAACTTCATCTCCAACATATTTTCTCTCAACACCCAAAAACTCTCTCATCATTTTCTTCAAAATTCGTGGGTGGTGGTGTCACCTCAAGATTTTCTTCAAGTATCATAACTTGGTAAGTCCATATTCATCTCTAGATGTTATATTTCAATTCTATGCTAAGATCCATCCTCTTACAACTTTATTTTCGTGATTTTGGACCTTAGAACCACCTCCATCTCAAGATCTCACCAAAAACTCAAGCTAGGTTCAAAGTTTCATCATCTTCTTCTTCTACATCTCAAAAACCCCCAAGGTGAGCTTCATACCCCCTTGTTTTCGGTTTTATAATGTTTTTGGGGGACAATACAAGTGCTTTTGTGTTAGGTCTATGTATATATGCATGTTTATGTGTTTAACTTTTAGATCTTTACTTGAAAATGAAGTTTATCATTTGGATCTTCATATAAACCTTGAGAAAACTATGTGTCCTCACATATAATACTTGTAAACTTGTAGACCTGGGATTTATCCACTTAAAATAGCAAAAACAAGTGTTGTGAACAAACTTAGATAACTTAAACTCAAAAATCAGCCCTTGACAGAAACGTTTTAGTCCAATCTCGGACTGTTTTGACCAACTTAATGAGAATATATTTCAAAACTGTTTTACATGAAAAATGTTCATGTTATTACCTTTAAAATGACTACTCTCATGTTTTCATACGATTTTTCTATAGTTTTTGGCAAATTTTACAAAACTGCCTATCAGATTTGAAATAATTTCGGACCAACCTGTGAAGGTGAGCAATTTCACAATTTTTAAAGGCCAATAAATATTATGAGAAAAATTGTGAACAAAGTAGACAAAATTTCCAAACTTCCAGAATTTACGGATCCAAATTTTGATTTACGATGATTTTTCTACAAATTTTTCAACAACTAAGTCAGAAAAGCCAATAACCAGAAAAATGTGTATTTTACAAAAAAAAAAAATCAAGCCAAAAATGATATTTTTGACAAAAATGAGTTTAAAATGTTATTTTTACCACAAACTAGTCAAAAACACAAGTTTTGAACAAAATGAGGGCTAAAGTGTTATTTTTACTATAATTAGGCCTTAATTGAACACTTTGTGGCTTATTGGGCCAATAACGTCATTTTTATAAAAAGTGGGCTTTTATATCAATTTTGTAAATAATCAAGCTAAAATAAACAAAACAATAACAAACAGGTTAAAAACGATATTCATATCCTTATTGGGCCTGGAAATAATATACATGTTTAGTGGGCCTTAGTGTCCTCTTACACGTATATTGGGCTCAGGATAGACATTCATATTCCTTTGAGCCTGCAAAATAATGGACACGTATAGTGGGCCTTAGTGGTCCACTTACATGTTTGTTGGGCCTGGGAATGAGTTTTATATGTGTTCTTCTTTCTTTTCGGTGTAAATTTTCGATTAAGGATCTAGTGAGACCTGTCGGTTGGCACCTTTGAGTGTACAATCGTAGCCTGTAGTTATAACCAGAGTTTCCTGGAGGGAAAGCGGGAGTTTGTGTATAGATCTATACGGGGGTGACACCCCACACCTGAGTTGTTCGCTACAGTTAGATTAGGCCAGTCTAGGGTGACAAAAACCTTATTCTATTTCCGTCGGCGTCCCAAAGACGCAAAGACAGGCGAAATTGTCATTATTTATTATGGTTATAACGACTCACTTAGAGGAATTAACGTTATAAGATTTACGGGAAACCATTCTATTTTCTTTTTGGGATAAAACATGAAACCATTCTATTTTCTTTTGGGGATAAAACAGGAAACCTTCTTTTTGATAAAACGACACTCTATAAGCACCGGTACTCAACCACCGGGGTTGAGATTTCAGCATTATCTATTGCAGACAACACCAGGTTGTATGGAAATCATTCTCTTTCTACTTTCGTAAACATTAACACACATGCATTAATATAAGATCAAACACAAATATTTCAAACCATTTCCTTTTTAGAAAATATCGGATTTCTGAAAGCGCGATGAAAACTATTCTAAACAAGTACAAAAACCATTTTTGTACAAACTATTGATGAACTCACCAACTTTTTAGTTGACGCTTTTCAAAACGACTTGTATTCTCAGGAATCCAGTAACAGGTAATAAGTTCGACTAGGAGATCAAGTGGTGCAACTTCAAGAAATTTTACTTTCTTACTTTTGTGTAACTGAAGAACAAGTTCAATATGTAAACTATGTAAGTGTGTATTTCTAATGTATGATGTTATGTTGATATGCTTCATTTATATTCCATTGTTATGATATTATACACAAAGTCGTCCGCCCCCGGACGTTTCCGCCGTCCAGGTTTGGGGGTGTTATAGATGAAGTCCATGGTAATATCTTCCCATTTCCACATGGGAATGTCCAATGGCTGCATCTTGCCGTGAGGCCTCTGGTGCTTGGCCTTGACCTTCCTGCAGGTCAAGCATTGCTCCACATACCATGCTACGTCTCGTTTCATGCAAGGCCACCAATAGTCAAGGCGAAGATCCCTATACATCTTTGTCACCCCAAGATAGATAGAAAATCTGGATTTGTGTGCCTCCTCCATGAATATCTGACGCACGCCTCCATGATAGGGGACCTACACCCTATGGCGAAGGGTCAACAACCCTCGGCTATCATAGTTGAAGGAGGAAACCTGACCCACAATACGCTTGCTCTTCCAATGTTCCTCATTCATAGCCTCCTGTTGGGCCTCTCGAATCCGCTCCAACAGCGGAGTCACCACGGTCATCCTCATACATATATCCCTGATCGGCGCTGCCTTGCGGCTAAGCGCATCGGCCACTATATTGGCCTTTCCCGGGTGGTAAAGGACCTCACAATCATAATCCTTCACCACATCCAACCACCGACGCTGCCTCATGTTCAGATTCGGCTGGTCCATGAGATACCTCAGGCTCTTGTGATCCATGTAAATGGTACAACGAACCCCATAGAGGTAATGACGCCAAAACTTGAGGGCGAAAACAACAGCCCCCAACTCCAAACCATGCATCGGATAATTCTCCTCGTGAGGCTTCAATTACCACGAAGCGTAAGCAATAACATGCCCTCGCTGCATCAATACCGCGTCCAAACCCGAGATGGACGCATCGCAGTACACCACAAAATTCTCCATGCCCTCCGGCAGGGCTTAGATTGGTGCCTCACACAATCTCTATCTCAATGTCTCAAACGCAGCCTACTGCTCAGGCCCCCAGCGAAAGACCATGACTTTCCTTGTCAGCCTGGTCAAAGGTACGACTATCTAGTAGAAGTCCTGAATGAATCTCCGATAGTAGCTTGCCAGCCCCAGGAAGCTCCGAATCTCAGATGGAGACCTCGGAACCACCCACTTCATCACGGCCTCCACCTTGGTCGGACCCACCGAAATCCCGTCCTGATTAACAAGGTGCCCAAGAAATTGAACCTCGCGCAACCAAAACTCGCACTTGGAGAACGTAGCATACAAGTTCTCCCTCCTCAAAGTATCCAAAACCTCCCGCAAATGCTCCTCATGCTGCTCTCGCGTCTTGGAATAAACCAAGATGTCATCGATGAAAACTATCACAAACCGATCCAACATCGGTCTGCACACACGGTTCATGAGATCCATGAACGCAACAGGAGCATTGGTGAGCCCGAAGTGCATCACCGAACTCATAGTGGCCATAGCGCGTCCGAAAAGCAATCTTCTGCACATCTTCCTCTCTGAACCTCATCTAATGATACCCATAACGCAAATCAATCTTGGAGAACGAAGATGCTCCCTGTAGTTGGTCAAAGAGGTCATCGATCCTCGGAAGTGGGTGAAGATTCTTCACCGTTACCTTATTCAGCTCCCGATAATCTATACACATCCGATGCGACCTGTCCTTCTTCTTTACAAATAGAATCGGGGCTCCCCAGGTGAACTACTCGGTCTCATGAATCCCTTGTCTAACAGCTCCTACAGCTGTGTAGACAACTCCTGGATCTCAGAAGGAGTCAACCGATACGGTGCCTTGGCTATCGGAACTGCACCAGGGACTAGGTCGATCCTGAACTCCACCTGTCTCTCCGGAGGTATCCTAGACAACTCCTCGGGGAATACATCCGCAAACTCTCGTACCACTGGCACATCGCCCACCGTCGCCTTACCCGCCTCCCGGGTATCCGTAACATAGGCGACAAATCCTACGCAACCCTGCTGAAGGTAGCGCCTAGCTCTCGCTGCTGAACATAAAGTTGGTCCTCACTATGGCCTCTCGCCCTGGATCACCAGCTCTCCCCCACTTGGGGTCCTGATCCGCACCAACTGTTGTGCACAGTCGATCACTGCCCCATTGGGGCTTAGCCAATCCATACCAATAATAACCTTGTTCCCCCGCAAAGGTATGGGAACTAAGTCTACCAGGTAACGTTCCTCGAACAGCCTCAATACACAATCCCGGTAGACCTCTGATGCTCGTACTGACCGGTCGTCGCAATCCGCAATCTCGACCTCTAGAGGGCAATCCAACATGCCCGAAGACTCAGGAAACTTCTTGTTAAGCGCAAGAGAAACAAACGCTCGGGTAGCATCTGAATCAAACATCACATGAACCAGGATACCGTTCACATGGAACGATCCTAAACAGATCATACACATAACATATCAAAATCAAAGCGACATAACATAAAGAAATAAGAGAAGAAACTGTACCCGTCACCACATCGGGTGCAACGTGAACCTCCTCGGCTGTCAACTGAAATGCTTGGCTCCGCACCACTGGAGCCTCTACCTTGGCCATTCGGCCATTCGTAACCCACCCTGCTACTGGGGTCGGCGCTACTGCTGTCGTTGCTGTCAATCTAGGGCAATTGGCCTTCTTGTGGCCCCTCTGATTGCAATGAAAGCAAATTAGGTCTGTCATCTGCAATGTGTGGGCGGGGGCAGTACAATCCCTACCAAAATGCCCAGTCTTGCCGCACTTATAGCATCCGGAATCCGACCCAATGCGACAAGCTCCCTCGTGTGACCGACCGCATTTTCCACAGCGGTCCCGGTCTTGCTAGCCCTTCGACATAGAGTCGAATCCCTTGGGTTTCTTCCCCAAAACCCATGTAACATGCCCAGTCTCTGCCTTCCTCTTCCTGAGGTGCTCCAAATCGATCTCCAACTCCCGCACCCTGGCAATCATAGAGTCAAAGGTCGGGCATGCTAAGAAGCTGACATGCTCCCTGATGTCGGCTCTCAACATGTCGTGACAGCGGGTCCTCCTCATATCCTTATCTCCTGCATACTGGGGCACCAAAAGAGCCCTCTCCCGGAACTTGGCGGTGATCTCGGCCACAGTCTCCGTAGTCTGTCTCATATCCAAAAACTCCCTGGCCAGCTGCTGAAGCTCCACAGCTGGCGCAAACTCTGCCCTAAATATGGTCACAAAGTCTGACCAGGTCATAGCCTCGATAGTCGGGGCTCCCAATGAGTCACCCACCGACTCCCACCAATCTCTAGCTCTGTCTCTCAAACATCCCGCCGCAAAGCGGAACTTCGACCCTTCCTGGCAGAAACTCGTCAACTGCGCAAACTCAATGTTTGCGATCCATCTCCTGGCAGCAATGGGGTCCTTCACCCCATGAAAATACGGCGCACCACTCCCTCTAAAGTCCTTGAAGGACAGTGTACACGTGCTCGCTTGGTCAGGCGCCAAATCACTCTTGAATGATCGAAGGCGATCCTCCATCAGCTCGATGATTCCCTTCTTGATCGACCCGACATGACCGGGTCGCCTCAAGGATACCTCTCGTAATCTCAGACGCAATGAAATCGCGTAACCCATCATCAACCTGCTCGGATCCCGCGCCCGAGCCCGATCCTGGTCCAGACCCAGATCCTGAGCCTCCTGCTCCATGTCGTGTGGTCACCATACTAAAAATAAACACGTAAACATCAGGATCAAACATACCCTGAGATGTCTCATACATTATCCCAGATTACTGGTTCCATCTTGGCCCTCCTTAACTCGAGTACGGATCCTATGCTTTCAGTAGTACAGGCCCATACTACCTTCCACATCTATCCGTACTTTCCTCAAGGATTGCTTCGACTTCACCAAGTCCCTTAACCAATATCCCTTTCCAACTATTCTCATCCTAGGCTTTTCTAGGGCACTCCCTGACCTACTCTTTGCCATCAGCTGCACCAGGAGTCCCTACCATCCTCCCCTAACTAGCTTGCGGATACTGTTACATATCTGCTCACTAGTTAGTTAAAGTTAGCCAGGACCTCTATAGAACAAAGCAAGCAACATTCGTGCATCGAGTAACCATATCAAGCATAACCTAACCAGGCCATCCTACTGCTGACTAGGCAGTCCTAGCATGCAACTCATACAACAGGCATATAAGGCATCCTTCCTAGATCCTCAGCCCTAATCTAGCATGCATTTCTCAGAAACATATATCAAACATAAAAGGCATCCTCCTAGACCCTTAGCCCTAATCTAGCATGCAGTTCTCAGAATCATATATCATATAACATAACATAACAAGTATGGGTATCTTGGGGAAAACTTACTTGAGCTCGGCCGGTCGCACGCATCACACACCTTGTTCTTTCTCAAACTCTTTTTCTTAGATTTAGAAAACCATTTTCTTTGTAAAAATCCTTCAGCCCCTCGGTTTGAGTCCAGACACCCCCGAGGGTGTGTCTGAATCCCTCAAACCAGGGCTCTGATACCAACTTGTAACGTCCCAATTTTTGAGGCCAAAAATTTCATTTTTAATTAAGTAAATCACATCAAAGTTTACTAAAACATTTCCTATGTCATATCATTTGTAAAAGAAACATAACAATATGTCTGATAACCATATTGTCAAAAGTAAAATAAATCAGAGTACATCCCCAGGAAACTCCATGAGGAAAACATGTGTGTGTGTGTGTGATGCGTTGCTACACCATCGGCTCCTTCCCCATAGACGAAGAGGTACCTGAAACCAAAATTGAAACTGTAAGCACGAAGCTTAGTGGGTTCCCCCATCATACTCATAGCACATAATCTTCGGTATCTTTCAACCGGTAACCGGGAGCTACCCTCCCCTTCGGTATCTTTCAACCAGTAACTGGGAACTATCCTCCCTTTCGGTATCTTTCAACCGGTAACCGGGAGCTACTCTCCCCTTCGGTATCTTTCAACCGGTATCCGGGAACTAACCTCCCCTTTGGTATCTTTCAACCGATATCTGGGGACTATTTCACCGCTATCCCTATCACATATTACATGTCATAAACATATTGGTTTCATGATAACATAACATAAGCATACTGAGTCACATAATGACATATCGTAATCATACTACTATGCATGTGTGCGTTTTGTCCACCCCTTCAGTATATTTCAACCGGTAACCGTCTTCGGTATCGTTCAACCGGTAACCAGGGCTAGTGAGCCCTACTACTACTAGCACAGATATATCAACTAGATAATTATCACAAAGACAATCATCTCAACCATAATCACCTACCGGTGGGCCGGCATTGGTGCCTTAGACCAACCCCTATTGGAAGGTAACTCACCTCGTAAGGCTGACTGCTGAAAAGCTGATCGGCAGATGTCTGACTGCTGCTCCAGTAATCCTCCGGCTATAATTCCCATAAAACACTTAGTCAGACACTGATAACTACTCTTAGGGGTAAAATAACTACTTTACCCCTGACCAACTCAAAGTCAAAGTCAAAGTCGACTTCCAGTTGACCTGACTCGCCGAGTTGGGCTGCCAACTCGTCGAGTCCCTATCCTTCCATCTGTCCTTCTTCACGCTTCTACTCGTCGAGTTTAGCAACGACTCGACGAGTTCTCCTTCTAAAACATCCTCGAATGAACCTTCATCCGACTCGCCGAGTTGTATGAACAACTTGTCGAGTTCATCCTCTTCCTTCAAACAAGTCTTGTCCTTGACTCGCCGAATGGTATGAACAACCGTCGAGTTTATCTTCAAAAGTTGGGAGATTGCCTTGGACTCGCCGAGTCTGCTCATGCACTCGCCGAGTCCTATGACTTCCATGTCTATGGCTAAGTCCAATGTGTTGGGTCACTCCCCCGGACCCTTCTAAGACCATTCTAACACTCACTGGGTTCCTTTGAACCCTAACAGAAAAGGCGAGTCAAGCCTCGGACTCGACGAGTCCCAAGAACAACTCGCCGATTCGAGGTTGTCCAAGTCTCATTTCTCGATTTCTGATGTACAACACTTGACCAAAAGATAGATCTAGGCTTCTAATATCGATCTAGCACGTAAAGTTACAAACTTTACATGCATGCATGGGAGAATAAGCTCAAATGGCCCTAAATGAGACTCTTAAGATCCATGGGGCTCTCTAAGGCTCCAAAATCAGTCACTTTCTGCCTTATAACCCCTTAGAGACCTTGGATCTGAAGTCTTAACCCCCAACCATGCTTGCATTCATGGTTGGTCGCCAAGAATGGCTCCTAAAAGCCCTAAATCACCCTAAAAGAGATCTAAAACATGAATGAGCAAGGTATCATCTTTATACCTCCAAAAGACTGAAGATGAAGCACAAACTCGAACTCCTCCGGTCTCCTCTTGGTTCCTCAAGCCTTTTCCTTCCTTCTTATGATCACAACCCACCAAAATCCACCAAGAATGCCTTAGACCTCACAAAACGATTAGGGTTTCTGAATGGAGTGTTCTAGGAGCATAAAGGGACGATGGAGGCTATATAAGGAGGTTTAAATAGGGTGTAATCCCTTAGATTAGGGTTTTGTCTAGACAGGGCCTACTCATCGATTCTGGACGACGACTCGTCGAGTAGGTCATTAAACTCTCGTATCCAAGTCGCTTCTACTCGATGAGTTGGGCCTTCAACTCGTCGAGTCCATTCCAAAATGTGAACTTACTTGATTAATAATACGTACCAGGAACCGGGTGCTACAAGAATATAGACTAAGGGATTACCTTGTGTGGTTTATTAGGAGGTGTATAGCACCCGTTCATTGATTGTGAGAGCTGTTAGTTGTTGACTATATCGACAATGTGAGTTTTCTCACTATACTATGTAGAACGTTAGATGTCTTTGTGATACTTTCATAAAAGATTAGGGTGTGGCCATTGGCATATGTATGAACGACCAAGGTTTGGCCCTTGGCAATTATATGAAAGACATGGATATGACTTCTGGAAATTGTATGCAAGACCAAGGTCTGACCCCCAACAGTTATATGTAGGATGTTAGTTGTCTTTGTGATGTTTGCATGGAAGATCAGGATGTGACTCATGACACTTGTACGTAAGACTAAGGTATGGCTCCTGGCAAGGAAAGACCATGAGTTGGCTCATGGCTGATAGTGATAGTAAGACTATGGTTCTGCCCATAGCAATTTTTATCTAATGTATAGTATGAGGTATTTTGGGGAACTCATTAAGCTTTCTACTTACGGTTTTGTGGTTTTTATATTTTAAGGTACTTCCAGTTCCAAAGGGAAGACTCCGACTTGACTGCACAACATCCTCTGATCGTTTTTTCCGCACTGATTATTATTGTTTTACTCTGATGCTTGAAAGCTACATTTTACTCTGATTAGTTTTTGAACAAATGGCTCTATGGATTTGATGGTTTAAAAATGAAAATTTTATTGGTATAAGACGTTACAAAAAGTGTGTCATGGCACGTGCCAAGGCATGTCATAGTATTAGACGTGGTGTAGCCGTTACGAAAACATCCGATATAGGTTTATTAAGCATGATGCCCAAATAACATGTCAGTATGTGTCTTATTGCGTTATAGCGCGAGATCTTTTCAAGATGTAGGTTTTTTTTACTGGGCCTAAAACAATTGAGTTTTAGTTAAGTTTTTTATATCAAAATGATAACATTTCTAAAAACTTGATGTATTTAATATAATTTTATAACTCTCTCTCTCGATATATATATATATATATATATATATATATATATATATATATATATATATATATATATATATATATATATATATATAATTGTTACGTTTTGAAAAACATTATTATTTGGGTTTGACCTCGCCGCAAAACCCACCTCTCACACTATTAGAACCTTGATTTTAACAATTGGCTTTTGATCCATAATTCCATACAACTCGACTCCAAAAGTCTAATGCTTTTGGAATTCTTTAAAAACTTTTAGGAGAATTTAGAAGCACTCAAAACATAAAGATATAATGATGTGGAGCCAAATGCATTATTAATCAATTGTGTTAAACTTAAACAATCAGTGTTTGGTAAAAAGTATAATCATTCCGAGTTGCCGACCACTATTGTCCAACAATAAACCCGGTTCGTCCCCTCTTTCTTTTACCATCCCAGCTAACGATTTAATTATTTGTTGTTTGGTAGTACAACCCTTTTGGTTGCATAAATTCAATTCCCCAATCCACCCCTGTACTCTGTATTATATTTTTTATTAAAATTTGTAGTGATACAACATACAAAAAAAATTAAAAAAATTAAAAAAAAAATCACATAAACCGTTAAATATCATACAACATGATTAGGGTCAAAAACATTATCACACACTCCACAACTAAAAGCTCTACATGAATGAAATATTACAAAAGAATCATTCATTTTTTAGGATTATGATGTGAACTAAACCACATACACTTATCTTTCACGGCTTCACTCCCACTTCCATACTCTTTAAAACAATACTCTTCTTGCTTCAAACCCGAAGGCACTTTCCCTTCACTGTAACACCCGCTACACAAACTAAACCGCAGCTTCATCTCCTTAAACCGCGCCCCAATTACCGGGTACCGACAAACCGAGCAAACCGTATTCCCATGCCGATTCCGATCGCCACATTCCAGCTTCAATAGAATCGACATTGCACCAAAACCACATTCCGGATCATCAAACATAGCAAGAAAGTCAGTTAATGACACCAAAGAATCATCCCTTTCACCGTGAATCTCCGTCATTTCACTCGTGTTATGTGATGGAATGTAGATTGATCTCAATAACTTCATGTAACGTGTCGCGTCGGCTTTTGTAATCCGTCCGGAATCGGAGATTCCGGTTCCGGTCACTGGACGCCATAGAAGCGAATCGAACGCTACCCTTTTTCGTTTTTCCGGCGAACCACCGCAAATCGGAGATAGAACCGCGAAAAACATTCCCAAATCGACCCTTCCGGATTCCGATTCGTCAAGAACGGAAAGGATTTTTAAATTAATCGCCTTGACGGATCCTACAAAAGTTTCGGGTTTCAAGAAACCAAGTAGTCTTCGAAGAATGGATTCCAATGCCGCCTTTCGGATAGACTTCTCTGGAACACCGTAACCAGAATACGTTAACGGGGTCTTGGAATCGTTCATTTCCTTCTTTAAAAGCTCAACATCACACCGGAATAGCCGTGTAACCCTCTGAAAAGACCGAATTTCAAGAGCCGTTGCTAATTCTTGCCTTAATGTCGTTTTTTCACCTAAAGTTTTGAATTTCGATGGTTCAATGATGGTAAACGCATCCTCTCCAATTCCATTCCGGTTTCCGTTTCCTTTCTTCTTTTGAAGTTGCTTCAAGTGAGAAAGGGCATCATGTAACTCAACTCTACTAGTCATCTTCAAAGCCTCTTTTAACGACTTTTTAGCTTCTTCAGTTTCACCGGCGCCTAATAAAGACACCGCTTTGTTCACCAGAGCTCGCCAATGGTTAGGCCATAACCCTAAAACCCGAGTGTAAACCTCTGAAGCTCTTTGATATCGGCCCATGTCCATGTAAAGACCACCCAAGTTATACAAAGCATCCACGTGTCCAGGTTTCAAATCGATGGCTTTCTGAAACTCTTTAACAGCATTATCATCATTACCCATTGCGTGAAGAGCTGAAGCAAGGTCACAATGTGCATCGGGATAATCGTTTTTTAGATAAATCGCCTCCTCTAAGGCTTTCACGGCGGCTTTATATTCTCCGGCACCGAACAGAGCACTACCCAGAAGCTTCAATGCTCGAAAATGAGTAGGGCAAAGAATGGCGGCTTCTCTGTAATGCTCGCAAGCACTGATAACCATACCTTCACCTTCAAGAGCGATTCCAAGATTGACGTGAATTTGGGGGAGAAGATAAGACCATTGATTACCTCCTGCTTCGGCTGCATCTAACGCTAATATGAACTCTTCTTTTGACTCGGTGTGTTGATCGAGAACGTAATAACAGTTTCCGGCCCGGAAATGGGGTCTGACGTCGGTGGGTTGTAGTTCGCAGGCTCTTTTGAAACATACCAGGGCTTCTTTGAATAAATGTTGATCGTAGAGAAGACGACCTATTGCCATATGTCCATCGAATGCTTCTTCTCTTGATCTTGACCCGTCTGCTCTAGATCTTAAAACCCCTAATTCTTTGACGAAAATGGCGTAATCGTGTCTGGTTTCGTCCCAAATGATCTGTTTGTTCATCTCCATGGATGGACCAAGCTCTCTAGACCACCCTGGATCGGAAAAGGCATCGGAATGTTCGCATTTGGTTTTTAAATCTTTCATTTGCTTCGTCTTTAACCGCTTTATCAGAATCTCTAAATCGTCGACGAGTTTCCATGTGTCGTCGAAGATAATCCCGTGGTTTGGCGACGCTGCCCAAGTTGCCGTTCGATGTTGCTTCTGCGGTTCCGGTGACTTTACTCTCTCATCGACAACCAACGATGTGGAAGCTTCTTCGAACGCCATTGAAGATGCAGGTTCATTGTTGTTATTGCTGTTATCGTTATCATCGTCGGACTTCAGTTCAAGCGCTAATGCTTCGAAATCACGGTCGACGTCCCCGGCGCCGTCGTCATAGGTTCGTAACAGGCCGTCGTAAGTAAGCCCTTTATCATTGTCGATGAAATCGCTGTACGTACGGAAAACCTCGTCGAGGATGGCACTAATTTGCTCATCGCTAAATCTAACTCTAGGGTTAACAGCAACAACAAGGGCGGACATTTCTTCTCTATTAAGACCACCATCTCTGTTCAAATCGAATTGCTGGAAGATCCTCTTTACCTTCTCCGATCTGCTACCTCTAGTCGCCATTTTTTCTGTACTTTAAGGTTACAAAGTTGCAAAAATAAAGAATTTAACAAAATGAAATGGGTATAAGCCGCTCTAAAAAACGTAGAACCCTAACCCAGAAAAATACATTGATTGGGGAGAATCTATAAACTGTAATTTAGGGAAATGAAATCCAATTTGATACCAAAAATGGATCTTATAAAGAAGAAAGGTTAGATAATAGTACAAATTAACATAGGAAAGAAAGAAAATGAGGTATGATGTTATCTGTATAGCTTCAATTTTCTCCTCATTATCTTCTCCGGTGCCTGTCTGGCTTGTGGAGTGATGATGGTGATTGGTGATGGAGGGGGACTATGTAGCCGCACGAGATTCTGTTCTTTCATTCATTGCTTACAAAATCTTATATGGAGGGTATGTTATGTTATGCAACTTTAAGAATTAGGTCGGCATTATTGCTAAGTATATTTAAAGCCAAATGGTTGGTGTTGTGGACTTCATTTGTTTTAAAAGGTTTTATATTTGGACTTTATTCTTTTAAGTCAAACTTTAAAAGAAAGATTTATGATTTGTTTAGACTTTATACCATAACAGAGTCACAAAAATTATATAAAAAAAAAGGGTAAAGTTATTAAATGAATAGATAACAAGATGGAGTATATATATTCTTTTTTGGAAAATGGAGCTTTTCTAAAAAGGGTTTTCATGTCAGTTTTTGTGCATCGATCAATCTCACTACGAACATGAGGTTATGTCTCATGGAGTCATTACAGGTGAATCTCCATGGTCATAGGGGTTGAGTAGTGTTAGAATTTGAACATGAGTCGATATGTTATCCACCATCAGGGGATGCAGGAATACATAGCAAGTGTTGTCGTGATTGAAAAATATGTTGTCGGTGCAAGAAAAATAAGTAAAAAACCAAAAATAAAAATAATAAAAAAATAAAAATTAATAAAAAAAATTTCACTACGTACAGAAAGTAGGTGTTGTCGGTGTTACAACGAGACACCAAACAAAGCCGCCCATGTCCACCATATTTTTCGTAAGTCTTACCAAATCACCACAATACAAGTGATACAAAAATAACAAGAAAGAACATGTAATTTACATAAAAATAAGTTAGAATGTGGGGATAGTCTAAGGGGGTAAGAAGACTAATAGACTGATTTTGGGGTTAAATGTTTTGATCTTTTAAACGTGATGATGCAATGAAAAGAACATTTTTTGTAACTCTAAACAATGTAATTAGAATGTTAATAATTGAAAATATGATGAATATTTAACTATGATGTAAACTTTTCAAAAATAATATTTAAATATATTGTTAATAATTTAAAATATATGATGAATCTCTAAGTATGATGTAAACTTTCCAAAAATAAGATTTAAATATTGAGGTAATTAATGTGCATTGTTATTATTAACATTTCAGTCTATTTTAATATTAGGTATATCTAGATGTTGGGTACAATTGAGTACTAACCTAACTAAAGGTTTTGGTTATGATGGTTAGGCTCCCACTAAATGACCAACTATAAACCATATGACAATAATGGAGTTAGAATTATTCAAGTAAGTGAATTTAAGATGTATGGTTGAAATTTAACATGTATGTTTTTTACTGGTTACCATATTCCTTGTTGTGGACCTTTACATCATAATTATGATACATTATTCTTAAAAAGGCATATTAGAGACCCAACGTATGGTTATGTCAAGCTTGGGTAATAATAATATAAGGCCAAGACCTAACTTGAAGAACTAGCGACGAGCAATCGGGAAACATTAGAAGCCTTAAACCCTTTGGATTTTCCCCGTTTCATTTCATCAAATGTATTTGGAGAAGAACACGATAGTAAAGTTTGGTTTCATAGGAAAAATGTTATATTTGAACCAAAAGAAGTAATCCAATTTGAGTTTCTTCATTAACTTCATCTAAAGTAACTTCATCTAAAGAATCAATTAAGGTACATCTCTTTAAAAATTTATAGTTTAGTTCGAGTTTTTGTACTTTATGAATGGAAAATCACTTATTTGATCAATTATTATCGAAATTAATGGACAAAGTGGTGAATCAATGGTATTAGGATCTGAATTTTAATACCTTATTATATTGCAAATGGTCAATAAAACGAGTATTGTCGTTGAATGGATGAAAATGGAGTTTATTTATTTAATCCATGGATTAAATTTGAGTGTAATGATTATAGAGATTGGACTATGTGTTTGGACAAAGTTTTCAACAAATTGGATCAATAGTAGATCATTAAAAGTCATTTTATAGCTGTTAGGATTGAACAATTGAATACTCTAGTATTTAATGAGGGTTTTTGGTTGTTTTCAATAGGGGCGCGCAGGTATCTCATTAAAAGTCATTTCATTCATTTATAATAGCTTTTGGGTGTAGCATTTGACACAAACAAGAACCGTCATATGATGACTCGCTTGGTAAGGTATCTGATTTATATAGGGGAGGTCCCAAGTTATAATTTTTGGAGATTTAGAAAGGCGGCCATGAGGGGGTAATGTAGCATCGATTGAAAATAAAAGACAAGATTTATCTATATCTTCACCAAATTTGAGGAGCTTGCTCTAAGCGGGAATACCTTCTTGTGAAAATATATATACACAAACTAGGTGAGTACATAATAACATGAGCACATTTATGAATAAATTGTGCCACGGGACTACATCGTGTCCCATTTCCTAAAAAAATATGAGCATATGTCTCGTATATGATGTCATTCTTTGATTTTTAATGTATTTGTTATATGATATACTATGTGTTTCATGATTCATTATGAAAGAGTTCAAGAAATTGGCGGCATCTTTTAAAATGATATATCATTTTTCAAGACATTTGAAACCTCCAAAAATATGATCCCAAAAATTTTCGATTCAATATTAGGTAAAATAGTAATTTTCAATATCATCTAAACATTTGAAATAAACCAGTGTATCAATTGTCATAAATAACAGTAAAAGATTATAACAAAATGCCAATGGTGTGTGCGATGCAGTCATCCGAGCTCTTCCCCTTAGAGCCATAGGTACCTGAACACATAAACTGAAAACCGTAAACACAAAGCTTAGTGAGTTCCCCCAAAATAACACATACCAAACATAAAGTAAACACACAGTGGGCCCCGCCCAGTCATCGGGCCCAGCTCGGAAAGCATATAAACACATACACAGATAATATACATAGCATACAGATAGTCGTCGTACTTCGCCCGACATCGGACCTTAGTCCACTAGCATGAAAACATAGGTACACGAAGACAACTAGAATTTTATCAACATAACATAAACATGGGCCGGTCTTGGTGCCTTCGACCTGCTAAACCCAATAAGGAAACTCACCTCGAATGCTAAAGGATAACTAGATAAATCCTCGGCCCCGGAAACAGTCCTACTCAATCCCTAAATAGAAACAATCCCTTAGATACCGATCAATATTTCATAACCCCTTAAAGGTCAAAATTGGCCAAAGTCAAAGTCAAAGTCAATGCTCCGAGTTGACTCAACTCGTCGAGTTATCCCACAACTCGTCGAGTTTCCATTAAGCACAAAATCGCGATATTTCGATCCAACTCGCCGATTTTCCCTTTAACTCGTCGAGTTCCTCCCTTTTTCAACAGAATCGGGACAAACCCAACCCAAATCGTCGAGTTCCCTCAAGAACTCATCGAGTTCTTCGATCAGCCAACCCACTTAATGCATTAAGCCAATATTCTTCAAACTGAAGCCCTATCTTCCAGATCTAGACCGATAATACGTCTAGAAGGGTAAAGTTTCCAACTTTACCCATTAAGAACCACCCCAAAGGAATTAAGCTCAAACCCTAATCCTAAAAGGCTTATGTCTTAATCCAAAAACCACCATATCTTCAAGATATAGCTTATGAACACATATCTAGACCTTAAAGGCTAAAATGTCATGTAAAGTCTTCAACTTTACTCACATGCATGGCCAAATGAAGCTTAAGAGGCCAAAACAAGGGCTTAGAAGGTGCATGGAGCTCTTAGGGCCATAAAGTTGGCACCTTTATGCCATGAAAGCTCCTTAAGACCCTAGATCTGAAAGGGTTTGCCCATATGAGACGTCCAACTCCCAATGACCACTTAATTTGGACAAAAGTAAGCAAAAGAACACTAAGATAAAGATCTAAGTAACCACAAAGCAATGTTGAGACTTTTTACCAGAAAGATGTCGAAAATGAAGCAAGGATTTTGGATCTAACGGCTCCTTCTTGAATCTCTAAACTCCCCTTTCTTCCAATGGCTTCAAACACACACAACACACTCAAAATGGCTCACAATCACTCAAATATGCCTTAGAGTTTCGAGGTTAGGGTTTAGGATAGTGGAGGCTGGAAATGAGGCCAACTTATGGGGCTTAAGTTGTTTAAATAGGGTGCAAAACCCCGAAATTAGGGTTTCATTTCTTCCAGAAAACTCGTCGAGTTGAGGCCTCCCAACTCGTCGAGTTGGTCACTTAAAACACACAGTCCATAACATCTCAACACGACAAGTTGGGGCTACCAACTCATTGAGTTGCTCTACAAAATTAAATAATTTAGAAGTTTAAATACATACCAGGAACCAGGCGTTACAATTCTCCCCCACTTGTATCAGACTTCGTCCTCGAAGTCCGCCCCCTCGAACAATCCTGGATAATGCTCCCTCATTTCCTCCTTGGGCTCCGGCTCCCAGGTCTACTCCGACCACTTGCAGTGCAGCCACTACACCTTCACAAGCTCCACCACCTTTTTCTCGTCTTTTGATCTAATATTGCCACCGGCCTCTCGAAATAGTTCAGGCGATCATCCACCTGAATATCCTCCAAGGGTACAACTGCGGAATCATCCACTAAACACTTCCGCAGATGAGAGATATGGAAAGTGCTATGAATCTGGCTGAGCTCGGCTGGAAGATCTAGACGATATGCAACCCGGCCCACCTGAGCCAAAACCCTGAAGGGACCGATATATCTGGGACCTAGATTACCCCGCTTCCTGAACCGAATGACACATTTCCAAGGTGACACCTTCAGAAGAACCATATCACCCACCTGGAACTCCAAATCTGACCGACGCTTGTCGGCATAGCTTTTCTGCCGACTCTGAGTTGTCTGAAGTCTGCTTCGAACCTGTTAGATCATCTCAGTGGTCTTGAGCACCACCTTGGTACTCCTCATGACTCGCTAACTGACCTCGCCCCAACAAATAGGGGTCCTACATTTCCTCCCGTAGAGCATCTCAAAAAGAGGTCGATCAATGCTAGCATGATAGATGTTGTTATACAAAAATTCTGCTAACAGAAGATACGTATCCTAAGTCCCACCAAAATCTAATACACACGCACACAGTATGTCCTCAAGAGTCTGAATCGTCCGTTCACTCTGCCCATCGGTCTGCGGGTGGAAAGTTGTACTGAAATGGAGACGAGTACCCATCTCATCATGAAACCGGTTCCAAAATCTGGAAGTAAAATGAACATCTCGGTCTGAAACTACTGATACCAGCACCCCATGACGTGTCACCACCTCCCGAATATAAATCTCGGCTAGCTTCTCTATAGAAATACTCTCCTGGATTGGGATAAAATGCGCGCTCATGGTCAATCAATCCACGATGACCAAAATAGAATCCACTTTGCACGCTGTCCTAGGGAGCTTCGTGATAAATCCATTGTGATGTCTTCCCATTTCCATACGGGAATCTCCAATGGTTGCATGTTGTCGTGAGGTCGCTGATGCTCGACCTTGACTTTTCTACAAGTCAAACACCGCTCCACAAACCACGCTATATCCCGCTTCATGTAGGGTCACCCATAATCATGGTGAAGATCCCTATACATCTTCGTCACCCTAGGATGAATGGAGAATCTCAACTTGTGAGCCTCCTCATTAGAACTTGGTGCACACCACCCCAATAAGGAACCTAGATCCTCCGATGCAGGGTCAACAATCCACGACTATCATAATCGAAAGAAGCCACCTGACCCACAATCTGCTCACACTTCTAACGTTCCTCGTTCATAGCCTCAACCTGAGCTTCCCGAATCCGTTTCTACAGAGTAATCAATGTCATCCTCAAACATATATCCCTGATCGGAGCCCCAAACGCCTTGCCGCTGAGAGCATCAACTACCACATTGGCCTTCCCCGGGTGGTACAGGATCTCACAATCATAATTCTTCACCACATCCAACTAATGACGTTGTCTCATATTCAGATTCGGCTGATCCATCAAATACCTCAGGCTCTTGTGGTTTGTGTAAATAGTACAACGAACCCCATAAAGGTAATGCTGCCAAATCTTGAGGGCAAAAAGCACCGCCCCCAGCTCCAAATCATGCATCAGGTAATTCGCTTCATGAGGCTTCAGCTGCCTCGAAGCGTAAGCAATCACACTCCCCCGCTGCATCAGGCCCCCAACGAAATGTCACCGACTTCTTGGTTAATAGGGTCAATGGAACAGCAACCTTGGAGAAATCCAGGATGAATCTCTGATAATAACCCGCCAAACTAAGAAAACATCGGATCTCGGATGGAGACCTCGGAACCCCCCACTGCATCACGGCTTCGACCTTGGCCGGATCGACCATAATACCCTTCTGCTTGACAAGGTGTCCCAGAAACTGCACCTCGTGCAACCAGAACTCACACTTAGAGAACTTTGCGAAAAGTCTCTCCCTCTTCAATGTCCCCAGCACCTCCCTCAAGTGCTCCTGGTGTTGCTCATGCGTCTTGGAAAAAACCAAGATATCATCGATAAAGACTATCACAGACCGATCCAACATCAGTCATATGTGGTTCATGAGATCCATGAACACGGCATGAGCATTGGTAAGCCCAAATGGCGTCACCACGAACTCATAATGGCCATTGCGAGTCCGAAAAGTTGTCTTCTTCACATCCTCATACCCGACTCGCATCTGATGATAACCCAATCGCAGATCAATCTTGGAGAACCAAGATGCACCTTGAAGCTGGTCAAAAAGATCATCAATCCTCGGGAGTGGATAACGGTTCTTCCCTGTTACCTTATTCAACTCACGGTAGTCAATACACATCTGATGGGATCCATCCTTTTTCTTCACAAACAAAATCGGGGCTCACCAAACCGAACTACTCGGTATAATGAATTCCTTGTCTAACAGCTCCTGCAGCTGTGTGGACAACTCCTGCATCTCGGGAGGAGCCAACTGGTACGGTGCTTTGGCTATCGGAGCCGCACCTAGAACCAAATCGATCCTGAACTCCACCAGCCTCTCCGGTGGTACCCCAAGCAAATCCTTTGGGAATACATTTAGGTACTCCCGCATAATCGGCACATCGTCCATGGTCGCCTTACCCTTATCCCGGGTATCCATGACATAGGCGACAAAACATACACAACCCTGTTGAAGGTAGTGTCTGGCCCTCACTACAGAACACATGATCGGCCCTTACTGCGGTTTCTCACCCTGAATCACCAACTCTCCCCCACTTGGGGTCTTAACCTGAACCAATTATTGCTCACATTCGATCACTGCCCCATTGGGGCTAAACCAATCCATGCCCACGATAACCTTGTTCCCGCACAAAGGAATAGGAACCAAATCCACTGGATACTGCTCGCTGAACAACTGAAGAGTACAATCTTGATGAACCCTCGTGAACCTAACCATCCTATCATCAGCAATCTCCACATATAGAGGACGATCTAGCTCCCCTGGAGCTCCAGCAAATCTCTTGCTAAGCGCAAGAGATATAAAAGATCGGGCAACCCCCGAATCAAATAATACCAAGGCAAAGATATTGTTCACGAGGAACGATCCTAAAATAAAACACATAAATATAAGCAACAATTCAATATAAATAAATAGATAAGGAGAAGATACATACATATCACAACGTCGGGAGCTGCACGTGCCTCCTATGTCGTCAGCTGGAATGACCTGCTCTTCACCGCTGACGCATCTTCCCGGCCCTAACGGCCATCAGTAATCCTCAATGTCGTAGGAGCAGGTGCTAACACCGGTCCTTCCGTGGCTAAACTCGGAAATGGGCCTTCTTTGTGGCCCCTCTGATTGCACTGAAAGGAAATCAGATCAGATACTGGAGTGAAGAGGGTGGTAGCAGTACAATCTCTGTTGATATGTCCAGTCCGACCGCACTTGAAGCAGCCAAAACCACTCGCTCTACACGTTCCCTCGTGCACCTTGCCGCACTAACCACAATGACTACGACCCTGCTGGCCTTTTGGCCTGGAATCAGGTACCTTGGGCCGCTTACCCGAACCCTCAAAACTCACAGCAAAATTTGGCTTCCTCTTCCTCTTCATCTCCAAGTCAATTTCCCTCTCTTTAGCCCTCGCTATCATGTCTCCCAGCTTCTTGCAGCTGGATCGGCTCACAAACTGTCGGATATCGCTCCTCAACATCTCGTGGTACCGAGCCTTCTTCATCTCCTCGTCCACTACATACGGCAGAACCAGAAAGGCCCTCTCCCTGAACATAGCAGTGATCTTGGTCACCGTCTCAGTAGTCTGACAGAGATCCTAAAACTCTCGCACCAGCTGCTGCACCTCGATCACTGGTGCAAACTCAGCTCGGAACCTGGTGAAGAAATCACTCTAGGTCATCGAATAAATAGTATCATCTCCCACAGCATGCCCTACCTCCTCCCACTAATCATGAGCCATGTCCTTCAGGAGGCAGGATGCTAATCTGACCTTGTCTCCCTCGGGACAACGACTGGTACGGAAGGCGTTGGCAACATCTGCCAACCACCTGTTGCTCATAATGGGGTCCCTAACCCCATCATAGTCCAGTGCTCCACAAGCCCGAAACTCCCTGAAGGTCAAAGAACGCGTTCTAATCAAAGCCATAATCTGATGGGTTTTGAGCAAAACATCAATCTTATGGTGTGCATGCAAACCCCAAAGCTTTGGATCTAGTTTGTCTAATGAACATGCAATAATCATCCAAAGCTCATAAGCCCTAGATCTAGCATACAATAATCGAATTAACATATGAATTAGGGTTTAGATCTTACCTTGATTGTTATGTAGCAATAACAATCTCAATTCCTTTTGATCTTGACCTTTGAAAGCTTAGTGCCTCAAATGTTGCACCTCTAATGGATTCACAAACACCATAAGAAACAAGATGAACTTAGAAGAAGGAGGAAGAGCCACAAAAGCGTTCTAGGGTTCTCTTAAGGAGTTGGTCGCGTTTTTGGGGGCTTAGGGGTTCCTTATATAGGTAAGTTATTATGGTTTTCAACCAGGAAACCCTAATCTGACTGCTTAGGCCATAAGCAGCCCATAGAATCCCTCCGTAGAAGCCTTGGACGAATTCTAATGGGTTTACCCATAGATTTCGTCCACTCCAACTTCTATGGAGTCCATTAGCCCAATATTCAACTATCACACAATTGACAGTTCTAGTCCCCTTTATTTAGTTAATGTATTTTAGCCACATAATTAATTCTTAATTAATTCTTGACTAATATTAATTAAACAATATGATTTCTCTTTTAATACATTATTCATATAATTTATTAATAAATCATAATTAATCCTTTTTCTCTTTAGTTCATCCTATCAGTTGCTATGGTGAAGGCAACCCAAAAGGAACATGCTCACAATCGGGTCAAGCACATATCAAAATAGTTATGGGCTTAGAAACCTAATCCAATAGTCTCCCACTTGGATAAGTCTAATAACTATATTGTGTATGACTTTGGAACCTAATCAGCAATCGTAGCTTTCAAAAGCCGTTGTCGAACTTTGATCATATTAGAAACGTGTCCTTTAAATAAGGGATCATATATTCCTCCATTCTAGATATCGTATGAACTGAGACATGGATTTTAATCATACTCTTTGCTCATATGTTGTTTCCCTATTTCCGATTTATGACGTCTGACAACAGACTACAATTGAAACATCAACTTAGTCTCGGCTTGTCCAAGCGTTTAGGGTGTCATCACTAAATCATCTAGGGGCCAACAAATATCGCTTTTATCCCACTTTGGGTAAAAGGAACAGATAAACTCTGACTCAATGCTCGCTTGTACCTACTCATCAAATCACACACAACAATATGTTTTATAACACCAAGTTACTGGTGTGTTTACATATTATCAATGTGTAACCGACTTGCAGAATACAACTCACACGTCTCGGTTTCAAGAATATAAGATATTATCGTCTCACCAATCACTCGTGATAAAATCCATGAAGCGATCCAAGTGAGCGTGGATTAATCCAATACTCAAATCTTATAGGAGCACTCATGAACCCTGCATGTAACATACACATTCTGAAATAGTTTTATGTTATTATTAAAAGTGAATAAAATTGAGTGTTGAGTTCTAACAAATAGTTTTTACTATAAATAAACTAAAACTATGTTTAGAATCACTCATAAAATATTGGAAGTCTTATGAGATTCCAGTTAAAAGTCAAATAGTGAAATTTAGTGAAAATATAAAAATTTTAAATAAGTAAAATTTTATTATTTAAATTTTTAGATAATTTCGTTAGAAACTTGTAGGCGAAAACCTCGTCGAAATCCGAGTTATAACAAAGAAGTTATGACCAATCGAAGATCCGCGACAAAACCGACACGACGCCGGATGACGTAAAAAGTGAGTTTTTGATAAACTACTTTTTAGCCTTAGTGATCTAAATGAAAGTCGTAGTAGTCGTTAAACCGAGAAGTTCGATAAACAGAACGCCAAAAATCTGACTTCGTATGAGGAAGTTATGATTTTTCTAAGTTTCGGAATAGCAGTAAAGAGCTAAAAACTCGAATTTTAGATCGAGCGATATTTAGCCGATACAATGTAAACAAGAATCGAAGGTCTTGTCATTTGTAGTACAACGATAAAAAGTCTGACAAAAACGAATGTCGGATGAAGAAGTTATGAATTTTTAACGGATTTTCCTGTCCCGTTCTGTTAAAAATAATAATATTAAAAATAAATTCAAAATTAGGCGACGAAGTCTAAAGGAATGTTGTAGATTATATTCCCGCCTACGCGTGGATATAAAGAACGTAAAAAACGGAGTCTGTATGCAAAAGTTATGGATTTTAGAAGGTTTGGGTGCAATTTCCGAGAATTTCATATGGATTGGAGCCGACCACGTCACCCTTGTCCGACGCGTGTTTTGACGTCCGAGGCGACGTCTGAAACGCCTCCTAAGACGTCTCGCATAGACACGTGCCTTCGCCTCCTTCGGTCGTGTGTCCCTCGCTGCTTAGTCACCCTTCTGATCCTGCCTTGCATCTCACCTTATAAATACATGGGTTGCGAGACTTGCCAAGTAAAAATGGATTTTTGCCATTTTCACCCTTCTTACCATATTTTTATTATTTTGACTTCCCCCGAAGCCCCGATATTATTTTTAAATCCCGGAATACGTCCCGAAGTGCCCGGAGAGCCCGATAATTTATTCTTTTCGGTTTGAAGTTCTACTCTCGCATGGCCTATTTTTCAATATATTTCCCGGTTTTCAACGACGAAAGCTATTTATCGAGCTGAAGTGCTGCTCAAATCACTATTTTAACCCCTGATTATTTTAAGGTGAGTTCAATATATAGGAACAATTGTATGTTATGTATTACATGTGCTATGTGCTTTTCAGTGTTATTATTCCGAGTTATTTTCCCGTGTTATTTTTATTCGCTATTTTTAATAGCAAAGTTATACCTTTGACCATGTGATCAGTGAAAGGACTTAGATTCACGGTGGTACAGGTATGTAGCCTCTGGCCATGTATAACATGTCTCGTAAGAGAATGACTTATATTCTCTGGCATTAACAGAAGGTTAGATAGGAATGGTATGTAGCCTCTGACCATGTAGAGCATGACTCCGTAAGAGAATGACCTCTATTCTATGGTATTGGCAAATGGTTAGACAGGGCTATAAGCCTGAAATCTATCAAAATGTTAATCAGAAATTATGTCTTCTGTGCCATTTGGGCCAAAGCTTTATTGATGCATATCAAGTATTGAAATTGTTATGTCTGATTGATCGTAAATCTTTGAATCAAATCTTGAGTTGATATTGAAAGCCTGACATATGATACACATATGCTATTGTTGTTCTTGTTCCCTTTTGCTTCTGTCATATTGGTATATATAAGGCATAAGATTATATTTATCTATTTATTGAATTCACTAAGCATTATCGCTTATCCCTCTCAATGTTTAACAAGGTGATGAGTATCCAATATAGTTTTATACTGCTGAACGATTTAGAATAGTTAATACTATTTCTCTGTATTTTAATGTTCATGTATGTATATGAATAGTAGATTCCTGGGTAGATATGTAATGTAATAAAATTTAGTCGGTTTGTATCCAATCTTTTATAATCACTTTATCAATATAAAATATTGTTTTATAAATATGCATGTAGCATGTTTTGAGGAAGTAACTTAAGAATAATGTTGGAATTGTATGAAAGTTTGGGTCTTTCGGAAATTCAAAAGTTGGGGTCTTTCCCTGCAGCAAACTTTTGCTATCTCTAAAACACTTTAGACAGTCTGCAGTCATATTCATGACAGTCTTCTTTCATACCTACTTCCAAAGTATGATCGACTGTGGATGGTTTGAATAATCTTATTTTTCGGGAAGTCAAAACATGCAAAGTGAAACACAAGAATAATATTAATCCCATATGGGCCCAAACTTTTGATTATAAATAAAACTCCTTTATAGATTACACATTATTCATTGTATAATGTTTCGGATAATCAACTTATTACTTGAATTATAACAACAGTTGTGCCATGCACCAAGCATGCACACTCTGTTTACCTATGGTTCTTACTTTGTGAAATAGATCAATTTAACACATTTCCAATGATACTCATTTCACAACTCCTAATCCTTATCATTTGTGTAAGAATACTAAATTCTTGCCAATACTAGAATATGTTAGATTCTAACATTTTATGCAATGATCCTTTTGTAATCTTATCACCAAGACTTTGCCAATGAAATTACAAAGTTCTCTATTGACAATTGTTACAAGACAATTCCATATATGTGAAGTCTCACATTCAAAGTACATTCCTTTGAACATCCTTCTTGGATAAAAGTTTCTAATCTAGACATAGATTCTCGATATCCAACTCCCAATATCGAAACATTTCCATATTTTCCATATGACAACTCATTATTAATAGAATCATATCTAATCATAATAATGCAATTGTGGTCCATTCGTTACTATACTTCCAACTGCTCACAAGCGACCAATCCTTAGCGAACCTTAGATTGTACTTGATAGTTGTTTAATTATTTTAGTCAAATCCGGTTCTAGTCCCTTTTCCCTCTTAATGACCTAGGCATTTGGAAAATTTTAGAACGGTCAAATATTACAGCATATGTAATCGATCCTATACCCGAAGCGTATGGGACACGATCCATAATGAAAAACATGATATCTTACCAGTTTCTTGCTATAATATTGTCATATATAGAGTCCTTTTAAGTTGAATCTTTTCAACATAACATCCATATATGTCCTTTGACTAAATTTGATTAAAATTTCTCGATCCAAGCTTTTAGATTTCGAAACGAAGTATAATATTCTCTCTCTTAATTATAGAAAAACAACTATTCAACCTTTGCAACTTCGCGAATTAGAACTTTGTTTTCTATAATTAATATGGCTAACTTGCAACACTTAAAATAATAATCATGCTCCCACTAACATGATAATTATCTTCATACCGGCATAACATTTATGCTCCCGCTAGCTTTGACACGTATTCAAAAAACATTTGGACTTCTAGAAAGCAATACTTATTGACTTCCAAAGTTCAGATTTCTAATATGAGATGCTTCGATAAGCCTTTATCTAGGCTTCTCAACCTCACACACCTTTCCTTAGAAAGCTTATATGTGTGTCTAAACAATTCTAGCACTTATAGCAATAAGTCTTAAATGTTCAAACTAATTGCCAAATCTCACAATTCGAACTATGAAGAGGGATGTCGTAATCATAATCAAATTTGAGAATGCAATTTACACAATCGCTATCTCCTTAAAATCTCTCTTAGTGAAAGCGTTTCCTCACAATCATTTTCATGAAGGAGAGAAACCTTATGACACTTAGATTTTATGGTGTATGTGTTCCTATCCATGTGAATTTGTCATAACCATAATCATAAGATAATGTTTGTGACAAATCCAAAATCTTATGGACAGAACTTGTTCATTCTTAATTTCTTGCCATAAAGGGTCCTACATTTGCTTCCAAGTTATTTAGCAGCTCACCTATACTAATCAATGTACTTTCATTGAACAAGGTGCTTGCCTTTATGCAACCCATTGAGAGCTCATAGAACTCATATGCGCAGTTGACCAAAATGGAATGGCACAGAAACAAGAATATGTCAACACGATAGGTTACAAACCTCAAGTCGTGTGCTAGTGTTTAACTAGGTTTATTCTTGATTTGTTCTTGAACCTTTTCAAGATCATTTAGACTCCCACTGACCTCTTAACATATAAGATTCTCTTATCAAGAAACATTTCTTGACAAAACAAACATTCAAGAGTTAGTGCGGATTCTTATCAAGACAAACACTACACACAATTGGTCTTAGTTGGTCTTTGTCTTATTCAAGACATCACAACTTACCAATTTCAAACGTTGTGACAGCCCGAATCTTTTCCGTTAATGTTAGCCAATTTCCGTTAATAAAATTTGAATTTCATTGAGTTCCATCAAATTCCTTTGGTCTGGAAAATCATTTAGTTATATAACTGAATTTTATATATATGAGTCAGAACCAAAATCACACGAAAAACCCGAGTTACTTAGAAAATCATCGAAAACCATCCAGACTGGAGTTCTCAGTCGTAAACCTATATTACGGCCGTAAAACCATTCACGGCCGTAAACCTGTTTACAGTTGGTAATAGGTGGCCCCCACCACCGACCATGGAACCCCCTATAAATATGAGCATCTACCCCTCATTTACACTCTTCTGCCCGAAAACTCTCTCCTTCTCTCTCTAACCCCTCAACCGTAAACACCAAAAACACCCCTTTTCTTCCGAAAATCATCAAGAATCACCTTGGGAGCTTGTTTTGGGAGCAGATTCACATCGATATTTTTGGCAGTCACTACAGAAGGCTCTTGGAACTAAGTTGGATATGAGCACAACTTACCATCCACAGACAGACGGGCAGAGTGAGAGGACCATTCAGACATTAGAAGACATGTTGAGAGCATGTGTCATAGACTTTGGTAAGTCGTGGGACACCCATTTGCCCTTGGTTGAGTTCTCCTACAACAACAACTACCATACCAACATCAAAGTTGCGCCTTTTGAAGCCCTCTATAGCCGTAAGTGCATATCCCCTCTGCGCTGGGCTGAGGTGGGTGACACGCAGCTAGCTAAAGGTCAAGTCCCCAATAGCACTGTCACAAGCCCATAAATCATCGGAGAAACCATAGAAAAGATCATATAAATCTGGGGACAACTAAAAGCTTCAAGAGATAGAAAAAAGAGCTATTCCGATAAGAGATGAAAACCTTTGGAGTTCCAGGTTGGTGACCGTGTTCTTTTGAAGGCCTCACCCTGGAAAGGCATGACACACTTTGGAAAGAATGGAAAGATGAATCTGAGATAGATAGGACCATTCGATATCCTTGCTAGGATCGGTCCCGTAGCATACAAACTTCGTTTACCCCAGGAGCTTAACAATATTCATCCCGTCTTCCACGTCTCGAACCTTAAAAAGTGTTTACCCGACGAAACCCTTGTGATCCCTCTTGATGAGATCAAGATCAACGAGAACCTTAATTTTGTGGAAGAACCAATCGAAATCATGGATCGGGAAGTCAAACGAACAAAACAAAATCGCATACCGATAGTGAAGGTCCGATGGAATGTCAAACGGGGACCTGAATTCACTTGGGAGCGAGAAGATTCCATGAAACAGAAATACCCGCATCTTTTTCCGAATCCATGATCTGTATTCTATGTTTGAATTTTCGGACGAAATTCCCTCTAATGGGGGGATGATGTGACAACCTGAATCTTTTCTGTTAATGTTAGCCATTTTCCGTTAATAAAATTTGAATTTCATTGAGTTCCGTCAAATTCCTTTGGTATGGAAAATCATTTAATTATATAATTGAATTTTATATATATGAGTCGGAACCAAAATAACGCGAAAAACCCGAGTTACTCAGAAAATCATCGAAAACCAGCATGACTGGAGTTCTCGGTCGTAATCCTATTTACGGTCATAAACCCATTCACGACCATAAACCTGTTTACAGTTGGTGACAGGTGGCCCCCACCACCGACCATGGAACCCCCTATAAATATGAGCATCTACCCCTCATTTACACTCTTCTGGCCGAAAACTCTCTCCTTCTCTCTCTAACCCCTCAACCGTAAACACCAAAAACACCCCTTTTCTTCCGAAAATCATCAAGAATCACCTTTGGAGCTTGTTTTGGGAGCATCTAAAACGCATTTTTCATCGAATCCAATATCATTGTTCTTGAGTTTACGGACGTACCCTTCAAAACTTCAAATCTTCAAAGGCCGGAAACCCGTTTATGGCTGTAAACCCTTCAAAGATTCATATATCCTTCAAGAGCACTGTTCACGACTGTAAACCCTTCAAGGTGCTGTTCACGGCTGAGAACAGTTCACAGCCGGAAACCCTTACGACCGCAAACTCCTTCGCACCGTGAATCCTGACCGCAAATCCACTTTTCCACCTCGATCGAGTCTCGGTAACATTCCTAAACCAATAACAATTGTTTTCCAACACTATAAATAATGGTTTCACTAATAAAATACAATTATGTATTTAATTGTTGATTAGGATCCCGTTGAGTACCACGTGCATCTAACCAAGGGTTTCCACTCCCAGTCTCGCTATTCGACTAATCACACGACCAACTGTGAGTTCATACCCCTATGCTTTTACTAATTTTTCATGTTTTCAGGGAGGGGGGAATACAAGCCAAACACGAATGATTTTGTGAACTTATACAAAAGAATTTCAATGAGATTAAAACTTATGCAATTGATACAACCAAAAGATTTCTATGTTATATAAAATATTTAGATATTTTATCCCTTTTGTAACATGCTGAGCATAAGAGACGTTTTCAACATACAGTCATAATTGCATAGTTTTCAAATCAATCCACGAGCCAAGTACATAACATACATGCAAACTATAATAGGTATAGTTTGGAAATTCAATGCACAGTGTTACAAATTCAGAGTGTATACATTAACAAACACATAAACTATGACAAATTTAGTTTATGATATACTATACTATCTTTCGGATAACAAGAGTACATCACTAAATAATTATCTAAGTATAATTATTATTACTCTACAAGGCTTACATTCAGATTCAAGTACAATAGAACATAATACTACACGTAAACTAGTTAATACAGGGTTGTGAGACATCATTTCAATTGTACCATTGGGGGTGCGGGTTAAATCCTATCATAGTATAACTAGAGTCTCCTGGAGGGAGAGCGTGAGATTTGTGAATAAATCTATTCGGGATTGACTATCCAACACCTGAACTGCTAGCTACAGTTAGGCAGGCATGCCTGGGGTGAAAAATGCCATAACATCTGATGCCTGAAGAACGTTGTAGAGGTCATTAGGTCATATCAAGTATGGTTATACGAACTCACAACAGTATAAACTAACCTTTTGTTTACGATATTTCATTCTTCAATAGTTTTATTTTCATCAATAGAACTACTATACACTACACTAGAGGATTCCAGGGAATACAATACATGGTCTTATTTTAAGTACTGAAACTACTATACATACTGGTGGTAACTAGAGTTCTCAAACGGAACATTCTATACATTGCTGGAGATAGCCAGGGGTTTCATACAAAAGGGTTTTCATTCAAACCAACGATATACAATACAACTGGAGGTAACCAGACATATGAACTAATACATTATATACTACTATAGAACAAAGTAATAAACATATATGTTAGAAAATATTGGATTTTCTTGGGAAGCATACAAACATTTTACAGATTCAATGACAGTTTTTCATTACAAAAACATGCTTATGAACTCACCAACTTTTATGCTGATACTCTCTTTTCAAAACCGCTTGTATTCTCAGGAAATCAGCAGACAAGTACCTCGACAAACTTTTGAGAAGACAGAGCGTATAGAGTCTCGTCTTTCTTTTAGCTATTTTTGCTGTATAAAATATGAAGCAAATAGATGTAAATACTTTTTATATATTCAATGTAATGTTTGTGTTTACTTTGATTACTATGATGCAATTGTTGTGATACTACATATGACGTCATCCATCCCCGAACGTTTCCGCCGTTTCGGTTATTTTTCTATTCCAAATTTGATGAGTGTGTTAAAAAAACTTCTTAAGATGTGTCACTGAAGTCACAATCTTGGAGTATGACTGTAAGACTTGTTTTTGGAACGAAGTATGATTGACCTATTAATTTAACTATTTCAACAATTTCTGATTCCTCTTCTTAGCGATGCACTTAGCGATACCAGTGCACTAAGGTTTACTTAGAGGATCAATTGTGATATGATTTCATAATCAATAAGACAATCATAAAACATGATACAAAAGTACTCTCCCTTCTTTCCAGATTGGAGAAACTTTTATCTTTCTGCCTATTTGATTCTTCTTATTCGTTCTGTCATTCATTGAAACTTTTCAATGATTCAGAATTATACTTAATCTTGTAAGTAAAACCACATTTCCTAGACTTTTAATAAATCATGATGAATAATCTTATTGTTCTTTGTGGTGGACTTGACTAGTGCACACCATTGTGTACCAGTTCTCCTAGTCCTTCACTTGCCTCTTTGTCAAGGAATAAGTCTTAATTTTCTAAATATAAAGGTTCTCATTCATCATACAATACAAGTTGTGTGATTCCAAGTTTCTGTCCAATTGAAACTAGGGCGACAAGAATCTTTCCTTATTTGGTAAATTCTCAACATTACCACAAATAACATAACTAAGAATCACATCCATTTCAACATTGCTAAAATAGAAATAAACATTAATTTTCATACATGCCATTGCAAGGAAATATAAATAAGACAAAAAACAAAATTTATTTTATTTATAAAAGGTGTGGAAAAACTTATCCTTACAATGCAATTCAAATGAAAACTATGCTATTACATATTCCTAAGCAATCTATCATAACTCTAAGCAGCAACTCAAAAATCCAATCATCGAATCATGCGATCAAAATCCATTTCTTCGTGATCAGACTCAGCTCACTTCTTCCTTTAAGCTTCCTTTCTTTTCTACGATCCTACAACAAAATGCAATCTTATTACATCATGTATTAAGAATCTAAAATAGAAAACTTAATAGAGTTAGATAGTGGATTTTACCTGAAATAGAGGCATACATCTTGACTCTCCCATCTCTTGGATCTCTCAGGTAGTTTGGGCAGCTTCGCAACCAATGTCCCCTCTTTTGGCAATAGAAACAGATGGATTCTTCTGGAATGGTACACGAGACTATCTCAGACTCAGCCTTTCTCTTGCGTAGAGAAAACGTTTCTGGACTTCCAATGTTGGCATTGCTCAAAAAAGGTTGGGACATCGATTTTCCAGACAAATTTGCTTGACTAGTGCACCAAATCATCGATGATTCAGCACCAATAAGCAAATAAGTCAAATCAATGAGGGTTACATCGTGGTCCATCACATAGTACTCTCTAATGAACTTACTATATGATTCGGGAAGTGACCGAAGAACCAAGTCAACAGCCAACTTCCTTGAGACATCGACGCCCAAAATTCCCAATCTATCGATATGCAACTTCATATCCAAGACATGAGCACATACAGACTTTCCATCTTTGTGTCTTTTTGCCAATAGGGCTTGAGTGACCTTGAACTTTTCAAGTCTTCGAACACGTGGGTCAGGGAGAATTATTGGAGGCGTTGGAGGAAGTGAAGCATGATTTCCATTTCCACAATCCAATCGTGGAACATCATCTTCATGTGGAAAACTTTTTCCAACGGATTCAGGAAAACCATAGTTGTCTGACTTTGACATCTACAAAACGGGATAAATTCAAGTTAGTTGTTTAGAATCCTTGATATAACACCCAAATGAAATATCAAGGCTAGGATCCAACACAATATTCTACAATTTGAAAGAGGGATGTCGTAATCCAAATTACAGAACATTTGAAGGTAGGTAAATGACGGTTTACCAATTTCCACCATGAAAATGAAAATTGAAAATTAAGTTTTAAATGAATTGAAAGTCCTAGATCTTTTGAGATTCATTGAACTTTTCAATGACATGTTTAAATCTCGAGTGTGCCCCTCGTTTGTGACTGGGATGTCGAGGATCACAAACAAGTTGTGGATAACCATGCAAATATACATGGTGCCCCCAATATTACAGTCACCTAATCGACGTGACGGTCAACCACACACGCTCCATCGATCTATGACAAACATCGAGTCAACCTTTGCCACCTTTGCTTAGAGCCCAATTAGTGTGTCGGTTAACCACACACGCTCCACTAACGTCTTAGCAAGGGTACAAAGTGTAATTTCATGGAATAGCACCAACTCCACATTTTTCCTAAAGTAACTACAATTTGGGAATAGTGTTTAGTTACTTCGTACTTCATTATACTTATAATGGAAGGTTGCGTCCTATCCTACCCGTTCGGTCAACGACCCTCCACTAGTCAAGAGTGCGGTGGGTAAGAATGGATACCTAATGGCAGTCATTTTACAGGCCGCTTCCTTAAACACCCCTTATAGACCAGCTTCGTGAATGAGGTATACTAACGGTAAGACTAACATTTTACTTATACATATATAATATTAAACTTTTAATTCTATATAGTATAAGGATGTATTTTACACTTTCAAAATACTAGGTGGTCTAATTTAATAAATTATACTTTTGATTTAATTAAATATAAACCATATCATCATGGATTTATTAACTCTCTTTTAATTACACACTTAATTAATTTAATAAAACCATAAGGGTGTAATTTTAACTTTTCAAAATAATAGGGTTTTAGAATTTAACATTTAAAAATTAGAACTTTTAATCAAAAATTTAAATTCCAAAACTTGATGACAAGTTTTGAAACTTTTCAAAACATTAGGGTTTAGAATTTAAACATTTCAAAATTAATCATTTTAATCAAAATTTTAAATTCCAAAACTTGAGGGCAAGTTTCGAAACTTTTCAAAACTATCTAAATCAAATTACAAATAATTTAATTAATCAAATAATTGGTAATTATCTAAATTTGACCTAATTCTATTTTATGGCAAGATAATTCAATCAAATAATTCAAATAAATCAAGTTTATCATATAAAGCAGTGATTATCTAATTAATTGACAATTATCTTTTATTTTGGCAAAGATAATCACTCCAAATTAATAAAAATCAGAATTTATCAATAAAAAAGGTTTATGGTTATTATCCCAAGCCAAAACAGCTCAAAATCCCGAAAAATCTGGCATCTGACACTCCGACTCGTCGAGCCAACATTGGACTCGTCGAGTTGCCAGTGAACTCGGTGAGTTCAACTATAAACTCGACGAGTTCAGACTCCAGAAAGCAGATTTTCACGATTTTCAGCTTGAACGATTATGTAAAGCATCAAATACATCAAATAAATAGCCTAGGCTCTCATACCACTGATGGGTTTTGAGCAAAACATCAATCCTATGGTGTGCATGCAAACCCTAAAGCTTTGGATCTAGTTTGTCTAATGAACATGCAATAATCATCTAAATCTCATAAGCCCTAGATCTAGCATACAATAATCAAATTAACATATGAATTAGCGTTTAGATCTTACCTTGATTGTTATGTGGCAATAACAATCTCAATTACTTTTGATCTTGACCTTTTTAAGCTTAGCGCCTCAAATGTTGCACCTCTAATGGAGTCACAAACACCATGAGAAACAAGATGAACTTAGAAGAAGGAGGAAGAACCACAAAAACGTTCTAGGGTTCTCTCAAGGAGTTGGTCATGTTTTTGGGGGCTTAGGGGTTCCTTATATAGGTAGGCTATTAGGGTTTTCAACCAGGAAACCCTAATCTGACTACTTAGGCCCTAAGCAGCCCATGGACTCCCTCCTTAGAAGCCTTAGACGAATTCTAATGGGTTTCCCCATATATTTTGTCCACTCCAACTTCTATAGAGTCCATTAGCCCAATATTCAACTATCACATAATTGGCAGTTCTAGTCCCCTTTATTTAATTAATGTCTTTTAGCCACATAATTAATTCTTGACTAATATTAATTAAACAATATGATTTCTCTTTTAATAAATTATTCATATAATATATTAATAAATCATAATTAATCCTTTTTCTCCTTAGTTCATCATATCAGTTCCTATGGTGAAGGCAACCCAAAATGACCATGCTCACAATCGGGTCAAGCACATACCAAAATAGTTATGGGCTTAAACACCTAACATAACACAATCCTAGCGTGAAAAGCGCTCAATCTCTCATCAAGAAGCTCCAAAATGACCTCCTTGACCGAGCCAAAAATCATAGGAGTCTGGTCAAGGGTACTATGTGTAATCTCAGATGAGATAAACTCCCTCGTCTGGTCGTCAAGCTGCCCGGCTCCAAAACCCGATCTTGATCCCTCCCCGACACCGAATGTAACATCCCAAAATTTAAGGCCAAAAATTTCGTTTTAATTAAGTTATTACATAAAACCATCAGTATAAAAACATTCATAATAGTATCTTGTGTCAAACTGAAGTGTCAATATTCAAAACATATTATCATAAAACCATATCAGAGTCTAATCCCAAAGATCTCATGTGCGGAAAACATAGTGTGATGCGTTGCGATCAAGCCGACTCCTTTCCTTTAAACACGAAGTACCTGAAACCAAAACTGAAAACCGTAAGCATGAAGCTTAGTGAGTTCCCTCATCATAACACATACCATACAATCATATAATGAACAACTAGAAGATACGGGTCTCGCCCACACTCATGGAGGTACGGGCCTCGCCCACACTCCGCTAGCTGGGAGATACGGGCCTCGCCCACACTCCACTATCTCTGAGATACGTGCCTTGACCACACTCAGCTACTAAACCATAACATGCAAGTATATACAATCATATACTAAACAGCTAGGAGATACGGGCCTCGCCCACACTCATGGAGGTACGGGCCTCGCCCACACTCCACTATCTATGAGATACGGGCCTTGCCCACACTCAGCTACTATCACAAATATCATAACACAAACATACTATCAGACATACCTGGGGTGTCCGAACTACCCTTCAGTCCTAACAACCGAACTTGGGGACTATTCCCCTCCTACTACCACTATCACATATAACATATCATGCCAACATATAAACATATCATCACATGCTGTCAGACATATCTGGGGTGTCTGACCTACTCTTCGGTCTTAACAACCGAACTCTACTACTATCACATATAACATATCATGCCAGCATATAACATATCAGGTAGTAGCAAACCTAGATGATATCACAAAGACAATCATCTAACATACAACTCCTACTGGTGGGCCGGCATTGTGGCCGTAGACCCACCACTACTAGAAGGTAACTCACCTCACACTACTGAAGTCCCATAGACACAATCCCACACTGCTGAAGTCCTGCATACTCAACCCCAGCTGCTAGATGACAGATTCCCGATCTGTCAATATCAAAACATCACCCAATTAATAATTGGGTCCCACTACATAACCATAAACACTTACTCTGGATAATTACATTACCCCAAGCTTGGCTTATTCAAGCCCAAGGCCCAACCCGTAGGCCCAAAGTCAACTAGGAAATCAAGGCCCAACATATGGCCCAATTTTCCAAATTGGGCCTAGGCCTATACATGGTCTCATTATGAGGCCCAACATCATATAATCATTAAGGCCCAAACTATGGCCCATCTATGGCCCAATTTTCCAAATTAGGCCCAAGCCCCTTACATGGGCCTTACCCTAGGCCCATTAAATTATTCTAGTCTAATTGCTTGACTTTGGATGGCCCATTAATAACCCGATCATCAAGGCCCAAAAGGAAGGCCCGACAATAAACCCAAGTGAAATTAGGGTTTCCCATAAAATGATGATTAGGGTTAAGTTTCCTACTTAACCCATTAAGGACTTAATCCATTAAGTCCATTATCGCTTAGATTAATCTTTGCCAAAGTTTATTATTTAATATCTCAAGTTATTAAATAATTCTCGTGTGCTTCCCGATTAATTCTCAAAAATTAGATTTTAATTGGCATTAGTGTTTTCCAACCCAAAGACTAACCCATTTATTAACTTGTTGGGCTTCTAGATCAATTAGGGCTTTATTGGGCGTACTAGGCCCATTAGAATGTCATTAAGCCCATTAGGGTTTTATTAGGGTCCATTAAGGTTTTATTAAGCCCATTAAGTCTTATTAGGCCCATTAGGGCTTCCTTGGGCCCATTAGGGTTTCAAACCCTCCAAACGAATCAACACAATCGAGACAAGGCACACCGCCACCCGACACGGCGGCCGGTGGCGGCAGCCACCACCCTAAGGTGGTGGTTTTCAACTTCTTTTATTATTTCAAGTTGTAATTTACATTTTACAATGCTGAATATCTAAATAACACACACTAAACAAATAAACACACACACAGCCACCTTGTGGTGGCCGGCGACGACAGATGGTGGCAACAGCCACCACCCTACGGTGGTGGTAGCTGTTCTTGAATTTCCGATCGAGACTCACTCCTACAACGAGCAACAACTCGGAACTCAACATACTTGCGACACAGCAACTGAGATGCGTACAACAACCTCCTTTAGGGTGGCAGACGCTGACCGGAGCAATCATAACGAGCCTTACGAAAGGCGGCGATCTTGACTGATGCCTAACACTGGAGAGATAGAGAGGACTTGGGGTGACACTAATGGCAGCAGCAGCGACGGAAAAAGAGAGCCCTAGCTCGGCCTTTATTGACGGCAATGCAACAACAAACGTCACCGGAAAAAGGCGGAGATGATGGCGTTAGATGACAACACCGTGGCTCCTCTGTGCTACAGCGACAGACACAGGCTGAGGCAGCCAACCAAACACGAACAACAACACACCCACGAGCTGCTTCCCAATCCCCGAGTCTCTTTGTCTTGCCGGCGGCGGACCAAGGTGGGTGCTCCGGTGGTTCTTTGGTGTTGGCGAAGAGATGGCGGCTGGGAGGAGAGGATGGAGAGGGTGATGGCTGAATAATGGCTCTTAGGGTTAGTGTTACAGATGAGTCGATGGTTATATACCCGATTCACACAACTTCAACCCATAATGACGGAATTAGCCCCTCCTTCTCCAATTTCTTTCAAATCCATACCATATTTTACCCTTTGAGCCCTCACCATTAAAATCCTTTACAAATTAGGTACACAAATAACCAAACAGTCCCCCAATGTCTTAATTATAACATATTCAGCCCCTCCACCTCATTTCTTTTAAAAAAAATCTCGATAATTACCATAGAGCCCCTGACTTGATAAATATTTATAAATTGAGTCCCGAAGTCACACTTTTAACCCCCGACTTCTAAAAAGTGTGGCAATTAACTCCTCGAACCCAACACCCTGCATATACAATTATTTATTTTAGGGCTACTATTCGCTCATTATTTTATTTATTAATTTAATAAATAAACGGGGCTTTACACCGAAACTGCCCACCGGCCTGCCTCGCAATACCAGCATACTAAAAATATACCATTAAACTATCAGAACAAGCATCAATGCATATCAGAGAAATCATAACTACACACGCTCCCTGGCTTCATCACAACCCTCCTTGAATTGAGTACAGATCCTCTGCTTCCAGTAATACGAGCCCATACTTCCTTCCACATCTAGCCGTACTTTCCTCAAGATGTGCCTTCATTCAGCTAAGTTACTCTATAACCAACAGATCCCTCGCGGCTAGGGCTCTCAGCAGTACATCTCATCCTAGGTTCTCCTAGGTCAGACTTCACACCACTCTCCCCCATCTTCCGCAGAAAGAACTCTTGCTAACCACCTCTAACTAGCTCACAAATACAATTATATATTACAAAAACTATATAATTCTTCGAATGAGAGGTCTCTCCCTACAACGGTTGGACTCGGACAAGAGTTGCACAATAGAGCTAAACCTAACCTTCTGAAATTATTTAGTTTCCATAATGTGTAACTTAGCATATTCACTTACTAACTAGTTGCAACTAGCAAGAACTCCTAAAAGCACAAAGCAAGCAGCAGTCTAGCATCAAGTAAACAAAACTGAGCATAACCTAATCATACCATCCTATCACCGATTGATCAGTACTAGCATGCAAATCTATAAGCTCATATAACAAGCATACAAAGGCATCTCTCCTAGATCCTTAGCCCTACTCTAGCATGTGATTCACAATTCACAGTTCATATCATATATAAACATGCATGAGTATTTTGGGATAACTTACTTAAGCTCGACTGATTGTATGCACAACACCCTTTTCCCTTTAGAAATCCTTTTATAAAGGAAAAATTTCCACCAAATCCTTAGTTTGAGTTAAGACACGCCCGAGGATGTGCCTAAATCCCTAAAACCAAGGCTCTGATACCAACTTGAAACATCCAAAAATATGGTCCCAAAAATTTTCGATTCAATATTAGGTAAAATGGTAATTTTCAATATCATCCAAACATTTGAAATAAACTAGTATATCAATTGTCATAAATCAGAGTAAAACATCATAACAAAATCCCAATGGTGTGTGCGATGCAGTCATCCTGAGCTATTCCCCTTGGAACCAGAGGTACCTGAAACGTAAACTGAAAACCGTAAGCACAAAGCTTAGTGAGTTTCCCCAAAATACCACATACCAAACATACAGTGGTCCCCGCCCAGTCATCGGGCCCCGCTCGGTCATCGGACCCCGTGCGGTCATCAGGCCCCGCCCGGTCATCAAGTTGAGCTCGGAAAGCATATAAACACATACACAAATAATATACATAGCGTACATATAGTCATCGGGCTTTTACCTACATCGGAACATAGTCCACTAGCATAAAAACATAAATACATGCAAGACTCACGAAGACAAATAGTATTCTATCAACATAACATAAACATGGGCCGGCCTTGGTGCCTTCGACTCGCTAAACCCAGTAAGGAAACTCACCTCGAATGCTGAAGGATAACTGGATAAATCCCGACCCCGAAAACAGATCAACTCAATCCTTAAACAAAAACAATCCCTTAGATACCGATCAATATTTCAAAACCCCTTCAAGTTCAAACTTGACCAAAGTCAAAGTCAACGCTCCGAGTTGACTCAACTCATCGAGTTATCCCATAACTCACCGAGTTTCCATTAAGCATAGAATCACGATTTCGATCCAGCTCATCGAGTTTCCCTTTAACTCATCAAGTTCCTCCCTTTTTCAATTGAATCAGGACAAACCCAACCCAACTCGCTGAGTTCCCTTAAGAACTCGACGAGTTCTTCGATTAGCCAACCCACTTAATGCATTATGCCACTATTATTCAAACCGAAGCCCTATCTTCCAGATCTAGACCGATAATACGTCTAGAAGGGTAAAGTTTCCAACTAGACCCATTAAGAACCACCCCAAAGGCATTAAGCTCAAACCCTAATCCTAAAAGTCTTATGTCTTATGTAACAACGTAAATTTCCAAAACAAATTTTCATTTTAAAATGTACTTTTAATCACAAGATAATATCAAAACATAATGTTTCCAATGTTATCATCACAAAACATCCCAGAATCTCAAGAAATAAAACTCCACGAGTGTGTACGGATCATGTCGGCGCCTTCCCGCGGTCATCACTAGTACCTGAAACACATAAAACAAAACACTGTAAGCATAAATGCTTAGTGAGTTCCCCAAAATACCACATACAACACATATGCCACTTGAGGCTACAGTACGACCCTCCGGTCGACGTGTCTCAGCGGGACCCTCCAGTCCTGTAGCTCGTTTGACCCTCTGGCCCGGTCATAGCTTGTCGGACCCTTTGGTCCAGTCTGTGTCGTTGGACCCTTCGGTCCGGTCTATATCGTTGGGCCCTACAGCCCGATCTATTCAACACATAGCATACATATAACACAATGCACATAATCTCATACATACACATAACATACAAGACCCTCCGGTCTACACATAAATACCACTCTAGGTTATGTATAGCGAGAAGACTCACCTCGGGTGTCTCGGATAATCTCGCACACGAAAACACCGATCTAGCCCCCGCCTAATCACATAAACAGTACTCTCAAATAAATAATGGCTCTCAAAGGCTAGATTAAATCCATTACTACAATCCTACAGAAGGGTAAAAGACCATTTTACCCCTCCGTGACCCAAAAGTCCAAATGTTGACCAAAACCCTAAAAGTCAACGAAAGTCAACAGGAGGCAGTACGTGGTGCGTGCCATCTCTGTACGCGGGGCGTACGTCGGTGATCCAAAATCGGGGTCTCAACCCTTTACGCAGCGCGTTCTGAGAGTTACGCCCAACGTAAGTCTCAGTTTCAGCCTTTCTTGGATTTTGGTCTTAAACGGTTAAGACATAAACTCAAACTCTAGATCTGACTTCTCTAAGACCACTTAATCCATAAAGTCGAGACCTTTAAGCCTTTGCATGGCTGTAAAGGTCCCTAATCACTCTAACGCCTTTCCTTCTTCCTCATAAAGTCTAGATCTCATGCATGGCACAATATTCACGTCCAAGATTGGATTTTTATGAACATACAACTCATATTACCCTGAAATATGGCAGATCTAGGCCAATGGAGACCATTTGCTCATAAAGTCTCCACCTTGGGACCAAAAACCCTACAAATTGGTCCAAGAAGCACAAATCACAAGGAAAGCTTTGATCGTTTTACCTCAGAAAGAAGCTCCAACCTCTGTAGAACTTGGATCTAATCTTGTCCACCAACTTCTAACTCCTAAAATGGCCTCCTCTTCTTTTTCACCACCTTGAAATGGCACTTTAAAGCTTAGAACACACACACAAGCTAGGGACGAAGGGTAACTCTCTATTAGGGTTTCACTCTCTGAAATGGTGGCTGAGGATAAGGCCTTAACATTCCTTTTATAGTGTACAAGCCACAAATTAGGGTTTGCATCTAGGCCCACTACGCCCAGCGTACCTAGGCGAGTCCACGTTCAACTTAAGCGCATGAGTACACGCAATGTACTCTTCATTACGCCCAGTGTACCCATTTTCCTTAATATTTCTTTTAAGGGTTTAACTTGACAACTTGGAAAAGGAGAAGGGTTTAAGAGACGTACCTGAATTCGGGATGTTACAATTCTCCCCCACTAGAACCAGACTTTGCCCTCGAAGTCTCATGCCGCAAACAACTCCGGATGCTACTCCCGCATCTCTGACTCTGGCTCCCAAGTCAGCTCGGACCCTCTCCGATGTTGCCATTGGACCTGAACCAGAGGCACCTCCTTGTTCCTTAGAACCTTGATCTTCCGGTCCAAGATCGCGATCGGTCTCTCAACATAATTCAGGCTCACATCCACTTGAATATCCTCCAGCGGCACCACTGTCGACTCTTCGGCTATACACTTCCTCAGCTGAGACACGTTGAAGGTATCATGTATCTGACTCAGCTCCGCAGGTAGCTCCAAACGGTACGCTACCCTGCCCACCCTCGCGGTTACCCTGAACGGACTGATGTACCGGGGCCCCAGCTTGCCCCTCTTCCTGAATCGGATTACTCCTTTCCAAGGAGACACCTTCAGGAGTACAAAATCCCCGACCTGAAACTCGAGCTCGGATCGTCGCCTATCTGTGTAAGTCCTATGGTGACTCTGAGCTGTCAACAACCTCTGCCTGACCTGTTGTATCTGCTCTGTCATCTGAAGCACTATCTCAGTGCTATCCATCACTCGCTGCCCTACCTCTCCCCAGCAGATGGGAGTCCGATACCTCCTCCCATATAACAACTCGAAGGGAGGAATACCAATGCTCGAATGGTGGCTGTTGTTATAGGAAAACTCAGCCAATGGCAAATACGTGTCCCAAATTCCTCCAAAGTCCAACACACATGCTCGGAGCATGTCCTCAAGTGTATGTATCGTCCGCTCACTTTGTCTGTCCGTCTGTGGGTGGTAGGCGGTACTGAAATGCAGCCTCGTGCCCAACTCCTCATGGAACTTCTTCCAGAATCTGGAAGTGAAACGTACATCTCGGTCTGACATAATCGAGATCGGCACTCCATGCCGCGATACCACTTCCCTCACATACAACTCTTCTAGCTTCTCAGCGGAAGAGCTCTCACTGATAGCAAGAAAGTGAGCGCTCTTCGGCAGCCGGTCGACGATCACCCAAATTGCATCAACACCCCTTGCGGTCCTCGGAAATTGGTGATGAAATCCATATAAATCTGTTCCCACTTCCACTGGGGAACCTCAAGTGGCTGCAACTTTCCATGCGGACACTGGTGCTCGGCCTTAACCCTGCGACAGGTCAATCACCTCTCAACGAACCAAGCAACATCCCTCTTCATACAAGGCCACCAATACTCTCTCTTTAGGTCCAAATACATCTTAGTGGCCCCGGGATGGATTGAGAACCTCGATCTATGCGCCTCCTCCATCAATATGGTACGTGACCTGCCCAAAAACGACACCCAAATCCGACCCTAAAAGATCATAAGCCCACAACTATTGGTAACGAACTCATATACCTGTCTGATCACCCGCTCTCTCTTACGGTTCTCCAGTCTCACAGCCTCTGCCTGGGTCTCCCGAATGGTGTCCAACACTGGAGTCATCACTGTCAACCTCATACAACATCTCGTATCGGGGCATTCTCCGTCCTACGGCTCAGGGCATCGGCTATGACATTATCCTTTCCTGGGTGGTACAGGATCTCACAATCATAATCCTTTACCACATCCAACCATCTCCTCTGGCGCATATTCAGGTTGGGCTGATCCATCAAATACTTCAAGCTCTTGTGGTCCGTGTATATGGTACACCGAACCCCATACAGATAGTGATGCCATATCTTGAGGGCGAACACTACTGCCCCCAACTCCAGATCATGGGTGGGATACCTCGTCTCATGAGTCTTCAGTTGCCTCGATGCACATGCTATCACGTGCCCTCTCTGCATCAGCACTGCACCCAACCCCGATATCGATGCATCATAGTACACCAAAAAATCCTCCATCCCCTCTGGAAGGGCTAACATCGGGGCTTCACATAATCTCTGGTGAAGTGTCTCGAATGAGGCCTACTGCTCAAGACCCCAACTAAAAGCCATGCCCTTCCGGGTCAACCTGGTGAGAGGAACGGCGATCTTGGAGAAATCCTTGATAAACCTCCGATAGTAGCCGACCAATCCCACAAAACTCCTGATCTCGGTGGGGGATTTTGGCACTTCCCATCTCATAACCGCCTCAATCTTGGCCGGATCGACCAATATCCCATTCTGGTTAACAAGGTGTCCTAAGAACTGGACCTCTCATAACCAGAAATCACACTTGGAGAATTTGGCGAAAAGCCTCTCCGACCTCAATACTCCGAGAATCTCTCTCAGATGCTCCTCATGTTGATCTCTAGATCTAGAATATACCAAAATATCGTCAATGAACACAATCACCGATCGATCCAACATCGGCCTGCACACCCTGTTCATGAGATCCATGAATGTTGTCGGTGCATTGGTGAGCCAAAAGGCATCACCACAAACTCGTAATGCCCATAACGAGTCCTGAACACCATCTTCTGGATATCTTCATACCTCATCCTCATATGATGATATCCATACCTCAAATCTATCTTGGAGAACCAAGACGCTCCCTGCAACAGATCAAACAGATCATCAATCCTCGGCAATGGATAACGGTTCTTGACCGTCAACTTTTTCAACTCCCGGTAATCAATGCACATCCGGTGTGAACCATCCTTTTTCTTGAAAAAAAGGATCAGCGCTCCCCACGGTGAGCTACTCGGTCTAATAAATCCCTTGCCCAGCAGCTCCTAAAGTTGCGAGGATAACTCCTGCATCTCTGGCGGCGCAAGGCGCCTTGGCGATAGGAGCTGCCCCCGGAACCAAATTGATGCGAAACTCCACCTGCCTCTCAGGAGGCACACCCGGAAACTCTTCGGGAAAAACATCCAGGAACTCGATGCATAACACATAATGTAAGGGTATTTTGGGAAATCACCATTCGGGCGCTGGCTGATCGTACACACTGCTTCCTTTTGCTTTTCGCAAACTCTTTTACTTCTTTAGAAAAATTGTTTATTTTATGAAAAACTACCTCAAATCCTCAGATGGAGTTTAGACATGCCCAAAGGGGCATCCGAATTCCTCAAACCAAGGCTCTCATACCAACTTGTAACAACGTAAATTTCCAAAACAATTTTTCATTTTTAAAACGTACTTTTAATCACTAGATAATATCAAAACATAATGTTTCCAATTTTATCATCACAAAACATCCCAGAATCTCAAGAAATAAAACTCCACGAGTGTGTACGGATCATGTCGGCGCCTTCCCGCGGTCATCACTAGTACCTGAAACACATAACACATAACACTGTAAGCATAAATGCTTAGTGAGTTCCCCAAAACACCACATACGCCACTCGAGTCTACAGTACGACCCTCCGTTCGATGTGTCTCAGCGGGACCCTCCAGTCCCGTAGCTCGTTGGACCCTCTGTCCCGGTCATAGCTCGTCAGACCCTTCAGTCCAGTCTGTGTCGTAGACCCTTTGGTCCGGTATATATCGTTGGGCCCTCCGGCCCGGTCTATTCAACACATAGCATACATATAACACAATGCACATAATCTCATACATATATATATATATATATATATATATATATATATATATATATATATATATAACATACAAGACCTCCGGTCTACACATAAATACCGCTCTAGGTAACGTATGGGGAGAAGACTCACCTCGGGTGTCTCGGATAATCTCGCACATGAAAACACTGATCTAGCCCCCGCCTAATCACATAAACAGTACTCTCAAATAAATAATGGCTCTCAAAGGCTAGATTAAATCCATTCTTACAATCCCACGGAAGGGTAAAAGACCATTTTACCCCTCCCTAACCCAAAAGTCCAAATGTTGGCCAAAACCCTAAAAGTCAACGAAAGTCAACAGGAGGCAGTACGCAGGGCGTACGCCGGCGATCCAAAATCGGGGTCTCAACCCCTTACGCAGCGCGTTCTGAGAGTTACGCCCAAAGTAAGTCTCAGTTTCAGCCTTTCTTGGATTTTGGTCTTAAACGGTTAAGACATAAACTCAAACTCAAGATCTGACTTCTCTAAGACCACTTAATCCATAAAGTCGAGACCTTTAAGCCTTTGCATGGCTGTAAAGGTCCCTAATCACTCTAACACCTTTCCTTCTTCCTCATAAAGTCTAGATCTCATGCATGGCTCCATATTCACGTCCAAGATTGGATTTTTATGAACATACAACTCATATTACCCTGAAATATGGTAGATCTAGGCCAATGGAGACCATTTGCTCATAAAGTCTCCACCTTGGGACCAAAAACCCTAAAAATTGGTCCAAGAAGCACAAATCACAAATGACAAGGAAAGCTTTGAGCTTTTTACCTCAAAAAGAAGCTCCAACCTCTGTACAACTTGGATCTAATCTTGTCCACCAACTTCTAGCTCCTAAAATGGCCTCCTCTTCTCTTTCACCAACTTGAAATGGCACTTTGAAGCTTAGAACACACACACACAAGCTAGGGACGAAGGGTAGCTCTCTATTAGGGTTTCACTCTCTGAAATGGTGGCTGAGGATAAGGCCTTAACATTCCTTTTATAGTGTACAAGCCACAAATTAGGGTTTGCATCTGGGCCCGCTACACCCAGCGTAACCCTAGGTACGCCCAGCGTACCTAGGCGAGTCCGTGTCCAACTTAAGTGCATGAGTACGCGCAACGTACTCTTCAATATGCCCATCGTACCCATTTGCCTTAGTATTTCTTTTAAGGGTTTAACTTGACAACTTGGAAAATGAGAAGGGTTTAAGAGACACACCTGAATTCGGGATGTTACATCTTAATCCAAAAACCACCATATCTTCAAGATAGAGCTTATAAACACAGATTCGGACCTTAAAGGCTAAAAGGTCATGTAAAGTCTTCAACTTTACTCACATGCATGGCTAAATGAAGCTTAAGAGGCCAAAACAAGGGTTTGTGTCACACCCCAAACCAGAACGGCGGAAACGTCTGGGGGCGGATGAAGTGACTTCATGTATAGTATCATAACAATTGAATAGTAATGAAACATAGAAACTCAAACATTCATATATTGATAATACAAGTTTACATTGTTTACAACACTTTGTTTGTTCAAAAGTTAAATATAAATAACTGAAAAGTGGAAAACGTGAAACGACGACGCCGACCCTTAAGAATGGTGGAATACCTGTCTACTGGTTTCCTGAGAATACAAGTGATTTTGAAAAGTGTCAACTATAAAGTTGGTGAGTTCATAAGCATTTTGTATGAAAAGGGTTTGTAACTGTTTTGCGAAAAAATGCTTTCGTATACTTCCAGAAAATACGATGTTTTCTTTAATATGAACTGTAATTGTATGTAATTACCTTGTAACTTTTCCTTGCGAAGTAATAACTTATGTAAACAGAAAATCCAATATTTACTTATAAGTAAGCTGTAGTCTTAAACCCTAAAAACAGAAGTGTAAGTGATTGTGTACTGAAAATTATATGTAATTTTATATTTTAATAAAACCGGTGAAGTGTAATCTTCTCATAAACCAATATAGTTTTGGTAATCCCTATGTGAGTTCTTATAACCATGCTTGATATGACTGTTATGCCTGAACGATGTTCTTCATGCGTCGGAATTGGTAGACTTTTGTCACCCTAGACTTGCTGGTCTAACCGTAGCGAACAGCTGAGGTATGGGGTTGTCAATCCCGTATAGATCTATACACAACGGTCTCGCTCTCCCTCAAGGAGACTCTGGTTATAATGCAGGACTTAAGGTGTACTCTAGGTAGGTACGGTGAAGGAACATCTCACTAGAGCATTAACGGATTTACACGAACTACGACTCATTTTTTTCTTGTAAAATGTAATAAGTATGTCTTTGAAACTATTCATATATAATCTTTTATATAAATATGAAAGTGTATTTTTGTCTCGTATGTAAATGTGAAATGAAAACATAATATTTTTAGGTTAAAACCCACTAAATTAATAAGTGACTATAATGTAACCATTTTTGCTAGAAAAGCTCCATTTATATAATCATATACATAAACACATGTAAGTTATCATGTCTAGATGTTTTAAAATACTATAACATATAAACTTACATCTAAACACAAGTATAAAACATTTAGTATGATAAAGACAATTTATAGTTTTTGACTTTTCTGTCCATGTTTGTAGAAATATTATAGAAAAATCATCGTAAGTCGAAATTTGGATCCGTAAACTCTCAAAGCTTATAAAAAGAGTCTATTTTGTCCATAATATTTTTACCTGACCTTAAATGGTTCCTAAATAGAGTGAAAACATTCATTTCTACAGACTGGTCTGAAAATGTTCTGAAATGATAGGTAGTTTTGTAAAAATCACCATAAATTGTGGGAAAATTGTATGAACGTGTGCGAGTAGTCCTTAAAAAGGTATAGACCTAAAATATTTTCATATTGAACAATTTTGAAATATACGAAGTTTAAGCAGGGCAAAACAGTCAGTGAACAGACCACAACTATTCGGTAGAAAGCTGATTTTTAAGCTTATATATGTTTTAGTGACATAACTTGTATTTTTAGTTTGCAAAGCCTTTAGATCATCCAAATAAGATTTGTTTACTTGTATTCCACCCCTAAAAACTTGGAAAAACTCGAAAATGAAGGGGTATGAACTCACATTTAGTGGATTTCTTAGTGGATAAAGAGATGAAGATGAAGATCCTCAAGCTTAGAACACTTGAAGATGGTATTACCCTATGGATAATAACACATATAAATGTGTGTAAATATAACAAAAATAGTATGAATGTGTATAAAAACACTATATTAACAAGGAATTCTTACCAAAAATCCAAAGAACCAAGTTGGAGGGATGGATCTTTGGAAGACTTGAACTTGTTCTTGAGAGGATTATGGAGGAATGGAGAAAATGAAGTGAGAGATGAAGATGAAGAAAGAGGGGGGAGAGGTGAACGAAATTTATGGGGGAGCTAGGGTTTCTTTCTTGTTATTTGATGGATAATTATATTAGAAACATGTTGGATAATTAGCATAGAAGTATGGTGGTCATTAGTACATATGCATTGATATATGATGGTTAATTGTGTTGATGTTTGTGGAGTAATAGTGAGGTGTCACCCTTTTTGGTATTTCCTTTTCTCTCCTTTTTTTTCTTTTTTTTTTGTTTGTCTTGACTCCCAACCGCAAAACCTAGGAGGTTTTTGTTGGGTTTTATGTACTATAACACTCCTATGGTGGACATACAACCCTAATGCTTTGGATATAAGTTTTCTCTAGTTATACATGCAACAAAAATTATCCAAATCATGAAACCTATCTAGCATACAAATTTGGTACATGAATCATAAAACTAGTTAGAATAATACCTCTTATTTGTAGCTTGTAGTTGTTGGCCTTTCAAAAGCTTAGCACCTCAAGTGTGATGCCTCAAAAAGTCACAAACACCATGACCAAATGGAGGACTTTAAGAGAGAGGCTAGAACCACCAAAATCGGTTCGGGTTCTCTTAGAACCCTTAGGTGGGTGAATTTGGAGTTAAGGGGCTACTTTTATAGTGTGGAATTCCTAAGGTCTCAACTTGTAAACCCTAATTCGTTCCTTGGGCCTTAAATCCAATAATCCATATGATAAGCCTTATGGACTAACACTTCATGGACTCTCACATAAACTTACTCCATCACTAATCAATCATGAATCATTGGCCTAAACTATATATATTGTTGATTTAGTTAATCAATGTGACATCCCCAAAATCTCGGCCAGAAAAGACCAATTTCATTTATGCTTTTTAAATAATTTCAGAGTAAATCCTTTTGATTTAAAAGAGTTGCGGAATTTGTTCCCAAAACAAAACATGATAAAATAATATTTATCACAGTATTTCATCAAGAGATGCATTTTCATTATATAATCAAAACTCGGGATGTCATGTTCCGATACAGACCACAAAACATAAACGATAATATTACAAGTCATTCAACAAATATATACATATACAGACTTGTAAACAAAACAACTCGATGATTCATCCATCATACGCCCTTGCGCCACTTCCTGTAATACAAATAAAACTGAGTGGGTCAGGCTTGGGAGCCTGGTGAGCATATAGGGTTTTCAACCCACAATAAATAAATTATATTTAATTTCACCAACCAATCACTATCCCGATTACCCATTCCCGTTATCCTCACTTTGCGTCCCTAAAATAACATCTATCTCAAGGGACCTAATCTAGGATTTTCATCGGGACGTACATTACTGCTAAGGGGTTTCCTCAACAATAGATATCCTAAAGGCAACCATGAGGGGGATAGAGTACACCGGTGAACACATCGTTCACAACACCTACAGGTTATGAACCTGCTAGCGTTCCACAGGATTGTCTAGAAAGAGTCCGTGGTCGTTATCCATACTCCGCTGAATAACTAGATCAACAACAACAACATCGAGGCCTCTCATCTGTTTATTAAACACCAACTATCTACCCATGTTCTACCCAACATATTAGTAGATAAAAATATATATTTTCATACATAGTTTAAAACCTGTATATCATTTTCATTCAATACATATTCCACATAACAGATGAGGCACACCCACATAACACGTATTTCATAGAAAGTAAATCAGATCTATGAGATAGAAGAGAATGAATATACATTCACATTTATAACAACAAAATTATACACATAAACAACAATATACTTAATACACTCAAACCATACTTGTATTATTATCGTGTTTATGAAAGGTAGTATACACTCACTTGATCAGAGGACGATCGGACAACACTACGACTTGCAGAAGTAGTAATCCTCAGCAGATCTGGAAGATCTCTTCAAAAATCGAACTTCTCGCGGGCAGAGCTTCGGCTCGGGAACCGCACTTCTCGGGATCTTCGGGATCTCGGGACTTGCTTCTGGGCTCGAGAATAATACCGGGGCTTCGGGGTATTTCTGGCACGCAAATCGATGCAAAACGGGAGAGAGAAGAGAGAAAATAGCAAAAGAACTCGGCTGCCCTCGCATCCTATTTATAGGAGGCTGGAGCCTCGGAGTACGTGGGGCGTACTGCAGTACGCGGGGCGTACTCCGAAACGTCATGGCGTTCGTCATCCGAAGAACTCGAGTGCGAGGTGCGTCATGCTTCGCTGTACGCGGGGCGTACTTCGGATCAGATCGGTGACTCCTTCGGATAATCATCCGAATTAAAGATTTAATTTAATTACAAAATATTTAATAAACTTCGGAAATTCATATCTTCTTCATACGAACTCCGTTTTCGACGCTCTTTATATCCACGCGTAGGTGAGACTACGCTCTACAACTTTCATTTAGACTTCGTCGGCTAATTTTGAATTTATTTTTATTATTTATTTTTAGTAGGTCGGGACAGAAAAACTTCGTTATAAATTCATAACTTCTTCGTTTGACGTCCGTTCTCGCCTAACTTTTTATCGCTTCGATACCAACAACGAGACCTTCGATCCTCGTTTAGATTGCTTCGGCTAAAAACCGCTCGATCTCAAATCGAGTATTTCAGGCTGCATACCGCTAAGCCGAAACTTCGATAAATCATAACTTCCTCATACGAAGTCAGATTTGGGCGTTCTATATATATTCGGAAACCTCGTTTCCACTACTACAACATTATCCAAAGATATCAAGTTTATTTTACACTTAAATTTTGACGCTTATTTTTATTCTTAATTAATCAAACCACATAATTAAGCAATTAAGCACAAAACACATAATACTCAAATAATACACTTCTATTATTTCAAAATGGGTTACAAAGGTTAACCTAGACTATTATATCAACATTAATGACAGGCCCAGAAACACAGGCGTTACAATCAGTCCCCTTGATTTAATTAATCTCTTGTGATCACTAAATTAATTCCAAATTAATTGTTGACCAATATTAATTATATAATATGATTTCTCAATTAATATATTATACTAATAATATATTAATAAATCACAAATAACTTCTTTCTCAAATATCCATCCTTTCACGTCTCCCAGCTGCGGAAGTGCATGGTAGACGAATCTGTAGTGGTGCCTCTAGAGGATATTCAGGTGGATGAAAGCCTGAACTACATTGAGCGATCAATAGCTATCCTCGATAGAAATTCGAAGGATCTAAGGAACAAGAAGGTTGAGCTGGTGAAGGTGCAATGGCAGCACCGCAAGGGCTCGGAATAGACGTGGGAGCCGGAGGATGAGATGAGAGAGAACTACCCCGAGCTTTTTCCAGATGCAACAGCTGTTGCAAACTTCGAGGACGACATCTAAAATAAGTGGGGGAGAGTTGTAACGCCCGGTTCCTGGTACGTATTTTTTTTAAATATAAGTTTTTGCGTTTTTACTCTGGGACTCGACGAGTTGGAGGCCCAAATCGTCGAGTAGATGCGAAATTTGGACGTGGGTGGAAGAGCCTACTCGCCGAGTCGGAAGCCCCGACTCAACGAGTAGAAATGTCTAGATAAAACCCTAAATTTGAGGGTTTGCACCCTATTTAAACAACTTATAGGGTCTCCACTCCAGCCTCCATCACCCTCAGACTCTCTTCTTGAAACCATAATCATATATTGAGTGTTCTTGAGTTTTTGTCCTTTTGTGTGTGTCTTTGAAGCTTAAGAAGAAAGAGGAGGTTTGGGAGATCAAGAGAAAGCAAGTAGATCCAGAGGTTTTGGCACATTTCAGCTCAGTTGAGGTATAAAGCTGATACCTTGACTATTCATTTCTTAGATCTCTATTTAAGGCTAGTTTCTACCTTTTCTAAGTCCTAGTGAAGCCATTTTTGGGTTTGTGTGTATCAATGGGGTGGTACATTCAGATCTGGAACCTTTAAGGGTTCCCATGGCATAAAGGTGCCAACTTTATGGCCATGGGAGTCCCATGCACCTTGTAGACTTCATTTTGGGTCCTTATGAGCTAGTTAACCCATGCATGCATGTAAAGTTGTAACTTTACGTGCTATATCAATCCTAGGAGGTTAGATTTATGTTCTGGATGCATCAAGCCCGACTGAAATCGACTAGATAGTCATGGAATTTAGGGGACTCGACGAGTCGTTCATATGACTCGGCGATCTGGGTCATGGTTCCCCAATCTTTTATGTTTCTAATCAATCTGTTTGGGTCTAGAAGAGGACTCAACAAGATGGACATAAATATGGACTTGAAGATCAAAGAACTCGACGAGTTCAAGGATGAACTCGGCGAGTTCAAGGCAATGTCCCAACTTATATGAAGAAGAATTTGACGAGTTCAAGGAAGAACTCGGCGAGTCAAGGACTAAACACTTCAACTTGTATGAAGCAGGACTCGACAAGTTCAAGGATGAGCTCGGTGAGTCATGAGCAAAAGGTCCCGATTCTGTATGAAGGAGAACTCGACGAGTTCTTGAAAGACTCGACAAGTAGGATCGAAGTTCTAGTATTTTGTGGATTATGGAACTCAACGAGTTGGTGGACCAACTCGGCGAGTTGAGTCAACCAGATGTTGACTTTGACCAAAAGTTGACTTTGACCAGGGTGTTGACCTTGACTTTGACTTTGACTTTGACCTGAGTTGATCCTTGAAAGGGTTAAGAGTATGGAATGGTAATTAAGGAGGTTTGATATGTGTAGGAGGTTGAGAGGAGTTGATCCCATCATCGAGTACACTTCAGACACTTCACGACATTGAGGTGAGTTACCTTCTAGTAGAAGTGGGTCTAAGGCACCAATGTCAGCCCACTAGTAGGTGATTATAGATGAGATGATTGTCTTTGTGATAATTGTCTGGTATGCCATTATCTGATATGTTTATGTGCCAGTATGCTATGTTATTCTATGGTAGTGGTAGGGGTAAAATAGTCCCCGGTTACCGGTTAAAAGAGACCGCTATATGCTAGGCAGTATATGATTGTTATGTTATGCTAGATTATTATGTGGTAGTGGTAGGGGTGAAATAGTCCCCGGTTACCAGTTGAAAGAGACCGAAGGGGAGGCTAGCACCCAAATATGCAAGGCATTATGTGATTATATGGTATGTGGTATGATGGGGGAACTCACTAAGTTTCGTGCTTATAGTTTTCAGTTTTGTTTTCAGATACCTCCTCATTGAAGGGGAAGGAGCCGACACGATAGCAACACATCACCCACACATGATTTCCGCATTATGAGATTCTTGGGATTATACTATGACAATATTACTATTTTTATGATATGGATTTGAGACATGTGATTATGGTTTTGTGAAATGATGTGACTTGATGATGTTTTCCTATAAATGTTTCTCTAAACCGTTATATCAAAAATGAAATTTTTGGTCTTGAAAATTGGGATGTTACACAAGGCATGAGGTTCTACATTTATGTGTTTTAAACTCACTAAGCCTTAAATTTATAATTCCAACTAATTTTACCAGCTAAAACACAATATATAGTATACCTAGTCGTGTAATAGTATAGTAGAGTAAGGGGTCAAACGCAAGGAACAAAAATTTTAAACTAAAAACTAAATGCTAATAATTAAACTAAAGAAATAACTTTAAATGGGGTTTTATCTGATTTTACAAGTTCAAAAAAGCTTAAATTTAACACTTAAGTATAAACAAAAGCAAACACCTAGAAAACGATTTTTAATCAAGAATAAAAAATACTTTCGTTTACCTTCGAATCTCCCATTTTCTTATGGTTAATTTCAAGATAATGGATTTATTCAGTTGGTTACCAATTATGAATTAGTAGTTATCATGATCTGAATAGCCAACATATATCAATTCATGAACTTCAATTACTATGGTCAAACAACCTAAGAACACCAAATTGATTTTAAGATTTTTATTGGACTATGAATGATAAGATTTAACAATTAGTTTTCTATGGTCAAGACAAACAATTTAAGTACACAATAAGATTATCAATGCTTTCCTACATAATTAAAGCAACAAACTTTTACCACCTAACTCTAGGATATGTTTTATCTCTAGATCTAACGATTCATTGTTCATAAACAACAACTAGATAACAAGTTCATAAAATCAAATTGATCATCTAACTACACAACACTTGAAAGAAAAGCAACAAAGGTTAGAACTTTAACATGCTAGGATATGATTTATCAAACACAAGTAAAAACCAACTTCATAAATAACAAAATAGGAAATCAACGCATAGTATTAGGGTTCATCTAATCCAAACGAAAGTAAAGGGTTATTAGCCCATGATCATAGCAGAAACACACATAATCACAAAATAAAATAAGCTAAACATGGTAAAAACTAAGCAAATTGAATGATTAATGAAATCTTCACTTTAATCACTTTGATCCTTGTTATTCAATCGAAATCTAGACTTCCAAGAGTTTCTTAGAAGTAATTTGTCACTTTTAGTTGAAGCTCTTTCTAAGATCTTCCTAAATCTAACCTAAAAATCGATATTTATACTTTTCATATTACAGCTTCCACGTCGTAGCATAATGCTCACCACGACGTGGGAGATAATTTCTTTCGTAGACCTCAAGTCTTCATGCAGATCAGTCGAGAAGCTTCCAAGCTACCACATCGTGGGAATGTAGTTTCCATGACGTGGCATCCACTTAATTCATGTTTTCTTCTCTCTTTTCCTCTTTATGTATGTTCCAACCTTCAAGTTTCCAGCTTTATTCATTTTTATTCATTTTCCTCGAAAATATCATTCTTTGGATACAAAATAGATTTTATACTAATTAATCACAAACTATCTTTGTAATTAACCCAATTAAATCTAAAATATACTTCAATAACACATAAATATATGTATAAATATAGCACTATCGTACATATCAAGTGTTTGTGTGATTCTTGGTCTCATTCCCGTTGTTGGTGATTTATTAAGGTGTTCGTATGTAACAACACATTTTAAGTATGTTGTTCTCATGTAGATACTCTTTGTCATGTGTGTATGTGTTTAACATAAAGACTAAGGTTAGAAGAAGTGAACCATTCTACTTAAAATGAAATTAAATCACAATTTTATCATGTGACACTTTACATAATTTGCTAATGTTTTTATCATCATTTAGTTCAAAACGCTTGGGCAATGATGAACTAGAGGATATGAATATCGTTCAAGATATGTCCCTTAGTTGCATATGAAACCACCAAAATTAGCCTAAAACAACTTAGAAGTTCCTTATCTAGTATATGTATTATTTGTTGTTGGTTCCTTTTGTTCTTTTAATTTTGCTTAGTTGTTTGTTTGAATTATATATATATATATATATATATATATATATATATATATATATATATATATATATATATATATATATATGTCACACCCCAAAACCATGAACGGCGAAAATGTTCTGGGGCGGAGGACGTCATGTACAGTATCACAACAATGAATAGTAGTAAACAAGCAACAACATCATCCATTGCATTAATAATATAATTTCATACATGTGTGTTCTGTCAAAGTTATAGACACCAAAAATATACATATCAAAATAAAAGACGAGTCTTGAACGAACTCCATCTTCTCAAAAGCCTGGCACCTGTACCTGTCTATTGGTGACCTGAGAATACAAGTTATTTTGAAAGCGAGTATTAGCTTAAAGCTGGTGAGATCATAAGTATATTAATGTATGTGTTTGTATGAAAGCATTTGTAAGATGTTCCGTAAGATGTTTTGTACAATGTTTTGTAAAATGTTTGAACTCTCCTAGAAAACCCTATGTTCCCTACTAACTGTAGCCTTCTACCAAGGCATCTAGTGTCTGTGCGTGTGTCTCTTGTTAGAGTGTGTGTTTTCCCAATTCTGACTATCATTAACCAAAAATATAGTTTTTACATTACCGTGCATCGTGTGAATATTCGCGAAGTGAATGTAATGGGAAAATATTATAGTACCGTAGTATTTGTAATAAGTGACTACCGTTGTACTAACTACCTTAAAACAAAAGGTGTTCAAAGTAACATGTGATCGACATGTATCCTGCTACCGACTCTAGTAAAACGACGATGTAAGACGCTGTAAGAAATGACATTTGGCACCCGTAGACTTGCAAGTCCCACTGTAGCGAGCAACAAGGTGTAGGATAGTCAATCCAGTATAGATCTATACGCAAACTCATACGCTCCCCAATTAAGGAGATTCGGGATACAAAAACGGTCATGGCAGGAAGTGCCATGACCTGTCTAATGGTTCACATAACTGCATGAATGTATATGTAATGAATGTATTATCTGTAAGTGTACTCTTTCTCTGTCTAGCCTGTATGTACTGTATTGTTCTGCATGTGCTAGCTGTAATGTATGTTCTCTCTCTATCTAGCATGTATAGTAATGTACTGACTCATGAATGAACTAACTCATTGTATGTTTCATTGTTCTAGTAATAGTATTAGTATCCTCATGTGCTACCCCTATGGTAACTTACTAGTGATATAACCGGTATGTATGAACATGAAAGTATACCCTTGCTACCCAAGGTATTCAATGGACTGGAAGAACCTTTATGACTATATATGTACACATGATATATAACTAATATTTAAACGACCTTCGGAAGGATACCCGATACCTTACCAGACCACATCCTAACGGGGAAAAGGAAATAAAGCGAGCTGGCCTTCCTAAGCCTTTTAAACATGTCTTATATAACTATACATACATAGGCATGCATTTGATAATAAGTATAATAGAGCTTAAGTAAATGTTTTTGATAAGTATAAGAATTTGTAAAACAGTTTGAACAGTAAGAAAATAACTGGTTTTGTAGTTATTAATAACATGTGATTGATGTAATAACTATAAGTATTCAACTTGTATCCCCCCCCCCCCCCCCCCCCATAAAGCATTTAAAAACATTTAAACCATTGATTAAGGGGTATGAACTCACCTGTAGTGAGTGGTACGGATGAACTGAAGATGTAGGATTGCTAGGTGTCAAGTGAAGTCTTGAACACACTCTATGATCCTAGTTAACATATATATATATATATATATATATATATATATATATATATATATATATATATATGTACCCAATTAGTCTTTAAAAAACTAATAAACAAAGTCAAGACACCCTAGGACATGCTAAACACCTTATACAAGTGTTACAAGTCTCAAGGATTGCATCTAAGTGTTGTAGGGAAAGGCTAGTGTGTTTGGGGTTCAAGGAACACTCCATTAGGGAGTTTATGGTTTTGTGGTCATAACCAAAAGGGTTTATGGTCGTAAACCCTTGGGTTTACGGTCGTAAGCTCACCCCCTTTGTGACCATTTGTTGTTTTAAGCTTTAAGAGTCCCTAGAAGCTTTTCTACTTGATGTAGTGACCATGGAAGGAACTAGGGCACCATTTCACTCCTAAATGGATTTTACGGTCCCTTTACCATTTTCCTTTGAGTTTACTACCGTAAACTCATAAGGTTTATGGTATTTGGGGGTTTTCAAGTCCTTAGCTCATCATGGTAATAGTCTAGGTTAGATTCTAGGCATAAGGAATAAATATGGGGCATTTATACCCTTTTTGGGGTGTTTACGGTTTTAGGAGATCCCCAAACCGTAAACACGTATAAATGAGTGTTTTCTTGTTCTTTTATGTGATAAACACTTCAAGGAATGATCTAGGCAAGTCCCTAAGGTATTGTGAAGCACCTAGACACCCTAAAGCACCCTTTGGCACTATACTTGGTGTTTACAGTTTTGGGAGCCTCCCAAAACCGTGAACACCTTGTTCTTGGTGTTCTTGGGACATTTCCTTGATATTAAGATGTATAGCAAGCTTTAAAAGGCTATAGGATAGAAGTACTTACTTTGTCGAAGCTTGAAATGAACTAAAAGTCCAAGAACACTAGTGTGTGTTCTTGGTGTTTTGGAAATCTAATCAAAACATGAAATTTGATGGATTAAAGGATGTATAATTACTAGTTGTTGTGATATAACAACAAATCAAGCCAAGAAGTACTTACGTTTTCGGGAAATCAGGTGAAAACTGGGATGATAGTTGAGAGTGTTTGGAGATTACTCTTTAGGGTGAAAATGAGAAGTGATGTGTTTTGAGGAGTAAACTCATGCTTAAGCATGAGTTTACGGTTTTTAGGGTAGTTTACGGCCCAAACATAAAAGTTTAATTGGTTGGGAACTTCTAAGCTACGAGGTATTCGCGGTTTTGAAATTTCAAGACCCGAGACGACACATTCTTTCACCCGTTCATTTAAAGAATAATTATTATAATAGTCAAACGAACTTTAAATTTGTTAAAAACAAATAGAACTGAAATTGACTTATGATTGACTTTTAAGGTTTGACCAAATGAAAATTTCGAGTTGTCACAATATATATATATATATATATATATATATATATATATTGTAACACCCGACTTTTTAACACAAGATACATAAAAAAAATCCATTTATTATTCATAAAAACACATTGGTGTATGCTTACATTAATAATCTAATATTCTAGGGTCCGTTTAGTGTTATTCTCAGAGTGACCGTTGTTTGTGTTGGTGGGATGATGGAAAAAATAGTATTGTGTCACGATCCTACAGGCCCATACTAGGATGAGGACAAGAATGGTGTTGTTTTGTGAGTCTTCCTGGGATGAGGACAAGAACGGTGTTATCCTGTGAGTCTTTAGGCACAATATGTGGAAGGAGTCATGATGGGATTACGGGCCTACGTTAGTATGCAATATGCGGGCGGGACCCGACTAATGCGATTAGATGAGAGTACTATAGCGTACTGATGTGTGGATTATGAGTCTGATGAATCGACACGAGGTTGTGAGTTTCTAGGTGTGAAATATAGGAATATAGTAATAGCCTAGGTGAGAGAATAAGTGGGTTTGGAAAACCCATAAAGGAATTATGCGAGATGTATATAAAGTGTTTTCCAAAACGAATTTTGAGGAAGAAATCTGATTTAAGTGGGTGAGAGTTATAGGCTTGTTTTTTGGATATGTTTTTGGGGGTTTTCAGGAAAAATCAAGAAGAGGGTTTGAGGAAAAATCCTAGCTCTCAACGCGCGCAACGGAGTGTTGCGGTGCGTGTCATGTCATTAAGTAGGGATACGGTGTTATGTGGATTGCAACATAAAGCCGTAATAACCCAAAACCCTAGGTCTCGATCCTCGATCCCTATTTAAGGAATGTGATGTTTAAGGTTTGCTCAATTCACAACCTCCATTCCCCAGATGCAAACCTTAGCCTTGTGAGAGTATTGTTGAGCCATTTTGTGAACTTTTGGGAATACCTGATAATAGGTATTTTAGTAATTTGGTTATAATCTAATTTTAAGATAATGTTTTTAATTTTTATATAGATCAATTATCATTAAATTAAGTATTCTGGTATATATGTGAGTTTATAGGTTTTATAAGAGAATACATGTCATGTGAAGTTTTACAAGGACATAGACGTAATTATAAAAACTTATAAGGGACATAAACGAAATTCTCCCTTAAAAGTAATACACTAAGTCAACTTTTTTTTTTTGCTTTTTTTACTTCACCCATTAAATCATTCTATCCGGATCAAGTAAAAAACAAACAACCATGTATAGTTGTCAAGATTAAGAGCTTAACTCATCAAGACTAATAACTCAAAAAAAATAAAATAAATAAACAACCCATTACTTTTGTGCCAATACATATTCAATCAAATTATAAGCTATAATACAAGTGTTGTATTGAGTTTGTGTTGCATATAATTAAGGTATTAACAAGGTCAAATTGGTAAATTAGACAGATATAACACCTTCTTCTAGAGGATAGTTAGCCATATCTGGAGACAGAAATCTCCTGCAAGCATGCAATACTGATGAGTGAAAGCCCTTTGCATTATCCAGAAACACAAAGTGACCAGCCTGCAAATCATAATCAAATATATAAATACCATAAAAAAATATATTTCTATTAAAATATATAAAAAAAATAATAATAACATCCATTTGTGTCAACACATAAGGAAAATAGAAACCTGTGGGACCCGTATAATTTCACACGGGACATTCATATTCTTCCGTGCTGCCTCCGCCCCCTTGTAATCCATCCAATCCTGGAAACCGTATATAAACGTCGTTGGCACTTTCCACTCTGAAGATCTGCAGCCAAAACAAAATAATAAATGTCATTTTTACCCTCGATTGGTGGTGGCGGGTGTACTAAGCCAAACAAAGAAAAAGGGTAAAATGGTCATTTACATATCATATTCAGACATTTCATTTGGTCTGAAAGAGAAACAAATGTTTCTTTTTTTCTTTTTTCACATTAAGTCTTGTATAGACTATAGATAAAGTGGCTGAATGGATAATGACCATTTTACCCTTGTTTGTGTGTATTAAGTTCATCAAGTCAGAAAGAAACACACACACACACGGACCTTTGTAATAGAGGGCTCCGAGCAAACGCCCCAAATGAAAAAATATGCTTCAAACAGAGCTCTCCACTGGCCTTTGCAGCCAAAGTATGGTACACATAATCTTCAATAAAAACATTAATAATTACTAAATATTAATATATATTTATTCCAAAATATTTTAATATGTCAAAATGGTTAATTTGGTCAATTTTCGATTACCTGTGAGTAATGCAGACTCTTGCTCAGCCAACCCTTCACCTTCACCAAATCTTGCACTTGTGTATTTACGGACTAAATTTGGACCAAATGGCCCTAAGCCTCTGAAAATAAAAAATATAAAAAGAAATTAAAGAAGTATCAAGAAAAGAAAATGACAAATAAAAAAAAAAGAAAAAGATATTTACCTCACAACCTTCATTGGAGTAAAATTAGACTCCCATAAATGATTCAAAACAGCTCCTTTCCATGTTGCTTGGAATTTTGTAAGTCTTTCTGATTTATGTTCGGTTTCTGATGTAAATCCAGCGGGTCCCACCAAAATCAGATGTTGTACGTGCTCCGGGTGCTTTTAATATTTTCAATAATCAGTAAAAAAAAAAAGTATATTTTGTTTTTTATTGGTATATATCAGTAAGAAAACTTACTTTGAGAGCATATTTGGATGCAATGTATCCTCCAAACGAGTGCCCAAGCAAAACAAAGTTGCTGAGGTTTTTGGCCTTTCGCCATTCCTCAAAGGAATCAACAAACCAAGCTTCAGTTTCTACAATAGAAAAAAATATCTTACTTAATGACCATTTTACCCTTAATGTAGAAAAAACTTATATGTGGGTGTTTCCATGTAGAAATAATAACTTAATAGAGAAAGTAGGGAAAGAATAACTTATCCGAATAGCTATTCATGGAAAAGAAAAGTAATAGGCTAATAAAAACCTAACCTTCTGTACTTGTGCAAGTGAAATCAGGCCTGCTAGATGCACCCCAACTGCCATACAAGAAACAAAACTGCAATAAATAAGCTAGAAAATTGAAACTATATAGAAGAAAATGAATCCCTACAATAATGTGCAGAATTTGGTCAAAGATTATGTGAAGAACTGACCCTAGCTGATCGATTGCAATCACTCTGAAGTGTTTGGCAAGAGTGTCGAAATTTTTAAAAAAGAAACCTTGAGAAGCTGCATATCCATGCACCATTACAAGAGTAGGAGAATCCTGTTTGCTGTCAAAGGTGATGGTGTTGATGAATCTTGATTCATTGCTAGCAGAACGAAACCACCTGACCTTAGATCCTGGTGGGCCAGATCCGATATCAACCAGCTCTTGAGTATATGGTGTCCTGGTATTGAATCGAGCACAAAGGACAACAGCTACATTACATTACTATCGATACTAAGAACTTGCAGATTCATAAAATGGTTCCTTTTCACAATTCAGATTGTATACTGTTGGATAAATAGAGATACACTTGCACTACTCATGTTTTGTCAGTAAATACTTAACCAAAGAATGTCTGAGATTAGAACTCAAGCTTCCATTGTTGGAGATATGTGAATTTGCAGACTTTTTTTTTGCTTATAAACTGATCTCCCAGTTTACACTCAAGCAAAGGCTGCACACTCGCCAATGGATCTAATTTAATTGAGATACTAACTACTACAATTTAGGTATTCTATTCCAGGACGAGGGATGATTCAGAAGTAAAACATACCAAGAGAAATTTTACAATTTTGATACGTGAATGATAACAATAAAGAGGGAGAATTACTTGACAAGAGATAGAAGGCGTTTTTCAGCGGATATAATGTGATCCGTAGATGTGGGAATCCAACGAAGGGCAGAAGGCCATAGCGATTTCTTCGTTGTTGACGTTGAAGTTACAGTGGCGGCTGTTGCCGTTGCGGTTGCCGGCGCAGATGAGTTCAATTCCTGCGCCATAGCCTTGCCCAGAGAACTCGACTCCGCACGTCTCAGACCAAGTCTAAAGCTCATAAACTGGTTTCTGTTAACTGTTCTCGCTTAACCGATTGGTTTCCGAAACAGGAATTGAAACGAAGATCGGAAAAAGGCAATCTTTCGTCGGAATTGAAATACAAGTGAGGAGGATGGACAGGTTTGCCGGCCGCCCACGTCAATGGCGGTTGAGAGCGATCTGATTTTGACTATAATCTCTAGAAAAGGAAGGGGAAACGAATCCGAACTTCTGCACTAAAATTTTAGTAAAAAGAAAGGCATATTCTTGGAAAAGACGTAAGCGCTTATTCTGATACGAATCAAACTAATTATTATTTTAAGTTACAATAATACAGTATTTTTTTTATAACACAAAAGTATAATATAAAGTGAAATTTATATTATTCATCCAACCATGTTTTTTTTAAGGGCGGAATCAAGCTAGAAGGAAACTAGGAAGGTGCTAGAAAAGTTACAACATATAGATAACTACCAATTTAAAGAATTAAACATCTATCTATATTTCAATTAATTGAAAAAGATTAATTGAATTTTATCGGCCTTATTCGTTGGGTTGCTCTTGAAACTCTAAAACTCTTGAAAACTAAAGCCGCAAGTCACACTAAATGGTATCTATAAAACATGTAGATGCATTTTGCGATATAGAACCTTCGCTACACATTCGCAAGAATACTTTATTTTCGTGTGATTAATTTAAATTGGTTTCAACCGATGACGAATTTAGGCGTCTCTTGGGGGTGCCGGACCACCGCTCAATTTTCCGCTGCAGTGTATTTTTTTTTTCTATTAAGGTGCAACCACTAAAAAAATATGTGCACTTACCTGTGCAAGGTGCAACTACATCAAAAGTTCTTGCATCTGTCACTATTTCAAGCATCTCCATCAAACAGTAACTACTGAGTATATGCAAGAAAATAATTTTCACACATTCTTGGCGTTTCGTTCAATCATTCATAGTTTCGTTCAATCCTTCATAATATAAAGCTTCGTGAGGTTCTACATATAAAGTTATTTAAGGATTAGATATAATATTTCTTTAAGTGTTTGTGTGATTGTTAGTGTTTTTCCACTTGTTGGTGATTTATGAAGTCGTTGTATACAACAACCTATTTCAAATAAGTCATTCTAATATTCTATCTTTGGTTTATTAAAAATAAATATATCATTACTTCCAACATAGATATTGAGAAAAACAAACAATCAACTTAAAAAAATCTCAAAAGGATCACAAATAACATGTTGAGATATATGAAACTTATGATAAGTCAATAAACACGTTCCCGACCACGGAGACATATGCTTGAGAAAGCAAACAAGGAGTTTAGAAAGATCCCAAAATACGGATATGAAATTGTTCAATAGTTAGATATACACACCCCATGACATGAAGATATCACAATAACCACATTCTTAAATGAAATCATTTACAACAATATTGCACAACACTCATCCATAATGCAAATAAGTATTTGAGGCATTATGAGTGTTCAATATAAGATTTCAAGTCTCTGACAATGACAATATCAATAGCTTATCCATTTTTTAAATATATGTGGTAGTTAGTTAGAGGTGAAGAGGCATATTGTTATGTAGACTCTGAAAGAGTATATTTTTAGTTATATTATCATTAGACTATCCATTTGACTAGTTATATGTAATGTTATGTAACAATTCATTCTATAACAATCTATCCTATATTGAAATAAAAGGTAACATGTTAATGTAACTACACAACATACTTGTTTATTGCTTAATAATGAACCACAATCAATGGCGGAGTAAGAAATTTTGATATGGGGATACAAACATTGTCAATATATCTTTTATGTAGTTATCATATCTCGAGCATTAAAAAACATTATACAATCTTTTAGTTGGTGGTACAATAACATAGAGCATGCTTACAAATTATTTTCTTATATATAAAACAATTTTTTTCAGGGATGTTGTAGTATCCCCAACGCACCATATAGCTCTGCTGCTGCCACCAATGCATGCATACTAGGGAACAAGAACATCACATTAGCACATACTATATAACAACATATTTGTTATTGTTTTTTGAGCATGTTCTTTTGCAATTTTGTTGCCTAATGGGTAATCTTTGCAACATTATGATTTTTCCATGTTTCCTTATGGGTTTATATTTTCCTTTTTGCTACTTAGGGGCATTCTTGTGGCGTTCTTTTTCAATGGATGAAACCTTGATGACACTTAGTGGGTATTCATTATAGTATTTGTCATTAGCCATAATAATAAAAAGAAATAGGCAAGTTGAGGACTAGAAAACAGCTAACAAAGATATGATAGAGATATGACAGGGAAGAAACACAACAAGAATGACATAAATGAAAGCAATTATTTGTTCCCTTAAGAAGTTAATTCACATAGGAGACAAAAGGGGAACTAAACATTTGGCTAGAGGGGAGTGTATCATTTCTGTCATATATTTTTGCCTCACACATTAGCATCACCTCAATTTTATCATATTTTCATGCTTTCTTGCCACATACAGTGAGTGGTCACCATGACATGTATTAATTAATTATTTAATTTTTTAAATAATTCAATTTAAATAAAAAACTTAAACTTCATTAATTCAAACTAAAAATGCATAACAAGAAAATAAAAAGCTAAAAACTAAAAAAAAAAAAAAAGCATAACATTAAATAAAAGAAACCTAAAAAACAACCCAATATACGCTTAAAAAAATCTAAATGTTATATTTTTTATCCTAATTTTGATTTTAACTGCTAAAGGCAATTCATGCACCTCCCTACTCCCTAATGTAGTGACTTGGGTCTTACACCCTAGTGCAGTGACTTTTCATATGCTCTCTTTATGTAGAGAAATCTAAAAATTTATCTATTCTTGTATTCAGACCCTTAATCTTTGCCCCTGTCGCTTTTTCAACTTATCTGGAAATCTGGATTAACCTGTGTCTTTGCATTTCGTTTCGTCCCTTCCCGATGGGGGAAGGCAATGTAATTTAAATGGTATCATCATCGTGGAGGTCAATTCCAACACAATCATCTAATGTAGTGTAATCGGATTCCAATGTTTTTGACCGTTTTGAACCACCGTTGACCGACATGTTGTTTGGATGTTTTTACTCGTTTTCGATTTTTCATTATCTTTCACAAAATTTGAAAACTCAATAAATTTGAGAATGCTTCTTGTTTTCTTTTTTGTACACTTTTAACGCTTTATTGAAAATAACGTCATCACTTTCTGTGTTATGCTATTGATGTTTCATGTTATACAAACCGTTTAACAACATGACTTCCTTGTTTGTCTTTCCCTATTTCAAGTACACTTGGTCTTTGGTACGATATTGCTTCATTTCTTTGTGGAAACAGTTAAGAACTCGCCTCTAAAAATAATCATGTTTTTTGTCGTTGCCCATTTTCACATCCGCGGATATATATCGACCCATTAATGTGTTAATGCCATCACTTCTACTGGTTCCCAAGGTTTAGTTAGGGCCTTCCATTTTATTTTAGGTACTTCGTCATGTTGAGTGAACGTATTCGAGTTTGGAATTGCCATAACGATAGATGAATGTTGAATAGATTGGTCGATCAAATGAAAGTATAGTTCCCGGTCTTCTGAATGCCGAATTTGCTCAAAATCCCGAGTACCAGACCCATTTAGAGGGAGTATGGTACCAGTACCGATACCAACCTTGGTACCGAGGGGTAAAATGGTCAAGTTGATTGTTAAGGGGCAAATATCTTTAATAAATGGAAAAATTAGTAGAAAAGGTCAAATAAATGAAAATAGGAATGAAGCACATTGTGATAGTTTGTGTGGTTTGTTCGGAAAATGAAAACGTCTTTTTGTATGCTTTTTTTATATTATTGCTCATTTTGTAGTTATGTTGCTATATTAGAAAATATTTTTTTGCTTTTATAGTTTTGTATGCTTTTGTATTTGTAGTTTTGTATGCTTCTTTAGACAAAAGCAACATATCCTTAAAACTTTAGAAGACATGAGAATTGAGATATTAATATGCCAAGGTTTTGATTTTTTGGAAAAATTTGCTCATTTTCATAATTCATATATATAACTCATAATAGAATTCCTTTTAGAACATTACTCAATGTCATAAGGATATAATGCATGCGTATCAAATGTGTTTACATTGAAATCTTAACAACATAGTATGGATATTATGGTATATAAGAATATACAAATTTAATGGTGCGTATGCTTACAATCTAGGAACACTGTTAACAAGGGCGATCGCTTTATTGTTTCTTTAAGGCATTCAAAGCATGGCATGTGTTACACATGAATTTTATATTTTAATTATTCATACAATTTGAGGCGTATTTATACTTTTGGACTATGTGTAATGTGGAAAAACGATGCCAACTACCAAGAACAATCTAAGTGAAGTAAAAATTCTCACAAATATATTGAATCTTTTTTAGGTTGCTTATTCCATGGTTCTCATCAACATTATTTGGGGTCCTCTGACTGAAATAATACCATACCAAAACATTATGAATATCTTTTTCAAAATCAAGCAAATCAAATACAACGAAAGCATACATATCCCAACATGTTGTTTGCAAATAAATAAATAATACGAGTAATGAGAGTATGAGACATCTTTATTATAGTGAAAACCCACAATCTACCCTACACCCTACCCCCTCAACACACATATCATCACCATTTACCACCCACAAATTATGAAAAAACGACATAACTACAGCTTCAACTCTCCTCAAAATGAAAGATCAAAAAAACACATAAGTTATAGCTGTAGAACACACGATTATGCCACTGAATGAATACCTTCTAATCTGCTCTGGATTGACCAGCACGAGAAGAAAGAATGATGCCAACAATGAGACCATACAGAGCAAGAGCTTCAGCAAAAATGAGGATCAGGATCATCCCAACAAATAGTTTTGGTTGTTGTGCATTGGCTCTGAAGAAACAAATTAAAGTTAGCAACAGTTCAAGAAACTATAGATGAATGAAGGATTGTAGTCTTGTTGCAGTTGCAATGTATGAAAACAAGAACTTGAACAAAAAATCAAAATCTTGGAACTTGAACTGTATATAACGGTAAAGATTTTAGGTTATGAGACACTGAATTAATCTTAATGGATTCATGATAAAGCATATTCATGTTATCTTACAGATTACCATGTGCATACTGATCTGAAATGTGGAAAATATAGGTTTGAAGTAACAGAGATGTAGAGAATGAGAGAGTGAAGGAAAATTACCTAACACCAGCATCACCGACGATTCCGATAGCCATACCAGCAGAAAGACCAGCAAGGCCACAAGCAAGACCGGAGGAAAGATGAGCATACCCATCGAAAAGGTAATAGGATTTAGCCTTAGGGTTAATTCCAGTACTGATAATCACAGCGATAATCAAACCGTAAATACCCAACACTCCAGCCATAACAACTGGCACAATAGACTTCATCACGAGCTCTGGCCTCATCACTCCCATAGACGCCACTCCAACACCGCTCTTCGCCGTCCCGTACGCCGCCCCCATACCTACATAACAAAGTCAAATGATATAAAAAAGGAGCACTTGAATCGTGGATCGATGTTTTTGATTTCGAATGTCAACGTTATAGCTTAGAACGCCAAAGATCGATGTTAATAGATCGGCGTTAAACAGGATCATCACGTGTGTAGATTGATATCGGTTAATTAGATCGAATTTGGAATTCAGTGGATCTAGAAAAGCGATAAAACTTACAGGAGAAGACTAACGCGGCCGCGGCACCGAGAAAGCCGAAGAACGGAGCCGTTTCATCGCCGGAGAATGTTGAAGACATGATCGGTTGATTACGATCAAGTTTAGGGTTTATATTTTGCAGAGAAATTGATCGGATCTGAGGATCGAGAGAGGGAGAGAAAGAGCGAAAGGGGAGATGACGTTATATATGTTGGTTGAATTGTATGGCCCTGTTTAATCGTGGACGGGTTATGCCTCGGAGTGTGATTCATGTTCGAGTGTATCGGAAAATTTAAATAATTTAATTACTATAAAAGAAATGGCCAAATTTCCAAAATATACTAAAATCGGGGCTGTTTGATAACCTCTTAATTGAAAAATTAAGAAGCAATATCTGAATTTTTTAGATTCAGACTGTTTGGAAGGGTATGAAAAAAAGTCTCTTAATTTTTTAAAAACCTCTTAAAATTTCAGATTTAATATTACATCTGAATTAAAAAAAGACGCGTCTGGCTCTTGCCCTAATAAAATTCCATCCGCTTCTTTTTTTCCTTTATCGACCCTCATCCCCTTTCTTCTACCTCTCGGTCTTTAATAATCGTTGGTGTGCTCCCCACCGCCATTGATGAAGTCGATGCACGTTTGGACGCCTCCGTCAACAACTTCGACTATTGCAGGTAAGGTTTTTCCCCCCTAAAAAACCATTCTTATCACATACATTGATTACTTCATCTCGTTTCAGGTAAGTCGAAACGAAAATATGAGAGGATTTTGTCGTCGTTTCTCCGTTCTCATCCACCTGCTACATCCCTCGACGTCTGCCCTTCCTCCTGGTGAGTTCTTGATATCTGATTCTATTAGTTTGATTTTAAATCCATGAAATATAGGCGAAAATCAATTCACAGTAAATACATACATTTGTTCTTTTTTCTTTTTCCCCTTAATTCAGTTATAAGTTCATATATATCGCTTTTTGCCCTGATTTCGACTATAGTGCATAAATATTTATATATATGTTCTTTCTTCTTCTGTAATTTAACAATGTTGTGATATTTTTGCTGATAAAATATGAAATATGATAAGATTGCTGAAATCATATGTTTGTTGTTTGCTTGATGAAATCTCAAACGTGATAATGTGGATAAAATCATATGCTTTTTACTTGTTCTTTTTTTTTTTTTCTGAAATATGATAAGGTTTTGTTGATGAAGTTGTATGCTTTGTTTGATGAAATCTTGAACAGGTGGTGTCTATCAGTGGAGAAGATTTCATACCCCACAAGCTTAAGGAGTTCATTAATATCAGATTTGTTATGGATTGAACTAAAGAAATTGTGGTTTACATAGAAAGGGTATTTTGGGCAATAAGTGAAAATTGAAAAAAGAAGAGAAGATTTTTACTTTTTAGATATGTTTTAGGTTATATATGGAGTTTAATCATGTTGTAACTTTCTTATAGTTGAAAGAATCATGAAGCTCTTGAGTTGGAGCTTTTAATTGTTTTGGGTATAATGAAGAAATGATAGTGTAATGTTTGATTTGGATTTTTGTGTAATCTGTATTTTATATGGTGTTTGTATATGTTTTTTATAATTATTTAAGAAGTTGATTCAGTTATTTTATGAACAAAAATGTTAAATTCGGCAAAAAATAACACAGAAGGGTAAAATGGTCATTTTTATAATTCAGAAGTGCAATTCAGAGGTTCCAACCAAACAACATTTGAAATTTCAGATCTTAAAATTTCAGACATCTTAAAAATTCAGATCCTGCCAAACAGCCCCTTATATATGTCCAAATTTCACAATACGTCTAAAAACTCATATTTTTATTTAAAAAAAATAATAACAATAATAAACAAATAAATACTCTTTTTGGTTTATTTTACATTTGTATTTGAACCCAAACTTTATAATATGCTTACACAAAACATATTTATTTATTTCATAAATACTCAACTCATTTATAGAGTATTTCGATACATCTTAAAAGGTCATATTTGCATAGAAATCAAAGTTTGAGTTATTTACTTCATTCATATGCCAAAATCTTATGTTATTATTTCATTATATATATAACTCATTTTTATACAAAAAATACTTTTACATAACTCATAGAAACCATTGAAATCATTCAAACATACAAAACCAAAATATGATGCTTTAAGCTTCACTATTTTAACCCAACTCAAAACCATTTAATTTTTATACAAGAAATATTTTATAAACCGACTTGAAGTCATAAAATCAAGTAATCATAGGTTGTATGTACATTTTTCTTAATCTAGGGTTGAACAACGTTTTTCGTGTATTATAGTGTTATATTTAGTCTTTTTGTGACACATGCATGCATGGATTGTTTTATGGAATACTAAGAACATATATTATACATTTGAAAGTCCGTAGGATATACTTTGTATGAATTTATATATACATAAAAACTTAAAAACTTGGGCTACATGATACTTTTTTCCTTTTCCTCTTTTGCCACGGAAGTTTTCATCCTCAGTTTAAGGGCACAATGTCAAATCCCTTTTCTCCTTCTTCTTTTGCGTTTTATATGCATTTATTACCAACTTCACCTTCAAATCATATAAACACCGCCTCTCTCACCACACCCCGTTTAATACAGTCGATGTCTCTCTACAATCAATTTTATTTCATGGAGTCGACAATCCAACCGGATACGACGTTGGAGTCGCTGAAGGACGGAGACGTTTTATTGGTGGCGGCGGTCCGATGTCAGTTTCTGCTCCACTGCCTTATTCCTCCATCGACTTTTCTCAAACAGAGAAGTTAATATGTTTTCTTCTCCTCATCTTTTGCTTCTTACCTCCTCACCGCCCTTTTTGACCAATGATATTTGTTGTCATTTTTTAATTTCTTTTAATCTTCTTTCGTTACTCCCCCATCCTCTTCACCTGTTGCGTTCTTATGGATTCCAATTTCCCACAACTTCCAACGTTTTTTTTTATCAACTTGCCTGCTTTCTATCTCAAACAATCGAATCCAAAGAGAAATAGAGAAGAAGAAGCAAATATCCCTTCATGTTATCCCGATAAGTAGATTTTTGTTGCTTTATGCTCTAACCTCTGAAGCCTGAGATGCAAGCTTTCATCCATGAGGTAAATTTTTTTACTTTAATTTTATTGATGCTCTACTTGCTTATATATAGGTTTCGATTTCAATATATTGATTGATTACGAAATTCTTTGGTTGATTAGGAGTGCAACCCACTTGATATGGAGATTTGAAGGAGAGTTTCACTATGCATCCCAACTGGTCGATGAAATGCTTGAACCATGGTATGTTGATTGTTGATGGAAACATGTGATTATTTATCACTGAATGATTCTTATGGTAACTAACATGTGTTCTTGAAGATGTTTCATTTGATGGGTGGTTTTATTTCTTCAAGTAACAGTTACTATGCTACCCCTTTAATCTGTATACGTAATTTCTTTTATAGATCAAGATTTCTAATCTTTTGTGAATTATGAACTTATATGATTGTTAAAATGACTTTTTAAATATAGAATTAGTATTAAGTATTAAGTAACAAATATAATCATAACAAGTTATTTTACAAGTATTTCTCAAACTATTTCTCAAAATATGTTGGTATTTCTCGAGGACCGGTTCCGATATCGAAGACCCGACAAAAACCGGTAATTCATTACATATGTGGATTATTAGCATAAAATCTACTTCTATCTTGTGATTACGCAGAATCAGATTTGCAATTGGATTAAACCCTTCTGATTTCACCAAAATTTCTTGATTTTTATAAAAAAAAAATGAAGGCATCAGTGGAGTACCATTCATAGGTTTTGAAGCAATATATTGAAAAATTGTATTGGGGCGCTGGTAAACGTGTGATGTTACTTGGTCATAGCAAGGCTGGTGTGGATGTTGCAGCTGCATTATCACATTATTGGTGTGATCTTAAAGATAAAGTTGCAGGATTGGCGCTTGTGCAGAGTCCTTATGGTGGAACCCCAATTGCATATGATATCATGCGTGAAAGCGAAATTGCTGATAAAGAAACTAGAAGAATCATGGAACTCATAGTCTGCAGGATCATCAAGGTAAATCTTACTTTTTTTTATTTTTTTTATTTTACTTTATATGAATAAATGATCATTTTACCCACCGTTTTTTTCATAGGGGGACATAAAGTCATATGCTAGGTGTTCTATTTATTTTCTCTTTTCCCAATTTTCTCATTCGTCAGTTTTTTAACTTTTTTTCAATTACATATTCTTGGATCTACTGTATAGTTTTCTTGATGGTGCTATCGACGGTGCAAATATGAAGATGAATGTCGGACAATTCTTGGCACGTGGTCGTTTCCCGTCTTCACATTAGACAAACTGATAGACAAGCTTACAAAATTCGTAACATACTTTTTTTTTTTTTTTACAAAATAAATTTGTATTTTCAAATCTACCCTTGGAGCTATAAATTGACAATGCCTTTGACAACTGCTGGCTATTGCAACAGATGAGGTTAATAAGAAGCTTCTTCATCTTTATACGTATGAAAATTTGAGAAAAGACAAGGTTTTCATATAGTCAATGGGCTTGAGTTTAGGATAGCCGCCTTTACATATAAGGTTAAGAAATTACATATTTACCCTTTTATCATCATTATAAATGAATTGATACTAATACTATGAAAAATTACCGATATCCAAACATGTTAAAACAATTCAAGTAAAGTATTTACTATGTGAAATGTCTCAACTTTAATGGGACATACAGGGGTATTTTTGACATTTGGGCATGGTGTTTGTGACAGGTGTACTATGTTATGGGTACACTAATCATAAGAAATTATAATGTATTTTGTTTGTATGATTTCTTTCAGGAAAGTCGAACACTTTTGTTCTTGGACCAGGTACTTGAGAATATTTGTAATTCTACTTGCATATATGATCAAGTATTGTGATACTGCCCATACTGGTGGATCAAGGTAATTTCTTAATCTTTTTTATTAAATTTACACATTTAAAACATATTTTTTCATGAATTTTAATGTTCCTCAAAAGGCAACTCATATTTATGTTTGTTTATGTCTACACTTATGACTATTAAAATCAAAGTAATCATTTAAAGAAAACTGCTGCGGAATTTGTTCTCAAAACAAAATGTGATAAGAATTTATCAAAGCATTTCTTTAAAGAAATGTATTTTTCATTAAATAACAAAATCTCGGGATGTCATGTTCCGATACAGACCAAAAACATAAACATTATAAAATAGACCTTACAACAGTTATTTATAACTACTGATCTATAATCCAAAATTTCTCGTCAAGTCCACCAACTTTTACTCTTGTGCCATTACCTGTAATGGAAAGAAAACTGAGTGGGTCAGGCTTGGGAGCCTGGTGAGCATAAAGGGTTTTCAACCCACAATAATATAATTATTATATTCAATCATCAAACAATCAACCAAATTATCCATCCCCATTATCTTCTTCATTTATTAAGGTTTTACCCTAAGAATCGACTATTCTTCCTTCATTTGTTCCTAAGGATTAACCTAAGGAATTGACACAAAGTCCATTGGTGCCTGAGGTTCTTATAACAAACACTAAATCCATAGCTGCCAAGGTTCATCTATACAGTACTAAATCCATAGCCACCAAGATTCATCTACATTGTACTAAATCCATAGCTACCATCGTTTTATTATGAGACACTAAATCTATAGCTGCCAGGGTTTTTAGAGTACACCGGTGAACATCAAGTCCACAACACCTACAAGTTGCGAGCTTGCTAGTATTCCACTGGATTGTCTAGAATCGTACGTGGTTGTCATCCCTACTCTGCTGAATGACGGGTCCATCGTTTGGGTAAAGGTTTCACTCATTTTTCACCTGTCACCATCATCTCATGATCTATATCATCTTTTGTCTCGTCCTCAAACTAATCTTTAATCACACACCAACTATTTCATCTACCAATGTTCTACCCAACATATTTGTAGATATAAATTACATATATAGTTTAAATCATATACATACATGTATAAAACATTCATCCAACATCCATCTCAAATAAACAAACAATATATAAACACATAACACGTATTTCATAACAAATACTTCATATCTATGTGTTAGAATAAAGTAGCTACACACTCACTCATAACATAAATGTAATACATTCAACCAATACTTGTATTAAAATCATGTTTATGAAAGGGACTATACACTCACTTGATAAGACGATTATCGAACAACACTACGGCTCTCCAAGTAGTAACTCTTCGGTGAAACCGAGATATCTTCACACACCGGACTTCTCGCGGGCAGAGTTTCGGCTAGAAAACTCTTTTCTTCGCGGGATCTTTAGAGCGTCGGGACTCACTTTGGGTCTCGAGATGATATCGGGGCTTCGAGGGTACTTCTTTGCACGTAAATCGATGTAATATGGGTGAGAGAAGGGTGAATTAGCAACCTTGATCGGCTGCTCCTTCAAATCTATTTATAGGGCTGATTTCTCAATTTTCACGTCGTGGGCTTGATCGTCACTGCATGCGTCATCGCAAGTTGCGTTTGTCAGGCTCCAGAAGTCATAAATACTGAGTTCACATCATGAACACTGTGTTCACGTCGTGAACTCTGACACAGTGTTGGGGTTCCCGCCTCGGACTTCATAAATTCATAACTTTTGCATACGAGCTCTGTTTTCGACGTTCTTTTTTTTCCACACATAGGTAAAAAAAGATCTACAACTTTCGTTTAGACTTCGTCGGCTAATTTTGAATTTAATTTTTATTATATTATTTTTAGTAGGCCAAGACAGGAAAACTCCGTTATAAACTCATAACTTCTTAATCCGACGTCCGTTTTCGTCTGTCTTTTTACCGTTTAACTACTATCGATGAGATCTTCAATTCTCATTTAGATTGTTTCGGCTAGAAATCCATCGATCTCATATTCGAACTTCGGGCTGTATACTGCTAAGCTGAAACTTAGAAAAATCATAACTCTCTCATACGAAGTCAGATTTGGACGTTCTTTTTATGTATGCTCTCAGTTTAACGTATTCTACGACTTTCATTTAGATTGCTAATGCCAAATATCGCTCTAACGTAAATTCACTATTTACGTCGCGCTGTGTCATGCCGGTTCTGTCGCGAAACTTCGACAAGTCATAACTTTTTCGTTATAACTCGGATTTCGGCATTTTTTATATGTACGGAATCCTTGTAACATATACTAAAAATTAGTTCAGATTACTCCTTCTAAATAATCTTCCATCAAAAAGTAATTTTTGACGCTCATCGTCTCTAAATTGACTAGCCCTGATCTACGGGCGTTACATCGACCTACCTTGCTAGGCATATCTGGGTGCCCGACCTACCCTCTAGTATATTTCAACCGATTACGGGGACTATTTCACCCTTACCATTACCACATAATAGCATATCTATAAGCACAAAAATCATAACATGCAATGACATACCAGACAACTATCACGAAGACAATCGTCTCTACCATAAACAAATACAAATGGGCCGACTTTAGTGCCTTCGACCCACTCCTACAGGAAGGTAACTCACCTCATGAAGTTGAATGTAGAATCTCACGGTAATAAATCTCTACCTGTAATTTCGATGACTCCCCGAGCTCTCATGACCACAATAACACTTAAGCAAAAACTAATAATTCTTCTTAGGGTAAAATGACCATTTTATCCCTTATCTAATTGGGTAATTGCCTGGGGCCCAACACTATAACATGAAAGGCCCCAAATCTAAATAGTCTTCCCAACCCTCAAGCGGCACACCAATCGCCTAATTTTATGAATTAGGCCCAACTCCTCAAATGGGCCTTATTGAAAGCCCATTAAATCGTTAGCCCACAATAAGCAATTTCGAGTGGCCCACTATGGCCCAAGAGGCCCAATACTTTAAATCTCAGTTCTAGGCCTAGAGACTCTACTCCACAGTGGGCCATGAGGCCCAACAACCCAGGCCCAAAAATCCATATACGCCACTCTACATACGTATGCGTGACGTACTTGACATGTATGCCCAACGTACACTGGCATTGACCAAAAGCGGGAAGTTGACCCAGTACGCGCAGCGTACCAAGGTGTACACGCGGTGTACTGGCCAACTTCCTTGGGTCCCCATTTAAGACTTAATCCATTAAGTCCCTACGTCTAGAACATAGATCCCAGTCGTTTAAGACATCCCAATCCATAAAGTCACAAACTTTATGGCTTTACATGCATGGATGGGGGTCAAAACATGATTTTAGTCCTTAAACAAACTTTATGACCATCAAACACTTGCACGGTTGTGGCTTAACCATCAAGGTCCGATTGTTATGACTCTAAATGCTTCCAAGAGCCCAAAAGGACAACTCTTAGGTCTGGAACTATCAAGATACAATAAACCTTAACACTAGAGTCTAAAAGTGACATAAAACACCCCAAAATCAAATCTAAGCATGCAATGGTCAAGTGTCACACCCCCGAACCGAACGGCGGGAACGTCTGAGGGCTCCTATGACTTAATTGAATACCATCACCATGATTATACATGAATCATAACATCATTCATCACCATGCATTAAAATATTACAACTGATATTGTTTACATTCAGTATATTGTTTTAAACATTACAATTCCATAACATAAACCGTTTGATAATTAATCTAAACAAAACACCATGACATAACTTGATACATATTCTTCTGTTTACCTGTTACCTGAGAATACAAGTTATTTTGAAAACGTCAACATATGAAATGTTGGTGAGTTCATAAGTAATGTTATGGAAAAATGATTTTTCGTGAAGTTGAAACACCCAGAAAATCCGATATTTTTTGAAAAGAGTATTTGTTTATAAAAAGTGTGAAGATCCGTAAATATGCTTGTCGATTTTGAAAACATGTATAATTGTTGAACTTTGTATACATCACACAGGTGAAAATGTTGAACTTTCCGGGAAAACCCGATGTTTTCCCAATACGCAAATTACATGACTTGTTTACTGTTATACCGATACGGCGAATGTTTTTGATTACCCAGGTGACATTTTATGAGTTGTTACAATCACGCATTAATGAAAATGACTAGTTTGTAACTACAAATTACGAACGATCCTTGAGGCGTCGTCCATACTACTCACGTAATCCAACCACCCTGACTTCTCTTGTTTAACGTCACAAATCTGATTACTCGAGTTCTCGTAAGCCCAACAACCGAGGAGAAAGGAGGGTAAGAAGCCTCCTCTATTTCCACAAGTTATTCAAGGCTATCGGGAATGCGAAAGGCACTTGGCCCGACTCGCATTTGACTTCTCGACTTTGCTAGTAGTACTAATGGACCATTAGGGCCCAATAGCACAATAGAGCTATTGAAAGTCCTTTTACATGAAACTAGGTCATAGAAGGCCTGTTAACATATAAGCGCGTTCCCTTCGGGCCCAAAGATCATGTTATTGGGCTAGCAAGGCCCAACAAGCACGATTTGAAACTTTCAAGCCCAAAGATTGAATGTTGACTCATCGTAGGTATCACGTGTTTATTGAAATCCTATGAATTATTGATTTTTGTTTGGTTATTGATTCGAGACCGAATCAATTCGTTTTGTAACGATATTGGGTGTTGAGAGTGTATTTGTTCGTAGGCTTCGTCGGTAGTCGTGGATCTTGTATTTGTCTTAATTAATTAATTCATTTAAAAGTAAGATTTTTACTTTTTTACAACCTTTCTTTTATAAAAAAATAGCACTTTTAGTCCTTTATATAAAAGAATTTCATTTTAGTCCTTAAAACATTATTTTGATACTTTTGTGTCATAAACTTATAGAAAAGACATTTTTAGCCCAAATTTATTTTTGTGAACAGCTTTAGTCCTTCCAGAATAATGTTTTCTCGGTTGAAACCCTCAATTTCGCAACTTTGACAGTTTTGGCCCAAAGTAGAAAATTTTTACATTTTTGATCCTTTTTGAATTTGAAAAGCATTTTTGACCATTGGAATAGTTTTGTTTCACTTCAAATCCCCTGTTTTACAGAAATTTGCATTTCCAGCTCCTTAAATTTAGAAATTTCGCACTTTGAAGCTTATTGGGCCAAAAAGCCCAAATTTAGCCCATTAACTTCAAAATTTACATTTTATGCCCCTCAAAATGTTGATGTTCAGAAAAATTATTTTAAAAACTCTTTGGACCCTTTTTATCCTCCAGAATTTATAATTTGTCAGTTTGAACCCCAAGTTTTGTATTTTTGACAATTTAAGCCCTAAAATGAGTTTTATGTTCAAGTATGTACATCCTAACCATATAAACTATTTTTCTTGACTTGATTAGTGTAAAATAGTTTAAGTTATGTTTATTTCCTTCCTCATGTTTTAGATCTTGGTTTTTACACACTTTTTGGATAACATATTCATCACAAACACAAGATATCACACACATACATGCATCAAATCATACATAGCATACATTTACACATAGATCTACACATTTACTTGTATTATCCCCCATAAAAACTCATAAAAACCGAAAATAAGGGGGTATGAAACTCACCTTGGGTGTGGTTTCGGTTTTGGAAGGAAAAGATGAGAAGAATTCGATCCTAGCAACCTTTCTTGGAAGATCTCGAACTTGGATGCTTCTAAGGTGCTAGATCATAAGTTTGAATGAATTAAGAGATGATTCTTGAATGAAATGAAATAGCTAGATTATGGATCTAAGCAATATCTTACCTTAGATGATGATTTTTATGGAAGAAATCCCTTGAACACCTCTTAGATCTCGAAAATATGGAGAAGAAGTGAGAGAGTTTCTTGAGAGAATTGTGAGTGAAATTTGTGTGTGTGTGTGCTTGGATTCGGCCAAGAGCAAGAGAGAGAGAGAGGAGAGAAGTGAGGTTCTTGAATTGATTTGCATGAAAACATGAGATGGTGCATGGGAATCCTATGGACAAATATGAGGTGGCATACGAAAGTCAACTCTCCTTCTTTGGTTGGGCTTGGGCCGAGATTTGGAGAGAAAAAGATGAGGATTGGGCCTTGTATGCTTAAGCCCATTTCATGGTTATGTTAAGTGATGTTTGGCACCAATTAATTATAAATGTGATTTTTGTGACCTATTAAGGCTAAATTAGGTTAATTATGGCCCAATATGGTTCATTTAAATAATTTATTTCATTCTAGGCCCAATATGGCCCAAAATATTGAAATAAATGGAAGTGGGTCCAATTAGAGCCCATTCAAGAGTTCTATGCCCAAGATAGTCCAATTGGAAGCTTATTGGTCCATTGGGCCCAATAATGAAATCCTAATCCATAATGGACTTAAACAAGGATTTCTAAGGTTTTCCAATTGCTTGTTGACTATTTGCAATGCTTGTATGAAGTGTTTGATTGAAATTTTGTTGTCATAGAGTAAGCATCATACATGCTTTCATGTTTTTGATTCATAATTGACATAAGTGTTGTGGTTACAAGGCACAAAATTTCTAGTTGTGACATCAAGTTTGAAGCTTGATACCTCAAATGAGTCAGAAATGAGACCAAACTTCTGGATCTACAAGTCCTTTCAAAGCTCTTGCTCCTTCTTCAAACTCATTCTTCTTCAAAATCAACAAAGTTATACCAAAAACTCAAAGTAAGCTCCAAAATATGAATAAGAGGGTTAGGGTTCGAGTTGTGCACTGAGAGGGCAAGGGAGGCTGAGAGGATAAGGGATCTGAAGATTATAAGTTGCTTAAATAGGGTGCAAACCCTACATTTTAGTGTTTTAGAGGCTGCATGCATACGCTGCGCATACCCTTTCGTACGCTGGTCATACATGCATGGCATCCGCGTCCTTATCCCTTGAGTACGCTGAGCATACATGGCATGGTACGCCCCACGTATGACACATCTCGGCCTAATCACAAGGACCCAATGGTCCAAGCCCAACCTAATTAAATTCATTAACCTTAGATAAATATGAATAATACCTTATAAGTTTCGGACATTACACTTGTTGACAACGTTTGGAGTCAGGTTGTCCACACGAAAGCCATATTGGTGCATTATCTCATCAAAAAAGTCCGTCATCGGCAGCCTCAGACTAGCCACGGAGATCGGAATAGGGACCCCGACGTTCCCTTTCAGCGGGCGAGAAATTATTGCCCCCTTTCGAGGATACTCCACGCCGTGCTTGGGAAGAAAACCAAATCGTTCTTGAAGAGAGGCGAACTCGCTTGAAGAAGGAATGATTTCGGTATTCAAAACAACCATGGTCCTTCGAAGAAGTAGAAACATGAGAGAAAAGGAAAAGAAGCAGCATAAGTGAAAAGAACCGGAAAAGGAAGTTTGACTAAAATGTGGAAGTTTTAAATGCAAGTGGGAAGCCCAACCGGTTACAATGATGAAAACCGCCTGTGAAAACACCTCTGTCACGTCAGCAGTCGTTAAAAGCCATCCACACTGAACGCGTGTCCAGATCCAAGCTAGAACAACTCAACTACCATAAGCCAACGTTGACGTCTACTAGCATAAGGGACTTGTTGACGTATCCCATCAGGAATACGTCAGGTGTAACAGAACCGTGAATTTGATGGACGGCCTGGGCAAAAGTCGGTGTACGCCTAACGCCACATCCTCGCCCTAGCCCTTCGCAACCTCGTGTTCGTTCCTTGGCGCCCAAGCGCTAGAACCAGCGTCAAGACAAAATAGTACCAGTCGTCCTCCAGAGCGATATGTGTAACGGTCAGGACGCTGATCCCCTGACAAGTGTGTACCAATAACAAACAGCCACTCACGGAGCACGATCTACCAATCAAAAGCCGCATGTCCCTGCCAGACACTTGAAAAAAGTAGAAGATATGATCGGGGTTTTGTTTCCCCAACTCCAGGTATAAAAAGGCCCATTCTCCTCCAAGAGAAGGGACTGCAAAAAAAGTATAGTATTGATATAAAATATATTTAAAAAAAAATAAGATAAAAAGTGAAGGGAAACGAAAGATGAGTATTTTTTGAATTTTAAAATGTGATGAAAAACTAAGTTAGCGTTGATGTGACGTAGAAAAAGTAAAAGATGAAAGATGAATATATCTTTCAGTCTTAAAGAACTATCATTTGATTACAACATCGACCCATGTATATTTAGAATGTTTCCTATTAATTAGGGGTTTTATAGTTTGATTATAACTTTTTGTAAGGCTGTTATATAAAACTATTATATCATATTTTATTTACTAGGTGTAAACTCATGTATTACATGTGCTCATTTAAAAAAAAATTAAATATGAAATTCTAAACATTTGAGAAGTTTGAATTTATAAGAAAATTAGAAAAATGTTGAATTAAAATTAAAATATTTTTTCTCTTTTAAATTTAAACAAATAATTTAGATAAATAAACAAAAGAAACTAATTGAGTTTTAATTTAGAAATTTTGCAAATAGAAAAAAAAATCAATTAATGAAAGTGATAAGCATTTATTATTACATTTATTGTAATAAATACATTTAATTAATTATTATATGAAATTTAATAAAAATGAAAACAACCACAAAATACCACGTGGAAAAAATTTAGTTGAAAATAATCACAAAATACCATGTTACAAAAATACTTTCATTTATTAGATTAGATTCCTACATCTTTTGATTCTTTTGTCTTATCTCTCATTAGAGTTTTTTTAGCAACTTAGTTCAATAAAATATTGGATGTTCATACTGGTTTTTCTGTTACAGGTTTCCACTTTATATCGTGTTATTCATGTAGTTGTTAAATTATGTTTCTTCCATATCGATCCTTAATTTTATAATGTTTTTACCTAATTTGTAGTTGATATCTAGAAAGATCATATTTTTGAACATTATCACTCAAGAACTTCGAAAGTTGACGTTTGCGCTTTGGTGGGATATTTATGCTCCTTCGGCTTCGTTAAATGATCTGATGGATGGTTTCTAAGTTAACACGACTACGGGTGTTTACGGTCCGGTTTTTTCGGTTTTTATGTCAAATCAAAGCCAAACCGTTAGCAACGGTTTTTGTCAATCGAAAACCAAAGTCAAACCATTGAAAATTAAAAAAGAACCAAACCAAACCGTTACTAACGGTTTGGCTCCGGTTTAGGTTTTTACGCTCATTTAAGTCGGGCCCATTAGACTAGGATTTTTCAAATAAAATTAAGAACGAACCAAATTGAATCATTGACAATTGACATAAAAGATAAACATTGATGGACTAAAAGAAACAACAACCTTAGTCACGATTTATCACTAAAATAAAACTATTAAACCTTTATACAAAGACTTATTTAAAATATCACATGATAATATGATATAAATACCTGAAGGTTTAATAAAAAAAACATATAATCGAAATATGACATGGTTACATTAGGAAACTAGAAAAAAATGAATTTAGACGCAACAAATGAATAAAAAGAAACTTGTTATTTTTCTATCAAAATGACATTGTTTTAATGGTTATATATATATATATATACACACTACGGTCCGGTTTTATACGGTTTAAAAATTTTCAAACCATAAGCCGAACCATTCATTACGATTTCGAAAATTTGAAGCCGCAAGCCAAACCGTAAAAAAAATATAAACCGCGAAACCAAACCGATGACCGGTTTGGCCGGTTTTACGGTTTCAAACCAAACCATGCACACCCCTAAACACGACTACTAGAAAGACTTTTGGTGTAGTGATAGGATGTTCTTTCTCGTCTATTTGGGTGTATAGCAATATGAAGATGTTTGGAGAAGTTAAGCCTAATCCGAGTGAATTTTTTGATTGTATAATTTGCAAATGTGTAATGTGGCCAGTCTATGGGCTCTTATGTGGGTTTTCCATAGAGAAGTGGAATTGTGTGTTTTGTTGGATCGATTGGGCCGGTCAAAAACTCAACTTTTGTAGTAAACTGCATGTGATTTTGCTCTCTGGTTTGTTACTAGAGCTGTTCTATATAGTGTCGCTGTTCAAACATAAAAAAAGACCTTCGGTCTTCAAGGAAAAATATATAACTAATTAACAACACAAAGTTGAATAACAAGTTTGAACTTGATATTAAAATAAAATAAACAAAATGGAAGCCATCTACGATTGGTTAAAATCATAGAATTCCGAAAAGGATAATTCTTTTTTAACACATTCAACCTTCTTGTGAAATACTCAACCTTTGACAGGTCACACAAACCAAACTTACAAATGACTACAAGGACGTCTCAAGTTGAATAATGATTTAATATAATTTTGGATAAAAAAATTATAATTTTCTATTAAAGGTTAAAATGTTATTTATATATATTTTTTATAAAGTAAAAAAATTAAACATAATTCAAAAAACATTTACATGACTCATAGATCAAATCACAGCGAGTCGCCGCTGCGTCCTTTGCTGCCTTACAATCTTTATCTCAAAACTGAGTATGAACACATTCTTAGTAAAAAAAGATCTATTATATTTGCTATTTGACCGGTCAAAGCCACGAGATATGTATTACTAGGTTTGTCTCATATCTATAATCTATATAAAGAGATATGGTATAGATACAAAAACTTCACAAACGAATGTAATAATGGCTTCCTTTCTAATCATTATATCAGCAGCCCTCCCTCTATTCCTCATCTTCATTCTTTCAAAATTTAGAAACCCTAGATCAAAACTTCCACCAGCCCCACGTGGACTTCCCATAATCGGAAATTTGCACCAGCTCGACACCTCCAACCTCCCCGACCATCTATGGCAACTATCCAAACGCTACGGCCCACTCATGTCCCTTCGCTTGGGTTCTGTCCGAACGCTCGTTGTTTCTTCAGCACGAATGGCCAAAGAGGTCTTGAAAACAAATGATGCCATCTTTTGTAGTAGGCCTGTTCTTACAGGCCAAAAGAAGATCACCTATGGCTACAAAGGTTTGATTTTGACGCCTTACAATGATTACTGGAGAGAAATGAGAAAGATTTGCACTCTTCATCTATTCACTTCGAGAAGGGTGCTTTCGTTTCGTGGTGATCGTGAAGAAGAAGTCATGCTCATGATCAACAAGATAAAATCCAAAATCGTCACTTCTTCTTCTTCTTCTTCTTCATCAGAAGTAGTGGTGAATTTGAACGAGAGTGTGATGACTGTTACAAGTATGATAATTTGTAGAATGGCTTTCGGTAAGAGAAATGGACCAGAAATGAGTCGGTTTCATGGGCTTCTTTTGGAGTGTCAAGCGGTGTTGGTGCACTTCTATTTTAGGGATTATTTTCCATTGATGGGATGGATTGATCATCTCAACGGGAGCATGGCTAGGCTTGAGAAGAATTTCAAAGATATGGATGCGTTCTACCAAGAACTTGTGGATGAGCATGTTAATTCCGAGAATAGGCCCAAGAACATGCAACACGATATCATTGACATCTTGCTTCAGCTCAAGAATGACAACTCTTTTTCACTCGATCTCACTTTTGATCACATCAAAGCAATAGTCATGGTGGGTGTAATTAAAGTGGTACTTGACTTCTATCTTTATCTTGTTTGCATGCATCCATGAAACTCAGTTTCAGATTCTTTCTTTTGCAGGATATCTTCTTGGCAGGTACGGAAACGAGTGCATCTGTAGTTGTATGGGCGATGACTTTACTCATTAAGAACCCGAAAGCTTTAAAAAGGGTTCAAGAAGAGGTCAGAAATGCAGTAGGCAAAAAAGGAAAGATCGATGAAGATGACTTACCAAAACTCGACTACTTAAAGGCGGTAATAAAAGAGTCACTTAGATTATACCCGGCTACACCGCTCTTGGTCCCGCGAGAAACAAGTGATATATGTGTTTTAAACGGATACGAGATTCCTAAGAAGACTCTGGTTTATGTGAATTCATGGGCCATTGGGCGAGATCCGGAATATTGGGAAAAACCAGAAGAGTTTGAGCCAGAGAGGTTTTTGGGTAGTAGCTATGATTACAAAGGGACGGAGTTTGAGTTTATCCCATTTGGTTCGGGTCGAAGAGGATGCCCGGGAATGTCAATCGGAGCTACCACCATGGAATTGATCCTTTCGAATCTTCTTTACACTTTTGACTGGAAATTACCTGATGGGATGAAGGGAGAGGATGTAGACACCATAACAACTCCTGGGCTCGTTCTCCACAAGAAAAATGTACTTTATCTTGTTGCAGTTGATAATAAAATAGATCCAAATAATTAGGTTTCATAAGGAATAAATATATTTGTTTTAAAATATCGTTCCTTTAGTTCTACAACAAAGTGAAAAGATTTAATTTCTCAAGTGAAAAAGGATGTTTGTTAAAACTGTTTTAACCGTTTATGTGTTTTAGGTCACTAATTGCTTTCGTACATATACCTGTGTTATTTTTAATTTCCAACAAAAAGAAAAGTGGTTTAGCATATGCTATAGTAGTAATGGATCACTTTTTAGGAAGCACATGGTCTTAGAAGACATTTATACATTTATCAATCATATGTACTATGCACAGTAAAATTATAGGTGACTTTTCAACATGTTTATTATATGCGCTGTACATCCAAAAGAGTCGAAATTTTAAAGCACCTTTAATTCTTATGTTTCTATCATTGCATACATGTTACTAGATTTTAGTAAGAAAAATTTTATAATTATTTTAGCCATGTCATTTTATTTTGTTATTTTAATTTTTAGAGTTAATTACATAAGAGGTTCTATATATTAGGTTTGTTATGGATTAAAGTTCATCTATTTTGTTTTCTTCATAACACTACTTATATAAATTTTTTTCAATTTGACTTTTAAATTTTTTTATTTTTTTGATTTAGCTATTTACATTTTTCATTTTTTCTGATTTGACCCATATATTTTTTGTTTTTTAGGATTAAATATCTAACCATTTTTTTTCTTAAAACACTGCTACATCTTTATTATCTCAGAAGATTTTTTGCATTCGTTTTTATAATTCCATGACAGATACTCCCATTTTCATGATATTTTTGGAGTAAATTTAGAGAGATGGTGTTGTAAATTCATTGTTTGACGATAACATTAATTCTTTTCAACGTGGCTCCATCGAAGGATATATCGTTTCATCATTGTGGTCAAGAACATTGTAGGCGGTAATAAAAGAGTCGCTTAGATTATACCATGTTGCACCTCTGTTGATCTTCCACGAGAAACGATGGATGCATATTTTTTAAACGTTTACAAGATTCTTAAGAAGACTGGTTTATGTGAATTCATGGACTATTGGGTGAGACCTTGAATGTTGGGAGAAATGATAAGAGTTTAAGCCATATAGGTTTTTGGATGGTAGCTATCAAGATTACAAAAGGACATAGAGTTTATCCTATTTGTTTTGGGTTAAAGAGGGTCTCCAAGAAGGGCAATCAGAGCTATCACTCTGGAATTGACCCTTTTGAATCTCCTAATTTACACTTTTGACTGGAAATTGCCAGGTGGGATGGTAGATTATGTCGACACCATGACAACTCATGGGCTCGTTCTCCACAAGAAAAATACGTTGTGTCTTGTTGCAGTTGATAACAAAATAGATCTAAATAATTAGGTTTCACAGGGATATTCGTTGTTTTGACCAGGTTTATGTGTTTTAGGTCACTAATTGCTTTTGTACATGTATCTCTATGTGTCACACCCCAAAACCGGAACGGCGGAAACGTTCTGGGGTGGATGACGTCATGTCAAGTATCACAACACATGCATTATAATAATCAAAGTACAACAAAACATTGCATTAATAGTAATAGTTTTACATAGTTTACATTACAATACATCAAGTAATACACGTAAATATATAGGTGCAGCTTGGCACAAAATAGTCTTCAACAGAAGCTCCTGGATTGTACCTGTCTAATGCTGACCTGAGAATACAAGTTATTTGAAAAGCGAGTATCAGCATTTTTACAAATGCTGGTGAGTTCATAAGTATTTAGTGTCATTTTATTCAAATAACTTAATAAAAGTGGTAGTTTTAGAGTGTCCATTACATTAGTGTCTTTTCCAGAAAATTCTATATTTTCTTTAATAAAAGCAGTCTTCTACCAAGACTGGACAGAGTTATGTGGTAAAAAGTAGTTTTCCCTTAAATACTTTCATTATCAAAATACGGGATTTGCTTTTTAAGAAAGTCGGAGAATATCAGGGAAAATAACATATATCTCAGCAGTGAGGACTGCTGACTAAGGCAAAAGAATCACAGACTCCAGGAGAGTATCGAATGAACGATATGCCTGGCTCAGTCTTACAAGAGGAGACACAGACCCCAACCAGTATCAAATGAAAGATACAGCTAGCAAGGTCTAAAACAGAGAATACAGACCCCAGACAATATCAAATGAAAGATACAACTAGCAAGGTCTAAAACAGAGAATACAGACCCCAGCCAATATCAAATGAAAGATACAACTAGCAAGGTCTAAAAACAGAGAATACAGACCCCGGCTAGTATCAAATGAAAGATACAGCTAGCAAGGTCTAAAACAGAGAATACAGACCCCAGACAATATCAAATGAAAGATACAGCTAGCAAGGTCTAAAACAGAGAATACAGACCCCAGATAGTATCAAATGAAAGATACAGCTAGCAAGGTCTAAAACAGAGAATACAGACCCCAGCCAGTATCAAATGAAAGATACAACTAGCAAGGTCTAAAAACAGAGAATACAGACCCCAACCAGTATCAAATGAAAGATACAGCTAGCAAGGTCTAAAAACAGTGTGACTCTGAGAGTGGGTTTCCAACATACAGTGTAAAATACAGTGTAATATACCATTACCTTAAGACCATGAATTATAAGGTAACCTGGGATACTCGTAACCATACTAACCGACACTAGAGTACTTGACGCCCTACAAGCGTCGATGTAAAATATGACATTTGTCACCCCTTGGCTTGGTAGGTCGTGGACTGTAGTTAGCAGTCAGGGTGTGGGGGTGTCAATCCCGTATAGATCTATACACACAATGTCCGCTCTCCTTACAGGAGACTCTGGTTACCAACTAGACGACGGAGAAGACTGTGTCCCGAAGATGCATACCAAATAGTGGGTAGTGGGTTTTCAAAATAAGCAATGGACTAGTAGTAGAGACTCATAACTGAACTGACTAGAGTAAACCTATATGTCTATGCTTGTATACATAATATATATCTAATGATCAAATGACCTTCGGACGGACATCCGATCCCACCAGACCACATCTCAACGAAGAAAAGGAAATAGGGCGAACAAGCCTTCCTAAGTCCTTCAATCATTATTTATATGCATCTATACCAGCATAGGCATACATCTAACTACGGTTGAGTATGTAATAAGTGGAAACATGTCATGAAGTATAATCAAATCATGTGGAATAACCAAATCGTGAAGTATAAGTGTACAGTGTGGAATAACCGAATTGTGAAGTATAAGCGTACAGTGTGGAATAACCGTATCGTGAAGTATAAGCGTACAGTGTGGAATAACCGAATCGTGATGTATAACCGTAAAGTGTGGAATAACGAAGTAGAAGTGACAACAAGTGAAGTAAGAGTGTCTAACAGGCATAAGCGACTACAAGTATAAGCAAAATAGAGGCGATAACAGATATAAATGCATCACGAAGTGAAAGTGTTAATAAGTAGGAGTTTACACTAAGAGGGAGTATCAAAACATGGAAGAAAAGCCTTTATTCTTGAGAAAATCACGACAGGGTATTCTTTTGTAAAATAAGTTTGAAAACCTTTAGAATCCTTTGGAAACTTTTCTTAAACCAGTTTAAAATGAACTTTGATAAAACAGTATAAGTAAGAGTTTTGAACAAGTGAAAACCTTTTGGAAAACCTTTTATAGTATCCTACTTGGTAAAACAGTTTACAGTGTGGTAAATCATTGTGCATGCGGGTTATCAATCACATGTGATTGATATGATAACTGACATGTTTAACTTGTATTCCCCCCTATAAAACATGTAAAAACATTTAAAAGGTTCATTCAGGGGTATGAACTCACCTGGTGTAAGTGGATATGACGAAGGTGCCGATTGGGTGCTCGGTGTCAAGTAAGGACTTGGACACACTTAGTGACCTATTTAACATATGATAACATATGTTCACATACAATTAGTACATTTAATACTAATCAAACAAGTATACGCACCCTAAAGAGCGGAAAACACTTTGGTTAAGTGTTTGGGGTGTCCCGGGTAACATTTAAAGGTGTGAATGACTTAGGAATGGAGTTTACTCTCCAAGAGTAAACTCTCCATATGGTGTTTACGGCCCAGGGACAACTCCCCATGAGTTTACGGTCGTAAACTCATGGTGAGGGGTTTCTAGGATGTTTTAAGGCTTTATCTTGATCGTGGAATTTTGCTAGGTCCAAATCTAACTTGTATGAGTGGGTTTAAGGTGTTTATAGGGACTATATGGGAGTTTACGGCCCATGAACCACCCCTATGGGAGTTCACGGCCGTGAACTCCTATCCCTTGATTTTATGGAAGTTTAAGGTCCTTATTTCACTTATAGTAATTTGTAATAAAAGTCTAGGGCAATTTAGGGGACAAAAACTATCTTTTGATAAGGTTTGGGGGTGTTTACGGCCTAAGCACTTGCTTGGGCCGTAAACTCCAATTTACTCAACATTCTTTTGTGTTTGAATGTTCCAAACCCGAATTAGCAAGTCCCTAATTTATGTCTTAAGCATAGGGGTGGTTTGGGAGTGTTTTTGGGGCATTTTTGCAAGTATAAGAGGTGTTCACGGCCTAAGCATGTGCTTGGGCCGTAAACTCTCTTTTATGCCCTAAAATCTTGTGTTTTGATGTTTAAACACTCCAAGATAAATTCCCTAGCTAGTATCCAAGCTCAATTAAGGAAGAATCGGGACTTTTGGCCACTTTTGGGGTGTTTACGGCCTAAGGAGGCTCTTAGGCCGTAAACTCCTTTTTCTTGTCTCAATCATGTGATTTTTGAGCTATAAAAACAATAATGCATGTTTAGAACAAGTTAGGGTTGAAGACCTTACAATTTGGAGGCGGAAATTCGCGGTTTTGAGTCGAAAACGGGATTTTATGAGAGAGAGTATAGAGAGAGAGAGCGAAAAGGTTGAAATGGGGGTTACTCCCCCTTATATAGGGGTTTGAGTTGAAGCTCAGTGGAAATCTACCCGATACTGTCGTTTAACGGGGCTTTTGGTCGCACCCGATTTAGTGGTCGTAACAAAATTTAACTTTTTTCCCAAATTGACATGGAAATGTAATTTAAGTGTTTTCATCTATTTTATTACGACTATAACGACATAAAATATAAATAAATAAAATATTTATTTATTTGGCGACCTCTAATTTACGGAATTTTTATAAAATGGAGTATTCCGTTAACGGCAACATAGTAATGTAACGGGATAAACTTTGGGTTGTGAAACTATGTTCCTTTAAATTTCCAATAAAAAAAGTGGTGTAGCATAACACTATAGGAGTAATGGCTTTACAAAACATTTACTTTACTAACATTTATCACAAAACAATGAATAGTAAAATTAATAATATTAATAGTAAAATTAATAATATTATTTTATTAAATGTATCAACGTCTTTTTGTTGCCTTTTCAACATTTCAACATGTTAATTTATCGCATGTTCTATACATTCAAAAGAGTCCAATCTTTTAAACCACCTACAACACTATGTTTCTATCATTACATAAGTTTTATTAGTTTTTAAAATATTTTTTTTTGTAATTATTTTAGCGTACATAATGACATGTTGTCATATTTTTTAGGATTAATTACATAAAATGTCTTAGAGCATTATTGCTGTATGAAAAATTTTCAACAAACCATGGAATTTGTGAAGGGCCGCTTCCCAAAAAGCTTTTTTCTTCCTACTATTTCTTTGAATGTTATTTTTTTATGTCCCACAATATACTTCCGTTACCACAAATTCTCATTTGATGTCCACCATTGTGGACTATCCTGATTGACTTTGGTTTTCCCTTTCGCTTTTGTTTTCCCATTATCTTTCCCTTTCGCTTTTGTTTTCCCATTATCTAGTAACAAATTATCCTGATGGTTGTGTGGCTGGTGGTTGTTGGGTAGTAGTTGGTTGAATGGTTATTAGTTTTTGGAAGTTTGGTATAAGTTTTTGTTGGAAGAAATTGTATTAGAAGTGAGGTGGAAGAGAAATAAGTTTGTTGGTATGGTATTTGCGATGACATTTAGGTGTTTAATAGGTTAATATAACTCTTGAATTGAGCGAATCTCATAAAAGAGGTTGTGTTTGGATGTGAGTTTGGGTTTGGTGGAGGGTTGTTTAGGTTTTGATCAAATTTTGATTTTTGAGACCATGTAATTATATAAAATAGAGAGAAAGAAAAGAATGATTTAAAAATGAGTGAGGTGATATGTATTTATGGGTAGTTTTTTTAAATCCTACGGTTTAACCCAGCGGTCATATGATCGTTTCCTTTTTTCCTTGCGTTGAGTGACGTTGAAACCTCCACATTCAGCCACGACACGTACGGTATAGCAAAGGCGATGTTCCCATTACCTCAACGGTGTGGAGGAAGGCCAACTTAGCCTCCTCTACGGTGTTTCATCCAACACCCATAACCCTAAGGCAATGAATGGTGTCATGGTTGCCAGCATGTCATGTCACGTCACTTCACATTTTTGTTATTCACATCATAGCTAAATCATTTTTGTCACACTATAAGTTCAACATTTCATTTATGTGGGATGGGTTAAGATGAGTTTTTTTTTAAACAACATATTTTATGAAAAACAAACATTTCATTAAGTTATAAATAAAAGCTTTGGGTGATGAAATAAATCACTTAAAACTCGACTTAAAAAATATATATGCACTTTATAAAAGATAGCATGTGAGTGAAACATGAAGGCTTAGATCATGAAATAAATCATGCAACCTTGACATTTGACATGTACCTAGTGTATTACTAAAAATATGTCTACTTGAGGTGAGGAAACAGAGACTTGTACAAGATCGGCTTGTATTTAAGAGCTTGATCAAGAAAAGAGACATAGTGCATGGCTAGAGAATAAACAAATCATTACAACAACCCATCCCCTCCTTTTCTTGTTGAAATTCAGACTTGATATTTAAACAATATAATAATTAATATTATGTACTAAGGACGAATTATTTAGAATAGATAAATAAACGAATGGACAAATAATATTTATGATTAAATAATCTAACGTTTTCACAAACAACCAACAATTAATACAGATGATTAAACATTGATATGTTCCAAGATAACAAATCCAATATTGTTATCAAGTTTCGTCTAGAAAACAGATTGATCATTCACGATCAGATCTAACTATAAGAAAGAAGTAGAAGCAGACTGTCTTGTTATTGGACGAATATAAATGCGAGACAATAAAGGTAAACCGACCTAATGACGATTGATCTTGATCATAAGAAAAAAAATTACACAGATCAGACTACTGTCCTTAAAGGATTTTACTTCGCTTCTATTAGCTGTAAGCAACAAAGTAAAACCTCGAGATTTTATGTAGATTTATCGGTTTTCCAACAGCAATGGAAAACGATAAACACAAAGTGAGTACTCAGAAACCAGGAAGAACTCCCAGAGAGAGAAATAGTGAGAGAGAGAGAGAGAGACCGAGAGCTATGAATTTTCGAGTGTGGAATATGGCTCCTAGGGAGCTGTATTTATAGGTGTCGAAACCCTAGAAGGCAGTAAAAAACCCTTATAGTTCGGCCCCTAAAAACTTTAGGACGACGCCTTGCTTTCCAAGAAATCTGTTTTCTGAGCCTTCCAGATATTCCGGTGCAATTCGCGGCACGAGCCCATAGTCGCGACACGATTTCCACAAAACGGATTTGGTGCAACTCGACTAGACTAGGTGTCGTGGCAGTGGAGCGATTAGCAACACAAAATAGCGGCGACGACGACGTTATCGGCCGAAGATAGCGGCGACATAGGCGGATACGATCCGCTTCCCTTCATTACCGATCGAACGAGTCGAAAGGCCCCGACTCGACGAGTAGGTTTTGTAGAGTGCAACCCTAATTTTTAGGGGTTTGCACCCAATTTAAAGGATTTATGGCTCTTTGTAGCCTCCCCCATCGTCCCTGCAATCCAAAAAGAAACCCTAGCCGCATAGTTGAGCTTCCTTGAGTGTGTGTGAGCCTTAGAGAGTGAAACATGTACCCTTGTGAAGGATTTTAGAGCTAGAAGAGGAAGGAGCAAGGAGAGAAATAGTAGATCTGACATCTACTCTGTATTGGCCATCATTTTGAGGTATAAAGTCGTTACCTTGATCTCTAGTTGCTTAGATCCCTTTTCTTGGAAAGTAAATGGCCATTTTTGGTGCAAAATGGTGTGAACTCGGATATGGACTTATCACAAGGCTATAGTTCCAGATCTGGACCTCTCTAGGTTCCCAATGACATAAAGTTGCTCACTTTATGTAGCTTAGCCTCTCTCCATGCACAAAAACCTTTTAGGAAGCTTAGTCTTGATGTTATAGCCTTAGGAGGCCTTGCAAGCACGTAAAGTTTGCAACTTTACGTGGTATCTGCACTGGGAGAGGTTGGATCTGAAGTTTGGGACCCTGGACCCCTTTGGCAAAGGATTGAACACAAAAGACTGAAGGAACTCGTTGAGTCCATGAGTCCACTTGACAAGCCAAGTAGGGTTTACCTGTTTTTGAGATTCGGGGGTGATTTCGGTGAAGAATTAGAGTTTTTGGTCTGCATGGGTTTTCGGTCTTCTGGACATTGAGGAACTCAATTAGTTACATGTTGGGTTTTGAGCATTCTAACACTCCTAAGTGTACATGCAACCCTAAATACCTTGGATCTATGTTTTCTCTATTATACATGAAAATATGAATATTCCAAAGTATTACCCTAACTAGCATACAATCTTTTCATACTTGGGTAATAAAATGGATCGAATACATACCTTGTTGATGTAGCTTGACTCCATGAAGCTCGAGAGCCTAGTTCCCCAAGTGTGACACCTCAAATGGTTCACACAACATCACCAACACATGTAATAACAATGAGAAGAAGACACCTGAACTCTAGAAATCGGCTTGCCCTCTTGTGTATATACTAGCGCAAATTTCACCAACTAATGGGGTCTTTATATAGTGTGGCTATTAGGGTTACACCATGTAACTCATGGCTTTACCCATTCCTTATGCTCCATGGGGTTTAACCTCCATGGAGTATCCATGTGTCACCACATGGGTTAAACCCAATATAAGGAATCTTGGATCATAAGCCTACATATATAAGAATGAATGATTTACATAATCAATCCCCATATATTTGAGTATTCTCTTTTTGATCACTAAATTTAAGTCCAAATTTATTCTTGATTAATACTAATTAAATAACATGATTTCATATTAATATATTAGAACTTATAATATATTAATATGTCACAAATGTCCTCTTCTCACAAACGGTATATCCAAATATTCTAATGCCACGCAACCCAAATGGACCATGCCGAGTCGGGTCAAGTACATACCAAATATAGTTATGGACTTAGACACTAATCCAACAGACTCCCACTTGGATAAGTCTAAAACTATTATTGCGTATGACTTCAAGAACCAACTGGCAATCGTAGCTGTCAAAAGCCGTTGTCGAACTCTGATCTTGTAGATGAACTCTGACCTTTGTCAATGACTTGTCCATTAGATAAGGGATTATATATTCCTCCATTCTAGATATCATATGGACTGAGACATGGATTAAAATCATTTTCTCTGTCTATTTGTTGTTTCCCGATTTCCGATTCATGATGACTGACCGATTGAACAGATCCAGTCCTGGCTTGGCCAAGCACTCACATGTATCATCATTAAATCATCGAGGGGCCCATAGATATCGCTTTTATCCCGAAGGTAAAAGGAATGGATAAACTTCGACTCATATGGCTTGTTCTACTACTTGTTGAATCATACACAAATGCACGTTTTATAACATCGAGTTACCAATGTGGTTTCGTGAAATCAATGTATAACCAACTCATAGTAACAACTCATATCTCTAGGTTTAAAGAATATACGATATTATCGTCTCATGATCACTCGTGATAAAATCCATGAAGTGATTCCAATGAGCGTGGGTTGAATCCAATACTCAGAACTTATGAGCACTCATGAGTGTTGTAGCACCACTTTGTCCAACATCTTAGACCTCTACAAGCCAACCCATGACAGTCTTGATTCATATTTACTTCCAACATATGACCGACTATGGATGGTTTGAATAACTTAGTCATTTAGTAAGAACGACCTAGTTATTCCGGAAGTCAAAACATGCAAAGTGAAACATAAGAATAATCGAATCCAATATGGTCTCAGAACTTGTGAATATAAATAACACATCTTTTATTTATCACCATATTGATTACCCATCATTCATTACATACTGTTTCAAACTATCAACTTTATACTTGAGTTAAAACAATAGTTGTCCCATGCTCCAAGCATGTACACTATGTTTTTCTAAACAATAGCTTTGCCATACACCAAGTAAGCACTCTATGTTTGTCTATGATCTTTATTTTGTGAAGTAGATCAATTGAACATAACTTCAATGATTCTCTTTTCACACTCCCAAAGCCTTATTGAAAATGTAAGAATTCCAAATTCCTATCATTTACCGAAATCTATTAGATTTTAAACTTATATGCATGATCCTCTTGTAATGATTATGCACAAAGTCACAAAGACTTGTCAACAGACATTACAGAGTATTCCAATGGAGATCAACTCCATGTAAACATCCTTCTTGCATTAAAGTTTTTCTAATCTTACACAAATTGAATAACTTCCACCTATGGAAACATTCCATATTCCCATTTTGACTATCATTTCTGAACAAGAGGTGCCTCTTTTCAGAGTATGTCAAAATGGTCCTTCCAAATTTAACACTATACTTCCAACTGTCCCTGAGCAACCAATCTTTGGTAAACCGTAGATTGTCCTCGACAATTGCTTAATCATTTTAGTCATATCCAATTCTAGATTTTCCCCCCTTAATGCCCAGAGCATTTGGAAAATTTAGAAAGGATGAATATTATAGCACATGCAATCGATACTATATCCGAAGCATATGGGACACGATTCATGATGTCTCACATAAAGACATGATACTAGACCAGTCTTTTTGCTACAATATTTCTATGTCTATTTGCCAAGTTCTCATAATTCAGATTATGAAAAGGGATGCCGTAATCATAATCGAATTTTAGAACGCAAATAATGGACCCATATATTAAGTTTCCTTATGTTGAGCCACTCCAACATAAAATTCATATATATATATATATATATATATATATATATATATATATATATATATATATATATATATATCCTTGACTAAAAACAATTAGAACCTCAATCTAAGCTTTTAGAATTGAAATGAAGTATAATTCCCTCTCCCTTAATTATAGCAAAATAACTTTTCAACCCCTGCAACTTCACGAATTGAAACTTTTGTTTTCTATAATTAACATTGCTAACTTGCGACACTTATCATAATTATCATGTTCCCACTAACATGAAAATTATTAGCATAACACTTATGCTTCCACTAGCTTTGACATGTACTTCGAAATCAGCTAAACTTCTAGAAATCAATACTTTATTGACTTTCTTACCAAAGTTCATATTTCTGATACGAGATTGCTTTGATAATACTTTATCAAAATCATACACCTTATCTTAGATAGCTCACAGATGTGTCTAAACAATTTTAGAACTATGAAAAAGGGATGTCGTAATCATAGTCTCAATTGTTTATACCTTTACCATTCCTCACAAGTCCATGTTAGTGTGCCGGTTAACCACACATGCTCCACTAACGACTTTGAGAATGAAAAGATCACAATTTCTATCTTACTTAAAATCTACTTGGTGGAAGCGTTTCCTCACCATCATTTTCATGAATCGGAGAGAAACCTTATGACCCTTAGATTTTATGGTGTATGTGTTCTTATCCACATGAATTTGTCAAGACCGCAATCACAAGACTAGGTTAGTGACAAATCCAAACTCATATGGATTGAACTTGTGCAATATTAAATTCTCGCACCTAGCAGTATAGGGCCTGCCATTGCTTCCAAGTAGTTATGCAACCAATTGAGAACATGTAGAACTCAAATGTATAGCCAACTTTACTGGAATGGGCACAAAAATGTCAATATGTCAACATGATAGATTATAAACCTCGCGTTGTGTGCAAGTGATAAACTACATGTTTTTATTCTTGATTAGATCTTGAAAATCTTTTCAGGATCTTTAAGACTCCCACTGTCCTCTTGACATATAAGACTATCTTGCCAAATATTCAAGAGATAGTGCAGATTCTTTATCAAGACAGACACTTCACACACTTGGCCTAAGTTGGTCTTTGTTTAATCCAAAACATCACAACTTACCAATTTCAAATGTACAAGAGTAGGACACTTTTACTCTTATATTTGACAAGTGTTTTAAACCTTTCTTTAAGATATGTCACTCAAGTTACAATCTTGGAGTATAACTCTAAGAATTGTTTTTCGGAACGAGGTATGAATCATCTTCCTGATTTGACCACTTCAACAATTCATAGCTCCTCTTCTTAGTTATCAGAATGCACTTAGAGGACGAATTGTGATAAGGTCTCTTAATCATTAAGATGATCATATAACATGATACTAAAGTACTCTCCCATCTTTTCAGTTTTGAGAAACTTTTATCTTTCTGCCTAATTTGATTCTTCTCATTCGTTCTGCCATACATCGAAATTTTTTCCAATATATCAGAATTACACTTAAACTTGTAAGTGTAACCATATTTACTAAACTTTAGTAAATCATGACGAATAGTCTTATAGATCTTTTGTGGTGGACTTGATCAGTGCACAAGAATGTGTGCTCTATCCCTTAGCCCTTCACTTGACTCAAATATACATGTGAACAAGGAATTAGTCTTAATTTTCCAAAGTTGAAAGTTATCATTCATCATACTGTCTAACTTGTATGATTCCAAGTTTCTATCCAACTGAAAACTTGGGTGATGAGAAGCTTTCCTTATTTGGTAAATCTAGACACTACCACAAACGAAAGAATCAAATTTACATTTCCATTATTGCTAGAAACATACAAACATCAAGTTTTCATAAATTTCATTGCAAGGAGATACCAAATAATGTAAAACAAACTTTTATTTATTTATAAAACGCGGAAAAACTTTTCCTTACTATGCAGCTTTAAATGAAAACTATGTTATTACATGTTTCCTAGCAATCTATCATAACTCTTAAGAGTAGCTCAAGAATCCGATCTTCAATCAAGCGATAGAAATCCATCTTCGTGATCAGATTCAGCATACTCTTTCTTTAACTTTCTGTCACTTCTCCTTTGATTCTTATAACATCAACATGTGACCTAATAACATCATGTAATAAGAATCTCAAAATAGAAACTTAATCGAGTTAGATAGTGGACTTTACCTGAAGTAGAGTCAAACTTATTGACTTTACCAGCCTTATGAACTTTCAGGTAAGTTTGACAGCTTCGCAACCAATGCCCCTTCCTCTGGCAAGAGAAAAATATGGACTCTTTGGAAATGGTACATGGGACTATCGCAGACTTGCCTTTCTCTTTACCATTTGGTCAACTGAGTTGACTATGGTCAATCCCTTTCCTTGGGAAGAGAAGGCTTTTACTGGGTATCCAATGCAACCATTGTCAATGCCCATTGAATGTTTGGAAAGTTGATTTACTAATCAAATTTGCTTTACCAAAGCTCTAAATCATTGCTGATTCAGCAGTACCAAGCAAATAGATAAGATCATTAAGGGTCATGTCATAGTCTATTTCATAGTAGTCCCAAAGGTAACTCACTATGTGACTTAGAAAGTGATTGAACATCCAAATTTCTTAAGACTTTGACACGCAACTCTCCCGGCTTGTCAATATGAGACTTCATCTCCAAGACGTGAGCACACATAGACCTTGCTTGCCGTTAGGGCTTGAGTGACCTTGAACTTGTGGGTAAGGGAGAATAATTGGAGGAGGTGAAGTTTCAAGAGACTTTTTCAAGAGGCTTGGGAAGATCATAGATGTCTGAACTAGACATCTTTTGGGAGATATTCAAGATATTTGATCTAAAGTCCTTAATATTACACCCAATATGAAATATTAAGGCAAAGACCCAACACAATATTTTATAACTTGGAAGAGGGATGCCATAATCCAAGCTATAGAATTTTTGAAGGTAGGTGAATGACGAGTCACCAATTTCCACCATGAAAACGAAATAAATTATTAGGTTTTTTGTAACACCCAGAGATTCAGGTGCATTTCTTTCACCCTTATTCTTTGTCAATGGGTCATGATTAGTCCTTGAGTGGAGGGAAACTAGCAAGTGAGTACGTTGGGCGTACCAGAGGGGTACGCTGCGCATACTCATGCGCTTAGTTTGGACGCGGAGTCGCCAAGGTACGCTGGGCGTACCCAGAGTTACGTCGGGCGTACCCGGCCCAGGTGCAAAAACCCTAATCCGTCTTGTGCACTATTTAAAGGGTGCTAAGGCTCATTTCTCAGCCTCCATATCAGTGAGTGAAAACCTAAGAGAGAGCCTCCCATCGTCCTTAGTGTGTGTGAGTGCTGTTGGAGCTAATTGTGCTTTGGTGACTTAGTAAAGAAGAAGGAAAGGAGCTCTTGGAAGCTAAAGCTTGAGGTGCCATTTTGGATCTGAGATCTACAGAGAAAGGGGCTACACTTAGAGGTATAAAGTTCAAAACTTTCCTCTTCTTTTGGTTGTTGTTGCATGTGCCATTTCTAGGGTTAAAAACCCCAAAGGTGGAGACTTTATGAGTGTAAGGTGCTCCATGGTCCGAGATCTGTCCCTTTTCAGTGGTATTAGTGATTTAGAACCATAAAGTTTCCATCTTGGTTGTTAGTTTGAGGTCATGCTTGAGTAATAAGCCTTCTAGAGTTAGAGGATGGAATATTATGGGAGTTGGTGGCTTGTTCAGCCATGCAAAGGCTTAAAGTCATCAACTTTATGGATTAAGAGGCTTAGATGTGGTCAGATCTAGAAATTGGACGTGGGTCTTAACTGTTTAAGACCTCAAGAGCTAAGGGGTTGAAGCTGGGGAGTACGCCGGGCGTAATCCCAGTACACGCCGCGTACTGGGTGGCATTCCCCGATTTTGAGATGCAGCCGGGTACGCTCAGCATACACATCTGGTACGCGCAGCGTAACCTGGAAAGTTGACTTTTGGTTGACTTTTAGGGTATGGTCTATTGTGGGGCCTTTTGAGTTATGAGAGGGGTAAAATGGTCTTTTACCCTTCTGAGAGTATCATAAGAGGACATAGTCTAGCCTTTGAGAGTTATATTAAATAAGGTATTTATTTCATATGATTAGGCGGAGGCTAGGCCAGCGTTTACCGAGTCAGAGATTTACCGAGATACCAGATGTAACGTCCCAAAAATACCGACTAAAAATTTCATTTTTAAATTAGGCTAATACGTAAAAACATCATTACAAAACATTCATAACAATACTCCATGTTTGAAAACCGGTAATAACATAGTAATATTTCAGAGTACATCCCAGAAAATCCATAGTGCGGAAAACAAGAATGTGTGTGATATGCCGCTACCGTGCCGGCTCCTTTCCCTTAGCTGAAGAGGTACCTGAAACCCAAACTGAAAACTGTAAGCACGAAGCTTAGTGAGTTCCCCCACTGTACCACATACCATATAATCACATAACATACATAAATTGTCAGGCATATCTGGGTGCCCGACCTATCCCTTCGGTCCTCTCGACCGGACACTGCCTAGCATATCTAGGTGTTGGCCTCCCCTTCGGTCCTCTCGACCAGATACTGCCTAGCATATCTGGGTGTTGGCCTCCCCTTCGGTCCTCTCGACCGGATACTGCCTAGCATATCTGGGTGTTGGCCTCCCCTTCGGTCCTCTCGACCGGATACTGGGGAACTATTTCTCCCCTCTACTACTACCACATAACATGTATCACAATATCAGAATCTATCTAACATGGCTGGGTATGATTACCCCTTCGGCCCTACCGACCGGATATCTTGGGGACTATCTCCCCCTACTGTTACTAGCACATAAACACAACACAGGTAGTAGTAATCCCTTAGATGAACATCACAGAGACAATCATCTACATACAACTCCTACTGGTAGGCCGGCATTGTGGCCGTAGACCCACCGCTACTGGAAGGTAACTCACCTTGGCGTAGCTGCTGATCTGTGCGGGAATTGACTGTCTGTTGCTGCTCCGGAATTCCTCCGACTATAATTCCCAAAAAACACTCAATCAATCACTGTTAACTGTCCTTTGGGTAAAATGACCATTTTACCCCTGACTAAGTCATAAGCCAAGGTCAGAGTCAATTTTCAGTTGACCTGACTCACCGAGTTGGCTCTCCAACTCGCCGAGTCTCTATCCAATCGATTGTCCTGTATCCCGTCTCAACTTGTCGAGTTAGGCGTTGACTCGAAGAGTTCTCCTTCTAAACTGATGTCCAAGTCCTTCATCCTACTCGCCGAGTTGTATAAACAACTCGCCGAGTTCATCTTCATCCGATGAACACTTTATGCTGCGACTCGCCGAGTTGTATGAACAACTCGTCGAGTCCGTTCTTGATCTAAGAAGATTGTCTTGAACTCGCCGAGTCATGGCATTGACTCGCCGAGTTCCTTCATGGATGAGTTCGGCTTCCAACTCACCGAGTCCACCCCGGACTCACTACACTACTCGCCATAACGAAAAGGGGGAAAACTCGGGGACTCACGTCTTGACTCGCCGAGTCCGATGAACGAATCGTCGAGTCGTTACCATGCAATTACTATATGGTCGATTCTGCTTGAATCCAGCTCATGCCATACATAGATCTGTGATCCTGGGGCTTGATTTACACGTAAAGTTTCCAACTTTACGTGTAAATAGGCAACCATGAGGGTTTTAGGGTCCAAAATGCACCAAAAGGGGTAGATCTAGGGCTTTCATGTAATATGGTTCCAAAAAGACAGTAGATCTGAGCTCCTGGAGCTCAACCATGCCTAGATCTAAAGGTTAATCAACTTATTACGAACCCTCAAACATACACAAGCTTGGAAATGGTTCAAGAAGGACTTTAATGGAGCTATAAGGGACAATAAGCATGAAAACAAAGGGGAAAACGAGTTATACCTTAAGGAACACACTGAGATAGCTCAAAGATGCTTGACCTCCTCCTCTTCTTCTTGATCTACTCTTCTTCCCACTCCAAAACTTCAAGAGGACACACCAAAATCTTCAAACTCACAAGGAAACAAGGCTTGGACGAGATATAGGGCTCTGAGGGTGAATGGGGGCAAGGTTGGGGCGGAATGAGGGTTTAAATAGGGTGCAAACCCCTGAAACTTAGGGTTTCATCAAACAGCGGTGACTCGCCGAGTCTAGAATACGGACTCGCCGAGTCACCAACTTAAAACGTGCCCCGGGTCCCGTCTCTACTCGGCGAGTCGGGCCTACAACTCGCCGAGTACAAGGCTAAAAATGCAAACACTTATACAAATCTCCACATACCAGGAATCAGGTGCTTCAAATCTCCCCCCACTTATTTTAGACTTCGTCCTCGAAGTCTGCTGCTCGATCCCGAAACAGCTCAGGGTAATGCTCCATCATTTCTTCCACCGGCTCCCAAGTCCACTCTGAACCCTTTCGGTGTTGCCATTGCACCTTCACTAATTTCACCTTCTTGTTCCTCAGATCCTTCGACTTCCGATCGAGGGTTGCGACTGGACGCTCAATGTAATTCAGGTTGTCATCAACCTGGATATCCTCTAACGGCACCACTGCTGAATCATCCACCAAGCACTTCCGCAACTGGGAGACATAGAAAGTGCTGTGGATCTGGTTGAGTTCGGCTGGCAGATCCAGCCTATACGCCACCTTGCCCACCCGGGCTAGAACCCTGAACGGTCCGATGAATCTCGGGCCCAACTTGCCCCGCTTCCTGAATCGAATGATGCCTTTCCAAGGCGACACCTTCAGGAGAACCATATCCCCGACCTGGAACTCCAGGTTGGATCGACGCTTGTCAGTGTAACTTTTCTGCCGACTCTGCGCAGTCTGAAGCCTGCTCCGAACCTGCTGGATTTTCTCGGTCGTCTTGAGCACCACCTCGGTGCTCCCCATGACCCTCTGGCCAACTTCACCCCAGCATATCGGGGTCCTGCACCTCCGACCGTACAACATCTCGAATGGGGGACGGTCAATACTCGCGTGGTAGCTGTTGTTGTATGAGAACTCAGCCAAGGGAAGATAGGTATCCCAGCTACCACCGAAATCTAACACGCATGCCCACAACATATCCTCCAAAGTCTGGATGGTCCGCTCGCTCTAACCATCCGTCTGCGGGTGGAAGGCGGTGCTAAAATGCAAACGAGTGCCCATCTCATCATGAAATCTCTTCCAAAACCTGGAAGTAAAATGCACATCCCTGTCCAAGATAACCGATACCGGCACCCCGTGCCGCGCCACGATCTCCCTGATATAGATGTCGGCCAATTTCTTGGACGATATGCTCTCCTGAATCGGAATAAAATGGGCGCTCTTGGTCAATCGATCCACGACGACCCAGATCGAATCTACTCCACGCGCAGTCCTGGGAAGCTTTGTGATAAAATCCATCGTGATATCCTCCCATTTCCACAACGGGATGTCCAACGGCTGCATCTTGCCATGCGGTCTCTGATGTTTGGTCTTGACCTTCCTGCAGGTCAAGCACCGCTCCACGTACCAAGCTACATCCCACTTCATGCAGGGCCACCAATAATCTAGACGAAGATCCCTATACATCTTCGTCGCCCCTGTATGAATAGAGAATCGGGATTTGTGCGCCTCCCCCATCAAGATCTGGCGTACGCCTCCGTGATACGGCACCCACACCCTACGGTGTAGTGTCATTAACCCCCGACTATCATAATCGAAGGAGGTGACTTGACCCACTATTCGCTCACTCTTCCGATGCTCCTCCTTCAAAGCCTCCTGTTGAGCCTCCCGAATCTGCTCCAACAGGGGAGTCACCACAGTCATCCTCATGCAAATATCCCTGATCGGTGCCGCCTTGCAGCTAAGCGCATCGGCCACCACATTGGCCTTCCCCGGATGGTAAAGGATCTCGCAATCATAGTCCTTCACCACGTCCAACCACCGACACTGCCTCATGTTCAGATTCGGCTGATCCATGAGGTACCTCAAACTCTTGTGGTCCATGTAGATGGTACACCGGACTCCATAGAGGTAGTGTCGCCAAATCTTGAGGGCGAAAACAACTGCCCCCAACTCCAAATCATGTGTCGGGTAGTTCGCCTCATGAGGCTTGAGCTGCCTCGAAGCGTAAGCAATGACATGCCCCCTTTGCATCAGTACCGCGCCCAACCCTGAAATGGACGCGTCACAGTAAACCACAAAATCCTCTACGCCCTCTGGCAGGGCTAAGATTGGCGCCTCGCACAATCTCTGCCTCAGCGTCTCGAACGCTGCCTGCTGCTCAGGCCCCCATCGAAACACCACGGCTTTCCTAGTCAACCGTGTCAGGGATACAACTATCTTGGAGAAATCCCGAATGAATCTCCGATAATAACCTACCAATCCTAGGAAACTCCGAATCTCGGATGGAGACTTCGGAACCTCCCACCTCATCACGGCTTCCACCTTGGCCGGGTCTACTGAAATCCCGTTCTGGTTGACGAGGTGTCCAAGGAACTGCACCTCGCGCAACCAAAACTCACATTCGGAGAACTTGGCGTACAAGCTCTCCCTCCTCAGGGTCTCCAAAACCTCTCTCAGATGCTCCTCGTGCTCCTCCTGTGTCTTGGAATAAACCAAGATATCGTCAATGAAAACTATCACAGACCGATCCAGCATCGGCCTGCACACGCAGTTCATGAGGTCCATGAACGCGGCAGGAGTATTGGTGAGCCCAAACGGCATCACCACGAACTCATAATGGCCATAACGCGTCCGAAACGCTGTCTTATGTATATCCACCTCTCTAACCCTCATCTGATGATAGCCTGAACGCAAATCGATCTTGGAGAACCAAGATGCTCCCTGCAACTGATCAAAGAGGTCATCAATCCTCAAGAGTGGGTAACGGTTCTTCACCGTTACCTTGTTCAGCTCCCAATAATCTATACACATCCGATGCGACCCGTCCTTCTTCTTTACAAATAGAATCGGGGCTCCCCAGGGTGAACTGCTTGGTCTAATGAATCCCTTGTCTAGCAGCTCCTGCAGCTGCGTAGACAACTCCTGCATCTCAGGAGGAGCCAACCGATACGGTTCCTTGGCTATCGGAGCCGCATCAGGAACGAGGTCAATTCTAAACTCCACCTGTCGCTCCGGAGGTATCCCAGGAAGCTCCTCTGGGAAGACATCTGCGAAATATCGCACCACCGGGACCTCGCTCACTGTCGCCTTACCCGCCTCTCGGGTATCCACCACGTACGCGACATATCCTGTGCATCCCTACTGAAGGTAGCGTCTAGCCCTCGCTGCTGAACATACTGCGGGTCCACACTACGACCTCTCGCCATGAATCACCAACTCTCCCCCACCTGGGGTCCTGACTCGCACTAGCTGCTGCGCGCAATCTATCACCGCCCCATTAGGGCTCAACCAATCCATGCCTATAATCACCTTGTTCCCACCCAACGGAATGGGAACCAAGTCTTCCAAGTAGCACTCCTCGAATAACCTCAGAACACAATCTCTGAACACTGATGACGCTCGCACCGATCGATCGTCGGCAATCTCCACCTCCAGGGGGCAATCCAACATGCCCGAAGACTCAGAAAACTTCTTGCTAAGCGCAAGAGAAACAAATGATCGAGTAGCACCCGAGTCGAACAACACCTGAACTGGGATACCATTCACATGGAACGATCCTAACACATATATACATATACCGAGAACATATCAATATCATAACATCATATAAATAAATGAGAGGGAAAGAATCATACCCGTCACCACATCGGGTGTTGCGCGTGCCTCCTCGGCGGTCAGCTGAAATGCCCGGCTCCTCACCACTGGAGCCTCTGCCTTGCCCTGCCGTCCATCTGTGATCCGCAGGGTCGCTGGAGCTGGCGCCTTCACCGGCACTGTAACTGCCAACTGGGGGCAATTGGCCTTCTTGTGGCCCCTCTGGTTGCAGTGGAAACACAGCAACTCAGACGTCGGAATAATTGCTGCCGGTGCAGTACAATCCCTGCTATAGTGCCCGGACTTGCCGCACTTATAACAACCTGATGATCCCAACCTGCACGCCCCTTCGTGCGCCTTGCCGCATTTCTTGCAGCGACCCCGTCCCTGTTGGCCCTTCGGCCCCAAATCTGATCCCTTGGGCTTCTTCCCTGAAGCCCCTCCTGACTGTCACTCCTCTGCCTTCCGTTTTCGGATGTGCTCCAAATCTATCTCCCTCTCCCTCGCCCTGGCAATCATAGAGTCCAAGGTGGGGCAAGCTGAAAAACTAACGTGCTCCCGAATATCAGCTCGGAGCATGTCATGATAGCGGGTCCTCCTCATGTCCTCATCACCCGCATATTGGGGCACCAATAACGCTCTTTCCCGGAACTTGGCGGTAATCTCCGCCACAGTCTCCGTTGTCTGCCTCATGTCCAAAAACTCCCTGGCCAGCTGCTGAAGCTCGACAGCCGGCGCAAACTCTGCCCTGAATCTTGTCACAAAAGCCGACCAGGTCATAGCCTCGATCGTTGGGGCTCCCAACGAGTCACCCACTGACTCCCACCAATCTCGAGCTCGGTCTCGCAAACACCATGTTGCATACCTCACCTTCGACCCCTCGGGGAAAAAGCTAGTCAACTGTGCAAACTCGATGTCTGCAATCCATCGTCTGGCGGCTATGGGGTATTTCACCCCGTGGAAATCCGGCGCACCACTTCCCCTGAAGTCCTTAAAGGACAATGTGCGAGATCCCGACTGGCCAGATGCCATGTCGCTCCTGAATGCCCGGAGGCGATCTTCCATCAACTCAATGATCCCTTCCTTGATCGACCCGAAGATAATGGGAGTCGACTCAAGGATACCCCTGGTGATCTCTGACACGATGAACTCGCGTAGTCCCTCATCTACTGGCTCGGAACCTCATCCCGAACCTGACCCCTCTCCTGAACCGCCATCTATCGGCCTCGATCGTAGTACCACCATCCTGCAATACATTAATAACCATCGTTAGTGATACTGATACTTCTTGAGGGATCATAACTAATTCAAGTTCCCTGGTCTTATCTTGGCCTCCCTTGGTTCGGGTACGAATCCTCTGCTTTCAGTAGTACAGGCCCATACTACCTTCCACATCTATCCGTACCTTCTTTAAGGACTGCTTTGACTCCACCAGATCCCTTCCACTACTACTGATCACCGTTATACTCATCCTAGTCTTGCCCTAGGGAAATCTCAGGCTCCACCCTACCAGGTCCTCAGCTGCTGAAGGCCTCTTAGTAATGCTAATTAACCATTACCTGAATACCATCACATGTGGTGAGGCTCGGATAATCCTTCGAGTAACAGACTCGTCCCTACAACGGTTAGACTCAAACGAGAGCTGCGCAATAGGGCCAAATCCAGCACTCTAAGATTATTCAACCCTGATCACATGTGACGTGACGTATTCACCTAATGGCTAACTCCCACCACTTAGAGTCCCACAAAGCACAAAGCAAGCAGCATTCGAACTAAGGGAACAATCTCAAGCAAATAAGCTCTCATAGAGAGAAACTGATCTAGCATACAGAGCTAAACTCACACTATCAGGCATAACCTAACAGGCTATCCTACTACTGTCTACTCAATTCTAGCATGCAATTTTCATACATTGAAGCACATAAAGCAGGCACATAAGGCATCACTCCTAGATCCTTAGTCCTATTCTAGCATGCTGTTCTACTGAAACTGATAAACACAACATAAGCTTGTATGGGTACCTTGGGAAATACTTACTTGAGCTCGGCCGGTCGCGCACATCACACACTTCTTTCCTTCTTAAAACACTTTACTTAACCTTTTAGAAAACATTTTCTTTTTCAAAATCTTTTAATCCCTCGATTTGAGTTCAGACACCCCCGAAGGTGTGTCCGAATCCCTCAAATCTGGCTCTGATACCAACTTGTAACGTCCCAAAAATACCGACTAAAAATTTCATTTTTAAATTAGGCTAATACGTAAAAACATCATTACAAAACATTCAAAAAAACTCTTCAAGTTCCATAACTTGAGGACAAGTTATGGAAGACTTTAAATTATTAAAAGAATGTGACTCTTTCTTATTCATAACTTATGGAAAACTTTATGAGTTTTATGAAACTTAAATGTGACTTTTCATATAACATTAGGACAAGTTACAAAAACACATTTTAGAATCAACTCTTAGATTAATTTGGATTAAAAACAACAATTTCACATAATTTTCCTATTAATCTAAGCAAATCATAAGAACAAGATAATTCAGTCAAACTTTTTCAAGTAATTAGCCTAACCATTAAACTAATACAAAACATGAATCTATTAATAATTACCTTTGAAATTGGAATAGCATGAACATTACCACATCAAAAACAAGTTTATAAGTTCAAAAACAGCTTAGGGTAATGTTTCTAGTCCAATTCCAGCCAAAAAACTCGAAAATATGATGTATGGGGTTCCAACTCGTCGAGTGCACGAACTAACTCGGCGAGTTGGATGCATTTAGCCTTGGACTCGTCGACTCCCTTTATGGACTCGGCGAGTCTGCTGAGCAAACAACAACAAAATTCGATTTTTCAGCCAATTTTGCAAGTATAACGAGAAAACAAGCCTAGGCTCTGATACCACTATTGGGTTTTGAGCATTCTAACACTCCTAAGTGTACATGCAACCCTAAATACCTTGGATCTATGTTTTCTCTATTATACATGCAAATATGAATACTCCAAGGTATTACCCTAACTAGCATACAATCTTTTCATACTTAGGTAATAAAATGAATATAATACATACCTTGTTGATGTAGCTTGACTCCATGAAGCTCGAGAGCCTAGTGCCCCAAGTGTGACACCTCAAATGGTTCACACAACATCACCAACACATGGAATAACCATGAGAAGAAGACACACGAACTCTAGAAATCGACTTGCCCTCTTGTGTATATACTAGTGCCAATTTCACCAACCAATGGGGTCTTTATATAGTGTGGCTATTAGGGTTACACCATATAACCAATGGGGTCTTTATAAAAGCAACTCTTATCCCACCCCATCGATCCTCACAACGCCACGATCTAAACTCTCGTATCTAAACTTTTCCTCTTTATCTGATCCCTACTCACGGATCTAAACTAATCTCTCCACCTGATCCATACTCTCGGACCTAAAACTAACCTCTTGGTCTAATCCATACTCCCGGATCTAAACTAATCTCTTGGTTTGATCCATACTCCCGGATCTAAACTAATCTCTTGGTTTGATCCATACTCCCGGATCTAAAACTGTGTCCAATCCATACTCCCGGACTAAGGACAATTAACTATGTCTTAATCCATACTCCCGGATTAATAACAAGTTTACCTATTGCTCTAATCGATACTCCCGGATCTAAAATTGTGCCCAATCCATACTCCCGGACTAGGGACAATTTACTATACCTAAATCCTGTTCTGATCCATACTCCCGGATCTAAACTGTGCCCAATCCATACTCCCGGACTAGGGACATTTTACTATGTCTTAATCCATACTCCCGGATTAATAACAAGTTTATCTCTTTTCCTATTCCATATTTTCGGATCTAAATCCAATCTCTTGATCTAATTCATACTCACGGATCTAAAACTAACCTCTTGATCTGATTCATACTCACGGATCTCATCTACCCATGTCCTACCCAACATATTCGTAAATATAAAATATATATACAGTTTAACTCATTAAAGCCTATATAGTTCATCCATTCCATACTCATCTCAAATAAACAAACAATATATAAACACATAGCACATATTTCATAACAAATACTTAATATTTATGTGTTAGAAGAAAGTGACCACACACTCACACATATAAACATCTTTATATTATACACATAGCACGTATTTCATAGCAAATACTTAATATTTATGTGTTAGAAGAAAGTGACCACACACTCACTTGATTAGAAGATGATCGGACAACACTACGGCTCTTCAAGTAGATATTCTTTTGTGAAACCGGGATCACTTCACACACCGGGTTTCTTGCGGGCAGAGATTCGGCTCGGAAACTCTTTTCTTCTCAGGATCTTCGGACTTCGGGACTTGCTTCGGGTCTTGGGGTGATACCGGGGATTCGGGGGGTTAAAATTGCACGTAAAATGATGTAATATGGGAAAGAGATGAGAGAATGAGCAACCAAACTCGGCTGGCCCTTCAAATCTATTTATAGGGCAAAACTGGCCCTTGCCACGTCGTGGCACCTTTTTCCACATCGTGGGCTTGGTCGTCACTGCATGCGTCATCGCAAGTTGCGTCTAGGGGACTCTCGGAGGTGTCAGAAGACTTGCCACGTCGTGGTATCTGACAGTTTTGGGGTTTCGCGCCCCGAACTTCAGAAATTCATAACTTTCGCATACGAACTCCATTTTTGACGTTCTTTATATCAACGCGTAGGTGAGATTATGATCTACAACTCTTGTTTAGATTCCATTGGCTAATTTTGAGTTTATTTTTAATATATTATAAATATATTACTTATATATTATCTTTAGTAGGTCGGGATAGGAAAACTCCGTTCGAAATTCATAACTCCTTCATCTGAACTCCGTTTTCGTCTGTCTTTTTATCGTTGGACTACTATCGAAGACATCTTCGAATCTCATTTAAATCGCTAAGGATAGATATCTATCTACCTTAAATTAACTATTTACATCGCGCTGGGTCGTACCGGTTATGTCGCGAAACTTCGACAGGTCATAACTTCTTCGTTATCACTCGGATTTTGGCGTTCTTTATACGCACGGAGACCTTGTGACATATACTACAACTTGGTTAAGATTAATTCTTCTAAATAATCTTCCATCAAAAAGTCATTTTTGATGTTTATCGTCTCTAAATTGACTAGCCCGGATCTACGGGCGTTACAGTTTTCTCTTGCTCTCGGCCGAGGATAGAAAAGAGAGAGAAGAGAGAGTGTTGAAGTGACCATGAATGGGAACATGAGAAGAATGGATGGATACCCCATGTACAATTGTGAGGTGGCACCAAAAGTCAACTCCTCCCCTTTCTTTTGTAGTTGGGCCGAGAGAGAGAGAGAGAGTAGGAAGAATAGAATGTTTGGGCCTTTTGTGTTTAAATCTATATTGGGGAGCCCAAGTTAATGATTTTCGGCCCATTGGCCCTTTTAGAGTAATTCACGGCCCAAAATTCATCAAAGTATGAGTTTTATGGCCCATTAGGACTATTTAGTTTTGTTATGGCCCAATAAGGTCCATTAGGGTATATTATTTCATTCTAGGCCCAATATGGCCCAAAATGTTAAAATAAATGAAAGTGGGTCCAAATTAGATCCCATCCAAAGTAGTCAAATTGGATGTTTATTGGTCCATTAGGCCCAATAAGGAAATCCTAGTCCAAAATGGACTTAAACCGGGATTTTTAGGGTTTCCAACCTTTTGTTGACTATTTGAATGTTTGCATGGAGTGTTTGATGGAATTTTGTTGTTACTAGATGAGCATCATACATGCTTTTAAAGTTTTAATCACCATGTTATCATTGTTCAATGTTTACAAGGCATCAAAATTCCTAGTTGTAACATATAGCCTCTACCTCAATGTCTCGAACGTTGCCTACTGCTCAGGCCCCCAGTGAAAGACCACAACTTTCTTCGTAAACCGGGTCAAGTGTATGGCTATCTTGGAGAAGTCCTGAATGAATCTCCGATAATAGCCTGCAGTCCCAGGAAACTCTGAATCTCATATGGAGACTTTTAAACCTCCCGTCTCATCATGGCCTCTACGTTGGCCGGGTCTAATAGAATATTGTTCTAGTTGACAAGGTGCCCAATAAACTGCACCTCACGCAACCAAAACTCACACTTAGAGAACTTGGCGTATAAGCTCTCCCTCCTCAGGGTATACAAAATCTATCGCAAGTGCTCCTCATGTTGCTCCTGTGTTGGAGTAAACCAAGATATCATCAATGAAAACTATCAGGGACCGATCCAACATCGGTTTGCATACGCGGTTCATGAGGCCCATGAACGCGGCAGGAGCATTGGTGAGCCCGAATGGCATCACCACGAACTCGTAGTGGCCACAACGATGCCGGAAAGCACTCTTTTGTACGTCTTCGTCTCTGACCCTCATCTGATGGTAGCCTGACCGCAAGTCTATCTTGGAAAACAAGATGCCCCCTGAAGTTGGTTGAAGAGATCATCAATCATCGGGAGTGGGTAATGGTTCTTCACCGTTATCTTGTTCAGCTCCCGGTAATCTATACACATTTGATGCGACCCGTCCTTCTTCTTCACAAACAGGATCGGGGCTCCCTAAGGCGAACTACTCGGCCTGATAAATCCTTTGTCTAGAAGCTCCTGCAGCTGCGTAGACAACTCCTGCATGTCGGGAGGAGCTAACCGATATGGTGCCTTGGCTATCGGAGCCGCACCAAGGACTAGGTCGATCCTGAACTCTACCTGTCTCTCCGGAGGTATCCAAAGCAGCTCCTCTGGGAATACATCCAGGTACTCTCGCACTACTGGTACATCACTCACCGTCTCCTTACCCGCCTCCCGGGTATCCATGACACAGACGACATACCCTGAGCATCTCTGCTGAAGATAACGTCTAGCTCTCGCTGCTGAACATAAAGTTGGTCCACGTTGTGGCCTCTCGCCCTGAATCACCAGCTCTCCCCCACTTGGCAGTGGCGGAACCTGTATATGGCTAGGGGGCCGTGGCCCCCCTGATTTTTTTACTCCTTAATACCTTTATTATAGTATGTGTGATGAGTTTTATTTTTTTACTTTATGGCCCCTTCTTTTATTATACGATTAAGTAAATTCAGAAAAATATAAATCAATCTTATTTGCTTATTATCTTGAAACTAATAAAATAAAAGATAACCAACTAAATTAAAGAAATTTACTGAAAAAAATCAAAACCAAATCTTAATTTTGAAAGATACTAACCGTTTGGAAACTAAAACTATACATATAAACCCAAAAACTATTCTAATTTACAATCTATTAATGTAATCTTTCATTAAATATTAAACCCTAAACTAGAGATTATCACTAAGGCCGTAAAAATTACTCACCGGCTCCTCAAATCTTCTCGAGTTCTTAGCAGCGAACATCGTCACTACCGCCGGAGTGCTCGTCATTCCTACTATCATCTCTTTGTTGAACTTTGTGCTCCAAATTGGTAAAGTTTTTTCTCTTTCTCACCCTCTTCTCTTTCTCTATTTTTTTTCTTTTTGTTTCTCTTTAAAAGAATGTGATTAGTAAAGATGTTGGAATGTGAAAAAGATGTAAAAAAAGTAATTGAAAAACCTCTCATTGTAAAGCTAAAGGCTGCAATATATTTATTTATTGTTATTTGTTATTTATTAATTTACGAGTTTTTATTAAATCAAGAACGTATTTGTGAAGACGGAAAATATAGAAAAGTAGAGTTTATTTTGTTTGTTATGAATGTATATGTTAAATGTTTTATATTTACTAGTTATTAGTTAGTTTTGTAATTTGTTAATTGTCGTTAGAGTACAATTATAAATTTTGTAAAACATTTCAAGTAAATAACACAAAAGATTGATAAGAAATGTAATAATATTTCATATTGAGTTTCTTATTTACAACTTTGAATAATAATAAACTTGTTTATACATTTATGCTTTGAGGTTTTAGTTTCGGCCCCCTCGGTCTTAGTACTCGTGTTCCGCCCTTGCCACTTGGGGTCCTGACTTGGACCAACTGTTGCGCGCAATCGATCACTGCCCCGTTGGGGCTCAACCAATTCATACCTATAATAACCTTGTTCCCGCACAACAGAATGGGAACCAAGTCTACTAGGTAGCGCTCCTCATATAGCCTCATAACACAATCTCTAAATACCTTTGATGCTCGTACCGATCGGTCGTCGGCAATCTCGACCTCTAGAGGGCAATCCATCATGCCCAAAGACTCAGGGAACCTCTTGTTAAGGGCAAAAGAGACAAATGATTAGGTAGCCCCCGAATCAAAAAAACACCTGAACTGGGATACCGTTCACATGGAACGATCCTAAACATCACAAAACATAAACATGAATATCTTAAATGACATAAAATAAGAGCTAGGGAGAAGAAAACAAAAAACATACCCATCACCACATCGGGTGCGACACACGCCTCCTCAGCGGTCAACTGGAAGGCTCGACTCCTCATCATCAGAGTATCTGTCTTGCCCTACCAGCCATCAGTAATCCGCAGGGTCGCTGGGGATGGCACCGCCACTAGCGTTGTTGCTGCTGCTGCTGTCAATCTTGGGCAATTGGCTTTTTTAAGGCCCTTCTGATTGCAATGGAAGCGAATCAGGTCTAATGTCTAGAATGTGGGGGTGGGCGCAATACAATCCTTGCTAAAGTGCTCGGTCTTGCCGCACTTGTAGCAACCCGATGATTCCAATCTACAAACTCCCTCATGCGGCCTGCCGCATTTCCTGCAGCGACTCTGGCTCGGATGGCCCTTCGACCTAGTGTAGGATCCCTTGGATTTCTTCCCCGAAACTCCACTGACCTGCCCCTCGTCTGTCTTCCTCTTCCTGAGGTGCTCAATGCCAATCTCCCTCTCCCTCGCCCTCGCAATCATATCATCCAATGTCGAGCATGCCGAGTAGCTGACATATTTTTGAATGTTGGCTCTCAACATGTCATGATATCGGGTCTTCCGCATATCCTCATCAACCGTATATTGTGGCACCATCAAAGCCCTCTTTTTGAACTTGACAGTAATCTCCACCACCGTCTCTATCATCTGTCTCATGTCAAGGAACTCCTTGGTCAGCTGCTGGAGCTCCACAGCCGGCACGAACTCTGCCCTAAACTGGGCCACAAAGTTTGACCATGTCATAGCCTCAATGGATGAGGCTCCCAAAGAGTCACCAACTGACTCCCACCAATCTTTGGCTCTATCTCTCAAACATCCCGCAACGTACTAGACCTTCGACCCCTCAGGGCAGAAGCTCGTCAACTTGGCAGACTCCATGTCTGCAATCCATCTCCTGGAAACAATAGGGTCCTTCACCCTATGGAAATCCAGCACACCACATCCCCTAAAGTCCCTTGTTTTAGTTAATTCTAGTCATTAGTTTAATTACCGTTCCCTATGTTCGATACCCTGCTTATTCAACTATACCACCAATTGACAGGTCCACTGCTTTTGTGTGTCTAAATTATATCTTAAAAGTAGGACTAAAACTAGTGCATTTCTATATACATCATGTTTCTAGGACACATGTCATCTTCATTGTTGAATATTCGGGTCTTAAATATATAAAAAGTGACTTAAGTGTAAAGAATGACTATGAAGAGAGTTTCTACTTTTCTAGAAGTGACCAAATTAAGTTCAAGCTGTTCTACAACACATAACTTAAATGCCAACATGGTTAAACAATTGCAAAGAACGTTATAAGAGCCATAATAGTTATATAAACATGTTACACACAATCAATAGGACTTTTTTTATTTGTTGTAAGGAGCATGTTTATAAGCCACATAATGTATATAATGCAGCTCTATTTGGGAATAACAACCGCTAGTAAGCCTTTATTTTCTGAGGTATCGTTTTATTGTGAGAGAATTTTCGGTAGGCTGCTATTTTATAGTAAACATTTTACACCCAAGATCTGGAAAATCAGCAATGAGTTAGCATGTGGCCTAGAAATGTGTTTCTTGCTACAAATCAACAAAGTCATCATAAGTTTTATCGAATATAAATGGTATCTTTATGATTGTAATTATGATATTTATTGAAGAGAATCATAAAAACAAATCCAAAAACGATATATAAATTATCAGTATTGTGTTTTTTAATAAACAAATATGAGTTTTTTTTAGGAAAATGGATGTTGATGGTATCTTTATTTTAAGTTTTTTTAATAAATAAATATGAGTTTTCTTCAAATTAATTTAGTATATATAAAAAATTTAAGAAAAGTTCTTAAACTTCATTCCTATTAACGAAAAAGTCATATCTGATTGTTTATTTATACTTTAGCTCTAAAAACCGTCATTAACCAGACACAAGAGTTATTTTGAAAATGTTTACGAATATTTTAGGCGTAACTGTAATAAAAAAAATCAATGATGACTTGCATTAATAAAGCCAAACTTCATGAACTTTTCTATAGATTTCCCTTAACATCAAGGATTTTACAAATTTGTTTTAATGTTTCACTCATTGTATTGTGATCGTTATGTATTGTGATCATTAGATTAAATGAATTTCATGCTTTGTGGTTTACTTGAAAAAAAGTTATCTCTTATCCATTGCATTAAATTTCGCTATGTCGTCCTTAAGTGCTCGTCAATCCATTGCTTTCTGCTTGTTTAAACTTTGTATAAAATTGGTTGAAAGTAAGGTGTTCTTTGTTTTTTTTGAAGCAAAAATGTCTACAGTCTACATCTGCAAGCCTTTACGGCAGAAGAGGTGGACCAAATGTCTACAGTTTACAATAAGAAGACTGTTTGTTTTTAACGTCTGCAGCTGTTTAAATAAATTGATTTTTCAAACTTAATTTCATATCATAAACTAGATTATGACCCGCGTTAAACGCGGGAAACATAAATTAAATACATATTACATTAATAGGTGGCATTGTCTTAGGTGAAATTTTAATAAAAAATGTTAGTTAGATTCATTTTTAGACTTTTTGAACCAAACTTATTAAATAAAAATATTTAATATTTATATTAGAGCAATTTGATTTTTAATACAGTAATTTTTAACATAAATGATCCATGTGATTTTTGTTTTATCACAACATGATGTGACTTCTTGATTAAAACATGTTGTATAGTAGCTTTATAAATTGACTTTGTCCGGTGTACCAACCTCCATGGAGGCTCACATCACTATTTTCATATTGGCCCTGTAAAACCAAAAGCAACAATAAGTTGTTATAAAGTATTTTTTCCTTATAAGAATTAAAATATGATTTTTCAAGCTACACTCAATCACATATACATATCTTCTGATCAAATAAATTATTACAAGAAAAAAAAACATGTTATGAACAAAAACATAATATTAGTTTCATAATTTGCCAAATTTTAACACTAATAAAAAAAATAATGAATTTTCGCAAATCATGCATTTTGGTCACTGCATCCAACTAATAAATGAATTTCAGTTTAGAGGATTGATTCAAGAAGTGCATCCATGACTTCTTGTAGCCAAATTTGGGGAAATGCTAAGACCTACCAATATATGAATGAACGATCTATGAGGCTACAACTGGTTTCTGGAAGGCAATAGAAATTCAAAATCGTTAGCACATATCTTTCCTACCTGCTTCAATTATTAAATTTAGATCAAACTTGTCAAAATCAAATTAAAAAAAACTCAGATATATAACCTATCAATCAAACAACATATTTTTCATAGAAATAAATATAACAAATCCATAATTTATACTTTATATAATATTCTTAAATTATATCTTACCTTTTCATCTTTAATGGTTACTAACACCTCTTTCTGCCTTATTGTTGTGACACGCATGTATATCAAAAATATGAGAAAGAACTTTAGAGAATGAATGTTGATAGAGTGATCCTTCATTGAAAACACAGCTTATTCATAGAGCCGCTAGGATTCTTCTATAGACTGCTAGAAGATCTCTATAGTGACAACCGGTGTGACTTCTATGAGAACGCACCATTTATAGTAACATTTTTGATTAATGTAAGTGAAAAATCATTTGGAATACTTACCAATTGTAATTGTTTCTACTTGAATGTGAACATTAACATTCTTGTAGAGAAATAGAACTTCAAATGAATTCTACATAGCCAAATCCACAAACATGACAACACAAAAAGAAGCCTAAATTGATATATAACCAATTAGGTTTTTTTGAACAATTTTTTCAATTTATCAAAATTTTATTTTATTACAAACCTATATGAGTAATCAATAATCTTAAGCAAGTGAAAGAAGTAATATTATTAGTAAAAAAATACAATATTGTGAATAATTTGCATGTTTTCTTATTGTTCTGAGGTACACAACCACTTGGACATGTATTATTATTTTATTAATTACTGCATTAATTGCATTATAGAATATGAAATTTAACAATTGTTCAAATTCATTTACACTTGATTTATTAATAGAAAATTGACAAATTTATAGTCATAAAAAGTATGCTTAATTCAACAATTTTTTTTATCAAAATTAGTAGAAAATCGAGTTTCTTAAAGAAACAAATCAAATACACAAAAACGATATAAATAAAAAACAAAGAATTGAGCAAAGAACATTTGAAGATCATGTCAGAAAGGTATGACCAATATGATCTTTTTGGCACTTTTCAATATAGTCATGGTTAATGTTTTCTCATCTTCAAGATGATAACTACAAGTGAGTAGAGAAAACAATTTTATAAGCATAAAAATAGGCTTAATTCAACAAATTTGTTATCAAAGTTAATGAAAAATATTTTTTTCGATATACTCAATTATTAAGTATGTAGGATATTACCACTAAGGTATTTAGAGTTTTGCATCATCCTCAAGCTTCAATACAAACATCAACTAATGATCATCACTTTCAAGTAAAATTCTCTGCAATTTAAACTTAAATATAGTAAATATAATCAATAACATTATAAAAAAGGGTAAGTTTAAGAATAAATACATACAATTATTGAGTTAGATAGTTGGAAATCGGGCAATTATAATTTAACATGTATCAAACCGATTATTACTTTCAAAACTTGAGGTATTTACTATATTAATAAGATTTAAATTCAAGATGACTGTTTTTCCCTTGATGAATTTTGGTACCATCGATCTACACTGAGAAAGAAATAAAATAATTATGAAGATATATCATGTTGATTTGCAAACATATAGGATGGTCAGTGCATAAATTACAGCTTTAAATTTGAAGAGGATTTAAATTTTGAATTTTGAATTTTATTTTAGGGATAGAGGAAATCTGTGAAGGTTTGAGCGGAAACATTAATGGACAACGTGTTTAACCAAACATTGGTCAATATGACATAAGCAATTTGATCTAAGGATGGAAAATGTATAAGTGAAACACAATCAAAAGTCTTTATTGCTTTAGATGATGGAATAAAGTTTCTCTTTTAGACATAGATATCAATCTTCTATTTTGTAAATGTAAACGTCTTAATCTTCGTCTCTCTCTAGCATCATTGTAATGAGTTTTATTATTTAAATCTATAAAATTGTATGATATCATTAATATCTAAAAATAATAATATTTTAATGGTAAATATTACTAATAGATTTATAAATAATTTCATAAGAAATATAAATAATTGTGTTAGAACAGTTTAAAGATTTATAAAAGTTTACAATTTCTTAAAAAGTAGCAGTTTTCTAATATTTATATTGAGGTTGTAATTAATAAAATTGTAACAATGTTGAAATATTCACATTCAAACGAAATAATAGAGTAAAATATGATTAAATTTCTAAATTCATCTGAGTTTACACCTAAAAGGAAAATAGATGAATAATTCAACATTTCATAAAACCTAAAATATATTCAAATGATCAAAATTCTAACCCAAAAACGAATAGTATGAAATAAAGTCATAAAAAATCAAACCCCAAAACCAAATAGTATGTAAACAAAATATAAAATAAATAATAGTCAAATCACTCAACTAATCAAAACAAAATCATGAAAATCATATATTATTTATCTTGCTTTGGATTTAATAGTTTTAGTTTGCCTTCTCTAGAAGTACGATTTGTTATTGATGTTGATGGTCGTTTGTTTGAGGACATGGTTGTTAGATTATCAACATCGTAAACATCTTACAGGTTGCGTATTAATTCTTCATGTCCATACATCTTTTTAAAGGATGTCCACTTAGTTAGTGGACTTGTTGTAGTGTTTTTATTAAGATTCGAAGCGGGTGTGGCGTTATCACCGGTAAACGAAACAACATCCTAAATGTAGAAAATAAATTCATATGTCAATCTAAAAGTTAATAATTAATATTTTAAAGTTTTTAAAATATTAGATTTAGTTATATTATATTTAAAACCTTCTAATTTAATGTGTCTTGAGATCCGATTTCTGCGAATAAAACATTAAACGAATCGGATGTTGGCGCTTACATTTATAGTACATAGAAATATGTTAGTTGGTCAACTGAAATATAAAAAACGAAATTTAATAAGTGTAATGTTTGTAGTATTCTTCGTAAAAGAATGTTTCCTATTCGATGTTAATTTTTTTTTTCCAATTCAACAATGATTGTATTATCATCAGTGAAGTTTGAGATTGCATAACCATCAACTTTGTTCTTCAAATTATAATGTGAAATTTCAATTTGAACACCAACTTTATATTGAAAACTACATTCAAAGCAAATGGATAAATCTCCATATTACCCTCCTAAAAATTAAAAAAAAATGGTTATAAAAATAGATAGACAAAAGGTAAAAAAATGAAGTTAATATCGATAACCTTATTAAACTTTTGAAACAACTCTTGTGCGGTTTTTTCCATAAGTTTCTTTGTGTCATGATTAAATAACGTAAGTGACACCACACCGATAAAGTCTTGTACTCGAATGTCGATTTTGAAACTAAATCCATTGATATAAACAAATACAGTAATATAAAATTAGAAAATTTAACTAAAGAGTAAAATAATATGTATACAAGAATTATTGAAAAACTTAGAATAAGATATATGTATTTGTTCATGTAAGTTGAAGTGTAACAATAAAAAACTTTTTCATCTTGCTTTTGGTCCGTTCCACGAGTTTTTCCATCATACGTTAAAATGACTTTCATGGCATTCTCTTGACAAACATAGGTCAGCATATTAAAAAAATTAATATAAAGGATATAATTGTGTTTCTATAACTAAACGAATGAAACTAATATACTTAGAGTAGATTGATTAATTTTTTTCATGACCCCTCAACAGGAATACAGTAATAACAAGTAACAAGAACAAAGTAAATACAAGAAATTGTAGAAGAAGAAGGAGAACAAGGTAAAGAAATAACCTAGCAAAAAGAATTATATAATAAGACTGTTAAAAAAGAGCACTGTAAATCATAGGGTTCAATCCAAAATCGTAAGAAGAACAACTTCAATATAATCGTATATATAGGTTGATTTTCAATAAGGAAATCATTATCTTCCAAAAAAAATGGGATCCTAAAATATTATCTTAGAGATTTTCAGTTATTTATCTGGAAAAAATGATATCATTTATATTGAATCAAAATTTCAAATTAATTGACTTGCTTAATTAATGAGTTTTAAATTCAAAACCATTATCTCAAATTGATGTATTTTACGTGGGATATACCTGGAAATAAATTATAAATAATATTGACTTTATTTTTTACTCTTAAATATTTTGATAATTTAATAGGATTGGATTAGATTTTATAGGTTAATGACCAAATTACTTATATGCTTATTTAATGAGTTTTTTCAAAAAAAAAAAAAAAAAAACTAAACGGGTTTGAATTTTGAAGCCAGAACCTATAAATAAAGGAGTTAAATTAGGAACAATATTAATTAGAGAAACTAATATCTCGTATATAAATAGAATGATATGTTGTAATTGATAATGTAATTATTGAATTTAAAGATTATATAATTAAATGTTATTGTGTTTGAATTTTATTTGAAAAGATGATGTCAGCAATCTAATCTAATGGTGGAAAACATAGGATTGAAATGCAATCAAGGGTCCTAATTGCTTCATTGGTGAATTAAAGGTTCTCTTTTAATAATATTTAGAGGGTTTTCTTTTAATAATATTTAGAGATGTTTGTAGTATTCTTCCTAAAAGAATGTTTCATGTTTGATGTTAATTTTTTTTCCAATTCAACAATGATTGTATTATCAACAGTGAAGTTTGAGATTGCATAACCATCGATTTTTTCTTCAAATTATAATGTGATATTTGAATTTGAACACCAACTTTTTTTTATCGAAAAGTACATTCAAAGAAAATTGATAAATCTCCATATTACCCTCCTAAAAATTTAAAAAAAATGGTTATAAAAATAGATAGACAAAAGGTAAAAAAATCATTTTTATATAAATGAAGTTAATATCGATAACCTCATTAAACTTTTGAAACAACTCTTATGCTGTTTTTTCCATAAGTTTCTTTGTGTCACGATTAAATAACGTAAGTGACACCACACCGGTAAAGTCTTGTACTCGAATGTCGATTTTGAAACTAAATCCATTGATATAAACAAATACAGTAATATAAAATTAGAAAATTTAACTAAAGAGTAAAATAAAATGTATAAAAGAATTATTGAAAAACTTAGAATAAGATATATATATATATATATATATATATATATATGTGTGTGTGTGTGTGTGTGTGTGTGTGTGTGTATTTATTCATGCAAGTTGAAGTGTAACAATAAAAAACTTCTTCATATTGCTTTTGGTCAATTCCACGAGTTTTGTCATGATACGTTAAAACGACTTTTATGGTTTTCTCTTGACAAACATAGGTCAGCATATTACAAAAATTAATATAAAGGATATAATTTTGTTTCTATAATTAAATGAATGAAACTAATATACTTAAAGTATATTGATAATTTTTTTCATGACCTCTCAACAGGAATACAGTAATAACAAGTAATAAGAACAAAGTAAATACAAGAAATTGTAAAAGAATAAGGAGAACAGGGTAAAGAAATAACCTATAAAAAAGAATTATAGAATAAGACCGTTAAAGAAGAACACTGTAAATCATAGGATTCAATCCAAAATCGTAAGAAGAACAACTTCAATGTAATCGTATATATAGGTTGTTTTTCAATAAGGAAATCATTATCTTCCAAAAAAATGGGATCCTAAAATATTATTTTGGAAATTTCAGTTATTCATCTACAAAAAATGATATCATTTATATTGAATCAAAATTTCAAATTAGTTGACTTGTTTAATTAATGAGTTTTAAATTCAAAACCATTATCTCAAATTGATTTATTTTACGTGGGATATACCGGGAGATAAATTATAAATAATATTGATTTTATTTTTTACTCTTAAATATTTTGCTAATTTAATAGGATTAAATTAGATTTTATAGGTTAATGACCAAATTATTGATATGCTTATTTAATGAGTTTTTTCAAAAAAAAAAAATTAATAAAAACTAAACGGGTTTGAATTTTGAAGCCAGAACCTATAAATAAGGGAGTTAAATTATGAACAATATTAATTAGAGAAACTGATATCTCGTATATAAATAGAATGATATGTTGTAATTGATAATATAATTATTGAATTTAAAGATTCTATAATTAAATGTAATTGTGTTTGAATTTTATTTGAAGAAGATGATGTTAGCAATCTAATCTAATGGTGGAAAACATAAGATTGAAATGCAATCAAGGGTTCTGATTGCTTCATTGGTGAATTAAGGGTTCTCTTTAAATAATATTTAGAGACATTAAAAATGTATTTTCGGCAAAAAAAAAAAAAACTACACGGTGACCCATGTTTTTTTTTGTTTAGGTTAAAATAAGGTCTGAAGACCTTTTGAAAACAGTGGTGTATATCTGCGTTAGGAAGACCTCATGCAGACGTTTTTTGATCTGCGCACTTTCAAAAAACAAATACTCTGCGAGGGTATATGTCTGCGCGTTGTCTGCACGGCGTAGACAAAAATAGTTGCGCAGATCTTCACAAAGAAAACAAACAGCCCCTAAGTGTCAAATTAGCGGGCAAATATTTCTATAGCTAAATGAATTTTGTTGTCGCTAATTTTGTCAATAAAAATGAACTCAACAAATGTTTTTTACTTGCTTATTTATTTAAACAATTATAATTAACCAAGTAAAAAACAATTATAGCTACGATGCTATGTTTTTGTATTTTGTGTATGCAAAAACTAAATTTGCTATTTCATGAAAACATATTCCAAACACTTTGTGTTTTGAAACAATTTTTGTTCAAAACACATCTAAATCTTGAATTATTAAACTAAGTTAAAGCAATCTCATTGTTCTCAAAAGTATTTGGCTAAATATAACCACATTAATAAAATGTAGAACACCAACACTATTTCATTTTTTCTTTTAACTTTCTTTTAACAAAATTTGACCACAAAGATTAAGAGAGTTATTCAAGTCAAACAAATACATCACAACACTGGTAAAACGGTTTTAGTTAATTTGATGTCAAACAAATACATCACAGCATTGGTAAAACGGTTTGCGTTAATTTGATGATATATAGCTTTTCTCTCAAGACGATGAGAAACACAATTTTCTAGAAAAGGAGGTAGAATTTTTGTAGACGAATATCACAAAAAAATAAATAAATTAATAAATAAAAAATCGTCATCATAAGATAATAAGTTGAAGCATGATGACATAAATGTGAAACACACCTTTCATGCTTTGAACACAATAATTCATTAAAATTTAAAATTTCACAAGGATATACTTTTTTATTTAATATGCACAAGAACGCATAGTAAAGCACTAAAGTGTTTCAGTTATTCTTTTTTATATATAGAAGCAAATTTCCTTAACAAATATGATACGCTCACAAAAAGTATTGCGAAACATCAAAATATGTAATCAAGGATTGTGTAGGGACTAATATAGCATGATTTCAAAAATTATTATTACTTAATTAGTCAATATCTCAAATTATTATTACTTAATTAGACTATTTTAAAATTTAGTTTCTTTGTCTATCTTAAAGCTTTATAAAACCTGTTACCAATAAAGTATCAGATATAATCTTTACATAATATAACTAAAATCGGATTGCATAAATTCAATGTTATGTTAATTCTCATATTCATGAATTCAGATATAACATGAACCATTTTTATAGTTGGAAAATCAATAATTGATCTAAATCCAAATGAACCATTTTTATAGCTGCCAACACCTCCCATTAATTTCCGGTATCTCCACCTGCACCCCACCTCCGATCACCAATAGGATCACAAAACACATTCAAAATTCATGATTATTTCCACCTCCCACGTATACTATCACCTCCTCTTCGGCCTTCTCCTCCTCCACTATGCCCCACCGGCGTGCCCTGCCGCCGCCAGCTACTGGACCCTCCTCCTCCCAACCATTGGCATCTCCGCCATGCACATGCAGCTCCTTCCTAACGACCGTATCGTAATCTTTGATCGCACAGACTTTGGCTCCTCAAATATCTCCCTCCCCGCCGGAAAATGCCGCTTTGACCAAAACGACATGGTGTTGAAGCTCGACTGCACCGCACACTCAGTTGAATACGACGTCTCCTCCAACACCCTTCGCCCCCTCATGGTTCTCACTGATGTTTGGTGTTCCTCCGGAGCTCTAGACTCCAATGGCAGCTTAGTCCAGATTGGCGGATATAATGATGGTGATCATGCCGTAAGAGTTTATAGATCTTGTGATAAGTGCGATTGGGAAGAGATGCCATCTGGGTTGATTCAAAGAAGATGGTACGCCACCAGTCATATATTACCAGACGGCCGACAGATTGTTATTGGTGGTCGCCGGCAATTTAACTACGAATTCTTCCCGAAAACCTCACCGTCGGAGAAAGCTCAAAGCTTGCCGTTTCTAGTTCAAACATATGATCGGTGGATTGAGAATAACTTATACCCATTTGTATTTCTTCATACCGATGGAAATTTGTTCATCTTTGCGAATACCCATGCGATTTTATTTAATTACACCGATAACAAAGTTGTCAAGACTTACCCGGAAATACCTGGTGGCGACCCGAGGAACTACCCCAGCTCCGGCTCTGCAGTACTACTTCCAATGCGGATAGTACAAGATATTGTAGCTGTGGTTGAAGTTTTGGTGTGCGGTGGTGCACCGAAAGGAGCTTATACTAATGCTAAACATGGGAAATTCGATGGAGCATTGGATACATGTGGGAGAATTATGATATCCGACCCGAATCCTCAATGGGTCATGGAGACCATGCCTATGGGCCGGGTCATGGGTGACATGTTGTTGCTTCCAAACGGTGACGTTTTGGTCATCAATGGTGGATCAAGTGGGACCGCGGGTTGGGAACATGGGCGAAACCCAGTTCTTGAACCGGTAATATACAAACCTGACAACTCAATCGGGTACCGTTTTGAGGTGCAAAACCCGAGCATTATACCAAGAATGTACCATTCGACTGCGGTTTTGGTTCGAGATGGTCGGGTTATTGTAGGTGGTAGTAATCCTCATGAAAAATATACTTTCACAAATGTGCTTTATCCTACTGAATTAAGGTTGGAGGCATTTTCCCCTTCTTATCTAGATCCAAGTTCATCCGGACTTCGTCCGGAAATACTTGCGTCTGTTTTCCGTACACAGTTTGAGTATGGGGAACAGATGGTTATACAGTTCACAGTCCATGACCAGGTGGACATGAACTTAGTCTTGGTGACAATGGTGGCACCATCGTTTAACACACATTCATTTTCCATGAATCAAAGGTTGTTGGTTCTTGGTGGAGGAAACACCACGAAGATCATCGGAACATCCTACTATGAGGTGGTTGTGACGGCACCACCTACCGGCAATGTATCACCGGTGGGTTATTACCTTCTTTTTGTGGTACACCAAGGCATCCCAAGTGAAGGCATTTGGGTTCACTTGGAGTGACAAAACATTCGTAAGGTTGATTGTTAAGATAACTCTAAGGCTTACGTTAAACTAATAAATTTTTTGAAATGAGAAAATGTAAGTAAATACTATACATATTGTTTCATTCAGACATTTTTAAATGTTTTAAGACGGTTTAATCATTAACTTTGAATTTTATTTTATATTATTATTTATTTTAATTTCATTGTTACGAAATTATATACATTTTGTTGATGTGGCATTGATTGAACCTTGTACCTTTGGCATGTCATGTTTATTAGAATGATTTTTATTCTTCTTTTAAATGCGAGTTAGTACATGCATAGAATATAACTTAGAACTTCCTTGTTAATAATTTTATCTCACATTTTATTAGCCAAATGGCTAGCCTCAACTCTAGAATAATTTTATTCAATAACCAAATTTCAGTTTTACTCTATTAATTATTTTAAAATTGTTGACAACATTAAATTTACCATGTCATTGAAACTATGGTTTATAATCGCTCAACAATCTTCAATGGTTCGATATGATTGTTCTTCAACAATAAATTAGTTTTATTAAAAGCCAGTTACTCAAAGAAAGTTAAGCATTAACAAATTCCAGTTAGGGATTCGTTAAACCTGGTGTCCTATAGAAAGCGTATTTTTTGACACCAATTCTTTGTCCGCCTCTACCAACTTGGTTACTATAAAATCAAACAATCAATCATTTTCCTGTCTGTAATGACATGTTGGTTAGATTGAAATCTTTTAATAAATAATATTTTCCAATATACAATAGAAAAATTTATATATCTATATTAATTGTAAATCGACAATGTAACATTTTGCATAAATTACTCGGTTATACCAGATGATTTCTAACTCACTTGTATCATTCGAAGTATTTCGGAAATAGATTAGAGTATGTATACATTGTCATTATATTAAAAAAATATATAGTTAACTATGGTTAAGAAAACAAACATAAAATTAACTATGGCTGATTTACATTTTAACAACCATAACTCACTCTAATTAACTACCTCTAACCACTAACAATAAAAATGTGTAATTTTACAAAGTGTTTTTTTCCCGTGTAGTTTCTCAAATTGAAGGCAAGCACACTCCAATAATTCTGAAAAGAAAATAACAACACTTTGATTATTGTTTACAAAATTTCTTAAATGAAACCTAACCTTATTTTTATGGATGAAAGGAAAGAAGTTTGAAGTTTGAAGCAGACAAATGTCTTTTGGCAACTTGGAATTGGATTGATTGGCAAGGAATCTCACGTGAATGATTTAACCTTCTGACCCATGTTACATGTACCCACACTCCACTCCAATACCCCAATTTGACTTTTTGTCTGATTTAGATGTAAACCGTGACATATAGCTGTTTTTTGGCATTGTGTTCCAAAACTTATAAATTTGTAAACTAAAACAAATGGTAGTTAGTAAAAAAATTACCAATCTAAACATTTTCTTAAAAAAGATGTTACAAATACAAGTGTTAAAAGAAAGTAAACCCTATCTAGTTAATAAATTAATTTTGTATGGCCACTATGCATATTAAAAGCCGGTCCAAAGATATAGTGGGCCAATGACAAAAAAAAAATAGGCCCTTAAAATTGAAAATAGACAAATCGTTATAAAATTCATTATTAATATTAAAAAGCAAAAAACATTGCTACGACATTACAAACAATTAATTTCAAGAAAAATAATTTTCCTAGCATTTTTAAATAAGTTGATTTTTTTTTCTCTCTATATATACCATATATTCTAGGAATTTTGAGCCCCTTAGAGACATGACCCAGGGCGACCGCTTGGGTTGTCCACCGTCTAGACCATGCCTGAACAGACGTGTATTATCCCTTATTCATCATGGCTCACTGAATCACAACCCAAATGCCTTCGCTTGGGATATCGTGATTCACCACAAATAGCAAATAATACCCCGCCGGTGCAATGTTACCGGAGGGTGGTGCCGTCATGTTAACTTCATATGTCCAGTTTCCGACCACCTTTGTAGTTTTGCCGACATCAAGCACCAAGAGCCTTTGGTTCATCGAAAATGAATGTGTGTTAAATGAAGGTGCCACCAGTGTCACCGATATCATGTTCGGGTCCACCTTGTTTTGAACTGTGAACCGAACATTTATCAATTGTCTGTATTGAATTCTTGTCTGGGTCACGGGTGAAATTATTTTTGGACGTGACCCAGATGAACCTTGATTCAAATACGAGGGTGAAAACGCCTCTAGGCTTAATTCAGTAGGGTAAAGTACATTTGTGAAATTATAAAATGTATGGGGGTTACTTCCGCCAACTAAAATTCTCCCGTCTCGAAGCAGAATAGCAGTCGAATGGTACATTCGGGGTATAGTGCTCGGGTTTTGAACTTCAAAACGAGAATTAATCGGGTTATAATGCCGGTAAATTACAGGACTGAAAACCGGGTTTCGCCCGTACTCCCACCCGGCGGTCCCGTTTGACCCGCCATTGATGATCAAAACATCACCATTCGGTAGTAATAACATGTCACCCATGACCCGACCCAAAGGCATGGTTTCCATGGCCCATTTTGGATCCGAATCGGATATTTTAATCCTGCCACAACTATTCAACGCTCCATCAAATTTCCCATTTACAGCATTCATAAATGCTCCTTTAGGTGCACCCCCACATATTAAAATCTCCGCCGACGCTACGGTGGCATTGACGATACACAAAGGTAGTAGAACGGCGGAGCCCGTGCTTGGATAGTTTCTTGGATCGCCGCCGGGTATTTCAGGGTATGTTTTCAGAACTTGATTCCGAGAGTAATCAAATAAAATAGCACGATTATTTGCAAAAACAAACAAATGGCCATCGGTGTTAAGAAACACAAAAGGGTATAAATTATTCTCGATGTTCGCATCATTTGTCTGTACTAAAAACGGCAGACTATAAGCTTTCTCTGACGCCATAGCTTTTGGGAAGAACTCGTAGTTATATTGCCGGCGACCACCAATAACAATCTGCCGGCCGTCCGGTAATATATGATTAGTAGCGTACCATCTCCGGCGAAATAAGCCGGATTTTATCTCTTCCCACTCGCACGAACTACATGAGTTATTAAAAACTCTAATGACATGATCACCGTCATTGAACCCGCCGGTCTGAATGAGGCTGCCGTCTGGCATTAAAGCACCGGAGGAACACCAAACGTCGGTGAGGACCATGAGGGGACGAATGGAATTGGAAGCGACATCGTATTCGATAGAATGAGCTGTACAGTCGTTCTTCAAAATGTAATCATACTGATCCTCTCGGCATTTTCCGTCTGGAAGGGAGATGTTGGAGGCACCAAAGTCAGTCCGGTCGAAAACAATGACACGGTCGCTGGGGAGAAGCTGCATGTGCATGGCGGTGATGCCGATGGTTGGGTGGAGGAGGAACCAACTTCCGCCGAGCGCGCCGACAACCGTAGGATACAATATAGTGGCAAAGAACAGGTAGTAGGCGAAAGAAGCTGAAAGGATAATGAATGAAGCTGAAGCCATGGTGGGGACCTTCAACCTTGTATGTTTGGGGTATATATATAGAAAGTAAAAAACAGACTACATTCATCGATGAACTGGTGTATCCAAATTATATATACGACAAAAAGAGTTAATAAAAGGAAGAGTATATTACATAGAAATGGTCCTGTGGTCTAGCGAAATTGGCAATCACTCAAATAATTTCTGACATCGGCAACCTTATTAAACTTCGGCCACTTGAAGGCAAGCCTCCGCCTCCAATAATACACCCTCATACTCGTTTTTGTGCACAGTTACTAGCCAAAGCACAATCAAACGCGTCTAAAGACAAAAAGGTAAAAAAGTTCAATAAATTTCTTAATTACGAGATTAACTAGAGGTTAAGAAAATAAACAATCCATAGAACTTGCAATTAACAAATCAATATTAGACAATAAGTCCTACTCTACCGAACAATGAACAAAGAAATTTTAATAATTTACCTATTGTACGAAACAATAACAATAACTGTGTTGATGGTCTTAAAAAACTTGAGCATAATTAAACCATTGAAAAGTGAGCAATAAACCAAATAACTGACACCAATGCATAATTAATAACCAATGCATAATGAACAATAAACCACATAATTAACAACAGTTCACCAAACAAACCTAATAATTAATTGAAACTTTGAAGTTGAAATTTGAAAAAAAAAAAAAAAATACAACTAAACACCAAACACTGAAAACCAATAAAAACCAGTAGATAAAAAAACTAGTGTGTTAGTACATTTGCAAAGTAAAAACAGAAAAAACAAATAAAGACCTAGATAAATAGATAAAAAGTTTATATATTGTCTCCGTAATGGAGTTTTGGTGTATAACATCCATTTTTAGAAATTGATCTTTCTAGAAATTTTCATTTATTCAAATGTACTTTACCCTATTGAATATGGGGTTTTGGACCAATCTACCTTATGCATAGCCTCGTCTCTGGTCGCAACGGTCTACAGGACTACGTCACATCCACGTCATTAAGTTGTGGAACGGTTAGGTGTCCACGATGGTGCGGTGGCACTTGTGTATTAAGTTGTATATCTCGGGCTTTGAGCCCTATTTAAACAATGTATGGAGTAGGGTTTCGCCTCAACCCAACCTCCACCCTTCCATAAGAGAAACCCTAGCCTTAAGTGTGTTTTAGTGTGTGTTGTGTGAGATTTGAGGATTTTTTTTTTTTTTTTTTTTTTTTTTGCAAATATAGGGGTGTTTGCAAAAATCTTTGTAGAAATCTGAGTGTTTTAAAATGGTTTGTCAAAATAGGGTTATTAGGAGGAGACCCACCATATGTTTGGTAATCTTGACATGGGTGGGCTGATTTTAATTTTGGGTATGGATCAAATAGTTAGCCTATGGTTTGTTTAATTTAATGTTTGAATAAACGTTGTTTGACCAAGTTCAAAGAAAAGAAAATGTGGTGTATTTGGTCCTTTTAGTGTCATAGTCTTTAGGGGTAATAGCTAGGTTTTAGTTTAATTTTGTTTATTACCGTTGTGTATTTTGTAGGCTATTTACAACCTCTTGCTTTTGGAATTATTGAGTAGCCTTTGAATAAAAAGAAACAAACTTCCATCTGTTTTTTCTTCCTTTTCTTCTTGTATACAATAGCAATAGGGAATACATGTTTGTTTTTTTTTCTTATCTATTCAGAAGTTGTAAGGGCCGAACCAACATTTGGTATCAGGGCCCTAGGTTCAAACCTTGGGATCATAAGAAGAGGTTCTATGTGAACCGGTTGCAGTTCAATGTGAGCTTAACAAAGCTCAATTTGAGCCGAGTTCAAAACCAGAAATATGTGTGATGTGTGATTGAGTGTAACATCCCAAATTTCAAGACCAAAAAATTTCATTTTTGAATTAATAGTTTATAAAACATTTTACCATAACTTTGTCAATAAGCAACACAATTCAAAATCGTAATGTTGTGTCCTAAACCATAACATCAAAAGTAATGAAAATCAGAGTACAATCCCAGAAACCCAAAGCGGAAACCATGTGTGTGTGATGTGCTGCTTGTGACATCCTCATTTTTCACGGCCAGAAAAGACCGATTTTATTTATGCTTTATAAAAATCAGAGTACCTCTTTTAATAAAAATGTTGCGGAATTTGTTCCAAGTAAAACATGATAAATACGTTATCAAAACACTTCTGAAGAAAAGTATTTGTATTCATTTTAAAACATTTGGATGTCATCGTCAATACAAAAACATAAGCATAAACAGAACTTACATTCAGTATCATTAGTGATTTATATCTCCTTAATCTCTCAGTGTAATGTGACTTTATATCAACACCTGTGATATAAATAAATTGAGTGGGTCAGGTTGGGAAACCTGGTGAGTACATAGGGTTTTCAACCCACAATAATATAATTATTATGTTTAAACAATCAAACAATCATCCCAATTACCCATCCCCATTATCTTCTTTACTTCCAGGGTTATAGGGTTATAGGACTGACACTAAATCCATAGCTGCCGATGCTTGTTCGTAAAACACTAATTCCATAGCTGCTATAGTTTATTCACCGAGTACTAAATACATAGCTACCAGTGTTTATCTAATAGGTATTAAGTCCATAGCTATCAATTCCTAACAGGTACTAAGTCCATAGCTACCAGTGTTTGTCCGATAGGCACTAAGTCCATAGTTGCCGATGTTATCTATTAGGCACTAAGTCTATAGCTGCCAATGTTTACTCACATCATCTTTTATCTCTCATCATTCATCTACCCATGTCATACCCAACATGTTTGTATATATAAAATACGTATATAGTTTAAATCATTTAAAACATGTATAAAAACGTTCGTCCAGCATAGATAGCAAGTATTCAGATAATATGCACAAATAGTACATAGTTTATATAAAATACTTCATATCTATATGTAAGATGAAAGTAACTATGCACTCACCTGAAAAAGGTGATGATTCTGCCTTCGAGCAGCGCTTCGTTATCTCAAAACAATTATCCTTCGATAAAACCTAGTATCAATACCACTAGGGTTTAGTCTAACGTTAACTGTGACTAATTAATAGCCTAGCTATTATTATTATTATTATTATTATTATTATTATTATTATATAAGCGTTAAACAACACTCTATATAACTAATAATAATAGCCCAAATAATTATTTTAAGGTCCTAATAATGTTACTATATTAAAACACAAGCTATACTAAATATAGGTTAGGTACAGCTCACTTACAGCGGGTTTCCTTGGAAACCAGGCTCCGCCGGAGTAGAGTTTCTGAGCTGAAAGGCTCTTTTCTTGAGGCTTTGGGAGCCTCGGGGCTTCCTTCGGGTGCTAGGGGGTTTACCTAGACTTTAGGGGGGGGGGGGTTTGGGGCTTTAGAGAGAGAAACTAGAGAGAGAATGAAGGGTTTGAAGGTGTGAGGAAGTGAGGGAACCCGACACCTCTATTTATAGGGGTGCTGACTGATGGACTCGCCGAGTAGGAGGACCTACTCGCCGAGTTGGGGCATGTGGCAGCCTTCTGGTGGTGCCACGTGTCAAATTCTAGTGGTGCCACGTCACCCCCTATCGCGCATCAGCCTTTAAACTTAGAAAAATCATAAATCTCGCATACGTGCTCCGTTTTCGACATTATTTTTTTTCAGCACGTAGGTAAAATCAAGATCAAAAATTTTCATTTATACTCCATCGGCTAATTCTCGACCGATCTCAAATTTAACAGTAGGAGGAGTTTAGACTGCTAAATGACCGCGAAGAATTCGTAACTCCTTCATACGGAATCCGTTTTTGTCTATCTTTTTACTGTTGAGTTCCTATTAATGAGATATTCAACTCTCATTTAGGTCATGTAAGCCAAAAACCACTCGAACTAAAATTCGAGTTTCGGGTCGTGCACTGCTAAGCCGAATCTTAGATAAATCATAACTTCCTCATACGAAGTCAGATTTGGGCGTTCTTTTTATGGATGTTCTCGGTTTAACATATACTACAACTTTGGTTTAGATCACTAAGGCTAAAAAGTCATCCATCATAAATTCACTATTTACGTCTCCCGGTGCCATGCCGGTTTTGCCGAAAAACTTCGACGTGCCATAAGTTCTTCGTTATAACTCGGATTTCGGCGTTCTTTATATGTACGGAACCCTTGAGACATATTCTACAGCTTGGTTAAGATTATTTATTATAAATAATCTTTTGTCGAAAAGTCGTTTTATTCGACCGAGTAGCTCACCTTGGGGAGCGCCGATCCTTTTTGTCAAGAAGAAGGATGGTTCACACCGGATGTGTATTGATTACCAGGATTTGAACAAGTTGACGGTCAAGAGCCGGTATCCGTTGCCGAGGATCGATGATCTGTTCGATGAGTTACAGGGGGCATCTTGGTTCTCCAAGATAGACTTGAGGTCGGGTTATCATCAGATGAGGGATCGGGATGAATATATCCAGAAGACAACATTCAGAAATCGTTATGGGCATTACGAGTTTGTGGTGATGCCTTTTGGGCTCACCAATGCACCAGCTGCGTTCATGGATCTCATGAACAGGGTGTGCAGGCCGATGTTGGATCGGTCGGTGATCGTATTCATTGATGATATTTTGGTATATTCGAGGTCTAGAGAACAACATGAGGAGCATTTGAGGGAGATCCTTGGAGTTCTGAGAACGGAGAGGCTGTATACCAAATTCTCCAAGTGTGAGTTCTAGTTACGAGAGGTTCAGTTCTTGGGACATCTCGTCAACCAGAATGGGATATTGGTCGATCCGGCCAAGATTGAGGCAGTCATGAGGTGGGAGGTGCCGAGATCACCCACCGAGATCAGGAGCTTTTTGGGATTGGCCGGCTATTATCGGAGATTTATTAAGGATTTCTCCAAGATCGCTGTGCCACTCACCAAGATGACCCGGAAGGGTGTTGCATTTTCGTGGGGTCCGGAGCAGCAGACCTCATTTGAGACACTTTGCCAGAAGCTATGCGAGGCCCCAGTTTTAGCCCTTCCGGAAGGGATGGAGGATTTTGTGGTATATTGTGATGCATCGATATCCGGACTGGGAGCGGTGCTTATGCAGAAGGGGCATGTGATAGCGTATGCTTCGAGGCAGCTTAAGCCTCATGAGTCGAGATATCCCACTCATGATTTGAAACTGGGAGCGGTAGTGTTCGCCCTCAAGATTTGGCGACATTATTTATATGGGGTTCGGTGTACGATATACACGGACCACAAGAGCTTGAAGTATTTGATGGATCAGCCCAACCTGAATATGCGCCAGAGGAGGTGGTTGGACGTGGTCAAGGATTATGATTGTGAGATCCTGTACCACCCGGGCAAGGCTAATGTTGTAGCCGATGCTCTGAGCCGAAGGGCGGAGGGCGCCCCATTGCGGGATGTTTGTTTGAGATTGACAGTGATGACCCCGGTGTTGGATGCTATCCGTGGGGCCCAGGCTGAGGTTGTGAGGTCAGAAAGTCAGAAGAGAGAGCGAGTTGTTGGGCTGGTATCGAAATTTGTTACCGATAGTCGGGGGCTTATGACTTTTCAGGGTTGGATATGGGTACCGTCCGTGGGCGGAACACGTACAATCTTGATGGAAGAGGCTCATCGATCGAAATTCTCGATCCATCTCGGGGCCACTAAGATGTATTTGGACCTGAAAAAGGATTATTGGTGGCCCTGTATGAAGAGGGATGTCGCATGGTTTGTAGAGAGATGCTTGACCTGTCGCAGGGTTAAGGCCGAACACCAGTGTCCACATGGTAAGCTACAGCCATTAGAGGTTCCCAAGTGGAAATGAGAACAGATTACCATGGATTTTATCACTAAATTGCCAAGGACCGCGAGGGGTGTCGATGCAATTTGGGTGATTGTGGACAGGTTGACGAAGAGCGCTCACTTCCTTGCCATCAGTGAGAGCTCCTCTACTGAGAGGCTGGCAGAGTTATATGTGAGGGAGGTGGTATCGCGGCATGGAGTTCCGATCTCGATTGTTTCAGATCGAGATGTGCGTTACTTCCAGATTTTGGAAGAAGTTTCACGAGGAGTTGGGTACGAGGCTGCATTTTAGTACCGCATACCACCCACAGACGGACGGGCAGAGTGAGCAGACGATTCAGACGCTTGAGGATATGCTTCGGGTATGTGTATTGGATTTCGGAGGGAGTTGGGACACGTATTTGCCCTTGGCGGAGTTTTCTTATAACAACATCCATCATTAGAGCATTGGCATGCCGCCCTTTGAGCTGTTGTATGGGAGAAGGTGTCGAACCCCCATTTGCTGGAAAGAGGTAGGGCAGCGTGTGATGGGCAGCACCGAGATTGTGCTTCAGACGACAGAGCAGATCCAGCAGGTCAGGCAGAGGTTATTGACCGCTCAGAGTCGTCAGAAGAGTTATGCGGATAGACGTCGCTCCGAGCTCAAGTTTCAGGTCGGCGACTTCGTGCTCCTGAAGGTCTCTCCTTGGAAAGGAGTGATCCGATTCAGGAAGAGGGGCAAGTTGGGGCCCCGATATATTGGTCCTTTCAGGGTGATCGCGAGGGTAGGCAGGGTAGCCTATTGTTTGGAGTTGCCAGCAGAGTTGGGTTAGAATCATGACACTTTTCACGTATCGCAGTTGCGAAAGTGCATAGCCGACGAGTTGGCAGTGGTACCATTAGAAGATATTCAGGTGGATGCGAGCCTGAATTATGCCGAGAAACCAATCGCGATTCGGGATCGGAAGATCAAGGTTCTGAGGAACAAGGAGGTGCCATTGGTGCAGGTTCAGTGGCAGCATCGGAATGGGTCCGACCTGACGTGGGAGTCCGAGTCGGAGATGCAGGAGCAGCATCTGGAGTTGTTTTCGGAGTAAGACTTCGGGGACGAAGTCTGGTTCTAGTGGGGGAGAATTGTAACAGCCTGAAATTCAGATTCTACCATTTAACTTTTCATCTTTTCCAAGTTGTCATATTGGGTCCTTTGTGTTGAGTGTTAAGTTGGTGAGTACACTAGGCGTACAAGGAGTATGTTGTGCGTACTCGCGCGCTTATCTTGTACGCGGATTCCATCCGGGTACGCTGGGCGAACCTAAGGTTACGCCGGGCGTAACCGGCCCATATTCAAAACCCTAATATGAATTGAGGGCTATAAAAGGAATGAGATGGTCTTGTCCCTCAGCCACCATCTTTCAGAAAGAAACCCTAAGAGAGCATTTCCTTCGTTTTTAGCTTGGGTGTGAGTGTTCCAAGCTCTAAAGTGCCATTTCAAGGTGGCGAAAGAGAAGAGGAGACCATTATGGAGGCTAGCAGTTGGTGGACAAGTGTGGATCTAAGGACTACAAAGGTTGGAGCTTCTTCCTGAGGTAAAAAGTTCAGATCTTGCCTTGTAGTTTATATGGTGCACTCCTTGGACCAATTTCTAGGGTTTTTGGTCCCAAGATGGAGACTTTATGAGCAAGTAGTCTCCATTAGCCTAGATCTATCATATTCCAGAACTATATGAGTTGTATGTTCATAAAAATGCAATATTGGATGTGAATGTTGAGCCATGCATGAGATCTAGACTTTTGGAGGAGAAGGGAAAGGGTTAGAAGGTGTGGGGAACCTTTATAGCCATGAAAAGGCTTAAAGGTTTCGACTTTATGGATTAAGAAGTATTAAAATGGCCAGATCTGGAATATGGGGTTATGTCTTAATCGTTTAAGACATTGGAATGAGAAAGTAAGAAACTAGGATGTAAGCTGGGCGTAATCCCAGTACGCGCCGCGTACTGGGTCGCGTCCCCCATTTCTGGAATGCAAGAGTACGCCCCGTGTATTGCTTGTTGTTGACTTTTGTTGACTTTTAGGGTTTTGGTCAACATGTGGACTTTCGAGTTAGGGAGGGGTGAAATTGTCTTTTACTCTTCTATGGGATAGTGGAAAAGGACGTAGCATAGCCTTGGAAGCTGATAATAATTAGAATAATTATTTGTTGTGAATAGGTGGGGCTAGGTCGTTGTTTCGGGATTCAAAGATATCGAGCACGTGAGATTCTAGACATCATACGAGGTGAGTCTTCTCACTATACTGTACCTGGAAAGGTACCTATGTGTGACCGGAAGGTCTTATATGTTATGAGATGCATGTTTGTACGATATGCATTGCATGTTCGGTATGCATTATTTATGTGATATGTATGCTATGTATGATATGGGCCGGAAGGCATTATGATATGGGTCGGAAGGCATTATGATATGGGCCGGAAGGCATTATGATATGAACCGGAAGGTCAGAGAGTTATGGACCGGATGGTCGACACGGGTAAGGCTGGAAGGTTTACCGAGTTGGGACGGAAGTCCCCTGAGACACATGGACCGGAAGGTCGTATGGAGTATGGCCTGGAAAGGCGTATGTGTGTAAGTGGTATTTTGGGGAACTCACTAAGCATTTATGCTTACAGTTGTTGTGTTATGTGTTTCAGGTACTAGCAAGGACCGTGGAAAGGCGCCCGGCGTGACTCGTACACACTAGAGGAAGGATTTGATTTTGTAATCTTGGGATACAATATGTTTTGTTGACTATCATTGGATATTTTATAAAACATTTTATGTGGAAATGGTTGTGTGAAAAATGAAATTTTTGTTTTGAAATTTACGTTGTAACAGATGATGATGGTAAGGAAGATTTTGGAGTACAAGATGGGTTTCAAGGAGATGATGTTAATGGTGAGGTGTTCAATATTGATGAAGATAATGAACTTGAAGAATTAGAAAAGCTCATGGAGGAAGAAATTAAGACAATTCATCAAGTCAAACGCACCAAACCGAGAGCATCTGTCCCGTTCTTCGTTGAAGTTATTACTTACACAAAACCAACAACTTTGATGAGTGAGGAATGTGATGATTTGTCGAGTGATGAAGACGAGGCTAATTCCAAGGAGACGAGTCCAGTGGTGAAGGAAGCGAAGATTACTATGGAGCTTAATGAGAGTGATGAAAAATTGGAGACTAAAGGGATCAAAAGGAAGATTGATGAAGACGAGAAAAAAGCTAAAAAGGAGAAATCAAAGAAGGCATACATTCGACGTGTCCAATCTTACAAGAGCAAATGGAAAGAACATAAAATTCAGGTGGTGATGGACTCCTATGACAGCTCAACATAGGAGGCACAGAGTCCGGCTCACGACTCCATCAAAAAAGAAGCGCTTCTCGGGTGGCAACCCAAGTTTGGTTTGCATTTTCTTTTCTTTTCTTTTTAGGAATTTTTTAGGAAAATGATCAATTCGTCATCCAAAAACTTTTAAATAGGAAAAATTAGATGTGGGGTAATTTAGAGTTAAGTGATAAACAAATAAAATAAACAAATATCATTCATTAAATTAATTTTTTTTTCAAACTATTATCACTGTAGCACCTGGTTCTTGGTACGTATTCTTTGTAACTAACTCTTTAAATATTGCATTTTCGGTCTTGGACTCGGCGAGTTGAAGGACCAAATCGCCGAGTAGAAGCGGGATAAGACGTGAGGTCTAAGCCGTGGACTCGGCGAGTAGACCCTGTCTGGGAAAAACCCTAACCTGGGTGTTTGCACCCTATTTAAACACTCTAACTTGGCCTTCCTTTGCCCCTAACACTTCCAGAGAGCTGTAGAGCGAAACCCTAGCCCCATATTGTTCTTGTGAGTGATTTTTGGCTTTGTGAAGGAAGTTTGGAGCTTAGAGAAGAAGTAGGAGGTTGAAGAGTGCAAGGAGGGGAAATAGATCCGAAATCTACACTGTGAGAAACTTCCATTCAGGTAGTAAAGTTCCTACCTTGATCATTAGTTCAGTAGATCCCATTTTTGTCCCTAATTTGTGGTTTTTAAGCCTAAAAACCTCAAGCTCCATGTGTTTATGCTCTATGTTCTGAAAGGACTTCAGATCTGGACCTTATGGACTTCTTAGTAGTGTAAAGCCTCTGTGGTTGAAGTGATTGAGGTCCCTATTGAGTGTGTGACCTCATAGAGAGATTGGATTTGCCTTTTGGAGCTTATGGGTCCATGCTTGCATGTAAAGTTTGCAACTTTATGTGATAAGCATGCCCCAGGAGCTTAGATCTATGGTTTAGAACCGTTGCATGTCTCAGTTTTGGTTGGTATGGAGAGTGGGTTGAAGGGACTCGGCGAGTTCTATGAAGATGGTCTTAGACTCGACGAGTTGGATGGACTACTCGGCGAGTCCTATGAAGATTGCCTTGAACTCGACGAGTTGTTCTTCAAACTCAGCGAGTCGTATGAACTGTTCCCGATTTCAGAAGAGTAAAAGTGAGGAAGGCCCAGCCCTTCGTAGCTACATGCGGAATTAGCAATTTAGCGTATAGCAATAGTCCCAGAAGCCCCAAATCTCAAAGATAAATGCTCTGGCGGAGATTTGGAGCGAGTTGATGAGATCTGCTCGAACGGACTCGGCGAGTCGAGTCGCGAGTCGGTTAGTTGTCCCCGTTTAGCGAGTCAGGGCGACTCAGTGAATGGGAAGAGGGACTGGATGAGTTGAAAGTGGGATAGTAGTGTCGGGACTCGGCGTGTCTGTGCCATGACTCGGCGAGTCCAGTCAACTGGAAGTTGACTTTGACCAAGGAGTTGACCTTGGACCAGGGGTAGATTTATCATTTGACCTAAGGGTATTTATGAGTACCTAATCTATGTTTATGGATTTATAGCCGGAGGATTACCGGTGCGGCATTCAGGCATCAATTGAGCAGATTTTCAGCAGCTACTTTTCGAGGTGAGTTACCTTTCAGTAGGGGTGGGTCTAAGGCCACAATGTCGGCCTGTCGAAAAGGGGTGTTTATAAGATCATGGTCTTCATGATAATTATCTTGGACTGGTTATGTGATTTATCTGGATTATATGTTATGTGTTTAGAAGGGATTAATTTCCCTAATAGTGGTCCATAGGACCCAAGGGTAGGTCAGTACCCGGATATGCCTGACTGTATGTTTATGTCTGTTGATTGGATGTTAGTAGTAGGAGGTGAAACAGTCCCCAGTTACCGGTTGAAAGATACCGATGTTGATTACCGGTTGAAAGATACCGATGATGGTTACCGGTTGAAAGATACCGATGAAGATTACCGGTTGAAAGATACCGATGAACGTTACCGGTTGAAAGATACCGACGACATTGTGTGGTATGTGGTATGATTGGGGAACTCACTAAGCTTCGTGCTTATAGTTTTTGTTTTTGGTTTCAGGTACCTCTTCGTCGAAGGGGGAAAAAGCCAGCGGCGTAGCAATGCATCACACACACTCTCATGTTCCGCAAGATGTTTTGGGACCATACTCTGATTTTCAATATTTATGATGTTATGGTTTGAAATACAATATTATGATTTTGTAATGAATGTTTATTGACAATGTTTTTGGAAAAATGTTTGCTAAACGGGTTAATTCAAAAACGAAATTTTTGGTCTTGAAATTTGGGTCATTACAATATTTTTCAACCGGTAACCGCCATCGGTATCTTTCAACCGGTATCTGTCATCGGTATGTTTCAGCTGGTAACTGGGGACTATTTCACCCCTACCACTAGCATATAATAGCAAGATATAAACATACAATCAGGCATATCTGGGTACTGACCTACCCTTCGGTCCTAACGACCTATGCCAGGGAAAGACTATTCCCTATCACTACCACTAACACAAATATCATACCATGCAGGCATATCTCATGACCAAATCACATAACCACACCAAGATAATTATCACAAAGACAATTATCTACTAAATACCACTGTTGGTGGGTCGGCATTGTGGCCTTAGACTCACCCCTACTGGAAGGTAACTCACCTCGATGTCGTGTAATGTCTGAACCGTCCTCTGCACGAAGATCGACTCTCCTCGACTCCTCAATCCCTACACGACAACCCTTCTAAGTCATCAAATTGAAAACACAACCCTAACCAGGGTCAACTCCAGTCCAGTCAAAGTCAACATTGGTCAAAGTCAACATCCAGTTGACCTGACTCGCCGAGTTGGCCTACCAACTCGTTGAGTCCATGCTCCTCAAACCCGATATAAACCCCGACTCAACTCGTCGAGTCTAGCAAGAAATCGACGGGTTCTCCTTCAATCATACTATCTGGATCATCTTCATCTGACTTGCCGAGTTCCCCCTTGAACTCGTCGAGTTCATCTCCCTCATAAGAACACATCCAGTCAATGACTCGCTGAGTTGTATGAACAACTCGTCGAGTTTATCTTCAAGGGTTGGGAGATTGCCTTGGACTCGTCGAGTTTGCTCAATCCACTCATCGAGTCCCATGATGTCCAGGTCCCTTTTCGTGTCTAAACAACTAAGGGACTTTCCTTCCTTCCACTGTTCCATCCACATAAAGGATTTGGTGGTCAATACACACCGACTCGCCGAGTTCCAAGAACAACTCGTCGAGTATATCCTTGACCCTTACCATACAGTCGATTTAAATGGTCCTTAACACATCAAAACCATAGATCTGGCCTCCTAATATCCATTTTTTATATAAATTTCCAAACTTGGTGCACATGCATGGGGTTTTTGGCTCAAAAATCCATAAAAGGTGCTCTACAATGAGCATGGGGCTCTCATGGCCATAAAGTTGGCACCTTTATGCCATAAGACCCCTCCAATGAATCAAATCTGAAAGTAGAACCCCATGAATCACTTCATAAATCCGAAAATGGCTTGGAAAGCCCTAAATGCACCCTAAAATCTAAGCCCTAAAGATGAATAACCAAATGGAAGACCAAAATAGGGGCATTTACCTTGATTGAGCTGAAAATGGAATAAGATCTCTAGATCTACAAGCCCCAACTCGAATTCCTAAGCTTCTTCCTTCCTTTCAAGCTTCATAAACCACCCAAAAGCACCAAAATGGCCTTAGATCACACAAAAACGGCTATGGTTTCGATATAGAGCTTCTTCGGAGAGATAGGGACGAGGAAGGCTGAGTTAAGACGTTTAAATAGGGTGCAAACCCTCAGATTTAGGGTTTCCCTCAAACAGCACCTACTCGTCGAGTAGGTCACTTAAAATGCCCGTAGATCATGACCTACTCGACGAGTTGGGCCTCCAACTCGTCGAGTCCCAGAGAAAAACACAGAAATGCTTAAAATAAATGCGTACCGGGAATCAGGTGTTACATTGAGTTTTTTTCGAAAATTGATTTGTGTGAGTTGAAAGAAAGGGTTATGCATTGAATCCAAGTTCTCGGTGAACCAAGAAGACAATGAGCATGTGTGGTGAGGCCAACTTGTTTGGAGAAGCTAGTCAAAGTGAGAAATAAAATCAGAAAAAAAAAGAAGACGCCAACAACAAACTTCGATGGATCAAGTCAGGTTCAAAGTAGCAATATCTCATTGCAATGCCCTAATTTAACAACTACAAACTATACAATTTAGTTGATTCTGGTGGAGTCGATCCTACAAGCATATGGTTTATGGGAAGCAATTGATCCGATAACTGGAAGAGCAGTGGAGGCAAAGAAAAATCTGATGGCAAGATCATTTTGTGTTTAAAACTCTACTCAAAGATATATTGCTTCAAGTGGCTAAGAATAAGAATGCAAAAGACGTGTGGGAAGAGCTTCGTGTGCGGTATTTTGGAGTCAAAAGAGTCAAAAAAGGCAAGACTTCAAACATTTAGAACCGAGCTAGATATGTTGAAGATGAAAGAGGGTGACACAATTGATGAGTTTTTGAAGAAATTTAGTGAGATTTGTAATGCCCAATCCCTAGGTAAATTCCTTAAGTTCTTATATATTTACTATTTTCGCATGAAAGGTCATTACATTAGGCGTAACTGTGAGTTACATTAAGCGTATCTCATTAAACTTGATTGCGTGTTCCTCTTGAGTATGTTGGACGTACTCGTGGTAGGGGCAAACCCTAATTTGTGGGTTTCAGACCCTACCTCATTATCTCCCTTGAGGCTAAACTTATCTTCAGCCTCCATCGTCTAAAGCAGTCCCCTCGAAACCCAAGCCCCCATTTGTGAGATTCTTGAGCCTTTGAGTGATTTTGTATGTTTTTGGTGCTTATTGAAGAAGAAGGAACTCATTGTAGAAGTGTTGATTAGCTTGGAGTTTGTAGATCCAAACTTTATACATCTTGATCATCCTTCTGGAGGTATAAATTCTCAACCTTTATGGTTCATTGCTTAGATCTAAGTTTGCTTATGGTTTTGTCATATTTTGGTCCCATGGGTTGATTCTTGTGATTAAAATCTACTCCAGAACTTAGGTTAGAATTCCTTGATGTTTCTGAGATCCCTTGTGCATAAAAATCATATCTTGATGGATTTGGTTCATCCATTCATGAGTTGTTGTTCTTGATATGAAGTTTGTAATGTCCCATTCCTGGTATGCATTTGATTTATTTAAGTACTTATTTTGTAAAAGGTACTCGATGAGTTAGTAGCCCTAACTCGTTGAGTAGATGCCAGATTGGATGCGGGTATTAAGTGGTTTACTCGATGAGTCGTAAGCCTAGACTCGACGAGTAGGTCCGTCAGGAGGAAACCCTAATCCTTAAGGTTTTCACCCTATTTAAGCATCATAACAGATCTACACCCCAGCCTCCATCACTTCCACAGCCCACTCTCGAAACCCTAATCATCCCTGTGTGTTATTGAGTTATTTCTTGCCACCTTTGTGATTTAAAGCTAGAAGAAGCAAGCAAAGGCTTGGAGTTGCAGAAGGAAGGTTGGAGATCTAGAGCTAAGGACTCATTTCTGTCTTCATAGAGGTATAAAGCTTATACCTTGGTTGTTATTCACTTAGATCTCCTTCTTAGATTGTATGTTGTCATTTTTGGGCCATTTCCAAGGTAAATCCGAGATTTGAATCCTTGGGGAAGAAAGGCTTAAGATTTGGGCACTCTTGAGCTTCAAAAGCTCAAAGTTTCCACCTTTATTCAGCTATGGCCCCATTCTATGGCTTAGACCTTCATTTTGGCTTGGATTGGGTGTTTTGGCTTCATAACACCATGCACGTACATAAAGTTAGAAACTTTACGTGTAATGCTAGTCTAAGGAGTCCAGATCTGTGAGTTAGAAGCATGGGAATGGATTAGAATCGACTGAATTGATATGTCACTTGGAGGACTCGACGAGTTGGGTCATGAACCCTAACTCCTTTTCTAGTTATGAGTGAAACCATTGAGTTTAGGAGAGGACTTAGTGAGTTGGACACGATTGGGACTTGGAAGCTGAAGAACTCGACGAGTTAGAGTCGATATGTCCTGATGATATGACCGGAAGCACTCGACGAGTCTGGGAAGGGACTCCATGAGTTGACTCATTTGAACACATGTATGAATTGTTCATGAACTCTCCGAGTTAGAAGAATAGTCGACGAGTTCGGGTTGACTGGGAGTTGACCTCGACTTTGACATTGACCAAAATGTTGACTTTGACCAAGGGTAAAATGGTCATTTTACCTTGAGAAGGATTATAAGATTTTGACTAAGTATTGTTGTGATATAGATAGCCGGCAAGTCATTGGAGCAGCTATTAGATATTCCTCACCATGAGTTTTTGCAGAAAACTTTGCGAGGTGAGTTTTCCTCCAGTAGGAACGGGTCGAAGGCACCAATGCCGACCCATTTATGTATTTAGAGTATGCCAGACTTTGGTTCAATGTCGGGGTTAGTCCGATGCAGAGTATATGTTTTCCCGACTTCGGTCCGATGGCGAGGCGGTCCTGAGAAGAGTATATGTATGCTTGATGTCTTTGTGATTCATGCATGTTGTTTGTTATGAGTATCGGGGCAATCCCGATTCATATTCGTTAGATGTTATATGTTATATTTATGTGTTATGTGTTCCGGGGCAAGCCCGATACATGTTAGTTAGATGTTATATGATATGTTTTGTGTATATGATTTATCATATGGTGTGTATGTGTCGGGGTGAGCCCGATGCCAGACGTAGTCTAATGCCGGGGTGAGCCCGATGTCGGGCAGGAGTCCAATGCCAGGTAAGCCGATGCCGGGTTCGTCCCGATGCAGCTGGGTGATGTCCCATAGCTGTATTATCTGTTATTAGATATATGTGTATGGTATGTGGTAGTTTGGGAGAGATCACTAAGCTTCGTACTTACAGTTTTCAGTTTTGGTTTCAGTTACTTCCACTAGCAAAGGAGAGTAATTAAATATATGGGTTGATTGTGTAAATCATTCATTCTTTTATATGTGGGTTTGTGATCCAAGATTCCTTATGTTGGACTAAGTCCATGGGGTGACCCATGGATACTCCATGGAGGTTAAAATCCATGGAGCATAAGGAATGGGAAAAGTTTTGAGTTACATGGTGTATCCCTAATAGCCACCATATAAAAGAATCCCATGGCTCAAGAAATCGGAGACTATGAGTAATAGAAAGGGCTAGCCGATTTTATGAAGTGTTCCAATTTCTCTCAAGTCATTCCATGTGTATTTGGTGTTGTGTGAACCATTTGAGGTGTCACACTTGGGGCACTAGGAACTTAAGCTTCATGAAGACTTTTTACATCAAAGAGGTATGTAATTCTAACTTGATATATTCATATGAATCAATGTTATTATGCTAGTTAGGATGAATACCTTGGAAAGTTCATATTTTCATGTATAATAGAGAAAAAATAGATCCAAGGTATTTAGGGTTGCATGTACACTTAAGAGTGTTAGAATGCTCAAAACCCAATAGTGGTATCAAAGCCTAGGCTTGTTTTCAATTATACTTGATGCAAATTGCTGAAAATGCTGAAAAAATCGATTTTCTGGCTTTCTGGGTACTGGACTCGCCGAGTCCACTGATGAAATCGCCGAGTCCATGAAGAAACTCATCCTACTCGTCGAGTAGGTTGATACACTCGACGAGTAGGAGCCCCAGATAGCGTATTTTCGAGTTTTTTTTGGCTAGAAATGGACTAGGAACATTACCCTAAGATGTTTTTGAACTTATAAACTTATTTTTGATGTGGTGATGTTCATACTAATCCAATTTCAAAGATAATTGTCAATAGATTCATGTTTTATCTTAGTTTAATGTTTAGGCTAATTACATGAAAAAGTTTGATTTGAATTATCTTGTTCTTATGAGTTGCTTAGATTAATAGAAAAGTTAATTAATTATGTGATTTCAATCCATTTTAATCTAAGAGTTGATTCTGAAATGTGTTTTTGTAACTTGTCCTCAAGTTATATGAAAAGTCACATTTAAGTTTCATAAAACTCATAAAAGTTGGCAATGGTTACAAAAATGAAGTCTTGTCCTCAAGTTATGGAGGTTCAAGAGTCACTTCATTAAGTAATAAAATGTGTAACCTTAATTAATTCCATAAGTTACAAAAATAAAGAAAAGTTACATTCTTTTATTAGCTTAAAGTCTTCCATAACTTGTCCTCAAGTTATGGAACTTGAAGAGTTTTTTTAATTAAAACTACTTTAAACACATAAGTTGTGGAATTAATTAGTTTTGAATAGTTTCAAAACTTGACCTCTAGTTTTGGAATTTGAAAAGTTTTCACTTATGAATACTTTAATTCCTAGTTAGCCCTTAGAATTTAAAAGTTAAAATTCGACCCTTATACTTTATAATATTATAAGTTAATAATATTTATATATACGTATACGAGTAAAGTCAGTCTTACCGTTAGTAGGCCTCATTCACGAAGCCGGTCTATAAGGGGGTATAAGGTTACTGCCTATAAAATGGCAGTTTAATGGGTGTCCACTCTCACCCACCGCTTCCTTGACTGGTGGAGGGTCGTTAGCCAAACAGGTAGGACAAGGAATATAATTCTCCCTTCATTAAAAGTATTAATGATAAATACTAAGTAACTAAACCTTTTATAAATACCCAATCTTAGTTACTTAGGAAAATGTGAATTTGGTGCTAACCCATGAAATTACACTTTGCACTTTGCTTAAGTCGTTAGTGGGGCGTGTGTGGTTAACCGACACACTAACCTGGACTTAACAAGGTAGGTAAAGGGTAAGTTAATGTTTATCATAGTATCGGTGGAGCGTGTGTGGTTAACCGACACATCGATTAAGGGGTAAATATTAAGGGTACTAAGTATATTTGCATAGTTATTCACACCTTGTTTTGTGATCCTCGACATCCTAGTCACAAAACCTGAAGGGCACACTCGAGATTGAAACATGCCATTGAAAAATTCAATGAATCTCAAAGATCTAGGAGTTTCAAAACCAATTAAAACCTAATAATACATTTCGTTTATCTTGGTGGAAATTGGTGAATTGTCATTCACCTACCTTCAAATATTTTATAGCTTGAATTACGACATCCCTCTTCTAAGTTATAAAAGTATTGTGTTGGGTCCTAGCCTTAATATTTCATATTGGGTGTTATATTAAGCACTTGAAATCAACTATCTTGAATATCTCCCAAAAAGATGTCTGGTTTAGATATTTATGATCTTCCCAAATCTCTGGAAACAAGCTTTCCTAAATGAAGATGATGACCCATGGATATCATACTTCTTTCACCTCCTCCAATTATTCTCCCTAACCCACAAGTTCCTAAAAAGTTTAAGGTCACTCAAGCCCTATTGGCAAGCAAAGGTTTATGTGTGATCACATCTTGGAGATGTAGTCACAAATTGACAAGCCGGGAGAGTTGGGTGTCAAAGTCTTGAGAAAGTTGGTGGTTCAATCACTTTTTAAGTCACATAGTGAGTTCCTTTGGGATTCCTATGAAACAGACTATGAAAAGACCCTTAATGATCTTATCTATTTGCTAAGATCAACTTCCTAAAACTTTATGGACATTGACAGTGATGACATTAGATATTTAGTAAAGCTCTCTCTTCCCAATGGAAAGGGATCCGCCATAGTCAACTCGGTTGACCAAATGGTAAAGAGAGGCTAAGTTTGAGATAGTCCCATTATCAAGGGTCCATTGCCAAAGAAAGGGGAATTGGTTGCGAAGCTGCCAATTTTACCTAAAGATGTTAATGTCAATAAATTTGACTCTACTTCAGGTAAAGTCCACTATCTAACTCTGTTAAGTTTGTATTCTGAGATTCTTGATACATGATGTGACCGGGTCACATGTTGATGTTTTAAGAATCAAAGAAAATTGAAGAAACTTAAAGAAAGAATATGTTGAATCTGATTGCGTAGATGGATTTCTATCGCATAGTTTGAAGATCGGATTCTTGAGCTACTTCTTAGGAGTTATGATATATTGCTTAGGAATAGATAACAACAAATTTTTTCTTGTGCTTTTGCACTGTAAGGATAGTGTTTCCGCAAAGTTTTTAAAATAAAAGGAACAATTTTGATTTTATTTATTTTAAAAATATCCTTACAATGGCATTTGTGAAAAGTTTTGTTGCTTATAAGATTCCATTAAGAGCAAGAGTGGAAATATGAATTTGATTCTTTCATTTGTGGTAGTGTCTAAATTTACCAAATAAGGAAAGATTCTCATCACCCAAGTTTCAGTTGGATAGAAACTTGGAATCATGCAAGTTGTATAGCATGATGATTGAGAACTTTCAAGCATTGGAAAAATTAAGACTAACTACTTGTTCACATGGATGTGTGAGTCAAGTAAATGACTAAGGGATCGAGTACATATTCTTGTGCACTGATTAAGTCCACCACAAAAGATTGTTAAGACTATTCGTCATTATTTACTAAAGTTTAGTAAATATGGCTATACTTACAAGCTTAAGTATAATTCTGAAGCATTGGAAAAATTTCAGTGTATGGCAGAACGAATGAGAAGAATCAAACTAGGCAGAAGGATAAAAGTTTCTCAAATCTGAAAATATGGGAGAGTACTTTAGTATCACAATTCATCTTATTTATTAAGAGACCTTATCACAATTCATCCTCTAAGTGCATTCTGGTAGCTAAGAAGAGGAGCTATGAATTGTTGAAGTGGTCAAATCAAGAAGATGATTCATACTTCGTTCCAAAAACAATTCTTAGAGTTATACTCCAAGATTGTAGCTTGAGTGACACATCTTAAAGAAGGTTTAAAACACTTGTCAAATGTAAGAGTAAAAGTTTTCTACTCTTGTACATTTGAAAATTAGTAAGTTGTGATGTTTTGGATAAAACAAAGACCAACTAAGGCCAATTGTGTGAAGTATTTGTCTTGATAAAGAATCTACACTATCTCTTGAATATTTGAAAAGATAGTCTTATATGTTAAGAGGAAAGTGAGAGTCTTAAAGATCCTGAAAAGAATTTCAAGATTTAATCAAGAATAAAAAAACATGTAGTTTAACACTAGCACACGACGTGAGGTTTATAACCTATCGTGTTGACATACTTTATTTCTGTGCCCATTCCAGTTAAATTTGGCTTTACATATGAGTTCATAGAGTTCTCAATTGGTTGCACAACAACTTGGAAGCAATGGCAGGCCCTTGAACTGCCAGATGGCAAGAAATTAAGATTGAGTTCTGTCCATATGAGTTTGGATTTGTCATTATCTTTTTCGTGTGACTATGGTTTTTGACAATTCACATGGATAAGAACACATACACTATTAAATCTAAGTGTCATAAGGTTTCTCTTCGATTCATGAAAATGATGGTGAGGAAACACTTTCACTAAGTAGATTTTAGCTAGATAGCAATTGTGATATTTGCATTCTCAAAGTCGTTAGTGGAGCGTGTGTGGTTAACCAACACCCTAACATGGACTTGTGAGAAGTGGTAAATGTCTATACAATCGAGACTATGATTACGACATCTTTTTTCATAGTTCTTAAAATTGTTTAGACACACCTGTGAGTTATCTAAGATAAGGTGTATGATATTGATAAAGTTTTATCAAAGTAATCTAGTATCAGAAATCTGAACTTTGGTAAGAAATTCAATAAAGTATTGATTTCTAGAAGTCCAGCTGATTTCTGATTACATGTCAAAGCTAGTAGGAGCATAAGTGTTATGCTAATAATCATCATGTTAGTGGGAGATGATAATTATGATAAAGGCTGCAAGTTAGCAATGTCAATTATAGAAAACAAAAGGTTTCAATTGGGAAAAATTTGTTTTGCTATAATTAAGGGAGAGGAAATTATACTTCATCTCAAATCTAAAAGCTTAGATTGTGGTTTTAATCGTATTTAGTCAAGGATATATATATATATATATATATATATATATATATATATATATATATATATATATATATATATATATATATATATAATTTCATGTTGGAATGGCTCAACATAAGGAAATTCTATATATGGGTCTATTATTTGCGTTTTAAAATTCGATTATGATTACGACATCCGTTTTCATAATCTGAATTATGAGAACTTGGCAAATTGAAATTGAAATATTATAGCAAAAGACTGCTTTAGTCTTTATGTGAGACATCATGAATCGTGTCCCATATGTTTCGTATGTAGGATCGATTACATGTGCTATATTCATCCTTTTCTAAAATTTTCCAAATTCTTGGGGCATTATGAAGGGAAAAGGTCTAGAATTGGATATGACTAGAATGATTAAGCAATTGTCAAGGACAATCTAAATTTTACCAAAGATTGGTTGCTCAAGGATAGTTGGAAGTATAATGTTAATTCCGGAAGGATCATATTCTGTAAGGAGGCAACTCTTGTTCAGAAGTGATAGTAAAATGGAATATGGAAATGTTTCAAAGTTACAAATTGTTCAATAAATATGTGTAAGATTAGGAAACTTAATGCAAGAAGGATGTTTCCAAGGAGTTGATCTCCTTTGGAATGCTCTGTAATGTTTGTTGTCAAGTCTTTCTGACTTTGTGCATAATCATTACAAGAGGATCAATGCATATAAGTTTAGAATCTAACAGATTTTAGTAAATGGCATGAATTTGGAATTCTTGCATTTGCAGTAAGGAATTGGGAATGTGAAATGAGAATCATTGGAGTTATGTTCAATTGATCTGTTTCACAAAGTAAATATCATAGACAAACATAGTATGCATACTTGGTGTATGGCATGACTAGTGTTTAGAAAACATAGTGTACATGCTTGGAGCATGGGACAATTATTGCTTTAAATTCAAGAATAAAGTTGATAGCTGAAACAGTATACAATGAATAATGTGTAATCATATGGTGATAAATAAAAGGTGTTTTATTTATATTCATAAGTTCTGAGACCGTATTGGATTCGATTATTATTGTGTTTCACTTTGCATGTTTTGACTTCTAGAATAACTTGGTCATTGTTCTGATTGACTAAGTTATTCAAACCATCCACAATCGGTCATACGTTGGAAGTAGATATGAATCAAGAATGTCATGGGTTGGCTTGTAGAGGTCTAAGATGTTGGACAAAGGGCTACAACACTCATGAGTGCTCATAAGTTCTGAGTATTGGATTCAACCCGTGCTCATTGGAATCACTTCATGGATTTTATCATGAGTGATCATGAGATGATAATATCTTATATTCTTCAAACCTAGAGATATGAGTTGTTACTATGAGTTGGTTATACATTGATTGCACGAAAACGCATTGGTAACTCGATGTTATAAAACGTGCCTTTGTGTATGATTCAACAAGTAGTAAAACAAGCCATATGAGTCGAAGTCTGCGTAACCTGGAAAAGGGGAAAGAGACGATGGCAACGCACCTCATACAAGAGGGGGGGGGGGGGGGAGCCCAAACAGCCTTGTACGTATGTCGCTCACGCGAAGAAGTTATTCTCTAATTCCAAAAAGTAAAGCCACCATTCTTCAGTGATGAGCACTCCTATGTGCGAAATCTAAGGGACTTGTTCCTATGGAGATTCCCCTTGGTCTAATTCCACGCCTTATGACGAAAGGGGAGTTGGCGTGGCGTAAAGTGCATATTGGGGGGAGTAGATAAAAATTCCCTTCTGGGGTATTTCGAAGGTGTAACCTAGGCAACAAAAAAGGGGCCTGATACTTCTATCCATTCCTTTTACCTTCGGGATAAAAGCGATATCTGTGGGTCCCTCGATGATTTGGTGATGACAAATGTAAGTGCTCGGCCGAGCCAGGACTGATTTGATTTGTTCAAATTAGTTAGTCGTCACAAAATCGGAAATCGGGAAACAACAAATGGACAGAGAGAATGATTATAATCCATGTCTCAGTCCATATGATATCTAGAATGGAAGAATATATGATCCCTTATCTAATGGATAAGTCATTGACAAAGGTCAGAGTTCATCGACAAGGTCAGAGTTCGACAGAAGCTTTTGAGAGCTACGATTGCTGATCGGTTCTTGAAGTCATATGCAATAATAGTTTTAGACTTATCCAAGTGGGATACTGTTGGATTAATGTCTAAGTCCATAACTATAATTGGTAAGACTTGACCCGACCCGGCATGGTCCATTTGGGTTGCATGGCATCATGCATTTGGATAGACTAAAATGAGAGAAATAACACTTAAGGTTTATTAATATATTATAAGTTCTAATATATTAATAAGGTTATTTAATTAGTATTGATTAAGAATTAATTTGGAATTAATTAAGTGATCAAAAGGAGACTAATTAAATATATGGGTTGATTGTGTAAATCATTCATTCTTTTATATGTGGGCTTGTGATCCAAGATTCCATATGTTGGACTAAGTCCATGGGGTGACCCATGGATACTCCATGGAGGTTAAAATCCATGGAGCATAAGGAATGGGAAAAGTTGTGAGTTACATGGTGTATCCCTAATAGCCACCATATAAAAGAATCCCATGGCTCAAGAAATCGGCGACTATGAGTAATAGAAAGGGCTAGCCGATTTTATGAAGTGTTCCAATTTCTCTCAAGTCGTTCCATGTGTATTTGGTGTTGTGTGAACCATTTGAGGTGTCACACTTGGGGCACTAGGCACTCAAGCTTCATGAAGACTTTCTACATCAAAGATGTATGTAATTTTAACTTGATATATTCATATAAATCAATGTTATTATGCTAGTTAGGATGAATACCTTGGAAAGTTCATATTTGCATGTATAATAGAGAAAACATAGATCTAAGGTATTTAGGGTTACATGTACACTTAGGAGTGTTAGAATGCTCAAATCCCAAAATTTAGGTAGTACACCTAAATTGACACGAGGACTAGCTTATTTAGGGAAAATGCCTAACATGCTTTTATCTGCTAAGTGATTTGTGATGCTTTATGTTTTCGTTTGATCGGGTCCATGGTATGTTGCCGATCGGATCTGGAAATTTTTATGTGTTCAGGTTTCTAAACGTTTTATTTCGGTATTAGAACTGACATGTAACTTTTCGGAGTAATAAGGAGGATTACACGTCTAAATCTTCTCTATTTATATTTTCATCTCGATGCAATGAATGCATGCTTCTGTGAAAATAACGTCATGGTGAAGACTCATATAGAGTTGAGTAAATGGAGGAAATGAAAAGGCTTATGAAAGTGAATGAAACCTATCGGAAGATATCGTAAGAGTAGTGTCTTGCCTTTAGAATATGTCAGACAGTACGTTTAGAGGAGTACGGTACGTCTGAAGTACACCTTCGATTGGCAGGATGATGGAACGGTTGGTGTAATTCTTGATGTTGTCCCATCGTCTGGAATTTCCATCACCAACCGAGTTGAAGTAGAATTGATGAGTGAAGATGCGCATGGAAGAAGTCCTAGTAGAGTCTAGGAAAAATTTTATGATTAAATTGGACACATTAGTATGTGTTAAATTGTTTTGTGATTTTAGGACTTGGGGACTACGAGACAATACTTGGGACGAGTATGAGTAGGTGTGAATAGTAGTAGAGATCTATACTACTAGAAGCACAAGACTCACACTTGGATCAGGGAATGTCACAAGGTTACCAAGAAACTAGTAATTGATTCCGTTTTATTCATGTATGTCATTACCATTGTTTTGGTAATGACTAGTAAGAGGCTTGTTATTCCGACCCTAGCGGTCATGACAAATTGAGTCCAACTGAAATGAGTTTGTTACGTGGTTCTGAGAACCGAGTTTGATGTAGCATCTAACTGAATTCAGAAGATTGGAATCATTATTCAAGTCTTATTTCGTTAATGATTTTGGGATGTAATCATCCTAAGGGGTAGATAATTGTAACGCCCATAGATCTGGGCTAGTCAGTTTAAGGACAATGAGCGTCAAAAATGACTTTTTGATAGAATATTATTTAGGATTAAAAAATCTTAACTAAGTTGTAGTGGTTGTGACAAGGATTCTGGATATATGAAGAATGCCGAAATCCGAGTTATAACGAAGAAGTTAAGACATGTCGAAGTTTCGCGACAGAACCGACACGACACAACGCGACGTAAATAGTGAATTTACGTTAGAATGATATTTAGCCAAAACAATCTAAACGAGAATCGAAGATCTCTTCAATAGTAGTCCAACGGTAAAAAGACAGACGAAAACGGACGTCGGATGAAAAAGTTATGAATTTCTAATGAAGTTTTCCTGTCCCGGCCTACTAAAAATAATATAAAAGTAATATATTTGTAATATATTAAAAATAAAGTCACAATTAGCCGACGGAGTCTAAATGAAAGTTGTAGATCTTGTTTTTACCTACACGTCGATATAAAGAATGTCGAAAACGGAGTTCGTATGTGAAAGTTATGAATTTCTGAAATTCGGTGCGCGAACCCCAAAGCTGTGTCAGTGGCCATGATGTGGAAACAGTGCCCACGATGTGGCATGACTTCTGACACCTTCCGAAGCCTAACAGAGCAAGTGGACAGTGATGCATGCAATGACGTTCAAGCCCACGACGTGGAAAATGAAAAATTTGCCCTATAAATAGATTTGAAGGGGCAGCCGGCCAAAGTTGCTAATCCACCATTCTCTCACCCATACTACCTTGATTTACGTGAAAAGAAGTACCCCCGAAGCCCCGGTATCATCCTGAGACCCGAATCAAGTCCCGAAGCCCGAAGATCCCGAGAAGAAAAGAGTTTCCGAGCCAAAGCTCTACCCGTGATAAGTCCGGTGTGTGAAATGATCCCGGTTTCACCGAAGAATACTACTCTTAGAGCTGTAGTGTTGTCCGATCATCTTTTGATCAAGTGAGTGTATAGTTACTTTCTTATAACACATAAATATTAAGTATTTGCTATGAAATACGTGTTATGTGTGTGTGTGTGTGTATATATATATATATATATATATATATATATATATATATATATATATTGTTGTTGTTGTTTCTATGTGTGAGTGTATAGTCTCTTTCATAAACACAATTTTAATACTAGTATTGTCTGAATGTATTAAGTATATGTTTTGGGTGAGTGTGTAATCACTCTCTTCTAACACATAAATATGAAGTATTTTCTATGAAATACATGCTATGTGTTTATATATTGTTGTTTATTTGAGATGAGTGTGCAATGGATGTTTTATATAGTTTTTAAACGAGTTAAACTGTATATATATTTTTTATCTGCAAATATGTTGGTAGAACATGGGTAGATGAGATACTTGGTATGTGATAAAATGATGAGGTATGAAAGATGATTAAGAATGATATTGGCAGATGCACCAATTAGAGAATGTCATAATACTAGCAGATACGCTTAAAAATAATTTTGGTGGATGCACCAAATAGAGAATGTCATAATACTAGCAGATGCGGTTATAGGATAATCCAGGCAGATGCGCTTATAGGATAATGTCGGCAGATGCGCTTAAAAGAGAATGTCATAAACCTGACAGCCGCGCCTCATAGTGTATGACGTAATCCTGGCAGAGGCGCTTAAAGGATGGTGTTGGTAGATGTGCCTTTTGTAGCAATGGGTTTTGTGCCAATTCCTTAGGTCAATCCTTAGGAATGAATGAATGAAGGATAGTTGAATTCTTAGGGTAAAACCTTAAGAAATAAAGAAGATAATGAGGACGGGTAATTGAGTTGACTGTTTGATGGTTGAATATAATAATTATATTAATGTGGGTTGAAAACCCTATATGCTCACCAGACTCCCAAGCCTGACCCACTCAGTTTTCTTTGTATCACAGGTATCGATACGAAGGCATATTTCACTGAGAGATTAAAGGAGATGTAAATCTTTAGTGTAAAATAATGTAAGTTCTGTTTATGTTTATGTGTCTGTATCGAAACATGATATCCCGTGATTTTGTTAAATAATGAAAATACATTTCTTTAAGAAATGCTTTGATAAGTTCTTATCATTTTTGTTTTGGGAACAAATTCCACAACTGTTTTCTTTAATTAAAATATTACTCCGATTTATAAAACAAAGCATAAACAAATCGGTCTTTTCTGACCGTGAAATTGGGGATGTCACACATGGCACGCACCACAGTTTCAGCCTGGGTTTGTTTTTCTGATATTTTCTCATTTGATTTTGATACAGTATTTGACATGATGTTTTGAGATACATGGTTCTTGATTTTCCTTATGATGATGGATGATTTTATGGTATTATTAATGATTTAAAAATGAAATTTTTGGACTATATTTTTGGGTAATTTCAAGTTGGTATCCGAGCCTTGGTTTGAGGGATTCGGGCACACTTTCTGGTGTGTCTGAACTCAAACTAAGAAATTGGTATAGAAATTTTCAAAGGGAAATTTTTTTGTAAAAGTATTTTAAGAAAAGAAAAGAGTTTTAGAAAAAGCAAAAAGAATTTTGAAAAAGAGAAAAGTGTGTGGTGCATGCAATCAGCCGAGCTCAAGTAGGTACTCCCAAATCACCCATACAAGTTTATGTTATGTTGTGCTTATCAGTTATATGAGAACCGCATGCTAGATTAAGACTACGGATCTAGGAAGGATGCCTTATGTGCCTGTTATATGTGTATCAACTATATGAGAACTGCACGCTAGTACAGATTAGTCAGTATGATAGCCTGAGTAGTATATGCTTGATTATCTGTACTAAAGGTGAAGTAGAGAACTACTAAGCCCATTTCTAGCTTCTGTACATAACCAAACCATATTGATGGATCCATTCGTAGCTTCATATGTAACATAAATGACATAATCCACTAAAACCTACCATACACTACAAGTTTGAAACCGACCACTACTACCACCATCAACTTACTCCTAGACCAGCTACATCTTGTTCAAAAGTAGCAAGTTAAAGTTGCAAGTAAATGATATAATCCACTAAAATCAGTTTAGGCTTGTTAAGGAGGATGATCAAATGCCTTTGCCTCCTAGGAACAAATTTTTTGATGTCAATTTTTGTGCTAAAGCAATTGGAGAGGTGGATATGAACAAAATTGAACATGGGAGTTGCCAAGGGAGTTCTTGTTCTTTGCCAATTTCTAGTTCCGATGGAACTCAAGAAAAAATGGGGAGAAAAATATATAGTGACTATTACTTATATAAAGATTATGTTTAGGTTTTTTCTATGGATTTCACTCTGCGGAGCTATGGGCTTTGGGGTTTTTTCTAGGGATTTGCAAAGGGTTCAAGAACCCTAATTTCCTGTTCTTCGTCTATTTGGTTGTATGAAAGATGATGGATTTGCATATGGTTCAAGAACATGAATTTTTTCCTTTTCTGCTTCGTGTTTTGGTCTTATGGGGATGAGGATTTCATTTTTTGGCTTTATGCCTTTCACATAAGGATCTCATCTCTAAAATCATTTATGAAAATTCCTAAATCACTCGTCTCTAAAATGATTTTTAAAAAAATTCAAGACGTCATCTCTCAAAAACGATTTGTGTAGATGTGCGTGTTCATCCCGATAAACACAGTCCCTTCTCCATCGAATGTGACATTGATTTGTGTGTGTTTTCATCCTTGTAAACCCTTTATGTGTGTGTTCATCCCTGTAAACATAATGGCAGTGGAATCCTAGCCATCAGGGAATCCTTCTTGACGTCGTGTTTAGATTCTTCAAATATTGGGTTTGTAACTTTATAGAGATAATTGCTTGGGTAAAGTGGGTGTCGTATGATATATATATATATATATATATATATATATATATATATAGAGAGAGAGAGAGAGAGAGAGAGAGAGAGGGGGGGGGAGAGAGCTAGGTTCAAGTTTTCTAAGTAATTATTGTGCGGATGTGGACAATGTTATTCTATGAGAATTACTAAGAGAATCAGTTGTTTAGCAATGCAAATACTTTCAACCTTACACAAATATCGGCATTTTCATGCATTCTCGCTAATTATTATTTATTTTTGTTCTCATACATTGTTTTTCACTCATTTTCGTTCTGACAGAATACGACTCAATAAACATTCTAACAACATTCTGACAGAAATGAGAATAGTAATAATAAGTGTATAATAACCTTATAGATGATTTAATTAGTGAGAATGTGTGTTAATGACAATAATTATGTAAAATTGAACGTATTTATATTATCAAACAACATATTTTCTTTATCATTCTCAAAAAATAACATTGTCCATATGTCTGCACAATAATTAGTTATAATAAAATAACCTAAGCCTATATATATATATATATATATATATATATATATATATATATATATATATATATATATATATATATATATATATGGGTCACTCATGTATTTAATAATAATAAAATATTAAAAGGAAATAATAAAAAAATGAAAAATAAATATATAAAGGGTAAAAAATTTAATTTTGAAAGGAACTAAATCTACAACAAAACTAGTTGAAAATGACAATTTGTTAAAAGTTTTGGAACAATGTGGACTATCTATGAAATTTTTTGAACTTATGGAGTATATCTCATATTTCTAAAAACCACATTGACTATTTATGATGTTTCGTGGTAAATATTTAATAGAAATAACTAATTAGTAAAGAAATATATAATATTTAAAATTAAATTATAATTAAAAGGGTAAAATAAAATATAATTAAAATAGAAGGATTAGATTTACAAGTTGTGAAAGTATAAATATATATTTAGTAGTCAAAATAAAATATAAAAAATAAATAAATAAATAAACAAACGAGTTATTTAGTCCGATAGTATTAAATGGTTAATAAAAGAAAGTCTAAAGCTCCTATATCGACTTAGATGTTCTTAATTCGGGTTGATTAGAACAATTTGAGTAGATTTGGTTTGGTGTTTGTTATTCAGTTAATCTGAAATTAATTTGATTTAGGCATCGGGTATACGTATAAAATTTCGAATATACCTGAGTACGTACCTGACTTTGTTTTTTAACAATTAATACATATTATATTAGGTAAAGTAAGTACACTTTTTCATACGATGGTGCATGTATTATACAGGTGATAAAAAAAACACGTTTGTATAGTGAATGCATAATACATTTGTTTGTTGGGATATTTTATTTGTTTGATTCTAGTTTTAGTTCTTTGTTAATGTGTTTTGTAAAATCGCTTGACAGGATGATTCAATGCACAATTCTAGTGTTGGGTAAGTTCAAATTTAGTGATGGCCCTCTTTTTGTTCAATTTAATATTGTCAATGTGAGATATGGACATGTCATATGGTGGAGATGCGTGGTGAGCAGCTCGATCAAATATCATTAAAAGATGAAAGCTATAGATAGAATTTACGGTACGTATCTTATCCAAACGGTTTTAACTTGAACTTTCTATGAAAATATGGGTAGCGTTGAAAACTATAAATTTGAACCTCAGATACCATTTTTTAGCCTTGGTAACATGGTTTTTTACTTTGTATTTATTTTAAGAATATGCATATGAAAGTAATGGAATTTAATTCTTTTCTTTGGATGTATTACGTCTTCTTTTATTTGTGTTGAACATATGATATTTTTCCCTTGAAGATCAAATGTATAGATTTTGACATTTTCCCCAGGTGTTACGAAAAAACCTATTCATTAAGTTCTAAATGGAGTGGATTATGGTCTTAAATTAATTTAAGTTTACAACTTAAATGTTTGATTTTGCCCCTGTGAGATTGTTGCTCATGGTTATTGTGTGATGTCTGAAATCGATTCATAATTGTTGCCTTACATGGGACTGCAACGACTTAGGCCATCAAGCCCTCTTTCTTTAATTCATGTATCTGTTTAAATAATCTACCCCAAATAGTTTCTTTATAATATTCAGTTCAGGTATCAGTTACATTTTCTAACATAAACTTACACAATTGACCTAAAACCCAAAAAATATACCAGATCAACGGCCTTACCACATCACATCACATTATTGACGGTCTTTCTAATCAAACATTTTAAATTACGAATTAGACCTTATTTATAAAAAATACATATCAAAATTTATTACATTTTTCTCTACAAATAGAGTCTTACATTAATGTATTTTCATTTTTTTTTATAATTTCTATAATCTTACAATAAAAACTAACAATAATAGCAAAAGCCTAATTATTTACACGTTTTATATTCTTAAAAGTAATAAAAGCTTGTTATAAATAAAACTAACATTTAATAAATAACTGAGTTTATTTGAATTATTAATATAATAATAAAATTATAATGGTTTAATTGTTTTGGTAGATGAATCATAAAAAAGATGGTATTTTTTTTATAAAATATTGGATTAATTTGGAACTTTAGATCACCATTAACAACAAGAGAGTCTTATTAATTAATTACTTGACATATAATGGATTTCTTTTAAAATGAATTACAAGGTAAAGGTTATTGATATACACTTTCTTTCAAAAAAAAAAAAGTTTACACAAGTATATTAAGTGTGAAAAGAAAATATAAATACATGTGTGTGTGTGTTTTAATTTTGTAGAGCCAATACGTTAAAATAAAGTATGCTTTACCAAATACCCCTCCACAGCTCACTTCATCGAAACCCAAATCCCATCACTCGGGACTTCCTGATGCACCACAAATAGCATGTAAAACCCCGCCGGTGCAATGTTGCCTGATGGCGGCGCCATCGCGTTAACTTCATACGTCGATTTTCCGACCGCATTCACAGTGTTGCCACCATCAAGAACCATGAGCCTCTGGTTCATTGAAAACGAATGCGTGTTAAACGAAGGTGCCACCAGTGTCACCGATATTGAGTTTGGATCCACCTTGTTTTCAACTATGAACCGAATGATTATGCGCTCATTATAACGAATTCTTGTCTGGGTTGCGGGTGAAATTATTTTCGGACGTGTCCCATGCAAATTTGGATTCAAATACGAAGGTGAAAATGCCTCTAAGCTTAATTCTGTAGGGAAAAGTACATTTGTGAAAGTATAAAATTCCTGAGCGTTACTCCCACAAACTAAAATTCTCGTGTCTCGAAGCAAAATAGCAGTCGAATGATACATCCGAGGTATAGTGCTCGGATTTTGTACCTCAAAACGAGAATTAATCGGGTTATCATGACGGTATATTACAGGATTAAGAACCGGGTTTCGTCCATATCCCCACCCAGCGGTCCCCTTTGACCCGCCATTAATGATTAAAACGTTGCGGTTTGGTAGTAATAACATATCTCCCATTACCCGACTCATTGGCATTTTTTCCATGGACCATTTTGGATCCGGGTCGGATATTTTAATCCTGCCACAAGTATCCAAAGCTTCATTAAATATCCCTTTTTTAGCATTTACAAATGCTCCTTTAGGTGCACCCCCACAAACTAAAATCTCCACCGAATCTACTTTCCCATTGACAAGACTTAACGGTAGTAGAACGGCGGACCCTGAGCTTGGATAATTTCTAGGATCACCGCCGGGTATTTCAGGGTACTTTTTCAGAACTTGGTTACGAGAGTAATCAAATAAAATGGCGCCATTATTGGCAAAAACAAACAGATGGCCATCTGGATTAAGAAACACAAATGGGTACAAGTTATTCTCTATTTTTGCATCATGTGTCTGAAGTAAGAAAGGCAGATCATAAGTTTTCTGAGTCTTCGCAGTTTTCGGGAAGAACTCGTAATTAAATTGCTCTCGACCACCTATAACAATCATACGGCCGTCAGGTAATATATGATTCGTAGCGTACCATCTTCTTTGAATCAATCCGTTTGGCATCTCAACCCAATCGCACTTATTACAGAATCCCTTGAAAACTCTAACGACACGTTCGCCGTCATTGAACCCGCCACTCTGCATGAGGCTGCCGTCAGGCATTAAAGCACCGGAGGAGCACCAGGTGTCGGTGAGGATCATTAGGGGACGAACGGAATTGGAAGCAACATCGTATTCGACAGAATGAGCTGTACAGTCTTTCTTTAAAGTCAGGTCGTTCTTATCCTCTCGGCATTTTCCGTCCGGAAGGGCGATTTTGGATGCACCGACGTCAGTCCGGTCGAAAATGATGACACGGTCGTTGGGGAGTTGCTGCATGTGCATGCCGGAGATGCCGATGCTTTGCTTGAGGAGGGACCAGCTTCCACCGAGCGCAGTTGCGGTAGGATATAATAGACTGGCCAAGAACAGGGTGTGGAAACAAGATGAAAGGATAATGCATGAAGCCGAAGCCATTGGTCCACTGGCTTATTTAGGTTTGACGTTCTCGTAAGTTCAAGTTGGATATATATAGAGTAAATTATACTAATGGTCCTTGAGGTATGGATAGTTGATGTGTTTCGTCCCTAACTCTTTTTTATAACTCGAATGGTCCCTATAATTTGATTTTGTTGCGCATTAAGACCCTAACCGAACTAAAAAGACTAATATGCCCTTTCTAATTTGTTTTAGCTTTATTTACATTTTTTATTATTATAATTTTAAAAAATAAAAATTAGCCCACTTATAAACCTAACCCCCTTTTCTTTTCTTTCTCGTGACATTGTTTTATTCTTTTACCAGTACCATTCTTCGGTGAATATTTTTTCTCATCGGAAACCACTAACTGTAGCAGAGGAATTCATCGGACACCCCATCGTCTTCTCTTTCATTAAATCTTCATCATATATATATATATATATATATATATATATATATATATATACACACACACACACACACACACACACACACACACACGGCCCCATTATGGAATTTGATGGTTGAAGGCTTGATTATTTCATCTATGGTTAACTGCTTGACAGTGGATCTTGATGATTGAAGACTTATTGCTTTGTTTATTTGTCTCAATTTGGTCCACATGATTATCCCCTTCTTCTCGTACATTAACAACTTTCAATATGCCTGGTTACATTGGTGTATAGTTTGTCGAATAATTTTAGGAAATCTATATTTCAAAACTATGGATTGAAATCTAGTTATCATAGGTACATGCAATGGATTTTGATTTAATTTGAATGGGATTTCATTTGATTGGGGATTCATTTTTTTCAAGGGAGCCATCACCATCATTGCCTCTTCCCCTGATTTTAGGGTTCAAGACCGACTCCATGGAACAATATAACGAAGTTCGTATGTAGCATCCATTTCCATTTCCAAGTTTAATTTATCAAATATTAATTTTGAGGATTTTTGGGGTGGGGCACGATGTGATGGCTAAGGCCTCACCACGTAGCATCGACTATTTAAAAAGGCGGAGTCGTGAAGCGCCCTGACGTGGCAAGACCTTTACCACAGTATCGCAGCCATTTTTTGTACAAAAACATATATCTTTGTGTTTGTATCCTATTTAAGGGAGCTAACTCTTACGGTTTCCTCATTATTTGATAGCCTCCACCCTATGAGATCATACTTGTAACATCCGGTTTCGAATAGTTCATTATTCGGGGTCGTGGCATGATTATTGGTTATCATAAGGCTTAGGGCCTTGGAGATGAACGGAATTGACCATTTGTGGTTATGGATGTTACGGATTAAGTAATTCGAGTGTTCATTTGTGTTTCGAAGCCCAAGGGAATCATCGTAATTTGGCAGCTTGGTTCTTTATGGATTTTGGGTTTTTATTCGTAAAGTTTTATGGCTAGGGTGAGCTGTCAGAAGTGTAGGGCTTCTCGTCACCTTTCCGTGGATATAAAGTTCGTTGGAAACGGACCTAAGAAGAGGAAGTTATGGTCATTTGAATTAATGGCATAAATGGTCCTTAGTTGAAAAAATTTGCAAGATAGGTCCCATGCGTGCATGTTGAGATGGTGCGTGTCTAGGTAGGTAGGCCCAGCGTAAGCTGGCGTACGCCCAACATAATTTGTAGAGTGCCAATCCCTAATCTTTAGGGTGTGTGCACTATTTAAACTGTTGGAATAGTGTCTAAGGCTGCAACTATATTAGGCAAGTATTTGACCCGGTTGTGCATGGTCCTTTTGGGTTGCCTTCACCATAGCAACTTCATAAGATGATTTATTACGAGAGAGTAAATATTATTAATATATTATGAGAATAATATAATGAATAATATATTGTTATTTGATTAATATAAGTCATAGGATTAATTAGAATTAATTTGGTGACTTAAAGAGATTAATTAAATAAAGGGGTATAAACTGTCAATTGTTTGATAGTTAAGCTTTAGACTGTAAATCCTTATGGATATGCTAGGGACGGATTCTAGAAGCTAGGATAGCTTCAAAAATCGTCCAAGGCTTATCTATGGAAAGGATTTGGATAGCCTTAAGAGAAGATTATCCAATTAGGGTTTAGGTTGTAACCCTTAAGGAGTCTACAAGTATAAATAGACCCCATGGCATAAGGAAATCGGCACCTCTCCTAAAGCAAGAGAACCCTGGCCGATTTCCTCCCCTCTCCTCTCTCCTAAATCATCTTCCTTGCTATTGGTGTTTGTAAGCCATTAGAGGAGTGACATTTGTGACTCTAGAAGCTCCAAGACCTCAAGATCAACAAGGAACTCAAAGGTATGATTCTAGATCTGTTTCAATGTTGTTATTTAACCTAATTAGTCATTAGAAGTCTTGGATTCAAAGCATGTTTATTAGAAAGCCTAGATCCGAGCATTAGGGTTTTGCATGCGCACATAGGAAAGTTCTTATGGCTAAAACCCATCAGTGGTATCAGAGACTAGCTTGGTTTTCTTTAAATTGTTGCTTGATTAACTGAAACAAACCTGCAAAATTCGATTTTTTGGTTTCTGAGTCATGGACTCGGCGAGTTCCAAGGTGGACTCGGCGAGTCCCCTTGTGCACTCGGCGAGTCCAGGCGTCAGGAATTGCCAGATTCGAGATTTTTTCATAATTATCTTATGGAAACTTACCTTAATCATAATAGATCAATCTAAATCCGATTTTTTGATATATATGACTATTATCTTGATCTAGTTAAAGGTATTTATCAACTAATAAAATATTTAATTTCCTTATATGATAATTAATTAATTATTTTAATTATTTTGGTAATTATCTTTCAAAGAAATCTTGAATAAAATCAAATATAGATAATTAGGATATTAATTGTTAATTGGAATTATTTGTTATTTGATCCTCCATGTTTTAAATGTTTAAAACTTACCCACAAGTTTTGAAATTTATATTTGTGATTAAAAGTTTTAATATAGACAACTTAAATTTCAAACCCTAGATTTTAAAAGTTTTAAAATACAACCCTATACTAATATGATATTACTAGAATATATATATATATATATATATATATATATATATATATATATATATATATATATATATGTATAACTAAATGCTAGTCTTACCGTTAGTAGGCCTCATTCACGAAGCCGATCTATAAGGTGGGTATAAGGTTGCGGCCTATAAAATGGCGCTTAATGGGTGTACACTCACACCCACCGCTTGCTTGATTGGTGGAGGGTCGTTAGCCGAACGGGTAGGATAGGGCAACCTCATCCTCTCATTAAAAGTATAATAAGAAATATAAAGTAACTACACATTTTTAAAAATTTCCCAATCTTAGTTACTTTAGGAAAAGTGAATTGATGCAATCCCATGAAATTACACTTTGCACCTTGCTAAGAAGTTAGTGGAGCGTGTGTGGTTTACCGGCACACTAATTGGTTCTAAGCGAAGGTGGAAAAGGGTGATTCATTGTTTATCATAGTTCGATGGAGCGTGTGTGGTTTACCGGCACATCGAATAGGTGATCGTTACAATGAAGGCACCATGTGAATTTGCATGGTAATTCACACCCGCTTTGTGATCCTCGGCATCCCAATCACAAACAAGAGGGGCATATTAAGATTTAAACATGCCATTGAATAGTTTCAATGAATCTCATCCGAACCTAGGAATTCTCAAAAACACTTAGGACTAATAGTTTAAGTTTTGTGATGGAGAATTAGTGAATCGTCATTTACTTACCTTCAATTTATTTGCATGATAGATTACGACATCCCTTTTCTAGTATGTAAATGTTATTGTTGGATCCTAGCCCTAATTTTTCTTATTGGGTGATAATTAGGGATTCTTATTCTAATCTATCTTTGTCCTTTCTAATTGTAGATGTCGAACGCTAACAACACTGCTGCTAGTTCTTTCACGTTGATGAGCCTTTGCCAAAAGGTCACCTTCGATGGAACGAACTTTAGCGAATGGATAAGATACATTCGCACCATTGCTTGCTATGAGGATAAGGAGTATGTCCTCGATGAGAAGCTCGAGAAAATCAACCCCGAAATTGCTACTCCCGCCGAAATTACCGCTTTTGAGACTCATGAGCGAGATGCAACGAAGGTACATTGCATCATGATCGCTACCATGAACTCCGAATTCCAAAAGTCCTACGAGGACATGTACCCGTACGAGATGCACCAAGACTTATTGGAGAGATACCACCAAAACGCGAGACAAGAGCGTTATGAGATTTTCACCAACATGATTTCCGCTAAGATGGGTCATGGAGAATCTCTTACCGTGCACCTGCAAAAGATGCAAAGGTATGTCGACCGCCTTCGCAAGTTAAATGTTGACTTCGGTGAAGACTTGGCGATCGATATGGTGCTTCATTCTTTGCCTCCGATGTACAACCAATTTAGGATGACCTACCACATGAACAAAGAAGAGGTCACCCTAAGCAAACTCCAAGGTCTCTTGAGGGTCGCTGAGAGCAACTTCAAGGACAAGTCTGTTGCACCTACTCCCAATCCGCCCGCTGCTCCTGTCTTGGCTATTGGTCAAGGAAAGGGAAAGAAGAGGAAGGCTTCATCGAAGAACTATCGCAAGGAGAAAGCCCGAGATGGTGCCTCTTCTAGTGGGACCAAAGTTGATCCCGCTAAGCCCTGCCCTAACCCAAAGGAGGCAGAGTGCCACCACTGCCACAAGATATGACATTTTAAGAGAAGCTGCCCAGATTACCTACAAGCAATCAAAGAGGGAAAGATCAAGCCATCTTTCGCAGGTATATACACAATCAAATCTAACGATTCTAATCATGCTATTTCTTGGGTTCTTGATACCGGTTGTGGTTATCACATTTGTTCTAATGTGCAGGGACTAAGAAGAAGTAGGGATGTGGAGCAAGGAAGGATCAATCTAATCATGGGGAACAGAAGATCGTCGCCTGTGACCAAGATTGGAGTGTATTCTTTAGTGCTTAGGAATAGTTTGGTTTTAGATTTGAACAATTGTTGCTATTCGCCAGAAATGGCTAGAAACATCATTTCATTTCATGGTTTATATAGACAAGGATTTAGATTTTCTTTTAATAATGAGAATGGTTCTATTTTAGCTTATCTAAATGGTGCCTTTTACTTTGAAGCTATACCATGTAATGGAATATATGAAACCGTTATGATTGTTGATAACTTAGGAAATGATGTTTTGAACATTGATTCTTCCAGTATGGATAAAGCATCCTTGTGTCATTTTCATCTTGGACATGTCAACAAGAAACGCATAGCCCAACTCCAAAAGGATGGAGTGTTGGAGTCATTCGACCTTAGGGAAGATGACACATGCAAGTCTTGTTTACTTGGAAAGATGACTAAGTCGCCCTTCACAAGTACATGTGAAAGGGGCAAGGGTTTATTGGACCTAATACATACCAATGTATGTGAACCATTTAGATCAACCACGAAGGATGGGAACCGCTTCTACGTGACTTTTACCGATGATTATAGTAGATATGGGTATATCTATTTAATCAAGCAAAAGTCAGAAACCTTTGAAAAGTTCAAAGAGTTCAAGAATGAAGTGGAGAATCAATTGGGCAGGAAAATCAAGATGCTTCGATCCGATCGAGGAGGAGAGTTCCTAAGTCTTGAATTCCATGATTATCTCAAGGAGTGTGGAATAGTTTCACAATTGACGCCTCCTAGGACACCGCAGTTGAATGGTGTGGCAGAAAGGCGTAATTGAACCTTATTGGATATGGTTTGCTCTATGATGAGTCGTGCTTCACTACCTATCTCTTTTTGGGGGTATGCCTTAGAGACTTCCACCCATATCCTTAACCGAGTCCCTACTAAGAAGGTTGCAAAAACACCTCACGAGATGTGGACAGGGAAAGTTCCCTCGTTGGCACATATCAAGGTTTGGGGTTGCAAGGCTTTCGTAAGACAAGATACTCACGACAAGCTCGAACCTCGAAGTGAGCGATGTATTTTCATCGGCTACCCGCAGACATCCTTTGGATATCTCTTCTATAGACTGAAGGACAATGTTGTCTTCGTTGCGAGGAGAGGAGTTTTCCGAGAGCAAGAACTCATAAGCAAAGGGGATAGTGGGAGGCAAATCGAACTTGAAGAGATTCAAGAGTCGATAGATGAAGAACCTCTACCGTTGGCATTCAAGCCGAGGAGGAAACTCCGGTTGAACCAATTGACGAATCCTTACCTCTTAGACGTTCCGATAGAGTTAAAGTTCATCCCCAGTTTTATGGCTTTCATATTACTACCGAAGGGGACACGTATACTAGTGATGGTACACTAGTAAATCTTGATGAACCTAATAGCTATAAGGAAGCCATGGCAGGCCCGGAGTCTGTAAAGTGGAAAGAGGCAATGGATAGCGAGATCCAATCCATGTATGATAACCAAGTTTGGAATTTGGTTGATTACGTGCAAATGGACGTAAGACCGAAGCATCCAAATAGAGTGTGTAAGCTTGAGAAGTCCATTTATGGACTTAAGCAAGCGTCTCGCAGATGGAATCTTTGCTTGGATGAGAAATTCAAAGAGTTTGGATTTGTACGAAGCGAAGACGAATCTTGTGTATATGTCAAAGCCAGTGGGAGTATAGTAAGCTTCCTCGTTCTATATGTCGATGACATATTACTCATAGGAAACGACATCCCGACTCTGCAGGAGGTTAAGTCCTGGCTCGGGAAGTGCTTCGCTATGAAGGACCTCGGAGAGGCTTCTTACATTTTGGGAATAAGGATAGTAAGAGAAAGAAGTAAGAGACTAATTGGACTTAGTCAGAATACTTACTTAGAGAAGGTACTAAAATGTTTTAGTATGGAAAACTCAAAGAAGGGAGAACTACCGATACAAAGTAATGCCAAATTGAGTAAGACTCAAAGTCCGAGTACCGAAGCTGAGATAGCAGAAATGAGCCGAGTACCATACACTTCCGCAGTTGGCTCAATTATGTACGCTATGACTTGTACTCGCCCTGATGTAGCCTTCGCTTTGAGCATGGTTAGTAGATATCAAGGGAATCCTGGCAAGGCACATTGGATTGCGGTGAAAAACATCCTTAAGTACCTTCGGAGGACGAAGGAATGGTTCTTAGTCCTTGGAGGGAGTGATGACTTGAAGGTGCGAGGGTATAGTGACGCCAGTTTTCAGACCGACAGGGACAACTATCGTTCACAGTCGGGCTGGGTCTTTACCCTAAATGGAGGAGCAGTGACATGGAAGAGTTCCAAGCAGGAAACCGTAGCTGATTCAACGTGCGAATCAGAGTACATTGCAGCGAGCGAAGCGTCGAAGGAGGCTATATGGCTAAAGAACTTCATCGGTGATCTTGGAGTTGTACCTGCCATAAAGGAGCCAATGGAGATTTTATGTGATAATGAAGGCGCGGTTGCCTTGACCAAGGAACCGAGGGATCATGGTAGATCAAGACATATCGACAGAAAATATCACTTCATCAGACATCGTGTAGAAGAAGGACAACTCGTAGTAAAGAGGATATCATCAGAAGATAACCTAGCAGATCCGCTTACGAAGGGACTGAGTAGGGTTAAGCACTTGCAGCATGCTAGGAGTATTGGGCTGAAGGATGATATTAGCATAGATTAGATAGTATTAGAAACGTGTAATAGATAAATGTAATTAACATTTGATGATTAAATAAAGGAGTTTTATTTATAAGTAGTGTTACTGTCTTATGTTAATTGTTTAACTATTGTTTCATTTTGCATGTTTTGACTTCCAGAATAATTGAGATTATTAAGAATAATAGAAATTGTTCAAATGGTCCACAATCGTTCATATGTTGGAAGTAGATATGAATGAAGATTCTCGTGAATTGGTGTGTAGAATGTCTTAATGGTGTTAGACATAGCAAAGGATTGCTGCAACGTTCATGAGTGCTTATGAACTAGTTTTGAGCATTGGAACAAACCCGCGCTTGCTGGAATCACCTTATGGAATACGATATAAAAGGTGATCGCAAGACGATAATATCATATAGTCTTAAAACCTAGATATATGGTTTGTTATTTGTTAATTGATTGTACATTGATAATACGAAAACGCATCGGTAACTCGATGTTATAAAACGTATTGTTGTGTATAGTTGGTTAATGAATAAGTAAATGCATATAAGTCGAAGTTTATCTGTAACTTTTATCTAAGAAGGTAAAAGCGATATCTCGGCCGCTCGATGATTTGATTTGACTTATGTGCCGGGCCCGGTCAGAACTGAATTGATGTGTTCGATTAAGTTCTATGTCAAATAAATCAGAGATCGAGAAACCTAAATGCTTGACTAACCATTCCATAGGATTGTCAGCATGATATCTAACAGAGGACTGTACGTTCCCTTATCTAAAGGACAAGATTGATTAGATCAGAGTTTGACAGCGTCTTTGAGAGCTACGATTGCAAACCGAATTGTACTTGTGCATATAGTTACTAGACTTATCCAAGTGGGAGACTGTTGGAATAGTGTCTAAGGCTGCAACTATATTAGGCAAGTATTTGACCCGGTTGTGCATGGTCCTTTTGGGTTGCCTTCACCATAGCAACTTCATAAGATGATTTATCACGAGAGAGTAAATATTATTAGTATATTATGAGAATAATATAATGAATAATATATTGTTATTTGATTAATATAAGTCATAGGATTAATTAGAATTAATTTGGTGACTTAAAGAGATTAATTAAATAAAGGGGTATAAACTGTCAATTGTTTGATAGTTAAGCTTTAGACTGTAAATCCTTATGGATATGCTAGGGACGGATTCTAGAAGCTAGGATAGCTTCAAAAATCGTCCAAGGCTTATCTATGGAAAGGATTTGGATAGCCTTAAGAGAAGATTATCCAATTAGGGTTTAGGTTGTAACCCTTAAGGAGTCTACAAGTATAAATAGATCCCATGGCATAAGGAAATCGGCACCTCTCCTAAAGCAAGAGAACCCTGGCCGATTTCCTCCCCTCTCCTCTCTCCTAAATCATCTTCCTTGCTATTGGTGTTTGTAAGCCATTAGAGGAGTGACATTTGTGACTCTAGAAGCTCCAAGACCTCAAGATCAACAAGGAACTCAAAGGTATGATTCTAGATCTGTTTCAATGTTGTTATTTAACCTAATTAGTCATTAGAAGTCTTGGATTCAAAGCATGTTTATTAGAAAGCCTAGATCCGAGCATTAGGGTTTTGCATGCGCACATAGGAAAGTTCTTATGGCTAAAACCCATCATAAACATCCTTATAAGCTCAAGGCTCTCTCATTTCTTAGCCTCTACTGATCTTAGAGCCTCATTTCGAACCCTAATTCCCTTGGTGGTGTATTCTTGAGCTTGGAGGTGATTTTGAAGGGTTCTTGGTGTTATTTAAAGGAAGTGAATATTGGTGATCAAGCTTGGAGTGGCCGTGGGGTTGTAGATCCAGAACCTTCACACTCTTGGGAAGCTTCAGGAGGAATAAATTTCTTATCTTAACTCCTTCTTATGCTAGTTTGAGTTTAGGGCAAGGTTAGGAGCTTTTGTGGTGTATTAAGTTCTCCTTGTGTGTTGGAGCCACTCCAGGAGCTTGGAGTGATAGATCTTGCCCCTTCTAATGTTGTTAGTTTATAAAAATGTTATCTTGATTTTGGATATTGGACCATGCATGAGTTTGAGCCCTTCTTGTGAGACTAGATGGACAAAATCAGATTTTGGGTCCCATTAAGACATACAAACGGGTAAAGTTGCCAACTTTACGAGTTAAGGACTTAATTTGAAGGCTTCCTGAAGTTTAGGGGCTAAGTGCTTAATGGGTTAAGTCGGAAATGAGTTTTTGAGTACGACGTCATTACATTGCACGTAATGTGTAGTACACCCCGCATGCTGGATTTTGCCCCCGTCCCAAGTTGTTGAACGTACGCCGAGCGTACGAGATGTATGTCAAGCGTACGCGACCAGCATGCAGTTTGGATGTTTCAGACCTTTTTGGACTTTGGGACTTTTGTCTCTGGCTTGGATAGAGTTTTTGGGCTTATTTCTTTGAAGTAGGGATTTTCATTCAAGGTTTGTAATTATTTAATAGGCTTGCCTTATTGGGCCTAGGATTGTAGTTTTGGGCCTTAGTGGGTCCAATGGTCTTGGGCCATTTTTGGGCATGTTTAGTTGGACCGTTTTTGGACCTAGTGCTTGGGGTATAGTCCTTGTTAATTACTAAAGTATGTTTGGTTGTTTGATTCAGTTCGTGGAGCCGGTTCGCAGCAGCTGCAGCAGTTGTGGGATTTATCTGTCGGTGGAGGTAAGTCTCATCACTGTACTATGGGTCGAAGGAACCAATGCCAACCTATTTGGCTTATGTATTATAGGAAGACCATGGGGTGGCCCTTGGCATTTTTATGAAAGACCAGGTGGTGGCTCCTGGCAAATCTGTATGAAAGACCAGAGTTTGAACTCTAACAGTTATGTAGATAAGTACTTGTAGATTATATGTTAGTTGTCTTTGTGATGATTGAATGGAAGACCAGGAGGTGGCTCCTAACACTTGTCTGTAAGACCCAGGGTTTTGGTCCCCGACTTGGCGAGGAAATACCATGATACGGCTAATAGCATAATGGTAAGACTATGGTTGGCACATAACACCTCCTATTGCATGTTGATATGTATGATCCATATGTTATGTATGGTATGTGGTATTTTTTGGATTGGTGTCTAAGTCCATAACTATTTTGGTATGTACTTGACCCGATGGTGCATGGTCCTTTTGGGTTGCCTTCATCAAAGCAACTTGATAGGATGAATCATTGAGAGAAAGGATTAAATATGATTTATTAATATATTATGAGAATAATATATTAAAGGAGAAATCATATTGTTTAATTAATATTAGTCAAGAATTAATAAGAATTAAGTTTGTGACTAAAAGACATTAATTAAACTTAAGGGACTAGAACTATCAATTGTGTGATAGTTGAATATTGAGCTAATGGACTCCATATTAAAGAGGTGGACGAATTCTATGGGGAAACCCATTAGAAATCATCCTAGGCCTTTAAGGAAGGAGTCCATGGGTTGCTTAGGGCCTAAGCATCCAAATTAGGGTTTCCTTTTAGATAACCCTAATAGCCTCACTATTTAAAGGACCCTTAAGCCCCAAAAACGTGGTGAACTTGTTTTCTAGGGTTTTCACATGTTTTGGGCAGCCTCCTTCTCTTCTCTTCTTCATCCTCGTGCTCTTGGTGTTTGTGAGCCATTAGAGGAGTGACATTTGTGACTCTAAGCTTTCTAAAGTCATTACAAGGATGATTTGAGATTGTTATTACTACATAATAATCAAAGTATGATCTAAACCCTAATTCATATGTTATATTGATTATCATATACTAGATCTAGGGTTTATAGTCTTGGATGAATTGCATGTACAATAGAGAAACCTAGATCCAAGAATTAGGGTTTGTATGAGCACATAGGATGTTCTTATGGTTAAAACCCATCAGTGGTATCAGAGACTAGATTGGTTTCTATTGTATTGATGCCTTGTATGTTTGTTCAAGTTGCAAAAACGTTTTTTGAGCTCCCTGCCTGATGAACTCGGCGAGTACCACAGTGTACGCGGCGAGTAGGCCTCAACTCGGCGAGTCCAGTGTGGTACTCGGCGAGTTCGAGCGTCAGATGGAGCTATTTTCGGGATTTCTTGCTGTTTTTCTCATGGATACTTGCCTTATCTGTTTTAGATCATTAAAATCCGATTTTATACATATTTATGAGTATATCCTTGATTAAACAAAAGATAATTACCAATTGATTGGATAATAACTTCGTTATATGATAAAGTTTGATTATTTGTATTAATTGGGTAACTTACATTGCAAGAAATTGAAATTAGGTCAAATATAGATAATGATAAAATAAATTGTTTAATTTATATTATTTGTTATTTGATCCTTGTGTTATGAAAAGTTTCGATTTTTCCCCTTTAGGTTTTATAGTTTAAATTTGAACTCAAAAGTTTTGTTTTGAAATTTAAATAGTTGAAACCCTAATGTTTTGAAAAAGGTTTCAAAACTTGCCCTCAAGTTTTGGAATTTAAATTTTGATTGAAAAGTTTGATTTTGAAATATTTAAATTCTAAACCCTAATGTTTTGAAATGTTCAAAACTTGCCCTCAAGTTTTGGAATTTAAAAGTTGATTAGAAGTTTAATTTAGGAATGTTAAATTCTAAAACCCTAGTATTGTTTTGAAAAGTTCAAATCACACCCTTATGGTTTTATTAATTAATTAAAGTGTATAATTAAAAGAGATTTAGTAAATCCATAAAGTTTTGGTGTATAATTTAATTAAATTAAAAGTATAATTATTAAATTAGACCACCTAGTATTTTTAAAAGTGTAAAATACACCCTATACTATATAAAAGTCTAACATTATATATATATATATATATATATATATATATATATATATATATATATATATATATATATATATGTGTATGTATAAGTAAAAGTCAGTCTTACCGTTAGTAGGCCTCATTCACGAAGCTGGTCTATAAGGGGTGTTTAAGGAAATTGCCTATAAAATGGCGATTGAATGGGTATCCACTCTTACCCACCGCACTCTTGACTAGTGGAGGGTCGTTAGCCGAACGGGTAGGATAGGACAGCAACCTTCCATTATAAGTATAATGAAGTATAAAAGTAACTAAATGCTTTCATAAAATTCCCAATATTAGTTACTTTAGGCAAAAGTGAATTGATGCAATTCCATGAAATTACACTTTGTGCCCTTGCGAAGACGTTAGTGGAGCGTGTGTGGTTAACCGGCACACTAAATGGTTCTAAGAAAAGGTAGCAAAGGGTAACTCAATGTTTGTCATAGTTCGGTGGAGCGTGTGTGGTTAACCGACACATTAAATAGGTGACTGTAACATGTGGGGGCACCATGTAGATTTGCATGGTTATTCACACCCGCTTTGTGATCCTCGGCATCCCAGTCACAAACTAGAGGGGCATATCAAGATTTAAACATGCCATTGAAAAGGTTCAATGAATCTCAAAGGATCTAGGGGTTTTCAATATATTCAAGACTTAATCTGTTTTTCGTTTTTCATGGTGGAAAATTAGTGAATCGTCATTCACTTACCTTCAAATGTTCTGCAATTTGGGTTACGACATCCCTCTCCCGAGTTGTGGAATATTGTGTTGGGTCCTAGCTTTAATATCTCATTTGGGTGATTTATTAAGGACTCAATCGATCAACTAACTTGAATTTGTTTTCTCCCGTTTTGTAGATGTCAAAGTACGACAACTATGGTCTTCCCAAATCCCGTGGAACAAGCATTCCATATGAAGATGATATTCCACGATTCGATCGAGGAACAAGAAATCATGCTTCACTTCCTCCACCTCCTCCCGTTATTCTCCCTAACCCACAAGATCGAAGAATTGATAGGTTCAATGTCACTAAAACCCTATTGGAAATGAAACACGAAGATGGCAAACCCGTGTGTGCCCACGTTCTAGGAATGAAATCACACATCGATAGGTTGATAATGTTGGGTGCGTCATTCCCGGATAAGTTGGCTGTAAACTGGGTTATGCAGTCACTTCCCGAATCATATAATGAGTTCAAAAGAAAGTATTATATGATGGATCATGACGAAAACCTCATTGACCTAACTTACATGCTCATTGCTGCTGAATCAGAAATGATTTGGCAAAGCAATGGAGCGTATTTGTTGGGAAAGTCAACCAACCATGCTTCCGAGGACATTCTAAGAGAACCGACCTGATTTTGCTTCCAAGAGAAAGGGCGTTGGATACAAGTGTGTCCTAAGAGCCTGAAGAGTCCAGAAGATGGGAGAGTCAAAAAGTATGGCTGTGCTTAGGTAAAATCCACTATCTAACTCCATTAGGTTCCTATTCGTTGATTCTTAATACATAATGTGATGAGATTACATTTGAATGTTTTGCAGGATCAGTGAAAAGAGAGGAAGCTTGATGGAAAAGCAAAATGAGTCTAATCACAAAGAAATGGATCTCGATCGCATGGACTTGAAGATTAGATTTTGAGCTTAGAAAGTTATGATAGAATTGTTAGGAATATTTGATTACATAGTTTTTTAGTTGATTTTGCATTGTAAGGACAAATGTTTTCCGCTGCTGTTATAAATAAAAATAAATTTTGGTTTGACTTATTTATTTATTTATTTATTTCCTTGCAATAAAATCGTTATGAAAAATTGACGTTTGCATATTTCTACAACGAATGGATGTGATTCTTAATTATGATAATTGTGGAAATGTCGAGAATTTACCAAATAGGGAGAGTTTCTCATCGCCCAAGTTTCAATTGGACAGAAACTTGGAATCATGCAACTTGGTTGTACGATGAATGAGAAATTTCATATTTGGAAATTAGACTAAGTCGTTGACAAAGTGTCAAGTGAAGGACTAGGAGATCGAGTACACAAAGTTGTGTGTTGATCAAGTCCACCACAAGAGTAACAAAGATATTCGTCATGATTCACTAAAGGTTTAGTAAATATGATTATACTTATAAGATTAAGTGTAATTCTGAATTGATTGAAAAGGTTTAAATCAATAGCAGAACGAATAAGAAGAATCAAGTAGGCAGAAAAATAAAAGTTTCTCTATTCTAAGAAGAAGGGAGAGTACCTTTTATGTTTTGTGATAGGTCTTAATGATTAAGAACCATATCTCAATTGATCCTCTAAGTGAATCTTTGTGAAATTGTATGTCTAAGAAGAGGAATCGAGAATTGAAGAAAAGGTTAAATCAAGAAGTCAATCATACTTCGTTCCAAAACCAAATCTTAGAGTTAAGATTGTGACATTAAGTGACAAGTCTTAAGAAGGTTTATAACATTCATCAAATGTGGAAAGTTGTGATGTCTTGGATAAGACAAAAACCAACTAGGACCAATTTTATGAAGTGTTTTGTCTTGATAAAAACTACACTAACTCTTGAATATTCGTTTGTCAAGAAATGTTCATTGACAAAAGAATGTTATATGTCAATGAGTCAGTGGGAGTCTTAATGGTCTTGAAAAGTTTCAAGAACTAATCAAGAATAAACCTTATCGATCATCACTAGCACACGAGTTGAGGTTTTGACATTATCTTGTTTCTGTGCCGTTCCAATTGAGTTAACTATCCATGTGAGCCCTATGAGTTCTTATTTGAATGCATAAAAGGCAAGGACCTTGATCAATGAAAAGTACATTGATAGGAAAGGGTGAGCTGCATAACTACTTGGAAGACATGGTGGGCAGCCGTGTTACCATAAGGCAAGAAATCAAGATTAAGAAAGTTCGGTCCATATGAGTTTGAATTTGTCGTAAACTTTGTTTTTGACAAATTCACATGGATAAGAACACATACACCATTAAAATCTAAGTGTCATAAGTTTCCCTCTTCCATGAAAATGACTGTGAGGAAATACTTTCACTAAAAGAGATTTTAAGAAGATAATAATTGTGATAATTGGATTCTCGAATTCGATTATGGTTACGGTATCCCTTTCCATGATTCGAATTGTGAGATTTGGCAATTTCTATGAATTGTTTAACACACACATATGGACTATCTAAGGCAAAGGTGTATAAGTTCAGGAAGCCTTGATAAAATATTATCAAATCATTAGGTATTAGAAATATGGACTTAAGAAATTCAATAGGTATTGTTTTTCTGAAAGGTAAGCTGTTTCTGAATACATGTCAAAGCTAGTGGGAGCATAAGTGTTATGTTTATAATAATCATCATGATGGTGGGAGCATAAATGTTATGTTTGTATGATTATTAAGGCAGGTATTGCAAGTTAGCAATATTAATTATAGAAAACAAGAGTCATACTTTACAAAGTGGTAAGGGTTGAATAGTTGTTTTTCTATAATTAAGGGAGATAATATTATGCTTCATTTCAAAACTAAAGGCTTAGGTTATGGAATGTTAATAAACTTAGTCAAGGATACATAGTGAGTTCTTAAATTTCGATTATGATTATGGCATTCCTCTTCATAATTCGAATCATAAGAACGTGACACATAAGATATTATGGCAGGAGATTGATATAGTATCAAACCTTTATGTAAGACATTATGCATCGTGTCCCATATGCTCCGGGTATAGGATAGATTGCAAATGCTATAATATTTGACCATTCTAAAATTTTCCAAATGTCTAGCGCATTTAGAGGGAAAAAGGACTAGAATCGGTTTTGACTAAGATAATTAAACAACTATCAAAGGATGATCCAAAGCTTGCTAAGGATTGGTCGCTTGTGAGTAGTTGGAAGTATGATATTGGATGGAGCATATCGACATTATTATGAATAGATAAGATTCTATTAAGAATGAGTTGTCATATGGTAAGTACGGAAAGGTTTCCATATTGGGTGTTGGATATTAAGAATCTATGTCTAGATTAGAAACTTTTATGCAAGAAGGATGTTCAAAGGAATGTACTTTGAGTGAGAGACATCACATCTTTGGAATTGTCTTGTAACAATTTCCGATAGAGAGCTTTGTAATTCATTGGCAATAGTCATTGTGACCTTAGTGCAGTGACATTACAAAAGAATCACTGCATAAAATGTTAGAATCTAACATATTCTATAAGTGGCAAGAATTTGATACACTTATACTTATGATAAGGATTGGGAGTTGTGAAATGAGTATGATTGGAAATGTGTTCATTTGATCTATTTCACAAAGTAAGGACCATAGGTTAGCATTGTGTGCATGCTAAGAGCATGGGACAAGTGTAGTTATAATTCAAGTAAGAAGTTGATTACCCGAAACAACAAATAATGAGTAATCAATATGGTGATAAATAAAAGGTGTTTTATTTATACTTAAAGGTTTGAGGCCATATGGGATTAGTATTATTCTTGTGTTTTACCTTGCATGTTTTGACTTCCTGAATAATTTAATTGGTTCAGAACAGTCAAATTATTCGAACGGACCACAGTCGTTCATATGTTGGAAGTAGATATGAATGAAGACTGTCATGAATTGGTGTGTGGATTGTCTAAAGAGTGTTGGACATAAGCAAATGTTTGCTGCAACGTTCATGAGTGCTTATGAATATGATTTGAGCATTGGATTAAACCGACGCTCACTTGGATCACTTCATGAATTGTATCACGAGTGATTGGTGAGACGATAACATCTTATATTCTTGAAACCGAGATGTGTGAGTTGTATCTTGCAAATCGGTTGCACATTGATAATATGTAAACGCACCAGTAACTTGGTGTTATAAAACATATTGTTGTGTGTAATTCGATAAGTGAGTACAAGCGAGCATTGAGTCAAAGTTTATCCGTTCCTTTTATCCAAAGTAGGATAAAAGCGATATCTTTGGGCCCCTCGATGATTTAGTGATGGCACCTAAGCGCTTGGCCAAGCCGAGACTAAATTGATGTGTTCAATTGTAGTCTGTTGTCAATCATCATAAATCAGAAGTCGGGAAATGGTATAGAGGGAATGGTTAAGTTCATGTCTCATATCTATACGATATCTAGAATAGAGGAATATATGATCCCTTATCTAAAGGACACGCGTATCTGATAAGATCAGAGTTGACAGTGGCTTTGGAAAGCTACGATTGCAGATCAGGATCTGAAGTCATATGCAGAATAGTTATTACACTTATCCAAGTGGGAGACTGTTGGATTAGTGTCTAAGTCCATAACTATTTTGGTATGTACTTGACTCGATGGTGCATGGTCCTTTTGGGTTGCCTTCATCAAAGCAACTTGATAGGATGAATTATGGAGAGAAAGGATTAAATATGATTTATTAATATATTATGAGAATAATATATTAAAAGAGAAATCATATTGTTTAATTAATATTAGTCAAGAATTAATAAGAATTAAGTTTGTGACTAAAAGACATTAATTAAACTTAAGGGACTAGAACTGTCAATTGTGTGATAATTGAATATTGAGCTAATGGACTCCATATTAAAGGGGTGGACGAATTCTATGGGGATACCCCTTAGAAATCGTCCTAGGCCTTTAAGGAAGGAGTCCATGGGTTGCTTAGGGCCTAAGCATCCGAATTAGGGTTTCCTTGTTAGATAACCCTAATAGCCTCACTATTTAAAGGACCCTTAAGCCCCAAAAACGTGGTGAACTTGTTTTCTAGGGTTTTCACACGTTTTGGGCAGCCTCCTTCTCTTCTCCTCTTCATCCTCTTGCTCTTGGTGTTTGTGAACCATTAGAGGAGTGACATTTGTGACTCTAAGCTTTCTAAAGTCATTACAAGGAGGATTTGAGATTTTTATTACTACATAACAATCAAGGTATGATCTAAACCCTAATTCATATGTTATATTGATTATCATATACTAGATCTAGGGTTTAAAGTCTTGGATGAATTGCATGTACAATAGAGAAACCTAGATCCAAGCATTAGGGTTTGTATGAGCACATAGGATGTTCTTATGGTTAAAACCCATCAGTATCTTGGGGAACCCACTAAGCTTTGTGCTTATTGTTTGTGGTTTATGGTTTCAGGTACCTCCGGTTCGTAAGGGAAGGGGTCGGCTTGATCGCAGTGCATACACCCGTGTTTTCCATTTGGGGATGTACTCTGATAATTGTTTTTATTTGAAATACTTTTAAATGGTTGAATAAAGGATAAATGAATGTTTTGTTTATATTAAAAATGATATTTTTATCCTCGTAATTTGGGACGTTACAATACCCCATCCGAACCCTAGCCTTCATTTGTTTGTTTTGAGTGTGTCGAGCCACTTTTGTGAAGGTTAAAGAAGAAGTAGTCCATTTAGGTGCATGTGTGCTTGGTTCCAACTTAGATTTTGCATCTTCATCATATTTGTGACATCCCCAAAATAACGGCCAGAAAAGACCGTTTTAATTTACGCTTTTAAAATAATTTTAGAGTAAATCCATTGATTTAAAAGAGTTGCGGAATTTGTCCCCAAAAATAAAATATGATGAAATAATATTTACCAAAGCATTTTATAAAGGAATGCATTTTCATTAGATATCAAAACTCGGGATGTCATGTTCCGATACAGACCAAAAAGCATAAACGACAAATTCCAAGTCATACAACAGTTATATACAACTATAAGCTTCTAAACAAAATAACTTGATGATTCATCCATCTTATGCCCTCGCGCCACTTCCTGTAATACAAATAAACTGAGTGGGTCAAACTTGGGAGCCTGGTGAGCATATAGGGTTTTCAACCCACTATAAATAATTCTATTTAATTTCACCAACCAACAATAACCCGATTACTCATTCCCGTTATCCTCACTTTACGTCCCTATGACAACAACTATTACAAGGGACCTAATCTAGGATTTTCATCGGGACGGGCACTACTACAAAGGGATTTCCTCATCAATGAATGTCCTAAGGCAACCATGAGGGGGATAGAGTACACCGGTGAACAGATCGTTCACAACACGTACAGGTTATGAACCTGTCAGCGTTCCACATGATTGTCTAGAAAGAGTCTGTGGTCGTCCTCCATACTCCGGTAGGTGACTAGATCAACAACAACAACATCGAGGCCTCTCATCATTTTATTTCATCACACGTCCACTATCTACCCATGTTCTACCCAACATCTTTGTATATATATATATATATATATACACACACACACAACATAACACATGTATAAAACATCAAATCAATACTAATTTCAAATAACACATAACATATATACACACAACACGTATTTTATAGAGAATACTTCGTATTTATGTGTTAGAAGAAAGTAACTACAAACTCACTTGATCAAGAGATGATCGGACAAAACTATGGCTCTAAGAGTAGAAGTTCTTCTATGAAACTGTGATCTCTTCACACACCGAGCTTCTCGCGGGCAGAGCTTCGGCTCGGAAACTCTTTTCTTCTCGGGATCTTCGGAGCTTCGAGACTCGGGATGATACCGGGGCTTCGGGGGTATAAATTGCACGTAAAACGATGTAATACGGCTGGAGAGAGTGAGAAAGGAACAACCAAACCCGGCTGCCCCTTTGATTTCTATTTATAGGGCAAAAATGCCATGCTCACGTTGTGAGCCTCTTATACTCACGTCGTGAGCTCAATCATCATCCACTGGGTCATTGCAACTTGCCTGCTCATGTTGTGAGGACCCTGCTCACGTCGTGAGTTCTAACAGACCTCGAAGTTTGTGTTCCGAACTTCGAAAATTCATATCTTTCGCATACGAGCTCCGTTTTTGACGTTCTTTATATCCATGCGTAGGTCAGATTATGATCTACAACTCTCGTTTAGATTCCATCGGCTAAATTTGATTTTATTTTTATTATATTATTTTTAGTAGTCCGGGACAGGAAAACTCCATTAGAAAATCATATCTTCTTCATCTGACATCCGTTTTTGTTTGTCTTTTCACTGTTGGGCTACTGTCGACGAGATCTTCGATTCTCGTTTAGATTGTTTCGGCTAGAAATCACTCGATCTCATATTCGAACTTTGGGCAGCATACCGCTAAGTCGAAACTTCGAAAAATCATAACTTCCTCATACGAAGTCAGATTTGGACGTTCTTCTTATGCACACTCTCGGTTTAACTTATTCGACAGGTCATAACTTCTTCCTTATAACTCGGATTTCGGCATTCTTTATATATCTGGAACCATTGTCACGACCACTACAACTTCCTTCATAGATATTGGGCTTATCTAATATTTTATTATTATGCTTATTTTTATTCTTAATTCATTTAAATCACACAATTAAGCAATAAACACATAATACTCAAATAATACATCTTTATTATTTCAAGACGGTTTACAAAGGTTAACCGAGACTATTACATCAACATTAATGCCTAGCCCAGAAACACGGGCATTACAATTCTCTCCACCTAAGGATGATTCCGTCCCCGGAATCACACATCAACAAACAAATGCGGATAGCGACTCATCATGTCACTCTCTGTCTCCTAGATGATATTTGGCCAATTCATATGTTTCCAGCAGACAAGCACTAATTCGACCATCTTGCGTCGTAACTTCTTAGTCTTTCGGTCAACGATTGCCTCTGGTTCTTCAATCTACCTTTTTTTCTCATCAATTCTTAATTTAGAAATTGGAATTATATCATGAACTTCTCCCGTGAACTTCCTTAAATAATATACATGGAAAGTGTTATGAATTCCATTCAGTTCTTCTGGTAGTTCGAGCTTGTGAGCTTGGTTCCCAATCCTTTGAAGAAATTTAAACAGTCCAATAAACCTTGGACTCAACTTTCCCCTTTTACCAAATCTTATAAGTCCCTTCCATGGTGAGACATTAAGCAAAACCGAATCTCCAACTTCAAAGCCATCGGTCTTTTCTTGTTGTCAGCATAGCTCTTTTGACAATCCTGAGCTGCTAAAATTCTCTCCCTAATTATTTTCAACTTTTCAACAATTTGATGGACTATCTCGGGTCCCATAAACTGCTTTTCCTCAGCCTCAAGCCAACAAGATGGAGTACGACATTTTTGTCCGTACATAGCTTGATAAGGTGTCATCTTTATGCTCGAGTGGAAACTATTATTGTAGGAGAATTCTATCAAAGGTAAATCTTCATCCCAGTTACCTTGGAATTGGTACCCAATTCCTCTTGTAGACTTTTCCAAAATCATGAGGTAAAACGGCTGTCACGATCTGACACAATCATTAACGGAACATTGTGAAGCCTCACAATTTCCTTCACGTAAGAATTTTCAAGCTTATCCATAGACCATTTCTCATTGGCCACTATGAAATGCACACTCTTAGTGAAGCAATCAACGACCACCCAAATCATGTCATGACCGTTATTTGTTCTGGGCAGTTTAATGACGAAATTCATAGCAATGTCTTCCCATTTACCCATAGGCACAGGTAAAGGTTCTAAACTCCCGTATGGTTTCTGATGTTGTGCCTTGACCGGCGCACATGTCACACACTTCGCCACATACTTTACAATATCAAGCTTCATCGTCGGCCAACAGTAATAGGGTTTCAAGTCCCTATACATTTTAGTGCTACCAGGATGAATTGAGTACATGGTTTTGTGAGCTTCTTCCATAAGAAGATCTTTTATTCCTCCTGACTTAGGTACCCAAAAACGATCATGGAATACCTTCAGGCCATGACTGTCTGTACCAAACACTAACGTTTTGCCCAAACGTTCTCCTTTTCGGTCATTCTTCTCAGAAGCTTCTTCTTGAGCTTTCTTTATACTCTCCACAATGGTCGAGACAACTTCTATTCTCAACGCTCTTGGCCTTTTTCTCTTAATATTGACTTCCTGACTGAGAGCATCAATGACAACATTTGCTTTACCAGGGTGGTAAAGTATCTCACAGTCGTAGTCCTTAAGTAACTCTAGCCAGCGTCGTTGCCTCATATTCAATTCTTTCTGATTAAAGAGATATTGGAGACTCTTATGATCAGTGAAAAGTTTGCACTTCGAGCCATAGAGGTAATGCCTCCATATTTTTAGAGCAAATACTACCACTGCCAACTCCAAATTATAACTGGGGTAGCTCTTTTCATGTTCTTTCAGTTGTCGAGATGCATATGCTATCACCCTTTCTCTTTGGGTCAAAACACAACCCAATCCAACACCAGACGCATCGCAATAAACAACGAAGTCTTCAACTCCATTAGGTAGAGAAAGAATCGGTGCTTCACATAGCTTCTTCTTTAGCAACTCAAATGCTTCTTTGTGTTTATCAGTCCAAGCATAAGTAGCTCCTTTGTGGGTCAAAGCTGTCAATGGAGTAGCGATCGAAGAAAATTCTTGAATAAACCTTCGGTAATATCGGGCTAATCCTAAAAAGCTTCGGATCTCCGTGGGACTTTTCGGTTGTTTCTACTTCATCACAGCTTCAATCTTTGATGGATCAACCATTATCCCTTCTTGGTTGACCACGTGACCCAAGAATTGGACTTCTCGAATCCAAAAATCACATTTTGAGAACTTTGCATACAACTTCTCCTTCTTCAAGACTTCCAACACTTCTCCTTCTTCAAGACTTCCAACACTCTAGTAGCATGGTCACCAATCTGGGCACGCCCTATCCTTCCCAGCGTAGCCATGACCAATCCTCGTAAAGCCCTAAAATCTATATGTGAACGGGTCCCTCGCAACAAGCTCTCATTTACCCCGTCTGAAATATGTTGTCTCGAGATCATATGAATCCCTGACAGACCACTCTTACTGAATCATCATCGTTGAATCTAGCCCACTTATCTTTCATCTGATTACTCAGTCCATGATAACTCGAGGTTCCCACTAAAAATTGGGACCACAAGCCCAATTACCTTTGCAGGTCACTTATACTCGACTAAGGCTCAAATAACCCCGATGTGAGTGACTTGCCACTTCCCAATCAACCATCTATTTCGTACGTATTTGCAACCTGAACCGTAAATACTAACACTGCCCAAACACAGAAACTGCCCGAACACTGAACTGCCTAAAGCAAAATGCTGCTACCTAGTCGCTTCCCAAAATCTATTGAGACCTACCTGGTCTCGATTCATTCACGAATGATTTGAAATGTCGGGTTCAGGCCCGACTGTAGAGCCAAAGGACTCCCCACTTAGTTGCCTCACACGACTTCTAAACGAAATACTTCCCTGGAACTAGTTGCCACTAGTTATCATGCCACAATGGCTCAAACAACGTTCTGATCTAACCGATCAGTTCTGTGCGTATAATCTCGACGTCAGCCAATCCAAAACTAAAAGTGATTGCTACCTAACCAATGGTAGTCTTCATCACCAACGACCTTAAGCAGTCCATTGCTTCCCTGATCTCATATCTGTAGTGACGTCCCAACCATCTCATTACTGGCTTAACCAGATCTAATCCATTTGGGTATGTCCGAAATCCAATCCGTGGATTTCCATATCCTCACTGTTGCACCCGAACTGGTGTGTACCATTGCTCCTTTCGTGTCTTAACAAAGCACTCATGCTACCTACCAACCTAGTGAATGCTACGGCTACACTCGCAAACTTACCACACTATATCGCTATCTGGCAGCTAGTGAATGCTACGGCAACACCCACAGACTTACAACACTCTATTACTATCTGAATGCTTGTGAACGCTACAGCTACACCCGCAGACTTACAACACTTCCCATGCTAACTGACCACTAGTGAGTGCTACGACTACCCCCGTAGTCTTACAACACTTTCCAAACTATCTGACTGCTAGTGAATGCTACGGCTACCCCCGTACTCTTACAACACTTTTCATACTGGGTTGAACACGCACTCGACCTAACACACAACTAAACTTGAGTCCTAACCAGAAATCTAACCTGGTTCCCGAAACCTGCTATCACGTGACCCCATTGAATCAGTACCATACCCACTCCTGTGATCAAAGTGTCACCATAAACCACAAAATCATCTACACCCTCTGACAGGGTGAGAATCGGTGCCTCGTACAACCGCTGTCTGAGAGCCTCGAAGGCTGCCTGCTGCCCAGGCCCCCAACAAAAGGCCACCGATTTCTTGGTCGGTCGGTTCAAAGGAACCGCAATCTCGGAGAAGTCCCATGTAAATCTACGATAGTAACCTTCTAGACCCAGGAAACTCCGAATCTCAGATGGAGACCTCGGAATCTCCCATTGCATCACGGCCTCTATCTTGGCCGGATCAACTAGAATACCCTTCTGGTTGACAAGGTGCCCAAGAGATTGCACCCTGCGCAACCGGAACTCACATTTGGAGAACTTTATAAAAAGTCTCTCCCCCACTTAGATTTGACTAAGTCTTCACTGCACGCAAGAATTGAAGGATTTCCAATCCTTCTCGGTTTCTAATATCCCGCTGATAACAACCTGTGCCTGCCAATGCTAGCGTTTAATCACCGATTAAACCTTGAGATCTCACATCCTCGGAAATCTCGATGAGTACTCTTGACATCTGATCCAGTCTGATACCTCGATACATCTAACATGTTGTCAATTGAAGGTCTCAATCTTCACTTTGGCTAACGAATCCTCGTTCTCATTTCCAATCTTGCAGTACCACTGAACTCTAACCGAACACAGCCCATGCGAAAATACAATCCTCCTGAACATGCGATGACCAACCACTTATGCATCTAACACCCACGACTGACACTACTCTTTTCATGTCACCAGCTCTGTCCTAGAAACGGTAGTGCCTTGAACTCCAAAGTTCATCCATAGACAATTACCGACCATACCTGAACAATGATAGAACCCCTAAACGCTGACTTCACTGTAGAACTATTACTCTAACCTTGACCGAGGATCTTCCCAAACAATACTCCTGCACAGATCCCAACAAAGATCCGGAATGATAACAGTACACGCGGAACGTGCTCCACAAGATGCATCCCTTTGTGGGTTCATCAATGACTTTTCGGCTTGCAGGATGGCATATATGATCCTTGATAACCCAAACACTAGCAGGAAACCGACCCGAGATCTAACTTATCCAAACTTACTCATAACTCCAACGCGATTCGTATCCCCAAAATCCATCTAATAGCAATAGAAGATGACATACCCGCAACATCTGGAGGAAAACTAATCACCTACTGCTGACATGACCAACCCCGCTACTCTGTAGTAGCCTAAACCCTTGGAGCGACAAACTCCCTTGTACACTGTCCTGTACGTGCTGCACTGACTCTGGCTCTGCTGGCCCTTCACCTGATGATCAGAAATCAAGGGTCTCTTCCTAAGACCCCTACTAAACGCACCTGGCACACACCTCTCTTTCCAGGGTGCTCCTAAATCGATCCCGCATCTACAACTCATGGAAATCATATCCTTCAGGGTCTGACACCCTTTCATGCTCACTAGCTTGCTTGCCAATGGCTAAGCTGCAACAACTGGAACATCCTCTGTCCCCAAACCGGGTCACAAACTCTTCCCTGAAGCATCTTAGATTCTCCAAGACCCTCACTGATTCGAGTAAGGATCATGTGCTTTCAATAGTACGGGCCCAATACTACCTTCCACACCTATCCATACTTTCCTCAGCCATCCTCCCGGATCCTCCAAGTCACTTCCTCAACTGGTACACCCAAGTCTAACTGAGCCTCACTACTAACTCACTGAAATATATCCTAGGCTTCCCAAGGTTCCCGAACTCACCCAGTCCTCAGCTGCTGAAAGATTCCCAGTAATGTCAACTAGATACCTCATGAATATAGCCACATGCAACAGAGATTAGATAATCCTTCAAGTAACAGACTCATCCCTATAACGGTTAGAATCAAATGAGAGCTGCGCAATAGGGTCAAATCTATCACTCTGAGATTATCCAGACTGTGCCACATGTGACTTAGTATATTCACTTAATAGCTAACTCACATTACTAAGAGTCCCACAAAGCACAAAGCAAGCAACATTCAGACGATGGAAAATCTAACCATCATATTACAATCAAATCATTTTATCCTTTAATCAGGAATCTGTACATGCAACTAAAAGGCTCATACAATCAGGCATAACCTAAACAGGCTATCCTATCACTGACTGATCAGTACTAGCATGCAAGTCTACAAGCACATATAATAGGCATATAAGGCATCCTCCTAGATCCTTAGCCCTAATATAGCATGCAGTACTCATAAGCATATCATATCATAACATCTCATAACATGTATGGATATCTTGGGGAACACTTACTTGAGCTCGGCTAATTGCACGCATCACACACCTTGTTCTTTTCAAAGTTCTTTTCTCTTTTCAAACTTCTTTTATAAAATGATTTTACTTTTGAAAATTTTCATGCCAAGTCCATAGTTTGAGTTCAGACACACACGAGAGTGTGCCCGAATCCCTCAAACCGAGGCTCTGATACCAACTTGTAATATCCCAATTTTCAAGGCCAAAAATTTCATTTTTAAATAAGTTATTACATAAAACCATTAGTATAAAAACATTCATAATAATATCTTGTGTCAAACCAAAGTGTCAGTAATCAAAACATATTATCATAAAACCATATCATAGTGCAATCCCAAAGATCTCATGTGCGGAAAGCATAGTGCGATGCGCTGCGATCAAGCCGACTCCTTTCCTTTAAACACGAAGTACCTGAAGCCAAAACTGAAAACCGTAAACACGAAGCTTAGTGAGTTCCCCCATCATACCACATACCATACAATCAGAAAGCATACATACTGTCGGGGAATTCTGGGGTGTCCGACCTACCCGATACGACCATTCTGGGGTGCCGACCTACCCGGTACGACCATTCTGGGGTGCCGACCTACCCATGTCTAGCCATTTTGGGGTAACTCACCTCACACTGCTACTGGAAGGTAACTCACCTCACACTGCTGAAGTCCCGAAGACACAATCCCAACATCATATAATCATTAAGGCCCAAACTATGGCCTAATTTTCCAAATTGAGCCCAAGTCCCTTACTTGGGCCTTACCTTAGGCCCATTAAATTACTCTAGATCATTAGCTTGATCTTGGTTAGCCCATTTAATAACCCAATCATCAAGGCCCAAAACAAACGCCCAACAATAAACCCAAGTGAAATTAGGGTTTCACATAAAATGATGATTAGGGTTAAGTTTCCTACTTAACCCACTAAGGACTTAATCCATTAAGTCCAATATTGCTTAGATTAATCTTTGCCAATGATTATTATTTAATATCTCAAGTTATTAAATAATTCTCGTGTGTGTGATATGATTAATTCTTAAAGTTAGGTTTTCATTGGCATTAGGGTGTTCCAATCCAAATATTAGCCCATTTATCAATTTGTTGGCCTTTTATGACAGTTAGGGCTTTATTGGGCCTAATAAGCCCACTAAAATCTTATTAAGCCCATATGGGTTTTTTTTTGGGTCCATTAGAGTCCATTAAGATTCATTGGGCCCATTAGAGCTCCTTTGAGCCCATTAGGGTTTCTAGCACCCCAAACGAATCTATCACAAGAGGCAAAGCGCACCGCCACCGGGCCACCCGACACGGCGGCCGGTGATGGCAGGAGGCGGAAGCCACCAACCTAAGGTGGTGGTTTTCAATTTCTTTTCATTATACCATTCATGTTACAATTTACAACTCAAGATCCGAAATCACACACACACACACTAAAGAAAATACACCCACCCATGGTGGCAGCCACCACCTCACGGTGGTGGTGGTGGTGGCCTTTTCTTGCTTTTCCGGCCATCAAACACCACATACAACAATCTATCATAATTAAACATGATCATACACCAAGATATGCATATCCATCGCTAACAACACACCGATCTCGGCCACCCCCTAGAGGTGGCGTGAGGCAGTCGAACGGAAAATGGATGAGACTCACGAAGGCGGTAGCAGCGATACAAGCAACCACAACGGCGACGCCAAAGACCGGGGAAGGACGCAAGCCGCAACAGCATAACTTCCGGCGACAGAGGAGCTTGCTACCACAGTGATGGTAACGGCGTTTGGCAGCAGGGGTCATCCATCAGAAGAAGAGAAGAAGAAGAGCAATGGCAGCAGGCTTCGACTAACAGTAGGGGCTCCTCCCCAGTTCGGTTCTCCGGCAAGAAAGTCGTGGTGTCCGACGATGGACGCATAACCCAGCAGCAGCAGCAACCACAGCGGCGGCGAACGCATTCAACTCATCGGTCTCTAGCAATGGCGGTTCACGACTTCGATGCCCTGCAGTCACGATGGCGGTGGCGCTTGGGGACTCGACTGATTGGAAAAAAAAATGAAGAACTCACATTTGGAGAACTTTATAAAAAGTATCCACCCCCCCCCCCCCACTTAGATTCAACTAAGTCTTCACTGCACGCAAGAATTGATGGATTTCCAATCCTTCTCGCTTTCTAATATCCCGTTGATGACAACCTGTGCCTGCCAATGCTAGCGTTTAATCACCGATTAAACCTTGAGATCTCACGTCCTCGGAAATCTCGATGAGTACTCTTGACATCTGATCCAATCTGATACCTCGATACATCTAACATGTTGTCAATTGAAGGTCTCAATCTTCACTCTGGCTAACGAATCCTCGTTCTCATTTCCAATCTTGCAGTACCACTGAACTCTAACCGAACACAGCCCATGCGAAAATACAATCCTCCTGAACATGCGATGACCAACCAGTTATGCATCTAACACCCACGACTGACACTACTCTTTTCATGTCACCAGCTCTGTCCTAGCAACGGTAGTGCCTTGAACTCCAAAGTTCATCCATAGACAATTACCGACCATACCTGAACAATGATAGAACACCTAAACGCTGACTTCATTGTAGAACTATTACTCTAACCTTGACCGAGGATCTTCCCAAACAATACTCCTGCACAGATCCCAACAAAGATCCGGAATGATAACAGTACACGCGGAACACGCTCCGCAAGATGCATCCCTTTATGGGTTCATCAATGACTTTTCGGCTTGCAGGATGGCATATTTTATCCTTGATAACCCAAACACTAGCAGGAAACCGACCCGAGATCTAACTAATCCAAACTTACTTATAACTCCAACGTGATTCGTATCCCCAACATCCATCTAATAGCAATAGAAGATGACATACCCGCAACATCTGGAGGAATACTAATCACCTTCTGCTGACATGACCAACCTGCTACCCTGTAGTAGCCTAAACCCTCGGAACGACAAACTCCCTTGTACACTGTCCTATACGTGCTATACTGACTCTGGCTCTGCTGGCCCTTCACCTGTTGATCAGAAATCATTGGTCTCTTCCTGAGACCCCTACTATATGCACCTGGCACACACCTCTCTTTCCAGTGTGCTCCTAAATCGATCCCATATCTGCAACTCTTGGAAATCATATCCTTCAGGGTCTGACACCCTTTCACGCTCACTAGCTCGCTTGCCAATGGATAAGCTGCAACAACTAGAACATCCTTGGTCCCCAAACTGGATCACAAACTCTTCCCTGATGCTTCTTAGATTCTCCAAGACTCTCGCTGATTCGAGTATGGATCCTGTGCTTTCAGTAGTACGGGCCCAATACTACCTTTCACACCTATCCATACTTTCCTCAACAATCCTCCCGGATCCTCCAAGTCACTTCCTCAACTGGTACACCCAAGTCTAACTGAGCCTCACTACTAACTCACTTAAATATATCCTAGGCTTCCCTAGGTTCCCAAACTCACCCAGTCCTCAGCTGCTGAAAGATTCCCAGTAATGTCAACTAAATACCTCATGAATATAGCCACATGCAACAGAGATTAGATAATCCTTCAAGTAGCAGACTCATCCCTATAACGGTTAGACTCAAACGAGAGCTACGCAATAGGGTCAAATCTATCACTCTGAGATTATCCAGCCTGTGCCACATGTGACTTAGTATATTCACTTAATAGCTAACTCACATTACTAAGAGTCCCACAAAGCACAAAGCAAGCAACATTCAGACGATGGAAAATCTAACCATCATATTACAATCAAATCATTTTATCCTTTAATCAGGAATCTGTACATGCAACTAAAAGGCTCATACAATCAGGCATAACCTAAACAGGCTATCCTATCACTGACTGATCAGTACTAGCATGCAAGTCTACAAGCACATATAATAGGCATATAAGGCATCCTCCTAGATCCTTATCCCTAATATAGCATGCAGTACTCATAAGCATATCATATCATAACATCTCATAACATGTATGGATATCTTGGGGAACACTTACTTTAGCTCGGCTAATTGCACGCATCACACACCTTGTTCTTTTCAAAGTTCTTTTCTCTTTTCAAACTTCTTTTATAAAATCATTTTACTTTTGAAAATTTTCATACCAAGTCCTTAGTTTGAGTTCAGACACACCCGAGAGTGTGCCCGAATCCCTCAAACCAAGGCTTTGATACCAACTTGTAACATCCTAATTTTCAAGGCCAAAAATTTCATTTTTAAATAAGTTATTACATAAAACCATTAGTATAAAAACATTCATAATAATATCTCGTGTCAAACCAAAGTGTCAGTAATCAAAACATATTATCATAAAACCATATCAGAGTGCAATCCCAAAGATCTCATGTGCGGAAAGCATAGTGTGATGCGCTGCGATCAAGCCGACTCCTTTCCTTTAAACACGAAGTACCTGAAGCCAAAACTGAAAACCGTAAACACAAAGCTTAGTGAGTTCCCCCATCATACCACATACCATACAATCACAAAGCGTACATACTGTCGGGCAATTCTGGGGTGCCCGACCTACCCGGTACGACTATTCTGGGGTGCCGACCTACCTCTGTCGAGCCATTCTGGGGTGCTGACCTACCCATCGGTCCTAACAACCGACCCTCGGGGACTATTCCACCCCTACTGCCACTATCACTTATATCATAACATAAATGTACTATCAGACATCTCTGGGGTGTCCGAACTACCCTTCGGTCCTAACAACCGAACTTGGGGACTATTTCCTTCCTACTACCACAATCACATATAACATATCATGCCAGCACATAAACATATCATCACATACTGTCAGACATATCTGGGGTGTCTGACCTACCCTTCGCTCCTAACAACCGAACTCTACTACTGTCACACATCAAGCTAGCATATAACATATCAGGTAATAGCAAAACTAGATGATATCACAAAGACAATCATCTAACACACAACTCCTATTGGTGGGACGACATTGTGGCCGTAGACCCACCGCTACTGAAAGGTAACTCACCTCACATTGCTAAAGTCCCGAAGATACAGTCCCACACTTGTTGAAGTCCCGCAGACTCGACCCCAGCTGCTGGCTGACAGATTCCCGAACTGTCAACACCAAAATAACACCCGATTAACAATTGGGTCCCAATACATAACCATAAGTACATTCTTTGGGTAATTACTACATTACCCCTAGCTTGGCTTATTCAAGCCCAAGGCCCAATCCGTAGGCCCAAAGTCAACTAGGAATCAAAGCCCAACACATGGCCCAATTTTCCAAATTGGGCCTAGGCCTATAAATGGTCTCATTCTAAGGCCCGACATCATATAATCATTAAGGCCCAAACTATGGCCCATCTATGGCCCAATTTTCCAAATTGGGCCCAAGTCCCTTACATGGGCCTTACCCTAGGCCCATTGAATTACTCTAGACCATTAGCTTGATCTTGGATAGCCCATTTAATAACCTAATCATCAAGGCCCAAAAGAAAGGCCCAACAATAAACCCAAGTGAAATTAGGGTTTCACATAAAATGATGATTAGGGTTAAGTTTCCTACTTAACCCATTAAGGACTTAATCCATTAAGTCCAATATTGCTTAGATTAATCTTTGCCAATGATTATTATTTAATATCTCAAGTTATTAAATAATTCTCGTGTGTGTGACACGACTAATTCTTAAAGTTAGGTTTTCATTGGCATTAGGGTGTTCCAATCCAAATATTAGCCCATTTATCAATTTGTTGGCCTTTTATGACAATTAGGGCTTTATTGGGCCTAATAAGCCCACTAAAATCTTATTAAGCCCATATGGGTTTTATTGGGTCCGTTAGAGTCCATTAAGCTTCATTGGGCTCATTAGAGCTCCTTTGAGCCCATTAGGGTTTCTAGCACCCCAAACGAATCTATCACAAGAGGCAAAGCGCACTGCCACCCGACACGGCGCCGGTGGCGGCTGGAGGCGGTAGCCACCACCCTATGGTGGTGGTTTTGAATTTCTTTTCATTATACCATTCATGTTACAATTTACAACTCAAGATCCGAAATCACACACACACACTAAAGAAAATACACCCACCCATGGTGGCAGCCACCACCTCACGGTGGTGGTGGTGGCCTTTTCTTGCTTTTCCGGCCATCAAACACCATATACAACAATCTATCATAATTAAACATGCTCATACACCAAAATATGCATATCCATCGCTAACAACACACCAATCTCGGCCACCCCCTTGAGGTGGTGTGAGGCAGTCGAACGAAAAACACATGAGACTCACGAAGGCGGTAGCAGCGATACAAGTAACCACAGCGGCGGCGCCAAAGACCGGGGAAGGACGCAAGCCACAACAGCATAACTTCCAGCGACAGAGGAACTTGCTACCGCAGCGATGGTCACGACGTTTGGCAGCAGGTGACATCCATCAGAAGAAGAAAAGAAGAAGAGCGGTGGCAGCGAGCTTCGACCATCAGTAGGGGCTCCTCCCTAGTTCGTTTCTCCAGCAAGAAAGTCGTGGTGTTCGACGATGGACGCGTAACCCAGCAGCAGCAGCAATGACAGCGGCGGCGAATGTATTCAGCTCGTCGGTCTCTAGCAGTGGCGGTTCACGACTTCGATGCCCTGTAGTCACGATGGGGGTGGCGCTTGGCGACTTAACTGATCGGAAAAAAAATGAAGAAAAGAGGTGGCGGCTGGAGGATCCCACCATAGCGGCTGCAACATAAGAGGCATAGGGTTAGGGTTTTTCCCTATATACCCGATGCCCATAAGCATATTTCCATAATGCCACAATCAGTCCCTCTCTTCATATTCTCTTTCAAAATAAATCCATAAATTACCTTTTCAACCCTACCCTCTAGAATTCTTCTCAAATCAAGCCCAAAACTTACGCTTTAGCCCCTGACCCATAAAATCTTTTCACTTTAATCTCATATTTACCAAACAGCCACTTATCCTCATAATCTCTTCAAATGAAGTCCCACAAATTACCAATTAGTCCCTACCTTTCATAATACTTAGAAATTAAATCCAGATTTTACACTTTTAACCTCCATCTTCTAAACTTGTGACAATTAGCTCTTTGAGAGCATCCTTTGATATATAATTATTTATTCTAGGGCTACCATTTGTTCATTAATTTATTTATTTATCTAATAAATAAACAGGGTATTACAAAGTCGATACGGAATTCTACTTGTCGATCAGGCGGTAATCCGGGAAGATCTTCGAGAAATACTTCCAGATAATCACATACCACAGGAATGCTCTGCATCTCCTTTTTCTCCTTCTTAGAATCGATCACGAATTCCAAATATGATGTACATCCTTTGGCCAAACACTTTGTGGCTTTCATTAGAGAAATGATTCCAGAATTTACTCTGCGTTTGACCCCATACACCATAAATGACTCTTTCCATGGCGGATTTACTTTTACAATCTTCTTCTTGCATAGTATGTCGGCATCATTGACGTTAAGCCAATCCATTCCCAGCACGATGTCGAAACCATTTAGATCAATAGGCAATAATTCCTCGTGGAACTTATTCCCATTCAAGTCAATTAAGATGTTTTTCATACGATGGCTAACAGGTACAAACTTGCCACTAGCAACTTCGACTAATAAAGCATTATCTAGTCTATCGATAGGCAAAGCTAGGTTTCTACCAAATTCATGCGAAATAAAGGAGTAATTGGCTCCATAATCAAATAAAATTTGGGTAGGAAATTTGTTTACGAGGAAGGTACCTGAAGCGACATCAGCTTCATCTTTAGCAGCTTCCAGTGTCCTCTGGAAGGCTCTCGCCTTCGGATTTGGTGGAATATTGGGCTTTGCTGCCTCCTTCTTCTTCGGACTTTCCCTCAAGACGTTCCCCTCCTCACCACAACCATAGCAGAATTTCTTGGTAAGGGTGCATTCGTTGGCATAGTGACCTGGCTTTGCACATTTGAAGCATGTGGTTTCCCCGCCACATTACCCAAGATGCCTCTTCTTGAATTTGTCGCACCATTTCGCTTCGCCTCCTCCACCTCCTCTTGAACTAGATTTCGAGAATTTACCCTTTTTGCAAGACCCCGAGGGTCCGTCGAACTTCCTCTTCTCACCAACCTCTGACCTCTCCATACCTTTCTCCCTAATCTGGGTCTCAACATTTCTAGCAGCCCAGATGGCGGCTTTCAATGTGGTTGCTTGCTTAACTATTGGACCATAGTCTGCTGGTAGTCCGAGGGCAAACTTGTTGACATTTAAGAGTTCTGTTGGAGCTAGGTATTGGATAAGCTTCATTTCTTCTATGAAACTTGCAGCATATTCAATAATGCTCAATTTTCCCATCTTCAAATTCTGAAACTCATTATTGATTTCCAGAAGGTCCTGCTCGGAGCAGTATTGCAATTTGAGTTGCACCACAAAGTCTTCCCAGGACATCTTACTCACTTCTCCCTTGGGCATCGAGTCAGCTAACAGCTTCCACCAACTTAACACGCCAGATTTTAATAGAGGGATCGCAAGAGCGGTCTTCTGTCTGTTGCTACATTCACAACATCATTTGGATCACCGCTTGTACCACATCCATTTTCATTGGCTCAGGTGCTGCTGCCACAACGGGTACTCGATCAATCATAGGTGGTTGATTCCTGTTTTCATTTGCATTCCTAAAAGGACACATAGCCAGGCCGAAGGCCCGGCGAGCGGTCCAGATAGGCTGAAGGCCCCCCCCCCCGAGAGGGCGGTCCAGATATGCTAAGGCTCGAAGAATGGGCCAGATAGACTGAAGGTCCGGTGCGGGCGGTCCAGTCATACTGTAGACTCAAAGAGTTGACCAGGTGGACTGAAGGCCCGGTGCGGGCGGACCAGTCACATTGTAGACTCGAGATGCATGGTTGTTCTGTGTTTGTTATATGATATGTTTATGGTTGTATGAGGTTGGTATTTTGGGGGTAACTCACTATGCCTTCGAGCTTACATTTATCGATTATTGTTTCTGGTACAGCGGATGACCGCGGGAAGGCGAAGGCGTGACCGTACACTCCCTCATATTTTGATTTGGATTTCTGGGATACTCTAATATGAAACTGTTTTGGAAAAATTTTTGTAATAACTTTTAGGATTTGAAATGTTTTTAAAAGTTTAAAATTGGCATGATTTATATGGGTGTTACAAGTTGGTATCAGAGCCTTGGTTTGAGTGAATTAGAGGAACACTCGTGTGAATCCAGTCTCAAATCAAGGAAAAGAGTTTCAAAATGATTTTCAAATGGTTTTCAAAATAATAATGGAGGATGCAAGTGTACGATCAGCCGGAGCCAGTAAGTAGACCCCAAAATACCATACATTTATTTGAGATTGTGATATGTTAGAACAGCATGCTAGTACTAGGCTAGGGCTATTCAGGAATTGCATGATAGAATTCCCTGATTACATGATGCCTGCTAGCCTAGGGTTTTATTTATATGAGATCGACATCATTACTATAGTTGCTTAGTGTATGCATCACAGTTATACATAATTAAGATCTTATAGCCTGAAGATGTTTGGTTTGGTCTTATGTTATGTTCTTGTCCGATTGAGGGCTTAGGGTAGGATCGGATATTCGAAAGTCTATAAAGTCCAGCGTTATGTATGGCTAGCATACACTAGTGCTACACGGTTGGTGGAAGTTTCATGGGTGGGTTGTGTGAGGCTGGGAGGCCAGTCAAGAGATATTTAGCATTCCTCTAAGAGTCAGGAACGAGCGCTCGCTATGTTTATATATATTGTTAGTGAAGGGTTTTAGTATACTACAACATCTTATGGTGCACATACAGCCCTAAATACCTTGGATCTATGTTTTCACTAATTATACATGCAAAGGAGTTTCCAAGGTATTAAACCTATAACTAGCATGCAATTTGTTATAAACAATACAAGATACTAGTTAGAGTAACATACCTTTTATGTGGCTTGAAGTCTTGATGTATTTGGTGTTGCTTGAATGTCACACCCCCGAACCAGACGGCGGAAACGTCCGGGGGCTGTTGTGACTCAATTGAATACCATCACAATGGATATACATGAAACCTAACAACATTCATCACCAACATTTGAATATTACAACTGATAGTGTTTACATTCATTACATTGTCTCAAAACATTACATTCTCGAAAGTAATTGTTCGATACTAGTTAAACAACAGCAAAACGTCATAGAGTACAAGTCATCCTTCACTTTATCTGTTACCTGAGAATACAAGTATTTTGAAAAACGTCAACATATGAAATGTTGGTGAGTTCATAAGTAGTGTTTTAAAATCCAATGTTTTGTATTGTTTGAAAACCACCAGAAAATCCGATATTTTCTGAAAATAGTATAGTCAAAAAGGTGTGAAGATCCATAGGTATGCTTGTTTGTTTCTATACTTGTAAAAATTGTTCATTAAAATTGTATGCATTTCGAATCCGATATGTATTGTGAAACCTAGGAAAACCCGATGTTTTCCTAATTCTTTGAATTCCATGAAGTTACGTTGAAACCATTACAAAAAGAGTAGTCTCATTCCCAGGCGACGTCGGATTATTTTTGAGCATGATTAATTGCTACAAACACGCATTACACAAACGACCAGTTTATAGCTATACTAACGATCCCGAAGGCTTCGTCCGTACTAATCACGTTATCCAACCGCCCTGACTACGTGTCGTCCCACATCCGAAGAGAAAGAGGACACGAAGGCCTCGATGACTCTATTAACCGGTTGGGGATAAAAATGTGTACGAGGGGTCCCCGACCCGCCTCGCAAAAAAATGTAGACTTTACTAGCAATACCAAAGGACCCTTGGGGACCAGTAGTATACAAGCCATTGAAAGTCCCTCTACGTTGTGCCAAGTCGGTGAAACCCAACACTTCGTAGAATAAATGTCTTCGGGCCTTAAGATCAGGTCGTTGGGCTAGCTAGGCCCAACAAACAAGATTTTACACTTTTGGGGCCCAAAGATGGTGCATAGACGTCTGTGCACACTCGCATGTATATTGAATTCCCAAACGTTACTTGTATGAATCGTAGTGTCGTAGTGTCATAGTGTCGTAGTGTCGTAGTGTTAGTAGTTTCGGATTTTATTGGTTCGAGACCGAACCAATTCGTTTAACAACGACTTTTGGTATTGTAGTGTATTGTATTTCGTCGATAGTCGCGGTACCATTGTTTGATCAAATTGCATGTATTGAATTAGCCTTGAAAGTTTTCTGTTTCAGCCCCTCATTGTTTGTAAAATTTACTTTTTCACCCCTTTAATTGAATACTTTCCGGTTTGGTCCTTAAATCAATTTTCTTGACATTTTAACACCAAAAATTATTGAAATTAATATTTTTCAGCATATTTTTCATAGAAAATAGTTTAAGTCCCTGAAAATGCAATTTTCTCGGTTATAACCCTTCTTTTCGCAACTTTGACAATTTTGGCCCAAATTGTAAAATTTTTGCAACTTTGGTCCTTTTTAAATTTAAAAGCATTTTAAACCTTTGAAAAGGACTTGGAACAATTATAGTCCACTGTTTTACAGAAAAATACAGTTTTGACCCTCCAAAACAGGAAATCTCGCATAATGGGCCTCATTGGGCCGAAAATGTCATTTTTAGCCCATTAAGCTTGAAATTTATGTTTTTAATCCTCTAAATGAGTAAATTTCCAGAAATTGTTTTATTGAAACTGTTTTGGCACACCTCATCCATCAGAATTCGTGGTATGTCAATTTGGGCCCTTAATTTTGTATTTTTCACATTTTAGGCCCAAAATTTGTGTTTTTAGCCCAAAGAAAATTGTTACTAACTACTTAGCTATTTTTCTTGAAACACTTTGTATGTAGAAATATATTTGATGCTAAAATCATTTAACATAAGATATATCTCGGTTTTGAGGGGTTTTATGGCTAGATCCAACATTATAACACACAAAAGCATACATGTAAGCATGGAAATCATACAAGGCATACAAAACACATATAGATCTACACTTTCACTTGTATTCCCCCCCCCCCCCCCACAAAACTCATAAAAACAGAAAATAGGGGGTATGAAGCTCACCTTGTTTGAAGCTTTTGGTTTTTGAAGAAAAGATGGAAGAAAACTTGGTGATTTTTGGCCCTAGCACCCTTTTCTTGAAGATCTCGAGTTTGGTATGCTTCTAAGATGTAAGATCACGATTTTTGGCATGGATTAGGAAAATATTTTGGTAACACAAAGAACCTAAGTCATAGATCCAAGCATAATCTTACCTTAGATGAAGAATTTGTGGAAGGATCCTCTTGAAAGCTTCCTAAATTTTGAGATCTTTTAGTGGAGAGGGAGGAAGTGTTCTAGAGAGAGTTTAAGAGATTTTTGGTGTATGTGTGTGTTACTCACGGCCAAAACAAGAAGAGAGAGGGAGAGAGAGAGTTGCATGGAGAAATGAGATTAACATTGATATTTGAGGAGTATTAGCTTGGATATCCACCACGCAATAAGTAGGTGGCATCCTCACAAATTTTCCCATAATTTCCAATTTTTGTTTTTATTTCCTTCACCATTCTTATCTCTTTTCTTCTTTTTTTTTATCATGGGCCTATTTGGGCTAAGGAGAGAGGAAAGGAATCATCTTGGGCCCATACTCGAATTTATGAAGCCCAAAAATAAATTTTCGGCCCATTGGGGAAAATGAAATATTTTATGGCCCAACAAGGCTCATTAGAGATAAGATGGATTATTTTAGGTCCACATGGCCCAAATACTAAAGTTTTATGAATGTGGTCTATTTAGTGCCCACTTAGGGCTTCTAGGCCCAATAGGAGAATTTTAGTTCATAAGGAACTTGGACCGGGATTGCTAAGGTTTCCAACCCTTAGTTGAACATATGAGGTGTATCTTGAACGAGGATAGAGTATTGTATTCACTTAGAGTACATGCTTTTACAATGGATGATGTTTATATGAGGATAGAATTTCCTAGCTAAAAATGCTAGTTGTGACATCATCCCCCCGTTAGAGGGAATTTCGTCCCGAAATTCTTTCTAAGGATAGGTTTGCGAATGAGAGAATAGGCACTTCATCTGATCTGCACGTTTCCCATGTGAATTTCGGTCCACGCTTAGCGTTCCATGGAACCTTCACAATCATAATGGGGCTTTGTTTTGTATGTTCTACTTCCCTACCCAATACCTTGACTGAATCTTAGACGAACATGAGATTCTCGCTTACTCCGATTTCTCGTAAAGGAATGATATGAGTGTCATCTGATATACATCTTTTCAGATTCAAGACACGGAACACAGGGTTCATGTTGCTGAGCTCTACAGGCAGCTACAGCCTATATGTCTTTGGACCAATCCGAGCAAGAATCTCGAACAGTCCGATGTATCGTGGGTTTAGTTTTCTTGGTTCATAAAGCGAGTCATTCAATTCCCAGGTGATTCCTTTAATAATGCGCGATCCCCGACTTGCCATCCTAATGGATTACGCCGCTTGTCAGCAGAGCTCCTTTATTGGTCTCGCGATGCTTGAGGTCCAGCTTTGATTTGGATTATCTTCTCTGTTGTTTTGTTAGTGGTTTCTGGTCTCATGAGAGTACCACCAAATGATATGCATTTATGACTATAAAGGGTTTTTGAAAGGAGCATTCCTGATGCTCGTGTGATAGTTGTTATTGTATGAGGATTTTGTCAAGGGAAACCGGGTATCCCCTGACTTGTGGAACTCACACACCTAGACTTGTAGCATGAATTTGAGTGGTTGAATAGTTCGTTCGCTTTGGCTAGCGGTTGAGAGTAGCAAACAATGCTCATATTTAGCTATGTCCCTATAGCCTTCTGGAATGACTGTCAAAGTCTTGATGTAATCATGTTATCTCGGTCCGAGATGGTAGTTACTGATACTTCACAGAATCTCATGATCTGTATCGGCAAGAAATGGGCAGATTGGGTTAACCTATCGACGATCGCCCGGATAGCGCCCAACTCAACTCTTATAATAATAAGCTTTGTCTTTTGACTTCGAGGGTTTTATCCATCCCTGCAGTGCTTTCATTCGATATTCTCCAGCTTTGATGCTTTCAAGGCTGGTCGTGGATGTTGACAGTGTTTTGTTCTTGCCTCGAGAGTAGATGAGTATGTTATTGATGAAAATAATGAAAAGGACGACTAGGAATGGTTGGGAAAACTCGGTTTGTAGGGTCCATGAATACCGTGGGAGCATTCGTTGGACCGAAGGGTATCATAATGAATTTGAAATGGTCGCGACGAGTTCGGAATGCAGTTTTGGAATGTCGCCTTCTCGGACTCAGAGTTGATGATAACCGATTCTTAGATCTATTTTAAAGAAGTAACGAGCTTCTTGGAGCTGGCCAAATAGATCGTCAGTCCGTGGAAGTAGGTATCGACTTTTAATAGGGAGATTATTCAATTTCCTAAAATCAATGTACCTTCGGAAGGATCTGTCTTCTTGAAAAACAAGACCGGAGCTCTCTAGGGTGAGAAGCTTGGTCCGATGAATCCTTTGCGCAACAATTCTACTCAGTTGACTGGATAACTTGTGAATTTTCGGCGGGAGTCAACCTATAGGGTGAATTGGCAATTGATGTGGTTACCGATATGAGGTTGATTCGAAATTCAACCCGTCTCTCTGGGGTATTCCCGAAAGTTCCTTAGGAAACACAATTGGGAAAATCACAAGCTACTGGAATACTCTGTATGCCTACCTCTTCTTTGATCTTGTCCACAACATGAGTGAGGAAAACGTAGTTCTTCTGGTGCAGGCACTTCTGTGCCTTGATGCACGAGATAGGAAGAGGATTAGCGCTAGGTTTATCACCATGGATTATTAGAGTTTTCGTGATTAGGAAGGTGAAGGCAAACGGCCTTCTCACGGCACATAGTATCAGCACGGTGGGGGCTTACCCAATCATGACGATTATCACATTAAAACTCCTAATATTTACTGGCATGAAATCTATTTGTAATGAATGGTCGTTTAGTGTTAAGGCGTACTCCACATGAGTACCCTAGATTAAATCATTTTTCCCCTTTAGCCATGTCCATTGAAAAGGCTTAGCTTAGCTTTGGGGATGTTGTTTTAGTAAGTGTTTGAAGTTGTTACTAACCAAAACTTCACTCGGATTTACCATTGAATAAGAGGTAAGCGAAAGAGTTGTCAAGTGGGAACGTACCAGTAACAATCGTTGGGTTCTGGGATTGCTTCGCCTTGACCCAAGGTTAGGACCATTTCTGATCCTTCTGCTCCTCGGTTGTTATCCCTAGGGCAATTGCGCCTGATGTGACCAGTTCCTCCACACCTAAAGCAGGTGCGACTGGTCTCATCATTGGTGTTGTTGTTAGGGTTGTTGCGATTGTTGTCATTTTCATTTGGCTGATGATTCTGGCATGGATAAGTTCTACAGAATTTGGCGATGTGATTCTTTCGGTTGCATTTGTTGCAATGCATCTCCCTGCAGGCTCCATTATGATGGAATTTGCACTGGTTGCATTTTGGAAGGTTTCCAGCATATGGTCTCCTGGCTGCTGGTGTAATAGGGGTCGTGGTCGCATGAACAGCAACAACACGTTGCTCCCTTGAGAACCCTCGAGTGTGTTGTCCCTTTCTCTTACCTCCAGACCTCAGCTTCCTGCTCTTAAGCTTGGGGTTTGGAGTTCCTTGACAGGTTGTCACTTGTTGGTTTCCATGTTTGTTCCTTTGGCTGGAGTTGTCAATGCTATTCCTGCCTCCATTAGGGTTGTTTGCATTGATCTGTGCCATAGCAGCGGTTACTGCTGCCATTACAGCAGCTTGAAATGTAGCAGAGTCCATCTGCAGGAGCAGTGTCTCGCGGGTACGCTTGTTATTCTTGTGGGATGGCATTTTCCTGGTGCACGTTGATAACCCAGATCGTAAGTAATGATCGTCATTCCTGGTTGTACTCTACAAATTTTGCATCTTGTTGTATAATTCTTACTGCCTCCATCTACATCCCTATGATGTATCTTGTGGTAATAGGTGATCACAGATCTGGAACGATTGTTACGTCTATCCTTAGATTATATGGGTTGTTTTAGTTTCGAGATCCTTAAGTATCTAGTGGTTTCGAGGGTTCGCTTGTGCATAAAATTGAGTCTTTGCAGTAATATGAAATCAATATAGCACATGATTATTTCAGGGGTAAGTACCATCTTAGTACACGAAAGAGAGTCATGTCGGATAGTAGGGGAAACTAGAAAAGGTTGATCCTAGTCGTGGCGAGAAGTGTCTGGTGGTGATGCTGATGAAGTGGATGCACCTCGGAGACGAGCTACTTGTTGCTCGGTATCTCGTAGGCGTACCTCCCAAACTAACTGTCTCGCTCGAGAGTCTCCATTCACTTCCCGTGTTTGCCTCTCATCCCTCTTAATAGCAACCGACATTTGTTTCGTTCGATTTGGGGTGTCCTGAGCTTGGTTATCGATACCTCGAGTGCGTCAGACCAAGACTGGGAGGGCCCGGTCAGCTGGTCCTCTGTGGCTAAAATTAAAGAGACCTCAGCTCTTACCGTAGTGTGATCGTATTCCCTATTGGTGACTTTATCCCCAAATATCGGGTGCCCGAGGGGGCATGGGGTCACCGGGGCCCACACTATAAGTCGGTGCCCTGGATTTACATGGAGGATTGATGTCATTGGATTCTACATCCGTGTCGTCATCGTCATTGCCCTCCGGCTCTTCCTCTTCGAGGTCCATTATTGACTCAACGGGTTCACCTGCGAGTTCTACTTCGTGTCCCTCCTGGGGTTCTCCCGCTGGGTCGAGCCATCCAACTATTCCTTGACTAGGGAGATAGGGTTTCCTGGCTAATGATACTCGTCTATAGCGTATTGCACGATGGACTATGAATACTAGAAACAAATAGCATACCAATTACTCCTATAGCTCTACGACTATTGCATAGATTCAGTTGAGGTTCCCTTCTTGGAGATTAAAGGGGTGTGATTTTAGGTTCCTAGCTATCACGATTTCCTCACGACATGTGATGGTTGTACCTTGGAGGGAATGTAGTTGATCAGGCTACATCCGCTCCTTGATACAACTAAGAACTGTCCTGAATTAACCGAGATACTAGCATTATCTTGTTTGGTTCGGTGTTAGGTTCTCGTTCCTAATGCAAGCAAGGGTGTTTTATTTACTTGTTTTGTTCAGAGTTATGTTAGTCCCTCTTTTGGTTTATAGTTGCATATCAATGTGTGGCTAGACATGCTAGTTCACTATAAACAAAGCTCTGATACCAACCTGTCACACCCCCGAACCAGACGGCGGAAACGTCCGGGGGCTGTTGTGACTTAATTGAATACCATCACAATGGATATACATGAAACCTAACAACATTCATCACCAACATTTGAATATTACAACTGATAGTGTTTACATTCATTACATTGTCTCAAAACATTACATTCTCGAAAGTAATTGTTCGATACTAGTTAAACAACAGCAAAACGTCATAGAGTACAAGTCATCCTTCACTTTATCTGTTACCTGAGAATACAAGTATTTTGAAAAACGTCAACATATGAAATGTTGGTGAGTTCATAAGTAGTGTTTTAAAATCCAATGTTTTGTATTGTTTGAAAACCACCAGAAAATCCGATATTTTCTGAAAATAGTATAGTCAAAAAGGTGTGAAGATCCATAGGTATGCTTGTTTGTTTCTATACTTGTAAAAATTGTTCATTAAAATTGTATGCATTTCGAATCCGATATGTATTGTGAAACCTAGGAAAACCCGATGTTTTCCTAATTCTTTGAATTCCATGAAGTTACGTTGAAACCATTACAAAAAGAGTAGTCTCATTCCCAGGCGACGTCGGATTATTTTTGAGCATGATTAATTGCTACAAACACGCATTACACAAACGACCAGTTTATAGCTATACTAACGATCCCGAAGGCTTCGTCCGTACTAATCACGTTATCCAACCGCCCTGACTACGTGTCGTCCCACATCCGAAGAGAAAGAGGACACGAAGGCCTCGATGACTCTATTAACCGGTTGGGGATAAAAATGTGTACGAGGGGTCCCCGACCCGCCTCGCAAAAAAATGTAGACTTTACTAGCAATACCAAAGGACCCTTGGGGACCAGTAGTATACAAGCCATTGAAAGTCCCTCTACGTTGTGCCAAGTCGGTGAAACCCAACACTTCGTAGAATAAATGTCTTCGGGCCTTAAGATCAGGTCGTTGGGCTAGCTAGGCCCAACAAACAAGATTTTACACTTTTGGGGCCCAAAGATGGTGCATAGACGTCTGTGCACACTCGCATGTATATTGAATTCCCAAACGTTACTTGTATGAATCGTAGTGTCGTAGTGTCATAGTGTCGTAGTGTCGTAGTGTTAGTAGTTTCGGATTTTATTGGTTCGAGACCGAACCAATTCGTTTAACAACGACTTTTGGTATTGTAGTGTATTGTATTTCGTCGATAGTCGCGGTACCATTGTTTGATCAAATTGCATGTATTGAATTAGCCTTGAAAGTTTTCTGTTTCAGCCCCTCATTGTTTGTAAAATTTACTTTTTCACCCCTTTAATTGAATACTTTCCGGTTTGGTCCTTAAATCAATTTTCTTGACATTTTAACACCAAAAATTATTGAAATTAATATTTTTCAGCATATTTTTCATAGAAAACAGTTTAAGTCCCTGAAAATGCAATTTTCTCGGTTATAACCCTTCTTTTCGCAACTTTGACAATTTTGGCCCAAATTGTAAAATTTTTGCAACTTTGGTCCTTTTTAAATTTAAAAGCATTTTAAACCTTTGAAAAGGACTTGGAACAATTATAGTCCACTGTTTTACAGAAAAATACAGTTTTGACCCTCCAAAACAGGAAATCTCGCATAATGGGCCTCATTGGGCCGAAAATGTCATTTTTAGCCCATTAAGCTTGAAATTTATGTTTTTAATCCTCTAAATGAGTAAATTTCCAGAAATTGTTTTATTGAAACTGTTTTGGCACACCTCATCCATCAGAATTCGTGGTATGTCAATTTGGGCCCTTAATTTTGTATTTTTCACATTTTAGGCCCAAAATTTGTGTTTTTAGCCCAAAGAAAATTGTTACTAACTACTTAGCTATTTTTCTTGAAACACTTTGTATGTAGAAATATATTTGATGCTAAAATCATTTAACATAAGATATATCTCGGTTTTGAGGGGTTTTATGGCTAGATCCAACATTATAACACACAAAAGCATACATGTAAGCATGGAAATCATACAAGGCATACAAAACACATATAGATCTACACTTTCACTTGTATTCCCCCCCCCCCACAAAACTCATAAAAACAGAAAATAGGGGGTATGAAGCTCACCTTGTTTGAAGCTTTTGGTTTTTGAAGAAAAGATGGAAGAAAACTTGGTGATTTTTGGCCCTAGCACCCTTTTCTTGAAGATCTCGAGTTTGGTATGCTTCTAAGATGTAAGATCACAATTTTTGGCATGGATTAGGAAAATATTTTGGTAACACAAAGAACCTAAGTCATAGATCCAAGCATAATCTTACCTTAGATGAAGAATTTGTGGAAGGATCCTCTTGAAAGCTTCCTAAATTTTGAGATCTTTTAGTGGAGAGGGAGGAAGTGTTCTAGAGAGAGTTTAAGAGATTTTTGGTGTATGTGTGTGTTACTCACGGCCAAAACAAGAAGAGAGAGGGAGAGAGAGAGTTGCATGGAGAAATGAGATTAACATTGATATTTGAGGAGTATTAGCTTGGATATCCACCACGCAATAAGTAGGTGGCATCCTCACAAATTTTCCCATAATTTCCAATTTTTGTTTTTATTTCCTTCACCATTCTTATCTCTTTTCTTCTTTTTTTTTATCATGGGCCTATTTGGGCTAAGGAGAGAGGAAAGGAATCATCTTGGGCCCATACTCGAATTTATGAAGCCCAAAAATAAATTTTCGGCCCATTGGGGAAAATGAAATATTTTATGGCCCAACAAGGCTCATTAGAGATAAGATGGATTATTTTAGGTCCACATGGCCCAAATACTAAAGTTTTATGAATGTGGTCTATTTAGTGCCCACTTAGGGCTTCTAGGCCCAATAGGAGAATTTTAGTTCATAAGGAACTTGGACCGGGATTGCTAAGGTTTCCAACCCTTAGTTGAACATATGAGGTGTATCTTGAACGAGGATAGAGTATTGTATTCACTTAGAGTACATGCTTTTACAATGGATGATGTTTATATGAGGATAGAATTTCCTAGCTAAAAATGCTAGTTGTGACATCATCCCCCCGTTAGAGGGAATTTCGTCCCGAAATTCTTTCTAAGGATAGGTTTGCGAATGAGAGAATAGGCACTTCATCTGATCTGCACGTTTCCCATGTGAATTTCGGTCCACGCTTAGCGTTCCATGGAACCTTCACAATCATAATGGGGCTTTGTTTTGTATGTTCTACTTCCCTACCCAATACCTTGACTGAATCTTAGACGAACATGAGATTCTCGCTTACTCCGATTTCTCGTAAAGGAATGATATGAGTGTCATCTGATATACATCTTTTCAGATTCAAGACACGGAACACAGGGTTCATGTTGCTGAGCTCTACAGGCAGCTACAGCCTATATGTCTTTGGACCAATCCGAGCAAGAATCTCGAACAGTCCGATGTATCGTGGGTTTAGTTTTCTTGGTTCATAAAGCGAGTCATTCAATTCCCAGGTGATTCCTTTAATAATGCGCGATCCCCGACTTGCCATCCTAATGGATTACGCCGCTTGTCAGCAGAGCTCCTTTATTGGTCTCGCGATGCTTGAGGTCCAGCTTTGATTTGGATTATCTTCTCTGTTGTTTTGTTAGTGGTTTCTGGTCTCATGAGAGTACCACCAAATGATATGCATTTATGACTATAAAGGGTTTTTGAAAGGAGCATTCCTGATGCTCGTGTGATAGTTGTTATTGTATGAGGATTTTGTCAAGGGAAACCGGGTATCCCCTGACTTGTGGAACTCACACACCTAGACTTGTAGCATGAATTTGAGTGGTTGAATAGTTCGTTCGCTTTGGCTAGCGGTTGAGAGTAGCAAACAATGCTCATATTTAGCTATGTCCCTATAGCCTTCTGGAATGACTGTCAAAGTCTTGATGTAATCATGTTATCTCGGTCCGAGATGGTAGTTACTGATACTTCACAGAATCTCATGATCTGTATCGGCAAGAAATGGGCAGATTGGGTTAACCTATCGACGATCGCCCGGATAGCGCCCAACTCAACTCTTATAATAATAAGCTTTGTCTTTTGACTTCGAGGGTTTTATCCATCCCTGCAGTGCTTTCATTCGATATTCTCCAGCTTTGATGCTTTCAAGGCTGGTCGTGGATGTTGACAGTGTTTTGTTCTTGCCTCGAGAGTAGATGAGTATGTTATTGATGAAAATAATGAAAAGGACGACTAGGAATGGTTGGGAAAACTCGGTTTGTAGGGTCCATGAATACCGTGGGAGCATTCGTTGGACCGAAGGGTATCATAATGAATTTGAAATGGTCGCGACGAGTTCGGAATGCAGTTTTGGAATGTCGCCTTCTCGGACTCAGAGTTGATGATAACCGATTCTTAGATCTATTTTAAAGAAGTAACGAGCTTCTTGGAGCTGGCCAAATAGATCGTCAGTCCGTGGAAGTAGGTATCGACGTTTAATAGGGAGATTATTCAATTTCCTAAAATCAATGTACCTTCGGAAGGATCTGTCTTCTTGAAAAACAAGACCGGAGCTCTCTAGGGTGAGAAGCTTGGTCCGATGAATCCTTTGCGCAACAATTCTACTCAGTTGACTGGATAACTTGTGAATTTTCGGCGGGAGTCAACCTATAGGGTGAATTGGCAATTGATGTGGTTACCGATATGAGGTTGATTCGAAATTCAACCCGTCTCTCTGGGGTATTCCCGAAAGTTCCTTAGGAAACACAATTGGGAAAATCACAAGCTACTGGAATACTCTGTATGCCTACCTCTTCTTTGATCTTGTCCACAACATGAGTGAGGAAAACGTAGTTCTTCTGGTGCAGGCACTTCTGTGCCTTGATGCACGAGATAGGAAGAGGATTAGCGCTAGGTTTATCACCATGGATTATTAGAGTTTTCGTGATTAGGAAGGTGAAGGCAAACGGCCTTCTCGCGGCACATAGTATCAGCACGGTGGGGGCTTACCCAATCATGACGATTATCACATTAAAACTCCTAATATTTACTGGCATGAAATCTATTTGTAATGAATGGTCGTTTAGTGTTAAGGCGTACTCCACATGAGTACCCTAGATTAAATCATTTTTCCCCTTTGGCCATGTCCATTGAAAAGGCTTAGCTTAGCTTTGGGGATGTTGTTTTAGTAAGTGTTTGAAGTTGTTACTAACCAAAACTTCACTCGGATTTACCATTGAATAAGAGGTAAGCGAAAGAGTTGTCAAGTGGGAACGTACCAGTTACAATCGTTGGGTTCTGGGATTGCTTCGCCTTGACCCAAGGTTAGGACCATTTCTGATCCTTCTGCTCCTCGGTTGTTATCCCTAGGGCAATTGCGCCTGATGTGACCAGTTCCTCCACACCTAAAGCAGGTGCGACTGGTCTCATCATTGGTGTTGTTGTTAGGGTTGTTGCGATTGTTGTCATTTTCATTTGGCTGATGATTCTGGCATGGATAAGTTCTACAGAATTTGGCGATGTGATTCTTTCGGTTGCATTTGTTGCAATGCATCTCCCTGCAGGCTCCATTATGATGGAATTTGCACTGGTTGCATTTTGGAAGGTTTCCAGCATATGGTCTCCTGGCTGCTGGTGTAATAGGGGTCGTGGTCGCATGAACAGCAACAACACGTTGCTCCCTTGAGAACCCTCGAGTGTGTTGTCCCTTTCTCTTACCTCCAGACCTCAGCTTCCTGCTCTTAAGCTTGGGGTTTGGAGTTCCTTGACAGGTTGTCACTTGTTGGTTTCCATGTTTGTTCCTTTGGCTGGAGTTGTCAATGCTATTCCTGCCTCCATTAGGGTTGTTTGCATTGATCTGTGCCATAGCAGCGGTTACTGCTGCCATTACAGCAGCTTGAAATGTAGCAGAGTCCATCTGCAGGAGCAGTGTCTCGCGGGTACGCTTGTTATTCTTGTGGGATGGCATTTTCCTGGTGCACGTTGATAACCCAGATCGTAAGTAATGATCGTCATTCCTGGTTGTACTCTACAAATTTTGCATCTTGTTGTATAATTCTTACTGCCTCCATCTACATCCCTATGATGTATCTTGTGGTAATAGGTGATCACAGATCTGGAACGATTGTTACGTCTATCCTTAGATTATATGGGTTGTTTTAGTTTCGAGATCCTTAAGTATCTAGTGGTTTCGAGGGTTCGCTTGTGCATAAAATTGAGTCTTTGCAGTAATATGAAATCAATATAGCACATGATTATTTCAGGGGTAAGTACCATCTTAGTACACGAAAGAGAGTCATGTCGGATAGTAGGGGAAACTAGAAAAGGTTGATCCTAGTCGTGGCGAGAAGTGTCTGGTGGTGATGCTGATGAAGTGGATGCACCTCGGAGACGAGCTACTTGTTGCTCGGTATCTCGTAGGCGTACCTCCCAAACTAACTGTCTCGCTCGAGAGTCTCCATTCACTTCCCGTGTTTGCCTCTCATCCCTCTTAATAGCAACCGACATTTGTTTCGTTCGATTTGGGGTGTCCTGAGCTTGGTTATCGATACCTCGAGTGCGTCAGACCAAGACTGGGAGGGCCCGGTCAGCTGGTCCTCTGTGGCTAAAATTAAAGAGACCTCAGCTCTTACCGTAGTGTGATCGTATTCCCTATTGGTGACTTTATCCCCAAATATCGGGTGCCCGAGGGGGCATGGGGTCACCGGGGCCCACACTATAAGTCGGTGCCCTGGATTTACATGGAGGATTGATGTCATTGGATTCTACATCCGTGTCGTCATCGTCATTGCCCTCCGGCTCTTCCTCTTCGAGGTCCATTATTGACTCAACGGGTTCACCTGCGAGTTCTACTTCGTGTCCCTCCTGGGGTTCTCCCGCTGGGTCGAGCCATCCAACTATTCCTTGACTAAGGAGATAGGGTTTCCTGGCTAATGATACTCGTCTATAGCGTATTGCACGATGGACTATGAATACTAGAAACAAATAGCATACCAATTACTCCTATAGCTCTACGACTATTGCATAGATTCAGTTGAGGTTCCCTTCTTGGAGATTAAAGGGGTGTGATTTTAGGTTCCTAGCTATCACGATTTCCTCACGACATGTGATGGTTGTACCTTGGAGGGAATGTAGTTGATCAGGCTACATCCGCTCCTTGATACAACTAAGAACTGTCCTGAATTAACCGAGATACTAGCATTATCTTGTTTGGTTCGGTGTTAGGTTCTCGTTCCTAATGCAAGCAAGGGTGTTTTATTTACTTGTTTTGTTCAGAGTTATGTTAGTCCCTCTTTTGGTTTATAGTTGCATATCAATGTGTGGCTAGACATGCTAGTTCACTATAAACAAAGCTCTGATACCAACCTGTCACACCCCCGAACCAGACGGCGGAAACGTCCGGGGGCTGTTGTGACTTAATTGAATACCATCACAATGGATATACATGAAACCTAACAACATTCATCACCAACATTTGAATATTACAACTGATAGTGTTTACATTCATTACATTGTCTCAAAACATTACATTCTCGAAAGTAATTGTTCGATACTAGTTAAACAACAGCAAAACGTCATAGAGTACAAGTCATCCTTCACTTTATCTGTTACCTGAGAATACAAGTATTTTGAAAAACGTCAACATATGAAATGTTGGTGAGTTCATAAGTAGTGTTTTAAAATCCAATGTTTTGTATTGTTTGAAAACCACCAGAAAATCCGATATTTTCTGAAAATAGTATAGTCAAAAAGGTGTGAAGATCCATAGGTATGCTTGTTTGTTTCTATACTTGTAAAAATTGTTCATTAAAATTGTATGCATTTCGAATCCGATATGTATTGTGAAACCTAGGAAAACCCGATGTTTTCCTAATTCTTTGAATTCCATGAAGTTACGTTGAAACCATTACAAAAAGAGTAGTCTCATTCCCAGGCGACGTCGGATTATTTTTGAGCATGATTAATTGCTACAAACACGCATTACACAAACGACCAGTTTATAGCTATACTAACGATCCCGAAGGCTTCGTCCGTACTAATCACGTTATCCAACCGCCCTGACTACGTGTCGTCCCACATCCGAAGAGAAAGAGGACACGAAGGCCTCGATGACTCTATTAACCGGTTGGGGATAAAAATGTGTACGAGGGGTCCCCGACCCGCCTCGCAAAAAAATGTAGACTTTACTAGCAATACCAAAGGACCCTTGGGGACCAGTAGTATACAAGCCATTGAAAGTCCCTCTACGTTGTGCCAAGTCGGTGAAACCCAACACTTCGTAGAATAAATGTCTTCGGGCCTTAAGATCAGGTCGTTGGGCTAGCTAGGCCCAACAAACAAGATTTTACACTTTTGGGGCCCAAAGATGGTGCATAGACGTCTGTGCACACTCGCATGTATATTGAATTCCCAAACGTTACTTGTATGAATCGTAGTGTCGTAGTGTCATAGTGTCGTAGTGTCGTAGTGTTAGTAGTTTCGGATTTTATTGGTTCGAGACCGAACCAATTCGTTTAACAACGACTTTTGGTATTGTAGTGTATTGTATTTCGTCGATAGTCGCAGTACCATTGTTTGATCAAATTGCATGTATTGAATTAGCCTTGAAAGTTTTCTGTTTCAGCCCCTCATTGTTTGTAAAATTTAGTTTTTCACCCCTTTAATTGAATACTTTCCGGTTTGGTCCTTAAATCAATTTTCTTGACATTTTAACACCAAAAATTATTGAAATTAATATTTTTCAGCATATTTTTCATAGAAAACAGTTTAAGTCCCTGAAAATGCAATTTTCTCGGTTATAACCCTTCTTTTCGCAACTTTGACAATTTTGGCCCAAATTGTAAAATTTTTGCAACTTTGGTCCTTTTTAAATTTAAAAGCATTTTAAACCTTTGAAAAGGACTTGGAACAATTATAGTCCACTGTTTTACAGAAAAATACAGTTTTGACCCTCCAAAACAGGAAATCTCGCATAATGGGCCTCATTGGGCCGAAAATGTCATTTTTAGCCCATTAAGCTTGAAATTTATGTTTTTAATCCTCTAAATGAGTAAATTTCCAGAAATTGTTTTATTGAAACTGTTTTGGCACACCTCATCCATCAGAATTCGTGGTATGTCAATTTGGGCCCTTAATTTTGTATTTTTCACATTTTAGGCCCAAAATTTGTGTTTTTAGCCCAAAGAAAATTGTTACTAACTACTTAGCTATTTTTCTTGAAACACTTTGTATGTAGAAATATATTTGATGCTAAAATCATTTAACATAAGATATATCTCGGTTTTGAGGGGTTTTATGGCTAGATCCAACATTATAACACACAAAAGCATACATGTAAGCATGGAAATCATACAAGGCATACAAAACACATATAGATCTACACTTTCACTTGTATTCCGCCCCCCCCCCCCCCCCACAAAACTCATAAAAACAGAAAATAGGGGGTATGAAGCTCACCTTGTTTGAAGCTTTTGGTTTTTGAAGAAAAGATGGAAGAAAACTTGGTGATTTTTGGCCCTAGCACCCTTTTCTTGAAGATCTCGAGTTTGGTATGCTTCTAAGATGTAAGATCACGATTTTTGGCATGGATTAGGAAAATATTTTGGTAACACAAAGAACCTAAGTCATAGATCCAAGCATAATCTTACCTTAGATGAAGAATTTGTGGAAGGATCCTCTTGAAAGCTTCCTAAATTTTGAGATCTTTTAGTGGAGAGGGAGGAAGTGTTCTAGAGAGAGTTTAAGAGATTTTTGGTGTATGTGTGTGTTACTCACGGCCAAAACAAGAAGAGAGAGGGAGAGAGAGAGTTGCATGGAGAAATGAGATTAACATTGATATTTGAGGAGTATTAGCTTGGATATCCACCACGCAATAAGTAGGTGGCATCCTCACAAATTTTCCCATAATTTCCAATTTTTGTTTTTATTTCCTTCACCATTCTTATCTCTTTTCTTCTTTTTTTTTATCATGGGCCTATTTGGGCTAAGGAGAGAGGAAAGGAATCATCTTGGGCCCATACTCGAATTTATGAAGCCCAAAAATAAATTTTCGGCCCATTGGGGAAAATGAAATATTTTATGGCCCAACAAGGCTCATTAGAGATAAGATGGATTATTTTAGGTCCACATGGCCCAAATACTAAAGTTTTATGAATGTGGTCTATTTAGTGCCCACTTAGGGCTTCTAGGCCCAATAGGAGAATTTTAGTTCATAAGGAACTTGGACCGGGATTGCTAAGGTTTCCAACCCTTAGTTGAACATATGAGGTGTATCTTGAACGAGGATAGAGTATTGTATTCACTTAGAGTACATGCTTTTACAATGGATGATGTTTATATGAGGATAGAATTTCCTAGCTAAAAATGCTAGTTGTGACATCATCCCCCCGTTAGAGGGAATTTCGTCCCGAAATTCTTTCTAAGGATAGGTTTGCGAATGAGAGAATAGGCACTTCATCTGATCTGCACGTTTCCCATGTGAATTTCGGTCCACGCTTAGCGTTCCATGGAACCTTCACAATCATAATGGGGCTTTGTTTTGTATGTTCTACTTCCCTACCCAATACCTTGACTGAATCTTAGACGAACATGAGATTCTCGCTTACTCCGATTTCTCGTAAAGGAATGATATGAGTGTCATCTGATATACATCTTTTCAGATTCAAGACACGGAACACAGGGTTCATGTTGCTGAGCTCTACAGGCAGCTACAGCCTATATGTCTTTGGACCAATCCGAGCAAGAATCTCGAACAGTCCGATGTATCGTGGGTTTAGTTTTCTTGGTTCATAAAGCGAGTCATTCAATTCCCAGGTGATTCCTTTAATAATGCGCGATCCCCGACTTGCCATCCTAATGGATTACGCCGCTTGTCAGCAGAGCTCCTTTATTGGTCTCGCGATGCTTGAGGTCCAGCTTTGATTTGGATTATCTTCTCTGTTGTTTTGTTAGTGGTTTCTGGTCTCATGAGAGTACCACCAAATGATATGCATTTATGACTATAAAGGGTTTTTGAAAGGAGCATTCCTGATGCTCGTGTGATAGTTGTTATTGTATGAGGATTTTGTCAAGGGAAACCGGGTATCCCCTGACTTGTGGAACTCACACACCTAGACTTGTAGCATGAATTTGAGTGGTTGAATAGTTCGTTCGCTTTGGCTAGCGGTTGAGAGTAGCAAACAATGCTCATATTTAGCTATGTCCCTATAGCCTTCTGGAATGACTGTCAAAGTCTTGATGTAATCATGTTATCTCGGTCCGAGATGGTAGTTACTGATACTTCACAGAATCTCATGATCTGTATCGGCAAGAAATGGGCAGATTGGGTTAACCTATCGACGATCGCCCGGATAGCGCCCAACTCAACTCTTATAATAATAAGCTTTGTCTTTTGACTTCGAGGGTTTTATCCATCCCTGCAGTGCTTTCATTCGATATTCTCCAGCTTTGATGCTTTCAAGGCTGGTCGTGGATGTTGACAGTGTTTTGTTCTTGCCTCGAGAGTAGATGAGTATGTTATTGATGAAAATAATGAAAAGGACGACTAGGAATGGTTGGGAAAACTCGGTTTGTAGGGTCCATGAATACCGTGGGAGCATTCGTTGGACCGAAGGGTATCATAATGAATTTGAAATGGTCGCGACGAGTTCGGAATGCAGTTTTGGAATGTCGCCTTCTCGGACTCAGAGTTGATGATAACCGATTCTTAGATCTATTTTAAAGAAGTAACGAGCTTCTTGGAGCTGGCCAAATAGATCGTCAGTCTGTGGAAGTAGGTATCGACGTTTAATAGGGAGATTATTCAATTTCCTAAAATCAATGTACCTTCGGAAGGATCTGTCTTCTTGAAAAACAAGACCGGAGCTCTCTAGGGTGAGAAGCTTGGTCCGATGAATCCTTTGCGCAACAATTCTACTCAGTTGACTGGATAACTTGTGAATTTTCGGCGGGAGTCAACCTATAGGGTGAATTGGCAATTGATGTGGTTACCGATATGAGGTTGATTCGAAATTCAACCCGTCTCTCTGGGGTATTCCCGAAAGTTCCTTAGGAAACACAATTGGGAAAATCACAAGCTACTGGAATACTCTGTATGCCTACCTCTTCTTTGATCTTGTCCACAACATGAGTGAGGAAAACGTAGTTCTTCTGGTGCAGGCACTTCTGTGCCTTGATGCACGAGATAGGAAGAGGATTAGCGCTAGGTTTATCACCATGGATTATTAGAGTTTTCGTGATTAGGAAGGTGAAGGCAAACGGCCTTCTCGCGGCACATAGTATCAGCACGGTGGGGGCTTACCCAATCATGACGATTATCACATTAAAACTCCTAATATTTACTGGCATGAAATCTATTTGTAATGAATGGTCGTTTAGTGTTAAGGCGTACTCCACATGAGTACCCTAGATTAAATCATTTTTCCCCTTTGGCCATGTCCATTGAAAAGGCTTAGCTTAGCTTTGGGGATGTTGTTTTAGTAAGTGTTTGAAGTTGTTACTAACCAAAACTTCACTCGGATTTACCATTGAATAAGAGGTAAGCGAAAGAGTTGTCAAGTGGGAACGTACCAGTTACAATCGTTGGGTTCTGGGATTGCTTCGCCTTGACCCAAGGTTAGGACCATTTCTGATCCTTCTGCTCCTCGGTTGTTATCCCTAGGGCAATTGCGCCTGATGTGACCAGTTCCTCCACACCTAAAGCAGGTGCGACTGGTCTCATCATTGGTGTTGTTGTTAGGGTTGTTGCGATTGTTGTCATTTTCATTTGGCTGATGATTCTGGCATGGATAAGTTCTACAGAATTTGGCGATGTGATTCTTTCGGTTGCATTTGTTGCAATGCATCTCCCTGCAGGCTCCATTATGATGGAATTTGCACTGGTTGCATTTTGGAAGGTTTCCAGCATATGGTCTCCTGGCTGCTGGTGTAATAGGGGTCGTGGTCGCATGAACAGCAACAACACGTTGCTCCCTTGAGAACCCTCGAGTGTGTTGTCCCTTTCTCTTACCTCCAGACCTCAGCTTCCTGCTCTTAAGCTTGGGGTTTGGAGTTCCTTGACAGGTTGTCACTTGTTGGTTTCCATGTTTGTTCCTTTGGCTGGAGTTGTCAATGCTATTCCTGCCTCCATTAGGGTTGTTTGCATTGATCTGTGCCATAGCAGCGGTTACTGCTGCCATTACAGCAGCTTGAAATGTAGCAGAGTCCATCTGCAGGAGCAGTGTCTCGCGGGTACGCTTGTTATTCTTGTGGGATGGCATTTTCCTGGTGCACGTTGATAACCCAGATCGTAAGTAATGATCGTCATTCCTGGTTGTACTCTACAAATTTTGCATCTTGTTGTATAATTCTTACTGCCTCCATCTACATCCCTATGATGTATCTTGTGGTAATAGGTGATCACAGATCTGGAACGATTGTTACGTCTATCCTTAGATTATATGGGTTGTTTTAGTTTCGAGATCCTTAAGTATCTAGTGGTTTCGAGGGTTCGCTTGTGCATAAAATTGAGTCTTTGCAGTAATATGAAATCAATATAGCACATGATTATTTCAGGGGTAAGTACCATCTTAGTACACGAAAGAGAGTCATGTCGGATAGTAGGGGAAACTAGAAAAGGTTGATCCTAGTCGTGGCGAGAAGTGTCTGGTGGTGATGCTGATGAAGTGGATGCACCTCGGAGACGAGCTACTTGTTGCTCGGTATCTCGTAGGCGTACCTCCCAAACTAACTGTCTCGCTCGAGAGTCTCCATTCACTTCCCGTGTTTGCCTCTCATCCCTCTTAATAGCAACCGACATTTGTTTCGTTCGATTTGGGGTGTCCTGAGCTTGGTTATCGATACCTCGAGTGCGTCAGACCAAGACTGGGAGGGCCCGGTCAGCTGGTCCTCTGTGGCTAAAATTAAAGAGACCTCAGCTCTTACCGTAGTGTGATCGTATTCCCTATTGGTGACTTTATCCCCAAATATCGGGTGCCCGAGGGGGCATGGGGTCACCGGGGCCCACACTATAAGTCGGTGCCCTGGATTTACATGGAGGATTGATGTCATTGGATTCTACATCCGTGTCGTCATCGTCATTGCCCTCCGGCTCTTCCTCTTCGAGGTCCATTATTGACTCAACGGGTTCACCTGCGAGTTCTACTTCGTGTCCCTCCTGGGGTTCTCCCGCTGGGTCGAGCCATCCAACTATTCCTTGACTAGGGAGATAGGGTTTCCTGGCTAATGATACTCGTCTATAGCGTATTGCACGATGGACTATGAATACTAGAAACAAATAGCATACCAATTACTCCTATAGCTCTACGACTATTGCATAGATTCAGTTGAGGTTCCCTTCTTGGAGATTAAAGGGGTGTGATTTTAGGTTCCTAGCTATCACGATTTCCTCACGACATGTGATGGTTGTACCTTGGAGGGAATGTAGTTGATCAGGCTACATCCGCTCCTTGATACAACTAAGAACTGTCCTGAATTAACCGAGATACTAGCATTATCTTGTTTGGTTCGGTGTTAGGTTCTCGTTCCTAATGCAAGCAAGGGTGTTTTATTTACTTGTTTTGTTCAGAGTTATGTTAGTCCCTCTTTTGGTTTATAGTTGCATATCAATGTGTGGCTAGACATGCTAGTTCACTATAAACAAAGCTCTGATACCAACCTGTCACACCCCCGAACCAGACGGCGGAAACGTCCGGGGGCTGTTGTGACTTAATTGAATACCATCACAATGGATATACATGAAACCTAACAACATTCATCACCAACATTTGAATATTACAACTGATAGTGTTTACATTCATTACATTGTCTCAAAACATTACATTCTCGAAAGTAATTGTTCGATACTAGTTAAACAACAGCAAAACGTCATAGAGTACAAGTCATCCTTCACTTTATCTGTTACCTGAGAATACAAGTATTTTGAAAAACGTCAACATATGAAATGTTGGTGAGTTCATAAGTAGTGTTTTAAAATCCAATGTTTTGTATTGTTTGAAAACCACCAGAAAATCCGATATTTTCTGAAAATAGTATAGTCAAAAAGGTGTGAAGATCCATAGGTATGCTTGTTTGTTTCTATACTTGTAAAAATTGTTCATTAAAATTGTATGCATTTCGAATCCGATATGTATTGTGAAACCTAGGAAAACCCGATGTTTTCCTAATTCTTTGAATTCCATGAAGTTACGTTGAAACCATTACAAAAAGAGTAGTCTCATTCCCAGGCGACGTCGGATTATTTTTGAGCATGATTAATTGCTACAAACACGCATTACACAAACGACCAGTTTATAGCTATACTAACGATCCCGAAGGCTTCGTCCGTACTAATCACGTTATCCAACCGCCCTGACTACGTGTCGTCCCACATCCGAAGAGAAAGAGGACACGAAGGCCTCGATGACTCTATTAACCGGTTGGGGATAAAAATGTGTACGAGGGGTCCCCGACCCGCCTCGCAAAAAAATGTAGACTTTACTAGCAATACCAAAGGACCCTTGGGGACCAGTAGTATACAAGCCATTGAAAGTCCCTCTACGTTGTGCCAAGTCGGTGAAACCCAACACTTCGTAGAATAAATGTCTTCGGGCCTTAAGATCAGGTCGTTGGGCTAGCTAGGCCCAACAAACAAGATTTTACACTTTTGGGGCCCAAAGATGGTGCATAGACGTCTGTGCACACTCGCATGTATATTGAATTCCCAAACGTTACTTGTATGAATCGTAGTGTCGTAGTGTCATAGTGTCGTAGTGTCGTAGTGTTAGTAGTTTCGGATTTTATTGGTTCGAGACCGAACCAATTCGTTTAACAACGACTTTTGGTATTGTAGTGTATTGTATTTCGTCGATAGTCGCGGTACCATTGTTTGATCAAATTGCATGTATTGAATTAGCCTTGAAAGTTTTCTGTTTCAGCCCCTCATTGTTTGTAAAATTTACTTTTTCACCCCTTTAATTGAATACTTTCCGGTTTGGTCCTTAAATCAATTTTCTTGACATTTTAACACCAAAAATTATTGAAATTAATATTTTTCAGCATATTTTTCATAGAAAACAGTTTAAGTCCCTGAAAATGCAATTTTCTCGGTTATAACCCTTCTTTTCGCAACTTTGACAATTTTGGCCCAAATTGTAAAATTTTTGCAACTTTGGTCCTTTTTAAATTTAAAAGCATTTTAAACCTTTGAAAAGGACTTGGAACAATTATAGTCCACTGTTTTACAGAAAAATACAGTTTTGACCCTCCAAAACAGGAAATCTCGCATAATGGGCCTCATTGGGCCGAAAATGTCATTTTTAGCCCATTAAGCTTGAAATTTATGTTTTTAATCCTCTAAATGAGTAAATTTCCAGAAATTGTTTTATTGAAACTGTTTTGGCATACCTCATCCATCAGAATTCGTGGTATGTCAATTTGGGCCCTTAATTTTGTATTTTTCACATTTTAGGCCCAAAATTTGTGTTTTTAGCCCAAAGAAAATTGTTACTAACTACTTAGCTATTTTTCTTGAAACACTTTGTATGTAGAAATATATTTGATGCTAAAATCATTTAACATAAGATATATCTCGGTTTTGAGGGGTTTTATGGCTAGATCCAACATTATAACACACAAAAGCATACATGTAAGCATGGAAATCATACAAGGCATACAAAACACATATAGATCTACACTTTCACTTGTATTCCCCCCCCCCCCCCCCCACAAAACTCATAAAAACAGAAAATAGGGGGTATGAAGCTCACCTTGTTTGAAGCTTTTGGTTTTTGAAGAAAAGATGGAAGAAAACTTGGTGATTTTTGGCCCTAGCACCCTTTTCTTGAAGATCTCGAGTTTGGTATGCTTCTAAGATGTAAGATCACGATTTTTGGCATGGATTAGGAAAATATTTTGGTAACACAAAGAACCTAAGTCATAGATCCAAGCATAATCTTACCTTAGATGAAGAATTTGTGGAAGGATCCTCTTGAAAGCTTCCTAAATTTTGAGATCTTTTAGTGGAGAGGGAGGAAGTGTTCTAGAGAGAGTTTAAGAGATTTTTGGTGTATGTGTGTGTTACTCACGGCCAAAACAAGAAGAGAGAGGGAGAGAGAGAGTTGCATGGAGAAATGAGATTAACATTGATATTTGAGGAGTATTAGCTTGGATATCCACCACGCAATAAGTAGGTGGCATCCTCACAAATTTTCCCATAATTTCCAATTTTTGTTTTTATTTCCTTCACCATTCTTATCTCTTTTCTTCTTTTTTTTTATCATGGGCCTATTTGGGCTAAGGAGAGAGGAAAGGAATCATCTTGGGCCCATACTCGAATTTATGAAGCCCAAAAATAAATTTTCGGCCCATTGGGGAAAATGAAATCTTTTATGGCCCAACAAGGCTCATTAGAGATAAGATGGATTATTTTAGGTCCACATGGCCCAAATACTAAAGTTTTATGAATGTGGTCTATTTAGTGCCCACTTAGGGCTTCTAGGCCCAATAGGAGAATTTTAGTTCATAAGGAACTTGGACCGGGATTGCTAAGGTTTCCAACCCTTAGTTGAACATATGAGGTGTATCTTGAACGAGGATAGAGTATTGTATTCACTTAGAGTACATGCTTTTACAATGGATGATGTTTATATGAGGATAGAATTTCCTAGCTAAAAATGCTAGTTGTGACATTGAAACACTTTGGCCTTTAAGAACTTAGTGCCCCAAGTGTTGCACCTCAAATGGAATCATAACTCACCTAGGACAAAGGTGACTCTTGAGAGAGAAACTTCATGCACCAAAAACACCATCATTCTCTAAGAACTTCTAGTGGCGTTTTTAGGCAATGGACTACATATTTATATGTTGGATTCCAAGAGTCATGGGTATAACCCGAATCCATATCCATGGGTTTTATGATCTAGTGTTCATGTGGCCCAAATCTTTATGTATCCATACATAAACTTGGTCCAACATGGATCATAAGTCCAACACATATAAATATAACTAATTACCATAATTAGTCCCCATAAATTTAATTAGTCTCTTTTGATAACTAAATTAATTCGAAATTAATTCTTGATCAATACTAATTAAAACATATGATATTATATTAATATATTAAAACTTATAATATATTAATAAATCATATATAACCTTTCTCGCAAGAGTCCATCCTAACAAATTGTCCTGGTGTTATGCAACCCAAATGGACCATGCTACTCTCGGGTCGAGTACATACCAATAATAGTTATGGTCTTAGACATCTAATCCAACAGTTAGGGTGTTGTGATGATACTTGAGACAAATATTGGTAGGTCTGGAAGGTAGTATGGGCCCGTACTACTGAAATCACAGGACCCATATGCATAGCAAGGAAGTCACAACCCCTAGGGTGTGGTTGGGGTTAGGTTCCCCGCCGTTTGTGCGGATTGTATGATATCTTCCTGTTATATTTTCAGTATGGTGGTTATGAGGAATTTCGTGACGGGATCCGGATCAGGATCAGGACAGGACGATCAGGGTGCCCCGGCAGCACACGAGGTCATGAGTCAGGATGGACCGGCATTGACAGAGGATCGAGTCAGGGAGATCATCCACGAGGAGGTGGTCGAGATTGCCCGGGGTCAGATTCCGAAGTTGTTTGGGTCTATCAAGACCGCGATGATGGAGTATTTTGACGACAGATACGTAGCCATAGCTGAGATGACTGCCGCAGCAGCTACAACAGCTGTAACAGCGGCAGGAGGAGGAGCCAATCAGGGCTTCCGGTACCGGGACTTCGACAACACGAAGCCTTCAAATTTCGATGGGATTCAGGACCCTATCATAGCCATGAGGTGGCTATCGGACATCAAGGGATGCTTTTCACATGTTCCTGCCCAACTGACCAGAAGGTCAGGTGTGTCCTGAACATGTTGAGGTCCGGGGCGAAGGAATGGTGGATATTGATGATGGGGTCTTATTCGGGTGAGCGGAGAGCTGCAGTTTCTTGGTATCAGTTTAGGGAGATGTTCCGCTCTCGCTACATTCCACGGGTTGAGCATGAGCGACTAGATTAAGAGTTCTTGGAGTTGAAACAAGACACGGAGTCGGTGACGGAGATCACCCGTACGTTCACTGAGAGGGCGATGTTTTGCCCAAAGATTGCTTCCAAGTAGGCTTAGATAACATGATATATGAGCATGATAAAGATTGTATTTAGACAGTTCTTTGTTACCCAGCGATGTGATATGTTGCTGGATTTACAGGAGGCCGCTAGGCGGCGTGAGATGGAGATTGAGTTACAGTTGCGAGAGCAGAGTCAGGCCGCGGTACAGTCACAGTCGGTGCCAAAGCGGTCCAAGACTACTGATTATAGGGTTGGAGGTCATAGCGGCCGCACTTTTGACAAGTGCGGGAAGGGTCATACCGGAGTTTGTAAGTCTGGTGGTGTGTGCCGCAAGTGCGGAAAGGAGGGGCACTATGCGAGGGATTGTCGCCAGTTGACCCTGGTTCAGGACGTGAGGATATATTATCACTGCCATCAGGTTGGTCACGTGAAGGCCAACTGTCCACAGTGTAGCGCACGAGATTTATGAGGTATTAAATTTATATTTATATAAGGAAAATGGTTTTATAAGTTCGGACTTGGGCCTTTGGGCCTTCACGATAGGCTTGATGACAGACGAACGCGGGGCGTAACCCCCATGTACGCCCATCGTAATCAAGAATCCAAGACGTGGTCTTAACCACGTACGCCCAGCGTACCAAAGCGTACGCATAGCGTACACGCGCAGTGTCTTGAACCCTAATGTTGGGACTCATCCCTATATAAAGGATGTTATGACCTTGGACCAGCCTCCCTAACTGTCACACCCCCGAACCAGACGATGAAAAAGGTCTGGGGGCTAGTGCGTGACTTCATCTTGAAATATCATTACAGAGTATATAATTGAAACATAACATCATCATCATCACACATGTAATATAACAACATTCATTGTTTACATCGAGTATTGTATTTGGATATTACATTCCAAAATAGTCAGAGTATGATGAAACAAAATATAACACAATATCCATTAGTTTGTTTCGTTCATCCTACTTCAACGGTTTCCTGAGAATACAAGTTAATTTAAAAAGGTCAACATAAAATGTTGGTGATTTCATAAGCATGTTTGTGAAAATGATTTGTATAACTTTGAAAACCACCAGAAAATCCTATATTTTCTGCAAACTGTTTAGTATGTTTGTGTCAGATCTTGTGTTAATGCATGTATGTTATTGTTTATTTGACTGAAAGGGTAAAGAGAATGTAGAGGGAATGTAAAGAGCATGTACGGAGAATGTTCCCAGATAACCCGATTTCGTCTGTAAAAGAGAAAGCTGCCATACCAACCCCCGAGGTTGAGTACCAGTACGAGTATGTTTCCGAGTAATCCAAGAGAAAAGAGTATGGTCTTCCGTAAACTTCATAATGTTAATTCCTCTAAGTGAGCCGTCATAACCATACTAAATAATGACAATTTCGCCTGTCTTGGCGTTGTTGGACACTGATTTTGATTATAAGGTTTTCGTCAACCTAGACTGGGTTAGTCTAACTGTAGCGAACAGCTCAGGTGTGGGGTGTCATCCCCGTATAGATATATACACAAATCCCCACTCTCCCTCCAAAAGACTCTGGTTATAACTACAGGCTATGATCGTACACTTAATAGGTGCCAACCGACAAAACTCACTAGATCCTTAATCGAATTTACACGAAGAAAAGTATAAACTCATTCCAGGCCCAACGAACCATGTAAGTGAACCACTAAGGCATCACTAAACATGTAAATCATTTCAAGGCCCAATTGGAATGAGATTATATAACATGGGCCCGAAATATATATAAAAGGACAACTAAGGCCCATTTCACATGTAAGGTATTTACAGGCCCAAATAGCACACAATAGTATCCAAAGTCCGTCACACATTTTAATGGGTCAGTGAGGCCCAATAAACATATAAATAGTATACAAGACCTATCAAACATATAAATGGGCCACTAAGGCCCAATAACCTAGAAAATGATCAAATAAATCCGTTTGTTAGTTTATCGTTGGATTTGGTTCAAGTATTCACTAAAATAGCATAAAAGCCCACTTTTTGTAAAATGATGTTCTTGGCCCAATAAGCCAAAAATTTACAATTAAGGCCCAAATTTTGTAACAATAACACTTTAGTCTGCATTTTGTTCAAAACTTGTGTTGATGACTAGTTTGTGGTAAAAATAACATTTTAAAACCCATTTTTGTCAAAAATATCATTTTTGGCTTGATTTTTTTGAAAACACACATTTTTCTGGTTTTGGGCTTTTCTGACCTAGTTGTTGGAAAATTCGTAGAAAAATCATCGTAAGTCGAAATTTAGATCCGCAAATTCTGGTAATTTGGAACTTTTGTTTACTTTGTTCACAATTTTTCTCAAAATTTTTAATGGCTTCTAATAAGTGTGAAATTGCTCTCCTTCACAGGCTGGTCCGAAATTACTTGAAATTTGATAGACAGTTTTGTAAAATTCGCCAAAAATTGTAGAAAAATCGTATGAAAATATGAGAGTATTCATTTTAAAGTTATAAACCTGAAGTGATTGCTTGTAAAACAATTTTGAAAAATATTATCATTTAGGTGGTCAAAACAGTTCGATATTGGACCAAATTTTTTTTGTGAAGAGCTGATTTTTGAGTTTAGTTTATAGATCTTGGAACACAACACTCATTTTTACTATTTTAAGTGTATAAATCCCAGATCTACTAGTTTACATGTATTATATGTGATAACACATACTTTTCTCAAGGTTTTCATGTAGATCCAAGTGATAAACTTAATATTCCTAACATATTTTTAGATTTATGAAGTAAATAACACATAACCACCAAATAAATCATGAAAAACACACATATTCATGCACACACACATAGATCTACACAGCACAACTTGTATTCTCCCCCAATACAATGTAAAAATCGAAAATAGGGGTATGAACTCACCTTGGGGTGATGGATCGGTTTTGGTGAAGAAGTGGAAGAAGATTTTGATCCTAGCAAGCTTTCTTGAGTAGATCTTGAACATAGATGTTTCAAAGATGGTGATATTGATGAAGAATCCTCTTGAAAGCACCCAAAAAGATCGAAAATTTTAGAGTAAGATGAGGAAGTTTCTTGAGAGTGTTTGAGAGAGTTTGATGTTGTGTGTCTGTGTGGTCTTTGTTCTTGGCCGTAAATAGAATGAGAGAGGGGAGAGGAAGGTAAGGATGGGATGGATACTTGGATGCATGAGATGTATGAGTTATTTAGTGGGTAAATTGCATGGAGGTCCATTATACAATAATGATGTGTCTAATGCTAGTTAATCCCCTCATTTTCTCTTTTTTTTAAACATGGGTCGAGATTTGAGCTAGGGGAAGGAGGGTGAATTAGTTTGGCCCAATTCTTTCTTTGGTTCGAAATTATGAAGCCCATAAAGAAATTTTTCGGCCCATTGGGCCTTTAGGGTAGTTCACGGCCCAAATAGTATAATGAATGGGTTTTATGGTCCATTAGGGTTAATTGGAGTTGTTATGGCCGAATAAGGCCCATTAAGGGTAAAGTAATTAATTTTGGACCCAAAATGGCCCAAAATGCTAAGTTTTATGGAAGTGGGTCCAATTAGATCCCATTTAAGGGTCCTAAGCCCAAAATAGTCGAGTCCGAAGCTTATTGGTCCATTAGGCCCAATAAGGAGATCCTAGTCCAATATGGACTTAAACCGAGATTCATAGGGTTTTCAGATTATTTGTTGTACATGAGAGGTGCATTTGAATGAGCATAGAGTAGGAGATTCGCTTAGAGTACAAGTTATTATACTAGGTGAATGATTACATGAGAGTAGAATTTCATAGCAAAAATGCCAGTTGTGACACTAACTCCCTTAAGCAGTCATCTCGAAAACCCTAGCCTACTTTTGTGTCTTCTTAGCCATTGGAGAGCATTTGGTGTAGTTTTGGGGCATTGGAAGAGAAAGGAACTTGAAGAATGAGCAAGGATCCACCAAGAGCTTGTAGATGCAGAAGAGTAGCACCATTTCTGACTTAGTTGAGGTATGAAGTTCCAACCTTGACTATTATCTTCTTAGATTTGTTATTGGGAGTGTTTAAAGTTACTTTTGGACTCCATTGTTGAGAGTTCTTGCATCTTGACGACTTCAAACCATAATGCATGTCCTTTTGGGCTCCTAGAGGCACTAGGAGTCATAAAAATCGGATCTTGATGGTTAAGCAACAACCATGCAAGGGTTACTAAGTTTTGGGGCTAGTTAGATGGACCAAAGTCATGTTTTGACCCCAACCTTGCATGCAAGCACATAAACTTCGTGACTTTATGGTTTAGGATGTCTTAAAAGACTTGGATCTACAGTTTGGACGAAAGGACTTACTGGATTAAGTCAAAAATTAAGCCTTTAGGGAACTGGCCAGTACGTTGTGCGTCCTCCCCGTTACGCGCCGCGTACTGGGTCAAATCCCTGATTTCTGGTCAAGACAACGTACGTTGGGCGTACATGCCCGCTACGCCGCGCGTATGCCTACAGTTTGAGGATTAATGGAATTTTGGGCCTAAAGAAAGTAGGCCTGGAATTTTGGGCCTCATGGCCCACTGTGAAACATGATTTCGAACTTAAGGACTTAGGACTCGAGTATTAGGCCTTTTTGGGCCAAGTAAGGCCCTTGAGGATTATTATGATGGGCTTGGATATTTTGGGCCCATTTAGGAAATAAGGCCCAATTCGGTAAATGGTCAGTTGGTGGGCCCTTACGGAATCCTTAAAGGGCCACAGGAGAGTTAGGCTTAATAAGTTAGAATTGGGACATCGGTATATCTAGTTGGGTCAAAGGGGGTAAAATGGTCATTTTACCCTAAGATTAGTTAGCAGCTTCTGATTAAGTGTCTTTATGGAAATTATAGTCGGAGAGTCGCCGGAGCAGCAGCAAACAGAGGTTTCTCACCCAGTTCTTCAGCATTCATTCATACGAGGTAAGTTACCTTCCAGTAGCGGTGGGTCTACGGCCACACTGTCGGCCCGCCAGTAGGAATTGTATGTTAGATGATTGTATTTGTGATATTCATCTAGGTTTGCTACTACGTGATATGTTATATGCTGGCACGATATGTTATATGTGATAGTGGTAGTAGGAGGGGAATAGTCCCTAAGTTCGGTTGTTAGGACCAAAGGGTAGTTCGGACACCCCAGATATGTCTGATAGTATGTTTATGCTATGATATATGTGATAGTAGCAGTAGGGGTGGAGTAGTCCCCGAGGATCGGTTGTTAGGACCGATGGGTAGGTCAGCACCCCAGAACGACTTGTCACAGGTAAGTCAGCACCCCAGAATGGCTTCAACACCCCAGAATGTCTTGATACGGGTAGGTTAGCACCCCAGAATGGCTTGACACGGGTAGATCGGGACCCCAAAATGGCCGTACTAGGTAGGTCGGCACCCCAGAATGGCCGTACGGGGTAGGTCGGGCACCCTAGAATTGCCCGACAGTATGTTGACTATGTGATTGTATGGTATGTGGTATGATGGGGGAACTCACTAAGCTTCGTGCTTACAGTTTTTAGTTTTGTTTCAAGTACCTCTTCAGCGAAGGGGAAGGAGCCGGCACGGTAGCTGCACATCATACACACGCATTGGATTTTCGCACTATGAGATTTCTTGGGATTGTACTCTGACATTGTTACTACTTTTATGATGCGATTTCAGACATGAGATTATGGTTTTATGAAATGATATGACTTGATGATGTTTTCTTATAAATGTTTTCTAAATCGTTATATCGAAATTGAAAATTTTGGACTCGAAATTTGGGATGTTACACATAGCTTGTTACATTGAGGACTATTGTCGCGGGTCAGGGTAGAGTAGAGCCTCCGAGGGCTCAGGGACGTGCCTTCCAGCTTACGGCATAGGAGGTCAGGACAACACTAGATGCGGCAGTGGGTGCATTTCCATCTCTGATCTTACTATTTATGATTATATTGTGAATTTTTCTACCTCTTTCTGCATGAGTCATTAGAACATAGGAGGGTCAGGGGAGTTTAGTATCAAGGGGTTGTAGACGGTTAGTATCCAGGGGTGTTGGAGAATGGGGAGTTAGGATATAGGATCACCATTCCAGGACTATTAGCTGTGAATCAAAGATGCGGAAGTGTTCAACTAGGATTCGGTTTATTTTGAAGTTCGATTGATCCATGCCGGGAGGGTTGTTATGCGGAGGTTGTTTACTCCAGTGTTAGTAGTTCCATAGTTAAGGGTGATAATACCTAGTAGGGACGGTTGAGTTGTGTTTTGGTTTTGGTTTTGCCACCAATAGGTAGTAGTTAGTGTCCCAAGTGGGGGAGAATTGGAAATTCTCAGATGGAGCATCAGCTATTGAGGATTCTGTTAGCTGCCAGGGTTCGACAATGCATTCAGCACGAGTGTGCGGGCTATTTATCGCATGTGGTAGACACGCGGGTCAGGGAACAGACCACGATTTTTCAAGATGTTGGATTATCGACATGAGGCCTAGGGTTAGGTCGGGGTTAGAGTCCACAGAATGTATCAAGAGTTCGGAACCCCGGGTGGGTGAGAACAGTCTGCATGGGAGAGATCACCAGGAGGGGTGGTCTAAGGAGATGCTCAATAGTTTAGAGCGGTCCGGATAGACTGAAGGCCGGTGGGGCATACCATTTAGGCCAAAGGCTCAGAGAATGGTCCATACATGCTGAAGGCACATAGAGGCGGTCTACACATGCTGAAGGTTCAGAAAACGGTCCAGACGGGCTGAAGGCCCAGAGAGGTGGTCCAGACATGCTGAAGGTTCTGAGAGTGGTCCAGATAGACTGAAGGCCTGGTGAGGCGGTCTAGTCATGCGGAAGACTTTGTATGTGTTTGTAGATGTATGTGCGAGTATTGAGTATGTTGTTATGCTATAGCAATCAGTAGGTCTGTCCCCAAGTATTGAACATGCTGATGGAGTAGGCTGAAGACTCTAGTGTATTTTTGGTTGGATTAGAAGTTGTTGTTAGAGATCGGATGGAGTATAGCGGATCTTGGTGATCTCATTAGTTTAGAGTGTCTTAGAGGATTAAGCTTCTTGGATCGGGTAATACTCAAGTTGGGGACTGGGAGTAGACCCGAATGGGTATTCATCACCTTTAGGAAGGCTTGGGATTAGAATGTCCTGTCATTCAAGTTCTGGGAACCAGGTTAGATCTTTCTCCTGATCGTTTATGGCGACACATTATATGTGGGTAGGGTTGATGTGGTCCTGCTCTATGTAGTAGGCCAAGATACCTGGTGCGGGCCGACTGCAAGTCGTAGGCATGGAGGCTCAAGAGGAGTGGTAGGGTTGAGGCGGTTGACCAACAAACCCTGAGAATTTTAACCCGATGGTTGAATTGATTTGACATGTTGGTATTCCAATCTAGGGTATTCCATCCCGTGGATGACCAGACCCTATGATCAATTGGACTTGGCATATTGGTATTCCAACCTGGAGGGTGACATGGGCAAGATATGAGTGTCGTGCCGGTTGGCCGGTAGTGGTAGGTATGTTGTTGGTGGTAATTGCTTGTGGGATGGTATTCCATGGGAGTGGTGGGCGACATGGTAGATTATCGTCGGTATTATGTAAACATCTTATCTTGATGGTCTATTAGGTCGCATATTGTGCTTGATCGGGGTGAGGCGGTCCTGCTCTATGTAGTAGGCCAAAATACCCGGTGTGAGCCGGCGGTAAGTCGTAGGCACATGGGTTCAGCAGAATATGACCCATGGATCTATTTTTGGGTAGGAACCTCAGGTTCCCCGGGCTGAGTAGTCTGTTAGTAGTAATGGGAAGGGAACTAGCGATGGTTAATATGAGTGGTCTGTCAGGGAGTCGGACCAAATTCAAGTTTCCAGCTTTGCGGGTTAAGTGGAGTAGGGTTGTGTGCCGCATGGGTTTATGGATTCGTTTTCTTTGGAACGAAGACATTTACATGGGGTTTAGTCTCCTTCGAAAGACGTCAGATGTCATGGTTGTAGAGGTGCCCCTTAGGATGTCGGGTTGTCGGGGATGGTAAGGAATGATTTCGAGGACGAAATCGAATTTAAGTGGGGGAGAGTTGTAACATCCCATTTTTCAAGTAACTTCAAATTCATCCCTCAGATTTAAATTATGACAATTTTGGCCTTTGGTTTTGAAGGAAGTGGAAAGAAAGGACCAAGCATGAAAAGGTGGCAACTGGGTGAGTACGCCCAACGAGTGTGGGAGAAGTACGCCCAACGTACTCTCAGAGATCCTAAACCGTAATTTGGGGGCTAACTACTATATAAGGAACATTATGGCTCAAACCCTAGCCTCCTTATCAGCCTCCCAACCTCAGAAAGACCCTAGAACGTCTCATCCCTTCATTCTTTTGTGATCTTGATCTTGAGAGGCCATCTTGGTGTTTTTAAGCTTGGAAGAGGATATAAGAAGTTGGCAAGGAAGGACTTAGGAGGTTTGAGCTCATAGATCTAGAATAACATCATCATTTGAGACTCTTTGGAGGTATAAAGTTCATAGCTTTCCTCAAGAATGCTTAGATCTAGTCTAGTTTGATTTTGAAGTCATTTTGGTCCCAAGTATAGAACTTTATGGTTCAAATCCGATTTCTGGACATAGAGTTGCCACTCTCAGTTCAAAATGAGTCCCTAAGGCAGAAAGTTGCAATCTTGAATGTCTTGTTGGCTTCATGCACGAGTTAAGATCATTTCTATGAGAATGGAATGCTATTTTGGAGTTTGGGCTTATTAGGGTCATGCAAAGTCACCAAGTTAGTGACTTTATGGATTAAGACGTTGAAAAGGACTTGGATCTATGATTGTAGCTTCTGGATTGAAGTATTAAGCACTTAATGGGAAAGTGACTTACTAGGGGAGTATGCTGAGCGTACATGCAGGTACGCCCATCATACTCCCCATTTAGCTAGTACGCCCAGCGTACATAGGAGTACGCCCAACGTACTCATCAGATATGGGCCTTGCAAATTTTGGGCCTTGGTTTGGTCCATGTAGAGGATTTTGGTTCTTTGGGCCATAGTGGGCCATCAGAAGTCAAATAATGTGGGCCAAGAAGATGTTTGGGCTTAGGGTAAAGCCCATTAGGGGGATTGTGACCAATTTAGCAAATTGGGCCATTAGTGGGCTTGGAAAGCCTACCTAGTGTTGGGTTTTGTTTTGGTATTGGGCCTTGGCCCAAATTAGAGAAAAGACAAAATGGACTATATGGACCCCTTAGTCAGGATTGATTGCCCATATGTTGACTCAACATTCGTTATTTTGGATAGTTCGGGATTTTCGGTGAGACGACACTTCAGGAGTCGATACTTCAGTTCAGACCGGCATTGCGAGGTGAGTTATCCTCACTATATCAACAGGGTCTAAGGCACCAAGGCCGGCCCTTTATCGGATTTGTATCTGTGTATTTGGTTGATATGTTTATTGATCTGGTAGATGTGCATCCTGGTAGTTAGGATGGTATTATGTTAGTGACCTAGTTTAGGTCGGTATCCTGGTATATAGGATGATGTTATGTTAGTGACTGGTTAGGTCGGTATCTTGGTTATAGGATGGTTGTTGTGTTAGTGATATGTTAGATCGATATGATTATCTGTTATATACATGCTAGCGTATGATATTATGTGCACATGATTGTTTGATTGATATGGGGGTTGGGTTGAGGTGAGTCCTGCTTCGTGCTGTAGGCCAACATACCCAGGGTGGACCGGATAGACTGTAGTCCCAAGAGAGCACATAGTCAGGACGAAGGCCCGGCGAGCGGTCCAGATAGGCTGAAGGCCCCGGGAGGGCGGTCCAGACGTGCCAAGGCTCAGAGAGTGGGCCCGATAGACTGAAGGCCCGGTGCGGGCGCTCCAGTCATACTGTAGACTTAGAGAGTGGACTAGGTGGACTGAAGGCTCAGTGCGGGCGGACCAGTCACATTATAGACTCGAGATGCATGGTTGTTCCGTGTTTATTATATGATACGTTTATGGTTGTATGAGGTTGGTATTTTGGGGGTAACTCGCTAAGCCTTTGAGCTGACATTTATCGATTATTGTTTCAGGTACATCGGATGACCGTGGGAAGGCGAAGGCGTGACCATACACTCCCTCATATTTTTATTTGGATTTCTGGGATACTCTGATATGAAACTATTTCGAAAACCTTTTTGTAATAACTTTTAGTATTTGAAATATTTTTAAAAGTTTAAAATTGGCATGATTTATATGGGTGTTACAAAAGACTATACAAGTCCGTTCATACAACCCTACCATAACAATCCTTATATCCTATCGTACAAGCATGTGCAATGTAACACATACTATAATGAGATAACTCGTCTCATAAAAAATCTGGATAACCACAACCTAAAACAAATATCCTCAAGGTCGATCTCGTGAACTACCTAGACACCAAATATATGTCTATACTTAGCCTATAACTCAGCCCTCAAAAGATTGAACAAAATTCAAACTAGGTAAAAAAGTCGACAATTATGGTCAAGGTTGCATCGTACCCAATACAAGCGCCGAACACCTATAAGAAGACAAAATAGTTGGGTATATTAGTAATAAATAGAGGTTTCATGCGCCCAACCAGGGTGCACCACGTCCAGAGCTTAATTGCTTTGAATTTTGACTTAATCCATTAAGTCAAAAGTTCCAAATATGATTCTTAATAGTGTCTTAATGGATAAAACTTTCAACTTGATCCATTTGAACAATCCAAACAAGCTAGATCTAGAATCCTAAGTCTCAAAAGTGCCTGAAATGCATTTTTCCTCTCTCTCACTCTCTCTCTCTCTCTCTCTCTCTCTATATATATATATATATATATATATATATATATATATATATATATATATATATATATATATATATAGGGTTAGGTTATTTTGTTTTCACTATCTATTGTGTGCATGTAATTAGGTTATTTGAACCTAATTACTTTCTTAAAATAACTAAAATGATTGGTCCAGAATCAATCATACATGCACACAATAGATACTGAAAACATTTGAACCTAACTCTCTCTCTCTCTCTCTCTCTCTATATATATATATATATATATATATATATATATATATATATAAAGTGAATATGTGGTTGTTATGTACCTAAGCTTAGATATATAACCTTTTAAACGACACAGTTTTAAACAAAACAAATATAATTTTATTTTAATAGAATATCATTGAATTGACTTAAATTATGAAATGAAAAAGATTAATTGTATATCTTTTTATTGCAAAATATCATTTAAGTTTACAGGGAAAGTAAAAAATCAATATTTTTTAACAAATATAACTCAAACGTTTTGTACTTCCATTGAAAAACTATATCAAATAATTTGTGAAAATCTTGATTAAGTTGTTGTGTGTATTTGTAACATCCAAAAATTTCAACCAATTTAAACTTTTCAAAAACAACCTAATTCCATTAATTCATTACAAAAAGGTTTTCAATACATTTATTATCAGAGTATTTCCCAGAACCATATCATAAAACATGAACATGAGGAGCGGTACTATCACGCCTTTGCCTTGCCCCGGTCTCCTGAAGTACCTGAAACATTAAACCACAACTGTAAGCCCGAAAGCTTAGTAAGTTACCCCTAAAATACCAACCACATATACCATACACATAACATGTCATATCATAACAAAACAGCCATGCACTTCGGGTCTACTGTGTGACTGGTCCGCCGCCCCGGGCCTTCAGTCCACCTGGTCCACCCTCCGAGTCTAGCCATATACATCGAGTCTGCAATGTGGTTGGTCCGCCCGCATCGGGCCTTCAACCCACCAGGTCCACTCTCTGAGTCTACAATATGACTGGTCCGCCGGCACCGGGCCTTCAGTCGGCCTGGTCCACTCTCCGAGCCTCGGCACATCTGGTCCGCCCTCGTGGGGCCTACAACCTATCCAGACCGCTCGCTGGGCCTTCGGGATAATCGGTCTCCCCTGGGTATGTTGGCCTACATCATAAAGCAGGACCCGCCTCAACCCAACCCCAGTCCAATAATCATGTGCACATAAACATATAATCATATAGCAGTTCGCAACTAATCAACCAATCTAGCAGATCACATACATATCACATCCCTACCAGGATACCGACCTAACCGGTCACTAGCATAGCATCATCATATAAACCAGGATACCGACCCTAACCAGGTCTCTAACATATACCATCCTAACTACCGGGATGCACACAAAGCAAAGCAATAACATAACAACAACTACCCGGACTTCCATCCGATAAAGGGTCGGCCTTGGTGCCGTAGACCCTGTCGATATAGTGAGGATAACTCACCTCGCAACTACTGACTAAAAAGATAAGATCACGCTGCTCCCACATCCGATACGAACTCCACCACTGATCAATACCAAATGACTGAACTTAATAAATACCAATAATTACCAAAATACCCCTGGAAGTCAACTGGTCAACTCTTGGTCAAAGTCAAAGTCCTCAGTCAAAGTCAAACTTCCTGACTGACTCTACTCGCCGAGTCAGCCCGCTGACTCGTCGAGTCCCTATGCTCTGAAAACTCCCATATCGCGACTCAACTCGCCGAGTCGCCCCAAGACTCGCCAAGTCCAACAAACTCTGAGTCCTTTCATGCTCAACTCACCGAGTCATCCTTCGACTCACCGATTCACGACTTAACCAGAAAAGGTTAGGACTCCTCGACCAGACTCGCAGAGTCTAAGAACAAACTCGTCGAGTCCAAGCCAACATTCAACAGACTCGCCGAGTTGTTCTTCCAACTCGTCGAGTTTCTGCCTATCTTCATCCAACTCGCCAAGTCCACCCATGCGACTCGCCGAGTATCTCCAGCTCTTAACCCATGCAGTGGCTTTTTAAGCCATGTTGGGGCTCAAATCCATATATCTATCCTTCTACAAGCTATCCCTCACGTAAAGTTGCAAACTTTACGTGATATCAAGAAGATATAAACTCAAAATACAATAGGGATTGGGTTTTAGACAAAAGGGGCTTCACCAATCATCCCAGGACTGAAAATTTATGAACTTAGGACTCAAAAGAGGTTCAGATCTGAAGTTTCAGCTTCAGATCTAGCGTCTATAACAATTCCCTTAATCAAGGAAAACCCTAGCCTCCACATATGAATGATTCTAGAAGAAAAGGTCAAGGTAAAAACTTAATACCTCACAAATGTGTCCCAAACTGGAGTGGGTTCTGGATCCACACGAAATCCTTGATGGTTGCCTCTTGCTCTTCAAGTCTCCTCCACCAAATTCACTTCTCAAAGCTCCAAACACTCTCCAAGCTCTCACTCACTGCTATTAGTGTTTCTGGGACTCAAAGGGAATGTAAAGAGGTTGAAGAGAGGGTATTATGTTCTTTATATATAACACAAACTCCTGATTAGGGTTTTTCTCATTCCAGCACCAATTCGCCGAGTCCAGCCTCCGAACCGCGGAGTTGGTCACTTAACTCGTGACCAGAATCGCGACTCGACTCGCTGAGTCTATCCATCGACTCACCGAGTCGGCCTTCCTTATTTACACTAACCACCCTGAACTTGCATTTCTGAACTCGGAGTGATACAATATTTTTTTTTTTTATCTTTTATTCTATTATTTTCATTTAAAACTTAATAAAGCTGATTAAATGGTCATGATTTTTTATGCTTTATGTTCTTCGACACAATAAAGAAAAAGAACATAAATTCGATCGGTTTAATAAGTCACATGATTAAGAAAGAATATTAAACGAGATATCATGATTAGTTTATATATATATATATATATATATATATATATATATATATATATATATATATATATATATATATATATATATATATATATATATATATGGATCAAAACTACATAGTTTAGATGGTTCTATATATAAGCTTAGGTACATAAGAAACATATATTCTGTAAGCTCTCTCTCTTTCTCTCTCTCTCTCTCTCTATATATATATATATATATATATATATATATATATATATATATATAGAGAGAGAGAGAGAGAGAGAGAGAGAGAGAGAGAGGTATAGTAGTTGTTTCAAACTAATTTAGAAAAGAAAAAATAATAATAAAATAATAAAATAACTAATCAGAAAGAAAATAAAATCACAAGAGACCAAATACGGACTTTCATAATTATACTTTTCGTTTTTGTGTTGGCAAATCAAATAGACAAATGCGTAATTTGATCTAATCAAAATTTGTATATTCAAATCTAATACTAATTAATATGACATCCGCTCACAAGTCACAATAATCATATAATCAATTTTAAGACGACATCAAAACACCTTTATGATTATTTAGTGATGAAATGATAAGTACAATAGGTTTATTCTTAAACGTAACAAGAGGTATGCACCGTGTAGGACTGTACGTTACTATAAATTTAGAAATATTATTTCTAAAGATAATAAATTACAATTGATGGTTTAACCGACGTTTTTACGTTAGACTATAGCTAAACACTAAACAGGATCATGCACTGATGTACATTGTACATGCCTAATCATAATATTTATATATGGTAAATACAAACATGTCACTCCAAAAACAGTTAAAACTTAAAATACACCATGGAGATTTTAAAATGCATATATAAACATTGATGGCAACTGGCAAGATAAAAATTTGAGGGCTAGAACTTAAGATTAAAACTGACAATAAATACGAAAGAAACCAAAACCGTAGAAGGTGGGTGGGGATCATGGTTTCGATTTCAACCCCGGACTTTTGCAAATATGATATATTTGACTTCCAGGTAAAATTATGCTTTCACATAACTTTCTGCTGTTCATAGGTATCAATTCTCTATGAAAAAACATTGAAAAATTGAGGTCACTAAATGATTAAAAAAAAAAAAAAAAAAGAGGAAAATTAAAATTGTCTACAAGTCACTAGGCTATTTATTTTTGTATGGTCTACGTCTTTGTATTTTGCTATTAGCATCTATCTCTATGAAAAACCATTTGAAAGATTGAGGTCACTAAATGATTAAAAAAAAAAGGAAAATTAAAATTGTCTACAAGTCACTAAGACTCTTTATTTTTGTATGGTCTACGTCTTTGTATTTTGTTATTAGATCTATGTGTCAAACAAATCATAATCTCATCCAACTTAGTAAACTTTTAAAAATGCATAATAGAAGGATTTGAACCGTAACATTTTATTTTCGATGAAACTGAAAATTGCATCATTCTTTTAGATACAATTTATAGATAGTATATTTCAAAATAGTAATTGTGGGCATAAAGGTGGTTGTATTTCTTCTACTATTTCTAAATGTTATGTCAGAAATTATCTCAGGGACTCGTGCGGTGTCCGACCACGGTTTCGTCATTGTGGCAGCGGAATACTGTCCCGTAGGTGTGGTTCAGGTTGCAATGTGGCTGATTTTGGTCGTGCGTTTTGATTGGTTGAGACACATTCAATGGTCCTTTTTCAAATTCTTTTTTTCTAAATAACCTTATATATACATATTATTTTTCACAAAACCTCATTCACATTTCTTTATATTTTACCATCTTTTTTTTTCAAATCTTCTCCACATATCTTCTTTCAAAGAGCCTACCAATGAAAAAACACATGCTAGAAACACCACAACCCCAAGATCTTCGTATGATTAAAAGATTTATTTGCAAATTACCACTATGACGGTATGCTTCCGTATTATGCACAACAAATCTCACAACCACAACGATCAACACAATCACTTCCACAAACACAACCACAACCAGACCTAGATTTTAATCTGTTTGACTTTTTGTCTCAACCTGAGTTTGTTCACCAAGCACAATCACAACCACGAATAGTCATTTCTGATTTCGAACAAAAGCTCGTTCAAGAAACTCAACCCACATGAGCACCAAAGAAAAGAAAAGGGAAGGCGACAGCTAAAGGATGGTGATCCTTAGAAGTGTTAGTGTTGGCGACTGAAATAGACCAAAAACATGACCGTTTTTTATTCGTGTTTTACATAGGTTCCACAAAGGAATGAACCGTGGAGAATTGTAACGCCCTATTCCGAATCGATTCTTAATTCGGGGTTGTGGCCAGAAGATCGGTCATCATAAGGCTTAGGGCCTTTGGGAAGGCAAGATCTAGGCTCATTTGGGTGCGAGTAATGTAATTAAGGTGATCTGGGTGTTCAGTTCGTGTTTTGGAGCCTATGGGTATTTCGGTAAAGTGTCAGTTCGGGCTTTTATGGTAACTGGATTGTTGTTCGGAAGGTTTTACGGCCAGTATGAGTTGATCGAAGTGTAGGGCTTCTCGTTACATTTTCATGGATATAAGGATCATCGGAAACGGATTGTAACGAAGAAGTTATGGCCTTCAGAAGGTTGGTGAAATTAGGGTTTCACCAGGTACGTGTGGTGTACACGAGTGTACGCATGGTGTACTATGAGGAGGGCCAGTATGCGGGGCGTACATCATCAGTACGCTGGCCGTACTAAGTCAGTTGGTCGCGATCACCCTTTGGAGTACGCATGGCGTACATGAAGTACATTGGGCGTACTCCAGTCAGTCCTAAACCCTATTTTAGGGTCTTGGACCTTATTTAAACTCATTATCTCATCATCCAGCCCTAGTATCTTCAGCCCCCATCCCTCTAAACTCTAGATATGAAACCCTAGCCCCCTTTTGAGTGGTTTTTGAGTTTTTAGGTGATATTTCATGCTTTTGGTGTTCATAGAAGAAGAAGGGGCTTCTTGGAGAAGTGTAGGATTGTATGAGTGTTGGGTCGTATTTTGTGTTGCGTCTATTGGGCTCGTTAGCTAGTCCAATATATGTCTCCGGTATGGGCCTGTCCATCCGTGAGTTTTGTAGGGTTTAGTATAAATAGATGCTTGCATGCATCCTAGAACAAGAGATGATTAGTATCGATTAGAAAAGTATTGTTCAGCAATATCATCGTTCTTATTTTGTAACCCTAGAATACTCTACAGTGGAAGTTCTTAGTCGAGCTCTACTGAGGATTAAGTAATCTAATCATTTGACACACTTTGATTCATACTTGTGTTTTGTTTACTGTTTTTACGTTCATCGCTTACCTGTTACGAAGAACTAATCGATCTGTGAGTTTGTTATTAACTCATCAATTGGTATCAGAGCAGGAGGCTGTGTAATTCATACACATCTTTTCTGTGAAAGAGTTTGCGATTAGGGTTATTCCACATTAACTAATATTTATTGAGCCGTCATTCCATAATTGACGTAACTTAGCATTTATTTGTTTTGCCCTAATATTACATATTACAAGTCTGATCTTTCAAACAGGTTAAACGATCAAGCATGGATGAGTCACAATCTAATCCCATCAACATCTCAAACAACATTGGATCAACGACGAAGATTCCTATTCTTTACACCCAAGATTACGAAGTCTGGGCGCATCATTTTGAAGATTATGTCATCGGATCTGAAGACAATGGATATCTTATTTGGGAAGCAATTGTATCTGGACCATTTGCTCACTCAGCAACGTAAAAAATCATTAAAACTCAGAAAGAGTATAATGATAAGTTAAAGGACGTAAAGGATGTTGCTCAAGATGAAAAGGAAAAGTTTCAGTGCAGCATTAAAGCATTGAGACTGATTCAATTCGCTCTTCAATCAGATACATTCAGGCTGGTGAGTTCATGCAGCACTGCTAAAGAAATATGGGATAGGCTGCGAGAGCTATATTCCACAGATGAAGATCTGGAGCATTCTATTCAGACCTTACTTTTGTCTGAGTTTGGTGAATTTAAGCAGAATTCTGATGAAACTGTTACTCAGACGTTCGATCGCTTCAATCATCTTCTTAGCAAGATGATCAAACACGATATATAAAGGAAGCTGATTGAACAAAAAGTTACCTTTTTGAATGGCCTAAGATTCGAGTGGAGAGCGGTCGTGTCCACCGTTAAAGCTCATGAGCAATTTAAATCTTATTTATTGGTAAAGCTGGTGGGTATTTTGAAATCCCAATAAAAGATTGTCTTGCAAGAGAAAAATGTGGTCTCAAGTTTGGGGTCCTTGGCCCTCCTGTCTAAAAGGAAAAGTGTGGTAGAAGATGAAGATCTCAACTTAGAAGACTATGATCTTACCTCTGAAGATTATGCAATGATGGTGTTGAATCCAAAGAGGTTCATTAAGAAAAGGTTCCCTACCAATAAGAACCGAAATTGGCAGGGAAGTTATAGTTCTAAAAAGGTTAGGGAGGAACCGAAGACAGAAGAACCAAAGAAAGAGGCGAAAGTTGAAGGAGATTCCAGTGTGAACTGCTACTACTGTCGAGGAAAGAACCACTATGCCAAAGACTGTGCCCTAAAGAAAATGGCAAAGAAGGATGAGGAAAATGATGAAGAGGTTGTGTTGATGAAAAAGCTGGAAGAGATCAAGAGAATGAAAGTTGTTGCTAACCCTTCGATGAATGCTTTAATTGTGCAGGGTTCGACAGCGGATGATGAGTTCGGTGGCGTGCAGGTCTGGTCAACCGACTCAGAGGATGATGAAGTCAGGAAGCCATCTCATGGAAAGGCGTATGTTGCGAGAAGTGAAGAAAGCAGTGGGAAGTGCCTGATGGTGACATACGTATCTCAAATGAGGGGATACAATACAGACGGTGGGAATGAGGACACTAAGGAGCGAGAGGACTTATGCTTCACAACAAAACCTCTCAGCGTGCAGATCAATGAGCTTGATGAATTGATCAAGAAGGTACAATCCGTTTTTGTTTCATTCAAAGTCCCACAAAATTCATATGAAAAAGAATTAAAAAGCTTAAATTCAAGAATCTCAAATTTAGATAGCAGTTTAACTCAAACACGGGTCACCAATTCTAACCTAACTGACCAAATAAGCAGGGTGTCATCCAAGAGTGAGGAACGGAGGATGTGGATAGAGCTGAAGGAGTCAGAGCTGATTAAATCTAAGGAAGAAAACATTTACTTACAAAGAGACAATCTGAAACTTTTAATACAGAGAAATGTTTTTTGTTTAATTGCTAAGCGTCTTTATGCTAACATCACTCAACTTCATTTGAACTGTGAAATAGTGCAGAAAATTCATCGCATGATTTTTCCCTTCCTTGAGTTAAGGAGGATGAAATCGATGCTGAAGCATATAATTGCGAAAGTGTAGTTTCGTCTGATGATGTGAATCCAACTTATATGTATGGACTGGACAAAATCGAATCTTTTATAAAGTCTAAAGACCATAAGGACATGTTGAAAAATCTTTTGGATGAAAACAATAAACTAAAACTTAGGACCGAAACCATACAAAAATTTGACTCATTGAATGCCAACTTGAGCTCAAAAAATAAAATTGATGTTGAAAACGCGTCTGAGCTTAATGAGGATGATGATATGAGCGTAATTTCTGTAGAGGGTGAAGTTGACTGTTCTGAGTTTGTCAAGAGCGAACCCGAAAACCACAAAAATCTTATTTCTGAAAATTCTGTGGAGTTTGCTCGTTTGACCCAAAATAAGTCCCCGATTCTTGAAGAAAAGGTTGTTGTGTACCAAAAGGTTAGAACAACACCAAATTAGGTATATAAGGTCACAGGAGTAACCGAACATCAGACAGCCGAACTCACAGCCATAGTAAACGAAGATAATGCAGATGGCTGTGATGAGTTTTCTGGTCTGCTCCTATAGATAATGCTGACGAAACCGTTGGTCTGTCAGAGCGGACATCCTGGAAAACCAAAGGCAGATATGTGCCAGAGCCACAAAACAAGCCTAACAACTTTGATGTGCCAAGCACTAGTGGTACAAAAGAAGTTCCTGTAGAAAAAGTCACTCCTACAAGCGAAACATCATCTGTTAAAAGTGAACCGGCTGACAGGAAGCAAAAGCAAAAAGCCAACATCCATCGACAGCCGAAGCAAGTGAAGGATCAAAAGCAGCAAAGGAATCTGAGATATAAAAAGAATCTCTCAGAGCGAAAACAGTTTTGGCGATCTCAAAAAGCCCATTTCTCTTATCATGACAAAAATTCAAAGTCAAAGAGAAGTGCTGTCAGGCCGCAAGAAAGTAATAACAACCGAAAGGACAGGTTCAGTTCTGAAAGGAATAACAACCGAAGGGAAAGGTTCGGCTCAGAGAACACCAGCTACCGAAAGCATAGGTTCGGTTCCGAGAGCAAAAGCGACCAAGGTTCAAGGTTCGGTCCCACAAATGACCAAAAACAAAAGGGTCACTTAGAACCTCAAATCAAGAAAACTTCTCAGTCCAAATTCTCTCGTTACAATTCTTCTCAATCTCATTTTAAACTCAATTATGTTCAAACTCAAAATCCAAAATCTTCAACAGAGTTGAAAGGAAAATCGAAGGTTTCCTCAGCCAAGAATGATCAAAAGCATTCCAAGGCCCAAACGCCTGAACCTGAATCCAAACCGACTGTAACAAATCCTAACAAAATTAAAGTTTTCACCATTAAGAAGAAAGATGAAACAACTTTAATAAAAAGAACATATCTTGTTGACATTTCTCTTACTATTCATGTTCCTGTGAAAGGCTCACGTAGACCCAAGAAACTTTGGGTTCCTAAATCTGCATGATTTTTACAAGTTATCAGTGACGAGCAGTTCGACGAAGAATGGTATATTGACAGTGGCTACTCACGTCACATGACAGGAAGGAAGGAAGAGCTGAGGGAATTTTGATCTCTTTCAAACGGCGGGAATGTCAAGTTCGGGAACAACTCATTTGGTACAATAAAAGGTTATGGGATGATAACAAACGGTGACTTCACGATTAGAAAAGTTGCGTACGTTGAAGGGCTACAACACAACCTCATCAGTGTATCTCAGCTTGTTGGAGGTACCAGTCTTAAAGTTTCATTTGACGATGAGGGTTCGGAAATAATAGAGAAGAAAACAAAAAGGGTGATTCTCAAATCAGAGCGCAAAGGCGAAATGTTTCCTCTCAATATCAAACCTATCAAAGAAAATCCAGTTATCTGTCTGTTATCCAAAGCACATTCTGACGAAAGCTGGTTGTGGCACCGAAGGCTTTCCCATCTCAACTTCAAGGATATCAACAAACTTGTAACCGGAGGTCATGTTCGGGGTCTTCCATTGCTCATGTTCGATCGAGAACATTGGTGTGTTGCGTGTGAAATGGGGAAGCAAAGTCGTCAAAGTCACCCATCCATTATAAACACTAAAGTTGTTGAATCACTTGAGTTAATTCACATTGACTTGTGTGGTCCATCATCTATCGAAAGCATTGGCGGTAGCAAGTATATTCTTGTTATTGTTGATGACTTTTCACGTTTTACATGGGTGTTCTTTCTGAAGCACAAATCTGAGGCAACTCTCAAGCTAAAGATGTTTATCAAGCAGGTTGAAGTGCAACTGAGGAAAGTCGTTCGCAACATCAGAAGCGACAACGGGCTGGAGTTTAAGAATAAAGAATTTGAAGACTTTTTGGCAGAAAAAGGAACCAGTCACAACTTCTCAGCCCCCTACACCCCTCAACAAAACGGGATTATCGAAAGACGAAACCGATCTTTGTGTGAGGCAGCCCAAACCATGTTAAGTTTCGCTTCTTTAACTTTATATTTTTGGGCTGATGCTATTGCTGCAACATGTTTTACGCAGAACAGGTCCTATCTCGATAAGCGTTTCACTCTCACTCCTTATGAGATCATCAACAACAGGAAGCCAAACGTTAAATTCTTCCATGTATTCGGCTCACGATGCTTCATCTTCAACTCCAAAGAACATCGTAACAAGTTCGACGTTAAAGCCGATGAAGGAATTTTTCTGGGATACTCTCTCACTTCAAAAGCATACCGGGTTTTAAACAAGCGTTCGAGGAAGATTGAAGAAACATATTATGTGACTTTCGATGACAGCTATGTCAAAAAGCTGAAGGCCACTGAAGAAACAGTTGGATAAATTTTCTCTCAAACAGGCCAAGTCACAGCCTCGATTGCAAATTTGTTTGAGCAGTTTGTAGAGTTATTCGATGAACTGGAGAAGGCTACTCTCTCGGAAGCCAATGCAGCAGACAACAAAGTAGACCATCTGAAGCAACTCGTCGAAGATGCAGCCAAACAGATGAGTGAAGGAGAATCAGTTCCAAATGAACCTCCTCAGCACGATGCTTCAGTTGAGGGGGAGGATCCATCTTCTTCAAAACAGTCGAGCTCACATGTTGAGGGGGAGAACTCTTCTCCAACTGCACCCGAAAGCTCAACACCACCCGAAGGTACTGTAGCACCCGAAAGCTTAACATCACCCGAAAGTCCTGTAGCTCCGGAAAGTCAAGATACACCTGAAAGCTCATCAGTCGAGGGGGAGAATGCCGATACGTTTTATGAAGATGATAGTCAATCTGACTTAGAAGAAATGGTAAATGCTGAATTGGATCCCTCCTATGATCCAAATTACCCTCCTCTTATCAAATGGACCAGAGATAATCCTGTCTCACAGGTTGTGGGTAATGTCTCTGAAAAGGTCTTGACCCGATCTCAACTGAAGGCAAAGCAAACATCTCTATTTTCGAAAGTAGAGTTCTACATGTTTAACTCTTTCGTCTCAAAAGTTGAACCAAAGACAGTAAACACTGCTCTTGATCACTTAGATTGGGTTCAAGCTAGGCAAGACGAACTTAATGAGTTCGAAAGAAATAAGGTTTGGCGCCTAATTCCAACTCCTAAAGATGCCTCGGTTGTTGGTCTCAAGTGGGTCTTCAGAAATAAAATGGACAAGGAAGGCAATGTGATATGAAACAAAGCTCGTCTAGTGGTGAAAGGATACTGCCAGGAGGAAGGAATCGATTATGAAGAAACTTTTGCTCCTGTAGCTAGGCTGGAATCTGTTCGAATATTTCTTGCCTATGCTGCATACAAGAACTTTGATGTAACATCCCCCTCTGGCACGTATCACAATATTGTCCGCTTTGGGCCACTCGGCACGAGGACTTCCCAGGGGGTCACCCATCCTGGTACTACTCCCGCCCGAGCACGCTTAACTGCAGAGTTCTTATGGGATCTGCTGCCCTCACGACTTTAAAACGCGTTGTGTCAAGGAAGGTATCCACACCCCTTATAAGAAATGCTTAGTTCTCCTTCCCAGCCGATGTGGAATCAGATCTAACCCACTTTCACCCCCTATTATAGGGTTCGATGTCCCCGTCGAACACATCGACCCGTGCCCTAGCTCTGATACCATTTGTAACATCCCCCTCTGGCACGTATCACAATATTGTCCGCTTTGGGCCACTCGGCACGAGGATTTCCCAGGGGTCACCCATCCTGGTACTACTCCCGCCCGAGCACGCTTAACTGCAGAGTTCTTATGGGATCTGCTGCCCTCACGACTTTAAAACGCGTTGTGTCAAGGAAGGTATCCACACCCCTTATAAGAAATGCTTAGTTCTCCTTCCCAGCCGATGTGGGATCAGATCTAACCCACTGGCTAATTGTAACGCCTGTGTTTCCGGGCTTGCCATTTGTATCAATATAATAGTCTAGGTTAACCTTTGTAACCCGTTTTGAAATAATAAGATTGTATTATTTGAGTATTATGTGTTTTGTGCTTAATTGCTTAATTATGTGGTTTGATTAATTAAGAATAAAAATAAGCGTCAAAATTTAAGTGTAAAATAAACTTAATATCTTTGATTTATGTTGTAGTAGTGGAAACGAGGTTTCCGAATATATATAGAACGCCCAAATTTGACTTCGTATGAGAAAGTTATGATTTATCGAAGTTCCGGCTTAGCGGTATACAGCCTGTATTACTCGATTTGAGATCGAGCGGTTGTTAGCCGAAGCAATCTAAATGCGAATCGAAGATCTCATTGTTGGTATCGAAACGATAAAAAGTTAGGCGAGAACGGACGTCAAACGAAGAAGTTATGAATTTATAACGAAAGTTTCTGTCCCGACCTATTAAAAATAATTAATAAAAATAAAGTCGAAATTAGCCGACGGAGTCTAAACGAACGTCGTAGAGCGTGGTCTCACCTTTCCGTGGATATAAAGAACGTCGAAAACGGAGTTCGTATGAAGAAGTTATGAATTTCCGAAGTTTATTAATCATTTTGTATTTAAATTTAATAATAAATTCGGAGGTATTATCCGAAGACGAGTCACCGGTGTGATCCGGAGTACGCCCTACGTACGAGGGTACGCTACCGCGTACTCAGAATAGTGTCGACACTTCGGATGACGCATGCGCTTACGACTTCGGAGCAGTATGCCCCGCGTACTCCGAGGCTTCAGCCTCCTATAAATAGGATGCGAGGGTTCCGGGTATTTTTACCATTTTCCTCTCGTTTTTGTGTCGAAGCTCTGCGCGAAAACCCCCGAAGCCATCCCGAAGCCCCGGTATCATACTCTAGTCCCGAAGCAAGATCCGAGATCCCGAAGATCCCGAGAAGTGCGGTTCCCGAGCCGAAGCTCTGCCCACGAGAAGTTCGATTTTTGTGAAGATCTTCCAGATATGCTGTGGATTACTACTTCTGCAAGTCGTAGTGCTGTCCGATCATCTTCTGATCAAGTGAGTGTATACTACCTTTCATAAACACGATAATAATACAAGTTTGGTTCGAGTGTATTAAATATATTGTCGATTATAGGTGTGAGTGCGTAGTTACTTTCTTCCAAATACGTGCTATGTGTATATATTTGGTTGTGTTATGAGTGAATGTGTATTCACTCTCTTCTATCTTATAGATCTGATTATTTCTCTATGAGATATGTGTTATGTGTGTGTGCCTCATATGTTATGTGATATATGTGTTGATTAAGCATGCTATACAGGTTTTTAAACTATGTATACAAATGTATATTTTTATCTACTAATATGTTGGGTAGAACATGGGTAGATAGTTGGTGTGTAATAAACAGATGAGAGGCCTCGTTGTTGTTTGATTTCGTCATCTAGCGGAGTTTAGATGACGACCACATACTTTTCTAGATAGTCTTGTGGAAACATTAGCAGGTTCGCCACCTGTAGGTGTTAATGAACTTGGGTGTTCATTCGCTGCACTCCATCCCCCTCATGGTTGCCTTATTTGACTTATATTGTTGAGGTACCCCCGAAGCATGTGTTGTCGCCCCGATGAAATATTCTTAGACTAGGTATCTTATGTTAGTTGTTTTAGGGATATTAAAGTGAGAATAACGGGAATGGGTAATTGGGTTATTGTTGGTTGGTGAAAAATTAAATATGATATTTATTGTGGGTTGAAAACCCTATATGCTCACCAGACTCCCAAGCCTGACCCACTCAGTTTTAAATTGTATTACAGGAAGTGGCGGAAGGGCATGAGATGGATGAACCATCAAGTTGTTTTGTTTACAAGTCTGCATATGTTTATATTTGTTATATGACTTGTAATGTATTCGTTTATGCTTATTGGTCTGTATCGGAACATGACACCCCGAGTTTTGATTATAATGAAAATACATTTCTTTTATGAAATGCTTCAGTAAACATTGTTTTATCATGTTTTGTTTTTGGGAACAAATTCCGCAACTCTTTCAAATCAAAAGGATTTACTCTGAAAATATTTAAAAGCATAAATGAAAATCGGTCTTTTCTGGCCGAGATTTTGGAGATGTCACATTTGAGTTCTACCAAATGGATGTAAAGTGCGCGTTTCTAAATGGAGAACTTGAAGAAACGGGGTACGTGGAGCAACCTCCGGGATTCATCAATGAAAAGTACCCCAATCATTGTTATATTCTGGACAAAGCGGTTTATGGTCTGAAACAAGGACCTAGGGCCTGGTATGAAACGCTAACAAAGTTTTTAAAGATGTCCAAATTCAAACAAGGTTCCGTTGACCCAACCTTCTTTCGTAAGAAGGAAGGTAACCACCTTATGATTGTTCAAATCTATGTCGATGATATCATCTTTGGCTCAACGAATCCTAGCTTAACAGCTGAATTCAGAAAGCTGATGGAGACTAAATTTGAAATGAGCTCAATGGGTCCGATTAACTTTTTCCTTGGTTTAAATATTAGACAGGGACCCGAAGGCATCTTTATTAACCAGGAAGCCTACACCCAGACTCTCCTTGCTAAATTCGGCATGATGGGAGACTCAAAGGTTAAAGTTCCAATGGCGTTCAGCACCAAGCTCACTCCATCCTTGGATAAACCGGCAGTTGATATTACGCTATATCGCCAGATGATTGGTTCTTTAATGTACCTTACTGCTAGCAGGCCTGATATAATGTTTTCTGTTTGTTACTGTGCTAGATTTCAGTCGAATCCTCGTGAACCTCATATGCTTGCAATGAAGAACATACTTCGGTATCTAAAACGAACTACCTCTCTTGGCTTATGGTATCCACTAAACTTAGGTTTCTTCATTCAAGCTTACTCAGATGCAGACCTTGGAGGTTGTGGACTAGACAGGAAAAGCACCACTGGAGGATGCCAATTCCTTGACGGGAAGTTGGTTAGCTGGCAATCAAAGAAACAGACTTGTGTATCTCTGTCTACAGCTGAAGCAGAATACATCGCAGCTGCCTCCTGTACATCTCAAGTGATTTGGATCCAAAGCCAGCTCCAGGACTATGGACTCAATATGAAAAAGATCGCACTATATTGCGACTCAGAAAGTGCAATTAGGATCTGTCATAACCCAGTGCAACATTCGAAGACCAAGCACATAGCTAAGTGGAATTTTGAGACTTAAACTTAGAATGCTAAGTGGAATTTTGAGATGTGTGTCTGTTATGTTTTAGACACGAGCACTAGTTTATTTTAGGAAAGTTGCCTAAAATGCTTTATGTGCTAAATGTTATATGTTGCCATATATGATATTATTTGTTCGGATCTATGGTCTGTTGCCGACTGGATCTAGAAACCTTATGTGTGTAGGATTCTAAGCGTACGTCTACGATATTAGAACTAGCATTTAAACGTTTCGGAGTTATAAGGATGATTTGAATATCTATCATGATTAAGGATCTAATTTCACCTTATTCGGTGTAGATCAAAATGGTGAGAACAAGAAGTGGAGTTGGAAATGCTGACGAAAACAGGAATCAACCACCAGTGATTGAGCCAATACCTGTCGTAGCAGCAGCACCTGAGCCAATAACCATGGCTGGTGTGCAATTGATGATTCAGACGATGTTGGATCGTCAGATGGATGAAACTAGACGGTTGCTTCAAGAAAATCGTGAAGAACTGTCGATTCGTGTGGAAGAGCCTGAATTAAATGAAGGGCACTCGGAAGGTGGAAACTTCAGTGGGTCTGTTGGTCAAGCCAACCCACCGATAGTTAGGCAAGACAACCATGATGGAAGGAATGATGGAATGGGATGCAAGTACAAGGACTTTTTGACTTGCAAACCATCGACCTTCAATGGAAAGGAGGATCCGATTGGGGTTATGGATTGGATCTCCGAAATGGAGCTAGCCTTCATGACGTGTGGCTGCAGAGGTAAGTTGCAAACTATCTATGCAGCGCGTCAGTTCCGAGGTGGATCCGTTCGTTGGTGGAACACTCTAGGGAAGACTTTGAGCCCTAATGAGCCACTGCAATTGTCATGGGCAGAGTTCTTGGTGCAGTTCAAGCGCAAGTTCTGCTCGGCTCAAAATCTGTTGGAGTTGGAGAACAAGTTCCTGACATTGACTAAAGGCAGCATGTCAGTTGATGAATACACCAATAACTTCACCGATAAGATGGAGTTTGCCTTGCGTATCGTTCCAGACGAGCTGACAAAGGTGGATCAGTATGTGAAGGGACTTCCATGGGAGTACGAGGTGCCAGTACGTCAGGCACTTACTCTAGAGGCAGCTATCTGGACTGCCAAGTCTGTTGAGAACATGATCAAGGGGAGAACCACCGACAAGGTTGATGTTGGTGAGAAAAGAAAGTTTGAGGGAACATCTGGTTCCGGTAAGAAAGGAAAATTTTCGAAATCTGATTCGAAAAAGTTTGGGGGAAAAGGAGGCGAGGCGAAGTGGTGTGATAAGTGTAAGAAAAAGCACTTTGGGAAATGTAGCGAGGATGTGACCTGCTACAAGTGTGGAAAGGTTGGACATTTTGCCAATGAATGTCCGAACAACAAAAGGATGTGTTTTGGTTGTAATGAAGAGGGGCACATTTTGAAAGATTGTCCGAAGAAGAAGGAGGCAGCAAAGCCCAACATTCCACCAAAGCCGAAGGCGAGGGCCTTCCAGATGACACTTGAGGCTGCAAAGGATGAAGCTGATGTCGCTTCAGGTACCTTTCTCGTAAACGAATTACCTGCTCATATATTGTTTGATTCTGGAGCCAACTACTCCTTTATTTCGCATGAGTTTGGTAGAAATCTAGCTTTGCCTATTGATAGACTAGATAATGCTTTATTAGTCGAAGTAGCTAGTGGCAAGTTTGTACCTGTTAGCCATCGTATGAAAAACGTCTTGATCGACCTTAATGGGAATAAGTTTCACGAGGCGTTATTGCCTATCGAACTTAATGGTTTCGACATCATCTTGGGAATGGATTGGCTTAGCGCCAATGATGCCGAAATTTTATGCAAAAAAAAGATAGTTAAAGTAAACCCGCCTGGAAAAGATTCGTTTATGGTGTATGGGGACAAGCGACGAGTGAATTCTGGGATCATTTCTCTAATGAAAGCCAGAAAGTGTTTGACCAAGGGATGTACATCATATTTAGCATTTGTGATTGATGCTAAGAAGGAAAAGAAGGTGATGCAGAGCATTCCAGTGGTGTGTGATTATCCGGAAGTATTCCCCGAGGATCTTCCTGGATTACCACCTGATAGACAAGTGGAGTTCAGAATAGACTTGTTACAAGGAACCACGCCAATAGCAAAAGCACCTTACTGATTAGCACCGACGGAGATGAAGGAGTTAATGATGAAACTTCAGGAGTTATTGGACAAAGGTTTCATTAGACCTAGTTCATCGCCCTGGGGAGCTCCGGTGTTATTTGTAAAGAAGAAAGATGGAAGTATGAGAATGTGCATCGATTACAGAGAGCTGAACAAGGCAACAATAAAGAATAGATATCCGTTGCCGAGGATTGATGACCTGTTTGATCAATTGCAAGGTTCGAGCTATTTCTCGAAGATCGATCTTAGGTCAGGATATCATCATCTGAAAGTAAGAGAGCAAGATATCGAGAAGACTGCATTCAGAACTAGATATGGACACTACGAGTTCTTGGTTATGTCGTTTGGACTAACCAATGCTCCAACAGCGTTCATGGATTTGATGAATAGGGTTTGTAACCCGTTCCTTGATACATCTGTGATAGTGTTCATAGACGACATTCTGATTTACTCGAAAAGCCAGGAGGAGCATGGCAGGCACTTGCGAGAAGTGTTAGAAGTTTTGAAGAAGGAGAAGCTTTATGCGAAGTTCTCCAAATGTGATTTTTGGATTCGTGAAGTCCAATTCTTGGGTCATGTGGTCAACCAAGAAGGGATAATGGTTGATCCAGCAAAGATTGAAGCTGTGATGAAGTGGGAACAACCGAAAAGTCCCACGGAGATTCGAAGCTTTTTGGGATTAGCCAGATATTACCGCAGGTTTATCCAAGGATTTTCTTCGATTGCTACTCCATTGACAGCTTTGACCCACAAAGGAGCTACTTATGCTTGGAGTGAGAAGCATAAAGAAGCATTCGAGAAGTTAAAGAAGAAGCTATGCGAGGCACCGATACTTTCTCTACCCGATGGAGTTGAAGACTTCGCTGTTTATAGCGATGCGTCTAGTGTTGGATTGGGTTGTGTTTTGACCCAAAGAGAAAAGGTGATAGCATATGCGTCTCGACAGCTGAAAGAGCATGAAAAGAATTACCCGACTCATGATTTGGAGTTGGCAGCGGTAGTTTTCGCTCTGAAAATATGGAGGCATTACCTCTATGGCACGAAGTGCAAACTTTTCACTGATCATAAGAGTCTCCAATACCTCTTTAATCAGAAAGAATTGAATATGAGGCAACGACGCTGGCTAGAATTACTTAAAGACTACGACTGCGAGATACTTTACCACCCCGGTAAAGCTAATGTTGTTGCTGATGCTCTCAGTAGGAAGGTCAATCTTGAAAGGAAGAGGCCAAGAGCGTTGAGAATTGAAGTTGTCTCGACCATTGTGGAAAGTATAAAGAAAGCTCAAGAGGAAGCTTCTGAGAAAAATGACCGAAAGGAGGAACGTTTGGGTAAAACGTTGGTGTTTGGTACTAACGGTCATGGACTGAAGGTATTCCAAGATCGTATTTGGGTACCTAAGTCAGGATGAATTAGGGATCTTCTGATGGAAGAAGCTCATAAAACCATGTACTCAATTCATCCAGGTAGCACTAAAATGTATAGGGACCTGAAACCCTACTACTAGTGGCCGACGATGAAGCTTGATGTTGCAAAGTATGTGGCCGAGTGTGTGACTTGTGCGAGAGTCAAGACACAACATCAGAAACCGTACGAGAGTTTAGAACCATTGCCTGTGCCTATGGGTAAGTGGGAAGACATTGTTATGGATTTTGTCACTAAAATGCCCAGAACAAAGAATGGTCACGACATGATTTGGGTGGTCGTTGATCGATTCACTAAGAGTGCGCATTTCATAGCGGCCAGGGAGAAATGGTCTATGGAAAAGCTTGCGAATTCTTACGTGAAGGAAATTGTGAGGCTTCACGGTGTTCCGTTAACAATTGTATCGGATCGTGATAGCCGTTTCACCTCAAGGTTTTGGAAAAGTCTACAAGAGGAAATGGGTACCAAGTTATGTTTAAGCACAGTTTACCATCCGCAGACTGATGGTCAGAGTGAAAGAACAATACAAACACTTGAAGATATGCTGAGAGCATGTACCTTGGAATTCCTAGGTAATTGGGATGAACATTTACCGTTGGTAGAATTTTCCTATAATAATAGTTTTCACTCGAGCATTAAGATGGCACCTTATCAAGCTTTGTATGGACAGAAGTGTCGTACGCCGTCTTGTTGGCTTGAGGCTGGGGAAAAGCAGTTTATGGGACCGAAGATGGTTCACCAAACTGCTGAAAAGTTGAAAATAATTAGGGAAAGAATGTTAGCAGCTCAAGATCGTCAAAAGAGCTATGCTGACAAGAAGCGAAGACCGATGACTTTTGAGGTTGGAGATTCGGTTTTGCTTAAAGTCTCGCCGTGGAAGGGACTTATAAGATTTGGTAAAAGGGGAAAGTTGAGTCCAAGGTTTATTGGACCGTTTAAAGTCCTTCAGAGGATTAGGAACCAAGCTTACAAGCTCGAATTACCCGAAGAACTGAATGGAATTCACAACACTTTTCATGTGTGTTATTTGAGGAAGTTCACGGGAGAAGTTCCCGATATAATTCCAATTTTTGAATTGAGAATTGATGAGAACAAAAGGTTAATTGAAGAACCAGAGGCAATTGTTGACCGAAAGACTAAGAAGTTGCGACGCAAAATGGTTGGGTTAGTGCTTGTCCGATGGAAGCACACGAATGGGCCGAATCTCACCTGGGAGACGGAGAGTGACATGTTCAGTCGCTATCCGCATTTGTTTGTTGATGTGTGATTCCGAGGACGGAATCATTCTAAGGTGGAGAGAATTGTAACGCCTGTGTTTCCGGGCTTGCCATTTGTAGCAATATAATAGTCTAGGTTAACCTTTGTAACCCGTTTTGAAATAATAAGATTGTATTATTTGAGTATTATGTGTTTTGTGCTTAATTGCTTAATTATGTGGTTTGATTAATTAAGAATAAAAATAAGCGTCAAAATTTAAGTGTAAAATAAACTTAATATCTTTGATTTATGTTGTAGTAGTGGAAACGAGGTTTCCGAATATATATAGAACGCCCAAATCTGACTTCGTATGAGAAAGTTATGATTTATCGAAGTTCCGGCTTAGCGGTATACAGCCTGTATTACTCGATTTGAGATCGAGCGGTTGTTAGCCGAAGCAATCTAAATGCGAATCGAAGATCTCATTGTTGGTATCGAAACGATAAAAAGTTAGGCGAGAACGGACGTCAAACGAAGAAGTTATGAATTTATAACGAAAGTTTCTGTCCCGGCCTATTAAAAATAATTAATAAAAATAAATTCAAAATTAGCCGACGGAGTCTAAACGAAAGTCGTAGAGCGTGGTCTCACCTTTCCGTGGATATAAAGAACGTCGAAAACGGAGTTCGTATGAAGAAGTTATGAATTTCCGAAGTTTATTAATCATTTTGTATTTAAATTTAATTATAAATTCGGAGGTATTATCCGAAGACGAGTCACCGGTGTGATCCGGAGTACGCCCTACGTACGAGGGTACGCTACCGCGTACTTAGAATAGTGTCGACACTTCGGATGACGCATGCGCTTACGACTTCGGAGCAGTACGCCCCGCGTACTGCAGTACCCCCCGCATACTCCGAGGCTTCAGCCTCCTATAAATAGGATGCGAGGGTTCCGGGTATTTTTACCATTTTCCTCTCGTTTTTGTGTCGAAGCTCTGCGCGAAAACCCCCGAAGCCATCCCGAAGCCCCGGTATCATACTCTAGTCCCGAAGCAAGATCCGAGATCCCGAAGATCCCGAGAAGTGCGGTTCCCGAGCCGAAGCTCTGCCCGCGAGAAGTTCGATTTTTGTGAAGATCTTCCAGATTTGCTGTGGATTACTACTTCTGCAAGTCGTAGTGCTGTCCGATCATCTTCTGATCAAGTGAGTGTATACTACCTTTCATAAACACGATAATAATACAAGTTTGGTTCGAGTGTATTAAATATATTGTCGATTATAGGTGTGAGTGCGTAGTTACTTTCTTCCAAATACGTGCTATGTGTATATATTTGGTTGTGTTATGAGTGAATGTGTATTCACTCTCTTCTATCTTATAGATCTGATTATTTCTCTATGAGATATGTGTTATGTGTGTGTGCCTCATCTGTTATGTGATATATGTGTTGATTAAGCATGCTATACAGGTTTTTAAACTATGTATACAAATGTATATTTTTATCTACTAATATGTAGGGTAGAACATGGGTAGATAGTTGGTGTGTAATAAACAGATGAGAGGCCTCGTTGTTGTTTGATTTAGTCATCTAGCGGAGTTTAGATGACGACCACATACTTTTCTAGATAGTCTTGTGGAAACATTAGCAGGTTCGCCACCTGTAGGTGTTAATGAACTTGGGTGTTCATTCGCTGCACTTCATCCCCCTCATGGTTGCCTTATTTGACTTATATTGCTGAGGTACCCCCGAAGCATGTGTTGTCGCCCCAATGAAATATTCTTAGACTAGGTCCCTTATGTTAGTTGTTTTCGGGACATTAAAGTGAGAATAACGGGAATGGGTAATTGGGTTATTGTTGGTTGGTGAAAAATTAAATATGATATTTATTGTGGGTTGAAAACCCTATATGCTCACCAGGCTCCCAAGCCTGACCCACTCAGTTTTAAATTGTATTACAGGAAGTGGCGGAAGGGCATGAGATGGATGAACCATCAAGTTGTTTTGTTTACAAGTCTGCATATGTTTATATTTGTTATATGACTTGTAATGTATTCGTTTATGCTTATTGGTCTGTATCGGAACATGACACCCCGAGTTTTGATTATAATGAAAATACATTTCTTTTATGAAATGCTTCGGTAAACATTGTTTTATCATGTTTTGTTTTTGGGAACAAATTCCGCAACTCTTTCAAATCAAAAGGATTTACTCTGAAAATATTTAAAAGCATAAATGAAAATCGGTCTTTTCTGGCCGAGATTTTGGGGATGTCACATTTGAGTTCTACCAAATGGATGTAAAGTGCGCGTTTCTAAACGGAGAACTTGAAGAAACGGTGTACGTGGAGCAACCTCCGGGATTCATCAATGAAAAGTACCCCAATCACTGTTATATTCTGGACAAAGCGGTTTATGGTCTGAAACAAGAACCTAGGGCCTGGTATGAAACGCTAACAAAGTTTTTAAAGATGTCCAAATTCAAACAAGGTTCTGTTGACCCAACCTTCTTTCGTAAGAAGGAAGGTAACCACCTTATGATTGTTCAAATCTATGTCGATGATATCATCTTTGGCTCAACGAATCCTAGCTTAACAGCTGAATTCAGAAAGCTGATGGAGACTAAATTTGAAATGAGCTCAATGGGTCCGATTAACTTTTTCCTTGGTTTAAATATTAGACAGGGACCCGAAGGCATCTTTATTAACCAGGAAGCCTACACCCAGACTTTCCTTGCTAAATTCGGCATGATGGGAGACTCAAAGGTTAAAGTTCCAATGGCGTTCAGCACCAATCTCACTCCATCCTTGGATAAACCGGTAGTTGATATTACGCTATATCGCCAGATGATTGGTTCTTTAATGTACCTTACTGCTAGCAGGCCTGATATAATGTTTTCTGTTTGTTACTGTGCTAGATTTCAGTCGAATCCTCGTGAACCTCATATGCTTGCAATGAAGAACATACTTTGGTATCTGAAAAGCACCACTGGAGGATGCCAATTCCTTGACGGGAAGTTGGTTAGCTGGCAATCAAAGAAACAGACTTGTGTATCTCTGTCTACAGCTGAAGCAGAATACATCGCAGCTGCCTCCTGTACATCTCAAGTGATTTGGATCCAAAGCCAGCTCCGGGACTTTGGACTCAATATGAAAAAGATCGCACTATATTGCGACTCAGAAAGTGCAATTAGGATCTGTCATAACCCAGTGCAACATTCGAAGACCAAGCACATAGCACTGAGGTATCACTTCATTAAGGATCATGTGGAAGATGGGAACGTCGAAATTCATTTTGTTCGAACCACTGATCAACTGGCTGACATCTTCACCAAAGCTCTTCCTGAAGCTTCATTCAACAAAATTCTACAAGGGCTAGGTATGATGGAATCGGAGTCAGTACCAAAAATTACCTCTCAAGATTAAAAGTAAGAAGCGAAATAGACCGAACGTTCGGGTTCGGGTCTCATGTATGCCGCAATGCACCTAACGCTCGGGTTTGTGTCTTGTTCTGGTGTACCGAAATGAACCGAACGCTCAGGTTCGGTTGTATCATCTGATCTTCGCTTATCACTCAAAGGTAGTTTCTTTGGTTGTAAATATTTTGTATTATTTTTCCAATTTCATTTATCTTATTGTCAAAGTTCTTTTCTTTTTCAAACTTATTTTTTTTGTCAACCGAAATAGACCGAACGTTCGGGTTCAGTTCCAAAATTTTTCTCACCCGAAATCGACCGAACGCTCGGGTTCGGTTCCAAAATTCTTCTCAACCGAAATAGACCGAATGCTCGGGTTCGGTTCCAACATTTTTTTTATTTTTTTTTTTTGTATTCATTTTTTATGTCTTATTTTTTTTATTATTATCAAAAATTCCAAATTTTTTTTCTTTTCGTAAATTCAAAAACACCAAAAATATTTTTTTTATTTATTTTTTTTTTATTTTTTTTTCTTTAGCTCTTATCTTTTTATGTCTACTTGTGGGTAAATCATTTCACTAGCTAAGTGTCCATAGAAACATGCTGCTATATGTGTCCAAAGCCTCACCTGATTCTGAATAATAGCCTTACTGACTTGGTACATACAAACCTTGTCTTCCCAATTAGGCTCTCATATTTATTCTAATCATGAGCTACCTAACTCTCTTCTCACATGAGATAAGAGTTTTCTGCTTGGTCCTTATCTTCACAGCAGAGGTACTTTGGTTTCTTTACACCATCTACATTACATTTCTCCATCTTATTCGCTTCACCAACGTAACCCTTGAGACTCTCAGAAATTACCACTGAGGTTTATGGTTACACAATTTCTTCGTTTATGATCTTAGCTTCGTGCCACTACGTGCTAAGTGAAACCCAAAATTCAATACCTAATATGCATTGACGGTGAACAATCAATTTGCTCTAGTTTTTACTAATGAATTGACAGACTTACCTCTATGAAATCTCTAATTTCCTTTTGAGTGATTCCTATGAAATTGTTAAGACCAATAACATTTCTTCCCTTGGAATCCAGTTTTAATTTTTCTTGAGATTCTACATATTTCCTTACCACTTACATTATCTCCAACCTACTTGTTCAACAGACTACACCGGTCTCACAAGAACTTCGTTCGATTTCTGTCTTATATCAAGATTAGGAATTCTGAATTGAAGCAAAAACCACCTAAATAAGCCTAATTAAAAGAAGCCTTTCAACACTTCTTAAAAAGTGTCTGATTGTTATTCAACGGGAAACCACACAAACACTTTAAGGTCTCTCTTGACTTTGAAGGAAGAGATTCGTGCCCGGGATCCATTGTTTCGTGTCTTTATTGACATCACATAATCCCTCAAATGTGTTGCTTTATTTCTTTTCTTTTACACACTAAGCACGAAAATCTTTTTGATTTTCCAAAATTTTGGTTTCATTAATTTCAAGGCATTTTAATTGGATTGGTTGTTATAAAAGGTTGTGGTTAATATTGATCCACGTGGGAGATTTTATTTTAAAGATGCCGTTAAACTCTAAAGAGATAATATGACAAAATGATGACTCAGGCGGGAGTCCAATCGATTTGATTTCAAACGGCACCAGAAGGCCAAGCGTGCGATTTGGAACCGTTTCATCTCCAAACGGCGCCTGATGGGAAGGCGTGTAATTAGGGACTGACACTCTCTCTCATGCGTGATCATCGGCAACACCAACTGTCACCCGTCAATCGCCTCCGAAAAACTCTTCGTTTTTCAATCGAAGATTTGGGAAAGATTCTTCTCTCTCCTTTACCCACAATATAAAAGGCAATGTAAACCACCGTTTACCTCTTTACTGCACCTATATTTTCAGAGAGCAAGAAAATCCTCCAACCTCTACTGTTCATCATCTCTCCCATCTTCATCACAGCAATGGCGGATTCTTCATCAGTTCACGCAACTTCTCACATCTTGCCTATTCGCCCCCAGCAGAGTTTGATCATTGATCTTACTCCTCATTCATACGACGCTTTCATGTTCCCTATTATTGAATGCCTGAAGTACTCGCCAATTGCTCCTGCTCTTACCAGAGCTGAAGCAGTTCCCATGGAGTTCCTGTCTCAAATTTTTGCCACAGCTCACTACGACAAGGTCGTCAACAGGATTTTCTTCGATGTCTTCGAGCACAAGGCGTCGATTTCAAAGCAGCGATTCTGCACATTGTTAGGGTTTGAACCTGATTCTTCGAGGGTTAACCCTGGAACCATTCCGATGGGACATCTTTTCAACATGTTCTACAACATGGGGTACACTGAAGTGCTCACCACGGTCACGAAATTCAAGAAATCGTGCCTGCCCCCTCAATGGAATGGAATGTTTACCGTGCTTTTCAAGGGTTTATCTGAAAGAAGTGTTGGATCAGACGGGTCAAGTCGTCTTTTTCTCTCGATTATGTACGGGGTCTACAATGGAATCAACATGGACTACGGGTCAGTCCTCTGGCAACAACTCATTCAAAGTCTTTCTTCCACATCTCGACATTCAGAGATTTCATATGCCCGGTTCTGGACACTTGTCACTAAATGGGTGATGGACAAGTACCACATCCCAATTTTTGCTGGTGCTCCAATGTCTTCAATTGGTACTTTCCATAACACGAAGATCATTGTTTCGGATGCTTCCAAATTTCCGTTCAACGGTTCAATCCCGGAAACAATGTATGGTGATGTTCCTGCTAACAACCGGATTATCAGAACGTACAAGGAATTCAAACGCTCTGGTCCGAGAGAGCTCACTCAAGAGATGCTCAAGTCGATCCACGACGCTGACAAGCCAGTCACAAGAGGTAAGAAAGATGACAAGGGGAAAGAAAAACAGGTTGCAAAGGGAGTCAAAGGCCCATCTCCCAAGAAAAGAAAAACCACTAAGGCTGCTCAATCCCCACCGCAGAAGAGGAGAAAAACCCAACCGAGGCGTAAACTGATTATCGCTTCATCCTCAAGCGAATCAGAGGAAGAGAGTTCTGCTTCTGAAGGCTCTCCTCGTGGTAACACTCCACCACGATCTCCAACCCCTGAAGTTCACTTCTCTACTTCTCCTATCTCCTCTCCACCTGTTACAATTCCTATTTCCATTCCCCCCATAACCTCCACTATTAAAATCCCATCCACTTCCATCCCAGTACCACCTCCAATATTTACCGAAGCAACCACCACCACCACTGCAGAAGTTAGAACCAACGTATCTGATACGGGGGTTCATACTGACACACCCAAATCCACCTCCGCACCCGAACCCACACCAACAACCGAACACACCACCCAACCCGAACCTACTAGTACTACCGAACCTCCAACTTCACCACCACCATCTTCTCCTGCTCATGCATCCAAGGGTGAAGAACCACTCCTTGGCGGGGAGGACATGACCTTCGATTCGGTCTGTTACAGTCTATTTCAAGTTTAGAGTGACGACGATGATGATGCTCTAGTAACAAAGAGGCATCTCAAGGAGCTCCATGATAAAATTGATTCGCTCATTGCCTCATCTTCTACATCTAAGTCCTCCATATCTGAAGCTGCCATTCAGAAAATTGTTGATGCTTTTTCTAAAGCTCATCAAGTTTCCCTTGATTCCACCACTGCAGCCATAGACGCCTCAACCAAAGCTTATCAAGCAACGACCAAAAAAGTCGATAAACTATTTACTGATGCTTCTTCCTTGTTGAAATCTTTACAGGAAAGTGCTGAAGCCACCAAGACTACGTTGGAACCCATTATCAACCAGCTGGCTACATCAGTCGCATCAGAGCTGAAGTCGTTCGCTTCACTTTGTCAATCAATTTCTGACGACAACTCAGCTTTCAGAACAACCATTGAGGAGCGTCTCTCCAAGCTTCAAGAAGACTTAGCTGCCGAGAACTCTTTAATGGATGCTCTCGCAAGGAAGACTACCGCTCTGAAGGTCAAGAGTATTCAACTCTCCAACTGTCAACAGGAGATTGAGTCTCTTCGATCTGAAAGAGAGGTGGTTCAATCGTGTGTTTCGGATGTCCACTCTGCTATCTCAAACATCCTTGAAGCACATGACCCAATCCTCAATTATTCTGTGAGGTGTGATCTTGCAGAGAAGCTCGCTCCCGCCCTCTCTCTACTCAGCAAAATCGAAGGGCTCCTTGAATTCGTGTCCATTCCGAAACAAGGGGGAGAAAAGGAAACTATGTCTCAACCGCCTCCTTCTTCAACAGCAACACACACAACCGAACCTCCTCCAGTAGGCCAAGCCTTCGGTTCCGATGTGAAAGACAAGGGCAAAAAGATTGCTGAGGAGAGCGATGAAGATGATAAGGAGACAATCGCCGACCTTCTGAAGCGTCAAGGTCGAGATAAAGAGGCTGACATCAGTGCTCGTGTGGCTAAAGAGGCTGAAGAAGCCGAAAGGAAACAGAAAGAAGCCCACGACCTTCTTGAGAGCAGGAAAACTCTTTTTCCTTCTTGGACTCTTGAGAGGCTGATTAAAGAAGCCATTGAAACACCCAGTATCTTGTGGCTAGAACCTGTGATCTCTTTAGATCATTCTAACACTGTCGACTCACAGTTCGACATGCCACTGACCCGAAAGGCGTTTATTTTTCATGCCTTTTCCAGCATTGCAGAGTTCCCTCATCCTCATCCAAAGGTTGATCGGGACTTAATCGAATTTTATCTGAGAGCAGCTCAACCCCAATACCAAACTTGGAGCGCTCAGAAAATTGTCAATGTTCGGGTCCTGAAGCCGTACAGGGAAGGCAACTTCACCAACGTTCGGTTCAAGGTACTACGGGGATCTGCCAAGACCGAACATGCCATCTCACTTGCAGATCTTCCGACCTTAATCCCCATGACTGGATTATCTTGCACAACATCCTTCTTCAAACGAAGCAGAATATGGTCCGATCATCGACCACTTTAAGAGGATGCTTGTATGTTATATCATGGAAGTTGCTCTGATGGATCAGGAGATAGCGAGCGTGTTCAAGAAGAAACCTACCATATCTCCTGTTGGCTCTGCCAGTGATCTCAACATGATGCAGATGGGGAAGATTGACCCAAAGAGAAACTCTGTCATGTTTACCAGGAACGAAGGACAGAAATGTCTTTTCGCCTTGGCAGACAAACATCTTTACACCACTACCTGTTTGGAACACGTCTTAGGGATCATCCATCGATGCAAGCAGAACACAGCGGATGATATAAAGTACTTTGATGACATGATTCAATGGTACATTCGGTTCAGACAGACTATCCTTGCACTGATCTCACGTCTGTTTGATACAACAAAGAAGGTTCCCGCTGCTGGCCCAAGCAAGAAGAAAAAGTAGTCTCACTCCAATTTGACGCAGAGGGGGAGATTGTTGGGTCGTATTTTGTGTTGTGTCTATTGGGATCGTTAGCTAGTCCAATATATGTCTCCGGTATGGGCCTGTCCATCCGTGAGTTTTGTAGGGTTTAGTATAAATAGATGCTTGCATGCATCCTAGCACAAGAGATGATTAGTATCGATTACAAAAGTATTGTTCAGCAATATCATCGTGCTTATTTTGTAACCATAGAATCCTCTACAGTGGAAGTTCTTAGTCGAGCTCTGCTGAGGATTAAGTAATCTAATCATTCGACACACTTTGATTCATACTTGTGTTTTGTTTACTGTTTTTACGTTCATCGCTTACCTGTTACGAAGATCTAATCGATCTGCGAGTTTGTTATTAACTCATCAATGAGGCCTTTAGATCCAGGCTTGTTGCATTTTGATCTACGTCTTGAAGGTAAAAAGTTTCTACCTTGGTGATCTTATATGCTAGATCTAGTTCATGGAGTATTTTGTGTAATTTTGGGTCTTTGTGTTAAAGATTGGTTTTTGATCTACTCCAGAAGCAATGGGTGCTAGATCTTAGCTCCATTCAGTCCCTAGGTTCATAAAAATGCAAGCTTTATGGTGTACTTTGGTCCATACAAGCATTAAGAACTTTTTTAAGTCCTTATTGAGCTTTTCAGTCCCTTTTTGCCATGTAAGTACGTAAAGTTGCCAACTTTACGTGATAAGTAGTCTTATGGAATCAGATCTGAGAGTTTGGCACTTAGTCTTAACCAATTAAGGGATTAATAGAGTGAAAAAGGGGTCTGAGGAGTACGTTGGGCGTACAGAAGTATACGCTCAGCGTAATTTTGATTTTGTGCTTTAAGGACTTGTACTCTGTGCTTCAAGATCATGTATGCGGGGCGTACATCTTTAGTACACTGGGCGCACCCTTCAGTTCAACATTTTGGGCCTTTTGATTTTGGGTCTTATTGGGCCAATGGGTTGAGGACTTTCTTCGTATTGGTCACTTGAGAATTTTAGGCCCAATTAGGAAGTTGGGTTGTAACACCCATAAAATTCATACTAAATTTAAACTTTCAAAAACATTTAAAATACCAATAGTTATTACAACAAGGTTTCCAAAATAGTTTCATATCAGAGTTCCCAGAAATCATAATCATAAATCGAGGAAAGTGTACGGTTATGCCTTCGCCTTCCCGCGGTCATCCGCCGAACCTGAAACAATAATCGATAAATGTAAGCTAGAAGGCTTAGTGAGTTACCCCTAAAAATACCAACCTCATATAAACATAACACATCATACACCAAATATAGAACAACCATGCATCTCGAGTCTACAGAGTGACTGGTCCGCCCGCACCGGGCCTTCAGTCTATATGGACCACTCTTTGAGCCTCGGCATCTCTGGACCGCCCTCGCGGGGCCTTCGGCCTGACTAGGTACCCTCCCGGGTCTGCAGTCTATCCGGTCCGCCCTCGCGGGGCCTTCAATCGATCTAACCGATCATATAGCATAACAACAACCTGACGAGGATACCGACCTAAACCAGTTCACTAAACATAGCATCATCCTGTATACCAGGATACCGACCTAACTAGGTCACTCAACACAATACCGTCCTAACTACCAGGACACAGATCTAAAATATCAATAAACATATCAAGCAAATACCAGTACACAATCCGAGAAAGGGCCGACCTTGGTGCCTTGGACCCTGTCGATATAGTGAGGATAACTCACCTTGGAATGCCGATCTGAACCGAAGAAGCAGATTCCCAAACCACCGTCTCACCGACAATCCCGAACTATCCAAAATAGTGAATACGAAGTCAATAAACGGGAATATAAATTTTGACCAAGACTTCCTTATAACAATAGCCCAATTTGCCTTCCCTCTAATTTGGGCCAAGGCTCACTACCAAACTCATGATTCATAAGTCCATATAACAAGGCCCATCATTGGCCTAATTTTCCAAATTAGGCCCAACTACCTAATTGGGCCTAAATCCATGATCCATTACCAAGACTTGGCCCAACACACCATATCCATAGTGTCCAGCCAAGGCTCAAGTCCATCTAGCCCATAAACAGCCCAAAATCAAAAACCCAACAGAGAGCGTACGCTGGGCGTACTCCTCTGGTACGCGGGGCGTACCTCGACTCATGTTGACTGGAAAACGGGGCTGTTGATCTTGTACGCTGGGCGTACAGCTTCCTACACGGGGCATACACGAACTGAACAAAAATCCTCATAAGTGCTTAATGGCTTAAGCACTTAAGCCCAAACTTTAGATCCATCGTCCAAAAGTGCCTAGGACTCATAAAGTCTCGAACTTTAACACTTTGGTCGTCCAGAAAGCTCTTAATCTAAGGTCTTAATCCATTAGGACCTTCCTAGTACATGCATGGGACATCTAAAGCCATTAGGACCTCATTTTTAACACTCAAAACCCTTCCAAGAGTCTGAAAGGATGGCTCATCTCGTCCAAATCTTGACATGCACCATTTTGGGACTTTTGGGACTAGAATTCGTCTATAAATCTAAAATGGATAGATCTAACTCATACAAGTGTAAAGTTCCAAGCTTTTTACCTTCTGGAGCTTCTAGGGTAATATACAACTTCAAATCTACAAGCCAAACTTCTTCTCCAACTCCTTGATGCAATGACTCCACCTTCAAGAGCTCAAAATACCCACCAACTCACACTCTCTCACAAGGACTAGGGTTTTGGAACGTTTCTGAAAGATAGAGGCTGAGAGTGATGAGAGGGAATGGACCATAAGGTTGTTTATATAGCACCCAACTCCAATTGTTAGTGTTTCCATCTTTTATGAGTACGCCCAGCGTACACAAGATTACGCCCAACGTACACAAGATTACGCCCAGCGTACTAGGGCGCGCCCTAGTATGCGCAGCATACCCTTATGTATGCGTAGCATACTCCTCCTGGTCCCAAATTTACAATCTAGCCCTTAGGCTCTTCATGACTTTACCCTTCCATTTCCAGGGACTACAATTGGTAAAACTTGGGATATTGCAACTCTCCCCCACTTGAACTCGATTTCGTCCTCGAAATCATTCCTTACCATTACTGGAACCCGACATCCTATGGGGCACCCCCATAACCATAATATCTTATGACATTCGAAGAAGACTAAACCCAAAGGGAATATTTGCCTACTGCATGGGGCAGGACCGCCCCAGGCCGATCAAGCACAACATGCAATATAATAGACCCATAGAAGAAGATGCACACTTAATACCGATGATAATTTACCATGACGATTCCTGCCCTCCACCACTCCCATAGAGATCAGTCCCGCAATCACTTACCACCAACAACATACCAACCACTACCCGCCCACCAGTCTGACACTCATATCTATCCCATGCCACCCTGCGGATGGAAATACCAATATGCCACATCCAACTGATCATAAGGTCCAGTCATCCTCGAGATGGAATACCCTAGGTTGAAATACTAACATGCCGAATCGATTCAACCATCAAGTTGAAACTCTTGGGGTTTGTTGGCCTACCGCCTCAACCCTACCGCTCCTCTTGAGCCTCTGTACCTAAGACTTTCAGTCGGTTTGCACCGGGTATCTTGGCCTACTGCATATAGCAGGACTGCCTTACTCCACAATATCCATTTGTAGAACCAACTGCTACACCATATCATATATATCCTCGGAACTTGATCATATCACCATCTGAACCTACACAATGATCTACCACGCATACAAAGTCTTCAGCATGACGGGACCGCCTCACCAGGCCTTCCGTCTATCTGGACCACTCTATGAGCCTTCAGCTTGTCTGGACCGCCTTTCTGGGCCTTCAGCATGTCTAGACCGTCCTCCGAACCTTTGGCATGACTGGTACGCCCCACCGGCCTTCAGTCTATCCGGACAGCTCTAAGCTGTTGAGCATCACCCTGGGCCACCCCTTCCTGGTGACCCTTCCCATACAGACTGTTCTCACCCACTTGGGGTTGCGATCTTCGGATCCATTCCGCGAACCATACCTCTGGCCTAACCCTGAGCCTCATGTCAATAGTCCACCCACTCGAACAACCGTGGCCTGATCCCTGACCTGCGTACCTACTACACACGCACGCAACCCGCATACCCGTTGAAAGTACTATATAACCCCCGACAGCTAACAAAACCCTCAATGATTGTTGCCTCATCTGAGAATTTCCAATTCTCCCTCACTTGGGACACTAGCTACTACTTGCTAATGGCGAAACCAACACAACTTATGCGTCTGTACTAGGTATTATCATCCTTATCCATGGATCAATTAACCCTAGAGTGAGCAACCTCCGAAGAACAACACTTCTATCATGGGGCAACCAAACTTTAAAAGAAACCCAAGTCTCAACCGAGCACTTATGCATCTCCGATTTACAGCTACTAGCCCTGGAATAAAGATCATATATCCTAACTTTTGATCACCAACCTCCCTTGATACTAACCGACTATAACCTCTCAATACTAAATTTCTCAAAGTCTCCTATGTTGCTATGACATATGCACAAAGGGATGGAAGAGAATTCACAGTATCATCATAGTCAATAAAATAAAAGATAGAAACATACCAGCAACCGCATCTAGTGTTGTCCTGGTCTCCACTGCTGTAAGCTGGAAGGCACGCTCGTGAGCCCTCGGAGGCTCTGCTCCACCCTGACCCCCGCCAGTAATCCTCAATGTAGTCGGCGCTGGAGCCTGCACCAGTCTTGCAACAAGAGGTGGACAGTTGGTCCTCACGTGACCAACCTGATGGCAATGATAACAAATCCTCATGTCTTGAACCGGGGCCAACTGGCGACAATCCCTCGCATAGTGCCCCTCCTTCCCGCACTTGTGGCATGCACCGCCGGACATACAAACTCTGGTATGACCCTTCCCACACTTCTCACAAGTGTGGTTGCTCCATCCTCCAACCCTAGAATCCACGGTCTTGGACCGCTTTGGCGCCGACTGTGACTTCACCGGGGCCTGCCTCTGCTCTCGAAATTACAACTCAATCTCAAGCTCACGCCGCCTGGTGGCCTCCTGTAACTATAGCAAGGTATCACATCTCTGCATGGACACGAACTGCCTGATGTCCGTCTTGAGCATACTCAGATACCGGGTCATCTGAGCCGGCTTCGAAGCAAGCTCGAGGCAAAACATCTCCCTCTCAGTAAACATGCCAGTGATGTCCGTGACCGACTCTGCATCCTGATGCAGATCCAAGAACTCTTGCGCTAGCCTCTCCAGCTCAACTCGCGGGACGTAACGGGTACGGAACATATCCCAAAATTGATACTAAGTAACCGCAGCACGCTGCTCATCCGAATATGATCCAGTAATCAACCTCCACCAATCCTTTGCTCCGGACCTCAGCAGGTTTAGAGCACACCTAACCTTCTGATCAACAGGAAACGAACGTGTGAAGAAACATCCCTCCACGTCAGATATGCACCTCATGGCCACAATCGGATCCTGGGTACCATCAAATGTTGGGGGATTCGTGTTATCGAAATCTTGGTATTGAAAATCTTGGCCAGTTCCCAACCCTGCCACTGATACAGTTGTTGTGGCTGCTGCGACAGCCACCTCAGTAAGGGTTGCATAACGATCATCGAAATACTCCACCATAGCGGTCTTGATAGACCCAAACATCTCTGGCAACTGAGCCGGAACACAACAGCAACCTCATCATCCAGGATCTCCCGGATCCTAGCATCAATCTTGTCTGGCCTCATATAGCCGATAGTCTCGGACGCTATCGGTGCCTCCTGACCGCCCTCTCCTGATCCTGACCCAGATCCAATCACAAATCACCGTGTAATCACCATGATGAAAACATGCCAAAAAACATCAGATACTCCTCAACAATCCGGGAACCAACTCCCAACCAAAAACCCTAAGGTTTGTGACTTCCTTGCTACGCGTATGGGTCATGTGCTTTCAGTGTACGGGCCCATACTACCTTCCACACCTACCCATATTTGTCTCAAGTATCACAACACCCTAACAATATACAAAGCATAGCGAGCGCTCAATCCTCACTCCTAGAGGAATACTAAATATCACATAACTGGCACCAATCCTGCAGCACTAGTGTATGCTAGCCATACATAACGTTGGACCCTATAGACTTTTGAATACCTGATCCTAACCTAAGCCCTCCATCAAATAAGAACAGGAAATAAGGCTAAACCAAACATTCTCATGCTATAAGATCTTAATAATGTACAGCCGTGATGCATACACTAAGAAACTACAATAATGATGTCAATTTCATATAGAGGAACCATAGGCTAGCAAGCATCATATAATCATGCAATTCCTGAAGATCCGTAGCCTAGCACTAGCATGTTGTTCTAACATATCACATAATCAAGTAATTATATGGTATTTTGGGGTTAACTTACTGGCTCCGGCTGATCGTACATCCTGCATCCTCCTTTACTTATTTTGAAAACCATTTAAAAATCATTTTGAAAATCTTTTCCCTGATTTGAGACTTGATTCACACGAATGTTCTTCCAATTCACTCAAACCAAGGCTCTGAAACCAACTTGTAACACCCATAAAATTCATATCAAATTTAGACTTTCAAAAACATTTAAAATACCAATAGTTATTACAAAAGGTTTCCAAAATAGTTTCATATCAGAGTTCCCATAAATCATAATCATAAATTAAGGAAAGTGTACGGTCATGCCTTCGCCTTCCCGCGGTCATCCGCTGAACCTGAAACAATAATTGATAAATGTAAGCTCGAAGGCTTAGTGAGTTACCCCGAAAAATACCAACCTCATATAACCATAACACATCATACAAAAAATATAGAACAACCATGCATCTCGAATCTACATAGTGAATGGTATGCCCGTATTGGGCCTTCAGTCCACCTGGTCCACTCTCTGAGTCTACAGTACGACTGGACCGCCCGCACAAGGCCTTCAGTCTATCTGGCCCACTCTCCAAGCCTTGGTATGTTTGGACCGCCCTCACGGGGCCCTCAGCCAATCTGGACCGATCGCCGGGCCTTCGGCCTGACTAGGTACCCTCTCGGGTCTACAGTCTATCCGGTCCGCCCTGAGTATGTTGGCCTACAACACAAAGCGGGACCCGCCTCAACCCAACCCCCATACCTGTTGGGTTTTGAGCATTCTAACACTCCTAAGTGTACATGCAACCCTAAATACCTTGGATCTATGTTTTCTCTATTATACATGCAAATATGAACATCCAAGGTATTATCCTAATCTAAGCTATAAAAAAATGAATATAACAAGATAGAATACATACCTCTTTCATGTAGAACGTCTTCATGAAGCTTGAGTGCCAAGTGCCTCAAGTGTGACACCTCAAATGGTTCACACAACACCAAATACACTTGGAATAACTTGGGAGAAATATACACTTCATGAAATCGGCTAGCCCTTCTATTACACTCTCTAGTGGCCGATTTTGGTGAATAATATGATGCTTATATAGTGTGTTACAATTAGGGTTACACCATGTAAACCCTAATTGTCATGACCTTTCATTTCCATGACCCATGGATTATGTAACCTCCATGGAGCATCCTATGGGTTTAACCCAATTTGATTATCCATGGAGCTTTGGCCCACTATATAAGTTATGGATGATTTGCACAATCAACCCATATATTTAATTAGTCTTCTTTTGACCACTTAATTAATCCTAGATTAATTCTTGATCAATACTAATTAAATAATCTTATTATTCTTATTATTAATATTCTAGAACTTATAATATATTAATAACCATAGGTGTCTTATTTCTCTCATTTTAGTCTATCCAAGTGCATGATGCCATGCAACCCAAATGGACCATGCCAGGTCAGGTCAATTCTTACCAATTATAGTTATGGACTTAGACATTAATCCAACAGTCTCCCACTTGGATAAGTCTAAAACTATTATTGCGAATGACTTCAAGAACCGACTGGCAATCGTAGCTCTCAAAAGCTTCTGTCGAACTCTGACCTTGTAGATGAACTCTGACCTTTGTCGATGACTTGTCCATTAGATAAGGGATCATATATTCCTCAATTCTAGATATCATATGGACTGATACATGGATTATAATCATTCTCTCTGTCCATTTGTTGTTTCCCGATTTCCGATTTATGACGACTGACTAATTGAACAAATCAAATCAGTCATGGCCCGGCCGAGCACTTCCATTTGTCATCATCAAATCATCGAGGGGCCCACAGATATCGCTTTTATCCCGAAGGTAAAAGGAATGGATAAACTTCGACTCATATGGCTTGTTCTACTACTTGTTGAATCATACACAAAGGCACGTTTTATAACATCGAGTTACCAATGAGTTTTCGTGCAATCAATGTACTATCAACTCATAGTAACAACTCATATCTCTAGGTTTGAAGAATATAAGATATTATTGTCTCATGATCACTCGTGATAAAATCCATGAAGTGATTCCAATGAGCACGGGTTGAATCCAATACTCAGAAATTATGAGCACTCATGAGTGTTGTAGCCCTTTGTCCAACACCTTAGACCTCTACAAGCCAACCCATGACAGTCTTAATTCATATCTACTTCCAACATATGACCGACTATGGATGGTTTGAATAACTTAGTCATTTCGGAAGAATAACCTAGTTTATTCAGGAAGTCAAAACATGCAAAATGAAACACAAGAATAATTGAATCCAATATGGTATCAAAACCTATGAACATAAATAAAACACCTTTTATTTATCACCATATGATTACACATTATTCATTGTATACTGTTTCAGCTATCAACTTTATTCTTGAATTAAAACAATAGTTGTCCCATGCTCCAAGCATGTACACTATGTTTTCTAAACACTAGTCATGCCACACACCAAGTATGCATACTATGTTTGTCTATGATCTTTACTTTGTGAAATAGATCAATTGACATAACTTCAATGATTCTCTTTTCATACTCCCAAATTCTTACTGCAAATGCAAGAATTCCAAATTCATGTCATTTACTGAAATCTGTTAGATTCTAAACTTATATGCATTGATCCTCTTGTAATGATTATGCACAAAGTCAGAAAGACTTGACAACAACCATTACAGAGCATTCCAAAGGAGATCAGCCCCTTGGAAACATCCTTGTTGCATTAAGTTTCCTAATCTTACACAGATTGAATAATTTCTAACTTTGAAACATTTCCAGATTCCAATTTCACTATCACTTATGAACAAGAGTTTCCTCCTTACAGATTATTGATGGGTTTTGGCCATATGAACATTCCTATGTGCACATACAAACCCTAATGCTTTGATCTAGGTTTCTCTAATTGAACATGCATTGAATCCAAGACTTCTAATGACTATTAGAGTATAATAACATAAAAAATCAGATTTGAAAGATTACCTTGAATCACTTGTTTGAATCTTCTTGTCCTTAGAGCTTTAGAGTCACAATTGTCACTCCTCTAATGGCTTACAAACTCCAACTAGCAAGAGGATGATTATGGAGAGAGGAGAGAGGAGCTAGAAATCAGCCAGGGTTCTTCCAAAGGCAAGAGTGCCGATTTCATCAACCCCTTGGGTCTATTTATACTTGTAAGGCTCCTAGGGTTTCACCCTTAAAATCCTAATTGGATAACTTAGGCCCTAAGCAATCCAATACCCTAATGATAAGCCTTGGACGATTTTAAGGTCTATCCAAAGCCCTCAAAACCGTCCCCCTTTATCCTTAAGGGATTATAGCCCAAAATACAACTATCATTCAATTGACAGTTTATGCCCCTTTATTCAATTAATCTCTTTAAGTCACCAAATTAATTCCTAATTAATTTATGACTTATATTTATCAAATAATAATATTATTATTCCTTATATTATTCTCATAATATATTAATAATATTTCTTCTCTCATTATAAATCATCCTGTCAAGTTGCCATGGTGAAGACAACCCAAAATGACCATGCACAACCGGGTCAAGTACTTGCCTAATATAGTTACAGCCTTAGACACTATTCCAACAGTCTCCCACTTGGATAAGTCTAGTAACTATATACAAGTACAATCCGATTAGCAATCGTAGCTCTCAAAGAAGCTGTCAAACTCTGATCTTATCAATCTTGTCCTTTAGATAAGGGATCGTACAGTCATTTGTTTAGATATCGTGCAGACATTTACATGGAACCAATTGTCTAGCATTTGGTTTCTCGATCTCAGATTTATTTGACATAGAACTTAATCGAACACATCAATTCAGTTCTGACCGGGCCCGACACATAAGTCAAATCAAATCATCGAGCGGTCGAGATATCGCTTTTACCCTCTTAAGATAAAAGTAACAGATAAACTTCGACTTATATGCATTTACTTATTCATTAATCAACTATACACAACAATGTGTTTTATAACATCAAGTTACTGATGCGGTTTCGCATTATCAATGTACAACTAATCAACAAATAACAAACCATATATCTAGGTTTTAAGACCATATGATATTATCGTCTTGCGATCACCCTTTTTTATCATAATCCATAAGGTGATTCCAGCAAGCGCGGGTTTGTTCCAATGCTCAAAACCAGTTCATAAGCACTCATGAACGTTGCAGCAAACTTTTGCTATGTCTAATACCATTTAGACAATCTACACACCAATTCATGACAATCTTCATTCATACCTACTTCCAACATATGAACGATTGTGGATAATTTGAATAATTTGATTATTCTTAATAAACTCAATTATTCTGGAAGTCAAAACATGCAAAGTGAAACAATAGTTAAACAATTAACATAAGACAGTAACATTACTCATAAATAATACTCTTTTATTTCATCATCAAATGTTAATTACATTTATCTATTACACGTTTCTAATACTATCTAATCTATACTAATATCATCCTTCAGCCCAATACTCCTAGCATGCTGCAAGTGCTTAACCCTGCTTAGTCCCTTCATAAGCGGATCTGCTGGGTTATCTTCTGATGATATCCTCTTAACCACGATTTGTCCTTCTTCTACATGATGTCTAATAAAGTGATATTTTCTGTCAATATGTCTAGATCTACCATGATCCCTCGGTTCCTTGGTCAAGGCAACCGCTCCTTCATTATCACAGAAAATCTCCATGGGCTCCTTTATGGCAGGTACAACTCCAAGATCACCGATGAAGTTCTTCAACCATATTGCCTCTTGCGACACTTCGCTCGCTGCAATGTACTCTGATTCGCATGTTGAATCAGCTACGGTTTCCTGCTTGGAACTTTTCCAAGTCACTGCTCCTACATTTAGGGTAAAGACCCAGCCCGACTGCGAACGGTAGTTGTCCATGTCGGTCTGAAAACTGGCATCACTATACCCTTGCACCTTCAAGTCATCACTCCCTCCGATGACTAAAAACCATTCCTTCGTCCTCCGAACGTACTTAAGGATATTCTTGACCGCAATCCAATGGGCTCTGCCAGGGTTCCCTTGATATCTACTAACCATGCTCAAAGAAAAGGCTACATCAGGACGAGTACAAGTCATAGCATACATGATTGAGCCAACTGTGAAAGCGTATGGAACTCGGCTCATTTCTGCTATTTCAGCTTCGGTACTTGGACTTTGAGTCTTACTCAACTTGGCATTATTTTGTATCGGTAATTCTCCCTTCTTTGAGTTTTCCAGACTAAAATGTTTTAGTACTTTATCTAAGTAAGTGTTCTGACTAGGTCCTATTAGTCTCTTACTTCGTTCTCTCACTATCCTTATTCCCAGAATATAGGAAGCCTCTCCGAGGTCCTTCATAGCGAAGCACTTCCCGAGCCAGGACTTAACCTCTTACAGTGTCGGGACGTCGTTTCCTATGAGTAGTATGTCGTCGACATACAAAACGAGGAATCTTACTATACTCACACTGGCTTTGACATATACACATGATTCATCTTCGCTTCGTACAAATCCAAACTCTTTGACTTTCTCATCGAAGCAAAGATTCCATCTGCGAGATGCTTGCTTAAGTCCATAAATGGACTTCTCAAGCTTACACACTCTATTCGGATGCTTCAGATCAACAAAACCCTCTGGCTGAGCCATGTAAACATCCTCAGCCAACTTTCCATTAAGGAAAGCTGTTTTGACATCCATTTGCCAAATCTCATAATCATGAAATGCGGCAATTGCTAGCATCACTCTAATAGATTTTATCTTCGCAACTGGTGAGAAGGTCTCATCATAGTCAACTCCGGGAGTTTGAGTAAAGCCCTTCGCAACCAATCGCGCCTTATATGTGTGTACGTTTCCATCCACGTCGGTCTTCTTCTTGAATATCCACTTGCACCCAACGTTCTTACGTCCAAGCACATTATCAACCAAATTCCAAACTTGGCTATCATACATGGACTGGATCTCGCTGTCCATTGCCTCCTTCCATTTCGCAGACTCCAGGCCTGCCATGGCTTCCTTATAGCTATTAGGTTCATCTAGATTTATTAGTGTACCATAACTAATATATGTGTCCCCTTCGGTAGTAATATGAAAACCATAAAACTGGGGTTGAACTCTAACTCTTTCGGAACGTCTAAGAGGTAATGACTCGTCAATCGGTTCAACCGGAGTTTCCTCCTCGGGTTGATTGCCAGTGGTAGAGGTTCCTTCATCTATCGACTCTTAAATCTGTTCAAGCTCGATTTGCCTCCCACTGTCTCCTTGGCTTATGAGTTCTCGCTCTCGGAAAACTCCTCTTCTCACAACAAAGACAACATTGTCCTTTGGTCTATAGAAGAGATATCCAAAGGATTTCTGCGGGTAGCCGATGAAAATACATCACTCACTACGAGGTTCGAGCTTGTCGTGAGTATCTCGTCTTACGAAAGCCTCACAACCCCAAACCTTGATATGTGCTAACGAGGGAGCTTTCCCTGTCCACATCTCGTGAGGTGTTTTGACAACCTTCTTAGTAGGGACTCGGTTAAGGATATGGGCGGCAGTCTCTAAGGCATACCCCCAGAATGAGATAGGTAGTGAAGCACGACTCATCATAGAGCGGACCATGTCTAACAAGGTTTGATTACGCCTTTCTGCCACACCATTCAACTGCGATGTCCTAGGTGGCGTCAATTGTGAAACTATTCCACACTCCTTGAGATAGTCGTGGAATTCAAGACTTAGGTACTCTCCTCCTCGATCGAATCGAAGCATCTTGATTTTTCTGCCCAATTGATTCTCCACTTCATTCTTGAACTCTTTGAACTTTTCAAACGTTTCTGACTTTTGCTTGATTAAGTAGATATACCCATATCTACTATAGTCATCGGTAAAAGTCACATATAAGCGGTTCCCATCCTTTGTGGTTGATCTAAACGGTCCACAACATCGGTATGTATGAGGTCCAATAAACCCTCACTCCTTTCACATGTGCTAGTGAAGGGTGACTTAGTCATCTTTCCAAGTAAACAAGACTCGCATGTGTCATCTTCCAACACTCCATCCTTTTGGAGTTGGGCTATGCGCTTCTTGTTTACATGTCCAAGACGACAAACTATTGGAAGAATCCATGCATAAAACATCATTTCCTAGGTTATCTACAATCATAACAGTTCATAAATTCCATTACATGGTATTGCTTCAAAATATAAGACACCATTTAGATAAGCATAAATAGAACCATTCTCATTATTAAAAAAATCTAAATCCTTGTCTAAACAAATCATGAAATGAAATGATGTTTCTTGCCATTTCTGGCGAATAGTAACAATTGTTCAAATCTAAACATAAACCATTCCTAAGCACTAGAGAATACACTCCAATCTTGGTCACAGGCGACGATCTTATGTTCCCCATGATTAGATTTATTCTTCCATGCTCCACATCCCTATTTCTTCTTAGTCCCTGCAATTCAGAACAAATGTGGTAACCACACCCGGTATCGAGGACCCAAGAAATTGCATGAGATGAATGATTAGATTTAATTGTATATGTACCTACGAAAGACGGCTGGATCTTTCCTTCCCTGATGGCTTGCAGGTAGTATGGGCAGCTTCTTTTCCAATGCCCTATTTTATGGCAGTGGAGGCACTCTGCCTCCTTTGGGTTAGGGTTAGGCTTAGCGGGATCAACTTTGGTCCCACTAGAAGAGGAACCATCTCGGGACTTTCCCTTGCGGTGGCTCTTAGACGGAGCCTTCCTCTTCTTGCCTCCTCCTTGACCAATGGCCAAAACAGGAGCAGCGGGTGGATTGGGAGTGGGTGCAACAGACTTGTCCTTAAGGTTGCTCTCAGCAAACCTAAGGAGACCTTGAAGCTTACTTAAGGTGACCTCTTCCTTGTTCATGTGGTAGGTCATCCTAAATTGATTGTAACACGGAGGCAAGGAGTGAAGCACCATGTCGATTGCCAAGTCTTCCCCAAAGTCAACATTCAACTTGCGAAGACGATCGACATACCTTTGCATCTTTTGCAGGTGCACGGTTAGAGATTCTCCATGACCCATTTTAGCGGAGATCATGTTAGTGAAGATCTCATAACGTTCCTGCCTCGCGTTTTGGTGGTATCTCTGCAACAAATCTTGGTGCATTTCGTACGGATACATGTCCTCATAGGACTTTTGGAATTCGGCGTTCATTGTGGCTATCATGATGCAATGAACCTTCATTGCATCACGTTCATGAGTCTCAAAAGCAGTCATTTCAGCCGGAGTAGCGATTTCATGGTTGATCTTCTCGAGCTTCTCATCGAGGATATACTCCTTGTCCTCGTAGCGAGCAATCGTGAGAATGTATCTAATCCATTCGCTAAAGTTTGTCCCATCGATAGTCACCTTTTGGCAAAAGCTCATCAATGTGAACGAGCTAGCAGCAGCGTTGTTCGCGTTCGACATCTACAAATAGAAAGGACAAAGATAGATTAGAATTTGAATCCCTAATTATTACCCAATAAGAAAAATTAGGGCTAGGATCCAACAACAATATTTACATATTAGAAAAGGGATGCCGTAATCTAACATGCAAACAATTTGAAGGTAAGTGAATGACGATTCACTAATTCTCCACCATGAAAACCTAACTTTAAGTTCTAAATGTATTGAGAATTCCTAGGTTTTGATGAGATTCATTGAAACCTTTCAATGGCATGCTTAAATCTCGATATGCCTGTCACACCCCAAAACTGGAACGGCGGAAACGTTCTGGGGTGGATGACGTCATGTCAAGTATCACAACACATGCATTATAGTAATCAAAGTACAACAAAACATTGCATTAATAGTAATAGTTTTACATGGTTTACATTACAACATATTAAATTATACAAACAAATATAATAAGAACAGCGTGGTACTAAGCTATCTTCATCAACAGCTCCGGGGATGTACCTGTCTAATGCTGACCTGAGAATACAAATTATTTAAAAAGCGAGTATCAGCATTTTTACAAATGCTGGTGAGTTCATAAGTATTTAGTGTCATTTATTCAAATAACGTTATGAAGTAATAGTTTAAGTGTTTACAGTGCATTAGAGTTCTTTCCAGAAAATCCTATATTTTCTTTAATAAAAGCAGCCTTCTACCAAGACTGGTCAGTGTTATGTGGTAAAAAGTAGTTTTCCCTAAATTGCTATCATTATCAAAATACTGAATTTGATTATTGAGGAAAGCAAACGACATGAGGGAATAACATATGCCTCAGCAGTGAGGACTGCTGACTAAGGCAAGGTTTCATAGACTCCAGGAAAGTATCGAGCGAACAACACACCTGGTTCAGTCTAACAAATGGAGGCACAGACCCCAGAAGATACCAAATGAAAGGTACAGCTGGTAAGGTCTCAAACATTGAATACAGACCCCAGACAGTATCAAAGGAAAGATACGTCTTGTAAGGTCAAAACAGTGAATATAGTGAAAATAGTGGATACAGACCCCAGATAGCATCAAATTAATGATGCGTCTAGTAAGGTCTAAAACAGAGAAAACAGACCCCAGACAGTATCAAATGAAACATATGTCTTGTAAGGTCAAAACAGTGAATACAGTGAAAACAGTGGATACAGACCCCAGACAGCATCAAATGAATGATGCGTCTAGTAAGGTCTAAAACAGAGAAAACAGACTGCATACAGTATCAAATGAAAGATACGTCTTGTAAGGTCAAAACAGTGTGACTCTGAAAATGAATTACCAGCATACAGTGTAAATTGCCGGTGAAACACCGTTACCTTAAGGCCAACGAATTATAAGGTAACCCGGGATACTCGTAACCATACTGACTAGAGTTCCAGACGCCCTACAAGCGTCTATATAATGTGACATTTGTCACCCATTGGCTTGGTAGGCCGGGACTGTAGCTAGCAGTCTGGGTGCGGGGTTGTCAATCCCGTATAGATCTATACACACAATATCCGCTCTCCCTACAGGAGACTCTGGTTACCAACTAGACGACGGAGAAGGCCGTGTCCTGAAGATGCATCCCAAATAGTGGGTAGAGACTTCCAAATAGTGGGTTTCTAATGTAAGTGCTGAACTAGTGGTAGAGACTTCCAAATAGTGGGTAGTGTGTTTCTAATGTAGGTGTAGACTAGAGGTAGAGACTCTTAACTGAACTGACTAGAGACTTCCTGTATGTCCATACTCATATACATAGTATATAACTAATGAATCAAATGACCTTCGGACGGCCATCAGATCCCACCAGACCACATCTCAACGAAGAAAAGGAAATAGGGCGGATGAGCCTTCCTAAGTCTTTCAATCATTACTTATATGTACCTATATAAGCACAGACATACATCTAACTACAACTGAAGGTGTGTCGAGTAGAAGTGATCCTTGTGAAGTAGGAGTGTCTAACAAGTGAAGTAGGAGCGGTCGCAAGCGAAGTATGAGCGTACAGTGGAACATCCGAGTCATGAAGTATAAGCGCACAGTGTGGAATAATCGAATCGTGAAGTATAAGTGTACCAAGTATAAGTGTATCACGAAGTGAAAGTGAAAATAAGTGAAGTAAGAGCGTCTATCAAGTATAAGCGACTACAGGCATAAGCGAAATAGAGACAATAACAGGTATAAACGCATCACGAAGTGAAAGCGTTATCGAGTAGGAGTTTAAAATAAATGAAAACGAAACGACAGTAACTAACAAGTAAAAGTATACATGAAAACCTTGGAAAAACCTTTATACTTAGGAAAATCGTATTTTGTATTCTTTGGTAAAATAAGTGTGAAAACCTTTAGAAATCTTTGGAACCTTTATAAACCAGTTTGAAATGATTTTAGATAAAACAGTATAAGTATGAGTTTTGAAACAATAGAGAATCCTTTTGAAAACCATTATAGTGTCCTACTCGGTAAAACAGTGTACAGTGTGATAAAATCTTGTACATGCGGGTTATCAATCACATGTGATTGATATGATAACTGGCATGTTTAACTTGTATTCCCCCCTATAAAACATGTAAAAACATTAAAAGGTTCATTCAGGGGTATGAACTCACCTGGTGTAAGTAGGTCCGACGAAGGTGCCGTTTGGGCGTTCGGTGTCACGCAAGGACTCGAACACACACAATGACCTATTTAACATATGATAACATATGTTCACATACAATTAGTATATTTAATACTAATTAAACAAATATACGCGCTAAAAGGAGCGGAAAACACTTTGGATAAGTGTTTGGGTGTCCCGGGTAGCGTCTAAAGGTGTGTATGGCTAGGGAATGGAGTTTACTCTCCGAGAGTAAGCCCTTATCACTTAGTTTACGGCCCAGGGACTACTCACCATGAGTTTACGGCCGTAAACTCATGGTGAGGGAATCTAGTGTGTTTAAGGCTTCTAGCTTGTTCATGGGATTTTTCTAAGCACAATTCCAAAAAGGCATGAGTGGGTTTAAGGCTTCTAAGGGCATTTTAGGGGAGTTTACGGCCTAGGGACAACTCCTAAGGGAGTTTACATCCATAAACTCTCATTCTTTGAGTTTTGTGAAGTTTGAAGCCCCTAATACCTTCCTAGCAATTTATAATGGAGTGTGATGCCATTTTGGGGATTTAAAACTATCATTTGGGGGTGTTTTGGGGTGTTTACGGCCTTGACACTTGTATGGGCCGTAAACTCCCTTTACTCCTTCATTTTATTGAGTTTAATTGATCTAACCCAAAAGGACAAGCCCCTAATTTAAGTCTTGAGCCTTGGTATGAATTTAGGGCACCTTTCTACATGTTTTTATGAGTTTACGGCCCTGGAGCTATTTCTTGGGAAGCTTTGGCCGTAAACTCCTAAATGGAGGGTGTTTGACATGTTTAAGGTCCCCAAACTATTTTTAGATGATTCTAGGATTTATTCCAAGGCTATTGGTGGAGTTCTATGGCTTCTAAACATGTAAAAATGAGTTTACTCCCCATGTTTGAGGGGTTTATGGCCCAAGCACATTCCTTGTCCGTAAACTCTCATTTGCTCCTCAAAATTTATGATTAGGGTGTTCTAAGTCCGGGTTTGCAAGCCATAAGGTTGTATCTAAGTCCCAATGTTGGTTTGGAGGGGTTAAATTGCTTAAAAACCCACTTATTAAGTGTTTACGGCCCAATCATGCTCCTTGGCCGTAAACATATGATCCAAGTGCAATTCTATGCTTAAAACACGAACCATAATGTTTAGAACAAGCTAGGGTAAGCGGACTTACGATTTGGAAACGTTTGGTTGCGGATTCGGGTCGAAAACGAGTCTAGAGAGAGAGTATAGAGAGAGAGAGGGTGGAAAAGCTCCAAATGGAGTTTACTCCCCTTTATATATGGTTGGGAGTTGGAGCTCAGTGAAATTCTACCCAATACTATCATTATACGGGGCTTTTGGTCGCACCCGATTTAGTGGTCGTAATAATAAAAACTAACTTTTTCCAATTAAATGGAAATGTGTGTTATGTGTTTTTATTTCCTTTTATCACGACTTAACGACATATTAAATGTAAACGAATGTAATGTTTATTTAATTGACGACCTCCAATTAACGGAACTTTTATAAACTGGAATATTCTGTTAACGGTAACGGGGAAATGTAACGGAACAATCTTGGGTTGTCACAATGCCCCTCTCGTTTGTGACTGGGATACCGAGGATCACAGAGTGGGTGTGAATTACCATGCAAATTCACATGGTGCCTTCATTGTAACAATCACCTATTCGATGTGCCAGTAAACCACACACGCTCCATCAAACTATGATAAACAATGAATCACCCTTTGCCACCTTTGCTTTGAACCAATTAGTGTGCCGGTAAACCACACACGCTCCACTAACTTCTTAGCAAGGGTGCAAAGTGTAATTTCATGGGATTGCATCAATTCACTTTTCCTAAAGTAACTAGGATTGGGAATTTTTGAAAAAACATGTAGTTACTTCGTATTTCATATTATACTTTTAATGAGGAGATGAGGTTGCCCTATCCTACCCGTTCGGCTAACGACCCTCCACCGATCAAGTAAGCGGTGAGTGTGAGTGTACACCCATTAAGCGCCATTTTATAGGCAGCAACCTTATACCCACCTTATAGACCGGCTTCGTGAATGAGGCCTACTAACGGTAAGACTAGCATTTTTAATTATACATATACATATATATATATATATATATATATATATATATATATATATATATATATATATATATATATATTAATCTTGTAATATTATATTAGTATATGGTTGAATTTTAAACTTGTAAAATTCTAGGGTTTGAAATTTAAATTGTCTAAATTAAACTTTTAATCACAAAACATAAATTTCAAAACTTGAGGGCAAGTTTTAAACTTTTCAAAACATAGGGGATCAAATAAGAAATAACCTAAATTAACATTTAATCACATAATTATCCGAATTTTATTTATTTAATTATTTCTTGCAAAACAATTTACCAATTTAATTAAAATAATTAATCAATTATCATATAAGGAAATTAATATTTAATTAAATGATAAATATCTTCAATTAGGTCAAGAATATACTCAAATATATCATAAAATCGGATTTATATTGACCTATTAAGAGTATGGTAAGTATCCAAAAGATAAACAACAAGAAATCCCGAAATTAGCTCTTTCTTACGCTCGAACTCGCCGAGTACCACAATGGACTCGCCGAGTTGAGCCTACTCGCCGAGTCCACTATGGGACTCGCCGAGTTCATCAGGAAGAATCACAAAATTCGAATTTTGCAAGCAACAAACAAGCAACCAATGCATCAATTCAATAGAAACCAATCTAGGCTCTAATACCACTGATGGGTTTTGGCCATATGAACATTCCTATGTGCACATACAAACCCTAATGCTTGGATCTAGGTTTCTTTAATTGAACATGCATTGAATCCCAGACTTCTAATGACTATTAGAGTATAATAACATAAGAAATCAGATTTGAAAGATTACTTTGAATCACTTGTTTGAATCTTCTTGTCCTTGGAGCTTTAGAGTCATAATTGTCACTCCTCTAATGGCTTACAAACACCAACTAGCAAGAGGATAATTATGGAGAGAGGAGAGAGGAGCTAGAAATCAGCCAGCGTTCTTCCAAAGGCAAGAGTGTCGATTTCATCAACCCCTTGGGTCTATTTATACTTGTAAGGCTCCTAGGGTTTCACCCTTAAAACCCTAATTGGATAACTTAGGCCCTAAGCAATCCAATACCCTAATGAAAAGCCTTGGACAATTTTAAGGTCTATCCAAAGCCCTCAAAACCGTCCCCCTTTATCCTTAAGAAATTATAGCCCAAAATACAACTATCATTCAATTGACAGTTTATGCCCCTTTATTCAGTTAATCTCTTTAAGTCCCCAAATTAATTCCTAATTGATTTATGACTTATATTAATCAAATAATAATATTAGTATTCCTTATATTATTCTCATAATATATTAATAATATTTCTTCTCTCATTATAAATCATCCTGTCAAGTTGCTATGGTGAAGACAACCCAAAAGGACCATGCACAACCGGGTCAAGTACTTGTCTAATATAGTTACAGCCTTAGACACTATTCCAACAATTATGTCAATATGGCCCTTCCAGAATTATCACTATACTTCCAACTGTCCTTGAGCACCCAATCTTTGGTAAACCGTAGATTGTCCTCGACAATTGATTAATCCTTTTAGTCATATCCAATTCTAGACCTTTTCCCTTCTTAATGCCCCAGGCATTTGGAAAATTTTAGAAAGGATGAATATAGCACATGCAATCGATCCTATATCCGAAGCACATGGGACACGATTCATGATGTCTCACATAAAGACTAAACCAGCCTTTTGCTATAACATTTCCATTTCTATTTGCCAAGTTCTCATAATTCAGATGATGAAAAGGGATGTCGTAATCATAATCGAATTTTAGAACGCAAATAATGGACCCATATACAGAATTTCCTTATGTTGAGCCATTCCAACATGAAATTCATATATATATCCTTGACTAAATGATTAAAACCTCAATCTAAGCTTTTAGATTTGAGATGAAGTATAATTTCCTCTCCCTTAATTATACCAAAACAACTCTTTCTCAATTGAAACTTTTGTTTTCTATAATTAACATTGCTAACTTGCAATCTTTATCATAATTATCATGCTCCCACTAACATGATGATTATTATCATGACACTTATGCTCCCACTAGCTTTGACATGTACTCAGAAATCAGCTGACTTTCTTACCAAAGTTCAGATTTCTGATACTAGATTGTTTTGATAAAACTTTATCAAAATCATACACCTTCCCTTAGATAGCACACTTGTGTGTCTAAACTATTATGAAGAGGGATGCCGTAATCAAAATGGTTAGACCTTTTTGCCACTTCTCACAAGTCCAGGTTAGTGTGCAGGTTAACCATACACGCTCCACTAACGACTTTGAGAATGCAAATGTCACAAGACAAGGATAATGAAAAATCCCAACTCATATGGACTGAACTCAATCTTAATTTCTTGCCACCTGGCAGATCAAGGGCCCGTCATTGCTTCCAATTTGTTGTGCAACCAATTGAGAACTCTAAGAACTCATATGCAAAGCCAACTTTAACTGGAATGGGCACAAAATATGTCAACATGATAGGTTATAAACCTCAAGTCATGTGCTAGTGAAGAACTTCAGGTTTTATTCTTGATTAGTTCTTGAGACTTTCAAGACCTTTAAGACTCCCACTGTCCTCTTGACATATAAGACTTTCTTGTCAGTTATTCAAGAGATAGTGTGGATTCTAATCAAGACACACACTTCACAAAATTGGCCTAAGTTGGTCTTTGTTTTATCCAAAACATCACAACTTACCAATTTCAAATGTACAAGAGTAGAAATCTTTTACTCTTACATTTGACAAGTGTTTTAAACCATCTTTAAGACATGTCACTCAAATTACAATCTTGAAGTATGACTCTAAGACTTGTATTGGAACTAAGTATGACTCATCTTCTTGATTTAACCACTTCAACAATTCATAGCTCCTCTTCTTAGCTATAAGACGGCACTTAGAGGATGAATTATGATGAGGTCTCTAAATCAGTAAGATGATCATAAAAACTGATACTAAAGTACTCTCCCATCTTTTTAGATTTGAGAAACTTTTATCCTTCTGCCTAATTTGATTCTTCTTATTCGCTCTGCCTTACATTGGAACCTTTTCCAATGTTTCAGAATTACACTTAAGCTTGTAAGTATAACCATATTTACTGAGCTTTGGTAAATTATGACGAATAATCTTATCGATCTTTTGTGGTCGACTTGACCAGTGCACAAGAATGTGTACTTGATCCCTTAGTCCATTACACAAGTAATTAGTCTTAATTTTCCAATACTTGAAAGTTCTCATTCATCATGCTATACAACTTGCATGATTCCAAGTTCCGGTCCAATTGAAACTTGGGTGATGAGAATCTTTCCTTATTTGGTAAGTTTAGACATTACCACAAATGAAAGAATCAATTTCATATTTCCACTCTTGCTATTAATGGAATCTTATAAGCAACAAAATTTTCACAGATGCCATTGTAAGGATATTTTAAAATAAAAAAATCAGAAATTTTCCTTTTATTTTAAAAACTTTGTGGAAGAACTTGTCCTTACAATCCATATGAAAACTTGTTGTTATCTATTCCTAAGCAATATCTCATAACTCCTAAGAAGTAGCTCAAGAATCCAATCTTCAAACTATGAGATAGAAATCCATCTACACGATCAGATTCAACATATTCTTTCTTTAAGTTTCTTTACTTTTCTTTGATTCTTTAAACATCACCATGTGACCCAGTCACATCATATATCAAGAATCTCAGAATAGAAACTTAGCAGAGTTAGATAGTGGACTTACCTGAAATAAAGTCAAACTTATTGACTTTACCATCCTTAGGTAAATTGGCAGATTCGCAACCAATGCCCCTTCCTTTGGCAATATAACATATGAATGCTTTGGTAATGCAACATGGGACATTACAGACTTAGCCTTTCTCTTTACCATTTGGTCAACCGAGTTGGCAATGGCCGATCCCTTTCCACTAGGAAGAGAGAGCTTTACTAGATATACAATGTCATCATTGTCAATGTCCATAAACTTTTAGGAAGTTGATCTTAGCAAATATATAAGATCATTAAGGGTCTTGTCATAGTCTATTTCTAGGTGTCCCAAAGGAACTCACTATGTGACTTAGAAAGTGATTGAGCCACCAAATTTCTCAAGACTTTGACACCCAACTCTCCCGGCTTGTCACATCTCCAAGATGTGACCACACCTAGACCTTGCCTTGCCAATAGGGCTTGAGTGACCTTAAACTTTTCAAGAACTTCTGAGTTAGGGAGAATAACTGGAGGAGGTGAAAGAAGTATGATTTCCATGGGACATCATCTTCATTTAGGAAAGCTTGTTTCAAGAGATTTGGGAAGATCATAAATGTCTAAACCAGACATCTTTTGGGAGATATTCAAGATAGTTGATCTTAAGTCCTTAATATGACACCCAATATGAAATATTAAGGCTAGGACCCTACAAACTATTTTATAACTTAGAAAAGGGATGCCGTAATCCAAGCTATAAAATATTTGAAGGTAGGTGAATGACGATTCACCAATTTCCACCAAGATAAACGAAATGTATTGTTAGGTTTTAATTCGTTTTGAAACTCCTAGATCTTTGAGATTCATTGAACTGTTCAATGGCATGTTTCAATCTTCAGTGTACCCTTCAGGTTTTGTGACTGGGATGCCGAGGATCACAAAACAAGGTGTGAAGTAACCATGCAAATTACTTGGTACCCTTAAGTGTTTACCCTTCAATCGATGTGTCGGTTAACCACACACGCTCCATCGATACTATGATAAACATTAAGTTACCCTTTGCCTACCTTGTAAAATTCAAGTTAATGTGTCAGTTAACCACACACGCTCCACTAACCGACTTAAACAAAGTGCAAAGTGTAATTTCATGGATTAGCACCTTATTCACATTTTCCTAAGTAACTAAGATTGGGTATTATTAAGAGTTTAGTTACTTAGTATTTATCATTAATACTTTTAATGAAGGGAGAATTATAGTCTTGTCAAACCCGTTCGGCTAACGACCCTCCACCAGTCAAGGAAGCGGTGGGTGAGAGTGGACACCCATTAAACTGTCATTTTATAGGTAGTAACCTTATACCCCCCTTATAGACCGGCTTTGTGAATGAGGCCTACTAACGGTAAGACTGACTTGCTCTTATACATATATATAAATATTATTAACTTATAATATTATAAAGTATAAGGGTTGAATTTTAACTTTTAAAATTCTAAGGGCTAACATGGAATTAAAGTATTCATAAGAGAAAACTTTACAAATTCCAAAACTTGAGGGCAAGTTTAGAAACTATTCAAAACTAATTAATTCCATAACTTATGTGTTTAAAGTAGTTTTAATCCAAAAACTCTTCATGTTCCATAACTTGAGGACAAGTTATGGAAGACTTTAAACTAATAAAAGAATTAACTTTTCTTTATTTTATAACTTATGGAATTAATTAAGATTACACTTTTTATTTTTTTATTATTTAATGAAGAGACTCTTGGTCCTCCATAACTTGAGGACAAGTTATGGAGTCATAAAACCATTTAATTAGAACTAGACTCTTCAATTTTGTAACCTTTGCCAACTTTTATGAGTTTTATGAAACTTAAATGTGACTTTTCATATAACTTGAGGACAAATTACAAAAACACATTTTAGAATCAACTCTTAGATTAATTTGGATTGAAAACAACTATTTCACTCAACTTTTCTATTAATCTAAGCAACTCATAAGAACAAGATAATTCAAATCAAACTTTTTCATGTAATTAGTCTAAACCTTAAACTAATACAAAACATGAATCTATTGACAATTATCTTTGAAATTAGATTAGCATGAACATTACCACATCAAAAACAAGTTTATAAGTCCAAAAACATCTTAGGGTAATGTTCCTAGTCCAATTCCAGCCAAAAAGGTCGAATTTACGCTGTCTGGGGCTCCAACTCGGCGAGTGCACGAACCAACTCGGCGAGTTGGATGCATTTTGCCTTGGACTTGGCGAGTCCAATCATAGACTCGGCGAGTCTGCTGGGCAGACAACATCAAAACTCGATTTTTCAGCTACTTTTGCAAGTATAACAAGAAAACAAGCCTAGGCTCTGATACCACTGTTGGGTTTTGAGCATTCTAACACTCCTAAGTGTACATGCAACCCTAAATACCTTGGATCTATGTTTTCTCTATTATAAATGCAAATATGAACATCCAAGGTATTATCCTAATCTAAGCTATAAAACAATGAATATAACAAGATAGAATACATACCTCTTTCATGTAGAACGTCTTCATGAAGCTTGAGTGCCAAGTGCCTCAAGTGTGACACCTCAAATGGTTCACACAACACCAAATATACTAGGAATAACTTGAGAGAAATCTACACTTCATGAAATCGGCTAGCCCTTCTATTACACTCTCTAGTGGCCGATTTTGGTGAATAATATGATGCTTATATAGTGTGTTACAATTAGGGTTACACCATGTAAACCCTAATTGTCATGACCTTTCATTTCCATGACCCATGGGTTATGTAACCTCCATGGAGCATCCTATGGGTTTAACCCAACTTGATTATCCATGGAGCTTTGGCCCACTATATAAGTTATGGATGATTTGCACAATCAACCCATATATTTAATTAGTCTTCTTTTGACCACTTAATTAATCCTAGATTAATTCTTGATCAATACTAATTAAATAATCTTAATATTCTTATTATTAATATACTAGAACTTATAATATATTAATAACCATAAGTGTCTTATTTCTCTCATTTTAGTCTATCCAAGTGCATGATGCCATGCAACCCAAATGGACCATGTCGGGTCGGGTCAAGTCTTACCAATTATAGTTATGGACTTAGACATTAATCCAACAATACCAATCAATCATGTGCACATAAACAACTAATCATATAACAATCCATATATAAAAAAAAACCGATCTAACTGATCGTATAGCATAACAACACCCTAACCAGGATACCGACCTAAACCAGGTCACTAAACATAGCATCATACTATATACCAGGATACTGACCTAACCAGGTCACTCAACACAATACCATCCTAACTACCATGACGCAGATCTAAAAGATCAATAAACATATCAAGCAAATACCAGTACAAAATCTGAGAAAGGGCCGGCCTTGGTGCCTTCGACCCTGTCGATATAGTGAGGATAACTCACCTCGAAATGTCGATCTGAACCGAAGAAGCATATTCCCGAACCACCGTCTCACCGACAATCCCGAACTATCCAAAATAGCGAATACGAAGTCAATAAATGGGAATATAAATTTTGACCAAGACTTCCTTATAACAATAGCCCAATTTTTCTTCCCTCTATTTTGGGTCAAGGCCCAATACCAAACTCATGATCCATAATTCCATATGACAAGGCCCATAATTGGCCCAATTTTCCAAATTGGGCCCAACTATCTAATTAAAATTGGGCCCAACTATCTAATTGGGCCTAAATCCAAGATCCATTACCAAGACTTGGTCCAACACACCATATCCATAGCGTCCAGCCAAGCCCCAAGTCCAGCTAGCCCATAAGCAGCCCAAAATCAAAAACCCAACAGAGGGCGTACACTGGGCATACTCCTCTGGTATGCGGGGCATACCTCGACTCATGTTGACTGGAAAATGGGATTGTTGACCCTGTACGCTGGGCGTACAGCTTCCTACGCGGGGCGTACGTGAATCGAATAAAAATCCTCATAAGTGCTTAATGGCTTAAGCACTTAAGCCCAAACTTTAGATCCATCGACCAATAGTGTCTAGGACTCATAAAGTCTCGAACTTTAACACTTTGGTCGTCTAGAAATCTCTTAATCTAAGGTATTATTCCATTAAGACCTTCCTAGTACATGCATGGGACATCTAAAGCCATTGGGGCCTCATTTGTAACACTCAAAACCCCTCCAAGAGTCTGAAAGGACATCTTATCTCGTCCAAATCATGACATGAACCATTTTGGGACTTTTGGGACAAGATTTCTTCTATAAAGCTAAAATGGCTAGATCTAACTCATACAAGTGTAAAGTTCCAAGCTTTTTACCTTTTGGAGCTTCTAGGGTAGAACACAACTTCAGATCTACAAGCCAAACTTCTTCTCCAACTCCTTGATGCAATGACTCCACCTTCAAGAGCTCAAAATACCCAGCAACTCACACTCTCTCACAAGGACTAGGGTTTTGGAATGTTTCTGAAAGATGGAGGTTGAGAGTGATGAGAGGGAATGGACCATAAGGATGTTTATATAGCCCCCAACTCCAATTATTAGGATTTCCATATTTTATGAGTAGGCCCAGTGTACTAGGGTGCACCCTACTACGTGCAGCGTACCCTTATGTACGCGCAGTGTACTCCTCCTTGTTCTAAATTTACAATCTGGCCCTTAGGCTCTTCATGACTTTACCCATCCATTCCTAGGGACTACAATTGGTAAAACATGGGATGTTACTTACGTCATATTGGGCTTTTGCTGCTTTTTGTCTTGAGCTTTGGATTCCTATTTTGGGTTTTGGGCTTTTTATGCATATTGGGCTGGGCTTTGGTTATGGAACAAGTAAGGAAAGAGTAAACTGGTATTTTTACCCTTTAGGAAGCTAGTTTCTAAAGTTGACCTCGGATTTCGGGTTATCAAGTTATTTATTGATCAAGATTTGTATTTAGTGTTAGTTGGCGCAAGGTTATCCGGTTCAGCGGCGCGAGCAGTCATTTGAGTATCAGCGGATTGAGGTGAATCTTCCTCAGTGTACTTACAGGTCGAAGGCACCAATGACGTCCCTTTGGATTGGTATCCTTGTTTATCGTATGATTGAGTATTAAGTTGATATGTTAGATCTATATCCTGGTAGATAAGATGATGTTATGCTTAGTGATCTATTAGATCTTCTGGTTCTTTGTTTTGGCTATATATTTACTGGTTGCATGTATTGATGTAGCATGGTTAGGATAAGACTGTACTGCCTTGTGCTGCCAGTTAGCAAACCCGATAATATTTTGATTGGTATGTTATATGTATGCTTATATGTTATGTATATGTCGACATGGATTGTGTGTATGGTTTGGTTGAGGTGGTCCTTCTTAGTGCTGAAGGCCAACAAACCCAGGGCGGCCCGGAGAGGTTGTAGGCTAGTGGGGCGTACCAGTCAGGCTGAAGGCCCAGATAATGGTCTAGATAGGCTGAAGGCCTGGCGAGGCAGTCCATTCATGCTGAAGTTTCTGTGAGCGGTGCAAATAGTCTGAAGGCCCGGTGAGGCGGTGAAGGTTCTGTGAGCGGTCCAGATATTTTGTAGGCTGGTGGGGCATTCATGTCAGACTAAAGGCTCTGTCTGCATGTTGTTTGTCGTTTATGTTATTTGTTGTGTGTTAGTACTTTGGGGGAAACTCACTAAGCTTTGTGCTTACAGTTTTTGGCTTATTGGTTCAGTTGTTTTAGAGATTCGTGTAAGGCAAAGGCGTAACCATACACATCCTAATTTTATGTCATTGATCTTGGGAGGCACTGATTTTCAAATAATGTTTTGAGAACACTATTTTGTGAACATGTTATTAGTAAAAGGATCGTTTTATAAAGTTTAAAACTATTAAAATTTTTGGGATGTTACAAGTTGGTATCAGAGCCTTGGTTTGAGTGAATTGGGGGAACACTCGTGTGAATCCAGTCTCAAACTAAGGAAAAATATTTTACAAGTGATTTTCATTTTTTTTAATCAAGGAAGATGCGATGTGTATGATCAGCCGGAACCAGTAAGTAGACCCCAAATTACCACACTTTTATTTGATCTTGTGATATGTTAGAACAACATGGTAATGGTAAGCTAGGGATCTTCAGGAATTGCACGATAGAATTGCCTGATTATATGATGCCTTATCTCTTATAGAATCCCTGATTAATTGTGGTATGACTCTTTTATGTTTGAACTGGCTATCGAGTGAATACGCTAAGTCATATGTTGCTTGGTTTAAATGATCTTTGGATAAGGGGTTTGGTCATGTTGCACAACTCTTGTCTGAGTCCAACTGTTGTTAGTAAAAGGATCTTTTTGAAAAGTTTAAAACTGTTGAAATTTTTCGGATGTTACAAGTTGGTATCAGAGCCTTGGTTTGAGTGAATTGGGGGAACACTTGTGTGAATCCAGTTTCAAACTAAGGAAAAATATTTTACAAATGATTTTCATTTTTTTAATCAAGGAGGATATGATGTGTACGATTAGCCAGAGCCAGTAAGTAGATCCCAAACTACCACACTGTTATTTGATCTTATGATATTTTAGAATAGCATGGTAATGATAGGCTAGGGATCTTCAGAAATTACATGATAGAATTTCCTGATTATATGATTCCTTATCTCTTATAAAATCCCCAATTAATTATGGTATGACTCTTTTGCGTGTGAACTGGCTATCGAGTGAATACGCTAAGTCGCATGCTGCATGGTTTAAATGATCTTAGGATAAGGGGTTTGGTTCTGATGCGCAACTCTTGTCTGAGTCCAACCGTTGTGGGATTGAATCTGCTAGCCTAAGATTGTTTAAATGGTAGGGTATGTGATTGTATTCATGAAATAGTCATCTGGCACCAATGGAGAGTCGCGTCGTAGTTAGTGGTATGGTAAGTCATGTGGGGTCAACCAGCCAGCTGCGTTATTGGACAAAGAGGCGGTGGTTTCCCTAGTATGGGTGTGGTTCATAGCGGATTAGCATGAGGAATGATTAGTCACTCTTGAGAGAGTAAGGGCAGGGAGAAGGTGCGATCGAGATGCTAGGAGTCTAAGATCGAGAGTCGTATGAGAATCTGTATGATTTTATCGTGTTTTAGTGCCAGTCGGCTCCTCTGATCGAATGCTACTTGCTTCGTGCTTTGTGGGTCCCATGTTTATGCGAGTTAACCATCAAATGGATAAAATAAATTACATACTATGAGTTAAATAATCTTAGAATAAAGGACTTGGACCTATTGCGCAGCTCTTATCCGAGTCCAACCGTTGTAGGGTTGAGTCTTTTAGTCGATGGATTATTTAAGATTTGTTGCATGTAATTGTATTCATGAAGTGATTAGCTGACATTGGTAGGGGTTCTTCAGCAGCTAATGGCAGAGGAGGTGTGGGTGGAATCCTAGGAGATCCTAGGAAGTATTTAGTGGAGATGTTTCACTGTAGAGCATGTATTGGGAGTATTTTATGAGTTGGTCTTGGAGGACCCGAGATGATTCTTGAGGAAAGTGTGGATAGTTTTAGAAGGTAGTATTGGGCTCGTACTATTGGAAGCACAGGATCCATACTCGAATCAAAGAGAGTTTTGTGGATTCTAAAGGTTGGTCGGGGAGATAGCATGGTTTGGTACCATGATTCGTGGTAGGGGTTCCGTACCTGTTGATCTTTTGGTTATGGCTGCCCAGGCATGAGGATGGGTCTGAAAATTGTTTTGGGCCTCAGTGGCGATATCGATTTGGGTTGAATCATTCAAACCTTGATGAGCTTGTTGGTTTGAGGTCTCGAAGGTTTCGCTCGAGGCCGTGTATTCGAGTTGCGAGACTCAAGGATGGAATGGTCATTATGATCGGCTTGGAAATTACAGTTGGAAGTAAAATGGTTGACGGATGGTTTTTTATGTTGCTATATGTGGAAAGGATCATGGCCTTTTTCAGTTTCTGAGTTCGGAGAAGGAGTGAGCAGACTTGTGATTTTCAAATGTTGGATGTAAACTCAGCATGGGGTCTGTTGGTCGCGGAGTTTGCCGACGGTATGTCAGCACAGGAGTTCGCAGGTGGAATGATGTGTTATGGATGTTTGTGATGTGTTCAAGGGTCCGTATTCTTGGGTTGCAGAAGAGCAGGTATTAAACTGTCGGTTAGGATTGTAGGAGGAGGGTACGTCTTAGATCGTAATTTAGAGTTGTTTGTGATTTTGTGTAAAACCCTTTATGATAAGAGGTCATGATTGGAAAATTTTCAGAAGTCTTCATCTTCTCTTAGGACTGGTTGATCCCTATCTGGAAGGTCATCCTGCATATATTAATCATTCAGGGGTTAGGAATGGTGGTACCTGCTTAATCCGGTTTAATTTATGATTTGGTTTCAAAACTAGTGGGTGGTAGTTCGAGCCCTAAGTGGGGGAGAACTAGGATTGTAACATCCTAAAATTTACGACCAAAAATTTCATTTTTAATTTAATAATATAAAACCATTTGTCTGAAAACATCATAGAATCAAATCATATCAGAACCAATGTATCCATAATCAAAACATGTCATGACATAATAATATAAGAGCATAAATCCCAAAGATCTCATGTGTGGAAAATGTAGTGTGATGCACTGCGATCATGCCGGCTCCTTTCCCTTTGAAGAGGAAGTACCTGAAACCAAAACTGAAAACCGTAAGCACAAACCTTAGTGAGTTCCCCCATCATACCACATACCGTACAATAACATACTGCCAGGCATATCTAGGTGCCCGACCTACCCTGTCAGACATATCTGGGTGTCCGACCTACCCTGTCAAGCATATATGGGTGCTCGACCTACCCTGCCAAGCATATATTGGTGCTCGACCTACCCTCCGGTTTGTCTCAACCGACTACGGGGACTATTTCACCCCTACCACTACCGCATAATACATAGAATAAGCATACTGTCAAGCATATCTGGGTGCCCGACCTAGCCTCCGGTTTGGGGGTGTGACAGATTGGTATCAGAGCATCGTTTATAGTGAATTAAGTATATCAAAACCATTCTTGGTATACAACTATAAACTCAACTGGGCAAAAACACTCTGAGAAGAGTCATACTTTTGAAATTAAATTTAATTAGTTTTTGTAAAGTAAGCATGCATTCATTTCGTACTAATAACAGTTTCACATCGGACCATTTTAGAAGTATTATAAATAAGTTGTGCAGTGCAGGTACGCCTTGGGACATGTAATCGGAACTGGGAAGGATATAGCCTGATCAACTATATTTGTTCGAGAGTCGACTAACGTGTGCTGAGGAGTGTCTGCAGTGGACAACAAATTTAAAACTTACCAACAAACTATACAAAGAAAACTTTAACATACAAATTTAAAATACTATAGGAGTATTTTGCGTTACAATAGAACCACACACTTAGATTCTTCATATGCTTCTTACCCCTATTCTCGCATAGGCATATCAGCTAGACTTCATCTCCACATAGACCCCTACTAACCTGCCACCGAAGCCAATAAATGGATCAAGAAGGATCCATAAGAAGATTTCGAAGAGTACCAATAAATGAAATACGAGGAAGAAGATTTCCGAGAAGGGACCAAATGGAGAAAGAAGTTCGGGAGATACCATCAATAAACCTTACCCTATCAAGAGGAGTGTGAGAACCTCCACCTCTCATTTCAGGAAGCAACCCGCAATTAACTACCTAGCCACACATATAGACTGGAGAGGACAACCGATGATCCACAACCGACATAAACTCATTGCACCGAACTTCGGGCCATAGCACCCATAGACCGACAAGCAGATCAAGAGAACAATACGGATCACCTACACCCCTTAGAAAAGGAGATAGTCGTTATAGGAAAAAGAACCCTTACAGCTACAACCTGGACAGTCATCGCAGAACTGAGAACAGAGGAGGCCACTCGCGAAATAGAATCATGCCGACACATGAAGGTAATCAGCATACTGGTGCAACACTAGTTTTATAAATAGACCCTATAACATTTCAAATTGCGGTAACAGCCGTCGTGACAGCAGTCATGGCACACCTCGGCGCTAACAACACAAACAAAAGCGGGAACAGCGCCGAAAGTTCCAATCGTAATAACAACCAGGGACACCTCGAGTATGTTCCTGCAACGACGCCCCAAATCAAGGACCTACCAAAAGACAACAAATAGTGAAATTCCATACCACCACCATCCCTAGTACCTCAGTACCGACAAGACCATATGTTGGAAACCTGCCAAAATGCACCAAGTGTAGCTTTCATCACAAAGGGAAGTGCAGGGAAATGCACTGCAAGAACTGTAATGAAAAGGGGCATACCACAAATTTATGTAGGGTGCCGGCTCAACAGACCGCCCAGAACACAAAAGTTGGGATGAGTCGGACTTGCTACAGATGTGGAGAAGTAGGACATTTCATAAAGGAGTTCCCGAAGACTAAAAACAAAGATGTCAGGAGCGTCGAAAGTGTTTTAGCAAGAGAGCGTGGGAAAGAAGTAATAGACCCCGCTGAGATTCCGGTACGTTCATTCCCGATAGCACATATGCATGGATACTATATAATAGCAACGCGGAGAGGAGTATTGTGAGTCATAGATTTAATCAATTTCTCAACCAAAAACCTCAAAAACTTAAACAAAATATTTATATTAGAATTGGAATAATCAAAAGCACTAGAGGCGTGTACATAGGGTGCACTCTAACACTAAATCAACCAATTCGTTCAAATCATCCTAACACTGGTCACAATAAAAATTTACAACATTTTCATTTTAACAACGTATTAGTTACTTTCCTCACCATACTGATATCATATATTAAGAAAAGGCCATTTGCCTAAACCCATCGAGTAATAGAACCCTCGTTGTCTATGGCGACAAACCGGACACAATCCCCCGACTCACCTTTTACAACAAGACTCAGAAGTACCTACACAGGAGGTACCACGCCGTCCTAGCCCGTGTTGTGGATAAGAAACAAGAAGAGAAAGACATCATGGATGTTGAAAAAGCCCGTAACCTTCTCGATATATTCCGAGAAGATCTCCTGGGAATACCATCCGTACGACAACCCGAGTTCAAAAATCAACCTAAGTGCAGTAGTTGTGGAAAAGGGTTGTTGTAAATGCCATCTCACCCAAGTTAATCACCCCACTCAAGTAGAGACTATGGACCCATACTAGTGAATCTATGATTACTAAGTGTATATATTGGAGGCCTATATAATTAAAATTCTACGGACTTAGGGTTGGTAATTTCTCTTTAAATCCTTTTCCTTGTTTGGATGTGGGCTTAGAATATAATCACCGATTCAACTGTCTTTTCAATCTTAATTATATACGACTTATAAACACAAAGAGATGATAGATGAATCAGTTATGATTCATACCATGAACTCCATGACAAGTTACCCAGGACAGTGGATGGACATGCTACCACTTGAGCGATCGTAGGCAAATATACCAAACCCACACACTTTCTACCGACCAAGGATACAAACAAAAATAGAAAAGCTGACAGGAGCATATCACAAGAAAATTGCAAGACTGCATAGTATACCACTATCTATCATTTTGGATAAGGGACAGGCGATTCGCCTCGTGTTTTCAATAGTCGTTAAAGAAGTCCTTTTTATCACCCTCAAACTGAAAGACAAAGAGGAAGAACCATTCACCGAATCCTTATACAACATCAACTATTACATTAACATCAAAGTCGCATCATTCAAAGCTCTCTGCAGAAGCAAGTGTAGATCACCTCTTCGATGGGATGAGGTAGGTGACACGCAAATAGCTAACGGGCAAGTTCCTAACAACACTCTTACCAGCCCCCAGATCATACGAGAAACTACAGAGAAGATTGTTCAAACCCGTGAACGATTGAAGGCATCCCAGGATCAGAAGAAGAGCTTGTCTGATGAGACTCTTATTATTCCACTGGATGAAATTGAAATCAGCGGGAGTCTAAACTTCATCTAAGAACCGGTGGAAATCATGGATCAGAAGGTCAAAAGGACAAAACAAAGTCGCATGCCCATAGTGAAGGCTCGTTGGAACGCCAAGCGGGGACCGAAATTCACTAAGGAATGCGAGGATCAAAAAAAAACCCGCCAATTGTTTAGTGATATCCCGTCTACAAGTTGAATTTCGGGGCGAAATTTTTTTAACGGGGGGAGAATGTAACAATTGGTAAAAATAGGAACGATCGTACGATGCTATGTTTTGATTATTAAGCAATATGAGTATTTCATCAAGAATGATTGAAGGAATTTAACCTCTTTTATTTAAATAAGTTACTGTGAAATATAAAACAAGTAGCTATTGATAAATTTCGTTATGATGTATGGCTACGAACCATCACCGGTTTGTGAAATTAGCATATAACATCATTTGAACGCAACAAACTTAATTTTTGTATCAACATGTATCTAGTTGATAATTAAGTTAGGTTCTATGTAAAACGTGTGCTTAATAGTTGTGTAGGATCTAAATTCGACAAATATACGAACCAAAGTGACAAAACGTGTTTAACGATATGGTTAACCGGGTAAATGTCACGAAATTATACATTGGTCAATAAATTTTATATTTAAATAAATTAAAATATAAAATGAATTATTATAAGTTATAATTAGAATGTATTTAAGTGTTTTTGAATAAAAAGAATAAAACATAAACATTAAAGTTTAAATACACAAAAACTACATTGTTATTTTCTACTAAGTATACATGTATGTATTTGTATATATGTATTATTATCTAGTGAATGACTAGTTATGGGTCATGACTTAAAGTGATTTCATGTAAGTTTTATGATGTCTAAATCAATTAAGATAAGAGAATTGGTGGAGATAAGTGTCAACTTAACTAATAAGTGCTTAATCACTTAAGACATTTTACTAAGAATGCTTCTTAATCCCTCTTCTAATTTTCAAGATTAAGACCTTCCCTCTCCTTACCTAGAACTCCTAACTAACTAAATAACTAGTATTTAGTTAGTTAACTAACCCCATCTCTAAGAAACCACCCAAGCAAGTGGCTAGACAAGATCACATCACTTAAACTCACATCCCATCACAAGCTAGTCTAGGTTTTGTCCCCTTATCCTCTTCCACTCTTTCCTCCTTCATATCCACGAAATTTCCTCTTCATTTTACCCTCATTTGACCATCCAATACTCCAGGGAATTACTCTCAACCTTCATCTCATTTTCAAGCACAAGAACTTCCTTCCAAAGCCATCAAAACCATGAACTAAAGGGTTGCTGTCCCTTTTGTGTTTCAGCCACCATTTCACCCATATACACCTTCCTTTTGCTTGATATTTTTACCACTAAATACCCCTGGAAGTTACTTGTTATGATACTCAAAATTATTGATTCAAAACAGTGAGTAAACTACCCTTTTTCTTGCTCTTTTGCTGTGAAATTTTCGTGACAGCAACATAGCCAAAAGAGTGGCTGTTTTGGAGCATCAAACCAACAACCAAAAGTTCATCTTCAACCTTCCATTCTTCAAGTATTCACATAAGGTGAGTTCATACCCCTACATTTTCATGTTTTCTTCAAGTTTTAAGGGGGGGAATACAAGTTAGAACACTAAACATAACTTAAATTTAAATGACAGCTTTCTACAGAAAAGTTGAGTCCTGTTCATGGACTGTTTTGACCATCTTAAACTTAATATATTTCCAAACTGTACAATATGAAAATAGTTCAAGTTTATACCTTTCTAAGGACTACTCGCACGCGTTCATACGATTTTTCTACAATTTATGGCGATTTTTATAAAACTGTCTGTCATTTCAGAAGTGATTTCGGACCAGTCTGTGAAGATGTTCATTTTCACACTAGTTTGAGACCACTAAAAATCATAATAAAAATTGGGAACAAAGTAGACTCATTTTATAAACTCTCAGAGGTGACGGATTCAGTTTTTGACTTACGATTATTTTTCTATGAGTTTTCTAAAAACAGGGACAGTAAAGGGTAAAACTGTCAAAAGTGGTTTATAGATTTATTAACACCTTCTAACATTTTTAAGCAATGTTTATACATTAAGGAAGTTAAAACACAATCATTTAAATATGTTTAATTACCATTTTTACAAAAGTGATAAGTACAAAAAGGTCTTAGGTATCAAACTTAAGGATTATTTCATCCAAAGTTTCTAATAAAAACGTAAGAATATGAACAACAATTACGAAACATACCAAATCATCTTTTAAAACTTATACATATATATAACCATATACATATATATGTTTTGTTTACAAACTTGTCTTCTACATCAAAAATTTCACTTTACTCGTTTTTATCAAATGAATCACTTGTGATTTATTACTACTATGTAAAAACTCTTGTCATACTTTGCATGCACTAGATTTATACAAAGTATTTAGAAATTCCAAAGTATCCTTCGTTGTTAAACAGTTTTAATACATTTTAAAAAAACTTATGATTTTATGCATTGTCAAAACTTTGTGAGAAAGGATGATCTTTGCATACAAAACTATTACTTTAATACAGACTTAGTTGAGAATCCATGAGACGTGTACATCTTCAAACACTGCCTTTTTTATAAAAGGTATCGCTACAAGTCCTGTCTATAACCAGAGTCTCCCGTTCGGAGAACGTGTCAAATGTGTATAGATCTATACGGGAAGTCATGATCCCGCGCCCTGACTGTTAGCTACAGTCCGTCTTTTGGGGTGACAATTTGTCATAACGCTACGACGCCTGAAGAATGTCGCTACAGGCATATTATGTTTAGTATGGTTATAAAACTCATCGGATATACAATTATTATGCTTTTATGCTTTTATGAACGAGTAGCTATTAAAACTATTCTTCATCTAACAAGTGCGATCTTCGTATAGTTTTATTATATAAAACTATGCCACAACTTTTAAGCACGTCGGTTGCTTGCGATTTTCGGTCTTAGAGACTGCCAGTTATGTTAGGAAAATAAGGGTTTTTCCTGCATCTAAAACAAACAACTAATAGGAAAATAAGGGATTTTCTTGGTGCAACTATTTACAACTTATAACACAAACATTCATATACATTTCATACTTTTATAAGAAAATAAGGGTTTTTCTTGGAAAGCACAACAAATCATATCTCAACTATTAGGGAAAATATGGGATTTTCTGGATCTAATACATTCATTTTCAACCCAACGAATCATAACTCTTTTCATTTGAAAATACCGCGTTTTCTGGAAAACATACATGAACTTTCGAATGGCGTACATTTTCTCAAAGCACTACTTATGAACTCACCAACTTAATTGTTGACACTTTTTCTTTGAAATAACTTGTATTCTCAGGGAACCGCTAAGCAGGTTTGGAAATCAACTTTTGAGGATTAACGTGCTGACGTTAATTACTTCTTTTGAAAGATGTTTATGTATTTATCTTTTGAACATGTAACGAATACAATTATGTAAACATTTTGGAAACCTTAATATGTATGGTGGTGTGTACTTTCCTTTCTATGAACTGTTATGATACTGAATATGACGTCCTCTGCCCCCAAACGTTTCCGCCGTTCTGGTTTGGGGGTGTGACACTATTATATTTATATAGTGTAGGCTAACACTCATTTGGAAATGGGCTAAGCTTATATGGAAGTCCATGGATGATCCATGGAGCTTTTGACCCATGGATCCTTGGAAAGGAAAAGACATGGATTATTAGGTTTTTACCCTAATCATGCACACTATATAAACAAGCTTATGTTGCATGAAATTGACCCGAGTATGTGTAAAAGGGTGTGGCCGATTTCTTGAAGCAAAGTATACACTTTCATAAGTTTTCCAAGTTTGTGGTGATTTGTGATTCCATTTGAGGCATTCACATTATTGGTGCTAGGCTCTCAAACTCCAAGCAATCAATCACAATCAAAAGGTATGTCTTTTTACTAGTAGTTTTATGATTCAAGATTCTTATGTTATGCTAGTTAGGAAGTAACCTTGGAAATCATTATTTGCATGTATTTAGAGAAAACATAGATCCAAGGTTATTAGGGTTGCATGTACACCTTAGGAGTGTTAGAATGCTCATAACCCAACAAAAACACCAATACTGCCCGAAACAATGGAACTGCATGAACGTTGATCTGCCTGAAACACTGAACCGCCTAAAACACTGAACCACCTGACATCGTATGCTACTTCCCGAATGCTTTCCAAAATCCATCAAGACCTTCCTGGTCTCAATTTGTTTGCCAGACATCTAAAATACCGGATTCCATTCTGGTTGCTGAGCCTAAAGACTCCCACACCGTCGCCCCACATGACTTCCGAATGCAATTCTCATTTGTCAATAGTTGCCACAAGTTATCTTGCCACTGAGGCTCTAACGACCTCCAAATCCAACCGATCGGGACCATGCGTCGAATCATGACATTGCCAAACCCAAAGCTAAAAGTGAATGCATCATGACTAAAGATAGCATTATATCGCAACCGACCTTATGCGGACCTTCGCTTCCTTGATCCCATGATTGTCGTGGTGTTCCTACAGTCTTTCACAAGCTTAATGAGGTCTAATCCATCTAGGTAATTCCGTAACCTAATCCGTGGATTTTCCATGTCCTCACTACTACACCAGAACTGGTGGGTGCTACGGTTCTTCCCGTGATCTAACATCACTCCCATACTATCTACCAACCTAATGAAAGCTATGGCAACCCCCGCAGGCATACAATACTCTAACGCTATCTAAAAACTTTGTGAATTCTATAGCTACACCTGCAAAATTACAACACTTCCAACACTATCTGGAAACCTTGTGAATGCTAAAGCTACACCTGCATTCTTACAACACTTTTGACACTATGTGGAAACCTTATGAACGCTACGACTACATTTGCAGTCTTACAACACTTCCAACACTATCTGACCATCTTGTGAATGCTACGGCTACACCCGCAGTCTTACAACACTTTCCATGCTAACTGACTGCTAGTGAACGCTACGGCTATCCCGCAGTCTTAAAATATTTTTCATGCTAACTCAACCGCTGAACATGGTCTTACCGCTGATTACTAATCTGAACACACCCAAGGCCGAGCTTGTACACATGATCCAATATCCCAATCTGAACTCATGTCTTGTCTGAAATCCATGACCCATTTCCCGGGGCCTTCTATCTGATGCTAAGGAAAAACATGGACCAAATGTTGGAACATTTCCTAAACTTCTAACTCCCACAATCCTTAACCTATACGGCCACTCGACGTCCTCCCTTTCTGATAGGGATGCGAAACCCATCCTAGTTCCATATCCATCTCTGATCCTGAATACCTGATCAATTGTCCCCCACTTAGATTCGAATAAGTCTTCACGACATGTGAGAATTAAAGGATTCCCAATCCTTCTTACCTTATGAAATCTAATTGTCGACGACTAGCGCTTACCAGTGCTAATGATCGATTACCATCAAAATCCTAAGATCGCCCATCCTCTGGAATCTTGAAGAGTACTCTTGAAATCTGGTCCACTCCGGCACCTCGATCCACCTCCCATGCGGGCGACTAGAAACCTTAACCTTTACTCTAGCTGGAGAATCTTTGCAGAACCACTAAACTCTAATCAAACACAACCCATTCAAGAAATGTAATTTCCTTGGAACATCCAATGTTCAAACAACCCATGCGACTACACCAGTATCCATATGCTACAACTCCTCTCCTAGCGACGGTAGTGCTAGAACCCAGGAGTTCTCCCAAAGACCACCACCGATCGTACCAGAACAGATGATGAAACCACTATGCCTCATTGATACAATGGGACTAGCCCTGGAGAAGCTAACTCTAGACCTTCTACGTAGTACCCCTGACCGGTCTATACTACGAGCTGAGAGAACACTGAACACTCCAAACCAGCAAAAGGGAACGTCCTTTCACTAACTACTTATAATTCACGGTATGCGATTGGCATATGAGATTTCTTGAAAATATAATCCAAACACAAGAAGGAAACACTTACTCAAAACTCAGTGAGAATCCAAAGTAGATACAATTACTGATCAAGAGTAGTTACACGATACTATCATTATAGAAAGGGGAGTTCAAATTACATACCAGCGATATATTGCGGCTTGATCTTGATTTCCTACAGAACAATGGACACTAGAACCTGAACTCTCTCCGCTACCTAAGCAGGACAACGGGACTTGAAATGACCTGGATGGTGACAATGAAAACATATATGATCCTTCTTACAATCTGTTTGCACATGCCCTATTTCTCCACACTTGAAACACCTAAACTTGTGACAAGCAAACCTATGGCTTCCCTCACACTTGCCACACACCTCAAGATCTCCCTGACTTCCAACACCTAAGTCAGCCGAGTCGGACCCTCCACCTCTTTCTAATCGTCCTGAGATAGGTGTTCGTTTCCTTTTCCCAAACCACGCTTCCAAACTCACATTTCCTTTACTACCAGCCCCACCAGCTGCACTTGCAGTACGTGAGAGCGTGACTCGCTCCTCTAATTTGACAACCAAGATTTCAGTGATCTGACTAATGATACCAGGCAATCCCCCGCGAAGGGCTCGTGAAATCTCAGCGGAAATTTGATCACGTGGTTGACTCTCCTAAAGACACGGCGCACAAATCTCCTCCAATCCCAAACGACTAAAGCTAACAAGAGGATCCTCCTCCCTGAAGGATCCTAAGGATCCACAAGCCTTGGGCTCCTGATGAGCCCCTACCTGCCCTGCTATAGTCTCAACCCAAAAGGCCCCGAGACAGCTATCCAATACTTCCAAAATCCCTTCCTCGACTGACCCAAGATCATAAGAATCTGCTCCATCATACCACGGGTAATCTGTGACAACCCGATATTTCGAGACAATGTAATGTAAAACCAATCAAATTTAGGTCAAAATATAACTTTCCTAAAATCTTATTTGGGTTAAATAAAGTAGTAGGAATCATATCAAGGTTTTCGTACATATAAAGAACCCTAAAATCCGAGTTATAACGAAGAAGTTATGACCAACCGAAGATTCTCGGCAAAACCGACAACACCGATTAAACGAAAAACGCGAAGTTTCAATACAATAGTTTTTAGCCTTAATTATCTGAATGAAAGTTATAGATAACCTCAAACCGTGAACGTACATAAAAAGAACGTCCAAATCTGACTTCGTATGAGAAAGTTATGATTTTTCCAAGATTTGGGTATAGCAGTAGACAGCTAAAAACTCGAAATAGAGCTCGAGATACTTTTGACCAAAACAACCTAAATGAGAATCTAAGGTCCCAAAATTAGTAGCGCAACGGCGAAAAGTCTGACGAAAACGGACACCGGATGAAGAAGTTATGGATTTTTAACGGACTTTTCGTGTCCCGGCCCGTTAAAAATAAATAATTAAAAATAAAGTCAAAATTTGCCAATGAAGTCTAAACGAGAGTTGTAGATAACATTTTCAGCTATGCGTGCATATAAAGAACGTCGAAAACGGAGCTCGTATGCGAAAGTTACGGATTTTACAAGTTCGGGGTCCAAAATCCTAGGCTATCAGGCCCCCACGACGTGGCACAGCTTGGCTGCGACCCGGCAAGTGACTGAGGGCATCCAATCAACGGAAGGGTATAAGGCTTGCTCCCCACGATGTGGCCAACCTTAGCCATGACGTGGCACACCAGAAATGCCCCTATAAATAGAACTCTTAGGGTGTTGGGTTTAGGTGCTCCATTCTTCCATCTCTCGTGCTGAAACTCTGCGGTTAAGCTCCCGAAGCCCTCCTGAAGCCCTGGTTTTCACCTTCAAGTCCCGAAGGAAGTTTTTGTGTTCCCGAGATTCCCGAGAATCCCGAGATTTTCCCCCGCTTTCAACTCTTCCTGTCAAAGTTCTGCTCGATTCTTCTCTAGACTATTTCAAATCAACCACTTCAATCAAGTGAGTTCATACCCCTTAACTAATGTTTTAAACTACTTTTAAATGTTTTATGGGGGGAATACAAGTAGAATCATGCTAGTATTATATCAATCACATGCGATTAATAAGTAGAATTACGCTAGTTATTACATCAATCACATGTGATTTATATACAACATTCAAAAGATTTGGCTACTCATTAGCCCTTTTACCAAACAGTTTCCTTCAAATGATTTTTATAAACATTTTATATGTTTTAAACTACTTATTACACTGTACATCTTACTCGGTAAATTACCTTTCAAACTTATTTACAACTGTGTTTCAAACAAATGTTTCCTTATACTCAAAACTGTTTTATCATACTTATGCCTTCAAATTGTTTTATAGATCGACATCAAGTTGATCTTTTCTTAAAATAATATTTATGTTTCAAATGTCTTACAAAATTTATTTATGCTTTTATATTATAAATTGCATGCCTCTATATGTATAGTTATATAAGAAATGTTTAAAAGACTTAGGAAGGCTATCCACCCTATTTCCTTTTCGCGCCTTGAGATGTGGTCTGGTGGGATATTGGGTATTCGTCCGAAAGTCGTTTAAATATTAGTTATATATCATGTGCACATATATAGTCATAAAAGGTCTTTCCAGTTCATCCCATGCCCTTAGTTAGCAAGGGTATACATCCATGACCATACGTACCAGTTAGACTGCTAGTAAACTACCATATGGGTAGTTTAGGAAGATACTAGAACCGTTACTAGAACGCGATATCATACAATGAGTCAGTTCATTCATGAGTTAATACTTTCTAGAACATTACTGTACATTACATATACAACTATACTAGGACGAGAACATATACAACTATGCTAGGAAGAGAACATATACAACTATACTAGAATGAGAAACATTACCCTTACATTAATACGTTAACAATTGTGATCCACTATATCGGAGCATGCCTTAAATGTCATGGCCCGAGTTGTAGCCAGAATTCTCTTGGAGGGAGAGCGTGAGTTTGCGTATAGATCTATACTGGATTGACAATCCTACACCTTGCTGCTAGCTACAGCCGGACCTACAGGTTTGCGGGTGCCAAACGTCATTCCGTTATTACGACCATTCGTATGTCGTTGTTATCAGTCGATAGTATGGTGCAATTTATCACATAGTGCCTTAGCCTAAAATCCAGTTTAAGGTAGTTAGTACGGTAGTAGTCCTTTTAGAGTTACGTTGTAGTACTACGTTAATTTTCCCATTACATATTTTTAGTGATAACCTCACTTAAACATAAATGTACAAACTATATTTTTGGATAATGATAGTTATACTTTGGAAAATACTTACTCTTACAAGAGACACACACACAGAACAGTTAGGTCTTGGTAGAAGACACCTTCATATACTAGAAGGAATCATAGGGATTCTAGGGTTTTTCAAACACTTACAATTCATATACACTTTCAAATTCTTACAATACATAGACTTACAAATTCTTACATACAAATTAAGACACTAAATACTTATGATCTCACCAGCTTCAAAGCTGATACTCGCTTTCAAAATTACTTGTATCCTCAGGTCCTCATAGACAGGTACCGATGCAAGGAGAAAGGAAGATGGAGCTTGTTCAAGACTTATCTTTCATTTTGATTTATGCTTTGGTGTTTATCAAAATTTGATAGAATACAATTGTATAATAATTATTTTATTAATGCAATGGATGATGTTGTTGCTTTTTTACTACTTTACATTGTTGTTGATATTATACATGACGTCCTCCGCCCCAGAACGTTTCCGTCGTTCTCGGTTTTGGGGTGTGACATAATCTCCCACGAGAGGAACTTTCACATCTGCTCGCTGATTGATTAGCACCTATAATTGTGCTGGAACTCGAACCTGAACCATCTTCTTGAGAGCTCATCTCCAAACAGAAATACAATCAAGCCAACAATCAGAATTCGCCTAAGAATCCACCTCTCATAAGCTTCTTAGATTCTACAAGACTCTAACGGATTCGAGTATGGATCCTGTGCTTTCAGTAGTACGGGCCCAATACTACCTTCCACACCTATCCATACTTTCGTCAGCAATCCTCCCGAATCCTCCAAGTCACATCCTCAAACTGATGCACCCAAGTCTCACTAAAGCTCACTACTAACCTACTGAAGCATATCCTAGGCTTTCCTAGGTTCCCGAACCCACCCAGTCCTTAGCTGCTGAAAGATTCCCAGTAATGTCAACTAGCTACCTTATGAATATAGCCACATGTAGCAGAGATCAAATAATCCTTCAAGTAATAGACTCATCCCTAGAACGGTTGGGCTCATACAAGCGCTGTGCAATAGGGTCAAGTCTATCACTCTGAGATTATCCAGCCTATGCTACATGTGACTTAGCATATCACTTAGTAGCTAACTCACATTACTAAGAACCCCACAAAGCACAAAGCAAGTAGCATTCAGACAACGGAAAAATCTAACCAACATACTACAATCAAACCATTCTATCCTTTTATCAGGAATCTATACTGGCATGAGATTATATGACTCATGCAATCAGGCATAACCAAAACATGCCATCCTATCACTGATTGATCAATATTAGCATGCAGGTCTATGAGCACATACAATAGGCATATAATGCATCCTTCCTAGATCCTTAGCCCTAATCTAGCATGCATTTCACATATTCTCAATTCATAACATAACATAACTGAAGCATTTGAGGCATCACACTTGGGGTGCTAGGCTCTTAAAGGCTTAAGGTTTCAAAGCTACAACAAAGGTAAGTCAACTAACTAGATTTTTGTAGTGTATATACTCCATAGTATGCTAGTTAGGATGATGCCTTGGAAAATTGAAAGTTTGCATGTATAATAGAGAAAACATAGATCCAAGGCATCTAGGGTTGCATATACACCATAGGTGTGTTAGAATGCTCAAAACCCTTCAGTTGTATCAGAGCCTAGGCTTGTTTTCCATTATACTTCATGCTACTTGTTCTCAAAGCGTGGAAAAATCGATTTTCTGCTTTCTGGACAATGAACTCGCCGATTCCACTAACAGACTTGTCGATTCCACCCTAAAAACTGACCAACTCGCTGAGTCAGTTCATGAACTCGACGAGTTGGTGCTCCGAAATGCAGAATTTCGAGTTTTAAAGCCAGAATTCGACTAGAATCATTAACCTAAACTAGTTTTGAACAAATAAACCTGTTTTTGATGTGGTAATGATTGTGCTTATCCAATTTCAAAGATAATTGTCAAAGTTTCATGTTTTGTATTAGTTTATATGATTAGGCTAATTTCATGAAAATTGTTTGATATGAATTATCTTGTTCATATAAGTTTAATTGAATCATGCATGAATTATTTGATGATTGTGTTAACTAAAATAATTGGTTAAATGCTTTTAATGGACTCCATAACTTGTCCTCAAGTTATGGAAAATGAAAGATTTCTCTTTTAATAGATCATTAAACTCATATGTTATGGAAATGAAAAATTTTCACATGTTTCAAAACTTGCCCTCAAGTTTTGGAATTTGTAAAGTCAGTTAAGAATACTTTAATTCCAAATGATAGAATTTTAAAAGTTTAAAATTCAAACCTTATACTTTATAGTATTATAAGTATATATATATATATATATATATATATATATATATATATATATATAAGATCAATTCAGTCTTACCATTAGTATGCCTCATTCACGAAGGCGGTCTATAAGGGGGTATAAGGTTACTATCTATACAATGGCAGTTTAATGGGTGTCCATTCTCACCCACACCTTCCTTGATTGGTGGAGGGTTGTTAGCTGAACGGGTAGGATAGGACTATAATTCTCATTAAGTATAATGATAATAAAGTAACTAAGTATTTATTAAATTCTCAATCTTAGTTACTTTAGGAAAATGTGAAATTGATGCTAATCCATAAAAATTGCACTTTGCACCTTACTAGGTCGTTGATGGAGCGTGTGTGGTTAACCGGAACATTAACTTGGACTAGTAAGGGTGGAAAAGGGTGGCTTGATGTTTATCATAAGATCAATGGAACGTGTGTGGTTAACCGGCACATTAATTGGATGATAAAGTCGAGATTACCAAGCACATTTTGCATGGTTATTCACACCTTGTTTGTGATCCTCGGTATCCCAGTCACAAACCTTAATGGCATAATCAAGATTTAAACATGCCATTGAATTGTTCAATGAATCTCAAAGCATCTACGAATTTCAATCCAATTAAAACTTAATAACAATTTTGTTTTTCATGGTGGAAATTGGTAAATCGTCATTTACCTACCTTCAAATAATTTGCAAGTTGGATTACGGCGTCCCTCTTCCAATTTGTAAAATATTGTGTTGGTTCCTAGCCTTAATATTTCATTTTAGGAGTTATATTAAGGACTCTTTATCTAATTTGAACTTTATCTTTCTTTCTTTTTAGATGTCTTCCAACACTGCTTCTGGCTCAAACCCTACTGGCTCCTTCTCTCTCATTAACCTTTGTGGGAGAGTCATATTTGATGGTTCCGACTTCAATGATTGGATTATGAAAATCAAGATGGTCACTCGCTATGAGGACAAGTAATATGTCCTAGACAAGGAGCTTAAGGAAATCGATGAGTCTTCTGCTACTCCTGAGGAGATCGCTGAGTTGTAACACCGTAAAAATTAAAACAATTTTTCGCATTTTATAAAAACATAATTCATTTATTATTCATAAAAACATCATTGTTTGAAACTCAAATCCATAGCATATAAAAATCCCAAGATCTCATAACATAAAAATCTCGTGTGTGTGATCAGGCCGGCGCCTTCCCGCGATCCTCACTAGTACCTGAAACAAATAACACCAAACACTGTAAGCACAAAGCTTAGTGAGTTCCCCAAAATAACATATATATATATATATAACACATATTAGCCACTCGAGGCTATAACTCTTTGGGTCCGTGCACCCAACTCTATGAACCCTCAGGCTCTATCTCTGTGAACCTTCCGGTTCTAACTCTGTAGCATGCACAGCATAAATCACATAGAATAATGCAGTGCAACACATAACACATATATAGCATACAACACTGTATCACATAACTCTAATTACCTACTCAAGGTAAAGTATAGTGAGAAGACTCACCTCGCGTATCTCGGTAACTCACAAATCCTTGAAATCACTAGTGCTCGATCACCCGAGATATAGTCCTCCTATAACACAAATACATCCCTAATTAACACTTTCCAAACTAGGGTTGACTAACTCTATCAAGTCAACATCGGTCAACTCTAGTCAACGGTCAACGGTCAACCCAACTCACCAAGTCTGGCGTGGACTCGCCGAGTCCCTTCGGGGACCCGATTCCTCTGAATCCCCTTCCGACTCACCGAGTCACTCACCCAACTCGGTTCCTCAACCCCTGGTTCGAAAACACGGAACCACTCGCTCCAACTCATCGAGTCTGCCAATGGACTCAACGAGTGCATTCCATGCACAACCCCAAACGACCTTCTGAGGTCAGATCTGTTCCACTAACTCATAGCTCCAGTCTTTCCAAGCTTATTTATCACGTAAAGTCTATGTCTTGGCGCTCATATCACACCTAATGACTCATAAATGGTGTTTTAACCTCAAACATAATGATCCCAAACCAAAACCTCCATAGACTCATATAAAGCTTGGACAAAGAGGCACTCTGGACCTCCATGGGTCCAGATCCAGAACCTCACTCGCTTAGGGGACCATGGGAGCACTAGATCTAGTCACAAAAGGGCTCAATAAGCCCTAAATCAACATGAACATCACCTCAACATAAAATGGTTCAAAAACAGTACCTCAAACGTGATGTTCTGGACCTCAGATCTTCAGGAAGTTAACCCTCTTGTTTCCTCTTGGCTATAGCTTCCTTTCCCTTGCTAGACAACACCACCAAGGTCAATCTTGGCTCCTTCTCTCACTCCAAACGCTCAATCTCACTAGGGTTTCGCTCTGGGGGCTGGTGAGCACAAATGACGGCCATAAGGCCCTTTAAATAGGCCCTAAACTTGAGAAATTAGGGTTTCATTAAACAGCGCGGACTCGCCGATTCCACCAATACGACTCGTCGAGTCCGGTCATTAATCCGGGTGAGAAATCACGTCTCTACTCGGCGATTCTACGCACCAACTCGCCGAGTCCTCTCACAAAACTCAAATTAAAAATGAATAAATATAATACCTGAAATTCCGGATGTTACGATTCTCCCCCACTTAAATTTGAATTCGCCCTCGAAGTCTCATCCCTGAAATAGCTCCGGATGCTGCTCCCGCATCTCACGCTCTGGCTCCCAGGTCAACTCGGATCCTCTCTGATGTTGCCACTGAACCTGTACCAGAGGCACCTCCTTGTTCCTCAGAACCTTGATCTTCCAATCCACAATCGCAACTGGTCTCTCCGTGTAGTTCAAGTTCGCATCCACCTGAATGTCCTCTAACGGCACCACCGCCAACTCGCCGGCTATACACTTCCTCAACTGAGACACGTGGAAGGTATTATGAATCCGCTCCAACTCCGTAGGTAGCTCCAAGCGATACGCTACCCTGCCCACCCTCGCGATCACTCTAAACGACCCAATATACTGGGGCCCTAGCTTGCCCCTCTTCCTGAATCGAATCACTCCTTTCCAAGAAGATACCTTCAGGAAAACATAATCACCGACCTGGAACTCAAGCTCGGATCGACGTCTATCCGCATAACTCTTCTGGCGGCTCTGAGCGGTCAACAATCTCTGCCTGACCCGCTGTATCTGCTCTGTCGTCTAAAGCACAATCTCTATGCTACCCATCACTCATTGCTCTACCTCTCCCCAACAAATGGGAGTCCGACACCTCCTCCCATACAACAACTTAAAAGGCGGCATACCAATGCTCGAATGATGGCTGTTATTGTAGGAGAACTCTGCTAAGGACAAATACGTGTCCCAACTCCCGCCAAAATCCAACACGCATGCTCGGAGCATGTCCTCGAGCGTCTGAATCGTCCGCTCGCTCTGACCGTTAGTCTGTGGGTGGTATGCGGTACTAAAATGCATCCTCGTACCCAACTCCTCATGGAATTTCTTCCAAAATCTGGAAGTGAAACGCACATCTCGATCTGACACAATCGAGATCGGCACCCCATGTCGCGATACCACCTCTCTTACATATACCTCTGCTAACTTTTCCGTAGAAGAACTCTCACTAATGGCAAGAAAGTGAGCGCTCTTTGTCAAACGGTCTACTATCACCCAAATCGCATCGACACCCCTTGCCATTCTCGGCAATTTGGTGATAAAATCCATGGATATCTGCTCCCATTTCCATTCGGGAACCTCCAACGGCTGCAACTTACCATGCGGTCTCTGGTGTTCGGCCTTAACCCTACGGCAGGTTAAGCACCTCTCAACAAACCATGCGACATCCCTCTTCATACATGGCCACCAATACTCCCTCTTCAGATCTAAATACATCTTAGTGGCACCAGGATGGATCGAGAACTTCGACCGATGAGCCTCTTCCATCAAAATGGTACGCGTCCCTCCCACAAACGGTACCCAGATACGCCCCTGAAATGTCATAAGCCCCCTGCCATTAGTAACGAACTCCAATACTAACCCAACAACTCACTCTTTCTTCTGCATCTCAGGCTGCATAGCCTCAGCCTGAGCCCCACGAATGGTGTCCAACACCGGAGCTATCACGGTCAATCTCAAACATACATTTCGCAACGGGGTGGTCTCCGCCCTGCGGCTCAGTGCATCGGCTACAACATTAGCCTTACCCGGGTGGTACAGGATCTCATAATCATAATCCTTGACCACGTCCAACCACCTCCTCTGTCGCATGTTTAGGTTGGGCTGATCCATCAAATACTTCAGGCTCTTGTGGTCCGTGTATATCGTACACCGAACCCCGTACAGATAGTGACGCCAAATCTTGAGGGCAAACACCACTGCCCCCAACTCTAGATCGTGGGTGGGATACCTTGACTCATGAGGCTTCAGCTGCCTCGATGCGTATGCTATCACATGCCCTCTCTGCATCAGCACCGCTCCCAACCCCAAGATCGATGCATCACAATACACCACAAAGTCCTCCATCCCCTCTGGGAGGGCTAACACTGGGGCTTCACATAGCCTCTGGCGAAGCATCTCAAAGGAGGTATGTTGCTCTGGTCCCCATGAAAAAACGACACCCTTCCGGGTTAACCTGGTGAGTGGCACAACGATCTTGGAGAAACCCCTGATAAATCTCCGATAATAGCCTACCAATCCCAAGAAACTCCTGATCTCGGACGATGACCTCGGCACCTCCCAACTCATCACTGCCTCCACTTTGGCCGGGTCGACCAATATCCCCTGCTGGTTAACGAGGTGCCCTAGGAACTGGACCTCTCGCAACCAGAAATCACACTTGGAGAATTTGGCATAAAGCCTCTCCGATCTCAGTACTCCGAGGATCTCCCTCAAATGCTCCTCATGCTGCTCTCTGGATCTCGAATACACCAAAATATCGTCGATGAAAACGATCACCGACCGATCCAACATCGACATGCACACTCTGTTCATGAGATCCATGAACATTGTCGGGGCATTGGTGAGTCCGAAAGGCATCACCACAAACTCATAATGCCCATAACGAGTCCTGAATGCTGTCTTCTGAATATCCTCATCTCGCACCCTTACCTGATGATACCCCGACCTCAAATCGATCTTGGAGAACCAAGATGCTCCCTGCAACTGAACGAACAAATCATCGATCCTCGGCAACGGGTAACGGTTCTTGACCGTCAGCTTGTTCAACTCCCGGTAATCAATGCACGTCCGGTGTGAACCATCCTTCTTCTTGACAAAAAGGATAGGCGCTCCCCACGGCGAGCTGCTCGGCCGAATAAATCCCTTTCCCAACAGCTTCTGAAGCTGCGAGGATAACTCTTGCATCTCTGGAGGTGCAAGACGATAGGGCACCTTTGCAATAGGCGGGGCCCCCGGAACCAAATCGATACTAAACTCCACTTGCCTCACGGGAGGCACACCCGGCAACTCCTTTGGAAATACGTCCGGGAACTCACGCACTATCGGAACCTCCTCAACTGACCTCGGTCTCTCTGAATCAACCCGCGTATCCATCACATACGCCACAAAGCCCTTACAGCCCTGCTGTAAACACTGCCTCACTCTAGCGGCCGAACAAAACGCTGACCCAGAACGTGTACCCTCGCCGTACACCGTAAGAACTCCCCCACTAGGGTCTCGTATGGTCACCAGCTGACGCTAGCAGTCGATAACCGTACTGAATCTGCTCAACCAGTCCATGCCCACAATGACACAGACATCACCCATCGCAATAGGAACCAAATCAATCGGGAACTCAACACCGAAAATCTCGAATATGTACCCTCGGATCACCTCTGTGGCATATATCACCCTCTCGTCAGCTATGGAAACTCTCAGAGGCCGACTCAACGCCTCACGACTAACACTGATATGCTGACTAAAAGCCAAAGATACAAAAGACCGACTCACACCCGAGTCAAATAACACCAAGGCAGGTACAGAATTCATAAGAAAAGTACCTACACATAACATAATATAAGCATAATATCTCAACATCAAAATAAATACACGAAAGAATACATACCAGCCACGACATCGGGCGCTGCACGGACCTCCTCCGCAGTCAACTGAAAGGCTCTCCCTTGTGCCCTCGGCGCCTCGGCCTTCACTGGCCGACTCTCGGTAGTTCTGATGGCGGCAGGGGCAGATCCCTGAGGTGCTCCCTGTGCTGATCCCCGCAACTGCGGACACTCTGCCTTCCGGTGTCCGGTCTGGTTGCAGTGAAAACATACTGCAAACCCCTTGGGGTAGTCCTTGGCCATATGCCCCTCCTTGCCACATTTGTAGCAAGATCCAGCTCTACAAACTCCATCATGACCCTTGCCGCACTTTCCACAAGTGCGGCCCTTTTGGCTCCCTGCTTTGGGATCAGCGGGCTTGGCCCGCTTGGCTGCCGGCTGGGACTGTGTCGGTCGTCGATCCCTCCCTTGAGACTCCGCCTCCTCCCTAGCCTGAGTCTCTAGCTCAATCTCCCTCTTCCGGGCATTTGCCTGAAGCTCGGCAAATGTCCGGTACGAGGAGTTCGCCACGAACTCCCGAATATCTCTCCGCAAAATACTCAAATAATGGCTCATACGTGCCTGCTCAGTAGACACGTGCTCAGGGCAGAACATCGCCCTCTCATGAAACATCCTAGTGATAACCGTAACGGATTCTGTACCCTGCTTGAGGGTCAAAAACTCCTATGCCAACCGATCTCGTTCTACTGGGGGAACGTACTCATCACGAAACATGGTGGTGAACCTCTCCCAGGTCACCGCAGCAAGCTCTGCTGGAGAATAGTGTGCTGTCATGAACTTCCACCAATCCTTCGCCCCCAGGCGAAGCTGGCTCAGCGCAAACCGAACCCTCAAGTGCTCCAGGCACGAGCATGTGTAGAAACACCCCTCAATGTCAGATACCCATCTCATCGCTGCAATCGGGTCCTGCGTCCCGTCAAACTCTGGTGGCTTCGTGTTGCTGAAATCCCTGAACAACAACGAGTCACCCCCTTGCGGCCTAGCAGCAGCAATGGCAGCGGTGGCCTCCGCAACAGCAGCCTCAGAAAGAGCGGCATAATGCTCGTCAAAAGTCTCAATCAGCATGGTCTTGATAGACCCGAACATGGCCGCAGCCACCTCCTCATGGATGATCCGGCGGATCTCCTCATCACTGGTCTCGCTGCTCTCTGGCGCATGACGTGTCCTCACCATGATCTACCTCTGAAAAACAACATACGATATATTAGAAACTCACTCGAGCATACTCGCACTTGATAACTCGTCCTTCCTTGTCTCCCGGCATCCCGAAGATTCTTACTCGAACTGTATACCGTCCCGGTGTTTCTAGTAGTACGGGCCCAATACTACCTTCCACACCGCGTCAGTATACAACCCAAATCCTCCTCCTAGGATCCCAAGTCCCAAGTACTCTATTATGCAAAATCCTTTCTCTAACAGATCTCTCATAAGGTCCTCGCTGCTACCTACTCACTCTTAAGCATCTCATAGCAGCTCACCTCTCCCTTGGCTAAGGCATCACAAATCAGGCCATTCTAGTCCTAATAGGAGTACCTAGCCCACTCTAGCACGAGAATACATCATATCAATATCATAAGCATATAACATAAAGGTATCTTGGGAAATCACCGTTCGGGCGCTGACTGATCGTACACACGACTCTGCTCTGCGTTTTCCAAAAATCTCTTACTCTTTTTGAAAATATTTCTCAAATCCTCAGTTTGAGTTCAAATACGCCCGAAGGTGTACTCGAATCCCTCAAACCAAGGCTCTGATACCAACTTGTAACACCGTAAAAATTAAAACAATTTTTCGCATTTTATAAAAACATAATTCATTTATTATTCATAAAAACATCATTGTTTGAAACTCAAATCCATAGCATATAAAAATCCCAAGATCTCATAAAATAAAAATCCCGATGTGTGTACTGATCAGGCCGGCGCCTTCCCGCGATCCTCACTAGTACCTGAAAAAAATAACACGAAACACTGTAAGCACAAAGCTTAGTGAGTTCCCCAAAATACCATATATATAACACATATTAGCCACTTGAGGCTATAACTCTTTGAGTCCGTGCACCCAACTCTATGAACCCTCAGGCTCTATCTCTGTGAACCTTCCGGTTCTAACTCTGTAGCATGCACAGCATAAATCACATAGAATAATGCAGTGCAACACGTAACACATATATAGCATACAACACTGTATCACATAACTGTAATTACCTACTCAAGGTAAAGTATAGTGAGAAGACTCACCTCGCGTATCTCGGTAACTCGCAAATCCCTGAAATCACTAGTGCTCGATCACCCGAGATATAGTCCTCCTATAACACAAATACATCCCTAATTAACACTTTCCAAACTAGGGTTGACTAACTCTATCAAGTCAACATCGGTCAACTCTAGTCAACGGTCAACGGTCAACCCAACTCACCGAGTCTGGCGTGGACTCGCCGAGTCCCTTCGGGGACCCGATTCCTCTGAATCCCCTTCCGACTCACTGAGTCACTCACCCAACTCGGTTCCTCAACCCCTGGTTCGAAAACACGGAACCACTCGCTCCAACTCATCGAGTCTGCCAATGGACTCAACGAGTGCATTCCATGCACAACCCCAAACGACCTTCTGAGGTCAGATCTGTTCCACTAACTCATAGCTCCAGTCTTTCCAAGCTTATTTATCACGTAAAGTCTATGTCCTGGCGCTCATATCACACCTAATGACTCATAAATGGTGTTTTAACCTCAAACATAATGATCCCAAACCAAAACCTCCATAGACTCATATAAAGCTTGGACAAAGAGGCACTCTGGACCTCCATGGGTCCAGATCCAGAACCTCACTCGCTTAGGGGACCATGGGAGCACTAGATCTAGTCACAAAAGGGCTCAATAAGCCCTAAATCAGCTTGAACATCACCTCAACATAAAATGGTTCAAAAACAGTACCTCAAACGTGATGTTCTGGACCTCAGATCTTCAAGAAGTTAACCCTCTTGCTTCCTCTTGGCTATAGCTTCCTTTCCCTTGCTATACAACACCACCAAGGTCAACAATGGCTCCTTCTCTCACTCCAAACTCTTAATCTCACTAGGGTTTCGCTCTGGGGGCTGTTGAGCACAAATGACGGCCATAAGGCCCTTTAAATAGGCCCCAAACCCGAGAAATTAGGGTTTCATTAAACAGCGCGGACTCGCCGAGTCCACCAATGCGACTCGTCGAGTCCGGTCATTAATCCGGGTGAGAAATCACGTCTCTACTCGGCGAGTCTACGTACCAACTCGCCGAGTCCTCTCACAAAACTCGAAATAAAAATGAATAAATATAATACCTGAAATTCCGGATGTTACATGAGTTTAGGGCACATGAGAAGGATGCCACCAAGGTAGCTTGTATCATGATTGCCACTATGTCAGCTGAACTCTAAAAGTCCTATGAGGACTTTTACCCTTTTGAGACGCACCAGGACCTGATGGAAAGATGCCATCAAAGTGCTCATCAAGAGAGGTATGAAATCATCTCTTCTATGATAACAACCAGGATGAAGGATGGTGAACCCATCACAGGCCACTTATAGAAAATGCAAATGTTTGTGGACCGGTTGCTAAAGTTGAATGTGAACTTTCCTGAGGAGTTGGCTATAGATATCATTCTACACTCCTTACCTCCATGTTATGATCAGTTCCGCATGACCAATCATATGAACAAGGAGGAGGTCACACTTAGCAAACATCAAGGGCTTTGAGGACTGTTGAAACCGGTCTCAATAGTAAAATGTTGTTTCTACTCCTACCGCATTGGACCACATCAAGGTTTGGGGTTGCGAGGCTTTCGTGAGATGCGATACTCATGACAAGCTCGAACCTCGGAGTGACCGGTGTATTTTCATCGGCTTACCACAGAAATCCTTTGGTTATCTCTTCTACAGACCGAGTGACATTGTTGTCTTCGTTGCGATGAGAGGAGTCTTTCGTGAGAGAGAGCTCATAGGACAAGGAGACAGTGGGAGGCAAATTGACCTTGAAGAACTTCAAGAGTCAAGCGGTGAAGGAACCTCAAACGTTAGCGATCAACCTGAGGAGGAAACTCTTGTTGAGCCGATTGACGAGTCTGTACCTCTGAGTCATTCCAGTAGAGTTAGGGTTCCACCTGAGTTTTATGGTTTCCATATTGATGCAGAAGGTGATACATTTATCAGTGATAGCACACTAGTAAATTTAGATGAACCTAACAACTACAAGGAAGCCATGGTAGGCCCCAAGTCTGCTAAATGGAAAGAGGCTATGGACAACGAGATTCAGTCCATGTATGACAATCAAGTTTGTAACTTGGTTGACAATGTATCGGGTCGTAAGACAGTTGGGTGCAAATGGATCTTCAAGAAGAATACTGACATGGATGGGAAGGTACACACTTATAAGGCATGACTGGTTGCGAAGGGCTTTACTCAAACATTGGGAGTTGATTATGATCAGACCTTCTCACTAGTAGCGAATATTAAGTCTATTAGGGTTATGCTATGAATATGAAATATGGTAAATGGATGTCAAAACCGCTTTCCTTAATGGGAAGTTGGCTGAGGATGTTTACATGAGTCAGTCAGATGGTTTTGTCGCTGCAAAGTACCCTAATAGAGTGTGTAAGCTTGACAAATCGATTTATGGATTGAAACAAGCACCTCGCAGATGGAATCTTTCTTTCGATGAGAAAGTCAAAGAGTTTGGATTTTCGAGAAGCGAGGATGAGTCCTGTGTATATGTTAAAGCTAGTGGGAGCATAGTTAGCTTTTTGGTATTGTATGTGGATAACATATTACTCATAGGAAATGACATCCCAACCTTGCAGGAGGTTAAGTCTTGGCTTGGGAAGTGTTTCGCTATGAAGGAACTCGTAGAAGCTGCCTATATGCTTGGGATAAGGATATTGAGAGACAGGAGTAAGAGACTAATTGGACTCGGTCAAAGTACCTACTTCGATAAGGTGTTAAAAAGATTCAGCATGCAGGATTCCAAGAAAGGTGACTTACCGATGCAAAGCAATGCCAAGCTGAGTAAAGCTCAGAGTCCGAGTACAGAGGCTGGGGTAGCTGATATGAGTCAAATACCACATGCATCCGTTGTTGGCTTGATCATGTATGCTATGACTTGTACTCACCCTGATGTGGCCTTTGCTTTGAGCATGGTCAGCATATATCAAGGGAATCCTAGCAAGGTCATTAGATTGCGGTAAAGAACATTCTCAAGTACTTGCGGAGGACTAAGGACTAGGTCCTTACCCTCGGTGGGAGTGATGACTTGAGGGTGGTTGGGTATAGTGACGCCAACTTTCAGACTGACAGAGATAATTTCCGCTCTTAGTCGGGCTGGGTCTTTACCCTGAATGGAGGAGCAATAACTTGGAAAAGTTTCAAGCAGAAGACACTAGCTGATTCAACTTGCGAATCAGAGCACATAGCAGCAAGCGAGGCAGCGAAGGAGGCAGTATGGCTACAGAACTTCATTGGAGACCTTAGAGTTGTACCATCTATAAAGGAGCCTATGGAGATTTTCTGTGACAACGAGAGTGCAGTTGCCTTAGCCAAGGAACCAAGGGATCACGGCAGATCCAGGCAAATCAATAGAAAATATCACTTCGTTAGACATCGAATAGAAGAAGGAATTCTCATGGTAAAGAGGGTATCGTCCGATGAGAACCCATCAGATCCCCTCACGAAGGGACCGAGTAGGGTTAAGCATATACAGCATGCGAGGCGCATTGGGCTGAAGGACGATATTAGTTTTATTGATTAGATAGCTTTCGAAACTTGTAATAGTTGAAATGTAATTGACATTTGATGCATAAATAAAAGGTGCTTTTTAATTACTATTATGGTACTATCTTATGTCAATCATTTACTATTGTTTCACTTTTCATGTTTTGACTTCTAGAATAATTATATAATTCAAACTATCCACAGTCGATCATACGTTGGAAGTAGGTATTGAATCAATATTATCATGGATTTGGCTTGTAGATTTGTCTGAGTTATATTAGATATAGCAAAGTTTGCTGCAACATTCATGAGTGCTCATAAGGTCTGAGTATTGGATTAAACCCACACTCACTTGTATCACTTCATGGAATTTATCTCGAGTGATTGTGAGACGATAATATCATATAACTCTTCAAACCAAGAGATATGAGTTGTTGACTATGAGTTGGTTGTGCATTGATAGTACGAACCCGCTTCAGTAACTTGATGCTAAAAAAATGTGATGTTATGTACAATTTAATGAGTAGTTAGTACAAGCATATGAGTCAAAGTTTATCTGTTGCTTTTAGTCCTTAGAGGATTAAAAGTGATATCTTGGGCCCCTCGATGATTTTGTTATGACCTATGTGTCAGGCCCGGTCAGAACTAAATTGATGTGTTCGATTAAGTTCTATGTCAAACAAATCGGAGATCGAGAAACAAACTGTTGGACAATAAGTATGACGTTGTTCCATGTATTTGTCCGGCTAATATCTTTAGAACAGAGGGTTATATGATCACTTATCTAAAATGGAGCGTCTCAGTTCGGCAGAGGCTTTTAAGAGCTACAATTGCTAGTCGGTGTTTTAAGTCATACTTATAGTTATAGTTATTAGACTTATCCAAGTGGGAGACTGTTGGATTTAGTGCCTAATCTCATAACTATAATTGGTATGTACTTGACCCGAAAGTAGCATGGTCCATTTGGGTTGCATGGCACCGGAACAATTTGTAAGGATGGACTTTTGAGAAGAGGATAATTATGATTTATTAATATATTATAAGTTCTAATATATTAATATGAAATCATATTATTTAATTAGTATTGATCAAGAATTAATTTTGTGATCAAAAGAGACTAATTAAATATATGGGGATTGATTGTGTAAATCATTCATTCTTATAAAGTGGGCTTATGATCCGTAGTTCTTTATGTTGGGCTAAATCCATGTGGTGACCCATGGATACTCCATGGAGGTTAAAACTCATGGAGCCTAAGGAATGTGGAAAGTCATGCACATTAGGGTTTGCATGGTGTAACCCTACTTGTGTCACACTATATAAGAAACCTCATGGCAACCAAAATCGGCACTTAAGTGAGATACAAGAGGGTTAGCTGATTTTGTGTGTGCAAGAAAATCCCTTCTCAAGTCCTCCATTGTTGACGGTGTTACTTAAACCATTTAAGGCATCACACTTGGGGTGCTAGACTCTTAAAGGCTTAAGGTTTCAAAGCTACAACAAAGGTAAGTCATCTAACTAGATTTTTGTAGTGTATATACTCCATAGTATGCTAGTTAGGATGATGCCTTGGAAAATTGAAATTTTGCATGTATAGTAGAGAAAACATACATCCAAGGCATCTAGGGTTGCATATATACCATAGGAGTGTTAGAATGCTCAAAACCCTTCAATAACATGTATGGGTATATTGGGGAAAACTTACTTGAGCTTGGCTGATTGCACACATCACACTCTTTATTCTTTATCAAAAACTCTTTATTTTAAATTTTAGAAAAGTTATTTTCTTGTAAAAATCTTTCAAACCCAAGATTTGAGTCCAGACACACCCGAGAGTATGTCTGAATCCCTCAAACAATGGCTCTGATATCAACTTGTAACATCCCAAAATTCAAGACCAAAAATTTCATTTTCAATTAAGAGATTATAAAACCAATAGTATAAAATAAACATCCGTAGTGTCATCCCATATCAAAACCAGTATGTCAATAATCAAAACATGTTGTAATGAAACAATATCAGAGTATAATCCCAAAGATCTCATGTGCGGAAAACATAGGGTGATGCATTGCGATCGAGTCGGCTCCTTTCCTTTGAAAACGAAGAACCTGAAACCAAAATTGTAAACCGTAAGCACAAATCTTAGTGAGTTCCCCCATCATACCACATACCATAAATCATACATATTGTCAAACATATCCGGTTACTATACTACCCCTTCGGTCTATTTCAACCGGTAAATGCCTAGCATATCAGGGTGTTGGCCTACCTCTTCGGTACTGTCGACCGGTACCTAGCCTAACATATCAGGGTTTTGGCCTACCTCTTCGGTACTGTCGACCGGTACCTAGCCTAGCATGTCAGGGTGCTGGCCTACCCATTCGGTTCTTTCGACCGGTACCGGGGACTATTTCACTTCTACTCTACCACATAGCATCCTAATGCATAATTATATAAATCATATACTGCCTAGCTTATCCGGGTGCTGGCATAACCCTTCGGCCCTATCGACCGATACTAGGGTCTATCCTACCCCTCCTACCACTATCATATAACATCATAGCATACTAGCACATAAAGCATAACAGATAGTGACAAACCAGATAATTATCACAAATACAATCATCTCTACTATAACTCTTACTAGTGGGCCGACATTGGTGCCTTCGACCCACTTCTACTGGAAGGTAACTCACCTCATACTGCTGAAGTCCACTGCAAGAGTTCCTTGGTTGCTGTCCTGGCAACTCCTCGAGCTATCAATACCAATTAGCAGTTGGGTCTCAAACCATGATCCAAAACCCTTTCTTGGGGAGAAATGACCATTTCACCCCCGATCCATCGAGGCCCATACTTTATAATCCATGAAAGCCAATTAATGGCCCAATTTTCCAAATTAGGCCCAAACCTTACATGGGACTACCCTTTTGAATCCATTCCGTACTCCATAACCCTTCAAGGGTCAACCTTGGTCAAAGTCCACGTCAAAGTCAACATTCTGGTCAAAGTCAACATTCCTAGTTGACTCAACTCGACGAGTTGTTCCATCAACTCGTCGAGTTCCATGAATCTAAATCCCTGAATTGTGATTCAACTCGTCAAGTTCCCTGGCCACTCCTGGTCACGATAAAGCGAGTCAAATCGTCAAGTCCCTTTACAGACTCGTCAAGTTCTACCTTAAACTAAATCGAGACATAACGTCTCAACTCGCCGAGCTCCCATGTGGACTCGCCGAGTTACATGAACAGTATCGGGAAAATTCGACCGAACTCGTCGAGTTCCTCTATGAACTCGCCCAGTCCCTTGCATTTCTAGAATATACAACTTTTTCCTCAGATCTAAAGTTCCAAAATACAGATCCATATTGTTTCCATAACCTATTTATGTAAAGTTGACAACTTGATAGCTTTGCACACCTCAAATGAACCAAAACTCGAGATATAACAATCTACTTCCATGAACATGGCCTTTTCTTGACAAAAATGGGTTTGAGATCCTTTTTTGTGATTCTAAGGACCAAATATTACAGGAAAGTGGGAATCCATAACATACAATCCATGAAGGGTATCATTTTCCCACAATGGGGTCAAAAGACCCATAAATCAAAACTAGAAGAGATTTAAGCTATGAATCACCAAGATAAGGACTTTTTACCTCAGAAAACTACCAAACATGGACAAGATCCCAGATTTCATGTTTCTTCTTGAATCCCCCAATCTTCTCCTTCTTCCATAATCTTCAAAACACAGAAAATTCACTCAAAAACAACTCAAAAGGTCCTCCAAAGAGTTAGGGTTTCATGGATTGGGGTTTGGGGCTTGGAGGCTGGAAATGAGGCCAAAACCCTAGAGTTAAGTTGATTAAATAGGGTGCAAAATCCCAGATTTAGGGTTTCCCAAACCCAGACCAACTCGTCGAGTTGATCCTCCCCAACTCGTCAAGTAGGTTTCTCAACCTGCGTCCAATCTTATTCCTACTCGTCGAGTTATCCCTCTTGGACTCAACGAGTTGACCTTTAAATTGCATATTATCTTTCCTTAATTAGTATTCCAGATTTTGGGTGTTACAGAAACACTAGCCCCCCTTTGAGTGGTTTTTGAGTTTTTAGGTGATATTTCATGCTTTTGGTGTTCATAGAAGAAGAAGGGGATTCTTGGAGAAGTGTGGGATTGCTTGAGGCCTTCTTGTTGCAACTTGATCTACATCTTGAAGGTAAAAAGTTTCTACCTTGGTGATCTTACATGTTAGATCTAGTTCATGAAGTATTTTGTTCATTTTGGGTCTTTCTGTTAAAGATGGGTTTTTAATCTACTCCAGAAGCAATGGGTACTAGATCTTAGCCCCATTCAGTCCCTAGGTTCATTAAAATGCAAGCTTTATGGTGTACTTTGGTCCATGCAAGCATTAAAAACTTTTTTAAGTCCTTATTGAGCTTTTGAGTAACTTTTTGCCATGTAAGCATGTAAAGTTGCTAACTTTACGTGATAAGTAGTCTTATGGAATCAGATCTAAGAGTTTGGCACTTTGTCTTAACCAATTAAGGGCTTAATAGAGTGAAAAAGGGGTCTGAGGAGTACGTTGGGCAAACATAAGTGTACGCTCAGCGTAATGCTAATTTTGTGCTTTAAGGACTTATACTATGTGCTTCAAGATCGTGTATGTGGGGCGTACATCGTGAGTATGTTGGGCGTACCCTTCAGTTCAACATTTTAGGCCTTTTGAGTTTGGGCCTTGTTGGGCCAATGGGGTTCTGTTTTTGGGCCATGGTTAGGCTGAGGACTTTCTTCGTATTGGTCCCTTGAGAATTTTAGGCCCAATTACAAAGTTGGGCCATATTGGGATTTTGTTACTTTTCGTCTTGAGCTTTGGATTGCCATTTTGGGTTTTGGGCTTTTTATGCATGTTGGGTTGGGCTTTGGCTATGGAATAAGTAAGGAAAGGGTAAAATGTTCTTTTACCCTTTAGGAAGCTAGTTTATGGAATGGGCCTCAGATTTTGGGTTGTCAAGTTATTTATTGATCAATATTTGTATTTATTGTTAGTTAGCGCAAGGTTATCCGACTCATCGGTGCGAATAGTCATTTGAGTATCAGCGGATTGAGGTGAGCCTTCCTCACTGTACTTACGGGTAGGGGTGCTCACGGTCCGGTTTTTTTAGTTTTTAGGTCAAACCAAAGCCAAACCGTTAGTAACGGTTTTTCTGAAGCAAAAACCAAAGCCGAAGCGTTGAAAATTTAAAACCGAACCAAACCAAACTCTTACCAACGTTTTGGCTCCGGTTTGGTTTCACGGTTTGGGCTTTTTAGGCCCATTTTACTAGAGTCCATTAAATGAATTTAGTAAAAAAAAGCTGCATGTAACTAATTTACTAATTTAAATAATACAACATATGAAAACACTATTGTTATTCATATCCTTTTTTATATATTGAAAAACATATGAAGCTAGAAAAAAAACATATTAGATGAAAGTTTTTCTTGGATAAGAAATGTTGTCCATAATGCCCTCGGGATCCCAGGTGTATCTGTCACCTGCAGTCAAAATGTGAAAATACAACGCTTATTTTTTTAAATGTGTAAAAAGGTAAAAGAGTAAAATTACATGTAGATGCTTTGAAGAAAAAGTAGAATTGAAAATTCTGGTAGATTAAAGCAATATGGCCCATTAAAATCCCTCTAGTTGGATAAAGGATTTTACCAACTTCTTCAAAATTTCCATCTCCAAAGTCAACTCAATAAGAGAATGTTCATAAGGGTGTAACTGTCTTTTATTTAGGAAATTATCTTTGTAATGGCAATGTTAGCTCCTAATAATCATAAAACAATAAACATAAATACTATAGAATGATAGATAATTAGATACCATTTGAATTTGAACACTTATATCATTAATATATTTCGAATTACCTTCATTAGAGCATCAAGTTGTTTTACACTTTTTTTTTTCTCACGCTTAGCAACATTATCTATTCCTAATAACCATGCAAACTATAGCCTATAGTTAAAATCAATTAAAACAAGTGCTAAACTGCAAACTGTATATACTTTTTTTAATTAAAAATATTGTGGTTGCTGATTAATTACCCTTTGTAGGTGAGATTCTCTTGGCTTTTCTTAGTGATGAATAAAGAACATAAATTGAAGGCATCATGACTTTCTTTTGAAGCTTTACAATGTATTAGTCAAAAGTACATTTGTTTTGTTTTCATGCTTGGTTTGTGATGTCTCTAAATAGCTTCCATTCACAACTTTATAGGTGGCTATTTGCATCTGTTGGTATTGGGTATAAACATGCAAGGTATCAAGGGGAAATGTCTTAGATTGACTTATACAATCTACTTTTGACTTCTGTATAGGGAAGATGAAGAGAAAGAAACAGAATAAACCAACAAGAGAAGGTCCCCAAGCTCCTACTATTTTGTTACTAATGAATCTATTTATCAGAATCACTTGGAAGCTATTACACAAAGCATAAAATTGACTAAAAAAGCAATAATTAAGTGAACTCTAACAATAGATCGCACTGAGCATACCTTGATTTGATGGTGGTGCATGTTTGTATGTAGACAACAAAACCACTCTTTAACTTCATCACAAAAGATAGATATGTAGCAAAAAAAACCCAAATAATCATTTTCTAATGGAACTATGACAATAGAAATAGGTTTGTGATACAAAATCATGAGGTTAAAACATACAAAAGGAGCCGGACCTGCAAACGTAGAAGCATACCTGCAAATATTAGAAACACCCCCATGTTATTTGTATCCATTTGAGTATTAATCAGATTATCAAAATCACATTTGATCAGAAGTTAGAGCTTAGATTAAAATTAATAAATCAAAGGATTTGTTCTTAAAAGAAGAACGAGAAGCGGACCAGCAAATGGAACCGGAGGCGGAGCTACTACAGGCGAGGTGTCGACTGTCGAGGTGTAGTTGGAGGTATGCAGTTATGCACAATCAGTTTATGTCTCGGATAAGTGAAGAAGAAATGATGAACATCGAAGGGGAAACGACTTCGAGTCTTCTGTTTGAGGAATGAGGCTGCATCTTTTACGATCAGGGTAAGAGAAAGTGAGAAACAATCAAACAACCTAATTTCGTGTGGACTAGACTCTGGGATTAGGCAACATGCACTTTTGATTTTCAAACTAGTATTGGGTTGTGGTAATTAAATGTTGTAGGTTTAAATTTTATTATTTATAAATAACAATTAATATACTATACAATAAAATACAATTACATATAAAAAATAAATAATAAATATATAAAAGTCTTACGGTCCGGTCTAGTTTTTAGACGGTTTGAAATCTTAAAAACTGTAAGCCAAACCGTTCACTACGGTTTGAAAAGTTTGAAACCGCAAGCCAAACTGTAAAGAAAAATACAAACCGTAAAACCAAACCGATGACCAGTTTCACGGTTTCAAACCGAGTCGCAATCACCCCTACTTACGGGTCGAAGGCACCAATGTCAGCCCTTTGGATTGTTATCTTGATTTATCATATGATTGAAGACTATGGTGATCTATTAGATCTGTATCCTGGTAGATAGGATGATGTTATGCTTATTGATATGTTAGATCTGCCTGTTATCTATTCTATCTATATGTTTACCGATCACATGTGTTGATGTAGTGTGGTTGGGTTGAGACTGTACTGCTTTGTGCTACCAGTCAACAAACCTGGTAATATTTATATCGGTATGTTATATGTATGCTTATATGTTATGTATATGATGACATGGTTTGTGTGTATGGTTGGGTTGAGGCGGTCCTGCTTAGTGTTGAAGGACAACAGACCCAGGACGACCCAGATATGGGCCTGTGAGGCGTACCAGCCAAGCCGAAGGCCTGGAAAACAGTCCAGATAAGCTGAAGGCCCGGCGAGGCGATCCAGTCATGTTGAAGGTTCTGTGAACAGTCCAGATAATCTGAAGGTCTGGTGAAGCAGTCCAGACATGTTGAAGGTTCTGTGACCAGTCCAAATAGTTTGTAGGCCGGTGGGGCGTTCCAGTCAGGCTGAAGGCTCTGTATGCATGTTGTTTGGTGTTTATATTATCTGTTGTGTGTTGGTACTTTGCGGGAAACTCATTAATCTTTGTTCTTACAATTTTGGTTTCTGGTTTAGGTGTTTTAGAGACTCGTGGCAAGGCGAAGGCGTGACTGTACACATCCTGATTTTATGTCATTAATCTTAGGAGGCAATGATTTTCAAATAATGTTTTGAAAACACTATTTTTTGAGCATTTTATTAGTAAAAGGATAATTTTGAAAAGTTTATAATTGTTGAAATTTTTGGGATGTTACAAGAATATCATTCAAAACATCAAGTGTACTCGAAATGGGGTAAGATGAACAAGGAAGTCAAGTTGTTTAATGATTTGTATACCAACATGAAACGTCAATGGAGAAACGGAGAAAGTGATGATGTAATTTTTGCAGAAAGCGCTGAAAGTGTATCAAAAAGAAAACTTGAAGGCTTTCAAGTTTCTTGAATTTGGAATCTGGTGAAAGATAACAAGAAATGGAAAAACAACAAAGCATCCGACGAACATATCAACTGTGGTTCAAGACACTCAAGAACATCTGAATCCGACCACACTACATCCCATGCTCGTGTTCAATTCAACCTCAAAGAAGATGAACTTGTTCCAGTTTCACCACCTTCCCGACCAATGGGAAGGGACAAAGCAAAAGGCAAAGGGAAAGCCAAAGGCAAAGCGTCGGATTCAGATGAGTTGAAAAAAATGGGGGGGATATGAAAGGTATAAAAGATAGAATGGACAAATTTTTGCAACTTGCTTCTGAAAGAGAGCTTCGGAAACAAAGGGATAGCGACTACAAAATACTAACGATGAACACATGGTAGATGGCCGAGGAGGAGCTTGAAATTATTTTGGCAATGAAAGCCGATCTCAAAAAACGATATGCTAATAAATAGGTTTAATCGTTTCATGTTTGTTTTTTTTTTTAAGGTTGTAGGTTTAAGGTTTTAGGTTGTTTTTTCTTTTAAATTTGATGTTATGTTTTTTTAAAGTAATGTAATGTATGAGTTTTAATTTTTAGTTAATGAAATGTTATGTTTTTTTATGAAAATTAAAAGTTATTATTTAGATTAAATTGTTAAAAAAAATGTGGCACCACTCCTTGAGTGTGGTAAGGAACCACACTTTGGTGATGTGTCACCTATTTCTCGAGGACCGGTTCCTACCACACTCAAGGAGTGGTGCCACATTGAAGACACACTTTGGTGGTGGGTATCCATTTCTCTATTTTCAAATGTCATTAGGGGTAGGGTTAGGGGTAGGGATGTTCATTTGGATGGATCGGTTCGATCCGATCCAATTAAGTATATTCAAATTGATTTCGGTTTTCAAAATATAGATCTAAATGGTCCAGACTAAATTTAAATCTGATCCGATCCAATCCAATTATAATTCGGTTGGATCGGTTTTTATAATTCGATTTTCAAAAACAAGAACACTTTAAATATATATATATATATATATATATATATATATATATATATATATATATATATAATTATAATATTATCTAATTTTTACAGAAGAAGCAAAAACAAATTATTTATTTGTGAATTAAAATTTATAAACAACTACTAGAAAGGTATATTATAGTTTAATATTTAATAGATAAAAACTTTTGAGAGAAAATGCATATTAATGTTTTTTGGTAAGTGAAACTTTTTGAACTTATTTGAAAAACTAAAATTATAAAATTAGTAAATAATTATAGATATATTAAAAATAAATAAACAATAAATTGTTATTTGGTTTTTTTGGGCTATTCGGTTCTTATTTTATAAACCAAAACCAATCCAAATCCAAAATAATAATTTGGTTTTGTTGAAAACCAATCTAAAAATCCGAATATCTGAACCAAATAGTCCAATTCAAATTGTCTAATTGGACAACTCAGTTTTATCCAAATAATGAACAACCCTAAATGTCATATCATAAACGATCTTATGAGGTTATTCTATCAAATTTTAACCGGCTTAAACGGTTATATGTTGATTAGCGTTGTTGCCATCCATGTAGAAAACAAATCACATTTTCCTCCACCATAGTAAACTTTTAAATATACGTAACTTTGGAAGTATTTGAAATGTAACACCCTACTTTTGATGAAAACCGAAAGTGCATCATTTTTTAAAAAAAATACAATCCACACACTTCAACATAGTAATTATGAGCCTTAGGGTGGTGGACACCCTTTCCATTGCTTCTAAATTTCACACCAGAAATGTCTCATTGGGCGTTCTATCAAATATTAACCTGCTTAAGTTGTTTTATGATGATGTAGCGTTATTGGCATCCATGCAAGAAACAAATCATAATTTCATTCAACTTATTAAACTTTTAAATATGCATAACTTTGAAAAATTATAATTTCATTCAACTTAGTAAGCTTTTAAATATGCATAACTTTGAAGGATTTGAAACTTAACACCTCGCTTATAATGAATAATGAAAACTGAAAAGCACATTCAATTTTTTTTTTAAAGATGTAATCCATAGACAAACATGTTTTTTTCAACATAGTAATTGTGAGGATAAGAGTGGTGGGTATCCTTTCCACTCTTTCCCAATGATACATCAAAAGCGGTGCCTAGAGGTCATTTTGTTAAATTCTAACCGGTTTAAGCGGTTATATGTTTCATGTGATGTTATTGGCATCAATGTACAAAACCGTTCCAAATATATTTTGGGTCCAGGATAAGAAAAAAAAAAGACCTTTAAAATACATAAATTTCATTAACATTTTTATATTAACTAGTAATTGAAAGTAAATTATTTATACTAGTTTCTAAATATAACATTTTCGATAACAAAAATCCATCTTTAAATAAAAATATTTCTTCTACCTTTTTGAGATCCAAAATTATTAATGACATCTTCAATATCGATCTTGTCTGACATATAATTAATAAAGTTCATAAAAACTTTTAGGCACCTTTAAAAGATGGATCATGGACGGTCGCTCATATCGCTCATCATCTGGGACGGGTTTGAACCGTACCACCCTATTTTTTAATGAAAAATAAACAACACGTCTATTTTTTAATTGATGCAAATATATATAGACAAACATATGTATTTCAATATTGTAATTTTAAGCATAAGGGTGGTAAGTATTTTGTGTTTGTTAAATTTATAAATTTTATGATTTATTTTATATATGAGAAATTAAATTTCCTCCTATATTTTTTTCCTATCTATCCTCTTGAAATGCTGATATATGTCATATTTTGAAAAAATTATAATATTTTTTAAAAATACATATTATCATTTCATATGGATAAAAGATAGTAAAAACAAAATATAAAAGGATATTTGATTTCTAATAGATTCATTTTCCATTTGATATGAACCATTGTTTGTTGTTGGTAGATAATGTTGATTTTTTTTTTTTTTTTACATAAGGAAATATTAGTCCAATTCATTTTTTTTACATAATATTAGTCCAATCCTATAATATACCTAATACCCCAACTGAAAAAAAAAATTAATGAATCCATCACCAATCTAGATGCCTACTAGATTGGTGATGAATGTTTAATTTTGTAAATTAAAAAGATATATGTTATTATTTAATTACTTTGTCTAAAAAGAATATATTATAGGATAAGAATGCACAATTATAAGAAAGGTAAAATGAAAATGGATTGATATTTGATGAATTGAGCCATAGAAATAAAACCAAAATTGACTGAGATTTACAAAGTTGTTTATCCCAACTGACGACACACACACACATATACACAAACACTATCGAGCAAATCAGACGGCTGAGGAAGAGGATTCACTCGGTGGACCAACACCATCGGTGTTCCTAGCATCACTGTACCACAAGCACAATCTTAGAAGCATAAAAACAAACAACGAAAAAGATGGTTTCGCAAAATTAAAATCAAGTGGTCATTCTTCTTTGCCTCTTCACCAACTATTCTTTCATATTTTCCCCTTTTCTTTCTTTCTTTCTTCTTCTTCTTCTACCTTTTTAGGGTTTTTACCCATCCATGCTTCGATCACTCATCACTTTCTTTTTCTTTCTTGTCCTCTGATTCCTTTACTTGTTCACAGCTTTTAGCAAGACTTGATTCTGTAAGTGATTTCCTGAGCTCCAGCTTTGAATTCTTACTGTTTACTGCTTAATTCATCATCTGTGTATGAGTGATGATCTACTTATCTCTACTTTCTGCGATTTAATTGCTTTACTAGACTGAATTTAGATTTTTAACTGCTAATTTTCAGATTTTTCCAAGTTCAGCTCTTAGGTTTGGGTGTAGATTACTTTTAAGATTTTTTTAGTTTGTTTGACGAAATTTTAGCTGAATTTTATCTATTTCTTACTGTTCTTGATGTTACTTGATAATACCCAGATATTTTTGCCTAAAATTTAGGTAATTAGCTCAAATAGAAATCGAAACATTACCATAAATTCGAAATTGATATCTGCACAGATTACAATTCTATGGATCTTTTTGTTTAATGTATTTCGAATCCACTAAGAATAATTCGTTCTGTACTTCTGTTCATCCTATGAACTTGCATATACACAAACTGTAGAGTTGCCTTCCTTGAGCTTTTTCTATCAAAATATTTCAAAATTTATTGTCTTTTACCACTAGATTTGTCAAATAATTTCATCAAATGTTTCAGTCTGTAAATTTCCATTTCTTGGTAAAGATTATTTCACATGGCTAATGGTTTTTCTTATTAATAGATCATGTTTTTCCTAAGTTAATCAGAACCCAACAATGAAGGCATTGCATAGAGAGGACATAACAGAATATGAACTCTCATTGTAGTACAATGGTATGATTCAAGTTCAAGAAACAATCTTTAAAGCCCCATTCTTTACACATAACAAGACAAACAATGTTATACTTTATACTGTGTTTGACATACATTGATCAAGACATAACTGTCCAAAAAGTTTGTCCAAGACCGAAATGACAAACTTTTCAGACAGTGAATCCATGTCCCACCTTTTAAGGTGAAATAAAACTACAATCTTTTTGTCCTAAAGACATAAGCTATGTCTGTATCAAATGCATGTCAAACGCAGTACAATTCCAAAGAGTACAATTACTTTACATTTTCATATGACCAAACGTTTGTGTTACAATGTGGCTCTAGGTTGGCTAAAAGCTTTCATGAATATCCGAGGTTGATACTCCGGAATCACTGATTACACCCTTTTCAGATGGATGAAAGCGGGCACCGTGAAAACGGTCGGCAAAAGCCGCCACAGGGTCAATGGTTAATGCAACATCAGCCATCAATGAAGCAAATAATGACAATCATGGCGGAACGCGATGCCGCCATCCAAGAACGGAATCTTGCAATATCCGAGAAAAAAGCCGCCCTGGCCGAGCGGGACATGGCACTCCTCCAACGCGATTCCGCCATTGCCGAACGGAATACCGCCATCATGGAACGCGACAACGCCATTACCACTCTCCAATACAGAGAAAACTCCATGAACAATAGCAATAACAACAATAATTCCAATAATACCCCCTCACCATGCCCGCCCGGATGCCAAATCTCGCGTTCGGTGAAACACGTCCACCACCCACACGCGTATCTCCAACACCACGAAATGGGCGGCGGAATTGGCGATTCCATTCCGACGTCCCCACCGGCACCGGAACCAAAATCCCGGCGGGTGAAACGTGTAAAGGAGACAAAACCGCCGGCTAAGAAGACATCAAGAATGTCCAAAAAGGTGAAAATGGAATGTGATGATTTAAACAAGGCAATGTTTGAGGAACCCCATGATTGGAATAAGGGGGGAGATGATTCCGGCGGTGGTGGTGGTGGTGGGGTTGATGATTTGAACCGTGGGGTGAAGTCGGAATGGAAAGATCAAGATCTTGGGCTGAATCACGTTGCGTTTGATGAATCGACGATGCCGATTCCGGTGTGCTCGTGTACGGGAGTTTTTAGACCGTGTTACAAATGGGGGAATGGTGGATGGCAGTCGTCTTGTTGCACCACCACCATGTCTATGCATCCACTCCCATCGCTTCCTAATAAAAGACATGCGCGTGTTGGTGGTAGGAAAATGAGTGGAAGTGTTTTTAATAAGTTAATAAGTCGACTTGCTGCTGAAGGTCATGATTTATCGAATCCTGTGGATTTGAAGGAGCATTGGGCTAAGCATGGGACAAATCGGTACATTACGATTAAGTAATAATAATGTTTGATAAATAATTAATTAATATCACAACACCTTATTTTGGTGTGGTTGAAGTTGAAGGTCTAGATTCAGAAATGTTGAGAAGATCAGTTCATGTATTTAGGGTTGTATTAATGGCTGATTTCTTCACTTCTGATGACTACGATCAATGAGTATTGAGTTATTTATGATGTAAGTTATGTAGACATTTGTTTTTTTAGAACAAGGACTCACATATTTTCTAAAGTAGTATCAAGCATGAAATGACTTTAGTATCGTGAATGTCTTTGACTAAATTTCAAAATGGTTTTAACTTTATGAAATTACTTTGACATAACATGGACTTTACCCATATGCTTTCAGGAACGAAATGCGGATAGTGGGAAAATGATCGATGTAGTTTGAATATTTAATTTCTCTTTATTAAATTATAATTTTGATCATTCTTAAAGTAATTATGTAAAATTAAGGGTTTTAACATGACATCACCATGAAGTCTTCCTTTCGGTTTTCATTGGCCCCTCATTAATTTTTAGGTCCTTTGAGACCATTAAAGAGTTAGAAATAACCTGCTATAAAGAAAAAATAGAAGGTTTATCATGTTTCAAGGTAAGTCATTTTAGACAAGTATGAGCTCGATTAATGAGGCTAGGCCATGTAGATACGTAGTTGCTCCATTGTCTTAAGGGAAATTCATTTAGTCCAATTCTCTTTCATATATTAGTTTAAATGGTCTCTCCTGACTATTTTTTGCTTACTATTTTTTGCTTTTAAAGGGCTTGAATTTGTGATTTTATGGTTTAAAAGGTCACATTTTAAGGGTGCAACCGGTGACACCCATCCTACTAGAATATTTGTTTATTCCACGTCAATGCCAACTAGATTAAATATGTCAAGTCATTGTCATGTGTTTTGTTAGTAAATGAAACTTAATATCCGTTTAAACCCTCTCAACTGTCCCTTTCATTTATTCTACTACCTTTTTCATCGGTATACTTTTTTCAAACCGTTATTGACACGAAACCGTTTCTTAAACTCCTCGCTCAAATCGGCTAACATAATCAATCATGTGGTTGTCTACATGAAGATAGATCTTCATTTTGCCGGAATTTTTATGAGGTACCCCGCTATTTGTTACTCAGATTGTGCAGAGCAAAGGTTCGATGATGTCGATTTTGCTGGAATGGACAAGAACGAGTTTGTGGTGTTCATTCAAAGATTCGCTAATGAGGTATGCTTCAATGTTTACTTTTGCATGCCCGATGTGGAGTTCCCTGATGGATTGAGGGTAATAGCTACTGATATAGACTACATGGACTTCATCGAAGTAGGGTATGCTTCTGTTGTTGTAATTCATGTATACATGGACCATCTTGGTGTTAATGTACATCAATGGATTCATGACGAGCAAGCCGAATTATGCAGTTCATTAGACAAATTGTCTGCTAGAAATGAAGTTGGTGAAGAAGTGCAATGTGGTATGGATATGGATGATGGAATTGACATTGAGGATTTGGTAGATCATAGTTGGCAAGGTGTTACGGAGGATTTGCAAGGCACTAGGGAAGATTTGCAAGATGAGGAAGATGATGGCATTGACATCGAAGTTGACAATGTGCAAGGTGATATGGAGGATCTACAAGGTAGTAGGGAGGATTGGCAAGGTAAGGAAGATGATGGCATTGACTTGGAAGTCGACAGTGAACCAGATGAGTGTATTCCTACGAACAAGACAAAAGATGATGAGTTTTTGAGCAAACTGTGCCCAAAGGACCAAGTTATCCCTAACAGACCTCCTCATGAAGAGCCATATGATCATGTAGATGAGGATGAGGTAATATCTAATGACCAAGATATTTACAATGAGAAAGTTCATTGGAAAAAGCAGAAGTTTGTATTAGGTATGAGATTTGTGAGTCCTAAACAACTGAAACATATGTTGTGTAACTATGTTGTTGCAAATGGTTATCGGTTATGCTACAAGAGAAATGATAGCGGGAGACTTTTAGTGAAATGTTGTTATGGTGCTTGCAAGTTTAGATTATGGGCATCTTGGATGAGTGAGGAAAAATCTTTCCAAATTAAGAGTCTCATAAATGAGCATAACTATGCAAGAAACTTCAAATTAGATTCAATTGTGAACTATACCTGGATAGGTACCCATTACACTACCCAATTCTTACAGAAACAAAAAGCTAGTGTTAGGCTCCTTAGGGGTGAGTTTAAAGAGAAATTTGGGATAGATGTAAGTATGGGACAGTGTAGAAGAGCAAAGAAGTATGTAATTGAATTGATTGAGGGAACACTAGTGGATCACTATGCAAAGCTATGGTCATATGGTGAGGAGATAAGAAGATCAAATCCTAGATCAACAGTCAAAATTGATGTCAATGCTATGCCATATGGTAAGACTTGTTTTAGCAAGTTTTACATTTGTTTTGATGGCCTAAAGCAAGGGTGGAGAGGGAGCTGCAGAAGAGTAATAAATTTGGATGAGTGTTTCTTAAAGGGTTTGTGTTCAGGAGAGCTAATATGTACTGTAGGAAGGGATGCTAATAATCACATATTCCCAATTGCATGGGCAGTTGTATGTGTAGAGAACAAAGCAAATTAGAAATGGTTCTTGGAAAATCTAAAAGATGACCTCCATCTAGATGATGGTTTTGGTATATCATTGATGTCGGATCAACATAAGGTATGACCTATACTTTCAACTTTTATATATTTTACATTTAGGTTACATTATGTCTAAAATATCACTGTTATTTGATAGTGTTTGTTAAAGACTGTCAAAGAAGTGCTTCCTATTGTTAAACATAGGCAGTGTGAAAGGCATATAGTTGCCAACTTTAGGAAAAGATTCAATGGTGTACACTATGATACCATGTTTTGGTAGGCAAGCAAAGCATCCACTAAGCCTTTATTTAATGTTGCCATGAAGGAGATTCAAGTGCTTAACCCTGCAGTCTATGATTACCTTATGGAAAAAAACCCCAAATCTTGGAGTAGAGCATTTTTCAAGAAGGAAAGATGTGTGATGCAGTGGAGAATGGATTATCTGAGAGCTTTAACAGTTTCATCAGGGACGCAAGAAAAAAGCCAATCATCACCATGTTAGAGGAGATTAGATTATATGTTATCGAGAGGCTGTACAATTTGAAGATGAAAGGTTGTCCATGGCCTGATTACAAACCTTTCCCACCAATTACACTCCTACTAAATAAATTGAAAAGCGCTCAAAGGTACTTTCTAATCTTTACTCTCTTACTCTACCTTACACACTAACATATGAGGTGGCTTAAATAGGTATTAGTAGGTTTTACTAAGTGGTCTTAACCAATTTGAAACCAAAAACCTAGCAGAATCATATGATGTTGACCTGGACAATAAGACATATACTTGTAGAGTATGGCAACTTAATGGGTATGGATGTGTGCATTTAGTAGCTACTATATCATATCTGAATAGAGATGTAGCCACTTATGTTGATCCAATGTTGTATGTTGCCTTCTACAAGAACACTTATAAATACCAAATACATGGGATGAATGGTAGGAACATGTGGCCACTTACTGAGTTCATACCACCCCTACCACCATTGAAGAGAAGAATGTTAGGTAGACCAAAGGTAAACAGAAGAAGAGATGCATCAGAAAATCTTCGAAGGTACACTGTGTCTAAGGCAGGGAAAATAATATTGTGTAGTGTGTGTAAACAAGCAGGTCATAACAAGGTTACTTGTCCTAAAGTTGAAAGGCCACAGGTAGAAAGGTCAAGGGTTCAAAGGCCTACATAACTAAAGGTCAAGAAAAGGAAAACAATGCCCAAGGGTAAAGATGGTGAAGTACGTTGTGGACCAATTAGAGTTGATGAAGGAAGTAGTGGACCAAAAATTGGTGGTAAAAGAAAAAAATTTGAGAGGATCATAAAAAAGAAACTTGCAAAGAAGGTTAAGACCAAGGATGGGAAATGTGAAACTAGTGCAAACCTGATAGACCTTAATGAGTAGGGAGAATTTGATGGTTTCCTATGGTTATGTTTGACAATGGTTTGACATTAAGTTGTACTTGTTTGCTTTGACATTTACTTGTTTGTTTGAAGTTATTATGTTTGCTTTGACAATGGTTTGTATTGTTATCATGCTTTGGTTGTCCTTATATATTAAGAGTTTGGGATCCCTAATAGTTTTACCTTGCATGCATGCAATTCCAATTCTTTGTCATGTGGTCCTTGTGTTCTTTCCGGAAAAAATATACAATTATTGTTAAAAAAAAAAAAGGGGAATGGTACTGGCATTGAATTCCAACATTTAAGAACTTGTGGTCCTTTCGATGTTAATGGACAAAAAATTGTTAACATTTTTATTATGCTTTTTAGCAACGTACTATACGTAATGACATAACAGTTGACATAATTTCACTAGATTATGGTTAATAAGCATCCCTATACGTAATTAAGGGTAATGGCAACACAACAATACATCAAGGTCACATCACATAACTACAAAGTGTTCTTAATTCAACTACCCAAGAACATTTGATTACAAATTATAAATGATTAAACCCAAAAAAAATCCAACGACAATGTAAAATCAACTTCAACTTCAACACTTTTGATTCCAGGTTTTTCTTCAACCTCATCAGTGCACTTAAAATTATTTCTTCATTGTTGCATTTTATTTCATCAACCCAAGAAATCAGTGCACTTTGAATCCAACCACCATCATCCCAAGCATTGTCACCATAACGTTGCCCATCACCACAACAATCGCTTTTAACTTCCTGTCATGATCTTCCAACTTGTGCTGGAGACTGATGTGATCAATCCGGCACACAATGAAATCTTTACCTAGCTGATCTTTGAGCATCTGCATCTTGATCTGGTTGGCAGCAATCTTGTCTCCACAATCGTAAACAATGGAATGCAGGTCGTTGAGGTTGAGAAACTCTCGTGAATTTATCGAGTCAGGTGAAAGGAGGTGATGGAGCCGACATTGCCATATTTTTGGGTGTTGGTCGGAATTGTGTTTGGCTTATTAGGGTAAAAAGGTCTCGATTTGTGCTAGGTTAAGCCCCAACGACTTGTGATGCTGCTTTATGCCCCCACCACCGACGTTTCCTTGTCCTATAAGGGTAGTTGGTGGGTTGGTAGCAATTAATGAAAGTAGGGCTATAAACAAACCAAACGAACACGAACAAGGTCTTGTTCATGTTCGTTCGTTTAAGTGCCGAACAACAAACGAACACGAACGGATAAACGAACGAGATTTTCTTATTCATGTTCGTTCGTTTAACAAATTACTTTGTTCATGTTCGTTCATTTATGTTCGTGAACATGCTAAGCGAACATAAACGAACAAACATAAACGAACATAGAGAAAAAAACACAATTGAACATATATGAACATAAACGAACATATAATATAGCAATATAATAAAAAAATAATTGAATATAGATGAATATAAATAACTTAAACGAACGAACATAAACAAACGTAAACGAACATCATAAATGAACGTTCACGAACATAAATGAACGAATAAGACCATTGTTCATGTTCGTTCATTTAACTAAACGAACGATAATTTTTGTTCATGTTCGTTCATTTATTAAATAAACGAACATAAACGAACTTCCCGCCGAACGGTTCTCCGAACGTTCAGTTCGTTTACAGCCCTAAATGAAAGCATTAAACAAGATTAGGTGGAGGCTTAGGTGGAAGAAAAGTCCACTCGTCCATAAGTCGATGTTGAGTCACCCGCTTAGTTGGCAAGTCAAACAGTTGTTTTACCTTCAATTGTGGGTTAAAGTATCATATTGATCGGTCATTTACAAGTACAAGCGCTTTAAAAACAAAATATAGTCACGAGGGACCATTTAAATTGATATACGAAAGATGGTCAGGATACAGTGACAATTTCCCTTGTGTTAACCCTCGCATTGCTAAAGAAACTACACCAAGGGTTTGAGCAGCTCACTCTTGAAATATCATTCCTCTGTTACAAACTCCAGCTCTAACTAAAATGACATCGTTATCTTTTTCACCCAACGACAATTGTGTCTAACGATGAGAGTTCCCAGCCTTGCTTATGTCAAGTAAAACCTCTTGCAAAACGACATGAATCGTGGAAGGCTACTAATCCTTCCATGAGTTTTTTAAACCGCATAAAGTCTATGGTAAGCTCCAACTTGAATCGAAGCTACTACATCTAATCATTCACTAGAACCCTAATTTTGTTTAAAAATATGCTAATGTTGTTCAAAAAAAAACCTAATTTTTTTTTGATGCTTTTATATAGATTTCTCCTTACAGCTATGATTTTTTCAAGTGGCTTGAAGAAGAGTCGAGGTCATGATTAACATTGGTGAGGTTGCTAGGCTTCAACAGAAGGTGGAGAAGCACAAAAGGCTTCGCATTTCTAAAAGGTAACACTTTGAAGAAGAAGCATGAAAGTTTGTCAATTGCATAATGAGGTTCAAGAAGACAGTGAAAAATCTTATGGAAATTAGATCCACTACTTTAAAATGGTTTAGTAGTGCAGGTTGGCGGGATATCAATAATGTTGTATCGTTTTGTGTAGTAGTGAAGATTATAAAAAGCATCTTTTGTTGTTCAGTGATGATGCTAAGTGAGAATCTTCTTTTGGGACCGATTGCTAGGGAATGAGTTAGCTTTTGTAAACAAATGTCTTTGTATTGGCATCTTTTATAAACACATCAACCTTTTATAATATACTGACAATGCATGGAATTTTGTTTAGGATTCCTTATGTTTTAACAATTATATTGTTATTGTGGTCCTCCTTTAATGCATAGAACAAACATTGGCACAATATTTAATAGCATAATAAATTGCTCTAATTAATATATAACAAAAGTGACTGTCAAACGTTTCCAAAAGGGCAATGTACTATCAAAAGGCATAGGTTTTAATAAACCCCATGTAGACACTACCAAAAATACATAACATTTTTAATACATATCAGTTTGCAAAATTACATAACACAAATTCTTCCTATGCAGAAACCTAATCAATGTTAATTGGTTTTTTTGGAGGTGTTTCCTTCACCATTCTTTCCCATAACCATAATTGGAAAGGAATTCAGTTTAGAATTGTTATTAATTAATTTATTTCTTTTTCGGTTTTTTGATAGATTGTAATGGAAGGATGGAGTATGCATGAGGGCAATCAGTAGGATACAAGTGATGTAAGGGGTATAAGTTGGGGGTGTTGTACCATATTCATTTCCCTCATCATTGATACCTTGTTGATTGATTGCCTTCATGCATACTTCATCCTTCCATTTCAACCTATCATACAACAAAAAAAAGAACATTTTAGTTAAAAATTATATAAATAATACAAGATGCATACAAGTTACCTGTGAAGTGTGGTTTTTTTAGCCCTCTTAGCTACTAACTTGCTTGGTATATCAATTATTGAACATGTTTTCCTTTTATTACCTACCACTTTGCACATTCCACATGTAACTTTTTTGCCAACTTTAGAAACTCTATGTTTTCCCCTTTCTCAATCACATCTCTTTTTCCTCTTAGTTGATGATCTTCCATGCATTCTTCTTGTTGTGGGGGAAAGTGGAATATAAGTGGTTTCTAGCCGCATGTTCCTACCATTCATAGAGATACTTCTCAATATCCCCATTACAGCCACTAAAGGGACACAACCATATCCATTTATTTGACAAAGCCTGGAAGAACATGTTTTTCCATCTATTTCTGCCTCAAAAGCTTCACTTGCTTATGGATTCAAATTTATTTAATCTACTAGGTAACACCCACCATAACCTTTGGTCAATCTTTAATCCATGCAACTTTTGCCTAATTGCATGAGAAACATCACTTGACCAACCCTTGTTCTTAGAATGAAACAATTTATAATATACATCCTCAATTCCTCCAACATTGTAATTATAGGAATCTTTCTTGCATCCACATAAAGGTAAAGCACTTAAAAGCATCAACTTCTTTTACTAGTCTTCAAAGGAGAGAAAGAGTAATGGTAGGAGAAATTTTTGGCCAAAAATGAAAAAGAAGAGAAATAACACAAATGAAATCATGTGTCTCTCTTTTAAACCCACACATCATATTTAAGTAGGTTTGAATATCTTCCACTTATCTTTTTTTCCCACATGTACATTAGTTTATATACTTTATATAAATGAACTCGTAAAGGTTTAAATAACTTGTAAAACATATTAAATCATACCTTATAATACAATAGTTATTTACACTCTTAAAAAAATATTTTTTTCATAAAATAATAATATTCTAATTAAATACAATAATTAGAAAATTTTATTAATAATCGAATTATAATAAATATTTAATAAATGACTATTTGTTAAAGATGTATATCTATAGAATTATATATTATAAACTATATCATCTTAATTTAATTCTTATCGATACTAAATTTCATAATCACATCCAATCTGAGTTGTCAAATAGTGAGTTTTTATCTAAGAAAAGTCTCCTAGTGAGCCTGATAAGCCCCAACTTAGCCTTGATTGCTTTTAGTAGATTTGCTTTATTAGAAGTTTCAGGGGTAGTTTGGTCCTTTTTGGGATTTTATCTGTTATTGGTTATGTGGGAGCACTAACCTTGTCCCGTGTCTATTTTTGGGACCACTTCCCTGAGTCTTGTTAGTATTTATCCCGGGATAATGACTTGAAAGGGTAATGAACTTTTGACTTTTGTCACATTTAGTCACTAAACTTTTTTTCGTTATCTATTTGCCATTGAACTATTGAAACTGTTCCCATTTTACCCTTATGACCGACTGTTGCCGGTGATAAGGGTAAAATGTGAACAGTTTCAATAGTTCAATGGCAAATAGATAACGAAAAAAAATTTAGTGACTAAATATGAACAAAATCGAAAGTTCGTTTCCCTCTAAAAATTTCAATGACTAAATGTGAACAAACTTCCTCTTGTATTATGTTTTAGCAAATTATTTATTTTTGTTAAATTGTAACAACATTTGTTGATGAAGAAATCTATGAAATAAAAATAAAACCTGAAAATATATTTAAAAAAAAAAACAAAAAACCAAAACCGAAATAAAAAACCAATGGTTTGACATTTTCCAAAATAAAAAATCAAAATTTCCAATCTAATTTTGGTTTTACAAAAAAATGAACCATTCTCACTGATGTGAATTATGACCATTGGTTTGGCATGCGAAATTTGTGACATCCCATGAATATGTAGTTACAACATCGTCTAAACTCATAATTCATAGTAAGGGGTTAGAGTATCATCGCATGAATACGTAGTTACAACATCGCTTGAACTCGTAATTCATCACCTACAGGTTATGGGCATGCTGGTGTTTCCACTGGGTTGTCTAGAATAGTCTGTGGTCGCCATCTATACTCTGGTAGATGACTACATCGCCACATTGTTGGTTAAGGTTATGGTATCTCCTTTCATCCTACATCACATATTCATCATCATCTATTTACCTAATAATTATCATCACCTTTCTATCATCACCTATCTTTCATCATTTTATTTTATCACACACCAACTATTTCATCTACCCATGTTTCATCTGCAACATATTTGTAGATATAAAATAAATATACTGTTTAAATCTTTTAAAACATGTATAAAATTGTTCATCCAGCATAGACAGCAAGTATTCAAATAATATGCACACATAGCACGTAATTTATATAAAATACTTCATATCTATGTGTAAGATGAAAGTAACTATATATACCATAAAAATCCCATAAATGCTTCCTAACTTCGAACCCCAAGGTTTACTCTACTAAAGCTTCATATTCTCGGCTCTCTGAACCTAGAAGGGTCCATATCTATCACACCAAAAAGCTCAAGATAGCTCTTCCTCTCACTCTACACACTCAAGCTCGCTAGGGTTCTCACTTATGGGAAAGGTAGTCGCAATTGAAGGCCATAAGTGCCTTTAAATATGGCTCGGGCCCAAAGATTTCGGGTTTCTGCCAACAGCGCGGACTCGTCGAGTCGCCTCACCGACTCGTCGAGTCCATTCATTAATCCGAGTCATCAGTCGCGACCTTACTTGACGAGTTGAGGCGTCAACTCGTCAAGTCTCTCTTCTTAACTCAAAAGAAAAATACTTAATTTATGATACCTGGAAATCCGGATGTTACATTTTCTTTTTTTATTTCATAGATTTCTTCATCAACAAATGTTGCTACAATTAAACAAAAATAAATAATTTTGCTAAAACATAATACAATAGGAAGTTTGTTCACATTTAGTCATTGAACTTTTTAAAGGGAAACGAACTTTCGATTTTGTTCACATTTAGTCACTAAACTTTTTTTCGTTATCTATTTTCCACTAAACTATTGAAACTGTTCACATTTTACCCTTATGACCGGTAACAGCCGGTCATAAGGGTAAAATGTGAACAGTTTCAATAGTTCAATGGCAAATAGATAACAAAAAAAGTTTAGTGACTAAATGTGACAAAAGTCGAAAGTTCGTTACCCTTTCAAGTCATTATCCCTATTTATCCCCCTGTAGGGTTTTTTTTTTGAGTAGCTAAGAAATTAAGTATTTATCCCCCTGTAGGTTTTTTTTTTAGTAGCTAAGAAATTAATATGTAAGAGAACTTTGTTCTTATTTTGGAGAGTCCATTCCTCTCGAATGAATGGGAAATCTATCCTAATTTTTTGGTGTTATTGAGTGTTTTGTTGCTATGAATCTGTTAGAATGCATGGTGTATACGATAGATTCAACATAGATCTATCAAATGGTGTCAGAGCGGTTGATGTTGGGGAAGAAATGACAGCAATGAGGATAATCCAAACAGATCTGCTAGAGATGGTGAAGCTAATGGAGATTCATCGTCAAAATCAGATAAAGAGAGAAGAAGAGACAGAAGCTAAAATAGCACAAATGAAAAAATATTACTACTCAGAGGAAGGGATGGAGGCTGAGAAGGCTAAATGGAGACAAATTTATTACTCAACCTTGAAGGAGAAGGAAAAGGTAGTCCATGAAGAGGAAGAAGAATCATTGGAAGTTACTGAGTTGGAATCGGATGATGAAGAAGTATCTTGGGAAGTTGCTGAGTCAGAATCGGAATCCAAGGAGGGAGCCGTCCATGGAAACAGCTACACACAGTCACAACCATCACCGCCACTACTGCGTGATGACGAAGATGAAGTATCATCGGAATTTTTTGAGTGGCAATGGGAATCCGAATCAACACTGCAGCTCCCACCCCCAATGTTGTCGCCGACACAACCAACACCGCCGACAAATCCACCTCCATTAGCACCACCGTCTACCCCACAACCACCTTCCTCTCTGCCTCTAGAGTTTAAGCTGAGTAAAGAGGGTGCAGTTCTTGACATTGGAGGCTCAAATCAGTTTGTTAGAAAACCTTAGATGCCTTTGATCGATGGCCACAGACCACCACTGCAGCCGCCTTCTTTCCCTCCACTACCACCATCAATGTATTCACCGTCATTGTTGCCGCCACCGGTGTCAACACCACCATTACCGGGATTTGAGGAAAAGAACGAAGGAACGTATTCAGAGCACCAACGAAGTCTCAAGATGGTAACGGCTCCGTTAAATGAAGTGACGGAAAAGGTAAATTTAGGTCAAGGCAAACAGAGCGTCGTGGTTATGACGACTCCATTAAATGGAATGTTTGACCGGGTAATATTAGGTCATGTGCTAAATGGGCTTAGTGAACACATTAGGACTGAAATAAAAATTTTGGGCCCACATGATCTGGACCAAGCTATGAAATGGGCAATTAAGTTAGAAGATAAAGAAAGCCCACGTCTGCAAAGGTCAGTAACGACTAGAAACCCTGCTCCCATGGCGATCTCTCCACTTTTCACGTTTTCTTTCATCTCCTTACCAATAAATCTATTTTTTGCTCCGAAGGTAAAATTAATGCTTCTAATGCTCACCTGTACGAAATTGAGATGCTTTTCTTTCCACATCAACCATATCACACAAATCCTTCCTCAAATTGTATCCAACTGCCTCGCACAAACACTTTCCATTGTTGCCAACTTTATCGAACGTTACTATGCATCATCAGCAGTACATGCCACCAATTGCACGATTGTTACCCAATGAGAAACCGAATCATTCTTTTGAAAATGAAGCTCGCTATGTTTTGCTGATGAGGCTGCAAAATACCATAGAGGAAGTTCATGCAATTAAGGCACACAATGTGTATTATCTTCCAAGTGTACGGAATTCCAGGTGCAAAATCATATGTTGGAAATAGATTTAAGAAGTGTTGTGGGGGAGGAATTTTTGTTCGTGGAAAAAGATAGTGGCAACACCAATCGTATTTTTGATAAAAGATGTTCAAAGTTATTATGAAGATCGCTCAGCAAAATACCATTTCAAGTACTACTAAGGAAAACAAACTCCAACTTGTGAATTCAAAACTTACATTCTGGACAAGGAAAGTGATGTAGTTGGAATTAGAGAGGAGAAGTTCGACAAACTACAAGTGAAATCAGTAGAATTGAGTGAGCAACTTGAGGTTATGGATTTAGAGCCTGACATGAATGAAGCGGATGTATATGGTCAAGTGAACAATCTGAAACCAGATCCAAAAAAAAAACCCAAAAAAAAAAAGTCTGGAAATACAAAAGGGATTCAAATAGGTAGCGGATTCGATCTGCAATATCACTGACAATCCAAGTGAACTCTCAAACTTGCATCACCCAGTTAATCAATATCTTTCTGAGGTTGTTGTTTTTGTGAATCCTAACAAGCAAGAGGCAAGCATGGATTGTCTGGAACCACATGACCTATGGCAGCAAGGGATTTCCCATGAAGGCATTGGGTTTTCCCATTAACATACAAGGAACAAGAAAGACTACACCAAGATTTTTGAAACGTTTTCTGAGAATCTAAAGTTTGGAATTCTAAAGGATTCAATACACAAGACCAACCTCGCTGAATTGCTTAGATATGAAATGACAACTTTAAAGATTATGCGACCAGGATGAAAGATGCCAAAGTTTGAAGAACCTAAAGAGAAACATCTCACAGAGGAGTTTGATAAAGTGAAGTTTGAGGGATTTTTCGTTTCTTATCTTGGGCCACTGATGTTATATTTGCATGGTTGGTTGCTTCAGGTTTATCCTTCATGTTGGCCCCTACACTTGAACAAGAATACAAAGGATACCCATTCTTTTCTTCACTACGAGGACAAAGTGAGAGTTTGGCCGCTGGTATTGATAAGCCCCAACTTTAGCCTTGATTGCTTTTATTAGTAGATTTGCTTTATTAGATGTTTCAGGAATAATTTGGTCGTCTTTGGGATTTTATGTGGGAGCACTAACCTTGTCCCCAGGTCTATGAATGAGAATTCTATGCTAATTTTTTGATGCTATTGAGTGTTTTGTTGCTCTGAATATGTTAGAATGCCTGGATAGATGCAACAGGAATCTGAGTTGTCAAATAGTGAGTTTTTATCTAAGAAAAGTCTCCTAGTGAGTCCATCATTTCATTGGTAATTGACAATTATTTCTAATTTGAAGTTTCCAGCACATTGATACTTATCTATAAATGATTTTGATTTGAAATGTATATTAATTCAAATATCTATGATGCCCACGGCCTAAAAGTGCACTCTCCTTTAGGACACAAAACCAGCACCCATTTACTGTATTTTTTAAATGAAATAGTCGACATCAATTTGAAAATGAATAAGAGAATTGCAAGCACTTCAGCTAATTTGGGTTCTTAAATCTCATATCAAAAATAGTTTTTTTGTTTCTAGTGAAAGTTAGGATTGAAAACACAATGTTCCACAACATATGCATCCTCTACCACCTCATTTGTTTCAATATCTTCATCATTAGATTATTTGTTCTAATTATCTAGACAAGATTCTTTAGGGGAACTTATCATCACAATTCTTGTTTAAAGGAATGACATCATCTTGATGAATTCATCATCCAAATTCGTTTTAAATACAACAATGTCTACTAGAATTATTTAATCTTAACCATTCCTCCACACATCATCGGCCCTCAACACAACATCGGTATGGTCCATATAAATGATATTGGGAAATTTAGGTCCAAAAAAGTTGTATCTAACAAATAGACATAGTCCATATAGTTTTCAAAGAACCTAATACCAATTTATAATTGTTGGGCCCCTAAACAATAGTAGAGTTTCTCAAACACTTTCCAACATTATTATTTCGTAAAGCCAAATTAAGTTCATCTAGACAAATAGGTTTCCTGAACAGATGTATCTACATTAACTTACATTAAAACATTTATAATTTGTGATGATATATATCTAATATAGTTAGTATAAAAATTTAACGAATCTAGATAATGAAAATAAAAAAATGTTAGCCACATCATGGATTGCAACACCTACTCGAAAATTCAGAGTCAGCATGAAAGACATAGATAGCTACATTTAAATCTAGCTTATGAATAAAGTTAAGTCCTGTTGATGTTTAGATCTAAACAGCACTTGACCGTCCATAAGCACAAAGTTTTCATCTTACAATACAACATCATGTACAAAGTATAAAATTATATTATAATATTTATTAAAAAAGGCCTCAGTATTGCAGAATAGACATCAAAGCTTTTTTAAAAGCCATTCAGTCCCGAAAGATGGTGTTCTTTTATAACAGATCTCGTCATTGGCCAATTCACTTAATTAACTTCATTAATAAATAAATTTTATAAAACAAATTTAAAACAAAATATCAACATTTAAAGAAAACAAAATAAATGTTTTTCTCACGGCCAATCCCAAGAGGTAATGGCAGAACCTGCTCCCCAAGGCGATAGGATGTGACAACGCCTTTTCCGACCAACAGGATCCTCCCTGTGAAGGAAGGCTCAACTGTTTTGATGCAGAAAAAGCTCAATTTACGACGATTTAACATTGGATTTTACGAAAATCAAATATTTCGCCCCAAAGTTTTGTAATTCGTCGACATGAAAACTTAGACCATACCTTATACATCATTAGAAGAAGAGCAAAGTCTTTGGTATAGATCAAGTATAGTGCATCAAATGAATATACATCGATTCTATAGTTCAATTCAAGCATATGTATACTTGATATTAACAAAAGAATCAGATGTATATTCATTTGGTGATATATACTTAATATATGCGCCGAGCTTCTATACAGTGGCAAACCGAAACGTATATCAATCAATCAGCCATCGTTATAAACGGATAACGAACAGATTATAAAAGATTCATCAAGAAAAATGATGTGAAAATCCAAATGGGGTTCTGTGTCAGATCACAAGAATCAATCACGAATTTATCAGACAGGGATAACTGTGTAAAAATATGATCTCATCATCCACAACCCCCATCAATAGCTCACGAACAACTTTTGTTACTCTGTATAAATCTGACCCAATCAAATATATGATGGTCTAAACGAAGAAAAAAAACGGGACTTTATCATGCTGACAACATAGACCTGTGACTTTATCTAAATCAAGAAAACAAATCAAACAATAGAAACAGAAAGAGAGATCAAGCGGGGAATGAATTGAGACTAGATTGGCTTTAAAAGGTGACGGCTTGAGATTGACCGATAGAAAGATTAGGGTTTCAAATGTTGCGATTGTGAGTCCTGCGTGCAGCTGATTATATAGCTTATAGTGTCGGGCCAGTGAAAATTATATTGCACGTATTTGAGCCCAAGCCCAAGCCCAATCATATTATAAATTATAAATATATGTACAATAAAATAACTTACAACCTCTCTCACATGGTTACTTTAGCTAATAGTATTGTTCCTAATGATATTGTACCAGTTAGCTAATATTATTGTTCCTAATTCATATTATACACGGATGGTGTTTGGTATTTCTTTTTAATAATTTTTTGGACTTTTGGTTTTTCTAAAAGTCAAAAGTTTAAAATTTTGTTTAGTAATTTCAAAAATTATTTTAGATTAACTTTTTGAGAATAAAAAAAAGAAGTTTAAGAAGTTACTATTTGTAACTCTTATTAACTTTTGGTTTTTTTACTTTGCATCCTCAAAAGTTCATATAAACATATTTTATTTATATATTTTTTTTGGAAGAAGACATAAATCAAAAAGTTATTTTCTAAAAAAAAAAAAATTTAGTTTAAAAATCAATCCCAAATACACCCATGTTATCATTTAGAAATCATTGAACTAAACTTTAGTTTCAACAAGTGTAAATGGTTATCCATGTTTGACAACTCACCCACCATTTGTTTCTCTTTGAGATGTCACCGTTGGCCTTTTATATGTTGCCAATTTTAGTCCTTGCACATTGTTTTTGTTGGACGATTTGACTTTTATCCACTTTTGCTAATTTTAGTCCTAAACCATGGTTTTTAAGAGACAATTAGACTTGTATCCACTACTCTACCAAGTCTTGAAGTTATTGTAGTTATAGATATAAATTCTCATTGTAACATCCGGGTTTTCAAGGCGTTGTTTTGCTTTATTATAATGAGAATTGGAGGGTCATGACGTGGTGGCATATGACCTGGATTGACCGCAACTTCATTTAAGTTGCCACGACGTACAAATGGATCTAGCTCAGCATACCAATGGGCTTGGCTCAACATAAAATGAGCCTAGCTCAACATACAAATAGGCCTAGCTAAACATACCATGCAAAAGTTACAAAGACAACTAGCATAACAGAACCTAGTGGGTCGACATTGGTGCCTTCAACCAACGAGTACAATGAGGAGACTTACCTCAATCCGTTGATAATCAAATAACTACTCTAGACATTGAACCGAATAACCTCACGCCAACTAACAAGAAATACAATCTTAATCAATAATTATCCTGATAACCCAAAATCTGAGGCCCACTCCTGTAACATCCCTAGGTCAGGTATACCTCATCAACCCTTGTTCTTTTGGTAATTGTCAAGTTTGGCCCTTTATTTGAGAAAAGGTGGTAAATGAGTACGCGGGGCGTACGCGTGTGTATGCTCAACGTACTCATGTGCGTGTTTTTGACATGGAAGGCACCTAGTACGTTGAGCGTACCCTATGGTACGCTGGGCGTACTAGGCCCATAGTGAAAACCCTAATTAAGGGTGTGTCCCTATTTAAGGAACAAGATGGCCTCATTTCTAGCCACAATTTCCAAACCTCAACCCTCTCAAACCCTATTTTTGTTTCCCTTGAGCTTGTGTGTCCGTTTGTGAGCTATTAAGTGTCCTTCTGGTTTCTTTGGAGTAAAGAAGGAGCTTTGAAGAGGAAGGAGTGGGAGTCCAGGCTTTGGATCTGAGCTTATCTGTGGTTGGAGCTTCAGTTAGAGGTATAAAGCTCAAAGCTTTCTCACCCCTTTTGATATGTGCATCATTTTAGTCCATTTTAGGGTTTTGGTCCCAAAGTTGGATGCTTTATGAGATATAGAGCTCTAGAGTTTATTATCAGCTCCTTTGTGTGTTTTTAGTGGAGTAGAGTCATAAAAATCGAGACTTGGACGTTTAAACCCACCCATGCATGATATATGAGCATTCTTGAGAATAGAGAGTGAGAGTTTTGGTGTTTGTGACTTTTTCATCCAGGCAAAGGCTTAACGGCACGTATTTTATGGAGTATGAGCCTTTAGGGAATCCAGATCAGAGATTTGAGTTAAGGTCATAATAGATTATGACCAAATGAGTAGGAAGAGCAAAATTGGGGCGTACGTTGAGCGTAATCTCAGTACGCGCAACGTAGGGTCGAGAATCCTCGATGCATGCATGGCAAAGGAGTACGCCCAACGTAGAGGGTTGGTACGCGCAGCGTACACGCTGCCGTTGACTTTTAGGGTTTGGTCAATTTGTAGACTATTAAGGCCATGGAAGGGTAAAATGGTATTTTATCCTTCTGTGAGTTTGTAGAAGGGTTTAGTCTAGCTTCTTTGAGATCCGTTATTAATTAGAGATAATTATCATATGTGTTAGGCGGAGGCTAGAACAATGATTTGAGTTCGAGGTTATATGATTTCTTACGAGGTGAGTCTTCTCACTATACTTACCTTGAGTGGTAATTTTGTGTGACCGGAGGGTCTTGTGTGCTTATATTGAGTATTGTGACATCATGCATTATGTTTATGTGATTTATGTTGTGTATTATTCTGAGCTTGCTGAGTTAGGACCGAAGGGTCCACCCGAGTTGTGGGACTGGAGGGTCCCACTGAGACACATTGATCGGAGGGTCTTATCTGAGTATAACCATGAGAGGCTAATGAGACATGTGTGGTATTTTGGGGAACTCACTAAGCTTCGTGCTTACCGTGCTATGTGTTATGTGTTTCAGGTACTTCTATGGATCACGGGAAGGCATTGGCCTGATTGTACACACATGAGTTGGATATATGTTTTGGAGGATCTTGGATTATGTTTTAAACAATTAATGAACATGTGTTTTTGATAACTCGATATTTGGAGATTTTTATAGTTGTGTTAACGAATTAAGGTGATTTTTAAATGAAAAAAATGTTTGGAAATTTAAGGTGTTACAAGTTGGTATCAGAGCCTTGGTTTGAAAGATTCGGATATGCCTTCGGGTGTGTCTGGAATCAAATTGAGGATTTGAGGAAAAAATTCAAAAGAAATGTTTTCTCTAAAAACGAGTAAGAGTTTTAAAAGAAAAACGAGTTGGACCAGGGTGTACAATTAGCCAGAGCCCGAATGGTGATTTCCCCAAAACCCTTACTTATTTGTGTTATGAGATATTTATGAGATGTTAGGGATGCATGCTAGAGGATAGACTAGGTATTTTGTATTTAGGGCTAGAGTTTCCTAATTTGTGATGCCTTAGCCTAGGAATTGTTGCTACCTGTTGTTGCCTTGAGTATGTGCTGAGTAAGAGTATTTAGCAGGAATCACTTAAAAATAGTTATGAGTCGAGGGTTAATCTAAGAGAGATATCTAGATGAGTATATGAGGAGTCTACTGAGAGAGTAGTCTAATATTCATGGGAGATTGAGTACTTGTGAATTGGAATCCTAGGAGGAGGACTTGGGGTGACTACAGGTTGGTGTGGAAGGTAGTATTGAGCACGTACTACTGAAAGCACCGGATCTGTATGCATCCCAAGCAAGAATCTTTAGGGTACTAAGGAGCATATAGGGGGCGGGAAATCGAGTGTGAGTATGCTCGAGCGAGTCTCTAATGATTTTTGTGTTGTGTTTCAGAGACATCATGGTGGGTACATGCCACAACCCTAAGAGCAGTAGTGCTGGTGACGAGGAGATATGCAGGATCATTCATGAGGTGGTGGCTGCATACATTCGAGAGGTGATACCAGAGATGTTTGGGTCTAAAAATACCACCATGATCGAGACATTTGATGAATGGTATGCCGCTGTTACTGAGGCCATTGTTGCTGTAGCTATTGTGGCTGTTGTCGCTGCTAGACCACAGGGAGGTGACTCGTTGTTGTTCCGGGAATTCAACAACACGAAGCCACCAGAGTTTGATGGGACATAGGATCTGATTGTTGTTATGAGATGGATCTCCGACATCGAGGGATATTTTTACATGTGTTCATGCCCAGAGCATTTGAGAGTTTGGTTTACGTTGAACCAGTTTCACTTAAGAGCGAAGGACTGGTGGAAGTTTGTGACAACCAACTTTACCCCTGCAGATCATGATGCAGTGACATGGGATAGGTTTACACAGTTGTTCCGAGACGAGTATATTCCCTAAGTGGAGAGGGAACAGTTAGCCCAAGAGTTTCTGTCTCTTAAGCAGAAAACAAAAACTGTGACTGAGATTTCGAGGATGTTCCATGAGAGGGCGTTGTTTTTCCCTGAGCACGTGTCTACCGAGTAGGCACGTGTGAGCCGATATCTGAGCATACTGAGGAGGGATATATGGGAGTTCGTGGAGAACTCGTCATACTGGACATTGGCTGAGCTTCAGACCAATGTCAGGCAGAGGGAGAGCGAGCTTAAGTTGCAGGCCAGGGAGGAGGGAGAGTCCTAGGGGAGGGACCGGAGACCAATGCAGTCGCAGTCGGCGACGAAGCAGGCTAAGCCTGCTGATACGAGAGCTGGGGGCCAGAAGGGCCGCACTTGTGGTAAATGCTGCAAGAGTCACGAGGGATCATGTCAGGCTGGGATTTGCTATAAATGTGGCAAGGAGGGGCACATGGCGAAGGATTTCCCCAAGGTATTTGCAGTTTGTTTTCACTACAACCAGACTAACCATCGGAAGGCCGAGTGCCCTCAGATCATTCAGGGATCAGCTCTGGGTTCCGCACATGCTGCTTTGCATGCTACTGATAGTCGGCCGGTGAAGGCCAAGGTTCCGAGGGCTCGTGGGAGAGCTTTTCAGCTGACAGTGTAGGAGGTTCGTGCAGCATCCGATGTCGTGGCTGGTATGTATTCCCTTATTTATACTATTTTGAGATTTGTTGTGCTTATTCTGTGTTATATATATAGGTACTTTTCTTGTGAGTTACGTACCTTCTCTGGTGTTGTTTGACTTGGGTGCGAGTCGATCCTTTGTGTCTATATCTTTTAGTCGTCACATCAATATCCGACATGAGGCTTTAAGTTGACCTCTGAGGGTTTTTATAGCCGACGAGCATGCGGTTTTCGCTACTGATGTATTCCGAGGATGTGTGTTACATATTTTTGGTGTCGAGTTCCCGATAGATCTGGTGCCGATAGCGATGGGTGATGTTTGTGTCATCGTAGACATTGATTGGTTGAGCCGTTTTGGAGTTGTGATCAAATGCGAGCGTTAGTTGGTGATTATACGATACCCTAATAGGGGAGTGCTTACAGTGTATGGTGAGGGTACCAGATCTGGATCAGCTTTCTACTCTGCTGCCAGGGCGAGGCAGAGTCTACAACAAGGTTGTATGGGCTTCTTGGCGTACGTGATGGATATGCGGGTTGCTACAGAGAGGTCGAGTTCTATCTCCGGGGTTCCGATAGTTTACGAGTTCCCAAATGTTTTTCCCGAGGAGTTGCCAGGTGTGCCTCCCGTGAGGCAGGTAGAGTTCCGGATTGATTTGGTTCCGGGTGCGGTGCCTATTTACAAGGCACCTTATCGCCCTGCGCCACCATAGATGCAGGAGTTATCCTCACAGCTCCAGGAGCTGCTGGGGAAGGGTTTCATCAGACCGAGTAGCTCGCCGTGGGGAGCACCTATCCTTTTTGTTAAGAAGAAGGATGGTTCACACCGGATGTGCATTAATTACCGGGAGTTGAACAAGCTGACGGTCAAGAACCATTATCCGCTACCGAGGATCAACGATTTATTCGATCAGTTGCAGAGAGCATCTTGTTTTTTTAGGATTGATTTTATGTCTGGATATCATCATATGAGAGTTTGCGAGGAGGATATCCTGAAGACAACCTTCAGAGTTCGTTATGGGCATTACGAGTTTGTGTTGATGCCTTTCAGGCTCACCAACGCACCGGTGGCATTCATAAATCCCATGAACCGGGTGCGCAGGCCCATGTTGGATCGATCGGTGATCGTGTTCATCGACGACATTCTGGTGTACTCGAGGTCCAGAGAGCAGCACCAGGAGCATCTTAGGGAGATCCTTGGAGTATTGAGGGCGGAGAGGATTTATACTAAATTCTCCAAGTGTGATTTCTGGTTACGAGAGGTCTAGTTCTTGGGGCATCTCATTAATCAAAATGGGATATGGTCGACCCGGCCAAGATTGAGGCGGTTATGAGATGGGAGGTGCCGAGATCCCCGTCTGAGATAAGGAGTTTTCTGGGTCTGGCCAGCTACTATCGGAGATTTATCATAGATTTCTCCAAGATAGATGTTCCTCTCACCACATTGAACCAGAAGGGTGTTACTTTTGCATGGGGGCCTGAGCAGCAGGCCTTATTTGAGACTCTTCACCAGAGATTGTGCGAAGCTCCGGTATTAACCCTTCCTGAGGGAGTGGAGGACTTTGTAGTTTACTGTGATGCATCTATATCAGGATTAGGTGTGGTGTTGATGCAGAGAGGGCATGTGATAACGTATGCATCAGGATTGGGTGCGTTGTTGGGTCCCAAATATATTGGTCCTTTCAGAGTGATTGCTAGAGTTGACCGTTGACCGTTGACCAGAGTTGACCAGTGTTGACTTGATAGGGGTAGTCAACCTTAGTTGTGAAAGTGTTAATTAGAGATATATTGTGTTATAGGAGGATTATAGCTCGGGCAATCGAGCGCGAGTGATTTCCAGGATTTGCGAGTTATCAAGATACGCGAGGTGAGTCTTCTCACTATACTTTACCTTGAGTAGGTAATCAGAGTTATGTGATAGAGTATTTGTATACTATATATGTTATGTGTTGTACTGCATTATTTCTATGTGATTTATGTTGTGCATGTTTATAGAGTTGGAATCGGAAGGTTCACAGAGTTAGAACCAGAGGGTTCACAGAGTAGGGTCCACGGACCCACAGAGTTCTAGCCTCAAGTGGCTAATATGTGTTATGTGTGGTATTTTGGGGAACTCACTAAGCTTTGTGCTTACAGTGTTAGTGTTATTTGTTTCAGGTACTAGTGATGACCGTGGGAAGGCGCTGGCTTGATCAGTACACACACACACACGAGATTTTTATGTTATCAGATCTTGGGAATTTTATATAGCATGGATTGAGTTTCAAACATTAATGTTTTTTTTATGAATGTAAAAATGATTTGTGTTTTTATAAAATGCGAAAAATTGTTTTGAAATTTACGGTGTTACAAGTTGGCATCAGAGCCTTGGTTTGAGGGATTCGAGTACACCTTCGGGGGTATTTGAACTCAAACTGAGGATTTGAGAAGTATTTTCAAAAAGAGTGAAAGATTTTTGGAAAAAATGCAGATCAGAGTTGTGTGTACGATCAGTCCGCGCCCGAATGGTGATTTCCCAAAATACCCTCATGTTATGTGATATTGATATTGATATGATGTATTCTCATGCTAGAGTAGGCTAGGTACTCCTATTATGACTAGAGTGGCCTGATTTGTGATGCCTTAGCCTAGGGAAAGGTGAGCTGCTATGAGATGCTTGAGAGTGAGTAGGTAGTAGCGAGGGGCTTATGAGAGATCTGATAGAGAGTGGATTATGCATGATAGAGTACTTGGAATTCGGGATCCGAAGAGGAGGACTTGGGGTGTATTCTGATATGGTGTGGATAGTAGTATTGGGCCCGTACTACTGAAAGCACCGGGGCGGAGTACAGCCCAAGTAAGAATCTTTGGAATACCAAGGATCAAGGAGGAATGAGTTGTCGAGTGTGAGTATGCTCGAATGGATTCTAATTTATCGTATGTAGTATTTCAAAGGTAGATCATGGTGAGGACACGTCTTATGCCTGAGAGCAGTGGGGCCAGTGATGAGGAGATCTGCCAGATCATCCATGAGGAGGTGGCTGCGGCCATCAAGGCAGAGATACCAGAGATGTTCGGGTCTATTAAGACCACGTTGATTGAGACTTTCGATGAGCGTTATGCTGCTCTTTCTGAGGCTGCTGTTGCAGCGGCCACCACATCTATTGCTGCCGCGAGGCCACAGGGTGGTGATGCGTTGCTGTTCCGAGAGTTCAGCAACACAAAACCGCCGGAGTTTGATGGGACCCAGGACCCGATGGCGGCTATGAGATGGATTTCTGACATAGAGGGGTGTTTCTTCACTTGCTCATCTCCTAAGAATTTGAGAGTACGGTTCGCGTTGAACCAGCATCGCTTGGGAGCGAAGGACTAGTGGAAGTTTGTGACGGCGCACTTTACGCCTGCTGAGCTTGCGGCAGTGACCTGGGAGAGGTTCACTGCCATGTTCCGAGATGAGTATGTTCCCCAGGTGGAGAGGGAGCGTTTGGCCCAGGAGTTTCTGACCCTCAAGCAGGGTACTGAGTCTGTTACGGTGATTACCAGGATGTTCCATGAGAGGGCGATGTTCTGCCCTGAGCACGTGTCCACTGAGCAGGCACGTATGAGCCGATATTTGAGTATCTTGAGGCGAGACATTCGGGAGTTCGTGGCGAACTCCTCGTACCGGACATTTGCCGAGCTTCAGGAAAATGCTCGGGAGAGGGAGATTGAGCTAGAGACTCAGGCCAGGGAGGAGGCGGAGTCTCAAGGGAGGGATCGACGACCGGCGCAGAAGGGCCGCACTTGTGGGAAGTGCGGCAAGGGTCATGATGGAGTCTGTAGAGCGAGATCTTGCTACAAGTGTGGCAAGGAGGGGCATATGGCCAAGGACTGCCCCAAGGGGTTTGCGGTTTGTTTCCACTGAAACCAGACCGGACACCTGAAGGTAGAGTGTCCGCAATTGCGAGGATCATCTCAGGGAGCACCTCAGGGATCTGCCCCTGCCGCCATCAAAGCTACCAAGAGTCGGCCAGTGAAGGCCGAGGTGCCGAGAGCACGAGGGAGAGCTTTTCAGTTGACCGCGGAAGAGGTCCGTGCAGCGCCTGATGTCGTGGCTGGTATGTATTGTTTCGTGTATTTATTTTGATGTCGAGATATTATGCTTATATTATGTTATGCGTAGGTACTTTTCTTGTGAATTCTGTACCTGCCTTGGTGTTATTTGACTCGGGTGCGAGTCAGTCTTTTGTATCTTTGGCTTTTAGTCAACATATCAGTGTTAGTCGTGAGGCATTGAGTCAGCCTCTGAGAGTTTCCATAGCTGACGAGAGGGTGATATATGCCACGGAGATTCTCCGGGGGTGCGTGTTCGAGATTTTTGGTGTTGAGTTCCCAATTGATTTGGTTCCTATTGCGATGGGTGATGTCTGTGTCATTGTGGGCATGGACTGGTTGAGCAGATTCGGTGCGGTGTTTTGTTTGGCCGCTAGGGTGAGGCAGTGTCTATAGCAGGGCTGTAAGGGTTTTGTGGCGTATGTGATGGATACGCGAGTGGATTCTGAGAGACCGAGGTCAGTTGATGAGGTTCCGATAGTGCGTGAGTTTCCGAATGTATTTCCATAGGAGTTGTCGGGTGTGCCTCCTGTGAGGCAAGTGGAGTTCAGTATCGATTTGGTTCCGGGGGCCGCGCCTATCGCTAAGGTGCCTTATCTCATTGCACCTCCAGAGATGCAAGAGTTATCCTCGCAGCTTCAGGAGCTGCTGGGAAAGGGGTTTATTCAGCCGAGCAGCTCGCCGTGGGGAGCGCCTATCCTGTTTGTCAAGAAGAAGGATGGTTCACACCGGATGTGCATTGATTACCGAGAGTTGAACAAGCTGACGGTCAAGAACCGTTACCCGTTGCCGAGGATCGACGATTTGTTCGCTCAGTTACAGGGAGCATCTTGGTTCTCCAAGATCGATTTGAGGTCTGGATATTATCAGGTGAGGGTGCGAGATGAGGACGTCCAGAAGACAGCGTTCAGGACGCGTTATGGGCATTACGAGTTTGTGGTGATGCCTTTCGGGCTCACCAATGCCCCGACAGTGTTCATGGATCTCATGAACCGAGTGTGCAGGCCGATGCTGGATCGGTCGGTGATAGTATTCATCGACGACATTTTGGTATATTCGAGATCTAGAGAGCAGCATGAGGAGCATTTGAGGGAGATCCTCAGAGTTCTGAGATCGGAGAGGCTTTATGCCAAATTCTCCAAGTGTGATTTCTGGTTGCGAGAGGTCCAGTTCTTGGGTCATCTCGTTAACCAGAAAGGGATATTGGTCGACCTGGCCAAAGTTGAGGCGGTGATGAGTTGGAAGGTGCCGAGGTCACCTTCCGAGATCAGGAGTTTCTTAGGGTTGGCGGGTTATTATCGGAGATTTATCAGGGACTTCTCCAAGATCGCGGTGCCACTCACCAGGTTAACCCGGAAGGGTATCGCTTTTTCATGGGGCCCCGAGCAGCAGGCCTCCTTTGAGACGCTTTGCCAAAGGTTATGCGAAGCCCCGGTGTTAGCCCTCCCGAAAGGGATGGAGGACTTTGTGGTATACTGTGATGCATCGATTTGGGGTTGGGGGCGGTGCTGATGTAGAGAGGGCATGTGATAGCATATGCATCGATGCAGCTGAAGCCTCATGAGACGAGATATCCCACCCATGATCTAGAGTTGGGGGCAGTGGTGTTCGCCCTCAATATTTGCCGTCACTACCTGTATGGGGTTCGGTGTACGATATACATAGACCATAAGAGTTTGAGGTATTTGATGGATCAGCCCAACCTAAATATGCGATAGAGAAGGTAGTTGAATGTGGTCAAGGATAATGATTGTGAGATCCTGTACCACCCAGGCAAGGCTAATGTTGTAGCCGATGCATTGAGCCGCAGGGCGGAGAGCACCCCGTTCCGGGATGTATGTTTGAGATTGACCGTGATAGCTCCAGTGTTGGACGCCATTCGTGGGGCACAGGCCGAGGCTGTGCAACCTGAGATGCAGAAGAAAGAGTGAGTTGTTGGATTGATTTCAGAGTTCGTTACCGATGGTCGGGGGTTTATGACATTCCAGGGGCGTATCTGGGTGCCGTTTGTGGGAGGAACGCGTCCCATTTTGATGGAAGAGGCTCATCGGTCGAAATTTTCGATCCATCTTAGGGCCACTAAGATGTATTTGGACCCGAGGAAGGAGTATTGGTGGCCCTGTATGAAGAGGGATGTTGCGTGGTTTGTTGAGAGGTGCTTGACCTGCCGTAGGGTTAAGGCCGAGCACTAGAGACCGCATGGTAAGTTGCAGCCGTTGGAGGTTCCCGAATGGAAGTGGGAACAGATCACCATGGATTTTATCACCAAATTGCCAAGGACTGCCAGGGGAGTTGATGCAATTTGGGTGATTGTGGACAGGTTGACGAAGAACGCTCACTTTCTTGCTATCAGCGAGAGTTCTTCCGCAGAGAAGTTAGCAGAGATGTACGTGAGGGAAGTGGTATCTCGACATGGGGTGCCGATCTCGATTGTCTCAGACCGGGATGTACGTTTCACTTCCAGATTCTGGAAGAAGTTTCATGAGGAGTTGGGTACTAGGCTGCATTTTAGTACCGCATATCACCCCCAGACGGACGGGCAGAGTGAGCGGACGATTCAGACGCTCGAGGACATGCTCCGGGCATGTGTGTTGGATTTCGGGGGAAGTTGGGATACGTACTTACCCTTGGCATAGTTTTCCTACAACAACAACCATCATTCGAGCATTGGTATGCCGCCCTTTGAGCTGTTGTATGGGAGGAGGTGTCGGACCCCCATTTGTTGGGGAGAGGTTGGACATCGTGTGATGGGCAGTACAGAGATTGTGCTTCAGACGACAGAGCAGATCCAGCAGGTCAGACAGAGGTTGTTAACCGCTCAGAGTCGTCTGAAGAGTTATGCAGACAGACGCCGGTCCGAGCTTGAGTTTCAGGTCGGCGACCTTGTACTCCTGAAGGTCTCTCCTTCGAAAGGAGTGATTCGATTCAGGAAGAGGGGCAAGTTGGGGCCCCGATATATTTGTCCATTCCGAGTGATCACGAGGGTAGGCCGGGTAGCCTATCGTTTGGATTTTCCAGCAGAGTTGGGGCAGATTCACGACACTTTCCATGTGTCGCAACTGCGGAAGTGTATAGCCGATGAGTCGACAGTGGTTCCATTAGAGGATATTCGGGTGGATGCGAGCCTGAATTATGCTGAGAGACCAGTGGCAATCAGAGATCGCAAAATCAAGGTTCTGAGGAACAAGGAGGTACCCTTGGTTTTGGTTTGGTGGCAGCATCAAAAGGGGTCCGAGATGACTTGGGAGCCTAAGCGTGAGATGCGTGAGCAGCATCCGGAGTTATTTGCAGAGCGAGACTTCGAGGGCAAAGTCTAGTTCTAGTGGGGGAGAATTGTAACAGACCGGATTCCCAGGTATTATTTATTCTTATAATTTTTGGTGATTTGTGAGGAGACTCGGCGAGTTGGAGCTCAAACTCGCCGAGTATGATCGCGGTTTGGGCACGGGTTCGCGTCCGGAATCTGCGAGTCCACGCTGTTTAATGAAACCCTAATTTCCAGGGTATGAGACCAATTTAAAGGGGCTTATGGCCTTCATTGCGGCCACCAAACCCAGAGAGAACCCTAAAGAGTCTTTGAGCGTTTTGTGAGAGAGAAGAGGAAGATCCTTGACTATTTGTGGGTGTTTTTGCATATAGAAGAGGATCAAGGCAAGAGGAGACCAAAGAAGGTGCTAATCCAGTGATTCCTGAGCTCAGAGACTTCATTTGAGGTAACCATTCGTTCCTTTCTCAGTCCTTGGTGTAATCTTAGAGTTAGGGTTTCTTTTTGGAATGATCCATGGAGTAATTGGCCTCTTCTCGTGTTGGTGCTTTAGATCTGTACCCAAAGAGGTCCAGAGGCCCTTTTCCCTCAAGCTTTATGAGTGTTAATGGAGGCCATGAGCTTAGAATAGCATTCTAGAGACCATATCATCAAATAAGGCCTTTGGACCTTTGCATGAGCACCAAGATTGTAACTTTACGTGATGTATGTGCTTGGAAGAACTGGATCTATGAGTTATTGGAACGGATCTGACATCAGGAGTGAGTTTGAGTTTATGCATGGCATAGACTCGCCGAGTCTGAAGAACAGACTCGGCGAGTAGCATAAATATTGTCCATAACCACTCAACGAGTGGTCTTGCTGAGTTAAGGGGTTGACTCAGTGAGTCAGGGAGAGTCAGAGAGGGTTGACGGGTGGACCGAGTCAAGATGGAACTCGCCGAGTTATTCTTGAGACTCGGCGAGTTGAGTCGTGGTGGCCCCGCGATTCATGCCAGGTGGAACTCGTCGAGTCAGGGAAGTACTCGACGTGTCAAGAGAGGATCCTAGGGAGTCAATGAACACGTATAGACTCGCCGAGTGGATCTAGTGCACTCGCCGAGTCCGGTCAAAGTTGTCCGTTGACCGTTGACCAGAGTTGACCAGTGTTGACTTGATAGGGGTAGTCAACCTTAGTTGTGAAAGTGTTAATTAGAGATATATTGTGTTATAGGAGGATTATAGCTTGGGCAATCGAGCGCGAGTGATTTCCGGGATTTGCGAGTTATCGAGATACGCGAGGTGAGTCTTCTCACTATACTTTACCTTGAGTAGGTAATCAGAGTTATGTGATAGAGTATTTGTATACTATATATGTTATGTGTTGTACTGCATTATTTCTATGTGATTTATGTTGTGCATGTTTATAGAGTTGGAACCGGAAGGTTCACAGAGTTAGAACCAAAGGGTTCACAGAGTAGGGTCCACGGACCCACAGAGTTATAGCCTCGAGCAACTAATATGTGTTATGTGTGGTATTTTGGGGAACTCACTAAGCTTTGTGCTTACAGTGTTAGTGTTATTTGTTTCAGGTACTAGTGATGACCGTGGAAAGGCGCCGACTTGATCAGTACACACACACGAGATTTTTATGTTATCAGATCTTGGGAATTTTATATAGCATGGATTGAGTTTCAAACATTAATGTTTTTTTATGAATGTTCAATGAATTTTGTTTTTATAAAATGCGAAAAATTGTTTTGAAATTTACGGTGTTACATGACGTGGACCGGAAGGTCAGGTAGTCATGGACCGGAAGGTCGATACGAGTAGGACTGGAAGGACTACTGGGACTGGGACGGAAGTCCCCTGAGACACATGGACCGGAAGGTCGTGTAGAGTATGGCCTGGAAAGGCGTATGTGTGTAAGGATATTTTGGGGAAACTCACTAAGCATTTTTGCTTACAGTTGTTGTGTTATGTGTTTCAGGTACTAGCGAGGACCGTGGAAGGGCACCAGCGTGACTCATACACACTAGAGAGAGGATTTGATTTTTGTGATCTTGGGAAACGATATGTTTTGATAACTAATGTTGGATATTTTATAAAATATTTTATATGAAAATGGTTGAGACAAAAATGAAATTTTTGCTTTGAAATTTATGTTGTTACAAGTTGGTATTAGAGCCTTGGTTTGAGAGATTCGGATGCACCTTCGGGCGTATCTGAACTCAAACTGAGGATTTGAGGAAAATTTTGATAATGAAGTAAAAATTTTGAAAATAGTAAAAAGAGTTTTGAGACAAACAGAGCAGAGCCGTATGTATGATCAGCCAGCGCCCGAACGGTGAATTCCTAAAAGTACCCTTACATTATGTGTTTTGAGATATGTTATGTTACATTATGCATGCTAGAGTAGGCTAGGTATACATATTAGGACTAGAGTGGCCTGATTTGTGATGCCTTAGCGTAGGAGATTTCTGCTGCTGAGATGCTTTGAGAGCGAGTTGATAGCAGTTAGGAGCTCATGAGAGTAGACGTAATCCAGGATCCAAGGAGGAGGACTTGGAGTGAATGTTGATGCGGTGTGGTCAGTAGTATTGGGCCCGTACCACTGAAGACACCGGATAAGTGGACATTCCAAGAAAGAATCTTTTGGACAACGGAGGACGAGTAGGGTGGCGTCATCGAGTATGTTTATGCTCGATCGAGTCTCTGATAATTTTGTTGTATTTCAGAGGCATCATGGTTGGGACACGCCACAGACCTGAGGCGAGTAGTGTGAGTGACGAGGAGCTTCGTCAGATGATCCACGATGAGGTGGCTGCGGCGATCAGGGTCGAGATTCCGGAGATGTTTGGGTCTATCAAGACCACACTGTTGGAGACTTTTGATGAGCGGTACGCTGCGGTGACTGAGGTCGCAGCCGCTGCAGCTACAACAGTTGTGGCTGCTGCCAGGCCTCAGGGAGGTGAATCGTTGTTGTTCCGGGAGTTCAGCAACACGAAGCCACCCGAGTTTGATGGGACGCAGGATCCGATCGCTGCGATGAGATGGATTGATGACATTGAGGGATGCTTCTATACGTGTTCATGTCCGGAGCATCTGAGGGTACAGTTCGCTTTGAACCAGCTTCGCTTGGGAGCGAAGGATTGGTGGAAGTTCGTGACAACGAACTTCACTCTTGAAGAGATTTCAGCGGTGACCTGGGAGAGGTTCACCACCATGTTCAGATATGAGTATGTTCCCCCGGTGGAGAGGGAACGGATGGTTCAGGAGTTCTTGACCCTCAAGCAGGGTAATGATTCGGTTACTGTGGTCACCCAGAAGTTTCATGAGAGGACGATGTTCTGCCCTGAGCAGGTGTCTACTGAGCAGACACGAATGAGCCGGTATTTGGGTATTCTGTGGAGGGACATTCGGGAGTTCGTGTCGAAGTCGACGTACCGGAAATTTGTTGAGCTCCAGGAAAATGCCCGGAAGAGGGAGATTGAGTTGGAGACTCAGGCCAGGGAGGAGGCTGAGTCTCAGAGGATGGATCGGCGGCCGACTCAGTCTCAGCCGGCAGCCAAGTGGACCAAGTTCGCTGATTCGAGGACTAAAGTCCAGAAGGGCCGCACTTGCGGGAAGTGCGGCAAGGGTCATGAGGGGGCCTGTCGATTAGGTGCTTGCTACAAATGTGGCAAGGTGGGGCATATCGCCAGGGATTGCCCCAGGGGATTTATGGTTTGCTTCCATTGCAACCAGACCTACCATCGGAAGTCCGAGTGCCCTCAGCTACGCCAGGGATCAGCGCAGGGATCTGCGCCTGCTGCTAGGGTTACCGAGGTTCGGCCGGTGAAGGCCGAGGCTCCGAAGGCTCGTGGGAGAGCTTTTCAGTTGACTGCGGAGGAGGTCCGTGCGGCGCCCAATGTTGTGGCTGGTATGTATTCTGTATTTTATCTTTTGTTTATGATATTGTGCTTATATGATGATATGCGTAGGTACTTTTCTTGTGAGTTTTGTACCTGCTTTGGTACTATTTGACTCGGGTGCGAGTCGGTCATTTGTTTCCTTGGCATTTAGTCAACACATTAGTATCCGTTAAGAGGCGTTGAGTCGACCTTTGCGAGTTTCCATAGCTGATGAGCGAGCAGTGTATGCTTTGGAGGTGATTCGAGGGTGTATCCTTGAGATCTTCGGTGTGGAGTTCCCGATAGATCTGGTCCCGATTGCGATGGGGGACGTGTGTGTTATAGTGGGCATGGATTGGTTGAGCCGATTTGGAGCTATTATAGACTGCAAGCGTCAGTTGGTGACGATACGAGACCCTAGTGGGGGAGTACTTACGATGTATGGCGAGGGGACCCGGTGTGGGTCAGCGTTTTGTTCGGCTGCCAGGGCGAGACAAAGTTTGCAGCAAGGCTGCAGTGGATTCGTAGCCTACGTGATGGACACACGAGTGGCCGCGGGGAGGCCAAGCTCGATTGATAAGGTTTCGATAGTGTGTGAGTTTCCAGAGGTTTTTCCCGAGGAACTACCGGGCGTGCCTCCGGAGAGGCAAGTGGAGTTCCGTATTGATTTGGTTCCGGGAGCAGCACCTATCGCCAAGGCGCCTTATCGCCTCGCGCCGCCAGAGATGCAGGAGTTATCCTCGCAGCTTCAGGAGCTGTTGGGGAAGGGGTTTATTCGACCGAGTAGCTCACCTTGAGGAGCGCCGATCCTTTTTGTGAAGAAGAAGGATGGTTCACACCGGATGTGTATTGATTACCGGGAGTTGAACAAGTTGACGGTCAAGAACCGGTATTCGTTGCCAAGGATCGATGATCTGTTCGATCAGTTACAGGGGGCATCTTGGTTCTCCAAGATAGACTTGAGGTCGGGCTATCATCAAATGAGGATTCAGGATGAAGATATCCAGAAGACAGCATTCAGAACTCATTATGGGCATTACGAGTTTGTGGTGATGCCTTTTGGGCTCACCAATGCACCAGCTGCGTTTATGGATCTCATGAACAGGGTGTACAGGCCGATGCTGGATCGGTCGGTGATCGTATTCATTGATGATATTTTGGTATATTCGAGGTCCAGAGAACAACATGAGGAGCATTTGAGGGAGATCCTTGGAGTTCTGAGATCGAAGAGGCTGTATGCCAAATTCTCCAAGTGTGAGTTCTGGTTACGGGAGGTTCAGTTCTTGGGACATCTCGTCAACCAGAATGGGATATTGGTTGATCCGGCCAAGATTGAGGCAGTCATGAGGTGGGAGGTGCCGGGATCACCCACCGAGATCAGGAGCTTTCTGGGATTGGCCGGCTATTATCAGAGATTTATTAAGGATTTCTCCAAGATCGATGTGCCACTCACCAAGATGACCCGGAAGGGTGTTGCATTTTCATCGGGTCTGGAGCAGCATACCTCATTTGAGACACTTCGCCAGAAGTTATGCGAGGCCCCAGTATTAGCCCTTCCGGAAGGGATGGAGGATTTTGTGGTATATTGTGATGCATCGATATCCGGATTGGGAGCGGTGCTTATGCAGAGGGGGCATGTGATAGCGTATGCATCGAGGCAGCTTAAGCCTCATGAGTCGAGATATCCCACTCATGATTTGGAACTGGGAGCGGTAGTGTTCGCCCTCAAGATCTGGCGACATTATCTTTATGGGGTTCGGTGTACAATATACACGGACCACAAGAGCTTGAAGTATTTGATGGATCAGCCCAACCTGAATATGCGCCAGAGGAGGTGGTTGGACGTGGTCAAGGATTATGATTGTGAGATCCTGTACCACCCGGGCAAGGCTAATGTTGTAGCTGATATGTGCATAATTAGTTAATTATTTAGCATACACTTTTATTCATTTTTAACTAATTATGTGAATAATGTGGACAAAAGGTACTTAAAACTGTTTAAATTTTGTTTTCAATCCAAAAGACATGCTTGGGAGTGAAAGGGAACAAGGGGAAGCAATTAGAGACCAAAGAATGAAGATTGAGGGACAAAAGCTTTCCTACTCGGCGAGTACACGAGCCTACTCGGCGAGTCCATTGGAATATTCCAGAAGATAAGCTACGACTCCTGATTTAAGACGGATAATTACGAGCCTACTCGGCGAGTTGGGTCTTCTACTCGCTGAGTACACCCTGTTTTGAGATAGCTATAAAAACCGAGCCTTTATCCGATGGGACTACTTCTGGCGTTTTTTTTGAAGATCCATCGGCGATTGAGAACCCTTGAAGGCGTTGAGGAACTCTAGTCTTCAACCTTTTGAAGAATTAAAGCAACTAGGTTAATCATTCCACTTAGCTTTAGGAATTGAGTATGTTTAATCTAGCTAAACTTGTTTTGTGTTCGTTTTTACTACAACTATGAGCTAAATATGTTTTTGTTTCTGTTTGGGGAATACCAAGGAACTCCTATGGTTTAAATCTTAGCTTTTGATTGATTGTTTATTGGTTATTTATTAAATTAAGTTTGTTAAAGAACCTTATGCATTAATCACAACTATTTTCTGTTAATTGGAAGACAATTAAGCTGCATGAACATCTCTTAATTGTTAACCTCATATGTCTATGTGAACACTTAAACATATGCTTAGGAATAATGATTATGAAACTAGGATTAATAAGACAATAAGTAGATTAATGTGTGAGCTTGTTTGAGAAACCATCAAACATGAGGTTAATTGAACCACTAAATTGATTAACCACTACAAATCTTATTTAATCCAAATTATTAATCTAGGGAATTAATTAGTTTAAACACTTGATCACTGCTTGAATTAATTAATTGTCTAAGGGTTAGGAGTAATGAACATGAACCTAACCACTATAATTGGTAGCCAATAACAATTAATCTATCATAAATACAAAATAACCATAGGAGTGAACTGGTTGAACTTAAATAGAACCATCTTTATCAAATTTGGTGAATTAGTTGTTTGCTTAGTTAATTAAGTGTTTTATGGTGTGCTTAAGTTTCTAGTCTTGCAAAACTAGAAGAAAAACCTTTTACTTTCATTAATTGCTTAGTTAAAATTAGCCATTAGTTTAATTTTCCGTTCCCTGAGTTCGATACCCTACTTATTCAACTATACCACTAAAAGACAGGTTCACTGCCTTTGTGTGCTAAATTTATTAATAAAAAGTAGGAATAAAACAAGTGCATTTTACACACATCAAGTTTTTGGCGCCGTTGCCGGGGAACGGTTCTAAATAATTAATCTAATCCCTAATTTTTTCGATCCTTTGTGTGAGTTTACTGGCACAAAGTTAATTTATTGCAATTTAGTAGTTAGAAATTAGGTTTTAGCATCTGTTTTAGTTTTATTATTAAGTTTATAATTTCTTCAAAATTACACTGATACTCGCCGAGTGCAGTCGCACCTACTCGGCGAGTACAAGTGTATTTGGCAGATTAATTTTTGATTTTTTTAGTACATTTTTTTGTTCTTTTTACGTTTTTATCTTGTTTATTTCAGGACTTTCATGACCAGAGGATCAAACACCCCGCTGGTACCCCCGTTTGAAGATCCCAAATCCGCATTGAAAAGGAACAAAGGAAAGGACGTGGAGAGCTCGAGTACACCAAAGAAGTCACCTTTGTCCAATTTGAAGACTGTTTTTGGGAAAAAGAAGAGCGGCAAATCAAGAGCATCCAACGCTTCTTTAGTAATCGACGAACCGGTTAAGGAAGATATTGAGTACGAGATCGAGGAAGAAGAGGAGCCTACATACGAGCACGAAACCGATTCCGAGGAATAGTTAGCTATCACAATGGCTAACATTGATGAAATCCCCATGGGAGAATGGAAGAAGAGGATGCGCGACGGCACTGGCCCAGGACTTGTGCAACCCGTAATTCCCGCGACTGCTACTTTCGAGCTAAAGGGTCATATCCTAGCTTTACTTAAAGAAATACTTTTTTTATAGAAAAGACCATGAAGATGCCTACAAGCATTTGGATGAAGTCAATGATGTAGCTGATTACTTCAATGTTCCAAATGTGCCCCGCGAGACTCAGCTACTTCGTATGCTTCCGGTGACATTCAAAGGTGCTGCAAAAGACTGGCTCAAGTCACTTCCCCCGGATCAGTCACCACATGGGCCAAGATGAAAGAAGAATTCATTGATCACTTTTGCCTACCTTCCAAGATATCCAAGTTGAAGAAGGCCATTGCTAACTTTGAACAAGAAGCTAGAGAGTCGCTATATGAAGCATGGGAGAGGTACAAGAGCTTACTAAGAAACTGCCCACACCATGACCTAAATAGCCAGCAAGAAGTCTCCATCTTCTATGATGGAGTCAATGTCACAACCAGGCAGTTACTAGACTTGCAAGGCCCACTCACAAAGAAGCTGCCCCCGGTGATTGAAGAATTCTCTAAACACTCTAGAGAATACCACAACCCTAGACATGATGTCACTAGGGGAACCGCTTATGCAGCTACTGAAGACTTATCCGCGGTCATGGCTATGCTAAAAACCATGGATAGAAGGATGGATAAAATGTATCAAACAATCCATGCTATTCGGGTGGGTTGTGAAAACTGCAATGGGCCTCACCTCACTAGAGACTGTGATTTAGACGAGAATGGCAACAAGAAGGTGCAAGTTTGTTACTCAAGTGGAGACCGATATGATGAAGACTGGCGCAAAAAAAAAAAGAAAGAGTGGCTCCCTTATGAAGAGTACAAGAAAGCCAAGGAGGAAAGGTTTAGGCAAAAAGGGAGAGGGTTCTACCAAAAGGAGGAGCCGGTGCAAGAGAGAAAGCCTAGCTTGGAAGAAATGCTCACCAAATTTGTAGCTGCTTCAGAAAAAAGACATAGTGATCATGATGCTGCAATTCAAGAAACAAGGACCATGCTTAGAAACCAGCAAGCATCTATCCACAATATAGAAACGCAGCTTGGGCAACTTGCTCAAAAAATCAACCAAAGGTCACCGAGCGAACTTCCTAGCAAAACCGAAAATAACCCAAGAGGCGCGCACATAAACATAGTCACAACAAGAAGTGGGAAGATAATCACTCCTCTGGCACCTATTCAGACTGAGGCATCCAAGGAATCACAGAAGGAGGAGGCAGAACATCAAGCAGAAGAGCAAAACTTACAATCTGATAGCCCTACTCGTCGAGTACCACATATGGACTCGGCGAGTACACTACCAAATCCGAAAACCAGACCCCTGAAAAGCTGTTTCAGCCTCCAATGCCATACCCAGCCAGAGCTATAAAAGAGAAGCAGGAAGAGGAGTACCAGAAGTTTCTAAATCATATCAAGACCCTTCAAATTAACATACCCTTCATTGAAGCCGTCATGCAAATGCTCAAATATGTAAAGTTCCTTAAAGAACTTCTCACTAATAGAAGGAAGATGGAAGAAGTGAAGAAGGTAGTCCTCAATGAAAACTACTCAGCTGCTATGCTAAATAAGCTACCAAAGAAGAAGGGTGACCCGGGGAGTTTGACTTTACCTTGCCAATTTGGCAACTTGGCTGCTATTCACGCCTTAGCTGATTCGGGAGCAAGTGTGAACCTATTGCCATACTCATTCTTTAAGAAGCTGGATCTCCTGGAGCCAAGGCCAATTCGCATGGCCATTCACTTGGCAAACAAGACAGTCACCTTCCCAAGAGGCATATGTGAAGACTTACTAGTCAAGGTGGACAAATTCGTCTTTCCCGCTGATTTCATCATTCTAGACATGGAGGCGGATCCACAAGTTCCAATCATCCTTGGAAGGCCCTTCCTCAACACAGCAAGTTCTATAGTAGACATGAGGGACTCGAAGCTCACCTTGCGGGTAGGAGAAGATTCAATCACATTTGGGGTAGACCAAGCTATGAAGTACTCAAGGAACAGTGACGACACGACATTCTCAATTGATATGCTTGAAGAATTATTGGAGGAATGTATAAGTGAAGATTCCAGCAAGTCCGGTCCAAGTGGTGCCCAAGAAAGGAGGGATGACGGTCATAACCAACGAAAAGAACGAGCTAATTCTGACACGAACGGTAACCGGTTTGAGAGTGTGCATCGATTATCGAAAGCTAAACGATGCCACTCGTAAAGACCATTTTCCCTTACCTTTTATTGATCAAATGTTAGAAAGACTATCGGGCCATAGCTAACTATTTCTTTCTAGATAGATTCTCGGGTTATTTTCAAATACCCATAGACCCAATGGACCAAGAAAAGACCACATTCACTTGCCCAAGTGGGACTTTTGCTTATAGACGCATGCCTTTTGGGCTATGCAATGCACCCGCGACTTTTCAAAGGTGTATGACAGCCATATTCCACGATATGGTGGAAAAATTCATGGAAGTTTTTGTGGACGACTTTTCCGTTTTTGGATCTTCTTTCCATGATTGTCTCACAAATCTTGACTTAATGCTTGCTAGGTGTGAAAAAACCGACTTGGTCCTCAATTGGGAGAAATGTCACTTTATGGTCAAGGAGGGTATAGTTTTGGGCCACAAGGTTTCCAAAATGGGAATTGAAGTAGATCGGGAAAAGATTGACACCATTGCCAAATTACCCCCACCAACTAATGTGAAGGGCATTAGAAGTTTTCTAGGACACGCAGGTTTTTACCAGCGTTTCATAAAAGATTTTTCCAAAATAACTAGACCTCTAACACAATTACTACTAAAAGATGCACCATTTACTTTTACTAACGAATGTTTTGAGGCATTTGAATGTTTAAAGGAAAAATTAACTAATGCCCCGATCATTATTGCACCAAATTGGAACTTACCCTTTGAGATTATGTGTGATGCTAGTGACTTTACATTAGGAGTTGTCCTTGGTCAAAGGGTTGATAAGCATTTTCGACCCATATATTATGCTAGCAAGACTCTGAATCCAACCCAAGAAAATTACACCACCACTGAAAAGGAATTATTAGCTGTGGTGTATGCCTTTGACAAATTCCGCCCTTACTTGGTTTTATCCAAAACTACTGTTTTCACTGACCACTCGGCTATCAAGTATTTGTTTGCCAAACAGGATGCCAAGCCAAGAGTGATACGATGGGTGCTACTTCTTCAAGAGTTCGACATAGAGATACGAGACAAGAAAGGAATGGAGAATGTAGCAGCTGACCACTTGTCAAGGCTTGAGAACCCGCAATTGCAAGAAGATAAAGTTGGAGACGACTTCCCGGACGAGTACATTATGGTGACCGTGGGAGAAGAGCCATGGTTCGCAGATATAGCTAATTATTTAGCTACAAAATATATCCCGAAAGATTTTAGCAGTCAACAAAAGAAGAAATTCTTTTCTGAATTAAAATATTACTTTTGGGATGAGCCATACCTCTTCCGGAGCTGTGCATATGGGATCATACGAAGATGCGTATTCGGGAAGGAAAGCCGGAAAATATTAGAGCATTGTCATAGCGGGCCCACGGGTGGACATCATGGAGCACACTACACTGCAAAGAAGATCTTTGACATTGGGTTCTATTGGCCCACAAGTTTTAAAGATGCAGCCCAATATGTCAAAGAATGTGATTCTTGTCAAAGAATGGGAAACATTTCATCTCGAAATGAAATGCCACAACATAGTATCCAAGTGTGCGAGGTGTTTGATGTGTGGGGAATCGACTTCATGGGACCATTTACCATGTCTAAAGGAAACAAATACATATTAGTGGCGGTGGATTATGTATCCAAATGGGCGGAGGCACAAGCGTTACCAACAAATGACGGTCGGGTGGTGGTGTGGTTTTTAAAGAAATTATTTTCACGATTTGGAGTCCCGAAAGCCCTTATAAGTGACTGAGGCACACATTTTGCCAATGACCAATTGGAAAAGGTGTTAAAGAAATATGGGGTAACCCACAAGTTTTCCACATCGTACCATCCACAAACTAGTGGAGAAACCGAAGTGACAAATCGAGCTTTAAAGCAAATTTTGGAGAAATCGGTGGGGAGCAATTGCAAGGAATGGTCGGACAAGCTAGATGATGCACTTTGGGCTTTTCGTACAGCTTTCAAAACACCTATTGGTACTACACCATATAGGTTAGTTTATGGAAAGCAATGCCATTTGCCGGTGGAGCTAGAGCATAAGGCGTTTTGGGCTTTAAAGAGGTGTAACTTCAACATGGAGGAACTAAAGAGCAACAGGTTGATGCAAATGAATGCTCTTGAGGAGCTGAGGAATGATGCATACTCTAGTTCATGGCTTTATAAAGAGAAGACCAAGATGTGGCATGACAAAAGGATTAAAGAAAAAGAATTTCATGAAGGCCAAAAAATGTTGCTTTTTAATTCACGACTAAAGCTTTTCTTGGGAAAACTCAAGTCAAGATGGGATGGTCCTTTTCTGGTGAAGATGGTGTTTCCACATGGTGCTATAGAGCTGTTGTCAAGAGATGGAACACCTTTCAAGGTCAATGGCCATAGGGTCAAAAAGTATGAAGAAGGAGTCCCCTAGAATGAAGGAATGGAAGAGTTGCTGTTGCTGGAAGGGATTGCAACTACGTAGTAGGGGAGGAGTCTAGCTAATGACTCCTTAAAAAGAAGCGCTTCTCGGGAGGCAACCCGAGTCTCAAGTTTGGATTTTCTTTCCTTTTATTTTATTTTATTTTTATCTTTTTCATTCGTCTTCTTCTGAGAATATAATTGCTTGAGGGCAAGCAAGGCCTAGAGTGTGGGGTGGGTGGCTAAAAGAATGAAAAAATACATTAAATTTTCAAAACATTAAATTTTTTTACAAACTGCAAGGGTTACTCGCCGAGTAGGAGCGTATACTCGGCGAGTACCTGCCCGAGAAAACCAATAAAACGCGTAAAGGCATTTCTACTCGGCGAGTAGCCAACTTACACGGATGAGATAAAAATCTGTACAAAAAAGAGGGTTTTCACCCATTTAACCCCCATACTCGCCGTGCACAGCGTGTCCTCAAGCATCCCTGCGATTTCTTGCGATTTCTTCAATTCTCTTCGATTTTCCACTTAATCTTCATCATTCAAAGAAAAAGGTAACATCTTTACACTTTAAACTCATCAAGGGTTCAATCTTTATCATAGATTTGCCCCTATTTTGCTTAATTTTGGATTTGGGGGTTTCCTCAAATTCTAGGGTTTTAATTTAGCCATGAATTAGGTAATGTTAGGAGGAATTTCTTTGGATTTATGGTTAGATAACTCATTATAACAAACCCCTGTGAAGAATTAGGAGTTTTGGACAGCCTATATATGACTGGCACCAAACAGTTCCCGCTGTTCATCCTACTCGCCGAGTAGGTCATGTACTCGGCGAGTAGATGACTATTCAGACCCGATTTGTTCGTTTTTAATTACTGGGTATTGTTTGTTTGTGTGCTTTTGATGTTTTTATGCAGGTATCATGGCCAGAAGGGGGCAATCTTCTCGTGGGGGGAGCCAAAGTGATATCCCATGGCTTTCATTTCAACAAATCACTTCCAAGTCATCACAAACTAGGGCCAAAAACAGATTAGAGGCGCTCAAACAAAAGGAAATCCATTTACCCAACGCTGTTTATTGGGGGTGGTTGGGAAATGTGGGATTGGAGGAGGAGCTCACACCTTACTTGGTGAAGGAGTGCAGTTTGGGGTATACCACCATCACATGTGATGGTTGGTTACAATTATTCAAGATACAAGAGACTATATATGCCGAACTGTGTTGGGAATTTTTTGCTACCATCTCATTCCGAGGTGGTAGTGAGTATTACAACCCCAACACAATTTCTTTTTCTTTGGGCGGGGAGCTGCGACAATGCAGCATTGCTGAGTTTTCTTGGAGGCTGGGCATTTATGACCAGAGCACAATGATGTCTGAAGACTTTGAAGCTTTTTTGGAAAACTGCCATAAGGAATTTCCCGAGGCGGTGGTGGCCTCTACATGTTGGAACACAATTGCCAACCGGGTGTATATTCCTTCCACCGCTCAGGATGGCCACATTCGCTCGCCAATCCATCGCCTTATTCAATGCTTCGTGGCTAGCACCATCAACATGCGAAAGGATTGGGACAAGGTCCCAACCCTTGATATCTTCTATCTATGGAGTATTATTACTCCTGACGCTTTCTGCAATCTCCCTTATTGCATTGCCAAATTCCTTGCTGAAGGGGCGGTTAAGGAAAAAGTCAACTCCAAAATAAATGGAGGCATGTTTGTTACTCGGCTGGCCAAGTCGTATGGGGTCCTAGATTTGCAACAAGCTAGGGCACTCACGGTTATCCACCCTCCACCATTCAACACTGCACTATATAGGAGGGCACGGATAGTTGACAAGTTTGGCGATTCATTCTCCATTCCACATGCAGATGAGCCGACAATTCCCGAGGAGCCGGGAAGGCGGGTCCGACAACGTAGTGAGTGGGTACGAGAAGACCCACCGGTTATTCCGGTGGAAGAGGACAATGATGGATGGAACCAATTGGAGTACCAACGCTACTTGGACGACATTGGACGAGGGGTGAATTATAATAATCAATATTTTGAATACCTTTTCCAACAGATGAACATTGCCCCAAGACCCGGACCTGACTATCCATACATTATGAGTTGGGACGAGAGAATGAGGAGAAGAGATGGAGAAGGAGGAAGTGGCGCGGGGGGAGATGAGATGGAAGAAGAAGACTGAAGACTTTTATGTTTTTGTGTTTTTATGATGTTATGTTTTGAACAATTGTTAAACACTTGGATGATTTTTATTTTTGGGATGGTTATTACTTTCACTTTTAGTTGTTTATTTTTCAGGGATAGAAGATTAGGAAGCATACTAAATTGTTGAGGGTCAAGTAAGGAATGGGAGATTTTCAAGGAAAGTATGGAGTCTTGTCCTTAGGATTGCGTCCGTGAGAGTCGAGAGTAATGGAGAGTGTTGCTGCTGAAGGAATTAGAGTGAGGGTCAGTGAAATTTCCAATTTCAGAACCTGAGTCGAAAGGAATATCAGCTGGATCAGTTTTGGCAATACAGCGCGTACTCGCTGAGTGCACAAATTCTACTCGGCGAGTACATGGGATGTTACACGTTATCGTTACAAGTCAAGAGATACTCGCCGAGTCCGCGCCACTACTCGCCGAGTAGACCTGCAATCTTCGATTTCCAGAACTGCTTTGAGCACTTTCACTGCAGCATTTATTCACTTTTTGTGAGAATTGTTACTGGGGATTTTCTAAGAAGCTTGTTCCGTGAAATTTTCGAGCTATCAACCACACGAGACGCATGACATCCAAGCCATGGATGAGCTGTTCCCATGGCTAAAGTCAAGAGAAGAAGGAGCTGAAGAAGAGAGTATCAACCTATCGACTGCTACCCCAGGGGAGTTTGTCCCAATTCCCTCTATCTATTTGCATTTTTATTTTTTGCATAATATGCAATGAGGGCATTGCATAAAATAAGTGTAGGGTAGGGGGTTGGTCACATATTAGAAAATTTAGAATCTTAATTTAGGCTAATTTTAAAAAGTTTTGCATACCAAAAATATTACTTAGGACTTAATTTAGAAAATTTTGGTAAAAGCAAATTAGGATTCCATGTTAGAATTGTGTTGATAATTGCATGAAAACCCAACTGTTTAGTTGAGTCTATACACGTTCTAGTGCATTTGTGGCTTCCTTATTCCAATGAAATCATGGGACAAAAAGACGACCCCGCTCAGCTCGAGGGATGCAATATGTTTAGCAGCCTAAACCTGAAATGTATCCAGGAAAATTATTATCGTTAGCCAATAAAGGTTGAAGTTGAGCGCCCCTGCTTAAGCATGTAGGGTTCTGAGTGAAAAAAAAGTGAGTTACATGTTAAAAAAAAAGAGAGAATTACAAGAAAAAGTTCGAAAATTTTTTGGAGCATCAAAGTTAAAGTATGAAGTTCAAAGATCAAAAATTCTGAAGAGATTCAAAAAGTTGAAGATACCAAAAATCAAACAACAAGGTGGTGAATTCAAAGAAATTAAAGATCAAATGTCAAAGAAGTGAAGAATTCCAAAAGAGCTCCATAGTGGTATCATAAATTGTAATTGTCTAGATTATGTATGCTTGGGTTGCTCAACCAAAAATACCTTGAGGATAAGAGGTTTTCTGCGGATGGATTTGGAGGGTTGCATAAATGAGCATAGTTCGGGGTGAGTGGGCGAATGTTTATGAGGATTGTGAGTATTTGGAGTATGGGGGGTCCTTAGGAAAAATTTTAGACACAAACGCATGCGTTGCGGTCTTGGCATAATGGCTGGGTTAGATTGGAGTTGTCATATGTGATTCTAATATGTTTAAAATTCAGTTTTGCTTGGGGGCAAGCAAAAGTCAAGTGTGGGGTATTTTGATATGTGCATAATTAGTTAATTATTTAGCATACATTTTTATTCATTTTTAACTAATTATGTGAATAATGTGGACAAAAGGTACTTAAAACTGTTTAAATTTTGTTTTCAGTCCAAAAGACATGCTTGGGAGTGAAAGGGAACAAGGGGAAGCAATTAGAGACCAAAGAATGAAGATTGAGGGACAAAAGCTTTCCTACTCGGCGAGTACACGAGCCTACTCGGCGAGTCCATTGGAATATTCCAGAAGATAAGCTACGACTCCTGATTTAAGACGGATAATTACGAGCCTACTCGGCGAGTTGGGTCTTCTACTCGCTGAGTACACCCTGTTTTGAGATAGCTATAAAAACCGAGCCTTTATCCGATGGGACTACTTCTGGCGTTTTTTTTGAAGATCCATCGGCGATTGAGAACCCTTGAAGGCGCTGAGGAACTCTAGTCTTCAACCTTTTGAAGAATTAAAGCAACTAGGTTAATCATTCCACTTAGCTTTAGGAATTGAGTATGTTTAATCTAGCTAAACTTGTTTTGTGTTCGTTTTTACTAAAACTATGAGCTAAATATGTTTTTGTTTCTGTTTGGGGAATACCAAGGAACTCCTATGGTTTAAATCTTAGCTTTTGATTGATTGTTTATTGGTTATTTATTAAATTAAGTTTGTTAAAGAACCTTATGCATTAATCACAACTATTTTCTGTTAATTGGAAGACAATTAAGCTGCATGAACATCTCTTAATTGTTAACCTCATATGTCTATGTGAACACTTAAACATATGCTTAGGAATAATGATTATGAAACTAGGATTAATAAGACAATAAGTAGATTAATGTGTGAGCTTGTTTGAGAAACCATCAAACATGAGGTTAATTGAACCACTAAATTGATTAACCACTACAAATCTTATTTAATCCAAATTATTAATCTAGGGAATTAATTAGTTTAAACACTTGATCACTGCTTGAATTAATTAATTGTCTAAGGGTTAGGAGTAATGAACATGAACCTAACCACTATAATTGGTAGCCAATAACAATTAATCTATCATAAATACAAAATAACCATAGGAGTGAACTGGTTGAACTTAAATAGAACCATCTTTATCAAATTTGGTGAATTAGTTGTTTGCTTAGTTAATTAAGTGTTTTATGGTGTGCTTAAGTTTCTAGTCTTGCAAAACTAGAAGAAAAACCTTTTACTTTCATTAATTGCTTAGTTAAAATTAGCCATTAGTTTAATTTTCCGTTCCCTGAGTTCGATACCCTACTTATTCAACTATACCACTAAAAGACAGGTTCACTGCCTTTGTGTGCTAAATTTATTAATAAAAAGTAGGAATAAAACAAGTGCATTTTACACACATCAAGTTTTTGGCGCCGTTGCCGGGGAACGGTTCTAAATAATTAATCTAATCCCTAATTTTTTCGATCCTTTGTGTGAGTTTACTGGCACAAAGTTAATTTATTGCAATTTAGTAGTTAGAAATTAGGTTTTAGCATCTGTTTTAGTTTTATTATTAAGTTTATAATTTCTTCAAAATTACACTGATACTCGCCGAGTGCAGTCGCACCTACTCGGCGAGTACAAGTGTATTTGGCAGATTAATTTTTGATTTTTTTAGTACATTTTTTTGTTCTTTTTACGTTTTTATCTTGTTTATTTCAGGACTTTCATGACCAGAGGATCAAACACCCCGCTGGTACCCCCGTTTGAAGATCCCAAATCCGCATTGAAAAGGAACAAAGGAAAGGACGTGGAGAGCTCGAGTACACCAAAGAAGTCACCTTTGTCCAATTTGAAGACTGTTTTTGGGAAAAAGAAGAGCGGCAAATCAAGAGCATCCAACGCTTCTTTAGTAATCGACGAACCGGTTAAGGAAGATATTGAGTACGAGATCGAGGAAGAAGAGGAGCCTACATACGAGCACGAAACCGATTCCGAGGAATAGTTAGCTATCACAATGGCTAACATTGATGAAATCCCCATGGGAGAATGGAAGAAGAGGATGCGCGACGGCACTGGCCCAGGACTTGTGCAACCCGTAATTCCCGCGACTGCTACTTTCGAGCTAAAGGGTCATATCCTAGCTTTACTTAAAGAAATACTTTTTTTATGGAAAAGACCATGAAGATGCCTACAAGCATTTGGATGAAGTCAATGATGTAGCTGATTACTTCAATGTTCCAAATGTGCCCCGCGAGACTCAGCTACTTCGTATGCTTCCGGTGACATTCAAAGGTGCTGCAAAAGACTGGCTCAAGTCACTTCCCCCGGATCAGTCACCACATGGGCCAAGATGAAAGAAGAATTCATTGATCACTTTTGCCTACCTTCCAAGATATCCAAGTTGAAGAAGGCCATTGCTAACTTTGAACAAGAAGCTAGAGAGTCGCTATATGAAGCATGGGAGAGGTACAAGAGCTTACTAAGAAACTGCCCACACCATGACCTAAATAGCCAGCAAGAAGTCTCCATCTTCTATGATGGAGTCAATGTCACAACCAGGCAGTTACTAGACTTGCAAGGCCCACTCACAAAGAAGCTGCCCCCGGTGATTGAAGAATTCTCTAAACACTCTAGAGAATACCACAACCCTAGACATGATGTCACTAGGGGAACCGCTTATGCAGCTACTGAAGACTTATCCGCGGTCATGGCTATGCTAAAAACCATGGATAGAAGGATGGATAAAATGGATCAAACAATCCATGCTATTTGGGTGGGTTGTGAAAACTGCAATGGGCCTCACCTCACTAGAGACTGTGATTTAGACGAGAATGGCAACAAGAAGGTGCAAGTTTGTTACTCAAGTGGAGACCGATATGATGAAGACTGGCGCAAAAAAAAAGAAAGAGTGGCTCCCTTATGAAGAGTACAAGAAAGCCAAGGAGGAAAGGTTTAGGCAAAAAGGGAGAGGGTTCTACCAAAAGGAGGAGTCGGTGCAAGAGAGAAAGCCTAGCTTGGAAGAAATGCTCACCAAATTTGTAGCTGCTTCAGAAAAAAGACATAGTGATCATGATGCTGCAATTCAAGAAACAAGGACCATGCTTAGAAACCAGCAAGCATCTATCCACAATATAGAAACGCAGCTTGGGCAACTTGCTCAAAAAATCAACCAAAGGTCACCGAGCGAACTTCCTAGCAAAACCGAAAATAACCCAAGAGGCGCGCACATAAACATAGTCACAACAAGAAGTGGGAAGATAATCACTCCTCTGGCACCTATTCAGACTGAGGCATCCAAGGAATCACAGAAGGAGGAGGCAGAACATCAAGCAGAAGAGCAAAACTTACAATCTGATAGCCCTACTCGTCGAGTACCACATATGGACTCGGCGAGTACACTACCAAATCCGAAAACCAGACCCCTGAAAAGCTGTTTCAGCCTCCAATGCCATACCCAGCCAGAGCTATAAAAGAGAAGCAGGAAGAGGAGTACCAGAAGTTTCTAAATCATATCAAGACCCTTCAAATTAACATACCCTTCATTGAAGCCGTCATGCAAATGCTCAAATATGTAAAGTTCCTTAAAGAACTTCTCACTAATAGAAGGAAGATGGAAGAAGTGAAGAAGGTAGTCCTCAATGAAAACTACTCAGCTGCTATGCTAAATAAGCTACCAAAGAAGAAGGGTGACCCGGGGAGTTTGACTTTACCTTGCCAATTTGGCAACTTGGCTGCTATTCACGCCTTAGCTGATTCGGGAGCAAGTGTGAACCTATTGCCATACTCATTCTTTAAGAAGCTGGATCTCCTGGAGCCAAGGCCAATTCGCATGGCCATTCACTTGGCAAACAAGACAGTCACCTTCCCAAGAGGCATATGTGAAGACTTACTAGTCAAGGTGGACAAATTCGTCTTTCCCGCTGATTTCATCATTCTAGACATGGAGGCGGATCCACAAGTTCCAATCATCCTTGGAAGGCCCTTCCTCAACACAGCAAGTTCTATAGTAGACATGAGGGACTCGAAGCTCACCTTGCGGGTAGGAGAAGATTCAATCACATTTGGGGTAGACCAAGCTATGAAGTACTCAAGGAACAGTGACGACACGACATTCTCAATTGATATGCTTGAAGAATTATTGGAGGAATGTATAAGTGAAGATTCCAGCAAGTCCGGTCCAAGTGGTGCCCAAGAAAGGAGGGATGACGGTCATAACCAACGAAAAGAACGAGCTAATTCTGACACGAACGGTAACCGGTTTGAGAGTGTGCATCGATTATCGAAAGCTAAACGATGCCACTCGTAAAGACCATTTTCCCTTACCTTTTATTGATCAAATGTTAGAAAGACTATCGGGCCATAGCTAACTATTTCTTTCTAGATAGATTCTCGGGTTATTTTCAAATACCCATAGACCCAATGGACCAAGAAAAGACCACATTCACTTGCCCAAGTGGGACTTTTGCTTATAGACGCATGCCTTTTGGGCTATGCAATGCACCCGCGACTTTTCAAAGGTGTATGACAGCCATATTCCACGATATGGTGGAAAAATTCATGGAAGTTTTTGTGGACGACTTTTCCGTTTTTGGATCTTCTTTCCATGATTGTCTCACAAATCTTGACTTAATGCTTGCTAGGTGTGAAAAAACCGACTTGGTCCTCAATTGGGAGAAATGTCACTTTATGGTCAAGGAGGGTATAGTTTTGGGCCACAAGGTTTCCAAAATGGGAATTGAAGTAGATCGGGAAAAGATTGACACCATTGCCAAATTACCCCCACCAACTAATGTGAAGGGCATTAGAAGTTTTCTAGGACACGCAGGTTTTTACCAGCGTTTCATAAAAGATTTTTCCAAAATAACTAGACCTCTAACACAATTACTACTAAAAGATGCACCATTTACTTTTACTAACGAATGTTTTGAGGCATTTGAATGTTTAAAGGAAAAATTAACTAATGCCCCGATCATTATTGCACCAAATTGGAACTTACCCTTTGAGATTATGTGTGATGCTAGTGACTTTACATTAGGAGTTGTCCTTGGTCAAAGGGTTGATAAGCATTTTCGACCCATATATTATGCTAGCAAGACTCTGAATCCAACCCAAGAAAATTACACCACCACTGAAAAGGAATTATTAGCTGTGGTGTATGCCTTTGACAAATTCCGCCCTTACTTGGTTTTATCCAAAACTACTGTTTTCACTGACCACTCGGCTATCAAGTATTTGTTTGCCAAACAGGATGCCAAGCCAAGAGTGATACGATGGGTGCTACTTCTTCAAGAGTTCGACATAGAGATACGAGACAAGAAAGGAATGGAGAATGTAGCAGCTGACCACTTGTCAAGGCTTGAGAACCCGCAATTGCAAGAAGATAAAGTTGGAGACGACTTCCCGGACGAGTACATTATGGTGACCGTGGGAGAAGAGCCATGGTTCGCAGATATAGCTAATTATTTAGCTACAAAATATATCCCGAAAGATTTTAGCAGTCAACAAAAGAAGAAATTCTTTTCTGAATTAAAATATTACTTTTGGGATGAGCCATACCTCTTCCGGAGCTGTGCATATGGGATCATACGAAGATGCGTATTCGGGAAGGAAAGCCGGAAAATATTAGAGCATTGTCATAGCGGGCCCACGGGTGGACATCATGGAGCACACTACACTGCAAAGAAGATCTTTGACATTGGGTTCTATTGGCCCACAAGTTTTAAAGATGCAGCCCAATATGTCAAAGAATGTGATTCTTGTCAAAGAATGGGAAACATTTCATCTCGAAATGAAATGCCACAACATAGTATCCAAGTGTGCGAGGTGTTTGATGTGTGGGGAATCGACTTCATGGGACCATTTACCATGTCTAAAGGAAACAAATACATATTAGTGGCGGTGGATTATGTATCCAAATGGGCGGAGGCACAAGCGTTACCAACAAATGACGGTCGGGTGGTGGTGTGGTTTTTAAAGAAATTATTTTCACGATTTGGAGTCCCGAAAGCCCTTATAAGTGACTGAGGCACACATTTTGCCAATGACCAATTGGAAAAGGTGTTAAAGAAATATGGGGTAACCCACAAGTTTTCCACATCGTACCATCCACAAACTAGTGGAGAAACCGAAGTGACAAATCGAGCTTTAAAGCAAATTTTGGAGAAATCGGTGGGGAGCAATTGCAAGGAATGGTCGGACAAGCTAGATGATGCACTTTGGGCTTTTCGTACAGCTTTCAAAACACCTATTGGTACTACACCATATAGGTTAGTTTATGGAAAGCAATGCCATTTGCCGGTGGAGCTAGAGCATAAGGCGTTTTGGGCTTTAAAGAGGTGTAACTTCAACATGGAGGAACTAAAGAGCAACAGGTTGATGCAAATGAATGCTCTTGAGGAGCTGAGGAATGATGCATACTCTAGTTCATGGCTTTATAAAGAGAAGACCAAGATGTGGCATGACAAAAGGATTAAAGAAAAAGAATTTCATGAAGGCCAAAAAATGTTGCTTTTTAATTCACGACTAAAGCTTTTCTTGGGAAAACTCAAGTCAAGATGGGATGGTCCTTTTCTGGTGAAGATGGTGTTTCCACATGGTGCTATAGAGCTGTTGTCAAGAGATGGAACACCTTTCAAGGTCAATGGCCATAGGGTCAAAAAGTATGAAGAAGGAGTCCCCTAGAATGAAGGAATGGAAGAGTTGCTGTTGCTGGAAGGGATTGCAACTACGTAGTAGGGGAGGAGTCTAGCTAATGACTCCTTAAAAAGAAGCGCTTCTCGGGAGGCAACCCGAGTCTCAAGTTTGGATTTTCTTTCCTTTTATTTTATTTTATTTTTATCTTTTTCATTCGTCTTCTTCTGAGAATATAATTGCTTGAGGGCAAGCAAGGCCTAGAGTGTGGGGTGGGTGGCTAAAAGAATGAAAAAATACATTAAATTTTCAAAACATTAAATTTTTTTACAAACTGCAAGGGTTACTCGCCGAGTAGGAGCGTATACTCGGCGAGTACCTGCCCGAGAAAACCAATAAAACGCGTAAAGGCATTTCTACTCGGCGAGTAGCCAACTTACACGGATGAGATAAAAATCTGTACAAAAAAGAGGGTTTTCACCCATTTAACCCCCATACTCGCCGTGCACAGCGTGTCCTCAAGCATCCCTGCGATTTCTTGCGATTTCTTCAATTCTCTTCGATTTTCCACTTAATCTTCATCATTCAAAGAAAAAGGTAACATCTTTACACTTTAAACTCATCAAGGGTTCAATCTTTATCATAGATTTGCCCCTATTTTGCTTAATTTTGGATTTGGGGGTTTCCTCAAATTCTAGGGTTTTAATTTAGCCATGAATTAGGTAATGTTAGGAGGAATTTCTTTGGATTTATGGTTAGATAACTCATTATAACAAACCCCTGTGAAGAATTAGGAGTTTTGGACAGCCTATATATGACTGGCACCAAACAGTTCCCGCTGTTCATCCTACTCGCCGAGTAGGTCATGTACTCGGCGAGTAGATGACTATTCAGACCCGATTTGTTCGTTTTTAATTACTGGGTATTGTTTGTTTGTGTGCTTTTGATGTTTTTATGCAGGTATCATGGCCAGAAGGGGGCAATCTTCTCGTGGGGGGAGCCAAAGTGATATCCCATGGCTTTCATTTCAACAAATCACTTCCAAGTCATCACAAACTAGGGCCAAAAACAGATTAGAGGCGCTCAAACAAAAGGAAATCCATTTACCCAACGCTGTTTATTGGGGGTGGTTGGGAAATGTGGGATTGGAGGAGGAGCTCACACCTTACTTGGTGAAGGAGTGCAGTTTGGGGTATACCACCATCACATGTGATGGTTGGTTACAATTATTCAAGATACAAGAGACTATATATGCCGAACTGTGTTGGGAATTTTTTGCTACCATCTCATTCCGAGGTGGTAGTGAGTATTACAACCCCAACACAATTTCTTTTTCTTTGGGCGGGGAGCTGCGACAATGCAGCATTGCTGAGTTTTCTTGGAGGCTGGGCATTTATGACCAGAGCACAATGATGTCTGAAGACTTTGAAGCTTTTTTGGAAAACTGCCATAAGGAATTTCCCGAGGCGGTGGTGGCCTCTACATGTTGGAACACAATTGCCAACCGGGTGTATATTCCTTCCACCGCTCAGGATGGCCACATTCGCTCGCCAATCCATCGCCTTATTCAATGCTTCGTGGCTAGCACCATCAACATGCGAAAGGATTGGGACAAGGTCCCAACCCTTGATATCTTCTATCTATGGAGTATTATTACTCCTGACGCTTTCTGCAATCTCCCTTATTGCATTGCCAAATTCCTTGCTGAAGGGGCAGTTAAGGAAAAAGTCAACTCCAAAATAAATGGAGGCATGTTTGTTACTCGGCTGGCCAAGTCGTATGGGGTCCTAGATTTGCAACAAGCTAGGGCACTCACGGTTATCCACCCTCCACCATTCAACACTGCACTATATAGGAGGGCACGGATAGTTGACAAGTTTGGCGATTCATTCTCCATTCCACAGGCAGAGTAGCATGAGTGGACTCGGCGAGTTCATGAGTGGACTCGGCGAGTCCACGCTGTTTAATGAAACCCTAATTTCCAAGGTTCGAGACCTATTTAAAGGCCCTTATGGTCGTCCATTGCGGCTACCACACCCCAGAGAGAGTCCTAGATCGCTTGTGAGGTGAAGAGAGGCCATTGTTGATCATTTGTTGGTGAAATTTGAAGGAGAAGGTGACCAAGGCAAAAGAAGGCTAAAGGAAGTGCAAATCTAGTGTCTTTAGAGATCAAAGGCTTCATATTAAGGTATTCCTTCGGACCTTCTCCAGTTTTGGGTGTTGATTCATAGAGTTAGGGTTTTTAAATCCTTTAGAAGAAGAATATGTAGAGTATTTAGTCCCCTATCGAGTTTATGCTTTGGATCTGGACTCAAAGAGGTCCAGAGACCTTATCCCATGGAGCTTTATGAGTCATTTTGGGATTATTGGACTTAGGTTGCCATTTTTGGGACTAAATCACCATTGGATGCCATTATGTTGATATGTAAGCATCAAGTTTCGAGCTTTACGTGACTTTCGTGCTTGGGAAGGCTAGATCTGTGGATTAGGGGCACAGATCTGACCCCAGGAGGTCAATAGAGATGGTGCATGGCATGAACTCGCCGAGTTGTTCTTGAGACTCGGCGAGTAGGGTTAGGATTTCACGTGAATAACTCTGTGAGTAGACTTGCCGAGTTGGGGGATAACTCAGTGAGTCAGAAAGGGGTTAGAGGATTGGGGTCCAAGGCGGTACTCACCGAGTTGTTCTTGAGACTCGGCAAGTTGAGTCGGGGTGGCCCCGCGATTCATGCCAGGTGTGACTCGTCTAGTAAAGAGAAGGACTCGACGTGCCAAGAAAAGGACTAAGAGGGCCAGTGGACACGTGTAGACGCGCTGAGTCGCCCAAGTGCACTCGACGAGTCGGGTCAAAGTTTGACAGTTGACTTTTGTTGACTTTAGGGTTTGGTCAACAATAAGGCCTTTGAGTCAGGAGAGGGGTAAAATGGTCTTTTACCCTTCTGAGGATGTTAAGAAAGGTTGGAGTATAGTTATATTTATGGGAGTATTTGCTTTATGTGATTAGGCGGAGGCTAGATCACGTTTCTACCGAGACAGAGACTTACCGAGATATCAGAGGTGAGTCTTCTCACTATACTGTACCTGGAAAGGTACCTATGTGTGACCGGAAGGTCTCGTATGTTATCAGATGCATGTTTTGTATGATATGCGTTGCATGTTCTGTATGCGTTATGTATGTGATATGTATGCTATGTATGATACGGGCCGGAAGGCATTATGACGTGGACCGGAAGGTCAGGTAGTCATGGACCGGAAGGTCGATACGAGTAGGACCGGAAGGTCTACTGGGACTGGGACGGAAGTCCCCTGAGACACATGGACCGGAAGGTCGTGTAGAGTATGGCCTGGAAAGGCGTATGTGTGTAAGGGTATTTTGGGGAAACTCACTAAGCATTTATGCTTACAGTTGTTGTGTTATGTGTTTTAGGTACTAGCGAGGGCCGTGGAAGGGCGCCAGCGTGACTCGTACACACTAGAGAGAGGATTTGATTTTTGTGATCTTGGGAAACGATATGTTTTGATAACTAATGTCGGATATTTTATAAAATATTTTATATGAAAATGGTTGAGACAAAAATGAAATTTTTGCTTTGAAATTTACGTTGTTACAAAGCGGGACTAAAGAGTTAGCGGACACATGTAGACTCGCCGAGTCGCCCAAGTGCACTCGACGAGTCGGGTCAAAGTTTGACCATTGACTTTTGTTGACTTTTAGGGTTTGTTCAACAATGAGGCCTTTAAGCTAGTAGAGGGGTAAAATGGTCTTTTACCCTTCTGAGGGTGCTAAGAGAGGGTTGAGTATAGTTATATTTATGAGAGTATTTACTTTTTGTGATTAGGCAGAGGCTAGATCATATTTCTACCGAGTCAGAGATTTACCGAGGCATTTGAGGTGAGTCTTCTCACTATACTTTACTTAGTGTGATAACAGAGTAATGTGACAGAGTATTTTAGAGTTATATGCCACTGTATTTGCATGTTAATATGTGTTGTGAATTATTGTGATATGTGATATGCATGATTCAGAGTTTACAGAGTTAGGACCAGCGGGTCCACAAAGATATGGGACCAAGAGGATCCCACAGAGATACTTGACCAGAGGGTCAACAGAGTTACAGCCTTGAGTGGCTGATATGTGTTTATGTGGTATTTTGGGGAACTCACTAAGCAATTATGCTTACAGTGTTATGTGTGGTGTTTCAGGTACCAGCGATGATCGCGGGAAGGCGCCGACATGACTCGTACACACGCACACTGGAGTTCATATGTTTTGATCTTGGGAAATGTTTTGTGAACAATGATATGATGCAATGAGATTTTATTAATGAATGTGTTTGGAAATGCGAAAAATTGTCTTAAATTTTACGGTGTTACAAGTTGGTATCAGAGCCTTGGTTTGAGGGATTCAGATGCATCTTCGGGCGTATCTGAACTCAAACCGAGGATTTGAGGAAAAATTTGATAATAAAGTAAATTTTTTGAAAAGAGTAAAAAGAGTTTTGAGAGAAACAGAGCAGAGCCGTGTGTACGATCAGCCAGCACCCGAACGGTGATTTTCCCAAATTACCCTTACAATAAGTGCTATTGGATATGTTATGTTATGCTATATGATGAATTATGATACGCATGCTAGAGTAGACTAGGTATTCTTATTAGGACTAGAGTGGCTTGATATATGATGCCTTAGTCTAGGGGTTTTGTTGCTAGAAATGTTGAGAGTGTTTAGATAGCAGCGAGGTGCTTATGAGATATCTGCTAGTGAGTAGCACATGATTTTAGAGAGTAGAGTGCTTGGAATTTGGGACTCTGGGAGGAGGACTTGGAATGAGTGTTGAGTCGGTGTGGTCTGTAGTATTGGGCCCGTACTATCGAAGGCACCAGGTCTGTGCGCAACCCAGGTCAAAATCCTTAGGGTACCAGAAACCAAGTAGGATTGGGGATATCGAGTGTGTGTACGCTCGAGCGAGTCTTTCATATCTCGTGTTGTTTTTTCAGAGAGGTGTCATGGTGTGTATGCGCCACAAACCAGGGACCAGTGGAGGGGGCGTGAGCGACGAGGAGCTCCGCCAGATGATTCATGATGAGGTGGCTACTGCCATCCGCGCTGAGATTCCAGAGATGTTTGGGTCTATCAAGACCACCTTGATAGAGACATTTGACGAGAGATACGCTGCTCTTTCTGATGCTGTTGTTGTTGCGGCCACTGCAGCTGTAGTTGCGGCTAGACCGCAGGGTGGTGATGCGTTTCTGTTCCGGGAGTTCAGCAACACAAAACCACTGGAGTTTGATGGGACCCAGGACCCGATTGCAACGATGAGGTGGATTTCAGACATGGAGGGGTGTTTCTTTACTTGCTCATCTCCTGAGCATTTGAGAGTCCGGTTCGTGCTGAATCAGCTTCGTGTGGGAGCGAAGGACTGGTGGAAGTTTGTGATGGCGCACTACACGCCTGCTGAGCTTGCTGCAGTGACCTAGGAGAGGTTCACTGCTATGTTTCGAGACGAGTACGTTCCCCAGGTGGAGAGGGAGCGATTGGCACAGGAGTTTCTGACCCTCAAGCAGGGTACCAAGTCTGTTACTGCGATTACTCGGATGTTCCATGAGAGGGCGATGTTCTGCCCAGAGCACGTGTCCTCCGAGCAGGCACGTATGAGCCGATATCTGAGCATTTTGAGGAGGGATATACGGGAGTTCGTGGTGAACTCAACGTACCGAACATTTGCTGAGCTTCAGGCAAATGCCCGGAAGAAAGAGATAGAGCTGGAGACTCAGGCTAGGGAGGAGGCTGAGTCTTAGGGGAGGGATCGGCGACCGGCGCAGTCTCAGCCGGCAGCCAAGCGGGCCAAGCCCGTTGATTCGAGATCTGGGAATCAGAAGGGCCACACTTGTGGAAAGTGCGGCAAGAGCCACGATGGGGTGTGCAAAGCAGGGTCTTGCTACAAATGTGGCAAGGAGGGGCATATGGCCAAGGATTGCCCCAAGAGGTTTGCAGTATGTTTTCATTGCAAATAGACTGGACACCGCAAGGCGGAGTGTCCACAGTTGCAAGGGACAGCCCAGGGAGCACCTTAGGGATCTGCCCCTGTTGCTATCAGAGCTACTGAGATCCGGCCACTAAAGGCCGAGGTACCGAAGGCACGAGGGAGAGCCTTTCAGTTGACTGCAGAGGAGGTCCGCGCTGCGCCCGACGTCGTGGCTGGTATGTATCCTTTCTTGTATTTATTTTGATGTTGGGATATTGTGTTTATTTTGTGTTATGCATAGGTACTTTTCTTGTGAATTCTGTACCTGCCTTGGTGTTATTTGACTCGGGTGCGAGTCAGTCTTTTGTATCTTTGGCGTTTAGTCAGCACATCGGTATTAGCCGAGAGGCGTTGAGTCGACCTCAGAGAGTTTCCATAGCTGACGAGAGGACGGTGTATGTCGCCGAGGTGATCTGAGGATGTGTACTCGAGATTTTTGGCGTTAAGTTCCCGATTGATTTGGTTCCCATTGCAATGGGAGATGTCTGTGTCATTGTGGGCATGGACTGGTTGAGCAAAGTTGGAGCGGTCATCGACTGCGAGAGACAGCTGGTGACTATGAGAGGCCCCAGTGAGGGAGTTCTTACGGTGTACGGCGAGGGTACACGTGTTGGGTCAGCATTTTGTTCGGCTGCCAGAGCGAGACAAAGTCTACAACAGGGCTGTAGGGGATTTGTAGCATATGTGATGGATGCGAGGGTTGATTCAGAGAGACCGAGGTCAGTTGATGAGGTTCCGATAGTGCGCAATTTTCCGGATGTATTTCCAGAAGAGTTTCCAGGTGTGCCCCCCGTGAGGCAGGTCGAGTTCAGTACCGATTTGGTTCCAGGGGCTGCGCCTATCGCCAAGGCGCCCCCAGAGATGCAGGAGTTGTCCTCCCAGCTTCAGGAGCTGCTGGGGAAAGGGTTTATTCGGCCGAGCAGCTTACCTTGGGGAGCGCCTATCCTCTTTGTCAAGAAGAAGGATGGTTCACACCGGATGTGCATTGACTACCGGGAGTTGAACAAGCTAACAGTCAAGAACCGTTACCCGTTTCCGAGGATCGACAATTTGTTCGATCAGTTGCAGGGAGCATCTTGGTTCTTCAAGATCGATTTGAGATCTGGATATCGTCAGGTGAGGGTGCGAGATGTGGACATCCAGAAGACAACATTCAGGACTCGCTATGGGCATTACGAGTTCGTGGTGATGCCTTTCGGACTCACCAATGCACCGACGGTGTTCATGGATCTCATGAACAGAGTGTGTAGACCGATGTTGGATCGCTCGATGATCATGTTCATTGACGACATATTGGTGTATTCGAGAACCAGAGAACAACATGAGGAGCATTTGAGGGAGATCCTCGGAGTCCTGAGATCGGAGAGGCTTTATGCCAAATTCTCCAAATATGACTTTTGGTTGCGAGAGGTCCAGTTCCTAGGGCACCTCGTTAACCAGAAAGGGATATTGGTTGACCCGGCCAAGATTGAGGCAGTGATGAGTTGGGGGTGCCGAGGTCACCTACCGAGATCAGGAGTTTTCTAGGGTTGGCTGGTTATTATCAGAGATTTACCAGGGATTTCTCCAAGATCACCGTGCCACTCACCAAGTTGACCCGGAAGGGTGTTGCTTTTTCTTGGGGTCCAGAGCAGCAGGCCTCCTTCGAGACACTTCGCCAGAGATTATGCGAAGCTCCGATGTTAGCCCTTCCGGAAGGGATGGATGACTTCGTAGTGTATTGTGACGCGTCGATATTTGGGCTGGGAGCGGTGCTTATGTAGAGGGGTCATGTGATAGCATACGCATCGAGGCAGCTGAAGCCTCATGAGATGAGGTACCCCACCCACGATCTGGAGTTGGGGGCGGTGGTGTTCGCCCTCAAGATCTGGCATCACTATATGTATGGGGTTCGGTGTACCATATACACGGACCACAAGATCCTGAAGTATCCAATGGATCAGCCCAACCTGAATATGCGCCAGAGGAGATGGTTGGATGTGGTGAAGGATTACGATTATGAGATCCTGTACCACCCGGGCAAGGCTAATGTTGTAGCCGATGCACTGAGCCGTAGGGCGGAGGGCGCCCCGATGCGGGATGTTTGTTTGAGATTGACAGTGATAACTCCGGTGTTGGACACTATTCGTGGGGCCCGGGCTGAGGCCGTGAGGCCAGAAAGCCAGAAGAGAGAGCGAGTTGTCGGGCTGGTATCGGAATTCGTTACAGATAGCCGGGGGCTTATGACATTCCAGGGTCAGATATGGGTATCGTTTGTGGGCGGGACACGTACCATTTTGATGGAAGAGGCTCATTGATCGAAATTCTCGATCCATACCAAGGCCACTAAGATGTATTTGGACCTGAAGAGGGAGTATTGGTGGCCCTGTATGAAGAGGGATGTCACATGGTTTGTAGAAAGATGCTTGACCTGTCGCAGGGTTACGGCCGAGCACCAGCGTCCACATGGTAAGCTGCAGCCGCTAGAGATTCCCGAGTGGAAATGGGAACAAATTACCATGGATTTCATCACCAAATTGCCAAGGACTGCGAGATGTGTCGATGCAATTTGGGTGATTGTGGACAGGTTGACGAAGAGCGCTCATTTCCTTGCTATCAGTGAGAGCTCTTCCACGGAGAGGTTGGTAGAGATGTACGTAAGAGAGGTGGTATCGTAGCATGGAGTGCCGATCTCGATTGTCTCAGATCGAGATGTACGTTGCACTTCCAGATTCTGGAAGAAGTTTCATGAGGAATTGGGTACAAGACTGCATTTTAGTACCGCATACCACCCACAGACGGATGGGCAGAGTGAGCGGATGATTCAGACGCTCGAGGATATGCTTCGGGCATGTGTATTGGATTTCGGAGGGAGTTAGGACACGTATTTGCCCTTGGCGGAGTTTTCTTATATCAACAACCATCATTCGAGCACTGGCATGCCGCCCTTTGAGCTGCTGTATGGGAGGAGGTGTCGAACCCCCATTTGCTGGGGAGAAGTAGGGCAGCGTGTGATGGGCAGCACCGAGATTGTGCTTCAGACGACAGAGCAGATCCAGCAGGTTAGACAGAGGTTGTTGACCGCTCAAAGTCGGCAGAAGAGTTATGCGGACAGACGCCGGTCCGAGCTCGAGTTTCAGGTCGGCGACTTCGTACTCCTGAAGGTCTCTCCTTGGAAAGGAGTGATTCGATTCAGGAAGAGGGGCAAGTTGGGGCCCTTATATATTGGTCCTTTCAGGGTGATCGTGAGGGTAGGCAGGGTAGCCTACCGTTTGGAGTTACCTGCAAAGTTGGGTCAGATTCATGACACTTTCCATGTGTCGCAGCTGCGAAAGTGTATAGCCGACGAGTCGACAGTGGTGCCATTAGAAGATATTCAAGTAGATGCGATCCTGAACTATATTGAGAGACCGGTGGTGATTAGGGATCGGAGGATCAAGGTTTTGAGGAACAAGGAGGTGCCTCTGGTGCAGGTCTAGTGGCAGTATCGGAAAGGGTCAGAGTTGACTTGGGAGCCGGAGCGTGAGATTCGGGAGCAGCATCCATAGTTGTTTGCAGAGTAAGACTTCGAGGGCGTAGTCTAATTCTAGTGGGGGAGAATTGTAACATCCAGATTCCCAGGTATAATATTTTATTCCTTTATTTTTGGAAGTTGTGAGGGGACTCGGCGAGTTGTTGTTTAGACTCGCCGAGTATGGTCGCGGATTCTTATCCGGGTTCACAGCTGGACTCAGCGAGTTCATGAGTGGACTCGGCGAGTCCACGCTGTTTAATGAAACCCTAATTTCTTGGGTTTGGGACCTATTTAAAGGCCCTTAGGGCCGTCATTTGCGGCTACCAAACCCCAAAGAGAAACCCTAAGAGATCTAGAGTGTTTGTGAGGAAGGAGAGGCCATTTTTGATCATTTTGTTGGTGTAATTGCAAGAAGGAGGTGACCAAGGCAAGAGGAGGTTGAAGGAGGTGCGATTTTGGTGATTTCAGAGCTCATAGACTTCATCTTGAGGTATTTATTCGGACCTTCTTCAGATTTGATGTTGATTCTTAGAGTTAGGGTTTTCTAACCCCTTTAGAGGATGGATATGTGGAGTAATTGGTCCCTTCTCGAGTTTATGCTTTTGAATCTGGACTCAAAGAGGTCCAGAGACCTTAACCCTTGGAGCTTTTTGAGTTATTTTGGGAGCCATGAACTTAGGTTGTTGTTTTTGGGGCTAAATCACCAAGTAAGACCATCTAGATGTTATATGAGTGTCAAGGTCTGAACTTTAGATGATTATCATGCTTGGGAAGATCAGATCTATGGATTAAAGGAACATATATGACCTTAGGAGGTCTATGGAGTTTGTGCATGGCATAAACTCGCCGAGTCCAAAGATCAGACTCGGCGAGTAGGGTTAGGGTTTCCCGTAAATCACTCAGAGAGTAGACTTGCCGAGTTGGGAAATAACTCAGTGAGTCAGGGGGGATTAGAGGACTGGAGTTCTAGGCGGAACTCGCCGACTTGTTCTTGAGACTCAGCGAGTTGAGTCGGGGTGGCCCCGCGATTCATGCCAGGTGTGACTCGTCGAGCAAGGGGAGGAACTCGACGTGCCAAGCGGGACTAAAGAGTTAGCGGACACGTGTAGACTCGCCGAGTCGCCCAAGTGCACTCAACGAGTCGGGTCAAAGTTTGACCATTGACTTTTGTTGACTTTTAGGGTTTGGTCAACAATGAGGCCTTTAATCCAGGAGAGGGTAAAATGGTCTTTTACCCTTCTGAGGGTGCTAAGAGAGGGTTGAGTATAGTTATATTTATGAGAGTATTTACTTTTTGTGATTAGGCAGAGGCTAGATCATATTTCTACCGAGTCAGAGATTTACCGAGGCATTTGAGGTGAGTCTTCTCACTATACTTTACCTAGTGTGGTAACAGAGTCATGTGACAGAGTATTTTAGAGTTATATGCCAGTGTATTTGCATGTTAATATGTGTTGTGAATTATTGTGATATGTGATATGCATGATTCAGAGTTTACAGAGTTAGGACCAGTGGGTCCATAGAGATATGGGACCAAGAGGATCCCACAGAGATACTCGACCAGAGGGTCAACAGAGTTACAACCTTGAGTGACTGATATGTGTTTATATGGTATTTTGGGGAACTCACTAAGCAATTATGCTTACAGTGTTATGTGTGGTGTTTCAGGTACCAGCGACGATCGCGGGAAGGCGCCGACATGACTCGTACACATGCACACTGGAGTTCATATGTTTTGATCTTGGGAAATGTTTTGTGAACAATGATATGATACAATGAGATTTTATTAATGAATGTGTTTGGAAATGTGTTTTAAAATGCGACAAATTGTCTTAATCTTTACGGTGTTACAAGGTATACCTCATCAACCCTTGTTCTTTTGATAATTGTCAAGTTTGGCCCTTTATTTGAGAAAAGGTGGTAAATAAGTACGTAGGGCGTACGCGTGTGTACGTTCAGCGTACTCATGTGCATATTTTTGACGCAGAAGCCACCTAGTACGCGGAGCGTACCAGAGGGTACGCTGGGCATACTAGGCCCAAATTGAAAACCCTAATTAAGGGTGTGTCCCTATTTAAAGGACATGATGGCCTCATTTCTGGCCACCATTTCTAGACCTCAACGCTCTCAAACCCTAATTTATTGTCGCTTGAGTTTGTGTGTCCATTTGTGAGCTATTAAGTGTTCTTGTGGTTTCTTTGGAGTAAAGAAGGAGCTTTGAACAAGAAGGAGTGGGAGTCCATGCTTTGGATCTGAGCTTATATGTGGCTAGAGCTTCAGTTAGAGGTCTAAAGCTCAAAGCTTTCTCACACATTTTGATTTGTGCATCATTTTAGTCCATTTTAGGGTTTTGGTCCTAAAGTTGGATGCTTAATGATATATAGAGGTCCAGAGTTTATTATCATCTCCTTTGAGTGTTTTTAGTGGTGTAGAGTCATAAAAATCGAGTCCTGGACGTTTGTGATGGGGTTTGAGCATTCCAACACTCCTATGGTGTACATGCAACCCTAGAAACCTTGGATCTAGGTTTTCTCTAATATACATGCAAATATGATTTTTCCAAGGTTCTCATTCTAACTAGCATACCATGGGGTACTTGTAATATAAAAATCAGTAGAATGACATACCTTTCTTGTTGCTTGGATTCCAAAAGACCTTGTGAGCCTAGCACCCGAAATGTGATGCCTCAAATGCTTCACACAACACCACAACTCTTGGAATAACTTGAGAGAAGTACACTTGAGCACAAAAACAGCTATCCCTCACCTTTTAGACTTAGATGCGGATTTTTCTCTATATAAGGTTCCTTATATAGTGTGTCACATGTAGGGTTATACCATGTAAACCCTAATGTGCATGGCTTTTCATTTCCCCATGATCCATGGGTTTTAACCTCCATGTAGCATCCATGGAGCACCCAATGGGTCCTAGCCCAATCTAGTGTATCATGGACCATAAGCCCACTATATAACAATGAAAGATTTACATAATCAATCCCCATATATTTAATTAGTCTCTTTTGATCACAAGGTTAATTCCAAATTAATTCTTGATCAATACTAAGTAAATAATATGATTTCATATTAATATATTAGAATATATTCACAAATCATAAGTGTCCTTATTCTCATTTTGTCTATCCAATTGTTGAGATGCCATGCAACCCAAATGGACCATGCCAAGCCGGGTCAAGTACATACTAAATATAGTTATGGACTTAGACACCTTATCCAACAGTCTCCCACTTGGATAAGTCTAATAACTATAGTTACAGGTATGACTTTAGAATCCGACTAGCAATCGTAGCTCTTTCAAAGTCTCGTGGAACTAGGATGATGCGCCATTTAAGATAAGTGACCATATAATCCTCTGTTCTAGATATCAGCTAGACAAATACATGGAACAACCATGTACTTATTGTCCAGCAGTTTGTTTCCCGATTTCCAATTTGTTTGACATAGAACTAAACTGAACACATCAATTTGGTTATGACCGGGCTCGACACATTGGTCAAAACAAAATCATCGAGGGGCCCAAATATTGCTTTTAATCCTCTAAGGATTAAAAGGAACAAATAAACTTTGACTCATATGCTTGTACTAACTACTTGTTGAATCATACACAAAAGCACATTTTATAACATCAAGTTACTGATGCGTTTTCGTGTAATCAATGCACAACCAACTCATAATCAACAAATCATATCTTTAGGTTTGAAGACTTATATGTTATTACCGCCTCACGATCACTCGATATAAATTCCATAAAGTGATACAAGTGAGCGTAGGTTTAATCCAATACTCAGAACTTATGAGCACTCATGAATGTTGTAGCAACTTTTGCTATGTCTAACACCTTAGACATCTACAAGCCCAATTCATGACAATCTTGATTCATACGTACCTCCAACATATGACTAACTATGGGGAGTTTGAATAAAGTAATTATTCTGGAAGTCAAAACATGCAAAATTGAACCAATAGTAAATAATTGACACAAGATATCAACACTTTACTTATAAATAAACAACAACTTTTATTTAATCATCAAATGTCAATTACATTTTACAAGTTTCAGAAATAGCTATCTAATTTGTAAAACTAATATCATCCTTCATCCCGATACGCCTCGCATGTTGCAAATGTTTAGCCCTACACATTCTCTTCGTGAGGGGATCTGCTGGGTTCTCATCCGATGATACCCTCTTGGCCACGAGGAGTCCTTCTTTTATCCGATGTCTAATGAAGTGGTATTTTCTGTCGATGTTCCTGGATCTACCATGATCCCTTGGTTCCTTAACTAAGGCTATTAGATTAGGTGTCTAAGCCCATAACTATTTTGGTATGTACTTGACCCGATTGTGAGCATGGTCCTTTTGGGTTGCCTTCACCATAGCAACTGAGAGGATGAACTAAGGAGAAAAAGTCTAATTATGATTTATTAATATATTATATGAATAATATATTAAAAGAGAAATCATATTGTTTAATTAATATTAGTAAAAAATTAATAAGAATTAATTTTATGGCTAAAAGAGATTAGTTAAATAAAGGGGACTGATTGTCTAATTATAAGATAGTTGCATAAATGGGCTAATGGACTCTATAGAAGTTGGAGTAGATGAAATATATGGGGAAACCCATAAGAATTCGTCCAAGGCTTCTAAGGAGGGAGTTCATGGGCTGCTTAGGGCCTAAGCAGTCAGATTAGGGTTTCCTGGTTGAAAACCCTAATATCCTACATATATAAGGAACCCCTAAGGCCCCAAAAACGTGGTGAAGTAAGCCCTAAGGGTTCTTGGACGTTTTTGGTGCCTCATCTCTCTCTCCTTGTTCATCTTGTTGCCTATGGTGTTTGTGACTCCATTAGAGGTGCAACATTTGAGGCACTAGGCTTTCAGAAGTCAATTACAAGAAGAATTCGGATTGTTATTGTAACATAACAATCAAGGTAAGATCTAAACTCTATTCTTTTGTCAATTTCGTTTATTGTATGCTAGAATTAGGGTTTATGAGCTTTGGATGATTATTACATGCTCACTAGACAAACTAGATCCAAAGCTTTAGGGTTTGCATGTACACCATAGGATTGATGCAGTGCTCAAAACCCATCAGTGGTTTCAGAGCCTAGGTTGTTTGTTTAATGTATTTGACGCTTTACATGATTATTCAAAGCTGGAAATCGAAAAATCTTGGATTTGGAGCCTAGACTCGCCAAGTCTATAGTTGAACTCGACGAGTTCACTGACAACTCGACAAGTCCAATGTTGGCTCGACGAGTCGGAGTGTCAGATGTCAGATTTTTCGGGATTTTGAGTTGTTTTGGCTTGGGATAATTACCATAAACATTTTCTATTGGTAAAATCCGATTTTTATTAATCTGGAGTGATTATCCTTGCCAAAATAGAAGATAATTGTCAATTAATTAGATAATCACTGCCTTATATGATAAACTTAATTTATTTGAATTATTTGATTGGATTATCTTGCCATAAAATTGAATTAGGTCAAATTTAGATAATTACCAATTATTTGATTAAATAAATTATTTGTAATTTGATCTAGAGAGTTTTAAAAAGTTTCAAAACTTGCCCTCATGTTTTGGAATTTAAAATTTTTTGATTAAAAAGTTTAATTTTGAAATGTTTAAATTCTAAACCCTAATGTTTTGAAAAGTTTCAAAACTTGTCCTCAAGTTTTGAAATTTAATTTTTTGATTAAAAGTTTAATTTTGAAATTTTAAATTCTAAAACCCTAGTTTTTTGAAAAGTTCAAATTACACCTTCATGGTTTTATTAAATTAATTAAGTGTATAATTAAAAGTGAGTTAATAAATCCATAATGATATGGTTTACATTTAATTAAATTAAAAGGTATAATTTATTAAATTAAACCACCTAGTGTTTTAAAAGTGTAAAATACACCCTTATACTATATAAAATTAAAAGTCTAATTGTATAATTAAAGAGTCAGTCTTACCGTTAGTACGCCTCATTCACGAAGCTGGTCTATAAGGGGTGTTTAAGGAAGCGGCCTGTAAAATGACCGTCATTGGGTATCCACTCTTACCCACCACACTCTTGACTAGTGGAGGGTCGTTAGCCGAACAGGTAGGATAAGACGCAACCTTTCATTATAAGTATAATGAAGTACGAAGTAACTAAACACTTTTATAAATTCTCAAATCTTAGTTACTTTAGGAAAAATATGGAGTTGGTGTTATTCCATGAAATTACACTTTGTACCCTTGCTAAGACGTTAGTGAAGCGTGTGTGGTTAACCGGCACACTAATTGGGCTTTAAGCAAAGGTGGCAAAGGGTGATTCGATGTTTGTCATAAATTGATGGAGCGTGTGTGGTTAACCGGCACGTCGATTAGGTGACTGTAACATTGGGGGCACCATGTATATTTGCATGGTTATCCACAACATGTTTGTGATCCTCGACATCCCAGTCACAAAAAAGGGCACACTCGAGATTTAAACATGTCATTGAAAAGTTCAATGAATCTCAAAAGATCTAGGAGTTTTAATTCATTTAAAACTTAATTTTCAATTTTTGTTTTTCATGGTAGAAACTGGTAAATTGTCATTTACCTACCTTCAAATATTCTGCAATTTGGATTGCGGCATCCCTCTTCCATATTGTAGGATATTATGTTGGGTCCTAGCCTTAATATCTCATTTGGGTGTTATATCAAGGATTCCAATCAACTAACTTGAATTTCTCCCGTTTTGTAGATGTCAAATTCTGACAACTATGGTCTTCTTGAATCCGTTGGAAAAAGTTTTCCACTTGAAGATGATGTTCCACGATTGGATTGTGGAAATGGAAATCATTCCTCACTTCCTCCACCTCCTCCAATAATTCTCCCTAACCCACGTGTTCGAAGACTTGAAAAGTTCAAGGTCACTCAAGCCCTGTTGGCGAAAAGACACGAAGATGGAAAGTCGGTATGCGCTTATGTCTTGGATATGGAGTTGCATATTGATAGATTGGGAATGTTGGGTGTCGATGTCTCGGAGAAGTTGGTTGTGTTGACTTGGTTCTTCACTCACTTCCCGATTCATATGGTAAGTTCGTTGGAGAGTACTATATGATGGAACACGACGTGACCCTCACTGATCTGACTTATTTGTTTATTCTTGCTGAATCAACAATGATTTAGCGCACTGGTCGAGCAAATTTGTCTGGTAAATCAATATCCCAACCTTCTATGGGAAATGACAACATTGGAAGTCCAGAAAAGGTTTCTCTACGTAAGAGAAAGGCTGAGTCTGAGATAGCACCGTGTACCATTCCAGAAGAATCCATATGTTTCTACTGCCAAAAGAGGGGCATTGGTTACGAAGCTGCCCTGACTACCTGAGAGATCTAAGAGATGGGAGAGTCAAGATGTATGACTCCGCTTCAGGTAAAATCCACTATATAACTCTAGTAAGTTTTCTATTTTTGATTCTTAATACATGATGTGATAAGATTACATTTTTATGTTTTGTAGGATTGAAGAAAAGAGAGGAAGCTTAAAGGTAGAAGTGAGCTGAGTCTGATCGCGAAGAAATGGATTTCGATCGCATGATTCGATGATTGGATTTTAAGCTGCTACTTAGAGTTATGATAGACTACTTAGGAATATGTAATAGCATAGTTTTCATTTGAATTTGCATTGTAAGGACTAGTTTTTCCGCACCTTTTTATAAATAAAATAAATTTTGAGTTTTGTCTTATTTATATATCCTTTCAATGTTATTTATGAAAACTGATGCTTGTGTGTTTCTATTGTAAGCAATATTAAGTGGATGTGTTTGTTAGTTATGTTATTTATGGTAGTGTCGTAATTTTTCTAAATAAGGAAAGATTCCCATGGCCTAAGTCTCAATTGGATAGCAGGTTGGAATCATATCATTTGAATCATGTGATGTATGGAAATCTTGGTACTTAGGAAATTAAGACTAATTCCTTGATCACACAAGTATGTGCGTCAAGTGAAGGACTAAAGGACTAGAACAAAATGTTGTGCATTGGTCAAGTCCACCACAAATAACAACAAGACTATTCGTCATGATTTACTAAAAGTTTAGTAAATATGGTTATGCTTACAATATTAAGTATAATTCTGAATTATTGAAAAGTTTCAATAATAGCTTAACAAATAAGAAGAATCAATTAGGCAGAAAGATAAAGGTTTCTCCAATATGAATAGATGGGAGAGTGCTTTGGTATCATGTTTTATGATCATCTTATTGATTGTGAAAACCATATCACAATTGATCCTCTAGGTAAACCTTAGTGCACTGGTATGGCTAAGAAAAGGAATCGAATTTTTTTGAAATGGTTAAATCAATAAGTGAATCATACTTCATTCCAAAATCAAGTCTTAGAGTCATACTCCAAGATTGTGACTTGAGTGACCCATCTTAAGAAGTTCTAACACACTCATCAAATGTGAATCAGAAAAATGTTTTTCTTACTCTTGCACATCTGAAATTGGTAAATTGTGATGTATCGGATAAGACAAAGACCAACTAATACCAATTGTGTGTAGTGTTTGTCTTGATAACAATCCACACTAACTCTTGAATATTTGTTTGTCAAGAAATGTTCTTGATAAGAGAATTTTATATGTCAAGAGGTCAATGGGAGTCTAAATGATCTTGAAAAGGTTCAAGAACTAATCAAGAGTAAACCTATTAGACACTAGCGCACGACTTGAGGTTTGTAACCTATCGTGTTGACAAAATTTTATTTCTATGTCATTCTAGTAAAGTTATTTATGCATATGAATTCTACGAGTTCTTAATTGACTGCATAAGGGCAAGCACCTTGTTCAATGAAAGTATGTTGACTAGTTAGGTGAGCTGCTAAATAACTTGGAAGCAATGGTGGGACCCTTGATGGCAAGAAATTAAGAATGAACAAGTTTTGTCCATAAGAGGTTGGATTTGACACAAATATTATCTTATGATTATGGTTATGACAAATTCACATGGATAGGAGCACATACACCATAAAATCTAAGTGTCATAAGGTTTATCTCGTTCATGAAAATGATTGTGAGGAAACGCTTTCACTAGGAGAGATTTTAAGGAGATAGCAATTGTGATATTTGCGTTCTTAAATTCGATTATGATTATGACATCCCTCTTCATAGTTCGAATTGTGAGATTTGGCAATTAGTTTAAACATTTAAGACTTATTGATATAAGTGCTGAAATTATTTACAAACACATATAAGCTATCTAAGGAAAGATGTATGAGGTTGAGAAGCTTAGATAAAGGCTTATCGAAGCATATCGTATTAGAAATATGAACTTTGGAAATCAATATTGCTTTCTAGAAGTCCAGATGTTTTCTGAATACGTGTCAAAGCTAGTGGGAGCATAAATGTTATGCTTGTATGAAGATAATTATCATGTTAGTGGGAGCATGATTATTATTTTAAGTATTGCAAGTTAGCAATATTAATTATAGAAAACAAAGTTTCAATTTGAAAAGGTTGAAAAGTTGTTTTGCTATAATTAAGGGAGAGAATATTATACTTCGTTTCGAAATCTAAAAGCTTGGATCGATAAATTTTAATCAAATTTAGTCAAAGGACATATATGGATGTTATGTTGAAAATATTCAACTTAAAAGGATTCTATATATGGCAATATGATATGTGCATATTTAGTTCATATTAAGTATAGATTTTTATTCATTTATTAGCTAAATTATTGCATTTTATGGACAAAAGGTACTTAAAAGTGTTTGAATTATATTTTCAGTCCAAAAATGAAGCTCGGAAGCAGAAGGAAGCAGGAGAAGCGGTTGAGAGATCAAGAATGGAACAAAGAAGAAAACCACCAAAAATAATACCTACTCGGCGAGTCCGATCGAAGAATTGAGAAGATAATGACTCGGGATCCTAGAGACTTATCTCAATACGGGGACTGAGAGATGGAGTCGACGAGTCGCCACCTGACTCGACGAGTCGATTCGTATATATAGAGATAACTCTTCAGAATGATAGAGGAGAATTCTGGAACGATTCAGAAGAGTTTAGCTATGATTGAGAAGGCAGAAAAACCCTAGAAGACGACGAGAGAAGCTGGAATTCAATCCCGAAGAAGAATTGAGGCAAAATTTCATCATTCCACTTATTCTTTTGTTTTATCATTATGGTTAAACAATTTGACTCTGTTTGTTTGCTGTTATTTACTTCAATTATGAGCTAAAACCTTTAGACTTCTGTTTGGGGATACAAAGTTGACAATATGGTTTGATTGATTGGTAGGATTAATTCTGAGTTGGTGAATTTTTGTTATTTTAGTTTGCTAAAGAACCTTGTGTGTGAATAATAATTAATTTTCTGTTAATAGGAAGATAATTGATTAGCATGAACATCTATTGATTATTAACCTCATATGCTATGTGATCACTATGCCATATGTCTAGGATTAACGAATATGAAACTAGAATTAATAAGAAAATTGAGTAAATTCATGTGCAAGCTTGTGTGATGACCATCAACAAGAAGTTAATTAAAAGATTAAATTAGTTAACTATTGCAAGTCTAAATTAACCCGGATAATTAATCTAGTAAATCTAATTAAATTAGACAACTGGCCACTGTTTAAGTTAGTTTATTTGCTAAGGATTAGTGTAGTGAATGCGAATCTAATCACTTGAATCGGTAACCAACGAAAGAATTAATCCATTGCACCATTACCTTGAAATCAACCATAGAATCAACTAAGTTGAACTAAACAGAAGTTCCCTTCCATTTATTGAATCTAGTTAGTATTTTGTTTTCTAGTTTTTAAGTAAGTAATAGTTAGTAAGTTTCTAGTCTTGTAAAACTAGATAAAACCCCTACTTATTAATTAACTTAGATAAAATTAGTTTTTAATTTTAATTTGCCGTTCCCTGTGATCGATACCCTGCTTATTTAACTATACCACAATTGATAGGTTCACTGCCTTTTGTGTGTTATTTGATAATTAAAAGTAGGTTTAAAACTAAGTGAGTTTGCACACATCAAGTTTTTGGTGCCGTTGCCGGGGAACGGTTCTAAAAATTAACATTAAATTCTAATTTAATCGATCCTTTGTGTGGGATTTATCTCACACAAAGTTATTTAAGAAGCAATTCAGTAAGTAGAATTAGTTTTAATAAAATTCCGTTTTTAGAGTAACTAGAATTTTTTTTTTCTGTTTTTGCCTTGAACTCGCCGAGTGCACTCGTGCCGACTCGGCGAGTACATCGCTGTTTCAGTTTTAATATTTTATTTTATTTTTGTTCCTTTTACGCGTTTTTTCTGTTTTGTTTACAGTTGTTTCATGACCCGAGGATCTGATACACCTCTGGTCCCCCCCTCTTGAAGACCTGAAATCCGCACTAAGGAAGAGCAAAGGCAAAGCCGTTGGAGAATCCACTTCTTCAAAGAACTCGCCACTCAAAAACCTCAAGTCCGTTTTCAGCAAGAAGAGGAGCAGCAAATCCGGAGCATCCAGTGCCTCTTTGACTATTGAAGACCCAATTCAAGAAGATATCGAATACGAGACCGAGGAAGAAGAAGAACCCACATTCGAGCACGACTCTGATTTTGAAGACGATTTAGTCATCACTATGGCTAATATCGATGAAGTCCCCATGGGGGAATGGAAGAAGAGGATGCGCGATGACACCGGATCGGGACTTGTGCAGCCCGCAATTCCCGCAACCGCCACTTTCGAACTAAAAGGCCATATTCTCCCTCAACTCAAGGAGATTCCTTTTTATGGGAAGGATCACGAAGACGCCTACAAGCACTTGGACGAAGTGAATGATGTGGCCGACTACTTCAATGTACTGAATGTCCCTCGTGAGACCCAACTTCTTCGCATGCTCCCAGTCACGTTCAAAGGAGCTGCAAAGGATTGGCTAAAGTCACTTCCTCCCGGATCAGTCACCACATGGGCCAAGATGAAAGAGGAGTTCATAGATCACTTTTGTCCACCCTCCAAAATAGCCAAGCTAAAGAAAGCAATTGCCAACTTTGAGCAACAACTCGGAGAATCTCTATATGAAGCATGGGAAAGGTACAAGAGTTTGCTTAGAAATTGCCCACATCACGACCTTAATAGCCAACAAGAGGTCTCCATTTTCTACGATGGAGTCAATGTCACCACAAGACAATTACTCGATTCTCAAGGTCCGCTCACGAAGAAGGCGCCCCCGGTAATCAAGGAGCTAATTGAAGAATTCTCTAAGCACTCTAGAGAATACCACAATCCAAGAAACGAAGTAAGTCGGGAAGTAGTGAACGCGACAAATGATAGCATAGCGGCGGTGATAGCTAAGCTTGATAGTCTTGATAGAAGAATGACAAAAATGGATCAAACAATCCATGCTATGAGGGTGGGATGTGAAAATTGTAGAGGGCCCCATCGAACAAAGGATTGTGATTTGGATGAGAATAGAAATAAGAAAGCTCAAGTCTTCTATTCAAGTGGCGATCGATACGACGAAAATTGGCAAAAACCTAAGAAGGAATGGCTCCCATACGAAGAGTATAAGAAGGCTAAGGAGGAAAAATACAAGCAGAAGGAGAGGGGACTATATCAAAGAGAAGAACCGGTAGAAAAGAAAGCTGATTTGGAAGAAATGTTCACTAGATTCATAGCCGCGTCCGAAAAGAGACACAATGATCACGAGGCTGCAATACATGAGACCAGAAACATGCTAAGGAATCAGCAGGCATCCATCCTCAACATTGAGAAATAGCTGGGACAGCTTGCACACCAAGTGAATGAAAGAAGACCAGGTCAACTTCCAAGTAATACCGAAACCAATCCAAGAATGGAGAATGTGAGTGCAGTGACCTCCAGCAAGGAAGAAATATTCACAGATACACTGAGAATCTCCAAAAGGAAGACAGAAAGGGCAGAAGAGTCGGCTCCAGCAAAACCCGATCTGACTCGCCGAGTCCCTCTAGTGGACTCGAAGAGTGCATGCGTGAATGATAAAACTGTCAGTCCTTTAAAGCCATATAATCCTCCTTTGCCATACCCAATTAAAGCCATGCCTGCGGAAAAAGTTGAAGCATATAAAACCTTCATGAAGCATGTTAAATCCCTACAAGTTAATGTGCCATTTGTGGAAACGATGCTCCAGACACCCAAATACTTCAACTTGCTAAAAGGTCCTTTTGCTGCTAGGAAAGATTTGGCTGAAGTCGCGGAGATAATATTGGGTGAGCTACCCGAAAAGAAAGGCGATCCGGGGAATATTATAATTCCGTGCCAGTTTGGTAATGAAGTTGTCACCCAAGCATTGACCGAATCGGGTGCAAGAATCAATCTGATGCCTTTCTCTTTCTTTAAAAGGTTGAATTTACCGGAGCCAAGACCGGTAAATATGAAGATCCATTTGGCAGACAAGACAATAATTCATCCACAAGGCGTTTGTGAGGATCTCCTTATTAAAGTTGACAAGTTTATATTTCCGGTAGACTTTGTGGTGGTTGACATGGAAGAAGACCCCAAAATTCCAATCATTTTGGGGAGATCATTTTTAAACACTGCATGTGCCTTAATTGATGTATGTGAGTCTCCACTAACATTAAGGGTAGGTGACAAATCCACAATGTTTAGAGCTGTACCAGAAGCCAAGCAAGAAGAGGAAATAAAGGAAGAAATCTCATTTATCCATTTGGAGGATGAGATACTATAGAAAGAGCTTGCACTTTTGCAAAAAGAAGATCCAAGCAAGTTTCTGCTACATTATGGAGAGGATGGAGATGCTAACAAGGACTTGGAGGAGTTAGAAAAGCTACTAGAAGGAGCCGACTCAGAAAACACCCAAGAAATGATGGAATATGATCAGACTTGCCGAGTCACTTTACTGGACTCAACGAGTCCAGTCGAATTTGATAACAACTTGGGCGATTTAGATCTGTTTGTTGCTAGTCCTCTGTATAGTCTGGATTTGGATATTTTCCCTCATTTTTTAGGATAACAAACAGAAAAAGAAGACATGGATACGGAAGTTCAACATGCCTATATAGCATGTCTTAATGCAATTACACTTGAAGATGGGGCGAGCACAGAAAAAGAAGGGGAGGCAAAAGAAAGGAGTGTGAAAGCTGATCAACTATCCATTACCAAACCTAGAGCACGCACCTTCACAAAATATGAAGTAATTAAGTTTGAAGGAAAAGAAGTGCAAAAGAAGGTGAAAACGAATGGGGTGAAGAAGAAAAAGAGGAGAATGGAAGCCCAAGCAGCTGAGAATGATGTTATGAAAAAGAAGAGAGAGGAAGCAAAACGGGCTTACAAAAAGAAGATTCACGCTTACAAAACGAAGTACAAACCACAAAAGACTAGGCGTGCATTCCCAGTGCTGGAAGATGACGAGACATAGACGGGAAGGAGTCCAACTAACGACTCCTTAAAAAGAAGCGCTTGGCGGGAGGCAACCCGTTGTTTAGAGTTTGCTTTCTTTTACCTTTTTGAGTTTTGTTTGAAATTCTTTTCGTTTTTTTTAGAATTTTAATCTTCCAAATCATCAGTGCGTATGGACTAAGTGTGGGGTGAAATAAATTTTCTTTTCTTAATAAATGACAAGAATTTTAAAAAATTTTGAATTGTTTGCAAGAGACTCGCTGAGTCTGCCCATGACTCGACGAGTACATATAGATTTCAGAAAAAAATGGCATCGGGGTCAGACTCGCCGAGTCTGACCCCGACTCGACGAGTCGGTATTATTCACAGAAAAAAATAATAAAAAGAATTACTTTTACAACTGGTAACTAGGGTTTTAACCCTAAAAGAATCAGTTTTTACACACACTCGCCGTGCGCCTCTCTCTCAATTCCCTCTCAAGCATTCATCTTCCTCTTCATTGTTCTTCAATTTTTTTTTCAAGTTCCATCACAAAAGGGTAACAAATTTCTTCCTCTTTTCTGTTAAAAGCATGATTCTAAGGCTATCTATGATGGAAATTGCATAGAAAAAACCGATTTTGAAAATTATTAAATTTCTAGGGTTTCGATTTTTCCTGAATTATGATGTTTTGCATGTTTATTCTTGCCTAAATACCTTATATACATATGTCTAGACAAAACCCTGGAATAAATTTTAAGATTTCCTGGTCCAATTTAGACCGACCCGCCGACTGACTCGTGCAGTTCTTGTGACTCGCCGAGTCGTACATGGACTCGACGAGTCGAGTCGGGGAACATGTGCATGACGTCTTTTAATTATAATATATGTTTTTGGGTTTTGTATCTTTGTTTTGCAGAAAGAATGTTCAGCAGGGGGCAAAGTTCTGGGGGACACCAAGGGGACTTTCCTTGGTTGAATTTCCCACAAATTGAGTCCGCTTCAACAATGCGGAAGTGGAAGAAGAAGTTAGCCGACATAAGGAAGAAGGAAATATACGTGCCCAATAGGATAGATTGGGATTGGTTGCAAAATGTACGCTATGAAGAGGAGTTAGCTCCTTATCTTTTAAAGGAGTTTACCCACGAAGGAGAAATGATGATTTGTGAGGGGTGGAGCCGGGTCTTTCGAATTCAAGAGCCGGTGTATTTGGAGCTATGCCTAGAGTTCTTCTCCACGGTATCTTTCACGCGGGGAGTGGATTGTTATCACCCAGCAAGTTTCAGTTTCTGCCTTGGGGGTGAATTTCATCAATGTTTTGTGCTTGACCTTGCCTGTCGATTAGGAATTTATGACCAGCCCTTGGTCTTAACAGATATCTTTCTGGCCTTTTTGGAGCAATCCCACATGGTGTTTCCCGATGGAGTTACGAGCACGGGGTGGTGGAACACGATTGGAAACAAAGTTTATATTCCGAAATCGGCGCAAGAAGGGAACATTCGATCGCCTACACACCGCCTTATTCATCGTCTCATTTCATCCACTATTAACCAAAGGAAGGATGATGACAAGGTTTCTAACCTTGATATCTTCTATTTATGGAGCATTATCACACCCGTCATTTTTTGCAATATTCCATGGTGTTTGGCTTCATATCTATCGGAGGGTGCGGTCAAGGATCGCAAAACTTCTCGAATTAATGGTGGTATGTTTGTCACCCGGCTAGCCAACTCGTTTGGGTTGATGACCCGTGGTGCATGGAACTTTATGACGATGATTCCTACGCCTCCATTCAATCCAATTCTTTTCCGGCGGGCCAGGATTATTGAAGACTATGGTGATGGTCATTATGCTATCCTGCATGATGATTCGGTAGTTGGTCCCGAAGCACCGGGAAGGAGGGTCCGATCGAGGAGGGAGCGGGATGTGGAGGAAGAGCCGCCGGTGATTCTGGTTGATAATGAAGAGGTACCAATGGATTGGTACAATGTGGAGATGAGGCGGCTACAAGATCAAATGGCGCGGGGCATCAATTTTAGCAATCAATCACATATCCGGCTTTTCGATCACTTCAACATACCGCATATCGATGGCGGTAACTTTCCGTATATTCCATCATGGGACGAGGTGATTAGTACAAGAAGGAGTGGTGCGGGAGGAAGTGGAGCAGCACCGGATCATGACGAGGAGGAGGATTAATTTATTTGCGTTTCTATTAGACAATTTTCAATTTCTATTTTTATGTTTTTGTTTTTTATTTGGTTTGTTTGAATGTGTTAAGACTTTTTACCGTTTTGTTTAATGTGTGTTTGCCTTGATTACTTTTCAGAATTGAATTAGGAATGCTTGCATAGGAGAGTTAAAGTTCTAGAGTCAAAAGGGTTATAAGAGTGATAGAGAGTCAAGAGAGGGAAGCATTAGAGTCAAAGTATCGAGTCCGGTCCTTAGGGACATTAGCGAGTAAGTCCAGAAGTGAGGAGAAAGTTTTGAAGATTTATTGGAGGCTGGAACAAATGCAGAATGCCATTTTTTCGTCCAGCGGTCTACTCGACGAGTGCACTAAACTGACTCGACGAGTCGCCTAGTATTCTCACACATACGAAGATGTCCGCGCTTATACTCGACGAGTCACATATATGACTCGACGAGTCATTCATTTTTAAACAAAGGGGACTGCTGATCTGATGCTGATAAGAGTACCACTTGACCATTTATTCTTCCCATATTGATTCCTGAAGATATTACACTGTTTTTCCGCGTATTTGGAGCGACCCACACGAGATTTTGACACCCAAGACATGGATGAGATGTTCCCATGTCTAAAGTCAATTGAAGTTGGAGCTAAAATGAAAGTGACCAACCTATCGATTGCTATCCCAGGGGAGTTTGTTCCAATTCCCTCTTTATTCTCTTTTTATGTTTTTATCATGCATAATATGCAATGAGGACATTGCATTAATTAAGTGTGGGGTAGGGGGTTGGTTACATATTAGAAAATTTAGAGTCTTAATTTAGATTAATTTTAAATTTTTTTTGCATACCAAAAATATTACTTAGGACTTAATTTAGAAAATTTTGGTAAAAGCAAATTAGGATTCCATGTTAGAATTGTGTTGATAATTGCATGAAAACCCAAATGTTTAGTTGAGCCTATATACATTCTAGTGCATTTGTGGCTTCCTTATTCCAGTGAAATCATGGGACAAAAACACAACCCTGCTCAGCCTGAGGGATGCAATATGTTTAGCAGCCTAAACCTGAAATGTATCCAGGAAGATTGTTATCATTAGCTAATAAAGGTTGAGATTGAGCGCCCCTGCTTAAGCATGTAGGGTTTTGAGTGAAAAAAGTGAGGTACATGAAAAAAAAAGAGAATTACAAGAAAAGTTGTAAGAATTTTGGAGCAATTAAAGTGAAGATCAAAAGATCAAAATTCCAAGAAATCCAAAAAGTTGAATATACCAAAAATCAATAAAGGTGGTGAATTCAAAGAAATCAAAGATCAAATTATCAAAGGAAGTGAAGAATTCCAAAAGAGCTCCATAGTGGTATCGAAAAGTGTAATTCTAGATTATGTATGCTTGGGTTGCTCAATTAAAAATACCTTGAGGGTAAGAGGTTTTCTGCGGATGGATTCGGAGGGTTGCATAAAATGAGCATAGTTCGGGGTGAGTGGGCGAGTGTTTATGAGGATTGTGAGTATTTGGAGTATGGGAGGTCCTTAGGAAAAATTTTAGACACAAATGCATGCATTGCGGCCTTGGCATAATGGCTGGGTTAGATTGGAGCTTTCATATGTGATTCTAATGTTTTAAAATTTAGTTTTGCTTGGGGGCAAGCAAAAGTCAAGTGTGAGGTATTTTGATATGTGCATATTTAGTTCATATTAAGTATATATTTTTATTCATTTATTAGCTAAATTATTGCATTTTATGGACAAAAGGTACTTAAAAGTGTTTGAATTATATTTTCAGTCCAAAAATGAAGCTCGGAAGCAGGAGAAGCGGTTGAGAGATCAAGAATGGAACAAAGAAGAAAACCACCAAAAATAATACCTACTCGGCGAGTCCGATCGAAGAATCGAGAAGATAATGACTCGGGATCCTAGAGACGTATCTCAATACGGGGACTGAGAGATGGAGTCGACGAGTCGCCACCTGACTCGACGAGTCGATTCGTATATATAGAGATAACTCTTCAGAACGATAGAGGAGAATTCTGGAACGATTCAGAAGAGTTTAGCTATGATTGAGAAGGCAGAAAAACCCTAGAAGACGACGAGAGAAGCTAGAATTCAATCCCGAAGAAGAATTGAGGCAAAATTTCATCATTCCACTTATTCTTTTGTTTTATCATTATGGTTAAACAATTTGACTCTGTTTGTTTGCTGTTATTTACTTCAATTATGAGCTAAAACCTTTAGACTTCTGTTTGGGGATACAAAGTTGACAATATGGTTTGATTGATTGGTAGGATTAATTCTGAGTTGGTGAATTTTTGTTATTTTAGTTTGCTAAAGAACCTTGTGTGTGAATAATAATTAATTTTCTGTTAATAGGAAGATAATTGATTAGCATGAACATCTATTGATTATTAACCTCATATGCTATGTGATCACTATGCCATATGTCTAGGATTAATGAATATGAAACTAGAATTAATAAGAAAATTGAGTAAATTCATGTGCAAGCTTGTGTGATGACCATCAACAAGAAGTTAATTAAAAGATTAAATTAGTTAACTATTGCAAGTCTAAATTAACCCGAATAATTAATCTAGTAAATCTAATTAAATTAGACAACTGGCCACTGTTTAAGTTAGTTTATTTGCTAAGGATTAGTGTAGTGAATGCGAATCTAATCACTTGAATCGGTAACCAACGAAAGAATTAATCCATTGCACCATTACCTTGAAATCAACCATAGAATCAACTAAGTTGAACTAAACAGAAGTTCCCTTCCATTTATTGAATCTAGTTAGTATTTTGTTTTCTAGTTTTTAAGTAAGTAATAGTTAGTAAGTTTCTAGTCTTGTAAAACTAGATAAAACCGCTACTTATTAATTAACTTAGATAAAATTAGTTTTTAATTTTAATTTGTCGTTGCCTGTGATTGATACCCTGCTTATTTAACTATACCACAATTGATAGGTTCACCGCCTTTTGTGTGTTATTTGATAATTAAAAGTAGGTTTAAAACTAAGTTAGTTTGCACACATCACAATATTATAGCAAGGAACTGGTAAAGTATCACGTTTTTCATTATGAATCGTGTCCCATACGCTTCGAGTATAGGATCGATTGCATATGCTATAATATTCGACCGTTTTATTTTTTTCCAAATACCTAGGGCATTAAGAGGGAAAAAGGGTCTAGAACTGGATTGACTAAAATAATTGAACAACTATCGACGACAATCTAAGGTTCGTTAAGGATTGGTCACCTGTGAGCAGTTGGAAGTATATTAGTGAATAGACCATATCGACATTATTATGGATAGATAAGACTCTGTTCACAAGAAGTTGTCATATGGCTAATATGGAAATGTTTCCATATTGGGAGTTGGATATCAAGAATCTATGTCTAGATTAGAAACTTTTATGCAAGAAGGATGTTCAAAGAAATGTACTTTGAATGTGAGACTTCACATCTATGGAATTGTCTTGTAACAATCGCCGATAGAGAACTTTGTAATTTCATTAGCAAAGTCTTGGTGACTGTTGTGCAATAAGATTACAAAAGGATCATTACATAAAATTTTAGAATCTAACATATTCTAATAGTGGCAAGAATTTGGTATTCTTACACTAATGATAAGGATTAGGAGTTGTGAAATGAGTATCATTGGAAATGTGTTAAATTGATCTATTTCACAAAGTAAGGACCATAGGTAAACATAGTGTGCATGCTTGGTGCATCAGACAACTGTTGTTATAATTCAAGTAATAAGTTGATTACCCGAAACAATGAATAATAAGTAATCAATATGGTGATTAAATAAATGTGTCTTATTTATACTCAAAAGTTTGGGGCCATATGTGATTAGTATTATTCTTGTGTTTCACTTTGCATGTATTGACTTCCTGAATAATAAGATTATTCAAACCATCCACGGTCGATCATACTTTGGAAGTAGGTATGAAAGAAGACTGTCATGAATCTGACTGTAGATTGTCTAAAGTGTTTTAGACATAGCAAAAGTTTGCTGCAGGGTTCATGAGTGCTACTATAAGATTAGAGTATTGGATTAAACCCACGCTCACTTGGATCACTTCATGGAGTTTATCACGAGTGATTGGTGAGACGATAATATCTTATATTCTTGAAACCGAGACGTGTGAGTTGTATTCTGCAAGTCGGTTGCACATTGATAATATGTAAATGCACCAGTAACTTAGTGTTATAAAACATATTGTTGTGTGTGATTTGATGAGTAGGTACAAGCAAGCATTGAGTCAAAGTTTATCTGTTCCTTTTACCCAAAGTGGGACAAAAGTGATATCTGTGGGCCCCTCGATGATTTAGTGATGACACCCTAAGCGCTTGGCCAAGCCGGGACTAAGTTGATGTGTTTAGTTGTAGTATGTTGTCGGTCGTCATAAATCGGAAATCAGGAAACAACACATAGACTGTGAGAATGATTATAATACCTGTCTCATGTCTATACGATATCTAAAATGGAGGAATATATGATCCCTTATCTAAAGGACACGTTTCTGATAAGATCAGAGTTTAACGACGGCTTTTGAAAGCTACGATTGCAGATCAGGTTCTGAAAACATACGCAATATAGATATTAGACTTATCCAAGTGGGAGACTGTTGGATTAGGTGTCGAATCTCATAACTATTTTGGCATGTACTTGACCCGATTGTGAGCATGGTCCTTTTGGGTTGCCTTCACCATAGCAACTGATAGGATGAACTAAGGAGGAAAAATATTAATTATGATTTATTAATATATTATATGAATAATATATTAAAAGAGAAATCATATAATTTAATTAATATTAGTCAAGAATTAATAAGAATTAATTTTGTGGCTAAAAGAGATTGATTAAATAAAGGGGAATGATTGTGTAATTATAAGATAGTTGCATAAATGGGCTAATGGACTCCATAGAAGTTACAGTAGATGAAATCTATGGGGAAACCCATAATAATTCGTCCAGGGCTTCTAAGGAGGGAGTCCATGGGCTGCATAGGGCCTAAGCAGTCAGATTAGGGTTTCCTGGTTGAAAACCCTAATAGCCTACCTATATAAGGAACCCCTAAGGCCCCAAAAACGTGGTGAAGTAATCCCTAAGGGTTCTTGGATTTTTTTGGTGCCTCCTCCCTCTCTCCTTGTTCATCTTGTAGCATATGGTGTTTGTGACTCCATTAGAGGTGCAAGATTTGAGGCACCAGGCTTTCAGAAGTCAATTACAAGAAGAATTCAGATTGTTATTGTAACATAACAATCAAGGTAAGATCTAAACTCTATTCTTTTGTCAATTTTGATTATTGTATGCTAGATTTAGGGTTTATGAGCTTTGGATGATTATTGCATGTTCACTAGACAAACTAGATCCGAAGCTTTAGGGTTTGCATGTACACCATAGGATTGATGTAGTGCTCAAAACCCATCAAAGGCAACTGCACTCTCATTATCACATAAAATCTCCATAGGCTCCTTAATAGTTGGTATAACTCCAAGGTCTCCAATAAAGTTCTTTAGCCATATTGCCTCCTTTGCCGCCTCGCTTGCTGCTATGTACTATGATTTGCAAGTTAAACCGACTACTGTTTCCTGCTTGGGGTAAAGACCCAACCCGACTGAGAGCGCAAATTATCCCTATTAGTCTAGAAGCTAGCATCACTATACCCCACAACTCTCAAGTCATCACTCCCACCAAGGGTAAGGACCCAATCCTTAGTCCTCCGTAGGTACTTGAGGATATTCTTCACCGCCGTCCAGTGATCCTTTCCCGGATTCCCTTGGTATATGTTGACCATGATCAAAGAAAAGGCCACATCAGGGCGAGTACAAGTCATAACATAGATGATCGAGCCTACAATGGAAGCATATGGTACTCGACTCATCTCAACTATCTCAGCCTCTGTATTCAAGATCTGAGTCTTATTCAGTTTGGCGTTACTCTGGATTGGTAAGTCACCTTTCTTGGAATCCTACATGCTGAACCTTTTCAGCACCTTATCCAAGTAGGTACTTTTACTAAGTCCAATTAGTCTCTTACTCCTGTCTCTCAATATCCTTATCCCTAAGATATAGGTAGTTTCTCCAAGGTCCTTTATAGTGAAACACTTCCCAAGCCAAGATTTAACCTCTTGCAAGGTTGGGATGTCATTTCCTATGAGTAGTATGTCATATACATACAATACCAAAAAGCTAACTATACTCCCACTAGCCTTAACATATACATGTGACTCATCCTCGCTCCTCGAAAAACCAAACTCTTTGACTTTCTCATCGAAACAAAGATTCCATCTATGAGATGCTTGTTTCAACATAGATGGATTTCTCAAGCTTACACACTCTATTAGGGTACTTGCATCAATAAAACCCTCTGGCTGACTTATGTAAACATCCTCAACCAACTTTCCATTAAGGAAAGTGGTTTTGACATCCATTTGCCATATTTCATAATCATGAAATGCAGCTATGGCTAGCATAACACTAATAGACTTAATCATCGCTACTGGTGAGAAGGTCTCATCATAGTCAACTCCCGGAGTTTGAGTAAAACCCTTCGCAATCAGTCGCGCTTTATAAGTGTGTACATTCCCATCCATGTCGGTCTTCTTCTTGAAGATCCATTTGCACATGACCGTCTTACGACCCGATACATTGTCAACCAAGTTCCAAACTTGATTGTCATACATTGACTGAATCTCGCTTCCCATGGCCTCTTTCCATTTGGTAGACTCAGGGCCTGCCATGGCTTCGTTAAAGTTTTTAGGCTTATCCAAATTTACCAGTGTACTATCATTGATAAATGCATCAACTTTTGCAATAATATGAAAACCATAGTAATGCTCAGGTGGATCCCTAACTCTTGTGGAACGCCTTAAAGGTATAAACTCATCAATAGGAGTTTCCTCCTCAGGTTGATTGCTAAGGTTTGAGATTCCTTCACCGCTTGACTCTTGAAGTTCTTCAAGATCAATTTGCCTCCCATTGTTTCCTTGGCTTATAAACTCTTTCTCTCGAAAGACCCCTCTCATTGCCACAAAGACCACATTCTCACTAGGTCTGTAGAAGTGGTAACCGAAGGATTTATGTGGGTAGCCGATGAAAATACACCACTCACTACGAGGTTCAAGCTTGTCCTGAGTCTCACGTCTCACGAAAACCTCACAACCCCAAATCTTGATGTGGTCTAAATTGGGAACTTTCCTAGTCCACATCTCGTGAGGTGTTTTGGCAACCTTCTTGGTAGGGACTAGATTTAGGATATGGGCGGCAGTCTCTAAGGCATACCCCTAAAATGAGATTGGCAATGAAGCTCAAATAATCATGGAAAGAACCATGTCTAAAAAGGTTCGATTGCACCTCTCAGCCACACCATTAAGCTATGGTGTTCTAGGAGGTGTCAATTGTGAAACAATTCAACATTCCTTAAGATAGTCAAGGAACTCTGTACTAAGATACTATCCTCCTCGATCGAATTGAAGCATCTTAATGTTCCTATCCTACTGATTTTGCACTTCTTGTTTAAACTCTTTGAACTTTTCGAAGGTTTCTGACTTATGCTTGATTAAGTAGACATAACCATATCTACTGTAATCATCGGTAAAAGTCACAAAGAAGCGGTTAGCATCCCTTGTGGCGGTTCTGAAGGGTCCACACACATCTGTGTGTATGAGGTCCAACAAACCTTCACCCCTAGCACAAGTACCAGTGAAGGGTGACTTTGTCATTTTTCCAAGCAAACAAGACTCGCAACTATCATCTAACCTTAAGTCAAATGACTCCAAGACTCCAGCCTTCTGGAGTTGGCCTATGCGCTTCTTGTTAACATGTCCAAGGCGACAATGCCACAAGGATGCTTTATCCAAACTAGTGGAAGAATCGATATGCAATACATTATTTCCTAAGTTATCTACAACCGACACAGTTTCATATACACCATCACAAGGTAATGCTTTAACATAAAGAACATTATTATAAAAAGCATTAATACCACCACATTCATTATCAAATGAAAAAGTAAATCCTTGTTTGTACAAACTGTGAAAAGAAATAATATTTCTCGCCATTTCGGATGAGTAACAACACTTATTCAAATCTAACACTAACCCACTACTTAGCAACTAAGGATAAACTCCAATCTTGGTGACAAGTGAAGCTTTACTTTATGTTTCCATGCTGCACATCCTCACTTCTTCTTAGGTCATGCAAATCAGAACATATATGAATACCACAACCTTTATCAAGGACCCACGAATTAGTATGCGGTGAGTTATTAGACAATATCGTGTAAATACCTCCATGGGTAGGTTTGACCTTCCCATCCTTAACATCTTGCAGGTACTTGGGGCAGTTTCGTTTCCAGTTCCCCTTTTTCTGACAATAGAAGCATTGAGCTTCCTTTGGGTTGGAAGAAGGAGTGACAGAACTACCTTTGGTTCCACTTGAAGAGGATCCATCAAGAGACTTTCCCTTGGTACCCTTCGAAGGGGTATTCCTCTTCTTCCCTCTACTTTCTCTGATTGCCAGAACAGGGGCGGTGTTAGGAGTAGGAGTAGTAACAACTGATTTACCTTTGAGACTAGTTTTGGCGGTCTTCAAAAGTCCTTGAAGCTTGTTGAGTGTGACCTCCTCCTTGTTCATGTGATAGGTCATTCGGAACTGATCATAACAAGTAGGTAAGGAGTGAAGTATGATGTCAATAGCCAACTCCTCAGGGAAGTTCACATTCAACTTCATCAAATGGTCCACAAACGTTTGCATTTTCTGCATGTGGCACGTGATGGATTTACCATCCTTCATTCGGGTTGTATCATGGAAGAGGTGATTTCATACCTCTCTTGACAAGCACTCTAATGGTAGCGGTCCATCAAGTCCATGTGCATCTCAAAAGGGTAAAAGTCCTCATAGGACTTCTGGAGTTCAGCTGTCATGGTGGCCAACATGATACATGGCACCTTAGTATCATCTCTCTCATGTGCCCTAAAGTTAGGGATCTCCTATGGAGTAGCAGTAGACTCATCAATATCTTTCAGCTCCTTGTCGAGGACATATTCCTTTTCCTCGTAACGCATGACCATCCTGATGTTCCTAATCCAATCATTAAAGTTTGAACCATCAAATATGACTCTCCGACAAAGGTTCATGAGAGAGAAGGAGTCAGTAGGGTTTGCGCCAGAAGCAACATTGTTGGAAGACATCTGAAAAGAAGAAAGACAAGTTTAGATTAGATATAGGATCCTTAATAAGACACCCAAATGTAATTTTAAGGCTAGGACCCAACACAATACTTTATAACTTGGAAGAAGGATGCCGTAATCCAAGCTATAAAATATTTGAAGGTAGGCGAATGACGATTTACAAATTTCCACCATGAAAAACAAAATAAATTATTAGGTTTTAATTGGATTGAAACTCATAGATCTTTTGATATTCATTGAACTTTTGAATGGCACGTTTAAATCTTGATTGTCCCCTCTCAAGTTTGTGACTAGGATGCCAAGGATCACAAACAAGGTGAGAATAACCATGCAAATTAAATTGGTACCCTTAATCTTTATCACCTAATCAATGTGCCGGTTACCCACACGCGCTCCACCGATCTATGATAAACATTAAGTCACCCTTTTCCACTCTTACTAGTCCATGTTAGTGTGCCGGTTACCCACACACGCTCCACCAACGACTTGTTAAGGTACAAAGTGTAATTTCATGGGATAGCACCAAATTCACATTTTCCTAAAGTAATTAAGATTGGGAATTTATAAAAGGTTTAGTTACTTTATATTTATCATTATACTTTTAATGAGAATTATAGTCCTTTTCCTACCTGTTCGGCTAACGAACCTCCACCAGTAAAGGAAGCGGTGGGTGAGAGTGGACACCCGTTAAGCTGCCATTTTATAGGTAACAACCTTATACCCCCTTATAGACCGACTTCGTGAATGAGGCCTACCAACGATAAAACTGACTTGCTCTTATATATATATATATATATATATATATATATATATATATATATATATATATATATATATATATATATATATATTAGCTTATAATACTATAAAGTATAAGAGTTGAATTTTAACTTTTAAAAATCTAGGGTTTGGAATTAAAGTTTTCTAAAGTGACTTTACAAATTCCAAAACTTAAGGGAAAGTTTTGAAACTATTCAAAACCTTTCATATTCAATAACTTATGAGTTTTAATGGCTTTTAAGACTTTTGGAATTCCATAACTTAAGGACAAGTTATGGAGTCCATTAATTGGCATTAAGATCAAGAATTACACTTAACAAACAATTTGCAAATAATTCCTATGATCTACTAAAACTCATAAGTATGAATATTCATATCAACAATGTCAAGAATCATATAAACACATGTAAAACTTGAAAATTTGATAATAACCATTGAAAGTGGATTAACATAATCATTACCACATCAAAAACAGGTTTTATAAGTCCAAAACAGTTTAGGGTAATGATTCTAGTCCAGTTCTAGCAACAAAACTCGAAAAACTGCATACAGGGCCTCCTACTTGTTGAGTGAAAGAACCTACTTGACGAGTAGGATGATTTTACACTTGGACTCATCGATTCCCCCCCCCCCCCCCATGGACTTGGCGAGTTCACTGTACATATTGCATAATTTTGACTTTTTCAAGCAGTTTGCATCAAGTATACAGAAAAAAAGCCTAGGCTCTGATACCACTTATGGGTTTTGAGCATTCTAACACTCCTATGGTGTACATGCAACCCTAGAAACCTTGAATCTATGTTTTCTCTAATATACATGCAAATATGATTTTTCCAAGGTTCTCATTCTAACTAGCATACCATGGGGTACTTGTAATATAAAAATTAGTAGAATGACATACCTTTCTTGTTGCTTGGATTCCTAAAGACCTTATGAGCCTAGCACCCCAAATGTGATGCCTCAAATGCTTAACACAATTCCACAACTCTTGGAATAACTTGAGAGAAGTACACTTGAGCACAAACATGTCTAGCCCTCACCCTTTTAGTCTTAGATGCCGATTTTGCTCCATGTGAGGTTCCTTAGATAGTGTGTCACATGTAGGGTTACACCATGTAAACCCTAATGTGCATGGCTTTTCATTTCCCCCATGATCCATGGGTTTTAACCTCCATGGAGCACCCAATGGGTCCTAGCCCAGTCTAGTGAATCATGGACCATAAGCCCAATATATAAGAATGAATAATTTACATAATCAATCATCATATATTTAATTAGTCTCTTTTGATCACAAAATTAATTCCAAATTAATTCTTGATCAATACTAATTAAATAATATGATTTTATATTAATATATTAGAATATATTAACAAATCATAAGTGTCCTTATTCTCATTTTATCTATCCAATTGTTGAGATGCCATGCAACCCAAATGGACCATGCCAAGCCTGCTCAAGTACATACGAAATATAGTTATGGACTTAGACACCATATCTAATAGTTTGAACCAACCCATACATGAGATATGAGCATTCTTGAGAATAGAGAGTGAGGAGTTTTGGTGTTTGTGACTTTTTCAGCCATGCAAAGGCTTAAAGTCACAAACTTTATGGAGTTTGAGCCTTTAGGGAATCCAGATATGAGATTTTAGTTAAGGTCTTAATGGATTAAGACCAAATGAGTTGGAAGAGAAAAACTTGGGTGTACGTTGAGCGTAATCTCAGTATGCGTAGCGTAGGGTCGAGAATCTCCAATGCATGCATGGCTAAGGAGTACGCCCAGCCTAGAGGGCTGGTACACGTAGCGTATGCGCTGCCGTTGACTTTTAGGGTTTGGTCAATTTGTGGACTATGAAGGCCATGGAAGGGTAAAATGGTCTTTTATCCTTCTGTGAGTTTGTAGAAGGGTTTAGTCTAGCTTCTTTGAGAGTCGTTATTAATTAGAGATAATTATCGTATGTGTTAGGCGGAGGCTAGACCGGTGATTTGAGTTCGAGGTTATCCAATTTCTTACGAGGTGAGTCTTCTTACTATACTTACCATGAGTGGTAATTTTTTGTGACCGCATGGTCTTGTGTGCTTATATTGAGTATTGTGATATCCTGCATTATGTCTATGTATTTTATGCTGTGTATTATTCCGAGCTTGCTGAGTTAGGACCGAAGGGTCCACCCGAGTTGTGGGACTGGAGGGTCCCACTGAGACACATTGATCGGAGGGTCTTATCTGAGTATAGCCATGAGAGGCTAATGAGATATGTGTGGTATTTGGGGAACTCACTAAGCTTCGTGCTTACTGTGTTATGTGTTATGTGTTTCAGGTACTTCTATGGATCACAGGAAGGCATCAACTTGATTGTACACACACAAGTTGGATATATGTTTTGGAGGATCCTGGATTGTGTTTTAAACAATTAATGAACATGTGTTTTTGATAACTTGATATTTATGGTTGTGTTAATTAAATTAAGGTGATTTTTAAATGAAAAAAAAAAATTCTGGAAATTTACGGTGTTACATCTCCATAAACCAACTTCCTAAAGGGTAAAATACCATTTTACCCTTTTCTTACTTGTTCCATAACCAAGGTCCACCACAAATGCACAAAAGCTGGAAATGACAACCCAAATCCCGATATGGACCAACTTCCTAATTGGGCCCAAAAACTATCATGGGACCAATTCTAAGAAGGCTCATAGCCAAACCATGCCCCAAAATCAGAAGTCCAATTGCCCAAACCTCAAAAGCCCAAAATGACATACTAGGGAGTACACCCCACGTACTAGAATGGTACGCCCTGCATACTCACCCTCGAAGCACAAAGTATAAGTCCATAATGCAGAAAGTAGCATTATGTTGAGCGTACACTTACGCACGCCCAACATACTCCTCAGGCCAACTTTTCACTCCAATAAGCACTTAATCGGTTAAGATAGCATGTTAAACTCTAAGATCTAATTCCATAAGGCCGCTTATCACATAAAGCTGACGACTTTACAATCATGCATGGCTTATTGGGACTCAAGAGCTCAAAAAGAGCTTAACAATGGTCTTAATACATGTATGGGTCAAAATACTCCATAAAGATGACATTTTATGAACAAGGGTCCTCTCAAAGGCCAAGATCCAATATTCTAAGCTCTTGGAGTAGGTCATACTCACAAGGATAACTCTAAGGACCAAAATGAACCCAAAATACTCCTTAACTAGATTTAATACCTAGAGTCCTCAAGACATAAACTTTATACCTCAAAAGGTAGATCAAGATCCAACAAGCTTGGATCCAAAAGATTCAAACAATCCCACACTTCTCCAAGAAGTTCCTTTTTCTTCTATGAACACCAAAGAGCATGAAATACCATCAAAAGCTCAAAAAACACTCAAATGGGGGCTAGGATTTTGTTTATAGGGTTTAGAGGGATGGAGGCTGAAGATAATAGGGTTTGGTGGTTAGTTAAGGAGCTTAAATAGGGTCCAAGACCATAAAGTAGGGTTTGAGTCTAACACGAGTATGCCATGCGTAATTTTGTTACACCCAGCGTACTCCAAAGAACACCCACGATGCATATGCTTAGTATAATGTACACCAATGTACGCCCCGCGTACTGGACACTAGTACGCTATGCATACATTTACGTACTCCCTACGTACTAGGTTTAACCTTATAACCACAAAACTTCCGAAAGACATAACTTCTCCGTTATAAGTCCATTTCCGATGATCCTTATTGTTGGATTAATGTCTAAGTCCATAACTATAATTGGTAAGACTTGACCCGACCCGGCGTGGTCCATTTGGGTTGCATACCATCATGCACTTGAATAGACTAGAATGAGAGAAATAAGTCACTTATGGTTATTAATATATTATAAGTTCTAGTATATTAATAATAAGAATAATAAGATTATTTAATTAGTATTGATCAAGAATTAATCTAGGATTAATTAAGTGATCAAAAGAAGACTAATTAAATATATGGGTTGATTGTGTAAATCATCCATACTTGTATAGTGGGCTAATGCTCCATGGATAATCAAGTTGGGCTAAAACCCATAGGATGGTCCATGGATGCTCCATGGTGTATTTGTACCCATGGATCATGGAAATGAAAGGCCATGTCAATTAGGGTTTACATGGTGTAACCCTAACTATATAAGCATCTTATTCTTGACCAAAATCGGCGACTAGTGTGTGAAGTGAAAGGGCTAGCCGATTTTGATGAGTGTAGAATTCTCTCAAGTCATTCCAAGTGTTTTGATGATTGTGATTCCATTTGAGGTGTCACACTTGGGGCACTAGGCACTCAAGCTTCATGAAGACTTTCTACATCAAAGAGGTATGTATTCTATCTTGCTATAGTTATTGTTTTTGTATGCTAGATTAGCATAATACCTTGGAAGTTCTTATTTGCATGTATAATAGAGAAAACATAGATCCAAGGTATTTAGGGTTGCATGTACACTTAGGAGTGTTAGAATGCTCAAAACCCTTTAGTGGTATCAGAGCCTAGGCTTGTTTTCTTGTTATACTTGCAAAAGGGGCTGAAAAAACGAGTTTTGATGCTGTCTGCCCAGCAGACTCGCCGAGTCCAAGGCAAAAAGCATCCAACTCGCCGAGTTGGTTCGTGCACTCGACGAGTTGGACCCCCAGACAGCATAAATTCGACTTTTTTGGCTGGAATTGGACTAGGAACATTACCCTAAGTTGTTTTTGAACTTATAAACTTGTTTTTGATGTGGTAATGTTCATGCTAATCCAATTTCAAAGATAATTGTCAATAGATTCATGTTTTGTATTAGTTTAAGATTTAGACTAATTACATGAAAAAGTTTGATTTGAATTATCTTGTTCTTATGAGTTGCTTAGATTAATAGAAATGTTGAGTGAAATAGTTGTTTTCAATCCATTTTAATCTAAGAGTTGAGTATAAAATGTGTTTGTGTAACTTGTCCTCAAGTTACATGAAGAGTCACATTAAAGACTCATAAAACTCATAATAGTTGGCAATGGTTACAAAATGAAGAGTCTTGTGTCATTGAATAATTTTTTATGACTCCATAACTTGTCCTCAAGTTATGGAAGTTCAAGAGTCACTTCATTAAAGAAAAATATGTAACCATAATTAAATCCATAAGTTATAAAATAAAGAAAAAGTTAGTTCTTTTATTAGTTTAAAGTCTTCCATAACTTGTCCTCAAGTTATGGAACTTGAAGAGTTTTTGGATTAAAACTACTTTAAACACATAAGTTATGGAATTAATTAGTTTTGGATAATTTCAAAACTTGCCCTCAAGTTTTGGAATTTGAAAAGTTTTCAAGTATGAATACTTTAATTCCAAGTTAGCCCTTAGAATTTTAAAAGTTAAAATTCAACCCTTATACTTTATAATATTATAAGTTAATAATATATATATGTATAAGAGTAAAGTCAGTCTTACCGCTAGTACGCCTCATTCACGAAGCCGGTCTATAAGGTGGGTATAAGGTTGTTGCCTATAAAATGGCAACTTAATGGGTGTCCACTCTCACCCACCGCTTGCTTGACTGGTGGAGGGTCGTTAGCCGAACGGGTTTGACAGGACTAGAATTCTCCCTTCATTAAAAGTATTAATGAAAAATACTAAGTAACTAAACTCTTAATAATACCCAATCTTAGTTACTTAGGAAAAATGTGAATAAGGTGCTAATCCATGAAATTACACTTTGCACTTTGTTTAAGTCGTTAGTGGAGCGTGTGTGGTTAACCGGCACACTAATTTTGACTTAACAAGGTAGGTAAAGGGTGACTTAATATTTATCATAGTATCGATGGAGCGTGTGTGGTTAACCGGCACATCGATTGAGGGGTAATTTATTAAGGGTACCAAGTGATTTGCATGGTTACTTCACACCTCGTTTTGTGATCCTCGGCATCCCAGTCACAAAACTTGGAGGGCACACTCGAGATTGAAACATGCCTTTGAAAAGTTCAATGAATCTCAAAGATCTAGGAGTTTCAAAACCAATTAAAACCTAATAATACATTTCGTTTATCTTGGTGGAAATTGGTGAATCGTCATTCACCTACCTTCAAATATTTTATAGCTTGGATTACGGCATACCTCTTCTAAGTTATAAAATAGTTTGTTGGGTCCTAGCCTTAATATTTCATATTGGGTGTCATATTAAGGACTTAAAATCAACTATCTTGAATATCTCCCAAAAGATGTCTGGTTTAGACACCTATGATCTTCCGAATCTCTTGAAACAAGGTTTCCTAATGGAGATGATGTCCCAAGGATATCATACTTCTTTCTCCTCCTCCAATTATTCTCCCTAACCCATAAGTTCTTGAAAAGTTTAAGGTCACTCAAGCCCTATTGGCAAGGCAAGGTCAAGGTGTGGTCACATCTTGGAGATGTAGTCACATATTGACAAGCCGGGAGAGTTGGGTGTCAAAGTCTTAAGAAAGTTGGTGGTTCAATCACTTTCTAAGTCACATAGTGAGTTCCTTTGGGACACCTATGAAACAGACTATGACAAGACCCTTAATGATCTTATCTATTTGCTAAGATCAACTTCCTAAAACTTTATGGACATTGACAATAGTGACACAGGAAATCCCGAAAAGCATTCTCTTCCCAATGGAAAGGGATCGGCCATAGTCAACTCGGTTGACCAAATGGTAAAGAGAAAAGCTAAGTCTGTGATAGTCCCGTGTACCATTATCAAAGGGTCCATATGTTTGTATTGCCAAAGAAAGGGGCATTGGTTGCGAAGCTGCCAAATTTACCTAAGGATGTTGAAGTCAATAAGTATGACTCTACTTCAGGTAAAGTCCACTATCTAACTCTGTTAAGTTTCTATTCTGAGATTCTTGATACATGATGTGACTAGGTCACATGGTGATGTTTTAAGAATCAAAGAAAAAGTGAAGGAACTTAAAGAAAGAATATGCTGAATCTGATCGCGTAGATGGATTTCTATCGCGTAGTTTGAAGATCGGATTCTTGAGCTACTTCTTAGGAGTTTTGAGACATTGCTTAGGAATAGATAACAACAAGTTTTCATATGGATTGGAAGGATAAGTTTTTTTTCCGCAAAGTTTTAAAATAAAAGAAAATTTTTGATTTTATTTATTTTAAAATATCCTTACAATGGCATTTGAGGAAAAATTGTTGCTTATATGATTCCATTAAGAGCAAGAGTGGAAATATGAAATTGATTCTTTCATTTGTGGTAATGTCTAGATTTACCAAATAAGGAAAGATTCTCATCACCCAAGTTTCAATTGGACCGGAACTTGGAATCATGCAAGTTGTATAGCATGATGAATGAGAACTTTCAAGTTTTGGAAAATTAAGACTAATTACTCGGCCACATGGATGTGTGAGTCAAGTAAAGGACTAAGGGATCGAGTACACATTCTTGTGCACTGATTAAGTCCACCACAAAAGATTGATAAGACTATTCGTCATAGTTTACTAAAGCTCAGTAAATATGATTATACTTACAAGCTTAAGTGTAACTCTGAGACATTGGAAAAGGTTCCAATGTAAGGCAGAGCGAATAAGAAGAATCAAATTAGGCAGAAGGATAAAAGTGTCTCAAATCTGAAAAGATGGGAGAGTACTTTAGTATCATTTTTGTGATCATCTTAATGATTAAGAAACCATAGCACAATTAGTTCTCTAAGAGAGTCTTAGTGCATTCTTATGACTAAGAAGAGGGATCTTGAATTGTTGAAGTGGTTAAATCAAGAAGATGAGTCATACTTCGTTCCAATACAAATCTTAGAGTCATACTCCAAGATTGTAACTTGAGTGACATATCTTAAAGAAGGTTTAAAACACTTGTCAAATGTAAGATTAAAAGTTTTCTACTCTTGTACATTTGAAATTGGTAAGTTGTGATGTTTTGGATAAAACAAAGACCAACTAAGGCCAATGTTGTGAAGTGTTTGTCTTGATTAGAATCCGCACTATCTCTTGGATGTTTGACAAGGGAGTCTTATAGGTCAAGAGGACAGTGGGAGTCTTAAAGGTCTTGAGAGTTTCAAGATTTAATCAAGAATAAAACCTGAAGTTTTTCACTAGCACACGACTTGAGGTTTACAACCTATCGTGTTGACATAATCTGTGCCCATTCCAGTTAAAGTTGGCTTTGCATATGAGTTCTTAGAGTTCTCAATTGGTTGCACAACTACTTGGAAGCAATGGCAGGCCCTTGAGCTGCCAGGTGGCAAGAAGTTAAGATTGAGTTCAATCCATATGGTTTTGGATTTGTCATTATCTTTGTCTTGTGATTATGGTTTTGACAAATTCACATGGATAAGAACACATACACCATATAAATATAAGTGTCATAAGGTTTCTCTCCGATTCATGAAAATGATGGTGAGGAAACACTTTCACTAAGTAGATTTTATCTAGATAGCAATTGTGATATTTGCATTCTCAAAGTCGTTAGTGGAGCGCGTGTGGTTAACCGGCACACTAATTTGGACTTGTGAGAAGTGGCAAAAAGGTCTAACCATTATGATTACGGCATACCTCTTCATAACTGTTTAGACACACAAGTGTGCTATCTAAGGGAAGGTGTATGTTTTTGATAAAGTTTTATCAAAACAATCTAGTATCAGAAATCTGAACTTTGGTAAGAAAGTGAGCTGATTTTTGAGTACATGTCAAAGCTAGTGGGAGCATAAGTGTTATGCTAATAATCATCATGTTAGTGGGAGCATGATAATTATGTTAAGTATTGCAAGCTAGCAATGTTAATTATAGAAAACAAAAGTTTCAATTGGGAAAAAGTTGTTTTTGCTATAATTAAGGGAGAGGAAATTATGCTTCATCTCAAATCTATAAGCTTAGATTGTGAGGTTTTAATCATTTAGTCAAGGAAATATATATGAATTTCATGTTGGAATGGCTCAACATAAGGAAATTCTGTATATGGGTCCATTATTTGCGTTCTAAAATTCGATTATGATTACGGCATCCCTTTTCATAATCTGAATTATGAGAACTTGGCAAATTGAAATGGACACATTATAGCAAAAGACTAGTTTAGTCTTTATGTGAGACATCATGAATCGTGTCCCATATGCTTCGGATATAGGATCGATTACATGTGCTATAATCATCCGTTCTAAAATTTTCAAAATGCCTGGGGCATTAAGAAGGGAAAAGGTTTAGAACTGGATATGACTAAAAGGATTAAACAATTGTCGAGGACAATCTAAGGTTTACCAAAGATTGGTTACTCAAGGACAATTGGAAGTATAGTGATAATTCTGGAAGGACCATATTGACATAATCTGTAAGGAGGCAACTCTTGTTCAGAAGTGATAGTCAAAATGGAATCTGGAAATGTTTCAAAGTTAGAATTTTCAATCTGTGTAAGATTAAGGAAACTTAATGCAAGAAGGATATTTCCAAGGAGCTGATCTCCTTTGGAATACTCTGTAATGATTGTTGCCAAGTCTTTATGACTTTGTGCATAATCATTACAAGAGGATCAATGCATATAAGTTTAGAATCTGACAGATTTCAGTAAATGGCATGAATTTGGAATTCTTGCATTTGCAGTAAGGATTTGGGAGTGTGAAAAGAGAATCATTGAAGTTATGTTCAATTGATCTAGTTCACAAAGTAAAGATCATAGACAAACATAGTATGCATACTTGGTGTATGGCATGACTAGTGTTTGAGAAAAACATAGTGTACATGCTTGGAGCATGGGACAACTATTGTTTTAAATTCAAGATTAAAATTGATAGCTGAAACAGTATACAATGAATAATGTGTAATCATATGGTGATTAATAAAAGGTTTTTTTATTTATATTCATAAGTTCTGAGACCATATTGGATTCAATTATTATTGTGTTTCATTTTGCATGTTTTGACTTCCCGAATAAACTAGGTTATTCTTTCGGAATGACTAAGTTATTCAAACCATCCACAGTCGGTCATATGTTGGAAGTAGATATGAATTAAGACTGTCATGGGTTGGCTTGTAGAGGTCTAAGGTGTTGGACAAGGCTACAACACTCATGAGTGCTCATAAGTTCTGAGTATTGGATTCAACCCGCGCTCATTGGAATCACTTCATGGATTTTATCACGAGTGATCATGAGACGATAATATCTTATATTCTTCAAACCTAGAGATATGAGTTGTTACTATGAGTTGATAGTACATTGATTGCACGAAACCGCATTTGGTAACTCTGTGCTATAAAACGTGCCTTTGTGTATGATTCAACAAGTAGTAGAACAAGCCATATGAGTCGAAGTTTATCCATTCCTTTTACCTTCGGGATAAAAGCGATATCTGTGGGCCCCTCGATGATTTGATGATGACAAATGGAAGTGCTCGGCCGGGCCAGGACTGATTTGATTTGTTCAATTAGTCAGTCGTCATAAATCGAAAATCGGGAAACAACAAATGGACAGAGAGAATGATTATAATCCATGTCTCAGTCCATATGATATCTAGAATGGAGGAATATATGATCCCTTATCTAATGGACAAGTCACTGACAAAGGTCAGAGTTCATCTACAAGGTCAGAGTTCGACAGAAGCTTTTGAGAGCTACGATTGCCGGTCGGTTCTTGAAGTCATTCGCAATAATAGTTTTAGACTTATCCAAGTGGGAGACTGTTGGATTAATGTCTAAGTCCATAACTATAATTGGTAAGACTTGACCCGACCCGGCGTGGTCCATTTGGGTTGCATACCATCATGCACTTGAATAGACTAGAATGAGAGAAATAAGTTACTTATGGTTATTAATATATTATAAGTTCTAGTATATTAATAATAAGAATAATAAGATTATTTAATTAGTATTGATCAAGAATTAATCTAGGATTAATTAAGTGATCAAAAGAAGACTAATTAAATATATGGGTTGATTGTGTAAATCATCCATACTTGTATAGTGGGCTAATGCTCCATGGATAATCAAGTTGGGCTAAAACCCATAGGATGGTCCATGGATGCTCCATGGTGTATTTGTACCCATGGATCATGGAAATGAAAGGCCATGTCAATTAGGGTTTACATGGTGTAACCCTAACTATATAAGCATCTTATTCTTGACCAAAATCGGCGACTAGTGTGTGAAGTGAAAGGGCTAGCCGATTTTGATGAGTGTAGAATTCTCTCAAGTCATTCCAAGTGTTTTGATGATTGTGATTCCATTTGAGGTGTCACACTTGGGGCACTAGGCACTCAAGCTTCATGAAGACTTTCTACATCAAAGAGGTATGTATTCTATCTTGCTATAGTTATTGTTTTTGTATGCTAGATTAGCATAATACCTTGGAAGTTCTTATTTGCATGTATAATAGAGAAAACATAGATCCAAGGTATTTAGGGTTGCATGTACACTTAGGAGTGTTAGAATGCTCATAACCCGACACTTATACCCAAGGAAAGCTAACGAGAAGCTCTACGCTTCTATCAACTCATACTTGCCTTAAAACTTCCTCAACTAAAATCTAATTTCCATAAAAGCCCGAACTGCCACTTCACGGTTATACCCTTGGGCTCCAAATCACAAATCGAACTCCCGTATCATCTAACCTACATTCCCCACACACTAAATGGGTCTAAATCTCCCCTTCCTAAAGGTTGTATGACTTATGATACTCGATCTGCGTGTCACCATCCCGTATTAGGAAACGAATCAGAAAAGGGCGTTACTCTTCCCCCTACTTAAATTAGATTTTGTCCTCGAATCACTCCTTACCACCCTCCTGGGAGCCAATGTTCCGAACAAAACCTTCTGGTGCTGAAAAATAAATGATCCCATAAATGTCGATCCAATACGTTACTTCTATAATTCTGAAGTCCCATAACTTGCCTAACCTCCTCACAGGTAGAACCATTCTGAAACACAATCACAAGTGTAACACCTTGTTTCAGATCGTTTCCATTTTGAGGTGGTGATCAAGGATTTGCGATATTAGCAGGCTTAGGATCCTTGAAGAAGTTAGTTTTGGCCTCAATTGGAGGTGAGTGATGTGTTTTGGATGATCCAGGTATTCGGTTTGTGTTTTGGAGTTAAAGGGTAGCTTGGTAATTTGTCAGCGTGGGTTTCGGTGGGAAATTGTAACATCCATAAAAATCATGCCAAATTTAAACTTTTTAAAACATTTTCAAGATCATGATTAGTACAAAACATGTTTCCAAAATAGTATAATGTCAAAGTATCCGAGAATCAAATCATTAAAACATGAAATATGAGGAGCTATACGATCACGCCTTCGCCTCCCCGCGATCATCAGAAGCACATGAAACAATAATCAATAAATGTAAGCTCAAAGGCATAGTGAGTTACCCCCAAAATACCAACTCCATACAGATATAACCATATCATATAAACATATAAGCAAACAACATGCATAATGATCCATCAATCTGTCTGGACCGACACCCGGTCCCCAGTCTATCTGGACCTCCCTCCTCAGGGCCTTCAGCCTATCCGGACCACTCACTGGGCCTTCGGCCTGACTAGATTTTCCCGGCCCGGGCCTGCGGTCTACCCAGTCTGCCGAGGGTGTCTTGGCCTACTGCACACAACAGGACCTGCCTCAACCCTTTCTCCAAACCAACAAACATATGCACATACATATAAATAAGTAAACATGCAGATCTAACAGATCACTAATCATGACAACCATCCTATAACCAGGATACCGATCTAACCGATCACTAACATAACAGCCATCCTATAACCTAGATATTGATCTAACCGATCTCTAACATAGCAACCATCCTATAACCAAGATATATATATATATATATATATATATATATATATATATATATCATAAAGCATAACATGCAATAAACCCGGATACAGATTTGAAAAGGGCTGACATTGGTGCCTTAGACCCTGTTGATATAGTGAGGAGAACTCGCCTCTCAACTATAGAATCGAAGTGATAATCTCAAACTCTCGAACCACGACCACGAACTCCAGCACCTGTATTTACCATCAGACCATTTCCATAAATTTCCAATTTACTAAAATACCCCAAAAATTAACTAGTCAACCCTTGGTCAAATTCCAAATAAAAGGTCAAGGTCAACAGTCCATGTTGACTCGACTCGTCGAGTGCAGTTCACCGAATCGTCGAGTCCTTCTAGAACTCGAGAAGTCATGAAATCCCCGTTAACTCGTCGAGTTTCCCTACAACTCACCGAGTTCATGCATGTTCAGAAGTCGAGATAACCCTAGCTGACTCGCTGAGTCTTCCTACTGACTCGCTGAGTCCTCTAGCCTCCTCGGCTGTAAGATGGAAGGTGCATCCCTGAGCCCTCGGGGGCTCCGCTATGCCCTGCCTCCCACCAGTAATCCTCAGTGTAGTCGGCGTTGGAGCCTACGCCGGCCTAGCAGCGAGCTGCGAACAGTTGGTCTTCACGTAACCAATCTGATGACAGTGGTAGCAGATCCTCATATCCTGAAATGATCCATATGGAGACAATCCCTCATAAAATGCCCCTTCTGGCCGCATTTGCGGCATCCGCTACCCAATCTACAAACCCCTGAATGACCCTTCTCGCACTTGCCACAAGTGCGACCCTGCTGTTCCCCTACTCTTGAATTAGCGGTCTTAGACCGCTTCGGTGCCGGCTATGACTGTGTCGGGGCCCGCCACTGCTCCTTCAACTGCAGCTCAATCTCCAACTCACGCCGCCTAGCGGCCTCCTATGGCTCTAGCAGGGTATCACACCGCTGGGTAGCAACAAACTGACGAATGTCAGTCTTGAGCATGCTCAGATAATGTGTCATCTGAGCCTACTCAGAGACAATCATCGGACAGAACATCTCCCTCTCCGTGAACATGCGGGTGATCTCCGTCACTGTCTCACTATCCTGTCTCAACTCCATAAACTCCTGACCCAACTACTCCTGCTCGACCCGTGGAATGTAGTGAGTGCGGAAGATATCCCGGAACTGCTCCCAAGTAACTGCGGCTCTCTGATAGTCCAAATAAGCTCCAGTCATCAATCTCCACCAGTCCTTTTCCCCAGACCTCAGCAGGTTCAGGGCATATCTGACCTTCTGGTCAGCAGGACATGAACACGTGAAGAAACACCCCTCCACGTCAGATAGACACCTCATGGCTTTGATGGGGCCCTGAGTCCCATCAAAAGTAGGGGGCTTCATGTTATCGAAGTCCCGATACTGGGAAGCCCGACTGGCTCCTACCCCCGCCGTCGTTACATCCGTTGTGGCTGCTACGGAAACCGTCTCAGTGAGGGCTGCATAGCGATCATCGAAATAATCCACCATGGTGGTCTTGATAGACCCAAACATCTCTGGTAACTGAGCCCGGTACAATGCAACAACCTCATCATGCAAGATCTCCCGGATCCTGGCGTCCATCTCACCTGGCCGATAGTCTCGGGCACTGGGCGTGCCTCCTGTCTGCCGTCTCCTGATCCTGACCCGGATCCAGTCAGAAATCTTCGAGTAACCACCATGCTGAAAAACATACCAGGAAGATATAAGATATTCCATATAATAATCTGGGAACCAACCCCCAACAAAACCCTAGGGGTTGTGACTTCCTTGCTATGTGTATGGGTCCTGTGCTTTCTGTTAAATATACTTCCACACCTACCCATATTTGTCTCAAGTATCATCCCAACGCCCTAAGACTATACGTAAGCATAGTATGCACTCAATCTTCACTCCTAGAGGAAGGCTAAATATCTCATAACTAGCAGACTCTTTCCAACAACCCATCCATGAAACTTCCACCAACCCTGCAGCACTCGTGTATGCTAGCCATACATAATGATGGACCATGTAAAACATTCGAATACCTGGTCCTACTCTAAGCCCACAACCAAACAAGGAACATGAAATAAATCTAAACCAAATATTCTCAGGCTATAAGATCTTAATTATGTATAGCCGTGATGCTTACACTGAGCAACTACAGTAATGATGTCAATCTCATATAAGGAAAACCCTAGGCTACCACGCATCAAATAATCAGGAAATTCTATCACGCAATTCCTGAAGATCCCTAGCCTAGTATTAGCATGTTGTTCTAACATATCACATAATCAAATAATTCGTATGGTATTTTGGGGTCTATCCGCGAGGTCCGGCTGATCGTACACTTGCATCCTCCTTTATTATTTTGAAAACATTTTAAGAAAATCGTTTTAAAATGTTGTTCTCAGTTTGAGACTGGAGACGCGCGAGTGTTTCCTCCAATTCACTCAAACCAAGGCTCTGATACCAACTTGTAACATCCATAAAAATCATGCCAAATTTAAAGTTTTTAAAACATTTTCAAAACCAAGATTATTACAAAACATGTTTCCAAAATAGTATAATGTCAGAGTATCCCAGAATCAAATCATAAAAACATGAAATATGAGGATTTGTACGATCACGCCTTCACCTTCCCGCGATCATCAGAGGTACCTGAAACAATAATCGATAAATGTAAGCTCGAAGGCTTAGTGAGTTACCCACAAAATACCAATGCCATACATATATAACCATATCATATCAACATATAAGAAAACAACATGCATAATGAGCCACTAGTCTGACTGTACCGACTCCCGGTCCTCAGTCTATCTGGACTGCTCTCCGAGCCCTCAGCATGTCTGGACCGCCCTCCTCTGGCCTTCAGCCTATCCAGACCGCTCATTGGGTTTTCGGCCTGACTAGATTTGCCCGGCCCAGGCATGCAGTCTACCTAGTCCGCCCAGGGTGTCTTGGCCTACTACACACAACAGGACCTGCCTCAACCCTTTCTCCAAACCAACAAACATGTGCATATACATATAAACAAGTAAACATGTAGATCTAACATATCACTAATCATGGCAACCATCCTATAACCAGGATACTGATCTAACCGATCACTAACATAGCAACCATCCTATAACCAGGATACTGATCTAACCGATCTCTAACATAGCAACCATCCTATAACCAGGATATATATATATATATATATATATATATATATATATATATATATATATATATATATATCATAAAGCATAACATGTAATAAACCCGGATACAAATCCGAAAAGGGCCGACATTGGTGCCTTAGACCCTGTTGATATAGTGAGGAGAACTTGTCTCTCAACTGTAGAATAGAAATGATAATCTCAAACTCTAGAACCACGGTCACGAACTCACCACCTATATTTACCATAGGAACATTTCCATAAATCTCCAATTTACTAAAATACCCCAAAAATTAACTAGTCAACCCTTGGTCAAAGTCCATGTCAAAGGTCAAGCTCATTAGTCCATGTTGACCCGACTCGTCGAGTGCAGTTCACCGACTCGTCAAGTCCTTCTTGAACTCGAGAATTTGTGAAATCCCCCGTTGACTCGTCGAGTTTCCCTGCAACTCGTCGGGTTCATGCATGTTTAGAAGTCGGGAAAACCCTAGCTGACTCGTCGAGTCTTCCTACTGACTCACCGAGTCCATGTAGAAATCCTTGCATGATAATCTTCATCGGACTCACCGAGTTGGCCTTGCAATTCGTCTAGTCCATTATGTCCTTTCTCCATTCAGATGCTTTTTAGCCATTCCAAAGCTCCATGATGCATATCATGCTTCTCAAGGCATGATTATCACGTAAAGTTGCAAACTTTACGTGCATGCAAGGCTCTAAAGGCTTAGAATGTCAATTCCAAGCTTATAATGGGGTTTAACTCAAAAGGAGGGGTTCATACTTGCTAAAGTTGGAGACTTTATAGCTACAGAGACTAAGATAAGCTCAGATCTGAAGTTACAACTTCAGATCCTAGCTCACACTCGAAAATGGTTAAGATATATATAATAGAAAAGCCCTAATATTCAACATAAAGAGATCTAGAAAGAGGGAAGGTCAAGGTAACGACTTGTTACCTTCAAACTGATGCCAAGAAGTAGAAGAGTCAGATCCACTAGCTCCTCTTTCACTACTCCTCTTATACTTCAAGTCTTCTTCTTGCAAATCACCTTCCAAGCTTGAAAATCACACAAGAATGGAGCACACACATGAATTAGGGTTTATGGACTCACAAGGGGATGTAAGGGGAGGCTAAGGAGGCAAAGGATCCTTTAAATAGGGTGCAAAACCCTGGAAATTAGGGTTTCATCCTCCAGCTCTAACTTGTTAAGTCACACCTCCGAATCGGCAAGTTGGTCACTTAAACACGGGCCAAAAACGTTCCTACTCGACGAGTCAGGGCATCCAACTCGTTGAGTAGACCTTTCAATATGAAAATAAAGCTGTAAAATTAATACCTGAGGGTCGGGGTGTTACAAAAATAGATGTTTGTTTGGGATTTGGTAACACAGGTACGAGTTGATTAAAGCATAGAGCTTCTTGTTACCTTTTCATGGATAAATGGATTGTAACATCCCAAAATTTAAGACCATAAATTTCATTTTTAATTTAATAATTATAAAAATTTGTCTGAAAACATTCATAGCATCAACTCTTATCAAAACCAATGTATCAATAATCAAAACATGTCATGATAAAACAACATCAGAGTATAAGTCCCGAAGATCTCATGTGCGGAAAATGTAGTGTGATGCGCTGCGATCATGCTAGCTCCTTTCCCTTCGAAGAGGAAGTACCTGAAAACAAAACTGAAAACCGTAAGAAAAAAGCTTAGTGAGTTCCCCATCATACCATATCCCATACATTAACATATTGCCTAGTATATCCCGGTGTTGGCCTACCCCTCCGGTCTCTTTCAACCGGTATTCGCCTAACATATCAGGGTGTTGGCATACCCCTTCGGTCTCTTTCAACCGGTAACTGCCTAGCATATTTGGTTGTTGGCCTACCCCTTTAGGCTCTTTCAACTGGTAATCGCCTAGCATATCAGGGTGTTGGCCTACCCCTTCGGTCTCTTTCAACCGGTAACTGCCTAGCATATTTGGGTGTTGGCCTATCCTTTCGGTCTCTTTCAACCGGTAACGGGGACTATTTCACCCCTATGACTAACACATATAATCCTAGTACAATAACACATAAGTCACATACTTCCTAGCATATATGGGTACTGGTCTGCCCCTTCGGTCCTTTCGACTGGTTACGGGGTCTATCCCACTTCTCCTACCACTATCACATAATATCATAGCATACTAGCACATAAAGAATAACAAATAGTGGAATACCATGCATTTATCATAAATACAATCATCTATACTATAATCAACTACTTATGGGTCGACATTGGTGCCTTCAACCCACTTCTATTGGAAGGTAACTTACCTCGAATATTGGAAAGTAGCTGAAAATCCTCAGCTCCGACAAACAAACCAACTTAAGATCCTATACATAAAAGATTTCCTTAATTACCTTTTCATACTCATAACCCACTTAAGGGTCAACTTTGTCCTAGTCCAAGTCAAAGTCAAAATCAACACTCCGAGTTGACTCAACTCGTCGAGTTTACTTGAGTCCCCATAAATCACAGAATCATGAAATCACGATCCAAATCGTCGAGTTTTTCCTTCAACTTGCCGAGTTCCTCCTTCTCAACAGAATCAAGACTTTCCATCACAACTCGTCGAGTCCCCTTGTGGGCTCTTCGAGTTCCTTCTGCCTTCAGAAAACCAAGAAAACCCTAGCGAACTTGCCGAGTCATCTCTTCGACTCGCCGAGTTTACTCAGTAATCAAAAAGGTCAGGGGACCACAATCCAACTTGTCGAGTTGGGTAAACAACTCATCAAGTTTCCTTAGTCTTAACTTATTCAGTCACTTCCAAGTGAGTCTAATGCCTCCAAACCATAGATCTGGTCCCCTTAGGCTGAGATACCACGTAAAGTTGCTAACTTTATGTCCATGCATGGTATCAAGAGGCTAAACACCCTAAAACTAAGCTTTATAAGGGACCTAGGGCATGGAGAAGGACCAAAACTTGATAAAGTTGACAACTTTAAGTCTCAATAGGCCATGAAATGACTAGATCCGAACTCACAACTTCATAACGTGTTCAACTCCATAAATGACACCAAACCAAGCAACTAAGACCATAAACTTCTCAAAAAAGAGATCTAGCAAATAAATTGTCAAGGTATCAACTTTATACCTCCAAATGGTTGCCAAAACACTTAAGATCCCGGATCTAAAGCTCCTCCCTTCGACCTTGCACCACAAACTTCACACTCCTTCAAGAAAAACACCAAAAAACACTCTCAAGGCCCACTCACACTCAAAATGGGGAAAGAGGCACGATTAGGGTTTGCTCTGGACTGAGGGGACGATGAGGGAGGCCACAATGAAACATTAAGGCATTTAAATAAGGTGCAAAACCCTAAAAATTAGGGTTTCATTTATGCCAGCCTACTTGTCGAGTTGCGGCCTCTCAACTCGTCGAGTAGGTTTCTTAACCTGCGTCCCAAATAATTCATACTCGACAAGTTTTGTGACATCCCCAATTTCACGGCTATAAAAGACTGATTAGTTTATGCTTGTTTTTAAAATCAGAGTAATCTTTTAAAGAAAACAGTTGCAGAATTTGTTCCCAAAACAAAATGTGATAAAAATTTATCGAAGCATTTATTTAAAGAAATGTATTTTCATTAAATAACAAAAGCTCGGGATGTCATGTTTCGATACAGACCAAAAACATAAACAGTAAAAATAGACTTTATAACAATCATTTATAACTACTGATCTATAATACAAAATCTCTCGTCAAGTCCACCAACTCATACTCTTGTGCCATTACCTGTAATGCAAATAAAACTGAGTGGATCAGGCTTGGGAGCCTGGTGAGCATATAGGGTTTTCGACCCACAATAATACAATTATTATATTCAATCATCAAACAATCAACCCAATTACCCGTCCCCATTATCTTCTTTATCTCTCAAGGTTTTACCCTATTAATCAACTATCCTTCCTTCATTCATTCCTAAGGATTGACCTAAGGAATTAGCACAAACTTCCAATGCTACAGAAGGCGCATCTGCCAACATTATCCTTTAAGCACATCTGCTAGTATTATCATATAAGCGCATCTGCTAGTATTATGACATTCTCTATTTGGTGCATCTACCAATATTATTCTTAAGCGCATCTGCTAGTATTATGACTTTGTCTAATTGGTGCATCTACCAATATTATTCTTTAATCATCTTACTGTTGCGTTTTGAGCATACTACAACATCCTATGGTGCACATACAACCCTAAATACCTTGGATCTATGTTTTCTCTATTATACATGCATAATATGAAGTTTCCAAGATATTACCCTACACTAGCATACAAATATCATATACTTGGGTAATAAAATAAATAGAATACATACCTTGTTATTGTTGCTTGACTCCATGAAGCTTGAGAGCCTAGTGCCCCAAGTGTGACACCTCAAATGGTTCACACAACATCATCAACACTTAGAATAACCATGAGAATAAGACACTTTATACTCAAATCGGCTAGCCCTCATATATGTATCACTAGTGCCAATTTCTTGAGCTAAAGGGGTCTTTATATAGTGTGGCTATTAGGGTTACACCATGTAACTCATGACTTTACCCATTCCTTATGCTCCATGGGTTTTAACCTCCATGGAGTATCCATGTACCACTACATGGGTTAAACCCAACATAAGGAATCTTGGATCATAAGCCCACATATATAAGAATGAATGATCTACATAATCAATCCCCATATATTTAATTAGTCTCTTTTGATCAATAAATCCAAATTTATTCTTGATCAATACTAATTAAATAACATAATTTTATATTAATATATTAGAACTTATAATATATTAATATGTCACAAATGTCCTCTTGTCACAAACGGTCTATCCAAATGTCCCGATGCCATGCAACCCAAATGGACCATGCCGAGTCGGGTCAAGTCTTACCAATTATAGTTATGCACTTAGACACTAATCCAACACTTACATACCTCATCATTACCTCATCGTTTTTATCACATACCAACTATCTCATCTACTCACGTTCTACCCAACACATTAGTAGATATAAAATACATATACAGTTTAACTCATTTAAAAACCATATAAAACATCCATTCCACACTTATCTCAAATAAATAACAATACATAAACACATAGCATGTATTTCGAGCAAATACTTCATATTTATGTGTTAGAAGAAAGTAACCACACACTCACCCAAACATATACTTAATACATTCAAACAATACTTGTATTATACTCGTGTTTATGAAAGGGACTATACACCCACACATATGAACAACTTTATATTATACACATAGCACGTATTTCATAGAAAATACTTAATATTTATGTGTTAGAAGAAAGTGACCACACACTCACCTAATCAAAAGATGATCAGACAACACTACGGCTTGTAGAAGTCGTGTTCTTCGGTAGATCTGGAAGATCTTCACAAAAACCAGACTCTTCGTGGGAAGAGCTTCGGCTCGCAAGCTATTTTTTTTCAGGATCTTCGGGGCTTCGGGACTTGCTTCGGGTCTCGGGATTTATATCGGGCCTTCGGGGGTATAAAATGCCAAGAAGAAAGAAGTTTACGGTGAAGAAGTGTAAAAATTAGCAACAAAAGCCGGAGGCCTCGCTACCCTTTTATAGGGTCTGATTCCTCGCGTTACGCTGGGCGTAATGCTCCGGTACGCGGGGCGTAGTCCGGATCAGACCGGAGTCGTCATCGCTTACGAACGCGGAACACTCGAGTGGTTCATGCATCGGGGTACGCTGGGTGTAGTTCGGATCGGATCGATGACTCCTCCCCTCCTTCGGATAATATCCGAATTTATATTTAAATTAAATATTTATATTATTTAATAAACTTCAAAAATTCATATCTTCCTTATACGAACTCTGTTTTCGACGTTCTTTATATCCACGCGTAGGTGAGAATACGCTCTACAATGTTTGTTTAGACTTCGTCGGCTAATTTTAAATTTTATTTTTATTATTTATTTTTAGTAGGCCGGGACTGGAAAACTCCATTATAAATTCATAACTTCTTCATCTGACGTCCGTTTTCGTCTGTCTTTTCACCAATGCACTACTATCAATGAGATATTGGTTTCTCGTTTAGATTGTTTCGACCAACAATCTCTTGATCTCGAATTTGAGTTTCGGGCTGCATACTGCTAAGCTGAAACTTAGAAAAATCATAACTTCCTCATACGAAGTCAGATTTGGGCATTCTTTTTATGCACACTCTCGGTTTAACGAACTCTACAACATTCGTTTAGATCACCAGGGCTAAATATCGCTCTAACATAAATTCACTTTTTACATCATTCAGCGTCGTGCCGGTTCTGTCGCGAAACTTCGATAGATCATAACTTCTTCATTATAACACGGATTTCGGCGTTCTTTATATGTACGGAATCCTTGTAACATATACTACAACTTAGTTAAGATTATTCATCCTAAATAATCTTTTATCAAAAAGTCATTTTTGATGCTTATCGTCTCTAAATTGACTAGCCTGGATCTACGGGCGTTACAAGTTTGGGGCTTCCAACTCGTCGAGTTCCTCTATAAAAGTGCATAAATTATGATTTTAAATACATACCAGAAACAGGCCTTACATGGATCATCGGAATCGGATGTATTTTAAAGAAGTTATAGACTTCGGAATGTGTAGGTTTTGAAGGGAAACCCTAGTACGTGGGGGGTACATAAGGAGTTTATGTGGTGTACTACGTGGAGGAGAGTACGCGAGGCATAATATGGATTATGCTGAGCATAGCGCGAGGTCTGATCGGGAATGCAAAGCCTTGTACGTTGGGCGTACGAGGAGTACGCAGGGCATACATGGGGAAATAAGAAACCCTAAATTTTAGTATGGGACCCTATATAAACACATTTAGTCATTAGGGTTGGCCTCTTTACCAGCCTCCAAGTCCCCAAAACCCTAGAAATCTTCTCTAAGCCTCAATGGTTTTGATTTTGAGCTCATGATGTGCATTTTGGTGTTTTTGGGTCATTTCCAAGAAGATGGAGCTTAATGCAAGGTTGTGAATCAAGGATGAGCTTATGGATATGGATTATGTGCTTCATTTCTAGCTTGTGTGAGGTAAAAGTTTTGATCTTGTTTATTATTAGCTTAGATCTCATTTGTTTGAGTTTTGGACCCATTTTGGTCCCATAGATGAGATCTTGTGGATTATTATCATTTCTGAAGGTTCAAGTTGCAACTCTTGGTGTTCTTTTGGTCTTAGAGTCATAAAGTTGTCATTTTTGAGTCTTAGAACCATCCATGCATGAGTAAGGGCCATTGTTGTGGAAGTAGAAGTTATATTTCAAGATTGGGTTCGTTTGGGTCATGCAAAGTCACCAAGTTAGTGGCTTTATGTATCTAGATGATGTTTATGGGTTATATCTATGGTTTGGACTTCTATACTTAAGAATTAAGAGATTGATGTCGAAAATGGATTAAAGGAGGAGTACATCGGGCATACAAGTCTGTAAGCCCAGTGTACAAGCCATATTGCATGTACGCTTATCTTACAACTGAGTACGCCCCGCGTACTCGATTAGGAGGGTTTTGGCATTTTGGGCTTCGTGTTGGGTTTCCTTTTGGGCTTGGGTGTTTGAGTTCTTAACGGGCCATCTGAGTATGAGTGTCTTTGACAATGAATTATGGTTGGGATTTAGGGTAAGGCCCATGTAAGGGGGTTTGGGCCCAATTTGGAAAACCGGGCCATATTTGGGCCTTGGTTGGTTATTTGATTTTTGGGCTTTTCAGATTATGAGTTGGGCCTTGGTCTTGGACCAAGCTAGGTTAGGGGTAAAATGGTCTTTTTACCCCGAGTATGGATTTATGGTGATGATTTGAAACCCGATTATTAATTCGGTGATGTTTCGATATCAACAGTTCGGGAAATCTGTCAGCCAGCAGCCAAGGATCGTCTATGTGTTTTGACAACGCGAGGTGAGTCTCCTCACTGGGTTTAATGGGTCTAAGGCACAAATTTCGGCCCATGGTTTTGTGTTAGGAAGTTATATGTTTGTTCAACTCTTGTGCATGTAATATGATGATATGTTTAACGGGCAAGGCCTGAGGTGGTTATCGTATGTTGATTACCAGTATGTGTCTTATGATTACCGGGTGAGGCCTGATGTCGGGCGGGGCCTGATAACTGTTTGGTGTGCTATAGTCTTTGTGATTATTGCATGTGCGAGTATGGTTATATGTCTATACGATTATTTGGTTATATGGTAATGTGTGTATTGGGCGAGGCTCGATTACGGGCGAGGCCCAATGACTGGGACATATGTTAGGTTTATGATCATTTTATGTGTTAGCATGATTATGTGATATTTTGTATGTGTCTGGTGGGCGAGGCCCAGAGACATGCGAGGCCTGAGAATAAAAAATCTGTAATCCGAGCGGGGCTCGATGTCGAGCGAGGCTTAAGGTCGGGTGGGGCCCGAGGCTGAGTGGGACTCGAGACCGGGCGAGGTCGAATGGAGGACGGGGGCCCGGTATATGATTTATATATGTGTAGTATGTGGTATATCATGGAACTCACTAAACTTTGTGCTTATGGTTTTCAGTTTATGTTTCAGGTACTTCGGTTTTCAAAAGGAAGAGCTCAGGTTGACTGCATGGCATACATACGGATTTATACTCTAATTATAATATAATAGTTTTATTTAAACAAGTAATTCATAATTCTTCTTCTATAAATAAATGAAATTTTATGTCAATATTTTGGGGACGTTACTACAAGGGTCTCCTCCTACTATCAGAACTGAAACCATCCTTTTGACCCTGAACCTTCCAACTGATTGAAGGGTTTTAGTATACTACAACATCCTATGGTGCACATACAACCCTAAATGCTTTGGATATATGTTTTCTATAATTATACATGCAATTTTGTTTCCAAAGCATTAAGCCTACAACTAGCATACAAATGACAGAAACATCTTAAAAATGAGTTATAGAACTACCTCTTTGTTGTAGCTTGTAGTTTTGGCCTTTAAGAACTTAGCATCAATAGTATGAATGCCTCAAATGGAATCACAACATACCTTTGGACAAAAGATGAATTTTTAGAGAATATCCTCACACCAAAATCGGCTCAATGATCTTTCAAGAACTAGTGCACCATTTTGGATGCTAAGGGGCTTCTCATATAGTGCGGAAAGATTAGGGTTACACCATGTAAACCCTAATGTGTATGACGTTCCATATACCTTAGGCTCCATGGGTTTAAACCCCCATGGATCATCAATGGGTTGTAACATTGGTTTAGCCCAACCTAAAGAATCATGGATCATTGGCCCACACCATAAGAATGAATGATTTACTAAATCAACTCCTTATATTTAATTAGTTTCTTTTGATCACAAAATTAATTCCAAATTAATTTTTGATCAATACTAATTAAATAATAATATGATTTCATGTTAATATATTAGAACTTATAATATATTAACAAATCTGATGAGTTCGAAAACTCTTTGATCGATTAGATCTTTGTAACAGGTAAATAAATAAAACAGAAACAGTAATGTAAAAACCACAAGTATGGATCTGAATGTGTCGAATGATTTGATTAACACAATCCTCAGCAGAGCTCGATGAGGAACTTCCGCTGTAGAGGATTCTAGGGTTACAAAAGATAAGAACTTGTACACTATCAAATCTCTATCAATCTTACGTTAAGAATGCATGCAAGCATCTATATATAATAAACCCTAAACAAAACTCACGGATGAACATGCCCATACCGGAGACAAAACTTGGACTAGCTAACGAGCCCAAAGACGCAACACTAAACTGTACCTAACAATTTTTGAACTCATCAAAATCATAAATAACCTCTTCTCAAAAGTCCATCCTATCAAATTGTCTTGGTGATATGCAACCCAAATATACCATGCTACTTTCGGGTCAAGTACATAACAATTATAGTTATGGAATTAGACACCAATCCGACAGTCTCCTACTTGGATAAGTCTAATAACTATTATTGCAAGTACAACTCCACAACCCGACTAGCAATCGTAGCTCTTAAAAGCCGTTGTCGAACTCTGACTTAGTCAATGATGTGTCCATTAGATAACAGATCATATATTCCTCCTTTCTAGATATCATATGGATTGAGACATGGATTATAATCATTCTCTCTATCCATCTGTTTTTTCCCAATTTTCGATTTATGACAACTGACTAATTGAACAAATCAAATTAGTCCAGGCTTGGCCAAGCACTTAGGGGTGTCATCACTAAATCATAAAGGGGCCCGCAAATATTGATTTTATCCATATGGGGTAAAAGGAATGAATAAACTTCGACCCAAATGCTTGCTTGTACTTAATCATCAAATTACACACAACAATATGTTTTATAACATCCAAGTTACTGGTGCGTTTACATATGTCAACGTGCAACCGACTCGCAACTACAACTCACATGTATCCATTTCAAGAATATAAGATATTATCATCTCACAATCACTCGTGATAAAATCCATGAAGTGATTCAGATGAGCGTGGGTTGAATCCAATACTCGAATCTCATTCCAGGAGTAATCATGAACACTGCAGCTATGTCTAAAACCCCTAGACAAACTACAGACCCGTTCATGATAGTCTTTCCTCAATACCTACTTCCAAAGTATGATCGACTGTGGATGGTTTGAATAACCTAGTTATTCGGGAAGTCAAAACATGCAAAGTGAAACACACGAATAACACTAATCCTATATGGCCCCAAAACTTTTGAGTCCCATATTGATTACTCATTATTCATTGTATAATGTTTCTAGTAATCAACTTAATACTTGAATTAAAAAAATAGTTGTCCCATGCTCCAACCATGCCCACTATGTTTGTCTATGGTCCTTACTTTGTGAAATGGATCAATTTACAACATTTCAATGATGCTCATTTCACAATTTCAAATCCTTATTGCAAGTGTAAGAATTCCAAATTCTTGTCACTGCTAGATAGTGTTAGATTCTAAACTATCATGCAACGATTCTTTTGTAATGTCTAGGTACCAAAAGTCATGGAGACTTGATCAACGATATTACAAAATATTCCTTTGGAGATTGTTACAAGACAATTCCATGGAAATGAAGTCTTCAAATTCAAAGTACATTCCTTTGAACATCATTCTTGCATAAAAGTTTCTAACTTTTTCATATATTCTTAATCTCCAACTCCAATATTGAAACATTCCATATCTTTCCATAAGACAACTCATTATTAATAGAATCCTGTCTATTCCTAATAGTGTCTATATGTTCCATCCATTATTATACTTCCAACTGTCCTTAAGCGACCAATTCTTGGCGAACCTTAGATTGTCCTTAACAGTTGTTCAACCACTTTAGTTATATCTGGTTCTAGTCTTTTTTCTCTCTTAATGCCCTAGGCATTTGGAAAATTTAGAACACGAGAATATTATAGCATATGCAATCGATCCTATACCCGAAGCATATGGGATGCGATTCATAATGTCTAACATAAAGACACAATACTTGATCAGTATTTTGCTATAATATTTTTATTTGCCATGTTCTCACAATTCGAGCTATGAAGAGGGATGCCGTAATCATAATCGAATTTGAGAACACAATTAACATTTCCATATATATAGAATTTCCTTATTTTGAACCATTCTAACATAGAATTCATATATATTTGTCTAGATTTGATTAAAAACTCAATCTAAGCTTTTAGATTTTAAATGAAGTATAATTTCCTCTCCCTTAATTATAGCAAAACAAATTTTCAAACCCTACATCTTTGCAAATTGAAACTTTTTTTTCTATAATTAACAATGCTAACTTGCAACACTTTCCATTGTAATTATGCTCCTACTAGCATAATAATTATTATCTTAGTAGCATAACACTTATGCTCCCACTAGCTTTGACATGTATTCAGAAATCAAACGGGCTTCTAGAAATCAATACTTATTGGCTTTCTTACCAAAGTTCAGATTTCTTATATATGAGATGCTTCGATAAGACTTTATCTAGGCTTCTCAAAATCTTACACCTTTCCTTAGATAGCTTCCATGTGTGTCTTAACTATTCATAACTTACGAAAATAATTTCCAAATGTTTAGACCTTTTCCATTTCTCACAATTCGAACTATGAAGAGGGATGTCATAATCATAATCATATTTGAGAATGCAAATATCACAACTACTATCTCCTTAAAATCTATTTAGAGAAAGCATTTCCTCACAATCATTTTCATGAGTTTGAGAGAAACCTTATGACACTTAGATTTTATGGTGTATGTGTTCCTATCCATGTGAATTTGTCATAACCATAATCACAAGACAAGGTTAGTGACAAATCCAAAATCATATGGACTGAACTTCTTCAATCTTAATTTCTTGCCACTTGGCAGCACAAGGGCCTACCATTGCTTCCAGGTTTTTATGCAAACAATTGAGAACTCATAGAGCTCACATGCATAGTTAACTTTAACTGGAATGGGCACAAAGACAAGAATATGTCAACACGATGGGCTATAAACCTCAAGTCGTGTGCTAGTGATACACAATAACTTTTATTCTTGATTAGTTCTTGAAAATTTTTCAAGATCTTTAAGACTCCCACTGACCTCTTGACATATAAGATTCTCTTGTCAAGAACCATTCCTTGACAAAGCAAATATTCAAGAGTTAGTGCGGATTCTTATCAAGACAAACACTTCACACAACTGGTCTTAGTTGGTCTTTGTTTTATCCAAAACATCACAACTTACCAATTTGAAATGTACAAGAGTAAGAAACATTTTACTCCACATTTAACAAGTGTTATAAACCTTACTTAAGATTATGTCACTCAAGTTACAATCTTGGAGTATGACTGTAAGACTTGTTCTTGGAATGAAGTATGATTCACCTTTTTGATTTAATCATTCCAACAATTCACGATTTCTCTTCTTAGCCATAGAAATGCACTAAGATGGCTTTAGAGGATCAATTGTGATATGGTTTTGATAATCATTAAGATGATCATATAACATGATACTAAAGTAGTCTCCCATCTTTTCAAATTGGAGAAACTTCTATCTATTTGCCTAATTTGATTCTTCTCATTCATTCTTCCATACATTGAAACTTTTCCAATGTTTCAGAATTATACCTAAACTTGTAAGCATAACCATATTTACCAAACTTTAGTAAATCATGACGAATACTCTTATCGTTCTTTGAGGTGGACCTGACCAGCGCACACCCAGTGTACCCGATCCCCTAGTCCTTCACTTGACTCACATATACATGTGAGCAAGGAATTAGTCTTAATTTACCAAAGATGAAGGTTGTCATTCATCACACACTACAAGTTGCATGATTCCAAGTTTCTATCCAATTAAAACTTGGGTGATGAGAATCTTTCCTTATTTGGTAAATTTTGACACTACCACAAACGAAAGAATCAAATTCATATTGCTAACATAGAAACATACAAACATCAATTTTCACAAATGTCATTGCAAGGAGATATAATAAAATAAAACAAAATTTTATTTATTTATAAAATGCAGAAAAACTTTTCCTTACAATGTAATTATAAATGAAAACTATGTTACTACATATTTCTAAGCAATCTATCATAACTCTTAAGCAGCAGCTCAAAAATCCGATCATCGAACCATGCGATTGAAATCAATCTTTGTGACCAGATTCATCATACTCTTCCTTTAAGCTTCCTTCATTTTGCATGATCCTACAAAACATCAAAATGCAACCTTGTCACATCATGTATTAAGAATCAACAATTAAGAACTTAATAGAGTTAGATAGTGCACTTAACTGAAGCAGAACCATACAATCTGACTAAAGTTCTCAGGTATTCAGGGCAACTTTGATTCTAATGTCCCTTTCCTTGGCAATAGAAAAAAATAGGCTCATTGGGAATGACATATGGAACAACCTCAGATTTGGCCTTTCCCTTATGATCAAAACTTTTGATCATGGCCAATTCATTTCCTTTAGGAGAAGGAATCATTTCTGGGATATCCATGTCATTGCCCATGTCAGCTTGAGAGGTAGATATTCCAATCAAATTTGCTTGACCATTGCGCCAAATCATTGTTGATTCAGCAACAATCAGCAAATAAGTAAGATCAATAAGGGTCATGTCGTGATCTGTCACATAGCAGTCCTTAACAAACTCACTATATGACTCTGTAAGTGACTGAAGTGCCCAATCAATAGCCAACTTCCTTGGGAACACGACACCCAACATTCTCAGCCTGTCAATGTATGACTTCATATCCAAGACATGTGCACATACAAACTTTCCATCATTGTGTTTGGTATCCAATAGGGCTTGAGTGATCTTGAACCTTTCAAGTCTTCAAACCTGTGTTTTAGGGAGAATAGTTGGAGGAGGTGGAAGAAGTGAAGTATGATTTCCATTTCCACTAATGCACGACAAAGGGATTAATCTTTCACCCTGATCACCACGTGGGATATCATCTTCAAGAGGAAAGCTTGTTCCAAAAGATTTGGGAAGACCATAGTTGTTTGAACTAGACATCTACAATAGGAGAAATTCAAGTTAGTTGATTTAAGTCCTTTATATAACACCCAAATGAAATATTAAGGCTAGGACCCAACACAATATTTTACAATTCAGAAGAAGGATGTCGTAATCCAATTGCAAAATATTTGAAGGTAGGTAAATGACGATTTACTAATTTCCACCATGAAAAACGAAATTGATAATTAATTTCTAAATGGATTGAAATTCCTAGATCCTTTGAGATTTATTTAACTTTTCAATGACATGTTTAAATCTCGATTGTGCCCTTCAAGTTTGTGACTGGGATGCCGAGGATCACAAACAAGGTGTGAGTAACCATGCAAATTAGCTTGGTACACCCAATGTTACAACCACCTAATCAATGTGCAGGTTAACCACACACGCTCCATTAATATATGATTAACATCAAGCTACCCTTTGCCATGCACTGTCAGTCCTAAATTAGTGTGCCGGTTAACCACACACACTCCACTAACGACTTAACAAGGTGCAAAGTGTAATTTCATGGGATAGCACCGTATTCACATTTTCCTAAAGTAACTAAGATTGGGAATTTAATAAAAGTTTAGTTACTTTATAATTATCATTATACTTATAATGAGAATTAATGTCCTATCCTACCCGTTTGGCTAACGACCCTCCACCAGTCAAGGAAGCGGTGGGTGAGAGTGGACACCCATTAAACTGCCATTTTATAGGTAGTAACCTTATACTCCCCTTATAGACTGGCTTCGTGAATGAGGTCTGCTAACGATAAGACTGACTTATTCTTATACACACACACACATATATATATATATATATATATATATATATATATATATATATTATTAAACCTATAATATAATAAAGTATAAGGATAGAATTTTAAGTTTTAAAACTCTAGGGTTTGGAACTAAAGTATTCAAAAGTGAAACTTTACACATTCCAAAACTTGAGGGCAAGTTTTGAAACTTGTCAAAACTTTTCAAATCCATAACTTATGAGTTTAATATGGTTTTTATGAAAAACTTTTCAAGTTCCATAACTTGAGGACAAGTTATGAAAGACTTTTAAAACCATTAAGATGACTTTTAAAATGAGACTCTTGAAATTCCATAACTTGAGGACATGTTATAGAGTTCATAAAAAAACATTTAGGTAAAACTCTTCATTTTCCATAACTTGAGGACAAGTTATGAAGTTCATAAATGGCATTTAGATCAAATATTTCAATTAACACAATAATCAAATAATTTTTCTATGGTCTAGATTAAACTCATAAGTCAAGATAACTCACATAAACTATTTACAAGAAATTACTCTATCATATAAACTAATACAAATCTTGAAACTATGACAATTATCTTTTATTTGGATGAGGATGAGGATAATCATTACCATAGCAACAAAATCAAATTTTATGAACAAAATTTTTTTGTGGTAATGATCCTAATCCAAAACAGGCCAAAAAACTGAAAATTTATCCCACCAGTCAGCACCAAGTGGTAATTTTTATCACCTCGTGGTGATCAGGCAGATTCCAAAAAAAAAAAAGATTTTTCTTGCTTTAAAAAACAATAAGCATCAAGTATAACATAAACCAACCCTTGGATCTGATACCAATGAAGGGTTTTAGTATACTACAACATCCTATGGTGCACATACAACCCTAAATGCTTTGGATCTATGTTTTCTCTAATTATACATGCAATATTGTTTCCAAAGCATTAAGCCTACAACTAGCATACAAATGACAGAAACATCTTAAAAATGAGTTATAGAATTACCTCTTTGTTGTAGCTTTTAGTTTTGGCCTTTAAGAACTTAGGATCAATAGTATGAATGCCTCAAATGGAATCACAACATACCTTTGGACATAGGATGACTTTTGAGAGAATATCCTCACACCATAACCGACTCAATGATCTTTTAAGAACTAGTGCACCATTTTGGATGCTAAGGGGCTTCTCATATAGTGTGGCAAGATTAGGGTTACACCATGTAAACCCTAATGTGTATGACCTTCCATATTCCTTAGGCTCCATGGGTTTAAACCCCCATGGATCATCAATGGGTTGTAACATTGGTTTAGCCCAACCTAAAGAATCATGGATCATTGACCCACACCATAAGAATGAATGATTTACTAAATCAACTCCTTATATTTAATTAGCTTCTTTTGATCACAAAATTAATTCCAAATTAATTTTTGATCAATACTAATTAAATAATAATATGATTTCGTGTTAATATATTAGAACTTATAATATATTAACAAATGATAAATAACCTCTTCTCAAAAGTCCATCATATCAAATTGTCCTGGTGATATGCAACCCAAATAGACCATGCTACTCTCGGGTCAAGTACATACTAATTATAGTTATGGACTTAAACACTAATCCAACACTGATAACTCGACATACAGATTCCTTAATCCATAACTTGTTGAAGTAAATATCTTGTATAAACATACTAACGACTCCCAATGGGAGTCTCGACCGAAAGCCAAATTAGTGCATAACTCATACCTTGAGATCCAAGGATTTACACTTTCATTCCACTAGAAATCTTTTGATTTACAGCATCCATTCACTAAAATGAGATATAAAAATCCCCAATCCACCGCTGAGACTACCAGTCTTACACTTGGTCCAGCCACTAGGTTCCTGAGAGTCTAACTGATTAGGCTACCCTAGCCTATGTACCACATTATGCCACACACTGACCACATAACCACCTCACTAAAACCATAATCCTATTCCTTGACCCAACCGCTATCTACTAGGTGTCACCTGCATTGCCATAATCGTACGGGCCTCACCCAGTCTATACCAACGAACGCGCCATGCCCACGGGTCTCACCCCATTGAGGACTACACAGACCCTACCTCTCCTCGGACCCCAATGGTCATCCTACCATAATAGAGAGATGTTCTCCGACCCTATTACACGCCTAGCTCAAGGCACGAGTTGATCCTCCTTTATACTCATGACCACCCCATCGATGGTCTACCTAAATTTGGTGAATGTTACGATCTCATCATAGATTTACAACAATTTTCCACAATTGCCTGATATCCTGGTGAATGTTACGTTTATCCTGCCATGGTCTTACCACACCTCTAAGATATCAACCACAATCATCCTAAGTTGAACCGCATCCGACTGAATCCCAATCAGGTGTTCGGGTCATGCTTCGAACCCCAGAGCCTTCATCAAACAAGAACATGCAGCGAGGCTCTAACAAAATCCTCAACTTGGATCCATCCACATGCCTGTTATACATCACAAAGAAGATTCCAACCAGATGTTCGAAGTTTGTTGAACTCCCAACTTACACAACTTCCATCCAGACGACCACTTGAGTCGTCTTCCCTCCCGAATGGGATGTGAAACTCTCCCTCATTTCACTCCTGAATCTGAACGATTATCACCCACTTAGATTCGTCGAAGCTCTCCCAACCCACAAAATTTGATGGATTCCCAACCCATCTCACCTCCTTATAACTCAAATTGTCGACGACCTGGGTTAACCAATACTAGCGTTCCATTACTAGCCAATCTTGATGATCACACAAACTCTTGAAATCCAGACGAATACTTCCCGAAAACTCATTAAATCTGACAACCCCACTCATTTCCTATGATACAACACCACCTCCCTAAATCCTTTATGCTAGTGACAAAGACCATAACCCTTGCTTTGAACTGGAAAATCTTCACTCCAACTTCCCATCCTCAAAAGGATTTGTGAATTGTAACCATCTTCGACCACTTGTGATTATAAAATTCCCATGGCACCTCCATTATCTAAACAAAAATATGTGATTTCCACCTTCATCTTCTTGCTACCGCTCCTTCCATAGCAACGGTAGTGATTGGACCCAAAAGTCCTTCCATAGACGATTGTCGACCCTACTGGAACAAATGCTAACATGGATAAACTCGAACTTCTTTGGAGAACTAACCAACTAATCTGACCATAGACCTTCCAAACGGTACCCCTGAATTGATCCCATCAAAGATCCAGAACAACAACTTAACAAACTGAATCCTGCTCAGCAAGATACGACCCCCTAACGAATCTCGGCATGCAAAATGGCATATAATAACTCTTGATGACATAACCTAGGAAAAAAATATAGAACTAAACCAAGGATAATGCTTACCCAAACCAATACAAGATTCTAAGGCAACAAAATACTGATAATAGGCATGAAGAAAGCAAAAGATAACATATCCGCAATAGCATCTGCTGAAACTCTGGCTTCCTTTTGTCTGACACTGCAATGCTTGGCTCCTCGCTGTTGGGGCTCTTGCCCTACCCTCACGGCCGTCAGTGATGCTCAAAGTAACTGGAGTAGTTGCACTCACTGCTTCGCCCCTCAACATCGGATAGTCAACCTTCTTGTGGACCACCTGTTGCAGTGAAAACACATCGGCATTGACCCATAGGGGCAATCATTACTAAAATGAGCCATCTAACCACAACTGAAACATCCTCGACCTGTCTCCTGACATCTTCCCTCATGGGTCCTCCCACACTTGGCACAGCGGCCCAGGCCCTTGATGGCCTCTCGAACGTGAATCCTGAGTCTTGGGCCTCTTCACGTGGCCCACTAAAATCTGAGTATGCTGTAGCTTCCGTGCTCCAAATCAATCTCATGCTCTCGGGCTCTAACAATCATATCATTCAAGGTGTTGCACCCTGATAAACTCACAAACTCCCTGATGTCATCTCTCAACATGTCATGATATCTCACTTTCTTCATCTCCTCGTCCACAACATACTGTGAAACCAACAAAGCTCTCTCCCAGAACTTGGCAGTGATCTCTACCACAATATCAGTCGTATGACGAAGGTCCTGGAACTCCCTTGCTAAATGTTGCACCTCAATATCTGGTGCAACTCGGCCCTAAACCGGGTCATAAACTCATCCCAAGTCATCATCTCCAGGGCTTCGCCTTCTAAAGCGAAGTCTACCTCCTCCCACTAATCTCGGGCTATGTCTTTTAGAAGTCAGAATGCAAATCTGACCTTCAACCCCTCAGGGCAGAAACTCGTCAGGAAAGCGTTAGCTGTATCTGCTAACCATCTTCTACTGGAAATGAGGTCCTTCTTCCAAAGAACTCAGGAGCTCCACAAGTACAGAACTCGCGGAAGGAACGAGTGTAACATCCGGATATCCAGGTATGGGAATTTGAGTATTTTATATTGGGGAATGAGGAGACTCGGCGAGTTGACGCCTCAACTCGTTGAGTAGGATCGCGTTTTGGGGACCAGTTTAATGAAGGGACTCGACGAGTCGGGTATTTGGACTCGCCGAGTTGGCGCTGTCAAGGAAAACCCTAATTTTCCGGGTTTGGGACTTATTTAAAGGCCCTTATGGCCTTCAGTGGCGACCACCTACACCTTTGAGAGACTCCTATCGAACCAGAGAGCTGAGAGAGTGAAGAAGAGCCATTTTGGAGCATTCTTGAGGTGGTTATGGAATGGAGTAGTCATTTCCAGCAAAGGGAGGTCAAGGGGGGGTGTCGATTCAGAGCTTCTGAGCTTGCATCTTCACCATTGAGGTATCAAACCGTTCTCCCTTTTCTGTTTTGGGTAAGATTGGTGATTTTAGGGTTTTCTAGCTTCTTTTATGGCTTGATTTGTGGAGTATAGTGTCCCATTGAGTGTGAAGCCATAGATCTGGACCCAAAGAGGTCCAGAGAGTCCCTTCCATCCTGCTTTATGCATTCTATTTGGAGTTTTGAGCTAGGGTTGTTATGTAATGGAGGGTTTCACCCAAATGAGCTTGTAGAACCTTGCATGAGTGCCCAAGGTTCGACCTTTTCGTGGTTATTGGATTTGAGGGAGTTAGATCTATGGTTTGGTGAAGCAGATCTGACCTCAGAAGGTCAGATGAGGGTTGTCATGGGAGCAACTCGCCGAGTCCATAGGCAAACCCGACGAGTCGAGTCGGGGTTGCCCCGCGTTTCGTTGCCGAGTAACTCGACGAGTGGAGAGGGAACTCGTCGTGTCTAAGAGGTTTAAAAAGGATTTAGAGAACCCGTATGGACTCGCCGAGTCACTCTTGTGTACTCGCCGAGTCTGGTCAGTGTTGACCGTTGACTTGAGTTGTCTTATGTTGAATTTGGGAGTTTTGGTCAACAGAGGTAATAGAGGTCAGGGAGGGGTAAAATGGTCTTTTACCCATTACCTGACTAGAGAGGTAATGAGTAATCGCCGGTTAATTAGAGTTTGGACTTCGAGTACTAATTAGAGATATTTTCCTTATGTGTTAGGCGGTGGCAAGTCCGAGGTTCGCATGTGTAGATAATTGCTTTCTGATTTCCAGGTGAACCTTCTCACTATACTTTACCTTGAGTAGGTAACCAGAGTTATGTGACAGAGTATTTGTATGTTGTGTATGTTACGTGTTGTACTGCATTATTTCTATGTGATTTGTGTTGTGCATGTTTATAGAGTTAGAACCGAAAGGTTCCCAGAGTTAAAACCTAAAGGTTCACAGAGTTAGAACCGGAAGGTTCACAGAGTAGGGTCCACGGACCCACATAGTTATAGCCTCGAGTGGCTAATATGTGTTATGTGTGGTATTTTGGAGAACTCACTAAGCTTCGTGCTTACAGTGTTTTGTGTTATGTGTTTCAGGTTTCTCTTAGGATCACGGGACGGCACCGGCTCGATTGTACACACCAGAGAAAGAGTCATGTTTTGAGGATCCTGGTTTATGCAAGTGAAAATGGAGTTATGTTTTGTAATTCGATTATGAATGAGATTTTAAGCAAAGTGTTTTTAAGAATTAAACGATTATTTTTAAATGAAAAATTGTTTTGAAATTTTCGGTGTTACAAGTTGGTATCAGAGCCTTGGTTTGAGGGATTCGGATGCGCCTTCAGGTAAATCTGGACTCAAACTAAGGAAGTAAGAAAAGTTTTCAAAGAAATAATTTTCTAAAGCGAATAAGAGTTCAAAGAGAAAGCGAGAAAGAGCAGTATGTACAATTAGCCAGAGCCCGAACGGTGATTTCCCAAATACCCTTACTTTTGTGTTATGAGATATTATTGCATGCTAGAGACAGGCTAGGTATTCCATATCTTAGGACTAGAGTGGCCTGATTTGTGATGCCTTAGCCTAGGAATTGCTGTTATATGCGATGTGCTTTTGAGTATGTGATGAGTGAGAATATTTAGTTGGAATCCTTTAGGGGATTTGAGTAGAGGAGTAATCTAGGGGAGATACCTAGATAAGTACCGTGGTACTTAGAGAAAGAATAGTTAGAACCCGCGAGGGGAAGAGTTGTAGAGTTCGGTGGTACTTTCGAGGATGAGCAGAGCAAGAGGAGTTATCACCCAGAGTGAGTCATATATATTCTTCGATGCTCGAATGTTGCTTGCTTCGTGCTTTGTGGAACTCTCGATGATGGGAGTCAGCTACCAAGCGAATATGACGATATTCAGGAGGTAGATGGCTGGCATCATTAGGAGCTCTTCAGCAGCTGATGGCAGAGAAGTGTGGGAATCTAGGAAGAGCCTAGGGAGTAACCTTAGCCAGATGAGTGCGCTGGCAGAGTAGAGAATTTCACTGGGGAGTGAGCGCGCGACGGAATTGGTGAATGAGAAGGTCGAGTAGCTACTTAGGAGCTCCGGGATAGTCTGTGTGGAAAGTATGGGTAGATGTGGCAGGTAGTATGGGCCCGTACTACTGAAAGCAGAGGACCCATACTTGATACATGAAGTATTCTAAAGGTTCTAATGAGCGGATGGAGGAGTGATGCTATGGTTCGAGTACCATACATCGAATCGTATTGAGGAGTGATGTTATGGTTCGAGTACCATACATCGAAGCGTATTGAGGAGTGATGTTATGGTTTGAGTACCATACATCGGAGCAGATTGAGGAGTGATGTTATGGTTCGAGTACCATACATCGGAGCGGATTGAGGAGTGATGTTATGGTTTGAGTACCATACATCGGAGCGGATTGAGGAGTGATGTTATGGTTCGAGTACCATACATCGGAGCGGATTGAGAAGTGATGTTATGGTTCGAGTACCATAAATCAGAGCGGATCGAGGAGTGAAGTTGTGGTTCGAGTACCATAAATCGGAGCGGATGAAGGAATGATGTTATGGTTCGAGTACCATTCATCGGAGCAGATGGAGGAGTGATGCTATGGTTCGGGTACCATACACCGGAGCATATTGAGAAGAGATGTCATGGGATGAGTACCATGGTTCGTAGTGAATGATGCTTGTGGTTCTCCGGTTATTCGGTCACGATTGATGAGGTAGAGATTGGACGCTATGGGTTTTAGGCCTGTGGGCCATGATTGAGTTCGAAGAGGCGTCCCTTGAGAGGGAGGTCGAGAGCCTTTCAGAGTATTTTGGTAAGGAGTCAGAGGGAGGGGAGAATTTCGGTCTGAGTTGAGCAATCAGTCGATAGAGGAGATGCCACCTTCTATGACCTGGGTGGTGCTATTTATGTTCGTGTGCGGAACATGAGAGGCGTGATGTTTAAGTTTTGGGTTTGGGGGTAAACCCTGCAGGTTGTCATTGATGATGATTTTCCATCAGAGTATCAGGTAGCATGTGTGCCACGAGGCAGTGATTTACCATGAGCAGATAGTTAGTTGGGACTGAGATAGTCGAGGACCACGTTACACCTATTTGAGTATAGTAGGGCGTATTGTAGAGGTATCAGTGGGGAGTCCAGTCGAGTTAATCAGTGCAGTGGTTTTTCTATCTATGTTGGGTATTGAATATGGGAGTGGGTCCCTGTTCTTGGGATGATCCATGTATTGGAACGTCAGTTGATGAGTCGAGGTGGGGGAGTATGATGATTTCGTGGTCCAGTCTATGAGTCAGTGATGTTATTGGACAGTTGAGTTGTTTGGTATTGGATTGGTACGAGACTTGGAACGACTAGAGGCAGTCGTGACGAGAAGTTCTTGAGGATTTCATCTGAGGTTCAGAGTTATGAGATCGATTGATTTCCTTAAAGGGTATTATCAGGCGTTGCATAGCACTTTCTAGGGGCAGGAGCGTTATTGCTGGTGAAAATAGTTCGTGAGGTTGTTGATGTGTCAGATAGTGATGGTTCGAACCCTAAGTGGGGGAGAACCGCGTGGGTTATTAAGAGAACCATAGATTTGTGCAAGAGCGGATAGGGGTTGGATACAGAAACCTGCGGCTTGAATTCATGAGATCAGGGTCATTGGTGATCAAGGAAAGGTGCAGGGCGAGATAATGCATGTGGTATATGTCTGAGAGAATGATGGGTGTCCCCACGGTGGGTGGTCAATGGTCAGGAATCTGGTGGTGGTCAGAGTCATTTCAAGTGGAAGACTCGTAATGATGGTATGGGCCGTTGAGAACTTCTGGGTTGAAATATGGGTGGAAGATTGTCGAGTAGCCAACTCCCGGGCTGGGATGTGTATTCTTGCTTGGATTTTGAGCAGTAGTGGAAAGGGTTTCGGAGGATCATCAGTGTGTTCTGAAGGGTTAGCGCCTTCCTTGTATTCCAATTGAGTGTTTGGATGCACTGAAGTTGCGCATTGAGTGAAACAGGAAATTATTATGGGATTTAGAGGAAATGTATTGTTGTATGTGTATGGTGCTGGGAGTAAGGGAATCTGTGGTAGAGGCAGGACATTGTGATGCTCTGTTAGGGTGTTCCATGGTTTCCGCGTATAGCGTCCCGATTTCAGAGTTATTTAGAGTCTTGGGTTTAAGATGACTAGTGATGTATCATATATCCACGGTTCCAGTGGGAGCCCTTCGTGTATTGTCATCAAGAGGGATTATTTAAGGAAGTGGATCTCCGTAGAGGTAGGTTCTGTGTTATGGCGGTTGCCGCCAGAGTCTGTAATGCATATCGGGGCAAGTGTGTGTAACTATCTATGATAGTCTTCGGTGCATGAGTTAGTGAACATAGTGTGGCGTTGTAATGAGAATGAGAGTATAGGGTGAAGCTACAGGGAGCCGTAGTATTCACCATTCAGAGGGTGTTGTGATGCTACGGGGAGCCGTAGTACTCACAAGTCAGAGAGAGAGAGAGAGTCGTGATGCTACGGGGAGCTGTATTATTCACGAGTCAGAGGGTGTTGTGATGCTACGGGGAGCCGTAGTACTCACAAGTCAGAGAGAGAGAGAGAGTCGTGATGCTACGGGGAGCCGAAGTATTTGCCAGTCAAAGGGTGTTGTGATTCTACGGGGAGCCGTAGTACTCACAAGTCAGAGGGAGGGAGTCGTGGTACTACGGAGAGCCGTAGTACTCACTAGTTAGTTGGCGTTGTGATACTACGGGGATCCGTAGTACTCACTAGTCAGAGGCTGTCGTAATGTTGTGGGAAGCCATAGTACCCACTAGACGGCAAGAGAGTGTGATGATGGAGTGTTCTCCGATAAGTGCATGATGCAGAAGAGTTTTAGGCTTGAGTAGCCCTATTGTTGAGTTTTTGGAGCCTAGTGGTTAAACCGGGGTGAGACTGGGGTCTCCGTCTCTGTCGGGAGGGTCAGCGAGGCACGCGGAAGAATATGCACATCAGACGCCAGAGGTTAGAGCTGAGTCGATCTTCGATTGGATTGTATTTTGTATAAGGAAAAAGGGAATTTTTTGACTTGCGTGTCACTAGGCCGTGATAGTCGTCACGGGGAGGAAGTTAGTGAGATGTTTTGGATCATGTTATGTGTGACCTTTGGGGGTTCAGCTGTAACATCCCAAAATATCAAGAGTAGAGTTGAAGGGCTAAAAGATTAAATTGAAAAAGGGAACTCGGCGAGTCCATGGGTGGACTCGGCGAGTAGGGTCGCGATTTGGTCGCGTGTTAAGTGGCCGACTCGGCGAGTCCAAGGCTGGACTCGGCGAGTAAGCGCTGAGTGGAGAAAACCCTAATTCTCGGGGTTGAGCCCTATATAAAGAACATAACATCCATTCCCCCAGCCCCTTTACTCATCCTCAAGTCCAGAAACCCTAAACTTCGTGTGTGAGTGGATCAAGTTGCGTTGGGAAGCTTGGAGAAGCAATTGTTGAAGAAATCTTGAAGGGTAAGAGGCTTGGAGCAAGGGGATTTGGTTGGATTCGAGTTTCATTGCTGTTGGGGCGTTCTTTTGAGGTGTTATGTCGTTCTTGGGCTGTCACTTATATAGATTCTTCATTTTGGGGTTTATGGGGAGCTTATCTTGGGATGTTTTGGAGTTTGGAGGTTAGATCTGAGGTTGCTACCTCAAATCTGGAATGGGGAAGGTCTAGAGTGCATTAAAGTCCCTGTGTTTGAGTGTTTAGTGAAGCCATCATGTCCCAAACCCTAGCCCTAAAGTGTAAAAGGCCTAGATCTCTTTGGATTCACGTAAAGTTTGCCACTTTACGTGATGGATGGGTTGTAAGAGGCTAGATCTACGTTTTGGATAAATTGCATGGCCTGGAATGCTTCTGTATGGATTTAGACCGGTGGTACTCGGCGAGTCACATGGGTAGACTCGACGAGTTGCTTGAAGATGAGCTGGAACTCGACGAGTTGGAAGTACAACTCAGCGAGTTGGATGAAGATGGCCTGGAACTCGGCGAGTTGTAAGAACAACTCGACGAGTAGGTTGAAGATAGCCTTAGACTCGGTGAGTCTGTTCTTGGACTCGGCGAGTCTTGTCGAAGAGTTCCAATATTTTCTGGTTGAGTCGATAATCGGTGAGTCAAGGGATGACTCAGTGAGTTGTGTGCGAGTGGACTCAAAGTTGTTGGACTCGGCGAGTCTCGGGGTGACTCGGCGAGTTAGATCACAGATTGAGGGAAGTTCTGAGCTTGGGGACTTGGTGAGTCATCGGGTTGACTTTGCGAGTAGAGTCAGTCAGGGGTTGACTTTGACCTTGTCCAAGGGTTGACCAGTTGTCTTCCAGGGGTATTTTGGTAATTAAGGGTATTTATTGAGTTGAGTGTTTTGGTGTTCAGTGGAGGAGTTCGTGTCAGAGTTTGGAGCAGCGGGATCGTATCCTTTCACCCAGCAGTTTCGAGGTGAGTTATCCTCACTATATCAACAGGGTCTAAGGCACCAAGGCCGGCGCTTATCGGATTGAGATCCGGGTAGTTGTTGTTATGTTGTTGCTTTGATATGTTTGCATCCTGGTAGCTAGGATGGTATATGTTAGAGACCTGATTGAGATCGGTATCCTGAGAGATAGGGTGATGCGATGCTAGTGACCGGTTAGGTTGGTATCCTGATTAGGATGATAATATGTTATGTGATCTGTTTGATCTGCTTGTTGACTGTGAATTGCTATATGATTGTATGTATATGTGCACATGGTTGTTTGGACTGGAGTTGGGTTGAGGCGGGTCCTGCTTTGTGCTGTAGGCCAAGATACCTAGGGCAGACAGGTTGTCCCGAAGGCCCAGCGAGCGGTCCAGATAGGCTGTAGGCCCCAAGAGGGCGGACCAGACGTGCTGAGGCTCAGAGAGTGGACCAGGCCGACTGAAGGCCCGGTGCGGGCGGACCAATCACACTGTAGACTCGAGGTATATGGCTAGACTCGGAGGGTGGACCAAATGGACTGTTGGCCGGTACGGCAGACCAGTCCCACAGTAGACCCGAAGTGTATGGCTGTTCTGTGATCGGATATGTTATGGCATGTTATGCGTGTATGTTATATGTGGTTGGTATTTTGGGGATATCTCACTAAGCTTTCGGGCTTACAGTTGTGGTTTAATGTTTTTCAGGTTCTTCAGGAGACCGTGGCAAGGCGAATGCGTGATCGTACCGCTCCTCGTGTTTATATTGTGAAGAGATTCTGGGAATACTTAAAATAAATTGTATTGAAAACCTTTTTGTAATAACTTCAATGGAATCGAGTTGTCTTCGAAAATTTTAAATTGGTTGAAATTTTTGGTCGTTACAAGTTGGTATCAGAGCCTTGGTTTGAGTGAATTGGAGGAACACTCGTGTGACTCCAGTCTCAAATCGAGGAGAGTTTTCAAAAGAGTATTTAAAATGGTTTTCAAAATGAGTAAAGGTGGACGCGGAGGTACGATCAGCCGGAGCCAGTAAATAACCCCGAAATACCATACATGATATTTGTATTTGAGCTTTGATAGAACAACATGCTAGTGCTAGGCTAGGGATCTTCAGGATTTCATGATAATGTTGCCTGATTTGTGATGCCTGTAGCCTAGGGTTTCCTTGTGAGAGATTTCCAGTGTTCCTCTAGTTGTGAGGGTTGAGCGTTGTTATGCATGTTTTCACTAGGGTGTTGTGGTAGTACTTCATACAAATATGGGTAGGTGTGGAAGGTAGTATGGGCCCGTACTACTGAAAGCACAGGACCCATACGCGTATCAGGGAAACCATGACCTCTAGGGTTGGGTTGAGAGAGTTGGTTCCCGGGATAGTGGGGAGAGTCTGAGATTTTGTGTGGTGTTTTTCAGTATGGAGATTCCGAGGCATGCTGGGAGTGGATCCGGATCAGGATCGGGAGCAGGAGAGGGAGTTCCGGGCGGGTCGGTACCGCCCGAGATTATTGGTCAGATGAGCACGTGCGAGTTGGATGTGAGGATTCGTGAGATCTTGCGTGATGAGATTGCTGAGTTGTTCCGAGCTGAGTTGCCAGAGCTGTTTGGGTCGATCAAGACCGCCATGGTTGAGTATTTTGATGAGCGCTATGCAGCTCTCACAGAGACGGCTGCCGCGGCGGCTACAACAGCTGTAGCAGCGGCAGGGGGAGGAGCTGTTCGGGGCTTTTAGTATCGGGACTTCAATAATACGAAGCCTCCCACCTTCGATGGAGTTCAGGACCCGATTGTTGCTATGAGGTGGTTATCGGACGTGGAGGGGTGTTTCTTCACGTGTTCATGCCCTGCTGAGCAGAGGGTGAGGTGTGCTCTGAACCTGTTGAGGCTCGGGGCGAAGGATTGGTGGAGATTGACCACGGGGTCATATTCAGATGCGCAGAGGGCTGCGATTTCATGGGATCAGTTCAGTGAGATGTTCAGCACTCATTATGTTGCGCGGGTTGAAAGAGAAAGATTGGCTCAGGAGTTCCTTGAGCTAAAGCAGGGTTCAGAGTCGGTGGCGGAGATCACCAGGATGTTCACTGAGAGGGCGATGTTCTGCCCTGAGTTCGCTTCGGAGCAGGCTCAGATGTCTCAATATCTGAGCATGCTTAAGAGGGATATCAGACAGTTTGTGTCTACGCAGAGGTGCGAGACCTTGTTGGAGTTGCAGGAGGCCGCCAGGCGGCGCGAGTTAGAGATTGAGTTGCAGATGCGTGAGTTGAGGCAGGCTCCAGTGTAGTTGCAGCCGACGCCAAAATGGTCCAAGACCGTTGATTCGAGAGTGGGGGATCTGAGTAGACACACTTGTGGGAAATGTGGAAGGAGTCACACCGGAGTTTGTAGGTTCGGTGGTGCATGCCGCAAGTGCGGAAAGGAGGGGCACTATGCGAGGGATTGTCGGCAGTCAGCGCCGGTTCGGGATTTGAGGATTTGTTACCATTGTCATCAGGTTGGACATTTGAGGGTCAACTGTCCACAGCTCGCTGCAGGACCGGTGCAGGCTCCAGTACCGGCCACTTTGAGGATCGCAGGTGGAGGTCAAGGTGGAGCAGAGCCCCCAAGGGCTCAGGGTCGTGCTTTTCAACTTGCAGCAGAGGAGGTCGGAGCAGTGCCGGATGCAGCTGCGGGTATGTTTCTTCCTTGATGTCTTGTTATCTTATGATTATTGTGGAGTATTGTTTATGTGCTAGTATCTTTTTGTGGTTCTCGGTGTGTTATCCGTTGTTCTTTGAGGATTATGGTATGGTTATGGGTTAGTGTGGGAATTCCGTGGTTATCATTTATGAGGGGTTGTTAGTGGAAACCTGGCATTGGTCTGAAGGTCGGTTAGCATTGTTTTCTGAGGAGTGGTTAGCTGCAGATTGAGTTTCTTTCGAGCTCGGGTTGATCAGCATTGATATGTGCTTTTGTGAAGGTTGCTCGTGCTTGCAGGACGCAGTTCGCGTGTAAGTGATTGTGTTGTGTAAGGTTGTTTAGCAAGGTCGGTGATGGCGGCCAGCGATTGATAGTCAGTGCTATAAGTGGGGGAGAATTGGAAATTCTCCGGAAGGACAATGGACATGAGAGGTTGATTAGCTGCTTGGGTTTCAGCAGTGGTTCTGTCAGTCAAGAGTATAGGCTGGTATGAGTAAGTGGCAGGCATGCGGGGCGGGATGCAGACCCAGGGCATTCGATTGTGGAGGGCCTGGGATCAGGTCGGGATCGATCATGTGCGATTGAGATAGAGTTCGGAACCCTTAAAGGGCTAGAACAATATGCATGGGAGGATTTCCCGAGGGAAATATCTCGGAATGATGGATGTTACTTGAGCGGTCCGGATAGACTAAAGGCCGGTGGGCGTACCAGTCAAGTTGAAGGCTCGAGGGGGGGGGGGGGGGAACGGTCCAGCCAGGCTGAAGGCCCGGGAGGGCGGTCCAGATTGGCTGAAGCTTCTGAGAGTGGTCCAGATTGGCTGAAGGCCTGGTAAGGCGGTCCAGTCATGCTGAAGACTCTGCAGGTATTGTTAGTCCGATTGAGGAGATGGATTGAGTATGTTGCGATGTGTTAGCATCAGAAGGTCTGGCCCCGGGTATTGATCTTGATTAGTGGAGATGGTGCATGGACTCGAGAGTCCTTGCGAGCAGATTCAGAGCATGTGTGTTGCATGGATAGCGGTTATGCTATAAAGGGGTGGTGCAGCGTTGGGTGAGCACTGTGGCACTTGTCATGGTGACAAGGCAGCCAAGTGGATTTCCTTGGTAAGGAAAGAGGGAGAGAGGAGTGTAGCTCTGAGAGGAAGAGTAAATTCACGGAAGTGAAAACGGTAGTGTAGAGTTATGATCGGAGTGGTCCGACGGTGGTCATTGAGCAGCGTGATTGCGGTGGTGGTATGGAATGACATCATGATGGGATATCTACTGAGGACGCGGAAGGGATTCCGCGGGTGTAGAGCCAAGAGTCTCAAGATGGATGCAGGCATGGAGTCTGGGGATGTTGGAGATGTCGTCAGTGTGACAGGTTTTCCTAACCCGAGAGTGCGAGGGCTGGTGCAGCATGTGCGTGTGATTGCAAGAAGAGAACTCGTGGGAGTTGCTATGAGATTGAAGAATGGGTCTTCTGTCAGCATAGAATGGATAGAGTGGGATTCGGATCGGGGATCCGGTGGTTCATGGTTTTCTAGCTCATATGGGTCGAGTGATTGTTGAGATTTGGAGCAATGATGCATCATGGGTAATTCTCTGTTCTTGAGTGTGATTATCAGAGGGTACAGCCGGTGCCCGGCTTGAGACGGTGGTCAGGACACCGCAAGGAAAGAGGAAGTGTGTTCGAGTTTCGATAGTTATGCCTTGAGGGACCTGGTCTGGTTAAGGCCAGGTGGCGCTTTGTGGGAGTATCTTTGGGGATGAGTTGCCGTAGGCTTCGAGGACGAAGCCTAATTTAAGTGGGGGAGAATTGTAACATCCCGAAATATCAAGAGTAGTGTTGAAGGGCTAAAAGAGTAAATTTAAAAAGGGAACTCGGCGAGTCCATGGGTGGACTTGGCGAGTAGGGTCGCGATTTGGTCGTGTGTTAAGTGGCCGACTTGGCGAGTCCAAGGCTGGACTCGGTGAGTAAGCGCTGAGTGGAGAAAACCCTAATTCTCGGGGTTGAGCCCTATATAAAGAACATAACATCCATTCCCCCAGCCTCTTTACTCATCCTCAAGTCCAGAAACCCTAACCTTCGTGTGTGAGTGGATCAAGTTGCGTTGGGAAGCTTGGAGAAGCAATTGTTGAGGAAATCTTGAAGGGTAGGAGGCTTGGAGCAAGGGGCTTTGGTTGGATTCGAGTTTCATTGCTGTTGGGGAGTTCTTTTGAGGTAGTATCTCGTTCTTGGGCTGTCACTTATATAGATTCTTCATTTTGGGGTTTATGGGGAGCTTATCTTGGGATGTTTTGGAGTTTAGAGGTTAGATCTGAGGTTGCTACCTCAGATCTGGAATGGGGAAGGTCTAGAGTGCATTAAAGTCCCTGTGTTTGAGTGTTTAGTGAAGCCATCATGTCCCAAACCCTAGCCCTAAAGTGTAAAAGGCCTATATCTCTTTGGATTCACGTAAAGTTTGCCACTTTACATGATGGATGGGTTGTAGGAGGCTAGATCTACGTTTTGGATAAATTGCATGGCCTGGAATGCTTCTGTATGGATTCAGACCGGTGGTACTCGGCGAGTCACATGGGTAGACTCGACAAGTTGCTTGAAGATGAGCTAGAACTCGACGAGTTGGAAGAACAACTCGGCGAGTTGGATGAAGATGGCCTGGAACTCGGCGAGTTGTAAGAACAACTCGGCGAGTAGGTTGAAGATAGCCTTAGAATCGGCGAGTCTGTTCTTGGACTCGGCGAGTCTTGTCGAAGAGTCCCAATATTTTCTGATTGAGTCGAGAATCGGTGAGTCAAGGGATGACTCGGTGAGTTGTGTGCGAGTGGACTCAGAGTTGTTGGACTCGGCGAGTCTCGGGGTGACTCGGCGAGTTAGATCGCGGATTGAGGGAAGTTATGAGTTTGGGGACTCGGCGAGTCATCGGGTTGACTCGGCGAGTAGAGTCAGTCAGGGGTTGACTTTGACCTTGTCCAAGGGTTGACCAGTTGTCTTCCAGGGGTATTTTGGTAATTAAGGGTATTTATTGAGTTGAGTGTTTTGGTGTTCAGTGGAGGAGTTCGTGTCAGAGTTTGGAGCAATAGGATCTTATCCTTTCAGCCGACAGTTTCAAGGTGAGTTATCCTCACTATATCAACAGGGTCTAAGGCACCAAGGCCGGCGCTTATCGGATTGAGATCCGAGTAGTTGTTGTTATGTTGTTACTGTTGGGTTTTGAGCATTCTAACACTCCTAAGTGTACATGCAACCCTAAATACCTTGGATCTATGTTTTCTCTATTATACATGCAAATAAGAACTTCCAAGGTATTATCCTAATCTAGCATACAAAACAATGACTATAGCAAGATAGAATACATACCTCTTTGATGTAGAAAGTCTTCATGAAGCTTGAGTGCCAAGTGCCCCAAGTGTGACACCTCAAATGGTTCACACAACACCAAATACACATGGATTAACTTGAGAGAATTCTACACTTCATGAAAATCGGCTAGCCCTTCCTTACTCTCTCTTGTGGCCGATTTTTCCCAAGAATGTGATCTTTATATAGTGTTACAATTAGGGTAAACTCTTAATTGTCATGGATTTCCATTTCCTTGGATCCATGGGTTCAAATACACCATGGAGCATCCATGGACCATCTTATGGGTTTTAGCCCAACTTGATTATCCATGGAGCATTAGCCCACTATACAAGTATGGATGATTTACACAATCAACCCATATATTTAATTAGTCTTCTTTTGATCACTTAATTAATCCTAGATTAATTCTTGATCAATACTAATTAAATAATCTCATTATTCTTATTATTAATATACTAGAACTTATAATATATTAATAACCATAAGTGTCTTATTTCTCTCATTTAGTCTATCCAAGTGCATGATGCCATGCAACCCAAATGGACCATGCCGGGTCGGGTCAAGTCTTACCAATTATAGTTATGGACTTAGACATTAATCCAACAGTATCCCACTTGGATAAGTCTAAAACTATTATTGCGTATGACTTCAGGAACCAACTGGCAATCGTAGCTCTCAAAAGCTTCTGTCGAACTCTGACCTTGTAGATGAACTCTGACCTTTGTCAATGACTTGTCCATTAGATAAGGGATCATATATTCCTCCATTCTAGATATCATATGGACTGAGACATGGATTATAATCATTCTCTCTGTCCATTTGTTGTTTCCCAATTTCCGATTTATAACGACTGACTAATTGAACAAATCAAATTAGTCCTGGCCCGGCCGAGCACTTCCATTTGTCATCATCAAATCATCGAGGGGCCCACAGATATCGCTTTTATCCCGAAGGTAAAAGGAACGGATAAACTTCGACTCGTATGGCTTGTTCTACTACTTGTTGAATCATACACAAAGGCACGTTTTATAGCACCGAGTTACCAAATGCGTTTTCGTGCAATCAATGTACTATCAACTCATAGTAACAACTCATATCTCTAGGTTTGAAGAATATAAGATATTATCGTCTCATGATCACTCGTGATAAAATCCATGAAGTGATTCCAATGAGCGCGGGTTGAATCTAATACTCAGAACTTATGAGCACTCATGATTGTTGTAGCCTTGTCCAACACCTTAGACCTCTACAAGCCAACCCATGACAGTCTTAATTCATATCTACCTCCAACATATGACCGACTGTGGATGGTTTGAATAACTTAGTCATTCCGAAAGAATAACCCAGTTTATTCGGGAAGTCAAAACATGCAAAATGAAACACAATAATAATTGAATCCAATATGGTATCAACTCTTTGAACATAAATAAAACACCTTTTATTTATCACCATATGATTACACATTATTCATTGTATACTGTTTCATCTATCAACTTTTTTCTTGAATTTAAAACACTAGTTGTCCCATGCTCCAAGCATGTACACTATGTTTTCTTAAACACTAGTCATGCCACACACCAAGTATGCATACTATGTTTGTCTATGATCTTTACTTTGTGAACTAGATCAATTGAACATAACTTCAATGATTCTCTTTTCACACTCCCAAATCCTTACTGCAAATGCAAGAATTCCAAATTCATGCCATTTACTGAAATCTGTTAGATTCTAAACTTATATGCATTGATCTTCTTGTAATGATTATGCACAAAGTCATAAAGACTTGACAACAAACATTACAGAGCATTCCAAAGGAGATCAGTTCCTTGGAAACATCCTTCTTGCATTAAGTTTCCTAATCTTAAACAGATTGAAAATTCTAACTTTGAAACATTTCCAGATTCCATTTTGACTATCACTTCTGAACAAGAGTTGCCTCCTTACAGATTATGTCAATATGGTCCTTCCAGAATTATCACTATACTTCCAACTGTCCTTGAGCAACCAATCTTTGGTAAACCTTAGATTGTCCTCGACAATTGTTTAATCCTTTTAGTCATATCCAATTCTAAACCTTTTCCCTTCTTAATGCCCTAGGCATTTGGAAAATTTTAGAAAGGATGAATATAGCACATGTAATCGATCCTATATCCGAAGCATATGGGACACGATTCATGATGTCTCACATAAAGACTAAACCAGTCTTTTGTTATAACATTTCCATTTCTATTTGCCAAGTTCTCATAATTCAGATTATGAAAAGGGATGCCGTAATCATAATCGAATTTTAGAACGCAAATAATGGACCCATATACAGAATTTCCTTATGTTGAGCCATTCCAACATGAAATTCATATATATTTCCTTGACTAAATGATTAAAACCTCACAATCTAAGCTTATAGATTTGAGATGAAGCATAATTTCCTCTCCCTTAATTATAGCAAAAACAACTTTTTCCCAATTGAAACTTTTGTTTTCTATAATTAACATTGCTAGCTTGCAATACTTAACATAATTATCATGCTCCCACTAACATGATGATTATTAGCATAACACTTATGCTCCCACTAGCTTTGACATGTACTAAAAAATCAGCTAACTTTCTTACCAAAGTTCAGATTTCTGATACTAGATTGTTTTGATAAAACTTTATCAAAAACACACACCTTCCCTTAGATAGCACACTTGTGTGTCTAAACAGTTATGAAGAGGTATTCCGTAATCATAATGGTTAGACCTTTTTGCCACTTCTCACAAGTCCATATTAGTGTGCCGGTTAACCACACGCGCTCCACTAACGACTTTGAGAATGCAAATATCACAATTGCTATCTAGATAAAATCTACTTAGTGAAAGTGTTTCCTCACCATCATTTTCATGAATCGGAGAGAAACCTTATGACACTTAGATTTAATGGTGTATGAGTTCCTACCCATATGAATTTGTCAAAACCATAATCATAAGACAAACGTATTGACAACTCCAAAACCATATGGATTGAACTCAATCTTAACTTCTTGCCACCTGGCAGCTCAAGGGCCTGCCATTGCTTCCAAGTTGTTATGCAACAAATTGAGAACTCTAAGAACTCATATGCAAAGCCAACTTTAACTGGAATGGGCACAGAATATGTCAACACGATAGGTTATAAACCTCAAGTCGTGTGCTAGTGAAGAACTTCAGGTTCTATTCTTGATTAGTTCTTGAGACTTTCAAGACCTTTAAGACTCCCACTGTCCTCTTGACCTATAAGACTCCCTTGTCAAATATCCAAGAGATAGTGTGGATTCTAATCAAGACAAACACTTCACACAATTGGCCTAAGTTGGTCTTTGTTTTATCCAAAATATCACAACTTACCAATATCAAATGTACAAGAGTAGAAAACTTTTACTCTTACATTTTGACAAGTGTTTTAAACCTTCTTTAAGACATGTCACTCAAATTACAATCTTGGAGTATGACTCTAAGACTTGCAGTATGACTCATCTTCTTGATTTAACCATTTCAACAATTCAAGATCCCTCTTCTTAGTCATAAGAATGCACTAAGACTTCCTTAGAGAACTAACTGTGCTATGGTTTCTTAATCATTAAGATGATCACAAAAACTGATACTAAAGTACTCTCCCATCTTTCCAGATTTGAGAAACTTTTATCCTTCTGCCTAATTTGATTCTTCTTATTCGCTCTGTCATACATTGGAACCTTTTTCCCAATGTCTTAGAATTACACTTAAGCTTGTAAGTATAATCATATTTACTGAACTTTAGTAAACTATGACGAATAGTCTTATCAATCTTTTGTGGTGGACTTAACCAGTGCACAAGACTATGTACTCGATCCCTTAGTCCATTACTTGACTCACACATCCATGTGAATAAGTAATTAGTCTTAATTTTCCAAAACTTGAAAGTTCTCATTCATCATGCTATACAACTTGCATGATTCCAAGTTCCGGTCCAATTGAAACTTGGGTGATGAAAATCTTTCCTTATTTGGTAAATCTAGACATTACCACAAATGAAAGAATCAATTTCATATTTCCACTCTTGCTATTATTGGAATCATATAAGCAACAATTTTTTCTCAAATGCCATTGTAAGGATATTTTAAAATAAATAAAATCAAAAATTTTCTTTTATTTTAACACTTTGCGGAAAACTTATCCTTACAATCCATATGAAAACTTGTTGTTATCTATTCCTAAGCAATATCTCATAACTCCTGAGAAGTAGCTCAAGAATCCGATCTTCAAACTATGCGATAGAAATCCATCTATGCGATCAGATTCAGCATATTCTTTCTTTAATTTTCTTCACTTTTCTTTGATTCTTAAAACATCACCATGCGACCCGGTCACATCATGTATCAAGAATCTCAGAATAGAAACTTAACAGAGTTAGATAGTGGACTTTACCTGAAGTAGAGTCAAACTCATTGACTTTAACATCCTTAGGTAAATTTGGCAGCTTCGCAACCAATGCCCCTTTCTTTGGCAATATAAACATATGGACCCTTTGATAAAGGTGCACAGGACTATCACAGACTTAGTTTTTCTCTTTACCATTTGGTCAACCGAGTTGACTATGGCCGATCCCTTTCCATTGGGAAGAGAATGCTTTTCTGGATTTCCTGTGTCACTATTGTCAATGTCCATAAAGTTTTAGGAAGTTGATCTTAGCAAATAGATAAGATCATTAAGGGTCTTGTCATAGTCTATTTCATAGGTGTTCCAAAAGAACTCACTATGTGACTTAGAAAGTAGTTGAACCACCAACTTTCTCAAGACTTTGACACCCAACTCTCCTGGCTTGTCAATCTGTGACTACATCTCCAAGATGTGACCACACCTAGACCTTGCCTTGCCAATAGGGCTTGAGTGACCTTAAACTTTTCAAGAACTTGTGGGTTAGGGAGAATAGTTGGAGGAGGAGAAAGAAGTATGATTTCCAAGGGACATCATCTTCATTTAGGAAACCTTGTTTCAAGAGATTTGGGAAGATCATAGGTGTCTATTACAGACATCTTTTGGGAGATATTCAAGATAGTTGATTTAAAGTCCTTAATATGACACCCAATATGAAATATTATGGCTAGGACCCAACAAACTATTTTATAACTTAGAAGAGGTATGCCGTAATCCAAGCTATAAAATAGTTGAAGGTAGGTGAATGACGATTCACCAATTTCCACCAAGATAAACGAAATGTATTATTAGGTTTTAATTGGTTTTGAAACTCCTAGATCTTTGAGATTCATTGAACTTTTCAAAGGCATGTTTCAATCTCGAGTGTGCCCTTCAGGTTTTGTGACTGGGTTGTCGAGGATCACAAAACAAGGTGTGAAGTAACCATGCAAATTACTTGGTACCCTTAAGTGTTTACCCCTCAATCGATGTGCCGGTTAACCACACACGCTCCATCGATACTATGATAAACATTAAGTCACCCTTTACCTACCTTGTTAAGTCCAAGTTAGTGTGCCGGTTAACCACACACACTCCACTAACGACTTAGACAAAGTGTAAAGTGTAATTTCATGGGTTAGCACCTTATTCACATTTTCCTAAGTAACTAAGATTGGGTATTATTAAGAGTTTAGTTACTTAGTATTATCATTAATACTTTTAATGAAGGGAGAATTATAGTCTTGTCAAACCCGTTCGGCTAACGACCCTCCACCGGTCAAGCAAGCGGTGGGTGAGAGTGGACACCCATTAAGTTGCCATTTTATAGGCAACAACCTTATACCCACCTTATAGACCAGCTTCGTGAATGAGGCGTACTAGCGGTAAGACTGACTTTACTCTTATACATATATATATTATTAACTTATAATATTATAAAGTATAAGGGTTGAATTTTAACTTTTAAAATTCTAAGGGCTAACTTGGAATTAAAGTATTCATAAGGAAAACTTTTCAAATTCCAAAACTTGAGGGCAAGTTTTGAAACTATTCAAAACTAATTAATTCCATAACTTATGTGTTTAAAGTAGTTTTAATCCAAAAACTCTTCAAGTTCCATAACTTGAGGACAAGTTATGGAAGACTTTAAACTAATAAAAGAACTAACTTTTTCTTTATTTTATAACTTATGGATTTAATTATGGTTACATATTTTTCTTTAATGAAGTGACTCTTGAACTTCCATAACTTGAGGACAAGTTATGGAGTCATAAAAAAAATTATTCAATGACACAAGACTCTTCATTTTGTAACCATTGCCAACTTTTATGAATTTTATGAGTCTTTAATGTGACTCTTCATGTAACTTGAGGACAAGTTACACAAACACATTTTATACTCAACTCTTAGATTAAAATGGATTGAAAACAACTATTTCAATTAACTTTTCTATTAATCTAAGCAACTCATAAGAACAAGATAATTCAAATCAAACTTTTTCATGTAATTAGTCTAAACCTTAACTAATACAAAACATGAATCTATTGACAATTATCTTTGAAAATGGATTAGCATGAACATTACCACATCAAAAAACAAGTTTATAAGTTCAAAACAACTTAGGGTAATGTTCCTAGTCCATTTCTAGCCAAAAAACTCGAAAATATGCTGTCTGGGGGTCCAACTCGTCGAGTGCATGAACCAACTCGGCGAGTTGGATCGATTTCATCACTTTTTAGGCATGGACTCGCCGAGTCTCCTGATGGACTCGCCGAGTCTGATGATCAGACAGCAAGAAATTCGATTTTTTTAAGCAGTTTTGCAAGTATAACAAGAAAACAAGCCTAGGCTCTGATACCACTGTTGGGTTTTGAGCATTCTAACACTCCTAAGTGTACATGCAACCCTAAATACCTTGGATCTATGTTTTCTCTATTATACATGCAAATAAGAACTTCCAAGGTATTATCCTAATCTAGCATACAAAACAATGACTATAGCAAGATAGAATACATACCTCTTTGATGTAGAAAGTCTTCATGAAGCTTGAGTGCCAAGTGCCCCAAGTGTGACACCTCAAATGGTTCACACAACACCAAATACACATGGATTAACTTGAGAGAATTCTACACTTCATGAAAATCGGCTAGCCCTTTCTCACTCTCTCTAGTGGCCGATTTTTCCCAAGAATGTGATCTTTATATAGTGTTACAATTAGGGTAAACTCTTAATTGTCATGGCTTTCCATTTCCTTGGATCCATGGGTTCAAATACACCATGGAGCATCCATGAACCATCTTATGGGTTTTAGCCCAACTTGATTATCAATGGAGCATTAGCCCACTATACAAGTATGGATGATTTACACAATCAACCCATATATTTAATTAGTCTTCTTTTGATCACTTAATTAATCCTAGATTCATTCTTGATCAATACTAATTAAATAATCTCATTATTCTTATTATTAATATACTAGAACTTATAATATATTAATAACCATAAGTGTCTTATTTCTCTCATTTAGTCTATCCAAGTGCATGATGCCATGCAACCCAAATGGACCATGCCGGGTCGGGTCAAGTCTTACCAATTATAGTTATGGACTTAGACATTAATGCAACAGTTTTCATATGGATTGTAAGGATAAGTTTTCCGCAAAGTGTTAAAATAAAAGAAAATTTTTGATTTTATTTATTTTAAAATATCCTTACAATGGCATTTGAGAAAAAATTGTTGCTTATATGATTCCAATAATAGCAAGAGTGGAAATATGAAATTGATTCTTTCATTTGTGGTAATGTCTAGATTTACCAAATAAGGAAAGATTTTCATCACCCACGTTTCAATTGGACCGGAACTTGGAATCATGCAAGTTGTATAGCATGATGAATGAGAACTTTCAAGTTTTGGAAAATTAAGACTAATTACTTATTCACATGGATGTGTGAGTCAAGTAATGGACTAAGGGATCGAGTACATAGTCTTGTGCACTGGTTAAGTCCACCACAAAAGATTGATAAGACTATTCGTCATAGTTTACTAAAGTTCAGTAAATATGATTATACTTACAAGCTTAAGTGTAATTCTGAGACATTGGGAAAAAGGTTCCAATGTATGACAGAGCGAATAAGAAGAATCAAATTAGGCAGAAGGATAAAAGTTTCTCAAATCTGGAAAGATGGGAGAGTACTTTAGTATCAGTTTTTGTGATCATCTTAATGATTAAGAAACCATAGCACAATTAGTTCTCTAAGGAAGTCTTAGTGCATTCTTATGACTAAGAAGAGGGATCTTGAATTGTTGAAATGGTTAAATCAAGAAGATGAGTCATACTTCGTTCCAATACAATTCTTAGAGTCATACTCCAAGATTGTAATTTGAGTGACATGTCTTAAAGAAGGTTTAAAACACTTGTCAAATGTAAGAGTAAAAGTTTCCTACTCTTGTACATTTGAAATTGGTAAGTTGTGATGTTTTGGATAAAACAAAGACCAACTTAGGCCAAATGTCTAAAGTGTTTGTCTTGATTAGAATCCACACTGTCTCTTGGATGTTTGACAAGGGAGTCTTATATGTCAAGAGGACAGTGGGAGTCTTAAAGGTCTTGAAAGTCTCAAGAACTAATCAAGAATAAAACCTAAAGTTCTTCTCTAGCACACAATTTGAGGTTTATAATCTATTGTGTTGACACATTCTGTGCCCATACCAGTTAAAGTTGGCTTTGCATATGAGTTCTTAGAGTTCTCAATTGGTTGCACAACAACTTGGAAGCAATGGTAGGCCCTTGAGCTGCCAGGTGGCAAGAAATTAAGATTGAGTTCAATCCATATGAGTTTGGATTTGTCATTATCCTTGTCTTGTGACTATGGTTATGACAATTCACATGGATAAGAACACATACACCATTAAAAATCTAAGTGCCATAAGGTTTCTCTCCGATTCATGAAAATGATGGTGAGGAAACACTTTCACTAAGATGATTTTAGCTAGATAGCAATTGTGATATTTGCATTCTCAAAGTCGTTAGTGGAGCGTGTGTGGTTTACCGGCACACTAACCTGGACTTGTGAGAAGTGGCAAAAAGGTCTAACCATTATGATTACGGCATACCTCTTCATAATTGTTTAGATACACAAGTGTGCTATCTAAGGGAAGGTGTATGATTTTGATAAAGTTTTATCAAAACAATCTTGTATCAGAAATCTGAACTTTGGTAAGAAAGTCAATAAAGTATTGATTTCTAGAAGTCGAGCTTTATGAGTACATGTCAAAGCTAGTGGGAGCATAAGTGTTATGCTAATAATCATCATGTTAGTGGGAGCATGATAATTATGATAAGTATTGCAAGATTAGAAATGTTAATTATAGAAAACAAAAGGTTTCAATTGGGAAAAGTTGTTTTGCTATAATTAAGGGAGAGGAAATTATACTTCATCTCAAATCTATAAGCTTAGATCGTGAGGTTTTAATCATTTAGTCAAGGATATATATATATGAATTTCCTGTTGGAATGGCTCAACATAAGGAAATTCTGTATATGGGTCCATTATTTGCGTTCTAAAATTCGGTTATGATTACGGCATCCCTTTTCATAATCTGAATTATGAGAACTTGGCAAATTGAAATGGAAATGTTATAGCAAAAGACTGGTTTAGTCTTTATGTGAGACATCATGAACCGTGTCCTATATGCTTCGGATATAGGATCGATTACATGTGCTATAATCATCTGTTCTAAAATTTTCCAAATGCCTGGGGCATTAAGAAGGGAAAAGGTTTAGAACTGGATATGACTAAAAGGATTAAACAATTGTCGAGAACAATCTAAGGTTTACCAAAGATTGGTTGCTCAAGGACAGTTGGAAGTATAGTGATAATTCTGGAAGGACCATATTGACATAATATGTAAGGAGGCAACTCCTGTTCAGAAGTGATAGTCAAAATGGAATATGGAAATGTTTCAAAGTTAGAAATTTTCAATCTGTGTAAGATTAAGGAAACTTAATGCAAGAAGGATGTTTCCAAGGAACTGATCTCCTTTGGAATGCTCTGTAATGTTTGTTGTCAAGTCTTTATGACTTTGTGCATAATCATTACGAGAGGATCAATGCATATAAATTTAGAATCTAACAAATTTCAGTAAATGGCATGAATTTGGAATTCTTGCATTTGCAGTAAGGATTTGGGAATGTGAAAAGAGAATCATTGAAGTTATGTTCAATTGATCTAGTTCACAAAGTAAAGATCATAGACAAACATAGTATGCATACTTGGTGTATGGCATGACTAGTGTTTAAGAAAACATAGTGTACATGCTTGGAGCATGGGACAACTATTGTTTTAAATTCAAGAATAAAGTTGATAGCTGAAACAGTATACAATGAATAATGTGTAATCATATGGTGATAAATAAAAGGTGTTTTATTTATGTTCAAAGGGTTGATACCATATTGGATTCAATTATTATTGTGTTTCATTTTGCATGTTTTGACTTCCCGAATAAACTGGGTTATTCTTCCGGAATGACTAAGTTATTCAAACCATCCACAGTCGGTCATATGTTGGAAGTAGATATGAATTAAGACTGTCATGGGTTGGCTTGTAGAGGTCTAAGGTGTTGGACAAAGGGCTACAACACTCATGAGTGCTCATAAGTTCTGAGTATTGGATTCAACCCACGCTCATTGGAATCACTTCATGGATTTTATCACGAGTGATCATGAGACGATAATATCTTATATTCTTCAAACCTAGAGATATGAGTTGTTACTATGAGTTGATAGTACATTGATAGCACGAAAAATGCATTTGGTAACTCGGTGCTATAAAACGTGCCTTTGTGTATGATTCAACAAGTAGTAGAACAAGCCATATGAGTCGAAGTTTATCCATTCCTTTTACCTTCGGGATAAAAGCGATATCTGTGGGCCCCTCGATGATTTGATGATGACAAATGGAAGTGCTCGGCCGGGCCAGGACTGATTTGATTTGTTCAATTAGTCAGTCATCATAAATCGGAAATCGGGAAACAACAAATGGACAGAGAGAATGATTATAATCCATGTCTCAGTCCATATGATATCTAGAATGGAGGAATATATGATCCCTTATCTAATGGACAAGTCATTGACAAAGGTCAGAGTTCATCTACAAGGTCAGAGTTCGACAGAAGCTTTTGAGAGCTACGATTGCCAGTTGGTTCCTGAAGTCATACGCAATAATAGTTTTAGACTTATCCAAGTGGGAGACTGTTGGATTAATGTCTAAGTCCATAACTATAATTGGTAAGACTTGACCCGACCCGGCATGGTCCATTTGGGTTGCATGGCATCATGCACTTGGATAGACTAAATGAGAGAAATAAGACACTTATGGTTATTAATATATTATAAGTTCTAGTATATTAATAATAAGAATAATGAGATTATTTAATTAGTATTGATCAAGAATTAATCTAGGATTAATTAAGTGATCAAAAGAAGACTAATTAAATATATGGGTTGATTGTGTAAATCATCCATACTTGTATAGTGGGCTAATGCTCCATGGATAATCAAGTTGGGCTAAAACCCATAAGATGGTCCATGGATGCTCCATGGTGTATTTGAACCCATGGATCCAAGGAAATGGAAAGCCATGACAATTAAGAGTTTACCCTAATTGTAACACTATATAAAGATCACATTCTTGGGAAAAATCGGCCACAAGAGAGAGTAAGGAAGGGCTAGCCGATTTTCATGAAGTGTAGAATTCTCTCAAGTTAATCCATGTGTATTTGGTGTTGTGTGAACCATTTGAGGTGTCACACTTGGGGCACTTGGCACTCAAGCTTCATGAAGACTTTCTACATCAAAGAGGTATGTATTCTATCTTGCTATAGTCATTGTTTTGTATGCTAGATTAGGATAATACCTTGGAAGTTCTTATTTGCATGTATAATAGAGAAAACATAGATCCAAGGTATTTAGGGTTGCATGTACACTTAGGAGTGTTAGAATGCTCAAAACCCAACAAAAACTTGTTGTTATCTATTCCTAAGCAATATCTCATAACTCCTGAGAAGTAGCTCAAGAATCCGATCTTCAAACTATGCAATAGAAATCCATCTATGCGATCAGATTCACATATTCTTTCTTTAAGTTTCTTCACTTTTCTTTGATTCTTAAAACATCACCATGCGACCCGGTCACATCATGTATCAAGAATCTCAGAATAGAAACTTAACAGAGTTAGATAGTGGACTTTACCTGAAGTAGAGTCAAACTCATTGACTTTAACATCCTTAGGTAAATTTGGCAGCTTCGCAACCAATGCCCCTTTCTTTGGCAATATAAACATATGGACCCTTTGATAAAGGTGCACAGGACTATCACAGACTTAGTTTTTCTCTTTACCATTTGGTCAACCGAGTTGACTATGGCCGATCCCTTTCCACCGGGAAGAGAGAGCTTTACTAGATATCCAATGTCATCATTGTCAATGTCCATAAAGTTTTAGGAAGTTGATCTTAGCAAATAGATAAGATCATTAAGGGTCTTGTCATAGTCTGTTTCATAGGTGTCCCAAAGGAACTCACTATGTGACTTAGAAAGTGATTGAGCCACCAACTTTCTCAAGACTTTGACACCCAACTCTCCCGGCTTGTCAATATGTGACTACATCTCCAAGACGTGACCACACCTAGACATTGCCTTGCCAACAGGGCCTGAGTGACCTTAAACTTTTCAAGAACTTGTGGGTTGGGGAGAATAATTGAAGGAGGTGAAAGAAGTATGATTTCCAAGGGTCATCATCTTCATTTAGGAAAGCTTGTTTCAAGAGATTTGGGAAGATCATAGGTGTCTAAACCAGACATCTTTTGGGAGATATTCAAGATAGTTGATTTTAAAGTCCTTAATATGACACCCAATATGAAATATTAAGGCTAGGACCCAACAAACTATTTTATAACTTAGAAGAGGTATGCCGTAATCCAAGCTATAAAATATTTGAAGGTAGGTGAATGACGATTCACCAATTTCCACCAAGATAAACGAAATGTATTATTAGGTTTTAATTGGTTTTGAAACTCCTAGATCTTTGAGATTCATTGAACTTTTCAAAGGCATGTTTCAATCTCGAGTGTGCCCTTCAGGTTTTGTGACTGGGATGCCGAGGATCACAAAACAAGGTGTGAAGTAACCATGCAAATCACTTGGTACCCTTAATAAATTACCCCTCAATCGATGTGCCGGTTAACCACACACGCTCCATCGATACTATGATAAATATTAAGTCACCCTTTACCTACCTTGTTAAGTCCAAGTTAGTGTGCCGGTTAACCACACACGCTCCACTAACGACTTAGACAAAGTGTAAAGTGTAATTTCATGGGTTAGCACCTTATTCACATTTTTCCTAAGTAACTAAGATTGGGTATTATTAAGAGTTTAGTTACTTAGTATTTATCATTAATACTTTTAATGAAGGGAGAATTATAGTCCTGTCAAACCCGTTCGGCTAACGACCCTCCACCAGTCAAGCAAGTGGTGGGTGAGAGTGGACACCCATTAAGTTGCCATTTTATAGGCAACAACCTTATACCCACCTTATAGACCGGCTTCGTGAATGAGGCGTACTAGCGGTAAGACTGACTTTACTCTTATACATATATATATATATATATATATATATATATATATATATATATATATATATATATATTATTAACTTATAATATTATAAAGTATAAGGGTTGAATTTTAACTTTTAAAATTCTAAGGGCTAACTTGGAATTAAAGTATTCATAAGGAAAACTTTTCAAATTCCAAAACTTGAGGGCAAGTTTTGAAACTATTCAAAACTAATTAATTCCATAACTTATGTGTTTAAAGTAGTTTTAATCCAAAAACTCTTCAAGTTCCATAACTTGAGGACAAGTTATGGAAGACTTTAAACTAATAAAAGAATTAACTTTTCTTTATTTTATAACTTATGAAATTAATTAAGGTTACACTTTATTTATTTATTTATTAATGAAGTGACTCTTGAACCTCCATAACTTAAGGACAAGACTCTTCATCTTTTGTAACCTTTGCCAACTTTTATGAGTTTTATGAAACTTAAATGTGACTTTTCATATAACTTGAGGACAAGTTACAAAAACACATTTTAGAATCAACTCTTAGATTAATTTGGATTGAAAACACATAATCAATTAACTTTTCTATTAATCTAAGCAACTCATAAGAACAAGATAATCCAAATCAAACTTTTTCATGTAATTAGCCTAATCACTAAACTAATTCAAAACATGAATCTATTGATAATTATCTTTGAAATTGGATTACCATGAACATTACCACATTAAAAACAAGTTTATAAGTTCAAAAACAACTTAGGGTAATGTTCCTAGTCCATTTCTAGCCAAAAACGTCGTATACATGCTGTCTGGGGCTCCTACTCGTCGAGTGCATGAACCTACTCGGCAAGTAGGATGATTTTACTCATGGACTCGGCGAGTTCATCAGTGGACTCGGCGAGTCCAGTGCCCAGAAAGCCAGAAAATCGAGTTTTTCCAGCATTTTTCAGCAATTTGCATCAAGTATAAGAGAAAGCAAGCCTAGGCTCTGATACCACTGTTGGGTTTTGAGCATTCTAACACTACTAAGTGTACATGCAACCCTAAATACCTTGGATCTATGTTTTCTCTATTATACATGCAAATAAGAACTTCCAAGGTATTATCCTAATCTAGCATACAAAACAATGACTATAGCAAGATAGAATACATACCTCTTTGATGTAGAAAGTCTTCATGAAGCTTGAGTGCCAAGTGCCCCAAGTGTGACACCTCAAATGGTTCACACAACACCAAATACACATGGATTAACTTGAGAGAATTCTACACTTCATGAAAATCGGCTAGCCCTTCCTTACTCTCTCTTGTGGCCGATTTTTCCCAAGAATGTGATCTTTATATAGTGTTACAATTAGGGTAAACTCTTAATTGTCATGGCTTTCCATTTCCTTGGATCCATGGGTTCAAATACACCATGGAGCATCCATGGACCATCTTATGGGTTTTAGCCCAACTTGATTATCCATGGAGCATTAGCCCACTATACAAGTATGGATGATTTACACAATCAACCCATATATTTAATTAGTCTTCTTTTGATCACTTAATTAATCCTAGATTCATTCTTGATCAATACTAATTAAATAATCTCATTATTCTTATTATTAATATACTAGAACTTATAATATATTAATAACCATAAGTGTCTTATTTCTCTCATTTAGTCTATCCAAGTGCATGATGCCATGCAACCCAAATGGACCATGTCGGGTCGGGTCAAGTCTTACCAATTATAGTTATGGACTTAGACATTAATCGAACAGTTACTTTGATATGTTTGCATCCTGGTAGCTAGGATGGTATATATTAGAGACCTGATTGAGATCGGTATCCAGAGAGATAGGGTGATGCTATGCTAGTGACCGGTTAGGTCGGTATCCTGGTTAGGATGATAATATGTTATGTGATCTGTTTGATCTGCTTGTTGACTGTGAATTGCTATATGATTGTATGTATATGTGCACATGGTTGTTTGGACTGGAGTTGGGTTGAGGCGGGTCCTGCTTTGTGCTGTAGGCCAAGATACCCAGGGCGGACCAGTTGTCCCGAAGGCCCAACGAGCGGTCTAGATAGGCTGTAGGCCCCAAGATGGTGGACCAGACGTGCCGAGGCTCGGAGAGTGGACCAGGCCGACTGAAGGCCCGGTGCGGGCGGACCAATCACACTGCAGACTCGATGTATGTGGTTAGATTCGGAGAGTGGACCAGGTGAATTGAAGGCCCGGTGCGGGCGGACCAATCACACTGTAGAATCGAGGTATATGGCTAGACTCGGAGGGTGGACCAAGTGGACTGTTGGCCGGTACGGCGGACCAGTCCCACAGTAGACCCGAAGTGCATGGTTGTTCTGTGATCGGATATGTTATGGCATGTTATGCGTGTATGTTATATGTGGTTGGTATTTTGGGGATATCTCACTAAGCTTTCAGGCTTACAGTTGTGGTTTAATGTTTTTCAGGTTCTTCAGGAGACCGTGGCAAGGCGAAGGCGTGATCGTACCGCTCCTCGTGTTTATATTGTGAAGAGATTCTGGGAATACTTAAAATAAATTGTATTGAAAACCTTTTTGTAATAACTTCAATGGAATCGGGTTGTTTTCGAAAATTTTAAATTGGTTGAAATTTTTAGTCGTTACATCAGCTGTGGGGCCAAAAGCTGACCTGGTGCTCGGTATCGAAGATGAATATGAGAAATGAGCTAGAGTTTACCATGATGATGTCTGCGGACACTTCAGAGCGAGCGAACGATTCAGATGCTCGAGGATATGTTTCGGGCATGTGTATTAGATTTCGGGGGGGGGGGGGGGGGGGGGGAATTATGGCCCGTATTTGCCCTTGGCAAAGTTTTCCTACAACAACAGCCATCATTAGTGCATCGGTATGCCACCCTTTGAGATGTTGTAGGGAAAGGAGTATCGGACCCCATTTGCGGGAGAGAGGTAGAGCAACATGTGATGGGAAGTACAGAGATCGTGCTTCAGACATCAGAGCAGATACAGCAGGTCAGGCAGAGGTTGTTGACCGCTCAGAGTCGCCAGAAGAGTTATACGGACAGGCGCCGGTCCGAGCTCGAATTTTTGGTCGGTGACTTTGTACTCCTGAAGGTCTCTCCTTGGAAAGGAGTGATCCAATTCAGGAAGAGGGGCAAGCTGGGGCCCCGATATATCAGTCCTTTTTGGGTGATCGTGAGGGTAGGCAGGGTAGCCTACCGGTTGGAGCTACCTGTAGAGCAAGGTCAGATCCATGACACTTTCCATGTGTCGCAGCTGCGAAAGTGTATAGCCGAGGAGTCGGCAGCAGTGCCATTAGAGGATATTCAGGTGGATGTGGGCCTGAACTACGTTGAGAGACCGGTGGCTATTCGGGATCGAAAGATCAAGGTTCTAAGGAACAAAGAGGTGCCTCTGGTTCAGGTCCAGTGGCAACACCGGAAGGGGTCAGAGCTTACTTAGGAGCCGGAGCGCGAGATGCGTGAGCAGCATCCGGAGTTGTTTCCAGAGTGAGACTTCGAGGGTGAAGTCTGATTCTAGTGGGGGAGAATTGTAACATCCAGATATCCAGGTATGGGAATTTGAGTATTTTATATTGGGGAATGAGGAGACTCGGCGAGTTGACGCCTCAACTCGTCGAGTAGGATCGTGTTTTGGGGACCAGATTAATGAAGCGACTCGACGAGTCAGGTATTTGGACTCGCCGAGTCGGCGCTGTCAAGGAAAACCCTAATTGTCTAGGTTTGGGACCTATTTAAAGGCCCTTATGGCCTTCAGTGGCGGCCACCTACACCTTTGAGAGACTCCTATCGAACCAGAGAGCTGAGAGAGTACAGAAGAGCCATTTTGGAGCATTCTTGAGGTGGTTGTGCAATGGAGTAGTCATTTCCAGCAAAGGGAGGTCAAGGGGGGGTGTCGATTCAGAGCTTCTGAGCTTGCATCTTCACCATTGAGGTATCAAATCGTTCTCCCTTTTCTGTTTTGGGTAAGATTGGTGATTTTAGGGTTTTCTAGCTTCTTTTATGGCTTGATTTGTGGAGTATAGTGTCCCATTGAGTGTGAAGCCATAGATCTGGACCCAAAGAGGTCCAAAGAGTCCCTTCCATCTTGCTTTATGCATTCTATTTGGAGTTTTGAGCTAAGGTTGTTATGTAATGGAGGGTTTCACCCAAATGAGCTTGTAGAACCTTGCATGAGTGCCCAAGGTTCGACCTTTTCGTGGTTATTGGCTTTGAGGGAGTTAGATCTATGGTTTGGTGAAGCAGATCTGACCTCATAATGTCAGATGAGGGTTGTCATGGGAGCAACTCGCCAAGTCCATAGGCAAACTCGACGAGTCGATTCGGGGTTGCCCACGTTTCGTTGCCGAGTAACTCGACGAGTGGAGAGGGAAATCGTCGTGTCTAAGAGGTTTAAAAAGGATTTAGAGAACCCGCATGGACTCGCCGAGTCACTCTTGTGTACTCGCCGAGTCTGGTCAGTGTTGACCGTTGACTTGAGTTGTCTTATGTTGACTTTGGGAGTTTTGGTCAACAGAGGTAATAGAGGTCAGGGAGGGGTAAAATGGTCTTTTACCCATTACCTGACTAGAGAGGGAATGAGTAATCGCCGGTTAATTAGAGTTGGGACTTCGAGTACTAATTAGAGATATTTTCCTTATGTGTTAGGCAGTGGCAAGTCCGAGGTTCGCATGTGCAGATAATTGCTTTCTGATTTCCAGGTGAGTCTTCTCACTATACTTTACCTTGAGTAGGTAACCAGAGTTATGTGACAGAGTATTTGTATGCTGTGTATGTTACATGTTGTACTGCATTATTCGTATGTGATTTATGCTGTGCATGTTTACAGAGTTAGAAACCGAAAGGTTCACAGAGTTAGAACTGGAAGGTTCACAGAGTAGGGTCCACGAACCCACAGATTTATAGCCTCGAGTGGCTAATATGTGTTATGTGTGGTATTTTGGGGAACTCACTAAGCTTCGTGCTTACAGTGTTTTTTGTTATGTGTTTCAGGTTTCTCTCAGGATCACGGGACGGCACCGACTCGATTGTACACACCAGAGAAAGAGTCATGTTTTGAGGATCCTGGTTTATTATGCAAGTGAAAATGGAGTTATGTTTTGTAATTAGATTATGAATGAGATTTTAAGCAAAGTGTTTTTAAGAATTAAATGATTATTTTTAAATGAAAAATTGTTTTGAAATTTTCGGTGTTACAACGAGTGCGAGCTCCAACAATAGCCATAACCTCAGTACATAATGCGCCCATAAACTCATCCAAAATCCCCTCATTGACCATACCAAATATCACAAGAGTCTGCTCCAAAATATTGTAGGTAATCTCTGATGAGATGAACTCCTGCATCTGCTCATCGATCGGCTCAATACCTGCACCTGAGTCGGAACTAGAACCTCGACCCCCTTCCTGAGTGCTCATCACCATACTGTAAAAAAAACGTGCAAATGATCAGAACATACCCAACAATCCTCATCCCACTAACTTCCTAGATTCTCCAAGACTCTCTGAGATTTGAGTATAGATCATGTGCTTTCAGTAGTATGGGCCCAATACTACCTTCCACACCTATCCATACTTTCCTCAAGAATCATCCCAAATCCTCCAAGTCACCTTCTCAAACTAATACTCCAAGCACTCACTAAAACAACGCGACTAAACCCGCTGAAGCAATTCCTAGGCTTTCCTAGGTTTCCAACCTCACCCTGCCACCAGCTGTTGAAGAACTCCCCGTAATGTTAGTTAACCACCTCATGAATACAATCTCATGCAAAAAATCTTAGATAATCCTTCGAGTAAAGGACTCATCCCTAAAACGGCTAAACTCAAACAAGAGTTGCACAATAGGGTCAAATCCATCACATCGAGATTATTCAACCTTTGTCACGTGTGACTTAACATATTCACTTAATAGCTAGCTCACATCACTTGAGAGTTCCACAAAACACAAAGCAATCAACATTCATGCAATAGCACTTCAACCCACAGAATAACCAAAGAACATTCAAACTCATATACTACAACTCATACTAGGAACTTCCACTCTCATTGTCGGTTGCCTTATGCAAGAAAATTATACACAGTACATGATCAAATAGAATGTCGAATAAAAGACTCTACCCTAGGACCACAACCAAACGAGGAACGGGAAATAAGGCCAAACCAATCATTCTAGGGCTATATGATCATAACCATATACAATTTTTAAAGCACACACTTAGTAGTTTCTGATACCAATACATATTCACATTCTAGCATAGCATCCAATGCTTCCTAGGCTACAAGGCATCACATATCAGGCCAATCTATCATGCAATTCATGAAAGTATCCCTAGCCTTATCCTAACATGCAATTCTCATAATATATAATCATAACAAACATGTATATGTATTATGGGAATCACTTACTTGAGCTCGACCGATTGCACGCATTACACCCCCTTTGTCTTTACAAAAAACATTTTATAAATTTCTTCTCTTTTACAAATATCTTTTCAGAAAATCCTTTTCTTTTTAAGAAAAAATGCAAATTCCTCAGTTTGAGTTTAGTCACATCCGAGGCAAGCCTAAATCCCTTAAACTAAGGCTCTGATGCCAACTTGTAATGTTAAGTAAGGCCCAACCCTCAAAAATCTGAAATGACATACTGGGGAGTACACCTCGTGTACCAAAATGGTACGCCCCACATAATCACCCTATAAGCATAGAGTACATGTCCATAATGCACAAATCATCATTTTGCTGAGCGTAAACTTACGTGCGCCCAACGTACTCCTCAGGCCAAATTTTCACTCTAATAAGCACTTAATCAGTTAAGATAGCATGCTAAACTCTAAGATCTGATTCCATATGGCCAATTATCACGTAAAGGTGACAACTTTACACTTATGCATTTCTTATTGGAACTCAAGAGCTCAAAAAGAGCTTAACAAAGGTCTTAATACATGCATGGGTCAAAATACTCCATAAATATGACATTCTTATGAACAAGGGGCCTCCCAAACGCCAATATCCAACATTCTAAGCTCTTAGAATAGTTAATACTCACAAGGATGACTCTAAGGACCAAAATGAATGCAAAGTACTTCTCAAATAGATCTAACACCTAGAGTCATCAAGATGCAACAAGACTGGATCCAAAAGTTTCAAGCAATCCCACACTTCTCCAAGAAGTTCATTCTTCTTCTATGAACACCAAAATGCATGAAATACCACTAAAAGCTCAAAAACCACTCAAATAAGGGCTAGGGTTCCTTTATAGGGTTGGAGGCTAAAGATAATAGGGTTTGGTGGTTAGTTAAGGAGCTTAAATAGGGTCCAAGACCCAAAGTTAGGGCTTGAGTATGACTGGAGTATGCCACACATAATTCTGGTATGCACAGTGTGCTCCAAAGAACACCCGCGATACATCTGCTTAGTATTCCCAACGTATACCAATGTACGCCCCGCGTACCGGTGTAACATCCCAAAATTCATGACCAAAAATTTTTAATTACGTAATTATAAAGGCTAGTAGTATAAAACATCAATAGTGTCATCACATGTCATAATCAAAATCAATATCCAAAACATGTCATAAGAAAACAACATCAGAGTACAACTCCCAAAGATCTCATGTGCGGAAGATCATAGTGTGATGCATTGTGATCATTCCGGCTCCTTTCATTTCGAAGAAGAGGTACCTGAAACCAAAATTGAAAACTGTAAGCACGAACCTTAGTGAGTTCCCCCATCGTACCACATACCATACAATAAACATAGTGCCTCCTAGCATATCCGGGTGTTGGCCTACCCCTTCGGTCTCTTTCAACCAGTACTGCCTAGCATATCATGGTATTGGCCTACCCCTTCGGTCTCTTTGAACCGGTAACTGCCTAGCATGTCAGGGTGCTGGCCTACCCCTTCGGTCTCTTTCTACCAGTAACTGCCTAACATATCTGGGTGCTGGCCTAACCCTTCGGTCTGTTTCAACCGGTTACAGGGTCTATTTCACCCCTATCACTACCACATAACAGCCTAGCATATAGGCACAAAAATCACATACTACCTAACATAACTGGGTGTTGGCCTACCCCTTCGGCCTCTTTCAACCGGTTATGGGGTCTACCACACCCCTTCCACTACCATGTAATAACATAGCATACAAGCACATAAACCTCGACAGATAGTGGCATACTAGACAATTATCACAAAGACAATCATCTCAACTGTAAACAACTACTAGTGGGCCGACATTGGTGCCTTCGAACCACTTATACCAGGAAGGTAACTCACCTCAACTGTGTGTGCCGAAATCATACTCCTCGGATGGCTCGGGACTCCTCTCCCTCAAATAAGTCAAAAAAGATGCCAAACTTCTAGATATACAAGCTCTCTTCAAGTCCTTGCTCTTTCTTCAAACTCCTTGCTCTTCAAAACCACCAAAACAACACCAAAATGCTCAAAGTAAGCTCAAGATACATGCAATGAAGTTAGGGTTCGAGTTGGGCACTGTGAGGACAAGGAGGGTTGAGAGGATAAAGGTTTGGAGGGTTATAATTTGCTTAAATAGGGGGAAAACCCTAAAACTTAGGGTTTGTATCTAATCAACCTACGCCCATCATATGTATGGGTACACCCAGTGTACGCATGGGGACTCCCCGCTCCGCGCCTCATATATGTACGTTGTGCGTACACCTTGTGCGCCAACATACGTCTCCGCCCCAAAATCCCAACATTTCATAATTATAACTTGAATAGAAAGCAACATAATACCTGACAAATCCTGGGCGTTACAAATCTCCCCCACTTGAATTAGACTTTGTCCTCGAAGTCTGCTATGTCTGGAAATAGCTCTAGGTAGTGCTCCCTCATCTCGTCTTCCGGTTCCTATGTTCATTACGAGTCCTTGCAGTGTTGCCACTGCACTTTCACCAACTCTACCCTCTTGTTCCTCAGATCCTTCGTTTTTCTGTCGAGAATGGCTACTGGTCTCTAGATGTAGTTCAGGCTGTCATCCACTTGAATATCCTCCCAAGGAACCACCACAGAACCATCAGCTATGCACTTCTGCAACTGCGAAACATGAAAGGTGCAATGGATCTATCTAAGCTCTTCTGGGAGTTCCAAACGGTATGCCACCTTGCCCATCCGGGTTATAACCCTGAAAGGTCCGATATACCTAGGGCCCAAATTGCCCCATTCTGAAGTGGATGAAACCTTGCCAATGTGACACCTTCAGAAGGACCATCTCCCCGACCTGAAACTCCAAGTCCGATCGACGTCTATCGACGTAGATCTTCTGCCGACTCTGAGTCATCTGGAGTCTACTCTGTACATGTTGGATCTTCTCCATCGTCTTGAGTACCACCTCGGTACTCCCCATGACCCTATGACCAACCTCACCCTAACATATTGGGGTCCTACAGTTCCTCCTGTAAACGATCTTGAAAGGAGGCCGGTCGATACTGGCATGGTAGCTATTATTATAGGAAAACTATGCCAAGGGAAGGTAGGTATCCCAACTACCACCGAAGTCAAGTACGCACGCCCACAACATATCCTCTAAGGTTTGGATGGTCCTCTCGCTTTGACCATCCGTCTGCTGGTGGAAAGTCATGTTGAAGTGCAGACGAGTACCCAACTCATCATGAAATTTCTTCAAGAATCTGTAAGTGAACCGTACATCCCTGTCAGAATCACAGAAACCGACACCCCATGTCGAGCTACTACCTCCCTGATGTAGATGTTTGGCAGCTTCTCAGGCGATGTCACACCCCAAAACCGGAACGGTGGAAACATTCAGGGGCGGAGAACGTCATGTATAGTATCAAAACAATTATATAATAGTAATCAAAGCAACAACAACCATTTTATTAATAATATGGGGTTTACATTATACTCAATTTACATAATGTTTGACTCCAAAAGAAAAAAGCAAAACAAAGACTTGAAGCTACTATGCTCCGTCTTCTCGAAACATGTGTGTGTACCTGTCTACTAGCTTCCTGAGAATACAAGTGATTTTGAAAAATGTCAACATTGAATGTTGGTGAGTTCATAAACATTTTGTTTTAGAAAATAAGTTCTTGTTCCTTGAAAATGTTTGTGTGTTCCTTCAGAAAATCCTATACTTTATCAATAAAATGGAATATAGTCTTAGGACTCAAGACCAAAATATATATGTTTCTTATTCTTAAAGAATATAAGGTAACACTTTGATTTCATAAAAGAAATGTGACCCATATTGGTTCCTACTATGGTTCCTAACCTAAGAGTAAGTAATCATATTTGTTTCCAGAAAGTTGAATTGTAAACTATTTACTAGTAAAATAATGATGTTTATTCCTGTAAAATCCTATATTTTCCATAAAACCGAATTGTAGTCTTAAACATTCCAAGACCGAAAAGTATAAGTATAATTGTCATACTTGGTTTAATGATACATAGTTTTATTCATAAGTAAAACTATCTAAATACGTGTTTGCACTGTAACCAGATGTGATGTTGATACCCTCCTATGATCACTTTATACATACGAGTTATATAAAATCGAGGTCGAACAGATAGTCGAATAGGTGAATCTACCCTAAGCCTACAACCGAACAAGGAACAAGAAGTAAGGCAGAAATCACACATCCCACTGTCTACCGGACATAAATTTTTATATAACATTGACGTATACACTAACTAGCCACAGAGTGAATACCCCTTTAAGACTGTTTGAAAATATATCATTACATAAGTATTTAGTTAATGCTTATTGTGAGTGTTCATTATAACCATCCTAATATGACTAATGGCCTACACGCTGTTCTTCAAACGTCGGAAAGTTACGAAGTTTGTCACCCTAAACTTGTGGGTCTAATTGTAGCGAACAACTAAGGTGCAGGCTTTTCAATCCCATATAGATCTATACACAAACTCACGCTCTCCCACCAGGAGACTCTGGTTATAATTTAGGATTTTAACGGGTACCATGTTTGGTACAACGAAGGAGTGACTCACAATCCTGTATTAACTAGTTTACATAAAGTGTGTTGAAGTTATCTTTTTCCTTGTTATCGTTTGTATTATCCTTTTATAGTATTCACAATGTATAAAATAATCATATATTTATATAATTATTCCTTTGACCCAAAAGAGTAAAATAACGTGAATGTTCCCCAAACTATACCTATTATATTTTATCTTGTTTGTTTCTTGAAAATACATATATAATCATTTATATAAATACATAGTAAACATCTTGTCTAGATGTTTTTAAATGAATATGTCATTAAAACTTCCATCTAACACAAGTATAAAAACATTTAGTACGATAAAGACAATTTCTAGTTTTTAAATTTGCTGTCCATGTTTTTAGAAAAATTATAGAAAAATCATCGTAAGTCGAAATTTGGATCCTTAAACTCCCAGACCTTAGAAAATGAGTCTATTTTGTCCATAATATTTCTCCTAGACCTTAAGTGGTTCCTAACCAGATTGAAAATGTTCATTTTTACAGACTGGTCCAAAAATGTTCTGAAATGATAGGCAATTTTGTAAAAATCACCATAAATTGTAGAAAAATCATATGAATGATTGCGAGTAGTCCATAAAAAGGTATAGATCTGAGCTATTAGAAAATTTAACATTTTTGAAATATATTAAGTTTAAGTAGGGTAAAACAGTCCGTGAACTGATCACAACTTTTCTGTAAAAAGCTTATTCTTAAGCTTAGATATGTTTTAGTGACCTAACTTGTATTTTTAGTTTACAAAGCCTTTAGATCATCCATATAGGATTTTTTTACATGTATTCCCCCCTAAAACTTGGAAAAACTTGAAAATGAAGGGGTATGAACTCAACTTGAGTGGATTTCTTAGTGGATCAAGAGATGAAGATGAAGATCCTCAAGTTTAGAACACTTGAAGATGGTATTATACAATGGATAATAACACATATAAATGTGTGTAAATGTAACAAAACTAGTATGAATGTGTATAAAACACTATATTAACAAAGAATGCTTACCTAAAATCCTAGGAACCAACTTGGAGGGATGGATTTTTGGATGACTTGAACTTGTTCTTGAGTGTATTATGGAGGAATGAAGAAGATGAAGTGAGAGATAAAGATGAAGAGAGAGGGGGAGAGGTGAACGAAATTTATGGGGGAGGTAGGCTGGTCGGGTGGGTTGGGGGGGGTAAGGGGTGGGGTGAGGTGATGTTTGCATTGTTGTATTTGGGTAATGGTCTACATGTTGGTTAATGTTTTATGTTGGGAAAAGATGTAACAATCATGTCACTAAGTCAACTCTTCTTATTTTTATAAAAATCTTGGTAATTTATAGAAGTGGGGTAATTCTTATAAGAAGCTGATATTCTTTATAAAAAATGTGGTATTTTTATAAAGAAAATATGGTATAAATGATGTATATATATTTAATTTAAATTATAAAATTTCAAATTGTTAATAAAATCATCATTATCAAAAATAATAATATGTTACACGAAAATTAGGTTGATCCCTAAATTCTTTTTATTAAAAGTTGGGCGTTTTAGGCCAGGTATGGAATTTATCGTATTTGGTGACGAATTCAATTTTTTTTTGTATTTTTGGCCTTTATTATTAATTTGTCATGTAATGTAAGGATTATGAACTCCACTACATCGTGTTATGAATATTATCAAAACTAAAACAATATAAAATTGAAATATCGAATTGTTACGATACTAACCTTATTTAGGGTTTATCTTCTATAATTTCCAATAAGAGTGGTGCTTGTATTATAACTTGTCAACCGTACATTGGATGTATTAGGGAATATCACAATTCACCTAAAATTCTAATACAAGTTGAGTTGACCTGGTTGAATTTTGTTGACTTTGTTTGACCCATAATTGACAGTTGTCACAGGTGAAATACTTTCCTGAATCGATATGAAATGGGCGCTCTTGGTCAATCGATCCACGATGACCCATATCACGCCAGCTCCTCGCGTCAACCGAGGTAACTTCGTAATCAAGTCCATGACAATATCCTCCCATTTCCACATAGGGATATCCAATGATTGCGTCTTTCCGTGAGGTCTCTGGTGTTCGACCTTGACTTTCCTGCAGGTCAAGCATCTCTCGACGTGCTAGGCTACATCCCACTTCATGCAGGGCCACCAATAATCAAGACGGAGATCTCTATACATCTTCATCGTCCCAGGATGGATGGAAAACCTGGATTTGTGTGCCTCCTCCATCAGGATTTGGCGCACATCGCCCGAGTACGGAACCCACACTCTACGATGGAGTGTCAATAGCCCGCAGCTATCATAGTTGAAGGAGGAAATCTGACCCACAATACACTCACTCTTCTGGTGCTCCTCCCTCATAGCCTCCTGAATCCGCTCCAAAAGTGAAGTCACTACTATCATCGTCAGGAAGATGTGTTTGATCGGGGCCACAAATTCCTTGCGGATAAGTACACAGCCAAAACATTGGCCTTCCCCAGGTGGTAGAGGATCTCGCAATCGTTATCCTTTAACACATCCAACCACCGCCATTGTCTCATGTTCAGATTTGGCTGGTCCATCAAGTACCTCAAGATCTTGTGATCCGTGTAAATGGTACAACGGACCCCATAGAGGTAGTGTCACAAAATATTAAGGGCAAAAACAACCGCCCCCAACTCCAGGTCATGCTTCGGGTAATTCGCCTCATGAGGCTTAAACTGCCTCGAGGCGTAAGCAATAACGTGCCCTCTCTGCAACAACACTACACCCAAACCCAAGATAGACCCGTCACAATACACTACGAAATCCTCAACACCCTCTAGCAGGGATAAGATCGGCGCCTCACATAACTTCTGCCTCAAAGTCTCGAACGCTGCCTGTTACTCAGGCCCCCAACGAAAGACAACAACCTTATTCTTCAGCTGGGTCAGGGGTACCGCTATCCCCTTGATAGTCTATGATTTTGTGGTTTCAGCTAGGCATTCATTTGTATAGGTCTTGGTAGGATGATAGGGAGTGTTGTGGTGATTGTAACTTGGATGTGGGTGTGTGCTGCTGTACATGTGTGTGCGGCCGCACACTGTGTTTGCGGTTGTACACGTGTGTGCGGCTGCACACTTATGTGCTGCTTCAGGTGGTATAAATAGTCTTAGTCTGTGTCTGTTTTATAGTGACGAATGAACAGTGACATGTGTGTGTGTGTACTTTCAAGGTGTACTTGACATTTACGAGTAATAGATGTGTGCATGCTTGATGTTATTGCTCTTCTACTCATTCCATACTCTATTTTGATTGTTATTACCTCATTGATTACTGATTTGGATCTATAGTTTGGGACTAACAATTGGTATCAGAGCCAATCCGGTATCAACTTGAAGCATGTTAGAGTGTGTGGTTGAAAATTTTTACTGTTTTTGAAGTGCATTTGTACTGCTTGATCAAGGAACTGTTGTTAGTCACTATTTCCAATAGTTTGAAATCAAAATTCCATCAAAAATATGAGATTCTTGTGTGTGCGGTTGAGATTATTGCATGAGAGGTTGAAAAACTTTGAAGGAGTGCAATTGAACGTGTGCGGTCAGGTATGCAGTTGCGTGTGCGGTTGGAGTGTGCAGCCGCGTGTGCGGTTGGAGTGTGTTGCCGCGTGTGCGGTTGAGTGTGCAGCTGCATGGCGGTTGAGTGTGTAGCTGCGTGTGCGGTTGAGTGTGCAGTTGTGTGTGCAGTTGTTGTGTGTGTGATTTCAATCGTCTAAGTTGTTCAAAGCTTTAAATATGGAATCTCAAAGCATGACAGTCCATCAAGAACTTGATACCATCAGTTGTGTGTGCGGTTGTTGTGTGTGTGATTTCAATCGTCTAAGTTGTTCAAAGCTTTAAACATGGAATCTCAAAGCATGACAGTACATCAAGAACTTGATACCATCATGGGAACAACTTCTCGGATTCCCCGACTCTTGAATGCTTAAGGTTTTCCAGAATGGAAGTACCGGATTGAAAAGTATATTAAAATGAAAGACTTCAAGATTTGGCACAATTCTTAGGGGACCAATTCGAATTACTACTGTAGTAGATGAAGTAATTGTCGACAAACAAATTGAAAATTATACATATGAGGATTTCAAAAAAATTGAAGAGAAGGAGAAAACCCTTGCTACGCTTACAATGGCATTATCTCCAGAAATCGCTCAGGGTTTCCGTGAGTATACATCTGTGAAGGCACTTTGGGAAGCACTAATCGAAGTTTATGAGGGTAATGAGGATATGAAGCAGAGTCGTCAGGACATGCTTCGACAAAAGTTCAACATGTTCAACTATGTCCTGGGTGAAACTCTTGAGAACCGGCTCTAAAGGTTCATTACTCTCACTACAGAAATGAGTTCTGCAGGTGTTTTTGTGACAAGATCAGAAATCAACAAGAAATTGTTAAACTCTTTTCCAAAATCCTAGGATATGAATGTCTCAGTGATTAAGAAAACAAAAGACTTAAACAGGTTGAGTCTAGCAGAAACTATGGCTATCATCAAGGCTTGTAACCTTGATGATAAGTAGAGGGAGATTAATCATGTTAATTCTTATTCCACTGTAAATCTAGGGATTCAAACCACAAACAACAATGCTTTTTCAAGCTTCACTGTTGCACAAGCTCCTCAAGTTACCCCGACCTCACATGTTTCACAAGTTCAACCCTTCATGACTCATCAATCGATTTATCCTACATCTTATGTTATTCCTTCCATGCAACAAGCTCAAGTATCTCAACCTCAGATCATTTCTCAACAAGCTATTCCTAGTGTTGGCTCATCTAATATGATACCTCCTCAGTCTCATGGTTTCAGTTCTCAGATATCATCCATGAAAGAAAAGGAAGAAAATATGACTCTCGCCACAGGTTTGGTTAATTGCTACAATGCTTTTGTGGCTGGAGAACTCTCCCCACAACTTTCGTTTGCCGACCTTGATCAGATTCATCCTGAAGATGTAAAAGAGATGGATATAACATGGCAGATGGCTATGGCTGTGTTTAGGGCAAAGCAGTTTTCCAAGAAAATTGGTAAAAATAACTAGAGTGTGAATTCAGACAAAAAGGTTGGATTCAATAAAGGCAAACTTCACTGCTACAATTGCCATGAGCCAGGGCACTTTGCTAGGGAATGATCAGATTCATCCTGAAGATGTAAAAGAGATGGATATAACATGGCAGATGGCTATGGCTGTGTTTAGGGCAAAGCAGTTTTCCAAGAAAATTGGTAAAAATAACTGGAGTGTGAATTCAGACAAAAAGGTTGGATTCAATAAAGGCAAACTTCACTGCTACAATTGCCATGAGCCAGGGCACTTTGCTAGGGAATGTTCAAAGCCTGACAGAAGGGAAAATGCTGATCGAACCCTGGTGACAGTTACCTATGTCCACAGCAATAACAAAGGATCCTCATCAACCAATCAATCTGCAAATCTAGCAATGGTGGCTCATTCCTTTGATTGGGAAGATCAAATTCAGGCCCTGAATATTTCAGGACCTGAAAATACCTATTTGGCCCAGATCGAGGATTGCAAAGAGAAAGAGACAGAGGCAAAGATAGATCCCAAAGAAGATATAATGAACCTCCAGTTTGCTTTCATGGTGCAAACCACTTCTGAATCATCCAAGCCCGAGGTAAGTGAATCTGGTTGCTCTCCATCTTGTGTTAAAACTATTAAATATTTGCGAGAATCAATAGAATTAATCAAGAGAGGGAATGAGGACTTAAAATATGAGGGATACACACTTAGGAAAAACCAAAAGCCCTTAAAGACTCAACTAGAAAATAAAATAAAAGATTTTCGGAAATTACAAGAGGATTACAACAACAAATGTGAGAACTATGACCATATCAAACGAAAATTTGAAGCTGTGTCCGCTGAACTTGACTCATTGAAAACACGTTTTGACAATGCTGAATTTAATTTTAAAAAATACGATGGGTCAAGTGAAACTATTACAAAAATGATTGAAGGACCAATACACTGGAGATATATTACTCATGGAAATCAGATAAAAGTTGGACTAGGATCTGAGAGTGTTCCCCTACCCTTTAATCATAACTACACTGCTATTCCCTTGTCTCAAGAAGAAATTGACAGAGAATCTTACATGGTATATGGAAAGTCAGCCTCTAAGCAAGCAATACAGTCAAATGATAAAGTTTTGGGGTACTAACATTTCAAATTTGAGTGCAGATAAATCCATAGCTCAGGGGGAGCAAAGAGATGAAAAGTCTGATGTTCTTAAGTCTAATAATGATAATGATGATGTGTCAAAGTTTGGTGTCAGTTTGTGTAATGAGTCTACATGAAATTTGAATTTAGAAAATTTTGTGTCTCGTGGTATTGTTTTCTTTCATGATAAGATTGCAACTGATAATGCTTTGTCTACTAATGTATCTTTGTCTGATTCAAATGTTTCTACACCTTCCACATCTGCTTCAAAATCCTGTGATTGTTCTTGCAGATGTGAAAATGTTATAAATAAAAATAAAAGGAAGAAATCTGTCAATAGCAGTGCCAAAACCATTGATAATAAACAAATCTGTTTTAACTGTGGCATTGATGGACACATTGCAAGAAACTGTTTGAACTGGATGTTTGTATCTCACACATCAAAAAGAGGAGAGAATGAATTTCGGGGACGATCTTTAACTAGAAAATCCCCTAGAAATCGTTCTCGAAATGGTGACTTGAACACAAATCCAAACAAGAAAATGGCCAATTTTCAAAAGAATAAACAGGTTTTTCATAAATTCAAGAATAGTTTGTCAAAATCAACTCAGGCTAAGCCTAAGTCGATTTTGTCAAAGAGCAGGACCGGATCTTCAAACTCTTCGAGTAGAAAATCAACCGGCTCGAAGCAAACTAACAAATTTTCAAAACATAACTTTCAGTGGATACCAAAATTGAATTCAGATCAGTCACCATTTACCTCTAAATCTAATGAAAGGAAAGAATCAAATGAAAAATCTATAAAAGTGAAGGGTCAACCCAGGACTGTGATGACCTGGGTCCCCAAATCTAAATGATTCCACTCATTGTGTAGGGACAGTTGCGGAGAAATGTCGTCAGACCCTGGTATGTCGACAACGGCTGATCCCGGCACAAGACTGGAGATATATCCCAATTGCACGACATTCAGACATTTAATGGGGGATATGTCTCTTTTGCGGATGGAGAAGGCGGAATGATAACTCAAAAGGGAACAGTTTCAAATGGAGTGCTAAAATTTGAGAATGTTAACTATGCCCCTGAATTAAAACATAGCTTGTTGAGCGTGTCCCAGATCTGCGACAAGAGCTATTCAACTCATTTCACAGATAAAGAATGTCAGATCTTAAAGCCAGGCGTTGTCATTCCGGAGGAGTGGATTCTTTTAAAATCTAAGCGGGATGGGAATGCCTACATTATAGACATGAATAGCAATATCCCCGAAGAAGTCACTTGCCTATTCTCTAAAGTCTCATAACAAAATTCAATGTTGTGGCATCTTCGTCTCGGTCACGCTAATGCAAAGAACCTGAATCGGCTTGCAAAGAACGAACTGGTCCGAGGTTTACCTATTAGAGATTTCATTTCTTTTGAAAAATATGTTTCATGTGCTCAAGAAAAACATCATCGGAAACCATACGTTCTCAGCATCAATCACAATTCATACTGCCTTGTTGTGATAGACGACTACTCTCGGTTCACTTGGGTTTTCTTTCTATCCAACAAAGCTGGGATCACTGACCTCATCAAGAAGTTCATTATAATGATCGAAAATCAAACCAACAACTGAGTGATAGCGCTGCGTATTGATAATGGAACAGAGTTCAAGAACACTATTCTTGACCACTTTTGCGCTGAGAAAGGGATTTTGCGTCAATTCAGTTCTATTCGCACACCACAACAAAATGGTGTTACCGAACGGAGGAATCGAACTCTTAAAGACGCCGTAAGGATGATGCTTTGTGACTCCAAACTTCTTGTGTTCTATTGGGCGGAGGCGATTAACACATCGTGCTACGTTCAGAATTGCATGCTGATCAACAAAGCCAAAATGAAAACACCATACAAAATTCTATACGGTCATAAGCCATCTGTCAGCCATTTCAGAGTATTTGGTTGCCCTTGCACTCTTCTCCACTTGGAATCCAACCCCAAATTCAATGCAAAAGCTGATGACTGTTATTTTGTCGGATATGCTGCTCGTACTGCTTACAGGGTTTATAACAAGAAGACGAAACAGATTGCGGAGTCTTTCAATGTTCGTTGGCTTGAAGAGAATGAGACAGATGCTAGAGTGGGTCCAGATTGGCTATTTGATTACACATCTCTTTTCAAATCATTTAATGTGTCGTTGGATAATCAAGCAGGGTCTTCGTCTAGTTCGAAAAACATTATTGAAGACGAAGAGGAAGAAGTTGTCTACAGACCACCATTGGTTTCTTCTGATCCTCCAACGGTGTCCTCTGTTCAAGCTGATTCTTCTGAGTCCTCCCCTCAACAACCTTCTCCTGATGCTATTGCTACTCCTCTAACTCTGGTGGAAAGAGAGTTCATGAACCAAGAGACTTCCGCTATAACTTCAAATCTAATGGAACTTCTCTTTCTAGAAAGAATTACTGAAGAGTTTGTAGCAGATCCGACAAACAAACCTAGTTCATCTACCGTGGATCATCCAGCAAATGACGGAGCGGTTAACATCTATAATCTTCCAGTCTCTATTAATGACATCAGCCACGAGATCCCTACATGAATTTAGCGCGACCATCCTATAGAGAACGTCATCGGCCAGCTGGGTGACGGTGTTCAAACGCGAAGTCAGAGTGGCGACATTAATACGTGTCTTTAATCTTGCTTTATTTCTCAGATAGAGCCCAAGAATGTCGAAATGGCTCTAAATGAGCCCATTTGGGTTGACGCCATGCATGATGAACTTAATCAATTCGAGTAGCTCTGCCAAAAGGAAAGAAATCTCTTGATACCATATGGATTTTTCGGAACAAGCAAGACGACTCAGGTGTCATTGTGCATAACAAGGCGAGATTAGTGGTTCATGGGTTTCGGCAAATTGAGGGTCTTGATTATACGGAGGTTTATGCTCCAGTGGCGTGCTTGGAGGCTATTCGTATCTTCCTCGCATATGCTTCCTATATGAACTTTACCGTATACCAAGTGGACGTCAAGACGGATTTCTTGTACGACAAGGTCAAGGAGGAGATTTATGTTGACCAACCTCCCGGTTTTGTTAACTCAAAGCTTCCCAACCATGTGTACAAGTTAGACAAAGCTTTGTATGGGCTGCATCAAGCTCCTAGAGCTTGGTATGCTACCCTAACTCAGCATTTGCTCAATCACGGCTATTCCCGAGGCACCATTGATCAGACCTTACTTATCAAACATGTCGGTCCGGATCAAATTCTTGTTCAAATCTATGTGGACGACATTATTTTCGGATCGACAAGACAACAGCTTTGCAATGAGTTCGAAGACGTGATGAAGATGCAGTTTGAGATGAGTTCACTTAGGGAAATGACCACGTTTTTGGGGCTTCAGGTCCAACAGTCTTCAAACGGGATCCTTATTCACCAAGCAAAGTATGTGGATGATGTGCTGGAGAAGTTCGGGTTCCGAGATGCGAAACCTACTCTTACACCCATGGCGGAGAGACCTTTACTGGCTCCTGATCTTGAAGGCGAATCCGTAGATCAGACGTACTATCGATCAATGATCGGATCGCTCATGTATCTGACTGCTAGTCGCCCAGACGTAATGTTTGCGGTCTGTCAATGTGCTTGCTACCAGGCTAATCCTAAACTTTCTCATCTAATTGCTATTAAACGGATTTTTTGGTACCTCAAAGGTTGCCCACACTGGGTCTTTGGTATCCGAAAAATCTAGAATTTGACCTTTATGCTTTTGCAGACATCAACTATGGCGGGTGCAAGCTTGATAGAAAATCGACTTCAGGAGGATGCCAATTTCTGGGAGATAGACTGGTCTCATGGCAGTGCAAGAAGCAGCATACCGTCTCAACCTCAACAGCAAAAGCAGAGTATGCCGCTGCGTCTGCCTGTTGTTCTCAAGTTATATGGATCCAACATCAGTTGTTGGACTATGGTTTGAATTTCCAAGAAACCCCTATATTCTGTGATAATGAGGTTGCAATCCAAATTGCCAAAAATCCGGTCCAGCACTCAAAAACCAAGCACATCGACATCAAAATTCATTTCATCAGAGAATGTTATGAGCGCTCACTTATTCGGCTAGAATAGGTCTGCTCTGATAATAATGTAGCGGATATGTTCACCAAGTCGTTTAACAAAGCTTGATTCGATGTGCTTGTTAACTTTTTGAAAATGATTCGCTTTGAGGATTAATTTTTTTATTTAGTTTAGTTTAAATTTGCACATTTTATTTTTTATTCTCTTCTATGCACAAATTTAGGGGGAGAAATAACCAAAAATCCAAAAACAATAGAAAATCAGAAAATCCAAAAACATCAGAAAAACAGAAAAATAAAAAATTATTTGTGATCAATGATGAGTTGGGAAGTGATATCAACAAGTGTTAACAGGCAATCTGAGTCTGTGTAAAGTACCAAAGCTGAATTGTCTAGGCTCTGTGTTTGATGCGCTAGTAGGCACGAAGAATTTAACGGACTTGACTAGGTGCAGATGAACTTAAGGAATATAGAGACTTGATAAATCTTGACCTAGATAGTTCCGTTTAGCCTGACAATACGACGCTTGGATAGGTTGAGCAGGGAGATATACATGAGAATCCACCAGTCACACTAAAGAACCAGTATCTAGAACTGTGGTTTTACTTTTCCTCGATGTACGGATTCTGTCCTTAATTCCGGTATTGATAGGGCGACTGGGGAATTCCGATAAATTAGGTCTGTAGAAAGTTATTTTCTCTATTTCCTACTGTTATTCATATGTTACCTCCTCTGTGTCATCGAAAGATCCGACCTGGACTGCAAAATATGCAAATCTGTCTCTTTGCATCTTCTATCTATGCTATTCTTTCTACCTGTTAGCCATATGTTGTCTCCTTTGCGTGATTAATAATCCGACCTGGTACACAACATATGCAACCTTCTTCTTCTCATTCCCTCTAAAATTCTAGTCAGTCATATGTTTCACTCTCTGTGTGATTGAAAGATCCGACCTGAGTGTATAGCATATGCATTCTAAATCTATCCTCTCTATGAATAATAGTATGCTCACCTAAAGTAAGGAGTATCTCGAAAGTCATTGATTATTGGGGTATATCAGGAAGCGGGAAACATGTTCTAGTACATCTAAAATTAAACAATTCTAGATTGTCTGTAGATCTCGTTGCTCAACTTAGGTGGACAACAATATCCTTGGTCGTCGATAGATGAATGGTCCTTAGAAAGTTTTATCTAGGAACATAGGATCAACTTGTCTTGTCACTTATAGCATGTCCAAAATTTGTCATAATTTTTCGTGCTTAAGTGGACCATAATACTGACGATCAACCATATCTATTCATGTAGGGAGAGGGACTGATAAACGAACAATAATTGTCTAACAACTTTGATCCCATATCACAAAAGGTTAATCAATTTCAAGATAGAGGATTAAATTTAGTTTAAATTAAAAATTTTAGTATTTTTTATTTTATTTTATTTTATTTTTTCTGGATTGATAAATATTAGAAAATGTTTTCTTTTTATTTATTTTATTTTTAGTCTTTAAATTTTTAGGATTAGTAAAATTTGAAAATTTTATTTCATTTTATTTTTATTTTTATTTTTGTTTTTATTTTTATTTTTATTTTGATTTTTATTTTTATTTTTATTTTTATTTTTATGTTTATTTTTATTTTTATTTTGAAATTAATTCTCAAAATGATTTGTTTTGAAATATTTTAGGTTTTGGGCTTTTATTGTCAAAAGATTAAAGTTGAAGGGGAAGACGCAACCTTATTGGACCATATAAAGGAGGAATGTGCGGTCATATTTCATTTTTCACTTTTACTCGACCGCACACTCTTCTGTTCTCTCTCTCTCTCTCTCTCTCTCTCTCTCTCTCTCTCTCTCTCTAATCTTCAAGATCTCTTCTCATTTTTCGTTGAAACTTAAGGTTAATACTCGTTAGTATAATGAAATCGACTCCCATAACGCAGTTCTTGATCAAAAAAACGACATTGAATCGATATCATCTATGCGTGTGCTGTGTGGCTGACCTGTGTATGGTCACATGTGTGGTTGCCATGTGTGTGGCTGACCTGTGTACGGTCGCATTCCCATGTGTGCTTGCCACGTGTGCAGTTGACCCGTGTACGGCCGCACCATCCGTGTGTGGTTGGACTCGTGTAGGGTTAATACTGTGTGCATTTGAAATCAGTGTGTAACAATACACTGTGTGCAGCCGCACACCTTGTGTGTGTGGCTGAATCTAGGTGTATGGTTGCATATCTAATGTTGATTTTGTAAGTCCCTAATATGCATGTGTATCAATCAGATCTGTTTGATGGTGCGGAATCCTAATCAAACGGATGATGTCAGATCGAATAGAAGAGAAGGAGAAGAAGAGGATGATGAATCTCAATGAATTGATATGAATTAAAGCTCCAGATACAAAAGATTCACACATACAATGCTCTCTAGTTTCTCTCTTCTCTCTGGCCGTAAACTCTCTTTGTCTCTCTCTTGGCCGTACAATCTCTAGGGTTCATCAATCTCTACTCCTCACCCTAACGCCTATATTTATACTTGGAGAACATGGGCCGGATAACATGGGCCGTAAATGGGTTTACGGCCGTAAACACAGCCGTAAACACCAAATTGTTTACGGTCCAAGACACAAAAATTATATTTTTCTAGAAAAGTAAAGTATAAACCATATTTTTGACCCAACAATCTCCCCCTTGGTTTATAACTTTATTTTCTTATTTGACCCAACAAGCTCCCCCTAAAAAGTAGCTGGCTTTTCTTGTTAATCTTCAATGAGAGCTTTGGCATTAGCTTTAATTCGATGACTTCACAGCTTCAAGATGAACTTGATGAATCTTCAATAAATGACTTCATCTTGAGCAGTTGGGAATTTCTTCAGAATTTGACATTGAACGCACGTTGGGTGAGGAGGCTTGACATACTGATTCTTGAAAAATAGCGCTTTCAGCTTGAGAATCTTCAGAGAGAACAAATCATCTGGATCACTTCAGCAGGTTTAAAATAGCAGCAGACTGATTGAGGAGGCTTCAATGCAATCTGTCACATAATCTTCAATTTCTGCTTCACCTTGCTTCTAGGGTTGAAGGATTGAATGTCGAAAGAATAATCTTCATTTCTTGCTCCTTCGTATGCGAATTGTTCGATGCTCACGGACGAGGCTTTGGCTTAGAAATCTTCAACACAAACTCCATGAGTTTCATCTTCACCTGAAATCACTTTTCAAGACAAAACAAAACTAAAAGAAAACTTAGCACACAAATTAAAACAGAAAAAAAAAATATTTTTGGATTTTTGATTTTTCTGAACAAGAAATAAAACAGAAATAACACTATTTTTGGATTTTTTTTATTTTTATTTTTCTTTGATTTTTGAATTTTTCTGATTTTTTTTATTTTATTTTCATTATTTTTAGTTTTTAATTCTCCCCTAATATTTAAATTAGAAGAAACTATGACAAATTTAACAAAAATAAAAATGATATTTAACTTTAAGAGTGATTTGCGATCAATGCTTTTAGACAACCTTTATCCGCTTGTCGGTACCTTCTATCTTCACGTCTTTGTCTGGTCGATCGCCGATATTGTTGTCCACTTAAACACGAAAAATTGTGACAAATTTAGGATATACTATTTGTTACAAGACAAGGTGAACTTAAGTTCCTAGATATTATATCTGATCCTAAGTTCCTAGATACTATATCTTAAGGGCCATTCAGCTGACGACGACCAGAGATATTGTTGTCCACCTAAATTGAGCAGTGAGATCTATAGAAAATCTGTATGTGTTCAATTTTAAGTGTACTAGAACGTGTTTTCTGCTTCCTGATATGCCCCATCCATCAAGAACTTCCAGAGTACTCCTTACACCGGGTGAGCAGACAACCATTCAGAGAGAAGATAGATTCAAAATTCTATTACTTATTACTTAAGAGGGGTTGAGAAGTAGAAGGTTGTATATGTTGTGTACCAGGTCGGATTAGAAGTCACGCAAAGGAGACAGCATATGGCTAACAGATAAGAGGTATTTCACATATATAACATGAAGAGAAATAGAGTTGCATATGTTGTGTACCAGGTCGGATTGGAAGTCACGCAAAGGAGACAACATATGACTAACAGACGGAAAGAAAGAAAATGATATTCTACAGACCTAATTTATCGGAATTTACCAGTCGCCCCATCCAACCGGAATTAAGGACAGAATCCGCACATCGAGGAAAAGTGAATCCACAGTTCTACATACGGGTTATTTAATGTGACCGATAGATTCCCATGTATATCTCCCTGCTCAACCTATCCGAGCGTCGTGACATCAGGTTAAACGAATCTAACTAGGTCAAAGTTTGTCAAGTCCTTAAATTCATTAGGTTCAACTCTTCCTAGTCAAGTCCATTTAAAATCTTTCGTGCCTACCAGCGCATCGAGCACAGAGCGTAGACGATTCAACTTAGGTACGTTACGCCGATTCAGATTTCCCGTTATCACTTGCTAATTTCATTTCCCAAAACATCTCTTGCAAGCACATTTCATTTACACCACATTTTTTGATTTTCTGATTTTATAATGTTTTTGGATTTTTTTTTAAATTAAAATTTTCTAATTTTTGTTTTGTTTTTATTTCTCCCCCTAAATTTGTGCATAGGAGAGAAACGAAAGTAAATGCGCAAATTTAAACTATCCTAAAACAAGAATTAGTCTTTAAAGCGAATCAACTTAAGAAAAACTCTGTAGTATAGAGAAGAAAACTCAAACCGTAAGTCACCGATTGAATTTGCATCCAGAAGGTCTGAGAACAGCACGCATAATCTCAGAACAGATCCGAAAATTCTTCATGTTATTAAGCACTAACCCCGTGAGTGATCACTTCTTTTCTTCCCTTCCCGCAGAGGACACATTCTCCCAAACAATGTTCTGAGTGTTGTACACTTGAGAGATGTCTCCTATCCTGTTCCTAGAATAGCTACTACCAACAAACCGAAGTCTGATGATATGCCTCCATAGCTGCTCCGACACAGAGCGGATTAGTTGGTCTTTGGAACCCAGTCCATTTTGAAACTGGGTCGACCTTTGTCATCCTTGCACAGTACTCTCTCCCATGACATATCCTGCTTATCACCAACAGAAGATGTAGAAACGTTAGAAGCATTAGGAAATTTGGGAGTTTTCACCTTTGGTACCCATCTATATTCGGGTTTAACCCATTTCTTGTTCGATCCGATAGGTGCCTCGGCACTTGCTTTGGAACTTGAAGCCGATCTTCGAGATGACTTTGACTTAGTCGGTCTTTGTTTCACTGGAGCATCTCTTGGATTTGGCTTCTTGACAGGCATTTTCTTCTTGCCATTGGGATTCAGATTCTTTGCCTTGTGGGTTTGATTCTTAGCCTTCTGCGCATTCCAGTCACCATTATCTGAACGTGACCTGGAAGGGTTTCTTTTGAAGTATCTCCCACTTGGCGCATTTTTCCATCCTTGTGCGTTGTAGGGAACGTAAGCATGATTTGGACAGTTTCGGGCAATGTGTCCAGGTGTTCCATAGTGAAAAACAAGTATTTTTCTTCACTGGGAAATTGTTTCTTCCTGCCCCTGGTGGCGTATCCTTGCCTTGTCTCTTATTTTTCCCACACGCACAGTTGCAACAGGCACTCTGTTTAGCTTGAAATGGTGTCCTGTATTTACCAATGGCAGGTTGATTAGAAGCAACAGATTTAGAGTTCAAGGGGTCGTTTGTTTTTCAGAAGAACTCTCCTTGTTCCCATCCTCTGCTACTTTACCTACACATGTAACAGAAACATCAGTATTTTCAACATTAATAACTCCTCCAGACACAAATCCAGCTAGTTTTCCATATCGAAGATGTGGCTCCCTGTCAGTTTCGTCCTGTGTCATAGGGATGGATGTGTAGTTATGATTATAAGGAGGAGGTACACTATCATAACCTAGAACCGTGTTTTGATTTTCTTTGAATTTTAATTGGGTTTCATATAAGGACTCGACTGTCTAACTTGACGCAGTATAATTTTTGAAACTGACATCTGTTTTTCCACACTTAATTTTTAAAGCGTCAAGTTCTTTAGTTACAGCAGCAAGTTGTCTCTTAATATAATCATAATTTTCACACTTGTTGCTATACTCTTCCTGAAGTTTCCTAAAGTCCTTGGTTTTGCTTCTAATTCAGCCTTCAGGGGTTTCTGTCCTTTCCTGAGTTGATATCCTTTATATCTCAGGTCCTCAACTTCCTTTTTAATAAATCAATTTGTTCATGAAGAAATTTAATTGTATCTTCACATGATTGAGAACATGAAACTTCACATGAATGAGAACACGACACTTCATTGACCGGAAGGTTTGCTGAACTCATTGTTTTTCGACAATTCAAAGCGTTAAGTTCTTCAATTATATCAGCCAGACTAAGACGATTGAGATCTTTTGTCTTCTTGATGTCAGCTGCGTCCATATCCCACGATTTAGGAAGTGCATTCAGCAGCTTTTTGTTTATCTCAGATTTGGTCAAAAAGATCCCAGCTATATTCATCTCAGTAGTGAGTGTGGTAAATCGTTGCAACTGAGCTTCCAGGGTTTCTCCAGGGACATAATTGAACATGTTGAAATTTTGTCTTAACATCTCCTGACGACTCTCTTTCATGTTTTTAATTCCCTCGTAAACTTCAAAAACTATTAAAAGCACAACTAGAACTTAAAAGTCAAACTTAAATTTAAAAATGCCCTTTGATTATAAACCTCAAAAATCAACCTTAAAAGTCAAATTTAAAAAGTCAAACTCAAAAGTCAAACTTAAAAGTCAAACCGAAAAACTAAATTTGAAAATTTAGAAGTTAAACGAAAAAGTCAAAGTTTAAAATCAAAGATCAAACTTGGAAGTCAAAGTCAAAATAAAAAATCAAAAATAAAAGTCAAAAAAAATTTATTGTATTATTATTATTAATTTTAATTTTGGATGAAAAAGGATTTTAAAAATAAAAGAAATTAAGTTTTTGGGTTAAAAGTGTCAAAATTCGAAATTTGGTGCGAAAAGTAGTCTTTATGAATTAAATTCGGAAGGAAAGTAACAAGGGATCCTGTAGCCGAGTTGGATAAGGCGCGAGGTTCTTGATTTGGAGGTCGCGAGTTCGAACCTTGGCACCTGCACCTACGCTTCCTTTTTATTTGACGTTGCTGAGTGCGAGGCTGCTGAACGAGCTTCTGAGTGCGAGGCTGCTAAGCAGTAAACTCCGAGCCGTAAGCTCGGGCCGTAAATGTGCGAGGCCTCGGACCGTAACCTTTGACCGCGAACTCCTCAGACCGCAAACACCGGCCGCAACCACTTCGGAAACCCTAGCTGCTGGCCGCCACCCCCTCGCTGATTACGACCAAAAACACCGATTTTTCGACTTTGAAGCTCCAAAACTCGATCAAAAACCCTTTTTTATGAAAAACACGAAGAACAAACCCCCCTTATTTTTGCGAGATCTATCCAAAAACGCAAAAATATTTTGAAAATAAGATCAAATAATTCTCCAAATCTAACAAAATTGACTGATACAACCAAGCTCTGATACTAATTGTAAGTCCCTAATATGCCTGTGTATCAATCAGATCTGTTTGATGGTGCGGAATCCCAATCAAACGGATGATGTAAGATCAAATAGAAGAGAAGGAGAAGAAGAGGATGATGAATCTCAATGTATTGATATAAATTAAAGCTCCAGATACAAAAGATTCACACACACACACACACAATGCTCTCTAGTTTCTCTCTTCTCTCTGGCCATAAACTCTCTTTGTCTCTCTCTTGGCCGTACAATCTCTAGGGTTCATCAATATCTACCCCTCACCCTAACACCTATATTTATACTTGGAGAACATGGGCCGTAAATGGGTTTACGGTCGTAAACCTGTTTACAGCCGTAAACACAGCCGTAAACACCTTACGGCCGTAAACACCAAATTGTTTACGGTCCAAGACACAAAAAATATATTTTTCTAGAAAAGTAAAGTATAAACCATATTTTTGACCCAACAGATTAAAAAAAAATTTATTATTATTGGGAAATCTCTTAATTTTCTAATGTTTTAAATTTATATTTTTTTAGAATATCATGGGAGACTCTGAGTTCGCAAAAGTGCACAACTTGGCAATCTTACTAGAAGATCCTCCAATGGCCCACCACGATCTCAAATTTATTGTTGACTGTCTGAGAAGATGTTGCTTGGTCTCTGCTCTCAAATCTAGTCCAACAATTTATCAATGTCTGATTAAAGAATTTTGGGGGAGCACTTCTGTGAAGAGGAACAATAACGATGAGGAATATCTTGAGGCATATGTACAAGGAAAGAAAGTTTTAGTCTTGAAAGACATCATTCGAGAAGCCCTACAAATCGGTGATAAGCATGGATATCCAAGAGAGATTAGTGTTAATCAGATTGAGGAAGTTCTTGGACAAATGGGCTATGAAGGAACCTTTCCACCTACCCACAAGAAGCTTTTTGCCACCTTGTTGGAAATATCTGGCTCATGTTTTTGTGAGTTGTATTTCAGGACGCAGATCTGGTGCTAACGAGATATCCCTAGTGAATACTGGTGCCATCACTGCTTTGGCCTCTGGAGTAAACTTTAACTTTTCAAAATTTATCTTGCATGAGATGATTTTGAATGTTGAAGGAAACAAAAGAGACAAGTTTCTGATGTATCCAAGGTTTATCCAACTGATCCTTAACGCCATGCATCCTGAGATTGAAAGGAAAGGAGAGGTCGTGGATATCAAGTCAGTCGGCCCAAGTGCTTTTGGTTTAATGAAGCAAAAGAGATCAGGAAAGCTCAACTTTGAAGGAAAATGTCCTTTAATCAGATTTGGTATCTTTGCCGAGGAGAATGTTCAGTCAGAACCCAACAAATCTTCTTGTCCTATAGAGACTAACGATGTGGTCATCTCTACTTCTGAACCTGAAATTGAAGAAGGTTTGAACTCTCCTATGGCCAGAGTTGCATCAGAACATGATATGATACAGATTGACGAAGATGAGAGTGATTCTGATGTGGATAGAGATAGAGAAGAACATGAAGGAAATAACGAATTTCTATATGAAATGGACTTCACAGGCCTTGACAATGTTGTCATTCCCCTCAACGTCGATTTTGAACATGAAAATGAACTTGACACAGATCTGGATCTCTCTGACAGGTTCTTCGAAAAGGTCGATTAAGTTGCTCAAACTGCAACCAAGACTAGGGCTGCAAAGAAGACTCTTAAATCTATGCCTCCTTCGTCTACCCAAATGGAAGAAAATTTAAGTCAGCAAGTTACAGATTCAAGGATTCCTCCCCTAGATTTTGCTACTCCTACATTTATCTCGACACAGGCACATACCTCTCTGCCTCCCGTACAAGGAATGCATCAGAATTTGAGGTAGGGAGTGTTCCCTCAAAGCCAGTCACCACCTGTTTCAGCCACTGTTATCACCACAGCTGTTGCAACACCACCCCTCCAATCCCATGAAGGTCCAAGTACCATGCATGAGACAGGAGGACCGTCTAATGTTCCGGCATATTCCCCAACGAGATCGTCTCTTGATGAGGCCTCTATCAGACTCGCTAAGTACTTGTCTCAACATAGCCCAGAATCTTCCTCCCGTGGAAAGGGAATATCTTTCGAGGAAGGGCGCTCAGGGGATGGAAATATTGTTGCGTCCAAGCTTCAAGAAGAAATTGGCATTCTAAAGCAACAAAACATCGAAAAGGATATCTTGCTGGAACAACATGGCAACCTTATCGCCGAGCTTCAGGCAGAGAATGCCTCAAAGTCAAAACAGATTACTGACCTGCAAACTAATCTTGGATCAGTAACTGCCTTTTACTTTGACCTAAAGAACAAGTTCTTTGACACTTTTGGGGATAAGCTTAAAGCTCTATTTCAACAGCCTCATGGTGTTGAAGATCCTCCCACTTCTTCCTCTCAACCTTCCGAAAGTGCTTTTCCTGTTGATCCTCCTCCTCAAAGAACAACCACCATCGTTAATCGATTTGAAGAGGAACCGACAATGCCAGACCTCGAATCATGATCAGGCATGGAAAGAAGACCATCACTGCAGACAAAAATGAAGGATTTCTCTTTGTGAAGAATTCAAACGATAATCGCAAGTCAAAGGATCCTGAATTGATAGCGACGGATCTTAAAAAATGAAAATTTGGTGATGAGTATGGAGATCGCTCTGGGATCAGAATGTGGGGTTATGATCCTGAGTCTAAGCTATAGGTGGTTAAGAGGAATTCTGGTCACTCAGAATACTACAGAAACATCCATGATTTTCAATCACAGACGAAGGTCGATCTCTCTGAACTCTCAAGAGCCCCATTCCACAATCCCTCTAATAATCAAAGCGCTACAACTTTCAAGCAGTTCCTAGACAGACAGGTTAGGGATAACTTCCCATCAACGAAGACGGCAAAAGCCATGGTTGTAAAGGATAAGGATATTCTTGATCCTGAGACTAACCGACCAATGAAGATCATGTTGTGGCCTGCTAATAATCAAGTGAAAGAGATTCCCATTCCACAACATTTTCAGGAGGGATATCTTGATGATATGGAGTTTTGGGCCTTTGATGACGAAACAGAAACTGCAGCAATCAAGTTCAAAAACAGGGACACCGTTCTGAGACTCGTCTGCGTAAAGGATCTTCTGAGATTCAGGGAGAGAGACATTCGTACCCAAGCTCGTTACCAAATTATTTGCAGAAAAGATATCATGGAGGTTGCTGCTAAGGAATTCACTAGAATGGTCGCCTCTATCATAAATGGAAAGCTATGGATGGGATCCATGGGAAAAGCTGACCTAAAGCTATCCAAAGCTCCTGGAGAATGAAGACCTGAGTTCATGCTATCCACAAACCAAGGGGGAGATTGATAGTATATGATTTTGTGGTTTGGGCTAGGCATTCTTTTGTATAAGTCTTGGTAGGATGATAGGGAGTGTTGTGGTGATTGTAACTTGGATGTGGGTGTGTGCTATTGTACATGTGTGTGCGGCCGCATAATTGTGTGCTACTTCAGGTGGTATAAATAGTCTTAGTCTGTGTCTGTTTTATAGTGACGAATGAACAGTGACGCGTGTGTGTACTTTCAAGGTGTCCTTGACATTTATGAGTAATAGATGTGTGCATGCTTGATGTTATTTCTCTTCTACTCATTCCATACTCTATTTTGATTGTTATTACCTCATTGATTACTGATTTGGAACTATAGTTTGGGACTAACACCCCTACCTGCGTACCAGGTTTAACCTTATAACCACCAAACTTCCGAAAGACATAACTTCTCCGTTATAAGTCCGTTTCCGATGATCCTTATACCCAAGGAAAGGTAATGAGAAGATCTACGCTTCTATCAACTCATACTTGCCTTAAAAATTTCCAAACTAAAATCCAATTTCCATAAAATCACGAACTGCCACTTCACGGTTATACCCTTGGGCTCTAAATGGGTCTAAATCTCCCCTTTCTCAAAGGTGTGTGCCTTATGATACCCGATCTGCGGGTCACTATCACGTATTAGGAAACGAATCGAAAAAGGGCGTTACTACTCCCCCCACTTAAATTAGATTTTTTCCTTGAAATCACTCTTCACCACCCTCCTGGGAACCAACATTCCGAACAAACCCTTCTACTGATGAAAAACTAAATGATCCCATAACTGTCGATCCAATACGTTACTTCTATAATTCCAAAGTCCCATAACTTTCCTGACCTCCTCACAGGTAGAACCATTATGAAACACAATCACAAGTGTAACACCCTGTTTCAGATCGTTTCCATTTCAGGGTGGTGATCAAGGATTTGCGGTATTAGTAGGCTTAGGATCCTTGAAGAAGTTAGTTTTGGGCTCAATTGGAGGTAAGTGATGTTTTTTGGATGATCCAGGTATTCGGTTTGTGTGACAACCCGATATTTCGAGACAATGTAATGTAAAACCAATCAAATTTAGGTCAAAATGTAACTTTCCTAAAATCTTATTTGGGTTAATTAAAGTAGTAGGAATCGTATCAAGGTTTCCAAGCATATAAAGAACCCTAACATCCGAGTTATAACGAAGAAGTTATGACCAACCGAAGATTCTCGGCAAAACCGGCATCAACGATTAAACGAAAAACGCAAAATTTCGATGCGATAGTTTTTAGCCTTAAGTATCTAAATGAAAGTTATAGACAACCTCAATCTATGATCGTACATAAAAAGAACGTCCAAATCTGACTTCGGATGTGAAAGTTATGAATTTTTGAAGAAATTCCTTAATCGCGTCATTTTATTAAATAAATAATAAAATTAACTTCGTAATTTGCCAACGGATTCTAAACGAAAGTTGTAGATCTTGGTCTCACCTTCGCGTGGATATAAAGACCATCGAAAACGGAGTTCGTATGAAGAAGATATGAATTTTTGAAGTTTATTAAATAAATTATATATTTATTTAATTCAAAATTCGGACCTGATCCGAAGAGGAGTCAGCGTCCTCATCCGAGGTACGCGCTGCGTACCCGAGAGACTTGGCCTCTGATCGTCCACTTCACCCTATCCGAGGTGTCCGAGGTGTCCGACCCGTCCGACCCGTCCGACCCGCTGTCCCATCCGACCCGCCGTCCCATCCGACCCGCCTCCCCAGCAACCCGTCCCATCCGAAGCCGAGGCAGTCGAGGCTTCGGTCATGCATGACGTACGCGTACGCGCTGCGTACGAGCGTACGCCCCGCGTATCGAGGCGGTTCAGCCTTCCTATAAATAGGATGCGAGGGCTTCCGAGAAAAAGGCTCATTTCTCTCCTCTCTCTCACGGTCTTGCCTCGTTTTCCGTGCCCGTTCAAACCCGAAGCTCTGGCCTTTTTGCTCAAGTCCCGAGGCTCGATTTTACTCCCGAGATTCCCGAGAATCCCGAGAAAAATCCGTTTCCCGAGACGAAACTCTGCCCGGTTTTCCATCTCGCTATCTTCAAGCTTTCAAGTGAGTTCATACCCCTTAATTTACCTTTTAAATACTTTATAAATTCTTTTATATGCTTTCAAGGGGGGGGATACAAGTTAAATACTTATAGTTATTGCTTCAATCACATGTGATTGCATTAATCACATGTGATTAATAACTAGGGAAACCAGTGATTTTATCACTGTTCAAACTGTTTTACTTCAAAATGTTTTCCAAACCCATTACTTTTCAAATTTATACTACAACTGTGATTTAAACAAATGTTCCTTATACTTAAACTGTTTTAATCAAATCTATGCCTTCAAATTGTTTTATAGATTGACATCAAGTCGATCTTTCTTTAAAAATAATACTTATGTTTCAATTGTCTTATAAATACTTATTTATGCTTTTATATTATAAATTGCATGCCCATATATGTATAGATGTATAAATAATGTTTAAAGGGCTTAGGAAGGCCATCCACCCTATTTCCTTTTTCTCGATTTGGATGTGGTCTGGTGGGATTTCGGGTGACCATCTGAAGGTCGTTTCCATATTAATTATATATCAAATATACATATATAGACATAAAAGTACTTCCATATTCATACGTACTAGACGCACCGTTAGTAAGTTACCGTCGGGGTAACACAGAATCATACTATTACAACTGCTAGATCAATGAGTCAGTTCATTCATGAGTCCATACTAGGAAGAGAATATATACAACTATACTAGGACGAGAACATATACATCTATACTAGAATGTTTACATTACTATACTTGCTAGATAGAGAGAACACACATTACAACTAGCACACGTAGAACCTTACCGTACTCTACTATAATATTTACATTATTATACTTATAGGAGTACTTGCGCATAGATATATCAGTAGGAGTCCTATTACATTTTATATGTATCGACTCCGTTATTTAAAATCCGTGTTCTTACCTTTTCCTTGTGATAAGATCACATAATTGACGAGATAGAATGGATTATTATCCTAGTACCAGAGGATACGAGTTGGGGGATTGACCATTCCTAGAATCTCTGTTAGCTACAGACGTAAAAGTACATCTACGGATGTCAAACGGTTGGTACCTTTACAGGTGCACGATTAAGGGATTAACTATTCCTATACCCAGCTGTTAGCAACAGAGGTAAGAGTACGTCTACGGATGGCTTAAAGTTAACGTTTACAGTTACCCTAGTACCAAAGGGTATGATTCAGGTTAGTAATATTATTACCTATATTTGTGACTCATTCACATAACCAATGAGGTAAAATTTTATTTAAGTATCCTAGTACCAAAGGATAAAATTTCTTATAATGATAATAATAGTAACACAATTAGGTCTTGGTAGAAGACTACAAAGAGCACAATTAAGTCTTGGTAGAAGACTCCTTTTGTTACTAATAGGAATCATAGGGATTCTAGGGTTTTTCAAACATTTACAGCTGATCTACAAACATTTTCATACTTTTATGAGCTTTCTTTCAAAACAATGTCAAAGTCTTAAAAATTATTAGTTTTACAAATTAAGACACATTAATACTTATGACCTCACCAGCTTTATAGCTGATACTCGCTTTCAAAATTACTTGCATCCTCAGGTCATCATAGACAGGTACCGATGCAAGGAGAAAGGAAGATGGAGCTTATTCAAGACTTATCTTTCATTTTGATTTATGCTTTAGTGTTTATCAAAATTTGACAGAATACAATTGTATAATAATTATTTTATTAATGCAATGGATGATGTTGTTGCTTGTTTACTACTTTACATTGTTGTTGATATTATACATGACGTCCTCCGCCCCAGAACATTTCCGCCGTTCTTGGTTTTGGGGTGTGACAGATTGGTATCAGAGCATTGTTTATAGTGAATTAAGTATATCAACCCATAAAAGATATACTAACTATAAATACATAAGGGATTAAAAATACTCTGACCAAGAGTTTATACTTTAAATAGTAAAATATTTAAGTAAGTATACATGCTGCATTCATACTAAAATCAGTGTCACTAGGACAGTACAAAAGAATTACGATTGTTGGGCAACACAAGTGGGCTTAGAGACATATGGTCAAAACTGGGAAGATATAGCCTGATTGCCTATATTATCCGAGGGTTGACTAGCGTGTGCCTAAGTTTAAGTGTGTGGTTGCAACAATGCTAAAATCTTACCAACCCTACCACAATGAGAACAATAGAACATAACATTAAAATTAAAATACTATAGGAGTATTTGGTGTTACTATAAGTACTTTATACTTGAGAATTAAAACGGGATCTTCATTATTAAGTTGATAGTTGCTAAGTGGATACACTGAGGCTATATGTAATTAGGATGTTATAGACTTAGAATTTGTGAAAATTTTGCCTTACCCCTATTCTGTGTGAATTTGGAACTAAGGTCACTTATTCGAAGGTCTATCCTGTTTAGATTACACATAGCTGGTATGCACTTCACAAATAGCGATGTAACTAATGAAGGTTTTCTAAATAATTATCTAGATAGTTCGTCTAATAATTAACCTCTTACCCTAAATTCTCACATAGAAATCATAGCTGGACTCCATCCCCTTGACAACCAGTATCTTCCGAATGAAGTCATAGTTGGTTGGTTTGGAGAAGAACCAGAGAATGATCATCCTATCCCCTTGGATGATCACCGTGATGAAGACTTTTCTTATGATGCTAACTCCGAACCAGAGGTTGAGAACCTACCCCAAGCAGCTCCTTTCCAATTCCTAACCCTCGTCCGGCTTTTCATGGCCCGACCCTGAGTGAGTGGAATGCTTGGAAACAGGGAGCCAAGGACAAGATCAGTTTATGCTATTTGATGGCGACCGAAGCTTTTATGACTTGAGCAATGGGGGCTCAGAAGATAGAGCCTTGTCAATCTTGGTCCGCAGAGAGGCCCGAAATGAGATTCAAGGCAGGACAGCTCTACATCAGATTACAGAAGTAGTCGCCTATGCTAGAATGCATACCCTCCACACCATTCATCTAGAGGATGCTCACGAGAGATCAGTGAGAAACCATGAAACCCTGTTGCAAGCACTGGCTGAATCACGAGCCGAGGTCATAGAGCTCCGAGTACGCCAGATGGTGTACGAAAGACACCTACTTGACAATGGAACGTCAATTGGTTGAACTAAGAGTTCACCAGAGGAATGACCGTCACCAGTAGTAGACGCTTTACTTTATTTCCCTTATAAAAAAAAAATCGTTTTCTGTCTATGCCCGATGTGGCATTTTCTATGAAATTATCGTGTACCGTAAGTACTTTAGTTAGGTCTTTAAGCTGTCAGGAACTATCTTCTGTGGATATGATGTGAGACCTTAGAAGGTCATTTTCCAGAATCCTTACATCGTGAATATCAAAGATATTGACAGCCGGCTAACTTCTGTGTCATTCTTCATGCAAGTACTTTTATCTTACTTTCATTGGAGTCTATCTAAATCATACTTTAGTCAAGTCATTGGACTATGGTGATTTATCTCCAGAGGCATTTCCAAGTCTCTTCAGTGGTTGGATCTTGTTATTCACCAACCCACGATACCTCAGCTCGAACGACAAACGTCTTGAGACCATTCTACGAACATACTCCCATTCCGTACTAGGACTGCATCATAGGGATGTAGGTCAAACCTTAGCGAATATACTTTCATTCTTTACCAGGACTGCATCATAGGGATAATCATGTCGCCAAAGAAAGACGAGCAACCCATCAACCAAGCACCAACCCTCCAGATTGATGCAGCAATCGTGCAAGCTGCAATCTCGGCTGCCGTGTCAGCTTTTCTGACGCACCTTAATGCTAACAATGCGAATGTTAGCGGGATTATTAACAACAATTCCAATCCGAGTAACAATCAAATACCGCAACGAGCAGCAAACTACCACGACACCCCGAGTTCCAAGACGAAGAGTAACAAACGGAAGTTTTGGGATAGAAAGAAGGACAAATCGCGTAAAGGGGCGAACAAGAAACAACCACGGGTAACGACCTTCACAACTACGACATCTATACCTCCTACTACCATCCCTTCGGAAACACCAGTTGTCCCAAACCCAGCCCGACAATATGCTGGAAATCTCCCTAATTGCATCAAATGTAATTATCACCACCTTGGACCGTGTCGGGGGAAGCAGTGCTCAAACTGCAACAAAAAGAGGCACACCCAACGATATCGCAAGAGCTTATCAGGACCGACCAATAACTCACCCAACGCTGAGGGAAACCAGACTTGTCATCACTGTGGTGAGTTTGGTCACTGTAAAAGAGACTGCCCGAAAAAGGAAAGAACCCGCGTCCCCATAACTCCTACTCGACGTTTCACTACCACCACCAATGTGGGTGCTGTCCATATATGTCACCAATGCGGTGAAATTGGACACCTCCAGAAGGATTGCCCGATAACGCAGAATTCTGGCGCAGATGGGAGGATTCTCAGGATCACAGCTGCAGGAGAGCCTACTCCGGAACCACGTTAAATGTAATTTGGGCGTTCGTTGTAACAGACTTATAAACTATCTAGAATTAGTGCAACTAGAGTCTTACCTTTTGCGAGATCCTATCTGTATAGGAATGCTCGTGCTGCGTATACTTGTCTTTTGTAGTATATCCTATTCGCAGCAATAGTCTTGTGGTAAATCTAAAGTACTGTAACTCTGTTCATGGTTGCACAGTTGTGTTTTGTCTGTAATCGTCTATGTTTAATTCTAATGTCTTTAAAGTTTCTGTATGATTCTGACATTATCATACAATCATATTCAATTTGATCGACGCCAAAATAGCTTCATACGTACATCTCTTTCTTCTGGATCGTTTTTCCAGCAAAAGCCGTCATATCAGAACACCGAAGTACTCATTCCAGGAGTACCTCTTAGTTATTTTTCTTTCCAAAGAAAACCCCGAAGTACCACTCGTGCAGTACGTCAAGTTCAATCCAGGGATTCATGCAGATGATCTATCACTGAGGAAGGTATACATAAGAGTGTTATATAATCAAGGTTCTATAGGTTTAGAATTGATGATTTTGCCTTAACTCTTTTCCTCCTTGGGATGTGAGGGTAAGGAAGAATCAGTTATTCGACTACCTTTTCAATCTTAATTATATACGACTCGTATACACGAAATTGTGATCGTGAAGCCCTGTATGAATTCTAAAATGGACTTCAGGACGGAGAAACTACCTAAGTATACGAGTAATCACATCGTCATGTGAATAAACTTAGAACCCAGTATGACTCCCGAAAACAGATCACCCTATAGTTTAAACACCCACGGAGATGCCAGATCAGTGCAGACAACTAAGCGAACCACACAGAAATAGAATTAGAAGACTAGGTTTCTCACCCTAGAGAACCCCGTTCATATTCTTCCAGAGATCAACAGATTGCATCGTATGTACCTCGGATATCGAGGGCTCCGTCCAGATTTTCATTGGAAATCATTATCTCTGTCTCGCATAGATGAAATGGTTGAGCAAACGCAAGGAAAGAACTACTTCCAGGAATGGATCTGAGATCCGAATATCACCAGTTCGAGTGTTAGGGAAAGATGTCCGGAAGACTACCTTCTGAACTCGATGCGGACACTTCCAGTCCGTAGTGATACCTTTCGGATAGGAGCAATACGCCCATAGTTTTCATGAGCTAAATAAATAGAATTACGTCTTTCTTACTGGGATCAGTCATCATTTCTCCGTGTAATGACTTACTTATCTACCTTCGTAGTAAGAAGAAAGCCCATAGTAACATTCCTACAGAGGAACTCTTAGCAAAGTTCTCTAGGCATGAGTTTTGAAATTGAAGAGTCAAATTTCTAAGACACACTGTTGATCCAATACGTTACTTCTATAATTCCAAAGTCCCATAACTTTCCTGACCTCCTCACAGGTAGAACCATTATGAAACACAATCACAAGTGTAACACCCTGTTTCAGATCGTTTCCATTTCAGGGTGGTGATCAAGGATTTGCGGTATTAGTAGGCTTAGGATCCTTGAAGAAGTTATTTTTGGGCTCAATTGGAGGTAAGTGATGTGTTTTGGATGATCCAGGTATTCGGTTTGTGTGACAACCCGATATTTCGAGACAATGTAATGTAAAACCAATCAAATTTAGGTAAAAATGTAACTTTCCTAAAATCTTATTTATGTTAATTAAAGTAGTAGGAATCGTATCAAGGTTTCCAAGCATATAAAGAACCCTAAAATCCGAGTTATAACGAAGAAGTTATGACCAACCGAAGATTCTCGGCAAAACCGACATCAGCGATTAAACGAAAAACGCGAAATTTCGATGCAATAGTTTTTAGCCTTAAGTATCTAAATGAAAGTTATAGACAACCTCAATCTATGATCGTACATAAAAAGAACGTCCAAATCTGACTTCGGATGTGAAAGTTATGAATTTTTGAAGAAATTCCTTAATCGCGTCATTTTATTAAATAAATAATAAAAATAACTTCGTAATTTGCCAACGGATTCTAAACGAAAGTTGTAGATCTTGGTCTCACCTTCGCGTGGATATAAAGACCATCGAAAACGGAGTTCGTATGAAGAAGATATGAATTTTTGAAGTTTATTAAATAAATTATATATTTATTTAATTCAAAATTCGGACCTTATCCGAAGAGGAGTCAGCGTCCTCATCCGAGGTACGCGCTACGTACCCCTGTACGCCCTGCGTACCCGAGAGACTTGGCCTCTGATCGTCCACTTCACCCTATCCGAGGTGTCCGACTCGTCCGACCCGCTGTCCCATCCGACCCGCCGTCCCATCCGACCCGCCTCCCCAACAACCCGTCCCATCCGAAGCCGAGGCAGTCGAGGCTTCGGTCATGCATGACGTACGCGTACGCTCTGCGTACGAGCGTACACCCCGCGTACCGAGGCGGTTCAGCCTTCCTATAAATAGGATGCGAGGGCTTCCGAGAAAAAGGCTCATTTCTCTCCTCTCTCTCACGGTCTTGCCTCGTTTTCCGTGCCCGTTCAAACCCGAAGCTCTGGCCTTTTTGCTCAAGTCCCGAGGGTCGATTTTACTCCCGAGATTCCCGAGAATCCCGAGAAAAATCCGTTTCCCGAGACGAAACTCTACCCAGTTTTCCATCTCGCTATCTTCAAGCTTTCAAGTGAGTTCATACCCCTTAATTTACCTTTTAAATACTTTATAAATTCTTTTATATGCTTTCAAGGGGGGGGGGGGATACAAGTTAAATACTTATAGTTATTGCTTCAATCACATGTGATTGCATTAATCACATGTGATTAATAACTAGGGAAACCAGTGATTTTATCACTGTTCAAACTGTCTATCAAACTGTTTTACTTCAAAATGTTTTCCAAACCCATTTACTTTTCAAATTTATACTACAACTGTGATTTAAACAAATGTTCCTTATACTTAAACTGTTTTAATCAAATCTATGCCTTCAAATTGTTTTATAGATAGACATCAAGTCGATCTTTCTTTAAAAATAATACTTATGTTTCAAATGTCTTATAAATACTTATTTATGCTTTTATATTATAAATTGCATGCCCATATATGTATAGATGTATAAATAATGTTTAAAGGGCTTAGGAAGGCCATCCACCCTATTTCCTTTTTCTCGATTTGGATGTGGTCTGGTGGGATTTCGGGTGACCATCCGAAGGTCGTTTCCATATTAATTATATATCAAATATACATATATAGACATAAAAGTACTTCCATATTCATACGTACTAGACGCACCGTTAGTAAGTTACCGTCGGGGTAACACAGAATCATACTATTACAACTGCTAGATCAATGAGTCAGTTCATTCATGAGTCCATACTAGGAAGAGAATATATACAACTATACTAGGACGAGAACATATACATCTATACTAGAATGTTTACATTACTATACTTGCTAGATAGAGAGAACACACATTACAACTAGCACATGTAGAACCTTACCGTACTCTACTATAATATTTACATTATTATACTTATAGGAGTACTTGCGCATAGATATATCAGTAGGAGTCCTATTACATTTTATATGTATCGACTCCGTTATTTAAAATCCGTGTTCTTACCTTTTCCTTGTGATAAGATCACATAATCGACGAGATAGAATGGATTATTATCCTAGTACCAGAGGATACGAGTTGGGGGATTGACCATTCCTAGAATCTCTGTTAGCTACAGAGGTAAAAGTACATCTACGGATGTCAAACGGTCGGTACCTTTACAGGTGCACGATTAAGGGATTAACTATTCCTATACCCAGCTGTTAACAACAGAGGTAAGAGTACGTCTACGGATGGCTTAAAGTTAACGTTTACAGTTACCCTAGTACCAAAGGGTATGATTCAGGTTAGTTATATTATTACCTATATTTGTGACTCATTCACATAACCAATGAGGTAAAATTTTATTTAAGTATCCTAGTACCAAAGGATAAAATTTCTTATAATGATAATAATAGTAACATAATTAGGTCTTGGTAGAAGACTACAAAGAGCACAGTTAAGTCTTGGTAGAAGACTCCTTTTGTTACTAATAGGAATCATAGGGATTCTAGGGTTTTTCAAACATTTACAGCTGATCTACAAACATTTTCATACTTTTATGAGCTTTCTTTCAAAACAATGTCAAAGTCTTAAAAATTATTAGTTTTACAAATTAAGACACATTAATACTTATGATCTCACCAGCTTTATAGCTGATACTCACTTTCAAAATTACTTGCATCCTCAGGTCATCATAGACAGGTACCGATGCAAGGAGAAAGGAAGATGGAGCTTATTCAAGACTTATCTTTCATTTTGATTTATGCTTTAGTGTTTATCAAAATTTGACAGAATACAATTGTATAATAATTATTTTATTAATGCAATGGATGATGTTGTTGCTTGTTTACTACTTTACATTGTTGTTGATATTATACATGACGTCCTCCGCCCCAGAACGTTTCCGCCGTTCTTGGTTTTGGGGTGTGACAGTTTGTGTGTTGGAGTTAAAGGGTAGTTCGGTAATATGTCAGCTTGGGTTTCGGTGGGAAATGTATGTTTGTTCGAGATATGGTAACACCGATACGCGTTGATTAAAGCATAGGGGTTCTGTTGGGTTTTCATTCAAAAATCTGGTTTCACAACCGATAAAATTGACAACGGAAGCTTTAAAAATATTGAATAAAACTAAAACTATTTTAACCATCAAGGATCATTTTGCAAGAGTTAGAAAGATTAAAACAACCATAGAAGGGAAGCGTAACAACCTTTGAAGACTTTGATCCTCATGAGAGGTTGGAAGTTGATGAAGTGTCGCATAAAACTCTAAAGCAAGAGTTCTCTACAAGTGTCCACCAAGCAAGAGTAGAACCATCAAAACATGCTAGTATTCACTTGTAATTTGTTGTTCATAAGCCTTTGAAAATATATGTTCAAAGGTGAAGCAACAAAGGGACTTTTTCTAGCATCAAAATTCAAGAGAATGGTTGATAAGAAGAGGGCTTAAATCTCGAAATTTGGCGGCCATATATGAGAACCATGCTCACGGTTGTTACTAGCCAAGAAGAAGAAGAATGAAGGCTTTCAAGCATACCATCTAACCTTCCATGCCCTCCCTTATAAAGAGGCCAAAAAGCAAAGGGAGGAGACACAAAAGTAAAAGGATAGGACAACACTCTTCCAAGGCATGGGACATACTTTAAACAAAGTAAAAGGTGTGCCATGCTTTTGTCTCTTCAATTTTCGAGCTTAGCTAAGCATGGGGCTTATATTAAACAATGAAAAAGAAATCTAGCCTATATCTTAAGTCAAATCGGCCATAAGGTCTAGGAGACAAAAGGTGATGGCTAATTTCTTTATTCATGGCTACTTGAGTGTTTATATAAATATACCAGGTATATATAAAAGCCTATCATTTATATAAAGTGTTTCTAATATTTATATAACATATAACAAGTCATATATGTATGAATATCTCTTTTGTATAAAACTACCTTTTATATAAATAAACTCTAATTAGTTTATTAATATATAAATACAACTTATAAATAATCATACTTTATGATATATTTCATAAGTTGTTATTTCTCCAATAAATATTATTTCCACAAATAATAAATTCCCAATTAGTAAAATATTATTTCCATGAAATAATAATTTTCCAATTAAATACAAGTGTTGATATATTTATTAATAATCAAATTATACTAATAAATAATCAATTGACGGTAACTTACCATATGGTGTGACCCTATACGATCATATATTATTAGTAATATCATTCTATAATGACTCTTGGGCATACTAGATCTTTCAATCTCCCACTTGCACAAGACTCATCATAGATTGATATAGACAGTGGTGAACATCTAGCAACATTTCACTACCCCCAATAACATATGACGAAGAATGCCATTCATCAACATCTAATTCCCAAAAGCTTTAAGCTTCAATTGATGTATTAAGGTAAGTTTATCAATTATCCCTTTGTTACAGACATTCTGTTGAAACATAAGCCTTGGATCGCAATCAATCTCATTTGTAATTCAACTTTTGGTAACGCGCATTAGATGTCTAACTCTCAACAAATAAGAGGAACAAATCCCATCTTGACTACATAAGCATCTTGCATAGTTCACACCATACCCGAATATGACTTTTATAACTGCCCGATAAAGGGACAACATTTGGCCATATCAAAGCACAGTACTCCCTATACTTAAGTCCCACTATGTATCTCATGTGTTAAGGATACAAAGATAGTACCTTTTAATCAATTATCACTCACGACTACGATTTATGAGTTGATCTTGATGTGGGTCCGTTCAGTACTAGTTCTCTAACAAGTACCTATGAAACTTGGTTACAACCACTTGCCTACTTTCATCTAGTGTGAGTCAACTAATCTATTTCATATTAGTATTACTTCATTATTGCTCCCACAATCATGACCGACTATGAACCTTTAAAATAATAAGATTATTCATGGATTAAACATGTTAATATAGGACACAAAAAGTATTAATGTAATGATCATATCCCAGTATATCAAAACATTATTTAATAGCTGTTGTTACAATGTTCCAATATCCAAATACTAAATTCAAATCAAAGTCCCATTACTAGAATAATAAAAGTCTTATGGCTTAAGTGTAACCACTCATACTTAGCTTAAAAGGAAAGAATTTATTAATAGGTTCAAATAAATTTAATTTGTGTAAATATCGCGAATACGATATCTCCATAGTTGACTTTTACTCTTGGTATAGTTAAATATCTTGGAGAATATGATTGGTGTTTTTTCATGACATAGATTCCCTTAGCTTGATTAAGTCAACTCTCGAAATCACAAAGATTTCTATGTGATCCTTGAATGGCAGAAATCAACATAGTTTTTCAATGAACTCATTCATCCAATCATATTTGACTTCAACTTCAAAAGTTGTGTATTCTTATCTTGTAGTAGATTGTGTCATTATGTTTTGCTTGGACCTCATTCCAACTAAACTTACTCTTCATTCCAAAATGAAGTGATAATCCAATTATAATTCATAATTATCTATATTTATTTAGAAATAAAAATCCTATGTAGCTCTTTACATTAAGATTTTATTCTAAACTAATTATCTCATATACATTCTCTTAGCACTTCTTAAGTACTCTTAGAATGTTCTCACAGCCATCTAGTGACTTAATCATGTATTCAATTTTGTATCTCATGATATGACATATTCATTTTCCAAGCAAATAGAATATACATAATTTATTCTAGCTCAACCTGTGTGCTAGGTCCATTTGATACAAACTCAAAAATGTAGTCATGTGACAATGTCAAGAATCTTCCAAAGGATTCTTGTATCTTGACCTCTTTCAAGATATTGTCATTTCGTGCAAAAGAATTTTAAAACCTTTAACATTCATCTTTAGCTATCTCTTATAGATTTTACATTCCAAGAATATATACTATCATTCCTAAGTCTTTCATTTTAGAAATACTTTCCGAGTCAAGGTGAAAACCACCTTGCATAGTTAGAATATTATTTCAAATGATTAAGTATGTCTCTTTCATACAAGATTAGGAATATCACTATCCTCCCACTAGTTCTTAGTAAACACACATGTTCTTTTTCATTTTGATATAAAAGAATACCTTGTATCTTTATATTAAAATGTTTATTCCAACCTTGAGATGTTTGCTTTATATCCATAGGTGAATCTTAAGCCTTACACATTTGGTTAGGATAACATGGATTAAGAAAAGCTACAGGCTAAGCTATATAGATATCTTGTAGTAGATGTCTATTAAGAAAAGCGGGTTTTCTTGAAATCTATTTGCTATATCTCATATTAAGAATATCAAGTTATAGTAAATAATATCCTTGTAGATCTAATCATAGCTACTCGTGAAAAGGTCTGATCATAGTTAATGTCATAAGTATGATAAGGACCATAGTAAATGACATGATTATGAGAAAATCATTATATAACAAGTATTACTGAATGTGTATATACATCCATGTATATATTCTTTCTAGAAGAATCTCTTACTCCTTCTAGCCTTGCTATAGAGAGGAGAATTAATCAAGCGCATACTTGATTATTAAACATAGATTACATCTCACTGTTCATGACTCTAAGTCATTTGTCAGATTCAAGATCTGATATAATATTTTGGTAGTTGATGGTCTAACTAGAAGCCATCAAGAACTCATCAATGAGAGATTCCACAATTCTTAAGTCATAGATGATTTCTACCATTATTGTGAGCATTTTTTGTTTATGAATAGCTATTATTCATGTTTAACAATTTCTAGTGCCAATAATTATTACATCATGGTTCTTGAACTACTACAACTTCCATGTGCCTCCCACTTGCTTTGTCATTAGAAGCTTACTTTCTGCTAACTCAACTTTCAGAGGAATAAAGGAACTTATTATTAGTGGGTTTGTATATAATAATCTAAATGCCCTTTTAGAATATTCTACAATTATGTAATTAGTTGGAGTTTGTATTCTAGATACAATTAATAGTGATTGAAGTATAATCCCAAAAAAGTTAAACGGAGGACACTTCTACCGATTAGAAAGTAAATTATATCAAGTAAAGTTTAATTTACCCTTTATCATCATGAAGGCTTTAGGTGGTACTAGTGGGTTGTATCTTGTGCTTAATCATAGACATTCATTAGAAAGGAAATTATACACCAAAGTGTATAGGTCCTTAATAATCATTTTCTCTACACTTTAGTGAAAATATTATTAGGAATCTTTTATATATAAATAAGATTCACATATGTTAAATAATCTACATTATTTGCCTTCAAAGATCCCTTTCTTGAAGTTGGAATCTGTGGATTTCATTTATACAATAAAAAACAATGTCATGGATAAGTTTGATTTAAAACAAGTTTATTTCAAAAGTGCTTGCATATAGAACTTAATTTTATTAATAGAATGTTGATATTCACTTTGTAATTCTATTAAGAGATCTAGTCTCAGAAATAGAAGTCAATCATTTCAGAATATGAGTATTATCGTCATGAAAATCAATCATTTAAATAAATAACCGAGACATAACTATTTAGACATGCTAAATTTAAAACATACATTGTTCCAAAACAACATTGTTTTATATTACAAACAATTTATGTTCTAAGCATAAATTATAAACTAAACTTCGAGAGTGTAGTTCCAACTTGTTTGTGCTTAGCTAGTTACTCTTCTGTAAATATTTGCAATCAAGTTACAAATATTAGATTAACATTTAAGTACCAAGTACTTGAGTGTTATACAAAAGGTATAAGTTCTATCCAACAGATACATTAAGTACTAGTCTCTTCTGGACTTTCTTTCTAGATAAGAGGAGCAGTTCCTCTACCAGTGTCTAGTTTCTTCACAAAAGAAACTAGATCCATCTATGTGGACCTTATAGAATTTCTTGGGCTTAAAGGTGTTTAGTCCATAAAACATGGGCCTTTTAGATCACACAAGGTGACCCTTTTAGCCTTGCATTATTCCATTGTTTAAACTAGCTTTAAATAAAATATCACTATATTTATTGGAATATTGCTTGACCTGTTATATCATCAGATATATGCTTAAATTATCCAAGACTTTGTAGAAGTCATGAATAACTACTCCTAGCTTGATGTTAGAAGTATCTTGAGCATCATAATGATGCCTTTACTAGGTAACACATTTAGGTCTATTACTGAAAGTAATTTGTTTAGGATTAGGACCTTTAAGTGTATACAATTTCACATCTCTCACGAGATTGTCTCTTAAGACATGAACCCATTCATTGAAGTTGTATCTATTGAATGTTATTGTTTCACTAAGTCATTTAAAGAGAAATGACATTTCATGGTTATGAGAGTGGATTATATATATACAAACTTTTAACAAAATGCATTTAGTATTTTCAATATTTGATCTTTAATAATTAATACCCTTTTAGTTTCTAAAAACATTAATTATCAAATTCTATGATCCAAGTTGCAAAACAGATAAATGGTTAGGTATCCTTTATCCCATCTATCTGAATTCAACCCGATAGATATCGATTATCAGTTATATCTTACTAGATAATTCCTAGATTTATGGGATCGCTAATAACAAATTTAATTAGACATGTTTGATCACATCTATACCTCAGAACTCTCTTGCTTAGGTATCCTTTATCACAAGAGATTTCCGATCAAATCATCCAATTTGAAAAACTTGTGTAATCGGCCTATAACTTGGTTATAGAAATCGCAAAGACACATCGGCCATCTAAAGATAACACTAAGTGGTTAGGTATCATTTATCCCACTAGTGCATACAAGAGGCGTGTGAGTGTTCTTTAAAAAAAAGATTGCATAGATTTGAGCTTTATAAGGGGTCTTTGACATTTTTATAATTCTAGTTTAAAAAGCATGTTATATAATAGTTATTGCATGCATTCAATAAACCATGGTATACTTTAAAAAATCTTATTTCATGTCAAATCACATTCTTTAACAATGTTCGATATATAAAACCCGATTTTATATAGTTGACGCGATCAAAGTTTTAAATTAATAACTAGTATTAAGTTATATCGTTTGAGCGATTTAGAACATTTGGAAAACTTTTAATAAAACTTCCTTTTATAAAATAAGGTTTGGAGTTTGATAAATTTACAAATCTCTATTTTAAACTTATACAATTTTAATCCCGAAATTTTACCGGTTACTAGTTTTAACGCTAAAGCTTGTTTTATTGTAAAACTATTTTAGCATCTTATGTTAAAAGGTAAATTTCATTAAAACCAAACTCTTTGTGATGTTTATTTATGTTCAAATATTATTTTGCATTTGAAAACCTAATTTATCAACCATAACATAATAATAATAATAATAATAATAATAATAATAATAATAATAATAATAATAATAATAATAATAATAATAACAACATAAACTTAAAACATCGCAAGCATGCATAACAATTATAATATATGTGCATAAACCAAGCCATTAACTAGAAATAATTTTGTGAGTCATCAAAAAATTATCAAGTTCATTCCTAAAGGGACATAAGGGACCTTTATCTTGTAAAGTCTTCATGTGCTCCCACTTGCTTCAATACATTGTAGCAAGTTTATAAAAATAATTTTAGAAAGTTTGAGAAACTTTAATAAAATCAACTTTATAAACTTTTGATCTTCAAAATGGTCACCATCTTCATTCTTGTTACATTTTTACAAAAATAAACTATTTCTAAAACTAATCTATTACTTACAAAAAATTAACAAAAGAAAACAACTTATTTAATTATTACATACCATATGAATAAATGAATAGTTACAACCATTTCAAATAAATCAACACATGCAACAACACAAAGGTCCATGGCTAGTTTATGCACATCATACATATTTATATACTAAAAAATATATAAAACAACTCTTTGTTTTTCTAAGACAACTTTTATGACCAAAAAATATGCATGTAAACTTTTGCTCAAAAATAACAATTATAAACATTTTAAAGTTGTCAAAAAAATATGTATGGATTTTTCTTGCAAAGAGAAAACCATACATGTTTTCCAAAAACAAAGATTTCATCAACTAAAGAAATAATTTAACTAATCTAGAAAAAATGGCTCTAATACCAATTGTTGGGTTTTTATTCAAAATTTCGGTTTCACAATCGATAAAATTGACAACGGAAGCTTTAAAAATGTTGAATAAAACTAAAACTATTTTACCTACCAATGATCATTTTGAAAGAGTTAGAAAGATTAAAACAACCATAGAAGGGGAAGCATAACAACCTTTGAAGACTTTGATCCTCATGGGAGGTTGGAAGTTGACGAAGTGTGGCATGAAACTCTAAAGCAAGAGTTCTCTACAAGTATCCACCAAGCAAGAGTAGAACCATCAAAACATGCTAGTATTCACTTGTAATTTGTTGTTCATAAGACTTTGAAATATATATATATATATATATATATATATATATATATATATATATATATATATATATATACCAAATATATGTTCAAAGGTGAAGCAACAACTTTTTCTAGCATCAAAATGCAAGAGAATGGTGGAGAAGAAGAGGGCTTAAATCTCGAAATTTGGCAGCCCTATATGAGCACCATGCTCACGGTTTTGTTAGCCAAGAAGAAGAATGAAGGCTTTCAAGCATACCATATAACCTTCCATGCCCTCCCTTATATAGAGGCCAAAAAAGCAAAGGGAGGAGACACAAAAATGAAAGGATGGGACAACACTCTTCCAAGGCATAGGACATACTTTAAACAAAGTAAAAGGCATGCCATGCTTTTGTCTCCTCTTCAATTTTCGATATTAGCTAAGCATGGGGCTTATATTAAAAAATGAAAAAGAAATCTAGCCTATATCTTAAGTCAAATCGGCCATAAGGTCAAGGAGACAAAAGGTGATGGCTAATTTCTTTATTCATTGCTAGTTGAGTGTTTATATAAATATATCAACCTTATATAAAAGCCTATCATTTATATAAAGTGTTTGTAATATTTATATAACATGTAACTAGTCATATATGTATGAATATCTCTTTTGTATAAAACTACCTTTTATATAAATAAACTCTAATTAGTTTATTAATATATAAATACAACTTATAAATAATCATACTTTATGATATATTTCATAAGTTGTTAGTTCTCCAATAAATATTATTTCCACAAATAATAAATTCCCAATAAGTAAAATATTATTTCCATGAAATAATAATTTTCCAATTAAATACAAGCGTTGATATATTTATTAATAATCAAATTAAACTAATAAATAACCAATTGATGGTAACTTGCTATATGGTGTGACCCTATACGATCATATATTATTAGCAATATCATTCCATAATGACTCTTGGGCTTACTAGATCTTTCAACTTCTTATTACCTATTCATGGATATATGGATTGTAACATCCCAAAAACTAAGACCAAAAATTTAATTTATGTAATGACATGATTTTTCAAACAAAATTTTCAATTTAAAACTCATAAACAAATATCTCATCATTAATTCTCAAAAACAACCAACAAGTTTTCAACACAATTATTCAAATCCAGGATCCACAATCATAGCTCAAGATCAAGAGTGTGTGTACAATCACGCCGATGCCTTTCCACGATCCTCGGAAATACCTGAAACATATAACACATAACACGGTAAACATGAATACTTAGTGAGTTCCCCAAAATACCACATACAACAATTCGCCACTCGAGGCTATACTCTATACGACCCTTTGGTCAATGTGTCTCAGCGGGACCCTCCAGTCCCGTAGCTCGTTGGACCCTCTGGTCCGGTCTAGCTCGTTGGACCCTCCGGTCCAGTCTGGTTGAGGACCCTCTGGCCTCGTAAATCGTTGGACCCTCCGGTCCGGTCAGAATAGCACATAACATACATAATCTCAAGCAAACACGTATGACCTTCAGGTCCACACATAGATACCACCCTAGGTAATGTATAGTGAGAAGACTCACCTCGGGTAACTCAAATGATCTCGAACTCAAAACACTGATCTAGCCTCAGCCTAATCACACACAGAAGGGTAAAAGACCATTCAACCCCTTCAATGGTCCAAAAGTCCATTTGTTGACTAAACCCTAAAAGTCAACAAAAGTCAACCCTAAGGAGTACGCGGCGCATACCAGATCCCTACGTTGGGCGTACTCGACCACTATGCTGGTATCGGGTTGTTTGAACCCTACGCCCCACGTACTAGGATTTACGCTCAACGTACATCCCTGTTTCAATATTATCTCACTTATGATCTCAATCAGTTAAGACCTTGGCTCAAAATACAGATCTGGACCCCCTACAACCTCCTAATCCATAAAGTCGAAGACTTTATGCCTTTGCATGGTTGTAGAGGTCATCATCATCCAAAACATACCACTTCCTTCACTAAAGAGAAAATACCTCATGCATGGCTCACTCCTAACGTCCAAGATTGGATTTTTATGGATCTATAACACTTTATACACTGAATATGGACAGATCAAGGTCTATAGAGCTCCTTTACTCATAAAGTCTCCACCTTTGGGACAAAAACCCTAGAAATGGTCCATAATGCACAAATCAAAAAGATTGAGAAAGCTCCAAGCTTTTTACCTCCAAATGATGCCCCAACCTTAGAAAGTTCAGATCCAAAGCTTGCCCTCCAACTCTTGCTCCTTCAATGGAACCTCCTTCTCTTCAAAAGCACACAAAAACACTTTCAAGCTCAACCACACTCACACAAGCTCTAGAACGAGGGTTAGGGCACACTTAGGGTTTTGCTCTCTGGAAATGGTTGCTAAAAGTGAGTCCATAATGTTCCTTATATAGGGCTCACCCCCACAATTAGGGTTTCAATCTGAACCTAGTACGCCTAGCGTACTGGGTAGACTCTGCGTCAAGAATACGCTCATGAGTACGCGCAACATACTCTCCCTTATCCCCAACGTACTTAAAAGCCAAACATTTATTTCAAGGACTAATTTTGACAACTTGAGGAAAGAAAAGGATCAAAGAGATATACCTAAATTCTTGGATGTTACAATTCTCCCCCACTAGAATCAGACTTCGCCCTAGTAGTCTTGCTCCACAAATTACTCGAGGTCCTGCTCCCACATCTCCAACTCCGGTTCCCAAGTCAAATCGGACCCCTTTCGATGTTGCCACTGGACCTGAACCAGGGGCACTTCCTTGTTCCTCAGAACCTTCACTTTCCGATCTAGGATCGCAATCGGCCTCTCGATGTAATTCAGGCTCACGTCCACCTGAATGTTGTAACACCGTAAATTTCAAAACAATTTTTCGCATTTTATAAAAACATAATCCATTCATTATTCATGAAAACATCATTGTTTAAAACTCAATTCATAACATATATAAATCCCAAGATCTCATAACATAAAAATCCCGTGTGTGTACTGATCATGTCGGCGTCTTCCCGTGTACATCACTGGTACCTGAAACACACCACACAACAACTATAAGCAAAAATGCTTAGTGAGTTCCCCAAAATACTACTTACACACATACGCCTTTCCAGGCCATGACCTTCCGGTCCATGGGTCTCAGGTGACTTCCGTCCCAACCCAGTAAACCTTCCGGTCTTACCCGCGTCGACCTTCCGGTTCACATCACAATGCCTTCCGGCCCATAACAAAATGCCTTCCGGCCCACATCAAGCATAACATACATAGCACATATAAACGGCTAACTTAATCACATACAATGCATACAACTCATAACATATCCGACCTTCCGGTCACACATAGGTACCTTTCCAGGTACAGTATAGTGAGAAGACTCACCTCGCGTATCTCGGTAACTCGTAAACCCCTGAAATCACTAATGCTTGATCACCCGAGCTATAGTCCTCCTATAACACAAATACATCTCTAATTAACACTTTCCAAACTAGGGTTGACTAACTCTATCAAGTCAACATTGGTCAACTCTGGTCAACGGTCAACGGTCAACCCAACTCGCCGAGTCTAGCGTGGACTCGCCGAGTCCCTTCGAGGACCCGATTCCTCTGAATCCCCTTCCGAATCACCGAGTCACTCACCCAACTCGGTCCCTCAACCCCTGGTTCGAAAACACGGAACCACTCGCTCCAACTCGTCGAGTCTGGAAATAGACTCGGCGAGTGCATTCCATGCACAACCCCAAACGACCTTCTGAGGTCAAATTTTTTCCACTAACTCATAGATCCAGTCCTTCCAAGCTTATTTATCACGTAAAGTTCATGTCTTGGTGCTCATAACACACCCAATGAATCATAAATGGTGTTTTGACCTCAAGCACAAAGATCCCAAACCAAAACCTCCATGGATTCATAAAAATCTTGGACAAAGAGACACTCTGGACCTCCAAGGGTCCAGATCCAGAACCTAACTCGCTTAAGGGACCAAGGGAGCACTAGATCTAGCCACAAAAGGGCTCAATAAGCCCTAAATCAACATGAACATCACCTTAACAGAAAATGGTTCGAAAATAGTACCTCAAACGTGATGTTCTGGACCTCAGATCTTCAGGAAGTTGATCCTCTTGCTTCCCCTTGGCTATAGCTTCCTTTCCCTTGCTAGACAACACCTCTAAGGTCAACAATGGCTCCTTCTCTCACTCCAAACGCTCAAGCTCACTAGGGTTCCGCTCTAGGGACTGGTGAGCACAAATGACGGCCATAAGGCCCTTTAAATAGGCCCCAAACCCGAGAAATCAGGGTTTCATTAAACAGCGCAGAGTCGCCGAGTCCATCAATGCGACTCATCGAGTCCGGTCATTAATCCCAGTGAGAAATCGCGTCTCTACTCGGCGAGTCTACGCACCAACTCGCCGAGTTCTACCACAAAACTCCAAAATAAAATGAATAATTATAATACCTGAAATTCTGGATGTTACAAGTGTCCTCTAACGGTACTACTGCCATCTCATCAGCCACCCACTTCCGCAACTGGGACACGTAGAAGGTGCTTTGGATCTGGCTCCACTCCTTAGGTAGCTCCAGCTGATATGCTACCTTGCCTACCCTGGCAATCACCCTGAAAGTTCCAATATATCGAGGCCCCAACTTTCCCCGCTTCCTAAACCGGATCACTCCTTTCCATGGGGAAACTTTCAGAAGTACAAAGTCTCCGAACTAGAACTCAAGCTCGGATCGCCATCTGTCCGCATAACTCTTCTGACGACTCTGAGTCGTTTTCACCCTCTGGCTGACCTACTGAATCTGCATAGTGGTCTTCAACACTATCTCAGTGCCACCCATAACTCTCTACCCCACCTCTCCCCAGCAGATGGGACTACAACACATCCTCCTATAAAGAAGCTCAAAGGGAGGCATATCGATGCTCGAGTGATGACTGTTATTATAGGAAAACTCAGCCAAGGGTAGGTATGAGTCCCAACTCCCACCGAAATCCATAATGCATGCTCGGAGCATGTCCTTGAGCGTCTGTATCGTCCGTTCACTATGTTAGTCTGTCTACGGATGGTAGGCGGTACTAAAATGCAATCGCGTCCCAACTCCTCATGGAACTTCTTCCAGAATCTGGAAGTAAAATACACATCCTAATCCGATACTATAGACGTCGGCACTCCATGCCGAGCTACCACCTCTCACACATAAATCTCTGCCAGCTTCTCAGCAGAAGAGCTCTCACTAATAGCAAGGAAGTGAGCTCTCTTCGTCAACCGATCCACAATCACCCAGATCACGTCAACTCCATGCAACATTCTCGTTAATTTAGTGATAAAGTCCCTCGAGATCTGCTCCCACTTCCATTGGGGAATCTCTAAAGGTTGCAATAGACCATGTGGACGTTGGTGCTCTGCCTTGACCCGACGGCAGGTCAAGCACCTCTTTACTACCCATGCTACATCCCTCTTCTACAGGGCCACCAATAGTCTCTTTTCATATCCAAATACATCTTAGTGGCCCCGGGATGGATCAAAAATCTTGACCTATGCACCTCCTCCATCAGAGTGCTACAAGCCCCGCCTGTATTAGGCACCCAAATCCGACCTCGAAAGGTCATAAGTCCCCAACTATCCATCACAAACTCGGATACCTAGCCGATTACCCACTCCTTCTTACAGTTCTACGGTCTCATGGCCTCCGCCTGGGCCTCTCGAATGGTATCCAATACTGGAGTCATCACTGTCATCCTCACGCATATATCCTAAATCGGGGCACTCTCCGCCTTGAGGCTCAGGGAATCGGCTACCTTGTTAGCCTTGCCCAGATGATACAGAATATGACAATCGTAATCTTTTACCACATACAACCATCTTCTCTGGCGCATATTTAGGTTAGGCTGATCCATCGGATACTTTAAGCTCTTGTGGTCCGTATAAATGGTACACCGAACCCCGTACAAGTAGTAGCGCCGGATCTTGAGGGCGAATACCACTGCCCCAAACTCTAAATCGTGGGTGGGATACCTCGTTTCGTGAGGCTTCAGCTGCCTTGATACATATGCTATCACGTGCCCCCTCTACATAAGCAATGCACCCAACCCAGATATAGATGAATCACAATAAACCAAGAAGTCCTCCATTCCCTCAAAAAGAGCTAACACTGGAGCTTCGCACAATCTCTAGCGAAGAGTCTTAAACGAGGTCTGCTAATCAGGACCCCAAACAAAAGTAACACCCTTCAGGGTCAACTTATTGAGAAGAACAACAATCTTGGAGAAATCACTGATAAACCTCCGGTAGTAGCTAGCCAACCCCAGAAAACTCCAGATCTTGGTGGGAGATCTTGGCACCTCCCAACTCATAACCACCTTAATCTTGTCCGGGTCGACCAAAATCTCATTCTAGTTAACGAGGTGTCCCAAGAATTAGACCTCTCGTAACCAGAAATCACACTTGGAGAATTTGGCATAAAGCCTCTCCGATCTCAATACTCCAATAACCTCTCTCAAATGCTCCTCATGCTGCTCTCTAGACCTCGAATACACCAAAATATCGTCAATGAACACGATCACCAAACGATCCAACATAGGCCTGCATACCCGGTTCACGAGATCCATGAACACTACCGGTGCATTGGTGAGCTCGAAAGGCATCACCACGAACTCGTAATGCCCATAACGAGATCTAAATGTTGTCTTCTGAATATCCTCATCACGAACCCTCATCTAATGATAACCAGACCTCAAATAAATCTTGGAAAACCAAGATGCACCCTGCAACTGATCGAATAGATCGTCGATCCTCGGGAGTGGATAACGGTTCTTGACCGTCAGCTTGTTCATCTCCCGGTAATCAATGCACATCTGGTGCGAACCATCCTTTTTCTTGAACAAAAGGATCGGTGTTCCCCATGGCGAGCTACTCGGCCGAATAACTCCTGCATTTCTAGCGGCGCAAGGCGATAGGGTGCCTTGGCGATAGGTGCCGCCTCTGGAAGCAAATCAATGTGAAACTCCACCTGCCTCTCGGGAGGCACACCCGGTAACTCCTCGGGGAAAACGTCTGGAAACTCACTAACCACTGGAACCTCAGCGACAATACTCGGTCTCTCCATAACATCCCGCGTATCCGACACATACGCCAGAAAACCCATGCAACCCTGTTGCAAGCTCTACTGCTCAAGCATCCGAACAAAATGTTGACCCAGATTGGGTACCCTCGCCGAATATTGTAAGTACTCCCCCACTAGGGTTTCGGATCGTCACCAGCTGTCGCTCACAGTCGATAATGGCTCCGAATCGGCTTAACCAGTCCATGCCCACGATGAAACAGACATCCCCCATCGTGATAGGTACTAAATATACTGGAAACTCGACTCCAAAAATCTCAAGCACACATCCCCGGATCACATTAGTTGCAAAAACAACATTCTCATTAGCTATGGAGACTCTCAAAGGTCGACTCAATGCCTCACATCGGCTACTGATGTGACGACTAAATGCTAGCAATACGAAGGATCGACTCGCACCCAAGTCAAACAACACCAAAGCAGGTACAGAACTCACAAGAAAAGTATGTAAACATATCACAAATAAGCACCATATACAAACAAAAGAATAAGCAAAATATCACATACCAACCACAACATCGGGTGTCGCACGGACCTCCTCCGCTGTCAACTGGAAGGCTCTGCCGCAAGCATTCAGTCCCTCGGCCTTCACGGGCCGACTCTCGGTAGATCGAGTGGTAGGAGGCGTGCATCCCTGCGCTGATCCCTAAAGCAGCTACGGGCACTAGGCCTTCCTATGGCCAATCTAGTTGTAATCAAAGCAAACCAAAAATCCCTTGAGGCAATCCCTCGCGATATGCCCCTCCTTCCCGCACTTGTAACACACACCTACTCTGCACACCTGATCATGGCTCTTGCCGCACTTCCCACAAGTGTGACCCTTCTGACCTCCCGATCTCGAATCAGTGGGCTTTGCCCGCTTGTCCGCCGGCTGAGACTGTGTCGGCCGCTTATCCCTAATCTGAGACTCTGCCTCCTCCCTGGCCTGATTCTCTAGCTCAATCTCCCTCTTTCGAGCATTTGCCTGGAGCTCAGAAAATGTTTTGTATGTCGAGTTCTCCACGAACTCACGAAAGTCTCTCCTCAGAATGCTCAAATATCGGCTCATACGTGTCTGCTCGGTAGACACATGCGCAGGGCAAAACAACGCCCTCTCATGAAACATCCATGTGATCACAATCACAGACTGATTCCACAGGGGGAACGTACTCGTCTCGAAACATAGCGATGAACCTCTCCCAAGTCACCGCGGTATGCTCTGCAGTAGAAAAGTCAGCTATCACAAACTTCCACCAGTCCTGCGCTCCCAAGCGAAGCTGGTTCAGCGTGAACCGTACCCTCAGATCCTCCGGACAAGAACATGTGTAGAAGCATTCCTCAATGTCATAGATCCATCTCATCGCTGCTATCGGATCCTGAGTCCCATCAAACTCGGGTGGCTTCGTGTTGCTGAACTCCCGGTACAACGAGTCACCCCCTATGGCCTAGCAGCGGCGACAGCTGCGGTGGCTGCAGTAACAGCAACATCGGTAAGAGCAGCATTCCGCTCGTCAAATGTCTCAATCAGCATGGTCTTGATAGACCCATACATCTCTAGTATCTCAGCACGAATGGCTGCAACCACCTCATCATGAATCGTCCTGCGAATCTCACCATAACACCGCTGTTCTCTGGAGTGTGACGCGTACCCACCATGATGTCTCTGAAATGCAACACAAAAGAAGTCAGAGACTCGCTCGAGTATTTTTGAACTCCATCACACAACCCTACTTGTTCCTTAGTACCCTAAGGATTCTTACTCGGACTGCTTATTGGTCTGGTGTTTCCAGTAGTCCGGGCCCTATACTACCTTCCATACCACATCAGTATTCACCCCAACTCCTCCTCCTAGGATTCTAGATCACAAGTACTCTATATCTCACTGAGCGCAGGCTACCACCTAGTAGACCTCTCATAAGCTCCGCTCTGCTACCTACTCACACTCGAAGTAATTCACAGTAGCAGTAACTCCTAGGCTAAGGCATCATAAATCAGGCCACTGTAGTCCTAAATATGAATACCTAGCCTACTCTAGCATGCATAACACATCTCATAATATCTTATAACACATAACGTAAGGGTATTTTGCGAAATCACCGTTCGGGCGCTGGCTAATTGTACACGCTGCTCTTTTCCGCTCTTTTGGAATCTTTTAATCTTTTTAGAAAAATTGTTTCTTTTTGAAAACTTTTCTCAAATCCTTAGTTTGAGTTCAGATATGGCCGAAGGTGCAACCGAATCCCTGAAACCAAGGCTCTGATACCAACTTGTAACAACATGATTTTTTAAACAAATTTTTCAATTTAAAACTCATAAACTGTAAAGCCCGAGTTTCTAGGCTAGGCATTAATGATGATGTAATAGTCTAGATTAACCTTTGTAACCCGTCTTGAAATAATAAAGATGAATTATTTGAGTATTATGTGTTTTGTGCTTATTTGTGTGACTTAAATGAATTAAGGATAAAAATAAGCGTCAAAATGAAATGTTAGATAAACCCGATATCTATAAAAGATGTGGTAGTGGTCGTGGCAAGGTTTCCAAATATATATAAAATGCTGAAATCCGAGTTATAACGAAGGAGTTATGACCTGTGGAAGTTTCGCGACAGAACCAACACAACGCTGAATGACGTAAAAAGTGAATTTACGTTTGAGCGATATTTAGCCTTAGTTATCTAAACGAAAGTCGTAGAATACGTTAAACCAAGAGCGTGTGTAAAAAGAATGTCCAAATCTGACTTCGTACGAAGAATTTATGATTTTTCTAAGTTTCAGCTTAGCAGTATGCAACATGAAGTTCGGATTTGAGATCGAGTGATTTCTACCCAAAACAATCTACATGAGAATCGAATATCTTGTCGATAGTGGTGCAACGGAAGAAAGACAAACGAAAACGAACGTCGGATGAAGAAGTTATGATTTTCTAACGAAGTTTTCCTGTCCCTACATACTAAAAATAATATAATAAAAATAACACAAAATTAGCCGACGGAGTCTAAACGAAACCTTTTGTAACCCGTCTTGAAATAATAAAGATGTATTATTTGAGTATTATGTGTTTTGTGCTTAATTGTGTGACTTAAATGAATTAAGGATAAAAATAAGCGTCAAAATGAAATGTTAGATAAACCTGATATCTATGAAGGATCTGGTAGTGGTCATGGCAAGGTTTCCGAATATATATAGAATGCTGAAACCCGAGTTATAACGAAGGAGTTATGACCTGTCGAAGTTTCGCGAAAGAACCGACACAACGCTGAATGACGTAAAAAGTGAATTTACGTTTGAGCGATATTTAGCCTTAGTTATCTAAACGAAAGTCGTAGAATACGTTAAACCAAGAGCGTGTGTAAAAATAATGTCCAAATCTGACTTCGTACGAAGAAGTTATGATTTTTCTAAGTTTCAGCTTAGCAGTATGCAGCACGAAGTTCGGATTTGAGATCGAGTGATTTCTACCCAAAGCAATCTACACGAGAATCGAAGATTTTGTCGATAGTGGTGCAACGGAAGAAAGACAAACGAAAACGAACGTCAGATGAAGAAGTTATGATTTTCTAACGAAGTTTTCCTGTCCCGACATACTAAAAATAATACAAAATTAGCCGACGGAGTCTAAACGAAAGTTGTAGAGCACAGTCTCACCTACGCGTGGATATAAAGAATGTCAAAAATGGAGCTCGTATGAGAATATATGAATTTATGAAGTTTTTAAATAATTAAAATATATAAATAAAATTATTTATTCGGATAATATCTGAATCTATGACTCACCTATCTGATCCGAAGGGTACGCCCCGCGTAACCTTTGAGTACGCCCAACGTACTTTGGCCTTATGTGGTCTGAGAGAGAGCCGCGTAGCACCACCCGTGGCTCGCCACGTAGCAGTCTTATCTGAACTCCGCTCAACGTAAGGCTTGGTACGCCTAGTGTACGCATGAAAGAGGCATTACGCCCCGCGTACTTGCAAGTTACGCCCAACGTAACGCGAGGGTTCAGCCCTATAAATAGAAATCGACCCCCATCCGAATTTGGTTGCTCAAATTCTTCTCTACTCCCTTCTACTTTCTTCAATATTGCAAGTTTTACCCCCCCCCCCCCCCGAAGCCCCGATATTAATCCCGACTCATGAAGCATGTCCCGAAGCCCCGAAGATCCCGAGAAAAATAGTTTTCGAGCCGAAGCTCTGCCCGCGTGAAGCCCGGTTTTTAAGGAAACACCCCGATTTCCACGAAGAATATTATTTTAATAGACGAGGTGTTGTCCAATCGTCGTCTTATCAAGTGAGTGTATATTCCTTTTCTTCTCACACATAGACATGAAGTATCTCCTAGTGAATACGTGATATGCGTATATAGATATATATTATCTGTTACTTGGAATGAATCTGTATATTTGGAATGAGTATTAAATGAATATCTTATCAGTTTTTAAGTTGCATATGTATGCATATGTATATTGTTATCAACAAAATGTTGGGTAGAACTTGGGTAGATAGTTGTCGTGTGATAAACTGATGAGAGGCCTCGATGTTGTAGTTGATCTAGTCATCTAGCGGAGTATGGATGACGACCACAGACTCTTTCTAGACTGTCATGTGGAATTTTGGCATGTACATAACCTGTAGGTGTTGTGGGCTTAATGTTCACCAGTGTACTATATCCCCCTCATGGTTGTGTTTAGGACATCTATTGTTAAGGAAACCCCTTGTAGTAATGTTCGTCCCGATGAAAAATCCTAGATTAGGTCCCTGGTAATACATGTTGTTTTAGGGACGTAAAGTGAGGATAATGGGAAGGGGTAATCGGGTTATTGTTGATTGGTGAATTTAAATATAATTATTTATTGTAGGATGAAAACCCTATATGCTAACCAGGCTCCCAAGTCTGACCCACTCAGTTTATTTGTATTACAGGAAGTGGCGCGAGGGCATAAGATGGATGAAACATCAAGTTATTTTGTTTATAAGCCTATAGTTGTATATAACTGTTGTATGGCTTGTAATTTGTCGTTTATGCTTTTTGGTCTGTATAGGAACATGACATCCCGAGTTTTGATATCTAATGAAAATGCATTCCTTCAAGAAATGCTTTGGTAAATATTATTTTATCATATTTTGTTTTTGGGAACAAATTTCGCAACTCTTTTAAATCAACGGATTTACTCTGAAATTATTTTAAAAGCATAAATGAAACCGGTCTTTTCTGGCCGTGATTTTGGGGATGTCACATAAACAAATGTCTCATCATTAATTCTCAAAAGCAACCAACATATTTTCAACACAATTATTCAAATCCAGGATCCACAATCATAGCTCAACATCAAGAGTGTGTGTACAATCACGCTTGTTCCTTTCCTCGATCCTCGGAAGTACCTGAAACACATAACACATAACACGATAATCATGAATGCTTAGTGAGTTCCCCAAAATACCACATACAACAATTCGCCAATCGAGGCTATACTCTATACAACCCTCTGGTCAATGTGTCTCACCGGGACCCTCCAGCCCCGTAGCTCGTTGGACCCTCTGATCCGGTGTAGCTCGTTGGACCCTCCGGTCCGGTCTGGTTGAGGACCCTCTGGCCTCGTAAATCGTTGGACCCTCCGGTCCGGTCAAAATAGCACATAGCATACATAATCACAAAACACATAGTCTCAAGCAAAACGTATGACCTTCCGGTCCGCACATAGATACCACCTTAGGTAATGTATAGTGAGAAGACTCACCTCGGGTAACTCGAATGATCTCGAACTCGAAACACTGATCTAGCCTCCGCCTAATCACATACAGAAAACATCTCTACTTAATAAAGGCTCTCACAGGCTAGACTAATCCCTTCCTATGCTCTCTCATAAGGGTAAAAGACCATTCTACCCCTTCAATGGTCCAAAAGTCCATTTGTAGACAAAACCTTAAAAGTCAACAAAAGTCAACCCTAAGGAGTACGCGGCGCGTACCAAATCCCTATGTCGGGCGTACTCGACCACTACGTTGGTATCAGGTTGTTTGAACCCTACACCCCGCATACTGGGATTTATACTCAACGTACGTCCTAGTTTCACTATTATCTCACTTATGGTCTCAATCAGTTAAGACCTTGGCTCAAAATACAGATCTGGACCCCCTACAACCTCCTAATCCATAAAGTCGAAGACTTTATGCCTTTGCATGGTTGTAGAGGTCATCATCATCCAAAACATACCACTTCCTTCACTAAAGAGAAAATACCTCATGCATGGCTCACTCCTAACGTCCAAGATTGGATTTTTATGGATCTATAACACTTTATACACTGAATATGGACATGTCAAGGTCTATGGAGCTCCTTTACTCATAAAGTCTCCACCTTTGGGACAAAAAACCTATAAATGGTCCATAATGCACAAATCAAAAAGATTGAGAAAGCTCCAAGCTTTTTACCACCAAATGATGCTCCAACCTCAGAAAGTTCAGATCCAAAGCTTTCCCTCCAACTCTAACTCCTTCAATGGCACCTTCTTCTCTTCAAAAGCACACAAGAACACTTTCAAGCTCAACGACACTCAAACAAGCTCTATAACGAGGGTTAGGTCACACTTAGGGTTTTGCTCTCTGGAAACGGTGGCTAAAAGTGAGGCTATAGTGTTCCTTATATAGGGACCACCCCCACAATTAGGGTTTCAATCTTAACCTACTACGCCCAGCGTACTGGGTAGACTATGCGTCAAGAATACGCTCATGAGTACCCGCAACGTACTCTCCCTTACGCCCAACCTACTCAAAATCCAAACATTTATTTCAAGGACAATTTTTGACAACTTGAGGAAAGAAAAGGATTAAAGAGATATACCTGAATTCCTGGATGTTACAATTTAAAATTTAATAATTATAAAACCATTTGTCTGAAAACGTCCATAGCATCAACTCATATCAAAACCAATGTATCAATAATCAAAATATGTCATGATAAAGCAACATCAGAGTATAACTCCCGAAGATCTCATGTGCGGAAAATGTAGTGGATGCACTGCGATCATGTCAGCTCCTTTCCCTTTGAAAAGGAAGTACCTAAAAACAAAACTGAAAATTGTAAGCAGAAAGCTTAGTGAGTTCCCCATCATACCATATCCCATACATTAACACACTGCCTAGTATATCCGGGTGTTGGCCTACCCCTTCGGTCTCTTTCAACCGGTAATCGCCTAACATATCAGGGTGTTGGCATACCCCTTCGGTCTCTTTCAACCGGTAACTGCCTAGTATATCTGGCTGTTGGCCTACCCCTTCGGTCTATTTCAACCGGTAATGGGACAATTTCACCCCTATCACTAACATATATCATCCTAGTACAATAACACATAAGTCACATACTGCCTAGCATATATGGGTGTTGGCTTACCCCTTAAGTCTTTTCGACCGGTTACGGGGTCTATCCCACCCCTCCTACCACTATCACATAATATCATAGCATATTAGCACATAAAGAATAACAAATAGTGGCATACTAGACAATTATCACAAATACAATCTTGTCAACTATAATCAACTACTTGTGGGCTGACATTGTGCCTTCGACCTACTTCTACTGGAAGGTAACTCACCTTGAATATCGGAAAGTAGCTAAAAATCCTCAGCTCCGACAAACAACCCAAGTCAAGCTCCTATACATAAAAGATTTCCTTAATTACCTTTTCATACTCATAACCCCCTTAAGGGTCAACTTGGTCCTAGTCCAAGTCAAAGTCAAAGTCAAAGTCAACGCTCCGAGTTGACTCAGCTCATCGAGTTCACTCCTCAACTCGTTGAGTCCCCATAAATCATAGAATCGTGAAATCACGATCCAACTCGTCGAGTTTTTCCTTCAACTCGTTGAGTTCCTCGTTCTCAACAGAATCGAGACTTTCCACTACAACTCGTCGAGTCCCCTTGTGGACTTGTCGAGTTCCTTCTGTCTTCAAAAAACCAAGAAAACCCTAGCCAACTCGCCGAATCATCTCTTTAGCTCGTCAAGTTTACTCAATAATCAAAAAGGTCGAGGGACCACGATCCAACTCATTCAGTTGGGTAAACAACTCGTCAAGTTTCCTTAGTCTTAACTCATTCAGTCACTTCCAAGTGAGTCTAATGCCTCCAAACCATAGATCTAGTCCCCTTAGGCTGAGATACCATGTAAAGTTGCTAACTTTACGTCCATGAATGGTATCAAGAGGCTAGAAACCCTAAAACTAAGCTTTATAAGGGACCTAAGTCATGGAGAAGGACGAAGACTTGATAAAGCTAGCAACTTTAAGTCTCAATAGGTCGTGAAATGACTAGATCTGAAGTCACAACTTCATAACGTGTTTAACCCCATAAATGACACCAAAAAAGCTACTAAGACCATAAACTTCTCAAAGAAGAGATCTAGCAAATAAATAGTCAAGTTATCGACTTTATACCTCCAAATGGTTGCCAAAACACTGAAGATCCCGGATCTAAAGCTCCTCCCTTCGACCTTGGACCACCAACTTCACACTCCTTCAAGAAAAACACCAAAGAACACTCTTAAGGCTCACTCACACTCAAAATAGGGAAAGACGCACGATTAGGGTTTGCTCTGTACTGAGTGAACGATGAGGGAGGCCACAATGACACATTAAGGCCTTTAAATAGGGTGCAAAACCCTGAAAATTAGGGTTTCATTTCTGTCAGCCTACTCCTCGAGTTGAAGCCTCTCAACTTGTCGAGTAGGTTTTTTAACCCATGTACGGAAACCACACTCTGCGATGTAGTGTCAACAGCCTGCGGCTATCATAGTCGAAGGAGGAAATTTGACCCACGATACGCTCACTCTTCCGGTGTTCCTCTTTCATAGCCTCCTGTCAGGCCTCCCGGATTCGCTCCAAAAGCGGAGTCACTACTGTCATCCTCAGGAAGATGTATCTGATCGGGGCCACGAATACTGTTCTGGCTAAGTGCATCGGCCATAACGTTGGCCTTCCCCAAGTGGTAGAGAATCTCACAATCGTAATCCTTCACCACATCCAACCACCGTCATTGTCTCATGTTTAGATTTTTTTGGTCCATCAATTACCTCAAACTCTTGTGATCCATGTAAATGGTACAATTGACCCCATAGAGGTAGTGTCGCCAAATATTGATGGTAAAAGAAACCGCCCCCAACTCCAGGTCATGTGTCAGGTAATTCGCCTCGTGAGGCTTCAACTGCCTCGTCCCTCGAGGCGTAGGCGATGATGCGCCCTCTCTGCATCAACACTGCGTCCAAACCCGAGATGGACGCATCACAATACACTACAAAATCCTCAATGCCCTCTGGCAAGGCTAAGATCAGTGCCTTGCACAACCTCAGCCTCAACGTTTCGAACGCTACCTACTGCTCAGGCCCCCAACGAAAGAAAACAACCTTCTTCATCTGCCGGGTCAGGGGTACCGCTTGTTGGATTAGTGTCTAAGTCTATAAATATAATTGGTATGTACTTGACCCGACTCGGCATGGTCCATTTGGGTTTCATGGCATCAGAACATTTGGATAGACCGTTTGTGAGAAGAGGACATTTGTGACATATTAATATAATAAAATTTCTAATATATTAATATGAAGTCATGTTATTTAATTAGTATTGATCAAGAATTAATTTGGACTTAATTTAGTGATCAAAATAGACTAATTAAATATATGGGGATTGATTGTGTAAATCATTCATTCTTATATATGTGGGCTTATGATCCATGATTCCTTATGTTGGGTTTAACCCATGTGGTGACCCATGGATACTCCATGGAGGTTAAAACCCATGGAGCATAAGAATGGGTAAAGTCATGGGTTACATGGTGTAACCCTAATGTGCACACTATATAAGGACCCCTTTAGCTCAAGAAATTGGCATTAGTGATACATATATGAGGGCTAGCCGATTTGAGCATGAGTGTCTTCTTTTCATGGTTATTCCAATTGTTAATGATGTTGTGTGAACCATTTGAGGTGTCACACTTGGGGCACCAGGCTCTCGAGCTTCATGGAGTCAAGCCACATCAAGAGGTATGTATTCTAACTTGTTATATTACCCAAGTATCTAAAATATTGTATGCTAGATAGGGTAATACCTTGGAATATTCATATTTGCATGTATAATAGAGAAAACATAGATCCAAGGTATTTAGGTTTGCATGTACACTTTGGAGTGTTAGAATGCTCATAACCCAACACCGCTATCTTGGAGAAATCCTGAATGAATCTCTGATAATAGCCTTCTAAACCGAGGAAGCTCCAAATCTCATATGGAGACCTCGAAACCTCCTATCTCATCATGGCCTCCACCTTGGCTGGATCGACTAGAATACCATTTTGGTTGACAAGGTTCCCCAGAAACTACACCTGGAGCAATCAGAAATCGCACTTGGAGAACTTTGCGTACAAGCTCTCCCTCCTTAGGGTATCTAACACCTCTCGCAAGTGCCCCTCACGCTGCTCCTGGGTCTAGGAGTACATCAAGATGTCATCGATAAAAACTATCACAGACCGATCGAACATCAGTCTGCACACGCGGTTCATGAGATCCATGAACGCAGCAGGATCATTGGTGAAGCCAAACAACATCACCATGAACTCATAGTGACCATAGCGAGCCTTAAAGGTTGTATTCTACACATTGTTGTCCCTGACTCGCATCTAGTGGTAGCCTGATCGCAGATCAATCTTGGAGAACCAAGATGCACCCTGAAGCTGGTCAAATAAGTCATCAATCCTCGAGAGGGGATAGCGGTTATTCACCATTACCTTATTCAGCTCCCGGTAATCTATACACATCCAATGTGACTCATCCTTCTTCTTCACAAACAGGACCGGGCCCCCCATGGCGAATTGTTCGGTCTGATAAATCCCTTATCTAACAGCTCATGTAGCTGTGTAGACAACTCCTGCATCTCGAGAGGAGCCAACCGATATGGTGCCTTGGCTATCGGAGCCGCACCAGGAACTAGGTCAATCCTGAACTCTACCTGCCTCTCTGGATGTACCCCAGGCAAATCCTTCGAGAACACGTCCGGGTACTCCCGTACGATCAGTACATCGTGTACGGTCGCCTTACCCTTCTCATGGGTATCCATGACATAGGCGACATAACCTGTGCAACCCTATTGAAGGTAGCATCTCGCCCTCGCTGACGAGCACAAAGTCGGTCCACCATGCGGCCTTTCGCCCTGAATCACCAATCCTCCCCCACTTGGGGTCCTAAATCACACTAGCCACCACTCATAGTCGATCACTGGCCCATTGGGGCTCAACCAGTCCATACCCACGATAAGCTTTTTCCCTCACAGGGGAATAGGGTCTAAATCCATGGAATACTGCTCATCGAACAAGTACAGTGTACATCCCCGATGAACCCCCGCGACCTGAACGATCCTGTCATCTGTAATCTCTACATCAAGGGGACAGTCCAGCTCCCCTAGAGCTCCAACAAATCGCTTGCTAAGCGCAAGCGATACAAAGGATCGGGTAGCCCCCGAGTCAAATAATACCCGCACTGGGATACCGTTCATATGGAACGATCCTAAAACAAGATACATGAAATATAAATATTAAAACTGACATATATCAAAAACTAGGGAGAAGAAACATACAAGTCACTATATCTGGTGCGACACACGCCTCCTCGACGGTCAGTTGGAAGGCTCGACTCCTCACCAACGGAGCATCTGACTTGCCCTGGCAGCCATTTGTGATTTGCATGGTCGTTGGTGCTGGCGCCGCTACTGGCACTCCTGATACCAATCTCGGGTAGTTGGACTTTTTATGGCATCGCTGATTGCGGTGAAAACAAAGCATGTCTAATATATGAATGGTGGGGGTAGGGGAAGTACAATCCCTGCTAAAGTGCCCCAGCTTGCCACACTTATAGCAGCCCGATCCCCCTACTCTACAAACTCCCTCATGCGTCTTGCCGCATTTCCCACAGCGTCTCCACCCCTGTTGGCCCTTCGACCTCGAGTTTAATCCCTTGGGTTTCTTCACTAAAACCCCAATCGTCTGCCCAGTCTCCGCCTTCCTCTACCTGATGTGCTCTATGTCAATCTCCCGCTCTTGTGCCTTGCCTATCATATCATCCAAAGTCGGGCACGCCGAATAGCTGACATATTTCTGAATGTCAGCTCTCAACATATCATGGTATCGGGTTTTCTTTATCTCCTCATCACTCACATTTTGGGGCACCAACAAGGCCTTCTCCCTGAACTTGGCAGTAATATCCGCCACCGTCTCAATAGTCTGTCTCATATCCAAGAACTCCCTGGCCGCCTGTTGAACCTCCATAGATGGCGTAAATCCTCCTGAAACATGGACACAAAATTGGACCAGGTCATGGCCACAATGGTTGGGACTCCCAAAGTATCACCGACTGCCTCCCACCAGTCTCTATCTCGCTCCCTCAAACACCCAGCAACGAATCTGACCTTCGACCCCTTAGGGCAGAAGCTCGTCACTTGTGCAGACTCAATGTCTTCGATCCATCGCCTAGCCACAATGGGGTCTTTCACCCCGCAGAATTCTGGTGCTCTGCATCCCCTTAAATCATTGAAAGAGAGCGTATGAGTCCCTGACTGGCCAGGTGTCATGTCACTCCTGAATGCCCTAAGGCGATCCTCCATCAATTCAATGATACCCTCCTTGATCGACCCAAAAATCACCGACGTTGACTCAACTATGCCTCTCATAATCTCATAAGTAATGAACTCACACAATCCATCATCAACTGTTTCGGAACCCATACCCGAACCTAACCCAGACTCATAGCAATCACGGTACATGCGGAATCCACTCCGCAAGATACATCTGTCTCAAGATCTCTCAAAGATTCCTCGGCATGCTGAATAGCATCTGACAACCCTTGCTAACCCAGACAAAAGCAGAAAATCGACCCGAGATCCAACTTATCACAAATCCCAAGAAATACAAATACCCGATATCCACCAGAAATGGCCGAAGATAGCATATCCGCAAACATATGAAGGAATCCTGACCACCTCCTCATGTGATACCTCGACCACCCTGAGAACATAATGTAACACCTCATTCCGATCCCTATGACAATCCAAATCAGGGTCATACATAACATCGAGAGGTCTCACACTCTTCCACTATTGGTTCCCCGCAGCTTTCCAAGAGTCAAGTATAGATCCTCTGCTTTCAGTAGTACGGACCCATACTACATTCCACATCTATCTGTACTTCCCCCTTGGTTTACCTTGGTTTACCAAAGCCACCTCCTATCCATGTATATGATTCACAATCAAACAAAAAATTATACTAATCTCATCCTAGGCTTTCCCTAGGGTAATCTCCGATCCACTCTCCTCCATCAGTTGCATAAGAAATCCCTGCTATCTCTCCCTTACTAGCTCGTGGATACCTTTACATATTACTAAGACCAGATAATTCTTCGAATGAGATGTCCTACCATACAACGGCTGAACACAAACAAGAGCTATGAAATATGGTTAGACCTAACCTTCTGAAATTATTTAGTCCTCATAATATGTAACTTAATGTATTCATTTACTAGTTAGTTAAAGATAACTAGGAATCCTAAAAGCACAAAGCAAGCAACATTAAAGCATTGAGTAACCAAAACCAGCCATATCCTAAACAGGCCATCATCTTACTGACTAATCAGTACTACCATGCAGCTCAATAAGCACACACACTAGGCATACAAAACATCATTCCTAGATCCTTAGCCCTAATCTAGCATGTAGTTCAATATGCATATCGAGTAGGCATACAAGGCATCCTTCCTACATCCTTAGCCCCAATCTAGCATGTAGTTCACATATTCATACTTCATGTCATAATATAACATGTATGAATATAACAATATGCACATCTAGTAGGCATACAAGGCATCCTTCCTACATCCTTAGCCCCAATCTAGCATGTAGTTCACATATTCATACTTCATGTCATAATATAACATGTATGAGTATCTTGGGGGAAACTTACTTGAGCCTAGCCGATTGCATGCATCACACTCCTTGTTATTTATAAAAACCCTTAATCTTAATTTTAGAAAAATTATTTTTCATGTAAAAATCTTGCAAACCCTCGATTTGAATCTAGACACCCTCGAAGGTGTGTCCGGATCCCTCAAACCAAGGCTCTGATACCAACTTGTAACATCCCAAAATTCATGACCAAAAATTTCATTTTTAATTACGTAATTATAAAATCCAGTAGTCTAAAAACATCAATAGTGTCATCACATGTCATAATCAAAATCAATATCCAAAACATGTCATAAGAAAATAACATCAGAGTACAACTCAAAAAAGATCTCATGTGCGGAAAATCATAGTGTGATGTGTTGCGATCATGTCGGCTCCTTTCCTTTCGAAGAAGAGGTACCTAAAACCAAAACTGAAAACTGTAAGCACGAAGCGTAGTGAATTCCCCCATCATACCACATACGATACCATAAACATACTGCTTAGCATATCCGGGGTCAGGCCTACCCCTTCGGTCTCTTTCAACCGGTACTGCCTAGCATATCAGGGTGCTGGCCTACCCTTCAATCTCTTTCAACTGGTACTTCCTGCCATATCAGGGTGCTGGCCTACCCCTTCGGTCTCTTTCAATCGGTATCCGCATAGCATGTTAGGGTGTTGTCCAACCCCTTCGGTCTATTTTAATCGGTAACTGCCTAGCATATCTTGGTGTTGGCCTACCCCTTCGGTCTCTTTTAACCGGTAACTACCTAGCATATATGGGTGTTGGCCTACCCCTTCGGTCTCTTTTAACCGGTTACGGCGTCTATTTCACCCTATCACTACCACATAACAGCCTAGCATATCAACACGTAAATCACATAGTGCCTAGCATATATAGGTGATGGTCTACCCCTTCGGTCTCTTTTGACTGCTTACGGGGTCTACTACAGCCCCTACCACTACCACGTAATAACATAGCATACAATCACATAAACCTTGACATATAGTGGCATATCAGACAATTATCACAACGACAATTATCACAACGACAATCATCTCAATTGTAAACGACTACTAGTGGGCCGGCATTGGTGCCTTCGACCAACTTATACCGGGAAGGTAACTCACCTCAACTTTGTGTTCTGAAATCGTACTCCTCGGATGGCTCGAGACACCTCTCCCTCAAATAAGTCAGAAAAGATGCCAAACTTCTGGATCTACAAGCTCTCTTCAAGTCCTTACTCCTTGCTCTTCAAAACCTCCAAAACAACACCAAAATGCTCTAAGTAAGCTCAAGATACATGCAATGCAGTTAAGGTTCAAGTTAGGCACTGTGAGGACAAGGGAGGTTGAGAGGATAAGGGTTTGGAGGGTTATAAGTTGATTAAATAGGGGTCAATACCTAAAAATTAGGGTTTGCATATGATCAACCTACGCCTAGCGTACGTATGGATACGCCCAACATATGCATGGGGACTCCGCACTCCGCGCCTCATATATGTACGCCGTGCGTACACCTTGTACGCCCAACGTACGTCTCCACCACAAAATCCCAACATTTCATAATCATAACTTGAATAGAAAGCAACATAATACCTGACAAGTCTCGGGCGTTACAACCATACTTAACACTAGTACGCCTTTCGTACACTTATGTACGCCCCACGTACTAGGTTTAACCTTATAACCATCAAAATTCTGAAAGCCATAACTTCTCCGTTATAAGTCTGTTTCCGATGATCCTTTTATCCATGGAAAGGTACCAAAAAGCTCTACGATTCTATCAACTCATACTTGCCTTAAATTTTCCCGAACAAAACTTCAATTTCCATAAAAGCCCGAGTTGCCACTTCACGGTTATACCCTTAGGCTCCAAGTCACAAACCAAACTCCCGGATCATCGAACCTACATTACCCACACCCCAAATGTGCTTAAATTTCCCCTTCACAAAGGCCCTAGGGCATATGATATGTAACGACGTGAAAATTTAAAACAAGTTTTCTTTCATTTTTCAACCATAACATATCTCTAAAAAAAAATCATTTCAAAACACAAGTGTATCAAATGTTATTATGGTATAACACATCCCAGACTCTCAACTACAGAAATTCTCTATCTATGTGTACTAATCATGCCAGCACCTTCCCGCGATCCTCGCTAGTACCTGAAACACATATCACATAACACGGTAAGCATAAATGCTTAGTGAGTTCCCTAAAATACTACATACAACACATAATCCACTCCAGGCTACCGCTCTACGAGACCTTCCGGTCAATGTGTCTCAGGGTCCTTTCGGTCCCACAATCTGAATAGACCTTTTGGTCCTACTCTATCGACCTTCCTGTCCACACCATATCGACTTTCCGGTCCATTCACTGTTGACCTTCCGGTCCATACCATACTACTCATAACATACAAAACATATACATATCACATGGAAAACATATATCACATACTCGTCATATCACCTAAGACCTTCCGGTTACACATAATTACCATTCAAGGTAAAGTATAGTGAGAAGACTCACCTCGTATGATGTCTAGAGTACTCTCGCTCTCGATATCCCCGATCTAGCCTCCTCATATCAAAATGATAATATCTTTAATCAATACTCTCTATATGTTCTCATCTCTTAATAATGGGTAGAATACCATTTTACCCTTCCACAGCCCCTCTTGAATCAGTTTGACCAAAACCCAAAGGTCAACAGAAGTCAACTCCAGTCAACGGTCCAACTTTGACGAGAATCGTCGAGTGCACTCGGGTGACTCGGCGAGGCCATGTGTGTCCTCTGAATCCTCCTAAGGTCTCACTCGACTCGTCGAGTTAACCTTTCACTCGACTGGTTACCACTAATCACGAATCGCGGGGCAACCCGATCCGACTCGTCGAGTCCTCTCATGGACTCGGCGAGTTTCCTCCATGACACTACTCATTTGAACTTCTGAGGTCAGATCTGCTTCTCTAACTTATAGATCTGACATCCTATCACTCAAAAGTCACGTAAAGATTCAATCTTTATGTCCATGCACCACACATCTAGCTCTCTTTGATAAAATAATCCTTATATGGGTGTCTTAGGCTCAATACTCTTATTTGACTGCATCAAGCTAGGTTGTTGGGACTCTCTGGACCTCTCAAGGTCCAGATCTAACGTCTATGCCACAAAGGGACATCACATACTCCATAACTCAACTAAAAAGGGCAAGGAAACCCTAGATTCATGAGATCCACTATATACACGAAAATAGGCATGAATTCATACCTCAAACAACAATCTTTGATGAGGTGATAGTAGATCTGAGTTCCCCAATTAGCCTAGCTTGAATCTCTTCCTTCCTTCTTGCAAGAATGCACAAATGTTGAAGAAATTAGCTCCTTCCCTCACTCTCTATGCTCTCTGGTTTGTTTAGGGTTTCTCAAGGGTGTGTGGCCGCAAATGAAGGCCATCAGCACCTTTAAATAGGGCACATGCCCAAAGATTTAGGGTTTCTGCCAACAGCGCGGACTCCTCAAGTCGATTTGTCGACTCGTCGAGTCCATTCATTAATCCGAGTCACCAGTCGAGTTCCTACTTGACGAGTTTAGGCGTCAACTCGTCGAGTCCCTCTTCTTAACTCAAACATAAATACTTAAATTATGATACCTAAAAATCCGGGATATTACAATTCTCCCCCACTAGAATCAGACTGCACCCTTGAAGTCTCATTCTACAAACAGCTCTGGATGCTGCTCTCGCATCTCCGTCTCCGGCTCCCAAGTCAGCTCGGACCCTCTCCGATGTTGCCACTAGACCTGAACCAGGGGCACCTCTTTGTTCCTCAGAACCTTGATCTTACGATCCAAGATCGCAATCGGCCTCTCAATGTAATTCAGGATGGCATCCACTTGAATATCCTCTAGCGGCACTACAACCATCTCATCGGCTATACACTTTCACAACTGGGATACGTGGAAGGTGTCATGGATCTGACTTAACTCCTCGGGTAGCTCTAAATGGTATGCTACCTTGCCCACTCTGGAAATCACCCTGAAAGGACCAATGTATCGGGGCCCCAGCTTGCCTCTCTTCCTGAACCGGATCACTCCTTTCCAAGGAGATACCTTCAGGAGTGCAAAGTCTCCAACCTAAAACTCGAGCTCAGATCGTTGCCTATCCGCATAACTCTTCTGGGGACTCTATTCCATCAGTAACCTCTGTCTGACCTGCTGAATCTACTCCGTCGTCTTAAGCACTATCTCAGTGCTACCCATCACTCATTGCCCTACCTCTCCCCAACAGATGGGGGTCCGACACTTCCTCCCATATAACAGCTCAAAGGGAGGCATACCAATACTAGAATGGTGGCTGTTGTTGTAAGAAAACTCAACCAAAGGTAGGTATGTCTCCCAACTTCCACCAAAGTCCATAAGACATGCTCGAAGCATGTCCTCGTGCATCTAAATTGTCCACTCACTCTTTCCATCTGTCTATGGGTGGTAAGCAGTACTGAAGTGCAATCTCATACCCAAATCCTCATGGAACTTCTTCTAGAACCTGGAAGTGAAACGTACATCTCCGGTCTGACACAATCGATATCGGCACTCCATTCCGCGACACCACCTCTCTCACATACATCTCTTCCATCCTCTCTGTGGAAGAGCTCTCACTGATAGCAAGGAAGTGAGTGCTCTTCGTCAGCCGATACACAATCACCCAAATTGCATCAACACCCCTCGCGGTCCTCGGCAATTTGGTGATGAAATCCATAGAAATATGTTCCCACTTCCACTAGGGAACCTCTAGCTGCTGCAACTTACCATGTGGACGGTGGTGCTCAGCCTTAACCTGGTGACAGGTCAAGCACCTCTCTACTACCCACACAACATCCCTCTTCATACAGGGCCACCAATAATCTCTCTTTAGGTCCAAATACATCTTAGTGGCCCCGAGATGGATCGAGAATCTCGATCTGTGTGCCTCCTCCATCATTATGCTACGTGCTCCGCCCGTATAAGGCACCCAAACCCGACCTCTAAAGGTCATAAGCCCTCGACTATCGGTAAAAAACTCGAATACATGCCCAATCACCCGCTCTCTCTTGTGGTTCTCTGGTCTCATAGCCTCTGCCTGGGCCTCGCGAATGGTATCCAACACCGGAGTCATCACCATCATCCTCATACATGTATCTCGAATCAGGGCACTCTCCGTCCTGCGGCTCAGAGCATCAGCTACCATGTTAGCCTTACCCAGGTGGTACAGAATCTCACAGTCATAATCCTTCACCACATCCAACCATCTCCTCTGGCGCATGTTCAGGTTGGGCTGAACCATCAGATACTTCAAACTCTTGTGGTCTGTGTATATGGTTTAGCGAACCCCATACAAATAATGGCGCCATATCTTGAGGGCGAACACTACTGCCCCCAACTCCATATCGTGGGTGAGATACCTCGACTCATGAGGCTTTAGCTGCCTTGATGTGTATGCTATCACGTGCTATCTCTGCATAAGCGCCGCAACCATCCCCGATATAGACGCGTCAAAGTACACCACAAAATCCTCCATTCCCTCCGGAAGGGCTAACACCGTGGCTTCGCATAATCTCTGGCGAAGCGTCTCAAACGAGGTCTGCTGCTCTGGACCCCAAGCAAAAGTCATGCCCTTCCGGGTCAATCTGGTGAGGGGAACGAAAATCATAGAGAAAACCCTGATAAATCTCCGATACTAGCCGACCAACCCTAGAAAACTCCTGATTTCGATGGGGGATCTCGGCACCTCCCAACTCATAACAGCCTCAATCTTGGCCGGATCGACCGATATCCCATTATGATTAACAAGATGCCCCAAGAACTGGACCTCTCGTAACCAGAAATCACACTTGGAGAATTTGGCATAAAGCCTCTCCGATCTCAACACTCCAAGGATCTTCCTCAGAAGCTCCTCATGCTGCTCACTGGATCTCAAATACACTAGAATATCGTCGATGAACACAATCACTTATCGATCCAACATCGTTCTGCATACTCAGTTCATAAGATCCATGAATGCTGCTGGTGCATTGGTGAGCCCAAAAGGCATCACCACGAACTCGTAATGCCCATAACGATTCTTAAACGTCGTCTTCTGGATATCCTCATCCCTCACCCTCATCTGGTGATATACAGACCTCAAGTCTATCTTGGAGAACCAAGATCCTCCTTGCAACTGCTCGAATAGATCATCGATCCTCGGCAGGGGATAACGGTTTTTGACCGTCAACTTGATCAAATCCCGGTAATCGATGCACATCTGGTGTGAACCATCCTTTTTCTTGACAAAAAGGATCGGCATTCCCCATTGTGAGCTACTCGGTTGGATGAATCTCTTCCCCAACAACTCCTGAAGCTGCGAGGATAACTCCTGCATCTTTGGTGGCGTAAGGCGATAGGGTGCCTTGGCAATAGGCGCTGCCCCCAGAACCAAATCGATGTGTAACTCCACCTGCCTCTCGGGAGGCACACCCGACAGCTCCTCTGGGAAAACATCCGGAAACTCTCGCACTATTGGAACCTCACCGATAGAACTCGGCCTCTCTGCGATAACTCGCATATCCATCACATAGGCTACAAACCATCTACATCCCCGATGCAGACACTGTCTCGCTCTGGCAGCTGAGCAAAATGCTGACCCACATCGGGTACCCTCTCCATATACTGTCAGCACTCCCCCACTAGGGTCTTGTATCATCACAATCTGACGCTCTCAATCTATAACAGCTCCAAATCGGCTCAACCAATCCATGTCCACAATGACACAAACGTCCCCCATTGCAATCGGGACCAGATCTATTAGGAACTCAACATCGAAGAACTCGAGTACACATCCTTGAATCTCATCAGTAGCAAAAACCGCTCGCTCGTCAGCTATAGAAACTCGCAGAGGTCGACTCAACGCCTCTCGTCGGGTACTGATGTGCTGACTAAACGCTAAGGACACGAAAGATCGACTGGCACCGGAGTATAACACCAAAGCAGGTACAAAATTCACAAGAAAAGTACCTAAACATATCACATATAAGCAACATATACATAAACAAACGAATAAGCAAAAGATCACATACCAGCCACAAAATCAGGTGTTGCACGGACCTCCTCCACGGTCAACTGGAAGGCTCTGCCGCGAGCCTTCGGCACCTCGGCCTTCACGGCCGACTCTCTGTAGCTCGAGTGGTAGAAGGCTCAGATCCCTGCGCTGATCCCTGAATCAACTCAGGCACTCGGCCTTCCTATGGCCAGTCTGGTTGCAATGAAAGCAAACCATGAACCCCTTGGGGCAATCCTTGGCTATATGCCCCTCCTTGCCATATTTGTAGCAAAGCACCCACTCGGAAAAATCCGTCATGTCCCTTACCACATTTCCCACAAGTGTGGCCCTTCTGGCCTCCAGATCTCGTATCGGCAGGCTTTGCCCGCTTGGTTGCTGGCTAAGACTGCACCGGCCGCCTGTCCCTCCTCTGAGACTCGGCCTCCTCCCTGGCCTGAGTCTCTAGCTCAATCTCCCTCTTCCGAGCATTTTCTTGGAGCTCGGCATATGTTCGGTACAACGAGTTCGCCACAAACTCACGAATGTCTCACCTCAGTATACTCAGATATCGGCTCATGCGTGCCTGCTCAGAAGATACATGCTCAGGGCAAAACAACGCCCTCTCATGAAACATCCGCACGATCACCGTCACAGACTCTGTCCCCTGCTTGAGGGGCATGAACTCCTGGGCCAAACGTTCCCTCTCCACCGGGGGAACATACTCATCTCTAAACATAGTGGTGAACCTCTCCCAGGTCACCGCAATAAGTTCCGCAAGAGTAAAATCCGCCGTCACAAACTTCCACCAGTCCTTTGCTCCCAAGCGAAGCTGGTTCAGCGCGAACCGTACTCTCAAATGTTCTGGACAGGAACAAGTGTAGAAACATCCCTCAACATCAAAGATCCACCTCATCGCAGCTATCGGATCCTATATACCATCATACTCTGGGGGCTTCGTGTAGCTGAACTCTCGGTACAGCAACGAGTCACCCCTCTGCGGCCTAGTAGCGACAACAGCTGCAGTGGCTGCAGCAGCAGCAGCCTTGGTCAGAGCAGCGTATCGCTCGTCAAATTTCTCAATCAACATGGTCTTGATAGACCCAAAAATCTCTAGTATCTCAGCCCGGATGGCCGCCGCCAACTCCTCGTGAATCATCCTACGGATCTCCTCATCACTAGTACCACTGGTACCACTGCCTCCGAGGTTGTGGCACGTTGCTACCATGATGCCTCTGAAATACAACATAAAATAATCAGAGACTCGACCGAGATTGCTCACACTCGATCAACCGTTCCTACTTGTTCCTTGGCTTCCTAAGGATTCTTACTTGGGATGTTTACGATTCTGTTGCTTTTAGTAGTATGGGCCGAATACTACCTTCCGCACCATATCCGTATCCACACCAAGTCCTCCTCCTTGGATCCCAATTCGCAAGTACTCTATACCCTCTAAATTCAGACTACTCACAGGCAGACTTCCCACAAGCTACTCGCTGCTACCTACATGCACTCAAAGCAACTCACATCACATATCAGGCCACCCTTGTCCAAAGATATGATTTACCTAGCCTACTCTAGCATGCATAGAAAATAATATCTCATAACACATAATGTAACGGTATTTTGGTAAATCATCGTTTGGGCACTAGCTGATCGTACACACTTCTCATTTTTGCTTTTTCTCAAAATCTTTTGCTCTTCTTAGAAAAATTGTTTCTTTTGTGAAAAAATTTCTCAAATCCTCAATTTGAGTTCAGATACGCCCGAAGGTACACCCGAATCCCTCAAACCAAGGCGATGATACCAACTTGTAACGACGTGAAAATTTAAAACAATTTTTCTTTCATTTTTCAACCATAACATATCTCTAAAGAAATCATTTCAAAACACAAGTGTATCAAATGTTATTACGGTAGAACACATCCCAGAATCTCAACTACAAAAATCCTCTATCTGTGTGTACTAATCATGTTGGTGCCTTCCCGCGATCCTCGTTATTATCTGAAACACAAATCACATAACACGCTAAGCATAAATGCTTAGTGAGTTCCCCAAAATACTACATACAAAACATAAGCCACTCAAGGCCACCGCTCTACAAGACCTTCCGGTCAATGTGTCTCAGGGGCCTTTCGGTCCCACAATTTGAGTAGACCTTCCGGTCCATACCATATCGACCTTCCGGTCCATTCACTGCTGACCTTCCGGTCCATACCATACTACTCATAACATACAAAACATATACATATCACATGGAAAACATATATCACATACTCGTCATATCACCTAAGACCTTCCGGTCACACATAATTACCATTCAAGGTAAAGTATAGTGAGAAGACTCACCTCGTATGATGTCTAGAGTACTCTCACTCTCGATATCCCCGATCTAGCCTCCTCATATCAAAATGATAATATCTTTAATCAATATTCTCTATATGTTCTCATCTCTTAAGAATGGGTAGAATACCATTTTACCCTTCCACGACCCCTCTTGAATCAGTTTGACCAAAACCCAAAGGTCAACAGAAGTCAACTCCAGTCAACGGTCCAACTTTGACGAGAATCGTCGAGTGCACTCGGGTGACTCGGCGAGGCCATGTGTGTCATCTGAATCCTCCTAAGGCCTCACTCGACTCGTCGAGTTAACCTTTCACTCGACTGGTTACCACTAATCACGAATCGCGGGGTAACCCAATCCGACTTGTCGAGTCCTCTCATGGACTCGGCGAGTTTCCTCCATGACACTACTCATTTGAACTTCTGAGGTCAGATCTGCTTCTCTAACTTATAGATCTGACCTCCTAGCACTCCAAAGTCACGTAAAGATTCAATATTTATGTCCATGCACCACACATCTAGCTCTATTTGATAAAATAATCCTTATATGGGTGTCTTATGCTCAATACTCTTATTTGACTGCATCAAGCTAGGTTGTTGGGACTCTCTGGACCTCTCAAGGTCCAGATCTAATGTCTATGCCACAAAGGGACATCACATACTCCATAACTCAACTAAAAAGGGCAAGGAAACCCTAGATTCATGAGATCCACTATCTACACGAAAATAGGCATGGATTCATACCTCAAACAACAATCTTTGATGAGGTGATAGTAGATCTGAGCTCCCCAATTAGCCTAGCTTGAATCCATTCCTTCCTTCTTGCAAGAATGCACAAATGTTGAAGAAATTAGCTCCTTCCCTCACTCTCTATACTCTCTGGTTCGTTTAGGGTTTCTCAAGGGTGTGTGGCCGCAAATGAAGGCCATCAGCACCTTAAATAGGGCCCAGGCCTAAAGATTTAGGGTTTCTGCCAACAGCGCGGACTCCTCAAGTCGATTTTCCGAATCGTCGAGTCCACTCATTAATCTGAGTCGTCAGTCGCGTTCCTACTCGACGAGTTTAGGCGTCAACTCGTCGAGTCCCTCTTCTTAACTCAAAAATAAATACCGATCTTCAGGTCACCGCCCCACAATAGGAAACGATTCGGAATCTGGCGTTACAAACTGTGTTGTTGATATTTCCTAGAGAACTGTGAATCCATGGGACTGCTTATAGTCCCCAGGGTTGCTGATAACCCCCGAAATTAATGTTAATCCACAGAGTTACTAATAACCCATAGTTGTTTATTTTGCTGAGTTGTATCTGATATGTTGGGAACTCGCTAAGTTTTGTGTTTACAATTGTGGATTAAATGTGTTTCAAGACTTCAGATGATCGCGAACTCATTGGAAATGTCGAGCTTCGTCAAAATAAAGTGATTTATTTAAAGGATTCGTATAATATCCTACCAACAAAACACATGAACATTTTATTTGAAACTAGTATGTAACACCCCATTTTCGAATTCCAATAGAATTCAACAATCCGAATCAGCCGAAAATCGTAAAAACAAATGCACCAAAACATATATATATATATATATATATATATATATATATATATATATACATACATACATATATATGGAGAAAGTACACATCGTCCCGATCCCGAAAATATATATTTCGTTGAAATCCGACTCCCTATGAATTAGATATGATTGTTTGGCGAAGCTTTAAGGCCCAAGAGAGCATGACAACTAGTTGCTATAAAGTCAGAGTTCCGCCAGTGCAATTTTCAGACTTTGTCTAGGAAGTCTATGTTAGTTAAGTGACACGGATAGTCCTTGTGGTTAGGGGTTATTTGCACACTTGGTCCATAAAGAGTTTTTTTTAACTCGGACTATCCCTAAAACTTAAATTTGTTATCTGTCCCGTCCCTAAATTAACTTTCTGTTGATTTTGTTGTTTAACCATGGTGAAAAGACATATCTACCCTTACTTTTGTATTTAATATAGGAAGAAAGAGAAATAGTTAAAGAATTCACCCAAACCCTCGCTTCCTCACCCTTCTTCTTCTTCCTTCTTGTAATGACCCAAAAATCAAGGGTAAAAATTTCATTTTTAATATAGCTAAAACATTGATACCATTTATTTCATACATTTCAAATCATCATTAGTAAAACATTTATCAAAGTCCATCCCAAAATCATTCATTGCAGAAATCATAGGTGTGTGCATTGCGATCAATTCGAGATCTTCGTTTCCAAATCAATGATACCTGAAACCAAAACTATAAATCGTAAGCACAAAGCTTAGTGAGTCCCCTAGAGCATACCCCACACACAATCCACATAAAACATATCATATTAGCTATAAAAGTTACATATATCATATAATCCATGCATACATAAACCTGTAAGAATGTCATAGGCTACTCCACATGGTATTTACCTAGGAATGCCATGGGCTACCCCACATGGTCTTACATCCAATGCTATGGGCTACCCCGCATGCTCTTTACCTAGGAATGCCATGGGCTACCCCACATTGTCTTACATCCAATGTCATTGGCTACCCCACATGATCTTTACCTAGGAATGCCATGGGCTACCCCACATAGCCTTACATCCAATGTCATGGGCTACCCCACATGGTCTTTACCTAGGAATGCCAAGGGCTACCCTACATGGTCTAACACCAATGCCACGGGCTCCCCATGGGGTCTTCCATGCAAGTATCACAAAGACAACTAGCATAACACATATCATATAATCACTAGCATACCACTTACCATAAAGCTAACTATCATAACACATATCTCTACTACAGCTAGTGTACCACATAACAAAAAATGGGCCGACCTTGGTGCCTTAGACCCATTAGTATGGTGAGAAGACTCACATCGCACTGCAGAAGCTTCCCGCATGAATTCCTTAGTTGCTGCCCGACCAGCTTCCTCAGTTGTCACTACCAATCGATAAACCCAATCAGCATTGGGTCCCATACCATAATCCTTAATCCATGCATGGGGTAAAATGACCATTTTACCCCTGGCCCATTATGATCCAAAACTAAGGCCCAAACCCAAAACAAAAGCCCAACATTATAATGTCCATAAACCATCAATGGCCCAATTTTCCAAATTGGGCAAGGACCTTTCTAATGGACCTTATAATAAAGCCCGATATTCTCCTTAGTCAATAATCTTGACCCCAATTGGCCCACGAAGGCCCCCAACAACCTAATCCAAGAATTGGCCCAAACCGAGGCCTACAATATGAAATCCATTTCTATATTCGGCCATAAGGCCCAATAGGCCCAACTATTTAAATATTGGCCTAGGATACATTCAGGCCCAACAAACCGCAAATCCAGGCCCAAAACCATTAGGTCCCAAAGCTCCGAAGTCTACTAAGGCCCAAGTCCTCCTGAGAGCGTACGCCCAACGTACCTCTTTTGTACACTTAGTGTACTAGACAAATGGACAGTACGCCCAGCGTACAAACAGATCCAGCCCAAAATCTAATAAGTGCTTAATACCTGATCCCACCAGTCCAAATCACAGATCTGAGCTAAACTTAACGTCTAAACCCATAAAGTCACTGACTTGGTGACTTTGCATGCCCCAAACAAACCTAAAATCCAAAATGGCATTCTACTTCCATAATAGTTACCCTAACCCATGCATGAACCGATTAAGACCGTCAAGATGGCAACTTTCTGCCTTATGGACTGAAACAACATCAAGTGTGGCAACCCCAAGTCTAAGAATCGAATATAAACCATAAAGCTTCATCCTTAGGACCAAAAAGGAACCAAAACCGAAAAATGGTAGATCTAAGTGATGAATGATCAATTTCAAAACTTTATACCTTCATCAAGCTGAGAATCAGTTCTAAAAGCTAGATCCATAAGCTCCTCGTTGATTCCCATCCTTGCATCAAACTCCATCTTCTTAAAAATGGATCAAACACTACAAAAATGGACTCCATAAGCTCAAAATGCCACCATGGATCATATATGACGATTTATAGGGTTTAGAGGGGTGGAGGCTGAAGATATTAGGGTTAGGTTATGAGATAAGGAGCTTAAATAGTGTCCAAGACCCTAAAATAGAGTTTTGATCAGACTAGAGTACGTCCAGCGTACATATGGTACGCCCGGCGTACTCCGAAGAACATTCGCGACCATCCTGGTCAGTACTCCCAGCGTACTCCAAGGTACACCTAGCGTACTACCTTTTTCACTAGTATACCCTGCATACTCTTTGTGTACGCCCCGCATACTCGGCTAAGCCTAAAAACCATGAAACTTCTGAAGGCCATAACTTCTTCGTTATAAGCCCGATTCCGACGAACCTTATATCCACGGAAAGGTGAAGAGAAGCCCTACACTTCTAAAAACTCAAACCTTTATTAAGACCTTCTGAACAAAAATCCATTTTCCACAAAAGCCCGAACTGCCACTTTACCGAAATACCCATAGGCTCCACAACACGAACCGAACACCCGGATCACTTCTAATACATCACCCACACCTAAGTGAGCCTAGATCTTACCTTCCCAAGAGCCATAATCCTTATAATGACCGACCTTCGAGCCACTGCCTCATACTAGGAGTCAATTCGAAACGGAGCGTTACAACTCTCCCCCACTTAAATTAGATTTCGTCCTCGAAATCATGCATCACCATCCCCGAAATACTAGACAACCTGAGCAACACCGCCTCAAACCCGTGAATACCACAGCCTACCCAAGGCAACTGAAACCATTCCTCATAGGGTTCTAGAACCTAGAGACCAACAAATTCCTTGCAACTTGATCACATCTGGTCCATCTGAAATCTGAAGTCTCGAGATGGTCTATCTCCCTGACAGACTACCCACATCGAATCATCATCGAACTAATTTTACAAGAAACCAGTCTAGATATAATACTTCCCACTCGTAATACCTTGAGGCTTCTTAAAGAACAAAATCACCGATCAACTGCGACTGTCGAATACCCAGCAATTCCACACACATACCCCAAATCACTGAAGTCGCTCCTACTCCTCTTGCTGCCACATGGCTGCTTTCCTGAAGAAAAATCGGGGACCTCCCTGTCCCAACCTATCTGCCAACTGTCCGGAACACCGGACACCTACCCGATTGTTGAGACAAAAACACACGCGGCAGTCTCCTGAGACCTCCGAAGGATAACTCGTCTAACCATAACTGCCATATCTCCTTCAATCCATTTGATCTATCCGATCGTGATAGGTTGACAACTTGTCGCCACTAAATCCGATGCAAAAACGTGAATACCACCAAAATAATTGTAGTCTTACATCACACCGGTCTCCTTCGACCTATCGTTTCCTGATTCCGACATGTCGTGGCTTTATTACGGATAGAACCACTCAAGACACATCACAATGGCTTAAACTACCATCAAACCAACCCGTTCATCACCCTGGAATTCTGCCCTCGATGCCCTTATCATATAGATACCCCACATCCCATCTCACTGAAACAAAATCATGCACGAATTCCGATTCCGGTCCCTATCTGAATCCGAATTGTTACTCCGCTCCTATCTAGAGATCCTCGAATCAGCATTTGCATAATATACCACGAGTTCTCGTCATCCTTTACTCGGCTGATTAATAAATACCCTTAGCCAATTCCCTGAGACTTCCAGTCTCGCACCCGGTCCAACCACCAGCTTCTTATGAGATCCAATATCAGAGCTACCTAGCCGTAGCCCCACAGAAACATACACTACTCATCCACATGATCATGTATCTCAAGATCCAACCTTTACCTCAGCAGTCCTTACCAGTTCCAATGTTCACCTTCCTGAAGGCCGGTGTTTACCAAAGCTAGCACGCTAAATATATCTTTGTCCAAACAGCACACTTCCTAAAATTCAGCTAACACTTCTTGTATCCCAACAGCATCAATGACTTCAAACGCTTAAAAGCGATATCACGCTCAGACCTCAGAGTCCAACGAACGGATAGTCTAACCAAAACCTCAACGACAACTCTCTCTTCCCTCAGCAATCCCGATGGCTCTTCCAAACATAATACTAAGGCTGCTAAAAACTAGTCATAACTCCCTCGATCGAGCTCTTGGACCATCCCCGAAAATGACTGGAGCAGGTGCCTTCTCCCTGAACTTGGCGGTAATCTCCTCCACCGTCTCAATAGTCTGTCTCATATCCAAGAACTCCCTGGCCGCCTGTTGAACCTCCATAGATGGCACAAATCCTCCTGAAACCTGGAGACAAAATTGGACCAGGTCATGGCCCCAATGGTTGGGGCTCCCAAAGTATCACCGACTGCCTCCCACCAGTCTCTAGCTCGCTCCCTCAAACATCCAGCAACGAATCTGACCTTTGAACCCTTATGGCAGAAGCTCATCACTTGTGCAGACTCAATGTCTTTGATCCATCGCCTAGCCACAATGGGGTCTTTCACCCCACAGAAGTCTGGTGCTCCGCATCCCCTTAAATCGTTGAAAGAGAGCGTACGAGTCCCTAACTGGCCAGGTGTCATGTCACTCCTGAATGCCCTAAGGAGATCCTCCATCAACTCAATGATACCCTCCTTGATCGACCCAAAAATCACCGGGGTCGACTCAAGTATGTGTCTCATAATCTCAGAAGTAATGAACTCACGCAATCCATCATCAACTGGTTCGGAACCCATACCCGAACCTAACCCAGACTCGTAGCAATCACGGTACACGCGGAATCCACTTCGCAAGATACATCTGTCTCAAGATCTCTCAAAGATTCCTCGGCATGCTGAATAGCATCTGACAACCCTTGCTAACCTAGACAAAAGCAGAAAACCGACCCGAGATCCAACTTATCACAAATCCCAAGAAATACAAATACCCGATATCCACCAGAAATGGCCGAAGATAGCATATCCGCAAATATATGAAGGAATCCTGACCACCTCCTCATGTAATACCTCGACCAACCTGAGAACATAATTTAACACCTCATTCCGATCCCTATGACAATCCAAATCAGGGTCATACATAACATCGAGAGGTCTCACACTCTTCCACTATTGGTTCCCCGCAGCTTTCCAAGAGTCAAGTATAGATCCTCTGCTTTTAGTAGTACGGACCCATACTACATTCCACATCTATCTGTACTTCCCCCTTGGTTTACCTTGGTTTACCAAAGCCGCCTCCTATCCATGTATATGATTCACAATCAAAAAATTTCTGATACTAATCTCATCCTAGGATTTCCCTAGGGTAATCTCCGATCCACTCTCCTCCATCAGTTGCATAAGAAATCCTTGCTATATTTCCCTAACTATCTCGTGGATAACTTTACATATTACTAAAACCAGATAATTCTTCGAATGAGATGTCCTACAAAACAACGGTTGGACTCAAACAAGAGCTGCGAAATAGGGTTAGACCTAACCTTCTGAAATTATTTAGTCCTCATAATATGTAACTTAACGTATTCGTTTACTAGTTAGTTAAAGATAACTAGGAATCCTAAAAGCACAAAGCAAGCAACAGAAATCATTGAGTAACCAAAACCAGCCATATCCTAAACAGGCCATCATCTTGCTGACTAATTAGTACTAGCATGCACGTCAATAAGCACACAAACTAGGCATACAAAGCATCATTCCTAGATCCTTAGCCCCAATCTAGCATGTAGTTCAATAAGCACATCCAGTAGGCATACAATGCATCCTTCCTACATACTTAGCCTCAATCTAGCATACAGTTCACATATTCATACTTCATGTCATAATATAACATGTATGAGTATCTTTGGGAAAACTTACTTGAGCCTAGCCGATTGCATGCTTCACACTCCTTGTTATTTATAAAAACCCTTAATCTTAATTTTAGAAAAATTATTTTTCATATAAAAATCTCACAAACCCTCGATTTGAGTCCAGACACCACCGAAGGTGTGTCCGAATCCCTCAAACCAAGGCTCTGATACCAACTTGTAACATCCCAAAATTCATGACCAAAAATTTCATTTTTAATTACGTAATTATAAAAGCCAGTAGTCTAAAAACATCAATAGTGTCATCACATATCATAATCAAAATCAATATCCAAAACATGTCATAAGAAAACAACATCAGAGTATAACTCCCAAAGATCTCAGGTGCAGAAAATCATAGTGTGATGCGTTGCGATCATGTCGGCTCCTTTCCTTTCGAAGAAGAGGTACCTAAAACCAAAACTAAAAATCGTAAGCACGAAGGTTAGTGAGTTCCCCCATCATACCACATACCATACAATAAACATACTGCTTAGCATATCCGGGTGTTGGCCTACCCCTTCAGTCTCTTTCAACCGGTACTGCCTAGCATATTAGGGTGTTGGCCTACCCCTTCAGTCTCTTTCAACCGGTATCCGCATATCATGTTAGGGTGTTGGCCTACCCCTTCGGTCTCTTTTAACCGGTAACTACCTAGCATATCTAGGTGTTAGCATATCCCTTTGGTCTCTTTTAACTGGTAACTACCTAGCATATTTGGGTGTTGGCCTACCCCTTCGGTCTCTTTCAACCGGTTACAGGGTCTATTTCACCCCTATCGCTACCACATAACAGCCTAGCATATCAGCACATAAATCACGCACTGCCTAGCATATATAGGTGATGGTCTATCCCTTCGGTCTCTTTCGACCAGTTACGGGGTCTACTACAGCCCCTACCACTACCACGTAATAACATAGCATACAATCACATAAACCTTGACAAATAGTGGCATACCAGACAATTATCACAACGAAAATCATCTCAACTATAAACAACTACTAGTGGGTCGGCATTGGTGCCTTCAACCAACTTATACCGGGAAGGTAACTCACCTTAACTTTGTGTTACGAAATCGTACTCCTCGGATGGCTCGGGACACCTCTCCCTGAAATAGGTTAGAAAAGATGCCAAACTTCTAGATCTACAAGCTCTCTTCAAGTCCCTACTCCATGCTCTTCAAAACCACCAAAACAACACCAAAATGCTCAAAGTAAGCTCAAAATACATGCAATGTAGTTAGGGTTCAAGTTAGGCACTGTAAGGACAAGGGAGCCTGAGAGGATAAGGGTTTGGAGGTTTATAAGTTTATTAAATAGGGTTCAAAACCTAAAACTTAGGGTTTGCATCTGATCAACCTACACCCAGCGTATCCATGGGGACTCCCCGCTCTGCGCCTCATATATTTACGAAGTGTGTACACCTTGTACGCCCAGCGTATGTCTCCACCCCAAAATTCCAGCATTTCATAATCATAACTTGAATAGAAAGCAACATACTACCTAACAAATCTCGGGCGTTACAACCAAACTTAACACTAGTACTGTAACATCCCAAAAATACGACCCAAAAATTTTGTTTTTAAATATTAATAAAAGTCATAACACTGAATGCCATATAATAGAACTATACGTCGGATATCTACAAAGCCATAATAAAAGTGTCGTATCAAAAACTATATCAAATCACATCTAAGTATCCGAACAAAACTCCCAGGAATAAAACTGAAGTTGTGGTGTGTGCGATGCCATCATCCCGAGCTCTTCCCTTTACTTGCGGAAGTAACTGAAACCAAAACTGAAACTGTAAGCACAAAGCTTAGTGAGCTCCCCCAAACTACCACATACCATACAATAACATATAAACACATACTGGGCCTTGCCCACTGCATCGGACCGAAGTCCGGAACTAACTAGGGCCTTGCCCTCTGCATCGGACAGAAGTCTGGAACTGCATCGTACCGTGGTCCAAAACTGACTGTGATCTTGTCCCCTGCATCGGACCGAAGGCCGGAACTAACTGCATCGGACCGAAGTCCGGAAACTAAGCATAACATTGCATGGCATAAACATATCAACTAGCATGAACTCATAAACTGCATACTGCATCGGGCCGTAGCCCGGAACACATAACACATAAATTCTGTCTGAGCCACGAAGGCATCAAACATACGAAAAACTGCATCGGACCGAAATCCGGAAACTACTACTAGCTAAACGGGTCGGCATTATGGCCTTAGACCCGTTCCTACTGGAAGGAAACTCACCTCGTAAACTGTCTGGTAAATGAACTGCTCTGGAAACTGTCTGCTGCTGCTCCGGTATCTCCCCGGCTACAATTTCCATAACACACTGAATCAAATACTGATAACTATACTGAGGGTAAAATGACTATTTACCCCTGATCAAAGTCAATCCTATTGGTCAAAGTCAACATACAGTTGACCTGACTCGTCGAGTTGGGTCACCAACTCGTCGAGTCCTCACCCTCACTTCCTTGCTTCTGCTTGCTACTACTCGTCGAGTTTGGCGTAGACTCGATGAGTTCCTCTTTAATGTTATCACTCAGTCAATCTGCAATCCGACTCACCGAGTTGTATGAACAACTCGTCGAGTCCTCCATCAACGTATGAACACTCTTGCTGTGACTCGCCGAGTTGTATGATCAACTCGTCGAGTCTGATCTAGAGGTATGAAGATTGTCTTGGTCTCGCGACTCGACTCGCCGAGTCCGAAGAATGACTCGCCGAGTCGCATGCATGCAATAACTATTCAGACGATTCTGCTCACAACCAACACATCCAACTGATAGATCTGGGCTCCTAAGGCTTGGTTTGCATGTAAAGGTTCCATTTTTACGTGCACAAATACTCCTAAAGAGATTTATAGGCTTAAAATGCATGAATAAGGTTAGATCTAGGGCTTATATGCAACAAGGTTCAATAAAGGTATTAAATATGGGTTTTGGGACAGAAATATGATTAGATCTGAAAGCTATACCACTACACAAGCTCCCTTACTAGATTATGCTCATAAATGGGCAAAAAGGTAACCTAAATGAGATTCCTAAAGAGAAACAACCAAGGAACAAAAAGAGTCCGATTAATACCTCAAATGCCTCTGAAATGGATGCAAGAATTTGATTCCCTTCTTCTCCTTTGGATCTAGCCTTCCTCTTCTCTTCCAATCTTCACTCTTTACACAAAAATGCCCAAAAACACTCAAGATAGGTTAAGGTGTTGCTATGAGACGTTCTGAGGGTGAGGGAGGCCAGATTGGGCGCATAAGGGGGATTATATAGGGTGCAAAACCCGTGGATCTAGGGTTTCTTCCAAACTGGCGGACTCGCCGAGTTCAGGATATGGACTCGTCGAGTCGCCCACTTTCACGTGCTCGAAATCCCGTCTCTACTCGACGAGTCGGGCAACAGACTCGTCGAGTCCCTCTTGAATACTTAGAAAAATAAACATTTAAATACATACCAGAAATGGGGACGTTACAAGTACGCCTTGCGTACACTTATGTACGCCCCACATAGTAGGTTTAACCTTATAACCATCAAAATTCCGAAAGCCATAACTTCTCTGTTATAAGTTTGTTTCCAATGATCCTTATATCCATGGAAAGGTAACGAGAAGCTCTACGATTCTATCAACTCATACTTTCCTTAAATCTTCCCGAACAAAAATTCAATTTCCCTAAAGCCCGAGTTGCCACTTCACGGTTATACCCTTAGGCTCCAAGTCACAAACCGAACTCCTGGATCATCTAACCTTTGTTACCCACACCCCAAATTTGTCTAAATTTCCCCTTCACAAAGGCCCTAGGCCATATGATACCCGATCTTCGGGTCACCGCCCCGCAATAGGAAACAATTTGGAATCTGGCGTTACAACCTGTGTTGCTGATATTTCCTAGACAACTGTGAACCCACGGGACTGCTGATAGTCCTGAGGGATGCTGATAACCCCGGAAATTAATTTTAATCCACAGGGTTGCTGATAAGCTATAGTTTTTTATTTTGCTGAGTTGTATCTGATATGTTGGGAACTCGCTAAGTTTCGTGTTTAAAATTGCGGATTAAATGTGTTTCAGGACTTCAGATGATCGCAAACTCACTGGAAATGTCGAGCTTCATCAAAATAAAGTGATTTATTTAAAGGATTCGTATTAATATCCTAACAACAAAACACATGAACATTTTATTTGAAACTAGTATGTAACACCTCATTTTCGCATTCCAATGGAATTCAATAAACCGAATCATCCGTAAATCGTAAAAACAAGTGCACCAAAACACACACACACACATACATATATATATATATATATTATGGTAAATGGAGAAAGTACACATCGTCCCGATCCCAAAAATATATATTTCGTTGAAATCCGACTCCCTATGAATTAGATATGATTTTTATAATTTATAAAAGTCAGTCGCGCAAAATCAATCTGTGACATAAAAAGCTACGAAGAGACTAGTTGACTTTTGGGTAAAGTCACTAAAAGGAAAATCGAAGTACTCTTTAAGATAAAAATTTTGGTAAAAGAAACACCAAAATCGGAGTCCGTACGAGAGAGTTATAATTTTTGCAAAATCCTTAAATCGTATAAAAATAAGGTCTATAAATAAATTCAGAATTAGCTAATGGAGCCTAAAGGAAACTCATTGTACTCGTTGAAAGCTACGCATGGAAAAGAAAGAACGTAAAAAACTGAGTCTGTATGAAGAAGTTATGGAATTTAATAAATCTGCGTTACCTTAAAATGCACGACGTTCACCCTTTTTCACGCTGCGTACCCCAAAAATAGCCTAAAAATGGTAGCATCCCTCATTCTCTCCCTCACACCCTCTCTCTCTCTCTCTCTCTCTCTCTCTCTCTCTCTCTTAATTCTGAGTTATAGTTCCGAAATCTCCTTAGTATTTAGGATAGTTTGGCGAAGCTTTAAGGCCCAAGAGAGCTTGACAACTAGTTACTATCAGGTCAGAGTTCTGCCAGTGCAATTTTCGGACTTTTTCTAGGAAATCTATGTTAGTTAAGTGACACGGATAGTCCCTGTGGTTAGGGGTTATTTGCACGCTTGGTCCATAAAGATTTTTTTTAACTCGGATTGTCCCTAAAACTTAAATTTGTTACCTGCCCTGTCCCTAAATTAACTTTCTGTTGATTTTGTTGTTAAACCATGGTGAAAAGACATATCTACCCTTACTTTTGTATTTAATATAGGGAGAAAGAGAAAGAGTTAAAGAATTCACCCAAACCTCGCCCAAACCCTCACATCCTCACCCTTCTTCTTCTTCCTTCTTGTAATGACTCAAAAATCAAGGGTAAAAATGTTAGGGTGCAAAGTCACTCTTGGATGTAGTCTTTTAGGCTTACCCTCTTGTATGTGTAAATGGGTTGAGTCTTTCCTATAAATAGGAAGTGAGTGACTTCCATTATGTAAGGAACCATTTTGGAGTGTTAGACTAGAGAGTGAAATTGTGTACAAACCCATTTGTATATCCTTTCTAGATCTAATATGAGCTTACATAGAATTATTTACTCCTTGTGTTCTTGATTTTACTTGATGATTCACTAGATCTTTCTAATTCCGCACATGCCATCATAATCAACACCATTACAATTGGCATTAGAGCAGGTGTTCTTGATTCTATTCATAATTCGATTTTCTTCACTAGAATTCAAGTGATTTTTACTTTCTCTTTCTAGAAAACCTATACAAAATCATTTTCTCTCTCTAGAAATCTTCAAGTTTTGTGATCATGGTGTATTTGCCTTACAATTCTTGGATTGTGATCATTGAAGGAATCAAATACAAAGTTAATAAAGATCAATATTATGGGTTAGTGTTAAACAATTTGATTTTTTAGGAAACTATGGTTTCTTATGGAGGATTGAAGGATGATCATGGTTGCTTAATATTTCAACCACTTTGTGAGATCAAATGGTTGGCTGATATTACATGGTCTACATCAACACGTAGTAGTGATAAGATTGGAGAAGAAAAATATTTGTTCAAAAAGAAATATGTTTCTCTTATTGAAGACCTAAATGATCTTCGTGCACTTAAGTTTGTTGAAGTTGTTGACAATGGAGTTCAATATCATGTTCTTGATGTTCTTGATGTTCAAGAAAAAGGAGTTCAAGTTGATTCTTATGATGAAAAAGTTTTTTGCTCGATTGGAGTTCAAACCGATGATATTTTGTGTTCTTGTGATTCGTTTGAAGGAATGATTCCTTATCGGAAGCCGGTGATCCAAGAAATTCACAAGTATCAAACTCCAAAAGATTTTATTCAAATTCACAATGTTGAAGTTGTAGAAAGTGGGTTTGTTCATGAAATCAAGTCTTCAAGATGCAAAAAGATGAGAAAGAAAAAGAAGAAGAAGATTAAAAGGAAAAACAAGCGGGTTTACTCACAAAAATCGTCAAATGTTGTGAAGCCAAAATCCGTGAAACAAATTTGGGTTCCAAAGCAACAATCTCCAAGTGTTGCATTGAATTTCAAGTCAAAACCCAAAAGTGTTGATGGTTCTTTTGAAGATGTTCTTGGATCGTTGAAGAACACGAAGAACACGAAGAACGAGTTGTACATCTCGCATAGTGGGTGGTACAATGTTCAAATTGGAGATTTTCTCGTTCCAACTAAAGAACCAAGATCTTCTAAATTCGATTTGTTTGTTGAAAACGGAACTCGATTCGTCAAAAAGGTATCACAAATTCTCAAATGGATTCCAAAACGTCCATGATTTTGATTCGTGCGTTGCGTTCTTAATTTTTGATCGTTTTGACTCAATTGGATCGAATTCGTTTCAAACCCCTTTGAAGATCCAATTAATTTTTTTTAGATCAAACTTAAAAATTAAATTCATTTTCTCAAAATCATCAAATTACTGTTCATTGATCCAAACTGAAGCCCAACTTCTATTGTCTGTTACTTTTCATGGATTTTTTTTGTTTTTTTTCTCGATCCCAAACTCAATTAGATCTTTAATCTGTTCATTCATGTTCTTCCGTATTTGACTATCTTCAATATGTCAATCTCGCATATGCTTTCTGTTCGATTAATATTGATTTGAGGTGGAACTCGATTTTGATAACATTCATTGTAGAGTCGATTGTGAAGCTTTTAATCGTATTTCAAAAGTTGGAAGTTTCGGTTTAATTTTTTATTTCGATTCTTGAAAATCGATAAATAGAGTTTGATTCTGGATTCGGTGGTTTGATTGAATTTCGATCTCTATGCTTTGAGTTCATTTCAGAATCCGATTTGGAGATTATCGACTGATGAACTAAAATTCAAACAAAACGTCAAAATTGATGTTCTTGGTTCAACTTGTATGCACGCTTCACTGATTTGTACCATTGGATAATCATTGTGTGGTTCTTGAGTTCACATATGAAGATGATTGGGTTTGGATTTTCGCATATGAGTGAATGAAATCAACGCGAAAAATTTTTGTAGCAAAGGCAGTGATTATCAAAATCGGTGCTTTGGTCAATTCGCATGTATGGTCAAGAATGTTCGCACATAAGGTCACGATTTATTCTTTGGGGTTATTTGAGTTAGAGATGCAAAGGCTTGCTGACTTTGTTAACGAATCGTGAAACTTTGTAGTCGTATATTTGATTTCAAAGGTTTTTGTTTGTTGATTAGACGAAGCCTGAAGATTTTGCAGTTGATGTTGAGTTGTTGTTAATGAAAAACGAAGATTTTGGGAAGTCGATGTTTTGGCTTGAACACTAACAGCAAAGTAAAACAGAAGCCTGTGTTGGAGATTATAAGCTTGATAACAAAATTTTGGTACCGATATGTTGATGTCGATAGTTGGGAGAATGGGCATGACTAACAAAAATTTTGTATATCGATGTGCGAAGAATTTGATTGGAACGTACGAAGATTTTTTTAAACTGTCAAAATTTTTGAGGCGTCGACTGGAACAAGCGAATTGGGGAAGAAATCACTTTCGTACGAATAGCAATTGACCCCTCCCGATAAACGCGAAGCCTGTTGTGATTTTCATTCCTTGATTAACGAAGTGAAGAAGCATTCGTCCCTGTGTAACAAATTGGGGAAGATACACAAATGTTTCGAAATTGATCCCTAAAATTTCGAAGATATGACTTAAATGGTCCAATTTCGAATTTACAGCAATAACTGAAGAAGAAAAACAATTGTTTCAAAACTTACCCCTGCAATTTCGAAAATATAGCAATATTGGTCTAGTTTCGAATATTGAGCAAAAACTGTGAAGAATGTAGAAGTTTCATGTTCAGTCCCTACAGTTTGTGCGAATTTACGCTTTATGCCCAGCTTCGCAAATGGGATAAAGTTTCACATATTTAGCTATTTTTGGCGCAATGGGTCCCTACAAGTTTCTGAAAGTGACAATTTGTACCCGGTTTTTGAAAAATCTTGCAACTTTCACCCAAAAAGTCAAAAAATTTCATAAATTGGAAAATTTTTGTGGCTTTTTCGTGATTGTTTTTCCGTGCAAGATTTTTGGTGATTCATTTTTGGTACACATCAAGGGGAGTATCGTGAAGACTATTCCTCGGGCGCTTCTCACCCTTAATGGGTTTTATAATCATTTTTTGATTATAAAAATGCGGAGAATGATGGGTATTCGAAGCTTCTCGGGTTTGTCAAATATTCATTTGCGGATTTGAAGACCGGTGTTACTTCGAGGGGGAGTTTGGTCTTGATCGCGCTAACTCATTGGAGACTGAAGCTGGGACATCCAATCCTAACTTTGAGGGGGAGAATGTTAGGGTGCAAAGTCACTCTTGGATGTAGTGTTTTAGGCCTACCCTCTTGTATGTGTAAATGGGTCGAGTCTTTCCTGTAAATAGGAAGTGAGTGACTCCCATTATGTAAGGAACCATTTTGGAGTGTTAGACTAGAGAGTGAAATTGTGTACAAACCCATTTGTATATCCTTTTTAGATCTAATATGAGCTTACACAGAATTATTTACTCCTTGTGTTCTTGATTTTGCTTGATGATTCACTAGATCTTTCTAATTCCGCACATGCCATCATAATCAACACCAGTGCAAAAAAAATCATTTTTAATATAGCTAAAACATTAATACCATCAATTTCAAACATTTCAAATCATCATTAAGTAAAACATTTATCAGAGTCCATCCCAAAATCATTCATTGCGGAAATCATAGGTGTGTGTAATGCGAACAATCCGAGCTCTTCGTTTCCAAGTCGATGATACCTAAAACCAAAACAGTAAACCATAAACACAAAGCTTAGTGAGTCCCCAAGAGCATAGCCCACACACAATCCACATAACATAAATGGGTTGGCCTTGGTGCCTTAGACCCATTGGTATGGTGAGAAGACTCACCTCGCACTGTAGAAGCTTCCCGCACGAATTCCTTAGTTGCTGGCCGGCCAGCTTCCTGAGTTATCACTACCAATCGATATAATCAATTAGCATTGGGTCCCATACCATAATCCTTAATCCATGCATGGGGTAAAATGACCATTTTACCCCTGGACCATAATGATCCAAAACTAAGTCCCAAACCCAAAACAAAATCCCAACATTATAATGTCCATAAACCATCAATGGCCTAATTTTCCAAATTGGGCCTGGACCTTTCTAATGGACCTTATACTAAAGCTCGATATTCTCCTTAGACAATAATCTTGACCCCAATTGGCCCACGAAGGCCCCCAACCACCTAATCCAAGAATTGGCCCAAACCAAGGCCTACAATGTGAAGTCCATTTCTATATTGGTCATAAGGCCCAATAAGCCCAACTATTCCAATATTGGCCCAGGATACATTCAGGCCCAACAAACCACAAATCCAGGCCCTAAACCATTAGGTCCCAAAGATCAAAAGTTCACTAAGGCCCAAGTCCTCCTGAGAGCGTACGCCCAACGTACCTCTTCTGTACACTTAGCATACTAGACAAATGGACAATATGCCCAACGTACTACATAGTACGCCCAGCGTACAAACAGCTCCAGCCCAAAATCCAATAAGTGCTTAATACCGTATCCCACCACTCCAAATCACAGATCTAAGCTAAACTTAACGTCTAAACCCATAAGGTCACTGACTTGGTGACTTTGCGTGCCCTAAACAAACCCAAACTCCAAAATGGAATTCTACTTCCATCAAAGTGACCCTAACCCACAAATAAACCCATTAAGACCTTCAAGATGGCAACTTTCTGCCTTAGGGACTGAAACAACATCAGGGGTGGCAACCCTAAGTCTAAGAATCGAATTTGAACCATAAAGCTTCATCCTTGGGACCAAAAGGGAACCAAAACCCAAAAATAGTAGATCTAAGAGATGAATGATCAAGTTTAAAACTTTATACCTTCATCAAGATGAGAATGAGTCCTAAAAGCCAGATCCATAAGCTCCTCGTTGATTCCCATCCTTGCATCAAACTCCATCTTCTTGAAAATGGATCAACACCCCAAAAATGGACTCAATAAGCTCAAAATGCCACCGTGGATCATATATGACGATTTATAGGGTTTAGAGGGGTGGAGGCTGAAGATATTAGGGTTAGGTTATGAGATAAGGAGCTTAAATAGTGTCCAAGACCCTAAAAAGTTTTGATCTGACTGGAGTACGTCCAGCGTACATATTGTACGCCCGGCGTACTCCGAAGAACATTCGTGACCATCCTGGTCAGTACGCCCAGCGTACTCCAAGGTACACCCAGCGTACTACCTTCAACACTAGTATGCCCCGCGTACTCTTTGTGTACGCCCCGCGTGCTTGGCTAAGCCTAAAAACCACGAAACTTACGAAGGCCATAACTTCTTCGTTATAAGCCTGATTCCGACGATCCTTATATCCACGGAAAGGTGAAGAGGAGCCTTACACTTCTAAAAACTCAAATCTTTCTTAAGAACTTCAGAAAAAAAAAAATCCATTTTCCACAAAATCCTGAACTGCCACTTTGTTGAAATACCTATAGGCTCCAAAACACGAACCGAACACCTGGATCACTTATAATACATCACCCGCACCCAAGTGAGCCTAGATCTTACCTTCCCAAGAGCCATAATCCCTATAATGATCGACCTTCGAGCCACTGCCTCAGACAAGGAGTCAATTCAGAACGGAGCGTTACAATTCTCCCCCACTTAAATTAGGTTTTGTCCTCAAAATCATGCATCACCATCCCCGACATACTAGAAAACCTGAGCAGTTGTGACATCCCCAAAATCACGGCCAGAAAAGACCGGTTTTATTTATGCTTTTAAAATAACTTCAGAGTAAATCCATTGATTTAAAATAGTTGCGGAATTCGTCCCCAAAACAATCGATGATAAAATAAAGTTTATCAAAGCATTTCTTAAAGAAATGTATTTTCATTATATATCAAAACTCGGGATGTCATGTTCCGATACAGACACAAAAGCATATACAACAAAACATAGACCTTACATAGTTACAAATAACTACTGGTCTATAAACAAAATATCTTCGCAAGTTCACCAACTTATGCTCTCGCACCACTACCTGTAATACAAAGAAAATGAGTGGGTCAGGCTTGGGAGTCTGGTGAGCATATAGGGTTTTCAACCCACAATAAATAATTATATTCAATTCACCAATCAACAATAACCCGATTACTCATTTCCATTATCCTCACTTTACGTCCCTATGACAACCACTATTACCAGGGACCTAATCAAGGATTTTTATCGGGACGGACATTACCGCTGAGGGGTTTCCTCAACAATAGATATCCTATAGGCAACCATGAGGAGGATAGTATACAACAAATGAACACCCAAGTTCACCAACACCTACAGGTTATGAGCCTGCCAGCATTCCACAGGACAGTCTAGAAAGAGTTTGTGGTCGTCATCCATAGTCTGCTGAATGACTAGATCACAATCACATCGAGCCTCTCATCTGTTTATCACACATCAACTATATACCCATGTTCTACCCAACATATTAGTAGATAAAAATAAATGTTTTTATACATAGTTTAAAACCTGTATAGCATTCTCATTCAATACATATTCCAAACAACAGATAAGACACATACACATAACACGTATTTCATAGAGAATAAATCATATCTATGAGATAAAAGAAAGTGAATATACATTCACACATATAACAACAAAATATACACATAACATGTATTTCATATAAAATACTTCAGAATTATGCATTAGAGGAAATTAACTACACACTCACTTGATCAGAAGATGATCGGACAGCACTACGGCTTGTAGAAGTAGTATTCTTCGGTAGATCTTGAAGATCTTCACAAAAATTGGCTTCTCGCGGGCAGAGCTTCGGCTCGAGAATTACACTTCTCAGGATCTTCAGGGATTCGGGACTTGCTTCGGGGCTCGGGATTAATACCGGGGCTTCGGGATATTTCTTGCACGAAAATCTAGGCAAAACGAGAGAGAGAGAGAGAAGAGAAAATGAGCAAAAAGGTCGGCTGCCCTCGCACCCATTATATAAGGCCTGATTCTTTGCATTACGCTGGGCATAATGCTCCGGCACGCGGGGCATAGTCCGGATCAGACCGGTGACTCCTCCCCCTTCAGATAATATCGGATTTTATATTTAAATTAAATATTTTAATTATTTAATAAAATTCAAAAATTCGTATCTTCCTCATACGAGCTTCGTTTTTGACGTTCTTTATATCCACGCGTAGGTGAGACTACACTCTACAACTTTCGTTTAGACTCTGTCGGCTAATTTTGAATTTATTTTTATTATATTATTTTTAGTAGGTCATGACAGGAAAACTCCGTTGTAAATTCATAAGTTATTCATCATACGTCCGTTTTCGTCTGTCTTTTTACCGTTGGACTACTATCGACGAGATCTTCGATTCTCGTTTAGATTGCTTTGGCTATAAACCGCTCGATCTCAAATCGAGTATTCAGGTTGCATACTGCTAAGCCGAAACTTAGAAAAATCATAACTTCCTCATACGAAGTCAGATTTGGGCATTCTTTTCATGGACGCTCTCGGTTTAATGAATTCTACGACTTTTGTTTAGATCACTAAGGCTATATATCGCTCTATCATAAATTCACTATTTACATCACGCAGCGTTGTGTCGGTTCTGTCGCGAAACTTCGACATATCATAAATTCTTCGTTATAACTCGGATTTCGGCATTCTTTATATCTTCAGAATCCTTGTTTCAACCAATACAACACTAAACTTAGATATCAGCTTTATCTAATATTCATTTTGACGCTTAAACTTAACCTTAATTCAATTAAGACACACAATTAAGCACAAAACACATAATACTCAAATAATACACTTCTATTATTTCAAAACGGGCTACAAAGGATAACCTAGACTGTTACATCATCATTAATGCCTAGCCTGGAAACACGGGCATTACAATTATCTCCACCTTAGAATGACTCCGTCCTTGAAAACACACATCAACAAACAAATACGAATAGCAACTCATCATGTCACTCTCCGTCTCCCAAGTGAGATTTGGCCCATTCGTATGTTTCCATCGGACAAGCACTAATTCGACCATCTTGCGTCGCAACTTTTTAGTCTTTCGGTCAACGATTGCCTCTGGTTCTTCAATCAACCTTTTGTTCTCATCAATTCTCAACTCCGAAAGTGGAATCATGTCGGGAACTTCTCCTGTGAACCTCCTCAAATAAAACACATGGAAAGTGTTATGAATTCCATTCAGTTCTTCGGGTAATTCGAGCTTGCAAGCTTGATTCCCAATCCTTTGAAGAGCTTTAAACGGTCCAATAAACCTTGGACTTAACTTTCCCCTTTTACCAAACCTTATAAGTCCCTTCCACGGTGAGACTTTAAGCAAAACCGATTCTCCAACTTCAAATGTCATCGGTCTTCGCTTATTGTCAGCATAGCTCTTTTGACGATCTTGAGCTGCTAACATTCTCTCCCTAATTATTTTCAACTTTTCAGCAGTTTGATGGACTATCTCGGGTCCCATAAACTGCTTTTCCCCAGCCTCAAGCCAACAAGACGGCGTACGACATTTTTGTCCGTACATAGCTTGATAAGGTGCTATCTTTATGCTCGAGTGGAAACTATTATTGTAGGAAAATTCTACCAAAGGTAAATGTTCATCCCGGTTACCTTGTAATTCCAGGGTACATGCTCTCAGCATATCTTCAAGCATTTGTATCGTTCGTTCGCTCTGACCATCAGTCTGTGGATGGTAAGTTGTACTCAAACACTACTTGGTACCCAAATTCCTCTTGTAGACTTCTCCAAAATCGCAAGGTGAAACGGCTGTCACAATCTGACACAATCGTTAATGAAACTCCGTGAAGCCTCATAATTTCCTTCACGTAAGAATTTGCAAGCTTATCCATAGACCATTTCTCATTGGCTGCTATGAAATGCGCACTCTTAGTGAAGCGATCCACGACCACCCAAATCATGTCGTGACCACTCTTTTTTCTGGGCAGTTTTGTGACAAAATCCATAACAATATCTTCCCATTTTCCCATAGGCACAGGTAAAGGTTCTAAACTCCCATATGGTTTCTGATGTTGTGCCTTGACCCACGCACATGTCACACACTCCGCCACGCACTTTGCAATATCAAGCTTCATCGTCGGCCACCAGTAATAGGGTTTCAGGTCCCTATACATTTTAGTGCTATCGGGATGAATTGAGTACATAGTTTTGTGAGCTTCTTCCATCAGAAGATCTCTTATTCCTCCTAACTTAGGCACCCAAATTCGATATTGGAATACATTCAGTCCATGACCGTTTGTACCAAACACCAACGTTTTGCCCAACCGTTCTCCCTTTCGGTCATTCTTTTCAGAAGCTTCCTCTTGAGCTTTCTTTATACTTTCCACAATGGTCGAGACAACTTCTATTCTCAACGCTCTAGGCCTTTTTCTTTCAAGATTGACTTTCCGACTGAGAGAATGAGTGACAACGTTTTCTTTACCGGGATGGTAAAGTATCTCACAGTCATAGTCCTTAAGTAACTCTAGCCAACATCGTTGCCTCATATTCAATTCTTTCTAAATGAAGAGATATTGGAGACTCTTATGATCAGTGAAAAGTTTGCACCTCGTGCCATAGAGGTAATGCCTCCATATCTTCAGAGCGAAAACTATCGCCGCCAACTCCAAGTCATGAGTCGGGTAGTTCTTTTCATGCTCTTTCAACGGTCGAGACACATATGCTATCACCTTTTCTATTTGGGTCAAAACACAACCCAACCCAACACCAGACGCATCGCTATAAACAGCAAAGTCTTTAACTCCATCGGGTAGAGAAAGAATCGGTGCCTCACATAGCTTCTTCTTTAACAACTCGAATGCTTCTCTATGCTTATCACTCCAAGTGTAAGCAGCTCCTTTGTGAGTTAAAGCTGTTAATGGACTAGCGACCGAAGAAAAGCCTTGGATAAACCTTCGGTAATACCCGGCTAATCCCAAAAAGCTTCGAATCTTCGTGGGACTTTTTGGTTGTTCCCACTTCATCACAGCTTCAATCTTTGTTGGATCAACCATTATCCCTTCTTGGTTGACCACATGACCCAAGAATTGGACTTCTCGAATCCAAAAATCACATTTCGAGAACTTATCATACAACTTCTCTTTCTTCAAGACTTCCAACACTTCTCGCAAGTGTTGGCCATGCTCCTCTTGGCTTTTCGAGTAAATCAAAATGTCATCTATGAACACTATCACAGTTTTATCAAGGAACGATTTACAAACCATGTTCATTAAATCCATGAATGATGCTGGAGCATTGGTTAGTCCAAACGACATAACCAAAAACTCGTAGTGTCCATATCGTGTTTGGAATGCAGTCTTCTCTATATCCTGCTCTCTTACCTTCAGTTGATCGAACAGGTCATCAATCCTCAAGAAATAGCTTGAACCTTGTAGTTGATCGAACAGGTCATCAATCCTCGGCAACAGATATCTATTCTTTATTATTGCCTTGTTCAGATCTCTGTAATCGATGCACATTCTCATACTTCCATCTTTCTTCTTTATGAATAACACCGGAGCTCCCCAGGGTGATGAACTAGGTCTAATGAAACCGTTTTCCAACAACTCCTGAAGTTGCATCATCAGCTCCTTCATCTCCGTTGGTACCAATCGATAAGGTGCTTTTCCTATTAGTGTGGTTCCCGGTAACAAGTCAATACGAAATTCTACTTGTCGATCAGGCGGTAATCCAGGAAGATCTTCGGGAAATACTTTCGGATAATCACACACCATAGGAATGCTCTACATCTCCTTTTTCTCCTTCTTTGCATCAATCACAAATGCCAAATATGATGTACATCCTTTAGCCAAACACTTTTTGGCTTTCATTAGGGAAATGATCCCAGAACTTACTCTGCGTTTGTCCCCATACACCATAAATGACTCCTTCCCTGGTGGGTTTACTTTGACTATCTTCTTTCTGCACAATATCTCGGCATCATTGGCGCTAAGCCAATCCATCCCAACACGATGTCGAAACTGTTAAGTTCGATAGGCAATAATTCCTCGTGGAACTTATTCCCATTCAGGTCAACTAAGATGTTTTTCATATGATGGCTAACAGGTACAAACTTGCCACTGGCAACTTCGACTAATAAAGCATTATCTAATCTATCAACAGGCAAAGCTAGTTTTCTACCAAATTCATGAGAAATAAAGGAGTAGTTGGCTACAGAATCAAATAAAATTTGGGCAGGAAATTTGTTTACGAGAAAGGTACCTAAAGCGACATCAACTTCATCTTTTGTAGCTTCCAGTTTCATCTAGAATGCTCTCGCCTTCAGCTTTGGCGGAATGTTAGGTTTTGCTGCCTCCTTCTTCTCCGAAAAATCTCTCGAGATGTGCCCCTCCTCACCGCACCCAAAACGCACTCTCTTATTAGACGAACACTCATCAGCGTAATGCCCCGTCTTCCCACACTTGTAGCAGGTCACATCCTCAAGACATTTCCCCAAGTGCTTCTTCTTGCACTTCTCTCACCATTTTGCTTCGCCTCCTTTTCCTCCTCCAAACTTTTTCGAATCAAACTTCGAAAATTTGTTTTTTTACTGGAACATGAAGTTCCTTCAAACTTTATCTTTTCACCAACTTCAACATTGTTGGTGGTTCTCCCCTTGATCATGTTCTCAACAGACTTGGCAGCCCAAATAGCTGCCTCCAGAGTAGGTGTCTGACGTACTGGCACCTCGTACTCCTATGGGAGTCCCTTTTACGTATCGGTCTACTTTTGTCAGCTCATATGGAACGATGCGCAAAGAAAACTCCATCTTGTCTGTAAAGGTGTTTGTATAATCATCAACTGACATGTTGCCCTTCGTCAAAGTCAGAAACTTGTTCTCCAACTCCAGCAGATTCTGGACCGAGCAGAACTTGCGCTTGAACTGCACTAAGAACTCTGCCCATGTCAGTTGTAGTGGTTCATTAGGGCTTAGGGTCTTCCCCAGAGTGTTCCACCAGCAAACGGCTCTGCCCATAAACTGACGCACTGCGAACGTGGTCTGCAACTTGCCTTTTCAACCACATGTCATGAAGGCTAGCTCCATTTCCGATATCCAATCCATGACTCCGATTGGATCCTCCTTTCCAGTGAAGGTCGATGGTTCACAAATCAAAAAGTCCTTGTACATGCATCCCAATCCATTATTCCCTCTATCCTGGTCTTTCCTTCGTTCTCCTTGAGTCCCAACTTGACTCACAATGCGACTATTGTTCCCTTCCTCCGATTGCTCGGGAATCAACTCGGGTTGCTCAATGGGCATGATAGGTTCGTCCCTATTATCATGCAACATCTGTCGCATTTCTTCCCTTTGTTCGGCTAACATAGCCCGAATCATGGCTTGCACCCCATCCATTCTCATCGGCTCTGGTGCTGCTGCTACTACCGGTACTCGCTCAATCATAGGTGGTTGATTCCTTTTTTCATCAGCATTTCCAACTCCACTCCTCGTTGTCACCATTTTTCATCTATACACCGAATAAGGTGAAATTAAATCTTCATTCATGATAGATATTCAAATCATCCTTATTACTCCAAACAATTACATGCTAGTTCTAATATCATATACATATGCTTAGAATCCTAAACACATAAGTTTTCCAGATCCGGTTGGCAACAAACCGTAGATCCGAAAAAATAATATCATACATGGCAACGTATAACATTTAGCACATAAAGGCATTTTAGGAAACTTTCCTAAAATAACTAGTGCTCGTGTTTAACATATCACAGACACTCATCTCACAATCTTCACTTAGCATTCAAAGTTTAAGTCTAAAAATCCTACAAATTCCTAGTTCGCTTAAACTAATGCTCTGATACCAACTGTGACATCCCCAAAATCACGGCCAGAAAAGACCGGTTTTATTTATGCTTTTAAAATAATTTCAAAGTAAATCCATTGATTTAAAAGAGTTGCGGAATTTGTCCCCAAAACAATAGATGATAAAATAAAGTTTATCAAAGCATTTCTTAAAGAAATGTATTTTCATTATATATCAAAACTCGGGATGTCATGTTCCGATACAGACACAAAAGCATAAACAACAAAACATAGACCTTACACAGTTACATATAACTACTGGTCTATAAGCAAAATATCTTCATAAGTTCACCAACTTATGCTCTCGCGCCACTACCTGTAATACAAAGAAACTGAGTGGGTTAGGCTTGGGAGCCTGGTGAGCATATAGGGTTTTCAACCCACAGTAAATAATTATATTCAATTCACCAATCAACAATAACCCGATTACCCATTCCCATTATCTTCACTTTACGTCCCTATAACAACCACTATTACTAGGGACCTAATCTAGGATTTTCATCGGGACAGACATTACTGCAGAAGGGTTTCCTCACCAATAGATATCCTATAGGCAAACATGAGGGGGATAGAATACAGCAAATGAACACCCAAGTTCACCAACACCTACAGGTTATGAGCCTGCCAGCATTCCACAGGTCAGTCTAGAAAGAGTCTGTGGTCGTTATCCATATTCTGCTGAATGACTATATCACAATCACATCGAGGCCTCTCATTTGTTTATCACACATCAACTATCTACCCATGTTCTGCCCAACATATTAGTAGATAAAAGACAAAACTGCAAAAATGGTCCCTATGGTTAGCTCAAAATTGCCACTTTGGTCCAAAAAGGTTTGGACTAGCACCAGAGGTCCAAACTTTTCATTTTGTTGCGAGTTTGGTCCAATTTGTTTTGAACTTTTTTCAAATGACAAATTTGCCCTTATTAATTTCTTTTTCTATTTATTTTATAGTTTTATTGTATTTGTGATATAAAATTATATCCAAAAAATATACAATCCCCCATGCTACCCTACCTACATACCTCTAGAAACACTAATATAATCTTTTTTTTCTCTCTCTCTCTCTCTCTTCATTACCTCCGGACCAGCACCTCCTGCCGACAACCGCCGCCGAACCACCACCACTTGACAGACTATTGTCTGCCGGACCACCGCTGCTTGTCGTCCTATCCTAGTCACCTCCGTCGACGTAGATCAGAATACCTGACGACATAGAGCTGAACCATTGCCCACTACCGGTCTCTTCCTGGAACGTCGTCGTCGTCGGATAAAGTCTGGATCTTCGGATAAAACTTCCCAAATATTGAAACCATTTTCACTGGTCTCTTCCTGGAATATCACTGCTATCAGAAAACCATACCAGATATTGAAACCCTTTGCAGATCTTTCGATCTATCTCAATGTGACGATGGGGCTAGGGGATGACGACGCTACCGGAGAAGATGGACGGTGGTGACGACTCAATCTGCAAACCTTGGTGATGTAGACTGAGAAAGGGGGTATCATAGATCTAAAAAAGGGAGAAAGTCGAACTTAGGGTAGCAAGCTAAGTTGCTGCCAGAGATGATCTGCAAACGACCACCACTTTTTCGTCTTTTTCTTTATAGATTTGAGATGGTTTCCGGTGGTGTTCCAGTGGTGGTCCGATGAATGCTCTATTGTTCCAATGGTTGTCGGAGAAGGAGCAACACGGGGTCAACAACATCGTCGGAGAAGGAGCAAGACGAATTCGATGATATTCCAAATCTTCGTCTGTGGTGACTCCGATGATGACAACTTGAGAGGTGTTTTTGAGACTAGTGGTCAGTGGTTGGTTTTCTAATGGTGGTGTCATGTCGGATGGTGGTGGATTGTGGTGGTTGGCGGTTATAGTGATGGTAGATACAGGTGGCCGACGGTGGTGGTGGTAGATAATGGTGGCAACAAGTTTTGTTCTTAAATGTGTGTGAAAATGTTCTTGAGTGTTTATGAATGTGAGAGAGAGAGGGGGGTTGGGTAGGTGGGTGGGTAATTTTTTATTTCTCTTAAATATAATTATAAAAATAAAATATCAAGGGTATATTTTCTTTTTTCTTTTTCTTTAATTATAAAATCATTTAACTAAATAAAAAAAGATGAAAAAGAAAAAAGTAAGGGTAAATCTGTCCTTATAAAAAACTTCAAAGTAACTTGGACCAAACTCGCAACAAAATGAAAAGTTTGGACCTCTGGTGCTAGTCCAAACTTTTTTGGACCAAAGTGGCAATTTTGAGCTAACCACAGGGACCATTTGTGCAGTTTTGTCTAGATAAAAATATATATTTTTATACATAGTTTAAAACCTGTATAGAATTCTCATTCAATACATATTCCAAACAACGGATGAGACACATACACATAACATGTATTTCATAGAGAATAAATCATATCTATGAGATAAAAGAAAGTGAATATATATTCACACATATAACAACAAAATATACACATAGCATGTGTTTCATATAAAATACTTCATAATTATGTGTTAGAAGAAATTAACTACACACTCACTTGATCGGAAGATGATCGGACAACACTACGGCTTGTAGAAGTAGTATTCTTCAGTAGATCTGGAAGATCTTCACAAAAATTGGCTTCTCGCGGGCAGAGCTTTGGCTCGAGAATTGAACTTCTCAAGATCTTCGGGGCTTCGGGACTTGCTTCGGGGATCGAGATTAATATTGGGGCTTCGGGATATTTCTTGCACGAAAATCGAGGCAAAACGGGAGAGAGAGAGAGAGAGAGAGAGAGAGAGAAGAGAAAATGAGCAAAAAGGTCGGTTTCCCTCGCACCCATTATATAGGGTCTGATTCTTCGCATTACGTTGGGTGTAATGCTCCAGTACGCGGGGCGTAGTCCGGATTAGACCGGTGACTCCTCCCCCTTCGGATAATATCGGATTTTATATTTAAATTAAAAATTTTATTTATTTAATAAACTTCAAAAATTCGTATCTTCCTCATACGAGCTCCGTATTTAACGTTCTTTATTTCCACGCGTAGGTGAGACTACACTCTACAACTTTTGTTTAGACTCTGTCGACTAATTTTGAATTTATTTTTATTATATTATTTTTAGTAGGCCGTGACAGGAAAACTCTGTTATAAATTCATAACTTCTTCATCCAACGTCCGTTTTCGTCTGTCCTTTTTTACCGTTGGACTACTATCGACGAGATCTTCGGTTCTCATTTAGATTGCTTCGGCTAAAAACCGCTCGATCTCAAATCGAGTATTCGAGCTGCATACTGCTAAGTCGAAACTTAGAAAAATCATAACTTCCTCATACGAAGTCAGATTTGGGCATTCTTTTCATGGACGCTCTTGGTTTAACGAATTCTACGAATTTTGTTCAGATCACTAAGGCTAGATATTGCTCTATCGTAAATTTGGGTCCCTATCTGACGGTCGGTGCTTACCAAAGCTAGCACGCCAAAAATATCCCTATCCAAACAGCACACTTCCTGAAATTCAGTTAACACTTATTGTATCCCAACAACATCAGTGACTTCAAACGCTTAAAATCGATATCACGCTCAGACCTCGGAGTCCAACGAACGGATAGTCTAACCAAAACCTCAATGACAACTCTCTTCCCTCGGCAATCCTGATGGCTCTTCCAAACATAAATACTAAGGCTATTGAAAACTAGTCATAACTCCCTCGATCGATCCCTTGGACCACCCCCAAAAATGACTGGAGCATGTGCACTCACTGCTCCTCCCTGACCGTCAAACAGTCGACCTCCTTGCCGTCCACCTGAAATCAACGAAAATATAACATGCTTACTCCCTTTAGGAAATCCCTGAAGAGGTGGCCAAACCTGCTACACTCGTAGCAACCCAGATCACTGAACAGATCCTAACAACGACTCGTAGAAATCACGGTACATGCCGAATCCACTCTGCAAGATACATCCGTCTGAAGATCTCTCAAAGATTCCTCGACATGCTGAATGGCATTTGACAACCCTTGCTAACCCATACAATAGCAGAAAACCGACCCGAGATCCAACTTATCACAATTCCCAAGCAATACAAATACCCGATATCCACCGGAAATGGCCAAAGATAACATATTCGCAACCATCTGAAGGAATCCTGACCACCTACTCCTGTGATACCTAGACCACCCTAAGAACATAATGTGTCACACCCCAAAACCATGAACGGCGAAAACGTTATGGGGCGGAGGACGTCATGTACAGTATCACAACAATGAAAAGTAGTAAACAAGCAACAACATCATCCATTGCATTAATAATATAATTTTAATACAAGTGTGTTCTGTCAAATTATGATAACCACTAAAGTATAAATCAAAATGGAAGATGAGTCTTGAACAAGCTCCATCTTCTCTAAACCTTGCATCGGTACCTGTCTATCGTTGACCTGAGGATACAAGTTATTTTGAAAGAGAGTATCAGCTTTAAAGCTGGTGAGATCATAAGTATTAATGTGTCTAAATTTGTAAAACTTGTAATGAAAGACATGAAAATGTTTGTAGAACAACTACAAATGTTTGAAAAACCCTAGAAATCCCTATGATTCCTACTATTATAAAAGGGAGTCTTCTACCAAGACCTAACTGCTCTGAATGTAGCCTTCTACCAAGACCTAACTGCTCTGAATGTAGCCTTCTACCAAGACCCGACTGCTCTGAATGTAGCCTTCTACCAAGACCCAACTGTTCTACTATTATTATTATTATAAGAAATTGTATCCTTTGGTACTAGGATACTCAAATATAATTCACCTCATCGATTATGTGAATGAGTCACAAGATAAAGGTAATAATATAAATAACCTAAGTATTACCCTTTGATACTAGGGTAACTAACAGTGTTAACTGAAGACATCTGTAGATGTACATTTACCTCTGTTGCTAACAGTTGGGTATAGGAATAGTTAGTCCCTTAAAGTATACATGTAATGGTATCAACCGTTGACATCCGTGGATGTGCTTTTACCTCTGTAGCTAACAGAGATTCTAGGAATGGTTAATCCCGCAACGTATCCTTTGGTACTAGGATATTAAATCCAATCTATCTCGTCGATTATGTGATTCTATCACAAGGTAAAGATAAGAATGAGGATTATATAACATAATCTATACATATATAATGTAATATTAACTCATCATATATTATCTATGTAAACGTACTCATGTAAGCGTAATCATGTAACCATATCTATGTAACCGTATAGTAATGTACTGTAATGTTCTGCGTGTGCTAGCTGTAACGTGTGTTCCCTCTCTATCTAGCATGTATAGTAATGTACTGTGCGTACTAGCTGTAACGTGTGTTCTCTCTCTATCTAGCAAGTATTGACTCATGAATGAACTGACTCATTGTATGATATCGTGTTCTAGTATCTTCCTAAACTACCCCTATGGTAGCTTACTAGTAATGTAACTGGTACGTATGAACATGGATGTATACCCTTGCTACCCAAGGGTGTTGAATGAATTGGAAGAACCTTTATGACAATATATGTACACATGATATATAACTAATATTTAAACGACCTTCGGACGGGTACCCGATATCCCACCAGACCACATCTCAAGCGCGAAAAGGAAATAGGGCGGGCAGGCCTTCCTAAGCCTTTTAAACATTGTTTATATAACTATACATACGTAGACATGCAATTGATAATATGAAAGCATAAAATAAGTTTTGTAAAACCTTTGAACATGATTACTATCTAAGAAAACATCGACATGATGTCAGCCTATAAAACGGGTTGAAAGCATGTGTTTGATAAAACAGTTTAAGTATAAAGAAACATTTGTTTGAAACACAATTGTAAATGAGTTTGAAATGAAACATACAGTGTAAAATGAACAATTTAATAAGGAGTTTTAAACATATAAAACGTTTATGAAAATCATGTGAAGAAAACTGTTTGGTAAAACAGTGAATGAATAGTAAATCATTTGAATGTTTCTTATTAATCACATGTGATTGATATAATAACTAGCATGATTATACTTGTATCCCCCCCCCCCCATAAAACATTTAAAAACATTTAAAACATTGATTAAGGGGTATGAACTCACCTATAGTGAGTGGTACGGATAAACTGAAGATGTAGGACTGCTAGGTGACAAGTGAAGTCTTGAACACACTCTATGATCCTAGTTAACATATAATATCACATATATGTAACAAATTAGTCTATAAACAACTAATAAACAAATTCAAGATACCCTAGGACATGTTAAACACCTTTAACAAGTGTTATTAGCCTCTAGGATTCCATCTAGGTGTTGTAGGGAAAAGCTATTGTGTGTAGGGTTCAAGGAAAACTCCTTAATGGAGTTCACGGCCCTAATGTCACTAAAAAATGAGTTTACGGTCGTAAACTCATGAGTTTACGGCCATAAGCTCATACTTACATGACCATTTGATGTTTGAGGCTCTACAAGACCCTAAGAAGTTATTCTACTTAATGGCAAGGTCTTTGGAAGAGTTTAGGGCATCCTATAACTCCTTTGAGGAGTTCACGGCCCTGGAACCAAACCCCTTGGAGATTACGGCCGTAATCTCCCATGGAAGGGTGTTTTTGGTGATTTCAAGTCCCTAATTCAACTAAGAACTAATATAGGCTAGTGTCCAAGGCTTTAGGAGAGTTTAAAGCACACTTTGTCCCTTTTGTTTGGAGTTCACGGTCCAAGAACTCCTTGGGTCGTGAACACCTTACTCTTGGTGTTCTAGGGGTGTTTTCTAGTCCTAAACACATTAGGGTACAAGTCTAAACTAGTTGCATTTCAAGAGGAAGGGACTAGGGCACTTTTTTCCCCTTAAAGAAGGGTATTACGGTCCAAGATGTTCTTGGGCCGTAAACTATTTAATCTTGATGTTTTCCTATGATTTCTAGTGTATTAAGCACATAAGAAGCTTTATAATACCACTAGATAGAAGTACTCACTTTCCGGGACGAAAGTCCGAAGATCCTTGAGAGAGAATTCGGCTTTTCTCTAGTTGGAAATGTAACTGATGAATAAATATGGCTCAGAATCCTATATATACTCCTAGGATTTTTGGCAGAAAATATTTTATTCACGCAATGAACTCTAATATCATAGAGTTTTGAAATAACAGAGTTGCACAAAACCCTAGTGCATCCTCTCTCCTGATATCTCCTTGAGAGTAAATCCTGAAATACTCAAACTTATACTAAAAGTCTGAAAATTTACCGCAACTGTTCTAACTTCTATTGACTTGATATTGTTGTACCGAATGGAAATTTCGGGTTGTCACATAATGTAACACCTCATTCCGATCCCCATGAAAATCCAAATCCTTGGAACGAAACTTCATTATGTAATTTCTGCAAGCGTTGCACTAGATCCGACCCTGCTGGCCTCTCACAAGCTGATCCAAACTCTTGGGTCTCAGCCCGAGACCCTCCAATAAATTCACCTAACCTGAACCTCTCTCATTGAGGTTCTCCTAATCAATCTTCCGTCCTCGGCTCTGAGATCCATATCATTCAGGGTCTCACACCTTAACACCCTCACCAGCTTCATCACTAACGGCTGAACTACAATAGCTGGAGCAACCTCTGCTCTAAACCAACTATAAACTATTCTCAAGACATGGTTTCAAATCCCAAAGCGCAATAGATCGCACAATCAACCCTTTTCGTCTGATACAAGAGATCTAAGGCGAACTTGAAATCTTGGTTGTCCTTCCGCTAACTGGCCCACCACCGGAGCTGGGACCAAACCCTGGACCCACTCATGCGTACTCATCCCCATTCTGCGAAGCAGCTATTCCCACGATCAAGGCGTACCCAAGAATTCTCCTTCTCATAAGCTTCTCAGATTCTCCAAGACTCTCACCGATTCAAGTATGGATCATGTGCTTTTAGTAATACGGGCCCAATACTAACTTCCACACCTATCCATACTTTCCTCAACAATCCACTGAGTCGCTTACTCCATGGATATACTAAATTCTTGCTAAACAGCAAGACGATCTCTAATATAGCCCCTCCTAGGCTCCCAACTTCATCGAACCGCCCCACGAAGCCCACTGGAGCATATCCTAGGCTTTCCTAGGTTCTCAACCTCACCCTGCCCTCAGCTGCTGAAAGATTCCCATTAATGTCAACTAGCTACCTCATGAATATAGCCACATGTAGCAGAGATCAGATAATCCTTCAAGTAAAAGACTCATCCATATAATGGTTGGACTCAAACAAGAGATGCACAATAGGGTCAAATCTATCACTCTGGGATTATCCAGCCTGTGCTATATGTGACTTAGCATATTCACTTAATAGCTAACTCACATTAATAAGAGTCCTAGAAAGCACAAAGCAAGCAACATTCAAGTAATCGGTAAATCTAACCAGCATACACTAGACAAGTCAGTCTATCCATACATACATCCTGCAAGAAGGTAACACCTATCGCTAACTTCATCCTAGGCTTACCCTATGGTAATCTCTGACCCACAAACTATCATAAAACATTCGGCCCATATACCACAACCCATGCTGTCCACATCTACCCTTGTTGTCGGCTGCCTTATGCATGAAAATTATACACAGAATAGGATCTAATAGACTGTCGAATAATAGACTCTACCCTAAGACCACAGGAAATAAGTTCAAATCAGCTATTTTAGGCCTATAAGATCCTAACCGTATACAATTTTCAAAACATACACATTGCAGTTACAAATACCAATTATCATTCTCATTCCAGCATGACATCCAATATCCTCATGGCTACAAGCACCACATATCAGGCCAACCTATTCCTGACTACTCAGCACTAGCATGCAAGTCTACCAGCTCATACAACATATACAGGTATCTCCCCTAGCCCTAACTAGCATGTGATTCACATATTCATAATCAGATCATAACAAACAACATATGTGGGTATTCTGCGGAAACTTACTTGAGCTCGGTTGATTGCATGCACCACACCCTTTCTTGTGTTAGAAAACCTTCTCCTTGAAAACATTTTCTTTTGAAAATTTTTGAAAACTTTACAGATCCTCAATTTGATTTCAGACACACCCAAAGGTATCCCCGAATCCCTCTAACCAAGGCTCTGATACCTACTTGTAACGACCGAAAAATCAAGGGTAAAAATTTCATTTTTAATATAGCTAAAAAATTGATACCATTTATTTCAAACATTTCAAATCGTCATTAAGTAAAACATTTATCAAAGTCCATCCCAAAATCATTCATTGAGGAAATCATAGGTGTGTGCACTGCGATCAATCCGAGCTCTTCGTTTCCAAATCGATGATACCTGAAACCAAAACTGTAAAACGTAAGCACAAAGCTTAGTGAGTCCCCCCAAAGCATACCCCACACACAATCCACATAACAGATACCATATTAGCTATAAAAGCTACATATATCATATAAGCCATGCATACATAAACTTGTAAGAATGCCATGGGCTACCCCCACATGGTCTATACCTAGGAATGCCATGGGCTACCCACATGTGTTGGGTTTTAGTATACTACAACATCCTATGGTGCACATACAACCCTAAATACCTTGGATCTATATTTTCAGTAATTATACATGCAAAGGAGTTTCCAAGGTATTAAACCTATAACCAGCATGCAATTTTTCATAAACAATACAAGATACTAGTTAGAGTAACATATCTTTTATGTGGCTTGAAGTCTTGATGTATTTTGGTGTTGTTTGAAACACTTTGGCCTTTAAGAACTTAGTGCCCCAAGTGTTTCACCTCAAATGGAATCACAGCTCACCTAAGACAAAGGTGACTCTTGAGAGAGAAACTCCATGCACCAAAAACACCATCATTCTCTAAGAACTTCTAGTGGTGTTTATAGGCAATGGACTACATATTTATATGTGGGATTTCAAGATTCATGGATATAACCTAAATCCATACTCATGGGTTTTATAATCCATGGTTCATGTGGCCCAATTCTTTATGTATCCATACATAAACTTGGTCCAACATGGATCATAAGCCCAACACATACAAATATAACTAATTACCATAATTAGTCCCCATAGATTTAGTTAGTCTCTTTTTATCACTAAATTAATTCCAAATTAATTCTTGATCAATACTAATTAAAACATATGATTTCATGTTAATATATTATAACTTATAATATATTAACAAATCATATATAACCTTCCTCTCAAGAGTCCATCCTAAGAAATCGTCCTGGTGTTATGCAACCCAAATGGACCATGCTACTCTCGAGTCGAGTACATCCCAATAATATTTATGGGCTTAGACACCTAATCCAACATTCTCCTACTTGGATAAGTCTAAAACTATTATTGCGTATGACTCCAAGATCCCAATTAGCAATCGTAGCTCTTAAAAGCCGTTGGCGAACTCTAACCTAGTCAATGACGTGTCCATAAGATAAGGGATCATATATTCCTCCATTCTAGATATCATATGGACTGAGACATGGATTCTAATCATTCTCTTTGTCCATTTTCTTGTTTCCCTATTTCCGATTTATGACGACCGACTAATTCAACAGATCAAAACAGTCCAGGCCCGGCCTAGCACTTATGTTTGTCATCACTAAATCATCGAGGGGCTCACATATATCGCTTTTATCCCTCCAAGGGTAAAAGGAATGGATAAAATTCAACTTATATGCTTGCTCTATATACTTATAAAATCACACACAAAAATGTGTTTTATAACACCAAGTTACTAGTGCGTTTTCACATAATCAATGTGTAACTGACTTTTAGATTGCAACTCATATCTCTTGTTTTGAAGAATATAAGATATTATCATCTCATGGTCACTCGTGATAAAATCCAATAAGTGAGTCAAATGAGCGTGGATTTAATTCAATACTTGAATCTCATTCCATGAGCACTCATGAGCACTTCAGCTATGTCTAGGCCACCTAGATAAACTACAGACCCATTCATGAGATTCTTGATTCATAGCTACTTCCAACGTATGATTGACTATGGAGATTTTGAATAACCTAGTTATCCGAGAAGTCAAAACATGCAAAGTGAAACACATGAATAATACTAATCCTATATGGCCCCAAGCACCTTTGAGAGTAAATAAAACACCTTTTATTTAAACACCATATTGATTACGCATTATTCATTGTATAATGTTTCTAATGATCAACTTTATACTTGAATCTGAAACAGTAGTCATGCCATGCTCCAAGCATGCTTACTATGTTTGTCCAAACAATAGTTATGCCATACTCCAAATATGCACACTATGTTTGTCTATGATCCTTACTTTGTGGAATAGATCAATTGAACATGATTCCAATGATGCTCATTTCACAATCCCAATCCTTATCATAAATGTAAGAATTCATAATTCCTACCATTTACCGAAATCTGTTAGATTCTAAACTTATATGCATTGATCCTCTTGTAATGACTATGCGCAAAAGTCATAGAGACTTGGCAACAGACATTACAAAGTATTCCAATGGAGAGCAATTCCATGGAAACGAAGTCACACATTCAAAGTACATTCCTTTGAACATCCTTCTTGCATTAATTTTTCTAATCTTACACAAATTTAATGAATAACTTCCACCCATGGGAATATTTCCATATTCCCATTTTGACTGTCACTTCTAAATAAGAGTTGCCTCTTTTTAGAATATATCAATATGGTCCTTTAAAAATTAACATTATACTTCCAATTGTCCATGAGCAACCAATCTTTGGTAAACCTCAGATTGTCCTTGACAATTGCTTAATCATTTTAGTCATATCCAGTTCTAGTCTTTTTTTTCCTCTTAACGCCCTAGGCATTTGGAAAATTTAGAAAGGATAAATATTATAGCACATTTAATCGATCCTATACCCGAAGCATATGGGACACGATTCATGATGTCTCACATAAAGACATGATCCTAGACCAGTCTTTTGCTACAATATTTTTTTTATTTGCCATGTTTTCATAATTCGACTATGAAGAGGGATGCTGTAATCATAATCAAATTTTGAGAGCACAATATATATAGAATTTCCTTATGTTGAACCATTCCAACATAAAATTCATATATATATATATATATATATATATATATATATATATATATATATATATATCCTTGACTAAAGATGATTAAAATCTTAATCTAAGATTTTAGAATTGAAATGAAGTATAATTCCTCTCCCTTTATTATAGTAAAACAACTTTTCCCAATTGAAACTTTTGTTTTCTATAATTAACATTGCTAAATTGCAACACTTAACATAATAATCATGCTCCCACTAACATGATAATTATTAGCATAACACTTATTCTCCCACTGGCTTTGACATGTACTCAGGAATCAGGTAGACTTCTAGAAATCAATACTTTATTGACTTTCGTTCCAAAGTTCATATTTCTGATAGGAGATGCTTTGATATTACTTTATCAAAATCATACACCTTTCCTTAGATAGCTCACATGTTTGTCCAAAAAAAATTTAGAACAATGAAAAGGGATGCTGTAATCATAGTCTCAATTGTTTAGATCTTTTCCATTTCTCACAAGTCCATGTTAGTGTGTCAGTTAACCACACACGCTCCACTAACGACTTTGAGAATGCAAATATCACAATTGCTATCTACTTAAAATCTACTTAGTGAAAGTGTTTCCTCACTATCATTTTCATGAATCAGAGAGAAACCTTATGACACTTAGATTTTATGGTGTATGTGTTCCTATCCATGTGAATTTGTCATAACCACAAGAGGAGGATAGTGATAAATCCAAACTCATATGGACTGAACTTGTTCAATCTTAACTTCTTGCCATGTGGCAACACAAGGGCCTATCATTGCTTCCAAGTATTTATGAAAACAATTGAGAACTCATAGAACTCACATGCATAGTCAACTTTAACTGGAATGGGAACAGAGACAAGAATATGTCAACACGATGGGCTATAAACCTCAAGTCGTGTGCTAGTGATAAACAACAGGTTTAATTCTTGATTAGTTCTTGAAACTTTTTCAAGATCTTTAAGACTCCCACTAGCCTCTTGACATATAATATTCTCTTGTCAAGAACCATTCCTTGACAAAGCAAATATTCAAGAGTTAGTGTGGATTCTTATCAAGACAAACACTTTACACAACTAGCCTTAGTTGGTCTTTGTTTTATCCAAAACATCACAACTTACCAATTTCAAATGTACAAGAGTAAGAAAACATTTTACTCTGCATTTGACAAGTGTTATAAACCTTCTTAAGATTATGTTACTCAAGTTACAATCTTGGAGTATTACTCTAAGACTCAATTTTGGAACGAAGTATGATTCATCTTTTGACTTAACCATTTAAACAATTCACGATTCCTCTTCTTAGACAACCAAATGCACTAAGATGTCCTTAGATAATCAATTGTGCTATGGTTTCATAATCACTAAGATAATCATAAAACAAGATACTCAAGTACTCTCCCATCTTTTCAGATTGGAGAAACTTTTATCTTTCTGCCTAATTTGATTCTTCTCATCCGTTCTGCCTTACATTGAAACTTTTCCAATGTTTCAGAATTACACTTAAACTTGTAAGCATAACCATGTTTACTAAACTTTTGTAAATCATGATGAATAGCCTTATCGTTCTTTTTGGTGGACCTGATCAGCGCACAACCAAGTGTACCCGATATCCTAGTCCTTCACTTGACTCGCATATACATGTGAACAAGGAATTGGTCTTAATTTCCCAAAGATGAAAATTCTCATTCATCATACAATACAAGTTTCATGATTCCAAGTTTCTATCCAACTGAAACTTGGGTGATGAGAATCTTTCCTACTTTGGTGAATTATGACACTACCGCAAACGAAAGAATCAAATCCAATTTTCTAACATTGCTATCAATGGAATCAAATAAACAACAATTTTTCACAAATGCCATTGTAAGGATATTTAAAATAAAATTAATTTTTTTCTTTTTATTTTTAAAACTTGCGGAAACTTATCCTTACAATGCAAATGCATGTGAAAAAAAATGTTGTTATTTATTCCTAGGCAATCTATCACAACTCTTAAGCAACAGCTCAAAACTCTGATCACCAAACCATGCAATCGAAATCCATCTTCGCAATTAGAATCAGCATATTCTTCCTTTAAGCTTCCTCTCTTTTCTTTTATTCTTAAAACAACAAAAATGCGACCTAGTCACATCATGTAATAAGAATCTCAAAATAGGAACTTAATAGAGTTAGATAGTGGACTTTACCCGAAGTAGAGTCGAACATTTCGACTTTCCCATCCTTATGATCTTTCAGGTAAATAGGGCAACTTCGCAAACAATGCCCCTTCCTTTGGCAAGAGAGTCATATGGACTCTTTGGGAATGGTACATGAGACTATCTCAGACTTAGACTTTCTCTTTACCATTTGGTCAACCGAGTTGACTATGGCCGATCCCTTTCCATTGGGAAGAGAAAGCTTATCTGGATTTCTAATGTTACCATTGTTAATGTCCATGGAAGTTTGGGAAGTCGATATTCCAATCAAATTTGGTTTACCAGTGCTCCAAATCATTGTTGATTCAGCAGCATCAAGCAAATAGGTAAGATCTCTAAGGGTCATGTAATGTTCTGTCTTATAGTAGTCCTAAAGGAACTCACTATGTGACTTAGGAAGTGATTGAAGAACCTAGTAAAAAACCAACTTCCTCAAGACCTTGACACCCAACTCTCCCGGCTTGTCAATATGTGACTTTTTCTCCAAGATGTGAGCACACATAGACTTTGCTTGCCAATAGGGATTGAGTGAGCTTGAACTTTTCAAGAACTTGTGGGTTAGGGAGAATAATTGGAGGAGGTGGAAGAAGAGAAGTATGATTTCCATGATCCAACCATGGGACATCATCTTCATTAGGAAAGCTTGTTCCAAGAGATTTGGGAAGATCATAGTTGTCTGAACCAAACATCTACAATGGGAGAAATTCAAGTTAGTTGATTTAAGTCCTTAATATAACACCCAATATGAAATATTAAGGCTAGGACCCAACACAATATTCTATAACTTGGAAGAGGGATGTCGTAATCCAAGCTATAAAATATTTAAAGGTAGGTGAATGACGATTCACCAATTTCCACCACAAAAAACGAAAAAGAATTTAGCTCTTAAGTGAATTGAAACTCCTAGATCCTTTGAGATTCATTGAACTTTTCAATGGCATGTTTAAATCTCGATTGTGCCCTCTTAAGTTTGTGACTAGGATGCCGAGGATCACAAACAAGGTGTGAATAACCATGCAAATTAACTTGGTACCCTTAATCTTTATCACCTAATTGATGTGTTGGTTACCCACACGCGCTCCACCGATCTATGATAAACATTAAGTTACCCTTTTCCACTCTTACTAGTCCATGTTACTGTGTCGGTTAACCACACACGCTCCACCAACGACTTGGTAAGGTACAAAGTGCAATTTCATGGGTTAGCACCAAATTCATATTTTCCTAAGTAACTAAGATTGGGAATTTATAAGTGTTTAGTTACTTAGTATTTATCATTATACGTTTAATGAAGGGATAATTAATGTTCTGTCAAACCCGTTCAGCTAACGACCCTCCACCAGTCAAGGAAGCGGTGGGTGAGAGTGAAAACCCATTAAACTTCCATTTTATAGGCAGTAACATTATACCCATTCCGCTAACGACCCTCCACCAGTCAGGGGCCAAGCAGCTCGAGGAGCGGATGAGGGAGTTGATATCAGCTGAGGTTACGTGTAGTATCTTAGATCAGACTCCTATGATCTTTGGCACAGTCAAGGAGGGTATACTGGAGATCTTGGATGAGAGGCTGGGAGCCTTTCGTACCGAGATAATGGCTTTGATGGGAGCGTGTACTATGACATTCCGAGAGTTTAGAGCTTTCAGAGCGCCAGATTATCATGGGGCTAGGGACCCCATTGCCAGCAGTAGGTGGTTGGCCGATGTTGCCAATGCATTCCGTACAAGCCGGTGTCTTGAGGGGGACAAGGTCAGACTTGCCTCCTGTCTTTTGAAGTACAGAGCGAGGGATTGGTGGGAGGAGGTTGGTCACGCCATTGGTGATGATGCCGCGTTGGACGCGATGACATGGAGCGATTTCTCGGCCAGGTTCAGGGCTGAGTTTTCGCCGATTATTGAGGTGCAGCAGCTGGAACGGGAGTTTCAGGATTTGATGCAAACTACTGAGACTGTGGCGGAGATCACCGCCAAGTTCAGAGAGAGGGCCCTCCTTGTCCCGCAGTATGTTGCGGACGAGGAGATGAAGAAGGCCCGATATCACGAGATGTTGAGGGCTGACATCAGGGAGTTCGTGAGCAGGTCCGGCTGTAAGACGCTGGAAGATATGATTTCTCGGGCTAGAGAAAGGGAGATTGATTTGGAATAGATCCGGAAGAGGAAGCCGGATGAGGTTCAGGTAGCCACAGGTTCAGGCAAAAGGCCCAAGGGGTCAGATTCGAGATCGAGGGATTACCAGAGCCACGACCGATGCGGGAGGTGCGGCAGGATGCCCGAGGGTACGTGTAGGAGTGGTAGTGGTGGAGATTCGGGCTGCTTCAAGTGCGGACGAACTGGTCATCTTAGCAGGGATTGTACTGCTACCACCACACAGGGATCAAACTCGATATGTTTCCACTACAGTCAACGGGGCCACAAGAAGGCCCAGTGCCCTAGTTTGTTTTCGGCAGGACGGGTGATGGCACCTGCCCCTGCAACTTTGAGGATCACAGACGGCCGTCAGGGCCGAGCAGAGGCGCCTGCGGTAACAGGGAGGGCTTTTCAGTTGACTACCATGGAGACGCGAACAGCACCAGACGTCGCAGGTATGCGACTTCCGTTTTTTGTTTCCTTCATTCATGATTATATTGTTATGGTTCTACATTGTTTGTGGTATAAGTATTTTAGAATTGAGCGGCTTGCTTGCGATTTAGTTATATGTCATCTACATGCCTTGGATAATAAAGTGGTAGTCGGGGGGTGGTGCCTTATGGAAGCAGGTTACTTAAGATGCAGTAACTATAGCATGTTGGTGTGGAACACAGTAGTGACCCACTGGATTCAGAAAGGTGTTATTGAGTGATGGATCGATTCGATCCCTAGCTATGGCAAGCTCGGTTCTTCAGCAGGTTGATTGTAGTATAGCAGAGAAGATTGGGAATTCTTCTCGAGCATTGAGCGGTGAGGTAGGCACGATCAAATGGGGGAGAACCCTCCGAGAGTACAGGGTAAGAGCACGCAGATCCAGGATGAGTACACGGCCTCTGAGAAGGAAAAGAAGTAGCACAGCGACTGATGGGTTGAGGATTTTAGCGTTGGGAGTTTAAGAGACTTCCTAACAGTTAGTTCATGTAATCGAGATGGTTAGTATCTGGTTGGGAATTCGGCTTGGAGGGTCACCTGTAGGACTCGAGAAAGTTGGAATGTGGATTTTGAGAATGATTAGCATGGGATGCTTTCGTGTTAGTAGTCAGTGGCAGGGACAGCATGTAGAGCATGGTAGAGCGGCGGGAGAGCCGCAGCATTTTTTTTCGTCAACAAGCCAGAGGTGGAAAGTGTTGTAAGACTACGGGTATGTCATAGAATTCACTAGCAGCCAGTGAGTATGGAAGGTGTTGCAAGACTACGGGTAAGTCGTAGCATTCCCTAGCAGCTTACTTAGCGGAGTGTGGGCGGAGGCCCGTATCTCCTAGTTAACGGATTTTGGGCGAGGCCCTTATCTCCTAAGTGATCAAGGTGGGGATAAGGAATGGGTAGTAGATGAGAATAGTATAGTCGGGTGAGACCCGTGGGCGAGGCCCGTATGTGAGTAGTAGTATAGGTGAGACCTGAGAGCAGGGTTGCTCAGTAGTATAGTCGGGTGAGACCCGTGGGCGAGGCCCGTGAGTTTTAGTAGCATAGGTGGGACCTGGTAAGGACCTTAAGGTCGAGTTAGGGGGATCGAGGATCCCAGGACTTGTAGCGCCAGAGTGGCAAAGTAGAGGGGGGCAGTATTGGGTAGCCTAAGTTTCCTCGGAAGTCACTGGGAGGGGCTAGAAGTTTGTATTGGGGCTAGCGACCGGTGGGAGCCGGTAATCCAGATATTGATAGATCAGTAGGGACCAGGGTGGTCTCGGTTCATCCGGAAGGCGGATAAGGGACAGCAAAAATTTTCATTCAGTGGCAGTGATGGTAAGCAGTCTATGGTGGAATACAGTTAGTTGATCGAGGAGTGCTATGCACATCACAGCAGGTTGGATAATCTCAGAGGGAAGGGTTTGACCCTTTTGCGCAGCTCTCGTTTGAGTCTAACCGTAGCGGGGATGAATCTTTTACTCGAAGGATTATCCGAACCATTCGCTAGGAGGGGTGCTCAGCACTAATTTATAGTAGTGGGAAGTGTCCGGTGGATACTAGCGGTAATGACCCGTATTGGAAGTAGCGGGAGTAATGGAGTTGGTGAAGGATAGGACTTTCACAGTGACAGAGGAAGTATTTGGTTATGGATCGTTGCCTTGGGGAGGCTAGAAAACGCACAAGGAAAAGAGGGTGAACCCTTAGGGTGTCCAGCGTAAGTACTCGGGGAGTACCAGAAGGATTGTCAGTTGAGTAAGTTGTGTTTCCAGAATGGTCAGGGTTAGGGTAAACCCGAGAATATTATCCGCAAGGATTAACGATAGTCAGAATGACCGGGCGAAAGGCCAACGGAGGTAGTCAACGGGTGTTAGGTTTTCTCAAGCAGAGTGTTGGCAGCAGATTGTTGGGCGATTGGCCGTAGAGAAACTTTGAGGATGAAGTTTATTTTAAGTGGGGGAGAGTTGTAACACCCAGAATTAGAAAGAATAAGAAAGGAAAGGAAAACCCTAATTCAAGGGGTCAACTCGTCGAGTCCATAGGTGAACTCGACGAGTCGGAGCGGGATCCGGGTTATGGAATAAGTGACCGACTCGGCGAGTCTGGTATGAGCGAGGAAAGCCCTAATTTGAGGGTTTTCACCCTATTTAAAGGACCTTATGTCCTCCCCTTAGTCCCCCTTGTCGGCCAGAAGCTACTATACACGATTCCAAACCCTAAGTTGAGTGAGAGAAGGAAGAAAGTGAGTTTGGGGCTTTTGCAAGAGGAAGGTTTGGAGGATTTGACCACTAACGAGCTGTAGGATCCAACCCTTTTATTGTGAGCATCATTTTGAAGGTAACAATCTGTCACCTTGCCTTTTTTGCTTCTAGATCTTCTCATGGATGATGTTTTGGGGCCATTTTGGTATGATAAGGAGCCTTTTTGAGCTAGAAGTCCAGATCTGAGGTTGCTACTTCAGATCTAGGTGTGTCTTGGCCCATAGATCCATAAAGTATCAGTTTTTGGTGTGTTGGTTAAGAATGTTTGCCCCAAACCCTAGCACTAGAGTGTTTTAAGCCTATAGCTCCTTGGTTTCACGTAAAGTTTGCAACTTTACGTGAGGAATAGACTTTGGGAGAGTGGATCTACAAGATGGAGCCCCTGCATGGCTCGAAAATCCATTGTATGGAATAAGAACTGAAGCTACTCGGCGAGTTGGATGAAGATAGGCAGGAACTCGACGAGTTCGAAGAACTACTCGGCGATTCTGTTGAAAATTCCCATGGAATCGGCGAGTCTGTTCTTGGACTCGATGAGTTGGATCGCAGAACCTCAACCTTTTATGGTTAATACTTAGACCGGTGAGTTGAGTGGTGACTCAATGAGTCAGGCAGGATGAGACTCAGAGATCATTGAACTCGACGAGTCTTAGGGTGACTCGGCGAGTTGAGTCGTTTTATGGGAGTTTCTGAATTCATGGACACGACGATTCTTGGGGTGACTCGGCGAGTAGAGTCAGTCAAGAGGGTTGACTTTGACCAGGAATTTGACTTTGGCAAGAGTGGACTTAGACGGCTTCTAGAAGTTCTGTTTGGATCAAAGTGTTATGTATATTGATATTGGTAGCTCGAGGAGTTAGTGGAGCAGCGGTTCAGAGAATTGTTGGACAGTAGCCAGAGGGTTATCAGCAAGTTCAGCAGTGCATGTAGGTTTCCCTTTTGTGTGAATGGGTCTAAGGCCACAATTTCGGCCCATGTAATTATCAGTAGGAAGACCCGGGGTTAGCCCTAGGCACTGTTTGTGACAACCGTCAAATTCAGGTCTAGTCAAAGTCAAATAAAGTCAACAAGTCAAATCGGTCACCTCAGCTAACCCTTGTATACTAGGGTTTACGTTATGTAATTACTAAACAACTCGCTATTTTAATGAGAAAACATCAATTGGAAAATTCGTATGTTTGAATTTCCATAGCCGTGAATATGCTAAACATCGAACCAAAGCGATAAAACACTATTGCACACTCATCGGGAGTGTGTAGGACCTTAAAACATGGCTTAACGGGGTTTACAGACCTTGCGTTGCGGAGCCAAACACTCACAAATGTCACACACGAAACCTCTCTCAATCGTTTTCACTCTATCTCTCTTTATCAAGAATCTCTCCCAAATCTCTCTTTGTATGAGAAATCTCTCCAAGAATGTGAAATCTCTCCCAAATCTCTCTTTGTATGTGAAATCTCTCCCAAATCTCTCTTTGTATGAGAAATCTCTCCAAGAATGTGAAATCTCTCCCAAATCTCTCTTTATATGAGAAATCTCTCCAAGAATGTGAAATCTCTCCCAAATCTCTCTCAAAAGTTCCCGTAACTTTTTGGAATCATTCGGTTCATCCCGACCCTTGACTGGGTCAAAACTCGCTTAAATCGAGGTTAGAACGAGTGAAATACCCCAAAGTACCCGGAACCTCCCCCTGGGGCCGAAGCCTCTTAGAGACCGGACCCTCTTGGACCGGAACCGCAACATGCGAGCCGCAGCAGGCGAGCTGCAGCCCCGACCGCAGCCAGCGAGCCTCCTACGGAAGTAGCTCGGATCCGCAGCAACCCCTTCTCCTCGTACCGCAACCATGCAACTAATCCACTCCGGTTTTAGGCTGCTGAGACCGAGATTTCGCCCAAAACTTCGGATTTCACCCTTTTTCACCTGGTTTTCGACCCCAACTCCGTTTTAAGCCCGTTTTTCATCATTTTAACGCGGGATTTTCTCCAAAAATCATATTTTAACATATAAGACCTTAAATATTCATAATATAAACATATTTTTATAGAAATATTTATTTAAGAATAAAATCCATTAAGGGAGATCATGAGGTGGAGTGTGAATCTTGCCATAATATTTGACACAAACAACCACCCCATACCCATTCCTTTGACCAGCTATTGTACTCCCTACCACTCCTAGTCACCTCATGGTATTTTCCTACACTTTTCCCTAGCAAATCCATATCCAAATAGTTGGGAAAATCTCCTCTCACTCTTCATTTCTCTCATTTCTCTCATTTCCACCCAAGGAACAAACACCTTCTCTCAAACTTTCTCCATCAAATTCGAGATTCAAGGCTGATCATCAAGTTTTCTTACACTCTTGGTAAGTATAATTCATCCTCCTTGTGTTAATTACACTTCCCTTTACTTAAAATCATAGATTGCTTACACAAACATCATCACATTCATGTTATATCTTCGAATCTTCAAGTGATACTTCAAGTGTTCTTGAGTTGAACACTTCTCATCTTCAACATTCACCCACTGAAATCACTCAAGGTGATTTCATACCCCTATCTTTTAATGTTTTTTCTTAAGTTTTAAGGGGGGTAATACAAGTTAAAACACCAAGAACACAACTAAACTCATTTAACAGCCTTCATCAGAAAAGTTCAACTTCGTTCACATACTGTTTTGGGCAACTTAAACATTTTAGATTTCAAAACGATTTTAGGTGCAAGTATTCCCAGTTCTAAGCTTTAAAATGACTACTTGCACATCTCCACACTATTTTTCTACAATTTATGGTGATTTTTACAAAACTGCCTATCATTTCAAGAGCAAATCCGGACCAGTCTGTGATTATGGACTTTTTCACACAAGTTGGAGGTCATCAAAATTCATGATAAAAATTATGAACAAACTAGACTCATTTCCCAAACTCTCAGAATTTACAGATTCTGATTTGGACCTTTGATGATTTTTCTATAAATTTTCTAAGATCGGTAAAAGAAAATGTTAACAACAGAAAAATGCTATCAATTTCATTTCACCTTGTAACATGTTGAGCAAGGTGTATATCTTTATGTGAATATATGTTTTTGCAAATAGATGACATTTTGTCTTAGTATATAGTCATACATCATAAAACAAATGGATTTTTACCTACAAAAGTATGGTAATTAATTAGTTGTTATATTGCATGTTGTTTCACTTTTGTAAAAGGTATATATACATATCGGTAAACAAAAAGGGTTTTTACCTTCACAATTACAGTAGTTAACCATAATAAACAAAGTTATAACTATTACATTTAAACGTTTTGATAAACTATAATAGGTATGGTTTATGTTTCCATTAACACAACAAACACATTTCGGAAGGTTTTATTCCCATAGTAAAAGGTTTTACACTCACGCACACCACACGTAAACTTGTTAACTTAAATTGTGAGACATTCTTCTCAAGTACTCCAAGATTACGGGTTAAAATTCATGGTAGTTATAACCAGAGTCTCTTGTAGGGAGAACGTGATAGTTGTGCATAGATCTATATTGGATTAGACACCCCACACATGAGCTGCATGCAACAGCTAGACCGGCAGGTCTGTGGTGACAAGTGTCATATCAGTTTCGCGACACCTGAGAAACGTTGCGGCAGGTTCATTCAGTCATAGTATGGTTATAGCGACTCACATAGGAATTTAACAACTCATAAAGTTTATGGGAATTTTTATAATTAAAAGGGGTTTTATGACAATTTAAAATCACTTTCTATATCAATAAGTACGGATATTACTGTACACTTTCGGTCTTGGTATTTAAGACTACACGTCATTCATTACGGGATTTTCCCTCAAATCAAAAAGAGTTTTATGCCGATTTAAAACCACGGTTATACCATTAAGTATGGAAAATACTTGTTTATTCTTGGTCCTGGGATTTAGGACCACATAACTTCTAAAAGGAAAATATTGGATTTTTCTTGGTGACACACAACACATTACAAAGAACGGTTTCCAAACTCTTTATCTCAAAAACTTATGAACTCACCAACTTAATTGTTGACACTTTTTCAAAACTACTTGAATTCTCAGGAATTCATTGAAACAGGAAATCAACAGCGTTTTGAGGATGGGACGATAAATCGTCAAACAATTCATTTTGTCATCATAATGCAATTGATTTGAATCATGTAAACATATACTTTGGTGTAACTTTTTCAATTATATTTATGATGGTTGTATTTACTTTGAGCACTAGTATCCTCGTTGTTGTGATACTATACATGAAGTCCTCCACCCCCGAACGTTTCCGCCATCCTTGGTTTGGGGGTGTGACAGATTGGTATCAGAGCATTGTTTATAGTGAACTAAGTATATTGAACCACATAAGATATACAAACTATAAATACATTGGGACTAAAGTCTCTGATTTAAGTTTTCAAAACAATTATACTTTTAGAAATGAAATAGTTTCTTGTTAAAAGTATGAGTACATACATACTAGTATAGTATCATTATCTAGGACAATACAAAAGTAAAACGAGGAGTTGGACACTACGAGTAGACCTTGGGATATGTAATCAGACTTGGGATGAATATAGCCTGATCAACTATATTTATCCGACGTGTGACTATAGTATGCCAGGGCATGGTCGTAGTGAGCAACAAGCCTAAAAACTTCCCATACAAGAAAGTTACTAAGAACCAAACATAAGATTTAAAATACTATAGGAGTATTTTGTAATATCATAACTTATATGAAAACTAAATAGATCCTTAATAATAGGTCTATATTCACTAAGTGGATACTCTAAAGTTATATATAACTTAGAGATCATAGACTTAGAATTTGTGGTCATTGCCTTACTTCCTTTTCCTTGTTTGGATGTGGACCTAGGGTAGGATCACTTATTCGAAGGTCTATCATATCTTGTTATATGTAATTAGTATGCACTATGTCATTATAGAAGTAACTAATAAGGATCACCCCCTATAAGTAAATAATTATAGAGTTAGACGCCTAGTAATTATCTCTTCCACTCTTATCCTCGCACGTACAACATAGCAAGATCCTACTTACCAGGCGAACCCTACTTTCCCAATCCGAACCCGAGAAATGGTGAATGGTTATGAGAAGAATCAGAAGCGGAACCGGAGGTAATCAATCCTCCATGCATAGCAAGGGTTCCCGCGAACCGTTTCGACTACATCGAACCTGTGCCCCGTTGGGCAACCGTGATCGAGGGTTGAAGTCGACAGCAATGATAGCAACCACCATGTGGAGACCAACGAGGGTGCTATGACCTCAACCACGGGGGACTGACTGAAAGAGCCCTCCCGGCGAAGACCCGGCAGATCGCGAACATCGGGGATTAAAACAGGAAGACTACAACCCGAGTTTAGAAACTATGCGCTACTACAGACCCTACCGTCTCATGTACCTCAGACTCGGAATTAAACTACTATTTCCGAGACCAACTCTCTTTTTAGGACCTTATCGCTGCTCGTGAAGAGGAAAGAGAGTAACAGGGTAGACACATGACATTCAAAAAGAGGATGATTGCAGCCAAGCGTCGATTGGCAAAGCTGCAAGATGCATCAACTTTGCCTCAGGCATCACAAGGGACGAAATGTAATGAGTAGAGTTCATACCGCTCACAAGACTTGGTAAATTAAGTTTTTGAGTATGCGTTGGTGCTACTCTATTCTAGGTGTAAGCACGTCACTGCAATTTAAGCGGTTATACTAATCGAGAGATCTATTTGCTATCAAAACTTTTCCTTGCATGGATGTGAGGTATACCTGCATCGAGGCCAAAAATATTCGTTGAAACCACAATTACTGGAATCATATGAACAAGATGGGCTTAGGACCTAGCTTGGGTCAAATTACAAGGTTTCACTGGGATACAGAACTACTAAAACACATGATTTTACCATATAATGACTCTCGTTATGAACTGTTTACAGAACACCCTTAACAACCAAATTACGTTACAAATTGATATAAGATAAACTTAGTTAGAAAACTCGCGACATATAGCCATTCTAAAGACTCATTTCCGTCTTATCTTTGAACATTTTGGTTGAGAGGTTCCTTCTTCGTAGACCTATGGGGTGCGATCATACAAGCACTAATACACCGGGTCCCATCAAAACTCCTCAACTAAGTGTGTTTGGACAAACATGATTCTAAAGTGAGTAAAGCTTAACGCCCGTATCAAACCTACTCCTACCCACTACCATAACTCCGTCTCAGGAACGTTGGCAGAAACACTAGGAATAGTACAGTTAAGTGCAAAAAATTTTATGTGTGAATATAAATCGTAAGGATGCACTTGAGATAATTATTCCCACTCACGAATTCATTTTCATCGTGAAACAGAGCTATGTCTTTACCAAGAGGCAACCAACCTACTAGCAAGGCGCCAACCCTGCAGATAGACTCTGCTACTTTTCAAGTTGCAGTCACGGCAGTCGTGGCAGCCGTCATGTCACAGCTAAATTCTACCCACGCCAGCAGACACGGAGATGGTGTCAGAAATACCAACCGCATTATCAATCAAGAACACCAGCGGGCGTCTACCAATGAAAATGCCTCAGGCCACAAACCTACGAACAAGAAGCAGAAGTTTTGGAAGAAAAAGGAGCACAACCAATCTCAAAGACTCGCTAAAAGACAACAACCCATGGCCACCCCTACAATTACGACAGCAGTCACAACACATGCCTCAACATCAGCCACAACATCTATCGCTCAAGCATCAGACAAGCAATATATGGGAGCACTTCCAAAGTGTAATAAGTGTAACTACCATCACACAGGAGCGTGCCAAATTTTACACTGTAACAACTGCAACAGGAAAGGGCATACCATCCGTTTCTGTAAGGCCCCGACTCAACACATCGCTTCAATCACCAGCACCAAAGTAGGCCCAGTATGCTACCTATGCGGTGAAACAGGACACTTCAAGAGAGACTGTCCAACCGAGAAGAATGACAGAGGAGTAAGAGGAGTATGATAAACACGCCAGCAGGAGCAGCAAGGGAACCATATTAGGACTTTTTTAATGTTCCCAACGACAAAATGTTTAAGTGTCATATGTTTGTAATGAATTTGGTATGCTTGCTAAAATCATCTTCCTTCTAAAAGTAATTAAAATACTCTATCGTTCAAATCAAACCAAAGACACTCATATATGACCTTAGGATCATTACCTGTAAGCTGTGATGACTTTGTGCATACATCAGGGTTAATTACAATCAAAATACTAAAGACTTGAAACAAATAATTCCATCCTGACTCCTGTTCCATGTCTACTAGTGGGAATTGAGTGGAGCCACCCACTCGACGATTTCACCAATATCAAATTACATACGACGTATATATACCGCTCGATCATAGAGTGACCTGTCAGAGATCATGATATCAAGTATCATTACTAGCTATCAAAACACACCCACTACCAGTGCTAGACACTGTGGTATGAACCATCTGCGGTAATAATAACATCGAGCAAAACGGAACACACTGAACAGAAACACAAGATACTCTATCACTCTAATAAGCACTTCTTATGAATACAGATTAACACATGTTTTATCTAAAAAGATACTTTTGTCACCATTCAATTTTGATTGGTATAGCCCTCATCTTCCCAGTTTAACGGCTACGAAAGGACCCTTCACCTAACCCACCAAATATCGAAACCTTTGTCTCCCATAAACATCCATCACGGACCTCCGGGTCATCTCTCGTTGTGAAACCCCAAAACACGCACCAGAGGAGTGTTATACCTTCCGAAACCTTATCACAAGTATTTCCAGGAGACCCTTCGGGAAGGTCATGCATACAGAAGACAAGGTTCAAGCATAGAAGCTTGGGATGGATACGGTTAGTCTACCACTACTACGTGTATACGCGAGGATAATGTATAATTAAGATTATACGGACATTGGATGTGTGCTTTCGCCCTATTTCTTGTTTCATGTCTGGTTGTGGACTTGGGGCAGAGTCACCCATCCAACTGTCTTGCCAACCTTAAGTATATACGACCTATATGCGCAAGTTAATGATAGATAGACCAGGTACGAGTCCTGCCATGAACTTCGGGTCAAGGTTGCCCAGGAGGATGAGTGAACACCCTACCATCCGAATAAGTCTAGTCACGTAAACCAAACCCACATGCTTCCTACCAAGCTAAGCAATCGAGGAACTCTATGCAGCGCTCTGAGGAAAAGTTATTACTTATGACTTAAGACAGCTAAAGTTGTACGAGGTCGGCTAGATAACACATGACCTCGAACTAGGAGCGGTAGTGTTCGCCCTAGAGGTCTAGAGGCACCATCTCTATGACACGAAGCATATAATCTTCACCGATCATAAGAACCTAGAAGGCGCGGATGGTAGGGCATGTTATCCCATGAACCGGATCTGGACACCAAGGTTGATGGATTCAGAAATAATGTCATGAATGAATCACACGAAAAATCACTACTCCCCTTCATCCAGGCTCGGAAAAAATGTGTCCGGACCTCAAAAAGTACCTTCAGTGGGCGAATAGGAAAGCATACATTGTTACACATATGGGCAAGTATCCGACTTGCGCCAATATCAAGAGAGAATAAAGGAAGCCTTCGCGTCTCCTACAACAACCAGTGATACCTGAAAGGAAGTGGGAGCAGCTAACCATGGGCTTCATAACCAAGCTACCCAAGGCAATGGACCATTTGGGTAACCGTCGACAGACTGGCCGAAAACGCACACTCCTTACTAATCAAAGAAACCGACAGGATGGAGGAATCGACTAGAACATACAACAACGAGATTATGCGACCACAGGGTTTATTAATATTTTTTATCCCTACCAGAGATAGTAGATTCGTTTCGTGACCCTGGCGACCCTTGCAGGGAACTAGGTTAGACTTGAGCATGGCCTACAAACAGTAAACCAACGGGCAGAACAAAAGGGATTGTTCAAAACTTGGGCGACATGTTAATAGCTTAGGTGATTAACTTCGGTAGGTGTGCCCACTTACCACCTGGCGAAATCGAAATGAACGAGAGTCTCCACTTTGTAGCGGGGAGCATAAAGGCACACATAGAATACACTATCATTTCAAAACAATAACTCCTTTAAATTGACTTAGCTCAAGTTACAATAAGAAATTCCAAGGCGTCATTTAACATCAGGCGGATTGGTCCCCGCCATACCAATTTCTTGTACTACGAAAAGCTTTACCCATTTTTTCTCCAAATTCATGAAGTCCCGGTCAAAGTGCTAATTTCGGGACGAAATTCCCTCTAACGGGGGGATGATGAGACAACCGTCAAATTCTGGTCAAGTCAAAGTCAAATAAAGTCAACAAGTCAAACCGGTCACCTTAGTTAATCCTTGTATACTAGGGTTTACGTTATGTAATTACTAAACAACTCGCTATTTTAATGAGAAAACATCAATTGGAAAATTTGTATGTTTGAATTTCCATACCCGTGAATATGCTAAACATCGAACCAAAGCGATAAAACACTATTGCACACTCATCGGGAGTGTGTAGGTGTAACAACGTAAATTTTCAAAATAATTTTTCATTTTTAAAACGTACATTTACTCATAAAATATTGTCAAAACACATTGTATCAAATATTATCATCACAAAACATCTCCCCAGAATCTCAAATATAAACTCTACAAGTGTGTACGAATCATGTCGGCGCCTTCCCGCGCTCATCACTAGTACCTGAAACACATAACACAACAACTGTAAGCATAAATGCTTAGTGAGTTCCCCAAAATACCACATACAACATATACGCCACTCGAGACTATAATACGACCTTTCGGTCGATGTGTCTCAGCGGGACCCTCCAGTCCCATAACTCGTTGGACCCTCTGGTCCGGTCATAGCTCGTTGGACCCTCCGGTCCGGTCTATAACATCATGCAACATACATATATCACATAGCACATAAACTCATACGTAACACATAAGGCCCTCTGGTCAACACATAATACCACTCTAGGTAAAGTATAGTGAGAAGACTCACCTCGATGTCTCGGTAAGTATCTGACTTGGTAGAAATGTTATCTAGCCTCTGCCTAATCACATAAAGTAAATACCTTCATAAATACAACTGTTCTCAACCCTAAAAGTCAACAAGGTCAACGGACAAACTTTGACCCGACTCGTCGAGTGCACTAGGGCGACTCGGCGAGTCCACACGTGTCCACTGACTCTCTTAGTCCCCCTCTTGGCACGTCGAGTACTTCCCCTGACTCAACGAGTTCCACCTGGCATGAATCGTGGGGCCACCCCGACTCAACTCGCCGAGTCTCAAGAACAACTCGGCGAGTTCCAACTTGAACTCAGACTCCCCTGACTCACCGAGTCATTCCCCAACTCGGCAAGTCCACTCACTGAGTGATTAACGGGTAATCTTCATACTACTCGTCGAGTCTGTTCTTCGGACTCGGCGAGTTCATGCCATGCACAAACTCTATACAACTCCTAAGGTCATATCTGTTCCATACAATCATAGATCTGGCCTCCCCGAGCATGATAATCACATAAAGTTCGGACCTTGGCACTCATATAACATCTAAATGGTCCAAAATGGTGATTTAGCCCCAAAAATGACACTCCTAGCTCATGGCTCCCAAAAGGACTCATAAAGCTCCAAGGGTTAAGGCCTCTGGAACTCCTTGGGTCCAGATCCAAAACACAAACTCAAGAAGGGACAAAATGCTCCACTTAATCAACCTCTAAATGGGTTAGAAAACCCTAACACTAAGAATCAACACCAAAAACTGAAGAAGGTCCGAGAAAATACCTCAATACAACCTCTATGAGCTCAAAAACCACCAAAATCGCACCTCCTTCAGCCTCCTCTTTTCTTGAACACTTCCTTCTTGCAAAAACACCCACAAAAGGTTCAAGAATGGCCTCTCCTTCCTCACAAACGCTCTAGATCTCTTAGGGTTTCTCTCTAGGGGTTGGTGGCCGCAAATGACGGCCCTAAGGCCCTTTAAATAGGTCTCAAACCCTGGAAATTAGGGTTTCATTAAAAAGCGTGGACTCGCCGAGTCCACTCATGAACTCGCCGAGTCCAGCTGTGAACTCGCATACGGATCCGCGACCATACTCGGCGAGTCTAGACGCCAACTCGCCGAGTCTCCCCTCAACACCCAAAAATAAAAGAGCAAAATTTAATACCTAGGAAACCGGATGTTACAATTCTCCCCCACTAGAATCAGACTTCGCCCTCGAAGTCTCACTCTGCAAACAACTCCGGATGTTGCTCCCGCATCTCACGTTCGGGTTCCCAAGTCAACTCTGAGCTTTTCTGATGTTGCCACTGGACCTGCACCAGAGGCACTTCCTTGTTCCTCAAAACCTTGATCTTTCTATCCCTGATCGCCACCGGTCTCTCAGCATAATTCAGGCTCGCATCCACCTGAATGTCTTCCAATGGCACCATTGCCGACTCATCGGCTATACACTTTCGCAACTGCGACACGTGGAAAGTGTCATGAATCTGCCCCAACTCTGCTGGCAACTCCAAATGATAGGCTACCCTGCCTACCCTCGCGATCACCCTGAAAGGACCAATATATCGGGGCCCCAACTTGCCCCTCTTCCTAAATCGGATCACTCCTTTCCAAGGAGAGACCTTCAGGAGCACGAAGTCGCTGACCAAAAACTCGAGCTCGGACCGGCATCTGTCCGCATAACTCTTCAGATGACTCTGAGCGGTCAACAACCCCTGTTTGACCTGCTGGATCTGCTATGTCGTCTGAAGCACAATCTCGGTGTTGCCCAACACACGCTGCCCTACTTCTCCCCAGCAAATAGGGGTTCGACACCTCCTCCCATACAACAGCTCAAAGGGCGGCATGCCAATGCTCGAATGATGGCTGTTGTTATAAGAAAACTCCGCCAAGGGCAAAAACGTGTCCCAACTCCCGCCAAAATCCAACACACATGCCCAGAGCATGTCCTCGAGCGTCTGAATCGTCCGCTCACTCTGCCCATCAGTCTGTGGGTGGTATGCGGTACTAAAATGCAGTTTCATACCCAATTCCTCATGAAACTTCTTCCAAAATCTGGAAGTGAAACGTACATCTCGATCTGAGACAATCGAGATCGACACTCCGTGCCGCGATACCACCTCTCTCACGTACATCTCTGCCAACTTCTCCGCGGAAGAGCTCTCACTAATGGCCAGGAAGTGATCACTCTTCATCAATCTGTCCATAATCACCCAAATTGAATCAACACCCCTCGCAGTCCTCGATAATTTGATGATGAAATCCATGGTAATTTGTTCCCATTTCCACTTAGGAATCTCTAACGGCTGCAGCTTACCATGTGGACGCTGGTGCTCGGCCTTCACCCTACGACAGGTCAAGCATCTCTCCACAAACCATGCAACATCCCTCTTCATAAAGGGCCACCAATAATCCTTTTTCAGGTCCAAATACATTTTAGTGACCCCGAGATGGATCGTAAATTTCGATCGATGAGCCTCCTCCATCAAAATGGTACGCGTGCCGCCCACGGACGGTACCCAAATCCGACCCTGAAAGGTCATAAGCCCCCGGCTATCGGTAACTAATTCTGATACCTTCCCGACAACTTGCTCTCTCTTCTGGCTTTTTGGCTTCACAGCCTCAGCCTGGGCCCCACGAATAGTGTCCAACACCGGGGTCATCACTGTCAATCTCAAACAAACATCTCGTATTGGGGCGCCCTCCGCTCTACGGCTCAATGCATCGGATACCACATTAGCCTTGCCCGGGTGGTACAGGATCTCACAATCATAATCCTTGACCACGTCCAACCACCTCCTCTGGCGCATATTCAGGTTGGGCTGATCCATCAAATACTTCAAACTCTTGTGGTCCGTGTATATCGTACACCGAACCCCATACAGATAATGTCGCCAGATCTTGAGAGCGAACACTACCGCTCCCAGCTCCAAATCATGAGTGGGATATCTCGACTCATGAGGCTTAAGCTGCCTTGATGCATATGCAATCACATGCCCCCTATGCATAAGCACCGTTCCCAGTCCGGATATCGATGCATCACAATAAACCACATAATCTTCCATCCCTTCCGGAAGGGCTAACACTGGGGCTTCGCATAATTTCTGGCGAAGTGTCTCGAATGAGTTCTGCTGCTCCAGACCCCAAGAAAACGCAACACCCTTCCGGGTCAACTTGGTGAGTGGCACGGCGATCTTGGAGAAATCCTTAATAAATCTCTGATAATAGCCGGCCAAACCCAGAAAACTCTTGATCTCGGTGGGTGATCTCGGCACCTCCCACCTCATGACTGCCTCAATCTTGGCCGGATCGACCAATATCCCATTTTGGTTAATGAGGTGCCCCAGAAACTGAACCTCTCGTAGCCAGAACTCACATTTGGAGAACTTGGCATAAAGCCTCTCCGATCTCAGAACTCCGAGGATCTCCCTCAAATGCTCCTCATGCTGCTCTCTGGATCTCGAATACACCTATATGTCGTCGATGAACACGATCACTGAGCGATCCAACATCAGTCTGCACACCCTGTTCATGAGATCCATGAACACCACCGGTGCGTTGGTGAGTCCGAATGGCATCACCACGAACTCGTAATGCCCATAACGAGTCCGGAATGTTGTCTTCTGGACGTCCTCCTCCCGCACCCTCACCTGATGATAACCAGACCTCAAATCGATCTTGGAGAACCAAGATGCTCCCTGCAACTGGTCGAACAAATCATCGATCCTCGACAATGGGTAACGATTCTTGACCGTTAGCTTATTCAACTCCCAATAATCAATGCACATCCGGAGTGAACCATCCTTCTTCTTGACAAAAAGAATAGGCTCCCCCCATGGAGAACTGCTCGGTCTAATAAACCCCTTCCCCAGCAGCTCCTGAAGCTGCAAGGATAACTCCTGCATCTCCGGAGGCGCAAGGCGATAAGGCGCCTTGGCGATAGGCGCAGCTCCCGGAACCAATTCAATACCGAACTCTACGTGCCTCCCCGGAGGCACACCCGGCAACTCCTCTGGAAACACATCCGGAAACTCACGCACTATCGGGACCTCATCAACTGACTTCGGTCTCTCTGAATCAACCCTCGCATCCATCACATATGCCACAAATCCCCTACAGCCTTGTTGTAGACTCTGTCTTGCTCTGGAGGTCGAACAAAATGTTGACCCCGTACGTGTACCCTCGTCGTACACCGTAAGAACTCCCCCACTAGGGTCTCAAATCGTCACCAATTGAAGCTCGGAATCTATCACAGCTCCATATCGGCTCAACTAATCCATACCCACTATAACACACACGTCCCCCATCGCGATCGGAACCAGATCTATAGGGAACTCCACACCGAAGATCTCAAGGACACATCCTCGAATCACATCCGAAGCATACACTGCTCGCTCATTAGCTATGGAAACTCACAGAGGCCGATCCAACGCCTCTTTACGGATACTAATATGCTGACTGAAAGCTACGGAAACAAACGAACGACTCGCACCCGAGTCAAATAATACCAACGCAGGCACAGAACTCACAAGAAAAGTACCTATGCATATCATCATATAAGCATAAAAGAAAACTCAACTCAGATAAAAGATGAAAGATGTTACATACCAGCCACAACATCGGGCACTACGCGGACCTCCTCCCCGGTCAACTGAAATGCTCTCCAACGAGCCTTCGGGGCCTCGGCCTTCACCGGCCGAACCTCGGTAGCCCTAGCAGCAGGCGCAGATCCCTGCGCTGATCCCTGAAGAAGCTGCGGGCACTCGGCCTTCCGATGGCCGGTCTGGTTGCAATGAAAGCAAACCGAAAATCCCTTGGGGCAATCCCTCGCGATATGCCCCTCCTTCCCACACTCGTAGCACACACCAGCCCTGCACGACCCCACGTGACTCTTAGCGCACTTCCCACAAGTGCGGCCCTTCGCGCCCCCAGATCTCAAATCAGCGGGTCTAGCCCGCTTGGTTGCCGGCTAAGACTGAGCCGGCCGCCGATCCACCCTCTGTGACTCGGCCTCCTCCCTGGCCTGAGTCTCCAACTCTATCTCCCTCTTCCGGGCATTTGCCTGGAGCTCAACAAATGTCCGGTAAGTCGAGTTCGCCACGAACTCCCGAATATTTCTCCTTAGAACACTCAGATAACGGCTCATACAAGCCTGCTCAGATGACACCTGCTCAGGGCAAAACATCGCCCTCTCATGAAACTTCCTGGTGATCACTGCCACAGAATCAGTACCCTGCTTGAGGGTCAAGAACTCCTGAATCAACCGTTCCCTCACCACCGGGGGATCATACTCCTCTCTGAACATAGCGGTGAACCTCTCCCAAGTCACCTCGGAAATCTCAGCCAAAGTGAAGTTCGCCGTCACGAACTTCCACCAATCCTTCGCTCCCAGGCGGAGCTGGTTCAAGGCGAACCGAACCCTCAAGTGCTCTGTACAAGAACATGTATAGAAACATCCCTCGATGTCAGAGATCCACCTCATAGCAGCAATCGGGTCCTGCGTCCCGTCGAACTCTGGTGGCTTCGTGTTGTTGAACTCCCGGAACAACAACGAGTCACCTCCCTGAGGTCTGGCAGCAACAACAGCAGCAGTAGCTACAGCAGCCTCAGTCAACGCTGCGTACCGCTCATCAAAAGTCTCAATCAACATGGTCTTGATGTCCCCAAACATCTCGGGAATCTCATCCCGGATGGCAGCAGCCACCTCCTCATGAATCAATCGATGGATCTCCTCGTCGCTGACACCACTGCTCTCAGGTGTGTGTCGAGTCCCAACCATGATGCCTCTAAAATACAACAAAGAAATTATCAGAGACTCGATCGAGCATACACATACTCGATGACGCAACCCTACTTGTCCTCCGTTATCCAAAAGATTCTTACTTGGAATTCCCACTGATCTGGTGTCTTCAGTAATACGGGCCCAATACTACTGACCACACCGCATCAGCATTCACTCCAAGTCCTCCTCCTTGGATCTTGGATTACAAGTACTCTATCTTCACAAGCTCCTAACTGCTATCTACTCGCTCTCGAAGCATCTCAGCAGCAGAAATCTCCTAGGCTAAGGCATCACAAATCAAGCCACTCTAGTCCTAATATGTATACCTAGCCTACTCTAGCATGCATAATGTAACATAACATATCTCATAACACATAATATAAGGGTACTTTTGGGGATTCACCGTTCGGGCGTTGGCTGATCGTACACACGGCTCTGATCTGTTTGTCTCAAAACTCTTTTTATTCTTTTCAAAAATTTTACTTCATTATCAAAATTTTCCTCAAATCCTCAGTTTGAGTTCAGATACGTCCGAAGATGCATCTGAATCCCTCAAACCAAGGCTCTGATACCAACTTGTAACAACGTAAATTTTCAAAATAATTTTTCATTTTTAAAACATACATTTACTCATAAAATATTGTCAAAACACATTGTATCAATTATTATCATCACAAAACATCTCCCCAGAATCTCAAATATAAACTCTACAAGTGTGTACGAATCATGCCGACGCCTTCCCGCGCTCATCACTAGTACCTGAAACACATAACACAACAACTGTAAGCATCAGGGTTAATTACAATCAAAATACTAAAGACTTGAAACAAATAATTCCATCTTGACTCCTGTTCCATGTCTAGTAGTGGGAATTGAGTTGAGCCACCCACTCGACGATTTCACCAATATCAAATTACATACGACGTACATATACCGCTCGATCACAAGGTGACCTGTCAGGGATCATGATATCAAGTATCATTACTAGCTATCGAAACACACCTACTACCAATGCTAGACACTGTGGTATGAACCGTCTGCGGCAATAATAACATCGAGCAAAACGGAACACACTGAACAGAAACACAAGATACTCTATCACTTTGATGAGCACTTCTTATGAATATAGCTTAACACATGTTTTATCTAAAAAGATATTGTTGTCACCATTCAATTTTGATTGGTATAGCCCTCATCTTCCCAGTTTAACGGCTATGAAAGGACCCTTCACCTAACCCACCGAATATCGAAACCTTTGTCTCCCATAAACATCCAACACGGACCTCCGGGTCATCTCTCGCTGTGAAACCCCAAAACACGCACCAGAGGAGTGTTATACCTTCTGAAACCTTATCACAAGTATTTCCAAGAGACCCTTCGGGAAGGTCATGCATACAGCAGACAAGGTTCAAGCACAGAAGCTTGGGATGGATACGGTTAGTCTACCACTACTACGTGTATACGCGAGGATAATGTATAATTAAGATTCTAAGGACATTGGATGTGTGCTTCCGCCCTATTTCTTGTTCCATGTCTGGTTGTGGACTTGGGGCAGAGTCACCCATCCAACTTTCTTGCAACCTTAAGTACATACGACCTATATGCGCAAGTTAATGATAGATAGACCAGGTACGAGTCCTGCCATGAACTTCGAGTCAAGGTTGCCCAGGAGGATGAGTGAACGTCCTACCATCCGAATAAGTCTAGTCACGTAAACCAAACCCACATGCTTCCTACCGAGCTAAGAAATCGAGGAACACTATGCAGCGCTCTGAGGAAAAGTTATTACTTATGACTTAAGACAGCTAAAGTTGTACGAGGTCGGCTAGATAACACATGACCTCGAACTGGGAGCGGTAGTGTTCGCCCTAGAAGGTCTAGAGGCACCATCTCTACGACACGAAGCATATAATCTTCACCGATCATAAGAACCTAGAAGGCGCGGACGGTAGGGCATGTTATCCCATGAACCGGATCTGGACACCGAGGTTGATGGATTCAGAAATAATGTCATGAACGAAGCACACGAAAACTCGCTACTCCCCTTCATCTAGGCTCGGACAAAATGTATTTGGACCTCAAAAAGTACCTTCAGTGGGCGAATAGGAAAGCAGACATTGTTACACATGTGGGCAAGTATCGGACTTGCGTCAATGTCAAGAGATAATAAAGAAAGCCTTCGCGTCTTCTACAACAACCAGTGATACCTGAAAGGAAGTGGGAGCGGCTAACCATGGGCTTCATAACCAAGCTACCCAAGGCAATGGACCATTTAGGTAACCTTCGACAGACTGGCCAAAAACGCACACTCCCTACTAATCAAAGAAACCGACAGGATGGAGGAATCGACTAGAACATACATCAACGAGATTATGCGACCACATGGTTTATTAATATCTGTTATCCCTATCAGAGATAGTAGATTCGTTTCGTGACCCTGGTGACCCTTGCAGGGAACTAGGTTAGACTTGAGCATGGCCTACAAACAGTAAACCAACGGGCAGAACAAAAGGGATTGTTCAAAACTTGGGCGACATGTTAATAGCTTGGGTGATTAACTTCGGTAGGTGTGCCCACTTACCACCTGGCGAAATCGAAATGAACGAGAGTCTCCACTTTGTAGCAGGGAGCATAAAGGCACACATAGAATACACTATCATTTCAAAACAATAACTCCTTTAAATTGACTTAGCTCAAGTTACAATAAGAAATTCCAAGGCGTCATTTAACATCAGGCGGATTGGTCCCCGCCATACCAATTTCTTGTACTACGAAAAGCTTTACCCATTTTTTCTCCAAATTCATGAAGTCCCGGTCAAAGTGCTAATTTCGGGACGAAATTCCCTCTAACGGGGGGATGATGAGACAACCGTCAAATTCTGGTCAAGTCAAAGTCAAATAAAGTCAACAAGTCAAACCGGTCACCTTAGTTAATCCTTGTATACTAGGGTTTACGTTATGTAATTACTAAACAACTCGCTATTTTAATGAGAAAACATCAATTGGAAAATTCGTATGTTTGAATTTCCATACCCGTGAATATGCTAAACATCGAACCAAAGCGATAAAACACTATTGCACACTCATCGGGAGTGTGTAGGTGTAACAACGTAAATTTTCAAAATAATTTTTCATTTTTAAAACGTACATTTACTCATAAAATATTGTCAAAACACATTGTATCAAATATTATCATCACAAAACATCTCCCCAGAATCTCAAATATAAACTCTACAAGTGTGTACGAATCATGTCGGCGCCTTCCCGCGCTCATCACTAGTACCTAAAACACATAACACAACAACTGTAAGCATAAATGCTTAGTGAGTTCCCCAAAATACCACATACAACATATACGCCACTCGAGACTATAATACGACCTTTCGGTCAATGTGTCTCAGCGGGACCCTCCAGTCCCATAACTCGTTGGACCCTCTGGTCCGGTCATAGCTCGTTGGACCCTCCGGTCCGGTCTATAACATCATGCAACATACATATATCACATAGCACATAAACTCATACGTAACACATAAGGCCCTCTGGTCAACACATAATACCACTCTAGGTAAAGTATAGTGAGAAGACTCACCTCGATGTCTCGGTAAGTATCTGACTTGGTAGAAATGTTATCTAGCCTCTGCCTAATCACATAAAGTAAATACCTTCATAAATACAACTGTTCTCAACCCTAAAAGTCAACAAGGTCAACGGACAAACTTTGACCCGACTCGTCGAGTGCACTAGGGCGACTCGGCGAGTCCACACGTGTCCACTGACTCTCTTAGTCCCCCTCTTGGCACGTCGAGTACTTCCCCTGACTCAACGAGTTCCACCTGGCATGAATCGTGGGGCCACCCCGACTCAACTCGCCGAGTCTCAAGAACAACTCGGCGAGTTCCAACTTGAACTCAGACTCCCCTGACTCTCCCTGACTCACCGAGTCATTCCCCAACTCGGCAAGTCCACTCACTGAGTGACTAACGGGCAACCTTCATACTACTTGCCGAGTTTGTTCTTCGGACTCAGCGAGTTCATTCCATGCACAAACTCTATACAACTCCTGAGGTCAGATCTGTTCCATACAATCATAGATATGGCCTCCCCAAGCATGATAATCACGTAAAGTTCGGACCTTGGCACTCATATAACATCTAAATGGTCCAAAATGGTGATTTAGCCCCAATAATGACACTCCTAGATCATGGCTCCCAAAAGGACTCATAAAGCTCCAAGGGTTAAGGCCTCTAGACCTCCTTGGGTCCAGATCTAGAACACAAACTCGAGAAGGGACCAAATGCTCCACTTAATCAACCTCTAAAAGGGTTAGAAAACCCTAACACTAAGAATCAACACCAAAAACTGAAGAAGGTCTGAGAAAATACCTCAATACAACCTCTATGAGCTCAAAAACCACCAAAATCGCACCTCCTTCAACCTCTTCTTGCCTTGAACACTTCCTTCTTGCAAATTTAATATGAATCTGCGGCCATACTCGGCGAGTCTAGACGCCAACTCGCCGAGTCTCCCCTAAACACCCAAAAATAAAAGAGCAAAATTTAATACCTGGGAAACCAATGTTACAGTAGGACCTTTTTTCACTCTATCTCTCTTTATCAAGAATCTCTCCCAAATCTCTCTTTGTATGAGAAATCTCTCCAATAATGTGAAATCTCTCCCAAATCTCTCTTTGTATGTGAAATCTCTCTTTGTATGAGAAATCTCTCCAAGAATGTGAAATCTCTCCTAAATCTCTCTTTGTATGAGAAATCTCTCCAAGAATGTGAAATCTCTTCCAAATCTCTCTCCAAAGTTCCCATAACTTTTTGGAATCATTCGGGTCATCCCGACCCTTGACTGGGTCAAAAATCGCTTAAATCGACGTTAGAACGAGTGAAATACCCCAAAGTACCCGGAACCTCCCCCTGGGGCCGAAGCCTCTCAGAGACCATACCCTCTTGGACCGGAACCGCAACATGCGAGCCGCAGCAGGCAAGCTACAGCCCGGACCGCAGCCAGCGAGCCGCAGCAAGCTAACCGCAACCAGTGAGCCTCCTACGGTAGTAGCCCGGATCCGCAGCCTCCCCTTCTCCTCGGACCACAACCATGCAACTAAGCCATTCCGGTTTTAGGCTGTTCAGACCGAGATTTCGCCCGGAACTTCGGATTTTACCCTTTTTCACCCGGTTTTCGACCCCAACTCCGTTTTAAGTCCGTTTTTCATCATTTTAACGCGGGATTTTCTCAAAAAATCATATTTTAACATATAAGACCTTAAATATTCATAATATAAACATATTTTTATGGAAATATTTATTTAAGAATAAAATCCATTAAGGGAGATCATGAGGTGGAGTATGAATCTTGCCATAATATTTGACACAAACAACCACCCCATACCCATTCCTTTGACCAGCTATTGTACTCCCCACCACTCCTAGTCACCTCATTGTATTTTCCTACTTTTTCCCTAGCAAATCCATATCCAAAGAGTTGGGAAAATCTCCTCTCACTCTTCATTTCTCTCATTTCTCTCATTTCCTCCCAAGGAACAAACACCTTTTCTCTCAAACTTTCTCCATCAAATTCGAGATTCAAGGCTGATCATCAAGTTGTCTTACACTCTTGGTAAGTATAATTCATCCTCCTTGTGTTAATTACACTTCCCTGTACTCAAAATCATATATTTCTTACACAAACATCATCACATTCATGTTAGATCTTCGAATCTTCAAGTGATCCTTCAAGTGTTCTTGAGTTGAACACTTCTCATCTTCAACATTCACCCACTGAAATCACTCAAGGTGAGTTCATAACCCTATCTTTTAATGTTTTTTCTTAAGTTTTAAGGGGGGTAATACAAGTTAAAACACCAAGAACACAACTAAACACATTTAACATCCTTCATCAGAAAAGTTCAACTCCGTTCACGGACTGTTTTGGGCAACTTAAACATTTTAGCTTTCAAAACGAATTTAGGTGCAAGTATTCCCAGTTCTAAGCTTTAAAATGACTACTTGCACATCTCCACACTATTTTTCTACAATTTATGGTGATTTTTACAAAACTGTCTATCATTTCAAGAGCAAATCCGGACCAGTCTGTGATTATGGACTTTTTCACACAAGTTGGATGTCATTAAAATTCATAATAAAAATTATGAACAAACTAGACTCATTTCCCAAACTCTAAGAATGTACAGATTCTGATTTGGACCTTTGATGATTTTTCTATAAATTTTCTAAGATCGGTAAAAGAAAATGTTAACAACAGAAAAATGCTATCAATTTCATTTCACCTTGTAACATGTTGAGCAAGGTGTATATCTTTATGTGAATATATGTTTTTGCAAATAGATGACATTTTGTCTTAGTATATAGTCATACATCAGAAAACAAATGGATTTTTACCTACAAAAGTATGGTAATTAATTAGTTGTTATATTGCATGTTGCTTCACTTTTGTAAAAGGTATATATACATATCGGTAAACAAAAATGGTTTTTACCTTCACAATTACAGTAGTTAACCATAATAAACAAAGTTATAAGTATTACATTTAAACGTTTTGATAAACTATAATATGTATGGTTTATCTTTCCATTAACACAACAAACACATTTCGGAAGGTTTTATTCCCACAGTAAAAGGTTTTACACTCACACACACCACACGTAAACTTGTTAACTTAAATTGTGAGACATTCTTCTCAAGTACTCCTAGATTACGGGTTAAAATTCCTGGTAGTTATAACCAGAGTCTCTTGTAAGGAGAACGTGATAGTTGTGGATAGATCTATATTGGGTTAGACACCCACACCTGAGATGCATGCAACAGCTAGACCGGCAGGTCTGTGGTGACAAGTGTCATATCAGTTTCGCGACGCCTGAGAAATGTCGTGGCAGGTTCATTAAGTCATAGTATGGTTATAGCAAATCTCATAGGAAGTTAACAACTCATAAAGTTTACGGGAATTTTTATAATTAAAAGGGGTTTTATGACAATTTAAAATCACTTTCTATATCAATAAGTATGGATATTATTGTACACTTTTGGTCTTGGTATTTAAGACTACACGTCATTCATTACGGGATTTTCCCTCAAATCAGAAAGGGTTTTATGCCGATTGAAAACCACGGTTATACCATTAAGTATGGAAAATACTTGTTTATTCTTGGTCCTGGGATTTAGGACCACATAACTTCTAAAAGGAAAATATTGGATTTTTCTTGGTGACACACAACACATTACAAAGAACGGTTTCCAAACTCTTTATCTCAAAAACTTATGAACTCACCAACTTAATTGTTGACACTTTTTCAAAACTACTTGTATTCTCAGGAATTCAGTGAAACAGGAAATCAACAGCGTTTTGAGGATGGGACGATAAATCGTCAAACAGTTCATTTTGTCATCATAATGCAATTGATTTGAATCATGTAAACATATACTTTGGTGTAACTTTTTCAATTATATTTATGATGGTTGTATTTACTTTGAGCACTATTATACTTGTTGTTGTGATACTATACATGAAGTCCTCCACCCCCGGACGTTTCCGCCATCCTTGGTTTGGGGGTGTGACACATTACGACCTTCAAGATGGCAACTTTCTGTCTTAGGGGCTGAAACAACATCAAGGGTGGCAACCCCAAGTCTAAGAATCGAATTTGAACCATAAAGCTTCATCCTTGGGACCAAAAAGGAACCAAAACCCAAAAATGGTGGATCTAAGAGATGAATGATCAAGTTCAAAACTTTATACCTTCATCAAGCTGAGAATGAGTCCTAAAAGCCAGATCCATAAGCTCCCCATTGATTCTCATCTTTGCATCAAACTCCATCTTCTTGAAAATGGATCAAACACCCCAAAAATGGACTTCATAAGCTCAAAATGCCACCATGGATGATATATGACAGTTTCTAGGGTTTACAGGGGTGGAGGCTGAAGATATTAGGGTTAGGTTTTGAGATAAGGAGCTTAAATAGTGTCCAAGACCCTAAAATAGAGTTATGATCTGACTGGAGTACGCCCAGCGTACATATGGTACGCATGGCGTACTCCGAAGAACATTCGCGACCATCCTGGTCAGTACGCCCAGCGTACTCCAAGGTACGCCCAGCTTACTACCTTCTTCACTAGTATGCCCTGCGTACTCTTTGTGTACGCCCCGCGTACTCGGCTAAGCCTGAAAACCACAAAAATTTCGAAGACCATAACTTCTTCGTTATAAGCCCGATTCCGACGATCCTTATATCCACTGAAAGGTGACGAGAAGCCCTACACTTCTAACAGATCAAACCTTTCTTAAGACCTTCCAAACAAAAATACATTTTCCACAAAAGCCCAAACTGCCACTTTACCGAAATACCCCTAGGCTCCAAAACACCAACCGAACACCCGGATCACTTCTAATACATCACCCACACCCAAATGAGCTTAGATCTTACCTTCACAAGAGCCATAATCCCTATAATGACCGACCTTCGAGCCACAGCCTCAAACTAGGAGTCAATTCGGAACAGATCGTTACACTTCTTCATCTCTCCCAATTCGTCTGCCACATCGCAACTCCTTTCTTCTCCTTGAAATCAAAAAACAGATTTGTCATAAGAAAAAGTAAATGCATAAATTGATTAAGGAGTGTATGGAAACATTAATGATGGGTGTGATTTTTCTGGTGTGGAGACACTGAACAACGTTGGTGATAGAGGAGTCTACGGAAACGATAAACAACGTCGTGATTTCTAAGGTGCGAAAACAATAAACATCAGTGATTTTCTAGTTTGTGGAAACAATGATTGTAGTCATCAATTTCTGGGATTTGGAAACGATGCACAATGATGGTGTGTCTTAAGATTTAGGGAGGATTCATCCATACAAAGGCAGCTATGCACATGAGGATCGATTTAGGAAGAGGAACACACACAAGGATTATGTTATCTAGATACAAAGGAAGACATCAAAAAATCAAATACAAGTGCTTTTAGAGCTCTTTCAAAGAGCTAGAGAGAGAGAGAGAGAGAGAGGTTTATCAATTTGGATTCTAGCATTTGGCGAAGTACAATTTAGGAATTCTTTGTATCGAATTTTCCAATTCAATGCATTGCACATCTTTTAGAAGCTTGCAATGCAAACTTGATTTTATGATGTAAAGCTTATATGGATTGCTTAGTTAGAAGAAATTACTCACTCCAAATCAAGTTAGTCCTTGATTCTATTTTTCAGACATTTTGGAAACCGAATTTTATAACTTATTTGTTGTTAACTCTTCTTATAAAAGATGAATATGACTTTATTAGTTTAAACTAGATGTTATGTTGTTCTTTGCTGATTTTTTCATTTATCTGTAGTTAACTCTTTGTATAAATGATGAATATGACTTTATTAGTTTAAAATAAGATGGTGTGTTGTTCTTTGCTGATTTTTTCATAAGGCAGGACAGAATCATGGAAAAAGATAAGGACGGTACCAGCGGTACCACCCAGACACGATAACTCAGCCATTGGTTTCGTCGGGTTCGTGGCTTCACATTTGAAAAATGGGTTGGTGAACTCGTTGGTAAATTTAGAAACTAAGGACCATTGTATTGTTTTTTGTGTTAGCTTTCCAAAAGATTCCCTCCAAGGAGTAATGCATGTGACTAGAGTTAATGCATATAGTTGTCACTCTTAAATTGCATTTGGGCTTTGACTTTGACTACATTGATACGAGTTCCTGTTTTTTTTTTTTTTACTTTTTTAGTTTACAAATTTATTTACTTTATGGTTTTGTAGTATTTTGCCATATTATATATAGATGAATAAATAATTCATTCATTTGTAGTGTTTTTACTCTGGAAAATTTTATATTTCATTTGATTCATTTAGTTACATTCAATGGATTCCCGGGGCAAAGCTAAACAAACCGGTTATAATAAAAAACGCAAATCCACACAAGGCGGTTCAAGTCAAGATATTTCATTTTCTTTTCAAAATTTTCAAAATCCAAACTATCAGCAATACCAAAACTACCAACAAAACCAAAACTATCCACAACAATATTTCCCGGTGCAACAATCTTACAACACATTTAGACTTCCAGAGGAAAATAAGAGTTATAATCCATGGAATCAATTTTCTCAAAGGGTTCCAGAAACCCAATTCCAATCTTCTCAACCCGAGAATTTCCAGTTCCGTGATGCTCAGAATGAAGAATCTGGCAGTTCTAATGACGACCCGGCTCTCGAAAGAAACGAAGAAGAAACCAGCGAGGAGTTGTGTAACACTCTAAAATCTCAAACAAAATTTTCAAATTTCAAAGACTCCAAACAAACATAGTTTAGTACTTATCAAGCCAATGTGAATTTTTCCCAAACATAGAACATCAGAAATTATTTATTAAATATCCCAGAATCCTCGTAAACACAAATCACAAAGTTGGTGCGTACAATCATGTCGGCACCTTCCCGCGATCCTGAGATGTACCTGAAACACATTTTACACAAACAATGTAAGCACAAAGCTTAGTGAGTTCCCCAAAATACCACACACACAAATAATTAGCCTCTCATGGCTATATCTCGATAAGGACCCTCCGGTCATGTGCCTCAGTGAAGATCCTCCGGACTCACGGCTCGGTATGGACCCTCCGGTCCTGTGTCTCGGTGAAGACCCTCCGGTCTCACTACTCGGTATGGACCCTCCGGTCATAAATCAATATAAAAACAGAGTAATATAGTAGCATAATTCACAAAGATAGAATGCAATAATATCACATAGCTCAGTATAAGCACATAAGACCCTCCGGTCAATAACACAAATAAGACCCTCCAGTCGCACAGTAATTACCACTCAGGTAAGTATAGTGAGAAGACTCACCTCGTAAAGTAAAGCAAGTATATCCCGCACCCGAACTGTCGATTTAGACTCCGCCTAACATATATTGCATATAGCTCTAATTAATATTTGATATTAACAAACCCTAAAAGTTGTTAGTCTAGGCTTTTATACTAATCTCAGAAGGGTAAAAGACTATTTCACCCCCTCCATGTCGTCCAAGGTCCACAATTTGACTAAAACCCTAAAAGTCAACGGAATTCAACACCCAGCGCGTACGTTGAGCGTACAGTCTTTTGCGTTGGGCGTACAACCGCCCATGCATGCAACGAGGGTGGCTGAGCGCTACACTGCGCGTAGCTAGGAGTACGCTCGGCATACGTCCCAAACTCACTTTTCTCATTCTCCTGGTCTTAATCTGTTAAGACCATAGATACAATCTCAGATCTGGTCTGACTAGGGTCTATTACTTCACAAAGTTGGTGACTTTAAGCCTTAGCATGGCTGGTCAAGTCTAAAACTCATAAATTCTCCTCCTTTACTCACAAAAGTCCTCATATATAATGCATGGGGAGATATTGACGATCAAGATCTCATTTTTATGAGTCCAAACGACTAGAAACAGCAAAATGGACATATGTTATGCTCTGGAGTTCATCAAACTCATAAAGCTTCAAGCTTTGGGGACATAAACCCTAAAAATGGAACACAACATGAATTAATCAAAAGAATGATAAAGCTTTGAGCTTAATAACTCTAAATGATGCACCAACCACAGGGAAACTCAGATCCAAAAGCTTGGGCATCAGTTCTTCTTCCTTCAAAGCTCCTTCTTCACAAAAGAATCCCACAAGATCACTCAATAAGCCTCAAATGCTCATATAAGCTATGAAAACGAGATTTAGGGTTTGAGGGGAATTGAAGACAGGAAATGGTGGCTAGAAATGAGGTCATCATGTTCCTTAAATAGGGACACACAACACAGTTAGGGTTTACACTATGAGCCTAGTACGCCCAGCGTACCCTCTGGTACGCCCCACGTACTAGGTGGCCTTCGCGTCCATAATACGCACATGAGTACGTTAAGCGTACACATGCGTACGCCCCGCGTACTCATCTACCACCTTTTTCTCATTTAAGGGCTTTTTTTTACAAATCAATAAAAGTAAGGGTCATCAATACATACCTTATTTTGGGATGTTACAAGTTGCAACCCGTTGCTGAGAAAAAATGCAACTATACACATCGCCAGAAGCGAAAGAACTGGGTGGAAGGCGAAGAGTTGCCTTTGACTAGGGCATATGTCGTTGTTTCTAAAGATAAACAACGCGGAAATCAACAAAGGTTCAATGCATTTTGGGAGAGGGTTCTAGAGCTTTTTAGTGTTCAAATGGGAGCTTCAGATCGGTCACGACACCAAGTAAACTCAAAATGGAAAGACCTCCAAAAGAAATGTAATGCTTTCAACGGCATCTATAACCGTAAGATGAATAGTATGGCTAGCGGGAGATCTGAGGCTGATGTTTTACAATCTTCACTAAGCGAGTATCGGAGGACTATTAACCAGAAAGGTTTTCCTCATCAACAAGCTTGTGAGTGGTTGAAAGACAACGTGAAATGGGCATTTGTTACAAAAGCGGGTGAAGAATCCCCACCTCCTTCTTCAAAACGAACCAAAACATCTTCATCCAACGCCTACACATCTGATCCACAATATCCTCCTGGATTCTCCCCCCAACAACAACATTCGTTTAGTGTTGAAGACTCACCGCCTCAGAGAAAAAGAAAAGGAAAGAAAGCGGCATCGACATCATCAATAGAAAATGACATGTTTGATCTCGTCAAACAAATTGCCGACATCAATACTGCAACCGAAACACAGGCGGAACAAACACAAAGGTACCGGGAACAAAAATTGTGCATTCTCGAAGCTAATGAAGAATGAAAAGCTCAATTGTTGGATCGGGAGATAGAGAACCAAGATATGGAGTATTTTCTCCAGTCGCATGATCGTTTGACTAGATGTATTTTGTGCACGATGCTTGAAAGGAAACGACAAATTGCAACTAAGTATGGTTGAGAGTTAGAGAACCCATGAAGTTCAAAACGTCGACATCATTTGACTGGAGAATCTTTCTCTTTATTATTATGTTTTTTATTTTTATTTTTATTTTATTTTCATGTTCATTTTTATTTTGTTTTTATTTTTCTTTTTATTAAGATTCTCTATATGTATCATTGTTTCATTATATATATATATATATATATATATATATATATATATATATATATATATATATATATATATATGTTTGTTTCATTTTCTCTCTATCTTTTCTCTTTTTTTCAAAATAAATACAAACATTCGGAAAATAATAATCAAAGTTAACGATGATAATTCATCATCTGATGATGAACTTATCAACAATAATTTGTTACATGTATTGTCTCGTACTGCACAACCACTTCTTCAGAATAATGCTAGTTCAAACAACAATCAAAGGAGAAACACAATCCACAGAGATCGTTTAGAGGCTGAACGATTGTTGATCCGACATTATTTTGCAGACGATTCAACCTATGGTCACGCACAGTTCCGCAGAAGGTTTCGTATGAGCAAAGGTTTGTTTATGTGACTTGTTGGTGACCTGGAGACGAATTATCCTTATTATCAAACAACATGGGATGCAACAAATTAAAGAAGTTTCAGTGCACTACAAAAATGCACATCAGCAATACGTCAATTAGCGAAGGGTTATAACCCAAACTCATTAGATGAGTATCTAAATATGTCAGAAAGAACTTCTCGTGAAGCTCTTGAAAACTTTTGCTACGGTGTTGTCCAAATGTATAAGGCTGAATATTTACGTCGTCCAACATCCACTGACATTCAACTTTTATATGAAGCACATGAAGCTAGACATGGGTTCCATGGAATGCTTGGTGACATTGACTGTACACATTAGAATTAGAGGAATTGTCCAACGTAATTGAGACGCCAATACATGAGGGGTGAGCATAGCGGTGACGTCACAAGATTTATGGTTTTTGCATGCATTCTATAGTGTAGCCGGTTCTAACAATGATTTAAACGTCCTCTACCAATCACTGATGAGAAATATCATGGAACAGGACCCGATTGTTCATTTTATCTGAATGGTGAACACTACAAACATGGTTACTATCTTGCAGATGGAATATATCAATCATGGGTTGTATTTGTGAAGGCATATCCATATCCAGTAGCCGACAAAAAAGATACGGTTCAAGGCGGCACAAGAATCAACAAGAAAAGACATAGAACGTGCTTTTAGGGTCCTTAAAAGACGTTGGGACATATTAAAAATGTTTGTACAAGCTATGACGGTGAAGAAAACAAAAAATATAATGTACGCTTATATAATATACTACACAATATGATATTAAAAGATGAAGGTGTTGTGATATCTCCTATGTATCAACCCGATCCCCCCACTGACGAAGTTAATGACCAAGAAATAATACATGAATTGCGCAAGGCTGAAACCCACCACCAACTTCGATCTGATCTTACTGATCACATTGAAGAACTCTAGATAAAGCTTGCAACTTGATTATTGTCGAATGTTATTGGGGTGTTCTATCTTTTGGATCTAGATTTTGGACTTGTTTTGGTGTCATGTATGGGTTCAAGGTCATACTTTCACCATTTTTCTTATCAAGAATAGTGTAGGACATGAACAGGACATGCATGTTTATAAATTTTCAGTTTTTATGAGTTCTTTTTTAGTATATTGGACTTCTGTAAAGTTTAGTATTTTGGCTCAACGGATTAAGAGCCTAACCAAAAAGTTAGTTATGTGAACAATGTATGTGCCTAACCAAAAAGTTAGTTATGTGAACAATGTATGTTGAGTGTAGTAGGGGTGAGGAAATTTGGCTATTTTGTCTTTTAGTGCTATATTGAGTGTAGATAAGCTACGCGGAGCGTAGTTAAATATCTACGTTCCAACTCTAAATAATAACTAGTTAATTTTAATTATATGATTTAAATTATGTTGTCTTTTTTTAAGTGTATTTTTTATTATTATGTTATTTTATAAGTATCCTGTATTTTTTTATTTGTAGTGTGGTTTTTTAATTAAATGTTATTTTTAATATTATTTTAGATTTTTTTTCAAATTAGCAAAAAACATCAAAAAAATGTTATGTTTTATTTACTTTATATTTTTTAATTTAATTAAATAAAAAAACAATATTATACGTTACTTTTAATATTATTTTAGAATTTTTTTTTTTAATTAGCAAAAAGTAATGAAAAAAATTATTTTTTGATTTAATTTATATTTTCTAATTTAATTAAATAAAAAAAACATCATACGAAAATTGGTTTCAATGGGTTGGAAAAGATAGGGTTTTTATATATTTTAGGTTGGAATTGACTCCCTACACCCTAATAGGAATGGCAACGGCAGGTTTCCGGGCGAAGTATTGTTTCCCAAACCTTTTGCGATATCTTTCGGGTATTTTATCAAGGCGCCCCATCAAGTTTTGGGTTTTCGCATCAGGTTTCAGGTATTTTATCGGGTTTACAACAAATCATAACTAAATTTTTATTCCGTTCTAAGATACCTGATTTTTTATAAAAAAAATACATGTTCTAGCCTAACTTTTAAATTACAAATAAGATGAATCATTTTAATAAAATAAACTAGACATTATATTAAAAATTATTTGATTTAAATTTAATGTAATACATCAAAACATAAAAAATAACCATTCACATCAGATTGTTAATAAAAAATTATCAGAACCTAAGTAACTATTATGAAGATTATTTATTAAAAGACTTTCATGTTAGCTCCTTATATAAAAACTCGATATTAAGGGGTATTTTTATTCGGAGCTACTGACGAAGTTATCATAACGGCAGGAAAAAAGAATATTATAAAGGAAGGTTGGATTGGTCTTAAAGTGGCTGTAAACATGAAAAGAAAACAAAAATACCAGTTGTGTTGCACAAGTAATAACAAAACGACAACTAAAGGTTTCACAAAGTTTTAACATTGCATCACAAGCTAAGCAAATACGATGAATGATGATACTCAAATGAAAATATAGCTAATCGAGCTTTATATTATGACATTAAAACAACACTCCTAGTATTAAAACATTACTATAACATAACTAAAGTATTAGCACATTACTATAACATAACTGAAGAAAATTTATATTATTACAACATTTACATCTATCACAACTCCTAAAGAAGCCAAAAGATTCAAACTTCATCAGAATCAAGAATCCAATCAACAAAACTGTTCTGCAATAAATACACAAAATTATTTGTAGCATACAATATATACCATTTAGATAATCATATCATTATTGTTCTTCTTTCCCTCAATGCAAAGGATATGTATACCAACAAATATTATGCCAAAGGGTATACACCGAATTCTTTGGATATAATTCTTGACAAAGAACATCAACAAAAAATCCGATGTATACTCCTTTGGTATAGTATTAACAAGGTATCATTTGTAATAGCATCCTGAACTACAAAGGTAATAATAAAATACTCATAGAAGCTAACACATGGGTATGAATCAGATCACATGTACACATCAAGGTTAATCAGACAGGGATAACTGTGTAAAAAAATGATATCTTCATGCACATCCCACATGTAAAAACTTATAAATCATCAAATTCAAAAACTCATCTTTCAAAAAGAAATCATAATAGCCTCAGACCGTCCTAGTTCATGATTTTCAACAATTTTGCAAGTATAAAACATGCATTTCAGTCAACCATTAATAAAAACTATCATCACTGGCCAACAAATTGGATAAAAATATATTTTTTGACTATAATTATGTCTCAATATCTGAAATTTAGAATAAAAAAAAGGAAAACAGATTCGTGAAAAAAATTGAGAGTATCGTAAGGGCAAAATATATAAATTAAAAAATGTTGGGAAATTATAAGAAAAAAAAAGGCATCAGATCTTCCTATTCAGAGTAAGAATCAAGATACCCACATGAATGCAGGTATTCAACTCGATAAAATCACATCATTTGGCCTGTATATCTTCGAATTCCCATTGAAAATAAAGCTGAAGAATATAAAAGAGAGCAAAAAAATCAAAACGACATGAGAGTTTCAAAGTAGAGAATAAATAAGAAAGAGGAAGTTGGAGAACAAAAAGGCAAAAATCAATGGCTTGATCGAACTAAGGAAGGTGAAGACGGCGCCAATAGATTAGGGTTTTACAGGTTGTGATGGTGAGTGAGATGAGTAGTCGTTTTATAGGGCGAGATTTGTTCGCGAAGGGTTTGATGCTCCTTTTTTGTATTGACAATATGTGGGTGGAGAATTTGATCCAACGGACAAGATTGAAGCTAATCATGGATAGTTGACCGAAGCCCATTCAAACATTGGGCCATTTGGTATCAGTCTCGACATGTGTTAGGTTTCCGATACAAAAGTTTTTAAATATTAATATATGCGGGATTTTTAATTATGGTAAAAAGAAAAATAAGAGTCACCACCCCGTTTTGGTTTTGTTTTTAAGTTTTTTATTTAACTTTTTTTCTCTTTTCTATTACAATGAAATTGCATTGTTTTTTTATTTTATTTTATTTAAACGACGTATAATATTAAATAAAAGGCTGTGCAACTAGCAAGGTTAGAGCAAACTACAAAATATTAATACAAACATTGAAGACACTTAGAGGAGAACGACACCATACATTCCAATTGAGACTATTAAGATTGGTGTGATGCTTGAACCGATTAAAAGATATAAGTTGAATTTCATTTGTCGTCCTCATAGGAGAATATTTTTTCTTCTTAAAGATGAGGGATTTCGTGTCTTCCAAATTATCCAAATGATAGAATATATCAGCTACAGTTTCATCTTTTTATGATTATTGCTAAGCCCATTGCATGATAACGACAATAACGTATCAGGCGTATTCATGGGTGGAGATGGTAAAAAACTTGACCAACTATAGAACCGTCTACATACTTCTCAAGAGAAGAAGCAATTGAAAAAAAATATATATATGATATGTGTCTTCATTTGTATTCAAACAGAAAGTGCAAGTAGAGGATAAGGATGACAAAAAGCCTCATACCCGATGGGAAACCCGAAATCCGCATCCATTTTGACTGAGGAATCCCCAAGTTGACCGGTGATGTGGAATCCCCGAATATAAAAATAAAAAATAAATAAATAAATAAATGGAGATGGGGATGGGGATAGCCCTAATTCTCGACCCTGGACCTGCCCCTGATATATATTAATATATAAAAATAATACAAAACATATATTTATAGTAAATTCACAATAAATAAAATTTGATCCGGTTAGCCTGAGTCATTAGAAAATTTGTTTATATTTGTTTATATTTTTTATGCAATCTAAGGATATTTTATATTTTGGAAAATCTTTAAACTTACATTTGAAAAATTGAAATTTAGAGTTTTCTTTACGAAAAAAATTTAATATTAAAAGAGGAAAAGAAATTTTTGATTTCCCGTTGGGATCCCCAGTCCATATTTGGGGTGGGGATGGGGTTTATTTATATTCCCCGATATGGATGCGGATTGGAATGAGGATTCATGGATGAGGATGGGGATTAAGATCCCCTATATTCCCCGCCCTCATTGCCATTTCTAGCAGAGGATGACAATTTTACCCCTCTCAATATGAGGTTCATGGCAACTGGAATTCAGTTTAGTAACATGCGCCACATGAAGCAATTAGCCTTGATAGGGACCCATGAAATCCAATAAAACCTCAATTGATCATCACTTGTTATCATGTTCTCCATTAAGGCATAAATCGATCTCACGTTGAAATTATCGCTTTTGTTTGCCATCCACTTCCAAGAGTTAGAAACTTCTGAAAGTTGCACACTAGCCACCAAACTATTTAGGGTAGTTAATTGCCTTAATTCCTCACCATTTTGTGGGTCTCTTTTCCCAGCACTAAGTTCCAGTAGAGCATGAGGCATTAATTCTACCAATAATTTTCAATTTTTTTGAGATTCAATCAAATACAACTTTGGGAAAACATCTTTGAGCACCTCATTACTGAACCATACATGCTTCCAAAAGTGAGTTTTATCTCCAGCCCCAAGTTTTATTTCAAAAAGAGTTGTTTATGGAAATGCTCCATTCATCCAACTCCAAAGTTGGTTTTAACAGTTGATAACCAAATACTCGGAAGCCCCTGTTTTGCCAATGGTTTTCCATCAATTCTATATAAGTGATGCATAGAGGTAATACACAAAGTCTAAAAACTATTAGATTCATATTTTAGACGCCATAACCATTTGGTAAGAAGAGCAACATTCATCGTTTTAAGACAACCAATGTCAAGTCCACCCTTTTAACTTAGTATAAATATTGATGTAATCGTTGTCTTTTATTTTAATTCAAGAACAAGTTTTTCAGTCGATAAAACTTAACCTCTAAGTTATATTTGTTCTTATTGTTTACTTCCCTGTTCGTTCACTTATGTCATATTCTTCTGTTTCATTCAACTTGGTGCCCAATAACAACCTCCCTGTTATCTTTTTGCCTTTGTTCAAATCCGTTTTTTTATCCCTCTTTTGTTTGACTTTATTGTGCACAAAAGGCAAGAGTTGAACTTGCAAGTTTTAGAAATATAACAAAAATCATCAAGCAACAGTAGCTGAGTACCATGATTAAAATATTAAGCTTGTGTCTCAATGGAGCAGATCCAATAACCAAAGGTACGAAAAGAGAGCTATTTGGTAACTTACTACCACCGCCTGCTATGAAATAAAGAATTAGAACACACTTGTTCTTGTTACCCGTATAAATTCAGTTTCACTAATCTTCAAGAAATCACCATACAACCAAGCATAATGAATTTGAAAATCAAAAGCGAAATTAAGAGTCAAGATTATCGATTATTGTCTTTGGCTTAAACATCTCCATTTCCATTTAAGTTCAAAATTTCTTGAACTTTTTGGCACAACAAACAAGCAACATGAATTGCTTTCACAACAATTTCTAAATCTTTGCCGTATTTCTCATTTGGGTGTGATTCAGTCAACACCCAATTGTCATTCTTCTCCATTTCGTAAGACACTTTGGATTTTTGGTCAGATGCGTTTAGACAACAAATGGGGGTTCGGGATTTGGGGTAATTGCGACATGAAAGGAAACCAAGAATTTTACATGGGATTTTAGAGAATCATTGTCGGAAAAGAACAAAGTTTGTGGGATTTTGGTTACCAATTTTGAAACAGAAGTTCACTAAGGCTGGACGGAGTGGGAGCGGGAAACGGGTGAGGAAAGCTTCCCTCTCTCCTACACACCACTCCGTGGGTGAGGGAAAGAGATGGAGGGAGGGGGTGCCGCACTCTCTTCCTTCATGCTATTGGTCAGTTTTTTTTTTTTTTTTTAATATTTATAAAATTATATACCTACTAAAAAAATATATCAAAATTCATGGTTTTTAATTCCCTACAAAATGAGTATAATATATTTATGAAATATATTTAAAATAAAAAAAAGTGAGGGAAAGGCTTCTCACCCATTCCTTAGCTTTTAGGCGAGGGAAAAAAAATAAGAGAAAGGAAGGTATGGCCCACAAAAAGTGAGGGAAGCTTCTCTCCCACACCCTCCGGTCTAAAGCATTTATGAGGAAAGATGCTTATTAAAATTAGCTTATTTAGCTTAATAAGCTAGATTTTATCCAAACACTCAAAGTTAGCTTCTTGTGGAAATAAACAATAAGCATCTTTTTTTTTTCCTATCCAAACACCCCCTTAATCTAACACCTAGTTTACACACGCACAAACATTTCTCTAAAATAAGATGAATATACAGAAATCATCATAGAAATCCCATTCATTTGGCGATCAATTTCCAGCCGATCTCTAATTGGGCGTTCCAAACTCCAAATTGTCGATCGCAATTGTGAATTGGAACAATTCTATTTGGTAAAAACACATTCCTGTTACTATGACTAAAACTTACGGTGTACATATATGCCACTAGCTCTGTCAAGGATTCCAATCGAGCAATGTGAACCAAATGGGCAAGCTGTAATAAAAATAATTTATAATTCATGAATTAGTGAAGATAATGTCTAAAAACGAAATCAAAATTTCCTACTTTTTTCATTTTTCGCAGTCTTGACCAATTCCTATATTTTCCGATTTTGACCAAAAGGAGCCGATTTTTACCTAGTTTGATCGATTCCGAGTTTTTTAACCAACTCTTAATTAGGTGTCTCAGCCATTACCCAATTCCGATTAATCAACCATCTAAACTGATTTTTATCACACTAATCACAGCACATATATCACAGCCAACCACTTAACCCTCAAACTTGTATAGGAAAGACATTCATTTTGGCATCTAGTTTTCTTATGCTTTTGACACATCCATTATTTTCCTCATCGATCCACCTCTATGAAAAAGAGTGATATGGCCGAATAAGTGTATAGATATGTTGGGAGTGCTATGTTTTTTTTGTAGATGATCTTGGCTGGTCAAAAGAAACGCACAAAAAATAATTACAACGGCCAAATGAGATGGAGATGAATACGTGGTCGGTTAATAACTAAAATAACCAAATGCGCTCTATATTGTGGTTGATTTATTTACAACTTACTTTTTCCTCATTCAACATAAAAATTAAAACAGAAAAACCATTAACACTCTTACCGAAACGATTACAAAAAATACAATTTAGAAACTTCAAGATATAAACAAAATCTTTAAATAGAAGCGTGACTAACAAAGGAGCTTCTATAGCTAAACAAAATAAGAACGAATAATGTTATAATGTTAGAACCTAAAGATTCAACCAATATACATCACCAGCTTCCAGAAACGGTCCTTTTACAAATTTTTAAAGCTCCAATAAAATAACCTTCTTCACACCTACACTCCACTTCACGTAATTCTTAAATACAAACACGTTAGATAATGAGCCAATGGCGTATGTTCATCCAATGACTATACATGCTACTACTGGTAAAGGAAAACAAAATATGGAAGAAACATAAATTCAATCTCAAGAATTTTATCAACAGCCAACTTTTGAAATGTCTATGAAGATGCCAAAAGAACAAAAACAAAACATTGTAAATGCAGACACATATATACCCACAACAAACGAATAGACATCAGATTCTCTTATAAAAATGTCAATCTTCATAAATGAAGATATACATCTAACAAAAAGAATCAGATGTCTACTCATTAATTGTAGTATTGTGTAACATGTATACCCCTTAACCTAATTTACCAATAAAAAAGCTAACTCTCGCTCATATTTCGAATATAGAAATGATGATCTACATCAAGAATCAGAAGATTTGGAAAAAAAAAAAAAAGTGGTATATTGTCAGATCACAAATTTTCATCAATATGTTATCAGACAGGGATAACTGTGTAAATATATGATCTCATCATTCAAAATCCACTTACCCTTAACAATCAATATCTCAATCAAATCAATTAAATTTAGCATTTGATAAAAAAAAATTGAATAAAAATGAAAATAGCCTCAGACCGTCCTAGTTCATGATTTTCAACAATTTAGCTAATGTAAAAACTAGCTTTCAGTAAACCATAATTATAAACTGTCATCAATGGCCATAAACAAATGAAAATCGATAGTTCTATTGTGCTTTTGCACATCATTTTGAATATCAAAACGAAACAAAACGAATGTTTCGGAAACGGATTAGAGAGCAGAAAAAAGAAGAAGAAAATCGCTGAGAACAAAATGAGAAATAACACGGTTTGTAAAGAAATCAACAAATGTTGATTAGAGGATCAACGGAATATGAACAAAAAGGAAGACTATCTTAGACTGAAAAGGGTAGATGCGAGATGGAATGAATTTTTAGGGTTATGAACGCTCGTTTTATAGCTTGCCGATTTGCGTTGCGCAGTGCTGGAGATTGATCAATGCTCACGCCGTAGTTGACCTAAGCGGCTAAGCCCAGTGAAGCTTTGGGCTTCCATTAGAATATAACTATATAAGTATTTTACACTCAAAAGTCCAATCCATAACTGATTAATAGTGTTAAGGAATATTTATTTTAGTTTTGTAGATTTTCTTTAACTTTGTGAAAAGAAATATATTAGAATCAGTTAAAATAAATCAAGATCTTGAAGTTGATATTATAAGTTTTATCGTATCGGAAAACATAATTTCATGAATTTACGATCATTATTTGCAAATTTTAGATTATTTTGTGAGAATTTGAAAATATAATTAAATATGATCAATTTAATAAATAGTTCTATGATGTTTTATATAATTAACTTTACGAGGCAAAGTGATATAAGTGTTGATGTATGATTTGATGACGCCAATACTGGTAAAATTATGATGACATCGGCAATAAATCTATCCAAATTATCCAATAGCTCGTAATAAGACGACATTCGTATACGACATGTAAAATAGGTCGATTAAGAAAACTCATAGTTTCACCAAAATGTGTGGTATTTTTTGACTATTTGGGATAGTTTAGGGTCTACAAAGCATGTTTATTCTAAAAATAAGCAATTTGTTTTTTAGATTTAATTTAGATAATTGATTATGAATCTTATTATTATCAATGATGATCTTCTACGGTTACGGTTGAGAAATGAAGCTTATTTTCTACTCCTTATAAGTATTTCGGTTTCTTTGCTTGTTAAACAAGTTTTCAATTATTGATTATGAATTCAACTTTATGGTTATATTTTCGTTCTTTATGTTTTTGTTGGTTGTACTTTGTCATTTAATCTTATAGCTCTTCGTCAGTTTCGTAGAATTTCATATATATCATTTTCAACATCAAAATATTCTATTTCGCAAGCCTAACTTCAGAATACCATATGTACCCTTTATAAGTTTTTAGTACACCATATTTGTTAAATCTTGTTTTTTAATATTTTAAAAGCATTTATTGTAATTTAGAATCATTATACTATATATTAAAATTATCCATCCTTAGCTTGGCTAAGAATTTGACAAAAATGGTCCTCCATTTAATGATATATGTTCAATTACATCTCTTTTTTAATTTTTGTCTTTTGTGTCATTATATGGATTGTTGGTGGACACGTGGGGTGGCTATCTACCAGGGTTAGCAGCACCGCTTCCTTCCTAAGTGATACGTGTTCCGTACACATGAGCACCCACTGCACCAAATATCCATTCATGTCGCAGGCTGCTTTTCCAAACTATCCTCTTAGGAAATCCACCGCCTAGCGCCCATAACACTGCCTCTTCTTACCCACTTTCTCTACATGCTCCCCACCGCCTCTAACCCTCCATCTCTCTCTAAACTCATCGGCTTCAGAGAGATCACAGATTCGATCTCCACCGTATCTACCTTCGATCAAAGAGTTTATAGGTTTTGAAGGGCTACGAACGGAGGCCAGACATATCCACCATCACCGACGATTGATCAACTTCCGATTCACTTTTTCGGCCGCTTAACTTTCCAAGCAACAAGATTTCTCAATCCTTTTCAACTATCCATCTAATTATCACGTTATCACGCTCATATAACGGAACCCTAGAATCGACTAACATGTTATATCATTCAATTAGTGTTTAAATATCGTCCATTTCAGCATATCTTCCTCTTCTACTGAGTCATCAGACTTTCCGACATCAATTGCTAAGTGTAGTCGCCTCCGGTTACAAGAAACTTCAACACCGCCTCCAACACTTAAGAACTCAGCTCGATCATCTCCCCTCACAACAGATGCTTCGCCCTCACTTCGCCGTTTTTGCAAACCTAAATTCACCAGATCTTTACCCTCGCTTCTATTATTACCCTCACTTCCATTACGTTGCTCTGTGAGGCCGTCCATGGCGAAGACAAATTGAAACCAAAAGAAAAGTCGCTGACAAGGTTGTTGTATTTCTTGCAATAGGTTTGTTTTTCGATTTCATTCTCTAAACCTCACACTCTATCTCGATTTGTATGTTTTCTGGCCCTAATTTCAGTCACTGAGTTGAAAGAAGGCAGTCGGCATTTCTTTCTCTACTTCTCATTTTTTTTTCTTTTCTGTGTTCGATGTTGGAATACATGAATATACATGCCGAATTTGATCAATCACTTAACCTGCATCTACCATCCTAATTATTGCTTGTGTTGACATAAAACTGTCATCATAATTCTGAATAACCATAGATTTTGCTTTGAACTATATAATTTGACACCAGATGACCCATTTTTGACAGATGAACACAACGGTTCCCCTTCAAACAAAAATTGGACGCCAAATCCAATACCTCAGTATTACTTTAACGTAAAAACTTTTGATTTCTTCCCTCAAACTTTTGATAAGTGCTAACATTTTTTATTGTGTGTGTGGACTTTGAACAGGTGGGTTATGTGTAACTGAATGGGGAAAAATTTTCTTGAAAGTAAATCTTCTCAAAGGGAACAATTTTAACATTGCTAGTTGGTTTGGTTTTAGAACTTGATTACAACATCCATTCCTTTTTCTGGATGATAAAAAGTAAGTACAGAAAAAGATTTTGAAAACGACTCCAATTTTCAATTGTCAGAGTAGTAACTGCTCAGGGACATATATTTGGAACTTGATCTTTCAAATGAAACAACTGAAAAGTCACTTAGACTTACTTGAAGTTAGTACCAACATATTAACTTTTGCATACATCTATTATAAAATGCTTTTATGAGACTTTCTCCTGTTCAGGTAGGAGATGTCATTGCCTTCCAATTTTTCCCAAGAATTGTAGTTATTATATATTTAATTTATATTTTTTTATTTACTGTTTTCGGATTTTTTTTATTTCATTTGATCAATTTAGTGTTTTCAGCTTTTGATTGTAAAACTAAGAGAATATAAGTGAAAGTAAAACTTAACCCCTCACATTATAATTTTTTTTTAACTTTCTATGTTTGGATACTTGGTTGCTTAGTAAATGATAGCATGCTAATTCTTTTTATGTTTTCTTGGTTTAGTTGATAGGTCAAGGTAGTTATGTTGTTTGCTGGTGGATTTATCCAAAAATTTCCATCTTTTGGATTTTTTTGACATGGGTTTAATGAAAAATTCTATAATTTTTCTCTATATAATGTTACCCTCTGTTCTCTTGGCATGTTTTTAATTTCTTCATTTTTTTCAGTAATCAAGAAAGGTTACTGTTTGATTTTGGAGAGCTAGAAGAAGCTATTATGCGTGAAGAGTATTACACCGAAGTCTTTGGTAGGATGGTGGTAGAGGTAAGAACTCAAACCTTAGGAAAGTAAAGTGAACGAAAATGTGAGTCGATGGTTTTACTTATTGGGGTATTAATTAGAACATGGGCTATTGAGAGTAACATTTGCTTTCCATTTTCAGAGAGGTGCTTACATAGTTGTTACATTTTCCTCTGTTAAAAAGATGTTTAAATTACATGTCACTCATGAGGTTGTACCCCTATGACACATTCCATTCAATTGGTTGAGGTTACTGCACCTGTATCAGCTGAAAATTACAATGAAGTTGCAACTTCGGTCTCATCATTTTGTTAATATCTTACTTTGTAAGTTCTTTTTTAATTTTTCGATTAATTGCTATTCGTATAAATGATGTTCAAGTTTAAGTGAAGGCTGATTTATAAAATGGTCAGATTTAATGTTAAAAGCGTCATCTACCCGGTTTACTTTGTATTACATCAAAAAAAAGGCTCTCCCATATTTGGAATCTTGAAAACTATGAAAATTTGGTAGTACCCATGGATTCATACTTCAATCCAACCAACATTTAGTAAATTAGGCTTATGATCGATTGATATTATGTATTAATTGTTAGGTGCAATATAAATGCAGGTTTGATGGAACTTTGGTGGTTGCCATAGATTTATGCTTCAATCCAAAGAAGATTTACCAAATTAGGCTTATGATTAGTTGTCATTGTGTATTAGCCTTACCATAAACTTTTTTTCCTTTTATTTATTTATTGGGAATGAAGGTGGTCATAATCACAGAGAATCGAAGCTTTACTACTTATGATCACATTATATGGTATGGTAGGGTTTGAATTTTGTTGGTAACATGGGCTTAACCCCATTTAAATATAACAGACAATGCCGGCTTCCGACCCCCGCAAAGCGGGGGACACTTCTCTAGTTATAATTATAAGAATGGTTGGAATACCCATGTATCTATTTTGCAAAAAACATCGATCATTAAATTGGATATCAAAAATGTAACGTCTCAAAAATACTAAGTGATTTTTTTTTTGTTTTTAGGTCAATCAAAACCAGCAATCATTCATTTCAAAACTCATCAAAGTATGAAAACGAAATAAATATCATAATACAAATCATGTCATAAATGCGGAATACTGGATAATGCGATGCAATTACGTCGAGCTCTTCCCCTTGGAAGCGGAAATACCTAAAACCATAAACATAAAAAGCATAAGCACAAGGTTTATTGAATTTCCCCAAAATAAACATTGGGCCTCGCCCGGTACTCTTTAGGCCCCACCCGGTTAACAGGCCCGTCTATAACATATAGCGGGCCCCGCCCAACATATATACAAACACATGCAAAAGTCACAAAGACAACTAGAATCCTACAAACATAATCCAATGGGTCAACATTGGTGCCTTCGACCCACAAGTACAGTGAAGAGGCTCACCTCAATTGGTAACAAATAAATCTCACACCCGATCTACTGGTATAAGAACCTATTCGTACTATACATATCAAAACCAAACCTAATTATTAATTAAGGTAATTACCCCCAACTTAACAAGTACAACACCAAGAACATTCCTTACTTGGGTAAAAGACCATTTTATCCTTCAAAGTCCTAAATCCTCACATTTGACCAAAAGTCAACGATCAAACTCCTATTGACCTACACATGGCGTACATTTATCTTTACGCCCTACGTAAAGCATTGTCCAGGAATCGGGCAAGTAACAGGCTATGCCCTGCGTAACCTAGTTTACACCGTGTGTAACCTCGCTGATTTATCAACTTTCTCATTAAGTATTTAATACCTAAAGACTAAACGTCAAACTCATTGATCTTTGTCTAAGGGATGTCTTGACTGATAAAGTCATCAACTTTAAGCTTTTGCATTGCTTAACAGAGCATGAAATCAAACCTTAGATCCAAAATACTCTATATTGTCTAAAATCTCATGCATGAAAGAATGGGAGTGTCCAAGTTCCCATTTTTATGACTTCACAAACTCATAAATGGCTAGAAATGGCGTTCAATAGTTGTGGAGTAGCTCATACTCACAAGAACCAACATCAAGGGATAAAATACATAAAAAACCACCAACTTAACAAGATCTAACAAATAACCCACCAAGGTGAGTGCTTTTTACTTCGTGAAGAAGTTAGATGAAAAGCAAGGCATTGATCTATAAGTAATAGACTCCCAAGAGATCCTCCAATGGTATCCTTCTTCCAAAAAAAAAGGACAAAAGTATCAAGATCCTCACAAGGTGGTTAGGGTTTCGTTGCTTCTAGAAATGAGGGTGGAGGCTGAGCACGGGGAGGCTCTCAAGGACTTAAGGTCCATTAAATAGGGTCTAAACCCTAAAAATTAGGGTTTGAGCACTGCAGCCTTACGCCTTACATAGAGGCCATGTATGACATGCGTATGGTATTAAACCCCCACATCCAATCTTCTTTTATCCCCTGTATAGGACCATTTTTGAAAAAAAAATATGACAAGGTTCAGACTTAAAATACCTGAAAGACGTGTGTTACAATTTTCCCCACTTGAATCAGAGTTCGTCCTCGAAGTCTGCTACCGTGAATAACTCTAGATAATGCTCTCTCATATTTTCCTCGAGTTCCCATGTCCAATATGAACCCTTCCGGTGCTACCATTGTATCTTCACCAAACCCAATTCCTTGTTTCGCAACGTCTTCGTATTCCTATCGAGGATGGCAACCGGTCTCTCTATATAGTCCACGCGTTCGTCAACCAAAATATCATTCAATGGCACTATTACGGAATCATCAACTAAACATTTCTGCAACCGAGAGACATGGAACATGTTGTGAATCTGATTGGGCTCGTCAGGTAAATCAAAACGGTACACAACCCTGCCGAACCGGGAACAACCTTGAACGAACCAATATACTTGGGGCCAAGCTTTCCCCGCTTCTGAAATTGGATGACACCTTTCCAAGGTGACACATTCAGAAGTACCATGTCACCAACCTGAAACTCGAGATTTGGATTAGTGTCTAAGTCCATAACTATAATTGGTATATACTTGACCCGACCCGACATGGTCCATTTGGGTTGCATGGCACCATGCATTTGGATAGACTAAAATGAGAGAAATAACACTTAAGGTTTATTAATATATTATAAGTTCTAATATATTAATAAGATTATTTAATTAGTGTTGATCAAGAATTAATTAAGTGATCAAAAGAAGACTAATTAAATATATGGGTTGATTGTGTAAATCATCCATACTTATATAGTGGGCTAATGCTCAATGGATTATCAAGTTGGGCTAAAACCCATAGGACGCTCCATGGATGCTCCATGGGGTATTTGAACTCATGGATCCAATGAAATGGAAAGCCATGACAATTAGGGTTTACCCTAATTGTGACTAACTATATAATGTTCATTTTGTTGAAGAAATCGGCCACCAGTGAAACAAGTAGGGGCAAACCGGTTTTGAAGTGTTCTACTTTCTCTCTAAGTTATTCCAAATGCATTTGATGTTGTGTGAACCATTTTGTAACACCCCAAAAATACCGGTTAAAAATTTCATTTTTAATTTAGGTCAAAACATAAAAACATCATTACAAAACATTAATAATAATAATTCATGTCTGAAAACCGGTAATGTCATAGTAATAATTCATAGTACATCCCAGAGATCCATAGTGCGGAAAACAAGAGTGTGTGTGATATGTCGCTACCGCGCCGACTCCTTTCCTTTAGCTGAAAAGGTACCTGAAATCAAAACTGAAAACTGTAAGCACGAAGCTTAGTGAGCTCCCCCATAATACCTCATACCATACAAGCATACAACATACAACATGAAGCTAGGAGTTACGGGCCTCGCCCACACTCACGAAGATACGGGCCTTGCCCACACTCCGCTAGCCGGAAGATACGGGCCTCGCCCACACTCTACTATCTGGGAGATACGGGCCTAGCCCACACTCCACTCTCGGAGAGATACGGGCCTTGCCCACACTCACCCGCTAACCCATAATATACAAGTATCACACAGACAACAAGTATAGACAACTCTATCATACTGGCACATATCATAATCAGCTCAACCAAGAGATACGGGCTCGGCCCACACTCTAATACTAACGTTTCGTCTATACGGGCCGGCCTTGGTGCCTTAGACTCGTTCCTACTAGAAGGAAACTCACCTCGAAATAGCTGCTGGCCTGTGTGGGAATTGACTGTCTGTTGCTACTCCGGAAATCCTCCGGCTATAATTCCCACAAGACACTCAATCAAACACCGCTAACTGACCCTTGGGTAAAATGACCATTTTACCCTTGATCAAGTCAAAAGTCAAAGCCAGAGTCACTTTCAGTTGACCCGACTCGCCGAGTTGGCTCTCCAACTCGCCGAGTCCCTATCCAGTCGATTGTCCTGCAACCCGTCTTTACTCGTCGAGTTGGGCGTTGACTCGACGAGTTCTCCTTCTAAACTGATGTCCAAGTCCTTCATCCTACTCACCGAGTTGTATGAACAACTCGCCGAGTTCATCTTCATCCGATGAACACTTTATGCTGTGACTCGCCGAGTTGTATGAACAACTCGCCGAGTCTGTTCTTAATCTAAGAAGATTGCCTTGAACTCGCCGAGTCAGGGCATTGACTCGCCGAGTTCCTTCATGGGTGAGTTCGGCTTCCAACTCACCGAGTCCACCCAGGACTCACTACTCTACTCGACACAACGAAAAGGGAACAAACTTGGAGACTCGCGACTCGACTCGCCGAGTCAGATGAGCGACTCGCCGAGTCTGCTTCATGCAAAAGCCATATACACGATTTTGCTTGAATCCAGTCCATGCCGTTCATAGATATGGGCTCCTAGGGCCTGGTTTACATGTAAAGTTTCCAACTTTACGTGTAGATCATCACCAATGAAGGTTTTAAGGCTCAAAGTGCACCAAAAGGGGTAGATCTAGGACTTGTGTGCAACATGACTCCATAAAGACAGTAGATCCAAGCTCCAGGGACTGAATAGTGCCTAGATCTAAAGGTTAACAACTTAATATGACCCACAATGCACAAACAAGCTTGGGAAATGGCTCAAGAAGGACCTTCATGAAGCTATTAGGGGCTACAAGCTCAAAAACAGAGAGGAAATGAGCTATACCTCAGGGAAAACGTTGGGATGACACAGAGATGCTTGGCCTCCTTCTCCTCTTCTTGATCTTCTCTTCTTGCTCCTCAACAACTTCAAAAACACACCCAAATACTTCAATCTCTCAAGGAAAAAGGGCAAGGACGATGTTGGGGGCTCTGAGGGTGAATGGGGGCGAGTTTGGGGCGGAATGAGGGATTAAATAGGGTGCAAACCCTTGAAACTTAGGGTTTCATCAAACAGCGGTGACTCGCCGAGTCGCCAACTTAAAACGTGTCCCGGGTCCCGTCCCTACTCGGTGAGTCGGACCTACAACTCGCCGAGTCCAAGGCTAAAATGAAAATACTCAGATGAAATTTACGTACCAGGAACCAGGTGCTACAAATCTCCCCCACTCATTTTAGACTTCATCCCCAAAGTCTACCGCTCGATCCTGAAACAGCTCGGGGTAATGCACCATCATTTCTTCCACCGGCTCCCAAGTCCATTCGAACCCTTGTGGTGTTGTTATTGCACTTTCACTAGCTCCACCCTCTTGTTCCTTAGATCCTTCGACTTCCGATCGAGAATCGTGATTGGGCGCTCAATGTAATTCAGGTTGTCATCAACCTGAATATCCTCTAACGGCACTACCGCCGAATCATCCACGAGACACTTTCGTAGCTGGGAGACATGGAAGGTGCTGTGGATCTGGCTGAGCTCGACTGGCAGATCCAGCCGATATGCCACCTTGCCCACCCGGACTACAACCCTGAATGGTCCGATGAATCTCGGGCCCAACTTGCCCCGCTTCCTGAATCGAATGACGCTTTTCCAAGGCGACACCTTCAGGAGAACCATATCCCCAACCTGGAACTCCAAATCGGGTCGACGTTTTTCGGCGTAAATTTTCTGCCGAGTCTGTGCAGTCTGAAGCCTGCTCCGAACCTGTTGGATCCTATCGGTCGTCTTGAGCACCACCTCGGTGCTCCCCATGACCCTCTGGCCAACCTCACCCCAGCATATCGGGGTCCTGCACCTCCAACCGTACAACAACTCGAATGGCGGACGGTCAATACTCGTGTGGTAGCTGTTGTTGTACGAGAACTCAGCCAAGGGAAGATAAGTATCCCAGCTACCACCGAAGTCTAGCACACATGCCCGCAACATATCCTCCGGAGTCTGGATGGTCCGCTCGCTCTGACCATCTGTCTGCGGGTGAAAGGCGGTGCTAAAATGCAAACGAGTGCCCAACTCGTCATGAAACTTCTTCCAAAACCTGGAAGTGAACCGCACATCTTGATCTGATATCACTGACACTGGCACCCCGTGCCGCGCTACTATCTCCCTGATGTAGATATCGGCCAACCTTTCGGCCGAGATGCTCTCCTGGATCGGAATAAAGTGGGAGCTCTTGGTCAATCGATCCACGATGACCCAAATCGAATCCACTCCACACGCAATCCTGGGAAGCTTCGTGATAAAATCCATCGTGCTATCTTCCCATTTCCACAGCGGAATATCCAACGACTGCATCTTGCCATGCGGTCTCTGATGTTAGGCCTTGACCTTCCTGCAGGTCAAGCACCGCTCGACGTACCACGCCACATCCCGCTTCATGCAGGGCCACCAATAGTCTAGGCGAAGATCCCGATACATCTTCGTCCCCCCTGGATGAATACAGAATCGGGATTTGTGCGCCTCCTCCATCAAGATCTGGTGCGCGCCTGCATGATACGACACCCACACCCTACGGTGTAGTGTCAATAACCCCCGACTATCATAATCGAAAGAGGTGACTTTACCCACTATTCGCTCACTCTTCCGATGCTCCTCCTTCATAGCCTCCTGTTGAGCCTCCCGAATATGCTCCAATAGGGGAGTCACCACAGTCATCCTCATGCAAATATCCCTGATCGGCGCCGCCTTACGGCTAAGCGCATCGACCACCACATTGGCCTTTCCTGGGTGGTAAAGGATCTCACAATCATAATCCTTCACCACGTCCAGCCACCGACGCTGCCTCATATTCAGATTCGGCTGACCCATGAGGTACCTCAAGCTCTTGTGGTCCGTGTAAATGGTACACCGAACTCCGTAGAGGTAATGCCGCCAAATCTTGAGAGCGAAAACCACCGCCCCCAACTCCAAATCATGCGTCAGGTAGTTTGCCTCGTGAGGCTTCAGCTTCCTCGAGGCATAAGCAATGACATGCCCCCTCTGCATCAATATTGTACCTAGGCCTGAGATCGACGCATCACAGTATACCACAAAATCCTCCACGCCCTCGGGCAGGGCTAAGATTGGCGCCTCGCACAATCTCTGCCTCAGAGTCTCGAACGCTGCCTGTTGCTCAGGCCCCCACCGAAAGACCACGACTTTCCTAGTCAACCATGTCAGGGGTACGGCTATCTTTGAGAAATCCCGAATGAATCTCCGATAGTAGCCTGCCAATCCTAGGAAACTCCGAATCTCGGATGGAGACTTCGGAACCTCCCACCTCATCACGGCCTCCACCTTGGCCGGGTCTACTGAAATCCCGTCCTGGTTGACGAGATGCCCAAGGAACTGCACCTCGCGTAACCAAAACTCACATTTGGAGAACTTGGAGTACAAGCTCTCCCTCCTCAGGGTCTCCAAAACCTCCCTCAGATGCTCCTCGTGCTCCTCCTGTGTCTTGGAATAAACCAAGATGTCGTCAATGAAAACTATCACATACCGATCCAACATCGGCCTGCACACGTGGTTCATGAGGTCCATGAACGCGTCAGGAGCATTGGTGAGCCCAAACGGCATCACCACGAACTCATAATGGCCATAACGTGTCCGAAACGCGGTCTTCTGTATATCCTCCTCCCTAACCCTCATCTGATGATAGCCTGAATGCAAATCGATCTTGGAGAACCAAGATGCTCCCTGCAACTGATCAAAGAGGTCATCAATCATTGGGAGTGGGTAACGGTTCTTCACCGTTACCTTATTCAGCTCCCGGTAATCTATGCACATCCGGTGCGACCCATCCTTCTTCTTCACAAACAGGATCGGGGCTCCTCGGGGTGAACTGCTCGGACGAATAAATCCCTTGTCTAGCAACTCCTGCAGCTGCGTAGACAACTCCTGCATCTCAGGAGGAGCTAATCGATAGGGTGCCTTGGCTATCGGAGCCGCACCAGGAACTAAATCGATCCTGAACTCTACCTGACGCTCCGGAGGTATTCCAGGAAGTTTCTCCGGAAACACATCAGCGTAGTCTCTCACCACTGGAACCTCGCTCACCGTCGCCTTACCCGCCTCCCGGGTATCCATCACGTACGTGACATATCCTGCGCATCCCTGCTGAAGGTAGCGTCTAGCCCTCGCTGCTGAACATATTGTGGGTCCACAATGTGGCCTCTCGCCATGAATCACTAACTCTCCCCCACCTGGGGTCCTGACTCGCACTAGCTGTTGTGCACAATCTATCACCGCCCCATTAGGGCTCAACCAATCCATGCTTATAATCACCTTGTTCCCACGCAACGGAATGGGAACCAAATCTACCAAGTAGCGCTCCTCAAACAAACGCAATACGCAATCCCGAAACACCATCGATGCTCGCACCGATCGATCATCAGCAATCTCTACCTCTAAAGGGCAATCCAATACGCCTAAAGACTTAGAAAACTTCTTGCTAAGCGCAAGGGAAACAAATGATCGGGAGGCACCCGAGTCGAACAACACCTGAACTGGGATGTCGTTCACATGGAACGATCCTAATGCATACATATACACACATAACACATATCAATATCATAACATCATAAAATAAAGTAGAGGGAAAGAATCATACCCGTCACCACGTCGGGTGCAGCGCGTGCCTCCTCGATAGTCAGCTGAAATGCCCGGTTCCTCACCACCGGAGCCTCTGCCTTGCCTTGCCAGCCATCAGTGATCCGCAAGGTCGCTAGAGCTGGCGCCTTCACTGGCGCAGATGCTGTTAACTGGGGGCAATTGGCCTTCTTGTGGCCCCTCTGGTTGCAGTGAAAACACAACAATTTCGATGTTTGAATAGCCGAAACAGGAGTAGTACAATCCCTGCTAAAGTGCCCTGCCTTGCCGCACTTGTAGCAGCCTGCTGATCCCATCCTACATACTCCCTCATGAGTCCTGCCGCATTTCCCGCAACAGCCCGGTCCCCCTTGGCCTTTCGACCTCCCATCTGATCCCATGGGCTTCTTCTCCGAAGCCCCAACCACTTGCCCCGCCTCTGCTTTCCGTTTCCGAATGTGCTCTACGATCTCCCTTTCCCTCGCCCTGGCAATCATGGACTCCAGAGTAGGGCAAGCTGAAAAGCTAACATGCTCCCGGATGTCAGCCCATAGCATGTCATGATAACGGGTCCTCCTCATATCCTCGTCACCCGCATACTGGGACACCAACAAAGCCCTCTCCTGGAACTTGGCGGTGATCTCCGCCACAGTCTCCGTCGTCTGCCTCATATCCAAGAACTACCTGGCCAGCTGTTGGAGCTCGACAGCTGGCACGAACTCCGCCCTGAACCTGGTCGCAAAGTCCGACCAAGTCATAGCCTCGACAGCCGAGGCTCCCAATGAGTCCCCCGCGGACTCCCACCAATCCCTAGCTCGATCTCGTAAACACCCCGCTGTGAACCTCACCTTCGACCCCTCAGGGCAGAAGCTAATCATCTGTGTAGACTCAATGTCGGCAAGCCATCGTCTGGCAGCTATGGGGTCTTTCGCCCCGTGAAAATCCAGCGCACCACTGCCCCTGAAGTCCTTGAAGGACAGTGTGCGAGATCCCGACTGGCCAGATGCCATGTCACTCCTGAATGCCCAAAGGCGATCTTCCATCAGCTCGATTATCCCTTCCTTGATCGACCCGAAGATAATGGGAGTGGACTCAAGGATACCCCTGGTGATCTCTGACGCGATGAACTCGCGTAGCCCCTCATCTACTGGCTCAGAACTTAATCCCGAACCTGATCCCTCTCCTGAACCGCCGTCTATCGGCCTCGATCGTAGTACCACCATTCTGTAATACATAAATATCAATCGTTAGTGATACTGATACTTCTTGAGGGGTCGCATCTACTACAAGTTCACTGGTCTTATCTTGGTTTTCCTTGGTTCGGGTACGGATCCTCTGCTTTCAGTAGTACGGGCCCATACTACCTTCCACATCTATCCGTACCTTCTCCAAGGACTGCCTCGACTCCACCAGATCCCTTTCACTACCACTAATCATTGCTATACTCATCCTAGGCTTGCCCTAGGGAAATCTCTGACTCTACCCTACCCAGCCCTTAGCTGCCGAAGGCCTCCTTGTGATGCCAATTAGCCATTACCTGAATACCATCACATGTGACGAGGCTCAAATAATCCTTCGAGTAACAGACTCGTCCCTACAACGGTTAGACTCAAACGAGAGCTGCGCAATAGGGTCAAATCCCGCACTCTAAGATTATTCAACCCTGATCACATGTGACGTGACGTATTCACCTAATGGCTAACTCCCATCAATCAGAGTCCCACAAAGCACAAAGGAAGCAACATTCGAACTAAGGGAACAATCTCAAACCACTCTGCTTCTAGAGAGAACTGAACTAGCATATAATGCTAAACTCATTCTATCAGGCATAACCCCTAACAGGCTATCCTACTGCTGTCTACTCAAATCTAGCATGCAATTTTCATACACTGAAGCACATAAAGCAACCACATAAGGCATCACTCCTAGATCCTTGGTCCTATTCTAGCATGCTGTTATACTGAAACTGATAAACACAACATAAACTTATATGGGTACTTTGGGGAATACTTACTTGAGCTCGGCCGGTTGCGCACATCACACACTTTGTTCCTTCTTAAAGTACTTCACTTAAGGCCCTGCATTGTTGCCGTCGGTGTTGATATTGTTGTTGTTGCGTGTGTTGTTGTTGTTGTTGTTTCCCTGTTGTTGGTTCTGAGGAGGGTAAGTCCTGCAGTACCTCGCCGTGTGTCCCCTCCGATTGCAACTGGTGCACTGCAACTCCTTGCATTCTCCATTATGATGGAAACCGCACTTGTTGCACTTGGGAAGATTATCGGAATAAGGTCTACGAGCATTTGGGGCAGCTAAGGCTGGAGCATGTGGTGTAGCTGGAACTTGCGCGGTGGCAGCATTAACCGCCACTGTCTGCTGCTTCTTGGAAGTCTCGGAGCCTTGGCGCCCCTTCCTTTTGTTGTTCTTCCCTTTCTTGCCATCACTTTCCTTCTTGGTCTTAGTCTCCATTGGCTTATCACCCTTCTTGTTGTTGTGGTCATACAGCTTCTTCGCCAATCTTTTAGCACTGTCAAAAGTTTCGGGATTTGCAGCTATCACGTTTCCTTGGATCGGTGAGGTTAGTCCCCAGATGAATCGCTCAATTTTCTTTCCTTCCGAGGTGATCATACCCGGGCATAACAAAGATAGTTCACTAAATCTCGATATGTAGGCATCGATATCCGCATTCCGCACAGTGAGGTTCCACAGTTCTTGCTCCATTTTCTGAATCTCACCTCGTGGGCAATATTCAGCCATTAGCATTTCTTTCATTTCCGACCATGGCATGGAGTTGGCTACAGGGAGTGTCATGGCTTCCACGTGTCCGTTCCACCAAGTGAGCGCTTGGTCAACAAAAGTGCAGGCTGCGAACTTCACCTTCATCTCCTCAGGACAATCGCATATCTCGAATACCGATTCCACCTTCTCGATTCATCGCTTTAGAGTGATCAACCCTCCAGTGTCGTTAAAGGTTCGTGGTTTGGCGTTTGTGAAGTCCTTGTAGGTACATGTCTTGGTGGGTCCTTGATTCATTCCGTTGTTCGAACTCCCGGCCCCTTGCCCGTTGACTCCTCCATTGTTCCCTTGATGAATTTGTGCCATCGCTGCAGTGACCGCATCAGAGACCGCTGCCTGGAATGCGGCTGAGTCAACTTCGGGTGGGGTTGGTCCAGGGTTTCCACGAGTAGGTCGGTGAGGCATCTTTCTGTCATGAAACAGAAAGATGTTGAGTGTACGTGGTTTCCGTGTGGTTGTGATCCTACTGACTAGGTGTATGGCACGAACTTAGGTACTTCTATCATGTAACATACAATCATAGATTCGCAACACATAGCAATTTGTAATATCATATCAAAGCATGTAAAAATTTCACTAATATTATCCGCATTTAATACATGAAAATTTTGTTCGTAAGAGCATACATAAGTGACACTAGTTCGACAGCATAACGGCTCTATGAGTAGTGTAGTCACTTAAACATAAAGTCGGGGTACATAGCATAGTTCCTAATGACCTAGTAAGATAAGTCTATCTCTAGCCGCGATGAGTTGTGCCCGGGGGTGGTGCCGAGGATGTGGATGCTCCCAGAAGACGAGCCACCTGTCGTTCTGCGTCCTGGAGTCGAGATTCCCACCTCACCTGCCTCATGTGAACTCTCGAAGAACGTCACGTGTCTCCTATTCTGCACGTTCGACCCTAGTCCACAACTGGCGTACCTGGTCGGCAGTGCTCTGAGCAAGGTCGCCAGTGTTCCGTAATCGTCTCACCATGACTGGAAGGGCTCGATCTGCCGGTCCTCCGTCCCGCAGGTCAAAGAACTCGCGTGACATGCCGTACGCGGGTCGCTGTCCCTGCTGTCTGCTCCATCTCCAGAGATCAATACCCCAGGGAGGTGTAGGACCAGTGGGGCCCACCCGGTAAGCAGGCACCCAGATCGGGTAAGGGGGGTTAATGACCTCGGACTCTGCATCCGAATCACCCCCTTCACTGTCATCGGGTTCCTCCTCGAAGTTTCCTTCATCTTCTTCCTCCTCCTGTTCCTCTTCTGGTTCGGCCGGCTCGCCCTTGACTCCTGCCTCCGGTTCCCCGTCAGATTCCTCGTCGGGGTCTTCCTCAGGCTCCTCGTCTAACCATCCGTTATTTCCCTGGTTAGGGAAATAAGGATCTCCGGGGTGATGAAAACCAGCCATGCTGTCTGCGAGTGTGTGTAAATATGCTAACATTATTCCTAGGATGCTACAACTATTGTATAGGCTATGCAGGTGTTCTTCGCTTTTTGGTGATAAAGGGGTATGCTTTTAGGTTCCCTAGCTATCGCGATCTCATCAGAACATGTGTTAGTTATACCTTGGAGGGAATGTAGTTGATCAGGCTACATCCGCTTCTTGATACTACTAAGAACAGTCCTGGATTAACCGAGATACTAGTATTTATCTTGTTTGATTCGGCGTTATGTTCTTATTCCTAATGCAAGCAAGGGTGTTTTATTGTTGTGTTTCACTTGTTTTGTTCAGAGTTGTGTTATTCCCTCTTTTGGTTTATAGTTGCATATCAATGTGTGGCTAGATATGCTAGTTCACTATAAACAAAGCTCTGATACCAACTTGTCACACCCCCGAACCAGACGGCGGAAACGTCCGAGGGCTGTTGTGACTCAATTGAATACCATCACAGTGAATATACATGAAACATAACATCATTCATCACCATGCATTTAAATAGTACAACTGGTAGTGTTTACATTTAGTACATTGTATCATAACATTACATTCCCAAAAAGTAGATTGTTCGATACTAGTTAAACAAACAACAAGACATCACTGAGTACATTTTTCCCTTCGATTTACCTGTTACCTGAGAATACAAGTAGTTTGAAAAACGTCAACATATGAAATGTTGGTGAGTTCATAAGTAATGTTTGCAACATAATGTTTTGTATTGTTTTGAAAACCACCAGAAAATCCAATATTTTCTGAAAAGAGTATCGTGTAAAAAGTGTGAAGATCCGTAAGTATGCTTGTTTGTTTCGATAAATGTAAAAAAAATTGTTAGACTTGGTATGCATCTTGTAGGTGTATGAATTGAAAACCCTAGGAAAACCCGATGTTTTCCTAATACTTTGAATTACGCGTTTTATATGTTGTTATACCGTTGTGACGTGTGTATTCGATAATTCCAGGTGACATTGGATTAATTATGGATTGTGAATTGTTATAAACACGCATTAATGAAAACGACTAGTTTACAACTATACAAACGATCCCTTAGGCGTCGTCCGTACTATCCACTTAATCCAACCACCCTGACTTCCCATAGCCCCACAACCGAGGAGAAAAGAGGGTGCGAAGCCCCCGCTATTTCCATAAGTCGTTCAAGGCTATCGTGAATGCGAAAGGCCCTTGGCCCAAGTCGCATTGGTGAATTCTCGACTTTGCTAGCAGTACCAAAAGACCCTTGGGGCCCAACAGCACAAAAGCCAGTGAAAGTCCTTTTACATGGAATTAGGTCATATAAGACCCAACAACATGTAAGCGAGTTTCCTTCGGGCCTAAAGATCATGTCATTGGGCTAGCTAGGCCCAACAAGCACGATTTGAAACTTTCGGGCCCAAAGATGGTGTATCGACGTCTGGTGAATTCCCGCGTGTGTATTGACTTCCCGTAATTTCAGCATGTGTATTGTAGTATCGTCGTGTATAGATTTTTGATTCATTATTGATTCGAGACCGAATCAATTCGTTTGCTAACGATTTTTGGTGTTGAAGGTGTATTATGTTTCATCGGTAGTCGTGGTACTAGTATTTCATCATAACGGATTTGTTGTTTAAAACATTAGAATTTTTACTCTTTGCAGCCCCTTTAATTTAAAAAATTTTACACTTTTGACCCTTTGTATAAAAGAATTTCCATTTTAGTCCTTAAACCATTTTTCTTGACACTTTAGTATCAAAACTTGTTGAAAAGGTATTTTTCAGCTCAAATTTATTTGAAAAACAGTTTTAGTCCCTTAGAATGAAGTTTTCTCGGCTGAAACCTCTATTTTCGCAATTGTTACACTTTTGGCCCAAAAGAGAAATTTTTTGCATCTTTGGTCCCTTTTAAATATGAAAAGTATTTTTAACCCTTGAAATGGACTTGGAGCACTAGTAGTCCCCTGTTTTACAGAAAAGTACAGTTTCATCCCCTCTATTTTGAAAATCTCGCAATTTGGGCTTTATTGGGCCGAAAAGTTCATTTTTGGCCCATTATGCTTAAAAATCCACATTTTAATCCTTCAAAAGAGTAAATTTCCAGAAAATACATTCTTGAAACTGTTTTGACTCATCTCCACCATCAAAATTTGCATTTTGTCATTTTGGGCCCCTTGAATTTATATTTTCAACATTTTGAGCCCAAAAATGTTCATATTAACCAACTTGGTTATTTTTCTAGAAATGATTTGTGTGTAATAATATGATTTATACTTGTTTCATACAACCAACTGCAAATCTCGATTTTAAGGACTTTTTGACTAGATCCAACACCACAATCACATAAGAACATATATATAAACATAGAAATCACACAAGGCATACATATACTCATAGATCTACACGTTTGCTTGTATTCCCCCCCCCCCCCATAAAACTTATAAAAACCGGAAAATAGGGGGTATGAAGCTCACCTTTGGGTGTGGTTTCGGCCTTTAGAAGAAGTGAGAAGAAAGTTTAGCCTTAGTACCTCTCCTTGGAAGGTCTCGAACTTAGAGAGTTTCTAGGAGAGTAATCAAGGTTTTTACATGGATTAGAAGAAGATTTTGATAAAACAAAGTACCAAAATCATAGATCCTAACTTGATCTTACCTTAGGTGAAGAATTTGTGAAGATACCTCCTTGAAAGCTTCTTAGATCACGAAATTTTGGAGGAGAAATGAGAGAGTTTCTTGAGAGAAAAGATGAGTGAAATGTGTGTGTGTGTGCTTGAAATCGGCCGAGAGCAAGAGAGAGAGAAGGAGAAAGGAATGGCTAAGCTTGGAAATATGTGAGTGCATGGATGTTTGAGTTCTCATGCATGGGTGTCCCATGGATAATGGTGAGGTGTCACTCACAAGTCAACTCCTCTTTCTCTTGGGCTTGGGCCGAGAATGGGGAGAGTGAGGGGAGGTTTTTGGGCTTTTTGCCCTTAAGCCCATGTTCTAGTTAGGTTGAATGATTTTTGGCCCTATAAAAATATAAGTGTGATTTTTATGCTTTATTAGGCTAGATTAGGTTAATTATGGTCCAAAATGGTTCATATAATTAATCTATTTCATTCTAGGCCCAATATGGCCCAAAATATTGAATTAAATGGAAATGGGTCCAATTAGAGCCCATTTAAGAGTTGTAAACCCAAGATGGTCAAATTGGAAGCTTATTGGTCCATTGGGCCCAATAAGGAAGTCCTAGTCCAAAAGTGGACTTAAACAAGAACTTCTAGGGTTTCCAATTGCCTATTGACTACTTGAAATGCTTGCATGGTGTATTTGATTGAATTTTTGTTGTCATAAAGTAAGCATCATACATGCTCTTAAGTCTTTGATTCATAATTTTACTCAATTATCGTAGTTACAAGGCACAAAATTTCTAGTTGTGACAATACGGGCCTCGCCCACACTCCGCTATCTAGGAGATATGGGCCTCGCCCACACTCAGGTATCTAGGAGATACGGGTCTCGCCCACACTCCACTACTAAACCATAATATACAAGTATCACACAGACAACGAGTATAAACAATTCTACCACGCTAGCATATAACATCATCAGACTCAACTAAGAGATACGGGCTCCGCCCACACTCCGACACTATCATATCGTCTATACGGGTCGGCCTTGGTGCCTTAGACCCATTACTACTGGAAGGAAACTCACATCGAAGTAGCTGCTGAAAGTCTGCTTGCTAAGCGCCTCACTGCTGAACTGGAACTCCCCGGCTACAATTTCCATACACACTAAGTTAGATACTGATAACTAATCTTAGGGTAAAATGACTATTTTACCCCCCGATCAAAGTCAACATCTTGTTCAAAGTCAACTTCCTGGTTGACCGGACTCGCCGAGTTGGCTCGCCAACTCGCCGAGTCCTTTCCATCTGTTCTAGTTCTACACCTGTTTCTACTCGTTGAGATTAGCGAAGACTCGACGCGTTCTTCCTCGATGCATACATGCTAAGTCCAAGTTCATATGACTCGCTAAGTTGAAGAACAACTCGTCGAGTCTAAGGCAATCTTCATCGGACTCGTCGAGTTGCTCATCCAACTCGCCGAGTCCACGGCTAACTTCATAGGACTCACCGAGTCTATCGTTCTACTCGCCGAGTTCATTCAGTCCTTTTTCTATACAGACCTGATTTGAGTCATGCAGCGGATCCAAACCACAGATCTAGGCTTCTAGGGAATGCTTATCACGTAAAGTTGCAGACTTTATGTGCATGCATAGCTTTAGAGGCTTCAAATGTCCAAACTAAGCTCTTAATGGGATTCTAAGCTCAAGAGGGACCTTAATCACCAATATGACTGAAACTTAACACTTCAAGAAGGTAATGAGAGTTCAGATCTGGAGTATAACCCAACCATAAGATTTCTCTTCAAGGATTTGGGATTTTAGGGCTTAAAAGCAACAATTTAGCGACAAACAAGATCTAATAGATCAATAACCAAGATGGAAACTTTATTACCAGAATGGATGACCACAAATGAATGTGTTCTAGATCTAATTCCCCCTCCTTGACCTCTTCAACCTCTCCCTTCTTCCTCTTGCTCCAAGGTGCACCAAAAGTCCCTTCACAAGGCAACAATCACTTAAACTTATCAATGGAGGCTAGGGTTTTCGATAAGGAATGCTTTGAGGGTGATGGCGGCTGAGATGGGGCTGTAAGGACGTTTAAATAGGGTGCAAACCCTAAGGATTAGGGTCTCCTCCTGATTGGCCTACTCGCCGAGTCCAGGCATGGACTCGCCGAGTAGATCACTTAAAGCCCGCATCCACTCGACATCTACTCGGCGAGTTAGGGCTACAACTCGTCGAGTAGCTCTTCCCAAAAGAACATTTAATCAAAATAAATACGTACCAGGAACGGGGCATTACAAATTGATTCTTAGGGTAGATCTTTAAGAGCAAAGAAGATAATGGGGATGGGTAATTGAGTTAATTGTTTGATGATTAAACATAATAATTATATTATTGTGGGTTGAAAACCCTATGTACTCACCAAGTTTCCCAGCCTGACCCACTCAAACTTATTTATATCACAAGTGTTGATATGAAGTCACATTACACCGAGTGATTAAGAAGATATAAATCACTAGTGATAATGAATGTAAGTTTTGTTTATGCTTATGTTTCTGTATTGACGATGACATCCCAAATGTTTTAAAATGAATAAAAATACTTTTCTTCAGAAATGCTTTGATAACGTATTTATCATGTTTTACTGGGAACAAATTCCACAACATTTTTATTAAAAGAAGCACTCTGATTTTATAAAGCATAAACACAAATCAGTCTTTTATGGTAGTGAAAACGGGGATGTCACAGTTGGTATCAGAGCATTAGTTTAAGCGAACTAGGAATATGGATTTATTTCTAGACTTAAACTTCGAATGCTAAGCAATGATTGTGAGGAGTGTGTCTAATAAAATTTAGGTAATACACCTGAATAGACACAAACACTAGCTAATTTAGGAAAACTGCTTAACATGCTTTTATGTGCTAAAAGATTTGTGATGCTTTATGCTATTGTTTGATCAGATCTATGGTCTGTTGTCGACCGGATCTGGAAATTTTATGTGTTCAAATTTCTAAACGTTTAAGTACTGTATTATGCAACGACCCAAATTTTAAGTCAAATTTTTTTTTAAACTAACTAATTCATAAAAACGTTCATGAGGAAATACTGTGAAATTACATCGTCTCATAAAATAATGTATCATGTCTGAAAACCCAAGTCACAAAATAATAACATGTCAGAGTACAATCCCAGAATATCCATGGTGCGGAAAACAAAGAGTGTGTGTATGACGTGCCGCTATCGCGCCAGCTCCTTCCACTTCGCTGAAGAGGTACCTGAAACCAAAACTGTAAACTGTAAGCACGAAGCTTAGTGAGTTCCCCCATTGTACCACAGACCATACAATCACATAACATACATACTGCCAGGCAATTATGGGGTGCCCGACCTACCCGATACAACCATTCTGGGGTGCCGACCTACCCGTACGACCATTCTGGGGTGTCGACCTACCCATGCGGCCATTCTGGGGTGCCGTCCTACCCATGCGGCCATTCTGGGATTCCGTCCTACCCATGTCAAGCCATTATGGGGTGCTGACCTACCCATCGGTCCTAACAACCGAACCTCGAGGACTATTCCACCCCTTACTGCTACTATCACATATATCATAACATAAACATACTATCAGACATATTTGGGGTGTCCGAACTACCCTTCGATCCCTACAACCGAACTTGGGGACTATTCCCCTCCTAATATCACTATCACATATAACATATCATGCCAACATATAAACATATCATCACGTACTGTCAAACATATATGGGGTGTCTGACCTACCCTTCGGTCCTAACAATCGAACTCTACTATTATCACATATAACATATCATGCCAGCATATAACATATTAGGTAGTAGCAAACCTAGATGAATATCACAAAGACAATCATCTAACATACGACTCCTACTGGTGGGCCGACATTGTGGCCGTAGACCCACCGCTACTGGAAAGTAACTCACCTCGAACAAGTAGCTGCTAATAATCCGCGTGGGAAGTCTCTGTCTGCTGCTGCTCCGGAAATCCTCCGACTACAATCCCCACAAACACTTAGTCAGAAACTGACATCTACTCTTAGGATAAAATGACTATTCTACCCCTAATCAAGTCCAAGTTAAAGTCAACTTCAAGTTGACCTAACTCGCCGAGTTGGGCTGTCAACTCGCTGAGTCCCTCACCCTTTACTCGTCCTCATCCATGAACCCACTCGTCGAGTTAGGATGTCAACTCGACGGGTTCTTCTCTCATATGAACATCACATGAAAACTCATCCGACTCACCGAGTTGATGAACAACTCGTCGAGTTCACCTTCATCTGATGAACACGTTCTGCCCTTGACTCGTCGAGTTCATCTTCATCCTTAAGAAGATTGCCTTGGACTCGCCGAGTCCAAGAACGGACTCGTCGAGTCCAGTCTTGACCAATTCCATATAGTCGGTTTAAATGAGATCTAACACACCAAAACCATAGATTTGGCCTCCTAATGTCCACTTTATACGTAAAGTTCCAAACTTGATACACATGCATGGGGTTTTTAGCTCAAAAATCCACATAAAGTGTCCTACAATTTGCATGGGGCTCTTGTGGCCCTAAAGTTGGCACCTTTATGCCATGAGACCCCTCTTAAGGTCCAGATATGAAGTCAAAACTCACTCAACATTTGTATGTGTTATAATTGTTTCTGTGATAGTAACTTGGAAAACTGCGAGACAATACTTGGGACGAGTATGAATAAGTGTGAATGGTAGTAGAGGTCTATACTACCGGAAGCACAGGACTCGCACTTGGATCAGGGAAAGTCACAAGGTTACCAAGAAACTAGTAATTGATTCCGTTTTATTCAAGTATATTGTTACCATCGTTTCGGTAATGACTAAGAAGATGATTGTGTTACATGGTTCAGAGAACCAAGTCCGATGTAGCATCTAACTTAAGCTGAAAGATTGAAGTGAAAGACAATCAAAGCGATCAGTAGAGGTATCGCGATAGTTGCTTGTAGCTAGAAATGCTACCTTTTAAGATGTGATTATATCACATTAGAATATGAAGGAAGGTATAGTCTATTCTGGAATTTGACTTTAAGAGACCTGAGTCTAAGCGTTGCAACATACGATGATAGGTCATTATAATATGACACATCGGTCCATTGTATTAATAAAGGAACTTATCTTAAGTTTGTTAAGAATAAGAAGGAGTCTCCAGTAAGGATCAAGATTGTGACTCGAATGTCATAATTTGGAGTCTAACGTTAGATAGGGAGCTGGTGGAAGATCAAGCACCGCTTACAGTCAAGAAGACCAGGAGTTAGATACGCATTCGAAGAAATGTAGAAGTTACGGCTACTACCTAGGATGAAAAGAGAATGTATGGAATCATTATACAACCCTGTTTCGTTGATGATTACGGGACGTAATCATCGTAAGGGGGAGATAACTGTAACGTCCGTAGATCCGGGCTAGTCATTTTCCGACAATAAGTGTCGAAAATGACTTGTCGGCAAAATATTACTTAGAATAAATAATATTAAACAATTTATAGAATATGTCTCAAGGTTTCCGTGGATATAAAGAACGCCGAAATCCGAGTTATAACGAAGAAGTTATGGCCCGTCAAAGTTTCACGGCAAAACCGACACGACACCGAAAAATGTAAAATAATGAATTTACGATAGAAATTTTTTTGGCCTTAGTAATCTAAATTTTGGTATACATTAAACCAAGATCGTCCACAAAAGAACGCCCAAATCTGACTTCGTATGAGGAAGTTATGATTTTTCGAAGTCTCGACTTAGCAGTGTACGATCCGAAACTCGAATTTTAGTTCGAGTTGTTTTTGGCTTACGTGACCTAAATGAGATTTTAAGATCTCATTAATAGGAACTCAATAGTAAAACAACAGACAAAAACAGAGTTCGTATGAAGGAGTTACGAATTCTTCGCGGTCATTTAACAGTGTAATCTCCTTGTACTGTTAGATTTAAGATCGATCGAGAATTAGCCGACGAAGTCAAAATAAAAGTTGTAGATCTTGTTTTTACCTAAGTGTGGATATAAAGAACGTCGAAAATGGAGCTCGTATGCGAAAGTTATGAATTTTTGAAAATCGACTGATTTCCACCCTGTGTGCGATGCCACGTGTCAGCACCAAGTTGTGGTTGGCTGTAGCCAGCCTAGCTCACGACGTGAATATAAAAAATTCACGACGTGAACCTTCCTCTAGTCCCTATAAATAAGTGGTGAGGCCTCCATTTATTCTCACACCTTCCTATTTATTCCTCTCTCTCTCTCTCTAAACCTCTCTCTAGCCCTCGAACCCCCCCGAAAAGCCTAGGGAACTTCCCTAGCACGAGGCGGAAGCCCCGGAGCGCCCGATGACTCCGAGAAGAAGAGCCTTTAGGCTTGGGAACGTTGCTCCAGCAAAGCCTGGTTTTGAGAAAAACCCGCTGTAAGTGAGCTACGTCTAACCTATCTTTAGTATAGCTTATGATTCAATATAGTAATGTTATTAGGACCTTATAACAAATACTTGGGCTATTATTATGGGTCATATAAGTATTGTTTAACGCTTATATAATAGTAATAATATATAGACTATTAATTTGTCTCGGTGAATAATAAACTAAACTCTAGTGGTAATGATACTAGGTTTTGTCCGAAGGAAATTGTTTTGAGATAACGAAGCGTTGTCCGAGTACAGAGTCACCACCTAACCAAGTGAGTGCATAGTTACTTTCAGCTTACACATAGATATGAAGTATTTTATAAATTACGTGCTATGTGTGCATATTATCTGTATACTTGTTATCTATGGTGGATGAATGATTTTATGCATGTTTTAAATGATTTAAACTGTATATGTATTTTATATCTACAAAATGTGTTGGGTAAACATGGGTAGATGAAATAGTTGTTGTGTGACAAAAACAAAATGATGAGAGGTGACATAGACCATGGGATAAGGGTGAGAAGTGAACCATGAGATAAGCCTTTTACCCAAATGTTGGCTCCGTCATCTAGCAGAGTATGGATGACAACCACATACTATTCTAGACAGTCCAGTGGAACACTAGCAGGCTCACAACCTGTAGGTGTTGTTTGAACTGTGTATTCACGAGCTGTACTCTAAAAACCCATTGACATGTATTGCGAGTGGATTACCGGAAACAATATTGTCGATAAACGAGATAAAACCCATTGACATGTATTGCGAGTGGATTCTAGGAAACGATACTGTCGATAAACGAGATAACTCTGGCAACTATGGATTTAGTGCTTGATGAGCAAACCTTGACAACTATGGATTTAGTGCATGTTGAGTAAACCCTGGCAACGATGGCTTTCGTGCCTATTCCTTAGGATAATCCTTAAGAAAGAATGAACGAGGAATAATTGAGTCTTAAGGTAGATCTGTAAGAGTAAAGAAGATAACGGGGATGGGTAATTGTGTTAATTGTTTGATGATTAAACATAATAATTATATTATTGTGGGTTGAAAACCCTATATACTCACCAAGTTTCCCAACCTGACCCACTCAAACTTATTTATATCACAAGTGTTGATATGAAGCCATATTACACTGAGAGATTAAGGAGATATAAATCACTAGTGATAATGAATGTAAGTTTTGTTTATGCTTATGTTTCTGTATTGACGATGACATCCCAAATATTTTAAAATGAATAAATTTTTTTTTTCGAAAATGCTTTGATAACGTATTTATCATGTTTTACTGGGAACAAATTCTGCAACATTTTTATTAAAATAAATACTTTGATTTTTATAAAGCATAAACAAAAATCGATCTTTTCTAGCCGTGAAAATGAGGATGTCACAACATGCGTCACATTCTAGTAGACTGATGAGACATCGACCTCCGGCGAGTCTTCTGGTATTCTGTTGCGGCGAAGATCTGCTAGTCACAATCAGAGAGATGCGTTAGAGCCGCCCCAGGGACTGTGCCCCGGGAGCGGGCTCCGACGGTCAAGTTAGACCAACTGGTAGATCTGAGACGATCCTCCATAGCTGGAGAGAACAATCTTGGTGTTGGTGGTGGTGTATGGTGGCTAACGGCGACTGAGCCACCCGACGGGAGTATAATGTGGTGGTTGAGCCATAGGGGAAGTCTAGTGGTGGCGGCTGAGCCACTTGGGGAAGAGTTCAAGGGAAAGGTCATCCTTCATGGAGGAGACACTATTCTATTTATAGTGGACAATTAGATCAAGGGGAATTAGGTCAGGACTTGGGCAAGCCCAACTCAGGCCCAACTAGCAAGGAGCTGGGCAAGGCCGCCCGGAGGCGCCGGGCGGGGCTGGTGGGCCCGCCCTAGGCAAGGCTGACGGGCGCGCACCAGGAAAGACCGACAAGGGAATGCCAGGCAAGGGAGCACTAGGCCGGGCCAGGAGGAGAGTCCCCAGCAAGGCTGGCAGGAGCGCGCCATACCAGGCTGGCGCTCTAGTGCAGTCTATGCCATGTTAATAGACCATATATCATCACAAACTATTATGCAAGTTTTAATACTTATCAACATCTTTCATTTTTATCCTTTTAACCAAAATTACACAATTAATGATCCAACCCATATTCTGATGATCGTAAAACAAATTTCAAAGATCATTTCATCATATAACAATGTATCAACCAAACAAAATGTTTAACATTTTATAACTTTTGTCACTTTAGACCATATTATCTGTTTACATTAGAGTTCACATACAAACTAATCTAGATGTTACAATAGCCGATTACTTAACTTCTAAAATCCACTTATCACTTCTAATTAACTTCTAAAATCCACTTATCACTTCTAATTATTTTGGAGAAATCCGACTATCCAATACGCATAAAATCATAACTCATAAACCTTGAATTGGGCCGTAGAGAGAGTTTACAAACCAGGCGGTAACCAAGCCAAGCCCAACTCTAATTTCATTAGTTTGCGAAACCCTAAATATCAGATCACATCGTTTTATGCCTTGGTAAAAGGAAACCCCCCATACATTTGTGTTAGGGTTCTTCGTCATCGCCGTTTCGAAGCTGCGAATCCAAGTCTTCACAAATGGTGAGCATCCTAACTCCATCTAACTATCTCATGTTTTCTGTTCGTATTGTAAGGAAATGTGCATAAGTTGGTTATCCAACTCTACTCCCAGCTCTATAGGATGGTTGATTAATCGTTAATTATCAAAATTTTAAGTTGATTTAGGTGGATTTTGTTTGTATAATGCTAATCATAGTCGTGTAATATCTTGTTACTTGCAGGCTCCGAAGAAGGGTGGAAAGCCGATTGTAACCAAGAAGAAAACGGTATGACAACTGAGACTGATTTCCGGCTTTCATTGATTTCCATAGCTAAAGTAGCATTTATATATTGGCAGTAAACTCGAATCGATAACATAGATTTTGAAACCGAAATTCGTTTACTCATAAGAAGAAATCAAACTACATATTTTGAAAACCCCTGGAGTATGATCGGAATTGTTCTGTTGTTAATATCTACGAGTCTATCTAATTTCCCAGGAGAAGGTCGCGAATCCATTGTTCGAGAAACGACCAAAGCAATTTGGAATCGGTGGAGCTTTGCCTCCTAAGAAGGATCTTCACAGATTCGTAAGATGGCCTCAAGTCGTCCGAATTCAGAGAAAGAGGAGAATCCTCAAGCAGCGTTTGAAGGTCCCACCAGCATTGAACCAGTTTACCAAAACCCTTGACAAGAATCTCGGTATAATGCTCATCCTTAACAATAATTTTGTTCTAATTCCAACTATGTTCTTACTCCTTTTACAATCCACCGAGTTTCATCAAACTGATAGACAAATCTCTGTTTATGAAATTATGAAGCAACGACTTTGTTCAAGATGCTACTCAAGTACAGGCCGGAAGACAAAGCAGCCAAAAAGGAACGCCTGTTGAAGAGAGCTCAAGCTGAATCAGAAGGAAAGACTGTTGAAGCTAAGAAACCCATTGTTGTGAAGTATGGTCTTAACCATATTACCTACCTTATCGAGCAGGTTTTTCTCATTTACACTCACTGTAATCTTCTATTTCTTTTTCTTCTAAAGTGCTTAATGACATATTATGTTCCATTTCAGAACAAGGCACAATTGGTGATCATTGCCCATGATGTTGATCCAATTGAATTGGTTGTCTGGCTTCCTGCACTCTGCAGAAAGATGGAAATCCCTTACTGCATTGTAAAGGGGAAATCTCGTTTAGGAACTGTAAGTTTTTCCCTTATCATACTTTTTACTTCTTTTTTTCTTCTCATTTTCAGTTGTGAGTGACAATTCTTTTTGTATGATTCAGATTGTCCATCAGAAAACTGCAGCAGCCTTGTGTTTGACTACAGTCAAGAACGAGGATAAAATGGAGTTCAGCCGAGTATTGGAGGCCATCAAGGTACTACACATAGCACACTTTCTCTTGATCTGTTATCTGGGCAAAAGACTCAAATGCCCTTATAGTATTATTTTTTAGTAAAAATTTGGAGACTTGATTGTATTGATTTATGATGTTTGATTTGGTGTTTCAGGCTAACTTCAATGACAAGTATGAGGAGTACAGGAAGAAGTGGGGTGGTGGAATAATGGGTTCCAAGTCACAGGCAAAAACTAAGGCAAAAGAGAGGGTTCTTGCAAAGGAGGCTGCTCAGAGGTTGAATTAGATTATGCTTTTGGTAATGTACTTTCTGGTTTTGATTTTTGTTTTAGAATATCTAAATTTAAGGTTATTTTTTGTTTTGGAAATTTTGAAAAGGACAAATGTTTACTTGTTATGGTTATTGTATGTGTTTGGTTTTTGGATTTATGATAATTATTGATTCGAAGTGAGTTGCCTTAGAAAAATTAAATTGGTTATGTGTTTAAAGTGCTATAAAACACTCGGATTTACGATTTATGTTTTTAATATGGAAAGAGTCGTCTCCTTCAAACCAGTGGGCATGTTAACAGAGCTTTTTTATTCTTATAATTTAATTTTATTAATTTAATTTATAGAATGATACTGGTATGAAGAAAAACTAACTCTATAGTGGAGGTTTGTGAAGAAAAATTTTATTGATAAAACTCTCCAATTATGAAATCCTTTTAGTAATGGTGACTCAACTCTTTTACGTTGTACCGAAGCTTCTATTAAAAACCTCTTCAAACCATTTTATTTTTTATATCTAACAACAATAAGACTTCTAGACTACAATATGGGTAATTTTGCTTTTGTCTCCATTCTCCATACATCGGTAGGGTTTGTGGAAGATGTGTACTTGATTGCTTGCAATCAGCATTCCACAAGATGCATGTGTCAAATGTAGGTATGTGTTAGTCAGTTTGTGTTGGATATAAATACTAGATAGGCATCAAATAATTAATTAGAAAGCAAAGAAGGCATTCTTGAAATCAATTATGTTACTAGAGCTTAAAGATACCTAACCCTAGCCTTGGTACCCATCCTTGAACCTTCTTCCCATAGTCCACTAACCTACGAAGTTATATATGCAAAAAATTGCATTTTAGACCTAGCTAGAGCATCTAAGACCGACTGGTATACATTGCACGAGATGGTTTGTGGTCTAGGTGGCCACGAACCACGACCGTGCACACCACCCCGGTGGTTCGTGGTGGGTCGTGGTCGTGGCCCTCCGTGCTCCGGACAATGACCCTAAACGCCCAATGAGATTTTACGATGCAAAAATTTGACCGTTTACTTTTATGTAGCCGTTGAACGGCTAGATTTGTAAAAAAATAAATAAATAAATAAACAATTTATTTACCTATAAAATACCATATTTTTACTCCTTATTTTTTACACCATTCTTTTCTTTCTCTATACACAAACTACACACTACATCTTCACAACCAAAAATCATGGATTTCAACCAAAATACCCCTCCAAACTACCGAAATCGCAAACCCGATAACGCTTTTGCGTTAGATACAACACCTCGACAATTCCCGACTATGGAGCCACCTCAAGACGGTTTTATCAATCTACTTCAAAGTGGTTCCCCTATCCAACAAACACCACTTTTCCAACAACAATATCAACCTTTTCCGGCTTTCCAACAACAACAAATGCAACAATAATACCAACAATTTCAACAATTCCAACAACTACAACAACTCCAACAACAATCGTCACAACAACAACAACCACCAATTTCACAACCACCACTTTCGCCAGATTTTGTTCTGGAAACGCAACCTTCACCACCACCTCAACCAAAAAAGAAAAAAGGAAAAAAAACGGTCTAACCCACTACCACCCAAGAAAGGGTCCCATGGACAAAAGAAGAAGAAGAAAAGTTAGCGGAGGCATGAGTGGCGGCTTCCGAAGATCCAATTGTAGGAGATAGCCAGCCTTACGGAAGTTTTTGGGAAAAAGTCCGAGCCATTTTTTACGAGTTAATGGAAAGTCCAACTCGAAATGCCGATCAAATTACGTCGAAATGACGAGATATTCGACTAAAATGCACCGAGTTTGGAGGAATCTACAACAATCTCCTAAACATACGCAAAAGCGGCTCGAACGATTTTGATGTTTTCAAGGCGGCCATGGACCAATTTGAAAAAACAACGCCAACATGCAAAGCTTTTCCGTATATGAAACCGTGGCTAAAATTGAAAGACGCCCCAAAATGGAAAGAGCAAATGGAAGGAAGTTCCCAATCTTCCGGTTCAAAGCGTTCGAGAAACCCCGATGGAACTTCTCAACAATCGGACGGCCGAACACACATCGACATCAACGACGATCCGATAGATCTTGAAAACGACCAACCTCTTCGTCGGCCCGTTGGAAGAAATAAAGCAAAAAAAGCGGCGTCAACATCTTCGAATTCTAGTGTTATGGATATGTTTGGCGATAAATTTGATCGATATGTGCAACTTCAAGAAACGAAGGCCGAGGTGATGACTCGGATGGAACAAAAAATGATCGAAGCACAAACATCATTTCAAAAGGCACAAGAGACACTCCAAACAAAAACCGATATGGAAATCTTGAAAATGAAAGCGGACGACCTTGAGGGCGAAGACTTGGAACTTTTCCAAGCAATGAAAGAGTCGGTTCGAGTCCGACGTAGGCGTAGGGGGTAGTTTATTTTATGCATGGTTGAAAATTTTAGTTTTTTTTAATGTTTTTTTTTTAATTTTTTTTAAATTTAACTAATGTAATTTTTATTTTGATTGTTATTTTTATTTTATTTTTTAATTTCAATTAATTTAGTTTTTATTTAATGTAATTTGGTATTTTAATTTAATGGAAAAACTAGTATTAAAAAAATGTTTTTAATGTATTTTTGAATTAAATTTAAATAAAAAAAATGAGGTGGAGTGGTGTGTTTAGTGGTAAGTATCCCATGTTAGTGGTAGTGGAATGTGGTGCTGATGTGGTACCCACCACATATGTGGTATGTGGTGGGTATAACAGATGGCCTAATTATCATCGCATCACTAAACCAAAAAGCATAAGGCTGCCCAATATGGAAGCCTTCTTACGTGTAGGTACATATGCGGCACCCTCCTTCCACTCGTGAACAACGCCCCCAAAGGGCGTAGATGTTTTGTGGAGTGATGTTGGTCACGACAAATCACAAAGACATTGATTGATTGGGACGAACATGAAGACATCACTTGTTATTCTTATTCTCTCTCCCTCCCTCTCTCTACACGTGAACAATCAATCCCCTTGTGCTATAAATATAATGATATTTGTGGAGTAAAGTTGTGATGAGGTTGCGTGAAAACACGCATGAACACCTTGTATAATAAACCTTGTTATTGTAAAATATTTTCACAAAAGTTATTTTGGTCCTACCAATATGAGTTTGGAGAGTAAATTATAAAATATTAAAGAAAAAAGCTATATTTATTGAGCTTGTAAATATTAAAAAAAATGGTAAACACGCTCCAATATCCATGTAAAGATCAATTGTGGAACACTATTAATATTTTGGATGTGTCAGAGTTTGTACTCTGTATCCTATATAGAATATCGTTCTTCAACGATTAGGCTCCTGTAGGAGCTGAGCTTGTAAATAAATAAGCAATGTGAAAAAGCTCGAACAATAGGTTTTTTATTTTACAAAACTTATTTGACCAAATGTGTTTTTGAGAAGATCATAATATTAACTGACAATTGACCTTGTGAATGGAGAATGCGATCCTATGTAAAAGTCATTTAGACTAGTTTTTTAGGAGTTTTTTTTTAAAAAAAATTCAAATATACACTTTAATTAATTATGAAAACATATTCTTTTATCTCATTTCATATTTTTTAGTTAGTTTTATCAAACGTTATTTTTTATAAGCTAACTTTTTATTTAACAACGAGCTTTTAAGCTAGTAAGTCAAACATAACTTTATTCGTCAATTACTTCAACAAGTTAGCTTTTATTTATATATTTAAGTGCTTATTTTGAAGTGTTATATTACTATATATATTTTCATTGGTAGGTTGCAGATTTTATGGTTGTTGCAAGATTCACGTACGGCGATATTTGTACTCGTAACAGGTATATCAACGCCTCCAAACCATATTCCCTGCCATGTCAATCTTAAAATTTAAAAATCTCCCACCACTCTCCCTCCTCCCGACGCCAATAACCTTTACCCTTCGCATTTATCGTCCATATCTCTCTCTCTCCCCCTATCTCTCTCTCTCTCTCTCTCTCTCTAGAATCCAAACATTATCATATTTTTCTGGTTTTTCATTTCAAATTGGATCTCGATTTTGATTCTGTTTCGTTCCCCCAAAATCACCAAGTCAAACGATGCAGCGACTCGTTGACAACTTTCTCGCTGTCACAAAAGAGTTAGTTTCTCCCTCCCTCCCTCTTTCCTTCCCTAATAAAATTCAATTACATAATTTAACGTGTGGGTAGTTTGATCAATCGAATTGGTAATGCTGATTAATAACGGAGTTTGATCGTGTTGGTTTATACGAACATGAAGACGATTACAATGAAATCGTATGATGAAGATGTTCTGCTTCATCATATGAATTTAAAATCGTTTTCGTTTTGTATTAAGCTTTCATATTTAGATAGCTGATTCAGCGCATGCATCACATTTTGTATCTATGAATGTATGCATATACATGATTTTTGTTTGATTCGTAGCATTTCTGGAAACGACATCTATGCGAAATCACATATGTTTAATTGACGGGTTTAACATTTAGGCGTTGAATTTGTGACACATAGCTTCCATGTATACTCATGAACGATTAGAGAGCATGAGGATTTGAGAATCAATGATCAAAACTGATGAGAGATTATGAAAATTAAACATACATGGATGATTGTAATTAAATGCAATTCATTCCAAAAGTTGTCTAAAATCGATAACAATTGGATTGATTATGTTTATTTTCTTCAGATCTGTGAAGACTGTTACTTATGAGTCATTAAGTAACATATTAAGGCTGATAAATGGATTGTCTGCACTATTATTATCTATATTGCCTGGCAAGGCTAATATGCTTGAAGGAGTCCAAGGTTGGGAGCTCAAACCAACTCTGCGTGGCCCTAAGTTACCACGTTGGATGGAGGAGTAAGTTTATTTGAATATTGATTCTGTAAATAAATCATGTTCTTCATAATCTTAATTCTAGATCAAATTATCACATCGAGGTTTGAAATATTGATTTTCTTGATGTAGTGGGGCGTCATCATTTAACCACTTCATTCATGAACTATCGGTGGATTATGATTCAGCATCAAGTGTAGAGTATTCATCTGGAGAAGACTTGGATGATTATGATGATGCTTACATTTACCCTTCTTCTCCAATGACACCTTACGCAAAATTCTCACGAGCACCAAGCTTCACCAAACGTGAAAGGAATCGGGCTCATTGGATTTTGTCCATTATCATGTTCTTTTTAATTCCTGTAAGACTTTTGTTCGTGTTACCGTTTTATATGTTTAAAACCATTTTCATGAGAAGCAAAAGACCACCGGTGACAAGCCCTGGAAGGATGAAGAATTCACCAGCCGCCAAGAAAGGTCTGGATCATGTTGTTCAACGTGCTACTGACAAAAGACGCGGTGTTGTAGAGGTTCATTAATTTCTTCTTAATTCGTACTCCCTACGTCCCAAAATTATTGTCCACAGACAAAAAACACATAGATTAAGAAATCATTAATTACCACTAACTTTATACAATAAAATGACAGTTTTGTCTTTACTTTGCATTTAATGTTCCATTAAATATTAGTTGGTTAAGTAATAATGAAGGAGTATTTTGATAAAAATATTATTTATTTTTAGAAATAGACTATTATTTTGAGACAAACCAAAAAGGAAAGATGGACAATAATTTTGGGATGGAGGGAGTATATTACGACATCCAAACTTGTTATTTACACGGGTTCTTTTGCATTGGCAGGATCTCCATCTAGGAATAGAGATATGTATAGAAACGGTGTTTGATGGTATTCACCACGCAGCTCATTGTGTTCTTCATCCGTTGGATTCTCTAATGATGTTATTAAGGTGGTCTTCTTCGAATGGTGTTGGGAAAATTCCACGTAATGATTCAGGCACCTCGGTCTCCACTGCCACTCTTGCTGATACTGATCCTACTCCGACCGTAAAGAAAAATAATTTAAGTACCAGACTTAATACAGATTCTCGCACGTGTCGAGATGTAATTACAGGAGAAGGGTAAGAAGAGTAACAATAACAATAATGGTAACAATAGTTATCAATAAAAGTAAGAAACATTTTCTCATCGTTCAAATTTTCAGGTACCCCTATGAAGTTATTAATGTTGTAACATCCGATGGATATGTTCTCCTTCTGGAAAGAATTCCAAGGTAGAATTTTTGTTTTGTTTGTATTTTTTTTTCGTGTTTCAATTCTTAGAAAGTTTCGTTGATTTACAATGTTGTAGGCCGAAAGCGAAAAAGGTTGTTTATTTGCAACATGGTGTATTTGATTCGTCTATGTGGTGAGTAATTATATTGACAATCTACAATGTGATACTATAAAACTTTTGTTCGGGATACCGCTTTCATTTTACGTTAATATTTTGTAAAAACATCAAATTTTTTTGCTATTTTATACGTAAAAAGCAAGGAATTAGATTAAATTTGTAATTTTTTCTCCTATAAATTCAGGCATATATCTTCAACGATTAATCGTTGTTTTCTGGTTTTCTTACTAGTTGGGTTTCAAATGGCAATGTCGGGTCTCCAGCTTTTGCAGCTTATGACGCAGGTACGTGATATTCATCTTTCACAAACTTGCTAATAACTTTTCAACACCCAAAACGATAACAATTCTCTTTCTCTGTTTCAGGTTATGACGTTTTCCTTGGTAATTTTCGTGGTCTAGTTTCTCGAGAACATGTTGACAAAAGCATTTCTTCACGACAGTAAGTTCAGGGTTTAGAAATCAAATCAGGATCAAGTTTTCTATCAGATATTGAAATGGCAATTTCGTATGATTTTGTAGGTATTGGCGTTACTCCATCAATGAGCATGGAACCGAAGATTTACCAGCCATGTTTGAGAAGATTCACCAAGTGAAAACTCAAGATCTAAAATCGTTGTCTGAAGATAACACAGAAGAAGAAAAAAACCCCGAACAACAACCTTATAAACTCTGTGTAATATGCCATAGCTTAGGTGGAGCTGCGATTCTTATGTACGTCGTAACACGTCGGGTAGAAAAAAAGCCTCACCGGCTATCGAGATTAATCCTTTTATCTCCGGCTGGATTTCATCACGATTCCCCGTTTTTCTTCACCGTAATCGAGTACACATGTCTCTGGTTAGCTCCGATTTTGGCCCCAATCTGTCCGGGATTATACATCCCCACCAGATTCTTCCGGATGCTGGTCCATAAATTAGCCAGAGATCTCCAAAACTATCCCGCCGTCGGCGGGCTGGTCCAAACCCTAATGAGTTACCTAATCGGTGGCGACAGCTCGAATTGGATCGGAGTGATGGGGTTACCTCATTACAACATGACTAACATGCCTGGCGTTGCTTTTGGGGTGGCGCGTCATTTAGCTCAGATCAAACGCGCGAGAAAATTCGTGATGTTTGATTACGGGAGTCGTGAAGCTAACATGCGAGTTTATGGTACGCCGGAGCCGATGGATTTAGGGGAACGGTATAATCTGATTGATATTCCGGTGGATCTTGTTGCCGGGAAGAACGACAAGGTGATTCTTCCGTCGATGATTAGGAAACATTATAGGGTGCTGAAAGAGGGAGGCGTGACTGCTTCTTATAAAGAATTTAATTATGCTCATTTGGATTTTACGTTTTCTCATCGACCAGAGCTTTTGGAATATGTAATGTCTCGTTTGCTTCTTCTGGAACCCAATTTGAAGCTCAGGCAGTTGAAAATGAAGATGAAAAAATGTTAAAACGATAGAGGTTAGTTGTTGATTGAACCTTTTGTGTTTTTTAGCTAAGTCATAACTCTCTGAAACTAGAAGTTAGATATGGTTCTCTGTATATATATATGATATGTGTATGTATATTATATATCTATATCTCATCCATCCATTCTCCCTCTATTTTTTATGGGGATGGAGATAGATGCTTGGTGAGTAATGTAGATCTGAGTTGTATGGTTGGATTCTTTTGTTACTTTGAGACAGTGGAGGAGTTAGTGGTAGAAAAGAAAGAACATACTGCATGATATTTATATACTCTATGAAGGGGCGAGGATTATGAATTGATTGTTATAATTAGAGAGGAATGTAGAATGGTGTCATAATCAAAATGTCTTGAATTGTAAGGATTGTGTTCACGCCTGTCCCAAGTCGATTTGAGGCCCAGGACAAAATAAAACAATAAGACAATGATGGTATAGTCGATTTGAGGCCCAGGACAAAATAAAACAATAAGACAATGATGGTATAGAGACAGGTATATGAGTACTTGTTATTGAATTATATATATATATATATATATATATATATATATATATATATATATATATATATATTATGAAAAAAATTGAAGGGATTTAGAGGGTGCGAGTTAAATATTAAAACCGATAACCCATTAGCTTACTGAAAAAAAAAGACAAACCAAAATAAATTAAAAACGAACAATCAAACCATTTTGAAAACTGCCACTTTTGTGTCCGGTAAAAAAAAAAACAAAAAAACTGAGTGTTTTGAAAAAAAAAATCATATTTAGGTGAAAACTCAAAAAATAAAAAAAAAAAACTTGAAAATGGCTAGGTTAGCTTGAGTTTTTGCTAACAAACAATCAAATAATAGTTATTATATATTAATTGGTTTTTTATTAACAAACGTAGTTATTATATATTAAAAGAGGATGCAGGGTAGAAAATCTCATATAGGGAAATTATGCGTGATAAGGAATAGAAAAACATCTTAAATAAAATAAGTGTTTGGATGGTTTGTCAAAACCGTCATTTTATTATGCATGACAATGACTAGAAAAATACCAAAATTTTAAATAAAATAAGTGTTTTGATGGTTTGTCAAAACCATCATTTTGGTGTCTGGTAAAAAAAACAAAAAGTTGAATGTTTGTAAAATTTTTTTGATGAAAACTCTAATAATAGAAAATGGCCTGCAAAACCTATAGGTTAGCTTGATTTTTTGTTAATAAACATACAAAAAATAGTTATTATATATTAAAGACGATGCAAGATAGAAAATCTCATATAGAAAAATTATGTATGATAAGGATTAGAAAGAACCCAAAGTTTTAATAAAATAAATATTTGGGTGGTTTGTCAAAAAAAAACAAAAAGAACCAGGGACCATTTAAATAACTTGGATGATCTTTGAATAACAAACAAGAATGCATGGGTTATTTTTGTAATTTGAATTCCAATTTTCAATAAAATGAAGCTGCAAGTTATTAAAAAATACATAAAAAATTGAGGCGTGGTACTAATAAAAGAGAGAAAAATGATTATTTCTTGTTAATTAAAAAAGCGCATGCATATAATAAGAATCGAACCTACGCGACCCTCTAAAACTTACCGACGCTTACAACAGCACTGACCAACTCAACTAATGAAATCTTGGTTAACTTTTTAACACGGCTCATATAAATAAAATATCAAAGAATGTTAATTTTGGGACCCCAAGCCGTAGCGAGGCCCCGGGTGGTCGCCCTTGCCCGCCCTATTGGGCTGGACCTGATTGTGTTTTTTCACTATCCCTTAAATAATAATTCTCTACTCACTAGCTAATAGCTATGTGTGTGTGAATCACAAACTTTGTATGAAAGATAATCCAAGCCGATAGAAATTTCGAGTATAGACAAAAAACAAGAAATTCGTAGTACTAAATCTGTGTATGAGAGTTCAAAATCTTTGAAGAGTCATTAATGTGGTAAATAGTATATATACCCATGAAATGGAATAGTAGTTTTCAGAAGTTACACAAACAGTTAAGATCAACAATCCCGAATATATGTCCCAAAATCCAACTTGTTCAGATTATACTCCATATTTATATATTTTGAGAAAGTGCCCTAAATTCTTCCTTGGGCATATTTTGAGGTCGGTAGATTTTGTCTTAGTCAAATGTTGACTCAAGCAAATTGTGCCCTACTCAAATTCCTGCTCCTAATATTGATCTTTTACTTTTGTCCATGTTTTCCATTATACTTGTAGACTGGAAATCTGTTTCGGGCAAGTGCACCTTATACACAAAAGGAGCGCAACCCTTTGAATCCAATCCATTAATTGTGTCCATGATCAAATTAGTGTATACATGTGTGTACTCTGCAGAACATGAATTGTATTAGATCATGGTCTGAATCCCCTTTTGGCGTTCATATAAATTCCAATAACCTAAAATGACATGATGAACATGGATTCTTGAGCTTAAAGATTTCATGAACATTGAATCTAGGAGGCATTTGGCAATGGTGTTTCTCCCAGAGACGAAGGATGATTACAACCCAAAGACTATTATAATAATGTTGGCACACTACTCAATGACTAAAGTGTAGGTTTGTAATGGCATCTCGACCTTCTGCATGATCCACAAGTATCAAAAAGATTTTTCGTACCAATCATGTCATTAAATGTAACTTAACCTTCATAAAACACATATAACTGGTCAAATAAGGTGAAATGATGCATGTAAAATACACCACACAATACCTATGGATGTATCTCGTTAATTATTTGAACCAACCCAAAAAATTATGAACAACATCCTACATAAACAAATATAACAGTCTAAGTATTTCGAAACCAAGACGTTATAAAATTAATACTCAATGATCACTACAATCTTAGGTTGGTCCTTACGTCAACCTACTTATTTAAATAGTAACATACTTTGTGTACTATATTTATCTCCTGCTACATTTTGTGTGTTTTGACTCAACCGTATCAAACTAAAAATTATGAAGACAACTATTCTCTTGCCAAAGTATATCGTTATTTTAACAACACATTATAAATTCTACTGGCTATTAAAAATATTCCGTAAAACCTTATACATAAAACAACAGATAAACACCTATCTACAAGGGCATATTTAGGGGTTCTCGGGATGGTCGATGCAACCCCTCAAATTTTGCAGCACAGTGTAAGTTTTTTGAAAAAAATAAATATCTGGCGTAATGCAAAATTTTCGACATACAACCCCCAAAATTATGTATGCAGCCGCTATCATCCTGCGTTCCCCACTAGAATATATATACATACCAGCAGTGGAACTAGAATATATATACATACCAGCAGTTTTTATAAGAGCTTTCGAAAAATAGTATGGGATTATGAGAATATAGAGTTTGGTGAGCATTGTTGTGAAAGTGAAACCAATGTGATAAACATATATTTATACCAACTCTAAAAAATAAACAAACATATACAAAGATAAATAATGTAAATTTTTAAACGAATGAACAAGAACAATGACAGGGGCGACCCTAATGGTGTGCAGGGTGTGCATCCGCACAAGATCTCGGAAAAAATAAGGCCCGGATTTAACAAAATTAATATTATATACTTAATACATATATATATATATATATATATATATATATATATATATATATATATATATATTTGTTACATCAATAAGAAATCATAAAATGTTACTTAGTTCAGCCGGCAAAATCTCACTCCCTGTGTGGGCTATTTCATGTTTGATGTTTGTTCGATCCTCTTCCTATTTAACTTTTTTATTAAATCAATTTTTTTTTTTTTTTAAATAAATAGAAGTTACATATCAAACCCTCAAATTTAGTAGTTAATTTAATAAATCAACTTCCATAAGTTACAAGTTTGGCCTTCCTAACTTTTATAATCACATTTTGAGTTATTAAACAATTTTGTTTTCTGTTTTACCTCATACAATTGATCTTAACCAATTTTGTTTATATATATATATATATATATATATATATATATATATATATATATATATATATATAATCTTATTTTTAGGGGGTCTTTTTTGCGTGTTTGCACCGGACCTAAGATAACTTGGGACCGGCCCTGAACAATGAAATTCGTTCGTTTATGCGTTCATTTGTTCAGTTAAAAATAAACAAAAGCTTCGTTCTTGTTCATTCAGTTATTTTACAACTTTAATCCTACTCATATCTTTCCCTAGAATCCTCGAAAGTTGCACATTGGTGGTCCCAGATGGGGTCGGGTCGGTCTTGAAACGGTCCATTTTATTGGGCCGTTTCGCAACAATCCATTTTTTCGAACCTAACTTTTTTGATCCGATCATTTTTGGGACTTATATTGCGGTTTTTCTGTGCGTCTTTTTTTTTTTTAGTTTGGTTTCGATTTTGAGTTTTTCCATCAACAAATATTTGATTAACACTAAAATGATAGATTAAATATTTATTAAAAATGGTACGCTTAAGTTTAATAAAAGAAAAAAAGGAAAATAGTTAGATAATGTGATTCAAATTTGTGTAATTAACTAGCTATCGGTCTTTTGTATAACTGGTCTCGGAACGACCCGGTTTTTTTGGACCGGTCTCGGAAGGTTGGTTTTATTCGGACCACTCCCAGACGGTCTCGGGCCAGGTTTTTTTTAAGACCGGCATTTTTTTCAGTCTGATCCGAAATCGGTCTTTTTTGCATTTCTACGCAGATCGGATTCCTGATTCTGTAAAAGAATCGGATCGCAGCCTACCTTAACCCGTATGTATAATATGTACTCATTTAGCCCAAATTTAATAAAGTAGCCCATTAGCCCAGTCTGTTAAGGCCCCAAGTTCTCGTCGGAGACTCGGAGTAGGGAAAGAGAACTGTGGAGAGAGAGAGAGAGAGCAGCAGCAGCAGACGATCTGCGATTTTTGTGTATTTGTAAGATAGGAGAAGGAGAATGGTGAGATCGATGGCATGGGGATACATTAGGATCATGGCAGGGACCATCGTCGGCGGAGGTGCCGGGTTTTACGTCATGCACCGCCTCGAAATCAGCTACAAGGTCCTTGGATTTTTTTTATATACATCTTATTGTTGAATTAGGTTTATCCACATCCATGAATTCTCCCTTTGCTCCATCGATTGCTACTATAGCATTGTAATATTAGGGTTTTCTGAATTTTATCATTCATTTGAAATTTTCAGGAGAAGTGGGATGAACGATTGAGGAATTACGAGGAACAGCTGAACAAAAAGAAACAGAATCCAAAAGAACTTGAAGAAGCCCTATGAGTAACTACATACATCTCTTCCTTCATACTTTGTTGAATTTGCAAAACGTTTCTAGGTTTATGATACTGGAAACAGCGATGTATAATTATTCTCTTAACTCTTAAAATTCCAGAAATACATCAACATAAGATTTCAATTGAATGATAAATGTTGTTAAATTCTATTGATTTTTATGTAATTTTTGTTGGGAAGTATTGTATCCAAAACATTTTAGGGATTTTTATAATTTGTGCCCCTTTTTGTAAAAAGGAAATCATAATGATAATATGAATTGAAAGTACCTTGCTATTATTGAAGTAATTTAGGTTGTGAACGGCTCTTGTAGAAGGTTGTGTTGGAAAGGTGATTATTTGAACTATGTGTATTGCATTATGTACGCATGATTTATTGAGACTGTAATAATTGAACCAAAAACTCTGTAATTACTAGACTAGACCATATGTGTGTTATTCGTGTGAACCCTGACCATATCAGGATTGTTAAGAAACGAAATGAATCTAGATTCTATCACTAACGAGGAACAAAAACATTTTTTTCCTACAATATGACATGAAATTCAAAGAAACCTTGATGTCTAACAACTATACCCGGTAAAAACAATGTTCTTATAGATTAACGTACAGTTCCCGAGTTTGGCAAAAGAAAAGAAGAGAAAAGAAAAGGAAAACAAAATTTTCTTTTGTGTTCTCGAGTTAGAGAGAAGTGAAAAAAGAATTAATCATTTTGTTCTTTCTTTTCAAATCGGAAGAAAAGTTAAGAAGAAAAGTGATTCTTTCATTTCTCTTTCACTTCCTTCTTTTAATGAAATTCAGGAACATCAATTTCTTTTATTTTCTTCTCATTTCCATTAATTTTCTTTCTTTTCTCTTGTTAAGTTGAACTGATGTAAAGTTTGGATGCCACATTTTTGTTATAATTCTATAAATGCAATTGGATGACACACCGGATAACGTTATATTTCAAGTCAAACCAAGATACTATTGTTGTAAATGTTTAATCTTTTTAAATATAAATTTTTTCTTGTTTTTTGTTGTTAAGGTATTTATTTATTTTTTTCATTAAAATGACTATACATTGGTTTAGTATATAATTACGCGACAATACTTTTATCTTTTATCACAAAAGAAAAATGACTATACATTGGTTTAGTATATAATTACGCGACCATACTTTTATCTTTTATCACAAAAGTTACTATCTACATCGTTTAAAAACAAGGATCTTATTTTTCTTCACAGAATACATTTTATTAAAAAACATTGCTACTTTTAGCAGTAGTTAGTAAAAATACTCAAATTTGTGAAATATTTTGCTAAAGACTGTATAAATTTTCAAAAGTAAACTAAAAATCATAAATTTGTGAAATATTTTGCTAAAAACTGTATAAATTTTCAAGAGTAAACTAGAAATCATTTTTCTTTAGAAAGATTTGCATAAAAATAAAAATTTTGATTTTTTCAAACTTGTTTAACATAGATATCTCCAAAAATTAGAAATGTGGTTGAAATAGTTAAGATTCATGGTTTCAACTCTCAAATGTCTATTTTAGGCTTAAATCTAATTAAATTTTGTTTTGCCACAATTTCAACTAACCTCATATTTGCTTATGCTTTTAGGATCTACTATAATAAACGAAGATAATTTTATCACATGTCAATCACTAATAAGTTTTGACACTTGTCATTTTATGGTATTTTTTAAATAAATAATATCTAAATGTCAATTTATGTTTTTTTTCAATTTTTAAATTTAAAAAAGCCACATAATACTTATTATACTTATATACTTAAAGTATCATATTTAATAAATATTATATTAAATTGCAATTAATATGTTCATTTGTTCCTTATTTCAAATTTTTATTTTAAAAAACTAATCATTATTTATATTTTAATGTTTTATTTTCTTTAATCAACCTGGGTAATACATATGTTTTACACATAGTTATTTATTATATGATTTTTGTAAAATACTGTACAAATTTGAGTATTTTTGTCAATTGCTAACGTAATTTAACATGATATTTTTGTTATAAAATGTTTTATGTGTTAAAAAGTTTGACATATGAACACACAAGTTTTTTAATGATGTAGATAGTCATGTTGTGATTAAAGAGAAAATGATCATGTATATCAAATTAATATGTAGTTATTTTAGTAAATAACTGTTAAAAAAACTAAATAATAGATTAAACAAATGACAATAATACCATAGGTCCTTAAAAGACTTTAGGTGCGGACATGTAGTACAAAAGACTCCATTATTGATCACCCCAATTGGGGCAAAAATGTTTGGTGAAAGAGTGACATATTCCACACATAGCAATAATGTATATGCACTATAAATCTTTATTTTACATATTTTAACAAAATAACATGATACTATAAAAATCAATTTAAAACATTTTTATGTATGTTTTATTTATTTGATTTAAAAAACAAAACTGATACTCAAAAAGTAAAGATCGATGAATGGAGTGATTTTTACTATCATTTAATATTTTAATTCATATATTGATATATTGAAAAGTATAATACTCTGGTTATATATATATATATATATATATATATATATATATATATATATATATATATATATATATATATATATATATATATTTTGAGAACTTATAGTTTTCCTAAAACCCAAGAACTAAACAAGGACTGATAGATCAAAATAATAGAATGTTAAGATGTTCTGTGACATTTTTGTAAATACTTAAAAAAAATACTGGGGGTATCTTCCTGAAACTAATCAAGGGGCATTTTAGGGATAATATCCCAAATCAAATCTATGATTCACGTCACACTCATTCCATATATTGCCCCCCCCCCCCCCCCCCCCCCAATTCCCCCGGTTTCATCTCGCCTCCTTAACGATGGGCGATTCACCATCTGTCCTCCTCAAACTCATTCCATATACTCTCCCCTCCTCCCCCCTTCCCCCGTTTCATCTCGCCTCCTTGACGATGGGCGATTCACGATCTGTCCTCCTCCTCTAAACGACAGTCTTCTCTAATGTTGGCAACAAACTTCTTCTCTGTCAATGTATCATTGTCGATCCTTCATCAATCCAGTCACCCCAAAAATCAACACCACTGTCGTCCAGATCTGAGATTTAATCATCATTCCATATCTCGTCTCGTTACTGCCTCTAAATCCATATCCCAATCGATCTAGCTATCATTATCAATGATCATCATTCTATATGAAATCAGAAATCTCCTCCCCCCACCCCAACGATTGTTGCCGACCATGAACAAAATGTAGGTGTGATGTGGTGTTCAAGGCATCATAGGTGATCAATTGAGATGTATTATTGTGGTGATGGCTAACTTGCCGCCGGTTATAGTAAACATGGATGATCAATAGAAGGTTGGAAGAGGAATCGAGGAGCATTTTTCTCATACCGGGATACATCAACAACAAATCAAATGTAACAACCCAAATATAGTGATAATTTTTTTTAAAGTCATTAGTTCCATACATCTTATGTCTCTAAAACAACCACGATACAAACTATCAAAAACAACAGAGTAAAAGTAATCATAAGTGCGGAAACATGAGGGGGATGTTGTGCCGTCACGTCGGGCTCTTCCCTTTCGTACTAGAAATACCTGAAACCATAAACATAATTCTAAGCACAAAGCTTAGTTAGTTCCCCAAAGTACCACATACCAAACATACAGTTGACCCAACCTGGGGTATATTTCAACCCAATATACAATCATGGGCCCAACTATGGGGTTTCTTTCAACCCGTCATATGTTCATGGGCCCTGCCCTGGGGTTTCTTTCAACCTAATCATATAATAATGGGCCCAACCCTGAGGTTTATTTCAACCCAATCATACAAATGCAAGAGTCACAAAGACATCTAGCATCCTACATACACAATCCAGTGGGCCGTCTTTGGTGCCTTCGACCCACAAATAAAGTGAAAGGACTCAACTATGAGAAAATGCCCAACTGCTACTGCTCATAATTATAAAATATCGCTGCTACACACCACATATACAGTCATACCAGATAAACCCTTAACTCTTCATCCAAACTAGGTGTTTGACCAAAACTCAACTCAAGTCTAAAGTCAATAGTCAATGTTGACTTTAGTCAATCGTCACATCATGACCACCAATGGCCACGTCATGGACCTCAATCATCCAGACAGTCATGATTTTCCCAATCGCCACGCCATGGCGGCCTAATGCCACATCGTGGGCACTGGGTTTTCAACAACTTAATGGGTTAAGTTGTTTTCTTCGATCCTAAGAGCTCCAAAGGTCATATATGGTCTGAAACAAGGTCGAGAAGGATAAAATTTCCTAATTTACTTAATATAACCACCCAAAAGGTCAAAATCTCAAACCCTAGGTTCCAAAAAGGCTAAATAAGACATGACTTCATCCATTAAGCATTTATTTCACAAAGTCCTTGGCTCATACACTCTAAAAGGTTCTAATACCAAAACCATCATAAAAGTCGGTGCTTTATAGATATGCATGTCTAATTTCTTGAAGCTATAATTAGTCAAAATAAGGGTTTTTTTTCCATGGAAATCACATGCATGGCTCAAAACCCAACTAAAATTCAGATCCAAACCAACAATCATGTCAAATGTTCCAAAGATTCATAAAGTCGCAAACTTTATGAGATATCACCATTCCAACCAACAAGAACATGAAGATTTAGGGACAAAACTTAAGATCTAGCAACCTATCATGATAAAAATCGTGTCTTGGACACTTACAAATGTCCAGAAGAGTGCCAAACCAAAGGATGACGACTAGCTTGTTGAATTTTAGCTCACTTCTTCTTCTTCTTCTTCTTCCTTTAATGACTTCAAGGTCACTTACAAATTCCCAATACAGAGAAAGGATGGAGATCATTCCCATCCTAGGGCACTTGAAGGAAGCTTGCCTATGCAAAGGCTTTGGTTCGACCCTTACAGAATCAGCCCTCAAATGGCTGCTAAACGTTCCCCCATAGTCTATTATTTCATTTGCACGCTTAGTGAATATATTTAATAACCAGTTTTCTTGCAGCAGAAACTTCGAGAAGATCACTAGTAATCTCTAGCGGGTGGTTCAGGATCCTAAGGAAAAACTTAGGGACTTTGTTAACACGTTTGGCAGGGAGGCTCTGAGAATCCCTAACATTAACATGGCCACCGCTGTAGAAGCCTTTAAAATGGGACTAAGAAAGGATTCACCCTTCTATGAAGACCTTGTGATGACCCCATGAAAAATATTAGATGAAGTCAGGTGCCAGGCGTTGAGGTTCATAAGGCTCGAAGAGGATAGAGAGATCCAGAAGAGAAGCAACCCTTTGGATCAATATGAGAACCCCAAAAGGAAGGCCGAATCCTCGACTTAAAGATCCTATAAATTGAAGCCCTATTCCAAACCGGATCATCATAGGGTTAATGCCCTCGAAGATGGAGGAGAAGAGGAATAGCTTCCTAAAATCACTGACTATTGTTTTTCGGTGGATGTTTCTGGTGTAATTCATGCTATGCAGGATCTTGGAGACAAAGCAAGATGGCCAAAGAGATACAACAAGTCCACCGCTTGGAAAGACAAGTCCAAATGGTGTGCTTACCACGAAGACTTTGGCCACATGACGGAGGAGTGCATAGCCCACTGAAAAGAAATCAGCTACCTCCTTAGTAAAGGACACCTAAAAGAGATCCTCGGGAGAAAAAGAGAAAAATCCAAGGAGAACATCCAGGATGATCATAGGATCCTAGAGAAGCCAGGATCTCCACCCTCTAACGTAAGATACTTAACGTTATCTCGGGTTGATCTGACATCTGTGGTACCTCTTATTCTCAGGCTAAAAGACACGCCAAGGTCTCTAAAACGGAAAAGGAGGACAGACCCCGGAAGAATACCAAGATTAGCAGTGAAAAAGAAATCACATTTGACGAGACAGATAGGGAAGGAATTCAGGATCCTCACCATGATGGACTCGTAATAACAATGTACATGGCCAACCATTTCATCATAAGGATCCTTGTTGATGGAGGATCCTCGGTCAATGTCGTACTCCTAGACACGCTGAAGAGAATGAACATCCCAAAATTAGAAATAGTCAGAAGATCCTCAACCCTCATAGGATTTAGCGGGGAAACAAAACACACGGTGGGAGAAATAAAGCTACTGATATACATAGAAAGGGTAAAATCAATACAAAATTTATGTGTTATTGACACCCAGTCTTCTTATAATGTGATACTAGGTAGACCATGGATCCACGAGATGAAAAGCAGTTCCATCAACATACCATCAGTGTGTGAAGTTGCTCCCTCCTTAGGGGATGGTGAAGATCATGGGAGATCAGCAAGAATCGAAAGAAAGCAACAAAACCTCTATGAAATCTATGACCAAAACCCAACAAGCATAGCAATTAAGACAGAGAGTAACGCCCGCAGGTCCGGACTAGTCAATTTAGAGGTAATAGGGGTCGAAAATGACTTTTCGACAAAAGATTATTTAGAATAAATAATCTTAACGAAGTTTTAGAATATGTCACAGGGTTTCCGTACATATAAAGAACGCCGAAATCCGAGTTATAAAGAAGAAGTTATGACCCGTCGAAGTTTCGCGACGGAACCGGCCCGGCATCGGGAAGCGTAAATAGTGAATTTATGATGTAGAGATATTCAGCCTTAGCGATCTAAATGAAAGTCATAGAAATCGTTAAACTAAGAGCGTCCATAAAAAGAACGCCCAAATCTGACTTCGTATGAGGAAGTTATGATTTTTCGAAGTTTCGGCTTAGCAGTTTACAGCCTGAAATTCGAATATTAGATCGAGCGGTTTTAAATAGACACAACCTAAAAGAGAATCGAATATCTCGTTAAGAGTAGCGTAACGATAAAAAGGTAGACGAAAACGGACGTCGGACGAAGAGGTTATGAATTTTTAACGGACCAAACCTGTCCCGGCCTGTTAATAATATAACTTTTAAAATAGAGTAAAAATTAGCCGACGGAGTCTAAACGAAAGTTGTAGAGTACGTTCCCGCCTTCGCGTGGATATAAAGAACGTCAAAAACGGAGCTCGTATGAGAAAGATACAAAATTTTGAAGTTGGCACTCGATTTTGCGAGACCTGTTGCAAATCCGATGACGTGGCCCGATCTAATCCGTCCATTGCTGATCTAGCCTTGCATCCGATGATCGCCACGTCGCCCTCGCATACGCCCCGTGTACCCTCGCCCTTATCCATCCGATGTACAAAGACAGCTGGATCCGAGCTGGTGGCCTTATCCAAGGCGTACGCCCAGCGTACCCTCGGTACGCCTAGCGTAATACGAGCAGCTCCAGCATTATAAATACCATGCGAACCCCCTCAGAAATCTCACACCTTTCTCCACACTTTCTCTCAATACTTTCTCTCTCTAAGGGTTTTAACCCTCCCTAAAGTATAGGTGAACCCCTAGCACCCGAAGGAAGCCCCGATGTAACATCCTATTTCAGATTGTCCGTGATTAGTGTTGGTGGGCCATGATTCGGGCGCGAGAGGGTTTCAGGTTGAGGCGATTTGCTAAAAACGTAAGGGATCTCATTACCTTTCGATATGTATGAGGATTGTGGAATCAAAGATTTATCTTTGAAGCTATAAAAGTTTGGAGGGTTGACAAGTTAAGTCCTTAAAGTCAAGACGTTGGCAGCGAAGTACGCTGGGCGTACGTATGCGTACGCTTAGCGTACAGATGCGCGTGTTTCTTAAGCAAGAGCCACCTAGTACGCTGGGCGTACCGGGGGGTATGCTGGGCGTACTAGGCACAGAAGAAAACCCTAATTAAGTGAAGTGTCCCTATAAAAAGTAAGAGATGGTCTCATTTCTGGCCACCATCCTCAGTTATTAAACCCTCTCAAACCCTAATATCCATTCTTGAAGCTTGTGGTGGCCATGATGAGCTTGTTTGTGTCATTGTGGACTTTTGAGAGTTAAGAAGGAGCATGGAAGGGAGTGAAGTCGAAGAGCAAGTTGTGGATCTGAGCTTCCTTGGGGCTAGAGCACCACTTGAAGGTATAAAGCTCCAAGCTTTCCCTCTCTTTTTGTTTTGTGCATTTTAGGGTTTTTGGTCCCAAGCTTGAGACTTTATGAGTTGATGCACTCCAAAGCTTAATAACCTGTCCTTTTAAGTGTATCTAGTGATGAAGGACCATAAAAATGAGATCTTGATCGTGTGAATCTACCCATGCATGAGTTACGAGCATTTTGGGTTAAGAAAGTAAGAGTTTTTTATGTGTTGTGACCTCATCAGCCATGCAAAGGCTTAAATTCGATAACTTTATGGAGTAAGAGATGTTAGGAAGTCCAGATCCAAGAGATAAGTTAAGGTCTTAACGGGTTAAGAACCAGAAATTGATTTAAGCAAAACTGAGAGTACGCCCAGCGTAATCCTAGTACGCCCCGCGTACTGGGCTGAGGTCCCCAATCAGATTTGTGCATGCTTGAGTACGTTGAGCGTACCAAGAGAGGCACGCCCCGCGTAACCCCTCTGTGGGCTTTTGGGCTAGGTGATCTTTTGGGCTTTAAGTGTTGGGCCGGAATCCTTGGGCCTGCTTAGTGGAGCCTGTGAATAGAGAATTAAATTGATGTCTTGGGCCTCATGTTGGGCTTGTCTTGTAGGGTGAGGTTGGGCCTTGGGGAAAGCCCATTTATTATTGGGCCTTGGTGGGCCCAATGGGTTAGGACCGTAATGGACTGGTAGATGGTCTATCTTTAGACCTGGTAATTGAGAAATTGGACTTAGTTCCTGATTGGGTTAATTATGGGATTTGACACAGAGATTAGAGGTCGGTGTTTGGCAAGCAGCATGATTGGAGGTTGATTCTTCGTGCCAGGTGAGTCTTTTCACTATACGTTACCTTGAGTGGTATTATGAGTTGGCCAGAGGGTCTTATGTGCTATGTATGAGATTACGTGATATGTATGAGATTACGTGCTATGTGTTATATGTATGCTGTATGATTGTGTAGACCGGACCAGAGGGTCCAACGATATAGACCGGACCAGAGGGTCCAACGATTTAGACCGGGCCAGAGGGCCCAATGAGCTATGACTGGAACGAAGGGTCCGACGAGCTACGGGACTGGAGGGTCCCGCTGAGACATCTTGACCAGAGGGTCGAGTTTAGCCTTGAGTGGCGTATTTGTGGTATGTGGTATTTTGGTGGACTCACTAAGCATTTATGCTTACAGTTGTTGTGTTGATGTCTCAGGTACTAGCGAGGACCGTGGGAAGGCGACAGCGTGACACGTACACACACCGATGGAGTTTATTATGTGTAGAGATCTTGGGATTTGTTTTGAAAACACTATTGATTATGGATTTGAAATTGTGATGTGATACATTATGTGTTTTTTTTTTAAAACGAAAAATTATCTTGAAAATTTACGGTGTTACAAGTTGGTATCAGAGCCTTAGTTTGAGGGATTCGGATGCACCTTCGGGCGTATTTGAACTCAAACCGAGGATTTGAGATATTTTCAAATAAAACTAAAATTTTCTAAAAATAAAAAGAGGTTTTGGAAGCAAACAGAGTGGAAGGTGTGTACGGTCAGTCAGCGCCCGAACGGTGAATCCCCAAAATACTCTTACATTATGTGTTATGAGTTATGATATGATATAAAATGCATGTTAGAGTAGGCTAGGTAATCATATTAGGACTAGAGTGGCCTGATTTGTGATGCCTTAGCCTAGGAGATTTCTGCTGCTATGAGATGCTTGAGAGTGAGTAGGTAGCAGTGAGGAGCTTACGAGAGGTCTGCGGGAGATTAGACTATGCATAGCGAGATCAGAGTGCTTGTGATCTGGGATCCTAGGAGGAGGACTTGGGGTGAATACTGATGCAGTGTGAGCGGTAGTATAGGTCCCTTACTACCGAAGACACCGGATTAGTGAGCAGTCCAAGTAAGAATCCTTAGGGTACTAGGGAAACAAGTGGGGACGAGAGATCAAGGAGTAGTGTCATGGTTCGAGTTGTTGGATAAGGTGTCTAAGTCTATAACTATTTCTGGTCAGTACTTGACCCGACCCGACATGGTCCATTTGGGTTGCATGGCACCATGCAATTGGATAGACTAAATAAGAGAAATAACACTTGGAGATTATTAATATATTATAAGTTCTAATATATTAATAATATTATTTGATTAGTTTGATCAAAGAATTAATTTGGAATTAATTAAGTGATCAAAAGATAACTAATTAAATATATGGGTTGATTATGTAAATCATTCATATCTTGTATAGTGGGCTAAGAGGCTCCATGGATTATCAAGTTGGGTTCTACCCATAGGATGCTCCATGGATGGTCCATGGGAGTTACAAACCCATGGGTCATGGAAATGAAGAGTCATGACACATTAGGGTTTACATGGTGTAACCCTAGATGTGTCAACACTATATAAGGATCCCATTCTCCACCAAAATCGGTTACACATAAGAATCTAGAGGGCTAGGCCGATTTCAAGAAGTGTGTATTCTCTCAAAAGTCTTTCCAAGAGCATTTGGTGTTGTGTGAAGCATTTGAGGCATCACACTTGGGGTGCTAGGCTCACAAGGTTTCAAGGAACATAAGCAACAACAAGGTAAGTTATTCTATCTTTCATTCAAGTTAGAAATTGTTCCCCATGTATGCTAGATAGGAATATAACCTTGGAATTCAACTTTGCATGATAATTAGACAAACATAGATCCAAGGTTATTAGGGTTGCATGTACACTTAGGAAGTGTTAGAATGCTCAAAACCCATCAGTGGTATCAGAGCCTAGGCTTGTTTGTTTGTTATTTGTGCTTAAAAGTTGAAAAAAGTCGAAAAACTTGTTGTCTGCCTGATGAACTTGCCGAGTCCATGGGGAGACTCGCCGAGTTCACTTGTATCTTCAACCTACTCGCCGAGTAGGTTCATGCACTCGGCGAGTAGGAGCCATAGAGTGCAGAATTTCGACTTTAGTTGCTGGAAATGGACTAGAAACATTACCCTAAACTGTTTTGGTACTTGAAAACTTGTTTTAGATGGTGTAATGTCTTTGCTAATCCATTTACAACAACTAGTTATCAAAATTACAAAGTTTAAGTGTAGTTTTGATTCATGAAAGTGTTCATATTCATGTTCTTGATCTTATGATGTTTAGATGATCATAGGAATTATTTGTAACCTATGTGGTAGTTTAATTCTTGATCATAATGTGTTTTAATGGAGTCCATAACTTGTCATCAAGTTATGGAAAACCAAAAGTCACTTGAGTTAAAACCATTAAAAGAACACAAGAGTTAGAAAAAAATGAAGAGTCTTCATTTTATTACTCTAATAAACTCATAAGTTACAAGAAATGAAAAGTTTTGAAAGTTTACAAAACTTGCCCTCAAGTTTTGGGACAAGTAAAGTCATACTAAAACTTTAGTTCCAACCCTTAGAATTTTAAAAGTTAAAATTCAATCCTTATACTTATATTATTATGATTTAATAATTATATATATATATATATATATATATATATATATATATATATATATATATATATATATATATATAAGAACAAAGTCATCTTACCGCTAGTACGCCTCATTCACGAAGTCGGTCTATAAGGTGGGTATAAGGTTGTTGCCTATAAAATGGCAACTTAATGGGTGTCCACTCTCACCCACCGCTTGCTTGACCGGTGGATGGTCGTTAGCCGAACGGGTAAGACAAGGACTTATAAATTCTCATTAAAAGTATGATGAATATTATAAAAGTAACTAAATGTTTTATTAAATTCCCAATCTTAGTTACTTTAGGAAAAATGTGAATAAGGTGCTAATCCATGAAATTACACTTTACACTTTGTTTAAGTCGTTGGTGGAGCGTGTGTGGTTAACCGGCACACTAACTTGGACTTAACAAGGTAGGTAAAGGGTGACTTAAAGTTTATTATAGTATTGGTGGAGCGTGGGTGGTTTACCGGCACATCGATTGAGTGATAAACTTTAAGGGTACCAAGTGATTTGCATGGTTACTTCACACCTCGTTTTGTGATCCTCGGTATCCCAGTCACAAAACTTGGAGGGCACACTCGAGATTGAAACATGCCTTTGAAAAGTTCATTGAATCTCAAAGAATCTAGGAATTTCTAAGAACCAATCAAAAACCTAATATTCAATATTTCGGTTTTCATGGTGGAAATTGGTGAATCGTCATTCGCCTACCTTTCAAATATGTTATAGCTTGGATTACGGCATACCTCTTCTAAGTTATAATATATTGTGATTGGATCCTAGCCTTAATATTACATTTGGGTGTTTTATTAAGGACTCTCTAAATATCTAAACTAATCTTGTCCTTTTCCTTCAGATGTCTTCAAACAATGTTGCTTCTGGCTCTAACCCTAATGGCTCCTTTACCCTTATGAACTTGTGTGGGAAAGTCACTTTTGATGGATCCAACTTCAATGAGTGGATCAGAAACATCAGGATGATTACCCGCTACGAGGACAAAGAACATGTCCTTGACAAGGGGCTTAAGGAGATTGACGAGACCACTGCAACTCCTCAGGAGGTCGCTGACTTTCAGGCACATGAAAGGGATGCTACGAAAGTGGCATGCATCATGATGGCCACGATGACAGCGGAACTCCAAAAGTCTTATGAGGATTTCTACCCTTATGAAATGCACCAAGATCTGATGGAAAGATACCATCAAAGTGCACGACAAGAGAGGTATGAAATCATCTGCTCCATGATAACAACCATGATGAAGGACGGGGAATCCGTCACGAGCCACATGTAGAAAATGCAAAGGTATGTGGATCGATTGCTGAAGCTTAATGTGAACTTCCCTGAGGAGCTTGCAATAGATATCATTTTGCACTCCTTACCATCGTGCTATGATCAATTCCGCATGACATATCACACGAATAAGGAAGAGGTCACACTCAGCAAACTTCAGGGACTTCTCAAGACCGCAGAAACAGGTCTTAAGGGGATGTCGGTTGTTAACACTCCTACTCCAAATTCTACTCCGGTTTTGGCAATCGGGAAAAGTCGAGGGAAGAAGAGAAAGAGCTCTTCTAAGGGTACCAAGGCTCGGACCCTTGATGGCTCTTCTTCAAGTGGAACCAAGAAAGGTTTCGTCACTCCTTCTTCTGACCCAAAAGAGGCTGAATGCTTCTATTGCCATGAAAAATCACATTGGAAGCGGAACTGCCCAAAATACCAGCAAGATGTGAAGGATGGGAAAGTTAAACCCAACCATGCAGGTATTTACACTATCATTTCTAATAACTCACCCCATTCTAAATCTTGGGTCCTTGATACCGGTTGTGGTATTCATATTTGTTGTGACTTGCAGGGACTAAGAAGAAGTGAGAATATGGAGCAAGGAAGAATAAACTTAATCATGGGGAATAGGAAAGCTTTACCTGTCACCAAGATTGGAGTTTATACTTTATCGCTAAGTAGTGGGTTTAGTTTAGATTTGAATAAGTGTTGTTATTCGCCAGAAATGGCAAGAAATATTATTTCCTTTCATGCATTGTATAAACAAGGTTTCACCTTTTCGTTTGATAATGAAGTTGGTTCGGTTAATGCTTTCTTTAATAATGTTCTTTATTTTAAAGCATTACCTTGTGATGGCGTGTATGAAACAGTATCTGTGGTTGATAACTTAGGAAATAATGTATTGTGTATTGATTCTGTTAATAATAATAACTTGGATAAAACATCATTATGGCATTGTCGTCTTGGACATATAAGCAAGAAACGCATAGGCCAACTCCAAAAGGATGGAGCCTTGGAGTCATTTGACCTAAAGTCAGATGATAGTTGCGAATCATGCTTACTTGGAAAAATGACAAAGTCACCCTTCACAGGCTCGTGTGAGAGGGGTGAAGGTTTGTTGGACCTTGTACACACGGATGTGTGTGGACCATTCAAACATGCCACAAGGGATGCTAATCGTTATTATTTGACTTTTACTGATGATTACAGTAGATATGGATATGTCTACTTGATCAAGCATAAGTCAGAGACTTTCTAAAGGTTTAAGGAATTTAAACAGGAAGTCGAGAATCAATTGGGCAGGAACATTAAGATGCTTCGATCCGATCGTGGTGGTGAGTATCTTAGTTCAGAGTTCCTTGACTATCTAAGGGAATGTGGGATAGTCTCACAATTGACACCTCCCAGGACACCACAGTTGAATGGTGTGGCTGAGAGGCGTAATCGAACCTTGTTGGATATGGTTCGTTCCATGATGAGTCGAGCTTCACTACCAATCTCATTCTGGGGGTATGCCTTAGAGACTGTCGCCCATATCCTTAATCTAGTCCCTACAAAGAAAGTTGCCAAAACTCCTCACGAGATGTGGACTGGTAAAGTACCCAAACTAGACCACATCAAGATTTGGGGTTGCAAGGATTTCGTGAGACGCGAGACTCATGATAAGCTCGAACCCCGAAGCGAGAGGTGTATTTTCATCGGCTACCCACAACAATCCTTTGGTTACCTCTTCTACAGACCTAGTGAAAATGTGGTCTTTGTAGCTAGGAGGGCTTTCTTTAGAGAGAGAGAGAGAGTTCATAAGCCAAGGAAACAGTGGGAGGCAAGTTGATCTTGAAGAAATTCAAGAGTCAAGCGATGAAGGAACTTCAAACCCTAGCACTCAACTTGAGGAGGAAACTCCTGTTGAGCCAATTGACAAGTCTGTACCTCTGAGGCGTTCCACAAGGGTTATGAATGCTCCTGAGCATTACTATGGATTCCATATAACTGCAGAAGGAGATACACTTATCAGTGATGAGACACTGATAGGTCTGGATGAACCTAACAGTTACGCGGAAGCCATGGCAAGCCCTGAGTCAGCCAAGTGGAAAGAGGCAATGGACAGCGAAATACAGTCCATGTATGACAATTAAGTTTGGAACTTGGTTGAGAATGTACCAGGTCGTAAGACAGTAGGGTGCAAATGGGTCTTCAAGAAGAAGACCGACATGGATGGTAAAGTACACACTTATAAGGCTAGACTGGTTGCAAAGGGCTTCTCTCAAATTCCTGGAGGGGACTATGATGAAACCTTTTCTCCAGTAGCCAAGATTAAGTCTATTAGGGTTCTGTTAGCCATAGCTGCATTTCATGACTATGAAATATGGAAAATGGATGTCAAAACCGCTTTTCTTAATGGAAAGTTGGATGAAGATGTTTACACGAGTCAGCCAGAGGGTTTTGTCAGCAACGAGTACCCTAAAAGAGTGTGTAAGCTTGAGAAATCCATTTATAGATTGAAGCAAGCACCTCACAGATGGAATCTTTGCTTTGATGAAAAGGTCAAGGAATTTGGCTTTTCTAGGAGTGAAGATGAGTCTTGCGTGTATGTCAAGGCTAGTGGGAGTATAGTTAGCTTTTTGGTATTGTATGTGGATGACATACTACTCATAGGAAATGACATCCCAACTCTGCAGGAAGTTAAGTCCTGGCTTGGGAAGTGTTTCTCTATGAAGGACCTAGGAGAAGCTGCCTATATTCTAGGGATAAGGATCTTGAGAGATCGGAGTAAAAGACTAATTGGACTTAGTCAGAGTACCTACTTGGATAAGGTGCTGAAGAGATTCAACATGCAGGACTCCAAGAAAGGAGAGTTACCCATCCAGAGTAACACCAGATTGAGTAAGACACAAAGCCCTAACACTGAGGCTGAGATTGTAGAAATGAGTCAAATACCTTATGCTTCGGCTGTAGGATCGATCATGTATGCAATGACGTGTACTCGACCTGATGTAGCCTCTGCCCTGAGCATGGTTAGCAGGTATCAGGCGAACCCTGGCAAGGCACACTGGACTGCGGTAAAGAATATCCTCAAGTACCTACGGAGGACTAAGGACTGGGTCCTTACCCTCGGTGGGAGTGATGAATTGAGAGTTGTAGGGTATAGTGATGCTAGCTTCCAGACTGATAGGGATAATTTCCGCTCTCAGTCGGGCTGGGTCTTTACCCTAAATGGAGGAGCAATTTCTTGGAAGAGTTCCAAGCAAGAGACAGTGGCTGATTCAACTTGTGAATCAGAGTGTATTGTATCTAGCGAGGTGGCAAAGGAGGCGATATGGCTGAAGAACTTCATTGGAGACCTTGGAGTTGTACCAGCTATTAAAGAGCTAATGGAAATTTTCTGTGATAGTGAAAGTGCTGTTGCCTTAGCCAAGGAACCAAGGGATCACGGGAGATCCAGACACATCGACAGAAAATACCATTTTATCAGACATCGGATAGAAGAAGGACTCCTCATGGCAAAGAGGGTATCATCAGATGAGAACCCAGCAGATCCCCTCACGAAGGGACTGACTCGGGTTAAGCATCTCCAGCATGATGGGAGCATAGGGCTGAAGGATGATATTAGATTTAGTAGTTAGATAACCTTGAAATTTGTAAAGTGTAATTGACATTAGATGATGAATAAAAGGTGTTTTATTTATGAGTAAAGTGTTGCTATCTCTTGTCGATCGTTTACTATATTTCTTTTGCATGTTTTGACTTCCAGAATAATTTTGTTGGTATAACATATTATTCAAACCTCCATAGTCGGTCATATGTCGGAAGTAGGTATGAATCAAGACTGTCATGATTGGTTGCAGAGGTCTAAGGTGTTGGACAAGGCTACAACAATCATGAGTGCTCATAAGTTCTGAGCATTGGACTCAACCCATGCTCACTGGAATCACTTCATGGAATTTATCTCGAGTGATCGTGAGACGGTAATATCATATAAGTCTTCAAACCTAGAGATATGATTTGTTACTTACAAGTTGGTTATGCATTGATTGTACGAAAACGCATTGTCAACTCGATGTTATAAAACGTGCTTTTGTGTATAATTCAATGAGTGGTAGAACAAACATATGAGTCGAAGTTTATCTGTTCCTTCTTGGATTAGAGGCTGATATCTGGGCCCCTCGATGATTTTGTTTTGACCTATGTACCGGGCCCGGTCATAACTAAGTTGATGTGTTCAATTAAGTTCTTTGTCAAACAAATCGGAAACCGGGAAACAAACTGTTGGACAATAAGTAAGACATTGTTCCATGTATTTGTCCGGCTGATATCTAGAACAGAGGATTATATGATCACTTATCTTAAATGGCGTATCAACATCTTCTCAGTTCCGAGAGACCTTGAAAGAGCTACGATTGCCGGTCGGTTCCTGAAGTACTGGAGTTATAGTTATTAGACTTATCCAAGTGGGAGACTGTTGGATAAGGTGTCTAAGTCCATAACTATTTCTGGTCAGTACTTGACCCGACCCGGCATGGTCCATTTGGGTTGCATGGCACCATGCAATTGGATAGACTAAATAAGAGAAATAACACTTGGAGATTATTAATATATTATAAGTTCTAATATATTAATAATATTATTTGATTAGTTTGATCAAAGAATTAATTTGGAATTAATTAAGTGATCAAAAGATAACTAATTAAATATATGGGTTGATTATGTAAATCATTCATATCTTGTATAGTGGGCTAAGAGGCTCCATGGATTATCAAGTTGGGTTCTAACCATAGGATGCTCCATGGATGCTCCATGGGAGTTACAAACCCATGGGTCATGGAAATGAAGAGTCATGACACATTAGGGTTTACATGGTGTAACCCTAGATGTGTCAACACTATATAAGGATCCCATTCTCCACCAAAATCGGTTACACATAAGAATCTAGAGGGCTAGGCCGATTTCAAGAAGTGTGTATTCTCTCAAAAGTCTTTCCAAGAGCATTTGGTGTTGTGTGAAGCATTTGAGGCATCACACTTGGGGTGCTAGGCTCACAAGGTTTCAAGGAACATAAGCAACAACAAGGTAAGTTATTCTATCTTTCATTCAAGTTAGAAATTGTTCCCCATGTATGCTAGATAGGAATATAACCTTGGAATTCAACTTTGCATGATAATTAGACAAACATAGATCCAAGGTTATTAGGGTTGCATGTACACTTAGGAAGTGTTAGAATGCTCAAAACCCATCACGAGTACCATGCGCCGTAGCAGATGGAGGAGTGATGTGGTGGTTCGAGTACCATACATCGGAGCAGATTGAGAAGTGATGTCATGGTTCGGGTACCATACATTGTAGCAGACTGAGGAGTGATGTCATGGTTCGGGTACCATGCATCGCAACAGATTGAGGGGGATGTCATGGTTCGAATACCATGCGTCGTAGCAGATTGAGAATAGACGTCATGGGCTGAGTACCATGGTTTGTAGTGAATGAAGCTTGTGGTTCTCCGGTTATCCGGTCATGATTGATTATGCGGAGATTGGGCGCGATGAGGTTTTAGCCCTGAGGGACATGATTGAGTCAGAAGAGGCATCCCTTGAGAGGGAGGTCGAGAGCATTTCAAATATTTTTGGTAAGATGTCAGATGTAGTCGCAAGACTCAAGGATGAGTAGAGATGGTTTTTATGGAGGAATACGACTTGAGTGGAGCAATCAGTCGAGAGAAAGGGGACACTTTCTATGACCTGAGCGGTGCTATTTCCACTTCCTGTGGGAAACATAAGAGGTGTGAGACTTCGGTTTTGGGGTTAGGAGTAAACCCTGCGGGTTGACATTGATGGCGATCTTCCACCAGAGTATTTGGCAGCATGTCTGCCACGAGAAATGATATACCATGAGCAGGTTGTTAGTTGGGACTGACATGGTCAAGGACCAGGATGCACCCTACTTGAGTATAGTAGGACGTATGCTAACTGTAGCAATGGGTGATCCATAAGAGTATATCGGGGCGGTGACCCTTATGTCTATGTTGGGTATTGAGTATGGGAGTGGAGTCCCTGTTCTTGTGATGATTCACACGTTGGTTGGGAGTACGAGGATGAGGAGTATGATGATTCAGAACTTCCAGTTTGATAGTCAGGATTATTACTGGAAAATTGAGATGTTTGGTAGTGGATGGTATGAGATTTTGGAGGGACTAGAGACAGTCGTGACGAGAAGTTCTTGAGGACTTCATCGGAGATTCAGGGAATTTTGGGGTTGCTTGATCCCTATGTGGGGAGATCATGGGGCGTCGTGTAGCGCCTTCCAAGAGTAGGTGCGATGTTCTGGTAGAAACTGTCTGTGGGATAGTTGTTAGTGCGTCAATTGGTGATGGTTCGAACCCTAAGTGGGGGAGAACCGGACTTTATGGAGGGGATCAGAGATTTGCTCAAGGGCGGTTAGAAATCTGGATATAGAGACCTGCAGATCGGAATCATGAGACCAGGGTTATTAGTGGTCAAGGCGAAGTGCAGAGCGACATTATGCATGAGGTACGTTATGAGAACGGACGTGTGTCTCCACGGCAGGTGGCCATTGGTCAGGAATCTGGTGGTGGTTAGGGATGTTAAAGGTGGTAAGCCCGTAGGGAGGGTATTGGCAACTGAGGACTTATGGTTCGATGTATGGATTGTTATACGCCCTTTTAAGGTATTTAGGAGATAATCGGGCGGCCAACTCCCGGGTCGGTATGTGTATTCTTATATGGGTTTTGAGCAGTAAAGGAAAGAACTTTGGATGGTCATCAACGCGTTCTGAAACGTTAGCGATTCCTTCGTGTTCCAATGGAGTGTTTGGATACACCGAGGTTGCGCGTTGGGTAAAATGAGGGATTATTTACGAGATTCGGAGAGAATGTATTGTTGTACCTGCAGGATGCTGAAAATCGGAGTTAGTGGTTGAGGCAGGACTTTGGAATGTTTTGTAATGGTGTTTCGAGGGATCTGAGTATAATGCCTTGATTTCCGAATTAATTTTCAGAAGTCTTGAGTTTGTGACGGCAGGTGGTGTATCGAGTATCTATGAATCCAGTGAGAGCCTTCGGGTACTGTCATCAAGAGGGATTATTTAGAAGAAAGGATGTTATGATGCTACGGGGAGCCGTAGTACTCATTATTCAGAGGAGGGTGTGGTGATGCTACGGGTAGCCATGGTACTCACTAGTCAGAGGATGTTATGATGCTACGGGGAGTCGTAGTACTCATTATTCAGAGGAGGTTGTGGTGATGGTACGGGGAGCCGTAGTACTCGCTAGTCAGAGGTGTGGTGATGCTACGGGGAGCCGTAGTACTCACTAGCCAGAGGATGTTGTGATGCTACGAGGAGCCGTAGTATTCTCTAGTCAGCGAGAAGTGGTTATGAGGGAATACTCTTTTATTAGAGCACGGTACATGAAGATCTTGGGCTTGAGTAGCTCTAGTATTGAGTTTTTGGGAGTATGGTGGTTGAAATAGGGGCGAGACTGGGGTCTCCGTTCTTGACGGGAATCACTATATTTGAGTTGAGTAGTGATTGTTGCATCATAAGGGATTGGAAAGGTGGTATTTGCGCTGGGCGCAGGTTGAGTCATGGGATAAACGTTTCATTAGGACATGAGGTTCCAACGTTGGTACAGACCAAACTCTTGAGTTGAGTTTGGCATTAATGGTGTGTGGGTACACGAAGTGAGATTCTAGAATTCCGAGACGAATCTCGTGCTAAGAGGAGGGATTATTGCTATCACCCGATATCTTAGACCTAGGTAGGGTCGGTCCGCAGTACGGGAAATGCCATGGGGAACATGAGACGATTCTATCGGGAGTATAGTATCCGGTTGGAGTAAAGAGAACCTTGAGAATTATGTATCACTGGGAAAAGAGAGTTGATACGAGAGGGAATTTAGGGAGATTTTTTCTGCTGAGAGACAGAGAGGTGGTATCGTGGCATGGAGTACCGGATCCGATTGTTTCAGATCGAGATGTGCGTTTCTCTTCCAGGTTCTGGAAAAGATTTCATGAGGAGTTGGGACACGTTTTTGCCCTTGACTGAGTTTTCTTACAACAACAGCCATCACTCGAGCATTAGTATGCCACCCTTTGAGCTGTTGTGCAGAAGGAAGTGTCGGACCCCCATTCATTGGGGAGAGGTAGGCAACGATTGATGGGTAGTACAAAGATAGTGCTTCAGACAACAGAGCAGATTCATCAGGTCAGACAGAGGTTGTTGGCCGTTCATAGTCGCTAGAAGAGTTATGCGGATAGAAGACGATCTGAGCTCGAATTCCAGGTCGGTGATTTTGTACCCCTGAAGGTATCTCCTTGGAAAAGAGTGATTCGATTCGGGAAGAGGGGCAAGTTGGGGCCCCGGTATATCGGGTTGTTTAGAGTGATCGCAAGGGTGGACAGGGTAGCATATCGCTTGGAGCTACCTGCGGAGTTGGATCTGATTCATGATACCTTCCACGTGTCACAACTGAGGAAGTGTATAGCCGATGAGTCGGCAGTGGTTCCACTGGAGGATATCCAAGTGGATGCGAGTCTGTATTGTGTCGAAAGACCAGTCGCGATGGTGGATCAGAGGATCAGTGAGTTATCGGGGTTTGACATTCGAGGAGCGAATATCATGGTGATCTTTGAGTAGGCGGTCTGGCGGCGGGTCAGGCCACTAGAGTTTTCAGATTTTGGGATTGAGCGTATCAACGTCAGAGTGGTTGGATTAGTTTTGATTTTGAGAGTTCTATGTGTGTTCAGTTTTCCATGGAAGAAGATTTCGGTATGGTATGAGATTCATTCGGTGGTACCCTTCAGAGATAGTATAAATTCATATATGGCTAAGGGGCGATTTCGAGGGCGAAATCTAATTCAAGTAGGGGAGAATTGTAACATCCTGTTTCAGATTGTCCGTGATTAGTGTTGGTGGGCCACGAGTCGGGCGCGAGAGGGTTTTGGGTTGAGGCGATTTGCTAAAAACGTAAGGCATCTCATTACCTTTCGATATGTATGAGGATTGTGGAATCAAAGATTTATCTTTGAAGCTATGAAAGTTTGGAGGGTTGACAAGTTAAGTCCTTAAAGTCAAGAAGTTGGCAACGAAGTACGCTGGGCGTACGTATGCGTACGCTTAGTGTACAGATGCGCGTGTTTCTTAAGCAAGAGCCACCTAGTACGCTGGGCGTACCGGGGGGTACGCTGGGCGTACTAGGCACAGAAGAAAACCCTAATTAAGTGAAGTGTCCCTATAAAAAGTAAGAGATGGTCTCATTTCTGGCCACCATCCTCAGCTATTAAACCCTCTCAAACCCTAATATCCGTTCTTGAAGCTTGTGGTGGCCATGATGAGCTTGTTTGTGTCCTTGTGGACTTTTGAGAGTTAAGAAGGAGCATGGAAGGGAGTGAAGTCGAAGAGCAAGTTGTGGATCTGAGCTTCCTTGGGGCTAGAGCACCACTTGAAGGTATAAAGCTCCAAGCTTTCCCTCTCTTTTTGTTTTGTGCATTTTAGGGTTTTTGGTCCCAAGCTTGAGACTTTATGAGTTGATGCACTCCAAAGCTTAATAACCTGTCCTTGTAAGTGTATCTAGTGATGAAGGACCATAAAAATGAGATCTTGATCGTGTGAATCTACCCATGCATGAGTTACGAGCATTTTGGGTGAAGAAAGTAAGAGTTTTTATGTGTTGTGACCTCATCAGCCATGCAAAGGCCTAAAGTCGATACCTTTATGGAGTAAGAGATGTTAGGAAGTCCAGATCCAAGAGATAAGTTAAGGTCTTAATGGGTTAAGAACCAGAAATTGATTTAAGCAAAACTGAGAGTACGCCCAGCGTAATCCTAGTACGCCCCACGTACTGGGCTGAGGTCCCCGATCAGATTTGTGCATGCTTGAGTACGCTGAGCGAACCAAGAGAGGTAAGCCCCGCGTAACCCCTCTGTGGGCTTTTGGGCTAGCTGATCTTTTGGGCTTTACGTGTTGGGCCGGAATCCTTGGGCCTGCTTAGTGGAGCCTATGAATAGAGAATTAAATTGATGTCTTGGGCCTCATGTTGGGCTTGTCTTGTAGGGTGAGGTTGGGCCTTGGGGAAATCCCATTTATTATTGGGCCTTGGTGGGCCCAATGGGTTAGGACCGTAATGGACTGGTAGATGGTCTATCTTTAGACCTGGTAATTGAGAAATTGGACTTAGTTCCTGATTGGGTTAATTGTGGGATTTGACACGGAGATTAGAGGTCGGTGTTTGGCAAGCAGCATGATTGGAGGTTGATTCTTCGTGCCAGGTGAGTCTTCTCACTATACGTTACCTTGAGTGGTATTATGAGTTGACCAGAGGGTCTTATGTGCTATGTATGAGATTACGTGGTATGTATGTGATTACGTTCTATGTGTTATATGTATGCTGTATGATTGTGTAGACCGGACCAGAGGGTCCAACGATATAGACCGGACCGACGGGTCCAACGATTTAGACCGGGCCAGAGGGCCCAATGAGCTATGACTGGACCGAAGGTTCCGACGAGCTATGGGACTGGAGGGTCACGCTGAGACATCTTGACCAGAGGGTCGAGTTTAGCCTTGAGTGGCGTATTTGTGGTATGTGGTATTTTGGGGAACTCACTAAGCATTTATGCTTACAGTTGTTGTGTTGATGTCTTAGGTACTAGCGAGGACCGTGGGAAGGCGACGGCGTGACACGTACACACACCGATGGAGTTTATTATGTGTAGAGATCTTGGGATTTGTTTTGAAAACACTATTGATTATGGATTTGAAATTGTGATGTGATACATTATGTGTTTTTTTTTTAAAACAAAAAATTATCTTGAAAATTTACGGTGTTACACCCGAGGCTCCCGGAGTCCCGAGAAAAAGGGTCTTTCAATTCAGAAACGCTGCTCCGAGCAAGGCCCGATTTTCTTTAAAAACCGTTGTAAGTGAGCTACGCCTACGCAATTTTTAATATAACTTTTAAATAATTATAGTAATGTTATTAGGTCCTTAAAATAATAATTTGGGCTATTATTATGAGTTATATAGAGTGTTGTTTAACGCTTATATAATAATAATAATAATAGCTAGATTATTAATTAGTCGCAATTAACGCTAGACTAAACCCTAGTGATATTGATACTAGGTTTTATCGAGGGATAATTGTTTTGAGATAACGAAGCGTTGTTCGAAGGCAGAATCACCACCTTTTTCAGGTGAGTGCATAGTCCCTTTCATGAACATGATTTTAATACAAGTATTGATTGAATGTATTAAATATATGGTTATGTGAGAATTATTTAATGTTGTCTGAATTACGTGTTAAAGAACATACCTAGTTATTTATAATGATTTAGGGTAATGAGTAAACCTAAAATTTGTTATGAGGGTCATTGGGTAGTATCTCCTTATGAGTACGAGTGAGATATATATGGGAATAGAACCCTTAAACATGTTGATCAAGAAGTACGGATTAGACATAGTCATTCGTCCCTAGTCTGAGAGTATGGATTGGACTCAGTCAACTGTCATTAATCCGGGAGTATGGATTAAGACATAGTCAGTTGTACTTAATCCGGGAGTATGGATTAAGACATAGTCAGTTGTCCTTAGTCCGGGAGTATGGACAGGACATAGTCATATGTCATTAATCCGGGAGTATGGATTTAAACACAGATCAATTGTCCCTCATCCGAGAGTATGGAATAGGTACGATAAAGGACTCGAGAGCATGGATTAGATCCGGAGTAAGAGGTAAAAATTAAGGTCCGTGAGTATGGATAGTCTCGTTGTGAGGACTGACGGGGTGGGGTAATAGTTGATTATATATATGGGGAAATCGTATATTGTGTGAGTTTTTATATATATGTTATAACATTGTGGGATTGAAATTCCTATGTACTCACCAGGTTTCTCAACCTGACCCACTCAGCTTATTTATATCTCAGGTGTTGATATGAAGTCACATTACACTGAGAGATTAAGGAGATATAAATCACTAGAGATAATGAATGTAAGTTCTGTTTATGCTTATGTTTCTGTATTGACAATGACATCCCAAATGTTTTAAAATAAATAAAAATACATTTCTTCGGAAATGCCTTGATAATGTAATTATCATGTTGTTCTGGGAACAAATTCCGCAACGTTTTAATTAAAAGAGATACTCTGATTTTTATAAAGCATAAACAAAATCGGTCTTTTCTGGCCGTGAAAATGGGGATGTCACAGTTGGTATCAGAGCATTAGTTTAAGCGAACTAAGAATATGAATTTATTTCTAGAGTTAAACTTAGAATGCTAGCAATGATTGTGAGGAGTGTCTTAGGTAATACACCTGAATAGACACAAGCACTAGCTTATTTAGGGAAAATGCCTAACATGCTTTTATGTGCTAAATGCTTGTGCCTGATATGCTGTTATTTGTTCGGATCTATGGTCTATTGCCGACCGGATCTGGAAACTTTATGTGTTTAGGATTCTTAGCGTTTAACTACGATATTAGAACTAGCATATAAACGTTTCGGAGTGATAAGGATGATTTAAATGTCAATCCTAAATAAAGATCTAGATTCACCTTATTCGGTGTATAGATCAAGATGGAAAGGACCCGTAGCGGAAACGTGAATGCAAATGGGAACCGAGATCAGCCCCCAGTGATACAGCAAATACCAGTCGTAGTAGAAGTTGCACCCGAGCCAATCACCATGGCTGGAGTACAGGCCATGATTCAGGCTATGATGGCTGAACAAAGGGAGGAAATGAGGCAGATGTTGCACGAAAATAGGGACGCCTACCATGCCCATAGAAAAACCCGAGCTTATTCCCGAGCAATCGGAGGAAGGGAACTACAGTCGCCAAGTGAGTCTAGTGGGGACTCAAGGAGAACGAAGGAATGGCCTGGGAAAGGGAAACTACAAGGATGGAAGAATGTATAAGAACTTCTTGGGTGCCAAACCGCCAAGCCTTTCCGGAAGCCCGAAGCCGGTTGAGATTTTGGATTGATCTCCGAGATGGAGATGGTGTTGGAAAGCTGCAGTTGTAGCGATAAACAGAAGACTGTCTTCGCAGTAAGACAACTGAAAACTGGAGTCTTGAGCTGGTGGAAGCTATTGGCAGATACGATGCCACGAGGAGAAGCCCTAAGGATGTCATGGGAAGAGTTCTTGGAACAATTGAAAATGCAGTACTGCTCAGAGATAGATCTGATAGACCTTAACAATGAGTTTCAGAACCTGAAGAAAGGGAAGATGAGTGTTGATGAGTATGCCACCGCATTCACCGAGAGGATAAAGCTATTTCCCTACTTGGTTCCTACTGAACTCTACAAGATTGATAGTTTTGCTAACGAACTGCCCACAGACTTTGGCCCAATGGTCAAAATGGCAACTACTTTGAAAACAGTTGTTAGAGCAGCAAAGAACGTAGAGATCCAGATAAGAGAAAAGGTCTAGAAAAAAGATAAGGAAGAAGAAAAGCGGAAGTTTGAAGGATCCTCAAGGTCCGACGAGAAGAGAAAATTCTCGAAGTCTGGTTCAAAGAAGTTCGAAGAAGGAACGCAATGGTGTGACAAGTGCATAAAGAAGCAGATTGGGAAATGCTCTAAAGAGATGGCCTGCTTTAAATGCGGGAAGACTGGTCATTACGCCAACGAATGCACAAACAAGAGAGAAGTCTACTTTAAGTGTGGTGAAGAGGGACACTTCAAGCAAGACTACCCAAAGAGAGAGGGGGATACAAAGCCAAATATGCTGCCAAAGCCAAAGGCGAGAGCATTTCAAATGATCCTTGACAAAGCAGATGACAATGCAAGGATTCAGGAGTGAAGACTTGACATCCAAAGATCGAGTTATGAAGTAGTCGTGTGGATAGTACCACGTGACGTAGCCTGTTAGAGGCATAGTCTAAGGTGAACTTGAACACCTATGTAATCATTTCAAGGAATAATATAAAACCTTCGTTTTGATATTTGATGTGTTAAGTTGTTATGTGATTTTCTTGTATGGTGACTTGGAAAACTGCGGGAGAATACTTGGGATGAGTATAAGTAGGTGTGAATGGTAGTAGAGGCCTATACTACCGGAAGCACATGACTCATGCCTGGATCAGAGAAAGTCACAAGGTTACCAAGAAACTAGTAATCGATTTCGTTTTATTCAAGTAGGTCGTTACCATCATTTCGGAAATGATTAAGGAGATTATTGTTATTCCAACCCTAGTGGCCATATTGAATTGAGTCCGACTAAGACGAGTATGTTACATGGTTCAAAGAACCAAGTTTGATGTAGCACCTGACTCAAGCCGGAGAAATTAATCAAAACGATTAGTAGAGGTATCGCGATAGTTGCTTGTAGCTAGGAATGCTACCTTTTAAAATGTGATTATATCACATTAGAAAATGAAGGAAGGTATAATCTGTTTTGGAATTTAACTCTAAGAGACCCGAGTCTAAATGTGCATCACATGATGGTAGGTCATAATTTGGAGTCTAACCTGAGATAGAGAGCAGGTGCACGATTGAGTACTGCTTACAGTCAATAAGTATAAGCGATAGACTCGAAGGAATATAGAAGTTATAATTATTACCAAGGATGAAGATATGACGTATGGAGTCATTATACGAGCCCTATTTCGTTGATGATTACGGGAGGTAATCATCCTAAGGGGGAGATAATTGTAACGCCTGCAGGTTCGGACTAGTAACTTTAGAGGTAATAGGGGTCGAAAAAGACTTTTCGACAAAAGATTATTTAAAATAAATAATCTTAACCAAGTTGTAGAATATGTCACAAGGTTTCCGTACATATAAAGAACGCCAAAATCTGAGTTATAACGAAGAAGTTATGACCCATCGAAGTTTCGCGACGGAACTGACACGACACCGGGAAGCGTAAGTAGTGAATTTACGATGGAGAGATATTCAGCCTTAGCGATCTAAATGAAAGTTGTAGAATTCGTTAAACTGAGAGCGTCCATAAAAAGAACGCCCAAATCTGACTTCGTATGAGGAAGTTATGATTTTTCGAAGTTTCGGCTTAGCAGTTTATAGCCCGAAATTCGAATATTAGATCGAGCGGTTTTTAGCAGACACAACCTAAACGAGAATCGAAGATCTCGTTAAGAGTAGCGTAACGATAAAAAGGTAGACGAAAAAGGACGTCAGACGAAGAAGTTATGAATTTTTAACAGACCAAACGTGTCCCGACCTATTAATAATATAACTTTTAAAATAGAGTCAAAATTAGTCGAAGGAGTCTAAACGAAAGTTGTAGAGTACGTTCCCTCCTTCGTGTGGATATAAAGAACGTCAAAAACGGAGCTCGTATGAGAAAGAAACGAATTTTTGAAGTTGGCACTCAATTTTGCGAGACCTGTTGCAAATCCAATGATGTGGCGCGATCTAGTCCGTCCATCGCTGATCTAGCCTTGCATCCGATGATTGCCACGTCGCCCTCGCATACGCCCCGCGTCCGAAGTTGGTACGCCCCGCGTACCCTTGCCCTTATCCTTCCGGCATACGAAGACAACTGGATCCGAGCTGGTGGCCTTATTCGAGGCGTATGCCTAGCGTAATCTGAGCAGCTCCAACACTATAAATACCATGCGAACCCCCTCGGAAATCTCACACCTTTCTCCACACTTTCTCTCACTACTTTCTCTCTCTAAGGTTTTTAACCCTCCCTAAAGTCTAGGTGAACCCCTAGCACCCGAAGGAAGCCCCGAGGCTCCCGGAGTCCCGAGAAAAAGGGTCTTTCGGTTCAGAAACGCTTATCCGAGCAAGGCCCTGTTTTCTTTAAAAACCGTTGTAAGTGAGCTACGCCTACGCAATTTTTAATATAACTTTTAAATAATTATAATAATGTTATTACGTCCTTAAATTAATTATTTGGGCTATTATTATGAGTTATATTGAGTGTTGTTTAACGCTTATATAATAATAATAGCTAGACTATTAATTAGTTGCGGTTAACGCTAGACTAAACCCTAGTGATATTGATACTAGGTTTTATCGAGGGATAATTGTTTTGAGATAACGAAACGTTGTTCGAAGGTAGAATCACCTTCTTTTTCAGGTGAGTGCATAGTCCCTTTCACGAACATGATTTTAATACAAGTATTGATTGAATGTATTAAATATATGTTTATGTGCGAATTATTTAATGTTGTTTGAATTACGTGTTAAAGAACATACCTAGTTATTTATAATGATTTAGGGTAATGAGTAAACCTAAAATTTGTTATGAGGGTCATTGGGTAGTATCTCCTTATGAGTACGAGTGAGATATATATAGGGAATAGAACCCTTAAACATGTCATTGATCCAGAAGTACGGATTAGACATAGTCATTCATCCCTAGTCCGAGAGTATGGATTGGACTCAGTCAACTGTCATTAATCAGGGAGTATGGATTAAGACATAGTCAGTTGTCCTTAATCCGAGAGTATGGATTAAGACATAGTCAGTTGTCCTTAGTCCGGGAGTATGGACAGGACATAGTCATCTGTCATTAATCCGGGAGTATGGATTTAAACACAGACCAATTGTCCCTCATCCGAGAGTATGGAATAGGTACGATAAAGGACTCGAGAGCATGGATTAGATCCGAAGTAAGAGGTAAAAATTAAGGTCCGTGAGTATGGATAGTCTCGTTGTGAGGACTGACGGGGTGGGGTAAAAGTTGATTATATATATGGGGAAATCGTATATTGCGTGAGTTATATATATATATATATATATATATATATATATATATATATATATATATATATATATATATATATATATGTTATAACATTGTGGGATTGAAATTCCTATGTACTCACCAGGTTTCCCAACCTGACCCACTCTACTTATTTATATCTCAGGTGTTGATATGAAGTCACATTACACCGAGAGACTAAGGAGATATAAATCACTAGAGATAATGAATGTAAGTTCTGTTTATGCTTATGTTTCTGTATTGACAATGACATCCCAAATGTTTTAAAATAAATAAAAATATATTTCTTCGGAAATGCCTTGATAATGTAATTATCATGTTTTTCTGGGAACAAATTCCGCAACGTTTTACTTAAAAGAGATACTCTGATTTTTATAAAGCATAAACAAAATCGGTCTTTTCTGGCCGTGAAAATGGGGATGTCACACAGGGGGCACGACATGTTCTAGAGACAAAGGAACAAGACGTAAAGGAAGTGCCCCTGGGCACTGAGGATCCCGAAGCTAAAGTCCTTATAGGATCCTCAATGCTTAAGCAGATCGAGCGGGATCTATTGAATTTATTAAGAACCAGAAGCAAGACATTCACATGGAAACACGAAGATATGACAGGTGTAGACAAGAGTATAATTACTCCTAAACTTAATATGGGTATTTCTTTCAGACCAATACACTAAAAGAGAAGGAAGCATGCACCCGAAAGGAATCAAATCATCCAAGAGGAAGTAGAGAAGCTCCTCAAAATAGGGATGATCAACATATCAAGGAAGTAAAGTTCCTAAGATGGCTAGCTAATGTGGTTGTCGTACAAAAGAAAAATGACAAATGGAGAGTGTGTGTAGATTACACAGATCTTAACAAGGATTTCCCTAAGGATCATTTCCCTCTACCACATATTGACTCTATGATAGACGCGACAGCTGGCCATGAACTCCTAACCTTCATGGATGCTTCAGCAGGGTTCCAAAAATCCAAATGGAACCATTAAACCAAGAAGACACTGCATTCATAACACCAACATGTATATATTGTTACATCGTAATGCCTTTTGGTCTTTAAAATGCAAGGGCGACATATCAAAGATCGGTGAGTCGGATGTTTAAAGACAAGTTGGGGGACACCATGGAAGTTTATATCGACGACATGGTAGTGAAGTCAATGAAAGTCGAAGATCACCTTAGATACCTCAAGGAAGTGTTTAACATCCTGGACGAGTACAATATGAAGCTAAAACCACTCAAATGTCACTTTGGAATGAAGTCAGGCAAGTTCCTCGGATACATGGTAACCAAGAAAGGGATAAAAGCAAGCCCAGGAAAAATAAAAGCAATCATGGAACTAAGATCCCCATATTCAACAAAGGACATCCAAAGGCTAACCAGAAGAGTAGCAGCACTCAACAGGTTCATTTCAAGATCCTCAAAAAGGTGCAATCCCTTTTACGATATCTTGAAAAAGAACAAAAGATTTGAATGGAAGGAGGAACACGAGAAAGCCTTCCAGGAACTGAAAAATATCTAAGCTCTCCCCCGCTACTAGTAAAACCTATAGATGGAGAACCACTTATTCTCTACCTCTCGGTATCCTCAAACGTGATAAGTGTCATTCTGGTCAAGGATCTTAACGGGGACCAACATCTGTGACAACCCGAAATTTCTATCTCGAACAATAGATCAATTCAATCAAAGTTAGACTCGTTTTTTTCTAACTTTTAACATTGTTTAGGGTCTATTTGAGTGTTCTAAACCTAGTACAATCAAGGCAGGAGCCTAGAAATGGGATAACACGATGCATATCAAGAAAACTCGGGCCAAACACTCCAACATATGGAGTGTGCGGCCGCACACTTGAGTGTACGGCCACACACAGGTGTGTGCGGCCGCACACCCATCCCAGCCACACACTCTTACCTATATATACCACACTTAGCCATTTTTGAACACTTTTTACACTCCTTCAAAGCTGGGACATGTTTTTCTCTCAAGTACCGTCCCAATCTTCATCTTGATCTTCATAAAAGTAAGTAATCCTTCCTTTGATTTGTTGATACTTTAACTTAACTAGCCTTTTTCCCTACTTTGATCCATGAAAACACGTTTTTGGTGTTAGATCTTCAAAAACACCAAGAACACACACTAAGTTTTGGACCCTAATCACCCTTTTCAAGCCTCTATAACGTGTATATACTTGTTATAACTTGTTTTAGGCCAAGAACACTTGAAGATATACCTGAAAAACGCCATTTCTCATGATCTTCAGGTGTGTACGGCCGCACACACCATGTACAACCATACACACCTTTTTTACGTCCTAAAATGGCAACAAACTCCATTTATGGCTAGAACGTGAAGTAAGAAACCTTCCTAGATGAGTCCTAAGGCCTCAAAATATGTTTTGACACACTTTATGGGGAGTGTGCGGCCAAACACACACCCTGTTCGCACACACACTAATATGGTTTATTTTGACCATACACTCCCTTGTATAGCTATATACCCCTCATATACAATCATATATGGTTGTAACACTTCAATATAAGTCTTTAATAGTCCCTAAGGTGATCCCAATTCAATAATTAGTTGTTTCAAGCACTAATTGTATATATATATATATATATATATATATATATATATATATATATCGTTATATGGGTAATAGGATCTGTTTGTGCTCAAGTCTGCGATTGACACTCAACTTCCTAAACCGATCCTACGGTCGCATCACTCACAACAGGTGAGTTCATACCCCTTAATCAACATTTTAAATGATTTTAAATGCTTTTATAGGGGGGGATATAAGTTGAATACCATAGTTATTATATCAATCACATGTGATTAATAACTATCAAACATAAGGATTTACTATACTTTCAAACTGTTTTACTAAACAAATGACTTCAAATTGCTTATCAAACTCTTTTACATGTTAAACTCTTTACTAAACTCACTTTTATGTATCAAACCTTTTCTATTACAGCTTTCGAACTTATATATTGTTAAGACCATGTCTATTACATATATAGTTATATAAGTAAGGATTGAAGGACTTAGGACTGCCAACTCACTTTATTTCATGTTCCTTGTTTAGTTGTGGACTTAGAGTACCCTATTGTTTGTCCGAGTGTCGTTGGATCCTTAGTTATATATTATGTATACATGTATATATATAAAGACTTTTATATCAGTTCAATACATTCAGTCATACAAACGATTCTACTAGTAACTATAATAGGTATAGTTAGGGATATACTATTCATTACTACTAGTTCAATGAAGCATATAAAGAGCCAGTTCATTCATGAGTCAATACTTACTATTATGAGAAACTATACAACTATACTATGATGAGAAACTATACAACGATACTATTATGAGAAACTATGCAACGATACTATGATGAGAAACAATGTATTCACTACACTAGTACATACATTACATATATACAAGTATACTATAACATAAATGTGATCCACTGTTTTGGGGTATGTCTTCACTGCCATGGCCCGATTTGTAACCAGAATCTCCTGGAGGGAGAGCGTGAGTTTGTGTATAGATCTATATTGGATTGACTATCCTACACCTTGCTGCTAGCTACAGTGGGACCTGCAAGTCTTTGGGTGCCAAATGTCATTACTTTCGACGTCTTACATCGTCGTGTTCATAGTCGATAGTTAGTACAGCAGTAGTTATTATAATACAACACTACAGTACTACATTAATTTACCCTTTACATTTATTTTCTGATCACTTCACTTAAACAATAATGTACAAACTATATTTTGATAATGATAGTTACATTTGGGAAAATTATATACTTTTACAAGAAACAAACATACAAAACAGTCGTGCCTTGGTAGACGGCTACTTTTAGTAGAAAATATAGGATTTTCTAGGAGTTACAAACAATTATGAACTTTTACAAACATTTACAAATATTCACATACTTTTAATACAAACGTTTACAAACTCGTATTTCACACACTGTTGCAAACATTTTGATACAAACAATGACACTAAAATACTTATGAACTCACCAGCTTTAAAGCTAACAAACTCTTTCAAAATAACTTGTATTCTTAGGACATTAGTAAACAGGTACCGATGCCAGCTTTTGAGAAGATGGAGCGCATTCAAGACTCGTCTTATATTTTGATTTACATTTTGGGTGTCTTATAAACTATACAGAACACACTTGTATTAAATTATATTATTAATGCAATGGATGATGTTGTTTGCTTGTTTACTATTATCTGTGTTGTGATACTGTACATGACGTCCTCCACCCTTGAACGTTTCCGCCGTTCTGGTTTTGGGGTGTAACAACATCCTATCTACTATGTAAGTAAAAGTCTTCTGGATCCTGAAACCAGGTACTCTCACCTCGAAAAATTAATTCTTGCCTTAATAACTGCTTCTACCAAATTAAGACACTACTTCGAAACACACACTATACATATAAAAACTAACTATCCTATCAAGAATGTCATGAGAAAAACAAAAATTTCAGGAAGGATGGAAAAATGGTTGGTGAAGTTAAGTACATTTGACATCAGATACGAACCAAGATCCGCCATAAAATCACAAGCACTAGCAGATTTTGTGGCTGACTTTAGTGATGATCTATAAAACGAAGTGGATATGGAAGCCAAGTAACTCCTAGAAGAGGAACACTTGGGAAGATGGACGTTGTTCACAGATGGAGCTTCAAATCAGAAAGGTGTTGGATTAGGTGTCTAAGCCCATAACTATAATTGGTATGTACTTGAGTTGATAGCAACACAGTCCTTTTGGGTTGCCCTCAAACCTAGCAACCGGACAAGGAAATTATGAAAGGAGAGACATTGATTTATTATAAGATTAATAAATTAATATAAATGATTTATTAATATGTTAAAAGATTAATATATTAATTAAAAATCATTATGTTTAATTAATAGTTAGCCAGAAAATAATCAGAATTAATTTTGGGGTTAAAAGTATTAATTATAAAGTGTAGGGACTAGTTTGAAATTATCAGATAGTTGAGTGGAAGACTCCATAACCTCCTTGGAAGGAGGTGGACGAAATCTATAGGGGAAACCCTAAGGATTTCGTCCAAGGGGGCTTAGATAAGGCCTTGGATTATCTTAGGCCCCAAGCAAAGGAGTATTAGGGTTTTCCCTAAACCCTAGATCCCTCAGCTATATAAGGAGCCCCCCAGCTCCTAAATTTGGTCACTCCTTCTTTGAAGAAACCCTAGGGCCAAAAATTGCATACTCCCTCTACCCTCTCTCCTTCAGGTTTCCTTCTTGATAGTTCTTGGGTGTGATTCCATTAGAGGCATTACATTTGTGGTGCTAAGCTTCTAAGAAGATCAAGATCAAGATCAAGAGGATTGTCAATTGTTTGCTATAACAATTTAAAGGTATGTAAATCCTAAACCCTAGTTTGTTATTTTTGAAAATAGCCTCTCTCCTCTAGGGTTCTTATTTTGCAATTCAAAGTTATATGTTCAATAGTTAAAACATAGATCCAAAGTAGGTTGCATGTGAACTTAGGAATTGTTTTCTAGTTTATTTGTTTTACCTAAAACCCATTAGTGGTATCAGAGCCATTGTTGTTTTAAATTGAATTGCTATAATAGTTGAATTGCAAATTAGGGTTTATAGCTATTAAACCCTAAAAGGCCAAATTTTCGATTTCTAGGGTTTTTTGGTTCAAAGGGTTTTCGAAAAACCCTAGCCTCCTTGAACCCTAATCAAAATTAGGGTTAGGGTTTTGGAAACCCTAGCCTCCTCCCTTAATTTTCGAAATATGCAAGAAGAATTAGGGTTTCTTTGTTTTGGATAATAGTTGCCTTATTGGATAATTGAGAAAAATAAGGAAATTATCTTATCCCCATATTTTCGAAATCTAGAAGGGATATGGATTAGGATTAAATTAATTGTTTAATTTAATTAGATAATCCTTACAAGATTTAATAAATTAATTAAAAGTTAATTAATAGATAAATATTAAATCTAGTTATTTGGTTTATTTAAATTTAAATTAATAGTTTAATTTCGAAATTTATATAAACCTCAAAGTTAAAAAAAAAGTTTAAAACACACCTTATATATATATATATATATATATATATATATATATATATATATATATATATATATTATAATTAAAAGTTAAATATTATATATGTATAATAATATGGTCAGTCAAATCGTTAGTATGCCTCATTCATGAAGCTAGTCTATAAGGGGGGTATAAGGAAACTGCCTATAAAATGGTAGTTGAATGGATGTCCACTCTCACCCACCGCTTCCTTGATTAGTGGAAGGTTCGTTAGCAGAACGGATTTGATAGGACAACTATATATCATTAAAAGTATAATGTTATTAAAGAAAGTACTAGAATATTTTTCCAAAAAATCCCAACTCTAGTTACTTTAGGAAAAATGTGAAAAGTATGCTAATCCATGAAATTGCACGTTATGCTTTATTGGTCGTTAGTGGAGCGTGTGTGGTTAACCAGCACACTAAAAGGCACTAATAAAGATTAGTAATGGGTATCTCATAATTATCATTTTGATGGAGCGTGTGTGGTTTACCGGCACATCAATAGTTAATGATAAAGACAATGATGTTACCAAGCACATTTGCATGGTTATTCACATCTTGTTTGTGATCCTTGGCATCCCAGTCACAAATAGAAGAGCATAATCCGAGATTTAAACATGCCATTGAAAGGTTCAATGAATCTCAAACGATCTAGGAGTTTCCAATACATTTAAAACTAAACCTTTTTTTGTTTTTCATGGTGGAAATTGGTAAATTGTCATTTACCTACCTTCAAATATTCTGCAAATTGGATTACGGCATCCGTCTTCCAATTTGTGGAATGTTGTGTTGGATCCTAGCCTTAATATCTCTTTTGGGTGTTTTATTAAGGATTCAATCGACTAACTTGATTTCTCCCGTTTTGTTGATGTCTGATTCTAACCATGGTCTTCCCGAATCTAAAGGAAAAGGTATTCCTGCTCAAAGTGAAAGTTTGTTCCACTATGAAGGTGAAAGATTAGTCCCTGCCATGTGGACTAACTTGATTCCACTTCCTCCACCTCCTCCCGTTGTTCTCCCAAACCCACAAGACCGAAGGATTGAAAAGTTCAATATCACTAAAGCCATATTGGCAATGAACCATGAGGATGGTAAACCCGTGTGTGCTCACGTCCTAGGGATGAAATCACACATCGATAGGTTGATAATGTTGGGTGCGACCTTTCCCAAGAAGTTGGCTGCGGACTGGGTTCTTCAGTCACTCCCTGAGTAATATAATAAGTTCAAAAGAGAGTATTATATGATGGATCTTGACGCCACCCTCATTGACCTAACTTACATGCTTATTGCTGCTGAATCAAAAATGATTTGGCAAAGCAATGGAGCATATTTGTTTGGTGAATCAACCAACCATGCTTTCAAGGACATTCCAAAAGAACCCACCTGTTTCTGCTGCCAAGAGAAGGGGCGCTGGATACAAATCTGCCCCGAGAACCTGAAGAGTCCAAGAGATGGGAGAGTCAAGGAATATGGCTCTGCTTCAGGTAAAATCCACTATCTAACTCCATTAAGTTCCTATTCATTGATTCTTAATACATAATGTGATAAGATTACACTTGAATGTTTTGCAGGATCAGAGAAAAGAGAGGAAGCTTAATGGAAATGCAAGATGAGTCTGATCACGAAGAAATGGATCACGATCGCATGGATTCGAGGATCAGATTTTGAGCTTAGAAAGTTATGATAGATTTGTTAGGAATATTTGATTACATAGTTTTCCGTTGATTTTGCATTGTAAGGACATGTTTTCCGCTGCTTTTATGAATAAAATAAATTTGGGTTTGAATAATTATATATATATATATATATATATATATATATATATATATATATCCTTGCAATGAAATCGTTATGAAAAATTGATGTTTGTGTATTACTACAATGAATGGATTTGATTCTTAATTATGTTATTTGTGGAAATTTCAAGAATTTTCCAAATAAGGGAAGATTCTCATCACCCAAGTTTCAATTGGAAAGAAACTTGGAATCATACAACTAGGTTGCATGATGAATGAGAAACTTCATATTTGGAAATTGGACTAATTCTTTGGCAAAGAGTCAAGAGAAGGACTAGGAGATCAAGTACACTAGGTTTTGCGTTGATCAAGTCCACCACAAGAGTGATAAAGATATTCATCATGATTTACTAAAGTTTAGTAAATATGGTTATACTTATAAGATTAAGTATAATTTTGAGTTGATTGAAAGAGTTTCAATCAATAGCAGAACGAATAAGAAGAATCAAGTAGGCAGAAAGATAAAAGTTTCTCTAATAAGAAGGGAGAGTACCTTTTATTGTGATAATGATTAAGAACTATTTCTCAATTGGTCCTCTAAATGAGTCTTAGTGCATTTGCATGTCTAAGAAGAGGAATCGAGAATTATGGACATAGTTAAATCAATAAGTCGATCGTACTTCATTCCAATATCAAGTCTTAAGAGTCATACTCCAAGATTGTGACTTGAGTAACACGTCTTTAGTAGGTTTATAACACTCAACAAATGTGGAATTGGAAAAAAGTCTTCTTGTTCCTGCACATTTGAGATTGGTAAGTTGTGATGTCTTGGATAAGACAAAGATCAACTAGAACCAATTATGTGAAGAGATAGTCTTGATAAAACTACACTAACTCTTGAATATTTGTTTTGTCAAGGAATGTTTCTTGACAAGAGAATCTTATATGTCAAGGAGTTAGTGGGAGACTTAATGGCCTTGAAAGGTTTCAGGAACAAATCAAGAGTTAAACCTAGTTGATCATCACTAGCACACGACTTGAGGTTTGAAGCCTATCGTGGATGACATACTCCTTTTCTATGCCATTCCAATTGAGTTATTTATGCATGTGAGTTCTATTAGTTCTCATGTGAATGCATAAAAGACAAAGCGCCTTGATCAATGGAAAGTACATTGATAGGTAAGGATGAGTTGCTAAACCACATGGAAGACATGGTGGGCACTCGTGTTACCATGAGGCAAGAAATCGAGATTGAGCACGTTCGGTCCATATGAGTTTGGATTTGTCGCAAACTTTGGTTTTGGCAAATTCACATGAATAGGAACACATACACCATAAAATCTAAGTGGCATAAGGTTTCCCTCCTTCATGAAAATGATTGTGAGAGAATGCTTTCACTAAGAGAGATTTTAAGAAGACAACAATTGTGAAAATTTTATTCTCAAATTCGATTATGATTAAGGCATCCCTCTTCATAGTTCGAATTGTGAGATTTGGCAATTAGTCTGAACATTTGGGACTTAGTGACATAAGTTCTGAATTTGTCTAGACACACATATGAGCTTTCTAAGGAAAAGGTGTATGAGTTTAAGAAACTTTGATAAAGGCTTATCAAAGCATTAGGTATTAGAAATATGAACTTAAGGAATTCAATAAGCATGGTTCTCTGGAAGTTAAATTGTTTTCTGAATACATGTCAAAGCTAGTGGGAGCATAAGTGTTATGCTAGTAAGAAAACAATCATCATGTTAGTGGGAGCATGATTATTATGGTAAGTATTGCAAGTTAGCAATATTAATTATAGAAAACAAAGATTCACTTTGCAAAGTTGCAATGGTTGAAAAGTTGTTTTGCTATAATTAAAGGAGAGAATATTATACTTCGTTTCAAAATTCTAAAGCTTAGATCGAGAAACGTTAATAAATTAGTCAAGGATACATAGTGCATTCTCAAAATTCGATTATGATCACGACATCCCTCTTCATAGATCGAATTGTGGGAACAGGACACATAAAATATTATGGAAGAAGGATGATAAAGTATCACGTCTTTATGTGAGACATTATGGATCGTGTCCAATACACTTCGGGTATAGGATCGATTGCATATGCTGTAATATTTGACCATTCTAAAATTTTCAAATGCCTAGGGCATTAAGAGGGAAAAAGGGACTAGAATCGGTTTTGACTAAAATAATTAAACAACTATCAAAGGACAATCTGAGGTTCACTGAGGATTTGTCGCTTGTGAGTAGTTGGAAGTATAGTACTGAATGGACTATATTGACATTATTATGAATAGATAAGATTCTATTAAAAATGAGTTGTCATATGGCAAATATGGAAATGTTTCCATTAATGGGAGTTGGATATTAAGAAATATGTCTAGATTAGAAACTTTTATGCAAGAAGGATGTTCAAAGGAGTGTACTTTGAATGTGAGACTTCACGTCTATGGAATTTTCTTGTAACAATTTTCGATAGAATACCTTTTAATTTCATTAGTCGAGTCTTGGTAACTTTTGTGCTATGACATTATGAAAGAATCATTGCATAAAATGTTAGAATCTGACATATTCTAAAAGTGGTAAGAATTTGGTATTCTTATACTAATAATAAGGATTGGGGATTGTGAGATGAAAAGTTTTTCAATTGATCTATTTCACAAAGTATGGACCATAGGAAACCAAAGTGTGCATGCTTGGAGCATGGGACAATTGTGATTATAATTCGAGTAATAAGTTGATTTTATGAAACAATAAGAAATGAATAATGAGTAATAAATATGGTGTTTAAATAAAAGTGTTTTTGTTTACACTCAAAAGCTTTGGGGCCATATAGGATTAATATTATTATTGCATTTCACTTTGCATGTTTTGACTTCCTGAATAATAAGATTATTCAAACTCCACAATCGCTCGTACTTTTAGAAGTAAGCAGTGAATTAAGACTGTCATGAATTGGATTGCAGATTGTCTAAGGATAGACATAGCAATAGAATTGTTTCAATGCTCATGAGTACTTAGAGAGTGAGATTTCAGTATTGGATAAACCCACGCTCAGAGTATTACTTCATGGAATTCATCACGAGTAATACTGAGACGATAATATCTATGATCTTGAAACAGAGATATATGAGTTGTAATTTGCAAGTCGGCTATACATTGGTGATACGAAAACGCATCAGTAACTTGGTGTTATAAAACGTATTGTCATGCATGGTTTGATGAGTAAAAGATACAAGCATATGAGTCAATGTTTATTCGTTCCTTTTTCCCTTACGGGAAAAGCGATATCTGTGGGCCCCTCGATGATTTGGTGTTGACTTTTGTGTTGGGCCCAGCCAAGACTAAATTGATGTGTTCGATTAGAAGTCCTATATCATCACAAATCAGAAATCGGGAAACATAGATTCTGGACAAAGAGATTGATTGTATTCCCTGTCTTATGTCTAGGGATATCTAGTAGAACGAAGGGTCATGTGATCACTTATCTTAGGACACGTAACTGACTGGGTAAGAGTTCGACAACAGCTTTTGGAAGCTACAATTTGCTGGTCATATTTAGAAGTCATACTAGCAATTATAGTTACAGACTTATCCAAGTGGGAGACTGTTGGATTAGGTGTCTAAGCCCATAAATATAATTGGTATGTACTTGAGTTGATAGCAACACAGTCCTTTTGGGTTGCCCTCAAACCTAGCAACCGGACAAGGAAATTATGAAAGGAGAGACATTGATTTATTATAAGATTAATAAATTAATATAAATGATTTATTAATATGTTAAAAGATTAATATATTAATTAGAAATCATTATGTTTAATTAATAGTTAGCCAGAAATTAATCAGAATTAATTTTGGGGTTAAAAGTATTAATTATAAAGTGTAGGGACTAGTTTGAAATTATCAGATAGTTGAGTGGAAGGCTCCATAACCTCCTTGGAAGGAGGTGGACGAATTCTATAGGGGAAACCCTAAGGATTTCGTCCAAGGGGGCTTAGATAAGGCCTTGGATTATCTTAGGCCCCAAGCAAAGGAGTATTAGGGTTTTCCCTAAACCCTAGATCCCTCAGCTATATAAGGAGCCCCCCAACTCCTAAATTTGGTCACTCCTTCTTTGAAGAAACCCTAGGGCCGAAAATTGCATACTCCCTCTACCCTCTCTCCTTCAAGTTTCCTTCTTGATAGTTCTTGGGTGTGATTCCATTAGAGGCATTACATTTGTGGTGCTAAGCTTCTAAGAAGATCAAGAGGATTGTCAATTGTTTGCTATAACAATTTAAAGGTATGTAACTCCTAAACCCTAGTTTGTTATTTTTGAAAATAACCTCTCTCCTCTAGGGTTCTTATTTTGAAATTCAAAGTTATATGTTCAATAGTTAAAACATAGATCCAAAGTAGGTTGCATGTGAACTTAGGAATTGTTTTCTACTTTATTTGTTTTACCTAAAACCCATCAAAAGGAACAGGCCTAAGTATCATACTAAATTCTCCACAGGGGGACATCATACCCCAGGCAGTTAGTTGTGAATTCAACACTACCAGCAATGAAGCAGAATACGAAGCACTCATCATGGAACTACAATTAGCTAAGGATCTTCAGGTATTTGTTGATTCTTTATTACTAACCAATCACTACAATGGATCTTATGTAGTGAAAGGTGATAAATTAACATTATGCCTAGAGATCCTAAAAAATTTAGCTTCTGATTTCGAAAACTTTAGCCTAACCCAAGTTCCTAGAGAGGAAAACACAGAAGCAGATGCATTAGCCAATTTAGGATCCTCCCTTAGGATCCCACCAGAGAAGAAGATTCCTATAACTCACATAATAACCCCAGCTATAGAAACCTGTTGGATTTTGAGCATTCTAACACTCCTAAGTGTACATGCAAGACTAAATACCTTGGATCTATGTTTTCTCTAATATACATGCAAATATGAACTTTCCAAGGTATTCATCCTAACTAGCATAATAACATTGATTCATATGAATATTGTTGGGTTTTGAGCATTCTAACACTTCCTAAGTGTACATGGAACCCTAATAAACCTTGGATCTATGTTTGTCTAAGGTACATGCAAAATATTATTTTCCAAGGTTTATAACCTATCTAGCATGGCATGGGGTACTTTTAAACATAAAAGAACTAAATGAATTACATACCTTTTGTTGATTGTTGATTCCTTGGAGTTTGAGAGCCAAGCACCAATAATGTGAATGCCTCAAATGGAAATCACAAATCACCACAAACTTGGAAAATGTATGAGAGAGTATACTAACTCTTAGAATCTGGCCACCACTATTACACACACTCTACGGTGTTTTTCATGCAACATAAGCTTGTTTATATAGTGGGCATGGTTAAGGAGAAACCCTAATAACCCATGTCTTTTCCTCTTCCAAGGATCTACGGGTTAAAGCTCCATGGATCATCCATGGACTTCCATATAAGCTTAACCCATTAACAAATGAGTATTAGCCCACACCATATAAATATAATAGCCCATGATTTAATTAGTCTTCCTTTTAATCACTAAATTAATTCATAATTAATTCAAGATTAAAATTAATTAAATAACATGACTTTATATTAATATATTATAACTTATAATATATTAATAAATCGTAAGTATATAATTCTCATAAAATTATCCATAAATAGTTTGGGTGAAGTGCAACCCAAATGGATCATGCCGGGTCGGGTCAAGTATATACCAAATAAGTTATGGACTTAGACACCTTATCCAACAGACTCCCACTTGGATAAGTTTAATAACTGTATTTGCCTATATCACTTCAGGAACCGACCGACAATCATAGCTCTCGAAAACTCTGTTGAACTATGAAGCGCCATTTTAGACAAGTGATCATATAATCCTCTGTTCTCGTGATATCAGCCGGACAAATACATGGAACAATGTCTTACTTAGTGTCTGGCAGTTGTTTCTCGATTTCCGATTTGTTTGACAAAGAACTTGACTGAACACATCAATTTAGTTCTGACCGGGCCCGGTACATGGGTCAACACAAAATCATCGAGGTGCCCAGATATCGCTTCTATTTCTAGAAGGAACAGATAAACTTTGACTCATATGCTTGTTCTACTACTTGTTGAATTGTACACAAATGCACGTTTTATAACATCAAGTTACTGATGCGTTGACGTGCAATCAATGCACAACCAACTCATAGGTAACAACTCATATCTCTAGGTTTGAAGACTTATATGGTATTATCGTCTCACGATCACTCGAGATAAATTCCATGAAGTGATACAAGTGAGCGTGGGTTTATTCCAATACTAATAACTTATGAGCACTCATGAACGTTGTAGCAACCATTGCTATGTCTAAACACCTTTAGCCATATACAACCCCAATTCATGACAATCTTGATTCATACCTACTTCCGACGTATGACCTATTGTGGAGGTTTGAATAAATTAATTATTCTGGAAGTCAAAACATGCAAAACTGAAACAATAGTAAATAATTTACAATGATAGTAACACTTTACTCATAAATAAATCACAAATTTTATTCATCATCAAACGTCGATTACATTTTACAAGTTTCAGAAAAGGCTATCTAATCTGTAAAACTAATATCGTCCCTCAGCCCGATGCGCCTCGCATGCTGCAAATGCTTAACCCTCGTCACTCCCTTCGTAAGGGGATCTGCAGGGTTCTCATCTGACGATACCCTCTTTGCCACGAGGAGTCCTTCTTCTATCTTGTGTCTTATGAAGTTATATTTTCTGTCAATGTGTCGGGATCTGCCATGATCTCTCGGTTCGTTGGCTAAGGCAATCGCACTATTGCTGTCATAGAAAATCTCCATAGGCTCCTTAATAGCTGGTACAACTCCAAGGTCTCCGATGAAGTTCTTCAGCCATATCGCCTCCTTCGTTGCTTCAATCGCTGCTATATACTCTGATTCACAAGTCGAATCAGCCACCGTCTCCTGCTTGGAACTCTTCCAAGAGATTGCCCCTCTATTTAGGGTAAAGACCTTGCCCGACTGAGAGCGGAAGTTATCCCTATCAGTCTGAAAACTAGCATCACTATACCCTAACACTCTCAAGTCATCACTCCCACCAAGGGTAAGGATCCAATCCTTAGTCCTCCGCAGGTACTTGAGAATGTTCTTAACCGCGGTCCAATGAGCCTTGCCAGGGTTCCCCTGATATCTGTTGACCATGCTCAAAGCAAAGGCCACATCAGGGCGGGTATAAGTCATAGCATACATGATCGAGCCCACAGCGGAAGCATACGGTAATCGACTCATCTTTGCTATCTCAGCCTTTGTACTCGGACTCTGAGTCTTACTCAGTTCGGCATTGATTTGGATCGGTAAATCTCATTTCTTGGAATTCTGCATGTTGAACCTTTTCAACACCTAATCCAAGTAGGTACTCTGACTAAGCCCAATTAGTATTTTACTCCTTTCTCTCAATATCCTTATCCCTAGGATATAGGCAGCTTCCCCTAGGTCCTTCATAGCAAAGCACTTCCCAAGCCAGGACTTAACCTCCTGCAAGGTTGGGATGTCATTTCCTATAAGTAGTATGTCATCTACATACAGTACCAAGAAGCTAACTATACTCCCACTAGCTCTGACATACACGCAAGACTCATCTTCACTTCTCGGGAAGCCAAACTCTTTGATCTTCTCATCCAAACAAAGATTCCAGCTACGAGATGCTTGTTTTAATCCATAAATGGATTTTTCAAGCTTGCACACTCTATTAGGGTATTTTACACTGACAAAACCCTCTGGCTAATTCATGTACACATCCTCAGCCAACTTTCCATTAAAAAAAGCGGTTTTGACATCCATTTGCCATATTTCATAATCATGAAATGCAGCAATGACTAGCATAACCCTAATAGACTTAATCTTTGCTACCGGTGAGAAGGTTTCATAATAATCAATACCCTTAGTCTGAGTAAAACCCGTCGCAACCAGTCGAGCCTTATATGTGTGCACTTTTCCTTCCATGTCGGTCTTCTTCCTGAAGATCCATTTGCACCCGACTGTTTTACGGCCTGGTACATTGTCAACCAAGTTCCAAACTTGATTGTCATACATGGACTGTATCTCGCAGTCCATAGCCTCCTTCCATTTAGCAGACTCCGGGCCTACCATGGCTTCCTTAACACTGCTAGGTTCATCCAAATTTACCACTGTACTTTCGCTGATAAATGTATCACCTTCCGTAGTAATATGAAAAGCATAATAAAATTCAGGTGTGTTCCTAACCCTTGTGGAACGCCTCGGAGGTATAGACTCGTCAGCTGGCTCAACATGAGTTTCCTCCTCAGGTTGATTGCTAGTGTCTGAGGTTCCTTCACCAATTGATTCTTCAATTTCTTCAAGATCAATTTGCCTCCCACTGTCTCCTTGTCTCATAAACTCTCTCTCACGAAAGACCCCTCTTCTTGCTACAAAGACCACATTCTCACTGGGTCTGTAGAAGAGGTAACCGAAGGATTTATGTGGGTAGCCGATGAAAATACACCTTTCACTTCGAGGTTCGAGCTTATCATGAGTCTCACACCTCACGAAAGCCTCGCAACCCCAAATCTTGATGTGGTCTAAATTGGGAACCTTACCAGTCCACATCTCATGAGGTGTTTTAGTAACCTTCTTTGTAGGGACTAGATTAAGGATATGGACAGCAGTCTCTAAGGCATACCCCCAAAAAGAGATTGGTAGCGAAGCTCGTGTTGGATATAGTGTCTAAGTCCATAACTTTATTTGGTATGTACTTGACTCGACCCGGCATGGTCCATTTGGGTTGCATGGCATTGCAATACTTGGATAGACTAAATGAGAGAATATGGCACTTATGATTATTAATATATTATAAGTTATAATATATTAATAATAGTATTATTTAATTAGTATTTGATCAAGTATTAATCTAGTATTAATTTGGTGATCAAAGTGAGACTAATTAAATATATAAGGGTTGATTATGACAATCATCAATTCTTTTATGGTGGATTAATGATCCATGGTTTATGGGTTATGGATGTAACCATTTGGAGCTCCATGGATAGTCCATGGGAGTTACAAACCCATGGGTCATGAGAAATGAAGAGTCATGACAATTAAGAGTATTCATGTGAAAACCCTAATTGTGACACCACTATAAAAGGGACCCTTTGGCTAGTGAAATCGGGGCTAGTAAGGTTACTAGAGAAGGCATAACCGATTTTGAGTGCTAGAAGTATTCTCTCAAGTTATTCCAAGTTTTGTGGTGTTGTGTGAAGCATTTGAGGCACAACATTTGGGGTGCTAGGCTCACAAAGTCTTGAAGGAATCCAAGCAACAACAAGGTATGTATTTCTACTAGTTTTATATTTTATGTAATCCCCATGCCATGCTAGTTAGGATATAACCTTGAAAAAGAATTTTGCATGTATATAGAGAAAACATAGATTCAAGGTTATTAGGGTTGCATGTACACTTAGGAAGTGTTAGAATGCTCAAAACCCATCAGTGGTATCAGAGCCTAGGATTGTTTTCTGTATACTTGATGCAAAACTGCTTGAAAATCGAAAAAACTGCTCACTGTCGATTAGACTCGCCGAGTTCATGGGGAGGACTCGCCGAGTCCATGTACAAATTCATCCTACTCGTTAAGTAGGATCATGCACTTGATGAGTAGGTGCGTGATGGGCAGTCTTTTCGTGTTTTGTTGCCGGAAATGGATTAGAATCATTATCCCAATCTGTTTTGGACTTGTAAAATCTGTTTTTCAAAATGATAATGATTATGTTAATCCATTTTACATGACTTTTAACAATTTCAAAGTATTATATATGTTCATATGATTTCTTGAAATTGCTTGACATGAATTTGTGTTCTTCTGAGCTTTTAGAAGATCATAGGAATTATGTGTAACCACCATGTGTGTTTAATTGTTGATCTTAATTGTATTGATGGTGTCCATAACTTGTCCTCAAGTTATGGATAACCAAAAGTCACTTCTTTTAATTGTGATTAAAGAAATAAAGAGGTTTCATAAAATGAAGAGTCTTCATTTTTATGAACCATTAAAACTCATAAGTTACAAATTGAAGAGACTTGGAATAGTTTCAATTCTTGCCCTCAAGTTTTGGAATTTGAAAAGTCTTACACTCTAATACTTTAATTCCAAATTAAACCTTAGATTTTTAAAAAGTTTAAAAATCAACACTTATACTATTATTATAATTTTATTATATAGATATGTATAAGAATATGTCGTTCTTACCGTTAGTAGGCCTCATTCACGAAGTCGGTCTATAAGGGGGGTATAAGGTTGTTGCCTATAAAATGGTGACTTAATGGGTGTCCACTCTCACCCACCGCTTCCTTGATTGGTGGAGGATCGTTAGCTGAACGGGTAGGATATGACTTTAAATTCTCATTAAAAGTATAATGAATTATAAAGTAACTATACATTATAAATTCCCAATCTTAGTTACTTTAGGAAAATGTGAAATTGGTGCTAGACCATAAAATTACACTTTGTACCTTACCAAGTCGTTAGTGGAGCGTGTGTGGTTAACTGGCACACTAACATGGACTAGTAAGAGTGGCAAAGGGTAACTTGACTTTATTATAGATCGGTGGAGCGTGTGTGGTTAACCGGCACATCGATTAGGTAATATTGTTAAGGGTACCAAGTCAATTTGTATGGTTATTCACACCTTGTTTGTGATCCTCGACATCCCAGTCACAAACTTGAGAGGGCACATTCGAGATTCAAACATGCCATTGAAAAGTTCAATGTATCTCAAAAGATCTAGGAGTTTTCAAAACCAATAAAACCTAATAATAAAATATTTCGTCTTATGGTGGAAATTGGTAAATCGTCATTTACCTACCTTCAAATATTTTATAGTGTGGATTACGGCATCCCTCTTCCACCTATAAATAGTTTGTTGGATCCTAGCCTTAATATTTCATTTGGGTGACTTATTAAGGACTCTTAATCTAATGAAACTTATCTTCCTTCTATTCCAGATGTCTTCCAATAACGCTGCTGGCTCAAACACTACAGGCTCCTTTTCCCTAATGAACTTGTGTGGCAAGGTCATCTTTGATGGATCCAACTTTAATGAGTGGATCAGAAACATCAGGATGATTACCCGCTATGAGGACAAAGAATATGTCCTTGATAGGGAGCTTAAGGTTGTTAATGAAGCCACTGCTACTCCAGAAGAGCTTGCGGAGTTCATTGCGCATGAGAAGGATGCCACCAAGGTGTCCTGCATCATGATGGCCACAATGACTCCGGAACTCCAAAAATCTTATGAAGATTTCTACCCCTATGAGATGCACCTAGATCTGATGGAAAGATACCATTAGAGCGCGCGTCAAGAAAGGTATGAAATCATTTCCTCCATGATAACCGCAAGGATGAAGGATGGTGAACCCATCACCGGTCACTTGCAGAAGATGCAGAGGTTTGTTGACCGATTGCTAAAGCTCAATGTTGACTTCCCTGAGGAATTGGCGATTGACATCATTCTCCATTCCTTACCTTCAAGTTATGATCAGTTTCGTATGACTTATCATATGAATAAGGAGGAAGTCACACTTAGCAAACTTCAAGGACTCTTAAGGACAGCTGAAAATGGCCTTAAGGGTAAAGCGGTTGCTACTTCTACTCCTTTAACAGCCCTTGTTCTTGCAATTGGGCAACGGAAGGGTAAGAAGAGGAAAAGCCCTTCAAAGGGTACCAAGGGTAAGACTCTTGATGGTTCCTCTTCAAGTGGGACAAAGAAAGGTCCCATTACTCCTTCTTCGAACCCTTAGGAAGCACAGTGCTTCTATTGCCAAGATAAGGGACACTTCAAGCGAAGCTGCGCCAAATATCTGCAAGATGTAAAGGATGGGAAGGTTAAACCCACCCATGCAGGTATTTACACAATATTGTCTAACAACTCATCTAATGCTAATTCTTGGGTGCTTGATACAGGGTGTGGTATTCACATTTGTACTGATTTGCAGGCACTAAGAAGAAGTGAGCAAGTGGAGCACGGGAAGATAAACTTAGTCATGGGCAACAGGAAAGCATCACTTGTTACCAATATAAGAGTTTATTCTTTATTGCTTAATAATGGGTTAATTTTAGATTTGAATAAGTGTTGTTACTCGCCCAAAATGGCGAGAAATATTATTTCCTTTCATGGCTTGTACAAACAAGGTTTTACTTTTTCATTTGATAATAAAAATGGTGCTATTAATGTTTATTACAATGATGTATTTTAGTTTAAAGCAATACCTTGTGATGGTGTATATGAAGTCGTGAATGTTGTAGACAATCTAGGAAATAATGTGTTGTATATTGATTATTCTGATAGCTTGGATAAAGCATCCTTGTGTCATTGTCGTCTTGGACATGTTAGCAAGAAGCGCATAGGCCAACTCCAAAAGGCTGGAGTCTTGGAATCATTTGAACTCAAGTCAGATGATAGTTGCGAGTCTTGTTTACTTGGAAAAATGACAAAGTCTCCCTTCACAGGTACTTGTGATAGGGGTGAAGGTTTGTTGGACCTTGTACACACGGATGTGTGTGGGCCCTTCAGAGTTGCTACAAGGGATGCTAATCGTTATTATGTGACTTTTACTGATGATTACAGTAGATATGGATATATTTACTTAATCAAGCATAAGTCAGAAACCTTTGAAAAGTTCAAAGAGTTTAAGCAGGAAGTTGAGAATCAATTGGGCAGGAACATCAAGATGCTCCGATCTGATCGGGGAGGAGAGAATCTTAGCATTGAGTTCCTTGACAATCTTAAGGAATGTGGGATTGTCTCACAATTGACACCTCCCAGGACACTGCAGTTGAATGGTGTAGCTGAGAGGCGCAATCGAACCTTGTTGGATATGGTTCGTTCCATGATGAGTCGAGCTTCATTACCAATCTCTTTCTGGGGGTATGCCTTAGAGACTGCCGCCCATATCGTTAATCTAGTCCCTACTAAAAAGGTTGCCAAAACACCTCACGAGATGTGGACTGGGAAAGTGCCCAATTTGGACCACATCAAGATTTGGGGTTGTGAAGCTTTTGTGAGGCGTGAGACTCATGACAAGCTTGAGCCCCGAAGCGAGAGATGTATTTTCATCGGCTACCCACAGAGATCCTTTGGTTACCTCTTCTACAGACCCAGTGACAATGTGGTCTTTGTAGCAAGAAGAGGAGTCTTTCGTGAGAGAGAATTCATAAGCCAAGGGGACAGTGGGAGGCAAATTGACCTTGAAGAGCTTCAAGAGTCAAGTGGTGAAGGAACCTCAAATGCTGTCAGCCAACCTGAGGAGGAATCTCCTGTTGAACCGATAGATGAGTCTGTACCTCCAAGACGTTCCACTAAGATGAGGAACACACCTGATTTTTATTATGGTTATCACATCACCACCGAAGGTGATACATTTATCAGTGATAGTACACTGATAGATTTGGATGAACCTAATAATTATAAGGAAGCCATGGCAGGCCCTGAGTCTGCGAAATGGAAGGAGGCTATGGACAGCGAGATTCAGTCCATGTATGACAATCAAGTTTGGAACTTGGTTGACAATGTACCAGGTCGTAAGACAGTTGGGTGCAAATGGATCTTCAAGAAGAAGACCGACATGGATGGGAAAGTACACACTTATAAAGCGCGACTGGGTGCAAAGGGCTTTACACAAACTCCGGGAGTGGACTATGATGAGACCTTCTCACAAGTAGCTAAGATTAAGTCTATTAGAGTGTTGTTAGCCATAGCTGCATTTCACGGCTATGAAATATGGCAAATGGATGTCAAAACCGTTTTCCTTAATGGGAAGTTGGCTGAGGATGTTTACATGGCTCAGCCAGAGGGTTTTGTCGATCCAAAATACCCTAATAGAGTGTGTAATTTTGAAAAATCCATTTATGGATTGAAACAAGCATCTCGCAGGTGGAATCTTTGCTTTGATGAGAAAGTCAGAGAGTTTGGCTTTACTAGGAGTGAAGATGAGTCTTGTGTGTATGTCAGGGCTAGTGGGTGCATAGTTAGCTTCTTGGTGTTGTATGTGGATGACATACTTCTCATAGGAAACGACATCCCAACTTTGCAGGAGGTTAAGCCCTGGCTTGGGAAGTGTTTTGCTATGAAGGACCTTGGGGAAGCTGCCTATATCCTAGGGATAAGGATATTGAGAGATAGGAGTAAGAGACTAATTGGACTTAGTCAAAGTACTTATGTGGATAAGGTACTGAAGAGGTTCAGTATGCAAGATTCCAAGAAAGGAGAATTACCAATCCAGAGTAATGCCAAGTTAAGTAAGACTCAGAGTCCGAGTACAGAGGCTGAGATAGATGAAATGAGTCAGATACCATATGCTTCCGCTGTGGGCTCGATCATGTATGCTATGACTTGTACTCGCCCTGATGTGGCCTTTGCTTTGAGCATGGTCAGTAGATATCAAGGGAACCCTGGCAAGGCACACTAGACAGCGGTAAAGAACATTCTCAAGTATTTGCGGAGGACTAAGGACTGGGTCCTTACCCTCGGAGGCAGTGATGACTTGAGAGTGGAAGGATATAGTGATGCTAGCTTTCAAACTGATAGGGATAATTTCCGCTCTAAGTCGGGCTGGGTCTTTATCCTAAATGGAGGAGCAATTACTTGGAAAAGTTCCAAGCAGGAGACAGTAGCTGATTCGACTTGTGAATCAGAGTACATAGCAGCAAGCGAGGCAGCAAAAGAGGCGATATGGCTGAAGAACTTCATCGGAGACTTTGGAGTTGTACCAGCTATAAAGGAGCCAATGGAAATTTTCTGTGACAGTGAAAGTGCGGTTGCTTTGGCTAAAGAACCAAGAGATCACGGGAGATCTAGGCACATTGACAGAAAATACCATTTCATCAGACATAGAATAGAAGAAGGACTCCTCGTGGCAAAGAGGGTATCATCGGATGAGAACCCGGCAGATCCCCTCACGAAGGGACTGAGCAGGGTTAAGCATTTACAGCATGCAAGGCGCATTGTCCTGAAGGATGATATTAGTTTCAATAATTAGATTCCTGAAACTTGTAAAATGTAATTGACATTTGATGATAAATAAAAGTTGTTATTTATTTATGAGTAAGGTGTTACTATCTTGTGTTGATTGTTTACTATGTTTCAATTTTGCATGTTTTTACTTCCAGAATAATTATGTTATGGTATATATCATATTATTCAAACCATCCACAGTCGGTCAAACTTTGGAAGTAAGTATTGATTCAAGACTGTCATGAATCTGGCTTGTATGATTTGTCTAAAGTGCTTTAGACAATGCAATGGTTGCTACAACATTCATGAGTACTCATAAGGGTTGAGTATTGGATTCAACCCACGCTCACTTGCATCACTTCATGGAATTTATCTCGAGTGATCGTGAGACGGTAATATCGTATAAATCTTCAAACCTAGAGATATGAGTTGTTGACTATGAGTTGGTTATTCATTGATTGTATGAAAACGCATTGGTAACTCGATGTTATAAAACGTGCCTTTGTGAGTAATTTAACAAGTAGTTAGTACAAGCATATCAGTCGAAGTTTATCTGTTCCTTCTAGAAATAGAAGCGATATCTGGGCCCCTCGATCATTTGGTTTTGACCCATGTACCGGTCCCGGTCAGAACCTAATTGATGTGTTCAATTTAGTTCTATGTCGAAACAAATCGGAGATCGAGAAACAAATGCTGGACAATAAGTAAGACCATGTTCCATGTGTTTGTCCGGCTGATATCATGAGAGCAGAGGATTATATGATCACTTATCTTAAATGGCGTATCATCATCATCTCAGTTCCGAGAGACTTTGAAAGAGCTACGATTGCTAGTCGGATTTTGAAGTCATATTTGCAAATATAGTTATTAGACTTATCCAAGTGGGAGACTGTTGGATATAGTGTCTAAATCCATAACTTTATTTGGTATGTACTTGACCCGACCCGACATTGTCCATTTGGGTTGCATGGCATTGCAATACTTGGATAGACTAAATGAGAGAATATGGCACTTATGATTATTAATATATTATAAGTTCTAATATATTAATAATAGTATTATTTAATTAGTATTTGATCAAGTATTAACCTAGTATTAATTTGGTGATCAAAGTGAGACTAATTAAATATATAAGGGTTGATTATGACAATCATCAATTCTTTTATGGTGGATTAATGATCCATGGTTTATGGGTTATGGATGTAACCATTTGGAGCTCCATGGATAGTCCATGGGAGTTACAAACCCATGGGTCATGAGAAATGAAGAGTCATGACAATTAAGAGTATTCATGTGAAAACCCTAATTGTGACACCACTATAAAAGGGATCCTTTGGCTAGTGAAATCGGGGCTAGTAAGGTTACTAGAGAGGGCATAACCGATTTTGAGTGCTAGAAGTATTCTCTCAAGTTATTCCAAGTTTTGTGGTGTTGTATGAAGCATTTGAGGCACAACATTTGGGGTGCTAGGCTCACAAAGTCTTGAAGGAATCCAAGCAACAACAAGGTATGTATTTCTACTAGTTTTATATTTTATGTAATCCCCATGCCATGCTAGTTAGGATATAACCTTGAAAAAGAAATTTGCATGTATATAGAGAAAACATAGATTCAAGGTTATTACGGTTGCATGTACACTTAGGAAGTGTTAGAATGCTCAAAACCCATCAGCTCGACTTATCATAGAGCGAACCATGTCTAACAAAGTTCGATTACGCCTCTTAGCTACACCATTTAGCTAGTCAAGGAACTCGGTACTAAGATATCCACCACCTCGATCGGATCGAAGCATCTTAATGTTCCTGCCCAATTGATTTTCTACTTCCTGTTTGAATTCCTTAAACCTTTCAAAGGTTTCTGACTTATGTTTGATCAAGTAGACATAACCATATCTACTAAAATCATCAATAAAAGTCACATAATACCGATTAGCATCCCTTGTGGCGGTTTTGAATGGCCCACACACATCAGTATGTATTAGGTCCAACAAACCCTCACCCCTTTCACAAGTACCAGTGAAGGGTGATTTTGTCATCTTTCCAAGTGATTCACAACTATCATCCGATTTAAGGTCGAATGACTCTAAGACTCCATTCTTTTGGAGTTGGCCTATGCGTTTCTTGTTTACATGTCCAAGACGACAATGCCACAATGATGCTTTATCTAGGCTAGTAGAAGAATCAATATACGATACATTATTTCCTAAGTTGTCTACAACCGACACAGTTTCATACACACCATCACAAGGTAATGCTTTAAAAAAGAACATATTATTAAAGAAAGCATTAATGCCACCACATTCATTATCAAACGAAAAGGTAAAACCTTGTTTGTACAAACCAAGAAAGGAAATAATATTTCTCGCCTTTTCAGACGAGTACACACATTTATTCAAATCTAATTTTAACCCATTATTCAGCAACAAAGTATAAACTCCAATATTGGAAACAGGTGAAGCCTTCCTATTCCCCATGATCAAGTTTATCTTTCCGTGCTCCACATCCTCACTTCTTCTTAGGCCCTGCAAATTTGAACATATGTGAATACCACATCCTGTATCAAGCACCCAAGAGTTAGAATATGGTGAGTAATTAGACAATATTGTGTAAATACCTGCATGGGTGGGTTTCACTTTCCCATCCTTCAGATCCTACAAGTACTTAGGGAAGTTTCGCTTCCAGTTCCCCTTGTCCTGGAAATAGTAGCAATCAGCATCCTTGGGAATGGCAGAAGGAGTGACAGAACCGCTCTTGGTCCTTGATGAGGAACCTTCAAGAGACTTTCCCTTGGTACCCTTCGAAGGGGACTTCCTCTTTTTCCCTTTGCCTTGCCCGATAGCCAAAACATGGGTAAATGTTGGAGTATGAGTGGTAGAGGTAACAACCGCCTTGCCATTAAGACCGGTTTCAGCGGTCTTCAAGAGTCCTTGAAGTTTGATAAGAGTAACTTCCTCCTTGTTCATATGATATGTCATGCGAAATTGGTCATAACAACAAGGTAAGGAGTGCAAAATGATGTCAATTGCCAACTCCTCTAGGAAGTTCACATTCAGCTTGAGCAAACGGTCCACATACCTTTGCATCTTTTGCATGTGGCCTATGATGGATTCACCATCCTTCATGCGAGTTGTTATCATGGAGGAGATTATTTCATACCGCTCCTGATGAGCACTCTGATGGTACCTTTCCATCAGATCTTGGTGCATGTCAAAAGGGTAGAAGTCCTCATAGGACTTTTGGAGCTCGGCTGTCATTGTGGCCATCATGATGCATGTCACCTTAGTAGCATCTCTCTCATGTGTCCAGAATTCAGCGATCTCCTCAGGAGTAGCAGTGGACTCATCAAGCTCCTTTAACTCCTTATCGAGGACATATTCCTTGTCCTCATAACAAGTAACCATTCTGATGTTCCTGATCTAGTCCATGAAGTTGGAACCATCAAAGATGACTCTCCCACAAAGATTCATGAGAGAGAACGAGCCAGTTGGGTTAGAGCCCGAAGCATTAGTGTTGGAAGACATCTGAAAGAAGAAAGCAAGTTTAGATTAGATATATAGAGTCCTTAATAAGACACCCAAATGTAATATTAAGGCTAGGATCCAATCACAATATATTATACTTAGAAGATGGATGTCGTAATCTAAGTAATAACATATTTGAAAGGTAGGTGAATGACGATTCACCAATTTCCACCATGAAAAATGAAATGAATTATTAGGTTTTAATTGGATTTGAAATTCCTAGATTCTTTTGAGAATCATTGAACTTTTCAATGGCATGTTTCAATCTCGATTGTGCCCTTCAAGTTATGTGAATGGGATGCTGAGGATCACTAAACAAGGTGTGAATAACCATACTAATTCACTTGGTACTCTTAATATTATCACCTAATCAATGTTTCGGTTAACCACACACGCTCCATTGATCTATGACAAACATTAAGTCACCCTTCGTGATCCTTACTAGTCCAAGTTAATGTGCCGGTTAACCACACACGCTCCACCAACGACTTGGTAAGGTACAAAGTGTGAATTCCATGGACTAGCACCATGTTCACATTTTTCCTAAAGTAACTAAGATTGGTAATTAAAATATTTAGTTACTTTATAATAATCATTATACTTTTAATGAGGATTTAAAGTCATTGTCCTACCCGTTCGGCTAACGACCCTCCACCGATCAAGGAAGCGGTGGGTGAGAGTGGATACCCATTAAGCTGCCATTTTATAGGCAACAACCTTATACCCCCCTTATAGACCGGCTTCGTGAATGAGGCCTACTAACGGTAGAACGACTTATTCTTATACATATATATAATAATTAACCATTAATCTTATAAATAGTATAAGTGTTGAATTTTAACTATTAAAACTCTAAGGGTTGGAATTAAAGTTTATTAAAGTGTGTGAAACTTTACAAATTCCAAAACTTGAGCGCAAGTTTTGTAACTATCCAAAACTTTTCATTTCATAACATATGAATTAAAGGTTCATAAAAATGCTTCATTTTTCTATAACTTATGTGTTTTAAATGTGTGTTTAAAAGAAGTGACCTTTGGATATCCAATATTTGAGGACAAATTATGGACTCCATTGAAACACATAAATGATCAAGAATTAATCCTAAACAATTTAGCAAATAATTCATATCATCTTCTAAATCCATAAGAACGTGAACATGATCATCAAAGTTTCAAGAATTATATGAACACATATAAAGCATGAAATTTTGATATAAGCTATTGTAAATGGATTAGAACAACCATTACACCAACTAAAACAAGTTTTAAAACACCAAAATAGTTTAGGGTAATGTTTCTAGCCCATTTCCAGCAGCAAAAGTCGAAAATCTGCATTCTGAGGCTCCTACTCTCCAAGTGCACGAACCTACTCGGCGAGTTCATCAGGCAGACAACAAAAATTCGACTTTTTTCACTATTTTGCATCAAGTATCAAACAAACAATCCTAGGCTCTGATACCACTGTTGGGTTTTGAGCATTCTAACACTTCCTAAGTGTACATACAACCCTAATAAACCTTGGATCTATGTTTGTCTAAGGTACATGCAAAATATTATTTTCCAAGGTTTATAACCTATCTAGCATGGCATGGGGTACTTTTAAACATAAAAAGAACTAGATGAATTACATACCTTTTGTTGATTGTTGATTCCTTGGAGTTTGAGAGCCAAGCACCAATAATGTGAATGCCTCAAATGGAAATCACAAATCACCACAAACTTGGAAAATGTATGAGAGAGTATACTAACTCTTAGAATTCGGCCACCACTATTACACACACTCTAGGGTGTTTTTCATGCAACATAAGCTTGTTTATATAGTGGGCATGGTTAAGGAGAAACCCTAATAACCCATGTCTTTTCCTCTTCCAAGGATCCAAGGGTTAAAGATCCATGGATCATCCATGGACTTCCATATAAGCTTAGCCCATTAACAAATGAGTATTAGCCCACACCATATAAATAGAATAGCCCATGATTTAACTAGTCTTCCTTTTAATCACTAAATTAATTCGTAACAAATTCAAGATTAAAACTAATTAAATAACATGACTTTATATTAATATATTATAACTTATAATATATTAATAAATCGTAAGTATATAATTCTCATAAAATTATCCATAAATAGTTTGGGTGAAGTGCAACCCAAATGGACCATGCCGGGTTGCGTCAAGTATATACCAAATAAGTTATGGAGTTAGACACCTTATCCAAAAAATATATCAAGTTAGAATTACATACCTCTTTGATGTAGAATGTCTTCATGAAGCTTGAGTGCCTATTGCCCCAAGTGTGACACCTCAAATGGTTCACACAACACCAAATGCACATGGAATGACTTGAGAGAAATGGAACACTTCATAAAATCGGTTAGCCCTTATTTCTCACACATAGTGGCCGATTTTGTCAACAATAAGATGCTTATATAGTTAGTGACAATTAGGGTAAACCCTAATTGTCATGGTTTTCCATTTCCTTGGATACATGGGTTCAAATACACCATGGAGCATCCATGGAGCATCTTATGGGTTTTAGCCCAACTTGATAATCCATGAAGCATTACCCCACTATACAGGTATGGATGATTTACACAATCAACCCATATATTTAATTAGTCTTCTTTTGATCACTTAATTAATCCTAGATTAATTCTTGATCAATACTAATTAAATAATCTTATTAATATATTAGAACTTATAATATATTAAAAAACCTTAAGTGTTACTTCTCTCATTATAGTCTATCCAAATGCATGATGCCATGCAACCCAAATGGACCATGCCGAGTCGGGTCAAGTCTTACCAATTATAGTTATGGACTTAGACATTAATCCAATAGTCTCCCACTTGGATAAGTCTAAAACTATTATTGCAAGTATGACTTCAAGAACCGACTGGCAATTGTAGCTCTCAAAAGCTTCTGTCGAACTCTGACCTTGCTGATGATCTCTGACCTTTGTCAATGACTTGTCCATTAGATAAGGGATCATATATTCCTCCATTCTAGATATCATATGGACTGAGACATGGATTATAATCATTCTCTATGTCCATTTTTTGTTTCTCGATTTTCGATTCATGATGACTGACTGATTGAACAAATCAAATCAGTCCTGGCTTGGCCAAGCACTCACATGTATCATCATTAAATAATCGAGGGGCCCATAGATATCGCTTTTATACCGAAGGTAAAAGGAATGGATAAACTTCGACTCATATGGCTTGTTCTACTACTTGTTGAATCATACACAAAGGCACCTTTTATAACATCGAGTTACCAATGTGTTTTCGTGCAATCAATGTACAAGCAACTCATAGTAACAACTCATATCTCTAGGTTTGAAGAATATAAGATATTATCGTCTCATAATCACTCATGATAAAATCCATGAAGTGATTCCAATGAGCGCGGGTTGAATCCAATACTCAGATCTTATGAGCACTCATGAGTGTTGTAGCACCACCTTACCCAACATCTTTGTCACACCCCCGAACCAGACGGCGGAAACGTCCGGGGGCTTGTGCGTGACTTCATCTTGAAATATCATTATAATGAATATAATTGTAACATAACGTCATCATCATCACACGTGTAATATAACAACATTCATTGTTTACATCGAGTATTGTATTTGAATATTGCATGCCAAAATAGCAAGAGTATGATGAAAAAAAATATAACACAATATCCATTAATTTGTTTCCTTCATCCTGCTTCAACGGTTTCCTGAGAATACAAGTTATTTTGAAAAACAGTCAACATAAAAATAGAGGTGAGTTCATAAGCATGTTTGTGAAAATGATTTGTATAACTTTGAAACCACCAGAAAATCTGATATTTTTCTGAAAAGGCCATTGTTTATAAAAAAAAGTGTGAAGATCCGTACCATATGCATGATGATTTCAAAACATGTATAATTGAAGAACTTTAGTATTAATCATACAAGTGAAAATGTTGAACTTCCTCGGAAAACCTGATGTTTTCCAAATACATAAAATGCAGTGATTTCTCAAATTTTATACCGCCACAATGAATGATTTTGATTACTCTTCCTTGATTACTCGGGTGGTATTGGATTAATTAAGGTTTGTGAGTTGTTATAATCATGCATTAGTAATGACTAGTTTATAACTACAGTTTACGAACGATCCTTAGTGGTGTCGCCCGTTATAACTCACTTAATCCAACCACCTTGATTACTCTCGATTATCGCCTTGAATCTGTTTATGCTGATTACTCATAAGCCTAGCAAACGAGGAAAAGAGGAGTACAAATCTTGCTACTTCCGTGAGTTTACTTTAGGCCGTCGGGGATGCGAAAGACACGATGGTCCAACTTGCATTTGATTACTTTGACCTTACTAGCAATACTAATTGGCCACTAGGGCCCAATAGCACATAAAAGCTATTGAAAGTCCTTTTATAAAGAATTGGGTCATAGGAGGCCCAGTAACATATAAGCGTTATCCCTTTGGGCCCAAATATCATGTTAATGGACTTGCAAGGTCCAACAAGCATGATTTGAAACTTCTAAGCCCAAAGTTTGAATAATTACTCATCTTAGGTTTCACATATCTATTGGAGGGTTCAATTTTACGGTTGTTGTAATGGTATCGATTCGAGACCGATCGATTCGTTTGTAACGATATTTGGAGTTAAACGTGTATTCGTTTTTTGATTTTTCGGCAGTCGTGGTTTTTGTACTTTGACTCAATGAAACTATTTGTTTAAAAGTAGAAGTTTGACCCTTTTCACACCTTTCTTTTTATAAAAATAACAAATTTAGTCCTTTATATAAAAGAAAAGACATTTTTTGCCCTTAAAACATTTTCTTGACACCTTTGTATCATAAATTTGTTGAAATGATGATTTTAAATCAAAATTTATTTTGTTAAATGTTTTAGTCCTTTTAGAATAGTAATTTCGGTTAAAACCCAACTTTTCACAATTTTTACAGTTTTGGCCCGAAATCAAAAAACTTTACATTTTTTATCCTTTTTGGAAATAAAAAGCATTTTTGACCCTAGAAATAGTTTTATTACCCTTTTTATCCCCTGTTTTGAAGAAAGTTTCATTTCAACCCCTTTAGTTGTCATTTTTCGCAATTTTGGGCTTATTGGGCTAAAAGGCCCAAAATTAGCCCATTAAGCTAAAAATTTACATTTCAAGTCCTTTGAAAATTTTAATATTCAGAAAAACAATTATGGAAACTTTTTTTTGACTCTTTTGGCCCTTAAGAAACCGTGACTTGGCAATTTTTAACCCAAGTTTTGTATTTTTGACAATTTAAGCCCAAAGATGGGTTTTATGTTGGAAATATGTTCATCATAATCTTATAAGTTATTATTCTTGACTTGTTTAGTGTAAAATAACTTAGATCATGTTTGTTTCCTTTCTCATGTCATAGATCTCGAGTATCACCCCTTTTTGGTTACATGTTCATCATAAAAACACATAAAAACACACATACATGCATAAAATCACACATGACATACACATACACATAGATCTACACATTTTCTTGTATTCTCCCTCATAAAACACATAAAAACCAAAAAGAGAGGGGTATGAAACTCACCTTGTTTGAAGGTTTCGGATTTTGATGAAGAAATGAAGAGATTTTTGGGTCTTAGCACACCTTTGTTATGGATCTCGAGTTTATGAAGCTTCTAAGGTGTGATCATGGGATAAAACCATGTGAGAAGGAGTTGTTCATGTTAAGATGAAAGAAGATACTTGTGTTTGACAATAACTTACCAAGTTAGAGAAAAACTTGCAATGATCCTCTTGATTCACACTTGTATTACTCGGAAATTTGAAGGGAAAAGGAGAGTGAATTTCCTTGAGTTTGAGAGTAAAATGGAAGAGATCTTTGAAAGTTAAATGATGGTGGTGGTAGCCAAGAGTATGAAGAAGAGGGAAAGAAGGAGATTATGTAGAAGTGTGGTAGCTTGGAAGCATGGGATTTCTTGTTACATGGTGGGTAATGTGCCTAGAAATCCTATAGTCCATAATGAGGTGTCTTTGTATTAATTAGTTACATTTATTCATTTTTTTTATAATTTGGGCCAAGAATGGGCTTGACAAGATGATAGAATGGTTTTGGGCTCCTTTCTTCACTTGGTTCGAAGTTATGAAGCCTAATAAAAAAATTTCGGCCCATTGCGCCCTTAAGTGTGTTCACGGCCCAAATGGAATAAATGGATGGGTTTAATGGTCCATTAGGGTTAATTAGAGTTGTCATGGCCTAATAGGCCCCTTAAAGGTAAACAAATTTATTTTAGGCCCATTATGGCCCTAAATGTTAAGTTTCATGAAGGTGGATCCAACTAAAGTCCATTTAGGGTTCCTAGGCCCAAGATGGTGAAGTTGGAGATTTATACGTCCATTAGACCCAATAAGAAAACCCTAGTCCATAATGAACTTGAGTCGGGATTCCTAGGGTTTCCAACCCTTATTTGAACATATGTGATGTATCTGAATGAGAATAGAGTATGGTATTCACTTAGAGTACAAGTTATTACACTAGGTGAATGATTGCATGAGAGTAGAATTTCCTAGCAAAATGCCAGTTGTGACATCATCCCCCCGTTAGAGGGAATTTCGTCCCGAAATTCTTTCAAAAGATAGGTTCATGAATGAGAGAATAGGTGAGGGTACTTCTGCTACATCTGATCTTTGCATTCCCATGTGAATTCCGGTCCATGCTTAGCGTTCCATCGAACCTTCATAATCGGAATGCGGCTCTGCATCGTATGCTCCACTTCTTTATCCTTTATCTCAACTGGTTCTTCGATGAACAGGAGATTCTTGTTTACTCTGATCTCTCCTAAAGGAATGTTAAGGGTTTTGCCTGATAGGCACTTTTTCCAATTCGAGGCGTGGCACACGGGGTGTACATTGCTGGGCTCTACAGGCAGCTGCAGCCTGTAAGCCTTCGGACCAATCTGAGAAAGAATCTCGAGCAGTCCAATGTATCGTGGGTTTAGTTTTCTCGTTTCCTAAAGCGAATAATTCCTTTCTATGAAAAAACTTTCATTAGTACCCGATCTTCGACTTGGAATTCCAAAGGTTTTCGTCATTTGTCAGCATAACTCTTCTGTCTGGCTCGTGATGCTTGAAGTCGAGTTCTGATTTGGATTATCTTCTCTGTCGTTTCGCGAATGGTTTTCTAGTCACGTCAGTACTTTCTATGAAAAAACTTTCATTAGTACCCGGTCTTCGACTTGGAATTCCAAAGGTTTTCGTCATTTGTCAGCATAACTCTTCTGTCTGGCTCGTGATGCTTGAAGTCGAGTTCTGATTTGGATTATCTTCTCTGTCGTTTCGCGAATGGTTTTCTGGTAACGTGAGAGTACTGACGAGTGATTTGCATTTTCGACCATAAAAAAACCTCGAAAGGAGCAACCTTGATGCTCATGCGATAGCTGTTATTGTATGAGAATTCAATCAAGGGCAACTGGGTATCCCATGACTTGTTGAATTCAAACACCCAGACTTGGAGCATGACTTCGAGTGGTTGAATGGTCCGTTCGATTTGGCTATTGGTTTAAGGGTGGTAAGCAATGCTCATGACTAGTTGTATTCTCATAGCCTTTTGAAGTGACTGTCAAAGTCTTGAAGTAATCTCGTTATCTCGATCCGAGATAGTAGATACCGATATTTCATGGAGTCTCACGATCTCCTTGATATAGATCCCAACTAATCTTTCTGTCTTGTTTGATTTCTATATTAGCAGGAAATGGGCAGATTGGGTTATCCTTTCGACGGTCACCCGAATAGTGCCCAACTCAACTCTTATAACAATAAGCTTCGTCTTATGAATTCTAGAGCTTTATCCATTCATGCAGTGCTTCCTCCGCAGTATTCTCCGGCTTTGATGCTTTCCAAGGTCGGTCGCAGGTGTTGACAGTGTTTTGTTCTTGCTTCGAGAGCAGAAGGGTATGTTAATGATGAAGATAATTAAAAAGGCTGACTAGGAATGGTTGGGATAACTTGGTTCGTAGGGTCCATGAATACCGTGGGAGCATTCATTAGACCGAAGGGTATCAAAATGAATTTGAAATGGTCGCGACGAGTTCGGAAGGAAGTTTTCGGAATGTCGTCTTCTCGGACTCAAAGTTGATGATAACCGGTTCTTAGATCTATTTTAGAGAAGTAACTAGCTCCTTGGAGCTAGCCAAATAGATCGTCAGTCCGAGGGAGTGGGTATCGGTTTTTGATAGTGAGCTTATTCAATTTCCTAAAATCGATGCACGTTCTAAAGGATCTGTCTTCTTGCAGAACAAGATTGGAGCTCTCCAGGGTGAGAAGCTTGGTCTGATGAATCCTTTGCGCAATAATTCTTCTCAATTGACTGGATAACTTGTGAATTTTCGGCGGGAGTCAACCTATAGGGTGAATTGGCAATTGATGTGGTTCCCGGTATGAGGTCGATTCGAAATTTCGACCTATCTCTCTGGGATATTCCCGAAAGTTCTTCAGGAAACACATCCGGAAAATCACATGCTACTGGAATACCGTGTATGCTTACCTCTTCTTTGGTCTTGTCCACAACATGAGTGAGGAAAACGTAGTTCTTCTGGTGCAGGCACTTTTGTGCCTTGATGCACGAGATAGGACGGGGATTTGGTGCCATGTTTATCACCATGGATTATTAGAGTTTTGTGATTGGGAAGGTGAAGGCAAACGGCCTTCTCGCGACACATAGCATCAGGATGGTGGGGGCTTAACCCATCCATGCCGATTATCACGTCAAAACTCCTAATATTTACTGGCATCAAGTCTATTGAAATGAAGGGTTGTTTAGTGTTAAGGTGTTCCCTACATAAATATATTTGGTTGATTCGGTTTTCCCATTAGTCATCTCCACCGTCAAGGCTTAGCTTTTCCTCTGGGATTGTTTTTTTAGTAAGTGCTCGAATTTGTTACTAACGAAGCTTCACTCAGCTTCACTATCGAATAAGAGGTAAGCAAAAGAGTTGTTAAGTGGGAACATACTAGTAACAACTGCCGGGTCTTGGTCAGCTTCGCCTTGACCCAAGGTCAGGACCATTTCTGATCCTACTGCTCCTTGATTGTCATCCTTGGTGCAATTGCGCCAGAAGTGACAGGTTCCTCCATACCCATAGCAGGTGTGACTGGTCTCATCATTGGTGTTGTTGTTAAGGTTGTTGCGATTGTTGTTGTTTTCATTTGGCTGACGATTCTGACATGGATAAGTTCTACAGTATTTGGTGGTGTGATTCTTTCGGTTGCATTTCTTACAATGCATCTCCTGACAGGCTCCGTTATGATGGAAATTGCATTGGTTGCATTTTGGAAGGCTTCCAGCATATGGTCTCGCTGATGTTGGTGTAATAGGGGTCATGGTTGCATGAACAACAACAACAACATGTTGCTTCTTTGAGAACCTTTGAGTTGGCTGTCCCTTTCTCTTACTTCCAGGATTTTTCTTCCTACTCTTAAGCTTGGGGTTTAGTGTGCCTTGAAAAGCTGTCACTTGTTGGTTCCCATGCTTGTTCCCTTGGCTGGAGTTGTCAATGCTATTTCCGCCTCCATTGGTGTTGCTTGCATTGATTTGTGCCATAGCAGCGGCTACTGCCGCTGTTACAGCAGCTTGGAATGTAGCAGAGTCCATCTGCAGGAGCGGTGTCTCGCGGGTGTGCTTGTTATTCCTGCGGGGTGGCATTTTCCTGCTGCATGTTGATAAGCTAGATCGTAAGTAATAATCGTCATTCCTGGTTGTACTTTATAAATTTTGCATCTTGTTGTATAATTCTCACTGCTTCCATCTACATCCCTATGATGTATTCGCGGTAGTAGGTAATCACAGATTTGGCACGATTGTTACGTCTATCCTTAGAGTATATGGGTTGTTTTGGTTTCGAGATCCTTAAGTATCTAGCTGTTTCGAGGGTGTGATTGAATTTATGCAATAATTTGAAATAATGATAGCACATAATCATTTCATTAGTACACGAAAGAGAGTCATATCAGATAGTAGGGGGAAAAAGAAAAGTTTGATCCTAATTGTGGCGGAAAGTGTCTGGTGGTGGTGCTGATGAAGTGGATGCACCTCGGAGACGAGCTACTTGTTGCTCGGTATCTCGTAATCGTACCTCCCAAACTAATCGTCTCACTCGGGAGTCTCCGTTCACTTCATGTGCTTGTCGCTCATCTCTCTCAATAGCAAACCACATTTGTTCTGTTCAATTTGGGGTGTCCTAAGCTTGGTTATCAATACCTCAGGTGCACCGGACCATGACTGGGAGGGCCCGGTCAGCTGGTCCTTTATGACTAAGATCGAAGAGACCTCAGTTCCTACCGTAGTGTAGTTGTATCCCCTTCTGGTGACTCTATCTCCAAATATCGTGTGCCTAAGGGGGCATGGGGCCACCGGTGCCCACACAATAAGTCGGTACTCTAGCCCTACATGGAGGATTGATGACATCGGATTCTGCATCCGAGTCATCATCATCATTGCCCTTGGGCTCTTCCTCTTCGAGGTCCACTATTGACTCAGTGGGTCCATCTGCAAGTTCTAATTCATGTTCCTCCTTTGGTTCTTCCTCTGAGTCTCCTTCTGGGTCTTCTTCTGGGTCGAGCCACCCTGCTATTCCATGACTAGCGAGATAGGGATTTCCTGGCTAATAATACTCGTCTATAGTGTATTGCACGAAGGGGTATAAACACTAGAAACAAATAGCATACCAATTACTCCTATAGTAATTTAATTTTGCTTAGGTTTGGTTCTATAAGCTCTTTGGATAATTAAATGGTAAGTTTTTGATTCATTGTCCATCACGATTACTCCCAAACACATGTTGGTCGTATTTTGAATGAATATAGTTGATCAGGCTACATTCACCCCCAAAACGACTACATAACTTCCTGAGTTTAATAGCGATGTTCAAATCCTCCAAAGACTTTTACTGTTCTTATAGTGTTATTATTCTAAAATGCACACAAAGGTATGTATTTTAATTATTATGTTCAGGGTTGTTTAGTCCCATTGTATTTGTAGTTGCATATCATGTATGATTATATATGCTAGTTCACTATAAACAATGCTCTGATACCAATCTGTCACACCCCCGAACCAGACGGCGGAAACGTACGGGGGCTTGTGCATGACTTCATCTTGAAATATCATTATAGTTAATATAATTGAAACATCACATCATCATCTATAATTGAAACATCACATCATCATCATCACACATGTAATATAACAACATTCATTGTTTACATCGAGTATTGTATTTGAATATTACATGCCAAAATAGCAAGAGTATGATGAAACAAAATATAACACAATATCCATTAATTTGTTTCGTTCATCCTGCTTCAACGGTTTCCTGAGAATACAAGTTATTTTGAAAAACGGTCAACATAAAAATGTTGGTGAGTTCATAAGCATGTTTATGAAAATGATTTGTATAACTTTGAAACCAACAGAAAATCCGATATTTTCTGAAAAAGCCACTGTTTATAAAAAAAAGTGTGAAGATCTGTACCATATGCATGATGATTTCAAAACATGTATAATTGAAGAACTTTAGTATTAATCGTACAAGTGAAAATGTTGAACTTCCTCGGAAAACCCGATGTTTTCCAAATACATAAAATGCAGTGATTTCTCAAATTGTTATACCACCACAATGAATGATTTTGATTACTCTTCCATGATTACTCGGGTGGTGTTGGATTAATTAAGGTTTGTGAGTTGTTATAATCATGCATTAGTAATGACTAGTTTATAACTACAGTTTACGAACGATCCTTAGAGGTGTCGCCCGTTATAACTCACTTAATCCAACCACCTTGATTACTCTCGATTATCACCTTGAATCTGTTTATGCTGATTACTCATAAGCCTAGCAAACGAGGAAAAGAGGAGTACAAATCTTGCTACTTCTGTGAGTTTACTTTAGGCCGTCGGGGATGCGAAAGACACGATGGTCCAACTTGCATTTGATTACTTTGACCTTACTAGCAATACTAATTGGCCACTAGGGCCCAATAGCACATAAAAGCTATTGAAAGTCCTTTTATAAAGAATTAGGTCATAGGAGGCCCAGTAACATATAAGCGTTATCCCTTTGGGCCCAAATATCATGTTAATGGACTTGCAAGGTCCAACAAGCATGATTTGAAACTCCTAAGCCCAAAGTTTGAATAATTACTCATCTTAGGTTTCGCATATCTATTGGAGGGTTCGATTTTACGGTTGTTGTAATGGTATCGATTCGAGACCGATCGATACGTTTGTAACGATATTTGGAGTTAAACGTGTATTCGTCTTTTGATTTTTCGGCAGTCGTGGTTTTTGTATTTTGACTCAATGAAACGATTTGTTTAAAAGTAGAAGTTTGACCCTTTTCACACCTTTCTTTTTTTAAAAATAACAAATTTAGTCCTTTATATAAAAGAAAAGACATTTTTTGCCCTTAAAACATTTTCTTGACACCTTTGTATCATAAATTTGCTGAAATGATGGTTTTAACTCAAAATTTATTTTGTTAAATGTTTTAGTCCTTTTAGAATAGTAATTTCAGTTAAAACCCAACTTTTCACAATTTTTACAGTTTTGGCCCGAAATCCAAAAACTTTACATTTTTTATCCTTTTTGGAAACAAAAAGCATTTTGACCCTTGAAATAGTTTTATTACCCTTTTTATCCCATGTTTTGAAGAAAGTTTCATTTCAGCCCCTTTAGTTGTCATTTTTCGCAATTTTGGGCTTATTGGGCTAAAAGGCCCAAAATTAGCCCATTAAGCTAAAAATTTACATTTCAAGTCCTTTGAAAATTTTAATATTCAGAAAAACAATTATGGAAACTTTTTTGACTCTTTTGGCCCTTAAGAAACCGTGACTTGGCAATTTTTAACCAAAGTTTTGTATTTTTGACAATTTAAGCCCAAAGATGGGTTTTATGTTGGAAATATGTTCATCATAATCTTATAAGTTATTATTCTTGACTTGTTTAGTGTAAAATAACTTAGATCATGTTTTTTTCCTTTCTCATGTCATAGATCTCGAGTATCACCCCTTTTTGGTTACATGTTCATCATAAAAACACACATACATGCATAAAATCATACATAACATACACATACACATAGATCTACACATTTTCTTGTATTCTCCCCCATAATACACATAAAAACCAAAAAGAGAGGGGTATGAAACTCACCTTGTTTGAAGGTTTCGGATTTTGATGAAGAAATGAAGAGATTTTTGGGTCTTAGCACACCTTTGTTATGGATCTCGAGTTTATGAAGCTTCTAAGGTGTGATCATGGGATAAAACCATGTGAGAAGGAGTTGTTCATGTTAAGATGAAAGAAGATACTTGTGTTTGACAATAACTTACCAAGTTAGAGAAAAACTTGCAATGATCCTCTTGATTCACACTTGTATTACTCGGAAATTTGAAGGGAAAAGGTGAGTGACTTTCCTTGAGTTTGAGAGTAAAATGGAAGAGATCTTTGAAAGTTAAATGATGGTGGTGGTAGCCGAGAGTATGAAGAAGAGGGAAAGAAGGAGATTATGTAGAAGTGTGGTAGCATGGTGGGTAATGTGCCTATAAATCCTATAGTCCATAATGAGGTGTCTTTGTATTAATTAGTTACATTTATTCATTTTTTTATAAGTTGGGCCGAGAATGGGCTTGACAAGATGATAGAATGGTTTTGGGCTCCTTTCTTCACTTGGTTCGAAGTTATGAAGCCCAATAAAAAAATTTCGGCCCATTGGACCCTTAAGTGTGTTCACGGCCCAAATGGCATAAATGGATGGGTTTAATGGTCCATTAGGGTTAATTGGAGTTGTCATGGCCTAATAGGCCCCTTAAAGGTAAACAAATTTATTTTAGGCCCATTATGGCCCTAAATGTTAAGTTTCATGAAGGTGGATCCAACTAAAGTCCATTTAGGGTTCCTAGGCCCAAGATGGTGAAGTTGGAGATTTATACGTCCATTAGACCCAATAAGAAAACCCTAGTCCATAATGAACTTGAGTTGGGATTCCTAGGGTTTCCAACCCTTATTTGAACATATGTGATGTATTTGATTGAGAATAGAGTATGGTATTCACTTAGAGTACAAGTTATTACACTAGGTGAATGATTGAATGAGAGTAGAATTTCCTAGCAAAATGCCAGTTGTGACAATCTTTGACCTCTACAAGCCCAACCCATGACAGACTTGATTCATATCTACTTCTAACATATGACCGATTGTGGATGTTTGAATAACTTAGTCGTTCAGGAAGAACGACCTAGTTATTCTGGAAGTGAAAACATGCAAAATGAAACACAAGAATAATTGAATCCAATATGGTCTCAGAACTTATGAATATAAATAAAACACCTTTTATTTATCACCATATGATTACACATTATTCATTGCATACTGTTTCAGCTATCAACTTTATTCTTGAATTACAACACTAGTTGTCCCATGCTCCGAGCATGTACACTATGTTTTCTAAACACTAGTCATGCCATACACCAAGTATGCACACTATGTTTGTCTATGATCTTTACATTGTGAAATAAACCAATCGAACCATGATTCTAATTTCACACTCCCAAATCCTTATTGTAAATGTAAGAATTCCAAATCCTTATCATTTATCGAAATCTGTTAGATTTTAAACTTATATGCATTGGTCCTCTTGTAACGATTATGCACAAAGTCACAAAGAATTGTCAACAAACATTACAGAGTATTCCAATGGAGATCAACTCCATGGAACTGAAGTCTCATATTCAAAATTCATTGCCTTTGAACATTCTTCTTGCATTAAGTTTCCTAATCCTACACATATAACTTCCACCTTCCCATATTCCCATTTTGACTATCACTTTTGAACAAGAGTTGCCTCTTTGCAGAATATGTCAATATGGTCCTTCCAAAATTAACACCATACTTCCAACTATCCCTGAGCAACCAATCTTTGGTAAACCTTAGATTGTCCTTGACGATTGCTTAATCCTTTTAGTCATATCCAGTTCTAGACCTTTTCCCTTCTAAATGCCCAGGCATTTGGAAACTTTTAGAAATGATGAATATAGCACATGTAATCGATCCTATATCCGAAGCATATGGGACACGATTCATGATGTCTCACATAAAGACTAAAGTAGTCTTTTGCTATAATATTTCCATTTCAATTTGCCAAGTTCTCATAATTCAGATTATGAAAAGGGATGCCGTAATCATAATCGAATTTTAGAACGCAAATAATGGACCCATATATAGAATTTTCTTATGTTGAGTCATTCCAACATAACATTTATATATATACTTGACTAAATTTGATTAAAATCTCACGATCTAAGCTTATAGATTTGAGATGAAGTATAATTTCCTCTCCCTTAGTTATAGCAAAACAACTTTTTCCCAATTGAAACCTTTTTTTTCTATAATTAACATTGCTAACTTGCAACCTTTATCATAATTATCATGCTCCCACTAACATGATGATTATTATCATAATACTTATGCTCCCACTAGCTTTGACATGTACTCAGAAATCAACTGGACTTCTAGAAATCAATAATGTATTGACTTTCATACCAAAGTTCAGATTTCTGATACGAGATGCTTTGATAAAACTTTATCAAAATCATACACCTATCCTTAGATAGCATGCATGTGTGTCTAAAAAATTTCAGAACTATGAAAAGGGATGTCGTAATCATAGTCTCAATTGTTAAGACCTTTTGCCATCTGCTTAAAGTCTACTTGGTGGAAGTGTTTCCTCACCATCATTTTCATGAATCAGAGAGAAACCTTATGACCCTTAGATTTTCTGGTGCATGTGTTCTTATCCATGTGAATTGTCAAAACCATAGTCACAAGAAAAGGATAATGACAAATCCAAACACATATGGACTGAACTCAATCTTAATTTCTTGCCACCTGGCAGCTCAAGGGCCTGTCATTGCTTCCAAGTTGTTATGCAACCAATTGAGAACTCTAAGAACTCACATGCAAAGCCAACTTTAACTGGAATGGGCACATAAATAGAAATATTTCAACACGATAGGTTATAAACCTCACGTCGTGTGCTAGTGTTAAACTACAGGTTTTTTTTATTCTTGATTATATCTTGAAATACTTTTCAGGATCTTTAAGACTCCCACTGTCCTCTTGACATATAAGACTATCTTGCCAAATATTTAATAGATAGTTTGGATTCTTTATCAAGACAAATACTTCACACAATTGGTCTTAGTTGGTCTTTGTTTTATCCAAAAACATCACAACTTACCAATTTCAAATGTACAAGAGTAGAAAACTTTTACTCTTACATTTAGTGTTCTAGACCTTCTTTAAGACATGTCACTCAATTTATAATCTTAGAGTATGACTCTAAGAATTGTTTTTGGAACGAAGTATGAATCATCTTCTTGATTTAACCACTTCAACAATTCATGACTCCTCTTCTTAACCATAAGAATGCACTAAGATGTCCTTAGAAGACCAATTATGATATGGTTTCTTAATCATCAAGATGATCACAAAACATGATACTAAAGTACTCTCCCATCTTTTCAGATTTGAGAAACTTTTATCTTTCTGCCTAATTTGACTCTTCTTATTTGTTCTGCCTTATAATGAAACTTTTCCAATGTTTCAGAATTATACTTAAACTTGTAAATATAACCATATTTACTGAACTTAAGTAAATCATGACGAATAGTATTATCGATGTTTTTTGGTGGACTTAATCAGTGCACAAGAATGTGTACTCGATCCCTTAGTCCATTACTTGACTCACACATCCATGTGAACAAGTAGTTAGTCTTAATTTTTTCCAATGCTTGAAAATTCTCATTCATCATGCTATACAACTTGCATGATTCCAAGTTTCTATCCAACTGAAACTTGGGTGACGATAATCTTTCCTTATTTGGTAAATTTAGACATTACCACAAATGAGAGAATCAAATTCACTTTCCAATATTGCTCTCAGTGGAATCTTATAAGCAACAATTTTCCACAAACACCATTGTAAGGATACATAACATAAATAAAATCAAAAATTTCCTTTTATTTTAAAACTTTGCGGAAAAACTTATCCTTACAATCCATATGAAAATTTGTTGTTATCTATTCCTAAGCAATATCTCATAACTCCTAAGAAGTAGCTCAAGAATCCGATCTTCAAACTATACGATAGAAATCCATCTACGCGATCAGATTCAACATATTCTTTCTTTAAGTTCCTTCACATTTCTTTGATTCTTAAAACATCACCATGTGACCCAGTCACATCATGTATCAAGAATCTCAGAGTAGAAACTTAGCAGAGTTAGATAGTGGACTTTACCTAAAGTAGAGTCAAACTTATTGACTTTAACACCCTTAGGTAAATTGGCAGCTTTGCAACCAATGCCCCTTCCTTTGGCAATTTAACATATGGACGCTTTGGTAATGGAACATGGGACTATCACAGAATTAGCCTTTCTCTTTACCATTTGGTCAACCAAGTTGACTATGGCCGATCCCTTTCCATTGGGAAGAGAGAGCTTTACTGGATATCCAATGTCATTATTGTCAATGTCCACAAGTTTTAGGAAGTTGATCTTAGCAAATAGATACGATCATTAAGGGTCTTGTCATAGTCTGTTTCATAGGAGTCCCAAAGGAACTCACTATGTGACTTAGAAAGTGATTGAACCACCAACTTTCTCAAGACTTTGACACCCAACTCTCCCGGCTTGTCAATATGTGACTACATCTCCAAGATGTGACCACACATAGACCTTTGCTTGCCAATAGGGCTTGAGTGACCTTAAACTTTTCAAGAACTTGTGGGTTAGGGAGATTAATTGGAGGAGGTGAAAGAAGTATGATTTCCATGGGACGTCATCTTCATTTAGGAAAGCTTGTTTCAAGAGATTTGGGAAGATCATAAATGTCTAAACCAGACATCTTTTGGGAGATATTCAAGATAGTTGATTTAAAGTCCTTAATATAACACCTAATATGAAATATTAATGCTAGGACCCAACACAATACTTTTATAACTTGGAAGAGGGATTCCGTAATCCAAGCTATAAAATATTTGAAGGTGGGTGAATGACGATTCACCAATTTCCACCAAGATAAACGAAATGTATTATTAGGTTTTAACTGGTTTTGAAACTCCTAGATTCTTTTGAGATTCATTGAACTTTTCAATGGCATGTTTCAATCTCGGGTGTGCCCTTCAGGTTTTGTGACTGGGATGCCGAGGATCACAAAACAAGGTGTGAAGTAACCATGCAAATTACTTGGTACCCTTAAGTGTTTACCCCTCAATCGATGTGCCGGTTAACCACACACACTCCATCGATACTATGATAAACATTAAGTTACCCTTTGCCTACCTTGTTAAATACGAGTTAGTGTGCCGGTTAACCACACACGCTCCAATAACCGACTTAAACAAAGTGCAAAGTGTAATTTCATGGATTAGCACCTTATTCACTTTTTCCTAAGTAACTGATATGTGTATTTTTATATATATTTTTATACACTTTATCTTAATATTTTGGCCTTATTTATTCTACTTTAGAACTAAAAAGTACTCATAATACTTTGAATTATGTTTTGCAGCTATTTGTTGTCGATAAAGCACAAAAGAAAAGACTGAAGCGGAAACCGGGCTTAGAAGCTAAAAGAAAGAAAAGAATGCTGAGGTAGCGAGTACGCTCCGCGTAATGAAATGGTACGCACCGCGTACACCTTTGCACCGGATAGACTTGATCGCGTGATTATCTTGAGTACGCGCTGCGTAATCCTAAGTACGCCCAGCATACTTAGGTCGGCCACAAAGACTATAAATGTCGATTTTTAGCTAACCAGGAAGGGGGATTCGACTTCTAACCTAATTTAGTCGACAATTAACTTCTGTTAAGCCGTTTTGAGGGTCTAGAAGGCGGCCGGAAGGCCGTTAAGCTAACGGGAGCGGAGATCGGAAGGATTGGAGAGCGAATACATGTCGGTTATCATATGGATTGCTAACGTGACCATGTTTAGCATTCCATTGTGGTACTTTTCTGTATTTAGTTTCTGATTTGGGTGTAAAAACCTTTTACTTTGTGTTTATGATTGAATGAAGCTTTGATTATTAGACTAATTGCTATATTAAATAGTTTATTTGTGTTTAATTTATCTTGCCAAGCTTGTTTAAAGATCCTCATGTGTTAATGATGATTATTTTCTGTTAATTGTTAAGTGAATTGAGTTGCTTGAACATCCGCTTGATTTGCTTGTCTCTTATGATTTTTGATGACCATCGAGATTATAAGACTAGAAATAACGAATGTGAAACTAGGATTAATTTGAGAATAAGTAAGTTAATGTGTGAGCCTTGTTTGATGACCATCAACAAGAGGTTAATTAAATGTCTACATTGATTAACTATATTTACAAGTCTTGCTTGATACGAACTGAATACTAGGAAGCATGTTAGTTTAATCAACTGATCACTGTTTAAATTGACTTGTTTGCTAAAGGATTAGTTATAGTGAACATGAATCTAATCATTTTAGGAATCGGTGAACATGAATAAATGAATTTGTGTATGCAATTGTCTATGTTTTTAAGGTGTAATTTATCTAAACCAAAGTACCTGAAGAGATGTGCTTTCCTGTTAGTTTATCGAGAGTTGTTAATTAATTGTTAGTTTGATATTTATTTCTTTATTCTTTTCGTGTGACATATAACCTATAACCAAATATATTAAATTAATCCACCGTTCCCTGTGATCGACACCCGACTTACCTAAGCTATATTGTAATCTGACTAGGTACACTGCCTATAAGTGCATAGATAGTCTAAGTTTGTTAGGTTATAAATATTAAAATTAGTGGGTACTTTTGTGCACATCAAGTTTTTGGCGCCGTTGCCGGGGAACGGCTTGTCATTAATTTATTTTATTTGATTATGCGTTATTTGTTTTTAGTTAGTTTTTATTTTTAGTTTTTATTTTTAGTTGATTTACGATGATATCATTTCACTTGTCGGGAAGGTTCTTGTTTTTATTTTGCAGGAATTTGGGATTGTACACATTGCTTGACGTTACTTTTTGCATGGGTTTCGGGAATGAAAGCGATTAGGGAATTCTTGACCTGCTTAGCCTGCTACTTTGTTGATTTGTCCAACTCAATCCATGAGGCGTAGTATAGTAAGGCGTATTGTGGTGGTTAAGTGGAAGACCGAGCTCTTGCTGCTCTTGACTAGTTAGGTCACTTCTTGTTCCGCTTTTAGTTAAAGGTGCAAGGAAAACAAAGGAAATATTCTAACGGGTCCCGAAAGTGGGTGTTTTCGCAAACCAATTCTTGCATGCAAAAGTTTTTTTTGATCAACCATTATTGTTTGATCTCGACAAAGATAAGTGGTTATGACGTCTCATATATTTTTATTTTTATTTTTTATTTTTTTTTTCACTCATCGTGAAGTCATCATTAGCTAAAGAAATTAAAAAGGAAAAAATAAATAAGTTTTAAGTCCCAAGATTAAATAATCAAAAAGAAAAGGAAGTTAAATTAAAGAAAAAGGAAATTTTCAATTACACTTACGCCCCGCGTAAGTTATATTACGCCCAGCGTAATTCAACATCTGATCGCGGATGAACATTTCAAGGGGTTGAGGTACGCCCCGCGTAACACGGCGACCAGGTATATCTCTTGACCCGTTGACTTCTTCTTTATTCTGTTCACAACTCTTCTCTCAAACACGAACTGTGACGGCGATTTCATTCCAAGATATACGATTTTGCTTCTTTTCTTGTCAAATTCAACACACAAGTAAGCTTTTCGATTACTCAGTGTCATGTATTTGTGTTTCAATCGAAGGAATAAGTTGCATTTGGCCTTTGTTTGAATTCTAGGGTTTATATGTTTCTTGGATTCGGACCGATTTCGCAAATGTATGTATGGATTAGGGCTTGAATGGACCGGTTTCGGTTAATACACTAAACCCTCGGACCTAATTTCGTCTTAATCCCGTCCCACACCCATCTATTTGACCTCAGGGACGACACCATGCGTAACCTGCTGACTTCGAGTTCTTGACTGCTACACATGATTCCCTGTCGAGTATTGTCACTAGACACCAGATAATGGGAATTGATTTTTAAGGGGTGGTCCCAATTTTTTTCTACTGTGATTGGACCACACAAACCTTATGCTCGATATATCTCATATATATGCCATGCTGTGTTTATTTGAAAAATTGTGATATGGTTTATGATTTTAGCACAAGCAAGCGAACCAGGACACATACTTGTGAACCTGGACGTACGCCCAGCGTACGCTGGATGTACGCCCAGCGTACTGCCCCTATCCAGTTCCATTTTTTTTGTTTAAAAATTATTAATGCTGTGATATTTTGTTTGGATATGTGTGTGTGTTAATATGTGCAAATTATGGCTCGAAGGACACAAAGAACCAACCCACCCGAGGATGTAACCGATCATCGCTTTTTACAATTTCCGCAAACGCTGAACGATGCTACCCGGGCGCTTTATGTCACCAACTTAAGCTTGCTTCTCACCAAGGAGATTGATATTGCACCCTCATTCGACTGGGAGTTGGCTACCAGGACTGGACTTGCTGCATTGATCCAGGAATTTTTGCAATACACACACTCGGACGCGAGTGGTGTGGAATTGTTTGTGTGTCAGGGATGGGCGCGTTTGTTCAGGATCCAGGAGCCTGTATATCGGGAGTTTTTGCTGGAGTTCTACGCTACAGTTTCCTATGATCCTAGGAAGGCACTCGATGACAGGACAACCTTTGCTTTCAGACTGGGAGGAGTGAGCCGGGAATGCAGCGTGATAGAGCTTGCTACTCGGGTGGGTATTTACACAGCCGACGAGACGAGGAGTGTCCACTTCCCGACATTCCTTGCTGACTGTCTCACGGACTGGCCGGAGGACTATAATGAGAACACATTTTGGGCCGAGATTACGGGAGGAGTTTATACACCATCTACCGCTCGAGGGGGGATGATTCGGTCCACTACTTACCGAATGTTGCACCGGTTGATTTCTATGTCTCTCACGCATCACAAGAATAGTGAGAGAGTGCCTTCGACGGACCTGTATTTCCTATGGGCACTAGTTACTCCAGGGAGGCACCTGAACCTTCCAGTTGCTTTAGCTGCATACTTGGGACGGAGGGCCAGGGGACTTATGGGAGATAGCCCGATTTGCGGAGGGCATTTTATCACACGGTTAGCTCGATCATACCAGTTGATGACACGTGAGATCACGAGATCGATGGTGTTTCACGACATGAGGCCGATGAGTCTTCAGCTATTGGAGTCGATGCGTGTATTAGAGCGGGGTGGAGATGGTGTTTTGAGGGTTCGAGCAGATGATGAGGCAGAAGAGGAGGGTGCTGCCGAGCCACAGCCAAGACGGGTCCAGCGGCGTCGACCTGCTCCTCGGGGAGCGCAGCAGGGACCTGAGCGAGAGATTGATATGCGCTACCTAGCTCAGGGCATTGACCGTCTTAGTGAGTATGTTGCACATGTGGACATGCAACAGCAGTGGTATGGAAATGTGTTGAACGCATTCTTTGCCCACCAGGGGTTTCAGTATTCGGTTCCCTTTCCACCACCATTCCAGTCACGATTTGATGGGGCCGGTACTTCTGGGACACAGCCACATGATGACGGAGATGACGAGTGATCTTTTTTTTTTATTTTGTTTTTTTTGTTTTGTGTTATTTTTAGTTTTTAGTATTTGGTATGTAATTAAACTTTGATTTATTTGTTTTAATTTTGTTTTCCATATTGATGCTCTTTGGTTGTTTAGATTTCTGCAGAATTTTCGCCCTTAGGAAGCTGGCAGTAAGTTCAGCAGCTAGGTCCGACTGTTGCTAGAGAGAGCGGTATGAGAGTTGAAGATTATAGTCGCGACCCACGATTTGTCATAAGTGTGGGGTGCATATTTATTTCGTGAGCGATCGTTTTGAAGATTGGCATTGTTACGATGTTTTGACTCTTATAATATGGATGAGCAGTTCCCATGCTATAGAGTTTTATTTCGACGCGAGGAGGAAGTATCGTCCCGGCTGCCACGACATGGTTGACACTTTCCTATGTTATGGGGGATTTTTCATCGCGAGTAGAGGATGTCATTCTTGATGAGACGGCGTGGTCGACACTTTCCCACGTCATGGTTATTATACATTGCATTTATTTGCAATATTTTGCACCACATTTTCGAAGATGGCGGTCTTGATTTTATTTTCGGCAAATTCAGAAGCAGCAGTTCCAGTTTTCAGTCTTTCGGCGATATTCAGAGCAGCTTGTAGCAGCCCCATTCGATCTCGCCACAACTACCCAGGGGAGTCTGTTCCTTTTTCTCCCTTTTTATGTTCTTAATTTGTTTTAGCATACAATGAGGGCATTGTATGAAATAAGTGTGGGGTAGGGGTCGGTAAAAGTAAATTAAAATTAAGAAAAAACAGGAAATTGCTAGATTTAGGAAATTTAAATTTTTTAAAAACTTGAAATAATAGTTTAATTTAGAAAATCTAGTGATAATTTAAATTTTGCTAATATTGTATGAGATGATCCGATGAGAACTCAAATGTTTAGTTGAGCCAATACACGTTATAGTGCATTTGTGGCCTCCCTTATTTTAGTGAAATCATGGAACAAAAACATAACCCCGCTTGGTTTGAGGGATGCAATATGTTTAGCAGCCTAAACCTGAAATGTATCCAGGAAAATTATTATCATTAACCAATAAAGGTTGAGGTTGAGCGCCTCTGCTTAAGCATGTAGGGATTTGAGTGAAAAAAAAAAAAGTGAGTTACATGTGAAAAAAAAAAAAGAGAGAGAATTATGAAAAAAGTTTGAAGAATTTTGGAGCAAATAAAGTGAAGATCAAAAGATCAAAATTCTGAAGAAATCCAAAAAGTTGAAGATACCAGAATCAATTCAAATAAGGTGTTGAATTCAAAGAAATCAAAGATCAAATGTCAGAGAAATGAAGAATTCAAAGAAAGCTCCATAGTGGTATCGGAAAATTGTAATTCTAGATTATGTATGCTTAGGTTGCTCAACTAAAAATACCTTGAGGTTAGGAGGTTTTCTGCGGATGGATTCGGAGGGTTGCATAAAATGAGCATTGTTCGGAAAAAGTGGGCGAGTGTTTATGAAGATTGTGAGTATTTAAAATATGGGGGGGGGTACTTTAGGAAAATATTAGACACAAATGTACGCGTTGAGGTCTTGGCATAATGGCTGAGTTTTAAATGGATTGTTTAGTGCGATATTGGTAAAATAAAAGCAAATTTGCTTGGGGGCAAGCAAAGGCTAAGTGTGGGGTATTTTGATATGTGTATTTTTATATATATTTTTATACACTTTATCTTAATATTTTGGCCTTATTTATTCTACTTTAGAACTAAAAAGTACTCATAATACTTTGAATTATGTTTTGCAGCTATTTGTTGTCGATAAAGCACAAAAGAAAAGACTGAAGCGGAAACCGGGCTTAGAAGCTAAAAGAAAGAAAAGAATGTTGAGGTAGCGAGTACGCCCCGCGTAATGAAAATGTACGCGCCGCGTACACCTTTGCACCGGATAGACTTGATCGCGTGATTATCTTGAGTACGCGCTGCGTAATCCTAAGTACGCCCAGCGTACTTAGGTCGGCCACAAAGACTATAAATGTCGATTTTTAGCTAACCAGGAAGGGGGATTCGACTTCTAACCTAATTTAGTCGACAATTAACTTATGTTAAGCCGTTTTGAGGGTCTAGAAGGCGGCCAGAAGGCCGTTAAGCTAACGGGAGCGGAGATCGGAAGGATTGGAGAGCGGATACATGTCGGTTATCATATGGATTGCTAACGTGACCATGTTTAGCATTCCATTGTGGTACTTTTCTGTATTTAGTTTCTGATTTGGGTGTAAAAACCTTTTACTTTGTGTTTATGATTGAATGAAGCTTTGATTATTAGACTAATTGCTATATTAAATAGTTTATTTGTGTTTAATTTATCTTTCCAAGCTTGTTTAAAGATCCTCATGTGTTAATGATGATTATTTTCTGTTAATTGTTAAGTGAATTGAGTTGCTTGAACATCCGCTTGATTTGCTTGTCTCTTATGATTTTTGATGACCATCGAGATTATAAGACTAGAAATAACGAATGTGAAACTAGGATTAATTTGAGAATAAGTAAGTTAATGTGTGAGCCTTGTTTGATGACCATCAACAAGAGGTTAATTAAATGTCTACATTGATTAACTATATTTACAAGTCTTGCTTGATACGAACTGAATACTAGGAAGCATGTTAGTTTAATCAACTGATCACTGTTTAAATTGACTTGTTTGCTAAAGGATTAGTTATAGTGAACATGAATCTAATCATTTTAGGAATCGGTGAACATGAATAAATGAATTTGTGTATGCAATTGTCTATGTTTTTAAGGTGTAATTTATCTAAACCAAAGTACCTGAAGAGATGTGCTTTCCTGTTAGTTTATCGAGAGTTGTTAATTAATTGTTAGTTTGATATTTATTTCTTTATTCTTTTCGTGTGACATATAACCTATAACCAAATATATTAAATTAATCCACCGTTCCCTGTGATCGACACCCGACTTACCTAAGCTATACTGTAATCTGACTAGGTACACTGCCTATAAGTGCATAGATAGTCTAAGTTTGTTAGGTTATAAATATTAAAATTAGTGGGTACTTTTGTGCACATCAGTAACTAAGATTGGGTATTTATAAAAGGTTTAGTTACTTAGTGTTTATCATTAATACTTTTAATGAAGGGATAATTTTAGTCCTTGTCCTACCCGTACGGCTAACGACCCTCCACCGGTCAAGGAAGCGGTGGGTGAGAGTGGACACTCATTAAACTTCCATTTTATAGGCAGTAACCTTATACCCCCCTTATAGACCGGCTTCGTGAATGAGGCATACTAACGGTAAGACTGACTTTACTCTTATACATATATATAAATATTATTAACTTATAATATTATAAAGTATAAGGGTTTAATTTTAACTTTTAAAATTCTAAGGGCTAACTTGGAATTAAAGTATTCATAAGTGAAAACTTTTCAAATTCCAAAACTTGAGGGCAAGTTTTGAAACTATTCAAAACTAATTAATTCCATATCTTATGTGTTTAAAGTAATTTTAATTAAAAGACTCTTCAAGTTCCATAACTTGAGGACAAGTTATGGAAGACTTTAAACTAATAAAAGAATGTAACTTTTCCTTTATTTTGTAACTTATGGAATTAATTAAGTTTACACATTTTATTACTTAATGAAGTGACTCTTGAACCTCCATAACTTGAGGACAAGTTATGGAGTCATAAAACCATTTAATGAGAACAAGACTCTTCATTTTGTAACCTTTGCCAATCTTTTATGAGTTTTAAGAAACTTGAATATGACCTTTCATGTAACTTGAGGACAAGTTACACAACCACATTTTAGAATTATCTCTTAGATTAAAATGGATTGAAAACACATAATCAATTAACTTATCTATTAATCTAAGCAACTCATATGAACAAAGATAACTCACATCAAACTTTTTCATGTAATTAGCATAACTTTTAAACTAATACAAAACATGAATCTATTGACAATTATCTTTGAAATTGGATTAGCATGAACATTACCACATCAAAAACAAGTTTATAAGCTCAAAAACAACTTATGGTAATGTTCCTAGTCCAATTCCAGCCAAAAAACCCGAAGATATGTTGTCTGGAGGCCAAACTCGTCGAGTTCTTCATGGAACTCGTTGAGTTCATGCTCTAATACATGAACTCGTCGAGTTTTCTACCAGAACTCATCGAGTTTTAGGCCATGACAGATTCTTAGCTTCGAAAAAATCTATTTGCATCAAGTATAAGAGAAAGAAAGCCTAGGCTCTGATACCACTGTTGGGTTTTGAGCATTCTAACACTCCTAAGTGTACATGCAACCCTAAATACCTTGTATCTATGTTTTCTCTAATATACATGCAAATATGAACTTTCCAAGGTATTCATCCTAACTAGCATAATAACATTGATTCATATGAATATATCAAGTTAGAATTACATACCTTTTTGATGTAGAATGTCTTCATGAAGCTTGAGTGTCTAGTGCCCCAAGTGTGACACCTCAAATGGTTCACACAACACCAAATGCACATGAAATGACTTGAGATAAATGGAACACTTCATAAAATCAGTTAGCCCTTATTTCTCACACATAGTGGCCAATTTTGTCAACAATAAGATGCTTATATAGTTAGTGACAATTAGGGTAAACCTAATTGTCATGGTTTTCCATTTCCTTGGATCCATGGGTTCAAATACACCATGAAGCATCTTATGGGTTTTAGCCCAACTTGACAATCCATAAAGCATTAGCCCACTATACAAGTATGGATGATTTACACAATCAACCCATATATTTAATTAGTCTTCTTTTGATCACTTAATTAATCCTAGATTAATTCTTGATCAATACTAATTAAATAATCTTATTAATATATTAGAACTTATAATATATTAACAAACCTTAAGTGTTATTTCTCTCATTATAGTCTATCCAAATGCATGATGCCATGCAACCCAAATGGACCATGCCGAGTTGGGTCAAGTCTTACCAATTATAGTTATGGACTTAGACATTAATCCAACAAAACCCTCTCCGACAAATTAAAAGATCCTAAGCATCCAACAAACGTAGAAGCTATTGAAGATCCTAACCCTAGGGATCCTGACGAACAGGATCCTCAAAGAAGTCCGCGATCATGGACCTAACCCATTATGAAGTATCTCTAAAATGGCACAATCCAGATAGGAGAACAAAGTGAAAGAGCATTCAGGACGAGAGTCTCAACATTCGTGTTAATCCGAGGTAAACTTTACAAAAAATCTATGGCAGGACCATACCTAAGATGCTTGGAAGATCCTGAAGCTGCAGAAGTCTTAAAAGATATACACGAAGGAGATTGTGACAATCATACCGGGGGCAGATCCTTATGCTCCAAAATACTAAGAACATGATACTACTGGCCAACCATGAAGAAAGACTCCTTTCTACATGATCAAAAGTGTGATGCTTGGCAAAGACACAACAATATCCTACATCAACCGACAGAACCTCTACATCTAATTATCTCCCCATGGCCATTTATGAAACGGGGGATGGATACTATAGGAAAATTGCCAATAGCTCAGGAGGAAAATTATTCATGTTGGTGATGACTGATTACTTCTCCAAATGGATCGAAGTTGAAGCTTTCGTCAAGGTAAGAGACAAAGAGGTAGTATCATTTATTAAACGTAATATTTTGACCAGGTTCAGGATCCCGACTGAAATCATATGCGACAATGGATCCCAATTTATTAGCAAAAGAACAAGAGACTTTTGCACAAGCTAGGGGATCAAAATGATAATGTCCACTCATGTTCGGCCCCAAGCTAATGGTCAAGGGGAGTGCAACAACAAAATCATAGTTAATAATTTGAAGAAAAGGTTGGATAAAAATCGTAATTTGTAGGGGCCCCGAGAATTAGCGAGGCCCGGGGCGATCGCCCAGCTTGCCCTGCCCGTAGGGCCGACCCTGTATATATATTAACCATCATCGTATTTAGCTTATGTAGTTTACAAAAGTTATACTAAAGTTTTTTTTATATAAGGAAAAATCTTCAATAAATTTCTTACATCGTAACCTTATTTACTAGGGGTGGAATTGGTACGGTACCAAGTTTTTTTCCTTTAAACCGTGTACCGTACCAATTATAATTGGCATAAAGTTTTACCTACCAATACCGTACCAATGATACTTGGTACCAATTTAGTTGGCTACCAACAAATTTGGTTGGTACATATTGGTATTGGTATATACCAAAATATTTAAATAATATCTATACTTCAAGAGTTTGAGACTATAATCTATATAAGACTTCACATTATAATCATCACTTAATGGTTAGAAAGTTTTCCAAATATGAACGTGAGTTGAAGTTGTGGTCGTTGTTTGTTTTAGTAAATCATTTTAGTGTCATGTACCTTCCTTAACCTTGTGTTAGTAATTTCTTTTACTATAATGTTTCGTTCAAAAAAGAATCAATATCAATAGAATTATATTACTAACTCCGACTATTACTTGTTAGTTGTTACTTCTATTTAAAACTTGAAAATGTAAGATATATATATATATATATATATATATATATATATATATATATATATATATATATATATATATATTGGTTGGTATGGTACAACCATGGTATTCAAAATTTTGTACCGTTACCGTACCAAGACTACTTAATTGACATGGTATTACCGGCCAAACATATTGACTACCAAACATGTTGGCTACCAATTTTATTGGTTCGGTTGGTAACATGTTGGTTGGTTCTCCGTGGTACATATTTTCCAGCCCTATTATTTACAATTAAATCATGACTTTTTTTAACAATAAAACCCAAAACGATGCAATTGCATTCGAATTAAGGTAATTACATGATTACTCAATGTTCTTTAATATATGTCAAGATAAATTTTCATTCAAGTCACTATATTCCAACTATATTCCAACCTCAGTTATGATTAAGTAAAAGCCAAAAGACTTGTAATTGTATTTTATTTTAGGAAATTATCCTCTTGAGCTTTTAAGATACTATATTCCAACCTTGATTAAGTAAAAGCCAAAAGACTTGTAATTGTATTTTATTTTAGGAAATTATCCTCTTGAGCTTTTAAGATTGATCCATGATTTACAAGAATGTGTATTTTCAATATTTTGTTTTTATACCACTTGGTGGCAACCGTAGATAGGTCAATCTAAGAAAAAAACTTACCATTAAGAAAATTACAATATTTATAAAGATTTCTTATTTTTATAACCTAAATCATAAGCTAGAGATGGAAAATAGAAAAAAATCATTAGTTTGACCATGAAATTATGACAACCTATAAATCCACATGCTTAATTTTTTTGGTGACCAGGAACTTCAAATATAGTGCTTAACTTTCTGGTGTCCAATAACTCCAAATATAACATTTATTTTATAATCACACTTAACTCTAACACCTTGCAAATCTGATTCATGAAAGTTACATACACTTGGTGTGGTTGAAAAAAAGACGAAATAATTGATTTCAGGAGAAATATTAGAGCTAAATTTGATATTCTTTCATATTTAAGTCCCTTACCGCTAACTAAGCATGTAACTTATACCGCTAACTAAGTATGTAACCTATCCGCCTTGACTCCATGTCGGTGATGTTACCAGAAAGCAAAGTTGTAAAAAACATTCGATGTTAGCTAGTCGGTGGATTGAGATCAAGGGATTACTCGGTTAGACGGAGATTAATCGGTTACCATTAATTGTTAATTTGTTGAATTTTAAAAAAATTAAATACGACTAATATCATATCAAAGTTCGTAAATACCACTAATATAATAACATAATATGTTAATATGATTAATACAACACTAACCATGTCTCAAATAGTTTTCATTGAAATAAAACTTCTTCAAAATGTTAAAATTTCATCGTTTTATAATATTTCAATCATTATGTATGCAAAACAGTGGCGATTTTACATTATGGTAAGGTGGGTACTTTGACTCACCTGAATTTTCAAATATACAACAAAATATATACCAAAAATATTATCACCTATCTTATAAAATATGAAAGACCTACCATTTAGTATTTGGCAAAAAAGAAAATGAAAAAAGATGGATATTAAGATCTATTTTATAGTGTTGGACAAAAAAAAGAAGGAAAAAAGAAGTATAAACTATTGACAGTAAAAGACATATAATATTTGATGGCATGAAGGAGTTCCGCATCAACTCCAAAAAGAAAACGATAAGAGGTTTTCCATTATAAATACACGATTCATTTTTTACTCTTCCACGCAATAAAGCTTGTTGATGTCTGATACCGACATTACTGCAAGTTTAAGTTGGGTTTTTAAGGAACACTTTGGATTATGTTTTTTCACCACTAGTTTTTATACAATTTGAACTATGTATTTTTCTAGTTGAGCCGCTCCAGATGAACCCGATTTTCTCTTGAATCAACCCGGTTGAACCTTGTTAGTGAACCAGGTGATTTTCTATTCTAAACTCGCCACTAATGCAAGGATTAATCGTTAGGCGCTCTCTAATCAGTCGAGTAGCGCCTAGGGATTAATCGGGACCTACTCAAGATTTTTACAACAGTGCCAGAAAGAAACCATATAACCGAGCACTTTTTCAAAAATCGAATACAACTACAAATCTTTTGAAATTTATTCTTAAAAAATAATTAAAGCTTAATAGTAAATAAGGTTAGAATATAATTACTGTAATGACATTTTCCATTTCATGTAAGGAGGATGACAAAGTGTCTATCGACTTACCACATAATTGTCCACATTAGAATACAATTATAAGTATATCGAGAGTTTATTGTTAAAAAAAATCATATTAACTATATAAATCGAGAGTTTATTGTTAAAAAAAATCATATTAACTATATAAATTTAAGATTATCCTTAAAATATAATTTGTTTGACGGTTAATAATGAAAATATAAATTAAACGTTCGGATAGAAAACCGCTGTTTTTCTTTTTGTTTCGATTCAAAAGAAAAGAAAACAAAATATCTTTTTTATAGATTTCACATGTGTTAAACGTTATTATATTGATTTATGTAATGATATAATATCATTGTCAAATTATATTTTAGGATTTTTCATATAAATATAAATGCAACAGAAGTTTAAACTTGTAAAAAGGATTTAACATTTAAGATATATATGCAAAAGTCAAAACAAATATAAAACTTAGTCATCATTTTCTACTTTCTACTTGTATAAGATAATGAAATGTTGGAAAAACTATTGAATATGTTATATTTACATGGTTATTTATAGAATATGTGATATAAAATAAAAATTAATGAGTATGTTGTGTATTTATATGGTGGGGTCACCCATACACCAGAGAAAATTTCGCCTCCAGTCCAGACAAGAGTCTCACAATCTCACGGCGTCATAGTGGAGGTCGGATAGTTCAAAGCTTCGATCAGTCACATCCATGGCTGCAAATCGTACTTCCGCTTCCTCTAAATCCACAACCACTCAAATCGACTTAAACACTACCACCACCACCACCAAAACTAAGACGAAAAGGAAATCGAAGCCGAAGCCGAAGCCGAAGCCGAAGTCGATTCAGGATGAGTCAACTCGCCCCCAAACACCCAAAAAAAATCAACTCAATCCTTCTTCTTCTTCCTCAACTCCCAAACGCACAAAATCTCCAGGTGTTCGCGTCGTTGGTAACAGAATCTACGATTCCAAAAATGGAAAAACTTGTCACCAGGTACCACTCCATGGCTCCATGCAATGTGTGTGTTTGACTGTTTTTCCACAAAAAGATCCATGTTTTCTTGGCAATCTAGAGATTAAAATATGTGTTTTGTGGTCAGTGTCGACAGAAAACCATGGACTTTTCGGTGACCTGCACCAACCAGGGCGATAACAAGAAGCAATGCCCACTTAATGTATGTCAAGCATGTCTTCTAAACAGGTGATCTTTGTTTAATTTGACCTACTTGTTGATCGATCAGTTTATTTACCGTGTTTACGTTTATGGATCTGAGAGATTGAGGGGATTTAGGGTTTGGATTTTGTTGATTTTTTTCCGTTGAATCAGATATGGAGAGAATGCGGAAGAAGCTGCGGCATCGGCTGATTGGAAATGCCCCAGATGTAGAGGAATTTGTAATTGCAGTTTTTGCATGTAAGTGCTGTTGTCGATCTGATATATTGCTACATATCTCCGTTTTCAAGATCTGATTCCCCTAAAAAAAGCTTCAAATTTGACTTTACCAGATTTGGTACTTTTCAATTTATAAATTGAATAACCTATGAACTTTTCAATACCTTTTCCAAACAAACAAGTACCACGGATAACATATTGTTTGTATTATTTTGGCAATAACATTCATTCCAATTTTGCAATCAACAAGTACCCTTTTAACCTTACACGTCAAACCATAACACATCTTTTGGGGAAGGGATTACGATATTCTTGAAAGATAATGCTATTTAGGGTTCCTCTTTTACATACCTGTAACTGTAAACCTTTTTATGAGAGCGATAATATAGTGAAAATGAGGATGTTTTAGGAAGAAGAGTGGTCGTATTCCAACTGGGACGCTTGCTCATACTGCTAAAAAAAACGGGTATTCATCGGTTTCCAATCTTTTAAACATTAAAGGCTCCACACTGGTGAAAAGAGCTGATGGTGGCTCACGAAAAAGGCAAAAGGTTTCTGATAATAAGGTACATTCCCCCCCCCCCCCCCCCCCACACACACACACACACACAAGGAAACAAGATTTTGGAAGCCTCATGCGAATTGCCTGAAATGAACATATAGGAACCAAAAGATGAACTGGAAACAAAAGTGATGAAAGAAGAAGTTGATCTCGAAAGTGAGGTAAGTTTAAACTTTATAAAATGTTACAGTAGGTTAAAAATGAACATGAAAGTGGTTTAAAAAGCTCAAATGCTTCTTATAATCCTTGTTAAATGTTGCTAGGATGAAAAAGACGCGATTGAGGACATGAATGAAGGTCATAAAGTGGAGATTCAACTACCACAAGGCACCGAGTTAACCAATCTAGCAGGCATTGACATGCCTTCAGGAGACATTGGACATGCTTTGCAGTTATTAGAATTCTGTGAAACTTTTGGAGAGGTAAGTTTGATAAAATCAAGAACCTACCATATGTATTACAAAAGTCGGGAACTTTGATGTTTTAGGTAATATTTCAAGGTTGAAAAGAGATCGTAACGCCAATGTTTGTTTTTGTAGATGTTAATTAATATTCTTACATAAAAAAGCTTCAAACTTTAAGTAATCTTGGATCAAATTAGGAAACTTTTATGCTCAAAATGTGTATAACTTCTTTGTGATATTAGGTTTTTGAGGTAAAGAAAGGGCAACCTGAAATTATACTTCGCGAATTGACATGCGCGGATGCACATAAAACACATGAAGCGTTAATTGTTCAGTTCCATATTAGATTGCTCTCTTTAATAGAAGAAGATTCGGGAATAAAGTACGTTTTTTTTATTACTTCAATTAAATGTAAAGTTAGTTAGTTAGTTGATAGTTGATGGCATTATTAAAGTTAAACGATGCTCTCTAATTTTATGCAGATATTCAGGAAAATCATGGGAGGAGGATTTTAAAGAGTGTATTACTGAATCCCAGATTCTGTCACAAAAGAGTCTTGTGGAGTGTTTTAATGATTACAACGAATTAAACTTTTCAAAAAAGCTCCGGCTTTTGAACTTTTTATGTGATGAAGCCCTTTGCACTGCGTTAAGTCATTTCCCATTTCTTTATTCTTGATTATATCTGATTGGTTTTGTTATGGGATTTGTGTATTGTTGTTGTTATATTATATCTGAATGGTTTTATTATTTGGTTATAGAAAGATGAGATTGTGGATTGAAGAACAAAATGTGGTGGAGAAGAAGAAAGCAAAAGAGAAGTTGAGTGCTAATCGTGAGAAGGTAATTCACATTCTAAAAACCGGGAATCTGTTTTTTTATTTTATATAATATTTTTGTTTTGTTAATGGTTTGTGGTCTTGATAGGAGAAAAACATGAAGAAAAAGATACAAGATGAGGTGGCAAAAACTATACTTTCAAGTAATGGTGTCCCACTTTCCATTTCTGAACAAAAAGATCTTCTTTTAAAGATCAAGGCTGAAACTGCTCAAACCCTTGCTAATTCTTTGGATTTGAGAGGTTGGTAGGATCTTTCCTTGCTTTAAAGTTTGTACCTTTCCATATATAGTAATCTTATCATGTGCTTTAGAACTTGTACTTTTTGTTGATTTGTTTTGTGATTTTGTACACACAAAGAGGTGCCTCGTGAATCGTATATAGTTAGATTGGAACCTGAACTTTTGGACAGAAATGGATGCAAACTTTGGAGATTGAAGGGTTATTCTGATAAAATTGGCATCTTGCTTCAAGGTTAGTTTGTGATTTTATGAGGTAAATTCGAACATGTGTGTTTATTTACTTATTTATATAACAAAATTTGCAGATTCTTGTTGTGGAGATGCAATTATTTCTGATGAAAAATGGTTCTTTTATAATGATCAAGACAAGGCATTGGTTGACAAGTATATTTCTCCATTTAGGTAATTGTTTGATAATAACATAGCTGTACCCTTTTGCTTGCTTTTAAAATACCAGATCAAAATCTTGATTACTACTTAAATTGCATAAAAAAGATCCATTTTGTGTGTTTTATTTATGTAGAAAATAACTCAAATCTTTCCTTCTTGCTTTCCAGATATAAGAGATCTTGATTACTACTTAAAATGCACAAAAGGATCTAATTTTTGTCTTCTTGCAAAGGTTTATCAAGAAAATAACTCAAATAATTCCCTTTGGTTTGTTTTCAAAATCCCAGATCAGAAATCTTGATTACTAATTGAATTTTGCATAAAAAGATCCACTTTTTGTGTTTTTTTGCAAGGTATTCAAGAAAACAACACAATCATACCCTTTTGCTTTTTCTCAAAATCCCAGATCAGAACTCTTTAAAATTGCTTATAAAAAGATCCTTTTTTTTTTGAGTTTTTTTGCAAGGTTATCAAGAAAGTAACCCAATCATATACCCTTTTGCTTGTTTTCAAAATCCCAGATCAGAAATCTTGATTGCAACATAAGTTGCACAAAAAAGATCCATTTTTGTGTTTCCTTTTTGAAGGTTATGAAGAACAATTAAGCTTAAAACTTACCAAAACTGTCTTTTGTTTTCTGGTTACAGAAACTTTAGAGAATGATTGGAAGTTATTCTTCGTGTTGTCGTGCGCCCATTCTACACCAAATATAACAATGAATATTACTTATGTTTGCCTTCTTTTTTTTAATGAAAAAACTTGTTACAAAGTGGATGTTTGGATATAAATGCAGCATCTGTTTTTATAAAATTGTAGTAGTCATGCATCATATGAACATTTTAGGCTCTCTAGTTTCTGGAGGATAGTCGAGTTTTTGTATGTTATATGATGTTTTCGTCTATGTTTTATATCTTTTTGTACTTTATTTTGTCATCTTTTGGGTTGGGGTTTTGATTGAAGTATCAATTGGATTTGCTGGAATAATTGCTAACGAAGTTACAATGATTAATTAGATTGTAATCTTTGATCCAAAATTCTATAGCCTATAATTTGCACAAGTTGCTTATAATCACGTTAAAATTCTTGTTAATCGAATATCATTTATTTTTTAGTTTTAGACAAGAACATCATATTAGTGTTTTAAAGTTTATGCAATAAAAAACATTATTTTTAACAAAATCAGTTTTTTGATCAAGAGAATTATAAACGAAAATCTGAATCAGTATTTTCCTTTTTAATTAATTTTCTCTATGGCTTAAAACTTACTAGAACCAATCAAAATAACAATTTAGGTAAATGTGATATTTTGAAATGTTATGAAGGGTATAGATGATTTTTTAACATAGATTTTATAAGAGATGCATAATAGTAAATTAATTGATAAAAATAAGTTTTTATAGTAATTATAAAATGTCTAAAAATATTAAAAATAATTGGAGAAAGATGATACTTCAAAAGTTTATGGAGATATGATATTTTGAATATAAGCCATACTTTGATATTTAAGATATACATAATTTTGGTTTTTAATAAAACCGTTTTTATAAATAAGTATATCAATTTATTTGTCTATATTCATAAAAAGAAAAAAATCATAAATTTTGATATGTATGTATTTCTTATTTGTAAAAAATAAAATGAAATTTATAGTTTAGTATACTTAAATATTTTCATATTTCATCTGATTAAATATTTTCATCTTGTCTCAAAGTAAATTTCATCAAATCTTGACATAGAAATGTCTTCGAATGGCAAGAGTCTTAGGATGTTTGAAATGTCTTCGAATGGCAAGAGTCTTGGGATGTTTGGAAGGAGGTTTCCCATTTACCTAACCGGAGATCCTAGTCGGCACAAATATGTCATTAAAGAAAAACTGGCAGCCTATTGTTGATAAGTTTAAGTCCAAATTATCAACTTGGAAGACCAAAGCTCTTTCATTTGGCAGGCGCCTCACCTTAATAAAATCGGTTTTAAATAGCCTTCCAACTTATTATATGTCTTTGTTCAATGTACCACATGGCATTTTCCATCTCCTTGAAAAAATAAGGCGTAGATTTTTATGGGGTGGGATTTAAGAAAAAAACAAGATACATTGGGTGAACTGATCCAAGGTAGTTGCAGAAAAAAAGGACGGAGGCCTCGGAGTTGGCTCTCTAAAAGCCCAGAACATAGCTCTGCTCACCAAATGGTGGTGGTGGTTACAAAACGAGGGACAGTTGTGGAGGAGAGCAATCATTACCATTCATAATCTAAAAAAGTAGGGATGAACATATGGACCAGGGAACCGGCCGGAATCGGTACAGGATAAAACCATTCGGGCCGGGACCGGGATGATATTCTTGTGTATTTTTGAAACCGGGAACCGGTAGGAACCGGAACCTGTAGAACCGGCAAAAACTGGAACTGTTTGTTGCTATTTCTCGATGACCGGTTCCAACATTGAAGACACGGTAAGAACCGGGAACTGGTAGAACCGATGGTCCGGTTCGATTCTTAATTTTGGCCGACTTCGGTTCCCGGGCCGGGTTCGGTTCAAGCCGGTTTCAGCCGGTCGGTTCCTTTGCTCATCCCTATAAAAAAAACTTGCCACATACATTGCAAGGAAAACATTAACTGACATGTGGTCAACATACACAAGGCGATTCGTCACATGGAAGAGATTAATATAGATTGGAACACGTTATTCAGGCTGATTCCCGGACGCGGCTTGAATATTCTGTTTTGGAATGATATCTGGTGTGGAAACTCTCCTTTTCAAGACCGATTCCTAGCTATATACCATAGGGAGAAGGTTAAATGTTGCAGGCTTGAGGATTGGATATCGGCCAACGGTTTCACAGGGAATTGGAATCAATATCCAAATGATGCAATAACTCTAAATGAGTTATGGCGGTTATACCCAAGTATTGGTTTGATGGACATTCCTCCACAATCTTCTTTTGGTTTTAAGTTTATGTTAAACCCGGATGGGCACTATATAATGTCAACACTATGAGGTGATTCATAGATGCGAAAATCAACCACTACCATGGTCCAGTAATCTTTTGGGAGAAAATGGTGTCATTAAAAGTTAGATGCATCATATAGAGGGTTTTATTGTCTAGAATTCATGTAGCCACATCACTAGCTGATAACTGTGTCGGATCTGCAACAATGAATCTAAAACGGCCGACCATCTACTAGTAAAATGCGATTTTGTAAAAAGAGTTCGTGAATGGATCTTCATGGTGTGGGATCAACACGCAACATTTTTCTAATTTTAGGGAGTTCATTGAATTTGGAGCGTCCTGGGGGAATTGTCCAAGGGAAAGAACAATCTTCAACTCCATTGTGTATTGTTTACACTAGAACATATGGAAATAAATGGCAGATTATTTAAGGAATTGAAAATCCATCATACAAAGGTGACAGATAATGTTATATTCATCTCCTATATGGGGTGTAAACATAGAAGTAAGCTTGGGTGTGGAAGTTGGATGGATTGGAGTATTTCACCATTTTTTTCACTTTATTTCTAATATGTAATTTCATCTGGACCTTTCTATATATTGCACTTTGCACCTTAGCTTCTAGCTAAGTGTTTGTTATTTTAATATATTTCTCTCTTGCTGCTTAAAAAAAGTATAGTTGGTTAAAAAAAAATTAACACCAATAATGTGGTAACACTTGGTCGTTGTCAATATTTTCTTTTGGTGGATTGATCATGGAGATCACAGTGTTATTTATTAATTTCTTTTATTCATTTTCCTTTATAAATTAAATGCATATTGAAATAGCCTCAAGCGCATTTTGTACCTCTCGCGACGATTGTTCTACTTAAATTTGGGTCAAAAGGCAACCCTTTCATAGCCATTGTGGCCTAATAAAACCTTTGCAACAATTTTGACGTCCTCAACTCTTTATAGGGCATATCATATATACCTAAATAAGGTAATTGCAATTTTATTCTTTATACTTTTTGATTTATGCTAATTACATTTTTAGTCTCTGTAGGTTTAATTTTTTAAAGTAAGATATTTACTTTCGGTCCCTGTGGTTTTTAGTTTGTATTAATCATATTTTTAGTACCTATAATTTTTAATTTCAACAACTGTAGTTTTGGTTCCTGTAATTTATAATTTGTGTTGGTTATAGTTTTGGTCCCTATTTAATGGTTCCTTGTGTAAAAACATAGAGAAATGATCTGTGTATAATGGCAACATTATAGAAATTGTCCATATTTAAAAGAAACGGACTCAATATAATAGCAAAATAACATACAGTCTCTATATAAAAGAGCATTGTTGAAAATATAAGACCACCGAAACACATTAGACATCACCACTAGCTTTCTTATATATATTTGCATACAAGTTTTAATGTATATTTTTTAATTTAAACATAATTACAAATATAGCCTACCAACTTATTTATATTATAGTAAGAAATTGGTCAAAAAAATTACAATCACAATTTGATTACGTAAATGAGATTTTCACTAAGGGCAAACGAAGATGAAATTGAGCAGAACACTAAATTAAGTTGCAATCCAAATCCACATACACCTTTGACAGACTTCTGAAATTGAGCTGTTAGATGTAAATACCCTCTTCACATATTTACATTCTACCCACCAAAAAAAAAAAAAAAAAAACAAACCAAAAAGTATATGATAAGTTATTATATGAAGAAAGCACAATTTTTGTTTTTGTATGTCTGTAAAATGCAAAGCTGAAGCTCCAACCAGACAATCCATTGCGTGATGTGACTAATTACTGCACGGCTTCATGGGTCCAGTCAACTCCGAGCTTTGACTTAAAATAAAAAACTATACATCATATACAGGTAGCCGCTCCTCGATACTCACACGACATATCGGACATTTCTTGCACTTTTCACAACACGTACTGCCAAAAAAAATCAAATTTCCTTACAATTAGACAGGACATGACAGAACAGAACAGACTGTACTGTGTTTGGTGTGATTTGACAAAAACTCAAACTTTTTGTACCTGCAAAGGATGCGATGCCTACAGGGGAGGAGTACCGTGCTTATTTCTCCTTCAAAGCAAACCCGACATAGCACTTTTTCCTGATAATAATAATCCATTTATTTAATCAGATTTATAAACAGAATAGTAATTTATAAGAATTTAGAATTTTACATTTTGAAGTCTTTCATATTCCTGTTGGCTAAATTTTGTGATTTCTGTTTGCTCACCCAGAGCTGCTTGAAGTCTCCAAACCTGGAAGAAGAAAATAATAATTACACACTAGTCAGATTTATTATTTTTAATTTATACAATTTTTGGTCCCAAAAAGTTTTTTTTAACAACTTTGGTCCTTATTTGGAGTTGTTTTTGTTTCTGGTCCCCGGATATAGCTGCTGTTTATTGCAACTTTTTATCACAAAAATACTCATTTTACTTGGAACACAGGACCAAAAACAAAAACGTTATAAGTTATAACAACTTCAAATAAGGACCAAAGTTGTTAGAAAAAAAAAATTTAGTACCAAAACTGAAAATATGGATATGATATGCTTACCTCCTCAGCAAGATCCTTCTTTGGCATTTTTTTAACTATTTCAGGTGGATAACCACAAAAAGTGTTGTAACTGCACAAATACAAACACCCAAAACAAACAACTTTTTGTTCATTGGAATGGAATTCTGATTTTTTTTTTTTTTTGTGTAATTACGATCTTACCCTGAAGCTCCATCATGGTAAAGCCGTGCCTGTTCTTCTCGGCTTCCTTCATCTATAGACCACCAACCAAGCAGCCTACACGAACAAGTCACCAAGGGTAAATCCGTAAAATTAAAAGGTGAGAAAATCTTAACCAATCATCAGATTGTATGTATACCTGGATCCACGGTGCAAAAAGCCAAAGCAGTCACGGGCACGGGCAGAATATGTAAAATATGTTCCAGTCCCACTTCCTTGGCGTAGTAAAATGACGATTTTCTCCCCTAACCTTGATCCAGAAAGTAGGACTCCTACTCCTTGTAATAAAAATAGAGGAGAGAAGATCACAGGAAGAGACAAAGATCTAGCAGCAGCAGGTTTTCCCTGAAACATTGTGTTAGTTACAAATGGGTTGAAGAGGGGAAAACTTTTAAAGAATAATTACCTCCAAATGCATACAAAGGAGGATTTGGAAAGCAATTATTGGAATTTTCATGATGTGTCCACCAACATCTTGTAGACTACACATGCTGTCTTCAGAGGTATCCTCTGAAGAAACCACTAACCCACTATTCCAATCAAGATATCTAATAGCATTCGATGATGAGCTGGCTTCAGATGCATGCATGTTTCTATGAATCACTGGATTTGACCATTTTGTACAAACAAGAAAGGAAAAGCATTCTGCAATTCTGAAATATAACAACAAATTGCAAAAACTTAGAATATCCTTTAAAATAAACATGGAAAAAATCTGTCGTAAGAAATATACCCGAAATTTATGAGCAGGTCCCACCAGCCTAATGCATCTACAAAACCTGTTAAATGAATACAAGTAATTAAAAAACCAACATCGTGATCTTTGATTCATAAATGGATTCCCTAATATATATATATATAGATTAGAACAAAAAATATTACCACATAACTTCAGGAGGGTGAATACAGTGGCAGCAATGAAGAAAACCATGGATATAGCAACCCAGAAATGCTGAAAAAAGAAAATATTTAACTTTCTTAAGGACAATGGTGTCTTTTGGTTAAATATGAGAACAAAAGTGAAGGTATATATATACATATAATGATATGAATATGCATTCTTTATCAAATGAACTTACAGGAAGTGTCTCCCATATTGCATCATCGCTCACACTTTCATCATCTCCAGGTAATAAGGCCTTGCACATTCTGTATATCATAGATAGATTATCAGTTATATACATTGCAAATTAGCAGAATCCAGCTGTAAAGAGAATAGACAGTTTTTCAAAAAAAAAAAAAAAAAAAAAAACACCTGAAATTGTCAACAAGAATGGTTACTTCAAATGCCAAAAGAGGAAGGAAGACAATCTGCAGGCTTACAGGTGGAGGCTTAGTAACTGCACAAAACAAAATTAGTGTGGAATCAGAACCTTGACTGAACACAATATACATGAGATTATTATGTTAACAGTTAATATGTTGTTGTCATACCATGGCTATTTTCAAGATAGATGCAAAGAAGCAGTTCAAATGCAATAAGCAAAGGTGTGGCAACAACTGCATGGCATGGTGCCCACTGCACAAAAGAGAAAGGAAAAGTATTCCCTGATGCATAATGTAAGATTTGGAAATGACACAGTTCATAAGGTTTATACAGGTTTTTCATACATTATAGTCTTGCTTATTATAGTGAAAGAAAAATGATGATGGAAAAGAAGAAAAAGAAAGAGATCATACATCACGGCCATGGGGAACTGATGGTGCAGGTAATGAGAATCTTCCTCTGGCAACGACAGCATGAAATAGAAAAAGCGGGAAGAAAATGACCCTGCATACAACAATAAATCATCCATTATGCTTTGATTCTGCAATTCATGCATACAGTATTGAAAAACCTTCGGTTTTAAGAACCAAAACCCTATCTTTCAATCTCAACTCGCATACGAACTTTGGGTAAACATGTTTAGAGAGGATAATCTCGAAAAAGGAGCCAAATCTCGAAGCAAACATAAGTATACAAAAACCCCAATAACATTTCCAATAATTCAAACATCATAACATCAAACATAATAAAATCCATGCACAAAAACATAAAGCAAAAGGAAATCGAAACTGACCACCAGGAGTAGGATACAAGATGATCGAGTTTAAGAACGAGCAAAAGCGTGAAGCAAAAGAGTGCAGTATGAGCAGAAAAAGCCTGTAAGGAGTTTGCTACTCTTCGCCAGCTCATATCTTTCCTTACAATCATACGAAACCCTAAATATAGAGCTTGCGCACAGGACGAGTGAATTCCAACACCGTAGCCCTAAAAAATTCCCAAATTGAAGAGTGATTGATTACTCGTTAGGGTTCAACCGAAGGAAAATAGAAACTTCTTTATCGAGTGGGTGCCATTAATAAAGATTCTTCTGCAATGTTTATTATTGGCTTGAATGATCGAAATTTGGAAATTGAAATCAAAAAAACAAAGTATATCTTCACTAGAAACAAAGTTTTGGCATTATTTCTTTCTCTGAATTATCTTAAAATAATTATAATTTTATTAGCACAAAACCGGAGCTGCCTTCACGCCAACGCTACGTAACGCCCCTTGTTTTTATTTGTAGTTTTTTATTATGGTAAATAATTAATAAATATATCATCAATTGACTCATGAATTCAAAATTATCCTCATTGACTTTTAAATTGAAAGTTATTTAAGTGGGTTTATTAGTTGTATATTCTCGCTATAATTTCTGTAATGTTGTTTTAGTTTCTATAATTTTGTTATTTATTATAAATGGACCGTAATTTTATCTTATATTTTGACCATTTCTGTATTATGATTATATTGCAGTCGATGGCTTGATCATTCATTGGACTTGATCTCCGATTCTGCAATAAGTGTCGGTGTGTCAAATTATTTTGAGAATAAATGTTCGAATAATTTCTTTTGAGAATAAACGTACGCAATCGATTTCTACAATAAGTATGGATACATGTTTTTTTAGGACTCTTTCCTTGGAGTGTCGAACACATTTTTCATTGTTTATGAGTTTAGAACTTGAAAATGTATTTTTTGTATACTTCAAAAAAACATTATATAGATATGATAAGAACTTATGTCCATTGTGTCAACATTCGAATAAAAAACGGTCTTCATATATTTTCTTTTTCAAGTTTTGAAGTTATACAAAATTTCAAAGTTGGTTTTGGTTTGAGAAAATCTTATAACATTAAGTAGGGGTATCAAAATTATTAAATTAGAAATTTGTTATTTGCATACATGAGCATTGTTCTGGCTTTTGCTACATCTATTTTGTTACATCTATCTATAAAAAGTTGATCATTGTGTCATTTTGGTGATTATCCTTGATTTATTTATTAGACAAAAACATAAATTTATTATAGATAATCATAAACACTATATTTATGCATTTGATATTTTTGATAACTAGCAAAATTAACCATAAATTTCAAATTTTAACCTCGCTTGAAATTCTACAGGGTTGTGAAGCAACTTTTATAACAAAAATACATTTCAAACAAAAAGCTATGTATAATGGTTTTTAAATACAAGGTTTTAAATACAGAATTTCGAAATACAAAGTTTGGGAAAGAGAGGGTTTTGAATAAAGTTATAACATTATTTATACCCACCTCTATTATTTATGTCTATTAGAGCATGAAATTCTTACTATTTTGCATTTAACATGTTTGTTTCATTTCATCTTTAAGATGGACACAATGAGTACTTGAGCAAGTGACATCTAAAGTGCAATGAGTGTACTTGTACAGATAGTACATGCATTAACCGAATAAGATATACCTATAAACAAAATAAAATTAGTATAGAAGTATAAGATTATATTTCATAACTTTAAGACAGTATCTTTTCGAATGAGTAGATTATTTCTAACAACCTTATTTGTTTATTAACATCAGGTTTAATATTGCGTCTTGCCAACCATTCATAACAAGACTTGAATCAAATAAGTTTTCCAAAATGTTATACAAGTAACTGTGAACTTAAATTATTATTATTATTTATTTAATAACAAGAACAAACACCACATAAACCAACTTATTAATTCACCCAAAGATTTAAGTTGAGAAGTAACAGAGTCACTAGGTTATGTTTTACCAAAAGAAAAAAAATACAACTCGATTTAATTTAGATTATGTAAACGACTATAAGAAAAATTTTGGTTGAATAAAGAAATGTCACATAAATTGAAAGATATAAAAACAATGTATTTTTAATACATACAACCTCCTAAAATTTTGTATTCGAATAACTATATTATTATTATAATAATATAGTTTTTCAAATAATATAGCAAGAAAAAGTTTCCAACTATTGTGGATGCTCCATAGAAACGTAGGATTGCTTCAACTATTATATATACTTGTTGAAAACCACATAATTAGTCCATCTGAAACTATTAACTAACAAAGACACCCCTCCTCTTAACAAAACTACTCCAAACAAAACGAATTTGACCAACATAGCATATCCCAATAATGTAATGGTAAGGTGCCCATAGAAAAACACCGGATATCGAGGGCAAAAGTGGTAATTACCAAAATGAAGAGGAATGAAGGTAGGCATAACATAAGCATAACTAAAGGAATTGTTTGAGCCATTTACAGTCGCCTGCATCATTCAGCATCTCATTCTTTAACCTTTTCACTTCTTGCAAAGCCTCCTTTAACTCCATTTTGTCAAGGGGCAATTCCGAGAATTCCTTCAAAAACTGGCAGGCCCGTGGAACACCTATCGCCACGTCATCTTCTTCTGATGGTTTCTTACGCTTACATCCAACCTACACAAAAAAAAAAAATCAAATAATTAAAAGGCAATTGCACAAATCAGCTATACTCGGGGACTAAAACTGTAATTACCATATGTTCAGGTTCATCTGATACAATAGAAAGGGGCGAAAAATCCTCCAGCTCAGCAGCTTTTTCTCTGGCAAGAGATACGACACTTTGAGGAAAATTTGCAAACTCTGCCACATGGATACCAAAACTTTGATCACAAGCTCCTGGCTCAACCTGAAAAAGGAAAATAATATTATAGTTTTAATTTTGAAAAATGTATTTTTTTTATAGAAAAGTGTTAAAAGTATTAAGCTAACCTTGTAAAGCATTGTTAGTTTTCGGCTCAATGAGTCGATGTGTGCACTAACATGGTAATTTGCTATGCCGGAAGTTTGACCAGAATTTTCATGAGCTAATGCGGTCAACTCATGAAAGTGAGTAGCAAATAGAGTAGGTGCTTTTATCACTTCAACCAAGTGCTCACATATAGCCCAAGCTAAACCTGAAATTAATATTAATATATATAATAAATCAATCTTTCACAAATTTATGCATACAACTCTTTAAAAAAAAAAAAAAAAAAAAAAAAAAAAAACTAACCAAATCCATCATAAGTTGAAGTTCCACGACCCAGTTCATCAATAATAATTAGCGATTTGTCAGTTGCACCTTTCAAAATTGAAGCTGTTTCCAGCATTTCTTGCATAAAGGTAGAAACTCCACGCAACTGTGTAGCACAGAATAAACAAAATATTTTCAAGATTCAGGAGTGTTTTATTTTTTACTTAATGGGCATAATGGGTTAAGAACTAAATCAGGACAAGACAACTATATATGTTTGTTTCTTTTTTATTTAATCCGGACATAATGACTTAATGGGTTAAGCCAAAATTTTAAGTTGATGCATTAAGATGTTGTACAAATCCTTTACCTATTTGCTTTAATTTTCTTTTCCTCTCAATTTCTATCAAATTAAATTTTGTAAAAAAGGTAATTTACCTGACAGTCACCAGCACCAACACGAGCAAAAATACAATCACGGATGGAAATGGAAGCTTTATCACAGGGAACAAAACAACCCACTTGTGCCATAAGAATGTTCACACCAACCTTGTAAAAACAATTACAAAAAAAAAAATTAAAAAAATATATATCTCCAACCAAATAATAAAAACTAAATTCAATCAACCCATACCTGCCGTATAAATGTGGATTTTCCACCCATGTTGGGTCCCGTTATAATCTGAAACCAACTCTCTCCCCTAACCTAGTAATTTACAAAAAAAATTAAATAATAAATCGGTCCAACTTTTTTTTTTAAACCAGAAATATGGTCTCTCTAAATTGCAAGAGATCTTACAAGTTTGCAGTCATTTGGAATAAAATTCACCCAATCTTGAGCTTCTACACAAGGGTGTCTGCTGTTTTCTAATATAATATCGCCTGTATCCTGTCAAGGGCAAAATCGTAATTAAAACATATCTTTAGAAAACTTTACCACATAAAGAGAAAAGAAAAGAGAAAAGTGTAAAATTGTTACCGAAGGTGTGATTTCTGGTCTGGTATAAGGGGTGGGGCTGCTAGCTGCCAGATCAGCAAAACTAAGCAAGACATCCAGCTCAGCAAGTAACATAGCCAAACCCTCAAACACCTGTATAAAAGATTTGTTAATGACCATTTTGCCCATTATAGAAGGAAGATGATACAGTAAAGTGTAGATACCTCAGAGAAAGTAGCTGCTGTTTCAACAACACGGGTTACCAGTTCCTTCTGACAGCTTTTATATTCTTCAAGAATCTTTTGGTATTCATCTCCTAATTTTTTTAATTTAGTATTTGTAAATTTTACACCATCTTTTCGGGTTTCAAGAACAACAAATTGGGCAGCAAGCTTCTTTCTCACTTTTGGTTCTTCCTTTTTTGTGATTCTAAAAACATGACCAAATTGTGTGCCTTTATCCAGCTTTAAACCCTTGTCAAGAGCCAGATCAAGATCATCAGCTGTTTTTCTATGCAAATTGTGTATTTGTTGTTCTAGTGATTCTTGTTCATCTTTTAGTGCTGATAATTGAGAGTCATAACCAGGTGAAATCATGTATTCTCCATTTTCAAGTTGATCAAGATCAACTGAAACTTCCACAAGACCAATGAACTTGCTTAGGTGTTCATCATTAGTCCAAAAATTAAGGCGATCCATGTATCTTTCCTTTATCAGTGATGCAAATTCACCATTGTACCCTTCCATTGCACTTTTGATGTATGGAACTCTGATGCTTGACTGCATAATAAAGAACAGTTAAACATACAATCGTTATTCACCCAACAAGAAATTTTATAAAGAAATTAAAACCCAAAAACTAATCACCTGATAAAGCTTGACAACATGCAACAAACCAGCTCTTTTTTTCTGAATAATCCGTATTAATCGCTCAATATCAGCTATTCTTTTCAGATGTTGCCTTAAAACCTGACGAAAACCAGTATCTTCCACAAAAGCTTGAACCAAATCTAGTCTTTTATTAATCTCTGTGACATCTAACAAAGGTTGTTTTAGCCATAAATGAAGTAACCTTCTACCTAAGCCAGCTGTACATGTTCTGTTCATAAGACCAAAAAGACTAAAATTCTTGTTGGCATCCGTCTTACTTTCCATTACATTCAATGCCCTCATAGCTGCAGAATCTAATCTCATGTAGTTGTCAAGATTGTATTGAGTTATTTGATAGTTTCCATAGTTGTTTTCATCAGAGAGTAACTCGGTGTACGATAGCAACACGCCTAAAGCCATAGGTGCAAATTCAAAAGAGGAAACAAGATCACGAACTGGTTCATTAGAACCTTTGACCAGTCTACCAAGATCCTGTCCCACATCTCTTGATTTGAACTCAGCTTTCTTTCTTTCAGTTACCATCACACCACATTTTGACATGACATCATATAAGGGTTTACAGTCATTTGACTTGGAGATTTCGGTAGGTAAAAGACATTCCTTACAACCAAGAGAAACTAGACAAGATTCAACATTTGTGAAGTGGGAATCATCAAGAAATTCGGTTATTCCAAGTACCCTTTTGGAAAGATCAACATAACCCAAACCAACAGTGCAGCCATTTTCACGAAAGTTTGGAAGTAAAGCAACAATCACAGGAGAATCTTGCATATCATTGTTTGCAAAAAGGATGTCTTCAAAGCTGCCAAGATTGCCAGGTGTCCCCCTTTTTGTTAATCTCCAGTTTGAGCCACTGCCTTCGTATAGTTCAAGACTATGATCTGTTCTTTCTAGAAGAAGGTCACGGACGATTGTTTCAAACATGTTTTTGCTTACAGATACACTAGACACTGCATCGGATCCATTGCCAATTTGTCTTAGAGCTGTTGTTGTATGGTAATATGTTTTTGCAATGAATGAAGCATTTTCACCATGTGCTGTGAAATAATCCTGTAAAGATTTAACCTTATTTACATTAGAAATGAACTTGAACAGAAAAACAAAAACATAAGTGTTACCCAATGAGGCAAATGAATATAAACTTTTTCCCATTTGTGTGTAAGTAGATTATAGATATAAAAAATCATCATCTTCATCAAACCCACAATACCAAATGAAGGAAGTAGATGATAAGTAGAGATAAAATATGATGAAAATTGTGTTTTTTGTTCAAAAGGGGAAGGAAAGGAAAGACAATTAAGTGTGATATCGAGTTTCATTTCAGGAGAGAACAAAAGGAAATAGAAGGAAAGTGGAGCAGTTTTTCCCTTAATCTATCCCCCAAAAAGTGAGATGAATGAGAAGGAAAGGAAATGGAGGATTCACTCTATTCCTTTTCCTTCCCTTTCTTTCTCTTCTCCTTCCTTCACCTCAATAAACTCTAGAACAGGGTTTGAGGATGAGAGAGAGGACTGACCCGTCGATCAAAAATGCGAACGGCCTTCTCGTCCTGCACAATAAAATTAGGTTTTAGACAAAATTATATCAACTGTATTATACAGCTTCTAAGAAAAATAAGATAATAGGAGTTAGAAACACGTACATTAGGTAATTTCTTGAAGAACGTGAGAAACCCTTGAGCTTGTTTAGCATCTACAAAAAGCCAAATACGCAGAAGACAACAAAACGTCAATCCGGTTCTTAAGGTAAACAACCATTACCTATCATACCATATTTTACGTTTAATATCTTTTGAATCGAATGAGTATATAGAGACTGAGATATAATGTTTTTACCTAATTTTAGCTCAGGAAGCTTGTTGTGTTCTTGCAAATCCCCATCCATGCTCGATTTTTCGCGAGTAAAAAAAACGATATCAAATTGGAAGAACTAAGCTAGGGCTTATGAGGATGTAGAGAATCGCAACAACACAAATTTTGAGGTTAGGGTTTGGAAGAAATGTAAGGGTTTTGGGGGGTTTGGGCGGGAAAAAGAAGTTGCGATGGCTCGGAGAGACGCGCGCTTTTGATGCGATTGCCCGCCCACCTGTCACCTTGCTGATAAATTTTAGACTAAATTACAACATGAGTCCCCCAAGTATTTCTTGAAATATCTTCGGAATTTGAAAAATGATATATGACTTTCAATCAAATTTTGTAATTGTATATGGTTAATTATATTTTGTATATAGATACAGATATGTTTGATTAATAAATTATATAACATGTTCAAATAATATCATCGACAATTAAAGATTTTTTTGTATCATATTCAGTCATTTTATTTCGGATAAATTTCGTAAAAGTCATTAAGTTTATACGAAAATTCAATTTTTACATTGTGTTATTTTTTGTCTCAAATTGACCATTGTGCTTACAATTTGTTACAATTATGGTCATTCGACCGGTCAACATGGTTGCCTGCAAACATTGCACGATAATGTGTCATTTTGATAACATGACACGCTAACGTTTCAAAATTGAATAAACTTTTTTTTCAATTTTAACACTAAGTTTTATTTTTATTTTTATTTTTAATTTTGAGACTTCGTTTTTTTGTTCCAATCGAACATCACTTTTTCGATTGTGTTGATCATTTTCAAATTTAAAAAAAAAAATTAAGAAGTGTGGAGTGCACAGTCAGATAAGTTAATGTGCTTTCGGGAACATGAGGGTCCGATGGTCATCAAAATTTGGAAGAAAAAAAAAGGTGTCACGTCATCAAATTTTGAAAAAAAAAATGATCATCAATCTGTAACAAAAAATTGAGTATCAAAATTGAAAAATAAAATAATAAACTTAATGTCAAAATTGAAAAAAATGAAAATTTAGTATTTTTTGTGACTTTTTTTTTATTTTTGACACGTCGGCACGCCATATCACCAAAATTGTCATGTCGTCATACTATGTCAGCAGACAACTGGATTGACCAATCAAGTTGTTAGAATTGTAACAAATTGGAAATGCAGGCATCCAATTTAAAACAAAAGATAACGTTATGTCAAATTCAATTTTTTATGTAAACTTAGTAACTTTTATGGAATTTACCCTTTTATTTTTGTACACGTTGGATTAATATATTGCATATAATGTTCAAAAATACATTTTATGTTCTATAATTAAGATTTTCTCGATTCCGATGACTTTTCATCTCCAAAGAGAACACAATGGTCTATTCCAAGATGTTCGTCTGTTAAGGTTGGCTAGTCCTATCACCTGGGTAAACTTGATACACAATATTTGCAACGAAGAAAAGCTAACATGATAAGGATGACTAGTTATATCACTTGGGTTACCGATGATTTTGAGGAGTTGAATAATGAGAAAATGAATCGGTGAAACAAACATGATAGTCGTAATAAAGTTTATTTCACTATGAGTTGTAAGCCCAAATGATGGGAAAAAATAATAACAAAATGATGATAAAGAAACTAAAACCAAAGTGAGATTTTTCATATTTAAAGAGCTTGTATTAGTTGTTTCTTATCTACAAAGTGTTGATTATATATGATATTGCAATCTATTAATTTTGTAAAAAATGATGGCTCTTCTCTAAAATTTATAGTGAAATTGTGTCATCATCATCTACAAATATAAAAACAAAGATAAAAGCTCTCGAAACTATGAAAGATAGCCATATAGTATATGGCTCATGAGTGTCCATATGCTAGCACATTCATTCCCATTGTTATATTACATTTCTACATATTAAATATCGCCAGAGAAGTCGGAAATTTTACATTATGAGTTTGAGGGAAAATGTTAATATATATTTATATTGGATTTTTATTTATCTTTTTTTTTTGGTTGGGGCCTTTTTATGAGGTAGGGCTAGCCAATTATTTCACATTATCGTTTCATTATACTTTTATTGCAAATACTTTTTTCTTTATCGATAATACCCTAGCTGTTTTGGGTCTTTAGGCTTTACAAGAACATTTTTGACCTTGAGAGATGGGAGCGGTAGTCGTTGGTAAATCTGATGATCGTCATCATCTTGAGGGTTTTGGAAATTGAGCAGTATAAACATCTCATATGCATTTGATTATAGATTGGATGGACAATCTTATTTGGATTTCAATCTTGAATTGGTTTTTGGGTCGTTAAATTTGGATATATTTTTAAGGCTTTGGATGAAGAAGATGGAAAACATTGGCGATAAAGATTCTCATAAAGTGGTTAGGTAGATATTGGGATGGATACTATATAGTAAAGTTATGTGATCATTTTCTTATCTTATTGTTGTGGCAAGATGAATAAAGCACACTATACTAAAAAATCATTTCATTGTATTATATTGGGAGTGGAGTGGCTCTTCTTAATGGTAAGTTTTTTAACAAGAAAATGAATAACACATGATGATGAGTAGTTAAATAACTTTCAATTGCTTTTATGATGATATGTATGCAAGAAGATAAGTCAAAAATACCAATCAACCATCCAAACATGTTTTGGCATACGAGACAATAAATTGCAAATATTGTCTCATGTGCCAAACACAATACAACATACAGTATAATGGAGAAGAAACACATTACTTGTTGCTATCTCTTTCTTTACTTTTCCGTTCTTTTCCACTTTTTTTTCCCTCTCAATAAACATGGTATACACTCCTACAAAACAACACTTCAATTCTACAAAGAATACATCTACTACCACTACTACTTACTCATACTCAAGGTCTACTCAATGTTCGGTTTTTAATTTTAATTTTAAGTTTATGCGTTGAAGTCGTACCTCCTGTTTTTTCAATCCGCTTCCCCGCATCCTCCAATGAGGTCGCAACATTTGTCAGCTGTCCCACGGGCCCCACCTCCTCTCCTCTAACTTTTTCTTTATTTTTCAGCTCTATCGAAGAAGACGTAATAACCATCAATTTAGCCAATTCTTTCTCCTTTCTTTTCTTTTCTTTCTTCAGTCTCTTCTTCTCCAAATACTCGGGATCATCTTTATGATCTTTCTTTTTTCTTTTCTTTTCCTTTTCCTTTTCCTTATCTTTCTTTTTCTTCTCCTTCTTCTCTTTACTACCCAAAACGGGTCCCATCAACGACACGTCATCGGTTTCATTCAGCACTCGAAGACTAATAAATTTACTAGGATTTTCCTTCTCCATTTCTATGTCCATATCCACATCATTCAATTGAACTTTACTCGAATCAGCCGTACACTGTAGTTCTTTCAAAAGCGCATCACCCTCACCATCAACCGCTAGTTTTGCACTACCGATACTGGCGGTGACACGTGACCCGACATCATGGCATGAATTAACGTCCTCAAGGTTTTGGTTAATTACATTTGTACCCTCGTTGGAGTTTCGTTGTGTTTGTTGTGGCGGTGGTGCTTCAACCGACACGGACACGGAGCTACTCGTCCCAAGATCACCGCCATTATGGCCGCCTTGAGATCTCTCCGGAAGAACATTATCGGTTTCTTCGGCTCTACTGGAAGCCGAAGATTGCTTCATTTTGATTTTTAGCACCGGTTTCTTTCTTTCTTGACTATTTGAAACCGTATCTGGTTCTTTAACAGGTTCAGAAGAATCAAGAATTACCACGTTTTCAGCAACGAGGGAATTGTACTTCTCTTCTTTTGGTGGATCCGGAATTGCGAATTCCAGTGGCGGGATTCCATCGTTATCGGGAATTGGTTCGGCAGTTGTTTCGGGTACGGAAACGAAACCATCATCAGGAGGTGTAAGAGTATCTAAAGAATGTTCTGGAGGAGGCTTGGATTGATTAACAATGGCAGCAAAGAAGTTTTTTAGTTCATTGCAAATTTCCGTGTGGCCTTTGATTAATGTTTCGTCTCTTGGAACTCCACAAAGTGTTGGTGGTCTGAAATATAAAATTTATAATCTTAAGGAAAAAAAATAAAAAGTTTGTTGAAAAGGAAGGATGTTGATGTTTCTAGAACCTTCCAGCGAGGACTTGTAAGATGCAGAATAGGTAATGGCGGAGTGTCACGTTATTGAATGCTGATGGACTCTCGAGAAGACGGAGTAATGCCACGAGGGTTTCACGGACGACTCCGTGGTCGTCATCGGAATCGGAATCGCCGCTGATCTGGCACAACCGCATAGCATGTATTGCTAGCTTTACTTGCCCTGTGAAAAAAAAAGATTATTAAAATCTAAAAACGTAATGTGGTATTACTAAAAGGTGGAAAGTTGATTTAAAAAAGAAAAAAAGAAAAACCTCTTAGTGAAGGTTCCCCGTCTAAATATCTAATGAATAAAGTCAATGCTGCATCAATTCCTTTGAGGTGATACTCGAGGTCAAGAAGTGCACGGAATGCTTCAATCCGGACTTGCCATTGTGTTTTATGAGAGCAGAAGGGTTTAATCAAGTCGATGATACTACCCTGAAAAAAAAATTAAAAAAAAAAAAAAGCGAGTTCATGAATCATGAGGCAGTTAGGATGAGTGAAGGGAATGTGGTTGTTACAAGAGGGATGAATTCTGAAAGCTTTAATGTGATTTGTGTAAGCGCTCGAATGCAGCTAACTGTCAAGATTCCATTGTAGCTCGGCATCAGCCTAGCGGAATCCATCCAATGGAATATGGGTTAATGAATAAAATCATCACAACAGAATCGGAATCGGAATGGGAACGGGAATGATAATTCACCTGTCAAACTGCAATAGCCGGTCAATGCGTTTTACAAGAGATGATAGGGAAGAAACACTCTGCCAAAAGATAAAAACTTAATTATCAAAATATTTTCATAAAAAATTTTATAATATATGTGATTTAAAGAGATGCCAACAAACCTGTTGTCCAAATTCAAGTTCACCGACTGATTGGACTAACGCAGCAAGCCAGAAAACATCGGAATACGGATTCCCATTGTTCTCATTGTACTAAAAAAACAAAGACAGTGAAGATATAAATAAACATATAATGTGTGTGGAAGTGGAATAGTGGAAGAAACATTTACTTTTAAAAGTTGTAAAATGAAATCTACAGCTTCACGAGGGCTCTTCTTATCTGCTGCTCTAACCAAAGCTACAGCATGTGGAATAGCCTGTCAAGACATCACAATCCACAAAAATTAAACAAATTCAATAAATGATTTCGCCTAGATTAATAATATTGTATAAAATGGTACATACAGATACAATTGTATAAAAACTGAAATGTTATTTCAATATGTTGCTTGTATCAATATGATTATGAAAGCATATTGTGTTTTTAAAAAAACTTTGGACATTGTTGACAATACACATCCTACCTCATTGCATTACCTCGAGTACAAAATACTCTGCAAAATCATGAAAGTCATTTGGCCTGAGCATGAAAAGAAAATTAATCTTTAGGAAAGGGCATTTCAGTCATTAAAACTTTGGACATTGTTTTGATGTCTTAAAACAGATAAAGGATGCAACACTTACTTTGGGAGTCCAATTTTCTCATCATATCTTCGACTTTTATAAAATTTAATTAGATGCAGTAAACCAGCCCAATCAGTTTCCTAGAAGAACAATAAAGTAAATGATGCATCAATGACCAATGTAAAGAAAATCTAGTAATAACCTCAGAAAGGGTATTTCAGTCACTTATACAAACGAGTATAATAGTAATACCTCAGATGCTGTGCTAGCTAAAGCAAAAGCCGCCTCAATCCGAACACGCCAAAAGGCCTTAACAAGGTAGAAAATGTCACAGTTCCACTTTAATAATTTTCTTACTGAAAACTAAAGCATTGTACTTTGAACAATCTGCCCAGCTATAAAACTGTACTTTAAAAGAATTTCTTACTTTGAAAATTCTATAACTGGGTAGATTTTTTCAATGGACAGGTAGAAGAAATAAACAAAAAGTATGTTGATATTTGGTGCACAAGAGGGAAAGAGTACCTGAGAATCACAGAGGAGATTACTTAAAGCATTGACAATTGAAAGAAGGCGAGGGAACAACTCTAGGGCTGTGATTGATTGTGCTTGAGCCACAACATCTTTATCCTTCTCCAATTGATTTATCTGGTTTTACATTTATGTATAGATTCTCAAAAACATTCAGATATAGAAATATATAAAAATAAAAATAAAAGAATACAAGATACAAGAACATACATACCCACATCTGTACAGGTTGATTGAAATGAATCTCAGCAAGATACTCCATTTCAGGATCTGCCCTCAGCCATTGCAAGGGGGAATCATTGCTGCTAATAAATCACAAAGTGATAGTCGTATAAAAAAGCAGAAAGATATAGTTTAAGAAAGAAATATATATATATATATATATATATATATATATATATATATATATATATATATATAAATGGACATGGCATAATACTTACTTTGAACGCATATCTGCAGCAGAGGCAACTGTATCTACATTATCATCAGAACCATCATGCTGCTTTGAACCTCTTTTAGGTTTTTGGAAACGTTTGGAAGCAAGTTTGGAATGGCATTGTATTTCCAATAACTGCCATGTTTCTCCTGCCATTGGTAAAACTGGATGATCATACATTCCATCAAGTTCATGGACACGTATACTCATCATTCCAGGCCATCCAGCATCACCTTCTCGCTTCACAGACTCGACTTTCGAATTACTCGACTCTGGTGTTGATGTGCATCCACGCAATGCTGCTAATTCCACCAGGTTTTTCCTTTTGTTATATGAAAACCCCATCCTTAAATTTAAAGACACAAATAATGTTATCACCATAAAGATGGCAGATTTTCTAGAAAAATATTTGTAGACTTTTTTTTTTTTAAATTCATACTTTAGAACAGGACAACCGCTAGAACCCACCCAACGGGGAAAAAATTCTCTCAGAAATGGACGTTCAAGATTTCCAACTTCATTAGCTAGGTGCCGAAACTGCATTTTAAAAATTTTTAAATTACTATCGATTTATAATATTTCTTTCATGTCAAAGCAATCACCTCTTTTGTGCTCAGACTTCTCAAAGGACGACTTGTATCTTTAGGAGGTGCAACCAGATTCTTCAAAACCTGCCGTTGCCAACAAGACGAAAAAAAAAAAGAAATTAGGAAATAATAATAATACAGTGGAATGAAGATACTTTATTAATTTAAGCTAACCATCTTACTTTACAAAATGACTCCGGCCCCATCTGTTTTTCTAACATTTGGAGAACTGCAACCTGTACAAAAGAAGTAGTTGTCAAAGGTAACACTATCAATTTTTTAAATTGGAAATTAAAAAAACAAGGTGTTAGGAGCTGTTTATCTTTTTTCCAAATTAAAAGCCATATATGGGTAAAGTGCTAAATGGACAATGATTTCTGTCTGGATGAAGTGTTGTATGCTTAAGATCTGTTTCTTTTCTAGATTGAATGAGACCAAATCACCATTTTACCCTTACATCCCAAAAACAAATTTTGCAATATTCATCAATTCTAACATGAGGAGTTGGGAGGATAAAAGAAGATGGTTATTGTTTGGATACATTAAGACAGCTATATTTAAAGAAACATAGATGCCCATGTTCAGTGCATAACTCATCAAATCCATTAAGTCAATAAGCAACAGCCCCTTAGATTCATAAGATCAACTTACAGATTTCCAAGCGCGAATTTTTCCATAAAAACCAATGCATTGTGTTCCATACAAAGCTTTCGAAGCATCAGAGGAACTTAAAGCAGTTGCAGCACTATCATCTGCTTTGCAGACAGCACAATTTGCCTGAAATCATTCAAATGAATCAAACAATCTTAATCAAGACCAATATTATACAATTATATCAAAATAAAACAAAACGACAAAAAAAGACATACCTTATAGCGTCTATACCGTGCTTCATTGTTTCCAAGAAATTGCTTAATATATGAGTCTGTCAAGAACCCTGCAAGCCCATCTAACAACCATTCTAACAACAAAAATGGAAACTAAATCAGTATTACATTACTTTATTTTAATTATGGAAAGCCATAAGTATAGTATGTTACCATCATTTGGTGCTTCTGCAGTGATATACACTCCAAACCATTGCCTTGCAAGCCCATATGCAAGTTTTATTCTTGTATCTATTGTCTGTTCCATTACCATTAAAGATTAAAGTAAGCAACATAAATTTGCATTGGATTATAAGTTCAGCCATTAAAAACATTACATACCTGATCTATGATCTTCTCTTCATAAAGAATTTGTGAACTGAAGATACTCATTGATGCACCCAAGCTTAATGAAGATACTGCCATCTCTGGATCTATAAAAACTTGTGTGTACGACCCAAATGGAAATTTGGTGGAAAGGTAATGTTCATAATGGCTGTTACAGAATTAAACAGGAAATTACAAAACAGAAGAAAGTCCAATCAAAGTGAAGCTTACATTGCAATTTTTTTTAAAAAAAAAAACAAGCAAACCTGTATGCACTATGGAGAAATCCTACTGTGTTCCGAAGCTTTGACAAGTGAGCTGGCAAACAGATGTGTGTGATAAGATTATTATGGCGATCAGGAAAGATTTCAAATGGAGCAACAGCCAGAGATATCCATTGAGCTGCCACAGGTATATTTATTTTATAGACGTATGTTTTTCGTGGTGGATCATCCTTGCTTAAAACCTGCATCAAGAAACAAATTTTAAGCATATAAAGTGCACATAAGGAGAGGCATTCAAGTAGTTGGATTACAGTAGTTAGGTTTACAATATACATTTCTCGCATGTCTCTGACCTAAATGCCAGTTTGGTCATTTAATATGGTAGGAACCAAGGAAGCCTCATCTTTAGGCAATAGTTATCAAATAAAACCTCACACTGTCAACTAAAATCCACAACTCATGAGAAGGGAACTCAAAAACACATGCCTACACACATATAGAAGGGGTAATGAGATCTATTCAGCATGTATGCCAAAAAGAAATTCACAGACATGTGTGAACACTATTATTAATGTTAATTACATCCAGCCACTGCCACATGACAAAGTCACAAGAATTCCCTCCAGATACAAGAGTCTATAAAGATGTTTAAACTAAAAAAAAAACTAACAAGTTACACAAAAAACCATTAAAGCCATTTGTTAGACCTTGCAATGAAGCTACTTTAACTGCTTCTCACCTGATACATCAAGGTTCCAGTGCTGACAGCAACTAGGTTGTTAGCCACAGTGAACTCCAAGTCAAAGCTGTAACAAAAAAATATACATCAAAATGAATTTAATACAACAATATGCAAACAAATTGAGTCAAATAACAATGTATGCTTACCAGCAACGCTGTGAACTATCATCCATACAAGGGAACCAACACCGGGCGCGCCTTATCTGATTATTTGTGTGCATAATATCTTTTTCAATATGTATTCCTGTTTCTATCTTCTCTACCCAATAGTCAATATGGATCAGTTTCACATTCTGCTTGGATTCACCAGATGTTTGTGTTTGTGTTTGTGTTTCTGTTTGTATTTCTGTTTCTGTTTGTGTCCCATTCTCATGCACAATCTGTTCTGGCTGCTCTGGTACTGGTTTGACAACCTCATTAGAGCACATAATCAACAAATTAGGGACTAATTCTCTTTCAAGACATGAAACATAAACTGAACCCGCAGCATCAGCAGCAGAGTTAGCTGAAGAAACGGAACACCATCTGTCATCACTGTCCATTTGCTGGTAGTGAGGAAATATTTCAAACCTTGCTGGGCCTCCATCCACCAGCACATTCTCGATCATCAAATTATCAGCATGTAAACCTACAATACCATTCTCTGGTACAACTACTTCAAGCTCGGTATACCTGACCAAACACAAACAGAAGAATTATAAATTTCTGTATCAAATTCGGCATTGCACATCTGTGAACAGATACTTTATGGCCTGTAACTTGTTCTATCATTAAAGTACATTTTATTGCTATTAAATAAGGACACACGAAAATCGCGCAGGTAGAATAATGAGCAATGAGTAAACTTCGTGTTCATTGAGCAACCTAACCCTAATTTCAGAATAGAGCTTTCTAAGTGCAATCATTCCAAAGCAACTCTTTCATCACCCGAAGTAGTGTGTTTGATCCGGCCAATTGCGAGAGAAAAAAACAAAAGAAAGAAGTTTCTTGTCATGTATAAAGTCGTGCTACTATAATTTAGGACTTTCACTCAATTCCGAGTGTTCCAACAATTCCAGGATAACGAAGTATATAAACACATACTGACCCGTAGATTCGACGTTTCTCGATGTCTATTGAGAGGCATAGTTTCTGATGTTTTACTACAGCTTCCGAATTCTCAGCTTTCTGTTCTTCATTCTTTTGCTTGCGAGGTTTCGCCATGTTCCTACATGTACCGAGTGTACATGCACCTAAAACCACACAGGAAAACGCTTCAAATGGGGAAAGAGGATGGGTGGAGGGAGAGATGGAGGATTTATAGAGATGGGAATTTTGAGAAGAAAGATGTCCCTCGTTATCAGATCAGCCTTCGAGATTGAGCCCTAGCTTTGATGATTGAATCACGGCCGTTCATCTCTTGGTCCCGCTAATCGGACAGTCTACAAAAGTTTCTAATCGCGATCCTCGAATTATTAGATGGGAGTATAGTGTGCCCGACCTCACTCTATTACTTTGGTCAGACGTTTCTTTTAGAGTAAATTACACGAATGGTCCCTATGGTTTTGGATAATATGCGTGTTTGGTCATTAAATTATTTTTTTAACTTAGAAGGTTCCTATTGTTTGATTTTGTTATGCGTTTGGTCTCTGTCTTACCTAAAAATACTATTTTTCCCTTGATTTTTTAACTTATTTAAATAAACACACCCCAACGCTACCCCCTCATTTTACCTTACCTACCCCACCATTTTCCTTATTTAAATAATAATCTTTTTAGGTAAGATATGAACCAAGCGAGTAACAAAAACAAACAGTAGGGACCTTACGAATTAAAAAAAAATAAGTTAGGGACCAAGTACGCAAATGTAAGATCCATAAAATTCATAAAAATTTAAAAATTTTTCAAAGATCCAAAAGCCAATAGTTATTACAAAATGTATTCAAAATAGTTTCATATCAGATAATCACATAAATCAAAATCATAAAATGTGAGGAGGTGCATGATCAAGCCTTCGCCTTCCCGCGATCATTTGAAGTACCTGAAACAAAATCCAAATTGTAAGCCCGAAGCTTAGTGAGTTCCCCCAAAATACCAATGTCATCCAAACCAGAACCATATCATAACGAACAACATGCATATAAAGTCTTCAGTATGACTGGACCGCCTCACCGGCCTTCAGTCTATTTGTCTCACTCTCAGAACCTTCAACATGTCTGGACCACCCTACTGGGCCTTCAGCCTGTCTGGACCGTTCTTCGGGCCTTCGGCCTGACTGGTACTCCCTGATGGGCTTTCAGTCTATCCGGGTTGCCTTGGGTCTGTTGGCCTATAGCACAAAGCAGGACCGCCTCAACCCACCAGCAAACACACATTCAACACATAAATATCAAACGCTAGCTAGCATGTATAAACAGTTATACATACCTAACAGATAACTAATCATAGCATCATCCTACATACCATGATGCAGATCTAACAGATCACTAAACATAGCACCATCATATATACCAGGATACATATCTAACAGATCACTAGACATAGCATCATGCGATAACCATGATAACAATCCAAAAGGTTCAGCCTTAGTGCCTTCGACCCTGTTAGCATAGCGAGGAAAACTCACCTTACAAGTAGTGCTGAACCGATAAAATTGAATCCAAACTCAACTGCCTATAACCACCATATGACTAATTCCATTAAAACCCCAAATTACCAAAATACACTCAGAAGTCAAACTTGGTTAACCATGGTCAAAGTCAAAGCCAATAGTCCATGTTGACCCAGCTCGTCGAGTGCATATACTGACTCGTCGAGTTCCTTCATATCTCAGAAGATCATGAAAAGCACGAGACAACTCGCCAAGTTACCACAGCAACTCGTCGGGTTCTTCAATGTTCAGAAAACCAGGAAATCCCTAGCCAACTCGTCAAGTCATCTCACCCACTCGTTGAGTCCACTCAGTATCCAGAAAGTAGGAAAACCCGACCCAACTCCAACTCGTCGAGTTGTCAGGGAAACTCATCGAGTTTTCACGTCTTAACATATTTAGCCCCTTCCTGTCGAATCTAAAGCCCCAAATTATATATTTGGTCCCCTATGGTTGAGATATCACGTAAAGTTGCTAACTCTACGTCCATTCATGGCATCAAAAGGGCTAGAACACTCCATTAAAGCTTTATTAGGGGACTTAGTACATGAAGGAGGTCTAGATCCAGTTAAAGCTTGGAACTTTAGGCCCAAGGAGGCCACAAAGCTCCCAGATCTGAAGTTATAACCTCATACAATGAGCAATCCAAGGAATGGTCCCAAGATGGGCCAAAAATGCCACTAAACTTATAGACTTTATACCTCCAAATGGCTGCAAGAACACTGAGAATTCCGGATCTAAAGCTAATCCCTTCAACCTTACACCACCAATGCAACATCCCAAAAATACAGTCTAAAAATTTCATTTTTAATCATTAATAAAAACCATAAGTATCATTTATCATAATAAAATCATAAACCATGTGTCTCAAAAATATTATAACAACTGTCGATATATCAAAAATCATATATCAAAACATCATAGTAAATCCTCCCAGGCTAAAACGTTGTGGTGTGTGCCATGCAGTCATCTCGAGCTCTTCCATTTACTAGCGGAAGTACCTGAAACCAAAACTGAAAATTGTAAGCATGAAGCTTAGTGAGTCTCCCCAAACTACCACATACCATACACGTAACATATAACATGCAACTAGGAGATACAGGCCTTGCCCACACTCAAGGAGATACGGGCCCCCGCCCACACTCGGCTGACTATGAGATATGGGCCTCGCCCACACTCAGCTATCTATGAGATACGACCATATGGGCCTCACCCATACTCAGTTGGCTAGGAGGTACATGCCTCGCCCACGCTCCTCTATGTGGGGGATACGGCCCCCCACCCACACCCTGCTGTCTAAACATACATACAAGTATCACGCAGACAACAAGTATACCATAATCTACCAGTTCATAATCATACTCAGATAATGTTAAGATACGGGCCCTGTCCACACTTAGCTACTAATCATAAACGAGTCTAAGATACAGGCCCTGCCCATACTTAGCTACTAATCATAAGCAAGTCTAAGATACGGGCCCCGCCCACACTTAGCTACTAATCATCACACATACTCTACATGTGCCAACATTATTGCCTTCGACTCGTTCCTGCTGAAGGAAACTCACCTCGTAAGCTAACTGTGAAGTCTCGTGTGAGGAATATCTGACGGCTGCTCCACCGACTCCCGACTATCATTATCACAATAACACTTAGTCAAAAACTGATAATCCTTCTTAGGGTAAAATGACATTTTACCCCCTGGTCAAAGTCAACATTTTGGTCAAAGTCAATGTTCTGGGTTGAATCAACTCGTCGAGTTAATCCATCAACTCGCCAAGTTCTATAAATCAAAACCCTGAAATCGCGATCCAACCCGTCGAGTCATCCCCCTGACTCGCCGAGTTCCTTGGCTACTCATAGTCACGATTAAGCGAGTCAACTCGTCGAGTTCTACCATATTAAGAATCAGGACAACTAGCCTCAACTCGTCGAGTTCCTCTATGGACTTGACGAGTTCCTCTATCTGTTTGGTCCATCTTAACGGGTAAAGCCCTACTCTTCAGAATTAAGCTTCTTGTTTCTCATATATACTAAAAATGCCTAGGCTTGTTTTCATTATACTTGATGCAAACTGCTTGAAAAGGTCGAAATTTTGCTAACTGTTCAACAAACTCGTAGAGTCCATGGGGGGACTCGACGAGTCCTAGTGAATCTTCATCCTACTCGTCGAGTAGGTACATGCACTCGACGAGTAGGAGGCCCTGTGTGCAGATTTTCGAGTTTTTGTTGCTGGAATTGGACTATAATTGTTACCCTAAACTGTTTTAGACTTGTAAAATCTGTTTTTGATGTGGTAATATTATGCTAATCCAATTTCAATGATAATTATCATAGTTTCAAGTTTTATATTATGATTATATTGTAACGTCCCAAAATTCAAGACTAAAAATTTCTTTTAATAAAACATTACTTTAAGCAAATTCATCATTTCAAAAACTAAAAAAGGACATTAGTTTCCAAAATACATGTTCGTTATCAGAGTAAACATTCCCAGGCTGTCTAAACTATGGTGTGTGCCATGCGATCACCCCGAGCTCTTCCCTCCGCTACCGGAAGTACCTGAAACCAAAACTGAAAACCGTAAGCACGAAGCTTACTGAGTTCCCCACCCTACCACATACCATGCATAACCACATACTGCACATACTGGGCCACGCCCGCTATCCTGGGCCTCGCCCGCTACAACGGCCCCGCCGCTCCAGGCCCCGCCTGGCTTCGAGCCCCGCTTGGATACAGATCTGTTTACTTAGGCCTCGCCTGTCATAGGGCCTCGCCCACTAACATATAATAGCACATAAACATATCACATCACATCACATAAGCTAAACACATACTAACGGATCTTGTCATAAGGCCTCGCCTATCTCTGGGCCCCGCCCTTGTCCTGCTATTGATGAGTCATGGAGCCCCGTCCATACTCCTACTGATGGTGAGGTACGGGCCCAACCCACCCTCACTCCTTCCCTAAACTTGGGCCTCGCCCCTGATCTGCTGCTACTGAGATATGGAACACCATCCACACTCTGCTATTGGTGAGACACGGGACCTCGCTCACACTCACCTCCCTACCAGGCACATACAAGTATCACTCAGACAACAAGTATTAACTATCACATAAACCATTCCTTGGGCACCCGCACTCTATCATTGGACCTCGTCCCGAATATCATACTAGCATATTGTGCCTAGGGCTAACTAGAGATGGCAACGGGGGCGGGGAACACAGGGACCCCAATCCCCATCCCCATCCCCGAATCCTCAATCCAGTCCCCATCTCCATCCTCATCCCTATCGGGGAATATGAATAAACCCCCATCCCCACCCCCAACGGGGACTGGGGATCCCCAACGGGGAAACGGGTATTTCTATTTCTCTTTTAACATGCAAACTTTTACGTAAGAAAAAACTCTAAATTTCAATTTTACCATCATAAGTTTAAAGATTTTATAAAATATATAAGTACTCATAAATTGCATAAAAAATATAAATAAATTTTCTACCAAATTTAAATACATACATAAAAAATCAAGTAGAAAAAAATTATCAAATTGATATTTTAGGTAAAATAGATCAACCAAAGAGGAAAAAGAAATATACACGAGTTTAAAGTAGATAAAAGAAAAAGTAAAAATATAATTTCAACCAAGTAATTACTAATGAGTTAGGTTACTTAGATCAAATTTTATGTATTATAAACTGTACTATAAATATATGTTCTGTATTATTTTTATATATGAATATATGTCGAGGGCGGGTCCAGCCGTCCAGGGTCGGGGATTAAGGGTATCCGCATCCCCATCCACATCCCCACTTATTTTATTTGGGGATTCCTCGTCCCCGTCCCCATCCCCGGTCAACTTGGGGATTCCCCAGTCAAAACGGGTGCGGGTTTTGGGTTCCCCGTTGGGTATGGGGTTTTTTGCCATCCATAGGGCTAACCCCCGGATCTTCTACTCATAACTACATGGGTCGGCATTGTGGCCTTAGACCCATTCACATAAAGGGAAACTCACCTGCACTGGCTGAACTTGCTGATGATCCCACTAGCCGCTGCCTGGCAACTCTCTGAACTCTGGCTCCACCCGCTCCCCGAGCTACCAATAACAATGCACCACTGAGTCTAACTGACCCCCGAAAGACAACCAAGTCAACTCTCGTCAAAGTCAAATTCCTGGTCAAAGTCAACCTTCCAGGTCAACACTACTCGTCGAGTCACCCTACTGACTCGCCGAGTTCATAAGTTCAGAGTCCTTCCATTCGCGACTCTACTCGCCGAGTCAGTCCATGACTCGCCGAGTCTACCGATTTCCGAGTCCTGACCTGTCCAACTCTCCGAGTCTCCATTCGACTCACTGATTCGAGTCTCAACTCGAAGGGTTTGGGGTTCTGCGACCTGACTCACCGAGTCCAAGAACAAACTCGCCGAGTACAATGCAATCTTCATCCAACTCGCCGAGTTGTTCTTCCAACTCGCCGAGTTCATGCCCAACTTCATCCGACTCGACGAGCTGTTCATCCCACTCATCGAGTTCCTCCTCATCTTCAAGCTACTCACCGAGTCCACTCAAAGGACTCGCCGAGTCCATCCGGTCCTTCATACATGCAGAGGACTTTTGAGTCATGCAGGGACTCAAATCTGTAGATCTACCCTTCCCAAGCCTATTCCTCACGTAAAGTTGCAAACTTTACGTGTAGAGAAGGAGATCTAGGCAAAATACACCATAAACCAGGGTTTAAGGCAAGGAGGCTCCATAATCAACTCAAGGGCTGCTACTTTATGCTTCTCAAGACCATAATATGCTTAGATATGAAGTAGCAACTTCAGATCTGGCTGCTAACTCAAAATAATAACATTATGGCTAAAAAGCCCCAACAACCACACATAAATCTAGGTGAAAAAGGGTCCAGGAACTAGTTTATTACCTCCAAATGCTCATAATGAACTCACAATCCCAGATCTATAGTCCCTTCTTGCTCCTCCAAGTTCCTTATTCCTTCTCCAAGCTTTAATGCACCTTCCAAGGCAACAAATGGCTCAAAAAGAGGATATGGCGGCTAGGGTTTAATGTTCTGGGTGAAAGAGGCAGTAAAGGAACCCTATGGGAGAGAATGAGGCGCTTAAATAGGATCCAAGTCCCGAATTTAGGGTTTTCCTTGCACAGACCAGACTCGCCGAGTCCACTTGGCCGACTCGTCGAGTTGGTCACTTACACCTCGACCCGGATCCCGCTCGGACTTTCCGAGTCCCTCCTAAACTTAGGGTTTTCTTTCCTTTCTTGGCCTTCAAAACTTTGGGTGTTACAGCTCTCCCCCACTTAAACTAAACTTCGTCCTCGAAGTTTGCCATGGCCCACTGCCTGCGGTCTGCCTCCAATACCCCACCAATTATTTCAACACCAGCTGCCTACCTTCGCTGGTCTTCCACCCGGTCATTCTGACTAGCATCACTCCTTGCGGATAATCATTTCGGGTCAACTCTGACCCTGATCATTCTGGAAACATAACTTACTCAGCCGAAAACCTTATTGTACTCTCCGAGTACTGCAACTGAACCCATAGGGATTCACCCCTTCTTTCATCACGCGATTCCCTTGCCTTCCCAAGGCGATGCCCCAAAACAACTATCTCCCCTGCCACTGTGAAGATCCTATCTTCAACAATCCATTATACCCGCTAAATCCAGTACGGGTCATTACCGTCAGTAACCACTGACACTCCTCTCTGCCAAAACTTGGTGCCAAGCACCCCTCGATTCAACTAACTGAATTCCACCATACACTGCTTACCCGCAGTACTACTGACTGAAAATTTTGCTATCCCTTGTCTGCCTTCCGGGTGAACTGAGACCACCCTGGTCCCTACCAACCTATCAATGTCTGGATTACCGGCTCCCACCGGTAGCTAGTCCCAACACCACCACTAGTCGCTCCCAGCGACTTCCGAAGAAACTTCGACCACCTATAACTGCTCAATCTATTCTGCCACTCAGGCACTACAATCCTGGGATCCCCGATCCCCTAACTTGACACTAAGGTCCCTACCATGTCCCACCTGCGCTGCTAAAACTCACGGGCCTCGCCCACGGGTCCCACCCGCCTCTACCCTTCTAGTCCCACTAGTCTAATCACTCTCGCTCGGGCCTCGCCCACGGGTCTCACCCAACCATACTACTGAGCAACCCTGCTCTCAGGTCTCATCTACACTGCTAATCTCATACGGGCCTCGCCCATGGGTCTCACCCAACTATATCCTGGAGTGGCCTCTCCCAAGGTCTCACCTTTCTAGGGCTATACAGGCAAACTCCCTATCATTCTCATCCACTACCCATTCCTGATCCCTATCAGATCACTAGGAGATAAGGGCCTCGCCCCAACTCCGCTAACGAAGCTACTAAGGAATGATACGGCTTACCCGTAATCTTACATCACCATCATTTGCTGACTGCTAGTGAATGCTACGGCTGCCCCGTAGTCTTACAACACTTCCACCACTGACTGCTAATACGAAGGAACCCACGTGCCATTAGCTCTCAAGATCCTCATTCCAACTCCCTCGAGTCCTACAGGCGATCCACAACCTGAATTCCTAACCACGTACTAGCCATTACCATCACACGCACTAGCTGATGGGGAGTTTCTCAAACTCCCAACCCTGAAATCCTCAATCCATCAAATGTTGAACTACTTCTTTTCCTTCTCGGAGGTCGCACACTCATTCTGGATTTGTGCGCTCCTACCTTTGCACACTCGGAGGATTCTCCCCCACTTTGATCCTGCTTACCCCTTGTTGCTCAATACTCAAAAAGAAATCCCAATCCTTGCTACCATTCCATAATCAATATGCTGAGGAACCCAATCTTACCATAGTTAGGGATCTAACCAATCCATCTCTAACACTACAAAACTCCGATCTAGCGAGACCTACCAAGTCCCTCCCAAGCATGCTACAGTTACTGCATCCTATGCAACCCTCTCCAATAGGGCACATCCCCTCACTACCATTCGGATATCCAAGGTATGTAGATGGCATATAACTCGATCACAATCAACCGCTCAAAAATACAATACTCATACCGATAATGATGCAGAACCATAACAGTATAATCATGCACAAATAAAAGAACTGAAAACAGAAATCGCATACCTGCAACGTCCGGTGCTGATCGCGCCTCTAAGGTAGTCATCTGAAGAGCTCTGCCTCCTACCGCAGGCGCCTCTGCACGGCCCTGACGGCCATCTGTGATCCTCAAAGTTGTAGGGGCAAGTGCCATCACCCGTCCTGCTGAAAACAAACTGGGGCACTGGGCCTTCTTGTGGCCCCGCTGGTTGCAGTGAAAGCATAACAGGTCTGATCCCTGTGGGGTGGTAACAGTACAATCCCTGCTGAAATGACCAGTCCAACCACACTTGAAACAGCCAGACTCACCGCCGCTACCACTCCTGCACGCACCCCCGTGCGCCCTGCCACACTTCCCGCATCGGCTGCGGTCCTGATAATCCCTCGATCTCGAATCCGATCCTTTGGGCCTTTTGCCTGAACTCGCGGCCAACTGAACCTCATTCGGCTTCCTCTTCCGGATCTGCTCCAAATCAATTTCCCTCTCCCTGGCCCGAGAAATCATATCTTCCAGCGTCTTACAGCTGGATCTGCTCACGAACTCCCTGATGTCATCCCTCAACATCTCATGGTATCGGGCCTTCTTCATCTCCTCATCTGCGACATACTGTGGTACAAGAAGAGCCCTCTCCCTGAACTTGGCGGTGATCTCCGCCACAGTCTCAGTGATCTGTGTCAAATCCTGAAACTCCCGTGCCAACTGCTGCACCTCAATAATCGGCGAAAACTCCGCCCTGAACCTGGCCGAGAAATCGTTCCAAGTCATCGCGTCCAACGCAACATCATCCCCCAAAGCATAACCAATCTCCTCCCACCAATCCCTCACTCTGTCCTTCAGAAGACAGGAAGCGAGTCTGACCTTGTCCCCCTCAGGACACCGACTAGTACGGAATGCGTTGGCAACATCAGCCAACCATCTGCTGCTAGCGATGGGGTCCCTAGCCCCATGATAATCTGGTGCCCCGCAAGCCCTGAACTCCCGAAATGTCAAGGTACGCACTCCCATCAAAGCCATCATCTCAGTACGGAAGGCTCCCAGCCACTCATCCAAAATCTCCAATATACCCTCCTTGACCGTGCCAAAGATCACAGGAGTCTGATTCAAAATACTACGCGTAACCTCGACGGATATCAACTCCCTCATTCGCTCCTCGAGCTGCTCGGCCCCTAAACCCGAGCCTGATCCCTCTCCGGCGCCTGATCCGCCCACTGGTCTCTCTCGCAATGTCACCATACTGAAAATATAATACATCCACTATCAGAAAACTCATCACTGCTGCGAGACCAAACACACTCCCTACTAGGTTCCCGGTCTTGTCTTGGCCTTTCCCGAATCGAGTACGGATCCTCTGCTTTCAGTAGTACGGGCCCATATTACCTTCCACATCTATCCGTACTTTCCTCAGGAATTGCTTTGACTCCACCATGTCCCTTATCCACTACTACTGCTCCCAGCACTATCTCATCCTAGGCTTACCCTAGGGAAACCTCTGACTCAACTCAACCAGTCCTCAGCTGCTGAAGGTCTCCTTGTGATGCCAGTTAGCCATCACCTGGATACCATCACATGTGACGAGGCTCGGATAATCCTTAAAGTAAAAGACTCGTCCCTACAACGGTTGGACTCAAACAAGAGCTGCGCAATAGGGCCAAATCCAACACTCTGAGATTATTCAACCCTGATCACATGTGACGTGACGTATCCACCTAATGGCTAACTCCCATCACTCAAAATCCCACAATGCACAAAGCAATCAACATTCGGACAAGGGGAAAATCTAACCACAACATACTCAAGCAATCATATCCAAATAGCAAGAATTTGAACTAGCATGTAACACAAACTCATAAACTCAGGCATAACCTAAACAGGTTATCCTACTATTGTCTAATTAGCACTATCATGCAGCTCAAAACACATATAATAGGCACATAAGGCATCATTCATAGATCCTCAGTCCTAATCTAGCATGTTGTTCTATCAACTGATAATCATAACATAAACTTGTATGGGTATTTTGGGGTACTTACTTGAGCTCGGTTGATTGCATGCACCACACCCTTTTTCTCTTTTCAAAGTTCTTTCCTTTCTGAATTATTTTTGCTTTTTCTAAAACTGTTTTCTTTCCCAAAACTCTCTTTTACAAAACTGTCTTTTCATTTTGAAAACTTCTATACAAATCCCTCAGTTTGAGTTCAGACACGCTCGAGAGCATGTCCGAATCCCTCAAACCAAGGCTCTGATACCAACTTGTAACATCCCAAAATTCAAGACTAAAAATTTCTTTTAATAAAACATTACTTTAAGCAAATTCATCATTTCAAAACATAAACAGAGCATTAGTTTCCAAAATACATGTTTGTTATCAGAGTAAACATTCCCAGGCTGTCTAAACTATGGTGTGTGACATGCGATCACCCCGAGCTCTTCCCTCCGCTACCGGAAGTACCTGAAACCAAAACTGAAAACCGTAAGCACGAAGCTTAGTGAGTTCCCCACCCTACCACATACCATGCATAACCACATACTGCACATACTGGGCCACGCCCGCTATCCTGGGCCTCGCTCGCCTACCTCGGGCCTCGCCCGTTACAACGGAACCGCCGCTCCAGGCCCCGCCTGGCTTCGAGCCCCGCTCGGATACAAATCTGTTTACTTAGGCCTCGCCTGTCATAGGGCCTCGCCCACTAACATATAATAGCACATAAACATATCACATCACATCACATAAGTTAAACACATACTAACGTATCTTGTCCTAAGGCCTCGCCTATCTCTGGGCCCCGCCCTTGTCCTGCTACTGATGAGTCATGGAACCCCGTCCATACTCCTACTGATGGTGAGGTACGGGTCCAGCCCACCCTCACTCCTTCCTTAACTTGGGCCTCGCCCCTGATCTGCTGCTACTGAGATGTGGAACACCATCCACACTCTGCTATTGGTGAGATACGGGACCTCGCCCATACTCATCTCCCTACCAGGCACATACAAGTATCACACAGACAACAAATATTAACTATCACATAAACCATTCCTTGGGCACCCGCCCTCTATCATTGGACCTCGTCCCGAATATCTGTGACAACCCTATATTTTCCAAAAGCATTGTAACGCTCGAAAGCTAAGTACAACGAAATTAACCTCGAAAATAAAGTGTTCAAGTATCTAAGTTGGGATGCATCGAATATTAGATATCATGCCAAGGTTTCCAAAAACATAAAGAACGCTCAAAACCGGGTTATATTGAAGAAATTATAACCACTTGTATATTTACGACGCGACGTTAAAACATTATTTGACGTAAAAAGTAGAATCTCAATAAAATGCATTTTTAAGCCTTAAGTATCTAAACAAAAGTCGTAGATCTCGTTGAAAGGTGAACGTGCATAAAAAGATCGCCCAAATTGGACCTCGTATGAAGAAGTTACGAATTTTCAAAGTTTCGTAACGGTAGTAGAGGGCTAAAAACTCGGATTGAAGATCGAGTGTTATTTAGCTAACGCAACCTAAACGAAAGTTGAAGATCTCCTCAGTAGTAATAAAACAATAAAAAGACAAACGAAAACCGACGTCGAATAAAGAACCTATGAATTTTTAACGAACTTTAGGAGGCCCGGCCTATTAAAAATATATCATTAAAAATAAAGTCAAAACTAGCCGACGAAGTCTAAATGAAAGTTGTAGAGCATAATCTCACCTACGCGTGGATAAAAAGAACGCGAAAAACGGAGCTCGTACGCGAAAGTTACGGAATTTAGAAGTCGGAAGCAGGGATTACGCCCCGCGTACTCTGGGAGTACGCCCCGCGTACTAGACCCAGAGTCGAGTCCCATCGGCCCGCCCAAGCTACGTTTAGCTAGACCCGAGTCGTAAGCCATGACGCCATTCTACGCCCCGCGTAACCAAGAACGCCCCGCGTACCGAGTACGCCCAACGTACTTCGGAAGTACGCGCCGCGTACGAGGGTTTCCATCCCTATAAATAGAAGGCATGAGCTCGAGTCTTTGCACACCTTTCTCAATTCTTCAGTCACTCTCACACCCTTCCAAGCACCAGAGACCATTCCCTCACCTCGGTTTCCGCACTCGAGCCCCGACGAAAGATTTACGCTGCAGAGATCCCCGAAGAGCCCGACGACGCAACCATCCGCGGACGAAGTTCTGCTCAACCCTAGCCTCTCTCTTCGAAACGAGTGAGTTCATACCCCTACTTTTCAATTCTTTTCACGTTTTATGGGGGGAATACAAGTACATTACAAATCAAAGTATCATTTTTATAATATCGTTCTTATAGAGTTTTGATACAAAAATAACTTTATGTTTAAAGGGATATTATATTACCAAGTTGTTATCACCAAATGGGAACATACTTTTGACAAACTATAATGAGTATAGTATTCAAGTGATTCATACATTTTACTTATACATCTCAACAAATGAAACGCTTTCAAAAGAAGTACAGCCTTTATTATCGTAAATCTGTTTATACCAAGTAATGTGAGACAGCTTCACGTACGTTCGATGTATGCATTATTAAGTCCTGTATTATATACCATAATCCCTTGTAGGGGGAGCGTGATAGTTGTGTATAGATCTATACGGGATTGACAATCCCACACCTAAGCTGTTAGCTACAGCTAGGCCGGCAGGCCTGGGGTGACAAATGTCATAACAGTTCCAACACCTGAAGAACGTTGTTACAGGCCATCAATGTCAATAGCATGGTTATAAAACTCACATAAAAGTGTAAAAACAAGTTTGATTTACGAGATTCATATATACATTTCAGTTTTCCATTTTATCGTTAACACAAATTTTATCACTATTATTCAAGTATGGAAAACACAAACGCACTCCAACACGGGAAACTTTTCAAATCATTTACAGAAAATATTGGATTTTCAGAAAACCTCGTTCATCGGTTTACTATCAAAAAGGACATACTTTTTCAATACAAAACGCTTATGAACTCACCAACTTAATTGTTGACACTTTTTCGAAACCACTTGTATTTCTCAGGGAATCAGTAATACAGGTAACCACCAGCTTTTGGCGAAGGGAACACTAAGGATGTTTTATTATTGAACATTTATCATCTCATTGTAATATTCTTTTGCTAATATGTATAACGCAACAACAAACGTTTTCATTATATATGTGATGGTTGTGTTACTTTCTTTACAATATTCAATGGTTGTGATACTACGTGAAGTCATCCACCCCCGAATGTTTCCGCCATTCTGATTTGGGGGTGTGACAGATTGGTATCAGAGCATTGTTTATAGTGAACTAAGTATATCGAACCACATACGATATACAAACTATAAATACAAAGGGGACCAAAAACCCTCTGAAGAAGCATTTTCATGAACAAAATACTTTCTTTTAAAGATATACATTTTTAAAAGCATGCATTAATCTCGTATCATAACAAGTTTTACTAAAAAGTATTAAGGCAAGTTACGACACTACGATTGAGCCTCGGGGTATGTAATCAGGTCGAGAATGAATATAGCCTGATTAACTATATTTATCCTGGATTTGACCAACGTACGTCGAGGAATGGTCATAGTGGACAACAAGCCAAGAACTTACCAAATACAAATTATTTTAGTTTCGCCAAGTTGAAATATTATAGGAGTATTATTAGAAATAGTTGTACAATAAAAATTATAGTTAAAAATAATAAATCGTTAGATAGAAATTTCTTTCCTTATAAAGTCCTCATACATCTATCCTAGTACAGACAAATGGCCGGATTCCATTTACCAGGAGATCCCTACTACCCAAACCAAGGCAACGGCGGTTGGGTAGAAGAAGACACGGAGGAAGACCCAGAGGAAATCGAAGAAGAGGTCGAGGAAGAACCCGAAGGGGTTATCGAGGGAGAATTCAAAGTCGAAGTCGGAGAGGAATTCGAAGTCGACAAAGAGATCGAGGAGATTTCTAGCGGGACAGACTCCGAGCCAGAAGTGTACGACCCTCCCATCCCTCATCCTCCCGAAATCAGACCATATCAACCAGGACCCATTCCCATGTGGGGAAGTCACCTCTACTACTGGAGTCGCCAACAAGGTGTACGCCCTCCTTTCGGCATGTGCCGAGATTTTTACAATGTCAGTGGGGGAAGCTCAGCTGATCGAGCACTTCCTGTTCTTGTGAACGCTATAGCTACCCAGAACTACGAGACGGACAGGCAAGCAACCAGAGTTCGCGAGGTCAATGCTACTACCCAAGGTAACGCCGCTGACATCCGCCGTTTGGAAGGACTACATGAGAATACCCAAATCTACACGGGGACACTTCAGAACCAAATGATAACGGCTCTGGCAGATATAAGAGAGATGAAGGAACAATAAGCAGATCTTGAGAGGCGATTGATGGGAGTCAAACGGTCGGATGCCGAATCTAGCTCCAAACGTCGCAAGTAGAGCTTGTTCGATGCCCAACAATTTTGCTATAGATTAGGATTTCGGATAAAAGTCTTTCCCTTATTTCCCTTGTTTTCCCTGTTGTATCCGTAATCGGAGATCTCTAGGAGGATCAAATTTTCCCGAACAAGTTATGCAATGTAACACACCTTAGGTGTGACCTATATGTATAAATATGAAGTATTTCTTATTATATACCTCTCAGAAATTTCGAGTTTTAAATTTCTATGCCTACCTTGAAACCATAAACTAAAGTCAAAACAAATTACAAGATGCAACTAACACACGATTGTCAAAACATTAGAAACTTATAGTATTCATTCTTATTTTTCTCTACCAGAACATGCCTCCTCGTAGATCAACACGCAGAAACTCAACTTCAACACCACCTCCACCACCTCCTCCAATTATGGACACCGTTATGTTCCAGACTGCTGTAACCGCTGCTGTAACTGCAGCAATGGCACAAATGAGCAACAACGGATCGGGGGGAGGAACAAACAGTTTTACAAATGGCTAAGGTCAAGGCCGTTCAGGGGTATGCACTTACAAAGACTTCACCAACGGAAAACCTATTCCTTTTTACGGGACTGTGGGAGTATTGGCTCTATCTCAATGGATAGAGAAAACAGAAGCTGTATTCGAAATCTGTGCATGTCCTGAAGAAAGCAAAGTAAAGTTTGCCGCTTTTACTTTCTCTGAACGCGCCCTGACATGGTGGAACGGCCACGTCCAAACACTAACCCTGGTGGTGGCAAACTCCATGGGTTGGGAAAACCTGAAAAGAATGCTCCTTCGAGAATACTGCCCAAGGGGCGAGATTCAGAAGCTTGAACAGGAACTGTGGAACCTCTCGATGATAGGTTCGGATATAGCAGGTTACACCAACAGGTTCAGTGACTTAATAACACTTTGCCCAGGAATGTTAACCCCGGAGAGCCAAAAGGTCGAGAGATACATTTGGGGACTATCACCCCAACTTCGAGGAAGTGTGCTAGCTTCCAGACCCTTGACTTTCGCCAGCGCCAAAGAACTAGCGCAATCTCTTGTTGATCATGGTGTCTGTCAAGGAGTCACGGCTATCATGGCTGAACCAACCAAAGGGAACAGCAACAATGAGATCAATGCCAACAACAACAACAAGAAGAAATTTTGGAACAAAAGGAAGGGGCAAACTTCGCAAGAACCTTCAAAGAAGCAAATGGTTGCGGTTCATGCTGCTACTACCCCCACCACAACTCCTGCTACCTCTGCGCCAACAAAACCATATGCGGGAATTCTGCCCAAGTGCAGCAAGTGCAACTACCATCACCATGGTATTTGTCGCGAGATGCACTGCAAGAACTGCGACAGGAAAGGGCACACAACCCGTTTCTGTAAAGCACCGGCACGACCAATCACTCAAATTTCTGGCACTGGAGTAAGCCGGGCATGTTATGGGTGCGGAGAGACTGGACACTTCAGGAGGGATTGTCCCAAGGAAAGGAATATTGGCGGTGTGGGGAGAGTGCTGGCAGTAGGACAGAGAGAAGCAATAGCGGACCCCACGGTGGTCACGGGTACGTTTCTACTCAACAACACCTATGCATGCATACTTTTTGACTGCGGTGCGGAGAGAAGTTTTATGAGTCATAAATTCAAACATCTACTTAATCAAAAACCCCAACCACTCAATAAAATATTCACTGTAGAAATGGCAAACGGTAAAACAGAACACGCAAACGATTTGTACGTAGGGTGCACACTAAATTTAAACGAGCGTTTGTTTCGAGTCGATCTTATGCCCATTTCCATAAGAAGTTTCGATGTCATCATTGGTATGGACTGGTTGAGCCTTCACCATGCCGATATCCTTTGCCACGAAAGGGCTGTTCGCCTAAATCTGCCAAACGACGAAACTCTTGTCATCTATGGCGACAAACCTAGTTCAAGTTTACAAATCATTTCCTGTATTAAAGCACAAAAATATCTTCGTAAGGAATATCATGCCTTTCTAGCCCACGTAGTAGACAAGAAACGAGAATCGAAAAACATTAAAGATATTCTGGAAGTCTGCAACTTCCCGGATATTTTCCCAGAAGATCTTCCAGGAATCCCACCGGAACGTCAAGTCGAGTTCAGAATCGACTTAATCCCCGGAGCTACCCCCTGTAGCAAAGTCACCTTACCGTTTAGCCCCAGCCGAGATGCAGGAACTATCCAGTCAATTAAACGAGCTGCTGAGCAAGGGATTCATCAGACCGAGCTTCTCACCATGGGGAGCGCCAGTCCTATTCGTGAAAAAGAAGGACGGATCCTTTCGCATGTGCATCGATTATCGGGAATTAAACAAACTCACGATCAAGAACCGATATCCCTTACCGCGCATAGACGATCTATTCGACCAACTTCAGGGAGCAAGCTACTTCTCAAAGATCGATCTAAGATTTGGTTACCACCAACTACGAGTACTGGAGGGAGACATCCCCAAAACAGCTTTCCAAACACGTTACGGTCACTACGAATTTGTAGTAATGCCCTTCGGATTGACGAATGCTCCAGCCGTGTTCATGGACTTGATGAACCGAGTATGTCATCCCTTCCTGGATAAATTCGTGATCGTCTTCATAGATGATATACTCATCTATTCAAGAAGCCAGGAAGAACACAGCAAACATCTCCGCCAAGTACTGGAAACATTAAGGGCAGAGAAACTTTACGCAAAATTTTCCAAGTGCGAGTTTTGGATACGGGAAGTGGATTTCCTAGGACATGTTGTAAGCAAAGAAGGAATACACGTGGACCCTTCCAAGATAAAGGCAATAGATAATTGGACTACTCCAAGAACCCCTACAGAAATCCGGCAATTTTTGGGACTCGCCGGGTATTACCGAAGGTTCATACCGAACTTTTCAAGGATTGCCAAGCCACTTACCACCCTAACCCAGAAATATGCGACCTTCGACTGGGGAGAAAAACAAGACAACGCATTTCAGACACTAAAACGAGCCTTATGTAGTGCGCCCATCCTAACCTTGCCAGAAGGAACGGAGGACTTCGTGGTCTATTGTGATGCATCAAACCAAGGACTTGGGTGTGTCTTAATGCAAAGAGGGAAGGTCATCGCCTACGCCTCAAGACAACTAAAGACGCACGAAGTGAACTACACAACGCATGATCTTGAGCTAGGAGCAGTCGTCTTCGCTCTGAAGATATGGAGACACTATCTCTACGGCACTAAATGTACCATCTTCACTGATCATAAAAGCCTCCAACATATCCTCAACCAGAAGGAACTCAACATGAGACAGAGGCGATGGGTAGAACTACTTAGTGATTATGAATGCGAAATTCGATATCACCCCGGAAAGGCTAATGTAGTGGCTGATGCACTCAGTCGGAAGGAGTACTCAGGTCGCCGAGTGAAATCCCTAACTATGACGATCCATTCACACCTGTCCACGCAAATCAAGGAAGCTCAAATAGAAGCCTTGAAATCCGAAAACGTGACAGGAGAAGCCCTAAGGGGAATGGATAAGAACCTTGAGACCAAGAGCAACGGGATTCGTTATTTCATGGATCGAATTTGGATACCGAAGTTTGGTGGATTTAGAGAAATCGTTATGGACGAAGCCCATAGAACACGATACTCCATACATCCCGGCTCCGATAAGATGTATCTCGATCTCAAGAAGTTGTACTGGTGGCAAAACATGAAAGCCGAAATTGCTACCTACGTGAGCAAATGTCTGACATGTGCCAAGGTCAAGGGGGAATATCAGAAGCCCTCGGGTTTATTACAACAACCAGAAATACCCGAGTGGAAGTGGGAACGGATAACCATGGATTTCATAACAAAATTACCCAAGACAACAAGCGGACTCGACACCATTTGGGTAATTGTCGACAGGTTAACTAAGTCAGAGCATTTCCTACCGATCAAAGAGATGGATAAATTGGAGAAGTTAACAAGGACATACCTCAGAGAAATTGTACGACTGCATGGTGTGCCCATATCCATTATCTCGGACCGAGATAGTAGATTCACCTCAAGGTTCTGGCAGTCGCTACAAAAAGCTTTGGGGACAAGGCTAGACATGAGTACCGCTTATCACCCACAAACCGACGGTCAGAGCGAGAGAACTATACAAACCCTAGAAGACATGCTGAGAGCTTGCGTAATCGATTTTGGCAAAGCATGGGACACACATCTACCCTTGGTCGAGTTCTCGTACAACAATAGCTACCACACCAGTATTAAAGCTGCCCCGTTCGAAGCCCTCTATGGCCGCAAATGCAGGTCACCTTTGTGCTGGGCCGAAGTGGGGGACACGCAACTAGCAAAAGGACAAGCAACTGACAACACGCTCACTGGGCCAGAAATCATACGGGAGACTACGGAGAAGATTGTTCAAATCCGAGAACGTCTAAAAGCATCAAGGGATAGACAAAAGAGTTACGCAGATAAGAGACGAAAACCCTTGGAATTCCAAGTTGGAGACTATGTCCTACTCAAAGTCTCACCTTGGAAAGGCTTAATACGCTTCGGAAAACGTGGAAAACTGAACCCTAGATACATCGGACCATTCGAGATCCTTGCCAGGATCGGTCCAGTGGCTTACAAACTTAGACTACCTCAGGAACTCCACAACGTACACCCTACCTTTCACGTATCGAATCTGAAGAAGTGCTTATCCGACGAGACCCTTGTCGTCCCTCTAGACGAAATTGCAATAAATGAAAACCTCCAGTTTGTGGAGGAACCAGTAGAGATCATGGATCGGGAAATCAAAAGGACTAAACAAAGCCGAATACCCATTGTAAAGGTCCTCTGGAACGCCAAGCGAGGACCTGAATACACTTGGGAACGCGAGGATCAGATGAAACAAAAGTACCCGCATCTTTTTCCAAAATTGTAAACGCTATCTTAGAGTAAATTTCGGGACGAAATTCCCTTAACAGGGGGATGATGTGACAACCCTATATGTTCCAAAAGCATTGTAACGCTCGAAAGCTAAGTACAACGAAATTAACCTCGAAAATAAAGTGTTCAAGTATCTAAGTTGGGATGCATCGAATATTAGATATCATGCCAAGGTTTCCAAAAACATAAAGAACGCTCAAAACCGGGTTATATTGAAGAAATTATAACCACTCGTATATTTACGACGCGACGTTAAAACATTATTTGACGTAAAAAGTAGAATCTCAATAAAATGCATTTTTAAGCCTTAAGTATCTAAACAAAAGTCGTAGATCTCGTTGAAAGGTGAACGTGCATAAAAAGATCGCCCAAATTGGACCTCGTATGAAGAAGTTACGAATTTTCAAAGTTTCGTAACGGTAGTAGAGGGCTAAAAACTCGGATTGAAGATCGAGTGTTATTTAGCTAACGCAACCTAAACGAAAGTTGAAGATCTCCTCAGTAGTAATAAAACAATAAAAAGACAAACGAAAACCGACGTCGAATAAAGAACCTATGAATTTTTAACGAACTTTAGGAGGCCCGGCCTATTAAAAATATATCATTAAAAATAAAGTCAAAACTAGCCGACGAAGTCTAAATGAAAGTTGTAGAGCATAATCTCACCTACGCGTGGATAAAAAGAACGCGAAAAACGGAGCTCGTACGCGAAAGTTACGGAATTTAGAAGTCGGAAGCAGGGATTACGCCCCGCGTACTCTGGGAGTACGCCCCGCGTACTAGACCCAGAGTCGAGTCCCATCGGCCCGCCCAAGCTACGTTTAGCTAGACCCGAGTCGTAAGCCATGACGCCATTCTACGCCCCGCGTAACCAAGAACGCCCCGCGTACCGAGTACGCCCAACGTACTTCGGAAGTACGCGCCGCGTACGAGGGTTTCCATCCCTATAAATAGAAGGCATGAGCTCGAGTCTTTGCACACCTTTCTCAATTCTTCAGTCACTCTCACACCCTTCCAAGCACCAGAGACCATTCCCTCACCTCGGTTTCCGCACTCGAGCCCCGACGAAAGATTTACGCTGCAGAGATCCCCGAAGAGCCCGACGACGCAACCATCCGCGGACGAAGTTCTGCTCAACCCTAGCCTCTCTCTTCGAAACGAGTGAGTTCATACCCCTACTTTTCAATTCTTTTCACGTTTTATGGGGGGAATACAAGTACATTACAAATCAAAGTATCATTTTTATAATATCGTTCTTATAGAGTTTTGATACAAAAATAACTTTATGTTTAAAGGGATATTATATTACCAAGTTGTTATCACCAAATGGGAACATACTTTTGACAAACTATAATGAGTATAGTATTCAAGTGATTCATACATTTTACTTATACATCTCAACAAATGAAACGCTTTCAAAAGAAGTACAGCCTTTATTATCGTAAATCTGTTTATACCAAGTAATGTGAGACAGCTTCACGTACGTTCGATGTATGCATTATTAAGTCCTGTATTATATACCATAATCCCTTGTAGGGGGAGCGTGATAGTTGTGTATAGATCTATACGGGATTGACAATCCCACACCTAAGCTGTTAGCTACAGCTAGGCCGGCAGGCCTGGGGTGACAAATGTCATAACAGTTCCAACACCTGAAGAACGTTGTTACAGGCCATCAATGTCAATAGCATGGTTATAAAACTCACATAAAAGTGTAAAAACAAGTTTGATTTACGAGATTCATATATACATTTCAGTTTTCCATTTTATCGTTAACACAAATTTTATCACTATTATTCAAGTATGGAAAACACAAACGCACTCCAACACGGGAAACTTTTCAAATCATTTACAGAAAATATTGGATTTTCAGAAAACCTCGTTCATCGGTTTACTATCAAAAAGGACATACTTTTTCAATACAAAACGCTTATGAACTCACCAACTTAATTGTTGACACTTTTTCGAAACCACTTGTATTTCTCAGGGAATCAGTAATACAGGTAACCACCAGCTTTTGGCGAAGGGAACACTAAGGATGTTTTATTATTGAACATTTATCATCTCATTGTAATATTCTTTTGCTAATATGTATAACGCAACAACAAACGTTTTCATTATATATGTGATGGTTGTGTTACTTTCTTTACAATATTCAATGGTTGTGATACTACGTGAAGTCATCCACCCCAGAATGTTTCCGCCATTCTGGTTTGGGGGTGTGACAATATCAAACTAGCATACTGTGCCTAGGGCTAACCCCCCGGGTCTTCTACTCATAACTACATGGGCCGGCATTGTGGCCTTAGACCCATTCACACAAAGGGAAACTCATCTGCACTGGCTGAACTTGCTGATGATCCCACTATCCGCTGCCCTACAACTCTCTGAACTCCGGCTCCACCCGCTCCCCGAGCTACCAATAACAATGCAACACTGAGTCTAACTGACCCCCGAAAGACAACCAAGTCAACTCTGGTCAAAGTCAAAGTCCTGGTCAAAGTCAACCTTCCAGGTCAACCCTACTCGTCGAGTCACCCTACTGACTCGCCGAGTTCATAAGTTCAGATTCCTTCCATTCGCGACTCTACTCGCCGAGTCAGTCCATGACTCGCTGAGTCTACCGATTTCCGAGTCCTGACCTGTCCAACTCTCCGAGTCTCCATTCGACTCACTGATTCAAGTCTCAACTCGAAGGGTTTGGGGTTCCACGACCTGACTCACCGAGTCCAAGAACAAACTCGCCGAGTACAATGCAATCTTCATCCAACTCGCCAAGTTGTTCTTCCAACTCGCCGAGTTCATGCCCAACTTCATCCGACTCGAAGAGCTGTTCATCCCACTCGTCGAGTTCCTCCTCATCTTCAAGCTACTCGCTGAGTCCACTCAAAGGACTCGTCGAGTCCATCCGGTCCTTCATACATGTAGAGGACTTTTGAGTCATGCAGGGACTCAAATCTGTAGATCTACCCTTCCCAAGCCTATTCCTCACGTAAAGTTGCAAACTTTACGTGTAGAGAAGGAGATCTAGGCAAAATACACCATAAACCAGGGTTTAAGGCAAGGAGGCTCCATAATCAACTTAAGGGCTGCTACTTTATGCTTCTCAAGACCATAATATGCTTAGATCTGAAGTAGCAACTTCAGATCTGGCTGCTAACTCAAAATAATAACATTATGGCTAAAAAGCCCCAACAACCACACATAGATCTAGGTGAAAAAGGGTCCAGGAACTAGTTTATTACCTCCAAATGCTCAGAATGAACTCACAATCCCAGATCTATAGTCCCTTCTTGCTCCTCCAAGTTCCTTCTTCCTTCTCCAAGCTTTAATGCACCTTCCAAGGCAACAAATGGCTCAAAAAGAGGATATGGCGGCTAGGGTTTAATGTTCTGGGTGAAAGAGGCAGTAAAGGAACCCTAGGGGAGAGAATGAGGCGCTTAAATAGGCTCCAAGTCCCGAATTTAGGGTTTTCCCTGCACAGACCAGACTCGTCGAGTCCACTTGGCCGACTCGTCGAGTTGGTCACTTACACCTCGACCCGGATCTCGCTCGGACTCGCCGGGTCCCTCCTAAACTTAGGGTTTTCATTTATGGGTTTTAGCCATAAGAATTTTCCTATGTGCGCATGCAAAACCCTAATGTTTGGATCTAGGCTTTCTAATTAAACATGCTTTGAATCCAAGACTTCTAATGACTAATTAGGTATAAAACAATACAAAATCAGATCTAGAAGTTTACCTTTGAATCTCTTGTTTTGATCTTGTTGTCTTGGAGCTCTAGAGTCACAATTGTCACTCCTCTAATGGCTTACAAACACCAACTAGCAAGGAAGATGATCTGAGAGAGAGGAGAGCGAAGAAATTCGGCCAGGGTTTCTTTCTTCTTAAGAGGTGCCGATTTCCCTATGCCATGGGGTCTATTTATACTTGTAGACTCCTTAAGGGTTTCACCTTAAACCCTAGTTGGATAATCCTTTCCTTAAAGCAATCATAATCCTTACCATAGATAAGCCTTGGACGATTTTGAGCTAACCAAAGCTCTAGAATCCGTTCAAACAATTGACAGTTTACACCCTCTTATTTAATTAATCTCTTTGAGTCACCAAATTAATATTAATTAATTTATGACTTATATTAATCAAATACCAATATTATTATTCCTTATATTATTCTTATAATATATTAATAATATTTATTCTCTCATAATAAATCATCCTACCAAGTTGTTATGGTGAAGGCAACCCAAAAGGACCATGCACAATCGGGTCAAATACTTGCCTAATATAGTTGCAGCCTTAGACACTATTCCAACAGTCTCCCACTTGGATAAGTCTAGTAACTATATGCACAGGTACAATTTGATTTGCAATCATAGCTCTCAAAGACGCTGTCTAACTCTGATCTAATCAATCTTGTCCTTTAGATAAGGGATCGTACAATCCTTTGTTAGATATCATGCTGACAATTCTATGGAATGATTAGTCAAGCATTTAGGTTTCTCGATCTCCGATTTATTTGACATAAAACTTAATCGAACACATCAATTCCGTTCTGACCGGGCCCGGTACATAGGTCAAATCAAATCATCGAGCGGCCGAGATATCGCTTTTACCTACTTAGGATAAAAGTTACAGATAAACTTCTACTTATATGCATTTACTTATTCATTAATCAACTATACACAACAATACGTTTTATAACACCGAGTTACTGATGCGTTTTCGCATTATCAATGTACAATCAATTAACAAATAACAAACCATATATCTAGGTTTTAAGACTATATGATATTATCGTCTTGTGATCACCCTTTTTATATCATATTCCATAAGGTGATTCCAGCAAGCACGGGTTTGTTCCAATGCTCAAAACCAGTTCATAAGCACTCATGAACGTCGCAGCAATCTCTTGCTATGTCTAATACCATTTAGACAATCTACGCACCAATTCACGACAATCTTCATTCATATCTACTTCCAACATATGAACGCTTGTGGACAATTTGAATAATTCGGTTATTCTTAATAAACTTAATTATTCTGGAAGTCAAAACATGCAAAATGAAACAATAGCTAAACAATTAACATAAGACAGTAACATTACTCATAAATAAAACTCCTTTATTTAATCATCAAATGTTAATTACATTTATCTATTACACGTTTCTACTACTATCTATCTAATCTATGCTAATATCATCCTTTAGCCCAATACTCCTAGCATGCTGCAAGTGCTTAACCCTACTCAGTCCCTTCATAAGCGGATCAGCTGGGTTATCTTCTAATGATATCCTCTTCATTACGAGTTGTCCTTCTTCTGCACGATGTCTAATAAAGTGATATTTTCTGTCGATATGTCTAGATCTACCATGATCTCTCAGTTCCTTGGTCAAGGCAACCACTCCTTCATTATCACAGAAAATCTCCATGGGCTCCTTTATGGCGGGTACAACTCCAAGATCACCGATGAAGTTCTTCAGCCATATTGCCTCCTTCGACACTTCGCTCGCTGCAATGTACTCTGATTCGCACGTTGAATCAGCTACAGTTTCCTGTTTAGAACTTTTCCATGTCACTGCTCCTCCATTCAGGGTAAAGACCCAGCCCGACTGCGAACGGTAGTTGTCCCTGTCGGTCTGAAAGCTGGCGTCACTATATCCTCGCACCTTTAAGTCATCACTCCCTCCGAGGACTAAAAACCATTCCTTCGTCCTCCGAAGGTACTTAAGGATATTCTTCACCGCAATCCAATGGGCTCTGCCAGGATTCCCTTGATATCTACTAACCATGCTCAAAGCAAAGGCTACATCAGGGCGAGTACAAGTCATAGCGTACATGATTGAGCCAACTGCGGAAGCGTATGGTACTCGACTCATTTCTGCTATTTCAGCTTCGGTACTCGGACTTTGAGTCTTACTCAACTTGGCATTATTTTGTATCGGTAATTCTCCCTTCTTCGAGTTTTCCATACTAAAACGTTTTAGTACTTTCTCTAAGTAAGTGTTCTGACTAAGTCCTATTAGTCTCTTACTTCTCTCTCTTACTATCCTTATTCCCAAAATGTAAGAAGCCTCTCCGAGGTCCTTCATAGCGAAGCACTTCCCGAGCCAGGACTTTACCTCCTGCAGAGTCGGGATGTCGTTTCCTATGAGTAATATGTCATCGACATATAGAACGAGGAAGCTTACTACACTCCCACTGGCTTTGACATATACACACGATTCATCTTCGCTTCGTACAAATCCAAACTCTTTGACTTTCTCATCGAAGCAAAGTGTAGCACTTGGTTCCTGGTACGTAAATCTCACTTGAGTATTATCTATTTTTTTAGCCTTGGACTCGGCGAGTCATAGGTCCGACTCGCCGAGTAGGGACGGGACCCGGGACATGTTTAAGTTGGTGACTCGGCGAGTCCATATCCTGTACTCGGCGAGTCACCGCTGTTGGATGAAACCCTAAGTTTCAGGGGTTTGCACCCTATTTAAACCTCATGTCCGCCCCAAGCCAGCCCCCATTCACCTCAGAGCTCCCAACCCTCGTTCCAAAGCTTATTTCCTCGAGAGTTTGAAGCATTTTGTGTGTTCTTGAAGGATTTGAGAAGGAAGTGGAGTAGATCAAGAGGAAGGGAAGGAAGCCAAGCATCTTAGTGTTCTCTCAGTGATTTCTTTGAGGTATAACCCGTTTTCCCTCTGTTTTTATGCTTATTGTTCCATTAAGTCTTTCTTGAGCCCTTCCCCAAGCTTGTATGTGCAATTTAAGTCGTAATAAGTTGATTGGCCTTTAGATCTAGGCAAGATTGAGCTCCAGGAGATCAGATCCGTTACCTTTATGGACCCATGTTGCTTGTTCACCGTAGATCTACCCTTTAAAGGCATTTTGAGCCCTAAATCCCTCATTGGTGAGTATCTACACGTAAAGTTGGAAACTTTACATGTCATTCATGTTCTAGGGACCCAGTTTTGTGAATGACATAGACTGGAATCGAGCAAAATCGCTTATATAGTGATTGCATGGCGACGACTCGGCGAGTCTGCTCGCGAGTCTCCGAGTTGTTCCCTTTTCGTTGTGTCGAGTGCGAGTAGTGAGTCATGGGGTGTGACTCAGGGAGTTGGAAGCCAAACTCAACCATGGAGGAACTCGGCGAGTCCATGTCCTGACTCGGCGAGTTCAAGGCAATCTCCTTAGATCAAGAACAGACTCGGCGAGTTGTTCATACAACTCGGCAAGTCACAGCATAAAGTGTTCTTCGGATGAAGATGAACTCGGCGAGTTGTTCATACAACTCGGAGAGTAGGATGAAGGACTTGAACCTCAGTTTAGAAGAAGAACTCGTCGAGTCAACGCCTAACTCGGCGAGTAGGGAGGGGATCCAGGACAATCGTTTGGATAGGGACTCGGCGAGTTGGAAAGCCAACTCAGCGAGTCGGGTCAACTGAAAGTTGACTCTGACTTTGACTTATGACATGATTATGGGTAAAATGGTCATTTTACCCAAAGGACAGTTAGCAGTGTTTGATTGAGTATGTTGTGGGAATTACATCTGGAGGATTTCCGGAGCAGCAGCAGCAGCAGTAGGTGATAAATTCCCACACCGACCAGTAGTTATTTCAAGGTGAGTTTCCTTTCCAGTAGGAACGGGTCTAAGGAACCAAGGCCGACCCGTGTAGACGAGATGTTAGTACTAGAGTGTGGGTCGAGCCCGTATCTTTGGGTTTAGTCTAGTATGATATATGTGTCAATATGATAGAGTTGCTTATACTTGTTGTCTGTGTGATAATTGTATATTATGGGTTAGCGGTTGAGTGTGGGCAGGGCCCGTATCTCTCCGAGAGTGGAGTGTGGGCGAGGCCCGTATCTCCCGACTAGCGAAGTGTTGGCAGGGCCCGTATCTTCACGAGTGTGGGCGAGGCCCGTATCTCCCGACTAGAGAAGTGTGGACAGGGCCCGTATCTTCACAAGTGTGGGCGAGACCCGTATCTCCCGGCTAGTGAAGTGTGGGCAGGGCCCGTATCTTCCCGAATGTGGGCGAGGCCCGTAACTCCTAGTTGAACGTTGTTTGTTATATGCTTGCATGGTATGAGGTATTATGGGGGAACTCACTAAGCTTCGTGCTTACGGTTTTCAGTTTTGGTTTTAGGTACCTCCTCAGCTAGGGGAAAGGAGCCGGTGCGGTAGTAGCATGTCACACACACTCTCTCGTTTCCGCAGTTATGAGTTTATTCTGGGATTGATACTCTGATATTTTGGTTGATCAAATGTTGTGGTTTTCAATTTGGTTTTTGATGTGAAGTGGTTCAACTAAACAATGTTTTAATTGTTAATGTTTTCTATGTAATGTTTTATAAACGAAATTTTTGGACGTGAAATTTTGGGTCGTTACACAAAGATTCCATCTGCGAGATGCTTTCTTAAGTCCATAAATGGACTTCTCAAGCTTACATACTCTATCCGGATGTTTTGGATCCACAAACCCCTCTGGCTGATCCATGTAAACATCCTTAGCCAACTTCCTGTTAAGGAAAGCGGTCTTGACATCCATTTTCCAAATCTCATAATCATGAAATGCGGCAATAGCTAGCATCACTCTAATAGATTTTATCTTCGCAACTGGTGAGAAGGTCTCATCATAGTCAACTCCGGGAGTTTGAGTAAAGCCCTTCGCGACCAATCGCGCTTTATATGTGCGTACGTTTCCATCCACGTCGGTCTTCTTCTTGAAAATCCATTTGTACCCAACAGTCTTACGTCCGGGCACATAATCAACCAAATTCCAAACTTGGTTATCATACATGGATTGGATCTCGCTATCCATTGCCTCTTTCCATTTCGTAGACTCCGGGCCTGTCATGGCTTCCTTATAGATATTAGGTTCATCAATATTTATTAGTGTACCATCACTAATATACGTATCCCCTTCGATAGTAATATGAAAACCATAAAATTGGGGTTGAACTCTAACTCTATCGGAACGTCTACGAGGTAAGGACTCGTCAATCGGTTCAACCGGAGTTTCCTCCTCGGGTTGAGTGCCAGCGGTAGAGGTTCCTTCATCTATCGACTCTTGAATCTCTTCAAATTCGATTTGCCTCCCGCTGTCTCCTTGGCCTATGAGTTCTCGCTCTCGGAAAACCCCTCTCCTCGCAACGAAGACAACATTGTCCTTCGGTCTATAGAAGAGATATCCAAAGGATTTCTGCGGATAGTCGATGAAAATACATCGCTCACTTATAGTTTCAAGCTTGTCGTGAGTATCTCGTCTTACGAAAGCCTCGCAACCCCAAACCTTGATGTGTGCCAACGAGGGAGCTTTCCCTGCCCACATCTCGTGAGGTGTTTTGGCAACCTTCTTAGTAGGGACTCGGTTAAGGATATGGGCGACAGTCTCTAAGGCATACCCCCAAAAAGAGATTGATAGTGAAGCACGACTCATCATAGAGCGAACCATATCCAATAAGGTTCGATTACGCCTTTCTGCCACACCATTCAACTGTGGTGTCCTAGGAGGCGTCAATTGCGAAACTATTCCACACTCCTTGAGATAATCGTGGAATTCAAGACTTAGGTACTCTCCTCCTCGATCGGATCGAAGCATCTTGATTTTCCTGCCCAATTCATTCTCCACTTCATTCTTGAACTCTTTGAACTTTTCAAAAGTTTTTGACTTTTTCTTGATCAAATAGATATACCCATATCTACAATAGTCATCGGTAAAAGTCACGTAGACATGGTTCCCATCCTTCGTGGTTGATCTAAATGGTCCACATACATCGGTATGTATTAGGTCCAATAGACCCTCACCCTTTTCACACGTACTTGTGAAGGGTGACTTAGTCATCTTTCCAAGTAAACAAGACTCGCACGTGTCATCTTCCCTAATGTCGAATGACTCCAGCACTCCATCCTTTTGGAGTTGGGCTATGCGTTTCTTGTTGACATGTCCATGACGACAATGCCACAAGGATGCTCTATCCATACTATTGGAATAATCTATGTTCAAAACATCATTTCCTAAGTTATCAACAATCGTAACAGTTTCATATATTCCATTACATGGTATAGCTTCAAAATAAAAGACACCATTTAGATAAGCTAAAATAGAACCATTTTCATTATTAAAAGAAAATCTAAAACCTTGTCTAAACAAACCATGAAATGAAATGATGTTTCTTGCCATTTCTGACGAGTAGCAACAATTGTTCAAATCTAAACATAAACTATTCCTAAGCACTAAAGAATACACTCCAATCGTGGTCACAGGCGACGATCTTCTGTTCCCCATGATTAGATTGATCCTTCCTTGCTCTACATCCCTACTTCTTCTTAGTCCCTACACATTAGAGCAAATGTGGTAACCACAACCGGTATCAAGAACCCAATAAATAGCATGATTAGAATCGTTAGATTTAATTGTGTATATACCTGCGAAAGATGGCTTGATCTTTCCTTCCTTGATGGCTTGCAGGTACTCTGGGCAGCTTCTCTTCCAATGTCCTATCTTGTGGCAGTGGTGGCACTCTGCCTCCTTCGGGTTAGGGCAGGGCTTAGCAGGATCAACTTTGGTCCCACTAGAAGAGGCACCATCTCGGGCTTTAACCTTACGATAGTTCTTAGACGAAGCCTTCCTCTTCTTTCCCTTTCCTTGTCCAATAGCCAAGACTGGAGCAGCAGGCGGATTGGGAGTTGGTGCAACAGACTTGTCCTTGAAGTTGCTCTCAGCGACCCTCAAAAGACCTTGGAGTTTGCTTAGGGTGACCTCCTCTTTGTTCATGTGGTAAGTCATCCTAAATTGATTGTAGCTCGGAGGCAAAGAGTGAAGCACCATGTCGATCGCCAAGTCTTCCCCAAAGTCAACATTTAACTTGCGAAGGCGGTCGACATACCTTTGCATCTTTTGCAGGTGCACGGTAAGAGAATCTCCATGACCCATCTTAGCGGAAAACATGTTAGTGAAAATCTCATAACGCTCTTGTCTCGCGTTTTGGTGGTATCTCTTCAATAAGTCTTGATGCATCTCGTACGGGTACATGTCCTCATAGGACTTTTGGAATTCGGAGTTCATGGTGGCTATCATGATGCAATGTACCTTCGTTGCATCTCGCTCATGAGTTTCAAAAGCGGTCATTTCATCCGAAGTAGTGATTTCAGGGTTGATTTTCTCGAGCTTCTCATCGAGGACATACTCCTTATCCTCATAGCGAGCAATGGTGCGAATGTATCTTATCCATTCGCTAAAGTTCGTCCCATCGAAAGTGACCTTTTGACAAAGGCTCATCAATGTGAAAGAACTAGCAGCAACGTTGTTTGCATTCGACATCTACAAATAGAAAGGACAAAGATAGATTAGAATATTAATCCCTAATTATCACCCAATAAGAAAAATTAGGGCTAGGATCCAACAATAATATTTACATATTAGAAAAGGGATGCCCTAATCCAACATGCAAATAATATGAAGGTAAGTGAATGACGATTCACTAATTCTCCACCATAAAACATAACTTTAAGTCCTAAATGTATTTGAGAATTCCTAGGTTCGGATGAGATTCATTGAAACTATTCAATGGCATGTTTAAATCTCGATATGCCCCTCTTGTTTGCGATTGGGATACCGAGGATCACAAAGCGGGTGTGAATTACCATGCAAATTCACATGGTGCCTTCATTGTAATGATCACCTATTCGATGTGCCGGTAAACCACACACGCTCCATCGAACTATGATAAACAATGAATCACCCTTTGCCACCTTTGCTTAGAACCAATTAGTGTGTCGGTAAACCACACACTCTCCACTAACTTCTTAGCAAGGGTGCAAAGTGTAATTTCATGGGATTGCATCAATTCACTTTTCCTAAAGTAACTAAGATTGGGAAATTTTTAAAAAATGTGTAGTTACTTTGTATTTCATATTATACTTTTAATGAGAGGATGAGGTTGTCCTATCCTACCCGTTCGGCTAACGACCCTCCACCGATCAAGCAAGCGGTGGGTGTGAGTGTACACCCATTAAGCGCCATTTTATAGGCCGCAACCTTATACCCACCTTATAGATCGACTTCGTGAATGAGGCCTACTAACGGTAAGACTAGCATTTAGTTATACATATATATATATATATATATATATATATATATATATATATATATATATATATATAATCTTGTAATATTATATTAGTATAGGGTTGTATTTTAAACTTTTAAAAATCTAGGGTTTGAAATTTAAATTGTCTAAATTAAAACTTTTAATCACAAAACATAAATTTCAAAACTTGAGGACAAGTTTTAAACATTTAAAACATGAAGGATCAAATAACAAATAATATCAATTAACAATTAATTCCATAATTATCCATATTTGATTTATTTAATTATTTCTTGCAAGATAATTACCAATTTAATCAAAATAATTAATTAATTATCACATAAGGAAATTAAATATTTTATTAGTTGATAAATATCTTTAATTAGATCAATATTATAGTCATATATATCAGAAAATCGGATTAAGATTGATCTAATATGATAAAGGTAAGTTTCTGTAAGATAAGTATGGAAAAATCCCGAATCTGGCCCTTCCTGACGCTTGAACTCGTCGAGTTCCCAACTGGACTCGTCGAGTCAGGCCAACTCGTCGAGTCCACCATGGGACTCGTCGAGTTTACGACACAGAAACACAAAATTCGAATTTTGCACACAAGTTTCAAACAAACAAGCAACAATTTAATAGAAACCAAGCTAGACTCTGATACCACTGATGGGTTTTAGCCATAAGAACTTTCCTATGTGCGCATGCAAAACCCTAATGCTTGGATCTAGGCTTTCTAATTAAACATGCTTTGAATCCAAGACTTATAATGACTAATTAGGTATAAAACAATACAAAATCAGATCTAGAAGTTTACCTTTGAATCTCTTGTTTTGATCTTGTTGTCTTGGAGCTCTAGAGTCACAATTGTCACTCCTCTAATGGCTTACAAACACCAACTAGCAAGGAAGATGATTTGAGAGAGAGGAGAGGGAAGAAATTCGGCCAGGGTTTCTTTCTTCTTAAGAGGTGCCGATTTCCCTATGCCATGGGGTCTATTTATACTTGTAGACTCCTTAAGGGTTTCACCTTAAACCCTAGTTGGATAATCCTTTCCTTAAAGCAATCCAAATACTTACCATAGATAAGCCTTGGACGATTTTGAGCTATCCAAAGCTCTAGAATCCGTCCAATCCCTATCTCTTAAGGATTTACAGTCTAAAGTGTAACTATCAAACAATTGACAGTTTATACCCTCTTATTTAATTAATCTCTTTAAGTCACCAAATTAATACTAATTAATTTATGACTTATATTAATCAAATACCAATATTATTATTCCTTATATTATTCTCATAATATATTAATAATATTTATTCTCTCATAATAAATCATCCTACCAAGTTGCTATGGTGAAGGCAACCCAAAAGGACCATGCACAATCGGGTCAAATACTTGCCTAATATAGTTGCAGCCTTAGACACTATTCCAACATTCTTTCCTTTCTTGGCCTTCAAAACTTTGAGTGTTACATATATGATTCTTGAAATTTGTTGATATGAATGTTCTTGCTTATGAGTTTTAGTAGATCATAGAAATTATTTGCAAATTGTTTATTAGTGTAATTCTTGATCTAAATGTCAATTAATGGACTCCATAACTTGTCCTCAAGTTATGGAATTCCAGAAGTCTTTTTCTTTAAACCCATTAAAACTCATAAGTTATAGAAATGACAAGGTTTGAATCTCCGAGGGTTAAAGTGTAGTTTCAGGATCTATTTTGAAAATGATTTCAGAAGTCGGGGTGTGTTTGGTATCATTTGGACTTCTATTGAATAGATTCTTGGGGGCAGGTGATATGTACATAATTAGTTAGTTATTTAGCATACATTTTTATTCATTTTTAACTAATTATGTGAATAATATGGACAAAAAGGTACTTAATATTGTTTAAATTTTGTTTTCAGTCCAAAAGACATGCTTGGGAGTGAAAGGGAACAAGGGAAAGCAATTAGAGACCAATGAAAGAAGATTGAGGGACAAAAACTTACCTACTCGGCGAGTACACAAGCCTACTCGGCGAGTCCAGCTGAATATTCCAGAAGATAGCCACGACTCCTGATTTAAGATGGATAACAACGAGTCTACTCGGCGAGTTGGGTCTGCTACTCGCCGAGTACACCCTGTTTTGAGATATCTATAAAAACCGAGCCTTTATCCGATGGGACTACTTTTCTGGCGTTTTTTGAAGATCCAACTGCGATTGAGAACCCTGGAAGACGCTGAGGAGTTCTAATCTTCAACCTTTTGAAGAATTGAAGCAACTAGGTTAATCATTCCACTTAGCTTTAGGAATTGAGTATGTTTAATCTAGCTAAACCTGTTTTTGTGTTTGTTTTTACTGCAACTATGAGCTAAATACGTTTTTGTTTCTGTTTGGGGAATACCAAGGAACTCCTATGGTTTAGTTCTTAGCTTTTGGTTAATTGTTTATTGGTGATTTATTAAATTAAGTTTGTTAAAGAACCTTATGCATTAAATCACAATTATTTTCTGTTAATTGGAAGACAATTAAGCTGCATGAACATCTCTTAGTGTTAACCTCATATGTCTATGTGAACACTAACTCATATGCTTAGGAATAATGATTATGAAACTAAGATTAATGAGACAATAATTAGATTAATGTGTAAGCTTGTTTGAGAAACCATCAAACAAGAGGTTAATTGAACCACTGAATTGATTAACCACTACAAATCTTATTTAATCCAAATTGTTAATCTAGGGAATTAATTAGCTTAAACACTTGATCACTGCTTGAATTAATTGATTGTCTAAGGGTTAGGAGTAATGAACATGAACCTAACCACTATAATTGGTAGCCAATAACAATTAATCTATCATAAATACAAAATAACCATAGGAGTGAATTGGTTGAACCTAAATAGAAACATCTTTATCAAATTTGGTGAATTAGTTGTTTGTTTAAGTTATTTAGTTAATTAAGTGTTTTACGGTGTCCTTAAGTTTCTAGTCTTGCAAAACTAGAAGAAAAACCTTTTACTTTCATTAATTGTTTTAGTTAAAATTAGTTATTAGTTTAATTTTCCGTTCCCTGAGTTCGATACCTTACTTACTAAACTATACCACTAAAAGACAGGTTCACTGCCTTTGTGTGCTAAATTTATTAATAAAAAGTAGGGATAAAACAAGTGCATTTTACACACATCAAGTTTTTGGCGCCGTTGCCGGGGAACGGTTCTAAATAATTAATCTAATTCCTAATTTTTTCGATCTTTTGTGTGAGTTTACTTGCATAGAGTTAATTTATTGCAATTTAGTAGTTAGTAATTAGGTCTTAGCATATGTTCTAGTGTTAACATTAAGTTTTTAATTTTTCCAAAATCACATTGATACTCGCCAAGTGCAGTCGTACCTACTCGGCGAGTACAAGCGTATTTAGCAGTTTAATTTTCGATTTTTTAGTACATTTTTTGTTCTTTTTACATTTTTATCTTGTTTATTTCAGGACTTTCATGACCAGAGGATCAAACACCCCGCTGGTACCCCCGTTTGAAGATCCCGAAACCGCATTGAAAAGAAACAAAGGAAAGGATGTGGAGAGTTCGAGTACACCAAAGAAGTCACATTTGTCCAATTTGAAGACTGTTTTGGGGAAAAAGAAGAGCAGCAAATCAGGAGCATCCAACGCTTCTTTAGTAATCGACGAACCGGATAAGGAAGATATTGAGTACGAGACCGATGAAGAAGATGAGCCTACATACGAGCACAAAACCGATTCCAAGGAAGAGTTAGCTATCACAATGGCTAACATTAATGAAATCCCCATGGGAGAATGGAAGAAGAGGATGCGCGACGACATTGGCCCGGGACTTGTGCAACCCGCAATTCCCGCGACTGCTACTTTCGAGCTAAAGGGTCATATCCTAGCTTTACTTAAAGAAATACCGTTTTATGAAAGACCATGAAGATGCCTACAAGCATTTGGACGAAGTCAATGATGTAGTTGATTACTTCAATGTTCCAAATGTGCCCCGCGAGACTCAGCTACTTCGTATGCTTCCGGTGACATTCAAAGGAGCTGCAAAAGACTGGCTCAAGTCACTTCCCCCCGGATCAGTCACCACTTGGGCCAAGATGAAAGAAGAATTCATTGATCACTTTTGCCCACCTTCCAAGATAGCCAAGTTGAAGAAGGCCATTGCTAACTTTGAGCAACAAGCTGGAGAGTCGCTATATGAAGCATGGGAGAGGTACAAAAGCTTACTAAGAAACTGCCCACACCATGATCTAAACAGCCAGCAAGAAGTCTCCATCTTCTATGATGGAGTCAATGTCACAACCAGGCAGTTACTAGACTCGCAAGGCCCGCTCACAAAGAAGCCACCCCCGGTGATCAAAGAATTGATTGAAGAATTCTCTAAACACTCTAGAGAATACCACAACCCTAGACATGATGTCACTAGGGGAGCCGCTTATGCAGCTACTGAAGACTTATCCGCGGTCATGGCTATGCTGAAAACCATTGATAGGAGGATGGATAAAATGGATCAAACGATCCATGCTATTCGGGTGGGTTGTGAAAACTGCAATGGGCCTCACCTCACTAGAGACTGTGATTTAGATGAGAATGGCAACAAGAAGGTGCAAGTGTGCTACTCAAGTGGAGACCGATATGATGAAGACTGGCGCAAACAAAAGAAAGAATGACTCCTTTATGAAGAGTACAAGAAAGCCAATGAGGAAAGGTTTAGGCAAAAAGGGAGAGGGTTCTACCAAAAGGAGGAGCCGGTGCAAGAAAGGAAGCCAAACTTGGAAGAAATGCTCACCAAATTTGTAGCTGCTTCAGAAAAAAGACATAGTGACCATGATGCTGCAATTCAAGAAACAAGGACCATGCTTAGGAACCAGCAAACATCTATCCATAATATTGAAACGCAGCTTCGGGAACTTGCTCAACAAATCAACCAAAGGTCACCGGGCGAACTTCCTAGCAAAACTGAAAATAACCCATGAGGCGCGCACATAAACATAGTCACAACAAGAAGTGGGAAGATAATCACTCCCCTGGCACCTATTCAGACTGAGTCATCAAAGAAATCACAGAAGGAGGAGGCAGAAAAGCAAACAGAAAACCAAGATATACAATCTGACAGCCCTACTCGCCGAGTACCACGTATGGACTCGGCGAGTACATCACAAAATCCCAACGAGCAGGTTCCTGAAAAACTTTACCAACCTCCCTTGCCATACCCAGCCCGAGCTAAGAAGGAGAAGTAGGAAGAGGAGTATCAGAAGTTTCTAGATCATATCAAGACTCTTCAAATAAACATACCCTTCATTGAAGTCGTTATGTAAATGCCCAAGTATGCAAAGTTCCTTAAGGAACTTCTCACTAATAGTAAGAATATGGAAGAAGTGAAGAAGGTAGTACTCAATGAAAACTGCTCAGCTGCTATGCTAAATAAGCTACCAAAGAAGAAAGGTGATCCGGGGAGTTTGACTTTACCTTGCCAATTTGGCAACTTGGCCACCATTCATGCCTTAGCCGATTCGGGAGCAAGTGTGAACCTAATGCCATATTCATTCTTTAAGAAGCTGGATCTCCCAGAACCAAGGCCAATTCGCATGACAATACACTTGGAAAACAAGACAGTCACCTTCCCAAGAGGCATATGCGAAGACATATTAGTCAAGGTGGACAAATTCGTCTTTCCCGCTGATTTTATCATTCTGGACATGGAGGCGGATCCACAAGTGCCAATCATCCTTGGAAGGCCCTTCCTTAACACGACAAGTGCTATAGTAGACATGAGGGACTCAAAGCTCACCTTGTGGGTTGGAGAAGATTCAGTCACATTTGGGGTAGACCAAGCTATGAAGTATTCAAGGAATAGTGACGACACGACATTCTCAATCGATATGCTTGACGAATTATTGGAGGAAGGCATAACTAAAGATTCCAACAAGTTCACAACTGATGATGAAGAATTTGATCCAGAAAAAGACTTGATGGAAATTGAAAGACTGCTGGAAGAAGCAGATTATGAAGAATTGGTAAAACAAACTGACAATTATACTCGCCGAGTAGGACCGATCTACTCGTTGAGTTCCTCTGAAGAAAAGGCAGAAATCGTGAATACAGCCACAAACTCGCCGAGTACCCTACCTGCACTCGGCGAGTCCAACAGTCAGAACCAAAAAACGGAGCTCAAAACTTTACCAGAACATTTGGAGTATGCTTTCCTTGAAGAAGGCAACCAAAAGCCTGTAATCATATCCTAACTATTCCATCGTGTCTTTCTCCGACTGCCATGCGCCGCCGTGGGGGAGGTGGCTGGGATTGGATGCTTCTTCCGAGAGAAACTCGTGTGTTGAAGATGTGTGAGCGTGTATTGACGTGTGTTGGGCATGGGATCTTGGGAAATCATCGCCACAACCATGAGGTGGTGGTTGTCGTCGTAAATCGCCACCTGTCACCTCCAGATTGATGATGGGTGTGTGTTATGTTTCAAACTCGTGTTTGTGTGTGTCGTAGTAGTTTTAATGGCTAGAAAACGGAGAAGATAACCACCATGGTTGCCGTCATATGTCACCGCCGACCACCACAAGGTGGTTGTGTGTGTGTGTGCGTGTTCTTTGGGGTTTAGCATTGTAAATTGTAAAAAAAATGGAATAATGAAGAGAAAAACTCAAACCACCACCGTATGGGTGGTGGCTGCTGCCACCAGCCGTCGTGTTGGGTGGCGGTGTGCCTCGTTTGAGTTTTGACTCGTTTGGGGATGCTTGGACAAAGTGGGCCCAATGAAACCCTAATGGGCCAAATGAAGCCCTGATTGACCTGAAAGCCCAACCATTTGATTAATGGGCTAGTATTTAGGTTGGAAACCTTAATTAGGGTTTGGAAACCCCTAATGCCTTGAAACCCTAATTTTGGGATTTATCGGGACCGCACGAGAATTATTTATTAAACCGAAAATAATAATTAATAATCAGGTGCAAATTAACCTAAGGCAGTATTGGACTTAATGGATTAAGTCCTTAATATAATAAGTCCTTAATGGATTAAGTAGGAACACTTAACCCTATTCGTCATTTCATGTGAAAACCCTAATTTCACTTGGGCCTTGATTTGGGCCTTCCTACTGGGCCTTGATGATTATGTGATATTGGGCCATGGGAATACCAAGAGTTTGGACTAGAATAAATGAATGGGCCTTAAGGAAAGACCATGCAGAGGTCTGGGCCCAATTTGGAAAATTGGGCCATATGATGGGCTTTGGCCCATTACTTGACTATTGGGCTTTTAGAGTGTGAGTTTGACCTTGGGCTTGGAACCCAATTATTAATTAGGTATTGTTTGATGTTGGCAGTTCGAGAATCTGTCAACCAGCAGCTGGAGTTTTATTCGCAGGACTTCCGCAGTGCCAGGTTAGTTACCTCACTATACTAAGGGGTCTAAGGCACCAAGGTCGGCCCATTGGATATGTTATCCTAACAGTTGGTATCATGTTGAGTATGAGTTAATTTTCATGCTAGCTGCTATGCCAGTTTGGTAGATCTATAGGACTACCTGTGTTATTATCTGATTACCCGTATGCCCATTGGATATGATATCCTAGAAGTTGGTAGTATGTTGAGTATGAGTTAATGTTGCATGCTAGTTGCTATGCTAGTTAGGTATATCTGTAGGACTACCTGTAGTATTATGTGATTATCTGTATGTGCATTAGTTGTGTTATATGTTGACATATTATGTTGGATGGGTTGAGGTGATACTGCTTCGTGCAGTAACCAACAAACCCGGGAGCATTCTTGATATGAGCTAATAGCCATGTGGGGCATGCCAGACTCGTACTGCGGGCTCGGGAGCATTCCAGATACGAGCTGAGGGAGACTCATATTGTGGGCTCGATGGCAATACAAATGTGAGTTGTGGGCCCGAAAGGCAATCCAGACTCACATTGTGGGCCCAGGGGTAATCTAGTTTGTAAAGTTGTGGATCCAGTACATGCTGTTAAATGTATATGTGTTATTTGCAGTGTATCGGTATTTTGGGGGAACTCACTAAGCTTTGGGGTTAAACTTTCAGTTTTAGTTTCAGGTACCTCAGATGATCGCAGGAAGGCAAAGGCGTGATCGTACAACTTCTCACTTTTTATGACTATGTTTCTGGGATACTCTGATATAGAACCGTTTTGAAAACAAATTGGTAATAACTGAATGGTTTTAAATGATTTAAAAAAGTTTTAAATTTGGCTTGATTTTTATGGGTGTTACACACTCCCTCTTCCAACCCAAAAGAAGTTGAATGCTTTTATTGTCATGATAGGGGGCACTGGAAACGAAACTGCCCCAAGTACCTGCAAGATGTTAAGGATGGGAAGGTTAAACCTACCCATGCAGGTATTTACACTATATTGTCTAATAACTCACCGCATACTCATTCTTGGGTCCTTGATACAGGTTGTGGTATTCATATATGTTCTGATTTGTAGGGCCTAAGAAGAAGTGAGGATGCGGAGCACGGAAAGATAAACTTGATCATGGGGAATAGGAAAGTTTCACCTGTCACCAATATTGGAGTTTATTATTTGTTGCTAAGTAGCGGGTTAATGTTAGATTTGAATAAATGTTGTTACTCGTCTGAAATTGCAAGAAATATTATTTCTTTTCACGGTTTGTAAAAACAAGGATTTACTTTTTCATTTGATAATGAATGTGGTGGTATTAATGCTTTTTATAATGGTGTTCTTTATTTTAAAGCATTACATTGTGACGGTGTATATGAAATTGTGTCGGTTGTAGGCAACCTAGGAAATAATGTGTTGCATATTGATTATTCCACTAGTTTGGACAAAGCATCATTATGGCATTATCATCTTGGACATGTCAACAATAAACGCATAGGCCAACTCCAAAAGGCTGGAGTCTTGGAGTCATTTGACTTAAGGTCAGATGATAGTTGAGAATCTTGTTTACTTGGAAAAATAACAAAGTCACCCTTCACTGGTACTTGTGCTAGTGGTGAGGGTTTGTTGGACCTCATACACATAGATGTGTGTGGACCCTTCAAAACCGCCACAAGGGATGCTAACCGCTTCTATGTGACTTTTACTGATGATTACAGTAGATATGGTTATGTCTACTTAATCAACCATAAGTCAGAAACCTTTGAAAAGTTCAAAGAGTTTAAACAGGAAGTGGAGAATCAGTTAGGCAAGAACATTAAGATGCTCTGATCTGATCGAGGAGGGGGAGTATCTTAGTAAGAGTTCTTGACTATCTTAAGGAATGTGGAATTGTTTCAAAACTGACACCTCCCAGAACACCACAACTTAATGGTGTGGCTGAGAGGCGCAATCGAACCTTGTTGGACATGGTTCGTTCCATGATGAGTCAAGCTTCGTTACCAATCTCATTTTGGGGGTATGCCTTAGAGACTGTCACCCATATCCTTAATCTAGTCACTACTAATAAGGTTGCCAAAACACCTCACGAGATGTGGACTGGGAAAGTTCCCAATTTAGACCACATCAAGATTTGGGGTTGCGAGGCTTCATGAGACATGAGACTTAGCACAAGCTCGAACCTCGTAGTGAGTGGTGTATTTTCATCGGCTACCTACATAAAGGACAGGACTTGTTTATCAGATGTAGGTGAACTTGACAAGTTGTTCATACAACTCGGCGAGTCGGATGAAGGTTCATTCAATGTTCATATAGAAGGGAAACTCGTCGAGTCGTTGCTAAACTCGACGAGTAGAGTCGTGGATAAGGACGGGTAAAGGGTTAGGGACTTGACGAGTTGACGGCCCAACTCGGCGAGTCGGGTCAACTGGAAGTTGACTTTGACTTTGACTTGGTTAGGGGTAAAATAGTCATTTTACCCTACGAGTAGATATCAGATTCTGACTGAGTGTTTTGTGGGGATTATAGCCTGAGGATTTCCGGAGCAGCAACAGACAGAGGTTTCTCGTACATATTATCAGCAGCTACCCGTACGAGGTGAGTTACCTTCCAGTAGCGGTGGGTCTAAGGCCACAATGTCGGCCCACCAGTAGGAGTCGTATGATAGGTGATTATCTTTGTGAGACTCACCTAGGATTACTATTACCTGATATGTTTATATGCTAGCATGATATGTGATTATGTGGTAGTAGTAGGGGGTGAAATAGTCCCCGGTAGTCGGGTGAAATAGACCGACGGGTACGTCAAGCACCCCATAATGGCTTGACCTGGGTAAGTCAGACACCCCATAATTGTCTGACAGTACATTATGTTATGCTATGTGTTTATGTGGTAGTAGTAAGGGGTGAAATAGTCCCCGGTAGTCGGGTGAAATAGACCGACGGGTACGTCAAGCACCCCATAATGGCTTGACCTGGGTACGTCAAACACCCCATAATGGTTTGACCTGGGTAAGTCAGGCGCCCCAGAATTGCCTAACAATATATTGTATGGTATGTGGTACGATGGGGGAACTCACTAAGCTTCGTGCTTTCAGTTTTGTTTCAGGTACCTCTTCAGCGAAGGGGAAGGAGCCGGCACGGTAGCTGCACATCATACACACACCTCAGATTCCGCATTATGAGATTCCTTGGGATTGTACTATGACATTATCACTATATTACGATTTGGGTTTTCAGACATTATACATTGTTTTATGAGATGTTATGATTCGACAATATTTTCCTACGAATGTTTAATTAAATTAATTAATTAAAATGAAATTTTTGGACGTGAAAATTGGGTCGTTACAAGTTGGTATCAGAGCCTTGGTTTGAGGGATTTAGGCATACTTTCGGGTATGACTGGACTCAAACTAAGGAGATGGTAAAAAGGTTTTCAAAAAGAAAAAAATGTTTTCAAAAGAATTTTTGAAAAGAAACTTAAAAAGAAAAGAGTTTTGAGAAAGATAGAAGTGTGTGATGTGCGCGACCGGCCGAGCTCAAGTAAGTACCCCAAAATACCCATACAAGTTTACGTTATGATTATCAGTTTAAGTAGAACAACATGCTATAATAGGACTAAGGATCTAGGAGGATGCCTTATGTGCCTGCTATATGTGTTTCGGCTTCATGAGAACTATATGCTAGTATTGAGTAGACAATAGTAGGATAGCATGTTTAGGTTATGCCTGATAGTATGAGCTTAGCATTGTATGTTAGTGCAGATCCTTGTTATGTGGATAACATTTTTTGATTTTATTGTGGTTAGATTTTCTTTTGTATGAATGCTACTTGCTTTGTGCTTTGTGGGACTCTGAGTAATGGGAGTTAGCCATTAGGTGAATACGTCAAGTCACATGTGACCAGGGTTAAATAATCTCAGAGTGTTGGATTTGGCCCTATTGTGCAACTCTCGTTTGAGTCTAACCGTTGTAGGGACGAGTCCTCTACTCGAAGGATTATCTGAGCCTCGCCACATGTGATGGTATTCAGGTAGTGGCTAATTGGCATTATAAAGATACCTTCAATAGCTGAGGACTGGGTTCGGGTTGGAGGATACCCTAGGGTAAGCTTAGGACGAGTTAGTGCTGGGAGCAGTAGTAGTAGTAAAAGGGACCTGGTGGAGTCGAAGCAGTTCTTGAGGAAAGTACGGATAGATGTGGAAGGTAGTATGGGCCCGTACTACTGAAAGCAGAGGATCCGTACTCGATTCGAGAAGGGCCGAGATGAGACCGGGAAACTTGTAGTGTGTGTATGATTCCGCAACAATAATGTGTATTTGATAGATATTATGATAAGTGTTCAGCATGGTGACGTTGCGAGAAATACCAATTGGCAGTTCAGGAGCCGGGCAGCTTAATGATCGGATGAGAGAATTTATTTCAGCAGAAATTATGCGCAACATCATTGATCAGACTCCTGTGATCTTCGGTTCGGTCAAGGAGACCATTGTGGAGCTTTTGTATAGCCGCCTCGGGGCATTTCGGGCCGAGACTGTAGCAGAGTAGGTGGGGGCTCATCTGGAGCCCGAAGCTTGTGGACCTCTGGGATCCTTCTGGAAGGAGGATCCCACCCCTAGTTTTTGTAGTTTGGGGTCAAAAGTGAATGATGCACCATGTTTTCAGGGGAGTAATTTACAGGATTGGATTGTTGTAGAGGTTTCACGGGCCCTCCGCGAAGAGTTACCAGACACCTTTGGGCGTGTCACCGATAGAGTGGTCGCCGGGATCGAGACGCGGGCCCCAGCTATCCAGGCGATGGGTGAAATGGTCACTGTGACCCGGGAACAAGAGATTGGTTCAAATAGTCAGCTGAGGAAGAGGAGGCGGTCTTCCGGTCTAGCTTGGCAAGATGGGCAGATGGACGCTGCCGTAGTTGGTGCCAGGGACCCACAGGGTCGATATGGTTGCATGAGAAGGGAGGGAGCACGTGATGATGTGCGCAGCAAGTCTAAGTGCGACAGATGCGGATGGAAGGGTTATAGACGCCAATAATGCACAATAGAAGTAGAGTTATGCCATCGTTGCCATCAGCCTGGTCATGTCAGGGCAAATTTCCCCGCTCAGCGGATGGGTCAGCCTCAATATCATCACAGGCTTCGAAAGGAAAGAGGATTTGGGGGTTCTTTAGAGCAGGTTGCGGGTATGAATCTTTCTCTCTCTATTAGCTTATGTTATGATTTTATTGTTATGGTTCTGCATCAGCATTGATAATGATATTTCGGAATTTTGTTGCCTACTTGTGATTGAGTTATATGCCATCTGCATGCATTGGATTTTAGAATGATAGTTAGAGGTCGTCTCCTTTAGAGCGGGTTACTTCGGATGCAGTCATTGTAGCATGTATGCGCGAGACTCGGTAGTGTCTTGCTAATTTTAGGAAGGTGTCGTTTGGGGATAGATCGGTCAGATCCCTAGCTGTGGTAAGCTTGGGGTGTTCAGCAGATCGGTCAGTGGATGATAGGAAGGATGGGGAATCCTTTTCAAGCACTGAGCCGTAAGGTATTAGCAGGATCAAAGTGGGGGAGGACCCTTCAATTATTCAGGGTCGGTAGCATGCTAGACTTAGAAGGATTAGTGACCTCCGAGAAGGAAGCGAAAGCAGACCGAGGGGTGACTGGGTTCAGGAGTTGAAAAATTTGGAAAACTCCCCAACGTCGGGTTCTGGTATTTGGGATTAGTAGATGATTGGTTTTGGGAAACCAAGCTGAAGATTTTCTCGACAGGACGCGAGTATAGCAAGGATGTAAGACTATAAGGTGGTTGTAACATTTAATGACTAAGGGCTGGTTTTGGAAATCAGGTTGGAGGATTGCTAGCAGGACTCGGGTGAGTCAGGATGTCCTTGGAATAGTAGTTAGTGGTAGAGACAACATGGAGAGTGTAGTAGGACTGCGGAATAGTCGCAACTTTCCCAGCAGCAAGTTAGTGAGGGAAGTGTTGTAAGTCTGCGGGTGTAGCCGTAGCATTCACTAGCAGCCAAATAGTATTAGAGTGTTGTAAGTCTGCGGGTATAGCCGTAGCATTCACTAGCAACCATATAGTATTAGAGTGTTGTAAGTCTGCGGGTGTAGACGTAGCATTCACTAGCAGCCAGATAGTATTAGAGTGTTGTAAGTCTGCGGGTGTAGCCGTAGCATCCAGGTAGCATTAGAGTGTTGTAAGTTTGCGGTTGTAGCTGTAGCATTCACTAGCAGCTAGATAGTGATAGAGCGTTGTAAATCTACGGGTGTAGCCGTAGCATTCACTGGGTTGGTTGATAGCGTGAGTGCGTTATTAGGACGCATAAAGAACAGTAGTACCCACCAGTTTGGGTGTAGTAGTGAGGATATGGAAATCCACAGATTGGATTTTGGAATTTCCCAGACGGATTAGACCTGGTTAAGCCAGTGGTAAGACTGTGGAAGCGCCACTACAACTATGAGAGCAAGGAAGCAGTGGATTGCTTAAGGTCATTTATGACATAAGGCTACCAATGGTCATGTAGCAATCACTTTTAGCCTTGGGTTTGGTGACGTCAGGATTCAACGCATGGAACAAATCAGTTAGAACAAAAGGCTGTTAGAGCCAAAATGACAAGATAATAAATAACAAATAGTTCCAGAGAAGGATTTTGTTTAGAAGTTGCGTGAGGCGACTAAGTAGGGAGTCCTTTGGCTCCGCAGTCGGGTTGGAACCCGGTAATTCAGATGATTGGAGAAAATTGAGACCAGGTAGGTCTCGGTAGATGTTAGGAAGCAACCATGTGGCAGCATACGGTGTCGAACAATTTAGTGTTCGGGTAGTTCAGTGTTTCAGACAGTCAGTGTTTCAGGCAATTCAGTGTTTTCAGGCAGATCAGTGTTTCAGACAGTTTTGGGTCTCCAACAGTAATGGTATTTGATGACCTCATGTATGATAAGCGTAACAGATATCTGAGTAATGCTTAGTCACCCACCGCGGGGTTCATCAATATTGATTCAGTAAGAGTGGTCTGTCAGGGATTCAGGCCATCTCGAGACATCAGAATTCAGATGAAGTAGATGTGATCTTGTCGCGAGGGATTAGTTCGCCTGCAGATGTTAGGGTTTTGTGATGATTGGTCACAGCTACCCTGAGAAGGATAGGGTGCGCCCAGGATGGTGACCATGTTACTAGAGTGGTTTGGCGTATAAGAGATGGTAAGGAATGATTTCGACGAGTTTTGGAAGCGGTTCCATGACGAGATGAGGACTCGTCTCCTTTTCAACACCGCTTTCCACCCTCAGACGGATGGGTAGAGCGAGAGGACAATTCAAACTCTCGAGGACATGCTTCGGGCATGTGTCCTATATTTTGGTGGCAGTTGGGATACGTACCTTCCATTAGCGGAATTTTCATATAACAACAGTTACCACTCCAGTATAGACCGGCCTCCCTTTGAGATGCTCAATGGGAGGAAGTGTAGGACCCCAATATATTGGGGGCGAGGTCGGTCAGGGAGTCATGGGGAGCACAAAGGTGGTGGTTAAGACCATTGAGTTGATACAACAGGTTCGTAGCCGACTCCAGACTGCTCATAGTCGGAAGAAGAGTTACGCCGATAGGAGGCGTTCTGACTTGGAGTTTCAGGTAGGTGGTATGGTCCTCCTGAAAGTGCCACCCTGGAAGGGTGTCATTAGGTTCCGGAAGAGGGGCAAACTAGGCCTTAGGTTCATTGAACCCTTTAGGGTTTTGGCCCGGGTAGGTCGGGTTGCGTATCGGTTAGATCTTCCAGCAGAGCTTAGCCAGATCCACAACACTTTCCATGTGTCTCAGTTACGGAAGTGTTTTGTGGATGAGTTAGTAGTTGTACCGTTGGAGGGTATTCAGGTTGGCAGCAGCCTGAATTACGTCAAGAGACCCGTTGCGATCTTGGATCGGAAGACGAAGACCTTGAGGAACAAGGTGGTTCAGCTAGTGAAGGTGCAATGGCAACATCGGAAGGGCTCGGAATGGACGTGGGAGCCGGTAGACGAGATGATGGAGCATTATCTAGAACTCTTTCAGGATCGAACAACAGACTTTGAGGACGAAGTCTAAAATAAGCGGGGGAGATTTGTAGGACCTGGTTCCTGGTATGTATTTCATTCAATTACCTTTCATTTTGGCCTTGGACTCGGCGAGTTGAGGTCCAACTTGTCGAGTCGGAGCGTCTTGGACGCGGGAGTTTAATGACCTACTCGACGAGTCGGTGGCCGGACTCGGCGAGTAGGCGCTGTCCGAACAAAACCCTAATTTAAGGGCTTGCACCCTATTTAATCATCTCATTCTGCCCCCATTCGTCCCTATTGCTTCCAGAAACCCTTCATAGCGAACCCTAACTGTGTGTGGAGAGATTTAAGAGCTTTTGAGTGAATCTTGGTGTTTTGTGGTGTCAAGGAAGAAGGGAAAATCTTAGAGGATCGAAGGAGGACCAGAGGAATTCGAGTTGGTGCTTCCTTTGCAGCTTCCAGAAGGTATAAAGTCTATACCTTGCTTTTTCATTTTTTAGATCCCTTTTTGGGGAGATTTAGGGCTTTTATAAGCCATATGTGGAAACTAACCATGATTGCAAGCATGGTTGGGGGTCAAACTTCGGATCTAGGACCTTTGATGGGTCACAAGGCAGGAAGGAGTTGATTTTGCACCCTTGTAAGGTCCCATGCATCATGAGGGCTTATTTTATGTCCTTTTGAGCTCAAAGTCCCATGCATGCACGTAAAGTTTGTAACTTTACGTGCAAGAACGATTGTAAGAGCTTAGATATATCTTTTGGTCAAGAGTTGTACGCTGGAAATCAAGAAATGAGACTTGGACATACTTGAATCGACGAGTCATTCTTAGGACTCGACGAGTCCGAGGCGAGACTCCCATTTTCTGTTAGGGTTTGAAGGAACCTAGTTGAGCGCTAGAAGTTTTTTTTAAAGGGTCCAAACGAGTGACCCAACGTATTGGACTTAGCCTTAGACCTAGAGTTCATGGGACTCGACGAGTGCTAGAACAGACTCGGCGAGTCCAATGAAATCTCCTAATAGTTGAAGATGAACTCGAAGAGTTGTTCATACAGCTCGGCGAGTCAAGGACAAAACTTGTTTATCAGATGTAGGTGAACTCGACGAGTTGTTCATACAACTCGGTGAGTCGGATGAAGGTTCATTCGATGTTCATATAGAAAGGGAACTCATCGAGTCGTTGCTAAACTTGACGAGTAGAGTCGTGATAAGGACGGGTAAAGGGTTAGGGACTCGACGAGTTGACGGCCCAACTCAGCGAGTCGGGTCAACTGGAAGTTGACTTTGACTTTGACTTGGTTAGGGGTAAAATAGTCATTTTACCCTACGAGTAGATATCAGATTCTGACTGAGTGTTTTGTGGGGATTATAGCCTGAGGATTTCCGGAGCAGCAACAGACAGAGGTTTCTCGCACATATTATCAGCAGCTACCCGTACGAGGTGAGTTACCTTCCAGTAGCGGTGGGTCTAAGGCCACAATGTCGGCCCACCAGTAGGAGTCGTATGATAGGTGATTATCTTTGTGAGACTCACCTAGGATTACTATTACCTGATATGTTTATATGCTAGCATGATATGTGATTATGTGGTAGTAGTAGGGGGTGAAATAGTCCCCGGTAGTCGGGTGAAATAGACCGACGGGTACGTCAAGCACCCCATAATGGCTTGACCTGGGTAAGTCAGACACCCCATAATTGTCTGACAGTACATTATGTTATGCTATGTGTTTATGTGGTAGTAGTAAGGGGTGAAATAGTCCCCGGTAGTCGGGTGAAATAGACCGACGGGTACGTCAAGCACCACAGAATGGCTTGACTTGGGTACGTCAAACACCCCATAATGGTTTGACCTGGGTAAGTCAGGCGCCCCATAATTGCCTAACGGTATATTATATGGTATGTGGTACGATAGGGGAACTCACTAAGCTTCATGCTTATAGTTTTCAGTTTTGTTTCAGGTACCTCTTCAGCGAAGGGGAAGGAGCCGGTGCGGTAGCTGCACATCATACACACACCTCAGATTCCGCACTATGAGATTCCTTAGGATTGTACTCTGACATTATCACTACTTTAAGATTTGGGTTTTCAGACATTATACATTGTTTTATGAGACGTTATGATTCGACAATATTTTCCTACGAATGTTTAATTAAATTAATTAATTAAAATGAAATTTTTGGATGTAAAAATTGGGTCGTTACAACTGCGGAAGGTGATACATTTATCAGTGATAGTACACTGGTAAATTTGGATGAACCTAAAAGTTATAGGGAAGCCATGGCAGCCCCTAAGTCTGCTAAATGCAAAGAGGTTATGGGCAAGGAGATTCAGTCCATGTATGACAATCTAGTTTGGAACTTGGTTGACAATGTACCGGGTCGTAAGACGGTCGGGTGCAAATGGATCTTCAAGAAGAAGACTGGCATGGATGGGAAAGTGCACACTTATAAGGCGCATTTGGTTGCGAAGGGCTTCACTCAAACTCAGGGAGTTGACTATGATGAAACCTTCTCACCAGTAGCGAAGATTAAGTCTATTAGGGTTATGCTATCAATTGTTGCATTTCATGATTATGAAATATGACAAATGGATGTCAAAACCGCTTTCCTTAATGGAAAGTTAGGTGGGGATGTTTACATAAGTCAGCCAGAGGGTTTTGTCAATGCAAAGTACCCTGATAGAGTGTGCAAGCTTGAGAAATCCATTTATGGATTGAAATAAGCATCTCATAGCTGGAATCTTTGTTTTGATGAGAAAGTCAAAGAGTTTGTTTTTTCGAGAAGCGAAGATGAGTCCTGTGTATATGTCAGAGCTAGTGGGAGTATAGTTAGCTTTTTGGTACTGTATGTGGATGACATACTACTCATAGGAAATGACATCCCAACTTTGCAGGAGATTAAATCCTGGCTTGGTAAGTGTTTCGCTATGAAGGACCTTGGAAATGCTGCCTATATCCTAGGGATAAGGATTGTAACATCCCAAGTCATAATCAAGAGTTCAGGCGGTAAAGTGTAAGTTTGGAAAATAGGAACTCGGCGAGTAGGAGCTGCAACTCGTCGAGTCTAAGCGTGTGTCGGGCATCTATTAAGTGACCGGACTCGCCGAGTCGGAGGCTGGACTCGACGAGTCCTTGCTGGAATATGAAACCCTATTTTCAGGGTTTGCACCTTATTTAAAGAATGATATGCCTTCATTTCAGCCTCTATCTTCCCTGAGTGTTCCAGAGAAACCCTAAATCGTGAGAGGCTCCACTGTTGAGAAGATTGAAGCTTGGAAGGAGAAATTTGTGAAGAGAAGTTGGAGGATACTAAGGATAACATCAAGAGGGCTTGTGGATCTGAAGTCTACATCAGTTTAGACTCATCTTTGGGGTAAGAAGCCACTGCCTTAATCCTTTTTCCTTATTGTCATCCATGGTGGTTGTTTTGGGGATTCTTTAGCTTGGTTTGGATCTATTTCGGGTTTAGAGGTTGGATCTGAAGTTGCAACTTTAGATCTAGGTTGTATTGGAGCCATAAGGGCAGAAAGCATCAGTCTTTGGGCTTGTTTGAGAGTGTCCTTGCCTTAAACCTTCATTTTAGCTTGATTAGAGCTTGTTGATCCTTGCATGCACGTAAAGTTGGAAACTTTACATGTGAATCTGGCCTTAGGAGTCCAGATCTATGTATTGGAAGCATTGGAATGGCCTGTGATCGTCCGAATGAAGATGTCACGTTTGGACTCGACGAGTTGGAAGAACAACTTGGCGAGTCTGTTGAAGATTGCCTTGGACTCGACGAGTCTGTTCTTGGACTCGGCGAGTCTGGTCGTGAAACCATAGCCTTTTTTGGTTAAGCCGTGTCCCGATGAGTTGAGGGGCAACCCAGTGAGTTGAGCAGGATGAGACTCAAAGATTGTTGGACTCGGCGAGTCTTGGGGTGACTCGGCGAGTTGAGTCGTGATTGGGAGTTTATGAGTAAAGGAACTCGACGAGTCAACGGGTTGACTCGGCGAGTAGGGTCAATTAGGAAGGTTGACTTTGACTGAGGACTTTGACTTTGACTAAGGGTTGACCAGTTGACTTCCGGGGGTATGTTGGTATTTATTGGTTTTGGTTATTTGGTAATATTCAGTGGTGGAGTTCGTGCCGGTGGTCGGAGCAGCGTGATCTTATTCTTCAGTCAGCAGTTGCAGGTGAGTTATCCTCACTATACTGACAGGGTCTACGACACCAAGGCCGACCCTCTATCGGATGGAAATCCGGGTATTGCTGTTATGTTATTGCTTTTCTATGTTTGCATCCTGGTAGTTTGGATGGTATACGTTAGAGACCTGGTTAAGGTCGGTATCCTGATAGTTAGGATGGTATACGTGTGACCGAAAGGTCTTATATGCTGTGAAGAGTATGAGATATATGTTGTTAGATGTTATGAGAGTTGTATGTGTTATGTTACGATATGAGCAGTATGTTATGGACCGGAAGGTCATCATGTTATATGCGGTAATGTGATATGTATGTTATGTATGATAAGGACCGGAAGGTTAATATGATATTTATGTATGTGCTATGTATGCTACGTATGGTAAGGACCGAAAGGTCAAGATGATACGGACCGGAAGGTCAACAGAGTTATGGGATGGAAATCCCCTGAGACTTTCGGATCGAAAGATCCCATGGAGTTATGGCTTGGAAGGGCGTATGTGCTGTTATGGCCTGGAAGGGTGTACGTGTTGTTACGGCCTAGAAGGGCGTATGTGTTGTATGTAGTATTTTGAGGGTAACTCACTAAGCTTTCGGGCTTACAGTTTCAGTGTATTGTTTCAGGTATTTCAGGAGATCGTGGCATGGCGAAGGCGTGATTGTACCGCTCCTCAGTTTTATGTTGATGTTTTGGGATACTCTGATAATAAATGAACTGAAAACCTTTTGTAGTAACTTAATGAATATGGTTGTTTTTGAAAAGTTTAAATTGATTGTAAATTTTATGGTTGTTACAAGTTGGTATCAGAGCCTTGGTTTAAGTGAATTGGAGGAACATTCGTGTGAATCCAGTCTCAATTCAAAGGGAGTTTTCAAAGTGAAATTGAAATGGTTTTCAAAATAAGTAGAAGGTGGATGCGGAGGTACGATCAGCCAGAGCCAGTAAGTAGACCCCAAAATACCATACAAGTTATTTCATTATGTGATATGTTAGGACAACATGCTAGTACTAGGCTCGGGATCTTCGGGAATTGCATGATAGAATTACCTGATTATATGATGCCTGCTTGCCTAGGGTTCCCTGTTATGTGGGGTAGTTAACAGTTCCTCTTGAGGTGAGGATTGAGTATTGCCATGTATATGTTATCGCTAGGGTGTTGTGATGATACTTGATATAAATATGGGTAGGCGTGGAAGGTCGTATGGGCTCGTACTACTGAAAGCACAGGACCCATACGCGTATCAAGGAAGTCACAACCCCTAGGGTCGGGTTGGGAGTTGGTTCCCGGGTTATTGGGGAAGCATCTGATTTTCTGGCGGTGTATTTCCAGTATGGTGGTTACGAGGCATGCTGGGGGTGGATCCGGGTCAAGATTGGGATCAGTAGAGGGCGGTCAGGGTGGATCAGCGCCACCCGAGGTCCTTGGTCAGATGAATACGGATGAGTTGGATGCCAGGATTCATGAGATCCTACATGATGATATTGCTGCTATGATCAAGGCGGAGATGCTGGAGATGTTTGGGTCAATCAGGACCGCCATGGTTAAGTATTTTGATGAGCGCTATGCGGCTCTTGCAGAGACGGCTGCCGCGGCAGCTGCAGCGGTTGTAGCAGCGACAGGTGGAGGAGCCGGTCGTGGTTTTCAGTATCAGGATTTCGATAATACGAAGCCCCCTACTTTTGATGGAGTTCAGGATCCGATCATTGCTATGAGGTGGTTGTCAGACGTGGAGGGTTGTTTCTTCACTTGTTCATGCCCTGCGGATCAGAGAGTGAGGTGTGCTCTGAACCTTTTAAGGCTCGGGGCAAAGGATTAGTGGAGGTTGACTACAGGATCGTATTCTGATGCGCATCGGGCTGCGGTTACATGGGATCAGTTCCGGAAGATGTTCGGTACCCGTTTTGTTCCATGAGTTGAGAAGGAGAGGTTGACTCAAGAGTTCTTGGAACTGGAGCAGGATTTGGAGTCGGTGACGGAGATCACAAGGATGTTAATTGAGAGGGAGATGTTTTTCCCTGAGTTTGTTTCGGAGCAGAGTCAGATGTTCCGATATCTAAGTATGCTTAAGAGGGATATCAGACAATTTGTGTCTACGCAGAGGTGCGAGAACTTACTGGAGTTGTAGGAGGCCGCTCGGCGGCGTGAGTTGGAGATTGAGTTACAGTTGAGAGAGCAGAGGCAGGCCCCGGTGCAGTCGCAGTCGGCGCCAAAACGGTCCAAGACCGTTGATTCCAGGTTGGACAGTCAGAGCGGCCGCACATGTGAGAAGTGCGGGAAGGGTCATACCGGAGTTTGTAGGTCCGGTGGTGCATGCCGAAAGTGTGGGAGAGTGGGGCATTATGTGAGGGATTGTCGTCAGTCAGCCCCGGTTCAGGATATGAGGATTTGTTATCAGTGCCATCAAGTTGGCCACATGAGGGCCAACTGTCCATAGCTGGTTTCTAGGCCGGTGCAGGTTTCAACACCGACCACTTTGAGGACTACTGGCGGGGGCCAGGGTGGAGCGGAGCCTCCGAGGGCTCAGGGCGCGCTTTTCAGCTCACTACAAAGGAGGCCAGGGCAGAGCCGGATGCGGTTGCGGGTATGTTTTCGTTTCGTTGTTGTCTGGTTATCTGGTTATTTTGTGGTGTTGCATTTTATTCTCCGTTCTGCGTGTTTCATGGGTTGGTTGAAAGTGATAGTAGTCAGGAGTTGTAAGTGGTTAGCATCCAAGGGATTGATGGTCAGAAATTGGTTGTATGGTCTTGTTGCCGGATATAGCAATTGCGATTTGAGAAGTGTTCAACGGAGAGTCGAACTCCCTTAGAGTTCGAGATGTACGATGTCGGAGGAGTGATTTTGTGGAGGTGCTCGTTTTAGGGGGAACCAGTTCATGGATAAGGGGAATATGTTGAGTAAGGTTGTTTAAGTGATGTCGGTTGGGTCACCAGTGGTTGGAAGTCAGTGCTCTAAGTGGGGAGAATTGGAAAATTCTCAGGAGGACCGATAAGCGTTAGAGTTTGATTAGCTGTTTGGGATCCAACAGTGTTTTAGTCAGCCAAGAGTGTGGGCTGGTATGAGTAAGTGACAGATCGATGGGCGGAGTACAGGCCAAGGATTCCGGATAGGGTGATTGGTTGTTGTGAGGCCTAGGATTAGGCCGGGATCTAGGTATATGGAATGGAGTTGGAGTTCGGAACCCCTAGAGGGCTAGAACATTATGTAAGGGAGAGATTCCTAGGAGGAATAACTCGGGATGATGTATGGATAGTTTGAGCGGACCGGGGAGACTGAAGGCCGGAAGGCGTACCAGTCAGACCGAAGGCCTGGTAAGGCGGTCCAGTCATGCTGAAGACTTTGTATGCGTTAGTGGATCTGTATGCGGAGAATGGGTGATTATGTCGCCATGCAATAGCAAACAGTAGGTCTGGCCCCGGGTATTGATCATGTTAGTGAAAGGTGGTGTATGGACTTTGATAGTCCTTGTGATCAGATTCAGAGTATACGGGATGCATAAAATAGCGATTACTCTACAAGGGATAGTGTAGAGTGGGGTGTGAGCACCGTGGCACTTGTCTTAAGTGGCAAGGTTGGCAAGTAGATTTCCTTGGATAAGGAAAAGGAAAGGTATGTAACTCCGGGAGGGAGTGTTGGATCACGGAAGTGAAAGCAGTAGTGAGAATGGATGATTGAGAGTATTTCAATTATAGTTGTTGAGCACCATGATTGTGCCAGTGGTTTGGAAGCACATCCAGATTGGGTGTCTGTTGATGTCGCGGAAGGAATTCCGGTGGTATCGGACCTGAGGAGTCTGGAAGGGATGCAAGGGTAGGTACTTGGAATCCAGGTATGGGAGCGATCATGGGTTATGTATATAGTGGTAATTCATCCTGGGGATGTCTGATGGTATCGTCAGTGTGTTGGGTTTTTCCAACCCGAGGATGTAGAGCGGGCTCAACATGTGTATGTGATTGCAGAGGAGAACTCATGGAAGTTGCTCAGGAGCTAAAGGATGTGTCATCCTGTCAGCACGGAAAGAAAAGAGTTGGATTCAGAAAGGAAGCGGGATAAGTCCCAGAAGTGAATTCGATAAAGGATATCCCAGTCGAGGAAAGGGATAGCAGTTGGTACCGGGCAAGGATCTGGTGGTTCATGGTGATATCTAGTTTTGCAAGAGACAAGTGATTGTGTGATTTGGGAAGGATGGAAGTATCATCGGGTGATCATTGGTTGATAAGTATGCTTGTCATAGAAAGAAGCCGGTGGTCAGCTTGAAGCAGTTGTCATGACTCTGTAAGGAAAGAGTTGTTTTTTTAGGAATCTGATAGCAGTGCTGGAGAAACCAGAGTCAGTGTGAGATTAGTGGCTGTGTTGTGGGAGTATTATCTGGAATTGTGTGCTGCAGCAGGCTTCGAGGGCGAAGCCTAATTTAAGTGGGGGAGAATTGTAACATCCCAAGTCATAATCAAGAGTTCAGGCGGTAAAGTGTAAGTTTGGAAAATAGGAACTCGGCGAGTAGGAGCTGCAACTCGTCGAGTCTAAGCGTGTGTCGGGCACCTATTAAGTGACCGGACTCGCCGAGTCGGAGGCTGGACTCGACGAGTCCGTGCTGGAATATGAAACCCTATTTTCAGGGTTTGCACCCTATTTAAAGAATGATATGCCTTCATTTCAGCCTCTATCTTCCCTGAGTGTTCCAGAGAAACCCTAAATCGTGAGAGGCTCCACTATTGAGAAGATTGAAGCTTGGAAGGAGAAATTTGTGAAGAGAAGTTGGAGGATACTAAGGATAGCATCAAGAGGGCTTGTGGATCTGAAGTCTACATCAGTTTAGACTCATCTTTGGGGTAAGAAGCCACTGCCTTAAGCCTTTTTCCTTATTGTCATCCATGGTGGTTGTTTTGGGGATTCTTTAGCTTGGTTTGGATCTATTTCGGGTTTAGAGGTTGGATCTGAAGTTGCAACTTCAGATCTAGGTTGTATTGGAGCCATAAGGGCAGAAAGCATCAGTCTTTGGGCTTGTTTGAGAGTGTCCTTGCCTTAAACCTTCATTTTAGCTTGATTAGAGCTTGTTGAGCCTTGCATGCATGTAAAGTTGGAAACTTTACGTGTGAATCTGGCCCTAGGAGTCCATATCTATGTATTGGAAGCAATGGAATGGCCTATGAAGATTGCCTTGGACTCGGCGAGTATGTTCTTGGACTCGGCAAGTCTGGTCGTGGAACCATAGCCTTTTCTGGTTAAGCCGTGTCTCAGTGAGTTGAGGGGCAACCCGGTGAGTTGAGCAGGATGAGACTCAAAGATTGTTGGACTCGGCGAGTCTTGGGGTGACTCGGCGAGTTGAGTCATGATTGGGAGTTTATGAGTAAAGGAACTCGACGAGTCGACGGGTTGACTCGGCGAGTAGGGTCAAATAGGAAGGTTGACTTTGACTTAGGACTTTGACTTTGACCAATGGTTGACCAGTTGACTTCCGGGGGTATTTTGGTATTTACTGGTTTTGGTTATTTGATAATATTCAGTGGTAGAGTTCGTGTCGGTGGTCGGAGCAGCGTGATCTTATTCTTCAGTCGGCAGTTGCAGGTGAGTTATCCTCACTATACTGATAGGGTCTACGGCACCAAGGCCGACCCTTTATCGGATGGAAATCCAGGTATTGCTGTTATGTTATTGCTTTGCTATGTTTGCATCCTGGTAGTTTGGATGGTATACGTTAGAGACCTGGTTAAGGTCGGTATCCTGATAGTTAGGATGGTATACATGTGACCGAAAGGTCTTATGTGTTGTGAAGTGTATGAGATATATGTTGTTAGATGTTATGAGAGGTGTATGTGTTATGTTACGATATGAGCAGTATGTTATGGACCGGAAGGTCATCATGTTATATGCGGTTATGTGATATGTATGTTATGTATGATAAGGACCAGAAGGTTAAGATGATATTTATGTATGTGCTATGTATGCTACGTATGGTAAGGACCGGAAGGTCAAGATGATACGGACCGGAAGGTCAACAGAGTATGGACCGGAAGGTCAACAGAGTTTTGGGATGGAAATCCCCTGAGACATTCGGATCGGAAGATCCCATGGTGTTATGGACTGGAAGGGTGTATGTGTTGTTATGGCCTGGAAGGGCGTATGTGTCGTTATGGCCTAGAAGGGCGTATGTGATGTATGTAGTATTTTGGGGGTAACTCACTGAGCTTTCGGGCTTACAGTTTCAGTGTATTGTTTCAGGTATTTCAGGAGATCGTGGCACGGCGAAGGCGTGATCGTACCGCTCCTCAGTTTTATGTTGATGTTTCTGGGATACTCTGATAATAAATGAACTAAAAACCTTTTTTTAGTAACTTAATGAATATGGTTGTTTTTGAAAAGTTTAAATTGGTTGTAAATTTTATGGTTGTTACAAGGATATTGAGATAAAGGAGTAAAAGACTAATTGGACTTAGTCAGAGCATCTATATGGACAAGGTATTGAAAAGGTTCAACATACATAATTCCAAGAAAGGTGACTTACCGATCTAGCATAACGCCAGACTGAGTAAGGCTCAGTGTCCGAGTACAGAGGTTGAGATAGCTGAGATGAGTCGATTACCATATGCTTCTGTTGTTGGCTCGATCATGTATGCTATGACTTGTACCCGCCCTGATGTGGCCTTTGCTTTGAGCATGGTCAGCAGATATCAGGGGAAACTTGGCAAGGCTCACTGGACTGCGGTAAAGAACATTCTCAAGTACATGCGAAGGACTAAGTATTGGATTCTTACCATTGGTGGGAGTGATGACTTGAGATATCGAAGTCTCCATATGAGATTCGAAGTTTCCTTGGTTTGGCAGGTTATGACCGAAGGTTCATTTAATATTTCTCCAAGATAGCGGTTCCTCTGACTCGATTGACGAAGAAAACTGTCACTTTTCGTTGGGGGCCTGAGCAGCAGGTAACTTTTGAGACCCCGAGTCAGAGATTGTGTGAGGCGCCGATTTTGACCCTGCCTGAGGGTGTTGAGGATTTATTGGTTTATTGTGATCATGGTTGCAGAAATCGCTAATCGGCCGCTAATCGGTGGACTAGCGATTAGGGATTAATCGGCTAGGCGGGGATTAATCGGGGACCGTTAATTCTTAAGAAAATTATTAAAAAATTTATAAATCTAACTTTAACTCTCCAAAAAAAGTGATTAATCGGCGATTAGGTCCGATTTTGACCTGCATTGACCAAACCCGATTAAGTCCGATTAATTCCGACTTTGACCTGCATTGACCAAGTCCGATTGGCAATAAATATCATCGGTGGAAACACTGATTGTGATGCGTTGATCACTTGTTTGGGTGCAGTTCTGATGCAGAGGGGTCGTGTTATTGCTTACGCTTAGAGGCATCTGAAGCCTCATGCGACGAACTATCCTACACATGATTTAGAGTTGGGGGATGTGGTGTTCGCCATAAATATTTGGCGGCACTACTTCTATGGGGTCCGTTGTACCATCTACATATATCACAAAAGCTTGGGGTATTTGATGGATCAGCCGAATCTGAACATGAGGCAGCGTAGGTGGTTGGATGTGGTGAAAGATTATGATAGTGAGATACTTTACCAACTGGGGAAGACCAATGTGGTGGCCGATGCTCTCAGCCACAAGGCAGTCACGACTACGATCAAGGATATTCGTTTGAGGATGATAGTGATTACTCCACTATTGGAGCAGATTTGAGAGGCTCATGTTAAGGTTATGAAGGAAGAGCACCGAAAGAGTGAGTGCATTGTGGTTCGCGTGGCTTCCTTTGATTATGATAGTCGAGGGTTATTGAATCTCCATCAAAGGGTGTGGGTTCCTTATTGGGGTGGTGCGCGTCAGTTCTGATGGAGGAGGCGCACAAGTCAAGGTTCGCTATCCATTTTGGAGCAACAAAGATGTATAGGGATCTCCGACCCGACTATTGGTAGCCATGTATGAAGCGGGATGTGGCCTGGTACGTGGAGAGATGCTTGACTTGCAGGAAAGTAAAGGTCAAACATCAGTAACCTCATGACAAGTTGCAGCCACTAGACATTCCTGTTTGGAAATGCGAGAAGATCACCATGGATTTCATCATGAAATTACCACAGACAACGTGCATAGTGGATTTGATATGGGTCATTTGTAACGCTTGGTTTAGGTACGATCTTATTCTTTAAATTGTTCGTATTTTCCTTCGGAACTCGGTGAGTTGGAAGCTTCAACTCGGTGTGTTGAGAGGGCATTGGCCGCGAAAGTTAAAGAACCAACTCAGTGATTTGAGGTGCTTCAACTCGGAGAGTTGGTGGTTGGGAAGGACACCCTAATTTTTAGGGTGTTGCATCCTATTTAAAGGTCGTAAGTGCCTTGGTTGGCCTCCTTACCAGCCTCCTCTGTCCAGAAAATCCTAATAGCATGCATCATCTTATTTTGTGAGTGTGAGAGCTTGCGGAGGGTCTTGAGTGTTGATCATTTGTGCTCAATTGAAGAAGCTTTGAAGTTGGAGGTGTAAAGCTTGGAAAAAAGACTTAGATCCATAATCTCCCTACTTGTTGCAGTCTTTTGGAGGTATCAAGTTTATGACTTGCTTTTTTATTGTTTATGTCTCTTTATTTTAAGGTTTTATCTTGATTATGGGCTCATGGGTGGATTGTCCAAGAAGTTGACTGTTCCAGGGGTTGTTATGTGACATCTGACCATTTTATGGCCCCTTTTGACTTAAAGTTGCAAGCTTTACTAAGTTATAGGTCCCATTCATGCAATAAGTTATTTTTAGCCCATCTTGAGCCATAGGGTTTCTTTTTAGCATGCATGGACGTAAAGTTGGAAACTTTACGTGATTTTCCAGCCTTTGGATGCCATATCTGTATTTTGGGACTATGTTTTGAGAGTTTAAGGGCTTAATGGGTCAAGCCTCACTCCAAAGAGTCTAGGGTTTAGGTTTGACTCATTTTGGATGGTTCTTAAGGGTAAAGTTTGAAAGTTTACCCTTTTATACATCATTTCGGAGGAGATTTGAGATTTAGAGTTCCTAGATTCGAAGGAAACAACTTAATGCTTTAATGTAGCAGCTCAAATTTCCAAATAAAATTTTCATTTAAAATAAGACAATTTCACTCAACAATAGTATTTATTCCAAATTTCATTTCAAAATACAATTTAAAGGATTCCCAAGATCTCCAACAATGGCAGTGTGTACGCGTCACGCCGGCGCCTTCCCACGGTTCTCGCTAGTACCTGAAACACGTACATACAACTTGTAAGCATAAATGCTTAGTGAGTTCCCCAGTATACGACTTATACACATACGCCTTTCCAGGCCCTGACCCTCCGGTCCACAATACATTGCCTTCCGGCCCGTAACATAATTGCCTTTCGGCCCATTTCTGTTGTTTTGATGGTGAGCACGAATCTAGGGTTTATGAAACCCATTTGGTGATTAGATAGATTATAATGTTGTTACCAAGCGTTTAAATCCCAGTAATAGTATGTTAGAGGTCCAGGAAGTCCCATGTATATATATATATATATATATATATATATATATATATATATATATATATATCGGAACCATGCGGATTACAGGAGGCAGTTGATCGACTGCATGGCATGGACTCGCCGAGTTGTTCTTCAGACTCGGCGAGTAGCTTGAAGACTCACTGGGACTCGCCGAGTTGTTCTTCGGACTCGGCGAGTATCTTGAAGGTTCACTGGGACTCGTCGAGTTGTTCTTTAGACTCGGCGAGTGGAGTCGGGGTGGCCCCGCGATTCTTCCACGAGGATCTCGTCGAGTCAGGAGGGATACTCGACGGGTAGAAAGGGGAACAACAGGGAAGTTGGGGAGGACGTCTAGACTCGCCGAGTCGCCTTTGCACTCGACGAGTCAGGTCAAGTTGACCGTTGACCAGAGTTGACCTGCATGTAATTTCGTAGGGTCAGTTGTCTTGTTTGATAAGATTGTTGATAAGGGTATGTGGTATTATAGGGAGTCTGCAGTTTGGCGGATTGAGTGCGAGTAGTTTCAAGAGTTCTAGCCTACATACTACGAGGTGATTTTTTCTCACTATACTCCACCCGGAAGGGTTTGACTGTGAGACCGGAAGGTCGCATATGATATGTGTTATTTATGTTATAAATAGAAAGATAGATGCTATGCAAGATATGTATGTTTATGTGGGCCGGAAGGCGATATTTTATGTGGCAGAAAGGTCAGGTATGATGTATGTGCTACGTGTTATGTGTGTTAAGTTAAATGTATTATGTGTTGTAAATATACTGTGGGCCGGAAGGCAATATGATACGGGCCGGAAGGCGATATGTCATGGGCCGGAAGGCAATTATGTTACGGGCCGGAAGGCAATGTATTGTGGACCGGAGGGTCAGGGCCTGGAAAGGCGTATGTGTATAAGTCGTATACTGGGGAACTCACTAAGCATTTATGCTTACAAGTTGTATGTACGTGTTTCAGGTACTAGCGAGAACCGTGGGAAGGCGCCGGCGTGACGCGTACACACTGCCATTGTTGGAGATCTTGGGAATCCTTTAAATTGTATTTTGAAATGAAATTTGGAATAAATACTATTGTTGAGTGAAATTGTCTTATTTTAAATGAAAATTTTATTTGGAAATTTGAGCTGTTACATTTAAGCTGTTGGATTTATGGCTAACTCGGCGAGTCCATTAGCGAACTTGGTGAGTAGATGAGAGTTCTCCCAATCTGTGTAGTTAGTGGAGAAACTCAACGAGTTGAAGGACAACTTGGCGAGTTGGGTCAACTCGGACCGTTGACTTTGACATTTGACTTTAGTCTTTGACCAAGTTGATTTATAAGGAGTTTTAGGGTATTTTGAGTTTTATTTAAGGAATTGTTTCTACTTAGGGGTTGAGTAGAGTTGATATTTGGAGCCAGGACCTAGTCAGCTATCGTTCAATATTCAAGGTGAGTGTTTTCACTACACTCATGGGTCGAAGGCACCAAGGCGGCCCATTAATTGTTATGTGATGATCTGTATTGGAATATGGAATTGTTTGCTATATATATATATATATATATATATATATATATATATATATATGGACTTATGTTTCGACCATGGGAGGAGCCCATGGCCCAGGGATATAAGACCATGGGGGTAACCCATGACATTCCATTGAAGACCATGGAGGATCACAAACAAGGTGTGAATAACCATACAAATGTGCTTGGTACTCTCAACGTCATTTATCACCTAATCAATGTGTCGGTTATCCACACACGCTCCATCAATCTATGATAAACATCGAGCCACCCTTTGCCACCTTTGCTAGTCCCAAATTAGTGTGCCGGTTAACCATACATGCTCCACTAACGACTTGGAAAAGTGCAAAGTGCAATTTCATGGAATAACATACATTTTCACATTTTTCCTAGAGTAACTAAGATTTGGAATTTATAAAAAAAATTAGTTACTTTATATAATCATTATACTTATTAATGAGGAATTAATTTGTCCTATCCTACCCGCTTGGCTAACGACCCTCCACTAGTCAAGAGTGTGGTGGGTAAGAGTGGATACACAAGGACGGTCATTTTACAGGCTGCTTCCTTAAACACCCCTTATAGACTAGCTTAATGAGTGATGCATACTAACGGTAAGACTGACTTGTCTTATACATATATATAATAATTAATCTTTTAATATTATAATAGTATAAAGGTAGAATTTTAAACTTTTAAAACTCTAGAATTTAGAATTTAAATATTTCAAAATTAAAACTTTTTATTAAAATTTAAATTCCAAAACTTGAGGGCAAGTTTTGAAACTTTTCAAAACCTTCTAGATCAAATTAAAATAATTTAATTAATCAAATAATATGTCATTATCTAAATTTGACATAATTCAATTTATGGCAAAATAATTCACATCAAAATACAAATAATTATCTTTATCATATAAACTAATAATTATCTTAAAGATTGACAATTATCTACTAATTGGATAAGGATAATCATTACCAAATAATAAAATCAGATTTTATTAGTCAAAAACATTTTTGGTAATTATCCTAACCCAATTTTAGTCAAAATCCCAAAAAATCTGCCAACAGACCCGCGAACTCGTCGAGTCACACTTGGACTTGCCGGGTTCATAGTGAACTCGTCGAGTTCATATATGGACTTGTCGAGTCCATGCAACAGATTCATAATTTCGACTTTTTCAGCTTTGAACAATCAAGCATGGCATCAAATACAATATAAAAACAGCCTAGTCTCTGATAGAATTGATGGGTTTTGAGCATAACAACAATCCTATGGTGCACATGCAAACCCTAAAGCTTTGGATCTAGTTTTTCTAATTGTACATGCAATAATCATCCAAAGCTCATAAACCCTAATCTACCATTCTTATTTCGAAATTGACATAATAAACAAGTTAGAATGATACCTTTCTTTGTAGCTTGAAGATCTTCAACCTCTGAGAGCTTTAGTATCATAAGTGTAATACCTCTAATCGATCACAAACACCAAGAAGCAATTGGAGAATGTTAGAGAGAGAGGGAAGGGATACTAATTTCGGCTCTAAGATCCTTAGGGTTCAAGTGGCCGAAATTGTGATGCCCAAGGGGTCTATTTATAGCTGAGACATTAGGGTTTCATTCAAAGACCTAATCCGGTTGCTTAGGTTCTAAGCAGCCCATAAGATCCTTCCAGAATCCTTATCATGGAAGAAATCCTTATGGGCTATCCATAAGATTTTTTTCACCCCTATCCACAGGGATCCTCAGCCCATATTACAATTATCATATATTTACAAGATCAGCCCCCTTAATTTAATTAATCTCTTTTAACCACAAAATTAATTCTAAATTAATTATTAACCAATATCAATTAAATAATATGATTTCTCTTTTAATATATTATTCCGATAATACATTAATAAATCATAATTAACCTCTTTCTCCATAATTCGTCCTGTCAAGTTGCTTTGGTGAAGGCAACCAAAAATGACCATGTTACTATCGGGTCAACTACATACCAATTATAGTTATGGCCATAGACACTAATCCAACACCCAGGTTGTAACGCCCGGGTTTCAGGGCTAAGCATTTTAGACGATGTAATAGTCTAGGTTAACTATTGTAACTCTTTTTGAAGTAATAAAGATGAAATATTTGAATTCTATGTGAATTATGTGTATTTGTGTGCTTATTATTTAATTATAAATGTAAAATTAATAAAGAATAAAAATAAGTGTCAAAATTAAAGTGTGATATAAGGTCGATATCTTTATATAAAGTTTTATTGGTCGAAACAAGGATTCCGGGGATATAAAGAACGCTGAAATCCGAGTTATAACGAAGAAGTTATGACCCGTCGAAGTTTCGCGACGGAACCGACGAAAAGCGTAAATAGTGAATTTACGTTAGAATGAGATTTAGCCTTAGCGATCTAAACAAAAGTCGTAGAATACGTTAAACCGAGAGCGCCCATAAAAAGAACGCCCAAATCTGACTTTGTATGAGGAAGTTATGATTTTTCGAAGTTTCGGCTTAGCAGTGTACAGCCCGAAGTTCGAATATTAGATCGAGCGGTTTTTAGCCGACACAACCTAAACGAGAATCCAAGATCTCGTTAATAGTAGCATAACGATAAAAAGACAGACGAAAACAGACGTCGGATGAAGAAGTTATGAATTTTTAACGGACCAATCTTATCCCGGCTTGTTAATAATATAACTTTTAAAATAAAGTCAAAATTAGCCAACGGAGTCTAAACGAAAGTTGTAGAGTATGTTCCCACCTTCATGTGGATATAAAGAACGTCGAAAATGGAGCTCGTACGTGAAAGTTACGAATTTTTAAAGGTTATGATCGAATTTGTGAAGGCTAATAAAAACTTGGTGACGTGGCGCGTTGTGGGCCGTCCATCGTTGATCAATGAACGCTTCGGATTCGGACACGCCTCCCTTCGCTACGCCTCGCGTCCGAGGTTGGTACACCCGGCGTACCTTCGCTTCTTATCCATCCGGTGTGCGAGACAGCTGGTCCGAGGTGGCACCCTTATCCGAAGCCTACACACCGTGTAGACTGCTGATGCCCAGCGTAATCCGAGAGGCTTCGTGCCTATAAACACCTGCGAGGGTCTCCGAGTTTTTCACACCATTTTCTTTCTCTCTCTAGATTTCTTTCTCTCTCTAAGGGTTTTAACCCTCCCCTAAGCCTAGGTGATCCCCTAGCACCCTAAGGAAGCCCCGAGGCTCCCGGAGTCCCGAGAAAAAGGGTCTTTTGGTTTCAGAAACGCTGCTCCGAGCGAAGCCCGGTTTTATTTAAAATCCGCTATAAGTGAGCTACGCTTATGCAATTTTTAATATAGCTTTCAAATAATTATAGTAATGTTATTAGGTCCTTAAAATAATTATTTGGGCTATTATTATGAGTTATATTGAGTGTTATTTAACACTTATATAATAATAATAATAGCTAGACTATTAATTAGTCGCGGTTGACGTTAGACTAAACCCTAGTGGTATTGATACTAGGTTTTATCGAAGGAAAATTGTTTTGAGAGTATCGAAGCGCTGTTCGAGTGCTGAGTCACCACCTTTCAGGTGAGTGCGTAGTTACTTTCAGCTTACACATAGATATGAAGTATTTTATATAAAATACGTGCTATGTGTGCATATTATATGAATACTTGCTGTCTATGTTGGATGAACGTTTTTATACATGTTTTCAATGATTTAAACTGTATATGTATTTTATATGTATAAAAATGTTGGGGGTAAAACATGGGTAGATGTAATAGACGATGTGTGATAAAATGATGAGAGGCCTCGATGTTGATGTTGTTGATTCTGTCATCTAGTGGAGTATGAATGATGACCACGGACTCTTCTAGACAATCCAGTGGAACGCTAGCAGACTCGCAACCTGTAGGTGTTTGTGAACGATGTGTTCACCGGTGTACTCCATCCCCCACATGGTTGCCTTTAGGAAATTTATTGCTGAGGAACCCCCTTAGCAGTAGTGTCCATCCCGATGATGATCCTTAGGCTAGGTGCCTTATGATAGGTGTTTAGGGACGTAAAGTGAGGATAACGGGAACGGGTAATCGGGTTATTATTGATTGATGAAATTAAATAACTTATTTATTGTGGGTTGAAAACCCTATGTGCTCACAAGCTCCCAAGCCTGAACCACTAAGTTTCTTATATTACAGGTAGTGGCGCATGAGCATAGATGTGATGTTTTGGATGAGGGATTACGGATATAGGCCTGTAGATATGAAATAATGTAGTAAGGATTATATTGTACTATTTATGCTTTTGATCTGTAACGAACATGACATCCCAAGTATTTTAATGAAATACATTTCTTTGGAAATGCTTTTGATAAATCTTTATCATATTTTGTTTTGGGACAAATTCCGCAACACTTTTATTTAAAATGTTACTCTGATTTTTAAACAAAGCATAAACAAAATCGGTCTTTTCTGGCCGTGCAAATGGGGATGTCACACAGGTACATCAGTCCTTTTAGGGTTCTGGCCCTGGTGGGCTAGGTTGCTTATCTCTTGGATCTACCCGAAGAGCTTAGTCAGATCCATAGCACATTTCATGTCTCTCAGTTGCGGAAATGTTTGGTTGATGATTCCGTAGTGATTCCATTAGAAGATATTCGGGTATATGATCGACTGAATTATATCGAGAGATCGGTGACGATTCTTGATCGGAAGACGAAAACCTTGAGGGACAAGGTTGTTGAGTCGGTAAAGGCATAGTGGAAGCACCACAATGGTTCAGAATGGAAGTGGGAGCACGAGGTCGAGATGAGGGAGCATTACCTAGAGTTATTTACAGCAGCGGACTTTGAGGATGAAGTTTGATTCAAGCGGAGGAGAATTGTAACATTTGAAAATTTTAAGGTATGTTCCTTTTTAACCCTTAGCTGTAAATCCTTTTCACTATGGTCCCTAGCCGAGTACGTTGGGCATACTGGCTCGATGGTTGGACGTGGAGGCACCCACGTACGTTGGGTGTGTGCTAAGCAGGGAAAACCTCATTTTTAGGGTTTGTGCCTTATGTAATCAATTTATGTTGCCTTGGGAGCATCTTATGGTTAACCTCGACTTCTCGAAACCCTAAGAACGAAACTCTAACCTCCTTTGAGTGTTTGTGAGCAATTTTGTGATTTTGTAGTGGTTTTTGGCCCCCTTGAAGGAAGTGAAACTTGGTGGTGAAGCTTTGGTGAACTTGGAGCTTGAAGATCTAGGATATTCATCAACTTTGCAAGCTATTCGAGGAATAAAGCTCTTGACTTGATGGTTCCTTATGATAGATCTAGTTTAGGGCTTTATTTGTGCATTTTTGGATCCTTTAAGCATTGCTTGGGAGTATAGGCTACTCCAACAACTTGGGATGATAGATCAAGGCTTTTCTGAGGTCCCATGTACATAAAAATGATAGCTTAATGGGTTTAGCTGAACCATGCAAGGTTAATGTTCTTCTTAATGGAGTTTAAATGCTAGATTTGGACTTTGGGGTGTTTTTAGCCATGCAAAGGCTTAAAAGTCTTCACCTTTATTGTTTAAGGCCTTAATATGATGTTAATCTGAGGATTGAATGTTAAGTCTTAAGTGGTTAAGACTTTTGAGCAAAACTTGGAGTCAGGCCAAAACGTTAGGCGTACTCCTGAGTATGTTGGGCGTACTGGGTGCGATCCTTGTTTCCGGATCAATCGCGTACGCAGGGCGTACAAGCCAGGTATGTCGAGCATATGCTAACTAGTGGGCTGATGAAATGGTGGGATTGGATTATTTGGGCTTTGTATTTATTAGGCTTGGACCTTAAATTTTTATGGCCTTAGATCATTTATGGACTTTGGGCTATTGTCTGGCATTGGGGCTCCTTGGATTGGGCTCATAATGGGTTTTGGGTATCTTTTAAAGCTTTGGGCCATATTGGGGTTTTTGGTGCTATTGGATTGGGCCTTGGATTTTGGGCTAATTGGGAAAGGGTAAAATGAACTTTTACCTTAAGTGTTGGACAACTGGACTAGGATTCTAACTATGGGTTGTGGACCAGTTATTAATTGGGTATTATTTTAATGATGTTAGTGCGGGGATTTCCCGAATCAGTAGTCTGAGATTTTATCTGAGATATTCAACAGTTTGAGGGGAGTTTCCTCACTGTGATTGACGGGTCAAAGGCACCAATGCTGGCCCATGGTTATTATGATTAGGATGCTAGTTGTCTATGTGACTCCTGCATGTTTATTATATGATATGTATACTGGGCGGGCCCGATGCCAGGCGGGGACTGATGAGTGTATTGTATGCTATTTATCTTTGTGATTCTTGCATGTGTTTTATGTGTCTGTATGAATTCCGGGTGGGGCCTGATGAATGTGACGGGGTAGGGCCCATCTCATGCTATTAATAGATCTATTCCGAGCGGGGCTCGATGCCAGGCGGGACCCGATGGGTGTGAGGCATGGCCTATTATATGCTTGATATGTATGTATGTGGTGTTTTGGGGAAACTCACTAATCTTCGTGCTTACGGTTTTCAATTTATGTTTCAAGTACTTTCGGATCAAAAGGGAAGAGCTCGGGGTGATCGCATCGCACACACATCATGATTTCCATTTTATATAACTCTGATGGATTGGATTGGTTGATTGGCATACTTTGATTTTCTTGCATGGTTTATAAACTGTTTAGGTTGATGGTTTTTATTATAATTAAAATGAAAATTTTTTGGTCTTAATTTTGGGACGTTACATGTTTACTGTTTTAAAAATTAAAATTTTACTATGAATTATTAGGACATTACAGGTTTTGGTTATAAGTGGAGGCAGTGGATCTCAGGGTATCTTCTGAATGATAGGGCTTATATTCTTGTTAATGGTGATGTTACTTTCCTGGGTGAATGGTCTCAAAGAAATTCTAGTAACTGGGTGTGTCTCCTCATATGTTTTTTCTTAGTCTCAAGCCTTAAAATTAACGCCTATAACAGTAAGATTCTTGGTGTGGGTGTCTCTGAGGTGGTAGTTAATGAGATTGTTGCGATTTTGGCTTGTGGAGGTGATATGGAGGAGCATAAGATGATTTTGGCTTGGTCCTTAAACTTCTATGTTGTTTTTCATCGACGTTAATACTTTTGTTATGGATGGTAATTCAATTAGATGGAATGGTGTGGCTCCCATTAAAGTCAATATTTTATTGTCGAAACTTGGGTTTAATAAGCTCCCTACCCGAGTCAATTTGGATATAGGAGGTATTGATATTGACTCTTTGTTTTGTTCGTTTGTAGTAATGATATGGAGATTATTAATCATCATTTATGCACGTGCGAGATGACGATTGATTTATGGAATTGTTTGGCTACTTGGTGGGAGTTGGATCTTCCTTTTTTTTGTAATTTTGGGGATTGGACGTGTGTTGGTTGGCTGCTTATCGTTTAAAGAAGCCTATTAGGTTGTGTTTGGATGTTGTAGGAGCTACTCTTATGTGGGCTATTTGGTATTTTCGGAATAAACAATTGTTTAGTCATAACAAGCCTTTGAAGGCGGTCTTATGGGATTTTATAGTTTTTCAATTAGTTTCTCAATCGTTTTTTTTGGATTAATGCTAAGAAATCATTTTTTTGTGATAATTGGATAAGTTGGTTGCAAAATCCTGGTTAACAATTTTCTCTTCGTAATTCTCTGGCTTTTGTTAGCTTTTAATATTATACCGCTGCTAAAGAAAACTACTTTTTAACTCCAACCATATAATAAAAATTTACACTAAAACATACTATACAATAATTATAACAGAAAATTAAAAACCAATTAAATAATCCAATTTAAATCGTAAACTCGCTTTGTTGTTGTGAATAATGAACCTTTGTTTATAGAGACCACATTACTTTCTCACAACATAGAGGTTATTTGTAACGCCCCGATTCTCGAATACCAATTTATGGTTATAAATTCTCATGAATTCAAGATCTACTCAACGAGTTGGTTGTCTGACTCGTCGAGTAGCAGCGGGTTTGGGCCATGTGTTTAAGTGACCAACTCACTGAGTCAGAAGAGTGACTCGACGAGTTGGACCTGGAGGGTGAAACCCTAATTTCCGTGGTTTGGCACCTTGTTTAAGGGATCACTAGCCTCCCTTAGTTCCTTTTCAGCCTCTTGAGAGTCCAGAAACCCTAATCCGTGTGTGTGCTCCATATTAGTGTAAATTTCAAGCTTGGAAAGAAGACCTTGATGCAAGAAACTTGAAGATCAACAAGTTGGAGGCAAGAACGTTTGTGGGTCTGAAGTCTATCTTAACTAGCTTCATTTAAGGTATCGATTCATGATTTTGGCCTCATTCCTTTCTAGATCTCTTTGGATGAAATTAGGGCTTCTTGGCTTGGTTATGAAGCTATTCTTGGGTATGAGCTCTGATATGAAGTTGTAACTTCAGATATGAACTCTCCTTGAATTTTAAGTCCATAAAGCTATCAGCATTGGCAAGTATGAACCCCTCCTTAAGTGTAAAACCCCATTTCAAGCTTGGTTTTGGAATTTTTGGGTCATTAGAGCCTTGCATGCACGTAAAGCTTGCAACTTTACGTGATAAGCATGCCTTGGGAAGTTGGATCTGCAATATGAAGCCTTAGCATGGCTTAAAAATCATCTGTATGGATGGAGGATTGAAGGGACTCGGCGAGTCATATGAAGATGGTCATGAACTCGACGAGTTGGATGAACAACTCGGCGAGTCCGATGAAGATTGCCTTAGGCTCGGCGAGTCAGTCGATGACTCGGCGAGTCGGACAGGGTTTTCCCAACCTTTGGACACGTAGGAACGCGACGAGTTGTAAGGGGAAAACTCGTCGAGTTGAACATGGAGTTGTGGCCACTGACACTAGGAACTCGACGAGTCACTCAAGTGACTCGGCGCGTTGGTGAGTATACAAGGAACTCGGCGAGTGGCTGAGGGTACTCGACGAGTGGAGGTCAACATGGACTGTTGACCTTGATAGTTGACTTTGACTTTGACCAATGGTTGACCGTTTTGACTTTTGAGGATAATTGGTACGCAGATATTTATGAATTGTATCTTTGATGGTTATAGGTGTTGAAGTTTGCGGCAGTGTTTCGGGAGCGTGATTTCGTGGTTCAATCCGACATTGCAAGGTGAGTTATCCTCACTATACTAAGGGGTCTAAGGCACCAAGGCCGACCCAATGGAGTAATATCCTAGCAGTTGTTATGATAAGTATGTATTAGATATGCATGCTAATTGGATATGCTAGTTTGGTAGGCCTGTAGGACTACCTGTGATAATATCGATTATTGGTATGTACACTGGATATGATATCCTAGCAGTGGTAGTATGTTGAGTATGAGCTAGAGTTGCATGCTAGTTGCTATGCCAGTTAGGTAGATCTGTTGGACTACCGTAGTATTATGTGATTATCTGTATGTGCATTTGTTGTGTTATATGTCGACATGTTATGTGGGATGGGTTGAGGTTGTACTGCTCCGTGCGGTAGCCAACAAACCCTAGAGTATTCCAGATATGAGCTGAGGGTCGGGCAAGGCATGCCAAACTCATACTGAGGACCCGAGAGCATTCTAGATACGAGCTGAGGGCTGGGTAGGGCATGCCAGACTCGTACCGTGGGCTCGGTGGCGATCCAGATGTGAGTTGTGGGCCCAGAAGGCAATCCAGACTCACACTGTGGGCCCAGGGGTAATCCAGTCTGTAAAGTTGTGGACCCATCGCATGTTGTTCAGTTTGTTATGTTATGATATTGCTGATATTGTTGTGGAGTGTAGGTGTATCGGTATTTTGGGGGTAACTCACTAAGCTTTTGCGCTTACAGTTTCAGTTTATTGTTTCAGGTTCAACGGATGGTCGTGGGTAGGCGAAGGCGTGACCGTACACTTCCTCGACTGACGATTATGATTTCTGGGAACTCTGATGTATAAACTATTTTGAAAACAAACCGTAATAATGGAATGGTTTCAAATGATTTAAAAAGTTTTAAATTTGCTCGGATTTTATGGGTGTTACAAGTTGGTATCAGAGCCTTGGTCTGAGAGAATTGTAGGACCACTCGTGTGAATCCAGTCTCAAATCAAGGAAAGATTTTTAAAATGATTTTTAGATGGTTTTCAAAATAAGTAAAATAGGATGCGAAGTGTACGATCAGCCGGAACCAGTAAGTAGACCCCAAAATACCGTACAGTTATTTGATTATGTGATATGTTAGAACAACATGCTAGTACTAGGCTAGGGATGTTCATGAATTGCATGATAGAATTGCCTGATTACATGATGCCTGCTATCATAAGGATTCCTTTATATGAAATTGACATCATTACTATAATTGCTTAGTGTATGCATCGCGGTTATACATAACTAAGACCTTATAGCCTGAGAATGTTTGATTTGGCCTTATGTTCTGTTCTCATCTGATTGGGAGCTTATGGTAGCATTGTATATTCGAAAGTCTATGGGGTCCTACGTTATGTATGGATAGCATACACTAGTGCTGCAGGGTTGGTGAAAGTTTCATGGAGGGGTGGGTTGTGAGAGGTCGGGAGGCCAATTGTGAATATTTTGATGGGTTTTAGCCATAAGAACTTTCCTATGTGCGCATGCAAAACCCTAATGCTTGGATCTAGGCTTTCTAATTAAACATGCTTTGAATCCAAGACTTCTAATGATTATTTAGGTGTAATAACAATATTGAAACAAATCTAGAATCATACCTTTGAATTCCTTGTTGATTTTGTTGTCTTGGAGCTTCTAGAGTCACAATTGTCACTCCTCTAATGGCTTACAAACACCAACTAGCAAGGAGGATGATTTGGGAGAGAGGAGAGGGGAGGAAATCGGCCAGGGGTTCTCTACTTTAGATGAAGTGCCGATTTCCCTTTTCCATAGGGTCTATTTATACTTGTAGACTCCTTAAGGGTTACAATCTAAACCCTAATTGGATAATCTTCTCTTAAGGCTATCCAAATCCATTCCTTAGATAACTCTTGGACGATTTGAAGCAATCCTTAGCTTCTAGAATCCGTCCAATCCATATCTATATGGATTTACAGTCTAAAGTTTAACTATCAAACAATTGACAGTTTATACCCTCTTATTTAATTAATCTCTTTAAGTCACCAAATTAATTCCAATTAATTCTATGACTTATATTAATCAAATAACAATATATTATTCTTTATATTATTCTCATAATATACCAATAATATTTACTCTCTCTTAATAAATCATCTTATCAAGTTGCTATGGTGAAGGCAACCCAAAAGGACCATGCACAACCGGGTCAAATACTTGCCTAATATAGTTGCAGCCTTAGACACTATTCCAACAGTCTCCCACTTGGATAAGTCTAGTAACTATATGCACAAGTACAATTCAGTTTGCAATCGTAGCTCTCAAAGACGCTGTCAAACTCTGATCTAATCAATATTGTCCTTTAGATAAGGGATCGTATAGTCCTCTGTTAGATATCATGCTGACAATCCTATGGAATGGTTAGTCAAGCATTTAGGTTTCTCGATCTCTGATTTATTCGACATAGAAATTAATCGAACACAGCAATTCAGTTCTGACCGGGCCCGGCACATAAGTCAAATCAAATCATCGAGCGGCCGAGATATCGCTTTTACCTTCTTAGATAAAAGTTACAGATAAACTTCGACTTATATGCATTTACTTATTCAATAATCAACTATACACAACAATGCATTTTATAACATTGAGTTACCAATGCGTTTTCGCATTATCAATGTACAATCAATTAGCAAATAATAAACCATATATCTAGGTTTTAAGACTATATGATATTATCGTCTCGCGATCACCCTTTTATATCATATTCCATAAGGTGATTCCAGCAAGCACGGGTTTGTTCCAATGCTCAAAACCAGTTCATAAGCACTCATGAATGTCGCAGCAACCCTTTGCTATGTCTAATACCATTTAGACAATCTACGCACCAATTCATGACAATCTTCATTCATATCTACTTCCAACATATGAACGATTGTGGATAATTTGAACAATTCGATTATTCCTAATAAACTCAATTATTCTGGAAGTCAAAACATGCAAAGTGAAACAATAGCTAAACAATTAACATAAGATAGTAACATTACACATAAATAAAACTCCTTTATTTAATCATCAAATGTTAATTACATTTATCTATTACACGTTTCTAATACTATCTAATCTATGCTAATATCATCCTTCAGCCCAATACTCCTAGCATGCTGCAAGTGCTTAACCCTACTCAGTCCCTTCGTAAGCGGATCTGCTGGGTTATCTTCTGATGATATCCTCTTCACTACGAGTTGTCCTTCTTCTACACGATGTCTAATGAAGTGATATTTTTTGTCGATATGTCGTGATCTACCATGATCCCTCGGTTCCTTGGTCAAGGCAACTGCTCCTTCGTTATCACATAAAATCTCCATGGGCTCCTTTATGGCAGGTACAACTCCAAGATCACCGATGAAGTTCTTCAGCCATATTGCCTCCTTCGACGCTTCGCTCGCTGCAATGTACTCTGATTCGCACGTTGAATCAGCTACGATTTCCTGCTTGGAACTTTTCCATGTCACTGCTCCTCCATTTAGGGTAAAGACCCAGCCTGACTGCGAACGGTAGTTGTCCCTGTCGGTCTGAAAACCGGCGTCACTATACCCTCGCACCTTCAAGTCATCACTCCTTCCGAGGACTAAGAACCATTCCTTTGTCCTCTGAAGGTACTTAAGGATATTCTTCACCGCAATCCAATGTGCTTTGCCAGGATTCCCTTGATATCTGCTAACCATGCTCAAAGCGAAGGCTACATCAGGGAGAGTACAATTCATAGCGTACATGATTGAGCCAACTGCGGAAGCGTATGGAACTCGGCTCATTTCTGCTATCTCAGCTTCGGTACTCGGACTTTGAGTCTTACTTAACTTGGCATTACTTTGTATTGGTAATTCTCCCTTCTTTGAGTTTTCCATACTAAAACGTTTTAGTACCTTCTCCAAGTAAGTGTTCTGACTAAGTCCAATTAGTCTCTTACTTCTTTCTCTTACTATCCTTATTCCCAAAATGTAAGAAGCCTCTACGAGGTCCTTCATAGCGAAGCACTTCCCGAGCCAGGACTTAACCTCCTGCAGAGTCGGGATGTCGTTTCCTATGAGTAATATGTCATCGACATATAGAACGAGAAAGCTTACTATACTCCCACTGGCTTTGACATATACACAAGACTCATCTTCGCTTCGTACAAATCCAAACTCTTTGACTTTCTCATCGAAGCAAAGATTCCATCTGCGAGACGCTTGCTTAAGTCCATAAATGGATTTCTCAAGCTTACACACTCTATTCGGATGATTTGGATCCACAAACCCCTCTGGCCGAGCCATGTAAACATCCTTAGCCAACTTTCTGTTAAGGAAAGCGGTCTTGACATCCATTTGCCAAACCTCATAATCATGAAATGCGGCAATCGCTAGCATCACTCTAATAGATTTTATCTTCGCAACTGGTGAGAAGGTCTCATCATAGTCAACTCCGGGAGTTTGAGTAAAGCCATTCGCAACCAATCACGCTTTATATGTGTGTATGTTTCCATCCACGTCGGTCTTCTTCTTGAAGATCCATTTGCACCCAACGGTCTTACGTCCGGGCACATAATCAACCAAATTCCAAACTTGGTTATCATACATGGATTGGATCTCGCTATCCATTGCCTCTTTCCATTTCGCAGACTCCGGGCCTGCCATGGATTCCTTATAGCTATTAGGTTCATCAAGATTTATTAGTGTACCATCACTAATATACGTGTCCCCTTCGGTAGTAATATGAAAACCATAAAACTAGGGTAGAACTCTAACTCTATCGGAACGTCTAAGAGGTAAGGACTCGTCAATCGGTTCAACTGGAGTTTCCTCCTCGGGTTGAGTGCCAGCGGTAGAGGTTCCTTCATCTATCGACTCTTGAATTTCTTCAAGCTCGATTTGCCTCCCACTGTCTCCTTGGCCTATGAGTTCTCGCTCTCGGAAAACTCCTCTCCTCGCAACAAAGACAACATTGTCCTTCGGTCTATAGAAGAGATATCCAAAGGATGTCTGCGGGTAGCCAACGAAAATACATCGCTCACTTCGAGGTTCGAGCTTGTCGTGAGTATCTCGTCTTACGAAAGCCTCGCAATCCCAAACCTTGATATGTGCCAACAAGGGAGCTTTCCCTGTCCACATCTCGTGAGGTGTTTTGGCAACCTTCTTAGTAGGGACTCGGTTAAGGATATGGGCGGCAGTCTCTAAGACATACCCCCAAAAAGAGATTGATAGTGAAGCACGACTCATCATAGAGCGAACCATATCCAATAAGGTTCGATTACGCCTTTCTGCCACACCATTCAACTGTGGTGTCCTAGGAGGCGTCAATTGCGAAACTATTCCACACTCCTTGAGATAATCGTGGAATTCAAGACTTAGGTACTCTCCTCCTCGATCGGATCGAAGCATCTTGATTTTCCTGCCCAATTGATTCTCCACTTCATTCTTAAACTCTTTGAACTTTTCAAAAGTTTCTGACTTTTGCTTGATTAAATAGATATACCCATATCTACTATAATCATCGGTAAAAGTCACGTAGAAGCGGTTCCCATCCTTTGTGGTTGATCTAAACGGTCCACATACATCGATATGTATTAATTCCAATAGACCCTCACCCCTTTCACACGTACTCGTGAAGGGTGACTTAGTCATCTTTCCAAGTAAACAAGACTCGCATGTGTCATCTTCCCTAAGGTCGAATGACTCCAACACTCCATCCTTTTGGAGTTGGGCTATGCGTTCCTTGTTGACATGTCCAAGACGACAATGCCACAAGGATGCTTTATCCATACTAGTGGAAGAATCTATATTCAAAACATCATTTCCTAAGTTATCAACAATCATAACAGTTTCATAAATTCCATTACATGGTATAGCTTCAAAGTAAAATACACCATTTAGATAAGCCAAAATAGAACCATTCTCATTATTAAAAGAAAATCTAAAACCTTGTCTATATAAACCATGAAATGAAATGATGTTTCTAGCCATTTCTGGCGAATAGCAACAATTTTTCAAATCTAAACATAAATTATTCCTAAGCACTAAAGAATACACTCCAATCTTGGTCACATGCGACGATCTTCTGTTCCCCATGATTAGATTGATTCTTCCTTGCTCCACATCCCTACTTCTTCTTAGTCCCTACACATTAGAACAAATGTGGTAACCACAACCGGTATCAAGAACCCAAGAAATAGCATGATTAGAATCGTTAGATTTAATTATATATATACCTGGGAAAGATGGCTTGATCTTTCCTTCCTTGATGGCTTGTAGGTACTCTGGGCAGCTTCTCTTCCAATGTCCTATCTTGTGGCAGTGGTGGCACTCCGCCTCCTTCAGGTTAGGGCAGGGCTTAGCGGGATCAACTTTGGTCCCAATAGAAGAGGCACCATCTCGGGCTTTAACCTTGCGATAGTTCTTAGACGAAGCCTTCCTCTTCTTTCCCTTTCCTTGACCAATAGCCAAGACAGGAGCAGCGGGTGGATTGGGAGTTGGTGCAACAGACTTGTCTTTGAAGTTGCTCTCAGCGACCCTCAAGAGACCTTGGAGTTTGCTTAGGGTGACCTCCTCCTTGTTCATGTGGTAGGTCATCCTAAATTGATTGTACATCGGAGGCAAAGAGTGAAGCACCATGTCGATCGCCAAGTCTTCCCCAAAGTCAACATTTAACTTGCGAAGGCGGTCGACATACCTTTGCATCTTTTGCAGGTGCACGGTAAGAGATTCTCCATGACCCATCTTAGCGGAAATCATGTTAGTGAAAATCTCATACCGCTCTTGTCTCGCGTTTTGGTGGTATCTCTCCAATAAGTCTTAATGCATCTCGTACGGGTACATGTCCTCGTAGGACTTTTGGAATTCGGAGTTCATGGTGGTTATCATGATGCAATGTACCTTCGTTGCATCTCGCTCATGAGTTTCAAAAGCGGTAATTTCAGCCGGAGTATCAATTTCAGGGTTGATTTTCTCGAGCTTCTCATCGAGGACATACTCCTTATCCTCATAGCGAGCAATGGTGCGAATGTATCTTATCCATTCGCTAAAGTTCGTTCCATCGAAGGTGACCTTTTGGCAAAGGCTCATAAATGTGAAAGAACTAGCAGCAGCGTTGTTGGCGTTCGACATCTACAAATAGAAAGGACAAAGATAGATTAGAATATGAATCCCTAATTATCACCCAATAAGAAAAATTAGGGCTAGGATCCAACAACAACATTTACATATTAGAAAAGGGATGCCGTAATCTAACATGCAAATAAATTGAAGGTAAGTGAATGACGATTCACTAATTCTCCACCATAAAACCTAACTATTAGTCCTAAATGTATTGAGAATTCCAAGGATCGGATGAGATTCATTGAAACTATTCAATGGCATGTTTAAATCTCGATATGCCCCTCTAGTTTGTGACTGGGATACCGAGGATCACAAAGCGGGTGTGAATTACCATGCAAATTCACATGGTGCCTTCATTGTAACGATCACCTATTCGATGTGCCGGTAAACCACACACGCTCCATCGAACTATGATAAACAATGAATCACCCTTTGCCACCTTTTCTTAGAACCAATTAGTGTGCCGGTAAACCACACATGCTCCACTAACTTCTTAGCAAGGGTGCAAAGTGTAATTTCATGGGATTGCATCAATTCACTTTTCCTAAAGTAACTAATATTGGGAACTTTTAAAATATGTGTAGTTACTTTGTATTTCCTATTATACTTTTAATGAGAGGATGAGGTTGTCCTATCCTACCCGTTCGGCTAACGACCCTCCACCGATCAAGCAAGCGGTGGGTGTGAGTGTACACCCATTAAGCGCCATTTTATAGGCCGCAACCTTATACCCACCTTATAGATCGGCTTCGTGAATGAGGCCTACTAACGGTAAGACTAGCATTTTAGTTATACATATATATATATATATATATATATATATATATATATATATATATATATATATATATATATATTAATCTTGTAATATTATATTAGTATAGGGTTGTATTTTAAACCTTTTAAAATCTAGGGTTTGAAATTTAAATTGTCCAAATTAAAACTTTTAATCACAAAATATAATTTTCAAAACTTGAGGACAAGTTTTAAACATTTAAACATGACGGATCAAATAACAAATAATTTCAATTAACATTTAATTTCCTAATTATCTATATTTGATTTATTCAAGATTTCTTTCAAGATAATTACCAAAATAATCAAAATAATTAATTAATTATCATATAAGGAAATTAAATATTTTATTAGTTGATAAATATCTTTAATTATATCAAGATAATAGTCATATATATCAAAAAATCGGATTAGGGTTGATATAATATGATTAAGGTAAGTTTCCATAAGATAATCATGAAGAAATCCCAAATCTGGCCATTCCTGACGCTTGGACTCGCCGAGTGCACCAAGTGACTCGCCGAGTCCACTATGGAACTCGCCGAGTCCATGAATCAGAAACAGAAAAAATCGAATTTTGCAGTTTAGTTTCAGAAAATTAAGCAACAATTTAATGAAAACCAAGCTAGGCTCTGATACCACTGATGGGTTTTAGCCATAAGAACTTTCCTATGTGCGCATGCAAAACCCTAATGCTTGGATCTAGGCTTTCTAATTAAACATGCTTTGAATCCAAGACTTCTAATGATTATTAGGTGTAATAACAATATTGAAACAAATCTAGAATCATACCTTTGAATTCCTTGTTGATTTTGTTGTCTTGGAGCTTCTAGAGTCACAATTGTCACTCCTCTAATGGCTTACAAACACCAACTAGCAAGGAGGATGATTTGGGAGAGAGGAGAGGGGAGGAAATCGGCCAGGGGTTCTCTACATTAGATGAAGTGCCGATTTCCCTTTGCCATAGGGTCTATTTATACTTGTAGACTCCTTAAGGGTTACAACCTAAACCCTAATTGGATAATCTTCTCTTAAGGCTATCCAAATCCATTCCTTAGATAACTCTTGGACGATTTGAAGCAATCCTTAGCTTCTAGAATCCTTCCAATCCATATCTATATGGATTTACAGTCTAAAGTTTAACTATCAAACAATTGACAGTTTATACCCTCTTATTTAATTAATCTCTTTAAGTCACCAAATTAATTCCAATTAATTCTATGACTTATATTAATCAAATAACAATATATTATTCTTTATATTATTCTCATAATATACCAATAATATTTACTCTCTCTTAATAAATCATCTTATCAAGTTGCTATGGTGAAGGCAACCCAAAAGGACCATGCACAACCGGGTCAAATACTTGCCTAATATAGTTGCAGCCTTAGACACTATTCCAACATATTTAGCATTCCTCTAGGAGTGAGGATTTAGCGCTTGTTATATTTATGTGTATTGTTAGGGTGTTGTGGTGATACTTGAGACAAATATGGTTAGGTCAGGAAGGTAGTATGGGCCCGTACTACTGAAAGCACAGGACCCATACGCGTAGCAAGGAAGTCACAACCCCTGGGGTTTAGTTGGAAGTTGGTTCCCTATCGTGGTATGGATTGTTCGAGACGTTTTGAGACCGGATCCGGATAAGGATCGAGAGATGGCAGCCAGGATAGGCCAGCATTTTCAGGGGACCGTGTTAGTGAGATCATCCGGGAGTAGACGATCAAGATTGTCCGGGGGCAGTTTTCGGAGATGTCGGGTCTATTAAGACCGCCATGGTTGAGTATTTTGACGAGCGCTATGCAGCCATTGCCGAGACGGTTGCCGCGGAAGCTTAAACAGCTGTAACGACGACAAGGGGAGGTGCTAGTCGAGCTTCCTAGTTCTGAGACATACTCTGTTGAGCAGAGGGATGCAATTATTTGGGATCGGGAAGATAATTTGTACTCGTTATATTTCCGCGGGTTGAGCGAGAGAGGCTAGAACGGGGGTTTCTAGATTTGAGGCTCGGGGGTTTTGCTCAAGGCCGGAATGTGAGTCGCAAGAACTCCGGAAGGGAATGATGATTATGTTCAGCTGGGATTTTGCAGCTGGAAGTGGAATGGTTAATTGATAGATTGGATTGTCGTTTTGTAGGGCCAGTATTGTGCCCTCTCAGTTTTTCGAGCTCGAAGGAGTGAGCAGGCTTGTGACCCCAGGATCAGGATGTACTTCAGCTTGGGGTCAGTTGGTTGCAGGAATAGGCAACATTATTTCAACGCCGGTGAGCGCAGGTGGGTCGACGTGGCATAAGTATTTGGGAGGTCCAGTTTGACTTGGGTCTCTTGTATCGGACAGTAAGGATTGATTGTGTGATCTATTGCACTTTTGGGATTGAAGACTATGTCTTGGGAGTAGGTTTGTAGCCCGGTCTAGGACGGAGGTTGTTTCAGCTGCTGCAATTCAGCTGTGGGCGTTTGAGCTGGTAAGAGAATCAGGGTGCGAACCCTGATGAGGATGATTTCTAGACCCCGAGAGCGGGAACCTTGTTTGGTACACCTTTGGAAAAGGGGTATTATGTGGATAGGGTCCCACATAAGGGTTATTCAGCATTGTCAGGATTCAGTGGTTAGCAACCGTTAGTGATTGACGGACTAAAGCGCCAAGAGAAGTAACTCGTTGCCAAGGTATTAGTTGGAGCATCTATCTTGTGGTCTTCAGGACGTGAGTGTGGGGTCATTCAAGCATTAGTGGTTGTCGGTTTCACTGGGATTCAGGAAGTGTTCATATGGTTCTTAGAAGTGTGTGATCAATTGGAATCATCTAGCAATGGATAACTAGTGGGAAAGAGTTGGTTGTCATCAGATCGATCGTTGGGAAGTGAGAAGGATTAAGAATCCTCCAATTTTCATGTATTATGAAGGCGTAGTCGAATCTAAGTTGGGGAGTGTTACCCCGAGATGCAGAAGTGGGAGAGGTTTTGAAACGGGGATAAGTTTCATAACCCGATAGGGAGAATGGAGGCCCTAGTGGCTGCTTGGTTTGAGGGTTGTGTGAGTTAGGGGTTCGGTAGAACTCCTTAGTATATGTATCATATATTCTCGGTAGTTGATAACATAATTTGGGGAATCAGGGTGGAATTCTAGTCATGATTTGAGTTAAGTTCGAGTATTCGCTCGAGGGTATGCTCAAATATGAGGGTTTTGGATTGATAGATCGAAGGTTTTGTTAGCTGCCAGGGCTCGACAACATTTCAGCACGGGTATGCGGGTTATTTAGCGTATGTGGTAGATACGCGGGTTAGGGAACAGACCATGGAATTATGAGAGGGTGGACGATCGACATGAGGCCTAGGGTTAGGCTGGGGATATGGTCCACATAGTAGATCTGAAGTTTGAAGCCCGAAGTGGGTGAGAACAGGATGCATGGGAGAGAGCATCAGGAGGGGGTCCAGGGAAGTGCTCAACAGTTTAGAGCGGCCCAGATAGACTGAAGGCCAGTGGGGCGTACCAGTCAGACCGAAGGCTCGGAGAACGGTCCAGACAGGATGAAGGTCCAGAGAGGCGGTCCAGACATGCTGAAGGTTCTGAGAGTGGTCCAGATAGACTGAAGGCTTGGTAAGGCGGTCCAGTCATGATGAAGACTCTGTATGTGTTTGTAGAACTATGTGCGGGTATTGGGTATGCTGCTATGCTATATCAATCAATAGGTTTGTCCCCAAGTATTGAGTGTGTTGCTGGAATAGGCTGAAGACTCCAGTGTATTTTGGTTTGATCGAAAGTTGTTGTTAGAGATCATATGGAGTACAAAGGATCTTGGTGATCCCATCAGTTCGGAGTGTCTTCGAGGTTTCATCTTCTTGGATCGGGTAATACTCCAGTTAGGGACTGAGAGTGGATCCGAATGGGTATTAGTTAGTTTTTGGGAAGGTTCGGCATTAGAATATCCTTTCATTCAGGTTCTGGGAACCGGGTTAGATCTTTCTTATGATCGTCTATGACATTTGGATAGGGTTGAGGCGGTCCTTCTTTATGCAGTAGGTTAAGATACCCGGTGCGGTCCGACTGTAAGTCGTAGACATGGAGGCTCAAAGGGAGCGGTGGGGTTGAGGTGGTAGGCCAACAAACCCTGAGAATTTCAACTCGATAGTTGAATTGATTAGACATGTTGGTATTCTAACCCGAAGGGGGTGATATGGGTTAGATATGAGTGTCGTACTGGTTAGCCGGTAGTGGTAGGTATATTGATGATGGTTTGAGTTATTGTGATGTGTCTTGGGTCGGTTTCATCGGTGATAGAGCCATAGCGTGTCTGAAGTAAGGAGAAGATGGGTCACTAAAGACCAGGTTGGATGTGAGGCTGACGTGGGTCATGTAACATTCATTATGTTGGCAATAGTTGGTGGTAGGGCGTGGAAGCAAGTTCAGCCAGTCGGTTTATTTTCGGGAAGACATGTGGGATTGCCGTCTGTGTGTGTTTTGGTTCAGTAATCGGTGAGGTGTCCGATGTTCAGGTTGTGGGCAGACAAGTTGGGACCAAGGATGTTTCGACTTCGCTTTAGAAACGTCATATGGTAGCAGGAAGAGTTGAAGTGGGTTTATGACTTGGGATTCATGTGTGGTAGTAGTTTTTGTATCGTTATGTTGTTCGTTGATGAGAGGAGCGTTGATTAGGCCCTTCGAGTGGCGAAGGAAAGTGGATATTCGCAGGTCGGAGTGTTGGGCAAGTAAAGTGACGACAGTAGTGTCGATCAGTCATTGGGAGCATTCCAGTCATGAGCTGAGGGCTGGGGAGGGCATACCAAACTCATGCTGTGGGCTCAGAGGCAATCCATACCTATGCTGAGGACCACATAAGGGTATTCCAGTCATAGGCTGTGGGCATGGAGATTGTGTTGGTCATGTCTGTGTAGGAGCACGTTTGGATTGGTTGTATTATTAAAGATCTGGGGGAGTTGCACTCGGTTGTGACAAATATGAGGATGGTGGATGAGACGCAAGGATAGATCCTTGGACCTCCGGTTATGAGTAGACCCGAGTTATATTCATGGAGGTATTCCAATCTAGGGGTATTCCATCCTGAGGATGACCGAACCCTATGATTGACTGGATCTGATATGTTTGGTATTCCAACCCGAAGGTTGATTGGGCCAAACATGTGAGGGGTACAAGGGTATTCCATCCTAGGGATGATTGGATCCGTCGTAGGCTCGCATGGTATTCCAGCCCGAGGCTGATTGGGCTTGGCATGAGTGTTCGTATTCATTAATGGATTAATTATGTATGATATTTTGAGAGCTGAAGGATGCATTATCATGTCAGCAAAGAGGGTTCGCTCCAAGAAAAGGGAAAGTTAGGTTTATGATACTTTGGATCATCAGGATTTTGTCAAGTTGGCAGAGTGGCATGAAGGATAGACCTTATGAAAAGGTTCGATTGGGATTCACATCACATTTCACGATTCGTACTTGTGAAAGTGCGTCATGGATCAGGAGGCGGTAGTATCGTTGGATGACATTTAGGTCAGTGAGCGCCTGGACTATGTGGAGAGGCTTGTGGCCATTCTAGAGAAAGGGGGAGGTTCGGTGGGACAAGGAGGTACTTTTGTTGAGGGTACAGTGGGAGCACCAAAGAGAGTCCGAGTGGGCGTAGGAGCCAGAGGCAGAGTTGTGGGAGCACTGTCCGAGGATGTTCACCGCAGCAGACTTCGAGGACGAAGTCTAGTTCAAGTGGGGGAGAATTGTAACGCCCCGTTTCTCGAATACCAATTTATGGTTATAGTTCTCATAAATTCAAGATCTACTCGACGAGTTGGTTGCCTGACTCGTCGAGTAGCAGCGGGTTTGGGCCACATGTTTAAGTGACCAACTCGCCGAGTCGGAAGAGTGACTCGCCGAGTTGGAGCTGGAGGGCGAAACCCTAATTTCCGCGGTTTGGCAGCCTATTTAAGGGATCATTAGCCTCCCTTAGTTCCTTTGCAGCCTCTTGAGAGTCCAAAAACCCTAATTCGTGCATGTGCTCCATATTAGTGTAAATTTCAAGCTTGGAAAGAAGACCTTGATGCAAGAAACTTGAAGATCAACAAGTTGGAGGCAAGAACGTTTGTGGGTCTGAAGTCTATCTCAGCTAGCTTCATTTAAGGTATCAATTCATGATTTTGGCCTCATTACTTTCTAGATCTCATTGGATGAAATTATGGCTTCTTGGCTTGGTTATGAAGCTATTCTTGGGTATGAGCTCTGATCTGAAGTTGTAACTTCAGATATGAACTCTCCTTGAATTTTAAGTCCATAAAGCTATCAGCATTGGCAAGTATGAACCCCTCCTTACGTGTAAAACCCCATTTCAAGCTTGGTTTTGGAATTTTTGGGTCATTAGAGCCTTGCATGCACGTAAAGCTTGCAACTTTACGTGATAAGCATGCCTTGGGAAGTTGGATCTGCAGTATGAAGCCTTAACATGGCTTAAAAAGCATCTGTATGGATGGAGGATTGAAGGGACTCAGCGAGTCGCATAGTCGACTCGGCGATTCATATGAAGATGGTCATGAACTCGACGAGTTAGATGAACAACTCGGCAAGTCCGATGAAGATTGCCTTGGGCTCGGCGAGTCAGTCGATGAATCGACGAGTCGGCTAGGGTTTTACCAACCTTTGGACACCTAGGAACGCGGTGAGTTGTAAGGGGAAAACTCGCCGAGTTGGCCAAGGAGTTGTGGCTACTAACACTAGGAACTCGACGAGTCACTCAAGTGACTCAGCGCGTTGGTGAGTATGCAAGGAACTCGTTGAGTGACTGAGGGTACTCGACGAGTCGAGGTCAACATGGACTGTTGACCTTGATAGTTGACTTTGACTATGACCAAGGGTTGACCGTTTTGACTTTTGAGGATAATTGGTACGTGGATATTTATGAATTGGATCATTGATGGTTATAGGTGTAGAAGTTTGGGGCAGTGTTTCGAGAGTGTGATTTCGTGGTTCAGTCCGGCATTGCAAGTTGAGTTATCCTCACTATACTAAGGGGTCTAAGGCACCAAGGCCAACCCAATGGATTAATATCCTAGCAGTTGTTATGATAAGTATGTATTAGATATGCATGCTAATTGGATATGCTAGTTTGGTAGGCCTGTAGGACTACCTACTATAATATTGATTATTGGTATGTATACTGGATATGATATCCTAGCAGTGGTAGTATGTTTAGTATGAGCTAGAGTTGCATGCTAGTTGCTATGCCAGTTAGGTAGATCTGTTGGACTACCGTAGTATTATGTGATTATCTGTATGTGCATTTGTTGTGTTATATGTCGACATGTTATGTGGGATGGGTTGAGGTTGTACTGCTCCGTGCGGTAGCCAACAAACCCTAGAGTATTCCAGATATGAGCTGAGGGCCGGGCAAGGCATGCCAGACTCATACTGAGGACCCGGGAGCATTCTAGATACGAGCTGAAGGCCGGGTAGGGCATGTCAGACTCGTAATGTGGGCTCGGTGGCGATCCAGATGTGAGCTGTGGGCCCGGAAGGCAATCCAACTCACACTGTGGGCCCAGGGGTAATCCAGTCTGTAAAGTTATGGACCCATCGCATGTTGTTCAGTTTGTTATGTTATGATATTGTTGATATTGTTGTGGACTGTATGTGTATCGGTATTTTGGGGGTAACTTACTAAGCTTTCGGGCTTACAGTTTCAGTTTATTGTTTCAGGTTCAGCGGATGGCCGTGGGTAGGCGAAGACGTGACCGTACACTTCCTCGATTGACGATTATGATTTCTGGGAACTCTGATGTATAAACTATTTTGAAAACAAACCGTAATGATGGAATGGTTTCAAATGATTTAAAAAGTTTTAAATTTGCTCGAATTTGATGGGTGTGACATTATTATAAATTTATATAGGTCCACTCAATGACACAAAAATAAAGGTCCATTAAAGATGATCGAAGGCTCTAAGCCCTTAGGTATGTTGAATTTGACAAACTTTCGACCGTGATGGTAATTTTGAATGCTTGTCTAAAAGAATATCATAATGTTAAATAAGCTTTGAAAATGTGGTATTTTTGTAGACTATTCCAACTCTTCCAATTGCCTAACTATAAGTTCGAAGCTATATCATTTGCGAAAAACATATGGAGTTAGGAAACAAGGTTTTCTAAAAGACATATTGAAACTTGTATGAATATCGAAATACATGAATTTCGAAATTGTTGTGTGGATTTCGAATGCGTGTATTTATTCTTCATTTTATTAAATTTTAAATACCATGTGATTCATCTTTCATAGACATGTCAATGAGGCGGGTTTGGAGCGAATCACTTTTGATCCAAAACCTTTAAAAATTTTAAAATCATGAACTGTGCCGCTCCAATAACCCTCAAAGTTTTGAATAATCGAATCCATACTCGTATCCACCGAATCAACAAATACCGACCCATTAACCCGACCCTTTTACAATATTAACATTTCACAATTTTGATGTGTGTCACAAAGTAATATTTATCATTAAATATATAAATGTCTACTTAAACAAGATATACATTAGTTAATGATCAAACCCAATACAATAATAATTACATTTTACTTAGACATAAAGTTGCATACCTTGGTGTCATATATAATGTTTTAATAAACCGGTTTGAACCGGCCGGTCGAACATGTTGGACCGAGAACCGGATGAGGAAACGGTTCAACTAGCATCGGTTTTATGTCTATTTCTAAACCGAAATGAACCATCCGGTTTTTACAAAAATCTGCTTGTACCAGTTAAATTAAACCGGATGAACCGATTAAATTAAATAAAAACACATGAAAATGAATTATTTTCATAACAAACTTTATTTCTTTCACATCAATTTAGATTTTTTTTTGCATAAAAACACATGATAAATATTATAAAGCTTTTTAATACGTTTTTATTCATCTAAATCTATATTTTGTTTTTGTATTATACTTTATTTTATTTTTGATATATGTGGATTGATGTAAAACTTACAGTTATTTGTTTTTAATGTATTTGGATTTGTCTTCAACTTGTATTAATATGTATTTTTAATGTTTAAACTTGTGGATGTCTATGTGTGTATAGAAAAATAGAAAAAAAATATGAAAATTATAAAAATCGGTTGGACTGGTTAGACCGTGAACCGGCCACCATATTGGTTCAACTAAAAAACTGGTTTTTAAAACATTGGATATATATATAATCGGCGGTTTATAAATGGAACGAATCGATAAGGATCCATACCCAACCCATTTAATAAAAGGGTAAACGGGTAAACGAATCGAAAATCAAAATCCAACCCCTTAAAATTCGTATGGGTTTAAAGGTCAAAACTCATTCTATTCCATTGATATTCATAATCTTCCACATGATTTGAGTTCTGAAGATGAAACTCCGTTTATCCACCCATACAATAACTAAAACTTTAATTCAATAAGATGGAAGCCCCATATGTGCTTCGTCTTAGTCTCCCACCTACATACAAATTAATTAATTAATTAATTTATTATTATTATTATTATTTTTTTTTTTGACACCGTAGATAACGATTTAGATATGACTATGTAACAACTTATTAGATCATTGCTAGGCATTCTTAGAAAACACTGGAATGAAGAGAAGTTTGATTTTCTTTTATAATCACATCCCATATCTTTAAAAAGTTAATATTCAAAAAAACTGATAACATCTTGCCAAAATCCATACCTAATCCTTCATTAACTTATATTTTCTATGTGGTCAATATGGTGGGGCACATGGCTTACCCACCCACTTGTGGGTGGTTGATGGTGCATACATACGGGAAAACTGGTGCACTTTTGCCCGACAAAGACTAACCCAAGGCTAAGGTGGTCTCTTAAGTCTTATATATTTCCATATACTTTGGATTTGGCCGGGCTTCATGGGCCACTCTTTACCAACTCCCACTTCTAAATTTCTAATGATAAAATAACATTGAAGGATTCTTCTGTATTTAAAAAACGAAGATGACGCGATGTATGAGTTATAGGTGTAGCCAGAGACGTTCACGTGTACAGTGTTTTGCTATCGTGCTTTGGAAGAGTGACATTGAATAAAAGAGGAAGTGTAACTCTAATTTGTTTGAAATATCTTTCGGTTTTTTTGATACAAAAAATAAGATGATGTTTTGTAGTATGTTTGACGGACTCAATTTAGAATAGTCTTAATGAAATATACCTTGTAACGTTTTGTCTCGTCCAAAAATATAAAATAAAGAGAGAATTTCATATATATCCCTCTGAAACCTCAAAATATCATATTTGCCCAACTTAATTTCTTAATATCATATTTATCCTTCATAAACCTTCAAAATATCATATTTGCTCAAATCCTTTTTATAATGTTTTTAATATTTTATAATTATTTTTATACCTTATAATTATTATAATAATTAACTATTTTAACCATATTATCCTTACGTATATGATAATGGAATGTGAACTTCTAAATTGTTGGAATGTTGCCTTCTTGACAAACAAAAAGATTCATCTTCAACCCTCTTTATGAAATGTATATTTTGATTGTTTAGTTTTGGTTGTTGTTGGTTATTATTATGTTGTAGATTGAGGATATTTTAAATATTACCATTGATATTTTGATGTTTAAAAAGTACATATACGATATTTTGATATTTAAGAAGAGCATATATGATATTTTGATGTTTAAAAAGGACATATATAATATTTTGAAAATTTGTGAATGGTAAATATGATATTTATAAATTTTATAAAAGGTAAATATGATATTTAGAAATTAAGTTAGGTAAATATGATATTTTGGTGTTTAACAAATGACATATATGAAATTCTCCCTAAAATAAAATGGAACATAACGTGAATTGCATCTTTAACTTAGAAAATAAATGTAGAAAGTTTGTTTAGTTTTTTAAATGCAATCTTGCCATGTTGCGTATAACTAATCTTCTTATCCAATGATACCTTTTGAACCAACTGAAATATATGAATCCCAATGGCGTGATCATTTTTATTGTTCGTCCTTATAAAGTTACAAATATCCTAACTCCCAAATAGGATATTTTATCGGAGTTCCGTTTTCCTTGATGATTGTTATGGACCACCGAGCTTATTATAAGCACATTACTTTATGGAAAATATAGCTTTTTTATATTTTTCCAAATATACTTTTACCGTTTTTAAAATGCTATTCCGGAAAACATGAATGGGATATTATTATGTATACATATATGAGGTTTAAAAACTGAAGTAGAAAAAATAAAAAAGAAGTCAAGGGTTTGACAAAATTGGTTGCTTGAAATCAAAGGGAAGACTGTTGGAAGAATGGTCGGGGCACACATCTTATTCCCTATTTTTCTCTAATATTTCCACGCGCACATTCATGTTTTTTTTTTTTTTTTTAATTAAATTTTTATTTACTATCTTTTATTAAGTAGTTTACTTAAACTATATAGAATATTTCTGTACATGTACACAATACAAAAAATTTGGATCTCTTTTGTCAATGTATATAACGACTAGCGCTATAAGAAATAGATAACTAGTTTCATTAATTTCCATTAAGTAGAATTCGAACCTAGCTAAAATCTAATAGGTATCAAAAACTAGAAACATATAATGTATATGTACGTAATTTTTCACACACCAACGAAACTGTAACTCAAATTATAGATTATTAACTTATATTTTAAATACATAAAATGAGTGGTTTTTATGCATTGCCTTGTCAAGACATGCATTTCATACGTTGCGAATAAATATTACATTTTATTGGGTTGGAGAAAATCATTTTTTAACAAAAAATACGACCAAAAAGGAGCTAGCCACAAACAAAACAAAATTTCGATTCGATCACATTTATATACTCCTATTTCTTTTTCATCATTCTCTAAAAACTAATAAATATAATTAACTTTTATTAGAGTCACAAATGGAAAGATTTAGGGTTAGTGTGTATATATATAAAAGGTCCATTTCTTCTGTTCAGCTTAAAAGAAGCTAGGCTTATCAAAATACACCTTCAACTCTCCCTCATGCTATCTCTTCCAATCTCCCACCACCTCTGCCACCCGCCATGGTAGTCGGAGTTCTACATTCACCGGCAATACTCACTCTTGTTACTCTCTTCCTCCTCTTCTGCTTCTCCACCACCACCACCACCTCTTCCTCCTCCATTTTTAACCAACCACCACCAAGATTAATCCACAAAGTTCATTTCCATCAACCAGAATATCACCACAACCGCCTTTCCCTTTCGGTTTCTTATACATTACTCAACAGAAAAGCATTAGCACCACCTACGAAATTCAACTTCTCACCATTCATTTACAAGCGGCACCACCACCGGAAAACTAGTCCCGTTGAATGGTCCGTGATTGACCCACGATATGGCGTGGAGATGCACCTGGTCCCAACCGGTCCGAACCCTTTGCATCACTGAGGTTTCAATGAAGGCTCCTGATTTTTGTACTTCTTTATGTTTTTATTATTTGAGAATATTGAAATAGCTGAATAGACATACGAAATCATAATTGTATTGCTTCGTATCTTTTATCCTTTTTCGTTAAAAGCTACTATAGAGGACTGATATTGTTCATATATTCATCAACTCAATATTTATTTATATAATATTATATTTAAACCTAAATTTAATTAGATAGAGAAGTTAACGAGTTTTTGCCATATATGTGTTTTTGAAAAACTTATTTACCTACTAGCTTGGTATACTTTTAAACGTATTTACTACATAAGGTTATTTATTATTTTTTTTTTATTTTTTTAAGCTATGTCATGCTCCCTTCTTTTTCATTAGCACCACATGAACCAACAAAATAAAACAATATTCATAAGCATCCTACAAATATATTGTTCTTTTTTTAATATAATTTTTTAGTTTTTTTGGTTTTATTTTAATATTGTTTATTAATTGTTTTTTACAAACATTACTATAACTAACAAATCTTCTTGCAAAAACCAAGAAACAACTTTTCAAATTTAAACCAACAAACAATAAAAGATTTTTCATCATCCAATTCCATATTCTTTTCTAATTTCAACTTTTTCTAACAATCATTTGCAACAATTTCATTATCAATTGTTATTGCATTGTTTGCAACAACTTAAGAGATTGAGTGAAAATCTGCATTCTAAACAATGTCTAATATGACATTAGCATCCATCTACAATCAAATACATAAAATCAAAAAAAAAACCCAAAAATCGAATAGATAAATCAACACCTGTTATGATCAAATAGATAAATCAGAACATAAATTCAATCTCAATAATTTTAGTTGTTACAATCAGCACATCTTGTCTGTTCAAGCAATTAGGAACCAGAAATCGAATTGATTGAAGCAAATACAAATTAGAAATTGAAGCAAATTCAAATAAAAAATCAAAAATCAACAATCAAACTACATTAGCCTATCAAACAAATAAACTATGATTGAAGCAAATACAACTTAGAAATCAAACTTATAAATAAGTTTAAAAATATACCTATCGGGTAAATAAATTTTTCAAAAACACAAAAACTCAAAATTAACAGGTTATTTAGTATTTGTAATTTGCAAAAAGGTGGTGCAGAATTAGTAGCACGGTAATCGAAGTCCTTAGTTTCAACAAAACAGTGTATATGTGTATGCATGCGACTTCTTTTTTAATATAACCATGCCAAAATACCATTTGTATTTTTGTATAACTAATATTCAAAAGATTTTATAATACTTATATTTTATTTGGTAGTCTATTTTGTACGTGATACGATGATGATATGTATTTTTATTTAGTAGTCTATTTTGTACATGATATGATGATATGTATTTTTAAATTCCATGAGGATTTTATAGTACTTATATTTTATTAGACCATTTCCAACCCATCTTCATTTTTCCCCCCATAAATGGAGTAAAAATTGAATAAATAGTGTTTCATCTCCAACTCTACTTCATTTTCTATCCCATTTTTATCCCAAAAAGTATATTCCTATAATATTCCATTTTTATAACTTATATATATTGTCAAATACACTCTTCTACTAATTAAACCCTATGTTTATGATTAATTAATATAAATTAGTATACAACATGATATTATAAATATTAAATATTGCATTTAAAATATAATTAATAGATAAAATAAACTAAAAATGTATAAAATAAAAATGAGAGGGACTAAAATTGGCAACCAAACTTCACCTCCATTTTTGGAGATATGAATAGTATTCCCCCAAAAATAGAGGTGAAAATGGGGTGGGATTGGAGAAGAATGAGGAAGAAATGTGAGAAGAAATGAAGTTTGGGGGTGGGTTGGAGATGCCCTTAGTTTAGCTATGTGAGCCAATATTACATGTCGAAAGATTAATGTTAACAATCAAATGTACCAAAAAGGCAAAAACTATAAGCAAAATTACTAAACCTTAATTCCACACTTATAGTTTCATTTGGTGAATTACTATCTTAAAAGAGAATGAAAGTTATGGGTTCTTTGGCCTATAATGTGACTGAAAAAACAGGTGTGGATTTGTGTAAGGCGGGGTGATTATGATTAGGTTTACTTGGGCTTTTGTCTAAACCAAAATTGACCTGTCAAAGTCGATTTCTACCTCTAGGATGAGGGGAGTGGTGTTGAGGTCATCGAGCTCGATCCTAGCTCCAACAAGGAAGAGAAAATTCTAGAAGAAGAGAGGGGTGGGCTGTCAAGTTGAGGAGAAGAAAGGGGGAAGAAGAAGTGAAGAATGAGAGGGACTCAGAAGAGGGGTGCTGAGTTAAGTTACGCTGTCGAGCACGAGGCATGGTGTGCGTCGAGTGTACACTGACATGCCGAGTCCACTCTGTATAGCCTTAGAAATCTAGTTTCATTGTTCTAGTTTTTGTGTTTTAACGTTTTTTAGATTTTTATATGTTATATCAACAATTTAACCAAGATGTCAAGTGTAAGATAAACATAGATTCTTAACAATTCCGTTAAGTAAATGTTTCCTTAATTTATGTCTTTATGGTCTTTCCTATCCGTTTGCTTCATAAAATAGATCAACTTTGCATGCACTGAAGGTTGTACTATATGTATTATAACTTATAGCTTTTAAAATGCAAGAATTCACAAAAATATAAGGCTTTTCACAGTGGTCGTCACTAACCATAAATGTGGTTAATGTGATAATGTGGTGGGATGTGAACACCACCTCATGTTAATGTGGTCAAAATTCACCAAAATATAAGGCTTTTCACAATATTTATCACTAACCATACATGTGGTTGATGTGACAATGTGGCAGGATGTGAACACCACCCCATGTTAATGTGGTCAAACAGGGAAGCACCGCATTATGGTGAAATATGGTCACCGTCATAATTAACCACAACCAATCATATATTTTCTCTCTTTATATCTCTACCTCTCTTTACATTTAATTGATATTTTATATATAATAATAATAATAATAATAATAATAATAAATATAAGAAGGATATAGTAGTGTGTAGTAGTGAGTAGACCAACCTAATATGGTTGGGTATGGTGATAAGGTGGCAATGACATGACACTCATCATTTTTATGGTTAGTGGTAACCACTCCGGAAGGCTTTAGTATAGATATTAGATATTACCCCTTCTCCCAATCCTAATCATTGATTTCAGTTTTACGCTTTATGATTTAAAAACTCTTACCCTTATTACCATTTTCCTCAAACAACGACACACTCACACATAGGGGTGAGCATTTGGACCGAACCGAACCGGACCGGACCATAACGACTCTTGGACCGGACCAGTTTTGGAAAATATTGTGGACCGTGGACCGGACCGGATGAGTCGTGTCCGTGTTCGTGTCCGGGTCCGGGTCCAGGTCCGAGTTTTCCGGTTCTTGGACCCGTTTGGACCGATACAACTTTAATTGCATAGAGTACAAGTGGTTAAAATAAGTTTTTAGGTTTGATAGAACTCGTTAAAATGAATATGTTGTTGGGTTTGATACGATACAACTTGTAAAAATGATTACGTTTCCGTTTCATGCATAACTAATCTACATTGATGTTATAATATTATAACTTACAAAATTAATTTTCCAAATAAAAGAAACTAACATACAAAATCAAGTTCACCAAGATCTCTTTCATATGATTTATCTGTCAAAGATACATAAATATCAGAATTATAGTCTAAAATAATAGTTAAAAAGTTGAGATATTTCAGCTTTGATAGCTCTACTTTGAAGGATTGTAACTCAGTGAATATAATACCAAAATAAACAAAATTATAGTCTAAATTCATCTACAAACTGTAAAGTAAATGTTGGAAAAAACTGGACGTCAATCCGACTTAAAACGAATGAGTTATGGGTGTTTAAAAAACGTCACAGATTACAAAATTTTGCTGAAAAGCTGAATTTTTTCAGCTTTGATAGCTCTACTTTGAAAGATTGTAACTCAGTGAATATAATACCAAAATAAACAAAATTATAGTCTAAATTCATCTAAAAACTTTAAACTAAATGTTGGAAAAAACCATAGGTCAATCCGACTTAAAACGAATGAGTTATGGGTGTTTAAAAAACGTCACCGATTACAAAATCTTGCTGAAAAGCTGAATTTTTTCAGCTTTGATAGCTCTACTTTGAAGGATTGTAACTCAGTGAATATAATACCAAAATAAACAAAATTATAGCCTAAATTCATCTACAAACTGTAAACTAAATATCGGAAAAAATCGCAGGTCAATCTGAATTAAAACGAATGAGTTATTGGTGTTTAAAAAATGTCACAGAAATCTTAAACATGTCCAACCGGTTCTAAACCCGGTAAAAACCGGACCGAACTGGGAAAAAAACCGGACTGGACCGGATAGAAATCTTAGAACCGAGAACTGGCCCGGGGGTCCAAAAAACAGTACGGTTCACTGGTACGGTCCGGTCCACCGGTCCAAATGCTCACCCCTACTCACACATTTTCTTATTCTCTAATCTTGTCAGCATGCTGAGTGATGCCCACATTCCTACTGAGTGATGTTGTCGTCCATTCGGTGTTGGTGCCCGCAACAAAATCATCCTCAATCGTAACTAGGGCATGCTCTGTTCAAATCCAATATTTAGATATAAAACAATTTGATGTGGTGATGGTCCCTTACGTAATTGGTTTATATTCAAGTTCAACCTTTGTTGATGCTCAGTTTTAAGACCGGTCTTTCATGGCTACAATTCAAATTAGATCGGGGTTATTCTCGGTCTTGTGCCACATTCTTCCCTTTTTCATGGCATAAGGGGTTGGGAAATTTAATTTGGATTACAAAGTGTCAAAGTGGTGTTATTTTTTAGATAAAATCTAAACCGAATTTGTTATATGTCTACTATGAAGAGTATGGTTCAATGATAGAAGTTTGGTAAAGTTTAGATTCTAGATTTTTGTATCTTATAATCTTATTGTAACACCGTAAAAATTTAAACAATTTTTCACTTTTTAAAAACCATAAAATATCATTCACATTCACTTTTCGAAACATTGTATCAACATTATCTCAATACAAAATCCCAAGATCAAAAACATATAAACTCCAGTGTGCGTGTGTACGAATCATGTCGGCGCCTTCCCGCGATCATTGCCGGTACCTGAAACACATAACACGTAACACTGTAAGCATAATTGCTTAGTAAGTTCCCCAAAATACCACTCTAACACATATTAGCCACTCGAGGCTATAACTTTGTCGACCCTCTTGTCAATGTGTCTTAGTGGGACCCTCCAGCCCCAACTCTCTGTGGGCCCTCTGGCCCTAACTCTATGGACCCGAAGGTCCTAACTCTATGGACCCACTGGTCCTACTCTGTAAACTCTGAATCATGCATATCACATATCACAATAAATCAAAACACATAAATAACATGCAAGTACACTAGCACATAACTCTAAAATACACTGTCACATAACTCTGTTACCACACTATGTAAGGTATAGTGAGAAGACTCACCTCAGATGTCTCGGTAAATCTCTGACTCGGTAGAAATACGATCTAGTCTCTGCCTAATCACATAAAGTAAATACTCTCATAAGTATAACTCTCGGGACTAGACTCAACCCTCTCTTGGCACCCTCATAAGGGTAAAAGACCATTTTACCCCTCTCTTGGCCAAAGGCCACATTGCTGACCAAACCCTAAAAGTCAACAAATGTCAACTGTCAAACTTTGACCCAACTCGTCGAGTGCACTTGGGCGACTCATCGAGTCTACACGTGTTCACTAACTCTCTAGTCTCGCTTCGCAAGTCGAGTCCCTCCCCTTGCTCGACGAGTCACACCTGGCATGAATCGCGGGGCCACCCCGACTCAACTTGCCGAGTCTCAAGATCAACTCGGTGAGTTCCGCCTTAAACTACAGTCCTCTAATCCCCCTCTGACTCACTGAGTTATTCCCCCAACTCGGCAAGTCTACTCACTGAGTGATTTACGGGAAACCCTAACCCTACTCGCCGAGTCTGCCCTTGGACTCGGCGAGTTCATGCCATGCAGAAACTCAATTGACCTCCTGAGGTCAGATCTGTTCCTTTGATGCATAGATCTGACCTTCCCAAGCCTGATAAACACGTAAAGCTCAAATCTTGACACTCATGGGACGTCTAGGAGGCTTCACTTGGTGATTTAGCGCCAAAAATAACATCCTAAGCTCAACACCTCCATAGCTCAACATAAAGTAAGCCGAGATAAGCTCTTTAGACCACTATGGGTCCAGATCTGGAGTCTTAATGCGAATAGGGGCCATATTCTCTCAATTTCTTCCATTAAAGGACAAGAAAACTCTACATCTATGGATTCCTTCAACAAAACAGATAAAGGGGCGATATAGTACCTCAAAGATGAAGTCTTTTGCTCGAAATCCACAGATGCACCACCTCCTTGGTCTCCTCTAAGCTGGAAACACCTCCTTGTTGCAAGAATCAACCACAATGATCAAGAAATGGCTCCTTTCCCCTCACAATCGCTCTAGCTCTTTTAGGGTTTCTCTTTGGGGTTTGGTGGCCGCAAATGACGGCCCTAAGGGCCTTTAAATAGGTCCTAAACCCGGAAATTAGGGTTTCATTAAACAGTGTGGACTCGCCGAGTCCAGTCATGAACCCGGATGAGAATCCGCGACCCTACTCGGCGAGTCTAAGCACCAACACACCAAGTTCCTCCACAAACTTCAAAATAAATGAATAAAATAATATACCTGGGAATCCGGATGTTACAATTCTCCCCCACTAGAATCAAACTTCGCCCTCGAAGTCTCATTCTTCAAACAACTTCGGATGTTGCTCACGCATCTCAAGTTTCGGCTCCCAAGTCTGCTCTGACCCTTTCCGATGTTGACATTGGACCTGCACCAGAGGCACTTCCTTATTCCTCAGAACGTTGATTTTCCTATCCCTAATCGCTACCGGTCTCTTAACGTAGTTCAGGCTCACATCCACCTGAATATCCTCTAATGGTACCACTGCCGACTCGTCGGCTATACACTTTCTCAGCTGCAACACGTGGAAGGTGTCATGAATCTGACCCAACTATGTAGGTAACTCCAAAAGGTAGGCTACCCTTCCTACTCTCGCGATCACCCTTAAAGGACTAATATATCGGGGCCCCAACTTGACCCTCTTCCTGAATCAGATCACTCCTTTCCAAGGAGAGACCTTCAGGAGCACGAAGTCGCCGACCTGAAACTCGAGCTCGGACCGACGCCTGTCCGCATAACTCTTCTGACGACTCTAAGCGGTCAACAACCTCTGTCTGACATGTTGTATCTGCTCTGTCGTCTGAAGCACAATCTCTGTACTACCCATCACACGTTGCCCTACCTCTCCCCAGCAAATGGGGGTCCTATACCTCCTCCCATACAACAGCTCAAAGGGTGGCATACCAATGCTCGAATAATGGCTGTTGTTGTAGGAAAACTCTTCCAAGGGAAAATACGTGTCCCAACTCCCGCCGAAATCCAACACACATGCCCGGAGCATGTCCTCAAGCGTTTGAATCGTCCGCTCGCTCTGCCCGTCGGTCTGTGGGTGGTATGCAGTACTAAAATGCAACCTCGTACCCAATTCCTCATGAAATTTCTTCCAGAATCTGGAAGTGAAACGCACATCTTGATCTGAGACAATCGAGATCGGCACTCCATGCCGCGATACCACCTCCCTCACGTACATCTCTGCCAACCTCTTTGTGGAAGAGCTCTCACTGATAGCAAAGAAATGAGCGCTCTTTGTCAACCTGTCCACAATCACCTAAATTGCATCGATGCCCCTCGCGGTCCTCGGCAATTTGGTGATAAAATCCAAAGTAATATGTTCCCACTTCCACTCGGGAACATCTAATGGCTGCAACTTACCATGCGGTCTCTGGTGCTCGGCCTTAACCCTACGAGAGGTTAGGCACCTCTCAACGAACCACACGACGTCCCTCTTCATACAGGGCCACCAATACTCCCTTTTCAGTCTCAAATACATCTTAGTGGCCCCGGGATGGATCGAGAACTTCGATCAATGTGCCTCTTTCATCAAAATGGTACGCGTCCCTCCCACAAACGGTACCCAAATCCGACCTTGAAATGTCATAAGCCCCGGCTATCAGTAACGAACTCCGATACCTGCCCGATAACTCTCTCTCTCTCTATCTCTCTCTCTCTTCGGGTTTTCTGGTCTCACGGCCTCCGCCTGGGCTCCTCGAATGGTGTCCAACACCAGAGTCATCACTGTCAATCTCATGCAAACGTCTCGCATCAGGACGCTCTCTGCCCTATGGCTCAGGGCATCGGCTACCACGTTAGCCTTACCCGGGTGGTACAAGATCTCACAATCATAATCCTTTACCACGTCCAACCATCTCCTCTGTCGCATATTCAGGTTGGGCTGATCCATCAAGTACTTCAGGCTCTTGTGATCCGTCTATATGGTATACCGGACCCCATATAGATAGTGACGCCAGATCTTGAGGGTGAACACCACTGCCCCCAACTCTAAATCGTGGGTGGGATACCTTGCCTCATGAGGCTTTAGCTGCCTCGATGCATATGCTATCACATGGCCCCTCTACATAAACACCGCTCCCAACCCTGATATCGACGGGTCACAATACACCATGAAATCCTCCATTCCATCCGGAAGGGCTAACACCGGGGCTTCACATAGTCTCTGGCGAAGTGTCTCGAAGGACGCCTGATGCTCTGGGCCCCAAGAAAAAGCAACACCCTTCCGGGTCAACTTGGTGAGTGGCACGACGATCTTGGAGAAATCCCAGATAAATCTTCGATAATAGCCTGCCAATCCTAGGAAACTCCTAATCTCTGTAGGTGACCTCGGCACCTCCCAACTCATCACCGCCTCAATCTTGGCCGGATCGACCAATATCCCTTTCTAGTTAACAAGATGCCCTAGGAACTGGACCTCTCGTAACCAGAAATCACACTTGGAGAATTTGGCATAAAGCCTCTCCGATCTCAAAACCTCGAGGAACTGGACCCCTAGGAACCGGACCTCTGTAAACTCTGAATCATGCATATCACATATCACAATAAATCACAACACATAAATAACATGCAAGTACACTAACACATAACTCTAAAATACACCGTCACATAACTCTGTTACCACACTAGGTAAGGTATAGTGGGAAGACTCACCTCATATGTCTCGGTAAATCTCTGACTCGGTAGAAATACGATCTAGTCTCCGTCTAATCACATAAAGTAAATACTCTCATAAGTATAACTCTCGGGACTAGACTCAACCCTTTCTTGGCACCCTCATAAGGGTAAAAGACCATTTTACCCCTCTCTTGGCCCAAAGGCCACATTGCTGACCAAACCCTAAAAGTCAACAAAATTCAACGGTCAAACTTTGACCCGACTCGTCGAGTGCACTTGGGTGACTCATCGAGTCTACACGTGTTCACTAACTCTCTAGTCTCGCTTGGCACGTCAAGTCCCTCCCCTTGCTCGACGAGTCACACCTGGCATGAATCGCAGGGCCACCTCGACTCAACTCGCCGAGTCTCAAGATCAACTTGGCGAGTTCCTGATGGGTTTTGGTCCTAAGAACATCCTATGTGCTCATACAAACCCTAATGCTTGGTTCTAGGTTTCTCTATTTTACATGCAAGTTATCCATGACTATAAACCCTAATTCTAACATTCAAGTAATCATATTAACTTGAGAATAGGTTTAAGATGTTACCTTGATTGTTATGTAGCAATAACAATCCCAAATCTCCTTGTAATGACTTTAGAAAGCTTAGAGTCACAAATGTCACTCCTCTAATGGTTCAAAAACACGATAAGCAAGAGGATGAAGAGGAGAGAGGATGGAGGCTGCCTAAAACATGTTCTAACCCTAGAAGAATGCTTCTCCACGTTTTTGGGTCATAAGGGTCTTATATATAGTGAGGCTATTAGGGTTATCTAACAAGGAAACCCTAATTTGGATGCTTAATCCCTAAGCAACCCATGGATCCCTTTCCTTAAGGCCTTGGACGAGTTCTTATGGGCTTCCCCATAGAATTCGTCCACCCCTTAATACAAGGCAATCCATGGCCCAAATTGCAATTATCTTATAATTACAATTCCAGTCCCTTAAGTTTAATTAATCTCTTTTAGTCACAAAACTAATTACCAATTAATTATTGACTAATATTAATTAAACAATATGATTTCTCCTTTAACATATTATTCCCATAATATACTAATAAATCATATTTAATCCTTTCTCTCCATAATTCATCCTATCAAGTTGCTTTGGTGAAGGCAACCCAAAAGGACCATGCACCATCGGGTCAAGTACATACCAAAATAGTTATGGACTTAGACACTAATCCAACAGTCTCCCACTTGGATAAGTCTAATAACTATTATGCGTATGACTTCAGATCCTGATCTGCAATCATAGCTTTCTAAAGCCGCTGTCAACTCTGATCCTATCAGATACGCGTGTCCTTAGATAAGGGATCATATATTCCCCCATTCTAGATATCATATAAGACATGATTTCAAATCATTCTCTTTGTACTATATCTCAATTCCCGATTTATGACGACTGACTAATTGAACAAATCAAATTAGCCCTAGCCCGGCCGAGCATTTACGTTTGTCATCACAAAATCATCAAGGGGCCCAAAGATATCGCTTTTATCCTACTTTGGATAAAAGGAACGGATAAAATTTGATTCAATGCTCGCTTGCACTCACGCACCGAATTGCACACAACAATATGTTTTATAACACCAAGTTACTAGTGCGTTTACATAGTATCAATGTGCAACCGATTTGCAAGATACAACTCACACATCTCGGTTTCAAGAATATAAGATGTTATCGTCTCACCAATCACTCGTGATACAATTCATGGAATGATCCAAGTGAGCGTGGGTTTAATCCAATGCTCAAATCATATTCACAAGCACTCATGAACGTTGCAGCAAACATTTGCTTATGTCTAATACTCTTTTAGACAATCCACACACCAATTAACGACAATCTTCATTCATATCTACTTCCAACATATGAACGACTGTGGCCCGTTCGAATAATTCGATTATTCTTAATAAACTCAATTATTCTGGAAGTCAAAACATGCAAAGTGAAACACAAGAATAATACTAATCCCATATGGCCTCAAACCTTTGAGCATAAATAAAACACCTTTTATTTATCACCATATCGATTACTCATTATTTGTTGTTTCGGTTAATCAACTTCTTACTTGAATTACAACACTTGTCCCATGCTCCTAGCATGCACACAATGTTTACCTATGGTTCTTACTTTGTGAAATAGATCAAATTGAACACATTTCCAATCTTTCTCTCCAAATCCTTTTTCATAAGTGTAAAAATATCAAATTCTTGCCACTTATAGAATATGCTAGATTCTAACATTTTATGCAATTGTGCTTTCGTAAATTCACTGCACCAAAGTCACAAAGACTATTGCCAATGATATTACAAAGTCCTCTATCGGAGATTGTTACAAGACAATTCCTTAGATATGATGTCTCTCACTCAAAGTACATTCCTTTGAACATCCTTTTGCATAAAAGTTTCTAATCTAGACATAGATTTTCAATATTCAATTCCCAATATGGACACGTTTCCATATTTTCCATATGAAAACTCATTCTTAATAGAATCTCATCTACTCATAATAATAATGTCGATATGGTCCATCCAATTATGGAAACATTTCCATATCTACCAATACTATACTTCCAACTACTCACTAGCGACCAATCCTCGGCGAACTTTGGATTGTCCTTTGATAGTTGTTTAATCATTTTAGTCAAAACCGATTCTTGTCCTTTTTCCCTCTAAATGCGCTAGACATTTGGAAAATTTTAGAATGGTCAAATATTAAAGCATTTGCAATCGATCCTATACCCGAAGCGTATGGGACACGACACATAATGTTTTATCAGCTATGTTCTCAAAATTCGAATTGTGAAGAGGAATGCCGTAATCATAATCAAAATTTTAAGAACACACTGTGTACCTTTGACTAAGTTTATTAACATTTCTCAACCTAATCCTTTAGATTTGAAATGAAGCATAATATTCTCTCCCTTAATTATAGCAAAACAACTATTCCATCCTTGCGACTTTGCAAAAGATGACTCTTGTTTTCTATAATTAATATTGCCACCTTGCAATACTTTCCATAATAATCATACAATCATAACTTTTATGCTCCCACTATCATGATGATTATTATAAAACATAACACTTATGCTCCCACTAGCTTCGACATGTATTCATAAACATCTGAACTTCCAGAAAAACAATACCTATTGAATTTCTTAAGTCCATGTTTCTAATACTTAATGCTTTGATAATATTTTATCAAGGCCTCTTAAACTTATACACCTTTGCCTTAGATAGTTCATATGTGTGTCTAAACAATTAAGACTAATTGCCAAACCTCACAATTCAAATCATGGAAAGGGATACCGTAACCATAATCGAATTCGAGAATGCAATTTTACAATCACTATCTTCTTAAAATCTTTCTTAGTGAAAGTATTTCCTCACAATCATTTTCATGAAGGAGGAAATCTTATGACACTTAGATTTAAACGGTGTATTTGTTCCTATCCATGTGAATTTGTCAAAACCAAAGTTTACGACAAATTCAAACACATATGGATCGAACTTTCTTAATCTCGATTTCTTGCCTTATGGTAGCACAACCGTCCACCATGTCTTCCAAGTAGTTAAGCAGCTCACCATTTCCTATCAATGTACTTTCCATTGATCAAGGTGCCTTGCCTTTTATGCGTTCAAACGAGAACTCATAGAGCTCATATGCAAAATTAACTCAATTGGAACGGCATAGAAACAAAATAATGTCAACACGATAGGTTGTAAACCTCAACTCGTGTGCTAGTGATGATTGATAAGGTTTATTTGATTTGTTCTTGAAACCTTTCAAGACCATTAAGACTCCCACTGACTCCTTGACATATAAGATTCTCTTGTCAAAACATTTCTTGACAAACAGATATTCAAGAGTTAGTGTAGCTTTTATCAAAACTCTTCATAAATTGGTCCTAGTTGGTCTTTGTCTTATCCAAGACATCACAACATTCCACATTCATGAATGTTACAAACCTTCTTAATATTTTTCACTCAATGTCACAATCTTAACTTTAAGACTTGTTATTGGAACGAAGTATGATTGACTTTTTGATTTAACCATTTCTTCAATCCTTGATTCCTCTTCTTAAACATACAATTATACTAAGACTCACTTAGAGGATCAATTGAGATATGGTTCTTAATCATTAAGACCTATCATAAAGCATAAAAGGTACTCTCCCTTCTTCTTAGAATGGAGAAACTTTTATCTTTCTGCCTACTTGATTCTTCTTATTCGTTCTGCTATTGATTTAAACTTTTTCAATCAATTCAGAATTACACTTAATCTTGTAAGTATAATCATATTTACTAAACCTTTAGTAAATCATGACGGATATCATTGTTACTCTTATGGTGGACTTGATTAACACGCAACTTTGTGTGCTCGATCTCCTAGTCCTTCACTTGACACTTTGTCAATGAATTAGTCTAATTTCCAAATATAAAATTTCTCATTCATCGTGCAACCATGTTGCATGATTCCAAACTTGGGTGATGAGAAACTTTCCTTATTCGGTGAATTCTTCGACATTTCCACAAATAACATAATAAGAACCAAATTCATTATTGCTAATAATAGAAACATTCAAAACATCAGTTTTCCATATACGCCATTGCAAGGATAATATAAAATCAAAATTTATTTTAGTGCGGAAAAAATTTGTCCTTACAATGCAATTCATTGAAAAACTATGCTAATACATCTTTCTTAGCAATCTAATTCTAACTCTAAGTAGTAGCTCAAGAATCTAATCTTCGAGAAATGCGATCGAAATCCATTCCTTCACGGTTAGATTCTGCTCACTTCTGCCCTTAAGCTTCCTTTCTTTTCTTTGATCCTACAAAACATCAATTGTAATCTTATCACATTATGTATTAAGGATCTAGAATAGAAGCTTAAAAGAGTTAGTTAATGGATTTTACCTATATTAGAGCCATACATTTCGACTCTCCCATCTCTTAGATCTCTTAGGTAAATGGGGCAGCTTCGTCTCCAATGCCCTTTTCTCTTGGCAATAAAAGCAAATTGACTCTTTTGGAACATTACATGGAACTACTTCAGACATTTCCTTTCTCTTATGATCAAACTTTTCGATCATAGCATGCCTTTCGTTGCCATTGTCTATATCCATAGAGGTCTTAAAGGCAGATTCACCAATCAACTTTTCTTTTCCATTGCGCCAAACCATTGCTGATTCAGCAACAATAAGCATATAGGTGAGATCTATAAGGGTCACGTCGCGGTTCATCATATAGTACTCTCTTACGAACTCACTATATGAGTTAGGAAGTGACTGAAGAACCCAATCAACAGCCATTTCCTCATAGACAACGGATGCCAACATTCTTAACATATCAATGTGTGACTTCATCCCTAGGACGTGTGCACACACCGACTTTCCATCTTTATGTTTACTTGCCAAAAGGGCTTGAGTGATCTTGAAGTTTTCAAGCCTTTGAACTTGTGGGTTAAGGAGAATAATTGGAGGAGGTGGAGGAAGTGAAGCATGATTTCTTGCTCCTCGATCGAATCGTGGAATACCATCTTCATGTGGAATGCTTGTTCCACGGGATTTGGGAAGACCATAGTTGTCGAACTTTGACATCTACAAAATGGGAGAAAAAAAAAATTCAAGTTAGTTGATTGATTGAGTCCTTAGTAAATCACCCAAACGAGATACTAAGGCTAGGACCCAACACAATATTCTACAACTCGGGAGAGGGATGCCGTAACCCAAATTGCAGAACATTTGAAGGTAAGTGAATGACGATTCACTAATTTCCACCATGAAAACAAAAAAAATTTAAGTTTTGAATTTATGAAAACTCCTAGATCCTATGAGATTCATTAAACATTTCAATGGCATGTTTAAATCTCGATATGCCCCTCTTGTTTGTGACTGGGATGCCGAGGATCACAAAGCGGGTGTGAATAACCATGCAAACTTACATGGTGCCCTTACATGTGACAGTCACATATTCGATATGCCGGTAAACCACACACGCTCCACCGAACTATGACAAACATTGAGTCACCCTTTGCTACCTTTTCTTAGAACCATTTAGTGTGCCGGTAAACCACACACGCTCCACTAACGTCTTCGCAAGAGCACAAAGTGTAATTTCATGGAATTGCATCAATTCACTTTTGCCTAAGTAACTAAGATTGGGAATTTGTAAAACATTTAGTTACTTTTGTACTTCATTATACTTATAATGGAAGGTTTCGTCCTATCCTACCCGTTCGGCTAACGACCATCCACTAGTCAAGAGTGCGGTGGGTAAGAGTGGATACCCATTCAATCGCCATTTTATAGGCAATTTCCTTAAACACCCCTTATAGACTAGCTTCGTGAATGAGGCCTACTAACGGTAAGACTGACTTCTACTGATACATATATATAATGTTAGACTTTTAATGTTATATATAGTATAGGGTGTATTTTACACTTTTAAAATACTAGGTGGTTAAATTTAATAATTACACCTTTAATTCAATTAAATTGTTAACCTAAACTTTTATGGGTATATTAAACCTCTTTTAATTATACACATTAATTAATTAATAAAACCATAAGGGTGTGATTTGAACCTTTTTCAAAACAATGCTAGGGTTTTAGAATTTAACATTCCTAATTAAACTTTTAATCAACTTTTAAATTCCAAAACTTGAGGGCAAGTTTTGAAACATTTCAAAGCATTAGGGTTTAGAATTTAAAGATACATCAAAATTAAACTATTAATCAAAATTTAAATTCCAAAACTTGAGGGCAAGTTTTGAAACCTTTTTCAAAACATTAGGGTTTCAACTATTTAAATTTCAAAACAACAAAACTTTTTGGGTTCAAATTTAAACTATAAAACCTAAAGGGGAAAATATGAAACTTTTCAAAGCACAAGGATCAAATAACAAATAATCTAAATTAACATTTAATCACATAATTATCCATATTTGATTTATTTAATGATTTCTTGCAAAACAATTTACCAATTTAATCAAAATAATTAATCAATTATCACATAAGGAAACAAATATTTTATTAATTGATAAATATCTTCAATTAGATCAAGAATATAGTCAAATATATCATAAAATCGGTTTTATATTGATCTAATATGATAAGGCAACTATCCTTAAGCAAAAACAGCAAGAAATCCCGGTTTTCCCTCCTTCTGACGAGCCGAATCACCGAGTCAGCATGGACTCGGCGAGTCCAGCCTCCAGAAACACAAAAAACCAATTTTTTAAACATACAACGCATCAATACAATAGAAACCAGTCTAGGCTCTAATACCACAGATGGGTTTTGGTCCTAAGAACATCCTATGTGCTCATACAAACCCTAATGCTTGGATCTAGGTTTCTCTATTGTACATGCAAGTTATCCATGACTATAAACCCTAATTCTAACATTCAAGTAATCATATTAACATGAGAATAGGTTTAAGATGTTACCTTGATTGTTATGTAGCAATAACAATCCCAAATCTCCTTGTAATGACTTTAGAAAGCTTAGAGTCACAAATGTCACTCCTCTAATGGTTCACAAACACGATAAGCAAGAGGATGAAGAGGAGAGAGGATGGAGGCTGCCCGAAACATGTTCTAACCCTAGAATAATGCTTCTCCACGTTTTTGGGTCATAAGGGTCTTATATATAGTGAGGCTATTAGGGTTATCTAACAAGGAAACCCTAATTTGGATGCTTAATCCCTAAGCAACCCATGGATCCCTTTCCTTAAGGCCTTGGACGATTTCTTATGGGCTTCCCCATAGAATTCGTCCACCCCTTAATACAAGGCAATCCATGGCCCAAATTGCAATTATCTTATAATTACAATTCCAGTCCCTTAAGTTTAATTAATCTCTTTTAGTCACAAAACTAATTACTAATTAATTATTGACTAATATTAATTAAACAATATGATTTCTCCTTTAATATATTATTCCCATAATATATTAATAAATCATATTTAATCCTTTCTCTCCATAATTCATCCTATCAAGTTGCTTTGGTGAAGGCAACCCAAAAGGACCATGCACCATCGGGTCAAGTACATACCAAAATAGTTATGGACTTAGACACTAATCCAACAGTTCCGCCTTAAACTACAGTCCTCTAATCCCCCTCTGACTCACTGAGTTATTCCCCCAACTCGGCAAGTCTACTCACTGAGTGATTTACGGGAAACCCTAACCCTACTCGCCGAGTCTGCCCTTGGACTCGGCGAGTTCATGCCATGCACAAACTCAATTGACCTCCTGAGGTCAGATCTGTTCCTTTGATGCATAGATCTGACCTTCCCAAGCCTGATAAACACGTAAAGCTCGAATCTTGACACTCATGGGACGTCTAGGAGGCTTCACTTGGTGATTTAGCGCCAAAAATAACATCCTAAGCTCAACACCTCCATAGCTCAACATAAAGTAAGATGAGATAAGCTCTTTAGACCACTATGGGTCCAGATCTGGAGTCTCAATGCGAATAGGGGCCATATTCTCACAATTTCTTCCATTAAAGGACATGAAAACTCTACATCTATGGATTCCTTCAACAAAACAGATAAAGGGGCGATATAGTACCTCAAAGATGAAGTCTTTTGCTCGAAATCCACAGATGCACCACCTCCTTGGTCTCCTCTAAGCTGGAAACACCTCCTTCTTGCAAGAATCAACCACAAAGATCAAGAAATGGCTCATTTCCTCTCACAATCACTCTAGCTCTTTTAGGGTTTCTCTCTGGGGTTTGGTGGCCGCAAATGATGGCCCTAAGGGCCTTTAAATAGGTCCTAAACCCGGGAAATTAGGGTTTCATTAAACAACGTGGACTCGCTGAGTCCAGTCATGAACCTAGATGAGAATCGCCGAGTTCCTCCACAAACTCCAAATAAATGAATAAAATAATATACCTAGGAATCCGGATGTTACATTTATTATTTTATTGTTCTCGTGCCAATCGCTAGAGTAGTTACCAAGTTACCGGTGGTCGTGGAGAAGACAAAGGGATGAGAATGGGGGAAGAGACAAATGGAAGAGATAGAGGTAGGACTGTAAATGAACTGAACGTTTAGCGATTTGTTTGTGAATCGTTCTGTAACACCCAAGTCAGAAAGGCCAAGAAAGGAAAGGAAACCCTAAGTTTACAAGACGACTCGGCAAGTCCGAGCGGGATTCGGGTCAAGGAGCAAGTGACCGAATCAGCGAGTCGGCTATGGGGACTCGGCGAGTCTGATCTGAACAAGGGAAACCCTAATCTCGGGAGTTGTATCCTATTTAAAGGGTGTTATGTCCCTTCCTCAGCTTCCTTATCATCCTAGAGAGCTTGTAACCCCTAAAGCTTCCATCATTTGAGAGAAATAGCTTCGGAGGAAGGAAACTTTGGAAAGGAGCTTGTAGATTAAGAAGGTTGCTTCAAAGGGGAAGTGTGGATCCAGGATCTATTTCAGTTTGTGTTCATCTTGGAGGTAATAAGCTGCTATTTTTCCCTCCTTTGCATCTAGATCTATTTTGTGTTATGAGATTTGGGGGTTTTATGGTTGTTTGAGACCTAATCCGAGTTTGGGGCCTAGAAATGTGGTTGCCACTTCAGATCTAGTGTTGGGATGGTCCAATATGTCATAAAGCATCAATCTTTGGGTTGGTTGTTAAGCCTCTTTGTCTTAAAACCTAGTTTATGGTGTGTTTAGCCTAGATGTCATTCTCTACACGTAAAGTTTGCAACTTTACGTGAGGAATAGGCTTGGGAAGGATAAATCTACAGTTTGGAGCCCTTGCATGGCTCGAAAAGCCACTGAATGGATTAAGATCAGGATTGACTCGGCGAGTCACATGGGTGGACTCGGCGAGTTAGATGAAGTTGGGCAGGAACTCGGCGAGTTGGAAGAACAACTTGGCGAGTCTGTTGAAGATTGCCTTGTACTCGGCGAGTCTGTTCTTGGACTCGGCGAGTCAGGTCGCGAAACCCCAAACCCTTTGAGTTAAGACTCGAATCAGTGAGTCGGGTGGAGACTCAGTGAGTTGGACAGGACAGGACTCGGAACTCGGTGGACTCGGAGAGTCATGGACTGACTCGGCGAGTCGAGTCGCGATTGGAAGGACTCTAGGCTTATGAACTCCGCGAGTCAATAGGTAGACTCGGCCAGTAGGGTTGACCTGGAAGGTTGACCTTGACCAGGTCTTTGACTTTGACCAGAGTTGACTTGGTTCACTGTCGGGGGTCAGTTAGACTAAGTGTTTCATTGATTTTGGTAGCTCGGGGAGCTAGTGGAGCAGGAGTTCAGAGACTTACCGGTTAGCAGCCAGTGGGATCATCAGCGAGTTCAGCCAGTGCAGGTGAGTTTCCCTTTGTGTGAATGGGTCTACGGCCACAATGTCGGCCCATGTAGTTATGTGTAGAAGACCTGGGGGTTAGCCCTAGGCACAGTATGCTAGTATGATATTCAGGACGAGGTCCAATGATAGCGGGCGGGTGCCCAAGGAATGGTTTATGTGATAGTTTATACTTGTTGTCTGTGTGATACTTGTATGTGCCTGGTAAGGAGGTGAGTGTGGGCGAGGTCCCGTAACTCACCAATAACAGAGTTTGGATGGTGTTTCACATCTCATTAGCAGCCGGTCAGGGGCGAGGCCTGAGTTAGGAAGGAGTGAGGGTGGGCTGGGCCTGTACCTCACTATCAGTAGGAGCATGGACGGGGTTCCATGACTCATCAGTAGCAGGACAAGGGCGAGGCCCAGGATAGGCGAGGCCTTAGGACAGGATCCGTTCGTATGTGTTTAGCTTATGTGTTGTGATATGTTTATGTGCTATTATATGTTAGTGGGCGAGGCTCTGTGACAGGCGAGGCCTAGGTGAAACAGATCTGTATCCGAGCGGGGCTCGAAGCCAGGCAGGGCCTGGAGCGGCGGGGCCGTTGTAGCAGGCGAGGCCCGAGGTAGGGGGCGAGGCCCTTGATAGCGGGCGTGGCCCAATATGTGCAGTATGTGGTTATGCATGGTATGTGGTAGGGTGGGGAACTCACTAAGCTTCGTGCTTACGGTTTTCAGTTTTGGTTTCAGGTACTTCCGATAGCAGAAGGAAGAGCTCGGGGTGATCGCATGGCACACACCATAGACTAGACAGCCTGGGAATGTTTTACTCTGATAACGGATATGTATTTTGGAAATTAATACTCTGATTATGTTTGGAATTAATGATTTTATTTTAGCTAATGTTTTATTAAAAGAAATTTTTAGTATTGAATTTTGGGACGTTACAAGTTGGTATCAGAGCCTTGGTTTGAGGGATTCAGACATACTCTCGGGTGTGTCTGAACTCAAACTAAGGAATTTGGTATGGAAGTTTTCAAAATGAGAAGACAGTTTTATAAAAAGATTTTTGAAAAAGAAAACAGTTTTAGAAAAGCAAAAAGAATTCAGAAAGAAAAGAATTTTGATAAGAGAAAAGGTTGTGGTGCATGCAATCAACCGAGCTCAAGTAAGTACCCTAAAATACCCATACAAGTTTATGTTGTGATTAGTAGAATAGCATGCTAGATTAGGGCTAAGGATCTAGGGAGGATGCCTTATGTGCCTGTTATATGTGCTTTTTGAGCTGCATGATAGTGCTGATTAGACAATAGTAGGATAGCCTGTTTAGGTTATGCTTGAGTTATGAGTTTGTGTTGCATGCTAGTTCATATTTTTGCTATATGGATATGATTGCTTGAGTATATTGTGGTTAGATTTCCCCTTGTCTGAATGCTGCTTGCTTTGTGCATTGTGGGATTTTGAGTGATGGAGTTATCTATTAGGTGGATACGCCACGTCACATGTGATCAGGGTTGAATAATCTCAGAGTCCTGGATTTGGCCCTATTGCGCAACTCTTGTCTGAGTCCAACCATTGTAGGGACAAATCCTTTACTCGAAGGATTATCTGAGCCTCGTCGCATGTGATGGTATCCAGGTGATGGCTAATTGGCATCGCGAGGAGGCTTTCAGCAGCTGAGGACTGGTTTGAGTTGAGTCAGAGGTTTCCTTAGGGTAAGCCTAGGATGAGGTAGTGCTGGGAGCAGAGGTAGTAGAAAAGGGACTTGGTGGAGTCAAGGCAGTTCTTGAGGAAAGTACGGATAGATGTGGAAGGTAGTATGGGCCCGTACTACTAAAAGCAGAGGATCCGTACTCGATTCGGGAAAGGCCGAGACAAGACTAGGAACCTGGTAGTACGTGTGTTGGGTCTCGCAGCAGTGATTAGTATTCTGATGGTGATTGTGTTATATTTTCAGCATGATGACGTTGCGAGAGAGACCAGTGGGCGGATCAGGCGCCGAAGAGGGATCAGGCTCGGGTTCAGGAATCGAGCAGCTCGAGGAGCGGATGAGGGAGTTGATATCAACTGAGGTTACGTGCAGCATACTAGACCAAACTCTTGTGATCTTTGGCACGGTCAAGGAGGGTATACTGGAGATCTTAGATGAGAGGCTGGGAGCCTTCCGTACCGAGATGATGGCTTTGATGGGAGCTCGCACTTTGACGTTCCGAGAGTTCAGGGCCTGCGGGGCACCAGATTATCATGGGGCTAGGGACCCCATTGCTAGTAGTAGATGGTTGGCTGATGTTGCCAACACGTTCCGTATGAGCCGGTGTCCCGAGGGGGACAAAGTCAGACTCGCCTCCTATCTTCTAAAGGACAGAGCGAGGGATTGGTCATGCCATTGGTGATGATGCCGCGTTGGACACGATGACTTAGAGCGATTTCTCGGCCAGGTTCAGGGCGGAGTTTTCGCCAATTATTGAGGTGCAACAGTTGGCACGGGAGTTTCAGGATTTGACGCAGACCACTGAGACTGTGGCGGAGATCACCGCCAAGTTCAGGGAGAGGGCTCTTCTTGTACCGCAGTATGTCGCGAATGAGGAGATGAAGAAGACCCGATATCACGAGATGTTGAGGGCCGACATCAGGGAGTTCGTGAGCAGGTCTGGCTGTAAGACGCTGGAAGATATGATTTCTCGAGCCAGAGAGAGGGAAATTGATTTGGAGCAGATCCGGAAGAGGAAGCCGGATGAGGTTCAGGTAGCCGCGGGTTCGGGCAAAAGGCCCAAGGGATCGGATTCGAGATCGAGGGATTACCAGGACTGCAGTCGGTGTGGGAGGTGTGGCAGGGCACACGGGGGCGCGTGCATGAGTGGTAGCGGTGGTGAGTCTGGCTGCTTCAAGTGAGTTCGAACTGGTCATTTTAGCAGGGATTGTACCGTTACCACCACACAGGGATATGACTTGATATGTTTTCACTGCAACCAGCAGGGCCACAAGAAGGCCCAGTGTCCCAGTTTGCTTTCGGCAGGACGGGTGATGGCACCTGCCCCTGCAACTTTGAGGATCACAGACGGCCATCAGGGCCCTGCAGAGGTGCCTGCGGTAGGAGGCAGGGCTTTTCAGATGGCTACCTTGGAGGCGCGATCAGCACCGGACGTTGCAGGTATGCGATTTCCGTTTTCAGTTTTTTTTTATTTGTGCATGATTATATTGTTATGGTTCTGCATCAATTATCGGTATGAGTATTTTATTTTTGAGCGGTTGATTGTGATCGAGTTAAATGCCATCTGCATACCTTGGATATTCGAATAGTAGTTAAGGGATGTGCCCTATTGGAGAAGGTTACATAGGATGCAGTAACTATAGCATTCTTGGGAGGGACTTGGTATGTCTCGCTAGATCGGAGTTGTATAGTGTTAGAGATGGATTGGTTAGATCCATAGTTATGGTGAGCTTGAGTTCCTCAGCAGGTTGATATTGGAATGGTGGCACAGATTGGGAATTCTATCCGAACTTTGAGCAGCAAGGGATAAGTAGGATCGAAGTGGGGGAGAATCCTCTGAATGTGCAAGGGTAAGAGCACGCAGGTCCAGGATGTGTGCACGATCTCTGAGAAGGAAAGGAGGTAGTACCACGTTTGATGGATTGAGGATTTCAGGGTTGGGGGTTTGAGAAACTCCCCATCAGCTAGTGCGTGTGATGGTGATGGTTAGTACGTGGTTGAGAATTCAGGCTGTGGATCGCCTGTAGGACTCGAGGTAGTCGGAATGAGGATCTTGAGAGCTAATGGCACATGGGTGCCTTCGTATTAGCAGTCAGTGGTAGAAAGTGATGTCAGACTACGGGGCAGCCATAGCATTCACTAGAAGTCAGTGGTAGAAAGTGATGTAAGACTACGGGGCATCCGTAGCACTCACTAGCAGTCAGTGGTGGAAGTGTTGTAAGACTACGGGGCAGCCGTAGCATTCACTAGTAGTCAGCGATGAATGGTGATGTAAGACTACGGGTAAGTCGTAGCATTCCTTAGTAGCTTCGTTAGCGGAGTTGGGGCGAGGCCCTTATCTCCTAGTGATCAGTCAGGGATCAGGAATGGGTAGTGGATGAGAATGATAGGGAGTTGCCTGTATAGCCCTAGAGAGGTGAGACCTTGGGAGAGGCCGCTCCAGGATATAGTTGGGTGAGACCCGTGGGCGAGGCCCGAGCGAGAGTGGTTAGACTAGTGGGACTAGAAGGATAGAGGCGGGTGGGACCCATGGGCGAGGCCAATGAGTTTTAGCAGCACAGGTGGGACCTGGTAAGGACCTTAGTGTCAAGATAGGGTGTAACGACCCAAAATTCAAGACTAAAAATTTCTTTTAATAAAACATTACTTAGAGCAAAAACGTCAATCCAAAACATAATCAGAGTATTAATTCCCAAAACACATGTTCATTATCAAAGTAAAACATTCCCAGGCTGTCTAGTCTATGGTGTGTGCCATGCGATCACCCCGAGCTCTCCCCTCCGCTACCGGAAGTACCTGAAACCAAAACTGAAAATCGTAAGCATGAAGCTTAGTGAGTTCCCCAGATACCACATACCATACAAACCATTCATAGCCAAGAACCATACATAACCGACTTATCCATAATCAAGTAAGGTGCTATGTGCCAAACATAGTCTTGCCATTATGCCACGGGCCGCGCGTGGTCTTCCTGGTCAAGCCTGGGCCGCTCCCTGGGTCTTACAGACAAGTGCCAAGGGCCACCCCCTGGTCTTACATACATGTGCCAAGGGCCACCCCCTGGTCTTTTATGCAAGTATCACAAAGACAACCGTACATACTACTCTACTTAGCTAAACAACATATAGTGTGCCAGAAGCCACTTCCTGGTCTTTCATATATAATAGCATACAATGCGCCAGGAGCCACCTCTTGGTCTTTCATACATATTGCCTAGGGCTAACCCCCGGGTCTTCCTATCATCCATAATAACATACTGTGTGCCAGGAGCCTCCCCCTGGTCTTTCATGCATATTTCCTAGGGCTAACCCCCAGGTCTTCCTACCATACATAATAACATACTGTGTGCCAGGATCCGCCCCTGGTCTTTCATGCATATTGCCTAGGGCTAACCCCCGGGTCTTCCTACCATACATAATAACATATTGTGTGCCAGGAGCCTCCCCTGGTCTTTCATGTATATTCTAAATGGGCCGGCATTGGTGCCTTAGACCCATACAAACAGTGAGGAGACTCACCTCGCACTGCTGAACTCTGCTGATAATCCTCTGGCTGCCGACCGACAGCTCTCTGAACTCCTGCTCCACTAGCTCCCCGAGCTACCAATAACAATGCAACACTTAGTCTAACTATCCCCAAAAGTCAACTAAGTCAACTCTTGTAAAGGTCAAAGTCCTGGTCAAAGTCAACCTTCCAGGTCAACCCTACTCGCCGAGTCACCCTATTGACTCGCCGAGTTCATATGTTCAGAGTCCTCCTCTTAGCAACTCGACTCGCCGAGTCAGTCCATGACTCGCTAAGTCTACCGATTATCGAGTCCTAACCTGTCCAACTCACTGAGTCTCCATTCGACTCACTGTTTCGAGTCTCAACTTGAAGGGTTTGGGGTTTCGCGACCTGACTCGCCGAGTCCAAGAACAGGCTCACCGAGTCCAGGACGACCTTCAACAGACTCGCCGAGTTGTTCATCCAACTCGCCGAGTTCCTTCCCAACATCATCTGACTCGATGAGCTGTTCATCCCACTCGTCGAGTTCCTCCTTGTCTTCATGCTACTCGCTGAGTCCACTTAAAGGACTCGCCGAGTCCATTCAGATCTCCAAACATACAGAAGACTTTTTAGTCATGCATGGACTCCAAACTGTAGATCCACCATTCCCATGCCTATTCCTCACGTAAAGTTGCAAACTTTACGTGTAGAGATGGAGATCTAGGCAAAATACACCATAAACTAGGGTTTAAGGCCAAGGGGCTTCAAAATTGACTCAAGGGCTGATACTTTATGCTTCTCTAGCCCATAACACACTTGGATCTGAAGTAGCAACTCCAGATCCGGCTTCTAACTCAAATGGGTGACAAACCATGGCTTAAAAGCCCCAAATCTCACAACCATGGAAGATCTAAAGGAGAGAAACAACTTATTACCTTCAATATCTCAGAAAGGCTCCACAAACTCCAGATCTGAAGCCAATCCTTGAAGCTTCACTGATTCCCCTCTTTCTTCTTCCTTCAATTCACCCAAAAATGGCTTGGAAGCTTGAATGCACAACAATGGAGGCTTGGGGTTCGCTTTCTGAATGAGGGAGGCTCTAAGGAACCCTAATGGAGAGAATAAGGAGCTTAAGTAGCGCCCAAAGTCCCGGATTTAGGGTTTTCCTCGCACATACCAGACTCGCCAAGTCCACTTGGCCGACTCGCCGAGTTGGTCACTTACACCTCGACCCGGATCCCGCTCGGACTCGCCGAGTTCCTCCTTGGACTCGCCGAGTTCTTTCCTTTCTTGGCCTTCAAAACTTTGGGTGTTACATAGGGGATCGGGGATCCCAGGATTGTAGTGCCTGAATGGCAGAATAGATTGAGCAGTTATTGGTGGTTGAAGTTTCTTCGGAAGTTCCTGGGAGCGACTAGTGGTGGTGTTGGGACTAGCTACCGGTGGGAGCCGGTAATCCAGACATTGATAGGTTGGTAGGGACCAGGGTGGTCTCAGTTCATCTGGAAGGCAGATGAGGAATAGCAGAAATTTTCGGTCAGTAGTAGTGTGGGTAAGCAGTCTATGGTGGAATTCAGTTAGTTGATCGTGGGGTGCTCGACACCAAATTATAGTAGAGAGAAATGCCCAGTAGATACTGGCGGTAATGACCCGTACTGGAGGTAGCGGGAATAATGGATTTGGTGAAGGATAGGACCTTCACAGCGACAAAGGAAATAGTTGGTTATGGAACATCGCCTTGGGAAGGCAAGAAAACGCACCAGGAAAGAGGGGGTGAACCCCTATAGGTTCAGTTGCAGTACTCAGAGAGTACCAGAAGGCTTGTCGGTTGAGTAAGTTATGTTTCCAGAATGTTCAGGGTCAGGGTTGACCCGAGATTATTATCCGAAAGGATTAATGGTCATCAGGAGGACCGGGCGTAAGGCTAGCGAAGGTAGGTAGCTGGTGTTGGAATAATTTGTAGAGTATGGGAAGCAGATCGCAGGCGGTTGGCCATAGCAAACTTCGAGGACGAAGTTTAGTTTAAGTGGGGGAGAGTTGTAACACCCAAGTCAGAAAGGCCAAGAAAGGAAAGGAAACCCTAAGTTTAGGAGACGACTCGGCAAGTCCAAGGAGGAACTCGACGAGTCCGAGCGGGATTCGGGTCGAAGAGCAAGTGACCGACTCGGCGAGTCGGCTAAGGGGACTCGGCGAGTCTGATCCGAACTAGGAAAACCCTAATCCCGGGAGTTGAATCCTATTTAAAGGGTGTTATGTCCCTTCCTCAGCTTCCTTATCATCCTAGAGAGCCTGTAAACCCTAGAGCTTCCATCATTTGAGAGAAATAGCTTTGGAGGAAGGAAACTTTGGAAAGGAGCTTGATGATTAAGAAGGTTGCTTCAAAGGGGAAGTATGGATCCGGGATCTATTTCAGTTTGTGTTCATCTTGGAGGTAATAAGCTGCTATTTTTTTCCCTCCTTTGCATCTAGATCTATTTTGTGTTATGAGATTTGGGGGTTTTATGGTTGTTTGAGACCTAATCCGAGTTTGGGGCCTAGAAATGTGGTTGCCACTTCAGATCTAGTGTTGGGATGGTCCAATATGTCATAAAGCATCAGTCTTTGGGTTGGTTGTTAAGCCTCTTTGTCTTAAAACCTAGTTTATGGTGTGTTTAGCCTAGATCTCCTTCTCTACACGTAAAGTTTGCAACTTTACGTGAGGAATAGGCTTGGGAAGGATAGATCTACAGTTTGGAGCCCCTGCATGGCTCGAAAAGCCACTAAATGGATTAAGATAAGGAGCGACTCGACGAGTCACATGGGTGGACTCGGCGAGTTAGATGAAGTTAGGCAGGAACTCGGCGAGTTGGAAGAACAACTCGGCGAGTCTGTTGAAGATTGCCTTGGACTCGGCGAGTCAGGTCGCGAAACCCCGAACCCTTTGAGTTAAGACTCGAATCAGTGAGTCGGGTGGAGACTCGGTGAGTTGGACAGGACAAGACTCGGAACTCGGTGGACTCGGCAAGTCGAGTTGCGATTGGAAGGACTATGGGCTTATGAACTCGGCGAGTCAATATATAGACTCGACGAGTAGGGTTGACCTGGAAGGTTGACCTTGACCAGGACCTTGACTTTGACCAGAGTTGACTTGGTTCACTGTCGGGGGTCAGTTAGACTAAGTGTTTCATTGATTTTGGTAGCTTGGGGAGCTAGTGGAGCAGGAGTTCAGAGACTTACCGGTCAGCAGCCAGTGGGATCATCAGCGAGTTCAGCTAGTGCAGGTGAGTTTCCCTTTGTGTGAATGGGTATACAGCCACAATGTCGTCCCATGTAGTTATGTGTAGAAGACCCGGGGGTTAGCCCTAGGCACAGTATGCTAGTATGATATTCAGGACGAGGTCCAATGATAGCGGGCGGGTGCCTAAGGAATGGTTTATGTGATAGTTTATACTTGTTGTCTGTGTGATACTTGTATGTGCCTGGTAGGGAGGTGAGTGTGGGCGAGGTCCCATAACTCACCAATAGCAGAGTGTGGATGGTGTTCCACATCTCATTAGCAGCCGGTCAGGGGCGAGGCCCGAGTTAGGAAGGAGTGAGGTTGGGCTGGGCCCGTACCTCACTATCAGTAGGAGCATGGACGGGGTTCCATGACTCATCAGTAATAGGACAAGGGCGAGGCCCAGGATAGGCGAGGCCTTAGGACAGGATCCGTTCGTATGTGTTAGCTTATGTGTTGTGATATGTTTATGTGCTATTATATGTTAGTGGGCGAGGCCCTGTGACAGGCGAGGCGTAAGTGAAACAGATCTGTATCCGAGCGGGGCTCGAAGCCAGGCGGGGCTTGGAGCGGTGGGGCCGTTGTAGCGGGCGAGGCCCGAGGTAGGGGGCGAGGCCCAAGATAGCGGGTGTGGCCCAGTATGTGCAGTATGTGGTTATGCATGTTATGTGGTAGGGTGGGGAACTCACTAAGCTTCGTGCTTACGGTTTTCAGTTTTGGTTTCAGGTACTTCCGGTAGCGGAGGGAAGAGCTCGGGGTGATCGCATGGCACACACCATAGACTAGACAGCTTGGGAATGTTTTACTCTGATAACGGATATGTATTTTGGAAATTAATACTCTGATTATGTTTGAAATTAATGATTTTACTTTAAGTAATGTTTTATTAAAAGAAATTTTTAGTCTTGAATTTTGGGACGTTACACGTTCGGCGGGAAGTTCGTTTATTTATTAAATGAATGAACACAAACACAAATTTTCGTTCGTTTAGTTAAATGAACGAACATGAACAACGGTCTTGTTCGTTTAATTATGTTCGTGAACGTTTATTTATGTTCGTTCATTTAAGTTTCTTTTATGTTTATATATGTTCAATTATGTTTGATTAAATTACTATATTATATGTTTATTTATGTTCATATATGTTCATTTATGTTTATTTATCTCCGTTTGTTTATGTTCGTTCGTTTAACATATTCACAAACATAAATGAACGAATGTGAATAATGTAATTTGTTAATTGAATGAACATTAACTAGGAAACTTGTTCAATTATCCATTTGTGTTTGTTCGGCTAACTTGTACGAACGAACTTCGTTCAATTATCCGTTCGTGTTCGTTTGTTTATTCGACTAACGCTCGTTCGTTTACAGCCCTAGGTAGAGGCATATGGAAAGAAAGAGAGAAAGTGCGGGATATGATAGATATAAATCATATGATCTCTTTTAACAATGATGAATGAACCAATCATGTAAGTTTTGAAACTCCGAGGGCCAATGATGAGCTTTCTATAATTGTTCTTTAACATCATATTTTTTACAAATCACAAACACAATCTGTATAATTTTATCCATAAATAAATGAATAAAAGTTGTAAAAAGATACTTATAAGTCAAATTAGATACTTTACCTAGTGACCAATCCTTGAGTAGTTTAGGGGGGACCATATTTGCGAAATCAATTTTTTCAAGCGCATAGCTGATACAAAAGATAACACCCCTGAATATAAAAAGCTTTCTTTTTCATGTTTTTACCCGTAATTCTTGTTCATAATTATAAAAATATACGGTAAAAAAACACTTTCAAACGATATTCCTAATTTCCTATAACCGGGTGCAAAAATCAAAAGACACAAAACAAGCTGACCCAGGCCCAAAGCATGTGACAGTGGGATGATTTTAGAGTTACTTATGATGTCATTATGGAGCATTGGATTGGACCACATGTTTACTTTAAATCTTGCCCTTTCTGAGAGGTTTAAGTTTAGGCATATCTTTTTTCCCTTATTACAATTTTGATAGGTTTCTAAATTCTTTTACATAAGTTATATATATTTTTTATTTACCAATTTGTGTAACCAACTTTATAAAATAATAAATACAAAATTGAATTAAAACGAAACATAGACACAAAAAAAATGTTTTTTGTACATAACTTTATATACAAAATGTAACAACTTACGTTACATAGTGCATAATTATTTGGAACGTATTCAGTTCATTTAATTAAGAGTTGTTGCGTAAACCATGTGCATAATTAGATCCAAAATACTCAAAAGGATTAAATCAGAAATATCGTAATAAGACTAGTCCTAAATTTGTAGTATTTTCTGCTTGAAAAAAAATTAAATTTAGGGTTTAATCTTGGATTTCATTATATTTGCTCATTTGATTTTGACACACTTTAGGTCATTTTTATTCGATCGAATTCAAATTCATGTATTTATTTCTTATTTATATTCTTGAAGCTTGATTACAAAAATGTAAAGGGCAAAGAAAAAGATGGATGGTAGAGAAAGGAGATGGAAACAATTTTTTTTTTCTTTTTTTAAATAAAAAAAATGCGTATGCTATGCATATATTTATCTAGGAATGCATGTGGTTTTATCGACATTAACTAAAACATAATAACCAATCTAAAATCATATAGTTAACCTTAAAGTTACCTAATCGCATGTCTATATGTAAACTTAAAAATCAATTTATTCAGTTTAATTACCTAATTAAATTATAAATTACTTATTACAATTGAACCAAAATAGAAGAAGTACCAGTTGAAAAAGTGGGACAACAATATCATTTCTACTGGTGGGATGAAGATTGAGAATGCAAGAAGTTGACCTAATCTATCCAAAACGAGTTGACTCCAATGTCAACTACCTTTGGAACTACTTTTAATAGTTAATTTGTTTTTTGTAGTAGAAGGAAGAAAATTAGACATTCTTTCTAGATTTCTTTAATTAATTTCATTTTGGTATAAATGCACAAATATGTAAAGTGTAACCCATTTTTTATATTTCGTAAGTACCAATTTCTAAGTGTATTACTTTGTAAAGAAAATGTGTAAATATTCTATAATCATATGTACTAGGTGTGAGATCCATGTATTATAGGGGTTAATTTAAAAAAAGATTAAACATTAAATTAAAATGTAAACATAAAATATTTTTAATGTACAACTTTAAAATAAGAAATGAAGAAACGTATTTATTGCAATTTCATATCATATATATGATATTTAATACTTTATATATAAGTATATGACTTTAATTTTAAAAATTGAAACAAACCAAAAATTGACAAGCGGATAATATTTTATTTTAAAAATACCTCAAAATGATAAGTGTCAAAACTCATGAGCAATTTACATGTGACAAAAAAACCTTCATTTATTAAAGAGAATTTATTTATATTCTAGTATTATACTTGTTACAATCCTTGAAATAAATCTTTGATTTGCACCAAAATGACTTCTAGTCCAACGATATTAGATGTTGCCCTTTCTCTTTAAGGTCGAAGGTTCAAGTATCGCCGTGAACATAAGTAAATTTAAGAAGTAGTTTATGAGTACATTAGATTTGCCGTTAACATCTTTGATTTACGTAAAGACATTAATACATAACGATTTGATTCAAATACTTAACATTAGATGATTTAATAAAATATTGTGGCTAATCATTATGATATAAACAAAATGCAACAAAGATTAAAGTATTTTGTTTTTTTTTTTTATCTACATAGACAATGTATTTTAAGTTTTACTCGCAATAATACTAACATTTGCAATTTGTTATCGTTTATAGACCGGTTGCCATTTGATTTATTTTTTTAGTTTTTGCTTACCTTAGATATTTAGTTAATTTTTAATGAAAAAAACTGTAACCAATCAATATTTTGATAATTTAGCAAAATCAATGTTTATATATATTTGACGAGTTTGAATTTTAGTTTGCATTTTTGTTTATTTACCAAATGTTTTGATTCATTAAGTGTCAAATTGTATAGAAGTGATCTTAACCAAAACATTAGCTAAAAGCATGTTTTTAACACAAAATGTCGTTGCAAAAGTTCCGGACTTATGTTGATTAGACTTTTTGCAACATTTGTTGTTGTCGAGAAAAGAGTTGTTGCTTATGTTGAGGCAGAGTAATATTTTGATAGACTTCTCATGACAATTGATTTTATTTTAAATGACAAATCTAATCTACTCTTTAAATCCATATATGTCCACAATAAGACTTGAACCCTCAAGCTCAAGGAGAGAGGGCAACACCGGATACCGTTGGGCTAGAAGTCATTTGATTTCTCATAACAATTGATGTTAAGTAATACTCATTGCGTCTCATATTAATAATTTATGTTTTATTTTTGATTTGTTCCAAAATAATTGTTTGCTTTTAAAAATAAATATCTCTTTTATCAAAATACCTTCCATTATTAGTTAAACTACTAGAGAATTAAATGCAACTACAATTAAATTAAATATAACAAAATGATATCATTGTTTAATAAAGTTAGTGATGATTAATGTTTTCTTAATCTTTATGTTTTGTTGTTTGTTGATAATAATTTTGAGAGGATGGAATAGCACATTGCATGAAGTGTGATTAAATTTAAAAAAAGAAAAAAAAACTTTAACAAATGTTTTGATGAATTATTGTGTCTAAAAAAACTATATCAAATGTTTTGATAAAGTGCAAACTTTTGGGACTTAGTTTGCATGTATTTATATATTTGTTTGCTTCGTTATGGTTGTATTTGATATGAAGTCGTAACCCTAAGTTAACCAACACTGTTGAAAATGTTTTTTGACAAATAAAAAAAACATTGTTACTATTTTAAGTCATAACTATGTTTTAAAAATTACTACACTTTGTACATGTAAAAAATAGGGTGTTACACATATATAATTGCTGGTTTTTGTTATTGCTTCGTATGAGCTACAATGAACCATACTAAAGATCATCAACCTCGCTTGTGTTTTTTATTATAATTTGACGTTCCATGTTTATTAAGTAGTGTCATTTGCTGTAAGTTTTCCTTATTTTATCATAAGATATATTAAATGTGAGACTCATGTATTATATGAGTTAATTAAAAAAATTAAATATAAATGTCTAAATATTTAAAAAATTAGGTTTATAAGAAAATAAAAAATAATAAATTATTAAAATTGATATTTTTTTTTATCTTTTAAATTTAAATAAATAAACTAAATAAACTAGTTAGTTTTAATTTGAAAATTTTAAAATAAGAAGATAAGTTCATTAATAAAATTGATATTAATTTATTATTATATTTATTGTAATTATTACACTAAAGTATTACGTGGAGTTTATTAAAATTAAAAAAAAACCATAAAATGATATGTGGAAAAAAATAACTCAAAATAACTACAAAATAAAATTTGATAAATTGAATGAGAGTGTAACATTTGGTAAAAAAAAACTTTAATTTATTAGAATATATTTTATATACGACGAACGATCAACTTCTATATTCAAATCGCATATAATATCTAAAGACATCATTTTTGTACGTTGTTCTTCGAGACTATTTATGAAAATGATATTCCAGCATTTGATAATTTAATTTATTTTGTTAATCTACAAAACCTGACCTTCTTGTTATTTAATATTTTTTTACAATTGAAAATTATCAAGTCACTTCTAGGAAAGAGCTATAAAGCTAAAATAAGGAACAATTAATACATAGAATCAATAGTCACACTTGGGGTTTGATATAACACATTTTTATTTTCAAAATTGTGTCCAGCAAAACTGTCGCCAAAATTTTAATAACTATTAGGGATAAGGAATTAAAAGAGTAATATATTTTTTTATTTGTATATATTTGGTCATTGAGTTTTTTTTGTCCATATTTACATCTTCAACTTGTTAAACTGTACACATCCAGTCCTTATGACCGGTTACTCCAGGTTAACCGGGAAGAATGATTTATAAGAGTAATATATTTCTCGTTTTGTACACATTTAGTCCTTAATATTTTTGTACACATTTAGTCCTTTATTTTTTTTTTGTTTCAAAATAAGTCATTTTTTGCTTTTGTACCAATTCAGTACTTATCAATGATTTATTTAAAGTTTTTCTCACGACATCTAACATGTGACTATCATTGATGACAGGTACGGTTCTCTTTGGGTGCCCGCAGTGACACCGACAACACCTGCTTTTTCTGTACGCAGTGTAAATTTTTCGATTTTTTTTTCTTTTTTCTACTTACCGGCAACACCTACTACGGACCGGCAACACCTACTACCAAATCCTACGTCCGTCCCTGATTGATGAGGTGTTTGGGGCTGTTGATGTTTATGTTCATCGCGGCCTTGACTAATTGGTTGCATATGTCTTGCGGTTTGGCTTAGGTTTTGTATTCTAAACGTCGTAATTTCTTCATACGATATCTAATTTTAATGATCTTTATGTCTACGTGTTCGTTTTTTAAGTCTGCTATAACTTTCGTTAAGATTACTCCCATTAAAATATAATATGTATTTACTTACGATTTTATAAAAAAATATCCATAAATGCATTCATAAAAAAACGTATGGATATAAAGATCGTAATTAAAAAATATATTACTTTTTAACGGGAGTAATCTAAACGAAAGTTGTAGTAGACTAAAATACAAACACATAGATATAAAGATCATTAAAATCCGAGATAGTATGAAAAAGTTATGATGTTCAAAACACATGACCTAAGCAACCAAGTAGTCGAGATCGCGATGAACATAAATGTAACGCCTCGTTCTTGAAATATCTAATTTTGGGTTCCCGAGAGCAAGAGTAAGGGCGTTTCGGTCCTTGATGTGGATATAGAGTTTGGAAAGAACGGCTTATGATGGAGGAGAGGTTGTAAATTAAAGATGTGGGCAGCAATGGTCCCTTAAGGGGGGAAATTTAGCAAAGGGGTCCCTTGCATGCGCGCTTGTGGTTGGCTGGGTACGCCCGACGTAAGCTGGACGTACGCCCAACGTAGTGGAGGAAAGGAACATGGAGGTCTCTTGACGTACACCCAGCGTACTGGATGTATGCCCAGCGTACGTCTATCATCCAGAAACCCTAAATTTAGGGTCAGGCACTATATAAGGAACATAATGGTTCTTACCCTAGCCTCCATAAGCACTCTCTTAACCTCAGAAATCCTAGATAGCCGTCCCACCTCCATTGTTGGGTGTGTTTGGCCTTGGAAAACTTGTTTTGGCAAAAGAGAGTCTTGAAGAAGAAAGAGGAAGTTGTCAAAGAAGGAGTTGTGTGGCTGGAGCTTGTAGATCTGGAAAGACATCATATTCTGAGGCTCTTTTGAGGTAAAAAGTCTCTAGCTTGACAATCATATTGTGTAGATCTATGTGTTGTGAAGTTTTGACATCATTCTTGTCCCCAAAACCCTCATCTTGATGCATGTTTCGAGTTGGTTGAGATTAGCTGTCCTTTTAGACCTTAAGAGAGGTCTTGGGTAAGAAAAATGAGGTCCCAAAGGCTTTGGTTGTCTCATGTGTGTTATAGATAGGTCTTAATGGATTAAGACCTTGGATTAAGAGCTTTATGGACGTCCCAAGTAATAAAGTTTGGGACTTTATGAATCCTAGGCATATTTGGTCTACAGATCTGAAGTTTGGACTTAAGAGTTAAAGCCATTAAGATCTTATGAGATGTTGTAGTTCAGCGGAGTTACGCCCAGCGTAACTGAGAGTACGCCAACGTAGTGGGTCTGTGTCCCGACTCCGTTTCGTGAGCATCGTTGTACGCCCAGCGTACCAAGGAGGGTATGCCCAGCGTACTCCCTCTGTTGGGTTTTCATTTTGGGCCTTAGGAGATTAAGCTGTTATTGGGCTACTAGATCTTGGGCCGTGACTGGACATTATTGATGGAGTATTGTGGACTCACTAATTATTATGGACCTTGGATCTAGGCCCATTTGGTGAGGTGGGCCCAATTTAGTAAATTGGGCCAATATTGGGCTTTGCTTCGGACTTTTGGTCTTTAGGCCATTAGTGGGCTTGAGAGCTTATCTAGTGATGGGCCTTTCATATTTTGATTATGGGCCTTAGTCATGGACCAGATTGAGTTAAGGGTAAATTGGTCAATTTACCCTTGGAAGGATATTGTGTTTGGTCTAATGGTTATTTTGCTACTTCAGATAGTTCGAGATTTTCGGTGAGGCGGTGATTCGGGAATCTGCTTCTTCAGTTCAGAGTTTCGGCAGTTGCGATGTGAGTTATCCTCACTATATCAACAGGGTCTAAGGCACCAAGGCCGACCCTTTATCGGATTGTGATCCGGGTATCGTTGTTATGTTATCGCTTTGCTATTTTACATCCTGGTAGTTAGGATGGTATTATGCTAGAGACCGGTTAGTTCGGTATCCTGGTTAGGATGATGTTATGTTACGTGATCTGCTAGATCGGCTTGATTGAATGTGAATTGTTATATGATTGAATGTTTATGTGCACATGGTTGTTAGACTAGGGTTGGGTTGAGACGGGTCCTGCTTTGTGCTATAGGCCAACATACCCAGGGCGGACCGGTTGTCCCGAAGGCCCAGCGAGCGGTTCGGATAGGCTGTAGGCCCCGAGAGGGCGGACCAGACGTGCCGAGGCTCGGTGAGTGGACCAAGCCGACTGAAGGCCCAGTGTGGGCGGACCAGTCACACTGTAGACTCAGAGAGTGGACCAGGTGGATTGAAGGCCCGGTGCGGGCGGACCAATCACACTGTAGACTCGATGTATATGGCTAGACTCGGAGGGTGGACCAGGTGGACTGAAGGCCAGTGCGGCGGACCAGTCACACAGTAGACCCGAAGTGCATGGTTGTTCTGTGTTCTGTTATGTTATGGCATGTTGTGCATGTATGGTATATGTGGTTGGTATTTTGGCGGTATCTCACTAAGCTTTCGGGCTTACAGTTGTGGTTTAATGTTTTTCAGGTTCTTCAGGAGACCGTGGCAAGGCAAAGGCGTGATCGTACCGCTCCTCATGATTTTGTTTTATGATGTGATTCTGGGAAGACTCTGATGATAATTGTATTGAAAACCTTTTTGTAATAACTTAATGAAACAGGGTTGTTTTTGAAAAGTTTAAATTGGTTGGAAATTTTATGGTCGTTACAATAAACATCAAAAGTCTAAAACACCTCGTTAATGATTGTTCCATGTAAGATGTTGTGAGAAAAACTTAAAGAAAACATTCATAAGTATTGAATGAGTACAAAAAAAAATTGCAACAAAAAAAATTAAGGACTAAATGTGTACAAAAATATTAAGGACTAAATGTATACAAAATGAGAAATATATTACCCTATTAAGACATTTTTACCGGTTAACCTGAAATAACCGGTCATAAGGACTGAATGTGTACATTTTAACAAGTTGAAGGGGTAAATGTGAACAAAAAATAAACTTTGTGACTAAATGTGTAAAATCGAAGAATATATTACCCTTTTAAGTCATTATCCCTAACTATTACGAGTGTATAACACTAAAGTGCATGCCATCCCCGAACTTTAATGAGTATTTGACATATCACAAAGCATGGCACAATAAGTCGCAGAGGATGGTTAGGGGCTTAGGGCACGGAGGGGTTGTGCCCCCATGTTTGCCCAATAATTTTAATACATATTAGCCCAAAAATAAAAGAAATAGGTTGTGGCCCCATACTATTCGATAGTGTAATGTCCTGGAAATGTAAGATATATTTTTTCATTTTTAAAACAATAAATCATACAAACGAGTTGTTCCAAAACCGATCAAAGTTAATATATTATTTAAACATCACAGTAATATCATTAATTACCAATGCGGAAAACTTTGGGGGATGTTGTGCAGTCATGTCGAATGCTTCCCCTTCGAACCGAAAGTACCCGAAACCATAAATATGAAACCGTAAGCACAAACCTTAGTGAGTTCTCCAAAGCACCAAATACCGTACATAAGAAAGTGATCGATATGGGCCAAATCATAGTCTTACAAGCATTTTCTTCCATGGGCCAAATCATGGTCTTTCCTTGCAATGGTGATGGTTAAATCCCAGTTTTTCATACATGTGCAAAGGCCGGATCCTGGTCTTCCATACAATTGACAAGGGTCAGATCCTAGTCTTTCATACAGTTGTCAGGGATCAGATCCTGGTCTTTCATACAAGTGTCACAGAAACATCTAGCATTCCACACAACAAAGTAATGGGTCGGTATTGGTGCCTTCGACCCATGGATATAGTGAGAAGACTCACCTCGCTGACCAAATCCACATCTAACAGCTCACACAGCCAACAAAAGAGTGTCATACACCTCCATGGTCCAAGATATGATCTTTAAGGTGGTGAGGGAACTTTCTTGCTGGATCTAAGCACCGAGAACATCTTATTCTTCTTCAAAGCACCAAAATCTTCATAAATGGATGTAAGAGGAGAAGGGAGGCTCAAAATGGTGAAACAGAGGCTAAGGTTCCTCTCAAGCTGATCTAGATATGATGGAGGCTCATAAAATGCCTTAAAAACATGGAACTAACCCTTACATATGTTGAAAACCCTAAAACTCATGGGCTTGGGTTGCACAGTTCTCATGTCATGAGCTCCTAATGCTCACGTCGTGAGCACATTTTAAATCAGCATTTCTGTTTAATCGATTCTCATGTCGTGCGCTACAACTGCTCATGTCGTGAGCTCAATTTTCCCCCAAATCCTTTCCAACTTCGAACAGTCATAACCTCTTCGTTCCAAATCCGTTTGCGATGTTCTTTATATCCACTGAAAGGTAATGAGAAGCTCTACAATCCTATAAACTCTCCTTTGCCTTAAAACTTTCCGAACTTAAATCCAAAATTCTTAAAAGTCCCGAACCATCATTTTACGGTTATACACTCATGCTCCAAAGCACCAATCGAAATCTCGGATCGCCTAATCTACATTACCCATATCCAAAGGGGTCTAAATCTCTCTTTCACCCAAGGACTGAAGCCTTATGATAACTGATATTCGGGTCACGGCCCCAAATCACAGAATTATCCCAAACAGGGTGTTACAAATAGTCCAAACTCCAAACCAGAATCATCGACTCTCTAACCCTTGCTTAGTCCGTCAGTCGCTCCATCTTGGAATCCTTCGTTGTTCATTGAATCAACACATCTCAATCTACAATCACCGGACACCGTTGATAGATCCACCTCTCTCACATCCACACTGGAATCGATCAAGTATGTTCAACACTTCATTGTTCTCTTCATTTCTCCTTTCTCTATTCTCCATCGAATCATCATCCATATTCCTTCAGTTCCTCTGATTTAGTTTAAGTGATTTTTATCTTTAGTTCTTCATAATGAACTACAACTGTTTATTGTTGTAACATTGGCTAAAACACAAGTATCTTTGTCATCACCTTTCCTTGACTCTGAATCCGATTGTCTTAAACATGGCCGCTCAGACACCTCATATCTAAAGTATGCTTGGCAGCCAGACTCCTATAAATTGCTTAGGTATATATATATATATATATATATATATATATATATATATATATATATATATATATATATATATATACATATTCGCCACCTCTATCATTCTCTCTTATTGGCTTGCTAGAGGTCCTGCATAAAACAAAAATGTAGAAATTTATGGTATTTAGGATCTTTCTAAAAAATTGTCCTTCTTGTAGTATTTTAAAGAGAAAGGGTGTGACTGGAATCATTTATCTTGCAAAGGAACAATTTCAGCATAGAGAATTAAATTCCATGTCTGTCTATGTCTAGTTTCCATATGGAAACAATCCAGTTTAATTTCTTCCTAGTGCTGTAAACGAGTTCACTAATTTTTGTATTGTTTGAGAAGCTGGAATATAAAATAACTAAGCAACATGTTGGTTAATTTTTGTGGATGTAAATCTTTGATAGCTCAACCTTCTACCTACTGTCATGTCTTTGTTTCTATTACCAAGTTGTCGATAGAAAAGGTTAGCTAAGAAAAGGACACCAGCAAAAAGAAGTGATGAATATGAACATGCTTTAGAAATAACATATAAAATAGAGAAAATACACCTAACATTTTCAGTAGTAAGACCAACAAGCACAATCTTTACTCCCCCCATCTCTCTCTCGCCCGAAATTAGTTGTTTAAGCTCTGTCCCTAGATACAATGTAGATGATTAAGAATTAAATATGAAATGTTACATGAGATTTGTCATCATTCACGATAATATTAATTGTTAAATATGATCGAGTTTAATATGTGATTTGAAAGATTTATAAAGGAGTGATGTTTGTGTATATAAAGTATACAAAAGGATATCTAAAAAGAAATAAACTAAATGCCTCGTATACAAGAAAATGAAATATGCCAAAAATATATTTTGATTCCATTTGAAATTCACATTTAAGCCTTGTGAATTAGTATAAGTTTATCTAGGATTACTTGGTTAGAACCATGAGTAATACACAAGTTGATTAAAATATGTACTCCCTTCATGGCAAAATTATTGTCCATAGACAAGAAACACACAGATTAAGAAAACATTAATTATCACTAATTTTATTAAATGAAATGACAATCATACCCATTTGTTGCATTTAATTCCATGGTAGGTTAACTAATAATGAGGGGTATTTTGGTAAAAGATATATTTATTTATAGAAGTAGACTATTATTTTGTGACAAAACAAAAGGAAACATGGACTATTAATATGGTACGGAGGGAGTATTAATAAGAACGAGTAAGTAAAAAACGCATAACAAAATTATGAATTTAGGATAATAGAACTAAAATCATTAACCTAAATTGTTCTATCTATAGATTCGAAACAAAAGAACCATTGACTACTTGGATTAGATGTGAAGATCTCACACAACCTAAATGGCCATTGATTGCCTACACATATATTAGCACATTTTAAACCTAAATTGCTGCTCATTTTAAGCTTAAAAGGTTAAATTGCTGCTCATTTGTCTTTTTTCCTATCAAACATAGTACATACGCCTATGCATGATAGAGGTTAACGTAAATAAGTGTTACTAAATCATAGGGGTGTCCAGGTTGGGTTGGTTTTGGGCTAAAACCGAACCCATCCTGTTAATTTCGGTTTTCAATAATTTAAACCCAAACCCAAACCAATGGATTCGGTTTTTTGAGTTCTTGGTTTTCAATGGGTCGGTTTTTGGTTTAAACACAAACCCAATTACAACCTTACTTGTTGATAGATAATAGTGACATTTCTTATATAAGAGAAGAAATGGCTTCATGTTTGTGTATTGAGGTAACATTCAAAATAAAAATGAACACAAAGAGAAGAAGAGGGAATGGGTTTGAACTCGAGGCCTGTTGTAGAGTACAAGCTTATTGTTGGATTAGGCATCTAAGCCCATAACTATTTTTGGTATGTACTTGACCTGGTTGTAGCATGGTCCTTTTGGGTTGCCTTCACCAGAGCAACTTGACTGGATGATTAATGGAGAAAGAGGTTATTATGGTTTATTAATATATTATATGAATAATATATTAAAAGAGAAATCATATTGGTCAAGAATTAATTAGGAAATTAATTTTATGGTCAAAAGATATTAATTGAACCTAAGGGACTGGAATTGCAATTATAAGATAATTGGATTTTGGGCTGAGTATCCCTTAGGAATGGGATAGACGAAATCATGGTGGAAGCCCACTTTGGATTCACCTAAGGCCTTGTTCTAGAAGGTTCCTATGGACTGCTTAAGGCCTAAGCAATCAAATTAGGGTTTTGACTGAAACCCACCCTAGCAGCTCACCTATATAAAGGACCCTAGGGCTTCACAATTCGGCTACCACTTGAACCCTAGAGATCAAGAGCCAATTTTGAGCCTCCTTCCCCTCTCTCCAAGATCATCCAACTTACATTGGTGTTTATGATCGATTAGAGGTATTACACTTGTGATACTATAACTCTCAAAGGTTGAATATTCTTGCTACAATTGAAAGGTAATCATCTAAACTTGTTTTAGTTATTGTTTTCGATTTTGTATGCTAGTATTAGGGTTTAAAATCTGTGGATGATTTGCATGTATAATTAGAGAAACCTAGATCCAAAGCTTTAGGGTTTGCATGTGAACCATATGATTGATGTAATGCTCATAACCCATCAGTGGTATCAGAGCCTAGGCTGTTTTCTATTGTATTTAATGCCTTGTTTGATCATTCATTGCTTGCAAAATCAAATTTTCTGCCCTCTGACAGTTGAACTCGTCGAGTCAACAAATGAACTCGACGAGTCCAGTCAGTGACTCAGCGAGTCGGAGAGTCAGAAAGCAGATATTTCGGGATTTTAGCCTGTTTTGGGTTGGGATAATTACCAAAAACGTTTTTGATTAATAAAATTTGATTTTTATTTAATTGATATGATTATCCTCATCCAAATAGAAGATAATTGTAAACTAATTAGATAATTATTGCCTTATATGATAACTTTAATTATTTGAATTATTTGATTGCATTATCTTGCCATGAAATTGAATTAGGTCAAATTTAGATAATTACTAATTAATTGTTTAATTAAATTATTTGTAATTTGATCTAGAAAGTTTTGAAAAGTTTCAAAACTTGCCCTAAAGTTTTGGAATTTAAATTTTTGATTAAAAGTTTAATTTTGAAATATTTAAATTCTAAACCCTAGGATTTTGCAAGTTTAAAATTCAACCCTTATACTATTATAATATTATAAGATATATATATATATATATATATATATATATATATATATATATATATATATATATATAAAAGATTAAGCTAGTCTTATCGTTAGTAGGCCTCATTCACGAAGCCGATCTATAAGGAGGGGGTATAAGGTTGCTGCCTATAAAATGGCAGTTTAATGGGTGTTCACTCTCACCAACCGCTTCCTTGATTGGTGGAGGGTCGTTAGCCGAACGGGTAGGATAGGACAACTAATTCCTCATTAATCGTATAATGATTAATAAAGTAACTAAATGTTTTTTTAATAAAATTCCCAATCTTAGTTACTTAAGGAAAAATGTGAAATGATGTTATTCTATGAAATTACACTTTGCACCCTGCCAAGTCGTTAGTGGAGCATGCGTGAATAATCGACACACTAATATGGACTAGCAATGGTGGCAAAGGGTGAATCGATGTTTATCATAGATCAATGGAGAGTGTGTGGTTAACCGACACATTGATTAGGTGGTAAATGACATCGAGAGCACCAAGTACATTTGCATGGTTATTCACACCTTGTTTGTGATCCTCGGTATCCCAGTCACAAACTTGAAGGGCATATTGAGATTTAAACATGCCATTGAAAAGTTCAATGAATCTCAAAAGATCTAGGAGTTTCAATACATTTAAAACTTAATCTCTTTTTTGTTTTTCATGGTGGAAATTAGTGAATCGTCATTCACTTACCTTTAAATTATTTACGATTAGATTATGGCATCCCTCTTCTAAATTGTAGATAATGTTGTTGGATCCTAGCCCTAATTTTTCATTTGGGTGTTTAATTGGGGATTCTTATCTAATCAAACTTTTTTCCTTTTCTATTTCAGATGTCTACTTCGAACAACAACAACGCTTCAGGCTTGAACCCTTTTGGCTCATTCTCACTCATGAATTTGTGTGGGAGGGTGATATTCGATGGGTCCAACTTCAATGATTGGATCCACAACATTCTAATGGTCACTCGTTACAAGGAAAAGGAGTATGTTCTCGACAAGGAGCTGAAAGAAGTCAATGTCAACACTGCAACTCCCGAAGAAATTGCTGCCTACGAGGCTCACGAGCGAGATGCTATGAAAGTTAATTGCATCATGCTGGCGACAATGACTGCTGAACTCGAGAAGTACGATGATGACTACTACCCTTATGAGATGCATCAAGATTTTATGGATAGGTACCATCAAAGTGCGAGGCAGGAAAGGTACGAGATCATCGTTGTGATGATCACTACCAAGATGAAGGATGGAGAGTCCATCATGGCCCACCTACAGAAAATGCAGAGATATGTGGACCGCTTGTCGAAGTTAAATGTTAACTTCGATGAGGAGTTGGCCATATATATCATTCTACACTTCTTAACTCTTTGTTACAACCAGTTTCGTATGACCTACCACATGAACAAGGAGGAGGTCACTCTAAGCAAGCTTCAAGGCTTGCTAAGGATTGCTGAGAGTAGTCTAAAAGACAAATCTGTTGCATCAAATCCTACTACCGCCCTCGTCTTGGCAATTAGGCAAGGGAAGGGTAAGAAGAGGAAGGCTCCTTCTAAGAGCCAAAAGGGAAAGTCCCACGATGTGACCTCTTCAAGTGGAACCAAGGTTGGTCCCGCTACACCCTCCTCAAATCCGAAGGATGAAGAGTGCTACTACTACCACGAGAAAGGGCATTGGAAACGAAACTGGCCGAGGTACTTGCAAGATATAAAGGATAGGAAGACAAAGCCATCCTTCGTAGATATTTATACTATTCAATCTAATAACTCATCACATGCTATGTCTTGGGTCCTCGATACAGGATGTGGTTTTCACATTTGTTCTGATATGAAGGGTCTAAGAAGAAGTAGGGATGTGGAGCATGGGAAGATAAACTTGATCACGGGAATAGGAAAGCGTCGTCTGTCACCAAGATTGGAGTTTACTCTTTAGTGCTTAGTAGTGGGTTAGGTTTAAATTTGAATAATTGCTGTTACTCGTTAGAAATGATACGAACCATTATTTCCTTTCATGGTTCGTATAAACCAGGATTTAGATTTTTGTTTGATAATGAAAAAGGTTCTATTAACGCTTTCTTTAATGGTTCTTTCTATTTTGAAGCATTTCCTTGTAATGGTATATATGAAACTATGATGGTTGTAGACAACTTAGGAAATAATGTGTTGCATATCGATTTTTCCAATAGTTTGAACAAAGCATGCTTGTGGCATTGCCGTCTTGGACATGTCAACAAGAAGCGCATAGCCCAACTCCAAAAGGATGGGGTATTGGAGTCATTCGACCCTAGGGATGATGACATGTGAGAGTCTTGTTTTCTTGGAAAGATGACCAAGTCACCCGTCTCTGGCACTTGTGAAAGGGGTGTGGGTTTATTGGATCTCATTCATACCGATGTATGTTGGCCCTTTAGATCCACCACAAGGGATGCAAGCCGCTTCTATGTGACTTTCACTGATGATTATAGTAGATATGAGTATATCTACTTAATCAAGCACAAGTTAGAAACCTTTGAAAAGTTCAAAGAGTTTAAGTAGGAAGTGGAGAATCAGCTAGGCAAGAAAATTAAGATGCTCCGATCCGATCGAGGTGGTGAGTACTAGTCTTGAATTCCATGATTACCTCAAGGAATGCGTAATTATTCCACAGTTGACGCCACCTAGGACACCATATTTGAATAGTGTGGGTGAGAGACGCAATTGAACTTTTCTAGACATGGTTCGTTCCATTATGAGTCGTGCTTCATTACCTATCTCATTTTGGAGGTATTCCTTAGAGACTGTCGTCCATATCCTTAATCTAGTCCCGACTAAGAAGGTTGCCAAAACACCTCACAAGATGTGGACATGGAAATCTCCCTCATTAGCACATATCAAGGTTTGGGGTTGCGAGGCTTTCGTAAGACGATAGACTCACGAAAAGATCGAACCTCGTAGTAAGCAGTGTATTTTCATCGGCTATCCGTAGAAGTCCTTTGTATATCTCTTCTATAGACCGAGTGACAATGTTGTCTTCGTTGCGAGGAGAGGGGTTTTCCGAGAGCAAGAACTCATAAGCCAAAAGGACATTGGGAGGCAAATTGATCTTGAAGAGCTTCAAGAATCAAGTGATGAAGGAACCTCTAACGCTGGCATTCAACCCGAGGAGGAAACTCCTGTTGAACCGATTAACAAGTCCTTACCTCTTAGACGTTCCAGTAGAGTTAGTGTTCCGCCTGTGTTATATGGTTTTCATATAACAATTTAGGGTGATATGTTTATTAGTGATAGTACACTAGTAAATTTGGATGAACCTAACAGCTATAAGGAAGCCATGGCGGTCCCGGAGTATGAAAAGTGGAAAGAGGCTATGGACAGTGAGATTCAACCCATATATGAAAGTCAAGTTGGAACTTGGTTGACAATGTACCGGGTCGTAAGACAGTGGGGTGCAAATGGATCTTCAAGAAGAAGACCGACATGGATGGGAAAGTACACACTTATAAGGCGCTATTGGTTGCAAAGGGCTTTACTCAAAATCTCGGAGTTGACTATGATGAGACCTTCTCACCAGTTGCAAAGATAAAGTCTATAAGGGTTATGCTAGCGATAAATGTTTTTCATGATTATGAAATATGGCAGATGGATGTCAAAACGACTTTCCTTAATAGGAAGTTGGTTAAAGATGTTTACATGAGTTAGCCAGAGAGTTTTGTCGATGCAAAACACCCTAATAGAGTGTGTAAGCTTAAGAAATCCATCTATGGATTGAAACAAGCGTCTCGCAGATGGAATCTCTATTTCGATGAGAAAGTCAAAGAGTTTGGTTTCTTGTGAAGCGAGGATGAGTCCTGTGTATATGTCAAAGCCAATGGGAGTATAGTTAGCTTTCTCGTTTTGTATGTCGATGCCATACTGCTCATAGGAAACGACGTCCCAACCTTGCAGGAGGTTAAGTCCTAACAAAACATTATCCCAAAAGTGATAATCAATAATTAGAGTATCCCAAATTCCAAATAACATTAAAATCTGAAGGATGTGCACGATTACTCCTTTGCATTGCCATGATCATCTGAAGTACTTGAAACAATAAACTTAAACTATAAGTCAAATCTTAGTGAGTACCCACCCCCTCCCAAAGTACCACACAAAAACATATAACTAAACAGATATCGGGTCCACAACCTCCTGGTTGGATTACCCTTGGCCCACAACTTTTTGATTGGAATGTCTCGTCCCACAACCTTTCGGTTGACTTGCCAATACATACCGGGTCCACAACCTCCTAGTTAGATTACCCCCGGACCACGGTTGGAATGCCCCAATCTGTTGACAGATAGCACAAAGCAGTACAGTCTCAACCCCATAATACTATGTCCACACACACTGTAACAACCATAAAAATTCCAACCAATTTAAACTTTTCAAAAACAACCCAATTTCATAAACTTATTACAAAAAGGTTTTCAATACAATTATTATCAGAGTCTTCCCAGAACCATATCATAAAACATAAACATGAGGAGCGGTACGATCACACCTTTGCCTTGCCATGGTCTCCTGAAGTACCTGAAACATTTTAAACCACAACTTTAAGCCCGAATGCTTAGTGAGATACCCCCAAAATACCAACCACATATACCATACACATAACATGCCATATCATAACAGAACATAGAACAACCATGCACTTCGGGTCTACTGTGTGACTGGTCTGTCGCACCGGGCCTTCAGTCCACCTGGTCCACCCTCCGAGTCTAGCCATATCCATCGAGTCTGCAGTGTGGTTGGTCCACCCGCACCGGGCCTTCAACCCACCTGGTCCACTCTCTGAGTCTACAGCATGACTGGTCCGCCCGCACCGGGCCTTCAGTCGGCCTGGTCCACTCTCCGAGCCTCGGCATGTCTGGTTCGCCCTCGTGTGGCCTACAACCTATCCTGACCGCTCGCTGGGCCTTCGGGATATCCGGTCCGCCCTGGGTATGTTGGCCTACAACACAAAGCAGGACCCGCCTCAACCCAACCCCAGTCAACCAACCATGTGCACATAAACATATAACCACATAACAATTAATCATCAGTCAACCGATCTAGCAGATCACATACATAGCATACTCTAAGCAGGATACCAACCTAACAGGTCACTAACATATACCATCCTAACTACCATGATGCAAACATAGCAAAGCAATAACACAACAACAATACCCGGATTACATGATCCAAAAAGACAGATTACGCGGCCCAAATACCCAAACATACCCCAAACCGCGGCCCAAAAATCATGATCCAAACAGACAGATTACGCGGGGCGTACCTGCACGTACGCTTAGCGTACCAGCTCTATGACCAGTACGCTGGGCGTACCTGCACGTACGCTCAACGCAGTGCTCTGTTAAGTCATTTCCTCATTAAGTGCTTACTACACCATTCCAAGGACTAAAAACTCAGATCCATGTCTTATTTCACGACTTAAACCATAAAGTCACTGACTTGGTGACTTAATATGGCTCAAACCAACTCAAACTTCCAAAATGAACTTCTACATCCAAGAAAAGGACTAGATCTCATGCATGGGCTTAATAGAACCCCAAAGGTTGTAACTTTACTGCTTATGGGACTCATATGACTCTAAGGGAGGCAACCCTGGTCTTAGAAATGAGCTTAACTCGCCAAGACCCAAACTTGGGACCAAAAAGGTCCATAAACTTGAACTAGAGGAGATTTAAGAGATTAATCATCAAGCTCAAAATGGGTTCTCCAAGGTCAAACACACCCAACAATGGAGGTGGGACGGCTCTCTAGGGTTTCTGAGGGTAAGAGAGTGTTTATGGAGGCTAGGGTGAGAACCATTACGTTCCTTTTATAGTTCTTAACCCAAAAATTAGGGTTTTAAGACTCTGAGCGTACGCCTTAAACACCCGCGTCCAACTTGCCTCATTACGCTGGGCGTACCCATGCGTGTCCCATCTTTCATGCATGGTCTTTTGCTTCACTTTTTCCCATTATGGGCCATAAATGTCCATATCTTTAAAGCATCATAACTCCTTCATTCTAGATCCGATTCTAATGAACTTTATATCCACGGAAAGGTGGCGAGAAGATCTTCGCTTCTAGCAGCACACCCTGATCCGAAACCTTCCCGAATAATAACTCATCGCTCATGAAAGACCGAAACGCCTTTACTCTTGATCTCGGGAACCCATCAATAGATATTTTAAGAACGGGGTGTTACACACACATACACACACACACACACACACACACACATATATATATATATATATATATATATATATATATATATATATACCTAGTCAACAGACAAACATACAACTTAACAGATCAGTACAACATAGCAACATCCTCAATACCAGGATACATATTCTAATGGGCTGACATTGGTGCCTTCGACCCATAAGAACAGTGAGGAAAACTCACCTCTCAATTCGAACAAATAGTTGAATAGGTGATATTACCATATTTATGCATGTTTTAGGCAATATTTACTTATATTTTTATACATATTTTGGTTATTTGCATTGAATAATGATAATTATAAGTTTAAATTATACTTTGCAGCTAAATAGAAGTGTTCTTGAAGAAAAGCGACTAAAAACGACAAAGCTTGGAACTTTGGAGGCGTAGAGACTAAAAGAAGAAGAAACCCACGTAAGAATCTAAATTCATGACATGAGGATTGCTTACTTACGACGAGAGTTAGAATATTCCATAAGATTAGCATCACATAGATGAATCCTTGTCAAACACGGACACTTACAAATTCACGTCGTGAGACATACTTGCTCACGATGTGAGTACGGTTAATATAGAAAACTATATATATATATATATATATATATATATATATATATATATATATATATATATATATCCTTGAGTATTACGTTTTAAAAAGCTTTTGGCTGACTTGGAGAGTTTCTGGAGACGAAAATTACAGAGTTCAAAGGCCTGGTAGTTGGTTTACATACCAAGGAAGAAGGAGAAGTTCATAATTAGCTTAATAGTTTGGTACATTTAAATATGTTTTTGAATATGATTTGTGTTAGTTTGTTTGTTAACATGTCCAACTAAATCTATCTGCTTCTGCTAGCTAGATGAAGCTGGAGCTCATGGTTTCAATACTTTAACTTTGATTTACTTGTTGGTTATGACTTGTGTTTGATTGATTGAACCTAGCATGTTTGATTTAATATTTGATTGCTTTAAATTCTTATTCTGTGTAGTTAGTGAATATGAATCTACATGAATTTGAATACCTAATAATTCGGTGAACACTAGTTTATTAGAGCTAAGATCAAACCAACTTAGATAAGTAATTGAACTATTCAATTTAGTTGTGCTAGAGAACTCATATTATGACCGTAAGTGTGTTTTTCAAATCAATCTTACATGACTCCAGTTCTATTTAATAATTGATTCTGTGTTAACTATTTTGTGACCATACATATATCTACATGAATTAATTAATGTTAGTAAATTTAGAACTGAATTGGTAATACTATCTTAATTGGCAACCAACAGTAATTGTCATAACTAATTTATAAACCATTGAGGGAAAGTGGATTCGAACTAATAGAAGTGTTTTGTTTATTGATTGAATTTATGTTAAAGAATTAAGTTTCTAAATTTGCAAAATTAGATAAAACCCCTTCCTTTGTTAGAAATTAGGTTAATTTAATAGTAGGTAGATTAATTAGTTAAAACCGTTCCCTGTGATCGACACCCGACTTACCAAAACTATTCTATAATTTGACTAGGTACACTGCATAGGTGCATTTTAGTTAGTTAAGTAGTTAGGTTATAAATTTAGAATTAGGTGTACCTATTTGCACGTATCAAGTTTTTGACGTCGTTGCCGGGGAACGGAGTATTTAATTGTTGATTTATTTGCTTTAAATTAATCGATTCTTTTTGTGTGGTAAAACTTACAAAAAGTTATTTTTCAGTTTAGTGTTTTCTCCAGTACTGAACTCACGACGTGAGCTTTATTGGCTCACGACATGAATCTAGTAATTTTTAGTTTTCTTTGTTTTTCTGTTTTAGTTCTATTTTTTGTTTTTATTTTTGTTTATTTTGTAGAAGTTCATGACCAGAGGCTCTAATACACCTTTGGTGCCACCATTTGAAGATCCAGAGTCAACCCTTCACAAGAAGACAGATAAGAATGTAGGAGTGAATGAAACACCAAAAAAAGTCATCTTTCAAAGACCTCTTTGGAAAGAATTTGGGAAAGAAAGTGGGAGAGTCGAGTACATCATCAAGGGACAAAAGCTAGATAGAAAGATTTGAGCAAGATCCAAACCCAAAGGAGTCCGAGTACGAATCCGAGCCTGAATTTGCATTAAATAGAAGTGAATCTGAAGACGAGTCTGATAACGAGATGGTGAATATTAAGAATATGTCCATGGGAGATTACAAAAAGCGAATTAGAGATGATGCTGGTCCTGGCCTAATACAACCTGCAATTCCTACACCTGCCCCATTCGAACTGAAAGGACACACCCTTGCTGTACTTAGGGATGTACCATTTTTTAGAAAGGATCATGAGGATGCTTACAAGCATTTGAATGAAGTAAATGACATAGCAGATTATTTCAATATCCCAAATGTTCCTAGAGAAACAGTCTTGCTGAGGATGCTACCAGTCACTTTTAAGGGAGCTGCTAAAGACTGGCTAAAGGCACTACCACCTGGTGCAATCACTACTTGGGTTCAAATACGCGAATAGTTTTTAGACCATTTTTGCTCACCTTCCAAGATAGCTAAACTCAAAAAGGCAATAGAAAATTTTAAGCAAAATCCAGGTGATTCACTTTATGAGGCATGGGAGCGCTATAAGGGATTGTTGAGAAATTATCCTCAAAATGACTTCAATATACAGCAAGAAGTGTCAATATTTTATGATGGTGTTAATGTCATGACAAGGCAAATCCTTGATTCTCAAGGAACACTTACTTAGAAAAATTTGGGGGAAGTCAAGGAGTTAGTTAAAGAATTTGCAAAGCATTCTCGTGAGTACCATAATCCAAGAAATGACGGAGTTCAAGGAAGCAGGGGTGGAAATTCTGCATACATGGCCGCTATAATGGCCATGCTTGATACAATGGACAGGAGAATGACAAAAATGGACCAAACATTACATGCTATAAGAGTTGGATGTGAAAGGTGTAATGGTCCACCCTTGACTAAGGATTGCCACTAAGATGATAATGGGTATAAAAAAGCTCAAGTTTGCTATTCTAGTGGGGATAAATATGATGAAGATTGGAGAAAACCAAAGAGGAAGTGGCTGCCATATGACGAATACAAGAAGCAAAAAGAAGAAAAATATAAGCAGACAAGCTGAGGCTTCTACCAAAAAGAGCAACCACCATCCGAGAAGAAGGTTAACTTTAAAAACATGTTGACCTGATTTATGGAAGCTTCTGAGAAAAGGCATGATGATACTGATGCAATGCTGAAAGAGCACATGAAGATGATGAAAGAACAACATAAAATGATGATTGATCAGCAAGCCTCATTAAGAAATCATCAAGCATTGATCTATAATCTCAAAGTTCAACTTGGTTAATTAAAAACTTTGGTAAACAACAAATTATCCTCACAAATTCCTGAAAAACAAACTCAATCCCATGTCCATCATCAATGATGATCGAGAATGAAGAAGAGACCATTTCTAAGTTATTTGAAGCATTAGAGGAGGAGCCAAAACTAGCCGAACCAAAACCGAAGCGGTCAAAAATCGAAGATAATATATGTGCTTAAACACCGAACTCACGACGTGAGCCCTCTATGCTCATGACTTGGGATCAGTTTGATTAGAAAAATTCAGAAATTGTTCCGGCTTATCGTCCGCCTTTACCGTTTCCGTCTCGAGATAATCTTAGTCCACTGGAAAGGGAGCAGCATTTTGAGTTTATAAAGTACGTAAAGGGTATTCTTATAAATACTCATTTTATTGAGTTATTATCAAAAATTCCTGAGTACACATAGTTCCTACAAGATTTGATAGACACTCGTCAATAATTGAAGAAAAATTCTAAGGTTATTTTAAGTGAGCAAAGTTCAAAGTAGTGCTGGGAGAGTTACCTAAGAAGATGGGAGATCCTGGACGCCTCACTCTTCCATGTGAGTTTGGGAATAAGGTGAAGACTTATGCTTTAGCCGATTCTAGGGCTAGCATAAATTTGATGCCTTATTTATTTTATCAGAAGTTGAATATTCAGAAGTTGAAGGCTACGAAAATGACTATGCACATGGCAAATCGTTCCGTGACACAGCCCCGGGGCATTGTAGAAGATATTCTAGTTAAAATTGGGAAATTCGTTTTTCCAATAGACTTTGTGGTTTTAGATATGAAAGAAGATCCCTAAGTTCCGATTATTCTTGGCCGCCCATTATTTAATACTACTGGAGCCTTGGTTGATATTCGCGAGTCCAAGCTTACTTTGAGAGTTGGAGATGAAGAGGAAACTTTTGGAATAAAAGAAGATTTCCAAGGGAGTGATGTTCAAGGTGAAGTATTCAATATTGATGAAAAAGATGAACTTAGAGAATTGGAGAAGTTAATGGAAGAGGAAATTAAGACAATTCAACAAGTCAAGCGTACGAAACAAAGAGCATCCGTTCCATTTTTTGTTGAAGTGATTGCTTTTACAACACCAACTTCTTGGGTAAGTAAGGAAAGCGACGATTTATCGAGTAACGAGGATGAAGACGAGGTTACTTCTAAGGACATGACTTCAGCTGATGAAGAAAAGAAGATTACATTAGAGCTTAAAAAGAATGAAGAAAGCTTAGAGAATAAAGGGACCAAAAGAAAGCTCGACGCAAATGAGATAAAAGCTAAAAAGGAAAACTCGAAAAAAGCGTATAAAAGACAAGTTCAAGCTTACAAGAGGCGATGGAAGGAGCAAAGAGTTCAGTTGGCGATGGACTCTTCAGACAACTCAACGTGAGGAGGCACGGAGTCCGGCTCACGAGTCCATAAAAAAGAACGGCTTCTCGGGAGGCAACCCGAGCCCGGTTTGATTTTCTTTCTAGTTTTTTTTAGTTTTTAGGAAAATTAATCATCTCATCGTCCAAGTAATCTTATGAATGGTAAAACAGTAACTGTAGGGTCCCTGAATTAAGTGGTAATTAATTAAGATTTATAGTTAATAAAAAAAATTGGATGTATTAAGTGAATATCTGATCAGACCAAACTCACGACGTGAGCACGAGTGCCTCACAACGTGAGTTGAAAGGACATTTACGAATCACTTTTCTGTTAGCCCAATAAGTATATAGGCCCACTTGTTGATTAATCAAATGGCCCAACTGATAGCCCAAAACTCACGACATGAGTCATTACAAATTCACGACGTGAATGTTAAATTACACAGGACCACAGATAAAGGACTAGAACCCACTTTCACCTAATCACTTCTCCATTCCCACGCAATGAAGCTGTTTTTCCTGGTCCCCCATTCCGGTTGCGGCCAAACACAACTCTATAGTCCATTTTTTTTATGTAATTTTCACTTTAAGGTAATTATTTCTTACTTCTAATGGTTAATTTTCTTTAGTTGTGGAATAAAGGGATTAGGTTTGTGCTTAGTCAAAATAACGGAATTTTGCCCGAAACGTTATGTTATACCCATTGCATGTTACTTGTTTAGGCTTAGAACCGACTTAGGAGAAAACCCTAACAACAGTTTCAGACTCATTTGTGCATAGCCTTGAACGATTCGTTTGGGCAGGCCGAACTCACAACGTGAATTTCTAGGGATTCACGACGTGAATTCTGGGCTTCATGCAACCTGTTCTGTTAACCTTCTAATGTGCTGGAAATTTTGTTTTGTTTTGTTGTTTCTTTGTTTTTTTTTGCGGGAAATGGCTCCTAGGTATGAAATTCCAGTTGGGGTGGCTAACTTGCATCCATTTTATGTATTTCCAATGAATGTGTGGAGGGATGTTTTTACACGGTATAGCAATCGTTTGGGTTGGTTACACAACCAAGAGTTTTCAGTTGCCCCGACTGGGAATTGAAAAAGATTAAGAGAAGTTGGATTGGCTGATAGGTTGAACCCATTTCTTATGAAACTATTTATGAGGAATGGGTATTCTTTCACGTGCAAGGAGTGGAACAATCTTTTCGCTATTCAAGAGTGGGTTTATAAGGAGCTGTGTGTGGAATTTTTCTCTACTGTGGCATTTCACAAAAATGTCCAATATCCCACTTTTCCACAAGAATTAGTTTTCCGTTTAGGCGGAGAATACCGAGAGTGTAGCTTGGTTGAGTTTTCGCGGAAAATAGGTTTGTATGAGGCTCATGAGGCCATGTCTCCCGAGTTCGCTATGTTTTTTACGAGAGGCCGCCCGTGGTTATGAGGGAGAAACATCGGGGCTTCAATTATGGAGCAATATCGCATCGGGAGTGTTCAATTCCGGGGTGTCACCGGAATGTAGTATCAAGTCGCCCATTCACCGTCTTATCCACCGACTAATCTCCTTTTCCATTCACCACAAGAGCCATGGGGACAAAGTTACCAACATAAATTTGTTTTTCTTATGGAGTGTTTTATAGCTAGGGGTGTGTTGCAACATCCCGTACTTTTTGGCCCGCTACTTGGCGGAGTATATAGTGAGTTCCCGCCCTGGGAGCCCGATATGTGGAGGAAATTTTGTCACCCGTTTGGCCCGATCTTACGGGGTGATAGTTCCCGACATTACAAGGTCACTAACTTGTATGGCGGGAACTGAATTTTCCTTGGGTTATTTAAAGATGATGAGGGTGGTGACCAATTATGGGTCACATTGGGGTATCGTGCACACTGATGATGATGAAGAATAACCAAGCACGCAACCCGAGCAATAATCGCAGCCGAGACCTCACCGACGAAATGTGCAACCATGTGGAGAAACGGGAAGAGTTCATGTATTTGAAGGAGGAATGCCCACCGACCCATTCCAAAGTCGGGTGGGTTCTTATTTGGACAACCTTCGTGGGGGTGTTAATTATAATACCCAACTTGTCGAGGGTATCTATTCCCACATGGGTGTGGTTGGACCACCCACCGTGCCGACGCAATGTCCGTATATCCCGACATGGGAGGAACTTTGGATGCCGAGAGGAGATGGGGCTGGAATAAGCCGGGAAATTGAAGATGAAGATGATGATTAATTGTTTTAGTTTATTTTGTTTATTAAAGTTTGGTTTTGTTTTTGTTTGTTTTTGGGTGTGTTTGGATTGTAAAACTATTGAAGTTATTATGTTATTTTTCTATTTCCTTTGGTTAATTTTCAGATTTGCTAGAGGAGTCGCGGGAGAGGAATGTCGAGAAATTAGTTCGTTCATATTTAGCCGAGAGAGCGTTAGAATCGAGAGTCGAGATCCACAATTAGAAATAAGTGTGGGGCGAGTCAAGAGAGAGGATAGAGTTAGAGAAGAGTCATAAAATGATGCATTAGAAGGGTCTTAATCCATTAAGACATTTAGTTGAAGTCAAGAGTTGAAGGCAGAATTACTTTTTGTTTGCCAGTACTCACATCGTGAATCATTAATGTTCACGTCGTGAGTCAAGTTTTAATGGTTCCAAGAATTCGTGTTTTAGCGACCTCATGACGTGATTATTATTATACTCATGTCGTGAATTAGGTATTTCCATACAATTGAAGACCATTGACATATTATTATTCCATGGTTCACCGTTATTCTTCTTGGGATTTATATGGAGACAATTATGGCTTATTTTTTCAATCAGCCAATGTGGTGTGTACTTTCCCACATTGTTCTTTCCGTTTTCGAGATTTCCACTGCATTTATTGAAGACTGAAGTTTCCATTCCATATTTTTCCGGCACATTACATATCTCGCGTGATCAAGATCCAAGTTCCTATATAGAATAGTCCTTATTCAAGATGCACAATTTTTCTACACATTTGAAGTTCGATCTCACCACTGCTATCCCAGGGGAGTCGGTTCCTTTTTCTCCCTTTTATTGCTTTTAATTTATATCATGCATACAATGAGGGCATTGTATGTAATAAGTGTGGGGTAGGGGGTCGGAAAAGTAAAGAAAAAGTAAATTGCTAGAAATGGGTAAATTTAAAATTTTTAATAGGTTTGAAATAATAATTTAATCTAGTGATAATAATTTGAACTTAAGTTGCTAGTATTATATGGGGTGATCCGATGAGAGCTCAAATGTTTAGTTGAGCCAGTAACGTTATAGTGCATTTGTGGACCCCTTTATTCTAGTGAAATCATGGGACAAAAACACAACCTCGCTTAGTTTGAGGATCGCAATATGTTTAGCATAGCGTACCAGAAATGTATCTAGGAAAGCTTATGTAGTCATTGCACTTAGGCTAATACCTTAACCAATAAAGGTTGAAGTTAAGCGCCCCTACTTAAGCATGTAGGTTTTTGAGTGAAAAAAGTGAGTTGTATGTAAAAAAGAAAAGAGAGAAATTACTATTAAGTAAAAAGTCAAAGAATTTTTGGAGCAGTCAAGTATAAAGTATGAAGATCAAAGATAAAAAATTCTGAAGAAATTCAAAAGTTGAAGATACCAAAAATCACACAAAAAGGTGGTGAATTCAAAGAAATTAAAGATCAGATATTCAAGAAAGGAAGAATTCCAAGAGCTCCATTGTGGTATCAAAAGTTGTACTTTCTTGATTATGTATGTTTGGGTAGCTTTACAAAAATACCTTGAGGTTAGAAAGATTTATGCGGATGGATTAGGAGGGATGCATAAAATGAGTGTTGCTCAAAAGAAGTGGACGAGTGTTTATGAGGATTATGAGTATTCAGAATTAGGGGAGGGGGGGGGGGGTTCCTTAGGAAAATTTTAAACACAAATGCATGCGTTGCGATCTTAGCATAATGGTTGAGTTTGAATTGGATTACTCTATGTGATATTAATGATACGAGTTTGAGTTTAAATAATTAGATTTTCTTGAGGGCAAGCAAAGAATAAGTGTGGGGTATTTGATATTGCCATATTTATGCATGTTTTTAGGCAATATTTACTTATATTTTATACATATTTTGGTTATTTACATTGAATAATGATATTTATAAGTTTAAATTATACTTTGCATCCAAATAGAAGCATTCTTGAAGAAAAGGGACTAAAACGACAAAGCTTGGAACTTTGGAGACGTGGAGAATAAAAGAAGAAGAAACCCACGTAAGAAGCTAAATTCACGGCGTGAGGATTGCTTAATCACGACGTGAGTTAGAATATTCCAGAAGATTAGCATCGTGTAGAGGAATCCTTGTCAAACAGGGATACTTACAAATTCATGTCGTGAGACATACTTTCTCATGACGTGAGTACGATTAATTCAGAAAACTATATATATCCTTGAGTATTATGTTTTAAAAAGCTTTTGGATGACTTGGAGAGATTCCGAAGACAAAAATTACAGAGTTCAAAGGAGTGGAAGTTGGTTTACATACCAAGGAAGAAGGAGAAGTTCATAATTAGCTTAATAGTTTGGTACATTTAAATATGTTTTCGAATATGATTTGTGTTAGTTTGTTTGTTAGCATGTCCAGCTAAATCTACCTGTCTGTTAGCTAGATGAAGCTGGAACTCATGCTTTCAATACTTTAGCTTTGATTTACTTGTTGGTTATGACTTGTGTGTTGAATGATTAACCTAACATGTTTGATTTAATATTTGATTGCTTTAAATTCTTGTTTTGTGTAGTTAGTGAATATGAATCTGCATGAATTTGAATACCTAATAATTCAATGAACACTAGTTTATTAGAGCTAAGATCATACCAATCTTAGATAAGTAATTGAACTATTGAATTAAGTTGTGCTAGAGAACTCATATTATGACTGTAAGTGTGTTTTTCAAATCAATCTTACATGGCTCCAGTTCTATTTAATAAATGATTCTGTGTTAACTATTTTGTGACCATACATAGATCTACATGAATTAATTAATGTTAGTAAATTTAGAACTGAATTGGTAATACTATCTTAATTGGTAACCAACAGTAATTGTCATAACTAATTTATAAACCATTTGAGGGAAAGTGGATTCGAACTAACAAAAGTGTTTTGTTTATTGATTGAACTTGTGTTAAAGAATTAAGTTTTTCTAAACTTGCAAAATTAGATAAAACGCCTTCCTTTATTAGAAATTAGTTTAATTTAATAGTAGGTAGATTAATTAGTTAAAACCATTCCCTGTGATCGACACCCGACTTACCAAAACTATTCTATAATTTGACTAGGTACACTGCCTAGGTGCATTTTAGTTAGTTAAGTAGTTAGGTTATAAATTTAGAATTAGGTGTAGCTATTTGCACGCATTAATAGGTATCTACTCCAAATATCAGCTCTACCCGTCACCTTCCAGAGATGTAGGAGGGTACAAAAATTCTATATGCAAGGTTGTTCCAAGCTTCCAATCTGTTCTATTTTCCTTCTTCTTCCTCTATGAACACCAAAAGACACACCAATGGCTCAAGAATGCTCAAAAACGAATTAGGAATTACAAATGGATCGAAATAGGGCTGGAAGCTGATGAAATGAATAAGAATTGAGGGTTAAGAATGTTTAAATATGGTTAAAACCCTAAAATTGGGGTTTGCACCGTGGCCACTTACGCCCAGTGTACGCATGCAACTTCCAAAAATTACAAAAATACCACTAAGGGCCAAAATGTAGTTAATTCTCATATCAAGGGTTAAAAGTGGAAATACCTCAATATCAAAATGTTAAGAATAAATCTTGAATAATCGATTAGATTCAAACAGGTAAAAGAATTAAGAACACTGAATGAAGATCAAATGTGTCGAATGATTAATAATCACAACCTTAGAAGAGCTCGATGAAGAACTGCTACTGTAAAGGCTGTATATGGTTTAAAAACTTAGACGATTACAAGACACGGTGCATGCATGCACCTTAAATAGTAAAACCCTAATAATTAATTAACGGGTGGACAGGCCCAACTTGGTGTACAAATGGACTAAACAATTACAAACTCAATGACGCAACATATAAGACCCAACAATCTCCCCCTTTGCATCACTTGTGGGAGGAGACCTTCACTATGGAGTTCGCTTCTGTACTTCAAAGTGTTTTGGAATGATGCTTAACAAGGCTTTGCGAACCTCGATATACCAAAGGATCATATCCAAGAAACACTTCTTATCTCCTTTACGATTCCCTTTGCATTTGACCATAAACTCCAAGATATATTGCAGGCAAGATGTGGTGTAAAGATGCTTATCTTCTAGATTATGGAAATCAACATATATGAAAATCCATACACCACACATCCTTTTGTATCTTCCCTGGCTTCATTTTATCAAAATCTTCTGGAGCTTATTTGGGGAGCACAGACGGCCTCTTTCTCAGAACGATTGCGATTTCAACATCCATTTTGCTAACCTCTTGAATGTATGAGATTAACATTCATTTGAGATGAGAAACAATAGGTTCATACTTCTATTCATCCTTGAGCAACATGTTGAACAACAAAATCCAATCGTATGGGTTCAGGTAAGGTAGAGCAGCAAGTGTAAACTCGCATACCTAACCCGTAGAACCTCTAGCAACCGTAAAACGAGTGGTTGGGAAACTATCGGTTTCAATTATACCTGAAACCTTCAAAAAAATTATCTTTTTAACACTCCAGGTTTCACACTGAGGCTTCATGTGCTTCAAGTAGAACGAGAAGAGCAAATGGCCAGCGCCATTGTCTGTCAGAGGAACGTTCGCAACTTTGACAAACCTACAAAACTTGAAGGCTTTTGGAGTGATTGGAAGATCCAGTTGCGAATCTTATGTGTTCCGTAAATCAAAGGATGCAACAGGCTCTAACCAATATTGGTTTGGAATATATATGGCCTCGCTCATAATTCACTCCAAAGTCCACAATGGAAATAAAAGCTTTTGGCTTTCCAATGTGACTTGAGCTTTCCCATTCAGCTTTCTCTTTCTCTTCTACTTCTCTTACAGTCTGATTATGCTCATCGATCTTGTAGAGTCTAAGTGTTATAAAAGTCGAAGTGTTTGTTTCTTTAGTTTCTCATGTTAGTTATTTTACTAAGTCACATTTTGTGCGAAGTGTATTGCTATAGACTTAGTATATTTTTTGTTCACTCAGGTTGCCTATAAATAGGGACTGAGGTTAGAAGTAGAAGAAGCTTGTCATGAGTATTCATTCTACTTAATACTTTGTAATCAGTTCTTCATCAATATAAGATCTGATTAATATTTACTCTCGATGTTCATACTTTTCATTCATTCAATCATGATTGCTTTCTAAATCTCGATAACAATTCTCTTCAATTGGTATCAGAGCAGGATTCAAACTGCATTGATCTGATTTTCGTTTTAGAATCATTTGTTTTTTGAGTAGTAACTTTACTCAAAATTTTCCGCACATTTTGGTTTTGAAAATCACTTTTGATCTTCAGATTTGAATCGATTCTGCCTTTGAATTGTTTAATCGAGTGATCGATTAGCAATTTGTGATCATTTTATTTGATCAATTCTCAAATTCATCAAGTTTTTCAAGCTTTCTAAAATTTCTCGTGTTCATCAATGGCGAACTTTAACATGAATACGATGACTTCTTTCTCTCACTTTCTTGGTTCTTCAACCAACATTCTGATGTTAATCCCTGAATACTATGATCAGTGGGCTGACAGAATGGAGGATTACTTAAATGGAATTGATGAAGAACTTTGGAATTGTATCAATGGAACAGTTCAAGCTCCTGCAAATGTTCAATCAATTGGATCATCTGCCACTTCAACTGAAGTTGCTGAACAACAAAATCGCTTGAAGAAGAATGAAAAGAGATGCATGAGGGAACTAAGAGGTGCTCTACCTCCTGTGGTTTACAATTACATTTGTTGTTGTAAAACAGCCAAGGAAATCTGGATCACTCTGACAGAGAAGTATCAAGGTAGCGAAAAGACGAAGATCAACTCTGTGAAGCAATGTCTTGTTGAACTTAAGGAATTCAGACAAAAGGATATTGAAACTCTCGAAAACTACTATGATCGTCTGAATGAGCTTGTTTTTCACTGTAATAGGTATGGAATCATGAGGTCTCTCATGGAATTCGATTTAACATTCATCATGGGCCTTCGCAAGGAATGGCGAAGTGTGAATATGATGATAAAGAATCAACAAAGTTTTGATACAACCAGCTTGAATGATCTCTACAACCAGCTGAAAACACACGAAAGTGAAGTTTCAGAAATGTTTGAAGAATCAAAAAAAAGTCTAGGAGGTCCTTTGGCTTTGGTTTCAAAGATTTCAGAAGTTGAAATTAATGAAATAGATGGTTCAGACAATGAAGGTTTGTTAATAAACTCTGATGATGAAGCTGTGGCATTCTACTCAAACAACAGAGTTAAGAAATTTTTCAAAAAGCCTTTCAATCCAAAAGGAAAGTCAAATGATGCGAAGAGTGGTGTCGCAAAAGCTAGAGGTGAGGAGAAGAAAAAGTTGGAGAAGAATGATGAAAAGCAAAAAGATGCAAAGGATGCGAAGAAACTGAAAGGTGATTCTGGAATCTATTGTCACTACTGCAATGGTGCAAATCACTTCGCAGCTGATTGCATGTTGTGAAAGAAAGAGGAGAAAAAGAGCAAAGTTAAAGATGAAGCCTACTATTCGGAAAAGATTGAAGAGTTGCGTGCGAAGACAAAAGGAATGTCATTAGTGGCAAAAGGAGAGTCTGATGAAGGAGAGAGTGGAACATATCAGATCTGGTCTTCAGGATCTGATGATGAAGAAATGAGGCATCCAACACATGGAGCTATGTTTGCAAGCTTTGAAGACAACTGCGAAGAGAATGTATCAGGTCGATGCTTCGTGTCCAAATCCACAGATAAATCTCCAATGACCACCAAGGTACATGCTATTCTTAAATCTTTTAATATTCCTTTATCTGCTTATGATGCTGAAATTACTTCATTTGATGATACTGTGGCTTATTTTGATTATGTTATTGTGTCTGCTAGTACTGAAGCTCAAAATCTAAATATGCAACTAGTTGAGACACAGAGAGAATTAGAAAATAAACGAAGCAGAGTAGACAAACTTGAACTGCAGATCAAAAATGTAAATTGTGATAGGGACAATCTTGGAAATGAAGTTAGGTTGTTACTAGCACAAAGAAATATCTACTGTAACTCTGCTAAACATTTGTATGCGAAACTAACTGCTTTACATCATTCATCTAAAATTAGCAAAGAACAACATAGGAAACTTTTACCTTTTCTTGAATATGAACGTGAAAAAGTTGATGTTGTTTCTTATGATTGCGAAAACACAATTGCACAATTTGACAAAGTACCTGATGATAGATTCGCATATGGTATTGTCAAAATTGATAAATTCTTGAATGCTGATGAGTTGGTTGAAATTGTCAATGAAAGTTTGACAAATAATGAACAAGTGAAAATCTTAAAGAAAACTGAAAACTCAATTGTTGATTCTCAACTCAATTATGCTGATGTCGATGACAATTCAGATAATGTGAGTGAAATCAGTGAGATTGAAGAGGAAGAAGAGGTTGATTGTTCTCAATTGTCAATCATTAATATCACATCTAAGATCAAAGGTAAAGAAATTATAGTTGATTCAATAGTAAAGGATGAAAATGATAAACCCTCTACTTCATAACTTAGTGACTTTGATAATGTGGAAGTTGAAAGCTGGAAGTCTGATGACACTGATGAAGAAAAAGAAGAAGTGAAGGATTCGCATGAGACAACTCAATGAGTTACTGTTAATCAAGTGTTTGGTGATACGAAAGATTTCGACAACATTCTTAGTGACAAAGGTGCACATTATTTGGAAACTAACACTGTGGTTTATCCAAATTTTAGATGCACAGATAACACATTTTTTCCGAATCAAGTTTTTGTCACAATTGGGAATGTTGAGAATATTAATCCTGAATTCAACAAAATGGTTGAAAATGATAATCAAAGGTAAACTACTGAAGGTTTCTTTGCAAATCAAAACACAGTAGAAAACAATTTGATTCAAAATTCTTATGTTTTTCAAAGTCAAAAATCATCACAAAAATGGGTGGTTAAACGTCAAAAAGAAAACAAAGTTTTTGAAAAAGATGAAAAACCAAAAATGGAAGTGAAACTAAATTCTCATGAATTCAAATTGATGGTTGGAAAGTATTCAACAGAAAATAATGTTTCAAAAAAAAGAAAGAAAAGCAATCATTTGGCAAGTTGTGTCAAATGATAAGTCAAAAATTGACAAAGCACAAATTTCAAAGGAAAAATCATCAAAAGTTCAAAAGGATACAAGTTTTCACAAACCAATATATTCTGTTGACAAAATTCCAAAGAAAAATAATGATAAATTTGTTCGGACATATGACAACATTAGAAAATTTGAGACTTCGCAAAAATTTGTGAACAATCATAAGTTTCATAATGCTGGAAAATCAACAAATAATTCATCAACTTTGAATGTTAAAACTCAATCAAAACCAAAATTTTCACCTAATCTACCTAATTTTCCAAATCCTTCAATCTCAAAACCGACCAAAGTTTCGTATACAAAAGGAAAATATGATGTTTATGCGATCAACCGTTGGCTTGAAGGGAAAGGAAAACAATATCAAAATGGGAAGTTCTCAAAGCAACAGATCAAGACTGCATTTGACAAGTTCGTGAATAACTCTTCTACGGGTAGTTCATCATCTCATGATTCGCAAGTTCCAGTACAAAAATGGAAACCAATTATCAAAGTTGCGAATGTTGTGAAAGATGAGATGAGAGTCAATGGAAATCCAAAACTGTTGAACAACTATACTTCAATATCTAGAACTGATGATGTTGATTTAATGGATATTGTCTCAGATAAAGTGAAAACATGGTTTTTAAATTCAAAGAATTTGTTCAAAAATACTAATGACGGACCCAATAAGTTTTGGGTTCCTAAATTTTTTTATTAAATGCAGGTGATGTGTGATGAGCAATATGATGCGAAATGGTATATTGATAGTGGTTGCTCTCGTCACATGACCGTCAACTGTTGCTACAATCAATAAAAAGAAGTACATTTTAGTTATTGTTGATGATTTTTCTCGATTCACATGGGTATTTTTTCTCAGGTTAAAATCTGAAGTTGCTCAGATGATGATTGATTTTATCAAAAAGATTGAGATTAGTCTTAAAAAGAGTGTTCGCAAAATTAAAAGTGATAATGGTTCTGAGTTTAAAAATCAAACACTTGATTCCTTTCTCACAGGCAAAGGCATTTCGTATAATTTCTCATCCCCATATACTCCACAACAAAATGGTGTTGTTGAAAGAAGAAATCGATCTTTATGCGAAGCAGCCAGAACCATGTTGACATATGCGAATCTACCTCAATATCTTTGGGCTGAAGCAGTTTCTACTGCATGCTTTACTTAGAATCGATCATTCATTCATCGAAGATTCAATGTTACTCCATATGAAATACTCAACAATAGAAAACCTAATGTAAAATTCTTTCATTTTTTGGTTGCAGGTGTTTTATAATGAATCTCAAAGATAATTTGACCAAGTTCCAAGCTAAAGCTGATGAAGGCATATTCTTAGGATATTCGCACAATTCAGTTGCATACAAGGTGCTAAACAAGTGAACAAGAAAAGTTGAAGAAACTTTCAACTTAACCTTCGATGATTACTATCTTAAACAAATGGATAGTAAATTTTAAAATAAATCAATTCTTGTTGATTCAGATACTCACATTGATAATTCTGAAATAAATGATTTTGATTATGACTTAATTTTTGGAATACCTGACAGGGAAATTGATGCGGAAACTATTGCTCCTGAGAATCAAACATCAGAATCCTCAAAACATACTGATGATTCAACAATCACTACAAGGTCAATATCTTGCGAAAGTGTGCCTGAAGTTCGTATGGAGGGGGAGCATACGATCGACAATGAACACAGACAACAAACTTTCGAGGGGGAGAATGAAAATATGAATCATCAAGTTGAGGGGGAGCATTTGCAAAGTCAACAGGAATATCATTTTGAGGGGGAGCATCAAGATGAACATCATGTTGAAGGGGAGCATGATGCAACAGAGACAATTAATCTTGATGAAAATGATGAATTTCATGAATTAAATGATAATTTTTCTATTGCAGGATCTGAAAATGAAGATTTGTACGAAGATGCACTATTGGAATTTAATCATGATTTTCCACCACTTGAGAAATGGACAAGGAATCATCCCAAAGAACAGGTAATTGGGAATCCACAAGATGGTGTGTTGACAAGAGCTCAAATTCGTGCGAAAAATGAGGTACTGAATGCGAATCAAGAATTTTGTATGTTTAATGTTTTTATTTCGAAAATAGAGCCAAAGACAGTAAAGAATGCTATGGAACACTCAGATTGGGTGGTTGCCATGCAATCTGAACTGGCTGAATTTGAACAAAACAAGGTTTGGAGATTAATTCCTAAACCTTATGATGTTTCAATTGTTGGATTAAAATGGATTTTTAAAAATAAAACCGACAAAGATGGCAATATTATTCGAAATAAAGCTAGACTAGTTGTTAAAGGCTATTCGCAACAAGAAGGAATAGATTATGAAGAAACATTTGCTCCTGTTGCAAGACTCGAAGCAGTTCGCATATTTTTAGCTTATGCAGCTCACAAAGACTTTGATGTTTTTCAAATGGATGTTAAGTGTGCATTCTTAAATGGAACTTGAAGAAACAGTTTATGTTGAACAACCACCAGGATTTATAAATGAGGAACATCCTGATCATGTCTACATTCTAGACAAAGCAGTGTATGGGTTAAAACAAGCACCAAGACCTGGTACGCAACACTTACAAATTTCTTGAAACAATCTAAATTTAAACAAGGATCAGTTGACCCCACTTTGTTTCGCAAGAAAGTTGGGAATCATCTTATGCTTGTTCAAATTTATGTTGATGATATTATTTTTGGCTCAACTGACCCAACATTGTCAATTGAATTTGAAAATCTAATGAAGAGTCAATTTGAAATGAGTATGATGGGAAAAATTAATAATTTTCTTGGATTAAATATAAGACAGAACAGGGATGGAATTTTAATCAATCAAGAAAATTACACGAAGAACTTGCTTGAAAAGTTTGGAATGACCAACAGCACGAAGCTGAGAGTACCAATGGCAGTGGGAACAAGACTAACTCCTTCATTAGATGCCCTTGCTGTTGATTTAACACTTTATCGAAGCATGATTGGGTCTTTATTGTACTTAACTGCAAGTAGACCTGATATTATGTTTTCGGTATGTAACTGTGCTAGGTATCATGCTAATCCCAGAGAACCTCATTTAACTGCAGTGAAAAATATTTTTCACTATCTTAAGGGGACAGTTTCATTAGGACTTTGATATCCTTCGAAATCGGGGTTCTTTATTCAAGCTTTTTCAGATTATGATCTAGGAGGATGTACATTGGATAGGAAAAGTACAAGTGGTGGATGTCAACTATTGGATGGAAAGTTGGTGAGTTGGCAATCGAAGAAGCAAACTTGTGTTGCTATATCAACTGCTGAGGCTGAATACATTTCAGCTGCTGCTTGCACTTCGCAAATAATTTGGATTCAGAGTCAACTTCGTGACTATGCTATCAATATGAAAAATATTCCTTTGTATTGTGATTCTCAAAGTGCAATTCGCATTTGTCATAATCCGGTACAACACTCAAAGACAAAACACATAGCCTCAATATCATTTTATCAAAGATCATGTGGAAGATGGGAATATTGAAATTCATTTTGTTAAAACCACTGAACAACTTGCTGATATTTTACTAAACCTCTTGATGAAAAATCATTTGTAAGAATTTTAGCAGGTTTGGGAATGATCGATGCGAATTCAGTTCCAAAATCAATAATTTATGGATGAAAAGTCCATTCAGCAGCTCTAAGTCGGAATCGTTCAGAAGTTACTGTTCATTCTGAGGCTTCGCATGGATTCGCATCCACATTTTTTCGCATTCGCACATATGATAACTAAGGTTCAATTTAAGGTTCATTATGTGTTTTATTTATTTATTTTTTTTGATATTTTCATTTTCAAAAATACAAAAATCCAAAAAGATTTTATTCTGTTATGTTTTTATTTTCGAAAAATTCAGAAATCACAAAAATATTCTTTTTAATTTTGTTCTTTAATTATGGTGTGTTTTTAGTTTAGTCTAGAGCTTAATGCGAAGAGGTCATACTTGTATGTTTCTACAGGAAGGTATCATTTCTTTAAACTTTGTACTAGTTAGGATGTCCCTAGAAGCATGCTGCAACATGTTGACTCAAGCCTCGTATGATTCTATGTGTGAGAAAAGAAAGCCTTAATGAAATTATCTCATGAAAATTTCTTCCCAATAAGGCTTGTATTCGCATTAGTCAAAAGAGCTACCTTACTCTTCTCATATGAGTAAAGAGTTTTCTGTTTGGTCCACACATAACAGAGGTACATTCGATCTTATAACCAATCTTTTTCATCACAAAATTCTTAACACAAATCACACACAAAGGCGTATGTCCGAGAGGTCTCTGATCAAACTCATTGAGACCTAGATATACAAAAATCCTGTGTTAATGATCTGACATCATGAGTCCGTGATGAAGGTGAAACCCAAACATCTTTCAACTTAAGGAATTAACGGGGAACATTGTTCCAGATATTAACGAAACTTTTGTTTCAGTACCAAAATTTCGAAACTCCAAATCATATTTAATTTGCATGCGTGGTCTTGATCAAACATTCGCAACGCACGATGTTTGTTACCCAACAAGATCCAGTATAACAATTTTTGATGAATATGATTTCAGTGTGAGTTTCATTCGCATATCCTAGTCATGATAAATATTTTCAAAAGCCGACTTGTCACTGACTACACTGGTCATACAAGTAATTTCAGTTACAATTTCTCACCTTATGTTAAGGTTGATATGTAATGAAATTTGAAACCAACCCAAAAATCACTTTCAAAAGAATCCCTTTGATACTTATCAAAAAGTATTCGATTGTAATTCACGGGAACATAAACAAGCTGTTGATCATCTCACTTGACGATTAATGAAGCAACTTTTGTCTGGGGTTTAACTGCTTTCGTGTCAAATTGAATTTTTGACATCACATAATTCCAAATTTTTTTTCTCTTGTTTCTTATCTTATTTCTTTGGAACACTGCACTCACGAAATCCTTGAGGTTCTGAGTGATACCAACTCAGGCTGATGATTTTGCAAGTCTGGCATATGACTTCACTTTACATCCCAAAAGTGAAAGAGCCTTGCCTCCATGCGAAGGATTCTAACGGTTACAATTCTATAATGGGAATATTGACAGGCTGTGTATACGAGACGTATGGTATTCTGTCTGGTTTTCTAGGCGATGTGACAACTGCTTTTTGAAACCTGGATAACTTTTCGCAGTAATGGTCCGATTTTCAAGGTGCCACATCGGATTACATTAAATGCATCCCACTTCAAATTCAAATCATTCAGGGTTACATATGAAAAGGGGTTCAAGATTATCTTAAATAGTTACACGATCAAACTCATACATTCACAAATCCTCTGAATCTTCATCTTTTTCAAACCCTAACAATGGCTGCTACATAATCCAACACCGATGAAGTTATTTCACAGTCCCTAATGAAGATTCAAAGCACCAACTACCTTGTTGATCCTAATGTTTCATCTTACCCAGAAGAACTAAATATGTTTATTGTTGCATTGAAAAGATCACCTTTAGCAACCGCAATGTTCAGTTCTTTTCCGGTTCCGATGACATGGTTATCAATGGCGGCATCAACTGCATCCTACAGCTATGCCACTGATGTTATTACATTTAACCTGATGAATAACAAGAGGGTTCGACTAACCAAGAAACTGTTCATTGAGTTCTTGAACATTCCAAATAACCCTCCATTATTTAAACCCATCAATTCCCAAATCATCTTCATGTTCAATGAGATGGGACATCATCCATCTCTTGAAAAGATCAGTGATTTCCGGAAGTCTGGTTTACCCTGTATGTGGAACTTTCTATTTGGCATTTTTCTACGGTGTTTGACAGGAAGGAACGTTGTTCTTGACCGGGGTCGTATGGAAGTATATGCGATGGTGATGGGTCTCTACTATGACATCAATGTTGATTATGGCACTCAATTGTGGAAGGAGTTTGTCAAAAGTATGGAAAACACCAATGCTGAGAAGGGTATTTCGTGTGCCCGTTACTGGAGTTTAATTCTTCAAAAGGTATATGAAAAAGAAGGAATCCAGGTTCCCGATGATGGAAAGGTTGTAGAATTTTCATTATACCAATTTCCAAAAGTGGTTGAAGATGATGAAAACATCTTCGCAAACATAGCACGCATTCCGGATGCGATGCTTCACAAAGTGCCCTCCACACACAAAGTCTTGGTGCGCTACATGAAAACATTTGATCCAACTATGCAGACTGGAGTGTTACTGGATGTTACAACAGAAACCTCCAAGAAGAAGAAGAAAACTAAGAAGGAATAAAAAATTCAATCTTCTAAACAATCCCAAGCTAAAGAGGTTGAGAAAGAAGAAACTTCGACAGAATCAAAGAAGGAGAATATACCCTCAAAATCCGGGGTACTGAAAAAGCTTTGCAAATCTTCTCCTACTATTCGCAAAACAGAAGTGAGTAGTAAGGGGGCAGCATTTCACAATATTTCAGCTCCGGTTTCTCCTGGATCAAAGCGCAAACGAGCTCAGGATGTTGCGAAGCATATGAAACAAACACTTTCTAAGAAACGAAAGTTGATCATTCGAAATGAATCCTCCGACAAAGAAGTTGTTCCAGAGACTCCACCTGTTTCTGTTGTGGTAACTGTTTCTCTTCCACCTGTTTCCATTCCTATTACTTCGCAAATTTCCACAACAACCTCTATTCCACTTGAAGTAGTCACTACCAAATCAGTTTCTGAGGAGGTACCTACTTCCGATATGGTTGTGAACGTATCTGATACGGGGGCACCTATCACAAGTGTCGAAACCACACTACCTATCAGCCTATCTGCTTCTTTACCCATCTCTTCTGAGAATATATCTACTTCATTACCACCATTTTCTCTTCCAACCACTACAATCACTACTTCATCAATTTTTGACCATCCTCTACAACATCCATTTACAACCTTATTTCCATCACAATCACCTGAAACTCCTCAACCTTCGCAACCTATGTCCGATGATGAAACCGAAGGAGGAGGTTTTGAAGGGACTTTTGAGGCCCTACATTTTGATTCAGAGGAGGAGGAGATACATGATGATATGCTTATGTCAGGTAAGCAATTCAAAATCCTGAACCGAAAATTAAATGCCATAATTCAGTCACAAGCTGATTCTGGTTCAAAATCAACAATGACGGGATTAGAGGTGGAATATCTGCTTAAAGAAGCTGAGAAGAGAATACTTAACAAAGTAGATCTATCAGACAAGAACAATGAGCTTCACATTAAAGCTCAAGGGAGTTCGTTCAATGGAGTTGTCAATGAATTGAAAAATATTGCAAAAGAACGTCATGTTCTTTTTGTGCAAGATGTCAAGAAGGTTAGGGAGGATGTAAATTTTAAAGTTGAAGAATTAAAGCAGGAACTTGCGAAGGAGCTTCATGATATTACTTCTCAACATTTGGAAGTACAAAAGAGGGTTGATGTGGTTGCCACAGCCCTGAACAAAGTTACCACTGATTCTCAATCTTCTACTCTGATTCTTGAAGCCAACCACAAAGAAAACAAGGAGAAATTTGATAAGTTAATTCATTTGGTGACTGAATTGAAAACTTTGGTTTCGCAACCTATCTCTCAGACAATTCTCATTCCTGAATTCTTGTCTCTCAAAGTCAATACTTTGGAACAAGCTATTCAGAAGGCATTAGCCCTAATTGCGAACTTTACTTCTTTATTACCAAAGAATACCCCACCTGCTTTCACAGGGGTGCAAGGGGGAGAGAAGAAAGCAAGTAAAGAGGATGATGCGAAGATAGTGGGGAAGGTGATATCCACTCAACTCAAAACTACTCTGCCAGTATACACGAAGCCAATTTCCTCAACTGTAACAACAACAAAACCAATTTCCAAAGGAATCATAATTGGTTCAAAAGATGGAGGTAGTTCGAGTGCGAAACCATCAACTGAGAATACAGGAAAAGGAAAAGGGATAGCGTATGAAAAATCGAAAGAGGAAAAGAAAGCAGAAGCAGAGGCTGATATGGAAAGGTTGAGACAGGTTCCGAGCATCATGAGGCAGAGGGCAAGTGATCCACCAACGATGAATAAGGGAGATCCTGCGAAGTTATATTCGTATGAAACAATTGAATCCAAAGTGTTGGGGAATCACTTATATGAGTTCGAGAAAAAGCCAATGAAGAGTTATGATGTTGCGAACTCAGATAGAAGTCAACTTGATTTTCCGATAAACGAGATGATGTTTATTACGGCGCAGTACAAGATAAGTGAAAAGTTTGATAATGTTGATGAATACACTTATTTGAAGATAAGATTTCATGCTGTACTTGCGAAGGATCAAGATGAAGTGTGGTCTTTAATGAAGATCAAGAAAGTTTTAACAATTAAGAAGGATGTGATGTTTGAAGATATGCTTCAAAACTTTCGATATTTTGTGGATCGAGCAGACAACAAGGCATTTGACTTCACCATTGCTGATTTTCCCTTAATGAATCTAAATGATCTCATTCAAGTGGCATCCATTCTCAAAGACATGCAAGATAAAAAGCTGAAAGGACATGATACTGATGTGCTCAGATTTGGTTTCGCACATATCAATATATTCATAGATAACTACTATGATTGCTTGGCATTGACTGATGAAGAACTTGCAGTGGGTCTTGGAAGAAAAGTTACAGTTGCTTGGGAATCAACCTTAACTCAAACAGAGTTAAGGAAATATGCTGATGGAGAAATATGCCTGAAACCATTTAGGATAGTTTTTGCAGGGAAGGATACAAAAGGAAAGCCCAAGAAGTTTTTGTTCAAAGTCTCAGAGATTGAAAGATATACTTCTTTGCAATATACAAATTTTATTGTTCGTATGAATAACTGCAAGAAGAACAATGAAGGGGACAAGAAGGAGCTTAAGAAGATAATTACTTGGTATTCTGAAATTCGAAGAACAATGCACTCAACTATTCAACATCTCACAAACTGAATAGTTTCGACTGTTTACAAAGGAGGAGATTGTAGAGTCTAAGTGTTGTAAAAGTCGAAGTGTTTGTTTCTTTAGTTTCGCATGTTAGTTATTTTACTAAGTCACATTTTGTGCGAAGTGTATTGCTATAGACTTAGTATATTTTTTGTTCACTTAGGTTGCCTATAAATAGGGACTGAGGTTAGAAGTAGAAGAAGCTTGTCATGAGTATTCATGCTCATCAGGTTCTTCTTCTTCATTGTCATCAATGATCCTTTCATCATTGATCTTTTCTTTTCTTTTTGAACCTGAAGTTGCATTATCCTTCGGTTCGTTTTCAGACTTTGGCTTCACAGGTGGCTTTTCAGTCGGTTTCAGGGTTTCTTCCTTGGATTGCTTCACAGTTTCTCCCCCTTGTTTCGGAAGTGAGCTTGACTCTGGAACACCTTCCATCCTATGGAGCATTGCAAACACAGGTGGAATATTTTCAGCCAGATGCTTTTTGACAGTGATCGTGATTAAAGAATCATGAGTCTCAATAATGTCGGAGAGTAAGGCGTTCACATATGCCACACATCTATTCATCACTGCCTTTTCATATAAGAGTGTGTTAATCTACTTCTCAGCTTGTTCCAGCTTGACAGTCATAACCTTCACCTTTTCTGTCTTGACTGTGAGCTTATCCTTGATTGTGTTCTCAATTTCCAAGTCTTCATGAAGCTTGTCTATCTTTGAAGTTATGGAGAAGTTGAGCTCTAAGTTGTCTGATTGGATGCCAGTGCGAACCTTTTCTAGTGCATCATTCTCAGTGCGAAGAGTTGATCCAAGGCTGGAAATTACTCCATTCGCCTTCACAGTATTGGATTCGAATGAGCTCTGAAAAGTGCTCATAAAGGATCGAGCATAAGTGATTAGTTTATCAAATTTTCCGGTCGTCTCCTTGCAAACAGAAGCTGAAGCCTCAACAACTTGATTTATCTTGTTAAGGTTCGCAGAATGTTCCTTCACCATCGTTTCAAAGAAGGCCTTGACAGTTTCTTGTGAGTAATCACCATGAGAGGAAGTTTTAGTGGATTCAATCAAGGAATCCAACTTTTCAGATAAAGCCTTTAATTGTGCTCGAGTGACTGGAGCTTCATCATCACTTTCTGTCCATATGTTGAATGGACTGTAAGTGAAACCTACGAAATCTTCTTCATCATCACCATAAATAGTGTCTGGATCGTCTTGGCGTAGAGGTGATATGCGTGGTGTAGAATGACCAAGTGTGAAACATGAAGCACCTACCCCCGCATCAGATGCGTTGACAGACACTAGAGGTTCACTAGTGGCAGTGGTTGTGGTTGATGTTGAATCTGTGAATATTGGGCTGGATTGGGCAACAGTAACTTGGGGTTGCGAAACACCCACCGGAGGACATGGTGCGATGGTAATAGGAGTGGTAGTGGTATTGGGAGAGTGAGGAGGAGTAAAGCTTTAGAAAAAGTCATCTGAAATTGGAATAAATATGGGTATTTGAAAAGATACCTCAGGGTTCGTTGTTGTAGGCTGTGAAACTTGTGGTTAAGAAGTAGTAGCAATATCAACATATTCATTGTGAACACTGTCTTGAACCGGAATATCCGAAACAGTGTTGGACTGATAATCTTCATCGTCACTTGGTGTTGGAGTACATGGCCTGCGAGCCACTCGCTTGACCTTCTTCTTTGGCGTTTGGGCTTGATCAGATGGGCCAACTTTAGCAAATCTTTTCTTTTCACCCTTCTTTGGTTTGTCTGCTTCTTCAAGGACCTTTTGTACTTCATCGGTCATTGAGCGAAGACCGGAGACTGGCAGACTGCGATAGGTTCTCATAACTTCACTAGTTGCTGGTATGTTACGAAGCATCACCTCAGGGATTGAGCCAATGAATGAAAACCGAGAAGTATCAGCCAAGATTATGCTGGTGGTGTGGAAAATCTGAATAGGAGCCATACACGAATCTTCTAGAACCGGGATGTTAAGCCGACCAATGGCTCTTTGAACCACTATAGTCCAGAAATGAGCACAAGAAATCTCGCTGTGTCGTGTAGTCAAAAGGGTACTTTGGACCAATTGATCCCAAAGCACTGAACAATAATCAAGGTTGATTCCTGAAAATATATCATACATTATCGTCATGAAGAGCTTGCTGGCACAGTTGGAGCCGATTATCCTCTTAGAGAAACTTTTGAAGAGAAGGGTAAACAACCATTCCACATTTGTGGCAAATTTGGCTTCTTGAACTTTGAGACAACGGTCAAAACTTCCTTGTACCCCATTTGGTAAAACATCTCCAAGATGGCAGAGTTGGAGACAGTCTCAGGGTTAACTAGGTCACGACCTTGAAAAAGCCCTAGCATGCTACAAAACATTGATTTCGAGATGTGGGTTTTCTTGTTAAAGATTTTGTATGTTATCATTTCTTCACCTTTTTGGTAGCTAGTTGTTGAGTAGGCCTTGGACAGATGAACCAAGGGAATGATTTTAGATTTCGTCAGTGCTATGACCTGTGGAGAATAGCGGAGGCATTCGATGAGGGGTTGAATAAAACCATCATATTTAGCAGGATCAAGGTCCAGAATGAGATTTTGGTTTTCCTTGATGTTGAGAATGGATGATTGTGCATTTGTTCTGCGACGGAGGGGGTTTTTGATAAAGTTGCCATGGAAGCTTGATGAAGGAGATGATGAATAGTAGAGAGTATGATCGTCAGGAGGATTTTTATTTCTTTTGAAAGTGGTAATGAATATTGAATCGTCAAAATCCTTTTATACCATATAGTAAGAGAGAGAAATCAGGCGGTTGGTTGCATTGATTACTGAAAAGTCGCCTAGAAAGGCGTGAATGACAGTTGTGACGTGTGTCAGCCAGTGTTAAATCAGCGTCAGTTTCAAATTTCACTTGCCCAAATCTTATCCTTTTAAAATTCCGTTTCAGTTACATCCTTTCGCAACCGATTCACATACGAACTTTCACAATTAATCGCCATCAACTGTTCTGCGAAACTGAAAGTAATCATGAGTACCACAAACCAGATTTTAGAAAATCACAAGGATCTTCATGTGAGAGTGTGCCAAAGATAAAAAAAAAAATAAATCAACATTATTCTATGGGATTCTAGTGATGTCTATTAAGACATGAAGCAGATGGATCCCGGGCAATGATCTCCTCCTTCGGAGTCAAAAGATATTTTAAAGTGTTTGTGTGGTGTCCCGTTGAATTACGATCATCTGTTTGTTGAGAAATAGTGAAAGGATTCTTTTCATTAAGCTTAAAGGGCGACTTTACCTTCAACCAAACTACGAAACTTGACATAAGTTCGAACGTTTAGATGAAGTACTTGTCTGACTAGTGTAGTCATTAGAACAATTATGCTTTGGAATTACTTTAAGTGACTTGGATAAGTATAGAAATCTCAAGAAAAAATATAAATCGGATCTATTAGGAAGAAACGTCTTAGGACTAGAACATTTCATTAAGATCACACAAAAAGAAAAAGAGATTTCATGGTACTGACCACGACGGTGGACATTCATTAATTCCTTGGTGAAAAATCTAAAACATGTATATTGTTCACCGTCAATTCTTAAATATGTTTTGGATTTTGGGTTTCACTCAATTCGTGGTAATAACAAATTTAAGATCATAAACAAAAAATTTGTTGTAACCTTAAACCTCGGTGGTAATATTTGAGAGTATTAAGGGTTACATTCATAAATACAAAAGTGAAGGAGAAGTAGTGGGAGGTGGTTCCAAAGAAATAATGTACCTCTACTATGCGAAAATGACCAAGTTGTCAACTCTTAACTCAATGGAGAAGAGTCGGGTAGCTCTTGACTTATGTGAATTAACAACCTTATTGGGAAGAAACGATTGGTGTTATCGATTCATTAAAGCTTCAACATAGAGTCTTTGAGGCTTCGGACTACATGCATCAGCATGCTTCTAAGGACACTTAACTAGTGCATAGATTAGAAAATTTATACCTGCCCCATCATTCATAATTGAGATCACCAAGATATGTACCTTTAAACTTGCTCAATTATCTAATTTTTTGGTATTTTTGATTATTTTATGAAAATAAATAAGTAAAGTAAATAAAGAAAATATTTTTGCATTTTTGTTTTTTTGAAAAAGAAATAAAAACAGAAAAAAATAAAATATTTTTGGATTTTCAATTTTCTGAAAAAGAAATAAAAAAAGAATAAAATATTCTGGATTTTCGATTTTCTGAAAAAGAAGTAAAAACATAAATAAGTAAAAAGCAATAAAGAAAATGTACAAAGGATACATGAAGTCCCAAACCACGAATGAACAGTAGACTGCTAGTCAGTACGAACATTCATACCAATTCACGGTGTGAACAGTTGACTACGATTCACTGCGAGCGTTTGCACCAATTCGCAGTGTGAACAGTGGCTACGAGTGACTGCGACCATTTACACCAATTCACAGGTTTATAAAAACCTTATGATTGCGAAGGTGGTTTCAAAACAGATTCAGCCTCTATCATTCCTAAGTCTTGAAGAATGTGATTAAAGGTTTGTTTACGCAAGGCTTTCGTGAAGATGTCGGCCAGCTGATCAACAGATCTAACAAAGTGTATCTCAAAATTTCCATCTTCCACATGATCTTTGATGAAGTGATACCTCAGTGCGATGTGTTTGGTCTTTGAATGTTGCACTGGTTTGTGACATATGTGAATGGTGCTCTCAGAATTGCAATACAAGGGGATTCGCTTCATATTTATGCCATAGTTACTATGCTGACTTTGAATCTAGATAGCTTGTGAAGTATAACAGGCATCAACTATGTACTCTGCTTTAGCAGTTGATAAGGAGATGCAAGTTTGCTTTTTAGATTGCCAACTTACAAGTTTGCCATCAAGGAATTGGCATCCTCCCATTATAATCTTTCGATCCAAACCGCAACCTCCGAGATCAGCATCCGAAAATGCTTGCACAAAGAAACCTGAACTTGAAGGGTAACATATTCCTAAAGAGGATGTTCATTTGAGATACCTGAAGATATTCTTAACAGCCATCATGTGGTGAGTTCATAAGCGTTTTTGTATAAGAATTGTATGCCTTTTTATATAAAGTAAATATGCTTGTATCTAGAAAATCTAATATTTTCCATAAATGAATAGTAGTTTTAAAAGTTCCAAAAATCGGAATGCATAAGTATTTTCCATACCTAAAATAGTGTAAGTAGATTTATATATGTATATATAATCACTAAGGCGTTTGATAGCCTCGTAGATCAAATGTTTTAATACTTCATATGAGTTTTATAACTGTACTATTGACCAGACTGTCTGTTACAACGTTCTTCGGGCATTGGAATGATATGACGTTTGTCACCCCAGACCTGTCGGTCCAACTGTAGCAAATAGTTTAGATCTATACACAAGTATCACGCTCTCCCTACAGGAGATTGTGGTTTATAACATAGGACTTGAAATGCGTATTTGAATGTACGTGAAGTTAAATGTCTCACAAAAGTTTGTATCAAATAGATATACGTATGAAAAGTCCATTTTTCTTGTAAAAGTAAATGTTTCCTTTCTATAGTTTCGTAGAGTGTAAAATATCATGAATATCTCGTAAACTATACCTACTATAGTTTTTCAAAAGTGTGTTTCATTTGAATGATAAACCTTAGTGTGTTACTAACTTTGTATGTAAAGTATAACATTTTCAATAATGTTATTTTACGTATAACATTTATACACAAAATGTAGATAAAGTATTTGAAACTGTATGTAACAATTTGCATTTTATCATAAGTTTTTCTTGCATTTCACTTGTATTTCTCCCACTAAAATATTGTAAAAACGTGAAAATAAAGGGGTATGAACTCACCTGGAAAGATTGATGATTTGAGGAAAAGGATACTTTTCTCAGGCAACACTTCGACCGGAAAGTGGTATATTCTTGGGGAATCTTGGAGCTTCGGATCTTCGTCGGGACTTGGATACTTAACCGGGATGTCGGGATAGTCTCGAGGGGCTCGGAAGTGAATAAGTAGGACATAAATGGTGTGAATTATCAATTTGATTTGGCACCCTCGCATCCTTATTTATAGTGGTGGAGGCAGCCTTGTACGCTGGGCGTACTCCGAAGTACGTGGGGCGTACCTTGTCCGCGAGGCGTACGTCATGCATGACGCCTTCCTCGGCTGCCGGACTTTGGATGGGACAGGGGTAGAGGGGAGTAGGGGAGGCGTGGCCGATCCGAGGCCCCATATGGCGTATGCTGGGCGTACCCTCGTACGCCGGGCATACCCCCACTCGATTTGTGCCTCAATCTTCTAAAATGCATAACTTTCACATACGAGCTTAATTTTTGACGTTCTTTATATCCACACGTAGGTGAGAATATAATCTACAACTTTCATTTATACTTTATTGGAAAATTTTGACTTCATTTTTAATTATATATTTTTAATAGGCCAGAACAGGAAAAGACCGTTAAAAATTCATAATTTCTTCATCCGATGTCCGTTTTCATCTGGCTTTTTACCGTTGTACTACTATTGTTGATATCTTCAACTCTTGTTTAGGTTGTGTCGGCTAAATATTGCTCGATCTCTATTTCGAGTTTTTAGCTGTCTACCGCTACTCCGAAACTTAGAAAAATCCTAACTTCCTCATACGAAGTTAGATTTGAACGTTCTTTTTATGTATGTTCACGGTTTAATGATATCTACGATATTCGTTTAGATACTTAAGGCTAAAAAGTATTTTATTAAAATTTCGTGTTTTACGCTTAATAGTGTTTTACCGGTTTTGCTGCAGATTTTCGATTGGTCATAACTTCATCATTAAAACTCGGATTTTTGTGTTCTTTATGTTTCTGAAAATCTAGTTACAATATCTATTAATTTATGTATCCCAATTGAGACTTTTGAACATTTCATTTCTGATGCTATTATTTATTTATTTATTAATTCAAAATAGATTACAATACTTGACTTATGTCATTACATTGACTTGAAATATCGAGTTGTCACATGTTATCTTTTTTCTCTCCCTAATTCTTTCGGAACACAGAGATACGTATGGAGAAATCGTTTCTATACATAGATACATAAACATTAGAGAGTCATTATTGTTATTTGTGTGCCAAGAAGAAAACGATGAGTGGGGGAAGGGTTACCATTCCAAACAATGTAAGGAAGACGGTCCAGAACATCAAGGAGATCACAAGTAATCACAACAGTGAAGATGAGATATATGCAATGCTTAAAAAATGTTCCATCGATCCAGACAAGACCAATCAGAAGCTCCTCTTACAGGGTACTTTTCCCTTTTTCTTAATTTCATCGTGGGATCTATTTTTATTGGTTCGATTTATGTGCTTTTGCATGCTTGTTGATTTTAGGGATCTGCCTTTGCAATTGCATGTTCTATCTGCCTGGTTAGGGATTATTATTATTTTGTTCTTATTCTCATTTTTATCTCCTAGCTTGCTCGTTAGATTGGTGATACTTGTTCTTGAAGGGATGATTCTGACAGTGATATTGAGCTTGTGTGTAATGGTGCAAAAAAGCGTCCCCAACAAAGCGATGTTTCACCAGGTTTGTTTCATCTGCAACCGAGATTCTGAGTTGAGCAAAATTGTAGTGGTCCAGATGGTAGAAATGCACGAAATAACAGTGCTAGTCCTATCATGGGTGATTATACTATACACACTAAGGTAAATGGAATTAGTGAGTGATTTGATGTGTTTTCTTTTTTTTTTTTTTTTTTTTTTTTTTTTTTTTTTTTGCAGAAGAAACAAAATGATCAAAGCATTAATGGGTGCAAATGTAGCAGTGATTTTAACTGTTAAATAATGTGAATTTGTGTATTCATTGTAATCCTCTTGATATATAACTAGGAGTTTTTGGGGGATGCAGATGGCATGATGCAGGGACTTGTGATGCTAAAACAAAGACAGAAGGCCCAAATGGATCAATCAGGAACAAGGAAGAGTATATGCACGCAACAAACACTGGTCTGAAATAATTGTTTTTGACAACATTACCCCTACTATTATTATAAACAGTACCCATTTTTGTATTGTGTTCACAGGATGGAAGGAAGGTTTGTGTTAGTTTTATTGAACATGTATGATTGTCTATATTCTTAATGCATAATTGCATATCATACATTGGATTTTCTATATAATGATTTTTAGTTTTGGTTACAACGCAAATCTTAACTTAATTAAACTCTACAACTTGATTTTGCTGCAACAGTGTCAGCATTACTTGGGATCCCCTTTCCTTATGGAAGGTATGAATGATATAAACTTTTATATAATTTGATCATTATTACATATGAAGTTATTATTTCACCAATTAAGCTTGTTTGTTGTTTTTTTTACTGAAACAACATTGGTCGTGTTAATCCAATGCTATATGGTTAGTAGCTGGAACATGGAAGAATCTTGAAAAAGGCCTCAGTCACCAAAAAGTCAAAGAATGGATGCAAAATTATGCAAAAGTATTTTGTGTCAATTCTTGGCAAGTAAAATTTTAATTTGAATATTTCAAAATTTAAAGTTAAAGTTTTTAAAATTACATTCTAGCCATTCTTTTTTTTTTCAAATATTCATGTAGGTGAAGAGATACATAGATGTCTACACAACTTCATCATTTTCTGTGACAACCGTCAAGTTCTGGTCAAGTCGAAGTCAAACTAAGTCAACAAGTCAAACCGTTCAACTTAGTCAACCCTTGTATATTAGGGTTTACGCTATGTAATTACTAAACAATTCGCTATTTTAATGAGAAAACATCAATTGGAAAATTCGTGTGTTTGAATTTCCGTAGCCTTAATAGTGCTAAACAATGAACCAAAGCGATAAAACACTATTGCACACTCATCGGGAGTGTGTGCGACACAAAAACATGGCTTAACGGGGTTTACGGACCTTGCGTTGCGAAGCCAAACACTCAAAAAGATCACAAACGAAACCTCTCTCGATCTTTTTCACTATATCTCTCTCTAATAAAAATCTCTCCCAAATCTCTCTCAAAAGTTCCTTTAAGTTTTTGAAATCATTCGGGTCATCCCGACCCTTAACCGGGTCAAAAATCACTTAAAACGGGGTAAAAAACGGGTAAAATAGCCTTAAGGACCCGAAACCCACTCTTTAGGGGCAAACCTTGTTATGGTCGAAAGTCCTCTTAAGGAACCGAACTGCTGAGAACCGAAGCCCCAGGACCAAACCCGAAGCCTCCTCTCGGGCCCGAACCTCGCATGCGAACCGAACCCTTCGGTCCATTTCGCTTTCGACCAGCTTTGCTCCATTTCGCTTCCTAGCCCATTTCGCCTTCAGGTCCAGCACCAGGAGGGACCGAACCCTCGCACCTTCGCTCCTTCATGCAAGAAGCCTCGCAGCTTCGCCTCAACTTCCCGGTTTTCGTCTGCTACTTCATTTTAAGCCCATTTTTCATCATGTTAATGCGGGATTTTAACCCAAAACTTTATTTTAACCTATAAGGCCCCATATTTATTAATTAATCACGTTTTTGGGGATAAACCTCATCCAAGAAGAGTAGGTGAAGTACAAAAGGTGGAGTGTTGACTTTCCTTTAGATTGTGACACAAGCAACCACCCACACCCACTCCATGACCAGCCACACTCCTTTCACCATACCTAGGTCATGTCAATGTACTTTCTCATCATTTCCAGCCATTTCCCACGTTCTTAGAGCTGGAACATCCACCCTCTCTCCTCACACTTCATTCATTCTCTCATTTTCCACCAAGAATCACACTCCAAACTCTCTCATCTTTCTCTCTCAATTTCGAGAACTTCAAGGCATACTCCAAGGATTTTCTCCTTCATTTGGTAAGTATCATCATCTTTCTTATGATTATTACACATCCTTCTACTCAAAATCATAGAAATCTCACACAAACATCGTCACCTTCATGTCAGGTTCTCGATTCTTCAAGACATCTTTCAAGTGTTCTTGAGTTGAACACTTCTCTTCTTCAACATCCATCCACTAAGAACACATAAGGTGAGTTCATACCCCATATCTTTCCACATTTTCATAAGTTTTAAGGGGTGGAATACAAGTTAAAACAACAAGAACACAACTAAACTCTTCCAACAGATTTCATCAGAAAAGTTGGACTCCATTCACGGACTGTTTTGGACAACTTAAACATTTTAGTTTTCAAAAATATACTAGGTGCAAATAGTTCAAGTTCTTATATTTAAAATGACTACTTTCTCATATCCATACGATTTTTCTATAATTTATGGTGATTTTTACAAAACTGCCTATCATTTCAAGAACGAATCTGGACCAGTCTGTGATTATGGACTTTTTCACATAAGTTGAAGGTCATTAAAAATCATAATAAAATTTATAAACAAACTAGACTCATTTTTCAAACTCTCAGAGTTTACGGATTCTGATTTGACCTTTGATAATTTTTCTATAAATTTTCTAAGAATAGCAATAGAAAATGTTGACAAACGAAAAATGCTATCAATTTCATTCCACCTTGTAACTTGTTGAGCAAGGTGTATATCATTATGTGATCATATATATTATTACATTATATGTCATTTTGTTTGGGTAATTAGACATACATCAGTAGTCAATTGGATCTTTACATTCTTAAGAATGGTAATTAGTTTATTGTTATAAACAAAGTTTATGTCCATTGCATACAAATATTTGATAAACTATGGAAGTATAGTTTACGTTGCTTATACATTATAAACGATTATAATAAACTATAATCAATATAGTTTATGTTTCATTACATTTCAAACTCTTTACCAAAGGTTCCCCGTTCACGTAAATCTGTTAATGAATCAATTTGTGAGACACTTGCTTCGTGTTACATCCATGTAACAAAGTCAAAAGTGTAACATCCCCAAAATCTCGGCCAGAAAAGACCGGTTTCATTTATGCTTTTTAAACATTTTCAGAGTAAATCCTTTTGATTTTTAAAAAAGATGTGAAATTTGTTCCCAAAAACAAAACTTGATAAAATAAAATTTATCAAAGCATTTCATCAAGAGATGCGTTTTCATTATATAATCAAAACTCAGGATGTCATGTTCCGATACAGACCATAAAGCATAAACGTTAACATTACAAGTCATTCAACAAATATATACATATACAGACTTGTAAACAAAACAACTCGATGATTCATCCATCTTATACCCTTGCGCTACTTCCTGTAATACAAATAAACTGAGTGGGTCAGGCTTGGGGGCCTGCTGAGCATATAGGGTTTTTAACCCACAATAAAGAATTATATTTAATTTCAACAATCAACAATAACCCGATTACCCATTCCCGTTATCCTCACTTTACGTCCCTAAAAAAAACATCTATTATAAGGAACTTAATTTAGGATTTTCATCGGGACGGACATTAATGCAGAGGGGCTTCCTCAACAATAAGTGTCCTAAAGGCAACCATGTGGGGGATAGAGTACACCGATGAACACATCGTTCACAACACCTACAGGTTATGAGCCTGCTAGCGTTCCACAGGACTATCTAGAATAGTCCGTGGTCGTCATCCATACTCCGCTGAATGACTAGAATAACACCAACAACGAGGCCTCTCATCAATTTATTTCATTGCACACCAACTGTCTACCCATGTTCTACCCAACATATTAGTAGATAAAAGTATACATGTTTTATACATAATTTTTAAAAGAAAAACTGTATAGCATGCTCTTTCAATACTCATCCAAAGAGCAAGTAATACATAAACACATAACAAGAAATTTCAAGGAGAGTCATATAAGTCTATGTGTTAGAAGGTAATAATAATACCCTCACATAACCCGTATTCTTAAATACATTCAACGATTACTTGTATAATATCGTGTATTGAAAGGGACTATACACTCACTTGATCAGAAGATGATCGGACAACACTACGACTTCCAGAAGTAGTATTCTTCGGTTGATCTGGAAGATCTTCACAAAAACCGGGCTCCTCGCGGGCAGGGCTTCGGCTCGGAAATCTCACTTCTCGGGATCCTCGGGGCTTCGGAACTTGCTTCGGGGCTCGGGAATGATACCGGGGTTTCGGGATATGATTGGCACGCAAAACGATGCAAAACTTAGAGAGAGAGAGGAAGAAAAATCGCAAGGAAAATGGCTGATCTCGAGTTCTATTTATAGGTTGTTGGGTCTGGGATTACATTGGGCGTAATTTGGTTACGCTGGGCGTACTTCGACGTCACTGCATGCGTCATTTGGTGGCACTCAAGTATTGGTCAGACAACTTGCACCCCTCTGAGTACGTTGGGCATACTCAAATTACGCTCGACGTAATTTGACTCGTCAAACTTCTAAATTGCGTAACTTTCACATACGGGCTCCGTTTTTGACGTTCTTTATATCCACGCGTAGGTCAGACCATACTCTACAACTTTCATTGAGACTCCGTCGACTAGTTTTGACTTTATTTTTAGTAGGCCGGGACAGAAAAACTTCGTTAGAAATTCATTACTGCTTCTTATGACGTCCGTTTTCGTCTCTCTTTCTGTCGTTGCACTACCATTGACGAGATCTTCGATTCTCATTTAGAAAGTTTCGGCTAAAACTCGCTCGATTTCAATTCGAACTTTTGGGCTGTCTACTGCTAAGCTGAAACTTCGAAAAATCATAACTTCCTCATACGAAGTCAGATTTAGGCATTCTTTTTATGCATGCTCTCGGTTCAACATTATCTATGTCTTTCGTGTTGATCACTAAGGCTAAATAACACTCCTTCGTAAATTCACTATTTACGTCATGCTGTGCCACATCGGTTTTGTCGCGAAACTTCGACAGATCATAACTTCTTCGTTATAACTCGGATTTCAGCATTCATTATATATTCGGAAACCTCGTTTCAACTACTACAACATTATCCATAGATATCGACTTTATCTAACATTTTATTTTGACGCTTATTTTTATTCTTAATTAAATTAAGACACACAATTAAGCACAAAACACATAATACTCAAATAATACATTCTTATTATTTCAACTGGGTTACAAAGGTTAACCTAGACTATTACATTGCTAAAAATGACAAGCCCAGAAACACGGGCGTTACAATTCTCCCCACTAAGGATGATTCCGTCCCCGGAATCACACATCAGCAAACAAATGCGGATAACGACTCATCATGTCACTCTCCGTCTCCCAGGTGAGATTTGGCCCATTCGCATGTTTCCATCGGACAAGCACTAACTCAACCATCTTACGTCGCAACTTCTTAGTCTTTCGGTCAACGATTGCTTCTAGTTCTTCAATCAACCTTTTGTTCTCATCGATTCTTAACTCCGAAAGTGGAATCATGTCGGGAACTTCTCCCGTGAACTTCCTCAAATAACACACATGAAAAGTGTTATGAATTCCATTCAGCTCTTCAGGTAATTCAAGCTTGTAAGCTTGGTTCCCAATCCTCTGAAGAACTTTAAACGGTCCAATAAACCTTGGACTTAATTTTCCTCTGAAGAACTTTAAACGGTCCAATAAACGGTCCAATAAACCTTGTGAGACACTTGCTTCGTGTTACATCCATGTAGCAAAGTCAAAAGTGTAACATCCCCAAAATCTCGGCCAGAAAAGACCGGTTTCATTTATGCTTTTTAAACATTTTCAGAGTAAATTCTTTTGATTTTTAAAAAAGATGTGAAATTTGTTCCCAAAAACAAAACTTGATAAAATAAAATTTATCAAAGCATTTCATCAAGAGATGCGTTTTCATTATATAATCAAAACTCAGGATGTCATGTTCCGATACAGACCATAAAGCATAAACGTTAACATTACAAGTCATTCAACAAATATATACATATACAGACTTGTAAACGAAACAACTCGATGATTCATCCATCTTATGCCCTTGCGCTACTTCCTGTAATACAAATAAACTGAGTGCGTCAGGCTTGGGGGCCTGGTGAGCATATAGGGTTTTTAACCCACAATAAATAATTATATTTAATTTCAACAATCAACAATAACCCGATTACCCATTCCCGTTATCCTCACTTTACGTCCCTAAAAACATCTATTATAAGGAACTTAATTTAGGATTTTCATCGGGACGGACATTAATGCAGAGGGGCTTCCTCAACAATAAGTATCCTAAAGGAAACCATGTGGGGGATAGAGTACACCGATGAACACATCGTTCACAACACCTACAGGTTATGAGCCTGCTAGCGTTCCACAGGACTGTCTAGAATAGTCCGTGGTCGTCATCCATACTCCGCTGAATGACTAGAATAACACCAACAACGAGGCCTCTCATCAATTTATTTCATTGCACACCACCTGTCTACCCATGTTCTACCCAACATATTAGTAGATAAAAGTATACATGTTTTATACATAATTTTTAAAAGAAAAACTGTATAGCATGCTCTTTCAATACTCATCCAAAGAGCAAGTAATACATAAACACATAACAAGAAATTTCAAGGAGAGTCATATAAGTCTATGTGTTAGAAGGTAATAATAATACCCTCACATAACCCGTATTCTTAAATACATTCAACGATTACTTGTATAATATCGTGTATTGAAAGGGACTATACACTCACTTGATCAGAAGATGATCGGACAACACTACGACTTCCAGAAGTAGTATTCTTCGGTTGATCTGGAAGATCTTCACAAAAACCGGGCTCCTCGCGGGCAGGGCTTCGGCTCGGAAATCTCACTTCTCGGGATCCTCAGGGCTTCGGAACTTGCTTCGGGGCTCGGGAATGATACTGGGGCTTCGGGATATGACTGGCACGCAAAACGATGCAAAACTTAGAGAGAGAGAGAGAGGAAGAAAAATCGCAAGGAAAATGGCTGATCTCGAGTTCTATTTATAGGCTGTTGGGTCTGGGATTACATTGGGAGTAATTTGGTTACGCTGGGCGTACTTCGACGTCACTGCATGCGTCATTTGGTGGCACTCAAGTATTGGTCAGACAACTTGCACCCCTCTGAGTACGTTGGGCGTACTCAAATTACGCTCGGCGTAATTTGACTCGTCAAACTTCTAAATTGCGTAACTTTCACATACGGGCTCCGTTTTTGACGTTCTTTATATCCACGCGTAGGTCAGACCATACTCTACAACTTTCATTGAGACTCCGTCGGCTAGTTTTGACTTTATTTTTAGTAGGCCGGGACAGAAAAACTTCGTTAGAAATTCGTTACTGCTTCTTATGACGTCCGTTTTCGTCTCTCTTTCTGTCGTTGCACTACCATTGACGAGATCTTCGATTCTCATTTAGAAAGTTTCGGCTAAAACTTGCTCGATTTCAATTCGAACTTTTGGGCTGTCTACTGCTAAGCTGAAACTTCGAAAAATCATAACTTCCTCATACGAAGTCAGATTTAGGCATTCTTTTTATGCATGCTCTCGGTTCAACATTATCTATGTCTTTCGTGTTGATCACTAAGGCTAAATAACACTCCTTCGTAAATTCACTATTTACGTCATGCTGTGCCACATCGGTTTTGTCGCGAAACTTCGACAGATCATAACTTCTTCGTTATAACTCGGATTTCAGCATTCATTATATATTCGGAAACCTCGTTTCAACTACTACAACATTATCCATAGATATCGACTTTATCTAACATTTTATTTTGACGCTTATTTTTATTCTTAATTAAATTAAGACACACAATTAAGCACAAAACACATAATACTCAAATAATACATTCTTATTATTTCAACTGGGTTACAAAGGTTAACCTAGACTATTACATTGCTAAAAATGACAAGCCCAGAAACACGGGCGTTACAATTCTCCCCACTAAGGATGATTCCGTCCCCGGAATCACACATCAGCAAACAAATGCGGATAGCGACTCATCATGTCACTCTCCGTCTCCCAGGTGAGATTTGGCCCATTCGCATGTTTCCATCGGACAAGCACTAACTCAACCATCTTACGTCGCAACTTCTTAGTCTTTCGGTCAACGATTGCTTCTATTTCTTCAATCAACCTTTTGTTCTCATTGATTCTTAACTCCGAAAGTGGAATCATGTCGGGAACTTCTCCCGTGAACTTCCTCAAATAACACACATGAAAAGTGTTATGAATTCCATTCAGCTCTTTAGGTAATTCAAGCTTGTAAGCTTGGTTCCCAATCCTCTGAAGAACTTTAAATGGTCCAATAAACCTTGGACTTAATTTTCCTATTTTACCAAATCTTATAAGTATCTTCCACGGCGAGACTTTAAGCAAAAATGAATCTCCAACTTCAAAAGTCATCGGTCTACGCTTGTTGTCAGCATAGCTCTTCTGACGATCCTGAGAAGCTAACATTCTTTCCCAAATTATTTTCAACTTTTTCAGCAGTTTGATGGACTATCTCCGGCCCCATAAACTGCTTTTCCCCAGCCTCAAGCCAACAAGACAGCATACGACACTTTTTTCCGTACAAAGCTTGATAAGGGGCCCTCTTAATGCTCGAGTGGAAACTATTATTGTAGGAAAATTCTACCAAAGGTAAATGTCCATCCCAATTACCTTGGAATTCTAGGGTACCTGCTCTTAGCATATCTTCAAGTGTTTGTATCGTCCGTTCGCTCTGACCATCAGTCTGCGGATTGTAAGCTGTACTTAAACACAACTTGGTACCCAATTCCTCTTGTAGACTTTTCCAAAATCATGAGGTGAAACGACTGTCACGATCTGACACAATCGTTAACGGAACACCGTGAAGCCTCACAATTTCCTTCACGTAAGAATTCGCAAGCTTTTCCATAGACCATTTCTCATTGGCTGCTATGAAATGCGCACTCTTAGTGAATCGATCAACGACCAACCAAATCATGCCGTGACCACTTTTTGTTCTGGGCAGTTTAGTGACAAAATCCATAGCAATGTCTTCCCATTTACCTATAGGTACAGGTAAATGTTCTAAACTCCCATATGGTTTTTGATGTTATGTCTTGACTCTCGCACAAGTCACACACTCGGCCACAAACTTTGCAACATTAAGCTTCATCGTCGGCCACTAGTAGTAGGTTTTCAGCTCCCTGTACATGTTCTTATGAGCTTCTTCCATCAGAAGATCTCTGACTCCTCCTGCCTTAGGTATCCAAATCCGATCTTGGAACACCTTTAGTCCATGACTGTTTATACCGAACACCAACGTCTTGCCCAAACGTTCCTCATTTCGGTCATTCTTCTCAGAAGCTTCCTATTGAGCTTTCTTAATACTTTCCACAATAGTCGAGACAACTTCTATTCTCAACGCTCTTGGCCTTCTCTTTTCAAGATTGACTTTCCGATTGAGAGCATCAACAACAACATTAGCCTTACCGGGGTGGTAAAGTATCTCACAGTCGTAGTCTTTAAGTAATTCTAGCCAGCGTCGTTGCCTCATATTCAATTCCTTCTGACTAAAGAGATATTGGAGACTCTTATGATCAGTGAAAAGTTTGCACTTCGTGCCATAGAGTTAATGCCTCCATATTTTTAGAGCGAAAACTACCGCTGCCAATTCCAAATCATGAGTCGGGTAGTTCTTTTCATGCTCTTTTAGCTGTCAAGATGCATACGCGATCACCTTATCTCTTTGGGTCAAAACATAACCCAATCCAACTCCAGACGCATCGCTATAAACAGCGAAGTCTTCAACTCCATCGGGTAGAGAAAGAATCGGTGCCTCGCATAACTTCTTCTTTAGCTTCTAGAATGCTTCTTTATGCTTATCACTCCAAGCATAAGTAGCTCCTTTGTGGGTCAAAGCTGTCAATGGACTAGCGATCGAAGAAAAGCCTTGGATAAACCTTCGGTAATATCCGGCTAATCCCAAAAAGCTTCGGATCTCCGTGGGACTTTTTGCTTGTTCCCACTTCATTACAGCTTCAATCTTTGCTGGATCAACCATTATACCTTCTTGGTTAACCATGTGACCCAAGAATTGGACTTCTTGAATCCAAAAATCACATTTGGAGAACTTAGCGTACAAATTCTCCTTCATCAAGACTTTCAACACTTCTTGCAAGTGTCTGCCATGCTCCTCTTGGCTTTTCGAGTAAATTAGAATGTCATCTATGAACACTATCACAGATTTATCAAGGAACGGATTACAAACACTGTTCATTAAATCCATGAATGCTGCTGGAGCATTGGTTAGTACAAACGACATAACCAAAAACTCGTAGTGTCCATATCGTGTTCTGAATGCAGTCTTCTCTATATCCTGCTCTCTTACTTTTAGCTGATGATATCCTGACCTCAGGCCGATCTTTGAAAAATAACTTGAACCTTGTAGTTGATCGAACAGGTCATCAATCCTTGGCAACGGATATCTATTCTTTATTGTTGCCTTGTTCAGCTCTCTGTAGTCGATGCACATTCTCATACTTCCATCTTTCTTCTTCATGAATAACACCGGAGCTCCCCAGGGCGATTAACTAGGTCTAATGAAACCTTTGTCCAATAACTCCTGAAGTTGCATCATCAGCTCCTTCATCTCCGTCGGTGCTAATAGATAAGGTGCTTTTGCTATAGGCGTCATTCCGGGCAACAAGTCGATACAAAATTCTACTTGCCGATCAGGCGGTAATCCAGGAAAATCTTCGGGAAATACTTCCGGATAATCACATAGGATAGGAATATTCTGCATCACCTTCTTTTCCTTCTTTGCATCAATCACAAATGCCAAATATGATGTACATCCTTTGGCCAAACACTTTCTGGCTTTCAATAGAGTAATGATCCCAGAACTTACTCTGTGTTTGTCCCCATACACCATAAACGAATCTTTCCCTGGCGGGTTTACTTTGACTATCTTCTTTCTGCACAATATCTCAGCGTCATTGGCACTAAGCCAACCCATTCCCAACACGATGTCGAAACCATTAAGTTCTATAGGCAATAATTCCGCATGGAACTTATTCCCATTCAAGTCAATTAAGATGTTTTTCATATGATGGCCAACAGGTACAAACTTTCCACTAGCAACTTCGACTAATAAAGCATTATCTAGTCTATTGACAGGCAAAGCTAGTTTTCTACCAAATTCATGCGAAATAAAGGAGTAGTTGGCTCCATAATCAAATAAAATTTGGGCAGGAAATTTGTTAACGAGAAAGGTACCTGAAGCGACATCAGCTTCATCTTTAGCAGCTTCCAGTGTCATCTGGAATGCTCTCGCCTTTGGCTTTGGTGGGATGTTGGGTTTTGCTGCCTCCTTCTTCTTTGGACAATCTCTCGAGATGTGCCCTTCCTCACCACAACCATAACAAACTTTCTTGGTGAGGGTGCAGTCATTGGCATAATGCCCTGGCTTTCCACATTTGAAGCATGTGACCACTTCCCCGTCACATTTCCCATGATGCTTCTTCTTACACTTGTCGCACCATTTTGCCTCTACCTTTCCTCCACTTCCTCTCGAACCAGATTTTGAGAATTTACTTTTCTTGCTGGACCCTGAAGATCCATCGATTTTCCTCTTTTCACCCACTTCTGACCTTTCCAGAGCTTTCTCCCTGATCTAGGTCTTAGCATTTTTAGCAGCCCAGATGGCAGCTTTCAATGTGGTTGCTTGCTTAACCACTAGACCATAGTCCGCTGGTAGTCTGAGGGTAAACTTGTTGACCTTAGAGAGTTCTGTTGGTACCAAATATGGGATAAACTTCATCTTTTCTGTGAAACTAGCAGCGTATTCAGTAACGCTCAATTTCCCCTTCTTCAAATTTTGAAACTCATTACTAATTTCCAGAAAGTCATGCTCGGAGCAGTATTGCAGTTTTAGTTGTTCCACAAAGTCTTTCCAAGACATTTTGCTTGCTTCTCCCTCGGGCATAGAGTCAGCTAACAACTTCCACCAACTCAACACGCCATATTTTAGCAGAGGGATCGCAAGAGCGGTCTTCTGCCTGTTGCTGCATTCACAACTTTCAAACATTGTCTCCATTTCGGAGATCCAGTCCATAACTTGCACCGGCATCGGGCTTCCGGATAGACATGATGGTTTGGATGCCCTAAAATCCTTATACTTGCACCCACGCCCATCATTTCCTCCATACTGGTTGTTGCGTCTAACCACTGGTGGGTTGTCTTGACCAATGATCCCACTAAAGTTTCCTCCTTCAGACTGCCATCCATTCTCCTCGGGCTCTTCCACTTGAATTGACGATTCTTCACGATTCTGCCTAAGCAGACGTTTTGTTTCTTCCATCTGACGATCCAACATCGTTTGAATCATCATTTCTACGCCAACCATTGTTATCGGCTCAGGTGCTGCTTCTACGACAGGTACTTGCTCGATCACTGGTGGTTGATTCCTGTTTTCATCAGCATTTCCTACTCCACTCCTCGTTCTCACCATTTTTGATCTATACACCGAATAAGGCGAAATTAGATCCTCATTCACGATAGATATTCAAATCATCCTTATCACTCCGAAACGTTTACATGTTAGTTCTAATATCGTAACCATACGCTTAGAATCCTACACACATAAGGTTTCCAGATCCGGTCGGCAACAGAGCATAGATCCGAACAAATATTATCATATATGGCAACATATAACATTTAGCACATAAAAGCATTTTAGGCAACCTCCTAAAATAAACTAGTGCTCGTGTCTAAAATACCACAGACACACATCTCACAATCTCTACTTAGCATTCTAAGTTTAAGTCTAGAATTCCTACAAATTTCTAGTTCGCTTAAACTAATGCTCTGATACCAACTGTGACATCCCCAAAATCTCGGTCAGAAAAGACCGGTTTCATTTATGCTTTTTAAACATTTTCAGAGTAAATCCTTTTGATTTTTAAAAGAGATGCGAAATTTGTTCCCAAAAACAAAACTTGATAAAATAATATTTATCAAAGCATTTCATCAAGAGATGCATTTTCATTATATAATCAAAACTCGGGATGTCATGTTCCGATACAGACCATAAAGCATAAACGTTAACATTACAAGTAAATATATACATATATAGACTTGTAAACAAAACAACTTGATGATTCATCCATCTTATGCCCTTGCGCCACTTCTTGTAATACAAATAAACTGAGTGGGTCAGGCTTGGGGGCCTGCTGAGCATATAGGGTTTTTAACCCACAATAAAGAATTATATTTAATTTCAACAATCAACAATAACCCGATTACCCATTCCCGTTATCCTCACTTTACGTCCCTAAAAACAACATCTATTATAAGGAACTTAATTTAGGATTTTCATCGGGACGGACATTAATGCAGAGGGGCTTCCTCAACAATAAGTGTCCTAAAGGCAACCATGTGGGGGATAGAGTACACCGATGAACACATCGTTCACAACACCTACAGGTTATGAGCCTGCTAGCGTTCCACAGGACTGTCTAGAATAGTCCGTGGTCGTCATCCATACTCCGCTGAATGACTAGAATAACACCAACAACGAGGTCTCTCATCAATTTATTTCATTGCACACCACCTGTCTACCCATGTTCTACCCAACATATTAGTAGATAAAAGTATACATGTTTTATACATAATTTTTAAAAGAAAAACTGTATAGCATGCTCTTTCAATACTCATCCAAAGAGCAAGTAATACATAAACACATAACAAGAAATTTCAAGGAGAGTCATATAAGTCTATGTGTTAGAAGGTAATAATAATACCCTCACACAACCCGTATTCTTAAATACATTCAATGATTACTTGTATAATATCGTGTATTGAAAGGGACTATACACTCACTTGATCAGAAGATGATCGGACAACACTACGACTTGCAGAAGTAGTATTCTTTGGTATATCTGGAAGATCTTCACAAAAACCGGGCTCCTCGCGGGCAGGGCTTCGGCTCGGAAATCTCACTTCTCGGGATCCTCGGGGCTTCGGAACTTTGCTTCGGGGCTTGAGAATGATACCGGGGCTTCGGGATATGATTGGCACGCAAAACGATGCAAAACTTAGAGAGAGAGAGAGAGAGGAAGAAAAATCGCAAGGAAAATGGCTGATCTCGAGTTCTATTTATAGGTTGCTGGGTCTGGGATTACGCTGGGCGTAATTTCCAAGTACGTTGGGCGTAATTTGGTTATGCTGGGCGTACTTTGACCTCACTGCATGCGTCATTTGGTGGCACTCGAGTATTGGTCAGACAACTTGCACCCCTCTGAGTACGTTGGGCGTACTCAAATTACGCTCGACGTAATTTGACTCGTCAAACTTCTAAATTGCGTAACTTTCGCATATGAGCTCCGTTTTCGACGTTCTTTATATTTACGCGTAGGTCAGACCATACTCTACAACTTTCATTTAGACTCCGTCGGCTAGTTTTGACTTTATTTTTTATTATTTATTTTTAGTAGGCCGGGACAGAAAAACTTCGTTAGAAATTCATAACTTCTTCTTCCGACTCCCGTTTCGTCCCTCTTTCTGTCGTTGCACTAGCATTGACGAGATCTTCGATTCTCATTTAGAAAGTTTCGGCTAAAACTTGCTCGATTTCAATTCGAACTTTTGGGTTGTCTACTGCTAAGCTGAAACTTCGAAAAATCATAACTTCCTCATACGAAGTCAGATTTAGGCGTTCTTTTTATGCATGCTCTCGGTTCAACATTATCTACGTCTTTCGTGTTGATCACTAAGGCTAAATAGCACTCCTTCGTATATTCACTATTTACGTCATGCTGTGCCTCACCGGTTTTGTCGCGAAACTTCGACACGTCATAACTTCTTCGTTATAACTCGGATTTCGGCATTCATTAGATATTCGGAAACCTCGTTTCAACTACTACAACATTATCCATAGATATCGACTTTATCTAACATTTCATTTTGACGCTTATTTTTATTCTTAATTAAATTAAGACACACAATTAAGCACAAAACACATAATACTCAAATAATACATTCTTATTACTTCAACTGGGTTACAAAGGTTAACCTAGACCATTACATTGCTAAAAATGGCAAGCCCAGAAACACGGGCGTTACAAAAAGTCCTGTAAATTGTAACCAGAGTCTCTTATAGGGAGAACGTGATAGTTGTGTATAGATCTATATTGGGTCTGACAAACCCACACCTGAGCTGCATGCAATAACTAGACCGGCAGGTCTAAGGTGACAAGTGTCATTTAACTTGTGACGCCTGAAGAATGTCGTATTACGAGGCCGTCTGAGTCATAGTATGGTTATAGTAACTCACATGTGGTATTAACAAACACAAGATTTACGGGTTTTAATTCTAAATTTAACGAGTTTATGTCGATTTAAACTTACATTATTTACTATAAGTATGGAATGTTACTTATACATTCTGGTCTTAGGTTTTAAGATTACATTTTATGTATTAAGGAAAATATTGGATTTTCTGGAACGAACACTACTTTTATAAGAAAAGGTTTTCATAACTACATACAAATGCTTATGAACTCACCAACCTTCGTGTTGACACTTTTTCAAAACAACTTGTATTTTCAGGAAATCACTAAACAGGTAATCAAGTGCTTTTGAGGATGGGACGTTAAGGCGTCAAACATTTCATTTTTGTCAACATAATGTAATTGATTTGGAAACATGTAAACTCATACAATGATGTAACTCTTTCAATTATATTTATTTTGGTTGTGTTTACTTTAATCACTATTGCAATTGTTGTTATGATACTATACATGAAGTCCTCCACCCCCGGACGTTTCCGCCATCCTTAGTTTGGGGGTGTGACATTTTCAGACATTATTTGTGCTTGATGCTGACAATTTTCGAACCAAGGCACGCGAAAGAGTGTTTCAAGTGAGTTTTTCATCAATAAAGTAGCTTGTTTGTCACTATGAGTGAACAATCAATCTACTTAGCAATAGAAAGGAAAAAAGAAGAAAAGTGTTGGTAGGATAGTGTTCATATCAATCCACCGTATGTATTGGGTAGCAAGAGACATGTGAGTCTCATGACCTAATATGTAGTCTCTATGTCAGTGTTTATAGATCTACATCCTATCAGTAGGGCTAGTTTGGGAACCTGCAGAGTAAATTAATGTGCCTAATGAACCTACAAACTTGTATTGCTAGTATCTGCTTCTTGCTTTATTGATATTATCTTCTTTCACTGTTGTGTATCCATATGGTATTTACATGCTTATCCAACTGTGTTGTAGTTTTACCAAATTGGTCATTGCAAATATGGAGAATCTTGCAGATTCAATCACTCCAAATTTGAGCCTGAAAACTCTCTCCAGCGACTTAACATTACCGGTTTTCTAGAAAGATTGGTGATTAATAATTTATCCTTATATAGCTTTTCATACAGAGAGGTTCAATTTATGCTTTGCTCACGACTTTGTAAGTTACTAAAGTATACTTCATATATCAATGGTGAAATTAGCATGACAGGAGGCATTTCATGTATTTTTTTGAACATACATGCTAATGGTAACGTGTCTAAGGTTGTGTGTTGTCTTTACTTGTTCCCAATTTCTCTTTTTAATATTTCTTCTTAAACATGAAATTTTGAGGCCTTAAACTTATTGTATTGTAATCTAGGTTTTCTTTGACATTTATATGTTTTACCTTCTTATTGTGGGATTCTTAAATCATTTTGTCAGTTTTTTAGATGATCAAAGAAGAAAATATGAATCTTATGGAAGATGTGAGTAGAGATATGCAAGTTCAGCATGGCAAGTTTTAGTATTTTATTTGACCTTCAATATTTTATCTTTTAGAATTCAGTTAGTAAGTGTCACGATTTGGGGTATTCTAATAATGTCAGTTGGCATTTTGATGAGACGGTAACTACAGATCGTGAACTTTTCATAGCTAGATGTACAAACATAACTGAATATTTTGCAAGCCGGAAAGTGATCGGAGAAAGTTGGTTGCACTTAAGTTCATTGAAGCAGTAACTCTTTTATATACAGCTGATCCAAGTATCTCTTTTGAACCACCTGAAGATCAAACTTTTGGAGGTATTTATCCTCCACTATCAATAAGTTATATGTTCTTTTGCATGGTAATTGAGTATTAATGATGTTTTTTTGTCTGATTACTTGTGCTGTAGAGATGCCAGGTGAATTTAACATAACATGGCTTCATAGAGGGGATCCTATACTTAATGTTAGTGATTTATCAATTGAAGCAAGTAGGAACTTAGGTTTGTTGCTTGATCAACTAAGGTATGAAGTTGGGAAGTCACTAAGCAATATGGTGGTTATTGTTCTAATCAAGAGGTATCTGATCTTTGTCATTCAAATATATATGCTATAGTGATTTCTATATTAAATGATGAAACTGCATGTCTACATTGCTTTTTGGACTTCCTTTCTTATCTTGTTTTTCTTTCTTACAGAGTGTTGTTGAATTAATAAAGATCCATTTTGGTAGTAAAGTGTTTGTGAAGGGTTTCAGAGCTTCTTTAGACAGCTTAATGATGAGTTACTGAAACAAGAAGGTGTCCCTTTATAGCAATGTAGTATTAGGTTATACAGTTAGGGAGAGCCTCTTAATAGCAATGTACAATCAGATCCCTTTAATATCAATGTATTACAATTTTTGATATGATGTTATTGGATGAAATTGATTGTTTTGGTATATATTTTTTTCTATGTTGTTGTATTATGCGTAAAAGAGTATCATAAAGGCACGTCGTATATGCATATTGTAAATGGTTTTTGAAGTTTATGACACGCAAATGCGAGTCATCTTCATTTATGACAGGGGCTATAATGATACGCAATGCGTGTCCTAAACGCGCGTCGTAAGGTTACGACACACAAATGTGTGTCGTCTTCCTTTATTATACGACCTTCCTTGATACGCATTGCGTGTCGTACGCGTTGTAAATGTGTGTCGTAACTGCGCTCGTCTATAGACAACGCACAAAAGCGTGTTGTCTCTCGTTATGACAGGGTATTCCTTGACACACATTTGCGTGTTGTTTGAGTGTTTTACGACACGCATTACACGTTGTAAAAGGCTGTTTTTCTAGTAGTGAAAGAAAGTCAAAAGGTATTGATTTCTAGAAGTCCAGCTGATTTTTTGAGTATACGTCAAAGATAGTGGGAGCATAAGTGTTATGCTAGTAAGGATATAATTATCATGTAAGTGGGAGCATGATTATTATGTTGCAAGTTAGCAATATTAATTATATAAAACAGAAGTTTCAATTTGCAAGGTTGCAGAGGTGGAAAAATTGTTTTGCTAGAATTAAGGGAGAGAAATTTACACTTCATTTCAAATCTAAAGCTTAGATCGAGAAATTTTAATCAAATTTAGTCAGAGGACATATATGAATGCTATGTTGAAAAGATTCAACATAAGGGAATTCTATATATGACAATATTATAGCAGAACATTGGTAAAGTATCATTTCTTTATGTAAGACATTATGTATCGTATCCTATACGCTTTGGGTGTAGGATCGATTGCATATGCTGTAATATTCGATCGTTCTGTCTATTCCAAATGCCTAGAGCGTTAAGAGGGAAAAGAAAAAGAATTAAATATGACTAAAGTAAGTTAAACAACTGTAAAGTACAATCTAAGGTTCGCCAAGGATTGGCCACTTGTGGGCAGTTGGAAGTATAGAAATGGATGGACCATATTGACATTATTATGAATAGATAGGATTATATTTAGATTATGTTTTCATATGGCAAATATGGAAATGTTTCCATAATAAGAGTTGGATATTAAGAATTTATGTGGATTAGAAACTTTTATGCAAGAAGGATGTTCAAAGGAATGTACTTTGAATTTGAGACTTCATGTCTATGGAGTTGTCTTGTAACAATTTCCAATAGAGCACTTTGTAATATCATTGACAAAGTCTTGGTGACTTTGGTGCTATGTCATTACAAAAGCATCATTGAGTAAAATGATAGAATCTATCACATAGCAAGAATTTGGTATTCTTACACTTATGGTAAGGATTGGGAATTGTGGAATAGGAATCATTGGAAATGTGTTCAATTGATCTATTTCACAAAGCAAGGACCATAGGTAAACACAGTGCGCATGCTTGGAGCATGGGATGACTATTGTTTCAATTCAAGTATTAAGTTGATCAATCGAAACATTATATAATGAATAATGTGTAATCGATATGAAAATTAAATAAAAGGTGTTTTATTTATACTCAAAGTGTTGAGGCCATATTAGATTTGATTATTCTTGTGTTTCACTTTGCATGTTTTAACTTCCCGAATAACTAGGTTATTCAAACATCCACAGTCAATCATACTTTGGAAGTAGGTAATGAGGTAAGATTGTCATGAATCTGACTGTATATTGTCTAAGTGTTTAGACATAGCACAAGTTTGCTGTAGTATTCATGAGTGCTCCTGAAATAAGATTTGTGTATGGGATTAAACTCACGCTCACGTGAATCACTTCATGGATTTTATAACGGGTGATTGTGAGACGATAATATCTTATATTCTTGAAACGGAGACATATAGTAGCTGTTTACAAGTCGGTTTCTCATTGATAATATGTAAACGTACCAGTAACTTGGTGTTATAAATCATATTGCTGTGTGTAATTTGATGAGTAAATAGTGCAAGCATATGAGTCGAAGTTTGTCCGTTCCTTTTACCCAAAGTGGTATAAAAGCGATATCTGTGGGCCCCTCGATGATTTAGTGATGACAACCCTAAGTGCTTGGCCAAGCCATGACTGATTTGATTTGTTTAATTAGTCAGTCGTCTTAAATTAGAAATCGGGAAACAACACATAGACAGAGAAAATGACTATAATCCATGTCTTTTGTCTATATGATATCTTGAGAATGGAGGAATATATGATCCATTATCTAAAGGACGCGTTACTCATAAGATCAGAGTTCGACAACAGCTTTTGAAAACTACGATTGCTAATCAGATTCTGAAGTCATACGCAATAATAGTTATTAGACTTTCCAAGTGGGAGACTGTTGGATTAAGTGTCTAAGCCCATAACTATTTTTTGGTATGTACTTGATTTGATTATGAGCATGGTCCTTTCGGGTTGCCTTCTCTCATGCAACTTGATAAGATGATAAGAGGAGAGAGAGTAGAATTTATTATATGAATAATAAATTCATACTCAAAATGGTTTTATTAATATATTACAAGATTAATATATTATTTGGAGATCATATTATTTAATTAGTATTGATTTGAAATTAATTTGGAATTAATTTGGTGATCAAAAGAGACTGATTAAATAAAAGGGACTGATATTGCAATTAACTGTTAGTTGTTGGTTGGGCTATGGACTCCTAATAGAAGAGATTAGACGAAATCTATGGGAAGCCCATAAGGATTTCATCCAAGGGGCTTTCTAGAAGGGCTCCATGGATTGCTTAAGCCCTAAGCAAGGAAATTAGGGTTTCCACCATAAAACCCTAATAGCCTCAACTATAAATATATCCCTTAGCATATGGAAATCGGCCTTATGTCGTCTTTGAGTTGCCCTAGCCAATTTCACCTATCTCCTAAGTCATCTTCTTGCATTGAGTGTTTGTGACTCCACTAGAGGTGCAACACTTGGGGAACTAAGCTTTCAGAAGTCAATATCTAGAAGGATTAAAACTTGTTATTAATACATAACAAGAAAGGTAAAGTCTCTAACCCTAATCATATGTCAATTTCGAATATATATATATATATATATATATATATATATATATATATATATATATATATATATATATATATATATGCTAGTTATAGGGTTATTGATTTGGTATTCAGTGTTGTATGTTCAAATTAGAAAAACCTAGATCAAAGCAATTAGGGTGCATGTACACCATAGGAATGATGTTATGCTCAAAACCAAGGTTGCAGAAATCGCTCGACGGTAGCTCGGCGGTGGACTAGAGTCAAGGGATTAATCGGCTAGGCGGGGATTAATCGGGGACCATTAATTATTAAAAATTTAATAAATAAAACATTAATCCTAAGAATATAACATTATATCTATTAAAAAGTTACTAAAAATTAATAAATATACCATTATAACATGATACTATGATTACAAAAACCCTTTTGATCCCTAATACATCAGATTTAAATAACCAACAATTGCATTTGGATCCAATTCTGCATAAAATGTGGAGAAAAAAGTGTTATGAACAATGGGTTCCAATAGCATCGGGAAGAGATGTGGACCTGCAACCTGTTGTCTATTGCATTTGGAACTTTGTGAATGTTAAGGGAATTCAATAGCAGGAGGCTGTGGATATGTGGGAATTCCATGATCGATGATTCGATCATGATTATTGCTATATAACACACAAGAGGCGGCGACTGTTGTTGAAGCTTCAGAAGGCGAAGACTGGTTTAGCTTCGAGGATGACGACTGACGGACTGCGATGACGTGAATGGAAGAAAAAGACGGAGTCGGAGGAGGGATAAATGGTATTGAAGAAGAATATGACATCGTTTTAGAAGCATCAGTTCATGCTTTCTTTCGTTCCTTCAGACTATAGAGAGAATTTCAAAAAAGAAAAGAAATGAATGCGATGGAGTGAGAAGAACCCTAACAATAAATCTAACAATTTAAAACTTTTTCCCTTAAAGTTTTTTTTACCGATTAGGGCGCCTAGGCCCGCCTAGACCTGATAATCTCCGTCTTTGACCGATTTTGACCATGTCCGATAATAGGGTCCGATTAGCTATAAACATCGGCAGTGGAGGACCGCCAAGCGCCTAGGCGCCGATTAATCGGCCGCCTAGGCCGATATTTGCAACACTGCTCAAAACCCAATAGTGGTATCAGAGCCTAAGTTGTTTTTCTATTATATAGGTGCAAAAGTAAACTGCCAAAAGATCAGAAAATCGAAAATTTTGTTGTCTGAAAGGCTGACTCTACGAGTCCATGTATGGAATTGAGGAGTCCATGTATGGACTCCACGAGTTGCATGAACTCGACGAGTTCCATAGTGGACTTGACGAGTTCAGGGCTCTGGTGCCGGGATTTTCGATTTTTCTGGCCAAATTTTGATTTGGATTATTACCAAAACTCGTTTTTCCTTGCCTAAATTCGTTTTTATTTTTATTATTATATTAAGATTGGTATGGATATCCTTATCAAAATTGGTGGATTTGGTTAAATATGGATAATACAGTATTATTTTGATTCAAATATTTAACCTAGTAAATTTGAAAAAGTTTCACATAAGACCCTTTAGGTTTCATAATTTAAATTTAAACTTAAAAGTTTTAGTTTTTGAAATTTAAATACTTAAAAGTTCTCAAAATTCCAAAATTTGGATAAAAATCGTAATTGGCTAAAACCTTCAATTTAAAGTTCTTTATTTCTTATCAATTATAATAGTATCTTTTTTAGTAGTAAAGTATTAATGAACCAATGAAAAACATGGGAAGACGTGCATACAAATTTCCTAAAGAAGTTTAATTAAAAACAACCAAAATCAAGCAACCAAGAAGAGTCAAGATTAAATGTCACAAAAAAAAGACTAACTAAAACAGGGGAAATTTTCAGAAAATTCATAATAATTTACCCTAATTTACGAAAATAATTCAAACTAAAATTTGTTTAAGAAAAACCATGAATTACTGGTAAAAGTGACGATTTGATCCACTTTTCCCGGTTTATCGGTTTCATTACTTACCCGGTTCCATTAAAGTCCTATTATTTTACCATAATTTATCAATAATTTCCAAACTAAATTTAGTGATGATTGGACCATTTTTTCTCGGTAACATACATTTTACCGGTTTCATTGTTGACTTGGACGCCTAGTCATTAAATGAGCTGATGAGATTGATATGTTGGGTTATATAATGTTATCTTTACCATAAAACTTGATATCCTTATGTGTTGTATATTTTTTTGGAATATAAAATGCATCCGACGAAGACTACAATAATTACATAAACTAGCAACAACTTTGTTATTTTTTAAGTTTAGAAGCAATTTCAAACTGTCTATCTAATCATATGTAGCGTGGTATATCCATCTCATCACATTAGCTTATTTCCCACCCATTTTTCCCGAAAACACACGTTTTGTTGGTTTCATTGCTGACCTGGATACATAGTCATAAATGAGCCGATGAGATGGATATCAAATTTTACTATAAACGTAGCATTATATAACATATTGTATCCATCTTATCAGCTGATTTAATGACTAGGTGTCTAGTTCAACAATGAACGAGTATAATGTATGTTACATGGAGAAAATGACTAATTAAGTATCACTAAATTTTTAGTTAAGGACTTATTCGTAAATTAGGGTAAAATAATGAGATTTTAATTGAACCGAGTAAGTAATGAAACCGGTAAACCGGGAAAAGTGGTCAAATCGTCATTTTTACAAACAATTCATGTTTTTTCGTAAACAAATGTTAGTTTGAGACTTTTTGTAAATTATGGTAAAATATTAGGACTTTTCAGGAGATTTCCCTTAAAACATCTAGTTGAAAATCAAGAACCAATCAACTTAGTAGAAACATGGAATATTTTTTCCTAAGTAACTACAAACATTCATATAATACTGTTCTTATGGATTCAAACATGAAAACCTTACAACACATCTCAATGTTTAATATATCCTAGGGTTTTTTGTGTCTTTTTGACAACCTGTATAAATTGTAGTGATTTATAAGGAAGTCATGCCGATGAAATTCAATTGTGATCAGGGCCGGCTCAACCAGTTTGGGGGCTCTAAGCGAACCAAAAATTTGGGGCCATTTGACATTTATTATAGTTAATGTTATAAACCCTCGTCCTTTATTTGGTCTTGGGACCGACAATAATAAACTAAAAAACTTATAAATGGCGGAGTTAATTTTTTTTATTATGTATATGTTATTTGTGAATAGATTTAAGATATAAAGTTAATTTTTCTAGCACTTTTAGATGCAAATTCTTTAATGAAGTTTTCATAATCAATTTCTTTTACTAAATGTGTAACGTCCCATTTTCACAATCAAAAATTTTCATTTTTATTATGGTAAAACTTCACAATTATAAAATCCATGTTGAGGAATCCATTTGTTCTAATTTACAGTTGTTAAAAATAAAAGTAATATAATAAACGTGGAATCTTTATTGCTGCTGATGATTGTGTACAGTCACACATTCGCCTTCATATGATAACCGATGCTACCTGAAAAACAATAGCAACTGTGTAAGCATGAAGCTTAGTGAGTTCCCCCAAAATACCACACACAACATAACATATACAAAAATCCATACTTAGTCCACAGTCATCGGACTGGATTACCCTAGGTATGTTGGCATGCTGCCTCAACCCAACCGCTCTTCCTAAGTCTTTGTGCCTATAGCTTACAGCCGGCCTGGACTAGGCATCTTGGCCTACATCACACATCTAGACCGCCTCAACCTAACTCACCATCATATGTCGACATATAAACAATCAAGGATCAAGTAGGCACATAATACAGAAAAATACCATCAGCTCACTACCGTCTACTAGACCTCTCACAGTATACTGCTCCGCTACCAGCTAATCTTCATGGAATACATAGCCATAAGTACCCAGAGGTAAGTGATGGGTTTCGATCAATACATCAATCATATGGTGTACATGCAAACCCTAATAGCTTTGGATCTAGTTTGTCTAATGAACATGCAATTGATTATCCAAAGCCATAAACCCTAGATCTAGCATACAATTAATCATATTAACATAAAATAGGGTTTAGATCTAACCTTTTATTGTTATATAGCAATAACAATCAATCCTTGGCTTCAGAAAGCTTAGTGCCTCAAGTGTTGCACCTCTAATGGAGTCACAAACACCACTAAGCAACAAGAAGGAAGAGGGAAGAGAGGGGAGGCACCAAAAACGGTTGGAAACCCTAATCCAAGTGTTAGCCACGTTTTTGGTGCCTAAGGGCTCTTTATATACTTAGGCAATAAGGGTTATCTAACAAGGAAACCCTAATTTGACTGCTGAAGCCCTAAGCAGCCCATGGACTCCTTCTTTAGAAGCCTTGGACGATTTCTAGTGGGTTTCCCCATAGAATTCATCCACTCCACTTCTATGGAGTCCATAAGCCCATCTATGTAATTATCTTATAATTACACAATAAGTCCCTTAAGTTTAATTAATCTCTTTTAGCCAAAAAATTAATTCTTAATTAATTCTTGACCAATATTAATTAAACAATATGATTTCTCCTTTAATATATTATTCTTATAATATATTAATAGATCATAATTAAACCTTTCTCTCCTTAATTCATTCTACATATTGTTATGGTGAAGGAAACCCAAAAGGACCATGCTCATAATCGGTTCAAGTACATACCAAAATAGTTATGGACTTAGACACTAATCCAACAGTAAGATAGCCACCTGAACAGATGATCGTACTCTAGAGCCACAACCAAACAAGGAACAGACAAGAAAGCCTAGATCAAGAGTTCTCAGACTATCCTACATGACTATATATAGCCCCTAGGGCACTCCACTAGATGATAACTAGCCTACTGGTACTCTAAACATTATACCACTACTGTTGCATCCTAACACACAAGGATATGTATATAAATCTAGCAGAGCACTACATCACAACAACATCCTACGCATAAGGATACACACCCAATACTCTAAGTGATGCATAACCATAGGTACCCACAGGTGAGATAGACACTCGGACATATGATCCTACCCTAGAGCCACAACCAAACAAGGAACAAGCAAGAAAGCCTAGATCAAGTGTCCTCAGTCTATCCTACGTGACTACATACAGTCCCTAGGGCATCATTCTACCAAATGATAACATAAACTAGTGGGCCGACATTGGTGCCTTCAACCCATGGGTACAATAAGGAAAACTCACCTGAATCGAAGAACCCAGAAACACTATGACGCGCTCCCCTTTCTGCACTGCTTGCTCCCGTGAATCCAATAACACCAAAACCAAATAGAATCTTAATCAACAATCCAAAACCTTTAAGTTGGTCAAAAAATTAACGGTTAAAGAAAGTCAAAGTCCACATTAGGCTGCGTACGCCCTGTGTACTCCATCTCTATGGATAACGTATCAGACTCAAACCTTGTACACGCAACGTACCTCTTTGGTACGCCCTGCGTACTCAATCCGAATTTACACTCTTGATTAAGCACTTATTCCCTAAAGACCTTTCATCCAAAACTGATATATATTCCCAAATAACATCCTAAATCATAAAGTTTCCAACTTTATGACTTTGTATGGCTAGAAGGTGCCCAAAACCAAAACTCTAACTTATTACACAATCCAAGCTTCATTTCTCTTGCATGGGTGAAAGGAAAGAATCAATATTACATTTTTATGGATTCATGAACACAAGGATGTCTAAAAATGCTACTCATGGGGTCTGGAGGGTCTGGAATAGCTCATACTCAACTAGACCAAGAATATGAGGCAAAAGGACATAAAACTAAAGATTAACAGGATCTAATAAATCATTTACCAAGTTCAGAACTTTATACCTCCTAGAGAATGCTTGAGAGGTGAAAATCCCAAATCTACAAAGCTTGGAGCTTTCCGAGCAACAATACAAACTTCTTCCTCCTTCAAAAGCACCTAAAACACACTTTTAGCTCACAAGGCATAAATAAGGGGTTAGGGTTTCAAGGGAGTCGTTCGGAGAGATGGAGGCAAAGAACATAAGAGGTTTATGGAGGTTAGATTGTTTAAATAGGGATCAAAACCATGAATTTAGGGTTTGCACTCTGGTCGAGTACGACCTGCGTACCTATTAATTGTACTCCACGTAATTCATTAAAGGCCCATTACACCTTGTGTTACTTTTGGTTACACTCTGCGTAATCCAAAAATCCCTAATTTCCACTTCAATTTCAAACAATCATAACTTCTTCGTTTCAACTCTGTTTTTGGCGTTCTATATATGAACGGAAAGTTATCGAAGAGACCCACAATATTATTTAGTTACTTTGGACTAAAAACATCTCAAACTAAAATCCTTAATTCATGCAATAAACTCGGTCTATAACTTTTCCCCTTTCTACCCTTCGGTCCAACACACAATCCAAGGATTAGATCTCACAACTAACATTATCACCTCCCAAAATGTCCAAACTTTACTTCCTTAAGGCCCAATCCTTTACATGATCGACCTTCGGTCCATGATCCTGAATCAAGAAATGACTAGAAACCGGGTGTTACAAAATTTTTTTCAATTGACAAAATAGCTAATCTATTTAATCTTTCTTGTGATATAGTAGAACTTAAATAATTTTTTTTTAACAATTTTAATCTAGAAAAATTTCTTTCTGTTGAGGCAACGGTTACATGAATATTTAACATAATCCTATAGGCAACATATTCATTTGGAAAATAACTAAACTTTTTAATGTAATTAAGTATATTAGTAATTATATCACATCCTAAATGTACAATATGTCTTAAAAGTTTTAGTTCATGAAACAAATCTAAACCATCAATATCTAAGCTATCATCATGCTTTAAAGATTTTTCAAGATTTAAACAATGTTCTTTTAAAGTATTTTTATTAAATGATTTTAAACTAAATAGAAAACAAAAAATATTTTTGAACTCATTAAATTTCTCAAATATACTTTTAAGTGAAGTAATACCTTTATCTAATATATATATATATATATATATATATATATATATATATATATATATATATATATATATATATATATATATAAAGTAATCAGTTTTAAATAAATGAAGAGGAGTTTTAATAGTTTCATTAGCAACATTTTCATCATAACGTTTATTTATTTGAATGATGCGTTTTTCATGAAATTCAGCTTTTACTTTCATTTATAAAGTCAATTCTTTTGCATAATCTAAAGCCTTTTCAAATATGTTTTCTCTATATTGTTCAAAGAAATAAAAAAGTCCATTTAGTTAATATATAACATCATTGATACACATATCATTTGATTGCAATCTTTTACTAACATTGTTAATAGCAAACAAAACATCATACTAAATAATAGTTCCTAATAAAAATTCATAGTTTCTAGTTCATTTGTAGCTAAACATTTAGCTTCACTTTTAATTTTGGATCTCCACAATTTTTGGATAATTTTAAAAGTGCATTTCTTAATTGTGGTGCTTGAAATCTAATTACTTTTACACTTTCTACCCTATTTTCCCAATGACTTTGCGATAATGATTTAAGTGTTAGGTTTGGTATATTATCTTGTAATATTTTCCACCTTTTAGTTGATGAAGCAAATATCGAATATATACGTTGTATAACTCCAAAAAAATTCACTAGCTTTATCATACGAATTAGCCATATCACAAATTAATAAATTTAAACTATGACAACCACATGGAGTGTAGAGTGATCTAGGTTTAATATCTAATAATCATTTATGTACGCCTTGATGTGTTCTTTTCATATTTGATCCAATGTCATAAACTTGACCCCTAACATCATTTATATCTAGTCCTATAGTTTTAATTTCATCCAGTATAACATTATATAAGCTTTTACCGGTTGTATTATCTATAATTAAACATTCTAGAAAGTATAGGAGTTGCTGAAAGATCTAAGCATCATAAGATAATAGACATTTGTTCCTTATGACTTGTATCACGAGTGCAATCAAGTATTATTGAAAAGTATTTTAGCTTCTTTTACTTTTTTAATAATTTTACTTTGCACTTCTTCTCCTAATAAACTAATAAGTTCATTTTGAATATTGTGTCCGAGATAAAGATTATGAATTTCCTTGTCCTTAATTCGCCTAATATGTTCTTGCATAATTAGACCAAATTTCGCAATTATTTCAATTATAGTAAAAAAATTACTATTATTTTCTTCATAAATCTTTTCATTTGTTCTACGAAATGATAAATTATTTTTTCCTAATTTTTTTATTACAACGATGATTTTTATTAGCACACTTTCCATTGTTATTTATTTATTTATTTATTTGTTCTTGTGTTTGGTTGTCAATTGTTTTATTATTTGCAAATATAGTTTGTAAGTCAATGCATGACCCCATACTAAGAATGTGTCTATTACTTGCTTCATTTCTTTTTAGTATACTAGAAATATTATTCCAATCATTGTTACCTTTATGTGTCAATGAACATGTATGTGTGTGTGTCTATATATATATATATATATATATATATATATATATATATATATATATATATATATATATATATATATATATATATATATATATTCACATTAAATAATTTGCAATAAAAACAAAAAAAACTCTATCTACATCTATTGAATAAACCGACCATGTTCGTTCGTATTTTTCTCCATTTGGTATTTTTTGCATATAAAGAGATATACTAAAGCTTCTTAAATGTTGATCCCTTGGAAATTTAAAATCATAAATCTTAATAGGAAATTTTTCTTCGATTAAATCTCTTAAATTAGTATTAATAATATTTCATCTACCTGGATCATATATGTTTAAATGCATGCTATCCTTTTTAATATTAGTTTGTTCGTTATCATTTTCAATATTAGTTTGTTCGTTATCATTTTCACTATTATTTTGGTTGTTATCATTTTCACTATTAGTTTATCCGTTATTAATTTCAATATTAGTTTGTTCATTATCATTTTCGATATTAGTTTGTTCATGATCATTGTTATCAACATTAGCTTGTTCTTGATCATTATCAACATTAGTTTGTTCTTGTTCATTATCAACATTTTGTTTGTAGTTTAAATACGTCCCTTTTTTTTAACCTATAGAAGCTTCTTGTTCGGTTTTCTGTTTCCTTTTTGAAGCACATGATTCATATTTTCTATTTGACATGATTATTAATTATTTGATCAATAATAACAATGAGTCAATTAACAATCACCAAGACAACTAGTATAAGTGTTGAAGATACAGATTAGGATTATGCCGCCCCTGAGATAATGGAAAACTCAAATCTGGAAAATTGAAAACTCAAATTTTGTTCCAACTTGATTCACGTCTGTAGTAATCAATCAACAATGAACAATGGAATCTAGAATCAAAAATATAATTGAAAAGATTAACCCTAATTGGATATTAACCCTAACTAGATAATCTGTTAATGAAAAAATCAAAAGTGAAAAGTGAAAACATGAACACATTACCGTTTCAATGTCCAGTGAAAGCCTTGAATGATCAATGATTTTTGAACAATGGAGAAATCAAGAATGAAGAAGGAAGAAGAAGAACCGAAGAAAAAAAGGTATTTTAGCGGTTTAACCTTTTAGTGTAGAAGAATCTAGATTGGAGAAGCCTAGAATTGAGAATCAGAGTTCGAGAATGGAGAAGAACATTAGTGTAACCGTACGAGAATTGAGAAGAAGAACATAAGAGTAATCGTCGATTGTAATTGAAAGAATTGATACTTTTTTGATTTTTGGGGAATCATGCGTGTGAACTGTGAACGTGTGAAGTTGGATTATTGGAATTAAGTGGGTCCCCTTTAAAATTGGGGGCCATAAGCCCTACCATTACTCATTTGTACATATGGTTGGCCCTGATACTGATTGTGGTTTTAAAACGTGGTGGAGAAGGCGGTGTGGGCACGTAATCTGCATAGACAATGATAGATAGATATGGGTTAAGGTTTGGTGAAGATTTTATGGTGTTCTCGTCATGGGTACATAAGGTCATACTGAGTACCTACCACTAACCATGTGGCGGGTGTCACCCTATCACCACACACAACCACTAAAATAGATATTTTTTATTACTTAAAATGTATAGAGAGATAGAGAGAGAAAGAAGATAGTGGGTTGTGGTGGTTAGTGCTCCCCACCATAAATGACCACAAAACTTTGCAAGCACTAACTACCACAAACATCTGGGGTGGTGTTCACATTCGCGGTTTGTGGGTTTGTGACCAACTAGACCACAAGGAGGTTCGATACAAATATACCATATGGTCTAATATAACAAAACAAAGATATTGTAGAGAAACACAAACATATAATAATTTATTAATTTTAATAATGTTTACAGTTTGAAATTCTTATTCAACAAATAAAAAACTATTTTTGAAAATTGGTTAAACCAAATAAATCATTTAGGTTGTGTTTGGCGCGCCACAACTAGTTGAAAAGCTAGTTTATTGTAACGCCCGTAGATCCAGTCTAGTCAATTTAGAGATAATAGGGGTCGAAAATGACTTTTTTAGAAAAGATTATTTAGAATAAATAATCTTAACCAAGTTGTAGAATATGTCTCAAGGGTTCTGTACATATAAAGAACGCCGAAATATGAGTTATAACGAAGAAGTTATGACCCGTCGAAGTTTCGCGACAGAACCGACACGACACCGGGAAGACGTAAATAGTGAATTTACGATAGAGTGACTTTTAGCCTTAGTGATCTAAATGAAAGTCGTAGAATATGTGAACCTGAGAGCGTCCATAAAAAGAACACCCAAATCTGACTTCGTATGAGGAAGTTATGATTTTTCTAAGATTTAGCTTAGCAGTGCACGACCCGAAACTCGAATTCTAGTTCGAGCGTTTTTTGGCCTACGCGATCTAAATGAGAGTTGAAGATCTCATTAACAGGAACTCAAAGGTAAAAAGACATACAAAAACGGAGTCCGTATGAAGGAGTTACGAATTCTTCGCAGTCATTTAACAGTCTAATCTCCTTGTACTGTTAAATTTAAGATCGGTCGAGAATTAGCCAACAGAGTCTAAATGAAAGTTGTAGATCTTGTTTTTACCTACGCGTGGACACAAAAAATGTCGAAAATGGACTTCGTATACGAAAGTTATGTATTTTTGAAAATCAGCTGATTTCCACCCTGTATGCGATGCCACGTGTCAGCACCAGGCTGTGGCTGGCTGTAGCCAGCTTGGCTCACGACGTGAATATAAAAAATTCACGATGTGAGTGACCCTCCAGCCACCTATAAATAAGAGGTGAAGCCCTCTTCATTCCTCACACCTCCCATAACTTCCCTCTCTCTCTAGAACTTCTCTCTAGCCCCGAAACCCCCCGAAAAGCCTAGGGAACCTCCCTAGCACGAGGCGGAAACCCCGGAGCGCCCGACGGCTCCAAGAAGAAGAGCCTTTTGGCTTGGGAATGCTGCTCCAGTGGCGCCCGGTTTTGAGAGAAACCCGATGTAAGTGAGCTACGCCTATCCTATCCTTAGTATAGCTTATGTTTTGATATACTAACATTATTAGGGCCTTAAAATAATTATTTGGGCTATTATTATGAGTTATATAAGAGTGTTGCTTAACGCTTATATAATAGTAATAATAGTTAGACTATTAATTAGTCTCGGTGAATATTAGACTAAACTCTACTGGTAATCATACTAGGTTTTGTCCAATGGAAATTGTTTTGAGATGACGAAGTGATGTCCGAGTACCGAGTCATCACCTTTTCAGGTGAGTGCATAGTTACTTTCATCTTACACATAGATACAAAGTATTTTAAATAAACTACATGCTATGTGTGCATATTATCTAAATACTTGTTGTCTATGCTGGATGAATGTTTTATATATGTTTTAAATGATTTAAACTGTATATGTATTTTATATATACAAATATGTTGGGCATGACATGGGTATATGAATGATGAAAGATAAAAGATGATGTGAGTAAACATTGGCAGCTATAGACTTAGTGCCTATTGGACAAACACTGGTAGCTATGGACTTAGTATATGTTAGGAATTGGTAGCTATGGACTTAGTACCTACTAGATAAACACTGGTAGCTATGGACTTAGTACCTGTTAGGAATTGGTAGCTATGGACTTAGTACTTATTAGATAAACATTGGTAGCTATGGATTTAGTAACCAATGAATAGACTATAACAACTATGGAATTAGTGCTTTACGAACGAGCATTGGCAGCTATGGATTTAGTGCCAGTCCTATAACCCTGGAAGCAAGGGACTTTGGAATAAACGAATGCATGATAGATGACTCTTAGGATAGATCCTTAAGAGTAAAGAAGATAATGGGGATGGGTAATTGGGTTGATTGTTTGATTGTTTAAACATAATAATTATATTAAAGTGGGTTGAAAACCCTATGTACTCACCAGGTTTCCCAACCTGACCCACTCAGCTTATTTATATCACAAGTGTTGATATGAAGTCACATTACACTGAGAGATTAAGGAGATATAAATCACTAGTGATAATGAATGTAAGTTTTGTTTATGCTTATGTTTCTGTATTGACGATGACATCGCAAATGTTTTAAAATGAATAAAAATACTTTTCTTTGGAAATGCTTTGATAACGTATTTATCATGTTTTTCTAGGAACAAATTTCGCAACATTTTTATTAAAAAAGGTACTCTGATTTTTGTAAAGCATAAACAAAATCGATCTTTTCTGGCCGTGAAAATGGAAATGTCACACTTATTTTTCAAGCTTTTTTAAATTGTCGTATTTCGCAAGCCAAAAAGTAGCTTATAAACTAGCTTTTTAAAAAGATACTTAGACTAGCTTTTTAGAAGGTTTTTTTTTTTTAAATTTTCAAGTATACTCCTTAATTAATTATAAAAAACACATTCTTTTAAATGTCCTTTTATGTCATTTCATATTTTTCAACTAGCTTTTCAGCCAGGGGCGGACGCAGGATTTTACAGTAGGGGTTGTACGGGAGAGTGAGGGTTGCATGGGAAAGTTAGGGGTTGCACGGTAGAAGAAAATAATAAAAGTTTTGAAAATTTTCAAAAAAATTTCCACTGCGGCCGGAAAAGTTAGGGTTGCCGGTGCCACCGTGGACCACCCCTAGGTCCGCCCCTGTTTTCAGCTAGTTTTACCAAACATCATTTTTTATCGGCTATCATCTATCTTTTTATTTAACAGCTAATTTTTGAACTATCAACTACCAATTAGCTTTTCAGCTAATACGCCAAACATAGCCTTAGTAAAATATAACAAAATTTAGACTTTTAAAATATAATTAACATGCTTAAAAAAAAGAAATCAAATAAAAAATAAAATTAAAATGACAGTGGTAAAATATTATAACACAATATAAAATTATCCGGTTGGTAAGAATAAATGGTTCAAAAATATTAAAAAATATATATATTTATACTTAAATGATATTAACTTCGATAGAAACTTGTTAAAATAATAAGAAATTATTAGATAACTTCCCATTCAACATTTTTTTTTTGATGGTCATCAATCATCATTTTACATACAAACACCACATTTATCGTCCCTGGACATAAAGTGACTTATAACTTACACGATGTTCACTTTAAAACAACCTTAAACTTTATGTAGAACACAAACAATATTTGATTATATTTATAATATCAAATTGCCTTAAGATAAATAATAGAAAAAGATTATTTTTGGAATTTTTTTTACAAATCATAATATTTTTACATTATCTAAAGACAAATTATGTATTTCTTATCTTACCTATCAAATATTTTTTACCATATATATATATATATATATATATATATATATATATATATATATATATATATATATATATATATATATATATATATATATATATATATATATATGAGAGTTCAATTGAGAAAAAAAAAATGAACGGAGAATCATTATCAGCCAATCATTTATTTTTGCCATAAAAACCTCCAACGTACCGGCGGAAATGAGAAATGAATGCACATGTGTTTTCCAACAAAATATGTTTCCTTAAACTATGCTAATCATTACCTTAATATATAAAAAAACATAGTTTTTTTTTATTTATTTTTTATTTTTGAAGGAATTAATTTTATCGAAAAATAATTGTAAATATATCAAAATTCATAATTTTTTATTCTCTATAAATAGACATCTATATTGATATAGTTTTAAAATAAAATAATTTTTTTTTTATAGTTTCAGCTTTCGTTATTAATAAGTGAATAAAAACGAATCAGTTTTTTACTAGAGTATATCGTTATTCACTTATGAGTAAAAAGTATGATTAATTTTTTTTACAGTTTAGTATCATTCATATGTGAATATAACATATAATAAACGTAGTATATTCATATTTAAATATTAGACGATGCATTCACTTATGAATATTACATAGTATATTCACTTATGAATGTTAGATGATATATTCACTTATGAATATTAGATGCTATTTTCATATGTGAATATTATATAATATTACATGATATATCAGAAGAGAATAGTACATAGTATATTCACTTGTGAATATATTCACTTATGAATAATAGTTGGTATATTCATATGTGAATATTGCACAATATATTCATATATGAATATTACAAGGTGTTTTTAGAAATATATATAATTTTTATATGTTATTCACATATGAATAACATACAGACTTGCATATTTGTTTTGTGTTTTAATAATCACATATTGATTCAGGTGAAAAAACATATTCATATGTGAATATAACATGGTAATTTAGTTTATGCATTTCATCAAACAGTTGGAGTGCATACAAGTTAACTTTTTTAAAAATGTGATAAATATGATACTTTGACTATTTAAATATTACAAAATAGTATATTGGTAGAGAAATATATGAAAATTTTCAAACAAAAAATCATTTGATCTTTTTCTAACCTTAATTTTGATGTTTTATTTGATGATCGATGTTGAATGAATGATACAAATTGAATTTTTTGTTGATTATCGATGATGTTGTTCTACTGATGCTAGGAGTATAATTAATCGTAGATGTTGAAGATATGTTCGTATTCAAGCAAAATTGAAGGTTAGATTGAAAGAGCAAAAAACGAATTTTTGTTGTCAACACGTGTTATTGACGAATATCGATGATTGATTAACACAGGATGATGTTGATCGATGATTTAATTGAAGAAATCTGGATGATTGTTGAAGGTTGGAAGAGAAATCTGGATGATAAACGATCGATTAGAATGAATTTCAACTATTATTTAATTCTCTACACTTACGTATTTGTGATTGAAGGCTATTATATCATATTTACAAGTTTGCCACCGTGTCCTTTATATTTAGAGGCTAATTAAATGAGTGGCTGAGAATGATTCCTCATTCTCAAACTTTTTTATTTTTTCAATTGAACCCACCTCTTTCTCTCTCTCTGTCTCTCTCTCTCTCTCTCTCTCTATATATATATATATATATATATATATATATATATATATATAAGTTCAGGTTCATTTGAGACTATTCTAATTTTGTGAGACTGTGAGACCAAATCTAAAAATAATTTTAAAATGCAAAATAAATGGAAAAATCCAAAAATTTTTTTTTTAAATATTATTTTCTGAACATGAATTAACTAAAAAAACTAAAAAAAAATCCCGTTCTTTTTTTTAAATACCTGAAATATTTTAGTAGAATATTATACTGACATATTCTAAAAAATAATTTTAAAATGCAAAATAAATGGAAAAATCTAAAAATTCTATTTTTAAATATTATTTTCGGAACTTGATATAACTAAAAAAAATTAAAAAAAAAATCTCTTTTTTTTTAAAAAATACGTGAAATATTCTAATAGAATATCACATTGTACATATTTTAAAAAATAATTTTAAAATGCAAAATAAATGGAAAAATCAGAAAACTCTTTTTTTAAATATTATTTTCGGAACTTGAATTAAATAAAAAAAAAAAAAAAAAAAAATACGTCTCACGGTCTCACAAAATTAAGCCGTCTGACATGAACCTAACCATATATATATATATATATATATATATATATATATATATATATATATATATATATATATATATATATATATATATATATATATATATATATATTCAGGTTAATTTGAGACCATTCTAATTTTGTGAGACCGTGAGACCAAATCTAAAAATAATTTTAAAATACAAAATAAATGGAAAAATCCAAAAATTCTTTTTTTAAATATTATTTTCGGAACTTGAATTAACTAAAAAAAATATAAATAAAATCCGTTTTTTTTGAAAAATACGTGAAATATTCTAATAGAATATTACACTGACATATTCTAAAAAATAATTTTAAAATGCAGAATAAATGGAAAAATCTAAAAGTTCTTTTTTTAAATATTATTTTCGGAAGTTGAATTAACTAAAAAAGAATAAAAATAAATTCCATTTTTTTTGAAAAATACGTGAAATATTATAATAGAATATTACATTGTACATATTCTAAAAAATAATTTTAAAATGCAAAATAAATAGAAAAATCCAAAAATTCTTTTTTTAAATATTATTTTCAGAACTTGAATTAATAAATAAAAATTAAAAAAAATTAAAAAAAATAAAAATGAAAATAAAAAAAATACGTCTCACGGTCTCACAAAATATAGGTGATCTCAAATGAACCTAACCCTATATATATATATATATATATATATATATATATATATATATATATATATATATATATATATATATATATATTACGATTACGAATATTTTATCAACAATTAATTTGAACGATATTTATTCGCATATATAGAAGTCAACATGGAATAATACATGACATAATGAATTATACATAAAATAATTGAAAAGAAAAGCATGATAACTATTATATAGACGAAATAAATCATGAGCTTATCGACTTATATATTTGATGATGTAATACAACTGAAAAGATATATGAAAAATAAAAATATTAATGTTAGTTTGAGCCAGTCAAACCCTATATGTTCACCGGCTGTTGCCAGTCACCTTTATCAATCTCTCTCACCTTTATATATATCCCAATTCACATCCTCCTTCCTCAATTTGCAATCGCTCCCTGCGTCCAACATGACGAGTATAACACTTCGTCGCCACGACTCCCCCGGCGGCAAGACTAAGCAAATTTCCGCCGGAGTTTTACGATCAATTACAGCTCTATGGTTGATCTGCGCCAAACGAGCTATCATAGCTTCTCGAAAGCTAAAGGATAACTCAAAGATCTCATCAGACTCGCGCATGATTCAGTGGCCGAAGAAACTCATCGCCACCATAAGCAACAAGGATATGAAGTTTGGCCGCCGGAAAAGCAGAACCGGAGAATCAGGAAACACGAGAGGTGACGGCGTTGCAGACGATGGTGTGTGGCAGAAGGAGATTCTGATGGGTGATAAATGTCAGCCGTTGGATTTCTCCGGTGTAATCTATTACGATAGAGATGGCAACCGTAGAGACGAGCTTCCCATGAGGTCTCCACGCGCTAGCCCCTTTCCTGGTTACGTGGCAAAGTTTGATTGGAGCCCACCACATGAACGGTAATTTACTAAATTACTGTTCTAGTGATTCAGAAATTACCGTTTTGGTGATACGGTTTCGAATGTTGTTATATGAAAATTTGTAACTTTCAGTGACTCGTTTTCTGAGTGGTGATCTTTGGGTATTTTTGTCATTTTGTCATAGATTCGTTCGTTTGTTAGCGATTATGGGTAGTCAAAAGCAGTATAACTCATCGCTAGTTTTGATAATAAATCCAAGTTTATTCGGGGTTCAGTTGAAGAACGTCTTTTTTCAACTACTCTTTCCAAATAATAAGTTGAAAATCAAACTAAATTTCAGTATTTTTTATCTTATAAATACAAATACGATGATTAGATATTCAAAAATTAAGTGGTAAAAGAACGGAAATTTTGGTTTCTAAAAATATAAAATATTGGTGATAAAGATATTGGTTAAATAAAAAAGATCGAGAATTGCATGCATGGCCACAAGACTATCAGTTTAGATTCTTGAAGAACATGACTTGTTCAAATTCAAAAGAATGCAAGTGCCCAAAAGTAAATGTATTGTTTATTAAACATATATTCTAATAGGAAATATCTTATACTAATAAAGTTTTTCAATATATCTTAAATGTAACAACTTATTCGACCAAACTTTAATTTATGTTATACTAAAAAATATGTCAGTATGCTTATTAGCATTTACGTAAATAATATGCTGAGTTACCAAATGACCCTCTCCGAAATATTTGCATTTTGGACTATCTTAATTTTGTTTTGAAATGATAGTTTGACAAGTTATATGTATGGGTGTTTAAAACCCGATATTCAAAAATCTGGATACCAAAATCGGATATCCAGAAAATTTTAGATTTTGGTCCAAAATTAAAATCGATTCTATTATAGAAGCCAATGTAATAGTTATGAATAAATGTCATATTTAAAAAAGCACACCTAATGTCCTAAATGGTATATTTTGTGTTAACTAAACTCTGAACTAACTTTTTCAATCTACGATATGATATGTGAGTTGCGACTTGGGACAGTTTGTCTTTTATGTGTAGAAAAAGATGACATTCTCATTCATTTTATCTTTAAGACTGGTAGGTGTAGGCAACCACGTTATTAAGAAAACAACAAAAAAAAACACGTTATAACGTGTTATGGTGGTAACGGGGAGTAACGCGCAGTCTCATAACACCTAATAACGGAGAAAGGGGACGGTGTTCACGTGTTATAACATGCAATAACATCCAATAACGCCGTTGTCTATACCCACCTTTCTAAATTATAGTTGTTATATTCCTAGGTAATATAATATATCAAAATTAAAGACAAAATCATATGCCACTGCTTCCATTTTCATTTCTGTTACTACATTTCGAGAATTCAAAGGCATATGTGTAGTAAAGATGTTTAATTAAGTGTATTATGAATATATTGTAGTTATTAACATATATATGGGGCTAAAATTACAAATAAAATATATAAACAAAATCAGATTTCAGATACCTGAAATATCCGAAATTTAACAAAACTACTATCCGAATCCGAAAAATCGGATATCTGAAATTTCAGATAATTTGAGATCAAATTTTCGGATTTTTCAGATCAAATCTTTGGATACGGATATTTTTGAACACCCCTAGTTATATGTGACGTAAAGTGGTGTGGTATACAACCTTTAGACATTTCGTACATTTCAAACTTATTTTATTTGAAACGTATATTTCAGATGCATTTATGTGACACGTAATAATCAATAATCCAAAATTTTGGGCTTTTAGACATTCCAAAGTTTTAAACTAAATTCATTTGAGACAACATAGGTTTCATAGTTTTATGTTTTTCTCATTATATATGGATCAAGGATTTAACATGTTTATCTCAAACTCCTTCCATACATACTTCTCTTGTTTAAAATGAGTTCATTTGATATGTTTTTTTTTTGGAGTCCCTCTTTGTACTAGAGGCTTGTAGGAGCTAATCAATAATGTGTAACGTCCCAAAATTTAAAACAAAAAATTTCGTTTTCATAATAGTAAAACCATTAACCAAGATGTGTTCATAAAACCATAAAGGAAAATCAGAGTATATCAATCAATCATCTCAACACACTAGGGTCAATAAAATGGAATCATGGTGTGTGTGATGCGATCATCTTTAGTTCTTCCCCTTTGATCCGGAAGTACCTGAAACATAAACTGAAAACCGTAAGCATGAAGCTTAGTGAGTTCCACAAAATACCACATACCATACATATATGCCAGCTCAAGGCTATGTCGGGTCTGTTTTAACCCCGAGTCTATTTCAACTTATGTGTCAGCCCAAAGCCGTACTGGGTCTATTTCACCTCAGGGTCTATTTCACCACCGAGTCTATTTCAACTCATATGTCAACACAAGGTTGTACCGGGTCTATTTCACCCCACATACATATAGCAAACAGGCACACATGCATATAACACATACAACATGAGTCACAAAGACTACAACCACATAACATATTGTAGTGTCCTATAATATAGTGAGCAAACTCACCTCTCGATCGATAATCAACTTCCGTTGCTCTCACGATCAGGTACATCAGTGCTACACCACACCTAGATAATCATACAAGGCAAACTCTTAGTCTACCCTTCAAAAACAAGAGTTAACCAAAAGTCAACTCTGTTCAAAAGTCAACACCTAAGGTCAACGGTCAACATTCCCATCAGCTCACCCTCACGTTGTGACCTGCTTTCTGGACACATTGTGAGTATGGACTCGACCTGGCCCCACTCAATGATTTGAATTAGTTACAACACATCCAACGAAAATTTTCAGATCAAGACAAGCTCATTTCTCACGTCGTGAGATCCTATTTCTCATGTCATGAGACCTATTTTGACCAACTTTGAGCATTAAGCTCTTAATCATTTAATATATTCTTTGGGGCCTTTTAGAGGACCTTCCTCGACCCTAAGGAATATAAAAATCATAGCTTTTCAGTCATACATGTCTAATGCATGACTTAGAACCTAACTAGCTCAAAAGAAAGGTAATAAGATCAAGACTTATGCTTGGAGTCTAAAACCAACAGCAAAACTCATATCCAAAGCCTCATGTACAGAAGATGTTTCAATGATCCGTAAAGTTTCCAAATTTATGGATCCTATGCATGCTATACAACCCAACCATGCAAAGAAAGCTCCAAAACCTGTATCTAGCATGCAAGAGGCAAAAAGGTAAGAGTTTATGACTTACAGAGGTCCAAAAGCTCAAAAAGACCAAGAGGTCGAAGTTAGATTGCCAAAATGAAGCACCATAAGAGTCCTCTTCCACATCAATGGACCAAAGATCGCCAAATAAGCTCTTCAAGGTCACCAACAATGGCCAAAGGTCTCAAGGAGGTTGAATCTAGGGTTTTCAGGAGGCTAGAGAGTAAGAGAGGCTGAGGATGGGCAACCCTAGCTCTCTTGTTTCATTAAATACTCGAAAATTAGGGTTTTGGGTCATTAGGCCTTGCTCACTTCATGAGGCCTCATGCTCATGCCGTGAGACTTCAACAATGCGGGTCAAATGGTCAATGGTCACTCATGTCGTAACCACTATTGCTCACGTCGTGACCCTCCTACAAAATGTGAGAATTTAATAAATTAAGTACCTCAAGGATTCAGATGCTACATAATATCATGTAATATATGACATCAAAGTACACATATTATGGTGTGGATATGTCTTTTGATATCAACTTCTATATGGTTGGTTATTTGGTGGCTTCCAAGTTAAGCTTAGAAACAAATCAGATACATTGGAAAATATAATGTTCTCAAACAAATGTTTTTATGCAAATAAATGATGATAACGACAAACAATATTTGTAAGTTTTATTGGTTCATCTTCCAATATGGTGATGTTTTTTTGTTGTGAATCCTTTAATCTAAAGTGGGAATAGGCGAGCGGTTACATACATATTTATATTCTAATTGAAAACCAAATGTTTGGGAAAGTCATCCCGATGGGAATTGGTCCGATGTTGGAAGCAATCAAGTAGGTAAAGTATTATTTGTTATGTTGACCCCGGACACATAATAAGAAACACGAGAAATATGTGGAAATGAATCAGCTCGATAATCATCATTCATCAATTATTATATGGTTGGAAAGTACTTTGGAATTATATGAACAAGTGCTTAAAGTAGTATGTACTCACTTCAAATGTGTATACCATACCCCAAAGACTTTTACATGTGTTTTCGGGATTAAGATGCACATATACATATATGATTAACTAAAATTAGCACCAATACTTAAATTATTTTATCTTGTATGTAATAATAACATGTTCATAGAGAAATTAAAAGCAACTGGATGATTATAAAACTTTAAATAAAAGATTTATAGCTTTGATGAAAAATATTAAATGACCCGTGTAAATTTTATTTTGAAAAGTACACGACCATGCAATGTTATAGGTGATGCCAAACTATAAAAAAATTACCTCTAGACTTCTTGTCTTGAGTCTGGTTCACTTTTACTTAGACCGAAATGACAACCATTCCATCTAATTGAAGCCAATTTTCTCAAGAACATAGAACACAAATTTTATGTTAATACAAGACCAATTGTTCTCCAAGTCACATCAAATTGTGCAATGGCGATCATGTTACTACAAGGAACAATTTTAGCATAGTTTGTCATAATATGAAACCTTAGGTGTGTACGAATGGAAGATTCAAACTCGAAGTTTAGATTTTGCATATTCGAAGTTCAAAAAGTAAGATTCTTACCTAAGTAAGGGTGGTGTCGACGATGGAGGCAAACAACGGTGGATGAGGACGGATGTGGGAAGTGGGTATAGTACATGCTTTTCTTTCGGCATATGAAGAAGCAAGAAAGGGGGAGCCGATGTATTAGAGCATAGGGGCAAGACAACCTATTTTTTCATTCATCGCCCCATACAAATCAGAGCGAATCAGAGCCTTGTTGAACTATTCAAATGTGGAAAATTAATGAACTAAATGCTTTGAATGTGTCTGATTTAGCGTTAATTTCTTAATGGGACCATAAAGAGGCTTACCAAAAAAATGTATTTTGTAACATTATTTTAGTTGTTTAAAGCAAATGAATATTCTAGTTTGAATCCTATAACAGGATGATGCAACGGGACAAACATTATCTGAGTGGTTTTGTAACGTCCCAAAAGTACAGTCCAAAAATTTCCTTTAAAACATTGCTAAAACCATATTTATAAAAACCATATCATAAGTCATAACATAATTTCAGAGTGTTAATTCAAAACATATTCTTGTTATCAGAGTGAAACATCCTAGGCTAGCTAGCTATGGTGTGTGCACTTCAATCTTCCCGAGCTCCTCTTTTGAAAACTGAGCACCTGAAACCAAAACTGAAAACTATAAGCACGAAGCTTAGTGAGCTCCCCCAATCTACCACATACCAAACAATAACATATAAGCACATACTAGGCCTTGCCCACTGCATCGGGCCGAAGCCCGGACTAACTGGGGCCTTGCCCCTTACATCGGACCGAAGTCCGGCTAACTGCATCGGGCCGAAGCCCGGACTAACCGGGGCCTTGCCCCCTGCATCGGACCGAAGTCCGGCTAACTGCGTCGGGCCGAAGCTCAGACTAACTGGGGCCTTGCCCCCTGCATCGGACCGAAGTCCGGCTAACTGCATCGGGCCGAAGCCCGGACTCACTGAACATCGCATAGCAAAACACATATCAACTAGCATAAACACATATACTGCATACTGCTTCAGACCGAAATCCGGATCACATAATAAAAACTTGCTTGAATCACAAAGACATCAAGCACACTGAACTACTGCATCGGACCGAAGCCCGGAAACTACTGCTAACTAGACGGGTCGACATTGTGGCCGTAGACCCGTTCCTACTGGAAGGAAACTCACCTGCACTGCTGAACTATGCTGATAACTCTCTGGCTGCTGTCCGACAATTCTCTGAACCGCTGCTCCACTAGCACCCCGAGCTACCAATATCACATATATATATATATATATATATATATATATATATATATATATATATCACTTAGATCCAAACTGGAGTCTAGAAGTCAACTAAGTCCACTCTTGTCAAAGTCAAAGTCCTAGCCAAAGTCAAACTTCCTGACTGACTCTACTCGCCGAGTCAACTCGTTGACTCGTCGAGTCCTTTTATTATGAAACTATCATAACACGCCTCAACTCGCCGAGTCACCCCGCTGACTCGTCGAGTTCAACAATTTCTGAGTCCCATCCTGCCCATCTCACCGAGTCACCGCTCAACTCACCGATCTAAGTCTTAACCAGAAGGATTGGGGTTCTGCGATCCAACTCGTCGAGTCTAAAACAATCTACAACAGACTCGCCGAGTTGTTCTTCCAACTCGTCGAGTTCCTGCCTATCTTCATACAACTCGCCGAGTCCAACCATGTGACTCATCAAGTAGCTTCAGTTCTTAATCCATACAGTGACTTTTCGAGCCATGCAGGGGCTCCAAACTATAGATCCACAATTCTAACGCCCAATCCTCACGTAAAGTTGCAAACTTTACGTGAAACCAAGGAGCTATAGGCTTAAAACACTCTAGGGCTAGGGTTTAGGGAAAACATGTTTCACCAACACACCAAAGACTGATACTTTATGACATTCTAGGTCATCATAAGTCTAGATCTGGAGTAGCAACCTCAGATCTGAACTCAAACCCGAAATGGATCTCAATCATACCAAAATGACCCCAAATCTCATTCAAGAATAGGTCTAGAAGCAACAAAGGAAAGGTAACAGCTCATTACCTCCAAGATGTGCCCAAAGTTGTAGTAGATTCTAGATCTACACTACTTTATTGATGCAAACTCTTTTGATCTTCAAGTTTCTTCCACTAGAACACCTCTCAAAGCTTCAATCTCCCTACAATGACCTTATACACACGAGCTAGGGTTTACTGGACCTCAAAGGGGGCTAAGGGAGCTGAGGGAGGACATTGAGTCCTTTAAATATGGTGCAACCCCAAATATTAGAGTTTTTCTCATTCCAGCACCAACTCGTCGAGTCCAGCTTCCGACTCGGCGAGTTGGTCACTTAATTCGCGACCCAAACCCGCTCCGACTCAGTGAGTAAGTATACCTACTCGTCGAGTCCCTTCTTCAATTCACATTTTAGCCGTTAACTCAACTTTTGAAATTTGGGATATTACAACTCTCCCCCACTTAAATTTGACTTCGTCCTCGAAGTCCGCTATGGCCAATTGTCCTGCAATCCATTCGCATCACCCTTGCTTGGTGAATATATCTCCGGACGACCACCGGCCCCAATGCCAACACATAACAACCAAGTATCACCCGATGGTACTGTCCCCTTCCTGGCAGGAACACACTTTCGTGACTTACAAAATTTATGTACTACAAAATTTATTGGGTCCTCTCCCAATGTCAAACTATCCTCCTTTTTTTCCATATATGACGATAACCCGAGCAACTCGCACGGTTGGAAATCATTCTTCCCTCTTCTTGAATCCGTTCCTTTCATACTAACTACCCCAGGTTCCCAGTAGAACCACAGAATTCACAGATCCACTTATCCCTATGATTCACTTATACTTGACCATAACTCGGACAATCGTGCTATGAGTGAGTTGTCACTCCACAAGCTATCCATGAAAATCCAAAATACGATTACTGCTGGTGACCCAAAACTGTCTGAAAACACTGAACTGCCTGAAAACACTAAACTGCCTGGAGCACTGACTGTCTGAAACGCTGAACTACCTGAACACTGAACTGCCTGACGCACTGACTGCCTGAAACACTGAATTGTCTGAACACTGAACTGCCTAACGCACTGACTGCCCGAGTCACTGAACTGTCTGAACACTGAACTGCCTGAAACACTGACTGTCTAAAACACTGAACTGCCTGAACACTAAATTTCCTGAAACACTGACTGCTACTTAGCTGCTTTCCAACATCTCTCGAGACCTTCCTGGTCTCAATTCATTCGTCAACCATCTGAAATATCGAGTTCCAACCCGATTGCGGAGCCAAAGGACTCCCTATTTTAATCGCCTAACACATCCTCTGAACAAAACCTTCCCTGGAACTAGTTATCATGTCACTGAGGCTCTAACAACCTCCTGATCCAATAGATTTAATCCGATCGTCGCATCCTGATGTTACCAACCCGTGGTTAGACGTGATTGCTACATGACCAAATGTAGCCTTATATAACAAGTAATTTGAAGCAATCCATTGCTTCCTCGATCTCAAAATTGTAGTGGCATTCCTACAGTCTTATCATTGGCTCAACTAGGTCTAATCCATCCAGATAATTCTGAAGCCCGCCTCGTGGATTTCCACATCCTCACTGCTACACCTGAGCTGGGGGCTAATGTTCCTTCCGCGTCCTAACAACGCGCTCATGCTGCCTACCATCCAAGTGTATTCCACGGCTAAGCCCGCAGTCTCACAACACTCTACTCACTATTTGGCTGCTAGTGAATGCTACGGCTACACCAGCAGACTTACAACACTCTAACACTATCTGGCTGCTAGTGAATGCTACAACTACACCCGCAGGCTTACACCACTCTAACACTATCTCATTCGTTGGTTACTGATCTGGATACATCCGACAACGAGTATATGTACGACCTATCATTCAAGACTGAACCCATGTCCTGACTGGAATCACCAACCTGATTCCCCAAGGCTTGCTGGCAAACATTACGAGAATGCGATCTCCTTATTGGCAAGTTTTCCCAACTTCCATTTCACACTATCCTCAAACCACACAGCTGCCTAGGCTGTCTTCCTTTCTGATAAGGATGCGAAATTTATCCCAATTTCAAAACTGCTCCTACTTCTGAATCCTTAGATGATTCTACCCCACTTTGATTCAACTAACGTCTTATAGTACGCAATGCTGGAAAGATTCTCAATCCTTCTTACCAGTTTATGACCAATCTGCTGAAAGCCATGTTTTGCCATTGCTAGCGTGTCACTACTATCCAATCCAAAGATCACATCACTTCCAAGAATCTGAATACATCTCTGGTGATAACCTGCTAGACCCAGGAATCTCCGAATCTCAATTGGAAACCTCGGAAACTCCCTCTGTATCGCGGACCCTAACCTAGCCGGGACGACTAGAATACCCTTCTAATTGACAAGGTACCCAGGAAATTGCACCTTGCACAACTAGAACTCACATTTGGAGTTCCTTGCGAAAATCTCTCCCTGCTAAAAGTCTCTAGCACTTCCCTTAAGTGCTCCTCGTGTTGGAATATAACCGATCTATATCCAAACTACACCGTCCCGAAGGTAGTGAGATACTACCGAGTCTCACGTTACTGCATCAGTAGTGACCTCCAACATCCTGTGCTGCTTGAATCCTTGCCGAAACCAACCGGAATGCTCTGCTCCGAGCCGTGGGCGCCCTTGCCCGACCCTGATGTCTGCTGGTGGTTCTTAAAGTCCCAGGGACAGGAGTTGGCACCTGCCCTGCTGTATACAAACTCGGACAGTGGGCCTTCTTGTATCCCCTCTGACTGCAACAGAAACATACTGGGTCAAGCCCTTGGGAGATTGTAGTAGTACAACCTCTGCTAAAATGACCTGTCCGACCACACTTGAAACAGCCAGGATTACCACCTTTACTACTCCTACATGCACCCAAGTGTGTCCTGCCACACTTCCCGCATCGGCTGTGGTTCTGAAAGTCTCTCGATCTCGAACTCGGCCCTTTGGTTCTTTTACCCGAACCTGTGGGCCATCAAACCTCATCCGGTTTCCTCTTCCTTTCTAACTCCCGGTCAATCCCTCGCTCATGCGCTACCCTGTCGTCCCCATCAATCGTCTCAACAACCGCTGAATGATCCTGAAGCTTCTCGGTCAAACTATCGGTGACCCTCTCGACGATGTCGGGTAGCTCCTTGCGAACGACTCGTGAAACCTCCGTAACGACCAAATCATACAGGGGACTCTCCTGGGGATAGGGTGACCCACTCACTCCCAACCCCTGATGACAAGAGCTAAAAATGGGATCCCCTTCCCTGATGGATCCCTCGGATCCATCAGAATCGGGCTCTACATGAGCCTCAAACTGTCTCGAAACTATTCCGGCCTTAAAGGCCCCAAGACGACTGTCCAAAAGCTCCACGATAGCCTCCCTAACTGAACTTAATATCACAGGAGTCTGATCAATGATGTTGCACATAATCTCTGCGGAAATGACATCTCTCATTTGATCATCAAACTGTCCGGCTCTAGAGCCTGAGCCAGATCCCTCCTCGGTACCTGAACTGCCAACTGGTATCTCGGGCAACGTCACCATGCTGAAAACATATCACAATAACCATCAGAATACTCATCACTGCTGAGGGATCGCATACACACATTACAAGTTTCCTGGACTCGTCTCAACCTTCCTTGATTCGAGTACGGATCCTCTGCTTTCAGTAGTACGGGCCCATACTACCTTCCACATCTATTCGTACTTTCCTCAAGAACCGCCTCGACTCCACCAAGTTACTACTACTGCTACTGATCTTTCCTTCTCTCATCCTAGGATTGCCCTAGGGAAAATCTCTGACTCCACCCAAACTAATCCTTAGCTGCTAAAGGCCTCCTTGTAATGCCAATTAGCCATCACCTGAATACCATCACATGTGACGAGGCTCATATAATCCTTTGAGTAAAAGACTCGTCCTTACAACGGTTAGACTCAAACGAGAGCTGCGTAATAGGGCCAAATCCAACACTCTGAGATTATTCAACCCTGATCACATGTGACGTGACACATTCACCTAATGGCTAACTCCCATTATTCAGAGTCCCACAAAGCACAAAGCAAGCAGCATTCGGACACAGGAAACTACTCAAGCAAATCTATTCTCATAACGCAAAACTGTATTAGCATACAATGCTAAGCTCCTATTATCAGGCATAACCTAAACAGGCTATCCTACTACTATTTACTCAATACTAGTATGTAATTCTCATAAAGCCGAAACACATATAGCAGACACATAAGGCATCCTCCTAGACCCTTAGTCCTATTCTAGCATGCTGTTCTACTGAAACTGAAACTAATAACTCATAACATAAACTTGTATGGGTAATTTAGGAGTACTTACTTGAGCTCGGCTGATTGCATGCACTACACCGTTTTCTCTTTTCAAAGTTCTTTCTTTCCAAAAATTCTTTTTCGCTTTTTCTAAAACTCTTTTTCTTTTCTCAAAAATTGGTTTTCCTTTTTGAAATTCCTATATCAACTCCTTAGTTTGAGTTCAGACACACCCGAAGGTGTGCCCGAATCCCTCAAACCAAGGCTCTCTGATACCAACTTGTAACGTCCCAAAAATACAGTCCAAAAATTTTCTTTAAAACATTGCTAAAACCATATTTATAAAAACCATATCATAATTCATAACATAAGTTTAGAGTGTTAATTCAAAACAAATTCTTGTTATCAGAGTGAAACATCCCAGGCTGGCTAGCTATGGTGTGTGCACTTCAATCTTCCCGAGCTCCTCTTTTGAAAACCGAGTACCTGAAACCAAAACTGAAAATTATAAGCACGAAGCTTAGTGAGCTCCCCTAATCTACCACATACCAAACAATAACAAATAAGCACATACTGGGCCTTGCCCACTACATCGGGTCGAAGCCCGGACTAACTGGGGCCTTTCCCCCTGCATCGGACCGAAGTCCGGCTAACTGCATTGGGCCGAAGCCCGGACTAACTGGGGCCCTGCCCCCTGCATCGGACCGAATTCTGGCTAACTGCATCGGGCCGAAGCCCGGAATAACCAGGGCCTTGCCCCCTGCATCGGACCGAAGTTCGACTAACTGCATCAGGCCGAAGCTCAGACTAACTGGGGCCTTGCCCCCTGCATCGGACCGAAGTTCGGCTAACTGCATCGGGCCGAAGCCCGGACTCACTGAACATAGCATAGCAAAACACATATCAACTAGCATAAACACATATACTGCATACTGCTTCGGATCGAAGTCTGGATCACATAACAAAAACTTGCATGAATCACAAAGACATCAAGCACACTGAACTACTGCATCGGACCGAAGTACGGAAACTACTGCTAACTAGACGGGTCGGAATTGTGGCCGTAGACCCGTTCCTACTGGAAGGAAACTCACATGCACTGCTGAACTATGCTGATAACTCTTTGGCTGCTGTCCGACAATTCTCTGAACTGCTGCTCCACTAGCACCCCGAGCTACCAATATCATATATATATATATATATATATATATATATATATATATATATATATCACTTAGATCCAAACTGGACTCTAGAAGTCAACTAAGTCCACTCTTGTCAAAGTCAAAGTCCTGGTCAAAGTCAAACTTCCTGACTGACTCTACTCGCCGAGTCAACTCGTTGACTCGTCAAGTCCTTTTATTCTGAAACTATCATAACACGCCTCAACTCGTCGAGTCATCCCGCCGACTCGTCGAGTTCAACGATTTCTGAGTCTCATCCTGCCCATCTCACTGAGTCACTGTCACACCCCGAAAACCCAAGGCAGAAACATTTCCGAGGCGGACTCCACGTTGAGTATCAAATCCAATGTACATAGTAAGCAAAGTAAACAACCATTACATTACATATTAGAATTTACATATGTTTTAAGGTAAAAAGTATTACAAGTGTGATATATATATATATATATATATATATATATATATATATATATATATATATATATATAGACAAGAGTAAGACGTGTCTTCTACGCGCTCCGTCTTCGCCAAAAAGGATCATCAGGTACCTGTCTAATGTTGACTTGAGAATACAAGCAGTTTGAAAATCAGCATAAAGCTGGTGAGTTCATAAGCGGTTTTGTTTTCTGAAAATGTATTTGTTTCCTTTCTGTTTCTAAAAAGTTATGCACCATACTTTCTTAAAAGTTGGTTACTAATCCAAAATGTAATGTAAAAGATGTACACTGAAAACATGGTTACTCTTGTGAATTGTAAGGTTTAGTTATCTGATTTGTTATACGAATCTGGTTATGTACAATGTTTCCCCAGGAAAATCCCATATTTTCCTAAAAGTTGGTTACCAATCCGAAATGTGAAAGATGTATACTGAAAACCTGGTTGTCCTTGTGAAATGTATTTCCTTTTCTCACCACTCCTCTTGGTCGGTTCAGTAGTAGTGGTTGCTTCCTCGTGGTCATCCCTGTGGTCAATCAGAGTCTGGGCTAAGCTTTTGGCACTGTCATATGTATCTGGCCTCGCAGATAAAACATTTCCTTTGGTTGGTTGGGTCAATCCCCAGATGAATCTCTCTATCTTCTTACTCTCCGGGGTGACCAATCTCGGACAGAGTAGTGCTAGATCATCGAATCTAGAAGTGTATGCAACAATATCAGAACCCTTCATCTTCAGGTTCCAGAGCTCGTGCTCTAACTTCTATATTTCGCCCCGAGGGCAGTACTCGGCTAGAAGAAGTTCTTTTGTGGCTTCCCAACCCATGGCATTGGCTACAGGTAGGGTTAGGGATTTGACTCGACCGTTCCACCAAGTCAGGGCTTTATCAATAAAGGTACAAGCTGCAAATTTTACTTTGTCAGATTCCGAACAGGCACAAATTTCAAAGATAGATTCGATTTTCTCGAACCATCTAGTGAGGGATATGACACCTCCAGTGCCATCAAAGGACATGAGTTTTGCGTTCATGAAATCTTTATAGGAACCTTCTTTTCGGTGTCCCTGGCTATTTTCTTGGTTTTGAGGCTGGGGACCACCTCCTGAACCACCTGGGTTCATTTGTGACATGGCGGCTGTCACTGCGGCAGTAACAGCTGCCTGAAGCGTTACAAGATCAATTTGAGGAGGAGGTGGTGGCGGAGGGTTGTTGGTGTTTGTGCTGGGTCTCTTTCTTGGAGGCATCTTGATCTAATAAGATCAGTAAAGAGGGGATGAGAAGTCCTCCGAATTGAATCAAGAGATATGGCAGTTATATATATTCCGAATAAGCGATAAAACAGGAAAGAGTTATCAAAACAGACAATTTATCGCTAGAGGAATGTTCAAGGGGTATCGTATTAATGAGGATTTCTACAACGGATTGACTCGAGAAATACTCCCATAGTATTTCATGATTCCTTATGATGATGATTCGATGTTTGGGGTATTAAGGTAAGTTTTCGGCATGCTGAACATCACAGTCACTCCCAAGCACATGTTGACCGTGTCTCGAATGAATATAGTTGGCCAGGCTATATTGATCCTAGACACGACTACATAACTGCCCACGTTTAACCGCAGCATACAACACCCATTTACTTATGTTTTGTTCTACTTGTAGTTACGGATCTCGACGGTTAGGTATACTTATATACTTTTTGAAAATACTTATATTTTAAAGTATACTTTTAGTTCAGAGCACTTAGGCCCCTTAATGTTTATAGTCTTATACCATGTAAGGTTTGGTATACTTAGTTCACTATAAACATGGGCTCTGATACCAATCTGTCACTCCCCGAAAACCCAAGGCGGAAACATTTCCGGGGCGGACTCCACGTTGAGTATCAAATCCAATGTACATAGTAAGCAAAGTAAACAACCATTACATTACATATTAGAATTTACATATGTTTTAAGGTAAAAAGTATTACAAGTGTGATACATATGTATATATATATATATATATATATATATATATATATATATATATATATATATATATATATATATATATATATATATATATATATGGACAAAAGTAAGACGTGTCTTCTATGCGCTCCGTCTTCACCAAAAAGGATCATCGGGTACCTGTCTAATGTGGACCTGAGAATACAAGCAGTTTGAAAATTAGCATAAAGCTGGTGAGTTCATAAGCGGTTTTGTTTTCTGAAAATGTATTTGTTTCCTTTCTGTTTCTGAAAAGTTATGCACCAAGAAAATTCCATATTTTCTTAAAAGTTGGTTACTAATCCAAAATGTAATGTAAAAGATGTACACTGAAAACATGGTTACTCTTGTGAATTGTAAGGTTTAGTTATCTGATTTGTTACACGGATCTGGTTATGTACAATGTTTCCCCAGGAAAATCCCATATTTTCCTAAAAGTTGGTTACCAATCCGAAATGTGAAAGATGTATACTGAAAACCTGGTTGTCCTTATGAAATGTATTAGTTTTAACACGTATATAAAACTAATATGTATAAGTAAACTAGATACTTTATTCATTATTACTATTAAGTAAATCTATGTTATCCAAATTCTGAGTTCCATTACCATACGATAGACTAGATATGGCAATAAGTAGTCCACATCACCTTATGACTTTCGTCACCCTTGAACCTTTATGGTTCGGCTGTAGCTAGCAGCCAGGTGTGGGGTTGTCAGTCCCGTATAGATCTATACACTCAATTCACGCTACCTATCTAAGAGATTCTGGTTACGGGTGCGGTCCTCCAGTCGCGTATCTCTGTGGAGTGTTCTCCGAGGACGTGTCTCCAATTTATAGGAATAACAAATTTACTAGTAATAATACTGAAAGTTACTGTTACAAACAATGATCCTCCACTCGCGTATCTTTGTGGAGTGTTACCGAGGACAATACAGTGTACTAAGTTACATGTTCAAAGATCAAATGTTATGCTTTTAACTAATAAAATGTGGAAAACCATTTGTGAAAAATATAAAGTACAACATTTTATAATGTTTTTCACAAATAATTTGATAATGTGTTCTGCAATTTCATACTGTTATCAGATATGATTATCAATGTTCAAAGCATATGTAATATGAAACACAAAACATGTAAAACAAGTTTTGAGTACAAGTATTCCTTGTACTTTGCTTGTATTCTCCCTCTGAAAACAGTGAAAAACATTGAAAAAAGGGTAGGGGTATGAACTCACCAGGCGAGAAAACGTGACAGTTTGAAGGCTAAGCGTCGGTTCGGGGCTTGATAACGCGTGAGTTTCCTAAGTAATATGAAATGGTATACAAATGTATCTAATTAGACTTTAAACCACTAATTAGATATGATTATACACTCCAAGCCACGAAAACACTTCAAATCAAGTGTTTAGAGTGACCCGGGTGACATCTACAGACGTATAGGGCTCGAATATTGAGTTTTCTCTTCAAGAGTAAACTCCTTAGGGAGTTTACGGCCCTAAGACCATGACCACATGAGTTCACGGCCGTGAACTCATGGTTGATGGGTTTTAAGGTGGTAAATGGTCAAATATCACATGGGAAATGTTGCTAAAATTTAATCGAAGGCATAGGAATGGATTTAACCACGAAAGAGACCATCAATGGGAGTTTACGGTCGTGAACTAGGAGTTTATGGCCGTAAGCTCCTAAGTACTCTTTCTTTTCATGCTTTGATGGCCCTAGATTAATCATATGTGATTCAAACCAATTTTACAAGCCTTAGAATGAATTTAGGGCATCATTTGACTTGTGTTTGTGAGTTTACGGCCCAGGAACCCATTCTTGGGGGGTTTACGACCGTGTACTCTCAAAGAGGTGGTTTTCATCATGTTTATGGCCCCTAAGTCGATTGTGGTTGGTTCTAGAATTTAATCCAAGGCTATTGGTGTGTTTAAGTGGCATTTAAACACTTGAATTTGAGTTTACTCTCCATGAATATGACTTTACAACCCAAGCATGTTCTTGGGCAGTAAACTCATGTGTACTCCTCAAAAATGATGTTCAAGGTGTTCTAAGTTCGATTTGATAGGCCAATAAGTCATATCGAAGTCCCAAAGGTGATTTGGAAGGGTTTTAAGGCTCAACCCCCCCCCCCCCCCCTTTATGTGTGTTTACGGCCCAAGCATGTTCCAGGGCCGTAAACTCATGAATATGGTCCTAAATCATAGTTTGAACTCGGATTTGGAAGCTGAAAAGGTTGAATAACAAGTTCGGGTGATTACCTTGATGTTTTGGAGCTTGAAATTGGATGATTTTTGGACCTTAAGTTGGATTAAGGAGAGAGGTTAGAGAGAGAGTAGTGAGAGAGTGCAAAAGCTTCAAATGGAAGCTAAATCCACTTTAAATATGTTCCAAGTTCGGGACGCAGTGGAATTCTACCAGATACCGACGTTAGACGTGGCTTTTGGTCGCACCCGATTAAGTTGCCGTAACCCGATATGGTCGATTTTAAAATTTTTCCGATTACTAGAATGGGGTGTTAATATGAGTTCTAAACGCGTTAGGACACCCATTAAGTCATAATAGAAATCCCACAATTATGACTTAATTTAATGACGTAAACGGAAACGAAATTGAAAACGACGAATGTATTAACGAAAAGGGTTACAAATAATGGAACGAACTTTGGGTTGTCACATTATCCCCCGCTAGAGGGAATTTCGTCCCGAAATTCAGAATTAAGATACAAATCATGGATCCAAAAAGAGATGCGGATACTTCTGCTTCATCGAGTCTTCATGCTCCCAAGTGAATTCCGGTCCCCGCTTGGCATTCCAGCGAACCTTCACTATCGGGATGCGACTTTGTTTCGTGCGTTTGATCTCTCGATCCATGATTTCGATTGGTTCCTCCACGAAGTTCAAGTTTTCGTTGATCTCAATCTCGTCTAAGGGAATCACTAGGGTTTCATCGGATAAGTACTTCTTGAGATTTGAGACATGAAAGACGGGATGAATGTTTCTGAGTTCATGGGGTAATCAAAGTTTATAGGCTACCGGACCGATCTTGGCGAGGATCTCGAAGGGTCCAATGTATCTTGGATTAAGTTTCCCACGCTTCCCAAAGCGTATTATGCCTTTCCAGGGCGAGACCGTCAACAGGACACAGTCTCCTACCTGGAACTCCATAGGTTTCCGTCGATTATCAGCGTAACTCTTTTGGCGATCTCATGAAGCTTTCAATTGTTCCCGGATTTGGATGATCTTTTCGGTGGTTTCGTGAATGCTTTCAGGACCAGTGAGAGCACTATCAGGGAATCGACTCTTGGCTAGCTGCGTGTCTCCTACCTCGGCCCAACATAGAGGGGATCTGCACTTGCGACCGTAGAGGGCTTCAAACGGGGCAACCTTGATACTAGTGTGGTAACTGTTGTTGTACGAGAACTCGATCAAAGGCAAATGTGTGTCCCATGACTTGCCGAAATCAATGACACATGCTCTAAGCATGTCTTCCAGGGTTTGGATAGTTCTCTCATTTTGTCCATCGGTCTGAGGATGATAGGCCGTACTCATGTCTAGCCTAGTTCCAAGAGCTTTCTGAAGGGACTACCAAAACCTTGAGGTAAACCTGCTATCTCGGTCGGAGATAATGGACGCAGGTACACCGTGCAGTCGGACTACCTCTTGGATGTAGATTCGCGCAAGTCTTTCCATCTTGAATGATTCTTTGATCGGGATGAAGTTAGCGGATTTTGTCAAACGATCGACAATTCCCCAAATGGTGTCATACCCACTCGGACACTTGGGTAACTTGGTTATGAATTCCATAGTAATCGTTTCCCATTTCCACCCGGGTATTTCGGGTTGTTGGAGCAGACCTGAGGGTTTCTGGTACTCGACTTTCACTCTAGCGCAAGTCAGACACTTTCCCACGAATGTAGCGATCTCGGCTTTCATGTTGGGCCACCAGTATTGTCTCTTGAGGTCTAAGTACATCTTGTCCGAACCTGGGTGAACAGAGTATCTGGTCTTGTGTGCTTCCTCCATGACAATCTCTCCGAATCCTCCGGACTTTGGGATCCAGATTCGGTCCATGAAACAGTAAACTCCGTCACCTCTGATCTCGAATTTCTTGTCCATTACCCTCAAGGCTTCGCTTGACACGTTCTCAGGTTTAAGGGCTTCTAATTGGGCTTCTCGGATTTGCATGAATAGATGAGAATAGATAGTCATCGTTAGGGTCTTCACTTTTCGGCTTGAACTATCCTTTTGGCTAAGGGCATCTGCTACCACATTGGCCTTGTCGTGATGGTAGCGGATTTCACACTCATAGTCGCTGAGTAGTTCTACCCATCGCCGTTGCCTCATGTTTAAGTCTTTCTGATCAAAGATGTGATGCAGGCTCTTATGGTCAGTGAACATCGTACACTTGGTTCCGTAGAGATAATGTCTCCAAATCTTCAGTGCAAAGACTACGGCTGCTAGTTCCAAGTCATGAGTGGTATAGTTGACCTCGTGTGCCTTCAACTGTCTCGAGGCATATGCAATCACATTTCCTCTTTGCATAAGTACACAGCCTAAGCCCTGGTTAGACGCATCACAATAAACAACGAAGTCCTCTGTTCCCTCAGGCAGGGACAGGACCGGTGCGCTACACAAGGCTCGCTTTAATGTCTGAAATGCGTTTTCTTGCTTTTCACTCCAACAAAAGGGTACACCTTTCTATGTCAGAGTGGTTAAAGGTTTGGCGATTCTGGAAAAATTCTGGATAAATCTCCGATAATAGCCGGCGAGACCCAAGAATTGACGAATTTCTGTGGGTGTCTTCAGTGCCGACCAATTCTCTATCGCTTTGATCTTGCATGGGTCTACGTGAATACCCTCTTCGCTTACCACATGAACAAGGAAAGTTACCTTCTGAATCCAGAATTCACACTTGGAAAATTTTACGTACAACTTTTCAGATCTAAGGGTTTCCAATACTAGCCTCAAGTGCTGTTTGTGATCTTCTTCACTTCTAGAGTAGACAAGTATGTCATCTATGAACACAATGACGAACTTGTCTAAGAAGGGACGACACACCCAGTTCATCAGGTCCATGAACACTGCCAGTGCGTTGGTTAGACCGAAGGGCATCACTACGAACTCGTAGTGTCCATACCGAGTCCTGAAAGCTGTTTTGGAAACATCACTCTCATGAACTCGTAGCTGATGGTACCCTGACCTAAGGTCTATCTTTGAGAAGTAGCTGGCTCCTTGAAGTTGGTCGAAGAGGTCATCTATTCGCGGAAGAGGATATCAGTTCTTGACGGTCAACTTATTCAACTCACGATAGTCGATACACATCCGGAAGGATCCATCTTTCTTCTTCACAAACAAAACCGGAGCTCCTCAGGGTGAGGAACTCGGTCTGATGAAACCTTTGCTGAGTAACTCGTTGAGTTGGCTGGATAACTCCTGCATTTCTGCTGGAGCTAAGCGATATGGAGACTTGGCTACGGGGGTAGCTCCAGGAATTAGGTCAATGCGAAACTCGACCTGACGTTCAGGAGGAATTCCTGGAAGCTCTTCGGGAAAGACATCAAGAAAATTGCAGACTTCGGGGATGCTCGCGAGGTCTTTAACTTCCTGTTTCTCGTTGATTACATGGGCTAGGAATGCTTGGCATTCCTTTTGCAAGAGTTTCTGACCTTTGATGCAGTAAATGATACGAAGGTTGGAGCTGAGTTTATCGCCATAGATCATGAGAGTCTGGCCAGAAGAAAGGTTGAGACGGATGGCTTTTTCGTAACAGAGGATATCAACATGATTGGGACTCAACCAATCCATGCCAATGATGACATCAAAGCTCTTTATGGAAACCGGCATAATATCGATGGGAAATGAATGATCGTTCAAGGTAAGAGTACAACCTATGAATACATCGCTAGCGCTCTTTTTCTCACCGTTAGCCATCTCGACAGTAAACGTTTCGGTTAATGGTTGGGAATTAGGTTTTAGATTATGTTTGAAAGTATGACTAACAAAGCCTCTTTCAACACCCGAATCGAAAAGAATACTAGCATAAGAGTTGTTGAGAAGGAACGTACCCGAAACAACAATGGGATCGGCGACTGCCTCCTCCCGTCCCATGGCTAGGACTCTCCCGATATTATCAGCTGTCATCTTTTTGGGGTAGTTCCTGTTGAAATGCCCGACTTCTCTACAATTGTAGCAGGCTTGACCAACACCTACTCCAGAAGATTGATTTGCAGATTGGGCTAGTGCTTTGCAGAATCGGACCGTGTGCCCCTTTTTACCACAGTTGGTACATATCAGCTCACGACAGGGGCCGGGGTTATGGTGGTATTTGCACTTTTCACACTGGGGAAGGTTACCAGCATACCTGCTAGTAGGCGTTTGAGTTGTGGATTCCACAACAGAAGCAACAACAACAGGGACAGTAGCAGCATGGACTGCTACAGTCTGCTGTTTCTTTGAGGATCCTTGGGATTATTGACCCTTCTTATTCTTCCAAAATTTCCTTTTCTCACCACTCCTCTTGGTCGGTTCAGTAGTAGTGGTTGCTTCCTCGTGGTCATCACTGTGGTCAATCAGAGTCTGGGCTAAGCTTTTGGCACTGTCATATGTATCTGGCCTCGCAGATAAAACATTTCCTTTGGTTGGTTGGGTCAATCCCCATATGAATCTCTCTATCTTCTTACTCTCCGGGGTGACCAATCTCGGACAGAGTAGTGCTAGATCATCGAATCTAGAAGTGTATGCAACAATATCGGAACCCTTCATCTTCAGGTTCCAGAGCTCGTGCTCTAACTTCTATATTTCGCCCCGAGGGCAGTACTCGGCTAGAAGAAGTTCTTTCGTGGCTTCCCAACCCATGGCATTGGCTACAGGTAGGGTTAGGGATTTGACTCGACCGTTCCACCAAGTCAGGGCTTTATCAATAAAGGTACAAGCTGCAAATTTTACTTTGTCAGATTCCGAACAGGCACAAATTTCAAAGATAGATTCGATTTTCTCGAACCATCTAGTGAGGGATATGACACCTCCAGTGCCATCAAAGGACGTGAGTTTTGCGTTCATGAAATCTTTATAGGAACCTTCTTTTCGGTGTCCCTGGCTATTTTCTTGGTTTTGAGGCTGAGGACCACCTCCTGAACCACCTGGGTTCATTTGTGACATGGCGGCTGTCACTGCGGCAGTAACAACTGCCTGAAGCGTTACAAGATCAATTTGAGGAGGAGGTGGTGGCGGAGGGTTGTTGGTGTTTGTGCTGGGTCTCTTTCTTGGAGGCATCTTGATCTAATAAGATCAGTAAAGAGGGGATGATAAGTCCTCCGAATTGAATCAAGAGATATGGCAGTTATATATATTCCGAATAAGCGATAAAACAGGAAAGAGTTATCAAAACAGACAATTTATCGCTAGAGGAATGTTCAAGGGGTATCGTATTAATGAGGATTTCTACAACGGATTGACTCGAGAAATACTCCCATAGTATTTCATGATTCCTTATGATGATGATTCGATGTTTGGGGTATTAAGGTAAGTTTTCGGCATGCTGAACATCACAGTCACTCCCAAGCACATGTTGACCGTGTCTCGAATGAATATAGTTGGCCAGGCTATATTGATCCTAGACACGACTACATAACTGCCCACGTTTAACCGCAGCATACAACACCCATTTACTTATGTTTTGTTCTACTTGTAGTTACGGATCTCGACGGTTAGGTATACTTATATACTTTTTGAAAATACTTATATTTTAAAGTATACTTTTAGTTCAGAGCACTTAGGCCCCTTAATGTTTATAGTCTTATACCATGTAAGGTTTGGTATACTTAGTTCACTATAAACATGGGCTCTGATACCAATCTGTCACTCCCCGAAAACCCAAGGCGGAAACATTTCCGGGGCGGACTCCACGTTGAGTATCAAATCCAATGTACATAGTAAGCAAAGTAAACAACCATTACATTACATATTAGAATTTACATATGTTTTAAGGTAAAAAGTATTACAAGTGTGATACATATGTATATATATATATATATATATATATATATATATATATATATATATATATATATATATATATATATATATATGGACAAAAGTAAGACGTGTCTTCTATGCGCTCCGTCTTCACCAAAAAGGATCATCGGGTACCTGTCTAATGTGGACCTGAGAATACAAGCAGTTTGAAAATTAGCATAAAGCTGGTGAGTTCATAAGCGGTTTTGTTTTCTGAAAATGTATTTGTTTCCTTTCTGTTTCTGAAAAGTTATGCACCAAGAAAATTCCATATTTTCTTAAAAGTTGGTTACTAATCCAAAATGTAATGTAAAAGATGTACACTGAAAACATGGTTACTCTTGTGAATTGTAAGGTTTAGTTATCTGATTTGTTACACGGATCTGGTTATGTACAATGTTTCCCCAGGAAAATCCCATATTTTCCTAAAAGTTGGTTACCAATCCGAAATGTGAAAGATGTATACTGAAAACCTGGTTGTCCTTATGAAATGTATTAGTTTTAACACGTATATAAAACTAATATGTATAAGTAAACTAGATACTTTATTCATTATTACTATTAAGTAAATCTATGTTATCCAAATTCTGAGTTCCATTACCATACGATAGACTAGATATGGCAATAAGTAGTCCACATCACCTTATGACTTTCGTCACCCTTGAACCTTTATGGTTCGGCTGTAGCTAGCAGCCAGGTGTGGGGTTGTCAGCCCCGTATAGATCTATACACTCAATTCACGCTACCTATCTAAGAGATTCTGGTTACGGGTGCGGTCCTCCAGTCGCGTATCTCTGTGGAGTGTTCTCCGAGGACGTGTCTCCAATTTATAGGAATAACAAATTTACTAGTAATAATACTGAAAGTTACTGTTACAAACAATGATCCTCCACTCGCGTATCTTTGTGGAGTGTTACCGAGGACAATACAGTGTACTAAGTTACATGTTCAAAGATCAAATGTTATGCTTTTAACTGATAAAATGTGGAAAACCATTTGTGAAAAATATAAAGTACAACATTTTATAATGTTTTTCACAAATAATTTGATAATGTGTTCTGCAATTTCATACTGTTATCAGATATGATTATCAATGTTAAAAGCATATGTAATATGAAACACAACACATGTAAAACAAGTTTTGAGTACAAGTATTCCTTGTACTTTGCTTGTATTCTCCCCCTGAAAACAATGAAAAACATTGAAAAAGGGTAGGGATATGAACTCACCAGGCGAGAAAACGTGACAGTTTGAAGGCTAAGCGTCGGTTTGGGGCTTGATAACGCATGAGTTTCCTAAGTAATATGAAATGGTATACAAATGTATCTAATTAGACTTTAAACCACTAATTAGATATGATTATACACTCCAAGACACGAAAACACTTCAAATCAAGTGTTTAGAGTGACCCGGGTGACATCTACAGACGTATAGGGCTCGGATATTGAGTTTGCTCTTCAAGAGTAAACTCCTTAGGGAGTTTACGGCCCTAAGACCATGACCACATGAGTTCACGGCCGTGAACTCATGGTTGATGGGTTTTAAGGTGTTAAATGGTCAAATATCACATGGGAAATGTTGCTAAAATTTAATCTAAGGCATAGGAATGGATTTAACCACGAAAGAGACCATCAATGGGAGTTTACGGCCATGAACTAGGAGTTTACGACCATAAGCTCCTAAGTACTCTTTCTTCACCAACACACCAAAGAATGATACTTTATGACATTCTAGGTCATCATAAGTCTAGATCTGGAGTAGCAACCTCAGATTTGAACTCAAATCCGAAATGGATCTCAATCATACCAAAATGACCCCAAATCTCATTCGAGAATAGGTCTAGAAGCAACAAAGGAAAGGTAACATCTCATTACCTCCAAGATGTGCCCAAAGCTGCAGTAGATTCTGGATCTACACTACTTTCTTGATGCAAACTCTTTTGATCTTTATGTTTCTTCCACTAGAACACCTCTCAAAGCTTCAATCTCCCTCCAATGACCTTATACACACGAGCTAGGGTTTACTGGACCTCAAAGGGGGATAAGGGAGCTGAGGGGAGGACATTGAGTCCTTTAAATAGGGTGCAACCCCGAAGATTAGATTTTTTTTCATTCCAGCACCAACTCGGCGAGTTGGTCACTTAATTCGCGACCCAAACCCGCTCCGACTCGGCGAGTAAGTATAACTACTCGTCGAGTCCCTTCTTCAATTCACACTTTTAGCCCTTAACTCAACTTCTGAAATTTGGGATGTTACAGGTTTGGTGGTAAAGGATATCCATAACAAATTCTTCATAAGGAACTCTTAAGTTAAAATATCTATTAGGCTTCAAGTTAAGTGTAACATCCCAATTTTCAAGTCCAAAAAATTTCATTTTTAATTAACTGATTTATAAAATTTCCATAAGAAAATATACTGAGGACATATCATTTCATAAAACTAATATCTCATGTCTGAAAACCAAACCATAAATGTAACAATGTCAGAGTAAAATCCCAAGAATCTCATAATGCGGAAATCCAACGTGTGTGTGTATGATGTGCAGCTACCGCACCAGCTCCTTCCCCTTTGCTGAAGAGGTACCTGAAACAAAACTGAAAACTGTAAACACGAAGCTTAGTGATTTCCCCCATCGTACTGCATACTATACAATCACATGACATACATATACTGTCAGGCATATATGGGTGCCCGACCTACCCCTTCGGTCCTCTTGACCGGATACTGCCTAGCATATCTGGGTGTTGGCCTCCCCTTTGGTCCTCTCAACCGGATACTGCCTAGCATACCTGGGTGTTGGCCTCCCCTTCGGTTCTCTCGACCGGATACTGCCTAGCATACCTAGGTGCTGGCCTCCCATTCGGTCCTCTCGACCAGACATTGAGGACTATTTCACCCCTATGCTACTACCACATAACATGTAACACATGATCATATTCTATCTAGCATGACTGGTTATGACTACCCTCTTTGGCCCTATCGACTGGAAATCTTGGGGACTATCTCCTCCACTGCTACTAGCATATAACATCATATCATACCAACACATAACATATCAGGTAGTAACAAACCTAGATGAATATCAAAAAGACAATCATCTAACATACGACTCCTACCGGTGGGCCGACATTGGTACCTTAGACCCAATTAAATTGGAAGGTAACTCACCTCGTAAGGCTGAGTGCTAAAAAGCTGATCGACAGATGTCTGACTGCTGCTCCGGTGATCCTCCGGCTATAAATCCATAAAACTCTTAATTAGACACTGATAACTACTCTTAGGGCAAAATGACTATTTTACCCTTGACCAAGTCAAAGTCAAAGTCAACTTCCAGTTGACCTGACTTGCCGATTTGGGCCGCCAACTCGTCGAGTCCCTATCCTTTCATCTGTCCTTCTTCACGCTTCTACTCATCGAGTTTAGCAACGACTCAACGAGTTCTCTTTCTAAAACAACCTCGAATGAACCTTCATCGGACTCGCCGAGTTGTATGAACAACTCGTCGAGTTCATCCTCATCCTATGAACAAGTCATGTCCTTGACTCGCCGAGTTGTATAAACAACTCGTCGAGTTCATCTTTGAAAGCTGGGAGATTGCCTTGGACTCGCCGAGTCTGCTCATGCACTCGTCGAGTCCTATGAACTCCAGGTCTATGGCTAAGTCCAATACATGGGGCCACTTCCTTGGACCCTCTAAAACCTTTCTAACACTCAACTGGGTCCGCTTGACCCTCAACAGATTTGGGGACATCAAGCCTTGGACTCGCCGAGTCCCAAGAACGACTCGCCAAATCTATATTGTCCAAATCTCATTTCTCGATTACTGGTGTACAACACTTGTCCAAATGATAGATCTAGGCTCCTAAGATCGATCTAGCACGTAAAGTTACGATCTTTACGTGCATGCATGGGACTATGAGCTAAAAAGACCCTAAAAGAAGCTATTGAGTTGCATGGGGCTTTCCATGGGTGCAAAGGCAGTCCGTTTCTGCCTTTTAATCCCTTAATGAGCCTGGATCTAAAGCCTTAACCCCCAACCATGCTTGAAATCATGGTTGGTCACCAAGAATGGCTTATAAAATCCCTAAATCTCCCCAAAAAGGGATATAATACAAGAAGGAGCAAGGTGTCGAATTTATACCTTCCAAGGACTGTAGATAATGCACAAGCTTGACTCCTCTGGTCTCCTCTTGATTCCTCTTGGTTTTTCCTTCCTTCTTGTCACCACAAAGCACTAAAACCACCAAAAAGCCCTTAGATAATTCACAACACAACTAGGGTTCGAAATGGAGTGTTCTAGGAGCATAAAGGGGCGATGGAGGCTGTATAAGGTTGTTTAAATAGGGTGCAAACCCTAAAATTAGGGTTTTGCCCTGCCAGAGTCTACTCGTCGAGTCTTGCCGCCGACTCGACGAGTCCGCCACTTAACCCCCGGGTCCAAGTCGCTACTACTCGACGAGTTGGGCCATCAACTCGCAGAGTCTCAGTCTAAATTATGAAAAATACTTAAATGAAATACATACTAGGAACCGGGTGCTACAAATCTTCCCCACTTATTTTAGACTTCGTCCTAGAAGTCTGTTGCTCGTTCATGGAAAAGCTCTGGGTAATGCTCCATCATCTCGTTCACCGGCTCCCACGTCCACTCTAAGCCCTTCCGGTGCTGCCATTTCACCTTCACCAGCTAGACCCTCTTGTTCCTCTGATCCTTTGACTTTCGATTGAGGATCGCCACAGGCTTTTCATTGTAATTCAGGCTGTCATCAACCTGAATATCCTCTAGGGGCACTACTCCCGAGTCGTCCACCAGACACTTTCGCAGCTGGGAGATGTGGAAAGTGTCGTGGATCTGACTGAGTTCTGCTGGCAGATCCATCCGATATGCCACCTTGCCTGCCTGGGCCAAAACCCTAAAAGGCCCAATATACCCGGGGCCCAGCTTGCCCCGCTTCCTGAATCGGATGACGCCTTTCCAAGGCGACTCCTTCAGGAGAACCATATCCCTGACCTGAAACTCCAGGTCTGAACGGCGCTTGTCGACATAGCTTTTCTGCCTACTATGTGCAGTCTGAAGCCTGCTCCTGACCTGCTAAGTTCTTTTTGTCGTCTTGAGCACCACTTCGGTGCTTCCAATGACCCTCTAGCCAACCTCACCCCAACATATTGGGGTCCTGCATTTCCTCCCGTATAACATCTCAAAGGGAGGAAGATCGATACTCGAATGATAGTTGTTATTGTAGGAGAATTCAGCCAATGGGAGGTAAGCATCCCAGCTACCACCGAAATCTAGCACACACGCTCACAACATATCCTCCAAAGTTTGGATGGTCCGATCACTCTGACCATCTGTCTGCGAGTGAAATGCGCTGCTAAACTGCAAACGAGTACCCAAATCGTCGTGGAATTTCTTCCAGAACCTGGAAGTAAACCGCACATCTCTGTTGGAAATCACATAGACTGGCACTCCATGCCGAGCCACCAGCTCTCGAATGTAAATGTCGGCCAGCTTCTTGGCCGATATGCTCTCCTGGATCGATATAAAATGGGTACTCTTGGTCAACCGATCTGTGACATCCCCATTTTCACGGCCAGAAAAGACCGATTTTGTTTATGCTTTATAAAAATCAGAGTACCTCTTTTTAATAAAAATGTGCGGAATTTGTTCACAGTGAAACATGATAAATTCGTTATCAAAGCATTTCCAAAGAAATGTATTTTTATTCATTTAAAACATTGGGATGTCATCATCAATACAGAAACATAAGCATAAACAGAACTTACATTATTTATCACTAGTGATCTATATCTCCTTAATCTCTCAGTTTAATGTGACTTCATATCGACACCTGTGATATACATAAACTGAGTGGGTCAGGTTGGGAAACCTGGTGAGTACTTAGAGTTTTCAACCCATAATAATACAATTATTATGTTTAATCATCAAACAGTTAATCCAATTACCGATCCTCATTATCTTCTTTAATCTTAAAGATCTACCCTAAGAATCAGTTATTTCTCGTTCATTCATTGCCAAGGATTTTCCTAAGGAATAGGTATGAAGTCCATCGTTGTCATTGACACAACTGTCAAGCACAGCTGCTAGTTCTATCACTTAGGCGCCGCTGCTAGAATTGGGACATTTTCTATGAGGCGCTTCTACCGGTATTGACCTTTAAACGTTACTGTCCTGGTCATAAGGCTCCCTATTAGGCGCAACTGCCGATACTGTCCTTAGAGCGTAGCTGTTAGGACGCTTACCGTAGATCTAAAAATCTACGGGTTGTGGCACAGGTGCCAATGCTCAACTATGGGGTACTAGGTCCATTGCTACCAATGTTCACCTATAGGGCACTAGGTCCATACCACTAATATTCCTTTGTTTCAGCTTTCACCCCTCGTCCTTCATCTACCCATATTTTACCCAACATATTTAGTAGATATAAAAATACGTATACAGTTTAAAACATTTAAAACATGTATAAAAATCTCTCACCCAGCATAGACAGCAAGTATTCAGAAAATATGCACACATAGCACGTAATTTATATTAAATACTTCATATCTATGTGTAAGATGAAAGTAACTATGCACTCACCTGGTAAGGTGGTGACTCGGCACTCGGACAACACTTCGTTACTCTTAAAACAATTATCTATTGACGAAACCTAGTATCATTACCACTAGAGTTTAGTCTAACGTTTGACGAGACTAATTTAATAGTCTAGCTATTATTACTATTATATAAGCGTTAAACAATACTTATATAACCCATAATAATAGCCCAAATACTCCTTATAAGGTCCTAATAACTTTACTATATTGAAACATAAGTTATACTAAAGATAGGATAGGAACAACTCACTTACAACGGGTTTCCTTGGAAACCGGGCTCCGCCGGAGCAGAGTTTCTGAGCCGAAAGGCTTTTTTCTCGAGGCTTCGGGAGCCTCGGGGCTTCCTTTGGGTGCTAGGGGGTTTACCTAGACTTTAGGAGGGGGTTAGGGCTTTAGAGAGAGAAACTAGAGAGAGAAAGAAGGGTTTGAAGGTGTGAGGAAGTGAGGCAACCCAACACCTCTATTTATAGGGGTGCTGACTGATGTACTCGTCGAGTAGGAGGACCTACTCACCGAGTTGGGGCATGTGGCAGCCTTTTGGTGGTGCCACGTGTCCAATTCTGGTGGTGCGACGTCACCCCCTATCGCGTATCAGCCTTCAAACTTAGAAAAATCATAACTCTCGCATACGAGCTCCGTTTTCGATGTTTTTTTTTTCACACGTAGGTAAAAACAAGATCTACAACTTTCATTTAGACTCCGTCGGCTAATTCTCGACCGATCTTAAATTTAACAGTAGAAGGAGTTTAGACTGCTAAATGACCGCGAAGAATTCGTAACTCCTTCATACGGACTTTGTTTTTGTCTATCTTTTTACCGTTGAGTTCCTATTAATGAGATATTCAACTCTCATTTAGGTCGCGTAAGCCAAAAACCGCTCGACCTAAAATTCGAGTTTCGGGCCGTGCATTGCTATGCTAAATCTTAGAAAATTCATAACCTCCTCATACGAAATCAGATTTGGGCGTTCTTTTTTGTATGTTCACGGTTTAACATATACTACAACTTTTGTTTAGATTGCTAAGGCTAAAATTCGCTCCATCGTAAATTTACTATTTACGCTTCCCAACGTCGTGCTGGTTTTGCCATAAAACTTTGACGGGCCATAACTTCTTCGTTAAAACTCGGATTTCGGCGTTCTTTATATGTACGGAAACCTTGAGACATATTCTACAACTTGGTTAAGACTATTTATTATAAATAATCTTTTTCCGAAAATTCGTTTTTGACACTTATTGCCTCTAAATTGACTAGCCCGGATCTACGGGCGTTACAATTATCTCCTCCTTAGGATGATTACGTCTCGTAATCATCAACGAAACAGGATTGTATAATGACTCCATACGTTATCTCTTCATCCTAGGTAATAATTGTAACTTCTATGTTGCTTCAAAGGAGTATCTAACTCTTGGACTCCTTGACTGTAGGCGGTGCTCGGTCTTGCACCTGCTCGTTAGACTTTCAATCATGACCTTTGTGTCACAACCTCATTCTTTATCAGAGACTCCTTCTTCTTAACAAACTTAGGATAAGTTAATTTGATTACTACAACTGACCGATGTGTCAATTCTAATGACCTATCATCGTATGTAGCAACGCTTAGACTCAGGTCTCTTAGAGTCAAATTCCAGAATGGAATATGCCTTCCTTCATGGTCTAATGTGATATAATCACATTTTAACATGTAGCATTTCTAGCTACCAACTTCTTTAACAACGAGCATGATACTTCTATTGATCGCCTTGATTTCAATCATTTGGTTTAAGTCAGACGCTACATCAAACTTGGTTCTCTGAATCACGTAACCTACTCATCGTAGTCGGACTCAATGTGATATGACCACTAGGGTCGGGATAACAACAATCTTCTTAGTTATTACCGAAACAATGGTAACGACATACTTGAATAAAACGAAATCAAAATTACTAGCTTCCTGGTAACCTTGTGACTTTCCCTGATCTAAGTGTGAGTCCTGTGCTTCCGGTAGTATAGGCCTCTACTACCTTTCACACCTACTCATACTCGTCCCAAGTATTGTCTTGCAGTTTTGCAAGTTATCATCAAGAAAACAATTTTAACACATGAAAATGTGTCCAAACAATCAGAAAATTTTCCCCTAGACTCTACTAGGACTTCTTCTATGCGTATCTTCAATCATCAATTCTGCTTCAACTTGGTTGGTAGTGGAAATTGTAACATCCCAAAAATACGAGCCAAAAATTTCATTTTTAAAACATATACTTTGCAAAACATTAGAAATAAAACATTCACCGATCATACCATTTCATAAAAGATGTCGCGTGTCTGGAAACCATTTTATAAAACATAATAATGTCAGAGTACAAATCCCCAGGAAGATCTCATAGTGCGGAATACAAAGCATGTATGTGATGTGCAACTACCGCGCCAGCTCCTTCCCCTTCGAAGAAGAGGTACCTGAAACCAAAACTGTAAACCATAAGCACGAAGCTTAGTGAGTTCCCCCACTGTACCACATACCATATAACCACATAACATACATATATTTTCAGGCATAACTGGGTGCCCGACGTACCCCTTCGGTCCTCTAGACCGGATACTGACTAGCATATCTGGGTGTTGGCCTCCCCTTCGGTCCTCTCAACCGGATGCTGACTAGCATATCTGGGTGTTGGTCTCCCCTTCGGTCCTCTCGACCGGATGCTGGGGACTATTTCACCCCCTACTACTACCTCATAACACATATCACATAATCTATCTAGCATGGCTGGGCATGACCGCCCCTTCGGTCCTATCGATCGGTAATCTCGGGACTATCTCCCCCTACTGTCACTAACAACAAGCATCATATCATACTAGAACATAAACACATCACAGGTAGTAGCAACCCTAGATGAATATCACAAAGACTATCATCTATCATACAACCCCTACTGGTGGGCCGACATTGTGGCCGTAGACCCACCGCTACTGGAAGGTAAATCACCTCAAAATAGTTGCTGATCTGCGTGGGAACTGACTGCCTTCTGCTGTTGCTGCCCCGGAAATCCTCTGGCTATAATTCCCACAAAACACTTAGTCAAATACTACTAACCGACCTCAGTGTAAAATGACCATCTACCCCTAACCAAGCCAAGAGTCAAAGTCAAAGTCAACTTCCAGTTGACCCGACTCGCCGAGTTGGTTCGCCAACTCGTCGAGTCTCTATCCATTCGATTGACCATAATCCCGTCTCTACTCATCGAGTTAGGCATTGACTCGACGAGTTTTCCTTCTAAACTGATGACCAATAGTCCTTCATCCTACTCGCCGAGTTGTATGAACAACTCGTCGAGTTCATCTTCATCCGAAGAAAATTCTATGCTGAGTCTCGTCGAGTTGTATGAACAACTCGCCGAGTCTGTTCTTGAGGCAAGAAGATTTCCTCCATGAGTGATTCTGGCTTCCGACTCACTGAGTCACCCCCCCATGACTCACGACCCCACTCAGCAAACACGAAAAAGGGAAAACTCGGGGACTCGCGACTCGACTCGCCGAGTCCGATGAACGACTCGCTGAGTCTTTCACATGCAATTACTATATACTCGATTTTGCTTGAATCCAGCTCATTCCATACATAGATCTGAGTTCTTAGGGCTTGATTAACACGTAAAGTTTCCAACTTTACGTGTAAATAAACACCAATGAAGGTTTTAGGGCTCAAAATGCACTAAAAGAGTAGATCTAGGGTTTCATGCAATATGGCTCCATAAAGGCAGTAGATCCGACCTCCTGGAGCTCAATCATGCCTAGATCTAAAGGTTAATCAACTTACCACAAACCCTAATTCATAATCAAGCTTGGAAATGGCTAAAGAAGGACTTTAATGGAGCTATAAGGGACTCTTAGCATGAAGACAGAAGGAAACTGAGTTATACCTCAAGGAATCTCTGAAATAACACCAAGATGCTTGGCCTCCTTCTTCTCCTCTTGATCTACTCTCCTTTTTCTCTCAAAATATTCAAGAAATCACACCAAAACACTTCAATCTCACAAGGAACCGGGTTAGGATGATATAGGGAGCTCTGAGGGTGAAGGGGGCGAGCTTGGAGGCGCATATGATGGTCTAAATAGGGTGCAAACCCTTGAAATTAGGGTTTCATCAGACAGAGGGGACTCGCCGAGTCCAGAATATGGACTCGCCGAGTCGCCAACTTAAACGTGCTCATATCTCGGCTCTACTCGGCGATTCGGGCCTACAACTCGCCGAGTCCAAGGCTAAAAATGCAAAATACTTAGATAATTTTTTTCATATTAGGAACCAGGTGCTACAAATCTCCCCCACTTATTTTAGACTTCGTCCTCGAAGTCTGCTGGTCGATCCTGAAACAGCTCGGGGTAATGCTCCATCATTTCTTCCACCGGTTCCCAAGTCCACTCCGAACCCTTCCGGTGCTGCCATTGCACCTTCACTAATTCCACCTTTTTATTCCTAAGATCCTTCGACTTCCGGTCGAGGATTGCGACTGGGCGCTCAATGTAATTCAGGTTGTCATCAACCTGGATATCCTCTAACGGCACCACCGCTGAATCATCCACTAGGCACTTCCGCAGCTGGAAGACATGGAAGGTGTTGTGGATCTGACTGAGTTCGGTTGACAGATCCAGCCTATATGCCACCTTGCCCACCCGGGCTACAACCCTGAACGGACCAATGTATCTCGGACCTAACTTGCCTTGCTTCCTGAATCGAATAACGCCCTTCCAAGGCGACACTTTCAAGACAACCATATCCCCGACCTGGAACTCCAGGTCTAATCGGCGCTTGTTGTGACATCCCCAATTTCACGGCCAGAAAAGACCGATTTGTTTATGCTTTGTTTTATAAATCAGAGTGATCGTTTAAAGAAAACGGTTGCGGAATTTGTTCCCAAAATAAAATATGATAACCATTTATCAAAACATTTCTCGAAAAGAATGTATTTTCATTAAATAATAAAACCTCGGGATGTCATGTTCGTTACAGACCAAAAGCATAAACAATATAAAATAGATCTTACAATAGTTATTTATGACTACTGATCTATAATCCCAAAATCTCTCGTCAAGTCCACCAACTTATACCCTTGTACCATTACCTGTAATGAAAAGAAAACTGAGTGGGTCAGGCTTGGGAGCCTGGTGAGCATATAGGGTTTTCAACCCACAATAATATAATTATTATATTTAATCAACAAACAATCAACCCAATTACCCATCCCCATTATCTTCTTAAGGTTTTACCCTAAGAACCAACTATCCTTCATTCATTTATTCGTAAGGAATTGGCACGAATTCCATTGCTGCCAAAGCTTATTTATCAAGTACTAAATCCATAGTTATCTGGCGCTAACTCCATAGTCACCAAGGTTCACTCAACAAGCGCTAACTCCATAGTCGCCAAGGTTTACTCAACAAGCGCTAACTCCATAGTCGCCAAGGTTTACTCAACAATAGGCGCTAACTCCATAGTCACCAAGGTTCACTTAACAATAGGCACTAACTCCATAGTCACCAAGGTTTACTCAACAAGCGCTAACTCCATAGTCGCCAAGGTTTACTCAACAAGCGCTAACTCCATAGTCGCCAAGGTTTACTCAACAAGCGCTAACTCCATAGTCGCCAAGGTTTACTCAACAAGCGCTAACTCCATAGTCGCCAAGGTTCATCAAATAGGCACGAAGTCACATCGTCGCCAAGGTTTATACAATAGGCGCTAACTCCATAGTCACCAACTATTCCATCTACCTATGTTCTACCCAACAATTTTGTAGATATAAATACTTACACAGTTGAAATCATTTAACACCTGTATAAAACTCCAATTTCCATGCCCATCTCAAATACACAACTAACATATAAACACATAGCACGTATTTCATAGCAAATACTTCATATTTATGTGTTAGAAGAAAGTAACTACACGCTCACACATATAAACAACAATATACTTAATACACTCAACCCATACTTGTATTATTATCGTGTTTATGAAAGGTAGTATACACTCACTTGATCAGAAGATGATCGGACAGCACTACGACTTGTAGAAGTAGTATTCTTCGGTAGATCTGGAAGATCTTCACAAAAATCGAACTTCTCGCGGGCAGAGCTTCGGCTCGGGAATCGCACTTCTCGGGATCTTCGGGGCCTCGGGACTTGCTTCGGGGCTCGGGAATAATACCGGGGCTTCGGGATAATTCTTGCACGAAAAACGATGCAAAAACGCAAGAGAAAGAAGAGAAATGAGCAATTGAATCGGATGCACTCGACTCCCTTTTATAGGGTCTGGATCTGCGATTTACGCGGGGCGTACTCTTAGGTTATGCGGGGCGTAACCTGGATAAGCCCGGTGACTCCCCCCTTGGATAATATCGAAAATTTATATTTAAATTTAATTTCGAAAATATTTAATAAACTTCAAAAATTCATATCTTCCTCATACGAACACCGTTTTCAACGTTCTTTATATCCACGCGTAGGTGAGACTACTATCTACAACTTTCCTTTAGACTCCGTCGGCTAATTTTGAATTTATTTTTATTATTTATTTTTAGTAGGCCGGGACAGGAAAACTCCGTTATAAAATCATAACTTCTTCATCCGACGTCCGTTTTCGCCTATCTTTTTATCGTTTTACTACAATTAATGAGATCTTCAATTCTCATTTAGATTGTTTTGGGTAAAAACCGCTCGGTCTCAAATCGAGCATTCGGGCTGCATACCGCTAAGTCGAAACTTAGAAAAATCATAACTTCCTCATACGAAGTCAGATTTGGACGTTCTTTTTATGCACGCTCACGGTTTAACGTATTCTACGACTTTCATTAGATTGATAAGGCTAAATGTCGCTCTAACGTAAATTCACTTTTTACGTCGCGCTGTGTCGTGCCGGTTCTGTCGCGAAACTTCGACAGGTCATAACTTCTTCGTTATAACTCGGATTTCGGCGTTCTTTATATGTACGAAATCCTTGTAACATATACTACAACTTAGTTAAGATTATTCATTCTAAATAATCTTTCATCAAAAATTCATTTTTGACGTCTATCGTCTCTAAATTGACTAGCCCTGATCTACGGGCGTTACACTTGTCGGCGTAACTTTTCTGCTGACTCTGCGTAGTCTGAAGCCTGCTTCGAACCTGCTGGATTCTCTTGGTCGTCTTGAGCACCACCTCTGTGCTCCCCATGACCCTATGGCCAACTTCACCCCAACATATCGGGGTCCTGCACCTCCGTCCGTACAACATTTCGAATGGAGGACGGTCAATACTCGCATGGTAGCTATTGTTGTACGAGAACTCAGCCAAGGGAAGATAGGTATCCCAGCTACCAGCAAAGTCTAGCACGCATGCCCGCAGCTGTTGGGTTTTGAGCATTCTAACACTCCTAAGTGTACATGCAACCCTAAATACCTTGGATCTATGTTTTCTCTATTATACATGCAAATAAGAACTTTCCAAGGTATTATCCTAATCTAGCAACAAAACAATGAGAGTAACAAGATAGAATACGTACCTCTTTGATGTAGAAAGTCTTCATGAAGCTTGAGTGCCTAGTGCCCCAAGTGTGACACCTCAAATGGTTCACACAACACCAAATACACTTGGAATAACTTGAGAGAAATCTACACTTCATGAAATCGGCTAGCCCTCTCTAGATATGATACTAGTCGCCGATTTTGTCAAGAATAAGATATTTATATAGTGTTACAATTAGGGTAAACCCTAATTGTCATAACTTTCCATTTCCTTGGATCCATGGGTTCAAATACACCATGGAGCATCCATGGACCATCCTATGGGTTTTAGCCCAACTTGATTATCCATGGAGCATTAGCTCACTATACAAGTATGGATGATTTACACAATCAACCCATATATTTAATTAGTCTTCTTTTGATCACTTAATTAATCCTAGATTAATTATTGATCAATACTAATTAAATAATCTTATTATTCTTATTATTAATATACTAGAACTTATAATATATTAATAACCATAAGTGTCTTATTTCTCTCATTATAGTCTATCCAAGTGCGTGATGGCATGCAACCCAAATGGACCATGTCGGGTCGGGTCAAGTCTTAGCAATTATAGTTATGGACTTAGACATTAATCCAACAGTCTCCCACTTGGATAAGTCTAAAACTAATATTGCGTATGACTTCAGGAACCAACTGGAAATCGTAGCTCTCAAAAGCTTCTGTCGAACTCTGACCTTGTAGATGAACTCTGACCTTTGTCAGCGACTTGTCCATTAGATAAGGGATCATATATTCCTCCATTCTAGATATCATATGGACTGAGACATGGATTATAATCATTCTATCTGTCCATTTGTTGTTTCCCGATTTCCGATTTATGATGACTGACTAATTAAACAAATCAAATTAGTCCTGGCCCGGCTGAGCACTTCCATTTGTCATCATCAAATCATCGAGGGGCCCACAGATATCGCTTTTATCCCAAAGGTAAAAGGAATGGATAAACTTCGACTCATATGGCTTGTTCTACTACTTGTTGAATCATACACAAAGACACGTTTTATAGCACCGAGTTACCAAATGCGTTTTCGTGCAATCAATGTACTATCAACTCATAGTAACAACTCATATCTCTAGGTTTGAAGAATATAAGATATTATCGTCTCATGATCACTCGTGATAAAATCCATGAAGTGATTCCAATGAGCGCGGGTTGAATCCAATACTCAGAACTTATGAGCACTCATGAGTGTTGTAGCCCTTTGTCCAACACCTTAGACCTCTACAAGCCAACCCATGACAGTCTTAATTCATATCTACTTCCAACATATGACCGACTGTGGATGGTTTGAATAACTTAGTCATTCCGAAAGAATAACCTAGTTTATTCTGGAAGTCAAAACATGCAAAATGAAACACAATAATAATTGAATCCAATATGGTATCAAAACCTATGAACATAAATAAAACACCTTTTATTTATCACCATATGATTACACATTATTCATTGTATACTGTTTCAGCTATCAACTTTATTCTTGAATTTAAAACAATAGTTGTCCCATGCTCCAAGCATGTACACTGTTTTTCTAAACACTAGTCATGCCATACACCAAGTATGCATACTATGTTTGTCTATGATCTTTACTTTGTGAACTAGATCCATTGAACATAACTTCAATGATTCTCTTTTCACACTCCCAAATCCTTACTGCAAATACAAGAATTCCAAATTCATGTCATTTACTGAAATCTGTTGGATTCTAAACTTATATGCATTGATCCTCTTGTAATGACTATGCACAAAGTCAGAAAGACTTGACAACAATCATTACAGAGTATTCCAAAGGAGATAAGATCCTTGGAAACATCCTTCTTGCATTAAGTTTCCTAATCTTACACAGATTAAATAATTTCTAACTTTGAAACATTTCCAGATTCCATTTTGACTATCACTTCTGAACAAGAGTTGCCTCCTTCCAGATTATGTCAATATGGTCCTTCCAGAATTATCACTATACTTCCAACTGTCCTTGAGCAACCAATCTTTCGTAAACCTTAGATTGTCCTCGACAATTGTTTAATCCTTTTTAGTCATATCCAGTTCTAAACCTTTTCCCTTCTTAATGCCCCAGGCATTTGGAAAATTTTAGAAAGGACGAATATAGCACATGTAATCGATCCTATATCCGAAGCATATGGGAATCGATTCATGATGTCTCACATAAAGACTAAACCAGTCTTTTGCTATAACATTTCCATTACAATCTGCCTAGTTCTCATAATTCAGATTATGAAAAGGGATGCCGTAATCATAATCGAATTTTAGAACGCAAATAATGGACTCATATACAAAATTTTCTTATGTTGAGCCATTCCAACATGAAATTCATATATATCCTTGACTAAATGATTAAAATCTCACGATCTAAGCTTATAGATTTGAGATGAAGTATAATTTCCTCTCCCTTAATTATAGCAAAACAACTTTTCCCAATTGAAACCTTTTGTTTTCTATAATTAACATTGCTAACTTACAATACTTATCATAATTATCATGCTCCCACTAACATGATGATTATTAGCATAACACTTATGCTCCCACTAGCTTTGACATGTACTCAGAAATCAACTGACTTTCTTACCAAAATTTAGATTTCTGATACTAGATTGTTTTGATAAGACTTTATCAAAATCATACACCTTCCCTTAGATAGCACACTTGTGTGTCTAAACAATTATGAAGAGGGATGTTGTAATCATAATGGTTAGACCTTTTTGCCACTTCTCACAAGTCCAGGTTAGTGTGCCGGTAAACCACACACGCTCCACTAACGACTTTGAGAATGCAAATATCATAATTGCTATCTAGCTAAAATCTACTTAGTGAAAGTGTTTCCTCACCATGATTTTCATGAATCGGAGAGAAACCTTATGACACTTAGATTTAATGGTGTATGTGTTCTTATCCATGTGAATTGTCAAAACCATAGTCACAAGACAAGGATAATGACAAATCCAAACTCATATGGACTGAACTCAATCTTAATTTCTTGCCACCTGGCAGCTGAAGGGCCTGCCATTGCTTCCAAGTTGTTGTGCAACAAATTGAGAACTCTAAGAACTCATATGCAAAGGCAACTTTAACTAGAATGGGCACATAATATGTCAACACGATAGGTTATAAACCTCAAATTGTGTGCTAGTGAAGAACTTTAGGTTTTATTCTTGATTAGTTCTTGAGACTTTCAATACCTTTAAGACTCCCACTGTCCTCTTGACATATAAGACTCTCTTGTCAGATAGTCAAGAGATAGTGTGTATTCTAATCAAGACAAACACTTCACACAATTGGCCTTAGTTGGTCTTTGTTTTATCCAAAACATCACAACTTACCAATTTCAAATGTACAAGAGTAGAAAACTTTTACTCTTACATTTGACAAGTGTTTTAAACCTTCTTTAAGACATGTCACTCAAGTTACAATCTTGGAGTATGACTCTAAGACTTGTATTGGAACGAAGTATGACTCATCTTCTTGATTAAACCACTTCAACAATTCAAGTTCCTCTTCTTAGTCATAAGAATGCACTAAGATTTCCTTAGAGAACTAATTGTGCTATGGTTTCTTAATCATTAAGATGATCACAAAAACTGATACTAAAGTACTCTCCCATCTTTTCAGATTTGAGAAACTTTTATCCTTCCGCCTAATTTGATTCTTCTTATTCGCTCTGCCATACATTGGAACCTTTTTCCAATGTCTCAGATTTACACTTAAGCTTGTGAGTATAATCATATTTACTAAGTTTTTGTAAACTATGACAAATAGTTTTATCAATCTTTTGTGGTGGACTTGACCAGTGCACAAGAATGTGTACTCGATCCCTTAGTCCTTTACTTGACTCACACATCCATGTGAACGAGTAATTAGTCTTAATTTTTCCAATATTTGAAAGTTCTCATTCATCATGCAATACAACTTGCATGATTCCAAGTTCCGGTCCAATTGAAACTTGGGTGATGAGAATCTTTCCTTATTTGGTAAATTTACACATTACCACAAATGAAAGAATCAATTTCATATTTCCACTCTTGCTATTAATGGAGTCATATAAGCAACAATTTTTCCTCAAATGCCATTGCAAGGATATTTTAAAATAAATAAAATCAAAAATTTTCTTTTATTTTAAAACTTTGTGGAAAAACTTATCCTTACAATCCATATGAAAACTTTTTGTTATCTATTCCTAAGCAATATCTCATATCTCCTAAGAAGTAGCTCAAGAATCCGATCTTCAAACTACGCGATAGAAATCCATCTATGCGATCAGATTCAGCATATTCTTTCTTTAATTTTCTTCACTTTTCTTTGATTCTTAAAACATCACCATGTGACCCAGTCACATCATGTATCTAGAATAGAAACTTAGCAGAGTTAGATAGTGGACTTTACCAGAAGTAGAGTCAAACTTATTGACTTTAACATCCTTAGGTAAATCTGGCAGCTTCGCAACTAATGATCCTTCCTTTGGCAATATAAACATATGGACCCTTTGATGATGGTACACGGTACTATCACAAACTTAGCTTTTCTCTTTACCATTTGGTCAACCGAGTTGACTATGGTCGATCCCTTTCCATTGGGAAGAGAATGCTTTCCGGGATTTCCTGTGTCACTATTTTCAATGTCCATCAAGTTTTAAGGAAGTTGATCTTAACAAATAGATAAGATCATTAAGGGTCTTGTCATAGTCTGTTTCATAGGTGTCCCAAAGGAACTCACTATGTGACTTAGAAAGTGATTGAACCACCAACTTTCTCATGACTTTGACACCCAACTCTCCCGGCTTGTCAATATGTGACTACATCTCCAAGACGTGACCACACCTAGACCTTGCCTTGCCAATTGGGCTTGAGTGACCTTAAACTTTTCAAGAACTTGTGGTTTGGGGAGAATAATTGGAGGAGGTGAATGAAGTATGATTTCCAAGGGACATCATCTTCATTTAGGAAAGCTTGTTTCAAGAGATTTGGGAATATCATAAATGTCTAAACCAGACATCTTTTGGGGGACATTCAAGATAGTTGATCTAAAGTCCTTAATATAACACCCAATATGAAATATTAAGGCTAGGACCCAACAAACTATTTTATAACTTAGAAGAGGTATGCCGTAATCCAAGCTATAAAATATTTGAAGGTAGGTGAATGACGATTCATCAATTTCCACCAAGATAAACGAAATTATTAGGTTTTAATTGGTTTTGAAACTCCTAGATCTTTGAGATTCATTGAACTGTTCAATGGCATGTTTCAATCTCGAGTGTGCCCTTCAGGTTTTGTGACTGGGATGCCGAGGATCACAAAACAAGGTGTGAAGTAACCATGCAAATTACTTGGTACCCTTAAGTGTTTACCCCTCAATCGATGTGCCGGTTAACCACACACGCTCCATCGATACTATGATAAACATTAAGTTACCCTTTGCCTACCTTGTTAAATACGAGTTAGTGTGCCGGTTAACCACACACGCTCCACTAACGGACTTAAACAAAGTGCAAAGTGTAATTTCATGGATTAGCACCTTATTCACATTTTCCTAAGTAACTAAGATTGGGTATTATTAAGAGTTTAGTTACTTAGTATTTATCATTAATACTTTTAATGAAGGGAGAATTATAGTCATGTCAAACCCGTTCGGCTAATGACCCTCCACCAGTCAAGCAAGCGGTGGGTGAGAGTGGAAACCCATTAAGTTGCCATTTTAATGGCAACAACCTTATACCCACCTTATAGACCGGCTTCGTAAATGAGGCGTACTAGCGGTAAGACTGACTTTACTCTTATACATATATATATTATTAACTTATAATATTATAAAGTATAAGGGTTGAATTTTAACTTTTAAAATTCTAAGGGCTAACTTGGAATTAAAGTATTCATAAGAGAAAACCTTACAAATTCCAAAACTTGAGGGCAAGTTTTGAAACTATTCAAAACTAATTAATTCCATAACTTATGTGTTTAAAGTAGTTTTAATCCAAAAATTCTTCAAGTTCCATAACTTGAGGACAAGTTATGGAAGACTTTAAACTAATAAAAGAATTAACTTTTCTTTATTTTATAACTTATGGAATTAATTAAGGTTACACTTTTTTTTTAATTTATTATTTAATGAAGAGACTCTTGGTCCTCCATAACTTGAGGACAAATTATGGAGTCATAACACCATTTAATTAGAACTAGACTCTTCATTTTGTAACCTTTGCCAACTTTTATGAGTTTTATGAAACTTAAATGTGACTTTTCATATAACTTGAGGACAAGTTACAAAAACACATTTTAGAATCAACTCTTAGATTAATTTGGATTGAAAACAACTATTTCACTCAACTTTTCTATTAATCTAAGCAACTCATAAGAACAAGATAATTCAAATCAAACTTTTTCATGTAATTAGTCTAAACCTTAAACTAATACAAAACATGAATCTATTGACAATTATCTTTGAAATTGGATTAGCATGAACATTACCACATCAAAAACAAGTTTATAAGTTCAAAAACATCTTAGGGTAATGTTCCTAGTCCAATTCCAGCCAAAAAAGTCGAATTTATGCTGTCTGGGGGTCCAACTCGTCGAGTGCATGAACCAACTCGGCGAGTTCGATCGATTTGATCACTTTTTAGGCATGGACTCGCCGAGTCTCCTGATGGACTCGTCGAGTCTTCTGATGGACTCGTCGAGTCTTCTGATGGACTCGCCGAGTCTGATGATCAGACAGCAACAATTTCGATTTTTTTAAGCAGTTTTGCAAGTATAACAAGAAAACAAGCCTAGGCTTTGATACCACTGTTGGGTTTTGAGCATTCTAACACTCCTAAGTGTACATGCAACCCTAAATACCTTGGATCTATGTTTTCTCTATTATACATGCAAATAAGAACTTTCCAAGGTATTATCCTAATCTAGCATACAAAACAATGAGAGTAACAAGATAGAATACATACCTCTTTGATGTAGAAAGTCTTCATGAAGCTTGAGTGCCTAGTGCCCCAAGTGTGACACCTCAAATGGTTCACACAACACCAAATATACTTGGAATAACTTGAGAGAAATCTACACTTCATGAAATCGGCTAGCCCTCTCTAGATATGATACTAGTCGCCGATTTTGTCAAGAATAAGATCTTTATATAGTGTTACAATTAGGGTAAACCCTAATTGTCACAACTTTCCATTTCCTTGGATCCATGGGTTCAAATACACCATGGAGCATCCATGGACCATCCTATGGGTTTTAGCCCAACTTGATTATCCATGGAGCATTAGCCCACTATACAAGTATGGATGATTTACACAATCAACCCATATATTTAATTAGTCTTCTTTTGATCACTTAATTAATCCTAGATTAATTCTTGATCAATACTAATTAAATAATCTTATTATTCTTATTATTAATATACTAGAAATTATAATATATTAATAACCATAAGTGTCTTATTTCTCTCATTATAGTCTATCCAAGTGCATGATGCCATGCAACCCAAATGGACCATGCCGGGTCGGGTCAAGTCTTACCAATTATAGTTATGGACTTAGACATTAATCCAACAGCAACATATCCTCCAAAGTCTGGATGGTCTGCTCGCTCTGACCATCTGTCTGCGGGTGAAAGGCGGTGCTAAAATGCAGACGAGTGCCCAACTCGTCATGAAACTTCCTCCAAACCTGGAAGTGAAACGCACATCCCTATCTGAAATCACTGACACCGGCACCCCGTGTCGCGCTACTATCTCCCTGATATAGATATCGGCCAACTTTCGGCCGAGATACTCTCCTGGATCGGAATAAAATGGGCGCTCTTGGTCAATCGATCCACGATGAACCAAATCGAATCTACTCCACGCGCAGTCCTGGGAAGCTTTGTGATAAAATCCATCGTAATATCTTCCCATTTCCACAACGGGATATCCAACGATTGCATCTTGCCGTGCGGTCTCTGATGCTCGGCCTTGAACTTCCTACAGGTCAAACATCGCTCGACGTACCAAGCCACATCCCGCTTCATGCAGGGCCACCAATAGTCTAGACGAAGATCCCTATATATCTTCGTCGCCCCTGGATGAATAGAGAATCGGGATTTGTGCACCTCATCCATCAAGATCTGGCGCACGCCTCCGTGATACGGCACCTACACCCTATGGTGTAGTGTCAATAATCCTCGGCTATCATAATCGAAGGAGGTGACTTGACCCACTATTCGCTCGCTCTTCCGATGTTCCTCCTTCATAACCTCCTGTTGAGCTTCCCGAATCTGTTCTAATAGTGGAGTCACCACAGTCATCCTCATACACACATCCCTAATCGATGCCGCCTTACGGCTAAGCGCATCGACCACCACATTGGCCTTCCCCGGGTGATAAAGGATCTCGCAATCATAATCCTTCATCACATCCAACCACCAACGCTGCCTCATGTTCAGATTCGGCTGATCCATGAGGTACCTCAAACTCTTGTGGTCTGTGTAAATGGCACATCGAACCCCGTAGAGGTAATGCCGCCAAATCTTGAGGGCGAAGACCACCGCCCCCAACTCTAAATCATGTGTCGGGTAGTTCGCCTCATGAGGCTTCAGCTGCCTCGAGGCATAAGCAATGAAATGCCCCCTCTGCATCAATATTGCGCCTAAGCCTGAGATAGACGCATCACAGTATACCAAAAAATCCTCTACGCCCTCGGGCAGGGCTAAGATTGGCGCCTCGCAGAATCTCTGCCTCAGAATCTCGAACGCTGCCTGCTGCTCAGACCCCCATCGAAAGACCACAGCTTTCCTAGTCAACCGGGTCAGGGGTACGGCTATATTGGAGAAATCCTGAATGAATCTATGATAGTAGCCTGCTAATCCTAGGAAACTCCGAATCTCGGATGGAGACTTCAGAACCTCCCATCTCATCACAGCCTCCACCTTGGCCGGGTCTACTAAAATCCCGTTCTGGTTGACGAGGTGCCCAAGAAAATGCACCTCGCGCAGCCAAAACTCACATTTAGAGAACTTGACATACAAGCTCTCCCTCCTCAAGGTCTCCAAAACCTCTCTCAGGTGCTCCTCGTGCTCCTCCTCCGTCTTGGAATAAACCAAGATGTCATCAATGAAAACTATCACAGACCGATCCAACATCGATCTACACACGCGGTTCATGAGGTCCATGAACGCGGCAGGAGCATTGGTGAGCCCAAACAGCATCACCACGAACTCATAATGGCCATAACGTGTCCGAAACGCGGTCTTCTACACATCCTCCTCTCTGACCCTCATCTGATGATAATCTGAACGCAAGTCGATCTTGGAGAACCAAGATGCTCCTTGCAACTGATCAAAGAGGTCATCAATCCTCGGGAGTGGGTAACGGTTCTTCACTGTTACCTTATTTAGCTCCCGGTAATCTATACACATTCCATGCGACCCGTCCTTCTTCTTTACAAACAGGATCGGGGCTCCCTAGGGTGAACTGCTCGGTCGAATAAATCCCTTGTCCAGCAGCTCCTGCAGCTGCGTAGACAACTCCTGCATCTCGGTAGGAGCCAATCTATAGGGTGCCTTGGCTATCGGAGCCGCACCAGGGACTAGGTCGATCCTGAACTCTACCTGACGCTCCGTAGGTATTCCAGGAAGCTCCTCTGGGAACACATCAGCGTAGTCTCACACCACTGGAACCTCGCTCCCCGTCGCCTTACCCGCCTCCCGGGTGTCCATAACGTATGCGACATATCCCGCGCAACCCTGCTGAAGGTAGCGCCTAGCCCTTGCTGCTGAACATACTGTGGGTCCACGCTGTAATCTTGGTCAGGCCCCCACGAAAGACCTGCTGCTCTGGCCCACACGAAAGACCATAACTTTCCTTGTCATCCTGGTCAGGGGTACGACTATCTTGGAGAAATCTTGGATGAATCTCCGATAATAGCCGGCTAATCGTAGGAAACTCTGAATCTCAGATGGAGACCTCGAAACTTCCCATATCATCACGACCGCCACTTTGTCCGGGTTAACCGATATCCCGTTCTGGTTGACAAGGGGCCTAGGAAATTGCACCTCGCGCAACCAGAACTCACACTTGGAGAACTTAGCATACAAGTTCTCCCTCCTCAGAGTATCTAGAAGCTCCCGCAAGTGTTCCTCATGCTGCTCTTGTGTCTTGGAATAAACCAAGATGTCATCAATGACAACTATCACGGACCGATCCAACATCGGTCTGCACACGCGATTCATGATCCATGAATGAGGCAGGAGCATTGGTGAGCCCAAAAGGCATCACCACGAACTCATAGTGACCATAACGCGTCCGAAAGGCAATCTTCTGTACATCCTCCTCTCTGACCCTCATCTAATGATAACTTGAACGCAAATCAATCTTGGAGAACCAAGATGCTTCCTGTAGCTGGTCAAAGAGGCCATCGATCCTCGGGAATGGGTAACGGTTTTTCACCGTTACCTTATTCAACTCCCTATAATCTATACACATCCGATGCGACCCGTCCTTCTTCTTCACAAACAGAATCGGGGCTCCCCAGGGCGAACTGCTCGGCCTAATGTGACATCCCCAAAATCACGGCCAGAAAAGACCGGTTTAATTAATGCTTTTAAAACAATTTCAGAGTAATCATTTGATTAAAAGAGTTGCGGAATTTGTTCCCAAAACGAAATATGATAAATAAGATTTACCAAAGCATTATTTAAAGAAATGTATTTTCATTGTATAACAAAACTCGGGATGTCATGTTCCGATAAACAGACCAAAATCATAAACATTACATTACAGACCTTACAACAGTTATATAAAACAACAGGTCTATAATCCAAAAATAACTTGACAAGTCATCCAACTTATGCTTTGGCGCCACTACCTGTAATACAAAGAAAACTAAGTGGGTCAGGCTTGGGAGCCTGGTGAGCATATAGGGTTTTCAACCCAGAATAAATAATTATATTTAATTCATCAACCAACCATAACCCGATTACCCGTTCCCGTTATCCTCACTTTTACGTCCCTAAAACAACATCTATTACAAGGGACCTAATCTAGGATTTTCATCGGGACGGACATTACTGCAAAGGGGCTTCCTCAGCAATAAATGTCCTAAAGTCAACCATGAGGGGATAGAGTACACCGGTGAACACATCGTTCACAACACCTATAGGTTATGAGCCTGCTAACGTTCCACAGGACTGTCGAGAAAGAGTCTGTGGTCGTCAGCCATACTCTGCTAAATGACTAGATCAACTACAACAACATCGAGGCCTCTCATCTGTTTATCACACATCAACTATCTACCCATGTTCTACCCAACATATTAGTAGATAAAAATATATTTTGTATACATAGTTTAAAACCTGTATAACATGTTCATTCAATATATATTCCACATAACAGACGAGGCACCCACACACATAACACGTATTTCATAGAGAATAAATCATATCTATGAGTTAGAAGAAAGTGAATATACATTCACACATATAACAACAAAATATACACATAACACGTATTTCGTATAAAATACTTCATAATTATGCATTAGAAGAAAGTAACTACACACTCACCTGATCAGAAGATGATCGGACAACACTACGACTCTAAGAGTAGTATTCTTCGGTGAAACTAGGTTCACTTCACTCACCGGGCTTCTTACGGGCAGAGCTTCGGCTTGGAAACTCTTTACTTCGCGGGATCTTCGAGCTTTGGGACTCGCTTCGTGTCTCGGGATGATATCGGGGCTTCAGGGGTACTTCTTTGCACGTAAATCGAGTTAATATGAGTAAGAGGAGAGAATTTGAGCAAACAAACTCGGCTGGCTCTTCAAATTTATTTATAGGGCAAAATTTTCCCTTGCCACGTCGTGGTATGGTTTACCACATCGTGGTGGCTGGGTCATCACTACATGCGTCATTGCAAGTGGGTCTGGCAGACTCCAGGGCACATGCCACGTCGTGGCACTTTTACCACATCGTGGTGGCTGACAGTTTTGGGGTTTCGCGCCCCTTACTTCAGAAATTTACAACTTTCGCATACGAACTCCGTTTTCGACGTACTTTATATCGACGCGTAGGTGAGAATATGCTCTACAACTCTTTTTTAGACTATGTTGGCTAATTTTGACTTTATTTTTAATATATTATAAATATATTACTTTTATATTATTTTTAGTTGGCCGGGACAGGAAAACCCCGGTATAAATTCATAACTTCTTCATCTAACGTCCGTTTTCGCCTATCTTTTAATCGTTTCACTACTATCGATGAGATTTTCGATTCTCATTTAGATTGTTTCGGCTAAAAATCACTCGATCTCAAATCGAGGATTCGGGCTGCATACTGCTAAGTCGAAACTTCGGAAAAATTATAACTTCCTCATACGAAGTCATAGTTGGGCGTTCTTTTTATGCACGCTCTCGGTTTAACGAACTCTACAACTTTCGTTTATATCACTAAGGCTAGATATCTCTCTATCTTAATTTCATATTTTACGTCATTCGGCGTGGTGTCGGTTCTGTTGCGAAACTTCGATAGATCATACCTTCTTCGTTTTAACTCGGATTTCGGCGTTCTTTATATCTCCGGAATCCTTGTTTCGACAACTACAACTTTATGTAAAGATATTAGGCTTATCTAACATTTCATTTTGATGCTCATTTTATTCTTAATTCATTAAATTATAATAATTAAGAAAATAAACACCTAATTCACATGATTCACATAATGCTCAAATATTTCATCATTAATACTTCAAAAGAGTTACAAAGGTTAACCTAGACTATTACATCAACAATTACGCCTAGCCTGGAAACACGGGCGTTACAATTCTCTCCCCCTTAGGATGATTCCGTCCCGAGAATCACACATCAACAAATAAATACAGATAGCGACTCAACATGTCACTCTCCGTTTCCCAGGTGAAATTTGGCCCATTCATATGCGTCCAACGGACAAGCACCAATTCGACCATCTTGCGTCGTAATTTCTTAGTCTTTCGGTCAACGATTGCCTCAGGTTCTTCAATCAATCGCTTGTTCTCATCCAATCTTAGTTCAGAAATTGGAATTATGTCGGGAACTTCCCCCGTGAACTTCCTCAAATAACACACATGGAAAGTGTTATGAATACCATTTAGTTCTTCTGGTAATTCGAGCTTGTAAGCTTGGTTCCCAATTCTCTGAAGAACTTTAAACGGTCCAATAAACCTTGGACTCAACTTTCCCCTTTTACCAAATCTTATAAGTCCCTTCCACGGTGAGACTTTAAGTAAAACCGAATCCCCATCTTCAAAAGTCATCGATCTTCGCTTCTTGTTAGCATAGCTCTTTTGATGATCTTGAGCTGCTAACATTCTTTCCCTGATTATTTTCAGCTTTTTAGTAGTTTGATGGACTATCTCCGGTCCCATAAACTGCTTTTCCCCAGCCTCAAGCCAACAAGACGGCGTACGACACTTATATCCGTACAAAGCTTGATAAGGTGCCATCTTTATGCTTGAGTGGAAACTATTATTGTAGGAAAATTCTACTAAAGGTAAATGTTCACCCCAGTTACCTAGAATTCCATGATACATGCTCTTAGCATATCTTCAAGTGTTTGTATCGTTCTTTCGCTCTGACCATCAGTCTGTGGATGGTAAGATGTACTTAAACACAACTTGGTACCCATTTCCTCTTGTAGACTTTTCCAAAATTGCGACGTGAAACGACTATCACGATCTGATACAATTGTTAGAGGAACACCATGAAGTCTCACAATTTCCTTCACGTAAGCATTCGTAAGCTTATCCATAGACCATTTTTCCTTGGATGCTATGAAGTGTGCACTCTTGGTGAAACGATCCACGACCACCCAAATCATGTCGTGACCACTCTTTGTCCTGGGTAGTTTAGTGATAAAATCCATTGCGATATCTTTGTATTTACCCATAGGTACAGGTAAAGGTTCTAAACTCCCATATGGTTTTTAATGTTGTTCCTTAACCCTCGCACAAGTCACACACTCGGCCACATACTTTGCAACATCAAGCTTCATTGTCGGCCACCAGTAGTAGGGTTTCAGGTCCCTATACATTTTAGTGCTGCCGAGATGAATTGAGTACATGGTTTTGTGAGCTTCTTCCATCAGAAGATCTCTTATCCCTCCTGACTTAGGTACCCAAATACGACCTTGGAATACCTTCAGTCGATGACTGTTTATACCGAACACCAACGTTTTGCCCAAACGTTCCTCCTTTCGGTCATTCTTTTCAGAAGCTTCCTCTTGAGCTTTCTTTATACTCTCCACAATTGTCAAGACAACTTCTATTCTCAACGCTCTTGGCCTTTTTCTTTAAAGATCGACTTTCCGACTGAGAGCATCAGAAACAACATTAGCTTTACCGGGGTGGTAAAGTATCTCACAGTCGTAGTCCTTAAGTAATTCTAGCCAGTTTCGTTGCCTCATATTCAATTATTTCTGACTAAAGAGATATTGGAGACTCTTATGATTAGTGAAAAGTTTGCACTTCTTGCCATAGAGGTAATGCCTCCATATTTTTAGAGCGAAAACTACCGCTGCCAACTCCAAATCATGAGTCAGGTAGTTCTTTTCATGCTCTTTCAGCTGTCGAGATGCATATGCGATCACTTTATCTATTTGGGTCAAAACACAACCCAATCCAACCCCAGACGCATCGCTATAAACAGCGAAGTCTTCAACTCCATCGGTAGAGAAAGACTCGGTGCCTCACATAGCTTCTTTTTTAGCTTCTCGAATGCTTCATTATATTTATCATTCCAAGCATAAGCAGCTCCTTTGTGGGTCAAAGCTGTTAATGGACTAGCGATTGAAGAAAAGCCTTGGATAAACCTTCGGTAATATCTGGCTAAACCTAAAAAGCTTCGGATCTCCGTGGGACTTTTCGGTTGTTCCCACTTCATCACAACTTCAATCTTTGTTGGATCAACCATTATCCCTTCTTGGTTGACCACGTGACCCAAGAATTGGACTTCTCGAATCCAAAAATCACATTTGGAGAACTTAGCATACAACTTCTCCTTCTTCAAGACTTCTAACACTTCTCGCAAGTGTCTGCCATGCTCCTCTTGGCTTTTCGAGTAAATCAGAAAGTCATCTATGAACACTATCATAGATTTATATAGGAACAGATTACAAACCCTGTTCATTAAATCCATGAATGTTGCTGGAGCATTGGTTAGTCCAAATGACATAACCAATAACTCGTAGTGTCCATATCGCGTTCTGAATGCAGTCTTCTCTATGTCCTGCTCTTTCACCTTCAGCTAATGATATCCTGACCTTAGGTTGATCTTTGAAAAATAGCTTGAACCTTGTAGTTGATCGAATAGGTCATCAATCATTGGCAACGGATATCTATTCTTTATTGTTGCCTTGTTCAGCTCTCTGTAATCGATGCACATTCTCATACTTCAATCTTTATTCTTCACGAATAACACCGGAGCTCCCCAGGGTGATGAACTAGGTCTAATGAAACCTTTTTCCAATAACTTTGAAGTTGCATCATCGGCTCCTTCATCTCCGTCGGTGCTAATCGATAAGGTGCTTTTGCTATTGGCGGCGTCCCTGGTAACAAGTCAATACATAATTCTATTTGTCGATCAGGCGGTAATCCGGGAAGATCTTCGGGAAATACTTCCGGATAATCACACACAACAGGAATGCTCCGCATCTCCTTTTTTTCCTTCTTAGCATCAATCACAAATGCTAGATACGATGTACATCCTTTGGCCAAACAGTTTCTGGCTTTCATCAATGAAATGATTCCAGAATTTACTTTGCCTTTATCTCCATACACCATAAATGACTCTTTCCCAAGCAGGTTTACTTTGAATATCTTCTTTCTGCACAATATCTCGACATCATTGGCGCTAATCCAATCCATTCCCAAAACGATGTCGAAACCGTTAAGTTCGATAGGCAATAATTCCTCGTGGAACTTATTCCCATTCAAGTCAATTAAGATGTTTTTCATATGATGGCTAACAGGTACAAACTTGCCACTAGCAACTTCAACTAATAAAGCATTATCTAGTCTATCGACATGCAAAGCTAGTTTTCTACCAAATTCATGCGAAATAAAGGAGTAGTTGGCTCCTGAATCAAATAAAATTTGGGCAGGCAATTTGTTTACGAGAAAGGTACCTGAAGCGACATCAACTTCATCTTTAGCAGCTTCCAGTGTCATCTGGAATGCTCTCGTCTTCGGCTTTGGCGGAATGTTGGGTTTTGCTGCCTCCTTCTTCTTCGAACAATCTCTCGAGATGTGCCCCTCTTCACCGCAACCATAGAAAACTTTCTTGGTGAGGGTGCATTCGTTGGCATAATGCCCTGGATTTCCGCATTTGAACTATGTGGCTTCCCCACCACATTTCCCATGATGCTGATGGGTTTTGGTCCTAAGAACATCCTATGTGCTCATACAAACCCTAATGCTTGGATCTAGGTTTCTCTATTGTACAAGCAAGTTATCCAAGACTATAAACCCTAATTCTAACATTCAAGTAATCATATTAACATGAGAATAGGTTTAAGATGTTACCTTGATTGTTATGTAGCAATAACAATCCCAAATCTCCTTGTATTGACTTTAGAAAGCTTAGAGTCACAATTGTCACTCCTCTAATGGTTCACAAACACCATAAGCAAGAGGATGAAGAGGAGAGAGGTTGGAGGCTGCCCAAAAACGTGTGAAAACCCTAGCAAGAAGCTTCACCACGTTTTTGGGTCATAAGGGTCTTATATATAGTGAGGCAATTAGGGTTATCTAACATGGAAACCTTAATTTGGTTGCTTAAGCCCTAAGCAACCCATGAAGCCCTTTCCATAAGGCCTTGGACGATTTCATATGGGCTTCCCCCATAGAATTCGTCCACCTTATGATATAAGGCAATCCATGGCCCAAATTGCAATTATCTTATAATTACAATTCCAGCCCCTCAAGTTTAATTAATCTTTTTTAGTCACAAAACTAATTACCAATTAATTATTGACTAATATTAATTAAACAATATGATTTCTCCTTTAATATATTATTCTCATAATATATTAATAAATCATATTTAATCCTTTCTCTCCATAATTCATCCTATTAAGTTGCTTTGATGAAGGCATCCCAAAAGGACCATGCACCATCGGGTCAAGTACATACCAAAATAGTTATGGACTTAGACACTAATCCAACAGTCTCCCACTTGGATAAGTCTAATAACTATTATGCGTATGACTTCAGATCCTGATCTGCAATCGTAGCTTTCCAAAGCCGCTGTCAACTCTGATCCTATCAGATACGCGTGTGCTTAGATAAGGGATCATATATTCCTCCATTCTAGATATCATATGAGACATGATTTCAAATCATTCTCTTTGTACTATATCTCGATTTCCGATTTATGACGACTGACTAATTGAACAAATCAAATTAGCCCTAGCCCGGCCGAGCATTTACGTTTGTCATCACTAAACCATCGAGGGGCCCAAAGATATCGCTTTTATCCTACTTTGGATAAAAGGAACGAATAAACTTTGATACAATGCTTGCTTGCACTCACTCACCGAATCACACACAACAATATGTTTTATAACACCAAGTTACTAGTGTGTTTACATATTATAAATGTGCAACCGATTTGCAAGATACAACTCACACATCTCGGTTTCAAGAATATAAGATGTTATCGTCTCACTAATCACTCGTGATACAATTTATGGAGCGATCCAAGTGAGCGTGGGTTTAATCCAATGCTCAAATCATATTCATAAGCACTCATGAACGTTGCAGCAAACATTTGCTTATGTCTAATACTCTTTTAGACATTCCACACACCAATTCACGATAGTCTTCATTCATACCTACTTCCAACATATGAACGACTGTGGCCCGTTCGAATAATTCGATTATTCTTAATAAATTCAATTATTCTGGAAGTCAAAACATGCAAATGTGAAACACAAGAATAATACTAATCCCATATGGCCTCAAACCTTTGAGTATAAATAAAACTCCTTTTATTTATCACCATATTGAATACTCATTATTTGTCGTTTCGGGTAATCAACTTCTTACTTGAATTATTACACTTGTCCCATGCTCCTAGCATGCACACAATGTTTACCTATGGTTCTTACTTTGTGAAAGAGATCAAATTGAACACATTTCCAATCATTCTCATTTCACAACTCCAAATCCATTTTCATAAATGTAAGAATATCAAATTCTTGCCACTTATAGAATATGTTAGATTCTAACATTTTATGCAATGATCCTTTCGTAATGTCACTGCACCAAAGTCACAAAGACTATTGCCAATGATATTACAAAGTTCTCTATTGGAGATTGTTACAAGACAATTCCTTAGATATGATGTCTCTCACTCAAAGTACATTGCTTTGAACATCCTTTGCATAAAAGTTTCTAATCTAGTCATAGATTTTCAATATCCAATTCTCAATATGGACACGTTTCCATATTTTCCATATGACAACTCATCCTTAATAGAATCTTGTCTATTCGTAATGATGTAGATATGGTCCATCCAATATGGAAACATTTCCATAATTTCCATATGACAACTCATTCTTAATAGAATCTTATCTATGTCGATATGGTCCATCCAATACCATGCTTCCAACTACTCACAAGCGACCAATCCTCGTCAAATTTTGGATTGTCCTTTAATAGTTGTTTAATTATTTTAGTCAAAACAAATTCTAGTCCATTTTCCCTCTAAATGCGCTCGACATTTGGAAAATTTTAGAATGGTCAAACATTAAAGCATTTGCAATCGATCCTATACCCGAAGCGTATGGGACACGACACATAATGTTTTATTTGCTATGTTCTCAAAATTCGAATTGTGAAGAGGAATGCCGTAATCATAATCAAAATTTTAAGAACACACTATGTACCTTTGACTAAATTTATTAACATTTCTCAACCTAATCCTTTAGATTTGAAATGAAGCATAATATTCTCTCCCTTAATTATAGCAAAACAACTTTACAACCCTTACGACTTTGCAAGGTATAACTCTTGTTTTCTATAATTAATATTGCCAACTTGCAATACGTGCCTTAATAATCATACAATCATAACTTTTATGCTCCCACTATCATGATGATTATTATAAAACATAACACTTATGCTCCCACTAGCTTCGACATGTCTTTAGAAACAGCTTAACTTTCAGAAAAAACAATGCTTATTGAATTTATTAAGTTCATGTTTCTAATACTTAGTGCTTTGATAATCTTTTATCAAGGCTTCTTGAACTTATACACCTTTACCTTAGATAGTTCATATGTGTGTGTAAACAATTGCCAAACCTCACAATTCAAATTATGGAAAGGGATACCGTAACCATAATCGAATTCGAGAATGCAATTTTACAATCACTATCTTCTAAAATCTTTCTTAGTGAAAGCATTTCCTCACAGTCATTTTCATGAACGAGGAAATCTTATGACACTTAGATTTAAACGGTGTATGTGTTCCTATCCATGTGAATTTGTCAAAACCAAAGTTCACGACAAATTCAACCTCATATGGATCGAACTTTCTTAATCTCGATTTTTTGCCTTATGGTAGCACAGCTGCCCACCACGTCTTCCAAGTAGTTAAGCAGCTCACCTTTTCCTATCAATGTACCTTTCATTGATTAAGGTGCCTTGCCTTTTATGCGTTCAAAATGAGAATTCATAGAACTCACATGCATAATTAACTCAATTGGAACAACACAGAAACCAAATAATGTCAACACGATAGGTTGTAAACCTCAACTCGTGTGCTAGTGATGATTGATAAGTTTTATTTGATTTGTTCTTGAAACCTTTCAAGACCAATAAGACTCCCACTGACTCCTTGACATATAAGATTCTCTTGTCAATGAACATTTCTTGACAAACAAATATTCAAGAGTTAGTGTAGTTTTTATCAAAACACTTCATAAATTGGTCCTAGTTGGTCTTTGTCTTATTCAAGACATCACAACTTTCCACATTTGATGAATGTTATAAACCTTTAATACTTTTCACTCATTGTTACAATCTTAACTTTAAGACTTGTTATTGGAACGAAGTATGATAGACTTATTGATTTAACCATTTCTTCAATTCTTGATTCCTCTTCTTAGACATACAATTGTACTAAGACTCACTTAGAGGATCAATTGAGATATGGTTCTTAATCATTAAGACCTATCATAAAGCATAAAAGCTACTCTCCCTGCTTCTTAGAATGGAGAAACTTTTATCTTTCTGCCTACTTGATTCTTCTTATTCGTTCTACTATTGATTTAAACCTTTTTCAATCAATCTAGAATTACACTTAATCTTGTGAGTATAATCACATTTACTAAACCTTTAGTAAATCATGACGAATATCTTTGTTACTCTTATGGTGGACTTGATCAACACATAACTTTGTGTACTCGATCTCCTAGTCCTTCACTTGACATTTTGTCAACAAATTAGTCTAATTTCCAAATATGAAATTTCTCATTCATCATGCAACCAAGTTGCATGATTCCAAGTTTCTGTCCAATTGAAACTTGGGCGATGAGAAACTCTCCCTATTTGGTAAACTCTCGACTTTCCATAAATAACATAATAAGAACCAAATCCATTATTGCTAATAATAGAAACATTTTAACATGAATTTTTCATACACGCCATTGCAAGGATAATATAAAATCAAAATTTATTTTATGCGGAAAAATTTTTCCTTACAATGCAACTCATTGAAAAACTTATGCTAATACATCTTTCTTAGCAATCTAATTCTAACTCTAAGTAGTAGCTTAAGAATCTAATCTTTGAGAAATGCGATCGAAATCCATTCCTTCACAGTTAGATTCTGCTCACTTCTTCCTTTAAGCTCCCTTTCTTTTCTTCAATTCTACAAAATATCAATTGTAATCTTATCACATTATGTATTAAGAATCTAGAATAGAAGCTTAAAAGAGTTAGTTAGTGGATTTTACCTATATTAGAGCCATACATTTCGACTCTCCCATCTCTTAGATCTCTTAGGTAAATGGGGCAACTTCGTCTCCAATGCCCTTTCTCTTGGCAATAAAAGCAAATTGACTCCTTTGGAACTACTTCAGACATTGCCTTTCTCTTATGATCAAACTTTTCGATCATAACATGTCTTTCATTGTCATTATCTATATCCATAGAGGTCTTGAAGGCAGATTCACCAATCAACTTTGCTTTTCTATTGCGCCAAACCATTGCTGATTCAGCAGCAATAAGCATATAGGTGAGATCTATAAGGGTTACGTCGCGGTTCATCATATAGTACTCTCTTACGAACTCACTATATGAGTTAGGAAGTGACTGAAGAACCCAATCAACAGCCATTTCCTCACAGACAACGGAACCCAACATTCTTAACCTATCAATGTGTGACTTCATCCCTAGGACGTGTGCACACACCGGCTTTCCTTCTTTATGTTTACTTGCAAAAAGGGCTTGAGTGATCTTGAACTTTTCAAGCCTTTGAACTTGTGGGTTAGGGAGAATAATTGGAGGAGGTGAAGGAAGTGAAGTATGATCTCTTGTTCCTCGATCGAATCGTGGAATATCATCTTCATGTGGAATGCTTGTTCCATGGGATTTGGGAAGACCATAGTTGTCTAACTTTGACATCTACAAAACGGGAGAAAACAAATTCAAGTTAGTTGATTGATTGAGTCCTTAGTAAATCACCCAAATGAGATACTAAGGCTAGGACCCAACACAATATTCTACAACTCGGGAGAGGGATGCCGTAACCCAAATTGCAGAACATTTGAAGGTAAGTGAATGACGATTCACTAATTTCCACCATGAAAAACGAAAAAGAAATTTAAGTTTTAAATCTATGAAAACTCCTAGATCCTTTGAGATTCATTGAACTTTCAATGGCATGTTTAAATCTTGATATGCCCCTCTTGTTTGTGACTGGGATGCCGAGGATCACAAAGCGGGTGTGAATAACCATGCAAACTTACATGGTGCCCTCACATGTTGCAGTCACCTATTCGAGGTAAACCACACACGCTCCACCAAACTATGACAAACATTGAGTCACCCTTTGCTACCTTTTCTTAGAACCATTTAGTGTGCCGGTAAACCACACACGCTCCACTAACGTCTTTGCAAGGGCACAAAGTGTAATTTCATAGAATTGCATCAATTCACTTTTGCCTAAGTAACTAAGATTGAGAATTTTATGAAAACATTTAGTTACTTTAATAATTCATTATACTTATAATGGAAGGTTTCGTCCTATCCTACCCGTTCGGCTAACGACCATCCACTAGTCAAGAGTGCGGTGGGTAAGAGTGGATACCCATTCAATCGCCATTTTATAGGCAATTTCCTTAAACACCCCTTATAGATCAGCTTCGTGAATGAGGCCCACTAACGATAAGACTGACTTTTACTCATACATATATATATATATATAATGTTAGACTTTTAATGTTATATATAGTATAGGGTGTATTTTACACTTTTAAAATATTAGGTGGTTAAATTTAACAATTATACTTTTAATTCAATTAAATTGTAAGCCAAAACTTTTACGGATTTATTAAACTTCTTTTAATTGTACACCTTAATTAATTAATAAAACCATAAGGGTGTGATTTGAACTTTTTCAAAACAATACTAGGGTTTTAGAATTTAACATTCCTAATTAAACTTTTAATCAACTTTTAAATTCCAAAACTTGAGGGCAAGTTTTGAAACATTTCAAAACATTAGGGTTTAGAATTTAAATATACATCAAAATTAAACAATTAATCAAAATTTAAATTCCAAAACTTGAGGGCAAGTTTTGAAACCTTTTTTAAAACATTAGAGTTTTAACTATTTAAATTTCAAAACAACAAAACTTTTGGGTTCAAATTTAAACTATAAAACCTTAAGGGGAAAATATGAAACTTTTCATAACGAAAAGGATCAAATAACAAATAATCTAAATTAACATTTAATCACATAATTATCCATATTTGATTTATTTAATGATTTCTTGCAAAACAATTTACCAATTTAATCAAAATAATTAATCAATTATCACATAAGGAAACAATTATTTTATTAATTGATAAATATCCTCAATTGGATCAAGAATATAGTCAAATATATCATAAAATTGGATTTATATTGATCTAATATGATAAGGTAACTATCCCAAAGCAAAAACAGCAAGAAATCCCGAGATATGCTCCATCTGACGAGTTGACTCGTCGAGTCAGGCTTGGACTCGTCGAGTCTGCATGGACTCGGCGAGTTCAGCTATGGACTCGGCGAGTCCAGCCTCCAGAAACCAAAAAATCGAATTTTTCATACATATCAAGCATCAATACAATAGAAACCAGTCTAGGCTCTGATACCACTGATGGGTTTTGGTCCTAAGAACATCCTATGTGCTCATACAAACCCTAATGCTTGGATCTAGGTTTCTTTATTGTACATGCAAGTTATCCAAGACTATAAACCCTAATTCTAACATTCAATTAATCATATTAACATGAGAATAGGTTTAAGATGTTGCCTTGATTGTTATGTAGCAATAACAATCCCAAATCTCCTTGTATTGACTTTAGAAAGCTTAGAGTCACAATTGTCACTCCTCTAATGGTTCACAAACACCATAAGCAAGAGGATGAAGATGAGAGAGGTTGGAGGCTGCCCAAAAACGTGTGAAATCCCTAGCAAGAAGCTTCACCACGTTTTTGGGTCATAAGGGTCTTATATATACTGAGGCAATTAGGGTTATCTAACATGGAAACCCTAATTTGGTTGCTTAAGCCCTAAGCAACCCATGGAGCCCTTTCCATAAGGCCTTGGATGATTTCATATGGGCTTCCCCCATAGAATTCGTCCACCTTATGATATAAGGCAATCCATGGCCCAAATTGCAATTATCTTATAATTACAATTCCAGTCCCTTAAGTTTAACTAATCTATTTTAGTCACAAAACTAATTACCAATTAATTATTGACTAATATTAATTAAACAATATGATTTCTCCTTTAATATATTATTCTCATAATATATTAATAAATCATATTTAATCCTTTCTCCCCATAATTCATCATATCAAGTTGCTTTGGTGAAGGCAACCTAAAAGGACCATGCACCATCGGGTCAAGTACATACCAAAATAGTTATGGACTTAGACACTAATCCAACAGATGCTTCTTCTTGCATTTTTCGCACCATTTCGCTTCGCCTCCTCCACCTCCTCTTGAACTAGACTTCGAGAATTTATCCTTTTTGCTGGACCCCGAGGGTCCATCGGTTTTTCTCTTTTCACCAACCTCTGATCTCTCCAGACCTTTCTCCCTGATCTGGGTCTCAAAAGTTTCTAGCAGCCCAGATGGCGGCTTTCAATGTGGTTGCTTGCTTAACCATTGGACCATAGTCCGCTGGTAATCCGAGGGAAAACTTGTTAACTTTAGAGATTTCTATTGGTACTAAATATGGGATAAGCTTCATCTTTTCTGTGAAACTAGCAGCGTATTCAGTAACGCTCAATTTCGCCTTCTTCAAATTCTGAAACTCATTATTGATTTCCAGAAGGTCCTGCTCGGAGCAGTATTGCAGTTTCAATTGTTCCACAAAGTCTTCCCAAGACATTTTTCTCGCTTCTCCCTTGGGCATAGAGTCAGCTAACAGCTTCCACCAACTCAACACGCCAGATTTTAGCATAGGGATCGCAAGAGCGGTCTTCTGCCTGTTGCTGCATTCGCAACTTTCAAACATTGTCTCCATTTCGGAGATCCAGTCCATAACTTGCACCGGCGTCGGGCTTCCTGATAGACATGGTGGTTTGGATGCCATGAAATCCTTGTATTTACACCCACGCCCATCATTTCCTCCATCATGGTTGTTGTGTCTAACCACCGGTGGGTTGGCTTGACCAACAGTTCCACTGAAGTTTTGTCCCTCCGAGTGCCCTCCATTCTCCTCGAGCTCTTCCACTTGAATTGATGGTTCTTCACGATTTTGCCTAAGAAGACGTCTTGTTTCTTCCATCTGACGATCCAACATCGTCTGAATCATCAATTGTACACCGGCCATTGTTATCGGCTCAGGTGTTGTTGCTACAACAGGTTTTTGCTCAATCACTGGTATTTGATTCCTGTTTTCATCAGCATTTCCAACTCCACTCCTCGTTCTCACCATTCTTGATCTATACATAGAACAAGGTGAATTTTAGATCCTCATTCACGTTAGATATTCAAATCATCCTTATTACTCCGAAACATTTACATGCTAGTTATAAATTCGTAGGCGTACACTTAGAATCCTACACACATAAGTTTTCCAGATCCGGTCGGCAACAGACCATAGATCCGAACAAATAATATCATATATGGCAAACATATAACATTTAGCACATAAATGCATTTCAGGCAATTTTCCTAAAATAAACTAGTGCTCGTCTCTAAAATATAACACACACATATCACAATTTCACTTAGCATTCTTAGTTTAAGTCTACAAATCCTACAAATTTCTAGTTCGCTTAAACTAATGCTCTGATACCAACTGTGACATCCCCAAAATCACGGCCAGAAAAGACTGGTTTAATTTATGCTTTTAAAACAATCTCAGAGTAATCCTTTGATTAAAAGAGTTGCGGAATTTGTTCCCAAAACGAAATATGATAAAAATAAGATTTACCAAAGCATTTCTTAAAGAAATGTTTTTTCATTGTATAACAAAACTCGGGATGTCATGTTCCGATAAACAGACCAAAAGCATAAACATTACATTACAGACCTTACAACAGTTATATAAAACAACAGGTCTATAATCCAAAAATAATTTGACAAGTCATCCAACTTCTGCTCTGGCGCCACTACCTGTAATACAAAGAGAACTGAGTGGGTCAGGCTTGGGAGCCTGGTGAGCATATAGGGTTTTCAACCCAGAATAAATAATTATATTTAATTCATCAACCAACCATAACCCGATTACCCGTTCCCGTTACCCTCACTTTTACGTCCCTAAAACAACACTTATTACAAGGGACCTAATCTAGGATTTTCATCAGGACGGACATTACTGCAAAGGGGCTTCCTCAGCAATAAATGTCCTAAAGTCAACCATGAGGGGATAGAGTACACCGGTGAACACATCGTTCACAACACCTATAGGTTATGAGCCTGCTAACGTTCCACAGGACTGTCGAGAAAGAGTCTGTGGTCGTCATCCATACTCTGCTAAATGACTAGATCAACTACAACAACATCGAGGCCTCTCATCTGTTTATCACACATCAACTATCTATCCATGTTCTACCCAACATATTAGTAGATAAAAATATATTTTGTATACATAGTTTAAAACCTGTATAACATGTTCATTCAATATATATTCCACATAACAGACGAGGCACCCACACACATAACACGTATTTCATAGAGAATAAATCATATCCATGAGTTAGAAGAAAGTGAATATACATTCACACATATAACAACAAAATATACACATAACATGTATTTCGTATAAAATACTTCATAATTATAAGTTAGAAGAAAGTAACTACACACTCACTTTATCAGAAGATGATCGGACAGCACTACGGCTCTAAGAGTAGTATTCTTCGGTGAAACTTGGTTCACTTCACTCACCGGGCTTCTTACGGGCAGAGCTTTGGCTCGGAAACTCTTTACTTCGCAGGATCTTCGAGCTTCGGGTCTCGGGATGATACCGGGGCTTCGGGGGTACTACTTTGCACGTAAATCGAGCTAATATGAATGAGAGGAGAGAATTTGAGCAACCAAACTCGGCTGGCCCTTCAAATCTATTTATAGGGAAAAAAATTTCCCTTGCCACATCATGGTACGGTTTACCATGTCGTGGTTGCTGGTTCATCACTACATGCTTCATTGCAAGTGGTTCTAGAAGACTCCAGAGCACGTGCCACGTCGTGGTGGCTGACAGTTTTGGGATTTCGCGCCCCGAACTTCAGAAGTTCATAACTTTTGCATACGAACTCTGTTTTCAACGTTCTTTATATCGACGCGTAGGTGAGAATATGCTCTACAACTCTCGCTTAGACTCTGTTGGCTAATTTTGACTTTATTTTTAATATATTATAAATATATTACTTTTATATTATTTTTAATAGGCCGGGACAGGAAAACTCCGTTATAAATTCATAACTTCTTCATCTGACGTCCGTTTTCGCCTATATTTTTATCGTTTCACTACTATCGATGAGATCTTCAATTCTCATTTAGATTGTTTCGGCTAAAAATCACTCGATCTCAAATCGAGGATTCAGGCTGCATACTGCTAATTAGAAACTTCGGAAAAATTATAACTTCCTCATACGAAGTCATAGTTGGGCGTTCTTTTTATGCACGCTCTCGGTTTAACGAACTCTACAACTTTCGTTTATATTACTAAGGCTAGATATCTCTCTATCTTAATTTCATATTTTACGTCATTCGGCGTCATGCCGGTTCTATCGCAAAACTTCGACAGATCATAACTTCTTTGTTTTAACTCAGATTTCGGCGTTCTTTATATCTCCGGAATCCTTGTTTCGACCAATAAAACTTTATGTAAAGATATTGGGCTTATCTAACATTTCATTTTGATGCTCATTTTATTCTTAATTCATTAAATTATAATAATTAAGAAAATAAACACATAATTCACATGATTCACATAATGCTCAAATATTTCATCATTAATACTTCAAAAGAGTTACAAAGGTTAACCTAGACTATTACATCAACAATTATGTCTAGCCTGGAAACGTGGGCATTACACCTAATGAATCCCTTGTCTAACAGCTCCTGTAGTTGTGTAGACAACTCATGCATCTCAGGAGGAGCCAACCGATACGGTGCCTTGGCTATCGGAGCCGCACCAGGGACTAGGTCGATCCTGAACTCCACCTGCCTCTCCGGAGGTATCCCAGGGAACTCCTTGGGGAATACATCCGCAAACTCTCGCACTACTGGCACATCACCCACCGTCGCCCCTCCCGCCTCCCGTGTATCCATAACATAGACAACGTATCCTGCGCAACCCTGCTGAATGTAGAGCCTAGCCCTTGCTGCCGGAAATAAAGTTGGTCCTCGTTGTGGCTTCTTGCCCTGAATCACCAGCTCTCCCCCACCTGGGGTACTAATCCGAACGAACTGTTGCGCGCAGTCAATCACTACCCCATTGGGGCTTAGCCAATCCATACCAATAATAACCTTGTTCCTCCTCAACAGTATGGGAACCAAGTCCACTAGATAACGTTTTTCGTGATGGGATTTGAGCACTACATCATTCCTATGGTGTACATGCAAACCCTAATAGCTTTGATCTAGTTTTTCTAATGAACATGCAATTGATTATCCAAATCCATAAACCCTAGATCTGATAAACTATAACTGAAATTAGGGTTTAGATCTTATGTTTGATTGTTATATAGCAATAACAATCAATCCTTGGCTTTAGAAAGCTTAGTGCCTCAAGTGTTGCACCTCTAATGGAGTCACAAACACCACTAAGCAACTTGGATGAAGAGGGATGAGAGGGGAGGCACCAAAAACGGTTGGAAACCCTAAAGGAACACTTAGCCACGTTTTTGGTGCATAGGGGTCCTTTATATACATGTAGGCTATTAGGGTTTGCAACTAGGAAACCCTAATCTGACTGCTTAGGACCTAAGCAGCCCATGGACTCCTTTAACATATCCCTTGGACGAATTCCTTATGGGCTTCCCATATAATTTGTACAACCTATATATTATTAGGTGATCCATAGCCCAATTGTAAAAATCTTATAATTACAACTCCAGTCCCCTAAGTTTAATCCATCTCTTTTAGCCACAAAATTAATTCTTAATTAATTCTTGACTAATATTAATTAAACCTTATGATTTCCCCTTTAAAATATTATTCTCATAATATATTAATAAATCATAATTAAACCTTTCTCTCCTTAATTCATCCTACATATTGCTATGGTGAAGGAAACCCAAAAGGACCATGCTCATAATCGGGTCAAGTAGATCCCAGAATAGTTATGGAGTTAGACACTAATCCAACAGTCTCCCACTTGGATAAGTCTAATAACTATTTTGCATGACTTCAGAACCTAATCAGCAATCGTAGCTTTCAAAAGCCATTGTCAACTCTGATCTTATCAGATACGCGTGTCCTTTAGATAAGGGATCATATATTTCTCCATTCTCAAGATATCGTATAGACATAAGACATGAATTTTAATCATTCTCTCTATATTGTTTCCCGACTTCTGATTTATGGTGACTGACAACAGACTACAATTAAACACATCAACTTAGTTTCGGCTTGGCCAAGCGCTTAGGGTGTCATCACTAAATCATCGAGGGGCCCACAGATATCGCTTTTATCCCACTTTGGGTAAAAGGAATGGATAAAACTCGACTCAAATGCTCGCTTGCATTTACTGATCAAATCACACACAACAATAAGTTTTATAACACCAAGTTACTGGTGCGTTTACTTATTATCAATGTGCAACCGACCAACAAATAACAACTCACACGTCTCGGTTTCAAGAATACACAATATTATCGACTCACAATCACTCGTCATAAAATCCATGAAGTGATTCACGTGAGTGTGGGTTTAATCCAATACTCTAATCTTATTAAAGCAAACTCTGCAGCAAACTTGTGCTATGTCTAAAGACTTTAGACGATCTACAGATAGATTCATGACAGTCTTCCTTCATACCTACTTCCAATGTATGACCGACTGTGGAGGTTTGAATAACCCAGTTATTCTGGAAGTCAAAACATGCAAACTGAAACACAATAATAATACTTAATCTTATATGGCCTCAAAACTTTTGAGTATAAATAAAACACTTGTTATTTAATCACCATATTGATTACTCATTATTCATTGTTTAATGTTTCGGATAATCATCTTGACACTTGAATTATAACAACAGTTGTCCCATGCACTAGGCATGCACACTATGTTTCCTATGGTCCATGCTTTGTGAAATAGATCAATTGAAAAATTTTCCAATGATGCTCATTTCACAATTATCAATCCCTTTCATTAGTGTAAGAATACAAGGTTCTTGCCACTACTAGAATATGTTAGATTCTAACATTTTATGCAACGACCCTTTCGTAAAGTCATAGAACAAAAGTCACCAAGACTTGGCCAATCAAATTACAAGGGTTTCTATCATAAATTGTTACAAAAAAATTCTATAGATATGATGTCTCTCACTCAAAGTGCATTCCTTTGAACATCCTTTTTGGCATAAAACTTTCTAATCTACATAGATTCTGAATATCCAACTCCCATTTATGGAAACATTTCCATATTTGCTATATGGCAACGCTTTCTTAATAGAATCTTATCTATTTGTAATAATATCGATATAGTGCATCCAATACTATACATCCAACTACTCACAAGCGACCAATCCTTGGCGAACCTTAGATCGTCCTTTGATAGTTATTTAATTATTTTAGTCAAATCCAGTTCTAGTCCTTTTTCCCTCTTAATACGCTAGGCATTTGTAAAATTTTAGAATGGTCAAATATTATAGCATTTGCAATCGATCCTATACCCGAAGCGCATGGGACACGATGCATAATGTCTTACATAAAGATATGATACTTTATCAATCTTCTACCATAATATTTTATGTGTCACGTTCTCACAATTCGAGCTATGAAGACGGATGTCGTAATCATAATCGAAATTTGAGAACACACTATGTATCATTTGACTAATTTTATTAAAATTTCTCAATCTAAGCTTTAGATTTTGAAACAAAGTAGAATATTCTATCCCTTAATTATAGCAAAACAACTTTTCAACCCTTGCAACTTTGCAAATTGAATCTTTGTTTTTCTATAATTAATATTGCTAACTTGGAATACTTACCATAATAGTCATGCTCCCACTAACATGATGATTATTTCCTTATTAGCATAACACTTATCCTCCCAGTAGCTTTGACATGTATTCAGAAAACAGTTGAACTTTTAGAAAACAATGCTTATTGAATTCTCTAAGTTGATATTTCTAATACCAGATGCTTCGATAAGCCTTTATCTAAGCTTTTTAAGCTCATACACCTTTTCCTTAGATAGCTCACATGTGTGTCTAAACAATTCAGAATTTATGTTACTAAGTCCCAGCTGTTCAGACTAATTGTCAAATCTCACAATTCGAGCTATGAAGAGGGATGCCGTAATCATAATCAAATTTGAGAATACAATTTTCACAATTGCTATCTTCTTAAAATCTCTCTTAGTGAAAGCATTTCCTCACAATCATTTTCATGAAGGAGGGAAACCTTATGACACTTAGATTTTATGGTGTACGTGTTCCTATCCGTATGAATTTGCCAAAACCAAGGTTTGCAACAAATCCAAGCTCATATGGACTAAACTTGTTTAATTTTGATTTCTTGCCTCATGGTAGCACAATTACCCACCATGTCTTCCAAGCAACTCACCCTTTCATATCAATGTACTTTCCATTGATCAAGGTGCTTTGTCTTTATGCATTCAAATGAGAACTTATAGAAGTCACATGCATAATTAACTCAACTGGAATGGCACAGAAAAAGAGTATGTCATCCACGATACGCTTTAAACCTCAAGTCGTGTGCTAGTGATGATAACCTAGGTTTAACTCTTGATTTGTTCTTGAAACCTTTCAAGACCATTAAGACTCCCACTGACTCCTTGACATATAAGATTCTCTTGTCATGAAACATTCCTTGACAAAACAAATATTCAAGAGTTACTGTAGTTTTTATCAAGACTATCACTTAACATAATTGGTTCTAGTTGGTCTTTGTCTTATCCAAGACATCACAACTTACCAATCTCAAATGTGCAGGAATAAGAAGACTTTTTCCAATTCCACATTTGTTGAGTGTTATAAACCTACTAAAGACGTGTCACTCAATTCACAATCTTGGAGTATAACTCTAAGACTTGATATTGGAACGAAGTATGATTGACTTATTGATTTAACTATTTCCATAATTCTCGATTCCTCTTCTTAGACATACAAATGCAATAAGACTCACTCAGAGGACTAATTGAGAAATATTTCTTAATCATTAAGACTTATCATAAAACACAATAAAAAGGTACTCTCCCTTCTTCTTAGAATAGAGAAACTTTTATCTTTCTGCCTACTTGATTCTTCTTATTCGTTCTGCTAATCATTGAAACTCTTTCAATCAACTCAGAATTACACTTAATCTTATAAGTATAATCATATTTACTAAACTTTAGTAAATCATGACGAATATCTTTGTCACTCTTGTGGTGGACTTGATCAACACACAACCTAGTGTACTTGATCTCCTAGTCCTTTCACTTGACACTTTGTCAAAGAATTAGTCTAATTTCCAAATATGAAGTTTCTCATTCATCACACAACTAGGTTGTATGATTCCAAGTTTCTATCCAATTGAAACTTGGGCGATGAGAAACTCTCCCTATTTGGTAAATTCTCGACATTTCCACAAATAACATAATTAAGAATCAAATCCATTATTGCTAATAACAGAAACCTTCAAACATCAATTTTTCATACATGCCATTGCAAGGATAAATAAATAAGATAAAAATCAAAATTCATTTTATTGCGGAAAAATTTGTCCTTACAATGCAATTCAATTGAAAAACTATGTTATTACATATTTCTTAGCAATCTATTCTAACTCCAAGTAGTAGCTCAAGAATCCAATCTTCAAGCAATGCGATCGAAATCCATTTCTTCATGATTAGATTCAGCTCACTTCTTCCCTTAAGCTTCCTCTCTTTTCTTCGATCCTACAAAACATCAAAATGTAATCTTATCACATCATGTATTAAGAATCTAGAATATGAACTTAAAAGAGTTAGTTAATGGATTTTACCTGAAGTAGAGCCATACATCTTGACTCTCCCATCTCTTAGATCTCTCAGGTAAATAGGGCAGCTTCGTCTCCAATTCCCCTTCTCTTGGCAATAAAAGCAAATGGACTCTTTTGGAATGGCACAAGGAACTATCTCAGAATTTCGCTTTTCTGGATCTCCAATGTCACCATTTTCAATGTCCATTGAAGTTTGGGAGTTTGATTCACTAGACAAATTTGCTTGACGAGCACGCTAGATCATTGTTGATTCAGTAGCTATAGGCAAATAGGTGAGATCAATGAGGGTCACGTCGTAGTCCATCATATAGTACTCTCTAACGAACTCACTATATGATTCAGGAAGTGACTGAAGAACCCAGTCAACAGCCAACTCACCTGAAATCTCGACACCCAACATCCTTAACCTATCAATGTGTGACTTCATCTCTAAGACGCGTGCACACAAAGTTTTCCCATCTTCGTGTTTACTTATCAAAAGGGCTTGAGTGAGCTTGAAGTTTTCAAGCCTTCGAACTTGTGGGTTAGGGAGAACAATTGGGGGAGGTGGAGGAAGTGAAGCATGATTTCTTGTTCCTCGATCATATCGTGGAATATCATCTTCGTTTGGAAAACTTGTTCCAAGGGATTTAGGAAAACCATAGTTGTTTGACATCTACAAAACAGGAGAAAATTCAAGTTAAGTTGAATGAGTCCTTAATAAAACACCCAAATGAGTTATTAATGCTAGGATCCAACACAATACTCTACAACCTAGAAGAGGGATGCCGTAATCTAGTTGCAGAATATTTGAAGGTAGGTAATGACGATTTACCAATTTCCACCAAGAAAAACGAAAAATAAGTTTAATTTTTTAAATGAATTGAAACTCCTAGATCTTTTGAGATTCATTGAACTTTTCAATGGCATGTTTAATCTCAATTATACCCTTCAAATTTGCGATTGGGATGCCGAGGATCACAAACAAGGTGTGAACAACCATGCGAATGTACTTGGTGCCCTCATGTTACCATCACCTAATCAATGTGCCGATTAGCCACACACACTCCATTGATCTATGGCAAACATCGAGTCACCCTTCGCTACCAATGTCAATCCAAATTAGTGTGTCAGTTAACCACACACGCTCCACTAACGTCTCGACAAGGGTACAAAGTGTAATTCCATGGATTAGCATACAATTTCACATTTTGCCTAAAGTAACTATGATTTGGGAATTTGTAAAAAAGCATTTAGTTACTTTGTACTTCATGATACTTATAATGGAAGGTTTTGTCCTATCCTACCCATTCGGCTAACGACCCTCCACAAGTCAAGAGTGCGGTGGGTAAGAGTGGATACCCATTCAATTGCCATTTTGTAGGCAATTACCTTAAACACCCCTTATAGACCAACTTCTTGAATGAGGCCTACTAACGGTAAGACTGACTGTTTACTTATACATATATAATATTAGACTTTTAATGTCATATATGCATAATATAGGGTGTATTTTAAAATTTTAAAATACTAGGTGGTCTAATTTAATTAATTATACTTTTAATTTAATTAAATGTAAACCAAAACTTTATGGATTTCTTAACTCTCTTTTAATTATACACTTTAATTAATTAACAAAACCATAAGGGTGTAATTTAAACTTTTCAAAATACGAGGGTTTTAGAATTTAACATTTCAAAATTAAACTTTTAATCAACTTTTAAATTCCAAAACTTGAGGGCAAGTTTTCAAACTTTTCAAAACATTTGGGATTAGAATTTAAATATTTCAAAATTAACTTTTAATCAAAATTTAAATTTCAAAACTTGAGGGCAAGTTTTGAAACTTTTCAAAACATTAGGCTTTAACTATTTAAATTTCAAAAATAAAACTTTTAAGTTCAAATTTAAACTATAAAACCTATAGGGGAAAATTGAAACTTTTTCACAAGATAATTCAAATCTAAATTACAAATAATCAATATTTATCTAATAAAACAAAAGATTATCTAAATTTTGACATTTATCTTCTACTTTGGCAAGGATAATCACCCAATATTGATACAATTTGGATTTTATTGACAAAAAACGTTTTATGTAATTATCCACAGCAAAAACAAGTCAAAATACCGCAAAATCAGCATTCTGTGTCTCAGACTCGTCGAGTCAGCACTGGACTCGTTGAGTTCACAGTGGACTCGGCGAGTTCAGCCATGGACTCGACAAGTCTAGCCCCCAGAAACTCAAATTTTTTGATTTTAATCTTGAATAATCAAATATATCATCAAATACATCAAACAAACAGCCCTAGGCTCTGATACCACTAATGGGATTTAAGCACTACATCATCCCTATGGTGTACATGAAAACCTTAATAGCTTTGGATCTAGTTTGTCTAATGAACATGAAATTGATTATCCAAAGCCATTAACCCTAGATCTAATAAACTGTAACTGAAATTAGGGTTTAGATCTTACCTTTGATTGTTATATAGCAATAACAATCAATCCTTGGCTTCATAAAGCTTAGTGCCTCAAGTTTTGCACCTCTAATGGAGTCAGAAACACCACTAAGCAACTTGGATGAAGAGGGATGAGAGGGGAGGCACCAAAAACGGTTGGAAACCCTAAAGGAACACTTGGCCACGTTTTTGGTGCATAGGGGTCCTTTATATACATGTAGGCTATTAGGGTTTGCAACTAGGAACCCCTAATTTGACTGCTTAGGCCCTAAGCAGCCCATGGACTCCTTTAACATATCCCTTGGACGAATTCCTTATGGTCTTCCCATATAATTCGTCCAACCTATATATTATTAAGTGATCCATAGCCCAATTGTAATTATCTTATAATTACAACTCCAGTCCCCTAAGTTTAATCAATCTCTTTTAGCCACAAAATTAATTCTTAATCAATTCTTGACTAATATTGATTTAACATTATGATTTATCCTTTAATATATTATTCTCATAATATATTAATAAATCATAATTAAACCTTTCTCTCCTTAATTCATCCTACATATTGCTATGGTGAAGGCAACCCAAAAGGACCATGCTCATAATCGGGTCAAGTACATCCCATAATAGTTATGGACTTAGACACTAATCCAACACTTCGAACAACCTGAAAACACAATCCTAGAAGACCTTTGATGCTCGCACAGACTGGTCGTCCGCAGTCTCGACCTCTAGAGGGAAATCCAACATGCCCGAGGACTCAGGAAACTTCTTGCTAAGCGTAAGAGAAACAAACGATCAAGTAGCGCCCGAATCAAACAACACCTGAATTGGGATACCGTTAACATGGGACGATCCTAAACATATACATACATAGCATATATCAATATCATAAGCATCATATGAATAAATCAGAGAGAAAGAATCATAGCCGTCACCGCATCGGGTGTGGCACGTGCCTCCTCGGTAGTCAACTAGAAGGACCGGCTCCTCACCACTGGAGCCTCTGACTTGCCCTGCCGGCCATCCGTAATCTGTAGGGTCAGTGTTGTCGGCGCCTTCACTGGCGCTACTGCTGTCAACTGGGGCAATTGTCCTTCTTATGGCCCCTATGGTTGAAGTGGAAACACAGTAAATCGAATGTCTGAATAGTGGGTGCAGGGGCGGTACAATCCTTGCCGAAATGCCCCAACTTGCCGCACTTATATCAGCCCGACGATCCCAACATGCACGCTCCCTCATGTGACTTTCCGCATTTCCTGCAGCGGCCTCGGCCCTGTTGGCCTTTTGGACCAATGTCTGATCCTTTGGGCTTCTACCCCGAAGCCCGAGTCACATGTCCCTCCTCAGCCTTACTCTTCCATATGTGCTCCAGGTCAATCTCCCTCTCCCTTGCCCTGGAAATCATGGAATCCAGGGTAGGGAAAACTAAAAAACTGACATGCTCCCGAATGTCGGCTCGCAGCATGTCATGGTAGCGGGTCCTCTTCATATCCTCGTCTCCTGCATACTGGGGCGCCAGTAACACCCTCTCCCGGAACTTGGCGGTAATCTCCGCCACTGTCTTAATCTTCTGTCTTATATCCAGGAACTCCCGTGTCAACTGCTGGAGATCCACCACAAGCACGAACTCAACTCTGAACCGGGTCACAAAATCCGGCCATGTCATAGCCTCAATACCCGAGGCTCCCAGAGAGTCACCAACCGACTCCCACCAATCTATGGCCCAGTCCCTCAAGCATCCCGCTGCATATTGCACCTTGGACCCCTCGAGGCAGAAGCTAGTCAACTATGCAAACTCAATGTCTGCAATCCATCGTCTAGCAACAATGGGGTCCTTCGCCCCATGGAAATTCGGCGCACCACTGCCCCTGAAGTCCTTAAAGGACAGTGTGCGTAATCCCAACTGGTTGGTCGCCATGTCACTCCTGAAAGCCCTGAGGCGATCCTCCATCAGCTCGATAATCCCTTCCTTGATCGACCTAAAGATGATCGGGGTCGCATCAAGGATGCCTCTAGTGATCTCAGACGTGATGAACTCGCGTAGCCTCTCATCCACTGGTTCGGAACCTGAACCTAAACCCGGTCCCTCTCCTGAACTGCCAACTGCTGGCCTCGGACGTAGTACCACCATTCTACAATACATAATGACAACCGTCAGTGATACTAATACATCCAGAGGGATCACATCTATCCCAAGTTTCCTGGTCTCGTCTCAGCCTTCCTCGACTCAAGTACGGATTCTCTACTTTCAGTAGTACGGGCCCACACTACCTTCCACATCTATCCGTAATTTCCTCAAGAACTGCCTCGACTCCACCAAGTCCCTTTTTACTGTTATTGATCTCTGCTATTCTTATCCTAGGCTTGCCCTAGTGTACCTCTAAATCCACCCAAACCAATCCTCAGCTGCTGAAGCCCTCTTTGCAATGCCAATTAGCCACCATGTGGATACAATCACATGCCACGAGGCTCAGATAATCCTTCGAGTAAGGGATTCATCTCTACAACGGTTAGGACTCAAACAAGAGCTACGCAATAGGGTCAAATCCAACACTCTGAGATTCTGCAACCCTGATTGCATGTGACCTAACGTACCCACCTAATAGATAACTCCCATCACTCTGAGTCCCACAAAGCACAAAGAAAGCAACATTCAGACAAAAAGGAAACAAGCTCAAGCAATTCTATCCACATAACAAGAATCTGTACTAGCATGCGATATAAGCTCATATAATCAGGCATAACCTAAACAGGTTATCCTATCTCTGTCTAATCGACACTATCATGCAGTTCAAAAGCACATATAACAAGCACATAAGGCATCCTTCCTAGATCCTTAGTCCTAATCTAGCATGTTGTTCTACTGAAATTGATAAACATAACATAAACTTCTATGGGTACTTTGGGGAAAAACTTACTTGAGCTCGACCGGTCGCACACATCATACACCTTGTTCTTTCTTAAAACTTTTTAACTTAGCTTTTAGAAAACCATTTTCTTTGTAAAAATCTTTTAATCCCTCGGTTTGAGTCCTGACATCCCCAAGGGTGTGTCTGAATCCCTCAAGCCAGCACTCTGATACCAACTTGTAACATCCCAAATTTCGAGTCCAAAAAAATTTCATTTTTAATTAATTGATTTATAAAACTTCCATAAGAAAACATAGTGAGGACATATCATTTCATAAAACTAATATCTCATGTCTGAAAACCAAACCATAAATGTAACAATGTAAGAGTACAATCCCAAGAATCTTGTAATGCGGAAATCCAACGTGTGTGTGTATGATGTGCAGCTACCATGCCAGTTCTTTCCCCTTCGCTGAAGAGGTGCCTGAAAAAAAACTAAAAACTGTAAGCATGAAGCTTAGTGAGTTCCCCCATCGTACCGTATACCACACAATCACATAATATACATATACTGTCAGGCATATATGGGTGTACGACCTACCCCCTCGATCCTCTCGACCGGATACTGCCTAGCATATCTGGGTGTTGCCCTCCCCTTTGGTCCTCTTGACCGGATACTGCCATGAATACCTGGGTACTGGCCTCCTCTTCGGTCCTCTTGACCGGATATTGCCTAGCATACCTGGGTGCTGGCCTCCCCTTCGGTCCTCTCGACCGGATACTAGGGACTATTTCACCCCTCTACTACTACCACATAACATGTAACACATAATCATATTCTATCTAGCATGACTGGGTATGACTACCCCCTTCGGCCCTATCGACTGGAAAACTTGGGGACTATCTCCCCCACTGCTACTAGCATATAACATCATATCATACCAACACATAACATATCAGGTAGTAGCAAACCTAGATGAATATCACAAAGACAATCATCTAACATACGACTTCTACTGGTGGGCCAACATTGATGCCTTAGACCCACTTCTATTAGAAGGTAACTCACCTCGTAAGGCTAACTGCTAAAAAGTTGATCGACAGATGTCTGACTGCTGCTCCGGTGATCCTCCGGCTATAAATCCATAAAACACTTAATCAGACACTGATAACTATTCTTAGGGCAAAATGACTATTTTACCCTTAACCAAGTCAAAGTCAACTTCCAGTTGCCTGACTCGCCGAGTTGGGCCGCCAACTCGTCGAGTCCTTATCCTTTAATATGTCCTTCTTCACGCTTCTACTCATCGAGTTTAGCAACGACTCGACGAGTTCTCCTTCTAAAACAACCTCGAATGAACCTTCATCTGACTCGCCAAGTTGTATGAACAACTCGTTGAGTTCAACCTCATCCTATGAACAAGTCATGTCCTTGAATCACCGAGTTGTATGAACAATCGTCGAGTTCATCTTTGAAAGTTGGGAGATTTCCTTGGACTTGCCGAGTCTGCTCATGCACTCGTCGAGTCCTATGAACTCCAGGTCTATGGCTAAGTCCAATACGTGGGGCCACTCCCTTGGACCCTCTAAAACCTTTCTAACACTCAACTGGGTCCCCTTGAACCTCAACAAATTTGGGGACATCTAGCCTTGGACTCACCAAGTCCCAAGAACGACTCGTCGAGTCTACATTGTCCAAATCTCATTTCTCGATTACTAGTGTACAACACTTGTCCAAATGATAGATCTAGGCTCCTAAGATCGATATAGCACGTAAAGTTACAAACGTTACGTCCATGCATGGAACTATGAGCTAAAAAGACCCTAAAAGAAGCTCTTGAGTTGCATGGGGCTTTCCATGGGTGCAAAGGTAGTCCCTTTCTGCCTTCTAATCCCTTAATGAGCCTGGATCTAAATCCTTAACCCCCAACCATGCTTTCAATCATGTTTGGTCACCAAGAATGGCTTATAAAAGCCCTAAATCTCCCCAAAAATGGATCTAATACAAGGAGCAAGGTATCGACTTTATACCTTCCGAGGATTGTAGATGATGCACAAGCTTGACTCCTTTGGTCTCCTCTTGATTCCTCTTGGTTTTTCCTTCCTTCTTGTCACTACAAAGCACTAAAACCACCAAAAAGCCCTTAGATCTTTCACAACACAACTAGGGTTCGTCGAGTCTTGCTGCAGACTCGACAAGTCCGCCACTTAACCGTCGGGTCCAAGTCGCTACTACTCGCCGAGTTGGGCCATCAACTCGCCGAGTCTCAGTCCAGACTGAGAAAAATACTTAAACGAAATACATACCAGGAACTGGGTGCTATATTAAGATTGGCCAAAGGTCAAACAACAAGAACATACTACATGTCTTAGGCCACGTTTAGCTTATAAGCTAAATTATTGTAATTTGTAGTATGGCTGTAACATCCCATAAACCATGATAAAAATTTTATAAAACATTTTCACAAAAACCATAAGGTAATCAACCACTATTTTCAAATCAAATACACATAATCAGAGTATCAAATACTCTCTCAAAACATAAATCATTCGGAGGATGTGTATGATCATGTCTTCTCCATGCCCCGATCATCTGAAGTACCAAAAAAAACATTGAAATCCACATCTTTAAGCCAAAGCTTAGTGAGTTCCCCCAAAAAAACCCCACACAACAATACATATATATATATATATATATATATATATATACACACACACACACAATGCATGCATACCGGGTCCACATCATAACACTGGATTGCCCACCCAACCCTCAACTTATGACTAGATGGCTCATATGTTTGTTGGCTTACAGAACAAAGCATTATTGCCTCAACCCAATCGCACCATGTTGACATATGCAAACAATAATCAATAACCATGAAGCACATGTAATCATACATATCTACCAAATCTAAAGATTATTGCAGTATAAAAATATCCTAGACACAAGGACACATATTGTAGTACAAAGTATAATGAGAAACTCACCTTGTAGTGTAGAAGATAACAACACTTATCACAGATCCAATAGCTAGCATTACAGGTCACTTATACATCAAACAGGGACCAAATCTCAAACTACAACCCAAAACCCTAAGTATGACCTAAAGTCAAACCTGGTCAAAAACTCAACATTCAAATTCAAAGTCAACACTCAAGAGTCATTCAGTCAGTTGCCACGTCGTGACCACCTGTTAGCCACGTCGTGGTAGAATGAAGACAAAACAGTCGTGAAATAGGCCATCATTACATCGTGAAGAACGCTCTGAACAACTTAATGCATTAAGCTCTTAATCCTTAAAGCCAAGCAACCAAACTTTCCAGAAGGTTTTCTCTATCTCAAAATACCATAAAAATCATAGCTTTTTAGATATGCATATCTTAAACACCAACTAGGTAAAAATGAAAGGAAAATGAGATCGAATCCTATGTAGGGAACCCAAAGCTTACTAATATTCCAGATCTAGGAAAAAGGGATACAAAGGAGTCACAAGAACTCATAAAGTTGTCAACTATATGAGTTTCCAACACTCAAACTCCCTCAAAAGGTAGGAAAAGTGAAACAAACCTAAATCTAACATTCTCTATCTAAAAATGTTGTAACACTTGATTTCCCGGTATGAATTTATTTCCAAGTTGTGTATGTTTTCTCTTTGGGACACGGAGTGTTGGAGCCTCAACACAGTGTCTTGATATGTATTTGGTCGCGGCATTTAATGATCCCACACGGCATGTTGAGGTGCCTCAACACGATGTTTTGGCAGATGGGAAGGAAACCCTAATTTTTACGGTGTTGTACCCTATTTAAGGCCTTAAGTCCCCTTGACTGGCCTCCTTACCAACCTCTTTTGTTATCTAAATCCCTAAATCGATTATTGAGCTTTCTTGATGGTGTTTTTGAAGTTTTGAGTGGATTCTTGTGGATTTTTGTGCTCATTTGAAGGATCTTTGGATTTTGAAGGTGCCAAGCCTGGAAGGAAAGTCATAGATCTAGAATCTCATCACTTGTTGCAATCTCCTTGACGTATCAAGTTCATACCTTGCTTTTTTGTTGATTAGATCTTCTCTTTTGGGGTTTTGTTATGATTTTTGGCTCGTCGTTGGGTTGTCTAAGGAGTTAAGTTGTTTCATGGGTGGTCCTGTTAGATCTGAGCATTTTGTGGCCTCCTTTAGCTAAAAGATGCAAGCTTTAAAAGATTCTAGGTATCATGCATGCATTAAGTCCTTTGTTAAGCCCTCCTTGAGCTTTAGAGCTTCTTTTTGGCATGCATGAATGTAAATTTGGCAACTTTAAGTGGTCTTCCAGCTCTAACGTGTTAGATCTGCATTTTGGGGCTATGTCTTTGAAGATTAAGTGCTTAATGGTTAAGCCCTCACTCTAATAAGCCTAGGGTTTGGGTTTTGGACCCATTTTGGTGGTTCCTAGGGGTAAAGTTGGAATCTCTACCCTTCTAGATATCATTTTGGTTGATATCTAAGCTTTGGAGCTCTTAGATTCGATGAAGGCAGCTTAATGTATTAAGTTATTGGATTTTAGCGAACACGGTGTGCTTATTGGTAAACATGGCGTGTTGGCTTGGTTTTTCCCAACTTTGTAGTTGATGGAAAAACACGGTGTGTTGAAGGACAAAACGACATGTTGGGTCAACACAGACTTTTTACCTTGACTTATGACTTTTGTATTTGACCAAATTTGACCTATAAGGGATGGGGGTGTTGAGGCATTTTGAGTTGTATCTAAGGAATTGTTTTTGTTTACGAGTTGGGTGGAGCTAATATCCGGAGCCAGGACCTATTCAACTATTGTTCAGCATTCATTGTGAGTTTTCCTCACTGGGTTTAGCGGGTCGAAGGCACCAATGCCAACCCATGTTTATGCTATGTTAGTATGCTAGCTGTATGTGTGGCTCTTGCATGTATTATGTGTTTATATGCTTACTGAGCTAGGGCCTAATGTCGGGCAGGGCCCGACGACCATTTTTATGATATGTATTTTTGTGATTATTGCATGTGTACGTGATTAATTGATATATGATATATGTATGTTGGGCATGGCCCAATGTCGGACGGGGTCCGATGCCGGTGGGGCCCATTATATGTTTATTGTATGTATGGTCTGTGGTACTTTGAGGAACTAAATTTTGTGCTTATGGTTTTTAGGTTGCGTTAAAGGTACTTTCGGTTCCAATGGGAAGAGCTTGTATTGATTGCATCACACACACCATATGGATTCAGTTTATGGGACATACTCTGATTTTTCATGATGTTTGACATATTTATTTTATTGGGATGTATGAACAATGTTTTGGAATATTGTTTTACCTAATCAAAAATGAAATTTTTGGGTCATAAATTTTAGATGTTTCAAGTTGGTATCAGAGCCTTGGTTTGAGGGATTCGGGCACACTCTCAGGTGTGTCTGACTATCTGAACTCAAACAGAGGATTTGGCAAAGTTTTCAAAAAGAAACATATTTTAAATATACGGTTTTCTAAACTAAGAAAGGGTGTGGTGCATGCAATCAACCGAGCTTAAGTAAGTTTTCCCAAAACACCCATAGATGTTACGATATGTTTTGAATTATGAATTTGTGAATCACATGATAGATTAGGGCTAAGGATATAGGAGAGATGACTTTATATGCCTGTTGTATGAGCTTGTAGACTTGCATGCTAGTACTGATCAGTCAGTAATAGGATGGCATGATTAGGTTATGCTTGGTTATGATTACCTGATGCTCGAATGCTGCTTGCTTTGTGCTTTTAGGAGTTCTAACTAGCTTCGGCTAACTGGTAAACGAATATGCTAAATTACATATTGTAACACCCAAAATCAGAAAGACCAAGAAAGGAAAGAAACCCTAAGTCAAAGGGTCAACTCGTCGAGTCCAAGGAGGAACTCGACGAGTTCGAGCGGCATCCGGGTCGAGGAGTAAGTGACCGACTCGACGAGTCGGCTGGAGGACTCGGCGAGTTCGGTCTGAAGTGGAAAACCCTAAATCCGGGACTTTGTGCACTATATAAACATCTTATTCTCTCCCTTAGGGTTCTCTATAGCCTCTCTTATCCAGAATACAAAACCCAAGCCACCATATCCGTTTTGAGCAAAGATCTAGCCTTGGAAGTTGTGATTTGAAGCTTTAAAGAGAAGGAAGTTCATAGTGGTGCAAGAGGAAGCCTTAGATCCAGAGTTGGTGTGACTTTTCAGAGCATTTGAAGGTAAGAAGTCGTTACCTTCACTCCTTGCTCATAGTTTCCTTTTTCATGAGATTTGGGGCTTTTATGCCAAGTTCTAGAGCCATTTCGGGTTAGAGGTTCAGATCTGAAGTTGCAACTTCAGATCTAAGTGTATTCTGGCCTAGAGAGTCATAAAGTATCAGTCTTGGAGGTGTAGGTGAAGCATGGTTGTCTTAACCCGAGTATGGAGTGTTTTGGGCCTAGATCTCCTTAGCTACACGTAAAGTTTGCAACTTTATGTAAGGAATAGGCTTTAGAAGAGTGGATCTATGAGTTGGAGCCCCTGCATGGCTCGAAAAGCCACTGTATGGTTTGAGATCTGAAGAGACTCGGCGAGTCACATGGGTGTACTCAGCGAGTTTGATGAACTTGAGCATGGACTCGGCGAGTTGGAAGAACAACTCGGCGAGTATGTTGAAGATTTTCATGGACTCGGCGAGTCAAGTTGCGAAACCCCAAACCCTTCGAGGTAAGACTCGGGTCAGTGAGTTGAGTAGGGGCTCAGTGAGTTGGACAGGGCAGGACTCGACAATCAATAAATTCGGCAAGTCAGGGGCTGACTCGGCGAGTCGAGTCACGAATGAAAGTATCCTGAACGTATGAACTCGGCGAGTCAGTAGGCAGACTCGGCGAGTAGGGTTGACCTGGAAGGTTGATTTTGACCAGGCTTGGACTTTGACCAGAGTTGACTTAGTTGACTTTCGGAGGACAGTTGCACTAAGTGTTATATTGATATTGGTAGATCGGGGAGCTAGTGGAGCAGCAGTTCAAAGAGTTGTCGGGCAGCATCTAGAGGGGTTATCAGCAAGTTCAGCAAGTGCAGGTGAGTTTCCCTTTTGTGTGGATGGGTCTACGGCCACAATGTCATCCCATGTAGTTATGAGTAGAAGACCCGGGGGTTAGCCCTAGGCATAGTATGCTAGTATGATATTCCGGACGAGGTCCAATGTTAGTGGGCGGGTGCCCAAGGAATGGTTTGCATGATAGTTATACTTGTTTTCTGTGTGATACATGTATGTGCCTGGTAGGAAGGTGAGTGTGGGTGAGGTCTCGTATCTCACCAATAGCAAAGTATTAACGGCGTTCCATATCTCAGTAGTAGCAGAACAGGGACGAGGCCCGAGATAGGTATGGAGTGAGTGTGGGCGTGGGCCCGTATCTCACTTACAGTAGGAGCGTAGACGGGGTTCCATGACTCATCAGTTGCAGGACATGAGCAAGGCCCAAGATAGGTGAGGCCTTTAGAACAGGATTCAGTAGTATATGTTTAGTGTATGTGTTGTAATATGTTTATGTGTTAGTATATGTTGGCGGGCGAGGCCCAATGTCAGGCGAGGCCTAAGCGAAACAGATTTGTATCCGAGCGGGGATTGAAGCGAGGTGAGGCCTGGAGCGGCGGGGCCGATGTAGCAGGCGAGGCCCAAGGTAGGGCGAGGCCCTTTATAGCGGGCGTGGCCCAGTATGTGCAGTATGTGATTATGCATGGTATGTGGTAGGTTAGGGGAACTCACTAAGCTTCGTGCTTACGGTTTTCAGTTTTTGTTTCAGGTACTTCCAGTAGCGGAGGGAAGAGCTCGGGTTGATCGCATGGCACACACCATTAATTAGTCATCCTGGGATGTTTTACTCTGATAATAAAAATATGTTTTGGAAATGATACTCTGAATTCATGTTATGACTTATGATATGTTTTATGAATATGACTTTGGTAATGATTTAAAGAAAAAATTTTGGTACGGATTTTTGGGACGTTACAAGTTGGTATCAGAGCCTTGGTTTGAGGGATTCGGACATGCCCTCGGGCATGTCTGAACTCAAACTAAGGAATTGGTATAAAGGTTTTCAAAACGAAAAGGCAGTTTTGTAAAAAGAGTTTTGAGAAAGAAAATAGTTTTAGAAAAGCAAAAAAAATTCAGAAAGAAAAGAACTTTGAAAAGAGAAAAGGGGTGTGGTGCATGCAATCAGTTGAGCTCAAGTAAGTATCCCAAAATACTCATACGAGTTTATGTTATGATTATCAGTTAATAGAACAACATGCTAGATTAGGACTAACGATCTAGGGAGGATGCCTTATGTGCCTGTTATATGTGCTTTTGAGTTGCGTGATAGTATTGGTTAGACAGTAGTAGGATAGCATGTTTAGGTTATGCCTAAGTTTATGAGCTTATGCTGCATGCTAGTACAGATTCTTGATATAAGATTATGATTGCTTGAGTATGTTATGGTTAAATTTTTCCTTGTCTGAATGCTACTTGCTTTGTGCATTGTGGGATTCTGAGTGATGGGAGTTAGCCATTAGGTGGATACGTCATGTCACATGTGATCAGGGTTGAATAAACTCAGAGTGTTGTATTTGGCCCTATTGCGCAGCTCTTGTCTGAGTCTAACCTTTGTAGGGACGAGTCTTTTACTCGAAGGATTATATGAGCCTCGTCACATGTGATGGTATTCAGGTGATGGCTAATTGGCATCGCAAGGAGGCCTTCAGCGGCTGAGGACTGGTTTGGTTGGAGTCAGAGGTTTCCCTAGGGTAATCCTAGGATGAGATAGTGTTGGGAGCAGTAGTAGTAGAGAAAGGGACCTGGTGGAGTCGAAGCAGTTCTTGAGGAAAGTACGCATAGATGTGGAAGGTAGTATGGGCTTGTACTACTGAAAGCAGAAGATCCGTACTCAATTCGGGAAAGGCCAAGACGAGACCGGGAAACTGGTAGTGCGTGTGTTTGGTCTCGCAGCAATGATAAGTATTTTGATAAGTGGTTGTATTATATTTTCAGCATGGTGACATTGCGAGAGAGACCAGTGGGCGGATCAGGCGCCGAAGAGGGATCAGGCTCGGGTTCAGGAGCCGAGCAGCTCAAGGAGCGGATGAGGGAGTTGATATCAGTTGAGGTTACGCACAACATACTAGACCAGACTCATGTGACCTTTGTCATGGTCAAGGAGGGTATACTAGAGATCTTGGATGAGAGGCTGGGAGCCTTCCGTACCGAGATGATGGCTTTGATGGGAGCGCGTACTTTGACATCCCGAGAGTTCAGGGCTTGCGGGGCACCAGATTATCATGGGGCTAGGGACCCCATTGCTAGCAGCAGATGTTTGGCTAATGTTGCCAACGCATTCCGTACGAGCCGGTGCCCCGGGGGGGACAAGGTTAGACTCGCCTCCTGTCTTATGAAGGACAGAGTGAGGGATTGGTGGGAGGAGATTCGTCATGCCATTGGTGATGATGCCGCGTTGAACGCGATGACATGGAGCGACTTCTTGGCCATGTTTAGGGCTGAGTTTTCACCGATTATTGAGGTGCAGCAGTTGGCACAGGAGTTTCAGGATTTGACGCAGACTACTGAGACTGTGGCGGAGATCACCGCCAAGTTCAGGGAGAGGGCCCTTCTTGTTCTGCAGTATGTCAAGGATGAGGAGATGAAGAAGGCCCGATATCACTAGATGTTGAGGGATGACATCAGGCAGTTTGTGAGCAGGTCCAGCTGCAAAACGTTGGAGGATATGATCGCTCGTGCTAGAGAGAGGGAAATTGATTTGGAGCAGATCCGGAAGAGGAAGCTGGATAAGGTTCAAGTAGCCACAGGTTCGGGCAAAAGGCCCAAGGGATCGGATTCGAGATCGAAGGATTATCAGGACCGCAGCTGATGCGGGAAGTGTGGCAGGATGCACGGGGATGCGTGCAGGAGTGGTAGCGGTGGTGAGTCTGGTTGCTTCAAGTGCAGTTGGACTGGTCATTTTATCCAGGATTGTACTATTACCACCACACCGGGATCAGACTTGATATGTTTTCACTATAGTCAACGGGGCCACAAGAAGGCCCAGTGTCCCAGTTTGCTTTCAGCAGGACGGGTGATGGCACCTGCCCCTGCAACTTTGAGGATTGGTCGTCAAGGCCGAGCATAGGCGCCTGTGGTAGGAGGCAGGGCTTTTCAGATGACTACCATGGAGGCGCAAGCAACGCCGGATGTAGCAGGTATGCTACTTTAGTTTTCTGTTTCCTTCATTCATGATTACGTTGTTATGGTTCTGCATCGTTATTGGTATGAGTATTATAGAATTATGTGGCTTGCTTGTAATTTAGTTATATGTCATCTGCATACCTTGGATATTAAAATGGTAGTTAAGGGTTGTGCCCTATCGGAGAGGGTCAATTAGGATGCAGTGACTGTAGCATGCCTGTGTGGGACTTGGAATGTCTCGCTAGTCCAGAAATGTATCGTTTTAGAGATGGACTGGTTAGATCCTTAGCTATGGTAAGCCTGGGTTCCTCAGCAGATTAATGATGGAATGGTAGCAAGGATCAGGAGTTCTTTTCGAGCATTGAGCAGTGAGGTGTAAGCAGGATCGAAGTGGGGGAGAACCCTCCGAGGGTACAAGGGTAAGAGCACGTAGATCCAGAATAAGTACATGATGTCTGAGAAGGAAAAAGAAGTAGCACAGCGTTTGATGGATTGAGGAGTTCAAGGTTGGGGGTTTGAGAAACTCCCCATCAGTTAGTACGTGGTTGGGAATTTAGGTTGGAGGATCGCCTGTAGAACTCGAGTGAGTCGTAATGAAGATCTTGAGGACAGATAGCATGGGATGCTTTCGTGTTAGTAGACAGTGGTAGAGGCAGAATGTAGAGCATTGTAGAGCGGCGGGTGAGCCGCATCATTTTTCTAGCAGTCGGAGGTGGGAAGTGTTGTAAGACTACGGGTAAGCCGTAGCATTCCCTAGTAGCTTCGTTAGTGGAGCTGGGGCGAGGCCCTTATCTTCTAGTGATCAAGGTAGGGATCAAGAATGGGTAGTGGTTGAGGATAGTAGGGAGCTTGCCTGTATAGCCCTAGAGAGGTGAGACCTTGGGAGAGGCCGCTCCAGGATGTAGTTGCGTGAGACCCGTGGGCGAGGCTTGTATGTGAGTAGCAGTATAGGTAAGACCTGAGAGTAGGATTGCTAAGTAGTATGGTTGGGTGAGACCCGTGGGTGAGGCTCGTGCGAGAGTGGTTAGACAAGTGAGACTAGAAGGATAGATCACTTAAGGTTATAGGCGGGTGAGAGCCGTGGGTGAGGCCCGTGAGTTTTAGTAGCATAGGTGGGACCTGGTAAGGACCTTAGGGTCAAGTGAGGGGATTGAGGATCCCAGGGCTTGTAGCGCCAGAGTGGTAGAGTAGAGGGGGCAATATTAGATAGCCTAAGTTTCTTCGGAAGTCGTTGGGAGCGACTAGGAGTTGGTATTGGGGCTAACGACCGGTGGGAGCCGGTAATCCAGATATTGATAGATCAGTAGGGACCAGGGTGGTCTCGGTTCATCTGGAAGAAGGATAAGGGACAGCAGGATTTTCAGTCAGTGGTAGTAATGGTAAGCAGACTATAGTAGAATACAATTAGTTGATCAATGGGTGCTCAGCACCAAGTTATAGTAGTGAGAAATTTCCAATGGATACTGGCGGTAATGACCCGTACTGGAAGTAGCGGGGGTAATGGAGTTGGTGAAGGATAGGACCTCCACAGTGGTAGAGGAAGTAGTTAGTTATGGAACGTTGCCTTGGTGAGGCCAGAAAACGCACAAGGAAAGAAGGGGTGAACCCCTAGAGTGTTCAACATAAGTACTCGGGGAGTATCAGAAGATTTGTCAGTTGAGTAGGTTGTGTTCCCAGAATGTTCAGGGTCAGGGTTGACCCGAGATTATTATCCACAAGGATTAATGTTGGTCAGAATAACCAGGCGGAAGTCCGGCGAAGGTAGTCAGCGGATGTTAGGTCTACCAGCAGAGTGTTGAAAGCAGATTGCAGGGCGATTGGCCGTAAAGAAACTTCGAGGATGAAGTTTAGTTTAAGTAGGGGAGAGTTGTAACACCCAAAATCAGAAAGACCAAGAAAGGATAGAAAACCCTAAGTCAAAGGGTCAACTCGTCGAGTCCAAGGAGGAACTCGACGAGTCCAAGCGGGATCCGGTTCGAGGAGTAAGTGACCGACTCGACGAGTCGGCAGGAGGACTCGGCGAGTCCGGTCTGAAGTGGAAAACCCTAAATCCGGGACTTTGTGCACTATATAAGCATCTCATTCTCTCCCTTAGGGTTCTCTATTGTTGGATTAATGTCTAAGTCCATAACTATATTTGGTATGTACTTGACCCGACCCGGCATGGTCCATTTGGGTTGCACTTCACCGACACAATTTATATGGATAATCTTTTGAGAATAGTATGTTTATGATTAATATTAATATATTATAAGTTCTAATATATTAATATGGAATCATATTATTTAATTAGTATTGATCAAGAATTAATTTATAATTAATTAAGTGATCAAAAGGAACTAATTAAATATGGACTCTTATATATATGGAATGGGCCAAGTTCATTTAGGTTGGGCTAAGCTTTCATGGATAGTCCATTGAGTGTTTAACCCATGGATCCTAGGAAATGAAAGGTCATGGGTATTAGGGTTTAACCCTAATCCTCCATACTATATAAAGATGTCTTTGGTTGGTGAAATAGGCACTAGTGTGGATACACTAAAGAAGAGCTAGCCAATTTCACTAGAGAGAACCAAGTAATCATATTCTCTAAAGTATTCCAAGGTGTCTTGGTGATTTGTGATTCCACTTGAGGCTTCCACACTATTGGGGCTAAGCTCTTAAAGCTTGAAGACATCAAGCTACATCAAGAGGTATGTATTCTATCTTGTTACATTCATAGTTTTTGTATGCTAGATTAGGATAATACCTTGGATGTTCTTATTTGCATGTATAATAGAGAAAACATAGATCCAAGGTATTTAGGGTTGCATGTACACTTAGGAAGTGTTAGAATGCACATAACCCAACAGTGGTATCAGAGCCACGGGTTGTTTTCTGTTATATTGATGCAAATATTTTATTTTCCAAGTTGAAAAAAAAAGGAAAAAACCATGAAGTTTGTCAAATTTTAAGATAATTACTTGTTCTTGTGAAAAACTAATTATTTGTAAAATTTGAATAATTTGCTTTATGAGTTGAATTAGGTCAAATTTAATAAAAGATAAAATGATATGATTATTTTATTAGTTTTAAAAGTTTGATCTAAAGAGTTTTATTTTTTGAAACCTCCATAAGTTATGGATATGAAAAGGTTTTTAAAAAAAATTGATTCAAAGTTTTTATGGAGTTACAAAATTTGGTGTTAATGTTTTAAAGGATTCCATAACTTAAGAATAAGTTATGGATCACCAAAATTTTTTTGTGTTACCTTGTTTTATGAGTGAATTTAGATTAATGAATAAAATTATGTGATAGTTGGTTTTAATCCAAATTAATCTAAAAGAAGTTCATAAAATGTGTTTATGTAACTTATAAGTCACATTTATGAATCTTAAAACTCATAAAAGTTGGCAAAGGTTACAAAAATGAAGAGTCTAGTTCTAATTAAAAGGTGTTATGACTCCATAATTTGTCCTCAAGTTATGGAGGACCAAGAGTCTCTTCATTAAATAATAAATTAAAAAAAAAGTGTAACCTTAATTAATTCCATAAGTTATAAAATAAAGAAAAAGTTAATTCTTTTATTAGTTTAAAGTCTTCCATAACTTGTCCTCAAGTTATGGAACTTGAAGAGTTTTTGGATTAAAACTACTTTAAACACATAAGTTATGGAATTAATTAGTTTTGAATAGTTTCAAAACTTGCCCTCAAGTTTTGGAATTTGTAAAGTTTTCTCTTATGAATACTTTAATTCCAAGTTAGCCCTTAGAATTTTAAAAGTTAAAATTCAACCCTTATACTTTATAATATTATAAGTTAATAATATATATATATATATATATATATATATATATATATATATATATATATATATATGTATAAGAGTAAAGTCAGTCTTACCGCTAGTACGCCTCATTCACGAAGCCGGTCTATAAGGTGGGTATAAGGTTGTTGCCTATAAAATGGAAACTTAATGGGTGTCCACTCTCACCCACCGCTTGCTTGACCGGTGGAGGGTCGTTAGCCGAACAGGTTTGACAAGACTATAATTAACCCTTCATTAAAAGTATTAATGATAAATACTAAGTAACTAAACTCTTAATAATACCCAATCTTAGTTACTTAGAAAAATGTGAATAAGGTGCTAATCCATGAAATTACACTTTGCACTTTGTTTAAGTCGATTAGTGGAGCGTGTGTGGTTAACCGGCACACTAACTCGTATTTAACAAGGTAGGCAAAGGGTAACTTAATGTTTATCATAGTATCGGTGGAGCGTGTGTGGTTAACCGGCACATCGATTGAGGGGTAAACACTTAAGGGTACCAAGTAATTTGCATGGTTACTTCACACCTTGTTTTGTGATCCTCGGCATCCCAGTCACAAAACCTGAAGGGCACACTCGAGATTGAAACATGCCTTTGAAAAGTTCAATGAATCTCAAAGATCTAGGAGTTTCAAAACCAATTAAAACCTAATAATTCATTTCGTTTATCTTGGTGGAAATTGGTGAATCGTCATTCACCTACCTTCAAATATTTTATAGCTTGGATTACGGCATACCTCTTCTAAGTTATAAAATAGTTTGTTGGGTCCTAGCCTTAATATTTCATATTGGGTGTCATATTAAGGACTTTAAATCAACTATCTTGAATATCTCCCAAAAGATGTCTGTAATAGACACCTATGATCTTCCCAAATCTAGTGAAACAAGGTTTCCTAAATGAAGATGATGTCCTTTGGAAATCATACTTCTTTCACCTCCTCCAATTATTCTCCCCAACCCACAAGTTCTTGAAAAGTTTAAGGTCACTCAAGCCCTATTGGCAAGGAAAGGTCTAGGTGTGAACACATCTTGGAGATGTAGTCACATATTGACAAGCCGGGAGAGTTGGGTGTCAAAGTCTTGAGAAAGTTGGTGGTTCAATCACTTTCTAAGTCACATAGTGAGTTCCTTTGGGAAACCTATGAAACAGACTATGACAAGACCCTTAATGATCTTATCTATTTGCTAAGATCAACTTCCTAAAACTTTATCGACATTGACAATGATGACATTGGATATCCAGTAAAGCATTCTCTTCCCAATGGAAAGGGATCGGCCATAGTCAACTCGGTTGACCAAATGGTAAAGAGAAAAGCTAAGTCTGTGATAGTCTCGTGTACCATTATCAAAGGGTCCATACGTTTATATTGCCAAAGGAAGGGGCATTGGTTGCGAAGCTGCCAAATTTACCTAAGGATGTTAAAGTCAATAAGTTTGACTCTACTTCAGGTAAAGACCACTATCTAACTCTGTTAAGTTTCTATTCTGAGATTCCTGATACATGATGTGACTGGGTCACATGGTGATGTTTTAAGAATCAAAGAAAAGTGAAGAAACTTAAAGAAAGAATATGTTGAATCTGATGGCGTAGATGGATTTCTATCGCATAGTTTGAAGATCGGATTCTTGAGCAACTTCTTAGGAGTTATGAGATATTGCTTAGGAATAGATAACAACAAGTTTTCATATGGATTGTAAGGATAAGTTTTTCCGCAAAGTTTTAAAATAAAAGAAAAAATTTTTGATTTTATTTATTTTAAAATATCCTTACAATGGCTTTTGAGGAAAAATTGTTGCTTATATGATTCCATTAAGAGCATGAGTGGAAATATGAAGTTGATTCTTTCATTTGTGGTAATGTCTATATTTACCAAATAAGGAAAGATTCTCATCACCCAAGTTTCATTTGGACCGGGACTTGGAATCATGTAAGTTATATAGCATGATGAATGAGAACTTTCAAGTTTTGGAAAAATTAAGACTAATTACTGGTTCACATGGATGTGTGAGTCAAGTGAAGGACTAAAGGATCGAGTACACAGTCTTGTGCACTGATTAAGTCCACCACAAAAGATCGATAAGATTATTCGTCATAGTTTACTAAAGCTCAGTAAATATGATTATACTTACATGCTTAAGTGTAACTCTGAGACATTGGAAAAGGTTCCAATGTAAGGCAGAGCGAATAAGAAGAATCAAATTAGGCAGAAGGATAAAAGTTTCTCAAATCTGAAAAGATGGGAGAGTACTTTAGTATTAGTTTTTGTGATCATCTTAATGATTAAGAAACCATATCAAAATTAGTTCTCTAAGGAAATCTTAGTGCATTCTTATGACTAAGAAGAGGAACTTGAATTGTTGAAATGGTTAAATCAAGAAGATGAGTCATACTTCGTTCCAATACAAGTCTTAGAGTCATACTCCAAGATTGTCATTTGAGTGACATGTCTTAAAGAAGGTTTAAAACACTTGTCAAATGTAAGAGTAAAAATTTTCTACTCTTGTACATTTGAAATTGGTAAGTTGTGATGTTTTGGATAAAACAAAGACCAACTTAGGCCAATTGGGTAAAGTGTTTTTCTTGATTAGAATCCACACTATCTCTTGGATGTTTGACAAGGAAGTCTTATATGTCAAGAGGACAGTGGGAGTCTTAAAGGTCTTGAAAGTCTCAAGAAATAATCAAGAATAAAACCTGAAGTTCTTCACTAGCACACGACTTGAGGTTTATAACCTATCGTGTTGACATATCTGTGCCCATTCCAGTTAAAGTTGGCTTTGCATATGAGTTCTTAGAGTTCTCAGTTTGTTGCATAACAACTTGGAAGCAATGGCAGGCCCTTGAGCTGCCAGGTGGCAAGAAGTTAAGATTGAGTTCAATCCATATGGTTTTGGATTTGTCATTATCTTTGTCTTGTGATTATGGTTTGACAAATTCATATGGGTAGGAACTCATACACCATATAAATCTAAGTGTCATAAGGTTTCTCTCCGATTCATGAAAATGATGGTGAGGAAACGCTTTCACTAAGTAGATTTTATGAAGATATCAATTGTGTTATTTGCATTTTCAAAAGTCGTTAGTGGAGCGCGTGTGGTTAACCGGCACACTAACATGGACTTGTGAGAAATGGCAAATGCCTAAGCAATTGAGACCATGATTACGGTGTCCCTTTTCATGGTTCTTGAAATTGCTTAGACACACAGGTGAGCTATCTACGGAAAGGGTGTGTGAATCTAAATTTCAGACTGTCCAGCTGATTTCTGAGTACATGTCAAAGCTAGTGGGAGCATAAGTGTTATGCTAATAATCATCATGTTAGTGGGAGCATGATAATTATGATAAGTATTGCAACTTAGCAATGTTAATTATAGAAAACAAAAGTTTCAATTGGGAAAAAGTTGTTTTGCTATAATTAAGGGAGAGGAAATTATGCTTCATCTCAAATCTATAAGCTTAGATCGTGAGGTTTTAATCATTTAGTCAAGGATATATATGAATTTCATGTTGGAATGGCTCAACATAAGGAAATTCTGTATATGGGTCCATTATTTGCGTTCTAAAATTCGATTATGATTACGGCATCCCTTTTCATAATCTGAATTATGAGAACTTGGCAAATTGAAATGGAAATATTATAGCAAAAGACTGGTTTAGTCTTTATGTAAGACATCATGAATCGTGTCCCATATGCTTCGGATATAGGATCGATTACATGTGCTATATTCATCTGTTCTAAAATTTTCCAAAATGCCTGGGGCATTAAGAAGGGAAAAGGTTTAGAACTGGATATGACTAAAAGGATTAAACAATTATCGAGGACAATCTAAGGTTTACCAAAGATTGGTTACTCAAGGACAATTGGAAGTATAGTGATAATTCTGGAAGGACCATATTGACATAATCTGTAAGGAGGCAACTCTTGTTCAGAAGTGATAGTCAAAATGGAATCTGGAAATGTTTCAAAGTTAGAATTTTCAATCTGTGTAAGATTAAGGAAACTTAATGCAAGAAGGATATTTCAAGGAGTTGATCTCCTTTGGAATACTCTGTAATGATTGTTGCCAAGTCTTCGTGACTTTGTGCATAATCGTTACAAGAGGATCAATGCATATAAGTTTAGAATCTAACAGATTTCTGTAAATGGCATGAATTTGGAATTCTTGCATTTGCAGTAAGGATTTGGGAGTGTGAAAAGAGAATCATTGAAGTTATGTTCAATTGATCTAGTTCACAAAATAAAGATCATAGACAAACATAGTATGCATACTTGGTGTGTGGCATGACTAGTGTTTAAGAAAACATAGTGTACATGCTTGGAGCATGGGACAACTATTGTTTTAAATTCAAGAATAAAGTTGATAGCTGAAACAGTATACAATGAATAATGTGTAATCATATGGTGATAAATAAAAGGTGTTTTATTTATGTTCAAAGGGTTGATACCATATTGGATTCAATTATTATTGTGTTTTATTTTGCATGTTTTGACTTCCCGAATAAACTGGGTTATTCTTCCTGAATGACTAAGTTATTCAAACATCCACAGTCGGTCATATGTTGGAAGTAGATATGAATTAAGACTGTCATGGGTTGGCTTGTAGAGGTCTAAGGTGTTGGACAAAGGGCTACAACACTCATGAGTGCTCATAAGTTCTGAGTATTGGATTCAACCCGCGCTCATTGGAATCACTTCATGGATTTTATCACGAGTGATCATGAGACAATAATATCTTATATTCTTCAAACCTAGAGATATGAGTTGTTACTATGAGTTGGTTGTACATTGATTGCACGAAAACGCATTTGGTAACTCGGTGCTATAAAATGTGCCTTTGTGTATGATTCAACAAGTAGTAGAACAAGCCATATGAGTCGAAGTTTATCCATTCCTTTTACCTTCGGGATAAAAGCGATATCTGTGGGCCCCTCGATGATTTGATGATGACAAATGGAAGTGCTCGGCCGGGCCAGGACTGATTTGATTTGTTCAATTAGTCAGTCGTCATAAATCGGAAATCGGGAAACAACAAATGGACAGAGAGAATGATTATAATCCATGTCTCAGTCCATATGATATCTAGAATGGAGGAATATATGATCTCTTATCTAATGGACAAGTTCGTTGACAAGATCAGAGTTCGACAGCAGCTTTAAGAGCTACAATTGCCAGTTAGGTTTGAAGTCATACGCAATAATAGTTTTAGACTTATCCAAGTGGGAGACTGTTGGATTAATGTCTAAGTCCATAACTATATTTGGTATGTACTTGACCCGACCCGGCATGGTCCATTTGGGTTGCACTTCACCGACACAATTTATATGGATAATCTTTTGAGAATAGTATGTTTATGATTAATATTAATATATTATAAGTTCTAATATATTAATATGGAATCATATTATTTAATTAGTATTGATCAAGAATTAATTTATAATTAATTAAGTGATCAAAAGGAACTAATTAAATATGGACTCTTATATATATGGAATGGGCCAAGTTCATTTAGGTTGGGCTAAGCTTTCATGGATAGTCCATGGAGTGTTTAACCCATGGATCCTAGGAAATGAAAGGTCATGGGTATTAGGGTTTAACCCTAATCCTCCATACTATATAAAGATGTCTTTGGTTGGTGAAATAGGCACTAGTGTGGATACACTAAAGAAGGGCTAGCCAATTTCACTAGAGAGAACTAAGTAATCATATTCTCTAAAGTATTCCAAGGTGTCTTGGTGATTTGTGATTCCACTTGAGGCTTCCACACTATTGGGGCTAAGCTCTTAAAGCTTGAAGACATCAAGCTACATCAAGAGGTATGTATTCTATCTTGTTACATTCATAGTTTTTGTATGCTAGATTAGGATAATACCTTGGATGTTCTTATTTGCATGTATAATAGAGAAAACATAGATCCAAGGTATTTAGGGTTGCATGTAAACTTAGGAAGTGTTAGAATGCACATAACCCAACATCTATAGCCTCTCTTATCCAGAATACGAAACCCAAGCCACCATATCCGTTTTGAGCAAAGATCTAGCCTTGGAAGTTGTGATTTGAAGCTTTAAAGAGAAGGAAGTTCATAGTGGTAAAAGAGGAAGCCTTAGATCCAGAGTTGGTGTGACTTTTCAGAGCATTTGAAGGTAAGAATTCGTTACCTTCACTCCTTGCTCATAGTTTCCTTTTTGCATGAGATTTGGGGCTTTTATGCCATGTTCTAGAGCCATTTCGGGTTAGAGATTCAGATCTGAAGTTGCAACTTCAGATCTAAGTGTATTCTGGCCTAGAGAGTCATAAAGTATCAGTCTTGGAGGTGTAGGTGAAGCATGGTTGTCTTAAACCCTAGTATGGAGTGTTTTGGCCTAGATCTCCTTAGCTACACGTAAAGTTTGCAACTTTATGTAAGGAATAGGCTTTAGAAGAGTGGATCTATGAGTTGGATCCCCTCCATGGCTCGAAAAGCCACTGTATGGTTTGAGATCTGAAGAGACTCGGTGAGTCACATGGGTGTACTCTGCAAGTTTGATGAACTTGAGCATGGACTCGGCGAGTTGGAAGAACAACTCGGCGAGTCTCTTGAAGATTTTCATGGACTCGGCGAGTCTGTTCTTAGACTCGGCGAGTCAAGTCGCGAAACCCCAAACCCTTCGAGGTAAGACTCGGGTCAGTGAGTTGAGTGGGGACTCAGTGAGTTGGACAGGGCAGGACTCGGCAATCGATAAATTCGGCGAGTCAGGGGCTGACTCGGCGAGTCGAGTCACGAATGAAAGTATCCTGAACGTATGAACTCGGCGAGTCAGTAGGCAGACTCGGCGAGTACGGTTGACCTAGAAAGTTGACTTTGACCAGGCTTGGACTTTGACCAGAGTTGACTTACTTGAATTTCGGAGGACAGTTAGACTAAGTGTTATATTGATATTGGTAGATCGGGGAGCTAGTGGAGCAGCAGTTCAGAGAGTTGTCGGGCAGCAGCTAGAGGGGTTATCAGCAATGTAACAACGTGAATTTTCAAAATAATTTTTCATTTTTAAAACATTCATTCATTTATAAAATAATGTCAAACGCATAGTATCAAATGTTATTGTCACAAAACATCTCCCCCAAATCTCTACAAAAACTTCAATGCATGTGTGTACGAATCATGTCGGCGCCTTCCCGCGCTCATCACTAGTACCTGAAACACATAACACAACAACTGTAAGCATAAATGCTTAGTGAATTCCCCAAAATACCACATACAGCACATACGCCACTCGAGGCTATAATACGACCCTCAGGTCAATGTGTCTCAGCGGGACCCTCCAGTCCCGTAGCTCATTGGACCCTTAGGTCCGGTCATAGCTCGTTGGACCCTCTGGTCTTGTCTATATCATCATACCACATACGAATATCACATAGCACATAATCTTATACAAATCATATAAGACCCTCTGGTCATCGCATAGTACCACTCTAGGTAACGTATAGTGAGAAGACTCACCTCGATGTCTCGGTAAATATCTGACTCGGACGTAGTGTGATCATGCCTCTGCCAAATCACATAAAGTAATGCTCTCATAAATACAACTGTACTTAACCCTAAAATTCAACAAGGTCAATGGTCAAACTTTGACCCGACTCGTCGAGTGCAGTAGGGCGACTCGGCGAGTCTACACGTGTTCACTGACTCTCTTAGATCCTCTCTTGGCACGTCGAGTACTACCCTTGACTCGACGAGTTCCACCTGGCATGAATCGCGGGGCCACCCCGACTCAACTCGTCGAGTCTCAAGAACAACTCGGTGAGTTCCATCTTGAACTCAGACCCCTAACTCTCCCTGACTCACCGAGTCATTCCCCCAACTCGACAAGTCCACTCACTGAGTGATTAACGGGAAACCTTCATACTACTCGCCGAGTCTGTTCTTCGGACTCAGCGAGTTCATGCCATGCACGAACTCAAAACAACTTCTGAGATCAGATCTGTTCCATACAATCATAGATCTGGCCTCCCCAAGCATGATAATCACGTAAAGTTCAGACCTTGACACACATATAACATCTAAATGGTCCAAAATGGTGATTTAGCCCCAAAAATGACATTCCAAGCTCATGACTCCCAAAATGACTCATAAAGCTCCAGGGGTTAAGGTCTCTAGACCTCTTTGGGTCCAGATCCAGAACACAAACTCGAGAAGGGACCAAATACACCACTTAATCAACCTCTAAAAAGGTTAGAAAACCCTAACACTAAGAATCAACACCAAAACTGAAGAAAGTCCGAGAATAATACCTCAATGCAATCTCTAAGAGCTCAAAAACCACCAAAATCGCACCTCCTTCAGTCTCCTCTTGCCTTGAACACTTCCTTCTTGCAAAAACACCCACAAAAGTTCAAGATTGGCCTCTCCTTCTGTTGGGTTTTGAGCAATCTAACACTTCCTAAGTGTGCATGCAACCCTAATAAACCTTGGATCTATGTTTGTCTAAATACATGCAAAATAATAATTTTCCAAGGTTTATAACCTATCTAACATGGCATGGGGAACATTTCAACATAAAAAGTTAGAAGAGATTACATACCTTTTTGATGAGTTTGGTTCTTGAGGAGTTTGAGGGACAAGCACCAATAGTGTGAATGCCTCAAATGGAATCACAAAACACCACAAACTCTTGGAAAACTTTGAGAGAGTATACACACTTTGTATTTTCGGCCACACACAAGCACACACACACTAGTTCACTAGTTTCCATTTCATGCACCATAAGCATGCTTATATAGTGTACATGGATAGGGTGAAACCCTAATAACCCATGACTTTTCCTTTCCAAGGATCCATGGGTTAAAAGCTCCATGGATCATCCATGGACTTCCATCAAAGCCTAGCCCATTAACAAATGAGTGTTAGCCCACACCATATAAAACCAATAGCCCATAATCTAATTAGTCTTCCTTTTAATCTCTAAATTAATTCATAATTAATTTAAGACTAATACTAATTAAATAACATAACTTCATATTAATATATTATAACTTATAATATATTAATAAACATATGTGTATAACTCTCATAAAATTATCCATAAATAGTTTGGATGAGATGCAACCCAAATGGACCATGCCGGTCGGGTCAAGTATATACCAAATAAGTTATGGACTTAGACACCTTATCCAACAGACTCCCACTTGGATAAGTCTAATAACTCTATTTGCCTATATAACTTTAGGAACCAACCAGCAATCGTAGCTCTCGAAAACTCCGTTGAACTATGAAGCGCCATTTTAAGAAAAGTGATCATATAATCCTCTGTTCTCATGATATCAGCCGGACAAACACATGGAACTATGTCTTGCTTATTGTCTGGCAGTTGTTTCTCGATTTCCGATTTGTTTGACTAAGAACTTCACTGAACACATCAGTTTAGTTCTGACCGGGCCCGGTACATGGGTCAACACAAAATCATCGAGGGGCCCAGATATCGCTTTTATTTCTAGAAGGAACAGATAAACTTCGACTCATATGCTTGTTCTACTACTTGTTGAATTGTACACAAAGGCACGTTTTATAACATCAAGTTACTGATGCGGTTTCGTGCAATCAATGCACAACCAACTCATAGGTAACAACTCATATCTCTAGGTTTGAAGATTTATATGATATTATCGTCTCACGATCACTCGAGATAAATTCCATGAAGTGATACAAGTGAGCGTGGGTTTATACCAATACTCATAACTTATGAGTACTCATGAATGTTGCAGCAACCATTGCCATGTCTAAACACATTTAGCCATCTACAAACCCAATTCATGACAATCTTCATTCATACCTACTTCCGATGTATGACCGATTGTGGAGGTTTGAATAAATTAATTATTCTGGAAGTCAAAACATGCAAAACTGAAACAATAGTAAATAATTAACAATGATAGTAACACTTTACTCATAAATAAATCACAAATTTTATTCATCATCAAACGTCGATTACATTTTACAAGTTTCAGGAAATCTATCTAATCTGTAAAACTAATATCGTCCCTCAGCCCAATGCGCCTCGCATGCTGAAAATTCTTATCCCTCGTCAGTCCCTTTGTAAGGGGATCTGTAGGATTCTCATCCGACGATATCCTCCTTGCCACGAGGAGTCCTTCTTCAATCTTGTGTCTTATGAAGTGATATTTTCTGTCAATGTGTCGGGATCTGCCATGATCTCTTGGTTCCTTGGCTAAGGCAACCGCACTATTGTTGTCACAGAAAATCTCCATAGGTTCTTTAATAGCTGGTACAACTCCAAGGTCTCCGATGAAGTTCTTTAGCCATATCGCCTCCTTTGTTGCTTCACTCGCTGCTATATACTCTGATTCACAAGTCGAATCAGCCACCGTCTCCTGCTTGGAACTCTTCCAAGAAATTGCCCCTCCATTTAAGGTAAAGATCCAACCCGACTGAGAGCGGAAGTTATCCCTATCAGTCTGAAAACCAGCATCACTATACCCTAATACTCTCAAGTCATCACTCCCACCAAGGGTAAGGATCCAATCCTTAGTCCTCCGCAGATACTTGAGAATGTTCTTCACTGCGGTCCAATGAGCCTTGCCAGGGTTCCCCTGATACCTACTGACCATGCTCAAAGCAAATGCCACATCAGGGCGGGTACAAGTCATAGCATACATGATCGAGCCAACAGCGAAAGCATACGGTAGTTGGCTCATCTTAGCTATCTCTGCCTCTGTACTCGGACTCTGAGTCTTACTTAGTTTGGCATTGCTTTGGATCGGTAAATCTCCTCTCTTGGAATTCTGCATGTTGAACCTATTCAACACCTTATCCAAGAAAGTACTCTGACTAAGTCCAATTAGTCTTTTACTCCTTTCTCTTAATATCCTTATCCCTAGGATATAGGTAGCCTCCCCTAGGTCCTTCATAGCAAAGCACTTCCCAAGCCAGGACTTAACCTCCTGCAAGGTTGGGATGTCATTTCCTATAAGTAGTATGTCATCTACATACAGTACCAAGAAGCTAACTATACTCCCACTAGCTCTGACATACACGCAAGACTCATCTTCACTTCTCGAGAAGCCAAACTCTTTTACCTTCTCATCAAAACAAAGATTCCAGCTACGAGATGCTTGTTTTAATCCATAAATGGATTTCTCAAGCTTGCATACTCTATTAGGGTACTCTGCACTGACAAAACCCTCTGGCTGATTCATATACACATCCTCAGCCAACTTTCCATTAAGGAAAGTGGTTTTGACATCCATTTGCCATATTTCATAATCATGAAATGCTGCAATGGCTAGCATAACCCTAATAGACTTAATCTTTGCTACCGGCGAGAAGGTTTCATCATAATCAATACCCTGAGTCTGAGTAAAACCCTTCGCAACCAGTCGAGCCTTATAAGTATGCACTTTTCCTTCCATGTCGGTCTTCTTCTTGAAGATCCATTTGCACCCGACTGTTTTACGGCCTGGTACATGGTCAACCAAGTTCCAAACTTGATTGTCATACATGGACTGTATCTCGCTGTCCATAGCCTCCTTCCATTTAGCAGACTCCGGGCCTGCCATGGCTTCCTTAACACTGCTAGGTTCATCCAAATTTACCAGTGTACTATCACTGATAAACGTATCACCTTCCGTAGTAATATGAAAGCCTTAATAAAACGAAGATGTGTTCCTAACACGTGTGGAACGCCTCGGAGGTATAGACATGTCAGCTTGCTCAACAGGAGTTTCCTCCTCAGTTTGATTGCTAGTGTCTGAGGTTCCTTCACCAATTGCTTCTTGAATTTCTTCAAGATCAATTTGCCTCCCACTGTCTCCTTGGCTTATAAATTCTCTCTCACGAAAGACCCCTCTTCTTGCTACAAAGACCACATTCTCACTGGGTCTGTAGAAGAGGTAACCGAAGGATTTCTGTGGGTAGCCGATGAAAATACACCTTTCACTTCGGGGTTCGAGCTTATCATGAGTCTCATGCCTCACGAAAGCCTCGCAGCCCCAAATCTTGATGTGGTTCAAATTGGGAACCTTCCCAGTCCACATCTCATGAGGTGTTTTGGTAACCTTCTTTGTATGGACTAGATTAAGGATATGGGCGGCAGTCTCTAAGGCATACCCCCAAAAAAGAGATTGGTAGCGAAACTCGACTCATCATAGAGCGAACCATTTCCAACAAGGTTCGATTACGCCTCTCAGCTACACCATTCAGCTGTGGTGTCCTGGGAGGAGTCAATTGTGACACAATCCCACACTCCTTAAGATAGTCAAGGAACTCGGTACTAAGATACTCACCACCTCGATCGGATCGAAGCATCTTAATGTTCCTGCCCAATTGATTTTCTACTTCCTGTTTGAATTCCTTAAACCTTTCAAAGGTTTCTGACTTATGTTTGATTAAGTAGACATACCCATATCTACTAAAATCATCAATAAAAGTCACATAATACCGATTAGCATCCCTTGTGGCGGTTTTAAATGGCCCACATACATCAGTATGTATTAGGTCCAGCAAACCCTCACCACTTTCACAAGTTCCAGTGAAGGGTGATTTTGTCATCTTTCCAAGTAGACAAGATTCACAACTATCATCCGATTTAAGGTCAAATGATTCCAAAACTCCACTCTTTTGGAGTTGGCCTATGCGTTTCTTGTTTACATGTCCAAGACAACAATGCCACAATGATGCTTTATCTAGGCTAGTAGAAGAATCAATATACAACACATTATTTCCTAAGTTGTCTACAATCGACACAGTTTCATACACACCATCACAAGGTAACGCTTTAAAATAAAACACATTTTTAAAGAAATCATTAATACCACCACATTCATTATCAAACGAAAAGGTAAAACCTTGTTTGTACAAAGCATGAAAATAAATCATATTTCTCGCCATTTCAGACGAGTACACACATTTATTCAAATCTAATTTTAACCCATTATTAAGCAACAAAGTATAAACTCCAATCTTGGAAACAGGCGAAGCCTTCCTATTCCCCATGATCAAGTTTATCTTCCCGTGCTCCACATCCTCACTTCTTCTTAGGCCCTGCATATCAGAACATATGTGAATACCACATCCTGTATCAAGCACCCAAGAGTTAGAATATAATGAGTAATTAGACAATATAGTGTAAATACCTGCATGGGTGGGTTTCACTTTCCCATCCTTTAGATCCTGCAAGTACTTAGGGCAGTTTCGCTTCCAGTGTGCCTTTTCATGGCAATAAAAGCATTCAGCATCCTTGGGAATGGCAGAAGGAGTGACAGAACCGCTCTTGGTCTTCGATGAGGAGCCTTCAAGAGACTTTCCCTTGGTACCCTTCGAAGGGTGCTTCCTCTTTTTCCCTTTGCCTTGCCCGATAGCCAAAACAGGGGTAGATGTTGGAGTATGAGTAGTAGAGGTAACAACCGCCTTGCCCTTAAGACCGGTTTCCGCAGTCTTCAAGAGTCCTTGAAGCTTGCTGAGGGTAACTTCCTCCTTGTTCATATGATATGTCATACGAAAATGGTCATAACAAGAAGGTAAGGAGTGCAAAATGATGTCAATTTCCAACTCCTCAGGGATGTTCACATTCAGCTTCAGCAAACGGTCCACATACCTTTGCATCTTTTGCATGTGAGCCGTGACGGAATCACCGTCCTTCATGCGGGTAGTTATTATGGAGGAGATTATTTCATACCGCTCCTGACGAGCACTCTGATGGTACCTTTCCATCAGGTCTTGGTGCATCTCAAAAGGGTAGAAATCTTCATATGACTTTTGGAGCTCGGTTGTCATCGTGGCCATCATGATACATGCCACCTTAGTAGCATCTCTCTCATGTGTCCTGAATTCAGCGATCTCCTCAGGAGTAGCAGTAGACTCATCAAGCTCTTTTAACTCCTTATCGAGGACATATTCCTTATCCTCATAACGAGTAACCATCCTGATGTTCCTAATCCAATCCATGAAGTTGGAACCATCAAATATGACCCTCCCACAAAGATTCATGAGAGAGAAAGAACCAGTTGGGTTAGAGCCTGAAGCATTAGTGTTGGAAGACATCTGAAGGAAGAAAGCAAGTTTAGATTAGATATATAGAATCCTTAATAAGACACCCAAATGTAATATTAAGGCTAGGACCCAATCACAATATATTATACTTAGAAGAGGGATGCCGTAATCTAAGTAATAATATATTTGAAAGGTAGGTGAATGACGATTCACCAATTTCCACCATGAAAAACAAAATGAATTATTAGGTTTTAATTGGATTTGAAATTCCTAGATTCTTTTGAGATTCATTGAACTTTTCAATGGCATGTTTCAATCTCGATTGTGCCCTTCAAGTTTTGTGACTGGGATGCCGAGGATCACAAAACAAGGTGTGAATAACCATGCTAATTCACTTGGTACCCTTAATATTATCACCTAATCAATGTGTCAGTTAACCACACACGCTCCATTGATCTATGACAAACATTAAGTCACCCTTCGTGATCCTTACTAGTCCAAGTTAGTGTGCCGATTAACCACGCACGCTCCACCAACGACTCGGTAAGGTACAAAGTGTGAATTCCATGGACTAGCACCATTTTCACATTTTTCCTAAAATAACTAAGATTGGGAATTAAAAAGGTTTAGTTACTTTATAATAATCATTATACTTTTAATGAGGATTTAAAGTCATTGTCCTACCCGTTCGGCTAACGACCCTCCACCAGTCAAGCAAGCGGTGGGTGAGAGTGGACACCCATTAAGTTGCCATTTTATAGGCAACAACCTTATACCCACCTTATAGACCGGCTTCGTGAATGAGGCCTACTAACGGTAGAACGACTTATTCTTATACATATATATATATATATATATATATATATATATATATATATATATATATATAATAATTAACCATTAATGTTATAAATAGTATAAGGGTTGAATTTTAACTATTAAAACTCTAAGGGTTGGAATTAAAGTTTATTAAAGTGTGTGAAACTTTACAAATTCCAAAACTTGAGGACAAGTTTTGTAACTATCCAAAACTTTTCATTTCATAACTTATGAATTAAAGGTTCATAAAAATGAAGACTCTTCATTTTCATGTAACTTATGTGTTTAAATGTGTGTGTTAAAGAAAGTGACCTTTGGATATCCATAACTTGAGGACAAATTATGGACTCCATTAAAACACATAAATGATCAAGAATTAATTCTAAACAATTCAGCAAATAATTCCTATCATCTTCTAAATTCATAAGAACATGAACATGATCATCAAAATTTCAAGAATTATATGAACATATAAAATCATGGAATTTTGATATATGCTATTGTAAATGGATTAGACCAACCATTACACCAACTAAAACAAGTTTTAAAACACCAAAACAGTTTAGGGTAATGTTTCTAGTCCATTTCCAGCAGCAAAAGTCGAAAATCTGCACTCTGTGGCTCCTACTCGTCGAGTGCATGAACCTACTCGGCGAGTAGGTTGAAGATACACATGGACTCGGCGAGTCCCCCCATGGACTCGGCGAGTTCATCACTCAGACAGCAAGTTTTTCGACTTTTTCAACTATTTTGCATCAAGTATCAAACAAGCAAGCCTAGGCTTTGATACCACTATTGGGTTTTGAGCAATCTAACACTTCCTAAGTGTGCATGCAACCCTAATAAACCTTGGATCTATGTTTGTCTAAATACATGCAAAATAATAATTTTCCAAGGTTTATAACCTATCTAACATGGCATGGGGAACATTTCAACATAAAAAGTTAGAAGAGATTACATACCTTTTTGATGAGTTTGGTTCTTGAGGAGTTTGAGGGACAAGCACCAATAGTGTGAATGCCTCAAATGGAATCACAAAACACCACAAAATCTTGGAAAACTTTGAGAGAGTATACACACTTTGTATTTTCGGCCACACACAAGCACACACACACTAGTTCACTAGTTGCCATTTCATGCACCATAAGCATGCTTATATAGTGTACATGGATAGGGTAAAACCCTAATAACCCATGACTTTTCCTTTCCAAGGATCAATGGGTTAAAAGCTCCGTGGATCATCCATGGACTTCCATCAAAGCTTAGCCCATTAACAAATGAGTGTTAGCCCACACCATATAAAACCAATAGCCCATAATCTAATTAGTCTTCCTTTTAATCTCTAAATTAATTCATAATTAATTTAAGACTAATACTAATTAAATAACATAACTTCATATTAATATATTATAACTTATAATATATTAATAAACATATGTGTATAACTCTCATAAAATTATCCATAAATAGTTTGGATGAGATGCAACCCAAATGGACCATGTCGGTCGGGTCAAGTATATACCAAATAAGTTATGGACTTAGACACCTTATCCAACACCTTCGTCACAAACGCTCTAGATCTCTTTAGGGTTTCTCTCTGGGGGTTGGTGGCCGCAAATGACGGCCATAAGGCCCTTTAAATAGGTCTCAAACCCTGGAAATTAGGGTTTCATTAAACAGCTTGGACTCGCCGAGTCCACTCATGAACTCGTCGAGTCCAGCTGTGAGCTCGCATACGAATCCGCGACCATACTCGGCGAGTCTAGACGCCAACTCGATGATTTCCCCCATAAAACCCAAAAATAAAGGAAAAAAATATCATACCTGGGAATCCGGTTGTTACAATTCTCCCCCACTAGAATCAGACTTCGCCCTCGAAGTCTCACTCAGCAAACAACTCTGGATGTTGCTCCTGCATCTCACGCTCCGATTCCCAAGTCAGCTCTGACCCTTTCCGATGCTGCCACTGGACCTGCACCAGTGGCACTTCCTTGTTCCTCAAAACCTTGATCTCCCGATCCCTGATCGTCACCGGTCTCTCGGCATAATTCATGCTTGCATCCACTTAAATATCTTCTAATGGCACCAATGCCGACTCGTCGGCTATACACTTTCGCAACTGCAACACGTGGAAAGTGTCATGAATTTGACCCAACTCTGCTGGCAACTCCAAACGATAGGCTACCCTGCCTACCCTCGCGATCACCCGGAAAGGACCAATATATCGGGGTCCCAACTTGCCCCTCTTCCTGAATCGGATCACTCCTTTCCAAGGAGAGACCTTCAGGAGCACGAAGTCGCCGACTTGAAACTCGAGCTCGGACCGGCGCCTGTCCGCATAACTCTTCTGATGACTTTGAGCGGTCAACAACCTCTGCCTCACCTGCTGGATCTGCTCTGTCGTCTGAAGCACAATCTCGGTGCTGCCCATCACGTGCTGCCCTACCTCTCCCCAGCAAATAGGGGTTCGACACCTTCTCCCATACAACAGCTCAAAGGGCAGCATACCAATGCTCGAATGATGGCTGTTGTTATAAGAAAACTCTGCCAAGCGCAAATACGTGTCCCAACTTGTAACAACGTGAATTTTCAAAATAATTTTTCATTTTTAAAACATTCATTCATTCATAAAATAATGTCAAACGCATTGTATCAAATGTTATTGTCACAAAACATCTCCCCAGAATCTCTACAAAAACTTCAATGTGTGTGTACGACTCATGTCGGTGTCTTCCCGCGCTCATCACTAGTACCTGAAACACATAACACAACAACTGTAAGCATAAATGCTTAGTGAGGTCCCCAAAATACCACATACAGCACATACGCCACTCGAGGCTATAATATGACCCACCGGTCGATGTGTCTCAACGGGACCCTCCAGTCCCGTAGCTCGTTGGACCCTTAGGTCCAGTCATAGCTCATTTGACCCTCTGGTCCGGTCTATATCATCATACCACATACGAATATCACATAGCACATAATCTCATACATAAGACATAAGACCCTCTGGTCATCGCATAGTACCACTCTAGGTAACGTATAGTGAGAAGACTCACCTCGATGTCTCGGTAAATATCTAACTCAGACGTAGTGTGATCTAGCCTCCGCCTAATCACATAAAGTTATACTCTCATAAATACAACTGTACTCAACCTTAAAAGTCAACAAGGTCAATGGTCAAACTTTGACCCGACTCGTCGAGTGCACTAGGGCGACTCGGCGAGTCTACACGTATCCACTGACTCTCTTAGATCCTCTCTTGGCACGTCGAGTACTTCCCTTGACTCGACGAGTTCCACCTGGCATGAATCGTGGGGCCACCCCGACTCAACTCGCCGAGTCTCAAGAACAACTCGGCGAGTTCCATCTTGAACTCAGACCCCTAACTCTCCCTGACTCACCGAGTCATTCCCCCAACTCGACAAGTCCACTCACTGAGTGATTAACGGGCAACCTTCATACTACTCGCTGATTCTATTCTTTGGACTCGGCAAGTTCATGCCATGCAAAAACTCAAAACAACTTCTGAGGTCAGATCTGTTCCATACAATCATAGATCTGGCCTCCCCAAGCATGATAATCACGTAAAGTTTGGAGCTTGACACACATATAACATCTAAATGGTCCAAAATGATGATTTAGCCCCAAAATAGACATTCCAAGCTCATGACTCCCAAAATGACTCATAAAGCTCCAGGGGTTAAGGTCTCTGGACCTCTTTGGGTCCAGATCCAGAACACAAACTCGAGAAGGGGCCAAATACACCACATGATCAACCTCTAAAAGGGTTAGAAAACCCTAACACTAAGAATCAACACCAAAACTGAAGAAAGTCCGAGAATAATACCTCAATGTAATCTCTAAGAGCTCAAAAACCACCAAAATAGCACCTCCTTCAGTCTCCTCTTGCCTTGAACACTTCCTTCTTGCAAAAACACCCACAAAAGTTCAAGATTGGCCTCTCCTTCCTCACAAACGCTCTAGATCTCTTTAGGGTTACTCTCTGGGGGTTGGTGGCCGCAAATGATGGCCATAAGGCCCTTTAAATAGGTCTCAAACCCTGGAAATTAGGGTTTCATTAAACAGCGTGGACTCGCCGAGTCCACTCATGAACTCGTCGAGTCCAGCTGTGAGCTCGCATACGAATCCGCGACCATACTCGGCGAGTCTAGACGCCAACTCGCCGAGTTCCCCCATAAAACCCAAAAATAAAGGACCAAAATATCATACCTGGGAATCCGGGTGTTACAATTCTCCCCCACTAGAATCAGACTTCGCCCTCGAAGTCTCACTCTGCAAACAACTCCGGATGTTGCTCCCACATCTCACGCTCCGATTCCCAAGTCAACTCTGACCCTTTCCGATGCTGCCACTGGACCTGCACCAGTGGCACTTCCTTGTTCCTCAAAACCTTGATCTTCCGATCCCTGATCGCCACCGGTCTCTCGGCATAATTCATGCTCGCATCCACCTGAATATCTTCTAATGGCACCACTGCCGACTCGTCGGCTATACACTTTCGCAACTGCAACACGTGGAAAGTGTCATGAATTTGACCCAACTCTGCTGGCAACTCCAAACGATAGGCTACCCTGCCTACCCTCGCGATCACCCTAAAAGGACCAATATATCGGGGTCCTAACTTGCCCCTCTTCCTGAATCGGATCACTCCTTTCCAAGGAGAGACCTTCAGGAGCACGAAGTCGCCGACCTGAAACTCGAGCTCGGACCAGCGTCTGTCCGTATAACTCTTCTAACGACTCTGAGCGGTCAACAACCTCTGCCTGACCTACTGGATCTGCTTTGTCGTCTGAAGCACAATCTCGGTGCTCCCCATCACACGCTGCCCTAGCTCTCTCCAGCAAATAGGGGTTCGACACCTTCTCCCATACAACAGCTCAAAGGGTGATGCCAATGCTCGAATGATGGCTGTTGTTATAAGAAAACTCCACCAAGGACAAATACGTGTCCCAACTCCCGCCGAAATCCAACACACATGCCCGGAGCATGTCCTCGAGCGTCTGAATCGTCGGCTCACTCTGCCCGTCAGTCTGTGGGTGGTATGCGGTACTAAAATGCAGTTTCGTACCCAATTCCTCATGAAACTTCTTCCAGAATCTAGAAGTGAAACGTACATCTCGATCTAAGACAATCGAGATTGGCACTCCATGTCGCGATACCACCTCTCTCACGTACATCTCTGCCAACTTCTCTGTGGAAGAGCTCTCACTGATGGCCAGGAAGTGAGCACTCTTCTTCAACCTGTCCACAATCACCCAAATTGCATCAACACCCCTCGCGGTCCTTGGAAATTTGATGATGAAATCCATGGTAACCTGTTCCCATTTCCATTCGGGAATCTCTAATGGCTGCAGCTTACCATGTGGACGCTGGTTCTTGGCCTTCACCCTGCGACAGGTCAAGCACCTCTCTACAAACCATGCGACATCCCTCTTCATACAGGGCCACCAATAATCCTTTTCCATGCCCAAATACATCTTAGTGGCCCCGGGGTGGATCGAGAATTTCGATCGACGAGCCTCTTCCATCAAAATGGTACGCGTTCCGCCCAAAGACGGTACCCATATCCGACCCTGAAATGTCATAAGCCCCCAGCTATCAGTAACAAATTCTGATACCAGCCCGAAAACTCGCTCCCTCTTCTGGCTCTATGGCTTCACAGCCTCAGCCTGGACCCCATGAATAGCATCCAACACCGGGGTCATCACTGACAATCTCAAACAAACATCTCGAATTGGGGCGCCCTCCGCCCTACGGCTCAATGCATCGGCTACCACATTAGCCTTGCCCGGGTGGTACAGGATCTCACAATCATAATCCTTGACCACGTCCAACCACCTCCTCTGGCGCATATTCAGGTTGGGCTGATCCATCAAATACTTCAAGCTCTTGTGGTCCGTGTATATCGTACATCGAACCCCATACAGATAATGTCGCCAAATCTTAAGAGTGAACACTACTGTTCCCAACTCCAAATCATGAGTGGGGTATCTCGACACATGAGGCTTAAGCTTCCTCGATGCATATGCAATCACATGCCCCCTCTGCATAAGCACCGCTCCTAATCCGGATATCGATGCATCATAATATACCACAAAATCTTCCATCCCTTCCGGAAGGGCTAACACTGGGGCCTCGCATAATCTCCGGCGAAGTGTCTCAAACGAGGTCTGCTGCTTCGGTCCCCATGAAAACGCAACACCCTTTCGGGTCAACTTGGTGAGTGGCACGGCGATCTTGGAGAAATCCTTAATAAATCTCCGATAATAGCCGGCCAAACCCAGAAAACTCCTAATCTCAGTGGGTGACCTCGGCACCTCCCATCTCATGACCGCCTCAATTTTGGCCGGATCGACCAATATCCCATTCTGGTTAACGAGGTGTCCCAGAAACTAAACCTCTCGTAGCCAGAACTCACATTTGTAGAACTTGGCATAAAGCCTCTCCAATCTCAGAACTCTGAGGATCTCCCTCAAATGCTCCTCATGCTGCTCTCTGGATCTCGAATACACCAATATGTCGTCGATGAACACGATCACTGAGCGATCCAAAATCGGTCTGCACACCCTATTCATGAGATCCATGAACACCGCCGGTGCGTTGGTGAGTCCAAAAGGCATCACCACGAACTCGTAATGTCCATAGCGAGTCCGGAATGCTATCTTTTGGACGTCCTCCTCCCGCACGCTCACCTGATGATACCCAGACCTCAAATCGATCTTGGAGAACCAAGATGCTCCCTGTAAATGATCAAACAAATCATCGATCCTCGGCAATGGGTAACGGTTCTTGACCGTTAGCTTATTCAGCTCACGATAATCAATGCACATCCGGAGCGAGCCATCCTTCTTCTTGACAAAAAGGATAGGCGCCCCCCATGGCGAACTGCTCGGAATGATAAACCCCTTCCCCAGCAGCTCCTGAAGCTGCGAGGATAACTCCTGCATCTCCGGAGGTGCAAGGCGATAAGGCGCCTAAGTGATAGGCGCAGCTCCTGGAACCAACTCAATACCGAACTCTACCTGCCTCTCCGGAGGCACACCCGGAAATTCCTCTGGAAACACATCCGGAAACTCGCGCACTATCGGAACCTCATTGACCGACTTTGGTCTCTCTGAAACAACCCTCGCATCCATCACGTATGGCACAAATCCTCTACAGCCCTGCTGTAGACTCTGTCTCGCTCTGGCGGCCGAACAAAATGTTGACCCCGCACGTGTACCCTCATCGTGCACTGTAAGAACTCCCCCACTAGGGTCTCGAATTGTCACCAACTGACGCTCGCAGTCTATCACAGCTCCATATCGGCTCAACCAATCCATACCCACTATAACACACACATCCCCCATCACGATCGGAACTAGATCTATTGGGAACTCCACACCGAAGATCTCAAGGACACATCCTCGAATCACATCCGAAGCATACACTGCTCGCTCATCAGCTATGGAAACTCGCAGAGGCCGATCCAACGCCTCTCGATGGACACTAATATGCTGACTAAATGCTATGGAAACAAACGACCGACTCACACCTGGGTCAAATAATACCAATGCAGGCACAGAACTCACAAGAAAAGTACCTACGCATATCATCATATAAGCATAAAAACTCATCTCAAATAAAAGATGAAAAGAGAATACATACCAGCCACAACATCGGGCGCCGCGCGGACCTCCTCCACAGTCAACTGAAATGCTCTCCCACGAGCCTTCGGGGCCTCGGCCTTCACCGGCCGAACCTCGGTAGCCCTAGCAGCAGGCGCAGATCCCGGCGCTGATCCCTAAAGAAGCTGCGGGCACTCGGCCTTCCGATGGCTGGTCTGGTTGCAATGAAAGCAAACCGAGAATCCCTTGGGGCAATCCCTCGCGATATGCCCCTCCTTCCCACACTTGTATCATACCCCAGCCCTGTACGACCCCTCGTGACTCTTACCGCACTTCCCATAAGTGCGGCCCTTCGCGCCTCCAGATCTCGAATCAGCGGGTCTAGCCCGCTTGGCTGTCGGCTGAGACTGAGCCGGCCGCCGATCCATCCTCTAAGACTCGGCCTCCTCCCTGGCCTGAGTCTCCAACTCGATCTTCCTCTTCCGGGCATTTGCCTGGAGCTCAGCAAATGTCCGGTAAGTTGAGTTTGCCACGAACTCCCGAATATCTCTCCTCAACACACTCAGATAACGGCTCATACGAGCCTGCTCAGAGGACACCTGCTCAGGGCAAAACATCGCCCTCTCATGAAACTTCCTGGTAATGACTGCCACAGAATCAGTACCCTGCTTGAGGGTCAAGAACTCCTGAATCAACCGTTCCCTCTCCACCGGGGGAACATACTCCTCTCTGAACATAGCGGTGAACCTCTCCCAGGTCACCTCGGAAATCTCAGCCAAAGTGAAGTTCGCCGTCACGAACTTCCACCATTCCTTCGCTCCCAGGCGGAGCTGGTTCAAGGCGAACCGAACCCTCAAGTGCTCTGGACAAGAGCACGTATAGAAACATCCCTCAATGTCAGAGATCCACCTCATAGCGGCAATCAGGTCCTGCGTCCCGTCGAACTCTGGTGGCTTCGTGTTGCTGAACTCTCGGAACAACAACGAGTCACCTCCCTGAGGTCTGGCAGCAGCAACAGCAGCAGTAGCTGCAGCTGCAGCAGCCTCAGTCAATGCCGCGTACCGCTCATCAAAAGTCTCAATCAACGTGGTCTTGATGTCCCCAAACATCTCGGGAATCTCAGCCCGAATGGCAGCAGCAACCTCCGCCTGAATCAATCACGAATCTCCTCGTCGCTGACACCACTGCTCTCAGGTGTGTGTCGAGTCCCAACCATGATGCTTCTGAAATACAACAAAATTATCAGAGACTCGATCGAGCATACACATACTCGATGATGCAACGCCTACTTGTCCTCCGTTGTCCAAAAGATTCTTACTTGGAATGCCCACTGATCTGGTCTCTCCAGTAGTACGGGCCCAATACTACTGACCACACTGTATTAGTATTCACTCCAAGTCCTCCTCCTTGGATCTTGGATTACAAGTACTCTACTCTCATGAGCTCCTAACTGCTATCTACTCACTCTGAAAGCATCTCAGCAGCAGAAATCTCCTAGGCTAAGGCATCACAAATCAGGCCACTCTAGTCCTAATATGTATACCTAGCCTACTCTAGCATGCATAACATAACATATCTCATAACACATACTGAGGGTACTTTTGGGGATTCACCATTCGGGCACTGGCTGATCGTACACACGGCTTTGCTCTGTTTGTCTCAAAACACTTTTTACTCTTATCAAAAATTTTACTTCATTATCAAGATTTTTCCTTAAATCCTCAGTTTGAGTTCAGATACACCCGAAGATGCATCCGAATCCCTCAAACCAAGGCTCTGATACCAACTTGTAACAACGTGAATTTTCAAAATAATTTTTCATTTTTAAAACATTCATTCATTCATAAAATAATGTCAAACGCATTGTATCAAATGTTATTGTCACAAAACATCTCCCCAAAATCTCTACAAAAACATCAATACGTGTGTGTACGAATCATGTCGGCGCCTTCCCGCGCTCATCACTAGTACCTGAAACACATAACACAACAACTGTAAGCATAAATGCTTAGTAAGGTCCCCAAAATACAACATACAGCACATATGCCCCTCGAGGCTATAATACGACCCACCGGTCGATGTGTCTCAACGGGACCCTCCAGTCCCGTAGCTCGTTGGACCCTTAGGTCCGGTCATAGCTCATTGGACCCTCTGGTCCGGTCTATATCATCATACCACATACGAATATCACATAGCGCATAATCTCATACATAAGACATAAGACCCTCTGGTCATCGCATAGTACCACTCTAGGTAACGTATAGTGAGAAGACTCACCTCGATGTCTCGGTAAATATCTGACTCGGACGTAGTGTGATCTAGCCTCCGCCTAATCACATAAAGTAATACTCTCATAAATACAACTGTACTCAACCCTAAAAGTCAACAACTCTCATAAATACAACTGTACTCAACCCTAAAAGTCAACAAGGTCAATGGTCAAACTTTGACCCGACTCGTCGAGTGCACTAGGGCGACTCGGCGAGTCTACACGTATCCACTGACTCTCTTAGATCCTCTCTTGGCACGTCGAGTACTTCCCTTGACTCGACGAGTTCCACCTGGCATGAATCGTGGGGCCACCCCGACTCAACTCGCCGAGTCTCAAGAACAACTCGGCGAGTTCCATCTTGAACTCAGACCCCTAACTCTCCCTGACTCACCGAGTCATTCCCCCAACTCAACAAGTCCACTCACTGAGTGATTAACGGGCAACCTTCATACTACTCGCTGATTCTATTCTTTGGACTCGGCGAGTTCATGCCATGCACAAACTCAAAACAACTTCTGAGGTCAGATTTGTTCCATACAATCATAGATCTGGCCTCCCCAAGCATGATAATCACGTAAAGTTCGGAGCTTGACACACATATAACATCTAAATGGTCCAAAATGGTGATTTAGCCCCAAAAATGACATTCCAAGCTCATGACTCCCAAAATGACTCATAAAGCTCCAGGGGTTAAGGTCTCTGGACCTCTTTGGGTCCAGATCCAGAACACAAACTCGAGAAGGGGCCAAATACACCACATGATCAACCTCTAAAAGGGTTAGAAAACCCTAACACTAAGAATCAACACCAAAACTGAAGAAAGTCCGAGAATAATACCTCAATGCAATCTCTAAGAGCTCAAAAACCACCAAAATCGCACCTCCTTTAGTCTCCTCTTGCCTTGAACACTTCCTTCTTGCAAAAACACCCACAAAAGTTCAAGATTGGCCTCTCCTTCCTCACAAACGCTCTAGATCTCTTTAGGGTTTCCCTTTGGGGGTTGGTGGCCTCAAATGACGGCCATAAGGCCCTTTAAATAGGTCTCAAACCCTGGAAATTAGGGTTTCATTAAACAGCGTGGACTCGCCGAGTCCACTCATGAACTCGCTGAGTCCAGCTGTGAACTCGCATACGAATCCGTGACCATACTCGGTGAGTCTGGACGCCAACTCGCCGAGTTCCCCCATAAAACCCAAAAATAAAGGAACAAAATATCATACCTGGGAATCCGAATGTTACAAGCAAGTTTAGCAAGTGCAGGTGAGTTTCCGTTTTGTGTGGATGGGTGTACGGCCACAATGTCGGCCCATGTAGTTATGAGTAGAAGACTCGGGGGTTAGCCCTAGTCACAGTATGCTAGTATGATATTCAGGACGATGTCCAATGTTAGCAGGCGGGTGCCCAAGGAATGGTTTTCATGATAGTTATACTTGCTTTCTATGTGATACATGTATGTGCCTGGTAGGAAGGTGAGTGTGGGTGAGGTCCCATATCTCACCAATAGCAGAGTATGGACGGTGTTCCATATCTCAGTAGTAGCAGAACAGGGGCGAGGCCCGAGATAGGTATGGAGTAAGTGTGGGCATGGGCCCGTATCTCACTTACAGTATGAGCGTGAACGGGGTTCCATGACTCATCACTAGCAGGACATGGGCGAGCCCAAGATAGGTGAGGCCTTTAGAACAGGATTCGGTAGTATATGTTTAGTGTATGTGTTGCGATATGTTTATGTGTTAGTATACGTTGGAGGGCGAGGCCTAAGCGAAACAGATTTGTATCCGAGCGGGGTTCGAAGCCAAGCAAGGCCTGGAGCGGCGGGGACGATGTAGCGGGTGAGGCCCGAGGTAGGGACCGAGGCCCAGAATAGCGGGCGTGGCCCAGTATGTGCAGTATGTGATCATGCATTGTATCTGGTAGGTTAGGGGAACTCACTAAGCTTCGTGCTTACGGTTTTCAGTTTTGGTTTCAGGTACTTCCGGTAGCGGAGGGAAGAGCTTGGGGTGATCGCATGGCTCACACCATTGATTAGTCAGCTTGGGATGTTTTACTCTTATAATAAAAATATGTTTTGGAAATGATACTCTGAATTCATGTTATGACTTATGATATGTTTTATGAATATGACTTTGGTAATGATTTAAAGAAAAATTTTTGGTACGGATTTTTGGGACGTTACACATTTTATGGGAAAAAAATAATTTTAGAGGTTTAGGTTTTAACTCTATTGTGCAGCTCTTGTTTGAGTCCAACCGTTGTAGTTTGAGACTTCTCATTCAAAGAATCATCTAGTTCTTGTAATATGTAATTGTATTTGTGGGATAGTTAGAGAAAGTTAGTGGGAGTTCCTTCTATGGATGATAGCGGAGAGTGGTGTGGAGTTTTCCCTAGGGAAACCTAGGATGAGATTTAGTGATGAGAGCCTTATCTGTGAAGGAAATGCTGGATATAAAGTAGCTTGGTTGAGTTAAGGCACTTCTTTAGGAAAGTACAGATAGATGTGGAATGTAGTATAGGCCCGTACTACTGGAAGTAGAGGATCCATACTCGATCCAAGGAGGGCTACGATGAAGCTAGGAAGCTTGTGGAGTTTTTATTTCCCCGATGTTTATATTTTGATGTGTAATCTGATAATTTGCATTGGTCTATTTTCAATATGGTGGTATTGCGGGGCAGACCAATTGGCAGCTCTGGTATTGGTGAGGGCTCGGGCTCGGGTTCAGGAGTCGAGCGGCTTGATGACCAAACAAGGGAGTCCATCTCATCTGAGATTACATGCAGTATCCTTTAGCAGACTCATGTGATCTTTGGCATAGTCAAAGAGGGTATTTTGGAGATTCTTGATAAGCGGTTGAGTTCCTTTCGCACCGAAATTGTGGCTTTGGTCGGGACGCATTCTCTGACTTTTAGGGAGTTAAAGGCATGTGGAGATCTGGATTATCACAGGGCAAGGGACCCTATTATGAGCAGCAGGTAGCTAGCAGATGTTGCTAACGCCTTCTGTACCAGCCAATGTCCCGAGGGGGACAAAGTCAGACTAGTTTCCTGCCTCTTGAAGGATAGGGCACGTGATTGGTAGGATGAGGTAGGGCATGTTGTGGGTGATGATGTTGTTGATCAATGAATTGGAGTGATTTCTCGACCAGGTTCCGAGTCGATTTTGCACTGGTGATTGAGGTGCAACAGCTGGCACGAGAGTTCCAGGATCTCCGCCAGACTACTGAGACGGTGGATGAGATCACCGCTATGTTCAGGGAGAGGGCACTTCTAGTTCCATAGTATATGGCGGAAGAGGAGATGAACAAGGCCCCGTACCATGAGATTTTGAGGAGTGATATTCGGCAGTTTGTTAGCCGATCCAGCTGCAAGACGCTGGAAGACATGATAGCGAGGGCTAGAGAAAGGGTGATTGACTTGGAGATGGAGAAAAATAGGAAGCCATATTCTGTGTCAAGTGTTGAGGGTTCGAGCAAGGGGCTCAAGGTATCTGATTCTAGATCGAGAGGCCAACATGGTCGTAGCCATTGTGGCAAGTGCGGCAAGGTGCACGAGGGGACGTGCAGAGTGGGTGGTTCTGGTTGCTTCAAGTGCATTCAGACTGGTCATATGAGCAAGGATTGTACTGCTGCCACAACCACCACTCAGGTATCTAATCTGATTTGCTTTTAGTGCAATCAGATGGGCCACATGAAGGCCCATTGTCCGACTTTGGCTACAGCAGGACTGGTGTCAGCACCTGCTCTTGCGACTCTTCGGATTACTAACGGCCGCCAGGGCCGGGTAGATGTGCCTGCAGCGAAGAGCATGGCTTTCCAGCTGATGGAAAAGAAGGCGCGTGCAGCTCCCGATGTTGTAACGGGTATGTATCTTCTCCTTATCTCTTTATTTATATTGAATTGTTTGCTTATGTTTATGTGTTTTATTTTAGGAACATTCCTTGTGAACGGTATCTCTGCTTTGGTATTATTTGATTCAGGGGCTACCTGATCATTTGTATCTCTTTCTCTTATCAAGAGATTTTCTGGAGCTCAGGGGGAGCTAGATTTCCCTCCAGATGTTGAGGTTGCTGATGATATGTCTATTCGAGTTGTGAGGGTTCATCGTGGTTATACTCTCTAGTTATTCAATGAGCAGTATCCAATTCATCTATTTCCCATTCCTCTGCATGGGAACAAGGTTATCATGGGAATGGATTGGTTGATCCCTAATGAGGCAATGATCGACTGCAGGCAGCAGTTAGTGTAACGCCTGTATATTCGAGCTAGTCACTTTAGAGACAATAAACATCAAAAATGACTTTTTGATAGAATATTATTTAAGATAAATAATCTTAACCAAGTTATAGCATATGTCTCAAGGGTACCGTACATATAAAGAACGCTGAAATCTGAGTTATAACGAAGAAGTTATGACCCGTCGAAGTTTTACGGTTAAACCGGCACAGCACTGCGTAACGTAAAAAGTGAATTTTTAATAAATTACTTTTTAGCCTTATATATCTAAACTAAATTCATAATATATGTTAAACCGAGAACGTACATAAAAACAACGTCCAAATCTGAATTTGTATGAGGAAGTTATGATTTTTCTAAGATTTAGCCTAGCAGTGCACAGCCTGGAAATCGAATTTTAGATTGATCGATTTTTAGCCAGCACAACCTGAATGAGAATTGAAAATCTCATTAATAGGATTTCAATGATAAAAAGACAGTATAAAACGGAGTTCGTATGTAGAAGTTATGAATTTTACAAGGTCGTTAACAATGTAATCTTCTCATACTGTTAAATTTAAAATCGGTCGAAAATTAGTTGATGGGGTCAAAAGGAAAGTTGTAGATCCAGTTGCTACCTACATGTGGATATAAAGAATATCAAAAACAGAGCTTATATGTAAAAGTTACAGATGTTAGAAGATAATTAGTTTTTGGAAAAACCAGGAGGCGCCACGTGGCATGATCTAAGCCACTGCTTCCTCGCCACGGCTTGCCACCAGATGGTGACACCTGGCCACGAACGCCCAGCGTTCAGCTAGGGAACACTATGCGTTCATGAACGCCCTACGTTCAGCTCTTGAACGCCCCGCGTTGTGTATGCTAACTTTCTACCTACTCATAAAACTTTCACTAACCTTGCAACCGCTTTGTGTATGCTAATCATACATAACATTGGATTTGATAGATGGTCAGATAATTGATTCTAACCTAAGACCACAACCAGACAAAGAACAAGAAATAAGGCTAAATCAAACATAGAAATAAGGCTAAATCAAACATTCTCATGCTATAAAATCTTAGTTATGTATAACCATGATGCATACACTAAGAAACTATAGTAATAGTATCAGTTCCATATAGCATATCAAGAAATCCCCCTAGGATATCAAGCATCATAAATCAAGCAATTGTATCATACAATTCTAGAAGATCCTTGTCCTATAAACTAGCATGAATTTCTAATATATCATCAATACACATAAAACTAGTGTGGGTATCTTGGGGAATAACTTTCCTTGGGCTCCGGCTGATTGTACACATCACATCCTCTCATTTGACTATTTTGAATTTCATTATGAAAAATATTTTGCGGATCCATAGTTTGAGTCTGTAATCACACAGGCGTTCATCCAATTCTCTCAAACCAGGCTATGATACCAACTTGTAACATCCCAAAAACTATGATAAAATTTTCCATTTTTATAAAACATTTTCACAAAAACCATAGATAATCAACCATTGTTTTCAAATCAAATCCACAGAATTAGAGTATCAAATAATGTCTCAAAACATAAATCAACAGGAGGATGTGTACGATCACTCCTTCACCTTTCCTCGATCATCTAAAGTACTTGAAAAACATTGAAATCCACAACTGTAAGCCAAAGCTTAGTGATTTGCCCCAAAAAACCCCCACACACAACAATATATATACAATGCATGCACACCAGGCCCACAATATAAGACTAGATTGCCCCCAAGCCCACATCATAAGACTAGATTGCCCCTTTCGACCCTCAGCTTATGACTAGATTGCTTCCTAGCCTACAACATAAGACAGGATAGCCATTCCAGCCCTCGGCTTATGAATGATTGCTCCTTGGTTTGTTGGCTTACAACATAAAGCAATATTTCCTCAAACCAACCGCACCATGTCGACATATGCAAACAATAATCAATAACTAGCAAGTACAAGTAATCATACAGATCTACCAAATCTAATAGATCACTATAGTATACTAATATCCTACACACAATGACATATAGTTCAATCTAGAGTATAGTGAAAAAACTCACCTCGTAGTTTAGAAGATAACAACACTTATCACATATCTAATAACCAACACTACAGGTCACCTATACAGCAAATAGGCACCAAATCTCAAACTACAGCCCAAAACCCTAAATTTGACCTAAAGTCAAACTTGGTCAAAAGTCAACATTCAAAGTCAAATTCAACACTCAAGAGTCATTCAGTCGGTTGCCACGTCGTGACCTCCTGTTGGTTACATAGTGGCAGAAAATAGTTGTGAAACAGGCCATCGTTATGTCGTGAAGACCAACATGTTACGTCGTCAAGAACGTTATTGTAACAATCAAAAGTCACAAAAATTTTAAAATTTTCAAAATCAACCATTCATCAACATTGTTTACAAGAATAGTCATTATTTCAAAAGTATTATTTCAATTCAGAGTTTTCCCTAAGACCCAGTAACATAAACTGGAAGTTGTGTACAATCACGCCTTTGCCTTTTCATGATCCTCTGAAGTACCTGAAACAATAAACTAAAAATTGTAAGCCAAATCTTAGTGAGTTCCCCTAAAGTACTAGCACACATACACATATAATAGCATATACCGGGTCCACATCTAGAAAGACCAGATTACCCCAAGCCCTCAGCTCATGCCTGGAATGCTCTTGAGCCATCAGTATGAGTATAGCATGCCATTCAGGGCATCAACTTATATTTGGAATGCTCGTGGGTTTGTTGGCTACAACACAAAGCAGTACAACCTCAACCTAACCCAATATGTCGACATATGTAACAAATAAACATAAACATAGAACCAACAAATATAATAATCATACAGATCTCCTAATCAGCCATCGACTAGCATAACGCTATCCTAACCAGGATAAATAATCTAATGGTCTGGCATTTGTGCCTTCGACACACGATACAGTGAGAAGAAACTCACCTAACAGTCTGACGAATAGCTGAACAATACATTGCTCTGAATACTGATTCTATAGGTTACCTATTCAACAAATAGATACCATGGTTTAAATATAGCTCAAAATACCCAAAACACCTCTAAGTCAAACTTGGTCCACCATGGTCAAAGTCAAAGTTAACGGTCATGGATTCAACTCAGTCCATTCAGCTGAGTACACGGGGCGTACTTAGCTTTTACATTGGGCGTACTCTGGCTTTGATCGGAGTCGGACGGTTACGTTGGGCTATGCACATCGTACACACATAATTTATTTTCCTCAATAAGAGCTTAATGCATTGAGCTCTCACGTCCCAATTTCAGATCCAAGGACAAAATACCACTAAGATTCATAAAGTTTCAAACTTTATGACTTTACATGCCTAATAAGTGCTTAATACACAAAATCCTAACTTCTTAAGACCTTCTAGAGCATGCATGGGGAAAAACTAAGCATCAAGACCACATTTTATGAATCAAGACCCCTCATTAGGTCTGAAAGGATGACTTATTCGATTAAGAGCATGCCATGCTCAAGAATCATCATAGTTGAGACCAAAAATGCCCTAAATGAAGAAATGGCTAGATCTACAAGATAAGATGATCAAGTACACCCTGCATACACGGTGTAGGCTTAGTGTACTAAGGTCTGCCCAAGTACGCCCAGCGTACTAAGGGTTTGGCCAAAAATCACCAAAATGCCACTATGGGCCATTCTTGCAATCTTTCTTAAGCACAAGGGTCAAAATGTCATATTCCTTCATACATAAGGATAAAAGTGAAAATGCATCATCATCGGGATGTTACAGCTATAAACAACTTAATGCCTTAACCAACTAGGTAAAAATAAAAGGAAAATGATATCAAATCCCATGTATGGAACCCAAAGCTTACTAATAATCCAGATCTGGAAAAGGGGATATAAAGGAGTCACAAGAACTCATAAAGTTGCCAACTTTTTGAGTTTCCAACACTCAAACTCCTTCAAAACATGGGAAAATTGAACCAGACCCCAAATCTAACATGCTTGAGCTAAAAATTCAGGAACTTGAGGACTTACAAGAATCCTAATGCAACTCAAGATGATGAAAGAGTGGCTTGCTAGCTGAGATGATGCATCAAAATGCCTTCTCTTCTTCTTCAAAGCTTCAAATCACCAAAAGGGGGCCAAAGATTGAATATGGAGGATTAGGGTTTCTTGAGGGAGAATGGAGGTGATAGAGGTTGGGAGTGTGCAAACCCTAGCCCCTCACTTCCTTTAAATATGGGCCCAACCTCGAAAGTAGGGTTTTTGCACGCAAAAGTTGTCACGTCATGACCAACATATGTGTCACGTCGTGACGGTCAATGAGATGTGTGTTCCTCACCAGGCATGTAACAACGTAAATTTTAAAACAATTTTTCACTTTTTAATAATACAATTTCATTCATAAAATTTCTCAATTTTCAATGTATCACATAACAAATCCATAAAATCACATCCCAAGATCAAGTACATAAAAGTCTGATAGTGTGTACTGGTCATGCCGGCGCCTTCGCGCGATCATCACTAGGACCTGAAACACATAACACAACAACTGTAAGGATAAATGCTTAGTGAGTTCCCCAAAATACCACATACAACACATACGCCACTCGAGGCTACAGTATGACCCTCGGTCGATGTGTCTCAGCGGGACCCTCCAGCCCTGTAGCTCATTGGACCCTCTGGTCCGGTCATAGCTCGTTGGACCCTTCAGCCCGGTCTGTATCGTTGGACCCTACGGTCCGGTCTGAATCGTTGGACACTCCGGTCCGGTCTATACAATCATATAGCATACATATATCACATTGCACATAATATCATACATATACATAGCACATAAGACCCTCCGGTCAACACATAAATACCACTCTAGGTAATGTATAGTGAGAAGACTCACCTCGGGTATCTCAGATATTCTCGCACTCAAACACACTGGTCTAGCCCCCGCCTAAACACATAAACAGCACCCTTAAATAAATAACGGCTCTCAAGGCTAGACTAAATCCACTCCTACAATTCCACAAAAGGGTAAAAGACCATTTTACCCCTCCCTAACCCAAAAGTCCAAAGGTTGACCAAAACCCTAAAAAGTCAACGGAAGTCAACAGGAGACGGTACGTGGTGCGTACCTTCTCTGTACGTGTGGCGTACACCAGCGAACCACAATCGGGGTCTTAACCCCTTACGCTGCGCGTACTGAGAGATACACCCAGCGTAAGTCTTAGTTTCAGCCTTTCCTTGGATTTTGGTCTTAAACGGTTAAGACACTCATTCAACTTTCAGATCCGACTTTCCCTAAGCCTCTTATCCCATAAAGTCGGAACCTTTAAGCCTTTGCATGGCTGTAAAGGTCCCTACACTCTCTAACACCTTTCCTTCTTCCTCAAAAGGTCTAGATCTCATGCATGGCTCAATATTCATGTCCAAGATGGCATTTTTATGAACATACAACTCTTATAGTCCTGAAATATGGTATATCTAGGCCAATGGAGACCATTTGCTCATAAAGTCTCCACCTTGGACCGAAAACCCTAGAAATTGGTCCAAGAATCACACAACACAAATGACAGGGAAAGTTTTGAGCTTTTTACCTCAGAAAGAAGCTCCAACCTCTGAAAAGCTCGGATCTACTCTTGTTCACCAACTCCTAGCTTCCAAAATGGCCTCCTCTTCTCTTCCACCACCTTGAAATGGCACTTTGAAGCTTAGAACACCAACACACTAGCTAGAAACAAAGGAGGACTCTCTATTAGGATTTCACTCTCTGAAATGGAGGCTGAGGATAAGGCCTTAGCATCCCTTTTGTAGTGCACAAGCCACAATTAGGGTTTTCACTTGGGCTCGCTACGCCGAGTGTAACCCTGGGTACGCCCAGCGTACCTAGGCGAATCAGCGTCCAAATTAAGCGCATGAGTACGCGCAGCGTACGCCTAGCGTACTCATTTGCTACAAAATTCACTCAAGGGCTAAACTTGACAACTTGACAAAACAGAAGGGTTAAATAACTTTACCTGAATTTCGGGATGTTACAATTCTCCCCCACTAGAATTAGACTTCTCCCTCGAAGTCTCATGCTGAAAAAAGCTCCGGATGCACCTCCCGCATTTCTGACTCCGGCTCCCAAGTCAGCTCAGACCCCCTCCGATGTTGCCACTAGACCTGCACCAGGGGCACCTCCTTGTTCCTCAGAATCTTGATCCTCCGATCCATAATCGCAATTGGCCTTTCAACATAATTCAGGCTCGCATCCACCTGAATATCCTCCAATGACACCACCGCCGACTCGTCGGCTATGCACTTCCTCAACTGAGACACATGGAAAGTGTCATGAATCCGGCTTAGCTCCACGGGTAGCTTTAAATGATATGCCACCCTGCCCACCCTAGTGGTCACCCTGAACGGACCGATGTACCGGGGCCCCAGCTTTCCCCTCTTCCTGAATCGGATCACCCCTTTCCAAGGAGATACCTTCAGGAGTAGTAAATCTCCCACCTGAAACTCAAGTTCGGACCGTCGCCTATCCGCATAGCTCTTCTGGCGACTCTTAGCTGTCAATAACCTCTGTCTGACCTGCTGTATATGCTCAGTCGTCTAAAGCACTATCTCAGTACTGCCCATCACCCGTTGTCCTACTTCTCCCCAACATATGGGAGTCTGACACCTCCTCCCATACAACAACTCGAAAGGAGGCATACTGATACTCGAATTGTGGTTGTTGTTATAGGAGAACCCATCCAATGGAAAGTACGTGTCCCAACATCCTCCGAAGTCCAGCACACATGCCTGAAGCATGTCCTCGAGCGTCTGAATAGTCCGTTCACTTTGACCGTCCGTCTGTGGGTGGTAGGCGGTGCTGAAATGCAGTTTCGTACCCAACTCCTCATGGAACTTTTTCCAGAACCTGGAAGTGAAATGTACATCTCGATCTGACACGATCAAGATTGGTACAACATGCCGCGATACCACCTCCATCTCGGCCAGTCTCTCTGCGAACGAGCTCTCACTGATAGACATGAAGTGAGCGCTCTTCGTCAACCGATCAACGATCACCCAAATTGCGTCAACACCTCTCGCGGTCCTCGGTAATTTGGTGATAAAATCCATAGAAATCTATTCCCACTTCCACTGAGTAACCTCAAGTGGCTGCAACTTGCCATGCGGACGCTAGTGCTTGGCCTTAACCCTGCGACAGGTCAAGCACCTCTCCACGAACCACGCCACATCCCTCTTTATACAGGGCCACCAGTATTCTGTCTTCAGGTCCAGATACATATTAGTGGCCCCTGGATGAATCGAAAACCTCGATCTATGTGCCTCCTCCATCAAAATGGTATGCGCTCCACCAGCAAACGGTACCCAAATTCGACCTTGAAAGGTCAAAAGCCCTCGACTATCGGTGGTGAACTCAGATACCTACCCGATCACCCGCTCTCTCTTGCGGTTCTCCGGTAACACGGCCTCTGCCTAAGCCCCCCGAATGGTGTCCAACACTGGCATCATAACTATCGGTCGCATGCAGATATCTCGAATTGGGGCACTCTCTGCTCTACGGCTTAGAGCATCAGCTACAACATTACCTTTACCCGGGTGGTACATGATTTCACAATCATAATCCTTTACCACATCCAACCATCTCCTCGGGCGCATGTTCAGTTTGGGCTGATCCATCAAATACTTCAAACTCTTGTGGTCCGTGTATATGGTACACCGAACCCCATATAGGTAGTGACGCCAAATCTTGAGGGCAAACACCACTGCCCCCAATTCCAGATCGTGGGTGGGATACCTCGTCTCATGAGGCTTCAGCTGCCTCGATGCATATGCTATCACGTGTCCCTTCTGCATAAGCATTGCACCTAAACCCCATATCGATGTGTCACAATATACCACAAAATCTTCCATTCCATCCGGAAGGGCTAACACCGGGTCTTCGCATAATCTCTGGCGAAGTGTCTCGAATGAGGCCTGCTGCTCTGGACCCTAACTAAAAGTCACGCCCTTCTGGGTCAACCTGGTGAGAGGAACCGCAATCTTGGAGAAATCCCTGATAAATCTTTGATAATAGCCGGCCAATCCCAGAAAGCTCCTGATCTCGGTGGGGGGTCTCGGCACCCCCAGCTCATCACTGCCTCAATCTTGGCCGGATCGACCAGTATCCCTTAATGGTTAACGAGGTGTCCCAAGAACTGGACCTCTCGCAACCAGAAATCACACTTGTAGAATTTGGCGAAAAGCCTCTCCGCCCTCAACACCCCGAGAATCTCTCTCAGATGTTCCTCATGCTGATCTCTAGATCTCGAATACACCAATATGTCATTGATGAACACAATCACCGAATGATCCAACATCAGCCTGCATACCATGTTCATGAGATCCATGAACGCTACCGGTGCATTGGTGAGCCCAAAAGGCATCACCACGAACTCGTAATGCCCACAACGAGGTCTGAACACCGTCTTCTGGATATCCTCACCCCGCACTCTCATTTGATGATACCCAGACCTCAGATCAATCTTGGAGAACCAAGATGCTCCCTGCAATTGATCGAACAGATCATCGATCCTCGGTAAGGGATAACGGTTCTTGACCGTCAACTTGTTCAACTCCCGGTAATCAATGCATATCCGGTGTGAACCATCCTTCTTTTTGACAAAAAGGATCGACACTCCCCAAGGCAAGCTACTCGGTCTGATAAATCCCTTCCCCAACAGCTCCTGAAGTTGTGAGGATAACTCCTGCATCTCTGGCGGTGCAAGGCTATAGGGTTCCTTGGCAATAGGCACCGCTCCCGGAACTAAATCAATACGAAACTCCACTTGCCTCTCGGGAGGCACACCCGGCAGCTCCTCGAGAAAAACGTCCAGGAACTCTCGCACTATCGGTACCTCATCAACCGATCTCAGCCTCTCCACTGCCACTCGTGTGTCCATCATGTAAACCACAAACCCACTACAGCCTTGATGTAGACTCTGCCTTGCCCTATCAGCTGAACAAAATGCTGACACAGGACGGGTACCCTTGTCGTACACCGTAAGTACTCCCCCACTAGGGTCTCGTATCGTCACTAACTGTCGCTTGCAGTCTGTAACAGCCCCAAAACGGCTCAACCAATCCATGCCCACTATAACACAAATGTCCCCCGTCGCAATCGGAACCAGATCAATCGGGAACTTGACACCGAAGATCTCGAGTTCACATCCCCGAATCACCTCAGTAGCATAAACCGCTCGCTCGTCGGCTATGGAGACCCGAAGAGGTCGACCCAGCGCCTCTCGAAAAATACTGATATGATGACTAAAAACTAACGACACAAAGGATCGACTCGCACCCGAGTCAAATAGCACCAAAGCAGGTACATAATTCACAAGAAAAGTACCTACGCATATCATAATATAAGCACAATATCTCAGACTCAAAATAAATAGGGGAGAGAATACATACCAGCCACAACGTCGGGTGTTGCGCGGACCTCCTCCGCTGTCAACTGGAAGGCTCTCCCACGAGCCTTTGGTGCCTCGGCCTTCGCTGGCCGAATCTCGGTAGCTCTAGCAGCAGGTGCAGATCCATGCGTCGATCCCTAAAGTAGCTGAGGGCACTCGGCCTTCCGATGGCCGGTCTGGTTGCAATGAAAGCAAACTGAGAATCCCTTGGGGCAATCCCTCACATAATGCCCCTCCTTCCCATACTTGTAACACACCCCTGCTCTGCACACCCCCTCGTGACTCTTGTCGCACTTCCCACAAGCGCGACCCTTTGGACCCCCAGATCTTGAATCAGCGGGCTTTTCCCGCGTGGCTGTCGGCTGAGACTGTGCCGGCCGCCGATCCCTCCCCTGAGACTCCGCCTCCTCCCTGGCCTGAGTCTCTAGCTCGATCTCCCTCTTCCGAGCATCTGTCTGGAGTTCGGCAAATGTCCGGTAAGTCGAGTTCGCCACGAACTCACGAATATCTCTCCTCAGAACACTCAGATATCGGATCATGCGTGCCTGCTCGGTAGACACCTGTTCAGGGTAAAAAATCGCCCTCTTATGAAACTTCCGGGTAATCACAGTAACCAAATCAGTACCCTGCTTGAGGGTCAAAAACTCCTGAGCCAGTCGTCCCCTTTCCACAGGGGGAACGTACTCATCACGAAACATAGTGGTAAACCTTTCCCAGGTCACCGCAGTAAGCTCAGCTGGGGTGAAATCTGCCGATAAACTTCCGCCAGTCCTTCGCCCCCAAGCGAAGCTGGTTCAGCGCGAACCGCACCCTCAAATGTTCCAGACACGAGCAGGTATAGAAACATTCCTCAACATCAGCAATCCATCTCATTGCAGCGATCGGATCCTGCGTCCCATCAAACTCTGGTGGCTTCGTGTTTCTGAACTCTCGGTACAACAACGAGTCGCCTCCTTGCGGCTTAGCAGCAGCGACTGCTGTGGTGGCCGCAGCAACAGCGGCATCAGTAATAGCGGCATACCTCTCATCAAAAGTCTCGATCAACGTGGTCTTGATAGACCCGAACATCTCTGGTATCTCAACTCATATGGCCGCAGCCACCTCCTCATGAATCAGCCGGCAGATCTCCTCATCACTGACACTACTGCTCTCAGGTGTGTGTCGTGTCCCAACCATGGTGTCTCTGAGACACAACAAAAAATTATCAGAGACTCGTTCGAGCATACTCGCACTCAATAACGCAACCCTACTTGTCCCCTAGTATCCTAAGGATTCTTACTTGGGTTGCACATTGATCCGGTGTTTTCAGTAGTACGGGCCCTATACTACCGACCACACCGCATCAGTATTCACCCCAAGTCCTCCTCCTTGGATCCCAGATCACAAGTACTCTACTCTCACTATACATTGGTTACTTTCCAGTAGGGCTCTCATAAACCCCTCGCTGCTACCTACCCACTCTCAAAGCATCTCATAGTAGCAATACTCTCCTAGGCTAAGGCATCACAATTCAGGCCACTCTAGTCCAAATATGAATACATGGCCTACTCTAGCATGCATAACATATCATATCATATCTCATAACACATACGTAAGGGTATTTTGGGAAATCACCGTTCGGGCGATGGCTGACCGTACACACTGCTTCCTCCTGTTTTCCCTTTTTCTTCTTTAGAAAAATTGTTTATTTTATTACAAACTTTCTCAATTCCTCAGTTTGAGTTCAGACACGCCCGAAGGTGCATCTGAATCCCTCAAACCAAGGCTCTGATACCAATTTGTAACAACGTAAATTTTAAAACAATTTTTCACTTTTTAATAATACAATTTCATTCATAAAATTTCTCAATTTTCAATGTATCACATAACAAATCCATAAAATCACATCCCAAGATAAAGTACATAAAACTCTGATAGTGTGTACTGGTCATGTCGGTGCCATTCTGCGATCATCACTAGGACCTGAAACACATAACACAACAACTGTAAGGATAAATGCTTAGTGAGTTCCCCAAAATACCACATACAACACATACGCCACTCGAGGCTACAGTATGACCCTCCGTTCGATGTGTCTCAGCGGGACCCTCCAGCCCTGTAGCTCATTGGACCCTCTGGTCCGGTCATAGCTCGTTGGACCCTTCGGCCCGGTCTGTATCGTTGGACCCTACGGTCCGGTCTGAATCGTTGGACACTCCGGTCCGGTCTATACAATCATATAGCATACATATATCACATTGCACATAATCTCATACATATACATAGCACATAAGACCCTCCGGTCAACACATAAATACCACTCTAGGTAATGTATAGTGAGAAGACTCACCTCGGGTATCTCAGATATTCTCGCACTCAAACACACTGGTCTAGCCCCCGCCTAAACACATAAACAGCACCCTTAAATAAATAACGGCTCTCAAGGCTAGACTAAATCCACTCCTACAATTCCACAAAAGGGTAAAAGACCATTTTACCCCTCCCTAACCCAAAAGTCCAAAGGTTGACCAAAACCCTAAAAAGTCAACGGAAGTCAACAGGAGGCGGTACGTGGTGCGTACCTTCTCTGTACGTGTGGCGTACACCAGCGAACCACAATCGGGGTCTTAACCCCTTACGCTGCGCGTACTGAGAGATACACCCAGCGTAAGTCTCAGTTTCATCCTTTCCTTGGATTTTGGTCTTAAACGGTTAAGACACTCATTCAACTTTCAGATTTGACTTTCCCTAAGCCTCTTATCCCATAAAGTCGGAACCTTTAAGCCTTTGCATGGCTGTAAAGGTCCCTACACTCTCTAACACCTTTCCTTCTTCCTCAAAAGGTCTAGATCTCATGCATGGCTCAATATTCACGTCCAAGATGGCATTTTTATGAACATACAACTCTTATAGTCCTGAAATATGGTAGATCTAGGCCAATGGAGACCATTTGCTCATAAAGTCTCCACCTTGGGACCGAAAACCCTAGAAATTGGTCCAAGAATCACACAACACAAATGACAGGGAAAGTTTTGAGCTTTTTACCTCAGAAAGAAGCTCCAACCTCTGAAAAGCTCGGATCTACTCTTGTTCACCAACTCCTAGCTTCCAAAATGGCCTCCTCTTCTCTTCCACCACCTTGAAATGGCACTTTGAAGCTTAGAACACCAACACACTAGCTAGAAACAAAGGAGGACTCTCTATTAGGGTTTCACTCTCTGAAATGGAGGCTGAGGATAAGGCCTTAGCATCCCTTTTATAGTGCACAAGCCACAATTAGGGTTTTCACCTGGGCTCGCTACGCCCAGCGTAACCCTGGGTACGCCCAGCGTACCTAGGCGAATCCGCGTCCAAATTAAGCGCATGAGTACGCGCAGCGTACACCCCAGTACGCCCAGCGTACTCATATGCTACAAAATTCACTCAAGGGCTAAACTTGACAGCTTGACAAAAGAGAAGGGTTAAATAACTTTACCTGAATTTGGGGATGTTACAAGGCATCATCATGTCGTGACACAAATGTGCTCACGTCGTGACTAAGGCTTTCATCCTTAAATTTTTAAATAAATATTTAGAAGTGATGTTTACCTGGAACTGGGTATTACATTGGTAAAACCATAAAAATAGTTTATTTTAGCTTATAGACTAGCTTTGATAAGCTACTTTGAAATAACTTTTGAGAAGCTTATGTAGTTTTTTCAAAAAGATTCAAAAAATGCTCTTAATTATATCTTGTGATAGTTTTTTTGTTATGCACCTAAACGTATGTTTATGTCATTTTACATTTGCAATCGGCTTATCAATTATTTTTTACCAAACTCTATTAATTCATAAGCTAGTTTATTAGTTATAAGCTAATTTTTTTAAGTTATAAACTAGTTTTTCAACTAGTCTTTCAAATACAATCTTCGAATCTTCACTAAAGGCAAGCCCTTCTCCCGAACCGTATTTGGGGTAGGGTGAACCCGTTTAAATTTGCGGCAGGACAACTATTTTTGAGTTTTAAAGTGTCTTTTAGTTTAGTTGTTGATTTCTAAAAAAAAGTTTATTATTAATCTTTATTTATTATAGTTTATTCCAAATAAAACCATGGAGATCATATAATTTCCAAGATTAAAAGTGTTAAACTACTAATGTAAAGAAATTCAAAGCTTTGAAAGTCAATGATGTAAACCACGAGTTGATCCTACCTTAAAGTTGCATGGAGCAGCCATATATACATCTCGTCAACGCCAGCAGCTTATCATTTATTGCCCTTTTTTGTATTTCAACGAGTGTTTTAATTTATTGCTATTAATTAATGAAGTTATTTCATTAAAGTCATGAGTTTGTTTGATCATGTTAGTTTAACGGTTTCTATAAGTATGGGAAGAAAAGGGGAAAAAATATATTCTTTATTTGTATTATTCAAGTTTGAAAAATAGAGAAAAAAAAAATGACACTAAAAAAAGATATATGAAGGTTTTATAATTATACTATTCATATATGTTTCATATAAAATATAAAATATATAAAAATATATAATGTTTCGTCATTAAAAAAATTCAATGGTTTATGATTTCTTTTTTGTGGCTCTCTTCCCGTCTTCCGTAAAAGTTCTAAAAGGAAAATGCTTGAAAGTTTCTTTCCCTTTCTCTCCCATTTTTATCCTACAAAAATCAATTCTATAATAAAACTCTTTTCTGACTTATCTCCGTTTCCATGTTTTTGTCTCCATTTTTTTGTGAGCACAACATTAAGAACTTTTTACCTTCATTCAAAAAATCAAAGTTGAATTCATTGAAAACTATAATCAAATTTTGGTTTTTAATTTGAATTCAGGTTATATTATATAGCCTACAATTCAAAATTTTCTATGATTTGATTTTTAAAACAAATTTCTAACAAAATTGAATTCGACTAAAAAAATTTTGACCGAGGAAAGAGTCGACAGAGATAGGGGTGGGTGCTTAGATTTTGGCCTGATACTATGAAATATAAAATACGGCTAACAATGATACAAACATATATAGTCAACCTCCTCAATAAGAATACAAAGTGGGTTTGGAATTAACAAACAGTGAAATCTTCTGTAAAGTTTCATAAATTTGACCTTATTTATGACAAAGTTTTGGCTTTTTTTTTAACAATAAACGGCAACACATAAAAGGATATGAAACTGACAATCGTTTGCGATTTCATTATTTTAGACAATAGTTTTGGATTATAGTTGGTAATTTTCAGAAAAATGTCTATATTATTAGTTTATTCACGATAAAATCATTATAACAAAATAATAATACAATATCATAATATATTAAGATAATATGACAAAGAATGAATTACAATAAGATAATATCTTTTTTTTTCAATAAGTACGATTACATTAAGTCAAGACAATATTTTACAAAGAATATAGTAAAATTAAAATAGGATATCCTCTTTTTTTAAACGTAAACAATATCATAATATATTAAGATTATATGACAACAAGAATAAACAAGATTACAATAAGATAATATTGTAATTAAAAAAATAATATATCAAACAGAGAGAATAAAATAAGATTTATAGCTATATAATATATTAGATTATAGCTCGTGGAAACCCCAATTAATATTTATAATTAAAATTTTATAATAAAAGCTTATAATTATTAATCAACTGTTTTAAATAAAATATTAGTTAGAATATTTGGGTTTTTTTTATTTATGCAAAATTATAATTATTGGTTCAAATAAATATATAAATTTATTTTTCAAAATATATTAGACATTTTTTATTTGTGACTAATTAGATGAACTTTGACCCTTAAATATGATAGTTTTATTTTTCACTTTTCAGTTAACTAAATATAATTTCTTTTTTTTTCCCCACTTTTTAGCATAAATAGAATTCACGTTAGTTTATAAATTTGTATAAGAAAATAAGTTAATTAAGAGTGTTATATAATTGTTATATGAGTTTATAATGAATGATTCAAAATAAATATGTGAACTTATTTTTATAATATATAGGATATTATTCATGCGTAAAAAAAATTAAAAAACCAATGATAGCATATAATTAAATATTAAATTAAACCTTAATATAAAAATAAACCACCACAATTAGTGACCATCTTCAATCAATTACACAAAATTTATTAACAAATATTGACATTATAATACTTAGTCATTTTGTATATTTATAAAAATTAAAAACACAAAGCAAACGATTGGCGTCGGTTGGAATTGAGGACGAGGATTTTGAAATTGAAAGTTTTATGGCTTCGACGAAGGTAAGATTCAACCCAGTTCATAGTAATTTTCCTTTTTTTCTTGAAATTATGAACATAAAAGTGTTTAGGGGATCGAATATTACCTGTTAAATATGCAGGACCAATCCATTTGAAGATGATAGCTTGCAATTTCTCCGGACACGATATCTCAAAGACTGGTTGCTTCAAGAAATCATCAGGTACTTTTAAAATTTTCAGCAAAATATAATTTCAAATTCCTGAAATTCGAAAATGCTAAAAATTAGACCAATTTTGTTGATTGTATATACTCACGAAATTAAAATGGATAGTATTTTAGTGAAATACATTCCATAGTTTTGAATTTATAAATCAAACATGACCATTATTGTAAATACGACAAAAAGGGACCAAATATGTTATTTTTCTGCCACTAAGAGGGACCATTCATGTAATTGTTTACAACATTGATCAAATGTGTAAAACTGTCAAATCAAGGACCAATCTAGTAAATAAGTAAAAAAAAAAGAAACAATTGTTGTAAATCTGTCAGAAACAGACACAACCATTCTTTTAAAAATGACAAAAAGGGACCAAATGTGTAAAAATATAAAATCAAGGACCCTTAATGTAAATATGACAAACATGGAATAAATGTGTAAAACTGTAAAAACATGAACTATTATGGTAAATAATTAAAACAAGGACCATTTTTGTAAATTTGGAAAACACACACACAAACTGTATAAATGACAAATATGCCCCTGCTCATTCACAAACTAACATGTATTAAGTAAAGGACCAATATTATTTCATTAACAACTTTTTATGCTTCATCATTATGGCAGGTACAATAATATTAGAATACTAAAAGTTCAAAGTTAACAAAAAAATGACAATCTGTCATTGCTCATACAGAAACAATAGTCACAAACAAACACCCCACAGGAATTTGAAATTAAAAATTCAAAACTATGGAATGTATTTCTTTAAAAAGGGAAATGGTGTAATGGGTGTATCTTTGAATTACTTGTTGACATAAATAGAATTTTGTAATTGGTGTAATGGGTAGATCTTTAAAAAGGGAAATGAAAGTAGAATGATGTAATTACATAAAAATTGATTGAACTTATAGAATAATCTTAACAGTAACTTATTTAAAAGTAACATGTTATCTCTTTTGATGGTTCTATGTTTTTTCTAGTAGAATGCTATAAAATGATATTTTGTTTTGAAAAGTAGGGTGCTATAAAATGTTGTATTTAGGCCTAAATAAACGTTATTAAAGGGAAGGAGACTACAGGGAGTTAAATTATAAAAACAGAGATGTTACATGGTTTTAACAGATCTCATTCAGTATTTAGCCTAATTTCTATTATAGTTTCTTATTCACTTTCACTTTCAAACCATTAAGTAGCAAGCATGAGCCATAAATTTCAAGTTTATGGTTAGACCAATTTGTTCTTTGTTTCATGTAATAACTATCTACATTCCAACTGATCAATTCTTAGCAACGTATTTCCTTAAACCGTGTTATATATACTGGATTCCATTAATCATGTCTTTAAAACTTCAAATCTGAAAGTACTACTACCATGCTCGATTTGATTAATTCTTTTTTAGATTCAGTAGAGCGGTACGTTGAGTAAATTGGAATATGTACATGGTGTTTCCTTAAACCGTGTTGTATATTACACTTTATACGTATGTATATATATATATATATATATATATATATATATATATATATATATATATATAGGGTTAGGTTATATTGTTTCTAGTAACTATTGTGTGCCAGAATGCACAGATCTGGACCACCGGATGAATAGAATCAACAATCATGATCTGATGTTCTATGATATTACAATAGGGTAGCACGTATTATATAATCTCACAAATTTCAACAGAAGGGTATTTTGTTCAATTAACCTATTTTAAAAAAGGAAATTTTCGGATTTTAAGGGATCATTAATTCCTTTATTTTTAAAAAAATCTTATTTTTGTTTAAATTAATTCTAATTAAATTTTAATATTACTTGTAATAATAACCGATTTTATTCTGTCAGAATGACAAAAAGTCAACAATAAACTAGTAAATATATTTGCGGTTTTATTCTTGCATAAAATTGTTTCATTAAAGATACTTTTTATATTAAACATGCTTAAAGAATTATACAACATATTATCAAGAAAAACATTTTCTAAAGAATACGGATTTTATTCTTTAAGAATCAATATTTACATTCACCCGTAAAGAAAAAGAATATAAACAATTATTACAATAATTCTAAAAAAATTATGACTAATAATGGTTTAAGGATTACATTTTAAAAAAGAAAAAACATCAAAATGTAACAAAAAAAAACTATTTTATTCCGAAAGAATATTATTCTGAGAGAATATTAACATTCTCCATGTTTTCTTCATTTCTACATTAATGACAACCTCTTCAAAACCTAAATTCACAAGGAAGACATAATCAACTTTCAAATATTAAAAATTTTAGTGCATTAAATAGAATAAAACAATAAATTCTAATAGAATGTGATATACATTCAAATAGAATATAACTATAATTTCTGACATAATTGGTTACGTTAATTCATTGTTTAAGTTGACAAGGAATTTAAGATTCTATTCTGACAAAATTAGAATTCGATATTCCATTCTAGCAGAATGATCGACATCAAGATGCATTAAAAAAAACTAGATTTCAACTATGCATTTTATCGAACACGTGGTGTGCTTCTTTAGTTTGTTCAAAAAAAAAAATAGTGAGAGTCTTACCAATTCAGTTTCTTGGAGGTAGGGAACTGGAGATACAACTAAAAAAACACGTTATGATTAGCACAATCATGTAATCAATAAAATTAAACTTACGTGATATTAGTGGAAGAATGAAATCGTACGCAACCTACGTAATGCACAATAAGTGAATTCAAAATGATTACAATAAGCGATTTTAGAAAGGGGGTTCGCAAAATCGATTACCTAAAACGATGGAATAGGTGGCAGAGGATCATTGACCAACGGGATGGAACCGGTGGAAGAAGGGGAAATCATCAATCGCTATCGATAAGGGGTTTTAGCATCTCCGATTAGCGGAAGAATAAAGAAGAATAGGGTGGGTTTGGGTGGTTCAGTCGACGGAAATGAGGGGGGGTTACAGTTCGGGGTGCTGGTTTTGTAGGGTGATCTCGTTTAATGAATACTCTGATATATAAAATTAGGGTTATGAAGATGAAATACGTGATATTCTATTATTTCCTTAATTATAGGATCTCAATTAAATCATTTCCTTTAATTAAAAGCACAAAAAGTCCAAAATACCCTTTAATGATTTATTTAATGATTTATTAATTCTTGAATTCTTATTGGTGCATTTAGGCACACAATAGTTGCTAGAAACATTTGAACCTAGCTCTCTCTCTCTCTCTCTCTCTCTCTATATATATATATATATATATATATATATATATATATATATATATATATATATATATATATATATATATATATATATATATATATATATATATGATTAACTAAAACATTAAGACATTACCTGATGAAGAATAAATCAATTCAACCTATGCAGAATCCATATTGAACCTGATACCTCACAATACCTCACAGATGTAGAAAGCGATAACAATTTTGGAGTCTGGTACCTCGAAGAAAGAAATGAATCAAAAAGGGTATTCGTATTAATTTTTTGAGAATATAACAATAGTTCCTGATTTATTAGTTAATATTATACTGATTTCAAATTCAAAATAAGTCAATGATATCTTTTTCCTGAATTGAAGGGATAACTGTATAGTTTTAAATTAAAAAGATTTTTGAAATCGGTATCAATTTAATTTTAAATTTAATGGATTATCAAATGCAAACCGATTTTATAGGAAATGACTCATAAGATGACAAGTGGCATATGCTGACGTGGAAGGCTCAGAAGATAACATGTGTACTATTGGAATATTGTTTTATTAGTAAGGGTGGATTATTTTTTTCCATTGAAAAAAGTTAATGATTTTACGGTTAATAAATGGATAATATAAAGATTTTAAAATAATTAAGGTCTAAATTTCGAAATGTGTAAACGTTTGATGGTTTATTTCCCTTTTATGAAAACAATGTGTTTTTTCATTAAAAAAATTAAATTGTGATTAAGCTGAAATATCGGAGACTTTCCATGAAAAATAAAATACTCTTCCAGACCTTCTCAATAAAAATAGAAAATATAAAGTGGGTTTTTTGAAATTAAAAAACAGTGAAAGCGTAACCGGTTGTTTAATGTTTGGCTGGGCTAAGGAGCTTTAACACATATTTGGGCCGCTTAATTTATGGGCGTTTCAAATTTCACCACAACCAGGCCTTCCAAAATTTAAACAAAAATCGTTGAAGAGTTATGAGTGAAAAATATCTTTTATAAAACATTAATGGTGTGTTTGGTTGTAGAAATTTTTTTTGTTTTTTAAGAAAAATTTTGAAAAGAGTTTGGTTTGTTCAGTTTTTTAAAGTTTTCTAATAAAATAAAAAATTTCAGTTGTAAATTAGAAAAGTGATTTTTACACTTTTGTAAAGTTTTCCAAAATTTTAAAATGGAAAATGAAAACTTTACTGATTCCAATCAAACGCGTTTTCTAAAATTTTCATTGAAAACTGAAAATGAGAACTCACTTCAATTTTTTGAAAACATTTTATTAAAAAATGAAAACAGTTCTCCACAAACAAACACAACCTAAGATTTTAGCACCCAAACTTGATTTTGTTAAACCACAAAAAATGAAACTACTAGTAACATAGAATCATAATTAATTTTTTATACCCAGAAGCTTTTGTAGAGATGTAATATGCAACTCTACTTTGAAGTTTGTTTTCGATATCAAGTAGAAATATGCATATCCTTAAATAATAATCAGTTATTAAAAATGTTATGACGGATCTTTGATTTTCAAACTTTATACTATACCTTTTATTCGTTTGTGTATTAATGTCATCCAAGAGTGTTATTTGTACTTTCAGGTTCAAGAGAGCGACTTGTCTTCATATATTTGTATCTTCAAGTCTCAAATATCTTATCTATCTTGGTATAGTCATATAGATAACTTGAAGATAAATTTTCAAAAAAGTCTTTACATTTTGGTCTTATATTCTTCGATCCCATTTATTTTATGTGGATGATGCGGTCTTCATGGGAGAATGGACGGATGACAGTATTCATAATATTGTTAGAATGTTGCATTGTTTTCATCTTGCGTATGGTTTAAAGATTAATCCTCATATAATCAAGTTACATGGTATTGATGTTCCTATTGTTAGGGTGGAGGAAGTGGCCGAGCAGATTGGATGTTCGACTATGAAAACCCATTTTACTTATCTCGACCTTCCTATGGGAGGTAATATGCATAGAGTGGAAGCTTGATGAGAAGTGGTGTAAAAAGTTATGTCTAAACTTTCAAATTGGAAAGTTAAGACTTTGTCGATAGGTGGAAGATTGACTCTTATTAAGTCAGCGTTGGGTGCGGTTCCGACTTATTATATGTCGCTTGCTTTATAAAACCCCCATGGGAACTTTGTCCAAGTTAGAGGCGTTGTGTAATAATTTTTCTTGGGTGTTGATATGGATGAAAAGAAGCTTACTTTGGTTAGTTGGAACTCTTCTTTTTTCGTGGGTTTAGAGATTTCTATTTACCCCTGTGTGTCTTTGGGTCTCGGTTATAAAGGCAATCCATGGTAACAAAGTTGGTGTTAGTAGATTGACATTCTTAAACATCATCTTAAAATTTTGGGAGTATATTTGTTAGATTTGTGTTAAAAAGAATTGGTGATGGTGCTTCTACTGACTACTAGCCTTTGGGATGATTATTGGTTGAATAGTTTGTCTCTTAGGATACAATTTCCGAGAATTTTTAATTTGGAGGATGATAAGCTTATTTCGATCAAAGCTAAATTGGAGCAATCTTCATTGCAAGCTTCCTTTCATAGAGACCCTATGGGGGGGGGGGGGGGGGGGGGGGGGGGGGGGGGGGAGACTTTCTAATGGAAAGGGTTATTGGCTCTTCTTCATTCGGTGTCCCTTTCATCTACTATAGATAGATAGATGGTGTTAGTCTTTATCCGGTATGTGATAGTACTTGGTGGGTTCTACTCGGTCTTATATTGACGGACTTTACCTCCCAGCTTCTAGCGTGCCAACCAGGTGGGTTCGGATTCTCCCTATCAAGATTAACGTCTTTGCTTGGCGTCTTTCTCTTGATAAACTTCTGAATAGAGTTATTCTAGATAGTCGTGGCTTGGATGTGCCTTTCTTGTTGTGCCATATTTGCGAGAAAGATTTGGAGACGGGTTCTCATCTGTGTTTTTAGATGTGATTTTGCTTTGGGTCTTTGAGCCTTGATTGCTAGATGGTGGGGTATCTCCATTCTTTCTCTTGCTTCTTACGCAGACGGGCTTGTGTGGTTCAAGGCTCTTAGATGTTAGGTGGGTGTCAAGACTTTCTTGGAAGCCATTTTCTATGTGTATTGGTAGCATATTTGTCCTTCACAAATGTCATGTTATTTGGTAAGGATAAACCAAGAGTGGCGGTTGTTTTTGATAATATTGTTGCTCAAGCTTTTCTTTTGTGTAATGATAGGTGTAAGAAAGACATTAATTGGGTTGGGTGGTTTCATAATATATAATGTTTTGTTTCTTTCCCAGCTAGTTTCTTGTTAGTCCGGTTTCAATAAAATCCTGCAGTTCTAAAAAAAACTAAGACATAATATTTTTTATATATTTTTTTACAAGTAAACCCTAAAGACTGTTTAATTTATTCAGAAAAGTCCACACCATTTCCGGTTGACCTTGTTTTCAATATCATGCAATGGGATATACTTGATTGTTGGCATTTCTTTCCATTGCCTCTTTCTATCGTTGTAATCTGGACCTAATACCTTTGGCATCCTATTTTCCAACCTCATATTCAATTAACCCCCAATAATATGATGGGATGCCAACAATCCTATATATCCCGTTGTATGGGCAGTTGTTGATTTTGAAAACAATGCCAACTGAAGATGGTAATACTTTCATGGAGAAATTAAGAAATCTTTATGGATTAATTGCAAAAAGTAATAATATTAGGACCGAATATGAGGCCAAATTGGAACCGAAGATTTTCCTAACTTAAGAGCTTGACTTTAACAGTTGTTATCATGAATTTGTCTTTTGTATGAAGATTTAATGTTGAACCTTGAGGCATAAGAATCATAAGTCTCCAGCAAAGTTCAATTGATGCAAAAAGTTTTTTTTTATAGAATCAAACATGTAAGACTACCTTATAAGTTATAACTCTCAAATCATAAAAGTATTTAATTGTCTAGTTAGTCGTTAGGATACTTCTAAATTGATTTTCCAGCATAGCCCTAAAATATTTATATGGTTCTGTCCTGTACAATCAAATTTCCTCTTGTGTTATCAAACATGCCCAGTAGAGGTGCACAACACTGGTTTTAAACCAGTTCTGGTTAAAAAATATCGGTTATAGGAAAACCGGTTTCGATTATAAATGGTTTGGTTTTTGAAAATAAAATTTTGTTAAAAAAATTAGGTTTTTTTCTGTTTTAAAACCAATTCAGTTCGGGGGTTTTAGAAAAAACCGGTTCTAGTTTTTCATATGCGGTTTCAATTTTAGCTTAACCGGTTTTAAAAAAATTACTCAGTTTTTTTGAGCTCGTTATAATAACCGGTTAGGATTGTGCTTTGTGCACCTCTAGTGCCCACAACCGTGTAACAAATGTAACTCAAGGGTTCTACCTTTGTTTGACTATATTAATAAAAAAAAAAAATATATATCATTCAGAGTCAAAGAAAACAAAATGAAAATATAAATAAATTAGAATATAACCTTCGTTTATATACTTCTTTTTTCATTTGATAAATTAAACATTACATACTTTTTTCTATATTATGGAACTATGGGTGGGTGTGTTTGGCACGGAGCTTTTGGAAGCTTCTAGCTTTTAGCTTTTGATAAAACGCTCTAATTTAAATAAAAAAACTTCGTTTGGCAATACGAGCGTTTAGCTTTTAGTTTTAACAAAACGCTTCGATTCTAAAAGCTACTTCATGTAACGTTTAACAAAACGCTCCTGAGCTTTTGAAATCAATTTCCATAATTACACTTAAAAATATATTTATATATTTATTTATTTTTAATAAATTGTCCTTTTATGTGATTTTATATATTTCAAAAACTTTCAGCTACTTTTGTCAAACATTCATATAACAAATAAAAGTTACATAAAAGTTACAGCTTCCCGCTACTAGCTACACGCTTCTAGCTACTTTTGTCAAACACGTCTTATTAAAACATCTACAGCTACTTTTGCCAAACACGTCTTATTAAAACATCTATTAGGTCTGAAAACCATGACTAATCCAAACATATCTTAGGTTTTGAAGTAAAAACTGTAAAATGAACCCCCAAATTATCAAGCTATCAACTAGGGTACGTGTTATTTCTTTTGTAAAAATAGGCATAAATTCTGAAAATGTTTATAAATTCCACAAAGTGTTTATGTGTCTCATTAAATATACACAAATTACACCAACTCCACTAAGGTCTCTTAGATACACGCTTCTTTTAATACTATTACGCAGTACCTAGCTACCTGCGTTCGATTTTATTATGGTTAAATGTTTAATTTATTATTAATAATATGAGTTTTAGAACAAATTATACGATGACATTATCGATCACAATTAGTAAAAATTTATACAACCACTCGTCATTTGTTACCAATCAAATTTCATCTTGTTAACCACAAAATAAAAAAGTCTGTCAAATATACAATCCTTACTGCAGGAGGTACACATTGTTATAGCAGACACAACACATGATTTTTGATTTTTCAAACACTAGACAAAGAAAAAAAAAACACACACACGTAAAAATACGAAATAAAAGACGAACAATCCGGTCAGCCATCTGTCCGACTGTTCTTCATGTTTCCGACCGGTTTTCACCACCTTCAAGCACCGGGTGCTGCGTCCTTCACCTTACCCTGAAAGTACCCACCGTATTCCCTCGCATAATCCTTCATATGACTCGCTGTATCAGCAATCCGGCTCCTCGCATAGTCAACCCGGTCTGAACCGACTGGATGCAACCCTCTGGAATACTTGTACAACCACGACACGGCGGCGGCGGCGGCCAGACCAGACCCGCAAACCGAGAGGAAGCCAGCGACGACTACGAAGAGGAGAGTGCCGATTGGGACCCATATGGGGCTGGTGAGGATGATGAGAGGTGCAAAGAAGATGAATCCGACGACGGCAACAGTGATGGTGACGCCGGTGAGGAGGAGCAAGATGGCGCCGGAGATTACAAGAGTCATTATACCCATGAGTTGGGTCGAGTTGAGGGAGTGTTGACGGAGTCTGCGGATGAATGGTCCTCCATCGCCGCTGGTGGTGGGTCTTGGTGGTCGTTGGTGTTGTCCGACGACGTTGTTTCTATCGGTCATTGGTGAGGGTTTCAAGGTAAGGTATAGAGAGAGATTGAGAGAGAGAGAGAGAGAAAAAAGTGAGAAGAAAAGAGGGTTTTGATGTGGTAAAGAGGTTTGGGACACGTAAATTGATCAAAAGACATGCAAAACAACACGTGGGATGAGATCACATGAGCTTATTGTCATTTTTAACGATGTCTTTTATATAATTGTTTAATCACATATAAAAGTAATTCTCAACCAATAACTAAAATAAAGTTAAACTTAATCTGATTAATGTTAAACAGATACACACAAAGAAGATAAAAAAAAAGATTTTAATTTAAGAGACGTCGAATGTTGGCGTTATAATAATTATTTTGATTAAAGATTTAAAATTAGGTAATATGATCATATTTAGTCCGTTGAAACTAAAATACTTTTTAGCAATTTAACCTTGTGTAAAGATTTTCATAATAACATATTTTAATTTGACTTATGAGATGGTTATTGCCTTTTCTTCTTATGAAAGCAATAATTCATATGGAATAAGCAAGTTATATAACTCAAAGTAAAATTGATAAAAGACAAAATTGCAAAAATGGTCCCTATGGTATGTATTTTTTGGGGTTTTAGTCCAAACCATAACTTTTTTGGATTGATGGTCCTTTTGAGCTAGTTTCGTTGCGTTTTTGGTCCCTCAGAAAACCGAAAAGATTAAAATGCCCTTTTGATACATTTTTTTTTATGGTTTTTGCTTTTTAATTTAAAGTTTTATTAATAAAATTTATGGGGCCCATCTCTCTCTCTCTCTCTCTCTCTCTCTCTCTCTCTCTCTCTCTCTCTCTCTCTCTCTCTCTCTCTCTCTCTCTCTCTCTCTCTCTCTTAATCGCCAGTCAAAGCAACAATGAACAATGGTTCTTCCTCCTTCAACCACTGCCCCACCACCCATTGCAGTTGCTTTTCTTCATTAGATTTGTGACAGCCGGTGACGGAGATTCGACCAACAAAGGAGTGTCGGTTTCGACGGACCCCTCCATTTTCTTCAGGATCTGGCTCACACAACCACCCCAATCAACCCCATGCCCCCGTTATCACCATGGATCGAAGGCAATAGCCCCGTCAGAAGCTTGCATCCGAGAGAAGACACGTCGGAAAACCTGTTCCCCCTCTCCCACTTGGCATTTCAGATTCAAAACCATTGTCTCCATCCACCACATGTTGTGTTGCCTCAGATTTGCTCTACCTCTCCCTCCCTTTGTGTTTTCTTCTAATCGGATAAGGAGGTAACCGCCAAGAAACCTCTCCATCTCCTTCAGTCGATCTTCACAGTCCCTTCCCTTTGATTCGTCGAGCAACACCACAGAACTAGGGATGTCAAAAAGTCCCATGGGACCCCGATCCCGCGGGGCCCCCGTCCCGTATGGGGGCATTTGTTGAAAAAAATCGGGGACGGGGGCGGGGGCGGGGGTTGGTAGTCCCGTCCCGAAACCCCCGTGGGGGCCCCGTTAATAAATTATATAAATTGACATATGTTAATTATATAAGTATAATAAACAACGAAATGATTTTTACGTACAAAAATTCAACAAAAACATGTTTTTAAGTTGTTTGTAACATGTAAAGTTATGTTATAAATATCTATTTGTTATCCAAAAAATAGTTTCTTTTAGCCCAAACAAGAACTTATTTTAGCCCAAATAAGTTAGCCCAAAATCAATCGGGGACAGGGGCGGGGGCGGGGGTCAGAAGGGGAATTTGGGGGCGGGGGCGGGGGTGGAAAGGATGGAGATTTCGGGGGTGGGGGCAGGGGCGGGGGAACGGGAAAATTTTGGGTGCGGGGGCGGGGGATGCAATCCCCGTCCCGTTTGCCCCCTTTGACATCCCTACACAGAACCACCATTATTTCCCCTTTTTGTGTTTTCTACCAATCGATTTAGAAGAGAAAGAAGACGTCGGCGACAGCCATCTACCGGCACCCCTAAATGCGATTTACTCGATCGTCATCGGAATCTGGTGGCTGCCTCTTACCCCTCCGCACGATTGATTAACACCACCGAGCCACCACCCTTTTTCCTCCTTCGACTGCGTTTTCTTCGCGACCGATTGAAGAAGACGCCCAATCCCTCTTTTTGTACATTTGGTGGTGTTGGCAAAACGAGTCCCTACATTTGGTTATGTAGCAATCGATGAACAATTTGTTCATCAGATGTAGATCGAGGAAGATGAAGAAGTAGGTAGGGCGTTTGACTTTCTTTTGAGAGAGAGAGAGAGAGAGAGAGAGAGAGAGAGAGAGAGAGAGAGAGAGAGAAAGGTGGGCCCGATTTTACATTTAATAATAATAATAATTTTAAAAATTGAAAAAAAAATGAAAACTAAATTCATTAAGGGTATAATAGTCTTTTTAGTTTGGACAGGGACTAAAAAGTTGTGGTTTGGACTAAAACCCCAAAAAAATGCATAGCACAGGGACCATTTTTGCAATTTTGTCTAGATAAAACTCCTAAAACCTTTGGAACTTAAAATAGCAACAAAATATAATATGATAACATACAAGAACCAAACAAAAAACAAATCCATCAGTCTAAAAAATCGACATTTTAGTATACAAGTTTCAACCGGAGGGAGGAGGTGGCTGTTGTGCATTGGGCGGTGGTGGCGGCATTGACATCTGCATCATAGGCGGGTGACCATGGCCTCCGGTGAGCTGTTGAGGAGGCGGCGGTGCCCTCCACATTTGCTGACCGGACATACCAGCTGGCGGTGGAGGCGGCCTGAACTGCTGAGTCATGTTTGAAGGTTGTTGTGACATAGTAGGTGCCGGCGGCGGCCTGAACTGTTGGAGGTGTTGCGGTGGCATACCTTGAGGAGGCTGGCCCATCTGCTGCTGCCATTGTGGTGGTGGAACAGACATTTGCATGGGTTGGTAGAGCTGTGCAGGTGGTGGTAGGGGACGGATCGCCGGAATAGTTGTCACCGGAGGAACCGCTCCGTTGGCAAACGGGCGTGGAGGAACCGGAGCTCCACCGGTTGGTTGAACAAGTGTCGGAGGTCCACTTGCAAACAATGTGTGGGGCCTACTTTTTTGGGTTGTTGGATTACTGCTTGCCAGTGTCCTCTCTGCATAAACAATCAATTACCACCAAATGAGTGTTACTTTTTGACACAACGTAAAGAGCAAATTACTGAAATCATCCCTATAGTTTGATCAAAATTGCACGTTTGGTCCCTAACTTTTTTTTGCACTCGGATTGTCCCTGTGGTTTATTTTGTTGCGTTTTTCATCCCTATGGTTTGGTCAAAAATGCACGTTTGGTCCCTAACTTTATGTATGTAAGGGACGAAAATCGCAACAAAACCAAACCACAGGGACGATACAAGTGCAAAAAAAAGTTAGGGACCAAACGCGCAATTTTGACCAAACCATAGGGACGATTTCAATAATTTACTCTAATGTAAAAAAACCAACCACTTAGAGCATCTCCAACCCACAATAATAGCAACGTACTTCAATTTCTTTTAACAATAATAGCAAAATGTAACAAAGTACAATCCACAAAGTCTATATACCTTTTAAATTGCAGAAAATAATCAAATGACACTTTTGGTCCCGCTAGTTTTAATTTTCCGGAATTACACTTTTGGTCCATGTAGTTTTTAATTTACATAAACTACATTTCTGGTCCGTGTAGTTTTAAAATCCCGGAATTACACTTTTGGTCCATGTATTTTTTTAATTTGCAAGAATATATGGACCAAAAGACACTTTTGGTCCCTATAGTTTTAATTTTCAGGAAATACATTTTTGGTCCCTGTAGTTTTAGTTTATGAAATAAGACTTTTGGTCCATGTAGTTTTTAACTTGCAAGAAACAAGTGACTTACGCTTTTGATCCCTATAGTCTGCAGTGTTTGCACTTTAGGTCCAGGTTTTGATATTTTTTACAAGAAATCTAAATTACAGTTTGGGTCCCTGTAGTTTATATAATTACTTATTATTTGTTTTAATCAATATATCATCTCTCTTAAATTACACAAGTAATCTTACATACAATTCTGAAAACACCACTAGTTGGTAGCAAATTGCTATTATAGGCATAAAAAACATACATTGCTATTATATTATATGTATAAAATAACGCACATTGCTATTATCAGTAAAAAAAATTGCAATTATGATTAAAAAATAAAGTACATTGAATAAATTACATTGCTATCCTCTGCAATTTGTCCAAAAAGAAACAGGGAAAAGGAAGTGTTACCTGCAGGGGTACCATGGCGCTCTCCTTTTGTATCTTTCTTGTAAGCATATGACACTGTTATCTGACGATTGCATAGATATTGTCCATTCATTGACTGGATAATAAAAACACACAAATAAAATTAGCAACAATCAGCTTTCAAATATACTTATTTTGTTATTTGAATCAAAGATGTCGTATATAAAGATCCAAGACTTTAGAAAACATTAAGATAATGATAGAAAGTACCTCGATAGCTGCATCTGAAGCCTCAAAAGAATCATAGCTAATGAATCCAAATCCACGGGAATTCCCTGTCTCAGGATCTCTCATGATCTGCAAATAATAAATTGTTATTTCAAATTTATGAGTTATTAGTATATTTATACCTTTGTAAGAGCAAACAACATGGTGAGTGAGTTAGTATAATTAACTACCTTGGGGTTTGTAACAATGACTCCAAAAGCACTGAAAGTATCATAAAGAAGTTTTTCATCTACATCCTGCAAAAAGTATTGCAGTAAGTTAAAACTCATAAAAATTTATTCATCCACAAAAAATTCATGTTATAATGAAGAAGAAGCTTACAGGATCCAGGTTTCCAACAAAAAGGTTAGCTCCTACATCCAAGCTCTTCTTATCTTGTGATGCCTGCAGTGGAAAACAGAATTTAAAAAATTTAGCACCTTTGAAAAGAATAAGAAGCCTAAAGAAATTTTTTGTGAAACATTCAAGTCTACCTTATTCACTCGTATTGGCTTCCCATACAGCTTGATCATGTTTAGAACTTTTATTGCCTGCAAATTTTAACATCTTTAGATATTAATTCCAATTGTTAAGCAATCTTTGTAATTATTATGACTCTTAATCATTCACAACTAGATTGACAGAAGAATTACAGCAATAAACACTACTTACATAATCAGCATCTTCTTCACTTCTGAACTCTACAAAGCCATAGCCTTGGTGGAGATTAGTTACTCTATCTTTAGGAACATACACGTTAACTGAAGAATAAGAAGAACAAATATAAATACAAATTCAAGATTAACCTTTGTATACTTTGTTTAAGCACTAATTAAACCACACACAAAAAAAAAAAAAAAAGATAATACAAAATGATTTTTCTTAAACCACAGATGTGTTTTGTTTTGGTACTATAGAAATAGGAAGTAGGAACTTACCAACTGGACCAGCTTGAACAAATAGCTCCCATAATAGCTCTTCTGTTGCCTGAAAAAAGAAAGACATAAGAAATATCAATATTACTAAAAGATTAAAAATATTAAGAAAAAAAAAACCACAAAGAGTATGATATAAAGCTCATCCATCCATCAAATAGAAAAAATCAAGTGATCCATCTGTTTGAAAAGATATACACACTCAGACTTTTTTTAGATCAAACATTGCCCTTGGTATTTTTTATGCATTGTAACTTCTTGTTCATTTTGAAATTCCTGCTTTGTAACTTAATAGGTGAATGTAGCTTTTTCCATTTCAAGTCAATTCAATTTTAGTTCCAAGTTCGATTATTGTGATAAGCAAACATAAAAGAAGATGGCAATAAGAGTTTGACAACCAGACCCCGTTTCATATTTTATTTGTTCCTTTCCTGCTAGCTTTAGCTTATTCGCTATAGAGACTGTTCTTGTTAAAGGTGAATTTTTCCAAAAGGATTAGGTCAACGGAAAAATTATAATCATCTACTTAAATGTACAGAACGTATCTCCTTTGTTTATTGGATGGATCTATATTCCAGAAATTGGACCCGTTCGACTTGGCCATTGGAGTAACAATTCTTCGAGTACAAAAATTATTCAAATCGACAGTAAAGATGATAGAAATCAAGCGTGAAAGTACCTGAGGGTCAAGGTTGCCGACGTACGCAGTGGCGTCTTGGTTCCTCTCCGCCGAGTGTTGACCTAGCAAGTTCGCCCCTACACCAGGAGCTATTCTAGTCGTCATACTCCTCTTCTGTCAGCTTGCTGCTTGAACCCCTCCAACCTCCACCGGACCCAAATATTTCTAAAACCCTAGTTTTTGGAAGATCACTTTAATTTCCCAATAGTGATTTGTGTGCCATTTGTACGGAATGTATTAAAAAAAAAAAAATTATTCAAATGTTAAAATTACACGTTTGGTTCCTAAGTTTTTTTTTTTTTATTCGGATCGTTCCTATAGTTTGATTTTGTTGCGTTTTTCGTCTCTTGCATACATAAATTTAAGGATCAAACGTGCAATTTTGACCAAACCACAGGGATGAAAAATACAACAAAATCAAACCACAGGGATGATCCGAGTGCAATATAAAAGTTAGGGACCAAATATGCAATTTTAACCAAACCACAGGGACGATTTCAGTAATTTACTCTAAAAAAATAATACACCACAAACTTATAATTTTAAGAATCTAACCATTTTTTAGTGTTATTTTAAAAAGAAAAAATTAAACATCCTTTTGTATTTTTTCTTTCTATCTATTCTTAATAACCGACCCAAATATTTATTTGAAAAATGATCATTCATTCTCGAATTTCAGAATGGATAAATCATAAATGAGTAAAATGATCCAACCCATATATATATATATATATATATATATATATATATATATATATATATATATATATATATATAGATGGACAACTATTGTGCGGACATGTGGACAATATTATTCTATGAGAATTACTAATAGAATAATTTGTTTAGTAATGTGAATACATTCAACCTCATACAACTATCGATATTTTCATGCATTCTTACTAATTCTTATTCATTTTTGTTCTTACATATCGTTTTTCACTCATTATCATTCTTACAGAATACGACTTAATAAACATTCTGACAGAATGACAATAATAATGTAACATCCCATAAACGGAGACCAAAAATTTTTGTTTTTAATTATATTACTTATAAACTTGTTTGAGGAAAAACACCACTTATATCACATCAAACCACAAAACCATAGTTACATGTCTCAAAAACCATAATGTCAAATAGTAATAATGTCAAGGTACAATCCCAGGGATCTCAAATGCGGAATCAGGTGTGTGCGATGCGTTGCTACCCTGCCGGCTCCTTCCCCTTTGATGAAGAGGTACCTGAAACCAAAACTGAAAACCGTAAGCACAAAGCTTAGTAAGTTCCCCCATCATACCACATACCATACAACATACATACTGTCGGGCAATTTTGGGGTGCCCGACCTACCCATGTCAAGCCATTCTGGGGTGCTGACCTACCCATGTTAGACCATTATGGGGTGTCGACCTACCCTCCGGTCTATCTCAACTGGCAACGGGGACTATTTCACCCCTACCACTGCCACACAATAACATATCATAATCATACGGTCAGGCATATATGGGGTACTGACCTACCCTTCGATCCTAACGACCGAGTCGGGGGACTATTCCCCTCCTACTACCATTATCACATATAACATATCATGCTGACACGTAAGACACATCAGGTAGTAGAAAACCTAGACAATTATCACAAAGACAATCATCTAAATACAACTCATGTTGGTGGGCTGGCATTGTGGTTGTAGACCCACCTCTATTGGAAGGTAACTCACATCAATGTCGTGTAGTGTCTGCACTTCCCTCGGTATGAAAATCAACTCTTCTTGACTCCTCGATCCCTACACAACATCCTTTTCTAAATTACCATTTCATACTCATAACCCCTACAAGGGTCAATTCAAATCCAAGTTAAAGTCAAGGTCAAAACCTTGGTCAAAGTCAACTTTGGTCAAAGTCAACATCTGGTTGACCAGACTCGCCGAGTTGGTCTACCAACTCGTCGAGTCCCCACGTCTACAAAATGCTACAACCATGTCCCTACTCTTCAAGTATAGCAAGAGCTCGACGAGTTCTCCTTCAGCAAAACATCGGGACCTTCTTCAACTGACTCGCCGAGTTCATCCTTGAACTCGTCGAGTTTATCTTCATCCGTATGAAGGTGTTCAGTCTATGACTCGTCAAGTTTTCCTTGAACTCGTCGATTTTGTCTTCATGTGGTTGGGACATTGCCTTGAACTCGCCGAGTTCATCCTTGAACTCGTCGAGTCCTTCGATCTTCAAGTCCATAAAAACCCCCCAACAGGTTGAGTTTTCCTTCAACTTAACGTATGTCCATTTCCAAATGACTTTTGGGGGAAACTGCGACCCGAATCGCCAAGTCACCTAAGCGACTCGCCGAGTCCCTCTTTATCCAAAACCATACAGTCGATTTCAATTGGTCTCATTGCATCTGAACCGTAGATATGACCTCCTAGGATCCATTTAATACGTAAAGTTCCAATCTTGACGTCCATACATGGGGGTTTTGGCTCAAAAAGCCATAAAAAGAGGCTTATATGTTGCATGGATCTCCCATGGACATAAAGTTGGCACCTTTATGCCATGGGAACCCTCAATGGTTCCAGATCTGAAGCTATACTCTCCATGAACCACAAAATTCCGAGTATGGCACTTCTAAGGCTTAAAAAAGGTAGAAATGAACCTTAACTAGAGATCTAATGTAACACTCCGAGTTCAGAAGTGCAAGTTTAGGGTGTTGGGTGTAATAAAGTAGGAGCGACTTGGCAAGTCCATGGATAGACTCAGCGAGTCGAGTCGCGATTTTGGTTGCGTGTTAGGTGACCAACTCGGCGAGTTGGTGCTGAAGGGAGAAAAACCCTAATTCGGGGTTTGTGCCATATATAAAGCACATTATAGCCACCCTCAGCCTCTTTACCTTCCCTTTTAGTTCTAGAAAACCCTAAATCGTGAGAGGCTCCATTGTTGAGAAAATTAAAGCTTGGAAGGAGAAGTTTGTGTAGAGAAGTTGGAGGACATTAGGATAGCATCAAGAGGGTTTGTGGATCTGAAGTCTACATCAGCTTAGACTCATCTTTGGGTTAAGAAGCCACTGCCTTAAGCCTTTTTCCTTATTGTCATCCATAGTGGTTGTTTTGGGGGATTCTTTAGCTTGGTTTGGATCCATTTCGGGTTTAGAGGTTAGATCTGAAGTTGCAACTTCAGATCTAGGTTGTATTGGAGTCATAAGGGCAGAAAGCGTCAGTCCTTGGGCTTGATTGAGAGTGCCCTTGCCTTGAACCTTCATTTTTAGCTTGTTGGAGCTCGTTGAGCCTTGCATGCACGTAAAGTTGGAAACTTTACATGTGAATCTTGCCCTAGGAGTCCAAATCAACGTATTAGAAGCAATGGAAGGGCCTGAAATCGTCTGGATGAAGATGTCACGTCTGGACTCGGCGAGTCACATGGGTGAACTCGCCGAGTAGTATGAATATGTGCATGAACTCGATGAGTTGGAAGAACAACTTGGCGAGTCCGTTGAATATTGCCTTGGACTCGGCGAGTCTGTTCTTGGACTCAGCAAGTCTGGTCGTGGAGTCCTAACCTTTTTCTGGTTAAACAGTGGATCGGTGAGTCGAAGGATGACTCGGTGAATTGAGCGAGAAGGGACTCTGAATTGTGGGACTCGGCGAGTCGACGGGGCGACTCGGCGAGTAGGGTCACACAGAAAGGTGGACTTTGACTGAGGACTTTGACTTTGACCAAGAGTTGACCAGTTGACTTCCAAGGGTATTTTGGTAATTATTGGTATTTATTGAGTTCAATCATTTGGTATTGATCAGTGGTGGAGTTCATGTCGGAGGTTGGAGCAGCGTCATCTTATCTCTTCAGTCAGCAGTTGCGAGGTGAGTTATCCTCACCATATCGACAGGGTCTAAGACACCAAGGTCGGCCCTTTATCAGATGGAAATCCGGGTACTTGTTATGTTATTGCTTTGCTATATGTTTGCATCCTGGTAGTTAGGATGGTATATGTTAGAGACCTGGTTAAGGTCGGAATCCTGGTATATAGGATGATGTTATGTTAGTGACCGGTTAGGTCGGTGTCCTGGTTAGAGAGTGCTATGTATGTGAACTGATAGATCGGTTGATTTATGATGAATTGCTATATGATTATATGTTTATGTGCACATGGTTGATTGATTGGGGTTGGGTTGAGGCGGGTCCTGCTTTGTGCTGTAGGCCAACATACCCAGGGCGGACCGGATATCCCGAAGGCCCAGCGAGCGCTCCGGATAGGCTGTAGGCTCCACGAGGGCGGACCAGATGTGCCGAGGCTCGGAGAGTGGACCAGACCAACTAAAGGCCCAACGCGGGCGGACCAATCATATTGTAGACTCAGAGAGTGGACCAGGTGGGTTGAAGGCCCGGTACAGGCGGACCAACCACACTGCAGACTCAGTGTATGTTGCTAAACTCGAGGGTGGACCAAGTGGACTGAAGGCCCGGTGCGGGCGGACCAATCACACAGTAGACCCGAAGTGCATGGTTGTTCTGTTTATGTTATGATATGTTATGAGTATGGTATATGTGGTTGGTATTTTGGGGGTAACTCACTAAGCTTTCGGGCTTACAGTTTTCAGTGTATTGTTTCATGTACTTCAGGAGATCGTGGCAAGGTGAAGGCGTGATCGTACCGCTCCTCATGTTTTATGTATTTATGATGTGGTTCTGGGAAATACTCTGATAATAAATGAATTGAAAACCTTTTTGTAATGAATTAATGAACATGGGTTGTTTTTGAAAAGTTTAAATTGGTTGAAAATTTTTGGATGTCACATCTAAGAGATAGGTAGTCAAGTTTTCAGCTTTATACCTCAATTGAGCTGGAAATGAGGCACAACCTTTAGATCTACTAGCTTCTACTTGAACTTCCAAGCTCCTTCTTCCTTCTCAAGCTTCACAACCAACACAAACACACAAAAATGGCTCAACAACACTCAAACAATGTTAGGGTTTTGATTTAGGGTTTCTCTGGGTTGGGAAGGATGATGGAGGTTGGGTTGGGACAAGTTAAGGTGTTTAAATAGGGTGCAAACCCTAAATAATAGGGTTTTTTCCAGGCAAACCAACCCGTCGAGTCGGTATCCCTACTCGTCGAGTAGGTCACTTAACCCTCCGATCAAAAGTCGAGTCTACACGACGAGTTGGGCCTCCAACTCGCCAAGTCCCAATGCAAAACATGAAGTTACTTGAATTTAAATACGTACCAAGAACTGGGCGTTACAAATCTCCCCAACTTATTTTAGACTTCGTCCTCAAAGTCTGTTGCTGAATCCGGAAAAAGCTCGAGGTAGTGCTCCTCATCTCATCCTCCGGCTCCCAGGTCCATTCCGAGCCCTTGCAGTGTTGCCATTACACCTTCACCAGCTCCACCCTCTTGTTCCTCAAATCCCTCGACTTCTTGTCAAGGATAGCTACCGGCTGCTCGATGTAGTTCAGGCTGTCATCCACCTGAATATCATTTAAAGGCACCACTGTTGAATCGTCTACTAGGCACTTCCGTAGCTGGGAGACGTGAAAAGTACTATGAATTTGACTGAGTTCGCTGGTAGGTCCAGCCTATATGCCACATTGCCCACCCGGGCTACAACCCTGAAAGGTCCAATGTACCTGGGGCCCAACTTGCCCCGATTCCTGAACCAAGTGACACCTTTCCAAGGTGACACCTTTCCAAGGTGACACCTTTCCAAGGTGACACCTTTAGGAGCACCATATCCCTGACCTGGAACTCCAGGTCCGAACGACGCTTGTGGACATAGCTTTTTTTCCGACTCTGAGTAGTCTGAAGCATGCTCCGAACTTGTTGGATCCTCTTTTGTAGTCTTGAGTACCACTACGGTACTCCCCATGACTCTCTGTCCAACCTCACCCCAACATATCGGGGTCCTGCACTTCCTCCCGTACAACATCTCGAAGGGAGGACAGTTGATACTCGCGTGATAATTGTTATTATAGGAAAACTCTGCCAACGGAAGGTAAGTATCCCAACTACCTCCGAAGTCTAAAATGCATGCCCGCAGAATATCCTCCAAAGTATGGATGGTCCACTCGCTCTGACCATCTGTCTGCAGGTGGAAAGCAGTGCTAAAGTGCAGACGAGTGCCCAGCTCGTCGTGAAACTTCTTATAGAATCTGGAAGTGAACCGCACATCTCTGTCGGAAACCACCGAGATTGGAACCCCGTGCCGAGTCACAACCTCTTTAATGTAGATGTCGGCCAACTTTTCGGCCGAAATGCTCTCCTGAATCGGAATGAAATGGGAGCTCTTGGTCAACCGATCCATGATGGCCCAAATCGAATCCACTCCCCGCGCGGTCCTGGGAAGCTTCGTGATGAAATCCATAGTGATATCTTCCCATTTCCACATTGGGACGTCCAACGACTGGGTATTGTCGTGAGGCCTTTGGTGCTCGGCCTTGACCTTCCTGCAGGTCAGGCATCTCTCAACATACCAAGCTACATCTCGCTTCATGCAGGGCCACCAATAATCCAGACGAAGATCCATGTACATCTTCGTTGCCTCGGGATGGATAAAAAACCTGGATTTGTGTGCCTCCTCCATCAATACCTGGCGCACACCTCCATGATAAAGGACCCACACCCTACGGTGTGGTGTCAACAATCCATAGTTGTCATAATCGAATAAGGAAACCCGACCCATAACATGCTCACTATTACGATGTTCCTCCTTCATATCCTCCTGCTGGGCCTCCCAGAACCGATCCAACAACGCGGAGTCACCAATGTCATCCTCAAGCAAAATATCCCTGATCGGGGCTGCCTTGCGACTAAGCGTATCAGCCATGCCATTGGCCTTCCCCGAGTGGTAGAGGATCTCACAATCGTAATCCTTCACCACATCTAGCCACCGACGCTATCTCATATTCATATTTAGATGACCCATGAGGTACCTCAAACTCTTATGGTACGTGTAAATGGTACAACGGACCCCATTGAGGTAATGACGCCAAATCTTGAGGGCGAAAAAACTGCCCCCAACTCTAAATCATGTGTCGGATAATTCACCTCGTGACGCTTCAACTGCCTCGAGGCGTAGGCGATAACATGTCCCCTCTGCATCAATACCACGCCCAAACCTGAGATGGACGCATCGCAATATACTACAAAATCCTCCATGTCTCTGGCAGGGCTAAGATTGGCGCCTTGCACAATCTCTGTCTCAGCATCTCAAATGTGTCCTGCTGCTCAGGCCCCCATCGAAAAACCATGGCTTTCCTTGTCAACTGGGTCAAGGGTACGACTATCTTGGAGAAGTCCTGAATGAATCTCCAATAATAACCCGCCAGTCCCAGGAAGCTCCGAATCTCAGATGGAGACTTTGGAACCTCCCACCTCATCGCGGCTTCCACTTTGGCCGGGTCGACCGAAATCATGTTCTGGTTGACAAGGTGCCCAAGAAACTGCACCTCACGCAACCAGAACTCACACTTGGAGAACTTGACATAAAAGCTCTCCCTCCTCAAAGTATCCAACACCTCTCGCAAGTGATCCTAATGCTGCTACTACGTCTTGGAATAGACCAAGATGTCATCAATGAAAACTATCACAGACCGATCCAGCATCGGTTTGCATACACGGTTCATGAGATCCATGAACGTGGCAGGAGCATTGGTGAGCCCAAAGGGCATCACCACAAACTCATAGTAGTCATATCATGTCTGAAAAAGCAATCTTCTACACATCCTCCTCTCCGACCCTCATCTGATGATAACCTGAACGCAGATCAAACTTGGAGAACCAAGATTCTCCCTGAAGCTGGTCAAAGAGATTATCAGTCATCGGGAGTAGGTAATGGTTCTTCACTGTTACCTTATTCAGCTCCCAGTAATCTATACACATCCGATGCAACCCGTCCTTCTTCTTCACAAATAGAATTGGGGCTCCCTAGGGTGAACTACTCAGTCTGATGAATCCCTTGTCTAACAGCTTCTACAGCTGTGTAGACAACTCCTGCATCCCAGGAGGAGCCAACGGATATGATGCCTTGGCTATTAGAGCCGCATCAGGGACTAGGTCGATCCTGAACTCTACCTGCCTCTCCGGAGGTATCCCAGGCAGCTCCTCTAGATATACATCCGCATACTCTCGTACCACTGGTACGTCACTCACCTTCGCCTTATCCGCCTCCCAGGTATCCAAGACATAGGTGACGAACCCTGCACACCCCTGCTGGAGATAGAGCCTAACTCTCGCTGCTGAACATAATGTTGGTCCATGTTGTGGCCTCTCTCCCTGAATCACTAGCTCTCCCCCACCTAGGGTTCTGACCCTGACCAACTGCTACGCGTAATCGATCACTGCCCTATTGGGGATCAATCAATCAATGCCTATAATAACCTTGTTCCCCCACAATGGTATGGGAACCAAGTCTACCAAGTAGCACTCCTCGTACAACCTCAAAACACAATCTCTAAAAACCTCTGATGCTCGTATTGCCTGGTCGTCCGCAATCTCGACCTCTAGAGGGCAATCCAACATGCTCGAAGACTCTGGGAACATCTTGCTAAGCGCAAGAGAGACAAATGATCGGGTAGCACCCGAATCTAACAACACCTAAACTGGGATACCGTTCACATGGAACGATCCTAAAAAAACATATAACATAGCACATCAATATCACAAGCGACATATAATAAAAGTTAGGGAGAAGAAATTATATCGGTCACTACATCGGGTGCAACGCGTGCCTCCTTGGTTGTCAACTGGAAAGCTCAGCTCCTCACCACTGGAGCCTCTGACTTGACCTTCCGGCCATCCTTAACTCGAGTAGTCGCTGGAGTTGGCGCCACCACTGGCGCCGTTGCTGCTGCTGTTAACCTAGGGCAGTTGGCCTTTTTATGGCCCCTCTGATTGCTTAAGTTATAGAAGGATTTAGTGAGTTAGTGATTGGACTCGACGAGTCGGGTCAACATGGACCGTTGACCTTGATCGTTGACTTTGAATTTGACCAAGGGTTGGATCTTAGCTTTCAAGCCGACATTTGCGAGGTGAGTTATCCTCACTATATCAACAGGGTCTAATGCACCAAGCCTGACCCTTTATGGACTGTATTCGAATTATTATTATAACACCCGGTTCCTGGTATGTACTTCATTCGTGTATTTTTCACAATTTGGACTGAGACTCGGCGAGTTAATGGCTCAACTCGTCGAGTAGTAGCGGTTTGGACCCGGGGTTTAAGTGGCGGACTCGTTAAGTCGGCGGCAAGACTCGACGAGTAGGCTCTGGCTGGGCAAAACCCTAATCTAAGGGTTTGCATCCTATTTAAACAACCTTATACAGCCCCAATCGCCCCTTTATGCTCTCAGAACACCTCGCATTAAACCCTAATCGACTTTGGTGAAGATTTAAGGCTTTTTGGTGGATTTTGGTGGTTTGTGATCACAAGGAGGAAGGGAAAGCTTGAAGAGCCCAGGGGAAATCAGAGGATCTCGAGTTTGTGCTACATCTACAGTCCTTTGGAGGTATAAAGTTCCTACCTTGCTCATTCATGTTCTAGATCCCTTTTTAGAGTAAATTGGGGCTTTAAGGAGCCATTCTTGGTGACCAACTATGAGTGCAAGCATGGTTGAGGCTAAGACTCCAGATCCAAGGTCCTTAGGGGACTACAAGACATAAAGTGGCTGACTTTGGGGCCTTAGGAAGTGCCATGCATTTTAAGAGCTTCTTTTACAGCCTTTTGAGCTTATTCTCCCATGCATGGACGTAAAGTTTGTAACTTTACGTGCTAGATCGATCCTAGAAGCCTGGATCTATCTTTTGAACAAGTGTTGTACATCATAAATCGAGAAATAATACTTGAACAACCTCGGCTCGGCGAGTTGTTCTTGGGACTCGGCGAGTCCGAGGCTTGACTCCCCTTTTCTGTTAGGGTTCATAGGAACCCAGTGAGTGTTAGAGTGTTCTTAGAAGTGGTCCGGGGGAGTGACCCAACGTATTGGACTTAGCCATAGACCTGGAGTTCATCGGACTCGGCGAGTGTATGATCCGACTCGGCGAGTCCAAGGCAATCTCCCAACTCTTGAAGATAAACTCAACGAGTTGTTCATACAACTAAGCGAGTCAAGGGCAGGACTTGTTCGTCAGTTGAAGGTAAACTCAGCGAGTTGTTCATACAACTCGGCGAGTCAGATGAAGGTTCATTTAGAGTTATTTTAGAAGGAGAACTCGTCGAGTCGTTGCCAAACTCGACGAGTTGAGGCGTGAAGAAGGCCATATGAAAGGATTAGGACTCGACGAGTTAATGGCCCAACTCGGCGAGTCGGGTCAGCTGGAAGTTGACTTTGACTTTGACTTGGACTTTGACTTGGTCAGGGGTAAAATAGTCATTTTACCCTAAGAGTGGATCTCAGATTTTGACTGAGTGTTTTGTGGGGATTATAGTTGGAGGATTTTCGGAGCAGCAGCAGACAGAGATTTCCCGCACAGATTATCAGCAGCTACTCGTACGAGGTGAGTTTCCTTCCAATAGGAACGGGTCTACGGCCACAATACCGACCTGTTTAGTTAGCAGTAGTTTCGAACTCCGGTCCGATGCAGTAGTTCAGCGTGCTTGATGTCTTTGTGATTCATGCATGTTTTGTGTAGTATGTCGGGCAAGCCCGATTCAGTATGTGATTATGCTACATGTTCATGATATGAAATATTCGGTTTACTCTGGACTTCGGTCCGATGTCGGGCGGGGCAAGTTATTCCGAACTTGGGTCCGATGTCGGGTGGGGCCCGATGTAGTGGGCAAGGCCCAAGTTATTCCGGACTTTGGTCCAATGTCGGGCGGGCCCCGATGCAGTGGGCGGGGCCCAAGTTATTCTGGACTTCGGTCCGATGCCGAGCGGGGCCCGATGCAGTGAGCAGGGCCCAATATGTGTTATTTGTATTATTATGGTATGTGGTAGTTTGGGGGAGCTCACTAAGCTTTGTGCTTACAGTTTCAGCTTTTGGTTTCAGGTACTTCCGCAAGTAAGGGGAAGAGCTCAGGATGATGGCATTGCACACACCACAACTTCAGTTTAGCCTGGGAGTTAGACTCTGATATTTTGATATGATCTTGACACTAGTTTCGATTTGATAAAATTATTATGACATTTTAAGATACACGATTCATGGTTTTTATCTTTTTATATTTTATATTATGGTTTAGTAAAGTTTTCAAACAAAAATTTTTGGGTTGTATTTTTGGGATGTTACAATTATATGATATGCTTTCTGATGTACATCCTGGTAGTTAGGATGGTGATATGCTATGCTTAGTGATCTGGTTAGGCCGGTGTTCCTGGTATATAGGATGATGCTATGTTAGTGACATGTTAGGTCGGTATCCTGGTTATAGGATTATTATTATGCTTTGTGATCTGTTAGATCGGTTTGACTGTTACATGCATGCTATTGTTTATACGATATATATATGTGCACATGATTGTTTGGGGTTGGGTTGAGGCGGTCCTGCTTCCTGTTGTAGGCCAACATACCCAGGGCCGTCTGGATAGGCTGTAGGCCTTGCGAGGCGGTCCAGTCGGGCCGAAGGCCCGGAGAACGGTCCGGATATGTTGTAGGCTCTGCGAGGCAGTCCAGACGTGTCGAAGACTGGGAGAGCAGTCCAGATAGGTTGTAGGCCCTGCGAGGCGGTCCAGTCAGGCTGAAGGCTCATTGCATGCTTGTTTGTTTATATGTTATTGATATGTTTCATGGTATTTGTATTTTGGGGGAACTCACTAAACTTTTGGGCTTACAGTTTCAGTTTATTTGTTTTAGGTACTTCTAGTGACCGCGGCAAGGCGAAGGCATGATCGTATGACTCCTCGTGTTTTATTTATGTTTATGGGAAAAGCTCTGAAATGATACATTCTGAGAACAAGTTTGAAATGATTTAATGATTTTGAAATGTTTTTAAAAGTTCAAATTTTGGCATGATTTTATGGGTGTTACAAATTATTATCAGAGCCTTGGTTTGAGTGAATTTGAGGAACACTTGTGTGAATCCAGTCTCAAATCAAGGAAAAGAATTTTAAAAGGATTTTCAAATGGTTTTCAAAACAATAAAGGAGGAAGCAAGTGTACGATCAGTCGGAGCTTGTAGATAGACCCCAAAATACCACATTGTTATTTGATGTTATGATGTGATAGAATAACATGCTAGAGATAGGCTAGGGATCTTCAGGAATTGCATGATAAGAATTGTCTGATTATATGATGCCTAATAGCCTAGGATTTTCCTTATATGATATTGACATCATTGCTATAGTTGCTTAGTGTATGGATCATGGTCATACATAATCAAGATCTTATAGCCTAAGAATGTTTGGTTTGACCTTATGTTCTGTTCTTGTTTGATTGGGGGCTTAGGGTAGGATCAAGTATTCAAAAGCCTATAGGGTCCAACGTTATGTATGACTAGCATACACTAGCACTGCAGGGTTGGTGGAAGTTTCATGGGTGTGTTGTGAGAGGTCGAAAGGCTAGTTATGAGATATTTAGCATTCCTCTAAGGGTGAGGATTGAGTGCTCGTTATGTTTACGAATATTGTTAGGGTGTTGTGGTGATACCTGGGACAAATATGGGTAGGTGTGTGAAAGACCCACACTTTCATACTAAAGACAATTGTTACTCCAAAACATGCTACATGCATATTCATAAAACAATAATTTACATTGATAGTCGATTACAAAAGACTGGATACAAACCGACTAAGTTTTTGTATTTTACATAACTTCCTAGGATATTAACATTCTATACAAACATAAACCTAAGTACAAAAGTAATATTACAAACTATTCTAAATCTTCCAACGGTATACGACTATACTGGTTACTTATTGCCTGCAATTGCTAAACATTGAGAGGGGTAAGCGGTGACGCTTAGTGAGTTCAATAATACATACAATATAACGTTATGCCATATATATATATATATATATATATATATATATATATATATATATATACATCCTCCCTAATAAATGAAAATGTTATTGCCACTTGTCATTCTCTCATTTAATTGGTCACATGTCATTTTGTCATAATTTTGAAATATCTTTATTTTCCACTTGTCAATTACTTCATTATTCATTTTCACTATATCATTAATTTAGTTTTCATAAATTAAACCTACTATAATAACTATTAATTTCAAATTTCAAATTTGAAGTTTCAATTTCAATTTCAAATAAATGTACACTTTAAACATTTGTATTTAACATTTTATTATAACAACTCGTTTAGTACACGGGTCTAACAATTAAACACATAATTTTAGATAATTTATTTTTTGCATGTTTTTTTTTTTCATAATTTTCACTTATTTTATATTTCAATATCAAATAAACTTTTCATTTAATCACTCATATTTAACATTATGTTTTAATTAACCCGTATAATATACGGGTTTCACAACTAGTACATAAATATGGCAGAAGCAAAGAGGAACAACAAAGACATACGTGAATCTTGTGATAAGCTTTCCATATCAGTCAATGACGTGATTCAAAGATATACTATCAATGAGACATAATAATTTCAATACTTTATATACATCAATAAAGCTTCGGCCCAAATGAGAAAGAAGACATACACTTTCTGATTAAATATTTTGGTAGATTTCAGGTTTTCACGCCCTGTCTAACCTTCTGTCAATGCCATTTAATAGAAGTCATTCTCTTATGAGACATGCTCTACATGGCCAAAGGCTACATACCAATACCACCGTGAATCTAAGTCCTTTCACTGATCACCGGGTCAAAGGCATAACTTTGCTATCAAAATAGCAGAAATAATAACACAAGATGATAACACGAAAAAAACACATAACACATATAACACATAACATACAATTGTTCCTATATATTGAACTCACTGTGAATTAATCGGGGGTTAAAATAGTAATTTGTGCAACACTTCGTTATAATAAATAGCTTTCTTCGTTGAAAACCGGGAGCTTTATTGAAAACCGAGCCCTACGAGGTTTGAGCTTCAAACCGAAAAGATAAATTTCTCGGGCTCTTCGTGTAACGACCATAAAAATTTAACCAATTTTAACTTTTCAAAAACAACCCATTTTCTTACTGTTATTACAAAAAGGTTTTCAATACAATTATTATCAGAGTCTTCCCAGAATCACATCATAAAACATAATCATGAGGAGCGGTACGATCACGCCTTTGCCTTGCCACAGTCTCCTGAAGAACCTGAAAAACATTAAACCACAACTGTAAGCCCGAAAGCTTAGTGAGATACCCCCAAAATACCAACCACATATACCATACACGCATAACATGCAATATCATATCCGATCACAGAACAGCCATGCACTTCGGGTCTACTGTGTGACTGGTCTGCCGCACTGGCTAACAGTCCACCTGGTCCACCCTCCAAGTCTAGCCATATACATCGAGTCTGCAGTGTGATTGGTCCGCCCGCACCGGGCCTTCAATCCACTTGGTCCACTCTCTGAGTCTATAATATGACTGGTCCGCCCGCACCGGGCCTTCAGTCGGCCTGGTCCACTCTTCGAGCCTCGGCACGTCTGGTCCGCCCTCTTGGGGCCTACAGCCTATCCGGACCGCTCGCTGGGCCTTCGGGACAATTTGTCCGCCCTGGGTATCTTGGCCTACAGCACAAAGCAGGACCCGCCTCAACCCAACCCCAGTCCAACAACCATGTGCACATAAACATACAATCATATAACAATTCACAATCAACAAGCCGATCTAACAGATCACATAACATATCATCATCCTAACCAGGATACCGACCTAACCGGTCACTAGCATAGCATCACCCTACATAACAGGATACCGACCTTAACCAGGTCTCTAACATATACCATCCTAGCTACCAGGATGCAAACATATCAAAGCAATAACATAACAACAAATACCCGGATCTCAATCCGATAAAGGGCTGACCTTGGTGCCTTAAACCCTGTTGATATAGTGAGGATAACTCACCTCGCAACTACCGACTGAAAGATAAGACCAAGATGCTCCGACCACTGATACGATCTCCACCACTAGCCAACACCAACACTGAACTCAAACAAAAGCCAACAATTACCAAAATGCCCCTGGAAGTCAATTGGTCAACCCTTGGTCAAAGACAACCTCCTAACTAACTCTACTCGCCGAGTCAACCCGATGACTCGCCGAGTCCTTATGCTCAGAACTTCCACAATCCACGACTCGACTCGCCGAGTCACCCCAAGACTTGCCGATTCCCATGACTCTGAGTCCCCTCGCACTCAACTCATCGAGTCCTCCCTTGAATCACTGATTCATGGCTCAACCAGAAGAAGTTTGGACCTCACGACCAGACTCGCCGAGTCCAAGGCTATCTTCAACCTACTCGCCGAGTTGTTCTTCCAACTCGCCGAGTTCCAGTCCATCTTCAAGCAACTCGCCGAGTACACCTTTGTGACTCGTCGAGTGCCTCTAGATCTTTACCCATACAGAAGCCTTCCAAGCCATGCAGTTGATCCAAAACGTTGATCTACCCTTCTACAACCCATCCATCACGTAAAGTGGCAAACTTTAAGTGAATCCAAAGAGATCTAGGCATTTTACACTCTAGGGCTAGGGTTTGGGACAAGATGGCTTCACCAAACACTCAAGAACAGGGACTTTAATGCACTCTAGACCTTCTCCATTCCAGATCTGAGGTAGCAACCTTAGATCTAACCTTCAAACTCGAAATACCACAAGCCAAACTTTCCACACACTCCAAAATGATGATTCTAGATGAATAACAACCCAAGAAACAAAGTAATACCTCAAAATGAAGCCTCAACAGAAGAGAAATCCGAATCTTAGCAAAGCCCCTTGCTCCAAGCCTCTTAACTCTCCAAGATCTCCTTCAAAATCTCTTCTCCAAGCTTTAAATGCACTCAAAACCCTCATAATCGCGTCTTAGGGTTTTCTGGACTTCAAGAGAGGGTATAATGTCCTTTATATAGGGCTCATCCTCCAAAATTAGGGTTTTCTCCACTCAGCGCCTACTCGCCGAGTCCAGCCTCCGACTCGCCGAGTCGGCCACTTAACATGCGACCAGAGTCGCGACCCTACTCGCCGAGTCCACCCATGGACTCGCCGAGTTCCCCTTTCATACTTACACTTGGAACCCTGAATTTGCACTTCTGAACTTGGGATGTTACAATTCTCCCCCACTTAAATTAGGCTTCGTCCTTGAAGCCTGCGACAACTCAACTCCAGAACTACTCCCGCAATGCACCACCTGGCATTAACCAGACCAGATTCCTCAAGGCACAACCAACGAAACCCGAAACTCAACTTTCTCCTGCCTTGCGGTTTCCCGACTACCGCCTCAAGCCGACCACCGGCTTCACCCTCTGATAACCACACCTATCAGATTCTACACTTATCCCCCGAGTACCACTCCATGGCACTTTTCTTGATCTTGATCACAGCAATCACTTGACTCTTACGAGCTAGATATAACCCTGCACCACCGGGTTCCCGATTCGAGTCCAACTCTATCCCCTCCATGCTGACAGAATGACGCTTTCTTCAGCCTCTGAGCAACTCCCATGAGTTCTCCTCTTGCAATCGCATGCCCATGCTGAACTAGCTCCAGCACCCTCGGGATGGGACAACCCGTTACACTGACGACACCTCCAAACATTCCCCAGGATGAATCACCACTACATACACAATTCCTTGATCAAAATCACACTGGGAATCCAAGACTTCACCCCTGCATCCTTTCCGAGCCTCTTGGCTCTACCCCCCCCCCCCCCCCCCCCCGCGGAAATCCTTCCGCAACCTTAGCAGACATCCCATCTGGATGTGATTCCATACTACTGCCGTGATCACGCTGCTCAATGACCATAATTGGATCACTCCAATCATAACTCTGCACTGCCACTTTCACTTCCGTGAATTTACACTCCCTCTCGGAGCTACATTCCTCTCTTTTTCCTTACCAAGGAAATCCACTTGGCCGCCTTGTCACTGCAACAAGTGTCACGGTGCTCGCCCAACGCTACACCACTCCCCTATAACATAACCGCTATCCATGCAACGCACATGATCTGAATCTGCTCGCAAGGACTATTGAGTCCATGCACTATCTCCACTAATCGAGATCAATACCCGGGGCCAGACCTTCTAATGCTAACACATCGCGTCATTCTCAATCCATTTTCTCGAACCGATCTATCGACACCTGCAGAGTCTTCAGCATGACTGGACTGCCTTACCAGGCCTTCAGCCAATCTGGACCACTCTCAGAACCTTCAGCCGATCTGGACCGCCCTCCAGGGCCTTTAGCCTGACTGGACCGTTCTCCGAGCCTTCGGCCTGACTGGTATGCCTACCGGCCTTCAGTCTACCCGGACCGCTTAACTAGCATCCATCCTTCCGAGTTATCCCTCCGGGAAACCCTCCCATGCATACTGTTCTAGCCCTCTTGGGTTTCCGAACTCTATCTCCCTCATACATACTCAATCCTGGCCTGATCCCAGGCCCTCCACAAACAAATACCCTTGGTCTGTATCCCGCCCCACATGCCTGCCACTTACTCATACCAGCCTATGCTCTTGGCTGACAGAAACACTGCTGAATCCCAAGCAGCTAAACAACCTCACATGCTCATCGATCTTTCGGAGAATTTTCCAATTCTCCCCCACTTATAGCACTGACTATCAACCATCGGTCGCCATCACCGACCTCCCTCAACAACCCTACACAACACAATCACTTGCACGCGAACTGATTCCCACTAGCACTAGCAACCTTCACAAAATCACATATCAACACTGATCATCCCGAGCTCGAAAGAAACTCAATCTTCAGCTAACCACTCCTCAGACTGCAGATGCTACCCGACATTCAGACCAAACGCCAGATTCCCACTAATAACCCTCATGAATGATAACCAACGAAATTCCCAATACTAAACCCATAACCATACCATAACCCTCAAGGAACAACGAATACCATACCGAAAACCACACAAGGAGACTAGAAGATAAACAATACTCCACAATAATCACAAGATAACAAAACATCAAGAAAGATACATACCCGCAGCTACATCCGGCACTGCTCTGACCTCCTCTGCTGTAAGCTGAAAAGCACGACCCTGAGCCCTTGGGGGCTCCGCTCAAACCTGACCTCCACCCGTGATCCTCAAAGTGGCCGGTGCTGGAGCCTGCACCGGTCCTGCAACAAGCTGTGGACAGTTGACCCTCAAATGCCCAACCTGATGACAATGATAACAAATCCTCAAATCCTGAACCGGGGCTGACTGCCGACAATCCCTCGCATAGTGCCCCTCCTTTCCGCACTTGCGGTATGCACCACCGGACCTACAAACTCCGGTGTGACCCTTCCCACACTTCCCACAAGCGTGGCTGCTCTGATCTCCCACCCTAGAATCAACGGTCTTGGACCGTTTCGGCGCCGGCTGCGACTGCACTGGAGCCTGCCTCAGCTCACGCAACTGCAACTCAATCTCCAACTCACACCGCCTGGCGGCCTCCTGCAACTCCAACAAAGTCTCGCACCTCTACGTAGACACAAACTGTCTGATATCTCTCTTGAGCATACTCAGATATCGGGACATCTGAGCCTGATCCAAAGCGAACTCAGGGCAGAACATCGCCCTCTCAGTGAACATCCTGGTGATCTCCGTCACCGACTCCGAATCCTGCTTCAGCTCAAGGAACTCCTGAGCCAATCTCTCCCTCTCAACCCGCGGAACATAATGAGTGCTAAACATTTCTCTGAACTGATCCCATGAAACCGCAGCCCTCTGCGCATCCAAATATGACCCCGTGGTCAATCTCCACCAATCCTTCGCCCCGAGCCTCAATAGGTTCAGAGCACACCTCACCCTCTGATCAACAGGGCATGAACACGTGAAGAAACACCCCTCCACGTCCGACAACCATCTCATAGCAACAATTGGGTCCTGAACTCCATCAAAGGTAGGAGGCTTCGTATTATCGAATTCCCGATACTGAAATCCTCGACCGGCTCCTCACCCTGCCGCTGCTACAGCCGCTGTAGCCGCCGCGGCAGCCGTCTCAGTGAGAGCCGCATAACGCTCATCAAAATACTCAACCATGGTGGTCTTAATCGACCCAAACAGTTCCGGCAGCTCGGCCCGGAACAACGCATCAACCTCATCAGGCAGGATCTCACGAATCCTAGCATCCAACTCGCCTGTGCTCATCTGACCCGCAACCTCGGGCGGTACCGATCCACCCTGACCGCCCTCTCCGGCTCCTGATCCTGACCCGGATCCGCTCCCAGCATGCCTCGTGACCACCATACTGAAAAAAACACCACAAAATCTCAGATACTTCCCACTATCCCGGGAACCAACTCTCAATCCAACCCTAGAGGTCATGGTTTCCCTGATACACGTATGGGTCCTTTGCTTTTAGTAGTACGGGCCCATACTACCTTCCACACCTACCCATATTTGTATGAAGTACTACCACAACACCCTAGTGAAAAACGTACATAACAAGCGCTCAGCCCTCACTCCTAGAGGAACACCAGAAATCTCCCACAGAGGACCCTAGGCTAGTAAGCATCATAAATCAGGCAACACTATCATGAAACCATGAAGATCTCTAGCCTAGTACTAGCATGTTGTTCTATCAAAGCTCAAAAAAACATATCATGCATGGTATTTTGGGGTTATTTACTGGCTCCGGCAGATCGTACCTCCGCGTCCTCCTTTTACTCATTTTGAAAACCATTTTAATTTCTCTTTTAAAAACTCTCCCTGATTTGAGACTGGATTCACACGAATGTTCCTCCAATTCACTCAAACCAAGGCTCTGATACCAACTTGTAACGACCATAAAAATTTAACCAATTTTAACTTTTCAAAAACAACCCATTTTCTTATTGTTATTACAAAAAGGTTTTCAATACAATTATTATCAGAGTCTTCCCAGAATCACATCATAAAACATAATCATGAGGAGCGGTACGATCACGCCTTTGCCTTGCCACGGTCTCCTGAAGAACCTGAAAAACATTAAACCACAACAGTAAGCCTGAAAGCTTAGTGAGATACCCCCAAAATACCAACCATATATACCATACACGCATAACATGCCATATCATATCCGATCACAGAACAGCCATGCACTTCGGGTCTACTGTGTGACTGGTCCGCCGCACCGGCCAATAGTCCACCTGGTCCACCCTCTGAGTCTAGCCATATACATCGAGTCTGAAGTGTGATTGGTCCGCCCGCACCGGGCCTTTAGTTGGCCTGGTCCACTCTCTGAGCCTCGGCACGTCTGGTCCGCCCTCTTGGGGCTTACAGCCTATCCGGACCGCTCGCTGGGCCTTCGGGACAATTTGTCCGCCCTGGGTATCTTGGCCTACAGCACAAAGCAGGACCCGCCTCAACCCAACCCCAGTCCAACAACCATGTGCACATAAACATACAATCATATAACAATTCACAATCAACAAGCCGATCTAACAGATCACATAACATATCATCATCCTAACCAGGATACCGACCTAACCGGTCACTAGCATAGCATCACCCTACATAACAGGATACCGACCTTAACCAGGTCTCTAACATATACCATCCTAGCTACCAGGATGCAAACATATCAAAGCAATAACATAACAACAAATACCCGGATCTCAATCCGATAAAGGGCCGACCTTGGTGCCTTAAACCCTGTTGATATAGTGAGGATAACTCACCTCGCAACTACCGACTGAAAGATAAGACCAAGATGCTCCGACCACTGATACGATCTCCACCACTAGACAACACCAACACTGAACTCAAACAAAAGCCAACAATTACCAAAATGCCCCTAGAAGTCAATTGGTCAACCCTTGGTCAAAGACAACCTCCTAACTAACTCTACTCGCCGAGTCAACCCGATGACTCGCCGAGTCCTTATGCTCAGAACTTCCACAATCCACGACTCGACTCGCCGAGTCACCCCAAGACTTGCCGAGTCCCATGACTCTGAGTCCCCTCGCACTCAACTCATTGAGTCCTCCCTTGAATCACTGATTCATGGCTCAACCAGAAGAAGTTTGGACCTCACGACCAAACTCGCCGAGTCCAAGGCTATCTTCAACCTACTCGCCGAGTTGTTCTTCCAACTCGCCGAGTTCCAGTCCATCTTCAAGCAACTCGCCGAGTACACCTTTGTGACTCGTCGAGTGCCTCTAGATCTTTACCCATACAGAAGCCTTCCAAGCCATGCAGTTGATCCAAAACGTTGATCTACCCTTCTACAACCCATCCATCACGTAAAGTGGCAAACTTTAAGTGAATCCAAAGAGATCTAGGCATTTTACACTCTAGGGCTAGGGTTTGGGACAAGATGGCTTCACCAAACACTCAAGAACAGGGACTTTAATGCACTCTAGACCTTCTCCATTCCAGATCTGAGGTAGCAACCTTAGATCTAACCTTCAAACTCGAAATACCACAAGCCAAACTTTCCACACACTCCAAAATGATGATTCTAGATGAATAACAGCCTAAGAAACGAAGTAATACCTCAAAATGAAGCCTCAACAGAAGAGAAATCTAAATCTTAGCAAAGCCCCTTTCTCTAAGCCTCCTAACTCTCCAAGATCTCCTTCAAAATCTCTTCTCTAAGCTTTAAATGCACTCAAAACCCTCACAATCGCGTCTTAGGGTTTTATGGACTTCAAGAGAGGGTAAAGAGGCTGGGGAGAGGGTATAATGTCCTTTATATAGGGTTCATCCCCCGAAATTAGGGTTTTCTCCACTCAGCGCCTACTTGCCGAGTCCACCCTCCGACTCGCCGAGTCGGCCACTTAACACGCAACCAGAGTCGCGACCCTACTCTCCGAGTCCACCCATGGATTCACCGAGTTCCCCTTTCATACTTACACTTGGAAACCTGAATTTGCACTTCTGAACTTGGGATGCTACAACGTGGTGACTACACTATAAGGGGTTGGATCTGCAACTTTATGTGGTTTATGTAGCTTTTATAGCTATTATTATTATGTGATTATGTGGATTGTGTGGGGTATGCTCTGGGGAACTCACTAAGAATTGGCTTACAGTTTGCGGATTTGTTTTAGGTACATCTGAGCCTAAGGGAAAGGGCAAGGCTTGATGACGCGACATGCACTCTCTCGCAGGCGTTTTTGTGGGACACTCTGATGTTTGGAATAATATTGTTGATGTTATGAATTTGAAAACAAATGTAATTGAGATTTTATGGCTTATTGGAAATGATTTGACTATTTAAAAATGAAAAATTTTCTTTTGAAAATTGGGTCGTTGCAAAATAATTTCCATAACTATATGTATATTAAATAATATCCATAATTATAATTCATTTTTTATGGAAACTAATTAAACTTGTCATTAATATTAGCAATAATATTCTTTCAGAATGAGTTCGCATCAATGTAACATTCCGTTGAAATTAAATAATTAATACACTCTAAAACCCCGAGATGTAATTTTTATTATTATTATTTTATATTATTTTAGCCAAAATCAATAATAATTTAACAAGGTGTTGGCTTCGAGGAGTTAAATGTCATAATTTTAGATATTAGGGGTTAAAGTATAATTTTCGGGGTGGTTTCGCAAAGAAATTCTGAAGACAGGGGTGTTTGGTAAAATTTGGGAGTTAAATTGAAAAGCATTTGTGGCGTTAGGGACCATTATTGTAAAAGCGAAATGAAGTTTGTGATGGAGGCGAGTTTAAGCCCGTCACTACCCTTCCTCCCATTCATAAGGAGCATGTACCAAACCCTAAACCTAATACATCGCACAGCCACCACCATCTTGGAGTGCTCTCAGCCGCCACCACCTTGTCGTAACCGATCGCCACCCTACCACATGGAACCTCATTTTCGGACGCCGCCACAACAACCCTGTCGCCGGTGACATTGTGTGTAGCCGTTGGAGCTGCCGAAGACCGATGAGTGAAGGTGTGAACGTCGTCGAGTAGGCCGTGAACGATAAGAAGACTCTCAGTAATGTCAGTCACATCTCATACTTTCGTTCCTCTATATGGATTCGACGTCAGGCACGTCGTTGCCACTGACAATGGCTTTTGGTCACCATTTCAGCTTGTTCCATCGCCATCAGCCACCTAGTCAGTGGTTGGGAGTTGTGGTCTCGTGTCGTGTATGGATATGTTTTTTTTGTTAAATCCGATATGTGTCGTGCAGGTGTTGTTGGCCGGAAACCGAGAAAAATAACCACCATGGCCGCCAACCATGGTGGCTGCCGCCTGCTGCCATCTCCCGCCACCACTAGCCATCGTGGAAGGTGGCTATGTGTGTGTGTGTGTGTTTTATTGTGTATGTAGGCGTGTGTTGGTGGTGTTATCTTGTATGAACATTGTTTGGCCAGAAAAACCCATCACAACCACCCTGAGGTGGTGGCTGCCACCTCATGCCGCCACATTGGGTGGCTATGTGCACTTGTGTATGATTGGACTGCTTTCTGGGATGTTTTGATGTGTTTTGATTTAGAATCATAACCACCACCACCACCATGAGGTGGTGGCTGCTGCCGTGAGCCGTCGTTGACCACCACCGCCCAAGGTGGCAGTGGGTGGTGTCCGGCTTAGTGAAACCCTAATTTGACCTAAAACTTAACCATTGGACTAATTGGCTTGCGATTGGGTTGGAAACCCTAATTAGGGTTTACAAAACCCTAATTTTGGAAACTTGAGTTTTGGATTTTTCGGGACCCAGTTTTGGACTGTTGGATTTGGAATTTTGAATTACGCCCGACCACATTGTATGGTTGGTCAAGTGGAGTAATGGACTTAGTGGATTAAGTCCTAAATGTTTTAAGAAAGAACACTTAACCCTAATCGTCATTTTATATGAAAACACTAATTGTGTTGGGTTTTGAGAGTGGCTTTCGTGTTGGGCTTAGATGTTCGGATTCTTGATGGGCCATCTAAGAACAAGTATATGGACTAGGATATTTGGATGGGCTTTAGGGTAAGGCCAATGTGAAAGGTTTGGGCCCAATTTGGAAAATTTGGCCGTAATTGGGCATCGGTTAATTGTTTGACTTTTGTGCCTTCAGAGTGAGTTTGGGCCTTGGTCTTGGATCAAGCTAGGTTGGGGGTAAAGTAGTCTTTTACCCTAATCATGGACTTATGGTTATGTATTATAACCCAATTATTAATTGGGTGTTGTTTTGATGTTGACAGTTCGTGGATCTATCAGCCAGCAACAATAGTTTTATCTGCAGGACGTCAGCAGCGCGAGGTGAGTCTCCTCACCATAGCAATGGGTTGAAGGCACCAAGGTCGGCCCATTCAGTTAGTTGTGATGATTATTGTGGAATCATTATTGATATGCCTAGTATGTATGTGATATGTGGTATGCTAGTTGTTTATGTGTTATGTGATATGCTAGTTGTCTTTGTAATACTTGCATGGAAGACCCCGGGGGAGCCCGTGGCACTTGGATATCATACCATGTGGGGGAGCCCATGGTACTTGGTTGTCAGACCATGTGGGGGATCCCATGGCATTCCAGGTAAAGACCATGGGGGAGCCCATGGCACTTGGTTGTCAAACCATGTGAGGGAGCTCATGGCACTTGGTGTATGACCCTAGGGGAGCCCACGACATCCTGGAGTAAGACCCTGGAGGGAGTCCACGACATCCTTATATGTTTATATGCATGGCTTATGTGATTAATATGGTTTATTTGGTTATGTGGATTATGTGGGGTATGTTTTGGGGAACTCACTAAGCTTCGTGCTTACAGTTTTGTTTATGGTTTTAAGCACTATAACATCCCTATGGTGCACATACAACCCTAATGATTTGGATCTAAGTTTTCTCTATTTATACATGCAAATTACATTTTTCCAAAGCATGAAACCTATCTAGCATACAACTTGATATATGAATCATAAAAACTAGTTTGATGATTACCTCTTTATGTAGCTTGTATTACTTGGCCTTTAAGAGTTTATCACGTCAAGTGTGATGCCTCAAATGCTTCACAAAACACCACCAACAATTGGAGGACTTGAAAGAGAGGTTAGGAACACCCTAAAATCGGCTATACTCTTGCTATAATGCTCATGTATCCGGTTTTGGGGTCTAAGGGGTTACATATATAGTGTTAGAATTCCAAGAGTCATATGTAACCCTAATTCTTACACTTAGGCTTATGATCCATAACTCATATGGACTAACTCTTCATGGACTCTCACATAAACTTAGTCCATCATGGATCAATAGCTAAAACCATATGTATCACTAATTTACATAATTAGTCCCCTTTAATTTAATTAGTCTCTTTTGATCACTAAATTAATTCCAAATTACTTCTTGATCAATACTAATTAAACAATATGATTTCTCAATTAATAAATTATACTATAACATATTAATAAATCATAAATAACCTCTTTCTCAAATATCCATCCTTTCAGATTGTTCTAGTGAATGCAACCCAAATAGACCATGCTACTCTCGGGTCAAGTACATACAAATTATAGTTATGGGCTTAAACACCTAATCCAACATTCTCCCACTTGGATAAGTCTAATAACTATAACTGCAAGTACGACATAAAAACCCAACTAGCAATTGTAGCTCTCAAAAGCCATTGTCGAACTCTGACACGTCCTATAGATAAAGGATCATGTAGTCCTCCGTTCTCAAGCTATCGTGTGGACAAATACATGGAACATAGTCATACTTATTGTCCACCAGTTTGTTTCCCGATTTCTGATTTGTCTGACATAGAAATTAATTGAACACATCAACTTAGTCCTGACCGGTCCTGACACATAACTCAAAACAAAATCATCGAGGGGCCCAAGATATCGCTTTTAATCCTCCAAGGATAAAAGGAACATATAAACCTTGACTTATATGCTTGTACTAACTACTCGTTAAATCATACACAATAACACATTTTATAACATTAAGTTACTGATGCTTTTTCGCACTATCAATGTACAACCAACTCATAGTCAACAACTCATATATCTTGGTTTGAAGACTATATGATAGTATCGTATCGCAATCACTCGTGATAAATTTCATGAAGTGATTCATGTGAGCATGGGTTTAATCCAATATTCAAATCTTATTTCAGGAGCACTCATGAATGTTGTAGCAAACTTTTGCTATGTCAAAACACTTTAGACAATCTACAAGCCAAATTCATGACAGTCTTGCCTCAACACCTACTTCCAAAGTATGATCGACTGTGGATAGTTTGAATAATCTTATTATTCTGGAAGTCAAAACATGCAAAATGAAACAATAGTAAACAATTAACACAAGACAATAACTTTACTCATAAATAAAACTCCTTTTATTTAATCATCAAATGTCAATTACATTTTATCTATTACAAGTCTCTAAATAGCTATCTAATCATAAAAACTAATATCGTCCTTCGGCCCAATGCTCCTCACATGCTGCAAATGCTTAACCCTACTTAGTCCCTTTGTAAGGGGATCTGTTGGGTTCTCCTCTGACGATACCCTCTTTACTACGAGGAGGCCTTCTTCTATCCAATGTCTTATGAAGTGATATTTTTTGTCGATGTGCCTGGATCTGCCATGATCCCTTGGTTCTTTGGTTAAGGCGACCGCACTCTCGTTGTCATAGAAAATCTCCATAGGCTCCTTTATAGATGGTACAACTCCAAGGTCTCCAATGAAGTTCTTCAGCCATATCGTCTTCTTTGATGCTTTGCTTGTTGCTATGTACTCTGATTCGCACGTTGAATCAGCTATAGTCTCCTATTTGGAACTTTTTCAAGTTATTGCTCCTCCATTCAGGGTAAATACCCAGCCCGACTGAGAGTGAAAATTATCTTTGTCGGTCTGAAAGCTAGCGTCACTATACCCTGTCACTCTTAAGTCATCACTCATACCAAGGGTAAGGACCCAATCCTTAGTCCTCCGTAGTACTTAAAAATCTTATTTACTACATAGGATTCCCTTGATATCCGCTGACCATGATCAAAGCAAAGGCCACGTCAGTACGAGTACAAGTCATAGCATACATGATCGAGCCAACTACGAAAGCATATGGTACTCGACTCATCTCTGCTATCTCGACCTCTGTACCTGGACTCTACGTCTTACTCAGTTTGGTATTGCTTTGGATAGGTAAGTCACCTTTCATGGAATTCTCCATGTACAAACGCTTCAACACCTTGTCCAAGTAGGTACTTTGACTAAGTCCTATTAGTATTTTACTCCTGTTTCTCAATATCCTTATCCCTAGAATATAATCAGCTTCCCCGAGGTCCTTCATAATGAAACACTTCCCAAGCCAGGACTTAACCTCCTGGAAGGTTGGAATGTCATTCCGTATGAGAAGTATGTCATCCACATACAACACCAAAAAGCTAACTATACTCCTACTAGCTTTGACATATACACAGGACTCATCCTCGCTTCTTGAAAAACCAAACTCTTTGACTTTCTCATCGAAACAAAGATTCCATCTGCGAGATGCTTGTTTCAATCCATAAATAGATTTCTCAAGCTTACACACTCTATTAGGGTACTTTGCATTGACAAAACCCTCTGGCTAACTCATGTAAACATCTTCAGCCAACTTCCCATTAAGGAAAGCGGTTTTGACATCCATTTGCCATATTTCATAATCATGAAATGTAGCTATGGCTAGCATAACCCTTATAGATTTAATCTTCGCTACTGGTGAGAAGGTCTCGTCATAGTCAACTCCATGAGTTTGAGTAAATCCCTTCGCAACCAGTCGTGCCTTGTATGTGTGTACTTTCCCATTCATGGCGGTCTTCTTTTTGAAGTTCCATTTGCACCGAACGTCTTATGACCTGGTACATTGTCAATCAAGTTCCAAACTTGATTATCATACATGGACTGAATCTTGTTGTCCATAGCCTCTTTCCATTTTGAAGACTCAGAGCCTGCCATGGCTTCCTTGTAGTTATTAGGTTCATCCAAATTTATCAATGTGCTATCACTGATAAACGTATCACCTTCAGTTGTTATATGAAAACCATATAACACAGGTGGAACACTAACTCTTCTGGAACATCTCAGAGGAACGGACTCGTCAATTGGTTCAACAGGAGTTTCCTCCTTAGTTTGAGCGCTAGTGGTTGAGGTTCCTTCTTCACTTAACTCTTGAAGCTTTTCAAGGTCAATTAGCCTCTCACTGTCCTATTTGCATATGAATTCTCTTTCGCGGAAACCCCTCTCCTCGCAACGAAGACAAAATTTTCTCTCGGTCTATAGAAGAGATATCCAAAGGACTTTTGTGGGTAGCTGATGAAAATACAACACTCACTACAAGGTTCGAGCTTGTCGTGAGTCTCTCATCTTACGAAAGCCTCACAACCCCAAACCTTGATATGTGCTAACAAGGGAACCTTCCATGTCCACATCTCATGAGGTGTTTTGGTAACCTTCTTAGTTGGGACTAGATTAAGGATATGGACAGCATTCTCTAAGGCATACCCCCAAAATCAGATAGGTAACAAAGCTCGACTCATCATGGAACGAACCATGTCCAACAAGGTTCTTTTGCGCCTCTTAGCCACACCATTAAGCTATGGTGTCCTAGGTGGCGTCAACTATGAAACAATTCCACATTCCTTAAGATAGTCGTGGAACTCGATACTAAGATACTCGCCTCCTCGATCGAATCGGAGCATCTTTATCTTCCTGCCCAACTGATTCTCCACTTCTTGTTTAAACTCTTTGAACTTTTCAAAGGTTTATGACTTATGCTTGATTAAGTAGATATAGCCATATCCGTTGTAATCATCAGTAAAAGTCACATAAAAGCGGTTAGCATCCCTTGTGGCGGATCTGAAGGGTCCACACACATCAGTGTGTATGAGATCCAACATACCCTCACCCCTTTCACAAGTACCAGTGAAGGGTGACTTGTTCATCTTTTCAAGCAAACAAGATTCACAAGTGTCATCCGACTTTATGTCAAAAGACTCCAAGACTCCATCCTTTTGGAGTTGGACTATGTGCTTCTTGTTGACATGTCAAAGTCGACAATGCCACAAGGATGACTTGTCCAAACCATTGGACGAATCGATGTGCAATACATTATTTTCTAAGTTGTCTACAACCATCATAGTTTCATATATAGCATTACAAGGCAATGCTTTAAAATAAAATATATCATTATGAAAAGAATTAATAGAACCAATTTCATTATCAAATGAAAATCTAAAACCTTTTTTATACAAACCATGAAAGGAAATAATGTTTCTCGCCATATCAGATGAGTAGCAACAATTATTCAAATATAATTCTAACCCACTACTAAGCAATAAAGAAGAAACTCCAATCTTGGTGACAAGTGACACTTTCCTATTCCCCATGATTAAGTTTATCTTCCCGAGCCCCACATCCCTACTTCTTTTTAGTCCCTGCACTTCATAACAAAAATGATAACCACAACCTGTGTCAAGGACCCAAGATTTAGCATGTGATGAGTTATTAGACAGAATAGTGTAAATACCTTCATGGGTGGGTTTTATCTTCCCATCCTTGATGTTTTGCAAGTATTTAGGGCAACTTCACTTCTAGTGCCCTTTTTCATAACAGTAGAAGCATTATGCTTCCTTTTGGTTGGAAGAGGGAGTAGCAGAACCACCTTTGGTCCTACTAGAAGAGGATCCATCATGGGACTTTCACGTGTGGCTCTTAGAAGGAGCCTTCCTCTTGTTCCCTTTCCGATGTCCAATTTCCAGGACTAGGGCAGCAACAGTAGGAGTAGGAACAACATATTTTCCTTTCAAACTACTTTCAGCAGTTCTCAACAGGCCTTGAAGCTTGCTTAGAGTGACCTCCTCCTTGTTCATATGATAAGTCATACGAAACTGATCATAACAAGGAGGAAAAGAGTGTAGGATAATATCAATGGATAACTCTTCATTGAAGTTGACATTCAACTTCAGCAAGCGGTCAACAAACCTTTGCATCATTTGTAAGTGGGCCGTGATGGACTCCCCATCCTTCATTTTTTTTGTAATCATGGAGGCAAAGATTTCATACCTTTCCTGTCGAGGACTTTGATGGTATCTTTCCATCAAGTCTTGGTGCATCTCGAAATGGTAGTAGTCCTTATAGGACTTTTGAAGCTCAGTTGTCATAGTGGATAACATGATACATGACACCTTTGTGGCGTCCTTTTCATGAGTCCTATATTTAGCAACTTCTTCAGGAGTAGCAGTTGCTGATGGGTTTTGAGCATTCTAACACTTCCTAAGTGTACATGCAACCCTAATAACCTTGGATCTATGTTTGTCTAATTATCATGCAAAGTTGAATTCCAAGGTTATATTCCTATCTAGCATACATGGGGAACAATTTTTAACTTGAATGAAAGATAGAATAACATACCTTGTTGTTGCTTATGATCCTTGAAACCTTGTGAGCCTAGCACCCCAAGTGTGATGCCTCAAATGCTTCACACAACACCAAATGCTTTTGGGACGACTTTAGAGAGAATACACACTTCTAAAATCGGCCTAGCCCTCTTGTTTCTTATGTGTAGCCGATTTTGGTGGAGAATATGTTCTTTATATAGTGTTGACACATCTAGGGTTACACCATGTAAACCCTAATGTGTCTTGACTCTTCATTTCCATGACCCATGGGTTTGTAACTCCCATGGAGCATCCTATGGGTGGAACCCAACTTGATAATCCATGGAGCCTCTTAGCCCACTATACTAGTTATGGATGATTTACATAATCAACCCATATATTTAATTAGTTATCTTTTGATCACTTAATTAATTCTAAATTAATTCTTGATCAAACTAATTAAATAATACTATTAATATATTAGAACTTATAATATATTAATAAACCACAAGTGTTATTTCTCCCATTTAGTCTATCTAATTGCATGGTGCCATGCAACCCAAATGGACCATGCCGGGTCGGGTCAAGTACATACCAGAAATAGTTATGGACTTAGACACCTTATCCAACAGTCTCCCACTTGGATAAGTCTAATAACTATAACTGTAATACTTCAGGAACCGAACGACAATCGTAGCTCTTCCAAGGTCTCTCGGAACTGAGAAGATGATGATACACCATTTAAGATAAGTGATCATATAATCCTCTGTTCAAGATATCAGTCGGACAAATACATGGAACAATGTCTTACTTATTGTCCAACAGTTTGTTTCCCGATTTCCGATTTGTTTGACAAAGAACTTAATTGAACACATCAACTTAGTTCTGACCGGGCCCGATACATAGGTCAAAACAAAATCATCGAGGGGCACAGATATCAGCTTCTAATCCAAGAAGGAACAGATAAACTTCGACTCGTATGTTTTTTCAACCACTCATTGAATTATACACAAAAGCACGTTTTATAACATCGAGTTACTAATGCGTTTTCGTACAATCAATGCTTAACCAACTCATAAGTAACAAATCATATCTCTAGGTTTGAAGACCTATATGATATTACCATCTCACGATCACTCGAGATAAATTCCATGAAGTGATTCCAGTGAGCGTGGGTTGAGTCCAATGCTCAGGCCTTATGAGCACTCATGATTTTTGTAGCCATGTCCAACACCTTAGACCTCTGCAACCAATCATGACAGTCTTGATTCATACCTACTTCTGACATATGACCGACTGTGGAGGTTCGAATAATATGATATACCAAACATAATTATTCTGGAAGTCAAAACATGCAAAAGAAATATAGTAAACGATCTACAAGAGATAGCAACACTTTACTCATAAATAAAACACCTTTTATTCATCATCAAATGTCAACTACACTTTACAAATTTCAAGGTTATCTAACTACTAAATCTAATATCATCCTTCAGCCCTATGCTCTGAGCATGCTGGAGATGCTTAACTCAAGTCAGTCCCTTCGTGAGGGGATCTGCTGGATTCTCATCCGATGATACCCTCTTTTCCACGAGGAGTCCTTCTTCTATTCGATGTCTGATGAAATGGTATTTTTTGTCGATGTGTCTGGATCTCCCGTGATCCCTTGGTTCCTTGGCTAAGGCAACAACACTTTCACTATCACATAAAATTTCCATTGGCTCCTTAATAGCTGGTACAACTCCAAGGTCTCCACTGAAATTCTTCAGCCATATCGCCTCCTTTGCTGCCTCGCTAGCTGCTATATACTCTGATTCGCAAGTTGAATCAGCCACTGTCTCTTGCTTGGAACTCTTCCAAGAAATTGCTCCTCCGTTTAGGGTAAAGACCCAGCCTGACTGAGAGCGGAAATTATCCCTATCAGTCTGAAAGCTAGCGTCACTATACCCTACAACTCTCAAGTCTTCACTCCCACCGAGTGTAAGAACCCAGTCCTTAGTGCTCCGTAGGTACTTAAGGATGTCCTTTACCTCAGTCCAGTGTGCCTTGCTAGGGTTCCCCTGATACCTGCTAACCATGCTCAAGGCAAAGGCTACATCAGGTCGAGTACACGTCGTAGCATACATGATCGATCCTACAGCCGAAGCATAAGGTATTCGACTCATTTCTGCTATCTTAGCCTCAGTATTAGGGCTTTGTGTATTAGGGCCAGTTTGATAAGCCTTCTAATTGGGTCCAAAGTTAGGACCCGATCCTTAATCCCCAATTAGCTTGTTTGTTTTGACTTTAGCATCTTTGGACTCGGTCCAAATCAGGGACTCGGTCCCAATTTTTAATCTGATTCGGTCCTCCAACAAAAAGAAGCCGACTCGATCCTTTTTTTCCTTTCACGTATTTGCCCTTCACTTTTGTTCCTCCTATACGCCTTCGCTTCTTCCTCCTATCTGAAACAACAGGAACGATATTCACCATCGCTCCTTCCCTCACTCGTGCATTCTCTCTTCGTTTCCGCTTCGCTAGTAGACAACAACCACAGGAACGGATCTCGACTTCGCAAGATGACATCGATTGGGTGAAGACCCAGATCGAAGTGAATGGACTGCATATGCAGGATAATGTGCTCCGCAAGGGTATCAATCCTCGTACTCGCGCCCAACATCTTCAGGATTTGATCCAGTAAATTACTCAACTATCTGTCTTGTTTTTCATCTCGCTTTGCAATTGCTGCAATTTTAAAACCGAATTGAAAAATTGTATACTATAACAAATTGAAATTAGCGGTGCTTAATCTTATGGTACAATGATATGAATTAATAGATCTATCCTTGACTTGTTTCATCACAATTACATGTACGATGATATGAATTAATAGATCTATCCCCTGATACCTGCTAACCATGCTCAAAGCAAAGGCTACATTAGGTCGAGTACAAGTCATATCATACATGATCGATCCTACAGCCGAAGCATAAGGTACTCGACGCATTTCTGCTATCTCAGCCTTAGTACTCAGGCTTTGAGTCTTACTTAATCTGGCGTTACACTGAATAGGTAACTCTCCTTTCTTGGAGTCCTGCATGCTAAATCTCTTCAGCACCTTATCTAAGCAGGTACTCTGACTAAGTCCAATTAGTCTTTTACTCCGGTCTCTCAAGATCCTTATCCCTAGAATATAGGCAGCTTTTCCTAGGTCCTTCATAGAGAAACACTTCCCAAGCCAAGACTTAACTTCCTGCAAAGTTGGGATGTCATTTCCTATGAGTAGTATGTCATCCACATACAATACCAAAAAGCTAACTATACTCCCACTAGCCTTTACATATACACAAGATTCATCTTCACTCCTAGAAAAGACAAATTCCTTGACTTTCTCATCAACGCAAAGATTCCATCTGCGAGGTGCTTGCTTTAACCCATAAATGGATTTCTCAAGCTTACACACTCTATTAGGGTACTCTGTATTGGCAAAACCCTCTGGCTGACTCATGTAAACATCCTCAGCCAACTTTCCATTAAGGAAAGCGGTTTTGACATCCATTTGCCATATTTCATAGTCATGAAATGCAGCTATGGCTAACAGAACCCTAATAGACTTAATCTTGGCCACTGGAGAAAAGGTCTCATCATAGTCAACTCCCGGAGTTTGTGAGAAACCCTTTGCAACCAGTCGTGCCTTATAAGTGTGTACATTACCATCCATGTCGTTATTCTTCTTGAAGATCCATTTGCACCTTATAGTCTTACGACCTGGTACATTCTCAACCAAGTTCCAAACTTGATTGTCATACATGGACTGTATCTCGTTGTCCATTGCCTCTTTCCACTTGGCTGACTCAGGGCTTGCCATGGCTTTCGCGTAACTGTTAGGTTCATCCAAACCTATTAGTGTCTCATCACTGATAAGTGTATCACCTTCCGCAGTAATACGGAATCCATAATAATGCCCAGGTGCATTCCTAACCGTTGTGGAATGCCTCAGAGGTAAAGACTTGTCAATTGGCTCAACAGGAGTTTCCTCCTTAAGTTGAGTGCTAGGGTTTGAAGTTCCTTCACCGCTTGAATCTTGAATTCCTTCAAGGTCAACTTGCCTCCCACTGTTTCCTTGGCTTATGAACTCTCTCTCTCTCTCTCTCTCGAAAGAACGCCCTCCTAGCTACAAAGACCACATTTTCACTAGGTCTGTAGAAGAGGTAACCAAAGGATTGATGTGGGGAGCCGATGAAAATGCACCTCTCGCTTCGAGGTTCGAGCTTATCATGAGTCTCGCGTCTCACGAAAGCCTCGCAATCCCAAATCTTGATGTGGTCTAGTTTTTACCAGTCCACATCTCATGAGGAGTTTTGGCAACTTTCTTTGTAGGGACCAGATTAAGGATATGGGCGGCAGTCTCAAAGGCATACCCCCAAAATGAGATTCGTAGTGAAGCTCGACTCATCATGGAATTAACCATGTCCAACAAGGTTCGATTACGCCTCTCAGCCACACCATTCAACTGCAGTGTCCTGGGAGGTGTCAATTGTGAGACAATCCCACATTCCCTAAGATAGTCGAGGAACTCTGAACTAAGATACTCACCACCTCGATCGGATCGAAGCATCTTAATGTTCCTGCCTAATTGATTCTCGACTTCCTATTTAAACTCTTTAAACCTTTCGAAAGTCTCTGACTTATGCTTGATTAAGTAGACATATCCATATCTACTGTAATCATCAGTAAAAGTCAAATAATAACGATTAGCATCCCTTGTGGCATGTTTGAAGGGCCCACATACATCCGTGTGTACAAGATCCAACAAACCTTCACCCCTCTCACAAGAACCTATGAAGGGTGACTTTGCCATTTTTCCAAGTAAGCATGAATCGCAACTATCATCTGACTTTAGGTCAAACGACTCCAAGACTCCATCCTTTTGGAGTTGGCCTATGTGTTTCTTGCTTATATGTCCAAGACGACAATGCCATAATGATGCTTTATCCAAGTTATTATCATTAACAGAATCAATACATAATACATTATTTCCTAAGTTATCAACCACAGATACAGTTTGATACACAACAACACAAGGTAATGCTTTAAAATAAAGAACATTATTAAAGAAAGCATTAATCGAACCAACTTCATTATCAAATGAAAAGGTAAAACCTTGTTTATACAATGCATGAAAGGAAATAATGTTTCTTGCCATTTCTGGCGAATGACAACATTTATTCAAATCTAAACTAAACCCATTACTTAGCGATAAAGTATAAACTCCAATCTTGGTGACAGGTAGAGCTTTCCTATTCCCCATGATCAAGTTTATTCTTCCTTGCTCCACATTCTCACTTCTTCTTAGTCCCTGAAAATCAAAACAAATATGAATACCACAGCCGGTATCAAGGACCCAAGAGTTAGAATGGGGTGAGTTACTAGATAAGATAGTGTAAATACCTGCATGGTTGGGTTTAACTTTCCCATCCTTCACATCTTGCTGGTACTTTGGGCAGTTTCGCTTCCAATGTGATTTTTCATGGCAATAGAAGCACTCAGCCTCTTTTGGATCAGAAGAAGGAGTGATGAAACCTTTCTTGGTTCCACTTGAAGAAGAGTCATCAAGGGTCCTATCCTTGGTACCCTTCGAAGAGCTCTTTCTCTTCTTCCCTCGACTTTTCCCGATTGCCAAAACCGGGGCGGAGTTTGGAGTAGGAGTGTTAACAACCGACTTCCCCTTAAGACCTGTTTTTGCCGTCTTGAGAAGTCCCTGAAGTTTGCTGAGTTTGACCTCTTCCTTATTCATGTGATATGTCATGCGGAATTGATCATAACACGATGGTAAGGAGTGCAAAATGATATCTATTGCAAGCTCCTCAGGGAAGTTCACATTAAGCTTCAGCAACCGATCCACATATCTTTGCATTTTCTGCATGTGGCTCGTGACGGACTCTTCGTCCTTCATCATGGTTGTTATCATGGAGCAGATGATTTCATACCTCTCTTGTCGTGCACTTTGATGGTATCTTTCCATCAGATCTTGGTGCATTACAAAAGGGTAAAAGTCCTCATAGGAATTTTGGAGCTCTGCTATCATCGTGGCCAACATGATGCATGTCACTTTGGTAGCATCCCTTTCATGTGCCTGGAAGTCAGCGATCTCCTGTGGAGTTGCAGTGGTCTCATCAATCTCCTTAAGCTCCTTATCAAGGACATATTCTTTGTCCTCGTAGCGGGTAATCATCCTGATGTTTCTGATCCATTCATTGAAGTTGGATACATCAAAAGTGACTTTCCCATACAAGTTCATAAGGGTAAAGGAGGGTTTGATCCAGAAGCGGTGTTGGACGACATCTGAAAACGAAAGACAAAGTTTAGATTAGATAAGAATCCTTAATATAACTCCCAAATGAAATATTAAGGCTAGGACCCAACACAATATTTTACAATTCGGAAGAGGGATGTTGTAATCCAACTGCAAAATATTTGAAGGTAGGTAAATGACGGTTTACCAATTTCCACCATGAAAATCGAAATTGAATATTAAGTATTAAAGGAATCGAAATTCCTAGATTCTTTTGAGATTCATTGAACTTTTTCACTGCCATGTTTAAATCTCGATTATGCCCTTCAAGTTTGTGACTGGGATACCCATGATCATAAACAAGTTGTGAATAGCCATGAAAATGTGAATTGTACACTCGATGTCATTTATCACCTAATCAATGTGTCGGTTAACCACACACACTCCATTGATCCATGACAAACATCAAGCTACCATTTTCCACTCTTACTAATCCAAGTTAATGTGTCGGTTAACCACACACGCTCCACTAACGACTTGGCAAGGTTCAAAGTGCAATTTCATGGAATAACATCATTTTCACATTTTTCCTAAAGTAACTAAAATTGGGAATTTTATAAAAAAACATTTAGTTACTTTATAATTATCATTATACTTTTAATGAGAATTAATGTCCTATCCTACCAGTTCGGCTAACGACCCTCCATCAGTCAAGGATGCGGTGGGTGAGAGTGGACACCCATTCAATCACCATTTTATAGGCAATTTCCTTATACCCCCCTTATAGACCGACTTCTTGAATGAGACTTACTAACGGTAAGAATGACTAGTCTTTTACACACACACACACACACATATATATATATATATATATATATATATATATATATATATATATATATATATAACTATTAACTTTTAATATTATAATATTATAAGGGTTGAATTTTAAACTTTTAAAATTCTAAGGTTTGGAATTAAATGTTTCATAAGTGAGACTTTACAAATTCCAAAACTTGAGGGCAAGTTTTGTAACTCTTCAAAACTTTTGGTTTCCATAACTTATGAGTTTAATGTTCATGAATGAGACTTTTCATATTTCATAACTTGAGTACAAGTTATGAAACTCTCTTCAAGAACCATTTAGATCAAATATAACTAATATATTTTATTATTTTCCAAGTTGACCTAATCTAACTCACATAGCAAGGCAATTCAAATCAAATAATACAAATAATCAACTTATTATCTTACAATTTGATAATTGTCCTTTAATTGGATGAGGATAATCATCACGATATCAGAAAAAACGAATTTTATGATACAAAACAGTTTTTGGTAATGATCCTAAAACAATTCTGGCCAAAAAGCTCGAAAATCTGCAAGCAGAAGATTCTACTCGTCGAGTGCGTGAACTGGACTCGTCGAGTTGCCAGTCTGTGAGTGAACTCATCGATTCAGATCATTGGACTCGTCGAGTCCATCAGTCAAGGACCAGAAATGTGACCATTTCAGCTTTGAAAATCAACCAATGCATCAATATTACAAAAACTACCCTAGGCTCTGATACCACTGAAGGGTTTTGAGCACTATAGCATCCCTATGGTGCACATACAACCCTAATGCTTTGGATCTAAGTTTTCTCTAGTTATACATGCAAATTAAAAATTTCCCAATCATGAAGCCTATCTAGCATACAACTTTATATATGAATCATAAAAAACTAGTTTGATGATTACCTCTTTATGTAGCTTGTATTAGTTGGCCTTTAAGAGCTTAGCACCTCAAGTGTGATGCCTCAAATGCTTCACAAAACATCATCAACAATTGGAGGACTTGAGAGAGAGGTTAGGAACACCATAAAATCGGCTATACACTTGCTATAATGCTTGTGCATCCGATTTTCGAGTCTAAGGGGTTACATATATAGTGTTAGAATTCCAAGAGTCATATGTAACCCTAATTCTTACACTTAGGCTTATGATCCATAACTCATATGGACGAACTCTTCATGGACTCTCACATAAACTTATTCCATCATGGATCAATAGCCCAAACCATATGTATCACTAATTTACATAATTAGTCCCCATTAATTTAATTAGTCTCTTTTGATCACTAAATTAATTCCAAATTAATTCTTGATCAATACTAATTAAACAATATGATTTCTCAATTAATATATTATACTTATAATTTATTAATAAATCATAAATAACCTATTTCTTAAAACTCCATCCTATCAGATTGTTCTGGTGAATGCAACCCAAATGGACCATGCTAATCTCAGGTCAAGTACATACTAATTATAGTTATGGACTTAGACACCTAATCCAACATCAGGTATCATCGGTTTGTAAAGGAAGGGCCCGACTTGATCGCAGCGCACACACCTGTGTTTTTCGCATTATGTGATTTTGGGATGTAACTCTGATAAATGCTTTTATTAAACAATGTTTTTGAATGTTTGGATTAAGTAACATTTGTATTTGACTATAGTAAAAAATGAAAATTTTACCCTGGCTTTTTGGGTCGTTACAAGTTGGTATCAAAGCCTTAATTTGAGAGATTCGGACATACTTTCGGGTGTGTCTGAACTCAGATTGAGGATCTGTAAAATTTTCAAGAGAAAAATGTTTTCAAGGAAAGAGTTTTCTAAGACAAGAAAGGGTGTGGTGCATGTAATCGGCCAAGCTCAAGTAAGTTTTCCCCAGAATACCCATATATGTTATTTGTTATGATTTGATTTGTGAATCTGTGAATTGCATGCTAGTCAGGGCTAGGAGAGATGCCTTTGTATGTATGTTGAATGAGCTGGTAGACTTGCATGCTAGTGTTGATTAGTCAGTGATTGATTGGCATGATATGTGATGCTTGTAGCCTTGGGGATATTGGATGCTATGCTGGAATGGGAATGACTATTGGTATTGGTAACTGCTAAGTGTATGCTTTAGAAATTGTATATGGTTAGGATCTTATAGCCTTAGAATAATTGATTTGGCCTTATTTCCTATTCCTTGTCTAGTTGGTCCTAGGGTAGATTCTAGTATTCGAAATTCTATTAGATCCTGTTCTGTGTATAATTTGCATGCATAAGGAAGCCAACAGTGAGGATAGATGTGGATAGCAAGAGGTGTGATATGTGGGTTGAATGTTCTATGATAGTTTCATGGGTTGGAGAGTTACTGCACGAATGTTGCTTTCTTTGTGCTTTGTGGAACTCTTGAATGATAAGAGTCAACTACTAAGTGAATATGACAGGAGGTGGATGGTTGGCATCATGGGGAGTTCTTCAGCAGTTGATGGCAGGGTGAGGTTCGGAACCTAGGAAAACCTAGGATATGCTCCAGTGAGCTAGTGGGGAGGTTCGGTGAGGTTGGTGTTGGGTTTTGAGCATTCTAACACTCCTAAGGTGTACATGTAACCCTAAATGCTTTGGATCTATGTTTTCTCTAATATACATGCAAACTTTGAAAATTCCCTCTTAATGCCCTATCAAGACCTTCCTGGTCTCAACTCATTCTTCAGTCGTCTAAAATATCGGGTTTCTACCCGGCTGCGGAGCCAAAGGGCTCCCTACGCAATCCTTCTCTGGAACTAGTCGCCACTAGTTATCATGCCACTGTGGCTCTAACAACCTCCTGATCCAACCGATCGGGTCCATGCGTCAAATCCTTATGTCACCAAATCCAAGACTAAAAGTGATTGCTACCCGGCCAATGGTAACCTTATATCGTCAACAATCTTATACAGTCCATTGCTTTCCTGATCCCATAACTGTAGTGGCGCTCCTACAGTCTTATCACTGGCCCAACCAAATCTAATCCATCTGGGTAACTCCGAAATCCAATTCAAGGATATCCGTATCGTTACTGTTGCACCCGAGCTGGTGGGTACCACTGTTCCTTCTGTGTTCCAACAACACGCTCATGCCATCTACCAGCCTAGTGAATGTTATGACTACACCCGTAGTCTCACGACACTCTATCACTATTTTCCAACCCTTGTGAATGCTACGGCTACACCTGCATCCTTACAACACTTCCCATAGTACCTGATAGCTAGTGAATGCTACGGCTACCCCCGTAGTCTTACAACACTTTCCATGCTAACTGACCACTAGTGAATGCTACGGCTACCCCCGTAGTCTCACAACACTTTCCATGCTAACTGACCACTAGTGAATGCTACGGCTACCCCCGTAGTCTTACAACACTTTCCATGCTAACTGACCACTAGTGAATGCTACAGCTACCCCCATATTCTTACAACACTTTCCAAACCGGGTCGAACACACACTCGACCTAACACTTAACTAAACTTGAGTCCAAATTGGAACTCTAACCTAGTTCCCCAAACTTGCTATCTGTTGCCAAGGCAAAGCATGAACCAAATGTTGGAATGTTTTCTGGACTCCTAACTCACCAATCCTCAACCGAGACGGCCACTCGACCGCCTTTTCCCCCCGACGGAGATGCGAAACTCATCCTAGTTTCACACTTTTTTTTCTGCCCATGGATACCTGATTAGTTCTCCCACACTTAGCTTCAGCTAAGTCTTCACGACACGTGAGAGTTGAAGGGTTCCCAATCCTTCTTACTTTATAATAGTCCACTGTCAGCAATCTGAGCTTACCAGTGCTGACGATCAGTCACTAGTCAAACCTCAAGATCGCCCATTCTCTGAAATCATGAAGAGTACTCTTGAAATCTAGTCCAGTCTGATACCTCAATCCACCTCTAATGCTGACCACTAGAGGCCTCAATCTTCATCCTAGCTGACGAATCCTTGATCCCACTCCCAATCTTGCAGCACCATTGAACTCTAACCAAACACAACCCATGCGAAAATACAATTCTTTCGAACATCTAATGACCGAACACTTATGCATCTAACACCCGCAACTAACTCCACTATCTACATGCTACCAATCCTTCCCTAGCAATGGTAGTGCCTCTAACTCCCAAAGTTCATCCATATACAATTGTCAACCACATCTAAATCATGATAGAACCACTGAACGCTAACTTCACTGGAGAACTATCACTCTAACCCTGACCGAATATCCTCTAAATAGTACCCTGCACAAATCCTGACAAAGATCCAGAATGATGTAGGTACACGCGGAACCCCCTCCACAAGATACATTCCTCCGTAGGTTAATCAAGGACTTCTCAGCATGCAGGATGGCATATATGATCCTTGATAACCTAGACACTAGCAGAAAACCAACCTGAGATCCGACTTATCCACACTCACTCATAATTCCCAAGCGATACGTATTCCCAACATCCATCTAGTAGCAGCAAAAGATGAAATACCCACAACATCTGGAGGAATCCTAATCACCTCCAGCTGACGTGATCAACCCTGCCACACCTACAGCAGCCTAAACCCTTGGAGTGGCAGACTCCCTTATGAACTCTCTCGTACGTGCTGCACTGACTCCGGCCCTGCTGGCCTTTCACCTGATGATCAGAAGTCTTGGGTCTCTCCCCGGGACCCTCTACTATATGCACCTGGCATGACCCTCTCTTCCCAGGATACTCTAAGTCAATCTCGCATATACAACTCTTGCATCTCTTTCAGGGTCTGAAACCATGTCACTCTCACTAGCTCACTTACCAATGGCTAAGCTACAACAACTGGAACATGCTCTGTCCCCAAACCGGGTTACAAACTCCTCCCATAAGCTTCTCAGATTCTCCAAGACTCTCACTGATTCGAGTATGGATCTTATGCTTTCAGTAGTACGGGCCCAATACTACCTTCCACACCTATCCATACTTTCCTCAACAATCCTCTCGAATCCTCCAAGTCACTTCCTCAAATTGGTACACCCAAGTCCCACTGAGCCTCACTACTAACCCACTGAAAGATATCCTAGGCTGTCCTAGGTTCCCGAACTCACCCAGTCCTCAGTTGCTGAAATATTCCCAGTAATGTCAACTATCTACCTCATGAATATAGCTAGCTCACATTACTAAGATTCCCACAAAGCACAAAGCAAGCAACATTCAGACAATGGAAAATCTAACCATCATATTCCAGTCAACCCATTCTATCCTCTACTCAGGAATCTATACATGCAAATCAAACGCTCATACAATCAGGCATAACCTAAACAGGCTATCCTATCACTGACGGATTAGTACTATCATGCAGCTCATTAAGCACATACAACAGGCGTATAAGGCATCTTCCCAGATCCTTAGCCCGAATCTAGCATTCAGTTCTCATAATCATATCATATCATAACATGTATGGGTATCTTGGGGAAAACTTACTTGAGCTCGGCTGATTGCACGCATCACACGCCTTGTTCTTTTCAAAGTTCTTTTCTCTTTCCAAACTCCTTTTTAATAAATGATTTTTATTTTTTTAAAATTTTCATACCAAGTCCTTAGTTTGAGTCCAGACACACCCGAGAGTGTGCCCGAATCCCTCAAACCAAGGCTCTGATACAAACTTGTAACATCCCAAAAATACAAGCCAAAAATTTCATTTTAAATAAGTTATTACATAAAACCACTAGTATAAAAACAATCATTATAATATCTCATGTCAAAACCAAAGTGTCAATAATCGAAACATAGTATCATAAAACCATATCAGAGTGTAATCCCAAGGATCTCGTGTGCGGAAAAATGGTGTGATGCGCTGCGATCGAGCCGGCTCCCTTCCTTTGAAATGAAGTACCTGAAACCAAAACTGGAAAGCGTAAGCACAAAGCTTAGTGAGTTCCACCATCATACCACATACCACATATTGCCTATCCCTTGATATCTTTTAACCGGTATCTGTCTGGCATAACTGGGAGTTGGACTCCCCTTTGGTATCTTGTAACCGGTACTCAGGAACTAACATCCCCTTCGGTATCTTTCAACCGATAACCGGGAGCTAACCTCCCCTTCGGTATCTTTCAACTAGTATCCGGGGACTATTTCACCCCTATCACTATCACATAATAACATGTCATAAAATGTTGGTTCCATGATAACATAACATAAAGATACTGAGTCACACAATGGCAAATCATAACCATGCTGGTCACATAATAACATATCATAAACATACTACTCACATAATGACATATCATAACCATATTGGTTACATAATAACATATCATAAACATACTGCTAGGCATGCATGGGTTTTGTCCACCCCTTCGGTATCTTTCAACCGGTAACCGTCTTCGGTATCTTTCACCTAGTAACTAGGGACGATTGCACCCCTATTACTACTAACACATATCTCATAGCATCCCAGCACAATAAGCATATCAAATAAGGGCAAGCAGATAATTATCACAAAGACAATCATCTCGAACATAATCACCTACTGGTAGGCCGACATTGGTGCCTTAGACCCACCCATACTGGAAGGTAACTCACCTCACACTGCTGAAGTCCCGCAGACTCAACCCCACATTGCTGAAGTCCCGCAGACTCAACCCCAGCTGCTGGATGACAGATTCCCGAACTGTCAACACCAAAATAACACCCAATTAATAATTTGGTCCCAACACATAACCATAAATACATACTTGGATAATTACTACATTACCCCAAGGTTGGCTTTATTCAAGCCCAAGGCCCAATCCATAGGCCCAAAGTCAACGATGCATCAAAGCCCAACATATGGCCTAATTTTCCAAATTGGGCCTAAACCTTTGCATGGTCTCATTCTAAGGCCCAACCAAAAGTCCAGTCCATCATTTGGTATTTTTAATGGCCCAATATCTCATAATCACAAAGGCCCAAACTATGGCCCAATTTTCCAAATTGGGCCCAAACCCTCATATGGGTCTTACCCTAAGCCCATCAACATATTCTAGTCCATAAGATTATTCTTGGATGGCCCATTAATAATCCAATTACCAAAGCCCAATGGAAAGGCCCAACTCAAGGCCCAAGTGAAATTAGGGTTTCACATAAAATGACCCAAGGGTTAAGTGTTTCTCACTTAACCCATTAAGGGTTTAACCCACTAAGGACTTAATCCATTATGTCCAATATTGCTTAGATTAATTTCTGTCAATAATTATTATTTAATATTTCAAGTTATTAAATAATTCCTGTGTGTCCCGATTATTTCCCCAAATTAGGGTTTTATTGGCATTATGGTTTTTCCCAACCCAAATACTAGCCCATTTATCAATTTGTTGGGCTTCTAGGTCAATTAGGGCTTTACTGGGCCTATTAGGCCCATTAGAATATCATTAAGCCCATTAGGGTTTTCCTTAGGCCCATTAGGCTTCGTTGGGCCCATTAGGGTTTCAAGTACCCCCAAACGAATGAAACTTACAAGGCAAACACATCGCCACCCGACAAGGCGGCCGGTGGCGGCAGCCACCACCCTATGGTGGTTTTCAATTCCTTTCATTATTCCAATTTCAGATTACATTTTACAAGGCTAATAATCAATATAAACACACGTAATCACTAAGACACATGGCGGCAGCCACCATGCTTGGCTGCCATGGTGGTTTCCGACTAGAAAAAACACACCCTCACTTGTTCAGCAACCCAAAACACGCAACTCTTGAGCTTAACACGAGAAAGAAACAAACCAACGAGATTCTTGTGGCGGTAGGCAGCGGCAGCAACATAACGACACACACACACACACCTCTCGAGGTCTGAAGGCAGCCACGCACCTGGTGGCGTTCACCGAACGGCAACAATAACACTCTTGACCGAAGGCGGCAGGTGATTGGCTGATGACGATGGCTGGATGGAGTGTCGACCGGTCAGAAAATGGATGAGGTCGGGTGATTGCTTGGTGGCCACTAGCTGGTCGGAGAACGGACCAGATGGGTGGTGATGGCTTCCCTTGGAGGCAGCGACGATCACAACCTTCATTTCGATGTTCCTTGCTCTGACTTAGGTCACCAGGGGATCTCTCGGTCGATAGGATGGGGAACAGCGGTTGGCTTCGATGGTTTGGGTCCTCGTTGTCGGTGGTTGATCGGAAACAACATGGTAGCGGCGCCGATGGGGAGATATAAGAGTGGATAGATGGCGACTATTGAATATGTGGAGTGTTAGGGTTAGGTTTCAAACGATTGAAAGGCTATATTCCCGGCTCATATGAAACATATTCCCATATTGACACAACCGTCCCCTCCTCCTCCCATTCCTTACAAAACGAGTCCTAATTTTACCCTTTTAGCCCTCAGCATTATAATTCTTTACAATTCATGTTCAATATTTACTAAACAGCCCCTTAGCCCCCAAAATCCCTTCAAATGAAGTCCTAGAAGTTATCATTTAGTCCCTGCCTTCATAAATATTTATGAATCCAATCCGAAACTAACACTTTTACCCCCCGACTTCTAAAATTATGACAATTAGCTCTTCGAGACCAACACATTGCTATATAATTATTGATTTTAGGGCTACAATCCATTAATTAATTTATTTATTTAATAAATAAACAGGGTGTTACAAGGCATTTGGAAAATTTTAGAACGGATAAATATTATAGCACATGTAATCGATCCTATACCCGAAGCATATTGGACACGATTCATGAAGACATGATACCTAACTAGTCTTTTGCTACAATATTTCTATTTGCCATGTTCTCATAATTCGAATTATGAAAAGGGATGTCGTAATCATAATCGAATTTTAAGAACTCAATTAACACAATCATGACTAAATTTGATTAAAATCTCACAATCCAAGCTTTTAGATTTGAAATGAAGTATAATTTCCTCTCCCTTAATTATTGAAAAACAACTTTTCAAACTTCGCAACTTGCGAATTGAAACTTTTTTTTCTATAATTAACATTGCTAACTTGCAATATTCACCATAATTGATTATGCTCCCAATAGCATATTAATTATTATCTTACTAGCATAGCACTTATGCTCCCACTAGCTTTGACATGTATTCAGAAATCAACTGGACTTCTAGAAATCAATACTTATTGACTTTCATTATCAAAATTCAGATTTCTGATACGAGATGCTTTGATAAGACTTTACCCAGGCTTCTCAAACTCATACACCTTTCCTTAGATAGCTCACATGTGTGTCCAAATAATTTAAGAACTTACAGCAATAAGTCTCAAATGTTTAGACCTTTTTCCATTTCTCATAATTCGAATTATGAAAAGGGATGTCGTAATCATAATCAAATTTGAGAATGCAAATATCACAATTGCTATCTCCTTAAAATCTACTTAGTGAAAGCATTTCCTCACAATCATTTTCATGAAGCGGAGAGAAACCTTATAACACTTAGATTTTATGGTGTATGTGTTCCTATCCATGTGAATTTGTCAAACTATAATCATAAGACAAGGGTTGTGACAAATCCAACCACATATGGACTGAACTTGTTCAATCTTAATTTCTTGCCACCTGGCAACACAAGGGTCTACCATGTCTTCCAAGTTGTTATGCAAACAATCGAGAACTCATAGAACCTACAAGCATAGTCAACTTTTACTAGAATGAGCACAGAAACAAGAATATGTCAATACGATAGGTTACAAACTTCAAGTCATGTGCTAGTGATAAACAATAGGTTTATTCTTGATTAGTTCTTGAAACTTGTCAATATCATTAAGAATCCCACTGACCTCTTGACATCTTTGTTTCTCTTGTCGAGAACCATTCCTTGACAAACAAATATTCAAGAGTTAGTACAGATTCTTATCAAGATAAACACTTCACACAATTGATCTTAGTTGGTCTTTTTCCTTACCAAGACATCACAACTTACCAATTTCAAATGTACAAGAGCAAAAAATATTTTACTCTACATTTGATAAGTGTTTCAAACCTTCTTAAGATTACGTCACTCAAATTACAATCTTGGAGTATGACTCTAAGACTTGTTTTTGGAATGAAGTATGACTCATCTTCTTGATTTAACCATTTCAACAATTCATGATTCCTCTTCTTAGCCATAAGAATGCACTAAGATGTCATTAGAGGATCAATTGTGATATGGTTTTCCGTAATCATTGAGATGATCATAAAACACGATACTAAAGTACTCTCCCATCTTTCAGATTGGAGAAACTTTTATCTTTCTGCCTAATTTGATTCTTCTCATTCGTTCTGCCATACATTGAAACTTTTCCAATGTTTTAGAATTATACTTGTCACACCCCCGAACCAGACGGCGGAAACGTCCGGGGGCTGGCGTGACTATCAATTGAAATATCATCACAATGAATATACATGAAACATAACACATTCATCACCAAACATTACATAGTACAACTGGAATTGCTTACATCAAGTACATAGTTTACATTACATGATCCCAAAATATAAAGTGTTTGACGATTAGTAATGTGACAACTCGAAAATTTCCATCTAGTACAGTCAAACACTTCATTAAAAGTCAAACTCATTTATGCTATCTTTTAGCACAATTAGGAGTTTATTTGAGCGTTCTCAGCCTTGTACACTTAAGGAATAAGTGTCGAGGTTTATCTGCTGAATCTATAGCTCAAAGAACAAGTCTGGAACACCTTGACCAGGAGTTCACGGCCACCACATGGGAGTTTACGGTTGTAAACTCCATGTGGGCCGTAAACTCCTCTTATAAGGTCAAGTCCAGGCCATTTGTTTCATTCCTCCCTTCCATTTGGCCCAAATCCTCTCAAGTATCATCCCGATCTTTGTCCCCGATCTTCAAATCTCGTAAGCTTATTGCCTTAACTAGTTGATATATTGCATGAACTAGTAAACTTACATGATTTCATCCGTGAAATCATTCCATTTTGTAGATCTTCAAGTTTCACCAAGAACACGCACTAGTGTTCTTGGCCAAAACCGACCATTCAAGTTCCTAGATCGTAAGTACTCTTGATCCAACTCATTGTACACTAGGTTTATCATATTTAGAGCTTAGAAAACATAAGAAATCATGGGATTCAAGGATTTTACGGCCAAGACATGTTCTTGGGCCGTAAACCCCTTTTAAGGGTGCAAATGACACCCTAACACCTTAGTAAGCCTTGGTTAGTGACATAGAACCTTACACCATTGACCTAAGGACCACAATTCACGAAATGGTACTTCTTACCATGAGTTTACGGCCGTAAACTCATGGGCCAGTGGTCCCAGGACTGTAAACACCATTCAAGGTCATTTTAGGACCTTAAACCCACCCAAACACTTGTTTAAAGCTTTGGAGCACTTAACCACTTAAGCCCTTAGAGTTTTAAACCCCTTTTGGTGATCAATTGAGAGTTTACGTCCAGGAGTAAACTCCCCTGGGCCGTAAACTCCAACAAACATGGTTATTGGACCATAAACTCCCGTATGAGGCCTTGCACTCCTTTGTTGCAACCCGATAGCCTCCTAGCACTTGACCAAAGTGTTTTCCTCACAATAGGATGTTTATACATGTTTAATTAGTGTTATAATCACTAATTGTTTATATATATATATATATATATATATATATATATATATATATATATATATATCTTCATATGTAATTAGGATCATTGTGTGTGTCTAAGTCTTCACTTGACACCAAGCACTTGTCCGACACTTCCTTCCAATCAGCTCACTACAGGTGAGTTCATACCCATTGAATTAACCTTTTAAATGTTTCTAAATGTTTTTAAATGCTTTATGGGGGGATACAAGTTGAATCATGCTAGTTATTATATCAATCACATGTGATTAATAAATAACATGCAAATGGATTTACAATACGTTAACTGTTTTACCAAACAGATTCCTTCAAATGTTTACCTTAAACATTTTTATATGTTTAAAACTCTTTATTAAACTGTTTATTATACACTGTATGTTTCATTTCAAACTCTTTTACAATGGTGTTTCAAACAAAGGTTTCTTTATACTTAAACTGTTTTATCAAACAAATACTTTCAGACCATTTTATAAACTAACATCAAGTCAATCTTTTCTTAGATATTAATCTTTTTCAAAGGTTTTAAAAAACTTCTTTTATGCTTTTATATTATCAAATGCATGCCCATATATGTATAGTTATATAAGTAATGTTTAAAGGACTTAGGAAGGTTAGCTCACTTAATTTCCTTTTCCTCGTTGGGATGTGGGCTATAGGGTATCGGTTATCCATCCGAATGTCGTCTAAATATTTGTTATATATCATGTATACATATATAGACATAAAAGTTTCTTTCCATTAGTTCAGTACCTTTGGGTAGCAAAGGCATATTTTCGATTATACGCGTACACCATTAGTAACTATTATAGGTATACTTAGGAGATACTACTTACCATTCCAAGTAGAAGGAATCACACAAGAGTCAGTTCATTCATGAGTCTATACTAATACATTACATGTTACATGAGTACATTTACATAGATACGCTTACATGAATACGTTTACATAGATGCGTTTACATGAGTACGTTTACATAGATACTTTTACACGGATACTGTTACGTAGATACTATATGATGAGTTACTATTACATACTATATGTGTAGATACTATTACATATAATTCTCCTTTTTATCTTTATTTTGTGATACATTCACATAATCGATGAGATAGATTGGACTTAATATCCTAGTACCAAAGGATACTTTAAGGGACTAACCATTCATAAAACCTCTGTTAGCTACATAGGTAAATGCACATCTACGGATGTCTACGGTTGATACCATTATAGGTATACTTTAAGGGACTAACTATTCCTATACCTAGCTGTTAGCTACAGAGGTAAATGTGCATCTACGGATATCTACAGTTAATACTATTAGTTATCCTAGCACAAAAGGATAATAATTAAGTTATTTATATTATTACCTTTATCTTGTGACGCATTCACATAACCGATGAGGTAAATTATATTTGAGTATCCTAGTACCAAAGGATACAATTTCTTATATTAATAATAATAGTAGTACAGTCGGGTCTTGGTAGAAGGCTACTTTCAAAATAGTCGGGTCTTGGTAGAAGGCTACTTTCAAAACAGTCGAGTCTTGGTAGAAGACTACTTTCAAAATAGTTAGGTCTTGGTAGAAGATTTCTTTTATACTAATAGGAATCATAGGGATTTCTAGGGTTTTTCAAACGCTTTCAACTACTTACAAACATTTTAATACTTATACGAACTTTCTTTCAAAACAATTTCAAGTCTTTCATTACAAGTTTTACAAATCAAAGACACATTAATAACTTGTATTCTCAGGTCACAAATAGACAGGTACGACGACCAGGTTTTGTGAAGACGGAGCAGTCAGGACTCCTCTTTTATTTTGATTATTCATCATGTTGTCTTATACTATGAAAGAACACTTGTAATTAAAATTATACTATTAATGCAATGGATGATGTTGTTGCTTGTTTACTACTTTACATTGTTGTGATACATTACATGACGTCCTCCACCCCAGAACGTTTCCGCCGTTCTTGGTTTTGGGGTGTGACAAGTAAATACATAAGAAACTTTCAACACACACTGGATGCTTCCTCGTTCTAACAATTACCTGAGAATACAAGTTATTTTGAAAACGGTCAACATATATAATGTTGGTGAGTTCATAAGTATGTTTGATGTAAAATAGTTTATGTCGTTTGTAAAACCTAGAAAATCAGATATTTTCTATAATAAGATTGTTTACGAAAAATGTTGTGGTGATCCCGTAAATGTACGTGCATGTGATTTAAAATATGTGAAATGAATAACTTTCATATTTGTTCATTGTATAGAGAATGTATGTTTGTGATGAATATCATTGTTATCCCCGGAAAACCCGATGTTTTCCGTTTTAATTAGTATGATGGTTTTGCATTATCGAGTAATCACTTGTGCGTTCACTATGTACAAATTCACCTTCCCAAAAGATGAAATGAGTAACGGATCTCGATGTGAGTCGTTATAACCATACATGATGATGACTATTTCGCCTGCCTTAGCATTTGTGAAAATGTCGGATTTGATCAAGATTTTATCACCCTAGACTGGCCGAGTCTAACTGTAGCGAACAACTTATGTGTAAGGGAGTCACCCCCGTATAGATCTATACACAAACTCGCTCTCCCTCCAGGAGACTCTGATTATAACTACATGCTACGCCCAAACACTCGTTGGTGTTCAACGATGTTTCTCACTAAATCCAACTGATAGTTTATGAATGTGAATAACCTTGTCCATACTTGTTTAATGTTTTCGTGAATATGAAGTAGGCCTAAGAAACATGAGTGAGGACCATGACGGACCGTAGGCCATGTATGTTATTCTAGGCCTTTGAGCATGCGACGGGCACGTTAAAGCCCATTAAGCTCATGATGAATATTTGGGACCACATTAGTAATGCAAATGGGCCACTGAGGCCCAATAGCATTTAAAAAGCTAATGAAGGTCTACCAAACACGTAACTGGGCCACCAAGGCCCGATAAACATATTCTAATTATAATGGGCCCAAGAGATTATGTAATTGGATCACGAAGGCCCAATAAGCAAAAATAGGGAAGAATGGGCTCAATTATCTTATCGTGTATTTGTGTGTCTATATAATTTGTAACATAGGATTTGTTTTACATTGATTATTTAATTACGAAGCAAAATTACCCGATGTTCGATTTATGACGACGATATGGTTTATATATATATATATATATATATATATATATATATATATATATATATATATATATATATATATATATATATATATATATATATATATATATACTTCGTATCCATGGGTTATAAACTGTTGTATTCTTGACATATTTGATCAAAAATGTTTATTTGGACATTTCAGCCCGTTCTTCATCAAAAAGTTACACTTTCATCCCTTTTTAAATAAAATGACATTTTTAGTCCTTTTAAATGAAAACTGACCTTTTGGTCCTTAAATTTATTCTCTTGGCATTTTCGGCCCAAAACACTTATTAAAATAGGATTTCAGCCCAAATTATAAATTTTGGACATCTTTAGCCCCTTGTTTACAAAATTTTTACGGTTTTGACCCAATTTTCGAAAGTTTTACATTTTTGACCCAAAATCCAAAAACTTCACATTTTTAGTCCTGAATTTAAAACTAAGGCCATTTTCAACCCCATACTTGTTTTAATTACTAATTTAGTTCGATCTTTGACTGTTATGACATTTTTAGCCCCAAAACTTCATTTTTCGCAACTTTGGGCCCTTAAACCCATAAGGCCCATATGTAAGCCCAATAAGCTAACATTTATGTTTTTAACCCCTAGAAAGGTGTAATTTTTCATAAAAGTTAGATTGTTTTACAAAAATATCATTCTAACCCTTTTAGATCTGAAAATGTCATTTTTACACCAAACTTTTGTTATTTTTACAAAAATGGCACTTATGAGGATTTTTGCTTCGTTTTCATATCTTAAGCATAAAGATTCTTGGATCTCCAAAGTAGGTTGTTTATTATGTCATGTGTTAATGTATTCTTCACTCTTCTATCATAAATTTCGAGTTATAGCAATGTATTATCATATTATCACAACACAAACCAAATAAATCACATAAACTAACATACACACATAGATCAACACATGAGACTTGTATTCTCCCCAAAAACCATGTAAAAACCAAAAAGCAAGGGGGTATGTGTGACATCCCCAAAATCTCCGCCAGAAAAGACCGATTTTCATTTATGCTTTTAAAATATTTTCAGAGTAAATCCTTTTGATTTGAAAGAGTTGCGGAATTTGTTCACAAAAACAAAACGTGATAAAACAATGTTTACCAAAGCATTTCATAAAAGAAATGTATTTTTCATTATATAATCAAAACTCGGGGTGTCATGTTCCGATACAGACCAATAAGCATAAACGATTACATTACAAGTCATTCAACAAATATATACATATACAGACTTGTAAACAAAACAACTTGATGGTTCATCCATCTTATGCCCTCGCGCCACTTCCTGTAATACAAATAAAACTAAGTGGGTCAGGCTTGGGAGCCTGGTGAGCATATAGGGTTTTCAACCCACAATAAATAATCATATTTAATTTCCACCAACCAACAATAACCCAATTACCCATTCCCGTTATTCTCACTTTATGTCCCTAAAACAACTAACATAAGGGACCTGGTCTAAGAATATTTCATCGGAGCGACAACACATGCTTCGGGGGTTCCTCCGCAATATAAGTCAAATAATGCAACCATGAGGGGGATGGAGTACAGCGAATGAACACCCAAGTTCATTAACACCTACAGGTGGCGAACCTGCTAATGTTTCCACAAGACTATCTAGAAAAGTTCGTGGTCATCATCTAAACTCCGCTAGATGACTAAATCAAACAACAACGAGGCCTCTCATCTGTTTTATTACACACCAACTATCTACCCATGTTCTACCCAACATATTAGTAGATAAAATATACATTTTTATACATAGTTTTGAAAACCTGTATAGCATGCTTTAATTAATACATATTCCACATAACAGATGAGGCACACACACATAACATGTATTTCATAGAGAATAAATCATATCTATGAGATAGAAGAAAGTGAATACACATTCACACATATAAACAACAATATACTTAATACACTCAAACCATACTTGTATTATTATCGTGTTTATGAAAGGTAGTATACACTCACTTGGTCAGAAGATGATCAGACAGCACTATGACTTGCAGAAGTAGTAATACTCAGCAGATCTGGAAGATCTTCACAAAAATCGAACTTCTCGCGGGCAGAGCTTCGGCTCGGGAACCGCACTTCTCGGGATCTTCGGGATCTCGGGACTTGCCTCGGGGCTCGAGAACAATACCGGGGCTTCGGGGTATTTCTGGCACGCAAATCGATGCAAAACGGGAGAGAGAAGAGAGAAAATAGCAAAAGAACTCGGCTGCCCTCGCATCCTATTTATAGGAGGCTGGAGCCTCGGAGTACGCGGGGCGTACGCCAGTACACGGGGAGTACTGGTCCGAATTCGTCACTGCGTTCGTCATCCGAAGCCACTTGCTGCGAGTGTCGACATCTTCGGTGTACGCGGGGCGTACTTCGGATGAGTCCGATGACTCGTCCTCGGATAATACCGGATTTTTCAATTAAATTTAAATATAAAATATTTAATAAACTTCGGAAATTCATATCTTCTTTATACGAACTCCGTTTTCGACGTTCTTTATATCCACGCGAAGGTGAGACTACGCTCTACAACTTTCGTTTAGACTCCGTCGGCTAATTTTAACTTTATTTTTATTATTTATTTTTAATAGGCCAGGACAGAAAAACTTCGTTATAAATTCATAACTTCTTCGTTTGACGTCCGTTCTCGCCTAACTTTTCATCGCTTCGAGACCAACAACGAGACCTTCGATCCTCGTTTAGATTGTTTCGACTAAAAACCGCTCGATCTCAAATCGAGTATTTCGGGCTGCACACCGCTAAGCCGAAACTTCGATAAATCATAACTTCCTCATACGAAGTCAGATTTGGGCGTTCTATATAAATTCGGAAACCTCGTTTCAACTACTACAACATTAAACAAAGATATCAAGTTTATTTTACACTTAAATTTTTACGCTTATTTTTTATTCTTAATTAATCAAACCATTTAATTAAGCAATTAAGCACAAAACACATAATACTCAAATAATATACTTCTATTATTTCAAAACGGGTTACAAAGGTTAACCTAGACTATTACATTGCTAAAAATGGCAAGCCCGGAAACACAGGCGTTACAGTATGAACTCACGTTGAGTTTGTGGATTCGGTTTTGAAGAAGATGTGGAAAGATGAAGTGATTTTTGGCCCTAACAACTCCCTTGAGTAGAACTCGAACTCAAGAATATTTCTAGGAGTATGATCACCAAACACTTTGTTTAAAAGAGTGATCTATCATGAAGATGGAGTTATGAAACTTGAATGTGTAAAGGCTTACCAAGAATGATGATTATCATGTGAAGATCCTCTTGAAACCTAAGTAAATCTCGAAAGTGTGATGAAAGTGAGGAAATGTTCTTGTAAGATTTGAGGGAGTTTGGAGAGAAGATTGAAGAGGGAGGTGGGGGTTTGTGGTCTCAATCGAGGATAAAAATGAAAGGGGAGAGAGAGGTGAGTTGACTTGCATGGAGATATGAGAATGGTGCATTGATATCCTATGTACATTTATGAGGTGGCACTACTAAAGTTAACCCTCATTTCATCCTTTCTTTTTTTTTTTTTTATGCTTGGGCTGAAAACATGGGCTAGAAAAAAAGAGTTGCTTAGTTTGGGCCATTATTTGCCCCATTTCAAAAATTTAAGGCCTAAAGAGTATTTCTCGGCCTATTGGGTGCTTGTGAATGTTCACAGCTCAATGTGATATTAAGGGGATGGATTTATGGCTCATTAGGGCTAATTTGATTAGTTATGGCCCAATAAGGCCCAAAAGAGGTACACCATTCCATTTTAGGCCCATGATGGCCCAAAAGGTTAGGTTTCATGAATGTGGGTCCAATTATGGCCCATTTGAAGGTTCTAAGCCCAACAAAGTCAAATTGGAGGCTTATTGGCCAATTAGGCCCAATAAGAAAATTCTAGTCCATAATGGGCTTAAACCGGGATTTTTAGGGTTTTCAACTTTACTTGATGAATTTAGGTTTGAATTTGTTTCCATAGGTTGAACTTCAAGCATAACATGAATTAGGGTTACGAGTTTACAGTAGATAATGTTTACAAGAGTACAAAATTTCCTAGCTAGAATGCTAGTTGTGACAATACTTAAACTTGTAAGCATAACCACATTTACTAAAATTTAGTAAATCATAACGAATAGTCTTCTCGTTCTATGCGGTGGACCTGAACAGGGCACAACCAAGTGTACCCAATCCCATAGTCCTTCACTTGACTCACATATACATGTGAACAATGAATTAGTCTTAATTTCCCAAAGACAAAGGTTCTCATTCATCACACAATTCGAGTTAAATGATTCCAAGTTTCTATCCAACTGAAACTTGGGTGATGGGAATCTTTCGTTATTTGGAAAATTCTCGACACTAACACAAACGAAAGAATCAAATTCATATTGCTAACAGTAGAAACATACAAACATCAATTTTTCATGAATGCCATTGTAAGGAGATATAATAAAAATAAAAACAAAATTTTATTTATTTATAAAATGCGAAAAACTTTTCCTTACAATGCAAATACAAATGAAAACTATGTTATTACATATTTCCTAGCAATCTATCATAACTCCTAATTAGCAGCTCAAAAATTCGATCTTCGAACCATGCGATTGAAAGCCATCTTCGTGATCAGATTCAACATACTCTTCTTTTAAGCTTCCTTCCATTTATATGATCCTACAAAACATCAAAATGAAACTCTGTCACATCATGTATTAATAATCATCAATTAGGAACTTAACAGAGTTAGATAATGGACTTACCTGAAGCAGAACCATACAATCAGACTAAAGTTCTCAGGTAGTCAGGGCAACTTCTATTTCAATGTCCCTTTCCTTGGCAATAGAAACAAACAGGCTCATCGGGAATGACATATGGAACAACCTCAGATTTGGCCTTTCCCTTATGATCAAAACTTTTGATCATGGCCAATTCCTTTTCTTTAGGTGAAGGAATCATTTCTAGGATATCCATTTCATTGCCCATGTCAGCTTGAGAGGTAGATCTTCCAGTCAAATTTGCTTGATCATTGCGTCAAATCATTGTTGATTCAACAGCAATCAACAAATAAGTAAGATCAATAAGGGTCATGTCGTGATCTGTTACATAGTAGTCTTTAACAAACTCACTATATGACTCAGGAAGTGACTAAAGAACCCAGTCTATAGCCAACTTCCTTAGGAGCACGATACCCAACGTTCTCAGCCTGTCAATGTGTGACTTCATATCCAAGACATGTACACACACAGACTTTCCATCCTTGTGTTTTCTATCCAATAGGGCTTGAGTGATCCTGAACTTTTCAAGTCTTCGAACTTGTGGGTTAGGGAGAATAATTGGAGGAGGTGGAAGAATTGAAGCATGATATTGTGGAACATCATCTTCAAGAGGAAAGCTTGTTCCAAGAGATTTATGAAGACCATAGTTGTCTGAACTAGACATCTACGTGGGAGAAATTCAAGTTAGTTGATTAAATCCTTAATATAACACCCAAATGAAATATTAAGGCTAGGACCAACACAATAATTTATAATTCGGAAGAGGGATGCCATAATCCAATTGTAAACTATTTGAAGGTAGGTAAATGACGATTTACCAATTTCCACCATGAAAAACGAAAAGGAACTTTAGGTTTTAAGTGAATTGAAACTCCTAGATCCTTTGAGATTCATTGAACTTTTCAATGGCATGTTTAAATCTCGATTGTGCCCTTCAAGTTTGTGACTGAGATGCTGAGGATCTCAAACAAGGTGTGAATAACCATGCAAGTTAGCTTGGTATACTCAATGTGTGACAACCTAAAATTTTATTCCGTCACTGTAACCCATTGCCGCTAATAAAATAATTTTTATTAGTATTTTCGTTAACATTTGGGTTAGGCAAATCAATAAATGCTTTATTTTATTTTATTAGTGTCGTAATGAAATAAATAAAAACACGTGAAATACCCTCCAATTTATTTGGAAAAAGTTTTTAATTACGACCATTTAATCGGGTAAAAATTTAAACTCCGTTTAACGTCGGTATGGGGTGGATCCCCACCAGGCCAGCAACTCAAGCCCTATATAAGGGATGAGTGGCTCTTTCCCATGAACTTTTTCTCACTCTAAAAGCTTTCTCTCTCTACAAGTGGGTTTGTTCAAGAATCACCTCATTCAAGCTCCAAAATCGTAAGTAATACTCCCTAGCTTGTTGTTTAGCTTTGCATTCATACAAACCTGGGATTTAATCACCCAAACACCTTAAAAACTCGAGTTTACGGTTTGGGAACACCTCCCAAAACCGTAAACACCCTTAAGGGGGTTTTTGAAGCCCCAAAATCCCTCCAAAACTCTTCTAATGCTCGTCCTTGACTTAGAAACATACATGCATGAAGTTAGAAACCAAAAATCGGGCCTTTAGGAGTGTAAACATGAGTTTACAGTCCATGAACATTCATGAACCGAAAACACCATAAATGGTGTTTTGGTGTCCCTAACTCCTTCCCTAGCATGTTAAATGGACTAAAAACTTGTATGATTGAGCTTAAGGTCACGAAACGCGAAGGGAATAGTGTGCCAAAGGGTTTACGGCCATAAACCCTAGTGTTTACGACCGTAAACTCCCAAGGAGTGGTCCAAGGACCGCAAACTCCAAGGGAGTGCCCCTTTTGAACCCTAAACACCCCTCAAGCCTTGGAATTGACCCTAGAACCCTTCCTAGTGATGCAAGAAACCTTAAGGCACACAAATGCACTCCTCCCATGAGTTTACGGTCGTAAACTCATGGGGGAATTGGTCCCTCAACCGTAAACTCACCTAAGGTGAGTATTTGAGGAGTAAACTCCATAGTGAGGCCTTACACTCCTTCCTTGCAACCCAATGGCCTCCTAGCACTTAAAACAAAGTGTTTTCATGCATTAGCGTGTAATTACTTACTTATTTAGTGATTAGATAACTAATTAGACACCATTATGTGTCGCTACATGTTTCATAGGATCCGTGTGAGTGTTCAAATTCTCATTTGACACCTAGCATTCTACCCAACAAATTTCATCTGCTCAACTCACTACAGGTGAGTTCATACCCCTTAATTAACCTTTTCAAACGTCTTTACATGTTTTAGGGGGGGATACAAGTTAAATGCAACAGGTTTTAGTATCAAATCATATGTGATATATAACCTGCAACCAAAAAGGATTTTCTATACTTTTAGCCACTTGTTAATAAAATTGTTCTAGATAATTATCAAACGCATTTTCTATGTTAAATTGTCATTAAATTATTTCCAAACTACTTTTAAATTTACTTTTCTTTTAAACTATATCTACACCAATATATTTATATAATTAAGAGTTGAAGGACTTAGGACCGATAACTCGCCTTACTTCCTATTCTTGTTTGATTGTGGTCTTAGGGTATAATGTTATCCGTCCGACTGTCGTTGAATTCTTAGTTATATATCATATATATTTGTGTTAGATATGAAAGTCTTCATCTTAATCGATACCTTTGTAAATCAAAGGCTTGCAATTCCACACACTATTTAACTATAATAGGTATAGTTAAGTCTACTGCTTGTTACCTCTATTACTATGATACTCACTATAATTACTATTATTACGAGTTAATGCACGTTAAAGAGAACACTCTATATACTACACTAAAAGGTTACTACACTATAATACAAGAGAATACACTAATCCAGAATATAGCACATTATCCCTTTATACGGAACTCTACTGCTCAAATACCATGTAACCAAAGCTTCCTAGAAGGAAAGCAACACTACATGTATAGATCTATACAGGACGGACGCTATTACACCCCGACTGTTAACTACAGTCCGAGCCGACTAGGCCCAGGGGTGGCACTACATTACTACACTACGTATGACCGAGAAGGTCATGGGGCTCTCTATTATCACTCAGTTTGGTTACATGAGGGATTACATCCATATCCAAATTAGCACACTAAGAATTACAGTCCAAGTTAACTTCCTGAAGTAAATAAATACCTATTACTAATTGAAGTTTGAAACACTACTACAGCCAACCGGCAATACTTTTCCTCATCTACGTTACTTGTATGAAATTTATTACATTATTTTTATAACTGGAAGTTTCAATGAGAATACTTTTACACACTCGAAGGATTTAACTTACAAATGTACAATTCTGGAAAATATAGGATTTTCTAGGGATTTCTACTACTCTCAAACATTAATTTAAGCTTTTATATTACATAATTGTAAACACTTTTATACAAGCAACGACACTAAAATCTTATGAACTCACCAGCTTTATGCTGATACTCATTTTCAAAATAACTTGTATCCTCAGGTCAAAGATAGACAGGTACTGGTGCAGCTTTTGAGCAGATGGAGCGTATACAAGACCCATCTTTTATTTTGTTTATACTTTTGGTGTCTATTGACTGTACAGAACACGCTTGTATTTACAATTACTATACTAATGAAATGGATGTTGTTGCTTGTTTTTACTATTATACAATTGTTATGATATTGTACATGACGTCCTCCATCTCAGAACGTATTCCGCCATTCTCGGTTTTGGGGTGTGACACAATGTTACAACCACCTAATCAATGTGTCGGTTAACCACACACGCTCCATTCATCTTTGATTAACATCAAGCTACCCTTTTCCACGCACTATCAGTCCAGGTTAGTGTGCTAGTTAACCACACACTCTCCACTAACGACTTAACAAGGTGCAAAGTGCAATTTCATGGGTTAGCACCAAAATCACATTTTTCCTACAGTAACTATGATTGGGAATTTAATAAAATTTTAGTTACTTTATAACTATCATTATACTTATAGTGAAAATTAAAATGTCCTGTCAAACCCATTCGGCTAACGACCCTCCACCAGTCAAGAAAACGGTGGGTGAGAGTGGACACCCATTAAACTGCCATTTTATAGGCAATAACCTTATACCCCCTTATAGATCGGCTTCGTGAATGAGGTCTACTAACGGTAATACTGACTTTACTCATATACATATATATATATATATATATATATATATATATATATATATATATATATATATTAAGCCTATAATATCATAATAGTATAAGGGTTGAATTTTAAACTTGTAAAAATCTAGGGTTTGGAACTAAATGTGTCAAAAGAAGACTCTATATTTACAAATTCCAAAACTTTAGGGCAAGTTTTGAACTATTCAAAAACCTTTGAAATCCATAACTTATGAGTTTAATATAGGTTTTAATGAAAAGACTCTTGAAAATCCATAACTTGAGGACAAGTTATGGAGTTCATAAAAACATTTATGGAAAAAGACTCTTCAAGTTCATAACCTATAAGTTTAATCATCTCTTTAAAAGAAAAACTTTTCATTTTCCATAACTTGAGGACAAGTTATGGAATTCATCAAAACATTTAGATCAACTATTGTAACTTACAAAAATCAAACAATTTTGTCTATGATCTAAAACTAACTCATAAGCACAAGACAATTCATATCAAACAAATTTCATGTAATTAGCCTAACCATATAAACTAATACAAAACATGAAACTTTGACAATTATCTTATAAATTGGATAAGCATGATCATTACCACATCAAAAACAGGTTTATAAGTTCAAAAACAACTTAGGTTAATGATCCTAGTCCAATTCTAGCCAAAAACCTCGAAAATCTGTATTCTAGAGCTCCAACTCGTCGAGTGCATGAACTGACTCGGTGAGTTGGTCAGTTTTCTGAGGGGACCCGACGATTTCCCCAATGGACTTAGTGAGTGCACTGTCCATAAAGCAAAAAAAATGATTTTTAAGCTTTTGAAAGCAAGTAGCATCAAGTATATTGGAAAACAACCCTAGGCTCTGATACCACTGTTGGGTTTTGAGCATTCTAACACTCCTAAGGGGTACATGCAACCCTAAATGCTTTGGATCTATGTTTTCTCTAATATACATGCAAACTTTCAATATTCCAAAGCATCATCCTAACTAGCATACAATGGAGTATCTATACTACAAAATTCTAGTTAGTTGACATACCTTTTGATGTAGTTGAAAGCCTTGAACCTTTAAGAGCTTAGCACCAATAGTATGAATTCCTCAAATGGAATCACAACACACCTAGGGCAAAGGATAAATTTTGAGAGAGTATGGTGCACACAAGAAATCGACTCTATGGCTCTCCAAGAACCTCTAGTGCAATTTCACCAACCAAGGGGCTTCTTATATAGTGTGGCACAACTAGAGTTTCACCATGCAAACCCTAATGTGCATGACTTTCCCTATTCCTTAGGCTCCATGGGTTTTAACCTCCATGAAGTATCCATGGGTCACCATATGGGTTTAGCCCAACATAAAGAACTATGGATCATAAGCCCACTTTATAAGAACGAATGATTTACCAAATCAATCCCCATTTATTTAGTTAGTCTCTTTTGATCACAAAATTAATTCCAAACTAATTCCTGGTCAATACTAATTAAATAATATGATTTCATATTAATATATTAGAGCTTATAATATATTAACATATCATAAATAACCTCTTCTCAAAAGTCCATCCTATCAAATTGTCATGGTGATATGCAACTCAAATTGACCATGCTACTCTCGATTCAAGTACATACCAATTATAGTTATGGACTTAGACACTAATCCAACAGTTATGAGCCTAGGAGTTACTTTGGTAGGTATCGTGTTGCTGTTTAGCAGATATTTGGTGTATCGGTGGAGTAGGTGAATTAGAGGATTCAAGAGGATTGCTGAGAGAAGTATGGATAGGTGTGGAATGTAGTATTAGGCCCGTACTACTGAAAGCACATGATCCATAATCGAATCGGTGAGAGTCTTGGAGAATCTAAGAAGCTTATGGGAAGGAGAATTCTTGGTTATGCTCTGATCGTGGGGATAGCTACTTTACCAGATGAGGATGAGCACACATGGGGAAGGACCAGGCTTTGGTCCCGACTCCGGTAGTGAGCCAGTTAGTGGAAGGACTGCCATGGATTTGAGTTCGCGTTGGATTAAGGAGATGGAAAGTGTTTTCCACATTAGTTCATACCCCTTAGGATCTAAGGTTCGGTTCGCCTTGGATCTCTTGTATCAGGTGGCAAGGATTGATGGTGCGATCTATTGGTCTTTCGGGATTGGAGACTATGTCTTGGGAGTAGTTTGTAGCTCGGTTTAGGGCAGAGGTTGCTCCAGCTATTGCATTTCAGCCATTAACGATTTTGCTGGTGAGTGTGTCAGGGTGCGAGACCCTGAATGATATGATTTCTAGAGCCCAAGAGCGGGAGACTGATTTGGAGCACTTAGGAATGGGATCCAAATTCTGGTTGTGACTCAGGAGCAGGACCTGGGCCAATCGATGCATGATCGCAGGAGTTCATATCATCAAAGATTACTCATAGAGTTTTGGAATGGACCTCGATGGTCTTTCGTTCATCCAAGGAAGGGATTTGGGAGCTCTCGTTAGTCGTCTTGGGGCCTTTCGGGGTGGAACTGTTGCAGGGAAGTTAGGGGCTCATCTGGAGCCCAAAGCCTGTGGATCCCTAGAATCCTTCAGGAAGGAGGATCCTATTGTTAGTTTCTGTCATTAGGATCGAAAGGGAATGTTGCACCATGTCCTCGGGATGGTCGAGTTAACTCATGAGGAGGTGGTCAGGATTCCTTCAGATGTTTGCGGGTATGTTATCTTCTGTCACTTTAAGTGGATATCGGGAATCGTATCGCTTTGGAATTTTGATTGAGTTTGAATAAGTTAGATCTCAGTTCGGTTCTCTGCTATTGTCTGAGTTATCACAGATTGTCATATGTCATTCTACATGCCGATGAGTCTTTGAGGAATCTTCAGATGGACGTATCTTCCGGAGTGGTCCTTCGTGTACCGTTATTGTTCCAGGTCTTTTTTGGCATCTATTCAGGAGTATTGCCTGGAGGATCTTTGGTCAGGAATTAGTGGGATAGTTCTCCAGTAAAGTGAGGGTTTAGTGGTTCTGTTATTTGTTTGGGTATGATCGACATCTGCCTATGGTAGAACTTTAGAGTTCAAGGAACTACCATTGCTAAGAAAGGAATGGTAGCATGAAGATGGTGGACTCAGTTGCGTGAATTATTTGATCATTAGATGTGTCAAGGGAATTGTACCTTCATGTGGACTGAATTCGGTTAGAGTTCAATGATTCTTTAAGGATAGAAATTAGAGTAGAGATTTGCCGGTACATGGAAAGAGTTACGGTTCTTAGTCGTTGGCATAAGAACTCAAGGAATTGGTATGGTATCATGGGCGGTGATTTGGATTATCAGACTGGTTAAGGTCTCAAGTGTATTCTTCCGGATTCCAGGAGTTGGGTAATCATTGAGATTGGATGGTGATGGAGCACTAGTTGGTAAGCGCTAGTTGTCATCGGTTCGATCGTTGTAAGGTAGGAGGGATTGGGAATCCTTTAATTCTCGTGGGCGTTGGGAATTTAGTTGATTCAAAGTGGGGGGAGAATCATCCAAGTATTTAGGAGAAGGAGAGGTTATGAAACTAGGATGAGTTTCGCATCCCCATCAATGAGGAGGGAGGCCCAAGTGGCTGTTTGGATTGAGGGTTGTGTGAGTTGGGAGTTCAGTAAAACTCCCAAACATGTGAATCGCGTCTTCTTAGTGCTTGATAGCAGAATTTGGGGAATTAGGTTGGGGTTCCAGTCATGAATTAAGTTTAGTTTGGGTGTTCGGTCGAGTGTGTGCTTGAATCTGTGTCCGTTTCGAATTGATAGATTTAGGGTAGGCATTGGGTTGCGATTGTGTTAGGGCGAAAGTGTTCTAAGACTGTGGGGGAGCCGTAACGTTCACTAATGGTCGGTTAGGGTGAAAGTGTTGTACTACGGGGGATCCGTAGCATTCACTAGTAGTCAGATAGTGTGGAAAGTGTTGTAAGACTGTGGGCGTAGCCATAGCATTCATAAGCGGTCAGATGGTATGGAAAGTGTTGTAAGACTGTTGAGGATCCGTAGCATTCACAAGCGGTTAGATAGTGTGGGAAGTGTAGAAAGACTACATGGTAGCCGTGGCATTCACGGATTCATTCATATGACTTAGGCCAGGGTGGGCCAGTTCGCAAGGTTGTGAGTAGGTCATAACATAATTGGAATCAGAAAACGGTAGGTTGAAGGAGACCCGACATGATGTACGACTGCAGTTATTCTGGTTGGTTTTAGAACCCTGCGAGGGTTGGTTTTGGTTGCCTTGCAAAAATGGTCGTATGCTCGGGGTTGTGGCCGTGTTGCTCAAGTTATCGGGTGTGTCAGAAATGGTAAGGAATGATTTCGAGGACGGAATCTGATTTAAATGGGAGAGATTTGTAACATTCCATTGAAATTAAGTAAATAATAAACTCTAAAACCCCGAGATGTAATTTTTTTTTATTTTATATTATTGTAGCCAAAATCAATAATAATTTAGCAAGGTGTTGGCTTCGAGGAGTTAAATGTCATAATTTTGGATATTGGGGGTTAAAGTATGATTTTTGGGGTAGTTTTGCAAAGAAATTTTGAAGCCAAGGGGTGTTTGGTAAAATTTGGAAGTTAAATTGAAAAGGGTTTGTGGAGTCAGGGACCATTATTGTAAAAGCGAAATGAAGTTTGTGATGGAGGCGGGTTTAAGCCCGTCACTACCCCTTCCTCCCATTCGTAAGGAGCATGGAGCAAACCCTAGACCTAATACATCTCACAACCGCCACCATCTTGGAGTGCTCTCAGCCGCCGCCACCTTGTCGTAACCGATCGCCACCCTACATATGCAGCCTCGTTGTCGGACGCCGCCACAACAGCCCTGCTGCCGGTGACATTGTGTGCAGCCGTAGGAGCCGCCGAAGACCGATGAGTGAAGTTGTGAACGTTGTCAAGCAGGACATGAACGGTCAAAAGACTCTCGATAATGTCAGTAGCATCTCACACTTTCATTCCTCCGTATGGATTCGACGTCAGGCACGTCGTTGCCACCGTCATTGGCTTTTCGTTGCCATTTAAGCTTATTCCAGCGTCATCAGCCACCTAGTCGGTGGTTGAGAGTTGTGGTCTCATGTCGTGTATGGATATGTGTTGTTGTTAAACCCGAGATGTGTCATGCAGGTGTTGCAGGCCGGAAACCGAGAAAAATAACCACCATGGCTGCCAGCTGCCATCTCCCGTCGCCACCAGCCATCGTGGAAGATAGTTGTGTGTGTCTGTCTTTTATTGTGTATTTAGGCGTGTGTTGGTGGTGTTATCTTGTATGAACATTGTTTGGCCGGAAAAACCTGTCACCACCACCGTGAGGTGGTCGCTGCCACCTCATGTCGCCACCTTGGGTGGCTGTGTGCACTTGTGTATGATTGGACTGATTTTTGGGATGTTTTGATTTAGTATCATAACCACCACCACCACCACCACAAGGTAGTGGCTGCCACCGTGAGCCGCCATCGACCACCACCGCCCGAGGTGGCAGTGGGTGGTGCCCGGCCTAGTGAAACCCTAATTTGACCTAAAACTTAACCATTGGACTAATTGGCTTGCGATTGGGTTGGAAACCCTAATTAGGGTTTAGAAAACCCTAATTTTGGAAATGTGAGTTTTGGATTTGTCGGGACCCGCATTTGGACCGTTGGATTTGGAATTTTGAATTACGCCCGACAACATTGTATGTTTGGTCAAGTGGAGTGATGGACTTAGGTCCCGTTTGATACGTATCTTTCCAGGTCCAAACAGATCTTTCTAGCTGAATGGACCAGAAAGACTGTTTGATTTGCACAAAAGAAGGGGTCTTTCCCAGTAAGATATGTCTTTCCCAGAAAGCCCCAAAATAATATCTTTCTGGCTGAATGGGCTGGAAAGACAATTATACACCAAACCCCACCTCTTTCTTTCTTTATTGGATTATTAATTTTTTTAAATAGCTTTTTTTAATTTATTTTTTATTGAATTATTACTTTTTTTCATCACTCAGCATAGTCAATCAGATGTACAATCAAACAGCATGGTTTCTTTCCCAGTCAGAAAACTTTCCCACACAGCACTTAACCAGACAACACTTTTCTAGATAGAAACTATCAAACGGGACCTTAATGAATTAATTCCTTAATGGGTTAAGTAAGAACACTTAACCTTAATCGTCATTTTATGTGAAAACCCTAATTATGTTGGGTTTTGAGTTGGGATTTCCTGTTGGGCTTAGATGTTTGGATTCTTGATGGGTCATCTAAGAATAAGTATATGGACTAGGATTTTTGGATGGGCTTTAGGGTAAGGCCCATGTGAAAGGTTTGGGCCTAATTTGGAAAAATGGGCCATAATTGGGCCTTGGTTAATTGTTAGACTTTTGGGCCTTCAGAGTGTGAGTTTGGGCCTTGGTCTTGGATCAAGCTAGGTTGGGGGTAAAGTAGTCTTTTACCCCAAGCATGGACTAATGGTTATGTATTGGAAACCAATTATTAATCGGGTGTTGTTTTGATGTTGACAGTTCGGGGATCTGTCAGCCAACAACCATAGTTTTATCCGCAGGACGTCAGCAGCGCGAGGTGAGTCTCCTAACCATACCAATGGGTTGAAGGCACCAAGGCCGACGCATTCAGTTAGTTGTGATGATTATTGTGGAATCATTATTGATATGCCTAGTATGTATGTGATACGTGGTATGCTAGTTGTTTATGTGATATTTGATATGCTAGTTATCTTTGTGATACTTGCATGGAAGCTCCCCGGGGAAGGGGGAGCCCATGACATTCCAGGTAAAGACCATAGGGGAGCCCATGGCACTTGGTTATTAGACCATGTAGGGGAGTCCATGACATTCCAGGTAAAGACCATGGGGGTGCCCATGGCACTTGGTTGTCAGACCATGTGGGGGAGCCCATGGCTCTCCAGGTAAAGACCATGGGGGGAGCCCATGGTACTTGGTTGTCAGACCATGTGGGGGATCCCATGGCATTCCAAGTAAGACCATGGGGGCATGGCATATAGGTGTAAGACCCTAGGGAGAGCCCACGACATCCTAGAGTAAGACCCTGGAAGGAGTCCATTGCATCCTTATATGTTTATATGCAAGGCTTATGTGATTCATATGGTTTATTTGGTTATGTGGATTGTGTGGGGTATGTTATGGGGAACTCACTAATCTTCGTGCTTACAGTTTTGTTTATGGTTTTAGGTATCATCGGTTTGGAAAGAAAGGGCCCGGCTTGATCGCAGTGCACGCACCCGTGTTTTTCGCATTATGTGATTTTGGGATGTAACTCTGATAAATGCTTTTATTAAACAATGTTTTTGAATGGTTGGATTAAGTAACATTTGTATTTGACTATAATGAAAAATGAAAATTTTACGCTAGATTTTTGGGTCAACACAATCTAAGTTTTTATTTATGGGTTCATATTTTGTTTCACGGCCCACCCACTCAAAATACAACAAAGTTGTCAGGAACATGGAGAACGAGAATGTATTCTAGCATAATCAGAGTTTATTCTAGAAGAATGAGAGTGTATTTGTAACATCCCAAATTTCGAGTCCAAAAATTTCTTTTAAAAACATTACTAATTCATAGCGTTAAGTCATTCAAACATACAGAAAGGGTTTATATGACAAATCATAGTTTCATTTCCAAAACACTTGTTTAATTATCAAAGTAAACATCTCAGGCTAACTTGCCATGGTGTGTGCATTACAACCCTCCCGAGCTCCTCTTCTGAAAACTGAATACCTGAAACCAAAACTGAAAATCCTAAGCACGAAGCTTAGTGAGTTCCCGAACCTACCGCATACCATACATATCTACTAATCTAAACATGCCATACATAATACTGAGCACATAACCACATACTGGGCTCCCGCCCGCTGCATTGGGCCTCGCCCGCTAACGGACCCCGTCCGCCACCAGGCCCCGCCTGGCTTCAAGCCCTGCTCGGCGTACAGATCTATTTTCCTTAGGCCCCGCCTATCTTTGGGCCCCGCCTGCTCACATATACTAGCATACAATCATATCACAACACATAACTAACATACTCTATTTGATTATTGTACTAATGCCTCTCCTATCTTGGGCCTCGCCCCTGTCCTGCTGCTGTTGAATCATGGAACCCCGTCCACACTCCTACTGACAGTGAGATACGGGCCCAGCCCACACTCACTTATTTCCTAACTTGGGCCTCGCCCCTGCTCTACTGATAATGAGGTATGGAACACCGTCCACACTCTGCTATTGGTGAGATACGGGGCCTCGCCCACACTCACCTCCATACCAGGCACATACATGTATCACACAGACAACAAGTATAACTATCATACAAACCATTCCTTGGGAACCCGCCCGCTAACATTGGACCTTAGTCCCGAATGTCATACTAGCATATTGTGCCTAGGGCTAACCCCCGGGTCTTCCTACTCATAACTACATGGGTCGCCATTGTGGCCGTAGACCCATTCACACAAAGGGAAACTCACCTGCACTGCTGAACTTTGCTGATAACCCTACGGCTGCTGTCCGACAACTCTCTGAACCGCTGCTCCACTAGCTCCCCAAGCTACTAATATCAATATAACACTTAGATCCAAACTGAACTCTAGAAGTCAAACTAAGTCAACTCTGGACAAAGTCAACCTTCCAGTTGACTCGACTCGTCGAGTCAACGCATAGACTCTTCGAGTTCTTAAACCAGAAACTCTCAAAATACGACTCAACTCGCTGAGTCACCCCAAGACTCGTCAAGTTCAATGGTCTCTGAGTCCCATCCTGTCCAACTCACTGATTCACCACTCAACTCACTGATCTACGTCTTAACCAGAAAAGGTTGAGGTTCTGTGACCAGACTCGCCGAGTCCAAGAACAGACTCACAGAGTCCAAGGCAATCTTCAACAGACTCGCCGAGTTGTTCTTCAATTAGCCGAGTCCATGCTCATGTTCATACAACTCGCCGAGTACACCCATGTGACTCGCCGAGTCTAGTCAGCTCTCAATCCATATAGTGGCTTTTCGAGCCATGCAGGGGCTCCAACCCATAGATCCACTCTTCTAAAGTCTAACCCCCATGTAAAGTTGCAAACTTTACGTGAAACCAAGGAGCTAAAGGCCCAAAACACTCTAGGGCTAGGGTTTAAGACAAAGGGGCTTCACCACTAACTCATTGGCTGCTGCTTTAAGACATTCTGGACCATCACAACCCTAGATCTGAAGTAGCAACCTCAGATCTAAGCCCCAAACCTGAAATAGATCTCAATCTTACCAAAATAGCCCCAAAATCTCATTCAAGAATAGATCTAGATGCAAATAGGGTGAACGTAACAGCTTATTACCTCCATGATGACCTCCCACTGAAGAATAATCCAAATCTCTGTAAACCCCCTTGATCCATGCTTCTTGATCTTCAAGATCTCTTCACAAAAACCACTTATCTAAGCTCCAAATTGCTTCCAAGGACTCTTACTCACGATTTAGGGTTTCTGGATCTCAAAAGGGTGGTAAAGAGGCTGGGGAAAGGATATAATGTTCTTTAAATAGGTCACAACCCCTGGGATTAGGGTTTTTCTCGTCCAGACCAGACTCGCCGAGTCCAATAGCCGACTCGCGGTGTCGGTCACTTACTCTATGCCTCGGATCTTGCTCTGACTCGTCAAGTTCCTCCCTGGACTCGACGAGTTGACTCTTGACTTAGAGCTTTTCCTTTATTTTCTTGGTCTTTCTGATTCTGGGTGTTACAACTCTCCCCCACTTAAACTAGACTTCGTCCTCGAAGTCCGCTACGGCCATCTGATCTGCAATCCGCTTGCATCACCCGTGACTGATGAAAATAACTCCGGGCGACCACTTCCATGGACCTTCCGTCCGGTCATTTAGAATAAAACTAGTCCTTGTAGATATCAATCCTCAAGTGCACTCTAATCCCACCAATCCTGAGCACACAACTCACTCAACTGACGATCCTTCTGGTACTCCCCGAGTACTTATGTTGGACACGCTAGGGGTTCACCCCCTTATTCCTTGTGCGTGTACTGGCCTTCCCAATGCAACGTTCCATAACTAATCATTTCCTCCATCACTATGAAGGACCTATCCTTTGTGGTACCCATTACTCCAGTCACTCCCGATGCTGGTCACTACTGCCAATACATACTAAATACTTCTTACTACTATAACTTAGTGTTGAGTACCCATCCCAACGAATGGATCAGATAATCCTTCAAGTAAAAGATTCATCCCTGCAACGGTTAGACTCATACGAGAGTTGCGCAACAAGGTCAAATCCTTCCTTCTGAGATTATTCAACCCTGCTGCGAGAGGCGTAGCACTCCTCGGTCAACCAGCTGTCTCACACCATACTTCTCTATCGCCACTTCCCTGACTTAAAGTCCTGCCATTTCAAATTCGTCTTCCGAATGGACCGAGAGCACCCTGGTCCCTCTACAGATTCTGCCGCTAACTAAGTTAACGAATACTCACCAGTCACTGCAACTAGCACAATCTCTTAGTCGCTCCTAACGACTTTTGAAGAAACTTCGGCTATCTAAACTGCTCTATCTATCCTGCCACTCCGGGGCTACAAGTCTTGGGATCCTTAATCCCCTATCTTGACTCTAAGGTCCCTACTAGGTCCCACCTGCGTTGTTATAATCTCACGAGCCTCGCTCACGGGTCTCACCCAACTATACTATCGAGCAATCATGCTCCCAGGTCTCACCTATACTGGTGCTAACATACAGGCCTCGCCCACGGGTCTCACCCAACTGCATACTCGAGTGGCCTCACCTAACAAGGTATATGAAGGCCAACTCCATACTAAACCTCAATGACTTAGCCTTTCCTGATCCCTATCGTGCTATCTAGGAGATACGGGCCTCCGCCCACACTCCACGAACTAAACTGCTAATGAACACTATGGCTTACCCACAGTCTTATGACACTTTCCTCACGACTTGCTGCTGGGGAATGTTGCGGCTACCCCCACAGTCTTATATCCCGCCTAAACCCGCACCTGGCGAAGGCTCTGCGACCTGGTTGAACCAGTCACCCGCTAGACATGAATACACAAACTCAAGGTTGGAAAGTTTCTCCAACTCCCAACTAACCTGATCCTCCATCCAAACAGCCACTTGAGCTACTTCCTTCCTTATCAAGACTGCGAAACCACCCCAGTCTTGTACTTACTTCTATCCTTGGCCACACGGATGGCTCTCCCCCACTTCGACTTGACTAGCTCCTCACATCTCACAGCTCAGAAGAATTTCCAATTCTTCTTACCATCCCCTGGTCACTTCACTGAAAACTCGACTTACCACAACTGGGGATCTAACCGATCCATTTCCAATCGACACCTTCCCGAACTAGCGAGGCACTAACAAGCCCCTCACAGGCATGCTACAGATAATGCATCCGAAGTAACCCACTCTAAAGGAGACGACCTCCAACTATCATTCTAACATCCAAGGTATGTAGATGGCATATAAATCAATCACCAGCAGGCCGCAAAATTCCAAAGTATCATTATCAATACCGATGCAGAACCATAACAATAAGACCATATCATAAGTTGATAGAGAAATGAAAGAAGATATGTACCTGACACATTGGGCTGCTCACACCTCATCTGAAATCAACTGATACGCCCTGCTCCTCACTGCAGGCGTCTCTGCTCAGCTCTGACGGCCGTCGGTGATCCTCATGGTTGCAGGGGCAGGTGCCATCACCTGTCCTGCTTAATGCAAACTCGGACATTGGGCCTTCTTGTGTCCCCTTTGAATGCAATGGAAACATAACAGGTCTGATCCCTGGGTGGTGGTTGTTGGATTAATGTCTAAGTCCATAACTATAATTGGTAAGACTTGACCCGACCCGGCATGGTCCATTTGGGTTGCATGGCATCATGCATTTGGATAGACTATAATGAGAGAAATAACACTTAAGGTTTGTTAATATATTATAAGTTCTAATATATATTACTAAGATTATTTAATTAGTATTGATCAAGAATTAATCTAGGATTAATTAAGTGATCAAAAGAAGACTAATTAAATATATGGGTTGATTGTGTAAATCATCCATACTTATATAGTGGGCTAATGCTCCATGGATTGTCAAGTTGGGCTAAAACCCATAAGATGCTCCATGGTGTATTTGTACCCATGGATCATGGAAATGAAAGGCCATGATAATTAGGGTTTACATGGTGTAACCCTAACTATATAATGATCTTATTCTTGGAGAAAATCCGCCGACTATGGATATAGAAAGGGATAGCCGATTTTCATGAAGTGTGAAGTTCTCTCAAGTTATTCCATGTGTATTTGGTGTTGTGTGAACCAATTGAGGTGTCACACTTGGGGCACTAGGCACTCAAGCTTCATGAAGACAATCTACATCAAAGAGGTATGTAATTCTAACTTGATATATTCATTTGAATCAATGTTATTATGCTAGTTAGGATGAATACCTTGGAAAGTTCAGATTTGCATGTATAATAGAGAAAACATAGATCCAAGGTATTTAGGGTTGCATGTACACTTAGGAGTGTTAGAATGCTCAAAACCCAACAGTGGTAGCAATACTATCTCTGCTAAAATGACCAATCCGGCCGCACTTGAAGCAACCAGAATCACCACCGCTGCCACTCATACACGCACCCTCGTGCCGCACTTGCCACAACGGCCCCGGTCCTGAGGAACTCTCGATCTAGAGTCTGATGTCTTGGCCCTCTTGCTTGATCCTGTAGATATCTGAACCTCCTCCGGCTTCCTCTTCCCGAGGTGTTCCAGATCGATCTCCCTTTCCCTGGCCCGAGCAATCATATCCTCCAGCGTCTTGCAGCTGGACCGACTCACAAACTCTCTGATGTTGTCTCTCAGCATATCGTGATATTGATCCTTCTTCATCTCCTCATCCGCGACATACTGCGGAACAAGAAGAGTCCTCTCCCTGAACTTGGCGGTGATCTCCGCCACCGTCTCGGTCGTCTGTTGTAGATCCTGGAACTCCCGGGCTAACTGTTACACCTCAATAATCAGTGTAAACTCGGCCTTGAACTTGGCCGAGAAATCACTCCATGTCATCGCGTCCAACGCGGCATCATCCCCGATAGCATGACCAACCTCCTCCCACCAATCTTGTGCCCTGTCCTTCAGAAGACAGGAGGCGAGTCGAACCTTGTCCCCGTCGGGACACCGGCTAGAATGAAAAGCGTTGGCGGCATCAGCCAACCATCTGCCACTAGCAATGGGGTCCCTGAACCCATGATAATCTGGAGCTCCACAAGCCCTGAACTCCCAGAAAGTCAAAGTACGTGCTCCCAACATAGCCATCAGCTCTGTGCAAAAGGCTCCAAGCCTCTCATCCAAAATCTCTAGGATGCCCTCCTTGACCATGCCAAAGATCACAGGAGTCTGGTCAAGAATATCACACGTAATCTCAGCTGATACAAACTCTCTCATCCACTCCTCGAGCTGCTCGATCCCTGAACCCAAGCCTGACCCCTCTCTAACACTTGATTCATCCACTGGTCCATCTTGCAATATCGTCATACTGAAAACATGCCATAACAATCATCAAAATACATATCATTGCCGAGGGACCTCACACGCACTACAAGTTCCTTGGTTTTGTCTCGTCCCCTCTTGAATCGAGTATAGATCCTCTACTTTAAGTAGTACGGGCCCATACTACCTTCCACATCAATCCGTACTTTCCTCAAGATTTTCCTCAACTCCACCAAGTCCCTTGCACAACTACCACTGCTCCCAACACTAAACTCATCCTATGCCTATCCTAGGGAAACCTCCGACCCAACCATTCCTCAGCTGCTGAAGGTTTACTCATAATGCCAATCAGCCATTACCTGAATACCATCACATGTGACGAGGCTCGGATAATCCTTCAAGTAAAGGACTCGTCCCTACAACAATTAGACTCAAACGAGAGCTGTGCAGTAGGGTCAAATCCAGAACTCTGAGATTATTCAACCCTGGTCACATGTGACTTAACGTATTCATCTAATAGCTAACTCTCATCACTCAGAATCCCAGGAAGCACAAAGCAAGCAACATTCAGACCAAAGGGAAATCTAACCATAACATAATTAAGCAGTTCTATCAAAATACAAGAATCTGTACTAGCATGCAATATAAGCTCACATAATCAGACATAACCTAAACAGGCTATCCTACCACTGTCTAACCAATGCTAGCATATAGCTCAATAAGCGCATATAACAGGCACATAAGGCATCCTCCTAGATCCTTAGCCCTAAATCTAGCATGTTGATCACATAATCATATCATAACATAAACTTGTATGGGTAATTTGGGAATACTTACTTGAGCTCGGCTGATTGCATGCACCACACCCTTTTCTCTTTTCAAAGTTCCTTTGGCTTTTTTCTAAAACCCTTTTCTTTCCTCAAAATCCTTTTATAAATATGGTTTTTCTTTTGGAAAAATTTTATACCACTTCCTCAGTTTGAGTTCAGACATACCCGAGAGTGTGCCCGGATCCCTCAAACCAAAGCTCTGATCCCAACTTGTAACATCTTCGAGTCCAAAAATTTCTTTTAAAAACATTACTAATTCATAGCGTTAAGTCATTCAAACATACAGAAAGGGTTTATATGACAAATCATAGTTTCATTTCCAAAACACTTGTTTAATTATCAGAGTAAACATCCCAGGCTAACTTGCCATGGTGTGTGCGTTACAACCCTCCCGAGCTCCTCTTCTGAAAACTGAATACCTGAAACCAAAACTGAAAATCATAAGCACGAAGCTTAGTGAGTTCCCCAACCTACCGCATACCATACATATCTACTAATCCAAACATGCCATACATAATACTGAGCACATAACCACATACTGGGCTCCCGCCCGCTGCATTGGGCCTCGCCCGCTATCGGACCCCGTCCGCCACCAGGCCCCGCTTGGCTTCGAGCCCCGCTCGGCGTACAAATCTGTTTTCCTTAGGCCCCGCCTGTCTTCGGGCCCCGCCCGCTCACATATACTAGCATACAATCATATCACAACACATAACTAACATACTCTACTGGATTACTGTACTAAGGCCTCGCCCCTGTCCTGCTGCTGTTGAATCATGGAACCCCGTCCACACTCCTACTGACAGTGAGATACGGGCCCAGCCCACACTCACTCGTTTCCTAACTTGGGCCTCACCCTTGCTCTACTGCTAATGAGGTATGGAACACCGTCCACACTCTGCTATTGGTGAGATACAGGGCCTCGCCCACACTCACCTCCATACCAGGCACATACATGTATCACACAGATAACAAGTATAACTATCATACAAACCATTCCTTGGGAACCCGCCCGCTAACATTGGACCTTAGTCCCGAATGTCATACTAGCATACTGTGCCTAGGGCTAACCCCCGGGTCTTCCTACTCATAACTACATGTGTCGGCATTGTGGCCGTAGACCCATTCACACAAAGGGAAACTCACCTACACTGCTGAACTTTGCTGATAACCCTATGGCTGCTGTTTGACAACTCTCCGAACCGCTGCTCCACTAGCTCCCCAAGCTACTAATATCAATATAACACTTAGATCCAAACTGAACTCTAGAAGTCAAACTAAGTCAACTCTGGACAAAGTCAACCTTCCAGTTGACTCGACTCGTCGAGTCAACGCATAGACTCTTCGAGTTCTTAAACCGGAAACTCTCAAAATACGACTCAACTCGCCGAGTCACCCCAAGACTCGTCGAGTTCAATGATCTCTGAGTCCCATCCTGTCCAACTCACTGATCTGCATCTTAACCAGAAAAGGTTGAGGTTCTGTGACCAGACTCGCTGAGTCCAAGAACAGACTCACAGAGTCCAAGGCAATCTTCAACAGACTCGCCGAGTTGTTCTTCAATTAGCCGAGTCCATGCTCATGTTCATACAACTCGCCGAGTACACCCATGTGACTCGTTGAGTCTAGTCAGCTCTCAATCCATATAGTGGCTTTTCGAGCCATGCAGGGGCTCCAACCCATAGATCCACTCTTCTAAAGTCTAACCCCCATGTAAAGTTGCAAACTTTACGTGAAACCAAGGAGCTAAAGGCCCAAAACACTCTAGGGCTAGGGTTTAAGACAAAGGGGCTGCTTTAAGACATTATGGACCATCACAACCCTAGATCTGAAGTAGCAACCTCAAATCTAAGCCCCAAACCCTAAATAGATCTCAATCTTACCAAAATAGCCCCAAAATCTCATTCAAGAATAGATCTAGATGCAAAAAGGGTGAAGGTAACAACTTATTACCTCCAAGATGACCTCCCACTGAAGAATAATCCAAATATCTGTAAACCCCCTTGATCCAAGCTTCTTGATCTTCAATATCTCTTCACAAAAACCACTTATCTAAGCTCCAAATTGCTTCCAAGGACTCTCACTCACGATTTAGGGTTTCTGGCTCTCAAAAGGGTGGTAAAGAGGCTGGGGAAGGGATGTAATGTTCTTTAAATAGGGCACAACCCCCGTGATTAGGGTTTTTCTCGTCCAGACCAGACTCGCCGAGTCCAATATCCGACTCGCCGAGTCGGTCACTTACTCTATGCCCCGGATCCCGCTCCGACTCGTTGAGTTCCTCCCTGGACTCGACGAATTGACTCTTGACTTAGAGTTTTTCCTTTCTTTTCTTGGTCTTTCTGATTCTAGGTGTTACAGTATTCTAGTAGAATACACTTTCGTTCTTCATATTTCATACAACTTTATGGTATTTTAAGTTAATGAGTCCATAAACACGAACCCATACAAGAAAACCTAGATGCGAATTCATTCTGAAAAAATGTTATTGCTGACATTAATGACGAATTTAAATAGTTTCCATAAAAAGAGAGATATAATTATGGATACATTTAATATACATACAATTATGAAAATCATTTAATATTTATCTTTATTTAATTAAATAATTATGTAATTTTACTAAATTCCTATTGGTGTATTCTAGCACACAATAAATGTAAGAAACACATGAACCTATATATATATATATATATATATATATATATATATATATATATAGAGAGAGAGAGAGAGACTAGAGAGAGAGAGAGAGAAAGAGAGAGAGAGAGAGAGGTTCAAGTATTCTAACTAATTATTGTACATCTATCGTATGCTATGAGAATGATAAAGAAAATATGTTGTTTGATAATATAAATACGTTCAATCTTACATAACTATTGTCATTAACACACATTCTCACTAATTAAATCGTCTATAAGGTTATTATACACTTATTATTATTATTCTCATTTCTGTCAGAATGTTTTATTGGGTCGTATTTTATCAGAATGAAAATGAGTGAAAAACGATGTGTGAGAACAAAAAAAAAATTAACGAGAATGCATGAAAATGACGATATTATTGTAAGGTTGAACGTATTCGCATTGTTAAACAACTTATTCTCTTAGTAATTCTAATAGCATATGATAGATGTATAATAATTAGTTTGAATAGAATAACATATGTCGATATATATATATATATATATATATATATATATATATATATATATATATATATATATATATATATATATATAAGGTCAAATGAGAACCGTTAAAAGTTAAAAACCCTAAAAACCATTATTTTTAACTTATTATTGAAGGTACATTTTCCATTTATCAAATACATGTTTAAAAACTTTATAAATTGCATTTTTTTTCAATGTCTAAAAAAGGAATGACATGATTTTAAATAATACAAAATATAACCCTTATTTCATATTTCATTTTATGGAATCTATCTGATTAGATACTCTTTTTTTTTATCTAAACTTAGATATTGACAAAACTTTTTTCTTATTTGATTCTACCACCAATGATGCAAACCACCATCGCTGACAACGGCACCACCACCACAACCATCGTCGGCGACGCTACCTCTGCCACCTCTATCACCTGCATAAACGACTACATCCATTTGCCTCCAGTTTTGTCCTCCTCCGCCATAAGAATAAACACTAAAAACCACCATATATGTATTGGATTGACACACCACGCTAGATCTATGAGATCCGATGACCAACAACATCAAATCTACAAGCTCTCTTTGTCGTCGCTACCTACCATTGTTATCATCTCTCTCCACCATCTATTGCTATCTATTACTACTTTAGGTTGCTGGAAAACTCACCAATCGCCTTCAACATCTCGGATCTACCGCCTTTGTCGATTTCTCTCCAATTTATCTCTTTCTCTCAGATCTCCACGAAACTCTACCAGATCATATGCAAATATGATGTGTTACATGTAGATCTACGTCGTTGACTCCACATCTACTCTTAACTGTCGTATTCTTCCACTACAAAAAACCCTAGCCGCGGCTGATCTTAAAAATCTAGCAGATCTAGTAGCTTTGGCGAGATCGAGGTTGACAAAGTTCCGATAAGCATCCATCTGAACCATCGTTCGATCGACATCAAATCTGTTCTCCTATCATTTGTGTCGCCATCGGAGCATCACAAGGCGCATATATATATATATATATATATATATATATATATATATATATATATATATATATATATATATATATATATTACAGTTAAAAAATCATGTTTTCTATAAAAATTTAAAACTCTGCATTTTTTAAAAAATTCAAAAATTATTATTTAATTATGTAGTATAAAAAACTGCTATATCCATGTTATACCAATGTGAGAACCGCTATTATGATATATCGTACCGGAGAGTACCGAAATGAGTCTTACCAAATTTCGAGGACCTAGCAAGTTGCATACTGCAAACGCGTATCCATACCACAACATTCCGTAAACTATGTGAATATGACATACATTTCTTTTAGATTATGATAACCCATTTATTAAATGTCTCGTGTCCGGGTCCATCACTGTTAGCCCATTTAATGTCTCGACCCGAACCCGTTTTACATGTCAATGTTATTATATTTGATCAGATTTTTTTTGTGCCACTACTGCTAGACATTTTAGCATCCTCCGACGCTGCTTAAGAATGTGTTTGGTAAAGATCAAATTAAATGAAATATGATTGAATATGGAAAAACTAAATATAGATATACCAGAAGAATATTTTCCATTGCCTATTTCTAACCCTCCAAGTACTACACCTTAGGTCCTAAATTCTCACTAATGAAAATAGCCCATAAGAAAAGTTTGTCAATGTCCTATACACCTAGTCACATGTAACAAACACAACCTTTATGAAATCAACAACAAAACACCAAACATGTTCAGCTTAGCAGCCACATTGAATGATGTATAACAAAATACAACAAAAACCTCATCAAAAATAGACTTACTCAATCAGTAGATGAACAACCTATTTCCAAAATTTTCGGCTAAACGAATCATAATAAGAGTGTATGTACTCCATTACATAACTTATTTTCCTATCTTTGTATGCTCCCGTCCCACAACCAGGGAGTCAAAAAAAAACTTTATAGTCTACAAAAACCATATTACATACCACACAATTACCATGTTTGCAAAAATCCACAAAGAATCATTCATAAACAAAAACACTCAATTCTTGTATTATATCAGTATATGCTCTCGCCCATACTCCCGCACAATCACAGGCACGCTTGTGGGTGGGATCTGAAATATGATTTATCCATACAAATTAAATCTGAAATTAAATGTATAAAGTAATTCCAATCAAACAAACTCAAGATGCCACAAAGGCATAGATGTGGATTGACTTACCATGCCATGTTCGGTGACTATCATCGACACATAATCAGCAGGAGTCACATCGTACCTGTTACAATTAATTAATTGCACATAATCAAAATCATTAGCTGTTAACAATATAGAATGATAGATAACTTCACTTTATTTCAACTAGAATTTTTTTGTACACTCACGCCAAATTCAGAAGTTGAAGGCCTTCCTTGCTAGCCCAATCATCCAAACAATTATCTCTTCTTCCAGGAACCTTAGCTATCACATCAGGATCACCTGTAAACATTTACAGATGCAAAACATAAAAAAAAATGTCCCACAAATGTTATACTGTGTTTGGCATGCATTATGTCAATGAGACAAAAATTACAATTTTTCTTCCATCCAAAAAGGTGGAACATGGACTCGCTCCCAATCTCTCGTCTGTGCAAAAGACAAAAATGCCCTTGTCATCCTCGTCATCAAATACAGCCCTATAGTCCAGTTTTATCGTTACATTGGATAAAACTGGACATGACTGGACAAACTTTCTAAGGCTATTTTTGACGAAGAGGATGACAAGGATATTTTCGTCTTTTGCACAGACGAGAGATCTAGAGCGAGTCCATGTCCCATCATGTTCCAACTTTTTGGATGGAAAAAAATAATAATTTTTGTCACACTGACATCAGTCTCAGTCTCGGTCTCAGTCCCAATCCAATGCATATTAAACACAGTGTCGAGTAAAAAGCAAGCATACCTAATTCATTTGAACAAATGGAATCAAGTTGCACCCTTTCATGAAACTTATACGATTCACAACAAACCAAAACCGGGACATGATACGCATGAGCAACCATGGCAATACAAGCAGTGCCAACCGTCGAATATATCGTTCCATTAGCCAACACAGAAGCCGCCCCAACAAAAACCCTCGTAACTTCATGCATTATATACGAAACCGCGTTTATATGCGTATACGTACAACTCAACCCCTTTTCAACCAACTTTCTAAGCAAAACTCTCCCTTCAAGATTCGGACGCGAATCAACTATCACAACCCTAAATTGCCTCCTAAGTTCATGAGCATGCAATAAAACCATTTCAATGAGAGACGATGAACCGTATGTGAGAAGAACATCACCATCGCGGATTTTGGTAACCGCGTGCCCGACGATTACTTTGTCTGCAAGAACTATCTTTTCGTTTATGTAACGATCGATGTCTGAACATAAAGAGATTTTTGCTTCTGATTCGGTTTGGGTTAGGGGTATTTTGGTAATTCGGGCTTTTAGGAAACGGATTGCGTTTCCCATACTGATTGAAAGGGGTCGGCATTCGATTAGAAATGAGACTGAACTGTTGAGTTTTGAGGTTAGGTCTCTGGTTAGGATTTTTTCAGGTGGTGTTGTGTAGTCTTCTATGACTTTTTGAAATGCTTGTAGCATTGCGATGCAACGGGTATTGCTCCACATTATGTCCCCAGTTAAAAATTGTAAACCAACCTAAGAAAAAAAGATATTATATAATTATTAGACACTTGATGACTTCTTGTAATGAAGAAAATTAGCTGCATACCTTGTAAACAGCAGGATGCACATGATCGAGTTGGAAAAACTTGGATTCAAGATCAGAAAGCTGATTTCCTCGTTCATATTGTGGTAAATGCCTAAACAATTCGACTCTGTTTCTAGCTTCAGTCTGTTTGACCACTGACCTCTTTTTAGCTTTTTCAACACGATTCTTGTCATCAAATTGCATTCGTGGAGGTGGCATTTCTTTTTTTCTATCTTTCTCTACTGCTTTCTCACTCCCTTTCTTCTCATTAACTAATGTTGAAGAAACCAAAAGTGGACCACTCTCTTTTTTCTGATTAGGCTGTCTTACTGGTTTACTTGTTTGTGCTGGCGCTGATGTGGCAGAAGTAGCAACAGACTTACTTCCCTCACCTACTAAAAACACATCAACCACAAATTATAATAAGAAATAATCATAATGATGATGATGATGATGATGTGATAAAACCTTTGGCAGTAGCTTTTGCAGCTCGTTGAGCCTCCTGTAAAGCACGTCTCTCAGCCTTTGTTGTTTTTGACTTTAGTGGTTTTGGATTTTTTTGCAATGGCAATTCAGCAACAAGGTCTCCACTATTTTCTGCAAAATGAAAATTAAAAGGCAATTTTCAGATCTTGGGTAACAAAATGGATTTTGATCCTGTCACATAATATATGAGCTGTAAACAAACTTGTGTGGCAAACATTGATGGAAAGCAGACACTATGTGAAATATGTGCATTGCTTTGGTTGTGTGGGGAACAATGAATCAATGAGATTTGGCAGTTCAGTGAACAAGTAATGATAAGCCCTTATATAAACACAGCTTTGTGAGACAATCACACCACTATAAAAAATTTAACAAGATAAGTAATATTGATTTCAAAAGTAGTGGAATTGATTTACTACCATCGATAGATGCTTCGATTGATTGTGTGAAGTCACGGCCTGTGGGAAGAACAGCCGCGAATTTTCCAGAATTGCTCCGCTTCATCCAGTTAACAGAATCCTCGGAAAATTCTCCATCAAGTCCAACGCGGCTCGACGGCGATTGAGTAGGAGAAGGGCTGAGAACGGAATCAGACAAGGTATAGCTCCCAACTTGCAAGCTATCTACCGGCGGATGGGCATGCAATTGAAGACCAGCAGGAACGGGCATGCCAACTGCGCGAGATAAGTTGTCAGACGCATGGCGAGCAGGTGGAATCATAACGGGAGAAAGGGTATTAGAGACAGGAGACTGGGTGGGAGGGGTGGCGGCCGGACCCGATTGGGTGCGGTCTGGGGGTGGGCCAGGGGTGAAGAAACCGACCTTCCGGACTTTGGGATCGATCACCCGGGACGGTCGGCGAGGGTCCATCGGCGATTATCAGTTGGTACGACGGCGGCAGCTGTGGTGATCCGATGGTATAATTTCCATCAACAGTTTACTGTAGAATTGTGAAATTGGGATGAAGAACTAGTGGCAGAAAGGCTGAAACTTGATTGGTGAATCAAAATCGGAGGTTTTGAATACGAGGGTTTTTTACGATTTGCAGGGAACTGTTACTTGTCGGGTTTTTCGTTTTTCTAATAAGATATAGCATAAAGTAAATCACAAATGGTGTGTTTTTTGTTATATCATTCATCACTTTGGGCCCGTTTAATTTTTTCCTTCAGCTTTGAATTTTGTTTATGTATAATTGGGTTTATTTTAAAAAAAATTAATATAAAATTTAAAATATTTGAAAATTTTAAACTTATAAGAAAATTATAAAAATATTGAATTATAAAAATTAAAGTATTTTTTTTCTCTTTTAAATTTAAGCAAATAATTTAGATATATAAATAAATGAAATTAATGAAACTTTAATTTAGTAATTTTGAAATTATAAGGAAAATTTATTAATTAAATTGATATGCATTTATTATTAGATAATATATGGAATTTAATAAAATAGAAAAACCATAAAATGATATGTGAAATAAAAGTTAATTTAAAATAACCATAAAATTAATGTGGCAAAATAAATAAGAATGTAACAATATGTCAAAAAGATCTTTATTTATTAGATAGATTTTTTGATATTGTTATTAATAGAAAGAATATATTTATGTTTCATTTATATGTGTAGATAAAATATTATATATTAATGGTATTATAAAAACCCCTCAAATATATCGGTTGCAAAGATTTTTTGTTTAACTCGGTAAGTACTTTATAACAATGTAAAGAATTTAACTGTATTTTATAACTAGTTGTGAAACTCATGTATTATATGGGTTAATTTAAAAAAAAAACATTAAATATAAAAGTCTAAATATTTGAAAACTTTAAATTTATAATAAAATAAGAAAAAAATAATGAATTATTATAATGAAAATGTAACTTTTAAATTTAAACAAATAATTTACATAAATAAACAAAAGAAACTAATAAGCTTTAATCTTGAAAATTTTGAAATTAAAAGGTAAGTTATTAATAAAACTGATATTTATGTATTACTACATTTATTACAATTATTACATTAAATATTATGTGAAATTTAATAAAATAGAAAAAACTCATAAAATGACATAGAAAAAAAATAAATTCAAAATAAGCACAAAATAACATTTGACAAATTGAATGAGAGTGTGACAAATGACAAAAAAACATTAATTTATTAGAGTAGATGATATAAAAAAAAAGTCATCGGTTTTGAGACTAAAAATATATCATGTTTGAAATATGAACCAAAACAGATTATTATTATTATTATTATTATTATTATTATTATTATATATAGTTTAAATTATATATTTGAACTTATACCGACCATTACATAATAAAAATTATGATTATACAACTTAATTTAATTATAAACAAAAAATTACTAAAATTGTTTTCAACATCCAAAAGAGTGTTGTCTAGAATTTAAAAAGTAGACTAATAGCAACGATCAAAATTGGTTACCTTTAAAAAGTAGACTAATAGCAACGATCAAAGTTGGTTGCCTTTCTATTCAGCTATCTTGAAAAAGTTACAAAATATTTTCTAGTGTCAAATGTTGTTATCTTGTTACAAATAAAGGTTGCATGGTAGGCTAGATTTGATATACTATTTGAAATGATAGCTACTAAAATAAATTAACATTTGATAAAAAAACTACTGATAAACAAATTGAAAGATATAAAATAATATAAAAGATATTTAATATATATATATATATATATATATATATATATATATATATATATATATATATGTTTCTATAATTATTTAAAGATATATTTTAAAAAAAAAAATTAAAAACTTCTGAAAGACTAATCTAAACAACTTTTTATGACAAAAAAAAACTAATTAAAAAAAAAAAAAAAAAAAAAAAAAAAAGAAGCTAGCTAACTTAAAAGAAACTCAAAAATAAGTTAGCTGCTCAGCCTTAAATGTGGTGTTGTAAAAGGCAAATGGTAACAAATGGGTTAGAATCATTATCCACTGTAATCTGTACATCCACAAACTACAAGACCTAAATATACACCAACACACAAACAAACTCAAACCCCTCTCCAAATTACAATCCTACCCCTTCCTCCCATCAATCTCATTTCTGTTTCTTCTCAAAACCACCACCCCCATTCTCTACCAACTCCATCAGCCTCTCATAATCAATCTCCGTCGACTTATATTTCAACTTCATCCCACTTTCCGTCCACGACCTAACACAAAGAATCGCTTGCATACTCGAATACGGAAGCGACACCTTTTGCCTCTCCACCTCATCCCCTTTACTACAAAACAAATCCTCCGGCACCACCGCCGCCGCCTGCACCGCCAAGAAATCACGCGCCATCACCGACAACCGCGGATACCGACTGCTGTTCACCTTCCACCACTCCAACACATCGATCGGAATCGGAGCCGGCGGTTCCGACAAATACTGTGTCAATTCATCCGTCGCCGTCCCCATACTCGCCCTCCGTCTTTTCCGCGCAATTTCCTCCGCAAAAGACACATTTACCCCTCCTCCATCCTCTAATTCTTGATTACTCCCATACGCCACCGTGACAGACGCGAAATGGGTAGTTGAGTAATTTCTCACGAAATGGCTCCTTGCTTCTTCGAGATAGTTTTCTAAATTAAGACTTTCGGGAATGAGTTCGATTTTGATTCGGGGATCGAGAATCGCGGTCATGTATGTGAAAATATTCGAGACCTGATCGTTGTAGCTTCGGACTTTTGCCGCCATGTCAACCGCCGCGTTTTTCAGCCAATCGGGGGTGTGGCGGGACTCTCGGCAGGCGGTTATGGTCTCGGAAATGTGGTCCATGAAGAAGAGAACGAGTCCGAGAGTTGGTAGGCGATTCGTGCATATGTCGTTTGTGGTCTTGTAGAAAGGCTCGAGATACGAATGCATGATATTGATTGCGTTTTTCTCAGCTGAATTTAACAGTAATCGACCATGTGTTTCTTCATACTTTCGAATTAAAGTTTCCATAGATCTACCTGCCTAGATAAGATTATTTAATAAGAAAAAGAAAAAAATAATTAAATGCTTTACTCTTTTACCATGATTTTTTTTTTTTTGATTATGTGTTATACCTTACGAACAATATCAAGCATTTGGTAAGTGCCACTCCATCGGGAAGAAACATCAAGTGGAAACTTCCAATTCCCTTCTTGATAAGTTGTTGTAAACTGAATAAATTCCTCCATCATCTCAGATGATGAATTCATCTCCAATGCAAACTCCCGAATCTTTGAAATCACTAATTTGGTCGATCGCAAACTGTCATCTATAATAGAATTCAAAGTCCGAGCAGCACAAGGAACGTAGCAAAACGGGTTGGCTTTTTGGCTATCGAGATCCTCTTTAAGAGTATGACATGCAAGAACAGCATTCGTACTATTATCATGAGTACACGAAAGAACCCTAGTTTCCAAGTTATAAAACTTCAACACTTTGATTAGCGTGTGATATATCTCTGCACTTCCACAAGGTGAAGGAACCCGAGATATATCTAAAAGAAACTTCCGGAAAGACCAAGACTCGTCAATCCATTGACAAGTAACACTCATGTAAAAAATCTGTTGATACGAAGTCCAAAAATCTAGGGTTATCGATACTTTCGAAGAGACGTTTTCTAACATGCACCGTATGTCGTCGCGCATGCTTCTGAAAACTTCGTGGAGTACTGCTTGGAACTTTTCGGTGGGCCAGATTTGGACAGGTGGACTGAGGAATTTAAAGGAGTTGGATAGCCATTTTTCTTCGAATGTGGAAGGTGGCAAAGATGCTAAAATGAGCCATTTTATGAGGAGCCAGTTGAGATGTTCGGGTTCAATGTGAGATGTTTTGGGTTGGGTTTGAGGCTTCTTGATGACAATTATTGCTTGTGAGCCTGGGGTGGAGATGCTATCATCTAACTTATCATACCCTGGATGACGATTGCTGAGGTGTCTCCCCAAATTGCCTTCAACAATAAAGAAAAATGTTAAACATACAAGAAATATATTAACTTGTAGATGAAGTAAGTAGTTTAAGTACCTGTGGCTGTAGAAATTGAATAGATTTGTCCACAAAATTTGCACTTACGATTCTTGCCATCGGGTGTTGTTTCAAAGAATTTGAGGTAAACTGAAGTCATGGTCTTCTTTCTTGGTTTTGTTGAATTGTTTCCTTTGTCAGAGGTACCTGGTGTAACATCTATTGGTTCCATGTTTGGAATGAGTGCCACATCCATCACAGATTTTGGTTCCATATCTATTTTAAGAAAACAATAAAAAAAATAATATCATTGTAATCAATAAACCAAGAGTTTAGATAATTAGATATAGATGTCATTCTTTCTACATAAAGTGTTGTATACATAATTTTGGACTGAATAAGTCGTCTGAATGATACTAAATGACCAATTTACCGTATATTTCTAAAACGATATTTCACAATCTTCATCATTTTTAACATTTTTTTAACGTGAGAGGAGTTTAGAGGGAAAAAAGAAGAAAGAGAAATATGTAATGCATTAATACGCGTTTTTTGGCTTAACCCATTAAGTCATTTTGTCCAGATTAAGTCGAAATGAAACAACTATGTATAATTGTCCATATTAAGTGCCTACCCATAAGGTCATTAAGTTAAAGCATCTGAATTTTCATTTTTTTCACAACTTACCTCTCATTTGATTCCAATCAAGTTCAATAATAAAAATAATTATATATGGCAAGAAATCAAGTAAGTACCTTTTAAATTTTTGTATTCAGTGCTTACGTTCCAATCCATCAAGACTCCAGATTTGTCACCAACTACACCTGCCTGGAGCAATAATATGAAATAAAGAAAGTTCACATGTTAGATTTAGTAAAACATGCAACCAAAAAGAATCTTAAATAACAAGAAACTTTAATTCATAAGCAAATGAAATCAACTAAAACTAATTTTCAAATTTCATACCTACTAATGCAAACACAAAAGTGCTACTAGAAAAATCCTCTTTCTAGAGGGTGTTTGGATGTGCATCTAAAGTGATTGTTTCAGTTCAGAGCCTTTGATATATGGTTATAAAATTTGTACTATATATAATCAGAATAGGATAAATAGACAAAGATCGATTTAAAAATGACTATTCTGTTAGATAAATGTAAACTTACCTAATTATCTTTAACTTCCATTAACTGATTATGTAATTTTGATTCTGATTCTTTGAGTAGCAATGATCACTTTGAAAACACACATCAAAACAACCCCTTAGATGCACAATATTTCCATAACACTTTCCACATATGAACCCATTAGCAAACATTTTCCATCAAGTTCTTTTCATAAAACATTTCTCATATGCTACATTGCCCGAATTCTTAGTTACATCATACCATAATGTGCTATAATCGGATGTCAACACACATGCATTTCATGGTCTTATATGTTATGGAAAGAAACAAGTATGATATTGCATAGATGGAGAAATTTTGCATAATCAAACGAATTAGGGTTTAACAATATATTCATTTCTGCATATTAAAACTTCAAATATTGTGTCTCAGGGGTGTACATGAACACTATTGAGTAACAGAAATAATCAACAGTCAACAGTCATAAAAATTGATAGATGTACTATAACAAATTTAAGAATCCAAGTAGCTTCACACAGAAAAACAAACTAGACTGATGAAATAATCCAATTTCACAGGAACTCAATCAACAAATTCAGTAGAAATTTACCCCAAACTGCATGAAAAGTCAAGAAAGCGCCAACAACTTTTTTTGGGGCTTCACTCTCGACCTAAGCAAACTTCAATCAGCAAAATCAAACTGTAAAAAAATGCTCTAAATTACACAAAATACACAAATCGAGCAAGGAAAACGTAAAAGGGTCGAGTGGATTGAACTCACACATGAGAGATTTGAATGTCCTACATCTAACTATGTTTCAAAAGGCAAAGATGCATACTGACTGTAAGTCTGTCAGTCTGTGTGGGTTTGCAAAGCAGAAAGGAGGGAGATCGAACAGGAGAGAAAATGGTGGGAGCTGGATCTTAGCCGGATCGGAGCCGAGCTTAGAGTACAGGCAAGAAGGGGGAAAAGGCGGAGAAAAAGAGAAGCGATAAAGGCGATGGAGTCGAGCGAGGCTTAGCAGAGCCGTAGGATCTCTCGCTCTTTCTCTCTCCCAATTCAATGCCAATTTACATCTCTACCCCATAGAATGGCATTTACTTTAACTTTATTTCTCGTTCACTAAATATTGTTATACTCCTTTGTAAATTTTAGGATGTTTTTCAAAATATTTATTTTTTATTTGAAAATTTGTCATTTCAAACAATACATATATATTTGTAAAAAGAAAATTGGAAACGTCATTCTCATTAAAAAAAAAAGCAAGGCAATTTTTGAAAAGGTTTTCTTTACGTAGTATTTTGATGCATTGATTTGATATTTTGTTTTGTAGTTGTTTTTTTTTTCTTTTTGTTTTTTTTTTTAATATTTTTATTAAATATATATGGTTATTAATATTTTGAAAATAATTTTTTGTTCTTTGGGACTACTTCGTTTGTATTATCTTTGTGTTATTCTTTGTAGTGATTTTGGTACAAGTTATTTTTTTTTTTAATATTTTTATTAAATAAATATGATTATTATGGTTATTAATACTATTAAATTTTTTTTCTTTTGTTCATTCAGACTATTTCGTTCGGATTATATATATGTTACTTTTTTTATGTACATTGTGTTCATATTTTATTTTTATATTAGAATTGACATATGATTTTTACTTTTTGATTATTTTTTGTTTTTATATTAAACTTAACATAGTATTATTTAGTGGGTTTAGATTATGACTTACGTAAATGTTGGTTTGTTATTAAATTCACTAATATTAAATTGACATATAAATTCATTAATATATGGTCCACGTATATGGTCTAATGGGTTTAGATTATGTTTTATTACCTTTTCATCCGTTAATATAATAATAGAATTAACAATGAAATGTGGAAAACATTAAAAAATGATTCAAAAATTAATAATAGTAAATAAATTATAACTTATTTTTTTAATAAACTAATACGATAACAATGTATATATCACGATTATTTTGTGGTCTATTTGGTTGAAAATATGCATTTAGTCTAACAGTATACAAAGATTCTCATCTAACAACATGTATGTAGTCTAGTATTATACAAAGATTCTCATCCAATAGCATATAGTGAATAGTGAGAAACCCAACATGGAAAAACGATAAGCATTGGATACCCTTCCTGTAAATCAACTTTCATATAATGATTACCGTAAACGAGTGCAATAGCAATAGCTCTATGATTTGGGTAGTGTTCTGGACCACCCAAAGCGAGAAGCATGTTGAAGAGTCTAGTTTGCTTAAGAAATAAACAATTACATCGTAATTGTTAGCAATTAGAAAACCAGCATCCAATCGTGGGTGATTCATAGAAATTCAATGATTGATTAAGAGAAAATAGCTCATTATCGCTAAAAATATTTTTGTACTTTATGAGGTGACTTAATACCTCTTTCCGTAAGTCCAACCGAATTTGAAGCCAATAATCTTCACCAAAACCAATAGAAATAACTACTGCCCAGAATCCACAATTTACATCTCCTTCCACATTTTCTATGTGTGGTATGTATGGTTGACATTCACGTGTGATTCCATTCATAAGTGCATGGTTGAAGTAGGGTCTATGACGTGTTTTTTCCTGATTAAACATTGAAGGTTCACGTGGAAAAAATGTGTTGTGACTCTTTGGTTCCCGGTTGAACATTGAAGATTATCGGGGTAAATATGTGTTGTGTCTTTTTGGTTCATTGTTAAACATTGAAGTTTCCTAGGAAAATATGTGTTGTGTCTTTCTGATTCCTGGTTGAACATTGAAGTTTCTAGGTGCAAATACGTGTTGCGTCTCTTTGGTTCCTGGTTGAACATTGAAGTTTCACAGGGACAATACGTGTTATGCATGTTTGGTTCATGGTTTAAATCAAACATATTAGTTCTCTTATAATCTGGCATATATGTAAATGAGCTATAACTATGGGGATCTTCAGTTGTTGGATCTTGAGTTCGCGGAACCGAAGGTTTTTGTAGCACTCCAAAATTCAAAGAAATTTAAAATTTTCAAAATCAACCATTAATCAACATTGTTTACAAAAAGAGTCATTGTTTTAAAAGCATTATTTCAAATTTGAGTTTTCCCAAAACCCAATGACATAAAACAGGAAGTTGTGTACGATCACGCATTTGCTTTCCCACGATCCTCATAAGTACCTGAAACGATAAACTAAAAATTATAAGTCAGAGCCCAATGTACCAACACACATATACAAATAACAACATATATTGGGTCCATATCTAAAAGAGTGGATTACCCTTGAGCCCACAATATGAGTATGGCTTGCCCTTCAGGCCCACAGCTCATATATGGCTTGCTCCCAAGCCACAACACAAGTCTGGCTTGCTCTTTAGGCCCACGTCTTATGCCTAGCTTGCTCCCGGGTTTGTTGGCTACCGCACAAAGCAGTACTACCTCAACTCAACCATATTATGTCGACATATTTATGACAAATAAACATATAACAGCAAATAGATAAACATGCAGATCTTAATATATCACTATAACATAGTAACATCCTAAACTAGGATACGTAATCTACTAGGTCGGCATTGGTGTATTCGAACCATAAGCACAGTGAGGAAAATACACCGCTCGGTCGGAATACATGCTGGATAAATCTCAGTCCCGAAAAATTGGCTTAACGATCACCTAACCAAAACCAAGGACCTAATCTTAATTTATAACTCAAAATACCCAAAATACCATTGGTCCAAACCGGTCAAAATCAGAAAAATCCACTGAGTCAACCTAACCGATTCAACCCATCTGAGTTAACTCAGCCGAGTTAACGGAGGCCTCGTACGCGGGGCGTACTCGTGGTCTGAGGCATCGGGGCTCAACATGTGTATGTGCAACGCACCCTTCGATACGCCCAACGTACACACAGTTTTCCCTCTTAAATGTTGGATTAGGTGTCTAAGCCCATAACCATAATCGATATAAACTTGAATTGATAGTAGCACAGTCCTTTGGGTTGCCCTAAAACCTAGCAACCGGACAGGATGATTTTGGAGAGAGAGATTGATTTATTATTTGATTAATAAATTGAAATAAACAATTTATTAGTATATTATGAGAATAATATATTAATTAGAAATAGTAATATTTAATTAATAATTAATCAGAAATTAATTTGAATTAATTTTAGGATTAATGGAATTAATTAAAAATACAGGGATTAAAGTATAATTGTTTAATAGTTGAACAAGAGGCACTCTAGAACATTCCTAGAGGCTTGGACGGTTTTTATGAGGCCTTTAGGGTTCTAGAATTATCATTGGAGGATAATTATGAAGCTAGATAATTACCAATTCAAAATAATATTATATTGGTTTTCGGCTTATCTACGGTTTCCAGGTTGCACTATATAAGGAACCCAACCCTTAGCAATTTCAGCCACTCATACCTTTAGAGAGCTAGGCCGAAATTATTCCATCCTCCCTCCTCCCTCCTCTCTCCATAATCTATTTCTTGCTTGTGTTGGGTATGAACCATTAGAGGCATGACGTTTGTGGTGTTTGCTTCCAAAAGATCAATAAGAGGATTTATAGTTGTTTACTATAACAACTAAAAGGTTTGTAACCCTAAACCTTATCATTTAGTAATTTCGAAAATTACCTAGGGTTTTTAGTTTCGATATTCATAGTCATAGGTTCAATAGGTTTGTTTTCAATTGTTTTGTTATGCCTAAAACCCATCAGTTGTATTAAAGTATTAGGTTTGTTTTCAATTGAATTTGCTATAATTGTTGATTTGATCAAATTAGGGTTTATGGCAATTGAACCATATAAGGCCATAAATTTCGAAATTGTATTAGGGTTTCTTGCCCCCTAAGTTTCAAAATTAGGGTTAGGGTTTTGAAACCCTAACTCTCCTCCCCAAGAAAATCGAAATTTAGGTAAGTGTTTGAAACCCTTACCTTCCTCCCCAAGCTATTTTCGAAAATTGCTAGGTGGTTACGGATTTTTAAATTTTGGTCATTATCATTTTACTTGCCTAAAAAAGGGATAATTAAAATTAGATAAATCTTATACCTGTTTTTCGAAAATTTAGGCGTATAAGGATTAGGATTAAATTAGTTTATTAATTTAATTGGATAATCATTATTTGATTTAATATAATTAATTGAATGTTAATTAATAGATAATTATTAAATCATTTGGTTTAATTTTAAATTTTAAATTTATTATTTAATTTTTGAAATTTAAATATAAACCTAGTAGTTTGAACAAGTTTTAAAATACACCTTATACTATATAATCAAAAGTTTTAATAATTATTATATGTATAAGAATAAGTTAGTCAAACCGCTAGTACGCTTCATTCACGAAGCTAGTCTATAATGGGGGTATAAGGAAATTGCCTATAAAATTGTCACAACTAGTATTTTTAGCTACGAAGTTATGTCCTCTTGTAAAGATCAACTCTTGTATAACCTATAATCTAAGCTAATGTCAAGTACTATGTTAATTCTAAATCAATCATTTGAATCAAAACTCTTGAGTGAGGTCCAAAACCTAAATCAACACATCTCATATACTTAAGTTTTAGTTTGAAACCCTAATATCTCGATTCAAACCCAAGATGGACCAGGAGTCGTATATTTGGGGCCTAATGGGCCAATAAACTCTCGATTTGAGTATTTTGGGTCAAGAATCCTTATATGAACCCTAATTGGACCCATATTCATTAAATAATAGCAATTTGGGGCCATAAGACTTCCCAAGGGACTTATTGGGCCTAAAATGACTCACCTTGTCATCACGGGCCTTAATGGGCCGTAAATGGTTTCATAAGCCCTAATGGGTCGTAAACTATCTTCTTGGGCTTCATTGGGCTGTAAATCCTTTTTCCTTATCACTATTGGGCTGTGAACCCTCATAAGGGCCCAATGGGCCGAAAACCTTCATCTTGGGCCTCATAATTTCGAACTAAATCAAGAAAAGGCCCAAAATCTTTCATTATCTTTCCTTTCCCCATTCTCGGCTATACATATAAAAAAGAGATTAATTCAAATCAAAACTTGACACCTCACTATGGAGTAGAGGTTATCTAGGCATTTTATCCCTCATGTATCAAGAAATCCCATGTTTCCATGCATAATCCATCACATCTCTCTCTTCACTTCCTTCTCTTCTTATTTTCGACCAAGCTTCTCCTTACTCACCACTTTTCATTCACACTTCAAACACTACTAAATTCCTCTCAAGGCCATCTAAAATTCTCTCATCTTCACTCCCAAAAATTCGTGAGTATTGTGTGGTTTTCAAGAAGATCACTTCAAGCTTTACACTTGTGGTAATATCATGTAAACTCAAGTTAATTTACTTCATTTTTAAGCTAAATCACTCCTCATAAACACATGTTTTCGTGATTCTTGCTTCCTAGAACTTCCTAAGTTCGAAAACTTCACTCAAGAAGCTTACTAGGGCCGAGATCTCATCCATTCTTCATCAAAAACCAAAACCTTCAAAGCAATGTGAGTTCATACCCCTTATTTTTGGTTTTCACTATGTTTTGGGGGGAGAATACAAGTTGTTTTGTGTAGATCTATGTGTTTATGCATGCATATGTGCATTTTCAAGTTATATGTTGTGTTTATGTTATGAAAACATACTAGATCTTTACCAAATTTGAAATATCCACCATATTTGGTGATGTTTGTAAACTAAACCATCTTGTGTGACATACTATGTGATGAAAAAAGGATTAAACAAGCTAAGAATGTGTGAAAACTAACCAAAATTGTATAAAGGGCCATTTTTGACAAAATATACAAAAGGTGAGGTTCTTATGTAAATCACGGTTTTGAGAGGACCAAAAGAGTCATTTTTAAATCAAAATCGATCTTTGTGACATTCATGGTCTTAGAAGGGCCAAAAGTGCAAAATTTTCACAAATGGGCTTCTATATGGGCCTTTACGGTTTTAATGGGCCAAATATGCCAATTTTCATAAAAGATGGGTCTTAATTATGCAACTCACGGTTTTTAGGGGTAAAAGGGATTATTTTTTGCTAAACATGGTTAGTTGCAATATTTGAGACCCTACAAGGACTAAAAATGTAAACATTTTCATAAATGGGCCATATTTGGACTTTTATGGGCTTAAATGTCATGTTCAAGAAAGTTGTACCAAAAATGTAAATATTTTATAAGAGGGGTTTTAAAATGTGAAATTATTAAAATTTGGGCCAAAAAGATGGATTTACCTATAATGGGCCGAAAATGCACATTTTTATAAAGATCAAGCCCAAAAATGATATTTTTGACAAAAGTGAGTAAAAAAGGTTATTTTTACAAAAAGTGGGCCTTTTATGTCATTTCGGAAAATAATGGAACTAGAACAATGCAATAATATGACAAACGGGCTAATTATGTTATTCTCATGTTATTGGGCCTTAATGACTCATTTATATGCTTGATAGGTCCTGAATACTCTATATATGTTTATTGGGCCTTGCTGACCCATTTACATGCTCGACGGACCTTGGATACTACTTGCATGCTATTTGGGCCTGTAAATACCATACATGTGAAATAGGCCTTAGTTGTCCTTTTACATATATTTTGGGCCCATGTTATATAATCTCATTCTTTATGAGCCTAGAAATGATTTACATGTTAGTGGGTCGTAGTCGTTCACTTACATGTTCATTGGGCCTGGAATGTGCTTCATATGTTTCTCTTTGCGTAAATTTGATTAAGGATCTAGTGAGACGTGTCGATTGAGACCTATTGAGTGTACGATCGTAGCCTGTAGTTATAACCAGAGTCTCTTGGAGGGAGAGCTGGGATTTGTGTATAGATCTATACGGGGATGACACCCCACACCTGAGCAGTTCACTATAGTTAGACTGAACCAGTCTAGGGTGACGAAAACCTTACCTTATTCTGTCGACGTTCAACAACGCCAAGACAGGTGAAATTGTCATTATCTAGTATGGTTATAATGACTCACTTAGAGGAATTAACATTATAATTTTACGGAAGACCATTGTCTTTTCTCATTGGATTACTTGGTAACATACTCGTGTCGGTACTAAACATCGGGGGTTGATATACCGACATTCTCTTTTCCAGACAACATCGAGTTGTCTGGGGGCATTCTCTATGCATTCTCTTCATTATCTTTTTGCATTCTAATAAACAATAATACACATGCATTAATACAAGATCGGACACAAACATACTAAATTGTTTGTAGAAAATATAGGATTTTCTGGTAGTTATAAAGTCATACAAATCATTTTCTCTAACATGCTTATGAACTCACCAACATTTTTATGTTGACCTTTTTAAATTAACTTGTATTCTCAGGAAACCGCTGAGCAGGTTAGGCGGAACGAACTAATGGATACTTTGTTATATTTTGTTTCATCATACTTTAACTATTTTGGCATGTATTATTCAAAACACAATACTCGATGTTAACAATGTATGTTGTTATATTACACGTGTGATGATGATGATGTTATGTTTCAATTATACACTATGTGATGATACTATAAGGATGAAGTCACACCAAGCCCCCGGACGTTTCCGTCGTCTGGTTCGGAGGTGATACAAAAATGGTAGTTGAATAAGTGTCCACTCTCACCCACCGATTCCTATATTAGTGGATGGTCATTAGCCGAACAGGTTTTATAGGACAATTAATTCTCATTAATACGTACTCCCTCCGTCCCATAATAATTGTCCACTTTTGACTTTTGAAGTCTTTATTCATCAACTTTGACCTTAAATATTGTTATTTCTGTTATGTATTACTCGTTGAAACTTATAGCAATGAAAAAACATTTAAAATACAATCCATTCATAAATTTTGCATTAAGTTTTATATATTAAGGACAAAAATATTTAAGGTCAAAGTTGAAGAATAAAGACTTCAAAAGTCAAAAGTAGACAATAAATATGGGACGGAGGTAGTATAATGCTATTAAAAGTAGCTATACCTTTTTTTTATTAAAATCTCAACCTTAGTTACTTTAAAAAATGTGAATTTGTATGCTAACCCATGAAATTGCACATTATACTTTATAGTAGTTAGTGGAGTGCGTGTAGTTAACCGACACACTAATAGTGACTATAAAGAGTAATAATAGGCATCTCGAAAATTATCATTAATTAATGGAGTGCATGTGGTTAGCCGACACATTAAAATGAGATGATAAAAGACAACGAGAGTGTCAAGCTACTTTGCATGGTTATTCATATCTTGTATGTGATCATCGGTATCCCAATCACAAATGGATGCACATAATCTGAGATTAAACATGTCATTGAATAGTTTCAATGAATCTTAAAAGATTAAGGAATTTTACTTAACTTAATTTCCTTCAAATTTCATTTTCTATTGGTGGAATTGGTAAATCTTCATTTACCTACCTTTATAAAATTTACATTAGATTACGGCATCCCTTTTCTAAGTTGTGAATTATATAGTTGGATCCTAGCCTTAATATTTCATTTTTTGGGTTATTATATTAAGGATTATTCTTATCTCACTAAAACTACCTTGTTTTTACAGATGTATACTTCAAATGATGCTTCTGGTTCCTCATTGTTGAGTATTTAGATGTTGTGTCATTGGGATTTTGGTTTAATCTTTTGTATTAATGAGTTGGGCCTGTCCACTCGTATTTATTTATAGGGTTAGATTATTTATGGTGCATGCATGCATCTTATTTTGGTTAACTCTGATTATTTAGCTGTAACCCTAATCACGCCTCTACAGTAGCAATTCTTCATAGAGTTCTTCTGAGGCGTAACTTTGAATCATTCAACATCAGTTTGATTATCGTTGTGCTCTTGCTTTGCCTGTTTGAATCTAATCGATCTTAAAGGATTATCATCCTAACAATTGGTATCAGATTAGGAGACTGTGTAATCCATATGAATCTCTCTGTTTACAGAGTTCTAGGGCTTCCCTTAATATAGGATCTAGTTCAGTCATCTTCATTGTCATCTTGATGGCTTAAAGTGATCTTGATATTACCCTACAAACAATCATTGTTTACATGTCTGATTCTTTACAGGTGTCAAAGAAAATATCATCATGCAACACGACAATTATCACATCAATTCCTTGAATATTTCAAGCAGTATTGGATCAACAACCAGGATCCCGATTCTCTTTCCTCATGAATATGAAGTGTGGACGCTTCATTTTGAAGATTCTATTATCTGTTCAGACGATAATGGATATTTAATATGGGAGGCCATTAATCTTGGTCCATTTGTTCATACAGAGACCAAAAGAACTATCAAAACTCAGAAGGAATATAACCAGTTACTCCTTGATGTGAAGGATGTTCCTCAGGACGAGAAATAGAAACTAATCAGCAACGTCAAAGCAATGAGGATCATTAGATTTGCTTTGCATGACGATACTTTTCGTCTTGTGAGTTCGTGTGATACTGCGAAATCCATCTGGGATCGACTTAAGGAACTTTACTCCACTGACGCATATCTTGAACATTCTACTCAAACACCCCTGCTTTCGGAGTTTGGTGCCTTCGTACAAAAGCCAGAAGAGAATCTGAGCCAAACATTCAATCGGTATAATCATCTTCTTAACAAGATGAGGAAACATGGAATTGGATGTCTCATGAATGGGCTTAGATCAAAATGGATGGCAGTGGTCTCTACCGCTAAAGCGCACGAACAGTTCAAAAGTTACACTTTAGCCAGGCTTGTTAGGATTCTTAAGGCACATGAAAGTGAGGTGTCAAAAGAAGTGAAAGTTGTTTCTAGTATGAGGTCTCAAGCTCTTGTTACGAAGGGCAAGACTGTTGCAGAGGATGAGTCTGAGTCTGATCACTCTGAATGTGATCTTACAAATGAGGAGTATGCTTTAATGGTTTCAAATCCCAAGCGGTTCACAAGGAATAAATTTCCATTAAACAAAAAAACCGAAACTGGCAAGGCAGTTATAGTTCATAAAAGGTGAAGGAGGAAAATAAAAGTACTTCTCAAAAGGAGGAAGAGAAAAAGGAGAAAAAAATCATTGGTGACTCTGGTTATTACTGCAACTATTGTCATGGCAAAAACCATTTGGCTAAGGATTGTATGTTGAGAAGATTGAATGAGAGGAAAGAAGGAGAAGATGATGAGGCATACCACATGCAAAAGTTGGAGGAAATCAAGAAGAAGACTACTGATAACTCTATACTTTCTTTAATTGTGCAGGAAAATGTTGTTGATTGGAGGAGTTGAGGTTTGGTCAACATACTCGGAGGACGACGAGGTTTGCATGCCTACACATGGAAGGGTGTTCGTTGCGAAAGATTAGAGTTTGTGGCTTGCAGGAAGGTGTTTGATGGTGACGAATGATGGGTCACAGACGCAGGAGAATGCTACTGGGAGTGGAAGAAGAGATGATAGTTATTTTACTGCAAGACCAGTTCCTGAACAAATCAACGAACGTGAACAACTAATCAACAAGGTAAAACTAATTCTCGAATCTCTCAATATACCTGCTTCTAGATACGAAACTGAATTAAACGACCTAAAATTCACTTTTTCAAACATAAGCGATATATTAAAAAGGACTCGTTTGACAAACTCTAACCTAACTGATCAAATCAGCAGGGTTTCGTCGAAAAGCGATGTGAGGCGAATGTGGATTGAGAAGATCGAGTCGGAGTTGTCTAAGTCTAGGAATCAATTAATTTACTTGCAACGAGACAATTTAATGATTTTAAAACAACATAACATTTTCTGTTTGATTGCTAAAAGGCTTTATTTTAACATTACTCAGTTGCACATTGATTGTGGAATTGGTGAGAAAATTCATAAGATGATCTTACCATTTCTTGAATTAAAGGAAGATGAGATAGACACCGACTGTTACAAATGTGAATCCATAGTTTCGTCAGACGAAACTTTGATGTATACAGGATTGGACTAGAACGAATTGAATCATTCATTAAGTCCAAAGACCTCAAAAATATGTTAAAACAACTTTTGGATGAAAACAATAAGAAGCAAATCAAATCCGATATTGTACTGAAATTCAACTCATTGAGTGCCAAATTGAGTTCAGAAAATAAGATAAATGTTGAAAGCACATATGAATTCGACGAGGACAGTGATATGAGCGAAATTTTTGTAGAGGATGAGGTGGATTACTCAGAGTTATTAAAAACGAACCTCAACCTGCGAAAGATCTGATTTTTGAAAATTTTGGTTGAATTCGCATGTATTTCTCAAAGTAAACCAAAAACATTAAAAGTGAAAGCAACTGTTTTCCCTAAAGTCCAAATTGTACCCAAGCACGTGTTTGCCACCGAAGGACTGGATAAAAATCAAACTATCGAACTAACGTCCATCGTCAACGAAAACAACAAAGACGGTTGCGATGAGTTCTTTTGGCCCGCTCCTATAGATAATGCAGACGAAACGAAGGGTTTATCTGAAAGAACCTCATGGAGAGTATAAGGTGGATATGTGGCAGAACCACTGAACAATCGTTCCCACAATGAGAAAGGAATTCCAAGTGGAACAAAGGAAATTCCAAGTGAACCTTAGTTAGCAAAGGATGAAACTCATGCAAGAAAAACAAAACCTAAAGTCAATATTCACAAGTCCATCGAGCAATTTGCTGAGCAAAAACGTCTAAGAAATTAGAGATATCAGAGTAATCTCAATGGAAGGAAACAATTTTGGCAATCCCAAAATTCTAACTATGTTCGCAGAGAAAAACCTTCCAATCATAGTGCGAAAGCTCGTTCGCATGCGAATCCTAGTCAATGTTCGCACTTTCATTCTTGCAAATCAAACAGGAACTTTGTTCAAAAACTTATCTTTCAAAGAAGCCCATTAAGAAACCAAAATCTCATCCCACAAAAGCATCACCCAAAGATGTCAAGGGAAAGGGAAAGTTAGTCTCGGATTCTGAAGTTCAAACCAAGAAATCGACTACTAACCCTAAGAAAGTTAAGAGTGAATTCGTCAAGAATTAAGTCAAAAATAACAAAACACAACATGATTCTAAAGAAATAAAAATGAAAAATAATAAAATAAAACTTTTCACCATTAATAAGAAAGATGAAACCACATTAGTTAAACGAACTTATATGGTTGATCTTGCAATCGCTTTTCCTTTTTCTGTAAAAGGCTCACAAGGACCCAATAAACTTTAGGTTCCTAAATCTGCTTGATTTTTTCAGGTAATTCATGATGAGCAGTTTGACTCTGAATGGTATATCGACAGTGGCTACTCACGTCGCATGACAGGGAGGAAGGAGGAACTGCAAGAGTTTCAAGCTCTCAAAGATGGTGAAAATGTAAAGTTTGGAAACAACTTGTTTGGAAAGATCAAAGACTATGGGATGATAACTAACAAAGATTTTTTGATTCTTAAGGTGGCATATATGGAAGGATTACAACACAACCTAATTAGTGTTTCACAATTGGTTGTAGGGACAGACTTGAAAGTATCCTTTGACGATGAAGGATCTATATAATAGAAAAGAAAACGAAAGCAATTCTCCTAAAGTCACAATGAAAGGGAAGCCTGCCATATGCTTGCTTACGAAAGCTCACTCTGATGAGACCTGGCTGTGGCATAGAAGACTTTCACACCTCAACTTCAAAGACATCAACAAGCTTGTTCTTCGTGTTCATGTGTGAGGGTTTCCTCTCTTGAAATATGATAAGGATTATTTGTGTGCAGCCTGTGAGATGGGGAAGCAAAGTAGGAAAAGTCATCCAACCATTGTAAACTCAAAAGTCTTTGAACCGATGGAACTACTACATATCGATCTTTGTGGACCTTCTGCAATTGAAAGTGTTGGTGGTAGTAAATACATTCTTGTAATAGTTGATGATTTTTCATGTTTCACTTGGGTTTATTTTCTTAAACAGAAGTCTGAAGCAACACCAAAACTTAGAGATTTCATAAAGCAAATCGAGCTTCAACTGCGAAAGCTGGTTCGCAATGTTCGTAGTGACAATGGGCTTGAATTCAAAAACCAAGTGTTTGAAGAATTTCTTGCTGAGAAGGGAGTAACACATAAATTTTCTTCTCCTTACACTCCACAACAGAATGGTGTAGTTAAAAGACGAAACCATTCTTTATGTGAAGCTGCACGAACCATGCTGACGTTCACATGTCAGCCTCTCTACTTCTGGGCAGATGTAATTGCGAAAACTTGCTATACCCAAAACAGATCCATATTGAATATGTGATTCTCCACTACACCTTATGAAATCTTAAATAATCACAAACCTAATGTTAATTTCTTCCACGTATTTGGTTCCAGGTGTTTTATCTTCAACTCAAAGGAACAACGAAACAAGTTCGATGCGAAGGCTTACGAGGGTATATTCTTGGGATGCTCGTTGACCTCTAAGGCATATAGGGTTCTCAACAAACATTCCAAGAAAATAGAAGAAACCTGTTATGTCATGTTTGACGACAACTACTTGAAGAGGATTCAATCAAGCGAAAGTCACACAAAGGAAATCTTTCCTAAGCCTAGTCCAGCCACGATTCATGTATCCAATGTGTCTGAGGAGTTCATTCTACTCTTTGATGAGCCAAAGAAAGCTATCACATGTGAAGCAAAAGCACCTGACAACACAGTAGACGGATTAAAGAAGATCATTGATGACGCTGCGAAAGACATGCACCAACACCCATCAACTTCGAACATCCCTCAAGTCACGAACACTACTTTCCATGGGGAGAGTTCTACACATCAAATTTTGAATACTCCACTGTAGGGGGAGGGTTTTACTTCAACCTTTTCTTCTGATCATCCTTCTGATGGGGAATGTTCGCCTCCTACAATGACTCACGAACCTCCATTCGCAGGAGATGACTCAATTCCAGAAGTTGGGGAGTTCTCATCATTCAATGGGGAGAATAAAGAAGTGAATGATGATTCGGATGTTCAATCAGAATTAGAAGAGGTGAATACTAAACTGGATCCATCTTATGATCCAAATTATCCTCCTCTAACCAAATGGACCAGAGATCACCCGAAAACCCAAGTTATTGGTGAATCGTCTGCAGGTGTCCTTACACAGTCTCAACTCAAAGTGAAGCTACCTGCATTATTCTTTAAAGTAGAATTTTGTGTGTTTAATTCATTCGTATCCAAGATCGAACCCAAAACCGTCAACACTGCTCTTGATCATTCTGATTGGGTGCAAGCGATGCAAGATGAACTCAATGAGTTTGAACGTAACAAGGTTTGGAGGCTGATTCCCACTCCACCAGATGCATCAGTTGTTGGTTTGAAATGGGTATTTCGCAACAAGATGGATAAAGAAGGGAACGTTACCAGGAACAAGGCGAGACTCGTGGTTAAGGGGTATTTTCACGAAGAGGGCATCAACTACGAAGAAACCTTCGCACATGTTGCAAGGTTGGAATCCGTTCGTATTTTCATGGCATACGCATCACATAAGAACTTCGAGGTATTTCAGATGGATGTTATGTGCACATTCTTAAATGGCGAACTTGAAGAGACAGTTTATGTTACACCTTAAAACCAAGAACGACAGAAATGTTCTGGGGCGGATGACGTCATGTAAAGTATCACAACACAGTAAAAGTAAACAAGCAAACAACATCATCCATTGCATTAAATATATAATTTTAATACAAGCGTGTTCTGTACAGTTATAGACACCAAAAATAATGTAAATCAAAATAATAAGATGAGTCTTGGATGCGCTCCATCTTCTCAAAAGTTGGCCTCGGTACCTGTCTACTGATGACCTGAGAATACAAGTTATTTTGAAAGAGTCTTGAATACCTGAGTTCATAAGTATTTTAGTGTCGGTGTTTGTATCAAGACGTTTGAAAATAGCTTTAAACATGAGTTTGTAAACATTAGTGATAAAAGTATGTGAATGTTTGTACGTGTTTGTAAAAGTTTGAATCTCTCAGAAAAACCTATATTTTCTATTAAAAGTAGCCTTCTACCAAGGCGTAACTGTTTTGTACGTTCGTTTATCGTAAAAGTGTGTAATTTTTCCAAGTGTAACTATCATTAACAAAATATAGTTTGTACATTAATGTTTAAGTGAAAAGATCACTAATTGTATATAAAGGATAAATTATTGTAGTACTGTAGTGTTGTATTATAGGAACTACTGCTGTACTAACTACCTTAAACTGGATTTATATTAAGGTATCATGTGATTTATTGTACCATACTATCGACTGGGTAACAACGACAAATGTAGGTCGTAAAAAGAAATGACGTTTGGCACCCGCAGACCTGCAGGTCCGGCTGTAGCTAGCAGCAAGGTGTAGGATAGTCAATCCAGTATAGATCTATACGCAAACTCACGCTCTCCCTCCAAGAGACTCTGGCTACAACTCGGGCCATGACATTTAAGGCATGCTCCGATACAGTGGATCACAATTTTGTCAATGTATATATATGTACATGTAATGTATTGTTACTCGTTCTAGTATCGTCGTATATGTTCTCTTTCTAGTATAGTTGTGTATGTTCTTCATCTAGTATAGTTGTATATGTTCTCATAGTAATGTAATGTATATGTTCTCATAGTAGTAAGTACTGACTCATGAATGAACTGACTCATTGATCTAGCAATAGTGTAAGTATGATCCTGTGTTACCCCGATGGTAACTTACTAATGATGTAACTAGTACGTATGAATATGGAAGAACTTTTATGTCTATACACGTACACATGATATATAATTAATATTGAAACGACCTTCGGACGGCTACCCGATATCCCACCAGACCACATCCAATCGAGGAAAAGGAAATAGGGCGGATGGCCTTCCTAAGCCTTTTAAACATTGCTTATATAAATATACATATACGGGCATGCAATTTATAATAAGTGTAACAAAGTTTAAGTAAAAGTATTTGATAAGAAAAAGATTTTGTAAAGCAGTTTGAAGTAAAACAGTTTGGTAAACAGTTTGGTAAACAGTTTGAACAGTAATAAAATCATTGGTTTTGTAGTTATTAATCACATATGATTGATGTAATAACTATAAGTATTCAACTTGTATTCCCCCCCCCCATAAAAGCATTTAAAACATTTAAAAGTATTTCAAAGGTTAATTAAAGGGGTATGAACTCACTTGTGGTGAGTGGATTGGATTGAAGTGTCGGTTACGGTGCTAGGTGACAAATGAAGACTTGTACACACACACGAGCCTAGTTATCATATAATGAACATATATATAACTAATTAGCCAAATTATAACTAATAAAATAAAATGGGACACCCTAGAACATGAAAACACTTTGTTTCAAGTGTTAAGGATCACAAGGATTGCATCCAAGTGTTAGTGAAGCAAAACTAGGGTGTTTAGGGTTCAAGGGTAAACTCCCTTGGAGTTTACGGTTTTGGTGTCATAACTCAAAGATTTTACGGCAGTAAACTCTAGAGTTTACGGTCGTAAACTCTAGTCCTATTGACTAGGTGTTGTTTTGTGGTTTAGCAAGCCTTTGGAAGCAATTCTACTAAGTGGTTTGGCCTTTGGAATGGACTAGGGCAACAAAACACCCCCTTTGAGGAGTTTACGGCCTTATGACATTTTCCTTTGGGTTTAATACCGTAAACCCTTATGGAGAAGGGTATTGCCAAGTTTTCAAGTCCTTAACACAATTAGGTAAGTGTATGTGCTAGTTTCTAATCCTAAGGAAGGAAAATGACCAACTTATACATACTTGAGGGTGTTTACGGTTTTGGGAGATCCCCAAACCGTAAACACCTATATTTTTTGGTTTTTGATGTTTTTCAAGGATTAGACACATCCAAGGAAGGTTTAATCAATTCAAGGAAGGCTTAAACATCAAACTAGGGCTTAGATAAAGACTTAGGCACACTTTGGTGCACTTTATGGTGTTTACGGCCCAAGCATCTCCTTGGACCGTGAATACCTCTTGCCTTGTGTTCTTGACATGTTTTCTTGATGTTTAAATGTAATACTAGCTTAAAACCACTCAAGGATAGAAGCACTTACTATTGGGAGGCTTGATTTGAGCTAAAAGGCCAAGAACACTTAGTGTGTGTTCTTGGTGTTTTGGAAAATCTAAACAAAATACATAAATGAATGGATGAATAGATTCACAAACACTAGATTAAGTGTTTTACTAACTTGAAATGGTTAGAACACTTACAAGATTGAAGATTTGGAATTAAATCTTAGATGATACTTGAGAGAGTTTTTGGAGTTTACTCTTTTGACTATTGGGGAGTAAACACAAATGACTAACTTTTTGGGGAGTAAACTCATACATTGGCATGAGTTCACGGTTTTGGGTGATTTCTAAACCCAAAACATAAAATTTTGGTCGGGTGTTTCTAATACGCGAAGTGTTTGCGGTTTTCAAAAATCAAAAACCCGAGACGACACTTTCCTGTACCCGTTCGTTTAAACATAATATTAAAATAATCAAACGAACTTTATATTTCTTAAATATAAGAAATAATGATATTTATTTATGATACGAAGTGATTGACTTTTAGGGTTTGACCGAATGAAAATTTCGGGTTGTCACAGTTTACGTAGAGCAACCACATGGGTTCGTGAAAGAAAAGTATCCCAATCATTGCTATATTGTAGACAAAGCAGTATATGGTCTAAAACATGCACCTAGAGACTGGTATGAAACATTAACTCGTTTCCTTAAAATGTCCAAATTTAAACAGGGTTCTGTTGACCCAACCTTCTTTCACAAGAAAGAGGGTGACCACTTGATGATCGTCCAAATTTATGTTAATGACATCATCTTCGGATCTACTAATCTATGACAACCCAAAACTTATATTCTGTAGAGATTAAGCAATTCTATCAATATTAAACTCGATCCCGTTACCTTTTAACGCCGTTTAAGGGTTCGTTTAAGTGTTCTAAGCTTGAGTACAGCCGAGAATGAGATTAGGAATGAGTCAACAAGTCGAAAAGGGACAAAATCGGGCCATACACCCTCTTGGGAGGTGTGTGCGGCCGCACACCCATCCTCCAGCCGCATACTCACCCCTATATATATATGGTGACCCCCTTCATTCATCCTTTTCTTTGGCTGCACTCTACTTTCTCTCTCTAGAATCTTCATCCAAGAACACTCCAAACACCTCAAAAACGTGAAGTAATCCATCATTTAGCTTGTTATACTGGTAAGACACCTTGATCTAAGCCTAAACTCTTCATGTTCTTCATCCTTTGAAGGTTTACGGCCGCACACCTTCACAAGGTGGTCGTACACACCTTAAAGACCCTCCAAAGTGAGAGTTTGACCCCTATCTTCTAGTTGGACTTGGTTTGAGCCTTAAAACACTTAAAAATCGACTTTTGGAGCATAAATGAAGAGTGTACGGCCGCACACCCCTGTGTACGGCTGCACACACCCTTTATACGGCCGTACACTCCTATGTGCAACCGCACACACACCCTAGCTGCACACTCTGGCCGCACACATACCAAAACCCTTGATTTTGTGGGCGTACACCTCCCTCGTTCGATCATTTATGGCTCCGACACTTAGTTCAAGCATTTTCCAAGTCTTTAGGGTGATTTCCCGTCATGTTTTGTCATGGAATACCTTAATCTAATACATATATGTGTTACTATATGTTAATAGGATACACTTGCGTACGAAACATCAGTTGACACTCAACACTCATAACCGATCGTACACCCAAATCCTACGTTAAACCGTGAGTTCATACCCCTACGCTTTTATAAGATTTTATAACGTTTTCAGGGGGGGGATACAAGCCAAACATAAACATTTTCACAAGTTAAAAACTGATGCAATTACAACAAGTTTCACATTAAACATTTAGATACTTTATCCCTTTTGTAAAATGCGGAGCATAAGGGGCGTTTTCTAAACATAATTGCATAGTTTTCAGAAAAGTACATGAACACAACTTACCAGTCAAACTATAATAGGTATAGTTTGGGGATTTCATTACCGGTTTTACAGAATCAAACTCCATGCAAAGTCAAACATATAAACTATGGCAGATTTAGTTTATCCATATAGATAACAAGAGTATCTTACTAAATAATTATTTTATGTATAATTATTTATACTCTGCACCATTTATTAACGATTTCGAACTCGAGAACAACCAAACTACACGTAAACTAGTTAATATAGGATTGTGAGACTTATATTCGTTATGCCCTTCGGGGTACCAATAAATCCTATCTGTTAGTATAACTAGAGTCTCCTGGAGGGAGAACGTGAAATTTGTGAATAGATCTATTCGGGACTGACGATTGCACACCTGAACTGTTAGCTACAGTTAGGCAGGCACGCCTGGGGTGACAAATTTTGTAAATCGTACGACGCCTGAAGAAACGTCAAGGAGGTTCATCTGTCATATTAGTATGGTTATGCGAACTCACAATAGTATCAACTAATCTTTGTTTACGGAATCTCTTTCTTCCATAGTTTTATTTTAATTAATAAAACTACTTATCTACTTACCGGAGGGTATTCCAGGGACACAATCTATAGTTTTATTTTAATTAATAAAACTACCTATCTACTTACTGGAGGCTATTCCAGGGACATAATCTTTGGTTTTATTTTAAGTAATAAAACTACTTTACTTACTGGTGGTAGCCAGGGTTTCAAATAGAACATACATTACATACTGGTGGTAGCCAGGGTTTCAAACAGAACATACATTACATACTGGTGGTAGCCAGGGTTTTCAAACGAAACATATCTTTATACAGTGACAAACAAACATGTTAGAAAATATTGGATTTTCTTGGAAAGCATGCATACATATTTTAGAACTTGATAACAATGGTTTTCATTACAAATCATGCTTATGAACTCACCGACTTTATGCTGATACATTTTCAAAACCGCTTGTATTCTCAGGGCAACGATAGACAGGTACCTTCGCCGGCTTTTGGAGAAGACGGAGCAATTTGGAGTCGCGTCTTTATCTTTTGCTTAAACTGATGTATACAAACTAGGTTTTCAAACAGATGTAAATATCCATATTGTAATGTAATGGTTGTGTTTACTTTGATTGCTATGATACGATTGTTGTGATACTACGCATGACGTCACCTGCCCCCAGACGTTTCCGCCGTTATTTCTGAAGGTTCGGGGGTGTGATAGATTGGTATCAGAGCTATTGTTTATAGTGAACTAAGTATACCGAACCTTACATGGTATACAAATATAAACATTAAGGGGCCGAAGTGCTCTGAGCTAAAAGTATACTTTAAAATATAAGTATTTTTACAAGAAGTATACAAGTATACCTACGCACCAGAAACAATAATCACGAGTAGAATAAAACGAAAGTATTTGGATGTTGGACATTGCGGTTAAACCTTAGCAGTTATGTAATCATGTATAGGGTCAATATAGTTTGATCAACTATATTCATTCGAGACATGACCAACATGTGCTTGGGAGTGACTGTGGTGTTGCAGCAGGCCTAAAACTTACCAAGTATCCATACAATAAGATATTTGTACAACAAAACACAAAATACTATAGGAGTATTTTACTAAAGTCAAATTTCTTGCAGAGATTCACTTCTAAGTGTTGCTACTCGTTCCTTTTAGCGATAACTTACTTACATTAGAAGATTTTCCTTGTGTATCGCTTCGTAGAACACTCTAGCCATCATATTGAGATATATCTTGCTTCATATCTCTTGATTCGGTTCCAGAGGACTTACCATCCTCTCCTTCCTGATTATTTTTAGAACAAGATGCCTCCAAAGAAAAGACCCAACAAAAAGAACAACAATCCTCCAACAGATCCAGCTCCTCCACCTCCCCAGTTCGATCCTGCTATGTTTCAGGCAGCTGTTACTGTCGTTGTGGCTGTCGCGATGTCATAGATTAATCCTGGTGGATCTGGTGGGCCAGGAGGTGGTACTCATCCCCAAAATCACGAAGGGAGTCAAGGGCACCAGAAGGAATGCTCCTATAAAGACTTCATGAATGCAAAACCCACATCCTTCGACGGCAATGGAGGTGTTATTGCCTTGACTTGATGGTTCGAGAAGATCGATTCTATCTTCGAAAATTGCTCTTGTTCCGAGGCCAACAAGGTGAAATTCGCTGCTTGCGCTTTCACCAACAGAGCATTGACCTGGTGGAATGGTCAGGTCAAATCCCTAACCCTACCTGTAGCAAATGTTATGGGTTGGGATAACGCCCCGCTTTCTATGCTCACCAAGGCCTATACCTCTGCCAACTACATTAAGGAGGATAAAAAGATCTCCTTCGAGATCCATAACTGTAACGCCCGCAAATCCGGGCTAGTCAATTTAGAGGCAATAGGGGTCGAAAGCGACTTTTCGACAAAAGATTATTTAGAATAAATAATCTTAACCAAGTTGTAGAATATGTCACAAGGTTTCCGTACATATAAAGAACGCCGAAATCCGAGTTATAACGAAGAAGTTATGACCCGTCGAAGTTTCGCGACAGAACCGGCACGATACCGGAAAGCGTGAATAGTGAATTTACGATAGAGTGAGATTTAGCCTTAGCAATCTAAACTAAAGTTGAAGAATATGTTAAACTAAGAACATCGATAAAAAGAACGCCCAAATCTGACTTCGTATGAAGAAGTTATGATTTTTCGAAGTTTCGGACTAGCAGTGTACAACCCGAAATTCGAATATCAGATCGAGCGGTTTTTAGCCGACATGACCTGAACAAGAATCGAAGATCTCGTTAAAATTAGCGTAACGAGAAAAAGATGGGCGAAAACGGATGTCGGATGAAGAAGTTATGAGGATTTAACGGACCAATCCTATCCCGGCCCGTTAATAATATAAAATTTAAAATCGAGCCGAAATTAGCCGACGAAGTCTAAACGAAAGTTGTAGAGTACGTTCCCACCTTCGCGTGGATATAAAGAACGTCAAAAACGGAGTTCGTATGAGAAAGTTACGAATTTTTAAAGTTGAAACATGAATCTACGAAGTCTGTGCGAGGTTGATGACGTGGCTGCATCTGGGCCGCTCATCGCTGATGAAGGAACGCGCTTCGGATCTTGACACGTCACCCTTCGCATACGCCCCGCGTCTGAGGTCAGTACGCCCCGCGTACCCTCGCCTTATCTCTTCCCATGTTGCGAGCCAGCTGGTGCGAAGCTGGCACCCTTATCCGAGACTATGCCCAGCGTAGCTGCTGGACGCGCCGCGTAGTCCGAGGCTGCTGGGGCTATAAGTAGCATGCGAGCCATTCCGAGTTTTTCACTCCAAATCCACTTCTTTCTCTCACTAGTTTCTTTCTCTAGCTCATCTAAACCCCCGTAAACCCTAGAAAAACCCCTTAGCACCCTAGGGAAGCCCCGAGGTTCCCGGAGTCCCGAGAAAAAGGAGTTTTTCGGTTTCGAAACGCTGCTCCAATTAAGTTCCGGTTCTCGATAAAATTTGTTGTAAGTGTGCTACGCTTACGCAATTTTTAATATAGCTTTCAAATAATTATAGGAATGTTATTAGGTCCTTAAAATAATTATTTGGGCTATTATTATGAGTTATATCGAGTATTATTAACGCTTAATAATACTCGGACTAATTAATTTGTCGCGGTTATCGTTAAACTAAACCCTAGTGGTATCGATACTAGGTTTTATCGAAGGAATATCGTTTTGAGAGTATTGAAGCGCTGTCCGAGTGCTGAGTCACCACCTAATCAGGTGAGTGCATAGTCCCTTTCATCTTACTCATAGATATGAAGTATTTTATATAAACTACGTGTTATGTGTGCATATTATCTGAATACTTGCTGTCTATGTTGGATGAACGTTTTATACATGTTTTAAAGGATTTAAACTGTATACGTATTTTATATATACGAATATGTTGGGTATGAGATGGGTAGAGATAGAAGATGACGTGAGTATACATTGGCAGCTATAGACTTAGTGCCTATGGGACAAACACCGGAAACTATGGACTTAGTACCTGTTAGACGTTGGTAGCTATGGATTTAGTACCTGTTAGGAATTGGTAGCTATGGACTTAGTACCCATTGAACACTGGTAGCTATGGATTTAGTACCCGATGAGTAAGATATAGCAGCTATGGAATTAGTGCTCTACGAACGAACATCGGCAGCTATGGATTTAGTGCCAGTCCTATAACCCTGGAAGTAAGGGACTTCAGAATAAACGAATGCAGGATAGATGACTCTTAGGTTAAATCCTTAAGAGTAAAGAAGATAACGGGGATGGGTAATTGGGTTAATTGTTTGATGATTGAACACAACAATTATACTATTGTGGGTTGAAAACCCTATGTACTCACCAGGTTTCCCAACCTGACCCACTCAGTTTATGTATATCACAGGTGACGAAGTGAAGTGACATTACACTGAGAGATTTAAAGAGATGTAGATCACTAGTGTAAATCATTGTAAGTTCTGTTTATGCTTATGTTTCGGTATTAACGATGACATCCCAAACGTTTTAAAATGAAATAAATACGTTTCTCCGAAAATGTTTTAATAACGTATTTACCATGTTTTTCTGGGAACAAATTCCGCAACCTTTTTATAAAATGAAGTACTCTGATTTTTATAAAGCATAAACAAAATCGGTCTTTTCTAGCCGTGATTTTGGGGATGTCACAATAACCGTACTATCTCTATCACCAAAGCCCGTTTCTGCAATCTTCTTGGGCTTTCTCAATCTGATGATATGATCAACCCATAAAACATCTCTAGCGCTGCTCTCTTAGAGATGTTCTACTAGATGGGGTACAAAGAAACCCTAACTGCTGTGTTGAAGTTCAGGAAGCCAAATCTGCCTCGTCAATGGAATGGCCTTTTACTCTGTTGTTCAAAGGTTTCTCTAAAAGGGTGACTGGTTCCGACTGTGCCAGTAAGATGTTCATGGCACTCATGTATGGTCTCTACACAAGTCAGAATGTCGACTATGGGTCTGTTCTTTGGGCTCAAGTCATTCAAAGCACCCACTCTACCACACGTCATAGTGAGATTTCCTATGTAGGTTTCTAGACCATTATTGTTCGCAGGTCCATCGACAAGCTTAATATTCTTTTAATGGTTGATGCACTAATGGCAACTGTTTCCACTTTTCATACTACTAGAATCATTGTCTTCGATACCTCAAAGTATTCTTTTATTGGATCTATTTCGGAAGCTATGTTCCGAGATGTACCGGTTCCGAGCAAGATTTTAGAGGGATACCAAAAATTAACTCCTTATGGGTTTCGTCCTTTGACCCCAGAATTTCAAGAAATATTGGCAGAAGCAAACAAAACTAAGAAAGGGGGTAAGGGTGCGAAGAAGGGAGGGATTAAATCTACTGATAAGGAAGGATCTCCTACAGTTGCGAAACCTCCTACCAAAAAGTGAAAGGCACCATCAGCGTCTTCTACTGCTGCTCCTAAAAGACGAAAATAGCCCGCTTGCAAGCGAAAGTCTCCCACTCCAAGTGAAAGTGAAGGTTCAGACTCTGAGACTAAATCGGATATTCGGATTGAGGAAGACCAACCTGTTCGCAACAAGGAGGAAGAGCACGTTCACAATGAAGAAGATCAAGTTCGCAATGAAGAGCCTTCTGTTCGCAACGAAGGAGAGACTACAGACCCTGAGGTAACCCAAACCTTCAATGACTTTGTTCCTTCTCCTCATCCTTCACCTAAAACTACCACTACACCTATCATTATTACACCCTATCCTCCACCCGTTTCTTCATCACAACAAACCATTATTCCTCTTTCTACTCCAATTTTCACTGATTCCACTATCCCACTCACTACTTCAGCCAAACATGTAGTCTCAGTCGATGTATCTAATACGGGGGCTAAAAATTCAGGCTTTTCAACCCATGTTTCACCTCTCATGTCCCCTATCCGCACTGATGATCCATACATGACATTTAGGGACGATGATGATAATGATGATCTTGGCGGATTCACCTACAGTCAATTTCAAATAAGGACTGAAAGAGAAGATGAAGCCACTATCATGAAAGGGAAAATTCATTCCCTTCATGAGAAGATTAACCAGATACTTATCGCTTCCAAGGCTTCATCTTCTGAAGCTTATTCCAAAGCAACAGTTAAATCTCTATTCGAACGCATAACGAAGGAACATGCAGATAATGCTACGAAGATGAACAAGGCAGTGACTAATTTTTCCAAAGTCTACAAGATAACGACCGAAAAAGCCGATAAACTAATTTCTGACACAACTGCGTTTATGGAAGATTACCAATCCACCTACAACACCAACACCGCCTCTGCGAATGCAGCTTTACAGAATTTGGGCTCCATGTTCAAAGCGGAGAAGGATAACTAGCAGGATCTTCGCAAAGGCTTACAAAAGGATCATGAAATGTTTCAAACTTCCATCACTTCGCAGATCAAAAAACTTCAAGACAATTTGGCGATGAAGAGTATGATCATGGATGCTCTCGCCGTGAAAACGAAAAAGGTCAAAGTGTTGGGTCTTAAGCCGGAAAATGCTGAGAAACAGGTCAAGGATCTATTATCTGAGAGGGCAGTCATGCGAAGCTGGATTTCAGACGTTACAGGCTTACTCTCAGATATCATTGAGACGAGGGACTTAATGATTACCATCACAGTTCGGAAGCATTTAGCTAAAAAGTTACGTCCTATATTTGCTATGCTTCACCGGCTGGAGGATGTTTTGCCTCAGAACTCTGATACAAAACAAGGGGGAGAAGGTGGATCTGGAGTGTCAAGAAACGAACCCCCTAAAGCCCCAGTCAATACCATTGTCAAGCAAGAACCTAAGGGCAAGGAAAAACTGATTGGTGAAGAGCCCATAATTGACAATGACGAAGACAAAGAGCCTGATGAAGATAAGCTTAAAAGGCGGAAGGCTCGTGATGAAGAGTTGAATGGAAATCAACGTATCGTTAAGGAGGTTGAGGAGAAAGAAAGGGCCGAAAAAATCTCAGGCCACACTTAAAAGCAAAATGCTCTTATTTCCCTAGTAGACCCTGAAGTGAATCCAGCATGATGCTGTGGAATTGCTCAGTCAGTATTGGTTGGAGCTGGTTACGTCCTTTGATCTTCAAAATTCTCAGGATTCACAACTGGATCTTCCCGTTACTCCTAAGGCTTTTAGGTGACGTGCTTTTGTGAAGGTTGTGAATGCTCCAATCACAAACAACGGTGTTGATCACATGTTGTTCTCCTTCTACTTGAAGCACATGAAGCCCCAATATGAAACTTAGTGTGCAAACAAAATTGTTGTTGTGAAAGTCATTGGGCCAATCGAGACTGATAGCTTTCCCAACACAAAGTTCAAAGTAGCAAGAGGTTCGGATAGTCAGGTCTACGAATTCACACTCATAGACTTGTCCTATCTGAATCCTTATGACTGGATTGTGCTTTACAACATGCTGCTGAGAGACAAAGAGAAGTACGAACCTATTATGTCCCATTTCTAACCGATGATCAAGTCCTACATTCAAGAAGTTGGTGAGATGGATGTGGATATTGCCACCTTTTTGAGGAAAAATCCTACTGCCGTTCCCAAGGATGGTTCGTGGTGTATCAGTCTAGGGAAAGAACTAGAGCTAACTTTCGCAAGTCTTGCTTCTTTCTCGATGATAAACATTTGTACACTTCTTCTTGTCTGGAATTTATATTAGACTTGGTTACCAAGTGAAAGGGCAACCGCAAGGACGCCATCAAGTGCTTCTCGGATATGATTTTGTGGTATATTTAGGTGCACAAAGTGCTGCTGAGCTTCATTCCTAAAATCTTTGCAGTATAGAAGTGCATCACCGGTTGATGGACTATAGCCCCAATTAATGCAAATGGAGAGATTGTTGAGTATTTAGATGTTGCTTCATTGGGCTTTCGGTTTAATGTTTTGTATTAACGAGTTGGGCCTATCCACTCGTCTTTATTTCTAGGGTTAGAGTATTTATGGTGCATGCATGCATCTTATTTTGGTTAACTCTGATTATTTAGCTGTAACCCTAATCACGCCTCTACAATAGCAATTCTTCAAAGAGTTCTTCTGAGGCGTGACTTTGAATCATTCAAAATCAGTTTGATTATCGTTGTGTTCTTGATTTGCGTGTTTAAATCTAATCAATCTTAAAGGATTATCATCCTAACACTCATCCTCCTCCCATAACTTTTCGTTGTTGAACATATGCTCGAAGGTGACATTGGATGGCACCAACTATAACGACTACATGCGCAACATTAAGATGTCCCTTCATTTCGAGGACAATGAGTATGTCCTTGAGAAAGAATTAAATGAAATTAACGGAGAAAAGGTTGCTTTTGATGAACTAGCCACCTACAAGAAGCACTACAATGATACGAAAAAGTTGCTTGCATCATGGTAACCACCATGACTCCTGAGTTGCAAAGATTCTATGAGGATTACTGGTCGTACGAAATGAACAAGGACCTTATGGAAAAGTACCATAAGCGAGCTCATTAAGAAAAGTACAAGGTGGTAAATTCCCTCATAGAATGCAAAATAAAAGAGGGAGAATATGTTAGCAGCCACATGCATTTTGATGAGGAGTTGGCTATTAACATAGTCTTGAACTCCTTACCAAGTTGTTATGATCAGTTCATATTAACCTATCATCTAAACAACAATGAGACCACCTTGGCTCAATTATACAATCTCCTGCGAATAGCTGAAGCATGGATGAAGGGAAAGAGTATTGCCTCAATTCCTGCTAGTGCTCCCGTTCTGGCCATTGGTCAAGGAAGGGGAAGAAGAGGAAAGGTCCTCCAAAGCAAAACTATAAGGGAAAGTCTCAAGTTGGGTCGTCAAGCAATGGGCCCAAAGGTAAATCCAATTCTTATGCTCCTCCTGTCTCTGATCCTAAAGAGGTCACTTGTTTTTACTGCAACAAAATGAATTTGCCAAAAGTATCTGCAACATATTAAAGATGGAAAGGTGGAGCCGACTTTTGCAGGTATATACATTATCTTATTTAATAACTCATCGTATTCTCATTCTCGGTCCTTGATCCAGGATGTGGATTTCACATTTATTGTGATTTTCAGGGGCTAAGAGTAAGTGAGGAGGTGGAGCACGGTAGAATGAACTTGATCATGGGGAATAGGCGATCTTCACCTATCACCAAGATTGAAGTTTATAGTCTAGTGCTTAATAATGGTGTTGATTTAGATTTGATAAATTGTTACCACTCATCATAAATGACACGAAATATTATTTCTTTTCATGCATTGTTAAGACAAGGTTTTAGATATTCTTCTAATGATGAGAATGGTTCTATTTCTACTTAAAATGGTGTTTTTTATTTTGAAGCTTTACCTTGTTATGGTGTGTATGAAACTGTGATGTACGTAGACAATTTAGACAACAGTGTATTTCAAATTGATTCATCTAATGGTATAGACAAAGCATGCCTTTGGCATTGTCATGTTGGACATGTTAACAAGAAACACGTCGCCCAAGTACAAAATGATGGAGTGTTAGAATCATTTGACCTAAGGTCAAATGATACATGTGAATCTTGTCTTTTGGGTAAGATAACAAAATCACCTTTCACTGGATCTTGTGAAAGAGGTGAAGGTTTATTGGGTCTCATACACACAGATGTGTGTCGTCCCTTTAGATCATCCACAAGGGATGCTAATCGATTATAAGTGACTTTCACTGATGATTATAGCAGATATGGTTATATCTACTTAATCAAGCATAAGTCAGAAACCTTTGAAAAATTCAAAGAATTTTAACATGAAGTCGAGAATCAATTGGGCAGGAAGATAATGATTCTCTGATCAGATAGAGGTGAAGAGTATCTGAGTATCGAGTTCTATGACTACCTCATGGAATGTTGTAGAGTTTCAGAATTTACCCCCTAGGACACCACAACTTAATGGTGTAGCTGAGAGGCGCAATCGAACCTTGTTGGACATGGTTCATTCCATGATGAGCCAAGCTTTTCTTCCAATTTCATTCAGGGGGTATGCCTTAGAGACTTCCACCCATATTCTTAATCTTATCCCAACTAAGAAGGTTGCTAAAACACCTCACGAGATATGGACAAGGAAGGTTCCCTCGTTGGCACATATCAAGGTTTGGGATTGTGAAGCTTTCATTAGATGAGAGACTCATGACAAGCTTGAACCTCGAAGTTAGAGATGTATTTTCATCGGATACCCACATAAGTCATTTAGATATTTTTTTCTACAAGCCTAGTGAGAACATGGTATTTGTAGCACGAAGATGAGTCTTTCGCAGGAGAGAACTAATATGCAAAGAGGATAGTAGGAGTACCATTGATCTTGAAGAGATTAAAGAATCAAATGAAGAAGGAACCTTTGAAGATGCTAGAGTTCAACCAGAGGAAGAGATTCCAGTTGAACCAGTTGACGATTCATTACCTCTTAAGCATTCTAGTAGAGGTAGAATGCCACCCAAGTTCTACAGTTTCCATATTACTACAGATGGTGATATGTTTATCAGTGATAGTACACTAGTAAATTTGGATGAACATGCTAACTACAAGGAAGAAATGGCTGATCCTAAGGAAACCAAATGGCAAGAGACAATGGACAGCGAGATCAAGTCCATGTATGACGACCAAGTTTGGAATTTGGTTGATAATGTACCAGGTCGTAAGACAGTTGGGTGCAAATGGATCTTCAAGAAGAAGACCGACATGGATTGAAAAGTACACACTTGCATGGCTTGGATGGTTGTAAAGGGCTTTACTTAAACCCCATGGATTGACTATGATGAGACCTTCTCACCAGTGGTTAAGATAAAATCTATCCGGGTAATGCTCTCCATAGTTGCAATTCATAACTATGAAATTTGGTAGATGGATGTCAAAACCACTTTCCTTAATTGGAAGTTAGCCAAGGATGTTTACATGAGTCATCCAGAGGGTTTTGTCGATGCTAAGTTTCCCAAAAGAATGTGCAAGCTTGAGAAATCCATCTATGGATTGAAACAAGCGCCTGCAGATGGAATCTTTGCTTCGACGAGAAAGTTATGGAGTTTGGTTTCTCTAGAAGTGAAGATGATTCATGTGTAGATGTCAAAACTAGTGGGAGTATAGTAACCTTCCCAGTGTTGTATGTTGATGACATACCTCTTGTAGGAAATGACATTCCAACTTTGCAAGAGCTTAAGTCTTGGCATGGTAAGTGTTTCGTTATGAAGGATCTGGGCAAGGCTGCCTATGTTATCGGGATAAGAATTATAAGAGACGAGAGTAAAAGACTAACTGGACTTAGTCAGAATATGTACTTGGAAAAGGTGTTAAAGCATTTTAGCATGTAGAATTCCAAGAAATGAGAATTGTCGATCCAAAGTAATACCAAATTGAGTAAGACTCAAAATCTGAGTACTGATGCATAGATACCAAAAATGAGTTGGATTCGATATGCTTCTGCCATTGGATTGATCTTGTATGTTATGACATGTACTCGCCCTGATGTGTCCTTTGTTTTAAGCATGGTCAGTCGTTATCTGGGAAATCCAGGTAAATCTCATTGGATAGCAGTTAAGAATATTATCAAGTATCTGGGAAGGGCTAAGGACTGGATCCTAGTACTTGGTGGCAGTGATACATTGAGAGTAACTGGGTATATTGATGAAAACTTTGAAACAGACAGAGACAACTTCCATTCTCAATCTGGCTGGGTGCTTACCTTAAATGGAGGAGTGATTACTTGGAAAAATTCCAAGCAAGAGACAGTGGCAGATTCTACCTGTTAATCAGAGTACATAAGGGCAAGCGAAGCATCAAAGGAGGAAATTTGGTTGAAGAACTTCATTGGAGAATCTTGGAGTTGTGCCAACCATCAAGTATCCAATACAAATTTTCTGTGATAATGACGGAGCGATTGCATTGACAAAGGAACCAAGAGATCATGGCAGATTAAGACATGTCGACAAAAAATACCATTTCATCAGACATAGGGTAGAAGAAGGTCGCCTCTTAGTGAAAAGGGTATCATCTGAAGAGAATCCTACAAATCCACTCACAAAGGGTCTGAGTAGGGTTAAACACATTCGGCATGCTAGGAGCATTGGTCTGAGAGATGATATTAGTTTTAGTAGCTAGATAGTTAGTTTGAAACATGTAATAAAGTAAATGTAATTGACCTTTGGTAATTAAACAATATTAGATTTATTTATGATTCTGTTTACTATCTTTTATCAATTGTTTATTATTATGTTCATTTTGCATGTTTTACTTCCCGAATAATTCAATTATTCAAAGTCCATAGTCGTTGTACTTTTGGAAGTAAGTAGTGAATTAAGACTAGCATAAATTAGATTCTAGATTGTCTAAAGAGTTTTAGACATAGCAATGGTATTGATGCAATATTCATGAGTACTTTAAAATGGTGATTTAAGTATTAGATTAACCCACGCTCAGAGAATTACTTCACGAAATTTATCACGAGAAATTCTGAGATGATAATATCTTCTGATCTTAAAACAGATATATATATATATATATATATATATATATATATATATATATATATATATATATATATATGAGTTGTGGTTTAGAAGTCAGATGTGCATTGATAATGCATAAATGCATCAGTAACTTAATGTTATAAAACGTATTGTTGTGTACGATTTGATGAGTAAATGGTGCAAGCATATAACTCAAAGTTTATTCATTCCTTTTGCCTAAACAGGAAAAAGCAACCATCTTTGGGCCCCTCGGTGATTTGGTGTTGACTTATAGTGTTAGGCCCGACCAGTACTAAATTGACGTGTTCAATTAAAAGTTCTATGTCATTACAAATTAAAAATGGGAAACAAAGTATTGGACAATGAGATTGATTATGTTCCATGTCTCATGTATGAATGATATCTTGCAGAACGGAGGATTATATGATAACTTATCTTAGGACACATAACTGACTGGATTAGAGTTCGATAGCGGCTTTTGGAAGCTATAATTTGCTAATCAGTTTAGAAGTTATACCGGCAATTATAGTAACAGACTTATCTAAGTGGGATACTTTCGGGTTAGGTGTCTAAGCCCATAACTATAATTGGTATAAACTTGAATTGATAGTAGCACGATCCTTTTGGGTTGCCCTCAAACCTAGCAACCGAGCATGATGATTTTTGGAGAGATGTTGATTTATTATTTGATTAATAAATTGAAATAAATAATTTATTAATATATTTTGAGAATAATATGTTAATTAGAAATAGTAATATTTAATTAATAATTAATCAGAAATTAATTGGAATTAATTTTGGGATTAATGGATTTAATTAAAAGTGCAGGGGTTAAAGTGTAATTGTTTAATAGTTGAACAAGAGGCACTCTAGAACCTTCCTAGAGGATTGGGCGAATTTTAGGAGGCCTTTAGGATTCCAGAATTATCCTTGGAGGATAATTAGGAAGCTAGATAATTACCAATTCAAGATAATATTATTATATTGGTTTTGAGCTTGTTTAGGGTTTCCAGGTTGCACTATATAAGGAACCCAACCCCTAGCAATTTTGGACACTCATACCTTTAGAGAGCTAGGACAAAATTATTCCCTCCTCCCTCCTCTCTCCATAATATCCTTCTTGCTTGTGTTGGGTGTGAACCATTAGAGGCATGACGCTTGTAGTGTTTGCTACCAAAAGATCAATAATAGGATTTATAGTTGTTTACTATAACAACTAAAAGGTTTGTAACCCTAAACCTTATTCTTTAGTAATTTCGAAAATTACATAGGGATCTTAGGATTCTTAGTTTTGATGCTCATAGTTATAGGTTCAATAGTGAAAACATAAATCTTGTTTTAGGTTGCATGTATAGCACCTAAAATTTTAGACTAAATTTTCAATTTTAATTTACCAAAATCAGAGTTTCACAACCAAGTTATCAATTTCATAATTATCCCAAAACAAACAGTATCACAAATATCGGAGTTCATAAACATGTCCCATTAGTAAATTTCCCATCGTATGTGTACAATCAGACTTTCGCCTTCCCGTGGTCATTAGAAGTACCTGCCAATTATAAATCAACAACTGTAAGCATGAAGTTTAGTGATTTCACCAAGATACCACATACTACACAACATAAAGAAAAAACTATGAGTTATCAGCAACCCGAGGGGACTATCAACAGTCCCAATGAGCTAACACCACGCCCTGTGTTATTAGCAACCTTGGTTGGCTTATCAGCGTGCTCAATCATATATACCTAGCATAACATAAGCATAACAGCTGAACCCAGCTAGTCATCATAAATAAAAATATTCTACCACACATGTAAAGAATAAGTGAGGAGACTCATTTGATACTGTTGACACATAAATCTAACACCCGAACCGTTGGATCTAGACTCTACCTAGTCAACAAAATAATTACTCTAATTAATAATTAAGGTCCAAAAACTCATTCGCGAGTCCAAATCCCATAGTTAAACATTTTAATGGCAAAAGGACCTTTTGACCTTATCATGGGCCAAAACCCTAAATATCGACCAAGGGTTAAAGTCAACAAAAGTCAATGCTCAACGAGTACGCTGAGCGTACCATTCCTTACGTGGGGTGTACTATGTTGTGTGTAGCCAGGAGTACGCCCGACGTACTTCACCTGCCTCTACTTCCACTAAGTTAGTGTCTTAATCCTTTAAGATAACTAACCTAACCACATATCTGGCTAAGCTAAGATGTCTTAACCCATAAAGTCATTGGCTTTAAGCCTTTACATGTCTAGGAAGGACCCAATGCAACAATCTGTAGCTTCTAATGTACTTTAAGCTACCCTAGCCATGCATGAGCCAAAGGAAATGATTAAGGAACCAATTTTATGGATCTATAGGTCCTAAAATGCATGAAAGGACAACTACAATTCCCTAGAGTGCTCCAAACTCATAAAGGTCCAACCTTGGGGACAAAAGTTCATAAAACTTCAACCATGAAGATCTAAAGAAAGGCTTGCCAAGGTACAGACTTTATACCTGAAAATGATGCACAAAGAGGGAGAGATTCCGGATCTACAAGCTTGCTAGCATCCGCTCTTTCTTCTTAAGTCTCCTTCTTCCACTACAAGCACCAAGAACACTCAAAATCTTGCAAAAGCTCATACAAGCAACATAAATCGTGATTAGGGTTTTGAGAGGGTTTGGAGGATGATAAGGATGCTCAAAAGAAGACATAATGTTCTATAAATACGGGCAACCCTTAAAATTAGGGTTTGAAACCCGAACTAGTACTTCTGGCATACCACACATACGCCCAACGTACTGGCTGACCATCCGCGATCATGCACGTTGCGCGTACTCTTTTGTACACTTTGCGTACGACCAAATTTACGAACCTTTTGCTTCAAGGGACCAAATGTGCCACTTTTGATAAAGATTCAAGAGATGATAAAATATACCTGATTTTAGAATGTTATAATTCTCCCTCACTTGAATCAGACTTTGCTTTTTCGAAGTCATCCTCAGGAAACAGATCAGGATATTGCTCACGTATCTCCGACTTAGGTTCCCATGTCTACTCTAAACCTCTATGGTGCTGCCATTGAACTTTGAAAAAGTTAACAACTTTGTTTGTTAAGGTTTTCACTTTTCGATCCAATATGGCCATAGGCTTCTCCACATAGTTTAGGCGATCTTCAACCAGAATATCATCCAAAGGGACCATAACTGTCTCATCAGCTATACACTTACTCAACTGGGGAACATGGAAGGTATCATGAATCTGTCTCAGCTCCTCCGATAGCTCCACTTGATAGGCCACCTTGCTCACATGGGACAAAACTTGAAAAGGGCCAATGAACCTAGGGTCCAGCTTGCCTTGTTTCCTGAATCAGATAACACCCTTCTAGGGTGACACTTCAGAAGCACTAGATCTCCCACCTAAAACTCTAGCTCAGAGCGTCGCCGATCCGCATAACTCTTCTGGCGGCTCTACGTTGTCAACAATCTCTGTCGAACCTACTGTATAAGCTCTGTCATCTTGAGCACTATCTTCGTGCTCCCCATGACCTTCTGACCTACCTCCCCCAAAAAATAGGAGTCTGACATCTCTGACCATAAAGGAGATCAAATTGGCACATATCGATACTGGCATGATGGTTGTTGTAATAAAAAAACTCAGCCAACGGAAGATAGTAGTCCCAACTCCCACCAAAATAATTAACACAGGCATGCAATGTATCCTTAAGCGTCTAAATCGTCCGCTCGCTCTGCACGTCCGTTTGCGGATGGTAGGCAGTACTGAAGTGTAGCCAGGTACCCAACTCCTCATGAAATATCTTCAAGAACTTGGAAGTAAAGCGCACATCCTGGTCAGACACAATAGACGTTGGCACCCCATGTCGAGCTACCACCTCTCGAACATAAATCTTAGCTAATTTCTCTGCAGAAGAGTTCTCACTAAAGGGTAAGAAGTGAGCACTATTCGTCAAATGATCCACTGTCACCCAGATAGTGTCAACACCCATCGCAGTTCTTGGTAACTTTGTAATGAAGTCCATGGTAATATGCTTCCACTTCCATAGGGGAACCTCCAGAGGCTGCAACTTGCCATGAGGGTGTTGGTGCTTGGCTTTGACCTTCCGGCAGGTCAAACATCACTTTACAAACCATGTCACATCTCTCTTCATACATGGCCACCAATAATTATGCTTCAGGTCAAGATACATCTTGGTAACCCCCGAGTGGATGGAAGATCTCGATTTTTTGGCCTCCTCCATCAGAATCTGTCGGACCCACCCGTATACGGTACCTATACCCACCCATGAATAGGCAAGAGTCCTCGGCTGTCAATGTTAAAGGCTAAAATATGATCGATTACCCAATCAATTTTCTGGTTTTCCTCTTTCATGGCCTCCGACTGCGCTTCCTTGATTATCTATAGGACAGGAGTCATCACGGTCATCTTCATGCACATGTCCCGAATTGGGGCACTTGCCGCCCACCGGTTCAAGGCATCGGACACCATATTGGCCTTTCCCGAATGATACAAGATCTTATTGTCATAGTCTTTCACTACATTTAACCACCTCACTTGCCTCATATTCAGGTTAGGCTGATCCATAATATATATCAGGCTCTTATTGTCCATGTAGATGGTACACCAAACACCATAGAGACAGTGATGCCAAATCTTGAGGGCGAAAACCATTTCCCCCAGCTCTAAATTGTGTGTGGGATACTTTGCTTCCTGAGGCTTCAACTTCCTTGAAGCGTATGTTGTCACATGCTCTCTCCTCATCAATACAATACCTATCTTGCAATAGATGCATCAAAGTAGACCACAAAGTCCTCAACTCCATTAGGGAGGGAAAGTATTGGCGCCTCACACTATCTCTGGTGGAAAGTCTCAAATGATGCAAGAGTTATCCTTGTCAACCTGGTGAGGGGAACACTAATATTGGAGAAATATCTGATGAGTCTCCGATAATAACCTTCCAATCCAAGGAAGCTTTGAATCTCAGATGAATAATTCGGTACTTCTCACTGCATCACCACCTCTATCTTTCCTGGGTCGACCAAGATACCATTCTGATTGACGAGGTGTCCCAAAAACTTAACCTCGTGCAACCAGAAGTCAAGCTTGGAGAACTTGGCATAAAGCCTCTCCATCCTCAAAACCCCAAGAACATGTCTAGATGCTGCTCATGTTATTCCCTAGTCTTCTAATATACCAAAATGTCATCGATAAATATGATCACTGATCGATCCAACATAGGCCTGCACACCCGGTTCATGAGGTCCATGAATGTCGTCAGTGTGGTTATGAGCCCAAAAGCTATCACCACAAACTCGTAATGCCCATGGCGAGTTTGAAAGGTTGTCTTCTAAATATCCTCCTCCCGCACCCTCATCTAATGATAGTCGAACCTCAAATCGATCTTGGAAAATTAAGACACCCCTTAAGCCGATCAAAAAAATCATCAATCATCAACAAAGGGTAACTGCTTTTCACCGTCAACTTGTTCAGTTCCCAGTAGTTGATGCACATCCGGTGTGAACCATCCTTCTTTCTAACAAAAAATGACCGAGGCTCCCCAAAGGTAACTGCTCAGCCGAATAAACCCCTTTCCTAACAGCTCCTGCAGCTGAGAGGATAACTCTTGCATCTCAGGAGGTGCAAGACGGTATAGTGCCTTGGCAATCGGCACCACACCTTGAATCAGATCAATTTGGAACTCCACTTACCTCTTAGGAGGTATACCCGGTAACTCCTCGGGAAAAACATCAAAAAATCACATACCACTAGAACATCAGAAATAGAGATCGATCCCTTCTTCTCAACCCGAGTATCCTATAACATCCTGTTTAAGTCAATTCATAGTGCGGGGTTTTGACCCGAAGATCTGTTGCTATAAGACCTTGGTCCTTGAGGAAAGAATGGTTTAGACCCAGTTGGATGTGGGAAATGTTGGTTATGTGATGAAAGAGTTCGGTTTGTGCTTTAGAGCCTAGGGGTATTGGTAGAGGCATTGGTTCGGGCCCTTTATGAATTTTGTATTTGAGTTCGATTGGCTTTCAGGAAAAAGTAAGTTGATAGGAGCGTAGGGCTTCTTGTTACCTTTCCATGGATACAAAGAACATCGAAAACAGATAAGGGATGCAAAAGTTATGATCATTTGGAGTTAGAAGGGTTTTGGATCAAATCAGGTACACAAAGCATACCATGTGGGAATGCATGGCGTTCATGGGAAAAGTGGACGTGGGCAATTTTTGGGGAACGCAGGGCGTTCGTTAGGAGCATAGGTAATTCATTGGCCAAATGAAAACCCTAATTTATGGTCTTGGACCCTATTTAAAGACCTTAACTCATCTTAAACCCTCATTTTCTTCATTCTCCATCCTCTCTAACCCTAAGAATGAAACCCTAGTCTCCACGTATGTATTTTTGAGCCTCATTGTGACTCTTGTGTGTTTTTAGTGCTTGAGGATAAAGAAGTAACTCCTTGAAGAGTCATTTCTTGACTTAGAGCTTTTGGATCCAGGCTTTGTATAACTAGATCTATCTTCTGGAGTTATAAAGTCTCAACCTTGATAACTCTTTCATATAGATCTAGCTAAGTGGTATTTTGTTATGGTTTTGGTCCCTTTGTGGTAGTTCTTGTGATCAGAAGTTACTCTAGAACCTTTGAGCTTCATATTTGGTCTTTTTTGGGGGCTATGGAGTCATAAAGTTTGGATCTTGATAAGTATAAACCTTCCATGCATGATTTGGTAGTATTTTGGTGAAGCTTAGGACTTAGAGTTTTGATTTGGGTCCCATTAAGTCATGATAAGTCATAAATTCAGAAACTTTATGACTTAAGAAGCCCTTTGAATCAGATATGGAAGTTTGGACTGAAGTCTTAAGGTATTAAGAAGTTTTTAAGACATTTTGGAGTGATTTTGACCTTTAGAGTTCATCTTCGGTGATTGGGCTTCATTAAGCCATGTAAAGGATTAAAGCCTTCTACTTTATGGATTAAGTCGCTTATATTGAGTTATTATGATATTTTGGACGTTTGGCTTAAGGGATTAAGCCATTGGATTAAGAAATTGGAAATTTTCGGGAACGCCATGCATACCCCTGTGGAGCGCAGCGCGTTACGGCTGGGAGCCCCGATGTTTGAGCAGCGACAAACGCCTTGCGTTTAGCCAATGAACGCCATGCATTCGTCTGGTCGGTGGGTTTTAGGATTTTTGGACTTGGAATCTTTTTGAATGGGCTTCGGTTGGGATGGGTTGTTTCTTTGGGTGATAAATATCTATTTGGGCCTTGGTTGGGCCTCAGGACCTTGAGTGGGCCTTAGGTTTGATTTGGCCCTCATGTTGTGTTGTTGGGCCATTATTGGACCTTGGGCCAAGTTTGGGTTGGGCCTATTAAGGAAAGGGTAAAATGGTCTTTTACCCTAGGATTCGGGACTTATGAGTTGAGACCACGGTTAATGGATTATGGCATTATTATTAATTGGGATTTATTTGTTGTTGGTGTGGGATTTTCGGTTTGGCAATTGAGTGTTATCTGATTAGTAGCAGAGCAAGGTGATTCTTCCTCACTGTACTTACAGGTCGAAGGCACAAAGGTCAGCCATTTGGATTGTTATCCCGCTTTATCATATGATCGTGTACTATAGTGATCTGTTAGATCTATATCCTGGTAGACAGGATGATGCTATGCTTAGCGCTTTATAAGATCTGTCTGCTTGTTATTGGCTAATTATTAGTATGTTTTTCTGTTATATATATATATATATATATATATATATATATATATGTGTGTGTGTGTGTGTGTGTATGTGTCGACACAGTGTATGTGTGGTTGGGTTGAGGCGGTCCTGCTTTGTGCTGAAGGCCAATAGACCCAGGCCGACCTGGATAGACTGAAGGCCTATAGGGCGTACTAGTCGGGCCGAAAGCCCGGAGAATGGTCCAGATAGGCTGAAGGCCCAGTGTGGCATACCAGTCATGCTGAAGGTTCTATGAACGTACCAGGTAGACTATAGGTCGGTGGGGCGTTCCAGTCAGACTGAAGGATTTGTATGCATGATGTTTAATTTGTTATTATGATTAAGTGACGTGTTGGTATTTTGGGGGAATTCACTAAGCTTCGGGTTTACAGTTTTGGGTTATGTTTCAGGTACCTCAGATGTTCGTGGAAAGGCAAAGGCATGATCGTGCACCTCCTCGTGTTTTGTTTTATGATATTGGGAAAACTCGAAAATTAAACATGTTTTGAAAACCAATTTTGTAAACAATGATGATTTGTGAAGTGGATTTAAAAGTTTAAAATTTTCATGAATTTTATGGATGTTACATATCCCAGATTAGCCCTGTCGAAAATACCCGATACCCAAATTACCCGCCTGATTTTTTCGGGTATCGGGTAAATTTTTTCAGGTAATTGGGTAACCCGATTTTTTTCGGGTCGGGTAAAGGGTACATTTTTTGGGTTTTGGGTATACCCGAATTATTTTAAAAATTCCCTTTTTTGTAGAGTTTGTACTATATAGCAGGTATTTGATCACACTTAAACTAACTATCATTATTGTAAAACATAAATCTCTTTTTTATGACAATATGACACTAACAATATTAAAAGTAATTGTTTATATATCATCATGTTCTTTAAAACTTAACTGTTTTCTAGATTATAGTTTTTATTGCAACTAACAAACTCATTATCTTGACGAAACTTCAGAACATGACAAAACTTATGGCTACAATTATCTTAAACATTTTAAACTTTTAAATTAAGATCTTTAATTATTTGTTTTTTTAACATCTTATTATATTAGATTAAGTTATTAAAAAATTACTTGATATCTCGGGTATTATTGACTAAAAAATCTCAATGTTCAAAGCTTGAGTAACTTTGTTTATGTCTCGTTTGTTTATATAAACAAGACTAATAAAGCACGATGTATTTATTTCATTAAATTTATTTTCAGGTGAAATTTAAAAAAAAGTTATATATTTCGGGTAATACCCGAATTACCCAACCCGACTCGCTACCCGAATTACCCAAACCCGACTCGATACCCGAATTACCCAAACCCGAATTACCTGAATTTAATTTGGGTCGGGTAACGGGTATTTTATTTATCATGAAAAACCCGAATTACTCGGCCCGAATTACCCGAAACCCGAAAAAATTACCCGATCAACACCCCTATCCCAGATAGCCCATACACCCATGCTGCAAACTCTGCTTTACCCTGGTGGCAGAAAGAAAGTCGATCTTGATCTAGTACCCTCGTCGTAGATAGTTAGCACCCCCATTAGGGTCTCAAACTGTCACCAATTAGCACTCACAATCAATCAGAGCCCCAAACCGGCTCAACCAATCCATACCCACGATCACACAAACATCTCCCGTCATGATAGGGGTGAGATCAATCGTATATCCAACATCGAAGATATCTAATATAGAACCCCGATAGACATCAGTAGCAGAGACTGGATGCTCATAAGTTATCGAGACTCTCAAGGGCCTACTCAAGGTCTCTCACGAAATACTAAAACCACGACAAAATGATGATGACACAAACAATCGACTTGCACCCGAGTTGAACAACATAAGTACATGCACATAATTCACAAGAAAATTACCTACACAATCGATAATATAAGAAGCATAAATAAATCAACAAAAATAAAAAGAACACATACCAACCACGACGTATGGAACTGCACGATCCTCCTCTGTTGTCAACTGAAATGCTCTCCCATGAGTCCTCGGTGCCTCGACCTTCCCCTGTCGTCCATCAGTGATACACAGGGTCGCGGGGGCCGGAGTCTGTACCGCCCTAAATGCAAGTTGAGTACAATCTGCCTTTACGTGACCCGTCTGGTTGCAATTGAAACAAACCCAAAATCCCTTAGGGAAATCCCTAGCCAAATTCCCCTCCTAGCCACACAGGTAGCAAGCTGACCCGGATCGACAAGGTCCCTCGTGTCCTTTGTCGTACTTCCTGCAAGTACGGCCTTTCTGGCCTTTGGCTCTTTGATCAGCGGGCTTAGGTTGCTTAGTCACTGGCTGCAACTACATTAGCCTCATATCTCTCCCCTGGGTCTCCTTTTCCTCCATATCCTAAGTCTCCAGCTTAATCTCTCTCCTCCTAGCATTGGTATGCAACTCATCCAATGTCCAATACATGGTGTTCGGCACAAACTTCCAGATATCCCTCATCAAAATACTCAAATACCGGCTCGCATAGGCTTGCTCCGTGGACACCTGCTCAGGAAAAAAACAAAGCCCTCTCATGAAACATCTTGGTGATCTCAGTCACCATCTCTATCTTCTACTTGAGAGACAAAAAACTCCTGGTCGAACCTTTCCCGCTCCACCTCAGGTACAACTCATCTTTGAACATATCAGTAAACCTCTCCCAAGTCATCGCAATATGCTCGACAATAGTGTAGTCAGTTGTCACAAACTTCCACCGGTTCTTCGCTCTCAAGCGAAGCAGGTTCAACGCGAATCGAACCCTTAGATTTTCCAGATAGGAGAAGGTATAGAAACATCCCTCGAAATCTAAGATCCATCTCATAGAAGCAATCAGATCCTGGGTCCCATCAAACTCGGGTGGCTTCGTAACGCCCGCAAATCCGGGCTAGTCAATTTAAAGACAATAACCATCAAAAATGAGTTTTTGATGGACGATTATTTAGAAGGATTAATCTTGAACAAGTTATATTCTATGTTACAAGGGTTAATTATATATAAAGAACGCCGAAATTCGAGTTATAACAAAGAAGTTATGACCCGTCGAAGTTTTATGGCAAAACCGACACGGCACCGGGAGACGTAAATAGTGAATTTATGATAGCTGACTTTTTAGCCTTAGTAATCTAAACAAAATTCATAGAATATGTTAAACTGAGAGCGTCCATAAAAAGAATACCCAAATCTGACTTCGTATGAGGAAGTTATGAATTTTCTAACATTTGGCATAGTAGTGCACGACCCGAAACTCGAATTTTAGTTCGAGCGGTTTTTGGCCTATGCGACCTAAATGAGAGTTGAAGATCTCATTAATATGAACTCAATGGTAAAAAGAAAAATGAAAACGGGGTCCGTATGTAGAAGTTATGAATTTTACGCGGACATTTAACAGTATAATCTCCTCCTACTGTTAAATTTAAGATCGGTCGAGAATTAGCCGACAGAGTCTAAATAAAAGTTTTAGTACTCGTAAATACCAACGTGTGGATTTAAAGAACGTCAAAAGTGGAGTTCGTATGAACGAGTTACAAATTATAATAACATATTTATGTATTAAAATAAAGTATAAATCATATATACGTACATATATATATATATATATATATATATATATATATATATACACACACACACACACACAAATGTATATATCATTAGAATGGTATTGACGATGCGGTTATTATAAAACTAGTGTTGAGTACTTTCGACATTAGTTTAGTACAAATATCGTTAAATCTATTTAAAATAGTATTATGAAGGGGTGCTTAGTCGTTTATATAACTATAAAGTCATTAAGTAATTATGAAGGGTAGTTTTTGTAAATTCAATTACTATAAAAAAGAGGTTTGGGCTCTCATATTTCTTGTACCATTCTCTTGATTCAAAAGTCTTTCTTTTCTTATCCCCCGAGCGTTTCGGTCCCACGTGATTCGACTTCTCTTTCTGTAGTTTTAGTATAGTAAGGTGAGCACTGAAGCGCTGCACGAATCTTTCTTAGAAAGATTTAATGACAAAGTTCTGCCCCTGCAGATCCTGACTCCTAGCTAAAACGCCCTTGTAAGTAAGTTATGCTTACCCTATTTTAATATAGCTTATATTTAAAATTAGTATTGTTATTATGAACTTATAATAAATATTTGAGCTATTATTATATAAGTGTTGTTATAATATCGTTTTAACTACCCGCGGTACGGGGAATCTGGTTTAAAAGGCCGCATAGGGTTGTTGGATTTCAGAAGTGATATATGCCAAAATGGTCCTGCCCTCCGGTGTTTTATGTCCGGCCCCTATCTGTACATAGTGGTTGGAAAGTATTGTTTAAACGCTTATATAATAATAATAAGACTAATAATTAGTCACCGTAAATATTAGACTAAAATCTAGTGGTGATAATACTAGGTTTCGTCGAAGGAAATTATTTTAAAGTAAACAAAGCGTTGTCCGAGTACGAAGTCACCACCTTTTCAAGTGAGTGCATGGTCCATTTCGTCTTACACATAGATATGAAATATTTTATATAAACTACGTGCTATGTGTGCATATTATTTGTATACTTGCTATCTATGCTGGACGAACGATTTTATACAAGTTTTATATGATTTAAACAGTATATGTATTTATATCTACATAATATGTTGGGTTAAACATGGGTAGATGAAATATGAGTTGGATGATGAGTTGAGAGGTGATATAGACCATGAGGTAAGGGTGAGAGGTGGACGATGTGAGAAGCCTTGTTCCCAAATGTTGGCCCCGTCATCTAGCAGAGTATGGATGACAACCACAGACTATTCTTGACAGTATAGTGGAACTCTAGCAGGCTCACAACCTGTAGGTGTTGTGAACGATGTGTTCACCCGGTGTACTCTAAACCTTGGCGATCATGCAGACTTGATGCCTAAAACCTGGTGACTATGCATACTTAGTGCCTAAACCTTGGCGATCATGCAGAGTTGATGCCTAAACCCTGGTGATTATGCAGACTTAGTGCCTAAACCTTGGCAATCATGCAAACTTGATGCCTAAACCCTGCTGACCATGCAAACTTGGTGCGTAATCCCTGGCGACTATGTAGACTTAGTGCCTATTGTGTAAACCGTGGCAACGATGGACTTCGTGCCGATTCCTTAGGATGATCTTTAGGAATAAATGAACGAGGAATACCCGATTCTTAGGGTAGAGCCTTAAGAATAAAGAAGATAATGAGGATGTGTAATTGGGTTGATTGTTTGATGTTTAAACATAATAATTATATTATTGTGGGTTGAAAATCCTATGTATTCACCAGGTTTCCCAACCTGACCACTCAGTTTTTTTTATATCACATATGTTGATATAAAGTCACATTACACTGAGAGATTAAGGAGATATAAATCACTAGTGATAATGAATGTATGTTCTGTTTATGCTTATGTTTATGTATTGACGATGACATCCTAAATGTTTTAAAATGAATAAAAATACCTTTCTTCGGAAATTTTTTGATAACGTATTTATCATGTTTTACTGGGAACAAATCGCGCAACATTTTTATTAAAAGAGGTACTCTGATTTTTATAAAGCATAAACAAAATCGGTCTTTTCTGGCCGTGTAAATGGGGATGTCACAACTTCGTGTTGGTGAAATCCCGGTACCACAACGAATCACGCGCTGTGGCCTCACAACAGCAAGAGCTACGGTGGTTGCGACAACAACAATATAACACTTGTCAAAAGTCTCAATCAGCGTGGTCTTGACATACCCAAACATCTCTGGGATAGCCTCTCGGATTGTTGTGGCCACCTCCACGGCAATAGTCCTACGGATCTCATCATCACTGACACTCGGCCTCTCGGGGTCGCTGGAGCCTGATGTAACAACCTTTATTTCAAATCAATTCAAATCAAACATATTCAAATAAAAGTTTAAACTACAACCATGTACAAGTGAAGTATCACCATAACATTAATATAATAAGAACTTTGGATGCCAAGAATACAAACTTATATATGTTAATATATATTTATACTTTGAAAACAATATTTATATAGAAACCCATGTTGATTTATGTTGTTAAGAGTCAACACAAGTCCAAGTAATAAGTCTATAAGCATGTTATGGTTTATTACTTAAAGAATTTAGAGTTTTAAAACCTTCGAACATTATAGAATCGAAATCAACATCCTAAAACCCACCATGGCCGAAATCTCTTGCTTTTGGGATGCCATGGCCAAAATCTCTTGCTTTTGGGATGCCATGGCCGAAATCTCTTGCTTTTGGGGTGTCATGGTCGAAAACCCTTTACTCTTTGAACATTATGGCCGAAAACCCTTTACTCTTTGAACATTATGGCCGAAAACTCTCTTTTGTGAGTACATATGTGAGATTTCGGTCATACTTGGCAGTAAACACTTTCTTTTGGCCGCAAACCCTTTTAATTAGGTAGTTAAATATCTTGATATCTTATCCTTATTTATTTTCCCAATGTGATAATCCCATTTACCAATGTAAACATCACATCATATTTACTTCATATATAAGATACATAATAGAGTCCATTCGTCATTTTTCACTCCCAGTAAACAAAAAAAACCTTACCCATTCTCTCCCAAGTATCAAACTCATTTCTTTTCATTTACAAGATCCAAATTACTCTAGGAGACCATTGCTTCAAGATTGATTTAAGCTTTGGTAAGTTCCTATAGAATACTAATGTTTTCACGACCATCTTATGATTATTATCAAATATTCACACATTAATATGTGTTTAAGGACTAGGATATGACTATCGTTTCGTGTTCTAAATCTAAAATCGCCGTTTCTATCCCGTTATCAAAACCACTATCATACTCGAGGTGAGTTCATACCCCTATATTTTCATAACTTTTTCTATGTTTTAAAGGGGGAATAAATGTAAAACACAAAGAAGCTTGTGTTACTATACAAACCATTATTTATGTTTTCTTACATTTTATGTATCTATTACATGAAAACATCAAATATGTGAAACAACGGTATTACCAAATTTGCAAACACTTACATGTAAAACATGTTAAAACGAAACGGTTATCATCCTCGATGAAATATACATTTTAAACTATAATATGTATACTTTGGGAAACATTCACATTATTTTACCCTTTCGAGGCAAAGAAACGATTATTTAAAAATACGATTATTTCTATATATTATAAACTTAACGAAAGGAGTAACAATTTCATGTACGAACATTGTCATTAAAAAAACATGTATCTCGTTGGAAATTTGTGAGTCATTCGTCTTCATCCTACCTATCAAAGGTATACATGGAAGTCCTGTTTTATAACCAGAGTCTCCTCCCGGAGATCGTGATACCTGTGTATAGATCTATACGGGACTGATGATCCCACACCCTGGCTAATAGCTACGGCCAGACCGACAGGTTATGGGTGAAAAATGTCATAACATTTCAATGCCTGAAGAACGTCGATGCAGACAATTCATTTCAACACGGTTATGAAAAGTCACATGATAAATGACAATACGTTATTTTTACACGAAATCGATAATACGCTTACTTTTCGTAAAAACATTTCTCTTCAAACGATTTTATTTACGAATAAAACTACATATTACTAAACTAAGTACGACATATATACTTGTAATTTCGGTCATGGAACGTTTAAGACTACAATTCAGTTTTATGGAAAATATAGGATTTTCCGAGATAAACACAATTACTTTACAAGCAAACAACTCACAATTTAGTTTTATGGAAAATATAGGATTTTCTGGGATAAACACTTATTTTATAAGCAAACGACTTACACCTCATTTTATAGAAAACATCAGATTTTCTAGAAACAAACGTGATTTCATTTCAATGAATGCAATACAAATTTTCATACAAATGCTTATGAATTCACCAACTTAAATGTTGACACTTTTTCAAATAACTTGTATTCTAAGGAAATCAATAAAACATGTTATCAACAGCTCTTGAAGATTTGACGCTAAGGCGTTAAATAAATCTTTTGACATCATATTATAACTGGCATTTGAAACATGTAATGCTTACAAAGATGTAACTTTTTCAATTACGTATACGATGGTTGTGTTTGCTTTCTTTACTATTAAATTGTTATGATACTGCACATGACGTCCTCTACCCTCAAACGTTTCCGCCGTTCAGCTTTGGGGTGTGACACATGAACCTCGTGTATCCACCATACCAAAACACATAAGAAAATTATCAGCAAACAGGCTAAAGCGCATATACTGACACTCACACCCCTGCAAGCTCTTTAGTCCTTTGAGATTATTCCTTGAGTCGCGTATGAATCCAATGCTTCCAATAGTACATTCCCAATACTACCTTCTACACCAAACCATATTTGTCTCGAGTCATTCCCTCAAGACCCTAAGTCGCAAGGACTCTACCTCCTCAAATCATCTATGGATTCGCCCTGCTAGTTCCCTAGAACCACAACTAAGCATCTAGACTGCTCCCATCACTTCTCTTCCTCAAAAGATCTCTGTTTCCCTCGCCATTTGCTTCGCGTATGCCAATTGTACATAATACGAGACTCAATAGACATTCGAATAAATAATCATACCTCAAATCCAAAACCTAACAAGGAACAAGAAGAAATGCTAAATCAAGCATTCTAAAGCTATAAAATCCTAACTATGTATAACTATGTAGCATACACCAAGAAAATAGTAAGGACATATTCAATCTTACAAGAATGAACTCCTAAGCTAAGGCATCACAAATCAAGCAACTTTACCACACTATTCCTGCAAGATTCCTTAGCCTATCACTAACTAGCATGCAATTATATCAGCTCATATTATATATATATATATATATATATATATATATATATATATATATATATATATATATATATATAAGCTCTGCACTACTCATAATATAAATTGTGCTATTTTGGGAAACTACCGCTCGAGTGCTAGTTGATTGTATACACTGATTCTTTGGGGTTTTTCTCCTATAAGTCTTCATTCCCTGTTAAGTTTTTAAAAATTTTCAAATCCTTAGTTTGAGTTTGGAATCACCGAGGTTCATCCAAATCCCTCAAACCAGGGCTCAGATACCAAATTGTAACACCTCAAATTTTAGACCAATTTTTTTCATTTATAATTTACCAAAATCAGACTTTCACAACCAAGTTATCAATTACATAATTATCCAAAACAAACAGTATCACAAATATCAGAGTTCATAAACATGTCCTAGTAGTAAATCTCCCAACACGTATGTATAATCAAACCTTCGCCTTCCCGTGGTCCTCGGAAGTACCTGCCACATATAAACCAACAACTATAAGCACGAAGCTTAGTGAGTTCCCTAAGATACCACATACAACACAACATAAATAAAAAACTATGGGTTATCAACTACCCTAGGGACTATCAGCTGTCCCAATGAGCTAGCAACATGCCATGTGGGTTATCAACAACCCTGGTTGGCTATCAAGAGCCTCAATTACATATAACTAGCATAACATAACCATAACAGCTAGATCCAGTTGGTCATCAAAAATACAATTATTATACCACATAGGTAAGAATAAGTGAGGAGACTCACCTGATACTGACGACACGTAAATCTAACACCCAAACTGTCGGATCTAGACTCCGCCTAGTCAACAAAATAATTACTCTAATTAATAGTTAAGGTCCAAAAACTAACTTGCGAGTCCAAATCCCACAGTTAAACCTTCTAAGGGAAAAGGACCATTTTTCCCTTCTCATGGGTCAAAACCCTAAATCTTGACCGAAGGTCAAAATCAACAAAAGTCAATGCTTAGCGAGTATACTGAGTGTACCATTCCTTACGCGGGACGTACTACAAAGTCAACTTTCATCGGGGGAGGAATCGGCTACGCTGCACGTAGCCAGGAGTACATACGACGTATTTTGTCTGACCCTACTTCCACTAAGTTAGTGTCTTAAATCTTAATCCTATAAGACAACTAACCCAATCACAGATCTGGCTAATCTAAGATGTCTTAACCCATAAAGTCGTTGGCTTTAAGCCTTTGCATGGCTAGGAAGGACCCAATGCAACAATCTTTAGCTTCTAATGCACTCTAAGCTACCTTAATCATGCATGAGCCAAATAAAATGAACAAGGAACGATTTTTATGGAATAGGTCCTAAAATGCATGAAAGGACAACTACAATTCCTTAGAGTGCTCAAAACTCATAAAGACCAAACCTTGGGGATAAATGTTCATAAAAATTCAACCATGAAGATCTAAAGAAAGCCTTGCCAAGGTATAGATTTTATACCTGAAAATGATCCACAAATAGGGAAGGTTTCTAGATCTACAAGCTTGCTAGCACCCACTCCTTCTTCTCAAGTATCCTTCTTCTACTACAAGCACCAAGAACACTTAAAATCTTGCAAAAACTCACACAAGAAACACAACTCGAGATTAGGGTTTTAGAGAGGTTTTGGAGGCTGATAAGGATGCTCAAAAGAATACATAATGTTTTATAAATAGGGGAAACCCTTAAAATTAGGGTTTGAAACCTGGGATAGTACGCTCGACGTACCATACGTATGCCCAGCGTACTAACTGGCCATCTGCAATCACGCATGCTGCATGAGTACATTGCACGTACTCTTATGTACAATCTATGTACGACCAAATCCGCAAACCTTTTGCTTCAAGGGACCAAATGTGACACTTTTGATAAAGATTCAAGAGATGATAACATATACCTGATTTCAGGATGTTACAGTTCGAGTGTATAATGAGTTGTTTGAAGGCACTACAGTGAATTTTACTAATTCACCAATGTGTTGTTATATTTAGTTGTAACTAACTTATAACATGTTTTCATGGTTATTCACTAAACATATTGTAGCTTATCCTTCTGTTATTATGTGTCTTTTAGGTTGAGGTAGATTTGGTAGAAAGATGGGAAGTTGGTAGCGTCTGGCTTGGATTTGCGTAACAGTTAGTATACGATCAATTTGGTAAATTATTATAGTTATTTGTTAATACAAGTTTACACTGGTTTTATTGTGATTTATGATTTGAAAACGAAAATTTTAGGTGTACTTTGTATTAAAAGTCGGGTGTTACATGGTGAAAACGACATGCAAAGGTTCGAATCCTTTTATTTCAAGTTATGAAAAACCTATCAGAATTGTTCTCGTTTCAAACATACTAAAATATATAATTGATTAGAAAAAAACTTCAAAATTTATTGTCATAACCAACTATTGTGTCCATATAAAATTACATCATAATAAGCATCCCCTTACATCTTGGGTCCGGTAGCGCTTTTGACCGTCCATTGCGGCTTTCCCAGTTTACGATGATAGAAGATATGACTACTCTCTTGTATAATTTATAAAGAATGTACATTTATATTAATTATTACACTTTGATTGTTTAAAATAACATTAAAAATCAAATATATTCTTTATTGCGTTTTTATTTGATGTAAAACAAATAAATTTATTTAAAATATGAGTCTTCTATGCTATCCCATTATCTAGATTATTCTAGTAATATAAAATAGAGAATCCTAAAAAAAATCATAATATTTTGGTTCGTTTTATGAAAAAGTCCTAAATTTTTATTTATTTTTTAGCAAAAAAAGTCCCGAGCCTAATACAAATTCAAATCAACCATTTTTTACTGGTAATTCTTTTTACACGGTTACTTTCATAAAAATCCCATTATTTTAGTCCGTTTATGAAAAGTCATAAATTTTAATTTAATTAAGTTCTTTTACACTTTTACAAAAAACCTAAAAAATTATTGGTTCTAAAAGCTTACCTGGTTATAATAATTTTTTATACTTTTTGGACTATTTTCTATGATATAAATGGAAAAATACATTGTCATCTTTCGTACCAACTAGGTCGAAAGCAAATACATCATTGCATCACTTGGCATTGTAACACCCATTTTCCAGGTGTGACAATCGTCAATTTTGGTCAACAAAAGTCAACAATGGTCAACAAAAGTCAATTATGCATATATTAGGTCAAAAAGGTGAAATGTGATTTTCATAACATCCTAATGTAATATCGAATATTATAATGCTACACACGTTATTTTGAAACCCATTATCGAATAAACGCTTTTATTGCGGTCAGTAAACTACGGTAATGTAGTAATTTGATAAAACACACAAATATTACCAGGAATTGGGTAATGTTCATAACACGATGTTTACTTATTCACAAATCCCCCGGTGGTTATTCTGGAAAAAGGTCATACACCAAGAAAACGAAATGTTATCATGTGTAACGCTCACAATTTATACAAAGAATTTGAGAAAACCAACTTAATTATAAGGTGTTAATATTATTGTAAATATTATTAAATAACAATATTTTTATTGGTTATTAAACCTTACCAATTTCTCAAATTCCACCATATTTTTATAAAAATGACAAACTTTTATGAAAATGGCTAGGTTTTTATAAAAAAATTATAAGAAGACAAATTTTGTCTCTTCTTTTCCTACATAATCCACCATATCCCAACATAATCATGATATTCTTATAAAAAATCAAAAAGGTCATGCCTTGAATTAAATATTCACAAGACCATGCTTCATTATTTTAATGAAAAAGTCTTACCATGTATTTTTAATTCAAAAAACCATACTTCATTTTAATAATCAAGGAACCATACCTTGATTATTTTAAATAAAAATGCACCACCATCTTCTCCTATAAAACTCGGCCACTAACTCCCCTCTCCACCTTTCGTTTTACAACATTCACTTATATACTCTCTAAACTCTCCAATAACTCTCTAGTCTATCCAACCTTTTTGGCAAGTGTTTAGCAAGGATTTTTGGTAAGTTCTCTTCATATTTTCAAGATTTCTATCTTCTCCTTACTATCATCTTTTGGTTGTCTCATTTTCACTCTTGAAACCAAAAACCCTAGGCAAGATCAAGAAGGTGTTGTCTTCCAAAGCTCGATTCCCACCTCATCTTTCTCACCAGTTCTTTACATCTTCTAGGGAAAACACAAAATGTGAGTTCATACCCCCTTTTCTACTAGTTTTCACGCATTTTACATTTTCGGGGGAGGTTACATGCCAAGCAAACAAAATACATCTTGGACAATAACTTTACACAAAGGTCCTAGATCTAATATATGATGGATAAAACTTTTAACCTTTTGGTAATACTCTTACATGCATGTTTATGTTCTATTTATGAAATATATACATCTATTCATGTTTTCAAAGAAAACACACAAGTTTCATTCTTTCATATGCACAAGCTTCTAATATTGGATCTATTATGATGGATAATACTTGTATCCATTGGATAATATTATTACACATTGGATAAACACAAACTAACATTTAGTTTTGAAAGATTAAAACATTGCGTTTACACATTGGACAAAACCATTACCCCTTGGATAATATCATGGTAATACTAATATACACTATATTAATACTATGGAAAAGTGATATTACACATACAAGGGTTTTCATTACACCAAAACGTAAACTTGTTGAAACAATTATGTGAGACAAAGCCTTCACGTACCTACCAGAGTACATACTAAAGTCCCGAATTATAACCATAATCTCAGTAAAAGAGCGTGATACTTGTGTATAGATCTATACAGGATTGACAATTCCGCACCTAAGCTGCTAGCTACAGCTAGATCGGCAGGTCTAGGGTGACAAATGTCTAACATTCCGACGCCTGAAGAACGTCGTAGTAGCCCAACTTCAGTTTTAGCATGGTTGTATTAACTTACATGGGAAATCAACGATACATTTCGTTTTTGGGGTAACATGCGTTCAAATGATTTTATATAAGTTTAGAAGTTATGGAAACTTATACAAGTATGAGTATTTACTTATACACACTTTTTATAAGTTTAGAAGTTATGGGAACTTTTGTTTTATAAATGCTTTTGGATACTTACTACACACATACATCCTTGTTTTACGCTGAAGGCGTACAAATACAAAACATTTTACAAGGATACGATTTTTACACAAGAAAAAATATCAGATTTTTCTACAAATGAACTCTTATGAACTCACCAACTTTATGTTGACTTTCAAAATGACATGTAATCTCAAGAAACAATTAAGCTCTGATCAATGGAGCAACTTTTGAAGACAAGACACCCAACATCATTACGAGAACTACTTTATTGGATAACATGCAAACCTTGTAATGAATTTTGATATTAAGTAACATTTTGGTCATGTAACTAATATAATCATATGATATGATGGTTTTTTATGTACTTGTGTTTCAATGTATACAATTATAGTGATATTGTGATCAACGCTCCACCCCATACGTTTCCGTCATACAGTTTGGGGGTGTGATAGATTGGTATCAGAGAAATTGTCTATAGCGAATTAAGTATATTCTTCCATGAAAGAAATACAACTATAGATACGAGGACTAATACCTCTGACTAAAAACTCCAACCTACAATTATACTTGAGAATGTAATAATAATTATTATATAAAGGTATACTCATACAAACAGAAGTCAGTGTCATAATGAGACAAATCAAGACCATAAAAATTTAGGTTGAACACTATGGCTAGACCTAGTATAACATGTTGTCAATCATGGGGTAGTGTAGCTTGATCAACTACACTTGACCAAGGTTTGACCAACATTTAACTGGGCCTGGGCACATGGGACAACTAGGTAAACTTAAGTAATCTACATATCAATACTTCACAACCTATCCAAATATCTACACTAACAACTTAGTTGCACTAATAAGTTACTAAGAGTCACATAGATTGCGCCCTTATACGCCATTTCGTTCTTAGTCATGACGAGATTCCACCATGGAGACCCCTATTATTCCACTATGGCAGCTAATGGCTGGATCGAGGAAGAACCAGGGTAAATTTACGAGGAAGACCCATACGAAGGATCTGGAAGAGGATTCCGAGGAGGAGTAAGACAAGTAGATAGAAATCGGGGGGATCATTAACAAGCCTTATCCCATCAGGGGCATAGATGAGCCCTTTCCACCTCCCTATTTTCATGCACCTCCACGATAGGCGACAACTACACTCATTGGTGAGCAGGTGGACACTAAGACCCACGTACACTCCTTTGAGGAGAGGGTGGCTGCCTTGGAGTAACAAGCCCTAGCAGTTGAGACTAGGACAATGACCGTGTCGCAAAGGGTAAAACAAACTACTCGTGAGATGGATGGACACCTTGTACGCTGTTTTGGCATTTGATAGATAGGTTAGCCAATTGAGGTCATGCCACTCAGAAGAAGATTGAGAGTCCGTACGAGACCAACACCAACACCAACCCTAACATTGACATCCATGGCCGCAATCGAAGAACTGATTTCACAAAGGGTAGCAACCACAGTATCCAACTACCACGCCGATAGACACAAGGGGTTAGGACACGTAAACAATAGTTTCCAAAATGACAGCGGATGAAACTCCTGGAATTGCTCATACAAGGACTTTTCCACCTGCAAACCCTAAAACTTCTATGGCAATGGGGGAGTGATCGAACTAACATGCTGGTTCAAGAAGATTGAATTAGTGTTTGAGATTAGCCCTTGCACGAACGAGTGCAAGGTGAAATTCCCTGCCTGCAATGCACATGTAAAGACTATCGACCTCACTACTGTGAACGCCATGAGTTAGGAAGAGATGAAATTCATGATGATAGAGGAATATTATCCAAGGAGTGAGATGAAAGGCTTAGAACAAGAACTCTTGAATCTCACCATGAAGGATTTAGAGATAGTGGCTTATACCAACCGCTTCAATGATCTGGGATTCTTGTGCCCAGAAATGGTTACTCCTGAGTACAAAAAGATAAAGAGATACATCTAGGATATTACCCCACAAATCCAAGGGATGGTCATTTCTTCTCGACCAACGACCCTTAACAGCACAAAGCGCATCACTCATCAGTTGACTGACCAACGCATCCTCCAGGGAACCATGGTTCAGAAAGCCGACTCTCCCAAAGGGAGAGATAACAAGAGAAAATTCTGGAATAAAAATAAGGAAATACCACAACATGTTCCCTAGAAGAAACAAGGGACAGTGGCAGTTGTCGCCGCTATCATCACTTGCATCCACCAACCAAATGAAGCAATACTCTAGGAACCTCCCAAAATGTGACAAGTGTCCCTATCACCATACCAGTGCATGTAGGGAGATGTATTGTTCCAATTACAGACAAACGGGACACACTACAAAGTTCTGTAAAGCCCCAACCCAAGTGTCTAACCAAACTTCCAACTCAGGAGCAACCCGCTCTTGCTATGGATGTGGAGAGGTAGGACACTTCAAGAAGGACTGCCTAAAAACAAAGAATTCAGGTGGAGAAGGACAAGGCAGGGAGTTGACCATGGGAACAAGAGATGCAATACAAGAGCCCGCTATTGTAACTGGTACATTCCTTGTCAATAACTCATATGCTTACGTACCTTTCGATAGCGGTACCAAGAAAAGTTTTGTTAGTCATAAGTTCAAACAACTACTAAATCAGAACCCATAAACACTTAAGGAAATGTATACAATAGATATGGCGAACGGGCGAACCAAAAACACTAAAGAAATTTACCTAAACTGCACCCTAACACTAAACGGCCACACCTTCCAAATCAATCTCATGCCTATGACTATTGGGAGCTTCGACGTAATAGTCAGAATGGATTGGCTAACCACTTAGAGTGCCGACATCATGTGTCACGAGAAAGTCGTTCGAATCAACCTACCAAACAACATAACCCTTGTGGTATACAGTGACAAACAAAGAAAGGGCCTCCAAATCATCTCGTGCAATCAAGGTGCATAATTACTTGCAAAAGAAGTCTTATGCATTTCTAGAACACATAATAGACCAGAAGAAAGAGGTGAAGGAAATCATTGACATACCAGAAGTCTATGACTTTCATGATGTGTTCCCAGAAGATATCTTGGGGTTACCACATGTACGACAAGTCAAGTTCAGAATCAACTTAATCCCAGAAGCAGCCCCTGTAGCAAAGTCTCCGTACAGATTGGCCCCGACGGAAATGCAAGAGTTGTCGAGTCAACTAAAAGAGTCATTAGATAAAGGTTTTATCAGGCCGAGCTTCTCGCCTTGGGGAGCACCAGTTTTATTTGTAAAGAAGAAAGATGGATCCTTTAGAATGTGTATTGACTATCGAGAACTAAACAAGATGATCATCAAGAGCCGATACCCGCTTCCCAAGATTGATGATCTGTACGATCAATTACAGGGATCCAACTACTTCTCAAAGATCGATTTGAGATTGGAGTACCACCAACTTAGAGTTTGTAGTAATGTCATTCGGATTGCCCAATGCTCCAGCAGTATTCATGGACCTCATGAATCTATGCATACCATACCTATACAAATTCGTGATCGTATTCATCGATGATATAATGATATACTCACAAAGCGAAGAGGAGCATAGGCAACACTTGCGATCAATACTAGAATTACTACGAAAAGAGAAACTTAACGCAAAGTTCTCAAAGTGCGAGTTCCGGTTACGGAAGGTAGACTTCCTAGGACATGTAGTCAGCAAAGAAGGAATATATGTGGACCCATCCAAGATAAAGGCAGTAGAGAATTGGAAGGCACCAAGGACGCCGATAGAGATACGCCAGTTCTTGGGTCTTGCAGGTTAATATCGGATATTCATCAAGAACTTCTCCAAGATAGCTAAACCCCTCACAACATCAACCCAGAAAACGGTGAGTTTTGACTGGAGGGATAAACAAGAGGATTCCTTTCAGACATTGAAGAAACCATTGTGTAGCACACCAATCCTATTCCTTCGGAAATCACGGAGGACTTCGTCGCGTACTGAGATGCCTCCAATCAAGGATTGGGATGTTACTCATGCAAAAAGTAAAGGTCATCTCTTATGCATCTAGGTAACTCAAAACACACAAAGTCAACTATACTACCCACAATCTTGAGCTTGGAGTCGTATTCTTCGCCTTGAATATTTGGAGACACTACCTGTGCGACACTAGGTGTACGACATTTACCGACCACAAGAGCCTTCAACACATCCTCAACCAGAAAGAGCTTAACATTAGGCATCAAAGATGGGAACAATTTTTAAACGATTACAAAGGCGATATTCATTACCACCCGGGCAAGGCAAATGCCATAGCAGATGCCTTAAGCTGGAAGGAATACTCTGGCTGTCAAGTAAAATCGTTAATGATGACCATACACTCACATATATCGGCACAAATCAAGAATGCTCAGCTTGAGGCTTTGAAAAAGGAAAACACCCCGAATGAAGTGCTTCGGGGAATGGATAAGAACTCTGAACTCAAGGATGGCGAAATTCAGTATTTCATGAATTGAATCTAGACGCTAAAGTATAGTAGCCTTAGTGATTTGATCATGAACGATACACACAAGACAAAATACTCCATTCACCCTGGGGAAAACAAGATGTACCAGGACCTGAAAACGTTGTATTGGTGGCCAAACATGAAAGCAGAGATTGCCACTTACATAGGTAAAGTGTCTAACCTGTTCTAAGGCCAAAGTAGAATACCAGAATGTCACACCCCAAAACAGAGAACGGCGGAATACGTTCTGGGGTGGAGGACATCATGTACAGTATCATAACAATGCATAATAGTAAAGTCAAGCAACAACATCCATTGCATTAATATAGTAATTGTAATACAAGTGTGTTCTATACAGTTTTGTTAGACACCAAAAATATAATATCAAAATAAAAGATGAGTCTTGTATGTGCTCCATCTTCTCAAAAGTTGCATCTGTACCTGTCTACTGATGATCTGAGAATACAAGTTATTTTGAAAACGAGTATCAGCATAAAGCTGGTGAGGTCATAAGTATTTAGTGTCATTGCTTGGATAAAAGTGTTTACAATCATGTAATATAATAGCTGTTATCAAGGTTTGAAAATAGTATGATCCCTAGAAAATCCCATATCTTCTAGCAAAAGTAGTCTTCTACCAAGACTCGATATTTGTATGTTTGATCCTTTGAAAATGTCAAAGTTTTCCTAGTGAAACTATCAGTGAGAAAATATAGTTTTAAATTTTGTTCATATAAAGTAATTGGGAAAATAATGTTTTACCCCGGCAGTGTAACTGCTGGCTTAATGTAATAAAGATGCAAACTCCAGGTAGTATTAAATGTATAACACACCTCGGGGAGTCTGTTTTACTTTTAATTCTTAATGTGTTAATTAAAAATTCTGAATGTGAACTCGTATGTAACCATGCTGATTGACGATCGAATAACAGATGACCCTCCAGGTCACACGTAGCATGGTGAAATTTTGTCACCCCTGGGCCTAGTCGGCTCGGACTATAGCTAGCAGTCGGGATGTGGGAGTGTTTGTCCCATATAGATCTATACACATAATGCCCGCTCTCCATCTAGGAGACTCTGGTTACACGGTGATCGCATAGTGAAGTGTCGTATCGAGAAGTAGTATGCCACATTTAATTTTAGTATATTCTCTTGTATTAGAGTATAATGTACTTCTTGGTATAATGTAGTGAGTGTTCTCTTATATAGTATATAGTATTCTTTTCGCATAGTATTTAGCATGTATAGACTCATAACTGTACTAACTACAGTAAGTGTCATGATAATAATAGTAATGAGCGGTAATCCTTAACTATACCTATTATAGTTAAATAAAGATGTTAGTTGCATGCATTTGATACACAAAGGTATTGAAATGAAGTGAAGACTTTTATATCCAACACAAATATATATATATATATATATATATATATATATATATATAATATAACTAAGAATTCAATGATAGTCGGACAGATAACAGAATACCCTAAGTCCACAATCAAATAAGAACAGGAAGTAAGATGAGCTATCAGTTCTAAGTCCTTCAATTCTTACTTATATAAATATATTGCTGTGGATATGATTTGGGAATAAAATAAGTTTAAAAGAGTTGGAAATAGTTTTATAACAATTTAACATGAAAATAAGTGTGATAAACATTTAAAACAATTTTGTTGGCAAAGCATGTTAAAAGTATAGAAAATCCTTTTGGTTGCAAGTTATAAATCGCATGTGATTGATACTATAACTTGTTTGATTTAACTTGTATTCCCCCCCTAAAATTGTTTAAAAAAATTAAAAGGTTGATTAAGGGGTATGAACTCACCTGTAGTGAGCGAATTGATGGAAGTGCCAAGTAGGAAGCTAGGTGTCAAGTGAGGACTTGAACACACACCTGGATCCTATGTAACATGTAGTGATACATAATTGTATCCAATTAGCTATTTAATCACTAATTTAGTAATTAAAGACACTCTAATGCATGAAAACACTTTGTTTCAAGTGCTAGGAGTGCTACGGGTTGCATCTAAAGAGTGTATGGTCTCACTATGGAGTTTACTCCTCAAATGGTTGTCCTAAGGGGTGTTTACGGTTGAGGGACCATTTCCCCCATGAGGTTACGGCCGTAAACTCATGGGAATGGTGTTTTTGAGTTCTTCAAGGTGTCATGCTTCATAAAGAAGTGTCCTAGGGTTGAATCAAAGGCTTAGGAAGTGGTTAGGGCTCGAAATGGCACACTTTTTGGAGTTTACGGTCCTTGGACCACCTTTGAGAGTTTATGGCCGTAAACCCATGAGTTTACAGCCGTAAACTCATGGTTACTCCAACCATTTTGTGTTTTGGGTGTTTCTACTTCGTGCATGCAAGGTTTCTAGCCTCTTGTCTAAGTATTAGGGGTGTTAGGGCATGAAAACACCCTTTGGGGGTGTTTACGGTTTTGGGAGGTCCCCAAACCATAAACCCATGTTCTTGGGGGGTTTTGGTATTTAGTCCATGGATTTTCAAGTATACTAAGCAAACAACTATCTAGGAGGAGTATACTTACTTAAAGGAGGCTTGTAAGAGTGCTTAGGACCCAAGAACACTAGTGTGTGTTCTTGGTGTTCTTGAAGAACACTTGAAGATCTAAGAAAAACCAAGAATCCAAGGATGAAAAGATGTATAAACACTAGATTAAGTGTTGTATGAATGAACCTAGGAAGGACGACTTACATTTTTGGCGGATTTTGACGAAATGTATGATGATAGTTGAGAGAAAAATTGGTGTTCTTGAGGTTGGAAGTGTGAAAAAGGGTTATAAATGATCAAGGCTCACCTTTATAGGTGGGAGTTCATGACCCTAGTGAGTTTACGACCGTAAACTCCATCTCATGGAGTTTAAGGCATTACTTTGGTGTTGGGGCTTTAGTGGTTGCTTTCTAACACTTGTTCCTTAAGTGTACAAGGCTCGGAATACTCAAACAGAATTTAAATTGTGCTAAATGATGGCAGAAATGAATTTGACTTTCAATGAAGTGTTAGACTGTAGAAATTATACACATGAAAAATTCGGGTTGTCACATCATCCCCCCGTTAGCGGGAATTTCGTCCTGAAATTAGAGTTCAAACAATTAAGTTATTATACAATAACTAAGCAAAAAGACGAGGGTATTTAAGTTTCAGTTGATCCTCGCGCTCCCAAGTGAACTCCGGTCCTCGTTTGGCGTTCCAACAAACTTTCACAATTGGGATGCGGCTTTGTTTCATTCGTTTGACCTCTCGATCCATAATCTCCACAGGTTCTTCCACGAAGTTGAGGCTCTCATTGATCTCGATCTCGTCGAGTGGGATTACGAGAGTCTCGTCGGATAGGCACTTTTTCAAGTTCGAGACGTGGAAGGTAGGATGTATATTGCTGAGCTCGCGGGGTAGATTGAGTTTGTAAGCTACGGGCCCGATTCTAGCTAGAATCTCGAAAGGCCCTATGTATCCTGGATTCAGATTTCCATGCTTTGCAAAGCGTATCAATCCTTTCTAGGGTGAGACTTTCAAAAGGAATCAGCATCCCACCTGGAACTCCAATGGTTTTCTTCGCTTGTCTACGTAGCTTTTCTACCGGTCTCTAGCGGCTTTCAGTCGTTCACGAATCTGAACGATCTTCTCCATCGTATCTCGAATGATCTCTAGACCCGTGAGAGTGCTTTTAGGAACTCGTCCTTTAGCTAACTGAGTGTCACCCACCTCAACCCAGCACAGTGGGGACCTGCACTTTCGGCCGTAGAGGGATTCGAATGGAGCAGCCTTGATGCTCGTGTGATAACTGTTGTTGTAGGAAAATTCAACAAGGGGTAAGTGGGTATCCCATGCCTTACCAAAGTCTATCACACAGGGTCACAACATATCTTCCAAGGTTTGGATAGTTCTCTCACTTTGTCCGTCGGTCTGCGGATGGTAGGTCGTACTCATGTCCAACCTCGTTCCTAAGGAGCTTTTTAGTGATTGCCAGAATCTCGAAGGGAATCTGCTATCCCTATCAGAGATAATAGATATGGGAAAACCATGCAGTCGTACAATCTCCCTAATGTATGTTCTTGTGAGTATCTCCATCTTGTCTGTTTCCTTGATGGGTAGGAAGTGCGCGGACTTGGTCAATCTGTGGACGATGACCCATATGGTATCAAGCCTACCCTTGTCTTGGGTAGCTTGGTTATGAAGTCCATAATGATCCGCTTCCACTTCCATTCAGGTATCTCCGGTTGCTGTAGTAGACCTGATGGTTTCTGGTACTCGACCTTGACCTTGGCGCAAGCAAGGCATTTACTCACGAAGGTAGCATTCTCTGCTTTCATGTTAGGCCACCGGTATGACTTTTTAAGATCCAAATACATCTTATCTGAACCTGGGTGGACGGAATATCGAGTGTTGTGCGCTTCCTTCATGACCAAGTCTCTGAAGCCACCGTGTCGTGGTGTCCAGATCCGGTTCATGAGATATAACGCTCCGTCACCCTTAACTTCTAGGTTCTTATCCATTCCTCACAGGGATTCTCCTGCTACATTTTCGGTTTTCAAGGCTTCGTGCTGAGCCTCCTTAATCTGTGCGGATAGATGCGAATGGATAGTCATTGTTAATGACTTGATCCTTCGTCCAGAATATTCTTTCTGGCTTAGGGCGTCTGCTACTACATTGGCTTTACCCGGATGATAATGAATTTCACATTCGTAGTTTGTTGTCTCATATTGAGCTCCTTCTGGTTGAATATGTGTTGGAGGCTTTTATGGTCGGTGTATATCATGCTCTTCGTACCGTACAGGTAGTGTCTCCAGATCTTTAGGGTGAACACAACCGCTCCTAGTTCGAGGTCGTGTGTGGTGTGGTTGACTTCGTGTGTCTTTAGCTGTCTTGAGGCGTAGGCGATGACCTTACCTCGTTGCATCAAAACACAACCAAGCCCTTGTTTTGATGCATCGCAGTAAACCACGAAATCTTCTGTCCCTTCGGGGAGGGATAGTATCGGTGCGGTGCACAAGGATCGTTTTAGGGTTTGGAATGCCTTCTCTTGTTTCTCTCCCTAGTCAAAGGCTACTCCTTTCTGGGTCAATGTTGTAAGGGGTTTCGCGATTCGAGAGAAGTTTTGTATGAACCTGCGGTAGTAGCCAGCGAGGCCTAGAAATTGATGAATTTATGTAGGCGTCTTCGGTGCTGAACAGTTCTCAATAACTTTCACTTTGGATGGGTCCACATGGATTTCTTCTTCGCTAACCACGTGTCCTAAGAATTTGACTCTCCGGATCCAAAATTCGCACTTAGAGAACTTCGCATATAGCTTCTCCGATCGTAGGGTTTCCAAGACTTGTCGTAGATGATCGCTATGCTCCTCCTTACTGCAAGAGTAGATAAGTATGTCATCAATGAAGACGATGATGAACTGATCCAAGTAGGGGCGACACACCCTATTGATTAAGTCCATGAATATTGCGGGTGCATTGGTCAGTCTGAACGGCATCACTACAAACTCGTAGTGTCCGTAACGAGTTCGGAAGGATGTTTTCGGGACATCCTCCTCAAGCACTCAGAACTGGTGATACCCGGACCTCAGATCAATCTTGGAGAAGTAACTTGCCCCTTGCAGTTGGTCAAATAAATCGTCTATACGAGGAAGAGGGTAACGATTCTTGACCGTCAGCTTGTTGAGTTCTCTGTAATCGATGCACATACGGAACGATCCGTCTTTCTTCTTTACGAACAAGACCGGTGCTCCCCAGGGTGAGAAGCTTGGTCTTATAAAGCCCTTGTTGACCATCTCATTAAGTTGACCTGACAGTTCTTGCATCTCAGCAGGCGCTAGACCATAGGGAGATTTAGCTACGGGGGTAGCTCCTGGAATTAAGTCGATTCTGAACTCATCCTGACGTTGGAGAGGTAAACCTGGTAGCTCTTCTGGAAAAACGTCGGGGAAATCGCATACTACGGGGAAGTATTTTAGATCTTTCGTTTTCTGGCTCGTATCGACGACGTGTGCAAGGAATGCACGATATTCCTTACACAAGTACTTCTGGGCTTGAATACTTGAGATGATACGAAGGCTCGTACTGGGTTTGTCTCCGTAGATCATCAGGGTTTCGTTATTCGGTAGGTTTAGACGGATAGCTTTGTCGAAGCACAGTATATCGGGATGATGGAGACTCAACCAGTCCATGCCCACAATGACACAGAAACTCTTGATCGATACTGGGATGAGGTCGATTGGGAACGAGTGATTATCTTGCGTGAGGGTACAACCCATGTAGATCTCGTTAGAACTCTCTGTCTTTCCGTTAGCCATTTCTATGACGAAGGTTTCTTTTAATGGTTGCGAGGATTGTTTAAGTAAGTGTTTAAAGTTTTGGTTTACGAAGCTTCTTTCTGCCCCACTATCGAATAGGATACAAGCATAAGAGTTATCAAGAAGGAACATACCCGTGACTACTGTGGGGTCTGCTACTGCTTCATTGTGGCCAATAGCCAGTAGTCTTCCTGTTCTTCTCGTATTCCTAGCTTTCAGACAGTTTCTTTTTAAATGCCCTACTTCGCCACAGCCATAGCAGGTATGGCTTACTCCCGAGCTGGGGACCTGAGAAATGGGTTTGGGATGAGATCTGCAAAACCGGGAGATATGGCCCTTCCGGTCGCAGTTCGTGTAGTGCATTTCACGACAGGGGCTGTTATGATGGAAAGGGCACTTGGTGTACTTGGGTAAGTTTCCAGCATAAGTTTTGGTTGGTACAGGGGTAGTAGTAGTAGTGGCAGCATAGACAGCCACCACTTGTTGGTTCTTTGAAGAGGATTGGGTTGATTTTCCCTTCTTCTGGTCCCACCGTTTCCTCTTGTTGTCGGATGTTTTGATTGGTGCAATGGCAACCGTTGTTGTTGTTGATGGAGTGGAAGGGGTTCATGATCGATCAACCTTTGGGCCAATTCCTTGGCACTGTCAAAAGTCGTAGGGCGTGATGCTAAAACGTTCCCTTGATATGGGGGTACTAAACCCCAGATGTAGCGTTCAATTTTCTTGCCCTCAGTAGGGATCATGTTAGGACACATAGTTACTAGGTCGCAGAACCTGGCCGTATAAGCCACTACGTCGGTCCCCTTCATCTTGAGGTTCCAGAGTTCCTCCTCGAGTTTCTGTATCTCGCCCCTAGGGAAGTACTCCCTTATCAGAAGGTCTTTCAGTGTGTCCCAGCCCATGGCATTGGCCGTTACCAAGGAGAGTGATTTGACATGGCCATTCCACCATTTTAGGGCCCTTTCAGTGAAGGTGCAAGCAGCGAACTTAATCTTGCTTTCCTCGGGGGCACGAACACATCTCGAAGATGGCTTCAGTTCTTTTGATCCATTGGGACAGTGAAATGATCCCTCCAGTTCCATTGAAGAATGTGGGTTTGCATCTCATGAAATCCTTATAGGTACACCCCTGTGTACGTGAGTGGATTTCACCGTGTCTAGAGTTGGTGCCCATACCGGCTCCACTTGCATCACCAAAATTTATTTGGGCCATAGCTGTGGTTACAGCTGTCTGAAACATCACCGCATCGAACTGCGGAGGAGGAGGTGGTGGAGGCGGATTTTGATTCGCAGGTGGGTTCCAGGTTGGACGCTTTCGAGGAGGCATCTTTTACTAAAAATTTATAAAGATGATGACTATAGTGAGAACAATTGTAAGTATGATGAGAGTGGTTCATGGACTAAATTGCCATAGACTAATTGTCAGATAGGGTCATAACACAGAGTAGAGAAACATAAGAGTATAGACTTTTCCAACAAATTAGATAACTGCCAATACTACTGGTATTACTGATGTAAATAAGTTCGGGAACAGTTTTGTTAGACACCAAAAATATAATATCAAAATAAAAGATGAGTCTTGTATGTGCTCCATCTTCTCAAAAGCTGCATCTATACCTGTCTACTAATGACTTGAGAATACAAGTTATTTTGAAAACGAGTATCAACATAAAGCTGGTGAGTTCATAAGTATTTATTGTCATTGCATAAAAGTGTTTACAATCATGTAATATAATAACTGTTATCAAGGTTTGAAAATAGTATGATCCCTAGAAAATCCCATATCTTCCAGCAAAAGTAGTCTTCTACCAAGACTCGGTTATTTGTATGTTTGATCCTTTGAAAATGTAAAAGTTTTCCCAGTGAAACTATCAGTGTGAAAATATAGTTTTAAATTCCGTTCATATAAAGTAATTGGGAAAATAATGTTTTGCCCCAGCAGTCTAACTGCCGGCTTAATGTAATAAAGATGCAAACTCCAGGTAGTATTAAATGTACAATACACCTCGGGGAGTCTGTTTTACTTTTAATTCTTAATGTGTTAATTAAAAAGTCTGAATGTGAACTCGTATGTAACCATGCTGATTGACGATCAAATAACAGATGACCCTCCAGGTCACACATAGCATGGTGACATTTTGTCACCCCTGGGCCTAGTCGGCTCGGACTATAGCTAGCAGTCGGGATGTGGGAGTGTTTGTCCCATATAGATCTATACACATAATGCCCGCTCTCCATCTAGGAGACTCTGGTTACACGGTGATCGCATAGTGAAGTGTCGTATCGAGAAGTAGTATGCCACATTTAATTTTAGTATATTCTCTTGTATTAGAGTATAATGTACTTCTTGGTATAATGTAGTGAGTGTTCTCTTATATAGTATATAGTATTCTTTTCGCATAGTATTTAGCATGTATAGACTCATAACTGTACTAACTACAGTAAGTGTCATGATAATAATAGTAATGAGCGGTAATCCTTAACTATACCTATTATAGTTAAATAAAGATGTTAGTTGCATGCATTTGATACACAAAGGTATTGAAATGAAGTGAAGACTTTTATATCCAACACAATATATATATATATATATATATATATATATATATATATATATATATATATATATATAATATAACTAAGAATTCAATGATAGTCGGACAGATAACAGAATACCCTAAGTCCACAATCAAATAAGAACAGGAAGTAAGATGAGCTATCAGTTCTAAGTCCTTCAATTCTTACTTATATAAATATATTGCTGTGGATATGATTTGGGAATAAAATAAGTTTAAAAGAGTTGGAAATAGTTTTATAACAATTTAACATGAAAATAAGTGTGATAAACATTTAAAACAATTTTGTTGGCAAAGCATGTTAAAAGTATAGAAAATCCTTTTGGTTGCAAGTTATAAATCGCATGTGATTGATACTATAACTTGTTTGATTTAACTTGTATTCCCCCCCTAAAATCGTTTAAAAAAATTAAAAGGTTGATTAAGGGGTATGAACTCACCTGTAGTGAGCGAATTGATGGAAGTGCCAAGTAGGAAGCTAGGTGTCAAGTGAGGACTTGAACACACACCCGGATCCTATGTAACATGCAGTGATACATAATTGTATCCAATTAGCTATTTAATCACTAATTTAGTAATTAAAGACACTCTAATGCATGAAAACACTTTGTTTCAAGTGCTAGGAGTGCTACGGGTTGCATCTAAAGAGTGTATGGTCTCACTATGGAGTTTACTCCTCAAATGGTTGTCCTAAGGGGTGTTTACGGTTGAGGGACCATTTCCCCCATGAGTTTACGGCCATAAACTCATGGGAATGGTGTTTTTGAGTGCTTCAAGGTGTCATGCTTCATAAAGAAGTGTCCTAGGGTTGAATCAAAGGCTTAGGAAGTGGTTAGGGCTTGAAATGGCACACTTTTTGGAGTTTACGGTCCTTGGACCACCTTTGAGAGTTTATGGTCGTAAACCCATGAGTTTATGGCTGTAAACTCATGGTTACTCCAACCATTTCGTGTTTTTGGTGTTTCTAGTTCATGCATGCAAGGTTTCTAGCCTCTTGTCTAAGTATTAGGGGGTGTTAGGGCATGAAAACACCCTTTGGGGGTGTTTACGGTTTTGGGAGATCACCAAACCGTAAACCCATGTTCTTGGGGGGCTTTGGTATTTAGTCCATGGATTTTCAAGCATACTAAGCAAACAACTAGCTAGGAGGAGTATACTTACTTAAAGGAGGCTTGTAAGAGTGCTTAGGACCCAAGAACACTAGTGTGTGTTCTAGAAGAACACTTGAAGATCTAAGAAAAACCAAGAATCCATGGATGAAAAGATGTATAAACACTAGATTAAGTGTTGTATGAATGAACCTAGGAAGGATGACTTACATTTTTGGCGGATTTTGACGAAATGTATGATGATAGTTTTGAGAAAACTTGGTGTTCTTGAGGTTTGAAGTGTGAAAAAGGGTTTGAAATGATCAAGGCTCACCTTTATAGGTGGGAGTTCACGGCCCTAGTGAGTTTACGACCGTAAACTCCATGTTTACGGCCGTAAACTCCATCTCATGGAGTTTAAGGAATTACTTTGGTGTTAGGGTTTAGTGGTTGCTTTCTAACATTTGTTCCTTAAGTGTACAAGGCTCGGAATACTCAAACAGAATTTAAATTGTGCTAATTGATGGCAGAAATGAATTTGACTTTCAATGAAGTGTTAGACTGTAGAAATTATACATATGAAAAATTCGGGTTGTCACACAGAAGCCCTATGGGCTGTTACAACAACCAGAGATACCCGAGTGGAAGTGGGAGTGGATTACCATGGACTTCATAAAAAATTTACCCAAGAATACGGGTGGACACGATACCATTTGGGTGATCGTAGACAGACTAACCAGATCCACACACTTCCTTCAAATGAAAGAGACGGATAAGATTGAAAAGTTGACAAGAACGTATCTTAAAGACATCGTAAGGCTGCATGGTGTGCCGTTGTCCATAATCTCATATAGGGACAACCGGTACACTTCATGTTTTTGGCAATAACTACAAAAATCCTTGGGGACCCGACTCGATATGAGTACAACCTACCACCCACAAACAGATGGTCACTGTGAGCGAACCATTCAAACATTGGAAGATATGCTTCGTGCATGTGTGATGGACTTTGGAAAATCATGGTACGCTCACCTACCATTAATTGAGTTCTCTTATAACAATAACTACCACGTCAACATTAAAGCCACTCCGTTTGAGGAACTATCCGTATGTAAGTGCAGATCACCGTTATGTTGTGTTGACATTGGAGACACCCAACGGGCTAAGGGTCAAGTGACCAATAGCACCCTCGCCGACCTAGAAATCATACGGGAAACAACAGAGAAGATCGTTCAGGTATGAGAACGACTGAAAGCATCCCGAGATCGACAAAAGAGCTACGCCGACAGTAGGTGCAAGCCTTTGGAGTTCCAGGTTGGCAATCGAGTACTGTTAAAAGTATCTCAATGGAAAGGGATGATACATTTTGGCAAACGAGATAAACTGAATCCACGGTCTATAGAACCTTTTGAAATCCTTGCAATGATAGGTTTTGTAGCCAACAAGTTCCGACTACCACAAGAACTTAGCAATATACATCCCACCTTTCACGTGTCAATGCTCAAGAGATGCTTATCCGATGAAACCCTTGTCATTCTGTTAGACGAGATCGAGGTTAATGAAAGTCTGAATTACATTGAAGAACCGGTTGAAATCATGGATAGGGAGGTCAAACAAACGAAACAAAGTCACATTCCAATAGTGAAGGTCCGTTGGAAGCTAAGCGGGGACCTGAGTTAAAGGTCTAGTATGCTCAAGAGTCATATTAACGTGATATTGTTAATTTACATATGATACTAATGGGTTACACTAAGAACAAATTGATATAATTGATTATTTATTATAAATTGGTTTGAATAAATATTAAATAAACTCTTATAATTAAATTGGAAATTATTTATTTTTAGGATATAATAAATTTCATTAGCAAGTAACATTATATATAATTCATATGGTATGAATTAATAAGTCAAGCACAACATTTTGGACTAGATAAATTCTTTTGTCTTTTACCAAAAAGTTAAAGTTTATATTTTATAAACTTGGTTTATAAAATATAAAGCTTTTGTCTTCTTCCTTTTATTATTTTTATAAAATAAGAGTCAACAAACAAGAGTATGGCTTTCATGTTTGTTTAATCAAAAGTAATAAGAAGCATGGGAGACATGTACGCTTTAGGGACATGCTTGTCTAAAATGGAAGGACCTAATGGTTAAAGACTTCACTTTAAGAAAATATAAATATGAGGCTTCTACTCTTGAATTGGAAGCTTCATTCTTGCTTCCCAAAACTGTAACCTCCTTAGAGGAGGTTACTGTCTCGCTTTTCTTCATCTCTTCTTGAAGATTACTTGCATTTTCATGACCTCTTTAAGTTCATATTGGTTATGAACTTAAAGCTTAAGGGATTAAGAGTTTATGGACTAGCATCTACATCAAGTTGAGTCATTGTTGGTGTCTCAAAGGTCCACATTCTTCATCAACTTTCAAGCCTCCCAAGAGGACCCAAACAACTACAAAGGTTATCATTTCTTCACCTCTTCTTTGGTTGGTGTTTAAATCTTTCTACAACTTGCAAGGAGATCCTTGGTGGGTATAAAATGTTATGTTATGTTCAAAACTTTAAGTCTTCTGTTGCCATATTTTTCTAGTTTTTGAAACTATTTGTGAACAAAAACCCAACAATTGGTATCAGAGTCACCTTGCAAGTTTGGTTAGATTTTTTGATTTTTGAAAATCTTAGTTTTTGTAGAATATGGATAACTTATTTTTGTATAAAAATAAGTTCATGCATATTTTCTTTGCAACTTTTTTTAATTGTTATTTTATGTGACAAAAGTTCCATGAATCTTTTCTCATTTAAAGTTGTCTTAGAAAAACAAATGTTGTTTTATGAATATATTGATGTATATTATGTGCATAAACTAGTCAATGACTATTGTGTTTGTTGTGTTATTAAAATGGTTGTGATAATTTATTTATTCATATGGTATGTAATAAATTAAATAGATTAGTTTTCGTGGTTTATTTTTGTAAGTAATAGATTAGTTTTTAGAATTAATTTATTTGTACAAAAATATAACAAGAGATGAAGTTTGAAACATTTTTTGAAGACAAAAGAGCAATTTTCGAGTCTAAAAGGTGTGCAGGATTTCCAGTGACATTTTTTGAAAAGTGTCACTAATGTTGTTTACAAAGGGTTGTTGGACTTTTAGCGACAGTTGTTGAATTTTAGCCTTCAAGAAGTTTTTCCAATCTTTTGCAAGCAATTGGTGTTTACTCAAGTGCGAGCTTCTACAACAACATTACAAGAAGTTTTTTGGTCCCCGTAAATGTCCCTTTAGGAATGGACTTGGCATCTTTTTTATTGGCTCACAAAAATATCATTCATTGGTTACGTTTATGCACATATCTTTTTATGCATGTTTGTATTGTTTATTTTATGTAATTATTATGTGTGGTTGATAAATTAGTTTTTCAAATGCTAAAATAATTTTGGACAAAATAAACATCACATGGAGTTTGAGTTTTCAAAATTTGACATAAGATGTAACAATTTATTATTTTAAAAATAAAACCCGGTTTTATAAAATCGTTAATAACGACAAATTTTGAAATACTCCATTATAAGTTTTAAAATGGTGATTTTTGTAACTTATACAAACTCCAAATATAAAAGTAATAAATTGAAGTTTTATTAAAGATATATAAGGTTCAAATGCACTGAAAATTAATACCGGTTATTAAAATTGAATTGCGTCAAATTATATAAAAACTAGCTTTTTATATAGAAACTTTAAAAACGATTTTCTTTTCCATGGTTTATTATATGCATGTAATAACCATGATATCATATGTTTTTAAACTAGAATTATAAAACATATAAAGACCCTTATTTTACAAACCTCAAATTTATGCAATCCTTTTGAAAAACATCCGCACATCTCTTGTATGCACTAGTGGGATAAAAGATACCTAACCGCTTAGTGTTATGTTTTGATGGTAGGGGTGTCTTCGCGATTTCTATAACCAAGTTATAGGCCGATTACACAAGTTTTTCAGATTGGACGATTTGATCGGAAATCTTTTGTGATAAAGGATACCTAAGTACGAGAAATATGAGTCATAGATGAGATCAAACATGTCTAATTAAATTTGTGATCCCAAAAATCTAGGAATTATATAGTAAGATATAATTTATAATCGATATCTACCGGACTGAAGTCAAATGAATGGATAAAGGATACCTAACCATTAATTTTTTTGCAACTTGAATCCTAGACTTTGATAATTAGTGTTTTTGGAAACTAAAAGGGTATTAATTATTAAAGATTAAATATTGAAAATACTAAATGAATTTTGTTAAACTTTTGTAGTTATATAATCCATTCTCATTATCATGAATCGTCTTTTTCTTTAATGACTTAATGAAACAATAACATTCAATACATACAACTTCAATGAATGGGTTCATGTCTTAAGAGACAATCTTGTAAGAGATATGAAATTGTATACACTTAAAGATCATAGTCCTAAACAATTTGCTTTGAGCAATGAACCTAAACATGATACCTAGTAAAGGCATCACCGTGATGCTAAAGATGCTTCTAACATCAAGCTAGGAATAGTTATTCACGACTTCTAGGAAGTCTTGGATAAATTAAACATATATCTAATGATATGACAGGTCAAGCAATATTCCAATAAATACAATGATATTTTATTTAAAGCTAGTTTAAACATTGGAATAATGCAATGCTAAAAGAATCACCTTGTGTGATCCAGGAGGCCCATGTTTTATGGACTGAACACCTTTAATCCCAAGAAATCTACTAAATCCCACATAGATGGATCTTGTTTCTTTTGTGAAGAAACTGGACACTGGAAGAGGATTTACTCCTCTTATTTGGAAAGTAAGTCTGGAAGAGACTAGTACTTCTAGTATCTACTAGATAGAACTCATACTTTTCGTATAACACTTAGGTACTTAGTACTTAAATTTTAATATAATATTTGTAAATGGCTTGCAAATATTTATCGAAGAGTAACTAGCTGGGCACAATCAAGTAGGAACTATACTCTCGAAGTTTAGTTTATTATTTATGCTTAGAACATAAATTACTTGTAATGTAAAACAATATTTGTTTTGGAACAATGTATATTTCAATTTAGCATGTCTAAATCTACGTCTCAGTTATTTTATTCAAATGTTTGATCATTTACTTAATCATTTTTCATAACGATAATATTCATACTGAAATGATTAACTTGTATTTATGAGACTAGATCTCTTAATAGAATCATAAAGTAAATATCAACATTTTATAAATAAAATTAAGTTCTATATGCAAACACATTTGACTTAGAGTTGCTTTAAATCAAACTCATCTTTGACATTGTTATCTTTATTATATAAATGTCATTCATATATTCCAACTTCAAGAAATGGATCTTTAAAGTCAAATAATGTAGTTTATTTGACATATCTTAACCTTATTTATATGTAAAGGATTCCTAATGATATTTTCACTAAGTTCATGTACAGAAAATAATTAAGGAACTATATACTTTGGAGTATGACTTCCTTTCTAATGAATGTCTCAGATTAAGCATAAGATAGCAAATCAACTTTGTTAACAACTATAGTAGTTTTACTTATATTTTACGTGCTAAAGCATAATTGTGAAATCTTTGTTGAAGTTTTCAAAAGTCGAGATACGCACCGGTAAGAACCATCTAAGGCCTTAATGATAATAAATGATGAATTAAATCTTACTTGGTATGATTTACTTTCTAGTCGGTAGAAATATCCTCCTTTAATCTTTTTGCGATAATACTTCAATCACTATTAATTGTATCTTGGATACAAATACCAATTGATAAGTAGATTAAACACTTTATAAGACTTAGTATGGAAAGGCTCCATCCTCATATTACTTAATATTTTATGGTTTTGAAGTCGATGTTCGACTAAAGCTTCTAAACCATAAATCTATTAAATACATATTTGTATATATATATTACTCTAAATGTGGCTTAGATTGTTATATGCAAAACCACCAAGAATAGGTTCTCTTATTCTTGTGAAAACTAAGTTAGTAGAAAGCAAGCTTCTAATGATAAAGCAAGTGGGAGGTACATGGAACTTGAAGCAGCTCAAGAACCATAACCGTATGTAGTAATAGTTGACACTTGTTTTAACAAGGATTTTAAACTTGAATAATAGTTATTCACAAACACAAATTGTCCGCGTTAGTGGTAGAAATCATCCATGACTTGAGAAATGTGGAATCTCTCATTGATGAGCTTTTATTGATTGTTTCCGGAAAATCCATAAAAACCCAAGATGTTATGTCAGATCTTGAATCTGATAAATGACTTAGATTCGTAAACATGAGATATAATCCATGTATGAGAATTAAGTATGAGCTTGATTAAAATTTATCCCTATATCAAGGCTAGAAGGAGTAAATAATTCTTCTACAAAGAATAAATTACATGGATAACCACAAACATTTAAAGCAAGACTTGTTATAAAAGGATTTTCTCATAATCATGTCATTGACTATGGTCCTCATCATACTCATGACATTGACTGTGATCAAACCTTTTTCATATGTAGCTATGATTAGATCAACAAGGATATTATTTTCTATAAATTAATATTCTTAGTATGAGATATAGTAAATAGATTTCAAGAAAATTTGCTTTTCTTAATGGACATCCACTGGAAGATATCTATATAGATTAGCCTGGAGGTTTTCTTAATCATTGAGAAACCGCAATGTGTGTTTTTTATATCAAAATGAATAGAACATGTGTGTTTACTAAAGAAAACATCTCAATTTTACAATCAACATTTTATGTGAAACCGCAATGTGTGTTTTTTATATCAAAATGAATAGAACATGTGTTTACTAAAAACTAGTCGGAGCATAGTAAAATTCCCAATCTTGTATGAATGAGACATACTTAATTATTTAAAATCACATTCTGACTAAGCAAGGTCGCTTTCACCTTGACTCGGAAAGCGTTTCTAAAATGAAAGACTTAGGAAGGAGAAGATACATTCTTGGAATGTAAAATCTATAAGGGATAGATAGAAGGAATGTTAAAAGTTTCATATCCATATACATATATTGGAAATATATTGAAATGGATCAAGACAAAAGATTCTTTTGGAGAGTTCTTGGCATTGTCATACGGCACCATTTTGAGCTCGCCTCAAAAGTACATAGCTCATAGGCTTGAACTAGATGAAATGATTTATATTCTATTTGCTTGGAAAATGAATTCATCATTTATGCCATATTAGGCATAGGACATGGTATTTGATCATGTTGTAAGCATGTCATAGGATACTAATTGAATACATGGTTTAGTCACTATATGACTAAGAGAGGATTCTAATAGTACTTTAGAAGAACTAGGGGAACGTATATGAGACAATCAGTTTAGAAAGGGTCTTTATGGAAAGAGCTACACAAGATATTAATTTCTAAACAGATATAAGTAATTATGAATTTTAATTGGATGTTGACTTCGTTATGGAATGAAGAGTAAGTCTTCTTGGAATGAGGTCTAAGAAAAACATAATGACACAATCTACAACATAATAAGAATACATTACTTTAGAAGTTAATTTCAAATATGATTGGATGAATGGGATTATTGAAAAATTATGTTGATTTCTGCCATTCAAGTATCACATAGAAATCTTTGTGACTTTGAGAGTATACTTAATCAAGCTAAGAGACTTTGTATCACGAAAGAACACCAATCATATTCTCCAAGATATTTAACTATACTTAGAGTAAAAGTTAAGTATGGAGATGATAGTATCATAGAATTCACACAAACTAAATTTTGTTAGATCCAATGATAAAGTCATTCTTTTGAGCTACGTATGAACGGTGACACTTCAACTATAAGACTTTATTATTCTAGAAATGGGTTTTTGATTTGGATTTAGCATTTAGATATTGGAACATTATAACAACAACTATTAAATAATATTACGATATATTGGGATATAGTCATCACATTAATACTTGTGTTCTATATTAACATGTTTAATCCATGAATAATGTTATTATTCTAAAAGTTTATAGTTGGTTATAATTTGTAGGAGAAATTATAAAGTAAGACTAATATGAATTGGATTGGTTGACTCTCATTATATGAAAGTAGGCAAGTGGTTGTAACCAAGTTTCATAGGTACTTGTTGTTGGATTTGGTGTCAAAGCCCATGTAACACATGTTCTAGGTATTGATTTATTTTTATAATTTTAGGGTTTTGTGCATGGGATCGACGATTTGGGGCACTCCAACTCGTCGAGTAGAGACTGTTAGTGGACGCGGGGTTTGGGTCCAACTCGATGAGTCGAAAGGCCCCGACTCGACAAGTAGGAGATGTGAAGAGAAACCCTAAATTTTAGGGTTTGAACCCTATTTAAAGAACTTATTGCGCCTCTTGTGGCCTCCCTTATCACCCTAACATCCAGAGAAAACTCTAGACCGATCTTGAACCTTCTTGAGTGAGAGAAAGAGCCTTTGGAAGTGATTTTGGGGAATTTGTGAAGGATTATAGAGCTTGAAGAGGAAGGAGCAAGGAGAGGAGTAGTAAATCTAGTATCTACTCTATCTTGGACATCATTTTGAGGTATAAAGTCGTCACCTTAATCTCTAGTTGATTAGATCCCTTTTCTTGGTATTAAATGGCTATTCTTGGTGCAAAATGGAGTCAAGCTTGGATCTGGACTTATCATAAGAATATGGTTCCAGATCTAGACCTCTCAAGGTCCCCAATGGCATAAAGTTGCTCACTTTATGCAACCTATCCCTTTCCATGTACAAAAACCTTGTAAGAAGCCTAGTTTTGGGGTTATGGCCTTGTATGGCCTTGCAAGCACATAAAGTTTGAAACTTTACGTGGTATCTGCACTAAGGGAGCTTGGATCTGGATTTTGGGACCATAGATACCACTAAAAAGGGTTGAACTTCTTAAGGACTGAAGGAACTCGTTGAGTCCCTTAGCTGACTCGACGATTCGGGGTAGGGTTTACCTGTTTCTCGGTTTTTGGATAAGTGCAGCGAAGGATAAGTGTAACGTGCGTGATCAGCCGAGCCAAGTAAGTAGTTCCCCAATATGTTTGTCATGTTATACTAATATTTGAGCCGTGATAATCGTATGGAACTTGCTATGTGTATGCTTTTAAAATTGTATACGGTTAGGAGCTTATAGCCTTAGAATGATTGATTTGGCCTTATTTCATGTTCCTTGTATGGTTATGGTCCTAGGGTAGAATTTCTTATTCGAAAGTCTATTTGATCATTTTCTGTGAATAATTTGCATGCATAAAGGCAACTTGTTATGATTGGTCTAATTGATAAGGGTAGAGAAAATCTTAGGGCATCCTAGGATTTGGGTTATACGGTGGTTTGTGGTATATGATTCATTTTGGGATGAACTGGAGTTATCAGGTAGAGCTTTGGGGAAAGGTACAGGTAGGTGTGAAAGGTAGTATTAGTCCTGTACTACTGAAAGCACAGGACCTGTACCCGAACTAGTGCTAGATCTGATAGCTCTAAGGATGACTGATGTGGGAAGATCTCCTATATAGATGTCCTAATTATTATGGTTTATGACATTTCAGTTCAACATGGTGGTGACACGATTTGGGACAAGGGGGTCAGGATCGGGATCAGGGCTTGGATCCAGATCGGGCAGCAGTACCGAGCCCATTGATGAGAGGTTGCGCGAGATCATTGCACCCGAGGTTACGAACTGCATCCTTGACGTGACCCTAGTGATCTTTGGGACGGTCAAGGAGGGTATAATGTAGATCATAGAGGAGAGGCTCAAGTCATTCATGAAACATCCGGGATTTAAGGTATATTAATTATTCTTTTTATTTTGAGTTTTGTGGAGGAACTCGGCGCGTTGGTGCGTAGACTCGCCGAGTTGAGACGCGGTTCCTCACCCGGATTGATGCCTGGACTCGGCGAGTCGCCTTGGTAGACTCGGCGAGTCTATGCTGTTTAATGAAACCCTAATTTCTTGGGTTTGAGGCGTATTTAAAGGGCCTTATGGCCGTCATTTGTGCTCACCAGTCCCCAGAGAGAATCCCTAGTGAGCTTGAGCGTTTGGAGTGAGAGAAGTAGCCATTGTTGATCTTGGAGGTGTTATCTAGCAAGGGAAAGGAAGCCATAGCCAAGGAGAAGCAAGAGGATCAGCTTTCTGGAGGTTTGAGGACCAGGGCATCACATTTGAGGTACCATTTTCGATCCATTCTCTACTTGTGTGATGTCATCTTGATTTAGGGTTTGTTGAACCCTTTTGTGGCTAGATATAGTGCTTCCTTGGTCCCTTAATCGAGTTAGGCTCTGGATCTGGACCCTTGGAGGTCCAGAGTGTCCCTTTGTCCAAGCTTTTTGTGAATCCATGGAGGTTTTGGCTTGGGATCTTTGTGTTTGAGGTCAAAACATCATATGTGAGTCATTATGTGTGTTATGAGCGCCAAGACACGAACTTTACATGATAAATATGCTTGGAAGGACTGAATCTATGGGTTAGTGAAGCAGATCTGACCTCAGAAGGTCATTTGGGGTTGTGCATGGAATGCACTCGCCGAGTCCATTCCCAGACTCGGCGAGTTGGTGCGGGATGTTCAGTAATGTCGAACCAGGGGTTGAGTCACCGAGTTGGGTGAGTGACTCGGTGATTCGGAAGAGATTCAGAGGGATCGGGTTCCCGTAGGGACTCGGCGAGTCCACGCCAGACTCGGCGAGTCGGGTCAACCGTTGACCGTTGACCATTGACTAGAGTTGACTGGTTTGACTTCGTGGTATTAGTCAGCCAGAGTCAAGATAGTTTTAAGTAGAATCATGTGTGTGTTGTAGGAGGACGATAGCTCGGGAGATCGAGCACTAGCGATTACGAGATTTACGAGACCTCGAGATACGCGAGGTGAGTTTTCTCACTATACTGTACCCGGAAGGGTTTTATCGTGTGACCGGAAGGTCGTATATGCTAAGAGTTGTATGCATTGTATGTTATAAGTTAATCGTTTATATGTGCCATGTATGATATGCTTAATATGGGCCGAAAGGCGTATATGTTATGGGCCGGAAGGCGTAGTGATGTGGACCGTAAGGTTGACGTAGGTAAGACCGGAAGGTTTACCTAGTCGGGACGGAAGTCCCCTGAGACACGTGGACCGGAAGGTCAGGACCTGGAAAGGCGTATGTGTGTAAGTTGTATTTTGGGGAACTCGCTAAGCAATTATGCTTACAGTTGTTGTGTTATGTGTTTCAGGTACTAGCGAGGACCGTGGGAAGGCGCCGACATGATTGTACACACTGACGGAGGAATTGTTTGTATGATCATGGGATGTATTTTGTTATGATAACTTTGTTCATGTTTGAATTGGGAATATTAAACGATGGTTTTGATGTTTACAAAAATAAAAAAATTTGTTTTAAAATTTACGTTGTTACAAGTTGGTATCAGAGCCTTGGTTTGAGGGATTCGGGTACACCTTCGGGCGTAACTGAACTCAAACCGGGGATTTGAGGAAAATTTTAATAAAAATTTGATAAAAGATTTTGAAACAACCAAAGGAGAAGCAGTGTGTACGGTCAGCCAGCGCCCGAACGGTAAAATCCCCAAAATACCCTTACAATATATGTTATGAAATATGTTATGATATGATACGCATGCTAGTAGACTAGGTATTCATATTAGGACTAGGGTGGCCTGATTTGTGATGCCTTAGTCTAGGGGAAGCTGTTGCTATGAGATGCTTTGAGTGTGAGTGGGTAGCCAGTGCATAGCGAGAATAGAGTACTCATGATCCGGAGTTCGGGGAGGAGGACTTGGGGTGAATGCTGATGCGGTGTAGTCGGTAGTATTGGGCCCGTACTACTGAAGACACCGGGTCAGTGGGCAACCCAAGTAAGAATCCTTGGGTATCGGAGACCGAGTAGGGTGGCGTTATCGAGTGCAATTATGCTCGATGGAGTCTCTGATATTTTTTCTGTTGTATTTCAGAGGCATCATGGTTGGGACGCATCACAGACTTGAGACAAGCGGTGTGAGTGACGAGGAGCTTCGTCAGATGATTCATGATGAGGTAGCTGCAGCAATCCGGGCTGAGATTCCGGAGATGTTTGGGTCTATCAAGACCATGCTGTTGGAGACTTCTGATGAGCGGTACGCCGCGGTGACTGAGGCTGCGGCCGCTGCAGCTACAACAGCTGTGGCTGCTGCCAGACCACAGAGAGGTGACTCGTTGCTATTTCGAGAGTTCAGCAACACGAAGCCACTCGAGTTTGACGGGACGCAGGATCCGATCGCTGCGATGAGATGGATTGCTGATATTGAGGGATGCTTCTACACTTGTTCATGTCCGAAGCATCTGAGGGTACGGTTCACTTTGAACCAGCTCCGCCTGGGAGCAAAGGATTGGTGGAAGTTCGTGACGGCGAACTTCACTCTTGCAGAGGTTTCAGCCGTGACTTGGGAGAGATTTACTGCTATGTTCAGAGACGAGTATGTTCCCCCGGTGGAGAGGGAACGGTTGGTTCAGGAGTTCTTGACCTTCAAGCAGGGTAATGATTCTGTTATGGTGATCACTCGGAAGTTTCATGAGAGGGCGATGTTTTGCCCTGAGCAGGTGTCCACTGAGCAGGCTCGGATGAGCCGATATTTGGGTGTCCTGAGGAGGGATATCCGGGAGTTCATACCGAACTCGTCATACCAGACCTTTGATGAGCTCCAGGCGAATTCCAAGAAGAGAGAGATCGAGTTGGAGACCCAGGCCAGGGAGGAGGCCGAGTCTCAGCGGGTGGATCGGCGGCCGGCTCAGTCTCAGCTGGCAGCCAAGCAGACTAAGTCCGCCGATTCGAGGACGGGAGGTCAGAAGGGCCGCACTTGCGGAAAGTGCGGCAAGGGTCATGAGGGGACATGTCGATCAGGTGCTTGCTACAAGTGTGGCAAGGAGGGGCACATTGCTAGGGATTGCCCCAAGGGATTTATGGTTTGCTTCCATTGCAACCAGACCGGCCATCGGAAGGCCGAGTGTCCTCAGCTTCACCAGGGATCAGCACAGGGATCTGCGCCTACGACTAGGACTACCGAGACTCGGCCGGTGAAAGCCGAGGCTTCGAAGGCTCGTGGTAGAGCTTTTTAGTTGACTGCGGAGGAGGTTCGCGCGACGCCCGATGTCGTAGCTGATATGTATTCTTTCGTGTATTTACTTTTATGCTAAGATATTGTGCTTATATTATGATATGCGTAGGTACTTTTCTTGTGAATTCTGTACCTGCCTTGGTATTATTTGACTCAGGTGCGAGTCGGTCTTTTGTATCTTTGGCTTTTAGCCAGCACATCGGTATTGATCGGGAGGTGATGAGTCGACCCCTGCGGGTTTCTATAGCAGATGAGAAAGCGGTATACGCCACTCACGTGATTCGAGGATGTGTGCTCGAGATTTTTGGGGTCAAGTTCCTTATAGACTTGGTTCCTATAGCGATGGGGGATGTCTGCGTCGTCGTGGGCATGGACTGGTTGAGTAAGTTTGGGGCAGTCATTGATTGCGAGAGACAGCTGGTGACTATACGAGACCCTAGTGGGGGAGTGCTTACTGTGTATGGCGAGGGGACCCGGTGTGGGTCAGCTTTTTGTTCGGCAGCCAGGGCGAGACAGAGTTTGCAGCAGGGCTGCAGTGGATTCATAGCCTATGTGATGGACACTCGAGTGGCCGCGGGGAGGCCAAATTCGGTTGACGAGGTTCCAATAGTATGCGAGTTTTCGGATGTGTTCCCCGAAGAATTACCAGGTATGCCTCCGGAAAGGCAAGTGGAGTTCCGTATTGATCTGGTTCCGAGAGCGGCGCCCATCACCAAGGCGCCTTATCGCCTCGCTCCACCAGAAATGCAGGAGTTATCCTCGCAGCTTCAGGAGCTGCTGGGAAAAGGGTTTATTCGGCCGAGTAGCTCACCTTGGGGCGCGCCGATTCTATTTGTCAAGAAAAAGGATGGTTCGCACCGGATGTGTATCGATTACCGGGAGTTGAACAAGTTGACGGTTAAAAACCGATATTCGTTACCTAGGATCGATGATCTGTTTGATCAGTTTCAGGGGGCATCTTGGTTCTCCAAGATCGACTTGAGGTCGGGTTATCATCAGATGAGGGTTCGGGATGAGGATATCCAGAAGACTGCGTTCAGAACTCGTTATGGACATTACAAGTTTGTGGTGATGCCTTTTGGGCTCACCAATGCCCCGGCTGCGTTCATGGATCTTATGAACCGGGTGTGCAGGCCGATGCTGGATCGGTCGGTGATCGTATTCATTGATGATATTTTGGTATACTCGAGGTCTAGGGAGCAGCATGATGAGCACTTGAGGGAAATTCTTGGAGTATTGAGATCGGAGAGGCTGTATGCCAAATTCTCCAAGTGTGATTTCTGGTTACGAGAGGTCCAGTTCCTAGGGCACCTTGTTAACCAGAAAGGGATATTGGTCGATTCGGCCAAGATTGAGGCGGTGATGAGATGGGAAGTGCCGAAATCGCCCACTGAGATCAGGAGCTTTCTGGGATTGGCCGGCTATTATCGAAGGTTTATCAAGGATTTCTCTAAGATCGCTGTGCCACTTACTAGGATGATCTGGAAGGGTGTTGCATTTTCATGGGGACCGGAGCAGCAGTCCTCATTTGAGACCCTCCGTCAGAAGTTGTGCGAGGCCCCTGTGCTTGCACTCCCGGAAGGGATGGATGATTTTGTGGTATACTGTGATGCATCTATATCTGGATTAGGGGCGGTGCTTATGCAGAGGGGACACGTTATAGCGTATGCTTCGAGGCAGCTGAAGCCTCATGAGTCGAGATATCCCACCCACGACCTGGAATTGGTGGCTGTGGTGTTTGCCCTCAAGATCTGGCGACACTATCTTTATGGGGTTCGGTGTACCGTATACACAGACCACAAGAGTCTGAAATACTTGATGGATCAACCAAACTTGAATATGCGACAGAGGAGATGGTTGGATGTGGTGAAGGATTATGATTGTGAGATCCTGTACCACCCGGGCAAGGCGAATGTAGTAGCCGATGCATTAAGCTATAGCGCGGAAAGCGCCCCGATTCGAGACATTTGTATGAGGTTGATGGTGATGACTCTGATTTTGGACACCATCCGAGGAGCTCAGGCTGAGGCTGCGAGACCAGAAAACCAGAAGAGGGAGCGGGTTGTCGGTCAGGTATCGGAATTCGTTACGGACGGACGGGGACTCATGACTTTTTAGGGTCGGATTTGGGTACCGTTTGTGGGCGGTACGCGTACTATTTTGATGGAGGAAGCGCATCGGTCGAAATTCTCGATTCATCCCGGGGCTACTAAGATGTATTTGGACCTAAAGAAGGAGTATTGGTGGCCCTGACTTGTCGTCAGGTTAAGGCCGAGCACCAGCGTCCGCACGGTAAATTGCAGCCGCTGGAGATTCCCGAATGGAAGTGGGAACAGATTACCATGGATTTTATCACCAAATTGCCAAGGACTGCGAGGGGGGTCGATGCAATTTGGGTGATTGTGGATAGATTGACGAAGAGCGCTCAGTTTCTAGCCATCAGTGAGAGCTCTTCTGCGGAGAAGTTGGCGGAGCTATACGTGAGGGAGGTGGTATCGCGGCATGGAGTACCTATCTCGATCGTGTCATACCGAGATGTGCGTTTCACTTCCAGATTCTGGAAGAAATTTCACGAGGAGTTGGGTACGAGGTTGCATTTTAGTACCGCATACCACCCACAGACTGACGGGCAGAGTGAGCGGACGATCCAGACGCTCGAGGACATGCTCCGAGCATGTGTGTTGGATTTCGGCGGGAGCTGGGATGCATATTTGCCATTGGCGGAGTTTTCCTACAACAACAGCCATCATTCGAGCATCGGTATGCCACCTTTTGAGCTGTTGTATGGGAGGAGGTGTCGTACCCCTATTTGCTGGGGTGAGGTAGGGCAACGCGTGATGGTTAGTACGGAGATAGTGCTTTAGACAGTAGAACAAATCCAGCAGGTCAAGCAGAGGTTGTTGACAGCTCAGAGTCGCCAGAAGAGTTATGCAGATAGACGGCGAACCGAGCTCGAGTTCCAGGTCGATGATTATGTTCTCCTGAAGGTATCTCCTTGGAAAGGAGTGATCCGATTCAGGAAGAGAGGCAAGCTAGGGCCCCGGTATATTGGGCCGTTTAGAGTGATCGCAAGGGTGGGCAGGGTAGCATATCGCTTGGAGCTACCTGCGGAATTAGAGCGGATTCATAATACCTTCCATGTGTCTCAGTTGAGGAAGTGTATAGCCGACGAGTCGGCGGTAGTGCCGTTGGAGGACATTCAGGTGGATGCGAGCCTGAACTACGCGGAGAGACCAGTTGCGATTGTGGATCGAAAGATCAAGGTTCTGAGGAACAAGGAGGTGCCTCTGGTACAAGTTCAGTGGCAACATCGGAAGGGATCCGAGTTGACCTGGGAACCAGAGCGGGAGATGCGGGAGCAGCATCCAGAGCTATTTCAGGATTAAGAATTCGAGGGCGAAGTCGGTTTCTAGTGGGGGAGAATTGTAACATCCGAGATTTCAGGTATATTAATTATTCTTTTTATTTTGAGTTTTGTGGAGGAACTCGGCGAGTTGGTGCGTAGACTCGCCGAGTTGAGACGCGGTTCCTCACCCGGATTGATGCCCGGACTCTGCGAGTAGCCTTGGCAGACTCGGCGAGTCTGCGCTGTTTAATGAAACCGTAATTTCTCGGGTTTGAGGCGTATTTAAAGGGCCTTATGGCCGTCATTTGTGCTCACCAGTCCCCAGAGAGAATCCCTAGTGAGCTTGAGCGTTTGGAGTGAGAGAAGAAGCCATTGTTGATCTTGGAGGTGTTATCTAGCAAGGGAAAGGAAGCTATAGCCAAGGAGAAGCAAGAGGATCGGCTTTCTGGAGGTTTGAGGACCAGGGCATCATATTTGAGGTACCATTTTCGATCCATTCTCTACTTGTGTGATGTCATCTTGATTTAGGGTTTGTTGAGCCCTTTTGTGGCTAGATATAGTGCTTCCTTGGTCCCTTAATCAAGTTAGGCTCTGGATCTAGACCCTTGGAGGTCCAGAGTGTCCCTTTGTCCAAGCTTTTTGTGAATCCATGGAGGTTTTGGCTTGGGATCTTTGTGTTTGAGGTCAAAACATCATATATGAGTCATTATGTGTGTTATGAGCGCTAAGACACGAACTTTACGTGATAAATATGCTTGGAAGGACTGGATCTATGGGTTAGTGAAGCAGATCTGACCTCAGAAGGTCATTTAGGGTTGTGCATGGAATGCACTCGCCGAGTCCATTCCCAGACTCGGCGAGTTGGTGCGGGATGTTCAGTAATCTCGAACCAGGGGTTGAGTCACCGAGTCGGGTGAGTGACTCGGTGAGTCGGAAGAGATTCAAAGCGATCGGGTTCCCGTAGGGACTCGGTGAGTCGGGCCAACCATTGACTGTTGACCGTTGACCATTGACTAGAGTTGACTGGTTTGACTTCGTGGTATTAGTCAGCCAAAGTCAAGATAGTTTTAAGTAGAATCATGTGTGTGTTGTAGGAGGACGATAGCTCGGGAGATCGAGCACTAGCGATTACGAGATTTACAAGACCTCGAGATACACGAGGTGAGTTTTCTCACTATACTGTACCCGGAAGGGTTTTATCGTGTGACCGGAAGGTCGTATATGCTAAGAGTTGTATGCATTGTATGTTATAAGTTAATCGTTTATATGTGCCATGTATGATATGCTTAATATGGGCCGAAAGGCGTATATGTTATGGGCCGGAAGGTGTAGTGATGTGGACCGTAAGGTTGACATAGGTAAGACCGGAAGGTTTACCTAGTCGGGACGGAAGTCCCCTGAGACACGTGGACCGGAAGGTCAGGGCCTGGAAAGGCGTATGTGCGTAAGTTGTATTTTGGGGAACTCACTAAGCAATCATGCTTACAGTTGTTGTGTTATGTGTTTCAGGTACTAGCGAGGACCGTGGGAAGGTGCCGACGTGATTGTACACACTGACGGAGGAACTGTTTTTATGATCATGGGATGTATTTTGTTATGATAACTTTGTTCACATTTGAATTGGTAATATTAAACGATGGTTTTGATGTTTACAAAAATGATTTTTTTTTTTTAAATTTACGTTGTTACAATTCAGGGCCGAGATTGCTGCGGGCCAGGTCGGGACCCAACCTCCCTCATTTTGGGAGTTCAGGGCGTGTGGAGCGCCAAAGTTTTTCAGGGTCAGAGACCCCATTGTTAGCCGACGCTGGGTGGCGGACATTGAGAATGCCCAATGAACGAGTTCTTGCCCTGATGCGGCAAAGGTGGGTTTTTCTTCATGTATGTTGAGGGACAGCGCCCGATATTGGTGGCGAGAGGTGACCAGCCAGGTTGGAGTAGCCGGTGTGGCTGAGATGACATGGGCCGAGTTTGTTCGGCGATTTGACTTGGAGTTTCCACCGGCTATTGAGATGCAACGGATGGTGAGGGAGTTCCAGGAACTCCAACAGACCACCGAGACTGTGGCGGAGATCACTGCCAAGTTTCGGGAGCAAGCATTGTTGATCCCACAGTATGCTACTGATGAGGACATGCGGAGGACGAGGTATCATTCCATGCTGAGGGATGATATCCGGGAGTTTGTGAGCTTTACAGGGTGAAAAACCCTAAATGAGATGGTGGAGAAGGCCAATGAGCGGGAGATGGAGTTGGACTTACGCACCAAGCGGAAGCCTGGATGATATGTGTAAATTTAGTCATATATTTTGTATTAAATCATAATACTTTTTGGCCATTTTATTGCAAATTATAAACAAAAGATACTTAAATATGTTTAAAATGTATTTGCAGCCTAAAAGATGAGTTCGGAGGGAAAAGGAAGTGGATTTAGCAATTGGAAGCCTGGATCTTGGATTTTGAAGAAAGAAGGATGTTGCTGGACAGCTTGACCCCTCGTCAGTGTTTTGGCCATATCTCATGAACAGTAACTCCGATCGAAGAGATTCAAAATTTTATAAAAACTAGACACAATTTCAAATGGACTCGATGAGTTAAGCCTCGACTCGACGAGTTGGTCGGAAGTTTCGCGATTCTTGACGCTGACTTGCCGTGCATGGATTTTAAGTGATGGACTCGTTGGGTCGGTCACTGGACTCGTTGAGTAACCCCTATTTTCAGAATTATATATAGAAACGCTTCTCATTCGAACCCTAACTAATGGGGGAAGCCTTGGACGATTTTTGGAGGCCAGAAGGGTTCTTGGAGCTCTAGTTTTCGCGAATTCAACCTAAGAAGCAATTTAGAAGATATCAAAGGCAAATAATTATTCTTTTTTATTAATATTTGTTTTGAACCATGTTTGAATCATTAGAATTTGAATTTATGTTGTTATTTGTTGTAGATATGAGCTAAAACTCATATCTTCAGTTTAGGATAAATGACTTTATGAATATGGCTTGATTTTATGGTTTGATAAATTTAATTTGGTGAGTTTTGTTTTGTTAAGCTTGTTAAAGAACCTAATGTGTTAACAACAATTATTTTTTGTTAATTACAAGTATATTAAGCTGTATAAACATCTCTTAATTGCTTATCTCATATGATTTATGTGAAAACATTGTTATATGCCTAGGAACAGCGAACGTGAAACTAGGGTTAACTAGAAAATAGGTAAGTTAATGTGTGAGCTTGTGTGACGAACCATCAACAAGAAGTTAATTCAATTAGTAATTTGATTAGCTAACTACAAGTCTTACTTAACCCGAATCAATAAACTAGGAAATTTATTAGTTTAATCACTTGATCACTGCTTAAATTAATTTGTTTTCTAAGGATTAGTAACAGCGAACGTGAACCTAATCACACTAATCGGTAGCCAATGCCAATTAATCCATTGCACTTGCCATAAAATCAACCATAGGAATAAGTGAATCGAATCTAAACGGAAGTTACTTTAAATTGATAGAATCTAGTTGTCTTTTGTTTCTCCTTAGTTGTTAATTGTCCTTTGTTAAAGAGTTTAAGTAGTTGCTCAAGTTTCTAGTCTTGTAAAACTAGAGAAAAACCTTTCTTTTTACTTGTTTTATTTAGATAATATTAGTAATAATCTTAATTGTTTACCGTTCCTTGTGTTCGATACCCTACTTACATGAACTAAGTTGCTAATCGATAGGTACATTGCCTTTCGTGTGTTTGTTTCTATGTCTAAGTTTTAGGATTAAAACTAGTTCGTTTCACACACATCAAGTTTTTGGCGCCGTTGTCGGGGAACGGTTTTTAGTTAATATAGATTATTTGATTATCCCTTATTTGTTTTTTTATTTTATTTTTATTTTTATTTTTGTTGATATCATTTCACCTATCGGGAAGGTTTATGTTGTTATATGCAGGAATTTGTGATCATACACATTGATTGGTTTTACTTTTTTGCATAGGTTTCGAGATTGCAAGCGATTAGGGAATTCTTGACTTGTTTAGTCTACTACTTTGGTGATTTGTCCAACTCAATCTTCGAGGTGTAGTATAGCAAGGCATATCGAGGGGGTTAAGTGGAAGACCAAACTCTTGCTACTCTTGACTAGTTGGGTCAACTCTTGCTCTACTTTTTAGTTAATGGTGCAAAGAAAATAAATGAAATAGTCTGACAGGTCCCGAAAGTCTTTGTTTTCACAAACCACCTCTTACATGCAAGGGATTTAATCAAAAATTGTAGCTTGATTTCGACGAAGAAGAGTGATCGTGATATCCTTTTTAGTTATTTTGGTTTGCTATTTGTTTTAGTTATTTTAGTGAGTTTTTATTTTTATTTTTATTTTGTTTAAAATTTTGTTTTCCATGTTGATGCTCTTGATGTTTTAGATCTTTGCAGAATTTTTACCCTTCGGACACTTCTAGAAATTTCAACAATTGGGGTCTAATGCTGATTTGTCACGCGAAAAAAGTTGTGTGAGAGTTTGAAGTTTATAGTCAAGACTCACGTTTTCTAATAAGTGTGTTGTGCAAGTTGATATTGTGAGAGTATATTATTTAGAAGAGTGGCATTTTTATCATATTTTGATTCCTATGGTATGGATGAGCTGTTCCCACACTATAGAATTATTTTGATGTGAAGCAGAAGTATCATCCCGACTGCCACGACATGGTTGTCACTTTCCTATGTCGTGGGGGAGTTTTTCATCGCGAGAGGAGGCTGTCATTCTAGATAACACGACGTGGTCGACACTTTCCCATGTCGTGATCACTATACATTGCATTCGTTTGCAATCTTTTGCACCGCATTTTAGAAGTCGACGCTCTTGATTCTATTTACCGGCACATTCAGATGCAACAGTTCCAGTTTCTAGTCTTCCAGCAATTTATGGAGCAACTTTTAGAAGCCCCATTCGATCTCGTCATTACTACCCCATGGGGAGTTTGTTCCTTTTTCTTTTTTTACTGCTTTTATTTTCTTAATTATTTTTATGCATACAATGAGGGCATTGTATGAAATAAGTGTATGGTAGGGGGTCGAAAAAGGAATTTTACTTGGAAAACTAAAAATTGCTAGATTAAGGAAATTTTAAAAATTTATAAACTTGAAATAATAGTTTAATTTAGGAAAATATAGTTATTATTATTATTATTATTATTATTATTATTATTATTATTATTATTATTATTATTTGCTAATGTTGTGTGGGATGATCTGATGAGAACCCAAATATTTACCTGAGCCAACACATGTTATAGTGTATTTGTGGCTTCCCATTTCCTAGTGAAAAGTCATGAGATATGAAAAGGTAATCTGGTAGTTTATATGGCATAATATGTTTTGCAGCCTAAACCTGAAATCTACCCAGGAAAGATTATGTAGTCATTGCACATAGACTAATACCTTTAGCCAATAAGGGTTGAGGTTAAGCGCCCCTACTTAAGCATGTAGGTTTTAAGTGAAAAAAAGTGAGATACATGTAAAAAAAAGAGAGAACTTACCAAAAAGTTGAAGAATTTTGGAGTTAGCAAGTATGAAGATCAAAATATCAAAATTCTAAAAGAATTTTTTTTAAGATACCAAAAATCAAAAAGGTGGTGAATTCAAAGAAATAAAAGATCAAATATCAAAGAAGTGAAGAATTCCAAGAGCTTCATTGTGGTATCAAAAGTTGTAATTTTTAGATTATGTATGATTAGGTAGCTTTACAAAAATACCTTGAGGTTAAGAAAGATTTCTGAGGATTGATTCGAAGGGTTGCAAAAATGAGTGTCGTATAAACTAATGGGTGAACGTTCATAAGGATTGTGAGTATTTACGAATGTAAAGTTTTTTAGGAATTATAGACACAAATACATGAATTGAGGTCTTGGGATAATGGCTGGGTTTAAAATGGATTATTTTATGTGATATTGGTGAGATAATAAAATCATTTTTGCTTGGGGGCAACGAAAAGGCTAGTTTGGGGTAGTTTGATAACGTCTATTTTATGCATATATTTATGATGCTTTCTTATTATTTTATACTATGTTTTTATATTATTTATAACTAAAAGATACTTAATACGCTTTGAAATGTTCATTTACAATTAAAATAAGAGCTGGAATGCAAAAGGAAGAAAATGGAGTTTAAAAGATGCAAAAAGGATATTGCTGGCAGATTGACCCCTCTTCAGTATTTCGGATATATCTAATGACTCATAAGTCCAATTGATGAGATTCAAAATGTTCTGACAACTAGAATAATTTTTGGACGACTTTCGTGTTTTGAGAAGATGTTGATTCCAAACGGACTCGATGAGTTGGGCCTCGACTCGACGAGTTGGTTAGAAGTTTCGTGATTCTTGACGCTGACTTGCCGTCCACGGAATTTAAGTGATGGACTCGTCGCGTCGGTCACTGGACTCGCCGAGTCACCCCTGTTTTCAGAATTTATATATAGAAACGCTTCTCATTCGAACCCTAACTAATGGGGGAAGCCTTGGACGATTTTTGGAGGCCAGAAGGGTTCTTGGAGCTCTAGTTTTCGAGAATTCAACCTAAGAAGAAATTTAGAAGAGATCAAAGGCAAATAATTATTCTTCTTTTCTTAATATTTGTTTTGAACCATGTTTGAATCATTAGAATTTGAGTTTATGTTGTTATTTGCTCTAGATATGAGCTAAAACTCATATCTTTAGTTTAGGATAAATGACTTTATGAATATGGCTTGATTTTATGGTTGGATAAATTTAATTTGGTGAGTTTTGTTTTGTTAAGCTTGTTAAAGAACCTTATGTGTTAACAACAACTATTTTCTGTTAATTACAAGTATATTAAGCTGCATAAACATCTCTTAATTGCTTATCTCATATGATTTATGTGAAAACATTGTTATATGCCTAGGAACAGCGCACGTGAAACTAGGGTTAACTAGAAAATAGGTAAGTTAATGTGTAAGCTTGTGTGACGAACCATCAACAAGAAGTTAATTGAATTAGTAATTTGATTAGCTAACTACAAGTCTTACTTAACCCGAATCAATAAACTAGGAAATTTATTAGTTTAATCACTTGATCACTACTTAAATTAATTTGTTTTCTAAGGATTAGTAACAGCGAACGTGAACCTAATCACACTAATCGGTAGCCAATGCCAATTAATCCATTGCACTTGCCATAAAATCAACCATAGGAATAAGTGTATCGAATCTAAACGGAAGTTACTTTAAATTGATTGAATCTAGTTGTCTTTTGTTTCTCCTTAGTTGTTAATTGTCCTTTGTTAAAGAGTTTAAGTAGTTGCTCAAATTTCTAGTCTTGTAAAACTAGAGAAAAACCTTTCTTTTTACTTGTTTTATTTAGATAATATTAGTAATAATCTTAATTGTTTACCGTTCCTTGTGTTCGATACCCTACTTACCTGAACTAAGCTTCTAATCGATAGGTACACTGCCTTTCGTGTGTTTGTTTCTACGTCTAAGTTGGTAGGATTAAAACTAGTTCGTTTCACACACATCACCTAAGACCTCAGATTCATCCAGTAGGGTCCAGCAGGGTCGTGGACGATGTGCCAAGTGTACGAGATCTCATGAGGGAGCTTCCCGGGGGACGAACCCGATGTGTTATACGCATGGTCAGCCGGGCCACGTGAGCAGGGTCTACCCCAAGAAGGGTTGATATGTTTCCACTGCAACCAGATTGGCCATGAAAAGGCCGATTGTCCGAGGTTGCAGGGAGGGGGAGGAGCAGTGGCGATGCCTGCGCCCGCCACAATGAGGATTACTGATGGCCGCCCTACTAAGGCGGATGCTCCAACGGTAAAGAGCCATGCATTTCAGCTGACTACCGAGGAGGCCCGGGCAAAGCCAGACGTTGTGGATGGTACGTGTTTATTCTTCTCTGCTCTCTATTTATTTGTATTGTTTATATGTATATTGTGCTTATGTATAGGGACCTTTTGGTCGATGGTATGACGGCTCATGTTTTATTCGATTCGGGAGCTACCCGATCATTCGTGTCTCTTGCACTTATGGATTCCCCGCTTGCGGTAGAAATTGCTGACGACCGCACTGTGAGTGTTGTAAGGGTGTATCAGGACTGTATCCTGAATGTACTTGGAGAGAGGTTTCACGTTGACTTGGTTCTGATACCGTTACGAGGGCTGAAAGTGATCGTCGGGATGGATTGGTTGGGAGCCAATGGGGCCATGATTGATTGCAAGCGCCAGTTAGTGAGAGTTCGAACCCCAAGTGGGGGAGAACTGGTTATACATGGTGAGAGGGCCTCATAGGGGCCGACCCTCTGTTCGGCTGCGAGGGCAAGGAGATTTCTACAGTAGGGATGTACGTGGTTTTTGGATTATATCTCTGATATGAGGGTTGAGACCACGACAGAAGTGGGAAGTGTGCCGGTTGTATAGGAATTTTGAGATGTTTTTCCCAAAGATTTACCAGGATTGCCTCTGGAGAGGCAGGTTGAGTTTCACATTGATTACTGGGTGCCGCTCCGATAGCGAAGGCACCATACCGGCTAGCACCGCCCGAGATGCAAAAGTTGTCTACGCAACTTCAGGAGCTGCTAGACCGAGGCTTTATCCGTCCGAGCAGTTCCCCGTGGGGAGCTCCGATCCTATTTGTGAAAAGAAGGATGGATCGCACCGGATGTGCATTGATTATCGGGAGAAGAACAAACTAATGGTGAAGAACTGTTACCCACTGCCGAGGATAGATGATTTGTTCGATCAGTTGCAGGGTGCGTCTTGGTTTTCCAAGATTGATCTTCAGTCGGGATACCATCAGATGAGGATTCGGGATGAGGATATATCGAAGACAGCTTTCAGGACTCGGTATGGGCATTATGAGTTTTTGGTGATGCCATTTGGACTCACCAATGCCTCAAAAAAGTTAATGGATCTCATGAACAGGGTGTGTAGACCGATGCTGGATCGGTCGGTGATCATTTTTATTGATGATATCCTGGTCTACTCTAAGACCAAGGAGCAGCACGAGCAGCATCTGAGGGAGGTATTGGAGACCCTGAGGGCAGAGAGGTTGTATGACAAGTTCTCTAAGTGTGATTTTTGGCTGCAGAAGGTTCAGTTTTTGGGGCACATCTTCAACCAGGAGGGTATCTCAGTTGATCTAGCTAAGGTTGAGGTAGTGATGCAGTGGGAAGTACCGTAGAATGCTTCAGAGATCTGTCACTTCTTGGGTCTAGGGGCTATTATAGGAGATTAATCTAGGATTTGTCTAAGATTTTTGTGCCCTTGACCCGCTTGACCAAGAAGAATGTGAAATTTCGATAGGGGAATGGATCAATAGTTGGCTTTTCAGACCCTGAGACGGAGGTTATGCGAGGTTCCGATTCTAGTACTACCCGAGGGGTTAGATGATTTGGTGGTGTATTGTGACGCATCGATTTCAGGGTTAGGTGTGGTACTGATGTAGAGGGGACATGTGATAGCTTACTCCTCGATGCATTTAAAGCCTCAAAAGGCAAATTACCCCACTCACGACATGGAATTGGGGGCAGTAGTGTTTTCCCTCAAGATTTGGAGGCATTACTTGTATGGAGTGAGGTGCACCATCTATATTGATCATAAGAGTTTGAAGTATTTGATGGACCAACAGAACCTCAACATGCGACAAAGGAGGTGGTTGGATGTGCTGAAGGACTATGATTGTGAGATCATATACCATCCCAGGAAGGCCAATGTGGTGGCCGATGCTTTGAGCTGCAAGGCGACAAGCTCCCCGATCGGGAATGTTTGTTTGAGGATTACCGTGATCTCCCCATTGTTGGATATGATCAAGGAGGATCAGTTTGAGGGGGTGAAGAATGAGAATTGGAAGATAGAGCGGATTCGGGGACAATATCCTTTGTTTGTTTAAGGATAGTCGTTACCTTTTGACACAGTGTGGCCGGGTATGGGTACCGGTGATTGGAGAGGTGAGGCAGAGGATATTGGAGGAGGTGCACAAGTCCAAATTCTGTATACATCCAGGGGCTACAAGAATGTATAGAGATTTAAGGATGAGTTACTGGTGGCCCTGCATGAAGCGGGAGATCGCCAGGTTTGTGGAGCGGTGCTTGACCTGCAGGAAGGTTAAGGCCGAGCATCACCAGCCTCATGGCAAGGTTCAGCCGCTAGCCATTCCCATGTAGAAGTGGGAGGAGATCACTATGAACTTCATTACGAAGTTATTGAGGACGACAAGGGGTGTGGATGCCATATGGGTGATTATAGACAGACTGACAAAGAGTGCCCACTTTATTCCGATCTCTGAGAGTATATCCACCGAGAAGTTGGCGGATATTTATGTGCGAGAGGTAGTGGCTAGACACGGGGTACCTATATCGGTAGTCTCTGACAGGGATGTCCGGTTTATATCTAGGTTCTGGAAGAAGTTCCATAAGGATTTGGGCACTCAATTGCATTTTAGTAAAGTGAACTACCCTTAGACAGATGGCCAGAGTGAGAGAACAATTCAGACACTGAAGGATATGTTGCGAGCCTGTGTGTTGGATTTTGGAGGGAGTTAGGATATGTACCTCCCACTGGCAGAGTTTTCATACAATAACAGTTACCATGCCAGTATTGACCGACCTTCATTTGAGATGTTGTATGGCAGGAGATGTAGGACCCCGGTTTGTTGGGACGAGGCTGGATATCGGGTCATGGGGAGCACTAAGGTGGTGCTCAAGACTACTGGGCTGATTCAGCATGTGTGCGACCGGCTGCTAGTCGCGCAGAGCCGTCAGAAAAGTTATGCACACCGACGGCGATCGGATCTTGAGTTCCAGGTGGGAGATTTCGTGCTATTGAAAGTGTCACCTTGGAAGGGGGTCATCAGGTTTCGAAAGAGGGGCAAGTTGGGGCCATAATATATAGGCCCTTTCAGGATTACGACCCAGGTGGGCAAGGTGGCATATCGATTAGAGTTGTCGGATGAGCTTAGCCAAATTCATAACACCTTCCATGTGTCACAGCTTCGGAAGTGTGTCACTGATGAGTCTACGGTCGTTTCTCAGGATGATATTCAGGTGGACGAGAGCCTGAACTACATTGAGAAATGAGTCGTAATCTTAGATATGAAGACCAAGGTTCTTTGGAACAAGGTAGTGAAGGTGGTAAAGGTGCAATGGCAGCACCGCAGGGGCTCCGAGTGGAAGAGGGATGCCGTAATCCAAATTATAAAATAGTTAAAGGTAGGTAAATGGCGATTTACCAATTTCCACCATGAAAAAAGAAATATTTTATTATTAGGTTTTATTGGTTTTGAAACTCCTAGATCTTTTGAGATACATTGAACTTTTCAATGGCATGTTTGAATCTCGATTGTGCCCTCTCAAGTTTGTGACTGGGATGCCGAGGATCACAAACAAGGTGTGAATAACCATACAAATTGACTTGGTACCCTCAACTATATTACCTAATCGATGTGCCGGTTAACCACACACGCTCCACCGATCTATAATAAAGTCAAGTTACCCTTTGCCACTCTTACTAGTCCATGTTAGTGTGTCGGTTAACCACACATGCTCCACTAACGACTTGGTAAGTACAAAGTGTAATTTTATGGGCTAGCATTCACATTTTCCTAAAGTAACTAAGATTGAGAATGTATAATGTATAGTTACTTTATAATTCATTATACTTTTAATGAGCATTTAAAGTCGTATCATACCTGTTCGGCTAACGACCCTCCACCGATCAAGGAAGCGGTGAGTGAGAGTGGACACCCATTAAGTCACCATTTGATAGGCAACAACCTTATACCCCCCTTATAGACCGGCTTCGTGAATGAGGTCTACTAACGGTAAGAATGACATATTCTTATACATATCTATATAATTAACATTATAATAATAGTATAAGGGTGTATTTTAAACATTTAAAATACTTGGTGGTTTAATCTATTAATTAAACTATACTCATAATTTAATTAAACTTAAACCATGTCTTTATGGAATTATTAACTCTTTTAATTAAACACTTTAATTAATTTAATGAAGTCCATAAAGTTTGAATTTTTTAACTTTTAAAAAAATTTTAATTTGGAATTAAAGTGTAAGACATTACAAATTCCAAAACTTGAGGGCAAGTTTTGAAACTATTTCAAGACTCTTCAAATTTGTAACTTATGAGTTTTAATGGTTCATAAAGTTGAAGACTCTTCATTTTATGAAACCTACTATTCTTTAATGACAACTTTTAAAGAAGTGACTTTTGGTTATCCATGACTTGAGGACAAGTTATGGACACCATCATTACCATTAAGATCATGAATTAAACACACATGGAGGTTACACATAATTCCTATGATCTTCTAAAAACTCATAAAAACACAAATTCATGTCAAGCAATTTCAAGAGATCATATAAACATATACAATACTTGAAAGTTAATAAAAGTCATGTAAAATGGGTTAACATAATCATTATCATTTTGAAAAACAGATTTTACAAGTCCAAAACAGATTGGGATAATGATTTTAATCCATTTCCAGCAACAAAACACGAAAAAAAAAACTGCCCAGCACGCTCTTACTCGTCGAGTGCGTGATCCTACTCGACGAGTAGGATGAATTTATTCATGGACTCGACGAGTCCTCCCCATGAAGTCGGCGGGTCCAGTCGTCAGTTAGCAGATTTTTCGATTTTCAAGTAGTTTTGCATCAAGTATACAGAAAACAATCCTAGGCTCTGATACCACTGATGGGTTTTGAGCATTCTAACACTTCCTAAGTGTACATTCAACCCTAATAACCTTGAATCTATGTTTTCTCTATATACATGCAAATTTATTTTTCAAGGTTATTTCCTAACTAGCATGGCATGGGGATTACATAAAACATAAAAACTAGTAGAAATACATACCTTGTTGTTGCTTGGATTCCTTCAAGACTTTGTGAGCCTAGCACCCCAAATGTTGTGCCTCAAATGCTTCACACAACACTACAACCTTGGAATAACTATAGAGAATACTTCTACACTTCAAAATCGGCTATGCCCTCACAAGAATACTCTAGTGCCCGATTTTCCTGGCCATGGGGTCCCTTTTATAGTGGTGTCACAATTAGGGTTTCATCATGAAGACTCATAATTGTCATGACTCTTCCATTCTCATGACCCATGGGTTTGTAACTCCCATGGACTATCCATGGAGCTCCAAATAGTTATATCCATAACCCATAAACCATGGATCATTTAATCCACTATAAAAGTTTAGATGATTGTCATAATCAACCTCATATATTTAATTAGTTTCAACTTGATCACCAAATTAATACTTAAATTAATATTTGATCAAGACTAATTAAATAAAACTATTATTAATATATTAGAACTTATAATATATTAATAATCATAAGTGCCTTATTCTCTCATTTTGTCTATCCAAGTATTGCAATGCCATGCAACCCAAATGGACCATGCCGGGTCGGGTCAAGTACATACAAAATAAAGTTATGGACTTAGACACTATATCCAACAGTCTCCCACTTGGATAAGTCTAATAACTATATTTGCAAATATGACTTCAAAATCTGACTAGCAATCGTAGCTCTTTCAAAGTCTCTCGGAACTGAGATGATGATGATACGCCATTTAGGATAAGTGGTCATATAATCCTCTGTTCTCATGCTATTAGTCGGACAAACACATGGAACATGGTCTTACTTATTGTCCAACATTTGTTTCTCGATCTCTGATTTGTTTCGACATATAACTAAATTGAACACATCAATTAGGTTCTGACTGGGCCCGGTACATAGGTCAAAACCAAATCATCGAGGGGCCCATATATCGCTTCTATTTCTAGAAGGAACTGATAAACTTCGACTGATATGCTTGTACTAACTACTTGTTGAATTATTCATAAAGGCACGTTTTATAACATCGAGTTACCAATGCGGTTTCGTACAATCAATGAATAACCAACTCATAGTCAACAACTCATATCTCTAGGTTTGAAGATTTATATGATATTACCGTCTCACGATCACTCGAGATAAATTCCATGAAGTGATGCAAGTGAGCGTGGGTTGAATCCAATACTCAGCCCTTATGAGTACTCATGAATGTTGTAGCACCCATTGCATTGTCTAAAGCACTTTAGACAAATCATACAAGCCAAATTCATGACAGTCTTGATTCATATCTACTTCCAACATAGGTCTGACTGTGGATGGTTTGAATAATATGATATATACCATAACATAATTATTCTGGAAGTCAAAACATGCAAAGTGAAACACAAGAATAATACTAATCTTATATGGCCCCAACACTTTGAGTGTAAATAAAACACCTTTTATTTACGCACCATATTGATTACTCATTATTTATGTTTCGATTAATCAACTTTATGCTTGAATTAAAACATTAGTTGTCCCATGCTCAAAGAATGTACACTATGGTTTTCCAAACAACAATTATGTCATACTCCAAGTATGCATACTATGTTTACATATGGTCCTCTCTTTGTGAAATAGATCAATTGACAATATTCCAATGATGCTCATTTGACAATTCCAATCCTTGTTGTAAATGCAAGAATACCAAACTCTTGCCATTTACTGTAATTTGTTAGATTCTAAACTTATGTGCAATGATCCCATTGTAATGACTATGCACAGAAGTCACAAAGACTTGGCAACATACATTACAAAGCATTCCAATGGAAAACAATTCCATGGAAATGAAGTCTCAAATTCAAAGTACATTCCTTTGAGCATCCTTCTTAGCATTAAGTTCTTTAATCTTACACAGATTCAAAGAATAACTTCCACCTATGGAGACAATTCCATATTACCATTTTGACCATCACTTCTGAACATGAGTTGCCTCTTTTCAAAATATGTCAATATGGTCCATACTCTATACTTCTAATTGTCCATGAGCAACCAATCTTTGGTAAAACTCAGATTGTCCTCGATAATTTGCTTAATCATTTTAGTCATTTCCAGTTCTATTCCTTTTTCCATCTTAATGCCCTAGGAATTTGGAAAATTTAGAATGGATGAATATTATAGTACATGCAATCGATCCTATATCCGAAGCATATGGGACACGATTCATGCTATAAAATTTTTATTTGCCATGTTCTCACAATTCGAACTATGAAGAGGTATGGCGTAATCATAATCGAATTTTGAGACCGCAACATATATAGAAATTCCTTATGTTGAACAATTCCAACATAACATTCATATATATCCTTGACTAAAGTTGATAAAACTCAATCTAAGCTGGTAGAATTGGAACGAAGTATAAAATCCTCTCCCTTAATTATAGCAAAACAAATTTCAAAGCAAATTGAAACTTTTGTTTTCTATAATTAACATTGCTAACTTGCAATACTTAACATAATCATCATGCTCCCACTAGCATAATGATTACCATCATAACACTTTATGCTCCCACTAGCTTTGACATGTACTCAGAAATCAACTGGACTTCTAGAAATCAATACTTTATTGACTTTCTTACGAAAGTTCATATTTCTGATACTAGATTGCTTTGATAAGACTTTATCAATAACATACACCTTTCCTTAGATAGCTCACATGTTTGTCTAGACCTTTTTGCAATTCTCACTAGTTAGTGTGCTGGTTAACCACACATGCTCCACTAACTATATGAGAATGCAAATATCACAACCACTATCTACTTAAAATCTTCTTAGTGGAAGCGTTTCCTCACCATCATTTTCATGAATCGAATAGAAACCTTATGGCACTTAGATTTTATGGTGTATGTGTTCTTTTCCATGTGAATTTTGTCAAAACCATAATCACAGGACTAGGTTAGTGACACTTCCAAATTCATATGGACTGAACTTGCACAATCTTAATTTCTTGCCATCCGGCAGCATAAGGGCCTACCATTGCTTCCAGGTTGTTATGAAAACAGTTGAGAACTCTCAGAACTCCAATGCAAAGCCAACCTTAAGTGGGATGAGCACAGAATATGTCAACACGATAGGTTACAAACCTCAAGTCGTGGGCTAGTGATTAACAAATCTCTTAATTAAGATCTTTTTAAGACTCCCACTAACCTCTTGACATATATGATTCTCTTTGTTAAGAACCATTCCTTGACAAAACAAATATTCAATAGTTAGTTCAGATTCTTATCAAGTTAAACACTTCCCATAATTAGACTTAGTTGGTCTTTGTTTTATCTAAAATGTCACAACTAACCAACCTCAAATGTACAAGAGTAGGACACATCTTACTTTACATTTGATAAGTGTTATAAACTTTCTAAAGATTATGTCACTCAATGGCTCAATCTTGGAGTATGACTCTAAGATTTTATTTTGATGTATGATTTATCTTTTGATTTAACCATTTCAACAACTCATGATTCCTCTCCTTAGCCAAACAAATGAACTAAGGTGTCCTTAGAGGATCAATTGTGATATGGTTTCATAATCACTAAGATAATCATAAAACAAAATACACAAGTACTCTCCCATCTCTTCAGATTGGAGAAACTTTTATCTTTTTGCCTTATTTGATTCTTCTTATTCATTCTGCCATACATTCAAACTTTTCCAATGTTTCAGAATTACACTTAAACTCGTAAGCATAACCATATTTACTAAACTTTAGTAAATCATAATGAATAATCTTATCAACCTTTGTGATGGACCTGACCAGCACACAACCAAGTGTACCCAATCTCTTAGTCCTTCGCTTGACTCACATGCGAATGTGAACAAGGAATTAGTCTTAATTTACCAAAGATGAAAATTCTCATTCATCACACAATACAACTTGCATGATTCCAAGTTTCTATCCAACTGAAACTTGGGTGATGAGAATCTTTCCTTATTTGGTAAATTATGACACTACCACTAATGAAAGAATCAAATTCATTTACCCATATTGCTTATCAATGGAAACATATAAGCAACAACCTTTTTCACAAATGCCATTGTAAGGATACTTAAAATAAATAAAATCAAAACCATTTTCTTTTATTTTAAAACTTTGCGGAAAACTTATCCTTACAATCCATATGGAAAACTCGTTGTTATCTATTCCTAAGCAATATATCTAACTCTTAAGTAACAACTCAAAATTCTGATCACCGAACCATGCGATCGAAATCCATCTTCACGATCAGAATCGGCATATACTTCCTTTAAGTTTATTCACTCTTCTTTGATTCTTAAACATCAATATGTGACCCAGTCACATCATGCAATAAGAATCTCCGAATAGAAACTTAATAAAGTTAGATAATGGACTTTACCTAAAGCAGAGTCAAACATTTGACTTTACTATCCTTGTGGACTTTTAGGTAAATTTGGCAGCTTCGCAACCAATGCCCTTCCTTTGGCAACAAAAACATATGGACTCTTTGGAAACGGTACACAGGACTATCACAGACTTAGCTTTTCTCTTTACCATTTGGTCAACCGAGTTGCCTATGGCCAATCCCTTTCAATTGGGAAGAGAAAGGTTTTCTGGACTTCCAATGTTACCATTGTCAATGTCCATGGAAGTTGATCTTCCAATCAAATTTTGCTTTACCAATGCTCCAAATCATTGTTGATTCAGCATCATCAAGCAAATAGGTAAGATCATTAAGGGTCATGTTGTGATCTGTCATCAGGGAGTGACCAAGTCAACAGCCAGCTACCTTGAGACTTCGACACCCGACTCTCCCAGCTTGTCAATATGTGACTTAATCTCCAAGACCTAAGCACATATATAATTTGTTTGCCAATAGGGATTGAGTGACTTAGAACTTATCAGGTCTTGAAACTTGTGGGATAGGGAGATTTATTGGAGGAGGTGGAGGAAATGAAGTATGATTTCCAGTCCCACTAATGCACAACAAACGAATTGATCTTTCACCTTGGTTGCCATTTAGGATACCATCTTCATTAGGAAGCTTCTTCCTAAAGATTTGGGAAGGCCATAGGTGTCTAAACTAGACATCTATAATGGGAGAAATTCAAGTTAGTTGATTTAAAGTCCTTAATATAACACCCAATATGAAATATTAAGGCTAGGGCCCAATAACCTATTTATAACTGGAAGAGGGATGTCGTAATCCAAATTATAAAATAGTTAAAGGTAGGTAAATGACGATTTACCAATTTCCACCATGAAAAACGAAATATTTTATTATTAGGTTTTATTGGTTTTGAAACTCCTAGATCTTTTGAGATACATTGAACTTTTCAATGGCATGTTTGAATCTCGATTGTGCCCTCTCAAGTTTGTGACTAGGATGTCGAGGATCACAAACAAGGTGTGAATAACCATACAAATTGACTTGGTACCCTCAACAATATTACCTAATCGATGTGCCGGTTAACCACACACGCTCCACCGATCTATAATAAAGTCAAGTTACCCTTTGCCACTCTTACTAGTCCATGTTAGTGTGTCGGTTAACCACACACGCTCCACTAACGACTTGGTAAGTACAAAGTGTAATTTTATGGGCTAGCATTCACATTTTCCTAAAGTAACTAAGATTGAGAATGTATAATGTATAGTTACTTTATAATTCATTATACTTTTAATGAGCATTTAAAGTCGTATCATACCTGTTCGGCTAACGACCCTCCACCGATCAAGGAAGCGGTGAGTGAGAGTGGACACCCATTAAGTCACCATTTGATAGGCAACAACCTTATACCCCCCTTATAGACCGGCTTCGTGAATGAGGTCTACTAACGGTAAGAATGACATATTCTTATACATATCTATATAATTAACATTATAATAATAGTATAAGGGTGTATTTTAAACATTTAAAATACTTGGTGGTTTAATCTATTAATTAAACTATACTCATAATTTAATTAAACTTAAACCATGTCTTTATGGAATTATTAACTCTTTTAATTAAATACTTTAATTAATTTAATGAAGTCCATAAAGTTTGAATTTTTTAACTTTTAAAAAAATTTTAATTTGGAATTAAAGTGTAAGACTTTACAAATTCCAAAACTTGAGGGCAAGTTTTGAAACTATTCAAGACTCTTCAAATTTGTAACTTATGAGTTTTAATGGTTCATAAAGTTGAAGACTCTTCATTTTATGAAACCTACTATTCTTTAATGACAACTTTTAAAGAAGTGACTTTTGGTTATCCATGACTTGAGGACAAGTTATGGACACCATCATTACCATTAAGATCATGAATTAAACACACATGGAGGTTACACATAATTCCTATGATCTTCTAAAAACTCATAAAAACACAAATTCATGTCAAGCAATTTCAAGAGATCATATAAACATATACAATACTTGAAAGTTAATAAAAGTCATGTAAAATGGGTTAACATAATCATTATCATTTTGAAAAACAGATTTTACAAGTCCAAAACAGATTGGGATAATGATTTTAATCCATTTCCAGCAACAAAACACGAAAAAAAAACTGCCCAGCACGCTCTTACTCGTCGAGTGCATGATCCTACTCGACGAGTAGGATGAATTTATTCATGGACTCGACGAGTCCTCCCCATGAAGTCGGCGGGTCCAGTCGTCAGTTAGCAGATTTTTCGATTTTCAAGCAGTTTTGCATCAAGTATACAGAAAACAATCCTAGGCTCTGATACCACTGATGGGTTTTGAGCATTCTAACACTTCCTAAGTGTACATTCAACCCTAATAACCTTGAATCTATGTTTTCTCTATATACATGCAAATTTCTTTTTCAAGGTTATTTCCTAACTAGCATGGCATGGGGATTACATAAAACATAAAAACTAGTAGAAATACATACCTTGTTGTTGCTTGGATTCCTTCAAGACTTTGTGAGCCTAGCACCCCAAATGTTGTGCCTCAAATGCTTCACACAACACTACAACCTTGGAATAACTATAGAGAATACTTCTACACTTCAAAATCGGCTATGCCCTCACAAGAATACTCTAGTGCCCGATTTTCCTGGCCATGGGGTCCCTTTTATAGTGGTGTCACAATTAGGGTTTCATCATGAAGACTCATAATTGTCATGACTCTTCCATTCTCATGACCCATGGGTTTGTAACTCCCATGGACTATCCATGGAGCTCCAAATAGTTATATCCATAACCCATAAACCATGGATCATTTAATCCACTATAAAAGTTTAGATGATTGTCATAATCAACCTCATATATTTAATTAGTTTCAACTTGATCACCAAATTAATACTTAAATTAATATTTGATCAAGACTAATTAAATAAAACTATTATTAATATATTAGAACTTATAATATATTAATAATCATAAGTGCCTTATTCTCTCATTTTGTCTATCCAAGTATTGCAATGCCATGCAACCCAAATGGACCATGTCGGGTCGGGTCAAGTACATACCAAATAAAGTTATGGACTTAGACACTATATCCAACAAGATCCCACTAAAAAGGGTTGAACTTGTTAAGGACTAAACAAACTCGTCGAGTCCCTTAGCTGACTCGATGAGTCGGGGTAGGTTTTGCCCGTTTTTGGGTTTCTGGATAAGTGCAGCGAAGGATTAGGGTTTTGGTCCGTTTAGATCTTAGTTTTCTGGACATATGATGAAATCGAAGAGTTAATAGGGTGACTCGGTGAGTTGAGGCGGGACGCAGTGGGATGGACTCGGGAGGAACACGACAAGTTACAAAAGGTAACTCGTTAAGTTAACGAGTCATACAGGAACTCAACGAGTTCATAGGTGCACTCGACGAGTTGAGGTCAACATGGATTGTTGACCTTGGTTGTTGACCGGGGTTGACCAGAGTCGACTTTGAGGGTAATTATGGGATTATAATAAGTTAATGGTTATAGGCAGTTGAGGATGAGAAATGCATGGGACATACCTGATTCTAGCTTGTCAGTTCAGCATTTGAGAGGTGAGTCTTCTCACCATACCAATGGGTCTAAGGCACCAAGGTCGGCCCATTGTATGTTATGTGGATTGTTGATTGATTTTGTGCTATGATAGTATGGCATTTGCATGGAAGACCACGTGGGGGATCCCGCAGCATTTGGTATAAGACCTCGGAGGGTTTCCATGGTATCCTAGTATATCTGCTTGTATAGTTTGCATTATATCTTGTTTGGTAGTGAAGACCTTATGGGGGTTCCCAAGGTAGGAAGACCTTGTGGGGGGTTCCCCAGGTAGGAAGACCATGTGGGGGTTCCTATTGCAAATAAGACCATGTGGGGGTTCCCGTGGCATTAGGTGTAAGACCCTGGAGGGTTTCCATGATTTCCTTATATGTTGTATGCATGGCTTATGTGATATGTGTAGATTTATAGCTAATATGATATGTGTTATGTGGATTTGTTTCAGGTACATCTGAGCCCAAGGGCAAGGGCAAGGCTTGATGACGCGACATGCACTCTCACTCGGGCATTTTATGGGACACTCTGATATTTTGAAATAAAGGTGTATTTGATATGGTTTGAAAAGAATTGTAATCTGGTTTTTGTGGATGATGAAAACGTGATTTGGATCATTAAAAATGAAACAAATTTCTTTTGAAAATTGGGTTGTTACAGTCCATAACTATAACTGGGATGTACTTGACTCGATTGTAGCATGGTCCTTTTGGGTTTCCTTCACCAGTGCAATTTGATAGGATGGACTTTTGATAATAAGGTTTTTTATGATTTATTATCATATTACAAGTATAATATATTAATATGAAATCATATTATTCAATTAGTATTGATCAAGAATTAAATTGGAATTAATTTTGTGGTCAAAAGAGACTAATTAAATATACGGGGATTGATTATGTAAACCAATGATTCTTGTAGTGTGGGCCAATGATCCATGATTATTTAGATAGTTTAACCAATAAGATAATCCATGGATAGTCCATGGAGGTTAAACCTATGGAGCATAAGAATGTGGAAACTCATGGGTCATTAGGGTTTACAAGGTGTAACCCTCATGAACCAAAATCGAATGCACCATCTTTTGAGCTAAGTAACTTATTCTATTAAGCCTCCTCTTGCATATTGGTGTTTATGAACCATAAGAGGCATCACACTTGAGGTTCTCAAGCTTTCAAAGGTCAAGAACTACAAGTCATTTTAAGAGGTAAGTCATCTAACTATTTGTATCATTCAATTGTTCAAATGTATGCTAGTTAGGACAATGCTTTGGAAAATTGAAAATATGCATGTATAATTAGAGAAAACATAGATCCAAAGCATTTAGGGTTGCATGTGCACCATAGGAGTGTTATAGTGCTCAAAACCCAACTGTTGGGCTGAAAAGAGTTTTGATGTTGCGTCGTTTGGGCTCGTTGATTAGCCTTGTATTCTCCGGTTTGGGCCTGTCCAACCGAGAGCCTTTTATGTATTGTATATAAGTTAAATGCTTGCATGCATATTAGGTTAAGATTCTAGAGATTATCGAAATAGCGATTGATCAAGAGCACTAATATTTTTTTCTGTAATCGTTCTTGTAATCCTCTAATCCTTTACAGTTGATGTTCTTAATCGAGCTCTTCTAAGGATTTTATTTAATCATTCGACACGTTTGATTCAAGCTGTTTGTTCTTATTATTGCGTTTTTACTGTTTTAAATTCATATACTTGTTCAAGATCTAATCGATCTTCTTAGATTAAAAGTTGTTTTAATCCCATCAATTGGTATCAGAGCAGGAGACTGTGTAATCGATACACATCTTTTCTGTGAAAAAGATTTCCATTAGGGTTTTTCCGCAATCATTGATATTTATTGAGCCGTCATCTTAATTGACGTATCTTAGTATTTATTATTTTGCCCTAATCTGCTTTATTACAAGTCTGATCTTTGAACTGGTTTTTACGATCATTATGGACGCAACGCAATCAAACCCTATTAATATTTCCAACAGCATCGGTTCGACGAAAAAGATTCCAATCTTGTACACCCATGACTATGAAGTATGGGCGCATCATTTCGAAGATTATGTGATTGGATCGGAGGACAATGGTTATCTCATATGGGAAGCTATCATCAGTGGACCGTTTTCTCATTCTACGACGTCCAGAATCATTAAGACGCAAAAAGAGTACAATGATCTGCTCAAGGACGTGACGAATATCGCGCAAGATGAAAAAGACAAACTCCAGTGCAATATTAAGGCACTTAGGTTGATCAGATTCGCCCTTCAGTTCGACACATTCAGGCTGGTCAGCTCATGCACTACGGCGAAGGAAGTGTGGGATAGACTTCGCGAACTGTATTCCACAGACGAAGATCTTGAACATTCCATCCAAACCTTGCTTCTATCTGAATTTGGTGAATTCAGGCAAGGGGCCGAAGAAACTGTGACCCAGACGTTTGATCGCTTCAATCATCTTCTCAGCAAGATGATCAAACACGACATTGAAAGGAAGCTCATCGAACAAAAGGTTACTTTCTTGAACGGACTGCGATCTGAATGGAGAGCATTTGTTTCCACAGTCAAAGCCCATGAACAGTTTAAATCATATTCTTTGGCGAAACTGGTGGGTATTCTAAAGTCCCAAGAGAAGATTGTGGTTCAAGAGAAGAATGTTGTCTCCAGTCTTGGTTCGTTGGCCCTCCTATCTAAAAGTAAAGCTGTGGTGGAGGATGAAGAGCTCAACTTGGAAGAATATGACCTCTCAACTGAGGATTATGCAATGATGGTATCCAATCCTAAGAGGTTCATAAAGAAGAGATTCCCCAGCAACAAAAACCGAAACTGGCAGGGGAGTTACAGCTCGGAAAAAGCGAACAATGAACCGAAAGCTGAGGAGCCCAAAAAGGAACCGAAAGCAGATGGCGATTCTGGAGTAAGCTGTTTCTATTGTGGTGGCAAGAACCACTACGCTAAGGACTGTGTTCTTAAGAAGATGGCTGAAAAGGACAATGGAAATGATAAGGAAGTTGTGCTGCAGAAGAGATTGGATGAGTTGAGAAAGAAGAAGTCTACCGCTAACCCTTCTATTAATGCTCTTATTGTGCAGGGTTCGGTCAATGACGATGAGTTCGGTAGCACTGAAGTTTGGTCTACTGACTCAGAAGACGAAGAAGTGAGGAAGCCTACTCATGGAAAGGCATATGTGGCTAAGGAGGAAAGCAGTGGTGGAAAATGCTTCATGGTGACTGAAGTGTCTCAAATGAGGGGATACAACACCGATGGAGGAAGCAATGGACCGATGGTGCAGGAGGATATGTGCTTTACGGCCAAACCACTCAGCCAACAGTTCAATGAACTCGATGAACTGATAAAGAAGGTACAATCTGCTTTTATTTCATCTAAAGTACCACCATCCTCTTACGAGAAAGAACTAAAAAATATTAATACAAGAATTTCTCATTTAGATAGTAGCCTAACTCAAACTCGAGTCACCAATTCTAACCTGACTGATCAATTAAGCAGGGCGGCGTCGAAGAGTGAGGAGCGGCGAATGTGGATTGAGTTAAAAGAGTCGGAATTAATTAAAGTTAAAGACGAAAACATTTATTTGCAGAGAGACAATTTGAAATTGTTAAAACAACGAAATGTTTTTTGTTTAATAGCTAAACGTTTATATTCCAATATTACTCAACTTCACTTGGATTGTGAGATAGGCCAAAAGATCCATCGCATGATTTTGCCCTTTCTAGAATTTAAGGAGGATGAAATCGATGCCGAAGCCTACAATTGTGAGAGTGTGATATCGTCTGATGATGTCAATCCGACCTATATGTATGGACTGGACAAAATTGAGTCCTTCATTAAGTCCAAAGACCACAAGGACATGCTCAAAAACCTTTTGGACGAAAATGACCAACTTAAACTGAGAACCGAAACCATGCAAAAATTTGACTCTCTAAATGCCAACGTAAGCTCAGAAAACAAAATCGATGTTGAAAATGCATCTGAGCTTAACGAGGACGAAAACATGAGTGAAATTTATGTGGAGGATACGGTTGACTGCTCAGAATTTGTTAAAAGCGAAACTGAAAACCACAAAAATCTTATTTCTGAAAACTCTATGGAATTCGCTAGATTGTCCCAACAAAAGTCCCCGAAATTAGTAGAAAAGGCTGTTGTGTATCAAAAGGTCAGGACCACTCCAAATCAAGTATACAAGGTGACTGGAGTAACCGAACATCAAACAGCTGAACTCACAGCTATTGTTAACGAAGACAATGCTGATGGCTGTGATGAGTATTTCTGGGAAGCTCCTATTGATAATGGAAACGAAACCGTCGGCCTATCTGAAAGAACCTCTTGGATGAGAAAAGGGAGATATATACCTGAACCCTTGAACAAGCCCGATAATTTCAGTGAACCAAGCACAAGTGGTACGAAAGAAATTCCTCAAGAGGATGATCGTTTAGCAAAAGAAGACATTCCTTCAACACCTACAGCTCGAAGCGAAACTTCATCAGATACTCTTTCCACTTCCTCAGGGCAAACTGAATCTTCTTCAGATATTCCATCTGTTCCCTCTGCTCAAAGAAAAACTCCTGAAGTTCAAAAGGAATCAGTCAAAGTGACAGCAAAAACAAGAGCGAACGTTCATCATCAACCTAAGCAGATGAGGGATAAGAAGATAGAGAGGAACCAAAGATACATGAAAAATCTTTCTGAAAGGAAACAATTCTGGCACTCCCAGAACGCATACTATACACACAAGGACAAGAATCTGAAGTATGAAAACAATCTTGTACGAAAGCCTGAAAGTTCCTCCAACCGAAAGCCAAGGTTCGGTTCACAAGAAAATACCAACCGAAAGCCAAGGTTCGGTTCACAAGAAAACACCAACCGAAAGCCAAGGTTCGGTTCTGAAAAGGACTTCGACCGAAACCAAAGGTTCGGTTCCAAGAACAACTCCAACCAAACACAGAGGTTCGGCTCCGAAATAAAAAAAGAACAAGACTCGAAGGTTAACCCCACCAACGATCAAAAGCAAAAGGGTCACCTAGAGTCATCAGCAAGGAAGACATCTCCATCCAAATCCAAATCCTCTCTTCCTAATTCTTCTCGTTCTTCTACTTCCAACCATTCATCTCCATCTTGCTCTAACGCTAATTCCGTTGGTTCTCAAAAACCTCATCCATCTGCTGAACAGAAGGGAAAGCAGAAGGTCGATGAATCCAAACCTGAGTCCAAAACGAACATCCCTAATGTCAATAAAATAAAAGTCTTTACCATTAAAAAGAAAGATGAAACAACTCTAATAAAACGAACATATCTAGTTGACATCTCTCTTACTATTCCTGTTCCCATGAAAAGCTCACATGGACCCAAGAAACTTTGGGTTCTTAAATCTGCTTAACTTTTGCTGGTTATGAGTGACGAGGAGTTCGACGAAGAATGGTACATCGACAGTGGCTGCTCGTGTCACATGACAGGGAGGAAAGAAGAGCTCAGGGAATACAGATCTCTTGCTAATGGTGGCAACGTTAAGTTTGGAAATAACTCCTTCGGCACCATAAAGGGATACGGGATGATAACGAATGGTGACTTTACAATAAGGAAAGTGGCGTATGTGGAAGGACTTCAACACAACCTCATCAGTGTATCTCAGCTTGTTGGAGGTACAGGTCTCAAAGTTTCATTCGATGATGAAGGTTCTGAAATCATAGAGAAAAAGACAAAGAAAGTCATTCTGAAGTCAGAGCGAAAGGGTGAAATGTTTCCTCTGAACATGAAACCCATCAAAGGAAACCCAGCCATATGTCTGCTATCAAAAGCTCAATCCGACGAAAGCTGGTTGTGGCACCGAAGACTCTCTCATCTCAATTTCAAAGACATCAACCGACTTGTCACTGGAGGTCATGTTAGGGGCCTTCCATTGCTCAAGTTTGACAGAGAGCATCTATGTGCTGCATGCGAAATGGGAAAGCAGAGTCGTCAAAGTCACCCATCCGTAATTAACACAAAAGTTGTTGAACCACTCGAATTACTTCATATCGATTTGTGTGGTCCTTCATCTATCGAAAGCATCGGTGGTAGCAAGTATATTCTTGTCATCGTTGATGATTTCTCTCGATTTACATGGGTGTTCTTTCTTAAACTCAAATCTGAAGCGACTCAAAAGCTGAAAGTGTTTATCAAGCAGATTGAAGTCCAACTCAAGAAGGTCGTTCGAAACATCAGGAGCGACAATGGTCTCGAATTCAAGAACAAGGAGTTTGAAGAGTATCTTGCAGAAAAGGGAATTAGTCATAATTTCTCAGCTCCTTACACACCACAACAGAACGGAATAGTCGAAAGACGAAACCGATCCTTGTGTGAAGCTGCCCGAACTATGTTAAGTTTCGCTTCATTACCTCTTTATTTTTGGGTTGATGCTATTTCTGCTGCTTGTTATACACAGAACAGGTCCTATCTCAACAAACGATTCAAGCTCACACCATATGAGATAATAAATACCAGAAAACCCAACGTGAAATTTTTCCATGTGTTTGGCTCAAGGTGTTTCATCTTTAACTCTAAAGAACACCGCAACAAGTTTGATGTCAAAGCTGACGAGGGAATCTTTCTGGGTTACTCACTCACATCCAAGGCGTACAGGGTCCTAAACAAACGATCAAGAAGGATTGAAGAGACATACTATGTGACCTTCGACGATAACTACGTCAAGAAGCTACAGGCCATAGATGACACTGCTGGGGAAATATTTCCTCAAACTGGCCAAGTCACAGTCTCAATCGCCAATTTGTACGAGAAATTTCTGGAACTCTTTGATGAACCGGAAAAAGCTTCTCTCTCAGAAGCAGGTGCAGCTGACAACAAAATTGATCATATGAAACAAGTTGTCGAAGATGCTACGAAAAGAATGCATGAAGGAGAATCGCTCACTGATGAATCTCCAACCAACACTGCTTCTGTCGAGGGGGAGCCAAGCTCACAAGTCCAGGGGGAGCCAAGCTCTACTACTTCAACCGAAGGTTCGGGTTCGGTTTTTCAAAATTTTGTGCAACCGAAACCAACCGAACGTTCGGGTTCGGTTTTCCAAAATTTTCTACAACCAATTCCAACCGAACGTTCGGGTTCGGTTTTTCTTTTTCACCAAAGTTTTTTTTATCGTATTTTTTTTTTCTTTTCACTCTTTTATTTTTATTATCTATCACAAATCCAAAAATATTTTTCTTCTTTCGTGTGCTTATTCGTTTATGGGAATATATTTGATCTCTTACTTAAGTGTCCCTAAAAGCATGCTGCTGTATGTGTCCCAAGCCTCAAAAGATTTTGAATAATAGCCTTCATGACCTGGTATACACAAACCTTGTCTTCCCAATAAGGCTAACATATTTATTCTAATCGTGAGCTACCTCACTCTTTTCTCACATGAGTTAAGAGTCTCCTGCTTGGCCCTTATTTTCGCAGCAGAGGTACTATGTTTCCTTACACCATCCCTATAACTCTTCTCCATTACATTCGTTTCCTCACTGTAACCCTTGAGACTCTCAGAAACTACCACTGAGGTTTATGGTTACACAACATCTGCGTTTATGATCTTAGTTTCGTGCCACTACGAGCTAAGTGAAACCCAAAATTCAACACCAAAGAATTGACGGTGACAAATTAATTTGATCAAGTTTTCACCAATGAATTGACGAATGTACCTTCATGGAGTCTCAATTTTTTTTTCTTTGCATGATTCCAATGAAATTGTTACAAACCATAACATTTCTTCCCAAGGGATCTAGTTTTAAATTTTTTTTATCTGAGATTTCATATTAATCCAAGCCACTTCAAAATCAACTCCAACCTACTTGTTCAACAGACTACACCGGTCTCACAAGTACTTTGTTCACATTCGTTCTTATATCAAGAATTGCATTGTTGAATCAAAGCGAACCCACCATTTCTTAGCCTAATTAAAAGAAGCCTTTCAACATTTCTTAATAAATGTTTGATCGTAATTCAACGGGATTCCACATTAACACTTTGAGGTTCTTCTTAACCTTGAAGGAAGAGATTCGTGCCCGGGATCATCAGTTTCGTGTCCTTATGGACATCACAGATTATCCTAAAAAGAGTTGCTTTATTTCTTTTTCTTTTACACTCTTTGCACGAAAATCCTAGATTTTCAAAAATTCCGTTACTAATTACTTTACAGGCTGGATTATTACTGAAGCGTTACTAATGAAGTTGAGGCCAAAAATCAGCCACGTGGGTCCTAAATTGAATACAGCTGATTAAAAAAGGGGAAAAGACAAAAAGTTGCTGACTCGGCGGGAGTTAAATGGATAGAAATTCAAACGACGGTAAAAAGGAGGGCGCGTGAATTTGAAACGGCCGCGTTTTTTTCTAACACTTGAGGACGCGTGTGCAATGTCGAAGCGTCATATCTCTGAAGTTACAGGCGCGTGTGGAAATGGAAACGATTTCTTTCTCTGAACCGGCGCTTATTGGGCGGCGTAATCCTAGGAATCTGACACTCTCTCTCCTACGTGATCATCGCACGTCCCAACTGTCACCAATCAATCACTCAAAAACCCTTCCATATTTCCATAAGAGATTTGAAACGATTTTTCTCTCTCTTCACCGACTATAAAAAGCCATCAACGCCACCTTTTACCTCTTTACTGCCCCCATATTTCCCAAAGCAAAAATACTCCCAAATACTCTCCCGTTCTCCAAACCTGCAACAATGGCTGAATCTTCATCTGTTCATGCAACTTCTCAGATTCTTCCCATCCGACCCCAGCAAAGCTTAGTCATTGATCTAAACCCACTGGCGTATGATCCCTACATGTCGCCGGTCATCGAATGCCTCAAGTATTCCCAGCTGTCTCCTGCACTGTCCAGAATTGAAACGGTGTCGATGGTTACCCTCTCTCAGGTCTATGCAACGGCTTACTACGACAGGGCCGTCGACCGGGTATTCTTTGAAGTTGGTGACCACAAGACTTCAATTTCTCGTCCCCGTTTCTGCACGCTGTTAGGGTTTGCTGCTGACTCTTCACGAGTTCACCCGGATACGATTCCGGTGGGGATGTTCTACAGCATGTTTTATAACATGGGCTACACAGAGGTTCTCACCTCCGTCGCCAGGTTCAAGAAGTCCTGCCTACCGCCCCAGTGGAATGGGTTATTTACAGTTCTCTTCAAGGGATTGTTAGAGAGGAGCTCCGGATCTGACGGGGCAAGTCGTCTGTTCCTTTCTGTAATGTACGGAGTGTACAATGGGATCAACCTGGATTATGGGTTTGTCCTCTGGCAACAGCTGCTTCAGAGCCTCTCTTCTTCTTCTCGACACTCTGAGGTGTCATTTGCCCGGTTCTGGATCTTGATCACAAGATGGGCCATGGACAAGTTCGACGTTCCAACAGAAGATGGTGCATCGATGTCTTCTATTGGTACTTTTCATACCAAGAAGATCATCGTATCCGATGCATCAAAGTTCTCTTTCATTGGCTCTATCCCGGAGTCGATGTATGGGAATGTGCCATCTGACAGCCAACTGATCCGAACGATCAAGGAGTCTGGGCCATCTGGTCCGAGGGAACTGACATCGGACATGTTGCGTTCGATTAATGATGCCGATAAACCGGTGGCCAGGGGTAAAAAGGCAGAAAAAGGGAAGAAACCATCCAAAGCCCCAAAAGGACCTTTGCCCAAGAAGCGCAAACAACCGAAGGCTGCTTCATCCCCTCAACCGAAAAGGAGGAAGACCCAACAGAAGCGAAAGCTCGTCCTTCCCTCCTCATCAAGCGAATCCGAAGGTGGGAGTTCGGACTCTGAGGGATCCCAAGGAGACGAATCTCCTCAACGAGGCAACACACCCCCTCGGTCCCCAACCCCGGACATGGAACTTCATCAATCCCCAGTTCCTTCTCCTCCACCCACAATACCTATTTCCATTCCCACCATAAACCCCACTATTCCCCCAAACTCCATTCCTATCCCTCCACCCATATTCACCACATCAACCGAAACACCACCTGTTACCGAAACCCCTCCAGTAACCCAACCTCCACAAACCGAAACTCATACACCACCACCACCCGAAACTAACCCCCCACCCACTCAACCCGAACCAACCAAACCCATAACACCCCCAACTTCACCACCACCTCAATCTCCGGAAGACGCCTCCGATGGCGGTGATCAATATCTTGGTGGTGATCACATGAACTTCGATTCGGTCTACTATAGTCCGTTTCAAGTTCAGAGTGATGAGGAGGATGATGCTCCAGTGACAAAGAAGCATCTTCGCGAGCTTAACGAGAAGGTTGATCAGCTTCTCGCCTCCTCTTCCAACCAGCAGTCATCTATGTCTGAAGCTGCCCTTCAGAAGATCGTTGACGCCTTCTCCAGGGCTCAACATGATTCCGTGGCCTCATCTACTGCTGCTATAGACGCCTCCACCCGAGCCTGTGAGGCAGCGACCGAAAAAGTCGATAAACTATTCAATGACGCTTCTGTCCTGCTGCAGTCTTTGCAGGAAAGCGCCGAAGCCACAAAAACAACTCTGGAACCAGTTGTTCATCAATTGGCCGAGTTTGTAAAGACGGAGCTGTCTTCGTTCGCTACACTCAGACAAAATCTTAGCGACGACAACTCGGCACTTCGTGCCTCCATCGATGCCCGTTTGGCAAAGCTACAAGACGATCTTGCAGCAGAAAACTCACTGATGGACGCCTTGGCGAGCAAGACTACCGCCCTAAAGGTCAAGAGCACGCAACTTTCCAACTCCGAACAACAATTGGAAGCTCTTCGATCCGAGAGGGAGGTCATAAAGACGTGTGTTTCGGATGTCCACGCAGCTCTTTCAAACATCCTTGAGGCACACGATCTCATCCTTAATCACTCAGTGAGGCGTACCCTTGCTGAAAAGCTATCTCCGGCCATGGACCTTTTGAGCAAAATTGAAGGCCTACCCAGTTTCGTGTCCATTCCGAAACAAGGGGGAGAAGAGAAGAAAGGATCGAAACCACCTCCGTCCTCCAAAGCTACTCACACAACCGAACCACCCCCAACTGGTCATGCCTCGGGTTCGGGTGTGAAGAACAAGGGTAAACACATAGCAGAGGATGAAGATGAAGATGAAGACAAGGAGACCATTGCGGACATGTTAAAAAGAAAGAACAGTCGCAATGCTGAAGACGATGCCAGTCGTGTGGCGCGTGAGGCTGAAGAAGCCGAACGAAAGCAAAAAGAAGCCCACGATCTCCTTGAGAGCCGAAAGTTGCTCTTCCCTGCCTGGACCAGGGACCGTTTGATAAAAGAGGCCATAGAGACTCCAAGCATACTGTGGCTCGAGCCGGTGATATCTTTCGACTGCAACAACACTATTGATTCGCAGTTTGATATGCCGCTAACTCGAAAGGCGTTCATCTTCCACGCCTTCTCTAATATTTCTGAAGTCCCGCATCCGAACGATGAGCTTGACAGGGAGCTCATTGACTTCTACCTGGAGGCCGCCCGCCCTCAGTGCCTTACATGGAGTGCCCAGAAGATCGTCAACGTTCGGGTGATGAAGCCTTATGCCGTGGGGAGATTCACAAACGTCAAGTTCAAGCTTATCCGAGGATCTGCAAGAACTGCTCACATGATCTCTCTGGCGGATCTGCCCAATCTGAACCCTCATGATTGGATATTCTTGTACAACATCCTGCTGAAAAATGAATCTGAATATGGTCCCATCTTAGACCATGTCAAAAGGATGCTGGCATGCTATATCATGGAGGTGGCCCTAATGGATCAGGAGGTTCCCACAGTTTTTAAGAAGAAACCGAAAGTCAAACCTGTGGGATCGGCCAGTGATCTGAATCAAATGCAAATGGGCAAGATAGATTCGAGGCGAAACTCTGTGATGTTCACTAGAGCCGAAGGACAGAAATGTCTCTTCGCTTTAGCTGACAAACATCTTTACACTACAACTTGCTTGGAGCACATCTTATTCATCATCAAGCAGTGTAAAGACAATTCGGCTGATGATATCAAGTACTTCAATGATATGATCAATTGGTACATCCGGTTTAGACAGACCATCCTTTCCATAACCAAGTGTCTGTTTAGTACCGTGAAGAAGAAGGTACCAGCTTCAGCCGCCGGTCCAAGTAGGAAGTGAAGGTCTCGCTCCAAATTGACGAAAAGGGGGAGATTGTTGGGCTGAAAAGAGTTTTGATGTTGCGTCGTTTGGGCTCGTTGATTAGCCTTGTATTCTCCGGTTTGGGCCTGTCCAACCGAGAGCCTTTTATGTATTGTATATAAGTTAAATGCTTGCATGCATATTAGGTTAAGATTCTAGAGATTATCGAAATAGCGATTGATCAAGAGCACTAATATTTTTTTCTGTAATCGTTCTTGTAATCCTCTAATCCTTTACAGTTGATGTTCTTAATCGAGCTCTTCTAAGGATTTTATTTAATCATTCGACACGTTTGATTCAAGCTGTTTGTTCTTATTATTGCGTTTTTACTGTTTTAAATTCATATACTTGTTCAAGATCTAATCGATCTTCTTAGATTAAAAGTTGTTTTAATCCCATCACCAACACTTGTTAGAGAACTAGTATTGAATTGACCCGCATCAAGATCATCTCATGGATCCCTGTCATGAATGATACTTGATTAAAAGGTACTATCTTTGTATCCTTAACACATGAGATACATAGTGGGACTTAAGTGTAGGGAGTAGTATGCTTTGATATGGTCAAATGTTGTTCCTTAACCAAGCAGTTATAAAATCCATTTTCAGGTATGGTGTGAACTATGCAAGAGGCTTATGATGTCAAGATTGGATTTGTTCCTCTTATGTATTGAGAGTTAGACATCTAAGGCGCCTTACCAAGAGTTGAACAACTAATGAGATTGATTGTGATTCGTATCTCATGTTCAACATGATATCTGTAACAAAGGGATAATTGATAAACTTACCTTATACACCAATTGTGGCTTTGAGCTTTTTGGGAATTAGGAGTTGATAGAATGGCACAAAGTTGTATGTTGTTAGGGGCAGTGAAATGTTGCTAGACGTTTACCACTGTCTATATCAGTCTAATATGAATCTTACGCAAGTGGGAGATTGAAAGGTTAGGTATGCTCAAAAGTCATATTAAAGTGATATTGCTAATTAACAACATCTTTATACGATTGATTATTTATTAGAAATTGGTTTTATTAAATATTCAATAAACTCTTATAATTAAATTGGAAATTATTTATTTCTAGGGTATAATAAATTTCATTAGCAAGTAACATTATATATAATTCATATGGTATGAATTAATAAGTCATGCACAACATTTTGTACTAGATAAATTCTTTTTTCTTTTACCAAAAAGTTAAAGTTTATATTCTATAAACTATAAAGCTTTTGTCTTATTCCTTTTATTATTTTTATAAAATAAGAGTCAAAAGACAAGAGTATGGCTTTCATGTTTGCTTAATCAAAAGTAATAAGAAGCATGAGAGACATGTAAGCTTTAGGGACATGCTTCTCTAAAGTGGAAGGACCTAATGGTTAAAGACTTCACTTTAAGACAATATAAATATGAGGCTTCCACTCTTGAATTGGTAGCTTCATTCTTGCTTCCCAAAATCGTAACCTCCTTAGAGGATGTTACTATCTCTCTTTTCTTCATCTCTTCTTGAAGATTACTTGCATTTTCATGACCTCTTTAAGTTCATATTGGTTATGAACTTGAATCATATAGTTTTGTGAAAACAAGATTGTATGCCTAGTATCAGTGAACATGAACCTAGGTTTAACTAGAAAATAAGTAAGTTAATATGTGAGCATATGTGATGACCAATCACACATGAGTTAATTAAATTAAAAAATTTGATTAACTATTATTACAAGTCTTGTTTGATACGAACTTAACACTACGAAACCTGTTAGTTTAATCAACTGATCACTGTTTGAATTGACTTGTTTGCTAAAGGATTAGTAATAGTAAACATGAATCTAATCATTTTAGAAATCGGTGAACATGAATAGATAAATATGTATGTACAATTGTCTATGATTTTAAAATGTAATTTGTCAAAACCAAAGTACCTAAAGAGATTTATTTTCAGTCAGATTATCGAGAGTTGCTATTTATTTGTTTGTTTGAGATTTAATTCCATAAAACCTTTCTTCACTACTTTTGTGTGTGTTTGTGTAACCTATAATCAAACAATTTAAATTAATTCACCACCGTTCCCCTTGTGTTCGACACCCTTGCTTATCAAAGTTATACTATACTCGATCGGGTTCACTACATGTAAGGTGTGGTTTAGATGCGATAAACTAGGACTTATAAATAAAAAACTAGTGTATTAAATATACACATCAACCATGCTTCATTATTTTAATGAAAAAGCCTTACCATGGATTTTTAATTCAAAACACAATACTTCATTTTAATAATCAAGGAACCATACCTTGATTATTTTAATCAAAAGGCACCACCATCTTCTCCTATAAAACTCGGCCACTACCTCCCCTCTCCGCCTTTCATTTTACAACATTCATTTCTATACTCTCTAAACTCTCCAAGAACTCTCTAGTTGATCCAAGCTTTTTGGAAAGTGTTTAGCAAAGATTTTTAGTAAGGTCTTCATATTTTCGAGATTTCTATATTCTCCCTACCATCATCTTTTGGTTGTCTCATTTTCACTCTTGAAACCAAAAAACCTAGGCAAGATCTTGAAGATCAAGAAGGTGTTGTCTTCCAAAGCTCGATTCCCACCTCATCTTTCTCACCATTTCTTGCCATCTTCTAGGGAAAGCACAAAATGTGAGTTCATATCCCGTTTTCTACTAGTTTTCACTCGTTTTACATTTTCGGGGGAGGTTACAGGCCAAGCAAACAAAATACATCTTGGACAATAACTTTTCACAAAGGTCCTAAATCTAATATATGATGGATAAAACTTTTAACCTTTGGGTAATACTCTTACATGCATGTTTATGTTCTATTTATGAAATATATACAACTATTCATGTTTTCAAAGAAAACAAACAAGTCTCATTCTTTTATATCAACAGGCTTCTAATATTGGATTTATTGTATGATGGATAATACCTTTATCTATTGGATTATTATTACCCATAGGATAAACACAAACTGATATTTTTACCAAAAGTCTAGTTTCGACAGATTAAAACTTTGCGATTACACATTGGATAAAACCATTACCCCTTGGAAAATACCATTATCCATTGGGCAATACTATTATACACTATATTAATACTCTAGAAAATTGATATTTACACATACAAATAATTATGTGAGACAAAGTCTTCACCGTACCTACTAGAGTACACGCTAAAGTCTTGAATTATAACTAGAATCTCGGTAAGAGAGTGTGATGCTTGTGTATAGATCTATCAGTGTTGCAGAAATCGGCCTTGGCGGCCGATTAATCGCTTGACGGCCTCGAACCGATTACGATTAGGGTGCTTGGCGGAAATTGGTCAAAGTCGGTCAAATTCGGGCTTGGCGGTCCATGGCGGCCTTGGCGGTCATATGCGGGAAATATTTAAAAATTTTAAAAAAAAATAACTTTCAAATATTTCACCAAAATTTTAAAATTTTGAATTTTTAAGCTTTCAGTTTTTAAAATATTACAATAAAACTTTTAAAATTTCAAAAATTTAAAAATTAAAATTTCCAAATACTTCAGATTTTAGGAAATATTAATTTTTTAAATAATTTTATTAATAATTTAGGGTCCCCGATTAATCGTCGATTAATCCCCGCCGAGTCTGATTAATCGTTTATCGTCAGTCGACCGCCGAAATACCACCGAATGATTTTTATAACCTTGAGATTTATACGAGACTGACAATACCGTACGTAAGCTGCTAGCTACAGCTAGACCGACAGGTCTGGGGTGACAAATGTCTAACATTCCGACGCTTGAAGAACGTCGCAGCAGCCCAACTTCAGTTTTAGCATGGTTGTAATAACTTACATGGAAAATCAATGATACATTTAGTTTACGGGGTAACATGCATTCAAATGGTTTTATATAAGAATAAAACTACGTAATACTACTTTAAGTATGGAAATATTTATACATTTTTGTTCTTAGGGTTTTTAAGACTGTAACTCATTTTAAAGGAAATATTGGATCTTCTGGGAACAAACACTACATTTTTAAGTATGGTTATTTACTTATATTTATATCTATCTATGTATCTATATCTATCTATCTATCTATCTATCTATCTATCTATATATATATATATATATATATATATATATATATATATATATATATATACTTATAAAGGAAACATTTTTCCTTTCACCACATTCATTTGAAACTCTCACGTCTTTTCAATTTCTTTCTAATAATGATTATAAGTTGGTTAATAAGTTTAAATAAATATCAAACCTAAAGTGTAATCATATATAAACTAAATTTCAATATTAAAAGAATATATTTAATTATACTTATAAAGTTATGTTTTTAACTTTTAACATATTATACTTAATTTATTAGTTTTAATATATTGTTGGGTGTAAACCATTATCATTTTAAAGCTACAACTTTTGAACAATTTGTATAAAATACTTAAATTAATTTAAATATAACATTACATGATCAACTTAAGTATAAATTTTAGTTTAACTTAAACATCCCAAATAATATTTGTAAATAGTTAAAAGTGATAAATTATAGTGTCTTTCTAATAATGATTATAAGTTGGTTAATAAGGCAAAATAAATATCAAACCTAAAATGTAATCATAAATAAACTAAATTTCAGTTTTAAAATAATATATTTACTTCTACTTATAAAGTTATGTCTTTAACTTTTAACATATTGTACGTAATTTATTAGATTTAATATGTTGTTGTATGTAAACCATTATCAGTTTAAAACTACAACTTTTGAACGGTTTGGACAAAATACTTGAATAGTTAATTTAAATATAGCATTATAGTGTCAACTTAAATATAAATTTCAGTTCCACCTAAAAACCCTAAAGTCTATTTTGTAAATAGTTAAAAATGATAAATTGTAGTGATAAATGCAAAAACTAAATTATAATCTCAATTTAACTAAAATATTTCCTAAAGATATTTTTATAATGACAAAACTGCACAAATGGTCCCTGTGGTTAGCAGAAAATTGCCACTTTGGTCCAAAAAAGTTTGGACCAGCACCAGAAGTCCAAACTTTTCATTTTCTTGCGAGTTTGGTCCAATTTGTTTTAAACATTTTTATAATGACAGTTTTGCCCCTGAATTTATCCTTTGTATTTTCTTTTTTGAATATTTTTATTATAGAAATTAATAAAATACTCTCTCTCTCTCTCTCTCTCTCTCTCGTTGAAAGTCAATGAACAAATAGAGAAACTGTAAACTTCTTTCCCTTCTGATCAAAGTAATATACACAAAAATATGTAAACCTTTTTTCTACATAATCCTCATCTTCCTTTGACTAATTCACCATTAACCCACCTCGTCACCACCAACAACGGAAACCACCATCGTCACCATCTCTCTTAGAACAACATCACCACCACTCCTCCGAATATGTGATGCCGACGAGAGGAGAAAACGGGCAAACACATCGACCACAGTCGATTGTGGCAATTCTTTTACAAATCGAGTCCAAAGAGCCATTGCTAAGCCCAATTTACGAAACCCTAGTGTTAGAGAAGAAGGATTCTACATCGACGACAGAGAAGGATCATCGCAGCAAACCCTAGCTCATCCCTTTCTTAGATCTTTCATCATCGGAGAAGAAAGGTTATCTGAAGGCGCACAATTTGTTTAATATTTGTTCGATCTTCGTCTCCGACTGTGTATCTTTTTTCTTCTTCTATCTCGACCGGTGAGCAACGGGGGTGCACCGATCTTCTACCTCACTGTATTTGTGTATGTTTATCATTTATGGAATTTGATTTGTGTGTGAGTATTTATCCCCAAAAAATCAATTTGTTTGTGGGAATCATATCAGATTCCAGATTCAGATGAAGGAATTATTAGAGCACCTCTAGTGTTCACTGGTTTGTAGAGGGAATAAGGACGAAAGCAACAAGGTGTTAGTGGAAATCTCAACGGTAGCAGGTGGTGGTGGCTGGTCTTTACGTTGGCAGCGGTGGCAATGGGGAGGCGAGTCTGCCTCCGTTAGTTTTTTGTTCGACGACAAATGACGAGGGAAAAGGGAGGGAATCAATTAGCAGTGATCGGAGAAGGTGTGGGTGGGCTAATTGCAGAAAACAGTGGGGAAGATGGGGTAGTGGCATCGGTGGTTTATGGTGGTTAAAACCCGTCGTGTGTGGGTTTTTCTTCAACTGAGAGAGAGAGAGGACATTGTAACGGGGAGAGAGAAAGAGAGAGAGAGAGAGAGAGAGAGAGAGAGAGGGAGTATTTTATTAATTTCTATAATAAAAATATACAAAAAAGAAAATATAAAGAATAAATTCAGGGGCAAATCTGTCATTATACAAATGTTTAAAGCAAATTGGACCAAACTTGCAAGAAAATGAAAAGTTTGGACCTCTGATGCTAGTCCAAACTTTTTTGGACCAAAGTGGCAATTTTTAGCTAACCACAGGGACCATTTGTGCAGTTTTGTCTTTTATAATCATTAAAAGTTTTCAAATAAGTAGCTTAAAATAACTTACAATAACAATAGTTAAAAATAACTCTATATAAATGATTATATTGTTACCATTAAAATCAAAAAACAATGTTTCATGTTTTAAATAATTATAGTGATAGAAATTAAAACGTTAAACAAATAAATTTTAAAAAATTAATTAACAATAACAACTATAAATTACATTAAACAATATATTATATTTAACTTTATTCATGTGTAACTCGTGGATACAAGTCATTCAAATGGTTATTATGCAGTTATAATACATGTATATATAATCATATAATTAAAAATAATCAATATATTATATCAATTTAGTATACAAATTATTATATCAAATTTAACAAAAACATTATTCTTGTATTTAAAAAAATTTATATTTGTAAAGATTTCAACTATATAGGTGTTTCTGCGCAACGCGCGGGCATTCACCTAGTATATTTATAAAGGAAACATTTTTCCTTTCACAACATTCATTTGAAACTCCCATGTATTTTTCTTTTCACCACATTCATTTGAAATTGCTATGACTTTTCAATTTCTTTCTAATAATAATTAGAAGTTGATTAATAAGGTTAAATAAATATCAAACCTAAAGTGTAATCATATATAAACTAAATTTCAATATTAAAATAATATATTTATTTCTACCTATAAAGTTATGTTTTTTTAACTTTTAACATATTATACTTAATTTATTAGCTTTAATATATTGTTGGATGTAAACTATTATCCTTTTAAAGATAAATAGTTAAAAATGATAAATTGTAGTGTCTTTTTAATAATGATTATAAGTTGGTTAATAAGGTTAAATAAATATCAAACCTAAAGTGTAATCATAAATAAACTAAATTTTAATTTTAAAATAATATATTTACTTCTACTTATAAAGTTATGTCTTTAACTTTTAACAAATTATACTTAATTTATTAGATTTAAAATGTTGTTGTATGTAAACCATTATCAGTTTAAAGTTACAACTTTTGAGCAGTTTTAACAAAATACTTAAATTGTTAATTTAAATATAACATTACAGTGTCAACTTAAATAAAAATTTCAGTTCCACCTAAAAAACCAAAGAATATTTTGTAAATAGATAAAAGTGATAAATTGTAGTGATAAATGCAAAAACTAAATTGGCATCTCAATATAACTAAATAAGTAGCTTAAAATAACTTATAATAACAATAGATAAAAATAACTTTATATAAATGATTATATTGTTACCTTTAAAATCAAAAAACAATGTTTGATGTTTTAAATAACTATAATGATAGAAATTAAAACATTAAGCAAATAAATTTTAAAAAATTAATTAACAATAACAACAACTATAAATAACATTAAACGATATGTTATATTTAATTTTATTAATGTGTAACTCGCAGATAGAAATCATTCAAACGATTGAGATTATACAGTTATAATAGATGTATATATTATCATATTATTAAAAGTAATCAATATATTATATCAATTTAGTATACAAAGTATTATATCAAATTTAACAACAACATTATTGTTATATTTAAAAAAACATATATTTATAAAGACTTCAACTATATAGGTGTTTCTACACAACGTGTGGGTTTTCGTCTACTTTATAAGTATGATTATTTACTTATACACTACATTTATAAGTATGATTATTTACTTATACACTACATTTATAAGTATGATTATTTACTTATACACAACATTTATAAGTATGATTATTTACTTATACACAATATTTATAAGTATAGTTATTTACTTATATACTACATTTACAAGTATGATTATTTATTTATACACTCGATTTTTGGATAATAAAAATCACATGACAAGTCACGCTTTTTATAACACTACTAGAAAAACAGCCTTTTACGACGCTCATTGCGTGTCGTAAAAGGCTCAAACGACGCGCAAATGCGCGTCGAGGAAGGCCCTGTCATAAAGAGAGACGACGCGCATTTACGACACTCATTTACGACGCGCAGTTACGACGCTCGTTTACGACACGCAATGCGTATCAAGGAAGGACCTGTCATAAAGGAAGACGACACGCATTCGCGTGTCGTAACCTTACGACACGCGTGTTAATGACACGCAATGCGTATCAAGAAAGCCTCTGTCAAGAAAGGTCATGTCATAAATGAAGATGACACACATGTTTGCGTATCATAATTTTAAATGTTTAAAAAAAATTATTTTTTATAGATTTACTAATTTCAAATTAAATTTGCATTTAATGCCTCAAAATAGAAAATAAAATATCATATACAAAAAATATAATCCATTTCATAAAATTTAATGTCTTACAATTCTATTTCTTACAATATATAAATTTACATTCATCTAATCTACTTTGTGTTCCATACAAAAAATCTATTTCATGCGGCTTCTTCCATTTCCTTTATTAGCAGCTTCCATCATCAATAGAACAACTAACAATTGAAATGAAAAATGCAACACTTGTATATCTGCAAAGAACTTGAAAAAAACAACAAATATTTAATGTTTATATATAGCAAGAACATATTGAATGCATAAAATAACAAGCTAATAGGAAGTGTAACTTATTTGTGAAATTGTTAAAAATTGCAAGTAAAGATTTTACTATTTCTGTAAAATAAAAAAAATTAATTAACTTAAATTCCATTCAGCATAAGCATAAGGACCAACTCTGAGATGAACATAGAGTCTAGCTTTCTTAATCAGCTTAATTAACTTCACCAAATCATACCTATCTTCAAAATAATATTGGGAAAGAGAAAAGAAATCTTGAAATCAAGAAAATGATTTAGTAAATTAAAATAAAATATTATTGTATTTCAAGAAATTTTGAAATTAAGAAAATGATTTAGTAAATTAAGAACTTCCCAGATACGAAAAGATTTGCATATCTTCCAAAGCTTCAATCTTCCTTTAGGATCAGCTGTGAATATATACCTATACAGTAGTAACAGTTTAAAATTAGCAATCAAATTTGAAGTCAGTATTATTATGCATATGTCCTACAAACTCCCAAAATACTTTTCACTTCCTATACTATAAACAAGATGATTTATTATATGCACACAAGAGTAATGATTGATGTGAAAAATAGTATGCATTTTTCTAGGTACTTTAGCATTGAAACCAGTAACAGACTAGTAAAATGGGAGTATAACTTGAACGGTACCTGTTGCCCAAAGATTTGCACCAACAGTATGCATTTTTCTAGGTACTTTAGCATCGATGACTTTCATGCTTGATTTCTCGTTTAATGAATCAGATAGTTCATAGTTTGTACAGCCACAAAGAAATTTTCATTAGGGAGCTTGTGAGGTAAAAACATCTCTACAATCTACATGTTTCATGCTTGATTTCCATCTTTTATCATTTTTAAAAACAAAAGTTCTAACAAAAAACTTTCTTTTAGTAATGCAAGTGATGCTCTTGATAAGCTGATATTCTTAAGTGTAACAGATCCCTCATTACTTGGAGATGCTGGTGAGCTTGAAATCCAAATTAAACCTGATCCAGAAAAAGGGACAATCACAATATCGTAAGATTACTTACTTTTCTTCATTCTTGAATCTTTCCTCATAAAATACAACTCTACAAGAGATTTATAAACCTTTTTTTACCCTTATTGTAGAGTCACTGGTATTGGAATTACCAAAGAAGAACTAATAGACTGCCTTGGAACCATTTCTCAAAGTGGTACTTTACTTTCTTTCATATAAATCATTAGCAAATATGTACTACATTACATTAATCGGTTAATTTTATAAAATGTTGAATCTTTTTGTTTAGGATAACAAGGATCTTGGAAATGATAACAGTTTGATTGGTCAATTTGGTGTTGGGTTCTATTCGTCTTTTCTGGTTGCTGAAAAGGTCCTTAATACCCTTTTCCCATTTTCTTCATTTCTTAATTTGTCAATTAAAAATGATTCTAAATATTTTATAAAAACAGGTGATTATTCCCACCAAGAGTCCAAGGTCAGACAAGCAATACATTTGGGAAGCAGCACCTGAAAGTAGTTCATAAGTAATTAGATAAGAAACTGATCCTGAAAAACAGATTCGTAGAGGAACAGAAATAACACTCTTTTTGAAGGTCGTTTAACTCTTACAAAGTTCAATCTTTTTGCTTTATTTTATTTATTTCAAATTCAATTAATATTTTATTTTGTTTTGTATAGGATAATGACAAATACGAGTTCACTGAGCAAAGTAGAGTTCAGGGTTTAGTGAAAAACTACTCACAATTTGTTTCTTTCCTGATTTTCACATGGCAAGAGAAATCAAGAACAGTTGAGGGTCAGTTTAGGGTTTAGTGATAAACTTTCCATGTCATCCAATTATAGCTAAATAACTGAAAGGGTCAGTTGTTTTTTACACTCTCTGGCACTGCAGTAGAAAAAGATGTATTTTTTTATACCAAGTGGCTCTTAGCCTCACTTTACAAATTTTCATGTTTTGGGAAAACAAAATACCTGATTAGGACCCTTAAATATTGAGTCATAGACTACAATTGAAGGTTTCTTGATGAAAGCCCTAATTTTCTTAAAGAGGAAGAGGCGACTAATCCGTAAATGGAAGCCTTTGGATTAGCTAGTCATCCAGTTTCTCTGAAAAATAGAACACCAGAATCAAACAACTATCAGTAAGCAATCAAGTTCCAAAACATTAAGTCACAAAGATATTATAATGGAATGAGAATTTTTGAAAAGTTCATTATTTCATGTAGTTATTATTATTTATTTTTTTCTTTTAACCAATACTCAATATAGGTTATTTGCAAAATTAGCACTTGAAAGATGATCTATCTATAAAAACATTTAAAAGGTTCATTCAGGGGTATGAACTCACCTGGTGTAAGTAGGTCCGACGAAGGTGCCGTTTGGGCGTTCGGTGTCACGTAAGGACTCGAACACACTCAATGACCTATTTAACATATGATAACATATGTTCACATACAATTAGTATATTTAATACTAATTAAACAAATATACTCACTCAAAGGAGCGGAAAACACTTTGGATAAGTGTTTGGGTATCTCGGGTAGCGTCTAAAGGTGCGTATGGCTTAGGAATGGGGTTTACTCTCCGAGAGTAAGCTCCCCAAAGCTTAGTTTACGGCCCAGGGACTACTCACCATGAGTTTACGGCCATAAACTCATGGTGAGGGTATCTAGTGTGTTTTAAGGCTTCTAACTTGATAGTGGGATTTTTCTAGGTCCAATTCCAAAAGGCATGAGTGAGTTTAAGGTCTTTAAGGGCATCATATTGGAGTTTACGGCCTAGGGACAACTCCTAAGGGAGTTTACGGCCGTAAACTCTCATTCCTTGAGTTTTTTGAAGTTTCAATCCCCTAATACTTTGCTAGTAATTTATAATGAAGTGTGAGGCCATTTGGGGGATTAAAAACTATCATTTGGGTGTGTTTAGGGGTGTTTACGGCCCTGGTACATGCCTGGGCCGTAAAATCCTTTTGTCCCTCCATTTTGATGTGTTTAAATGGTTTAAACCCGAAATGATAAGCCCCTAATTTATGTATTAAGTCCAAGGGTGGTTTGGGAGTGTTTTTGGGGCTTTTTGACATATTTATGAGGTGTTTACGGCCTTGGCATATGCCTGGGCCGTAAACTCTCTTTTACCCCCTAAAATCATGTGTTTTAATGTTTAAACACTCCTAGGCTAAATCCCTAATTTATTTCCAAGCCTTTAGGGACATTTTGGGGTCATTTTGGCCTCATTTAAGGTGTTTACGGCCTAAGGAGGAGCTTAGGCCGTAAACTCCTTTTCAATAGCATCTAAGTCCGAATTTTAAGCTATAAACACAAATCAATATGTTTAGAATAAGCTAGGGTAAGCGGACTTACGATTTGGAAGCGTTTGGTTGCGGATTCGGGGCGAAAACGGGTCTAGGGAGAGAGTATAGAGAGAGAGAGTGTGAAAAACCTCCAAATGGGGTTTACTCCCCTTTATATATGGGTGGGAGTTGGAGCTCAGTAGAATTCTACCCAATACTGCCGTTATACGGGGCTTTTGGTCGCACCCGATTTAGTGGTCGTAATAATAAAAACTAACTTTTTCCAATTTAATGGAAATGGGTGTTATGTGTTTTTATTCCCTTTTATCACGACTTAACAGCATATTAAATATAAACAAATGGAATGTTTATTAAATTGACGACCTCTAATTAACGAAACTTTTGTAAACTGGAATATTCCGTTAACGGTAACGGGGAAATGTAACGGAACAACTTGGGTTGTCACATCATCCCCCCGTTAGAGGGAATTTCGTCCCGAAATTCAGGTCTAGACAAGGAAGTAGGTATGAATGGCCAAGCAGAGGTAAGAGAGTACTTCCTATACGGTTGTCCTCGCATTCCCAAGTGAACTCTAGTCTGTGTTTGTCATTCCAACAGACCTTTACGTACGGGATGAGGATTCAGTCTCGTGTAGCTAGTGGGTTCCGACTGGTGTATCTACGAGGTTAGGGTTCTCAATGGATTCTATCAAGATGTGTGAGGCACATAGAGTGATGTCGGGAAATCACAAATCAAGTCTAAGAAGTGGATCGATCGGGTGTGAATCTTGTGATATATCCGAAGGTAGTGGCGGCCTGAAAAGGGTTGGACCAAGTCTCCATGAGAATCCTCGTACGGTCCTAAGCTCTCGGAAGGGTAGAGCTTTTCAGCACTTAGAACATAGTGTACTTTTATGGCAAGATCATCACTGGCGTGATCGCCATTCGAAGTTCCTAACGTTCTCACTCGTACTGTGTGTGTGTAGTCCTTCAGGTTGGTTCTTAGAATGCTCGTGTGGTCTTTGGTCTCGCGTTTCCTGTCAACTGGCTGATAGAGACTTTCTAGATCGTTGAGTGGGTTGCGTGACTATGGTTATCTGTGTGCTGTAGAGTGTCTATCTCAAGCAATGAATCTGCACTAAAGGCTCTTGAGATGCGGAAACTCTGAGGGTCGGGGAGATAGGGTTTCTCCAGACGAGCATTGGACTATCTCGGGAGGTGGTTCTACTATCTCCGCGTGAGACAGTATTCGTGGAACACCTAATAGTCCAAGGATTTTCCAAGACTTTGGTTTGTTCTAGTGCGGAAAGCGCATGTTCCTGCATAACCCTTCGACTAACACCAAGGCTGGTGTCAAGTCTATAACCTCTTCGGGATCTGGGTCACGAGGTCTAACGTTGCTATATTCGCACTTAGATCCCGTATTCTTGGCTGCAAAGGTTATCCTGTGGTTCTCGGTATCCTAGTGTTCACTTCGGAGAATGTATTTTATCGTCTATAGGGCGACGACGACTTCCTCCATGCAAGAGGGTGGAGGATGATAGGCACTACTGGTAAATAACAGGGTGGACGAAGTGCCTGAGTAGTGCGAGCATATACTGCAACTACTCTTCCGAAGGTTATGAGTTTTCTCGGTCTAGGTCAAATCTAGTGAGTATAGAGTCTCCTCACTCGGAACTTTAATAGTTCAACCCGTAGTGATTCTCTTGACTCCGGCTCCTATTTTATGGAATAGGGTGAAGGGCCTTGCTATGAGGTTCGTGGTAGAGCTCATACTTAGCCTAACCACCAATACTTGGTGTATGCAGGCAGTATACAATTGAGGTCGGCAGGATGTTCAGCTGTGCGACTCCACCCCAAACCCACAACCCAACGAGGAACAGGGAATAGGGAGGAAACACACACCTTAGATCTTTTTGCTCTCAATTATATGCCACCTTTATGCCTATACCTAGTTATAGTGGTCAGTCTCATGAGTTCTGTTCTCTGGGTTCACGAACCTGATGTGCGAGGTGCGAAGGGTCTCCCGGGGGAATCTAAGGAGTACGCTTCGGTTGGTGGTCGTCTTCTTAGAGTATCTGTAGTGTCGTTTACTTCGGTTTCCATCTGACTACGAGGGGTCGGTCAACGGCGCGCGGTACCCTCTCTTGGGTACTTCGGAAGGTTTGAGATAAGAGGGACGATTGACGGATCGCATTAGGTTTGATTATTTGTGTTAGGTTTAGGTTCGGGAGAACCTTTATTTGCCAACATGGCTACGGAGAAAGTTCTTTTTACACAGCACTAAGAATGTACACATGGTTGCACGAAATCGAACCATGATCAATAGAGTCGTCGAAGTTGGCACACTCCGACATGATATATATAACGAAGATCGACAGAGTCATGTGCCGAGCAGGCACACAAGTTCTAGGCATCTCGGGTTTTGTCATATGTATCACTATCATGGATACTTGGACCGATAGAGTCGACGCGGAACTATAGAGAGTCCTAAGTGTTCCTGAATAGAGTACCTTTTTATGAATGGATTCTCACAAGGAATTCCTATAATCGGCTCACATATACTAATCATGTATATTTAAGGTGGGGAGGACTGTTGACTGAGCGACCCCGCCCTAAATCCACAACCAAACGAGGAACAGGAAATGAGGCGGCATTCACTCACTCTAGGTCTGTCCATCTTAACTATACATGGTCGTGACGTATATGTTTAGCCATTATAGTTTTACCTAATGAATTTTTTTTTAAAATTTTAAAACAGTGTTGCGACTTTCGCCTTACTGGGAAAAATTTACATTTGAATTAGTCTTTTATTGTTTTTAGTTTAGTTATCTGAGATCGAAAGACGTACCAAAATCCAACGAGTTCCTCGTCGCTTTTCCCTAAGCGGTAGAGTCAGGCTCCTTTTGTGTCTTTGTTGTTTCCTTCAGTTGAGCAGTCCCTTTTGAAGTGTCCAATCTCACCACATAGACGACAAACTGGATTGGTCGTCACATTAGTGATTGATGCAATACGCTCCACCGGAGTTCTACATACACAATCAGTATGCCCCTTCATGTTGCACCTAGCACAATAGAGTTCCCGACAGGCACCATGATGATGGTAGCTGCACTTGCTGCAGTGGGGGAGGTCTCCTAGGTATGGTCTTCTTGACGTCGGGAGGGAAGGATTGACAGGAGTCTTAACTGTCTCAGCTCGTTGCCCTTCAGAAGGTCCTTGAGTCGAGGTACTTCCCTCTTCAACCTTGAATTTTCTCTTTAGTGGGTTCGGTTGAGGTTCTTGGGTGACCGGGTATGGAAGTGTTGGTTGCTGCTGTCCATTGCCAGGGTCGAAAATCCCGATAGGCACCTTGCTAACATTGGCGTTGTTAGCATTCAGGTGAGCCATGACAGCTGCTACGGCTGCGGAGACTGCAGCTTGGAACGTAGCTTCATCGAATAAAAGAGTGGGTTTCTTGCTCGTGGACTGGTTGCGCTTCTTCGGTGGCATGGTTTTCCTACACGGAAAGGAATACAAGGTGATGAGAGACGATGGCTAACTCTGGACATTTCTGTCCTGAACGTATTAGGTATAAACTTTTCCCGTGCCGCGGGTACTGGTTGTCTGAGTGTCGACCTACATCCCTATGATGTAGTCCTGTTAATCAAGGTAGGTGTATGAGTATCGGAAAAAGGCTATAAGGTGTGAGTCGTTCCTACTAAGTTACCTTTATACTGGGAAAGGCTTCACTCTCCGGCCTGGAGAGATTTGAGAACGGTTCGGAACGAAACTGCGGAAAGAGAGGCTCATAAAAGCTCATGGCTAAACACTCTCAATAAAGGTGCGGGGATCCGCCCTAATCGTGTATCTGGCAACGGGAAACGACGATTTACCTAACACATAGCGTGAGTAGTGTAATCACTAACTCACTAAATTGTATTATTTTATGGGTGTGTTAGTGTGACAAACACGAGGAAAAGACACTTCCCGGGTTCCATGTACAGGCTCCCTCGGTCTGCCTCGTATCTTTGACTGGAATCGGCGTGGGTTTCCTTCGAGTAGTTTCCTAGGGTTCTTTTCTCGTATGGACATATTGAATTTCTACTTTACCTCACTTCCGGATCCGACAGTGGGTGTCATCACTTCATAATGGATGACTGGAATCTCGGAAGTTTAGGCGAATTTCTCACCAATGTCCCTAAAAGATATAGGCACTCGGTGAATTTCAATAGTCTCAACCCAGTTCAATCATTTCCGAATAGGAAATCTTCTAAATGAACCTCCTCTGGGTCTGAATCAACTCAACCGCCAAGCACTGGAGTGGATAGGGTTGTCTACAGGGTTCGCGCGAGAATGGAAATGTCTAAAGAATCCTAAGAGATTATTAACATTTCACTGTATGATCCATATCGAGTCCTGCTACGAATACACAGGGTATACAAATCATATATAACTTAGATCCGATAGGCCTTCGAATATGTGATACTACTCGGAATCCACATCCAAACAAGGAAAAGGAAGTAGAGCGAAACCACACATTCTTAGCCTATGGGATCCTTATCATATATAACCTTGGGAGTACACTCTCTGTAGTTGTAGGTATATCAATAAGGATCTTTTAGTTATTCACGCAAGGTTGTTTATGTTTCCTAAAATACCCCTATGGTATTTTAATTCTTGTTTGTTTCTTATCTTCTGAGTATCATTCTGGGATTAGTGTGAATCTTTTAGCATTCTAAAATACTCCTATAGTATTTTAACTTTATGTTTGGATCTAGCAATCCTAGTTGGTAAGTTTCAGACCTGTTGTACACACTATCACTCCCAAGCACATGTTCATCGCATCTCGGATAAATGTAGTTGATCAGGTTACATTTATCCCAGCTTACGATTACATAACTGCCCAGGTTTAACGGTAATGCTCAACATCCGAAGACTTTTATTCTTGTTGTTCTTGTGATACTTGTGTTCGAGAGTTTAGATTCTGGATGCTATTATACTTTGGTAAAATATGGTTATATTTTAAAGTATAATTCTTGGTCAGAGTGTTTTATCCCATTGTATATATAGGCTATATATCTTTTATGAATTGATATACTTAGCTCACTATAAACAATGCTCTGATACCAATCTGTCACACCCCAAAACCGGAACGGCGGAAACGTTCTGGGGTGGATGACGTCATATCAAGTATCACAACACATGCATATAGTAATCAAAGTACAACAAAACATTGCATTAATAGTAATAATTTTACATGGTTACATTACAATGTATCAAGTATACAAGAAAATATAATAAGCCCAACAAGGTACTAAGCCATCTTCATCAACAGCTCCGGGGGTGTACCTGTCTAATTGCTGACCTGAGAATACAAGTTATTTGAAAAGCGAGTATCAGCATTTTTACAAATGCTGGTGAGTTCATAAGTATTTAGTGACATTTCATTCAAATAACTTTATAAAGTAGTAGTTTAAGTGTTTACAGTGTATTAGAGTTCTTTCCAGAAAATCCTATATTTTCTTTAATGAAGCAGCCTTCTACCAAGGATGGTCAGTGTTATGTGGTAAAAAGTAGTTTTCCCTAACTTGCTATCATTATCAAAATACTGAATTAGATTACTAAAGAAAGCAACAGGCGACAGGGAAATAACATATGCCTCAGCAGTGAGGACTGCTGACTAAGGCAAAGGAATCATAGACTCCAGGAAAGTATCGAATGAACAATACGCCTGGTTCCGTCTATCAAATGGAGACACAGACCCCAGAAGGTACCAAATGAAGGGTACAGCTGGTAAGGTCTAAAACAGTGAATACAGACCGCATATGATACCAAATGAAAGGTACATCTTGCAAGGTCAAAACAGAGGCTACAGACCGTAGACGATACCAAATGAAAGGTACATCTTGCAAGGTCAAAACAGAGACTACAGACCGCAGACAGTATCAAATGAAAGATACCTCTGGCAAGGTCAAAACAGTGTGACTCTGAAAAAGTGTTATCAGCATACAGTGTAAATTGTTGGCGAAATACCATTACCTTAAGGCCATGAATTATAAGGTAACCCAGGATACTCGTAACCATACTGACTAGAGGACCAGACGCCCTACAAGCGTCTAAAAATATGACATTTTTCACCCCTTGTCTTGGTGGGTCGTGGACTGTAGCTAGCAGTCAGGGTGCGGGGGTGTCAATCCCGTATAGACCTATACACACAATGTCCGCTCTCCCTACAGGAGACTCTGTTACCAACTAGACGACGGAGAAGGCCGCGTCCCGAAGATGCATCCCAAATAGAGGATAGTGGGTTTCTAGAGGGGAGTGGGTTTCTAATGTAAGTGTTGTACTAGAGGTAGAGACTTCCAAACAGTAGGTAGTGTGTTTCTAATGTAAGTGTAGACTAGAGGTAGAGACTCTTAACTGAACTGACTAGAGAATTCTTGTATGTCCGTACTCATATACATAGTATATAACTAATGAACCAAATAGGGCGGACGAGCCTTCCTAAGTCTTTCAATCGTTACTTATATGTATCTATATAAGCACAGACATACATCTAACTACGACTGAGTGTGTAATAAGTGGAGACGTATCATCGTGGTGTGCATTCGTACATCATGGAACAACCGAATCGTGAAGTATAAGCGTATCAAGTATAAGTGTATCACGAAGTGGAAACGACAACTGGTGAAGTAAAAGCGTCTAACAAGTATAAGTGACTACAAGCATAAGCGAAATAGAGGCAACAACAGGTATAAGCGTATCACGAAGAGAAAGAGTTATCAAGTAGGAGTTTATAATAAGTGAAAACGAAGCAGCGGTAACTAACAAGTAAGAATATACGTCGTAAAAGGGAACTTTGAGGAAAAGCCTTTATACTCGGGGAAAAATCATAATTTGTATTCTTTTGTAAAATATGTTTGAAAAACTTTGGAAATCTTTCATAAACCAGTTTAAAATGAATTTAGATAAAACAGTATAAGTGAGAGTTTTAAAACGATTGAAAAACCATTATAGCGTCCTACTCGGCAAAAACAGTGTTCAGTGTGGTAAAATCTGGTACATGCGGGTTATCAGTCACATGTGATTGATAAGATAACTGGCATGTTTAACTTGTATTCCCCCCCCCCCCTATAAAACATGTAAAAACATTTAAAAGGTTCATTTAGGGGTATGAACTCACCTGGTGTAAGTAGGTCCGACGAAGGTGCCGTTTGGGCGTTCGGTGTCACGTAAGGACTCGAACACACTCAATGACCTATTTAACATATGATAACATATGTTCACATACAATTAGTATATTTAATACTAATTAAACAAATACACTCACTCAAAGGAGCGGAAAACACTTTGGATAAGTGTTTGGGTGTCCCGGGTAGCATCTAAAGGTGCGTATGGCTTAGGAATGGGGTTTACTCTCCGAGAGTAAACTCCCCAAAGCTTAGTTTACGGCCCAGGGACTACTCACCATGAGTTTACGGCCGTAAACTCATGGTGAGGGTATCTAGTGTGTTTTAAGGCTTCTAACTTGATAGTGGGATTTTTCTAGGTCCAATTCCAAAAGGCATGAGTGAGTTTAAGGTCTTTAAGGGCATCATATTGGAGTTTACGGCCTAGGGACAACTCCTAAGGGAGTTTACGACCGTAAACTCTCATTCCTTGAGTTTTGTGAAGTTTCAAGCCCCTAATACCTTGCTAGTAATTTATAATGAAGTGTGAGGCCATTTGGGGGATTAAAAACTATCATTTAGGTGTGTTTAGGGGTGTTTACGGCCCTGGTACATGCCTAGGCGTACCAGGCATGGTTTGGGAGTATTTTTGGGGCTTTTTGACATATTTATGAGGTGTTTACGGCCTTGGCATATGCCTGGGCCATAAACTCTCTTTTACCCCCTAAAATCATGTGTTTTAATGTTTAAACACTCCTAGGCTAAATCCCTAATTTATTTCCAAGCCTTTAGGGACATTTTGGGGTCATTTTGGCCTCATTTAAGGTGTTTACGGCCTAAGGAGGAGCTTAGGCCGTAAACTCCTTTTCAATAGCTTCTAAGTCCGAATTTTAAGCTATAAAAACAAATCAATATGTTTAGAATAAGCTAGGGTAAGCGGACTGACGATTTGGAAGCGTTTGGTTGCGGATTCGGGGCAAAAACGGGTCTAGAGAGAGTGTGTGAAAAGCCTCCAAATGGGGTTTACTCCCCTTTATATATGGGTGGGAGTTGGAGCTCAGTGGAATTCTACCCAATACTGTCGTTATACGGGGCTTTTGGTCGCACCCGATTTAGTGGTCGTAATAATAAAAACTAACTTTTTCCAATTTAATGGAAATGGGTGTTATGTGTTTTTATTCCCTTTTGTCACGACTTAACGGCATATTAAATATAAACAAATGGAATGTATATTAAATTGACGAACTCTAATTAACGGAACTTTTGTAAACTGGAATATTCAGTTAACGGTAACGGGGAAATGTAACGGAACAACTTGGGTTGTCACACTGCTTGATTAAGAATTGGCTGCTTTGTGCTATAGAGCCCATTTAGTAATAGTATTTAGATTATAAATTAACAAACCTTACACCCGTTTCTGAAAATTATAATTAATTTGTAAAATTTTCACTTGATCTTGCAGTTTTAAGATTCCCAGAAGCTAGTGTAAGGTTTTTACCACCTCAGCATTGCCAGGTCGACGCCTAGCTGTCACAACAGGAATTCGCTGGAGAAACACAAACATTACATGTTAGCCTTTCTACTCATCATTCAAAATCTACCCTGTTATCTATACCATTCTACTTTCGGTTTTATTATTATTATAGCAGTGAAAATTGTTGGGATTTGGATGAGATTGCTATAATTGGGTAAATTTTATTAAAATAAACAACTAAATACAAGTAGATTTTCTTTATCAACATTGGATAGAAACTAGATAACATATTTTCAAGATTGTAATTGTAATACCTTTCCAGATGCCTTTTCAAAAGCTGCTACCATCTCCAACACAGATGTGCCTTTACCCGTTCCTAAGTTGTAGACTTCACAGCCTAAAAAAAGATAATGGTTTGATTTAATGTCAAACAGAACAAAATTTCCAAAACTAAAAAATGTCATCTGCAATCAGAAAGAGATACACACCTATTTTAGGGTCCGAGAGTTTCTTCAAAGCAACAGTGTGTCCATCTGCTAAATTTACAACATGGATGTAATCACGTACCTGAAATTTGAGGGTAGAAAAGGTAAATATCAACATCATAATTCCCAACAAACAGCAACAGGAGGAAAACTCAGTAGAACCTTAAATAAGGGAATTTCAAATTCCAACAAACAGCAACATAACACAAAAAAGAAACCAACCCAAAGTATAGATAGATGCAGAAAGCATAAATATTCACTGAAATAGAAATTAAAGATTGAGTTAAGTAAAAGAAAAGATGTCATACCATCTTTCATTACAGTTTCCTCATGTTGTCTAAGACGCATCACAAGGGCTAAGTAAAAGAAAAGATGTAATACCATCTTGCATAACTGTTGAAATTAACATGAACATTAGTTGCACAAAAAATGTATATGATGATTATGGTACACTATGTATAATATAAGGGCGTACTTTGAACACATAGTTATGTGTTTCTGCGAATATTGTAGTAAAAGAAAGAGAAAGCAGAAGGCTCAGAAGCAGGTTGGATCGAGATATGGACATCATGGGGATCTTGTGTTGAGGCTTTGAGCTTGTTTCTGAACACTTCTGAGTGAAGAAGTATGAAGGTTAATTTGTGTTTAGATGACGATGAGGGGTGGATTTATATGCAGAGGAAGATGATAGATAGGAAGAAGACTACCCAATCTCATCTTCTCCACAAATCACTCCAAACCCTAACCCCCAATTCACTAATTTAATAGTGGGATTAATTTTGTATTTACGGGAAGATAGATAGGAAGAAGATGAATACGAAAGTAAATACATACCGTTGAATCTTTTTCTCCTTCTTCAGCCTTGACTTTTGAAAATCTTCCACCTCGACATCCTCTTACCCTCTTCCCACACAGAAAAAGTGAGGACTCCAGAGTAGTCAACCATGTTATGTAATTGCTTCACCATTGGGCCCCACCGTAAGTTGCAGTAGGGCGTTGTCAACGTGAAGAGTTGCAGATCCCTAATCGCCGGTTCTATGAAGGATTTTGTGAGGTCCGCATCCCTAGTTCATTGAAGCGGGGTTTAAGAATTATAAGAAGAGAACGGAAAAATGAGGTTTAGATGAGATCGTCCGTGAGGAAAAAGAAGTGGTGATAGAAACTAGGGTTTTTGTGGGAGACGGAGAAGCAAAATAAGAAGTGAGCCTGATTGTTTGGTCGCCGATTTTATTATATAGAGCAAGAAGAATATAGCGGCGGGGAAGAAGGAACGTGAATGGCCAGTGGTTGTGTCTAGGGTTAGAGAGAGAGAGAGAGAGGAGGGAGAGAATGGCTCTATGCGAGAGATAAGGCGACCCATAGGATCAGAGTGAGAAGCGGGGTATTCAAAATTTTAGAATTTCAGAACCCTCTTTAAAAACGCGTGTTTAGTTAAAAAAAAAATATATAAAGCGACATTTGTAGACGACACACACTTAAAATAAGCACCCTCCGTGTTTTTAATTTTGTTTTGTTTGACACTAATTGTACGGCACGCACAAATGTGTGTCTTCTATCCTTTAAATTTTGGAAAACTGACATCGATTTTTAGGGCACGCACAAATGCGTATCCTCTATTAGCGCGTGTCATTAATTGCGCGTCGTAAAAGGCTGTTTTTCTAGTAGTGTAAGTTTAGAAGTTATAGGAACTTTCATTTTATAAATGCTTTTGAATACTTACTACACACATACATTCTTCTTTTACGCTGAAGGCGTACAAATACAAAACATTTTACAATGATATAATTTTTACACAAGGAAAAATATTGGATTTTTCTACAACTGAACTCTTATGAACTCATCAAATTTATGTTGACTTTTAAAACGACATGTAATATCAGGAAACAATTGAGCTCGGATCAGTGGAACTATTTTTTGTAACAACCCGTTATTTTTCTAGTCAATAAAAGTCAAACATTTTAAATAAAATTTCAAGTTTTATTTATTTCATTAAGTTCATAAGGGTTAGGATATTATTTAAATTATATAAATAATGTTTATTTTATTTATATAAGTATTTGGAATAAAATACACTTAAAAATCAAGGTTTTTCCCTCTTTGGCTGAAAACCCTCGGACCGAAAACCCTCTTCGGCCGAAAACCCTCGGATCGCAAACCCTTCGGACAGAAAACGTCTTTCCAGCCGAAAACCCAACCGTTATATATATTTTTTCCCGAAAAAATAAGTCATTTTCTCACTTCTTGACTCGAAAACACTCCCATTTTTCTCTCAAGTATCATACAAGGATCTTCATATCTTCAAGAAAAATCCTTCAAATCTTCATAATTTTCACCAAGAACACCAAGAACAATCTTCAAATCTTCAAGCTGGCCGAAAACCCCTTTGACCGAGAACTCATTCCTGACCAAGAACACCTTTAGACCGAGAACCTGGTTCTCAGTTGAGGTTGTAAGACTGAAATCAAAGGATTTCGGTGGATGCTAGACTGAAAACCCTCATCAATACTTCATACAATTCTCGGTAATTATTGTGAGAAATTCCTTACATAAATTAAGTGTTGTCTAACACTTTAATTAATTATCTCGCTAATTTAAATATGATTACATCTTTAAATAATATTAGGATACCGTTCACTCCACATATGCTAGCCCGATGATCATCTCTATAGTTCCGGTATCCAGACTCTAACATGCACTAGAGGTAAGTTCATACCCCTACGTTTTAACTATTTTTCAATATTTTTAGGGGGGATACAAGTAAAACACAAGGATTCTTGTGTTAATATTCAACGATTTCAAAACCATTTGCAATTGATTTAAACCGATTTATCACTACATTTTATAAAAATATATGGTTATATATTTTTAACCCTTTTGTAACATGTCGAGCAAAAGGGTGTTTATCACAAGTTTCTGACTACTACTTTATACATACAGTTAATTTGCAAAGGTTTTCAATACATTACAGAACATTACATTTAAACTATAATTGGTATAGTTTGTGAACCACTACACTACTTTGGTAAGTACAATTCACAGAACAAGAACATACATTTAAACTATAATAGGTATAGTTTGGAAGGCACTACACAATTTTACAAGTTCGAGAACGCTATATATACAGAAACAAGAATATAAACTAAAACAAATATAGTTTATGGAACACTACTCTATTACAATGATTCAAAGACACACTACTAAATAATTATTTAAGTATAATTATTTTACATTACAAAGTACACTACTACAAGGTGATACATACAGTTTCAAGTACAAGAAAACACTACTACACTACACGTAAACTAGTAAATACAGGGTTGTGAGACACTACTTCAATTGTACCCATTAGGGTACAGGTCTAAGTCCTATAAATTATAGCCAGAGTCTCCTGGAGGGAGAGCGTGACTTTGTGTATAGATCTATATGGGATTGACAACCCCACACCTAAACTGTTAGCTACAGTTAGGCCGACAAGCCTGGGGAGACAAACGTCATAATATTCCGACGTCTGAAGAACGTCGTAGAGTCCACTAGTCAATTTAGCATGGTTATATGAAACTCACAACAATATTAACTAAAACATTTGTTTATGGGATTAACACTACTTCAATGGTTTTATTTTAATTAATAAAACTAGAGTACACTACTATACATTATAACTAGTGGTATCGAGGCATACATACAAAGGTTTTCACAGAGTACCCTACTATACATTACAGCTGGTAGTATCCAAGCATACATACAAAGGTTTTCATACAAACAGTACACTATTATACACTACAGCTGGTGGTATCCAAGCATTCATAAAAAGGTTTTCATACAAACACTACTACGATACATTACTTTCATAGTATAAAGTACACTAGTATGACATACAAATTTAGGAAAACATACATGATATGGTTGTATTCATTAATAAGACTTCATATACTATTACAAAATACATTAACAAGCATACATTTTGGTCTTAATGCCTAAGACTACTTTTCATTACTAAAGAAAATATTGGATTTTCTAGAGGTACACTATAACATTTTCAAGGAACAAGGACAAGCTTTTCATCTCAAAAACATACTTATGAACTCACCAACTTAAATATTGATACACTTTCAAAACCATTTGTATTCTCAAGGAACCGGTAGACAGGTACACTCATAGATTTTTTGAGAGGACGGAGCTTTTAGAGTTGCATCTCTATACTTCTGTTATACACTTTTGATGTCATACAAACTATGTATCGAACAGATGTAAATACTTTACTTTATCAATGTAATGGTTATGTTTGCTTTGATTGCTATTATACAGTTGTTGTGATACTGTACATGACGTCCTCCGCCCCCGTACGTTTCCGCCGTTCCGGTTTGGGGGTGTGACAGATTGGTATCAGAGCATTGTTTATAGTGAACCAAGTATATCAAACCTTACAAGATATACAACTATAAACACTATGAGGCCAAAACGCTCTAAACTAAAAGTATACTTTTAAAATCTAAGTATTTTATAGGAAGTATACAAACATACATACATACTAGAAACAGTATCACAAGAAGAACAAAACAAAAGTATTTAGATGTTGGACACTACGGTTAAACCTGGATAGTTATGTAATCATATCTAGGATAAATATAGCCTGATCAACTATATTTGTTCGAGATACAACCAACATGCGTTTGGGAGTGATTTTGGTGTTGCAACAAGTCTAAAACTTACTAAACTCTATACAAAGGAAACAATAGAACCGAACATACAATTAAAATACTATAGGAGTATTTTATAGCACTATAACACTAGAATCAAACACGTGAAAACAAAGAACTCTTGCTGATAGATCTATAATTGCTAAGTTTATACATATGAGTTATGTATAAATAAAAAATTTAAGACTTAGAATAGGTGATTTAACTTTATTTCTTGTTCCTTGTTTGGTTGTAGACTTGGAGTAGGATCAGTTAATTGAAGGCCTATTTAGTTTTAGTTATATATAATTTGTGTACACTATGTGATTATAGGGGGATCAAACACAAATCACATCATACAAATTCATTCCAAGTGTTGCTATAAATTTCATGGCGATTGTTTACTTGTATTAGTAGACTTCCAATGTAAATTGCTTAATAGAACACTATAAATGTCAGGATAAGATATACATTTTTCAATATCACCTGACTCATGACCATTATAGAGGGCCTATCATCATTTTCTCTTAAATCATTATAGAGAAAGATTCCTCCAAAGAAGTCCAACAGAAAGAACAACTCACCATCGAATCCACCACCGCCACCACCTCCTCGGTATGATCATGTTGTCTTCCAAGCAGCAGCAACTGTCGCCGTGGCTGCCTCCGTGTCACAGATCAATGCAAGTGGCACTAGTAGGGTGGGTAGTGATGCCAACCATTCTAACCACGGAGATAGTCGTGGACACCCTAGGGACTGTTCCTATAAGGACTTCACGAACGCTAAACCTAAGTCCTTCGATGGCACTAGAGGTTTCATTGCCTTAACGCGTTGGTTCGTGAAGACCAAATCAATATTCGAAATCTGTGCGTGCCCCGAGTCTAGCAAGGTGAAATTTGATACATGTACTTTCACAGACAAAGCCCTCACTTGGTGAACAGCCAAGTCAAGTCCCTGGCTCTCCCGGTAGCAAATGCTATGAGTTTGGATGCTTTGAAAGAACTAATGTTATGAGAATACTGCCATAGGGGCAAGGTGCAAAAACTAGAGCAGGAGCTTTGGAGTCTGAAGATGAAGGGATCCGATATCGCTGATTACAATGCTAGGTTCAGTGACTTGGCTCTTCTGTGTCCTGGGATGGTCACCATAGAGAGCAAGAGGGTGGAAAGATAAATCTAGGGATTGACACCCCCGACTCAAGGAAATGTCCTAGCTGCCAATCCACTTACATTTGACAGTGCCAAGTGTCTCGCACAGATGCTAGTGGATCACGGAGATCACCAAGACTCCGTAACAGCCATTCCCGAATAGCCTAAGTAGAGTGGCAGTGAAAAGAAATTATGGAACAAGTGAACGGGCCGATCTTCGCAAGAGCTCTCAAAGAAACAGCAAACAGTGGCAGTCCACGCTGCTACCATTCCTGTTGTTGTTCCAACTACTCCAATGCCTCCCAGTCGATACGCATGGAATCTACCAAAATGCAATAAATGCAACTTCCACCACCACAGGCCTTGTCGAGAAATGTAGTGCACCAACTGCTACAAGAAGGGGCATACAACCCGCTTCTGTAAGACACTTGCGCACCTTGTAATGAATTTTGATACTAAGTAACATTTAGGTCATGTAACTGATATAATCATATGATATGATGGTTGTTTATGTACTTGTGTTTCAATGTATACAATTATTGTGATACTGTGATCATCGCTCCACCCCCAAACGTTTCCGCCATCTGGTTTGGGGGTGTGACACCAGGTATGATTGTAACATCTTGTTTTTCAGGTATGTTAATATTTTCATATTTTAATTATTTAATTCCTTGTTTTTATTTTAATATTGAGAGAGAGACTTTAATTGATCAAATGTACAAAATAAATAAAATAATAAGAATACCTAATAATAATACTAATAAATTAGAAGTATTTGTTTTAATCGAAATAATTAAGAATTGAGTACTATAAGATTTTGTAATCATTTTTACAGAAAAGGGTTGAAGTTGACAACTAAGAAACTTTATGATGCAAAGAAAATTGTCTTGAGGGCGATTTATGTCGTTATGGCATAGTTGAAGGTTAAACTGTAAAATCTGAAACTGGACCATGATTTTGACAAAATGGAGGCCATGACCGGCCCTTCCCCTTTCGCACGAGCCCTCATCTAAATTTTTTTTCAACACATCTTTAAGCCCCTAGAAGCCTAAAAACCTAGGTTTTGTTGTGTACGTATTGTGTGTGTGTGCGTTGTGTGGGGTTGCAACCAAAAGAAATAAAAAAAGGTAGAGAGGAAATAGGAGATTAAGAATGGACAACCAAGAGTAAGGGAGGAGAATTATGTGATTATTGATTTGAGGTAGGTTTCTTAAATCTTTCTTCTTTTTATTGGTTCGATTTCTAGTTAATCACCATCACCACCATTGGCCGCCATGGATGCCAACCATGGCAACCACTGGCCACCATGCATGGGTGGCAGTGGGTGGTGCTTATTCTTTTTATCTAGTCTTGCTTGTAATCAATGGAGAAAACCTAAAACCCCAGTTTATTTGTTTTTCTCTTTTGAGTATTATACTTTGTGTTGTGGTTTTGACCACCCAAATACAAAGTCTTGGTTTTATGTAGAAATCCATTGTTTTGTCACATTTTTTTTTAAAATCATAATAAATTCATGGAATATCATTTGCAACTGAAACCAATACCCAAAGTTCAAAATGTGAGTCAAATTTATTTTTTAGTTTTGACCTAAGTGTGAAAATGATTCTAACTAGGGTGAAAAAAAAATGTAATTTTCACTGACCTGTCAAGATTGAGCTACTATGACATGTTGTTTTCAAAAAATAATACTAAATAGTAGAAAAAATTGTACGAACAAATGTAATGTGTCTTTGGAAAGGTATAATGTGAACTTTCGTGATATGGAATAATAAGACAAAATTGACAAGTTTTAGAAAGGGGGGGGGGGGGGGGTAAAGTGTTCTCGAACACACTGTTGTTTTGGGATACATTCTGAGAAAATAAACGAAATAACTAATATATATATATATATATATATATATATATATATATATATATATATATATATATACACACATACACACACATATATATATACATACATACATACATACATACATACATACATACATATATAATGAGGACTAAAGGATAGCTAATAATACTCTAAATTGTTATTATATGATGGTTGTGATGTATTTTGATCCTTGTTGGATTCACGGAGTTGCTTGCGGAGATCTACGTTGCGGTTTGAGGTGAGTTTCTCACTACATAATATTGACGTTATATGTCTTTTGCTTTAGATCGTATGTACTTGCAGAATGTATGTTGGTAGTACTAGCTTGTTTAGTGTCTAGTATGTACGTATTATCGGCTCAACATACTGAGGGATATATGTTAGTTGTTTGGTATCTCGTATTTGTATATTACCAGCTCGACGATGTATTGAGGGGTATATGTTTGTTGCTACTTGCTAGCTCGAAGCACTAAGTAGCTTACAAGGGCTCGACGTACAAAGCATGGAGGGATCGACGTAAGCCGATGTGTCTCGCGTTAGTATTTGTATGTTTAAGATGTAATCTTAGAGTTAGGGATGTCAATGGGACCAAATGGGAGCGGAAATAGCTGCCCCCGCCTCCACCCCCAAAATCATTTGTTGCCCCCGCCCCCGGATCCCCGTTTACATAGCCCCCGGTCCCGCCCCCGGTTACCTCCATCGCCCCGGTCCCACCCCCGTTCCCCCGATTTATAGGCTTAAAATTCAATTTTTTTCTAAAAAATTGCTTTGTTTTAGTCTAAAAATACTATTTTTAATAACTTTAAAAGCTTAAAACCTAATCTTTTAGAAACTAAAAAATTAAAAATCCAACATTACAAAACGACAATTCCAACAATCTTGCAAGTATAAAATACGACAAATCCAACATTACAAATATAAAATATTTACATGTCCAAAAATATATGATCAATTCACTACATCTTCAATATCCATTAATTGGAAACGGGAAAGTGAAATCTAACATAAACCTAAAATTAGAAAATCTATTTTGTATATGTATTTTATATTAAATATTTTTTTTTACATAAATGTACAACCGGGTCCCCCGCGGGAGTACGGGACGGAAATACTGACTCCCGACCCTGGTCCCGAAAATAAACGGGGTTTAATTTTGCCCCCATCCCCACGCATGCTCCCGATTTTTTTTTTTTCTAAATTTAGTCTCATATGATATCGGGGTCCCACGGGAGTGGGGAGTGGGGTCTCATGGAGGTTTTTAACATCCCTACTTAGAGTTGCATGTTTGGTGATGGGTGGTTGTATACTTTATGTAGTTACATGAGAGCACGTCAATTAATATTAGATTATGTATTTAGTTTTTTCAACTTTATGATCTTTTTTTATGAATCATGATACATTTGTATATACATATAAACTTATTCTGTTTAAATATTATGAATTTATTCGATTAAATGTTGGAAATTATAGTTAGAAAAGCAATTGTTACTTTTGCGGATGAATTGAAAAATCAATATGCCACCATGGCACGTCACCACTTGGGGTGGGGAATTTAAGTTTGCACTTTGCAGTCAGCTGGGTCGGCCGCGGCTCGTGAAGTTTTTTGTTTGGATTTTAGGGCGCACCGGATGGCTCGGGTCAGGCTTGACTGCTAGGCGCAGCCAGCTTTTGTATTTCAAATGAAACGTTCATTATATAAAAATCAAAGGATCTTTTGGCCATCTTTTACAAATTCACCCCTCTACTCTATGAAGTACAGATTTTAACACCCAAAGGTTTTCAAATTTGATATTTCATCCCTCCTAGAAAAAACAACCATAAGAAATTTGATTTTAAAATGGTTCATATTAATTATAACAAATTATTTTCTCGAGAGAGTATTCAAGTTTAACTTTCACATTTTTGGTTTAACCACGAACTAATATGATTTCTGATGTAATTAAAATATGGCACTGAATTTTTATTTAAATATGACTATATTCTTTTAACAAAATAAATGTATATTACTCTCTCTATAGTCTATGTACACGAATGGAGGTAGTCACTAATCACAACGGTCGTCGTTAAACTTAAGCGTAAACAATCGAGAATGATTTTTAATAAAAAAAATGGACGGAATCCCAACTTAGTGTAATGTGTATTGGTTTTATTCCTTTGAATATGTTTAAAGAAAACTTTTTAATTAAAAAAAGGGTAAAGTACATGGATTGTGCCTTGTATACGTATTAAAATATAGGTTTAGTCTTTATTTTCAAAAATTAATTCGGACTGTCTTTAGTGTTAATAAAAGTTGCATGCTTCGTCCCTAATAAATGATTTTGTTGCAATTTTAGTCCATTTCAAATCCGAAATTACTATGATGCCCCTTGTGTATTTATTTTTCCAATAAATTTTATGTTATTATTATTATTATTATTATTATTATTATTTTAAAAAAGAAAAATAAGGCCCACTATCCACCTTCCAACCCACCTCATTGTCCCCTTTCCTCCTCCTTCTCTAACCTCTTTCAAGAATTCCTAACGCCTTGTTCCCGATTTATTTATTTATTTATTTATTTTTGTAAATTCATTAAAGGAAAGGAAGGAAAATTTTGCTAGAAAGAAAGGGAGGTGAAGGAAAATATTTATTATTTCGTGTTCCCGAGTTCGAAGGAAATGAAAGGAAAATTTTAAGTTTTTCTATTCCCAAGTTAGGAGGAAAAATAAAATAAAACTTAAAATTTTCCTTCCCCTCACTTTCTTCCCAAATCCGCTCAATTTGGAAGGAAAATATGGCTTCAAAATCCTTTTCCTCCCCTCACTTTCATTCCATTAATGAAACTCGGGAACACGATTTTCCTTAGGTACGCCTCACTTTCCCTCCGTATCCTCCCATTTCTCTCCTTAAGTAGAACTCGGGAACAATGCGTAAACCACCACCGACAGGTACTCCAACCGACGGCTATTCCCATCATCTCTCTCTCTCTCTCCTTAAACATTTGAAGCCACTTCTAATGTGGACATCACCACTTGAACCCATCGATCGCTAACTGTGAGCCATCATCACAACCTGTTCGCCAGAAAACCATCATCGTCTTCGTACCATTGTCTTAGAGAGAACTAGAAGACCACCATCTTCGCACCATTTTCTCATATCTACACCATCATATGACAGATCGCCACTGCCTGGGGTTGCAAGATGAAGAAGGAGAGGGAGGGGAACGACGACCTTTGGTGGAAGAAGAACAACATTTGAATAGATCACGTCAAACTCTCCTCACTGAAACGATTTTTGGGTTTTTTTAAACGAGTTTTGGGGAGAAAACAATCGGAATTGCAAGTTTCATGACATTCGTATCCGACTACAATATCCCTCGTCTCCTTTCTTTGTTTAACCGGTTTGTAGATCTAGGGTAAGGACTTGGTTTTTTTGGGTTTAATTTCATGTTTATTTTTTTATTTTGGAGATGAATTTTTGTGTTGGGCGAGGTGGTTGGTGAACGGAGGTAGTTGATGGTCGGAGGGTTTGGAAGCAATTTAATGGGAAGTCCCACTTTCTAAAAATTATAATTAGCAAAAAATATTAGATAAATTAAAAAAATAAAAGCGAAAATAAAAGGGAAAGGGAAAGATAGTCATGTTATGTCTGCGAGGGCCGAAACATGTACATTTTAACGATATGAGGGATAGTCCGAGTTTATTTTTGAAAATAGGGAGTAAACGTGCATTTGACACATGTACAAGGTTGATCGGTGTAATTTACCCCCCAAAAAAAGAGATGTTGAAATTTGAGTTTGAGGATGAACTGGTTTTGAAAAATTTAACAAATTGGTAAATTTAAGAGTGAGTTAATAACTTAGTCTTAAAATGCTTGTTCTGTTTTGTTCTATCATTTTTGCAGTAACATATCCTTTTAGGACAAGAGAGGGTTATTGATTTCCCGTTTTTAAGGCTTCTTATATATGAATATATTATTAAGGGAGTGTTTGTTAGCCTTTTAATGGTTTTTTTAAAGGCAATAAAGATTCAAACAGTTTTGTTCAAGCATTTTTTTTTTTTGCATATGAATCTTAAAAAAACATAGGTCTAAATAAGATTTCAAAATGTATATGAATAAAACTTATTCCCAGCTTGCTCCTGTCCTTATCATTGACGCACCATTTTCACTTCTTCTACCCTCAATGCTTCACCACAACTCTATCTTTTTGTCGACTTTATCCTTCCGCCGTTGTCGTCTCTAGTTGTAGTGTTGTCGTCGCTCATTTTTCCCTACTACCCATCAAGACCTTTCTTATTCTCTCTGCTTCCATACAACAAGACTTGAACCACCTCCGGCCAACACTGTTCTCCGCCAGTGTTGCCACTCCGCCATCGCTGCCACTCCATCCATCGTCGTCCTCCGCCACCGACAACACCCTCCAGTAAGCCTCTTCACTTAAATCAGTTTTCTCTTAAATCGTTTTTCCCTGATAGTTGTATGCCATGATGTGATTCCTGAGAGTCCGAATTTGTATTCCAGTTTAAAAAGATGATTGTTTTTGTTTAAATTGATAAATATTTATTGCGTTTTTTTTTCTGAAATAAGATATTTGTAGAAAAAATGTGTTTTTTCTCTTCCCAAATTCATATCAATTTCTATTGATACTTGTGTTTTTAGCTAGTAGAACAAATCAAGTTGTTGTGATTCCTCTTGTAATAATGATTCCTTATGATGGAACCTTGCTCTTGATGAGACCTCGCTTCTGACCCTGGGATGGGACCTTCTTGGTTGCCTGGTTGTAACTGCAAGATCACAAAGAACAAGGGCCGTCAACCGCTTCCCGGGAGGAGTTCCCGGGAGAACGCTCCGACGGTCAAGTTAGATGGCTTTAGGGTTTGTGTTTGTTCTCTCTAGATCGGTTGGGGAGCTTACCTCGCTAGTATGAGAATGCGTCCTTTTATACCTAGTGCCCCTGTCTGGTCCGTACCAGACATGATCGCTTTTTTGGGGAGACAGGATCAGAGGAGCTGATTGGAGGGTCATGCGCCTTCAGCTGCCAGAGCGCTCTCATTGGCTCTGACGGTAATGCTCTGATCCCACTGTTTGTCTCCTGGCCATACTTTTGTTTTGGAGCGAAGAGCGTCACTTGGCGGGCGCGAGCCTTTCGCCTGGGCGTTCCGCTCCCGGGGGCGCCAGCGGGCGTTGAGCCTGCTGGGCTGGATCTGGCTGGTGTGCCCGGTTCTAGGGCTTGGATGCAACTCTGCTGTGCTGCCTTAGGCACGCCATCAAGTCCCCCAGTCTAGTAGCCGTAGCGTTGCAGCGCTAGTTACGGCGTTCTGGACTTAACTGAATGACGTGTGCTCGTTTTTCTTTACCCGCCGCTCCGTTTTTAATGGTGACGTGACTGCGTCTGACTGTTGGCAGTTACATCATCACATCAGTCATTTAAATGTCCCGCCTCTTCTTCTTCTTTAAGAGGGTCTTTGTACAGTTTCTTTTGCTTCCTCTGTTCTTCTTTTCTCTTCGTGTTCATTCTTCTTTCCCTCTCATGGCCAATCTTCCTGGGATCGTCCCTTCTTCTGCCGAGTACCGAAAATTGGAGGTCATGTATGGCTTATCCTCCTTAGAAGGTGTGGAATTTCCCTCTGCTGGCTCTAGTATTTCTTCTCCCCCCCTGGAAAAATTGGGGTTTTCCTAAAAACCCTAGATGCTGGCATACGATTGCCTTTGACAGATTTCCAAAAGGAGGTTCTTCAGAAGGATGGCTATAGTCTTCAGATGTTGACCCCTAACGCTGTCAACAAAGTGGTTGCCTTCAAGATGATCTGTAGAGCCAATGGGTATGTTCCCGACTATTTCGTTTTCAAGTTCTTTTTCCGATTCTGCCTTACCGGTGATAAGTGTAATTTTTCGGCCCGACGAGGGGGGCATGCCCTAGTTCTTGATGGGCGTACCCCCAAGAATTGGCAAGACAAGTGGTTGTGGGTGAATCAGGAACTGGTTGGGAGTGGTCGTTACCGTGCCAATGCTTTCGCCGATACTGTCCCCAAGCTCTTTCCTCACAATCAAGAAGTCGCCGATTACCTGAAAAGTGTGCAAGTAACCGCTGAAGATTACTCCGAAGCGATACTGTCCGGGGTAGGGATGAGCCCCTCCTGGAGGCGGCGTGGCAAGATGGCGGTGTTCTACTCCGTCGTTGATGGTGAGTGTCGTATTCGCCCTGTTTCTCTCTTTACTTTACTTTTGGTGTTTCTCTTAACCGCCTCCATGTGACTTGCATTTCATTCTACTTTTCTTTAGGTGTTGAGTCTTCCTTATCCATGGATGAGGCACTGCGTAAACGCTATCGAGGCAAACTGGAGTTTCGTGAGGTGGATCTGTTCGAGCGTCTTCCCCCTCCTCGTCGAGCAGATCGTCTCAACACCCCTACTCCTCCTGTCCCTCCAGCGGGCTCGTCAGCGTCTGGGGGAGATCCGTTGTTTGCCCGCCCAATTTCCTCTGTTATGCCAACGGGCGGTGTTCCTTCCTCTTCCCCGGAGGACTGTGAGGACAGCAAAGAGGGTAGTATTGCTGACGTTCGGCGGATGCAGGCGAAACAGAAGGCTATGCAGGCGATGGGTGAGCCGGTGACTGGCGCTCCTCCCGCCCCCAAGAGGGTGCATACTAGGCGCAACTTTTCTCGCCTGCTGAGCTCGATGAGTTCCACGCCAGTGAACTCCACCTCCGCTGGCGTGGTTGTGATTCCCGATGATGACGTGCAACAGTCTGAGGGAGTCAATAGGGCGACTGAACAGCCCGGTCTTTCATATTTTTCTTCAATCCCTTCTCCAAGTGTTCCATTTGTACCCTCCAAGCTTTCTTCCCCAAAAGGCTTCAGCCCCCCCAGGCCAGTTACAGTTTCCACAGATGGTGGCCCCGGTGATGGTGCTTCTGGGTCGGCGGTTTTTGTGCCATCTTGGGATCTTCGCAACGATTCTCGTCTTTCTGTTCGTGCCAATGCCTTGGAGTTCTTGTGTCATGCCTTCCCTCCAGCTGCAATGGGGGATATGTATGCGATGGGTAGCCCTGCCCTTTCTCACAACATGGCTTATGTTGTGGCGCAAGCGATGTTCTATCTTGTTTCAGGTTCCCGGTGCATCCATAGCCTTGGTGAGATGGAGGCCGCTCATGCCACCTGCGGGTCGCGTGTGGAAAGCCTGGAGCACCGCCTGGGTGAGCTTGGCGACGGTCTTTGCTCAACTGAAAAGAAATGTGAATTGCTGGCGTCTGAGAAGAATGTTCTTGATGAGGCTAGGGCTGCATTAGAGGCCAAGGTTGATTCTCTCACTCAAATGAATGAAGGTTTAATGATCCAGGTTGAAAGTCTCGAGCGTGACGTCGTTGACCGTGACAAGCTTGTGTCGTCGCTGCAAGCAGATGTGTGCGCTGTTCGTTGAGATTTGGATTGGCTGCTGCAAATTGGTGCTGTGCGTATCGTTGATAAGCTGATAGAGCATCCTGACTTTACCAATGCTATCAGTCTTATCCTCCATGCTACATATGTGGCCGGAGTTGAATCTGTCCAGAAAACTTTAAGTGGTGGTGAAAGTGGGGAGGCGGGTGCTAGTTCGCTGTCTGTCGGGCCTGTGGTTAGCGTAAGTGATGCTCTCTTATCCTTTGCTAGTATGGATCACGCAGGTCTATTGGGTCTGGGAGAGATGGGTATTGATGGTTTGCGAGAGTTGTGTTCTTTTGGTTCAGAGGGCACTCCTGAGGATGTTGCGGGTCGTGAAATGGTGCTTGTGAATGACATTGGTGTGGGAGGGAATGGTAAAGATTATGGTTCTATTGGTGATGGTCGAGCGGGTGTTGGAGGTGGTGATGGTCGAGCAGGCGTTGGAGGTGGCGATGTTGATGAGGTGGCAGGTGATAGGGAAGTTTCTGATGGGTTGGCTGGGAAAGTGAGTGCGGATGATGTTGTGGAGGGGGCTGTGGTTGGTGATAAGTCTGTTGGTGATGGTTCGAAGCCATAATATTTCCTTGTTTTGTTTAGTTTATGTGTTTTGCTTTGCAATGGTTGAATTGCCCAGAACAATGCTTTTTCTTTTATATGTATGTGTTTGATATGCACTAAGCATTATCTATTATCTCCTTTTGTGTTTTGTGCTCGGCTTATTCGTTTATTGCCTATTGCTCAAGATGTGCCAAATATTTTGCCTTGTTTGTTATTATTGACACGCTAAGTGTTCATATTGAGTGCGCTTAACACTCATCATTCAATCGTTGGAGATTATTACACTAAGTATGAGAAATCAGCAATTGCATTACTATTTAACCGCGGGTTTTTTAAATACACTGAGTATTAAGCTCATGTCACTTATGCATGAAATTTTATATATGTCGAGTACTAAACTCATGTCTTTAAACATAGGAATACACTGAGTATCAATTCTCATGTCACTTAGCATGGATAAATGTACTCTAAGTACTTCTAAGGTGCAATATACTCAATGGGATATCAACCAACTAGAGTTACATCTTTCCTCTTCCTTAGAAAAAATATTTCTTTAGGTTCCTAGCATTCCATGTTCTTGGAATGGGTCTTCCTTCCATCGTCTCTAACACATATTCCCCGTTCCTGTTTGCCTCTGTGACCCTGTATGGGCCTTCCCACGTTGGGCCCAGCTTTCCCTGGGGCTGTGCCCGACTGGCCTCATTTTTCCTCAAAACATACTCGCCCACTTTGAAGGCCTTCTCCTTTACCCTTTGGTTGTAATACCTTTCTGTTGCATGTTTATATGCAGCTTGGCGTACTCCCGACTCTTCGCGTTTCTCCTCTAGGATATCTAAGTTTATCCTCAGGCCTTGTACGTTGCTTTCCTCATCTTGGTTGGCCACCCTTAGTGTATTCACTGCCACTTCCATGGGGAGCATGGCTTCAGTCCCATATGTCAAGTTGAAAGGGGTTTCCCTTGTGCTTTTCCGTGGTGTAGTCTTGTATGACCATAGCACCATTGGTATCTCCTCTGCCCAATTCCCTTTTGCTTTGCCCAACCTCTTTTTGATCCCATTGACAATGGTTCGGTTGGACACCTCCGATTGACCGTTCGCTTGAGGGTGTGCCACCGATGTGAAGCGTTGGCTTATCCCTTTGGCAGCGCACCATTCTCTGAACAGGTTCTCAGCGAATTGCAAACCATTGTCACTGATGAGAACCTTAGGTGTTCCAAATCTTGTCATGATGTTTTTCCACACAAATTTTATCACGTGCCTCCCAGATATGCATGCTAATGGTTCAGCTTCAATCCACTTTGTGAAGTAATCCACGGCTACCACCATATACTTCAGCTTCCCTGGTGCTTCTGGGAATGGACCCACTATGTATATGCCCCACTAGTAGAAAGGCCACGGGCTGGATATGTTGCTTAGCGGCGCCGGGGGTTCCGCCTGGACTGGGGCGTAAGACTGACACTCCCCACATTTCTTGGTTACTTCTACTGCGTCTTGATGTATCGTTGGCTAGTATACCCCCATTCATAGCACCTTTCCTGTCAAAGCCCTCGCTCCTTCGTGTGCGCCTACCTGCCCTGAGTGTGCTTCCTGCAATATCTCTCTCCCCTTGGCTTGATCTATACATTTTAGCCATGGAGACGTGAACCCCTTCTTGTACAACTCCTCGTTCACCATTGCGTATGAGGGCGCCTTTATACGTATTTTTCTGGCTTCGTCATGGTCGTCCGGCAACACCCCTCTCTGGAGGTATTCCCGGAACGGCGTCATCCATGTGGGTCCGGCAGGAGTCAGGATGTTCACCTGCTGTTCATCAATGTTTCTCTCCCGGAGCACCTCCACTAAAACTTTCTTTGAAACAAGTGGACGCTAGCTTGCTCAAGGCGTCTGCCCTCTTATTCTCACTTCTGGGTATCTGCTTGATTGTAAATTGGCCGAATGATCCTACCAGTTGCTTTACCATCTTTACATACCTTCCCATTCTTTGGTCTCTTACCTCAAAACTCCCATTGACTTGGTTCGCTGCTAACCTTGAGTCGGTTAGCGCTGTTACAGCTTTCGCACCCATCTGTTTGGCGAGTCGCAATCTTGCAAGCAGTGCCTCATACTCCGCCTCGTTGTTCGATGTATGGAAGTCAAAACGGAGGGCGTAGGTTACCTCTTCTCCTTCTGGACTAGTCAGGATCAACCCCGCCCCTGAGCCTTCCCTGTTGGACGCTCCGTCTGTGTACAGGGTTCATGAACCATCGCCGGTAGGGGCCTCTTCAACTACCCACACCTTTTCTTTCATCGGATTCCCTCCGTCAGGAATTTCTAGTAAGAAATCAGCCAACGCCTGCCCTTTGATACTTGTTCTTGGGCGGTAGTTTATGTCGTGCTCTCCCAGTTCAATTGCCCACTTGGCTAGCCGACCCGACGTCTCCGGCTTAAGCAAGATATGTTTAATGGGGTAGCTTGTGAGTACCTCGATTTAATGTGCCTGGAAGTATCGCCTTAATCGTCTCGCAGCGTAGATGAGTGCCAACACCAATTTTTCCAACGTGGGATAGTTGAGTTCTGGTCCTTGCAGTGCTCTGCTAACAAAGTATATCGGTCTCTGCTCTCCTTCCCTCTCCACAGCCAATACCAATGATATCGCTTCACCTGACGTCGATAGATACACTTGTAATGTTTCTCCCGGGATGGGGGTTGCCAGAGTCGGCAGCTTGTGCAGTGCTTCCTTGATTCTCTGGAGTGCCTTCTCAGCTTCGTTCGTCCATTGGAAATTGTTTTTCTCGATGCATCCCTTTAAGGTCTGGAACAGTGGCATAGCCTTGTCGGTAGATTTCGAGATGAACCTACTTAGAGCTGTGAGCTTCCCGTTCAGACCTTGTGCATCTCTAAGAGAGTTTGGGGTTGGCGTCTCGATGAACTCGTCGACCTTGGTCGGGCTGGGCTGGACGCCTTGTCTAGTAACATAGTAGCCCAAGAATTGCCCCTCTTCCACTCCAAACGTGCATTTGGTTGGGTTTAGTTTCATCTTGGTTACCTCTAATGTCTTGAAAGTCTCTTCGATGTCTTGCAGCATCTTTTCTTCATTTGGGCTCTAGATCACCATATCATCTACATATACCTCAATATTCCTTCCAATTTGCTTGGTGAATATCGAGTCGACTAGCCGTTGGTATGTCGCCCCTGCGTTCTTTAACCCGAAAGGCATCTTGGTGTAGCAGAACGTGCCATGGTCTGTATAGAAGGCTGTTTTCTCTTCGTCTTCTTTGCTCATCAATATCTGGTGATACCCTTTGTATGCGTCCAAGAAACATTTTAGCTTGTATCCCTGTAGCGACTCTACCTTCTGATCGATTTCCGGGAGTGGGTAGCAATCCTTAGGGCATGCCTTGTTTAGATCAGAAAAGTCGATGCACATGCGTCACGACCCATCCTGCTTACGGACCATAACTGGGTTTGCAATCCATGTTGGGAACATCGCCTCCCTTATTCTTCCGGCCTCCGTCAGCTTAGACACTTCTACATTGATCGCCTTGTTACGGTCTCCTCCTTGTACCCTTTTCTTCTGCTTAACCTCCTTTACCCCCGGTTTGATCATCAGCTTATGTTTGATGACCTTCCTTTCTACCCCCACCATATCCGTGGGGGTCCAAGCAAATACATGTTTGTAGCGTTTGGGCAGGTCGACCAGCGCTCTTCTTGTGTGGCTTAGGAGGTCGCTTCCAACATCGATCGGCTGATCGGGATATCCCTCATTGATTACCTCCTTCCCTTTTGCCGGATTGCCCCTGGGCCTCTTGGGCCCTTTGGTTATTTCTACTGGCTTCATAACCGTATAGCACCACAATTCTCTGGGCGGGGTGGCCAAAATCGTGGCTTCGCCCTTTGGTGTGTCGACTTTCATGATCCCATGCATGGTTGAAGGTACGCCCCCTAGCTTCAAGAGGGCGGTCCTCCCCAAGATGATGTTGTGTTCCGCCGAGTGTTGAATGACCACAAAGTCTATCAGGGTGGTCTTCTTCCGCTGCTTGTCGTGGCTAGTGATGGTTAAGGGGAGGTGGATCGTGCCCAACGGCCGCAGGCTGTGGCCGGTGAATCCCACCAGCCTACCCGTCGTAGGTCGTAAATTGTCTTTCCAGCGATCCGGGAGAAGCCAGAAGCAATGCTCATAGATGATGCCTGCTGAGCTCCCGGTGTCGACATAGACCCTATGGATAGTCACGTCTTTGATGGATGCCTGTATTATCAGAGGGTTGTCGCCCTTCCAACCGTCTGGCCGAGGATCCTGTATGGAGAACGTGAGCGCGCGTGCTGACGGTTTAACAATGATTTGCTCTCCTCGCTGTTCCTCCCTACTTCTTTTGCTGCGTATCATGAATATCTCCTTGGGCTGAACTCCTTCGTGGGATGGAGCCTTGGCGTTCTCAGCATCGAATTTGGCGCGTAGGCTTCGTGCCACCTCCACCAGGTCTCCCTTAAGTTGTTTCTCCTCCATCTCCTTCTTTAGCATCGAACAGCTAGCTGTATCATGCGTTTTGCTTTTGTGGTACTCACAGTACCGACTCTTAGACGAATTGGATGGCTGCTGTTTCTCAGACACTGCATATACTTCTGGGTGGCGACCCCGTCTGTCGTCTTTAATAAATGGTCGGAAACGTGGTGATGGTCTTCTTGCTTGTCCATAGTGTCTTCCTCCCCCCCGGAAGTCCGCGTAGGTCGGGTGGTGATGTCTAGTCGCCATAGCCTTCAAGTAGGCCTGCTTGGCTGCCTCACCCTCTTCCTGCCGTAGGTACCGCTCCACTCTTTCTTTCAACTCAGATCGTGTTAGATGCTTCTATCCCATGAGTTTTTGCGAGAGGGGCCCAGGCAGGAGTCCCCATGTGAAAGCACCAGCGATGAGCCCTTCTTCATGCCCCGGTACATCCAGCGTAGCGTTTATGAACCTTGTAAAGTATTCTCGAACAGTCTCCCCCTCCCTTTGTTTGCAGCCTATAATTGAATGAGAATCGCCTTTGTATTTACGTAGCTGCATGAAGTTGGTGAGGAAGAGGTATTTGAGCTGAGCGAAGTTTGAAATGCTGCCCGGTTGTAGCGTTTTGAACCATGTGCCGGCGTTGCCATCGAGCGTCGTCGGGAAGTATGTGCACCAAAACTTCTCGTTAATTTTTAACAACGTCATCATCCATTCATACGTATCAATGTGGCTATCTGGGTCAGTGGTTCCATTGTACGTTTTAAGCGTCGGGAGCTTCGCAGTGTTTGGTATTTCGTAATCCAGTAGCTCTTTAACGAACGGAGATGTTACACTCCGGGAAAAACCATCCTGGTTTGGAGCAGTTGACGTCCCTTGCTGGTATTGCGAACTCATTCCATGCTGTAGGGGCGTAAGGTAGCTTGGACTTGGTACATAAATGGGGTATGGCTAGAATGGTAACTGGAGGGGATAGCTAGTGGAGAAAGGGTACATGGATGTAACAGGGTTGATCATTATCAGCTGTTGTAAGCTGTTGTTGATGGGTTTTGGTCATAAGACATCCTATGTGCTCATACAAACCCTAATGCTTGGATCTAGGTTTCTCTATTGTACATGCAAGTTATCCAAGACTATAAACCCTAATTCTAGCATTTAAGTAATCATATTAACATGAAAATAGGTTTAAGATGTTACCTTGATTGTTATGTAGCAATAACAATCCCAAATCTCCTTGTATTGACTTTAGAAAGCTTAGAGTCACAAATGTCACTCCTCTAATGGTTCACAAACACCATAAGCAAGAGGATGAAGAGGAGAGAGGATGGAGGCTGCCCAAAAACGTGTGAAACCCTAGAACAAAGCTTAGCCATGTTTTTGGGTCATAAGGGATGTATATATAGTTAGGCTATTAGGGTTATCTAACAAGGAAACCCTAATTTGGATGCTTAAGCCCTAAGCAATCCATGGACTTCTTTCCTTAAGGCCTTGGATGATTTCTTATGGGTTTCCCCATAGAATTCGTCCACTCCTCAATATATATGGCAATCCATAGCCCAAATTGCAATTATCTTATAATTACAATTCCAGTCCCTTAAGTTTAATTAATCTCTTTTAGTCACAAAACTAATTACCAATTAATTATTGACTAATATTAATTAAACAATATGATTTCTCCTTTAATATATTATTCTCATAATATATTAATAAATCATATTTAATCCTTTCTCTCCATAATTCATCCTATCAAGTTGCTTTGGTGAAGGCAACCCAAAAGGACCATGCACCATCGGATCAAGTACATACCAAAATAGTTATGGACTTAGACACTAATCCAACAGTCTCCCACTTGGATAAGTCTAATAACTATTATGCGTATGACTTCAGATCCTGATTTGCAATCGTAGCTTTCCAAAGCCGTTGTCAACTCTGATCCTATCAGATACGCGTGTCCTTTAGATAAGGGATCATATATTCCTCCATTCTAGATATCGTATAAGATATGATTTCTAATCATTCTCTTTGTACTATATCTCGATTTCCGATTTATGACGACTGACTAATTGAACAAATCAAATTAGCCCTAGCCCGGCCGAGCATTTACATTTGTCATCACTAAATCATCGAGGGGCCCAAAGATATCGCTTTTATCCTACTTTGGATAAAAGGAACGGATAAACTTTGATACAATGCTTGCTTGCACTCACTCACCGAATTACACACAGCAATATGTTTTATAACACCAAGTTACTGGTGCGTTTACATATTATCAATGTGCAACCGATTTGCAAGATACAACTCACACATCTCGGTTTCAAGAATATAAGATGTTATCGTCTCACTAATCACTCGTGATATAATTCATGGAGTGATCCAAGTGAGCGTGGGTTTAATCCAATGCTCAAATCATATTCATAAGCACTCATGAACGTTGCAGCAAACATTTGCTTATGTCTAATACTCTTTTAGACAATCCACACACCAATTCACGACAGTCTTCATTCATACCTACTTCCAACATATGAACGACTGTGGCCCGTTTGAATAATTTGATTATTCTTAATAAACTCAATTATTCTGGAAGTCAAAACATGCAAAGTGAAACACAAGAATAATACTAATCCCATATGGCCTCAACCCTTTGAGCATAAATAAAACTCCTTTTATTTATCACCATATCGATTACTCATTATTTGTCGTTTCAGGTAATCAACTTCTTACTTGAATTATTACACTTGTCCCATGCTCCTAGCATGCACACAATGTTTGTCTATGGTTCTTACTTTGTGAAATAGATCAAATTGAACACATTTCCAATCATTCTCATTTCACAACTCCAAATCCTTTTTCATAAGTGTAAGAATATCAAATTCTTGCTACTTATAGAATATGCTAGATTCTAACATTTTATGCAACGATCCTTTCGTAATATCACTGCACCAAAGTCACAAAGACTATTGCCAATGAAATTACAAAGTCCTCTAACGGAGATTGTTACAAGACAATTCCTTAGATATGATGTTTCTCATTCAAAGTACATTCCGTTGAACATCCTTTTGCATAAAAGTTTCTAATCTAGACATAGATTTTTCAATATTCAATTCCCAATATGGACATGCTTCCATATTTTCCATATGACAACTCATTCTTAATAGAATCTTTTCTATTCATAATAAGGTTGATATGGTCCATTCAATACCATGATTCCAACTACTCACAAGCAACCAATCCTCGTCGAACTTTGGATTGTCCTTTGATAGTAGTTTAATTATTTTAGTCAAAACCAATTATAGTCCCTTTTCCCTCTAAATGCGCTAGACATTTGGAAAATTTTAGAATGGTCAAATATTAAAGCATTTGCAATCGATCCTATACCCGAAGCGTATGGGACACGACGCATAATGTTTTATTTGCTATGTTCTCCAAATTCGAATTGTGAAGAGGAATCCCGTAATCATAATCAAAAATTTAAGAACACACTATGTACCTTTGACTAAATATTATTAACATTCCACAACCTAAGCCTTTAGATTTGAAATGAATCATAATATTCTCTCCCTTAATTATAGCAAAACAACTTTACAACCCTTACGTCTTTGCAAGGTATAACTCTTGTTTTCTATAATTAATATTGCCAACTTACAATACGTGCCTTAATAATCATACAATCATAACATTTATGCTCCCACTATCATGATGATTATTATAAAACATAACACTTATGCTCCCACTAGCTTCGACATGCATTCAGAAACAGCTTAACTTTCAGAAAAACAATACTTATTGAATTTCTTAAGTTCATGTTTCTAATACTTAGTGCTTTGATAATCTTTTATCAAGGCCTCTTAAACTTATACACCTTTGCCTTAGATAGCTCATATGTGTGTCTAAACAATTAAGACTAATTGCCAAACCTCACAATTCAAATTATGGAAAGGGATACCGTAACCATAATCGAATTCGAGAATGCAATTTTACAATCACTATCTTCTTAAAATCTTTCTTAGTGAAAGCATCTCCTCACAATCATTTTCATGAAGGAGGAAATCTTATGACACTTAGATTTTAAACGGTGTATGTGTTCCTATCCATGTGAATTTGTTAAAACCAAAGTTTACGACAAATTCAAACTCATATGGACCGAACTTTCTTAATCTTGATTTCTTGCCTTATGGTAGCACAGCTGCCCACCATGTCTTCCAAGTAGTTAAGCAGCTCACCCTTTCCTGTCAATGTACCTTTCATTGATTAAGGTGCCTTGCCTTTTATGCATTCAAATGAGAACTCATAGGACTCACATGCATAATTAACTCAATTGGAACAACACAGAAACAAAATAATGTCAACACGATAGGTTGTAAACCTCAACTCGTGTGCTAGTGATGATCAATAAGGTTTATTTGATTTGTTCATGAACCTTTTCAAGACCATTAAGACTCCCACTGACTCCTTGACATATAAGATTCTTTTGTCAATAAACATTTCTTGACAAATATTCAAGAGTTAGTGTAGTTTTTTTATCAAAACACTTCATAAATTGGTCCTAGTTGGTCTTTGTCTTATCCAAGACATCACAACTTTCCACATTTGATGAATGTTATAAACCTTCTTAATACTTGTCACTTATTGCCACAATCTTAACTTTAAGACTTGTTATTGGAACGAAGTATGATTGACTTTTTGATTTAACCATTTCTTCAATTCTTGATTCCTCTTCTTAAACATACAATTGTACTAAGACTCACTTAGAGGATCAATTGAGATATGGTTCTTAATCATTAAGACCTATCATAAAGTATAAAAGGTACTCTCCCTTCTTCTTAGAATGGAGAATTTTTTTTCTTTCTGCCTACTTGATTCTTCTTATTCGTTCTTGCAATTGATTTAAACCTTTTTAATCAATTCCGAATTACACTTAATCTTATAAGTATGATCATATTTACTAAGCCTTTAGTAAATCATGACGAATATCTTTGTTACTCTTATGGTGACCTTGATCAACACACAACTTTGTGTGCTCGATCTCCTAGTCCTTCACTTGACACTTTGTCAACGAATTAGTCTAATTTCCAAATATGAAATTTCTCATTCATCATGCAACAAGTTGCGTGATTCCAAATTTCTGTCCAATTGAAACATGGGCGATGAGAAACTTTCCCTATTTGGTAAATTCTCGACATTTCCATAAATAAGAATCATATCCATTCGTTGTAGAAATATGCAAACATCAATTTTCATAACGATTTCATTGCAAGGAAATAAACAAATAAATAAATAAGTCAAACCAAAATTTATTTTATTTATAAAAGCAGCGGAAAACATTAGTCCTTGCAATGCAAAATCCATTGAAAACTATGTATTTCAAAAGGAAAATTTCTAACAACTCTATCATAACTATCTAAGCTCAAAATCTAATCTTCAAGTCCATGCGATCAAGATCCATCTCTTTGTGATTAGATTCATCTTGCTCTCTCACCAAGCTTCCTTTCTTTTCACCGATCCTGCAAAACATTCAAATGCAATCTTATCACATCATGTATTAAGAATCAATGAATAGGAACTTAATGGAGTTATATAGTGGATTTTACCTAAAGTAGAGCCATACGTTCTGACTCTCCCATCTCTTAGATCTCTTAGGTAAATATGGCAACTTTGTCTCCAATGCCCCTTCTCTTGGAAATAAAAGCAAATTGACTCTCTTGGAACAGGACATGGAACTACTTCAGACATTTCCTTTCTCTTATGATCAGACTTTTCGATCATAGCATGTCTTTTGTTGCCATTGTCTATATCCATAGAGGTTTTGAAGGCAGATTCACCAATCAACTTTGCTTTTCTATTGCGCCAAACCATTGCTGATTCAGCAGCAATAAGCATATAGGTGAGATCTATAAGGGTCACGTCGTGGTTCATCATATAGTACTCTCTTACGAACTCACTATACGAGTTAGGAAGTGACTGAAGAACCCAATCAACAGCCATCTCCTCACCGACAACGGATCCCATCATTCTTAACCTATCGATGTGTGACTTCGTCCCTAGGACGTGTGCACACACCGACTTTCCTTCTTCATGTTTACTTGCCAAAAGGGCTTGAGTGATATTGAAACTTTCAATTTTTCGATCTTGTGGGTTAAGGAGAACACTTGGAGGAGGAGGAAGTGAAGCATGATTTCTTGTTCCTCGATCGAATCGTGGAATACCATCTTCATGTGGAATGCTTGTTCCACGGGATTTGGGAAGACCATAGTTGTCGAACTTTGACATCTACAAAACGGGAGAAACAAATTCAAGTTAGTTGATTGATTGAGTCCTTAGTAAATCACCCAAATGAGATACTAAGGCTAGGACCCAACACAATATGCTACAACCTAGAAAAGGGATGCCGTAATCAAGTTGCAGAATATTTGAAGGTAAGTGAATGACGATTCACTAATTTCCACCATGAAAAACGAAAAAGAAATTTAAGTTTTAAATCTATGAAAACTCCTAGATCCTTTGAGATTCATTGAACATTTCAATGGCATGTTTAAATCTCGATATGCCCCTCTTGTTTGTGACTGGGATGCCCAGGATCACAAAGCGGGTGTGAATAACCATGCAAACTACATGGTGCCCTCACATGTTACAGTCACCTATTCGATGTGCCGGTAAACCACACACGCTCCACCGAACTATGACAAACATTGAGTCACCCTTTCCTACCTTTGCTTAAAACCATTTAGTGTGCCGGTAAACCACACACGCTCCACTAACGTCTTCTCAATGGCACAAAGTGTAATTTCATGGAATTGCATCAATTCACTTTGGCCTAAGTAACTAAGATTGGGAATTTGTAAAACATTTAGTTACTTTTGTAATTCATTATACTTATAATGGAAGGTTTCGTCCTATCCTACCCGTTCGGCTAATGACCCTCCACTAGTCAAGAGTGCGGTGGGTAAGAGTGGATACCCATTCAATCGCCATATTATAGGCAATTTCCTTAAACACGCCTTATAGACCAGCTTCGTGAATGAGGCCTACTAACGATAAGACTGACTTTTACTCATACATATATATAATGTTAGACTTTTAATGTTATATATAGTATATGGTGTATTTTACACTTTTAAAATACTAGGTGGTCAAATTTAACAATTATACTTTTAATTCAATTAAATTGTAAACCAAAACTTTGATGGATTTATTAAACCTCCTTTAATTATACACCTTAATTAATTAATAAAACCATAAGGGTGTGATTTGAACTTTTCAAAACAATACTAGGGTTTTAGAATTTAACATTCATAATTAAACTTTTAATCAACTTTTAAATTCCAAAACTTGAGGGCAAGTTTTGAAACATTTCAAAACATTAGGGTTTAGAATTTAAATATACATCAAAATTAAACTATTAATTCAAAATTTAAATTCCAAAACTTGAGGGCAAGTTTTGAAACCTTTTCAAAACATTAGGGTTTTAACTATTTAAATTTCAAAACAACAAAACTTTTGGGTTCAAATTTAAACTATAAAACCTAAAGGGGAAAATATGAAACTTTTCATAACAACAAGGATCAAATAACAAATAATCTAAATTAACATTTAATCACATGATTATCCATATATGATTTATTTAATGATTTCTTGCAAAACAATTTACCAATGTAGTCAAAATAATTGATCAATTATCACATAAGGAAACAAATATTTTATTAATTGATAAATATCTTCAATTAGATCAAGAATATAGTCAAATATATCATAAAATCGGATTTATATTGATCTAATATGATAAGGTAACTATCCTTAAGCAAAAACAGCAAGAAATCCCGAAGTTTGCTCCATCTGACGAGTTGACTCGCCGAGTCAAGCATCGACTCGGCGAGTTCAGCTATGGACTCGGCGAGTCCAACCTCCAGAACACCAAAAATTGAATTTTTCAAACATATAATGCATCAATACAATAGAAACCAGTCTAGGCTCTGATACCACTGATGGGTTTTGGTCATAAGACATCCTATGTGCTCATACAAACCCTAATGCTTGGATCTAGGTTTCTCTATTGTACATGCAAGTTATCCAAGACTATAAACCCTAATTCTAGCATTCAAGTAATCATATTAACATGAGAATAGGTTTAAGATGTTACCTTGATTGTTATGTAGCAATAACAATCCCAAATCTCCTTGTATTGACTTTAGAAAGCTTAGAGTCACAAATGTCACTCCTCTAATGGTTCACAAACACCATAAGCAAGAGGATGAAGAGGAGAGACGATGGAGGCTGCCCAAAAACGTGTGAAACCCTAGAACAAATCTTAGCCACGTTTTTGGGTCATAAGGGATGTATATATAGTTAGGCTATTAGGGTTATCTAACAAGGAAACCCTAATTTGGATGCTTAAGCCCTAAGCAACCCATGGACTCCTTTCCTTAAGGCCTTGGACGATTTCTTATGGGTTCCCCCATAGAATTCGTCCACTCCTCAATATATATGGCAATCCATAGCCCAAATTGCAATTATCTTATAGTTACAATTCCAGTCCCTTAAGTTTAATTAATCTCTTTTAGTCACAAAACTAATTACCAATTAATTATTGACTAATATTAATTAAACAATATGATTTCTCCTTTAATATATTATTCTCATAATATATTAATAAATCATATTTAATCCTTTCTCTCCATAATTCATCCTATCAAGTTGCTTTGGTGAAGGCAACCCAAAAGGACCATGCACCATCGGGTCAAGTACATACTAAAATAGTTATGGACTTAGACACTAATCCAATAGTTGTTCGGGGGAATAGTCGGTCCAGTCCATGCTCCGACCGTTGGGTAGACGGGTGCTGAGTGGTTCATCATGGTTTGCGCCAATGGTGGTAGTAGCGTTGCGGAATTCTGTCCACCAGTCGTCTGGAACGATGTAGGTGTTACAAACGATGGTTAAAGGTTGAAAATATGGCTTGATGGAGGTGCAGTTGAGTGGACTGTCCGCGTCTGTTGCAGCGGCGGCGCAAAGAACGGTGGCTTCTGAAGCTGTGTGGGCGAAAGTAGCTCCACCGGAGTTGCTCTTTGCTGAGAAGACAACGGTTGCGAAATATTTCCGGCGGCTGCTGTAGAACTTCCTTCGCCCAAAACTGGCCTATTGGTCGTTGTAGGCAGTGGCGTTTCGTCCAACGTCGCCATGGGACGTATGGGACTAACTGGTCGTCCCTCACTACCGTTGGACGCCATTGATGCTTGATTTCGTGCTTTTGTTTGTGTTCTTCGTCTCACAAATGGATGGCGCAAAATGATGGAACCTTGCTCTTGATGAGACCTCGCTTCTGACCCTGGGATGGGACCTTTTGGTTGCCTGGTTGTAACTGCAAGATCACAAAGAACAAGGGCCGTCAGCCGCTTCCATAGAGGAGTTCCCGGGAGAACGCTCCGACGGTCAAGTTAGGATGGCTTTAGGGTTTGTGTTTGTTCTCTCTAGATCGGTTGGGGAGCTTACCTCGCTAGTATGAGAATGCGTCCTTTTATACCTAGCGCCCCTGTCTGGTCCGTACCAGACAGGATCGCTTTTTTGGGGAGACAGGATCCGAGGAGCTAATTGGAGGGTCATGCGCCTTCAACTGCCAGAGCGCTCTCATTGGCTCTGACGCTAATGCTCTGATCCCACTGTTTGTCTCCTGGCCGTACTTTTGTCTTGGAGCGAAGAGTGTCACTTGGCGGGCGCGAGCCTTTCGCCTGGGCGTTCCGCTCCCGGGGGCGCCAGCAGGCGCTGAGCCTGCTGGGCTGGATCTGGCTGGTGTGCCCGGTTCTAGGGCTTGGATGCAACTCTGTTGTGTTGCCCTAGGCACGCCATCACCTTACTTAACAAGTGATTCTACTTCCTTTGGATTTGCTCGGGTGTATGGTTGATTGATTGAGTTTAGAAGGTTGTTTTTAGGGGATTTTAGGCGTTTATCAGAGCATATGTGAAATCCAAATTCATGATGGCATTGTATCATATCATTCTAACTGTATAATGTAATAAAAAAATATTATGGCATTGAAGAAGTTGGGATTTGATCTGTTTTATGCAATTGTCAATTAGGCAAGTTGATTTTGTTATTTGTATTTTTTTACACACTTACGCATTTGATTTAGTGGAATGATTCTCGCTTTCGGTGCGAGAGGTCCCGATTTTGATTCTCGGAATTCTCCTTTTTTTATAGATACATTTGTTTAGTTTGGCAAACATGCATTTTCCGATTATCTTTCATTTGGAGTGACAAAAACATAATTTATATATCTTTATTCCAACTCCCACTACAATCCATGCAAATTGTTTCTTGTTAGCATATTTACTGGATTTGGAAATATTTATGTTTGATTTGGATTTTGTATGGTTTTTATATATTTTATAATTATTTAAGAAGTTGGTTCAGTTTTTTTATAAAACATAACCATTTAATTCATCAAAAATAATACATAAGGATAAATTGTCATTTTATCATTCATCACAACAATTCAGATATTTCAACCAAAGAACATGTTAAAAACTCAGATCTTAAAAGTTTATAATCTCTTAGAAATTCAGATCCTGCAAACAACTCATAAGTCATAAAATAATTACTAGAATAAGAAATTAGCCCCCCCCCCCTTGTGGTTTCCCAATCATATATATATATATATATATATATATATATATATATATATATATATATATATATATATATATAATGCAATGTTGATAACTTTTGTGTTATTCAGTCAATGTGGGGGAAGTTGTGTAGTCAACTACCTTTTAAATAAGGTACTTTGGAAGAAAACAAATAAATATCATATGATTTATGTTAAAAACACAAATGAGGGTTATGTTACCTTGTGCTTTTATGTAAGTGATATGCTTATTGTTGGTAAAACCGATAAAATGGTTCAATAAACCAATAACATGATAAAGGCAAAATTGGAGTTGATAATGGTAAGTCTCGACAAATTCTTCGAAGACACGATACCATGTGATAACTACACTCTACCGACATTATCTCTATCGACTATATAAGGTTCAATGATAACATTGTGGATCTTCTAATTAAAGGATTAAACAAGGAGTCGGTTGCAATACCGTCAAGAGAAATGTGACTAAAACCCACGCATGAATAAGTTAGTGCAAATGGAAACCCAACCTAGATGATCGGAGGTCCCACAATCTTGGTTCAATGGGAATCACTATGGGGGTCAATCCCGACCCGTCCCTAAAACAGACAATGATGTATGTTAAGATTATAATCATGGATAATAAATTGCAAATCATCATTGTAACATCCCAATTTTCAAGACCAAAAATTGTGTTTTTAATTAAGTGACTTATAAAACAGTTTACTGAAAAACATCATCGATATCATAACAAACCATAATCCCATAAGTCAAATATCATAAAACATGTCGTGGAATAATAATAATGTCAGAGTACAATCCCAAGAACATCATAGTGCGAAAATCATGTGTGTGGATGCGTTTCTACCGTGTCGGCTCCTTCCTCTTCGTTGAAGAGGTACCTAAAACAAAAGTGAAAACTGTACTCACAAAGCTTAGTGAGTTCCCCCATCATACCACATGCCATATAACATGCATACTGCCAAGCAATTCTGGGGTGCCCGACCTACCCTTTCTGGCAATTCTGGGGTGCCAACCTATCCTGTCTGGCAATTATGGGGTGCCGACCTACCATGCCTGGCAATTCTGGGCCGCAGACCTACCCTCTGGTTTATTTCAACCGACTACGGGGACTATTTCACCCCTACCACTACCACATAATAACATAGCATAAACATACTGTCAGACATATATGGGGTGCCCGACCTACCCTTCGGTCCTTACGACCGTAACACGGGGACTATTTCCCTTACTATCTACTATCACATCATATCATGCTAGCACATAATCATGACAAATAACAACATACCAAATATTTTATCACGAAGACAATTATCTCTACTATAACTCTTATTAGTGGGTCGGCCTTAGTGCCTTAGACCCACTTCTACTGGAAGGTTACTCACCTTAGTGTCGTGAAGTGTCTTAACTGTCCTCGCTGTCGAGATCAGCTCCTCTCGATTCCTACATATAACGATCTTCCTTAATTACCATTTCATGGTTAAATCATATCACAGTCAAAGTCAAGGTCAACACCTTGGTCAAAGTCAACATCTGGCTTACTCAACTTGCCGAGTTGGCCCACCAACTCGCCGAGTTCCATAGTCCTTAGAACACTCAAAGCTTCGACCCTACTCGTCGAGTTCTCCTTCATACGAGGTCGGGAATTTCTACCACTGACTCGCCGAGTTCATCCTTGAACTCGTCGATTCCTTCTTCATACAAGGTCGGGACTTTCTACCACTGACTCACCGAGTTCATCCTTAAACTCGTCGAGTCCTTCTTCATGCAAGAAGACACGTCTAGTCCTGGACTTGCTGAGTTCCTTATGAACTCGTCGAGTTCGTCTTCATGCAGTTAGGACTTAGTCTTGAACTCGCCGAGTTCTGTTCTTGAACTCGCCGAGTTCCATGATCTTCAAGTCCATATTTACATCCATCTTGTTGAGTCCTCTTCTAGACTCAACCAATTCGATCGGAAGCAGAAAAGGTTGGGGAACCATAGCCCGAATCGTCGAGTTCCTTATGAACTTATCGAGTTCCTCAAAGTCCAAGTCTACCAATTCGATTTTAGTCGGGCTCAATGCATCTAGAACATAGATCTGACCTCCTAGGATCGATATAGCATGTAAAGTTACAAACTTTACGTGTATACATGGGTTAACTAGCTCATAAGGACCCAAAATGAAGTCTACAAGGTGCATGGGACTCCCATGGCCATAAAGTTGGCTCCTTTATGCCATGGGAACCCTCAATGGTTCTAGATCTGGAGTTATACCACCATAGAACCACAAAATCTTGAAAATGGATCTACTAACGCTTAGAAAAGGTAGAAATGAACCCTAACTAAAGATCTAAGAGATAGATGGTCAAGGTTGAATCTTTTTACCTTGAATGAGCTGGTAATGAAGCAAAACCTCTGGATCTACTTGCTTCTTATGGAACCCCCAAGCTTCCACTTCTTTCTTCAAGCTTCAAACAACCAAAACACACAAAAATGGCTCAAGAACACTACAAATGCTTTAGGGTTTCGAGTTAGGGCTTTTCTGGACTGTGAGAGGCGATGGAGGTTGAATTGGGACAAGATAAAGTGTTTAAATAAGGTGCAAACCCTAAATATTAGAGTTTCATCTAGGCAGACCTACTCGCCGAGTCGGGCTCCCGACTCATCGAGTAGGTTACTTAAAACCCGCGTCTAAATTCTAGTCTGCTCGACGAGTTGGGCCTCCAACTCATCAAGTCCCAGTGTAAAACATGCAATGATTTAAGTTTAAAATACATATCGGGAACTAGGTGTTACAATCATGCATTTAGGTAAACCCCAACTCATTCCTAAAACAATTAAAGGGCTTATGTGACAAATTGAGACACAAATGAGACAATTCTTTTGCTCTTATCCAACTCCCTTTTTTCGTTTTCTTGTTGCAATTGAGGTAAATTTCGGCCTAGTGAGGTTTGGAAGATCTAAAAAAATATTTACATTATTGTATATTGAGAAACAAATACCTGATAGCGGACGGATTTGTTATAAGGATATTATGTTCAACACATGCCCAAACAACAATCGATTTTTTTTGTTCTTTCATGAACTCGTGTTGCACTTTGCTAACAGTTTCTTTAGCATTGTGTAAATAAGAAAATTATATAACTATCGAAATCTATTAAAAATATTCAAATATCTAATCAAATTTCGAAATTTTAAACTTAAGCTTTGAGTTTAAGAAAACTTTAAACCCCAAAATTTTATTCCGTCCGTCAAAATAATATTTCTCAAAACTCACTGAAGAACAACTTCGTCCACTAAGACTATTTTTTTTCCGAATTTGTATGCTATTTCTTTTTTCGACCGATCCCCATGGAGTGGGCTATTCAATTTTGACATTCACTATGCACTAAACCCCAAATATCTTATCAAATATCTATTTTGACATTCACTATGCACTAAACCCCAAATTTTGACATTCACTATTCAAATATCTAATCAAATTTAGAAATTTTAAACTTAAGCTTTGAGTTTAAGAAAACTTTAAACCCCAAAATTTTATTCCGTCCGTCAAAAAAATATTTCTCAAAACTCACCGAAGAACAACTTTGTCCACTAAGACTTTTTTTTTCGGAATTTGTACGCTATCTCTTTTCTCGACCGATCCCCATGGAGTGGGCTATTCAATTTTGACATTCACTATGCACTAAACCATGACGCTCTCGTTCTTAAGATATTTCTACGTCGGTTGCCAGAGCGAGACTGTAAATCTAGTGATGTATTTAGAAAAGAACTTTTTGAACACTTATGCCTATGTGTTCTCGTAGACTTTTGTCTTAAAAGAAGAACATAAATGTCAAAACGTTTGCATGTTCTCTACTCCAAAAAAACATGGATCAAAGTCTGCGAGCAGAAAGATATTTCTAACAGACATCTTATAGACAATAAATACAGATAAAGTTCTTTTATATATAATTAAGGAAGCTTCGCTGTTTTTTCTTTTTACTTTTTTTAACCACTATATTTTAATTGATTTTATATATAAAAATATTTTGTTATTTTATAATCCAAATATAGAATAGCGTAAATAAAATCGATTATTTAATGTCGTTGCACGAATAAAACATCTAGTTATCCTATAATGTGTGTACATATCATAAAATCATAATATATTATATGTCAATTTATTGAAAAAATAACTATATTAGTTTTGTGCAAATTAAAACCATTTATTTTCTTAAACCGTTGAATTGCTTTTTAAGATTTTTTTTTTCAATAAGATTTCTATATTAGATTGTATTTTTTGTTTGTTCCTTGTGTTTAATATGTTTCTTTTGTTTAATATCTAAGGGTTTGTATGTGCGAAAAAATACGTGAAGTTTATAATAGACATAAATTAATGTAATGTTTTTTTTTCATAATTATAAAATGTTGTGTCTCTTTTTCTTATAAAATTCATCTATGTCCCTATATTGAAGATGATGACATCATTTTCGTTGGCTACATAAAAAAATATTACTATTACATTTTCATAATTTTAAAATGACAAAAGGTTTGCGGATGAGTTTTCTACTCAATACAAGCAACCCAATGCGTCGTTTCAAATTATATAAAATGAATGATAGTTCCTTTTAACAAACTTCATTTAGTTTACTCGTCTTACTCGGCGTTTCCTACCTATCGAATAGCATGACTGATAGTTTATTTCATTCTTGGAGAGTCACCAAACATGACAAGAATGAGAATTATCAATTCCATTACTTTGCCATTCCATTACATTTTGTTTATGGTTTATTCTTTTAAAACATTCCAAATTTTGGGTGTTAAGTTCAAACATTATGAAGATTTGCCAGTCAACTATATTTAATCAACTATATTTGGAGATGATTAAGGCATCACGGTGATGATCAGCTAAAACATTGTATACAAATAAGAAAACAATGTTTCAAGATTTCTTTATCATGCATATTAAGCTCAAACGCGAACACACGTTAATCTTAAGGGTATCCATGAACAACCATAAGTAAGAAACTTCTTTTATAATTTTTTTTTGGAACCGGCGGAGTTTAGTGCTGGTTTGGGTACTAGGGCGTAACCGTTTCCCTTAATGGCGCCCCCAGCAGGTCACCACTTTGGTTCGCTCACGAAGAGCAAACCCACCGATCCTTAGGAAACCCCCCGACAACTGGGGTAAAACCCGGATGCAGAGGAAGCCCATGGACAACACAAAATGGACATACGTGTCAAACAACAAAACGAAAATATTTTTTTAAGGAATCTATATAGTTACCGATGTTTTAGGAGTGTAATGTGATTAACACAATGGAAATCTTCTCTATAATAATCATAATCTACTTTTAATCGATATGAAAAAATAAAAGAATACCGAAACGTTAAAAAACCCTAATTATAATATTCACAAAATATTTTGGGTCATCGGAAGCCAACGTCGTCCTCAATCTCTGTACACCACCATCGATTCTTTGTTGTCCTCGGTGATGCCACTTAGCTCGCCGCCCGTGTACGACTATCTCCACTGACTTTTAGTCGTCAGTTGGTTCATATGTTTCTCCCCATACCTTTCAACTTTCTGTCCATTGCCACCAGACGTATGTTTCTCCATTTGTTTATGACCGATCTTCTTTTGCTTTGAGTTATCATTCGTATCTTGTCTCATTTTATCTCTCTCATGCTTTTATTTGATATTGTGTAAAGATAAATATAAAACATAAAATGAAATTATAACTAAAATCAGTTAGATTTTGGGTCTTTAGAATATCAATATTTACTTGGATAATTTCTAGGATTGTGATTGCAGTCACTTCCCAACATCTATGGTTTCGACCCTTATGCATGGTGATGTGACCTTGTCTCTCGTTGATACTCTTCACTATTTTTGGTTACTCTCGTGAACCTGCAAGGTCACAACAGGAAGGAACCGTCACCCGTTCTCCGGGAGGGGATCCCGGGAAAACGCTCTGACGGTCAAGTCAGTGGATAGCCTTAGATTGTTTTGAGATTAACTGTGAGAGATCGGCTTACTTTTCCGGGCACTTGAGGAAGCCTTTTATACTGAGGTCTCCTGCCAGTCCGTCTGTACAAGACAAGGGCGTCAGACCCGACATGATCGGGCGTCCTGATTGGGCAATCGTGCTCCTTGTTCTGTCAGAGCTAACGATTGGTTCAAGTGGTAATGCGATGAGCATCCCCTTTGTCGTCTAGAGTTATTATGCTTTGTAGCGGAGTAGAAGGCGCCCCAAGCGGGGTCGGGCCTTCTCCACGGGTGCCCTGTGCTTAGGGGCTTCTACAGGCGCGAGTTTCTGTCGGACTTGCTCTATTAAGCGTGGGTCTGCATTGGGGAGTTCTTTGTTGTGTCTGAGTGTGACTTATAACCCATGTTAGGGGCACGTCATCAAGTCCTCTAATCCAACAGTCATAGCGTTGTTAGATTAGTTATGATGTTCTGTACTTAACTTCTTTGTACATGCGTTGAATTCTGATTCAATCGACGCTTTGATTTTTCCGGCGACGCGACCGCCCATTATGGCAGTCGGTTACATCATTGCTACAAGGATTTTGAATATCCTGGTTTTCGTTATTCTTTATAAGGGTGGTGATCCTACTTATCGGCTTAACCTTTTCCTCTCGTCTTTCCTTCTTCTTCCATCAAGGTTTCCTCTATTTTCCCCTCTGCTTCAATGGCTGCTCAACCTGGTGTTACTCCTACCGATGCCAAATTTAAACTTCTCAGTAACGCTTATGGCTTTTCCTCGACTGATGGTGTGGATTTTCCGGCGACCGACTCAATGATTCTCTCCCCTCCTACCGGCAAGGTTGGCATCTACCTGAAGACTTTCGACGTTGGTCTACATTGTAACATCCCGAAAAGAGGTATAGTTCGTTGACCTTAATCTATTATGTATTTGTCAAGACTAGTCCTTATTGTGAAAAGGTGGCAATTGAGTATGCGGGGAGTACGCATGTGTACGCGCAGAGTACTCATGCCGTTTGCATGATCGCAGAGGCCACCTAGTACGTTGGGCGTACTAGGATCAAAGTAAAACCCTAATGCCCTTGTGTTCCCCTATTTAAGGAACATTATGGCCTCATTTCTAGCCACCATTTCCAGCCTCCAACCTCCCTCAAACCCTAATTTCGTATCCCTAGCTTGTGTGAGTGTTATGGCTTATTTGAGTCTTCTTGTGAAGCTTTTGGTGAAGAAGGAGCCTTGAAGGAAGGATAGCTTGTGCTTCTAGCTCTTGGATTTGAGTTCTACTCTTGTTGGTGCATCTTCCACAGGTATCAAGTTCGAAACTTACTCATTGTTATGTTAGTTCATGTTTTGGGTCCATTTTTAGAGTTTTATGTCCCAAGTTTGGAGCTTTGTGAGTTTGGTGAACTCCAGAGCATATCTCCTATCCTTTTATGTGTATTTGGTTGTATATATTCATAAAAATGGTAACTTGATCGTCTAAACCTCTCCATGCATGAGTTACGTGGACTTTTGTCTTTAGAAGGTTAGAGTTTGTGAGTTTGGGACATGTTCAGCCATGCTAAGGCTTAAATTCCACAACTTTATGAAGTAATTGGCCTTATTAAGTTCAGATATGTAGTTGTAGCATTTGTCTTAACGGATCAAGACCAAGTGAAGTGAGGAGTGGAAATCTGAGACGTACGTCGTGCATACTCCCAGCTACGTGCAACGCAGCGTTGAGACCCCCGATACATGCATGGTTGGTTGTACGCCCAATGTTGTAACATTCCGTTTAAAATCAATTAAATAAATAATAAACTCTAAAGCCCCGAGATGTAATTTTTATTATTATTTATAGCCAAATCAATAATATTTAGCGGGGTGTTGGATTCGGGGATCCAAATGATATGATTTGGATTAATTGGCTTGTAATTTGGTTGGAAACCCTAATTAGGGTTTGGAAAACCCTAATTTTGGAAATGTGTATTTTGGATTTTTCGGAACCCACGTTTGGACCACTGGATTTAGAATTTTGAATTACGCCCGACCATATTGTATGTTTGGACTAGTGGAGTGGTGGACTTAATGGATTAAGTCCTTAATGGGTTAAGTAGGAACACTTAACCCTAATCGTCATTTTATGTGAAAAACCCTAATTGGGTTTGGGTTCTTGTTGGGCCATTTCTTGGACTGGTTTGTTGTGGGCCTTCGTGGGCCAAATGGGAACAAGTTTGTGGACTAAGGAAATTATTGGGCTTTAGGATACGGCCCACTGGAAAGGCTTGGGCTGTAACGACCCAATTTTCACGACTAAAAATTTTGTTTTAAAACATTACTTTAGAAAATATTAATAACTAAAAACATTGTTTCATCAAACCATAACACAAAGTGAACCATGTCTAAAAGCCAATTCATACACCCAATCAAAATATCAGAGTACAAATCCCAGCAAAGCTTGTAAATGCGGAAACCGGAGAGTGTGTGTGTGACATGCTGCTACCGCGCCGGCTCCTTTCCCCTAGCTGAGGAGGTACCTGAAACCAAAACTGAAAACTATGAGCACAAAGCTTAGTGAGTTCCCCCATCGTACCACATACCATACAAACACATAACACACATGAAAGACCCCAACTTTCGTATTTATGAAAGACCCAAACTTTCATATCATTTCAACATTATTCTTAAGTTACTTCCTCAAAACATGCTACATGCATATTTATAAAACAATATTTTATATTGATAAAGTGATTACAAAAGATTGGATACAAACCGATTAAGTTTTATTACATTTCATATCTACCCAGGAATCTATTATTCATATACATACTTGAACATTAGAATACAGAGAAATGGTATTAACTATTCTACATCTTTCAGCAGTATAAAACTAAATTGGATACTCATCACCTGCAAATGTTAAACATTGAGAGGGATAAGCGATAACGCTCAGTGAATTCAATAAATAGATACAATATAATCTTATGCCTTATATATACCAATATGACAGAAGCAAAAGGGAACAAGAACAACAATAGCATATGCGTATCATATGTCACGCTTTCAATATCAACTCAAGATTTGATTCAAAGATTTACGATCAATGAGACATAACAATTTCACTACTTGATATACATCAATAAAGCTTTTGGCCCAAACGGCACAGAAGATATACAACTTCGGATTAACATTTTGGTAGATTTCAGGCTTAAAGCCCTGTCTAACCATTTGCCAATACCATAGAATAGAGTTCATTCTCTTATGGAGTCATGCTCTACATGGTCAGAGGCTACATACCAGTCCTATCTAACCTTCTGCCAATGCCATAGAATAGAAGTCATTCTCTTATGAGACATGTTCTACATGGCCAGAGGCTACATACCAGTACCACCGTGAATCTAAGTCCTTTTACTGATCACATGGTCAAAGGTATAACTTTGCTATTAAAAATAGCGAATAAAAATAACCCGGGAAAATAACCCGGAATAATAACACTGAAAAGCACATAACACATATAACACATAACATACAATTGTTCCTATATATTGAACTCACCTTAAAATAATCGGGGGTTAAAATAGTAATTTGAGCAGCATATCGGCTCCAAATATGGCTTTATTTGTTGACAACCGGGAGAATTAGCTAAAAACCGGACTCTAAAAAGGTAGAGCTTCAAAACCGAAAAGATAAATTTTTCGGGATTCTCGGGAGTCTCGGGGCGTGTTTCGGGCTTTAGAATCAGTACCGGGGCTTCGGGGGATGTCGGGATCGTAAAAATATTGAAAGAGGGGGTGAAAATGCCAAATTTCTAAAACTAGCCGAGAGGGCTCGCACCCCTTATATAGGGTTGAGCTTCGGATCCGAAGCGAAGGGAAGGAGGCGGTGGCTGCGAGGTTCGGACCAGATGGCAGCTTCGCAGGGCTCCAGCGAGGCTCGGATGCGAGGAGTCATCAGCTTCAGGCGCGTCATCGGCTGGGTCTTCGGCTCGGTCTTCGGCTCGGACAGCAGGTGGCTCGCACGTGGGTCTCGCATACGAGGGTGATCAAGGGGGTGTCTCATGCGAAGGTGCTCCGGGCTTAGTGGTCCTCGGCTTGGTCCAATCAGAAGGCAACACGCAAGGCTGCGGTCTAATCAGAAGCGAACATCTGTCCGACACGTGGAAGCCTCGCATACGAGGGTGACGTGGCATTTCACTATTCATACGAATTTTCTCGAAAAATGTGCAAAAACTTCTCAAATCCATAACTTTCGCATACGAGCTCCGTTTTTGACGTTCTTTATATGCACACGAAGCTAGAATTATGCTCTACAACTTTCGTTTAGACTTCGTCGGCTAATTTTGATTTTAATTTTAATATTATTATTTTTAACAGACCGGGACAGGAAAATCCGTTAAAAATTCATAACTTCTTCATCCGACGTCCGTTTTCGTCAGACTTTTTACCGTTGCACTACTAATGACGAGACCTTCAATTCTCGTTTAGGTTGTGTCGGCTAAAAGTCACTCGATCTAAAATTCGAGTTTTTAGCTGTCTACTGCTAAGCTGAAACTTCGAAAAATCATAACTTACTCATACGAAGTCAGATTCAAACGGTCTTTATATGAAAGTTGATTATTTTCACGAGTTCTACAACTTTCATTTACATTACTAAGGCTAAAAATTAGTTTATCGAAAACTAAATTTTTACGCGACAAGGTATTTTCCGGATTTATTTTGGTCATAACTTCTTCGTTATAACTCGGATTTCGATAAGGTTTTCGCCTAAATGTTTCTAACGAGATTATCTACAACTTTCAATAATAAAATTTTACTTATTTCAAATTTTATATTTTCGCTAAATTTTCATGATTTGGCTATTAATTGGAATCTCATAAGACTTCCAACATTTTATGAGTGATTCTAAACATAGTTTTACTTCATTTCTAGTAAAAACTAGCTGTTAGAACTCAACACTCAATTTTATTCACTTTTAATAATAACAATACACAATTTCAGAACGTGTATGTTACAAATACCTCCTCCTTTTGATGATTTCGTCCCCGAAATCATAACGATTAAAACAATTAGGGATACTTCACTCTTATTTCATTCTTACTTTTCCCAAGTATAATTTGAGCCTCGACGGTGTTTCTATATGAAAATCACCAACTCTACATCTTTATTATGTAGATTAGTCGTTCTTTCATTTACGATCTCTTCTACTTAACTTATTATCCAGTTTCACCTCTGATAATAGAACCCTTTCATCATATATGCTTAAACCTTTACACAGATAGCTCACATGAAACATTTCATGAATATCTGTCAAATCTTCAGGCAATTCCAAGCAGTATAATGCCTTCTCATGAAATAACTTCAGTATTACTAAATCATCCACCCGGAATTCTACGGGTCGTCTCCTCCTTTCTGCATAGGGCATTTGTCGATCCTGGGCCGCTTTCATTCTTTCTCGAAAAATTTGTATCTTGTCAATGATGTCTTGAATCATTTCAGATCCTCCAAAGATCTTCTGTCATAGGTTACGCCAACATATTTGAGTATGACATTTATGCTCATATAGTACTTTATATACCTTCAGTATATTTTCTACTATTTGGATTGCTTTCTTCTTCTGATCATTTGTCTGAGGATGACAAGTTGTGTTGGGTAATTCGAGATCCCAATTCACTCTTCATACTCGCCCAAAAGTGAGAAGTGAAGCGAGTATCACGATCGGAAAAAAATCTTTAGTGGCGCACCATGTCTCGCCACAATTTCGTCTAAGTAAACTTGTGCTTATGTCTCCATTAGAACCGTTGTACGTATGGCGAGAAAATATGCACTCGTAGTTAGCTTGTCGACAATTATCCAAAGGTTATCATTCACAGTGTTCTTCTCCTCTTTCAAGGTATTAACTATATAAGCCGGATAAGTAGAATATCCCTTCGACATAATTTACGAGTTTCTAAGAAAGAAATTTATTATTTTCACCGTAGACATAAATAGAATCTTCCCTTTCGATAGGGATGCATATCATCTCTTTGTAGCACAAGAGCTCTGCGTGGTACTTTAACAACCAATCCATGTCGAGAATAATATCAAAGATAGGAATTAGGTTAGCAGGAAGATTATAACTTTCAATTCCTATAATACTAACTTTATAGGTTTTATCAGCAAGTAATGATATATTTCCTATGTTATCTATATGAAATGATTGGACAATTGCGTAATAAACAATTTGAAGAGAATATGCGAATTTATAAGGCACGAAAGAATCCGAGGCATTGAAATCAAATAAGATTTGAGTAAATCTAGAGTTTACGAGAAAATTACTAGTCACAACATTCGAGTTTTAACTTACTTCCTTTGTAGTAATCTAAAATGTACGATATTTAACTTTTAGTTTGCCAAACGATTGTCAAACTCTTCAAACTTATTAATTACTAGCGGTGCTCAAACCTGCACCCGCTCATCATTCTCTATTGGGCTTTCGATCCTAATCTTTGAGTTAAAACTCAATTCTCATTGCAGACTCCTGCTCCTTCTTGGTTTATAGACTAAACCCATGATAAGGTCTTTACTTTTGCTATAACAGCAACTCGAATGGTTTTATTCTAATGACCTTTGATTTTATCTCGCACAGGACACATAACGATCCAAACTCTTGTATTAGAATCAGATCGAATAAATCGAGCTGATAGAATAGCGAAAACAAAAAGAGTTTGATCAACACGTAGATGCTTTGGAATAGAAATAATAGCGCCACGTATCTCTAATTCGTGCTTTCGAACCTACATATCTTTTAGCTTTTGGTACCTCCTCCTTTTTAGTTTGAGTACTCTTTGATTGTTGAATGGAAACTTGACTCCCTGCCATTTGACTAGTAAGAGTAGGGCAGAAATATTTCTTGTGTCCAGTAACACCACATAGCAAGTCATATCTCTGGCAAATGATTGCTCAATTCTTTAATGAAGATCCTTATATTTCTATCGACTACCTTGACCATTTACTTCTTCAGTATTCCTACTGAAGTTTCGTCACTATATGAGACATGGTTCTCTGAACCAATCAACTCCTTTCGCGGATTTATACTAATCGGACTCGATTCTTTATGACATTAAGATTTGAACGATAATTATCTTCTTAGTCATTACCGAAACGAAGGTAACGACACACATGAATAAAACAAAATCATTTACTAGTTTCTTGGTAACCTTGTGACTTTTCCTGATCCAAGTGTGAGTCCTGTGTTTCCAGTAGTATAGGCCTCTACTACTATTCACACCTACTCATACTCGTCCCAAGTATTGTCTCGCAGTTCCCAAGTCACCATTCAAAAGTTTTCACAAAGCAACTTATCACACATGAATGTGTTCAAACAAATACATACAACAGTTTCTCCTAGACTCAACTAGGGTTTTCACGTTTCTATCAAACATATATTGGATTACCTATACTCGCCTTCTAGGATTCTTCTCATGCATATGCTCGCTTTAATATATCCTAATACTTTTCCATAGGTTGATAGAAATTTTACTTCCATTTCTTCATATAAATTCTTTCTCGAGTAGTGTCTACTCTACAAGACACACTATTCCAAAATTTACTCTAGCAGCATGGAGACAAATGGTCTTCTACTACCTGCATCATCTTTTAACTCATGCAATCCATCATGCACATTTGTTCATTTCATTATTCTTCCTTGAAATCGTGATTCTTATATCTGAGTAGGCCTAAGTCTACTTCATAGGAGTCTATCCTAAGAAGTCTGCATCTTAGCTGCATCTCAGCAAGCTCTACTAGCTTCAACTTAGTTCTCTGTCATTCCTGACTACAACATCTCTTCTCATACGATACTATGGGTGTATTTCTTCTTCAATTAAGCATTCTACCTTACTTAAACAAGTAAGTTGCTTAACCATTTACCATTAAATGACTCAATTCACCATCCCAATCTTGGATGTTAAAGTTGGCTTAACATACAATGGAACTTCTATAAGGATGGGATAGAAGTCAATCATCACTTAGTATTATTAAATACTAAGTCTGAACATCTTTTACAGGGTTACTACTCGAACTACATACTACATCACAAAGTCCTGGCCTATTGAGTCTGAAAAGCTTCATTAGCCTTTCCTTTGATCTTCATTTAATTCTTCTAATCTTGTACCACATCAATTGAGATACTAGTGAAGTATTGACCGCCATCTTCAGTTCTTCTGACTTTCTAAACAATCACTGCTTCAATCTAAACAACGGTGGAAACAACTTCGTGGATTTGCACCAACACATTTGTCTTGCCCAAACGTGTTTCAAACGCACATCTTTCTTCCAAAGATGTTATTATATATCAAACATACTTTAAATGTATATTACCACTCTATTGGCATTAATACACTTATTACGATAATAATTCATATTTATTATTTTACGATATCTCGCGATCGTTTATTTATAAACTTATCGATGTCAACTATCATAAGTCTCTTTATCACTTCGAAAAATTCTATTACAAAAATTCTTAGAATTCTGAACATAAAATTTTCTAAACCAAGGTCGGCAACAGACCTTAAGCTTTCTCAAATAATAGCAATTATAGATAAGCACCTTAAGGCATGCTATATTCATTTATCATTTAGCACATATTAGAATATAAGGCATATCTCCTCTTAATATTCTAGTGCTTGATTCCATTAGGTATTCAACCTAAAATATACCAGATACATATCGTATCATCTTTACTTAACAATTCTTGTTTAAGCTTAGAAATTCTCAAAACTCCTAGTTTACTTAAACTAATTTTCTTAAAATTCTGAAGTAACTTAATATTTTAGAATACTAGGGTTTATCACTACCCAATCCCCCACTTAAATATTTCCTATGGTTTATATCCATATACTTATTATGAATCAGCTCATATATTGAGCTTCCAACAGTTTAAGTCTAAATACCAATCTGTGATATTTAGTTCACTTAAACCATTGCTCTGATACCATGATTAAAAGACCCCAACTTTCGTATTTATGAAAGACCCAAACTTTCATATTATTTCAACATTATTCTTAAGTTACTTCCTCAAAACATGCTACATGCATATTTATAAAACAATATTTTATATTGATAAAGTGATTACAAAAGATTGGATACAAACCGATTAAGTTTTATTACATTTCATATCTACCCAGGAATCTATTATTCATATACATACTTGAACATTAGAATACAGAGAAATGGTATTAACTATTCTACATCTTTCAGCAGTATAAAACTAAATTGGATACTCATCACCTGCAAATGTTAAACATTGAGAGGGATAAGCGATAACGCTTAGTGAATTCAATAAATAGATACAATATAATCTTATGCCTTATATATACCAATATGACAGAAGCAAAAGGGAACAAGAACAACAATAGCATATGCGTATCATATGTCACGCTTTCAATATCAACTCAAGATTTGATTCAAAGATTTACGATCAATGAGACATAACAATTTCACTACTTGATATACATCAATAAAGCTTTTGGCCCAAACGGCACAGAAGATATACAACTTCGGATTAACATTTTGGTAGATTTCAGGCTTAAAGCCCTGTCTAACCATTTGCCAATACCATAGAATAGAGTTCATTCTCTTATGGAGTCATGCTCTACATGGTCAGAGGCTACATACCAGTCCTATCTAACCTTCTGCCAATGCCATAGAATAGAAGTCATTCTCTTATGAGACATGTTCTACATGGCCAGAGGCTACATACCAGTACCACCGTGAATCTAAGTCCTTTTACTGATCACATGGTCAAAGGTATAACTTTGCTATTAAAAATAGCGAATAAAAATAACCCGGGAAAATAACCCGGAATAATAACACTGAAAAGCACATAGCACATATAACACATAACATACAATTGTTCCTATATATTGAACTCACCTTAAAATAATCGGGGGTTAAAATAGTAATTTGAGCAGCATATCGGCTCCAAATATGGCTTTATTTGTTGACAACCGGGAGAATTAGCTAAAAACCGGACTCTAAAAAGGTAGAGCTTCAAAACCGAAAAGATAAATTTTTCGGGATTCTCGGGAGTCTCGGAGCGTGTTTCGGGCTTTAGAATCAGTACCGGGGCTTCGGGGGATGTCGGGATCGTAAAAATATTGAAAGAGGGGGTGAAAATGCCAAATTTCTAAAACTAGCCGAGAGGGCTCGCACCCCTTATATAGGGTTGAGCTTCGGATCCGAAGCGAAGGGAAGGAGGCGGTGGCTGCGAGGTTCGGACCAGATGGCAGCTTCGCAGGGCTCCAGCGAGGCTCGGATGCGAGGAGTCATCAGCTTCAGGCGCGTCATCGGCTGGGTCTTCGGCTCGGTCTTCGGCTCGGACAGCAGGTGGCTCGCACGTGGGTCTCGCATACGAGGGTGATCAAGGGGGTGTCTCATGCGAAGGTGCTCCGGGCTTAGTGGTCCTCGGCTTGGTCCAATCAGAAGGCAACACGCAAGGCTGCGGTCTAATCAGAAGCGAACATCTGTCCGACACGTGGAAGCCTCGCATACGAGGGTGACGTGGCATTTCACTATTCATACGAATTTTCTCGAAAAATGTGCAAAAACTTCTCAAATCCATAACTTTCGCATACGAGCTCCGTTTTTGACGTTCTTTATATGCACGCGAAGCTAGAATTATGCTCTACAACTTTCGTTTAGACTTCGTCGGCTAATTTTGATTTTAATTTTAATATTATTATTTTTAACAGACCGGGACAGGAAAATCCGTTAAAAATTCATAACTTCTTCATCCGACGTCCGTTTTCGTCAGACTTTTTACCGTTGCACTACTAATGACGAGACCTTCAATTCTCGTTTAGGTTGTGTCGGCTAAAAGTCACTCGATCTAAAATTCGAGTTTTTAGCTGTCTACTGCTAAGCTGAAACTTCGAAAAATCATAACTTACTCATACGAAGTCAGATTCAAACGGTCTTTATATGAAAGTTGATTATTTTCACGAGTTCTACAACTTTCATTTACATTACTAAGGCTAAAAATTAGTTTATCGAAAACTAAATTTTTACGCGACAAGGTATTTTCCGGATTTATTTTGGTCATAACTTCTTCGTTATAACTCGGATTTCGATAAGGTTTTCGCCTAAATGTTTCTAACGAGATTATCTACAACTTTCAATAATAAAATTTTACTTATTTCAAATTTTATATTTTCGCTAAATTTTCATGATTTGGCTATTAATTGGAATCTCATAAGACTTCCAACATTTTATGAGTGATTCTAAACATAGTTTTACTTCATTTCTAGTAAAAACTAGCTGTTAGAACTCAACACTCAATTTTATTCACTTTTAATAATAACAATACACAATTTCAGAACGTGTATGTTACAAATACCTCCTCCTTTTGATGATTTCGTCCCCGAAATCATAACGATTAAAACAATTAGGGATACTTCACTCTTATTTCATTCTTACTTTTCCCAAGTATAATTTGAGCCTCGACGGTGTTTCTATATGAAAATCACCAACTCTACATCTTTATTATGTAGATTAGTCGTTCTTTCATTTACGATCTCTTCTACTTAACTTATTATCCAGTTTCACCTCTGATAATAGAACCCTTTCATCATATATGCTTAAACCTTTACACAGATAGCTCACATGAAACATTTCATGAATATCTGTCAAATCTTCAGGCAATTCCAAGCAGTATAATGCCTTCTCATGAAATAACTTCAGTATTACTAAATCATCCACCCGGAATTCTACGGGTCGTCTCCTCCTTTCTGCATAGGGCATTTGTCGATCCTGGGCCGCTTTCATTCTTTCTCGAAAAATTTGTATCTTGTCAATGATGTCTTGAATCATTTCAGATCCTCCAAAGATCTTCTGTCATAGGTTACGCCAACATATTTGAGTATGACATTTATGCTCATATAGTACTTTATATACCTTCAGTATATTTTCTACTATTTGGATTGCTTTCTTCTTCTGATCATTTGTCTGAGGATGACAAGTTGTGTTGGGTAATTCGAGATCCCAATTCACTCTTCATACTCGCCCAAAAGTGAGAAGTGAAGCGAGTATCACGATCGGAAAAAAATCTTTAGTGGCGCACCATGTCTCGCCACAATTTCGTCTAAGTAAACTTGTGCTTATGTCTCCATTAGAACCGTTGTACGTATGGCGAGAAAATATGCACTCGTAGTTAGCTTGTCGACAATTATCCAAAGGTTATCATTCACAGTGTTCTTCTCCTCTTTCAAGGTATTAACTATATAAGCCGGATAAGTAGAATATCCCTTCGACATAATTTACGGACCTATGACTCGCCGAGTCCAAGGCTAAAAGAAAGGAAATACTCAAATAACATTTACGTACCAGGAACCGGGTGCTACAAATATCCCCCACTTATTTTAGACTTCGTCCTCGAAGTCTGCTGCTCGATCCCGAAACAGCTCGGGATAATGCTCCATCATCTCGTCCACCGGCTCCCAAGTCCATTCCTAACCCTTGCGGTGCTGCCATTGCACCTTCACTAATTCCACCCTCTTGTTCCTCAAATCCTTCGACTTCCTGTCGAGGATTGCGACTGGGCGCTCAATGTAATTCAGGCTGTCATCAACCTGAATATCCTCCAAAGGCACTACTGCTGAATCGTCCACTAAGCACTTCCGCAACTGAGAAACATGGAAAGTGTTGTGGATCTGGTTGAGCTCGGCTGGCAGATCCAACCTATACGCTACCTTGCCCACCCGGGCTACGACCCTGAACGGTCCGATGAATCGCGGGCCCAACTTGCCCCGCTTCCTGAATCGAATGACGCCTTTCCAAGGCGACACCTTCAGGAGAACCATATCCCCGACTTGGAACTCCAAGTCGGATCGACGCTTGTCGGCATAACTTTTCTGCCGACTCTGAGCAGTCTGAAGCCTGCTCCGGACCTGCTGGATCCTCTCGGTCGTCTTGAGCACCATTTCGGTGCTCCCCATGACCCTCTGGCCAACTTCACCCCAGCATATCGGGGTCCTGCACCTCCGTCCGTACAACATCTCGAAGGGAGGGCGGTCGATACTCGCGTGATAGCTGTTGTTGTAGGAGAACTCGGCCAGGGGAAGATAGGTATCCCAGCTACCACCGAAGTCTAGCACGCACGCCCGCAGCATATCCTCCAGAGTCTGGATGGTCCGCTCGCTCTGACCATCCGTCTGCGGGTGAAAGGCAGTGCTAAAATTCAGACGAGTGCCCAACTCGTCATGGAATCTCTTCCAAAATCTGGAAGTAAAACGCACATCCCTGTCCGAGATCACCGATACTGGCACCCCATGCCGTGCCACAATCTCCCTGATATAGATGTCGGCCAATTTCTCGGCCGATATGCTCTCCTGAATCGGAATAAAGTGAGCACTCTTGGTCAATCTATCCACGATGACCCAAATCGAATCCACTCCACGTGCGGTCCTGGGAAGCTTCGTGATAAAATCCATCGTGATATCTTCCCATTTCCACAGTGGAATATCCAACGGCTGCATCTTGCCATGCGGTCTCTGATGTTCGGCCTTGACCTTCCTGCAGGTCAAACATCGCTCGACGTACCATGCCACATCCCGCTTCATGCAGTGCCACCAATAGTCTAGACGAAGATCCCTATACATCTTCGTCGCCCCGGGATGAATAGAGAATCGGGACTTGTGCGCCTCCTCCATCAAAATCTGGCGCACGCCTTCGTGATACGGCACCCACACCCTACGGTGTAGTGTCAATAGTCTTCGGCTATCATAATCAAAGGAGGAAACTTGACCCACCACACGCTCGCTCTTCCGATGCTCCTCCCTGATAGCCTCCTGTTGAGCCTCCCGAATCTGCTCCAACAGGGGAGTCACCACGGTCATCCTCATGCAAACGTCCCTGATTGGCGCCGCCTTGCGGCTAAGCGCATCGGCCACCACATTGGCCTTCCCCGGGTGGTAAAGGATCTCACAATCATAATCCTTCACCACGTCTAACCATCGACGCTGCCTCATGTTCAGATTCGGCTGATCCATGAGGTACCTCAAACTCTTGTGGTCCGTGTAGATGATACATCGAACCCCATAGAGGTAATGCCGCCAAATCTTGAGGGCAAAAACCACCGCCCCCAACTCCAAATCGTGCGTCGGGCAGTTCGCCTCATGAGGCTTGAGCTGCCTCGAAGCGTAGGCAATGACATGCCCCCTCTGCATCAGTACCACGCCCAACCCAGAAATGGACGCATCACAATAAACCACAAAATCCTCTACGCCCTCTGGCAGGGCTAAGATCGACGCCTCGCACAGTCTCTGTCTCAGCGTCTCAAATGCAGCCTGCTGCTCGGGTCCCCACCGAAAGACCATGGCTTTCTTCGTCAGTCGCGTCAGGGGCACGACTATCTTGGAGAAATCCTGGATAAATCTCCGATAGTAGCCTGCCAATCCCAGGAAACTCCGAATCTCAGATGGAGACTTCGGAACCTCCCATCTCATCACGGCCTCAACCTTGGCCGGATCGACCAGAATCCCGTTCTGGTTGACGAGGTGTCCAAGAAATTGCACCTCGCGCAACCAAAACTCACACTTGGAGAACTTGGCATACAAGCTCTTCCTCCTCAGGGTCTCCAACACCTCCCTCAGATGCTCCTCATGTTCCTCCCAAGTCTTGGAATAAACCAAGATGTCATCGATAAAGACTATCACAGACCGATCCAGCATCGGTCTGCATACGCGGTTCATGAGGTCCATGAACACGGCAGGAGCATTGGTGAGCCCAAACGGCATCCCCACGAACTCATAATGGCCATAGCGCGTCCGAAACGCGGTCTTCTACACATCTTCCTCCCTGACCCTCATCTGATGATAACCCGAACGCAAATCAATCTTGGAGAACCAAGATGCTCCCTGAAGCTGGTCAAAGAGGTCATCAATCCTCGGAAGCGGGTAACGGTTCTTCACCGTTACCTTATTCAGCTCCCGATAATCTATACACATCCGATGCGACCCGTCCTTCTTCTTCACAAACAGAATCGGGGCTCCCCAGGGTGAACTGCTCGGATGAATAAATCCCTTGTCTAGCAGCTCCTGCAGCTGCGTAGACAACTCCTGCATCTCGGGAGGAGCCAACCGATACGGTGCCTTGGCTATCGGAGCCGCACCAGGAGCAAGGTCAATCTTGAACTCCACCTGTCGCTCCGGAGGTATCCCAGGAAGCTCCTCTGGAAAAACATCTGCGAAATCTCAGACCACCGGAACCCCGCTCACTGTCGCCTTACCCGCCTCCCGGGTATCCATCACATACGTGACATATCCTGCGCATCCCTGCTGAAGGTAGCGCCTAGCCCTCGCTGCTGAACATACAGCGGGTCCATACTGAGGCCTCTCACCATGAATCACTAACTCTCCCCCGCTTGGGGTCCTGACCCGCACTAGCTGCTGCGCGCAATCTATCACCGCCCCATTAGGGCTCAGCCAATCCATGCCTATAATCACTTTGTTCCCATGCAACGGAATGGGAACCAAATCTACCAAATAGCGCTCCTAGAACAAACGCAACACGCAATCTCGAAATACCATCGATGCTCGCACCGATCGATCATCAGCAATCTCCACCTCCAAAGGGCAATCTAACTCGCCTGATGACTCATGAAACTTCTTGCTAAGCGCAAGGGAAACGAATGATCGGGATGCACCCGAATCAAATAACAGCTGAACTGGGAGGCCGTTCACATGGAACAATCCTAATGCATACATATACATACAGAGCACATATTAATAACATAATATCATAAAAATAAGATAGAGGGAAAGAATCATACCCGTCACCACATCGGGTGCGGCGCGTGCCTCCTCGGTAGTCAGCTGAAATGCTCGGCTCCTCACCACTGGAGCCTCTGCCTTGCCCTGTCGGCCATCCGTGATCCGCAGGGTCGCTGGAGCTGGCGCCTTCACCGGCGCTGAGACTGTCAACTGGGGGCAATTGGCCTTCTTGTGGCCCCTCTGGTTGCAATGGAAACACAGCAACTCTGATGTCTGAATGACTGCTGCCGGAGCAGTGCAATCCCTGCTGATGTGCCCAGTCTTGCCGCACTTGTAGCAGCCTGATGATCCCATCCTACACGCCCCCTCGTGCGTCCTGCCGCATTTCCTGCAGCGGCTCGGTCCTAACTGGCCTTTCGGCCTACCATCTGATCCCTTGGGCTTCTTCCCCGAAGCCCCTCCTGCCTGACCCTCCTCTAATTTCCGTTTCCGGATGTGCTCCAAATCTATCTCGCTCTCCCTTGCCCTGGCAATCATAGAATCCAAGGTAGGGCAAGCCGAAAAGCTAACATGCTCCCGGATGTCAGCTCGTAGCATATCATGATAACGAGTCCTCCTCATGTCCTCGTCACCAGCATATTGGGGCACCAATAAATCCCTCTCCCGGAACTTGGCGGTGATCTCCGCCACAGTCTCCGTCGTCTGTCTCATGTCTAGAAACTCCCTGGCCAGCTGTTGAAGCTCGACAGCCGGCGCAAACTCTGCCCTGAACCTGGTCACAAAGTCCGACCAGGTCATCGCCTCGATAGCTGAGGCTCCCAACGAGTCACCCACTGACTCCCACCAATCCCGGGCTCGGTCACGTAAACACCCTGCTGCATACCTCACCTTCGACCCCTCGGGGCAGAAGCTAGTCAACTGGGCAGACTCGATGTCTGCAATCCATTGCCTGGCAGCAATGGGGTCTTTCACCCCATGGAAATCCGCCGCACCACTGCCCCTGAAGTCCTTGAAGGACAGTGTGCGAGATCCTAACTGGCTAGATGCCATATCACTCCTGAATGCCCGAAGGTGATCCTCCATCAACTCCATGATCCCTTCCTTGATCGACCCAAAGAGAATGGGGGTCGACTCAAGGATGCCTCTGGTGATCTCTGACGCGATGAACTCGCGTAGTCCCTCATCAACCGGCTCGGAACCTGATCCCGAACCTGACCCCTCTCCTGAACTGCCATCTACCTGCCTCAATCGAAGTACCACCATTCTGCAATACATCACAACAATCATTAGTGATACTGATACTTCCTGAGGGATCACAACTACTTACAAGTTCCCTGGTCTTATCTTGGCCTTCCTTGGTTCGGGTACGGATCCTCTGCTTTCAGTAGTACGAGCCCATACTACCTTCCACATCTATCCGTACCTTCTTCAAGGAATGCCTCGACTCCACCAGATCCCTTTCACTTCTGCTGATCACTGCTATACTCATCCTAGGCTTGCCCTAGGGAAATCTCTAATTCCACTCTAACCAGTCCTCAGCTGCTGCAAGCCTCCTTGTAATGCCAATTAGCCATTACCCGAATACCATCACATGTGACTAGGCTCAGATAATCCTTCGAGTACCTGACTCGTCCCTACAACGGTTGGACTCAAACAAGAGTTGCGCAGTAGGATCAAATCCGGCACTCTAAGATTATTCAACCCTGATCACATGTGACGTGACGCATTCGCCTAATGGCTAAAACCCATTATTCAGAGTCCCACGTAGCACGAAGCAAGCAGCATTCAGATAAGGGTAACAATCTCAATTAACTCTATCTACTTTCAGGAACTGAGCTAGCATTTAGTGCTAAGCTCATACTACCAGGCATAACCTAATCAGGCTATCCTACTTACTGTCTACTCAATATCTAGCATGCAATTCGCATACAACTGAAACACATAAAGCAGGCACATAAGGCATCGCTCCTAGATCCTTAGTCCTATTCTAGCATGTTGTTCTACAAAAGCTGATAAACATAACATAAACTTGTATGGGTACTTTGGGGAATACTTACTTGAGCTCGGCCGGTCGCGCACATCACACACTTCGTTCTTTCTCGAAACTCTTTTCTCAATTTTTAGAAAACATTTTCTTTTAGAAAATCTTTTAATCCCTCGATTTGAGTTCAGACACTCCCGAAGGTGTGTCCGAATCCCTCAAACCAGGGCTCTGATACCAACTTGTAACGACCCAATTTTCACGACCAAAAATTTTGTTTTAAAACATTACTTTAGAAAATATTAATAACTAAAAACATTGTTTGATCAAACCATAACACAAAGTGAACCATGTCTAAAAGCCAATTCATACACCCAATCAAAATATCAGAGTACAAATCCCAGCGAAGCTTGTAAATGCGGAAACCGGAGAGTGTGTGTGTGACATGCTGCTACCGCGCCGGCTCCTTTCCCCTAGCTAAGGAGGTACCTGAAACCAAAACTGAAAACTGTAAGCACAAAGCTTAGTGAGTTCCCTCATCGTACCACATACCATACGAACACATAACACACATACTGCCAGGCTATTCTGGGGTGCCTGACTACCCGGTACGGCCGTTCTGGGGTGCCATCCTACCCGTGTCAAGCCATTCTGGGGTGCTGACTACCCGTGTCAAGCCATTCTGGGGTGCTGACTACCCATGTCAAGCCATTCTGGGGTGCTGACTACCCATCGGTCCTAACAACCGATCCTCGGGGACTAGTCCCCTCTTACTACCTTTATCTCATATAACATAACAAGCTAGCATGCAAACGTATCATCACATACTGTCAGACGTATCTGGGGTGTTCGACCTACCCTTCGATCCTAACAACCGAACTCTACAACTATCACATATACATATCATGCCAGCATACAACATATCAGGTAGTAGCAAACCTAGATGATATCACAAAGACAATCATCTAACATACAACTCCTACTGGTGGGCCGGCATTGTGGCCGTAGACCCACCGCTATTGGAAGGTAACTCACCTCGAAATAGCTGCTGATCTGATCGGGAACAGACTGCCTACTACTGCTGCTGCTGCTCCGGAAATCCTCCGGCTGCAATTCCCACAACATACTCAATCAAACACTGCTCACTGACCTTTGGGTAAAATGACCATTTTACCCCTGACCATGCCCTAAGTCAAAGTCAGAGTCAACTTTCAGTTGACACGACTCGCCGAGTTGGCTTTCCAATTCGCCGAGTCACCACCCAAACGATTGTCCTGGATCCCGTTCCTACTCGTCGAGTTAGGCGACGACTCGACGAGTTCTCCTTCTAAACTGATATTCAAGTCCTTCATCCTACTCGCCGAGTTGTATGAACAACTCGTCGAGTTCATCTTCATCCGAAGAACACTTATGCTGCGACTCGCCAAGTTGTATGAACACCTCGCCGAGTCTGTTCTTGATCTAAGGAGATTGCCTTGAACTCGCCGAGTCAGGGCATTGACTCGCCGAGTACCTCTATAGATGAGTTCAGCTTCCGACTCACTAAGTCACACCCCGTGACTCACTGCTCACTCGACACCACGAAAAGGGGACAAACTCGGAGACTCGCGAACAGACTCGCCGAGTCTTTGCCATGCACCCACTAAATACACAGATTTGCTCGATTCCAGTCCATGCCATTCACAGATCTGGACTTCTAGGACACGAATCACACGTAAAGTTTCCAACTTTACGTGTGGATATTCACCAATATGGATTTTAGGGCTCAAAATGCCTCAAAAGGGTAGATCTAGGGTGAACAAGCAACATGGGGCCATAAAGCTAACAGATCTGAGCTCCTGGAGCTCAATCTTGCCTAGATCTAGAGGCCAAACATCTTATTACGACATATAATGCACATACAAGCTTGGGGATTTGTCCAAGAAAGACCTAAATGAAGTACTAAGCATAGAATCATGGGGAAAACGGGCTATACCTCAAAGGAACTGCTGGAAGAACACAATAATGCCTGGATAGCTTCCCTTCTTCTGGATCTACTTCCTCCCTCCTTCAAAACCTTCAAAAGCACACAACAAAGCTTCAATTCTTCAAAGAACAAGCATAAACGAGGGTTGGGAGCTCTGGGGAGAGAATGGGGGCTGGCCTGGGGCGGATAAGTCGCTTAAATAGGGTGCAAACCCCTGAAACTTAGGGTTTCATCCAACAACTATGACTCGCCGAGTCCAGGATATGGACTCGCCGAGTCGCCAACTTAAATGTGTCCTGGGTCCCGCATCCACTCGGCGAGTCGGACCTATGACTCGCCGAGTCCAAGGCTAAAAGAAAGGAAATACTCAAATAACATTTACGTACCAGGAACCGGGTGCTACATGGGCCCAATTTGGAAAATAAGTCCATAAGTGGGCCTTGATGATTATGAGATATTGGACCATCGGAATGCCAATTTTTTTTACTAGAATAAATGGTATGGGCCTCAAGATAAGTCCATGTAGAGATTTGGGCACAATTTGGAAGATTGGGCCATATGTTGGGCCTTGGTTCATTGATTGGTTTTTGGGCCTTTAGAGTGTGTGTTTGGACCTTGGTTTTGGACCAAGTTAGGTTAAGGGTAAAATAGTATTTTTACCCCAAGCATGGACTTATGGTTATATATTGGAACCCAATTATTAATTGGGTGTTGTTTTGATGTTGACATTTTGGGAATCTGTCAACCAACAACTAGAGTTTTATCCGTGGGACTTCAGCAGTGTGAGGTGCATCTCCTCACCATAACAATGGGTCTAAGGCACCAAGGCCGACCCATTTATTTAGTTGAGATGATTATTGTTAATATGGTATCGATACATTATGTATCTATGTGAAGACCATGTGGGGGTTCCCATGGCAATTAGTTATATGTGGTATGCTAGTTGATTGTGTGGCATTTGGTATGCTAGTTGTCTTTGTGATACTTGTATGGAAGACCCCAGGGGTTCCCGAGGCAGTTGGATATAAGGCCATGTGGGGGTTCCCATGGCATTCCAGGCTAAGACCATGTGGGGGTTCCCATGGCAGTGAGCTAATACCATGTGGGGGGGGGGGGGGTCCCATGGCATCCGGTGTAAGACCATGGAGGGTTTACATGACACATTTATATGTTTGGTTGTATGGCTTATAGAGTTTGCATATTTGTACTGTAATTTGATTATGTGTTATGTTTGATATGACATTTGTATGGAAGACCCTGGGGGTTCCCGTGACTGTAGTTAAGACCATGTGGGGGTTCCCATGGCAGGTAGTTGAGACCATGTGGGGGTTCCCATGGCAGTGGGCTTAGACCACGTGGGAGTTCCAGTGGCACCCGGTGTAAGACCTTGGAGGGTTTCCACGACATCCCTATATGTTTATGTGCATGACATATGTGATTGATATGGCCAATATGATAGATATGGTTTATGTGTTTATGTGGATTTTGTGGATTATGTGGGGTAGGCTCTAGGAAACTCACTAAGCTTTGTGCTTACAATTTTGTTTATGGTTTCAGGTATCATTGTTTTGGAAAGGAAGGGCTCAGCTTGATCGCAGTGCACACACCCGTGTTTTTCGCATTATGTGATTTTAGGATGAACTCTGATAGATGTTTGAATTAGCAATGTTTTGGAATACTTGGATTCAAAGATATTTGTGTTTTGACTATAATAAAAATGGAATTTTTACCTTTGATTTTTGGGTCGTTACAAGTTGGTATCAGAGCCTTGGTTTGAGGGATTCAGACATACTTTCGGGTGTGTCTGAACTCAAACTGAGGATCTGTAAAGATTTCAAAAGAAAAATGTTTTCAAAAAAATAATTTTCTAAGATAAGAGAAGGGTGTGGTGCATGCAATCAGTCGAGCTCAAGTAAGTTTCCCCAGAATACCCATATACGTTATTTGTTATGACCTGATTTATGAATCTGAGAATCACATGCTAGTTAGGGCTAGGGGAGATGCATTTATATGTTGTATGAGCTGATAGACTTGCATGCTAGTGCTGAGTAGTTAGCGATAGATTGGCCTTCTATGTGATGCTTGTAGCCTTGGGGATACTATATGCTATGCTTGAATGAGAATGACTATTGGGATCTGTAACTACTAAGTGTATGCTTTAAAAATTGTATACGGTTAGGATCTTATATCCATGGAATAATGATTTTGCCTTATTTCATGTTCCTTGTCTGGTTGTGGTCCTAGGGTAAAGTCTGTTATTCGACAGTCTATTAGATCCTATTATGTGTATAATTTGCATGCATAAGCCAGTCGACGGTAAGGGTGGATGTGGACAACATGAGTTGTGGTATGTGGGCCGAATGTTCTATGATAGTTCATGGGTCGAAGATTACCCTAGGGTAAGCCTAGGATGAGATTCGTGACAGGAGTTACCTGATTGTGAATTGTATGCGTGGATATAATTTCTTGATTGAAGTATGTTGATTAGTTTTTCCGTTGTCCGAATGCCGCTTTCTTTGTGCTTTGTAGGACTCTTAGCATTGTGAGTTAGCTATTAAGTGAATATGCTAAGTCACATGTAGCACAGGCTGGATAATCTCAGAGCGATGGAATTGACCCTATTGCATAGCTCTCGTCTGAGTCCAACCATTCTAGGGTTGAGACTTTTACTTAAAGTATTATCTGATCTCTGTTGCATGTGGCTATATTCATGAGGTAGCTAGTTGACATTGTTGGGAGTCCTTCAGCAGCTAAGGGCAGGGTGAGGTTGGGAACCTAGGAAAGCCTAGGATATGTTGTAGCGGGTTGGTAGTATGGTTCAGTGAGTACTTGCATAATGGACTGAAGAAGTGACTTAGAGGATTCAAGAGGATTGCTGAGGAAAGTATGGATAGGTGTGGAAGGTAGTATTGGGCCCGTACTATTGAAAGCACATGATCCATACTCGAATCGGTGAAAATCTTGGAGAATCTAAGGAGCTTACGGGAAGGAGAATTCTTGGTTATGCTTTAATCGTGTGAATAGTTGCCTTGCAGAATGAGGATGAGCATGTATAGGAAGGACCAGGGTTTGGTCCTAGTTCCGATGGTGAGCCAGTTAGTGAAAGAACTGTCGGGATTTTGAGTTCGCCTTAGATCTCTTTTATCTGGCGGAAAGGATTGATTGTGCTATCTATTGCACTTTCGGGATCTGAGACTATGTCTCTAGGGTAGTTTGTAGCCCGACTTAGGGTAGAGGTTGCTTCAGCTATTGCAGTTCAACTGTGAATGATTGAGCTGGTAAATGTGTCATGGTGCGAGACCCTGAATGATATGATTTCTAGAGCTCGAGAGCGGGAGACTGATTTGGAGCACATTGGGAAGAGGGGACCAGATCAGGTGCATTTATTGGAGGGTCCCGGGAAGAGACCCAAGATTTCGGATCAGCTTTTGAGAAGCCAGTAGAGTCGGATACAATGCAACACGAGTAGGAAACCATAAGATGGAGTTATCACTTCAGGACTATGGGTCGCTACAAGCATAGTAGGATTTATCGTGTCATCAGGTGACATTGAGAGTGGATGCTCGACTTAGGGTGTCTGATCTGATGGGTCGGCGGTAAGATTTTGGACAGTTGTGATGAGGCGAGAGTGTTGTAATTCTGTGGGGTAGCCCGTAGCATCTATCGGTCCCTAGGTAGCGGTAAGATGATGGAAAATTTGTATTCGCCTTCGGATTTCTTTGGTAAAAGGGTGCCCTAGGAAGTGATTGGATCATCCAACTGGTTAAGAATACAAGAGTATTCTTTAGGATTCCAGAGCTAAGTGATCATTGTGTTTGGCTAACTATGAGGCACCTGTGTTGTTCGGCGCAGGATTTGGGTGGGTCATGCATATTAATGGGAATGGTTTAGAAATCCATAAGCCATGATAGGTAAAAGAGCATCGCCGGGTCCAATTGGGGGAGAAACAAGTGGCTGCTTAGGCATAGGTTGTGTTAGTGGGAGTTCAGGAAACTCCCAATTGCCGGTTGGCATCACCTTGATTATGCATAGTGAGCAATGGGAATCCATAGTGTGACCTGAACTCCCGATGGGATATAGGATTTGGCTCTAGAGGTGCGGCGATGTGATAGTGGAGTGTGGAAAGGCCATGGGTGGTAAGCATGGTTGGATGGAAGTAGTGTTAGGCTCCGACAGGATCATAACATTCATTGGTCTGAATTAGACTGTTTATGTGATGGCCACAAGCATGAAAAGGAGATAATCATATGCTTTGGGCACACCAACCAAGGTTGGCAATGAATTACTCTTCGTTATAGGATGAGGATCTTTAGGGTCCGCAGGCGAGCCCAGATGATTATGGGAATTCAGGATGGAACCGGTAGAGACTGTTGAGTCAAGGGTTTGGATCTTAAGTTGCAGGATCATGTGGATAATCAATATGTGACACAAAGGAGTTTAGGTTGGGTAGCCTCGATATTGATCTATTGGGAAACCTGGTGGTTAGACCAGGTGCGAGACTGGTAGTCTCGGGGAATGGCTTGGGGGTATCTACTTATCGGTCAAGTAAAGGATGACAGGAAGTCGTAATGCATTATACAAGTGCAGGATTTCGTATCAGTGAGATGAGATTTGGGGCATCTATATGCCAAGGGCGCCAAATGCAGGATTCTAGGGTAATGAATGGGTTTGGTTTGATGGCAGCTTAAGTCGTGGTGATGTGTCTCGGGCTAGGTTCTATCTGTAACAGAGCCTCGACATGTTGGAATCAAGAAAATATGGTTAGTTGGTGATCGTATATGATATGAGGCTGCGGTGATTCATGTAACATTCATTTCTTTAGCAAAAGTTTTGGTAGAAAGGTGTTTTTGATCAAGTATTGCCAGCCGGAATTCTTTTCGTAAGGCACGCGAGGTTGTTATGTGTGTGTATTTTGGCTCAGCAATCGGGTAGGTTTCCGGTGTTCCAGACGGTTAACAAACAAGTTGGGACCAGTGAGGTCCCGATTGTTCTTAAGGAAAGCGGCTATGTGGCAGCAAGATGAGTTGGCGTGGTTTCAGTGATTTGGAGTCCTTGTGTGGAGTTGCTTGACATTCCGAGTATATATTAAGTTGTTTATAGTTGGACTAAATAATATCAGAAGTTGAATAGACAATTTGGAGATAAGTGCAATGGATTCAGGTGATGATTCAGTATGGGCGGTCTGTTAGGGAGACAGACCATCTCGAGACTTTAGGTATCAGATTGAGTAAATGGGATCATGTTTCAAGGAATTCGTTTCATCTTCGGGTTTTAGAACACTACGAGGTTGGTTTTGGTTGCCTTGGAAAGGCTGGGGTATGCTTGTGGTTGTAGCCGTGTTGCTCAAGTTATTTGGCGTGTTCGGATTGGTAATGAATGATTTCGAGGACGAAATCTAACTTAAGTAGGGGAGAGTTGTAACATTCCGTTTAAAATCAATTAAATAAATAATAAACTCTAAACCCCTAGATGTAAATATTATTATTATTTTATAGCCAAATCAATAATATTTAGCGGGGTGTTGGATTCGGGGAGCCAAATGATATGATTTGGAATAATTGGCTTGAAATTTGGTTGGAAACCCTAACAAGGGTTTGGAAATCCCTAATTTTGGATTTGTCGGGACCCGCGTTTGGACCATTGGATTTGGAATTTTGAATTACGCCCGACCATATTGTATGTTTGTACTAGTGGAGTGGTGGACTTAATGGATTAAGTCCTTTATGGGTTAAGTAGGAACACTTAACCTTAATCGTCATTTTATGTGAAAAAATCCTAATTGGGTTTGGGTTCTTGTTGGGCCATTTCTTGGACTGGGTTGCTGTAGGCCTTCTTGGGCCAAATGGGAACAAGTTTATGGACTAAGGAAATTATTAGGCTTTAGGATAAGGCCCACTAGAAAGACTTGGGCCCAATTTGGAAAATTGGGCCATAAGTGGGCCATAATTAGGCCTTGATGATCATGAGATATTGGACCATCGGAATGCAAATTGTTTGGTAGAATAAATGGTTTGGGCCTCAAGATAAGTCCATGTATAGGTTTGGGCCCAATTTGGAAGATTGGGCCATATGTTGGGCCTTGGTTCATTGATTGGTTTTTGGGCCTTCAAAGTGTGTGTTTGGAACTTGATTTTGGACCAAGTTACGTTAAGGGTAAAATATTCTTTTTACCCCAAGCATGGACTTTTGGTTATTTACTGGAACCCAATTATTAATTGGGTGTTGTTTTGATGTTGACAGTTCGAGAATCTGTCAATCAGCAGCTAGAGTTTTATCCGCAGGACTTCGGCATTGTGACGTGAGTCTCCTCACTATACCAAGGGGTCTAAGGCACCAAGGTTGGCACATTTATTTAGTTGAGATGATTATTGTGAATGTGTTATCGATACATTATGTATGTATGTGAAAAGCATGCGGGGGTTCCCGTGGCAATTAGTTATATGTGGTATGCTAGTTGATTGTATGGTATTTGGTATGCTAGTTGTTTTTGTGATGCTCTCATGGAAGACCACAGGGGGTTCCCGAGGCAGTTGGATATTAGGCCATGTGGGGGTTCCCATGACATTCCAGGCTAAGACCATGTGGGGGTTCCCATGGCAGTGAGCTAAGACTTGTTGGATTTGGTGTCTAAGCCCATAACTATAATTGGTATGTACTTGACCCGAGAGTAGCATGGTCCATTTCGGGTTGCCTACACTAGAACAATTTGACAGGATGGGTATTTGAGAAATAGGTTATTTGTGATTTATTAATATATTATAAGTATAATATATTAATTGATAAATCATATTATTTAATTAATATTTGTCAAGAATTAATTTAGTGATCAAAAGAGATTAATTAAATTAAGGGGACTGATTAAGTAACATACATATAGTTTGGGCCAATAATCCATGATTGATTAGTGATGGACTAAGTTTATATGAGAGTCCATGAAGTGTTAGTCCATAAGGCTTATCATATGGATTATTAGATTAATGGCCCAAAGAATGAATTAGGGTTTACAAGTTGAAACCCTAGGAATTTCACACTATAAATGTAACCCCTTAGCTCCAAATTCAACACCCCAAGCATTCTAAGAGTACCCTAGCCGATTTTGGTGGTTCTAGCCTCTCTCTCAAAGTCCTCCATTTGTTCATGGTGTTTATGACTTGTTTGAGACATAACACTTGAGGTGCTAAGCTCGTGAAAGGCCAACAACTACAAGCTACAAATAAGAGTTATTCTTCCAACTAGTTTTTATTATTCATGTACCAAATTTATATACTAGATAGGCTTCATGCATTGGATAATATGAATTTGCATGTATAATTAGAGAAAACTTAGATCCAAGGCATTAGAGTTGTATGTGCACCATATGAGTGCTATAGTACATAAAACCCAACAGTGGTATCAGAATCATGGGTTATATTATTATTGTGATTATTATTATTATTATTATTATTATTATTATTATTATTATTATTATTATTATTATTATTGTGATTATTATTATTATTATTATTATTATTATTATTATTATTATTATTATATTAAAAATATAAACAAGTATACTAATTTTTAAATTCATTATTATTAATATTTTTAATAATACATACAAATAAACTTAAATAAAAAATATATTAAAGAAATTGTTTAAAGGTGAAGGTGGTGGTGATGATAATGCTTTAAACATTGAAATCATAAATATATGTTTGTATGTCCTCACTTTGTATATGATCATTTCACATTTCTTATTATTGTTTTCAATTCAAAATATCAACACTTAACAATTTAAAAGAAGTTGTCTATTTGTAAAATTATGTATAAATAGTTTAAGATAAAAGGATTTCTCATTTTGTATATAAAATTTCTTAAGGTAGAATGATTTCTTTTCAAATCCAACAGATCAACAATATTTTTAATATAATAATAATAATTATTATAATAATAATAAGGTTTTTGTTTGTAGAAAAACCCTAATATTTTTTGTTTTTGCACAAAAGTCTCAATATTTTGGGTCAATTTATGAAATAGTCCCAAATTAATTTGTTAGCGGTTCCAACCAGTCAAAAAGGGTCAAAATGCAAACTTTTGCTGGTTTTTGGGACTTTTTCGTAAACAAAAATTAGTTTAGGACTAAAACATAAACCAAGCTAAAATTTTAGGACTTTATTGGAGATTTCCCTTAGTTAATTGTTCAAAGAAAGAAAAATCGTTTTTTTTTGGAATCTGCATGATCACCACGACGTTGTCAAAGTTACCACGACGTAGTGACTGTTCAGTGGACGATTTTTTTAATTTTTTTGCCAAGTTTTGGATTAGAATCATTACCACAAACTGTTTTGAATATTAAAAAAATTGTTTTTTGTGATAAGGTAATGATTTCCATCATCCAAAATTAAAAAAAAAAAAAAAAAAAGACAATTATCAAATTTTAAGATAATGTTTTGATTATATGATAATTTGATTATTTGTATTGTTTGATTAGAATTGTCTTGCAATAAGAGTTAAATTATGTCAAATTGGTAAATGATAAGTTATATGATAATTGTATTAGTTTATATTTTGATCTAAGTGTTTCATGAAGAGATTTATAACTTATCCTCAAGTTATGAAATATGAAAATTCTCATTCATTCAACTTTAAACTCTTTAAGTTATGAAATTGCAAAGGTCTTGAAGAGTTTCATAACTTTTGCTCAAGTTATGGAACTTGGAAAGTCTCATTCATTAAACCTTAACTCCATAAGTTTCGGAATCCAAAAGTTTTGAAGAGTTTTAAAACTTTCCCGGAAGTTTTGGAATTTGAAAAGTTTAATTAAAAAGTTTTAATTTGAAATATTGAATTCTAAAACATCTAGTAATTGAAAGGTTTCAAAAGATGCAACTCTTCGGTTCATAACTTTAAAATGAATTAAATTGTTTTTAATTTTGAATTTTTATATTTAGAACCTTGATGTTTTTTAAATAATTCAGTTGCACCTTATGGACTTTATTAAATGGATTAAAGTGTTTAACTAAAAGAGAATTAATAATTCCATAATGATATGTTTTAAGTTTAATTAAATTAAAAGTTTAATTGATTAATAGATTAAACCACCAAGTATTTTAAATATGTAAAATACACCCTTATACTATATACAATTAAAAGTTTAATATATTATATATGTATAAGTTAAAAGTCAATATTACCGTTAGTAGGCCTCATTCACGAAGTTGGTCTATAATGGATGTTTAAGGAAGCAGCCTGTAAAATGACCGCCACTGGGTATCCACTCTTATCCACCACACTCTTGACTAGTGGAGGGTCGTTAGCCGAATGGGTTTGATAGGACATTTAAATCCTCATTAAAAGTATAATGAAATATTAAGTAACTAAACCTTTTATAAATTCCTAATCTTAGTTACTTAAGAAAAATGTGAATTTGATGCTAACCCATGAAATTGCACATTGCACCTTATTAGTCGTTAGTGGAGCATGTGTGGTTAACCGACACACTAATATGAGACTAATGAAGGATGGAAATGGGTAGCTCGTATTTTGTCATAGATCAAGGGAGCGTGTGTGGTTAACCGACACATTGATTAGGTGATAAATGACTTCGAGAGTACCAAGCTAATTTGCATGGTTATTCAAACCTTGTTTGTGATCCTCGGCATCCCAGTCACAAACTTGAAGGGCATAATCGAGATTAAACATGCCATTGAAAAAGTTCAATGAATCTCAAAAAATCTAGGAATTTTAATTCATTTAAAACCTAATGCTCTTTTTCATTTTTCATGGTGGAAATTAGTAAATCATCATTTATCTACCTACAAATATTTTACAATTGGATTACGGCATCCCTCTTCCGAATTATAGAATATTGTGTTGGGTCCTAGCCTTAACATTTCATTTTGGGTGTTATATTAAGGACTTAAATCAACTAACTTGAATTTATCCCCTTATAGATGTCTAGGTCAGACAACTATGGTCTGCCTTATCGTGTTGGAAAAAGCTTTCCACATGAAGATAATATTCCACAATATTGTACTTCACTTCATCTACCTCCTCCAATAGTTTTCCCTAACCCACATGTTCGTCGACTTGAAAAGTTAAAGGTCACTTAAACCCTATTGGCTGCCAAACAACAAGATGGATGGTCTTTGTGTTCACATGTCTTGGAGATGAAGTCACACATTCACAGGCTGGGAATGTTAGGAGTCGTTGTGTCAAGGAAGTTGGCTGTTGACTTGGTTCTTCAAGTCACTTCCCAAGTCGTATAGTCAGTTTGTTAAAGACTACTATATGACAGATCACGACGTGACCCTTATTGATCTTACCAATTTGCTAATTGTTGCTGAATCTGCAATGATTTGGCGCACTATTAAAGCAAACTTTATTGGGAGATCTACTTCCCAAATTTCCATGGATATTGACAATGGCGACACTGAAAGTCCAGAAAAGCTTTCTCTTCCTAATGGAAAGGCCAAGGTCAAATCGTTCAACCAAGTTGTAAAGAGAAAGGGTAAGTCTGTAATTGTTCTGTGTACCATTCCAAGAGAGTCTGTTTGTTTCTATTGCCAAAAGAAAGGGCATTGGGTGTGAAGCTGCCATGTCTACCTGAAAGATTGCAAGGATGGTAAAGTCAAAATGTATGACTCTGCTTCAGGTAAGTTCACTATCTAACTGTATTAAGTTCCTACTTATATATTCTTAATAACATGATGTTATAAGATTACATTATGATGTTTTGTGGAATCAAAGAGAAAGAAGGAAGCTTAAAGGAAATAGCATGGTGTGTCTGTTCATGAAGAAGTGGATTCCAATCACATGGTTCGATGATCAGATTTTTGAGATGCTGCTTAGGAGTTATGATAGATTGCTTAGGAATATTTAGAAACATAGTTTTCATATGTATTTGCATTGTAAGGACAAGTTTTCTACATTTTATAAATAAAATAAAATTTTTGATTTTGTCTTCTTTTTATATTTCCTTGCAATGACATTTATGAAAATTGATGTTTGTATGTTTCTATTTTAGCAATATGAATTTGATTCTTTCGTTTGTGGTAGTGTCTAAATTTACCAAATAAGAGCAAATTGTACTGTATGATAAATGAGAACCTTCATCTTTGGGAAATTAAGATTAATTCCTTGTTCACATATGTATGTGAGTCAAATAAGGACTATAGGATCTAGTACACACTGTTGTGTACTGGTCTAGTTCCACCACAAAGAATGATAAGACTATTCGTCATGATTTACTAAAAGCTTAGTGAATATGATTATGCTTACAGGATTAAGTGTAATTCTGAATCATTGAAAAAGTTTTAGTGTATAGTAGAACGAATAAGAAGAATCAATTAGGCAGAAAGATAAAAGTTTCTTCAATCTGAAAGGAAAGGAGAGTGCTTTTGTATCGTGTTTTATGATCATCTTAATGATTATAGAACCATACCACAATTGATGCTCTAAGGAAACCTTAGTGCATTTGTATGACTAAGAAGAGGAATCGAGAATTGTTGAAATGGTTAAGTCAATTAATGTGAATCATACTTCGTTCCAAAATTAAGTCTTAGAGTCATACTCCAAGATTGTACATTGAGTGGCATATCCTAAGTAGGGTTTATAACACATCATGAAATTTGGAGTAGAAAAGTTTTCTTACTCATGCACATTTGGAATTGGTAGTTGTGATGTTTTGGATAAGACAAATACCAACTAAGATCAATTGAGTGAAGTGTTAATCTTGATAAGAAACCGCACTAATTCTTGAATATTTGTTTGTTAAGGAATGTTTTCTTGACAGAGAATCTTATATGTCAAGAGGTCAGTGGGAGTCTTAAAGATCTTGAAAAGTTTCAAGAACTAATCAAGAGTAAACCTATTGTTAATCACTAGCACACGACTTAAGGTTTGTAACCTATCATGTTGACATATTCTTGTTTTTGATCAGTGAAAGTTCATTAATCAGTAAGGATGAGTTGCTTAACAACTTGGAAGACATGTTAGGCCTTTGTGCTGCCAAGTGGCAAGAAGTTAAGATTGAACAAGTTCAATACATATGAGTTTGAATTTTTCATAGACCTTGTCTTATGATAATGGTTAAGAATGACATATTCACATGGATAGGAACGCATACACCATAAAATCTAAGTGTCATAAGGTTTCTCTCCAACTCATGAAAATGATTGTCAGGAAACACTTTCACTATGTAAATTTTAAGGAGATAGCAGTTGTGTTAGTTGCATTCTAAAATTCGATTATGATTACGACATCCCTATTCATAGTTCGAATTGTGAGAAATGGAAAATAAGCTTAACATTCGGGTCTTACTGTTGTAAGTTCTGAAATAGTTTAGACACACATACGAGTTATCCAAGGTAAGGTGTATGATTTTGATAAGCCTAGATAAAGTCTTATCGAAGCATCTTGTATCAGAAATATGAACTTTGGTAAGAAAGTCAATAAGTATAGATTTCTAGAAGTCTAACTGATTTCTGAGTATATGTCAAAGCTAGTGGGAGCATAAAAGTTATGCTAGTAAAAAATAATTGTTATGTTGGTAGGAGCATGATTATTATGTGAAGTGTTGCAAGTTAGCAATACTAGTTATAGGAAACTAAGGTTACAAATTTGCAAAGTTGCAAATTTTGAAAAGTTGTTTCGCTGTAGTAAGGGAGAGGATACGTATACTTCATTTTGAATCTAAAAGCTTAGATTGAAATTTTAATTTAGTCATAAACATATGTGAATGCTATGTTGAAATATTTCAACATTGGAAATTCTATATATGGAAATATTATAGCAATAGACTGGTCTGGTATCATGTCTTTATGTAAGACATTATGAATCGTGTCCCATATGCTTCTGGTATAGGATCGATTGCATATGCTATAATATTCACATGTTCTAATTTTCCAAATTCCTAAGGCATTAAGAGGGAAAATGGACTAGAATCGGATATGACTAAAGTGATTAAATAACTGTCAAGGACAATCTGAGGTTTACCATGGAATGGTTGCTTGTGGATAGTTGGAAGTATAGTAATGAATGGACCATATTGATATAATTCTGAATAGATAGGATTCTATTAAGAATGGATAGTCTTATGGTGATTATGGAAAAGTTTCTATAATGGTAGTTGGATATCAAGAATATATGAATAAGTTAGAAACTTTTATGCAAGAAGGATGTTCAAAGGAATGTGCTTTGAATATGAGACTCCGTATCTATGGAATTGTCTTGTAACAATCTCCAATGGAAAGTTTTGTAATTGGAAAAGTCTCTGTGACTTGTGTACATAGTCATTACATAAGGATCACTGCATATAAGCTTAGAATCTAATAGATTACAGTAAGTGGCAAGGACCTGGTATTCTCACACATACGATAAGGATTTGGAATTTTGAAATGAGTGTCATTGGAAATGTTTACAATTGATCTATTTTACAAAGTAAGGACCATAGGTAAAAATAGTGTGCATGATTGGAGCATGGGATGATTATTGTTTTAATTCAAGTATTAAGTTGATTAGTCGAAACATTATACAATGAATAATGTGTAATCGATATGGTGATTAAATAAAGGGTGTTTTATTTATATTCAAAAGTTTTGAGACCATATTGGATTCGATTATTCTTGTGTTACACTTTGCATGTTTTACTCCCCGAATAACTAAGTAATTCAAACATACACAGTCAATCATACTTTGGAGGTAGGTATTGATGTAAGATTGTCATGAATCCATCTATAGATTGTCTAAAGTGATAGACATAGCACAAGTTTGTTGTAGTATTCATGAGTACTCCTTTAACAAGATTTGAATATTGGATTAAACCCATGCTCATCTGAATCAGTTCATGGATTTTATCACGAGTGATTGTGAGACGATTATATCTTATATTCTTGAAACGGAGAGATATAAGTTGCAATTTACAAGTCATTTGCACATTGATGATATGAAAACGCACCAGTAACTTGGTGTTATAAAACGTATTGTTTGACGAGTAAATAGAGCAAGCATATGAGTAGAAGTTTATCCGTTCCTTTTACCCTAAGAGGGATAAAAGCGATATATGTGGGTCCCTCGATGATTTAGTGATGACTACCTTTGGAGCTTGTCCAAGCCTGTACTGATTTGATTTATTCAATTAGTCGGTCGTCATAAATCGGACATGAACAGAGAGAATGATTATAATCCATGTCTCAGTTCATAAGATATCTTGTAGAATGGAGGAATATATGATCCTTTATCTAATGGACACGTCATTGACTAGGTCAGATTTCGACAGTGACTTTTGAGAGCTACGATTGTTAGTCGGGTTTTGAAGACGTACTTGCAGTTATAGTTATTAGACTTATCCAAGTAGGAGACTGTTGGATTTGGTGTCTAAGCCCATAAATATAATTGGTATGTACTTGACCCGAAAGTAGCATGGTCCATTACGGATTGCCTTCACCAGAACAATTTGACAGGATGGATATTTGAGAAAGAGGTTATTTGTAATTTATTAATATATTACAAGTATAATATATTAAATGAGAAATCATATTATTTAATTAATATCGGTCAAGAATTAATTTGGAATTAATTTAGTGATCAAAAGAGATTAATTAAATTAAGGGGACTGATTAAGTAAATCAGTAATACATATAGTTTGGGCCAATGATCCATGATTGATTAGTGATGGACTAAGTTTATGTGAGAGTCCATGAAGTGTTAGTCCGTAAGGCTTATCATATGGATTATTGGATTATAGGCCCAAGGAATGAATTAGGGTTTACAAGTTGAAACCCTTGGTGTCACACCCCCAAACCAAGGATGGCGGAAACATCCGGGGGTGGAGGATTTCATGTATAGTATCACAACAATGAGTATAATAGTGCTCAAAGTAAATACAACCAATCATAAATATAATTAAAAAAGTTACATAGTTTCAAATGTTACATGTTTCAATAGTTGATTACAACATGATGTCAAAATAATTGTTAAATTCCGTAGCATTCCATCCTCAAAAGCTTGTGGTTACCTATTTCATTGATTTCCTAAGAACGCAAGTAGTTTTGAAAGAGTGTCAACAGTTAAGTTAGTGAGTTCATATGAATTTTATTTGAAAAAGATATCGTTTTCCTTGTAAAATTGACTGAGTATGATTCCAGAAAATCCAATATTTTGTTTATAAAATGTGAAATGAAAGCTCCTATATTATGCAATAATGTACCCTAGAAAGACCCATAGATTCCTTCTATAATCTCCCAGTGTATATAAGTTATATAAAATTTAAGTTAAATAAACCGTCGAATATAATGGGTCTTCCCTAGGCCCACAACCAAACAAGGAACATGAAATAAGGCGGACCAACCAATTCGAAGTCGATCGCAACTAAATTCTTATATAACTCTAACATATACACTTAGCAATTATAGCCGAAAACTAACAAGTTCTAGATGAATTGTAGTTTTAATATCATAAAAACCATTTTGTGTAAACCCGGTACTTTGTATTTGTACCCCGTTTATATGAAAACCCTGTACTTTGTAATGTACCCCTTTTGTATAAACCCAGTACTTTGTATTCGTACCCCGTTTATATGAAATGAAAACCCGGTACTTTGTAATATACCCCTTTTGTATTAAACCCGGTACTTTGTATTCGTACCCCGTTTATATGAAATGAAAACCCGGTACTTTGTAATGTACCCCTTTTGTATGAAAACCCGATACTTTTTAATGTACCCCTTTTGTATAAACCCGATAATTTGTATTCGTACCCTGTTTATATGAAATGAAAACCCGGTACTTTGTAATGTACCCCTTTTGTAATGAGTTTGAAATGTAAATGAAACATAAACTATACCTATTATAGTTTATTATAATGTTTGTATTGTATATGCAACCTAACTATACCTATTATAGTTTAGCATAATTGTTTGTGGTGTATAATAAACTTAACCATACTTATTATAATTTATTATGATTATTTGTAGTGGTAGTACGCCTTTGTATATGATTCATACCTTTACTAAGGTAAATAATATGTACTATCAGCAACATGTATTCAAATATTACTACACCCCTTGCTCAGCAAGTTACAAGTTTTAAATAGGATTGTTAACTATTTTATAGTTTTTAACTTTTCTGTTCCTGCTATTGGAAAATTTATAGAAAAATCACCAGAGGTCGAAATCTAGATCCGTAAACTCTGAGGGTTTAGAAAATGTGTCTATTTTTATTCATAATTTTTATCATGATTTTTGGTGACCTTTATCTTGTGTAAAAATGCCCAACTTCACAGACTGATCCGAAGTGGTTTCTGAAATGGTAGGCTGTTTTGTAAAAATCACCATAAATTGTAGAAAAATCGTATGGAGATGTGCAAGTAGTCATTTTAAAGGTATTAACCTGAATACTTGCATATTAAACAGTTTTGAAAGATAAAAAGTTTAAGAAGGTCAAAACAGTCCGTGAATGGGACTCAACTTTCCTATTGAAAGCTGATGATTGGGTTTATATTATATTATGGTGATTTAACTTGTATCCCCCCCCCCCCCGCCCCCGCTAAATCTTGAAGAAAACATAAAAATGTAGAGGTATGAACTCACCTTGATTGATTTCAGTAGATGGATGATGAAGAAAAATGAGTTTCCAAGTCAAGAACACTTGGGAGATGCTTGAAGATTCGAAGATTCTATGAATAAATATGATGATATTTGTATAAGGAATCAATGATTTGAGTGAAAGGGTGTAAGATAATCAAGTGAAAGATGAAGTTAATTAGCCAAAAGAGGATGAAGAGCTCAAAACTCTTGGAGAGGAAGTGAGAGAGAAAAAGTGTATTTGCTTTTGGTGAAGTGTTGGTGATCTAAGGAGGATGAGTAGTAAAGTTTCTTTGTGTGTATGGGTTTAAGAAAACTTGTGGGGGAAGGGTGAGAGTAAAATGATTGGGCAAGGCTGATGTGAATAGTGACTGAGAGTGGTCATAAAGTGGGTATGGTAGGTTGCTTGTGTCATAGTTTTGTGGAAAAGTCAAGGATCACTTTTTGTACTTTGCCTTTACTCTTAAGGAAGGTGTGGATTTTTATATGGAATTCCTTAGAATATGCATATTTTATGATCTTGGAAGGTTAAAATATTAAAATATGGATTTTTACGAAAATCATCGAAAACGGGCCTAAAACGAAGTCGGGGTCGAAAACTGGGTGTAAAGAGTGAAGCTGCGAAGTTGCTCGGATTGGGCCGAAGTTCGGTCCGAGCAGCCAGAACCAAAGGTGCTTGGTGAGAACCGAAGGTGAAGCTGGTCGAGTAAGGACCCAAAAGCGAAATGGGGCGAAAGAGGAGGTTCGGTCCGAAGGGACCTTCGGTCCTCCGAAGTTCGGGTTCGGTTCTTCATTGGGTTCGGCTCGGCAGAGCGGTTTCGGTCCAGGAGGCTTCGGTCCTTAGAGGGTTCGCCTCTAAGAGGTTTGACTCTAAGAGGGTTCGGCCCTAATTGGTTGTTTTTCAAATAAACTTCCCGTTTCGAGCGGTTTTTCACCGAGTTAAGTGTCGGGATGACCCGAATGATTATAAAAAGTTAAAAGAGATTTTGAGAGAGATTCGGGAGAGATTTTGAGAGAGATTCGGGAGAGATTTGGAGGAGATTTGGGAGAGAGGGAGAGAGAGATTTATAAAGAGATATTGAGAGAGATTATGTTTGTGACCTTTTTGATTGTTTGGGTTCGTAACGCAAGGTTTGTACACCCCGTTAAGCCTTGTTATGATTGTTATACGCCCTGAGGGGTATGGAATTATGTTTTATCGAGTAGTTACATCACTTACCCTGATTAGGGTTTAGAATTTCTGAACACATGACACTTCTAAGTGATACTTTATATTAACATTGCGAGTTATTAAACAGAAAACATAATGAAAACCCTAATATACGAAGGTTAGCTGAGTTAACCGGTTTGACTTGTTGACTTTATTTGACTTTGACTTGACCAAAAATTGATGGTTGTCACACTAGGAATTCCACACTATAAATGTAACCCCTTAGCTTTAAATTTAATACCCTAAGGGTTCTAAGAGAACCCTAGCTGATTTTGGTGGTTCTAGCCTCTCTCTCAAAGTCCTTCATTTGTTCTTGGTGTTTGTGACTTGTTTGAGGCATCACACTTGAGGTGCTAAGCTCGTGAAAGGCCAACAACTACAAGCTACAAATAAGAGGTATTCTTCTAACTAGTTTTTATGATTCATGTACCAAATTTGTATGCTAGATAGGCTTCATGCTTTCCATAATATGAATTTTCATGTATAATTAGAGAAAACTTAGATCCAAGGCATTAGGGTTGTATGTGCACCATAGGAGTGTTATAGTACATAAAACCCAACAAGACCATGTGGGAGTTCCCATGGCATCTGGTGTAAAACCATGGATGGTTTCCATGGCACCTTTATATGTTTGTTTGTATGGCTTATAGAGTTTGCATATGTGTACTGTAATTTGATTATGTGTTATGTTGATATGACATTGTATGGAAGACCCTGGGGGGTTCCCGTGACAGTAGTTAAGACCATGTGGGGGTTCCTATGGAAAGTAGTTGAAACCATGTGGGGGTTCCCATGGCAGTGGGCTAAGACCACGTGGGGGTTCCAGTGGCACTCGGTGTTATACCTTGAAGGGTTTCCACGACATCCCTATATGTTTATGTGCATGACATTTGTGATTGATATGGCTAATGTGATAGATATGGTTTATGCGGCTATGTGGATTTTGTGGATTATGTGGCGTATGCTCTGGGCAGCTCGCTAAGCTTTGTGCTTACAGTTTTGATTATGGTTTCAGGTATCATTGTTTTGGAAAGGAAGGGCTCAGCTTGATCGCAGTGCACACACCCGTGTTTTATGCATTATGTTATTTTGGGATGAACTCTGATAAATGTTTTTAATTAGCAATGTTTTGGAATACTTGGATTCAAAGATATCTGTGTTTTGACTATAATAAAAATGAAATTTTTACCCTCGATTTTTGGGTCGTTACAAACGTACTCGTCTGGTGTTGACTTTCGTTGACTTTTGAGCTTTTAGCCATTTTGTGGACTTTTGGCCAAGGAGGGGCAAAATGATCTTTTCACCCTCCTGAGATTAGCTAGAGAGACTCATTCTATCATTTTGGGGTTATTAGTATTATTTATTAATTAGAGATGAATGTGATATAATTAGGAGGAGTCTAGACCGACAGTTCGGGTGCGAGATTGATTGCTTTCCAACGAGAGGTGAGTCTTCTCACTATACTTACTTGTGTGGTCACTTTTGTGTGACCGGAGGGTCTTGCTCATGTTATGGATCGTAGGGTCTTAATGTTGGGTAAGGTGTCTAATTCCATAACTATATTTAGTATGTACTTGACCCGATTTGGCATGGTCCATTTGGGTTGCATGGCATCATAACAATTGGATAGACAAAATGAGAATAAGGACACTTATGGTTTGTTAATATATTATAAGTTCTGATATATTTATATTAAATCATATTATTTAATTAGTATTGATCAAGAATTAATTTGGAATTAATTTTATGATAAAAAAGAGACTAATTAAATATATGGGGATTGATTTGTAAATTATTCATTCTTATATAGTGGGCTTATGGTCCATGATTGTAATGTCCGTGTTTCTATTCTAGGCATTAATATTGACATTATAGTCTAGGTTAACCTTTGTAACTCATTTTGAAGAAATGAAAAGGAATTATTTGAATATTATGTGAATTATGTGTTTTATGCTTAATTATTAGGGTTTAATTAATTAAGAATAAAAATAAGCGTCAAAATTAAAGTGTGAGATAAGCCCGATATCTTTACATAAATTTGTAGGTCGAAACAAGGATTTCGGGGATATAAAGAATACCAAAATCCGAGTTATAACGAAGAAGTTATGACCTGTCGAAGTTTCGCGATAAACCGGCACGGTGTCGAATGTCGTAAAAAGTGAGTTTTTGATAAACTACTTTTTAGCCTTAGTAATCTAAACGAAAGTCGTAGTGTTCGTTAAACCGAGAAGTTCGATAAAAAGAACGCCCAAATCTGACTTCGTATGAGGAAGTTATGATTTTTCGAAGTTTTAGCTTAGCAGTAGACAGCTAAAAACTTGAATTTTAGATCGAGTGATTTTTAGCCGACACGACCTAAACGAGAATTGAAGGTCTCGTCATTAGTAGCACAACGGTAAAAATTCTGACGAAAACGGACGTCGGATGAAGAAGTTATGAATTTTTAACGGATTTCCTGTCCCGGTCTATTAAAAATAATAATGTAAAAATTAAATTCAAAATTAGCAGACGAAGTCTAAACGAAAGTTGTAGAGCGTAATTTTACCTACGCTTGCATATAAAGAACGTAAAAAACGGAGCTCGTATGCGAAAGTTATGGATGTTAGAAGTTTTGGCGCGAAAATCGAGAAAATTCGCACAGTCACGAGTTGCCACGTCACCCTCACCTCGCATGTGCCACATGTCAGAAATGGTGATTCATGCGAAGCCACGTGTTGAATTCTGATTTAACCGAAGGGAGGCCCAATCCAAACCTCGTATGCCTTAGTCCGAGCCTTGCTAGACCGCGGTCCAATCAGCAACCGCCACCGAGGCCCTCACACGTGCTGCCATCTGCGCTCCTTCGCCTGCGGACCCCACCACCGGAACCGACTTCGGACCCTAGACCTCGGTCCAATCACAGACTAACAGCGAGCCCCTCGCAGGTGCGAGCCATGTGTGAGCCCTCCCTGTGAGCCTTCGGATCTGCGACGCGTGGCCTCTTCTCAGCCCTTGGATCAGAAGCCTCCCCCTATAAATAGAAGGGTGCAAACCCTCCCGAAAAGAATTTAGAAATTGGCAATTTTGGCCCCTTTTTCACCATTTTGGCTATTTTCACATCCCCCGAAGCCCCGATACTTATTCCAAAGCTCGGAATACTCCACGAAGTGCCTGAGAAGCCCGGAAAATTTATATTTTCGGTTTCGAAGCCCGACCTTTGCAGAGCCCGGTTTCTCAATAAAACTCTCGGTTTTATTAGAAACGATCGTTTTAGGAAACGAATTGCTGCCCGATTATCATAAAATCAAGTGAGTTTATAGTCACTTTCATTTTACACATAGATATGAAGTATTTTATATGAAATACGTGCTACGTGTAATTATATTAATTGTTTGACTGAGGTGACTGTTGAATTGATGTTTTATACAAGTTTTAAACTGTATATGTATTTTTATCTACAAATATGTTGGGTAAAACATGGGTAGATAGTGATGTGTGATAAAATAAAAGTGATAAGAGGCCTCGATGTGTTTTGAGATCAATTCATCTAGTGGAGTTTGGATGACGACCACGGACTTTCTAGACAGTCCAGTGGGAAACATTAGCAGGCCCGCAACCTGTAGGTGTTAGTGAACTTGGGTGCTCATTCGTTGTACTCCATCCCCCTCATGGTTGCCTTTAGGACATGTATGGCTGAGGAAACCCCTTAGCAGTAGTGTCCATCCCGATGATATTCTTTAGGCTAGGTCCCTTGTGAAAAGTGTTTAGGGACGTAAAGTGAGGATAACGGGAACGGGTAATCGGGGTTATTGTTGATTGATGAACTTAGTAAGTTTATTATTATTGTGGGTTGAAAACCCTATATTCTCACCAGGCTCCCAAGCCTGACCTACACAGCTTTTTATGTTACAGGTAGTGGATCCCGAGCATAGTCAGAGGACGATGAGAGATTTTTGATTATAGGCCAGTAGTTGTAAATAACTGTTGACAGGCTTATAGTGTCTTGTTTATGCTTTTGATCTGTATCGGAACATGACATCCCGAGGTTTTGATATGAAATGAAACTATACATTTCTTAAAGAAAGGTTTTGATAAACTTTTATCATGTTTTGTTTTGGGGACCAATTCCGCAACATCTTTTAAAAAGATTTCTCTGATTTTATTTTAAAAAGCATAAACTAAATCGGTCTTTTCTAGCCGAGAAATTAGGGGATGTCACAATGATTCACTAGATTGTGCTAGGACCCATTGGGTGCTCCATGGATGCTCCATGGAGGTTAAAACCCATAGATCATGGGGGAAATGAAAAGTCATGCACATTAGGGTTTGCATGGTGTAAACCTACATGTGACACACTATATAAGGAACCTCATATGGATCAAAATCGGCCACTAAGACAAGAACAAGGAGGGCTAGCCGATTTTGAGTGAAAGTGATATTCTCTCAAGTTATTCCAAGATTTGTGGTGTTGTGTGAAATATTTGAGGCATCACATTTTGGGTGTGCTAGGCTCACAAGGTCTTAAGGAATCCAAGCTACAAGAAAGGTATGTCATTCTACTAGTTTTTATATTACAAGTACCCCATGCCATGCTGGTTAGGATGAGAACCTTGGAAAAATCAATTTTTCATGGACTTATAAAACCTGTTTTTGATGTGGTAATGATTGTGCTAATCCATTTTCAAAGGTTATTATCAAAATTTCAAGTTTTATATATGTTTATATGATTCTTGAAATTGTTGATTTGAATGTTCATGCTTATGATTTTTAGTAGATAATAAGAATTATTTGCAAATTGTTTGATGATGTAATTCTTGATCTAAATGTTATTGATGGAGTCCATAATTTGTCCTCAAGTTATGGATTACCAAAAGTCATTTCTTTAAAGATTCATTAAAGAACCATAAGTTACATAAAATGAAGAGTCTTCATTTTAATAGACCATTAAACTCATAAGTAATGAAGTTGAAAAGTTTTGAAGAGTTTCAAAATTTTCCCTCAAGTTTTGGAATTTGTAAAGTCACTTTAGAAAACTTGAATTCCAAAACCTAGAGTTTTAAAAGTTAAAATTCAAACTCTTATACTTTATAGTACTACAAGTTAATAATATATATATATATATATATATATATATATATATATATATATATATATATATATATATATATAGGGTTAGGTTATTTTGTTTTCACTATCTATTGTGTGCATGCATGATTGATTCTGGACCAATCATTTTAATTATTTTAAGAAAGTAATTAATGCATATTACATGTTGAAGATATAATGGATATTAATTACATCTTCAGCACTTAATATGCATTAATTACTTTCTTAAAATAACTAAAATGATTGGTCCAGAATCAATCATACATGCATACAATAATACTGAAAACATTTGAACCTAAATATATATATATATATATATATATATATATATATGTGTGTGTGTGTGTGTGTGTGTGTATATAAGAGCAAGTCAGTCTTACCGTTAGTAGACCTCATTCACGAAGCCAGTCTATAAGGGGGTATAAGGTTGTTGCCTATAAATTGGCAGCTTTATGGGTGTCCACTCTCACCCACTGCTTCCTTGACCGGTGGAGGGTCATTAGCCGAACGGGTAGGACAAGGACTATAATCCTCATTAAAAGTATAATGAAAAACATAAAGTAACTAAACCTTTTATAAATTCCCAATCTTAGTTACTTTAGGAAAATGTGAACTTGGTGCTAACCCATGAAATTACACTTTGTACCTTACCAAGTTGTTGGTGGAGCGTGTGTGGGTAACCAACACACTAACATGGACTAGTAACAGTGGCAAAGGGTGCTTAATGTTTATCATAGATCGGTGGAGCGTGTGTGGGTAACCAGCACATCGATTAGGTGATAACGATTAAGGGTACTAAGTAAATTTGCATGGTTATTCACACCTTGTTTGTGATCCTTGGCATCCCAGTCACAAAATTGAGAGGGCCCAACTGAGCTTTAAACATGCCATTGAAAAGTTCAATGAATCTCAAAAGATCTAGGAGTTTCAATCCAATTAAAACCTAATACCTATTTTGTTTTTCATGGTGGAAATTGGTGAATCGTCATTCACCTACCGTCAAATATTTTATAGCTTGGATTACGGCATCCCTCTTCTAAGTTATAAAGTATTGTGTTGGGTCCTAGCCTTAATATTACATTTGGGTGCTTATTAAGGATTCTATATCTAATCTAAACTTGTCTTTCTTATTTTCAGATGTCTTCCAACAATGCTACTTCTGGCTCAAACCCTACCGGCTCCTTCTCTCCCATGAACATTTGTAGGAGAGTCATCTTAGATGGTTCAAACTTTAATGATTGGATCAGGAACATCGGGATGGTCACGCGTTACGAGGACAAGGAATATGTCCTCGACAAGGAGCTGAAGGAAATTGATGAGTCTACTGCTACTCCAAAGGAGATCGCTGACTTTAGGGCACACGAGAGAGATGCTACCAAAGTGGCATGTATCATGTTGGCCACAATGACAGCTGAACTCCAAAAGTCCTATGAGGACTTTTATCCTTTTGAGATGCACATGTACTTGATGGACCGCTACCATCAGAGTGCTCATCAAGCGAGTATGAAATCATCTCTTCCATGATAACAACCCGAATGAAGGATGGTGAATCCATCACGAGCCACATGCAGAAAATGCAGAGGTTTGTGGATCGGATGCTGAAGTTGAATGTGAACTTCCCCGAGGAGTTGCCTATTGACATCATAGTACACTCCTTACCTAATTTTTATGATCAGTTCCGAATGACCTATCATATGAACAAGGAGGAGGTCACACTCAGTAAGTTTCAAGGACTTTTGGAGACCGCCGAAACTAGTCTCAAAGGTAAATTGGTTGTTACTACTCCTACTCCTAACACCGCCCCTATTCTGGCAATCGGGCAAAGTTGAGGGAAAAAGAGGAAGACCCCTTCTAAGGGTACCAAGGGAAAGTATCTTGATGGTTCCTCTTCAAGTGGAACCATAGGTGGTTCTATCACTCCTTCTTCCAACCTAAAGGAATCTTAATGCTTCTTTTGTCAGGAAAAGGGGCACTGGAAACGAAACTGCCCCAAGTACCTGCAAGATGTTAAGGATTGGAAGGTCAAACCTACCCATGCAGGTATTTACACTATATTGTATAATAACTCACCGCATACTAATTCTTGGGTCCTTGATACATGTTGTGGAATTAATATATGTTCTAATTTGCAAGGCCTAAGAAGAAGTGAGGATGTGGAGCACAGAAAGATAAACTTAATCCAGAGTAACGCCAAACTGAGTAAGACTCAGAGCCCGAGTATAGAGGCTGAGATAGTTGAGATGATTCGGGTACCATATGCTTCCGTTGTGCTTTTGTCACTAAGGTTGCCGTTGTCGCAGCCACCGTAGCTCTTGCAGCTGCGAGACCTTAGGGAGGTGATTCTTTGATGTTCCGAGAGTTCAGCAACACGAAGCCACAAGAGTTTAACAGGACTTAGGACCTAATTGCTGCAATGAGATGGATCTCTAATGTTGAGGGATGTTTCTATACTTGTTCATTCCTTGAGAACCCGAAGGTTCGATTTGCGCTGAACCAGCTTTGCTTGGGAGCGAAGGACTGGTGGAAGTTTGTGACGACTAATTGTTCTCCTGTAGAGCATGCTGCAGTGACTTGGGAGAGGTTCACTCAGTTGTTTCGAGATGAGTTCATTCCCCAGGTGGAGAGGGAATGGTTGGCCCAGGAGTTTCTGTCTCTCAAGCAGAAGACAGGGACGGTAACATATATCACGAGGATGTTTCATGAGAGGGCATTATTCTGCCCTGAGTATGTGTCTACGGAACAGGCACATGTGAGCCAATACTTGAACATTTTGAGGAGGGACATTCAGGAGTTCGTGGCAAACTCATCATATCAGACATTGTTCGAGCTGCAGACCAATGCCAGGAGGAGGGAGATTGAGCTGGAGACTCAGACGAGGGAGGAGGAAAAGTATCAGGGGAGAGACAAGAGGCCAGTGCAGTCGCAGCCGGCGACCAAGTAGGCCAAGCCCGTTGTTTCTAGAGCAGGAGGCCAGATGGGCCACACTTGTGGCAAGTGCAGTAAGAGTCACGAGGGACCTTGCCGATCAGCGATTTGTTTCAAATGCGGCAAAGATGGGCATATGGCAAAGAATTTCCCCTTGGGATTTTCGATTCGCTTTCATTGCAACCAGACTGGCCACACGAAGGCCGAGTGTCCTCAGCTCACTCATGGATCAACTCAGGCCCCTGCTACTGCTACATTGCATATTACTGATGGTTGGTCGGGGAAGGCTGAAGCTCCGAGGGATCGTGGGAGAGCTTTTTAGCTGACTGCGGAGGAGGTTCGTGCAGCACCTGATGTCGTTGATGGTATGTATATCTTATTTATATTGTTGATTTGAATTGTTTATGCTTATGTTGTGCTTCTTGTTAGGTACTTTTCTTATGAATTATGTGCCCGCTTCAGTGTTATTTGACTCGGGTGTGAGTCCATCCTTTGTATCCTTATCCTTTAGTCGTGGTTTTAGCACCAAGCACGAGGCCTTGAGTCGGCCATTGAGGGTTTTCATAGCTGATGAGCACGCGGTTTTTGCTACCGATGTCTTTCGTGATTGTGTTTTGGAGATTTTTGGTGTCGAGTTTCCGATTGATCTGGTGCCGATAGCGATGGGGGATGTATGTGTTATAGTGGGCATGGATTGGTTGGGCCGATTTGGGGCTTTGATTGATTGCGAGCGACAGTTAGTGACTATTCGAGACTCAAGTGGGGGAGTGCTTACTATTGATGGCAAGGGTACTAGATTACTATCAGGTTTCTGTTATGCCGCTAGAGCAAGACAGAGTCTACAACATGGATGTATGGGTTTCCTGGCTTATGTGGTGGATACTTGGGTTGTAAAAGAGGAGTCGATTTCTATTTTTGATGTTCCAGCAGTATGTGATTTTCAAGATGTTTTCCCCGAGGAGTTACCGGGTGTGCCTCCTAAAAGGCAGGTGGAGTTCCGGATCGATCTGGTCCCGGGGGCGACGCCTATCGCCAAGGCACCATATCTTCTTACGCCTCCCGAGATGCAGGAGTTATCCTCGCAGGTTCAGGAGCTGTTGGGGAAGGGATTCATCCAGCCGAGTAGTTCGTCATGGGGAGCGTCAATCCTTTTTGTCAAGAAGAAGGATGGTTCACACCGGATGTGCATCAATTACCAGGAGTTGAACAAGTTGACGGTTAAGAACCGCTATCCATTTCCAAGGATCGACGACCTATTCGACCAGTTGCAAAGGGCGTCTTAGTTTTCCAATATCGACTTGAGATCTGGATATGATCAGATGAGGGTCCGTGAGGAGGATATTCAGAAGATGGCATTTCAGACTTGTTATGGGAAATTGAGTATGCGGGGCATACGCATGTGTAAGCGCAACGTACTCATGCACTTTGCATGATCACGGAGGCAACCTAGTATGTTGGGCGTACCAGAGGGTATGTTGGGCATACTAGACTCAGAGTAAAACCCTAATGCCCATGTGTGCCCCTATTTAAGGAACATGATGGCCTCATTTCTAGCCATCATTTCCAGCCTCCTACCTCCCTTAAACCATAATTTTGTACCCCTAGATTGTGTGAGTGTTTGTGGCTTATTTTCATGTTCTTTTGAAACTTTTGGTGAAGAAGGAGCCTTGAAGGAAGGATAGATTGTGCTTCTAGCCCTTGCATCTGAGTTCTACTCTTGTTGGTGCATCTTCCAGAGGTATCAAGTTTGAAACTTGCTCATTGTTGTGTTCGTTCATGTTTTGGGTCCATTTTTAGGGTTTTATGTCCCGAGTTTGGAGCTTTGTGAGTTTTGGTGAACTACAAAGCATATCTTTTGTCCTTTTAAGTGTATTTGGTTGTCTAGATTCATAAAGTGGGAACTTGATCGTCTAACCCTCTCCATGCATGAGTTATGTGGACTTTTGTGTTGAGAAGGTTAGAATTTGTGAGTTTGGGACTTGGTTAGCCATGCTAAGGCTTAAAGCCCACGATGAAGTAATAGGCCTTATTCAGCTCAAATATGTAGTTGTAGCAACTGTCTTAACGGATTAAGACCAAGTGAAGTGAGGAGTGGAAATCTGAGACATACGTCGTCCATACTCCCAGCTACAGGCAGCGTAGCATTGAGACCCCTCAATGCATGCATGGTCGGTTGTACGCCCAACGTTGAGAATTGTACGCCCAACATACTCGTTGGGTGTTAACTTTCATTGAATTTTGAGCTTTTGTCCATTTTGTGGACTTTTGTCCAAGGAGGGGCAAAATGGTCTTTTCACCATCCTGAGATTTTGTAGAGAGACTCGGTCTAGCATTTTGGGGTTATTAGTATTATTTATTAATTAGAGATGAATGTGATATAATTAGGCGGAGTCTAGACTGACAGTTCAAGTGCGAGATTAATTGCTTTCCAGCGAGAGGTGAGTCTTCTCACTATACTTATTTGTGTGGTAACTTTTGTGTGACCGGAGGTACTTATTCATGTTATGGACCGGAGGGTCATAATTGTATTATTGACCAGAGGGTCTTATCTGTTTATGTGTTTTTTGATACATGAAGTGACCCTCCTAATTTGTCTACCGCAGTCAAGCTCCTTCAGTGATCACATCCGAAGTCATCAAAGCTACCGCAGTCTTTATTTCTGTACTTAGTCTACTTTATCTATTTCTTGTAATACTCTCTATTGTACAGTATGCCTTGCATGGCTACTCTTAGAGAGTGAATCACTTGTATTTCTGAGTCTCTATAAATAGAGCTCATTTCTTATGAATCAATACAGATCTCTTCTTACTCCTCTCTAGATCTTAATTATCTTCAAGTTATACTTACGCATCTCATATCTCTCTTACTCACTAAAATCCTCTCGAACACAACTGATTAATACTTCTCTTCGGAGCAAGTCATTCGTGACTTTATCACTAAGATTGATCTCACTAATTAACTTGGTTTGAATGCATTCCATGTTATGAATCATCTTACGTGCTTACTTGATATATCACCTGCTATCATTTATGTTTCTTTACATTTCCGCAACTAACTATCTAACTATCTAACATATTAACTTATTATTGTTAAGCTTTTAGATCCTTTGAGATTAACTAAATTCCACAGCTATACTTGTTCTAACATTTGTTCAAGTATGTCTCAAGTTATTTCTCTCAACAGTGTTATTATGCATTCTGTCTTTGTGACTTATGTTGTTATGTTATTCTGTGTATTTATTGAACTTTGATTGGAGGGTCCATACCGAGACGTGACACCGGTGGGTCTACACTAAGACACGTGATTGGAGGGTCCTTGTAGAGATTTATCCACGAGAGGCTAAATATCTATGTATATGGTATTTTGGGGAACTTGCTAAGCTTTGTGCTTACAGTGTTGATTAAATGTGTTTCAGGTACATCATAGGATCGCGGGAAGGCACCGGCATGATTGTACACACCAACTTGATGATTTGAGTTTATGTGGATTCTGGTATATTTGACTTTGTTTCATGATATTTTGTATTTGACAATTATATTTTGGTATGGGTTGATGCTATGAACTATGTTTTGAGAATTTAAAAATAAAGAAACATTGTTTGAAAATTTGAGATGTTACATACGTCTTCCTCTCACTGACTTACAAGAGGAGCTTCTTCAGAAGAATGGGTGTAGTATTCAAATGCTTACCCTGAACACTGTTAACAAAATGGTGGCATTTGAGATGATCTGTTAGGCCAATGATGTGCCTTCTGGTCCCTTTGTCTTGAATTTATTTTTCCAATTTAGCGCTATGGTGACAAGTATACGTTCTACACTCGACGCGCTGGTCATGTATTGGTTCATGACGGTAAAACCCCCAAGAATTAGCAGGACAAATGGTTGTGGGTCAACATGATCAAGTTGGTCGTAGGCACTACCGAGCAAATAACTTCTCCAATGTTACTCTAAAACTATTTCCCATAATCAGGTTATTGTTGATCTTTTAAAGACCATCCATGTCGTGCCTGAGGAGTACTCGGAGGTCCTGCTTTCCGGTGTTGGGATGAGTCCTTCCTGGAGGTTTCGGGGGAAAATGCCCATCTTTTACACTGTCGTTGATGGTAAGTGGCTTTGTTCTATTCTCTTTCTACCCCCCCCCCCCCCCCCGCCCTTTGATAAACAGGAAAACTGGATATGGGAATAGTTGACACTTTGCCTATGAGCTCGTCTTTGTCAGGTATCGAGTCCCATTTGTCCATGGATGACGTCTTGCGGAAGCGGTATCGAGGGAAGTTGGAGCATCGTGAGACTGGTCTTTTCAAAACTCTCACTCCATCGTGTCATGCTAATCGGATCATCGTGAATCCTACTCTGGTTACGCTGGCCCTGGAAGTCTCTTCGACGACCGCTGGGGTGACCTTTGATTGCTCAACCCATTACCATGGTCGCCCCCACCTCTGATTGCAGATCCAAATAGCGTTGAGATGGTAGAGGATAACAAGGATGGCATTCTCTCAGATGTCCGTCTGGCCATGGCCAAGAGGAAAGCCATCTTGGCGATGGGGGAGGCCTCCTCTAATGTTTTCAACATCGGGAGGTGCATTCAGTTGAGGTGGAATTTGTTGGATTAGTGTCTAAGCCTGTAACTATAATTGGTAAGTATTTGACCCGGTTGTGCATGGTCCTTTTGAGTTGCCTTCACCAAAGCAACATGATAGGATGATTTATCGAGTGAGAGGTTATTATGGTTTATTAATATATTATATGAATAATATGTTAAAGGAGAAATCATATAGTTTAATTAATATTAGACAAGAATTAATTAAGAATTAATTATGTGGCTAAAAGACATTAATTAAATAAAGGGGACTTAAATTGTCAAATGTGTGATAGTTGAGTATTGGACTGAAGAGGCTTATGGAACTAGGCTTGGACAAAATTAGGGATGTGTCCATCCTAATTATGCCAATGAGGCCCTATTCCAGAAGCTTCCTTGGAGTGCTTAGGGTCTAAGTTGTCCATTAGGGTTTTGACTGAAACCCTAGCAGCATCAGTATAAATAGGACCCCAGGGCATCCAAATTTCAGCCACTTGAACCCTAAGAGTCTTCTGAAGCTAAAATTGTGACATCCCCTCTCTCTTAATTAGCATCCTCTTGCTTGTGGTGTTTGTAAGCCATTAGAGGAGTGACACTTGTGACTCTAAGCTCCAAAGACAAGAAGATTCAAGCTTTTGAAGAAGAGGTAATCATCTAGATCTGTTTTCTTATGTAAATTTCGAAATATATCACTAGATCTAGGGCTTGTAAGTCTTGGATGAATTGCATGTACAATAGAGAAACCTAGATCCAAGCATTAGGGTTTGCATAAGCACATAGGATGTTCTTTTGGCTTAAATCCATCAGAATTTTGGTCGTCTGTTGAGCTCTATTTCCTCTACTTCAGAGGCGATCATGGTGATCCCTGATGATGAAATGCAATAGTCTGAGGAGGTTCAGGGGGTTCTACGCAGCACATTGTTCCAGTTTAATTCTCCTCACAATCTAATCCCAACATTTCTTCTCCTGGGGACCCTGGTGGGGCTTCATGTCATCAGACTCCTCTGAAGGAGGTCTTTCCAGCCCCAAATGACCCTGGCTCTAGTCCTTTTGTTCCTGCTTCGAATATGGAGAATGATTCTCGGTTGTTTGTGCGTACTAATGCCATAAAGTTCGCCCGTCATGCCTTTCCACCGACTTCCATCACTGATATGGATGCGATGGGTAGCCTTGCACTAGTCCACAATATGTCGTACGCTGTTGCACAAGCCATGTTCTACTTGGTTGTCGGTTCCCGTCGTGTCCAACATCTTCATGAGATGGAGGTCATCCATGTTATTTGTGTTGTTCAATAGGTTGAGTTCAAGCACCAAATCCATGAGCTCAAGAAGGATTCTCGCGGTTTCAATTAGAAGTACGTTTTGTTGGCATCAGAGAAGACTACTGCTGAAGAGGTTTGGAACGCATTGGAACTAAAGTGGATTCCCTGGTACAGGCCAATGAGGGATTAATGATTCAAAATGAGAGTATTTAGCGGGACGTCGCTGATAGTGACAAACTCATAGGAAACTCGAGTTGAAGTAGAGACCATGCACTGTGACCAGGATTGGCTCTTGCAGGTGGGTGTCGTGTGTATTATGGACAAACTAATCGAACACCTGGAGTTTACCAGCGGGATCAACCGAATCCGACATGCTGCCTTCGTTGGCGGCGAAGAGTCTGGCCGTGCTAGGTTAAAAGCATAAATAGACTATGGGGCTCATGATCCTGAGGGTAGCGATTCTCGGTCCAACCATACTATGAGCCTTAATGATGTGTTAATTGATTTTTCCAAGATGGACCGTGCTGCCATTATGGGTTGGGTTATCTTGATATGGCTGGGATACGGTAGGTTTGTGTTTTGGACAATGCATGTGAGGTTGCGGATGACATTCTGATAGAGCGGCTGGCGGAGGTGGTGTAGGTGCCGGTGGTGGTGATGATGTAGGGGTTGGTGGTAGTGGTGCAGAGGCTAGTGGGTGTGGTGATGATGTTGTTGGTTCATAGGGTACTTGGTACCGTATGTTGACCCTCGGGGTGTGAAAAAGTTTGTGGAGCTTGTTGTTTTACCCTCTCATTTGCTGCTTGTTTATGTTTGTCTTTTGTATGGCCTTTTATGGCATAAAGTGTTGGCGGTCCCTCGTGGCCTTGACTAATTACTATTTCATCCTTTGACAATGTAAGGTACTTTTGTATGTATTTACCCTTTATGACGTGTTTCATTCTGTTTGTGGTCTAGCTCCGCCCTTTGGGTGGGGTATGTTGGGCGTCTAAATTCGTTATGGTTGTTTGAGCCTTTCTAGTTACCGCATGTTGCCTTTCGAGCGTAAAGTAATTATTTAAGGTTCAACGTGTGGCATAAGGTGGCTACTTTGAACCATATATATATATATATATATATATATATATATATATATATATATATATATATATATATATACACTAAGTTTCCAATGTAAGATGACTATTTTGAGGCCAACAAATAGACTAAGTAGTTAATGTAAAATGGTTGTTCTTAACCCAACAAATACACTAAGTATTTAATGTAAAATGGTTGTTCTTAGCCCAACAAATACACGAAGTATTTAATGTAAAATGGTTGTTCTGAGCCCAACAAATACACTAAGTATTTAATGTAAAATGGTTGTTTTGAGCCCAACAAATACACTAAGTATTTAATGTAAAATGGTTGTTATGAGCCCAACAAATACACTAAGTTTTTAATGTAAAATGGTTGTTTTGAGCCCAACAAATACACTATGTATCAAACATGCAAGAAATAAACTAAGTACTTTAAATCTTGCAAGAAGGTGCGCTAAGCCTTGGGGTACACTGAGTATTAGTTGTCATTCTCAGTGATCAATCTGGAAGACGAGTTCCTTCTTAGAAGTGGAACTTCTTTAGGTTCCTGGCGTTCGATGTTATGGGGATTGGTTTTCCCTCCATCGTCTCAAGCGTGTAGGACCCGTTGCAATGTGCTTCGATTACCTTATACGGTCCTTCCCACGTGGGGCCTAATTTCCTCCGTGGATGGGCATGACTTGCCTCATTCCTAATTAGGACATAGTCTCATATCTTGAAGGCTTTTTCTCTAACCCTTTGATTGTAGTATCTTTCTACGAAGCTTTTGCAGGCTGCCTGGAAAATGTTTAATTGCTCACGCCTTTCTTCGATGAGGTCTAGGCTTAACCTCGTGTCTTTATAGTTACTTGTTTCTTCGAAATAGGACGCGCGAAGCAAGCCAATTGTTGGCTCTACTGGTAGCATTGCTTTTGCACCGTAGGTTTGACAGAAAGGTGTTTCTTTTGTGCTCATTCTCAGTGTGGTTCTATACACCCAAAGTACTCCTGGTAGTTCTTTGACCCAATTACCTTTGGCTATCCCCAAGTGTTTTTGATTCCATTCACCAACGTTCTGTTGGACACTTCAGTTTGGCCGTTAGCTTGGGGGTGTGCCACTTATGTGAATCGTTTTTTATTCCTTTTTCAGCGCACGAGCTTCGGAATGGGTTTTCTGTGAATTGTAACCCATTGTCATTGATCAGTACCCTAGGCGTTCCGAATCTTGTCATGATGTTTTTTATAAGAATTTGTGTAACGTCCCAAAAATAAGACTCAAAAATTTCATTTTTAATTTGATAAAACCAGTTTAGTATTTCAAAAACACCAAGCATACAATCGAAATAAAACAAGCGTAGTAATCATCATATGAAATTAGAGTAAATCACAAAACGTGGAACGAGGTGGTGGGTGCTCTGCGATCATCCCGAGCTCTTCTCTTTGGAACCAGTAGTATCTGAAACATAAACTGAAAACCATAAGCACAAAGCTTAGTGATTTCCCCAAACTACCCCATACCATACATAATAAATCTCATATTGGGCCCCGCTCTCCATCAGGCCCCGCCCGGTATCAAGTCCCACTCGACTTTGGGCCCCGCCCGGCTTCGAGCCCCTCTAGGTGTTTATATATATATATATATATATATATATATATATATATATATATATATATATATATATATATGTTATTCTTAGGCCCCACCTAACATCGATCCCCACCCACTATACACATAATCATATATCACATAATCATACTAACACATATAATGATCATAAAACAATAGCATACGATACAGTCATTGGGCCTCGCCTGACATCGAGCCCCACCCGATATACATAGCATTGCATATCACATACAAGGGTCATGCAGACTCCTAGCATCCTAGCATAAATAACAAGGGCCCTCATTGGTTCCTTAGACCCACTAAACCCAGTGAGGAGACTCAACTCGCATCGCTGAATAAAAATGATAATCCCTGGCTACTGGTTCGACAAATCTCTGAGTTATCAATATCAAATAACACCTAATTAACAATATGATTCCAATATATAAGCACCAATCCATACTTAGTGTAACATCTTGTTTCGAATCGTTCCCATTTTGGGATTGTGATCAAGGACTGGGTATTATCAGGATTTGGATCCTTAAGGAATTGGGTTTGGGACTCAGTTGGAGTTGGATAATGTATCTTAGTTGCTCGGGTATCCAGTTTAAGTTTTTGGGTCAAAGGGCATTTCGATAATTTGTCATCTTGGGCTTTTATGGAAAGTAGATTTTAATTCAGGATATCTTATGGCGAGTATGAATTGATAATAGTCTTGGTCGTCTCGATACCTATTCATGGATATAAGGATGGTCGGATGTGGAGTTGTATCGAGAAATTCATGGTCTTCGCATGAATTAGGGTTTGGGGGAAACCCTAGTAGGGTGTACCGAGGCAAAGGGAGTTACATGAGGCGTAGCTGGAGGAACGCGTGGTGTATTTTGAATATGGTTCGGGGTGTGAGACCTTGTATGTTGGGTGTACGAGGAGGTGATGGGCGTACGAGGGTCAAGTTGAACACCCTAATTTTAGGTTTGTACCCTATGTAAGCATAATGCTAGCATCTTTCTTTATCTCTAAGTCAACTCCCACCCTCTAAAACCCTAGAACTCGTCCTTAAGCCTTCATGGTTGCATTTTGAGCTTATGGTGTCCATTTTTGGTGTATTTGGTCCATTTCCAAGAATATGGAGTTTGGTGCAAGGATGAGAATCAAGGAAGAGCTTATGGATCTTGCTTATGTGTCTCGTTTCCAGCTTGTTGGAGGTAAAAAGCTTTAAACTTGATCATTGATGTCTTATATTTACCATTTATGATTTTGGTTCATTTTGGTCCCAAGAATGAGATCTAGTGGTCTTGATTCGACTCTAGGAGCTTTGAGTTACCCCTCTTAGTGTTTTTGAGGTTCAAGGTCCATAAAGTTGGCACCATTAGAGTTTAAAACCATCCATGTTTGAGTTTGGGTCCTTTTCATGAAAGTAGAATGCTACACTTTGAGATAGGGTTTTCTTGGGGCATGCAAAGTCACCAAATCAGTGACTTTATGGTTCTAGACGTTCACTTGGAAGTGGATCTGTGGTTTGTTCTTATGGTATCCAACATTAAGAGCTTAATGAAGGTTTTGGCTCAATGCAGGAGTATGTTGGGCGTACAAGTCTGTATACATAGCGTACAAGCCAAACAACCTGTACGCTTAGCATACAGCTGAGTGCGCCCCGCGTACTCGGTCAGGGGGGGAGTTTTACTTATTGGGCTTTGGTGTGGGCAATCTATTGGGCTTATTTGTCTTGGTCCGTGTTGGGCCATTAGGTTTTGGTCTAATAGCGATTTTGAGAAGGTCCTCGAAGGTATTTGGGCCCAATTTGGAAAATTGGACCATGATTTGGGCCACGAGTAGTTTTTGGTATTTTGGGCTTGAGTGTTTAAGTTATTAATGGGTCATCGAAATGCAAAGTGTTTTGGACTATAAAGAATGTTTGGGCCTTAAGGTAAGGCCCATGTAAAGGGCTTGTGCCCAATTTGGAAAATTGGGCCATTGGTTTATTAATTGGCCTTCGGGCCTTTCAGATTGTAGTATGGTTCATGGATTTGGACAAGGATAGGTTAGGGGTAAAATGGTCTTTTTACCCCAGGTATAGAGTTGTGGTTATGGATTGGAACCCAACTGTTAATTGGTTGTTGTTTTGTTATTGATAGTTTGGGGATCTGTCAATCAGTAGCCAATGGTGTTCTATATGATTCAGTAGTATGAGGTGAGTCTTCTTGTTATATCCATGGGTCGAAGTCGCCAATGCTGACCCATTACGTGTTATGTGGCATGCTAGTTGTCTCTGTGATACTTGCATGGAAGACCCTCAGGGGATTCCGTGGCAAATGGAAATCAGACCATGGGGGGAGCCCATGGCATTCCAGGTAAAGACCATGGAGGGAGCCCATGACACACTAGATAAAGACCATGGCACCTATATGTATGTTGCATGATAATCTATGGTTGTAGGTTGTATGGTATTTTGGGGAACTCACTATGCTTTGTGCTTACGATTTTCAGTGTATGTTTCAGGTACTCTGGTTTTCGATTGGAAGAGCTTGGGATGATTGCAGAGCACACACCATATGTTTTCGTATTCTATGAATTACTCTGATTTGATGATGTTTTGCTAAATCTCGATTATTTAGGTCGTATAGGAAAGATTTGTAATAATGATTTATTACTCTAAAACAAAAAAATTTATAGCATGATTTTTGGGACGTTACACTTAGGATAAAAATACCATTTTACCCCTTACCTAGTTTGTGTCACACCCCAAAACCATGAACGGCGGAAACGTTCTGGGGCGGAGGACGTCATGTAATGTATCACAATAATGTAAAGTAGTAAACAAGCAACAACATCATCCATTGCATTAATAGTATAATTTTAATTACAAGTGTGTTCTGACATGTTTAATAGACACTAAAGTACAAATCAAAATGAAAGATGAGTCTTGAACGAGCTCCATCTTCTCTAAACCTTACATCGGTACTTGTCTATTGTTGACCTGAGGATACAAGTTATTTTGAAAGAGAGTATTAGCTTTAAAGCTGGTGAGATCATAAGTATTTTAGTGTCTGTATTTGTAAAAGTACTTGTAAGTATGCGAAGCGTCAGTATGTAAAAGTTTTGAACCTCCTAGAAAACCCTATGTTTCCTACTAATAGTAGCCTTCTACCAAGGCATCTAGTATTTGTGTGTGACTATTGTAAGAGGTTGTATTTTCCCAAATCTGACTATCATTAACCGAAAATATAGCTTTTTACATTGTCATGCATCGTGTAAATATTCACGAAGTGAATGTAATGGGAAAATACTATAGTATTGTAGTATTGTAATAAGTAACTACTGCTGTACTAACTACCTTAAACCAAGTGTAATTTAAATTACCATGTGATCGGCCTGTATCTTGCTACCGACTCTAGTAAAACGACGATGTAAGACGTCGTAAGAAATGACATTTGGCACCAGTAGACTTGCAAGTCCCACTGTAGCGAGCAACAAGGTGTAGGATAGTCAATCTAGTATAGATCTATACACAAACTCATACGCTCCCCAATTAAGGAGATTATGGATACAAAAATGGTCATGGCAGGTAGTGCCATGCCCCGTTTAGTGGCTCACATGACTGTATTAATGTATATGTAATGTATGTGGTAGTTGTATTGTGTGTTCTTTCTCTGTCTAGCATGTATTGTAATGAATTGTGTGTACTAGCTGTATTGAGTGTTCTCTCTCTATCTAGCATGTATAGTAATGTACTGTGTGTACTAGTTGTATTGAGTGTTCTCTCTCTCTATCTAGCATGTATAGTAATGTATTGTGTGTACTAGTTGTATTGAGTGTTCTCTCTCTATCTAGCATGTATAGTAATGTACTGTGTGTACTAGCTGTATTATGTGTTCTCTCTCTATCTAGAAAGTAGTGACTCATGTATGAACTGACTCGTTGTATGATTTATTGTTCTAGTAATAGTATTAGTAACTTCCTAAACTACGCCTATTGTAGTTTACTAGTAATATGACTTGTACTTATGAACATGAACGTATACCCTTGCTACCCAAGGGGATTGAATTGACTGATAGAACTTTTATGTCTATATATGTACACATAATATATAACTAATATTTAGACGACCTTCGGACGGATAACTGATGCCCTAAAGCCACATCCCAACGAGGAAAAGGGGATAAAGCGAGCTAGCCTTCCTAAGTCCTTTAAACATTACTTATATAACTATACATACAAATGCATGCATTTGACAATATAAATGTATAAAAGAAGTTTTGTAAAACCATTGAAAAGTTTAGTAACTAAGGAAAGATGACTTGATGACAGTTTGTAAAATGGTTTGAAAGTAGTTTGTTTGATAAGAACAGTTTAAAGTATAAGGAAACCTTCGTTTGAAACATAGTTGCAACAGAGTTTGAAAAGAAACATCCAATATGTAAGACATTTTGATAAAGAGTTTTTAAACAAATAAAAACGTTTTGGAAAGCCATTTGAAGAAATCTGTTTGGTAAAACAGTTAACGTATAGTAAATCCATTTACATGCTAGTTATTAATCACATGTGATTGATATAATAACTAAACATGATTCAACTTGTATCCCCCATAAAGTATTTATAAACATTTACAAAACATTTAAAAGGTGAATTAAGGGGTATGAACTCACCTGCAGTGAGCGGATCGGATGGAAGTGTCGGACAAGTGCTTGGTGTCAAGTGAAGACTTAGACACACACAATGATCCTAATAACATATGAAGACATATGTATATATAATTAGTGATTATAACACTAATTAAACATTTATAAACATCCTAATGTGAGGAAAACACTTTGGTCAAAGTGTTAGGAGGCTATCGGGTTGCAACAAAGGTGTGCAAGGCCTTATACGGGAGTTTATGGTCAATGGACCATGTTTGTTGGAGTTTACGGCCCAGGGGAGTTTACTCCTGGCCGTAAACTCTCAATTGGGTCACCAAATGAGGCTCAAAACTATTATAACTTAAGTGATTAAGTGTTCCAAGGCTTAAACAAGAGGTTGGGTGCGTTTAAGGTCCAATAATGGCCTTGTATGGTGTTTACGGTCTGGGGACCACTTCCCCATGAGTTTACGGCCGTAAAATCATGGTAAGAAGTACCATTTCGTGTATTGAAGTCCTTAGTTCAATGGTGTAAGGTTCTATGCTAATATCCAAGGCTTACTAAGGTGTTAAGGGCATCAAAACACCCTTTGGGGGTGTTTACGGTTTTGGGAGATCCCCAAACCGTAAACTCAAGTTCATGTGGGGGGGGGGGGGGTTGGTGTTTTTCAAGTGCTAAACTCATCAAGTAAAGGATCTATGCTAGGTTCTAAGCATAAGAAAGGAGCTAGGTCACACTTTGACACCCATTTTAGGGTTTACGGCCTAAGAAGATCTTGGGCCATAAACACCTTGTTCTTGTGTTTCTTGGGTGATTTCCTTGATATATGGGCATGTAACAAGCTTTAATACACTATAGGATAAAAGTACTTACAATTGGGACGAAATCTGGAAGATCCTTGGGAGAGAAATCGGGTTTTCTCTACTTGAAATGGGAGAAATGAAGGAAAAATGGCTAAGTGCCATATATATAGTCCATGGAGTTTACGGTCCAAATACCATTTGGGCCGTAAACTCCAAACTCTTGGAGTTTTTGGAACTTTATTGATGCACAATCAACTCTTGGGCATTCTCTCTCCTGATATCTCCTAAAGTGCTAATCCAAAAAGCTTGAAAATTAGCAGAAACTGTTCTGACTTCTATTGAAGTGCAGGGTTGAACGGAATAGAAAATTTCGGGTTGTCACAGTTTGGCCCAAGACTAAGGCCCAAACTCACAATCTAAAAGGCCCAAAAACCAACTAACCATCCAAGGCCCAAACATGGCCCAATTTCCAAATTGGGCCCAAACCTTTACATGGGCCTTACTCCAAGGCCCACAAAATTTTCCTAGTCTAAACACTTACATTCAGATGGCCCAATAAGACCCCAAGCATCAAAGCCCAAAGGAATGGCCCAACCCGAAGATCCAAAATTGCAAAGCCCAACTGACTAAATGGCTTGTACGCAGCGCGTACAGACTTGGACGCCCATCGTACTCACCCATTCAGCCAAAACTCACTTTTAACCCTTAATCAATTAAGACATTGCTCCAAAACGTAAATCTGACTTCCTTGAGTTAGATTATCACGTAAAGTTGTTAACTTTACGTTCATGCATGGCTAAATGAAGCTCTTAAGCTTAAAAAGGACTTAATAGGTGACTTAATACATGCATATGACCAAAAATCCCATAAAGCTTGCACCATTATGCCTAAGGAGTCCATAACAAGCTCATATCTAAAAGAATAAATCCTTAAAACTGTTGGGTTTTGAGCACTATAACACTCCTATGGTGCACATGCAACCCTAAATGCTTTGGATCTTTGTTTTCTCTATTATACATGCATACTTTCAATTTTGCCAAAGCATTGTCTTAACTAGCATACAAATTGCCAAATGAATAAAACATCTAGTTAGATGACATACCTTTTGAAGGACTTGTAGTTATTGACCCTTGAAAGCTTCAGCACCTCAAGTGTGATGCCTCTAATGGTTCACAAACACCAATATGCAAGAGGATGATTTAAGAGAATAATATATTTATCTCAAGGAGAAGAGGCAACCGATTTTGGTCTATGGAGGGTTCTATTTATAGTGTTGGACATGCTAGGGTTACACTTGGTAAACCCTAACAACCCACGACTTTCCACATTCTCATGCTCCATGGGCCTAACCTCCATGGACTATCCATGGATTAGTTTAGCCCACAATCATGGATCATTAGCCCACACTTCAAGAATGATTGATTTACATAATCAATCCCCATATATTTAATTAGTCTTTTTTTATCACAAAATTAATAAATTAATTCTTGATCAATACTAATTATAATAATTTCGTATTAATATATTATATTTGTAATATATTAATATACCATAAATAACCTTATTCTCAATATTCATCCTATCCAATTGCACCGGTGAAGGCAACCCAAAAGGACCATGCTACAATCGGGTCAAGTATATACTGGTTATAGTTATGGGCTTGGACACCAAATCCAACAGTCTCCCACTTGGATAAGTCTAATAACTATTACTGCTTATGCACTTCATGGTCCGACTTAGCAATTGTAAGCTTTCAAAAGTCGTTGTTGAACTCTGACCTAGTCAGTGATGTGTCCTTCAGATAAGTGATCATATACTCCTCTATTCTCAAGATATCTATGCGGACAAATACATGGAACATAGTCATACTTATTGTCCTGCAATTTGTTTCCCGATTTCCGATTCGTCTGATATAGAACATAACTGAACACATCAATTTAGTTCTGACCAGGCCCGACACATAAGTCAAAACATAATCATCGAGGGGCCCAAGATATCGCTTTTAATCCTCTTAGGATAAAAGGAACAGATAAACTTCAACATTATATGCTCGTACTAACTACTCATCAAATCATGCACAATGACACGTTTTATAACATCAAGTTACTAATGCGTTTTCATGCCATCGATGCACAACCAACTCGTAGTCAACAAATCATATATCTTGCTTTGAAGATTATATGAGATTATCGTCTCACAATTACTCGTGATAAATTCCATGAAGTAATTCAGGTGAGCGCGGGTTGAATATAATACTCAAATCTTATTTAAGGAGCACTCATGAATGGTGTAGCACACTTTTGCTATGTCTAACTCCTTAGAAAATCTACAAGCCAACTCATGACAGTGTTATTTCATACTTACTTCCAATGTATGATCGACTGTGGATGGTTTGAATGATAAAAATAATCATAATTTTATTCTTCTGGAAGTCAAAACATGCAAAGTGAAACAATAGTAAATAATTCGCACAAGACAGTAACTTTACTTATAAATAAAACTCCTTTTATTAAATCATCAAATGTCAATTAAAATTTAGCTATTACAAGTTTCGATTTATCTAGTTACTAAAACTAATAGCGTCCTTTAGCCCAATGCTCCTTGCATGCTGCAAGTGCTTAACCCTATTCAGTCCCTTTGTAAGGGGATCTGCTGGGTTGTCCTCTGACGATATCCCCTTTACCACGAGGTGGCCTTCTTCTACTTGATGCCTTATCAAGTGGTACTTTCTGTCGATATGCTTGGATCTACCATGATCTCTTGGTTCCTTGGTTAAGGCAACCGCCTTTTCATTATCGCAGAAAATCTCCATAGGCTCCTTTATGGATGGAATGACTCCAAGGTATCCGATGATGTTTTCAACCATATCGCCTCCTTCGATGCTTGCTTGCTGCTATGTACTATAATTCGCATGTTGAATCAGCTACAGTCTCCTGCTTGGAGCTTTTCCATGTCACTGCTCCTTCATTTAGGGTGAACACCCAGCCCGATTGAGAGTGGAAATTATCTATGTCGGTTTGAAAGTTAGTGTCGCTACACCCTGCCACTCTCAAGTCATCACTCCCACCGAGGGTAAGGATCCAGTTCTTAGTCCTCCGTGGGAACTTAAGAATGTTCTTAACTGCAATCCAGTGAGCTTTACCAGGATTCCCTTGATATCTGTTGACCATGCTTAAAACAAAGGCCACATCAGAGCGAGTACAAGTCATAGCATAGATGATCGAACCAATTGCAGAAGCATATGGTATATAACTCATTTATGCTATCTTAGCCTTTGTACTCGGACTCTGAGTCTTACTCAGTTTGGCATTACCTTGGATAGGCAAGTCACCTTTCTTGGAGTTCTCAATGCTGAAACGTTTCAACACTTTGTCCAAGTAGGTACTTTGACTAAGTCCTATTAGCCTTTTACTCCTGTCTCTCAATATCCTTATCCCTAGGATATAAGCAGCTTCTCCGAGGTCTTTCCTAGTGAAACCCTTCCAAATCCATGACTTAACCTCCTGCAAGGTTGGGATGTCATTTCCTATGAGTAGTATGTCATCTACATACAATACCAGAAAGCTCACTATACTCCCACTAGCTTTGACATATACACAAGACTCATCCTCGCTTCTCGAAAATTCAAACTCTTTGACTTTCTGATCATAACAAAGATTCCATCTGCAAGATGCTTGTTTCAACCCATAAATGGATTTCTCAAGCTTACACACTCTATTAAGGTACTTTGCATTGACAAAACCCTGTGGCTGACTCATGTAAACATCTTCAACCAACTTTCCATTAAGGAAAGCGGTTTTAACATCTATTTTCCATATTTCATAATCATGAAATGCAACTATGGCCAACATAACCCTTATAGATTTAATCTTTGCTACGGGTGAGAAGGTCTCATCATAGTCAACTCCTGGATTTTGAGCAAAGCCCTTTGCAACCATTCGTGCTTTATATATGTGTACTTTCCCATCCATGTCGGTCTTCTTCTTGAAGATCCATTTGCACCTGAATATCTTATGACCCGGTACATTGTCAACCAAGTTCCAAACTTGATTGTCATACATGGTGTAACGACGTGAATTTTCAAAACAAATTTTTCATTCTTAATCATATAATCTTCATAATATATTTGAGAAAAAAATCATTTATTTAGTTACATAACATAACTCCGGGTTTAATCAGTTAATAATCCAAGATCCTCGATACATAATTCTTTCTCTGGTGTGTACAATCAAGCCGGTGTCGTCCCGTGATTCTGAGAAAAACCTGAAAGACATAACACATAACACGGTAAGCACGAAGCTTAGTGAGTTCCCCAAAATACCACGCACAAGTAATTAGCCACTCGAGGCTATAACTCTATAAGACCTTCCGGTCAATGTGTCTCAGTGGAACCCTCCTGTCCCATAGCTCGTTGGACCCTCTGGTCCGGTCATAGCTCATTGGACCCTCTGGTACGATCTAGCTCATTGGACCTTCCGGTCCAGTCTGGTTGAGAGCCTTCCGGCCTCATATTTCGTTGGACCCTCCGTTCCGGTCCATATAGCACATATCATAAAATCACAAAGACAAGATGCACAACTCAAGCAAGCACATAAGACCCTCTGGTCACACATAATTACCACTCTAGGTAAAGTATAGTGAGAAGACTCACCTGGTGGCTAGTAGGTAATAGACAACACTCGAAAATCTTGGACTAGCCTCCGCCTACACATTAGACAAGCATCTCGATCATTATTCGCCTTATTACTGATTTACTCCTTAAGTTCTCTATTCCCCTTTTTACCTTCGAGATGGGTAAAAGTTTATTTTACCCCTCCTTGGTCCCTCCTGTCCCTTATTGACTTACCCAGGAAGTCAACAGAAAGCCAGACCGAGTCAACATCCAAGATTGACCAGACTCGTCGAGTCCACTCGTATTCTCCACATTCTTCCTAGGGTTCACTCAGCTCACTGAGTTGACTCCCAACTCGATGAGTTAACATTGGGTCAAGGCTACGAGGTCAAACCCGCTATGACTCGTCGATTCACCCCATGGACTCGGCGAGTTGGCTCCATTGGGTTTCTCATTCAGTCACCTAAGGTCAGATCTGTAACTCTAACTCATAGATCTAACTTCCTAATACTCAAAAGTCATGTAAAGGTCCGATCTTGATATCCATGCATGGTATATTATGCTCTATATTCCATTTAGACTCCATTAAAGCTTCATAGATTCAAAACCCCATGGTTGCACAACAATGGCTTCCTACTTTCTGACTCTCTGGACCTTACAAGGTCCGGATCTATGGCATACTCAGAAGAGGGGGGTTTGATGCACCCAAAACCCCACACAAATGATATGAGCCCTAACTTCTTATACTCAAGGGATCTATTCAATAAATCAGAAAAGGTAAAGACTTCATACCTAGATTTGATGTTGAAGATGGAGATGAAGTAGATCCACAGGCTCTCTTATTGATCCTTGCAACACCCTTGATCTTCTTCCCAAGGAATGACCTCAAATGAGCCCCTTTCCCTCTCTTGCTCACCAATGACTCTAGGGTTTCTCTCAAGTGACAAAAGGCAGTGATGGGAGAAAATATGGAGGCTATAAGTGCCTTTAAATAGGCCCAGGCCCGAGAAAATTAGGGTTTCTGCCAACAGTGTTGACTCGGCGAGTCATCCCTCCGACTCGTCGAGTTCATTCATTTTCCATGTCACTAAGTCGCGACCCTACTCGACGAGTTGAGGCACCAACTCGTCGAGTCACCCAAGCCAACTCATACTTACATATAGAAATGTTATACCTCGGAAATCAGAATGTTACAATTCTCCCCCACTAGAATTAGATTTGCCCTCGAAATCGCTCCTTAACTACACAAAGATTTAATCCAACAACCCGAAAGGCACTACTGAAAGGATCTCATACCACACCGATATCTATTCCATGGACACCTGAATCCACACAGAAATTCCCAAGTCCGGAACAAAACCAACCCTTCTGCCGCTAAGATACCCCTTTCTGACCTTCCCAAAATCTGGAACTCTAGTTGCCTGGCCTGCCGCCAGACCGCCCACTCAAGCTATCACCATGTTATTCGCTCCGCGAATCATCAAACCCTGATAACTCACTGCTCCTCTGATTCTCATAAGACAAAATCCAACAATCAACTATCGATTACTCATACCAAACATACAAAACGATCTGAATCACGCCCCAAGGAACGAAAGGGTTCACCTCCCACCAGGGCTCATCCACTGAACTACCATCCGAACCCATCCGAACAATAAACTTTCAACACCCTATTCTTCGATACAAGAACAAAAAATGATCATGCTCGCTTAGAAGTCCTCAACCTTCTAAAAATCATAATCCTTCACTTTCCCCCAGATATCTCTTTTTAACATTTAGCACCTGGTCTACTCTCGACCTTACAGTTGGGCCTCCAAAGGTTACCCACTGCATGCCCAACACGTCTCGCCGCCTTCCTTCTCACAACAAATATCTCGGTCAATTGTGACAAACAAGTCACGAAGTTATCTTTACCCCAAATGAATACTACAATCCCAACTGAAGATCGACTCAACCCCGACCTTTGCCATCTACTGCTCATAGTTCCATGCATCTCACGGTACCTCCCGTACCCGAGTACTGACCTACACAAGTCTAAGACATCAGATGACAAATAATACCCCTCAACATGGATCCCACCTCAGAATCCAGAATCTCATCTCGCCTACCCAACGCACCACTTGAGCCAAACTCAAACTCTAGAGTTTGGTCTGACATAGAGTTGGAACCACTCGTCCCAGTGAAGCACTCAACTCATGACTCATGACCCGCAACCACGCGCGTATACCACTTCTCCACTTCCATTTGGTTGTGAGAACCACAACTCAATTTAGAATATAAAGATTCCCAACAATTCTGGAGACCCCAGTCCTGCCCCCTGGTTTGACCACCAGGCTCCCAACATCTCAGATATTAGGCTACTCAAGCCTAAAACTCTTCTGCTTCATGCTCTGATCAGATAGTACTTCATCACAACAATCTCTCGCAGACTAATGGGTACTACGACTCCCCGCAGTATCACCACACCCTCTCGCTGACTAGTAAGTACTGCAGCTCACCGCAGCATCACAACAACCCCTCGCTGAGTAGTGAGTACTACGGCTCCCCGCAGTATCACAACACCGTCTCGCTGACTAGTGAGTACTGCGGCTCCCTGCATCATCACAACAAACTCTCGCTGACTAGTGAGTACCACGACTCCCCGCAGCATCACAACAACCTCTCACTAATTAGTGACTACTATGGCTCCCCGCATCATCACGACAACCTCTCACTGACTAGTGAGTACCACGGCTCCCCGCAGCATCACAACATCCTCTTACTGACTAGTGAGTACTACGTCTCCCCGAAGCATCACAACAACCTCTCACCGACTAGTGAATACTACGGCTCCCCATAGCATCACAACACCCAAAATAATCCAAAATTCAAGGAATTAAACTCGGATACCTCGGTACACCATCACAGAACCTCACGATGTCTTGCCTCAGCCACTGATCTCCTATTTACGACATCATATTCTGATACGCAGCATATCCCTACAGAATTCCTTTCACCACCGATCTTCCTGTCACACAACCCGAAATTTCAGAATATTCCAATTCTCAGTTTGAAACACATAGAAATGGTCAATGACTCAGAAATTGTTGACGACAATCCGAAACTCCCTCCTATAATGCTCAGTACTCATGCAAGCATACTCATAATGATCCAGAAGTTGGTTGCCTAATCAACTTCTACCCTTCCCAACTACAAATATTAGCCCATACATTGCACCAGAAATTCTCAACCGCTGAACTAACCTTATGAGTCAACCCCCTCGAATTCACCATTATAACCTTGAAGAATTCCTAACCACCACAAGGTCTTCAACCAATAGCCACCTGCCGTGGAGACACTCATCCTTTCTCGAACATGCACAACATGCATTACCTTGCTCTGCACCTTGCTTTGACCACCAATAACCCTGGTCTCATGAATCCATTCTGTATGTCTCTATATCTAGTTCTCCAACCACTTTTGAACAAATCTCTGATCCCTTCAATAAAATACCTGGTTCTCCCCCACTTAGGGATCGACCCAACACCAATTGGCTCATTAACAATCTATCCCACAGACTATTTCTACTAGTAACATCGCACCTACCCTAGGAAGGTGCTGCACAACGCTCGATGATCTCCCCACTAGAGATCAATCAACTCCAAAAACCCCGAATCTCAGATGAAATCCTCAAAAACTTCTCATCATGATTGCCTTTAGTCATTCAAAATCTCCTACCATCCCATTACCGGACATCTCAACTATCCAGTAGTAACCCTGACTCTCGGTCTGGAAATAATGAACTATCATACTCCTCATCCTCGACTCCTCAACCAACGTTCCATCACGTGAATTATCACAAGAATGGATACCTCATTACCACACTCGATACCCATCATGGACAATAAGAGCCACTGCCCCGATATCCTTCTCTTGATCGTCCGACGCTGCAGCTAAAACATGTCCTACTATGCTCAAATAGAGTGCATCCTTGTCCTTGACTATCTCAGTCCCCACTGACAACCTGTTCATGCTATATCGTTACCTCGTGGCAGACATACTGCCCAAATACTCTGGTGGAAGATCACCATCAATGCTAACCCACGGGGTTTACCCCCAAGCTCAGAAACCGAAATCTCAACACCTCTTATGTTTTCCAACAGGAAGCGGAAATAGCACTACTCAGGTCACAGAAGATGACATCTCCACTATCGGCTGATTTCTCAACTCAGGCCACAATCCTCCATAAACGCCATCTCTACTCATCCTTGAGTCTTGCGACTTCATCTGACTTCTCACCAAAAATACCTTGGAATCATCTCGACTTCCCTCATAAGGGATGCTTCGTGGAAACTCATTCAACATGGCCCTCTGACCTCATACTCTATCACATCCGATCTCTACCTAATCAATCACGATGGAATAACTAGAAAAACACAAGTATTATCTGCTACGAATCATGGTACTCGAACCACGACATCACCTCTCAATCTGCTACAAAGCATGGTACTTGAACCATGACATAACCTCTCAACCTGCTACTTAGCATGGTACTCAAACTATGACATCACTTCTCAATCTGCTAGTCAGCATGGTACTTGAACCATGACATCACTTCTCAATCTGCTACAAAGCATGGTACTCGAACCATGACATCACTTCTCAATCTGCTACTTAGAATCTCCGGAATACCCTATTTCAAGTATGGGTCCTCTGCTTTCGGTATTACGGGCCCATACTACTCGCCACATCTACCCATGCTTTCTATACGGACCATCCCAGAGTTTCTACGTAGCTGCTCAACCTTCTCTACCACCAATCTCGTCATGCGTGCTCACTCCCCAGCGAAAAGCTCTACTCTGTTAGCGTACTCATCTGACTTAGGTCACTCGCTAGGGTCTTCCGAGGTTCTCACACTTCTCTGCTATCAGCTGCTGAGAAACTCCTATGATGCCAGTCATCTACCTCCTGAATATCATCACATTCACTTGGTAGCTGACTCCCATCATCGGGAGTTCCACAAAGCACGAAGCAAGTAGCATTCGGGGATCGAATAAACACGTAAAACCCACTCTAGGCTACAACTCTATTGCTCTACTCATACTCAACAGGTGTCACCGAACTAGAGCAACTCTACCCCACGCGGGCATCTAACTACTCTCTCAGTAGGCTCCTCCAATGCTCATCTAGGTGTTTCTCCTAGATTACTCCTCTACTCGAAACTCTATCTCTATAATATTCCTGCTGGAAACTCTTAATCAGCACATACTTGAAAGCACATCACAGATAATAGCAACTCCTAGGCTAAGGCATCACAAATCATGCCACTCTAGTCCTAAAATATGAAATACCTAGCCTATCCTCTAGCATGCAGAATATCACAAAATATCTCATAACACAAAATAGGGTATTTTGAGAAATCGTCGTTCGGGCTCTGGCTGGTTGTACACACTGCTCTTCTCGTTTTCTATCATAAACTCTTGCTCGTTTTAGAAAATCATTTCGTTGAATTTTTTTCTCAAATCCTCAGTTTGAGTCCAGATCTACCCGAAGATGCATTCGAATCCCTCAAACGAAGGCTCTGATACCAACTTGTAACTACGTGAATTTTCAAAACAAATTTTTCATTCTTAATCATATAATCTTCATAACACATTTCAGAAAACATCATTTATTTAGTTACATAACATAACTCCGGGTGCCGTCCCGCGATCCTGAGAAAAATCTGAAACACATAACACATAACATGGTAAGCATGAAGCTTAGTGAGTTCCCCAAAATACCACACACTAATTAGCCACTCGAGGCTATAGCTCTGTAACACCTTCCGGTCAATGTGTCTCAGTGGAACCCTCCAGTCTCATAGCTCGTTGGACCCTCTGGTCCGGTCATAGCTCGTTGGACCCTCCGGTCCGGTCTAGCTCATTGGACCCTCCGGCCCGGTCTAGTTGAGAGCCTTCTGGCCTTATAGTTCGTTGGACCCTCCGGTCCGGTCTATATAGCACATAACATAAAATCACACAGACAAAATGCATAACTCAAGCAAGCACATAACACCCTCTAGTCACACATAATTACCACTCTAGGTAAAGTATAGTGAGAAGACTCACCTGGTGGCTAGTAGGTAATAGACAACACTCGAAAATCCTAGACTAGCCTCTGCCTACACATTAGACAAGCATCTCGATCATTATTCGCCTTATTACTCATTTACTCCTTAATTCCTCTTTCCCCTTTTTACCCTCGAGATGGGTAAAAGTCTATTTTACCCCTCCTTGGTCCCTCCTGCCCCTTATTGACTCACCCAGGAAGTCAACAGAAAGCCATACCGAGTCAGTAGCCAAGATTGACCTGACTCGTCGAGTGCACACCTGTGACTCGCCGAGTCCACTCGTATTCTCCACGTTCTTCCTAGGGTTCACACAGCTCACTGAGTTGACTCCCAACTCGATGAGTTAACACTGGGTCAAGGCTACGAGGTCAAACCCGCTATGACTCGTCGAGTCACCCCATGGACTCGGCGAGCTAGCTCCATCAGGTTTCTCATTCAGTCACCTGAGGTCAGATCTGTAACTCTGACTCATAGATCTAACCTCCTAATACTCAAAAGTCATGTAAAGGTCTGATCTTGATATCCATGTCTGACATCCCCATTTTCACGGCTAGAAAAGACCGATTTGTTTATGCTTTGTTTTATAAAATCAAAGTAATCCTTTGATTAAAAGAGTTGCGAAATTTGTTCCCAAAACAAAATATGATAAGAATTTATCAAAGCATTTCTTTAAAGAAATGTATTTTCATTATATAACAAAATCTCGGGATGTCATGTTCAATATAGACCAAAAGAACAAACTGAACATAACAAAACAGAACTACTGGCCTATAATCCAAAATCTCTCGTTATGTCAGCCAACTTATTCTCTCATGCCATAACCTGTAATACAAAGAAAACTGAGTGGGTCTGGCTTTGGAGCCTGGTGAGCAAATAGGGTTTTCAACCCACAATAATATAATTATTATATTCAATCATTAAACAATCAACCCAATTACCCATCCCCGTTATCTTCTTTATTTATTAAGGTTTTACCCTAAGAACTGACTATCCTTCCTTCATTCGTTCCTAAGGATTGACCTAAGGAATCGGCACACAGTCCATTGCTACCACGGTTTATACAACAGGCACTATGTCACATAGTCGCCAGGGTTTATACAATAGGCACTACGTCACATAGTCGCCAGGGTTTATACAATAGGCACTACGTCGCATAGTCACCATGGTTTAAACAATAGGTATTACGTCTCATAGTCACCATGGTTTATACAATAGGCACTATGTCGCATAGTCACCAGGGTTTACACAATAGGCACTACGTCTCATAGTCACCAGGTTTTATACAATAGGCACTACGTTGCATAGTCACCAGGGTTTACACAATAGGCACTATGTCTCATAGTCACTAGGGTTTATACAATAGACACTACGTCTCATAGTCACCAAATATTTCATCTACCCATGTTCTACCCAACATATTTGTAGATACAAAATACCTATACGGTTTAAATCATTAAAAACTTGTATAAAACATCCATTCCACACCCATCTCAAATAAATAAACAATATATAACACATAGCACGTATTTCATAGCAAATACTTCATATTTATGTGTTAGAAGAAAGTAACTACACACTCACATGATAAGACGATGATCGGACAGCACCTCGTCTCTTAAAATAATATTTTCCGATAAAACCGGGACGTTTTCTCCAAAACCGGGCTTCTCGCGGGCAGAGTTTCGGCTCGAGAACTCTGTTTTCTTGAGATCTTCGGGGGGCTTCGGGACTTGCTTCGGGTCTCGGGATGATACCGAGGCTTCGGGAGTATAGCTTGCACGTAAAATGAGGTAATACGGAGGAGAGGAAAGGAATTGAGCAACAAAACCCGAACGCCTTGCTTTCCTTTTATAGGGTTGGGAAGAGGCCCAAACGCGGGGTGTTCCCTAGGGGAACGCAGGGCATTCCCACATACATCATGGCTTACGATCTTCGGACTCGACAGGTGATGCGACAGGGTCTGGTGCTCCGAACGCACTGTGTTCCCTGAAGGAACGCATGACGTTCCCCTCTAGCTCAGCCTCGAAGTTTGTGCCCCAATCTTTGAACTTTCGTAACTTTCGCGTACGAGCTCTGTTTTCGACGTTCTTTATATCCACGCGTAGGTGAGATTATGCTCTACAACTATCGTTTAGACTTCGTCGGCAAATTTTGACTTTATTTTTATTATATTATTTTTAACAGGCCGAGACTGGAAAAGTCCGTTAAAAATCCATAACTTCTTCATCCGACATCCGTTTTCGTTCGTCTTTCTTCCATTGCACTAATATCGATGAGATCTTCAATTCACATTTAGATTGTTTCGACTAAAAATCACTCGATATTTGGGTTGCATACCGCTAAGCTGAAACTTAGAAAAATCATAACTTCCTCATACGAAGTCAGATTTGGACGTTCTTTTTATGCACATTCTTGGTTTAACGTATTCTATGACTTTCGTTTAGATTACTAAGGCCAAATATTTTTCCATCGTAAATTCACTATTTATGTCGCGCTGTGTCGTGCCGGTTCTGTCACGAAACTTCGACATGTCATAACTTTTTCATTATAACTCAGATTTCGGCGTTCTTTATATATACGGAATCCTTGTAACCTATACTACAACTTAGTTAAGATTACTCCTTCTAAATAATCTTCCATCAAAAAGTCATTTTTGACGCTCATTGTCTCTAAATTGACTAGCCCTGATCTACGGGCGTTACACCATGCATGGTATATAATGCTCTATATGCCATTTACACTCCATTAAAGCTTCATAGATTCAAAACCCCCATGGTTTCACAATAATGGCTTCCTACTTTCTGACTCTCTGGACCTTACAAGGTCCGGATCTATGGCATACTCAGAAGAGGGGGGTTTGATGTACCCAAAACCCCACACAAATGATATGAGCCCTAACTTCTTATACTCAAGGGATCTATTCAATTAAACAGAAAAGGTAAAGACTTCATACCTAGATTTGATGTTGAAGATGGAGATGAAGTAGATCCATAGGCTCTCTTATTGATCCTTGCAATACCCTTGATCTTCTTCCCAAGAAATGACCTCAAATGAGCCCCTTTCCCTCTCTTGCTCACCAATGACTCTAGGGTTTCTCTCAAGTGACGAATGGCACTGATGGGATAAAATATGGAGGCTATAAGTGCCTTTAAATAGGCCCAGGCCTGAGAAAATTAGGGTTTCTGCCAACAGCGCTGACTCAGCGAGTCATCCCTCCGACTCGTCGAGTCCATTCATTTTCCATGTCACCATATCATGACCCTACTCGACGAGTTGAGGCACCAACTCGTCGAGTCACCCAAGCCAACTCATACTTAAATACAGAAATGTTATACCTCGGAAATCAGGATGTTACACATGGACTGAATCTCGTTGTCCATAGCCACTTTCCATTTTGCAGACTCGAGGCCTGCCATGGCTACCTTGTAGTTGTTAGGTTCATCCAAATTTACCAGTATGCTATCACTGGTAAATGTATCACCTTCAATAGTAATATGGAAACCATGAAACTCAGGTGTATTTCTAACTCTACTTGAACACCTCATAGGTAAGGACTCGTTAATTAGATCAACTGGAGTTTCCTCCTCAGGTTGATTGCTAGTGTTTGAGGTTCCATCACCGCTTGACTCTTGAAGCTCTTCAAGGTTAATTTGCCCCCCACTATTTCCTTGGCCTATGAGTTCTCTCTCGCGAAAGACTCCTCTCCTCGCAACGAAGACAACATTGCCACTCAGTCTGTAGAAGAGATATCCAAAGGATTTTTTTGGGTAGCCGATGAAAATACGTCGCTCACTCTAAGGTTCAAGCTTGTCGTGAGTTTCTTTTCTCACAAAAGCCTCGCAACCCCAAACTTTGATGTGCTGTAATGTAGGAACTTTCCCTGTCCACATCTCGTGAGGTGTTTTGGAAACCTTTATGGTAGGGACTAGATTAAGGATATGGGCAGCAGTCTCTAAGGCATACCCCCATAATGAGATAGGTAATGAAGCTCGACTCATCATGGAACGAACCATGTATAGCAAGGTTCTATTGCGCCTCTCAGCCACACCATTAAGTTGTGGTGTCCTAGGTGGCGTCAATTGTGAAACAATTCCACATTCCTTAAGATAGTCAAGGAAATCGATACTAAGATACTCTCCTCTACGATCGGATCATAGCATCTTTATCTTCCTGCCCAATTGATTCTCCACTTCTTGATTAAACTCTTTGAACTTTTCAAAGGTTTCTGACTTATGTTTGTTTAAGTAAATATACCCATATCTACTATAATCATCAGTAAAAGTCACATAGAAACAGTTAGCATCCATTGTGGTTGAATGGTCCACACACATCAGTGTGTATGAGATCCAACAGACCTTCACCCCTTTCACAAGTACAAATGAAGGGTGACTTGGTCATCTTTCCAAGTAAACAAGATTCGCAGGTGTCACCCGACTTTAAGTTGAATGACTCCAAAACTCCATCCTTTTGGAATTGGGCTAAACGCTTCTTGTTGACATGTCCAAGACGACAATACCACAAGCATGCTTTATCCAGTTCATTGGAATAATCAATATATAACACATTATTTCCTAAGTTATCTACTATCATCACAGTTTCATATATACCATTGCAAAGTAATGCTTCAAAATAAAATACACCATTACAATAAGCATAAATACCGCCATTTTCATTATTAAAGGAAAAAGTAAAACCTTGTTTATACAAAATCTGAAAGGAAAATAACATTTCTCATCATATCGGCCGAGTAACAACAATTATTCAAATCTAAATTTAAACCATTACTAACCAATAAAGAATAAAATCCAATCTTGGTCACAGGCAACACTTTCCTATTTCCCATGATTAAGTTTATCTTCCCATGCTCCACATCCCTACTTCTTTTTAGTCCATGCAAATCAGAACAAATTTGAATACCACAACCTGTATCAAGGACCCAAGAGTTAGCATGTGATGGGTTATTAGATTGAATAGTGTAAATACCTGCGAAGGAGGGTTTGATCTTCCCATCCTTAATGTCCTGCAAGTACTTGGGGCAACTTCGTTTCCAATGCCCTTTATCGTGATAGTGGAAGCACTCTGCTTCCTTCGGATTGGAAGAGGGATTAATAGAACCAACCTTGGTCCCACTAGAAGAGGATCCATCAAGAGACTTTCTCTTGCAACTCTTGTAGGGAGCCTTCCTCTTCTTTCCTTTTCCATGTCTGATTGCCAGAACAAGGGTTGAATTAGTTGTAGGAGTAGACACAACCGACTTACCTTTCAGGTTGCTTTCTATAGTCCTAAGAAGGCCTTGAAGCTTGCTAAGAGTGACCTCCTCCTTGTTCATATGATAAGTCATACGAAACTGATCATAAAAAGAAGGTAAAGAGTGTAGAATGATATCTATGACCAATTCTTCATCAAAATTGACATTCAATTTAAGCAAGCGATCCACGAATCTCTGCATCTTCCACAAGTGGGCCATGATGGCCATGATGGGCTCACCATCCTTCATTTTATTTGTGATTCTGGAGGCAATGATCTCATACCTCTCCTGCCAAGCACTTTGATGGTATCTTTCCATCAAATAATGTACATTTCATAAGGATAGTAGCCCTCATAGGACTTATGTAGCTCTGCAGTCATGGTTGCAATCATAAGACACGACACCTTTGTCGCATTCCTCTCATGAGTAGTGTATTCAACGATTTGTTCAGGAGTAGCAGTGGTGACATTAATCTCCTTGAGCTCTTTATCTAGGACATATTCTTTGTCCTCATAACGAATATCCATCCTGATGTTTCGAATCCATTCATTGAAGTTCGAGCCATCGAAAATGACCCTCCCACATAGGTTCATGAGGGAGAAAAAGCCTGAAGAGATTGGTTTGGAAGCATTGTTTGGGATAAACATCTATAAAAGAAGAACAAAGTTTAGATTAGATGATAATACTTAATATTACACCCAATATGAAATATTAAGGCTAGGACCCAACACAATATTCTACAATTGTGAAAAGGGATGTCGTAATCCAATTGTAAAATATTTGAAGGTAGGTAAATGACGATTTACCAATTTCCACCATGAAAAACGAAATAGATTATTAAGTTTTAATTGGATTTGAAATTCCTAGATCTTTGAGATTCATTGAACTTTTTCAATGGCATGTTTAAATCTCGATTGTGTCCTTCAAGTTTGTGACTAGGATGTCGAGGATCACAAAAAAGGTGTGAATAACTATGCAAATTAGCTTAGTACACCCAATGTTACAAATCACCTAATCAATGTGCCAGTTAACCACACATGCTCCATTGATCTATGATTAACAACAAGTTACCCTTTGCTACTCATTGTCAGTCCCAGAATAGTGTGCCGGTTAACCACACACGTTCCACTAACGACTTAACAAGGTGAAAAGTGTAATTTCATGGATTAGTACTATTTCACATTTTTCCTAAAGTAAATAAGAATGGGAATTTTAATAAAAGTTTAGTTACTTTATATTTTTCTCATTATACTTTTAATGAGGGAGAATTAATGTTTTATCTTACCAGTTCGGCTAACGACCCTCCACCAGTCAAGGAATCGGTGGGTGAGAGTGGACACCCATTAAACTACCATTTTATAGATAGTAACCTTATACCCCCCTTATAGACAGGCTTCATGAATAAGGCCTACTAAGGGTAAGACCGAATTTATCTTATACATACATATATATATATATATATATATATATATATATATATATATATATATATATATATTATTAAACTTACAATATTATAAAGTATAAGGGTTGAATTTTAACTTTTAAAATTCTAGGGTTTGGAATTAAAGTTTCATTTAATGAGACTTTGAAAATTCCAAAACTTAAGGGCAAGTTTTGAAACTTGTCAAAACTCTTCACATTCATAACTTATGAGTTTAATTTGATTTTAATGAAGAGACCTTTCATTTTCCATAACTTGAGGACAAGTTATGGATGTCATTAAAATGAATTTAGATCATTATTCTAACAACTAAAATTATCACATAATATATGATCTAATCTAAACTCATAATCAAGATAACTTTTAGTCAACAATTTAAAAGCAATTTTGTTTATCATATAAAAACAACAATTATTTTAATAACTTTGACAATTAACTTGTGGTTGGATGAGTCCAAGCACTACCATATCATAAAAGTTTGTGGTAGTGTTCCAAATCCAAACTAGGCCAAGAAACTCGAAATTCTGCACACAGAGCCTCCGACTCGTAGAGTACATGAACTGGACTGGGCGAGTTGCTATGTTACTGAGTGAACTCGTCGAGTCTGTTCATGTACTCGGCGAGTTCACCGGTCAGAGGCAAAATTTTTGAATTTTTCATCTTTGAAAAACTAGCAAGCATCAGATATAATTGAAAACAATCCTAGGCTCTGATACCACTGTTGGGTTTTGAGCACTATAACACTCCTATGGTGCACATGCAACCCTGAATGCTTTGGATCTATGTTTTCTCTATTATACATGCATATTTTCAATTTTTCCAAAGCATTGTCCTAACTAGCATACAAATTGTCAAATGAATAAAACATCTAGTTAGATGACATACCTTTTGAAGGACTTGTAGTTGTTGACCCTTGAAAGCTTGAGCACCTCAAGTGTGATGCCTCTAATGGTTCACAAACACCAATATGAAAGAGGATGATAATCTATTTATCTCAAGGAGAAGAAACAGCCAATTTTGGTCTATGGATGGTTCTATTTATAGTGTTAGACATGCTAGGGTTACACTTGGTAAACCCTAATAACCCATGATTTTCCATATTCTCATGCTCCATGGGTTTAACCTCCATGAACTATCCATGGATTAGTTTAGCCCATAATTAAAGAATGATTGATTTACATAATCAATCCCCATATATTTAATTAGGCTCTTTTGATCACAAAATTAATAAATTAATTCTTGATCAATACAAATTAAATAATTTCGTATTAATGTATTATACTTGTAATATATTAATATACCATAAATAACGTTATTCTCAAAATTCATCCTATCAAACTGCACTGGTGAAGGCAACCCAAAAGGACCATGCTACAATCAGGTCAAGTACATACCAATTATAGTTATGCGCTTATATATGAAGAGATCAAAGCATGGAGAAGACAAGGTTTGAACTTGATACCTCAATAAGCTTGCAACAAGGGTGATGATTTTGGATCTATAACCTAATCACCAAGCAAAACACCTTCAATCTTATTTACTTCCTTCACCAAGAGCAAAACTGTTGGGTTTTGAGCATTCTAACACTCCTATGGTTGCAACCCTAGAAACCTTGGATCTAAGTTCTCTCTATTATACATGCAAACTTTCATTTTTTTTCCAAGGTTTCATCCTAACTAGCATATCATGGGGTATATGCAATACAAAATTCTAGTAGAATGACATACCTTTCTTGTAGCTTTGATTCCTTAAGACTTTGTGAGCCTAGCACCCCAAATGTGATGCTTCAAATGCTTCACACAACACCACCAACAATTGGAATAACTTGAGAGAAGATTATATTGCTCCAAAATTGGCTAGCCCTCACTTGTTTATCTTAAGTACCGATTTCCAAGCTTATGGGGTCCTTTATATAATGTAATGCAATTAGGGTTACACCATGCAAACCCTAATATACATGTCTTTCCATATTCCTTATGCTCTATGGGTTTTAACCTCCATGGAGCATCCATGGTTCACCCCATGGGTTTAGCCCAACATGTAGAATCACTTATCATAATCCCTCTATATAAGAATGAATGATTTACCAAATCAATCCCCATTTATTTAATTAGTCTCTTTTTTATCACAAAAATTAATTCCAAACTAATTCTTGATCAATACAAATTAAATAATATGATTTCATATTAATATATTAGAACTTATAATATATTAATAAATCATCAATATCCTCTTCTCACAAAAGTCTATCCAAATTGTTCCATTGCTATGCAACCCAAATGGACCATGCTAAATTAGGTCAAGTACATACCAAATATAGTTATGGACTTAGACACCTAATCCAACAGTCTCCCACTTGGATAAGTCTAATAACTATAGTTGCAAGTACGAATTCAGGATCCGACCAACAATCGTAGCTCTTAAAAGTCTCGTGGAACTAAGTTGTGCCATTATAGATAAGTGATCATATAATCCTCTGTTCAAGACATCAGCCGGACAAATACATGGAACAACGTCGTACTTATTGCCCATCAATTTGTTTCCCGGTTTCTGATTTGTTTGACATATAACTTAATCGAACACATCAATTCAGTTCTGACCGGGCCTGACACATAAGTCAAAAAAAATCATCGAGGGGCCCAAGATATTCCTTTTAATCCTCCAAGGACTAAAAGGAACAGATAAACTTCGACTCATATGCTTGTACTAAGTAATCATCAAATTGTACACAACAACACATTTTATAGCATCAAGTTACTGATGCGGTTTCGTATTATCAATGTACAACCAACTCATAGTCAACAACTCATATCTCTTGGTTTGAAGACTTATATGATATTACCGTCTCACGCTCACTCGAGATAAATTCCATGAAGTGATACAAGTGAGCATGGGTTGAATCCAATACTCAGAACTTATAAGCACTCATGAATGTTACAACAACAATTGCTATGTCTAATACAATTCATACAAATCTACAACCCCAATTCATGACAGTCTTATTTCAATACCTACTTCCAAAGTATGATTGACTGTGGATAGTTTGAATAATATAATTATTCTGGAAGTCAAAACATGCAAAATGAAACAATAGTAAATGATTGACACAAGGCAGTACCATACTAGTAAATAAAAAACACCTTTTATTTAAACATCAAATGTCAATTACATTTCAGCTATTACAAGTTTCGAAAGATATCTAATTACTAAAACTAATATCATCCTTCAGCCCAATGCGCCTCACATGTTATCATCCTTCAGCCCAATGCGCCTCGCTTGCTGCTATATACTCTGATTCACAAGTTGAATCAGCTACTGTCTCCTGCTTGGAACTTTTCCAAGTAATTGCTCCTCCATTTACGGTAAAGACCCAGCCTGACTGAGAGCGGAAATTATCCATGTCAGTCTGAAAGTTGGCATCACTATACCCCACTACTCTCAAGTCATCACTCCTACCAAGGGTAAGGACCCAATCCTTAGTCCTCCGCGGGTACTTGAGAATATTCTTTACCGCAGTCCAGTGAGCCTTGCAAGGATTCCCTTGATATTTGTTGACCATTCTCAAAGCAAAGGCCACATCAGGGCAAGTACAAGTCATAGCATACATGATTGAGCCTATGACGAAAGAATATGGTACTCGACTCATCTCAGCTATCTCAACCTCTGTACTCGGGCTCTGAGTCTTACTCAGTTTGGCGTTACTCTGGATCGGTAAGTCACCTTTCTTGGAATCCTGCATGCTGAACCTATTCAACACCTTATCCAAGTAGGTACCTTGACTAAATCCAATTAGTCTCTTACTTCTGTCTCTCAATATCCTTATCCTTAGGATATATGCAGCTTCCCCAAGGTCCTTCATAGCGAAACACTTTCCAAGCCAGGACTTAACCTCCTACAAGGTTAGGATGTCATTTCCTATGAGTAGTATGTCATCCATATACAATACCGAAAAGCTAACTATACTCCCACTAGCCTTAACATATACACATTACTCATCCTCGCCCATCGAAAAGCCAAACTCTTTGACTTTCTCATCGAAAAAAGATTCCATCTGCGAGATTCTTGTTTTAATCCATAAATGGATTTTTCAAGCTTACACACTCTATTAGGGTACTTTGCATCAACAAAACCCTATGGATGACTCATGTAAACATCCTCAATCAACTTTCCATTAAGGAAAGTGGTTTTGACAACCATTTGCCATATTTCATAATCATGAAATGCAGCTATGGCTAGCATAACCCTAATAGACTTAATCTTCGCATTTGGTGAGAAGGTCTCATCATAGTTAACTCCTGGAGTTTGAGTAAAGCCCTTCGCAACCAGTCACGCCTTATAAGTGTGTACCTTCCCATCCATGTCGGTCTTCTTCTTGAAGATCCATTTTCATCCGACTGTCTTACGACCCGGTACATTGTCAACCAAGTTCCAAACTTGATTTTCATACATGGACTGAATCTCGCTGTCCATAGCCTTTTTCCATTTGGCAGACTCAGGGCCTGCTATGGCTTCCTTGAGATTGTTCGGTCCATCCAAATTTATCGGTGTATTATCACTAATAAAGGCATCACCTTCTGTAGTAATATGGAAACCATTGTAATAGCCCGAAATCCAGGTACCCTTTTTATTTAGCCCTTCATCTTTAATTGTTGTCATTTTAGGGCTTTTATGTTGGGCGAGTACGCTGCGCATACTCGCGCGCTTCATTTATACGCATTCCCCCTCGGGTACGCTGGGCATAACTGGTCCAGACCCAAAAACCCTAAATTTTGTGGCTGGCTATAAAAGGAATGAGATGGCTCGATTCCTCAGCCACCATCCCTCAGAAAGAAACCCTAAGAGAGTGTTCCTTCGTTCTTAGCCCCTTTTGTGAGTATTCTAAGCTTGGTGGTGTCATTTCAAGGTAGCAAAGGAGAAGAGGAGTCCATTGTGAAGGCTAGAAGTTGGTGTTCAAGTGTAGATCTGTGCTTAGAAACGGTTGGAGCTTCATTCTAAGGTAAAAAGTTCGGATCTTGACTTGTAGTTCTTGTGGTATGCTTTATGGACCATTTTCTAGGGTTTTGGTCCCAAAGGTGGAGACTTTATGAGCAAGTAGTCTCCACTAGCTTAGATACATCATATTCCTGGTCCATTTGAGTTGTAGAATCATAAAAATGTAATCTTGGACGTAAATGATTAGTCATGCATGAGATCTAGGTTCTTGAGTAGAAGTAGAAAGATGTTAAGGAGTGTGGGAACCTTTACAGCCATGCCAAGGCTTAAAGGTTTCGACTTTATGAGTAAGGATGCTTAGATAAAGCCGGATCTAGAAGTTGAAGAAGTGGTTTAACCGATTAAGACCAGGAATGAAGAGTGTCTAGATCTGACTATTACGTTGGGCGTAACTCCCTGTACGCGCAGCGTACTGGGTGGAGGCCCCGACTTTTGGGTTGGTGATGTACGCCCCGCGTACATCAATCTGTACGCCCCGCGTACTGAAGATATTGACTTTTGTTGACTTTTAGGGTTTTGGTCAACATGTGAACTCTGAGTCAAGGAAGGGTAAAATGGTCTTTTACCCCCTCTGAGGAATGTTAATAAGGGGTAAAATCTAGTTGTGGGAGTCTATATTAATTAAAATGATATTCGTTATGAATAGGCGGGGTTGAGTCTTCGTTTGGGATTCGGAGATAGCGAGCACGTGAAATTCTAGACTTTCCACGAGGTGAGTTTTCTCACTATACTGTACCCGGAAGGGTTTTATTGTGTGACCGGAAGGTTGGACATGGTATGAATTGTATGCATTATATATGATAAGTTAATCGTTTATATGTGTTGTGTATGTTATGCTTGATATGGGCCGGAAGACATTATGTTATGGGCCGGAAGGCATATATGTTGTGGGCCGGAAGGCATTGTGATGTGGATCGTAAGGTAGGACCGGAAGGTTTACCGAGTCGGGACGGAAGTCCCCTGAGACACATGGACCGGAAGGTCAGGGCCTGGAAAGGCGTATGTGCGTAAGTAGTATTTTGGGGAACTCACTAAGCATTTATGCTTACAGTTGTTGTGTTATGTGTTTCAGGTACCAGCGAGGACCGTGGTAAGGCGCCGGCGTGATTTGTACACAATGTCGAAGGAAACTATTTTATGATCATGGGATGTATTTTGTTACATTGACTTTGGCTAACTTGTGATTTCAGAATATTAAATGATGGTTTATGTTGTTTGAAAAATGAAAAATTATTTTGAAAATTTCACGTTGTTACAAGTTGGTATCAAAGCCTTGGTTTGAGGGATTTGGGTGCACCTTCGGGCGTAACTGAACTCAAACCGAGGATTTGAGAAAAAACAAAATTTTTCAGAAAGAAAAAGCATAAAATTTTATAAGGGATTTTGTGATAACCAAGGATGAAGCAGTGTGTACGGTCAGCCAGCGCCCGAATGGTAAAATCCCCAAAATACCCTTACAATATGTGCTATGAGATATGTTATGATATGCATGCTAGAGACGACTAGGTATTCATATTAGGACTAGAGTGGCCTGATTTGTGATTCCTTAGTCTAGGGGAAACCTGCTGCTATGAGATGCTTTGAGAGCAAGTAGGTAGCCAATGCATAGCAAGAATAGAGTACTCGTGATCCGGGGTCCAAGGAGGAGGACTTTGGGTGAATGCTGATGCGGTGTAGTCAGTAGGATAAGGCCCATACTATTGAAAACACCGGATCAGTGGGCAGTCCAAGTAAGAATCCTTTGGGTGTCGGAGGTCGAGTAGAGTTGCGTTATCGAGAGCGAGTATGCTCGATTGGGTCTCTGATATTTTTTCTGTTGTATTTCAGAGGCATCATGGTTGGGATGCGTCACAGACCTGAGACGAGCGGTGTGAGTGACGAGGAGCTTCGTCATATGATCCACGATGAGGTAGCCGCGGCAATCCAGGCCGAGATTCCGGAGATGTTCGGGTCTATCAAGACCACGCTGTTGGAGACTTTTGATGAGCGGTACGCCGCGGTGACTGAGGCTGCGGCCGTTGCAGGTACAGCAGCTGTGGCTTCTGCCAGACCTTAGGGAGGTGACTCGTTGCTATTCCGGGAGTTCAGCAACACGAAGCCACCCGAGTTTGATGGGACGCAGGATCCGATCGCTGCGATGAGATGGATTGCTGACATTGAGGGATGCTTCTACACATGTTCATGTCCGGAGCATCTGAGGGTACGGTTCGCTTTGAACCAGCTCCGCCTGGGAGCAAAGGATTGGTGGAAGTTCGTGACTGTGAACTTCACTCTTGCGGAGATTTCAGTCGTGACTTGGGAGAAATTTACTACTATGTTCAGAGACGAGTATGTTCCCCCGGTGGAGAGGGAACGGTTGGTTCAGGAGTTCTTGACCCTCAAGTAGGGTAATGATTCAGTTATGGTGATCACTCGGAAGTTTCATGAGAGGGCGATGTTCTGCCCTGAGCAGGTGCCCACTGAGCAGGCTCGGATGAGCCGATATTTGGGGGTACAGAGGAGGGGCATTCGGGAGTTCGTGTTAAACTCGACATACCGGACATTTGCCGAGCTCCAGGAAAATGCTCGGAAGAGGGAGATCGAGTTGGAGACTCGGGCCAGGGAGGAGGCCGAGTCTCAGCGGGTGGATCGGCGGCCGGCTCAGTCCCAGCCGGCAGCCAAGCGGACCAAGTCCGCTGATTCGAGAACGGGGGGTCAGAAGGGCCGCACTTGCGGAAAGTGCGGCAAGGGTCATGAGGGGGCCTGTCGATCAGGTGCTTGCTACAAGTGTTGCAAGGAAGGGCACATCGCTAGGGACTGCCCCAAGGGATTTATGGTTTGCTTCCATTGCAACCAGACCGGCCATCGGAAGGCCGAGTGTCCTCAGCTTCACCAGGGATCAGCACAGGGATCTGCGCCTACGGCTAGGACCACCGAGACTCGGCCGGTGAAAGCCGAGGCTCCGAAGGCTCGTGGGAGAGCTTTTTAGTTGACTGCGGAGGAGGTCCGCGCGGCGCCCGATGTCGTGGCTGGTATGTATTCTTTCGTGTATTTACTTTTATGCTGAGATATTGTGCTTATATTATGATATGCGTAGGTACTTTTCTTGTAAATTATGTACCTGCCTTGGTATTGTTTGATTCGGGTGCGAGTCGGTCCTTTGTATCTTTGGCTTTCAGTCAGCACATCGGTATTGATCGAGAGGCGATGAGTCGACCTCTGAGGGTTTCCATAGCGGATGAGAAAGCAGTATACACCACTGACGTGATTCGAGGATGTGTGCTCGAGATTTTTGGTGTCAAGTTCCCTATAGATTTGGTTCCTATAGCGATGGGAGATGTCTGTGTCATCGTGGGCATGGACTGGTTGAGTAAGTTTGGAGTAGTCATTAACTGCGAGAGACAGCTGGTGACTATACGAGACCCTAGTGGGGGAGTGCTTACAGTGTACGGCGAGGGGACCCGATGTGGGTCAGCGTTTTGTTCGGCTGCCAGGGCGAGACAGAGTTTGCAGCAGGGCTGCAGTGGATTCATAGCCTACGTGATGGACGCATGAGTGGCCGAGGGGAGGCCAAATTCGGTTGACGAGGTTCCAGTAGTGTGCGAGTTTTCGGATGTGTTTCCCGAAGAACTGCCAGGTGTGCCTCCGGAAAGGCAAGTGGAGTTCCATATCGATCTGGTTCCGGGAGCAGCGCCCATCGCCAAGGCGCCTTATCGCCTCGCTCCACCAGAAATGCAGGAGTTATCCTTGCAGCTTCAGGAGCTGCTGGGAAAAGGGTTTATTCGGATGAGTAGCTCACCTTGGGGAGCGCCGATTCTATTTGTCAAGAAAAAGGATGGTTCGCACCGGATGTGTATCGATTACCGGGAGTTGAACAAGTTAACGGTTAAAAACCGATATCCGTTACCTAGGATCGATGATCTTTTCGATCAGTTGTTGGGGGCATCTTGGTTCTCCAAGATAGACTTGAGGTCGGGTTATCATCAGATGAGGGTTCGGTATGAGGATATCCAGAAGACTGCATTCAGAACTCGTTATGGACATTACGAGTTTGTGGTGATGCCTTTTGGGCTCACCAATGCCCCAGCTGCGTTCATGGATCTCATGAACAGGGTGTGCAGGCCAATGCTGGATCGGTCGGTAATCGTATTCATTGATGACATTTTGGTATTTTCGAGGTCTAGAGAGCAGCATGAGGAGCATTTGAGGGAGATCCTTGGGGTTCTGAGATCAGAGAGGTTGTATGCCAAATTCTCCAAGTGCGATTTCTGGTTACGAGAGGTCCAGTTCCTAGGACATATTGTTAACCAGAAAGGGATTTTGGTCGATCCTGCCAAGATTGAGGCGGTGATGAGATGGGAAGTGCCGAGATCGCCCACTGAGATTAGGAGCTTTCTAGGATTGGCCGACTATTATCGAAGGTTTATCAGGGATTTCTCCAAGATCGTCGTGCCACTTACCAAGATGACCCAGAAAGGTGTTGCATTTTCATGGGGTCCGGAACAGCAGTCCTCTTTTGAGACCCTTCGTCAGAAATTGTGCGAGGCCCCGGTGCTCGCACTGCCGGAAGGGATGGAGGATTTTGTGGTATAATGTGATGCATCTATATCTGGATTAGGGGCAATGCTTATGCAGAGGGGACACGTTATAGCGTATGCATCGAGGCAGCTGAAACCTCATGAGTCGAGATATCCCACCCACGACCTGGAACTGGGGGCTATGGTGTTCGCCCTCAAGATATGGCGACACTATCTTTTTGGGGTTCGGTGTACCATTTACACGAACCATAAGAGTCTGAAGTACTTGATGGATCAGCCAAATCTGAACATGCGCCAGAGGAGATGGTTGGATGTGGTGAAGAATTATGACTGTGAGATCCTGTACCACTCGGGCAAGGCTAATGTCGTAGCCGATGCGTTGAGCAGTACGACGGAGAGCGCCCCGATCCGAGACGTGTGTATGAGGTTGACGGTGATGACTCTGATTTTGGACACCATCCGAGGGGCCCAGGCTGAGGCTACGAGACCAGAAAACCGAAAGAGGGAGCGGATTGTCGGGCTGGTATCAGAATTCGTTACTGATGGTCGGGGACTTATGACATTTCAGGGTCGGATTTAGGTACCATTTGTGGGCGGGGCGCGTACTATTTTGATGGAAGAAGCGCATCGATCGAAGTTCTCGATCCATCCCGGGGCTACTAAAATGTATTTGGACCTAAAGAAGGAGTATTGGTGGCCCTGTATGAAGAGGGATGTCGCATGGTTCGTCGAGAGGTGCCTGACTTGTCGTCAGGTTAAGGCAGAGCACCAGCGTCCGCATGGTAAGTTGCAGCCGCTGGAGATTCCCGAGTGGAAGTGGGAACAGATTACCATGGATTTTATCACCAAATTGCCAAGGACTGTTAGAGGGGTCGATGCAATTTGGGTGATCGTGGATAGATTGATGAAGAGCGCTCATTTTCTAGCTATCAGTGAGAGCTCTTCTGCGGAGAAGTTGGCAGAGTTATATGTAAGGGAGGTGGTATCGCGACACGGAGTTCCTGTATCGATCGTTTCGGATCGGGACGTACGATTTACTTCCAGGTTTTGGAAGAAGTTTCACGAAGAGTTGGGTACGAGGCTGCATTTTAGTACCGCATACCACCCGCAGACGGACGGACAGAGCGAGCGGACGATTCAGACGCTTGAGGATATGCTCTGGGCGTGTGTTTTGGATTTTGGAGGGAGTTGGGACACCTATTTACCCTTAGTAGAGTTTTCGTACAACAACATCCATCATTCGAGCATTGGTATGCCACCCTTTGAGTTGTTGTATGGAAGGAGGTGTCGCACCCCAATCTGTTGGGGAGAGGTGGGGCAACGGGTAATGGGTAATACAGATATTGTACTTCAGACGACCGAGCAGATACAGCAAGTCAGACAGAGATTGTTGACAGCTTAGAGTCGCCAAAAGAGTTATGCGGATAGGCGTCGGTCCGAGCTCGAGTTTCAGGTTGGTGACCTTGTGCTCTTAAAGGTCTCCCCTTGGAAAGGAGTGATACGATTCAGAAAGAGGGGCAAGTTGGGACCTCGATATATTGGACCTTTCAGGGTAATCGCTAGGGTAGGCAGGGTAGCCTACCGGCTGGATCTACCTGCTGAGTTGGGTCAGATACACGACACTTTTCATGTGTCGTAGTTGAGGAAATGTATTGCCGACGAGTCGGCAGTGGTACCATTAGAGGATATACAGGTGGATGCGGGCCTGAACTATGTTGAGAGACCAGTGACAATTAGGGATCGGAAGGTTAAGGTTCTGAGGAACAAGGAAGCACCCTTGGTGCAAGTGCAGTGGCAGCATCAGAAGGGGTCCGAGCTGACATGGGAGTCCGAGTCTGAGATGCGGGAGCAGTATCCGGAATTGTTTCCGGTATAAGACTTCGGGGACGAAGTCTGGTTCTAGTGGGGGAGAATTGTAACAGCCCGAAATCCAGGTACCCTTTTTATTTAGCCCTTCATCTTTAATTGTTGTCATTTTAGGGCTTTTATGTTGGGCGAGTACGTTGGGCGTACAAGGAGTACGTTGCGCGTACTCGCGTGCTTCATTTATACGCATTCCCCCTCGGGTACGATGGGCGTACCCAAGGTTACGCTGGGCGTAACTGGTCCAGACCCAAAAACCCTAAATTTTGTGGCTGGCTATAAAAGGAATGAGATGGCTCGATTCCTCAGCCACCATCCCTCAGAAAGAAACCCTAAGAGAGTGTTCCTTCGTTCTTAGCCCCTTTTGTGAGTATTCTAAGCTTGGTGGTGTCATTTCAAGGTAGCAAAGGAGAAGAGGAGTCCATTGTGAAGGCTAGAAGTTGGTGTTCAAGTGTAGATCTGTGCTTAGAAACGGTTGGAGCTTCATTCTAAGGTAAAAAGTTCGGATCTTGACTTGTAGTTCTTGTGGTATGCTTTATGGACCATTTTCTAGGGTTTTGGTCCCAAAGGTGGAGACTTTATGAGCAAGTAGTCTCCACTAGCTTAGATCCATCATATTCCTGGTCCATTTGAGTTGTAGAATCATAAAAATGTAATCTTGGACGTAAATGATTAGCCATGCATGAGATCTAGGTTCTTGAGTAGAAGTAGAAAGGTGTTAAGGAGTGTGGGAACCTTTACAGCCATGCCAAGGCTTAAAGGTTTCGACTTTATGAGTAAGGATGCTTAGATAAAGCCGGATCTAGAAGTTGAAGAAGTGGTTTAACCGATTAAGACCAGGAATGAAGAGTGTCTAGATCTGACTATTACGTTGAGCGTAACTCCCTGTACGCGCAGCGTACTGGGTGGAGGCCCCGACTTTTGGGTTGGTGATGTACGCCCCGCGTACATCAATCTGTACGCCCCGCGTACTGAAGATATTGACTTTTGTTGACTTTTAGGGTTTTGGTCAACATGTGAACTCTGAGTCAAGGAAGGGTAAAATGGTCTTTTACCCCCTCTGAGGAATGTTAATAAGGGGTAAAATCTAGTTGTGGGAGTCTATATTAATTAAAATGATATTCGTTATGAATAGGTGGGGTTGAGTCTTCGTTTGGGATTCGGAGATAGCGAGCACGTGAAATTCTAGACTTTCCACGAGGTGAGTTTTCTCACTATACTGTACCCGGAAGGGTTTTATTGTGTGACCGGAAGGTTGGACATGGTATGAATTGTATGCATTATATATGATAAGTTAATCGTTTATATGTGTTGTGTATGTTATGCTTGATATGGGCCGGAAGACATTATGTTATGGGCCGGAAGGCATATATGTTGTGGGCCGGAAGGCATTGTGATGTGGATCGTAAGGTAGGACCGGAAGGTTTACCGAGTCGGGACGGAAGTCCCCTGAGACACATGGACCGGAAGGTCAGGGCCTGGAAAGGCGTATGTGCGTAAGTAGTATTTTGGGGAACTCACTAAGCATTTATGCTTACAGTTGTTGTGTTATGTGTTTCAGGTACCAGCGAGGACCGTGGTAAGGCGCCGGCGTGATTTGTACACAATGTCGAAGGAAACTATTTTATGATCATGGGATGTATTTTGTTACATTGACTTTGGCTAACTTGTGATTTCAGAATATTAAATGATGGTTTATGTTGTTTGAAAAATGAAAAATTATTTTGAAAATTTCACGTTGTTACAACCATAATAAAAATCAGGTGTGCTCCTAACTCTTGTGGAACGCCTCAGAGGTACGGACTAATCAATTGGGTCAACAGGAGTTTCCTCCTCAGGTTGATTGCTAGTGTTTGAGATTCCTTCACCACTTGACTCTTGAAGTTCTTAAAGGTCAATTTGCCTCCCACTATTTCCTTGGCTTATGAACTCTCTCTCATGAAAGACTCCTCTCCTCGCCACGAAGACAACATTGTCACTCGGTCTGTAGAAGAGATAACCAAAGGATTTATGTGGGTAGCCGATGAAAATACACTGCTCACTTCGAGGTTCGAACTTGTTGTGAGTCTCACGCCTCACGAAAGCCTCGCAACCCCAAATCTTGATGTAGTCTAAAGCGGGAACTTTCCCAGTCCACATCTCATGAGGTGTTTTGGCAACCTTTTTGGTAGAGACTAGATTAAGTATATGGGCGGCAGTCTCTAAGGCATTCCCCCAGAATGAGATTGGTAATGAAGCTCAACTCATCATGGAACAAACCATGTCTAACAAGGTTCGATTGCGCCTCTCAGTCACACCATTCAGCTATGGTTTCCTATGAGGTGTCAATTGTGAAACAATTCCACATTCCTTAAGATAGTTAAGGAACTCGATACTAAGATACTCAACACCCCGATCGATTCGGAGCATCTTTATCTTCCTGCCCAATTGATTCTCCACTTCTTGTTTAAACTCTTTGAATTTTTCAAAGGTTTCTGACTTATGCTTGATTAAGTATATATAGCCATACCTATTGTAATCATCAGTAAAAGTCACATAGAAGCGGTTAGAATCCCTTGTGGCGGTTTTGAAGGGTCCACACACATCTGTGTGTATGAGGTCCAACAAACCTTCACCCCTAGCACAAGTACCAGTGAAGGGTGACTTAATCATTTTTCTAAGTAAACCAGATTCGCAACTATCATCTGACTTTAAGTCAAATGACTCCAAGACTCCAGCCTTTGGAGTTGGCCTATGCGCTTCTTGTTGACATGTCCAATACGACAATGCCACAAGGATGCCTTATCCAAACTAGTGGAAGAATCAATATGCAATACATTATTTCCTTAGTTATCTACAACCGACACAGTTTCATATACACCATCACAAGGTAATGCTTTAAAATAAAAAACACCATTATAAAAAGCATTAATACCACCACATTCATTATCAAATGAAAAAGTAAATCTTTGTTTGTACAAACCATGAAAGGAAATAATATTTCTCGCCATTTCAGACGAGTAACAACATTTATTCAAATCTAATATTAACCCACTACTAGCAATAAAGAACAAACTCCAATCTTGGTGACAAGAGAAGCTTTCCTATTCCCCATGATCAAGTTTATGTTCTCGTGCTCCACATCCTCACTTCTTTTTAGGCCCTACAAATCATAACAAATGTGAATTCCATAACCTGTATCAAGGACCCAATAATTAGTATATGGTGAGTTATTAAAAAATATAGTGTAAATACCTGCATGGGTGGTTTAACTTTCCCATCCTTAGCATCCTGCAATTGCTTGGGGCAGCTTTGCTTCCAGTGCCCCTTTTCCTGACAGTAGAAGCATTGTGCATCCTTCGGGTTGGAAGATGATGTGGTAGAACCACATTTGGTTCCACTCGAAGAGGAGCCATGAAGAGACTTTCCCTTGGTACCCTTCGAAGGGGTCTTCCTTTTTTTCCCTTTACCTTGCCCAATTGCCAGAACAGGGACTATAGTAGGAGTGGTAACAACATTCTTACCTTCGAGACTACTTTTAGCGGTCCTCAAAAGTCCTTAAAGTTTGCTTAGTGTGACCTCCTCCTTGTTCATATGATAGGTCATGCGGAACTGCTCATCACAGGAGGATAAGGAGTGTAGCATGATATCTATTGCTAACTCCTCATCAAAGTTCATATTTAACTTTAGCAAACGGTCCAAGAATCTTTACATTTTCTGCAGGTGGCCCGTGATGGACTCTCCATCCTTCATTTTTGTTGTTATCATGGATGTGATGATTTCATAGCTTTCCTGACGAGCACTCTAATGGTATCTTTCCATCAGGTCCTGGTACATCTCATAAGGGGAGAAATCTTCATAGGATTTCTGGAGTTCTGTTGTCATGATATCCAACATGATACAAAATACCTTAGCGGCATCCTTCTCATGGGTAGTGTACTCAGCAATCTCCTCGGGAGTAGCATACGACTCATCGATGACCTTAAGCTCCTTGTCGAGGACATATTCCTTGTCCTCATAACGAGTGACCATCCTTATGTTCCTAATCCAATCATTGAAATTAGTTCCATTGAAGATGACTCTCCCACAAAGGTTCATGAGAGAGAAGGAGCCAGTAGGGTTTGAGCTAGAAGCATTGTTGGAAGACATCTAAAAAAGAAGAAAGACAAGTTTAGATTAGATAAAAATTCCTTAATAAGACACCCAAATGAATTATTAAGGTTAGGACCTAACACAATATTTTATAACTTGTAAGAGGGATGTCATAATCCAAGCTACAAAATATTTGAAGGTAGGTGAATGGCGATTCACCAATTTCCACCATGAAAAACGAAATGAATTATTAGGTTTTAATTGGTTTTTGAAACTCCTGGATTCTTTTGAGATTCATTAAACAATTCAATGATATGTTTAAATCTCGATTGTGCCCTTCTAGTTTGTGACTGGGATACCGAGGATCACAAACAAGGTGTGAATAACCATGCAAATTAACTTGATACTCGTAATTTATCACCTAATCGATGTGTCGGTTAACCACACGCGCTCCACCGATCTATGATAAACCATAAGCCACCCGTTGCCACCCTTTTTAGTCCAAGTTAGTGTGTCGGTTAACCACTCACGCTCCACTAACGACTTATCAAGGTGCAAAGTGTAATTTCATGGGTTAACATCAATTTCACATTTTCCTAAAGTAACCAAGATTAGAAATTTAATAAAAAACATTTAGTTAATTTATTATCATTATACTTTTAATGAGAATTATAGTCTTTGTCCTACCCGTTCGGCTAACGACCCTTCATTAGTCAAGGAAACGGTGGGTGAGAGTGGACACCGATTAAGCCGCCATTTTATAGGCAACAACCTTATACCCCCTTATAGACCGGCTTCGTGAATATATATATATATATATATATATATATATATATATATATATATATATATATATATATATATATATATATGGAAAGGATCAAATGAGAACACCTAAAAGGTTGAGAACGCGAGAACATGTATATTCATTTGTGATTCCATGTATTTATTTGTGGAGAATTGAGAAATTTTTACGCACAATCAACATTAATATGCTTTTTCTCTTCAATTGAAATTAAAGGCGTAAAAATTTATCATTTCTCCACAAATGAATACATGGAATCACAAATGAATATACTTTGTTCTCGCGTTCTCAACCTTTTTAGTGTTCTCATTTGATCCTACTCCTATATATATATATATACATATATATATATATATATATATATATATATATATATATATATATATATAGTTATTAGTCTTTTAATAATATAATAGTATAAGGGTTGAATTTAAACTTTTAAAATTCTAGGGTTTGGAACTAAAGTATTCTAAAGTGACTTTACAAATTCGAAAACTTGAGGGCAAGTTTTGAAACTATTCAAAACCTTTCATTTCTATAGCTTATGATTGTTAATGATTTTAATGAAATGACCTTTGGAATTCCATAACTGGAGGACAAGTTATGGAGTCCATTAAAAATCATTTAGATCAACAATTACACTAACAAGCATGTCAAATAATTTCTATGATCTAACAAAACTCATAAGCATGCATAATTCATATCAACAATTTTCAAGAATCATATAAACTTAATATAAAACTTGAAACTTTGACAATTATCTTTGAAATTGGATAAGCACAATCATTACCACATCAAAAACTGGTTTAACAATCTAAAAACAGTTTAGGGTAATGATCGTAGTCCAATTCCAGCATTGAAACTTGAAATTCTGCACTTAGGGCCTCCAACTCGTCGAGTGCAAGAACCAACTCGACGAGTTGGATGAATTTCAACATGGATTAGTCGAGCCCCCCCCCCCCCCCAGTGGACTCAGCGAGTTTACTGAACAGTAAACAGAAAATTGATTTTTTTAGCAAGTTGCATCAAGTATAATTGAAAACAAGCCTAGTAGAATGACATACCTTTCTTGTTGTTTTGATTCCTTAAGACTTTGTGAGCCTAGAATCCCAAATGTGATGCCTCAAATGCTTCACACAACACCAACAACAATTGGAATAACTTGAGAGAAGATTATATTGCACCAAAATTGGCTAGCCCTCACTTGTGTATCGTAAGTGCCGATTTCCAAGCTTATGAGGTCCTTTATATAGTGAAATGCAATTAGGGTTGCACCATGCAAACCCTAATGTGCATGTCTTTCCATATTCCTTATGCCCCATGGGTTTTAACCTCCATGGAGCATCCATGGGTCACCCCATGGGTTTAGCCCAACATGTAGAATCATGGATCATAAGCCCATTATATAAGAATGAATGATTTACTAAATCAATCCCCATTTATTTAATTAGTCTCTTTTTTATCACAAAAATTAATTCCAAACTAATTCATGATCAATACTAATTAAATAATATGATTTCATATTAATAAATTAGAACTTATAATATATTAATAAATCATAAATATCCTCTTCTCACAAAAGTCTATCCAAATTGTTCCGATGTCATGCAACCCAAATGGACCATGCTAAATCGGGTCAAGTACATACCAAATATAGTTATGGACTTAGACACCTTATCCAACAAAAACAACCATCAGATTCTTCTTAAGGACTCAAAAACACCATAAAAGGAGGCTAAGGGTCGATTTCTAGGGTTTTCGAGTCTTAGATACTGGTAAAGAGGCCACCCGAAAGACTTAAGGTCTTTATATAGGGTGCAACACCCTAAAATTTGGGTTTCTTAATCCCCTCGTATTCCCCCCGTAATCCTCGTACGCCTAGCGTACGAGGCCTCACATTCTCGATCAACCCTTTGCAGTATGCTAAGCATACACCAGTGTACGCCTCGTGTAATGATTTTACACTAGTACGACTTGCGTACTACCTATCTACACTCCGTGTACTAGGGCTATCCTTAAACCCTAAATTCTTTGCCATAACTTCTTCATTATAATTTTGATTTCGACGATCCTTATATCCATGAAAAGGTAACGAGATGCTCTACGCTTTTATCAACTTATACTTTCCCGAACAAAAATCCAATTTCCATAAAGATCTGAGCTAACACTATACCAAATTACTCATTGGCTCAAAAACACAAACATAACACCCGGATCATCCAAATTACATCACCCACATCCAAATGGGTCCAAATCCTATTTCCTCAAGGATCCTAAGCTGTTTAATACCCAATATTGGGTCGCCACCCCCAAAATAGGAAACGATTCGGGATAGGGCGTTACAATTTGATCATTTGTCTTCCGGATATGCATGCTAGTGGCTCGGCCTCTATCCATTTGGTAAAGTAGTTGACTGCAACTACTAGGAACTTCACCTTTCCATATGCATCTGGGAATGATCTGACAATGTCGATTCCCTACTAGTAGAAATGTCATGGGCTAGTGATGTTCGTTAGAGGTGTCGGGGGAACCCCTTGCGCTGGAGAGTAGGTTTGGCATTCTATACATGTTCGTGTTATTGTTGTCGCGTCTTGGTGTATGCTTGGACAATAAATGCCCATCCAGAGTATCTTCCCTGTGAGAGCCCTTGCTCCTTCATGTGCACCGGCTGGCCCGACATGTGTCTCCCAAAGCGCTTCTTTTCCATTAGTTTCATCTATGCATTTTAACCATGGTTTCATGAATCCTTTTTGATATAACACTCATTCTATAATTGTATACAATGGCGCTTTAATCCTTACTTTCCTAGCTTCTTCGTGTTGCGGGGTAGAACACCATGTTGCAGGTATTCGACGATCGGTGTCATCAAGGTGCGTCGTTCTGGGGTCAAAGTGTGCACTTGGCGTTCGTCTATGCTTCTTTCCTTAAGCATGTCCACTAAAACTTTTTTGGACAAGTGACCGAAACACATTGATTCTAGTTTGTTGAGGATGTATGCTTTCCTATTCTCCCCTATTGGAATTTGCCTAATGGTGAAACTCTTGAGAGGTTTGATGAGTTTCTGAACGACTTTTCCGTACTTCTCCATTCACTTTTCCTTTGATTCGAACTCCATGTTTATTTGATTAGCCACCAACCTTGAATCTGTCAGGGCTATCACTGCGTCTACACCCATTTGTCTTGCCAATCATAGGCCGGCCAGTAGGGCCTCGTGTTCAACCTCGTTGTTAGAGGTATGGAAGTCGAAGTGGAGGGAATATGTGATTTCTTCCCCAACCAGGCTTGTTGAGATTAGGCCTCCCCATAATCCCTCTTTACTGGACGCCCCATCGGTGTATAGGGTCCATCCTTAGTTACCTCCTTACCAGTGTGAATCCAGTAATTCTTTTTCGTGGATGGCTGCTTTTACTTCTCGTGGTATTTCAAGAAGAAAATCTTCTAGAGCTTTCCCTTTGATGTTGGTACGTGGGCGATAGCTGATATCATGTTCCCCTAATTCGATTGCCCATTTTTTCAGGTGCCTGAATGTTTATGGCTTGAGTAGTATCTGTTTGATTGGGCAATTCGTCAATACTTCTATATGGTGCGCTTGGAAGTATCATCTCAAGCGTCGTGTCGCGTAGATGAGTGTGAGTACCAACCTTTTTAGGATAGGGTAGTTGGTTTTTGGCCCTTGTGGAGCTCGGCTGACAAAATAGACCGGTGTCTTCTTTCCTTCCCTTTCTACTACCAGTACCTAGAATATGGCCTCATCTGACGCTGAGAGGTATACCTGTAGTGTTTCGCCCGAGATGGGACTGGCCAGTGTAGGTAGTTTATGTAGAGCCTCCTTGACCTGCTGGAGCGCTATTTCTGTTGCTGGAGTCCATTGTAAGTTACTTTTTTCAATGCATCATTTGAGAGTGTGGAAGAGTGGCATGGCTTTCTCTGCCGACTTGGAGATAAAACGGATCAAAGCGGTTAGTTTTCCATTTAGCCCTTGAGTATCTCTCAAGGTGTGTGAGGATGGTACGTCCATCAACTCGTCAACTTTGACCGGATTGGGTTGGATTCCTTCTATGGTGACGTAGTACCCGAGGAATTTCCCTTCTTCTACACCAAAGGTGCATTTCCCTAGGTTCAACTTCATCTTGACCCTTTCTAGTATTCTGAATGTTTCTTTTACGTCTTCCGATACTATTTTCTCATCTGGGATTTTTATGACCATATCGTCAACGTATACATCGATGTTTCTTTTGATCTGTTTGGCGAAGATGGATTCGATGAGGCGCTAGTAGGTTGCTCCTGCGTTCTTTAGGCTAAATGGCATTTTGGTGTAGCAGAACGCACCATGGTCCGTATAAAAAGCAGTCCTTTCTTCATTTTCCTTGCTCATAAGGATTTGGTGATACCCCTTATATGCGTCTAGGAAACACTTCACTCTAAATCCTTGTAAGGATTCTATATTCTGATTGATTTATGGCAGGGGGTAACATACTTGGGGAAAGCTTTGTTTAGATCGGAATAGTCAATGTACATACGCCACGTGCCATCGTGTTTTTTGACCATGACGGGATTTGCAATCTAGGTCGGGAAGATTGCCTCTAGGAGTATTCCTGCCCTGGTCAGCTTGGCGACCTCAGCATTGATTTCCATGTTCCTGTCTCCCCTTTGAACTCACTTCTTATGGTTTAATCATGAGTTTGTGTTTTACGAATTCCCTGTCTACCCCCACTATGTCGGTAGGAGTCTAGGCGAAGATGTGCTTATATTTATTTCAGAGGTCGATCAACGCATGTCTTGTTGATGGAGGAAGGCTGCCCCATATGTTGATCGACTGATCCAGATATTATCTGTTGATGATCTCATTTTCGTTGATTGGCTTTGCCCGCGACCTTTTAGTTTCCTATATGATCTCTTTCGGCTGCATGATCTCGTAGTATCATAATTCTTTTGGCGGCGTTGCCAGGACCGTCCCCGATCCTTCTGTTGTGTTGAATTTTACTACTCCATGCATTGTTAATGGGATTGCTTTTAATTTTAGTAGGTTCGTTCGCCCTGAGGATGATGTTGTGCTCTATTGGATGCCTGATTACAATGTAGTCTATGAGGGTTGTCTTCCGCTTTGTCTTATCGTAGTTGGTCAACGTAAATGACAGGTGGATTGTGCCTAGGGGCCACAAGCTGTGCTATGTGAATCCCGTCAATTGCCCTGTTGCAGGTTTGAGGTTTCTTTCCTCTTATCCAGAAGGAGACAGAAACAATGTTCGTATACAATATCTGATGAACTTCTGGTGTCTATATACACCAGGTAGATAGTAATGTATCTGATGGATCACTGAATTATGAGCGGGTCGTCTCCTCGCTAGCCTATAGGTCATGGATCTTTTGTCGAGAATATTAAGCCCTACAGGGATTTTGCGAAGTTGTCTACTCCATTACATTCTCATTTCCTCCCTCTTTTGGATCTGATCATCAGGATCTCTTGGGGCTGGTCATGCGTCTTCGTCATGCCTTTAACATTTTCGGCGTCGAACTTGGCGCAGAGGCACCGTGCTACCTCTATCGGGTTTCCATTTAGTTGTTTGTCATCTATTTCCCTTTTATTACTGAACAGTTGATAGTGTCGTGTGTATTACTCTTATGGTATTTGCAGTACCATCCTTTTACTCTTTTGGTTGGTTGTCTGTCAGAGACTTTGTAGACATCTGGTCGTCTGCCTCTCCTATCGTCTCTTTGAAATGGCCTATAACGTTATTATGGGCGTTTCCCACGTCCAAAGTGTCTGCTGCCGCCAAGAGTTTCTTGGTGGTGTTGCGGCGGGCTGTAGTGCTTTGTGGTTGAGGTGGTCATGGCATTCAAGTACGCTTGTTTGGTTGCTTCTCCTTCTTCTTGTCTTTGGTAGTGTTCCACCTTTTCTTTTATTTTGACACACGTTTTGGGTTTCTTCCCCATGAGCTTTTTGGGCAGTGGTCCCGGGAAGAGACCCCATGTGAAGGTTCCTCTATTAATCCTTCGTTGTGCCTGGGGCATCTAATGTAGCTTTCATGAACTTGGTGAAGTACTCCCGCACTGTCTCTCCTTCATTTTGCTTGCAACCGATGATCGAGTGTGAATCTCCTTTGTACTTACGTAGTTGCATGAAATTTGTCAGTAAAAGATACTTTAGCTAGCCGAAATTATAGATGCTCCCAGGGCGAAGTGTTTTGAATCACGTTCCCGCATTGTCGTCTAAGGTTGTCGGGAAATACGTACACCATAATCGCTCATCCAACTTTAATGAGGTCATCGTCCATTCATATGTGTCGATGTGACTATCTGGATATGTGGTTCCATTGTAGGTCTTAAAGCGTGGCACCTTTATTGTATTTGGGATTTTATAGTCTAAAAGTTCCTCAGCGAACGGAGATGTCACACTTCTCGACAAACAATCTTGGTTTGGGATCCGGAAGACGCCCTAGGGGTTGAACTTGAGTAGTGAGGTATGGTTGTACCTGTAAGTCCCTAATTATGCTGGTGTATCGATCAGATCCGTTTGATGGTGCGGAATCCCAATCAAACGGATGATACCAGATCAAATAGAAGAAAAGGAGAAGAAGAAGATGATGAATCTTGTATGATTTGATTAGAATGAAGATCCAGATACAAGATTCACATACACTAACACACACTAAAGCTCCTTTCTTCTCTTTAACTTTCTCTCTATAGGACACACCTTAGAATACACACACTTAAGCTCCTTGTTCACTTCTGCACTCATGCACTCATCACCCTATATATAGTAGACATGGGTCGTGAATGGGTTTACGACCGTAAACCTGTTCACGGCCGTAAACACAACCGTAAACACGTATACGACCGTAAACACCAAGTTGTTTGCGGTCCAAGACACAAAAATACATTTTCCTAGAAAAGTAAAGTATAAACCATAATTTTGACCCAACTATCTCCCCATTGGTTTATAGCTTTCTTTTCTTAATTGACCCAACAATCTCCCCCTAAAAAGTACCTGGATTTTCTTGTCAATCTTCATCGAGAGCTTGGCTTCAACATTAATCTTCAAATTCTTCACAACTTCAATATGAACTTGATGAATCTTCAACAAATGACTTCATCTTGAGCAGTTGGACTTGTCTTCAAAATTTGACTCTGAACGCACATTGGGTGAGGAGGCTTCTTGTAGAGATTCTTGAAAGATGGCGCTTTCATCTTGAGAATCTTCAGAGAGAACATCAGAGAGAACAAATCTACTGGATCACTTCAGCAGGTTTATAGATAGCAACAAATTGATTGAGGAAGCTTCAATGCAATCTGTCATATAATCTTCAAGTCAGCCTCACCTTGCTTATGGGGTTGAAGGATTGAATGTTGAAAGAATAATCTTCATTTTTTGCTCCTTCGAATGAGAATTCTTCGATGCTCACGGATGAAGCTTCGGCTCAGAAATCTCGATACAGACTACATGAGTCTCATCTACATCTGAATTCATTTTTCAAGACAAAACAAAACTAAAAGAAAACTTTAGCACACAATATTTTTGGGTTTTTCATATTTTCTGAAAAAATAAAACATAAACAAAAATATTTTTAGATTTTCTGATTTTTCTAAACAAGAAATAACACTATTTTTGGATTTTTTTAATTTTCAGATTTATGTTTGATTTTTGAATTTTTTTTTTTAATTCTCCCCCTAAATTCGTGCATAGAGGAAAACTATGAACAAATTTAACAAAAACAAAAAATATTTGGGATCAAAGTTGTGAGACAACCTAAACTTGTTTATCGATACCTTCACCTTCATGAATATATCTGGTCAATTGTCGGTATTATGGTCCACTTAAACACGAAGGATATCGATAAACTTTTCTAAATAAACCATTTAGCTGACAACAACCACTGGTATTGTTGTCCACTTAAATTAAGCAGCGAGATATACAGACAACCTCTAAATGATTCAATTTTAGTTGCACTAGAACGTGTTCCCCACTTCCCGATATACCCTGGTTATCAAGAACTTCCTAAGGACTCCTTACTTTAGGTGAATAAACAATTATTAAGGAGGAAGTATTTAGAAATAGGTGCATATGTTGTGTCCCAGGTCAGATCTCTTTCAATCGCGCAGAAGGGACAACATATGGCTAACTAGGATAGAGGGATTGAGAGGTAGAATGTTGCATATGTTGTGTTCCAGGTCGGATCATTTCAATCACGCATAGGAGACAACATATGGCTAATAGATAGAAATAGTTTCATAGATAAGAAGGTGTGTAGAAATAGAGTTACATATGTTGCATTCCAGGTCAGATCTTCCAATCACGTAGAGGAAGCAACATATGACTGACAGATAGAAAGCAAGAAAATAATTTCCTATAGACCTATTTTATCAGAACTCCCCAGTCGCCCCGTCAGAACCAGAATTAAGGACATAAGTTTGTACATCAAGGAAAATTTGAACCATTGTACTAGATGCGTATTAATTTAGTGTATCATGTGGGTTCTAGTGTTTATCCCACTGCTCAATCTACCCGAGCGTCGTATGGTCAGTCCAAACAATACTATCTAAATCCACACTTTTAAATCCTTCGTGCCTACCAGCACATTGATCACAAAGTCTAAGCAATTCAGATTTAGTCCTTTACACATGTTTTAGACTGCCCATTATCACTTTCTTGATATCACTTCCCAATAATAACTACTAACGAAAAACTATTAAGAAAATGAAAATGTGTCTTTAAAACGAATCAGAGTAAGATAAACTCAGGGGTATAGAGGAGAAAACGCAAATCGTAATTCACCGATTGAATTTGCATCCAGAAGGTCTGAGAACAGCACGCATAATCTCAGAACCGATCCGAAAATTCTTCATGTCATTAAGCACTAACCCCATTTATGATCTCTTCATTTCTTCCTTTCTCGTAAAGGACACATACTCTCAAACGAAGTTTTGAGTGTTGCACAGTTGAGAGATGTCCCCTATCAAGTGCCTGGAACAGCCACTACCAACAAACTGAAGTATGATGATATGCCTCCATAGCTGCTCCGACACAGAGCGAGATCAGTTGGTCTTTGGAACCCAGTCCATTTTGAAACTGGGTCGACCTTTGTCATCTTTGCAAGGAACATTCTCCCATGACATGTCCTGTTTATCACAAATAGAAGATGTGGAAATATTAGAGTCATTAGGTGATTTGGGAGATTAAACCTTTGGAACCCATTTGTAGTTGGGTTTAACCCATTTCTTTTTCGATCTGATGGGTGCCTCAACACTTGCTTTTGATCTTTGTGACAACCCGAAATTTTCATTCGGTCAAACCCTAAAAGTCAATCACTTCATATTATAAGTCAAGTTCACTTTTACTTGTTTTTGGGAAAAATAAGTTCATTTGATTATTATAATAATTAATCTTTAAACGAACGGGTGAACGGATGGGCCGTCTCGGGTCTCGAAGTTTCTAAACCGCAAACACCTCATGTCTTAGAAGTTCATGGCCAAACTTTTATGTTTGGGTCGGAAAATCATCCAAAAACCGTGAACTCATGCATAAGCATGAGTTTACTCCGCAATCTAGTCATTTACCAAAAGAGTAAACTCAAGAACACTCTCAAGTATCATCCAAGATTTAATACAAGATCTTCAAACTTGTAAGTGTTCTAGCCATTTCAAGTTGGTATAACACTTAATCTAGTGATTGTACATCTTTTCATCCATCCATTTTTGTGTTTTGATTAGATTTCCAAAAACACCAAGAACACACACTAAGTGTTCTTAGACATATAGCTCATTTCAAGCTTCCTAATAGTAAGTACTTCCATCCTTGAGTCTTAATAAGCTTGTGTTACATGTTAACATCAAAGAAAAGTCCCAAGAACACCAAGATCAAGGTGTTCACGGTTTTGGGAGGCTCCCAAAACCGTAAACACCAAATATGGTGCAAAGTGGTGCCTTAGGGTGCCTAGATGCTTCACCATGCCTTAGGGACTTGTCTAGATTCATCCTTGATGAGTTTATCACACAAAAAGCACCAAAACCTTACATTTTCATGTGTTTACAGTTTAGGGATCTCCTAAAACCGTAAACACCCCAAAAGGTGCATAAAAGTCCCATAAAAGTCCAATGGTTATTCCTTATGTCTAAATCTAACCTAGACTATTGCCATGATTGAGCTAAGGACTTGAAAACCCCCAAATACCAAACTTATGGGTTTAAGGTAGTAAACTCATGAGTTTAAGGTAGTAAACTCATGAGTTTAAGGTAGTAAACCCAAAGGGAAATGACCATGACGCTGTAAACTCCTCAAAGGAGTGTTTTGTTGCCCTAATCCCTTCCTAAGGCCTAACCACCAAGTATAAATGCTTCAAAGGACTTGTAAAACCTCAAAACAACATATGGTCATAAGGTGTAGAGTTTACGACCGTAAACCCTTGAGTTTACTGCCGTAAACTCCTTGGGTAATGGTCACTAAAACCGTAAACTCCAAAGGAGTTTACCCTTGAACTCCAAACACTCTAGCTTTGCCCTACAAACACTTGGATGCAACCCTTGTGATCTTTAACACTTGAAACAAAGTGTTTTCATGTTCTAGAGTGTCCCAAATTAATTTATTAGTTATAAATTGGCTAATTAGTTATATATATGTTCATTATATGATAACTAGGCTCGTGCGTGTGTACAAGTCTCCATTTGTCACCTAGCACAGTATCCGACACTTCAATCCAATCCACCCGCTGCAAGTGAGTTCATACCCCTTAATCAATGTTTTAAATGATTTTAAATGCTTTAATGGGGGGAATACAAGTAGAAAACAATATGTTATTAAATCACTCATATGTATTTTATAACTGCGTTTTCATCTAGCAGATTTCACATACTTCAAAATGTGATGCATGAAATGGTTTTCTATCTTAAAATACCTTGGTAGCAAATGTATTTGTTCTGAAATGTTTATTAAAATGACATCAAGTCATTGTTAATTATTTTTCAAAACTCTTAGATGTCTTACAAAACCATTTTTACCTTCTTGAACAAAACTATATCTATACACTTATGTTCTTATATATGTATTGATGTTATAGTTTTCATCCTTCATTCAGTTTCTCACACTCTTGTGTAGCAAGAGTGTATAAACCTATTTGGGCAATCAATTACCTTCCAGTTAACTATTATAGGGATAGTTAGGAGATACAAAACATAATTCCTATTACAAGGAATCACATCAGAGTCAGTTCATTCATGAGTCTATACTATACATTACATGTTACATGAATACGCTTAAATGAATACCTTTACATAGATACATTTACCTGTATACACTTACATGGATACTTGTACCTCGATTCACTAGGATGATTTATTAGTACATTATGTGTAAATTGTCCTGCCTATCCCAGTTCAACGGGATATCTAGACGGGACTAACCATTCTGGAACCCACCTGTTAGCAACAGTGGTAGATGAACATCTACGGATGCCTACGGTTATTACTTATACTAGGGGTACCTTTACAGGACTAACCATTCCTTTAGCCTACTGTTCGCTACAGAGGTAAATGAACATCTACGGATGCCTACGGTTAATACTTATACTAGGAGTACCTTTACGGGACTAACCCTTCCTTAAACCTGTTGTAGCTACAAAGGAAAATTGAACAATCTACGGATGTTCAAAGGTTATACATTTCGCTAATCGCGACGCCGTGTTAATCCTAATACAAAAGGATAACACTTACATGCTTACATTTTTCCTATTACTTTATTTTGTGATACATTCACATAAACGATGAGTTAGACTAAGTATTGTTAGTAATAGTCAAAAGACAGGAAAAACTATCATTTTTATAGCAAAACATTCGGGTCTTGGTAGAAGACTACATTTCATACTAGTAGGAAATAAGGGATTTTCTATGGTTTTCATACTTATATCAACTGTTTCATTTAAAGAGTCACATGGCATTCATAACAGCTTTCCAAACACAAGACAATGACACTTAAATACTTATGAATTCACCAGCTTTAGGCTGATACTCGCTTTCAGAATAACTTGTATTCTCAGGTCACCAGTAGACAGGTACGATGGCCAGGTTTTGAGTAGACGGAGCACAGACAAGACTCGTCTTTTATTTTGATTGTATATTTTTGTGTCTTATTACATTGAAAGAACTCACATGTATTAAAACTTTACTTTTAATGCAATGGATGATGTTGTTGCTTGTTTACTACTTTACACTGTTGTGATACTGTACATGACGTCCTCCACCCCGGAACGTTTCCGCCGTTCTTGGTTTTGGGGTGTGACAATCTTGATGTTGGCCGTTGAGATGACTTTGATTTTGGCTTCACAGGAGCATCTCTTGGATTTGGTTTCTTGGCCGACATTCCCTTCTTGCCTTTAGGATTCAGATTCTTAGCCTTGTGGGTTTGATTCTTGGCCTTCTGCGCGTTCTACTCACCATTGTCTGAACGTGACCTTGAGGGGTTTCTTTTGAAGTATCTCCCTCTTGGCGCGTTCTGCCAGCCTTGTGCATAGTATGGAAGGTATGCGTGATTAGGACAATTTTGAGCAATATGACAAGGTGTTCCACAGTGAAAACAAGTCTTTTTCTTCACTGGGAAATTGTTTCTTCCTGCCCCTCGTGGCGTATCCATGCCTTGTCTCTGGTTGTTCCCACAAGCACACTTGCAGCAAGTTGGTTGTTTCACTTGATTTGGTGGCCTGTATTTCTCAACAGCAGGTTGATCAGAAGCAACTGAGTTCGAAGCAACAAATTCAGAGTTCAAGGAGACATTGGTTTGTTCAGTAGTATTCTCCTTGTTATCATCTTCCGCTACTTTACATACACAGGAAGTAGAAACATCAGTATTCTTCACTTCAACACCCTCAGTTGGCCCTGATTGTTCAGTCTTAACTGAAGCTGGAGCAGTGATTTGGCCATACTGAGTAGACATTTCTTCCTCATTGGTCTCAAGGGGTGGGTTATAGTTGTGATTAAAAGGAGGTGGCACACTGTGATACCCTAAACCCTTGGTTTGATTATCTTTAAAACTCAATTGTTTTTCAACTAAGGACTCGACTGTCTTACTTGATACGGTATAATTTTTGAAACTAACATCTGTTTTTCCACACTTAATTTTCAAAGTGTCAAGTTCTTCAGTTACAGTAGCAAGTTTTCTTTTAATGTGATCGTAATTTTCACACTTGTTGCTATAATCTTCTTGAAGCTTTCGGAAATCCTTGATTTTGGCTTCTAATTGAGTTTTCATAGGTTTTTGACCTTTCCTAAGGGTATAGCCTTCGTATTTGAGGTCCTCATTTTCTCTTTTTAATAAATTGATTTGATCTCGGAGAAATTTAATAGTAGTTTCACAAGATGGAGTACATGAAACTTCATTGACCAGGATGATTGAGGAACTCATTTTAAAAAAATATGCCCTTTGACTAAAAACTCAAAAGTCAACCCTAAAAGTCAAATTTAAAAAGGTCAAACTTAAAAGTCAAACTTGAAAAGTCAAACTTCAAAGCCAAACCGAAAAGTTAAATTTTAAAATTTTAAAATCAAACGAGAAAGTCAAAAGTTAAAGTCAAAGGTCAAACTTTAAAGTCAAAGTCAAAAACTTTAAGTAAAAAGTCAAAATTTAAAACCTAAAATCTTTGGTTGAAAATGGAATTTTAAAATAAAAGATTTTGAATTTTGGGCTAAAAATGACAAAATTGCGAAACTGGATGCGACAGGGAGTGCTTTTGAATTAAATTTGCGAATGAAATTATCTTGTGGTAAGGTAGCTTAATTGGTAAGGCGCTGGACTGATTAGGGGGAGACCCGGGTTCGATCCCCGGCACCTTCAATTTCGCTTCCTTTTTATTGGACGCTCTTGCGAGGAAGAATGTTGCAAAGCTTGCTGAACGAGGCTGGTGCGATGCGAGGCGCAAGCTTCGGACACACTAACAACGAATCTGAGGCGAAGACCGCAAACGAGGTGCGAACTGGAAACACTGCTGGACCGTGAACTCCGAACCGTACACATGTGATGCTGACCGTAAGCCTCAGACCGCACACCGAGGATCGTAAACTCGGACCGTAAACCTCGAAAACCCTAGCTGCTGACCGTACACACCGCCATCCCCTCGCTGGTTACGATCAAAAACAGTTTTTTTCACCATTTTTGCTCCAAAACTCGTTTTTATCAAAAACATGAAGAACAAACCCCCTTATTTTGCCAAGATCTATCCAAAAACGCATAAATCCTTCAAAAATAAGATCAAATAAGCTCCAGATCTGACAAAATTGATTGATACAATCCAAGCTCTGATACCAATTGTAAGTCCCCAATTATGCTTGTGTATCAATCAGATCCGTTTGATGGTGCTGAATCTCAATCAAACGGATGATGTCAGATCAAATAGAAGAGAAGGAGAAGAAGAAGATGATGAATCTTGTATGATTTGATTAGAATGAAGATCCATATACAAGATTCACACACACTAACACACACTAAAGCTCATTTCTTCTCTCTAACTCTCTTTCTAGAACACACCTTATAATACACACACTTAAGCTCCTTGTTCACTCATGAAATCATGCACTCCTCACCCTATATATAGTAGACATGGGCCGTGAATGGGTTTACAACCGTAAACCTGTTCACGGCCGTAAACACGACCGTAAACCTGTTCACGACCGTAAACACGTATACGACCGTAAACACCAAGCTGTTTACGGTCCAAGACACAAAAATACATTTTCCTAGAAAAGTAAAGTATAAACCATAATTTTGACCCAACAGTACCAACATGTTGTTGTATGCTAAGAGGTGTCCCGATGCTAGGTCATAAGAGCTTTGTTATTGGAATGGGAAAATCAGTGGTTGGATTGCTAGGAGTGGTAGGTTTGGTGCAAATATGTGGTTTAATGTGAACGACGAGTGTTGTGGGATCGTTGTGGAGGATGGTATGCTTGTTGCGAATGAGGATGTTTGGAAGGTCGCAGTTTTTTCTCTTGTCATCTGATTTAACGACGGTGCTTGTGAAAAAGCGAGCATACCGCTAGTGTTGTCTACCGTTGGTGGTGTCGTGCTACTTAAGATCGTTGTCAGTTGTTGGCTATGTTATGAGGCATTTTGCGTCAACGCAGTGGCAAAGGACGTCGACCCTTCAATGACTAGCCTCCGTAGTTCGCTCATCGGAGTGGTGGTTATTGTTGAGCCACCTTGTTGTGGTGCTTCACCGACAACCGTTTTTGGCCGCTGGGGTGTGGAGGTGGGGAGTGGTGATTGGTTCCGACGACATCATGGACCTGATGGGGTTCGTCGGTGTTCCACTATCTCCACCGATGTTGCCAATTGTCATCTTTGAATGTTATGAGGTGTGCTTTTGTTTGTTTTTCGTCACACACTGGATGGTGCCAAATGATGTGACATCGTCTCCCGATGATGCTCTTCACTAGTTTTGGTTATTGTGGTGAAGTTGTAAGGTTACAACAGAAGGAACCGTCAGTTGTTCTCCGGGAAGGGATCCCGGGAAAACACTCCGACGATCAAGTCAGTGGATAGACTTGGATTATTTTGAGATTAACTGGAAGATAGCGACTTTCTTTTTCGGGCACTGGATGAGGCCTTTTATATTGAGTTCTCTTTCCAGTCCGTACGAGACATAGGCATCAGACCCGACAGGATCGGGCGCGCTGATTGCGCAATTGTGCTCCTTGATCTGTCAGAGCTAACGACTGGTTCAGGTAGTAATGCGTTGAGCATCCCCTTTGTCGTTTGAAGCTGTTATGCTTTGTCGTGGAGTAGAAGGCGCCCCTGGCGGGGTCGGGCCTTCTCTGCGGGCGCCCTGCGCTTAGGGGTGTTCGCGAGCGTGAGGTTCCGATGGGCTTGCTCTATTAAGCGTGGGTCTGCTTTGAGGAGTTCTTTGGCGTGTCTGAACGTGACTTTTGACTCGTGGTGGGGGCACGTCATCACATGGGGTATCATGAAATCTGATTTGGGATAATCCAAGAGAATCAATTTAGAAATCAGGCCACTTCTAAATTCGAAATATAGAATAATACCTTGCTGTTTTGTGTTCTTGATAAGACAAAGAGAATCATAAGTATGATTTTCAAGTGTATGAGATCAACCCGATTTTGGAGCACTTCTCATCTTTATATAGATGTAAGAAATCAGTTATAAGTTGGTTAATGGAGGTTACATGCATTTTGGTGCCAAAAAGGGTTGGTCATCGCTAGGGGCTCTGCCCCTTGGACCTCGCAAGGTTACATGCATTTTGGGACCCCCGTATTCCTGAGTTCATATTATCACTCCAAATGGGCACCCCACACCTCCAACCTCGATGAGTAAATAGAACTCATTATATCTAAATATTAATAATGATTACACTAAAATATGTTGATAACATTAAAATCACCAACAAAGTCTTATCAAATATAGTCTAAAAAACCGTAACAATAGACTTGTATTGTTGACCGACAGAACAAAGCTTGGAAATGTACACAATTTGAATTGCTTTCAATTTCTGTGTCTTTATTAGTCTTTTTTTTTTTTTTTTCTAAAATACCATTTTATTTTATAGATAATTTATTTAGGTTATAATTATATTTACAACTTTAATAAAAAAATATAGATAGTACATTAACAATCCAATTAGATAATCAATTTTTTTGATAGGTTAATTTGCCATCTTATTTAAATTGGACACCTTTGAATCCTGAGTTCGCCATTAATTAAGCTTAAAAATAAGATCTATATGATGATGATAATATCATTTGTTATACATAACTGTCGAAACATAAATTATTGTATATGTAGAAAAATTGTTGTGTACGAATAACTTCCTATTATAATTAGTAGACAAAACTTCATAAATGGTCCCTGTGGTATCTAGAAATCTGAGGTTTAGTCCCTAAGTTTAAAAAACATTATAGATGGTTCATGTGGTTTCAAAACTTTTGATGTCTGATCCTTACTGCTAACGCTGTCACATTTTGTCCGTTAACTGAATGACATTTTCATCATTTCACTACCACACGAGCCATTAATGAAGTTTGCCTTTTTAAAAAAATAAAAAATAATAATTATTTAATATAAATCTCTCTCTCTCTCTCTCTCTCTTGTGTGTGTATCCTATAACCCACCTACAAAACCATTTGAACCTCATTTATATATGCATCTCTTCACCCAAACTAAATCCAACCACCAAATTGACAGTCGTGTATTTTATTTTTCTTCATCTCTTCACCCAAACAGAAACTACATTCGCATTTTTTGAAAAAAATTGTATAATGATCCACAATCATATGCTACTTTTGGGATGGGTGTAATCGACCCACCAAGATCAAGTTAAGACCTTTTTTAGCCAACTCAAACGCAAAGGCTTTGCCAATGCCATATGTGGATCCAGTAACAAGTGCCCATGATCCATATTTCTTGATGTTCTTTGGAGGTCTAAACAAATTAACGTAAACCCATTTGAGAATTGAAACTGAAGTCTTTAATATAAATAAAGAACCAAGAGGAAAAGAACAATAAGATAACCCTTGGAATTACCGGTGAAAACAACAACTATATCTCATCTCCATGTCATTGTTGGAACGAGATTTGTAGTCTTGCAACCCCTTCCCTAACCCATCAAACCCGTATCAGACTCTATACCTAATTTCTCTTCGGAGAAGATAGCAACAACAACGATCAGAAAAAAATAAGGAATTGAGAAAAGAAATTACTTTTCCGAAAGAGATGATAATTGGGTCTCTCATGATTTCTTTCAAAGAGGACGATTGAATTCTTGAGGACACAAATCAAAACTGGTATTATCATATGATCAATGTTTCATTCCTTCTTTCAAATCTTTCAACTCTACAAAGTATGAGTGGCTCTATCAATACAATCTGTAAATCCAAATCCAATTTCTTCATCTGATGAAGATTATCCACATTCGATTTAACAAGTCTTTGTAATTCCTTTTTCAAGTTATCGATCGTCACCTTCATTACGGTGGTCGGGTCTATTTCAAACACTGTGGCGAGGGAACATATTTTAGAAGGTGGGATGGGGAAGAAGAAGGTAGGTTGGGGAAGAAGAAGATGAGTGTGGGGATATTTGACTTTTTTCTTTTTCGGTGTTGTACTGGTATCAAACTCATCTATTGCAATTCCTTATCTAAGAGGAATGGCAATGAATTCACCTTCTGCCCTTGAATGAAACTTCCTTCGCCACGACTCATCGGAAAAAATCGAAGCAATGGAGGCTGTGTTCTAGGATGTTGAGAGAGAGAGAGAGAGCTTTTTATATTAAATAATAATTCTTTCTTTTTTTAAATAAGACAAAACTTCACTGATGGTCCCTGTGGTAGTGAAATGACGAAAATGCTCTTTAGTTAATGTATAAAAGATGACGAAGTTACTAATAAGGACCAAACATCAAAAGTTTTGAAACCACAGAGACCTTCTGTGAGGTTTTTTTTTATCTTATGAACTAAACTTCAGATTTAGGGATACCATACAGACCATTTATGAAGCTTACTTTAACAATGAATACAACTTCTTTCACCGACTCATGAATGCTACACAAACCTAAACATAAATTTGTCATATGTTAGTTTATAAATATTTCATGACCCATGGTACGAGACCAAACAACTCTCCATAAAGGATTTGCTTAGATAAATAGCAACATTTGCAACAAAAATAGTGGGAACTCAAATATCGAACAAAAGCAAATCGTCACAACTCACGAAACAATATAAAGATGATCGCATCTTGGCATATTTGATTGATGATGTTTTAACTAACAAAGACTTAACAATCACTTTGAAAAGAAGAGGGACTGTTTAGTAAATCACTCTAAAGTACAAGGTGTGTTATTGGGAACATCAATATTAGCATTTAACTAACAAGAGTACCAAAGGGCTTCTAGCCCAGCGGTATCAGGTGGTGCCTTCCCTCTTTGAGGTCGATGGTTCAAGTCCCGTCGTGGACATAGGTGGAATTAGGTGGTATTAGTTTAGGAGTAGATTAGATTTTCCGTTTAAAAAAAAAAAAAAAACTAACAAGAGTAAATTACTAAAATTGTTCCTATGGTTTGGTCAAAATTGCAAATTTGGTCCCTAACTTTCTTTTTTAGCATTCAGATCGTCCCTGTGGTTTGATTTTTGTGCAAAAAAAAAAGTTAAGGACCAAACATGTAATTTTGACAAAACCATAGAGACGATTTCAGTAATTTACTCAACTAACAAAGACTTAACAGTCACGGTGAATAGAAGAGGGATTGTTCAGTAAATCACTCTAAGCACAAGGGCTATTTTGTAATACCTTTTTGTCAAATGCAACATCGTCTCTTTACTCAAACCTCAATAGGGAAATTAGGAACGGAAGTGATCCCTAAACCCCCATTGATGCCCTGTGATACATCCGAGTTGAAGAAAGGGCAATTCCGATAGCGAGAAAGGGCTCTAGAGTTATCTCAATATCATACTAGAAGTAATATATATACACAACTGAAGAATGGCGAGTGACGAAGAGGATTTCGTGTTCTTCGGAACACCAATCGAGCGGGAAGAAGATATAACCAGCCGTAAGAAAAAATCGATTGCAGAAGCTTCTGGTCAGCTGCGGACCCTTGCTCCTTGGAAACAAGAGGTGTGGTTCGATTTTCATCCACGTTTCTATACACATATTTTTTCATTTAGCCGAAGTTCGTTTAGGCTCTGTTAATTGGTTATAGATAATCGGTTTGCATTGATTCAGGGTCAATTTACGTTTTTGCAGCGATTTTAGGGTTTTCTAATTTTGAGTTTTTGGGTTTTTGAATTCGTTCTGGTGCTGCTGATTTTTTAGACATTTGGTTTTAACAAGTATTTCGTGGTTTATCGTTTGTTGCCAGATATGAATCACAACTAAAATAACCTATTAATGCCATAACATGTTCTAAGCAAGCTTGGTGTTGTATTCCATTGAAAATGAACTATGATATGATGTGGCTTTCAGGTAAGAGATGAAGAAGGGAGAAGAAGGTTTCATGGGGCATTTAGTGGAGGATTTTCTGCTGGCTACTTCAATACCGTGGGCTCCAAAGAGGGTAAATACTGACGTGCTCTTAAACAACGAACTTCTTTTGTATACAGTTTAAGGTTTTCCTGGAGGTGGTTCTTATTTTTCTCTATGAAACAAATCTGCAGGATGGACTCCACAAACATTTACATCATCAAGGAAGAACAGAGCTGAAATAAAGCAACAAGATCTTTCAAACTTTTTGGATGACGATGAGAAAGCTGTATGTGTGATTCTCTTTTACTAATATATTCAAAGAGTGATCCATTTTCCTTGACATTTTATGTAATTCTATTTAAAGAACCTACTGGTATACATCTTGCATTCTGTGATGATAGTGTGAGTTGCCATCATTTTTAATCTGTTAATGACCATGCTTTGTGTTTTTATAATGTAGGAACTGGAAGGCAATTCTTTGGGGACATCAATGCAGTTTGACACCTTTGGATTTACTGCAGCAGAAGTGGCTAGGAAGCAGGTTGAGAAAGAACAAAATGAGAGGTACAATCTACTTTTCTTCTGTAATTTATTTTTGTTCAATTTCTATCATCTCTCATACCCTTTATGACATCTAATTTTAAATGCCTTCTTAATGTATTACAGGCCATCAGCTATTCCTGGACCTGCTCCTGATGAAATAGTTGTTCCAGCCACAGATCCTATCGGTTTGTTTTCATTTAATATAAAATTTTCATTTCATTTTGAATAGCATCTCACTATATCTTTCTATCTTCATGCTGTTAATGACTAGGTGTCAGATTGATGCTGAAAATGGGATGGCGTCGTGGTCACTCAATAAAGAGTTCAAAAACCAGTTCACTTTATGGTATGCTCTTCAAGTGTCACTAACATGTCAAATCAATCCAACATAAACTGCATTTGTCATAATCTAATAAAAGCATGCAGTCACAAGAAACTTTTAAAAGAGCCTTGAATGATCATCTCTAATTGCAGATGCTCGCAGAGAAGCTAGAAAAGCCTTTCTTGCTCTTTCTGAAGATGCAAAAGCACCTGTTGCGGGTCCCACTCAAGCTGAAGCTGAGGATGACATGGCATCTGCTGCAGAATTCTCTACTGATGGTGTTAGTCAGCTCCACAAAAGTACTCCAGTGCGTATATATATATATCCTTGTTTTCATCATGTTCCATGCATCACATGGATTTTAAAAGTGGTGACTGGTGTCTCATACTTTTTTTTTTCCAGGTTTATGTGCTAAATCCAAAGCAGGATATGCATGGTCTAGGCTACGATCCATTTAAAGGTGCTCCAGAATTCAGGGGTATGTATGTAATTTCCAGAAACTCGCCAACTAAATCGACATTCAACAACTAATTCACTCACCAATTTGTGTTATACCTTCAGAAAACAAAAGGTTGCATTTACCTGGGAATAAGGAATCAGGCCACAAAAGGCAGCCACCAAAGAAAGATGGCCTTTTCTCTTTCAAAAGTATGTTCTCCAAATCTTTGCATGCTCACTCAGTGTCAATGATATTCGTTCCCTCTTTCTTATTGGCATAATTTATGTCTTTAACTTGATAACTTGTTGGCTTGATTTCACTAGCAAGAAATGTTGCCCCTGGTTTTGGCATTGGAGCCCTTGAAGAGCTTGATGCAGAAGATGAGGATGTGTATGCATCGGGTTATGATTTTGAAGCTTTTGTTGAAGAAATCGAGGAACCTACAAAGTTAGCCATAGAGGATAAAAAGAAAACCACTGTAAAACAACATGGTATTCTCCCTGGTTTTAAATCCGCAACCAATTCTGACTACCAGTTAGAAAGGTAACATCTTTTTTCATTAAACATCATCTTTACACATCAAAACATGTTCTATACGTTGAGTTATTAACATTCTAAACACCTTTTTTTGTTACTGTTTTCAGATTTGATCCTCCAGTAGTCCCAAAAGATTTTGTCCCACGTCATAAGTTCCCTGCTACATCTGAAGTCAACCATAAAATGACGGAATTACCCCCGAAAGATGTCCCTCCACCTGAGGATAACAATTTAAAGATTTTAATCGAGGGAGTTGCGACTTTAGTAGCTCGTTGTGGTCCATTATTCGAGGAACTTTCCCGAGAGAAAAACCAGTCAAACCCACTGTTTGACTTTCTTAATGGTGGAAATGGGCATGATTACTATAAAAGGAAACTATGGGAGGCGAAACAGAAACATGGTGACAAAATCAAACCGCTTTTGAAAGAAAAAGCAACTCCAAATACACAGAAAATGACAGCAGAAAGCCGTGGAAACATTTTAGGAGAAAAGCCTCTGGTGAGAAGTGTAGCAAAAGACGTTCCTGCCCCTGTCAGTGTCACTGAAACTGTCAATCTTCAGTTCCATCTATCAGATACATTCACCGAACCTTCATCATTTGTGAGTCAGTCTCTAATTCCTCAACAAAAATGAACTAGTGTTTCACTTTGGTATTAATTTTTTTTGGATTTTAGGTGGAGCCCACAGAGATTACAAAACCATTCCAGCATGACCCTGCAAAGCAAGACCGATTTGAGCAGTACATGAAGGAAAAATATCACGGAGGCTTACGCACAAAAGATGCTGGAGGATCGAGTAAAATGTCGGAATCTGCTCGTGCTCGTGAAAGATTGGAATTTGAGGCTGCTGCAGAAGCAATAACACAAGGAAAATGGGGAAAAGAAAGTCAACCTTCCGGTCAACAGATTTTGGATGTGCCAGGTGGCAGAGGGCTGCAGTTCACTTCTGGTGGATCCGAGGCACGTTTTATAATTGAGTAAATTACACGAATGGTCCCTATGGTTTGGTGTAATTTGCACGTTTGGTCCCTAATTTATATTTTTAACTCGGAATGTCCCTACAATTTGTTTTTGTTGCGCGCTTGGTCCCTATCTTACCTAAAAAGACTATTTTGCCCTTGATTTTTTAATTTATATAAATAAAGGGGGGTAGGTAAGGTAAGGTAAGGTAAGGTGATGTTGGGGGTGTGTTTATTTAAATAAATTAAAAAATCAAGGGTAAAATAGTCTTTTTAGGTAAAATAGGGACCAAACGTGCAACAAAAACAAACAGTAGGGACCTTCCAAGTTAAAAAATAAGTTAGGGACCAAACGTGTAAATTACCCCAAACCATAGGGACCATTCGTGTAATTTACTCTTTATAATTTGTATAACACCTATATATTATATAACATTTGACTTTTTAATTCTCAGAAAATGGAAGTTAGTCGAGGTGAAGAGACAATAGAGAAGAGTATGTTCCCGAAACGTGAAGAGTTTCAATGGCGACCTGCATCTATTTTATGCAAGCGCTTTGATTTAATCGATCCTTACATGGGAAAGGTATTGTTTTACTTTTTTTTTTTTTTTTTTGAATTCTACTTTCAATGAAAATTTATTTAATTTTATTGTGTTTGCAGCCACCACCCCCTCCAAGATCAAGAAGCAAGTTGGATTCTCTCATATTCATGCCAGATTATGTTAAGGCTGCAACAGAAGTGGAAAAGACATTCTCAAACAACAAGTTGAAGTTATCTGTTTCCCAATTGGATGAAAAAGGCGAGACAAGTGTTGAAGATGTTGTTGAGGTTGAAAATGTTGAGAGACCAGTCGACCTGTATAAGGTAATTTCATTTCATTTCTCTTCTCTTCTCCCATTAATCAAAGCATGATGATACATGATGTGGGTTGTCTGACAGGCTATATTCTCTGATGATTCGGATGATGAAGAGGGAAGTTCAAACATTATTATTAACCAACCACAATCAGAAGATCCAACAAAGAAAATAGAAGCTGCAAATACGACTTTAAGTCGTTTAGTGGCTGGTGACTTTCTGGAATCTTTAGGGAAAGAGCTCGGGCTCGAGGTCCCCCCTGAGAACCATGTCAATGTCAAACCCCCCCAACCTACTCAAAAGTCAACTCCACAGAAACAAGAACCCATCAATTCCGATTCCCATAAAGACATACAAGAGAACAGCTCTAAAAACAATGCCTCAGAACTTAATCATGAAAAAAGAGACACCAAGGTTGAAAGGAAGGGAAGTTCTTCAGAGGACGATAGGAAACGGAAACGATCTAGACGACATCGGAATCGGAATAGGAGTAGTTCGGATGGGAATGCAAGTGAGTCCTCTGATGATTACCGGGATCGGGATCGACACAGTTCGAGACGGAAAGAGAGAAAGAAGGAATCTTCTCGCGATCGAAGTAGTAGTCATGGGAGACATCGAAAGCATAGAAGCCGGGATTCGTCTAGCAAATCCCGACGTTATGAAGATAAAGATTATGGAGATGGGAAGAGAGAGAAGAGGAAATCGAGAGACTGAAGAAGAATATACAAGTTTTGGATTTTTTTATTTACATAGAAAATGTAATGTCATTGTAATCTTCAACAAGGATTTTTGGTGTCGAAATGAATTTCAAGGCTACAGTTGTTTTAGTTGTATTATGATGTGTAGTTTCTGTTTTTGGTTTTATCAATCCATTGATGGTTGATTATGGTAAGTCCTTTTTGATTCTTGTACTTTAGCTGCACTTTTGATCAACCAAAGAAACCAAGTGTATCATCATTGAGTATTGGTATGTAGTATTTACTTAGAAACAAGACAATGCTTGTTTTAGACACAAATGAGGGTTATTACACCCGAAGCACATGAGAAGTAGAAAAATGGTTATAAAAGTTCAGCTTTGGTCCAATTGAATATATGCAATGCCCCAAAGAGCGATTAGTCTTATCACAACATCCTAATCAACTTAAAATTTATTATTAGTTCACTTCAGGGTTCAAAATATTATTTACAAGCGATGTGGGAGTCTCCCCCACTTAAATACTTCTTGATAACCTACTGCGCATTCCACCTATCTCAACCCAAAGGGGAGAGGGCAACACATGATCCCTTTCGTCTCAAGTCAAAAGTAAATGATAAAAATGGTGTAATATTTGGCTCAATGAAGAAGAACCTCTCTTATGAGACATGAACTCCAAAAATATCAGCTGCAGATTTTGCCATTATACTTGAAAATTCTTTAAAATTAATGACACCATCGCCATCAACATCAGCTTCTTCGATCATCGCGGTGAGTTCACGATACGTCAATGGCTGACCCATCTTTGCCATTGATTTGGCAAGCTGCGCGGGCGTGATGAATCCATGTCCATCTCGATCAAACGAATGAAAAGCCTCAATGAGTTGTTTTTGATTGAGAAGAATTTCTTCGGTCTTCACATCAATGGACATGGCGCTCACCAGTTCTTCAAATTCGACAGCACCATTCCCATTGGAATCCATATTATTGAAGAGTACATAGATCTGGTCACCGGAAATTTTCAGACCTAGAGAACGGAGGAGAGCCGCCAGTTCTAGGTATGTGAGCGAACCGTCGGAATCCATGTCGAATCGGGTGAAAATTTCACGTAGCTGGTTGAGCTGTTCGATCGCAAACACTCTCGCCATGTGGTGGTGGCTTGATTTCGTATGAATTAATGGTGAGGGTGTTTAAATTTTTTGGCTGATTTCTTAAATGGTGGCGGCGGAGGACGGTGATGGTGGATGGTGGCAATGGAATTCGACGGATGAGGGTGGTTGAATAGAAGAAGCTGGAGGCCTGCAACTATAAATTGGAACCATCAATGGTTGATAGCCAGGCCTCTTGTTGGCATGCAAATAAATAATGGAAGCTGAACGGGAACCACAAAGCGAAATGAGTTTCTCATATATAGGGGGAAGAGAATTTTCATATTTGGTCCATCTTCTAATAAACGTTGCAAATCTAGTCCCTTTACATGGAATTAGGTTATGCAAGTCCCAACAACCAAATGCCTATGTTTGGGCAAAAACCTCTCACTCTTCAAAATTTTTATCTCAAAATCTAAATGTGGAAGGGTAGCCCTGCAAGTTTTCATCCCCAGAATATTTCTTTGTAAAGAATAAAAGATGAAAAGAAAGTTTGTTATTGTAAGTTTGTAAATATTTTTTTTGTTGATAATACAAGTATATACTGTAACACTCGGTTCCATATATAAATTTCATATCTTTAATCTATGAGTTTTTGGGTGTCCACGACGTGGTGAAAGGATCACCACAGCGTGGGAGCATTGCATGAAATGCGTGTTGCACTTGGCCGCCATGATCTGGACATTTATTGCACACGACGTGGTGGTGACAACAATGTAAACCCTAGATTTCTGGGTTTTGTGCACTATTTAAGGGAAATGGTGGCTAGGGTTCCTTCCACCTTCAGCCTCCATCACCTCCAAAGTGCCTTTGACAAAACCCTAGCCTCCTTGTAAGTTTTAAGCTCATATTTGGTGTTTTTGTGACCTTGGAATGAAGAAGGAGTATCTAGTGATTAAATCAAGCAAGCAAGACACCTCCATCCTTTTGTGCACCTTCTGGACTATTTTTAAGCCCTCAAGTCCCTATTGTGATGAATTCTTTCTTTTAGATCTAGCTTTCTTAACATTTTTTGGTCCATATATGAAGTTTGAATGATGAGATAAGATAATTTTGCTACTGTGTGGCTCACCAAAGTCCCTTTGTAACATCCGGAAATGAGGTATAGTTCTCTGACCTTAATCTTTTATGTATTTGTTAAGACTAGTCCTTATTGAGAAAGGATGGCAATTGAGTACGCGGGGCGTACTATAACGACCCAATTTTCACGTCCAAAAATTTCATTTTTATAAATTACTTTAATTAAAACATTCGAAGGAAAACATTGTCAAATCATAACATCTCATAAAACTGTGTATAATGTCTAAAAATCCAAATCATAAAAGAGTGATAATATTAGAGTACAACCCAAGGAAAACTCATAATGTGGAATCTGGGGTGTGTGTATGATGTGCAACTACCGCACCGGCTCCTTTCCCTTCGCTGAAGAGGTACCTGAAACAAAACTGAAAACTATAAGCACGAAGCTTAATGAGTTCCCTCATCGTACCACATACCATGAAATGCATATACTATCAGGCATATCTGGGTGCCCGACCTACCCCTTCGGCCCTGTCGACCGGATAATGCCTAGCATATCTGGGTGCTGGCCTCCCCTTCGGTCCTGTCGACCGGATACTGCCTAGCATATCTGGGTGTTGGCCTTCCCTTCGGTCCTGTCGACCGGTAACTGGGGACTATTTCACCCCTACTACTACCACATAATATCATATCACATATATCATAAACTGGCTAGCATGGTTGGGTGCTAAACTACCCCTGCGGTCCTATCGACCGATAGTCGGGGACTATTTCATCCCCTACTACTGTCACATAATATCGTAATATGCTAGCACACATAAAACATAACAGGTAGCAGCAAGCCTAGATGAATATCACAAAGACCATCATCTCACATACATCTCCTATTAGTGGGCCAACATTGTGGCCGTAGACCCACCGCTACTGGAAGGTAACTCACCTCATAAGGATGACTGTTGGAAAACTGCTCGACAACTGTCTAACTGCTGCTCCGGTAACCCTTCGACTATAATCCCACAAAACACACAGTTAGAACCTGATATCTATTTTTTTAGGGTAAAATGACTAGTTTACCCCTAACCAAGTCCAAGTCAAAGTCAACTTCCAGTTGACCTGACTCGCCGAGTTGGGCCGCCAACTCGTCGAGTCCCTAACTCCTTACCCGCCTTATCCACGCCTCTACTCGTCGAATTTAGCAACGACTCGACGAGTTCCCCTTCTATATGAACATCGAATGGACCTTCATCCGACTCGCCGAGTTGTATGAACAACTCGTCGAGTTCATCTTCAACTGTAAGGAGATTGCCTTGGACTCGCCGAGTCCGTTCTTGCACTCGTCGAGTCCAATGAACTCCAGATCTAAGTCTAAGTCTAATACGTTGGGTCACTCCCTTGGACCCCCTAAAAACCCTTTTAGTGCTCAACTGGGTTCCTTCAAACCTTAACAGAAAATGGGAGTTTTGCCTCGGACTCGCCGAGTCCCAAGAACGACTCGTTGAGTCGGGCATGTCCAAGTCTCATATCTCGATTTCCAGCATACAACTCTTGACCAAAAGGTAGATCTAAGCTCCTTCAATCGTTCAAACTTTACATGCATGCATGGGACTTTGAGCTCAAAAGGTCATAAAATAAGCTCTTATGATGCATGGGATCTTAGATGGGTGCAAAAGCAACCCCTAACTGCCTTGTGACTCCCTTACTGGCATGATTCTGAAGTCTCAACCCCCAACCATGCTTGCAATCATGGTTGGTCACCAAAAATGGCTTATAAAAGCCCTAAATCTCCCTAAAAAGGGATCTAACAATTGAAAGAGCAAGGTTACAACTTTATACCTCCAATGAACTGTGGAAGATGCACAAACTCGGGTTCCCTTGGTCTTCACTTGTTTCATCAAGCCTTTCCCTTCCTCCTTATGGTCACAACTAGCAAGATCCACCAAAAATGCCTTAGTTCTTCTCAAAAACGGCTAGGGTTTGCTTAAGGGGAGTTATGGAAGCATTGGGGACGAAAGTGTAACAACCCGAAGTTGTTCATCGTCGAAAACCTATTCTACCCGTATAACTCGCCGTATATCGAAACGTTCCGATGTCGTTTTTGGGTTTAGTTAATTAAACTTATATGTTTAATTGATGCTAATGAGTGTCCAAACCTCTTAGGAACTCATGAATTTAGCTCAAAATGTTTAATTCACAAATTTAGAGATGTACTCGCCGGGTTACGGTAACTCAATCGGGTGCGACCAAAAGCCCCGCTTAATGCCGGTATCGGGTAGAATTCCACCATGTCCAAGTTTTGCGACCTATATAAACGTGTTTAACCTTTCATTTGAAGCTTTTTCTCTCTCTCACTACTCTCTCTCTAACCTCTCTCCTAAATCCAAGTTTAAGGGTCCAAAACTCAATTTTAAGGCCTCAAATCCCTAAGGTACCTTCCTAACCTTAATGTATAGCATATTTGGCTTCCAAATTCGGGATTTAATCATGAAATAAGGCCTTGAATGTGAGTTTATGGCCTTGGTAGAGGCTTAGGCCGTAAACACATAGTTAAGGGGTTTTTAAGCCCTAAAACCCTTCCAAACCACAACTAGACTTTAGATATGGCTTAATGACTTCATGGAATGGACTTAGAACATTTTAAACATGGATTTTGAAGGACTTGAAGGAGTTTACGGCCAAGGCACATGCTTGGGCCGTAAACTCATAAATATGGGGTTTTTGTGACCTTAAACCCTTCCAAAACACTAATAAGGGTTAGATATGAATTTTAGAATAATTGGTTTTAGCCTTGGGACACTTGAAACATATTATTTGAGGGATAATTGAGAGTTTACGGCCAAGGCTTGTGCTTGGGCCGTAAACCCTTCATTTTGGGGTATAAACTCCTTTTAAGGTGTTAGAAAGCCACTTTAACACCCCTAAAGCCTTAGAATAATTTTTAGAAGTGCATACAAAAAGTTTTTGGCCTTAAAACATAATGAATAACCCTTTAGGAGAGTTTACGGCCATGAGGGGGGTCTCATAGGCCGTAAACTCCAAAAACATCCCAAAAGTTCCACAAAAATTCATGAAAGGTCTTGGAATAATTTTAGCAATCACATATGATTTTTTTGGAACCAATAACACAATTTTTCATGAGTATATAGGAGTTTACGGCCATGAGTCCTATGCTAGGCCGTAAACTCCCATAAATATGTCCATTTGGTGTTTAAAATTCATTCCAAGCCCTTAAACCAAACCTAGAAATTTTCCCCTAAGTGTTTCAAGCCAATTTGCACCATAAATCACCCCACCATGAGTTTACGGCCGTAAACTCATGGGGAGGGGGTCATTAGGGCCGTAAACTCCATAAAGAGTTTACTCTTGAAGTCCCAATTCAATATCCTAGCTATATGTGTCCCCAAACGCCACCCGGGTCCCTCCAAACACTTGTAATGGGGTGTTTCCGCGACTAAAAGTGTTTGTCCCTAACAATCAAATAATCTAAGTCCTAATTAGATACAAATATGTATCTTTGCATTATACTTAGGAACCTCGTGCGTTTGCAAGCCCCGAACCAACGTTTAGCATCCTAAATCGTCACATTTCTCGTCCAGTGAGTTCATACCCCTACGCTTTTTCCGTGTTTTTCAATGTTTTCAGAGGGGGGGGGGGGGGAATACAAGCAAACTATAACTTTTTTCAAAACATAACATTGATTTGTTTCAAATAATATCTGGCAAATTTATAAACGCTTTTACTCCTTATGTATTATGCTGAGCATAAGGGATGATCTATCAACTACAACTAAATGGATTTTAGTTAAGAAAATAACCAAACTAATCAAATTATTATGGGAATAATTTGGGGGTTCTTTAGTTTTCATTTTATCATGTACTGATATGTGTATAAAGTTATAAGATAAACTATGTCTGATTCAGTTTATCTCTGTATCATTTGAATGTATTGCCAGATAGTTTCATTGTATGTATCTATATTCACTGTATCATAATCTTTTGTATGTTTGATATCGTATGAGAACCCTGTGAATAATTTAGTACTAATTTGTGAGTTAGTCACTACCCTTTATGGATGATCAGTAAATCCTTCCCGGAAGTGTAACCAGAGTCTCCTGGAGGGAGAGCGAGGAATTTGTGAATAGATCTATTCGGGACTGACAATCCCACACCTTAACTGCTAGCTACAGTTAGGCGGGCACGCCTAGGGTGACAAATTCTGGATATCGTCCGACGTCTGACAAGCGTCAAGGAGGTCTCGTTGTCGTATCAGCATGGTTATCCGACTCACAATATGTATTAATATAAGTTTATTCACGGTTTTGGTTTTAGAGATATATATCTAGTACGGGATGGTAATCCCATGGTTTTTAGTCTATAAGTTTTATATCTATTGCAGGATGTTATTCCTATGGTTAGAATCTATATCTAGTTCGGGATAGTGATCCCATGGTTTTATCAAAATATCTTATATCTAGTTCGGGATAGTGATCCCATGGTTTTATCAAAACATCTTATATCTAGTTCGGGATAGTAATCCTATGGTTTTATCAAATTATCTTGTATCTAGTTCGGGATGGTAGTCCCATGGTTTTCAATCTATATTTTCAAGTATATCAAACTATCTTGTATCTAGTCCGGGACGATAGTCCCATGGTATTAAATCTATATGTAGTACGGGATGTTAATCCCAAGGCTTTCAAACTATTTTTCCATCTACAGTTCACGTATATTAAAGTATTTTATATCTAATTCGGGATAGTAATCCCAAGACTCTCAATATATAGTTTTGTGTATTAAACTATACTATGTGATATTAAATCGGTCTTGTAATTAGGAAAATATGGGATTTCCTGGGGTAACGTATAACGCGTAATTGAACTGTAATGAAGGATAACTAAACTGTTTTACATAAGAAAATATGGGATTTTCTTGGATAACAAACCTTTTCGGAAAACTAAAGGAAACTGGTACATTTTTCAACAAATAAACATCTTATGAACTCACCAGCTTTATGCTGATTTTCAAACCACGTGTATTCTCAGGTCCACGTTAGACAGGTACCCGACGATATCTTTTGGAGAAGACGGAGTGCTCAGAAGACTCGTCTCAAATTTTGTTCATATGATATATGTATAACACTTGTACAATTTACTTTTGAAACAAATGTAAACTTTTAAATATATGTAATGTAATGGTTGTTTACTGTGATTACTATGTACATTGGATTTGATACTCAACGTGGAGTCAACCCCGGAAATGTTTCTGCCTTTGGTTTTCGGGGTGTGACAGAAAGGGAGGCTGAATAAGTGGTTTAAATAAGGTGCAAACCCTCATCTAGGGTTTTGTCCGGATAGCGCCTACTCGCCGAGTCTGGACGCGGACTCGTCAAGTAGGTCATTAAACTTCTGTGTCCAATACGTTCTGAATCGACGAGATGGGGTCCAACTCGTCGAGTCTAAGGTCAAAATGCAAGATACTAGAATAAAATACATACCAGGAACCAAGTGCTACACGTACGCATGTGTACACACATCGTACTCATGCACTTTGCATGATCGCAAAGGTCACTTAGTACGTTGGGCGTACCAGAGGGTACGTTGGGCGTACTAAGCTCAGAGTAAAATCCTAATGCCCTTTTGTGCCCTTATTTAAGGAACATGATGACCTTATTTCCAGCCATAATTTCCAGTCTCCAACCTCCCTCAAACCCTAATTTCGTATTCCTAGCTTGTGTAAGTGTTTGTGGCTCATTTGAGTGTTCTTGTGAAGCTTTTGGTGAATAAAAAGCCTTGAAGAAAAAGGAGTATCTCCTATCCTTTTAAGTGTATTTGGTTGTCTAGATTCATAAAAATGGGAGCTTGATCGTCTAAACCTATCCATACATGAGTTATGTGTACTTTTGTGTTAAGTAGGTTAGAGTTTGTGAGTTTGGGACTTGTTCAGCCATGCTAAGGCTTAAAGTCCACGACTTTATGAAGTAATAGGCCTTATTCAGCTCAGATTTGTAGTTGTAGCATTTGTCTTAACGGATTAAGACCAAGTGAAGTGAGGAGTGGAAGTCTAGGGAGTACGCCATGAATACTCCTAGCTACATGCAATATAGCACTGAGATCCCCCAATGCATGCATGGTTGGTTGTACGCCCAACGTAGAGGGCTGTGTGCCCAACATACTCACTGGGTGTTGACTTTCGTTGACTTTTGAGCTTTTGGTCAATTTGTGGACCTTTGGCCAAGGAGAGGAAAAATGGTTTTTTCACCTTCCTAAGATTTTGTAAAGAGCTCGGTCTAGCATTTTGAGGTTATTAGTATTAATTACTAGTTAGAATTGAATGTAACATAAATAGGCGGAGTCTAGACCGACTGTTCGAGTGCGAGATTGATTGCTTTCCAACGAGAGGTGAGTCTTCTCACTATACTTACATGTGTGGTAACTTTTGTCTGATCGGAGGGTTTTATTCATGTTATGGACCGGAGGGTCTTAATTGTATTATTGACCAGAGGGTATTATCTTTTTATGTGTTATTATGCATTCTGTCTTTGTGACTTATGTTGTTATATTATTCTGTGTATCTGTTGAGCTATGACCGGAGGGTCCATACCTAGACGTGAGACCGGAGGGTCTTCACTGAGATATATGACCAGAGGTTCCTTATCGAGGTTTAGCCATGAGAGGCTAATTATTTGTGTATGTGGTGTTTTGGGGAACTCACTAAGCTTTGTGCTTACAATGTTGATTAAATATGTTTCAGGTACACCTCAGGATCGCGAGAAGACACCGACATGATTGCACACACTAGCTTGATGATTAGGGTTTATGTGGATTCTGGGATACTTGACTTTGTTTCATGATATTTTTCGTATTCAACCGTTTCATTTTGGCATGGGTTGATGTTATGAACTATGTTTTAAGGAATTTAAAAATGAAAATTTTTTTTAAAATTTTTGAGTTATTACAAGTTGGTATCAGAGCCTTGGTTTGAGGGATTCGGGCACACCCTCGGGTATGTCTGGACTCAAACTAAGGAGTTGATAAATTTCCAAAAGAAGTGATTTTCTTAAAAATAATTTTCCAAAAAGAGTAAAAGATTTTAAGAGAAAAGCAGGTCGGAGCAGTGTGTACAATCAGCCAGAGCCCGAGCGGTGATTTCCTAAAATACCCTTGATTATGTTATGAGAACAAGTTATTCCTGAGTTGTTAGAACTTCATGCTAGATAGTAGGCTAGGTATCTCTATAAGTATGAGTTAGAGTTGCCTGATTTGTGATGCCTTAACCTTTGAGGTCGTTTCTTTGACTGAACCCATCCTTGCTAATTGCTCTAGGTATGCTGTTGTAACGCCTGGTTCTTGGTTTGTATCTAACTTATAAATTATTCATTTTTATAGAGAAACTCGACGAGTTGGAGGACCCAGACTCATCGAGTAGAGATGTTTTGGATCATGCGTTTTGGTGACCAACTCGACGTTATCAACTTGATGAGTTCGCTGGGTAAAATGAAACCCTAATTTCAGGGTTTAGTACCCTATTTAAACAACTTAAACCTTTCATGTTGGCCTCATTTCCCAGCCTCCACTGTCCTAACTCTAAATCTCGAATTAGGTGTCTAAGCCTATAACTATAATTGATATGTACTTGAATTGATAGTAACAATGTCATTTTGGGTTGCCTTCAAACCTGACAATTGAATATAATAACTGTTAGAGACAGAAAAATGATTTATTAATTTATTACTTGGTTTATAAATTAATTATAAATCAAAATAAATGATTTATTAATGTATTGTGGAAATAATATATTAATTAGAAATCATATTGTTTAATTAATATTTAATCATAAATTAATTTGGAATTATTTTTGGGATTAAAGGAATTAATTGAAATTGCAGGGACTAAAGGTGACAATGTTTAATAGTTGAGCATTGAGCATTCTAGAACCTCCCTAAAAGGGAAGAACGAATTCTAGGATGTTCCTAGGGTTTCCTTGGGCTCTAAGGGTGCCTTGGATACCTTAGGGAGGAAGTTAAGAGATTAGGGTTATCTTAGATACACTTGCCTAATCCAATACCTTCCTAACACATATATAAACCCTACTAAAGGTTAAATTGTGGCTAACCGTTGATTCTAAGTGCCTTTGGCTGAAATTTTGACCTACCTTTCTCAATCCATAGAATTCCTTGGTTGCTTGGTTTGTTTGTGAGCCATTAGAGGCGCGACACTTGTGTCGCTTGCTACTGAAGATCTTTTCAAGCAAGGTTTTTAGATTGTTATTACAAAATAACAATCAAGGTATGTATTTTAATCTTTATTATGTGAATTTCAATTATAACACATAGAACCTAGGGTTTCTTCTTTGTGTTCAAAATTTGCATGTTTAATTCGAGAAAACTTAGATCCAATCAATTTAGGGTTGCATGCACACATATTATTGTATGTTTTGATTAAAGACCATCAGTGTCGGACCCCTATCTATTGGGGAGAGGTCGAATAGAGAGGTAGTGCTCAGGATGACAGATCTTATCCAACATGTCAGACAGAGGTTGCTGACTGCCCAGAGTTGTTAGAAAAGTTACGCAGACCGGCGGCGTTCCGAGCTAGAATTTCAGGTCGGCGACTTAGTCCTCTTGAAGGTATCACCATGGAAGGGTGTGATCGGATTCAGGAAGCGTGGCAAGTTGGGCCATAGATTCATTGGTCCTTTCAGGATGGTTGCTCGAGTGGGTAAGGTAGCTTATCAGTTAGAGCTGCCTGAGGAGCTGAGTTAGTGCGTATGTGCGAATGTTTAACTGTATGTTGCCGAGTGTATCAATTCCAACTATACTCTCGAAAATATAATTTAAATTAGGGTAATTAAGTGACTTTTCTAACCATAAAGGGTAAGATTTCGATCTTAACAACATTGCCATAAACAATTGAAAACCATAAATTCTACATTATGATTGTTAGAAAAGTTAGTCTGTTTCTATTATCAGTAGAATTTATTTATGCAGAAAAGTCCCAATATTTTGGGAAATTTTTTGATAAAGTCCTAAAAGTTTTTTTTTGAACAGAAAATCCCATTATTTTGAGAAAAATACATAATCTGTTATTTCCTGTTCAAATATAAAAAATATTTTTTTTCGTTAATTTGGGTAAAATGTTAAATAATCAATACTTTTTTGTTAATAAAAACTTTAATGACTTTATTAAATTTTTTCCCAAAATAACGAGACTATTCTGCATAAAAGTCTAGGGGTGAGCAAAAACCGCACCGCAATTAAAATTAACCGCAAAAACTACAACCTATAAACCGCAACCTATAAACCGCAACCGCAATAAAAACCGATGGTGAGGTTTTCTGTTTTTCAAAAACCGCAAATTTGCGGTGCGGTGCGGTTATTAGTTTTCAAAAATCACAAAAAAAACCGTACCGCACGGCATATATTATATACAATTTTTTTATTAATTATTAATATATTAAATATTAAAAGTAAGACAAGTTTCATGGATGAAAGATGGATAAAATACTAGAAGACAAAAGTATTATTATTTTTTTGTTATATTTAACTTTGAAAAAAATGGTGAAATCAGACAATTTTAAGATATTTATTGTTAATTACTATTGATTTGACGTTTTTAAAATATTAGTTATTTGTGATTTAAGTTAGTTGTCTTATATCTTATGGTTTTTATTATATGAACTCTTAAAATTGCTTGAGCTCTAAACTATGGTTAAAAAGCACACAAAATAACCGCATCAAATCCATGTGGTTAATAACCGCAACAAAAAAAAAAAAACAAAACCGCACCGCAAAAATAACCGCACTAAACGGTTTTGAAAATGGATTAACCGCATTTGCGGTTAGTGGTGAAGTTTTAGCTAATAACCGCACCGCGTTGACCCCTATATAAAACCCATCAAATAAAATCCTAAGAATGAATTTAAGCTTTTAGAGGGACCAATTTCGGACATAAACTAAAGTTTAGGGGGTAAAACAATAGCATCGTGAATGATATCCAAATAAACCAAAAGCTTAGCGAGATGGTTCTCCTCTTGCCCGCAGAGGTGAAGCTAACAAGTTCCGTCGTCGGCCGTTCTATGATTTCTTATTCTTCGTAGCAAGTAGCATCTAAACGACTTCTAGGGTTCGCAATCATGGCTTCCCTTCTTCTTTCGAACCCGATTGTCTCATCTTCTTTCCTCGGCAAGAATCTGTAAGTTATTAAACGCCTTATCCACATATAATTTACAAAATTATGGTTTCGATTGACATGATGTTCTGTAAGTCTTAAGCTAGTAGCTCGATTTTGTTTCTTTTTTGTACTTTGATTGATTCTAATTTGATGATAGCATGATAAAAATCGTTATGTTTCTAGATACTTGTTCCTTTTATAATTCGTGTGCTTTCGATCTTCCAGTTCATTTAACGGGAATATAAGGAAGTCGACACTATCCGCTTTGGTGTTTAGAAGCCCTAGATGTGCTGCTGCTGATGCAACATATGGAGGTACCTAACCTAAATTGCTAACACAATATTTAACCTAATTTGTGTACTTTGTGGATTTATCTGTTAATTTCTCTCCTAAGTTCTGAATATATGCAAACTAATTGCTCCGGATGCTTATGTGATTTGTTCAAATGATGCATGATCTCCCTAATTCCATTCTCTTAATGTTATAATGAGAAGATTCATATCTTTGCTGTGTGGTTTTAGGTAACACTCCAAAATACCCTCGCAGTAATGTTTGGGATCCTTACAAGCGTCTTGGTATAACCACTGATGCTTCTGAAGAAGAAGTCTGGAGTTCTCGCAACTTTCTTTTAGATCAATATGGCAGCCATGAGAGAAGTGCAGAGTCAATAGAAGCTGCTTTTGAGAAGATACTTATGACAAGCTTTCAGAACAGAAAGAAAACTAAAATCAACTTAAAAACCAGGCTCAAGAAGAAAGTAGAGGAGTCTCCACCTTGGGTTCAGAACTTACTTGCTTTCGTAGAACTTCCTCCCACTATCATTATTCTTAGAAGATTGTTTCTATTTTCATTCATGGCGTTTTGGAGTGTGATGAACTCTGCAGAGGGTGGGCCCGCATTCCAGGTTTGTTGCTCTAATTATAATTCTTTTTGCCTTTTTCTTATCAACTTAAAAAGAAACAACACATTTATAATATCTTGATTTTTGTGTTTAGTATCTTTAATATAATTTGATCTTTTATGCGATACAGGTGGCATTGTCTCTGTTTGCTTGCATATACTTCCTGAATGACAAGTCAAAGAGCATAGGAAGGGCATGTCTTATTGGGTGAGCTTTTTATGAAATCTGTTTATTGATTTTAGAATGGTTATATCCAGTTAATTGTTGATTTGACCGGGTGTTGGCTTTGATTACAGGTTTGGGTCCCTTGTGGTTGGGTGGGTTTGTGGTTCTTGTGTGGTGCCTATAATTCCTGCAGCCATTTTGCAACCAACATGGACACTTGAGCTTCTGACTTCACTGGTTGTATACATCTTTCTGTTTGTTGGGTGTACCTTTCTTAAGTGAAACCCTTAATTGTCCTTGATTGCATATGTTTCTTTCCAAAAGAAGATTACTTGTGATTTACTTATGTTGATCTTGTGTGTTCTTATAACTGCATGTTGGCATATGAATCCTTGGTGGACTCTTGAGTTGCAATTTTTGTTAGGTTAATTTACACTAAAGCTAAATGTACTTTAAGTCATTCATCTATTTCACAGTGTACTATGATTTTAACAAATATTACCCTGTCAGATTTCTGTGTAATTTTGATTGCAAAACTAAGTTGTCTAAGAATACATAACCATTCCTGATTATGACATGATTGATAAGCAAATTCAGCAACATAATTCGTTTAGCTATTCAAAGTTTTTGTAAAATTGGTTAACCATGTAAACATATGAACTCAATTTGTTTGACCATGTAAACATATGGACCTAAGAAGATTTACTGGATGTTTGGTTGTTTTCTTTTAAAATAATTATTGACAGACTAAACTACAGTTTTTGTCCGCATGGTTATGTGAAAGTCCCCTACTTCAATGGGTTAAAGTCATATAGCAACTAATATTCAGTTTGTTCTTTGAGTCCCTAATATTTTAACTATATTCAATAAGCCAATAGATTTGTTAGGATTCTCATTACACCATTTTAATGGATTTCAGTTGGCTAGTAATTCCGACTTATTGGATGTAACAATGGAAGTTAAACAAGACACAAAACAAATTTACCCATTTGATATCAAATCCAACAGTATAACAAAAAGCAAAACTTTTGTCGAACAGCCAGACTTGAATCTATCTCCTATCTTATAAATCTATACAACTTTTTTTGTCTCCAATGAAACTTGAACTCTTAACCTTTGGCTAATGGCATATTTTTGTTAAATTCTGATACCGTTAGACTATAACCTTTTGATAGCTTTTCATTTATACATAACAAAGTAAAAGAATAAAATAATATTAAATTATGTAGAAATTTTATATTTGAGATTTTTGTTAAAACCTAAAAGCTAAATTCTTTTAAAAGCTCGTTATCAAACATAGAAGTTTTCATGTGCAAACCAAAGATTACAACATGCTTCATTTTGGACATTTAGTTTGAAGATCCAATGAAATTAATGAGATCTAACATTAATAACAATCACTAAAAAGGTATTTGATTTTAATATCTTTGTTTCTTTTTTATTATACTATGTAATTGTATTCTCTCTTATAATAATTAATTTCTCTTTTCTAAAAGCTTCTTTTTTTTTAGAAAAAATGAGCTTATATAAGATTTTATATGCAAAACAATACTTGAGTTTTGCATTCTCTCTTACAATAATTAATTTCTCTTTTCTAGAAAACAAAAACAAATGTATTAACATCAAACCTGTCATTCTTTTTCTCTAAAAAAAGAAATTAATCATTGTAAGAGAGAATGCAAAACTCTAGTATTCTTTTGCATATAAAAACTTCTATAAGCTCTTTATTTCAATTATATGATATTGAGAGGGTGTTTGGGATTTTATTTTAATTTTAAAAGGAATTTTAAACAAAATGACTTATTGACTTATGGTGGTAAAAAAAGAAGTTTTTAGAAAAACATTTGAATTAGATTTTTGTGGTGGGAAAAAATTAATAAATCAATAAGCTATTTTTTTTAAAAAATGTTTGTCTTAACTTAATGGTATTTTAAGATAATATTGACTTTTACAACTCAAAAAGTCATAAGGAATTTAGAAAAATTACAAATTCTAACTTCTTAAAATCTCATTTTTAAAGGGTTAAGGAGAAATTGTTTTTAAAAGTCTTTTTCGTTTTGCCAAAGACTTTTTATGACTTATTGACTTTTCAAAAAACCAATAAGTTAATAAGTTGTTTTGAAATTTGAAATCCCAAACACCCTCTAAATAATAATCCTAATTTGATAAACATTTTTAATTAAAAAAAATTATAAACAATAATGTATTCTTTCAATCTTTCTATATAAAATTAAGGGAAAACTTTAGAAAAACCCAACATATTTTTATCAAATGCTTAAAAAAACCACTATATTATTTTTTAATGCATTAAAACCCTTATATATTCTGAAAGTATTATTTAAGTCTTTTTGACCTTAGCAAAACTCGATCTATTTTCATCTAAGCATTAAAAAAACCACTATATTATTCTTCTAGCACATCAAAACCCTTATATTTTTTTTGAAAATTTTTAATCTAATGGATTGTAACCAGTTGAGAATCGATTACACAACATTTTTTTTTTGTTATTTAGGGTTTACTAGATTTAAAACCTTAAATTAGACATTTTAAAAAATATAAAGATTTTAACATAAAAGAATATAGTGTTTTTTCTAAACATTTGATGAAAATATGTTTTTCTAAGGTTTTTCCTAAAATTAAATAATAAAATCATGAGTAAATTATACAAATGGTCCTTATGGTTTAGGGTAATTTGCACGTTTGGTCTCTAACTTATTTTTTTAACTCGGAAGATCCCTACTGTTTGTTTTTGTTACACGCTTGGTCCCTGTCTTACCTAAAAAAACTATTTTTTCCTTGATTATTTATTTATTTAAATAAAGACACCCCCAACTGCACTCCCTTTATTTTACCTTACCTACTCTACTATTTTTTTCTATTTAAATAATAGTCTTGTTAGGTAAGACATAGACCAAACGCGTAACAAAAACAAACGGCAGAGACTTTCTGAATTAAAAAAATAAGTTAGAGACCAAACTCGTAAATTACCCAAAACCATAGGGACCATTCATGTAATTTACTCTAAAATCAGATACAATCTTAATAAAAAATAAAACTATTTCCACGTGAGTGGGAGAGTATTTTATACAGGTTGGTTCGCTTTTGGCTTTTCAGACCCAAGATCGCCACCTAACAACTAACACCAAAAGCCGTTAAGACTTAAAAAAAACACTCTTGCGATCGCCGCCCCCAACGGCGGACTTCCCATATTCATCCTCCATTGATATACTCATATACCCATCCTTCCTGCTTCCTTACACCATTTCTCGATTCTCTCACTTTCTCTAGACTTCCAGCTTCTTACAATGGCATTAGCACCTCACGCCACCTCACTCTCAAAATCCTTCTTCTCTTCCAAACCCTCAATATCGTCATCATCAACTACTCCGCTTGTTAACCTACCGAACACCTCCCATAAATCTCGTAGGCAGTTCGTTGTTCGCAACTCCGTTACGATTGCTCAGCCACCGTCCATTTCGTCGACTAAATCATCCACTGTCAAATCGGTGAAGGCGAGGCAGATCATTGACAGCAGGGGAAATCCGACGGTGGAGGTTGATCTCGTTACTGATGATCTTTACCGATCAGCTGTCCCTAGTGGAGCATCCACTGGAATTTACGAGGCGTTGGAGCTCAGAGACGGTGATAAGAACGTCTATGGTGGCAAAGGAGTTCTTAATGCTGTTAAGAATATCAACGAGGTTTTGGGACCGAAGCTCATCGGTGTTGATGTCAGGTGAGAGTTTATTTCTCACATGCTCATTACAGTGTACATATAGCTCTAAAAAACGATTAATTCCTCAAATTTGCAAATTCTATGATCAATTACAGTGTACATATAGCCCTAATTAAGCTTCCTTTTACTAAAGTTGAGATCATTGAAGTTTCTCTCCATTTTTTTCTACATCAAGGAATCAAGCTGATTTTGATGCCATCATGCTAGAGATTGATGGAACTCCAAACAAGTCTAAACTTGGAGCTAATGCGATCCTTGGAGTTTCTCTTAGTGTATGTCGAGCTGGTGCAGGAGCAAAAGGTATACCTTTGTACAAGCACATTCAGGAGATATCAGGAACGAAAGAGCTTGTTATGCCAGTTCCAGCATTTAATGTCATCAATGGAGGCAGCCATGCTGGAAATAATCTAGCAATGCAAGAATTCATGATACTTCCAGTAGGTGCATCTTCGTTTGCTGAAGCTCTGCAAATGGGTAGTGAAGGTCAGCATATTCCCCCCAAAAAAGTCATACAATATTATTCGTATATTAGCATTCTAACGTATGAATATGAATACAGTTTATCACACACTAAAGGGAATCATCAAAGCAAAGTATGGACAAGATGCATGCAATGTTGGAGATGAAGGTGGATTTGCTCCCAATGTTCAGGATAACAGGGAAGGACTCGTGTTGCTCATTGATGCAATTGAAAAAGCTGGTTACACCGGAAAGGTAAATGACATTAATACCCTCCATGTTCCACCTTATTCACCTTTTCTAAAGAAGGAAATTTGCAGATTAAAATAGGGATGGATGTTGCTGCTTCTGAGTTCTTAACAAAAGATGGTAAATATGATCTTGATTTCAAGAACCAACCAAACAATGGAGCTCATGTTCTCACAGCTTCAAAGCTTGGTGATTTATATAGAGAATTTATCAGAGATTTTCCAATTGTATCAATCGAAGACCCCTTTGACCAAGATGATTGGACTTCCTGGAGTTCATTACAGTCTTCAGTTGACATCCAGATTGTGGGCGATGACTTGTTGGTCACAAACCCTAAGAGAATTGCTGAAGGCATTCAGAAAAAGGCCTGCAATTCCCTCCTATTAAAGGCAAGTTACAAGACAACAAGAATCAATATAAACTCTCACAAAGAAGTTCCTTTTTTTATTTTTATTTTTTTAAATGGTGGGTTTTTCTTGAATTATTTCAGGTTAACCAGATAGGAACAGTGACTGAATCCATACAAGCAGCTCTTGACTCAAAAGCTGCTGGATGGGGTGTGATGGTTAGTCATAGGAGTGGTGAAACAGAGGACAACTTCATTGCAGATCTTTCGGTTGGATTGGCTAGTGGACAGGTTTCATCTTTTATTTCTATATCTCAATCGCTTTTCTAATATTATTTTTAAATTTTTTGGTTAATCTTTTTGTATTTTTAATTCTTTAGATCAAGACAGGCGCCCCTTGTCGAAGCGAGCGATTGGCCAAGTATAACCAGGTATATAATATAGAGCAAAAGTATGTTGTTTTCTTTTTTAATAAAAAAAAAAACTAGGTAACAGGGAGAAATGGTTTTTTTATTTAATCACCACAGACTATAGTTAGTTAAGTGGCTAACTGTTTTGGTATTTTGTATTTTGATGTATTAGCTTTTACAAATCAAAGAAGTTATTGAAGCATATGATCAAATGCGATCTCATGGATATAATACAAACTTGTGAAACAGCAACTATTAATTTGTGATACTAAATTACGTGTTTTTTTTCACTTCAGCTTCTGCGCATTGAAGAGGAACTCGGAAATGTACGTTATGCAGGTGAAGCATTTAGATCTCCATGATCAAGTGGATATAAAACAAACATGTAGTAAAGTAAGTTAATTCACAAGAGATAATTTTCCTTTTTTATTGTAAACTCAACTAGGCTTTTTACCAGACTTTTATGAGGGTTGTATTGCCCATAGAAGAATCCATAATTGTTTTGAATAAAGAATATGTTGTGCATATTTTCTACACTTTGTAGCCTGTAAACTTTTGTGTTTGTATTGTAGTTTAACATCTTTTGTATTGTGGCCCTTCTGTTGGGCGATATGAGCAAAAAGCTTTTTCACGTGGTTTTAGCCTAAGTTTGAACCCCATTTCTTACCCCGCTGATCCAATAGATTGATTGGGCCAAAAAGTTTGGAAGTATATCACTATATGGTTGTTGGAAGGTATAACCTAGCCAAGGGCAATTTGGTCTTTGTCTATTTATAAACAGAAATCATTAGTGTGTATTGATTAACCGTTATAGCAGTTACTAAGTATGTATCAGTGCTTCTGTTCTGACGAGGTGCCTTGAATGGATGCTTTCTCAAAGTGTTGCAACGGTTCAGTATATATATATATATATAAAGGTTCAAATGAGAACTAAAAAAGGTTAAGAACCGTAAGAACCTCTAATTGTTGATGTTTATAAAGGGTTTAGGGTTTAGGGTTCACCCTAAACCCTAAACCCTAAACCTTTTGTAAACATCTAAAGTTAGAGGTTCTTACGGTTCTTAACCTTTTTTGGTTCTTAACCTTTTTTGGTTCTCATTTGAACCACTCCCTATATATATATATATATATATATATATATATATATATATATATATATATATATATATATATATATATATATATATATATATATGTTTTCCTTGTTTTGTATCAGAAAACCCAGTGCAGTCCCTGTTCTTCTTCATCTTCATAAATCTCTCATGATCTGTATTTTGTAAAATTGTTGTTCTTGAATCCTTTTGATCCAACAGTAGTATTATAGTATGTAACCAACTGTTTTTGTCAAATTCATTTCTAAGTTTATTATGTTGAAAATCAAAGTTTAAAGACCTATGATAATATATATATATATATATATATATATATATATATATATATATATATATATATATATATATATATATATATATATATATATATATATATAACACATGATTCCTTAATTAGAAATTTAGCAGAAACTTCCTTTTGTGTATGTTGAATGAATTATCTGTTGCAGCTAATATAGCATGGGTGGAGGGTTGGAATGACCTTATTGAGAGAATCTAAAGAAACATTCCGATTGATGGTATTTCTACAAGGTGGAAAAGAATGGTCCCGTAAAAAGTTAATATTTTCATCTGCAGGGTTTTGATTGACCGCGTGCCTCCGTACTAGATTTAACTTGTCTAAGCAGAGGTGTTGATTTGCAGTCTTTACTATATTTCCGATTTTTCAGTCTTGTGTTGAACTCATTGATGGTGTGTCGACAGTGTTCGATCGCCTTGGAGGTGTGGGTGATCACGGGTGGTGGATATTGTAAAGGTTAACGACTTAATGCTACTCAATGGTCTTGATAGTTTCACAACTTTATGGGTCATTCGGAGATATAGGAACCCGATGTTTGACACCAATAAGTAACAAAAGAGCAACGTTTGTTACTGAATCTCTGAAATTGATTTCAACCGTAGGTTGGATTAAAGTGAAATGGGATGAAAATAGTTGGTTTTTTCATGGTATAATAAATGGCAACATGAAGAAAAATAAAATGAATGGGCGTATAGTAGACGGTGAATGGACCACTGACCCCCACAAAATTAAAGAGGAAGTTTGGTAGTACTTCTCCTCTAAATTTAGTGAAAGCATTACTTTTAGACCGAAATTCGTCAACTCTTTTAAAAAATTGACCATGGAAGACAGGAATATCTTGGATGGTTCTATTTCGTTCTTGGAGATAAAAAAAGTGGTATTGAGTTGTGGTGACGACAAAGCCTCCTAGCTAGATGGCTTCACTTTCAAATTCATAAAGGAGTTTTGGGATAATCTTAAGTTCGATATTATTTCCTTTGTTAAAAATTTTGAATCAGCAGGGAAGATTAGTAGGGATGTAACGCTTCTTTCATCTCGTTTATTCCAAAATCTAATGATCCATTATTCTTGAAGAAATATAGGCCAATTAATTTGATTGGTTACATGTATAAAATTCTTTCCAAGATCCTTGCTTTACGTTTAAGGAAGGTGATTGGAAAGGTTGTGGGCCCAGAGCAATCGACCTATATTGAGACTAGAATCATTGTAGATGGCCCGTTGGTGCTTAATGAATTATATACGTGGGCTAAGAAGATAAAGAAAAATATGTTAGATTTTGATAAAGCTTTTGGCACTCTTAATTGAGGATTTTTGGACTCATGGAACCAATGAATTTAAGCATCAAATGGCAGAGTTGGATAGAAAGATGTCTCTCGTCCGGTAGAGCTTCCGTTTTGGTGAATGGTTCCGCTTCTAAGGAGTTCCCTGTCAAAAGGGGAGTGAGACAATGTGACCCTCTCTCTCCGTTTCTTTTCATACTTGTCATGGAGGGGTTAAATATTGCCATGAGTGATGCTTGTGACAAACATATTTATCAAGGTATTACTCTTCCTGATGGGATGGTAATACCGTGCTTTCTCATCTCTTGTACATGGATGATATCACTTTTATAGGTGAATGGTCTGAAATGAAATCTATAAATTTTAATAGAGTAAAGTACAGTTGATAACATCAAGTTAAATCGCCTTGTTAGCATCTTGTGTTGTGAGCCCGCTCAATTCCCCTTATAGATAAATTTAATTCAAAGCTCTCGAGGTGGAAGGTCAAAAATCTTTCTTTTGGGGGGTGTTTAACCCTTGTCAAATCCATCCTAGGTAGCCTTCCACTTTACTACTTTTCACTTTTTAAAGCTCCGTTAAAAGTGATTAAAAGTGATTGATACTTTGGAAGGCATTAGAAGAAGATTTCTATGGGGTGGTCAAGATAACGAAAGGAAGATAAATTGGGTCTCTTGGAAAACTATGGTGAAACCAAAGCATCATGGTGTATTCGGCATTGGATGTCTTAGAACTTAAAAGTTAAAACTTGACTCTTTTGGCAAAATGGAGATGGAGATTAAAAACCAAGAGAAATAGTCTTTGGTCTCGGTGCATTACTTCTTGTCTTAGAATCTCTCATATTGATGGCAAGCTGATTGCTAAAGCTACACTTTCCAGCTTATAATTTCAAATTTTGATTTGGAGTTAGAAAGGTAGAATATTGATCTTGATTGCTTGATTGAAAGGCCTTTGGGGTTGCAAATACTACTTATTTTTGGAAAGATAAATGGTGTGATGGAGTTGCTCTTAAAGACGTGTTATCCGAATCAACTACAAATGCCTTGTGCCAAATGACTTGCAACACGTGTGCACTAATCATTGTCTACAATGACAATATGTTTTCCGATTATCTTTAGTCCTCCATTACCCTTAAATGCCAAACACAAATAGTTAGTTACCTGTTCCCATTAGAGCATCCGGTATACATTGCACGAATCGGTCCGTGGTCTACTTGGCCACGAACCACGGCCGTGCACACCACCCCGGTGGTTCGTGGTGGCTCGTGGTCGTGGCCATCCGTGGCCCGGACAACGAACCCAAACGCCCAATGAATTCGTTTCTTTCTTGTAGCCGTTGATTTGTATCCGTTTTAGTAGCCGTTGTTAAACGGCTAAATTGTAAAAAAAAAAAAATAAAAAAAATAAATAATTTATTTACCTATAAATACCATATTTTAACTCCTTATTTTTTACACCATTCTTTTCTTTCTCTATACACAAACTACACACTACATCTTCACAACCAAAAATTATGGATCCCAACCAAAATACCCCTCCAAACTACCGAAATCGCAAACCCGATAACGCTTTTGCGTTAGACACAACACCTCGACAATTCCCGACGATGGAGTCACCTCAAGGCGGTTTTATCAATCTACTTCAAAGTGGTTCCCCTATCCAACAAACACCACTTTTCCAACAACAATATCAACCTTTTCCGGCTTTCCAACAACAACAAATGCAACAACAATACCAACAATTTCAACAATTCCAACAACTACAACAACTACAACAACAATCGTCACAACAACAACCACCAAGCTCACAACCACCACTTTCGCCGGATTTTGTTCCGGAAACGCAACCTTCACCACCACCTCAACCAAAAAAGAAAAAAGGAAAAAAACCGGCCCGACCCACTACCAACCAAGAAAGGGTCCCATGGACAAAAGAAGAAGAAGAAAAGTTAGCGGAGGCATGGGTGGCGGCTTCCGAAGATCCAATTGTAGGAGATAGCCAGACGTACGGAAGTTTTTGGGAAAAAGTCCGAGCCATTTTTTACGAGTTAATGGAAAGTGAAGCTCGAAATGCCGATCAAATTACGTCGAAATGGCGAGATATTCGATTAAAATGCACCGATTTTGGAGGAATCTACAACAATCTCCTAAACATACGCAAAAGCGGCTCGAACGATTTTGATGTTTTCAAGGCGGCCATGGACCAATATGAAAAAACAACGCCTACACGCAAAGCTTTTCCGTATATGAAGCCGTGGCTAAAATTGAAAGACTCCCCAAAATGGAAAGAGCAAACGGAAGGAAGTTCCCAATCTTCCGGTTCAAAGCGTTCGAGAAACCCCGATGGAGCTTCTCAACAATCGGACGGCCGAACACACATCGACATCAACGACGATCCGATAGATCTTGAAACCGACCAACCTCTTCCTCGGCCCGTTGGAAGAAATAAAGCAAAAAAAGCGGCGTCAACATCTTCGAATTCTAGTGTTATGGATATGTTCGGCGATAAATTTGATCGATATGTGCAGCTTCAGGAAACGAAGGCCGAGGTGATGACTCGGATGGAATAAAAAATGATCGAAGCACAAACATCATTTCAAGAGGCACAAGAGACACTTCAAACAAAAACCGACATGAAAATCTTGAAAATGAAAGCGGACGACCTTGAGGGCGAAGACTTGGAACTTTTTCTAGCAATGAAAGAGTCGGTTCGAGCCCGACGTAGGCGTAGGGGGTAGTTTATTTTATGTATGGTTGGAATTTTTAGTTTTTTTTTTTTTTTTTTTTTTTTTTTTTTTAAAAAAATTAACTAATGTAATTTTTATTTTGATTGTTATTTTTATTTTAGTTTTTAATTTCAATTAATTTAGTTTTTATTTAATGTAATTTGGTAATTTAATTTAATGGAAAAATAGTATTAAAAAATGTTTTTAATGTATTTTTGAATTAAATTTAAATAAAAAAATGAGGTGGAGTGGTGTTTTAATGTATTTTTGAATTAAATTTAAATAAAAAAAATGAGGTGGAGTGGTGTGTACCCCATGTATGTGGTAGTGGAATGTGGTGATGATGTGGCACCCACCACATATGTGGTATGTGGTGGGTATAACGGATGGCCTTAAAGCATTCTTTCTACATTAAATTAAAAATAAATAAAGAAACACCTGTATATATATTTTTTACCAGACTCCATCAATTCATAAACAAACAACACCTTAGACTTAGACCTAGCTATACTTTAAACAACTATGCCACAATGGTTTAAATCTGGTGTCAAATGAAGTAAGCACTAACCACCAATAACAATCCCTACATCCGAATAGGTGGGCCCGCATAGATGCCCTGTCTCATATACAAATCATCTGGTGCATCTATCTCCTCTAGCCATGCATATTCATCTTCTTTTCCATCAATCAACTCATCTCCACTTCCTGTCATTCCAATAAAGAATTCAACAACCATTACAAATTCACAAAACCAAGTAACAGATTATGCTCAACTTACCAAAACTGGAGTAGGGGTAATCTCGGTAATAAGTACATTTCCTTCCGGAATATTCTTCATATGGAGGTGTGAGAATGTCAAGTACAGCACAAGAGGTGATGGCAGTGAAGCAATGGAGGTTCCCTCCTGTTTTTGGATACAAAACTGAAGTGCTACATGGTGCTGAAAGGACTTTGTCCACTGCCAATTTTGCTAACCTAACTATTACATGAATTCCATCAACACTTTGCATTTTACACTTAATGTTTTAAATATAAGCACAGAAAACGATCTTTTTTTTTTTGTAGACTTAATTATGTGTCATGGAAGAAATAGAATCAGACCTGGAGCTCGAGCAATTTCCTTTGAATCCTTGATGAGTGGTGGTTCAACCCAATCATAACCTTTGACATGCAAAGAACCATAAAGGACCTTGCTAAGAACAGTCATTCCTGGATGATCATGGAGGGGTATAACAGAGGAAGTAGGGAAGCAAAACATGCACATCTGCATTCAAATCATCTTCTTTAAGCATATGCCTGAAATTACTATGAACCAGATTCAAATCTCTAATATCTTTATTCTTTTGAGTAGTCGCATGGGGGGAAAAGTTGGGCTTACTGTAAAACTTTGGCTTTCATTTAGATCTATATATGTTATTGGTTGGGCCCAACGATCTAGTCTATTAAGAGTATTGGGTGTAGAAAAACCATGGCCTCGATCATCCTCTTGGTGTTCATCTCTCAGCCCGACATCAGAAGGACCAATTGTATCTGCAAAATGGTATTGCCTAATCAAATTGCTTACCTGTGTATGCTCATACTGTGTTAACCAATCATACCAGGTTGAGTTTACTCATGTAACAGGTTAGAATAAACTTAAATGCAATCTGGATGGACCTGATTGAATGATTCAATCTCCCATAATTCCAGAAAGTGATCCAGCCAATGCATTCACAAAACTTCCTTTTCTTTTCGTTTTTCATGTTTCAGTTAGGTTATTGTGACTGATAAGTATATACGTCGGAGCAATATTTCTTTAAATGGAAAACCTAGCGCATTTCAAACGTAAAATTGGGTTCAATTTTGCTGCAAATTACACACTAACAGTAGTCTAGTAGAGTATCAAGTTGAGAAGTAATCTCCAACGAGAAAAAGAACAGATAACTTTTCGTAACACAATTCGAATTTGAGATTCACATCAGCCATACAGTCACAAACTGCACTAAAATCAATTACAGTAAATGTATAAAATGTCCTTAGAAATTGAATTTGTGGAAGAGTACCGAGTATAGAGGAGAGTTCATGGATAAGTTGAGGAGGCGGTGAGGTTGAGGGCGTCAAATTGTTCTTGCAGATGTCGTACACGGCTTGTATCGAGGTTTTAGATGAAGGGGAAGACGATGAAAAACTGTAATTCGCCATTGCAAAGAGTCTTTGGAAGAACATGTTGGTGGAATTAGAGGAGAAGAGGTTTGGAAGGCGAAAATATCTGCTGCTATTCATTGCTGTGGTTTGTGGATTTTGGTGATCCGATAATTTACCGATTTTGGGTGCGAAGATTAGTAGGTCCGATGGAGGAGGTTAACACAATAAGCAGAATGTTTTTAATATTTTTTAATATTTGTAGAATGTTGCAATAATTTAAAGGTCAAGAAGTTTGAAGCAGATGGTCAAGTAGTGTTGCACGATTGATTTATCATGATTGAGTTTGGGTTGTCCTTTAGAGGTTGAGATTGCAAATGATCGATCTGTCAAAGTATAGAGGGTTTATCATGATTGTATTCTAGAGATGTTCAATGAGCCGTATCCGATTGATTTCGTTCTTATTCTTTTGCGTGAGAACAAGGTTATTGTAGGGATGGACTAGTTAAGCCCCAACGAGGCAGTGATTGATTGCAAGCATCACATGGTACGCATTTGGACCCCAAGTGGGGTGAGTTAGTGGTTCAGGGAGAGAGAGCTTAGTGAGGGCCGATTCTATGCTCAACAGCTAGGGCCAGTCGCTATCTCCATCAGGTTGTTCCGATTATGTCGCCTATGTTATGGATACCTGAGAGAAAGGTAAGGTGACTGTAGATGATGTGTCGGTTGTACGGGAGTACCCCGATGTGTTTCTGGAGGATTTTACTGGAGGGGCTCCAGAGAGGCAAGTTGAGTTTCAGATTAAATTGGTTCCTGGTATGGCTCCGATAGCCAAATCACCATATTGGTTAGCTCCTCCAGAGATGCATGAGTTGTCTAAACAGATGCAGGAGCTGTTAGACAAGGGGTTCATTCAACCGAGTAGTTCGCCCTAGAGAGCACCAATCCTATTTGTGAAGAAGAAGGATGGGTCGCATCAGATTTGCATTGATTACTGGGAGCTGAATAAGCTAACGGTGGAGAACCGTTATCCACTCTCGAGGATTGATGATTTGTTTGACCAGCTTCAGGGTGCATCTTGGTTTTCCAAGATTGATCTTTGTTCATGTTATCATCAGATGAAGGTCAGAGAGGACGATGTGCAGAAGAAGGCCTTTCAGACTCGTTATGGTAATTACGAGTTCGTGGTGATGCCCGTTAGGCTCACCAATGCTCCAGTCGTGTTCATGTACCTCATGAACCATGTGTGCCGACCGATTTTGGATCGGTCTGTGATGGTATTCAATGATGACATCTTGGTCTATTCCAAGACCTAGGAGCTGCATGAGGAGTACTTGAGGGAGGTATTAGAGACTCTGAGGAGGGAGAGACTATATGGGAAGTTCTCCAAGTGTGAATTCCGGTTACACGAGGTGCACTTTCTGGGGTACCTTGTCAACCAGAATGGTATTCTGGTCGATCCAGCCAAGGTCGATGTAACGACCCAAAAATCCATACTGAAAATTTCATTTTTAATTTGATAAACAACCACAAATTATCAACCATTCATACAAAACATATCAACCCAGAGTATCATAACCAAAACATTATTTTATTTTATCAGAGTAAACATCCCAGGCTGAATAAACAATGGTGTGTGCCATGCGATCACCTTGAGCTCTTCCCTTCGCTACCAGAAGTACATGAAACCAAAACTAAAAACCGTAAGCACGAAGCTTAGTGAGTTCCCCAACCTACCACATACCATGCATAATCACATATTACAAGCACTGGGCCACGCTCGTTATTTCACCAGGTCCCGCTTGGCTTTGAGCCCCGCTCGGTATACAGATCTGTTTTACTTTAGGCCCCGCCTGCTAAACGCATGCAAACATATAACCATAGCACATAACACATAACTGAACATACCCTACTGCATTACTATCCTAAGGCCTCGCCTGTCTTGGGCCTCACCCCTGTCCTGCTACAAGTGAGCTATAGAACCCCGTCCAAGCTCCTGATGTTAGTGAGATACAGGCCCCCACCCACACTCACCTTCCACTTATCTCGGGCCTCGCCCCTGCTCTACTAATAATGAGATATGGAACGCCATACACACTCTGCTAATGGTGGGGTACGGGACCTCGCCCATACCCACCTCCCTACCAGGCACATACAAGTATCACACAGACAACAAGTATAAATTATCATGCAAACATTCCTCTAGCACCCGCCCGACATCGAACCTTAATCCGGAACCACTTACTAGCATACAATGCATAGGGCTAACCCCCGGGTCTTCCTACTCATAAACTACATGGGTTGGGATTGTGGCCGTAGACCCATTCACACAATGAGGAGACTCACCTCGCACTGCTGAAACACTGCTGGTACACTTCTGGCTGCTATCTGACAAACCCCACATTGCTGCTCCTCTAGCTCCCCGAACTATCAATACCACAACAATACTTAGCCAAATAAAATAATCCTTCATAAGGTAGAATGACCATTCTACCCCTCCTAGTCCAACTTGATACATATTCAAAGTCCAACACTAAGTAAGTTTCCCAAGCCCACTAGTGACCCACTAATGGCCCAATTTGCTATATTGGGCCCAATCCCTTAATGGGCCTTACCCTAAGCCCAAATATATATTCCTTGGCCCATATTAACTGACTCCTGATGGCTCTCAATGGCATAAAGGCCGAAAATCTGAAACTCAGCCCATACCGAGGCCTAAAACGCACAAAGCCCAACTGGCAGAATACGCGGTGCGTACACCTAGGTACGCTAAGCGTACTGGCTGATGGCTTGTACACCGTGCGTACCTCCTTGTACGCCCAACGTACAACCCTGTTAAGCCACTTTTTCCATTAAGTGCTTAATACTCCGATCTAAAGGCTACAAACTTAGATCCAAGTCCTCTTCCATGTCTTAATTCATAAAGTCACTAACTTGGTGACATGCAATCCACCAAATAAGTCCAAACTCAAAATGTGACAACATACTTTCATTCCAAGGGCTAGATCTGAAGCATGAGCACAAATAAGTCCTAAAGGTTGGAACTTTACTGCATATGGGACTCATATCACTCTAAGGGAGGCAACCACAGACTTAGAAACGTGCTTGAGTCCCAAAGATCCATTCTTGGGACCAAAAGAGTCCATAAACATGTACTAAGAGAGATCTAAGAGATTAATCATCAAGTTCAAAACTTTATACCTTAAAAAGTTCCGAAATGAGGCAAATATCCTAGATCTATATCTCCTCCTTCAGTTCATCACCTTCCTTGATCTTCACTTGTTGAGAAAAATGGCTTTATAACACTTGAATACTCTCCAAAGGCCTCCAAAGCTCCAAAACTCTCAAAGAAGGGTTAGGGTTTTGTAGCAGCTGTTTAGGGTGGAATGGAGGCTGAAACTTGAGGGTATAACATTCCTTATATAGTGGCATGCCCTGCAATTAGGGTTCCTGGACACTAAGCGTACGCCAAAAAGCTCCAGCGTCCACCACCTTTCATACGTTAGGCATAACCTAGCTTACGTTGGGTGTACCCACCCGCCTCCTACTTTCCATGCATGGCCCTTCTTTGCCAACTTTTCCATTGAGGGGCCATAAATGACAACAACTTCAAAGTGTTATAACTCCTTCATCCTAAGCCCGTTTCCGACGAACTTTATATCCACAAAAAGGTAGTGAGAATCCCTACGCTTCTAGCAACACACCCCGACCCGAAATCTTCTCGACTAAACCTTAAAGCCCATAAATGACCAAAACGCCCCTAGCCTTGGCTTTTGAAATCCCTAAATGAATATTTTAGAACAGTGTGTTACAGTCGATGCCTAGATGAGGTGGGAGGTTCCGAGGTCTCTATCTGAGATTTAGAGTTTCCTTGAGTTGGTAGGTTACTACCAAATATTCATTCATGATTTCTCCAAGATAGCGGTTCATCTGACTTGATTGGCGATGAAGATTGTCACTTTTTGTTAGGGGCCTGAGCAACAGGCAGCTTTCGAGACCTTGAGACAGAGATTATATGAGGATATGATTCTAACCCTGGTGAAGGGTGTTGAGGATTTTGGGGTTTATTGTGATGCGTCGATCGCGAGTTTGGGTACTGATAACGTCTATTTTATGCATATATTTGTGATGTTTTCTTATTATTTTATAGTATGTTTTTATATTATTTATAGCTAAAAGATACTTAATATGCTTTGAAAATATTCAATTACAGTTGAAATGGGAGCCAGAATGCAAACGGAAGAGAATGGAGCTGAAAAGATGCAAAAAGGATATTGTTGGCAAATTGACCCCTCTTCAGTGTTTCCCGTATATCTGATGACTCATAAGTCCAATTGACGATATTCAAAATGTTCTGAAAACTAAACGAAATTTCCTACGACTTATGTGAGAGGGCCTTTTTGATAATTCAACATTTATCTTATTCAAAATCGGCCTTGAAGATGAAGCATAAAAGTTGGACAGAAATTCCCTCCAAGTTACTTATTCCCTAAGCACCACTTACCTTAATTTTATTTGCTTAATCCCTAAGCCACCATTAGTTTCCTTATTCCAATCCAACTCTAATATTCCATATTAATTCCATCTCCTTTCAACTATAAATACCCCATATCATTCCACAATTTTCATCATCTATGATATTCCACTTCGACTTATGTAATAAGAAAACTTCATAACTGCCGTTTTGAGGGTCTAGAAGGCGGCCAGAGGGCCGTTAAATTGATATGGAGCAAAGATATAATGGATTTGATAGTGAGTTTATGGCGTTAATCATATGGTTTGTTATCGTGACCATGTTTAGCATTCCATTGTGATTCCATTATGTGTTTACTTTCTAATTTTGGTATTAAAACCATTTGCTTTGTGTTTATGATTAGATGAAACCTTGATTTATGGATTAATTACTATATTGGATTGTTTTATTTATGTTTAATAAATATTGTCAAGCTTGTTAAAAGATCCTTATGCGTTAACGACAATTATTTTTTGTTAATTATTAAGTATATCGAGTAGTATGAACATCTGCTTGATTGCTTGCCTCTTATGATTTTGATGACCATCAAGATTATATGCCTAGAAATAGTGAACATGAAATTATGGTTAACTAGAAAATAAGTAAATTAATGTGTGATGACCAACCACATATGAGTTAATTGAACCAACCAATTTGAATAACTATTATTACAAGTCTTGCTTGATACGAACTGAACACTAGGAAGCATGTTAGTTTAATCAATTGATCACTATTTGAATTGACTTGTTTGCTAAAGGATTAGTAATAATGAACATGAATCTAATGATTTTAGAAATCGGTGAACATGAATAAATAAATCTTTGTGTGTAATTATCTATCATTTTAAGGTGTAATTTTTCTAAACCAAAGTACCTAAAGAGATTTGACTTCCTGTCAGTTTATCGATATTTGCTATTTAGTTATTTGTTTGTGATTTAATAAAACATTTCTTTATTCCTTTCGTGTGTTTTGTAACCTATAATCAAATATTTTAAATTAATTCACTACCGTTCCCCTTGTGTTCGAAACCCTTGCTTATCAAAGCTATATTATACTCGATCGGGTTCACTGCCTGTAAGGTGTGGTTTAGATGCGATAAATTAGAAATTATAAATAAAAACTAGAGCATTAAATATTCACATCAGGTATTGTTCTGATGCAGAGGGGTCACGTTATTGCTTATGCTTCGAGGCAGCTGAAGCCTCATGAGACGAATTATCCGACACATGATTTGGAGCTAGGGGTTGTGCTTTTCGCCCTCAAGATTTGGCGATATTACCTCTATGGGGTCCGTTGTATTATTTACAATGATCACAAGAGCCTGAGGTACTTGATGGATCAGCCAAATCTGAACACGAGGCAACGTCGATGGTTTGATGTGGTGAAAGATTATGATTGTGAGATCCTTTACCATCCGGAGAAGGCCAATGTGGTGGCCCTTCGGTCGGATGCAGTATGCAGTATATGTGTTTATGCAAGTTGATATAACTATGCTATGCTATGTTACACTCAGTCAGTGTCACACCCCCGAACCGTCAGAAAAACAACGGCGGAAACGTCCGGGGGCGGCGACGTCATACGTAGTATCACAACAATCGTATCATAGCAATCAAAGTAAACACAACAATTACATTATAATATGAATATTTACATATGTTTGAAAACATAGTTTGTACATGACATTATATAACAAAAGATACAGACGAGACTCCAATAATGCTCCGTCTTCTCCAAAAGCTGGTAAGGTACCTGTCTATCGTTGTCCTGAGAATACAAGCGGTTTTGACAATATATGAGCATAAAGCTGGTGAGTTCATAAGCATGTTTTTGTATTGAAAACTAGTAACTGAGTTTGAATAAATAGTTTCTTTCCATTATAAGTAAATATTGTTTGTATCGAAAACCGTTATTACTGAGTTCTGAAATATGTATGCATGCTTACCAAGAAAATCCAATATTTTCTAGCATGTTTGTTGGTTTCTGTATGAAAAGTACATTCTGTTTGAAAACCCTGGTTACCACCAGTATGTAAGGTATGATCGTTCGGAAACCCTGGTTACCACCAATATGTATAGTAGTTTTATTACTTAAAATAAAACTATAGAAGAAAGAAATCCCGTAAACAATGATTAGTTTATACTTATTGTGAGTCGTATAACCATACTAATTTGACCTGTGACCTCCTTGACATTGTTCAGGTGTCGTACGATTACAAAATTTGTCATCCCAGGCGTGCCCGCCTAACTGTAGCTAACAGTTTAGGTGTGGGATTGTCGGTCCCGAATAGATCTATCCACAAATTTCACGCTCTCCATCCAGGAGACTCTGGTTATACTACCGGTGAGGATTTATTGGTACCCCGAGGGGATCAACAAAGATAGTCTCCCAATCCTGTATTAACTAGTTTACGTGTTTGTTCGGCTGTTCTAGAGTTCAAAATCGTTTGTAACGGTGTAGAGTATAAATAATTATACATAAAATAATTATTCAGCATGATACTCTAGTTTTGTATTCGTAGTGTCACACCCCCGAACCAGACGGCGGAAACGTCTAGGGGCTTGTGCGTGACTTCATCTTGAAATATCATTACAGTGAATATAATTGAAACATAACATCATCATCACACATGTAATATTACAACATTCATTGTTTACATCGAGTATCGTATTTGAATATTACATGCCAAAATAGTAAGAGTATGATGAAACAAAATATAACCCAATATCCATTAGTTTGTTTCGTTTATCCTGCTTCAACGGTTTCCTGAGAATATAAGTTATTTTGAAAACAATCAACATAAAAATGTTGGTGAGTTCATAAGCATGTTTGTGAAAATGATTTGTATAACTTTGAATACCACCAGAAAATCTGATATTTTCTAAAAACTGTTTAGTGTGTTTGTGTTAGATCTTGTATTAATGCATGTATGTTATTGTTTATTTGACTAAAAAGGTAAAGAGAATGTAGAGAGAATTTAAGAGCATGTAAATAGAATGTTCCCAGACAACCCGATGTTGCCTGTAAAAAAAAAAGGTCTTCCGTAAACTTCATAACGTTAATTCCTCTAAGCGAGCCGTCATAACCATACTAAATAATGACAATTTCGCCTGTCTTGGCGTTGTTGGACGCCGATTTTGATTTTGGTTATAAGGTTTTCGTCACCCTAGAATGAGTTAGTCTAACTGTAGCGAACAGCTGAGGTGTGGGGTGTCAACCCCGTATAGATCTATACACAAATCCCCGTTCTCCCTCCAAGAGACTCTGCTTATAACTACAGGCTACGATCGTACACTTAATAGGTGCCAACCGACAAAAACTCACTAGATCCTTAATCGAATTTACGCGAAGAAAAAGGTATAAACTCATTCCAGGACCAATGATCCATGTAAGTGAACCACCAAGGCATCACTAAACATGTAAATCATTTCAAGACCCAAATGGAATGAGATTATATAACATGGGCCCGAAATATATATGAAAGGACAACTAAGGCCCATTTCACATGTAAAGTATTTACAGGCCCAAATGGCACACAAATAGTATCCAAGGTCCGTCGCACATGTTAATGGGTCAATGAGGCCCAATAAACATATACAAGACCTCTCACACATAAAAATGGGTCACTAAGGCCTAATAACCTAGAAAATGATCAAATTAAATCCATTTGTTGGTTTATCATTGGTTTTAGTTCAATTATTCACTAAAATAGCATAAAAAGAAGAACGCATATAAAACCCATTCCCAGGCCCAATAAACATGTAGGTGGACCACTAAGGCCCACTATACGTGTCTATTATTTCCAGGCTCAAAAGGAATGTGAATGTCTATCCTAAGCCCACTATACATGTAAAAGGACACTAAGGCCCACTAAACATGTATATTATTTCCAGACCTAATAAGGATATGAATACCTATCCTGAGCCTAATATACATGTAAAAGGACACTAAGGCCCACTAAACATGTATATTATTTCCAGGCCCAATAAGGATATGAATACCTATCCCGAGCCCAATATACATGTAAAAGGACACTAAGGCCCACTAAACATGTATATTATTTCCAGGCCCAATAAGGATATGAATATCGTTTTTAACCCGTTTGTTATTGTTTTGTTTATTTTAGCTTGATTATTTACATAATTGATATCTAAATCCCACTTTTTGTAAAAATGACATTCTTGGCCCAATAAGCCAAAAATTTGCGATTAAAGCCCAATTTTGTAAGAATAACACTTTAGTCTGCATTTTTGTTCAAAACTTGTGTTGATGATTAGTTTGTGGTAAAAATAACATTTATAAACTCATTTTTGTCCAAAATATCATTTTGGCTTGGTTTTTGTGAAAATGCACATTTTTCTGGTTTTGGGCTTTTCCGACCAAGTTTTTGGAAAATTTGTAAAAAAAATCATCATGAGTCGAAATTTGGATCTGTAAACTTTGGAAGTTTGTAAATTTTGTTATACTTTGTTCACAATTTTTCTTAAAATTTTTGATGGCCTCAAACTAGTGTGAAATTGCTCACATTCACAGGTTGGTTCGAAAGTGTTTCAAATTTGATAGGCAGTTTTGTAAAATTCGCCAAAAATTGTAGAAAAATCGTACGAAAACGTGCGAGTACTCATTTTAAAGGTATAAATCTGAACTTTATCCATGTAAAACAGTTTTGAAAAATACTTCCATTTGGATGGCCAAAACAGTCCGAGATTGGACCAAAACTTTTCTGTCAAGGGCTGTTTTGTGAGTTTAGTTTATAAATCTTTGAACACAACACTCATTTTTGCTATATAAAGTATAAAAATCCCAGATCTACATGTTTACATGTAATAATTGTGATAAAACATACTTTTCTCAAGATTCATATGAAGATCCTAGTGATAACTTCAAGTTTCTTAACATATTTTTAGATTAGTGAAGTAATTAACACATAATCACCAAATGTTTCAAGAAAACACACATAATCATGCATATACACATAGATCTACACAAATAAACATGTATTCACCCCCAAAAAACAAGTAAAAAACCAAAAACAAGGGGGTATGAACTCACCTTGTTTGAAGATTTCGGTTTTTGATGAAGAATTGAAGAGATCTCGGCCCTAGATGTGTTTTTGAGATGATTTTCGGCTCTAAGGTGTTCTAAGAGCATAGATCATAAAATAAGGTGGGTTAAGATGAGATTTAAGGTGTATCTTGAAGTTAAAACCATGGAGTCCAACCAAAAGCTTACCAAATGTGATGAACTTTGAAGGTGAGTTCTTGATGTGCTCTTGACATTCTCGAAAATTAGTAGGATGAAAGGAAAATTCTTTATGCTAGAGAGGAAAATAAGAGAGTATTCTTGAGATGGAAAGTGAAATATGATGGTGGTGATGAAGGCCCTAATGGCCGAGAGTTAATGAGAAGAGAGAAGAAGGAGGGAAGTGTGGAGGTGATGTGCTTGGATGTATATATTCCCTTGATATATGGTGGGTTTAAGCATGGAAGTCCACCATGCAAAGATTAGGTGGCACTTGCATGTTGAATCTCTCTCTTTTTTTTTGTTAATTGGGCTGAGAATTGGGCCAAAGAAGAGTGGGGATCAATGGTTTGGGCCCTTCGTTAGCTTAGCTTGAATTTATGGTGCCCAATAATAGCTTTCGGCCCATTGGGCCCTTGAGGTGGTTCATGGACCAAGATGGTACAAAGGAATGGGTTTGTGGTCCATTAAGGATAATTAACTCATTTATGGCCCAACAAAGCCCGTTAGAGATAACTAGTCCATTTTAGGTCTACTAAGGGTAAAATGAACCATTTTAGGCCCATATGGCCCACAAGGTTGAGTTTTATGAGTGTGAGTCCATTTAGAACCCAATTAGGGTCTTTAAGCCCAAAATAATTCAAGTTGAAGGTTTGTTGGTCCATTAGGCCCAATAAGAGGATCCTAGTCCATAGTGAACTTGAACCGAGATGTCTAGGGTTTCCAACCCTTAGTTGAACATATGAGATGTATTTGAACGAGAATAGAGTATAAGCTTTTACAATGGATGATGCTTACATGGGAATAGAATTTCCTAGCAAAATGCCAGTTGTGACATCATCCCCCCGTTAGAGGGAATTTCGTTCCGAAATTCTTTTGAGAGATAGGTTCATGAATGAGAGAATAGGTACTTCATCTGATCTTCGCGTTTCCCATGTGAATTTCGGTCCACGCTTAGCGTTCCATCGAATCTTCACAATCAAAATGTGGCTTTGTTTTGTACGCTTTACTTCCCTATCTAATACCTCGATTGGTTCTTCGATGATTAGGAGATTATCGTTTATTTCGATTTCTTGTAATGGAATGATGAGACTCTCATCTGATATGCATCTTTTCAAATTCGAGACGCGGAACACAGGGTGTACATTGCTGAGCTCTACAGGTAGCTGCAGCCTATAAGTCTTTGGACCAATTCGAGCAAGAATCTCGAACAGTCCGATGTATCGTGGGTTTAGTTTTCTCGTTTCCTAAAGCGAATCATTCCTTTCCAAGGAGATTCCTTTAATAACACGCGATCCACGACTTGACATCCTAATGGCTTACGCCGCTTGTCAGAATAGCTCCTCTGTCAGTCTCACGATGCTTGAATTCAAGCTTTGATTTGGATTATCTTCTCTGTTGTTTCGCAAATGGTTTCTGGTCTCATGAGAGTACTAGCGAGTGATATGCATTTATGACTATAAAGAGTTTTGAAAGGATCAATCTTGATGCTCGTGCGATAGTTGTTATTGTATGTGAATTCAATCAAGGGCAACTGTGTATCCCATGACTTGCTGAATTCAAACACCCAGACTTGTAGCATGAATTAGAGTGGTTGAATGGTTCGTTTGCTTTGGCTATTGGTTTGAGGGTGGTAAGCAACGCTCATACTTAGCTATGTTCCCATAGCCTTCTGAAATGACTGTTAAAGTCTTGAAGTAATCACGTTACCTCGATCCGAGATAGTAGATACCAATATTTCATGGAGTCTCACGATCTCCTTGATATAGTTCCAAGATAATCTTTCCGTCTTGTTTGATTTCTGTATTGGCAGGAAATGGGCGGATTGCGTTAACCTATGGATGATCACCCAGATAACGCCCAACTCAACTCTTATAACAATAAGCTTCGTCTTTTGACTTCGAGAGTTTTACCTATTCCACGTCGTGTTTCCTTTGTGAGATTCTCCGGATTTGATGCTTTCAGGGCTGGTCGTAGATGTTGACAGTGTTTGTTCTTGCTTCATGAGCAGACAAGTATGCTATTGATGAAAATAATGAAAAGGCTGACTAGGAGTGGTTGAGAAAACTTGGTTCGTAGGGTCCGTGAATAGCGTGGGAGCATTCGTTAGACCGAAGGGTGTCACAATGAATTTGAAATGGTCGCGACGAGTTCAGAAGGCAGTTTTTGGAATGTCGTCTTCTCGGACTCGAAGTTGATAATAACCGATTCTTAGATCTATTTTAGAGAAATAGCTAGCTCCTTGGAGCTGGCCAAATAGATCGTCAGTCCGAGGGAGTGGGTATCGGTTTTTGATAGTGAGCTTATTCAATTTCCTAAAATCGATGCACATTCTAAAGGATCCGTCTTCTTGAAGAACAAGATCGAAGCTCTGCAGGGTGAGAAGCTTGGTCCGATGAATCCTTTGCGCAACAATTCTTCTTAGTTGACTGGATAACTTGTGAATTTTCAGCGGGAGTCAACCTATAGGATGAATTGGCAATTGATGTGGTTCCCGGTATGAGGTCGATTCGAAATTCGACCTATCTCTCTGGGATATTCCTGAAAGTTCATCGGGAAACACATCCGGAAAATCACATGCTACTGGAATACCTTGTATGCCTACCTCTTCTTTGGTCTTGTCCACAACACGAGTGAGGAAAACGTAGTTCTTCTGGTGCAGGCACTTCTGTGCCTTGATGCATGAGATAGGAAGAGGATTGGCGCCAGGTTTATCACCATGGATTATTAGAGTTTCGTGATTAGGAAGGTGAAGGCAAACGACCCTCTTGCGACACATAGTATCAGCACGGTGGGGGCTTAACCCAACCAAGCCGATTATCACATCAAAACTCCTAATATTTACTGGCATTAAATTTTTATTTAAAATGAATTGTTGTTTAGTGTTAAGGTGTTCCCTACATAAATATCTTTGGTTGATTCGGTTTTCCTATTAGTCATCTCCACCGTTAAGGCTTAGTTTAGCCTCTGGGGTTTTTGTTTTAGTAAGTGTTTGAATATGTTACTAACAAAGCTTCGCTTAGCTTTACTATTGAATAAGAGGTAAGCGAAAGAGTTGTTAAGTGGGAACGTACCAGTAACAACTGTCGGGCCTTAGTCTGCTTCACCTTGACCCAAGGTCAGAACCATTTCTGATCCTTCTGCTCCTTGATTGTTATCCCTAGGGAAATTACGCCAGAAGTGAAAGGTTCCTCCATACCCATAGCAGGTGTGACTGGTCTCATCATTGGTGTTGTTGTTAGGGTTGTTGCGATTGTTGTCGTTTTCATTTGGCTGACGATTCTTAAATGGATAAGTTCTACAAAATTTGGCGGTGTGATTCTTTCGGTTGCATTTGTTACAATGCATCTCCCGGCAGGCTCCATTATGATGGAATTTGCACTGGTTGCATTTTGGAAGGCTTCCAGCATATGGTCTCCTGGTTGTTGGTATAATAGGGTTCATGGTCGCATGAACAACATCAACATGTTGCTTCCTTGAGAACCCTTCAGTGTGTTGTCCCTTTCTCTTACATTCAGACCTTAGCTTCCTGCTCTTAAGCTTGGGGTTTGGAGTTCCTTGATAGGTTGTCACTTGTTGGTTTCCATGTTCGTTCCTTTGGCTGGAGTTGTCAATGCTATTCCCGCCTCCATTGGGGTTGTTTGCATTGATTTGTGCCATAGCAGCGGTTACTGCCGCCGTTACAGCAGCTTGAAATGTAGCAGAGTCCATTTGCAGGAGCGGTGTCTCGCGGGTGTGCTTGTTATTCCTTCGGGGTGGCATTTTCCTGCTGCATGTTGATAATCCAGATCGTAAGTAATGATCATCATTCCTGGTTGTACTCTATAAATTTTGCATCTTGTTGTATGATTCTCATTGTTTCCATCTACATCCCTATGATGTATTTACGGTAGTAGGTAATCGCAGATTTGGTATGATCGTTGCGTCTATCCTTTTTTGGTTTCGAGATTCTTAAGTATCTAGCGGTTTTGAGGGTTTGGTTGTGCATATAATTGAATTTATGCAGTAATATGAAATAAAGATAGCACATAATTGTTCCATTGGTAAGTACCATCTTAGTACACGAAAGAGAGTCATGTCGGATACTAGGGGGAAAAAGAAAAGGCTGATCCTAATAGTGGCGGAAAGTGTCTGGTGGTGGTGCTGATGAAGTGGATGTACCTCGGAGACGAGCTACTCGTTGTTCGGTATCTCGTAGTCGTACTTCCCAAACTAACTATCTTGTTTGGGTGTCTCCGTTCACTTCTTGTGTTTGTCTCTCATCTCTCTTAATAGCAAACCACATTTGTTCCGTTCGATTTGGGGTGTACTGAGCTTGGTTATCAATACCTCGGGTGTGCCGAACCATGACTGGGAGGGCCCGGTCAACTGATCCTCTATGGCTAATGGTCGGAGAGACCTCGGTTCCTACCTTAGTGTGGTCGTATCCCCTACTGGTGACTCTATCTCCAAATATTGTGTACCTAAGGGGGCATGGGGCCACAGGGGCCGACATGATATGTCGGTATTCTGGCTTTACATGGAGGATTGATGACATCGGATTCTGTATCCGAGTGATCATCATCATTGCCCTCTGGCTCTTCCTCATCGAGGTCCACTAATGAATCGGCGGGTTCATCTGTAAGTTCTACTTCGTGTTCCTCCTCTGGTTCTTCCTCTGAGTCGAGCACCCTGCTATTCCCTGACTTGGGAGATAGGGGTTTCCTGGCTAATGATACTGGTCTATAGTGTATTGCACGAAGGGGTATAAATACTAGAAACAAATAGCATACCAATTACTCCTATAGTAATTTAGTTTTGTTTAGGTTTTGCTCTATAAGCTCTTTGGATAATTAAATGGTAAGTTTTTGATTCATTGCGCATCACAATTACTCCCGAACACATGTTGGTCGTATTTTGAATGAATGTAGTTGATCAGGTTACATTCACCCCCAATACGACTACATAACTGCCCGAGTTTAATAGCGATGTTCAAATCCACCAAAGACTTTTACTGTTCTTGTTGTGTTATTATTCTAAATGCACACATAGGTATGTATTTTAATTATTATGTTCAGAGTTGTTTAGTCCCATTGTATTTATAGTTGCATATCCTGTATGATTAGATATGCTAGTTCACTATAAACAATGCTCTGATACCAATCTGTCACACCCCCGAACCAGACGGCGGAAACGTCCAGGGGCTTGTGCGTGACTTCATCTTGAAATATCATTACAGTGAATATAATTGAAACATAACATCATCATCATCACACATGTAATATTACAACATTCATTGTTTACATCGAGTATCATATTTGAATATTACATGCCAAAATAGTAAGAGTATGATGAAACAAAATATAACCCAATATCCATTAGTTTGTTTCGTTTATCCTGCTTCAACGGTTTCCTGAGAATACAAGTTATTTTGAAAACGGTCAACATAAAAATGTTGGTGAGTTCATAAGCATGTTTGTGAAAATGATTTGTATAACTTTGAATACCACCAGAAAATCTGATATTTTTTGAAAACTGTTTAGTGTGTTTGTGTTAGATCTTGTATTAATGCATGTATGTTATTGTTTATTTGACTAAAAAGGTAAAGAGAATGTAGAGAGAATGTAAGAGCATGTAAATAGAATGTTCCAAGACAACCCGATGTTGCCTGTAAAAAAAAAGGTCTTCCGTAAACTTCATAACGTTAATTCCTCTAAGCGAGCCGTCATAACCATACTAAATAATGACAATTTCGCCTGTCTTGGCGTTGTTGGACGCCGATTTTGATTTTGATTATAAGGTTTTCGTCACCCTAGAATGAGTTAGTCTAACTGTAGCGAATAGCTGAGGTGTGGGGTGTCAACCTCGTATAGATCTATACACAAATCCCCGTTCTCACTCCAAGAAACTCTGGTTATAACTACAGGCTACGATCGTACACTTAATAGGTGCCAACCGACAAAAACTCACTAGATCCTTAATCGAATTTACGCGAAGAAAAAGGTATAAACTCATTCCAGGACCAATGATCCATGTAAGTGAACCACCAAGGCATCGCTAAACATGTAAATCATTTCAAGACCCAAATGGAATGAGATTATATAACATGGGCCCGAAATATATATGAAAGGACAACTAAGGCCCATTTCACATGTAAAGTATTTACAGGCCCAAATGGCACACAAATAGTATCCAAGATCCGTCGCACATGTTAATGGGTCAATGAGGCCCAATAAAAACACACACACATATATATATATATATATATATATATATATATATATATATATATATATACAGGACCTCTCACACATAAAAATGGGTCACTAAGGCCTAATAACCTAGAAAATGATCAAATTAAATCAATTTGTTGGTTTATCATTGGTTTTAGTTCAAGTATTCACTAAAATAACATAAAAAGAAGAACGCATATAAAACCCATTCCCAGGCCCAATAAACATGTAGGTGGACCACTAAGGCCCACTATACGTGTCTATTATTTCCAGGCTCAAAAGGAATGTGAATGTCTATCCTAAGCCCACTATACATGTAAAAGGACACTAAGGCCCACTAAACATGTATATTATTTCCAAACCTAATAAGGATATGAATACCTATCCTGAGCCTAATATACATGTAAAAGGACACTAAGGCCCACTAAACATGTATATTATTTCCAGGCCCAATAAGGATATGAATACCTATCCCGAGCCCAATATACATGTAAAAGGACACTAAGGCCCACTAAACATGTATATTATTTCCAGACCCAATAAGGATATGAATATCGTTTTTAACCCGTTTGTTATTGTTTTGTTTATTTTAGCTTGATTATTTACATAATTGATATCTAAAGCCCACTTTTTGTAAAAATGACATTCTTGGCCTAATAAGCCAAAAATTTGCGATTAAAGCCCAATTTTGTAAGAATAACACTTTAGTCTGCATTTTTGTTCAAAACTTGTGTTGATGACTAGTTTGTGGTAAAAATAACATTTATAAACTCATTTTTGTCCAAAATATCATTTTGGCTTGGTTTTTGTGAAAATGCACATTTTTCTGGTTTTGGGCTTTTCCGACCAAGTTTTTGGAAAATTTGTAAAAAAAATCATCATGAGTCGAAATTTGGATCTGTAAACTTTGGAAGTTTGTAAATTTTGTTATACTTTGTTCACAATTTTTCTTAAAATTTTTGATGGCCTCAAACTAGTGTGAAATTGCTCACATTCACAGGTTGGTTCGAAAGTGTTTCAAATTTGATAGGCAGTTTTGTAAAATTCGCCAAAAATTGTAGAAAAATCGTACGAAAACGTGCGAGTACTCATTTTAAAGGTATAAATCTGAACTTTATCCATGTAAAACAGTTTTGAAAAATACTTCCATTTGGATGGCCAAAACAGTCCGAGATTGGACCAAAACTTTTCTGTCAAGGGCGGTTTTGTGAGTTTAGTTTATAAATCTTTGAACACAACACTCATTTTTGCTATATAAAGTATACAAATCCCAGATCTACATGTTTACATGTAATAATTGTGATAAAACATACTTTTCTCAAGATTCATATGAAGATCCTAGTGATAACTTCAAGTTTCTTAACATATTTTTAGATTAGTGAAGTAATTAACACATAATCACCAAATGTTTCAAGAAAACACACATAATCATGCATATACACATAGATCTACACAAATAAACATGTATTCACCCCCAAAAAACAAGTAAAAAACCAAAAACAAGGGGGTATGAACTCACCTTGTTTGAAGATTTCGGTTTTTGATGAAGAATTGAAGAGATCTCGGCCCTAGATGTGTTTTTGAGATGATTTTCGGCTCTAAGGTGTTCTAAGAGCATAGATCATAAAATAAGGTGGGTTAAGATGAGATTTAAGGTGTATCTTGAAGTTAAAACCATGGAGTCCAACCAAAAGCTTACCAAATGTGATGAACTTTGAAGGTGAGTTCTTGATGTGCTCTTGACATTCTCGAAAATTAGGAGGATGAAAGGAGAAAATTCTTTATGCTAGAGAGGAAAATAAGAGAGTATTCTTGAGATGGAAAGTGAAATATGATGGTGGTGATGAAGGCCCTAATGGCCGAGAGTTAATGAGAAGAGAGAAGAAGGAGGGAAGTGTGGAGGTGATGTGCTTGGATGTATATATTCCCTTGATATATGGTGGGTTTAAGCATGGAAGTCCACCATGCAAAGATTAGGTGGGACTTGCATGTTGAATCTCTTTTTCTTTTTTTTTTTTGTTAATTGGGCCGAAAATTGGGCCAAAGAAGAGTGGGGATCAATGGTTTGGGCCCTTTGTTAGCTTAGCTTGAATTTATGGTGCCCAATAATAGCTTTCGGCCCATTGGGCCCTTGAGGTGGTTCATGGACTAAGATGGTACAAAGGAATGGGTTTGTGGTCCATTAAGGATAATTAACTCATTTATGGCCCAACAAAGCCCGTTAGAGATAACTAGTCCATTTCAGGTCTACTAAGGGTAAAATGAACCATTTTAGGCCCATATGGCCCACAAGGTTGAGTTTTATGAGTGTTGTCCATTTAGAACCCAATTAGGGTCTTTAATCCCAAAATAATTCAAGTTGAAGGTTTATTGGTCCATTAGGCCCAATAAGAGAATCCTAGTCCATAATGAACTTGAACCGAGATGTCTAGGGTTTCCAACCCTCAGTTGAACATCTGAGATGTATTTGAACAAGAATAGAGTATAGGCTTTTACAATGGATGATGCTTACATGGGAATAGAATTTGCTAGCAAAATGCCAGTTGTGACACGTAGTAATGGATAAACTAAATCTGACATAGTTTATATGTTTGAATTTGCATGAAGTTTGGATCCGTAAGACTAGTAATGAAATCCCAAACTATACCTATTATAGTTTGAATGGTTGTTACGTTTTTGTATGGTTTTGAAACTATGCAATTATAAATTGAAAACATCCCTTATGCTCCGCATAATACAAAAGGGATAACTGTATCTAAACGTATGATAGGAAATCGTTGTAATTGCATCAGTTTGTAAGTTATGATAATCTTTTATGTTTAGCTTGTATCCCCCCCCCCTGAAAACATGAAAAATCTCAGAAAAGTGTAGGGGTATGAACTCACAATTTATCGTAGGATTCGAATGTTCGATTGGTTATGAGTGTCGAGTGTCAACCGATGTTTTGTATGCGAGTGGACCCTATGAACATATATTGCACATATATATGTGTTAGATTGAGTATCCCATGATATATCATGATGGAAAACCACCCTAAAGACTTGAAACCACTAGAACTAAGTGTTCTATGTCCCATACATAGTGATCTTTACAAGTTTAAGGCCAAATATGAGTATTAGAGTGGGTGTATGGCCATAAAGGTGAGTGTGAGGCCAGGGTTTGCGGCCAGACTATGTGTGCGGCTGCACACAGGAGTGTGTGGCCGTACATAGGAGTGTGCGACCGTACACTCCTTTTTTGAGCCCGAAATATCGATTTTTGAGGTGTTTCAAGTTCCAAACCAAGTCTTAATTCGAATATAGCGGTCAAACTCTCACTTTGGAGGGTATTTAAGTGTGTGTGGCCACCTTATGAAGGTGTGTGGCCGCACTCCTTCAAAGGATGAAGAACACGAAGAACATGCAGAGTTTTAGACCTAGATTTAGGTGTTTTACCTGTACAACAAGTTAGATGGTGGTGTAAATCACGATTTTGAGGCCCTTAGAGTGTTCTTGGATGAGACTTTTAGAGAGAGAGAGAGAGAGAGTAGTGTGCAGCCAAAGAGGAAAAAGTGAATGAAAGGTGGTCCTCTACTATATATAGGGTTAGGTGTGTGGCTGGGGGTGTGTGTGCGGCTGGGTGTGCGGCCGCACACACCTTCCTTGGTGTGATTGGCTCGATTTTATAATGCTACACACTTTCTATCCTTCTTAAGACTCATATCTATGTTATACTAAGCCTAAAACACTCATATGGACCCAAAATTTCGCTAAGAGATGATAAATTCGAGTGTAATATTGATATACGGATCGATTACACAGGATAAAAGTTTCGGGTTGTCATATCACCCCCCCCCCTGTTAGAGGGAATTTTGTCCCAAAATTCAAGAATATGGATATAAATCATGGATTTGGAAAAAGACGAGGGTACTTCTGTTTCATTGAATCCTCGCGCTCCCAAGTGAATTCAGGTCCCTGCTTGGCACTCCAGCAAACCTTCACTATCGGGATGCGACTTTGCTTTGTTCTTTTAACCTCTCGGTCCATGATTTCGATTGGTTCTTCCACGAAGTTCAGGTTTTTGTTTATTTTAATTTCGTTGAGAGGGACCACAAGGGTTTCATCGGATAAGCACTTCTTAAGATCTGAAACGTGGAAGACAGGGTGAATGTTACTGAGTTCATGCGGTAAATGATGTTTTAGGCTACGGGACCAATCCTAGCAAGGATTTAGAATGGTCCTATGTACCTTGGGTTTAGCTTTCTACGTTTTCCGAAGTGTATCATGCCTTTCCAAGGCGAGACCTTCATCAGAACACGGTCTCTGACCTGAAATTCCAAGGGTTTTCATCGTTTATCGGCGTAGCTCTTTTGTCGATCTAGTGAAGCTTTTATTCCTTCCCGGATTTGTATAATCTTTTCGGTGGTCTCACGGATGATTTCTGAACCAGTGAGAGTGCTATCAGGGACTTACTGTAACGCCTCGATTCTCATGTATTATCCAATTGTAGTTTCTTGGTTTGGCCCTACTCGACGAGTTGGTTGCCCTACTCGTCGATTAGCAGTGGGATTGAATCGCAACTTAAGTGACTGACTCGGCAAGTCCATGAGTGGGACTCGGCGAGTAGGTTCTGGTAAAAAAACCCTAAGTCTTGGGTTCTGAACTCTATTTAAGGAGGCTCAAGCCTCATTTGGCCTCCTTACAGTCAGATAGAACTCAAAGGAAAATCCTAACCGAGTATTTTGTGCCATTAGTGCCTTGAAAGCTTGAAAGGAGAGCTTGTGGAAGGAAGAACTTGGAGAACCAAAGGGATAGAAGCAAGGGAGGAGTGGAACCCGAAATCTACCTCAGCTAGCACTCATAGAAGGTACCAAGTCGACACCTTTATCCGTTTTCCCTTATAGATCTCATATAGTGGAAATCTAGGGTTTTTGAGGTGTAAGTAAGGTGATATTGCAAAACATAAGCCAGATCTGAAGTTGTAACTTTAGATCTGGACCATTCCCGAGTTCTAGATCCATAAAGTTCCTGTCTTGGATGTGAATGAGGCTTTCCTTGTGCATGAAACCCATTAAGAGCTTAGTTTTGGACATTAAGGACCTTTTTAGCCATGCATACACGTAAAGTTTGCAACTTTACGTGAAAGGCATGCCCTGGAAGCTTGGATCTGTGGTTTGGAGTCGTTGCATGGATTAAAATGGATCTGTATGGCTTAAGGACTAAAGGAACTTGGCGAGTCGCAAGAACGACTCGGCGAGTCGTATGAATATAGCCGTGAACTCGACGAGTTGGTAGAACAACTCAGCGAGTCAGATGAAGGTTACCTTAGACTTGACGAGTTGCATGAACAACTCGGCGAGTCGGATGAGTTTCCTCCAAGTTAGGAATTCATGTGTATCGACGTGTTACTAGAACAGAAAGATGACGAGTAGCTCTAGGGCCTCAATCGAGAATCGTGGGAACTCGGCGAGTCACGCCGGTGACTCGATGAGTAGGTAAAATTTTCGATGAACTCGGCGAGCAGCCGAGGGTACTCGACGAGTTAAGGTCAACATGGACTGTTGACCTTGACTAAGGACTTTGACCTTGATTAGGGTTAACTAGTTGGGTTATGGAGCACTCTATGAGGACATAGACTTATGAGCATAATCGTATTATGGTAATAGGTGGTGGAGTCTTTGACAAGTGATCGGAGAGCTGTGATTATTTACCGAGCTGACATCTACAAGGTGAGTTGTCCTCACTATACCAAGGGGTCTAAGGCACCAAGGCCGGCCCATTGGATTTGATATCCTAGTAGTTATTGATATGTTGAGTTGAGTTAGTAATGTATGCCAGTTGATATGCTAGTCGGGTAGATCTATAGGACTGCCTGTGATACTGATTGATTACCTGTATGTGCATTTATCTGTTACATGTCGACATGTTGTGTGGGGTGGGTTGAGGTTGTATTGCTCCGTGCGGTAGCCAACAAACCCATGAGTATTCCAGATATGAGCTGAGGGCCCGATAGGCATTCTAGACTCATACTGAGGACTCGGGAGCATTCTAAATACGAGCTAAGGGCCCGGTAGGCATTCCAGACTCGTACTGAGGGATCGATGGCATTCCAGATATGAGCTGAGGGCCCGGTAGGCATTCCAGACTCGTATTGAGGGCCCAAGGGTAGTCCAGCTTGCAAAGCTGTGGACCCAGTGCATGCTGTTCTATTTTGATTGATATGATATGCTAATGTTGATATTGCTATGTGGACTGTATGTGTATCGGTATTTTGGGGTAACTCACTAAGCTTTCGGGCTTACAGTTTCAGTTTATTGTTTCAGGTACATCTGGGGATCGCGGCAAGGCCAAGGTGTGATCGTATAGCTCCTCCTATTATGTTATTTTTGAGGACAAGACTCTTATAAACAATGTTTTGAAAACAAAGTTGTAATATTTTGATGAACTTGACATGTTTTTAAAAGTTTAAATTTGTTTGAAATTTTAGATGTTACAAGTTGGTATCAGAGTCTCAGTTTGATTGAATTGGAGGAACATTTGTGTGAATCCAGTCTCAAATCAAGGAACGTTTTTCAAAAATGGTTTAATAAATCGGTTTTCAAAATAAATCAGGAGAACGCAAGATGTACAATCAGCCGGAGCCAGTAAGCAAACCCCAAAATACCATACAGTTATTTGATTATGTGACATATTAGAACAACATGCTAGTACTAGGCTAAGGATCTTCAGGAATTGCATGAAAGAATTGCCTGATTACGTGGTGCCTGCTAGCCTAGGGTTTCCTTTACATGAAATTGACATCATTACTGTAGTGATTTAGTGTATGCACCACAGTTGTACATAATTAAGACCTTATAGCCTGAGAATGTCTGATTTAGCCTTATGTTCTGTTCTTGTTTGATTGGGAGCTTAGGGTAGGATTGAATATTCAAAAGTCTATCGGGTCCAACATTATGTATGGCTAGCATGCACTAGTGCTGTAGGGTTGGTGGAAGTTTTGTGAGTGGGTAGGTGTTGGGATAAGTCCGCCGATTTCGAGTCGTTTAGTATTCCTTAGGAATCGGACTTGAGTGCTCGATGTAATTATATGTATTGTTAGGGCGTTGTGGTAATACTTGGAACACATATGGGTAGGTGTGGAAGGTAGTATGGGCCCGTACTACTGAAAGCACAGGACCCATACGCGTGACAAGGAAGTCACAACTCCCAGGGTTTTGTTGGGGGTTGGTCCCTAGTTGTTGTAAACGTTATCTAATGCCTTGTGTTGTGTTTCAGAATGGTGATGACTAGGCGCTTTGTGACTGGATCCGGGTTAGGATCAGGATCGGGATCAGGAGAGGGCGGACAGGGGGAGCTGACAGCACCCGAGACAATCGGCCAAATGAGGCGGGAGGAGATGGACGACAAGATTCGAGCAATCCCGCATGACGAGGTTGCTGGGTTGTTCTGGGCCGAATTGCCGAAAATGTTTGGGTCAATTAAGACTACCATGGTGGAGTATTTCGATGAGCGTTACGCAGCCCTCACAGAGACAGCCGCCGCAGCAGCTGTAACTAGGGCAGGGGGAGGAGTAGGTAGGGGTTGTCAGTACCGGGACTTCGACAACACGAAGCCCCCTACTTTTGATGGGACACGGGATCCCATCAAGGCTATGAGATGGATTTCAGATGTGGAGGGGTGTTTCTTCACCTGCTCGTGTCCTACTGACCAAAAGGTCAGGTGTGCTCTTAACCTGCTTAGGTCCGGAGCCAAGGATTGGTGGAGACTTGTGACTGGGGCTTATACTGATGATCAGAGAGCTGCTGTTACTTGGGAGTAGTTCAGGGATATGTTCCGCGCTCGTTACATTTCGAGGGTTGAGCAGGAACGTTTGGCATAGGAGTTTCTGAATCTGAGATAGGATGGAAAGTCGATGACGGAGATCACCCATATGTTCACCGAGAGGGCGATGTTCTGGCCAGAGTTTGCCTCCGAGCAATATCAGATGACCTGTTATCTGAGTATGCTCAAAACTGATATCCGGCAGTTCGTGTCCACCCAACGATGTGATACTCTTATAGAGTTACAGGAGGCCACCAGGCGGCGGGAGTTGGAGATTGAGCTGCAGCTGAGGGAGCAGCGGCCGACCCCGGTACTGTCACAGCCGACGCCGAAGCGGCCTAGGACCGCAGATGCTAGGACCGGGGGTCAATAGGGACGCACTTGTGGGAAGTGTGGCAAGGGTCATTCTGGGGTATGTCGGGCTGGTAGTGGGTGCCACAGATGTGGCAAGGAGGGACATTACGCGAAGGACTATCGCTAGTCTGCCATAGTTCCTGGTATGAGGTTATGTTACCACTGCAACCACATCGGCCACATGAGGGCCAACTGTCCACTACTTACCACCAAGCTAGTGTAGGCTGCAGCACCGACTATTTTGTGGATCACAAACGGGAGATCAGACAGGTCAGAGCCTCCGAAGGCTCAGGGTCGTGCTTTCCAGCTTATGGCGGAGGAGGCCAGAGTAGCACCAGATGTGGTTGCTGGTATGTTTCTATCCTCACCTTGTTTTATTTATATGTTATATGCTTATCTGTTGTACCTGTAATTAGGTAAGTTTTTGGTGAATTCATTGCCTGCTTTGGTCTTATTTGACTCGGGGGCGAGTCGGTCTTTCGTGTCTCAGTCTTTTAGTGGGGAGTTCAGTATGCCTATGGGCGAGTTAGAGTGTCCGTTGCGATTGTCAGTTGCTAACGAACACGGGGTTTCTGCTTCTTCATTTTATAGAGGATGTGACTTGGAGATTTTTGGGGTGTCTTTTCTGATAGACTTGATTCCGATTCCCATGGGGGAGGTGTGCGTGATTGTGGGTATGGATTGGCTCAGTAGGTTCGGTGCTATGATTGATTGCGAGGGTCAGCGAGTGGTAGTTCGAACCCCAAGTGGGGGAGAACTGATTATATACGGTGAGGGCACCAGAGTAGGCTCAGGTTTTTGCTCAGCTGCCAGGGCTCGATAGTACATTCAGCACAGGTGTATGAGTTATCTAGCGTACGTGGTAGATACGCGAGTTCGGGACCGGATTTCGGTCTCTGATGTACCAGTGGTCAGGGAGTTCGTAGATGTGTTTCTGGAGGAGTTGCCAGGGATACCTTCAGAGAGGCAGGTTGAGTTCAGAATCGACCTGGTGCTAGTTGCAGCCCCTATCGCTAAGGCGCCGTACCGATTGGCACTGCCTGAGATGCGGGAACTGTCATCGCAGCTACAGGAACTGCTGGGCAAGCAGTTCATTTGACCTAGCAGTTCTCCATGGGGAGCGCTGATTCTTTTCGTCCGGAAGAAGGACGGATCACACCGGATGTGCATTGATTACCGGGAGTTAAATAAGCTAACGGTGAAGAACCGTTATCCGCTCCCGAGGATAGATGACTTCTTTGATCAACTGCATGGTGCATCTTGGTTTTCCTAGATCGATTTGAGGTTCGGATACCACCAGGTCAGGGTCAAGGAGGAGGATGTGGAGAAGACCGCATTCCGAACTCGTTATGGACATTACGAGTTCGTGGTGATGCCGTTTGGGCTCACCAACGCGCCAATGGTATTTATGGACCTGATGAATCGGGTCTTCAGACCGATGCTCGACCTCTCGATCATAGTGTTTATAGATGATATCTTAGTGTATTCCAAGACCCGAGAGCAGCATGAGGAAAATCTGCAAGAGCTGTTGGGGGTCCTGAGGCGGGAATGACTGTACGCCAAGTTCTCGAAGTGTGAATTTTGGTTACGAGAGGTCCAGTTCCTTGGACATCTCGTTAACCAAGAAGGGATCTTGGTTGATCCGGCCAAGATCGAGGCGGTTATGCAGTGGGAGGTTCCGAAATCCCCCTCTGATATTAGGAGCTTTTTGGGATTGGTAGGATACTATCAGAGATTTATACAGGATTTCTCTAAGATTGCAGTACCCCTCACTCTTCTCACAAGAAAAAGGGTGGATTTTCGGTGGGGTCCCGAACAGCAAGGAGCGTTCGAGACCCTCCGTCAGCGTTTGTGTGAAGCGCCAGTCCTGACTCTCCCGGAGGGAGTTGAGGATTTTATGGTGTTCTATGATGCCTCCATCACAGGGTTAGGGGCGGTTCTCATGCAGAGAGGACGAGTGGTAGCCTATGCATCGCGGCAGCTAAAACCGCATAAGACTCGATACCGTACGCACGATTTGGAGTTGGGGGCACTGGTGTTTGCCCTCAAGATATGGAGACATAACCTTTATGGGGTCCGCTGTACCATTTACACGGATCACAAGAGCTTGAGACACATCATGGATCAGCCGAACCTAAACATGAGGCTGTGCAGGTGGCTCGATGTAGTTAAGGACTACGATTGCGAGATCCTTTACCACCCTAGTAAAGCGAATGTGGTTGCGGATGCTTTGAGCCGCAAGTAAGTGGGGTCTTTTACTCCTGCAATATGTATGAAAATAGTTGTGGACTCTTCGCTTGTGAGCTTAATCAGGGATGCCCAGATGAAGGGCATGCGACCGGAAAATTTGAAGAGAGAAAGGATCAAGGGTGAAAATATTAGGTTCGTGCAAGATAGTCGGGGATTACTGACCAGATATAGTCGGGTTTGGTTACGATGACTGGCGGGATCAGGCAGATGGTTATAGAAGAGGCTCATAAGTCTCAATTCTTCATCCACCCGGGAGCCACCAAGATGTACCGGGATTTGAGCTTGAGCTATTGGTGGCCGGGTATGAAACGCAAGATCGCTTGGTATGTCGAGAGGTGCTTGACCTGCATGAAGGTCAAGGCCGAACACCAGAGGCCGCATGGCAAGCTGCAACCCCTGGAGGTTCCCATGTGGAAGTGGGAGCAGGTCACAATGGACTTTATCTCCAAGCTGCCAAGGACGACGAAGGGGTTCGATGCCATTTGGGTCATCATGGACCGATTGACCAAGAGTGCCCATTTCTTAGCCATATGGGAGAGTTCCTCGGCCGAAAAGTTGGCCGAGGTGTACGTTCGTGAGATCGTGTCTTGCCATGGGATTCCTGTTTCCATTGTCTCAGATTGGGATGTTAGGTTTACCTCCCGTTTCTGGCAGAGGTTTCACGAGGAGCTGGGCACGCGGTTGCACTTCAGCACAACATTCCACCCTCAGACAGACGGCCAGAGCGAGCGGACTATTCAGACCCTCGAGGACATGCTGAGGGCGTGTGCCATCGACTTTGGTGGGAGCTGGGATTCTCACCTACCGCTTGTAGAGTTCGTCTACAACAACAACTATCATTCTAGCCTTGGCGCCCTGCCATTCGAGCTGTTGTACGGGCGGAGATGTCGCACCCCGATTTGTTGGGGTGAGGTGGGCCACAGGGTAATGGGCCGGACGGAGGTGGTTTTGCAGAAGACCAAGAAGATTCAACAGATCAGACAGAGGTTGTAGACAACTCAGAGTCGGCAGAAAAGTTACGTCGACAGGCGCCGATCCGAATTGGAATTTTAGATAGGCGACATGGTACTTCTGAAGGTCTCGCCCCGGAAGGGTGTTATCCGTTTCAGGAAAAGGGGAAAATTGGGCCCTCGATACATTGGACCATTTAGGATCATTGCAAGGGTTGGCAAGGTGGCTTATAGACTAGAGCTTCCGGAAGAGCCCAGTCGGATCCACAATACTTTTCACGTATCGCAATCGCGAAAGTGCATTATGGACCAGGAGGCTGTGGTATCATTGGATGATTTTCAGATCGACGAGCGCCTGAACTATGTGGAAAGGCCTGTGGCCATTTTGGAAAGAAAGACGAAGATTCTGCGGAACAAGGAGATACCTTTGGTAAAGGTACAGTGGGAACATCGTAGGGGATCCGAGTGGACATGGGAGCCGAAGGCGGAGATGCGCGAGCACTACCCGACATTGTTCATACCAGTGGACTTCGAGGACGAAGTCTAGTTCAAGTGGGGGAGAGTTCTTCACCCCGATTCTCTGGTATTTTCCAATTGTAATTTCTTGGTTTGGACCTACTCGACGAGTTGGTTGCCCTACTCGTCGAGTAGCAGCGGGATTGAATCGCAACTTAAGTGACTGACTCGGCGAGTCCACGAGTGGGACTCGACGAGTAGGTGCTGGTAAAAGAAACCCTAAGTCTCGGGTTCTGCACTCTATTTAAGGAGGCTTAATCCCCATTTGGCCTCCTTATAGTCAGATAGAACTCAAAGGAAAACCCTAACCGAGTATTTTGTGCCATTAGTGCCTTGAAAGCTTGAAAGGAGAACTTGTGGAAGGATGAACTTGGAGAAGCAAAGGGCTAGAAGCATGGGAGGAGTGGAACCCGAAATCTACCTTAGCTAGCACTCATAGAAGGTACCAAGTCAACACCTTTATCTGTTTTCCCTTCTAGATCTCATATAGTGGAAATCTAGGTTTTTTGAGGTGTAAGTAAGGTGATATTGCAAAACATAAGCTAGATCTAAAGTTGTAACTTCAGATCTAGACCATTCCTGAGTTCTAGATCCATAAAGTTCCTGTCTTGGACGTGAATGAGGCTTTCCTTGTGCATGAAACCCATTAAGAGCTTAGTTTTGGACATTAAGGACCTTTTTAGCCATGCATACACGTAAAGTTTGCAACTTTACATGAAAGGCATGCCCTGGAAGCTTGGATCTGTGGTTTGGAGTCGTTGCATGGCTTAAAATGGATCTGTATGGATTAAGGACTAAAGGAACTCAGTGAGTCACAATAACGACTCGGCGAGTCATATGAATATAGCCATGAACTCGACGAGTTGGTAGAACAACTCGGCGAGTTCGATGAAGGTTGCCTTAGACTCGCCGAGTTGCATGAACAACTCGGCGAGTCGGATGAGTTTCCTCCAAGTAAGGAATGCGTGTGTATCGACGTGTTACTAGAAGAGAAACACGACGAGTGGCTCTAGGGCCTCAATCGAGAATCGTGGGAACTCGGCGAGTCATGCCGGTGACTCGACGAGTAGGTAAAAGTTTCGAGGAACTCGGCGAGCAACCGAGGGTACTCGATGAGTTAAGGACAACATGGACTGTTGACCTTGACTATGGATTGTGACCTTGATCAGGGTTAACTAGTTGGGTTATGGAGTACTCGATGAGGACAGAGACTTATGAGCATAATCGTATTATGGTAATAGGTGGTGGAGTCTTTGACAAGTGATTGGAGAGCTGTGATTATTTACCGAGCTGACATCTACAAGGTGAGTTATCGTCACTATACTAAGGGGTCTAAGGCACCAAGGCCGGCCCATTGGATTTGATATCCTAGTAGTTATTGATATGTTGAGTTGAGTTAGTAATGTATGCCAATTGATATGCTAGTCGGGTAGATCTGTAGGACTGCCTGTGATACTGATTGATTACCTGTATGTGCATTTATTTGTTACATGTCGACATGTTATGTGGGGTGGGTTGAGGTTGTACTACTCCGTGCGGTAGCCAACAAACCCGTGAGTATTCCAGATATGAGCTGAGGGCCTGATAGGCATTCCAGACTCATACTGAGGACTCGGGAGCATTCCAGATACGAGCTGAGGGTCCGGTAGGCATTCCAGACTCGTACTGAGGGCTCGAGGGCATTCCAGATACGAGCTGAGGGCCCGGTAGGCATTCCAGACTCGTACTGAGGGCCCAGGGGTAGTCCAGCTTGCAAAGCTGTGGACCCAATGCATGCTGTTCTATTTTGATTGATATGATATGCTAATGTTGATATTGCTATGTGGACTGTATGTGTATTGGTATTTTGGGGTAACTCACTAAGCTTTCGGGCTTACAGTTTCAGTTTATTGTTTCAAGTACATCAGGGGATCGCGACAAGGCCAAGGCGTGATCGTACAGCTCCTCCTATTATGTTATTTTTGTTGACACGACTTTGATAAACAATGTTTTGAAAACAAAGTTGTAATATTTTGATGAACTTGACATGTTTTTAAAAGTTTAAAATTATTTGAAATTTTGGATGTTACACTTACCCTTTGGCTAGCTGCGTGTCGCGCACCTCAGCCCAGCACAGAGGGGATTTGCACTTGCGGCCATATAGGGCTTCAAAAGGCGCAACCTTGATATTGGTATGATAGCTATTGTTGTAGGAGAATTCAACCAAGGGAAAATGGGTGTCCCATGATTTACCGAATTTGATGACACATGCTCTCAACATGTCTTCCTAGGTCTGGATGGTTCTCTTACTCTGTCCATCTGTCTGAGGATGATAAGCTGTACTCATATCCAGCTTAGTTCCAAGAGCTTTCTATAGGGACTGCCAAAATCTCGATGTGAACCTGCTGTCACGATCGGAGATGATAGATACGGGCACTCCGTGCATTCGGACTATCTCTTAGATGTAGATTTGTGTGATTCTTTCCATCATGAAAGTTTCTTTGATTGGTAGGAAGTGAGCGGATTTCGTCAATCGGTCGACTATTACTCAGATGGTGTCGTACCCACTCGGAGATTTGGGTAATTTGGTAATGAAATCCATGGTAATCCTCCCCCACTTCCACTCAGGTATTTCCGGATGATGAAGTAGACTTGAGGGCTTCTGATATTCGACCTTCACCTTGGCACAATTCAGACACTTGCCCACGATGGTAGCGATCTCGACTTTCATGTTTGGCCACCAATATAACTTCTTAAGATCAAGGTACATCTTATCCGATCCTGGGTGAACGGAGTATCTAGTCTTGTGAGCTTCGTTTATGACGAATCCTCTGTAATCATCGAACTTTGGGGTCCAGATCCGGTCCATGAAATAATAGACTTCGTCTCCCTTGATCTCTAAGTTCTTTTCCATTCCTCTCAAGGCTTCCTCCACCACGTTCTTTGGTTTATGGGCTTCCAACTGAGCTTCTCTAATTTGTGCGGATAGATGGGAATGGATGGTCATGGTAAGTGCTTTCGCACTGCGACCTGAGTACTCTTTTCGACTGAGGGCATCTGCTACCACATTGGCCTTGCCGGGATGGTAGCGTATTTCACACTCATAATCACAGAGTAGTTCTACCCATCGCCGTTGTCTCATGTTTAAGTCTTTTTGGTCAAAGACGTGTTGCAGGCTTTTATGGTTAGTGAAGATCGTGCACTTTGTTCCGTAGAGGTAATGTCTCCAAATCTTAATGCGAAGACAACTGCTCCCAACTCCAGGTTGTGAGTTGTATAATTGATTTTGTGTGCTTTCAATTGTCTCGAGGTATAAGCAATAAACTTTCCTTGTTGCATAAGCACACAGCCTAAGCCCTGGTTGGATGCGTTGCAGTAGACAACAAAGTCCTCCGTCCCTTCGGGCAGAGATAGGATAGGTGCGCTGCACAAGGATCACTTCAATGTTTGGAATGCATTGTCTTGTTTTTCACTCCAACAAAAGGGTACACCTTTCTGAGTCAGAGTGGTTAGGGGTTTGACAATTCTGGAGAAATTCTGGATGAATCTACGATAATAGCCAGGAAGACCCAAGAATTGACGGATTTCCGTGGGTGTCTTCGATGCTGACCAATTCTCTATCGCTTTGATTTTGGACGAATCCATGTGTATGCCTTCCTCGCTTACCACGTGACCTAAGAAAGTTACTTTCCGAATCCATAATTCACACTTGGAGAATTTCCCGTATAGCTTTTCTGTTCTTAGAGTTTCCAACACTAATCTCAAGTGTTGTTTGTGATCTCCTTCGCTTCTGGAGTAGACAAGTATATCGTCTATGAACATGATAATAAACTTTTCCACGAAAGGAAGACACACTCGGTTCATCAGGTCCATGAACACTGCCGGTGCGTTGGTTAGACCGAAGGGCATTACTACGATTTCGTAGTGACCATATCGAGTCCTTAAGGCTGTTTTAGGGACATCACCCTCGTGGACTCGTAGCTGATGGTATCCTGATATGAGGTCTATCTTGGAGAAATAGCTGGCTCCTTGAAGTTGGTCAAAAAGATTGTCGATCCGAGGAACAGGTTAACAGTTTTTTATGGTGAGCTTGTTCAGCTCTCGGTAGTCAATGCACATCCGAAAAGATCCATCTTTCTTTTTCACATATAAAACCGGGGCTCCCCAGGGTGAGGAACTCAGTCTGATGAATCCTTTGTTGAGCAGCTCATTGAGCTGGCTGGACAACTCTTGCATTTCTGCTGGCGCTAGGCGATATGGGGACTTAGTGACGGGGGTAGCTCCGGGGATTAAGTGTTAGGGCTAAAATGTTGTAATAAGTCGAAGAGTCAGTTTGTTTATTACGAAGAATCTTGTGTCTTCGTATGTATGGGTCTTCGTATATATAGTTATTTTACTAAGGCGTTATAAAGTGAAGGCTTAACGTTTAGTCCTTAGTATATTTGTTATGCTTTTATTATCCTATAAATAGGGGTATGTACTAGTGATCTGGGAGATGACTTTAACACACAATTTTACAGTTTATTCATTGGATTCTGTAAACTGAAAGGCATAATATGAGCTGATAAAAGATTCTATTTACTCTCGTGTTCATTGTTTCAATACTTTACTCAATTACTTCTAGATTACATTCAAACTCGATTCCAAATCCCATCAATTGGTATCAGAGCAGGAATCCTTTTTGTGATCAGTTTTTCATACGTTCAAAAAGGTTTTTGAGTCTACTGTTTGATTCAAAAAGTTTCCGTTCTTTTTGTGTGGAAAATACTTCTTGATCTAGGTCTAGGATTTGATTCTGCGAAAATTTTTGTGAATTGTTTGTTTGTAGTGTGATTCTAATCTGAAATATACAATTTGATTTCAAATTCTCCAAGTTTTCATAATATTCTTGAGTTTTGTTCCGTACAACAATGGCGTCATTCAATATTAACTCCATGACATCATTTTCTCATTTGCTTGGATCATCCACAAAGATTCCGATGCTAATTCCAGAATATTACGATCAGTGGGAAGATCGTATGCAAGACTACTTGAACGGATTGGATGAAGAACTATGGAATTGCATTTCAGGAGAAATCAATCCACCTGCAAGAGTTCAACCAATCGGTGCATCTTCAAGCAGTTCAGAGGTTGATAATCAATCTAATCGTTTGAAACAGCTGGAGAAGAGGTGCATGAGGGAATTAAGAGGTGCTTTGCCTCCTGTTGTGTACAATTATGCCAGGACTTGCACAACAGCTAAAGAAATTTGGAACAATCTCAAAGACAAATTTCAAGGCAGTGAAAAGACGAAGATCACTTCTGTGAAACAATGTTTAGTGGAACTCAAGGATTTCAAACAAAAGGAATCTGAATCCATTGAAGTTTACTATGATCGGTTCAACGAGTTAATCTACCGTTGTAATTGTTATGGTATCACAAGGTCATCAACGGAGTTCAACTTGATATTTGTAATGGGACTTCGAAAGGAATGGAGAAGTGTAAGTATGATGGTGAAAAATTAGCAGAGTTTTGACACTTCGACTTTAAATGACTTGTATAATCAATTGAAATCTCATGAAAATGAGGTTAATGAAATAGCTGAGGAAGCTATGGCAAGTCTTGGTGGTCCATTGGCACTAATTTCGAAGGTTTCAGAAAAAGAAAGTGAAAAATCGAAGTCTGATGAAGAAGAAGGTTTTCTGATGAATTCTGATGATGAGGCTGTTGCATTTTACTCAAACAATAGAGTAAAGAAATGTTTTAAGAAACCTTTTAATACAAAGAACAAGTCATCAGATTCGAAGGGAAATTATGAGAACAAAAGTAGAATGGATGAAAAGGTAAAGGAAGAGAAGAAGGATTCGAAGAGCGAAGTGGAGAAAATGGAAAAGAAGTTAAAGGGTGACATTGGTATTAATTGCCACTATTGCAATGGTGCTAATCACTTGGCAATATATTGTTTGTTAAGAAAGAAGGAAGAAAAGAAAAATAAAACAAAGGATGAAGCTTATTATACTGAGAAGTTGGAGGAAGTGAAGTCAAAAGCAAAGAATCTGTCTCTGGTGGCTCATGGAGAAAATGAATCAGATGGTACATATCAAATATGGTCTTCAGGATCTGACGATGAAGAGATGAAGAATCCATCACATGGAGCCATGTTTGCAAAGGTTGAAGAGGATTCAGATGAAGAGCAGACTTACGAAGTGCGTGGGCAGTGCTTCATATCGAAGTCTACTGACAGGTCACCTATGACAACGAAGGTACGTAACATTCTTGAATCTTTTAATATTCCAGTTTCTGCATATAATTCTGAATTAGTATCATTTGATGAAACTGTTACTTACTTTGATTCACTTGTCATGTCTGCTAGCAATGAAGCGAAAAAGTTAAATGATCAATTACTAGAGACAAGAAAGAAGTTAGATTCAAAAGTCACTAGGATTGATTATCTAGAATCGCAAGTTTCAAATATAATGGCAGATAGGGAGAGTTTAGCTAAAGAAATAAATTTGTTATTAGCACAGCGTAATATTTTTTGTAATTCTGCAAAAAGACTCTATGGAAAATTAACTGAATTGCATCATTCTAGTGAGATTAGTAAGGAACAACATAGAAAGTTGCTACCATTTTTAGCTTATGACAGAGCTAAGGTAGATAGTATTTCATATGATTGTGAAAAAGAAATATCTGATTTTAACAAAGTTCCAGATGATAGGTATAGATATGGAATTGCAAAAGTCGAAGATTATCTTGATGCTGATGATTTAGTAAAAATTGTGAATGAGACCTTAACTAATTCAGAACAAATTCGAATTTTGAAAAAGACTGAGAATTCTACATCTAATTCTCAATCTAATTTTGCTGATATTGAAGATAATTCTGATAATATTAGTGAAATTAGTGATTTAGAGGATGTAGATTGTTCTCAATTGTCTGTAATAAATGTTGCAACTTCTTTTAAAGGGAAAGAAAAATGTGAAGAATTATTGGTAAAAATTGACACTGATCAACTCTTAACTTCGAAAGTTTGTGATATGGATTTTGTGGAAATACATGATAGTCAAACAGATGATAGTGATAATGAGGAAGAAAACAAAAATTCGAAGACGGATGAAAGTTTGAAAGAAGTTGAGATTCCTCGAGTGGTTGTTGATCAGGTTTATATTGATTCAGAAGAGTTTGAGAAAATTCTTAGTGAAAGAGGTGCTCATTATCTTGAATCAAATACCGTGGTTTATCCAATTTTCAAATGCACTGATGATATTGTGTTCCCAAACCAAGTCTTCGTAACAATAGGCAATGTTGAAAATATAAAGCCTGAATTCAAAAAGTTGGTAGAGGAGGACAATAAGAAAACTTTTGATTAAGGTTTCTTTTCAAATCAAAGCACGGTTGAAAACAATCTAACAAAGAATTCATATACATTTCAACGTCAAAAACAAAAAAGAATATGGATTGAAAAGTCGAAAGTTGCAAAGAAGATAGTTAACACAACTGAAAATGAGTTACCAAAGAACGAAGGTGTTAAAACAGTGATTAAAGAGGTTAACAAAGCAATAAAATTGAATTCAAAGGAGTTTAAGGATCAAGTTAAAAAATTCTCAAAAGAAAATAACATTTCTAAAAGAAAAGCAAGAACAACAATTTTTTGGCAAACCATTGAGTCATTAAATAAGAAATCAATAAATTTTTCAAAAGGAGAAAAGGTTTTTAGAGGAAAATCAAAGAGTCAAGTTTTGAAAAGAAAAATGCTTCGTTTTCAAATAATCAAACAAAAACAACACTTCCAAGAAAAAGTTTTCAGAAGAAGGTTGAAAAACAAATTTCAAAATCACAAATAAATACGTCTTATCATGAGTCATATCTATCGAAACCAAAAGTGGATTATGTTCCAATTTCAGCAAATTGTTATAATCTTCCGAAGAAAGAAGCTGACAAAGCCTCAAATGCGAAGGGTATAACAACTAAAAGACATATTGATCATTGGTTGGAAGGAAAAGGAAAAATATATCAATCAAGTAAGTTTTCGAAAGAACAGATACATGAGGCATACGAAAAGTATGTAAATCCTTCAATGAATGGCAGTTTATCCTCCAAGGAATCATATCACAAACTCAAAATGCGAAGGGTACAGTCAGTGAAAATTTGAAAACAATAAAAACTCATATATCTGATCCTTTGAATGAAGATGTTAAATTTGTTGACAGTCTCAAAACTAGAGTTTGTGATTGGGTTAATGGTTGCACTTTATAATTAAACAAGACACCTAATATAAATGGACCCAACAAGTCTTGGGTACCTAAATTCTTTCAATAATCGCAGGTACTTCGTGACGAGCAATATGATGACAAATGGTATATTGATAGCGGTTGCTCACGTCACATGACTGGGAAGAAGGAAAACTTGCATGATTTTCCAAGCTTAGAGAATGGTGGAGTGGTTAAGTTTGGAAATAACCATAAATGGAAAGTCAAGGGTTATGGAAAGATAACGAATGGAAAATTCACTATAAATCGAGTTGCATTTGTAGAAGGCTTACAACATAACTTGATAAGTGTTTCACAACTTGTTGTGGGCACTGGCAATCAAGTTCTTTTTAATGAAGAAGGAAGTGTCATTTCAAATGTTGAGACAAACGAAGTTTTACTCAATTCAAAACGGAAAGGTGATATGTTTACATTAGACATCATTCCAATTGTCGGCAAACCTGCTGTGTGTCTACTTTCTAAGGCTGCTGCCGATACAAGTTGGTTATGGCACAGGAGGCTATCACATCTCAATTTTCGAAACATCAACAAACTTGTCGTACAAGATCTGGTAAGAGGTTTACCCATTCTTAAATATGATAATCACAGCTTGTGTGCAGCTTGAGAAGTAGGAAAACAACACAAACAAGGACATCCAATCACAATAGATTCGAAGATTGTTGAACCCCTAGAGCTTTTGCATATTGATTTATGTGGTCCTTCAACAGTTGCTACTCTTAACAAGAAAAGGTACATTCTAGTTATGGTGGATGATTTTTAAAGATTTACATGGGTTTATTTTCTCAGGTTAAAATCCGAAGTCTCACAAATGATGATTGATTTTATCAAGAAAATGGAAATTTCGTTGAAGAAACCAGTTCGAAAACTTAAAAGTGATCATGGAACTGAATTCAAAAATCGTGTTTTAGATTCATTTCTGGTGGAGAAAGGTATTTCGTATAATTTTTCATCTCCATACACACCGCAACAAAATGGTGTATTTGAACGAAGAAATCGATCATTATGCGAAGCCGCAAGAACAATGTTGGCATATTCGAATTTACCTCAATATCTTTGGGCTGAAGCTGTTTCAACTGCTTGCTTTACTCAAAATCGATCATTCATTCATAGACGGTTTAATGCTACTCCTTATGAAATCATCAATAATAGAAAACCTAATGTCAAAATTTTCCATGTTTTTGGGTGTAGGTGTTTCATAATGAATCTTAAGGATAATCTTTCGAAGTTTCAAACAAAAGCTGATGAAGGAATTTTCTTGGGATATTCACACAACTCTGTAGCTTATAGAGTGTTAAATAAGCGAACTCGTAAAGTGGAAGAAACATTCAATTTGACATTTGATGATTATTATATTAAAAAGACTGATCATCAATTTGCAAATTATCCTATTTTGCAAAACTCTTCAAATGAGTACGAACCAATAGAAATGGATGATGCTGATTATGCATCGATTTTTGGTATTTCAGATCATGCAATTGATGCAGAGAGAAATGCACCAGATAATCAACAATCAGAAGATTTGAAGCTTCATGATGAATCAATCTCGCTTTCGAATCTAAACCCAAATGCAATATCTGATGGTCCAGTGGAGGGGGAGCACTTAGCTTCAAACACGTTTGTTGAGGGGGAGCATTCTTACGAAGCTGATAATATGTCTATCAATATTGATGTTGAGGGGGAGCCAATAATTAAAGAGGAGCCAATACACGAAGAGGAGCAAATACTCTAGGGGGAGCCAATACTTGAGAAGGATCCAATACTAGAAGGGGAGCATTTTGATGATGCTGAGGATGCATGTTCAACAAATGGATCAGAAACCGATGCTATGTTCGAAGATGCACCTTTGGACTTTGATCATGATTATCCACCATTGGATAAATGGACAAGAAATCATCCAAAAGAACAAATTCTTGGAGATCCACAAGCGGGGGTATTGACAAGGGCTCAACTTCATGCAAGAAATGAGGTACTGAATACTCACCAAGAGCTATGCATGTTTAATGTTTTTATTTCCAAAATCGAACCAAAGACTGTTAAGGTTGCAATGGAACACTCTGATTGGGTTGTTGCTATGCAAGCTGAATTGTCTGAATTCGAAAGAAACAAGGTTTGGAGATTAATTCCTAAACCTGTTGATGTTTCAATTGTTGGACTTAAATGGATTTTAAAAAAAAACCCGACAAATATGGCAATATTATTCGAAATAAGGCCAGAATTGTTGTTAAAGGATATTCTCAACAAGAAGGAATTGATTATGAAGAAACATTTGCCCCTGTCGCAAGACTCGAGGCTGTTCGTATTTTTCTGGCTTATGCAGCTCATAATGATTTCGGCGTTTATCAAATGGATGTAAAATGTGCATTCCTAAACGGTGAAATTGAAGAAAGAGTTTATGTTGAACAACCACCAGGTTTTATAAATAACGAACATCCTGATCATGTTTATATTTTAGATAAAGCTGTGTATGGGTTGAAACAAGCACCAAGAGCATGGTATGCGACATTAACATCATTTTTGAAACAATCTAAATTTAAACAAGGATCAGTTGATCCCACTTTATTTCGAAAGAAAGTTGGGAGTCACCTGATGCTTGTTCAAATTTATGTTGATGATATAATTTTTGGCTCTACTGACCCTGCTTTGTCTAAAGAATTCGAAGACTTGATGAAAAGCAAATTCGAAATGAGTATGATGGGCAAAATTAATAATTTTTTGGGTTTGAATATTCGTCAAAGCAGAGAAGGAATCTTCATTAATCAGGAGAAATATACAAAGAATATGCTAGAAAAATTTGGAATGACGAATAGCACAAGGTTACGAGTACCAATGGACACGAGCATCAAGTTAACTCCCTCGTTAGACAAATCTGCTGTTGATATCACTCTGTATAGAAGCATGATAGGGTCATTATTGTACTTAACTGCCAGTCGACCTGATATAATGTTTTCTGTTTGTAATTGTGCAAGGTATCAATTGAATCCACGTGAACCACATCTAACAGCAGTGAAGAATATTTTTCGATATTTGAAAGGCACCGCTTCGTTAGGTTTGTGGTATCCTTCGAAAATAGGGTTCTTTATACAAGCTTATTCAGATGCGCATCTGGGAGGATGCAATCTTGATCGAAAAAGCACAATTGGTGGGTGTCAATTACTAGATGGAAAATTGGTCAGTTGGCAATCGAAGAAGCAAATATGTGTTTCGATCTCTACAACCGAGGCTAAATATGTTGCTGCAGCTGCGTGTACATCACAAATTATTTGGATTCAAAGTCAATTACGTGATTATGCTATAAATATGAAAAAGATTCCCTTTATATTGTGATTCACAAAGTGCAATAAGAATTTGTCATAATCCTGTGCAGCATTCGAAGACTAAGCACATTGATCTCAGATATCATTTCATAAAAGACCATGTGGAAGAAGGAAATATTGAAGTTCATTTTGTGAAAACAACGGAACAACTCGCAAATATTTTCACAAAGGCATTGGATGAAAAATTATTTCTTCGTATTCTAGAAGGATTGGGAATGCTTGATGGAAATTCAATTTCATATGACAAAAGCGAAGAGTGATGTGTCATAATGACAAAAGCGAAAGGTGTTCAGCATTCAGAGGCTACTGTTCATGGTCAACGCTTTGAATGGTTCGCATTCGTATGTTTTGTTCCTTGATGAAGTCTGTATTTAGAGACTACTGTTCAAAGTCAACTGTTCGAATGCTTCGTGTTCGTTTGTTTTGTTCTTTAAAGATATTCTTATTCAGAGGTCATTGTTCTAAGTCAAATCTTCGCATTCAAAATCTTCGCATTCAAACACATTTCAACTAAGGTATGATTTCTATAAACTTTGGAATAGTTAGGATGTCCCTAGAAGCATGCTGCTACATGTTGACTCAAGCCTCATATGAAATGTGTGAGAAAGGAAAGCCTTGATGAAATTATCTCATGAAAATTTCTTCCCAACAAGGCTTATATTCGCATTAGTCAACAGAGCTACCTTACTCTTCTCATATGAGTTAAGAGTTTTCTGTTTGGTCCACATATAACAGAGGTACATTCGATCTATAAACCAATCTTTTTCATCCTAAACTTCTTTACACAATGACGTATGTCCCAGAGATTTTTGATCAAACCAATTGAAATCTAGACATACAAAAACTCTGTGTTTATGATCTGAAATCATGAGTCCGTTATGAACGTGAAACCCTAAAATCCAGCAAATCAAGGAATTGACGGGGAACTTTGTTCCAGAACTTACAAAACATTTGTTTAAGTACCTTTTATACTCCAAATTGTATTCATTTTTTTTGAGTGGTCTTGATCAAACATTCGAAACCTACGATGTTTGTTCCCAACAAGATCCAACATAATATTTTTTTTCATGACTATGATTACCGTGTGAGTATATTTCGAAAATACTTGTTACGTTGAATATCATTCCATACCAATTTGTCACTGACTACACTGGTCACACAAATAATTTCGGTTACAATTAATCACCTTATGTTAAGGCTGATATGTAACGAAATTTTCGAAGCCACCCATTAGCCTTATAAAAGAAACGCTTCGAAACTTCTCTACAAGTTGTCGATTGTAATTCAAGGGAAACCAAGCAAGGTGTTGATTATCTCTCTTGATAATTTTCGAAGAAATCTTTGCCCGGGATTTAACTGCTTTTGTGTCAAATCAAAATTTTGACATCACCATTTTCCAAAATTTTTTTTACATTTGTTTCTTATCTAAATTTTTGGATCACAGCACAAACGAAATCCTTGAGGTTTGAGTATTACCAACTTATACTGATGATTTCGAATCTCTGGCATATGACTTCACTTTTTAAACCAAAAGTGAAAGAGCCTTACCTCTAATCCTTCCGAAGGGTTCCGACGGTTACACTTTTCTTGGGGAAAACCAAACAGTCTTGTCTTTTGGTGACGTATGGAATACGATATGAGTTTTAGGCGTGGTGACAGCTACATTTGTTACTTTTTGATGAGTGAGGTCCGTATTTCAAGGTGCCATGTCAGCAAGCATTTAATGCATCCCGCTTCAAATTCAAAATTCTAGGGTTACATATAAAAAGGGAACTCAGAGGTCCATAACGTTTTATGCGATCAAATATTCTCTTTCTTACAAATTCTCTCTGAAATTCATCTTCTTCCAAAATCATCTTCTTCATATTCAACAATGGCGACTCACAGGCAAGATTCAATTCCATCATCACCAACAACTGAAGAAGTCATTTCTGTTCCAATATTGAAGATACAGGGTTCAAATTATCAAGTGGAGTCTGATTTATCCAAGTATCCGGATGAACTCAAGATGTTGGTGGTTGCTCTACAAAATTCTGTTTTATCAAAAGCCATGTTTAATTCGTTTGCAGTTCCGATGTCCTGGTTGTCTAAGGCCGGATCAACTGCATCGTACAACAAAGAGATTGGAAGTGTGGAATTTATGGTGAATGAAACACGCATTCGAGTGTCCAAGAGGTTATTCTGCAAGATTTTGGGAATTCCGAACACTGGTCCGTATGTGGAAGTCACCTCTCCACAAGTTGTGTTCATGTTCAATGAAATGGGTCATCAACCTCCATTGACGCGTATCAGTGATTTTAAGAAATCTGGTTTACCTACGGTATGGAATTTCTTATTTGGCATTTTTCTTCGTTGTCTTACCGGAAGAACAGTGGGTCTAGACAAAGGGCGAATGGAAGTCTATGTAATGGTGGTTGGGCTTTATTATGATTTGCAAGTTGATTACTCTGAACAACTATGGACAGAGTTCTTGACAAGCATTTCAAAGACCAATGTCAGTTAGGGGATTTCGTGTGCCAGATATTGGAGTCTTATTCTTCAGTATGTTTATACCAAGGAGAGGATTGTAGTTCCTAAAGTTGAAGAAAAAGTTGTTTTTCATATGTATGGCAGTCCAAAGGAGGTTGTTGATGATCCTACCATCTTTACATCTGTTGCTCGTATTCCGGATGCGATGCTCAAAAAGGTGAATCCAACAAATAACGTGTTGGTGTCATATCTTCAATCAATTGACACAACCGTTGTTAGTGGTGTTTTATACGACGCAGAGACAAAGAAATCAAAGAAACTGAAGAAGACAGACATTGGGTCTTCGGAAAGAAAAGTGAAGGTTGAGAAGAAGAAGAAATCTCCTACAGTCAAACCAGCTATAGTCAAAGAAGTTTCTCAACAAATTATTTCACCCATTTCGACGACTGTTGTTGCTACACCAACCATCGAAGCGTCTCAAGAGAAAGATATTATTCCATCTAAGACGGGGGTTTTTCGCCGACTCAAATTCAAGCGAAAATCTTCATCTCAGCTTGTTCAGAAAACTCAAATCACACATCAGGGTGTTATGGTTCGTGAAATTCTAGCCCCTGTTTCTCCATCGTTGAAAAAGCGAAGGGTTGAGGATCTTGCAAAGTTTATAAAGAAGAGCCAAAGGACTGAGGAAGAAGAGAAAGTTCCTGAAACACCTGAAGTCAGAATTCAAGAAGAAGCAAAGACTAGTCCACCTGTTACTTTTTCGAAGCCTGCTGATTCGAAAATTGGTGAAGAAGGTCATGTTGTCTCTTTACCCCAGGTTACATCAAATACTGATTCTCCAACTTTTCAATCTATCATGGATCAACTATTCACTACAATTTTTTCTATTTAATCTACTGATCCACCGAACCCATCTTCACCGGTTGATGAAACCATGGCTACTGATACTGGAAATGATAATGAAGGCTTTGGAGGAACGTTCGAAGCTCTTCACTTTGATACTTCCGAAGAAGATTTTCCAGACCACATGCTGATGACGATGAAGCAATTCAACATTCTGAATTCAAAATTAAATTCAATCTTGCAATCACAAGCATATGTGGGTAGTGTTGGGGTTACATGTTTGGAGGTTGATTCGTTAATGAAATTGATGGAAGGGCGCGTAATTTCGAAGGCTTCTAGATTAATTCAGGATTCAGAAAGTAGAGTTCTTGAAAAAGTTGATCAACATGATATTTCTACTGAGAATCGAATTAATTCTCAGAAGGCTGATTTTGTACGAGAAGTGAAAGATTTGAAGATGGTTACGAAGGAGCGTCATGTGCTCTTCGTACAAGAAGTTAAAAAGGTACGGGAGGATGTTAATCTTCAAATTGGAGAACTTCGTGAAGAAATGCAAAAGGAAGTTCAAATCGTACAACAGGATTATGCTTCGGCTAATCAGAAACTTGATATCATCTGTGATGCTGTCACCAGATGTGTCAAACTTTTCGAACAGATGAATCCAACGCTGACAACTATTTCTGCCAAAGAAGAACAAAACTTTGGAGAGTTGGTAGGTTTGTTGAAAGAATTAAAAGACTTATCTTCGAAGTCTGTCTCTCCGATAATTTCACAAGAATTTCTTTCTCAGAAGTTTTCTCACTTTGAAGCCATTCTACACAAGAATCTTATTCCACTGCTTCACATTTCCAGCCTTTTACCAACTGTTTCAGATGCCCCACCTGCTTTCACAGGGGTGCAAGGGGGATAAAAGATAGAACAAACAAAGGCTGGGGAACAAGTGAAAACTTGCGAAGGGATGAAGACAACTATAGAAGATGCGAAGGTAGTTGGTAAGAGATATCCTTCGAAGGTGGTGGCAAAGGCAACTGTTGTTTCTGCTGGTCCAGTTACTTCAACTGTGATCACAACCATTCCAATTCCAAAACCTATCTCAAAGGGAGTAGTAATTGGGAAGCAAACAGGTGGATCTTCTTCAGAAAAAGTTGATTTATCAAAAATAAAGGATAAGGGCAAAGAGATTGTTATTGAAAAGTCCAAAGAAGAGAAGAAAGCAGAGGTGGCAGCTAAAGTAGAAAGAATGAGACAAGTACAGAGCATAATGAGACAAAGGGCTCTAGAAGGTTCGAATGTTGATAAGGGTGATCCATCAAAAGTGTATAATTACGAAACCATTGAATCCAGGGTGATGTTTGATCATATGTATTCGTTTGAAAAAATCCCTAAGAAAAGCTACGTGGTGACAAACACTGATTTTTGTCAACTTGATTTTCCAATCAATGAGATGATGTTTTTCATGCCACAGTTTAAAGCTGAATCAAAGTCACTGGAAACAGAAGAGGGAAAGAAGATGAAAATTCGGTTTCATGCGGTGTTGGCAAAGGCTCAGGAAGAGATTTGGTTTTTGGAGAAGATAAGAAAAGTGATATCTATCAAAAGAGATGTCATTTTCGAAGGGAAGTTTGAAAACATCAAATACGTTGTTGCAAGAGCAAGTGGAAAACTTCAAGAATTTATGGTGGCAGGCTTTCCTTTGATGAATACTTATGATCTCATCAATGTCGCCTTGATGCTTAAAGACAAATCATTTTCATTTCTTAAAGATACTGAGCCTGATATTTTTAGCCTTGGGTGCAAGCACATAAAAATATACTTGGAAAATTACTTCGAGTGCTTGGCTCAAACAGATGTGGAACTTGCTATAGTCAAAGGAATTGATATAACTGCACCAATGGCACCAACAAAGAAGCAAAATGAGCTGAACAAGTATGAAGATGGTGAAATTTGCTTAAAACCATTGGGGGTAGTTTTTGCTGGGAAGGATAAAGCTGGAAGAGCTAAAAGATTTTTGTTCCAAACTTGTGAAGTGGAGAGATACAACAACTCTCAATATACGAACTTAATTGTTCGCATGAACCACTGCAAGAAAAACTCAGAAGGAGATAAGAAAGAGATAAAGAAGGTTATATCTTGGTATACGGAGATCCGAAGAGTGCTGATGTATGTCGTTCAAGCACTGACTACTTGAAGACTTCGACCTTGATTCCAAAGGGGGAGATTGTTAGGGCTAAAATGTTGTAATAAGTCGAAGAGTCAGTTTGTTTGTTACGATGAATCTTGTGTCTTCCTATGTATGGGTCTTCGTATATATAGTTATTTTACTAAGGCGTTATAAAGTGAAGGCTTAACGTTTAGTCCTTAGTATTTTTGTTATGCTTTTATTCTCCTATAAATAGGGGTATGTACTAGTGATCTGGGAGATGACTTTAACACACAGTTTTACAGTTTATTCATTGGATTCTGTAAACTGAAAGGCATAATATGAGCTGATCAAAGATTCTATTTACTCTTGTGTTCATCATTTCAATACTTTACTCAATTACTTCTAGAATTACATTCAAACTCGATTCCAAATCTCATCATTAAGTCGATGCGAAATCCGACTTGACGCTCAGGCGGAATTCCTGGAAGCTCTTCGGGAAAGACATCAGGAAAGTTGTAGACTTTGGGGATGCTCTCGAGGGATTTAACCTCCTATTTTTCATTTACAACGTGGGCTAGGAATGCACGACACTCCTTTCGCAGAAGTTTTTGGGCTTTGATGCACGAAATAATGTGAAGGTTTGAACTGAGTTTATCACCATAGATAACGAGTGATTTTCCAGAGGGAAGATTTAGACGGATAGCTTTTTCGAAACAAAGGATATCAACACGAGTGGGGCTCAACCAATCCATACCAATGATGATATCGAAGCCCTTTATAGAAACTGGCATAAGGTCGATAGGAAAGGAGTGATCGTTAAGGGTAAGGGTACAGCCACGAAATATAACATTAGTGCTCTCTTTCTCACCGTTAGCCATTTCGACAGTAAATTTTTCGGTTAAAGATTGAGGTTTATGTTTGAGAAGATGTTTGAATGCATGACTGACAAAACTTCTCTCCGCACCAGAATCGAAAAGAATGCATGCATAAGAGTTGTCGAGGAGGAACGTACCCGTGCCAACGGTAGGATCAGAAATTGCCTCATATTGCCCCATTGCTAGAACTCTCCCAATGTTGCCAGTTGTTGCTGCCTTGGGGCAATTTCTCTTGAAGTGCCCTACCTCGCCACAACCATAGCAGGCCTAACCGACACCTTCTCCAGATGCCTGATTGGTTGGGTGGGCTGATGTTCTACAATTTCGAGCAATGCGACCCTTCTTGCCATAGTTGTTGCAGAGCACATCATGACATGGGCCGGGAATACAGTGATGATAACTGCACTTGCTGCACCAAGGGAGGGTACCGGTATATCCACTGGTAGGTGCTTGAGTTGCAGGAGTAGCAGCAGGGGTAGTGGCAACGTGGACTGCCACGGTATGTTGTTTCTTGGAAGACTCCTGCAAAAACTGTCCCTTGCGTTGCTTCCAAAATTTTCTTTTCTTTCCACTTTCTTTCGCTAGTTCTGGAGCGGCTGTTATTTTATCCAGATCAACCGCGTGATATATGAGATTCTGCGCCAGACACTTGGCGCTGTCAAAAGTGTTTGGCCTGGCAGCCAAGACATTCCCTTGAGTTGGGGGCGTCAATCCCCAAATGTATCTCTCTATCTTCTTGCTTTCCGGGGTGACCATTCCCGGGAAAAGAAGTGCTAGGTCTTCAAACCTAGAAGTGTAGACAACAATATCAGAACCCTTCATCTTTAGGTTCTAGAATTCGTGCTTCAGTTTCTGCATTTCGCCCCTTGGGCAATACTCAGCAAGCATGATCTCTTTCAAGCTCTCCCAACCCATAGCGTTTGCCACTGGTAGGGTTAGGGATTTAACCCGACTATTCCACCAGGTCAATGCTTTGTTGGTGAAAGTGCAGGTGGCAAATTTCACATTGTTGGCTTCCGAACAGGAACAAATTTCGAAGATGGACTCGATCTTCTCGAACCATCGAGTCAAGGTAATGACACCTCCAGTGTCGTCGAAAGATGTGGGTTTTGCGCTCATGAAGTCTTTATAGGAACACTCCTTCTAGTGTCCTTAAACACCTTCCTGATTTTGGGGATGGGTACCACCTCCTGGCCCGCCAGAACCGCCGGGGTTCATCTATGACATTGCGACAGCCACAACGGCAGTAACAGCTGCCTGGAACATAGCGGGATTGAACTGGGGAGGTGGTGGTGGAGGATTGTTGTTATTTGAGTTGTGTCTTTTCTTTGGAGGCATCTCGTTCTAAAATGATCAGGAAGGAGAGGATGGTAAGTCCACTGAATTGAATCAAGAGATATGAAACAAGATGTCTCTCCATATGATAGATAAAGTGTTCTACTAAGCAATAATCAGGAAGGAGTTACTAAAGCAAGTAAACTATCGCTAGGAAAGAATGAGTAGCAACACTTGGAATAAATTTCTACAATGTATCCTGCTTTGACTAAAATACTCCTATAGTATTTTATGTTGAAGGTTTTGTTCTATCGATTCCTTTTGGTAGAAATGTTTGGTAAGTTTTAGGCCTGTTGTAACACCACAGTCACTCCCAAGCACATATTGGTCATGTCTCGAATGAATATAGTTGATCAGGCTATATTGACCCTAGACATGATTACATAACTGCCCAGGTTTAACCACAGTGGTAAATATCAAAATACTTTTGTTTCGTTCTTTTCACGATACTGTTTTTGGCATGTAGGTATACTTGGAGTAAAAATACTTATATTTTCAAAGTATACTTTTGGTTTAGAGCACTTCATCCCCCTAGTGGTTATAGTTGTATACCATGTAAGGTTCAGTATACTTAGTTCACTATAAACAATAGCTCTAATACCAATCTGTCACACCCCTGAACCGTTAGAAAAACAACAGTGGAAACGTCCGGGGGCGGCGGTGTCATACGTAGTATCACAACAATCGTATCATAGCAATCAAATAAACACAACCATTACATTACAATATGAATATTTACATCTATTTGGAAACATAGTTTGTACATGACATTATATAACAAAAGATACATACGAGACTCCAATAATGCTCCGTCTTCTCTAAAAGCTGGTAAGCTACCTGTCTATCGTTGTCCTGAGAATACAAGCGGTTTTGAAAACGTATCAGCATAAAGCTGGTGAGTTCATAATCATGTTTTTGTATTGAAAAATAGTCACTGAGTTTGTATAAATAGTTTTTTTCCATTATAAGTAAATATCATTTGTATCGAAAATCGTTATTACTGAGTTCTGAAATATGTATGCATGCTTACCAAGAAAATACAATATTTTCTAACGTGTTTGCTAGCTTCTGTATGAAAAGTACATTCTGTTTGAAAACCCTGGCTACCACCAGTATGTAAGGTATTGATCATTCGGAAACCATGGTTACCATGAGTATGTATAGTAGTTTTATTAAATAAAACTATAGAAGAAAGAAATCTCGTAAACAATGATTAGTTTATACTTATTGTGAGTCGTATAACCATACTAATTTGACATGTGACCTCATTGACGTTCTTCAAGCATCGTACGATTACAAAATTTGTCATCCTAGGCGTGCCCACCTAACTATAGCTAACAGTTCAGGTGTGAGATTGTTGGTCCCGAATAGATCTATCCACAAATATCACGCTCTCCCTCTAGGATACTCTAGTTATACTACCGGTGAGGATTTATTGGTACCCCGAGGGGCAAAACGAAGGTAGTCTCACAATCCTATATTAACTAGTTTACGTGTTTGTTAGGTTGTTCTCGAGTTCAAAATCGTTTGTAATGGTGTAGAGTATAAATAATTATTCAGCATGATACTCTAGTTTTGTATTCGTAGTAATGGATAAACTAAATCTGACAGAGTTTATATGTTTGACTTTGCATGAAGTTTGGATCCGTAAGACTAGTAATGAAATCCCAAACTATACCTATTATAGTTTGAATGGTTGTTACGTTTGTGTATGGTTTTGAAACTATGCAATTATAAATTGAAAACATCCCTTATGCTCCGCATAATACAAAAGGGATAATTCTATCTAAACGTTTGATAGAAAATCGTTGTAATTGCATCACTTTGTAAGTTATGAAAATCTTTTATGTTTAGCTTGTATTCCCCCCCTGAAAACATGAAACATCTTGGAAAAGTGTAGGGGTATTAACTCATAATTTATCGTAGGATCCGAATGTTCGATTGGTTATGAGCGTCGAGTGTCAACCGATGTTTTGTACGCGAGTGGATCCTATAAACATAAATTGCACATATATATGTGTTAGATTGAGTATCCCATGACACATCATGATAAAAAACCACCCTAAAGACTTGAAATCACTAGAACTAAGTGTTCTATGTCCCATACTTAGTGATCTTTACAAGTTTAAGGCCAAATATGAGTATTAGAGTGGGTGTATGGCCATAAAGGTGAGTGTGCGGCTAGGTTTTGCGGCCAGACTACGTGTGCGGCTGCACACAGGAGTGTGAAGCCATACAGAGGGGTGTGTGCGGCTGTACACAGGAGTGTGCGACTGTACACTCCTTGTTTGAGCCCGAAATATTGAGTTTTTAGGTGTTTCAAGTTCCAAACCAAGTCTTAATTCGAATATAGGGGCCAAACTCTCACTTTGGAGGGTATTTGAGTGTGTGTGGCCGCACTCCTTCAAAGGATGAAGAAGACAAAGAACATGCAAAGTTTTAGACCTAGATTTAGGTGTTTTACCTGTACAAGAAGTTAGATGGTGGTGTTAATCACGATTTTGAGGCCCTTAGAGTGTTCTTGGATGAGACTTTTAGAGAGAGAAAGTAGAGAGAGAGAGAGAGAGTAGTGTGCAACCAAAGAAGAAAGAGTGAATGAAAGGGGTCCTCTACTATATATAGGGTCGGGTGTGTGGCTGGGGTGTGTGTGCGGCTGGGTGTGCGGCTGGTTGGCCGCACACTCGGGTGTGCACCCGCACACACCTTCCTTGGTGTGATTGGCTCGATTTTATGATGCTACACACTTTCTACCCTTCTTAAGACTCATATCTATGTTATACTAAGCCTAAAACACTCATATGGACCCAAAATTTTGCTAAGAGATGATAAATTCGAGTGTAATATTGATATACGTATCGATTGCACAGTATAAAAGTTTCGGGTTGTCACAGTCAGTTCCGGACTTCGGTCCGATGCAGTCAGTTCCGGACTTCAGTCCGATGCAGTTAGTTCCGGACTTCGGTTCGATGCAGGGGACAAGGTCCCAGTTAGTTCCGGACTTCGGACCCATGCAATTTCCGGACTTCAGTCCGATGCAGAGGGCAAGGCCCTGGTTAAAACCGGACTTCGGTCTGATGCATTTCCCGGACTACGGTCCGATGCAGTGGGCTAGGCCCAATAGTTTTTTATGTGTTATTGTATGGTATGTGGTAGTTTGGGGGAACTTACTAAGCTTCGTGCTTACAGTTTCAGTTTTGGTTTTAGGTAATTCCGCAAGCAAAGGGAAGAGCTCGCGTTGATGGCATTGCACACACCACAACTTCAATTTATCCTGGGAGTTTATTTTGGATGTTACTATGATTGATACAGATTTGTTTGACATAGTACTATGCCATTTGAGTTGCTCATTCCGTGGTTTTATCATATATGTGATTTTTAGTATTATTAATTTTTTTTTGGGTCGTTTCAAGTTGGTATCAGAGCCTTGGTTTGAGGGATTCAGGCACGCTTTCGAGTGTGTCTGAACTCAAACTAAGGAAATGGTAAAAGATTTTCAAAAGAGAAACATTTTTGAAAAGAATTTTTGAAAGAAAAAGAGTTTTCTTAAAAAAGGGTGTGGTGCATGCGATCAACCGAGCTCAAGTAAATACTCCCAAATTACCCATACAAGTTTATATTATGATTATCAGTTTCAGTTTCAGTAGAACTACATGCTAGAATAGGACTAAGGATCTAGGAGGATGCCTTATGTGCCTGCTATATGTGTTTCAGCTTTATGAGAATTGCATGTTAGTATTGAGTAGACAGCACTAGGATAGCCTATTTAGGTTATGCCTGATATTATGAGCTTAGCATTGTATGCTAGTGCAGTTTCAGGTTATGAGAATAGAGTTGCTTGATTAGTTTCCTCTGTCTGAATGCTGCTTGCTTTGTGCTTTGGGGTACTCTGAGTAATGGGAGTTAGCCATTAGGTGAATACATCACATCCCATGTGATCAGGGTTGAATAATCTCAGAGTGCTGGATTTGGCCCTACTATGCAGCTCTTGTTTGAGTCCAACCGTTGTAGGAATGAGTCTTTTACTCAAAGGATTACCTGAGCCTCGTCACATGTGGTGGTATTCAGGTGATGACTAATTGGCATTACAAGGAGGCCTTCAGCAGCTGAGGACTGGTTTTTGTTGAGTCAGAGATTTCCCTAGGGCAAGCCTAGGATGAGAGTAGCATAGACCAGTAGCAGTAGTAGTGGCTTGGTGGAGTCGAGGCAGTTCTTGAAGAAAGTACAGATAGATGTGGAAGGTAGTATGGGCCCGTACTACTGAAATCAGAGGATCCGTACTCGAATCAAGGAAGGCCGAGACGAGACCAGGAAACATGTAGTAGTAGCGATCCCTCGAGATATATCAGTGTTTATGATGTTTATCATGATGTGTTTTCAGAATGGTGGTTTTACACCCTAGGCCAGCAGTTGGCAGTTCAAGTGCAAGTGAAGCATTAGGATCAGGCTCGGGGGCCGAGCATCTAGATGAGCAGACCAGAGAGTTCCTCACCTCATAGGTTACTTGTATCATACTTGAGTAGAATCCTATGATCTTTGGTTCGATCAAGGAGGGCATTTTGGAGTTGATGGATAAGACGCTGAGCACATTCCGTGCGGAGGTGGGGACCATGATGGGGACGTGCACACTCACCTTCAGGGAGTTCAGAGCTTGTAGAGCTCCAGACTACCATGGGTGCGAGACCCCATTGCGAGTACTAGGTGGTTGGCAGATGTCGCCAATGCTTTTCGCACCAGTAGATGTCTCGATGGGGATAAGGTCAGATTAGCATCCTGTCTTCTGAAGGACAGGGCACGGGATTGGGCTTGTCATCAGGGATGACGAAACACTTGATGCTATGACTTGGGATGATTTTACTACCAGGTTCAGAGCCGAGTTTGCACCGGTCATTGAGGTGCAAAAGTTAGCCAGGGAGTTTCAGGATCTTACTCAGACTACAGAGACAGTGGCGGAGATTACCGCCAAGTTCAGGGAGAGGGCTCTTCTCGTTCCTCAGTACATAGCTGATGAGGAAATGAAGAAGGCCCGATATCATGAGATGTTGCGGAGTGATATCCGCCAGTTTGTGAGCCAGTCTAGCTGTAAAATGCTGGATAACATGATTGCTAGGGCTCGTGAGAGAGATTGATTTAGAGATGGGGAGGAAGAGGAAGCCAGAGACAGTATCTGGCACAGGGAGTTCAGACAAAAAGCCCACGGTATCAGATCATAGATCTAAAGGACAACAGAGCCACAGTCAGTGTGGCAAGTGTGGGAGATTGCACGATGGGGCGTGCAAGGCAGGGAGTATCGGTTGCTACAAGTGCGGCCGGACTGGGCATATGAGCAGAGATTGTATAGCTGCTCCCACCGTTAACGCGACATCTAATGTGATTTGATTCCATTGCAATCAGAGGGGACATAAAAAGTTGTAGTGTCCGAGTTTGACAGCAGCAGCAGGGAAGGTGGTAGCACCTGCCCCTGCAACATTGAGGATTACAGACGACCGTCAGGGCCGAAGTGACGCGCTAATGGCGAAGAGTAGAGCTTTTCAGATAACAGCAGAGGAGGCACGAGCGACTCCTAATGTGGTGACGGGGTCGTTATTAGTGAATGACATATCAGCTACAATCTTGTTTGATTCGAGGGCTACCCGATCGTTTGTTTCGCTTGCGCTTAACAAAAGGTTTAGCAGAGCTCCAGGGGAGCTGGATTGTCCACTTGAGGTTGAGATAGCTGATGATAGGACCGTCAGGGTCACGAGAGTGCACAAGGGGTGTTTGCTTCAGTTATTCGGTGAGCAGTTTTCAGTAGACCTAGTTCCTATTCCCCTGCGAGGGAATAAGGTTATATTGGGTATGGATTGGCTGAGCCCCAATGGGGAGGTGATTGATTGTGAGCTACAAGTAGTGAGGGTCCACACCCAAAGTGGGGTAGAGTTAGTAATCCACGGTGAGAGTCCACACCGCGGACCGTTTCTTTGCTCAACAGCGAGAGCGAGGCGCTACTTTCAGCAGGATTGCGCAGGGTTCGTCGCCAACGTTCTAGATGCCCGGGAGAAGGTCAAGGCGACAGTCGACGATGTACCGGTAGTGCGAGACTACCCGGACGTATTCTCGGAGGATTTTCCTGGGATACCTTCGGAGAGACAGGTTGAGTTCAGGATTGAACTAGTCCCTGGTGCGGCTCCGATAGCCAAGGCACCATATCGGTTGACTCCTTCAGAGATGCAGGAGTTGTCTACGCAGCTGCAGGAGCTGCTAGATAAGGGTTTCATTACACTGAGTAGTTCACCATGGGGAGCCCCGATCCTGTTTGTGAAGAAGAAGGATGGGTTGCATCGTATGTGCATATATTACCGGGAGTTGAACAAGGTAACGGTGAAAAACCGTTACCCACTCCCGAGGATAGATGACTTGTTCGATCAGATTCAGGGAGCATCTTGGCTTTCCAAGATTGATCTACGCTCCGGTTATCATCAGATGCGGGTCAGGGGTGAGGATGTTCAGAAGATAGCTTTTAGGACCCGTTATGGTCATTATGAGTTTGTGGTGATGCCGTTTGGGCTCACCAACGCTCCAACCGCGTTCATGGATCTCATTAGCTGCGTATGCAGGCCGATGCTGGATCGGTCTATGATAGTATTCATTGACGACATCTTGGTTTACTCCAAGACTTAGGAGCAGCACGATGAGCACCTGAGACAGGTGCTAGAGACACTGAGGAGGGAGAGACTTTTTGCGAAGTTCTCCAAGTGTGAGTTCTGGTTGCGTGAGGTGCAGTTCCTTGGTCACCTCGTCAACCAGAAGGGTATTCTAGTAGATCCGACCCAGATCAAGGTCGTGATGCAGTGGGAGGTGCCGACGTCTCCATCAAAGATTCGGAGCTTCCTAGGTTTGGCAGGGTACTACAGGAGATTCATCTAGGACTTCTCCAAGATAGCAGTTCCACTCACCCGACTGACTAGGAAGTCGGTGGTGTTTTGCTGGGGGCCTGAGCAGAAGACAACATTCGAGACCCTCAGACAGCGATTGTGCGAGGCACTGATTCTCAACCTGCAAGAGGGAGTGGATGGCTTCATAGTCTATTGTGATGCCTCGATCATAGGGATAGGAGTAGTGTTGATGCAGCGAGGGCATGTGATAGCTTATTGCTTTAGACAGTTGAAGCCTCACGAGGCTAACTATCCGACGCACGATTTAGAGCTGGGAGCAGTGGTGTTTGCCCTCAAGATTTGGAGACATTACAGCTATGGGATCCGTTGTACCATTTTCACAGATCATAAGAGTCTGGGGTACCTCATGGACCAGCCGAATTAGACCATGAGGCAGCGTCGATGGTTAGATGTGGTAAAGGACTACGATTGTGAGATCCTTTATCATCCGGGTAAGGCCAATGTTATGGCCAACGCCTTGAGCCGCAAGGCGATGGCAGCACCGATTAGAGATATATGTATGAGGATGACGGTGATTACTCCATTACTGGAGCAGATTAGAGAGGCACAGGTCGAGGGCCTGAAAGAGGAGAGGCAGAAGTGTGAAAGGATTGTGGGCCGAGTAGCTTCTTTCGACTTTGACAGTCGTAAGATTGTTGACCCTTCATGGGAGAGTTTGGGTGTTGTATTGGGAAGGAGTACGACAGGTGTTGATGGATGAGGCCCACAAGTCTCGGTTCTTCATCCATCCAAGGGCGACAAAGATGTATAGAGATCTTCGACCCGATTGTTGGTGGCCCTGCATGAAGCGGGACGTGGCTTGGTACGTAGAGAGGTGTCTGACCTGTAGGAAGGTGAAGGCAGAGCACCAGAGACCCCATGACAAGATGCAGTCGTTATACATTCCTGTGTGGAAATGGGAGGATATCACCATGGATTTCATCACTAAGCTTCCCAAGACCGCACGGGGAGTTGATTCGATTTGGGTCATAGTGGATCGTCTGACCAAGAGCGCGCATATTATACCGATCCAGGAGAGTATATCGGCCGAGAAGCTAGCCGATATTTACGTGCGCGAGGTAGTAGCACGGCATGGAGTGCCTGTATCAGTGGTATCAGATCGAGACATCCGGTTTACTTCCAGGTTCTGGAAGCGCTTTCATGACAAGATGGGGACTCGTCTTCATTTTAGCACTGCCTTCCACCCTTAGACGGACGGTCAGAGCGAGAGGACGATTCAGACTCTCGAGGACATGCTTCGGGCATATATCCTAGACTTTGGTGGTAGTTGGGATATGTATCTTCCACTAGCAGAATTTTCGTATAAGAACAATTACCACGCTAGTATTGACCGTCCTCCTTTCGAGATGCTCTACGGGAGGAAGTGTAGGACCCTGATTTGTTGGGGCGAGGTCGGTCAGCGAGTCATCGGGAGCACCGAGGTGGTGCTCTAGACCACATAGTTGATCCACCAGGTTCGTAGCAGACTGCAGACTGCAGAGTCGGCAACAGAGTTATGCTGACAGACGTTGTTCTGACTTGGAGTTTCAAGTGGGTGATATGGTCCTCCTGAAGGTATCACCCTAGAAGGGTGTTATCATTTTTCGGAAGAAGGGCAACCTGGGCCCCAGGTTCAATGGTCCTTTTAGGGTTTTGGCTCCGGTGGGTCGGGTTGCTTATCGGTTGGATCTTCCGGCAGAGCTTAGCCAGATCCACAACACTTTCCATGTTTCTCAGCTGAGGAAGTGTTTGGTGGACGAGTCAGTGGTTGTACCCTTATAGAATATTTAGGTTGATAGCATCCTGAATTATATCGAGAGACTAGTTACGATTTTAGATCGGAAGAAAAAGACCTTGAGGAACAAGGTGGTTCAGTTGGTGAAGGTTCAGTGGCAGCACCAAAGCGGTTCAAAGTTGATGTGGGAGACCGAGGGGGAGATGAGGGAGCATTATCCATAATTATTTTCAGATTCAGGAGCAGCAGACTTCGAGGACGAATTTTAAGATAAGTGGGGGAGAGTTGTAACGCCCCATTTCTGGTATGTAATTTAAATAAAGTATTTTTCATTTCTGAAAGGGTACTCGACGATTCTGTAGCCCGACTCGTCGAGTTAAGACAATATAATCTCACAATTGGGGTTGGCTACTCGACGAGTCCATACGCTGGGACTCGGCGAGTCCGCCTATCTGAATGAAGCGCTAATTTCAAGGGTTTGTACCCTATTTAAATGTCATTATAGCCTCCCACCCCAACCTCAAACACCTTGGAAGCTTTGGGAGAGAAGGAAGGAGAGAAGGTCCATAGAAGAGAAAGGAGATCCAGGAGTTAGCTTCCATCTGTTTCTCATTCAGGTAATGAAGTTATGACCTTGTGTATTCCTCCATTAAAACCCCTTTTATGCTTGTCATGTCTTCTTTGGAACCTTTTATGATTCAAAATTTGATATATGGACTCTCCTTTGGATGGAAACCTTAGATCTGGACGTTATTGAACCCCAGGAACTCATTAGAGCCACCTTTATGCGATCTTGGCCTTGTTCCAAACCCTAAGTGCTTAGTATTTAATGATTTTGGGTATTTTAGCCTCATACTCTTGTGCATGCACGTAAAGTTGGAAACTTTATGTGCAAAACCAGTCCTAGAAGCTCAGATCTATGTTTTGGAAGCACTGGAGCTGATGAGAATCGACTGTGTAGTAATAGCATGCTTGGGACTCGACGAGTTGTTCATCTGACTCGGCGAGTCACAGTGTGGACGTGTTCATATGTTGAAGGAGAACTTGACGAGTTGTTCATGCAACTCGGCGAGTCGGATGAAGTTAGACTTGATGTTGGCATCGAAGAAGAACTCGTCGAGTCTTTGCCAAACTCGACGAGTAGAATGGATGATAGGGACTCGGCGAGTTGACAGCCCAACTCGGCGAGTCCGGTCAACTGAAAGTTGACTTTGACCAGGGGTAAAATATTCATTTTACCCTAAGGGCGTTTATCAGTACCTGATCTAGTGTTTTATGGGATTTGTAGCCGGACAGTTCTGGAGCAGCAACCAGCCAACGTTAGAGTTAGCATCTCAGCAGCGAACGTTATGAGGTGAGTTTTCCTTCCAGTAGGAATGGGTCTACAGCCACAATGCCGGCCCGTTTAGTTAGCAGTAGTTCCGGACTTTGGTCTGATGCAGTAGTTTAATGTGCTTGATGTCTTTGTGATTCAAGCATGTCTTTGTGTTATGTGTTCCGGACATCGGTCGGATGTAGTATGCAATATATGTGTTTATGCCAGTTGATATGTCTATGCTATGCTATGTTATGCTCTAAGTTCCAGACTTCGGTTCGATGTAGTCAGTTCCGGACTTCGGTCCGATGCAGTTAGTTCCGGACTTCGGTCTGATGCAGGGGACAAGGTCCCAGTTAGTTTCGGGAATCGGTCCCATGCAGTTTCCGGACTTCGGTCCGATGCAGAGGGCAAGGCCCTGGTTAGTTCCGGACTTCGGTCCGATGTAGTTCCCGGACTACAGTCCGATGCAGTTTCCGAACTCTGGTCTGATGCAGTGGGCTAGGACAATTAGTTGTTTATGTGTTATTGTATGGTATGTGGTAGTTTGGGGGAGCTCACTAAGCTTCGTGCTTGCAGTTTCAGTTTTGGTTTCAGGTACTTCCGTAAGCAAAGGGAAGAGCTCGGGTTGATGGCATTGCACACACCACAACTTCAGTTTATCCTGGGAGTTTATTTTGGATTTTACTATGATTGATACAGATTTGTTTGACACAGTACTATGACATTTGAGTTGCTCATTCCGTGGTTTTATCATATATGATGTGATTTTTAGTATTATTAAAACAAAAACTTTTGGGTCGTATTTTGGGTCGTTTCATTGTCACCGTAGACTGACCTAGTCTAACTGTAGCGAACAGCTCAGGTGCGGGGGAGTCAACCCCGTATAGATCTGTACACAAACTCTCGTTCTCCCTCTAGGAGACTCTGGTTATAACTACAGGCTACGGTTGTATACTAGCAATGAAATGACTCACAAGAGCCTTAACTGAATATACACGAATATTGAATTGCTCAATATATATTGTTTACATGTATATTTTTAGTTTATTAGGCCCAACAAGCATGTAAATGGGCCACAAAGGCCCAAACAACATGTAATGTATATTCCAGGCCCAATAAGCATGTAATTGGACTATAATGGCCCAATAGACAGGTAGTGTGTATTCCAGATCCACTTAAACATGCAAATGGGCCACTAAGTCCCAATAAGCGTGTAAAAAGACGTTTTTTGTGTGTTCCGTTTGTTATTACGTTGATCATTTAAGCTCAATTGTTTACCAAAATAACATAAATGCCCACTTTTTGTAAAAAGACATTTTTGGTCCATAAAACCAAAAATTTACAATTAAGGCACATTTTTGGTAAAAATAACACTATAAGTCCCTTAAGACCAAAGTTTACATTTAAGGACTTGCTTCAAGATAAGTGACAGTTTTAGCCCACTTTTGTTAGAATTGTCATTTTGGCCCAATTTTTAGAAAAGTTGACATTTTCGGCCCAATTGCACAAAAATTAACCTTTTTAGCCCAAGTTTAATAAAATTTTCATTTTCAGCCCATTTTACTGAAAAATTTACATTTTTCACTCAATTGTTTTTTAAAACGACAATTTAATTCATAAAGGTAAAAAATTTACAAGTTTAACCACCCATGAAACCGTGAAGGCCCAATTTGAGGCCCATTTTGTGAAAATATACACTTTTGGCCCTTTTAAACCATGAATATCATAAAGACCCATTTTTATTTAAAAATGACTCTTCTAGTCCTCTTAAAATCGTGAGTTGACAAAAAGATCCTCACTTTTGTTTTCTTTATCAAATTTTGGCCCTCTACACGATTTCACTTAGTTTCAAACATCCTTAACATGTTTTAATCCTTTCATCTTCATCATAAGTTGCATAAGGTGTTTTAGTTTACAATATCACCATATTTTAGTAGATCTTTCGAAATCTAAGATGTTTCAAAAACATAAGCACAACATATAACATGGAAAACACATATAATCGTGCATAAACACATAGATCTACATAAAGCAACTTGTATTCTCCCCCAAAACGTAGTAACAACCAAAAATAGGGGGTATCAACTCACTTTGGGGTTGATGGATTGGTTTTGGAAGAGGATTGGAGGAGTTTTCGGTCTAGATGATTCCTTGAGATGGGGTCTTCAAATTCTAGGAGATTTTAGGGGCATGAATCACGATTTGGAATGTTAATGAGTGAAAGATTTGTCACATGATGAAGTTAAACACTGGAATAGAGACTATATTACCAAAATGATGAACCTTGATGATGTATTCTTGAGTACACACAAAAGCATACACAAATTTTTTGGAAGAATGGATGGATTTTGCCTGGAGTTCTTGGATGAATTTAGTGACTTAGTAGTGGAAAATGAAGGTGGTGGTGGGATGCACCTTGGCTGAGAGTTAAGAAGAAGAGAGATAGAGGTTTAATTAGGTTAATACATGGAGGATTAAACATAGATGTATGGGAGATATTAATGAGGTGTCATCCCCAAATTATCCCCATAATATCCTTATGATTTACAATGTATATATATATATATATATATATATATATATATATATATATATATCCACATAACCGAGAATGAGAGGAAGGAAAACGGAAAAAAAAGAAATGTTTGGGCTAGTTTTGGTTATACTCGAAATTATAAGGCCCAATATAGAAGTCTTCGGCCCATTGGGCCCTCTTATGAATTCACGGCCCAAAAGGGGTAAATACAATGGGTTTTTGGCCCAATGAAATTCAAGAAGACATTATGGCCCATTAAGGCCCATGTAGACAAAGTGTGACGTTTTAGGCCTAATATGGCCCAAAATGCTATGGTTTAATAAATGTGGGTCCAACTAGAACCCAATTGAGGATTCTTAGCCCAAAAAAAAAGATTTGTGAGTTTATTGGTCTGTTAGGCCCAATGAGAGAGTCCTAGTCCAATTAAAGTTGATTAGGGACATTAGGGTTACAAACCCAATGTTGAGTGTATGAAATTTATTAAATTTGATTTTGGACTTCACGAATGAGTTTTGATTTGAATTGTTTTTTTTTTGAACGAGTATTGTGTTTAACTTTAACTTAGAGTTACAAGTTACAACATGAGTTGATTACAAGTAGACAAAATTTCCTGGCCAAAAATGCTAGTTGTTATATATTTTAGGCATCTTCCCTAATTAAGCTAATGCTTGTGTCTATTCAGGTATACTACCTAAAATATATTAAACACACTCAACTCATAATCATTGCTTAGCATTCTAAGTTTAAGTCTAGAAATACATCCTTATTTCTAGTTTGCTTAAACTAATGCTCTGTACCAACTATGACATCCCTAAATTCATTGTCATTTTAATGTTTTTATTTATGCTTATTTGAAAATTAGAGTATTCATGTTAAAGAATAATATTGCGGAATTTGGTCCCAGAAAAACTTCATAAATATATTATCAAAGCATTTCCAAAGAAATGTATTTTGTTTATATTAAAAATTTGGGATATCATCGTCAATACATTAACATAAGCATAAATATACCTTAAATTCCTTTACACTAGTGATCTATATCTCCTTTAATCTCTCAGTGTAATGTAGCTTCGTATCGACACTTGTGATACAAATAAACCGAGTGGGTCAGGTTGGGAAACCTGGTGAGTACATAAGGTTTTCAACCCATGATAATAAAGTTATTATGTTTCATCTTCATACAATTAACCCAATTACCCATTCCCATTATCTGCTTTATTTCTTAATGATCTACCCTAAGAATCATCTCACATTCATTTATTTATTCTTAAGGATTCTCCTAAGGAATAGGCACGAAATCCATCGTTGCCTATGGCAAAGCTGCCAATATCATCTATTAGGCACAACTGCGAATGTTATCATTTAGGCACAGTAGCCAAGATTATCGTTCTCTAGTAGGCGCAACTGCCAATACTATCCTTTAAGCGCAACTGCCAGGATTATGATGTTCTCTATTAGACGCATCTACTGATAATATCCTTTAGGCGTAGCTGCTAGGATGTTTGGAGTACATCGTAGTTCAAAAATATCTACAGGTTGTGGCACAGCTGCCAATGTTCATCTATAGGGCACTAAGTGCATAGCTGCCAGTGTTCATCCATAGGGCACTAAGTCCATAGCTGCCAATGTTCATCTATATTAGCTTTCATCTGTAACGACCCAATTTTCAAAGTGAAAATTTCAATTTAGAGTAAGTAAACATGATGTCATACATTAAGAAATCCAGTTATAATTGTTTTCAAAACATAAGCCAAATACAACTTTTTTTTCCAAACATCAGAGTGTCCCAAAAAGTCTGTGACAGAGTGCACGCCGCTCCATCACGCCTTGCCCTTGGAATCTAAAGTAGCTGAAACCATAAACAAACCTTTAAGCACGAAGCTTAGTGAGTTCCCCAGAGCATACCCCACACACAAACCACATAACATGCTAGCTATAAAAGCTACCTCTACCGCATACACATATCATACAACTTAATAAAGCTACCTCTACCACATAACACATATCAATTAGCTATAAAGCTACCTCTACCACATAACACATATGAATTAGCTATAAATCCATCTCTACCATTATCCACAAGGCTATCTCTACCCTTAGCCATATAGGCTATCTCTACCATTAGCCATACAGGCTATCTCTACCATTAAGCATACATGCTATCTCTACCATTAGCCATACAGGCTATCTCTACCATTAGCTGTAAAAGCAATCTCTACCACATATCAATGCATAACAATGCCACACACCTCTACACAACAAGTATACCAACTATCAAAAATCGGCCGGCCTTGGTGCCTTAGACCTGTTGGTATGGTGAGAAGACACACCTCGAATGTAGAAGCTTCCTGAAGAAATCCTTAGTTGTTGCCTTGACCACATCATGACCATCAATATCGAAACAATATACCCAATTAGAACTGGGTCCCATACCATAATCCTTACTATTGCCCTGACCACATCCTGACCATCATTACCGAAACAATATACCCAATTAGAACTGGGGACCATACCATAATCCTTAGTCCATCCATGGGGTAAAATGACAATTTTACCCCTGGACCAGTATGATCCAAAACTAAGGCCCAATCCTCAAATCAAAACCCAACACTAGGTAGGCTTTCCAAGCGCACTAGTGGTCCACCAATGACCCAACTTGCTCAATTGGGCCCAATCCCTTTAATGGGCCTTACCCTAAGCTCAAACGTATTACTGGCCCAAAACATCTGACTCCTGATGGCCTACTGAAGCTCAAAGACCCAAAGTCCATTGCTTGGTCCAACCCGAGGCCCAAAACACTACAAGCCCAAAACTGATGAGTACACGAGGCGTACTCTTATGTACGCTAAACATACTGACTGTAAGTGGTGTACGCGACGCGTACTCGCATGTACGCCCAACGTACTCCTCTGTTAAGCTACATTTCCATCAAGTACTTAATACTCAGGATTTCAACATCAAACTTCAGATCTAGGTCCATTAAGACGTCTTAAGGCATAAAGTTGGCAACCATTGGGTCAAAAATATGGTTTATACTTTACTTTTCTAGAAAAATGTATTTTTGTGTCTTGGACCGTAAACAACTTGGTGTTTACGGCCGTATATGTGTTTACGACCGTAAACAGGTTTACTATCGTAAACCCATTCACGACCCGAGGGTCACGGTCTGGAGTTTGCGGGCCCGAGGTTCACGGCCCGAGGTTTGCGGCTTGGAGTTTGCGGACTCGGCCTTGGTGGTTTACGGCCTCGCAGCTCGCACCAGGTCCTCGCAGCAGCTAGTTCCCCGCCTGACTTCGCACATATAAAAAATTAGAAGCGTATTTGGAGGTGCCAAGTTTCGAACCCAAGACCTCTAATTCAACAACCCAACGCCTTATCCAAGTCGGCTACCTGATCACTTGTTACAATCTTTCGAAATTTAAATTATAACCCGTTATTCTCGGTTTCAACTTTCCAAATTTGACACTTTTAACCCAAAATTCAATTCCTTTTAATTTTAAATTCCTTTTTCATCCAAAATTAAAAATAATAATAATAAATAAATAAATAATAAAAAAATTAAATTAAATAAAAATAATAAAAATTATATTTTAATTTTTTGAATTTTTATTCTTTCAAGTTTGACGCTTGACTTTAAACTTTGACTTTTCGTTTTTTAAAAATTTTCAAATTTAACTTCTCGGTTTGACTTTCAAGTTTGACTTTTTCAAGTTTGACTTTTGAGTTTAACTTTTTTAATTTGACTTTTAAGTTGTATTTTAGCTTCTACTTGTGCTTTTTAATGGCTTTTAAGGTCTACGAGGGAGTTGAAAACATGAAAGAGAGTCGTCAGGATATGTTAAGAAAAAATTTCAACATTTTCGATTATATCCCTAGAGAAACCCTTGAAACTCAGTTGCAACGACTTACTACACTTACTACTGAGATGAATATAATTAAGATCTTCTTGTCTAAGTTTGAGATAAACAAAAAGCTACTGAATTCACTTCCGAAATCGTCGGATATGAACATGGCTATCATCAAGAAGACAAAAGATCTCAATCATCTTAGTCTTGCTGATGTAATTGAAGAACTTGATGCTTTGAAGTGTGGAAAAACAATGTGTTCTGAAAACATTCCGGTCACTGAAGTTACATGTACTCCAGCTTGTAAAACTACGATTAAATTTCTTTGGGAACAAATTGATTTTTTAAAAAGAGAAGTTGAGGACCTGAGATATGAAGGATATCACCTCAGGAAAGGACAGAAACCCCTGAAGGCTGAATTAGAAGCAAAAACCAAAGACTTTAGGAAGCTTGAGGAAGAGTATAGCAACAAGTGTGAAAATTATGACTATATTAAGAGATAACTTGTTGCTGTAATTGAAGAACTTGATACTTTGAAAATTAAGTGTGGAAAAACAGATGTTAGTTTCAAAAATTATACTGTGTCAAGTCAGACAGTCGAGTCCTTATTTGAAACCCAATTAAAATTCAAAAATAATCAAAACAAGGGTCTAGGGTATGATAGTGTTCCTCCACCTTTCAATCATAACTACACATCCATCCCTATGACACATGAAGAAATTAACAGGGAGGCACATCTTCAATATGGAAAACCAGCTGGATTTGTGTCAGGAGGTATTCAGGTTGAAAATACTAATGTTTCTACTTCATGTAGGTAAACTAGCAGAAGATGAGAACAAGGAGAACACTACTAAACAAACCAATGACTCCTTGAACTCAGAATCTGTTACTCCTAACAAACCTGTCATTGAGAAATACAGGTCACCAATCCAACGCAACAGAGTGCTTGTTACAATTGTGCTTGTGGGAACAATATGAGACATGGAAAGGATACACCACCAGGGGCAGGAAGAAACAAATTTACAATGAAGAAAAGGACATGTTTTCATTGTGGAACACCTGGACACATTGCTCAAAATTGTCTAAATCGCGCATACGTTCCCTATAACGCACAAGTGGGAGATACTTTAAAAGAAACCCTTCCAGGCCACGTTCAGACAATGGTGACTAGAACGCACAGAAGGCTAAGAATCAAACCCAAAAGGAAAAGAAACTAAATCCCAATGGAAAGAAGGAAATGTATGCCAAGAAGCCAAATCCAAGAGATTCTCCAATGAAACCAAGACCGGTTAGGTCAAAGTCATCTCGGCAACGAGCTTCAAGTTCCAAATGAAGTGCCGATGCACCCATTGGATCGAATAAGAAATGGGTTAAACCCGACTAGAAATGGGCACCAAAGGTTCAATCTCCCCAATCAATTAATGATTCTAATATTTCTACATCTTCTGTTTGTGAAAAGCAGGATATGTCATAGGAGAGAGTATCGTGCGTTGATGATAATGGTCGACCCAGTTTTAAAATGGACTGGGTTCCAAAGACCAACTGATCCCGCTCTGTGTCGGAGCAACTATGGAGGCATATCATCAGATTTCAGTTTGTTGATAGTGGTTGTTCCAGGCACATGATAGGAGAGATCTCTCAACCGTGCAACATTTTGACCTTGCTTGAGAGTATGTGTCCTTTTACGGGAAGGGAAGAAAGGAAGGGATCACTCATGGGGTTAGTGCTTAACGATGTGAAGAATTTTTGGATCTGTTCTGAGATTATGCATGCTGTTCTCAGACCTTCTGGATGCAAATTCAATCGGTGACTTACGGTTTTAATTTTCTTCTCCGTACTCCTGAGTTTTTCTTAAGCTGATTCGCTTTAAAGACTAATTTTTGTTTTAGGATAGTTTAAATTTGCGCATTTACTTTCGTTTCTCTCTTATGCACAAATTTAGGGGGAGAAACAAAAACAAAACAAAACAAAAATTAGAAAATTTTAATTTAAAAAAAATCCAAAAACATTAGAAAATCAGAAAATAAAAAATATGGTGTTAATGGAATGTGCTTGCAGGAGATGTTTTGGGAAGTGATATAATCATGTGATAACAGGCAATCTGAATCTGTGTAAGGTACTGAATCTGAATTGTCTACGCTCTGTGCTCGATGCGCTGGTAGGCACAAAAGATTTTAAATGGACTTGACCAGGGAGAGTTGAACTTAATGAATTTAAGGACTTGGCAAACTTTGACCTAGTTAGATTCGTTTAGCCTGACATCACAATGCTCGGATAGGTTGAGCAGGGAGATATATATGAGAATCTACCGGCCACATTAAATAACCCGTATCTAGAACTGTGGATTCACTTTTCCTTGATGTGTGGATTCTGTCCTTAATTCCGGCTAGATGGGGGTGACTGGGGAATTCCGATAAACTAGGTATGTAGAAGGTTATTTTCTTATTTTCTATCTGTTAGTCATATGTTGTCTCCTCTGCGTGATCGAGAGATCCGACATGGACTGTAACATATGCATCTCTATCTCTCTGCATCCTCTATCTATGCAATTCTTTCCATCTGTTAGCCATATACTGTTTCCTTTGCGTGACTCAAAATCCGTCCTGGTACACAGTATATGCAACGTTCTCTTCTCAACCCCTCTGCAACTTCAGTTAGTCATATGTTTCATCCTTTGCGTGATTGGAAGAGATCCAACCTAGATGTACAACATATGCATTCTAAATCCATCTTCTCTCTTAATAATTGTCTGCTCACCCGGTGTAAGGAGTATTTTGGAAGTCCTTGATGGCTGGGGCATGTCAAGAAGTGGGAAACATGTTCTAGTACAATCAAAATTGAACACATAAAGATTGTCTGTAGATCTCGCTGCTTAATTTAGGTGGACAACAATATCTTTGGTCGTCGTCAGCTGAATGGTCCTTAAGGAATATTATCTAGGAACTTAGGATCACATGGTCTTGTCACTTATAGTATGTCCTAATTTTGTCACAATTTCTCATGTTTAAGTGGACCACAATACCGACGATTGACCAGATCTATTCATGAAGGGAGAGGTACTGATAAACGAATTAAGGCTATCTAAAAACTTTGATCACAAATCACTCTTAAAGTTAGCTATTATTTTTGTTTTTGTTAAGTTTGTTCATAGTGTTCTTCTAATTTAAATATTAGGGGAGAATTAAAATTAAAAAAAACAAACAAAACAAAAAAAATCAGAAAATTCAAAATTAAAAATAGTGTTATTTCTTATTCAAGAAAATAAAAAATCTAAAAATATTTTTGTTTATGTTTTAATTTGTGTGCTAAGTTTTCTTTTAGTTTTGTTTTGTCTTAAAAATGAATTCAGGTGTACATGAAACTCATGGAGTTTGTGTCGAAGATTTCTGAGCCAAAGCTTCATCCATGATCATCGGAGAATTCTCATTGGAAGGAGCAAGAAATGAAGATTATTCTCTCAACATTCAATCCTTCAACCCCAGAAGCAAGGTGAAGCAGAAATTGAAGATTATGTGATAGATTGCATTAAAGCCTCCTCAATCAGTCTGCTGCTATCTATGAACCTGCTAAAGTGATCTAGAAGATTTGTTCTCTCTGATGTTCTCTATGAAGATTCTAAAGCTAAAAGTCCTATCTTTCAAGAATCAGTATGTCAAGCCTCATCACCCAATGTGCATTCAGAGTCAAATGTTGAAGAAAAGTTCAAGTGCTCAAGATGAAGTCATTCATTGAAGATTCATCAAGTACATCTTGAAGTTGTGAAGAATTTGAAGATAAATGATGAAGCCAATCTCCCAATGAAGATTAACAAGAAAAGCCAGCTACTTTTTAGGGGGAGCTTGTTGGGTCAATTAAGAAAAGAAAGTTATAAACCAAGGGGGATATTGTTGGGTCAAAATATGGTTTATACTTTACTTTTCTAGAAAAATGTATTTTTTGTGTCTTGGACCGTAAACAACTTGGTGTTTACGGCCGTATATGTGTTTACGGTCGTAAACCCATTTACAACCCATGTTCACCAAGCACATATTCCCTTGTATATATAGGTGTTAGGGTGAGGAGTAGAGATTGATGAAACACAAGGAGTGTACGGCCAAGAGAGAAACTAGAGAGAACTTTTGTGTGTGTGAATCTTTTGTATCTAGATCTTATTTTCAATGGGGGTTGAACAATCTGTGTTGTTGTAAGATCACTCAAAAATGGCTCTATAGTAGGAGGAATAGAAACAGGAGGAGGAAATCCAATAACCGTCTCCATTGGAGTGGAAGTAGTCGCCATTTGGTTTGAGGTAGGAGGTGTAGTTTCAAGAACTTCATCAGGCTTCCTTGTCTCTGTCGTTGGAGGAACAACTTCATTGACGTTGTTGAAAATTGAGTCAAGGTTCTCATTTGTCACAAAATTAGAACTACTTGCAAGAGACGCAACAATATCATCATTGTTAAATCCAGTAAGATGAAGATCGTCAAAAGAATAATTTTTATCTCCTTCAGCTTCCATCTCAGTTTCCACAGTCCTTTCTACATAATCACTTTGAACATGAGCAGACATTAAACTATGTTCTTCCGCCACATTAGCTTCAAGAGTCGGAGTCTATTCTTCTTCGTTATTCTCATCATCAAATACTGTAATAACATCATCATTTGGAGATGATTTCTCTGAAGATGCAGGCTCAGAAGACGCCTTGTCAGAGGATCCATAAGATTCCGAGGACTCATTTAGTTCAACAAACTTTCCAAACTTCTCCATAGGATACTTTCCTTGAAAGATAATTTTTCCTTTACGGTTTCTGCTTGATGAGCCCTACAGTGTGAGGACCCAGAGATTTCATATCAAGAGTATCACCTTCCTTCACCATATCTGGAAACTGAGTATTGTTAAACAATTGAATGAACCTGGTATACAATAAGAAAGTATCCCGGGTTGAGGCTCTGATGATTACAACAAACTCATCCAAGATAAATCTAGAAAACTTGAACTTTACTCCAGCAGCAAGAGAAACAATCGCTCCAGTATTCCTTAGAGAAATTTCATCAGCTCCTGATCTTCTTCCAGAAATGCAGCTAACAAACACAAGGGCCCAAAATCTCCAATATGGAGGTAAGAGCTTCTTCAAAGTTGGAGGAGAAGTGCCTTCATACCCCATCCTCTTTAGAATTTTCTGAGCATCCTCAATCCCAATCTCCGTGGGAAAACTTGGTTGATCGAGAATCAGCAACGCTTCTCTGACAAAGTTCTTAGTGATCACAATCTCGCGTCCTTTTACGACAGCTTTAATAGCAACAATACCAGCATCATCCGTTTCCATCTTAGCAGTTTTCCAGAACTCTCTGATCAAATTATGGTAGATAACCGAATTCACAGTGATGGCTGATGCCAGGCAGCATTCCCTGAGTCTGTGGATCATCGACTTGAAGTCAGAGTGTGCAACTAGAGGATCCTCCAAAACAATAGCCAGATTATGCATGTCTGCAAATTTGAGGTTTGCCATTGATCTGCACTAAACATGCCAAGTAAGACAAGAGAGCCAAACGAGCAATAAAAATTTTAAATGATTTAATTTTGACCCCAAAATGAAATAACAATTTTAATATTAGGTCAAAGTCAAAATTGCAGTCAACATCAGAGTTTGCGGTCAACGAGGGTTTACGGGCGTAAAACCTTGACCGTGTACTAATGACCATTTGAGGAGTTTACGGCCGCAAACACCTTACGGCAATAAGCTTCGACCGTAAACTCCGAAAACCCTTTTTTTGTCAATTTCAGCCTTAAAAACACGATGAATCACGTAAGAAGATGCATATTTTTGGTTGAAAACACATTACCTTCAAGACTATCAGATTAATTTCGCAAGATTTGATAAATTTTTTTCGAGGAGAGAGAGTATGAGAGAGTGTTTGCGACCGGAATCAAGAAAATGATGAAGATTCCGGCGGTAAACCCTCTTTTATACCCATTTTTCATTTACCTGATAACTACACAGTATAAGGCAGGGTCCAACACAGTCCAATATTTTTCAAAAATTTAAAAACAATTCTTTTTGAGGATTAATATTAAAACTAAAATTAAAAATTAAAAATAAAATAAAATAAAATAAAATAAAATAAAATAAAATTAACTTTGCAAAATTTAAAATTTAAAATTTAAAATAATTGATAATTTTTTTTAACAGTTAATAAAATAAAATAAAAATAAAAATAAAATTAAAATATAATTAATTTAACTCCAACTAAAATATACATCTTAAAGTTTAATTAGTAAGAATGATTTGTAACACTGGGATCAAAGTTGTTGGACAACCTTATTCCGCTTGTCGGTACCCTTATCTTCACATCTTCGTCTGATCGAGTACATAATTCTTGAACTCTGTTCTGTTGTCGGTATGAAGCGGCTTCACCCGATTGTTAGTTTGGTTCTCAATTAGTACAATGAATTTCTTAATCAAATCAGCAACTCCAGCTTTGTTGGATAGAAAGAAAACTCACATAAACCGAGAGAAGTCATCAATCACAACCAGACAATAAGAATTTCAATTGATGCTGAGAATGTTTACTAGACCAAACAAATCTATATGTAGCAATTGAAGCACCTAGCTAATTGAGTTGACCTATTTTGGCAGGTGTGGTTTTCTATGATGCTTTCCTTGGGCACATGACACACACTTTTCGAACGTGATGAAGTCTTTGACAGGCAATCCACGGACCATCTCATTTATTGCAAGACGATTCAAGTTCTTGGTGTTAGCATGACCAAGTCTTATGTGCCACAACATTGCAGTTTGTTCGGAGATCTTGGAGAAAAGCCACGTAACTTGTTCTGGAAGATTGCTATTCATATCAATGATATAGGCATTCCCATCCCTTTTAGATTTTACAAGTATCCACTCTTCTGGAATGACAAAGCTTGGCTTGAGAATCATCCATTCCTTATCAGTGAAATGCGTAGAATATCCCTTGTCACAGATCTGAGATACACTCAACAAACTATGCTTCAGTTCGGGAGCAAAATTAACATTGTCGAAGCTTAACACCCCATCTATGACAGTTCCTTTTTGAGTGATCTTGCCACCTTCTCCACCCGTAAAGGAGATGTACCCCCCCCCCCTATTAAAGGATTGAATGTTGAGTAGTTGGGTGACATCTCTTGTCATATGTCGGGAGCAGCCGCTGTCGATGAACTAGGGTCTGACGACATTTCCCCGCAACCGTCCCTACAAGATGTGCGGGTTTAATTAGATTTGGGAACCCATGTCATTATTTTCCTGGGTGGTCCTGATGACTTCTCAGATTAATTATTTTCGGATTTTTCAGAGGACACATATGATGAATTGGAAGCTAATTTGGGCAACCATTGATAATTAGGTTTTCTAATAGTCCCAGGTTATTTTGAGGTTGAATGATTATTAGTTTGCTTGAAGCATGTGGGTTTTCTACCAGAGTTGGTTGAAGACCCACTGCTGCTTCTTGACGAAACCGACCTTGGCTTGGCCGTGCTCGGTTTTGGCAAGCTGTTTGGGACTTTGTTATAGAAGACCCTTTTTTGTTTTTGAAAAACAACCCTTTTTCTACTCCGATCATTTATCCAATCATCATACCGAGATCAATTTCTAGAGGCCTTTCTAGTTAAAGACCTTCCTCTGAATTCGTTCTCTCCTCTTGGAAATTCGAAATGTACAAACATACGATTTTGACAATTTTTAGCTATATGACCACTAAAACCACAGTTGAAACAAATCTATTTGTTATTGTTATAACTTGTGCTACATTGATCAGATTTGTTTTCCATACTAACACCCTTGCTTCTCTCACAAGAACATGAACAAGAATTAGGTTGTGAGGCAAGTGAGGGTACATTAGATGGAGAGGTTTGTGAAACTGGTGGTTCATCAAAATTATTATTACAAACATCAAAATTGTCAACCAAATTGTTCAAACTAGACACTTTCAAACCATTCAAAACAGTATCAGAAGTAATAGAAACACCACTACAAAAAACATTGTCATTTGAAATATCAAAAAAAATATTGTCTTTATTTAAAACTAAAACTTCAGGTTCAGACTCGGTTTTATTTTGAGAAACAAATCCTTCAACTTCGTGCTTTGACTAATTTGTTGGGTCAAAATATGGTTTATACTTTACTTTTCTGGGCAATTGTATTTTTGTGTAATAATTGTGGAGTTTTTGGCCATGTTTACGGCTGAGTTTACGGCCGTAAACACCTTACGACTGTAAACTCATTTACGGCCCATTTGTTTCCGGTCCATATCCAACATGTATAAATAGAGGTGTTAGGGTGAGGAGTAGAGACTGATGAGTTGATGAACACTTGAGAGTTTACGGCCAGAGAGAAACAAGAGCTTTTATGTGTGTGTGAATCTTTTGTATCCGGATCATACTTATATCAATACATACAAAGATTTATATTCTCCTTCTTTTCTATTTTATCTGAAATAATCCGTTTGATTGGGATTCCGCACCACCAAACGAATCTGACTGATACACGGGCAGATTAGGGACTTACAATTGGTATCAGAGCCAAGTTGTATCAGTCAAAAGGTTTATTGTTTCATCAAAATTTTGAATATTTTGTGTTTACGGTCCAAGCTTACGGCCGTAAACACCGAGTTCTTGGGCCGTAAACTCTATTTGGAGCATTATTTGATCTTGTTTTCGTAATATTTCTGCGTTTTTGGATAGATCTCGCAAAAATAAAGGGGGTTTGTTCTTTGTGTTTTTCATAAAAAAAGGTTTTTGATTGAGTTTTGGAGCTTCAAAGTCGAATTTTCACGTAATCTTAAACTGTTTACGGTCGGAGCTTACTGCCGGAAACAGTTCACAGCCGGCGGCGCGTTTGTGTTTACGGCTAGGGTTTCCAAAGATCTCGGCTCGGCAGCGGCTTGCGACTCGGACGTGGCGGCTCGGATTGGAAGTATACGGCTCGGCTAGGGAAGCCGGCTAAACAGCAGCAGCAGCAGCGCTTCAATTAAAAAGTGGGGGGGGGGGGGGGGGCGACATTTTGAGGGTGCTAGGAATCGAACACGGGACCTCCAGCTCTATAACACAACGCCTTACCAACTCAACTAGTTGTCTCCTTGCTCCATTCCTTCGGAAACTAAAATATAACCCGTCTTTTTCGCACCTAATTTCGAATTTTGACACTTTTTACCCCAAAACTCAATTTCTTTTAATTCAAAATTTTTTTTCATCCAAAATAAAAATTAAATAATAATAATAATAATAATAATAATATAATTAAAAAAATAAAAAAAAATAAAAAAAAAATAAAAAAAATATTTTTTTAAACTTTTATTTTTGATTTTTGTTTTTTTATTTAAAATTTTGATTGTCTTTCAAGTTTGACCTTTGATTTTAAATCTTGACTTTTTCGTTTAACCTTTAAAATTTCAAATTTAACCTTTTGGTTTGACTTTTAAGTTTGACTTTTCAAGTTTAATTTTTTAAAAAATTTGACTTTTAAGGTTAATTTTTTATAATAATAATAAAAAATAAAAAAAAAATAAAATAAAGGCATTTTAAGTTTGACTTTTAAATTTTATTTTGGCTTCTAGTTTTTTTTAATCGATTTTAAGGTCTACGAGGGAATTTGAAAACATGAAAGAGAGTCGTCAGGAGACATTAAGACAAAATTTCAACTTTTTCGATTTTATCCCTGGAGAAACCCTCGAAACTCAGTTGCTGAGATTTACTACACTCACTACTGAGATGAATATAGCCGGGATCTTCTTGTCTAAATCTGAGATCAACAAAAAGCTATTGAATTCTCTTCAAAAATCGTGGGATATGAACGTGGCCATCATCAAGAAGATAAAAGATCTAAATCATCTTAGTCTTGCTGATGTTATTCAAGAACTTGATGCTTTGAAGTGTAGAGAAACAACAAGTTCTGAAAACATTCCGGTCACTGAAGTTACATGTACTCCAGCTTATGAAGCCACGATTAAATTTCTTCGGGAACAAATTGACGTATTTAAAAGAGAAGTTGAGGACCTGAGATATGAAGGATATCAACTCAGGAAAGGACAGAAACCCCTTAAGGCTGAATTGGAAGCAAAAACCAAGGACTTTAGGAAACTTCAGGAAGAGTACAGCAACAAGTGTGAAAATTATGATTATGTTAAGAGTCAACTTGCTGCTGTAACTGAAGAACTTGACGTCTTAAAAATCAAGTGTGGAAAAACTGATGTCAGTTTCAAAAATTATACTGCGTCAAGTCAGACAGTCGAGTCCTTATATGAGACCCAGTTAAAATTCAAAGAAAATCAAAGCAAGGGTCTAGGGTATGATAGTGTACCTCCTCCTTACAATCATAACTACACATCTATCCCTATGAAACAAGAAGAAATTGACAGGGAGGCACATCTTAAATACGGGAAACCAGTTGGATTTGTGTCAGGAGGGGTTATTAATGTTGAAAATATTGATGTTTCTGTTACATGTGTAGGTAAAGTAGCAGAGGATGAGAACAAGGAGAGTTATTCTGAACAAACCAACGACCCCTTGAACTCTAAATCTGCTGCTTCTGCTCAACCTGCCGTTGAGAAATATAGGCCTCCAATTCCAGCGCAACAAAGTGCCTGTTGTAAGTGTACATATGGGAAAAGCAAGAGACAAGGCAAGGATACGCCACCAGGGGCAGGAAGAGACAACTCCCCAGTGAAGAAAAGGACATGTTTTCACTGTGGAACACCTGGACACATTGCCAGAAATTGTCCTAATCGCGCGTATGTTCCCTACTACGCACAAGGCTGGCAGAACGCGTCAAGAGGGAGACACTCCAAAAGATACCCCTTGAGATCACGTTCAGATATTGACGACTGGAACGCGCAGAAGGCCAAGAATTTAACTCCCAAGGCCAAGAATCCGAATCCCAAGGGCAAGAAGGAAATATCAGCCAACAAGCCCAGTTCAAGAGATGCTCCTATGAAGCCAAGGCCGGTTAGGTCAAAGTCATCTCGGCAATCGGCTTCAAGTTCCAAAGCAAGTGCCGAGGCACCCATCAGATCGAAAAAGAAACGGGTTAAACCCAACTACAAATGGGTTCCGAAGGCTCAAACTTCCAAAATTCCTAATGCTTCTAACGTTTCTACATCTTCTGTTTGTGATAAACAGGATATGTCATGGGAGAGAGTATCGTGTGTTGATGACAAAGGTCGAACCAGTTTCAAAATGGACTGGGTTCCAAAGACCAACTGATCCCGCTCTGTGTCGGAGCAGCCATGGAGGCATATCATCATACTTCGGTTTGTTGGTAGTGGCTGTTCCAGGCACATGATAGGAGACATCTCTCAACTGTACAACACTCAGACCATTGTTTGGGAGTATGTGTCCTTTGCGGGAAAGGAAGAAAGGAAGAGATCACATGGGGTTAGTGCTTAATGATATGAAGAATTTTTGGATTTGTTCTGAAATTATGTGTGCTGTTCTCAGACCTTCTGGATGCAGATTCAATCGGTGAATTACGGTTTGCGTTTTCTTCTCTATACTCCTAAGTTTTTCTTAAGCTGATTTGCTTTAAAGACTAATTTTTGTTTTAGGATAGTTTAAATTTGCGCATTTACTCTCGTTTCTCTCCTATGCACAAATTTAGGGGGAGAAATAAAAACCAAACAAAAATTAGAAAATTTTCAAAAAATCCAAAAACATCAGAAAATCAGAAAATAAAAAAAAAATATATTGGTTATGAAATGTGTTTAAGGGAGATTTTTTGGGAAGTGATATTATCAAGTGATAACAGGCAACCTGAGTCTGCGTAACGTACCCAAAGTTGAAGGGTCTATGCTCTGACTTGATGCGTCGGTAGGCACGAAATTTTTTAAATGGACTTGACTAGGGAGATTTGAACTTAGGAAATTTATAGACGTGACAAATCTTGACCTAGTTAGATACGTTCAGCCTGACAATACGACGCTCGGATAGGTTGAGCAGGGAGATATATATGGGAATCTACTCGTCACATTAATTGAACCCGTACTTGGAACCGTGGTTTAACTTTTCCTCGATGTGCGGATTCTGTTATTAATTCCGGTTGGATGGGGCGACTGGTAAATTCCGATAAATTAGGTCTGTAGAATATCATTTTCTTTCTTTCCGTCCGTTAGTCATATGTTGTCTCCTTTGCGTGACCTCTAATCCGACCTGGTACACAACATATGCAGCTCTATTTCTCTGCAGGATATATATATGTGTGTGAAATGTATGTGTGAAATACTTCTCATCTGTTAGCCATATGCTGTCTCCTTTGCGCGACTTCTAATCCGACCTGGTACATAGCATATGCAACCTTCTTCTTCTCAACCCCTCTGAAGTAGTTAGCAATAGAATTCTATATCTCTTCTCTCTCTGAATGGTTGTCTGCTCACCCGGTGTAAGGATTACTCTGGAAGTTCTTGATGGCTGGGGCATATCAGGAAGCGGGAAACACGTTATAGTACACTTAAAATTGAACTCATACAGATTGTCTATAGATCTCGCTGCTCAATTTAGGTGGACAACAATATCCCTGGTCGTCGTCAGATGAATGGACCTTAAGATATAGTATCTAAGAAATTAGGATCAGATATAATTTTTTAGGAACTTAAGTTCACATGTCTTGTAACAAATAATATGTCCTAAATTTGTCACAATTTTTCGTGTTTAAGTGGACAACAATACCGACGATCGACCAGACAAAGATGTGAATATGGAAGGTACCGACAAGTGGATAAAGGCTGTCTAAAAACTTTGATCCCAAATCTCTCTTAAAGTTAGATATCATGTTTTTTTGTTAAATTTGTCATAGTTTCTTCTAATTTAAATATTAGGGGAGAATTAAAAATTAAAAATAAAAAAATAAAATAAAATAAAATAAAAAATTTCAAAAAAAAAAAAAATCCAAAAATAGTGTTATTTTTGTTTTATTTCTTGTTCAGAAAAATAAAAAATCCAAAAATATTTTTGTTTATATTTTAATTTGTGTGCTAAGTTTTCTTTTAGTTTTGTTTTTGTCTTGAATAGTGATTTCAGGTATAGATAAGACTCATGGAGTTTGTGTTGAAGATTTCTGAGCCAAAGCCTCGTCCGTGAGCATCGAAGAATTCGCATTCGAAGGAGCAAGAAATGAAGATTATTCTTTCAACATTCAGTCCTTCAACCCCAAAAGCAAGGTGAAGCTGAAATTGAAGATTATGTGACGGATTGCATTGAAGCCTCCTCAATTAGTCTGCTGCTATTTTTGTACCTGCTGAAGTGATCCAAAAGATTTGTTCTCTCTGAAGTTCTCAAGCTGAAAGCGTTATATTTCAAGAATCAGTACGTCAAGCCTCCTCACCTAATGTGCGTTCAATGCCAAATTCTGAAGAAAACCTCAAGTGCTCAAGATGAAGTCATTCATTGAAGATTCATATGTTCATCCTGATGTTGTGAAGAAATCGAAGGTTAAAGCTGAAGCCAAGCTCCCATTGAAGATTATCAAGAAAGCCATCTACTTTTTAGGGGGAGCTTGTTGGGTCAATTAAGAAAAGAAAGCTATAAACCAAGGGGGAGATTGTTGGGTCAAAATATGGTTTATACTTTACTTTTCTGGGCAATTGTATTTTTGTGTAATAATTGTGGACTTTTGGCCATGTTTACGGCTGAGTTTACGGCCGTAAACACCTTACGGCCATAAACTCATTTACGGCCCATTTGTTTCCGGTCCATATCCAACATGTATAAATAGAGGTGTTAGGGTGAGGAGTAGAGATTGATGAGTTGATGAACACTTGAGAGTTTACGGCCAGAGAGAAACAGGAGCTTTTATGTGTGTGTGAATCTTTTGTATCCGGATCATAATTATATCAATACATACAAAGATTCATATTCTCCTTCTTTTCTATTTTATCTGAAATAATCCGTTTGATTGGGATTCCGCACCATCAAACGGATCTGACTGATACACGGGCAGATTAGGGACTTACATAATTCAAGGATTGATCTACAAGAGAAGTACAAATGTTAGTACTTTCAACATTAATGAATCCTCCCGAAACAAAACCAGATGGCTTGCCATAAACCATGAATGGTTCATTGGCAATCTCTTCTTTGGATAGGGGCTGAAACTTATATGAATGATTGAAAGGAAGAGGCACGTGATTATAACCTAGACCCTTTGATTGATTTTTTTTAAATTGCATGTAGTGGTCTATTGTATTGACAACTACCTGACTCGATACATCGTATTTTCTAAAGTCAAAATCAGCAGTTTCAAATTTGCCCTTTAATAATTCAATTTCAACCACTAGTTCAGTATTCTGTTTCATTATATAGTCAGCATTTTCGCATTTATTACTGTAGTCTTCCTAAAGTCTCATAAAGTCCTTTATTTTAGATTCTAATTGGGATTTAAGAGGTTTTTTACCTTTTCTGAGTTGGTAACCTTCATATCTAAGGTCTTCTACTTCCCTTTTTAGTGAGTCGTTAAGTTCACGGAGAATTTTAAGGTTTTCTACTTCACTACCTAATGTATCAATTTTCTCATGCAGAATCTTAACATAATCAATATAGGCTTAAGAGCATGAGGGTAGACTTACCTCGGTTGTATTAGGTTCATGAGAAGAAGATACCATCAATGCAAACTACAGATCCATCATTTTATATTCTGCTGCAACAATCTCTGCCGGAGCATCATCACTGACCTGTGCCAGGTGGGCATTTTCAGGTCCAAATAAGTTCAGGGCCTGCATCTGACCCTCTGAGTCGAATGATTGTGCAACCATATCCTTCTCGCTGTTTACCTGAGCACCATTTCGATTGTTCCCAACTGCAACTATTGTCCTACCATTATTTAATCTTCTCTCTGTCTGTGGGCAATCACGAGCAAAATGCCATGGCTCATGGCAGTTGAAACATCAAAACTTTCCCTTGCTGAACCCAACTTTCTTGTCAGCACTCATCCCTCAGTTATTCTTTCCAGTCTTTTTGGCAAACTGTTTCGCCCTAAAAACTACCATGGCAATTTGCCATGTAATATCCATCTCTTCAACGTCTTCAGGGTGAATCTGATCAAGATCGGCAAATGATAGTTGGGGTGGAAGATCCCCGGCTATGAGTGCATTGTAGCAATTGACAAGCCCTGTAGCAAGCGCGAGATTTTCATCACCCTCCTTTCCTCTTGAAGAAGAAGCCACATTGGAGGATGAAGCAGCTTGAGTAGCCACGAATGATTGGTTATGTGAGAAAGGCATGGCTGATGCAGAGGAAGTTGATGGAGTGGGAAAAGTCTGAATTTGAGCTTGCTGAGTAGCAAATGATTGACATGCAGAAGGAAAGGAAAAAGATGAAAGAGCATTGTTAGTAGAGATTCCAAGGTTCGCAGCTGAGTATGAGTTCATATGGTTGATCTCTCCCTGCTTGTCATCAATATCACAGGCCTTGATGAGAGCCATCACTTCAGCAAAAGAGAGACGGCTAAGATCCTTAGTCTTCTTGATGACAACTACATTCATGTCCCAAGACTTTGGGAGAGCATTCAGTAGCTTCTTGTTTATCTCCGATTTTGTGTAGAAAATCCCGGCTACAGTCATTTCAGTTTTAAGAGATGTGAACCGCTGCAGCTGTGCCTCAAGAGTCTCTCCAGGAACATAGTTGAACATATTGAAATGTTGTCACAACATATCTTGGCGACTCTCCCTCATATCTTTGTTCCCTTCATAGACCTCAATTAGGGCTTCCCAAAAGGCCTTAGCAGAAGTATACTCCCTGAAACCATGAGCAATGTCTGGAGATAGTGCCATGGTCAAGGTGGCCAAAGCCTTCTCTTGCTCTTCAACCTTCTCGAAGTCTTCATCAGTGTAGTTTTCCATCTTCTTGTCAGCTACTTGCCCTGCAACTGTAGTGGTTATTCTAACTGGATCTTTTATTATGCTTCTCCATATTTTGAAGTCCTTCATCTTTATGTCTCAATTCTATACTTCCATTCTGGGAAGCCTTCAGTGGATAAAAGTCTAGGAATTCGGGTGGTTGTGCCCATAAATGAATCCAACTTGTGATGGTTTGTTTGACCTTGAGAATCCATTATTTTTATTTAATTAATATGAGACAGAAATTAAATTTTATGATTAAATTAAGCTTCTGGTTAAACACAGTCAAGATACTATTTACTGTCGTAAACAGAGTTCACGGTCAGATGAGGGTTTGCGGCTGTAAACTCCGAGTTTACAGTCGAAAAGAGTTCACGGTCCAAGAACAATCAATTTTCGGTTTATGAATATTCCCTATTCACGGCTCAAGAATACAATTTACGGTGCAAGAACTTTGAAGAGTTTGCGGCCGTAAACTGAGATTACGGCCGTAAGCTAAGGCCGTAAGCTTTTAAACTTGCAGTTTTCGATGAAACTGAAAACCCTTTTGCAGAAATCACCAACTTTAGTCGCAAACAGATGAAAACTCGCTCCAAGATCGGTTGTAGAATACCTTTGACACTGGTTCTGCTCTGATACCAATTGTAAGGTCCTGGGAATGGATCTTACCAGTGATCAACAGCAAATACAATAAAAGAAAGTAGAATAAGCATAGAAAAGAAAAGAAATCAAGCTTGCACACGTTCTATTACTGAAAACGTCTGATACAACTCGATATATGACCGTGAACTGCTAGGAATCAACAACTAAAATACGATTGACTAACCCTATATATATATATATATATATATATATATATATATATATATATATATATATATATATATATATATATATATATATATATATATATATATATAGGGAACCACGACCGGAAACAGTTTACGGCTGTAAACTCATTACAGACTCGTAAACATCAAGTAAACCTACCAAAATACTCTATCAACACAAAACCACTATTACAATGTAAAGCCTAGACCAAACCACTAATTGGGACCTTTAGCAACTTTGTGCCTTTGCATGCTCCATATGCTGCCAACAACCCATTAAGACCTTTACAAGGGTCTTGATCCATGCATGAGGTTAGAATACTCATCAAGATTGCGTTTTTATGAAGTAGATAAACCAAAGGACCTCAGATCTACTCTCTATAAGCTATGAAGTTTCTCAACTCCCAAGAGATAGTCCAAAAGCTCATAAAACCACCAAACCAGCCCTAATGAAGATCTCAACCTATAAGATAACAAGATAGAAACTTTATACCTTCTGAGACTTGGAAATGAGTTGGAGAACCTGGATCCAAAAGCTCTTCCCTGATCATTGAAACTCCAAGATGACCACTCCTCTTCAAGAACACCAAAATGCACTCCAATATGGCCTTACAAGCTTACACTCTCACTATAAGGGTTAGGGTTTCGAAGAGGGGTTAAAGGATGAGAAGGAGGTTGGCCCTAGAGGGTGTAATGTTCTTTATATAGTGTCACACCCTAAAAATTAGGGTTTAGTGACTTTGGGCGTACGTTGGGTGTTCGTCTCCAATCACCCGTGACCATTTACTCCATCTATGATGGGCGTACTGTCAAGCTAGCCACCTTGCATGCATGGAATCATCTTGTCACTAATTTTCCATTAGGGCCTAAAATCGACAATAAATACAAAGTATCATAGCTCCTTTATTCCAAGTCTGTTTCCAATGAAATTTATATCCACGAGAAGGTAGGGGGAAGCCCTATGCTCCCCTTGACACCTCCAAGCCTATAACCTTTCGGATAAATCCCGGGACCCATAAAAGTGTTGGGTTTTGAGCATTCTAACACTCCTATGGTGTGCATGCAACCCTATAAACCTTGGATCTATGTTTTCTTCTAAAATACATGCAAATAATAATTTCCCAGGTATCTTCCTAACTAGCATAGTATAAGGATTATGAATCATAAAACTACTAGTACAAATACATACCTTTTGATGGTGGTTGATTGCTTGGAGTTTGAGAGCCTAGCACCAATAATGTGAATGCCTCAAGTGGAATCACAAATCACCACAAACTTGGAAAAAACTTGAGAGAATAATATGCTTATTTAGAAATCGGCCACCCTTAGTTCTCACACAACTAGTTGCCATTTCTTGCAATATGTGCATCCTTATATAGTGTGGAGGATTAGGGTAAACCCTAATAACCCATGTCTTTTGCTTTCCAAGGATACATGGGTTAAAAGCTCCATGGATCATCCATGGACCCCATGCATGCTTAGCCCATTCCTAATGAGTTTAAGCCCACATTATATAAAATGCAATAGCCCATGTATAATTAGTCTTCCTTTTAATCACTAAATTAATTCATAATTAATTTAAGACTAAAACTAATTAAATAACATGACTTCATATTAATATATTATAACTTATAATATATCAATAAATCATAAACATACTATTCTCATAAGATTATCCATATAAACTGTTCGGGTGAAGTGCAACCCAAATGGACCATGCCGGGTCGGGTCAAGTATATACCAAATAAGTTATGGACTTAGACAACTTATCCAACAAAAAGACCGAATCGCCCCTACCACCTTTGGTTTCCGAGGCCCCAAAGGAGATAAACTCTATGGAAACGAAGTCTCATATTCAAAGTCCATTGCTTTGATCATCCTTCTTGCATTAAGGTTTTCTAATCTTACACAGATTGAATAACCTCCACCTATGGAGACATTTCCATAGTCCCATTTTGACTATCACTTCTAAACAAGAGTTGCCTCTTTTCAGAAAATGTCAATATGGTCCTGCCAAAATTAACACTATACTTCCAAATGTCCCTAAGTAACCAATCTTTGGCAAACCTCAGATTGTCCTCAACAATTGCTTAATCACTTTAGTCATATCCAGTTCTAGACTTTTCCCTTCTAAATTCCCTGAGCATTTGGAAAAATTAGAAAGGATGAATATTATAGCACATGAAACCGATATTATATCCGAAGCATATGGGACACGATTCATGATGCCTGGCATAAAGACATGATACTAGACCAGTCTCTTGCTACAATATATTTTATTTGCCATGTTTTCAAAATTTAACTATAAAGAGGGATGTCGTAGTCATAATTGAATTTTGAGAACGCAATATATATAGAATTTCCTTAAGTCGAACCATTCAGACATAAAATTCATATATATGTCCTTGACTAAAGATGATTAAAATCTCAATCTAAGCTTCTAGAATTGAAATGAAGTATAATTTCCTCTCCCTTAATTATAGCAAAACGACTTTTTCAACCCCGGCAACTTCACGAATTGAAACTTTTGTTTTTCTATAATTAACATTGCTAGCTTGCAATAATAGTAATCACAATTATGATGCTCCCACTAACATGATGATTATTAGCATAACACTTATGCTCCCACTAGCTTTGACATGTATTTAGAAATCGGTTGGACTTCTAAAATTTAGATTCATACACCTTTCCAGAACTATGAAAAGGGATTCTGTAATCATAGTCTCAATTTCTTAGGCATTTTCCATTTCTCACAAGTCCATGTTAGTGTGCCGGTTAACCACACACGCTCCACTAACAACTTTGAGAATGCAAATATCACAATTTCTAGCTACTTAAAATCTACTTAGCGAAAGCATTTCCTCACCATCATTTTCATGAATCGGAGAGAAACCTTATGACACTTAGATTTTATAGTGTACAAGTTTCTATCCATGTGAATTTGTCAAAACCATAATCACAAGACAAGGTTAGTGAAAAATTCAGCCTTACATGGATTCAACTTGTTCAATCTTAATTTCTTCTCACCTGGTAGCACAAGGCCCACCAATGCTTCCAAGCTGTTATGCACACAGTTTAGAACTAAAAAAACTCACATGCATAGTCAACTTAATAGGAACAGACATAGAAACAAGAATTATGTCAACTTAATAGGTTTTAAACCTTAAGTCGTGTGCTAGTGATAAAACTCAGGTTTTACTCTTGATTAAATCTTGAAATCCTTTCCGGATCTTTAAGGCTCCCACTGTCCTCTTGACATATAAGTTTCCCTAGTCAAGAACCATTCCCTGACAAAACAAATATTCAAGGGATAGTGCAGATTCTTATCAAGACTAACACTTCACACAATTGGTCTTAGTTGGTCTTTGTCTCATCCAAGACATCACAACTTACCAATTTCAAATGTACAAGAGTAGAAAACATTTTACACTACATTTGATAAGTGTTTTAAACCTTACTTTATGTCACTCATGGTTATAATCTTGGAGTATGACTCTAAGAGTTGTTTTGGAACGAAGCATGATTCATCTTCTTGATTTTATCCATTCCATCAATTCATGACCCCTCTTCTTAGTCATAACAATGCACTAAGATGTCCTTAGAGTATGAATTTGTGATATGGTATCTTAATCATTAGGATGATCATAAAACACGATACTAAAGTACTCTCCGATCTTTTCAGACTTGAGAAACTTTTATCTTTCTGCCTAATTTGATTCTTTCCCATTCGTTCTGTCACACATTGAAAACTTTTCAATGCTTCAGAATTATACTTAAACTTGTAAGTATAACCATATTTACTAAGCTTTAGCAAATCATGACGAATAGTCTTATCAATCTTTATGGTGGACTTGACCAGTGCACAAGCATGTGTACTCGATCCCTTTAGTCCTATCCTTGTACACATAAGGTATTAGTCTTAATTTTTCAAAGATGAAAAATTCTCATCCATCATACAATACAGCTTGTATGATTCCAAGTTTCGGTCCAATTGAACCTTGGGTGAAGAGAACCTTTCCTCATTTGGTAAATTTAGACATTACCACAAACAAAAGAATCAAATCCACTTTCCAATATTGCTATTACTGGAAACATATAAGCAACAATTTTTCACAAATGCCTTTGTAAGGATATTTTAAAATAAATAAAATTAAAAACCTTTTCTTATTTTAAAAACTTTGCGGAAAAACTTATCCTTACAATCCATATGAAAACCTTGTTGTTATCTATTCCTAAGTAATATATCATAACTCTCAAGCAACAACTCAAAATTCTGATCACCGAACCATGCGATCGAAACCCATCTTCGCAATCAGAATCCGCATATACTTCCTTTAAGCTTCCTATCTTTTTTGTGATTCTTAAAAACATCAACATGCGACCCATTCACATTATGTAATAAGAATCTCCAAATAGGAACTTAATAGAGTTAGACAGTGGACTTTAACTGAAGTAGAGTCAAACTTCTTGACTTGATCAATCTTATGATCTTTCAGGTAAATATGGCAGCTTCGCAATCAGTGTCCCTCCCTTTGGCAATAAAACATATGGACCCTTTGGTAATGGCACATGAGACTATCTCAGACTTAGCCTTTCTCTTTACCATTTGGTCAACCGAGTTGACTATGGCCGATCCCTTTCCATTGGGAAGAGAAACCCTTTTCTAGATATCCAATGCTACCATTGTCAATGTCCATTTAAGGTTTGGGAAGTTGATCTTCTAACAAAATTTGCTTTACTAGTGTTCCAAATCATTGTTGATTCTGCAGCACCAAGCAAATAGATGAGATCACTAAGGGTCATGTCATAGTCTGTCTCACAGTAGTCCCAAAGGGATTCACTATGTTACCAAGAAAGTGATTAAACATCCAACTTTCACAAGACTTTGACACCCAACTCTCCCGGCTTGTCAATATGTGACTTTATCTTCAATAGGTCTTTGAGTGACCTTAAACTTGTGGGTTACGGAGAATAAATAGAGGATGTGGAGGAAATGAAGCATGATGTTGAGGGACATCATCTTTAAGAGGAAATCTTGTTCCAAGAGATTTGGGAAGATCATAGTTGTCTGAACCAGACATCTATAATGGGAGAAAATCAAGTTAGTTGAGTCAAAATCCTTAATATAACACCCGATATGAAATATTAAGGCTAGGACCCAACACAATATTTTATAACTTGGAAGAGGGATGCCATAATCCAAGCTATAAAATATTTGAAGGTAGGCGAATGATGATTCACCAATTTCCACCATGAAAAACGAAATAATTTATTAGGTTTTAATTGGATTTGAAACTCCTAGATTTTTCGAGATTCATTGAACTTTTCAATGGCATGTTTCAATCTCGAGTGTGCCCTCTCAAGTTTTGTGACTCGGATGCCGAGGATCACAAAACAAGGTGTGAATAACCATACTAATTCACTTGGTACCCTTAATATTATCACCTAATCAATGTGCCGGTTAACCACACACGCTCCATTGATCTATGACAAACATTAAGTCACCCTTCGTGATCCTTACTAGTCCAAGTTAGTGTGCCGGTTAACCACACACGCTCCACCAATGACTTGGTAAGGTACAAAGTGTGAATTCCATGGGCTAGCACCATGTTCACATTTTTCCTAAAGTAACTAAGATTGGGAATTAAAAAAAATTATATATATATATATATATATATATATATATATATATATATATATATATATATATAGTTACTTTATAATAATCATTATACTTTTAATGAGAATTTAAAGTCATTGTCCTACCCGTTCGGCTAACGACCCTCCACCGATCAAGGAAGCGGTGGGTGAGAGTGGATAGCCATTAAGTCGCCATTTTATAGGCAACAACCTTATACCCCCCTTATAGACCGACTTTGTGAATGAGGCCTACTAACGGTAAAACAACTTGATATTATACATATATATATAAATATTAACCATTAATCTTATAATAGTATAAGGGTTGAATTTTAACTTTTAAAACTTCTAGGGTATGGAATTAAAGTTTATGTGAGACTTTACAAATTCCAAAACTTGAGGGCAAGTTTTGAACAATTCATAAACTTTTGGATATTCATAACTTATGAGCTTTAATTAAGTGCTTAAAACTTTTAATGAAGAGTCTCTTGGAAATCTATAACTTGAAGACAAGTTATGAAGTCCATAAAACATTTATTAGAAAAACTCTTCAAAAGTGTAACTTATGACTTCTTAAAAAACATTTAAAAGAAAAAACTTTTGGAATTCCATAACTTGAGGACAAATTATGAATTCCATTAAAACACATTAAGATCAAGAATTAACTAACAAACAATTTGCAAATAATTCCTATGATCTAACAAAACTCATAAGTTCATGAACATTCATAATCAACAACTTTCAAGGATCATATAAGCATATATAAGCTTGAAACTTTGATTATAAATTTGAAATTGTTCCACCATCATCATTACCAAATCAAAAACAGGTTTTATAAGTTCAAAACAATTTAAGGTAATGATTCTAGACCAATTCCATCACCAAAAACTCAAAAATCTACACTCAGGCCTGCCAACTCGTCGAGTGCATGAACTAACTCGGTGAGTTGGTTGAATATACACATGCACTCGGCGAGTACCATGAAGAACTCGGCGAGTCAGCTGTGCAGAATGCAGTTTTTCGACGTTTTTCAGCAATTTGCATCAAGTATTCAAGAAAACAAGCCTAGGCTCTGATGCCACTGTTGGGTTTTGAGCATTCTAACACTCCTATGGTGTGCATGCAACCCTATAAACCTTGGATCTATGTTTTCTTCTAAAATACATGCAAATTATAATTTCCAAGGTTTCTTCCTAACTAGCATAGTATAAGGATTATGAATCATAAAACTACTAGTAGAAATACATACCTTTTGATGGTGGTTGATTGCTTGGAGTTTGAGATCCTAGCACCAATAATGTGAATGCCTCAAGTGGAATCATAAATCACCACAAACTTGGAAAAACCTTGAGAGAATAATATGCTTATGTAGAAATCGGCCACCCTTAGTTCTCACACAACTAGTTGCCATTTCTTGCAATATGTGCATCCTTATATAGTGTGGAGGATTAGGGTAAACCCTAATAACCCATGTCTTTTCCTTTCCAAGGATCCATGAGTTAAAAGATCCATGGACCCCATGCATGCTTAGCCCATTCCTAATGAGTTTAAGCCCACATTATATAAAATGCAATAGACCATGTATAATTAGTCTTCCTTTTTATCACTTAATTAATTCATAATTAATTTAAGACTAAAACTAATTAAATAACATGACTTCATATTAATATATTATAACTTATAATATATTAATAAATCATAAACATACTATTCTCATAAGATTATCCATATAAATTGTTTGGGTGAAGTGCAACCCAAATGGACCATTCCGAGTCGGGTCAAGTATATACCAAATAAGTTATGGACTTAGACACCTTATCCAACAAAAAGACCAAATCGCCCCTACCCCCTTTGGTTTCCGAGGCCCCAACCGAGTAATTTCAAACAGAGCATTACATCATCCTTCCTCATTCATCTACCCATTTTTTTATCCAACATACTCATAGATATAAAATGCATATACAATTTAAATCATTTAAAACATGTAGAAATCGTTCATTCAACATAGATATCAAGAACATAAATAATATGCACACATAACACATGATTTATATTAAATACTTCATATCTATATGTAAGATGAAAGTAACTATGCACTCACTTGTTAAAGTGGTGATTCCAACTTGGACAACACTTTTTGCTTTTTAATAATATAATTTCCTTCAACGAAACCTATGATTATTACCACTAGATTTTAGTCTAATATTTATTGTGACTATTTGTGAGTATTATTATTTTATAAGTGTCAAACAATACTTTTCAACCACTATGTACAGACAGGGGCCAGACATGAAACACTGTAGGGGATGACCATTTTAGCATTATAGCACTTCTGAAATCCAACAACCCTATGCGGCCCTTCAAACAAGATTCCCCGTACTGCGAGTAGTTAAAAGATATTATAATAACACTTTATATATTATATTTTATATTACATATACTTTATAAGTTCATAAAAACAATAATAAATTTAAACCTAAGCTATACTTAAAGTAGTGTAAGCATAACTCACTTATCGGGAGGTTTGGCTAGAAATTGGACTTTGCGGAGGCATAATTTTCGGAGCCGACAAGCTATTTTTCTCTGAGCCTTCTAGCGCCCTGGGGGCTTTCCTCGGAGCCTTCTAGCGCTCCAAGACTTCCAACTTCTAAATTACTTAACCTTTGCATATGAGATCCATTTACTATGTTCTTTATATCCACGCGTAGGTGGAGATGTACTTTACAACTTTTGTTTAGAATCCGTCGGAAAATTTTGAATTTATTTTTAAAGTTATATTTTAACTGGCATGGACATGTAAGGTCTGTTGAAAATTCATAACTTTGTCATCCGACGTCTGTTTTCGTTTGTATTTTTATCATTAACCTCCTATTAACGAGACCTTCGATTCTAGTTTAGGTTATGTCAGCTAGAAGTTGGTCGATCTAATATTTGAATTCCGGGTTGCATACTACTATGCCAAATCTTAGAAAAATCATAACTTCTTCATATGAAGTCAGATTTGGACGTTCTTTTTATGAAAGCTCCTGGTTTAACATATTCTACGAATTTCGTTTAGATCACTATGGCTAAAAAGTATTTTATCGCAAACTCATGTTTTAAGATTCATAGTGTCGTGCCAGTTTTTTGCCGTAAAACTTTGACGTATCATAACTTCTTTACTATAACACGAATTTTAGCATTCTTTATATGTACATAACCTTGTGAAATATACTATAATTTGGTTAAGATTAATTATTTTAAATAATGTTCTATCAAAAAGTCATTTTTGACGCTTATTGTCTCTAAATCGACTAGCTCGAATCTGCAGGTGTTGTATTTCACTCCCGATATGTTCCACTGGTAGAGAGAGAGAGGTTAGCTCAGGAGATCACCAAGATGTTTACAGAGAGGAAAATGTTCTATCCTGAGTTTGTTCCATCCGAGCAATTCTCCGTGGGGAGCACCGATTTTATTTTTCAAGAAGAAGGATGATTTACACTAGATGCGCATCGATTACTGAGAGTTGAACAAGTTAACGGTGAAGAATTGTTATCCCCTTTGGCGGATTGATGATCTCTTTGATTAGTTGCCGAGAGCAGCTTGGTTCTCCATGATAGACCTGAAGTTTGGGTACCATCAGGTCAGACTAAGAGAGGAGGATGTGGAGAAGAGCGCGTTCTGGACTCATTATGGGCATTACGTGTTCGTGGTGATGCCACTCGTGCTCACCAATGTGCCTACAATATTTATGGATCTAATGAATAGGGTATGCTGACCGATGCTCAATCGCTCGGTTATCGTGTTTATTGATGATATCATGGCGTATTCCAAGACCAGAGAGCTGCATGAGTAACAATATCCCATGCATGATCTTAAGTTGGGGGAGGTGGTTTTTACCCTCAAGATTTGGAGGCATTATCTTTATGGGTTCCGTTGTATAATCTACATAGATCACAAGATCTTGAGACACATTATCGATCAGCCAAACCTGAACATGAGACAACATAGGTGGCTGGATGTAGTTAAAGTTTACGATTGCGAGATTCTTTACCATCTGGGTAAAGCGAACGTGGTGGCGGATGCCTTGATTCGCACGTCGACTAGACGTTCTGGTGGGGTGTCATGCATGAGGATATCCATGGATTCTCCGCTTGTGGGATTAATTAGGGGGCCCAAGGCAAGGGTTTTCAGGAGGAGAATTTGAAGATTGAGAGGATCAAGGGTGAGATCACCATATTTGTCCAAGATAGTCCTGGGTTATTGACATGATGCAGTCGGGTATGGGTTCCTATATCTGGTGGGGTAAGACAGATTGTGCTGGAGGAGGCTCATAGGTCTCATTTTTCTATCCATTAGGGGGCTACCAAGATGTATGGGTATCTGAGGTTGAGCTACTGATGGTTGTGCATGAAGAGGGAGATCGCCTGATACATTAAGAGGTGCTTGAACTGCAGGATGGTCAAGGCCGAGCATCAGAGGCCGCATGAAAAGCTACATCCTTTGGAGGTTTCCATGTGTAAATGAGAGTAGATTTCGATAGACTTCATCACCAAGTTGTTTGAAGGCGGCAAAGGGTTTTGATGCTATTTGGGTCATCGTGGATCGATTGACGAAGAGAGCCTATTTCCTGGCGATTCGGGAGAGCTCATCGGCCAAGAAATTGGTCGATGTGTATATTCACAAGATATTTGCTTGCCATGGGGTTCCGGTTTCCATTGTTTCAGACTGTGATTTTCGGTTCGCCTCCCATTTATGGAAAAGTTCCATGAGGAACTGGGCACAAGGCTTTATTTCAGCATAATTATCATCCGCAGACCGATAGCCAGAGTGAGCGGATGATACAGACTCTTGAGGACATGTTGCGAGCCTGTTTCATTGATTTTGGTGTGAGATAGGACTCCTACCTACCTCCTGTAGAGTTCTCCTACATCAACAACTTTTTCCAACATTGGTGCTTTGCCTTTTGAACTCTTTTATGGGCAGAGATGTCGTACCCCATTCTGTTGGAGTGAGGTTGGTAATAGGGTTATGGGATGGACCAAGGTGGTCCTTCAGACTACAGAGATGATTCAGCAGATCAGGCAGATATTGCAGACTTCTCAGAGTCGACAAAAAAGCTATGTCGATCGACAACGATCTGAGTTAGAGTTTCAAGTTGGCGACATGGTGTTGCTGAAGGTCTCACCTTGGAAAGGTGTGATTTTCTTTAGGAAGAGGGGGAAGTTGGGTCCCTGATATATTCGTTACGGATTATTTCTAGTGTTGGCAAGGTCACTTACAAATTGGATCTTCCTGAGGAGCTCAGTCAGATCCATAACACTTTCCATGTTTTGCAGCTGCGGAAGTGCATATTGGATAAGGTTGCGGTTGCGTCATTGGATGATATTCCGGTTGATGAGCGGCTGAACTATGTTGAGAGACCCGTAGCCATTCTGGAGAGGAAAGTACCTTTGGTAAAGGTACGATGAAAACATCGGAGGGGTTTCGAGTGGATAAGGGAGCCAGAGGCCGAGATGCGGGAGCATTGCCTAGATTTGTTTGCGGTAGCAGACTTTGTGGACGATGTCCAAATCAAGTGGGGGAGAGTTGTAACATCCCAGACTTTTAGGTATTTTCAAATCTTTCCTTTGGTATTTAAATATGTCATTTTGGGTCCTTGGAGTAAAAGATGTAGCATTTAGAAGCCTTAGGGAAAAAATGGTGATTTTGGAAGATTGAGTAGTACGTTGGGCATACATGTAATGCCTGGTTCCTGATAAATATTTAATTTATAGTTTATTCTATTTTATAGAGCAACTTGATGAGTTGGGAGCCACAAACTCGTGACTACAGATCATACGGGCTATATATTTTAAGTAACCTACTCGACAAGTTGGGAGGCCTCAACTCAACGAGTAAGTTGACAGATATGAAACCCTAATTTCCGGGGTTTGCACCCTAATTAAACACCTTAACCCCAAGGTGTTGGCCTCATTTCCATCCTCCACTATCCAAAACCTTAATCTCGAAAACCCAAATGCTATTGTGAGTGTTTGTGAGCCATTTTAAGTGTTTTAGTGTGTGCATTGAAGCCATTGAAAGAAGGAAAACCTTGAGGATACAAGAAGGATTTTATAGATCCAGAATCCTTGCCTCATACATGACATTTTTCTGGTATAAAGCTTGAACCTTGCCTTGTAGTTGTTTAAATATTCTTTTAGGGTTATTGCTTGGTTTGGTCCAAATATCACGATCCTTAGGAGTTGGATGTCCCAAATGGGTTAGCACTTTAGATCTAAGGTCTTAAGGGGTTTTCATAGAATAAAGGTGCCAACTTTATGGCCATGGAAGTCCCATGCAACCTTTAGACAATCATTTTGGCCTTTTGGAGCTTCTAATGACCGTGCATGTAGAGAAAGTTGGGACTTTACGTGATCTTTTTGTCCATAGAGTCCAGATCCAAGACCTCATGGTCTATCTTGTAGTTTTTGTGGTGTTTGGATTAAGATGTTGGGCATTTTGGGTTAGGGTTTGAGCTTACTTCCTTTGGGAAAGATATTAATAGGTAAAGTTGGAATCTTTACCCTTCTAGAGGCATTTCCGGTTTAGATCTGGAGTAAGGGGTGTAGAACTGAAGAGTAAGGGCTTAATGCATTAAGAAAGGCTAACAGACTAAAGAACTCGATGAGTTCATAGAGGAACTCGACGAGTTGGGTCGAAGTGTCTCGATTTTGTTAAAAAGGAAGAACTTGGCGAGTTGGAGGAAAACTCGACGAGTTGGATCGCGATCTCATGATTCTGTGATTCATGGGACTCAGCGAGTTAAAGGATAACACGACGAGTTGAGTTGACTTAAAGCGTTGAATTTGACTTTGACCTTGACTCTGACTTTGACCATAGTTGACCTTAAAAGGGTATGAGCAAGAAATGGTATCTAAGGGGTTGTTTTGGTTCAGGTAGTGAGTAGAGTTGATTTTGGGGTAGAGACGTTTCAGCTATTATCCAACATTTGAGGTGAGTTTTCCTTCTATTTGAGCGGGTTGAAGACATCAATGCCGACTCGTATTTATGACTGTATGTATTCCGGATTAAGGTCCGATGCCTGGCGGTTCCAGATGAATATTTATATGTTTTTTCGAATTATGATCTGATGTTGGGCGGTGCCCAAGGAATGTTTGTATGCTTGATGTCTTCATGATTCTTGCATATACCTGTATTTGTATATTTCCAGATTACGGTCTGATACCGGTCGATGCCCGAGGAGTGTTTGTATGCTTCCAGATTTCGGTTTGATGTCGATCGGGGCCCAAGGAATGTTTATATGCTTATGTTATGTGATTATTCTTTGTGTAATTATTGATATGTTTATATGTATACTGAACTTTGCTTGATGTCGGGCGGGGCCCGATGAAGGGGCGAGGTCCACGATATGTTTATATGTGATTATGTGATTATGTGTATGGTATGAGGTAGTTTGTGGAGACCCACTACGCTTTGTGCTTACAGTTTTCAGTTATAGTTTTAAGTACTTCCAGTAGAAAAGGGGAAGAGCTTGGGATGACTGCATTACACACACCATGATGTTTTAGCCTGGGATGTTTACTTTGATTTATTCGATAGATGTTTTGATATCGATATACCTTTTATGATGTTTTGAGATAATATGCTTTATGTTTTTATTAGATGATTGTGATACTATGGTTTTATTTAATAATTAAAAATGAAAATTTTGGTCGAGACTTTTGGGATGTTTCAAGTTGGTATTAGAGCCATGGTTTGAGGGATTTGGGCGCACTCTTGGGAGTCTCTGAAGTCAAACTTAGGACTTGGTATGAAAGTTTTCAAAAGAAAATCATTTTTATAAAAAATAATTTTAAAAGAGAAAAGAGTGTGGTGCATGCAATTAGCTGAGCTCAAGTAAGTTCTCCCAAATTACCCATACATGTTTATGTTATGATATGAATTGTGAATATGTGAACTACATGCTAGATTTGGGCTAAGGATCTAGGAAGGATGCCTTGTATGCCTAATGTATGAGCTTATTAAAATGCATGCTAGTACTGATTAGTTAGTGATATGATGGCCTGATTACGATATGCTTGGTTTTGTTACTTGATGCCTAAATGCTGCTCGCTTTGTGGTTTTAGGAGTTCTAGTTACCTTTAACTAACTAGTAAATGAATACGCTAAGTTACATATTACATGTAACGACCCAATTTTCAAGGCCAAAAATTACATTTTTGAATTAACGCATTTAACAAACATTTTACCAAAACACTGTCAATAAAACATCCATTACAAACTTATAATGTTGTATTTCAAACCATGACATCATAAGTATTGAAAATCAGAGTACAGTCCCAAAAACTTCTTACGGAAACATGTGTGTGTGTGTGATGCGCTGCTACACCGCCAACTCTTTCCCCTTCGACGAAGAGGTACCTGAAACCAAAACCAAAACTGTAAGAACAAAGCTTAGTGAGTTTCCCCATCATACCACATACCATACAATATCGTTGGTATCTTTCAACTGGTAACCTTCATCGGTATCTTTCAACCAGTAACCTTCATCGGTATCTTTCAACTGGTAACCATCATCGGTATCTTTCAACCGGTAATCAACATTGATATCTTTCAACTAGTAACTGGGGACTATTTCACCCCCTACTACTAGCATACAATCAACAGATATAAGCATACAGTCAGGCATATCCGGGTGCTGACATACCCATGGGTCCTAAGGACCACTGTCAGGGAAACTAATCACTACCATACACATAACATACTACCCAGATAAACCTCATAACCAACACATAACAAGACCAAGATAATTATCACAAAGACCATTATCTTCTAAATACCCCTTTTTGGCGGGCCGACATTGTCGCCTTGGACCCACCTCTACTGGAAGGTAACTCACCTCAATGTCGTTCAGTGTCAGAACTATCCTCGGCACACAAGTCGACTCCCAACGACTCCTTGATTCCTACACGACAACCTTCAAGTCAACACACATCACATACAACCCTAAACAGGGTCAGTCCAAGTTCAGTCAAAGTCAACATTCAGTTTACCTGACTCGCCGATTTGGCCTACCAACTCGTCGAGTCCATGCTTCTCTAATCCCATACAAAACCTCGGCTTCACTCGTTGAGTCTATTAAAAACTCGACGGATTCTCCTTCAATCATAAAATCAGGACCATCTTCATCCGACTCGCCAAGTTCCTTCTTGAACTCGTCGAGTTCATCTCCAACTTAAGAACTTGTCCAATCTATGACTCGCTGAGTTGTATGAACAACTCGTCGAGTCTATCTTCAAAGATTGGGAGATTGCTATGGACTCACCGAGTCTGCTCATACCACTTGCCGAGTCCTATGGATTCCAGGTCCCTTTTCGCGTCTAAACCCACAAGGGACTTCCTTCCTAACACTTACCCATTAACTGAAAGGGTTTGGTGCATAATGGTCACTGACTCGTCGAGTGCCAAGAACAACTCGCCGAGTCCAACCTTGACAAATTCCATACAGTCGATTTAAATGAGGTCTAACACACCAAAACCATAAATCTGGCCTCCTAATGTACATTTTATACATAAAGTTCCAAACTTGATGCACATGTATGGGGTTTTTTAGCTCAAAAAACCATATAAAGTGTCCTACAATGTGCATGGGGCTCTCATGGCCCTAAAGTTGGCACCTTTATGCCATGAGACCCCTCTTAAGGCTCAGATCTGAAGTCAAAACCCACTCAACACTTCCAAATCCGAAAAATGACTTAGAATTCCATAGAGATCCCGAGTTAAAGATGAATAAACACATAGATGAGTCAAGACAGGGGCATTATACCTTGAAGCTGCTGAAAATGAAGTAAGATATCTGAATCTACAAGCCCCAACTCGATTTCCAAGCTCCTCTTCTTCCCTCCAAGCTTTACAATCCACACAAGAACACCAAAAATGGCCTTAACTCACACACAAACAGCTAGGGTTCGATATAAAGATTTCAACAGAGTGTTAGGGACAAGGGAGGCTGAATTAAGTTGTTTATATAGGGTGCAAACCCTCAGATTTAGGGTTTCACTTAACCAGCACCTACTCGCCGAGTCAGTCTCCTGACTCGTCGAGTCGGTTACTTAAAATGTCCGCAGCCACGTCCCTACTCAACGAGTTGATCCTCCAACTCGTCGAGTCCCATAGAAAAAGACATATACCGAGGAAAACATACCAGGTGTTACATTACAAGGACTAAATAATTCTAGAAGGTTAGTTTAGCCTTATTTCGCAGCTCTTGTTTGAGTCCAACCGTTGTAGGGAGAAACCTCTCATTTGAAGATTTATTTGGTCTTAGTAATATGTAATGGTATTCGCGAGCTAGTTAGGGAAAGGTAGCAAGGAATTCTTGTGCAACTGATGGCGAAGAGTGGGTTGGAGATTACCCTAGGGAAAGCCTAGGATGAGATTAGTGCGGAAAGTAGTAGTAGTGAAAGGGACTTGGTGGAGTCAAGGAAATTCTTGAGAAAAGTACGGATAGATATGCAAGGTAGTATTGGGCCATACTAATAAAAGTAGAGGATCCATACTCGAATTATGGAGGGATGAGATGAACCGAGGGAACTTGTAGTGTGTGAGATCCTCGAGTTATGATGAGTATTCTAATGATTGTTATGGTGTATTTTTGGTATGGTGACGCTATGCACTAGACCATTTGGCAGTTTTGGCATCGGCGAGGGATCATGCTCGGGATCTGGAGCCAGGCAGCTTGATGATCAGATGAGGGAGTTCATTTCATTTGAGATCACGTGTAGTATCATTGACCAGACTCATGTGATCTTCGGTACGATCAAGGAGGGCATTTTGGAGATTCTTGATTAGAGGATGGGTGCATTTTGTACCGAGACGGTGGCCATGATGGCGGCTCAAACGATGACATTCAGGGACTTTCAAGCTTGTGGAGCTCCATACTACCATGGTGCTAGGGACCCCATTGCTACCAGCAGGTGGTTTGCGGATGTCGCTAATGCCTTTTGCAACAGCTGCTGTCCTGAGGGGGACAAGGTCCGACTTACTTCCTGCCTCCTGAAGGACAGGGGGCATGATTGGTGGGAGGAGATTGGACATGCTATTGGTGATGCTGCCCTTGATACTATGACCCGGAGTGACTTCACGACCATGTTCAGGGCCAAGTTCGCACTTGTGATTGAGGTGCATCAGCTTGCGCGGGAGTTCCAGGATCTCCAGCAGACGACTGAGATGGTGACTGAGATCATTTCCATGTTCAGGGAGAGGGCCCTTCTTGTTCCGCAGTATGTGGCAAGTGTGGCAAGATGCACGAGGGGGTGTGTAGGGCGGGTAGTTCCAGCTGCTTTAAGTACGGACGAACTTGTCATGTCAGCAGGGATTGTACTGCTACCACCACCACCAATGTGGTATCTGATCTGATTCGCTTTCAGTGCAATTAGAGGGGACACAAGAGGTCCCAGTGCCTGAGTTTAGCAGTAGAAGGAGAGGTGGCGGCACCCGCTCCTACTACATTGAGGATTACCAATAGCCGTCAAGGATGGACGGAGGCGCTTGTCGCGAAGAGCAGAGTCTTCCAGCTGACATTAGAGGAGGCACATGTAACTCCCAATGTTGTGACGGCTATGTATTTTCTCCTTATCTTTTTATTTATATTGATTTTCCGCTTATGTTTATGTGTTTCGTTATAGGATCGTTCTTAGTGAACGACATATCTGCTCTGGTATTATTCGATTTGGGGGCTACCTGATCTTTTTTATTGCTCGCGCTTAGCAAGCGATTTGTTGGAGCTCTGGGTGAGCTGGACTATCCTCTTGATGTAGAGATCGTGGATGATAGGGCAATACGGGTTGCAAGGGTTCATCGAGGATGTACATTGAGTTGTTCGATGAGAAGTATTTAGTGGATTTAGTCCCTATTCCCCAGGGAGGGAATAAAGTAATCATGGGTATGGATTGGTTGAGCCCCAATGTGGAAGTGACCAACTGTGAGCAACAGGTTGTACGACTCCGGACCCCAAGTAGGGGAGGATTGGCGATTCAGGGCGAGAGGCCGATGTGTGGACCGACTTTGTCTTTGGTAGCGAGGGCAAGACGCTATCTACAGCAGGGTTGCACAGGTGATGTCGCCTATGTCATGGATACCCGGGATAAGGGTAAGGTGACCATGCATGATGTACCGATCTTACGGGAGCACCTGGACATGTTCTCGGAGGATGTGCCTGGGGTACCTCCGAAGATGCAGGTAGAGTTCAGGATTGACCTAGTTCCTAGTGCGGCTCCGATAACCAAGATACCATATCAGTTGGGTCCTCCCGAGACGCAGGAGTTGTCTACATAGATGCAAGAGCTATTAGACAAAGGGTTTATAAGACCGAGTAGTTCGCCATGGGGAGCCCCAATTCTGTTTGTGAAGAAGAAGGACGGGTCACATCAGATGTGTATAGATTATCGGGAGTTGAATAAGGTAACAATGAAGAACCATTATCCCCTCCCTAGGATTGATGACTTATTTTACCAGTTTCAGGGTGCATATTGATTCTCCAAGAATGATCTCCGATCGGGTTATCACTAGATGCGATTCAGGGATGCCGATGTGTAGAAGACCGCCTTTCGGAGTCGCTATGGTCACTATTAGTTCATGGTGATGTCGTTTGGTCTCACTAATGCTCTTGTTGCGTTCATGGATCTCATGAATCGCGTGCCCAGACCGATGTTGGACCAGTCTGTGAAAGTTTTCATCGATGATATCTTGGTTTAGTCCAAGACTTGGGAGCAGCACGAGGAGCACCTGAGAGAGGTGCTGGAGACACTAAGGAGGGAGAGACTTTTCGCAAAGTTCTCCAAGTGCAAGTTCTGGTTGCGCGAGGTGTAGTTTCTGGGTACCTTGTCAACCAGAAGGGTATTCTGGTCGATCAGGCCAAAGTAGAGGTCGTAATGTTGTTGGAGGTTCCGAGGTCACCATCCGAGATTTAGAGTTTTCTTGGTCTGGCGGGTTATTATCAGAGATTTATCCAGGATATCTCCAAGATTGCTATTCATTTGACTCGCCTGACCAAGAAGTCGGTGACATTCCGCTGGGGGTCTGAGCAGCAACCAACTTTTGAGACTCTCAGATATCGGTTGTGTGAAGCACATTTTGAACTTTTCGGAGGGCGACAATTTCGTGGTTTACTGTGATTCTTTGATCATAGGTATGGGTGTAGTACTGATGCAGCGGGGTCGCGTGATACCGTATGCTCAGAGGCAGTTGAAGCCATGAGGCGAATTACCCGAAGCATGATTTGGAGCTGGGGGCTATGGTTTTCGCCCTTAATATTTGGAGACATTACCTCTATGGGGTTTGTTGTACCATTTACACGGACTACAAGAGCTTGAGGTACCTGATGGATCAGCCGAATCTGAACATGAGGCAGCATCGTTGGTTGGACGTGGTGAAGGATTATGACTCTGGGATCCTTTATCAACTGGGGAAGGATAATATAGTGGATGATGCTCTCAACCATAAGGTGGTCGTGGTTCCAATTCAGGATATAGCCTAAGAATGACAATGATTACTCCGTTGTTGGAACGGATTCGGGAGACTCAAGTCGAGGGCATGAAGGAGGAGTGTCAGATGTGTGAGCGGATCATAGGTCAGGTGGCTTCATTTGATTATGACAGCTATAGGTTTTTGAGCACACATCGAAGGGTATGAGTTTCTTACTAGGGTGGTGTACGCCAGGTACTGATGGAGGAGGCTCACAATTCAAGAATTTTTATTCATCCCGGGGCAACAAATATGTATCGGGATCTTCTCCCTGATTATTGGCGGCCCTGCAAGAAGCAGGATATAACATGGTATGTGGAGCAGTGCTTGACTTGCATGAAAGTCAAGGCCGAGCACCAGCGACCTCACGACAAGATGCAGCCATTGGAGATCCCCGTGTGTAAATGGGAAGCCATCACCATGGATTTCATCACAAAGCTTCCCAGGATTGCACATGAAGTGGATTCGATTTGGGTCCTTGTGGATCGGTTGACCAAGAGTGCATATTTCATCCCGATCCAGGAGAGTATATCGGCTGAGAAGCTAGCCGAGATTTACGTATATGAGGTGGTGGCACGTCATGGAGTGTTAGTATTGGTTGTGTCAGACTGAGATGTTCACTTCACTTCCAGATTTTGGAAGCGGTTTCATGAAGAGATGGGCACTCGTATTCACTTTAGTACGACTTTTCACCCTCAGCCGGATGGGTAGAGCAAGACGACGATTCAGGCTCTAGAGAATATGTTGCGTGCGTGTGAATTAGATTTTGGAGGGAGTTAGGATATGTATCTTCTACTAGCGTAATTTTTGTATAACAACAGTTAGCACGCTAGCATAGAGCGACCACCCTTCGAGATGCTCTACTAGAGGAAATGTAGGACCCCAATCTCTTGGGGCGAGGTCGGTCAGAGAGTCATGGAGAGTACCAAAGTGGTGCTCAATGTTGGGTTTTATCCATAAGAACTTTCCTATGTGCGCATGCAAAACCCTATTGCTTGGATCTAGGCTTTCTATCAAACATGCTTTTGAATCCAAGACTTCTAATAGCTAATTAGGTTAAACAACAACATTAAAACAGATCTAGAATCATACCTTTGAGTTCCTTGTTGATCTTCTTGTCTTGGAGCTTCTAGAGTCACAATTGTCACTCCTCTAATGGTTTACAAACACCAATAGCAAGCAAGATGATTTAGGAGAGAGGAGAGGGGATGGAATTCGACCAGAAGTTCCTTGCTTTAGGTTCTGAAAGGTTGTACACGAATTCCACACCCCAAGGGCCTATTTATACCTTTAGGTTCTGAAAGGTTGTACACTAAACCCTAATTGGATAATCTTCACTTAAGGCTATCCAAATCCATTCATAGATATCCTTATGGACTATTTTGAGCTATCCTAAAGCTCTTAGAAACCGTCCAAAGTCCATCCTAATGGATTTATAGTCTAAAGTCTAACTATCAAACAATTGACAGTTTATACCCTCTTATTTAATTAATCTCTTTAAGTCACCAAATTAATACTAATTAATTTATGACTTATATTAATCAAATAGCTAAATATTATTCCTTATAATATTTACTCTCTCTTAACAAATCATCCTTCAAGTTGCTATGGTGAAGGCAACCCAAAAGGACCATGCACCACCGAATATAGTTATAGCCTTAGACACTATTCCAACACTCAAGACTACTGAAAAGATCTAGGATGTTTAGAGCATGCTCCAAACTGCTCAAAATCGGCAAATAAGCTATGCCGACAAACACCGGTGGGACCTGAAGTTTCAGTTAGGAGATATGGTTCTCCTGAAGGTGTAACCTTGGAAGGGTGTCATCCGATTCAGAAAGTGGGGCAAGCTGGGTCCCAGGTACATCAGTCCGTTCAGGGTAATGGTTCGGGTGGGCCAGGTTGCATATTGAATGGATCTGCCAACTGAGCTTAGTCATATCCACATCACTTTTAATGTCTCCCAGCTACGAAAGTGCTTAGTGGATGACTCCGCTGTTGTGCCTTTATAGGACATTCAGATGGATGACAGCCTGAACTACATTGAGAAGCCAGTGGCGATTCTAGACCGGAAGACAAAAACCTTGAGGAATAAGGTTGTGTAGTTAGTGAAGGTGCAGTGGCTGTACCGCAAGGGGGAAAAGTGGACATGGGAGCTAGAGGAGGAGACGAGGGAGCACTATCTAGGATTATTTGAGACAACGGACTTCGAGGATAAAGTCTGAGACAAGTGGGGGAGAATTGTAACATCCGGTTCCTGGTATGTATTTAATTTATAATTTATTCTATTTTATAGATCAACTCGACTAGTTAGGAGCCCTAAACTCATCGAGTAGAGATCATAAGGTCCGTGTATTTGAAGTAACCTACTCAATGAGTTGGGAGGCCTCAACTCGATGAGTAGGCTAGCAGATGTGAAACCCTAATTTCCAGGATTTGCACCTTACTTAAACACCTTAACCCCAAGGTGTTAGCCTCATTTCCAGCCTCCACTGTCCAAAACTCTAATCTAAAAAACCCTAATGTTATTGTGAGTGTTTGTGAGTCATTTTAACTGTTTTAGTGTGTGCATTGTAGCCATTGGAAGAAGGAAAAGATTAAGGACACAAGAAAGAGTTCATAGATCCAAAAACCTTGCCTCATCCACGACATTTTGCTGGTATAAATCTTGAACCTTGCCTTGTAGTTGTTTAGATCTTCTTTTAGGGTTATTTTGCTTGGTTTGGTCCAAATATCATGATCCTTGGGAGTTGGACGTCCCAAATGGGTTAACACCTTAGATCTAAGGTCTTGAGGGGTTTTCATGGAATAAAGGTGCCAACTTTATGGCCATGGAAGTGTTGGGTTTTGAGCATTCTAACACTCATATGGTATACATGCAACCCTAGATGCTTTGGATCTATGTCTTCTCTAATATACATGCAAAATTTCAAAGTTTCCAAAGCATCATCCTAACTAGCATACTATGGAGTATCTATACTACAAAATCTACTTAGATGACATACCTTTTGGTGTAGCTGAAACCTTAAAGCTTTAAGAGCCTAGCACCAATAGTCTGAATGCCTCAAATGGAACCACAAATCACCACTAACAGTTGGAAGAACTTGAGAGGAGATAGTATGCACTCAAAATCGGATAACACTCTTACAAGGACTCTAAGTCCTGATTTCATAAACCAAAGGGATACTTATATAGTGTGGCTACATTAGGGTTACACCATGAAAACCCTAATGTGCATGACTGTAACGACCAAAATTTTCAAAACAATTAAAACTTTTCAAAAACAACCCATTTTAATACCGATGTTACAAAAATGTTTTAATACATTATTTAACAGAGTATTTCCCAGGTCCATTTCATAAAACACCAACGCGAGGAACGGTACGATCACGCCTTTGCCTTGCCACAGTCTCCGGAAGAACCTGAAAAACATTAAATCACAACTGTAAGCCCGAAAGCTTAGTGAGATACCCCCAAAATACCAACCACATATACGCCCTTCCAGGCCACGACCTTCCGGTCCAATACATATTGCCTTCCATCCCATAACATATTGCCTTCCGGCCCATAACATATTGCCATCCGACCCATAACATATTGCCTTCCGGCCCATAACATAAAATGCCTACATAACATAATAGATCATAGAATAGCCATGCATATTGGGTCAAGCCCCAGACCAAGCAACCGTGCACATAACATATAATCATATAACAGTTCACAGTCAGCAAATCGATCAACAGATCACGTAGCATATCATTACCCTAACCAAGGTACCAGCCTAGCCGATCACTAGCATAACATCACCCTACGACTCAACCAACATACTAATTACGCACATACGCCTTTCCAGGCCATGACCTTCCGGCCCACATCGCAATGCCTTCCGGCCCACAACATGTAATGCCTTCCGGCCCACAACATATAATGCCTTCCGGCCCATAACGTAATGCCTTCTGGCCCATATTCCGCAATATCATAACAACAGACAACTACCCGGATTTCCATCCGATAAAGGGTCGGCCTTGGTGCCTTAAACCCTATTGATATAGTGAGGATAACTCACCTCGCGATTGCCGACACTACAGATAACTCAAGCTGCTCTGATTACTGATACAATCTCCACCACTGGTCAATCACCAATGCACTGAACTCAAAACAATAATCAACAATTACCAAAATACCCTTGGAAACCACTGGACAACCCTTGGTCCAAGATAAGGTCAAAGTCAACCCCTGACTGACCCTACTCGCCGAGTCAACCCGATGACTCGCCGAGTTCCCATACTCAGAACTCCCTCAATCCGCGACCTAACTCGCCGAGTCACCCCGAGACTCACCGAGTCCAACAACTCTGAGTCCACTCGTCCACAACTCACCGAGTCATCCCTTGACTCGCCGATTCTAGACTCAACCAGAAAATATTGGGACTCTTCGACAAGACTCGCCGAGTCCAAGAACAGACTCGCCGAGTCTAAGGCTATCCTCAACCTACTCGCCGAGTTGTTCATACAACTCGCCGAGTTCCAGGCCATCTTCATCCAACTCGCTGAGTTGTTCTTCCAACTCGTTGAGTTCCAGCTCATCTTCAAGCAACTCGTCGAGTCCACCCATGTGACTCGCCGAGTACCACCGTTCTGAATCCATTAAGAAGCACTCCAGGCCATGCAATTGATCCAAAACATAGATCTAGCCTCCTACATCCCATCCATCACGTAAAGTGGCAATCTTTACGTGAATCCAAAGAGATCTAGGTCTTTAACACTTTAGGGCTAGGGTTTGGGACATGATAGCTTCACTACACACTTGACCACAGGGACTTTCATGCTCTCTGATTCTTCCCCATCTCAGATCTGAGGTAGCAACCTCAGATCCAACCTCTAGACTCCAATTACATCCATAGACAAGTTCCCACGAACCCCAAAATGAAGAAACAACATAACAACAGTCCAAGAACGAGATATTACCTCCAACCCCGGGAATTAGGGTTTTCTCCACTTAGCGCCTACTCGCCGAGTCCTCCTTACTGACTCGCCGAGTCGGCTACTCAACACGCTACCCAGTCGCGACTCTACTCGCCGAGTCCATCCATGGACTCGCCGAGTCACTCTTTCACAACTTACTCTTTTAGCCCTTCAACTCTACTCTTGATATTTCGGGATGTTACAATTCTCCCCCACTTAAATTAGGCTTCGTCCTCGAAGCCTACAGCAACTCAACTCCAGAAATACTCTCACAATGTGCCACCTGGCCTTAATCGGACCAGGTCCCACAAGGCATACCCATCGAAACTCGAACACACTTTCCCCTCTCTAATGGTGTCCTGACTACCGTCTCGAACCGGGCACCGACTGTACCTTCTGATAATCACACACAATATCCGAGAATTACCCAAGATGCAACTCTGCTCCAATTCTCAACAATCACTCGACCCATAAGGGCTAGAAAACCATGAACCATCGGATCCCCGATCCGAATCCCACTCTATCCATTCCGTGACAACGGAAATACCCATTCTCAATCTCAGAGCAACTCTCACGAGTTCCCCTCTTGCAACTGCATACGCATGCTAAACTAGATCTAACACCCTCGAGTTAGGAAAACCCGTCACACTGACGACATCTCCAACATCCCTAGGAGGAACCACCACTACGCATACAACCCTTGATCAGAATCAATCTGGGAGTCCCAGACTCCATCCCTGCATCCATCCTGAGACTCTTGGATCTACACCCGCGGAATCCTTTCCGCGTCCTCAGCAGACATCCCATCATGATGTCATTCCATACCACTATCACAGACACAGTGTTCGTCCACCATACTCCAAATCATCCATTCTCACTACTACTTTCACTTCCGCGAATCAACACTTTCCCCAGCAATAAGGGTCCGACACCTCCTCCCATACAACAGCTCAAAGGGTGGCATACCAATGCACTAATGATGGCTGTTGATATAGGATAACTCAACCAAGGATAAATACGTGCCGCCACTCCCTCCGAATTCTAATACACATGCCCGAAGCATGTCTTCGAGCGTCTGAATCGTTCGCTTGCTCTGAAGTGTCCTCAGACATCATCATGATAAGCTCTAGCTCATTTCTCATATCCCTCTTCGAGACTGAGCACCATGTCAGCTTTTGACTCCACAGCTGAGCCTCCAAAGGTCACCCATATCATAATCCAAATATCTCACTAACTTCTTCCCCCGTGACCACTATCCCGGCCCAGTGACACGCAAGTCACGAAATTCTCTTTTCCTCATGCGAGGAAAATACAATCCAACCGAGGATCGTCTCCACTCTGATCTCTGGTTTCTGTTGCGCATACCCCTTGCGTATCTCACCGCATCTCTCGATAGAGACGGGGACCCCAGACTCGCCCCGGTTCAACATCCAGGCTCCAAAAACTCAGTACTAGGGCTACTCAAGCCCAAAACTCTTCCACATCATACACTGATCGGAGAACATTCCTGTTGGAGTAGTGTCTAAGGCTACAACTATATTAGGCAAGTATTTGACCCGGTTGTGCATGGTCCTTTTGGGTTGCCTTCACCATAGCAACTTGATAGGATGATTTATTAAGAGAGAGTAAATATTATTTATATATTATGAGAATAATATAATGAATAATATATTGTTATTTGATTAATATAAGTCATAGAATTAATTTGGTGACTTAAAGAGGTTAATTAAATAAAGGGGTATAAACTGTCAATTGTTTGATAGTTGAGCTTTAGATTGTAAATCCATATAGATATGGATTGGACGAATTCTAGAAGCTAAAAGGATAGCTAATTCGTCCAAGGCTTATCTATGGAAAGGATTTGGATAGCCTTAAGAGAAGATTATCCAATTAGGGTTTAGGTTGTAACCCTTAAGGAGTCTACAAGTATAAATAGACCCCATGGCTAAGGGAAATCGGCACCTCTCCTAAAGCAAGAGAACCCTGGCCGATTTCCTCCCCTCTCCTCTCTCCTAAATCATCTTCCTTGCTATTGGTGTTTGTAAGCCATTAGAGGAGTGACATTTGTGACTCTAGAAGCTCCAAGACCTCAAGATCAACAAGGAACTCAAAGGTATGGTTCTAGATCTGTTTCAATGTTGTTATTTAACCTAATTAGTCATTAGAAGTCTTGGATTCAAAGCATGTTTATTAGAAAGCCTAGATCCAAGCATTAGGGTTTTGCATGCGCACATAGGAAAGTTCTTATGGCTAAAACCCATCAGTGGTAATTTAGACAACTTAAATTTCAAACCCTAGATTTTAAAAGTTTTAAAATACAACCCTATACTAATATGATATTACTAGAAGAATATATATATGTATAGCTAAATGCTAGTCTTACCGTTAGTAGGCCTCATTCACGAAGCTGATCTATAAGGTGGGTATAAGGTTGCGGCCTATAAAATGGCGCTTAATGGGTGTACACTCACACCCACCGCTTGCTTGATTGGTGGAGGGTCATTAGTCGAACGGGTAGGATAGGGCAACCTCATCCTCTCATTAAAAGTATAATAAGTAATACAAAGTAACTACACATTTTTTTAAAAAAAAAATTCCCAATCTTAGTTACTTTAGGAAAAGTGAATTGATGCAATCCCATGAAATTACACTTTGCACCCTTGCTAAGAAGTTAGTGGAGCGTGTGTGGTTTACCGACACACTAATTGGTTCTAAGCAAAGGTGGCAAAGGGTGATTCATAGTTTATCATAGTTCGATGGAGCGTGTGTGGTTTACCGGCACATTGAATAGGTGATCGTAACAATGAAGGCACCATGTGAATTTGCATGGTAATTCACACCCGCTTTGTGATCCTCGGCATCCCAGTCACAAACAAGAGGGGCATATCGAGATTTAAACATGCCATTGAATAGTTTCAATGAATCTCATCCGAACCTAGGAATTCTCAATACACTTAGGACTAATAGTTTAAGTTTTTGTGATGGAGAATTAGTGAATCGTCATTCACTTACCTTCAATTTATTTGCATGTTAGATTACGGCATCCCTTTTCTAGTATGTAAATGTTATTGTTGGATCCTAGCCCTAATTTTTCTTATTGGGTGATAATTAGGGATTCTTATTCTAATCTGTATTTGTCCTTTTCTTTTGTAGATGTCGAACGCTAACAACGCTGCTGCTAGTTCTTTCACGTTGATGAGCCTTTGCCAAAAGGTCACCTTCGATGGAAGGAACTTTAGCGAATGGATAAGATACATTCGCACCATTGCTCGCTATGAGGATAAGGAGTATGTCCTCGATGAGAAGCTCGAGAAAATCAACCCCGAAATCGCTACTCCGGCCGAAATCACCGCTTTTGAGACTCATGAGCGAGATGCAACGAAGGTACATTGCATCATGATTGCCACCATGAACTCCGAATTCCAAAAGTCCTACAAGGACATGTACCCGTACGAGATGCACCAAGACTTATTGGAGAGATACCACCAAAACGCGAGACAAGAGCGTTATGAGATTTTCACCAACATGATTTCCGCCAAGATGGGTCATGGAGAATCTCTTACCGTGCACCTGCAAAAGATGCAAAGGTATGTCGACCGCCTTCGCAAGTTAAACGTTGACTTCGGTGAAGACTTGGCGATCGACATGGTGCTTCACTCTTTGCCTCCGATGTACAACCAATTTAGGATGACCTACCACATGAACAAAGAGGAGGTCACCCTAAGCAAACTCCAAGGTCTTTTGAGGGTCGCCGAGAGCAACTTCAAAGACAAGTCTGTTGCACCTACTCCCAATCCACCTACTTCTCCTGTCTTGGCTATTGGTCAAGGAAAGGGAAAGAAAAAGAAGGCTTCATCGAAGAACTATCGCAAGGTCAAAGCCCGAGATGGTGCCTCTTCTAGTGGGACCAAAGTTGATCCTGCTAAGCCCTGTCCTAACCCGAAGGAGGCAGAGTGTCACCACTGCCACAAGATAGGACATTGGAAGAGAAGCTGCCCAGAGTACGTGCAAGCAATCAAAGAAGGAAAGATCAAGCCATCTTTCGCAGGTATATATACAATTAAATCTAACGATCCTAATCATGCTATTTCTTGGGTTCTTGATACCGGTTGTGGTTACCACATTTGTTCTAATGTACAGGGACTAAGAAGAAGTAGGGATGTGGAGCAAGGAAGGATCAATCTAATCATGGGGAACAGAAGATCGTCGCCTGTGACCAAGATTGGAGTGTATTCTTTAGTGCTTAGGAATAGTTTGGTTTTAGATTTGAACAATTGTTGCTATTCGCCAGAAATGGCTAGAAACATCATTTCATTTCATGGTTTATATAGACAAGGATTTAGATTTTCTTTTAATAATGAGAATGGTTCTATTTTGGCTTATCTAAATGGTGTCTTTTACTTTGAAGCTATACCATGTAATGGAATATATGAAACCGTTATGATTGTTGATAACTTAGGAAATGATGCTTTGAATATTGATTCTTCCACTAGTATGGATAAAGCATCCTTGTGGCATTGTCGTCTTGGACATGTCAACAAGAAACGCATAGCCTAACTCCAAAAGGATGGATTGTTGGAGTCATTCGACCTTAGGGAAGATGACACATGCGAGTCTTGTTTGCTTGGAAAGATGACTAAGTCACCCTTCACGAGTACATGTGAAAGGGGCGAGGGTTTATTGGACCTAATACATACCGATGTATGTGGACCGTTTAGATCAACCACGAAGGATGGGAACCGCTTCTACGTGACTTTTACCGATGATTATAGTAGATATGGGTATATCTATTTAATCAAGCAAAAGTCAGAAACCTTTGAAAAGTTCAAAGAGTTCAAGAATGATGTAGAGAATCAATTGGGCAGGAAAATCAAGATGCTTCGATCCGATCGAGGAGGAGAGTACCTAAGTCTTGAATTCCACGATTATCTCAAGGAGTGTGGAATAGTTTCACAATTGACGCCTCCTAGGACACCGCAGTTGAATGGTGTGGCAGAAAGGCGTAATCGAACCTTATTAGATATGATTCGCTCTATGATGAGTCGTGCTTCACTATCTATCTCTTTTTGGGGGTATGACTTAGAGACTGCCGCCCATATCCTTAACCGAGTCCCTACTAAGAAGGTTGCCAAAACACCTCACGAGATGTGGACAGGGAAAGCTCCCTCGTTGGCACATATCAAGGTTTGGGGTTGCGAGGCTTTCGTAAGACGAGATACTCACGACAAGCTCGAACCTCGAAGTGAGCGATGTATTTTCATCGGCTACCTGCAGACATCCTTTGGATATCTCTTCTATAGACCGAAGGACAATGTTGTCTTCGTTGCGAGGAGAGGAGTTTTCCGAGAGCGAGAACTCATAAGCCAAGGAGACAGTGGGAGGCAAATCGAACTTGAAGAGATTCAAAAATCGATAGATGAAGGAACCTCTACCGCTGGCACTCAACCCGAGGAGGAAACTCCGGTTGAACCGATTGACGAATCCTTACCTCTTAGACGTTCCGATAGAGTTAGAGTTCATCCCCAGTTTTATGGTTTTCATATTACTACCGAAGGGGACACGTATATTAGCGATGGTACACTAGTAAATCTTGATGAACCTAATAGCTATAAGGAGGCCATGGCAGGCCCGGAGTCTGCGAAATGGAAGGAGTCAATGGATAGCGAGATCCAATCCATGTATGATAACCAAGTTTGGAATTTGGTTGACTATGTGCCCGGACGTAAGACCGTTGGGTGCAAATGGATCTTCAAGAAGAAGACCGACGTGGATGGAAACGTGCACACATATAAAGCGCGATTGGTTGCAAAGGGCTTTACTCAAATTCCCGGAGTTGACTATGATGAGACCTTCTCACTATTTGCGAAGATTAAATCTATTAGAGTGATGCTAGCAATTGCCGCATTTCATGATTATGAGATTTGGCAAATGGATGTCAAGACCACTTTCCTTAACGGAAAGTTGGCTGAGGATGTTTACATGGCTCAGCTAGAGGGGTTTGTGGATCCGAAGCATCCGAATAGAGTGTGTAAGCTTGAGAAGTCCATTTATGGACTTAAGCAAGCGTCTCGCAGATGGAATCTTTGCTTCGATGAGAAAGTCAAAGATTTTGGATTTGTACGAAGCGAAGATGAATCTTGTGTATATGTCAAAGCCAGTGGGAGTATAGTAAGCTTTCTCGTTCTATATGTCGATGACATATTGCTCATCGGAAACGACATCCCGACTCTGCAGGAGGTTAAGTCCTGGCTCGGGAAGTGCTTCGCTATGAAGGACCTCGGAGAGGCTTCTTACATTTTGGGAATAAGGATAGTAAGAGAAAGAAGTAAGAGACTAATTGGACTTAGTCAGAATACTTACTTAGAGAAGGTACTAAAACGTTTTAGTATGGAAAACTCAAAGAAGGGAGAATTACCGATACAAAGTAATGCCAAGTTGAGTAAGACTCAAAGTCCGAGTACCGAAGCTGAGATAGCAGAAATGAGCTGAGTACCATACGCTTCCGCAGTTGGCTCAATCATGTACACTATGACTTGTACTCGCCCTGATATAGCCTTCGCTTTGAGCATGGTTAGCAGATATCAAGGGAATCCTGGCAAAGCACATTGGATTGCGGTGAAGAACATCCTTAAGTACCTTCGGAGGACGAAGGAATGGTTCTTAGTCCTCGGAGGGAGTGATGACTTGAAGGTGCGAGGGTATAGTGATGCCAGTTTTCAGACCGATAGGGACAACTACCGTTCGCAGCCGGGCTGGGTCTTTACCCTAAATGGAGGAGCAGTGACATGGAAGAGTTCCAAGCAGGAGACCGTAGCTGATTCAACATGCGAATAAGAGTACATTGCAGCGAGCGAAGCGTCGAAGGAGGCAATATGGCTAAAGAACTTCATTGGTGATCTTGGAGTTGTACCTGCCATAAAGGAGCCCATGGAGATTTTCTGTGATAACGAAGGAGCGGTTGCCTTGACCAAGGAACCGAGGGATCATGGTAGATCAAGACATATCGACAGAAAATATCACTTCATCAGACATCGTGTAGAAGAAGGACAACTCGTAGTGAAGAGGATATCATCAGAAGATAACCCAACAGATCCGCTTACGAAGGGACTAAGTAGGGTTAAGCACTTGCAGCATGCTAGGAGTATTGGGCTGAAGGATGATATTAGCATAGATTAGATAGTATTAGAAACGTGTAATAGATAAATGTAATTAACATTTGATGATTAAATAAAGGAGTTTTATTTATGAGTAATGTTACTATCTTATGTTAATTGTTTAGCTATTGTTTCATTTTGCATGTTTTGACTTCTAGAATAATTGAAATTATTAAGAATAATAGAAATTGTTCAAATGGTCCACAATCGTTCATATGTTGGAAGTAGATATGAATGAAGATTGTCATGAATTGGTGTGTAGAATGTCTAAATGGTGTTATACATAGCAAATGGTTGCTGCAACGTTCATGAGTGATTATGAACTAGTTTTGAGCATTGGAACAAACCCGCGCTTGCTGGAATCACCTTATGGAATATGATATAAAAGGTGATCGCAAGAAGATAATATCATATAGTCTTAAAACCTAGATATATGGTTTATTATTTGTTAATTGATTGTGCATTGATAATGCGAAAACGCATCAGTAACTTGGTGTTATAAAACGCATTGTTGTGTATAGTTGGTTAATGGATAAGTAAATGCATATAAGTCGAAGTTTATCTGTAACTTTTATCTAAGAAGGTAAAAGTGATATCTCGGCCGCTCGATGATTTGATTTGACTTATGTGTCGGGCCCGGTCAGAACTGAATTGATGTGTTTGATTAAGTTCTATGTCAAATGAATCAGAGATCGAGAAACCTAAATGCTTGACTAACCATTCCATAGGATTGTCAGCATGATATCTAACAAAGAAATGTACGTTCCCTTATCTAAAGGACAAGATTGAGTAGATTAGAGTTTGACAGCGTCTTTGAAAGCTACGATTGCAAACCGAATTGTACTTGTGTATATAGTTACTAGAGTTATCCAAGTGGGAGACTATTGGAATAGTGTCTAAGGCTGCAACTATATTAGGCAAGTATTTGACCCGGTTGTGCATGGTCCTTTTGGGTTGCCTTCACCATAGCAACTTGATAGGATGATTTATTAAGAGAGAGTAAATATTATTTATATATTATGAGAATAATATAATGAATAATATATTGTTATTTGATTAATATAAGTCATAGAATTAATTTGGTGACTTAAAGAGGTTAATTAAATAAAGGGGTATAAACTGTCAATTGTTTGATAGTTGAGCTTTAGATTGTAAATCCATATAGATATGGATTGGACGAATTCTAGAAGCTAAAAGGATAGCTAATTCGTCCAAGGCTTATCTATGGAAAGGATTTGGATAGCCTTAAGAGAAGATTATCCAATTAGGGTTTAGGTTGTAACCCTTAAGGAGTCTACAAGTATAAATAGACCCCATGGCTAAGGGAAATCGGCACCTCTCCTAAAGCAAGAGAACCCTGGCCGATTTCCTCCCCTCTCCTCTCTCCTAAATCATCTTCCTTGCTATTGGTGTTTGTAAGCCATTAGAGGAGTGACATTTGTGACTCTAGAAGCTCCAAGACCTCAAGATCAACAAGGAACTCAAAGGTATGGTTCTAGATCTGTTTCAATGTTGTTATTTAACCTAATTAGTCATTAGAAGTCTTGGATTCAAAGCATGTTTATTAGAAAGCCTAGATCCAAGCATTAGGGTTTTGCATGCGCACATAGGAAAGTTCTTATGGCTAAAACCCATCAGTGGTAATTTAGACAACTTAAATTTCAAACCCTAGATTTTAAAAGTTTTAATATACAACCCTATACTAATATGATATTACTAGAATAATATATATATGTATAGCTAAATTCTAGTCTTACCGTTAGTAGGCCTCATTCACGAAGCCGATCTATAAGGTGGGTATAAGGTTGCGGCCTATAAAAAGGCGCTTAATGGGTGTACACTCACACCCACCACTTGCTTGATTGGTGGAGGGTCGTTAGCCGAACGGGTAGGATAGGGCAACCTCATCCTCTCATTAAAAGTATAATAAGTAATACAAAGTAACTACACATTTTTTTAAAAAAAATATTCCCAATCTTAGTTACTTTAGGAAAAGTGAATTGATGCAATCCCATGAAATTACACTTTGCACCCTTGCTAAGAAGTTAGTGGAACGTGTGTGGTTTATCGGCACACTAATTGGTTCTAAGAAAAGGTGGCAAAGGGTGATTCATAGTTTATCATAGTTCGATGGAGCGTGTGTGGTTTACCGGCACATTGAATAGGTGATCGTAACAATGAAGGCACCATGTGAATTTGCATGGTAATTCACACCCGCTTTGTGATCCTCGGCATCCCAGTCACAAACAAGAGGGGCATATCGAGATTTAAACATGCCATTGAATAGTTTCAATGAATCTCATCCGAACCTAGGAATTCTCAATACACTTAGGACTAATAGTTTAAGTTTTTGTGATGGAGAATTAGTGAATCGTCATTCACTTACCTTCAATTTATTTGCATGTTAGATTACGGCATCCCTTTTCTAGTATGTAAATGTTATTGTTGGATCCTAGCCCTAATTTTTCTTATTGGGTGATAATTAGGGATTCTTATTCTAATCTGTATTTGTCCTTTTCTTTTGTAGATGTCGAACGCTAACAACGCTGCTGCTAGTTCTTTCACGTTGATGAGCCTTTGCCAAAAGGTCACCTTCGATGGAAGGAACTTTAGCGAATGGATAAGATACATTCGCACCATTGCTCGCTATGAGGATAAGGAGTATGTCCTCGATGAGAAGCTCGAGAAAATCAACCCCGAAATCGCTACTCCGGCCGAAATCACCGCTTTTGAGACTCATGAGCGAGATGCAACGAAGGTACATTGCATCATGATTGCCACCATGAACTCCGAATTCCAAAAGTCCTACAAGGACATGTACCCGTACGAGATGCACCAAGACTTATTGGAGAGATACCACCAAAACGCGAGACAAGAGCGTTATGAGATTTTCACCAACATGATTTCCGCCAAGATGGGTCATGGAGAATCTCTTACCGTGCACCTGCAAAAGATGCAAAGGTATGTCGACCGCCTTCGCAAGTTAAACGTTGACTTCGGTGAAGACTTGGCGATCGACATGGTGCTTCACTCTTTGCCTCCGATGTACAACCAATTTAGGATGACCTACCACATGAACAAAGAGGAGGTCACCCTAAGCAAACTCCAAGGTCTTTTGAGGGTCGCCGAGAGCAACTTCAAAGACAAGTCTGTTGCACCTACTCCCAATCCACCTACTGCTCCTGTCTTGGCTATTGGTCAAGGAAAGGGAAAGAAAAAGAAGGCTTCATCGAAGAACTATCGCAAGGTCAAAGCCCGAGATGGTGCCTCTTCTAGTGGGACCAAAGTTGATCCTGCTAAGCCCTGTCCTAACCCGAAGGAGGCAGAGTGTCACCACTGCCACAAGATAGGACATTGGAAGAGAAGCTGCCCAGAGTACGTGCAAGCAATCAAAGAAGGAAAGATCAAGCCATCTTTCGCAGGTATATATACAATTAAATCTAACGATCCTAATCATGCTATTTCTTGGGTTCTTGATACCGGTTGTGGTTACCACATTTGTTCTAATGTACAGGGACTAAGAAGAAGTAGGGATGTGGAGCAAGGAAGGATCAATCTAATCATGGGGAACAGAAGATCGTCGCCTGTGACCAAGATTGGAGTGTATTCTTTAGTGCTTAGGAATAGTTTGGTTTTAGATTTGAACAATTGTTGCTATTCGCCAGAAATGGCTAGAAACATCATTTCATTTCATGGTTTATATAGACAAGGATTTAGATTTTCTTTTAATAATGAGAATGGTTCTATTTTGGCTTATCTAAATGGTGTCTTTTACTTTGAAGCTATACCATGTAATGGAATATATGAAACCGTTATGATTGTTGATAACTTAGGAAATGATGCTTTGAATATTGATTCTTCCACTAGTATGGATAAAGCATCCTTGTGGCATTGTCGTCTTGGACATGTCAACAAGAAACGCATAGCCCAACTCCAAAAGGATGGATTGTTGGAGTCATTCGACCTTAGGGAAGATGACACATGCGAGTCTTGTTTACTTGGAAAGATGACTAAGTCACCCTTCACGAGTACATGTGAAAGGGGCGAGGGTTTATTGGACCTAATACATACCGATGTATGTGGACCGTTTAGATCAACCACGAAGGATGGGAACCGCTTCTACGTGACTTTTACCGATGATTATAGTAGATATGGGTATATCTATTTAATCAAGCAAAAGTCAGAAACCTTTGAAAAGTTCAAAGAGTTCAAGAATGATGTAGAGAATCAATTGGGCAGGAAAATCAAGATGCTTCGATCCGATCGAGGAGGAGAGTACCTAAGTCTTGAATTCCACGATTATCTCAAGGAGTGTGGAATAGTTTCACAATTGACGCCTCCTAGGACACCGCAGTTGAATGGTGTGGCAGAAAGGCATAATCGAACCTTATTGGATATGATTCGCTCTATGATGAGTCGTGCTTCACTACCTATCTCTTTTTGGGGGTATGACTTAAAGACTGCCGCCCATATCCTTAACCGAGTCCCTACTAAGAAGGTTGCCAAAACACCTCACGAGATGTGGACAGGGAAAGCTCCCTCGTTGGCACATATCAAGGTTTGGGGTTGCGAGGCTTTCGTAAGACGAGATACTCACGACAAGCTCGAACCTCGAAGTGAGCGATGTATTTTCATCGGCTACCTGCAGACATCCTTTGGATATCTCTTCTATAGACCGAAGGACAATGTTGTCTTCGTTGCGAGGAGAGGAGTTTTCCGAGAGCGAGAACTCATAAGACAAGGAGACAGTGGGAGGCAAATCGAACTTGAAGAGATTCAAAAATCGATAGATGAAGGAACCTCTACCGCTGGCACTCAACCCGAGGAGGAAACTCCGGTTGAACCGATTGACGAATCCTTACCTCTTAGACGTTCCGATAGAGTTAGAGTTCATCCCCAGTTTTATGGTTTTCATATTACTACCGAAGGGGACACGTATATTAGCGATGGTACACTAGTAAATCTTGATGAACCTAATAGCTATAAGGAGGCCATGGCAGGCCCGGAGTCTGCGAAATGGAAGGAGTCAATGGATAGCGAGATCCAATCCATGTATGATAACCAAGTTTGGAATTTGGTTGACTATGTGCCCGGACGTAAGACCGTTGGGTGCAAATGGATCTTCAAGAAGAAGACCGACGTGGATGGAAACGTGCACACATATAAAGCGCGATTGGTTGCAAAGGGCTTTACTCAAATTCCCGGAGCTGACTATGATGAGACCTTCTCACTAATTGCGAAGATTAAATCTATTAGAGTGATGCTAGCAATTGCCGCATTTCATGATTATGAGATTTGGCAAATGGATGTCAAGGCCACTTTCCTTAACGGAAAGTTGGCTGAGGATGTTTACATGGCTCAGCTAGAGGGGTTTGTGGATCCGAAGCATCCGAATAGAGTGTGTAAGCTTGAGAAGTCCATTTATGGACTTAAGCAAGCGTCTCGCAGATGGAATCTTTGCTTCGATGAGAAAGTCAAAGATTTTGGATTTGTACGAAGCGAAGATGAATCTTGTGTATATGTCAAAGCCAGTGGGAGTATAGTAAGCTTTCTCGTTCTATATGTCGATGACATATTGCTCATCGGAAACGACATCCCGACTCTGCAGGAGGTTAAGTCCTGGCTCGGGAAGTGCTTCGCTATGAAGGACCTCGGAGAGGCTTCTTACATTTTGGGAATAAGGATAGTAAGAGAAAGAAGTAAGAGACTAATTGGACTTAGTCAGAATACTTACTTAGAGAAGGTACTAAAACGTTTTAGTATGGAAAACTCAAAGAAGGGAGAATTACCGATACAAAGTAATGCCAAGTTGAGTAAGACTCAAAGTCCGAGTACCGAAGCTGAGATAGCAGAAATGAGCCGAGTACCATACGCTTCCGCAGTTGGCTCAATCATGTACACTATGACTTGTACTCGCCCTGATATAGCCTTCGCTTTGAGCATGGTTAGCAGATATCAAGGGAATCCTGGCAAAGCACATTGGATTGCGGTGAAGAACATCCTTAAGTACCTTCGGAGGACGAAGGAATGGTTCTTAGTCCTCGGAGGGAGTGATGACTTGAAGGTGCGAGGGTATAGTGATGCCAGTTTTCAGACCGATAGGGACAACTACCGTTCGCAGCCGGGCTGGGTCTTTACCCTAAATGGAGGAGCAGTGACATGGAAGAGTTCCAAGCAGGAGACCGTAGCTGATTCAACATGCGAATAAGAGTACATTGCAGCGAGCGAAGCGTCGAAGGAGGCAATATGGCTAAAGAACTTCATTGGTGATCTTGGAGTTGTACCTGCCATAAAGGAGCCCATGGAGATTTTCTGTGATAACGAAGGAGCGGTTGCCTTGACCAAGGAACCGAGGGATCATGGTAGATCAAGACATATCGACAGAAAATATCACTTCATCAGACATCGTGTAGAAGAAGGACAACTCGTAGTGAAGAGGATATCATCAGAAGATAACCCAACAGATCCGCTTACGAAGGGACTAAGTAGGGTTAAGCACTTGCAGCATGCTAGGAGTATTGGGCTGAAGGATGATATTAGCATAGATTAGATAGTATTAGAAACGTGTAATAGATAAATGTAATTAACATTTGATGATTAAATAAAGGAGTTTTATTTATGAGTAATGTTACTATCTTATGTTAATTGTTTAGCTATTGTTTCATTTTGCATGTTTTGACTTCTAGAATAATTGAAATTATTAAGAATAATAGAAATTGTTCAAATGGTCCACAATCGTTCATATGTTGGAAGTAGATATGAATGAAGATTGTCATGAATTGGTGTGTAGAATGTCTAAATGGTGTTATACATAGCAAATGGTTGCTGCAACGTTCATGAGTGATTATGAACTAGTTTTGAGCATTGGAACAAACCCGCGCTTGCTGGAATCACCTTATGGAATATGATATAAAAGGTGATCGCAAGAAGATAATATCATATAGTCTTAAAACCTAGATATATGGTTTATTATTTGTTAATTGATTGTGCATTGATAATGCGAAAACGCATCAGTAACTTGGTGTTATAAAACGCATTGTTGTGTATAGTTGGTTAATGGATAAGTAAATGCATATAAGTCGAAGTTTATCTGTAACTTTTATCTAAGAAGGTAAAAGTGATATCTCGGCCGCTCGATGATTTGATTTGACTTATGTGTCGGGCCCGGTCAGAACTGAATTGATGTGTTTGATTAAGTTCTATGTCAAATGAATCAGAGATCGAGAAACCTAAATGCTTGACTAACCATTCCATAGGATTGTCAGCATGATATCTAACAAAGAAATGTACGTTCCCTTATCTAAAGGACAAGATTGAGTAGATTAGAGTTTGACAGCGTCTTTGAAAGCTACGATTGCAAACCGAATTGTACTTGTGTATATAGTTACTAGAGTTATCCAAGTGGGAGACTATTGGAATAGTGTCTAAGGCTGCAACTATATTAGGCAAGTATTTGACCCGGTTGTGCATGGTCCTTTTGGGTTGCCTTCACCATAGCAACTTGATAGGATGATTTATTAAGAGAGAGTAAATATTATTTATATATTATGAGAATAATATAATGAATAATATATTGTTATTTGATTAATATAAGTCATAGAATTAATTTGGTGACTTAAAGAGGTTAATTAAATAAAGGGGTATAAACTGTCAATTGTTTGATAGTTGAGCTTTAGATTGTAAATCCATATAGATATGGATTGGACGAATTCTAGAAGCTAAAAGGATAGCTAATTCGTCCAAGGCTTATCTATGGAAAGGATTTGGATAGCCTTAAGAGAAGATTATCCAATTAGGGTTTAGGTTGTAACCCTTAAGGAGTCTACAAGTATAAATAGACCCCATGGCTAAGGGAAATCGGCACCTCTCCTAAAGCAAGAGAACCCTGGCCGATTTCCTCCCCTCTCCTCTCTCCTAAATCATCTTCCTTGCTATTGGTGTTTGTAAGCCATTAGAGGAGTGACATTTGTGACTCTAGAAGCTCCAAGACCTCAAGATCAACAAGGAACTCAAAGGTATGGTTCTAGATCTGTTTCAATGTTGTTATTTAACCTAATTAGTCATTAGAAGTCTTGGATTCAAAGCATGTTTATTAGAAAGCCTAGATCCAAGCATTAGGGTTTTGCATGCGCACATAGGAAAGTTCTTATGGCTAAAACCCATCAGTGGTAATTTAGACAACTTAAATTTCAAACCCTAGATTTTAAAAGTTTTAATATACAACCCTATACTAATATGATATTACTAGAATAATATATATATGTATAGCTAAATTCTAGTCTTACCGTTAGTAGGCCTCATTCACGAAGCCGATCTATAAGGTGGGTATAAGGTTGCGGCCTATAAAAAGGCGCTTAATGGGTGTACACTCACACCCACCACTTGCTTGATTGGTGGAGGGTCGTTAGCCGAACGGGTAGGATAGGGCAACCTCATCCTCTCATTAAAAGTATAATAAGTAATACAAAGTAACTACACATTTTTTTAAAAAAAAAATTCCCAATCTTAGTTACTTTAGGAAAAGTGAATTGATGCAATCCCATGAAATTACACTTTGCACCCTTGCTAAGAAGTTAGTGGAACGTGTGTGGTTTATCGGCACACTAATTGGTTCTAAGAAAAGGTGGCAAAGGGTGATTCATAGTTTATCATAGTTCGATGGAGCGTGTGTGGTTTACCGGCACATTGAATAGGTGATCGTAACAATGAAGGCACCATGTGAATTTGCATGGTAATTCACACCCGCTTTGTGATCCTCGGCATCCCAGTCACAAACAAGAGGGGCATATCGAGATTTAAACATGCCATTGAATAGTTTCAATGAATCTCATCCGAACCTAGGAATTCTCAATACACTTAGGACTAATAGTTTAAGTTTTTGTGATGGAGAATTAGTGAATCGTCATTCACTTACCTTCAATTTATTTGCATGTTAGATTACGGCATCCCTTTTCTAGTATGTAAATGTTATTGTTGGATCCTAGCCCTAATTTTTCTTATTGGGTGATAATTAGGGATTCTTATTCTAATCTGTATTTGTCCTTTTCTTTTGTAGATGTCGAACGCTAACAACGCTGCTGCTAGTTCTTTCACGTTGATGAGCCTTTGCCAAAAGGTCACCTTCGATGGAAGGAACTTTAGCGAATGGATAAGATACATTCGCACCATTGCTCGCTATGAGGATAAGGAGTATGTCCTCGATGAGAAGCTCGAGAAAATCAACCCCGAAATCGCTACTCCGGCCGAAATCACCGCTTTTGAGACTCATGAGCGAGATGCAACGAAGGTACATTGCATCATGATTGCCACCATGAACTCCGAATTCCAAAAGTCCTACAAGGACATGTACCCGTACGAGATGCACCAAGACTTATTGGAGAGATACCACCAAAACGCGAGACAAGAGCGTTATGAGATTTTCACCAACATGATTTCCGCCAAGATGGGTCATGGAGAATCTCTTACCGTGCACCTGCAAAAGATGCAAAGGTATGTCGACCGCCTTCGCAAGTTAAACGTTGACTTCGGTGAAGACTTGGCGATCGACATGGTGCTTCACTCTTTGCCTCCGATGTACAACCAATTTAGGATGACCTACCACATGAACAAAGAGGAGGTCACCCTAAGCAAACTCCAAGGTCTTTTGAGGGTCGCCGAGAGCAACTTCAAAGACAAGTCTGTTGCACCTACTCCCAATCCACCTACTGCTCCTGTCTTGGCTATTGGTCAAGGAAAGGGAAAGAAAAAGAAGGCTTCATCGAAGAACTATCGCAAGGTCAAAGCCCGAGATGGTGCCTCTTCTAGTGGGACCAAAGTTGATCCTGCTAAGCCCTGTCCTAACCCGAAGGAGGCAGAGTGTCACCACTGCCACAAGATAGGACATTGGAAGAGAAGCTGCCCAGAGTACGTGCAAGCAATCAAAGAAGGAAAGATCAAGCCATCTTTCGCAGGTATATATACAATTAAATCTAACGATCCTAATCATGCTATTTCTTGGGTTCTTGATACCGGTTGTGGTTACCACATTTGTTCTAATGTACAGGGACTAAGAAGAAGTAGGGATGTGGAGCAAGGAAGGATCAATCTAATCATGGGGAACAGAAGATCGTCGCCTGTGACCAAGATTGGAGTGTATTCTTTAGTGCTTAGGAATAGTTTGGTTTTAGATTTGAACAATTGTTGCTATTCGCCAGAAATGGCTAGAAACATCATTTCATTTCATGGTTTATATAGACAAGGATTTAGATTTTCTTTTAATAATGAGAATGGTTCTATTTTGGCTTATCTAAATGGTGTCTTTTACTTTGAAGCTATACCATGTAATGGAATATATGAAACCGTTATGATTGTTGATAACTTAGGAAATGATGCTTTGAATATTGATTCTTCCACTAGTATGGATAAAGCATCCTTGTGGCATTGTCGTCTTGGACATGTCAACAAGAAACGCATAGCCCAACTCCAAAAGGATGGATTGTTGGAGTCATTCGACCTTAGGGAAGATGACACATGCGAGTCTTGTTTGCTTGGAAAGATGACTAAGTCACCCTTCACGAGTACATGTGAAAGGGGCGAGGGTTTATTGGACCTAATACATACCGATGTATGTGGACCGTTTAGATCAACCACGAAGGATGGGAACCGCTTCTACGTGACTTTTACCGATGATTATAGTAGATATGGGTATATCTATTTAATCAAGCAAAAGTCAGAAACCTTTGAAAAGTTCAAAGAGTTCAAGAATGATGTAGAGAATCAATTGGGCAGGAAAATCAAGATGCTTCGATCCGATCGAGGAGGAGAGTACCTAAGTCTTGAATTCCACGATTATCTCAAGGAGTGTGGAATAGTTTCACAATTGACGCCTCCTAGGACACCGCAGTTGAATGGTGTGGCAGAAAGGCATAATCGAACCTTATTGGATATGATTCGCTCTATGATGAGTCGTGCTTCACTACCTATCTCTTTTTGGGGGTATGACTTAAAGACTGCCGCCCATATCCTTAACCGAGTCCCTACTAAGAAGGTTGCCAAAACACCTCACGAGATGTGGACAGGGAAAGCTCCCTCGTTGGCACATATCAAGGTTTGGGGTTGCGAGGCTTTCGTAAGACGAGATACTCACGACAAGCTCGAACCTCGAAGTGAGCGATGTATTTTCATCGGCTACCTGCAGACATCCTTTGGATATCTCTTCTATAGACCGAAGGACAATGTTGTCTTCGTTGCGAGGAGAGGAGTTTTCCGAGAGCGAGAACTCATAAGACAAGGAGACAGTGGGAGGCAAATCGAACTTGAAGAGATTCAAAAATCGATAGATGAAGGAACCTCTACCGCTGGCACTCAACCCGAGGAGGAAACTCCGGTTGAACCGATTGACGAATCCTTACCTCTTAGACGTTCCGATAGAGTTAGAGTTCATCCCCAGTTTTATGGTTTTCATATTACTACCGAAGGGGACACGTATATTAGCGATGGTACACTAGTAAATCTTGATGAACCTAATAGCTATAAGGAGGCCATGGCAGGCCCGGAGTCTGCGAAATGGAAGGAGTCAATGGATAGCGAGATCCAATCCATGTATGATAACCAAGTTTGGAATTTGGTTGACTATGTGCCCGGACGTAAGACCGTTGGGTGCAAATGGATCTTCAAGAAGAAGACCGACGTGGATGGAAACGTGCACACATATAAAGCGCGATTGGTTGCAAAGGGCTTTACTCAAATTCCCGGAGCTGACTATGATGAGACCTTCTCACTAATTGCGAAGATTAAATCTATTAGAGTGATGCTAGCAATTGCCGCATTTCATGATTATGAGATTTGGCAAATGGATGTCAAGGCCACTTTCCTTAACGGAAAGTTGGCTGAGGATGTTTACATGGCTCAGCTAGAGGGGTTTGTGGATCCGAAGCATCCGAATAGAGTGTGTAAGCTTGAGAAGTCCATTTATGGACTTAAGCAAGCGTCTCGCAGATGGAATCTTTGCTTCGATGAGAAAGTCAAAGATTTTGGATTTGTACGAAGCGAAGATGAATCTTGTGTATATGTCAAAGCCAGTGGGAGTATAGTAAGCTTTCTCGTTCTATATGTCGATGACATATTGCTCATCGGAAACGACATCCCGACTCTGCAGGAGGTTAAGTCCTGGCTCGGGAAGTGCTTCGCTATGAAGGACCTCGGAGAGGCTTCTTACATTTTGGGAATAAGGATAGTAAGAGAAAGAAGTAAGAGACTAATTGGACTTAGTCAGAATACTTACTTAGAGAAGGTACTAAAACGTTTTAGTATGGAAAACTCAAAGAAGGGAGAATTACCGATACAAAGTAATGCCAAGTTGAGTAAGACTCAAAGTCCGAGTACCGAAGCTGAGATAGCAGAAATGAGCCGAGTACCATACGCTTCCGCAGTTGGCTCAATCATGTACACTATGACTTGTACTCGCCCTGATATAGCCTTCGCTTTGAGCATGGTTAGCAGATATCAAGGGAATCCTGGCAAAGCACATTGGATTGCGGTGAAGAACATCCTTAAGTACCTTCGGAGGACGAAGGAATGGTTCTTAGTCCTCGGAGGGAGTGATGACTTGAAGGTGCGAGGGTATAGTGATGCCAGTTTTCAGACCGATAGGGACAACTACCGTTCGCAGCCGGGCTGGGTCTTTACCCTAAATGGAGGAGCAGTGACATGGAAGAGTTCCAAGCAGGAGACCGTAGCTGATTCAACATGCGAATAAGAGTACATTGCAGCGAGCGAAGCGTCGAAGGAGGCAATATGGCTAAAGAACTTCATTGGTGATCTTGGAGTTGTACCTACCATAAAGGAGCCCATGGAGATTTTCTGTGATAACGAAGGAGCGGTTGCCTTGACCAAGGAACCGAGGGATCATGGTAGATCAAGACATATCGACAGAAAATATCACTTCATCAGACATCGTGTAGAAGAAGGACAACTCGTAGTGAAGAGGATATCATCAGAAGATAACCCAGCAGATCCGCTTACGAAGGGACTAAGTAGGGTTAAGCACTTGCAGCATGCTAGGAGTATTGGGCTGAAGGATGATATTAGCATAGATTAGATAGTATTAGAAACGTGTAATAGATAAATGTAATTAACATTTGATGATTAAATAAAGGAGTTTTATTTATGAGTAATGTTACTATCTTATGTTAATTGTTTAGCTATTGTTTCATTTTGCATGTTTTGACTTCTAGAATAATTGAAATTATTAAGAATAATAGAAATTGTTCAAATGGTCCACAATCGTTCATATGTTGGAAGTAGATATGAATGAAGATTGTCATGAATTGGTGTGTAGAATGTCTAAATGGTGTTATACATAGCAAATGGTTGCTGCAACGTTCATGAGTGATTATGAACTAGTTTTGAGCATTGGAACAAACCCGCGCTTGCTGGAATCACCTTATGGAATATGATATAAAAGGTGATCGCAAGAAGATAATATCATATAGTCTTAAAACCTAGATATATGGTTTATTATTTGTTAATTGATTGTGCATTGATAATGCGAAAACGCATCAGTAACTTGGTGTTATAAAACGCATTGTTGTGTATAGTTGGTTAATGGATAAGTAAATGCATATAAGTCGAAGTTTATCTGTAACTTTTATCTAAGAAGGTAAAAGTGATATCTCGGCCGCTCGATGATTTGATTTGACTTATGTGTCGGGCCCGGTCAGAACTGAATTGATGTGTTCGATTAAGTTCTATGTCAAATGAATCAGAGATCGAGAAACCTAAATGCTTGACTAACCATTCCATAGGATTGTCAGCATGATATCTAACAAAGAAATGTACGTTCCCTTATCTAAAGGACAAGATTGAGTAGATTAGAGTTTGACAGCGTCTTTGAAAGCTACGATTGCAAACCGAATTGTACTTGTGTATATAGTTACTAGAGTTATCCAAGTGGGAGACTATTGGAATAGTGTCTAAGGCTGCAACTATATTAGGCAAGTATTTGACCCGGTTGTGCATGGTCCTTTTGGGTTGCCTTCACCATAGCAACTTGATAGGATGATTTATTAAGAGAGAGTAAATATTATTTATATATTATGAGAATAATATAATGAATAATATATTGTTATTTATTTAATATAAGTCATAGAATTAATTTGGTGACTTAAAGAGGTTAATTAAATAAAGGGGTATAAACTGTCAATTGTTTGATAGTTGAGCTTTAGATTGTAAATCCATATAGATATGGATTGGACGAATTCTAGAAGCTAAAAGGATAGCTAATTCGTCCAAGGCTTATCTATGGAAAGGATTTGGATAGCCTTAAGAGAAGATTATCCAATTAGGGTTTAGGTTGTAACCCTTAAGGAGTCTACAAGTATAAATAGACCCCATGGCTAAGGGAAATCGGCACCTCTCCTAAAGCAAGAGAACCCTGGCCGATTTCCTCCCCTCTCCTCTCTCCTAAATCATCTTCCTTGCTATTGGTGTTTGTAAGCCATTAGAGGAGTGACATTTGTGACTCTAGAAGCTCCAAGACCTCAAGATCAACAAGGAACTCAAAGGTATGGTTCTAGATCTGTTTCAATGTTGTTATTTAACCTAATTAGTCATTAGAAGTCTTGGATTCAAAGCATGTTTATTAGAAAGCCTAGATCCAAGCATTAGGGTTTTGCATGCGCACATAGGAAAGTTCTTATGGCTAAAACCCATCAATTCCATCATCCCATTCTCTTGCCATCTAGTGAGTACTACGGCTCCCTGCAGTATCACAACACCCTCTAACTAGTGAGTACTACGGCTTCCCGCAGTATCACAACACCCTCTGACTAGTGAGTACTACGGCTCCCCGCAGTATCACAAGACCCTCTGACTAGTGAGTACTACGGCTCCCCGCAGTATCACAACACCCTCTGACTAGTGAGTACTACGGCTCCCCGCAGTATCACACTGCAACATACATACTCAATCTCGGCCTGCTCCCAGGCCTTCCACAATCAAATGCCCTAAGTCTGTATTCCGCCCCGCATGCCCGACACTCGCTCCTATCAGCCTATACTCTGGGCGGACAGAACACTGCTGAATCCCAACAGCTAGGCATCCTCAAATACTAATCGATCTCTCGGAGAATCCTCCAATTCTCCCCCACTTATAGCGCTGATTAACAACCACCGGTTGCCCTCACCGACCTCCCAGAACAACTATGTACAAAACCAACACTCACACGCGGACTGCTTCCCACAAGCATAAACAACCCTCAACAAAACACATCTCCTCATTGATCAATCCGTCCAAGAGGAACCCGATCTCCAATTATCCACTCCACCGATTGCAGATGCTTCCTGACATTCAACCCAATGTCGCATCTCCACTAATAACCCTCACGAATGATAACCAACGATAGTACAAAACACCAAACTATAACCACACCAAACCCTCCGGGAGCAACGGATACCAAGACAAAACCCGAAACACAAATCCATAACCATGCCAAACCCTCAAGAAACAACGAATACCAAAACGAAAACTCACCAACGAGACTAGCTAACAAACGATACTCCACAATAATCATAAATCCATAAGGCAACAAGAAAGAAACATACCCGCAGCTGCATCCGGCACTGCTCTGACCTCCTCTGCCGCAAGCTGATAAGCACGACCCTGAGCCCTTGGGGGCTTCGCTCCACTCAGACCTCCATCCGCGATCCTCAACGTGGCCGGTGCTGGGGCTTGCATCGGTCCTGCAGCAAGCTGTGGACAGTTGACCTTCAAGTGTCCAACCTGATGACAATGATAACATATCCTCAAATCCCGAACCGACACTGACTGCCGACAATCCCTCGCATAGTCCCCCTCCTTTCCGCACTTGCGGCATGCACCACTGGACCAACAAACTCCGGCGTGACTCCTCCCACACTTCCCACAAGTGTGGCTGCTCAGATCCCCCACTCTAACATCAACGGTCTTGGACCGTTTCGACGCCGGCTGCGACTGCAGCGGAGCCTGCCTCAGCTCACGCAACTACAACTCAACCTCTAACTCACGCCGCCTGGCGGCCTCCTGCAACTCCAACAAGGTCTCGCACCTCTGTGCAAACACAAAATGTCTGATGTCCCTCTTGAGCATGCTCAGATATCGAGACATCTGAGCCTGCTCCGAAGCAAACTCAGGGCAAAACATCACCCTCTCTGCGAACATCCTGGTGATCTCAGTCACCGACTCCGAATCCTGCTTCAGCTCAAGGAACTCCTGAGCCAAACTCTCCTTCTCATCCTGCGGAACATAGCGAGTGCTGAACATCTCTCTGAACTAATCCCATGAAACCGCAGCCCTCTGCACATCCGAGTATGACCCCGTGGTCAATCTCCACCAATTCTTCGCCCCGAGCCTCAACAGGTTCAGAGCACACCTCACCCTCAGATCAGCAGGACATGAACACGTGAAGAAACACCCCTCCACGTCCGATAACCACCTCATAGCAACAATCGGGTCCTGAACTCCATCGAATGTGGGAGGCTTCGTATTATCGAAGTCCCGATACTGAAAATCCCTATCAGCTCCTCCCCCTGCCGCCGCCGCTACAGCCACTGTAGCCGCCGCGGCATCCGTCTCCGCGAGAGTCGCATAGCGCTCATCAAAATACTCAACCATGGCAGTCTTGATCGACCCAAACAGTTCCGGAAACTCAACCTGGAACAATGCAGCAACCTCATCATGCAGGATCTCGCGAATCCTCACATCCAACTCGCTCGTGCTCATCTGATCGATAACCTCAGACGACACCGATCCACCCAGAACTCTCTTTCTAGCTCCCGATCCTGATCCGGATCCACTCCCAGCATGCCTCAGGATCTCCATACTGAAAAAAACACCACAAAATCTCAAACACTTTCCACAATCTTGGGATCCAACTCTCTCAACCCAACCCTAGAGGTCATGGTTTCACTGATACGCGTATGGGTCCTGTGCTTTCAGTAGTACGGGCCCATACTACCTTCCACACCTACCCATATTTGTATGAAGTACTACCACAACACCCTAGAGAAACATGTATAACAACGCTCAACCCTCACCACTAGGGGAACACTGAGAATCTCCCATAAGGAACCCTAGGCTACAGGCATCACATAACAGGTAACATCATCATGAAATCCTGAAGATCCCTAGCCTACCACTAGCATGCTGTTCTATCAAGCTCAATAAGACAAATATCACGTATGGTATCTTGGGGTTACTTACTGGCTCCGGCTGATCGTACCTCCGCGTCCTCCTTTTACTTAATTTGAAAACCATTTTAATTTTTCTTTTTAAAACCCTCCTCGATTTGAGACTGGAGTCACACGAATGTTCGTCCAATTCACTCAAACCAAGGCTCTGATACCAACTTGTAACGACCAAAATTTTCAAAACAATTAAAACTTTTCAAAAACAACCCATTTTAATACCGATGTTACAAAAAGGTTTTAATACATTATTTAACAGAGTATTTCCCAGGTCCATTTCATAAAACACCAACGCGAGGAACGGTACGATCACGCCTTTGCCTTGCGACAGTCTCCTGAAGAACCTGAAAAACATTAAATCACAACTGTAAGCCCGAAAGCTTAGTGAGATACCCCCAAAATACCAACCACATATACGCCCTTCCAGGCCACGACCTTCCTGTCCAATACATATTGCCTTCCGGCCCATAACATATTGCCTTCCGGCCCATAACATATTGCCATCCGGCCCATAACATATTGCCTTCCGGCCCATGACATAAAATGCCTACATAACATAACAGATCATAGAACATCCATGCATATCGGGTCAAGCCCCAGACCAAGCAACCGTGCACATAACATATAATCATATAACAGTTCACAGTCAGCAAATCGATCAACAGATCACGTAGCATATCATTACCCTAACCAAGGTACCAGCCTAGCCGATCACTAGCATAACATCACCCTACGACTCAACCAACATACTAATTACGCACATACGCCTTTCCAGGCCATGACCTTCCGGCCCACATCGCAATGCCTTCCGGCCCACAACATGTAATGCCTTCCGGCCCACAACATATAATGCCTTCCGGCCCATAACGTAATGCCTTCTGGCCCATATTCCGCAATATCATAACAACAGACAACTACCCGGATTTCCATCCGATAAAGGGTAGGCCTTGGTGCCTTAAACCCTATTGATATAGTGAGGATAACTCACCTCGCGATTTCCAACACTACAGATAACTCAAGGTGCTCTGATTACTGATACGATCTCCACCACTGGTCAATCACCAATGCACTGAACTCAAAACAATAATCAACAATTACCAAAATACCCTTGGAAACCACTGGACAACCCTTGGTCCAAGATAAGGTCAAAGTCAACCCCTGACTGACCCTACTCGCCGAGTCAACCCGATGACTCGCCGAGTTCCCATACTCAGAACTCCCTCAATCCGCGACCTAACTCGCCGAGTCACCCCGAGACTCACCGAGTCCAACAACTCTGAGTCCACTCGTCCACAACTCACCGAGTCATCCCTTGACTCGCCGATTCTAGACTCAACCAGAAAATATTGGGACTCTTCGACAAGACTCGCCGAGTCCAAGAATAGACTCGCCGAGTCTAAGGCTATCCTCAACCTACTCGCCGAGTTGTTCATACAACTCGCCGAGTTCCAGGCCATCTTCATCCAACTCGCCGAGTTGTTCTTCCAACTCGTCGAGTTCCAGCTCATCTTCAAGCAACTCGTCGAGTCCACCCATGTGACTCGCCGAGTACCACCGTTCTGAATCCATTAAGAAGCATTCCAGGCCATGCAATTGATCCAAAACATAGATCTAGCCTCCTACATCCCATCCATCACGTAAAGTGGCAATCTTTACGTGAATCCAAAGAGATCTAGGTCTTTAACACTTTAGGGCTAGGGTTTGGGACATGATAGCTTCACTACACACTTGACCATAGGGACTTTCATGCTCTCTGATTCTTCCCCATCTCAGATCTGAGGTAGCAACCTCAGATCCAACCTCTAGACTCCAATTACATCCATAGACAAGTTCCCACGAACCCCAAAATGAAGAAACAACATAACAACAGTCCAAGAACGAGATATTACCTCCAACCCCGGGAATTAGGGTTTTCTCCACTCAGCGCCTACTCGCCGAGTCCTCCTTACTGACTCGCCGAGTCAGCTACTCAACATGCGACCCAGTCACGACTCTACTCGCCGAGTCCATCCATGGACTCGCCGAGTCACTCTTTCACAACTTACTCTTTTAGCCCTTCAACTCTACTCTTGATATTTCGGGATGTTACAATGACTTTCCACATTACTCATGCTCCATGGGTTTTAGCCTCCATGGAGTATCCATAGGTCACCACATGGGTTTAGCCCAACATAAGGAATCATGGATCATTAGCCCACATTATAAGAATGAATGATTCACACAATCAATCCCTATATATTTTATCTGTCTCTTTTGATCACAAAATTAATTCCAAATTAAGTCTTGATCAATACTAATTAAATAATTTGATTTCATATTAATATATTAGAACTTATAATATATTAATAAATCATAAATAACCTCTTCTCAAAAGTCCATCCTTACAAATTGTTTCGGTGAAGTGCAACCCAAATGGACCATGCTACTCTCGGGTCAAGTAAATACCAGATATAGTTATGGACTTAGACAACTTATCTAACAGTCTCCCCTTGGATAAGTCTAATAACTATAGTTGTATGTATAACTTGAGGATCTGACTAGCAATCACAACTCTTAAATGCCTTTGTCGAACTTAGTCACCCATTCCTTAGTCCTCCATAGGTACTTGAGAATGTTTTTCACCGCAATCCAATGAGCCTTTCCAGAATTCCCTTGATATTTGCTGACCATGCTCAAAGCAAAGCCCACATCAGGGTGAGTACAAGTCATAGCATACATGATCGAGCCAACAGTGGAAGCATATGGCAATCGACTCATATTAACTATTTCATCCTCTGTACTTAGACTTTAAGCCTTGCTCAATCTTACATTCTACTGGATCAGTAAGTCACCTTTCTTGGAATTATGCATGTTGAACCTCTTCAACACTTTTTCCAAGTAAGTACTTTGACTAAGTCCAATTAGTCTCTTACTCTTGTCTCTTAGTATCCTTATCCCTAGGATATAGGCAGCTTCTCCAAGGTCCTTCATAGCGAAACACTTCCCAAGCCAAGATTTTACCTCCTGCAAGGTTAGGATGTCATTTCCTATGAGTAGTATGTCATCCACATATAGTACCAAAAATCTAACTATACTCCCACTAGCTCTGACATATACACAGGACTCACCGTCACTTTTTGAAAAGCCAAACTCTTTGACTTTCTCATCAAAACAAAGATTCCATTTGCGAGATGCTTGTTTCAATCCATAAATGGATTTCTTAAGGTTACACACTCTATTAGGAAACTTAGCATCGATAAAACCCTCTGGCTGACTCATGTAAACATCCTCAGCTAACTTCCCATTAAGGAAAGCAATTTTGACATCCATTTTCCATATTTCATAGTCATGAAATGCACAACGGCTAGCATAACCCAACTAGACATAATCTTGGCTACTGGTGAGAAGGTCTCATCATAGTCAACTCCTAGAGTTTGAATAAAGCCCTTCATAACCATTCGCGCCTTATAAGTGTGTACTTACCCATCCATGTCGGTCTTCTTCTTGAAGATCCATTTGCACCCGACTGTCTTACGATATGGTAGATTGTCAACCAAGTTCCAAACTTGATTATCATACATGGACTGAATCTCGCTCTCCATAGCCTCTTTCCACTTAGCAGACTCGGGGCCTACCATGGCTTCCTTGTAGTTGTTAGGTTCATCCAGATTTATCAATGTGATATCACTAATAAATGTATCCTCCTCAGATGTTATATGGAAACCGTACAACACGGGTGGAACACTAACTCTACTGGAATGCCTTAGAGGTACAGACTAGTCCATTGGCTCAAACCTGTTACACCCCGAAACTGATGGTGGAAACGTTCCGGGGCGGAGGTGACTTCATGTTAAGTATCACAACCAATGTACATAGTAAGCATAGTAAACACGAAACATTACATTAAATATGAATAATTACATTAGTTTAAAAGTAAAGTGTTACAAGTGTTATACATAAGTATATATGAACAAAATTGTAGACGTGTCTTCTACGAACTCCGTCTTCGCCAAAAGGATTGTTGGGTACCTGTCTAAAGCGAAACTAAGAATACAAGCAGTTTGAAAATCAGCATAAAGCTGGTGAGTTCATAAGCGGTTTTATTTTCTGAAAAATGACAAGTTTCCTTTTAGTTTCTGAAAAGTTACGAGTCCAAGAAAATCCCATATTTTCTTATATGTAAAGTTTGGTTATCTATTTTGTTACACAATCTGGTTATGAACAACTATTATCCCAGGAAAATCCCATATTTTCCTAAAATTTGGTTACCGATCCGAAATGTATTGTAAAAGATCTATTCTGAAAACCTGGTTATCCTTGTGAAGTGTATTAGTTTTAACTTGTATATAAAACTAATAAGTATAAAGTAAACTAGTTACTAACCCATTATTACTAACAAGTAAATCTCTGTTATCCAAATTACGAGTTCCATAACCATACGATAGACTAGATATGGCAATAAATAGTCCAAATCATTTTATGTCTTTCGTCACCCTTGAAACTTTCGATTCGGTTGTAGCTTCCAGCTAGGTGCGGGGTAGTCAGCCCCGTATAGATCTATACACTCAAGTCACGCTCTCCCTACCGGAGATTCTGGTTACAGGGTCGGTCCTCCACTCGCGTATCTCTGTGGAGTGTTTCCGAGGACGTATCTCTAATTTATAGGAATAACAAATTTACTAGTAATAATACAGAAAGGTTCTGATACAAACAGTGAGTCCTCCATTCATGTATCCATGTGGAGTATTACCGAGGACAAATCAAATGTACCAATATGTTGCTTTTAACAATCATGATATGGAACAAATCATTTGTGACATATGAAACATAACAGTTAATAAAGAGTTTCACAAATAGCTTGAAAGCTGACTGTATAGGTTTAACATTTGGTTAGTGCTGTTTCCAATGTTAAAAGCATGTGAATATCAAACATTTTAAATGTATTGAATAGTTTAAGTATAAGATATTCTTGTACTTTTGCTTGTATCCCCCCTGAAAACATTGAAAAGCACTTAAAAAGGGTAAGGGTATGAACTCACCAGACGAGAAAACATGTCGGTTTGGATGCTATGTGTCGGTTCGGGGCTTGATAATGCGCAAGGTTCCTATGTAAATGTCACACCCCCGAACTAGACGGCGGAAACGTCCGAGGGCTATTGTGACTTAATTGAATATCATCACAATAATTATACATGAATCATAACATCATTCATCACCATGCATTGAAATATTACAACTGATAATGTTTACATTCAGTACATTGTTTTAAACATTACAATTCCATAACATAAACTGTTTGATAATTAATCTAAACAAAACACCATGACATAACTTGATACATATTCTTCTGTTTACCTGTTACCTGAGAATACAAGTTATTTTGAAAACGTCAACATATGAAATGTTGGTGAGTTCATAAGTAATGTTATGGAAAATGATTTTTCGTGAAGTTGAAACACCCAGAAATCCGATATTTTCTGAAAAGAGTATTTTTTTATAAAAAGTGTGGAGATCCGTAAATATGCTTGTCGATTTTGAAAACATGTATAATTGTTGAACTATGTATACATCACGCATGTGAGAATGTTGAACTTTCCGGAAAAAACCCGATGTTTTCCCAATATGCAAATTACATGACTTGTTTACTGTTATAGCGATATGGCGAATGTTTTTGATTACCCAGGTGACATTGGATTACTTAAAGTTTGTGAGTTGTTATAATCACGCATTAATGAAAATGACTACTTTATAACTAGAAATTACAAACGACCCTTAAGGCGTCGTCCATACTACTCACGTAATCCAACCATCCTGACTTCTCTTGTTTAACGTCACGAATCTGATTACTCGAGTTCTCGTAAGCCCAACAACCGAGGAGAAAGGAGGGTAATAAGCCTCCTTTATTTCCACAAGTTATTCAAGGCTATCGGGAATGAGAAAGGCACTTGGCCCGACTTGCATTTGACTTCTTGACTTTACTAGCAGTACTAGTGGACCATTAGGGCCCAACAACACAATAGAGCTATTAAAAGTCCTTTTACATGGAATTAGGTCATAGAAGACCCGATAACACGTAAGCGCGTTCCCTTCAGGCCTAAAGATCATGTTATTGGGATAGCAAGGCCTAACAAGCACGATTTGAAACTTTCGAGCCCAAAGATTGAATATTGACTCCTCGTAGATTTCGCGTGTTTATTGAAGTACTATTGTTTATTGATTTTTGATTTGTTATTGATTCGAGACCGAATCAATTCGTTTGGTAACGATATTGGTGTTGAAAGTGTATTTGTTATTACGTTTCGCCGGTAATCGCGGATCTCGTATTTGTCTTGATGAAATAATTCGTTTAAAATTAAGAATTTTTACTTTTTCACAACCTTTCTTTTTAAAAAAATAGCACTTTTAGTCCTTTATATAAAAGAATTTCATTTTAGTCCTTAAAACATTATTTTGACACTTTTGTATCATAAACTTATAGAATAGACATTTTTAACCCAAATTTATTTTTGTAAACAGCTTTAGTCCTTCCAGAATAATGTTTTCTCGGTTGAAACCCAAAATTTTGCAACTTTGACAGTTTTGGCCCAAAGTAGAAAACTTTTACATTTTTTATCCTTTTTGAATTTGAAAAGCATTTTTGACCATTGGAATAGTTTTGTTTCACTTCAAATCCCCTGTTTTACCGAAACTTGCATTTCCAACCCCTCAATTTAGAAATTTCGCACTTTGAAGCTTATTGGGCCGAAAAGCCCAAATTTAGCCCATTAGATTAAAAATTTACTTTTTAAGCCCCTCAAAAATGTTGATGTTCAGAAAAATTATTTTAAAAACTGTTTGGACCCTTCTTATCCTCCAGAATTTATAATTTATCGGTTTAGACCCCAATTTTTGTATTTGTGACAATTTAAGCCCTAAAATGGGTTTTATGTTCAAGTATGTACATCTTAACCATATACACTATTTTTCTTGACTTGATTAGTGTAAAATAGTTTAAGTTATGTTTATTTCCTTCCCCATGTTTTAGATCTCAGTTTTACACAATTGTTGAATAGCATATTCATCACAAACACAAGATATCACACACATACATGCATTAAATCACACATAGCATACATTTACACATAGATCTACACATTTACTTGTATTCTCCCCCATAATAACTCATAAAAACCGAAAAGGAGGGGGTATGAAACTCACCTTGGGTGTGGTTTCGGTTTTGGAAGGAAAAGATGAGAAGAATTCGATCCTAGCAACCTTTCTTGAAAGATCTCGAACTTGGATGCTTCTAAGGTGCTAGATCATAAGTTTGAATGAATTAAGAGATGATTTTTGAATGAAATGAAATAGATAGCTTATGGATCCAAGCAATATCTTACCTTAGATGATGATTTTTATGGAAGAAATCCCTTGAACACCTCTTGGATCTTGAAAATATGGAGGAGAAATGTGAGAGTTTCTTGAGAGAATTGTGGGTGAAATGTGTGTGTGTGTGTGTGCTTGGATTCGGCCGAGAGCAAGAGAGAGAGGGAGAAGAAGAGAGTGCTTGCATGGAAGTATGGGAAATGCATGGATGTATGGGTTATTTTTGCATGGAAATCCTTTAGGCAATTGTGAGGTGGCATAGGAAAAGTCAACTCCTCTTTTCCTTTGGGCTTGGGCCGAGAATGGAGAGAGAAGAGAGAGTTTTTGGGCCTTAAAGGCTTAAGCCCAATTTCATAGTTATGTTGAGTGATTTTTGGTCCTAATAAATAGAAGTGTGATTTTTATGACCTATTAGGGCTTAATTGGGTTAATTATGCCCCAAAATGGTTCATATAATTAATTTATTTCATTCTAGGCCCAATATGGCCCAAAATATTGAAATACATGGAAGTGGGTCCAATTAGAGCCCATTTAAGAGTTCTAAGCCCAAGGTGGTCAAATTGGAAGCTTATTGGTCCATGGGTCACAATAAGGAAGTCCTAGTCCAAAATAGACTTAAACAGGAACTTCTAGGGTTTCCAATTGCTTATTGACCACTTGAATTGCTTGCATGCTATGTTTGATTGAAATTTTGTTGTCATAGAGTATGTATCATACATGCTTTCATGTTTTTGATTCATAATTGACATAAGTGTTGTAGTTACAAGGCGCCAAAAATTTCTAATTGTGACATCATCCCCCCGTTAGAGGGAATTTCGTCCCGAAATTCTTTTGAAAGCTAGATCTGAGAATGCTAGAATAGATGAGGGTACTTTTGCTTCATTTGGTCTTTGGGTTCCCACATGAATTCTGGTCCACGCTTCGCGTTCCACCATACTTTCACGATCTGGATGCGACTTTGCTTAGTACGCTTCACCTCCCTGTCCATGATTTCGATTGGTTCTTCCACGAATAGGAGATTCTCATTGATTTCAATTTCGTCAATGGGAATGACGAGAGTTTCATTGGATAGGCACTTCTTTAGATTGGAAACATGGAACACGGGGTGTACACTGCTGAGCTCAGCGGATAGTTGTAGTTTGTATGCCACTGGACCTATTCGGGCAACGATCTCGAAAGGTCCAATGTATCGTGGGTTCGGTTTTCCCCGTTTTCCAAAGCGAATGACCCCTTTCCAAGGTGAAACTTTTAACAGTACTCGATCCCCAACCTGAAACTCTAAGGGCTTTCGTCGTCTATCAGCGTAGCTCTTTTTTCGGTCGCGCGAGGCTTGTAGTCGAGCTCTGATTTGAACTATCTTTTCCGTGGTTTCACGTATGATCTCCGGTCCCATTAACGTCTTGTCTGATGCTAGTTCTTTTGCTAGCTGTGTGTCGCCCACCTCAGCCCAACACAACAGTGATCTACACTTACGTCCATATAGCGCTTCAAAAGGAGCGACTTTGATGTTCGAATGGTAACTGTTGTTATATAAGAACTCAACTAAGGGTAAGTGGGTATCCCAAGACTTCCCAAAGTCTATCACACATGCACGAAGCATGTCTCGAGCATCTGGATGGTTCGTTCGCTTTGACCGTCCGTTTGTGGGTGATAAGCAGTGCTCATGTCGAGATGGGTTCCAAGTGCTTTCTGAAGTGATTGCCAAAAACGTGAAGTGAACCTACTATCTCTATCTGAGATGATAGACGCTGGCACTCCATGAAGCCTCACGATTTCTCGGATTTATATTCTTGTCAGTCTCTCCATCTTGTAGGATTCTTTTATTGGCAGAAAATGGGCGGATTTCGTCAGTCGGTCAACTATTACCCATATAGTGTCTAATCCGTCCGACGTCTTGGGTAGCTTGATCACAAAGTCCATGGAAATCCCTTCCCATTTCCACTCGGGGATCACCGGTTGCTGTAATAACCCCGAGGGCTTCTGGTACTCCACCTTTACTTTGGCGCAAGTAATGCATTTGCTGACATAGGTGGCAATTTCTGCCTTCATGTTAGGCCACCAATAATGTTGTTTAATATCCAAGTACATCTTGTCCGAACCTGGATTGATGGAGTATCACATCTTGTGAGCTTCATTCATGACTACCTCCCTAAATCCTCCGAGTTTAGGGACCCAAATACGGCTCATGAAATAGTATACTCCGTCCTCTTTTACCTCTAGATTCTTCTCCATTCCGCATAATGCCTCGCTTGCTCTGTTTTCCGCCTTCATGGCATCTGACTGGGCTACCCCGATCTGAGTGGTTAGGTGAGATTGGATGGTTATTGAGAGAGTTTTCGCACGACGATTAGAGTACTCCTTCCGGCTCAAGGCATCAGCTACCACGTTAGCCTTGCCTGGGTGGTACTTGATTTCACACTCATAATTGTTTAATAGTTCAACCTATCTTCTTTGTCTCATATTCAACTCTTTTTGATTCAGGATGTGTTGGAGACTCTTGTGATCCATGAAGATGGTGCACTTCGTACCATAGAGGTAATGCCTCCAAATCTTCAGAGCGAAGACCACTGCTCCCAGTTCCATATCGTGGGTTGTATAATTCACTTCGTGTGTCTTTAGTTGGTGGGATGCGTAAGCTATCACTTTTCCACGCTGCATGAGAACGCAACCTAAACCCTGATTTGACGCGTCACAGTAGACCACGAGATCTTCCGTTCCCTCTGGTAGAGATAGTACCGGGGCACTGCAGAGCGATTGCTTCAGGATTCGGAATGCAACTTCTTGTTTGTCCGTACATTTGAATGGTTTTCCCTTTTGTGTAAGCGAGGTAAGTGGCTTTGCGATCTTAGAGAAGTTCTGAATGAACCTCCTATAATAGCGTGTTAGGCCTAAGAATTGGCGAATTTTGGTGGGTGTCGTCGGAACTGCCCATTCTTCAACGGCTTTGACCTTAGAAGGATCCACATGAATTCCTTCCCGACTAACAACATGACCTATGAAGTTCACGCTATGAAGCCAGAACTCACACTTGGAGAGTTTTGCGTATAGCTTTTCCATTCATAGGGTTTCCAGGATTTGTCGGAGATGTTGGCCATGCTCTTCTTCACTTCGGGAATAGATTAGAATGTCGTCAATGTAGACGATAACAAAGTTGTCAAGGAATGGTCGACAAATTCGGTTCATCAAGTCCATAAATGCGGCAGGGGCATTTGTTAGACCGAAGGGCATTACGACAAATTCATAATGTCCGTAATGAGTTCAGAAAGCGGTTTTGGGAATTTCCTCTTCCCGGACCTTGAGCTGATGGTACCCGGACCATAGATCTATCTTAGAGAAGTAACTAGCTCCTTGGAGCTGGTCAAATAGATCGTCGATTCGTGGGAGTGGATAGCGATTTTTGACAGTGAGTTTGTTTAGCTCTCTATAATCAATGCACATTCTAAAAGATCCCGTCCTTCTTTTTGACAAAGAGGACCGGAGCTCCCCATGACGAGTAGCTAGGTCGGATGAATCCTTTGCCCAGGAGTTCGTTGAGTTGGCTGGACAATTCCTGCATCTCAGCAGGAGCTAGCCAGTAAGGCGATTTAGCGAGAGGGGTTGCTCCTGGAACAAGATCAATTCGGAATTCAACTTGTCTCTCTGGGGGTACTCCAGGAAGATCTTCAGGAAATACGTCTGGGAATTCACGTGCTACTGGAATGTCTTGAATGCTAACCTCTTCCTTGGTTTTATCCACTATATGAGCCAGGAACGTCAAATCGTTCTTTCGTAGATGCTTCTGTGCCTGGATGCACGAGATGAGGCGAAGGTTCTTGCTAGGTTTGTCTCCATAAATAACTAGGGTTTCATGATTGGGAAGGTGAAGGCGAACGGCCTTCTCGTGACACATAATTTCAGCATGGTGGGGGCTTAACCAATCCATGCCAATAATCATATCGAAACTCCTAATGGAAAGAGGCATCAAGTCTATTCGAAAGACGTGTTGATTTAGAGTTAGGGTACATCCGATGTAGATTTCCCCAGTGGATTCGGTTTTCCCATTGGCATTTCTACCGTAAAGGTTTCATTGAGCTTCTGGGGTTGTTGTTTTAACAAATGTTTAAACTTATTGCTCACAAAACTTATCTCCGCTCCGGTGTCAAATAGGATGCATGCATACGTGTGGTTTAGGGAGAACGTACTGGTAACAACAGCGGGATCCTGAATCACCTCCCCCTTACCCATGGTCAGTACCCTTCCTGTTCCTCCATTTCCGGGATTGTTGTTGTTAGGGAAATTTCGACGGAAATGCCCAGTCCTCCCACATCCATAGCAGGTGTGGCTAGGTCCTGCATTGTTGTCGCCAGTGTTGGTGATGTTGTTGTTGCGGTTATTGTTGTTGTTGCTTCCCTGTTGTTGATTCTGAGGAGGGTAGGTCCTGCAGTACCTTGCCGTGTGCCCCTTCCGATTGCAACTGGTGCACTACATCTCCCTGAATTCTCCATTGTGATGGAAACCGCACTTGTTGCACTTGGGAAGATTACCGGAATAAGTTCTATGAGCACTTGGAGCAGTTGAGGCTGGAGCATGTGGTGTGGACGGAACTTGAGCGGTTGCAGCATTAACTGCCACTGTTTGTTGCTTCTTGGATGACTCGGAGCCTTGACGTCCCTTCCTCTTGTTGTTCTTCCCTTTCCTGCTATCATTTTCCTTCTTAACTTCAGTCCCTACTGGCTTCTCACCCTTCTTGTTGTTGTGGTCATACAACTTCTTGGCCAATCTCTTGGCACTGTCGAAAGTTTCGGGATTTGCAGCTATCACATTTCCTTGGATCGGGGAGGTTAGTCCCAAAATGAATCGCTCGATCTTCTTACCCTCTGATGTAATCATACTAGGGCATAACAGAGACACTTTGCTAAACCTTGATATGTAGGCATCTATATCAGCATTTCGGACAGTGAGATTCCACAGCACTTGTTCCATTTTCTGAATTTCACCACGAGGGTAGTATTCGGCCATCAGCATTTCTTTCATTTCTGCCCATGGCATGGAATTGGCTACGGGGAGTGTCATGGCTTCCACATGTCCGTTCCACCAAGTGAGCGCTTGGTCAACGAAAGTGCATGCGACAAACTTCACCGTCATCTCTTCAGGGCAATCGCATATCTCGAACACCGATTCCATCTTCTCGATACATCGTTTCAGGGTGATCATTCCTCCAGTGCCGTTAAAGGTTCATGGTTTAGCGTTTGTGAAGTCTTTGTAAGAACATGTTTTGGTGGGTCCTTGATTCATCCCGTTGTTCAAACTTCCGGCCCCTTGTCCGTTGACTCCTCCATTGTTCCCTTGGTGAATTTGTGCCATTGCTGCGGTAACCGCAGCAGATACAGCTGCAGCTGAGTCGACTTCGGGTGGGGTTGGTGCAGGGTTTCCGCGAGCGGGTCGTGGAGGCATCTTTCTGTCATAGAACGGAAAGATGTTGAGTGTATGTGGTTTTTGTGAGGTTGTGATCCTATAGACTAGGTGCGTGGCACAAACTTAAGTACTTCTACAATTTAGCATACAATCATGGATTTGTAACACATAGCAGATTATAACATCATAATAAAACATATAAAAACTAATACTAATATTATCCGCATTTAATGCATGAAAATTTTGCTCGTAAGAGCATACATAAGTGATATTACTTCGACAGCATAACGACTCTATGAGTAGTGTAGTCACTTAAACATAGAGTCGGGGTACATAGCATAGATCCTAATGACCTAGTAAGATAAGTCTATCCCTAACACTCCATGGTGTGTCCTAAGATAGTGGCGAGATCATATGCCGAAGTGTTGAGCCAACAACTCAGTCATCTCAGTCATGTCCCCAATGACCTCATCCCTCTCATGCTCAGCTTGCACTGCACGTGCTTCCATGGCGAACAGCTGTTGCCACAGGGTAGCAATCTCAGCTTCGGGAGAGCGATTCTCCCTTGCGGGGTTCACTGGTGGGGCGGGGTGGTCCGGTTGCGCCTCGCCGACAAATGACGTGGTGTTATCTTTGCCCGAGTCTTGTCCTTCCTCCATGTCATTATCGGTCTCCTCAAACTCGTAGTCGGTGTCCGTGTACTCGTCAGGTCCGACGTCGTGTGCTTCCTCTTGATTCCCTTCAGGTTCATCTTTAAGCATCCCGTGAGCCACTAGGACTTGATGAAACTGAATGCCCTGCTGATCTCCTTCCATGAAGGCTGGGAGAAGGTATACGAATAAACTATCATTATCCTATGACTCTACAACTATTGTATAGACTAAATGGATGTTCTCTTCTTGGTGATAAAGGGGTATGTTTTTAGGTTCCCTAGCTATCACGATCTCCTCAGAATGTGTGATAGTTATACCTTGGAGGGAATGGAGTTGATCAGGCTACATCCACTCCTTGATATGACTAGAACAGCTCTGGCTTAACCGATATACTAGCATTATCTTGTTTGGTTCGTTATTATGCTCTTGTTCCTAATGCAAGTAAGGGTGTTTTATTGTTATGTTTTACTTGTTTTGTTCAGAGTTGTGTTAGTCCCTCTTTTGGTTTATAGTTGCATATCAATGTGTGGTTAGATATGCTAGTTCACTATAAACAGAGCTCTAATACCAACCTGTCACACCCCCGAACCAGACGGCGGAAACGTCCGAGGGCTATTGTGACTTAATTGAATACCATCACAATGATTATACATGAATCATAACATCATTCATCACCATGCATTGAAATATTACAACTGATATAGTTTACATTCAGTACATTGTTTTAAACATTACAATTCCATAACATAAACCGTTTGATAATTAATCTAAACAAAACACCATGACATAACTTGATACATATTCTTCTGTTTACCTGTTACCTGAGAATACAAGTTATTTTGAAAACGTCAACATATGAAATGTTGGTGAGTTCATAAGTAATGTTATGGAAAATGATTTTTCGTGAAGTTGAAACACCCAGAAAATCCGATATTTTCTGAAAAGAGTATTTGTTTATAAAAAGTGTGGAGATCCGTAAATATGCTTGTCGATTTTGAAAACATGTATAATTGTTGAACTATGTATACATCATGCAGGTGAGAATGTTGAACTTTCCGGGAAAACCCGATGTTTTCCCAATACGCAAATTACATGACTTGTTTACTGTTATAGCGATATGGCGAATGTTTATGATTACCCAGGTGACATTGGATTACTTAAAGTTTGTGAGTTGTTATAATCACGCATTAATGAAAATGACTAGTTTATAACTACAAATTACGAACGATCCTTGAGGCGTCGTCCATACTACTCACGTAATCCAACCACCCTGACTTCTATTGTTTAACGTCACGAATCTGATTACTCGAGTTCTCGTAAGCCCAACAACCGAGGAGAAAGGAGGGTAAGAAGCCTCCTTTATTTCCACAAGTTATTCAAGGCTTTCGGGAATGCGAAAGGCACTTGGCCCGACTTGCATTTGACTTCTTGACTTTACTAGCAGTACCAGTGGACCATTAGGGCCCAACAACACAATAGAGCTATTGAAAGTCCTTTTACATGGAATTAGGTCATAGAAGACCCGATAACATGTAAGCGTGTTCCCTTCGGGCCTAAATATCATGTTAGTGGGCTAGCAAGGCCCAACAAGCACTATTTGAAACTTTCGAGCCCAAAGATTGAATATTGACTCCTCGTAGATTTCGCGTGTTTATTAAAGTACTATTGTTTATTGATTTTTGATTTGTTATTGATTCGACATCGAATGAATTCGTTTGGTAACGATATTGGTGTTGAAAGTGTATTTGTTATTACGTTTCACCGGTAGTCGCGGATCTCGTATTTGTCTTGATGAATTAATTCGTTTAAAAGTAAGAATTTTTACTTTTTCACAACCTTTCTTTTAAAAAAAATAGCACTTTTAGTCCTTTATATAAAAGAATTTCATTTTAGTCCTTAAAACATTATTTTGACACTTTTGTATCATAAACTTATAGAAAAGACATTTTTAGCCCAAATTTATTTTTGTAAACAGCTTTAGTCCTTCCAGAATAATGTTTTCTCGGTTGAAACCCTAAATTTTGCAACTTTGACAGTTTTGGCCCAACGTAGAAAACTTTTACATTTTTTATCCTTTTTGAATTTCAAAAGCATTTTTGACCATTGGAATAGTTTTGTTTCACTTCAAATCCCCTGTTTTACCGAAATTTGCATTTCCAACCCCTCAATTTAGAAATTTCGCACTTTGAAGCTTATTGGGCCGAAAAGCCCAAATTTAGCCCATTAGATTAAAAATTTACATTTTAAGCCCCTCAAAAATGTTGATGTTCAAAAAAATTATTTTAAAAACTGTTTGGACCCTTCTTATCCTCCAGAATTTATAATTTGTCGGTTTGGACCCCAAGTTTTGTATTTTTGAAAATTTAAGCCCTAAAATGGGTTATATGTTCAAGTATGTACATCTTAACCATATAAACTATTTTTCTTGACTTGATTAGTGTAAAATAGCTTAAGTTATGTTTATTTCCTTCCCCATGTTTTAGATCTCAGTTTTACACAATTGTTGAATAGCATATTCATCACAAACACAAGATATCACACACATACATGCATCAAATCACACATAGCATACATTTACACATAGATCTACACATTTACTTGTATTCTCCCCCATAAAAACTCATAAAAACCGAAAAGGAGGGGGTATGAAACTCACCTTGGGTGTGGTTTCGGTTTTGGAAGGAAAAGATGAGAAGAATTCGATCCTAGCAACCTTTCTTGAAAGATCTCGAACTTGGATGCTTCTAAGGTGCTAGATCATAAGTTTGAATGAATTAAGAGATGATTTTTGAATGAAATGAAATAGCAAGCTTATGGATCCAAGCAATATCTTACCTTAGATGATGATTTTTATGGAAGAAATCCCTTGAACACCTCTTGGATCTCGAAAATATGGAGGAGAAATGAGAGAGTTTCTTGAGAGAATTGTGGGTGAAATGTGTGTGTGTGTGTGCTTGGATTCGGCCGAGAGCAAGAGAGAGAGGGAGAAGAAGAGAGTGCTTGCATGGAAGTATGGGAAATGCATGGATGTATGGGTTATTTTTGCATGGAAATCCTTTAGGCAATTGTGAGGTGGCATAGGAAAAGTCAACTCCTCTTTTCCTTTGGGCTTGGGCCGAGAATGGAGAGAGAAGAGAGAGTTTTTGGGCCTTAAAGGCTTAAGCCCAATTTCATAGTTATGTTGAGTGATTTTTGGTCCTAATAAATATAAGTGTGATTTTTATGACCTAATAGGGCTCAATTGGGTTAATTATGCCCCAAAATGGTTCATATAATTAATTTATTTCATTCTAGGCCCAATATGGCCCAAAATATTGAAATACATGGAAGTGGGTCCAATTAGAGCCCATTTAAGAGTTCTAAGCCCACGGTGGTCAAATTGGAAGCTTATTGGTCCATTGGGCACAATATGGAAGTCGTAGTCCAAAATGGACTTAAACATGAACTTCTAGGGTTTCGAATTGCTTATTGACCACTTGAATTGCTTGCATGCTGTGTTTGATTGAAATTTTGTTGTCATAGAGTATGCATCATACATGCTTTCATGTTTTTGATTCATAATTGACATAAGTGTTGTAGTTACAAGGCGCCAAAAATTTCTAGTTGTGACAGTAAAATGAAATGATACATAATTGTATCAAAATAGACTTTGAATCACTAATTAGATAGGAGTAAACACTTCTAGACGTGAAAACACTTCAATTTAAGTGTTTGGAGTGACCCGGGTAGCATCTATGGATGTGTATGGCTTGGATATGGAGTTTACTCCCCAAGTGTAAACTCCTTTAGGAGTTTATGGTCCAAATGACCAACTCCCCATGAGTTTATGGCCGTAAACTCATGGTGGTGGTGTTCTTAGTTGCTAAATGGCCTTATAACACTTGTTGGTTGATGCTAGACTTGGTTTCAAGGCTTTTGAATGAGATTTGAGCACCTTAAGGACCATTTGAGGAGTTTACGGTAGTAAACTATGAGTTTACGGCCGTAAACTATTATGTGCCATGTTTTAATGTGATTTGGTGGTCCTAGGTCAATTACAATGCACATGGGAAGGTTTTAGGGTTGATTCCATGGCTTAGGAAGTGATTGGGACTTGAATTGACCTTGGAAAAGTAGTTTACGGTCTATGAAGATGTTCTTGGGAGTTTACTACCTTAAACACATGAGTTTACAACTGTAAACTCATGTTTGTTCATGATTCATGGGTTTTAGTGGTTGTAGGTTAAGTATACAAAGTTCTAGGTCCAATTCCAAGCCAGGCAAGGTGTTAAAGGCACTTTAACACCCATTGGAGGAGTTTATGGTCTAAGGAGATGAGGGTTTACGGTCCAAGCATGTTCTTGGGCGGTAAACTCATGTCCATACATCAAATGGTACGTTTTTGGTGCTCTAATTCCATTCTTGCAAGTCCAAGGGTCTTAATTAAGCACTAGAAGTGATTTGGAGGGGTTTTGGGGCTTCAAAACCCACTTTAGAGGAGTTCACAGTTTTGGGAGGGTTCCCAAACCGTAAACACATGTTTATGGGTGTTTTGAGTAAATTAAACACAAATTTGAATGATAAACAAGCTTAGAAACATGCTAGGTAGATTTCTTACCAAAATGAAGCTTGAAAGGGGGATTTTTGGCTAAATTTCGAGTTTTAGAGAGAGAAAGAGAGTAGTGAGAGAAAGTTATGATGTCACACCCCAAAACCAAGAACAGCGGAAACGTTCTGGGGCGGAGGACGTCATGTATAATATCACAACAATGTAAAGTAGTAAACAAGCAACAAAATCATCCATTGCATTAATAATATAATTATTATACAAATGTGTTCCGTCAAATTTTGATAAATACTAAAGCATAAATCAAAATGAAAGATAAGTCTTGAACAAGCTCCATCTTCCTTTCTCCTTGCATCGGTACCTGTCTAAGATGACCTGAGGATACAAGTAATTTTGAAAGTTAGTATCAGCTTTGAAGCTGGTGAGATCATAAGTATTAATGTGTCTTAATTTGTAGAACTTGTAATTAAAGACTTGACATTGTTTTGAAAGAAAGCTCGTATAAGTATGAAAATGTTTGTAAAACAACTGTAAACGTTTGAAAAACCCTAGAAATCCCTATGATTCCTATTATTATATAAGAGTGTCTTCTACCAAGACCTAATTGTTCTCAATGTAGTCTTCTACCAAGACTTGACTGTTCTCCATGTAGTCTTCTACCAAGACCTAACTGTTCTCAATGTAGTCTTCTACCAAGACTCGATTGTGTTACTATTATTATTATAAGAAATTGTATCCTTTGGTACTAGGATACTTAAATATAATTCACCTCATTGGTTATGTGATTGAGTCACAAAATAAAGGTAATAATACAACTAACCTGAATATTACCCTTTGGTACTAGGGTAACTAACAGTGTTAACTTAAGACATCCGTAGACGTACATTTACCTCTGTTGCTAATAGCTGGGTATAGGAATAGTTAATCCCTTAAAGTATACCTGTAATGATATCAACCGTTGACATCCGTGGATGTGCTTTTACCTCTGTAGCTAACAGAGATTCTAGGAATGGTCAATCCCGCAACGTATCCTTTGGTACTAGGATATTAAATGCAATCTATCTCGTTGATTATGTGATTGTATCACAAGGTAAAGGTAAGAATGAGGATTTCATAACAATATCTATACATATAAAATGTAATGATAACTCGTCATATATTATCTATGTAAACGTAATCATGTAAAGGTAATCATGTAAATGTACTTATGTAAATGTACTCATGTAAGTGTAATCATGTAAATGTACTTATGTAAATGTACTCATGTAAGTGTAATCATGTAAAAGTAATCATGTAAATGTACTTATGTAAATGTACTCATGTAAGTGTAATCATGTAAAAGTAATCATGTAAATGTACTAGCTGTAACATGTGTTCTCTCTCTCTATCTAGCAAGTATTGACTCATGAATGAACTGACTCATTGTATGATATCGCGTTCTAGTAATGGTTCTAGTATCTTCCTAAACTACCCATATGGTAGTTTACTAGTAATCTAACTGGTAAGTATGGACATGGATGTAACCCTTGCTACCCAAGGGCATGGGATGAACTGGAAGGGCCTTTTATGACTTTATATGTACACATGATATATAACTAATATTTAAACGACCTTCGGATGAGTATCCGATATCCCACCAGACCACATCTCAAGCGCGAAAAGGAAATAGGGTGGATAACCTTCATAAGTCTTTTAAACACTTCTTATATAACTATACATATAAAGGCATGCAATTTATAATATAAAAGCATAAATAAGTTTTGTAAAACATTTGAACATAAATATTATTTTAAGAAATGATCGACTTGGTGTCAATCTATAAAACAGTTTGAAGGCATGGGTTTGATAAAACAGTTTAGTATATAGAAACATTTGTTTGAAACACAGTTGTAAATAAGTTTGAAATATGATATACAGAGTAAGAGGTACAGTGTAATAAGGAGTTTAAAACATATAAAATGTTTATAAAAATCATTTGAAGGAAACTGTTTGGTAAAACGGCTAATGAGTAGCCAAATCATTTGAATGTTGTCTATTAATCACATGTGATTGATGTAATAAGTAGTATAATTCTACTTACTAATCACATGTGATTGACATAATAAGTAGCATAATCCTACTTGTATTCCCCCCCCCCCCCATAAAACATTTAAAAATAGTTTAAAACATTAGTTAAGGGGTATGAACTCACCTGCAGTAAGTGACTGGAATTGAACGGACTGGTATTGTACGGAAGGATTGGACAAGTGCTTGGTGTCCAATGAAGACTTAGACACACACAATGATCCTAATTACACATGAAAACATATGTATATAAATAATTAGTGATTATAACACTAATTATACAAGTATAAACATTTAAACGCGAGGAAAACACTTTTGGTCAAGTGCTAGGAGGCTAATGGATTGCAACAAAGGAGTGCAATGCCCCTTATGGGAGTTTAAGGTCTAATGACCATGTTCTTTGGAGTTTACGGCCCAGGGGAGTAAACTCCTGGCCGTAAACTCTCAACCAAGTGCCTAAATGGAGCTTAGAATTATTACAACTCATATGGTGAATTGTTTCAAGGCTATAACAAGTGTTTGGGTACCAAATAAACTCCTTTGGGGAGTTTACAGCCCAAAGACCATTTTCCCTTGGAGTTTACGGCCATAAACTCCCTTGGGAGGGTGATTATGGTGCTTTCAAGTCTCTAAATTAACTAGGAACTAAACTAGGCTTTTGTACTTAGCTTTAGAAGAGTTTATGGCACCATTTGACACCATTTTATGGAGTTTACGACCATGGAACCTTTTGGGCCATAAACTCCCTCACTCTTGGTGTTCTAAGTGTTTTAACTAGTCCAAAACTCATCTAGGTACATGCCCAAATTGGTCTCTTGGCTTAAGAAATGATTTAGGGTGTCCTTTGACCCCTTTATAGGAGTTTACGGCCCAAGAACTACTCTTGGCCGTAAACTCTTCAATACTTGTGCTTTCTTATGTTTTCTAGGTCCTAAATACTTTAGGGTATTTGTCTAACATAAAGTCCAAGCCTTAGGTGCCTTAAAAACACCATTTGAGCATGTTTCAAGGGAGTTTACGGCCTAAGCTATTCTTGGGCCGTGAACTCCTAAACTTGGGTGTTTCTTGGTTGATTTCTTGTCCCTAAAACACTCCTATACATGTCCAAGGTAGTTACTAAACACGGGGGACAATCTAGGCTCGGTTTCGGGAGTTTACCGCTCAAGAACACCTTGGGGAGTAAACTCCTAAATCGGATGATTTAGCTATGTAATCTATGTTATGAACACATTTAAAGCTTTCTAACACTACTAGAAAGAGTTACTCACAATTTGGGATAAAAACCCGAAGATCCGTGAGAGAGAATTTGGCTTTTCTCTAATTGGAATTCAACTAATGAACCAATTTGGTTCAGAATTCTATTTATAGTCCTGAGATTTTTGGTAGAAAATATTTCTATTCTCGGAATGAACTCTAATGTCCTAGGGTATTGGAATTACAGTGTTGTAAGTCCCTAATTTGCCTGTGTGTCAGTCAGATCCGTTTGATGGTGCGGAATCCCAATCAAACGGATGATGTCAGATAAAGAAAAAGAGAAGGAGAAGAAGAATAATATGAATCTTTGTATGTATTGATAAGAATGAAGATCCGGATACAAAGGATTCACACACACATAAAAGCTCTTGTTTCTCTCTGGCCGTAATCTCCTTAGGATTCATCAATCTCTACTCCTCACCCTAACACCTCTATTTATACATGTTGGATATGGGCCGGAAACAAATGGGCCGTAAATGAGTTTACGGCCATAAGGTGTTTACGGCCGTAAATTCAGCCGTAAACTAGACCATAAGATCATAAACATTACACAAAAATATAATTGCCCAGAAAAGTAAAGTATAAACCATATTTTGACACAAAAATCTCCCCTTGGTTTATAGCTTTCTTTTCTTAATGACCCAACAAGCTCCCCCTAAAAGGTAGCTGGCTCTTCTTGTCAATCTTTAATGAGAACTTGGCTTCAGCATTTATCTTCAATTTCTTCACAGCATCAGGATGAACATATGAATCTTCAATGAATGACTTCATCTTGTGCAGTTGGGCATTTCTTCAGAATTTGGCATTGATCGCACATTGGGTGAGGAGGCTTGACATACTGATTCTTGAAAGATAACGCTTTCAGCTTGAGAATCTTCAGAGAGAACATCAGAGAGAACAAATCTTCTAGATCACTTCAGCAGGTACAACAATAGCAGCAGACTGATTGAGGAGGCTTCAATGCAATCCGTCACATAATCTTCAATTGCAGCTTCACCTTGCTTCTGGGTTTAAAGGATTGAATGTTGAAAGAATGATCTTCATTTCTTGCTGCTTCGAATGCGAATTCTTCGATGCTCACGGACGAAGCCTTTGGCCAGAAATCTTCAACACAAACTCCATGAGTCTTATCTATACCTGAAATCACTTTTCAAGACAAAACAAAACTAAAAGAAAACTTAGCACACAAATTAAAATAGAAACAAAAATATTTTTTGGATTTTTTATTTTTTTTATTTTTCTTTGATTTTTAATTTTTTTTTTATATTTTCATTATTTTTAATTTTTAATTCTCCACTAATATTTAAATTAGAAGAAACTATGACAAATTTAACAAAAACAAAAATGATATCTAACTTTAAGAGTGATTTGGGATCAAAGTTTTTAGACAGCCTTTATCCACTTGTCGGTACCTTTCATATTCACATCTTTGTCTGGTCGATCGTCGGTATTGTGGTCCACTTAAACACGAAAAATTTGTGACAGATTTAGGACATACTATTTGTTACAAGACAAGGTGAACTTAAGTTCCTAAAAATTATATCTGATCCTAATTCCTTAGATACTATATCTTAAGGACCATTAATCTGACGACGACCAGGGATATTGTTGTCCACCTAAATTGAGCAGCGAGATCTATAGACAATCTGTATGTGTTCAATTTTAAGTGTACTGGAACGTGTTTCCCGCTTCCTGATATGCCCCAGCCATCAAGAACTTCCAGAGTACTCCTTACATCGGGTGAGCAGATAACTATTCAGAGAGAGAAGAGATTCAGAATTCTATTGCTAACTACTTCAGAGGGGTTGAGAAGAAGAAGGTTGCATATGCTGTGTACCAGGTCGGATTAGAAGTCGCGCAAAGGAGACAGCATATGGCTAACAGATGAGAAGTATTTCACACATATATCTATATATCCTGTAGAGAAATAGAGTTGCATATGTTGTGTACCAGGTCGGATTGGAGGTCACGCAAAGGAGACAACATATGACTAACAGACGGAAAGAAAGAAAATGATATTCTACAGACCTAATTTATCGGAATTTACCAGTTGCCCCATCCAACCGGAATTAAGGACAGAATCCGCACATCGAGGAAAAGTTAAGCCACGGTTCCAAGTACGGGTTCAATTAATGTGACGAGTAGATTACCATATATATCTCCCTGCTCAACCTATCCGAGCGTCGTATTGTCAGGCTGAATGGATCTAACTAGGTCAAGATTTGTCAAGTCTATAAATTTCCTAAGTTCAACTCTGCCTAGTCATGTCCATTTTAAAATTTTTCGTGCCTACCGACGCATCAAGTCAGTGCATAGACCCTTCAACTTTGGGTACGTTACGCAAACTCAGGTTGCCTGTTATCACTTGATAATATCACTTCCCAAAACATCTCCCTCAAACACATTTCATAACCAATATATTTTTTATTTTCTGATGTTTTTGGATTTTTGAAAATTTTCTAGTTTTTGTTTTGTTTTTATTTCTCCCCCTAAATTTGTGCATATGAGAGAAACGAAAGTAAATGCGCAAATTTAAACTATCCTAAAACAAAAATTAGTCTTTAAAGCGAATCAGATTAAGAAAAAACTTAGGAGTATAAAGAAGAAAACGCAAACCGTAATTCACCGATTGAATCTGCATCCAAAAGGTCTGAGAACAGCATGCATAATCTCAGAACAGATCCAAAAACTCTTCATATCATTAAGCACTAACCCCATTTGTGATCTCTTCCTCTCTTCCTTTCCCGCAAAAGGACACATACTCTCAACAAAGATCTGAATGTTGTACAGTTTGAGAGATGTCTCCTATCATGTGCCTGGAACAGCCACTACCAACAAACCGAAGTCTGATGCTATGCCTCCATAGCTGCTCCGACACAGAGCGGGATTAATTGGTCTTTGGAACCCAGTCCATTTTGAAACTGGGTCAACCTTTGTCATCCTTGCACGGTACTCTCTTCTATGACATGTCCTGCTTATCACAAACAAAAGATGTAGAAATATTAGAATCGTTAGAATATTTGGGAGTTTTCACCTTTGGTACCCATCTATATTCAGGTTTAACCCATTTCTTTTTCGATCCTATGGATGGCTCAGTACTTGATTTGGAACTTGAAGCCGACTGCCTAGATAACTTTGACCTAACCGGTCTTGGCTTCACAGGAGCATCTCTTGAACTAGACTTCTGGGCCAGCATTCACTTCTTGTTCTTGGGAGTTGGATGCTTGACCTTGGGAGTTGGATGCTTGGCCTTGGGAGTTGAATTCTTGGCCTTCATGGCATTCCAGTCGTCAATGTCTGAACGTGACCTTGAGGGGTTTCTTTTGAAAAATCTCCCTCTTGGCGCGTTCTGCCAGCCTTGTGCATAGTACGGAAAATATGCATGATTAGGACAATTTTTGGCAATGTGATCAGGTGTTCCACAGTGAAAACATGTCTTTTTCTTCACTGTGAAATTGTTTCTTCCTGTCCCTGGTGGCGTATCTTTGCCTTGTCTCTTGTTGTTCCCACATGCACACTTGCCACAAGAACTTTATTGCGCTGGAATTGGTGTCCTGTATTTCTCAACAGCAGGTTTATCAGAAGCAGCTGAGTTCGAAGCAACAGACTCAGAGTTCAAGGAGTTATTGGTTTGTTCAGTAGTGCTCTCCTTGTTCTCATCCTCCGCTAATTTACCTGCACATCTAACAGAAACATCAATATTTTCAGCATTAATAACTCCTCCTGACACAAATCCAGTTGGTTTTCCATATTTGAGATGTGCCTCCCTATCAATTTCTTCTTGTTTCATAGGGATGGATGTGTAGTTATGATTGTAAGGAGGAGATACACTATCATACCCTAGACCCTTCTTTTGATTCCTTTTAAACTGCATGCTTTGGTCTATCATATTTGCAACCACCTCACTTGAGAAGTCATATTTTCTAACATCAAGTTTGGTGGTTTCAAACTTTCCTTTCAAAGATTCAACTTCAGCCACTAGCTCAGCATTTTGTTTGACTACATAATCATAGTTTTCACATTTGTTACTGTAGTCTTCCTGAAGTTTCCTAAAGTCCTTGGTTTTTGCTTCCAACTCAGCCTTCAGGGGTTTCTGTCCTTTCTTGAGTTGATATCCTTTATATCTCAGGTCCTCAACTTCTCTTTTAAAGATATCAATTTGTTCCCGAAGAAACTTAATCGTATCTTCACATGATTGAGAACATGAAACTTCACATGAATGAGAACATGACACTTCATTGATCGGAAGGTTTACAGAACTCTTTAAAGCGTCAAGCTCTTCAATTACTTCAGCAATACTAAGACGATTGAGATCTTTTCTCTTCTTGATGACAGCTACATTCATATCCCACGATTTTGGAAGTGAATTCAATAGCCTTTTGTTTATCTCAGATTTGGTTAAAAAGATCCCAGCAATATTCATCTCAGTAGTGAGTGTGGTAAATCGCTGCAACTGAGCTTCCAGGGTTTCTCCAGGGATATAATTGAACATGTTGAAATTTTGTCTTAAGATATCCTGACGACCCTCTTTCATGTTTTCAACTCCCTCGTAGACCTTAAAATCAATTAAAAAGCACAACTAGAAGCTATGATAAAAATTAAACGAAAAATTTAAAATGCCCTTTTTTTTAAAAGTCAACCTTAAAAGTCAATTTTAAAAAATCAAACTCAGAAGTCAAAGTTGAAAAGTCAAACTTAAAAGTCAAAACGAAAAGCTAAATTTGAAATTTAAAAGTCAAATGAGAAAGTCAAAGATCAAATTTTTAAAAGTCAAAGTAAAAAAATTTAAATAAAAGGTCAAAAATAAAATTAAAAAATTAAAAATTAAAATTTTTGGTGGAAAAAGATATTTAAAAAGAAAGAAATTGATTTTTGGGGTTAAAAGTGTCAAATTTCGGAAATAGGAAGCGACAGTAGTGTTTAAGTTTAAAATATGGGAGGGAAGGAACAAGGGTTCGGTTGGTCTAGTTGGCAAGGGGCGCTGACTGTGAACTAGAGGTCCCGGGTTCGATGCCCGGCAACCCCCAAAGTCTCTTGTAATTTTTATGAAGTCGCTGATGCGAGGCTGCTGCTGCGAGGATGAACCGACGCGAAGCGATGCGAGCCGATGCTATGCGAAGCGGAGACCTGTTGCGAGATGCGACACCGTAAACGCTGCTTACCGTAACCACGAGCAGTAAACTCCGAGGCCTCGGACCGTGAACTCCGAAACCCTAGCCGCCGGCCGCCACCCCTTCGCTATTTACGACTAAAAACACCGTTTTTTACCCTTTTTTGCTCCAAAACTCGATCAAAAACCCGTTTTTATGAAAAACGCGAAGAACAAACCCCACTTATTTTTGCGAGATCTATCCAAAAACGCAAAAATATTTCGAAAATAAGATCAAATATTGCTCCAAAATAGTAGTTAAAATTTATTTTAAGTTTTAATTTTATTTAATTTTAATTTTATTTAATTTTAATTTTATTTAATTTTAATTTTAATTTTATTTTTAATTTTATTTAGTTTTTTTTGTTGATTTGCAACTTCAAATTTTATTTTATTTTATTTTACTTTTATTTTTATTATTTTATTTTAATTTGTTTTATTTTTCTAGCATTTAAATTATGGTGTGTTAGTTTTTATTTTTAAATAGAGGTTTTATTTAGTTATTTTGAAATTAAATTAATCCTCAAATTTTTTTAATTAACTGGTAAAAAAAAAATTGGAAATACTGGGTAGCTATCAGGTAAGAGGGTAAGGAAGGTAAAAAGGTAAAAAGGTAAAAAGGGGAGTTCACAGCTGGAATCTCCCCACTCAAGAGTTTCCGGCCGCAAACTCGTTCTCAAAAGCTCTCAAGTTGCTGAAAAATTTACTTTCGATTTTCAGAAAAACAAATACATCATCGTGAAGGTAGCATCGTGTAGATCTCGAATATGTATTTTGTTTCACAGTTCACCATCGCATTGTGTGTTAAAATTAAAAAAACCTGATTCGAGGAGTTTACGGCCGTAAGCATAGGCCGTAAACTCTGAAAGTTGACGATTTCGATTCGATTTTATTTTATTATGATGCTATTTATCTTTGTGTTCACGAATATATGCTTATCATTTGTTATCTCAAAGAAAATAGTCGATTTTTAGCCACTTTTCGGAGTAAATATTCATAGGCCGTAAACTCCCAGTTTACGGCTCGTGAATTCGAGTTGTTACTGCCTCGGAATGTTTGAAAGAATTCAGTGATAACTGCGCATCGATTTTTCGAAGTAATTTTTAGGCCATAAACTAGAGTTTACAGCCCAAGAACAAAATTGTCAACTCACGTTTCTTTTGTCCGTAAACAGATTTGGTAATGATTGCGTAGTGTTTTTTTTTTGTGATCTTTAGACCTGAACCAAAGATTTTTCGAAGTGTTCTTTAGGCCGTAAACTAGAGTTTACGGCCCAAGAACCAAATTGTTAAAAGGTCTCGTTTTTTAAAAAAAAATTAAAAGGGGAGGGCAGTAAACATAAATCATTGATAAATAAATTTTATTTTGATCATATTTTTATTGTCCTACTTTTGGTCAAAATAAGTCTTATTGTTGGTGTCGGCAAATCTCAAGTTTGCGGATATGCACAATCTGGCAATCGTTCTTGCTGATCCACCTGTCATACATTCCGATATGCTATCAATGGTTCACAGGTTGCGTGAATGTTGTGTTGCATCAGCATTAACAGTCAACCCGGTGATATATCAGAACATTGTTCGTGAATTTTGGGAGACGGCGAGGACACAGATGGATGATGATGGAAATTTCACGGTTGCGGCGAAGGTGCAAGGACGAGACAACGTGATCAATGAAAGCTTTGTTCGAGAGGCGTTGTTGATTGACGATCAACCTAACTATCCGACGGAGATTGGTATCGAAGATGTTCAGAGAATACTACGACGGATGAGTTATGAGGGAACCTACCCGCCAACTTTGAAAAAGCTGCTCCATCCGTATTGGAGATTTCTAGCTCATGTGTTCGTGAGTTGCATATCGGGTAGAAGGTCTGGGGCTGATGAAATTTCTCAACGCACAACTGGTGCGTTGGTGTCTTTGGCTGCAGGAATTCATTTCAATTTCTCGAAGTTCATCCTAGAGGAATTTGTAATAAACATCCGAGCTTCTACGAGGGATACCTTTCTCCAATATCCCCGCTTCATTCAAGTGTTTGTCGATATGCAGTTTCCTGAGGTTAGAAAGGCGGGAGACACTTTGGATATGAAGTCTTTGGGTCCACACACTGTGGGACTCATTAAACAAAACAGAAGAGGAAAAGTCGTCTTCCGAGGGCGTTATCCATTGGAGAAATTTGGAAAGTTTATAGAATTAGATGAGACGCCAGTGTCATACGAATCGTCAGAACCAACTTCTTCTGAGAAAACATCTACTGAGGGTTCGACTCCAACAAACATAGTAATAGATGTGACTGAAGATGATGAAGATTCACCAACTCCGAAAGACCAAAGTGCTTCTAGTCATGAACACGAATCGAATGAAAGACAAGATGAAAGGGAAATGGTTACTGGTGATGATAGACATGACTCATTTGAAGATCTTGATCTTACGGGATTTGATAATGATGATATCGCGGCTTCCTTAGCTAGTAGTGCCAATGTTGTGTCCAACGAGATTCTTGACACAATTTTTCAAAATGTCGATGACGGTGTTTTGCCAACAACTGAGACCAGGAAGTCAAGCGAAACTCTTACTCCAACTTCTGAGCAGATGGTGTCAACTTCGATTCCAATGGAGGTAGTTGTGGTCCCGTGTCTATTTCTCCTACAACTGAACCATTTGTTAGTGTAATTCCTCTACAAGCTGACCAACCTCAATCAAAGAGGAGAAGACTTGATGCAAGACAATCCGAGCTAATTACTAGTTTGGTCAGTGGTCTTCCTACACCGCCAATTGCTACTGCTACTACACGACTTTCTACAATAAAGATGTTCACAACTGGACCTAGTTCAGTTTTTGATGTTGGCGGCCCCTCAGCTCCGCCCGGTTTTCCAGTTCCAAGATTCAATAGGGATGCTGCTTCTGAGAGGCTGGATTTGCACATGGCAGAAGAACAGCTTCGTTCGCCCAGTCCTCAAGGAAAGAGCATTTCTATAAACGAAGGGGGTGCTCCAGATGATGATCCATCTCTTGCTAGTTTACAAAAAGAGATCTCTGTGCTAAGTCAGAAGAACATTGAACTTGACATTCAAGTAGCTGAACTTCGTGCTCAGAACATTGAGCTTCGTACTCAAGTGTCTAAGCTTCAGTCAGATAGAACTTATCTTGGTGGACAGCTGGCAGAAGTTAAAAGGGATAAGAAAGTGAAAAGTAAGCAGATTTCTGATCTTCAAGAACATTTCAATCTACTAACTTCGAGCTACTTCGAATTGAAAAAAAAAACTTGGAGGATGATTTTGGTGAGAAGTATAAAACAAACATAGAAGAAGAAAGAATAAATCTACATGTGCAAGCATATCCAGTAGATGTGCCAACTGGTCAATCATCTGGTTCTGCTGAACGTATTGCAGTTGTTCCTCCTATGGCTCCTCATATTCAAGAGATAATTCGGAAAAATCAAGAAGATGATACTGAAAAGGAGCAGTTGTTATTCAAGAGAAATGCTACTCAGGGTGCTTCGAAAGGAGGACCTTTGATTACTGTGACTGATCTTGAACTTGTTCGGTTCAGAGATACTTTCGGGGATCGATCGGGTGTGGCTGCTTGGGGATTTCACGATCCTCTTCGGCTTTGGATTATTATTCGCAAGAGTGGTAACTCAGAGTTGTATAAAGACATTCGTGCTTTTAGTTCATTGACAAGAGTTGATCTTACGGAGCTATCACAAGCTCCTTTTATCAATCTATTAAATAATCCTCAAGTTTCGCAGTTCAAATTCTTTCTGGATGAGCAAGTCAAGAAGGGTTTTCCAACAATGCCAACTGCTGAGTCAGTCATTCTAGAGCATCCAGATGTGTTTGAAGCTTCTTCTGATAAACCTCTGCAGATGGTTATGTGGCCACCCATGACTCAAGTGAAACAATTTCCCATTGTTCAAGGTTATCAAGATGGATCGCTCGATTCTATGGAGTGCTGGGTTTATGATGAGAGTACTTGTGGTGCAGTCATTAAGCTCAAGAATGGGTGCATACGGTTATATGATCGAAGTGACCTACTGCAGTTCAGGAAGTGGGATATTCATTACCTGAGCAATTTTCAGATCAAAGTGGTTGAAGATATCTATGAGGAGGGAGCCAAGGCGTATACCAGGATGGTTGCTGAGATCTTGAGCAAGCAGATGTGGAATGGCGCTATGGGCCAAATGGATGTCATGCTGGTAAAGAAAGGAATGGGGCCGAGCTAGTCCAAACCAAGGGGGAGATTGAAAGACCCTGTATAGTGGTTTGCTCTAGGCATAATAGTTGATAGCAGTAGATGTGTAGCCATAATGTTTTTGTCATGAGTTTACGGTCAAGATGTGTTTACGGCCGTAAACTCCTTATGGCCGTAAACACCTTACGGTTGTAAGTCAAGTCTATAAATAGGGCGTTGTGTCAGACTTTATTCGTTGTTGATGCTTTCGTATTCTCCCAAGTTGTATCAGACGTTTTATAGCATTGAAGCGTATGCAAGCTTGGTTTTTGTTCTATATTTGCTTATTAATTTGTGTTTGCATCTGTGATTATCTTTGATCATTGGTAGATCTGTTTTTCGGGACTTTACAAGTGTTGCACAAAACCTTAGTGCATCCACTCTCCTAATATTTCCTTAGGTGTAAAATCCTGAATACTGCCAAACTTATACTCGAAATCCGAGTTTTCACTGTAACTGTTCTACTTCTATTGGCTTGATATGGTTTGTTCAGAAAGGAAATTTTGGGTTGTCACATATGAGGTGGGAAAAAGTCTTTAAAAGTTGTCCACTCAACCTTTATATAGGGGTTGGGTTTGAGACCTGGTGGAATTCTACCCGATACTGACGTAAAACGGGGCTTTTGGTCGTACCCGATTAAGTTACCGTAATTACGACTTAGATGAAACTAAATATTTTCCAAATGAAAATAGATAATATTTTAATGTTTTAAAAATGTATCCCAACACTTTTAAAACCTAAATAGAAGTCGCAATCAATTAATTTAAAACAAAGCTAACGGAAAATTTTGGAACGTAACGGCTTTATTAACGGAAACGGGTTACAGTGACAGAATAAATCACAGGTTGTCACACAACAGGAGTTTCCTCCTCAGGTTGATCGCTAGTGTTTGAGGTTCCTTCATCGATTAACTCTTGAAGTTCTTCAAGGTCAATTTGCCTCCCACTATCCCCTTGAAATAGGATTTCCCTCTCTCGGAAAACCCCTCTCCTCACAACTAAGACAACATTGTCACTCGGTCTGTAGAAGAATAACCAAAGGATTTTTACGGGTAGTTGATGAAAATACACCGCTTACTTCGACGCTCGATCATGTCGTGAGTCTCACGCCTCACAAAAGCCTCACAACCGATACCTTGATGTGTGCTAATGAGGTAACCTTCCTTGTCCACATCTCGTGAGGTGTTTTGGCAAGCTTTTTACTTGTGACTCAAATAAAGATATGGGTGCTAGTCTCCAAGGCATACCTACAGAATGAGATTGGTAACGAAGCTCGAATCATCATGGAACGAACCATGTCTAACAAGGTTCAGTTACGCCTCTCAGCCACACCATTAAGTTGTGGAGTCCTAGGTGGCGTTAACTGTGAAACAATTCTACACTCCTTTAGATGGTCCAGGAATTTGATACTAAGATACTCACCACCCCGATCAGATCGGAGAATCTTTAACTTCTTGACCAACTGATTCTCCACTTCTTGATTAAAGTCTTTGAATTTCTCAAAGGTTTCTGACTTATGCTTGATTAAGTAGATATAGCCATATATACTGTAATCATCAATAAAAGTCACATAGAAGCGGTTAGCATCCCTTGTAGCGGTTCTGAAGGGCCCACTCACATCGGTGTGTATGATATCCAATAAACCTTCACAACTTTCACAAGAATCTATGAAGGGTAACTTAGTAATTTTTCCAAGAAAACAAGACTCTCAAGTGTCATCCAACCTTAAGTCGAATGACTCCAAAACTCCAGCCTTCTGGAGTTGGTCTATGCGCTTCTTGTTGACATGTCCAAGAAGACAATGCCACAAGGATGCCTTATCCAAATCATTAGAAGAATAGATATGCAACACATTATTCCCTAAGTTGTCTAAAACCTTCACAATTTCATATACACCATTACAAGGTAATGCTCTAAACAAAAAACACCATTATAATAAGTAGTTATCGCACCAATTTTATTATCAAACGAAAATGTGAAACCTTGTTTGTACAAACCATGACAGGAAATAATATTTCTCGCCACGTAAGATGAGTAGCAACAACTATTCAAATCTATTTCTGACCCACTACTAAGAATTAAAGAGTAAACTCCAATCTTGGTGATAGGTGAACCCTTCCTATTCCTCATGATCTAGTTTATCTTCCCGTGCTCCACATCCTTACTTCTTTTTAGGCCCATCACATTAGAACAAATGTGAAATCCACAACCTGTGGCAAGCACCCAAGAGTTAGTACGTGATGAGTTTTTAGATAGAATAGTATAAATACCTGCATGGGTGGGTTTAACCTTCCATCCTTAACATCCTGCAAGTACTTGGGGTAGCTTCGTGATGTGCACAAAAGTACCCACTAATTTTAATATTTATATCCTAACAAACTTAGAATAACTATGCACTTATAGGCAGTGTACCTAGTTAGATTACAGTATAGCTTAGGTAAGTCGGGTGTCAATCACAGGGAACGGTGGTGAATTAATTTAAAATACTTGATTATCGGTTACAGGTCACACGAAAAGAATTAAAGAAATAGTTTAATAAATCTCAAACTAAAAATTAATTAACAACTCTCGATAAACTAACAGGAAAGCAAATCTCTTCAGGTACTTTGGTTTTGACAAATTACACCTTAAAAACATAGACAATTGCATACACAAATTCATTTATTCATGTTCACCGGTTCCTAAAATGATTAGATTCGCGTTCACTATAATTAATCCTTTAGCAAACAAGTCAATTCAAACAGTGATCAGTTGGTTAAACTAACATGCTTCCTAGTGTTCAGTTCGTATTAAGCAAGACTTGCAAATATAGTTAATCAAATTAGACATTCAATTAACCTCTTGTTGATGGTCATCAAACAAGGCTCACACATTAACTTACTTATTCTCAAGTTAATCCTAGTTTCACATTCGTTATTTCTAGACTTATAATCTCGATGGTCATCAAAATCATAAGAGACAAGCAATCAAGCAGATGTTCATACAACTCAATTCACTTAACAATTAACAGCAAATAATTATCATTAATACATAAGGATCTTTTAACAAGCTTACAAGATAAATTAAACATAAACAAACAATTCAATATAGCAATTAGTCTAATAATCAAAGCTTCATTCAATCATAAACACAAAGTAAAAGGTTTTTACACCCAAATTAGAAACTAAATACATAATAGTAACACAATGGAATGCTAAACATGGTCACGTTAACAACCCATATGATTACCGACATGTATCCGCTCTCCAACCCTTCCGATCTCCACTCCCGTTAGCTTAACGGCCTTCCGGCCGCCTTCTAAACCCTCAAAACGGCTTAACAGAAGTTTAATATCGACTAAATTAAGTTGGAAGTTGAATCCCCCTTTCTGGTTAGCTGAAAATCGACTTTTATAACCCTTATAGCCGACTTACGTACGCTGGGCGTAAGTCGGATTATTACGCGATTGAGTCTATCCATTGCCAACCATTACGCAGGGCGTAATCCAATATTATGCTGGGCGTAATTCAATTTGGTCATTACGCGGGGCGTAATTGGTCTAATCCAGCATTTTTAATTTCTTTTAGCTTCTAAGCCCGGTTTCCGCTTCAGTCTTTTCTTTTGTGCTTTATCGACAACGAATAGCTGCAAAACATAACTCAAAGCATTATGAGTACTTTTTAGTTCTAAAAGAGAATAATAAAGGCCAAAATATTAAGATATAATGCATAAAAATATATATAAAAATACACATATCACTTCGCTTCCAGTGCCCTTTTTCATGGCAATAGAAACACTCTTCTTCTTTTGGGATGGTCGAGGGAGTAGCAGAACCTCTTTTGGTTCCACTTGAGGAGTATCCATCAAGAGAGTTTCCCTTGCGGCTCTTGGAAGGAGCCTTCCTCTTCTTCCCCTTAACTTGCCCAATTGCCAAAACAGAGGCATTAGCAATAGGGTGGTTACAACATATTTTCCTTTGAGACCACTTTTAGTGGTCCTCAGAAGGCCTTGAAGTTTACTCAAAGTGACCTCCTCCTTGTTCATATGATAGGTCATGCGGAACTGACCATCACATGGAGGTAAGGAGTGTAGAATAATATCTATAGCCAACTCCTTATCAAAGATCACATTCATTTTGAGTAGACATTCCACAAACCCTTGCATTTTCTACAAGTGGCCCGTGATGGGTTCACCATCCTTAATCTTTGTCTTAATCATGGAGTAGATGATTTCATACTGCTCTTGAGGAGCACTCTGATGGAATCTTTCCATCAGGTCCTGGTGCATCTCAAAATGTTAGAATTCCTCATAGGACTTTTGGAGTTTAGGAGGCATGGTTGCAAGCATGATACAAGCTACCGTAGTGCCATCTCTCTCATGTGCCCTGAAATCAGCAATCTCCTGAGGAGTAGCATCAGACTCATCAATTTCCTTAAGCTCCTTGTCGAGGACATATTCCTTGTCCTCATAGAGAGTGACCATCCTAATGTTCCTAATCCAATGATTTAAATTAGCCCCATCAAATACGACTCTCCCATAAAGGTTCATGAGAGAAAAGGAGCCGGTAGGGTTTGAGTCAGAAGCAGTGTTGGAAGACATCTGAAAAGAAAGAAAGATAAAGTATAGATTAGATAAAGAGTCCTTAATATAACACCCAAAATGAAATATTAAGGCTAGGACCCAATACAATATTTTACAATTTGGAAGAGGGATGCCGTAATCCAACTTGCAAAATATTTGAAGGCAGGTAAATGACGATTTACCATTTTCCACCATGAAAAATGAAATAGTTATCAAGTTTTAATTGGATTGAAATTTCTAGATCCTTTAAGATTCATTGAACAATTCAATGGCATGTTTAAATCTCGATTATGCCCTTCAGGTTTGTAATTGGGATACCGAGGATCACAAAACAAGGTGTGAATAACCATGCAAATGTACTTGGTACTCTCAATGTCAATTATCACCTTACTAGTCCAAGTTAATGTGCCGGTTAACCACACACGCTCTATCAATGACTTGGTAAGGTGAAAAGTGTAATTTCATGGATTAGCATCAATTTCACATTTTCCAAAAGTAACTAAGATTGGGAATTTATAGAACATTTAGTTACTTTATAATTATCATTATACTTAATGAGAATTAACGTCCTATCCTACCCGTTCGGCTAATGATCCTCGACTAGTCTAGGAAGTGGTGGGTTAGAGTGGACACCCATTAAACCACCATGTTATAGGCTGTAACCTTATACCCCATTATAGACTGGCTTCGTGAATGAGGCCTACTAACAGTAAGAGTGACTTGTCTTATACATATATATAAATATTAAACCTATAATATTATAATAGTATAAGGGTTGAATTTTAAACTTTTAAAATTCTGGGGTTTGGAATTAAAGTATTCTAAAGTGACTTTACAAATTCCAAAACTTGACGGAATGTTTTAAAACTTGTCAAAACTCTTGAAGTCCATAACATATGAGTTTAATGACATCTTTAACAGAAAAAACCATTCATGTTCCATAACATCCATAACTTGAGGACAAGTTATGGAGTCCATTAAAAACATTTAAAACATTGTTTAACTAACACAATAATCAAATAATTCATAGAAGGTACACTTAAACTCATATGAACAAGACAATTCAAACCAAAAACATTTCATGTAATTAGCCTAACCATATAAACTAATACAAAACATGAAACTTTGACAATTATCTTGTGAATTGGATTAGCATGATCATTACCACATCAAAAACAGGTTTATAAGCTCAAAAACAGTTTAGTGTAATGATCCTAGTCCAATTCCATCCTTAAAACTCGAAAATCTGCACTTAGGAGTATCAACTCCTCGAGTGTATGAACTAACTCAATGAGTTGGTCTGATTTGTGAGGGAATTCAGCGAGTCTACTGTCTAGACAACAAAAAATCGATTTTTAATGCATTTCCAAGCAAGCAGCATCAATTATATTGGAAAACAATCCTCGGCTTTGATATCACTGTTGGGTTTTGAGCATTCTAACACTCTTATGTTGTACATGCAACCCTATATGCTTTGGATCTATGTATTTTCTAATATACATGCAAACTTTCAAAGTTTCCAAAACATCATCCTAACTAGCATACAACGGAGTACCTATACTACATAATCTAGTTAGATGACATACCTTTTGGTGTAGGTGAAACCTTGAAGCTTTAAGAGCCTAGCACCAATAGTGTGAATGCCTCAAATGGAACCACAAATCACCACCAACAATTGGAAGAGCTTGAGAGGAGATAGGATGCACTCAAAATCGGATAGCACTCTTACAAAGACTCTCGGTCCCGATTTTATGAAAAGGTCTTCTTATATAGTGTGGTTACATTAGGGTTACACCATGTAAACCCTAATGTGCATGAATTTCCACATTCCTCATGCTCCATGGGTTTTAACCTCCATGTAACATCCGGACTCCCAGGTATCTTATTATGCTTTTGCATGGAGTTTTGGAGAAGGACGCGGCGAGTAGGCGCTCAGACTCGTCGAGTAGGATCGCGCATGGTCGAACTGATTTAATGGCGGACTCGGCGAGTCCATGCGTGGACTTGGCTAGTCCATGTTGTTTAATGAAACCCTAATTCTCTGGGGCCTGAGCCCTATTTAAGGACCTTTTAGCCACCATTTGCGGCTATCAAACCCCTGAGAAACCCTAGAGAGTAAAGAGAAGGCTTGTAGTGCAAGAGAAGGGCTATTCCATCATTCCAAGTGTGATTTTGCAAGAAAGAAGGAAGGAGTACAAACAAGGAAGGTTTAGGAGCTTGGATCTATCATCCATTCATCAGAAGAGGTTACTAGAGGTACTAATCTATGCTCAAACTCGCGTATTTGGTGTTCTAGTTGAATATAGGGTTTCATTGTGCATTCTTTGGATTGGATTCGAAGTATAGGAGGTCCCAAGGTGGAGTTCTTCTTAGATCTGGACCTTAAGAGGTTCAGAGAGTCCCATTCACATTTCTTTTTGCTACTCCATTAGATATATGGCCCTAGGTTGCCATTTTAGGGGTTATTTCACCCAAAGAAGCTTTTTGGTCATTCCATGAGTGTAAAGGTAAGACCTTTACGTGATTATAGTGGTTGGTAAGGCCAGATCTATGGACTAGGGGAACGGATCTGGCCTCAAGAGGTCATTTGAGTTTGAGCATGGCATGAACTCGCTGAGTCCAAGAACAGACTCGGCGAGTAGGATAGTTTTCCCCCATGAATCACACAGTTGGTGACTCGCTGAGTTGGGGAAGTGACTCGGTGAGTCATTGGGGATTTTGAGGAATCGAGTTCTTGACTGAACTTGCCGAGTCACAATTGTGCACTCGGCGAGTTTGGTCAAAGGGTTGACCATTGACTTTTGTTGACTTTTAGGGTTTGGTCAACAATTGGACTTGTGAACTGTTTGAAGGGTAAATTGGCCTTTTAGCCTTCTTAGAGGACGTGTGAGGATTTAGTCTAGCTTGGAGAGCCGTTATTAATTGAGATGATCATTTATGTGTTTAGGCAGAGGTTAGATTAGTGTTACGTGAGCGAGATATTACCAAGACATCCGAGGTGATTCTTCTCACTATACATTACCTAGAGTGGTATTATGAGTTGACCGAAAGGTTTTATGTGCTATGTATGAGATTGTGTGCCATGTATGAGATTATGTGCTATGTGATGTATGTATGATATATAATTGTATAGACCGGACTGGAGGGTCCAACGAGACAGACCAGGCCGGAGGGCCCAACGAGCTATGACTGGACCAGAGGGTCCAACGAGCTACGAGACTGGAGGGTCCCGCTGAGACACGTTGGCTGGAGGGTCGTACAGTAGCCTCGAGTGGTGTATGTGTTGTAGGTGGTATCCTGGGGATCTCACTAAGCATTTATGCTTACAGTTGTTATGTTATGTGTTTCAAGTACTAGCGAGGATCGTGGGAAGGTGCCGAAATGAACCATACACACCGAGAGGAGATTTGATTTATGATCTTGGGGACATGTTTGATTAAAAATATTGTGAAACACTTTTTGAGAATGTTTTATATTTAAATTGTGGTTGTTGAAAAACGAAAAATTTGTTTTGAAAATCTCGTCGTTACAAGTTGGTATCAGAGCCTTGGTTTGAGGGATTCGGATGCACCTTCGGGCGTATCTGAACTCAAACTGTGGGTTTGAGAAATTTTCAATAAATAAGAACTGATTTTTATAAAAATAGCAATAAGTTTTGAAACAACCAAAACGGAGCAGTGTGTACGGTCAGTCAGCGCCCGAACGGTGAATCCTCAAAATAACCTTACATTATGTGTTATGAGAATATGGTATGTTATCTTATGCATGATAAAGTAGGCTAGGTACTCATATTAGGACGAGAATGGCCTGATTTGTGATGCCTTAGCCTAGGAGATTACTGCTGCTATGAGATGCCTTGATAGTGAGTAGGTAGTAGCTAGAAGCTCATAAGAGGTCTATCGGAGGGTAGCCAATGCATAGCGAGAGCAGAGTACTTGCGATCCGGGATCCAAGGAGTAGGACTTGGGGTGAATGCTGATGCGGTGTGGTCAGTAGTATAGGGCCCGTACTACTGAAGACGCCGGATCAGTGAGCAATCCAAGTAAGAATCCTTTGGATATTGGAGGACGAGTAGGGTTGCGTTATCGAGTGTGAGTATGCTCGATCAGGTCTCTGATATTTTTATGTTGTATTTCAGAGACATCATGGTTGGGACACGACATAGACCGGGGAGTAGTGGTTTCAGCGACGAGGAGATCTGTCGATTGATTCATGAGGAGGTGGCTGCTGCCATCCGAGCTGAGATTCCAGAGATGTTCGGGGACATCAAGATCATATTGATTGAGACCTTTGACGAGCGGTATGCAGCAGTGACTGAGGTTGCAGCTGCTGTAGCTACTGCTGTTGTTGTTGCTGCCAGACCTCAGGGAGGTGACTTGTTGTTGTTTCGGGAATTCAGCAACACGAAGCCACCAGAGTTTGATGGGATGCAGGACCCAATTGATGCGATAAGATGGATTTCTGACATCGAGGGATGTTTCTATACATGTTCTTGTCCAGAGCACCTGAGGGTATGGTTCGCTCTGAACCAACTCCGTTTGGGGGCGAAGGATTGGTGGAAGTTCGTGACGGTGAGCTTCACTCTGGCAGAGATTTTTGAGGTGACCTGGGAGAGGTTCACCGCCATGTTCAGAGACGAGTATGTTCCCCCAGTGGAGAGGGAACGGTTGATTCAGGAGTTCTTGACCCTCAAGCAGGGTACTGATTCTATCACAGTTGTTACCAGGAAGTTTCATGAGAGAGCGATGTTTTGCCCTGAGTAGGTGTCTACCGAGCAGGCTTGCATGAGCCGGTATCTGAGTGTTCTGAGGAGAGATATTCGGGAGTTCGTGGCGAACTCGACTTACCAGACATTTGCTGAGCTCCAGGCAAATGCCCGAAAGAAGGAAATTGAGTTGGAGACTCAGGCCATGGAGGAGGCTGAGTCACAGAGGATGGATCGGCGGCCGGCTCAGTCTCAGCCGGCAACCAAGCGGGCTAAGCCCACTGATTCGAGATCTGGGAGCGCGAAGGGCCGCACTTGTGGGAAGTGCGGCAAGAGTCACGAGGGGTCGTGCAGCGCAGGGGTATGCTACAAGTTCGGGAATGAGGGGCATATCGCGAGGGATTGCCCCAAGGGATTCTTTGTTTGCTTCCATTGCAACCAGACCAGCCATCGGAAGGCCGAGCGCCCTCAGCTAGGGCTACCGAGGTTCAACCAGTGAAGGCCGAGGTGCCAAAGACTCGTGGGATGGCTTTCCAGTTGACAGTGTAGGAGGTCCGTGCAACACCCGACGTTGTGGACGGTATGTATTCTTCTCTCTATTTATTTGAGTTTGAGATATTATGCTTATATCATGTTATGCGTAGGTACTTTTCTTGTGAATTTTATACCTACCTTAGTGCTATTTGACTCGGGAGTGAGTCGATCTTTTGTGTCGTTAGGTTTTAGTCGTCGTACTAATATTTTTCGAGAGGCCTTGAGTCGACCTCTGTGAGTTTCTATAGCTAACGAGCGAGCAGTGTATGCCACGGAGGTGATACGAGGATGTAGACTTGATATCTTCGGTGTGGGGTTCCCGATCGATCTAGTCCCGATTGCAATGGGGGACGTATGTGTCATAGTGGGCATGGATTGGTTGAGCCAATTCGGAGTTATTATAGACTGTGAGCATCAGTTGGTGACGATTCGAGACCCTAGCGGGGGAGTACTTACGGTGTACGGTAAGGGTACCCGTCCTGAGTCAGCATTTTGTTTGGCTGCTAGGGCGAGGCAGAATTTGCAGCAGGGTTGTAGGGGATTTGTGGCTTATGTGATGCACACGTGAGTGGCCGCTGGGAGGCCAAGTTTGATTGATGAGGTCCCGATTGTGCGGGAGTTTCTGATGTTGTCCCCGAGGAGTTGTCGGGTGTGCCTCCCGAGAGGCAAGTGGAGTTTCTTATCGACTTGGTGCTAGGGGCGGCACCTATTGTCAAGGCACCCTATCGCCTTGCACCGCCCGAGATGCTGGAGTTATCCTTGCAGCTTCAGGAGCTGCTGGGAAAGGGGTTTATTAGACCGAGTAGCTCACCTTGGGGAGGGCCGATCCTTTTTGTCAAGAAAAAGGATGGTTCACACCGGATGTGTACTGATTATCGAGAATTGAACAAGCTGACGGTCAAGAACTGTTATCCGTTACCGAGGATCGATGACCTGTTTGATCAATTACAGGGAGCGTCTTGGTTCTCCAAGATAGACTTGAGGTCGGGATATCACCAGATGAGGGTTCGGGATGAAGATATCCAGAAGACAGCTTTCAGGACTCGTTACGGACATTACGAGTTCGTGGTGATGCCTTTCGGGCTCACCAATGCACCAACAACATTCATGGATCTCATGAACAGGGTGTGCAGGCCGATGTTGGATCGTTCAGTGATCGTATTCATCAATGATATATTGGTGTATTCGAGATCCAGAGAGCAGCATGAGGAGCATTTGAGGGAGATCCTCGGAGTTCTGAGATCGTCCAAATTCTCCAAGTGTGATTTTTGGTTACGGGAGGTCCAGTTCCTAGGGCACCTCATTAACCAGTAAGGGATATTGGTCGATCCGGCAAAGATCAAGGCGGTAATGATTTGGGAGGTGCCGAGGTCACCTACCGAGATCTGAAGATTCCTTGGGTTGGCTAGTTATCATCGGAGATTTATCATGGATTTCTCTAAGATCGTCGTGCCACTCACCAAATTGACCCGAAAGGGTGTTGCTTTTTCGTGGGGTCTGGAGCAGCAGTCCTCATTTGAGATACTTTGCCAGAGATTATGCGAAGCTCCGGTGCTCGCACTCACGGAAGGGATGGAGGATTTTATGGTGTACTGTGATGCATCAATATCAGGGTTGGGAGTGGTCCTTATACAGAGGGGGCATGTGATAGCATATGCATCGAGGCAGCTGAAACCTCATGAGTCGAGGTATCCCACCCACGATCTAGAGTTGGGGGCAGTGGTGTTCAACCTCAAGATCTGGCGTCACTATCTATACGGGGTTCGGTGTACTATATACACGAACCACAAGAGTCTGAAGTACTTGATGGATCAGCCCAACCTGAATATGCGCTAGAGGAGATGGTTGGATGTGGTAAAGGATTACGACTGCGAGATCCTGTACCATTCGGGCAAGTCTAATGTTGTAGCCGATACCCTGAGCCATAGGGCGGAGGGCGCCCCGATACGAGATGTTTGCTTGAGATTGACATTGATGACTCTGGTGTGGGACACCATTCGAGGGGCCTAGGCGGAGGCCGTGAGACCGGAGAACAGCAAGAGGGAGCGAGTGATCGGGCAGGTATTGAAGTTTGTTACCGATAGTCGAGGACTTATTGTAAGGGTAAAAATGTTGTAATTAGTCAATGGGCTTAGGTCTTCATACGAAGGGCTTCATGTCTTCGTATGTTATGTAATTTATTTTTCTAAGGCAATGTATTCGAAGCTTAATGTTTAGTCCTTAGAATATTTTTTGTACGCTTTCCTTCCTATAAATAGGAGTGTTTTATAGAGTCTTAGAAAGAGAGAGTATTTTACAGAATATTCACTTATACTCTGTAAACTTGAGAAGCGTAATAGAGCTGAATCAGAAATTATATTTACATTGGTGTTCTTATTTTGTTTATAGCTGTTTGATCATTTAATACTCTGATTGATTTCATACTCGATTCTTTAAATCTACAATTGGTATCAGAGCAAGAATCATTTCTCTAATCTGATTTTCACATTTTCTAAATTTTTTAAATCAGTTGTCTGGTTTAAAAGTTTCCGCACTTTTGTGAAAAGTAAAAATTGCATTAGATCTCTTTCTGTGATTAGATTCTGCTATTGAATCATTAAATCGAGTGTTCTACTAGTGATTCCAGCAGTTGAATCATATAGTTTGTTGTCAATTCCTCAAAGTTTTCTTCAGTACATCAATGGCGTCCTTCAATGTGAATTCAATGACTTCATTCTCTCATCTTCTAGGATCATCCACTAAAATTCCTATGCTAATTCCTAAATATTACAATCAATGGGCTAATCGTATGCAGGATTATCTTAATGGTCTGGATGAAGAACTATGGAATTGTATTTCTGGTGATCGCAATCCTCCATCAAATGTTCAACCAATTGGTGCATCATCTGGAAGTTCCAAGGTAGAAAATCAATCCACTCATCTTAAGCAACTGGAGAAAAGATGTATGAGGGAGTTGTGAGGTGCTTTGCCTCCTGTGGTGTACAATTATGTGAGATCATGTACTACTGGAAAGGAAATCTGGAACAACTTGAAGGATAAATTCCAAGGAAGTGAGAAGACTAAAATCACTTCAGTCAAACAATGTCTGGTGGAGCTGAAGGATTTTAAGCAAAAAGATGGTGAAACCATAGAAGTTTACTATGATCGTCTTAATGAATTGATATATCGATGCAATCGATATGGTATCACCATGTCAGCCATGGAGTTCAATTTGATTTTTGTGATGGGTCTTTGTAAAGAATGGCGTAGTGTGAGCATGATGGTTAAGAATCAGCAGAGCTTTGATACGTCAACTTTGAATGATGTTTACAACCAACTGAAGTCACACGAAAGTGAAGTGAATGAAATTGCTGAAGAATCAAAGGCAAGCCTAGGAGGTCCACTAGCATTAGTTTCGAAGATTTCTGAAAGGGAAGCTGAGAAAGACGGTTCTGATGATGACGAAGGGTTTATCATGAACTCTGATGATGAAGCGATTGCTTTCTATTCTAACAATCATGTGAAAAAGTTTTTCAAAAAGCCATTCAATCCAAATGTAAAGTCATCAGATTCAAAAGGAAACTTCGCAAGTAAGAATGTTGTGGATGAGAAGAAGAAAGAGGAAAAGAATGATATGAAGCTTACTGAAGGAAAAATTGTGAAAAAGTTAAAGGGAGATACTGGATTGGATTGTCATTACTGCAACGGCCCTAATCATTTAGCAAATGACTGCAAGTTGAGGAAGAGGGAGGAGAAGAAGAATAAGATGAAGGATGAAGCGTACTATGTGGAGAAGCTTGAAGAGCTGCGTACTAAGGCGAAGAATCTTTCATTGGTTGCTCATGGTGAACAAGAAGGGGATGGAACATACCAAATCTGGTCATCTGGATCAGATGATGAAGAGATGAGGCATCCGACTCATGGAGCTATGTATGCGAAACTAGAAGAAGACTCAGATGAGGAAACATACGAAGTTTATGGGAGATGCTTCGTATCAAAAACAGCTGATAAATCACCAACGATTACAAAGTTACGTAATATTCTTGAATCCTTTAATATTCCAATACATGCATATAATTTTGATTTACTCTCTTTTAATGATTTCGATTCAGTGATATCTGCTAGCAATGAGGCTAAAAAGCTGTCTGATCAATTGCTAGAGACACAAAAGAAATTAGATTCGAAAATGGCTAAGATAGAGTGTGTAGAACATCAAATCACTAATATCATGGTTGATAGAGATAATTTGTCTAGTGATTCGAAGTTGTTGTTAGCCCAAAGAAATATCTACTGTAATTCGGCTAAACGATTGTATGGAAAATTAACGAAACTTCATCATTCATGTGAAATTAGCAAAGAATAACATAGAAAATTATTGCCTTTTTTAGCTTACGAAAGAGATACAGTAGATAACATTTTGTATGATTGTGAAAAAGAAATTGATGATTGTCACACCCCGCTAAAGCGGAAACGCAATATTTGACAGCGATAATGGTTTCATTGCAAAAGATAAAGATACATCACCATAGCAATATTCAAAAGTTTACAACCCATAGCTTAAAAGAAACAAGTACAAGTTTTTCCAAAATAACATTGTTCAAAATATAACTTCATAAATAACTTCAACACGATGCAGCATGCTCTATGATGATGAATATTTATATCCACTTACTAATTATTTCCTGAAAAAGCATGTAAAACGAGCGTCAACTATGAAAATAGTGGGTGAGTTCACAAGTTTATAAAATCAAGATTTGGAATATGGCTTTTCATAAATACAAGTACATTGCTTTAATGAGAAACAAAGTTGATTGCTATTATTGATAACTAGTTTATTACTAAAACGAGAAACGAGTTTGTATGTGTATGAGCAAACAATGAGTCTCAACCAAACCTATGACTGAAGCCCTATCGAGATCTATGCTTATCGTTCCATAGATGAATATGGTATCATGCACTCCAGCAATAGGGTGAGTGAGGAGTTGTTAATTCCTAATAGCGCTATCGATAATGACCATTGGCTCAAAGAGTTAATGGTTAGAGATAAGGGAAGGGCCATAGTACGATAAGTTCTCATGTTCCGTGTTGCATAGACATATATAGAGAGACATAGCAATACAATAGCAATCATGTTTGATACAAATCAATTTAAATACAAAATGCAAATAATAGTTTTTCTAGACATGCTTTTCCACCCCAAAACATTAAAACTGAAAATAGGGGAGTGCGTGAATACTCACAATATGCAAAATATAGCAACCAAGTTTATACGAGTCAAATAAATACAACAAATATAAATAGTTTAGGACATGCTTTTCCACCCCAAAACATTTAAAAACCGAAAATAGGGGAAGTCGTGAATACTCACAATGTTTCGAGTAGGAACGAGTGGTGCCTCGGAATACGCCAACGTCTTAATACCGGGATCCTACGACATCAAATACACACTAGTGATTTTCCATGTCGAAATCTAATGCTAATATACTAAACTCTACATATAGTGAAATGCCAATTTATGTTATAATATTGGATTTTATATTAATTGGTTACACTTTTTCTGAAATGATGAAATTCTACAAGTCATGCAATTAATACAACTTTGGGATATTAATTTTCCAGATTTAGTAATATAAATTTAAGGGTGTTTCAATTCATTTAAAGGTGTTTTAAAATCCTAAAAATGTAAAATATTATCAAACAGTTTCCAAAAATTGTCAAACCTTCTATTTTCATTCTAAATACAATAGAGGTTTTCCAGAAATTTTTCCTTGAATTTTTGATATGGTTAACTATTTTCCAAATTTTTTAGCCTTCATAACAACATAAATTCACGAAAAATAGCATTCAAAGGATAAAAATTCTCAAACTTTTTATTTTAATGTTATTACACATTAATAAGCTGGGAAAATATAAAAATGGATTTCCAATCTGTTTAATTATATTTTATGATTTTTGAGCATTTATTCAAATAAAAATTTAAATAAATAGAAAACAGTTTCCAAAATTACTCAAACTTTTTATTTAACTGTTATTATATATAAATAGGCTGGAAAAAATATAAAATATATTTTTCAGTGGGTATTACTATTTTTCCTTGTTTTATCCCCTTAAATAATCATCAATTGAAGAATAAATAATAAACAGTTAAAATAAATTACCAAAAAATTTTGTAACATCATTTACAGTGTCAACAATCTGGTAAAAATACCAAAAGTGGTTTTCATATTGTATAATCCGGTTTTGGGTATTTATGTGCATTTAACTGTATTTAAGTGTATTTAACATTAGAAAATAGGAGAAAAATAGTATACAGTAAAGAAAAATCATAAAACTTTTTATGTAACCTTATAATGTACAACATGATGTTATGGTAAATGTTCATGAATTGTGGATAATCAGAACTATTTTTCCTATTTTTAGGTTATTATAATTATCAAAACTTGGGAAAAATAGAAAGGCATAATAAAAAAATCTGAAATTATTTATCTGAGTCTCCCACCACAGGTAAGAACTGCGAAAATGGTTAGATACAATTTTCACACTATCTAAAGTGGTTTTGTGATTTATTGCACCCAAACAAAAAGAAAATCGAAAATCATACTAAATAGCAACATAAATCGATGAAAATTAATGAGAGGTCATTATTCACCATTGGGGTTATCCAAGAGTTTATTCCGGAGTTATAGACCTCTGGAAGTATTTTATGTGATTTATTCCCTTGTTTTCTTGCAACAATTTTAATAAATCAAGGAAATGATAAAAACTCTTGGGATTTTCTAGATGTTCATATTACCTTAATGGAAATCTGGAAAAATTTCGATTTGATCAACAAGAAAGAATTTTAGATATTTTTATAGACAAAATCATTTACATGCACTATTAACAATGTACTTTGATCATCAAGCTCTTTAGCTTGGTGTTCATCACATGCATCACGGTTTGAAGACCATGCATGGAAATATGTTTGTCATAGTGATGTTTTTAAAGGAAATACTTGAATGCATAAGGTGTATGAACCTTGAAAACTTGTAAAAATCTGAACTTTAGTGTTTGACATAGGTTTTGGTCCTTGGATTTCACCATTAAACAACATGCACATTGTTCTTGGGTGAAACCCTACCACCATCATCATCAAACTCGACATTCATGAACATGTTCATGAATGTTCATAAAGAATGGTGTAGAAGGAAGAGAAATACAAGAAAACCCTTTAAAAACAAGAAGGAAAAGTAAGGAAGGGTGAAAGATTTTCGTGTATACCTTGAAGATTAGCCTTGGAAGATGAAGATTTGAGTGTGGAGAGGTGTACTTGACTGAAAATTTTCGTGAGTCTAGAGAGAGAGGAAGAGAGTTTGAGAGTTGAAAGGGTGGAGTGTGAGAGAGAGTGAAGAGAGAAGTTGAAGAGTAGGGAATAAGTCTTAATGATTGAGTTTTGGGAAGAGAGAGAGCATGGGGAGAGGGGATGGTCGGATTTTGTGAGCATTAAAGCCTCCTCTCTCCTAAATTCAAACTTTATAAAACTCCCTCCTTAATTTTTATAAAAGTGTTTATTAAGGCAATTCTTGATTTATTTATAAATGTTGTTTTAACTAATAAATTATGATTAATGTATGATAATTTAATTTTATATTTCATTGATTATAATCCATAATTTGATTAATAAAAAATTGATATTAGGAAGTTTATAGCCAATTTTATAAAGTTTTTAAGCTTTAAGGTTTATAAATTTGGATTTTGGCTCTTTAGGGTTTTTGGAACATTGTTTGATATTCACTATCATATTGGAATGAAATTAGAATATTTTAATTTATTTTTAGGGTTTTATACCCTTTTTCAATTGTAACAAAGTTTGAAGTTTCATTCTAATTATGGTATTGGCATTTCCTATTGTAGTTAAGTAACTTACTAGAATCGTAAGAGTCAAGTATATTAATCCTAGATCTTAGTTGGATCCTAGTTTATGCATGATTTTGACCTAATTTATACTACTAGGCCATGGCATGTTGTGCATGAATGGTTTTTATAAAGATGCATGAGTCCGAGAATGACCTGAATTGACAGTTGTCACACTGATGATATTATTTTTGGCTCAACTGAACGTGCTTTGTCTAAAGAATTCGAAGATCTGAGGAAAAGTAAGTTCGAAATGAGCATGATGGGAAAAATTAACAATTTTCTTGGTTTAAACATTCGTCAAAATAGAGAAGGCATTTTTATAAATCAAGAAAAATACACGAAGAATCTACTCGAAAAATTTGGATTGGTGAATAGCACGAAATTACGCATTCCAATGTCAACTGGCATTAAACTCACTCCTTCGTTCGATAAACCTGCCGTTGATATTACTTTATACAGAAGCATGATTGGATCTTTACTCTATTTGACTGCAAGTAGAGCTGATATCATGTTTTCTGTTTGTAATTGTGCAAGGTATCAATCAAATCCTCGAGAACCACATCTAACTGCTGTAAAGAATATCTTTCGTTCTCTCAAAGGAACATCTTCGCATGGATTGTGGTATCCTTCGAATACTGGGTTTTTCATACAAGCATATTCGGATGCTAATTTAGGAGGATGTAATCTGGACAGGAAAAGTACAAGTGGAGTATGTCAATTACTTGATGGTAAATTGGTAAGTTGGCAATCGAAAAAGCAAACGTGTGTTTCTATCTCAACAGCCGAAGCTGAAGATGTTGCTGATGCTGCTTGCACATCACAGATAATATGGATTCAAAGTCAATTACATGATTATGCAATTAATATGAAAAAGATTCTCTTATATTGTGATTCACAAAGTGTAATAAGAATTTGTCATAATCCTATGCAACATTCGAAGACCAAGCACATTGCTCTTCGTTATCATTTCATCCGAACAATAAACTCGCATCACCTTGTTCTCAGATACAAGAGAAATAATCATGCTCGCTCGGAAGTCCTCAACCTCTAAAATCGTAATCCTTCACATTCTCACAAATATTTCTTTTATCATTTAGCACCTAGTCTACTCTCAACCCTACAGTCGGACCTCTAAAGGATACCCACGGCATGCTTCAAAACATCTCGCCGCCTTCCCCCTTCCAACAACTATCTCAGTCCATTGTGACACACAAGTCATGAAACTCTCATTATCCCAAGCGAATACTAAAATCCCCATTGAAGATCGGCTCACCGTGACCTTTGTCGTCTACGGCTCATTAGTTCCATGCATCTCGCGGTACCTCCCAAACCAAGCACTGACCTACACTGATCTAAAACACCAGATGACAACCAATACCCTTCAACATGGAACTCCTCTCTGAGTCTGAAATCTCATATTGCCTACCTGACGCACCACCAGAGCCAAACTCAAACTCGAGAGTTTGGTCTGACCCAGAGTTGGAACCACTCGTCCCAATGAACCACTCAACTCATGACTCATGACTCGTAACCCATGCGTACCTCACTTATCCACTCCCCTTTGATCGTGACAACCACTACTCAATTCAGAATATAACAATTCCCGACAAATATGGAGACCCTAGTCTTGTTGGGTTTTGAGCATTCTAACACTCCTAAGTGTACATGCAACCCTAAATACCTTGGATATATGTTTTCTCTATTATACATGCAAATAAGAATATCCAAGGTATTATCCTAATCTAGCATACAAACACAATGACTATAGCAAGATAGAATACATACCTCTTTGGAGAAGAAAGCCTTCATGAAGCTTGAGTGTCTAGTGCCCCAAGTGTGACACCTCAAATGGAATCACAATCATCAAAACACTTGGAATGACTTGAGAGAATTCTACACTCATGAAATCGGCTAGCCCTCTCTAGAATTCTACTACTGCCGATTTTGTCAAGAATAATATCTTTATATAGTGTTACAATTAGGGTAAACCCTAATTGTCATGACTTTCCATTTCCTTGGATCCATGGGTTCAAATACACCATGGAGCATCCATGGACCATCCTATGGGTTTTAGCCCAACTTGATTATCCATGGAGCATTAGCCCACTATACAAGTATGGATGATTTACACAATCAACCCATATATATTTAATTAGTCTTCTTTTGATCACTTAATTAATCCTAGATTAATTCTTGATCAATACTAATTAAATAATCTTATTATTCTTATTATTAATATACTGGAACTTATAATATATTAATAACCATAAGTGTCTTATTTCTCTCATCCAAGTGCATGATGGTATGCAACCCAAATGGACCATGTCGGGTCGGGTCAAGTCTTACCAAATATAGTTATGGACTTAGACATTAATCCAACAGTCTCCCACTTGGATAAGTCTAAAACTATTATTGCGTATGACTTCAGGAACCAACTGGCAATCGTAGCTCTCAAAAGCTTCTGTCGAACTCTGACCTTGTAGATGAACTCTAACCTTTGTCAGTGACTTGTCCATTAGATAAGGGATCATATATTCCTCCATTCTAGATATCATATGGACTGAGACATGGATTATAATCATTCTCTCTGTCCATTTGTTGTTTCCCAATTTCCGATTTATGACGACTGACTAATTGAACAAATCAAATCAGTCCTGGCCCGGCCGAGCACTTCCATTTGTCATCATCAAATCATCGAGGGGCCCACAGATATCACTTTCATCCCGAAGGTAAAAGGAATGGATAAACTTCGACTCATATGGCTTGTTCTACTACTCGTTGAATCATACACAAAGGCACGTTTTATAGCACAGAGTTACCAAATGCGGTTTCGCGCAATCAATGTACTATCAACTCATAGTAACAACTCATATCTCTAGGTTTGAAGAATATAAGATATTATCGTCTCATGATCACTCGTGATAAAATCCATGAAGTGATTCCAATGAGCGCGGGTTGAATCCAATACTCAGAACTTATGAGCACTCATGAGTGTTGTAGCCTTGTCCAACACCTTAGACCTCTACAAGCCAACCCATGACAGTCTTAATTCATATCTACTTCCAACATATGACCGACTGTGGATGGTTTGAATAACTTAGTCATTCCGGAGGAATAACCTAGTTTATTCGGGAAGTCAAAACATGCAAAGTGAAACACAATAATAATTGAATCCAATATGGTCTCAGAACTTATGAATATAAATAAAACACCTTTTATTTATCACCATATGATTACACATTATTCATTGTATACTGTTTCAGCTATCAACTTTAATCTTGAATTTAAAACAATAGTTGTTCCATGCTCCAAGCATGTACACTATGTTTTTCTCAAACACTAGTCATGCCATACACCAAGTATGCATACTATGTTTGTCTATGATCTTTACTTTGTGAACTAGATCAATTGAACATAACTTCACTGATTCTCTTTTCACACTCCCAAATCCTTACCGCAAATGCAAGAATTCCAAATTCATGCCATTTACTGAAATCTGTTAGATTCTAAACTTATATGCATTGATCCTCTTGTAATGATTATGCACAAAGTCATAAAGACTTGACAACAATCATTACAGAGTATTCCAAAGGAGATCAACTCCTTGGAAACATCCTTCTTGCATTAAGTTTCCTTAATCTTACACAGATTGAAAATTCTAACTTTAAAACATTTCCAGATTCCATTTTGACTATCACTTCTGAACAAGAGTTGCCTCCTTACAGATTATGTCAATATGGTCCTTCCAGAATTATCACTATACTTCCAACTGTCCTTGAGCAAGCAATCTTTGGTAAACCTTAGATTGTCCTCGACAATTGTTTAATCCTTTTAGTCATATCCAGTTCTAAACCTTTTCCCTTCTTAATGCCCCAGGCATTTGGAAAATTTTAGAACGGATGATTATAGCACATGTAATCGATCCTATATCCGAAGCATATGGGACACGATTCATGATGTCTCACATAAAGACTAAACTAGTCTTTTGCTATAATATGTCCATTTCAATTTGCCAAGTTCTCATAATTCAGATTATGAAAAGGGATGCCGTAATCATAATCGAATTTTAGAACGCAAATAATGGACCCATATACAGAATTTCCTTATGTTGAGCCATTCCAACATGAAATTCATATATATTTCCTTGACTAAATGATTAAAACCTCACGATCTAAGCTTATAGATTTGAGATGAAGCATAATTTCCTCTCCCTTAATTATAGCAAAACAACTTTTTCCCAATTGAAACTTTTGTTTTCTATAATTAACATTGCTAGCTTGCAATACTTAACATAATTATCATGCTCCCACTATCATGATGATTATTAGCATAACACTTATGCTCCCACTAGCTTTGACATGTACTCAGAAATCAGCTGACTTTCTTACCAAAGTTCAGATTTCTGATACTAGATTGTTTTGATAAGACTTTATCAAAATCATACACCTTCCCTTAGATAGCACACTTGTGTATCTAAACAATTATGAAGAGGGATGCCGTAATCATAATGTTTAGACCTTTTTGCCACTTCTCACAAGTCCATGTTAGTGTGCCGGTTAACCACACGCGCTCCACTAACGACTTTGAGAATGCAAATATCACAATTGCTATCAAGCTAAAATCTACTTAGTGAAAGTGTTTCCTCACCATCACTTTCATGAATCGGAGAGAAACCTTATGACACTTAGATTTGCTGGTGTATGTGTTCTTATCCATGTGAATTGTCATAACCATAGTCACAAGACAAGGGTAATAACAAATCCAAACTCATATGGACTGAACTCAATCTTAATTTCTTGCCACCTGGCAGCTCAAGGGCCTACCATTGCTTCCAAGTTGTTGTGCAACCAATTGAGAACTCTAAGAACTCATATGCAAAGCCAACTTTAACTGGAATGGACACAGAATAAGTCAACACGATAGGTTATAAACCTCAAGTCGTGTGCTAGTGAAGAACTTCAGGTTTTATTCTTGATTAGTTCTTGAGACTTTCAAGACCTTTAAGACTCCCACTGTCCTCTTGACCTATAAGACTCCCTTGTCAAACATCCAAGAGACAGTGTGGATTCTAATCAAGACAGACACTTCGCACAATTGGCCTAAGTTGGTCTTTGTTTTATCCAAAACATCACAACTTACCAATTTCAAATGTACAAGAGTAGAAAACTTTTACTCTTACATTTGACAAGTGTTTTAAACCTTCTTTGAGACATGTCACTCAAAATACAATCTTTGAGTATGACTCTAAGACTTGTATTGGAACGAGGTATGACTCATCTTCTTGATTTAACCATTTCAACAATTCAAGATCCCTCTTCTTAGTCATAAGAATGCACTAAGATTTCCTTAGAGAACTAATTTTGATATGGTTTCTTAATCATTAAGATGATCACAAAAGCTGATACTAAAGTACTCTCCCATCTTTTCAGATTTGAGAAACTTTTATCCTTCTGCCTAATTTGATTCTTCTTATTCGCTCTGCCATACATTGAAACTTTTTCCAATGTCTCAGAGTTACACTTAAGCTTGTAAGTATAATCATATTTACTGAACTTAAGTAAATCATGACGAATAGTCTTATCAAACTTTTGTGGTGGACTAAATCAGTGCACAAGACTATGTACTTGATCCCTTAGTCCATTACTTGACTCACACATCCATGTGAATAAGTAATTAGTCTTAATTTTCCAAAACTTGAAAGTTCTCATTCATCATGCTATACAACTTGCATGATTCCAAGTTCCGGTCCACTTGAAACTTGGGTGATGAGAATCTTTCCTTATTTGGTAAATTTAGACATTACCACAAATGGAAGAATCAATTTTATATTTCCACTCTTGCTCTTAATGGAATCATATAAGCAACAATTTTCCCTCAAATGCAATTGTAAGGATATTTTAAAATAAATAAAATCAAAATTTTTTTTCCTTTATTTTAAAACTTTGCGGAAAAACTTATCCTTACAATCCATATGAAAACTTGTTGTTACCTATTCCTAAGCAATATCTCATAACTCCTAAGAAGTTGCTCAAGAATCCGATCTTCAAACTATGCGATAGAGATCCATCTACGCCATCAGATTCAGCATATTCTTTCTTTAAGTTTCTTCACTTTTCTTTGATTCTTAAAACATCACCATGTGACCCAGTCACATCATGTATCAAGAATCTCTGAATAGAAACTTAACAGAGTTAGATAGTAGACTTTACCTGAAGTAGAGTCAAACTTATTGACTTTAACATCCTTAGGTAAATTTGGCAGCTTCGCAACCAATGCCCCTTCCTTTGGCAACATAAACATATGGACCCTTTGATAATGGTACACGGGACTATCACAGACTTAGCTTTTCTCTTTACCATTTGGTCAACTGAGTTGACTATGGCCGATCCCTTTCCATCGGGAAGAGAATGCTTTACTAGATATCCAATGTCATCATTGTCAATGTCCATAAAGTTTTAGGAAGTTGATCTTAGCAAATAGATAAGATCATTAAGGGTCTTGTCATAGTCGGTTTCATAGGTGTTCCAAAAGAACTCACTATGTGACTTAGAAAGTGATTGAACCACCAACTTTCTCAAGACTTTGACACCCAACTCTCCCGGCTTGTCAATATGTGACTACATCTCCAAGATGTGTTCACACCTAGACCTTGCCTTGCCAATAGGGCTTGAGTGACCTTAAACTTTTCAAGAACTTGTGGGTTAGGGAGATTAATTGGGGAGGTGAAAGAAGTATGATATCCATGGGACATCATCTTCATTAGGAAACCTTGTTTCAAGAGATTTGGGAAGATCATAGGTGTCTAAACCAGACATCTTTTGGGAGATATTCAAGATAGTTGATTTTAAGTCCTTAATATGACACCCAATATGAAATATTAAGGCTAGGACCCAACAAACTATTTTATAACTTAGAAGAGGTATGCCGTAATCCAAGCTATAAAATATTTGAAGGTAGGTGAATGACGATTCACCAATTTCCACCAAGATAAACGAAATGTATCATTAGGTTTTTAATTGGTTTTGAAACTCCTAGATCTTTGAGATTCATTGAACTTTTCAAAGGCATGTTTCAATCTCGAGTGTGCCCTTCAGGTTTTGTGACTGGGATGCCGAGGATCACAAAACAAGGTGTGAAGTAACCATGCAAATCACTTGGTACCCTTAATAAATTACCCCTCAATCGATGTGCCGGTTAACCACACACGCTCCATCGATACTATGATAAATATTAAGTCACCCTTTACCTACCTTGTTAAGTCCAAGTTAGTGTGCCGGTTAACCACACACGCTCCACTAACGACTTAGACAAAGTGTAAAGTGTAATTTCATGGATTAGCACCTTATTCACATTTTTCCTAAGTAACTAAGATTGGGTATTATTAAGAGTTTAGTTACTTAGTATTTTCATTAATACTTTTAATGAAGGGAGAATTCTAGTCCTGTCAAACCCGTTCGGCTAACGACCCTCCACCAGTCAAGCAAGCGGTGGGTGAGAGTGGACACCCATTAAGTTTCCATTTTATAGGCAACAACCTTATACCCACCTTATAGACCGGCTTCGTGAATGAGGCGTACTAGCGGTAAGACTGACTTTACTCTTATACATATATATATTATTAACTTATAATATTATAAAGTATAAGGGTTGAATTTTAACTTTTAAAATTCTAAGGGCTAACTTGGAATTAAAGTATTCATACTTGAAAACTTTTCAAATTCCAAAACTTGAGGGCAAGTTTTGAAACTATTCAAAACTAATTAATTCCATAACTTATGTGTTTAAAGTAGTTTTAATCCAAAAACTCTTCAAGTTCCATAACTTGAGGACAAGTTATGGAAGACTTTAAACTAATAAAAGAACTAACTTTTCCTTTATTTTATAACTTATGGATTTAATTATGGTTACATATTTTTTCTTTAATGAAGTGACTCTTGAACTTCCATAACTTGAGGACAAGTTATGGAGTCATAAAAGGTTATTCAATGACACAAGACTCTTCATTTTGTAACCATTGCCAACTATTATGAATTTTTATGAGTCTTTAATGTGACTCTTCATGTAACTTGAGGACAAGTTACACAAACACATTTTATACTCAACTCTTAGATTAAAATGGATTGAAAACAACTATTTCACTCAACATTTCTATTAATCTAAGCAACTCATAAGAACAAGATAATTCAAATCAAACTTTTTCATGTAATTAGTCTAAACCTTAAACTAATACAAAACATGAATCTATTGACAATTATCTTTGAAAATGGATTAGCATGAACATTACCACATCAAAAACAAGTTTATAAGTTCAAAAACAACTTAGGGTAATGTTCCTAGTCCATTTCTAGCCAAAACAGTCGAGTTTATGCTGTCTGGGGGTCCAACTCATCGAGTGCACGAACCAACTCGGCGAGTTGGATGCATTTTGCCTTGGACTCGGCGAGTCTGCTGGGCAGACAGCATCAAAACTCGATTTTCCAGCTTCTTTTGCAAGTATAACAAGAAAACAAGCCTAGGCTCTGATACCACTGTTGGGTTTTGAGCATTCTAACACTCCTAAGTGTACATGCAACCCTAAATACCTTGGATCTATGTTTTCTCTATTATACATGCAAATAAGAATATCCAAGGTATTATCCTAATCTAGCATACAAACACAATGGCTATAGCAAGATAGAATACATACCTCTTTGGAGAAGAAAGCCTTCATGAAGCTTGAGTGTCTAGTGCCCCAAGTGTGACACCTCAAATGGAATCACAATCATCAAAACACTTGGAATGACTTGAGAGAATTCTACACTCATGAAATTGGCTAGCCCTCTCTAGAATTCTACTACTGCCGATTTTGTCAAGAATAATATCTTTATATAGTGTTACAATTAGGGTAAACCCTAATTGTCATGACTTTCCATTTCCTTGGATCCATGGGTTCAAATACACCATGGAGCATCCATGGACCATCCTATGGGTTTTAGCCCAACTTGATTATCCATGGAGCATTAGCCCACTATACAAGTATGGATGATTTACACAATCAACCCATATATATTTAATTAGTCTTCTTTTGATCACTTAATTAATCCTAGATTAATTCTTGATCAATACTAATTAAATAATCTTATTATTCTTATTATTAATATACTAGAACTTATAATATATTAATAACCATAAGTGTCTTATTTCTCTCATCCAAGTGCATGATGGTATGCAACCCAAATGGACCATGCCGGGTCGGGTCAAGTCTTACCAAATATAGTTATGGACTTAGACATTAATCCAACAAGTCTCGCCCCTGGTTTGACCACAAGGATACCAAAAACTCAAATATTAGGGTTACCCAAGCCTAAAACTCTTATGCGTCATGCTCTGATCAGAGAGTACTTCATCACAACACTTTCTCGCTGACTAGTGAGTACTATGGCTCCCCGCAGTATCACAACACCCTCTAGCTGACTAGTGAGTACTACGGCTCCCCGCAATATCACAACACCCTCTCGCTGACTAGTGAGTAGTACGACTCCCCGCAGCATCACAACAACTTCTCACTGACTAGTGAGTGGTACGGATCCCCGTAGCATCACCACACTTCTTTGCACTAACTCATTGAAACTGCAGCTCCTCGTAGTCTTACCGCACTTGCTCTTACCACTTCACAATCTCATCCTCAGGTCAACGCCACATTGTGATCATTAACTCATGCCCTACGGACCAACCATATATAGGTGTACACACTTACCCAAATTATGCATCACTATTTCTGACGACATCCATCATAACAAAACACCTTTCCCTACTGCAATCCCCATTCTCAAATAATCTCGCTTGATGTCAATTGGCCGAAGGGCTCCCACTGGAATCGTAAATACTTGATACACCACTTGCCATCTCAAACTCAAAACTCAAAATAATCCGAGATTTAGGACATTATACTCGGATACCCCAGTACACCATCACAGCACCTCGTATTGTCTTGACTCTACCACTGATCTCATACTCATGGAATCATACTCAAATAGCGCATTGCTTCCTCGGAATATCGCAACCGATCTTCCTCTCATGCTACTTGTAACCCTGGAATACTCCATCTCCTAATTTGATACACGGAGAAATCGCAAATGACTCAGAACACGAAGATGACCCTCCGACACCCTTTCCTCTATTACTAAAAAACCAAGTGAGATTACGCATGCCGACCCGAAAATTAGCTGCCCAACCATCTCTTACCATTTCCAAAGAGCATAGAATAATCCATTCATCAAACAAAAATTTCTCAACTGCCGAAGTATCGTTACGAGCCAACCACTTGGAATTCACCATTACAAACTCAAAAAAATTTCTTATCTACCATAAGGCCTCTGACCAACGGCCACCTACTGTGCAGACACTTATCCTTTCTTGAACACCTACAACATGCATTAACTCACTTTGTAACTTACCTCGACCACCAATAACCCTGGTCTCATGAATCCATAGTTCATTCCTCTATATCCATCTCCCTAACCGCTCTTGAACAAATCTCTGATCCTCTCAATAAAATACCCGGGTCTCCCCCACTCAGGGTTCGAACCATCACCAATTAGTGCACCAATAATTTATTCCACATACTGTTTCCACCAGGAACATCACACTTACTCTTGGAAGGTACTACATAATGCTCGATGGTCTCCCCAATAGAGACACCGCAACTCCAAGTATCCCGAATCTCAGATGAAATCCTCAGAAACTTCTCATCATGATTGCCACTAATCATACAAAATCTTGTACCATCCCATTACTGTACATCTCAACTGTCTAGTAGTAACCCTGACTCTTAATCTGAAAATAATGAGTTATCACACTCCTAGCCCTCGACTCCTCAACCAACGATCCATCACGTCGATTGTAATAAGAGCGGAGACCTCATTACCACACTCAATACTCACATAGACAATAAGAGCCACCGCCCCGATATACTCCTCTTGATCATCCGACGCTGCAACTAATACATGCCCTACTATAGTCAAATAGAGTGCATCCTTTTCCTTGATCATCTCAGTCCCCACTGACAACCTGCTCTTGCTATATCATTACCTCGCGGTAGACATACTGCCCATAAACTATGGGGGAAGATCGCCATCAATACTAACCCGCAAGGCTTACGCCCAAGCTCAAAAACCGAAATCTCAACACCTCTTATGTTTCCCATAGGAAACAGAAATAGCACCACTCAGGTCATAGAAGGTGACATCTCCATTATCGGCTGATCGCTCAAATCAAGCCGCAATCCTCCATAAATGCCATCTCTACTCATCCTTGAGTCTTGCAACTTCATCAGACATCTCACTTAAAATACCCTGGAATTATCTTGATTTCCCTTACAATGGATGCTTTGTTGGAACTTGTTCCACATGGCCCCTCAGACCTCATACTCTATCGCATCCGATCTCGGTCTAACTAATCACAACGGAATAACTGGTAGAACCAGTAACACTACCCGCCACGGGTCATGGTACTCGAACCATTTGGCCACCTCTCGGTCTGCTATAAACCATGGTACTTGAACCATGGCATCACCTCTCAGCCTGCTACCAATCAGGGTACTCGGACCATGACATCACCTCTCAGCCTACTACTTAGAATCTCCAGAATACTCCCTGCATCAAGTATGGGTCCTCTGCTTTTAGTAGTATGGACCCATACTACCCGCCACATCTACCCATACTTTCCACACGGACCATCCCAGATTTCCTAAGTAGGCTCAACCTTCTCGTTCATCCATCCCGTTACACGTGTTCGCTCCCTGATGAAATGCTCTACCCTGTCACCGAACTCATCTGACCATGGTAACCCCTAGGCTCTTCCTAGGTGCTTACACTTATCTGCCATCAACTGCTGAAGAACACCTAATGATGCCAGCCATCTACCTCCTGAATATCGTCATATTCACTTAGTAGCTGACTCCCGTCATCGAGAGTTCCACAAAGCACGAAGCAAGTAGCATTCGGGCATCGAAAATCTCTACCAACACATAAACCACTCTAGGTTACAACTCCACTTGCTCTAATTACACACAACAAGTGTCACCGAACTCAAGCACTCTACCCCACACGGGCATATAACTACTCTCTCAGTTGGCATCCTTCGAAGCTTATCTAGGTATCTCTCCTAGACTACTCCTCTACTCGAAGCTCTATCTCTAAAATATTCCTGTTGGATACTCTTACTCAGCACATACTCGAAAGCACATCATAGATAACAACAACTCCTAGGCTAAGGCATCACAAATCCGTCCATTCTAGTCCTAAAATATGAACTACCTAGCCTACTCTCTAGCATGCATAACATATCACATAATATCTCATAAAACACAACGTAAGGGTATTTTGGGAAATCTCCATTCGGGCGCTGACTGATTGTACACACTGCTCTTTTCTGCTTTCTCTTGAAATATATTACTCATTTCCAGAAAAATCGTTTCTTTTGAAAACTTTTCCCAAATCCTCAGTTTGATTCCACACATACCTAAAGGTGTATTCGAATCCCTCAAACCAAGGCTCTGATACCAACTTGTAACGACGTAAATTTTCAAACAAAAATTTCATTTTAAAATCGCATACTTTTCATAACATATTGTATAAAAATCTCGTTTATTCAAATTACAAAACACAACTCCATTAATAATCCATGATCCTCAAAACATAACTCTTTCTCTGGTGTGTACAATCAAGCTGGTGCCATCCCGTGATCCTGAGAAACCTGAAACACATAACACATAACACGGTTAACACAAAGCTTAGCGAGTTCCCCAAAATACCACATACATATAACTAGCCACTCGAGGCTAGGGCTCTTTGAGACCTTCCAGTCGATGTGACTCAGTGGACCTTCCGGCTCCACAACTCTGGTAGACCTTCCGGTCCTACCCATGATGACCTTCCGGTCCTGCAGCTCATTGGACCCTTAGGTCCAGTCTAGCTCGTTGGACCATCTGGTCCGGTCTGGTTGAGCCTTTCGGCCTCATAAATCGTTGGACCTTCCGATCTGGTCTAAATAACTCATAACATAATAACACATAGACAAGATGCATAACACAAGTAAGCACATAAGACCTTCCGGTCACACATAAATACCACTCTAGGCAACGTATAGTGAGAAGACTTACCTCGGTTAGCACCTAACCGAAAAGCACTCGGAAATCTTGGACTAGCCTCTGCCTAACACATAAGAAAAGCATATTTGTTATTATCCAACTTATTACTCTTTATACCTTAAGTCATCTTTTCCTCTTTTGAACCTCAGGATAGGTAAAAGACCATTTTACCCCTCCTCAGCCCTACCTTCCCCCTTACTGGCCCACTCATGAAGTCAACAGAAGCCAAACTGGATCAACATTCCATGTTGATCTGACTCACCGAGTGCACACTTATGACTTGCCGAGTCCCCTCGAATTCTCCATGATCTTCCTAGGGTTCGCTCAACTCACTGAGTTGACTCCCAACTCGATGAGTCAACACTGGCCAAGACTACTAGGTCTCACCCGCTACCACTCATCGAGTCAGCCTATGGAATCAGCGAGTTGGCTCTATTGGATTACTCATTCAGCCACCTGAGGTCAGATCTGTTGCTCTAACTTATAGATCTAACCTCCTACTACCCAAAAGTCGCGTAAAGGTCCGATCTTGATGTCCATCCATGGTGTATTTTTTATTATAAACCATAAAAACTCCATTAATGGTTCCTAGCTTCAAAGCCCAATGGTTTCTCCACCATGGCATCCCACTTTCGAACTCTCTGGACCCTCCAAGGTCCAGATCTATACTACCAGCTCATAAGAGGGGTTTGATGCATTCAAAACCCTACCAAGAAAGTAATACAATCCATAATCCACAAAAGAAAGATCTACTCAATTAGGGAAGAATGGGGTCCGAATTGATACCTCCAACTGATGCTCCTTGATTGCAAATCATATATCTATAACGTCCTCTGGCCCCTTTGGCTTGAAACCTTCCTCTTCCTTGCAAGACACACACCAAGAAACTTCACATGTCTCTCTCTCTCTTGCCCAAAGCACTCATGACTCATTTAGGGTTCTATCCTGTGAAAGGGTAGCCGCAATCAGAGTCCTTAAGTGCCTTTAAATAGGCCCAGGCCCAAGAGAATTAGGGTTTCTGCCAACAGCGCTGACTCGGCGAGTCATCTCTCCAACTCGTTGAGTCCATTCATTATCCACATCACCAAGCCACGACCTTACTCGACAAGTTGAGGCACCAACTTGTCGAGTTCCTCCAAAATCCTTAAATTAAATAATTAAAACAATATACTTGGTAAACCGGATGTTACACAAAATCAAACAATTTTTCAATGATCTAAATTAAACTGATAAGAACAAGACAATTCATATAAAAAAATTCCTGTAATTAGTCTAACCATATAAACTAATACAAAACATGAAACTTTGACAATTATCTTTTAAATTGGATAAGAATGATCATTATCACATCAAAAAAAGTTTATAAGCTCAAAAACAGTTTGGGGTAATCATCCTAGACCAATTCCAACCTTAGAACTCGAAAATATGCATTTTGGAGTACCAACTTGTCGAGTGCATGAACTGACTCGGCGAGTTGGTTAGTTTTGTGAGGGGACTCGGTGAGTTCCCTAGTGGACTCAGCGAGTCCACTGTCCAGAAAGTAGACAATCAGTTTTTTTAGCTTTTGAAAGCAAGTAGCATCAAGTATATTGGAAAACAACCCTACGCTCACATACCACTAAAGGGTTTTGAGCATTCCAACACTCCTATGGTGTACATGCAACCCTATATGCATTGGATCTATGTTTTCTCTAATATACATGCAAACTTTTATTTTTCCAAAGTATCATCCTAACTAGCATACAATGGAGCATCTTTTCTAAAGTATCATCTTAACTAGTATACAATGAAGCATCCTAACTAGCATACAATGGAGCATCTTTACTACAAAATTCTAGTTAGATGACATACCTTTTGTTATAGTTGGAAACCTTGGGCCTTTAAGAACTTAGCACTAATAGTATGAATGCCTCAAATGGAATCATAACACACCTTTGAACAAAATATGACTTTTGAGAGAATATCTTAACACCAAATTGGCTCAATGATTCTCCAAGAATACTAGTGCACCATTTTGGATGCTAGATGGCTTCTTATATAGTGTGACAAGATTAGGGTTACACCATGTAAACCTTAATAGGGGTGGCCTTCCATATTCCTTTAGGTTCCATGGGTTTAAACATCCATGGATCATCCATGGGTTGTCACATGGGTTTTGCCCAACCTAAGGAATCATGGATCATTAGCCCATACCATAAGAATGAATGATTTACCAATCAATCCCTTATATTTAATTAGTCTCCTTTTGATCACATAATTAATTCCAAATTAATTCTTAATCAATACTATTTAAAAAATATGATTTCATATTAATATATTAGAACTTATAATATATTAACAAATCATAAATAATATTTTCTCAAAAGTCTATCCTATCAAATTGTCCTGGTGATATGCATCCCAAATGGACCATGCTACTCTCAGGTCAAGTACATACCAATAATAGTTATGGGCTTAGACACCTAATCCAACAATAAGGATAATGTGGTAGTTGATGCTCTTAGCCGCAAGGCAATGGAGACTCCTTTCAAGACATATGTATGAGGATGACAGTGATTACTCCGTTGTTGGAGCGGATTCCGGAGGTGCATGTTGAGGGTATGAAGGAGGAGCGTCGAAAGTATGAGCGGATCATAGGCCAGGTGGCCTCATTTGATTATGATAGCCGTGGGTTGTTGACCATAAATTAGAGGTTCTGTGTCCCTTACTAGGGTGGAGTGGGCCAAGTTCTTATGGAGGAGGCGCACAAGTCGAGATTCTCCATTCACTCCAGGGAGACGAAGACATATCGGGAGCTTTGCCCTGGTTATTGGTAGCCATACATGAAGAGGGACGTAGCATGGTACATAGAGCAGTGCTTGACTTGCAGGAGAGTCAAGGACGAACACCAGAAACCTCATGGCAAGATGCAACCGTTGGATATTCCCATGTGAAAATGGGAATATATCACTATCGATTTCATCACGAAGCTTCCCAATACCGCACGTGGAGTGGATTCAATATGGTTCATCGTGGATCGGTTGACCAAGAGTGCTCATTTCATCCCGATACAGGAGAGTATATCGGTTGAGAATCTAGTCGAGATCTATGTACGTGAGGTGGTGGCATGTCATGGAGTGCCAGTTTCGGTTATGTCTAACTGAGATGTTCATTTCACTTCCAAGTTTTGGAAGCGGTTTCATGATGAGATGGGTACTCGTCTTCAATTCAGTACCACTTTTCATCCTCAAACAAATGGGCAGAGTGAGAGTATGATTCAGATTCTAGAGTACATGATACGTACGTGTGCATTAGATTTTGGAGGCAGTTAGGATACGTATCTTCCGTTAGTGGAATTTTTGTATAAGGACAGTTACCATGCTAGCATAGATCGACCTACCTTTGAGATGCTTTATGGGAGTTAGTGTATGACCCCAATATGTTGGGGAGAGGCCGATCAGAGATTCATGGGGAGTACTGAGGTGATACTCAAGAGAACAAAGAAAATCCAGCAGGTCTAGAGCAGGCTCCAGACTGCTCAGAGTTAGCAGAAAAGCTATGCTGACAAGCACCGCTCAGACTTGGAGTTTTAGGTGGGTGACAAGTCTCTCCTGAAGGTGTCACCTTGGAAAGGTGCCATCCGGTTCAGAAAGCGTTAAAAGTTGTGCCCCAAGTACAATGGTCCGTTCAGGGTTTTGGCTCGGGTGAACTGGGTTTCTTAGCATTTAGATCTTCCAGCATAGTTTAGCTAGATCCACAACACTTTTCATGTCTCCCAACTACGGAAGTGCTTAGTGGATGACTTCACGGTTGTGCCTTTAGAGGATATTCAGGTTGATAACAGCATGAACTACATCGAGAGAACAATATCCATTCTCTACAGGAAGACGAAGGAGCTGAGGAACAAGAGGGTAGAGTTGTTGAAGGTGCAGTAGCAATACCACAAGGGATCAGAGTGGAATTGGGAGCCCGAGGAGAAGATGAGGGAGCACTAATTGGAGCTATTTCCAGACGCAACGGACTTCGAGGATGAAGTCTGATTGAAGTAGGGGAGAATTGTAACATCCGTGAGTTGAGCTTATTTTCGTGATTTGAAGCTTGGAAGGAGAAGAAAGAAGTTGAAGAAAAAGAACTTGAGTAGCTTGAGCTCAAGGATCTGAGATAACATCATCATTTGGCATTCATTTGAGGTAAAAAGCTCTCAACTTGCCTCATGAATGCTTAGATCTATGTTAATGGTGTTTTGGGACCTTTTTAGGTCCCAAGAATGGATATTTATGGTTCCAATCTGTATCTAAGCTTAGGGTTGCCACCCTTAGTTCTATATAAGTCCCAAGAGTAGAAAAGTTTCAATCTTGAAGGTCCTTTTTTGACCATGCATGAGTTCTAGTCAATTCCATGGAAAATGGTTGTCATATTTCAAGTTTGGGTCCATTTGGTGGGCTGCAAGCCTCCAAGTAATCGAATTTATGAGTTATGACATGTTAATGGACCCCAATCTGTGTTTTAAGCTCAATGTCTTAATGAAATAAGCATTTTTGAAGAATATGGCTTAACAGGGTAGTACATTGGGAGTACAAACTAGTACGCTCAGCGTACAAGCCATGCAACCTATACGCTTAATGTATAGAGGAGTACGCCACGTGTACATGCTGATTTTGGGCTTCACGTCTTTTGGGCCTCGGTTTGGGCCATCTTTGGATTTCTTAGCTGGTGGGCCTTAGTGGGCCGTCATAAGTCAGTTATTGGGCTAAGGACATGTTTGGGCTTAAGGAAAGGCCCATTTGGGGAGTTGGGCCCAATTTAGAAAATTGGGCCATAAGTGGGCCATTAGTGGGCCTAGAAAGGTTTTACAAAATTAGACCATTGATGTTATAGATTTGGGCCTAGGTTACGGTCCAAATTAGATCAGGGTTAAAATGGTCATTTTACCCTAAGAAGGATTATTGGATTTTGACCAAGTGTTATATTGCATTGATAGTTCCGAGACTCGTCAGAGCAGCTATTTGAGATTGCGTAGCCTGAGATTCTACATTAAGCTTTGAGAGGTACTTCCGGTAGCAAAGGGAAGAGCTCGGGATGACTACAGTGCACGCGCCATGATTTTAGGTTAGGATGCTTTTAGGCTGATATGTTTGATAGATGTTTATGATGTTTTCAGATACAATGACTTATGATTTTTATGTGATGATTTGATAATTATGTTTTTATTAATAATTAAAAATGAAATTTTTGGACCGTATTTTTAGGATATCTCACATCATGTTGCTCCACTATGGCACAAGATGCTCCATCATGTGTGTTGTTGATGCTCATGGGTTGTATGAAATGGATGAATGCTCCAGAAGATGTTGAATGGTGGATTATGATTGGTTGACACCTTTCATGGGCCTATGGGCCAATGGGCTTGGCCCATTAGGGTTTTAGGTCTAATCCCTCAAGTATAAATAGGGATGCATGATAGGTTAATTCGTATCTTGAATTTTAGAGTGATAGGAGAATCTCTTTGTAGTTGTACTTGTAACAACTGTTTGATTGCTCTAAAATAAAGTAATACTCCCCTCTTGCATGTGGACGTAGGTCACCTTAACCGAACCACGTAAATACCATGTCTTGTGTGCTTATAGTTTTGCTAGTTATCCACTTTACTTCCTAACATATTCCAAATGCAATTATGAATACACATTCATTATTTGTCTTTATGTAAATGATATGTTGATCATTCGTACTAACCTAGAAGGAAATCCTAAGATGAAGAAATCTATCCTCGCACTTTAAGATGAAAGATCTAGGATAAGTAGATACCTTTATTTGTATCAAGGTGAAAAAGGACAGGTAATCAGATTTCTCTAAGTTAATGTCATTACCTTCAGAAAATTTGAAAAAGTTTAAATATTTGAATGCTAATGAATTCAACACTCATATTGATTAAAGTATGAAACTAAATGTGAAATCTATTTGAGCAATGGCTCAGCTAGAATATGCAAGTTCAATTGGTAGCATGTTGTATGTAAGCTTTGTACTCGACTTGATATCACATTCTTTCTAAGAAAACTAAGTCAATATACTACCAACCTAGGGATGGAGAATTAGAACACAGTGGGAAAAGTAATAGGATACCTGAAAAGGACAAGTATTCTTTATTTGACATAACCTTCATATACTAAAATACTAGAAGGTTATTCCGATGTTAGTTGGATAGATCACTGTAACGCCCGTAGATTCGTGCTACTCAATTTAGAGATAATAGAGGTCGAATATGACTTTTTGAAAAAAGATTATTTAGAATAAATAATCTTAACCAATTTGTAGAATACGTCTCAAGGGTTCTGTACATATAAAGAACTCTGAAATCCGAGTTATAACGAAGAAGTTATGGCCCGTCGAAGTTTTACAGCAAAACTGGCACGGCACCGGGAGACATAAATAGTGAATTTACGATAAAGGACTTTTTAGCCATAGTTATAAAAACAAAATTTGTAGAATACGTTAAACCGAGAACACACACAAAAAAAAGAATGCCCAAATCTGACTCTATATGAGGAAGTTACGAATTTTCTAAGATTTGGCCTAGCAGTGCACGACCCGAAACTCGAATTTTAGTTCGAGCGGTTTTTGGCCTACGCGACCTAAATGAGATTTGAAGATCTAATTAATAGGAACTCAATGATAAAAAGACAGACGAAAACGGAGTCCGTATATAGAAGTTATGAATTTTAGGCGGACATTTAACAATAGAATCTCCTCCTACTGTTAAATTTAAGATCAGTCAAGAATTAGCCAACAGAGTCTAAATGAAAGTTGTAGATCTTGTTTTTACCTACACGTGGATATAAAGAATATCAAAAATGGAGCTCATATATAAAAGTTACGGGGTTTAGAAGTCGGCAGGGTGCTGTGCGAAATCGGGTGACGTGGCTACATATGGGCCAAGGCTTTCTCCCCAGGAAAGCCAACCGAAGGTGACATGTGGCATGGAGTCGACGAGTAGGAGGACCTACTCGACGAGTAGAGCTGTTTTCCAGCCTATAAATAGAGGTGTTGGGTTCCGTCATTCTTTACACCATTCCAACCTCTTCTCTCTCTCTCTCTAAACTATCTCTCTCTAGCCCCCAAAACCCCCCTAAGCCTAGGTAAACCCCCTAGCACCCGAAGGAAGCCCCGAGGCTCCCGAAGCCCCGAGAAAAGAGCATTTCGGCTCGGAAACGCTGCTCCAGCGAAGCCCGGTTTTCGAGAAAATCTGCTATAAGTGAGCTATGCCTACCGTATCTTTAGTATAGCTTATGTTTCAATATAGTAATTCTATTATACCTTATAAGCGGTATTTGGGCTATTATTATGGGTTATATAAGTATTGTTTAACACTTGTATAATTATAATAATATCTAGACTATTAATTAGTCTCATCAAACGTTAGACTAAACTCTAGTGGTAATGATACTAGGTTTTGGCCGAGGGAAATTGTTTTAACAGTAACGTATTGTTGTTCAAGTGCCGAGTCACCACCTTCTCAGGTGAGTGCATAGTTACTTTCATCTTACACATTAATATGAAGTATTTTATATAAATTATGTGCTATGTGTACATACTATCTGAATACTTGCTGTCTATGTTGATTAATGATTTTATACATGTTTTAAAATGATTTAAACTGTATATGTATTTTATATCTACAAATATGTTGGGTATAACATGGGTAGATGAATAATGAGAGATAAAAGATGATGTGAGTAAACATTGGCAACTAAGTGCCTATTAGACAAACACTGGTAACTATGGACTTAGTACTTATTAGATAAACATGGGTGGCTATGGACTTAGTACCTGTTAGGTATTGGTAGCTAAGGACTTAGTACCTGGTAGCTATGGACTTAGTGCCTGTTAGATAAACATTGGTAGCTATGAACTTAGTACCTACACTGGTAGCTATGGATTTAGTACTTGATAAATGAACTTTAGCAGTTATGGATTTAATGCATTGGCAGCTATGGAATTAGTGTCTGTCTTATAAACCCTTGAAGCAAGGGACTTCGAAATGAACGAATGTCGGATAGATGACTCTTAGGGTAGAACCTTAAGAGTAAGGAAGATAATAGGGATGGGTAATTGGTTTGATTGTTTGATGTTGAAACATAATAATTATATTATTGTGTGTTGAAAAGCCTATGTACTCACCAGGTTTCCCAACCTGACCCACTCATTTTATTTATATCACAAGTGTTGATATGAAGTCACATTACACTGAGAGATTAAGGAGATATAAATCACTAGTGATAATGAATGTAAGTTCTGTTTATGCTTATGTTTCTGTATTGACGATGACATCCCAAATGTCTTAAAATGAATAAAAATACATCTCTTCGGAAATGATTCGATAACGTATTTATCATGTTTTACTGGGAACAAATTCAGTAACATTTTTATTAAAAGAGGTACTATGATTTTTATAAAGCATAAACAAAATCGGTATTTTCTCGTCGTCAAAATGGGGATGTCACAATCACACCAAAGATTCTCAATCCACAAGTGGTTAGATTTATACTCTAATTGGTGGAGCCGTTTCTTAATCAAGCATGAAACAAACATGTATGGCTCACTCAATGATGGAGGCTTAGCTCATTACCTCCGAAGTAATAGGCATAGTGTAACGACCCAAATTTTCAAAGAAAATTTTCATTTTTCAATAAGAAAACATGTTTCCATGATTTAAGAAATCCAATCGTAATTGTTTTTAAAACATGTATCAAATATAATTTTCATTCCAAATATCAGAGTGTCAAAATTACGCCTGCGAGAGAGTGCACGCCGCACCATCATGCCTTGCCTTTGCCCTTGGGATCTGAGTTACCTCAAATGAATCCACAATCTGTAAGAAAAATTCTTAGTGAATTTCCCAGAGCATACCATACACAATACGGATATCACATATCTTGTTAGCTATAAAAGCTACATATAACACATAAGCCATGCATACATAAACCTGTAAGGATGCCATGGGCTCCCCCTGGGTCTTACACCTTCGTGCCATGGGCTACCCCACATGGTCTTCACCTAGGAATCCATGGGCTACCCCACATGGTCTTACATCCAATGTCATTGGCTACCATACATAGACTTTACCTAGGAATGCCATGGGCCACCCCACATGGTCTTACATCCAATGCCATGGGATCCCCTCGAGGTCTTCCATGAAATAATACACAATCACATAGCATATCAAATCACAGAAATGACTAAAACATATACCATAATGAAATAATGGGTCGCCTTGGTGTCTTAGACCCATGGGTATGGTGAGAAGACTCACCTCTTGAATACTGAACTGGTAAGCTGAAGTCAAATATATCCCACCTGCTGCTCCTTCTTAACTGCCTATAAACATCAAGTGATTAACTTAACACCATCCTATAAATACTCTTAGGTCAACCTGGTCAAAGTCAAGGTCCATAGTCAAGGTCAACATTCCATGTTGACTTCGACTCGTCGAGTTCCTTCCTTAACTCGTCAACTCGCCGAGTCACATGAGTGACTCGTCAAGTTCTTTAATGTTCACAGCTTCAAACTCTCAACCGCAAACCCTAGCCATAAATTATTTGGCCGTAAACTCCTTGGCCACGAACTCCTTGGTCGACTCGTCGAGTCGATTAAAGGACTCGGCGAGTTCCTTTAGTCCTTCTCATTTTTTTTGCCTTTTCTAGTGAAATCTAGAGTCCCAAACTTCAGATCTAACCTTCCCTAATGTAGATATCACATAAAGTTGCAAACTTTATGTGCATGCAAGGCCTCACATGGTCATAACACCAAAACTAGTCGTCATACAAGGTTATAATGCATGGAAAGCAGTTAATCTACATATAGGAAGCAAGTTTATGACATTGGGGACCTAAGGAGGTCCAGAAATGGGACCATATCCGTGTTATACATCCAGATCTCAATTGAACTCCATTTTCCCAAAAATGGTCATGTACTTGAAAGAGGAGAGGTCTAAGAATCTATAGTTCAAGGTAACTACTTTTTACCTTAAAATGGAGACCAATACAGTGTAGATGTCAGATCCATTGCTTCCCTTCTTGTTCCTTCTACTAAATCCCTTCTTTAACACTCCAAGTTTGCTAAACCAAGCTCTCCCTCTCACTCATGGGGGTTACAGCTGAAAACACTTCTCTCTGGGATGATAAGGTGCTAAGGGAGGCATAAGGACAGATTATGACCCTTATATATGTTGCAATCCCCTAAAGTATGGTTTTCACTTTACAACTCCAACTCGCCGAGTTGGGCCTTCAAAATAACTAAGTTGGTCCCGATCTATGTCCAAGATTAAATGCCCCTACTCATTGAGTTGGAATCCCAACTCGTCGAGTCCATGCACCCCCCCCCCCCCCCGGAAATTAACTAAATCAATTAATAACTAGAACAGTTGCTACAAGTCTCCTCCACTTGAAATAGAGTTTGTCCTCGAAGTCTGCTGACCTAAACAATTCCGGGTAGTGCTCTCGCATCTCCTCTTCCAACTCCCAAGTCCATTCGGAGCCCCTTTGGTGTTGCCATTGCACCTTTACCAGTCTTACTTCCTTATTCCGAAGAGCCTTGGTCTTCCTATCGAGGATCACAACGGGCTTCTTGATATAGTTTAGACTCTCATCTACTTGAATATCACCCAATGAAATGACTACGGACTCGTCAGTGACAAATTTTTGAAGCTGTGACGTGTGCAACGTGTTGTGGATCTGGCTAAACTCCTCCGGCAGATCCAGGGGATACGCCACTTTGCCCACCCGGGCCGTGAGCCTGAACGAGCCTATGAACTGAGTCCCCAGATTTCCCCTCTTCCAACACCTGATTATTCCTTTCCAGGGCGACACCTTCAACAACACAAAATCCCCTACCTAGAACTCAAGATCTGATCGCTATCGGTCAGCATAAATTTTCTGACGACTCTACACGACTCGCAGCCGGTCGCGCACCTGCTGAATCAGTGCGGTTGTCTTGAGCGCTACCTCAGTGCTCCCCATGACCTGGTTCCCAACCTCTTCCCAACCCACAAGGGTCCTTCACATCCGACCATATAACATCTCAAATGGGGCTCGGTTGATACTGACACGATAGTTGTTATTGTATGAAAACTCTACTAGTAGGAGGTACGTGTCCCAACTCCCTCCAAAATCCATCATGCATGTAACACACGATCCCATGTATGCTTCCTTTCAAGTATTTCTTATGTTTTTCTCTGGGACTCGACGAGTTGGTGGCCCAAATCGTCGAGTAGAGTCGTGATCCGCAGGTAGTTTAAATGACCTACTCGACGAGTTAGGAAACTGACTCGGTGAGTAGGCGCTGTTTGGGTGAAACCCTAATTTTGAGGGTTTGTGCCCTATTTAAACAACTTATCTCAGCCTCCACAATCCCTATTACTCCTAGAAAGCATTATATCGAAACCCTAGCCTTCTGTGAGTGTCCTAAGGCCGTTTTGGTGCATTTTAGTGGATTGTGAAGCTTGAAATCAGGAAGGAAGCTTGAGAGTTCGAGTTGGGGCTTGGAGATCCAGAGATTTTGTTATATTTCTATCTCATTCAAGGTAAAATTCCCTTCTATTGGTTTTCCATATGTTTATTCATCCTTAAGGCTTGGATTTTGAGTATCTTTAGGGCTTTCTAAGCCATTTTTGGATTTCTGAAGGGTTATATGGAGTCTTGACTTCAGATCTGGATCATTGGAGGGATCTCATGGCATAAAGGTGCCAACTTTATGGCCCTGAGAGCCCCATGCACTCTGTAGAACATCTTTTATGGCTTTTTGAGCCAAAGACCCCTTGCATGTGCACCAAGCTTGGAACTTTACGTGTAAAATGGACATTAAGAGGCCAGATCTATGGTTTTGATGTGTGAAGACCCATTTAAATCAAATATATAGTAATGATCAAGGCTGAACGCGGAGTGTTGTTCTTGGGACTCGGCGAGTCGGGGTTTAATGACCACTAAATCCTTTCTGTCGATGGACCAGATGATAGTGTGGAAGGTTCCTCAGTTGTTTAGGCTCATAAGGGACTTGGGAATCATGGGACTCGACGAATGTTCGAGCAAACTCGGCAATTTCAAGGAAATCTCCCAATATTTAAAGATGAACTCGACGAGTTGTTCATACAACTCGGCGAGTCGTAGACTAGACACATTCATTGCTGAAGATGCACTCGGGGAGTTCAAGGAAGAACTCACTGAGTCGGTTGAAGATTGATGAAGTGTTGTTGAAGGTGAAGTCATCGAGCTCTTGCTAGACTCGATGAGTGGGGACATGTTTGTAGTATTATGTAGACGAAGGGACTCGGCGAGTTGGCGGACCAACTCGGCGAGTCTGGTCAACTAAAGAGTTGACTTGACCAGGGTTTGAATTTGACTTTGACTTGGATTCAAGTTGACCCTTGTAGGGGTTGTGAGTACAAATTGATAACTTAGCAGGGTTGTCGTGTAGGGATTTAGGAGTCAAGGAGAGTCGACTTTTACACTGAGGATAATACAAACACTAAACGACATCGAGGTGAGTTACCTTCCAGTAGGGGTGGGTCTAAGGCCACAATGTTGGCCCACCAACAAGAGTAATTGATAGATAATTGTCTTTGTGATAATTATCTTGGTAGGCTTATGTGATATGCTTATGAAACATGCTTATTTGATATGCTTATGAGACATCCTAATGTGATATGCTTATGATACATTCTTATGTTATGTGCTATATGAGTTAGTGGTAGTATCAGGGAGTCGTTTTTCCCTGACTCGGTCGTTAGGACCGAAGGGTAGGTCAGTACCTAAAATATGCCTGACCGTATGATTATATTTGTTTTTGTATGATAGAGGTAGGGGTGAAATAGCCCCCATTGCCAGTTGAGATAGACCGGAGGGTATTCGGCACCCCAGAATGGCCTGACATGGGTAGGTCATCACCCTAGAATGGCTTGACATGGGTAGGTCAGCACCCCAAAATGGCTTGACATGGGTAGGTCGGGCACCTAAGAACTGTCTGGCAGTATGCATGCTATGTGATTGTATGGTATGTGGTATGATGGGGGAACTCATTAAGCTTTTTGCTTACTATTTCAGTTTTGGTTTCAGGTACCTCCTCGTCTAAGGGGAAAGTGCCGGCGGTGTAGCAACGCATCACACACACATGCATACGGTTTCCGCATGGAGTTTTCTGGGATTGTACTTTGATTTTCATTACTTTGATGACATGGTTTTAAGATACATTGTTATGTTTTATTTATAAATGGTTAAGACATTGGCAATATTTGGTAAACTATATTATGGATATCTTAATTAAAAATGAATTTTTTGGCCTCGAAATTTGGGATGTTACAACACATGCTCTAAGCATGTCCTCCAGTGTATGGATCGTCCTCTCGTTTTGGCCGTCGGTCTGGGGGTGGTATGTCGTACTAAAATGCAGCTGAGTACCTAGTTCCTCATGGAACTTCTTCCAGAACTTGGATGTAAACTGGACATCCCTGTCAAAGACTACCGACATTGGCACCCCATGCCTAGCCACCACCTCTCGTACATAAATATATGCTAGTTTCTCTGTGGATATACTCTCGACAATAGGAATGAAATGGGCACTCTTTGTTAGTTTGTCTACGATCACCCATATGGCGTTCACACCCCTATCCGTTGAGGGTAACTTCGTGATGAAGTCCATAGTGATATGTTCCCACTTCCACATGGGAATAGGTAGTTGCTGAACCTTGCCATGAGGCCGCTGATGCTCGGCCTTGACCTTCTCGCATATTAAGCACTGCTCTACGAACCAGTCGATCTTCTGCTTCATGTAGGGCCACTAAAAACTCAGTCTCAAGTCCCTATACATTTTTGTAGCCCCTGGGTGTATAGAGAACTTGGACTTGTGGGCTTTCTCTAATAGCCTCTGCCTCACTCCCCCTGTCACGGGTACCCATACCCGGCCACACTGCATCAAGAGGCCACGAAAATCCTTGACAAACAAAGGATATTGTCCCCGTATTTTCTCTATCTTACAATTCTCTTTCTTTGATCCCTCGACCTGGGCCTTCTTGATCATATCCAACAAAGGAGAAATCACCGTCATCCTTATACAAATGTTCTTAATCGGCGACCCTTCCGCCTTGCGGCTCAATGCATTGGCCACTACATTGTCCTTCCTTGGATGGTATAGGATCTCACGATCATAATCCTTAGCATATCTAGCTACCTCCTCTGTCACATGTTGAGGTTTTGTTGGTCCATCAAATACCTAAAACTCTTGTGATCAGTATAAAGGGTGCACCGCACTCCCTACAAATAGTGCCTCCAAATCTTGAGGCCAAACACCACTCCCCCCAATTCCAGATCATAAGTGAGGTAATTCGCCTTATGAGGCTACAACTACCTTGAGGCGTAAGCTATCACGTGCCCTCTCTGCATTAGTACAACACGTAACCCAGAAATCGATGTGTTACAATACACCACCAAATTGTCTAACCCCTCGGGTAGTACTAGGATTGGAGCCTCGCATAACCTCTGTCTTAGGGTCTCAAAAGCCATCTGCTGATCCGTGCCCCACTAAAAGGTCATATTCTTCTTGGTCAGGCGGGTTAATGGCACAAAAATATTGGAGAAATCCTAAATAAATCTCCGATAATAGCCCCTTAAACCCAAGAAGCCACAAATCTCTAATGCATTCTTCGGTACTTTCCACCGCATTACAGCCTTAACCTTGGCAGGATCAACTGAAATTCCCTCCTGATTGATGATATGCCCCAAAAAATATACTTCTCGCAACTAGAAATCACACTTGGAGAACTTTGCATAAAGCTTCTCTGCCCTCAGGGTCACCAGTAGCTCCCTCAAATGTTGCTCATGATGTTCTCGGGTCTTAGAATAGACCAGGATATCATCAATAAAAACGATCAATGACGGATCCAACATCGGCCTACATACCTTTTTCATGAGATCCATGAACATTTTTGGGGCATTGGTGAGCCCAAACAGCATCACCACAAACTCATAATGCCCATGCCGAGTCCTGAAAGCCGTCTTTGGTATATCCTCATCCCGAATTCTCATCTGGTGGTATCTTGACCGAATATCAATCTTGGAAAACCAAGACGCACCCTGCAGCTGATCAAACATATCATCGATCCTTGGCAACGGATAATGGTTCTTCACCGTTAGCTTATTCAGCTCCCTATAATCGATGCACATCCTGTGTGAGCCGTCCTTCTTTTTCACAAAAAGGATTGGTGCTCCCCACGGGGAACTGCTCGGACGTATGAACCCTCTGTCTAGCAGCTCCTGAATCTGTGTAGATAACTCAAGCATCTCTGGTGGTTCCAACCTATATGGTGCCTTCGCTATCGGAGCGGCACCAGGCACCAAGTCGGCGCGAAACTCCACCTGCCTCTCCGGAGGAACTCCTGGTAACTCTTTGGGGAAAACATCCTGAAAGTCATGTACAACCAGCACACTACCCACCTTCGTCGTAGTCTCTACCCTCGTATCCGAGATATGAGCCAAAAATCTCGTACATCCCTGCTGCAGAAATCTTGTAGCCCTTGCAGCCAAACAAAGAGTTGGCCCCTATGAGGCCCTCTCACCATGTAACTAATTCTCCCCCACTTGGAGTCCAAAGCTTTATTAACCGGTGTTTACAATCAATCATGGCCCCATTGTCCCCCAACCAGTCCATCCCAACAATCACCTTCAGTCCTCGCAGGGGTATCGAGACTAGGTTAACCCAAAACCTCTCGCCCAACACATTTAGGATGCAGTTCTGATATACCCTACAAGCACTCACAGTACGGTGATCTGCAATATCTACATCGAGCGGGGAATCCAAAGTTCCTGGCATTTCCTGGAACTTCTTGCTAAGCGCAAGTGACACGAACGATCGGGTAGCACCTGAATCGAACAAGACATGAGCAGACATATCATTGACCAAAAAGGTCCCTAAACAAGAATAAAGTACTCATAAGGCATACAAATAATAAGAACAGAGAATAATACACATGTACCAGCCACAACATCTGGCATTGCCCGAGCCTCCTCGGTAGTCAGCTGAAATGTGCGACTCTTCAATGCTAGAGAATCCACCTTAGCGGGGCGGATATCGGTGATCCACAATGCGGCGGGTGCAGGCGCCGTCACGACTCCTCCCCCTACCTGCAACTTCGGACATTCAGCCTTTTTATGACCAATCTGGTTGTAGTGGAAACATAACAAGTCCTTCCTGGGGAAATTCCTGCTCATATGGCCCTGCTGACCAAAAGAGTAACATCCTGATATCTCGGCCGTCCGACAAGCCCCGTTATGAAATCTCCCGCACTTGGCACACCGGCCCCGGCCCTGTTGGCTCCTGCTGGAAGTGTCTGAAGTCTTAGGCATTTTAGCCTGACCCACTGCTGCATGTGCCTCCTCTGGCTTCCACTTGGTGTGGAAGTCTAACTCCATCTCCCGTTCCCAGGCCTTCTCCACCATCTCATTCAAGGTCTTGAACCCTGTGAAGCTCACGAACTCTCAGATATCATCCCTCATCATGGAATGATATCTTGTCTTGCGCATCTCCTTGTCAATGGCATACTGTAGGATCAACAACGCTCGCTCCCGATTGGCGGTGATCTCTGCCATAGTATCGGTGGTCTGCTGAAGGTTATGAAACTCCCTCGCAAGTTGTTGCTCCTCAATGGCCGGTGCAAAATCCACATCAAATCACCGAACAAACTTGGCCCAGGTCATCTCAGCCACACCGGCTGCTCCCACCTGACTCGTAACCTCACCCCACTAATCTCGGGCCCTGTCTCTCAACATACAAGAAGAGAATCCCACATTTTCCGTGTCCAGGAAAGAACTCGTATGCTGGGCATTCTCGATATCTGCCACCCAACGTCGGCTAACAATGGGGTCCCTGACCCTAAAAACTCTGGCGCCCCATATTCCTTGAACTCCTGGAAAGAGGGAGTCCGGGCCCGAACCTGACCCGCATTAATCTTGGCCCTGAATAACCTGAGTCTTTCCTCCATGATCTCCATCATTCCCTCCTTCACCATCCCAAAAATGACTGGGGCAGCGTCAAGGATGCCCCTGGTAACCTCGACTGTAATAAGCTCGTGTATCCTCTCATCAATAACATTGGTAGTGTCGCCTGATCCTGCCTTAGATCCAGATCCTGATCCTGATCACCCTGCTCCAAATCGTGTCACCACAATGCTGAGCTGCAATGTCATAAATCATGATGATCAGGATTTCCATATAAGGGATCTCCCCACACCGGTCCTCCTCGAAGTCTTCATATCTAACATTGGTTCAGGTACAGGTCTTGTGCTTTCAGTAGTATAGGCCTAATACTACCTTCCACACCTACCTGTACCTTTCCCCAATGCTCTACCTGATAACTCCAATTCATTCCAACACTAAACCATATCCACAAACTATCGCATACATTAATCTCAGGCTGTCCTAAGATTTCTCGTACTCATATCGATCAAACGAATCATAACAGGGTGCCTTTAGGCATGCAAATTGTACATAGAATAGGATCAAATAGACTTTTGAATAAAATATTCTACCCTAGGACCACAACCAAACAAGGAATAGGAGATAAGGCCAAGTCAATCGTTTAAAGGCTATAAGCTCCTAGCCGTATATAAATTTAAAAGCATACACATAGCAATTCCATATGATCAACAATGCTCAAGTTTCAGTATAACATGGCTAACACAATGGGGGAAACCACTTACTTGGCTTGGCTGATCACGTGCGTTGCACTCTCATCTTTTCCTTTCTTTAAACTCTTTTTCATTTTATTTTTGAGAGCAATGTTACCATTTCCTTAGTTTGAGTCCTGACATACCCGAAAGTGTGACCAAATCCCTCAAACCAAGGCTCTGATACCAACTTGTAACGACCCAAATTTTCAAAAAAAAATTTCATTTTTGAATAAGCAAACACATTTCCATGATTTAAGAAATCCAATCATAATTGTTTCCAAAACATATATCAAATACAATTTTCATTCCAAATATGTGAGTGTCAATAAAAAAAAACATCTAGGAGAGAGTGCACACTGCGCCATCATGCCTTGCCTTGTCCCTTAGGATCTAAGGTACCTTAAACGAATTCACAACCTGTAAGCTAAATGCTTAGTGAGTTTCCCAGAGCATACCATACACAATACACATATCACATATCTTGTTAGCTATAAAAGCTACATATAACACATAAGCCATGCATACATAAACCTGTAAGGATGCCCTGGGCTCCCCAACTTCTTACACCTTCGTGCCATGGGCTACCCTACATGGTCTTTACCTAGGAATGTCATGGGCTACCCGACATGGTCTTACATCTAATGCCACAGGCTACCCTACATGGTCTTTACCTAGGAATGCCATGGGCTACCCCACATGGTCTTGTATCCAATGCCACGGGCTCCCCCTGGGGTCTTCCATGCAATAATACACAATCACATAGCATATCAAATCACAGAAATGACTAATACATATACCATAATCACATAATGGGCTATCCTTGGTGCCTTAGACTCGTGGGTATTGTGAAAAGACTCACCTCTCGAATACTGAACTGGTAAGCTGAAGTCAAATATATGCCACTTGCTACTCCTTCTTAACTGCATATAAACATCAAGTGATTAACTTAACACCATCCCATAAATACTCTTAGGTCAACCCTGGTCAAAGTCAAGGTCAACACACCATGTTGACTTCGACTCGTCAAGTATAACCAGCCACTTGTCGAGTTCCTTTCTTAACTCGTCAACTCGCCAAGTCACATGAGTGACTCGTCGAGTTCCTTAATGTTCGCGACTTCAAACTCTCAACCACAAACCCCTGGCCATAAATTCTTTAGGCGTAAACTCCTTGGCTGACTAGTTGAGTTGATTAAAGGACTCGGCGAGTTCCTTCAGTCCTTCTTGTTTTCGGCCTTTTCCAGTGAAATCTAGAGTTCCAAACTTCAGATCTAACCTTCCCTAGTGTAGATATCACGTAAAGTTGCAAACTTTATGTGCATGCAAGGCCTCACATGGTCATAACACCAAAACTAGTCTTTATACAAGGTTTTAATGCATGGAAAGCGGTTAAGCTACATAAAGGAAGCAACTTTATGGCATTTGGGACCTAAGGAGGTCCGGATCTGGAACCATATCCCAGTGATACATCCAAATCTCAATTTGAACTCCATTTGCTCCAAAATGGTCAGGTACTTGAAATAGGAGAGATCTAAGAATCTATAGCTCAAGGTAACGACTTTTTTACCTTAAAATGGAGACCAATACAGTGTAGATGTCGGATCCACTGCTTCCCTTCTTGTTCTTTCTTCTAAATCCCTTCTTCAACACTCCAAGTTTTCTAAACCAAGCTCTCCCTCTCACTCAAGGGGGTTTACAATCGAAAACAGTTCTCTATGGGATGATAAGGTGCTGAGGGAGGCCACAAGGACAGATTATGACCCTTATATATATGTTGCAATCCTCGAAATTAGGGTTTCTCTTTACAGCTCCAACTCACCGGGTCGGGCCTTCCGACTCGCCGAGTTGGTCCCGATCTGTGTCCAAGATTAAATGCCCATACTCGATGAGCTGGACTCCCAACTCGTCAAGTCCATGCACCTCCCCCCTGGAATTATCTAAATCAATTAATACCTGGAAAAGGTGTGACACATAGTGGATTAGAAATCTACTCTTAGAACCAAAGGGTGTTTGATCTACCAGTATGGAGCGACTCTCTCATTTGAGAGTGCATGGGTTCAAGTCTCGCTTGAGATATAAGTGGTGATAGTTAGGAGTAGATTAGTTTTCCATTTCAAAAAAAAATCTACTCTTGGATATTCATATGTGAAATGTTTCAATGACATATATTCCTATGTATTATGACAATGATGCCACATTGTCTAAAGTATGCAACATGGAGTATAAACATGAAGTTAAGACACATTGATCTGCTACATAATTTTATGAGACAACTTATTGAAAGTAGTATCATCAAAGTTCTCTATGTCAAGGCAAGTAGGATCTTAGTAGATCCACTTACCAACCGTTTCCCAAGAGATTTGGTTTCAACTACCAGGAGATTTATGCATCTAAACCCACAATAGAATCGTTTAGTGATGGAAACGTAACTTGAGATTGGGTAACAACAAAGAAATTGATTATAGAAGGTACTAGCAATAATGCTAGATCCATGTGAGGTATGATAGTACATTATTTCTGAGAACGAGGTTGAGTTAAGGTTTGTTGGGTCGTATTTTGTATTTTGTATTGCGTCTATTGGGCTCGTTAGCTAGTCCAATATGTATCTCCGTATGGGCCTATCCATCTGTGAGTTTTGTAGCGTTTAGTATATATAGGTGCTTGTATGTATCTTAGAAAAGGAGGATAAGAGATTTATTATTAAGCAAGTTTATTGTTATCGTTCTTGTAACCCTATAATCCTCTACAACGGAAGTTCTTAGTCGAGCTTTGCTGAGGATTGTGAAATCTAATCATTCGACACATCTTGATCCATTCTTGTGTTATTTACTGTTTTTACATTCATCGCATTACCTGTTACGAAGATCTAATCGATCATCAAGTTTATTTTTATCTTATCAATTGGTATCAGAGAAGGAGGTTGTGTAATTCATACACATCTTTTCTGTGAAAGAGGTTGCGATTAGGGTTATTCCGCATTAACTAATATTTATTGAGCCGTCATCCCATAATTGACGTAACTCAGCATTTGTTTATTTTGCCCTAATTTTATATATTACAAGTCTGATCTTTCAAACAGGTTATACGATCAAGCATGGACGAGTCACAATCAAATCCGATCAACATCTCAAATAGCATTGGATCAACGATGAAGATTCCCATCCCTTACACCTAGGATTATGAAGTCTGGACACATCACTTCGAAGATTATGTCATTGGATCTGAAGACAATGGATATCTTATTTGGGAAGCAATCGTATCTGGAGCATTCGCTCATTCAGCAACGTCAAAAATCATTAAAACTCAAAAAGAGTATAATGATCTGTTAAAAGACGTAAAAGATATTGCTCAAGACGAAAAGGATAAATTTCAGTGCAATATTAAAGCATTGAGACTGATTCGATTCGCTCTTCAATCCGACACATTCAGGCTAGTGAGTTCATGCAGGACTGCTAAAGAAATACGAGATAGGCTACGAGAGCTATATTCCACAGACGAAGATCTGGAGCATTCCATTCAGACCTTACTTTTGTCTGAGTTTGGCGAATTTAAGCAGAATCCCGAGGAAACTGTTACTCAGACGTTCGATCGCTTCAATCATCTTCTTAGTAAGATGATCAAACATGATATAGAAAGGAAGTTGATTGAACAAAAAGTTACGTTTTTGAATGGTCTTAGATCTGAGTGGAGAGCGGTTGTGTCCACTGTTAAAGCTCATGAGCAATTCAAATCTTATTCATTGGCAAAGCTGGTAGGGATTTTGAAATCCCAAGAAAAGATTGTCTTGCAGGAGAAAAATGTGGTTTCAAGCTTGGGATCCTTGGCCCTTCTGTCTAAAAGCAAAAGTGTGGTAGAAGATGAAGACCTTAACTTGGAAGACTATGACCTTACCTCTGAAGATTATGCAATGATGGTGTCAAACCCAAAGAGGTTCATTAAGAAAAGGTTTCCTACCAATAAGAACCGAAATTGGCAGGGGAAGTTATAGTTCTGAAAAAGTTAGGGAAGAACCGAAGGCAGAAGAACCAAAGAAAGAGGCGAAAGCTGAAAGAGATTCTGGTGTGAACTGCTACTACTGTGGAGGAAAGAACCACTATGCCAAAGACTGTGTCCTAACAAAAATGGCAGAAAAGGATGAAGAGAAAGATGAAGAAGCTGTGTTGATGAAAAAGCTGGAAGGGATCAAGAGAAAGAAAGCTGCCACTAACCCTTCAATGAATGCTTTAATTGTGCAGGGTTCGGTAGCGGATGATGAGTTTGGTGGCGTGGAGGTCTGGTCAACCGACTCTGAGGATGATGAAGTCAGGAAGCCATCTCATGGAAAGGCTTATGTTATGAAAGGTGAAGAAAGCGGTGGAAAGTGTTTGATGGTGACGGATGTATCTCAAATGAGGGGATACAATACAGACGGTGGGAATGAAGACACGAAGGAGCGAGAGGCTTATGCTTCACAGCAAAACCTCTCAGCGTGCAGTTTAATTAGCTTGATGAATTAATCAAGAAGGTACAATCCATTTTTGTTTCATTCAAAGTCCCACTAAATTCATATGAAAAAGAATTAAAAAGCGTAAATTCAAGAATCTCACATCTAGACAGCAGTTTAACTCAAACACGGGTCACCAATTCTAACCTAACTGACCAAATAAGCAGGGTGTCATCAAAGAGTGAGGAACGGAGGATGTGGATAGAGCTGAAGGAGTCGGAGTTGATCAAATCCAAGGACGAAAACATTTATTTACAAAGAGACAATATGAAACTTTTGAAACCAAGAAATGTTTTTTTTTAATTGCTAAGTGTCTTTATTCTAACATCACTCAACTTCATTTGAACAGTGAAATAGGGCAGAAAATTCATCACATGATTTTGCCCTTCCTTGAGTTTAAGGAGGATGAAATTGACGCTGAAGCATATAATTGCGAAAGTGTAGTTTCGTCTGATGATGTGAATCCGACTTACATGTATGGTCTAGACAAAATCGAATCTTTCATAAAGTCCAAGGACCATAAGGACATGCTGAAAAACCTTTTGGACGAAAATGATAAATTGAAACTAAGGACCGAAACCATACAGAAATTTGACTCTTTGAATGCCAACTTGAGCTCAGATAATAAAATTGATGTTGAAAATGCATATGAGCTTAATGAGGATGATGATATGAGCGAAATTTCTGTAGAGGATGAAGTTGATTGTTCTGAGTTTGTCAAGAGCGAACCCGAAAACCACAAAATTCTTATTTCAGAAAATTCTGTGGATTTTGCTCGCTTGTCCCAAAATAAGTCCCCGATCCTTGAAGAAAAGGCTGTTGTATACCAAAAAGTAAGGACGACTCCAAATCAGGTATATAAGGTCACAGGAGTAACCGAACATCAGACAGCCGAACTCACAGCCATTGTAAACGAAGATAATGTTGATGGTTGTGATGAGTTCTTCTGGTCTGCTCCTATAGATAATGCTGACGACATTGGTCTGTCAGAGCGGACGTCCTGGAAAACCAAAGGCAGATATGTGCCAGAACCTCTAAACAAGCCTGACAACTTCGACGTACCATGTACTAGTGGTACAAAAGAAGTTCCCAAAGAAGAAGTCACTCCTTCAAGCGAAACGTCATCTGTTAAAAGTGAACAGGCTGACAGGAAGCAAAAGCAAAAAGCCAACATTCATCGATAGCCGAAGCAACTGAAGAATCAAAAATAGCAAAGGAATCAGAGATACAAGAAGAATCTCTCCGAAAGAAAACAGTTTTGGCGATCTCAAAACGCACATTTCTCTTATCATGACAAAAATTCAAAGTCAGAGAAAAGTGGTGTTAGACCGCAAGAAAGTAATAACAACCGAAAGGACAGGTTCGGTTCTGAAGATCATAACAACCAAAAGGACAGGTTCGGTTCGGAAAAGTATAACAACCGAAAGGACAGGTTCGGTTCTGAAAAGTATAACAACCAAAGGGAAAGGTTCGGTTCAGAGAACACCAACTACCGAAAGCATAGGTTCAGTTCCGAGAGTAAAAGCGACCAAAGTTCAAGGTTCGGTCCCACTAATGATCAAAAACAAAAGGGTCACTTAGAACCTCAAGTCAAGAAAATCTCCCAGTCTAAATTTTCTCGTTCTAATTCTTCTAATTCTTCTCAACCTCATTCTAAATCCAATTCTGTTCGAACTCAAAATCCAAAATCTTCAACAGATTTGAAAGGAAAATCAAAGGTTTCCTCAGTCAAACCTGATCAAAAACATTCCAAGGTCCAAATGCCTAAACCTGAATCCAAACTGACTGTAACAAATCCCAACAAAATTAAAGTTTTCACCATTAAAAAGAAAGATGAAACAACTTTAATAAAAAGAACATATCTTGTTGACATCTCTCTTACTATTCCTGTTCCTGTGAAAGGCTCACGTGGACCCAAGAAACTTTGGGTTCCTAAATCTGCTTGATTTTTGCAGGTTATCAGTGACGAGCAGTTCGATGAAGAATGGTATATTGACAGTGGCTGCTCACGTCACATGACAGGAAGGAAGGAAGAGCTGAAGGAATTTCGATCTCTTTCAAACGGTGGAAATGTCAAGTTCGGGAACAACTCATTCGGCACGATAAAAGGTTATGGAATGATAACAAATGGAGACTTCACGATTAGAAAGGTTGCATACGTTGAAGGACTACAGCACAACCTCATCAGTGTATCTCAGCTTGTTGGAGGTACCGGTCTCAAGGTCTCATTCGACGATGAGGGTTCGGAGATAATAGAGAAGAAAACGAAAAGAGTAATTCTCAAATCAGAGCACAAAGGCGAAATGTTTCCCCTGAATCTCAAACCCATCAAAGGAAATCCAACTATCTGCCTTGACGAACGCTGGCTGTGGCACTGAAGGCTCTCTCATCTCAACTTCAAGGATATCAACCAACTTGTCACCGGAGGTCATGTTCGAGGTCTTCCATTGCTCAAGTTCGATCGAGAACATTTATGTGCTACGTGTGAAATGGGGAAGCAGAGTCGTCAAAGTCACCCATCGATTGTAAACACTAAAGTTCTTGAACCACTAGAGTTAATTCACATTGACTTGTGTGGTCCATCATCTATCGAAAGCATCGGCGATAGCAAGTATATTCTTGTCATTATTGATGACTTTTCACGTTTTACATGGGTGTTCTTTCTGAAGCACAAATCTGAAGCAACTCTCAAGCTAAAGATGTTCATCAAGCAAGTTGAAGTACAACTGAGGAAAGTCGTTCGCAACATCAGAAGCGACAATGGGCTGGAGTTCAAAAATAAAGAATTCGAAGACTTCTTGGCAGAAAAAGGAACCAGTCACAACTTCTCAGCTCCCTACACCCCTCAACAAAATAGGATTGTCGAAAGACGAAACCGATCTTTGTGTGAGGCGGCCCGAACCATGCTAAGTTTTGCTTCTTTACCTTTATATTTTTGGGCTGATGCTATTGCTGCAGCATGTTTTACGCAGAACAGGTCCTATCTCATTAAGCGCTTTACTCTTACTCCTTATGAGATCATAAACAACAGGAAGCCAAACGTCAAATTCTTCCATGTATTCGGCTCACGGTGCTTCATCTTCAACTCTAAAGAACATCGTAACAAGTTCGATGTCAAAGCCGATGAAGGAATTTTCTTGGGATATTCTCTCACTTCGAAAGCCTACCGGGTATTAAACAAGCATTCGAGGAAGATTGAAGAAACGTATTATGTGACTTTTGATGACAGCTATGTCAAAAAGCTGAAGGCCACTGAAGAGACAGTTGGAGAAATTTTCTCTCAAACAGGCCAAGTCACAGCCTCAATTGCAAATATGTTTAATCAGTTTGTAGAGTTATTCGATGAACCAGAGAAGGCTACTCTCTCGGAAGCTAATACAGCAGATAACAAAGTAGATCATCTGAAGCAACTCGTCGAAGATGCCGCCAAGCAAATGAATGAAGAAGGATCAATTCCAAACAAACTTCCACAGCACGGTGCTTCAGTTGAGGGGGAGTATTCATCCTCTTCAACACAGCCGGACTCACATGTTGAGGGGGAGAACTGCTCTCCAGCTGCACCCGAAAACCCAGCTGTACCCGAAAGCCAATCTGCACCCGGAAGCCCAGCTGTACCCGAAAGCCAATCTGCACCCGAAAGTCCTATAGTACCCGAAAGTTCAACTGCACCCAAAGGTACTGCAACACCCGAAAGCTCGACACCACCCGAAACTCCTGTAGCTCCGGAAAGTCAAGATACACCTGAAAGCTTATCTGTCAAGGGGTAGAATGTCGATATATTTTATGACGATGATAGTCAATCTGAAGTAGAAGAGATGGTAAATGCTGAATTGGATCCATCCTATGATCCAAATTACCCTCTTCTTGTCAAATGGACCAAAGATCATCCTGTTTCATGGGTTGTTGGTAATGTCTCTAAAAAGGTCCTGACCCGATCTCAATTGAAGGCAAAGCAAACTTCTTTATTTTCAAAAGTAGAGTTCTGTATGTTTAACTCCTTCGTCTCAAAATTTGAACCAAAGACAGTCAACACTGCTCTTGATCACTCCGATTGGGTTCAAGCTATGCAAGACGAACTTAATGAGTTCGAAAGAAATAAAGTTTGGCGCCTCATTCCAACTCCTCAAGATGCCTTGGTTGTTGGTCTCAAATGGGTCTTTAGAAATAAAATGGACAAGGAAGGCAATGTGATAAAAAACAAAGCACGTCTCGTGCTGAAAGGATACTGCCAGGAGGAAGGAATCGACTATGAGGAAACTTTTGCTCCTGTAGCTAGTCTGGAATCTGTTAGAATATTTCTTGCCTATGTTGCACACAAGAACTTTGAGGTCTATCAAATGGATGTAAAGTGCGCATTTCTAAATGGGGAACTTGAAGAAACGGTGTACGTGGAGCAACCTCCTGGATTCATTAATGAAAAATACCCCAATCACTGTTATATTCTGGACAAAGCGGTATATGGACTGAAACAAGCACCGAGGGCCTGGTACGAAACGCTAACCAAGTTTTTAAAGATGTCCAAATTCAAACAAGGTTCGGTTGACCCAACCTTCTTTCGTAAGAAGGAAGCTAACCACCTTATGATTGTTCAAATTTATGTCGATGATATCATCTTTGGCTCAACGAATCCTAGCTTAACGGCTGAATTCAGAAAGCTGATGGAGACTAAATTTGAAATGAGCTCAATGGGTCCGATTAACTTTTTCCTTGGTTTAAATATTAGACAGGGACCCGAAGGCATCTTTATTAACCAGGAAGCCTACACCAAGACTCTCCTTGCGAAATTCGGCATGATGGGAGACTCAAAGGTTAAAGTTCCAATGGCGTTCGGCACCAAGCTCACTCCATCCTTGGATAAGCCAGCAGTCGATATTACGCTATATCGCCAGATGATCGGCTCTCTAATGTACCTTACTGCTAGCAGGCCTGATATAATGTTTTCTGTTTGCTACTGTGCTAGATTTCAGGCGAATCCTCGTGAACCTCATATGCTTGCAGTGAAGAACATACTCCGGTATCTCAAGCGAACTACCTCTCTAGGCTTATGGTATCCATCCAACTCAGGTTTCTTCGTTCAAGCCTACTCAGATGCAGACCTTGGAGGTTGTGGACTAGACAGGAAAAGCACCACTGGAGGCTGCCAATTCCTTGACGGGAAGTTGGTTAGCTGGTAATCAAAGAAACAGACTTGTGTATCTCTGTCTACCGCTGAAGCAGAATACATCGCAGCTGCCTCCTGTACATCTCAAGTGATTTGGATCCAAAGCCAGCTCCGGGACTATGGACTCAATATGAAAAAGATCCCACTGTATTGCGACTCTGAAAGTGCAATTAGGATCTGTCATAACCCAGTGCAACACTCCAAGACTAAGCACATAGCACTGAGGTATCACTTCATTAAGGATCATGTGGAAGATGGGAAGGTCGAAATTCACTTTGTTCGAACCACTGATCAACTGGCCGACATCTTCACCAAAGCTCTTCCTGAAGCAACTTTCAACAAAATTCTACAAGGGCTAGGTATGATGGAATCGGAGTCAGTACCAAAGATTACTTCTCAAGACTAAAAGTTAGAAGCGAAATAGACCGAACGTTCGGGTTCGGGTCTCATGTATGCTGAAATGAACCGAACGCTCATGTTCGGTTATTAATCCGGTGTACCGAAATGAACCGAACGCTCGGGTTCGGTTGTATAATCTGATTTTCGCTTATCACTCAAAGGTAGTTTCTTTGGTTGTAGATCTTTTGTATTATTTTTCCAAATTCATTTATCTTACTGTCAAAGTTATTCTCTTTTTCAAACCTATTTTCTTTGGCAACCGAAATAGACCGAACGTTCGGGTTCGGTTCCAAAATTTTTCTCACCCGAAATACACCGAACGCTCGGGTTCGGTTCCAAAGTTTTTCTCAATCGAAATAGACCGAACGCTCGGGTTCGGTTCCAACATTTTTTTTGTATTCATTTTTTTATGTCTTATTTTTTTATTCTTATTATCAAAAATTCCAAAAATATATTTTTTTTCATAAATTCAAAAACTCCAAAAATATTTTGTTATTTATTTTCTTTTTGACTCTTATTTTTTTATGTCTGCTTATGGGTAAATCATTTCATTAGCTAAGTGTCCCTAGAAGCATGCTGTTGTATGTGTCCAGAGCCTCACCTGATTCTGAATAATAGCCTTACTGACTTGGTATAAACAAACCTAGTCTTCCCAAGTAGGCTCTCATATTTATTCTAATCATGAGCTATCTAACTCTCTTCTCACATGAGATAAGAGTTTTCTCCTTGGTCCTTATCTTCACAGCAGAGGTACTTTGGTTTCTTTACACCATCTACATAACATTTCTCCATCTTATTCGCTTAACCAACGTAACCCTTGAGACTCTCAAAAATTACCACTGAGGCTTATGGTTACACAATTTCTGTGTTTATGATCTTAGTTTCGTGCCACTACGAGCTAAGTGAAACCCAAAATTCAATACCCAATACGCATTGACGGTGAACAATTAATTAGTTTTCACTAATGAATTGACGGACGTACCTCCTTGAAATCTCTATTTTTCTTTTTGAGTGATTCCTATGAAATTGTTAAAACCAATAACATTTCTTCCCTTGGGATCCAGCTTTAATTTTTGTTGAGATTTTATAAATTTCCTTGCCAAATTAAAATTATCTCCAACCTACTTGTTCAACAGACTACACCGGTCTCACAAGTACTTCGTTCGATTTCTGTCTTATATCAAGATTAGGAATTCTGAATCGAAGCTAAAGCCACCCTCATAAGCCTAACTAAAAGAAGCATTTCAACACTTCTTAATAAGTGTCTGATCGTTATTCAACGGGAAACTACACAAACACTTTAAGGTCTCTCTTGACTTTGAAGGAAGAGATTCGTGCCCGGGATCCATTGGTCCGTGTCTTTATTGACATCACATAATCCCTCAAAAAGTGTTGTTTTATTTCTTTTTATTTTTTACACACTCAGCACGAAAATCTTTTTGATTTTCCAAAATTATGGTTTCATTAATTTCAAGGAGTTTTAATTGGCTTGGTTGTTATAAAACAATCGCCGACCTTTTGAAGCGTCAAGGTCGAGACAAAGAGGCTGACATCAGTGCTCGTGTGGCTAGAGAGGCTGAAGAAACCGAACATAAACAGAAAGAAGCCCACGACCTTCTTGAGAGCAGGAAAACTCTTTTTCCTTCTTGAACGTAAACAAATATGTTGTAAAACTTTACCTATATGATCTAGGGGTGGTGTCGTCTCAAATGAAAATTATTGGTTTGTCAGCTAAATGGTCATGAAAATGGTTTTTAACGCAAGACCATATAAGCGCTTAGTGAGAATGTAAAGATGACAGTTGGTTTAAATCCTTAAAAATACCATTGAATTTGTCTTTTTTTTTTCACATAAAACAAGGGTTTAGTCTTCGTCACACCCAAATGACAACATCTGCGTGAGTAAAAGAAAACTTTTCAACTTGGTGAGGGATTGTTGGTAATAAATAAGGAATAAGTGAGTTTATAAGGCTTCTTTTCCCTTTAGTCTTCAAAGGCTTAAGTGGACATGAAGGGATATGCCAAGCTCACATGTGCATTGTGGACGCGAGATTACAAAATGACACAATTTAGATGCACTTTTCACTTCACACGTTGCATTAGTTACTAGGAGCTGATGAACTTTTTATTTTCGCAAGTTTGGGTCGAATCGGTTGGACCGAATCAGTCAATGTATTAACTGGCGTTGACATCGTGGATAAGTAGAAGAAATATTCTAGAAGCCTCTATATAAAGGCAGGATAAATGCTAGGTTTGAATTGGATGAGATACTGGATGACGACGTCATCGGATATGAATTCAAATTGTTACGTGGTTACCTGTGAGATACTAGATGTCATCATTGGGTCTAATTTTTAGGGATTCGATTTTTTCCGTGTTAGTATAAATAGGAACCCTCAGGTCCCATGTATTCTACACCTTGGAAAACACAACCTTAGAGCGATGAAAAAACCATTTACGATACGCGCTTCTTCAGTGTAGTATTTTAGCAATCATGATCAACGAACATTAGGTTGGTTTTAATTTTCTGTTCGGTATTTTGATTTGTCTGACAACATGACAATCTCCTTCTACCTTTCTTTTAATCAAATCTAATCACGTAATCGGGTTTTCTTGATAAAACTCGGTAATTAATAATAATACTTAAAATTATTATTCACAACTAATGACATAATTTTCAATATTATTGTCAATTTTATGTTTGTCTATTAAGTTTGATTTACGACACATTATGTTAAAGATTAAATGGTCATTGAACTTTAATTTCTTGGGAGTCTACGTTTCATAGCATATAGTAGAAGACATGTTTGGTGTAAGCCTAATATTTATAAATATTATAAAAGAAGTCATCAAATAAACATAATTCAAGTTTCATTGAAGATATAACTATTAATTTAAAAGTTAGTTTACTGTTATATATATATATATATATATATATATATATATATATATATATATATATATATATATATATATATATATATATATATATATATATATATATATATATATATATTTATTGTTAAATACAATATCTATATTAAAATTATAAATTATCTATATAATATACTTATTGGTTACTTTAAATATTATATTAGATTTAAAACCTAAACCAAAATCTTAAATAAATTTAAAAACGAGCAAATATTTTTTTAAATAATAAAATAAACATATTAAATACAAACCTCATTTGAATTGTCAAATTAACTAAAATAATACGCTTAACTATTTTTTTTTTTATAGAAATAGAATATCTTTTCAATTGATTTTGCAAATCAATTAACATAATAATTAAAAATTAACATAAAATTATTTATATCTATATCTATCATCGAAATTAAAAGATGGTCACATAAATAAAATTTTAAATTAATCGATCATAACAACTATTAAAAAAAATAACATTAAATTGAAAATGATATTTAGTTTTATTTATATGTAACCAACATCTAAAATTATTGGACAATATTGTTCAAAATAGTTAAAATGATATATATATATATATATATATATATATATATATATATATATATATATATATATATATATATAATATTAATATTAATATCAATAATGTAACCATTTTAAATAACATATATTTTTTTTTAATATTTTAACAATATCTTTTAACATGTACAACATACGGACATTTGCTTAGTATGACTATAATTGAGGGAGCAAAGATATTTATTTTCTCAAGCTTAAGAAAACATGGTAAAGTATATTCTTTTATATATATATATATATATATATATATATATATATATATATATATATATATATATATATATATATATAAAAAGAAAGAAAGAGAGGGTGAAGACTTTTTTTTGGTGAGGATGCTTTAAAAAAATTAAAAAAAATAAAATCAAGAGCTATAGTTTATGTAATAAAAATTGTAAAAGTTATATATATATATATATATATATATATATATATATATATATATATATATATATATATATATATACTAATAAAAGACTAGCTTTTTTGCTATGTTTCATTATATTAGACATTTTAATTAATGTGTTGCCACTTGTCAATCTATTACTTTTCCATTTTAAATTTATTAGATATTCTCATTAATATGATTCTATTTTAAATTTTAAATTTTAAATTATTGTTTTTATTAATTCACAAATAAAAATATCTAATATATATTAAAAATTAATTTTATATATTTATTTGAATCAATGATTATAATTTTACATAACTAATAAAAATATATTTTAAATTAATAATTTATTTAAAATAACTTATTAATAATTTTAAGTTTTTACTATAAAAATTTGATGAACTTTATAAATGTGGTTCCCACGGGGTATTAACTAGTATATATATATATATATATATATATATATATATATATATATATATATATATATATATATATATATATATATTGGCTTAGATTTATGAAGAATAGTGAAAATAAATGAGAAGAAAGAAGTGACGGTGGCCGGTGGGTATAGTTGCAATGATGGTGAATCAAGTGACTTTAGCATAAAAAGTGCCAGCTACTCCAAAGATCAGCCCATGATCGATCGAATCAAAAGAAACAGAAGTTGTGGCTCTTACAATCGTTTTCAATTTCATGACCCATAGAGAATATTAGAAATCATATTTTCACGGACGATTCACTCTAGTGTTCTTTTTATCTTTTATTCTATCTAGTGCTCTTAAAGGTGCATTTGGGGTCTGTACTTTATTCACTCTTTAATTTCATTTTTTAATTATTCCGGCTCTAGTATCTTAACTGCTTATCAATAATTCTGGAGGGGTGACATGCTAAATATTTTTTTAGGCACCAATGGGAAGAAATGGTTAAGATTATATCGCTATGATTTCACTAGTTGCACACTTGCACTTGGACATTCGAAACTTAAGGAGAATCTAAGAAACACTTTGCCAATTGACATCCACATCATAGAATATCTTTCAAGGTTTTTAGTGGGTAAATTTTGTCTATTATTCCTTGTTTGGATATGGTTGATTGTGGGAATGAGAACCACTCAAAAAGAGAAACCAATGGCAATGCCCAATTAGATACTCTAAAGGAGTGAAAGCAGCTATAGGTAGCAGGCTCAACCATGTGATTAATTGAGGGATTTATAGAGCTTTACGCTCACTTGGTCGATACTATTACACCTTTCATTGTCCTACATAGTCTTCTGGTAGATTCCTTGGTATGACTAAATTGAATTTAAACAATTGCATATATTACAATTTTTGATTAAAGAAAAAAAATACAACGAAAACCAAATCCCATAGGAATGAGGTTAGGGGAGGTAAGATGTAGACAATTGTAAGTCTTACAGTAGAGAGACAACTACCATAGATAATCTCTGTCGTAAAAACTTGAGCCCAAAACGGTGAAAATGAGAGAAGGGGGGGGGGGGGGGGGGGGGGGGGGGGGATACAACCAAAGGTCACATACCAACAATAAAACTAAAAATAAAGAGGAGACAATAGTACAATAGTAAGAATGATAAATGTATAAAACACAATTATATATATATATATATATATATATATATATATATATATATATATATATATATATATATATATATATATATATATATATTATCCTAATAAATGAAAATGTTATTGCCACTTGTCATTCTCTTATTTAATTTGCCACATGTCATTTTGTCATAATTTTGAAATATATTTATTTTCCACTTGTCAATTACTTCATTATTCATTTCCACTATATCATTAATTTAGTTTCCATAAATTACACCTACTATAATAACTATTAATTTCAAATTTGAAATTTGAAATTTCAACTTAAATTTCAATTAAATTTACACTTTAAACCTTTGTATTTAACATTTTATTATAATAACTCGTTTAGTACATGGGTCTAACAATTAAACACATAATTTTAATTAATTTATTTTTTGTATGTTTTTTTTCATAATTTTCACTTCTTTCATATTTTAAATTCAAATAAACTTCTCATTTAATCGTTTCTATTTAACATTATGTTTTAATTAACCCGTATAATATACGGGTTTCACAACTAGTATTGTAATATGTACTTAAAAACAACATATCATCGAATAATAATTTTATTTTGTCTTGACAAAAGGACATCACATGTCTAAATCAGTAATTTTAATTTTCTATAATTTTACGCATTAATTACTGTATTAAAACTTTCCAAATCGCCAATGAGGTTAATATATCCTTTTCGGTTAACAATAATGTAAATGTAAACAAGATTATATTGGATTTGATCGCTTTCCGTTAGTCTTACTTTTTTTAATATTTGATAATTTTTAAAGCGGCTCAAGGGAAATATTATATACTACTAACATCTACCTTAATAAATGAAAATGACTTTGCCACATGTCCTCTTCTCATTCATTTGGACACATGGCATTTTCTAGAAATTTTAAATTTATCTATTTTCCACTTGTCATTTTATTGTATTTTTGATTTTATTAAATTAAAATCCACATTTAATATATAAGGTAATATATATGTAAGGTATTTATTAGAAATGGTTTATATATGTAATGTATCTAATGCATTAAAGTCTCATTAATTTTAATAATTCAAAAAATTTCTTATTTTTCTTATAAATTTAAAGTTTTCAAATTATTAAAATTTTATATTTAATTTTTTTTAAATAAACTCATGTAATACATGGGTCTCACACCTAGTATATATATATATAAGAACTATCTTTCTGTGTGTTATCTTTCCATTTCTTTTCCTACTTGCCAGCAATAGTAACCGTATCCATCATCCTATGAGTATCCATAAGTTGTCTCTTTTGGTCATGTTGTGTGTTATCTTTCCATTTCTTTTCCTACTTGCCAGCAATAGTAACCGTATCCATCATCCTATGAGTATCCATAAGTTGTCTCTTTTGGTCATGTTTGAAGTTGCCTCCTTTGGTCATGTTTGGACCACTTTCATTAATTTTTTTTGGTGATCAACATCACTCCCAACGAATTTTTGATTGTTGTGTTTGGTAATATGCCCAACAATGTTTTTCCACATATCCACCACAACATTTTTATTTTTGCAACTTCCGTCTTCATCTCATCGGCCTTCTTCTTTGACGACGAGCCGATCCATAACGTAGTTGGCCTTAAAGAAGGAAAAAAATGGCTCTAAACCTCTATATATTCACATAACTCTACATATGAACGTAAGTAACTTGTCGATAAAAGGATAATCAGAAAATGGACTTTTAAGTAATTATAGGAATAAGATGAACCCAATTACTCTTATGGGTTAGGCTATGGGGAGTGGTCACATCCACTCCACCGGAAAAGTGTTGCCACCTATGCGCCACGTCAGCTTCACACTCAACCCACCACCAACCCACTAAACCTTGGAAATGATTACCACTACACAAATTCATTTTTTTATTTTTTTTTATTTTTTAACATTATATTAAATAAAAAACAAATTACAAACCATAATTTAAAATAAAACCATAATTAATATAAAAAACACAAATTATAAAACAAAAACACACATTACATTAAAATTAAAAACACATTACATTAATATAAAAAACACAAATTAAAATTCTAAAATTCTTAAAAAAAACATAAAAAAATTAAAATCCTAAATTACTTAAAACCATAAATAAAATCCTAAATTTCTTAAAACCATTAAGATTAGAACCTAAAGTCCATATTTCTCCCGGACTTGTCGTTCAATTTTAAGAAATGTCGCAAGATTTTCCGGGTCGAAATCGGGTTGGGGCTTCGTGTTTATGATTTGAAGATCGGTAAGAGTTATTTTTTGGCGGTTAGTGGCCTCCGACGATTCGTATTTTTTTTCTAGAAAAACTAGAGTTTTATCTATGGATGTCGCAAGCTCGCTGTCGCTAGTTGCCGGTGCTTTCCACTTGAAGACGCTCATTTTCTCGCTTTGTCCTGTCCCGGTGGTCGACGAAGTTGGACGTTCGGTGGGCCATCCCCTTCGGTGGCGTCGAAGTCATTGGAACCGGTTGTAGATCCTGAATGCGCCATTTCCGGATACAGAACCCATTTTGGACCATTACAACAAACTTCCCACGCTTTTTGGTGGCCGAACGGTTTACCGTTGATGGTAACTTTGTATTCGTAGGACGCGGTCGCTAAAATGATGAAGTCGTTGCTACCACTTCTATGCATATTTTTAAGCTTGTCAAATATGCCATTGAATTTGGTGCAAGCCGCTCGTAAGTCGCGCCATTTTGCGTTGATCGAATCGTACGTCTGCTCCGTTTTCTTTCCTAATAATGCGTGAAAATGATCTAAAATACGACACCAAAAACTTTGACCCGATTGTGCGTTTGCAACATCCCCGTCTATGGATATGAAAATCCAAGCTTTTACTAAAGCTTCCTCCTCGTCTTCGTTCCATGCGGTAGTCTTTTTTCTTGGATCTTTGTTTTTTTTTTTTTTGCCTTCGACGAGTTGGTTGTTGTGTTTCTTGGACCCGTTCGTCGTCGTCGTCATTGTCGAGATTTATAGGTTGAGATTGAGATGGTTGGAATTGTTGAGAAGGTTGTTGAAATTGTTGAGAATGTTGTTTTTGAAAGGCTTGGAATTGGGGTTGATTGAATTGTTGTGGTTGTTGTGGTAGAAGGTTTGTGGGTATAAAGTGGTGAATAAAATTTGTTGTTGGATTGGAGATGTTAACAACTGTATGTAACTAACATTTGCATTTGGAGTGTTGGGGATGTTAGGATTTGAATCTATGTTGAGAGAAAAAAAATATGAAAGATGAGGTTTTTTTTGTAGAAGGTAATAAAATATAAAAAGTGTTTTTTAAAGTGTAAAATGTAAATAGAATAGTGAATAATTTATAGGTGTAACTATTTATGTTTAAATGGTAAAAAGTAATTTTTTTTATGTTAGAAACGGCTATATAGCCGTTAGTTTTTAATTTCCAACCCTTAACAAAATTGATGAAATATGATTGGGCGTCCTCTCGCGTCTTTGGCACCACGTCACCAGCACCCCCGGTTTTGGGGGCGGTGCTCACGCGTGGGAGAGGTTGTCACCTCAGCCCAAGACGCGTGAAACAACCCCATACCGGGTAGCCTTAATGGCCCAACAATAGAATTTGTTTTCAAAAGAATACTATTAGCACACAATTATTTCACTAGATACCGATATGATGCCTCTTGCTTCTCACACTCCTTTATACATCCAACCTTTTAACATCTAGTTTCGGGCCGTTTAGATTTCCAAGTACATTATACTTGAGCTCTATAAAAAGCATTCTTGATCCAAATGCCCGAATGTTCCGCTGCAAATTTCCTTTCAAGCACTTCAATTTTGAAAGTCTTTTCATGTTCAGGTTGGATGGGTACTTTTTTTTTATATTGTATATTGTTTAGATCATCTCCCATTCATTATACCATTTTTTCGCCAAAAGAATGTAACTTTTTGTATAAACAATGATTCATCTCCAATATATTACATAGTTTTCAACACTCAAAAAGATATGATAAATATATTTTTCTAACTTATATAGATATCAAAACGTCATTATCCTAATGGTATCAAAATGTATAGGAAAAATGTTCCTCCCATTTGATTGAAGATAAGTCCTATATGAGGAAGTCATCTATTTCCTAATTCAAAAATAGGTACTTATTTCAAAAAAACACTTATTTTAATGCTATGCTTATCTCTAAAAATAATTTTTGTTTAATAAAATAACAATCAAATCATCTCATTTAAAATCGAATTATCTAAACGATCTACTGTACCTTATAAATGATATTATTTGATAATCATAACCAAAATAAATCAAATCACTTCACTTAACATGAATTATCTAAAGAATTCTGCATACCTTATAAATTATATTAGTTGATAATAATAACCAAAATAAATCAAATCACATCATTTAACATGAATTATTTAAACAATTTACAATTCTCCTGTACCTTATAAATTATATTATTTCATAATTATTGTCAAAATAAACTACACGTACGTACGATATGTGAAGTGTGTGTTTTATTTTAACATGTTTTTGTTTAAATTGTTAAAGAAAATTATAATTTTAAAATTAGTACGAAACATAAAACTAAATTTAATAATGAAAAAACTTCAAAAACAATCCTTGTGGTTCTAAAAAAAATCGAGTCCAGTCCTAAATTTTTTTATCCTCGAAAAACATTATTATGGTTTCAAAGCTTTTAATGAATAATCTTGAACTCTAACTTTGTTAGTTTTTTGTTGTTAAGCCAATTATGATTAAGGACATAATAGTTTTTTCATACCTTAGGGACCATTTTTGAGGATCTTAATTTTTTTTTTCTTATTTAGAAAAGGGATAATGACTCACGAGGGTAACCAACTGTTGAGTTTGTTTATATTGGGTCACTTTCCCTTTTTTTGTACCTAATATATCATCGAACTTGTTGTTTGTGCTCACCATAGTCCTTTTGACCGGCTATCACTTCTTATAACCTGTGAAAAGGGTAATGATGAACACAAACAAAAAGTTTGATTGTATATTGGGTACAAAAAAACGAAAGGGACTAAATATGAACAAACTCAACAACCGGTTACCCTCCTAAGTCATTTTCCCTTTACTCATTAATAGAAAATGTCATGTCATCTCCTGCTCATATTAATAACTTTATGAGATTCATTCTTTATAGATGTCGAAATTAGTTGTGAGGTGTCGAAAGTCAGTACTATGTTTCGTTGGTTTGTAACTTTATTACAAGGGCATTTATATTTCGAAACTTTTAGAATGTCTAGTCCCTTGTATTTTTTGTTCGCTTTCATCTTTCCTATAAATAAGTAAGTGTACTAGAGTAGATAAGAACTTTTTGCTGAGCTTATCATTGTAATCTTGTCTAAACACTCTGTACTCCATTGAAAGCTAATTTGAGCCAAACAGATGTTATTTACATCTTGTTTTCATCGTTCATACTTTACTCTCATAATATTATTCAATCTCGATTTTATTGCAACTACAATTGGTATCAGAGTAGGATTCATATAGATTTGATCTGTTTTCTGAATTTTTGCAAAAGTTTTGAGTCTAGTTCTCATTTTAGATTTCAATTTTCCGCTCTTTTGCATCAGAAAATTATCTTAGATCTACTGGTGTGATTCGATTCTGCGTTCTAGTTGCTAATTCGAGTGTTCGAATGGTGAATTACAAGTGTTTTAGCTGTTTGATCTTATTCAAATATAAATCTTTTCTCAAAAATTGTCCGTACATCAATGGCAAACTTCAACATGAACACAATGACGTCTTACTCTCATCTCCTTGGTTCATCAACAAAAATTCCGATGCTGATTCCTAGTATATGATTAGTGGGCAGATCGAATGTAGGATTACTTAAATGGAATCGATGAAGAGTTGTGGAAGTGTATTCTCGGTGATGTTCGTCCACCTCCTGCTGTTCAGAGTATTGGAACTTCTTCCAATAATCAAAATGTCAATGAATAAGCTGAAAGATTGTTGAAGAATGAGAAGAAATGCATGAGGGGACTCAGAGGTGCTCTACTTCCTATTGTTTACAAAATACGGTCATAGTTGTAAATCTGCAAAAGAAAACAGGAATACTCTGAAGGAAAAGTTTCAAGGGAATGAAAAGACAAAAATCAGTTCACTGAAAAATTGTCTATTTGAATTAAGAGAATTCAAACAAAAAGATGGTGAATATATCGAATTTTACTATGATCATCTTAATGAGCTAATCTACAAGTGCAGTCAATATGGTATCACCAGGTCAACAATGGAGTTTAATATCACATTTGTTATGGGGCTTCGCAAGGAATGGTGAAATGTGAGTTTGATGATGAAGACTTAATAAAGTTTTGATAACTTTTCGTTGACTGATTTGTATAATTTGTTGAAAACTCATGCATCCGAAGTTAACGAAATAGCTGAAGAAGCGAAGATCAAACTGGGTGGTCCGCTTGCATTGATTTCAAAAGTTACTGAAAAAGAAGCAACTGAAAAGGAAGGTTCGGATGATGAGGGTTTATTCATAAACTCTAATGATGAGGCTGTTGCATTTTGCTCTAACAATCGTGTAGTGAAATTCTTTAAGAAGCCATTCAATGCAAGGTCGAAAACTGGTGATATGAAGGGAAATGTTGCTGGGAAATCTGGAGGTGATGAGAAAAAGGTAGAAAAGAAGGAAGTTCGGGTTGATGAAGACAAGAAAGAGAAAAAGCATAAAGGCGATGTTGGATTTGACTGCCATTATTGTAATAGGGCGAATCATATGGCAATTGATTGTATGCTTCGTAAGCATGATGAGGAAAAGAGCAAGGTGAAAGATGAAGCTTATTATATGGAGAGGCTGGAAGAGGTTCGTGCAAAAGCAAAGGGTTTGTCTTTGGTGGCTAAGGGTGTAGATGACGAAGATGGTACATACCAAATTTGGTCATCAGGTAGACAACAAAGAGATGTGAAACCCTACACACGGGGCAATGTTTGTTGTGCACGAGGAAGGAGAGAAGATAACCGTGAAGTGCTTTGTTACAACATCTTCGGATAAATCGCCAATGACTTCTCAGGTACGTTCTCTTTTTTAATCTTCTAATATTCCCTTAAGTGCATATGATTCGATTCTATCTGAGTTTGATGCAACCATTACTTACGCTAATGATCTACGTATCTCTGCTAGTAATGAGGCTAAGAAATCCAACACTCAATTCTCAGAAACCCAAAAGATGTTAGAGTCGAAGAAAATCAAAATTTAATACTTAGATATACAAATAACGTATTTGATGTGCGATAGAGATTGTCTGAGTGCAGATGTTAAACAATTGTTAAAACAACGAAATATTTACTATAACACAACCAAACGATTATATTCCAAATTGACAGCATTGCATCATTCTTCGGACATTAGCAAAGAACAACATAGGAAACTTTGACCCTTTTTAGTATTTGAAATGGACAAAATTGACTCTACTTCCTATGATTGTGAACAAACAGTTGTTGATTTTGAAAAAGTTCTAGATAATTGATATGCATATGGAATAATGAAAATTGATGACTATTTGGATGTTGATGAATTAGTTGACATTGTAAATGAAACCTTGACCAAAGACGAACTAATTGAGATTTTAAAAGGAACTGAGAATTCGAAAACTGACCCTCAAACTAATTTTGCTGATATCGAAGATTATTCTTATGATATTAGTGAAACTGAAGAGGAGGAAGTTATCGATTGTTCTCAGTTGTCTGTCATTAATGTCACTTCAATGGCTAAAGGAAAAGAAAAATGTAATGATTCTAAGGTTAAAATTGACAATGACCAACCTTCAATTTCGAAAGTTTTTGACCATGACCATGTAACTGTCGAAGATAGTTAGACTGATAGTGAAGATGAAGATCAGGTTTATGAAAAGATTGAGAAATTCAACAAAATCATGATAGAAAAAGGTTTACATTATCTTGAACCAAATTCTATGGTTTACCCAACATTCATGTGTTCTGATGATGTTGTCTTTCGAAATCAAGTGTTTGTAACAGCTAAAAATGGAGAAAATGTTAATCCTAAGGTTAACAAAATCGTTAAAGAGGACAATAAGAGAGCATCAAAAGAAGGATTTTTCTCAAACCAAAGCATTGTCGAAAACAATTTAACAAAGAATTCGTACACTTTTCAAAGACAAAAACCACAACGTGTTTGGGTTGAGAAATCTGAAAAATCAAAAGATGTTTCAAAGAAAGATGATATTGTTACTCAAAATGTTAAAATCAATTCTCAGAAGTTTAAAGAACAAATTGAAAAAAATTCGAAAGAAAACAATATATCAAAGAGACAAGCACGAAATAAAGTTTTTTAGTATAACATTGAGTCTCGAAAGAAACAAAATGTTTTGCTTAACAAATATTCGTAAGAGCAAAAGTCTTAATTTTTTCAGATCATTAATGTAAAGAAAGATGTGAACAAAAAAAATCACACAATAACTCAAAAGAATTTGTCTCCTCAAAAATCACAAAATGGTTTTTCTAAAAACAAGGCATATGTTTTGAATCTAATTCAAAAATTCAAAGATTTTCACAAAATAATTTTCAAAGAGCTGATTCTCACTCAAATGAGCAAAAGGGTTATCATCGTGTTCCATATGAAAATCAGTTTTGAACTCTTAAAAAGTTTTTCAAAGAAATAACATTGGTTATCAAAATCGATGTCAAACTCGTTACAAACCTTCTATTTCAACAAGCATGCCCACAAGTAACTATCAAGAGTTGAATGTTCAAGGGAGAAGAAATGAACCTTTCAAGCCTAATCCAACTCCTTTTCCAAACCCACCTTCAAAACAAACGGTAAAAGCTTCATTTGTTAAAGGTAAAATAAATGTGAAGAATATTAATCATTGGTTAGGAGGAAAGGGAAAGAGATTTCAATATGGGAAATTTTCTCAAGAACAAATCAAGGATGAATATGAGAAGTATCTGAATGAATCATCTAATGAAAGTTCCTCATCAAAAGACTCGAATATTTCTGTCAAACAAGGGAGAGCTTGTCCAAACGCAAAGGTTATTGAGAAACAAACTAAGATTAAAAAGGCAAATGTCAGTGACGATTTTAAACCAGTGAATACTTACTTTTCTGTACCTTTAACTAACGGTGTAGACTTAGTTGATGATCTCAAATCTAAAGTGCGTAACTGGATCATAGGATCTTCGTTTCACAGTGTTTTTCAAACTAATAACCAAGGACCCAAATAGCCTTGGGGACCTAAATTCTTTCATTAATTGCAGGTTAATAGTGACGAGCAATACGATGATAAATGGTATATTGAGAGTGGTCGCTTTCGTCACATGATTGGCATGAAAGAGATTCTTCGTGATTATAGAACTTCGGAGAATGCAGGAGTAGTGAAATTTGGTATAAACAATAAATGTCATGTTAGAGGATATGGAAAATTCACAAATGGGAAATTCACAGTAAACATAGTTGATTATGTTAAAGGTCTTCAACATAACTTGATAAATGTTTCACAACTTGTTGTAGGCACTAGAAATCAAGTGGTGTTTAACGAAGAAGGCAGTGTGATGTTGAACATAGACACAAAGGAAATATTGCTCAAATCCAAATGAAAAGGCGATATGCTCACTCTTAACATCAATCCAATTATTGGGATTCCTTCAATATGCTTACTATTGAAAGCTTCCTCTGATGTTAGATGGCTCTAGCATTGACAATTATCTCATTTGAATTTTCAAAATTTAAACAAATTGGTGATAAATGATCTTGTTAGAGGTTTACCCGTGTTAAAATTTGATAATGATACTTTGTGTGCAGCTTGCGAACAAGGAAAGCAACACCGAAAAGATCATCCCATTGTTATTGATTCGAAGATTGTTGAACCTCTAGAATTACTTCACATTGATCTTTGTGGACCATCAACTGTTGAGACTCTCAATAAGAAAAGATATATATTTTTCATTGTTGATGATTTTTCAAAATTTACATGGGTATATTTTCTACGATTCAAATCTGAAACTACTTAAGCATTGATCGACTTTATCAAGCATATTGAACTGAGTTTGAAGAAAAAGGTTCGAAAGATCAAGAGTGGCAATGGATATGAATTTAAGAATAATGTTCTTGATTCGTTTTTAATAGGCAAAGGAATTTCGCATAATTTCTCTTCATCTTACACTCCTCAACAGAATGGTGTTGTAGAACGACGAAATCATTCACTTTGTGAGTCTGCAAGGACGATGCTCGTATATGCAAATCTTCCTCAATCCCTATGTGTCGAAGCAGTTTCTACTGCTTGTTTCACTCAAAATTGACTGTTTATTCATCATCATTTTAACATTACTCCTTATGAATTTATCAACAACCGAAAACCAAATGTTAAATTTTTTCATGTTTTTAGATGCATAGACTTTATCATGAATCTCAAGGATCATCTTTCGAAGTTTCAGCAAAAAGCTGGCGAAGGGATCTTCTTGGGATATTCGCACAATTTGGTTGCTTACATGGTGTAAAATAAACAAACGAGAAAAATCAAAGAAACATATAATCTCACTTTTGATAATTATTTTGTTAAACAAATTCATAAAATCTTTAAACAACAACTAATAATGAATGAATCAAATAATGAATCTCAATCTTTGAACTCGTTAAATTTTGATTATGATTTGATTTTTGGTGTTCCAGATCGTGCCATTGATGCCAAAGTAAATGTTGATGATAATGCTATGCCTGAAGCTTTGAAACATTCAGATGACTCTACTATCACCCATGATAACAATGATTTGTTATCATTAACAAATTTTTTAGGAAATAACGAAAGTCTGCCAATTATGATGAATGCTCAAATTAAGGGGGAGCATTCTTTCTAATGGGAGAGAGAAATAATGAATGTTGATGTCGAGTGGGAGCATCATGATAATAATCCAATTGTTGAGGGGGAGCAAGTTGGAAATAATACAAATGTTTCTAATGATCAAACCGATGTTTTTCATGATATTATGGATAACCTTTCCAATGCAGGTGAAGGATCTAAAACTAAAGAAATGTTTGAAGATGCATCATTGGATTTTGATCCAACATATCCTCCTATGGGTAGATGGACTCGATATCATCCACAAGAACAAATTATTGGAGATCCACAAGCTAGAGTATTAACGAGGGCTCAAATTCATGTGAAAAATGAGGTACTCAATACTCAACAGGAATTTTGTAAGTTCAATGTTTTTATATCAAAAATTAAACCAAAGCCAGTAAAGATTGCTATGGATGATCCTGATTGGATTCTTTCTATGAAATCTGAATTGGCTGAGTTTGAAAGAAATAAAGTGTGGAGACTTGTACCAAAACCAAAAGAAACTTCGATAATCGATTAAAATGATCTTCAAAAATAAAACTGATAAAGAAGGTAACTGTAACGCCGTAAATTTTAAACAAAATTTTCATTTTTAAAACACATAAAAACTCATAATATATTTCTCAAAAACGTAATTGTTTCAAGGGTCAACACAAATCCACAACAATAATGTCACTATCCCAGAATCATCCATATAGTCTCGTATCAGTGTGTACAATCAAGCATGTGCCTTCCCGTGATCCTGAGAAGTACCTGAAAGACATAACACATAACAAAGTAAGCACGAAGCTTGGTGAGTTCCCCAAAATACCACACATATCTCATTAGCCTCTCATGGCTATGCTTAAATAAGACCCTCCGGTCAATGTGTCTCAGTGCAACCCTCCGGTCACACAACTCTGGTGGACCCTCCGATCCTAACTCAGTAAGCTCAAAATAACACAACACAAAACACAAATATAGTGCAGGATATCACATTACTCAATATAAGCACATAAGACCCTCCGGTCATACAAATATTACCACTCTAGGTAAAGTATAGTGAGAAGACTCACCTCGTAAGCAAGCAAGTAAATAATCTCGTACACAAATCTCGAACTAGCCTTCGCTTTACACATAAGATAATTATCTCTAATTAACATTTAAACCAAAAATCTAAATAAAGTATGTTATTCTATCTCTCAAACTCTTGGAATGGTTAAAAGAACATTTTACCCCTCCATGGTCCTCATCATCCCTACCTTGACAAAACCCTAAAGTCAACAGAAGTCAACACTCGGTTCAAGTGTCCATATTGACCTGACTCGCCGAGTGCATCTACGTGACTCACCGAGTCCCCCTTTTTCCTTCAAAACATCGCAAAATGCCAACTTAACTCGTCAATTTGTCTCATCAACTCGCCGAGTTACCCATGTCCAGATTCATCGGGGAAAGCCCTAGCCGACTCGTCGAGTCCATTCAGCCTGTGTTCTCATTCAGACGTTTTAAGTCGGATCCACTAGTCTAAACTCTAGATCTAGTCTCCTAAGGCTTGAAAGCCACGTAAAGCTTCGATCTTTACATTCATGCATGGAACATTTGCTTCATAAAGCCAATTCGAGCTCCAACAAGGGTTAGATACACAAGACCTTATCTCTAGCTCAATAAAGTTTGGGTCTTTGGACTCATAAGACCTCCTGCAATCCAGATCTGAGGTTTCAACCTCAAATCATGCTCAAAGGACTCAAATGACACTAAAAAGGATGGGAGAAAACCCTAGAAACTCCCTAAACCTAGATCTCATAAGGAAATGATCAAGTTAGCGTCTTTATACCTCCAACTGAAGCAAAAGCTTGACGAACCTCTAGATCCAAAGCCTCCTCTTGATCTAAGCTTTGATGATCACCTCTTCTCCTTTAAAAGTGCACTAATAATCACAAGATTAGCTTCTCTATCACTCTCTAGCTTAAGTGGACGATTAGGATTTCTCTTAAGGATGTAAGGTGGCTTACGAGGTGGAAATAAGGGCTTAAGGCCCCTTAAATAGGTAACAAACCCAGGGATTTAGGGTTTCCTCACACAACGCCAACTCAGCGAGTCGACTTTCTGACACGTTGATTTGGTCATTAAACCCACGTGACCAATCCAACTCTACTTGACGAGTCAGACATACAACTCGTCGAGTCACTCATTAAATCCCAATAAATAAATAAATAAATAAATGTAATACCTGGGTGTCAAGATGTTACAATTCTCCCCACTATAATTAGACTTCACTCTCGAAGTCATGCTCTGAAAATAACTCTAGATACTACTCACACATCTCTGTCTCCGGCTCCCAAGTCCACTCAAATCCCTTTCGATGTTGCCACTGGACCTGAACCAACGACACCTCTTTGTTCCTCATAACCTTCACTTTCTGATCCAAGATCGTTATTGGCCTTTCAATATAAATCAGGTTCACATTCAACTGAATGTCCTCTAATGGTACCACTGCCATCTCATCGGCTACATACTTCCTCAACTGAGACACGTGGAAGGTGTTGTGAATCTGACTCAACTCTGCAGGTAGCTCCAATCAGTAAGCTACCCTACCCACTCTAGTGATCACTTTAAAAGGACCAATGTATCAGGACCCCAGCTTGTCCCGATTCCTGAATTGGATCACCCCTTTCCATGGGGATACCTTCAGGAGGACAAAATCTACAACTTGGAACTCTAGCTCGGATAATCTCCTATTTGCGTAACTCTTTTGGCGACTCTGGGCTATCAGTAACCTCTATCTAACCTACTGAATTTGCTCGGTCGTCTTCAGCACTATCTCAGTGCCACCCATCACTCTCTTCCCTACCTCTCCCTAACAGATGAGAATCTGACGCCTCCTCCCATATAAGAGCTCGAAGGGAGGCATGTCAATATTGGAATGGTGGTTGTTGTTGTAAGAAAACTCAGCCAAGGGCAAATAGTTGTCCCAATTTTCTCCGAAGTCCATAACACATGCACGTAGCATGTCCTCGAGCGTCTGAATTGTCTGCTCACTTTGCCCATCTGTCTGCGAGTGGTATGCGGTACTGAAATGCAACCGAGTACCCAACTCCTCATGAAATTTCTTCTAGAACCTGGAAGTAAAACATACATCTGGATCTGACACTATCTAGGTCGGCACTCCATGACGTGCTACCACCTCTCTCACATAAATCTTGGCCAGTTTCTCTACAGAAGAGCTCTCATTGATAGCGAGGAAGTAAGCACTCTTCGTCAACTGGTCTACAATCATCCATATCACGTCAACCCCATGCACGGTCCTCGATAGCCTGGTGATAAAATCCATAGAAATATGTAACGAGCCATGAGGATGCTGGTGCTCCGCCTTAACCCGGTGACATGTTAAGAACCTCTCAAATACCCATGCCACGTCCCTCTTCATACACGACCACTAATAATCTCTCTTCAGATCCAAATACATCTTAATGGCCCCCAAGTGGATCAAGAATCTCGATCTATGTGCCTCCTCCATCAATACACGATGAGCTCCACCTGTATAGGACACCCAAATCTGCCCTCGGAAAGTCATAAGCCCTCAACTGTCCATCATAAACTCAGAAACCTACCCAATCACTTGCTCCCTCTTTCGGTTCTTCGGTCTCACGGTCTCCACCTGGGCCTCTCGAATGATATCTAAGACTACAGTCATCACTGTCATCCTCATGCACACGTCTCGGATTGGATCACTTGTTGCTTTATGGCTTAGGGCATCAGCTACCACATTATCCTTTCCTAGATGATATAAGATCTCGTAGTCATAGTCCTTCACTACATCCAACCACCTCCTCTGCTTCATATTTCGGTTGGGCTGATTAATGAGGTACTTCAGGCTCTTGTGATCCATATATATGGTACACCTGACTCCATACAGGTAATGGTGCCATATCTTAAGGGCGAACATCATCGCCCCCAGCTCCAGGTTATGGGCGGGATACCTCGTCACATGAGGCTTCAGTTGCCTCGATGCATATGATATCACGTGCCCCATCTGCATCAACACCACACCCATCCCGGATGTAGAAGCATCACAATAACCTTGGATTTTAAAATAATAGTTAGAGGTCATTCCTTTTAGAGTAGGTTACTCAGGATGCAGTAACCGTAGCATGCAAGTGTGGCACTCAGTAGTGTCTCGCTAGTTTTCAAGAAAGGTATTGCTGGGAATAGATCAGTTAGATCACCATCTGTAGTAAGCATGGGTTTTCAGCAGAGTGGTTAGGGGATGGTAGGGAGAATTGAGAATTCTTCCAAGTTGTGAGTTATGAGGAGCTACTAAAGTCAAAGTGGGGGAGAGCCACCCGAGTGGCTAAGGGTAGGAGTAAGTGCAAGACTGGGATGGTTTTGTAGTCTTAGAGAGGAAGAAGGCATCTCAGGTGGCTGTTTGGATTGAGGAGCATGTAAGTTGGGAGTTGGGGAAACTCTCCAACCTTGATTTCATGTATTCATGATTAGTTGATGACTGGTTAGGGGAAACCAGGTCGGAGACCTTCTAACAAGATGCTAGTTTCGCCAAGATATAAGAATGCGGGATAGCCGCATCATTCCCTAGAAGTGAGTCAGTAAGAGAGGTGTTGTAAGATGGCGGTTAAGCTGTAGCATTCATTAGCAGCCTAGTTTGTGGAGTGTGGGCGGCGGGCCATATCTCCTAGTTAGCGGAGTGTGGGCGGGGGGAGGGGGCGTATCTCCTAGTTTGCGGAGTGTAGGCGGGGGCTCGTATTTCCAGATTAGCATGATAAGAATCAGGAAGGATAGCAAGATGAGATTAGAGGAGGGGTGGGCCTCCATAGCCTTGGGTAGGTGAGACCAGTAGGAGAGGCCGCTTCAAAGTATAGTTTGGGTGAGACCCGTAGGTGAGGCCAGTGTTCTTATGGTAGCAGGTGGGACCTGGTAGAGACGTTAGAGTAAGGTAAGGGATCAAGGATCCCAGATCTTCTTGAGCAAGAGTGTCTAGCTTGGAAGAGTACTTCAGGTAGTTGTGGTATCCCCATAAGTCGTTGAGAGCGGCTGAGGGTTGTTCTTGCGTGCGGTAACTGGTGGGGGACCGGTATTTCACGTAAAGGTAGAACAGTTGGGACCAAGGTGGTCTCGGTTCATTCGGAAGGCGGATGAGAGTCGGCAGGACTTCAGTCAGGAACGATGATAAGGTATTTGGTGCAGAAAGCAGTGAGTTGATCGGGTGATGCTAAGTTGCTCACCACAGACTCAAATAATCTTGGAGTGAATGATTTGGTTTTGTGATGCAGCTCTCGTCTGAGCCTCAACCGTAGTCGATAAGGACCTGCTACTCAAATGTAGTAGTGTTTAAATTATTTGGAGGGTGACGCTTTCAAGGATTGGATCGGATAGACGAAGTGTGTACCTAGTGGTAAAGTGGTAAGTGGATTGTAAGGTAACGGATTGTGGCGGACTTCGAGGACAAAGTCTAGTTTAAGTGGGGGAGATTTGTAACACCCTGAATTTAGAAGGCCGAAAAAGAGAAGAAAACCTCAAAGAAGGAATTTACTCATCGAGTAGATGGGTGACTCGATGAGTAGGAGCGCGATTTGGTCGTGGGTTTAGTGACCTACTCGACGAGTCAGAAGACTGACTCGGCGAGTTGGCCATGTTTGGGGAAAACCCTAGATGCGGGCTTTGCACCATATTTAAGGAACATTATAACCCTTCATCAGCCTCCTTGATGGTCTCTCAACTCCAGAATGAAACCCTAGTGCTTCCTAGGAGTTTGTGAGCCTTTGTGAGCATTCTTTAGTGTTGTGAAGCTTGAAGAAGCAGGTGAAGCCTTGGGGGTTCAAGAAGAGACTAGTAGACACATAAACCTCTAGCACTCCCCTCCATTTTTCGGTAAGAAAGTTTCCACCTTGATCATTATGTAGATCTCTCTCTTATTTTTCATTTTGGGGGTTTTTGGTCCAACAACCCTAGCAGGAGAGGAATAGACGTCCCAAGAGCTTGTGTTTTCAGATCTAGCACTATTAAAGGCTGTTATGGCATAAAGGTGCAAGCTTTATGCCATAGGAACCCCCATGCAAGCATATAAAGTGTTATTTTGGCCCTTTTAGCTCAAAATGCCATGAATGGAGGAAAAGGTGGTAGCATTGCATGGTTAGGAGATGGTTGGGTCTAGATCTATGTTTTGGATGCTTTGAGACCCTCAGAAATCGTCTGGATAGAGTTGGACATTGAGGGACTCGGCGAGTCAGCCTAGTTATTGCCTGAAAACCCTTCTGTTAAGGGTAGAAGTTGAGTTTGGTAAGAGACTCAGCCAGTCTGAGTCCATAATGGTCATGAAGTTCATCGTACTCGACGAGTTCAAGGAAGAATTCAGTGAGTCTAAGGCAATCTCCTTAGTTTATGGAGATCAACTCGACGAGTTGTTCATACAACTCGGCGAGTCACAGACTACACACCTTCATATGTGGATGATGAACTCGACGAGTTCAAGTATGAACTTGGCGAGTCAGTTGAAGATGGTCCTGATAGTATGGTTGAAGGAGGACCTGTAGAGTTTTTTCTAGACTCGACGATTTGAGTGGAGGGATGTAATGGGTTATAGGGGTATGGACTCGATGAGTTGGTAGAACAACTCGACGAGTGAAGTCAACTGGAGGTTGACTTTGACCAAGTTTGACCAGGGTTGACTTTTGGATTATTATGGTCTAAATGTTGTTTGGGTATTGATAGTTCGAGAAGCTGAAGGGTAAACAGTTCAGAAGTGCTGGTTAGCACTCAGAAGTGTTCAACAAATCTTTAGCAGTGCAAGGTGAGTCTCCTCACTGTGTGCATGGGTCTACGACCACAATGCCGGCCCATTATGTTGATGTTTACTTTTATGCTTATATATAGAGAGAAGACCTGAGGATTAGCCCTAGGAACTTATTGATATATGTCCCAGGTTACGACCTGATGTCGGGCGAGGCCCGAGGAATGTCAGGATGCTAGAGGTCTTTGTGATTATTGCATGTGTCGATGTGATAGGATCCGGACCAAGGGTCCGATGTCGGGGTAAGCCCAAAGTAGGTTAGATAAAAAGTATGTTTCTGGGCCGAGGGTCCGATGCCAGGGTATTCCCGAGGAAGATTCTTATGTGGTGCATTAGATTATACTTATTGTCTTCGTGATACTTATATGTGCCTGGTAGGGAGGTGAGTGTGGGCGAGGTCTCGTATCTCATCACCAGCTGAGTATGGATGGGTTTCCATATATCGATATTAGCATAACAAGGGTGAGGCCCGTGGTAGGAAGAATGTGAGTGTGGATGGGGGCCTACATCTCACTACTAATAGGAGTGTCGACGGGGTTCCACTACTTCAGTAGCAGACCAGGGGCAGGGCCCAAGTTAGGCGAGGCGTTAGATCAGGGTTTGGTTAGGGAATGTTTATGTATGTTTCAGTATGTTATTTGATCGTATGTATGTGTATGGAGGGAGAGGCCCAGAGACAGTCGGGGCCTAAGGGAAACAGAAATATATACCGAGTGGGGCTCAATTCCAGGTAGGACCTGATGCCAGGCGGGGACTGATGACGGACGGGGTCCAATGGCGGGCGAGGCCCAATGCAACGGTTGGGGGCCCAGTATGTGATTATGTGCTTACTGTTGTATATGGCATGTTTGGATCATTAGATATGTATGGTATGTGGTAGGTTAGGGAACTCAATAGGCTTCGTGCTTACGACTTTCAATTTTGGTTCCAGTTACTTCCGGTAACGAGGGAAGGGCTCGGGATAATCGCATGACACACACCAAGAAGTATAGCCTGTGATGTTTACTCTGATAAAATGAACGAGTATAAATAAAAGATACTCTAATTAGTCATAAAACCCTTGTAGTAATATTGAAATATTTTAATATTTATGGGGTAGTAATGTCTTGAAAAGAAATTTTTGGTCTTAAATTTTGGGATGTTACATAGAGGGGTTCTTATATAGTGTGGCTAACTAGGGTTACACCATGTAAACCCTAGTGACTTTCCATATCCTTCATGCTCCATGGGTTAAAACATTCATGTAGTATCCATAAGTTACCATATGGGTTTAGCCCAACATGAAGAACTATGGGTCATAAGCCCACTATATAAGAATGAGTGATTTACCATATAACACCCGATCCCTAGTATGCTTCCTTTCAAGTATTTCCTATGTTTTTCTCTGGGACTCGACGAGTTGGTGGCCCAACTCATCGAGTAGAGTCGTGATCCGCGGGGAGTTTAAATGACCTACTCGACGAGTTGGGAGACTGACTCGGCGAGTAGGTGCTGTTTGGGTGAAACCCTAATTTTGAGGGTTTGTGCCCTATTTAAACAACTTATCTCAGTCTCCACAATCCCTATTACTCCTAGAAAGCATTATCTCGAAACCCTAGCCTTGTATTAGTGTCCTAAGGCCATTTTGGTGCATTTTGGTGGATTGTGAAGCTTGAAAAGAGGAAGGAAGCTTGTGAGTTCGAGTTGGGGCTTAGAGATCTAAAGACTTTGTTCCATTTCCAGCTCATTCAAGATGAAATGCTTCTGTCTTGGCCTTCCGTGTGTTTATTTATCCTTAGGGCTTGGATTTTGATTATCTTTAGGGCTTTCTAAGAAATTTTCGAATTTGTGAAGGGGTCTCATGGCATAAAGGTGCCAACTCTATGGCCATGAGAGCCCCATGCACTTTGAAGAACATCTTTTATGGCTTTTTGAGCCATAGACCCCTTGCATGTGCACCAAGCTTGGAACTTTACGTGTAAAATGGACATTAGGAGGCCAGATCTATGGTTTTGATGTGTTAAGACCCATTTAAATCGACTATATAGTAATCATCAAGGATGGATTCAGTGAGTTGTTCTTGGGACTCGATGAGTCGGGGTGTAATGATCACCAAATCCTTTTGGTTGATGGACCAAATGATAGTGTGGAAGGTTCCAGTAACATCCCAAAAATTCAGAAGTTCAATGAAGAGGGTTTAAAGTGTAATCTCAAAGAATGGACTCGACGAGTATGTACGCTTACTCGCCGAGTCGGAGTGGGTTTGGGTCGTGAATTAAGTGACTAGCTCGCCGAGTCAGAAGCTGGACTCGACGAGTTAGTGCTGGAATGAGAAAACCCTGATCTTAGGGTTTGCACCTTATTTAAAGGACTTTATGTCCTTCTCCCAGCCTCCTATTCCCCCAGAGAGTTCCAGAAAACCCTAATTTCATGTGAGACTTCATTTTTGAGGAGATTTGAGCTTGGAAGAGGAATTTGGTGGAAGGAGCTTGAGAAATTAGAAGCTAGCATCAAGGGGCTTGGATAGATCTGGGATCTACATCAGTTTGGGCACCTATCAGAGGCAATGAGCCATCACCTTAAGCTATTTTCCTTCTTGGTTCATCCTTGGTGGTTGTTTTGGGAGTTCCTTAGCTTGTTTGAGATCTATTTCAGGTTTGGAGTTTAGATCTGAGGTTGCTACTCCAGATCTAGGCTTGTGATGGTCCATAATGTCATAAAGTTTCTGTTTAAGAGTTGTTGGTGAAGTCCCTTAGTCCTTAAACCTAGCCATAGTGTGTTTTGGGCCTATATGTCCTTGGTTTCACGTAAATTTTGCAACTTTATGTGAGGGATAGATTGTAGAAGGGTGGATCTATGGATTGGAGCCCCTACATGGCTCGAAAAGCCTCTGAAGGGATTAAGAACTGGAGGGACTCAACGAGTCACATGGGTGTACTCGACAAGTTGTATGAACATAAGCATGGAATCGACGAGCTGGAAGAACAACTCGACGAGTCTGTTGAACATTGCCTTGGACTCGGTGAGTCTGTTCTTGGACTTGGCGAGTCAAGACGCAGAACCCCAACCTCTTTTGGTTAAAGCCTTGGATCAAGTGAGTCGATTGGCGACTCTGTGAGTCGGACAGCATGGGACTCAAAGATCGTTGAACTCGGCGAGTTAAGTTGTACTATGAGAGTTTTCTGGGTATGGGAACTCAGCGAGTCGATGGGGTGACCGCCTGCGAGTAGAGTCAACCAGGAAGGTTGACTTTGACTGAGGATTTTGACTTTGACCAAGATTTGAGCAGTTTGACTTCCAAGAGTATTTTGGTAATTTTGGTATTTATGGAATTGGTTCTTTGGTAGTGTTCTATGGTGAAGTTCGCGTCGGTGTTCAGAGCAGCTTGGTCTTATCTCTTCAGTCGACAATTTCAGTTGAGTTATCCTCACTATATCGACGGGGTCTATGGCACCAAGGCCGACCCTTTATCGGATGGAAATTTGGTTATTGTTTGTTACGTTATTGCCTTGCTAGATCTGCATCCTGGTGTTTAGGATGGTGTTATGCTAGTGACCGGTTAGGTCGAAATCCTAGTTAGGATGTTGATATGCTATGTGATCTGTTAGACTGTCTCTCTGGTTAAGGATTTATTATGTGATTAATTGTTTTATGTGCACATGGTTGTTTGACAGGGGTTGGGTTGAGGCGGGTCCTACTTTGTGATGTAGGCCAACATACCCAAGGCGGACCAGATATTCCGAAGGCCCAATGAGTGGTCCGGATAGGATGAAGGTCCCAAGAGGGCGGACCAGACGTGCCGAGGCTTGGAGAGTGGACTAGGCCGACTGAAGGCCCAGTACGGGCGGACCAGTCATACTGTAGACTCAGAGAGTAGACCAGGAGGATTGAAGGCCCGGTGCAGGCAGACCAATCACACTATAGACTCGATGTACGTAGCTAGACTCGGAGGGTGGACCAGGTGGACTGAAGGCCCAGTGCGGGCGGACCAGTCACACAGTAGACCCGATGTGCATGGTTGTTCTATTTGTGATATGTTATGAGTATGTTTATGTGTGGTTGGTCTTTTTGGGGTAACTCACTAAGCTTTCGGGCTTACAGTTCAGTGTTTTGTTTCAGGTACTTCAGGAGATCGTGGCAAGGCGAAGGCGTGATTGTACCGCTCCTCATGTTTTATGATTCACGTGATATGGTTCTAGGGAAATACTCTGATGCCTAAACTATTTTGAAAACAAATGTATGAACTTATTGGTTTTTGAATCAATTAAAATGTTTTTATTTGGCTCGAATTTTGTAACAGCCCGGATTTCTCAGGTATTATTCATTTATTTATTTTTGTTAATTGTGAAGAGACTCGGTGAGTTGGAGCCTAAACTCGCCGAGTATGATCGCGGAATTTGGACCCGGGTTCGCGCCTGGATTCGGCGAGTCCAAGAAATGGACTCGGCGAGTCCGTGATGTTTAATGAAACCCTAATTTCCCGGTGCTAAGCCCTATTTAAAGGACCTTATGGCCCTTCATTGCGGCTACCTTGACCTTGAGAGCACCCAAAGCAGCTGAGGGTTCCTGTGAGTGAGATAAGAGGCCATTATTACCCAAATTTGTGTGTAATTGCAAGAAAGGAAGGGGAAAGTCAAGCTAGAAGAGTTGGGGAGCTGGGATCTACTTCCATTTCGTCAGGGGAAGCTTCTTGAGGTATCATTCAGAGCTTATTTCCGTATTTTGTTGATATGGTTAGATCTAGGGTTTCTTCATGCCTTGTTTGCTTTGTAATTGAAGTGTGAGAGGTCCCATGGGGATATGGTACCTAGATCTGGACCTTAGCAGGTCCACAGAGTCCCTAATGCCATGCTTTATGTCCTTCCTTTTGGGTTGGAGACTAGGGTTGCCATCTTAGAGGCCATTTCTTCAAAAAGAGCCTTGTTGGTGTTGCATGGTAGCCAAGACTGTGACTTTACGTGATGAATGAGATTAGGAGGGCCAGATCTATGAGTGGATGAAACGGATCTGACCTCAGAAGCGAGTTTGAGTTGGTGCATGGCATGGACTCGCCGAGTCTGAAGAACAGACTCGGCGAGTAGCATGAAGATTGTCCTTAACCACTCAGTGAGTGGTCCTGCCGAGTTATGGGTTGACTTAGTGAGTCAGGGAGAGTTGGAAAGGGTTGACAGGTGGACTGAGTCGAGCTGGAACTCGCCGAGTTGTTCTTGAGACTCGGCGAGTTGAGTCGTGGTGGCCCCACGATTCATGTCAGGTGGAACTCGTCGAGTCAGGGGCGTACTCGACGTGTCGAAAGAGAATCCTAGAGAGTTGGTGAAAACGTGTAGACTCGTCGAGTCGCTTTAGTGCACTCGCCGAGTCCGGTCAAAGTTGACCGTTGACCGTTGACCGGAGTTGACCAGCATTGACTTGATAGGGTTAGTCAACCTTAGTTGGGAAAGTGTTAATTAGAGATGTATTGTGTTATAGGAGGACTTTAGCTCGGGAGATCGAGCACTAGTGATTTCAGGGATTTGTGAGCTATCGATATACGCGAGGTGAGTCTTCTCACTATACTTTACCTTGATTAGGTAATCAGAGTTATGTGACAGAGTATTTGTATGCTATATGTATGTTATGTGTTGTACTGCATTATTTCTACGTGATTTATGCTGTGCATGTTTATAGAGTTGGAACCAGAAGGTTCACAGAGTTAGAACCAGAGGGTTCACAGAGTAGGGTCCACGGACCCACAGAGTTATAGCCTCGAGTGGCTAATATGTGTTATGCGTGGTATTTTGGGGAACTCACTAAGCTTTGTGCTTACAGTGTTAGTGTTGTTTGTTTTAGGTACTAGTGATGACCGTGGGAAGGCGCCGACTTGATCTGTACACACGCATGAGATTTTTATGATATGTGATCTTGGGATTTTGTATGATGTGAATTGGAGTTTTAAACTTGATGTTTTATGAAAATTAAATGAAAAATGTTTCTATATTATGCGAAAAATTATTTTGAAATTCACGGTGTTACAAGTTGGTATCAGAGCCTTGGTTTGAGGGATTTGAGTACACCTTCGGGCATATTTGAACTCAAACTGAGGATTTGAGAAGTATTTTCAAAAAGAGTAAAAGATTTTTTTGAATAACGCAGAGCAGAGTTGTGTGTACGATCAGTCCGCGCCCGAACGGTGATTTCCCAAAATACCCTCATGTTATGTGATATTGATACTGATATGATGTATTCGCATGCTAGAGTAGGCTAGGTATTCCTATTAGGACTAGCGTGGTCTGATTTGTGATGCCTTAGCCTAGGAAGAGGTGAGCTGCTATGAGATGCTTGAGAGTGAGTAGGTAGCAGTGAGGGGCTTATGAGAGATCTATTAGAGAGTGGTCTATGCATGATAGAGTGCATGGAATTGGGATCCGAAGAGGAGGACTTGGGGTGTATTCTGATACGGTGCGGACAATAGTATTGGGCCCGTACTACTGAAAGCACCGGAGCGGTGTACAGCCCAAGTAAGAATCTTTGGAATACCAAGGATCAAGGAGGAATGAGTTGTCGAGTGTGAGTATACTCGAATGGGTTCTAATTTATCGTATGTTGTATTTCAGAGATAGATCATGGTGAGGACACGTTTGATGCCTGAGAGCAGTGATACCAGTGATGAGGAGATCCGCCGGATCATCCACGAGGAGGTGGCTGCGGCCATCTGGGCAGAGATACCAGAGATGTTCGGGTCTATTAAGACCACGCAGATTAAGACCTTTGACGAGCGTTATGACGCTCTTTCTGAGGCTGCTGTTGCAGCGGCCACCGCGGCTATTGCTGCCGCAAGGCCGCAAGGTGGTGATGCGTTGCTGTTCCAGGAGTTCAGCAACACAAAACCGCCAGAGTTTGATGGGACCCAGGACCCGGTGGCAGCTATGAGGTGGATTTTTGATATAGAGGGGTGTTTCTTCACTTGCTCATCTCCTGAGCATTTGAAGGTTCGGTTCACACTGAACCAGCTTCACTTGGGAGCGAAGGACTGGTGGAAGTTTGTGACGGCGCACTTTACGCCTGCTGAGATTGCGGTAGTGACCTGGGAGAGGTTCACTGCCATGTTCCGAGACGAGTACGTTCTCCAGGTGGAGAGGGAGCATTTGGCCCAGGAGTTTCTGACCCTCAAGCAGGGTACTGAGTCTGTTACGGTGATTACCAGGATGTTCCACGAGAGGGCGATGTTCTGCCCTGAGCACGTGTCTACGAAGCAGGCACGTATGAGCCGCTATCTGAGTATCTTGAGGAGAGACATTCGGGAGTTCGTGGCGAACTCCTCATACCGGACATTTTCCGAGCTTCAGGCAAATGCCCGGAAGAGGGAGATTGAGCTCGAGACTTAGGCCAGGGAGGAGGCAGAGTCTCAGGGGAGGGATCGGCGACCGGCGCAGTCTCAGCCGGCAGCCAAGCGGGCCAAGCCCGCTGATCCCAAACCTGGGAACCAGAAAGGCCGCACTTGTGGGAAGTGTGGCAAGGGTCATGACGGAGTCTGCAGAGCGGGATCTTGCTACAAGTGTGGCAAGGAGGGGCATATGGCAAAGGATTGCCGCAAGGGGTTTGTGGTGTGTTTTCACTGCAACCAGACCGGACACTGAAAGGCGGAGTGTCCGCAGTTGCGGGGATCAGCTCAGGGAGGACCTCAGGGATCTGCCCCTGCCGCCATCAGAGCTACAGAGAGTCGGCCAGTGAAGGCCGAGACGCCGAGGGCACGAGGGAGAGCCTTTCAGCTGACCGCGGAGGAGGTCCGCGCAGCGCCCGATGTCGTGGCTGGTATGTATTCTTTCATGTATTTATTTTGATGTTGAGATATTATGCTTATGTTATGTTATGCGTAGGTACTTTTCTTGTGAATTTTGTACCTGCCTTGGTGTTATTTGACTCGGGTGCGAGTCGGTCTTTTGTATATTTGGCTTTTAACCAGCATATCGGTGTTAGTCGTGAGGCGTTGAGTCGGCCTCTGAGAGTTTCCATAGCTGATGAGAGAGTGATATATGCCATGGAGGTTCTCCGAGGTTGCATAGTCGAGATTTTCGATGTTGAGTTCCCGATTGATTTGGTCCCTATTACGATGGGAGATGTCTGTGTCATTGTGGGCATGGACTGGTTGAGCAGATTCGGTGCGGTTATCGACTGCGAGCGTCAGCTGGTGACCATACAAGACCCTAGTGGGGGAGTTCTTTCGGTGTATGGCGAGGGTACGCGTTCAGGATCAACGTTTTGTTCGGCCGCTAGTGCGAGGCAGTGTCTACAGCAGGGCTGTAAGGGTTTTGTGGCGTATGTGATGGATACGCGGGTGGATTCCGAGAGGCCGAGTTCAGTTGAGGAAGTTCTGGTGGTGCATGAGTTCCCGGATGTGTTTCCCGAGGAGTTGCTGGGTGTGCCTCTTGTGAGGCAAGTGAAGTTCAGTATCGATTTGGTTCCGGGGGCCGCGCCTATCACCAAGGTGCCTTATTGTCTTGCACCTCCAGAGATGCAAGAGTTATCCTCGCAGCTTCAGCAGCTGCTGGGAAAGGGGTTTATTCGGCCGAGCAGCTCGCCGTGGGGAGCGCCTATCCTGTTCGTCAAGAAAAAGGATGGTTCACACCGGATGTGCATTGATTATCGGGAGTTGAACAAGCTAACGGTCAAGAACCGTTACCCGTTGCCGAGGATCGACGATTTATTCGATCAGTTGTAGGGAGCATCTTGGTTCTCCAAGATCGATTTGAGGTCTGGATACCATCAGCTGAGGGTGCGGGATGAGGACGTCCATAAGACAGTGTTCAGGACGCATTATGGCATTATGAGTTTGTGGTGATGCCTTTTGCGCTCACCAATGCCCCGACAGTGTTCATGGATCTCATGAACCGAGTGTGTAGGCCGATGCTGGATCGGTCAGTGATTGTGTTTATCGATGACATTCTGGTATATTCGAGATCTAGAGAGCAGCATGAGGAGCATTTGAGAGAGGTTCTCGGAGTTCTAAGATCGGAGAAGCTTTATGCCAAATTCTCCAAGTGTGATTTCTGGTTGCAGGAGGTCCAATTCTTAGGACATCTCGTTAACTAGGAAGAGATATTGGTCGATTCGGCTGAAGTTGAGGCGGTGATGAGTTGGGAGGTGCCGAGGTCACCCTTCGAGATCAGGAGTTTCCTAGGATTGGCAGGGTATTATCGGAGGTTTATCAAGGATTTCTCCAAGATCGCAGTGCCACTCACCAAATTGAACCGGAAGGGTGTTGCTTTTTCATGGGGCCCCGAGTAGCAGGCCTCCTTTGAGACACTTCGCCAAAGGTTGTGCGAAGCCCCGCTGTTAGCCCTCCCGGATGGGATGAAGGACTTTATGGTATACTCTGATGCATCGATTATGGGGTTGGGAGCGGTGCTGATGCAGAGAGGGCACGTGATAGCATATGCATCGAGGCAGCTGAAGCCTCATGAGACAAGATATCCCACCCATGACCTAGAGTTGGGGGCAGTGGTGTTCGCCCTCAAGATTTGGCGTCACTACCTGTATGGGGTTCGGTATACGATATACACGGACCATAAGAGTTTGAAGTATTTGATGGATCGGCCCAACCTAAATATGCGTCAGAGAAGGTGGTTGGACATGGTCAAGGATTATGATTGTGAGATCCTGTACCACCCAGGCAAGGCTAATGTGGTAGCCGATGCATTGAGCCGCAGGGCGGAGAGCACCCCGCTGCGGGAGGTATGTTTGAGATTGACCATGATAGCTCCAGTGTTGGATGCCATTCGTTGGGCACAGGCCGAGGCTGTGCAACCTGAGATGCAGAAGAGGGAACGGGTTGTTGGTTTGGTTTCAGAGTTCGTTACCGATGATCGGGGGCTTATGACATTTCAGGGGCGTATCTGGGTGCCGTTTGTGGGAGGAACGCGTACCATTTTGATGGAGGAGGCTCATCGGTCGAAATTTTCGATCCATCTGGGGGCCACTAAGATGTATTTGGATCTGAGAAAGGAGTATTGGTGGCCCTGTATGAAGAGGGATGTCGCATGGTTTGTTGAGAGGTGCTTGACCTGCCGTAGGGTTAAGGCCGAGCTCCAGAGGCCGCATGGTAAGTTGCAGCCATTGGAGGTTCCCGAATGGAAGTGGGAACAGATCACTATGGATTTCATCACCAAATTGCCGAGGACTGCCAGAGGAGTTGATGCAATTTGGGTGATTGTGGACAGGTTGACGAAGAGCGCTCATTTCCTTGCTATCAGCGAGAGTTCTTTAGCAGAGAAATTGGCGGAGGTATATGTGAGGGAAGTGGTATCTCGGCATGGGGTGCCGATCTCGATTGTTTCAGACCGTGATGTGCGCTTCACTTCCAGATTCTGGAAGAAGTTTCATGAGGAGTTGGGTATTAGACTGCATTTTAGTACCGCATATCATCCCCAGATAGACGGTCAGAGTGAGCGGACAATTCAGACGCTCGAGGACATGCTTCGAGCATGTGTGTTGGATTTCGGGGGTAGCTGGGATGCATATTTGCCTTGGCAAAGTTTTCCTACAACAACAGCCATCATTCGAGCATTGGTATGCCACCCTTTGAGCTGTTGTATGGGAGGAGGTGTCGGACCCCCATTTGTTGGGGAGAGGTTGGTCAGCGGGTGATGGGCAGTATAGAGATCGTGCTTCAGACGACAGAGCAGATTCAGCGGGTTAGACAGAGGTTGTTGACCGCTCAGAGCCGACAAAAGAGTTATGCAGACAGACGCCGGTCCGAGCTTGAGTTTCAGGTCGGCGACCTTGTGCTCCTGAAGGTCTCTCCTTGGAAAGGAGTGATTCGATTCAGGAAGAGGGGCAAGTTCGGGCCCCGATATATTTGTCCTTTCCGAGTGATCGCGAGGGTAGGCCGGGTAGCCTATCGTTTGGATTTGCCAACAGAGTTGGGGCAGATTCACGACACTTTTCATGTGTCGTAGATGAGAAAGTGTATAGCCGATGAGTCGGCAGTGGTTCCATTGGAAGATATTCAGGTGGATGCGAGCCTGAATTATGCTGAGAGACCCGTGGCCATCAGAGATCAGAAAATCAAGGTTCTGAGGAACAAGGAGGTACCCCTGGTTTTGGTTCAGTGGCAACATCGGAAGGGGTCCGAGATGACTTGGGAATCGGAGCGTGAGATGTGTGAGCAGCATCCAGAGTTATTTGTCGACCGAGACTTCGAGGGCGAAGTCTAGTTCTAATGGGGGAGAATTGTAACAGCCCGGATTTCTCAGGTATTATTCATTTATTTATTTTTGTTAATTGTGAAGAGACTCGGCGAGTTGGAGCCTAGACTCGCCGAGTATGATCGCAGATTTGGACGCGGGTTCGCGCCTGGACTCGGCGAGTCCAAGGAATGGACTCGGCGAGTCCGCACTGTTTAATGAAACCCTAATTTCCCGGTCCTAAGCCCTATTTAAAGGACCTTATGGCCCTTCATTGCGGCTACCTTGACCTTGAGAGCACCTAAAGCAGCTGAGGGTTCCTGTGAGTGAGATAAGAGGCCATTATTCACCAAATTTGTGTGTAATTGCAAGAAAGAAAGGGGAAAGTCAAGCTAGAAGAGTTGGTGAGTTGGGATCTACTTCCATTTCGTCAGGGGAAGCTTCTTGAGGTATCATTCAGAGCTTATTACCGTATTTTGTTGATATGGTTAGATCTAGGGTTTCTTCATGCCTTGTTTGCTTTGTAATTGAAGTGTGAGAGGTCCCATGGGGATATGGTACCTAGATCTGGACCTTAGCAGGTCCACAGAGTCCCTAATGCCATGCTTTATGTCCTTCCTTTTGGGTTGGAGACTAGGGTTGCCATCTTAGAGGCCATTTCTTCAAAAAGAGCCTTGTTGGTGTTGCATGGTAGTCAAGACTGTGACTTTACGTGATGAATGAGATTAGGAGGGCCAGATCTATGAGTGGATGAAACGGATCTGACCTCAGAAGCGAGTTTGAGTTGGTGCATGGCATGGACTCGCCGAGTCTGAAGAACAGACTCGGCGAGTAGCATGAAGATTGTCCTTAACCACTCAGTGAGTGGTCCTGCCGAGTTATGGGTTGACTTAGTGAGTCAGGGAGAGTTGGAGAGGGTTGACAGGTGGACTGAGTCGAGCTGGAACTCGCCGAGTTGTTCTTGAGACTCGGCGAGTTGAGTCGTGGTGGCCCCGCGATTCATGTCAGGTGGAACTCGTCGAGTCAGGGGCGTACTCGACGTGTCGAAAGAGAATCCTAGAGAGTTGGTGAAAACGTGTAGACTCGCAGAGTTGCTTTAGTGCACTCGCCGAGTCCGTTCAAAGTTGACCGTTGACCATTGACCGTTGACCGGAGTTGACCAGCATTGACTTGATAGGGTTAGTCAACCTTAGTTGGGAAAGTGTTAATTAGAGATGTATTGTGTTATACGAGGACTTTAGCTCGGGAGATCGAGCACTAGTGATTTCAGGGATTTGCGAGCTATCGATATACGCGAGGTGAGTCTTCTCACTATACTTTACCTTGATTAGGTAATCAGAGTTATGTGACAGAGTATTTGTATGCTTTATGTATGTTATGTGTTGTACTGGATTATTTCTACGTGATTTATGCTGTGCATGTTTATAGAGTTGGACCGGAAGGTTCACAGAGTTAGAACCAGAGGGTTCACAGAGTAGGGTCCACGGACCCACAGAGTTATAGCCTCGAGTGGCTAATATGTGTTATGCGTGGTATTTTGGGGAACTCACTAAGCTTTGTGCTTACAGTGTTAGTGTTGTTTGTTTCAGGTACTAGTGATGACCGTGGGAAGGCGCCGGCTTGATCTGTACACACGCATGGGATTTTTATGATATGTGATCTTGGGATTTTGTATGATGTGAATTGGAGTTTTAAACTTGATGTTTTATGAAAATTAAATGAAAAATGTTTCTATATTATGCGAAAAATTATTTTGAAATTCACGGTGTTACAAATTTTATGGGTGTTACAGTTCCTCAGTTGTTTAGGCTCATAAGGGACCTGGGAATCATGGGACTCAACGAGTGTTTGAGCAAACTCAGCGAGTCCAAGGCAATTTCCCAATCTTTAAATATGAACTCGACGAGTGGTTCATGCAACTCGATGAGTCATAGACTGGTCGTAGTCATATGCTGAAGATGAACTTGACGAGTTCAAGGAAGAACTCACCGAGTCGGTTGAAGATTGACTGAGGTGTTGTTGAAGGTGAACTCGTCGAGCTCTTGCTAGACTCGACAAGTGGGTTCGGGTTTATAGTATTATGTGGACAAAGGGACTCAGCGAGTTGGCGGACCAACTTGGCGAGTCTGGTCAACCAAAGAGTTGACTTAACCAGGGTTTGATTTTGTCTTCGACTTGGATTCAAGTTGAACCTTGTAAGGGTTGTGAGTACAAATTGATAACTTAGCAGGGTTGTCATGTAGGGATTAAGGAGTCGAGGAGAGCTGACTTTCACACCAAGGACAGTTCAGACACTACACGACATCGAGGTGAGTTACCTTCCAGTAGGGGTGGGTCTAAGGCCACAATGCCATCCCACCAACAAGAGTGATTGATAGATAATTGTCTTTGTGAGAATTATCTTGGTATGCTTATGTGATATGCTTATGAGATATGCTTATGTGATATGCTTATGAGACATGTTTATGCGATGTGCTATATGTGTTAGTGGTAGTAGCAGGGAGTAGTTTTTCCCTAACTCGATCGTTAGGACCGAAGGGTAGGTCAGTACCCCAAATATGCCTGACCGTATGATTATATTTGTTTTTGTATGATAGAAATAGGGGTGATATATTCCCCATTACCGATTGAGAAAGATCGGAGGGTAGTTGGCACCCCAGAATGGCCCGACATGGGTAGGTCAGCAACCCAAAATGGCTTGACATGGGTAAGTCAACACCCCATAATGGCTTGACATGGGTTAGTCGGGCACCCCAGAATTGCCCGGTAGTATTCATGATATGTGATTGTATGGTATGTGGTATGATGGTGGAACTCACTAAGCTTCGTGCTTACAGTTTCAGTTTTGGTTTTAGGTACCTCTTCGTCTAAGGGGAAAGAGCCGGCAGTGTAGCAACGCATCACACACATATGCATATGGTTTCCGCATGGAGTTTTTTGGGATTGTACTCTGACTTTCATTACTTTGATGACATGGATTTTCAGACACGTTGTTATGTTTTATTTATAAGCAGTTATGACATTGGCAATGTTTGGTAAACTATGTTATGAATCTCTTAATTAAAAATGAAATTTTTGTCCTCGAAATTTGGGATGCTACATGTTAGTATCAGAGCCTTGGTTTGAGGGATTCGGACACACCCTCGGGGATGTCTGAACTCAAATTGAGGGCTTCAATGATTTTTACGATGAAATAGTTTTTTTTCTAAAATCTAAATTAAAGAGTCTAGAGAAGCAACGAGGTGTGTGATGCGTGCGAACGACCGAGCTCATGTAAGTTTTCCCCAAGATACCCACACTAGTTATGTTATGATATATGATATGTTATGAGAATTGCATGCTAGATTAGGGTTAAGGATCTAGGACGATGCCTTGTATACCTGTTATGTTCTTATGAGAACTGTATGCTAGAGTAGGGCTTAGGATTTCAGAAGGATGCCTTGTATGCCTGCTGTAGGAGCTTATTGAACTGTATGTTAGAGCCGTTAATCAGCAGTATGGTATCCTGAGTATGTTATGCTTGATTTGGTTACTCAATGCACGAATGTTGCTTGCTTTGTGCTATAGGGGTTCTGGCTAGCTTTAACTAACTAGTATGCGAATATGTAATATTATCCGCAAGCAAGTTGGGGAAAGGTGGTAGGGACTCCTAGTGCAGCTGATGGCAGAGAGTAGGTCGGAGGGTGCCCTAGGAAAGCCTAGGATGAGATCAGTTGGAAAGGGATAATGGTTAAGGGACTATGGTGAAGTTGAGGCAATCCTCGAGGAAGGTATGGATAGACGTGGAAGGTAGTATGTGCTCGTACTACTGAAAGCAGAGGATCCGTACTCGAGTCAAGGAGGGCCAAGATGGAACCAGGAAACTTGGGAAGTGTGTGAGACTTCTCAAAAGTATGTATGATCCTAACGTTTACATGTTTTATTTTCAGTATGGTGGTCACATGACGTGGAGCAGGAGGTTCAGGATCTTGATCAGGATCAGGACCAGGCTTGGGTGCAGGGTCCGATCAGGTCAATGACAAGCTAGACGAGTTCATCACGTCTGAGATCACGAGAGGTATCCTTGAGACGACCCCGGTTATTTTCGGGTCGATCAAGGAAGGGATTTTTGAGCTGATAGAGGATCGCCTCCGAGCATTTAGGAGTGACTTGGCGTCAAACCAGTCGGGTACACGTACACTATCCTTTAATGACTTTCAAGGGAGTGGTGCGCCAGGCTTTCAGGGGGCTAAGGACCCCATTACAGCCAGGAGATGGATCGCAGATATCGAGTCTGCATAGTTGGCGAGCTTCTACCTGGAGGGATCGAAGGTCCACTTTGCTGTGGGTTGTTTGAGGCACAGAGCTAGGGATTGGTCGGTCGATGACTTGTTGGGAGCCCCAGCCATGGAGGTTATGACTTCGTCAGACTTTGAGACCAGGTTCAGGGCGGAGTTTGCACCAGCTATGGAGATTCAGCAGCTGGCCAAGGAGTTTCTAGATATGAGACAGACTACAGAGTCAGTGGTGGAGATCACTGCCAAGTTCAGGGAGAGGGCCTTGTTGGTACATCAGTATGATGGGGATGAGGAGATGAGGAAGACCCGCTACCATGACATGTTGAGGGCTGACATTCGGGAGCATGTCAGCTATTTAGCCTTCCCGACCTTGGAGTCCATGATTTCCAGGGCGTGGGAGAGTGAGATTTATTTGGAGCACCTCAGGAAGAGGAAGGCTGAGACTGAGCAGTTTATAGGGGTTTCGGGGAAGAAACCCAAGGAATCCGATGTTAGGTTGAAGGGCCAGCCGGGCCAGAGCCGCTGCAAGAAATGTGGCAGGCCGCATGAGGGAGCTTGTAGGACAGGATTGTTGGGCTGCTACAAGTGCGGCAAGACGGGGCACTTTGGCAGGGATTATACTACCCCTGCCCCCACGCTTTATACATCAGACCTGATTTGCTTTCATTGCAATCGGAGGGGCCATAAAAAGGCCAACTGCCCTAGATTGTCAGTAGCGACAGCAACAGTGCCAGTGATGGCGCCAACTTCAGCTACAACGCGGGTTGCGGATGGCCGAAAGGTCAAGGCAGAGGCTCCAGTGGTGCGGAGCCAAGCATTTCAGTTGACAGCCAATGAGGCACGCGCCGCACCCGATGTGGTGACGGGTATGATTTCTTCTCTTTAACCTTTTTATGTTATGTCTCTATGCTTTTGATATGCTATATATATGCTCTTTGTTTAGGATCGTTTTATGTGAACAATATCCCAGTTCAGTTGTTGTTTGAATCAGGTTCTACCCGATTATTTGTCTCTCTTGCGCTTAGCAAGAAGTTTCCTGAGTCCTCGAGCATGTCGGATTGCCCTCTAGAGGTCGAGATTGCAGACGATCGATCAGTGCGAGCATCAGAGGTTTTCAGGGATTGTATTTTGAGATTGTTCGAGGAACATTTCCTGGTAGACTTGGTTCCCATACCGTGGCGGGGGAACAAGGTTATTATAGGTATGGATTGGCTAAGCCCCAAAGGGGTGGTGATTGACTTTGTGCAACAATTAGTGCAGATCAGAACCCCAAGTGGGGGAGAGCTGGTAATTCAGGGCGAGGCCATAGCGAGGACCAACCTTATGTTCAGCAGCGAGGGCTAGGCACTACCTTCAGTAGGGTTGCGCGGGATATGTCACCTATGTGGTGGATACCCGGGAGGCAGGTAAGGCGACAGTGGGTGATGTGCCAGTAGTACGAGAGTTAGCGAATGTATTCCCCTAGGAGTTGCCTGGAGTACCTCTGGAGAGGCAGGTGGAGTTTAGGATCAACCTAGTCCTGGGTGCAGCTCCGATAGCCAAGGCACCGTATCGGTTGGCTCCTCCTGAGATGCAGGAATTGTATATACAGCTGCAGGAGCTGTAAGACAAAGGGTTCATTAGACCGACCAGTTCACCCTGGGGATCCCCGATTTTATTTGTGAAGGAGAAGGACGGGTCACACCTTATGTGTATAGATTACCGTGAGCTAAATAAGGTAACGGTGAAAACCCATTACCCACTCTCGAGGATTACTAACCTCTTTGACCAGCTACAGGGAGCATCTTGGTTCTCCAAGATTGACTTGCATTCAAGATATCATCATATGAGGGTCATAGAGGAGGATGTGCAGAAGACTGCTTTTCAGACGCGTTATGGTCACTATGAGTTTGTGGTGATGCCTTTCGGGGTCACCAACGCTCCTGTTGCGTTCATGGATCTCATGAACCGTGTGTACAAGCTGATGTTGGATCGTTCTGTGATAGTTTTCATTAATGACATCTTGGTTTATTCCAAGATGCGAGAACAACATGAAGAGCACTTGCGGGAGGTTCTGGATACTTTGAGGAGGGAGAGCTTGTATGTTAAGTTCTCAAAGTGTGAGTTATGGTTGCACGAGGTGCAGTTTCTTGGGCATTTTATCAACCAGAACGGGATTTCGGTTGACCCAGCCAAGGTGGAGGCCATGATGATATGGGAGGTTTTGAGGTATCGATCCGAGATTTGGAGATTCCTAGGACTAGCAGGCTACTATCGGAGATTCATTCAGGACTTTTCCAAGATAGTCGTGCCCCTGACCAGGTTAACGAGGAAAGTCGTGGTTTTTTTCTGGGGGCATGAGCATTGATTGTGAATTCAATGATAAAAGGATCAAAAATCTACATGAAAACGTTCATTTCGTCAAAAATTAGGGCGTTCACAGTTGTGTTTCGTTCATTAGTTTACAACTATAAACGCTTTTCATTTTCGGCTGTAAACCGCTTTGATTGTGAATCGTTTCCAGTGGTAAACCATTCTTGGCTGTAAACCGTGTATGACCGTAAACCCTCGTCGGCTGTAAACCCTTTACGGATGTAAACCTTTCTCAGTTGTAAACCTTTTTTGGTTGTGATTTTCTTTGATTTTTGAACAAGTGATTTTTTATTAAAATTTAAAAAAAAAATAAAAATGGAACCAGAAAACAGTGGAATTCATCAGTAGTTGGATTCAATCATGGGAACTACCACAAGAATTCCACATCTACTGTCTGCCGAAGGATTTCCTGAATGGAAATACATAATCAAAAAATATATCAAAATGAAAGATTTCAAAGTCTGGCGCAACATTCTTAGAGGCCCTGTTAGGATTACCACTACTTTTGAGAATGGAGTTATAATTGAAAAACTAGTGAAAGACTATACTGACGAGGATTTTGAAAAACTTGAGGAACAGGAAAAGGCTTTGACAACTCTAACTATGGTTCTATCATCTTACATTGCTCAAGGCTTCAGAGAATATGAATCAACTAAGGCACTGTGGGAAGCATTGATTGAGGTTTATGAGGGTAATGATGACATGAAGAAGAGTACACAAGACATGCTTCGTCAAAAGTTCAACTTGTTTAACCATGTTCTTTGGGAATCTCTTGAGGCTCCACTCCAATGATTCATTACACTCACCAATGAAATGAGCACAGCTAGAATTTCTGTAACACGATCTGAGATTAACAAGAAACTGCTGAATTCTCTTCCCAAGTCATGGGACATTAATGTCTCTGTAATCAAGAAAACCAAATATCTCAACCGACTCACTCTAACGGAAACAATGGCTATCATTAAAGCTTGCAATTTGGATGATAAGCAATGTGAGATAAACCTTGTGAACTCCTACTCCATAGCAAACCTGGGCATTTCATCAAACAATGCCTTCTCTTCATTCACCGTTCCACATAATCAATCTTTCACCATTCCACAGAATCAGTCCAATCCACAAACCCATACCATTCCACTAACCATGATTTATCAAAACTCTTTTCAACACCCCGCCTCTTCATCAAAAGCTCATATCACCACTTCAGCTCCCAAAGAAGCTGAAGAAAATATGGCTCTAGCCTCTGGTCTAGTAAATTGCTACAATGCCTTCGTAGCTGGAGACTTGCCTCCCTAAATTTTATTTGCTGATCTAGACCAAATTCACCCTGAGGATGTGGAGGAAATGGATATTACCTGGTATATTGCAATGGTGGTATTCAGGGCTAAACAGTTTGCCAAGAAGATAAGGAAAAACAATTGCAGCATGAATGATGATAAGAAGGTTGGGTTTAACAAAGGAAAGTTGAGATGTTTCAATTGTCACAAGCCAGGACACTTTTCTCATGATTGTACAAAGCCAGATAGAAGAGAGAACCATGATAGGACAATAGTACCAGTGATGAACAACATATGAACAACATCCAACAGTGAAACTACAAATTTAGCAGTAGTGGCTCAGACATTTGGTTGGGAAGATCAAATTCAAGCATTGAACATTTCAGGACCTGAGAATGCTCATCTTGCACATACTAGTGAATCTCTTGAAGAAAATGCTAAACAAGATCCTGAAGCCGAAATGATATAGCTACAGTTTTCCTTCATCGTATCTACCCCTTCCGAGCTTGAGAAGAACGAGGTCAGTGACAATTCTTGTTCTAAAAAATGCATTGATACTGTTAAGTTTTTGCGTGAACAAATTAATTTATTGCATATATAAAATGAGGACCTTAAGTACGAAGGCAATACTCTTAGGAAAGGTTAGAAACCTCTGAAAGAACAATTAGAGGCTAAGGCCAAAGACTTTAGGAAACTTCAGGAAGAGTATACTAATAAATGTGTGAATTATGATTATGTTAAGGAACAACTTGCTAGTTTGACAGCTGAACTTGACACAATGAAAAACAAATTTAAAAACACAGATTTTAATTTCAAAAAATTTAATGTGTCAAGTAAGACAGTTGAGTCCATGATTGCAAATAGCTTGAAATTTAAAGATAACCAACAAAATGGTCTAGGGTATGACAGAGTTCCTCCTCCATTTGATCACAATTACACTCCTATCCCTATGACCAAAGAAGAAATGGACAGAGAAGGACATTTTCAATATGGAAAACCTACTATATTTGTGTCAGAGAGTAATACTAGGGTAAATGATACTAATGTTTCTAATTCATATGTAGATTTACCTTTACTCCAAGGCAAACAAGCTGCTAGAGAAATTGTTTCTGATAATAATCTAGTTTTACAAATTGATGTTTCTGTTTCAAACAATGATGTTTTTGTTTCAAATTTGAAAACTAATGTTTTGTTTTCTGATGATGTTGTTGTGAGCACTGATGATTCAGATGTTTCTGATAAGTGTGGTGATTTGTCTGATAAATCTAAATCTCATGAATCTGTCACTGGCAAATACACGCCACCTAACCCAATCACTAAATCTGAACTATGCACATGCACACATGGGAATACTAAAGAACGAAATAAAGACACTAAACCAGAAAAGAGCGATAACAATTTTTATGTAAAGAAACAAACATGTTTAAACTATGGAACCCCTGGTCATATTGCGCGAAACTGCCCAAATTGGGCATTTGTTCCTTTTTATACACAAAGGGGAGTGAATGAGTCATGAGGAAGATCTCTTAAGAGAAAATCCTCGAGATCTCATTCAGTTGATGGTGATCAGAACATTAATAAAGAAAGAAAATAGGATGATCTTGAAAAGAACAAACGATTTTTAAACAAAAATTCAACAGATACCTTAATGAGACCGAAAGTGGTTAAGCCAAGATCGGTATCGTCAAAAACTTCGTCAGGGTCTTCGGATAATCTTAGATGGAAACCCAAACGATCAAAACCAAAGAAAAACATTCCAAAAACACCTATAAATGTTACTAAACCTAATTATAAATGGGTGCCTAAAATTTCAAATTTCCAATCACCTCAACGTTCTGTATGTGCATCTGGTAATCAATCTGTTTTAACAAATGAAAAGGTCAATCCTGTTATTAACAAGGGAAAACGCAGTGTTTCTATAACATGGGTTCCTAAATCTAATTAATCTTGCACATCGTGCAGGAACAACTATGGAGGAATATCGTCAGACCTTGGTATGTCGATAGTGGTTGTTCCAGGCACGTGATAGGAGACATCTTCCAATTGCAAGACATTCAGAATTTTAATGGGGAGGTTTGTTTCCATTGCAAGAGGATAAGGAGGAAATATCACTTAGAAGGGTACAGTGACAAATGGTGTGCTTACCTTGAGAATGCTAACTATGCTCCTGAGCTGAAACACAATCTGTTGAGCGTATCTCAGATCTGTGATAAAGGATATTTGACTCATTTTACAAACAAAGAGTGTCTCATTTTGAATCCCGGAATCATCATACCTGAAGAATGGATTTTGGTTAGATCTAAAAGAGAAGAGAATGCCTATGTTATTGACATGAATCATAACATTCCCGAGCAATTCACTTGTCTTTTCTCAAAAGTCTCAAAACACAATGCAGTGCTTTGGTATCGTCGTCTCGGCCATTCTAATACGAAGATCCTCAATTGTCTTGCTAAAAATAACATTGTGCGTGGTCTTCCAGTCAAGGACTCCATAAATTTTGAAAAGTCTGTAGCGTGTGATCAGGGCAAGCATCATCGCAAGCCACATTTTCCAAAGATGGTCAATTCAATCAGCAAGGTTCTTCAATTGTTGCATATGGATTTGTTTGGTCCAGTCAACGTTCTCAATATCAACAAGAACTCTTATTGTCTTGTTGTGATTGATGATTACACTCGTTTCGTATGGGTCTTCTTTCTATCCAACAAGAGTAGGATTGCTGGCTTGATCAAGAAGTTCATTATGATGATTGAGAATCAGACAAATGAAAAGGTAAAGACGCTTCAAACTGATAATGGCACAGAGTTCAAGAATGCAGTTCTGGATTACTTCTGTGTCAAAAAGGGAATATTACATCAATACAGTTCTTTTCGAACACCACAACAAAACAGTGTTACAGAACGAAGAAATCGTACTCTGATGGACGCTGAAAAGATGATGCTTTGTGATTCCAAGTTGGCGGTCTTCTTCTAGGCTGAAACGATCAACACGGCTTGCTCTGTGCATAACCGTGTTCTGATCAATAAATCTCGAATGAAGACCCTGTATGAAATTCTATACAAACACAAACCATCAGTTGCTCATTTCAGAATATTTGGATGTCCTTGCACCCTTCTTCACCTCGAATCCAACCCTAAGTTCAACTCAAAGGCTGATGATTGCTATTTTGTGGGATACGCCGCACACACCGCTTACTGAGTATATAACAAAGCCAGCAAGAAAATTGTGGAATCTTATGACGTGCGTTGGCTGGAGGAGAATGAGACAGATGAAAGAGTTGGATCTGACTGGATATTTGATTATGCATCATTGTTTAAATCTTTTAATGTGTACTCTGATAATGTTTTAGGTTCCTATTCACGTTCAAGTATAGTTGTTGAATATGAAGAGGAAGATGTTGTGTACAAACCACCCCTAGTGACTCCCGCATCACCTATAGTGGATGAAGTTGCTCCTAGTACTTCCTCAAGTTCTCCAAGTCAAAGAATTTCGTCTGATGCTGAAGCCACACCCTTACTCCTGTTGAAAGAGACGTCATGTCAAGGGATACTTCCGTTGCCACTCAATGGTTCATGGAGCTTCTCTTTCCTGAACCGATTTCAAATGAATACTTGGTGAGTACCTCTCACGATCCTAGATCATCTGAGGTGAGCTATTCATCTGAAGATAGATTCTTCAATATTAACACACTTCTAGTCTCAGTCGATGATATCAGCCATGAAATCCCAACAAGAATTCAACACGATCATCCAATTGAAAATGTCATCGGCCCACTGGGAGAAAGCGTTAAAATGAGAACTCAGAGAGGAGATGTCAATACATGTCTCTATTCTTGCTTTATCTCTCAGATTGAGCCCAATAGCAAAGGCGTTAAATGAACTAATTTGGGTTGATGCGATGCACGAAGAGTTAAATCAATTTGAAAAACTCGATGTTTGGAAGCTAGTTGATTTACCAAAGGGCAGCAAGTCTTTAGACACGTGTTGGGCTTTTAGAAATAAGCAAGACGATTCCGAGGTGATTGTGAACAATAAGGCTCGATTGGTCATTCGTGGATTCAGGCAGATAGAGGGTCTAGACTACACAGATGTATATGCTCCGGTTGCACGTTTGGAAGCCATTTGTATATTCCTTGCATATGCTTCATACATGAACTTTACTATTTATCAGATGGATGTCAAGACCGCCTTCTTGTATGGAGCTATGAAGGAGGAAATTTATGTTGATCAACCTCCTTGGTTTATCATTTCCAAGTTTCTGAATCATGTTTACAAGTTAGATAAAGCTCTATATGGGTTGCATCAGGCCCCCAGAGCTTGGTATGCAACTCTTACAGAGCACTTGCTTGCGCATGGGTATACATGGGGAACGATCGATTAAACCTTATTCATCAAGCATGTGGGTGCACTTCTTGTACAAATCTATGTGGATGACATCATTTTCGAGTCGTCAAGTTCCAAGTTGTGCAAAGAGTTTGAAACTGTCATGAAGAAAAGATTTGAGATGAGTTCGTTGGGTGAAATGACCATGTTCTTAGGGCTTAAAATTCGACAAGATTTAGCTGGAATCTTGTTACATCAAGGAAAATACGTTGAAGACATGTTGGAGAAGTTTGGATTTAAAGATTTAAAGATTGCTTTGACTCCAATGGTTGAAAGACCATTGTTGTCTCCTGACCCTGAGGGGGAGCCAGTTGACCAAACAGACTACCGCTTGATGATTGGTTCCCTGATGTATCTAACGGCTAGCAGACCCATTATCAGGCTCATCCTAAACTTTCTCATTTAATTGTTGTCAAAAGGATTTTTAGGTATCTTAAAGGTAGCCCTAAATTGGGTCTTTGGTATCCTAAAAATCCCAATTTCGATTTATATGCATTTGCTGACAGTAACTATGGAGGATGTGAGCTTGACAGGAAATCAACATCGGGAGGGTGTCAATTTTTGGGAACCGTTTGGTGTCTTGGCAGTGTAAGAAACAACAAACCGTGTCAACATCAACAGTTGTGGCTGAATATGTTTCTGCCTCTGGACGCTGCTCCCAAGTAATCTGGATTCAACACCAACTTCTGGACTATGGTTTGAATTTTCTAGAAACTCCAATATTTTGTGGCAATGATGTTGCCATCAAAATTGCAAAAAAATCAGTCCAACACTCCAAAACCAAGCACATCGACATCAAGGTTCATTTTATTCGAGATTGTTGAGAGCGCTCACTCATTCGTTTGGAACAAATCCACACTGATAACAATGTGGCGGATCTGTTTACCAAACCATTCAACAAATCTTGATTCGATGTACTTGTGAACTTTCTTAAAATGATTCGTTTTGAAGACTAATTTTTTTAGGATAGACTTTATTAGTTTAAATTTTCACATTTTATTTCTTTTCTTTCCTATGCCCAAATTTAGCAGGAGAAATAAAAATACAAAAAAAATTATTATAAAACAAAAACCCAAAAATATTGTCTCATGGTGGTTCATTTGCAGGTGCTTATTTAGGAAGTGATATCAAGCAAGTGATAACGACCAATTTTAACTTCTATAAAGTACTGAATCTGAATTGTCTAGGCTCTATGTTCAATGTGTTGGTAAGCATGAAAGATTCAGAAGGACTAGAAATAGATTGACAATTGAAAGGACTTGACTTTGTGGACCTAAGTAGTTCCGTTTGGTCTGACAATACGATGCTCAGGTAGATTGAGCAGTGATATATACATGGGAACTTGTGGGATACACAAAAGTAATATGTATCTAGAATTGTGGATTAACGTTTCCTCGATGTATGGTCTTATGTCCTTATTTTCGGTACTAATAGGGCGATTGGGGAATTCTGTAAAGTAGGTTTGTAGAAGATTATTTTCATGCTTTCTTTCTATCAGTCATATGTTGCCTCGTCTCCGTGATTGGAAGATATCCGACCAGGACTGCAACATATGCAACTCTATCTCTATGCATCTTCTTCTATATGCAATTCTTTCTGTCTATTAGTCATATGTTGTCTCCTTTGTGTGATAAGAATTTATCCAAACTAGAACACAACATATGCAACATTCTATTTTTCAATCCCTCTAACTCAGCTAGTCGTATGTTTTCCCTCTACGTGATTAGAAGAGATCCGACCTGGGAATACGACAAATGCATTTCTAAATTTATCTTCTTCCTCAATAATTGTCTGCTCATCTAAAGTAAGGAGTACTTTGGAAGTTATTGATTACTGGGGTGTATCAGGAAGTGGGAAACATATTCTAGTACATCTAAAATTGAACATTTAATAGGTTGTCTGTAGATCTCACTACTAAATTTAGGTGGACAACAATATCCTTGGTCATCATTAGCCAAATGGTCCCTTTAGGAATATTATTTGGGTATATAGGGTCCAAAAAGACTTCTCACTTATAATTTTTCAAATATTGTTACAATCTATCATGTTTAAGTGGACCACAATACCGACGATTGATCAGATCTATTCTTGAAGATGAAGGTACTGAAAAATAGGTTAAGGTTGTCTCTAAACTTTGATCCAAAAATTATAAATTTTGAAATGATGCAAAAGCTATTAGAGTTATTTTATTTTATTTTTCATTTTTTATTATTTTCAAAAAATTTTAAAAATATTAGTTTGAATTTAATTTTTTAGATATTATTTTATTTTTATTTAATTGTAATTCTTATGTCTTCAAAATGTTTTTTATTTTAATTAAAATTAGATATATTGGGATTTGACTTAAAGCTTTTGGTTTACAGCCCATGGGTTTTGGGCCGGAATTTGTATAAGGTATTTAAGGGAGGATTTACGACTGAAAACTCCACTTACCTCATCCTATAGTTTACAGTTGAAAACTCTTCCTCCTTTTTTTCTCAAGTTCTGACATCGATTCATCATTTGTTTGTGTTTATATCTGAAATTGAACCTCGATTCCTCAAGGTATATCGATTACGAAGCCTACACTGTTAAATCTAACTCGATTTGATCATATTTTGCAGGTTATGGAAGCCAAAACATGTTCTTCGTCTAACTGGGAACGTTTACAACCGTAAACTCGTTTATAGTTGTAGACCCGTTTACAGCCGTAAAACCTGTTTATAATTGTAAACTTGCTTGCAGCTATATACCAATTTCTCATTTGAATCAAAATTAATTTAGGGCCCAATCAACTTGTAATTGAGAAAATTTATTTTTAATTGCTTAAATTCTGTATTTTCTCACATGGCTTGTTTGATGTAGATCAAATGGCTAACTTGAATTTTTCTGAAAGCCACAACATTGTTGCATACTTTTTCGATCCTGTAGTGGCACATCAAGAGTTTAGTTCCATGGTTCATGGACTTAGAAATTGCAGACTTGCTCATGCTTTTCAATCGAATCCCATCATTTATCAGGAGTTAGTAAGGCAATTTTGGGACAAGGCTTCATTTAATGAAGGAGAAAATGGAGAAATCACAGTGGAATCCGTTATCCAAGGAAGAAAGATTGTGGTGTCTGAACAGATTATTCGCGAAGTACTACAATTTAAGGACCAGCCAGGATTTCCAATAGAAATTCCTATGGATAAGACCGAAGAGATTCTTGATAGAATGGGCTATGAAGAAGTGTTCCCTCCTACATTAGAGAAGTTGTTGCCACCGTATTAGCGTTTTCTTGCTCACTCTTTTGTGATTTGCATCTCTGGCAGGATAACAAGTGTTGATGAAATTTCCCTACTGAACATTGGCACCATCGCTCCTCTAGTTATGGATCTTGAATTCAATTTTTCAAGATATGTGTTGAATGAAATGAAGAACAATTTACAAGACAAAAGGAAGGACAAATTTTTAATGTATCCAAGGTTTCTTCAGATGATCTTTGACAGTCAATATCCGGATATAGAAAGGAAAGGTCAATCCTTGGATTTGAAGTCTCTGGGTGCAAACACATTTTGTCTAATGAAGCAAAACCGCAAAGGTACAAAATTTGTGTTTCAAGGAAAGCACCCGCTGGAGAAGTTTAGTTAGTTTATTGAGATTAGTGAAGCCTCTAAATCAGAATGTACCTCAAATGATGAAGATGATGATGTCACTGTTTCTGATCATGAAGAAGATGTTGTTCCTCCTGTCGAAATTGTTTCATAGGAACATGTGTCGGTGACTAATATAGATGACAATGATGATGATGGTAATGATGAAGGTGATGATGAGATAGTTCAAGAGGATAATGTATTATATATGTTGATGATGAGGAGGATGATGATGGAGCTGAAATGGTTCATGGTGATGATTTATCAGGTTTTGATAATGATGATCTATGCTTTGATTTCGAGCAGAGTATTGATTTCAAGCCAAGCAATAATGACCTGAATTCGTTTTTTGATGACATCAGTGATGTTGTAAATCCTTCAACGGAGACTGGGGAAGATGTTAATGTTCTTAAAGTGACACCTCCAATAACTGATTAGATGGCCGATGTGATTGCTAATCTGGATTCTACTACGAGGATTCCTCCCCGAGCAGATGCTACTCCAGCCATTACGCCATCTGAGAGTGATCTTCATGAGACACAAGCCTCCTAGCCTCCACTTAAAAGGAGAAGAGTCGATCTAAGGTCGGGAGTGTTTATCAGGGAACAAGCTCAAGATATTCAACAGTCTGTTGTAGCCGATACTCCAACCCAAGCAACCCATTCTGACAGCCAAATAGTACATGAAGAGCCCAACACTGTTCGCTCATTTTTTTAAAGTCGGGAGTTCTTTAGCTCCTGGTGGCTCATCAACACCCCAACCTGTGCATGATGTCGCCTCAGAGAGGCTTGCCAGGTTCTTAGCTCAACAGGATTTGACCCTGCACCCCGAGACAAAGGGATGTCTATTGGTGCAGTGAGTTCTGGGGGAGTTGATCCATTAATTTTTGAGCTCCAAGCAAAGATTATTATTTTAAACCAGAAGGTCATTGAGAAAGATGTTTTCATAGGAATTCTAGACGTTAGATTTTCTGATTTTGAAAATGAAAACCTTGAAAAATCACAACAAATTTCAGCTCTGCAGCTCAATCTTGGTGCTCTCTCTGCTGGATACTTAGATCTGAAGAATAAGCTGATAAGTAAAATTGGCAAAAAAAATTCAAAACATCCAATGGAGAGACTAGTGTGGCCATGACTCCTCTCAGTGCCCCTTCCCAAGCATCTCAACAAGATCCACTTGATGATCCTCCACCCATCAGAACCACTCGAATTATTGATCGCTTTGAAGTCAAACATGCTCAAGCTATTCCCAGAGTTACTCTGAAGCTTGCCCATAAGCGTGTCTCTACTCAAAAGAAGGGGAAATGGCTCTTCATGAAGAATTCTAACAAGAATGTTTGTGGAGACCAGCCTCAGTAGACCGTGACTGAGCTCGAAAAGAAGCGGTTCAGAACTAAATATGGCGACTGGTCAAGAATTCTGATGTAGGGATTTCATGATAAATTAAATATTTGGGTGGTAAAAAAAAGAGCGGAAACTTGGAATACTATCGGCACAAGAATGACTTTGGTTCTTGGACAAAAGTAGATCTTACTGAACTTGCTAATGCTCCCCATCAAATGATCCTCGAGCGAGTGACTTCAAACTCTTTTTAGAGAATCAAGTAAAGAGGGTGTTTGATGGAATGAAGACAACAGAATCTTTTGTGAAGAAAGCCAAATATGTTCTTTACCCAAAAACCAACAAAGCCATGAAAACTGTGATGTGGCCTCCTAAAAAGCAAATGAAAAAAATTTCGCATTATTCAGCATTTCCGTGATGGATCTCTTCATGGTATGGAATATTGGGTTTTGAAGAGGCTACAACCACTTCTGTAATCAAATTCCCAATTGGTGTCTTTCGTGTTGTTGAGGCAAAGGATCTCCTACAGTTTGGTGAATGTGACATTCACACTTTGTCTGAAAATCAAATCATGGTCAAGAATGAGATTCTCGAGTCTGCCGCTAAAGAGTTTAAGAGTATGATCGCTGAGATTATTAACAAGAAGATATGGTTGGGGGCCATGGGAAGATCTGACGTGGTGATCATTGAGAAAGATTGAGTTAATGCTTGCCTCAAACCAAAGGGTAGACTGTTAGGTCATGTTTAGTTGGTTTGAGTTAGGCATTCATTTGTATGAGTTGTGTTAGTATTTGTGCATGTGTTTGTATGGGTTTACGGTTGGGTGGTGTTTACGGTCTGTATGGTGTTTATGGCTGTAAATGGGTTTACGTCTATAAACGGGTTTATGGCTGTAAACGTGTTAGTAGCTTCTGTTCCTTATAAATAATGTCAGTAGATATTAGATGGTAGTAGCAGTTTACGATCAAGTGTGTGAGTTTTGAGTCCATTGTACCCGACATTTTCAGCTGATATAAATGTGTGCAATTTGGATCAATCTTGCTTCTACTCCTAATTATTCTTATCATTTTGGCTTGTTCATTATGTTGATCACTAGTTGTTTCTTAGTTTTTGGGGACTTACATACTATCTCTTGGATGTAGGTTCTAGTCAGTCTCCCTATTTTCTATGTTTCTTTGATTGGCAGGAAGTGAGCAGACTTGGTTAGTCTGTCAACGATTATCCAAATAGTGTCGTGATCACGCGAGGTCTTGGGCAATTTGGTGATGAAGTCCATTGTGATTCGTTCCCACTTCCACTCAGGTATTTCTGGCTGTTGGAGTAAACCTGAGGGCTTCTAATATTCTACCTTGACCTTGGCACAAGTTAGACACTTGCCAGCATAGGTAGCAATCTCAGCTTTTATGTTTGGCCACCAATAGAGTTTCTTGAGATCTAGATACATCTTGTCTAAACCTGGGTGAACAGAGTATCGAGTCTTGTGGGATTCATTCATGACAACCTCCTTGTAACCGGTTCATGAAAAAATGAACTCTGTCTCCCTTGATCTCAAAGTTCTTGTCCATTCCTCGCAAAGTTTCACCTGTCACATTTTCGGGTTTTAAGGCTTCCAGCTGTGCCTCTTTGTTCTGGGTGGACAGCTGGGAATGGATTGTCATTATCAGTGCCTTTACTCTGCGACCTGAGTATTATTTTTGGTTGAGGGCATCTGCTACTACGTTTGCTTTGTTGGGATGATAGCGTATCTCACACTCGTAATTATTGAGTAGTACTACCCATCGTCACTATCTCATGTTAAGCTCCTTCTGATCAAAGATGTGTTTGAAGGCTTTTATGGTCGGTGAAGATAGTGCACTTGGTACCATAGAGGTAATGTCTCCATATTTATAGGGCGAAGACCATTGATCCCAACTCCAGATCGTGAGTTGTGTAGTTGACTTCGTGTGCCTTAAGTTGTCTTAAGTCATAAGCAATAAATTTTCCCCGCTGCATAAGTACATAGCCTAGCCCCTGACTGGATGCATCGCAATTTACCACAAAGTCTTTTGTCCTTCCTAGAAGAGACAGTATGGGCACGTTGCACAGGGCCTGTTTCAACATACGGAACACAGTGTCTTGGCTTTCTCCCCAACTGAAACTCACACCCTTTTGAGTCAGGGTGGTAAGCAGTTTAGCAATTATGGAGAAATTATGTATAAATCTGCGATAATAGCCAGCAAGACCCAAGAATTGATGGATTTTTGTGGGCGTTCTCGGTGCTGACCAATTATTAATTGCCTTTATCTTGGATAGGTCCACGTGTATGCCTTCTTTGCTGACCACGTGACTTAAGAAAGTTATCTTTCTGATCCAAAACTCGCACTTAGAGAATTTTGTGTATTGTTTCTTCATCCTCAATGTTCCTAGCACCAGTCTCAAGTGTTGTTTATGTTCTTCCTCACTTCATGAATAGACGAGTATATCATTTATGAAAACTACCACAAATTTTTCTTGGAAGGGACGGCACACCCGATTCAATAAGTCCATGAGTACGGCAGGTGCGTTGGTTAGACTAAAGGGCATAACTACAAACTCGTAGTGACCATACCGAGTCCAAAATGTTGTCTTAGGAACATCGCTCTCCTGGAATCGTAGTTGATGGTACCATGATCTCAGGTCTACCTTTGAAAATTAGCTAGCTCCTTGAAGTTGATCGAAGAGGTCATCGATTCTTGGTAGAGGGTTGTGATTCTTAATGTTGAGTTTGTTGAGCTCGTGATAGTCTATGCACATTTGGAAAGATCCATTTTTCTTCATCACGAAAAGACCGGTGCTCCCCAGGGTGAGAAGCTTGGTCTAATGAATCCCTTGCTAAACAGTTTGTTCAGCTGGCTAGATAATTCTTGCATTTCTGCCGGTGCTAGATAGTAAGGGAATTTAGCTACAGAGGTAGCTCTGGGAATCAAGTCGATTCGGAATTCGACTTGGCGTTCGGGAGGAACTCCTGGAAGATCTTCGGGGAAGATATCAGGAAAGTTGCAGACCCCGGGGATGCTCTCGAGGTCTTTAACTTCTTGTTTTTCATTGACTACATGCGCCAGGAATGCGTGACACTCCTTTCGCAGGTATTTTTGAGCTTTTATCCATGAAATGATGCAAAGTTTTGTGTTAAGTTTATCGTCGTAGATAACGAGGGCTTCACCGGTTGGCAGATTAAGGCGAATGGATTTTTCGTAGCAAAGGATATCATCACGATTAGGGCTCAGCCAATCCATGCCGATGATGACATCGAAGCTTTTTATGGAAACTGGCATAAGATCGATTGGAAAGGAATGGTCATTTAGAGTGAGAGTGCATCCTATGAATACATTGTTAGTGATCTCTTTCTTTCCATTAGCCATCTCGATGGTGAATGCTTCGGTTAGTGGTTGAGATTTGTTTTTGAGTAGATGTTTAAATGCATGACTGACAAAACTCCTCTCCACACCACTATCAAAGAGAATACATGCATTAGAGTTGTCGGGGAGGAACATACCCGTGACTACAGTGGGATCAGTAACTGCCTCCTCCTAGCCCATTGCTAGTACTTTCCTTGTGTTGCCAGCAGTTGTTGCCTTAGGGAAATTCCTCTTGTAGTTCCTGGTTTCACTACAACCATAGCAGGCTTGGCCTATTCCAGCTCTAGGATCCTGATTGCTTAGTTGGACTTGTGCTTTGCAAAAACAGGTTGTGTGTCCCTTTCTGCTACAGTTGGTGCATTGCATGTCACGACAAGGTCCGTGATGATGGAAGTTACATTTGTCTCACCTTGGGAGGTTTCCAACATATCTACTAGTAGGTGCTTGAGTAGTGGGAGCAGCAGCAGGAATGGTAGCAGCATGGACTGCCACGGTTTGCTACTTCTTGGAGGGCTCTTGCGATGATTGGCCCTTCTTTTTGTTTCAGAACTTCTTCTTCCCACCACTTTCTTTGGGTGGTCTGTGAGCAGCGTACACGGTTTCTTGACGATTCTCATGGTCTATCAATGCTTGCGCTAGTCGTTTGACACTATCAAACATGAGTCGGTTGGCGGCTAATACATTTCCTTGTGTAAGGGGACTTAGTCCCCATATGACTCTCTCCACTTTCTTGCTCTCTGGGGTAACCATCCTGGGACATCGAACCACCGAGTTAATCCAATGACTCCTCTAGTGCCATCGAAGGATCGGGGTTTTGTGTTGGTGAAGTCCTTGTATGGACACTCCTTTGGGTGTCCATGACTTTCATTGAGGTTGGATGGGTTGGGACCACTACCCGCCCCGCTAGCGCCACATGCGTTTATCTACGACATGGCGGTTGCCACAGTGGTTGTCACTGTTGCTTGGAAGACAACATGATTATATTGAGGAGGTGGCGGGGGCATAGTTCTTGGAGGATTGTTGTTCTTTCAGTTGGACTTCTTCTTCGATGGCATCTTTCTCTAAAATAATTTAAGAGAAAAATGAAGATAAGTCCTCGATAGTGGTCATGAATGAAGTGATATTGAACAGTGTATATCTTATCCTGATAGTTATAGTGTTCTATCAAGTGATTTATAGTAGAAGTCTACTTAATACACGTAAACAATCGCCATGAAATTATAGCAACACTTGGAATGAAATTGGTACGATGTGTTTGCCTTTAGTATAGTAGTGTTACCAAATACTCCTTTAGTATTTTAGTTTGTATGCTTTTTTCTATCCTTCTCTTTTGTATGGAGTTTGGTAAGTTTTAGGCTTGTTGCAGCACCATTATCACTCCCAAACACATGTTGGTCGTATCTCAAATAAATATAGTTGATCAAGCTATATTTACCTAGGAAATGATTACATAACTGCCTAGGTTTGACCGCAATGTCGAACATTTAAATACTTTTGTTTTGTACTTCTTGTGATACTGTTATGCTATGTGTGTAGTGTCAGTATACTTCTTATAAAATACTTAGATTTTAAAAGTATACTTTTAGTTCAGAGCTCTTCGGCCCCTTGGTATTTATCGTTGTATACCATGTAAGGTTTGATATACTTATTTCACTATAAAAAATGCTCTGATACCAATCTGTCACACCCGCAAACCGGAACGGCGGAAGCATTCGGGGGTGGAGGACGTCATGTACAGTATCACAACAATTTCATCATAGTAGTCAAAGTAAACACAACCATTACATTAAATAAATAAACTATTTATATCTGTCCAATACATAATTTGTACAAAATCAAAAATGTATAACAAAAGTATAAAAGACGCGACTCTATAAGCTCTGTCTTCTTAAAACCTGTGGGTGTACCTGTCTACCGGTTCCTAGAGAATACAAGTGGTAGTGTATTCTAATGAAAACTTGTCATTGAATCTGTGAAAGTGTTTGTATGTCTCTCAAGATAATCCAATTTTTTCTTTAGTAATGTAAAGTAGTCTTAAACCTTATGACCCAAAATGTAGGTTCGTTACTGTATTTGGTAGTTGTGTATGAAAGTATTGGTTTGTATGGCTGGTTACCACTAGCTATATTGTATTGTAGTGTGTTGTTTGGTATGAAAATTCTTTTATGAAATCCATGGATACCACCAGTATTTATGTATAGTAATGTACTATATGTAAACCCTGGCTACCACCAGTATGTATAGTATGTACTATATGAAAACCCTGGCTACCATCAATATGTATAGTATGTTCTATATGAAATCCCTGGTTACCACCAGTATGTATAGTATGTTCTGTATGAAAACCCTGGCTGCCACCAGTATGTATAGTATGTTCTGTATGAAAACCCAGGATACCACCAGTATGTATAGTATGTTCTGTAGGATAACCCTGGTTACCACCAGTATGTAAATTATGTTTTGTACGAAAACCTTGGCTGCCACCAGTATGTATAGTATGTTCTGTATGAAATCCCTGGATACCACCAGTATGTATAGTATGTTCTGTATGAAAGCCTTGGTTGCCACCTATGTATAGTATGTTCTGTATAAAACCATGTGTTTGTATTCCAAGGAATCCTCCATTTGTAGTATAAGATAGTTCTATTAATTAAAATAAAACTATTTGAAGAATTGAAATCTCGTAAACAAAGGTTAGTTTATAATGTTGGGAGTTTGGTATAACCATGCTTGTTGTGACCTAGTGACCTCTACGACGTTCTTCAGGCGTCGGAACGGTATGATATTTGTCACCCCAGACGCATGCCTAACTGTAGCTAGCAATTTAGGTGTGGGACTGTCAGTAGCGTGTAGATCTATACACAAATCTCACGCTCTCCCTCCAGGAGACTCTCATTATATTGTGGTAGGATTTAGTTCCGCACCGCGGAGGTTACAATTGAAGTAGTGCCTCACAACCCTGTATTAACTAGTTTATGTGTAGTGTTGTAGTGATCCAATGTACTCGAAATCGTATGTATATTGGTAGAGTAAAAATAATTATACTTAAATAATTATTTAGTAACGTACTATTGTATTCGGAAAATAGTATTATATATCATAAATTATATCTTCCATAGTTTATATGTATTCCTTTCTGTATAATGTTCTTGAAATAGTAAAACTATGTATTGTATTCCAAACTATACCTATTATAGTTTGAGTGTATTTTCTCGTCTCCTGTAGTGAATTCTGTAAAAGTTTTGTAATGTTCCAAAACTATATCGACTATAGTTTGATTGTATGTTATTTATTATACCGAAAACATTGCAATTATAGTTGTATGTTGAAAACTACCCTTATGCTCAGCATGTTACAAAAGGGATAAAAATACCTAAATATTTTATATAAAGTGTAGTGTTTTTGCTCTGTTTGTATCAATTGCAAAAGTTTTTAAATCTGTTTGAAATCATTTGCATAAACACAAAATCCTTATGTTTTATTTGTATCCCCCCTGAAAACATTAAAAACAGTAAAAATGTAAGGGTATGAACTCACAGTTATTGGTGCACGTGTTGGTTAGTGAGACTGGAAAGATAACCCTTGATGGGTGGTGAAAACTCTAGATCAAATCTCCGAACAAACTCGAACCATTTCATCTCAACCACACCGGCTGCTCCCACCTGGCTAGTAATCTCGCCCCACCAGTCTTAGGCTCTGTCTCTTAGCATATATGAAGAAAAACCCACATTTGTCGCATCCGGGAAAGAACTCATGCGCTGGGCATTCTCGATATCGTCCACCCAACATCGACTCACAATGGGGTCCCTATCCCCGAAAAACTATGGCGCTCAGCATGCCTTGAACTCCCGGAATGAGGGAGATCGGGACCCAACCTGGCCTGTAGCAATCTTGGCTCTAAATGCCCTGAGACTCTCCTCCATAATCTCTATCATACCCTCCTTGACCATTCCAAAGATAACTGGGGTAGTGTCAAGGATGCCCCTGGTAACCTCTGCTGCAATAAGCTCAAGTAGCCTCTCGTCAATGACCTTGATAGTGTCACCTGATCCAGCCCCAGATCCAGATCCCGATCCTGATCCCACCGCTCTAATCGTGTCATCACCATACTAAACTGCCATGCCATAAACCATAATGATCAATATGCCCAAATAGGGGATCTTTCCACACTGGTCCACGTCAGATCCTTCAGATCTAACACTGGTTCGGGTACAGCTCCTGTGCTTTCAGTAGTACCAGCCCAATACTACCTTTCACACCTACCTGTACCTTCCCCAAAGCTCTAACTGATAACTCCGATTCGTTCCAAAACAAATCATATCTCATAGGCTACTATATAGCTCAAATCCTAGGTTTTCCTAAGATTTTCTCTACCCATATTAATCATAACAGGTTGCCTTATGCATGCAAATTATACACAGAAATGGATCAAATAGACTTTCGAATAATAGACTCTACCCTAAGGCCACAACAAAACCGGGCACAGGAAATAAGGCCAATCAATCATTCTGAGGCTATAAGAGCCTAACCGTGTACAATTTAGAAAGCATACACATAGCATGATACATACAATTATTATAACTCAAATATAAGCATAACAAGGCTAACATATTTGGGGTAAACTATTTACTTGGCTCGACCGATCATGCGTGTTGCACTCTCCTCTTTTCCATCCTTTAAAAGTGTTAACTCTCATTTTCTTTTTGAAAACAATTTTACCATTTCCTTAGTTTGAGTCCTGTCACACCCGAGGGTGCGCCTAAATCCCTCAAACCAAGGCTTTGATACCAACTTGTACCAACCAAATTTTCAAGAGAAATTTTACATTTTTAATAAACCAAAATATTTCCACAAACTATGAGGTTTCCAAATACAATTGTTTCCGAAATTCATAACCATTACAAATTTATTTCAAATCATCAGAGTGTCCCATAAAATGCCTGTGAGAGAGAGAGAGAGAGAGAGTGCACATTGCACCATCAAACCTTGCCTTTTTCCTTGGGTTCAGATGTACCTGAAACAAATCCACACATTGTAAGCTAATGCTTAGTGAGTTTCCCAGAGCATACCTCACCCAGAATCCACATAACACATATCATATTAGCTATAAAATCTATCCATACCACATAATCCATGCATACTAACACATAAGGATGCCATGGACTCCTCCCAAGGTCTTATGCCTTCATGTCATGGGCTCCCCCTGTGGTCTTTACCTAGGAATGCCACGGGCTCCCCCCACGTGCTCTTATAACCAACTGCCACAGACTCCCTTGGGGTCTTCTATGAAAATATACATAATCAACTAGCATATAATAGAACATAGAAGTATATACCATCCTACATAACTTATTCGTAAACATATAAGGAGGCCATGGGCACCCCCCATGGTCTTATACCATCCAGCCATGGGCTTCCCCAATGGTCTTATATCTAACTGCCACAGACTCCCCCTGGGATCTTTCTTGCAAATATACATATCAACTAGCATACTACTTAGCATGAAGCTAACCACCATACCAAATATCTCTACTACTGCTAATGTACCACATACCATAAAATGGGCCAGCTTGGTGCCTTAGACCCATTGGTATGGTGAGGAGACTCGCCTCTCGTGAATGTAGAACTTACAAGCTAAGATTAGATAATCCTCCACGTGCAGCTCCAAATCAGCTGCCTATAATCATCATGTAATTAACTCGTCAAAAACCCATAGATGCCCCAAAAGTCAACCTTGGTCAACAGTCAAGGTCAAGAGTCCATGTTGACCTCTACTCGTTGAGTGCATCCAGCAACTTGCCGATTTAACCGAATAACTCTTCAAGCCGAAAATTCTACTCGGGCCTGGCTGAAATCCTAGTTCTCCACCAAAAACACCATGGATTCCAAAAACGGGATCTAAGGTTCCTTAAGCCCCTCACATGTTCATCCATTTTTAGTGGCATCTAAGGTTCCAAACTTCAGATCCATGTCCTCTGGGCACATATACCATGTAAAGTTGCAAACTTTACGTGCATGCAAGGCCCTTCAAGGTCATGACGTTCATACTAAGCTTTTAACAAGGTTTTTGAGTAAAGGAAGGGTTAATCTCAACAAACTGGGTAACTTTATGGCATTGAGACCCTAAAGGGGTCTAGATCTAAAACCATATCCTTGTGATAGGTCCAGATCCAAGTTTGACTCCCTTTTTTTCGCTAAAATGGTCATTTTGCTTTCAGGAGAAGAAATCTAAGAATCTACAGCTCAAGGTAACGACTTTTTACCTTAAAATGTTGGTCAATACAGTGTAGATGTCGGATCTATTGTTTTCCTCCTTTCTCCTTCTTCTAAAGCCCTTCTCAAACATACCAAGTTTGTTAATCAAAGCTCTTACTCTCACTCAAGGGGGTACACGGCTGAAAACAGTTTTCTTTGGGGTAATAAGGTGCTAAAGGAGGCCACAAGGGCAGATTATAAACCTTATATAGGGTGCAAACCCTCATATTAGGGTTTCTCTCTTCAGCTCCTACTCGTCGAGTAGGTCCTAACCCCCGCGTCCATGAGATGACCTTTACTCGATGAGTTAGGGTATCCAACTCGCCGATTCCATGCAAAAACCCTAAAAAATCATGTAAATTACTTAATACCTGAAACAGGTGTTACATTCCTGCAAGACAGTGGATTGATGGTCGAGAATATTTAGGCCATATGGTGCTAGTCATGAGTCTTCAGGCCAGTAATGGGATGACGACAAGATCGGCATAGTAGCATGAGCTTATCGTTTAGTGGTTAGAAGGTGTCACGATGTATCGTGAACCAGTGGCTATATGATTTATATGGGTGGGACATGGTAGTCCTTTGATTGAGACTCTTAGGTCTCGGATTGTCAATTTTCTTGGCATGTTTAGGTGTTAGTGCATTATGAGATTCAGGAGACTTAGTAACCAGCTGGTTTAGATCATGTGTGCAGATAAAGGTTGTTGGGAGTAATAATTGTGCATCAAAACTCTATTGTGGAGAGACTGCATTATGAACCTCATTGGCTTGCGGGATGTTTAACAAGAGTTTGGTTACCAGTTATGGGTATCGGTTATGGAATCTTGAGTCATGAAGTTCATTGTGAATGTCTCAAGTGATTTGTTAGGAGGAGGTACGTCTGAGTTGATAATGGATTTGGATTTAACAAGAAATTCTTGGATGAACCATCATTATGCTCGTGGGATCAATGGGTTGATAATTACTTATAAGGAAGTCAAGTGTGTATTTAACGTTTTTGGAGACAATTTTTGGATTTGGGATTATGCAAAATTCACGATTGGTATGTTTGAGAATTCTTTCCGCATGTTTTAGTAGTGTTCCTAGTTAGGGAATAGGGGTAGTTTTGACGAATGAATGATCATCAGTTTTAGAGTTTGGGTTATGAAGCTTAGAACTGATGAGTTCCTGGTTCTGGGAAGTACAATGATGAAGTTGGTTTGAGGTTGTAGTTTTGAGAGTCCTTGACTGTGTGGATCTTATTGGAAGTTGGGTGCTATAGTTAAGGAGAGAAAGATCATCATTGCAATTGAGTACTCTCAAGATATTGGGTTACTGTTCGTAGTTGTGGGTTTCCAAGTGGCCTCTTAATTTTTTTTATAAGATGCCTTGATTTTTAAGTAGTTAAAGCGAGTTGTGGAATATGTTTACATTGTTCTTGTTTCACTACAATAGTTATTTATCTAAGACTCGTGTTGGGAGTCATCTTGTTTTCGAGTGGAGGGTTTAACAATAGTGAATAGTTAGATAATGTATTGGATTTCTAGATTTCGGGCAGAGTAGTGATGATTATTCTTTGGTGGTTAGAGATAGTGGGTCAAGGATTCATTAGAATTCAGGGTATGTAAGTTCCTCTAAGAGTGGGTTTGATTGTATTTTAGGAAGATGGTCTCCTGTATGAGTCGACTTCTCAGTTCAGATCAGAGTTGTGGAAGAAACATTGAACTTGTCGAGTCTGTCTGGAGAGTAGTGGGGAGTGATTTCGAGGACGAAATCCAATTTAAGTGGGGGAGAGTTGTAACATCCTGTTTCGAGAATTTATTATTTCAGGATTGTGAACAGTTAATGGATCAAATGGAGGTCTTTTTGATTTACATGTTTTGCCCTTATTATGTAATATGTATGCAAATTGGTCCAAAGTGGAATCTAAATGAAGAGCATGGATCTAATTGAGTACGTTGGACGTACTCTATGTACAATGGGCATACGTGGCAAAGACCCAAACCCTAATTTTTAAGGTTTGGAACCAATTTCTACATCATTAACTCTTTGAGGCCCATTCATTCATCATCCTCCATCCCCATTTTCGTCCCAAGCAAACCTTAATTCCCTTTTGTGTGCATTTTGATCAAGAAAGTGTGCTTTGGATCCAGTAGTATCTTGCCCTCAAGCTTCATCTAGAGGTATAAAGCTTTAACCTTGATGCGTAAACTGATTAGATCTTGTTAGCCTAGAAATGTAGTTTCTTGTACTTTTGAGCTTCTAGATTCATAAAAATGAGAGCTTGGATTCTTTCATTGAGCCATGCAAGAGTTTGGGAGTTTTGGGTGACTTTTGGACCAAGGGTTTGAGTTTCACCCTCTTAAATGCATGCAAAGGGATAAATTCAGAGACTTTATCCATTAAGATATCTCATTTTACCTGGATTTGAAGTTCGGTGCCTTGGCTTAATGGAATAATACCTTAATGGAAAAGCTTGTGTTCATCTCTGGTACGCTAGGCGTACCTGGAGGTACACTGCACATACCAGGGGTCAAGTCTGTAATCTTGCAAGGCACCATCTATGCTGGACGTAGAGGGGAGTACGTTGGGTGTACGCAACCTAAAAGGAAATCTTTGACTTTTTACTTTTACTTTGACCAAGGGTTGAAAAAGTTTAACTGAAGGGAATTTTGGGTAATTTTGAGTTATGGTTTAAGATTTGGTCACTTTTTGTTGTATATGTGACTTGTATAGTATGTATCCAAAGTAGTGTGTTATTCAGCTATTTTGTTAGACTGTGAGGTGAGCCTTCCTCACTGTACTTATGGGTTGAAGGCACCAATGTCGACCCACTAGATTATGTATCCTGGTATATAGGATGTTGTGATGTTGTAGTGATCTGTTAGATAGATATCCTAGTATATAGGATGTTTCTATGTTATAGTGATATGTTATATTTGTAACCTGGTATATAGGATTTTACTATGTTGTAGTGATCTGTATCCTGGTATATAGGATGTAGTTATGATGTAGTGATCTGTTAGATCTGTACCCCAGTATATAAGATGCTGCTATGCAGTAGTGATATGTAGATTTGCATGTTTGTCTGTTGACTGATTATATGTTTATCTATTTCATATGTCGACTTAGTATGGTCTTTGGTTGAGGCTTTACTGTTATGTGTGTGAGCCAACAGACTGGGGGTATTCCAGCCTGATAGTTGTGGACTCGAAGGTATACCAATTCGACGACTGATTGGACCTGTTACATATTGGATTTCCATTCCAATGACAAATTGGGTCAAGGCATTCCAATCTGATGACTGATTGGGCTGGGGGTAATCCAGCCGATAACTATGGACCTGATGGTATTCTAGTTTGATGATTGATTAGACCCAACATGCATGATTATATATGTGATATGTGGTATGGTGGTACTTTGGGGGAACCCACTAAGCTTTGTCTTACAGTTCCAGTTTTATGTTTATGGTACTTTAGATAATCGAGGCAAGGCGAAGGCTTGATCGTGCACATCATATTTGGTTTTTATGAGATTATGATTTTGGGATACTCTGATTCATGTTTATGACTTTTGGAAACTATGATTTCTACACACTTATGGTTTAGGATTGGTCTGATAAATGAAAATTTTCACATTGATTATTGGGATGTTACAATAATTATAACTTTCGGTGGAAAACTTAACATGTATAGAGATACTACATATACGAGATGGGAAGGTGTACGTAGGTAGGTCATATGTGATTAATTGCATTGATTAATAAAGCTAGTTGTGAGACCATGTACTATATGAGCTTATATATATATATATATATATATATATATATATATATATATATATATATGTCTAAACATTTAGAAAGCTTATATTTATAAGGAAAATAAAAAAAATATTGAATTATTGAATTTGTAATGCTTCGTTTTATTTTAAATTTTATAAAATAATTTAGATAAATAAACAAATGAAATAATTGGACAAATTTTGGAATTAGAAGGAAAGTATGCATTAATGATGAAGGTTTGTATTTGATTGGATACACTTCAAGTATGAACAAGAAAAACAAAACTAATCTAAGGAAAATAATCAACAGAAAGTAAATAACACAGAAGTTCTCAAATTTTTCGTGTCACCAAGAAAAGAGGTTTTGTCTTTACCAAGAAGACGGTTTTGTTACAAAGACGATTGACACAAAGCCACAAACACTAATCTACAACTACTATATTAGGGTTTTCCCTAATGTTGTATATATACTAACCTACACATGTATATTCCTTGATTTAAGGGATTTCATCTAATTGATACTAATGATCAGATCCATATCACCAAGATTACGGATTTAATAACTATTCTATATTTATCTATAATAATTTCCTAACATACAAAAGATTATAATCGGATAACTATACTAAATGTAACACTCGGTTTCGAATCGTTTCGTTGTTAGGGGCTGTTGCCCGGTCATAAGTCATCATAAGGCTTTGGGCCTTGGGCCTTGGGGAGGAAAAGATTTGGCCCTTTTTGTATGTTGGTGTTATAGTCTAAGTTATTCGGGTGTTTGTTTATGTTTCAGAGCCCAATGGTATAATCATAATTTGATAACTCAGTCCTTTATGAATTTTACGTTTTTGTTTGGAAAGTTCTTAGGTGGAGGTGAGTTGTTAGAAGTGTAGGGATTCTTGTCACCTTTCCGTGGATATCAATTTCGTTGGAAATAGACTTATAAATAATAAGTTATGGTCTTCGGATGTTTGGTGGTCTTAAGGTTTAGCCGGGTACGCGGGGCGTACACAGGTGTATGCGCAGCATACTAGTGAAAAGGGTAGTATGCGGGGCCTACATCAGTGTACGATGGGTATATTGATCATGATGGTCACGGGTTCTCTATGGAGTATGTTGGGCGTACTTTAATAAGACCAAAACCCTATTTTAGGGTCTTGGACCCTATTTAAGCTTCTTATCTCATAATCTAACCCTAATATCTTCAGCCTCCATCCCTCTAAACCCTAGAAATCGACCCTTATCATCCATTTGATTGATTCTTGAGCTTCAAAATAATTTATGTGTATTTTAGGGGCTTGAGGAGGAAGAATGAACTTCTTGAAGATTCATTGCTTGACTTGGAGCTTTTGGATCTAGGCTTTGTTAACTGAGATATAACTTCTGGAAGTATAAATTCTAAAGCTTGGCAACTTTTTATGATTTTGGTCCCTTTATGGTTGTTCTTGTGAGTAGAAGTTACTCTAGAACCTTTGAGCTTCATATTTGGCCTTTATTAGGATTATGGAGTCACAAAGTTTGGATATTGATGAGCATAAACCAAGGTTCTAAATAACGTAAGGCGTGACTTGGCAGCAATGTCAAGTCTCAAGCTTTTCCGAGCTTTAGCGAGTCATGTCGTTTGTAAGGTGTGACTTAAGGTGGAAATTTTTTATATAATTAATATTTTAATATGTATTTTCAACTATTATTCATTTTTATACACATTTATGAGTTAAGGCGGCGTTTTGGCAAAGCGTGGCAGCAGGTGCAAGCCTTAGAGTCCTGGCGCGGCATGGCGGAGCCATGGCAAGCTTTTTAGCACCTTGGTATAAGCCTTCCATTCATGATTTAGTAGTCTTTGGTGAAGCTTGGGAGTTAAGGTTTTGATTTGGGTCCCATTAAGTCATGCTAACTCATAAAGTCAGGAACTTTATGACTTAAGAAGTCCTTTTGAATCAGATCTGGAAGTTTAGATAAAGGTCTTAATGTATTAAGAAGTTTTTTTTAGTAATTTTCGAGTGATTTTGACCTTTGGAGTTCATCATTGGTGTTGGGCTTCATTAAGCCATGAAAAGGCTTAAAGCCTTCGAATTTATGGATCAAGTCACTTATATTTAGCTATTATGAGGTTTTGGACGTCTTGGCTTAATGGATTAAGAGCTAGAATTGAGAGTTAGTCAAACAGGAGGAGTACGCTGGGCATACAAGCCTGTACGGACAGCGTACAGTCTCTTAAGCCAGTACGCTTAACGTACAATCTGAGTAAGCCCCGCATACTCAGCAGAGTGGGATTTCGATATATGGGCTTAGGTTTGGACCATCTTTTGGGTATTGTTGTTTTGGGCCCTGTTGGGCCATCAAGTTTTGGGTTGATATATATTTGTGGAGCCACCATGGATTTTGGCCCTATTTGGAAAATTGGGCCTTGGGTAGTTTTTGGTATTTAGGCCTTGTGGATTATTAGGTTTGGGCTTAAGTCTTGGTCCAAACATAGGTGAAAGGTAAATTGGTCATTTACCCTAGTAATGGATTTATTGATATGTATTGGGACACAATTGTTGATTGGGCGTTGTTTGGTAGTTAAGGGATCGATCAGTCTGCAGCCAGAGATTATCCGCAAGATTCGTCAATGTGAGGTGAGTCTCCAAATTAAGTTTGGTGGGACAAAGGCACCAATGTCAGTCCATGTTTATCCTATGTTAGTATGCTAGCTGTATGCATGACTTTTTCATGTGTTATGTGTTTATGTGCTTACCGGGCGAGGCTCGATGTCGGTAGGGGTCTGATTACCATTTTGTATGTTATGTATCTTTTTGATTATTGCATGTGTATATGTTTACTTGATATATGTTATATGTATGCAGGGTGAGGTCTGATTGCTTACAAAGCGGGGCCCGATGTCGGGTGGGGCATGATGACATGGTGGGGCCCATTATGTATTTATTTATGTGCATGGTATGTGGTATTTTGGGGAACTCACTAAGCTTTGTACTTATGATTTTCAATTTATGTTTCAGGTGATTTGGTTTTAAAAAAATGGAAGAGCTTGAGATGATTGCAGGGCACACACCGCATGTTTCTGTATTATATGATATACTATGATTTATTGATGTTTTTCCAAATCTTGACTACCTTGGTTTTATGGAAATGATATGTATTAACGATTTATTAATCTAAATACAAAAATTTTATGTCATTATTGTTGGGATGTTACAAGTTAGTATCAAAGCATTGGTTTGAGGGATTCGGGCACACTCTTGGGTTTGTCTGAACACAAACTGAGGATTTGGTAAAGTTTTTCAAAAAGAAATATATTTTAGAAAGGGATTTTTCTAAAAGAAAAAAGGGTGTGCTGCATGCAATCAGCCAAGCTCAAGTAAGTTTTCCCAAATTACCCATACATGTTATTTATTCTGCTTTGATCTGTGAACTGTATGTTGGTTAGGGATAAGGATCAGCTCAGCTTTTGCATGATAGAATGCTAGGAGAGATGTCTTTATATGCCTATTGTATGAGCTTGTAGACTTGCATGCTAGTTCTGATTAGCCAGTGATAGGTTGGCCTAATATGTGATGCATGGTAGCCTAGGAAGCATGGGATGCTAGATTAGGTATAATTTGTATGTGTAAGGCAATCAGTAGAGAGAGTGGGAGCTCCTGGTATGGGTTGTAGTATGTGAGATTCTATGCTTGTGATTATTCTATGGATTGGAGTGTTGTTGCATGACCGATGCTTGCTTTGTGTTTTGTGGAACTCATAAGTGATGAAAGTTAGCCATTGAGTGAATATGTCTAGTCACATTTGGCAAAGGTTGGATAATCTCAGAGTGACAAATTTGACCCTACTGCGTAGCTCTTTTTTTAGCCTAACCATCATAGGGATGAGTCTGTTACTCGAAAGATTATCTAAGCTTTGTTGCATGTGATTGTGTTCGTGAGGTAGCTAACTGACATTATGAGGAGTTCTTCAACAACTAATGGTAGGGTGAAGTCGGGAGCCTAGGAAAGCCTAAGGATTGATTTAGTGGGATTATTTACGTTGTCTACTGAGTGTTTGTGTATGGGTTTTAGAAGGTGACTTAGACGATTCGGGAGGATTCTTGACGATATTATGGATAGTTGTGGAAGGTAGTATTGGGCCCATACTACTAGAAGCACAATATCCAAACTAATATCAAGGAGAGTCTTGGAGAATCTAGGAAGCCCGTGGGATGAGGATTCTTGGGTACATTCATATCTTTTCCATGTTCTTTCGGTATGGTGTTGAGCTTTCAGGAATAGGGTCCAGGTTCTGGTTTCGGCTCAGTACTAGGTACTAATTCGATCGATGCAAGGGCGCGGGAGTTTATCTCTCCGGAGATTACTTGTGGTATTTTTGAATGGACCTGGTGGTCTTGGCTTCAGCCAAAAAAGGGATTTTGGAGCTCCTCGATGCACATCTCGAGGCCTTTCGGTCCAAGTTTGTAGCGGGTCAATAGGGGCTAATATGGAGCCAAAAGCTTGTGCATATTTATAATCCTTCAGGAAGGGGGATCCTTTTGTTAGTTCTTGTCAGTTGGGATCAGAAGTGAGTTTTGCACCATGTTCTCAGGATGGTCGGGGTAACTTAGGAGGAGGAGGTCAGGATTCCTTTAGATGTTTTGTGGGTATGTCAACTTGTTTTCTTTTGGGTTGTTGTCTAGAATTTGTATTGCGTTGGATTTTTCTTGGGTCTGGGTAAACATATCTCGGGTTGATTTCTACTATTTTATGGGTTATCATGGATTGAAATATGCCATTCTGCATGTCGAGAGTCTTTAATGAATCAGTAGCGGGTCGTATCTTGTTGAGTGGGTTTCAACGTGTTCAGTTGTTGGTCTGAGATTTTTAGGTATCAATTTCAGGGGTATTGTATGGAGTATCTTTGGTCAAGGTTAGTGGGTTAGTTCTCTAGTGAATTCAGGGTTCAGTGGTTTTATCGTTTATTCCGGTATGATCGGCGGTTGCCTATGGAAGAACTTTTGGGTTCAAGCACTATTGTTGCTAGGAAAGGAGCAGTATCAGGAAGATAGTTGAGTCAGTTGCATGAGTTTTTTTTCTTATTGGTAATGCTAGGGGAGTTTCTTATTCACATGGGTTGTAGGAGGTTAGAGCTCAATGGTTCTTTGAGAATGGAAGCTTGGGTGAAGATTCATCCATTCAACACAAGGGTTATGATTTTCTTTATCGTCAGCATAAGAACTCAACAATTGGTTTGGTATCATGGGAGGTGATTTGGAATATCATATTGGTTAAGATTTCAAGAGAATTCTTCAAGATTTCAAGGGTTGGGCGATCATTGAGTGTGGCTAGCAATGGAACACTAGAATTTAGCCCATGTCATAAGCAGTTCATGCTATATGAAATTGATGGGTCACGAATCCATCAGGATTTAAGAGATGAGAGAAAGCTTCATCGAATCCAAATGGGGGAGAATTGATCTAAATCTCCAGAAGTTGGAAGGGTGTGGAACTATGGCAAGTTTCACATATTGACCAGGAAGAGAGACGACCCAAATGGCCGTTTATCGTGTAAGTGGGAGTTTAGGCAACTTCCCATCATTGTTCGACATCTTCATTTATGCATAGTAGGCATGTGGTTGAGTCTCGATTGAGGGTTTTGTATTCTAATTATGACTCGAACACCATAGTAGGATTATGATGGTTTGGGTGTGGAAGGGCCATGGGAGGTAAGCATGGATAGTTTGAAGTGTTGTAAGACAGTGATAGGATTGTAACATACACCAGTTCGAGGTAGAATATTGTGGGAGGAGGTTACGAGTGCAAAAGGGGAATCAGTTCGTGCCGTGGGCACGCTATTTGGAATTGTCGAGGAATATTCTATGTTTAGGATGAGGACCATTGGGGGTCCGAGGCGGAGTCGGGCTTGCATAGCACTAGATGGGTGGGACCCGTGAGCAAGGCCACTCCGTGGTATAGTTAGTTGGGACCCGTGAGGGAGGCCCGTATAATTAGGGCAATACAAGTGGGACTTGGTGGAGACCGTTGGGTCAAGATCTTGGATCTTGAGATGCAAGATCAAGTGGGTGGTTAGTACCTGACACAAAGGGGTTTAGAAGCTGGGTAGCCTTGTTATTTGGACTATTGGGAACCTAGTGGTTAGACCAAGTGTGAGATTGGTAGTCTCAGCAATGGTTGGGAACCTTTATATCTAGGTCTAGTGAGGGATTTTCATGAATCAGAAGGATTGGAGTGAAATGTAAGTGTAGATCTGTGGATCTCGGGTTATGGGGTTGAGTATCAGTTTGGTTTTTGGGTGAGATCTTGAGTTGGGCATTGTGAGTGGGTAAGTGCAGGATTTTTCTTTTCAGTAGGATAAGAATTTGGAGTATCTATATGTCGAGCACATCAACCAAAGGGTTCAAAGGTAAGGAATGGATTCAGTTTTGATGATAGACCAGTCCCTTGTGATTGTATCATGGATTGGTTCCATTATGAAGGGCATCAAGATAAGTAAAGGTGGTATTATTGATTTTGATCTCATGGGTGGAGTCGTTTGTTATTCAGAGAATATTTTAGGTCACTTTTAATTTCGGTTAAATAATTTCAGAGTAAAATATTTGACCCTGCTACGCAGCTCTCGTTTGAGTCTAACCGTTGCAGGGATGAGTCCTCAACTCAAAGGATTATCTGAGCCTTCTGTCAAGTAAAAGTGTTCAGTAACAATAATTGGTGGTAATTATGTTTCCTAATGGATACATCAATTTATCAAAAGATGAGTAGTCAGTTGGGGGATAAGTGGAATGGATTTAGTAATGGTTCAGTATGGATGGTTTGTCTGGAATCAGGCAAGTTTGAAATTTTCGATTTCAGGAAAAGTAGGGTTGGTTTTCTGCGTGGGGTTATGGATTCGTCTCTTACGAGTTGGAAAGTTCTACTTGGTTTGTGTTTTGGTTGCCTCAGGAAGGCCGTTGTATGCTCAAAGTTGTGATTGTGTCTTTTGGGTTGTCACGCATACCGAGAATGATAAGGAATGATTTCGAGGAAGAAATCAAATCTAAGAAGGGGAGAGTTGTAACACTCGGTTTTGAATCATTTCATTGTTCGGGGCCAAGGCCCGGTCATCAATCATCATAAGGCTTTGGGTCTTGGGGAGGAAATATTTGACCCTTTTTGGATGTGGGTGTTATAATCTAAGTGATTTGGGCATTCGTTTGTGTTTCGGAACCCAAGGGTATAATTGTAATGTGATAACTCAGTCCTTTATGAAATTTAGGTTTTTGTTCGGAAAGTTCTTAGGCAGAGGTAAGTTAATAGAAGTGTAAAGCTTATCGTCACCTTTCCGTGGATATAAAGTTCGTTCGAAATGGACTTATAACGAAGAAGTTTTGGCCTTCGGAAGTTGTGTGGTTTTAAGGTTTAACTATGTACACGGGGTGTACACAGGTATATGCGCAACGTATTAGTGAAAAGGACAGTACGCGGGGCGTACCTCGACATATGTTGGGCATACTGATTAGGATGGTTGCGGGTGCTCTATGGAGTACGTTGGATGTACTCCAATCAGACCAAAACCCTATTTTAGGGTCTTGGACCCTATTTAAGCTCCTTATCTCATAACCTAACACTAACATCCCTCTAAACCCTAGAAATCGACCCTTAGCCCCCATTTGAGTGATTTTTGAGCTTCAAAGTAAATTTTGTGTGTTTTTGGTGCTTGAGGAGGAAGAAGGAACATCTTGAAGAGTCATTGCTTGACTTGGAGCTTTTGGATCCACGCTTTGTTCACCTAGATCTAACTTCTGGAGGTGTAAAGTCTCAACTTTGTTAGCTCTTTCTTGTAGATCTAGCTAGGTGACACTTTGTTATGATTTTGGTCCCTTTATGGCGGTTCTTGTGAGTAGAAGTTGCTCCAGAACCTTTGAACTTCATATTTGTCCTTTATTGGGGTTATGGAGTGATAAAGTTTGGATCTTGATGAGTAAACCATCCATGCATGATTTGGTAGTCTTTTGGTGAAGCTTGGGACTTAGAGTTTTGATTTGGGTCCCATTAAGTCATGCTAAGTCATAAAGTCGGGAACTTTATGACTTAAGAAGTCCCTTTGAATCAGATCTGGAAGTTTGGACTAAGGTTTTAAGGTATTAAGAAGTTTTTTTAGTCATTTTGGAGTGATTTTGACCTTTGTAGTTCATCTTTGGTGTTAGGCTTCATTAATCCATGCAAAGGCTTCAAGCCTTCGACTTTTTGGATCAAATCACTTATATTTAGCTATTCTGAGGTTTTGGACGTCTTGGCTTAATGGATTAAGAGTTAGAATTGAGAGTCGGTCAAATAGGAGGAGTAAACTGGGCATACAAGCCTGTACGCACAGCATACAAGATCTTAAGCTAGTACACTTAGCGTACAAGTTGAGTACGCCCGGTGTACTCAACATAGTGGGATTTCGGTATTTGGGCTTTGTTTTGGGCCATCTTTTGGGCATTGTTGTTTTAGGCCCTGTTGGACCATCAGGTTTTGGGTTGATATTTATTTTTGGAGGCCCACCACGGATTTGGGCCCAATTTAGAAAATTAGGCCATGGATTGGGTGGCCTTGGGTAGTTTTTGGTACTTAGGCCTTGTGGATTATTAGGTGTGGGTTAAATCTTGGTGAAAAATTAGGTGAGGCGTAAATTGGTCATTTAACCTAGTAATGGATTTATGGGTATGGATTGGGACTCAAATGTTGATTGAGTGTTGTTTTTATAGTACACGGATCGGTCAGCCAACGGCCAGAGATTATATGCGGGATTCAGAAGTGCAAGGTGAGTCTCCTAACTAATTTATGTGGGTCTAAGGCACCAATGCCTGCCCATGTTTATGATATGTTAGTATGCTAGCTGTCTGCATGACTCTAGCATGTGTTACGTGTTTATGTGCTTACCATATGGTGCTCAATGTCGGGTGAGGCTTGATGACCATTTTATATGCTAAGTATATTTGTGATTATTGCATGTGTATATGTTTACTTGATATATGTTATATGTATGCCGGGTGGGGCCCGATTTCTTAATGAGAGAGCCCCGATGTTTTGTGGGTCCCGATGCCTGGCAGGTCCTGATGTTGGGTGGGGTTCAATGCTGGGCGGGTACTGATGACATGGTGGAGCCCATTACGTGTTTATTTGTATGTATGGTATGTGGTATTTTGGGGAACTCATTAAGCTTTGTACTTATGGTTTTCAGTTTATGTTTCAGGTGATTGGGTTTTCAAAAATGGAAGAGCTCGGAATGATTGCAGGGCACACACCACATGTTTCCACATTCTATGATATACTCTGATTTAATTTTGTTTTTCCAAATCATGACTACCCTTGTTTTATGTAAATGACATGTATTAATGATTTATTAATCAAAAAATGAAAATTTTATGTCATTATTGTTGGGACATTACACTGAAGTTGATGCTATTGAGCTTGAGATGTTGGCATTGATGACTTGTAGACACCAAAACCAATAGAGCAGCATATCATGTGTTTGACTCATCAGATCACAAGGTGTGACCTTAGAATCTCCCCCTATCTGATGATGTCAAAACTAAACTTCTATTGATATATAAGCGGAATGTGAAAGCTTTTGGCCTGTGCTCCCCCTGACAATAATAATGAAATCATGATTCTTGCAGTTCTAACAAATGCCCCCCCCCCCCTAAGAAGATGAATTGTAGTAGATGGTGAACAAATAGATTCGGAATAAGCTTGAGCTGAGAACGTTGAAATCAACTTGACTCAACTCCCCCTTAGAATGTGCTTTTCTGAGTTTTTCTGCTTTACCAATATTTTCTCCCCTTTTTGACATCAACAACTAACGTTGAATAGAACATAATTTCACCATGTAGCCTAGTAAGATTGTGATCTCTCTTGATAGCATGGGCTTAAACTAGCATTCACTGACATAGTGTTGCAAGATCTCATCAACATGTGGTGTTATACGCTAAATCATAAATCTCTTTAGAGAGATGGAAAGAGTGGATAGGTGCGTGTAATATATCATGGACAATGATATACCCATCAGCACATATTTGTCAAGCTCTCATCATTGTGTGGTATATTATGTTGAATCATAAAGTTATAAAGAAGAATATAAGCGCAAGAATGGATTGATGCGTGTGATAGCCTACGGTACATAGACTTTCGAACTTTTATTAGTGTGTGGTTTTACATAGTGAATCGTCAAGCTCTGTTAAGAAGAAAAAGGAGAGAATGGATTGTTTCAATCACGATGAGGTGAAATCAGCGTGAATCATTAACAGTTTACCTCATCAAGAGGAAGTGATTTAAACTTCTGTATCATAGAGTAAGTTGCAATCTATAATCAAATATTCACCATTAATTCAAAATGGTATCATGTCTACCTCAATTCTGGAGGTCAAGGACATGAACAACCCTTTTTCATTTAAGGACCTGACAAGTATCTCTTACGTTGTTGACTATGAAATCAGGGTTAGCCACTGGGTTTTGCTCAATGCTTCAGCAGAACATGAGACTTGATGCATATGACAAGCATGCTTCCAGGGTCAGGGTCAGGTAAAGATAATTAGTTTTAAAAACACATTAGCCTTTTATCAACTTTTTATTTGTACAATGCAATCTCACTTTGATAGTTTAGACAATGCTAGACAATCAGCATGAGAGGGTGACTCAGTGTTCTCAACAGATGGTCTCACTGATGAGAGACTCAGAGAGATATTGTCACATACAATAGCATGCTTCTAGGGACGATGATGTGTCAAAAGTTGCATACTAGGCTCAAAATTCCCACTGTCGGATTTCTTTACAAAATGGTACAAAAGAATAAACACTATAAGAATACAAACAAAAGAATTATTCAAACAAGAAAAAATACTTTAAACATCAAAATGTGCAGCTTTTTTAAAAGGTGATCAAGACTCGATCTATCAAATATTTGGAATTGAATGGTTATACATATATGTCCATTTTCCAAGATATCTACCATTTGAAATTTCATCTATAAAATAGAACAAACAAGATCAACCATATCACACAAATACAGTATACCAAAAGTGATGAAGCCTTTTCTTATTAAAGCGTTACAGATGGATTCTAAGCTTCATGTACATCAAGATCAAGAGACAAGTAAAGATCAGTCTTTGTAACCAACGATTTGATTGACTCGAATCCATAAAACCATCTCGTTTTCAAGATTAACACGATGGAATTCGAGGTTTTATCAGATTATGAGTCAGTAGATGAAGCTAAGACTTACTACTTTGATGGTTTCTGTTTGCATCCATAATATTGAATGAAGGAGGAAGAGGGTATCCTCAAGAAGAAAAGGAAATGATGCCAATATTTTTCTCAATACCAAGAGCATTGAGATCCTTCAAGACGGCTTCAGTTCTTACACATAAGATATAGATAAATATTAGATAGGTTTGAAAGAAAAATACATGTAAATACTAAATGTAAGATTTTGCATTTAAAAAAAAAGCATTTGTTTGTATTCTGAGTTTTTCAAAAGACCAAAAAGACGTTAATTAAAAATTAAACCATTGAAAGCATGCCAAGATCTGTAATCAATTTGTTCAAGCTCTTTTTATCCAATGCCTTGGTGAAGATGTCAGCCAGTTGATCCATGGACGTAATATAGAACAATTCCACTTTTCCCTTTTAAATAATGTCCCTGATGAAATGATGACGAATGTCAGTGTGCTTGGTCTTGGAGTGTCGCACTGTATTTTGTATCATCTGAATGACATTGGTGTTATCACAACAGATGGAAATCTTTGAGAATTTCATACCATAATCAAATAGTTGATTCTAAATCCATAGAATCTGAACACAACATCTTCCAGCAACAACATATTCAACCTAAATGGGAGAACAAGCCACTGATGTCTGCTTTTGGCTGAACCAGCTTACTAATCTATTTCTAAGCATTTGAGCTCCTCATGAAGTGCTTTTAAGATTAATTCCACACCCACCATGATCGGAGTCAATGGATCCCACCAACTTGAACTCAGAGTCATGAGGATTCCATAACCTAATATTGGGTGTATGTTTTAAGTACCGAAAAATCCTTTTGACACCGTGAATATGAGATTCCTTAGGACTGGCTTGATAGTGAGCACACAATATGGTAGCTAACATAATGTCAGGGCGAATGGCTATAAGATAAATTACAGAGCCTGTCATTCCACAAAACAGAGTTAAATTCACATCAGTTCCACTTGGATCAATACCGATAGACGTTGAAGAGGACATCATAGTTTTTGCCAGTTTGCAATCAAAGAAACCATACTTTTGTAGCATGTCTGCAGTGTATTTAGCTTGATAGACAAAAAAAACCATCAGTTAGTTGTTTGACCTACAAACCGAAAAAGAAGGCTAGTTCACCCATCATGCTCATCTCAAATTTATTGGCCATGACCTCCACAAATTTTGAAATTTGTTTTTCAATAGTGGATCTGAAGATGATATCTTCCACATACACTTGAGCAAGAATGATATGAGATCCTGATTGCTTTATGAAAAGAGTGTTATCAATCTTTCCATGTTTGTATCTACTTGAGAGAAGATAGCTTGCCAATGTGTCATACGCCCTAGGATCCTACTTCAATCCATAGACAGCTTTATCAAGACGATAAACATGATCTAGAAATTCTTCATTTTCAAACCCTGGAGATTGTTTAAGAAAAACTTCTTATTGAATATCTCCTTGTAGAAAGGTAGTCTTAACATCAATTTGGTAGACTTTGAAGTTTTTGAAAGACGCAAAAGCCAAAAGCAGACGAATTGCTTCAGTCTTGCAACTGGAGAAAATGTTTCATCATGGTCCAACCCTTCAAGCTGACAGAACCCTTGAGCTACGAGCCTAGCTTGATTTCTTATGACAAATCCATCTTCATCCATTTTGTTCCTGAAGACCCAACGAGTTCCAATGATAGTATTTCCTTGAGGTTTGGGAACAAGAGTACACACATGATGTCATTCAAATTCTTTTAGATCATCTTGCATGGCCTTAATCCAGTCAGCTTCTTTCAAGGCATCAATGGTATTCTTTGGTTCGATCATTGAGACAAAGTTTACAAACATGCAAAAGTTGTTGTTGAATCTGTTGTGAGTGAGAATTCTAGAATTTACATCTCCAATGATTTGAGATTCAGGATGATCTTGAAGGATTCTATAATAAGAGATTTCATTTGCATTGTTATGGGCAGAACCTTCCTGATTTCATGAATCTGATTCTTCATAGATAATAGGCTGATCCTCATGGATAAGTTGAGAACTGATTAATTGATCAACATTGGGAATAATGGGACCAACTTCATTTAACAAGAACTCATGAATGATGTCTGAAGGACTATGAGTAAGTTCATTCAAAATTGAAGAGGGGTGATCAACTCGATTATGAATGAATGGGTCCTCATCAAAGGTAACATAAATTGTTTCTTCAACATTTTTCCTAGAAAGATTAAATACTCTAAAAGACTTGGATATGCTAAAGTATCCAAGTAATACTCCTTCATCAGATTTAGCCTTAAAATTCGAATGCTAATCTCTTTGATTCAAGATGTAAAAGGCAAATAAAAATAAGAGATATCTGGTTTACTTCCTTTCAGTAGCTAATTAGCGGCTTTTCCATGACGTTTAACAACAATAGACCGGTTTTGGGTATAACACGTTGTATTGACAACTTCAGCCCAAAATGAAAATGAAAGACCAACTTCCACAACCATAGTTCTACCAGCTTTAATGAGAGTTTGGTTTCTTCTTTCTGCAATACCATTTTTTGGGGAGTACTAATAGCCAAGAAGCTCTGATAGATTCATAAGACAGAGCAAAAATCTTCTAGAGAAGAGTTTCTGAATTCAGTTCCATGATCAGTACTCAATTGTTTTACTTTGTGATCATAGAGGACTTCTCATTGCTTAATGAGAGCAATGATTTCATCAGTAACATAACTTTTCTTTCTTAAAAACACTACCCATGTAAACCCTGAGAATTCATCCACAATGACAAGAGTATATTTCTTTCCAGCTCTTGACTTAATCAGAACTAGTCCAAAAAGGTCCATATGGAGGATATGAATAGGATTGATGATTGAAGAACAAGACTTTGGTTTAAACGAAGACTTGGTTTTCTTCCTCTTTTCATACACTGAGCACACTTTATCCTTAACAAATTGCATCTTAGGAATTCCTATCACATGCTGATTCCTTGCAATCCTTGAGATTTCACTACAAGAATAACTATATATGGGGACGACACTTATCCCGACGACAAATGTCATCGCTAAAAGCAAGGCTATACCGACGACATGTCGTCGGCATAGCTTTTGCCAACTTTGACCAATTTAGTCTGAATAGCTTCGGCGGGAAACGAAATTTTTTACGCGGTCTTCTGAAATTCTATGCCGACGACATGTCGTCGGTATAGGTCACGACAAATATAATTTACATTTATTTTTATTCAATAGTGTCGTTATGCCAGGCTGGCAATCCGTGTGAAAAGGCTATGCAGACGACTTGTCGTCGGCAAAACCTCTATTTTTAATTTTTTTATGTCAGCAATTAAGCGAAACGATGCCGTATTTGGTACCCTATACCGACGATATGTCGTCTGCATAGGGTTTAGCCCCATCTAAGACCAGAGACGTCGGCGACTGCGTTCATTTTGCATAGTTTCTCTCTTTCTCTCGACAACCAAACCTCTTCCGGTCACTTCTCTTCGCCGACAACTAGTAGGTATGCTTCTTGGTCATTCTATTCTTCCTAATTTTGTGATTGGTGAAGGTTTTTGATCTGGTTTTGAGTTTTCTTGTCCGGTTGCAACTTTCACCTCTGATTTTGGGGTATTTTTTCCAGTTGTAGTCTTCACCATCGTGGACCCTTCACCACCACCGGCCTCTACAGCTACCTACACCTGTCATATTGAGGTAAGATTCCGATTTGTTGATTGTATATTGGGTTATCTGTTATAGTTCATCATTATAAGATTTATCCACTGAATTTCTTTATGTTTATCATCCAAGTTTCAATTTCTCATTGGATTTGTTTCTGATAGTCATCATACCATGTATTTTGGAGATCTCTCCATCTTCAATTTTGGGTTTTGCAGATTTCACATGTGCCTCACGTGATTTCATCCTTATTTTTCTTATGTATATGGACATTCGCTTTAGTATTTTACCGAAAGATTGGGTGAGTTTTATTCCAAAAGAGGATTAGTTGGAATCGTTCCTTCCTCACCAGATTTTGCTTTAGCATTATCATTGAAGTTTATTCCATTTTTTGTTTGATTTTCAGGATTGTATTGTGGATGGTGCTATATGTTGGATTTAATCCATACATTTTCAAAAGACTTAGACTCAAAGGCATTTTAGTCAATTTTTATGTTTAAATAAGTAAAAGGCCATGTACGTCATCAATTCCGTTTCATTTAGTAGCAGTAGATCATGGATAGGTTGTTGCTATCTTTTTGGGATTTCTTTGTTTTATGTAGTACTTTCCTTTCATTTTTGAGTTTGAGCACCTGAGAATAAAAGAGAAAATTGTCCCAAAAGCTTCCGCGTTCTTCTTCTTGTGTATTCTGTTTTCTGTTTTGCACCAGGTGCTAGGGGTTGATTCCAACACTGTATGGGGATATATTTATACTTTCTATTTCACTCCATATTCATGAATAGATAGATCAACAGAAGGGTGACTCTAATGACAGCTCTACTTATGTAATCAAGGTATATATACCTAACTTCCTTTTTCTTTAAGTTGTTCTTGCTGATTTGTAGCATCATATGTTGTGTTTTGAAGGCACAACTGTTAACATTTAAGAATCTTATTGGTTTTATAACCATTCCTGCGGAAACCAAAGGGCAGGTATCTAACTATGTTTTATTTCCTCTACTATTGGTCAATTCATCTTTTCATTGGTTAACTTTCCAAGGTAATTAACCAAAAACGTTAAAAAAACATTGCTTCTTCTCAGGTTTGTCTCTTTTTTAGAACAATTAAAGACTCCACGAACAACTCCAGGTACCAATGCTATGTTGCTTCACTTTTTTTTAACACCAAAGAGCTGTTGTAATTGGAAGAAAGATTACCATGAATATGGGAAGTGTTACAATGCGAGAGATGATGATGTTCTTGATTTACCCAAAATACCCCCGACCCAACCAATGAGCCAAGGAAAAGAGAACAATGAAGATTTTGATTAATCTTTTTGTTATGTTGGAACATGAAGACTTGTTTTTTTTTTGTTTTTTTTTCTTTGTAGTAGATTTTGAAGTGTAATGGTTATAAAATGTTTGATATTATTCTGCATATACACTGCATATGTATTGGGTTTGTTTTAAAAAACAGGTTTTGTAATTATAACAAATCTGTGAAAAATATTAAAAAAAAAAAAAACGTTATACCGACGAGATGTCGTCGATATAGGTTTTAACCATAAAAACTGTTAGAAATTTTTCCCGACGACATGTCGTCGGTATAGATTTATAATAAAACTTTTTTTTTTTTACCTCGAAAATCTTTTTGACGATCCTTTTTAGACGACAAGTCGTCGGCATAGGTGGATCTATACCGACGACTTCTATACCGACGACATTTTTGACTTTTACCGACGGAGCTATACCGACGACTCTGTACGGTCGACAAGTCGTCGGTATAGGTTTTACCGACGACATGTCGTCGGCATAGGTGTTGAAAAAGTCGTCGGTATAGGCCTCGTTCCTTGTAGTGTGTTCTTGAAATTCAGATGTGATAGTCTTTTGTGCCATAACCAATTTAGATGACATTGAGCATGAGAGAAGAAGCAATGACGAACATATTTTTCAGCAGAAAACATAGATGTCATTTTTGTCTATTTGTAGTAAAATAGTGATGCTATTTTGTTCAATAACTTTTCTTTCTTTCTTGTTAAAGAGAACCTTATAACCAGCATCACACAGTTGACTAATAGATATGAGATTATACTGAAGACCTTTCACATAAGTGACATTCTTGAAAACCACATAATTGTACTTGATGGATCCATAGCCCTTTGTAGTTCGCTTGCCATTATTTTCATATGTAATTAACAGACCATCCTTCTTTATAAAATCTTCCAGGAGAGATTTGTTTCATGTCATATGTCTTGAGCAGCTGCTAATATGATCTTTACCCTGAAACTTAGATGTATAGTAAGAAACAAATATACAATGATCCATTTGCAAAGGATCACTAAGAAAAGATGTTATAACAATCATCAGGGAGACACTTCAGTGAGTTTCACTTTTGAGTCATGATATTATCAGTGCGAACAGTGTTCTTTTCAAAAGATCACTCGCTGACTTTGTGAGAGGCATCACCACATCGATAACAAATTTTAATTCCAGGATTATTTCCTTTAACATTAGATTTTGAATTCTTTTCAACTGCTGAATCTGAAGATTTAAGAGTTCCTGGTTTAACTCTGGAACAATTAGTGTTATCAGTGGTATGCTCATATACAACCTTGACATGAGACTCATGATCCTTGGAAAGGTTATCAGGGTTAGAAGGCTTTGAATGATATTTAGGTTCCGAATTGCTAACTGACCACTGAGGAAACATGTTAAAATTTTCATTTACATAATGAACTTCACCATTACATATAGGAAACTTTAGTAAAGTCTTAGTGGAGGGAAGAACATACTCACGACGTGAAGGTTGGAGAGAATGGTCAAGATCATATAGTTTAGTAACACATTTAATAATACCGTTAGAATCAATAGACCAGTAAATATTGATTAGGTTTTGATTTATAAAGTGAGAACTCACAAATCTACTTTTAAAATCTTCCTTTAAGCAGCCAGCTTTATAAAAGGTTTGTTTAGTTTTAACTTTGTTTAAATAAACAGCACATTCTATATTTCCTCTAAGAATTTTTTTACACCGATCTAGAATCTGCGCATTAATAATTCTTGTGACATTAAAGTGAGAGAATGCCCAGAAATTCTAAATAAGTTGAGTGCAATTAGCATGATAAACAACTTTTTCTTTTTCAGTGTGAAGAAAATTATTGGTAAGCAAGATACAAGTGTTTTCTTTTTTGAAAATAGAAAGAGATTTTTCTAGAGAAAGGAGTTTTTCTTTGAGAATCTTTATCTCAAGACTGAGAGATGATTTTTCTTTATTTGAGATAAATAAATTGAAACGTAAGAGATTGATCGTGTCTTTTTTTTTTTTTTGATATTATCAGTAGAAGAGAGATTAACATGATTTTTTAACTGATACGTTGATGCATCATCCCATTCTAACTTGAGGTTATCACCGGTGTGAGGAGAATCAACGTTAAGGATCCCAAGGATGTCATGTGAACTGTCAGTGTGAGATTCAACAATCTGAGCCATGAGACACTTAACTTCATCATCTGAAGAGTTTCCCTTTTCAAAAATAGATGATAGAGTGGTCATCATCTCTTAAGCGGTTGAGCAGCTTTAGACCAACCGATAGACTGAGAGAGGGAGAGAATTTCTAATAGCAATTCTAGCTTTTACATCAAGATTTAGCATCCTCTCTTCCTTGTTATAAAAAGGAACGGACTTCCCTTTCAACTTACTACGAGAAGCACCATTATTCGATGATTGATGTACAACAGCTATGGGACCTTTGTTGACGACTTCGAGCATATCGAAGTCCATGAACTCTAGAAATTTCATGGCCTTTGGTTTCCAATCTTTTTACAAACATATGACTTAGAAATGAAGGAAGTCGACATGATTTCTTGAGTGTATCACAAACATGTTCCGATACCAATTGAAGGTTTGTATTTGATCGGATACACTTCAAGTATGAACAAGAAAAGCAAAACTAATAATCAATAAAAAGTAATAACACAGAAATTCTCAAATTGTTCCTTTGACAAAAAAAAAGGTTTTGTCTGCGCCAAGAAGACATGTTTGTCACAAAGACAATTGACACAAATCCATGAACACTAATCTACAATTACTACATTAGGGTTTTCCCTAATGTTGTATATATACTAATTTATACATGTATATCCCTTGATTGAAGGGATTTCGTTTAATCTATACTAATGATCAGATCCTTATCACCAAGATTATGGATATGATATATATTCTATATTTATCTATAATAATTATCTAATATACAAAAGATTAAAATCGGACAACTATACTAAAGTTGACGTTATTTAACTTGAGATGTTGGTGTTGATGACTTGTAGACGCTAACGCTGATAGATCAGCATATCATATGTCTGACTCATCAGATCATAAAGTATGATCTTACAAATGAAATTGATATTCATTTATTATTATATTTATTACAATTGTTACATTTAAATACTATGTAGAATTTTAAAAATAATAAAAACCATAAAATGACATGTAGAAAAGATTTAATTTAAGAGAACCACAAAATAACATGATAAAATATGACAAAAAAAGATTTTTATTTATTATAGTAGATTCATCATACCAACCAATGTCATAGTCCTTGCCTTATTTAACTGGTATTACACTAGTATGTAAAATATCCTAACTATCTTTCTGTTTTACTAGATTATAAAATCGATGACCAACTAATTTGTGAGTAGAAGAGATGTATAGGAAGTTTTATGTGAAGGTAGGGGTGGAAGAAAATGTGTTAGCTATGAATCATCAAACTATAAGAAACTAAAGTCGTTTGTGTACTACATTAATGTGTTGATTTGTTACAACCAATTTAATTTTCCTTTTGTATGTTTATTCAATTAATTGTTTCACATGATTGCGTGATTGAATGTAGGCTTGTAATGCCTAGAGCATCGTTTGTGTACCGCTCTATGAGACCCTCGGTAAACTTGCTTCATTTCTTTCTTTCTTTCTTTCTTTTTCCCTTATATTCAAACCTCCATTACTTCCTTCTTGATTGGATTTATGTAAATATCCAACAAAAGTAGGGGCGGTAAACTTTATTTTAAAGCATGTTGAAGTAGATATCGTTTTTGTCCAAGATAAAAAGGTGTATTTAACATGTGAGAACTACCAACATTAGCTTTTCCTTAAGATTTGTCTTTTTTAGAATGCACTAACCAAAGCTTGTTGTATTGAAGCAAAATAGATAATCGGTAACCTAAAGATAAATGAAACAAGGGACAAAAGAGTCCAAGAAAGGAAGGCTTTTTTATTGCAAGATAACATACAAATGAAAGCTTAATATTTTCTCATTTGCCAATCACACTTCTCTAGCATCAAATTTCTTACACTTTCTTTGAATATTTTTCTATACTCTTTTACCAACAAAGTTGAAGTTTTGTTCATTAGTATTGTAATAAATTGCACATATGATTCATTATTTTATAGCACAAATGTCATAAAATTTTAGATCTTGTTTCAATTTTGACACTCTAAATGTGTTGTCACCAAATAATGACACGCCATCATGTCATGTCAGCAACACATTATAAACATAAGTCACCTTAGCATGTCACTTCAACTGAAAAACGGGTAACATGAATGTGACATGGTAAATGGTCAACATTAAAACCAATTTAAAAATATAGTGTCAAAATCAGGAAAAAAAAATAAGTGAAAACATAGTATTCACTACAAGAAAATCACCCTTTAGCGGCGACGCTATTACCGGCGATAATGGTCTTTATCGGCGACTCTAGATATTGTCGCCGCTAAAAGCCTATGTCGCCGGTAATAGTGTCGCCGCTAAAGGGTTACCACCCGAATCCGCACTTTCCCCCTCCGTACATCTAAGTCGTTCGATCAGATATTCAATCCAACGGTTAGGGTCCCTTATCCTGACTAACCTAATACCAGCGACATATGTGTCGCCGCTAAAGGTTAAAAAATACCACCGCTAATACTTCACTAAAAATGACGCGGTACCCTTTCCTCCAGTTTGTCGCCGCTATTGACCTTTGTCGCTGGTAAAGACCTAGTTGTCGCTGCTAAAAGTGTCGCCGCTAAAGGCTCACGCAGATAAAAAAAAACACACACACACAGTTTCTTCATTTCACCCATTTGCTTTATGTTTCTTCATCTCTCACAGTCGCCTCTTTCACCTTATACCGAGTTTGTGTTCAAATTGGTTGTTCCAACTACATATCTCCCCACATTGTGTGAGATTAAGGATCAAGGGGTGGTTAGGGCTTTTAGGACCGATTTCTAGCTCCGTTTCTTGAAGATAGGTAAGTTGATTTTCTTGTTTCCTTTCTAATTTGTATGTTAATTTCAATTTATAGCTGCATTTGATGATTAAATGGCAATAAATTGTTCAATTTTCTGTTTTTGGTGGTGTTATCTTTGGATTAGAAAAAAATGAATTTGATTGTTGATTTACTTCCACTTGTAGTTTAGCCTTTAGGGACATTCGGGTGAAGACCAATTTTTTCGGCTACATATCTTTTGATTTCAGCCACTACAGGCTCTATTATTTCATTTTTTGTGAATTTTGTATTTGTTTGTGAAATTATGTGAAAATTGTCATATGTGAAAATTAGATTGTATATTTGGTATTTGTATGAATATATGTGAATTTGGTGTATATATGTCAATGTATGTGTGTTTGATGTATATGTGGTATATGAGTATTTGGTAGAAATTATATGTATTTGTTATAAGTAGGATGTTATTGTGTGTATGTGAATGTATGTATGTTTGTTGTAAATGTGGTATATGATTGTGAAACTTTTGTATTTGGTATAAATAGTATGTTATTATCTATATATGTGAAATTATGTGTACTTGGTTTAAGTATGATGTTATTTTTTGTGTATGTGTATGTATTTGTATTTGGTGTATATGTGGTATATGTACGTAAACGTATGTGAATTTCATGCTCTTACGTATTATGTAAAAGTATGTGGTTTTGGTATAAGTAGGATGATATAATTGAAAAAAAAATTTAAAATTATTGTTATAATTGGAAAAAAAAAACATAATTTTTTTTTTATAAAATTGTTTAAAAACTTATATACAAATACTAGAAAGTTTCTAGTTTCTACCCAAGCTAACTCCAAATTAACCAATAAGTTATATAGTTAACTTATAATCTTCAAATTAATTTATAAGGTCATATTTCTATAGTTTCATATTTATATTTCATGTCTTTTTTAGTTTTTAAATTTTTTCTTTGCAACATATTTATATAATGTTATATATATATATATATATATATATATATATATATATATATATATATATATATATATATATATATATATATATATATATATATATATATATTAATCGTGACAATAGAAAAGAACAACACTACAACATAATGTGTATGTAAAAGTATGTGCATTTCATGCTCTTATGTATTATGTAAAAGTATGTGGTTTTCTTATAAGTAGGATGTTATAATTGAAAAAAAAAATTATTGTTATAATTGGAAAAAAAAACACAAAAAAATGTTACAAAATTATTTAAAAACTTATATACAAATACTAGAAAGTTTCTAGTTTCTACCCAAACTAACCCCAAATTAACCAATAAGTTATATAGTTAACTTATAATCTTCAAATTAACTTATAATGTTATATTTCTATAGTTTCATATTTATATTTTCATGTCTTTTTTAGTTTTTAAATTTTTTATTTGCAACATATTTATATAATGTTATATATATATATATATATATATATATATATATATATATATATATATATATATATATATATATATATTAATCTCGACGTTAAAAAAAACAACACAACGACATAATATATATGTAAAAGTATGTGAATTTCATGCTCTTATGTATTATGTAAAATTATGTGGTTTTCTTATAAGTAGGATGTTATAATTGAAAAAAAAAATATTGTTATAATTGGAAAAAAAAACACAAAAAAATGTTATAAAATTATTTAAAAACTTATATACAAATAATAGAAAGTTTCTAGTTTCTACCCAAGCTCAAATTAACCAATAAGTTATATAGTTAACTTACAATAGTAAGAATAGTTTTTTTATGGATCTTTGACCCTTTTATTTAATATTTACAACTTTTGCATATATAAATTACAAGTAATTGTAATTAAAATTAATTAAAAAACGCATAAATAAAAAATTTTAATTTAATTTTTTTTATTTTTTAATTTTTTATTTTTTTTATTATTTTAATTGTAAAAAAATGTGGATTGAAAAAAAAAACAATGTTAATTCTGTATACTAAACTCTAAACCCAAAATTATATTTCAGCAACATTATGTCTATTAATAAAAGTTGGACTACTAATCCATATCGAAACCATCCCGAGTTCCAAGTAGGACTCAAAGCTTTTATCGATAAGTCCAAGTCACACCTTGATAGTAATGGTAAAATCAGATGTGCGTGTGAAAAATGTGATAACCGTTACTTCAAGTACACGACTGCAGTTAAATGCCATATATTTATAAATGGCTTCAGTAAGCCATACAAAATTTGGATCTATCATGGTGAATCTTTTATTTCTCCAGACGTCTTGCCAGGTAATGAAATGGCTGATTTAATCGACGATGTGATGTGGGAGTCGAGAGAAAATGATACCAATCTTGATGAAGGAACCTCGAATACAAGGGGTAGCGGTGTGGATGATGATTTTGCACAGTTGTTAGAAGAAATGGAAACTCAATTGTATCATGGTTGCATCTTTCCTTCCCTTGAGTTTCTAGCAAAGTTAATGCATATCAAGGTGAACAACAAATGGACTGATAGTTCATTTGATCAACTCCTTGAGTTGTTGCAATTAGCATTTCCCAAAGGCAACAAGGTTCCCTTTTCACATTATCTAGCCAAAAAGAAACTAAAGTCTATTGGCCTAGGGTATGAGTTGATACATGTGTGCAAAAACGATTGTTGTCTCTTTTGGAAAGAACACGATTCATTGCAAGTTTGTCCCGTTTGTAAAGAGAGCCGATGGATCGATAAAAACACCAAGGGTAACAAAGTACCTCATAAGGTGTTACGGTACTTTCCTGTAACCCCTAGACTACGACGTTTATATTGTTCGACGCACACTGCCAAAAATATGATTTGGCATAGTACCATACGTTCAGAAGATGGTGTGATGCTTCATCCTGTTGATGGGGAACATTGGCAAGATTTTGATAAAAAATACCCCGACTTCTCGAGTAAACCCCGTAATGTATGCCTAGGTCTTACAGCTAACGGTTTCAATCCATTTGGAAACATGTGTAATCCACATAGCACATGGACGGTCATACTCACCACATACAATCTGCCACCCTGGCTTTGTATGAAAGAGTCATCATTCATGTTTACTTTGTTGATTCCAAGCCCGAAAGCTCCTGGCAAGGATATGGATGTTTTCCTTAGACCGTTGGTGGAAGAGCTTAAACATTTTTGGGTACGTATTAAAGATGCGGCGACAAACACATTCTTCACGATGAGACTATGTTTTTGTGGACAATAAACGATTGGCCAGCTCGTAGTAGTCTATCAGGTTGGAGTAGGCAAGGGTATAGAGCATGTGCTACTTGCAATGAAGACACTCCTTCATACCGTGCAACAAACAAAGTCGTATATATCGGTCATCGTCATTTCCTAGATGCTAATGATCCGGTAAGAAAGAGGTTGGACTTTAACGAGATGGAAGAGACAAGACCCGCTCCGAGACACTTTAGTAATGATGACATACAAGAGCAACTAGGTCGCCTACTAACTCGTAAACCGGGTAAACATCCTGAGCATGGAGGCGGGGAGCCAAAGCGACAAGATTACGAGTTGAACTGGTCAAAACGAAGAATTTTCTACGAACTCGAGTATTGGTCTTCTCTACAGTTGAAACACAATATACATCTCATGCATGTCCAGAAAAATGTGGACGAGAGTTTGTTAGGTACTCTTCTAATGGACGATAAAAACAAAGACACATCAAATGCACGAGAGGACTTGAGAATTCTAAACATTCGGAAAAATGAATGGTTGCAAAAAAAAATGGTGACAAGTTTCATAGACCCCAAGCAAGATACTCTTTCACGAAATCTAGTCGACAACTCTTTTGTCAATTTATAAAAGATGTTAAACTGCCGTATGGTTTTGGTTCTAACATCAGTAAGAAAGTGAACGATATCAATACTAACATTATTGGGTTGAAATCGCATGACCACCACATTCTTATGCAACGTTCGATACCGATTGGAGTAAGAGGGTTGTAAGACAAAGATACGTATACACCTACTGTAGACCTTTGTATGTTTTTCAAGCAACTTTGTTCCAGAACATTGAAGGTGGAGGATATGAGAAAAGCAAAATTAGACATTATTGCAATCTTGTGCAAGTTAGAATTGATTTATCCTCCAGCATTTTTTGACATTATGGTTCATTTACTTTTGTATTTACCTGATGAAACGATTGTCGGAGGCCCGGTATGTATGAGATGGATGTATCCCTTCGAAAGGTTATGAAAAGACTAAAAAACTATGTCAGAAAAAAGGCGAAGCCGGAAGGTTCTATAGCTGAGGGTTATGTTGCTGAAGAAGCTTTATCATTTTGTACGATTTACCTTCGAGATGTAAAGAATCGTCCGGAAAGAAATGAAGATATTGTCATTGAAAAAACAAAGTTTTGGATGTTTGAGTCTAAATGTCGACTGACCAGCACAACTCAAATCAAAACTCTTAATTTAACGGAAATGTATAACATGGAATGGTTTGTATTGAATAGCTGTGAAGAAGACAGACAGTATATCAAGTAATTAATCTTATCTCTAACTTTCATCCTTAATTTTTTTTTATCTTTTTAAATTTATATCTTTTGGTCATCAACATAGGAAATTCAAATCTGAGCATCCCCAAAGTGATGAAAAAAGAGAATTTCGTAATTGGTTTCGTGAAAAGGTAATATAAATTAATAAACAAATCTGTTTCATTAATCTAACAAATACATAATACATATTAATTTATAATTGCTAGGTTCATCAAATGAAAATAGAAAACTCTCCATAATTCCACAAAGAGTTGTCGGCTCTTGCAATGGGTCCGCAAATGAATGCTTATTCTTACACCGCATGTATAGTCAATGGTGTTAGGTTTATGGTACTTAGTCGTGACACACAACATATAACACAAAACTCTGGGGTTTTAGCAGTGGGTGAGAAAGGCGAGAAATATTATGGCCAGTTAGAAGAGATTATAGAGTTGAGGTATACACATGATTATTCAACTGCACTATTTCGTTGCAAGTTTTTTGATACTCGAACAAGAGCTATTTCTAGTGATAATTTCACCAGTATCAACACACGACGTGAAGCATACAAAGATGATCAACTCATATATGCTTCACAAGCCAAACAAGTGTTCTACATCAGAGAGCCAAACAATAACCATCGGTGTGTTGTCGAGCATGTTAATCATCAAAGTATTTGGGTTCTACCATCGAACGATGACCTTGTTCAAAATGTTGAAAATGTCTCACACGAAAATGTAGACAATGTCGATGTACTTCAAAATATCTCTTCATCTGATGCTCCACTTTTTATAGATTTTAGCATGTACTTTCAAAACATTCCTAGAGTCATTGTTGATGTAGAAAGTGCAACTGAAGTTACTCCGCCAACTGGTAGAGTCAATGATGTTTCTGATTGCGAGACTGATTACGATGAGACCGATTCTGATTATGATACCGAAGAAGACACTGAAGGATATGAGGAAGATTCTGATTAGAATAGTTATTATGTAATGTGTATTTGTAATATGTGTTTGTAATATGAACTTTACTTGGATATCTAGTTGTATATAGAAATGTGTATTCCTATGTAAATGTTTATTTCTATGTAATGTGTATGTGTAATAAAAATTGTATTTGTATATCTTATAATTTTTCAGGAAATAATGAGAATATGGCTTTTATTTATGTATACCATGATTGTTGTCATGGGTCGTGGACACAGGGGAGACGGAGCTAAAGACCCACCTATCTCAGGTGGTAGAGGTGCTGGTCATCACGAGCAGGACGGTAAGTCTTATTATGAATTTTTATTTAATATTTTTGTTCAATTATTATAAATTAAATATCGTTTCTAATAATTATTAATTATATTTGTAGTTGAGGAACGTGCCCGAAGGAAAGTTCGAGGCAAAGCAAAAAATATAAAACTTGAAAAAGCAATCTTACGGAACCAGGGGAAACCAATTAGCATACAATATGATATGGATATCACATTTGATCCCGTAGGAGAGCCAAAAGACATGTTTTCCCGAGAAGTTGGAAAAACAATGTGGCAGATGGTCCCTTTTGACAAATGGACTTGAGAAAGAGTTTCCCCTTCAATACGGGACATCGTATTACAACATTTAACGGTAATTATTTATTTAAATATATTTTATATGGTTAACTATAACTGTTTTTTAGTTGGTTAACTTTTTTTTTTGTAGATAAAGATTGATTTTGATCAGATGTACCAGGATGTACAAGCTAATCTGTTGACAGAGGGTTTTCAAGCAGCTTTGTTAAAAGGTTATCGAGAACGTAAAGCCGACGCAAAAGAATATTTTATGTTAGTTGGAGGGTATGATGATATCCCGAGAGCATTAGCCAATCCTCTGGAGGGTATGCTAGTTGATAACTAGGCGAAGGCAGTTAAGTATTTCCAAACGGACGAACACAGAATTGCTTCAGAAAGGAACAAAAAAAGTCCGTGAAATGCAAACAAATGTGAATCGTAGGGGTTCGAGCTCGTATAGCAGTACTTGCTATAAGAATGTACCGTATGATACATGTAATTATTTGTTTAAAATATATTCTAATGTTTAAAGTTAAACAGAACCTTAAGAGAGTAGAAACGTTTCGCAAAGCTCATACCGATAAGAATGATGTATTTGTTACGGCTGAGGCGGAACAACAATATATAAGTGTTTAATTAAAATTTTATCATATAAATAAATGTTTATTTATACTTAATTGTTACTCACTTTTGGGAGTTACAGAATCGGTTAGTTGAAGAGCTATTAGAACAAACTCAAGGTGAAAGTGAGTTAACACCCGCTCAAGAAACAGTTGCATTCGAGAAAGTATTAGGAGAGCGACGTTGCCATATTAGAGGCATTGGTCGTAAACCTTCTGCTCTCTTGCCGATTCCACAGCCTTCGCAACCATCACAACAATCATCACAACCATCACAGGTAAAACAATCTACTTTGGTTTTTGTCCCAAGTGTAAGAAATAGCAATGTACTTTGGTTTTCTATCTTTGTTTAAAAATAGCAATCTACGTTAGCATTGTAAAATGCATGTTGATTTGGTAATTTTGGTTTTGTGGTGATTATTTGCTAAAAAGATTGGTAATTGGATTTTTGTCCCAAGTGCAAGAAATAGCAATGTACTTTGGTTTTTCTATCTTTGTTTAAAAATAGCAATCTACTTTAGCGTTATAAAATGCATGTTGATTTGGTAATTTGGTGATTATTTGCTAAGAAGTTTGGTAATTGGGTTTTTGTCCCAAGTGCAAGAAATAGCAATGTACTTTGGTTTTCTATCTTTGTTTAAAAATAGCAATCTACTTTAGCATCGTAAAATGCATGTTGATTTGGTAATTTTGGTTTTGTGGTGATTATTTGTTAAAAAGTTTGGTAATTGAGATTTTGTCCCAAGTGCAAGAAATAGCAATGTACTTTGGTGTCTATCTTTGTTTAAAAATAGCAATTTATTTTGATAGTTTTTGTTTATGTTTGACAATCTAACTTATAAGTTTATATATGTTGTTATTAATTATGTAGTTGAAAAATCTTCATGCAATGCTCAGCGACCCGACATGTAGGGATGAGCTTTATTCGTTTTTTCAATCCCAAAATAATCAAGGAAACGATGGGAAGGAAGATGATGGTATGTAAGGATGCGTTTTATTTGCATATGTTGTTATGCTTTAATTGCTACTTGGTAGATTGTAAAACTTTGGTTGTTTATTGTAATTACCGGGCGTCATTATTACTTTTTATATTTAATCGGATATTATGACTTTTGATATTTAATTGTAAACAGATGTTTGTTTTGTAATTAGCGTTGACGCTATATTTTTTTTATATTTAATCGGATGTTTGTTTTGTAATTAACATCGACACTATTATTTTGGATATTTAATCGAATATTGTTATGTAATTACCAACGACATTATTACTGGCAATCAAAATCATGCATTAATTAAAAAAAAAATTTAAATGAAAACTGTTATTACCGGCGATACTATTACCGGCGACAAGACTCATTACCAGCGATATAGTTATTAGCAGCGACGCGACTCATTAGCAGCGATACGGTCAATAGCGACAACGTTTCTCATTAGCAGCGACAAAGGGATCAATAGCGACGAAGCAGTAGCGGCGACTCAGTACCGGTGACGCGTCGCCGCTATTAGTATTACCGGCGACATTTTGGTCTTTTACCGGCGACTTTTGTCGCTGGTAATAGCATTTTTCCTTGTAGTGATTGGATTTAAAACTAAAAATAAAATAGTGTCAAAATCGAGAAATAAAAGTGAAACATGGTCTCTTTTGTGCAATTTGTCTGAAAAAATATTAACGATTAAATATATACAACAAAACCTACAATAGTCATCATTGTATTTTTTTTAAAGGGAGGCAAGTTCAATGGTAAGATGTATTTTTTGAAAGGGAGACAGGTTCAATGGTAAGATGGAGAGTAAGATTGGTTACCCTTACAATTTTAATGACATATGTTGACAACTAGAACCAAAGATACAACTAAAAAAGATATGTATATTTACCCACACTCACAAAATGACAAGTGCAATATGTTAGAATAATACAGAATAGCATTTTGAGTATACTCATGGTTATCTTTATCTCTTCCTGTATGGCCCTGAACATTTACGGTGTATCTGATCATTCTGATATAGTGGTGCTAAAATCTAATTCGGACTGGATTTCTTTTGTGAAAAGTTAAAGGTGGGTGAGTAGCCAATGGCAGCCTTGAAGCAGATCCTTTGATCCTTTCCCTTATAAAGTGTGGTCCAAGTCTCTATTTTTGATCCAAATTGCTTGGGCAAGATTTGTTTCGTGCATACTAGAATTTAGAAAAAAAAGTGTACGGTAAATTTATACACATGGAGTCTTGTAAGCAACCATATATATCTTTATTCCAACTCCTCTTGGTGCATATCATTCCTGATTTGGGAGGTGAAAAGTGCAATCAAACACATGCCACTATATGACTATCATATTCGCTTCATTTTTAGCCGTGAAGTTGCTATTAGTTATTGCATACTTCACTTTGAAACTTTAGTTGAGATGATGCATAGTTGAGTTAAATTTGTTCTAATTAAGTAAAAAAGCTATAACACATTTGTGCTAGACATATTAATACTCATGGTGGATAATTGACTTAGGGTTTTTTTTTTTTTTTTTTTTGTTTCTCTTTTCTCCCTCTTTATAGGTGGAGTTTGAAAGGATGGATGTTATCTGTTTGAAGTAAATATTGTGTAATTACAGACGGTTTCTTATTTGAGAATTGTTCTAATTTAAATTGTAAATGATCACAAAAGTTATAAAATTAACTACATGATTAATAATATGTAGCAATACATGACTGTTCTTGTGGAAGAATATGAGGGATGGAAGCAAGAGAGAGTTTGAATAGGTTCTAAAAAAAGGAGAGAGTTTGGTTAAAGGATAGCAACGTACCCATCCTCTCACTTAACCCATGAAGCCCATTGGTTTATATTAAGTCAAAAAGAAACAACACTATATTTAATTTGGATGGAGTCATGTTTCCTATTAAGTCCATTAGGTCAAAAAGAAACAACACCTTAATTCTTGATAGATTATTTGATATGGTATGAGTAATGATCGGAGAGGTTTGCATGAATAATAAAATTTCAACCAATGAGAGTGCAGAATTAGATGCCCATAGAAGTGAAAAAGTGAACAGAAGATTGGACCATCAAAAGGGTAAAAAGCACAGCCATATAACATTTTAATGGTCTTGTAACAGCTTTGTTCTCGCTTGCTTTCATCACAATACACAACATCATTACATCATATCCTCTTTGTACATTCTGTGTGGGGCCACAAGTTGTACACTTTTTTCTTGCATGTGGAAAAGACAATATAGGTTAAAGTTTGTCCATTACCCAACCTGCCCATTTTGCCTCTTATAGTTTAATTGTAGGTTGTCAAATTAAAGTTGTAAGCCTTTTCAGATGACAAACAAGGATTGCAATTGATGATACCTAAAAGTTAAAAAGAGTCCTTTTTTAAGATTCTTATCTTATATTCTTTTTAATAATTAATAAACTTTTGTGGAAAGAGAGTAAACACATCAGGAAAATTCGGTTTTTGTGTGAAATAGATAACTTAGGATTTCTATCTTGTAACATGTTTACTCATTTTTGTTCCCACAGATCAAAAAATATAGCTTTATGATTCTTATTGTCCCTGTGAAAAATAACATGAACAAGTCCCCACTGTGGGAACCTATCAAGAGTAAATGCAACCTGACTACTATAGTAAAATTATTTCCTTGCAAATGTGGTCCCTCGTTCAAAAAAAGAGGTGCACTTCCCTTTGTGACTATTGCTTTATCTTACAAGAAGATATGCATTTTTACTATCCTTGTATATATATAAATATATAAGAAAGTGGCTTATTACTTTTACATCATCTTATTCTTTACTATCTCATTGCCATTACAACCATCACTAGCAGTAGCCGCTAACAAAAGTAGAGACATGGAAACTGTTGGAGCCCCACATTGGCAAGAAACTGTACTATCCACCTCGATATATCTTGAAGTCTACTCTCTATTTACCCTAGATATCTTCTAAAGTTACACACTAATTGAATTAAATTAGAAAAATGCTCCCAATTTGATTCATATTGATCATGTGAACCATATAAGTCAATGTTTTCATTCTTTTGTCGTACTTTAAATTTAAATATATGTGTTGTGAATGTCACCCTCACCCCGGGTGTCCTCACCAACCATCAACCGGTCCCATAACTTACATGGCGAGATAAATTAATTACACTTCAGTCTACAGAGCAAGAAAGGTGATACCCACCTATAGATTCTTACATTCTTACCATTAGCGCAAGCAAACATATACATTTAAGAAAGAACACTAAATGGTCCAGTGAAGTGGTTCTCTTTTAAATGTCCTTCAAGAAAGATAACAAAATATGCATCTCATAGAGGAGTGCACGATAATCAATCCGGCAGTACTATAATCACATTACTAATTCGCGCGATATCATAATTGAGAAAGTAAAAATATTGCATGCTCTAGCAACCTATATATGCTGATTGCTCATGCTTTCTTATATTGCTATTAATTAACAGGTGTCCACTTGAACAGCTGCATGTCTTTTTCATCAGCAAAATCTCACTGTGCATCCACTTGAGACCTCCTTGCAAACCTCCCCCGTATTCGAGGCCGAGTCTGTGCATAAGTTCTCCTTGAAGAATAGTTTGTTAATTTCTTCTCGTATTTTCTTGTTTTCTTTTTTTCAAAATACCTTTGGACTCTATCTTGCCTGCTCATAGGAGGAAATTTAAATGGCTTATGTGACGCATCTAGTTTTTGTTTTCTTCCCGATGATAAGCTAGTTGAGTTTGAATTGCTTCCAACAGCTTCCTCTATTAGATTTCCAGGGTGAAATGGCAGAAAAGAGAATTCATCTGCTCTCGACCAATCCTCGGTGTTTGAGTAGCTGCCAGGTGTCGTCTCTGGTACAATGGCAGGGAGGGATGCCTGAGAGTTTGTTAAAAGGATATATATACTTTTGATTAGTTCCAAATATTCTAAAATGTAAGCTTAAAAGTCATCAGGAACCCAAAATTAAACAAATGAATTGAAGAAGCAAGTGCTCACTCATTAAATACTTTTAAGTTTTTTCACATACATGACAAGAAGCCTTTCGTTTAAAAAGGCAAGTCAGTACATACCTGGCAGACAAGAAGTTCTTTATGGAATGTGACAGGTGGAAATTATATATCTAGTGCTAGAAGCTTATTCACATAAGCTCTTCAAAGAGAAAGAGAATGATTGTTACTTTTAGGACATCGCCCAACTTCCTGGCATAAAGTACACCAAGAAATTTGAAATAAAGCTAAAAAAAGTGTCATCAAGAGACCAAAGGATAAATCTATAAAAAAAGGACAAAAGGAAACCCTAGGTATATATATGGTCTCTTAGAGATGAAGCTCACAGTTTCTGGGGGCACTCATATTTTGAGAGAAAAAAGAACACCAAAGCTTACATTAAAAAAGCTTGCAGGAGTACTGTTATCCAAATCGACTTTTGAAAAATCATACATCTCTTGATGTTGTTGTTGTTGTTTTGAAAAATCATACATCTCTTGATGTTGTTGTTGTTGTTGTTGTTGGTGGTGGTGGTGGTGGTAGTGGTGGTGGTGGTGGTGGTCACCATGATTTCCATGGTGATTTACCTGTTGCATACAGGCCTGAGGATTAAAGTGACCCTGGTACTGGTTAAAGTTTTGATCTGCAGGATTTAGCAGCAACCAAGAATCAATTTCATTGGTAACCACGGCTTCCTGATCATGAAAGATAGGATTTTGAGGATTGTAATTAACAGGATTTTGAGGGGGTCCTTGATACGCTAGTAGATGATTATTGTTGGTGTAGTCATGATACAAGCTTGCATGGCAACCTGTGCATAAACAAGGCATCGTGGGAGTGTTGCAAATATGGCCATAATTAGTAGTTGAATAATTATGACCCCACATTATGTATATGCTTGATTGTTTTGGGAAGTAGTTCTCATATGAGAGGGTCTTTACTCTTTATATATGCATGTAGTTTATGTGCTAGGGGAAGAATCCGGGAGAAGTGAGTGGCTGAGGAAACACTAATTAATAATAAATAACCTTGTGGCTAGCTGCATTTGCGGTGGGGTAACAGTTCTATATATAGGGCCATAGATGCTACCATGGGTCCCACCATCTCCCTTTTTTGGCTCTAATATTTCAAGTTGGGGACTCTTTTCTCTTTTGTGCACGTGTGTTGCATGTGGCCGATAGAGAGAAGGTTAGTAGTAACAGTTAATAATGTAATTAACTCTATAACTAAGCATCAACACCACCTTCATTGCCTTTATTCTTTAACTTAATTAAGGCACTTAGTACCTGGTAGGCCTCGCAATTGGGTTGGATTCGGGTTGGCGGGTCATGGGTTAACGGATTGACATGTCAGAATACATTGACCTAACCCAACCCATAAATATATGGGTTGGTGGGTTGGCGGATCACGGGTTGACGGGTTGAAAACATCAACCCAACCCAACCCATATAACCCGTATAAGTATATATGGTTTCTGGGTTCGTGAGTCAGTGGGTCGTATCCAACCCATATAACTCATTTAATAAGCAAAACATTTTAAAATGAAATTAAAAAAAATACAAATAAAATGAAGTCATAAAGTCTTAAACATTCAACATAAAGTCATAAATAGGAGTGACAAAGACGAGTGGTGTGCGACAGCCAGAGGACGAGATGACGAGTTGTGTGCTTGCGACATTGTAACAGTCAATGACTCGATGCCTCAATTGATGGAGACAGGAGACACGGAGTCGTGAGTTTGGAGACTAAAGACTCAATTTCTTTTTAATTAGGGCTTCGTAGGGGCTAGGGCACGTGTAATGCCCCAATTCTCAGGTATTGTCTAAATACGAGTTTAAGGGTTAAGCCCTACTTGACGAGTCAGTTGATCTACTCGTCGAGTAGCAGTGGGGAGGATCGCGGGTTACGTGACCTACTCAACGAGTCCATATTGGGACTCGGCGAGTAGGAGCTGGCAGCTAAAACCCTAAATCCCGAGGTTGTGCACCCTATTTAAGGGAGCACAAACCTCTTTCAGCCTCCTTGCAGTCTCTTATCAACCCTAATACATGTGTGTGTGTGTGCATTGTGTGTTTGAAGCCTTGGAAGGGGATTTTGGTGAAAGGAGCTTGGGAAGCAAGTGGTTTGAAGCAAGGAGCTTGGGGGAAATCCGGATCTACTCCATTTGTCATCTCTTGGGAAGGTATCAAGTTGTTATCCTCTTTCTATTTCGTTCTGGACCTCCTTGGTTGGAGATTAGGGTTCTTGGTTGGATTACAAAGTCATTTTCTAGGGTATAAGCCAAGATCTGAAGTTGTAACTTCAGATCTAAACTCTCTGAGGATTAAGGGACCATAAAGTTATTAGTCTTGGAAAGTTTAAGCCCCTCCCTATGTGTAAAACCCCATTTCAAGCATAGTTTGGGCTTTTTGAGACATTGGAGCCTTGCATGCACGTAAAGTTTGCAACTTTACGTGATAAGCAGGCCTAACGAGGTTGGATCTACAATTTGGGGCCTTGCCATGGCTTAAAAGTTGTCTGCATGATAAAATGACTGAATGAACTCGGCGAGTCACATGAAGATGGTCGTGAACTCGACGAGTTGGAAGAACAACTCAGCGAGTCCGATGAAGATTACCATAAGACTCAACGAGTTGAAGAACAACTCGGCGAGTCGGATGAGTTTTAACCAGGACACATTTGCATGTATGTCCATCGAGTTCAAGGAGGGAACTCGACGAGTGGCCTTAAGGGTTGATCGAAGATTCGAAGGAACTCGACGAGTCACTCTGATGACTTGTCATGTTGGATGTGCTTCAGAGAACTCGGAGAGTACCCAAGTGTACTCGACGAGTTAAGGTCAACATGGACTGTTAACCTTGATTGGGGACTTTGACTATGACTAGTGGTTTATGGAGCACTTTATAAGGTGAAGGACTTATAAGCATGTCATATTATGGTAATAGGTGGTGGAGTCTTTGGCAAGTGATCGGAGAGCTTTGATTATTTACCGAGGTGAGTTATCCTCACTATACTAAGGAGTCTAAGGCATCAAGGCCTGCCCATTGGATTTGATAACCTAGTAGTTGTTGATATGTTGAGTTGAGTTAGTAATATATGCCAATTGATATGCTAGTCGGGTAGATCTGTAGGACTGCATGTGATCCTGATTGATTACCTGTATGTGCATTTATCTGTTACATGTCGACATGTTATGTGGGGTGGGTTGAGGTTGTACTGCTCCGTGCGGTAGCCAACAAACCCGAGAGTATTCCAGATATGAGCTGAGGGCCAGGTAGGCATTCCAGACTCATACTGAGGACTCGGGAGCATTTCAGATATGAGTTAAGGGCCCGGTAGGCATTCCAGACTCATACCGAGGGCTCGATGGCATTCCAGATACGATCTGAGGGCCCGACAGGCATTCCAGACTCGTACTGAGGTCCCAGGGGGTAATCCAGCTTGTAATGTTGTGGGCCCAGTGCATGTTGTTCTGTTTTATTGATATAATATGCTAATGTTGATATTGCTATGTGGACTGTATGTGTATCGGTATTTTGGGGGTAGCTTACTAAGCTTTCGAGTTTACAGTTTCAGTTTATTGTTTTAGGTACATTAGAGGATCGCGGCAAGGCGAAGGCGTGATCGTACAGCTCCTCCTATTATACTTATGTTTCTGGGAAAAACTCTGATAATCAGTATTTTGAAAACAAAAGTTGTAATGTTTTGATGAAGTTGATATGTTTAAAAAGTTTAAATTGGTTTGAAATTTTCGGATGTTACAAGTTGGTATCAGAGTCTTGGTTTGAGTGAATTGAGGAGCATTCGTATGAATCCAGTCTCAAATAAAGGTAAATTTTTCAAAATGGTTTTCAAAACAATTAAATGAGGATGCGAAGTGTACGATCAGTCGGAGCCAGTAAGTAGACCCCAAAATACCATACAGTTATTTGATTATGTGATATGATAGAACAGCATGCTAGTACTAGGCTAGGGATCTTCAGGAATTGCATGGTAAAATTGTCTGATTACATGATGCCTGCTAGCCTAGGGTTTCTCTTATGTGAAATTGACATCATTAATGTAGTTATCTAGTGTAGGAATCACGGTTATACATACCTAAGATCTTATCGCCTGAGAATGTTTGATTTGGCCTTATGTTCTATTCTTGTTTGATTGGGAGCTTAGGGTAGGATTGAATATTCGAAAGTCTATAGGGTCCAACGTTATGTATGGCTAGCATACACTAGTGTTGCAGGGTTGGTGGAAGTTTCGCAGATGGATAGGTTGTTTGGGAGGTGTCCGCCAACTTCGAGGCACTTAGCCTTCTTCTAGGGGTGAATTTTGAGTGCTCGATGTGATTATGTGTGTCGTTAGGGATTTGTGATGATACTTGGGACAAATATGGGTAGGTGTGGAAGGTAGTATGGGCCCGTACTACTGAAAGCACAGGACCCATACGCGTAACAAGGAAGTCACAAACCCTAGGGTTTTGTCGGGGGTTGGTCCCCAGTTATTTGTATGAGTTATCTGATGCCTTGTGTTATGTTTCAGAATGATGGTAACCAGGCGCTTTGTGACTGGATCTGGTTCGGGATCAGGATCAGGAGAGGGCGGAGAGGGGGAGCTGACAGCACCCGAGACGATCGGCCAGATGAGGCTAGATGAGATGGATGACGGAATCCGAGTGATCCTGCACGATGAGGTTGTTGCGTTGTTCCGGGATGAGTTGCCGGAGATGTTCGGGTCGATTAAGATCGCCATGGTGGAGTATTTTGATGAGCGCTATACAGCCCTCGCGGAGATAGCCATCGCAGCAGCTGCATCAGCTGTATCTACGGCAGGGGGAGGAGTTGGTAGGGGTTTTCAATACCGGGATTTCGACAACACGAAGCCCCCTACTTTTGATGGGACACAGGATCCCATCAAGGCTATGAGATGGATTTCCGATGTGGAGGGGTGTTTCTTCACCTACTCGTCTCCTACTAACCAAAAGGTCAGGTGTACTCTGAACCTGATTAGGTCCGGAGCCAAGGACTGGTGGAGACTTGCAACTGGGGCTTACACTGGTGATCAAAAAGCTATTGTTACCTGGGAGCAGTTCCGGGATATGTTCCGCGCTCGTTACATTCCGAGAGTCGAGCGGGAACGGTTGGCACAGGAGTTTCTGAGTTTGAAGCAGGATGGAGAGTCGGTGATGGAGATCACCCGTATGTTCACTGAGTGGGCGATGTTCTGCCCAAAGTTTGCTTCCAAGCAGTCTCAGATGACCCGTTATCTGAGTATGCTCAAGATTGATATCCGACAGTTTGTATCTACCCAGCGATGCGATTCTCTTCTAGAGTTGAAGGAGGCCGCCAGATGGCGGGAGTTGGAGACTGAGCTGCAGCTAAAGGAGCAGCGGCCAGCCCCGATACTGTCACAGCTGGCGTCGAAGCGGCCTAAGACCGTCGATGCTAGGACCGGGGGACAACAGGTCCGCACTTGTTGGAAGTGTGGCAAGGGACATTCTGGTGTATGTCGGGCTGGTAGTGGGTGCCACAAGTGTGGCAAGGAGGGGCATTACGCGAAGGATTGTCGCTAGGCTGCCCCAGTTCAGGGTATGAGGTTATGTTATCACTGCAACTAGGTCGGCCACATGAAGGCCAACTGTCCACTACTTGCTGCCAAGTCGGTGCAGGCTGCAGCACCAGCTACCTTGAGGATCACAGATGGGAGACCAGTAAGGACATAGCCTCCGAAGGCTCAGGGCCGTGCTTTCCAGCTTACGGCAGAGGAGGCCAGAGCAGCACCAGATGTGGTTGCTGGTATGTTTCTATCCCCATCTTGTTTTATTTATCTGGTATATGCTTATCTGTTGTACTTGTGATTAGGTACGTTTTGGTGAACTCTTTGCTCGCTTTGGTCTTATTTGACTCGGAGGCGAGTCGGTCCTTCGTGTCTCGGTCTTTTAGTAGGGAGTTCAGTACGCCGGTGGGCGAGTTGGAGTGTCCGTTGCGATTATCTATCGCCAATGAAAACGGGGTTTCTGCTTCTTCAGTTTATCGAGCATGTGACTTGGAGATTTTCGAGGTGTCCTTTTCGATAGACTTAATTCTGATTACCATGGGGGAGGTGTGCGTGATTGTGGGCATGGATTGGCTCGGTAAGTTCGGTGCTATGATTGATTGCAAGGGCCAGCGAGTGGTAGTTCGAACCCCAAGTGGGGGAGAATTGATTATTTATGGTGAGGGCACCAGAGTAGGCTCAGGTTTTGTTCAGCTGCCAGGGCTCGGCAGTACATTCAGCATGGGTGTACGAGTTATCTAGCGTACATGGTAGATACGCGAGTCAGGGACCAGAAATTGGTTTCCGATGTACCAGTGGTCAAGGAATTTGTAGATGTGTTTCTGGAGGAGTTTCTAGGGATACCTCCGGAGAGGCAGGTCGAGTTCAGGATCGACCTGGTGCCAGGTGTAGCCCCTATCGCTAAGGCGTCGTACCGGTTAGCGCCACCAGAGATGCAGGAGCTGCCGTCACAGCTGCAGGAACTGTTGGGCAAACAGTTCATCCGACCTAGCAGTTCTCCATGGGGAGCGCTGATTCTCTTTGTCCGGAAGAAGGACGGTTCGCACCGGATGTGCATTGATTACCGGGAATTGAACAAGCTAACGGTAAAGAACCGTTACCCACTCCCGAGGACAGACGATCTCTTCGATCAGTTGCAGGGTGCATCTTGGTTTTCCAAGATAGATTTGAGATATGGGTATCACCAGGTCAGGGTCAGGGAGGAATACGTGGAGAAGACCGCGCTCCAAACTCGTTATGGACATTACGAGTTCGTGGTGATGCCGTTTGGGCTCACCAACACGCCAGCAGTATTTATGGATCTGATGAATCGGGTCTGCAGACTGATGCTTGACCGCTCGGTCATAGTGCTTATAGATGATATCTTGGTGTATTCCAAGACCCAAGAGCATCATGAGGAGCATCTGTGAGAGCTGCTGGGAGTCCTGAGGCGGGAACGGTTGTATGCGAAGTTCTCGAAGTGTGAGTTTTGGTTACGAGAGGTCCAGTTCCTCGGACATCTCGTTAACCAGGAGGGGATTTTTGGTCGATCAGGCAAAAATCAAGGCGGTTATGCAGTGAGAGGTTCCGAAATCTCCCTCGGATATTAGGAGCTTCCTGGGATTACCAGGATACTACCGGAGATTTAATCGGGATTTCTCCAAGATTGCAGTACCCCTCACTCGTCTGACGAGGAAAGGGTCGATTTCCGCTGGGGCCCCGAGCAGCAGATGGCGTTCGAGACCCTCCATCAGCGTTTGTGTGAGGCACCCGTCTTGACACTCCCGGAGGGGGTTAAAGATTTTGTGGTATTCTATGATACATCTATCACGGGTCTGGGGGCGGTCCTCATGCAGAGAGGACGAGTGATAGCCTACGCATCGCAATAGTTGAAGCTGCATGAGACGAGATACCCTACGCATGACCTGGAGCTGGGAGTGGTGGTGTTCGCCCTCAAGATATGGAGACATTACCTTTATGGGGTCCGTTGTACCATTTATACAGATCACAAGAGCTTGATACATATCATGGATCAGTCGAACCTGAACATGAGGCAACGCAGGTGGTTGGTCGTAGTCAAGGACTACGAGTGCGAGATCCTTTACCACCCTGGTAAAGCGAATGTTGCTGCGCATGCTTTGAGCCGCAAGTCGGCTAGGTCTTCCACCCCCGCGCAACATGTATGAGGATAGCAGTGGATTCCCCGTTTGTGAGTTTGATCACAGATGCCAAGATAGAGGGCATGCGACCAGAAAATTTAAAACTGGAGAGGATCAAGGGTGGGAACACCAGGTTCGTGCAGGACAGTCAGGGATTACTGACCCGATGCGGTCAGTTTTGGGTCCCGATGTCATGAGGGGTTAGGCAGATGGTTATGGAGGATGCCCATAAGTCTCACTTCTCTATTCACCCGGGGGCCACCAAGATGTATTGGGATTTAAGTTTGACCTATTGGTGGCCGTGTATGAAGCGTGAAATTGCTTGGTACATCGAGAGGTGCTTGACCTGAAGGATGGTCAAGGCTGAGCATCAGCGGACGCATGGCAAGCTGCAGCCCCTGGAGATTCCCATGTGGAAATGGGAGCAGATCATGATGGACTTTATCACAAAACTGCCAAACATAGCGAAGGGGTTTGATGCTATTTGGATCATCGTGGATCGATTGACCAAGAGTGCCCATTTCTTGGCCATACGGGAGAGTTTGTCGGCCCAAAAGCTGGCCGAAGTGTATGTTCTCAATATCGTGTCTCGACATGGGATTCCTGTTTCCATTGTCTCTGATCGGGATGTTAGTTTTACCTCCCTCTTTTGGCAAAAGTTTCACGAGGAGTTGGGTACGCGATTGCATTTCAGCACAGCCTTCCACCCGCAGACAGACAGCCAGAGCGAGCGTACTATTCAGACCCTCGAGGACATGCTGAAGGCATGTGTCATCGATTTAGGTGGGAGTTGGGATTCTCACCTACCGCTTGTAGAGTTCGCCTACAACAACAAATATCATTCTAGTCTTGGTGCCCCACCATTCGAGCTGTTGTACGGGCAGAGGTGTTTCACCCCGGTTTTTTGGGATGTGTTGGGTCACAGGGTGATGGGTCGGACAGAGGTGGTCTTGCAGACCATAGAAAAGTTTCAGCAGATCAGGCAGCGACTGCAGACAACTTAGAGTCGGAAGAAAAGTTATGCCGACCGACGCCGATCTGAGCTGGAATTTCAGGTGGGTGACATGGTTCTTCTGAAGGTCTCGCCCTGGAAGGGCGTGATCCGCTTCAAGAAGAGAGGAAAATTGGGTCCCCGTTACATTGGACCGCTCAGGATTATTGCCAGGATTGGAAGGGTGGCTTATAGATTAGAGCTTCCGGAGGAGCTTAGTCGGATCCACAGCACATTTCATGTTTCGCAATTGCAAAAATGCATTATATATGGACCATGAGGCAGTGGTATCGTTGGATGACATTCAGGTCGATGAGCGCGTGAACTATGTAGAGAGGCCTGTGGCTATTTTGGAAAGGAAGAAGAAGATTCCGCGGAACAAGGAAATACCTTTAGTGAAGGTATAGTGGGAACATCGAAAGGGATCTGAGTGGACATGGGAACCAGAGGCGGAGATGCGCGAGCATTACCCAACATTGTTTATCCCAGCGGACTTCGAGGGCGAAGTCTAGTTAAAGTGGGGGAGAGTTGTAACGGCCCAATTCTCAGGTATTGTCTAAATACGAGTTTAAGGGTTAAGCCCTACTCGACGAGTCGATTGATCTACTCGTCGAGTAGTAGTGGGGAGAATTGCGGGTTAAGTGACCTACTTGACGAGTCCATATTGGGACTCGACGAGTAGGAGCTGGAAGCTAAAACCCTAAATCCTGGGGTTGTGCACCCTATTTAAGGGAACACAAACTTCTTTCAGCCTCCTTGCAGTCTCTTATCAACCCTAATATGTGTGGTTGTGTGTGTGCATTGTGTGTTTGAAGCCTTGGAAGAGGATTTGGGTGAAAGGAGCTTGGGAAACAAGTGGTTTGAAGCAAGGAGCTTGGGGGAAATCCGGATCTACTCCATTTGTCATCTCTTGGGAAGGTATCAAGCTGTTATCCTCTTTCTATTTTGTTCTAGACCTCCTTGGTTGGGGATTAGGGTTCTTGGTTGGATTACAAAGTCATTTTCTAGGGTATAAGCCAAGATCTGAAGTTGTAACTTCAGATCTAAACTCTCTGAGGATTTAAGGACCATAAAGTTATTAGTCTCAGCAAGTTTGAGCCCCTCCCTATGTGTAAAACCCCATTTCAAGCATAGTTTGGGCTTTTTGAGACATTGGAGCCTTGCATGCACGTAAAGTTTGCAACTTTACGTGATAAGCAGGCCTAAGGAAGTTGGATCTACAATTTAGGGCCTTGTCATGCCTTAAAAGTTGTGTACATGATAAAATGACTGAATGAACTCGGCGAGTCGCACAGTTGACTCGGCAAGTCACAAGAAGATGGTCGTGAACTCGACGAGTTGGAAGAACAACTCGGCGAGTCCGATGAAGATTGCCATAAGACTCGACGAGTTGAAAAACAACTCGGTGAGTCGGATGAGTTTTAACCAGGACACGTTTGCATGTATGTCCATCGAGTTCAAGGAGGGAACTCGACGAGTGGCCTTAAGGGTTGATCGAAGATTCAAAGGAACTCTACGAGTCACTCCGATGACTCGGCGAGTTGGATGTGCTGCAGAGAACTCGGCGAGTACCCAAGTGTACTCGGCGAGTTAAGGTCAACGTGGAGTGTTGACCTTGATTAGGGACTTTGACTATGACCAGGGGTTGACTAGTGGTTTATGGAGCACTTTATAAGGTGAAGGACTTATGAGGATATCATATTATGGTAATATGTGGTGGAGTCTTTAGCAAGTGATCAGAGAGCTTTGATTATGTACCGAGCTGACATCTTCGAGGTAAGTTATCCTCACTATACTAAGGGGTCTAAGGCACCAAGGCCGGCCCATTGGATTTAATAACCTAGTAGTTGTTGATATGTTGAGTTGAGTAAGTAATGTATGGCAGTTGATATGCTAGTCGGCTAGATCTATAGGACTGCCTGTGATACTAATTGATTACCTGTATGTGCATTTATCTGTTACATGTCGACATGTTATGTGGGGTGGGTTGAGGTTGTACTGCTCCGTGCGGTAGCCAACAAACCCAAGAGTATTCCAGATATGAGTTGAGGGCCCGGTAGACATTCCAGAATCATACTGAGGACTCGGGAGTATTCCAGATACGAGCTGAGGGCCCGGTAGGCATTCCAGACTCGTACTGAGGGCTTGATCATTCCAGATACGAGCTGAGGGCCCAGCAGGCATTCCAGACTCGTAATGAGAGCCCATGGGGTAATCCAGCTTGTAAAGTTGTGGGCCCAGTGCATGTTGTTCTGTTTTATTGATATAATATGCTAATGTTGATATTGCTATGTGGACTGTATGTGTATCGGTATTTTGGGGGTAGCTCACTAAGCTTTCGGGTTTACAGTTTCATTTTATTGTTTCATGTACATCAGAGGATCGCGGCAAGGCGAAGACGTGATCGTACAGCTCCTCCTATTATACTTATGTTTCTGGGAAAAACTCTGATAATCAGTATTTTGAAAACAAAAGTTGTAATGTATTGATGAACTTGATATGTTTAAAAAGTTTAAATTGGTTTGAAATTTTTGGATGTTACAGCGCGTTAAGTCCACTCGAAGATGTTTTGTAGTTTTGGAATTCGGAAAACGATTAAACGAGTATCTTATATATATATATATATATATATATATATATATATATATATATATATATATATATATATATATATATATATAATCGGGTTGGCGGTTGACCCGCGAACCCAAACACAGGGGTGGAACACGGACATTAGTAGTGGAGGGGCCGAAACCGAAACTAAAATTTGATTGGTAGTTATGAATTATCAATAAACATTTATACTTTTCGTTTATGAGTAGTTTTTTATTTATTTATCAACTAGATAGGTTTTCAACACTAAATTTACTACCGATGAAAAACTACGTTCGATCTAAGTGTATTTTTTTCATATTTTCTTTTTGTAAAAGCGCATGTAACTTTTTGTTTTATTTTTCCAAACATAATTTTACTTACATATTTATGTGTCTTCTCAAAACCTAATTACACAAATAAAGTAGAAATAGAAAAAAATTAAAGAAAAATGGAATACATCTCACTATTTAAGCTCAAGCATATAGACGCATTAAAATATCTAAGCAAAAGAAATAAAAAAGTTGTCTTCTAATAACAAATTACTAACAAATATATAAGCATTTATCATATGGTATTGGCTTGGCTTGGGAAAAAAGTCAAAAGCTATTACTATCGTCTGCTACATAGGGTGCTCTTTTAGATAGAAAAACAATAAATATAGAAACCCAGTATGATACACAATATCATGGACTCTTCTTTATGATACTAGTATACTACATCTTCCTAGAAGAAAGAGGTAGTTTGGACTTACAAATACAAGGTGGAGAACGAAGAGTTCTCAGGTGGAGACCCCAAGGGACGTCGACATTCAGTAACTCAAATGTTGATACTAGAGAAGAAATTAACCCACAATGACAAAGAGGACGAGAAAATGGTGTCAACCACGATGGTTAAGGGCAACGTTTTCAGATTTATCTTGAGGGCTTTTTAGTTCTTTTTCTTCTTCAGGATGTTATAAAATATGTAGTTGAAAATTTAAACTTCTGTTTTTGTGGATAAGTTTTCCTTCAAATTAGGAAGCTCATGTACTAAAATATTTTATTGAAATATTAGTTTTTCTTCAAAATGGTTCTGAAAAAAGTTGTGTTTTCATTGTGTCCTTGTTCATTTGAAGTGATTCTTTACAAATAGATATTAGAAAGTTAAAAAGCAAGGGGGCATGGCCTCCCCTGGCCCTAAAGGGATCCGCCACTACCAAACATGTAACTCAACCCAACCCATGAAATAAACGGGTTGGCGGGTTGCTGGATTGACGAGTTGGCGGGTCAAAAATCTCAACTCAAACTCGTTTATTTTCGTGTTGGGTCATTGTCGGGTTACGGATTGGGTCGAGGATTGCCACTCCTAGTATTTGGTTTAATTTTCAAAACCTGCTTAAAACCGCTATACCTAATGATCTCCAACAATGTGGGTTTACCAAAAAATGTGAATATCATACATTCTTTGTTCTATCGCTAGTTTCATTTTTCTTTAAATCCTTAGTTATTGTGTTGTTCCATTAAAGATTCAGCTTATGTAAACGAACTACTTCTATTAGAGAATAGTGTTATAAAAAAAGATTCAACAGGGAACAACCACAATGATAAATGAAAGCAATAAAGCAATAAAAACACATGGAAACTCAAAATTGGGAAACCCCGCTATGAACACTATTATTGAACGGTTACAATTAAGAAGAGAGAAGAAAAAAAAATAGGAATAAATAACTAAATAAGACATCTCGATGATGTTATATAACAATCTTTAAAAAAGTCCTAAACAAATTCTAAAACTCATAACAAATAGGAAACTCTCCTAATAGATGACTAACTTAAGAGCCATGAAAAGGGTTTCGGAGCATCTTCAACGGATAGTGAATACAAAAGAATGAAATAGAGCATTACCGTAGAATTGAAAAAAAAAATGTTTGTTTGTCATAAACGAAAATAATAGAACATTCCTTGTTGAACTTGATTTATTCCCGTTTTTCATAGGGAAGAGGTTTATTTTCTTTATTGAATGGAATAGGATGATATTACAATAAGAACAACCATAATGAGAGAGGTTTTTTATAAACTATTTTCATCACACCAACTAATCAATCCCAAAAACTTCAAAATAGTAGAGTTTTTGTTGGATTAGTCTCTAAGCTCGTAACTATATTTGGTATGTACTTGACCTGGTTGTGCATTGTTATTTTGGGTTGCTTTCACTAAAGCAACGAGACAGGATGATTTGTGGAGAGAGAGAGAGGTTATTATGGATTATTAATATATTATATGAATAATATATTAAAAGAGAAATCATATAATTTAATTAATATTGGTCAAGAATTAATTAAGAATTAATTTTGTGGCTAAAAGAGATTAATTAAATAAGGGGGATTGAAACTGTCAATTATAAGATAATTGATTTTGGGCTATGAATCTTTATGGATATAAGGGGGGGGGGGGAATTTAGAGTGGAAGCCCACTCTAATTTCATCCAATGGGCCTTATTCCAGAAGGTTCTTGAAGTTGCTTAAGGCCTAAGTCATCTAATTAGGGTTTTGATTGAAACCCTAGCAGCTCAGCTATTTAAGGAACCCTAGGGCTTCAGTTTTCGGCTACCCCAAGAAACCCTAGAGTTGATATAGCCGAAATTGTGCCTCTCTCCTACTCTCTTCTAAATCATCTTCTTGCATTGGTGTTTGTAAGCCATTAGAGGTATTACACTTGTGATACTAAGCTCTTGAAGATTGAAGATTCATTCAACTATTGAAAGGTATCATCTAAAGTTGTTTTATTATAGATCTCGTTTTCATAGTATGCTAGATTAGGGTTTACAAGCTTTGGATAAATTTGCATGTATAATAGAGAAACCTAGATCCAAAGCTTTAGGGTTTTGCATGTGCACATAGGATGTTCTTTTGCTCAAAACCCATCAGTGGTATCAAAGCCTTGCTTGATTTCTATTGTAGCTGATGCATGGTGTATTTTTTCATTGCTAAAAATCGATTTTTGTGCTATCTGCTTGACAGACTTGTTGAGCCCTATAAGGTACTCGACAAGTAGGTTGAACTCGTCGAGTCCTGTAAGGGGCTCGGCGAGTCGGGCTGTCAGATAGAGGGATATTCGGGATATTTGCTAGTTTTGACTTAGGATAATTACCATAACTGTTTCTAATTGATAAAATACAAATTTTATGGATTCCTTATGATTATCCTTGTTAAAATAAAAGATTTTTGTCATTTAATTAGATAATTATTGACTTATATGATAAATCTTAATTATTTGAATTATTTGATCAATTATCTTGTATGTAATTGGATTAGGTCAAAATTAGATAACCACCAATTAATTGTTTAATTGTTTTATTTGAATTTTGGTCTAGATAGTTTTGAAATGTTTCAAAACTTGCCCTCTATCACAACTAGCATTTTTAGCTAGAAAATTTTGTTTCTCATATAAGCATCAACTATTGTAAGGCTTGTATCAACGCATTAAGGTTTACATTATGATACCTTAGGAACCATGTATTGTTATAATACAAAGCATTTACATCTCTCAGTCTCTCCGAAATCTCTCTAAGTATCTCAAATCTCTCCCAAATCTCTCTATGCATCTCAAATCTCTCCATGTATCTCAAATCTCTCTATGTATCTCCCTTAGTCGAAAACAGCTCAAAACCGAAGGAGAAAACCCAAAAGAACCCTCTTGGTCTGAAATACCTCCTAAGTAACCGGGACGATTTGCATCTCGGAAACCCCCCCCCCCCCCCCATTTGCTTCGGAACACCTCCTCTCTGAAACGTTTCACCCTGGAAGCCTCAGCTTAGAACCGGACAATTTTGCACTCCAGACCGGAAGTCTTGTTGCTTCGGAACCCTCGCATCCTCGGAAGAAATGGTTCCGGACAAGTGCAAACTTCAGAACAAAGGCTTGACTCTGGAATTTGGGCACCGACTTCGGAACTCGCCCATCTGACTCCGGATATTGCCAAATGACCCCGGAACGCCCTAATACCCTTCGGGCCCTCATAGATTCCGGACTACACTCCAGATTTTAGACCATTTCAGAACTTTTCTTCATTTTAAGGCATTTTGACGTCGGAAATCCCACCAAACTCGTATTTTTCATAACTTAGACCCCTAAACCCCTAATTTATGTCAAATTTGAACATTCAAAACATATTTACATAAAATAATATTTAAGAGTTATAAGGGTATTATTTTAAAATCAAGATAAGAATAAGATAAGGATAAGAGGGTATGACTTTGTGATTTGATGTAATTCCCATTCTCCATGCAAATCACAGTAACCCATGTATTATCTACCAAATAACAATGTTAGAACCATCAGATTTCAGATTTCCACGCACATAGTCACCACCCCCCCCCCCTTTTTTTCATTTATCCCCTTAAAACAACAACAGTAGGAGAATATCAAACCCCACCATTTCTCTATTTCCCTCATATCCTCTCAAATACTTCCCTCAAGAATAAGAGCAAGGATTTTGTTAAGGCTTAACTCTTCTAGTTCTCCTTAAGATTTTTAGGTAAGATATTCCATTAATCTAGTATTTTACATAAATTGCAAGATAAAGCCATATTATTTTGCTTATAATAATATGTGATAAAAACCCTTAGGACAACATTCCTTCCCAGGAAGTTCCTTAACTCATCCAAGAGCTTAGGCTTGAGATCTTCATCCCAGCATTCCAACCAACTCAATGTGAGCTTTCTACCCCTACTTTTTCGAGTTTTATTGTTTTTGGGGGAGAATACAAGTCAAAAACCTTGTTTTAAACCTTGATTAACTGCTTGCTATGATTGTATGATAAAGTGTCATGTGCTAAAGTTATGAAAACTCCAAGAACTTGAAATCTTGAGCAAGATTCAAGAGTTTGATTCATATTTCACAATTTATGTAAAGAAACAAGAAACTAGTATGTTACAAGATATGACTTACAAATTTTTATGACAAAAATCATAAGTATTTACATCCAAAAATTTCTTAAACAAGTATTTTGGAGGAAATGTATCACCTCTAACAACTCACATAATTTTGAGCCACCTTTTGACAAGTATGAGTCTTATTTGATAAATATAAAAACAAAGAACCATTTTTTCATCATCAAGAATGTTAGATCATTTTTGACAAGCCCGATTTTTAAAAAGGAATATTTTCTATAAGTGAAAACGAAATATCTAGTTAACGAGTACACCAATGTTATTTTTGAGATAAATGATGGATTACAAAGATTTTTGCACAAACACCTATTAGTATTCTAGTCAGACGAATCTTCACAGTACCTATGTATAAATAGTAGTGTACGCTTAAAGTCTCGTAAGAGTTATAACCAGAGTCTCCTGGAAGGGAAGCAGGAATTTGTGTATAGATCTATACGGGGTTGACACCCCGCACCTTCATTGTTCGCTACAGCTAGACCGGCCAGTCTAGGGTGACAAATGTTTTAAACAAAACTGATGCCTGAAGAACGTCAGAACAGGCACTCCATTATATTAGTATGGTTATAACGACTCACTAAGAATATAACAGTTATCATTTAGAACTTTACACGAGTTACACTTTCGACTATAAACAACTATTGTTTAGATATTGTGAACAAAGCTTTTAACACATAGGTCTTAGGGTTTGTAAGACTACTATTTAGCATATCAGAAAATATAGGATTTTCTGGGGAAGCGATTTTATGCGGTTTCGAAAAACAATAAACTAAAACACACATGCAACTATACTTGACTTGAAACAAGACTCACAACCATTTAACAAGAAAATATGGGATTTTCTAATTTTCCAACTATCACAGATTTTTATACAAAATACTTATGAACTCACCAACATATTTTATGTTGACGCTTTTCAAACGACTTGTATTCTCAGGAAATCAATAAACAGGTTAATGGAGTGCGGATCTAATATTATTTTGATGTAGTGTAGACTTTATTCAATGTTGTCTCTTTTGTGTATTACACGATCATAAAAAAGATGTAAAACAATGTATGTTTGATGTATTAATGTATGATGTTTGGATTTGCTATATTTTATTTATATGCAATTCTTATGATACTATACAATGACGTCACCGCCTCCGGACGTTTCCGTCGTTCTGGTCCGGGGGTGTGACAGATTGGTATCAGAGCATTGTTTATAGTGAACTAGTATATCTAGCCATACAAGATATACAACTATAAATACAATGGGACTAAAACACTATGAATAAAAGAATACATACTTGCTAGGACCATATCATAACAAGAACAAAACAATAAGGTTGAACACTACAGTCAAACCTGGGTAGTTATGTAATCATATCTGGGATAAATATAGCATGATCAACTATATTTATGTGAGATATGACCAACATGTGTTTGGGAGTGGTAGTGGTGTTACAACAAGTCTAAAACTTCCCAGCTTGTTATCCAAAAGTGTTAAGAGCCAAAACCTAAACAATTAAAAATACTATACTAGTATTTTGGAACCTACTTACACATACTCTCCTTACACATTTCTCACCTCTCAAGCAGACACTATGGTCGGATTTCATCATCCTGGAGGACCCTATTCCCCAACCAGGGGAATGGCGAGTGGTTAGAGCCAGAGGAAGACCCTGAGGAGGAGCCATAGGAAGACCCTAAGGAGGATCCCGAGGAGGAGGAGCCAGAACAAGACCCTAAGGAAGAGCCCGATGAGGAGGAGCCTATGGAAGGACCGGTAGAACCGATAGTCGACTCGGACAAGGAAGAGGATGGCAGCGGCACAGATGACTCGAACACGGAGTCCAAAGTTATCGATCCACCCTATATGGCAAGGGTACCCACATACAGGATGGGCCCCAATGGTCCTACATCACCATGAGCGCACGAGATTTGGAGATGGAGTCGTCAACAAGGAGTACGACCTCTATTTGGTATGAACCGGGACTACTACGACTTAAGTCACGGTGGACCCGCGCACCGATCCCTGCCCGTGATGGTGAGGAGGACATGCGACATTTTGTGATCAGACCCGGGCAACCGCCGACCAAATGGTTGCCATGAGGGTTGCGGTTGAGCGCACAGAAAGGATGACACAGGAGGTAGTCAGTGACTACCAAGCGCGCCAGGCAGCTTTGGAAGTTTGTCTTCGGAACGTCGAGCACCACCTGGCTAGACTTCAAGGCGCATCTACCTCGTCGTCAGCACCACTAGACCCGACTCGTCACGGATAGTATCGGTTCACTCGCTACCGTATCGATTTCTTTTGTGCACTACCCTATGTATTATCAACTACATGAGTAAGTGATTACACTACTCATGGAGTCGTTACTTTGTTAAATTTTATTTCACTACATGTATAGTATGCCTTAGGAAGGCAAAATTTTCATGTACAAAAAGAAATTATTATTAAAGAAAAACGGATATATATATATATATATATATATATATATATATATATATATATATATATTTCATGATGTGTTACCCATTATGTGCTCTATTACTATTATTACATGTTGATTTTATGCATGCACTCGCTTATATACATACAACCGAACCATCGATACTATTCTATAATTAAGAAATCGTGAAAACAAAATACGTTGGATACTCATTGTCCTTCTGATCCATGACAAAAAGATGCCGAAGAGACCAATCTGTAAGAATAACAACACAGCACCACCACCGCCTAATACATCACCCGCACCCAAATGGGCCTAGATCTTACCTTCCCAAAAGTCATAATCCTTATAACGACCGACCTTCGAGACACAGCCTCAGACTAGGAGTCAATTCAGAACAGAGTGTTACAATTAAATCATAAAAATGCAAACTTGAAGACTTCTATGGCTCCATGCATGAGTTAAGACCCTTGGAAAGGTCTTAATGAGATAAAATGGGTTGTTGGGAGCATGTATGGAATGCAAAGGCATAAAGTTTCCAACTTTATGCCTTAGGACCCTTTAAACGTCAAAGATCTGAAGTTTGATTGAAAAGTCTTCATGCATTAAGGACTTAACGTTGTTGGATGCAAGACATTTTGTACATTGGGCATAAAATGTTGTAAGTTGCGCGTACAGCTAATGGACCCAGTACGCTAAGCATACTGAAAAGGTACGATGAGCGCACGCTCTCAGAGAACCTTGGGCTTCCGATGGGCTTTGGACCTTTGGGCCTGATTTTTTGGGCCTGGACTTGCTGGATTTGTGGGCCTGAATTTATTATTTGGGCTACTGTTGGCATGTTGGGCCTTTTGGCCTTGTGGCCCAATATAGAATTGGATTTTGATGTTAGACCATTAGTGAACGAAAGGCCTTTGGGCAATTATAAAGGGACTTAGACTTAGGATTTTGGACCCATGTCTAAGTTGTGTCATAATCCTAATTAGGGTTATTTGTATATTGTTCAGTGTGAGATTTTGGGCTGGTATTCTAGCAGCTATTGTGTTCAGCAGACTGGGGTGAGTCTTCTCACTGTACAAATAGGTCGACGGCACCAATACCGGCCCATTACATGATATGAGATTTCATTAGTTATGTATAGAATTGTTTTTTATTTGGCATGTTATGACTTATGTGAAGACAATGGGGGGGGGGGAGCCCATAGCACTTGGTAAAGACCATGGGGTGTCCATGGCCCATGGGTGTAAGACCATGGGACATGCCGGGTGAAGACCATGGAGGGAGTCCATGACAATCCTATATATATATATATATATATATATATATATATATATATATATATATGTGTGTGTGTGTGTGTGTGTGTTGCATGGCATTATGTGGTTATATGTCTGTGTATTTTGGGAAACTCCCTAAGCATTTTCTTACAGTTTGTTGGGTGTTTTAGGTACTTAGGGGTCTAAGGGCAAGGGTCCAGCTTGATGGCGCAGCAGGAACTCTCCAGTATTCCGCATTCCTTGTTTAGATAATCTGATCTTATGGAAATAAGTTTATGTAATGTGATTTTTGTATATTAAATGGAAAATTTTATCTAAATTTCCGGGTTGTTACACATGTTCCCTAACAAAATGCAAATATGTTTCAACATGCTTGGTTCTTTAGTATTGAAGTGGGTTAGAGGCTAAGTCAAAGATTTTTATGCTCAATAATCATTTTAGAATGATATTACCAGTAACATATAATCACATAAGGTCACACCAATAACAAATATCACAAATTGAATAATTATAAGAATTTAATTCTTGATAAATATTTTAATTGTTGAAATTTTAGGTGGAAATTAATATTTTATGAAAATAATAATTTTGAATGTTATATTAGAATAATCATAAGGTATAATTTATAATGCAATGTACATCTTTTGTAACACCTATTTTCCAAAATAGATCAACTAAAAACTTAATAAGATCAAAGATGGGGTTTAGGAAAAAAGAACCCTGTTCCACGACGTGTGGCATGGGTTGCCATGACGTGACAATATATGTAGAAACGTGTTTTAATCGTGTGCATCATGAAGTGACAAGCCTTTCTTCTACCTTCACAAAAGTGGTTTCACACACTCAAAACACATATATGGAGTCTAGGGTTGTGATGGGGTATGATCTCAGAGGGTGGAGTGTAACGTCCCAAAACACAAGGTAAAATTTTCATTTTTTAATCAATCAATTCATTCATTCATTACTTTCCAAAAGATGTTCAGAGTATTGAAATGTGTTTTCAAAATAACATCAAAATAGTAACAAAATCATAATGTGAAATCTCCATTAAATGCAATGCAATCATGTTGGGCCTATCCACTTGAAACTAGAAGTACATGAAACATTTAAACATAAAATCATAAGCACAAAGATAGTGAGTTCCCCAAAATACCACATACCATACATAGCATACATAACATGTGAATGTTGTGGTCCTCCCATAATTTTATAATCACTCAGTGATGCAGTCCTCCTACAGTCTTCTTTGTTATGGTTCTCCTATAATCTTCCGTACGACTGTCATGGTCCTCTCATGGTCTTTCATACATGTACCATGGTCCTCCCATGGTCTTTCATATAGGTACCATGGTCCTCCCATGCCATTTCATGCTAAAGTCACAAATATAGTCTAGCAACCAATATAGTATAATGACAAGACTCGCCTCACAAACATAGTTGATAGCTAACCATCTTACAAAGTCAAGAAGTGGGTGCTACACACCACCTACTGAATCACACAAGGTAAACCCTTAGTCTACCTTCTAAAACCAGTAATTTAGCTAAAAGTCAACGGTCAAAGTCAACTCAGGTAACCACCACGTTGTGACCAACCCATGGCTACGTCGAGGCTATCCAACTTAGTCGCGATAAAAAAGAAACACGACATCATGGTAGGCATGCCACTACACCGTGACAGTGTCCAAGTAAAATAGTCACGAAATTTTCCTTCACTACATTGTAACATCTATATGGCCACGTTGTGGCTACCACACTTAGACGGCTTAATGGGTTGAGTCATTAATCTGAAAAGTTTTTTGCTCACATTTCCAATAAGCTTCTTAGGGGCCTAAAGTTTCGTAAAAATCCAAACTTTTTATGGGCATGCATGACCCATGCATGTCCTTCCTTAAACTAGGTCAAAATATAAGAAAAGTGACCTAAAACTCATGCATGGCTACCAAAACTATACCAACTCCTAGATCTAGAAGATATCATGACCAAGGGACCAAAGTGAGCCATAAAGTTGCAAACTTTATCTCTTTAATCATCCAGAACTTAACTATGGACCAAAAGAAACCAAATAAACTAGATCAATAAGGAAGACATCACCAAGATGAGAAATTAAGAACTCATAAATGGTCCATAAGAAGCACACAAGGAGTAGCGATGAGTAGCTTGCTTAATCTATACACAAAAGCTCCTTCTTCTTCGTTCCAAGACCAAAAAAATACCAAAATGAGTCAAGAACTTCAATGGAAGGCTAGGGTTTTGTGACAACCGGGAAAATACATTATCGACCGCCGTTAGTATTAACGATAAAACATGAAAATGTAATAAGGATAATCTTGTAACCACCCAATATTATTCAATATATTCAATTTTTCGTCCTTAATTATGTCAACCATTAGACTTAAAAATAGGTGCACAAAAAGTCACGTCACCTTGAGAGCAGGTTAGCATTTTTAGATTATATAAGCTACCGCAATCCCAGAAATATAGGTTTTGCTAAAATCCAACTTAGTATGGGTGAGATGAATTTTGTAGTAAAGAAATATTAACCGTATGTAAGAATTTACAATCACGTAAACTACAAGGAGAATGGTTGACTTTTGGAAACTAAAAGTCACCAAAAGTATAATTGTAGTACTATTTAAAGTAGTAATTTTGAGACAAACAAAGCCTAAAACGGAAATTTTATGAGAGAATTATGATTTTTATAAAATCATAATGGTAATAAAAACTAGTCGAAAAACAAAAGTTAGAATCAGTCAAAACAACCAAAAAGAAAGTTGTAGGGAATGTCGAGACCTACACAGATATAAAAGAGTCATTGAAAATGGAGTTCGTATATGTGAGTTATGGAATTTCAAAGTTTGATTTTTATCATCGCGCATGCCCGCGTATAGTGCGCCGCATGCAATCTAACACTCGATCCACTTGGATACGGGGAAAAGTAGCACAAGGAGAGGACGGCATGTGACAGCCCCCTGAGACTCACACGTAAATGTGTGGTGTGCACTGTAACAACTCAATTTGCATGTGTTTTACATTTTGACCCTTGGTATGAGAATTTTTTGTAAGTTGGTCACAAATGACATTTAAATAAAAAGTAGGGGTTGCATGAGTACGTTGGGCGTACGTTTAGTATGTTGTACATACGTGGTCAGGGGTCAAATCCTAATTTTTAGGGTTTGGGCACTATTTAAACATCCTTAACTATTTGAGATCCCTTCATTCATTAGCCTCCATCCCCATCTTCGTCCCAAGAAAACCATAATTCCTTGTTTGTGCCTTTTGAGCTTGAAAATGTGCTTTGTGGTATTCTTAAAGGAAGGAGAAAGAGATATAACCATCTCAGAAGAGTGAAGCACTTTGGATCCAGAAGCACATCATCGAGTAACAACCCAAAAATATAGTCCAAAAACTTCGTTTTAAAATCATTAAAGAAGAAACCATAACTCATAAAGCAACATAATAAAATGACATGTCGTATATCTCAAACATCATATCAAAATATTGTATCAAATTTATGAGTCAAAATATCAGAGTCCAAAATATCCCAGGCTGAAAACTATGGTGTGTGCCATATAGTTATCCCGAGCTCTTCCCCTTGCTACCCGAAGTACCTGAAACCAAAACCAAAAATTGTAAGCCCGAAGCTTAGTGAACTCCTCCAAACTACAACATACCATATAAATAACATGCAACTAGGAGATACAGGCCTAGGCCACTCTCATGGAGATTCGGGCCCTGCCCACACTCTGTTGTCAAGGAGATTCGATCCCCACCCACACTCCACTATCTAGGAGATTCAAGCCTCGCCCACGGTAACATCCCAAAATCCAGGTAAAGCTATTAAACCCTTCTATTTTGTCAAATTGTCAAAATTGGTCCCTTGAGAGAGTTCTTGTAGCAAATGAGTACATTGGGCGTATTGGGGAGTACGTTGCACGTACTCATGCGCTTAATTTGGACGTGGACTCACCTGGGTACGCTGGGCATAATGGGTCCAGATGTAAACCCTAAATTTTTGGCTTGTGCACTATTTTAAGGATGCTAAGGCTTATTTCTCAGCCTCCATATCAGAGAGTGAAACCCTAAGAGAGAGCCTTCCATTGTCCATAGCTTGAGTCTGTGTGTTTTGGAGCTAAAAGTGTTTTGGTGTGTTAGTAAAGAAGAAGGAGAAGAGCTTGTGGACACTAGGGCTTGAATTGCAAGGTTGGATCTAAGATCTTCATAGAAAGGAGCTTCATCTAGAGGTATAAAGTTCAAAACTTTCCTCTTTATTTGGTTTGATGTTGCATGGACCATTTCTAGGGTTAAAAGTCCCAAAGGTGGAGACTTTATGAGTGTAATGCGCTCCATGGACCTAGATGTGTACCATTTCAGTGGTATTTGTATTATAGATCCATAAAGTTTCCATCTTGGTCGTTGATATGAGGTCACGCTTGAGTTATGAGCTCTCTAGAGTTGGGAAATGGAATATAATGGGTGATAGTGACTTGTCCAGCCATGCAAAGGCTTAAAGTCACCAACTTTATGGATTAGGAGGCTTAGAAACGGTCAGATCTAGAAGTTGGATGTGGGTCTTAACTGTTTAAGACCCCAAAAGCTTAAAGTCTAAAACTAGGAGTTATGTGGGGCGTAATCTCAGTACGCGCGGCGTAAGGGGCCGCGCACCCCATTTCTGTGAGGACACCGGGTACGCCCAGCATACATGTTTGGTACGCGCAGCGTAACCCGGAGATTTTGACTTTTGTTGACTTTTAGGATTTGGTCAACTTTAGGGTCTTGGAGCCATGAGAGGGGTAAAATGGTCTTTTACCCTTCTGAGAATACTAAGAGAGGGAATTGTCTAGCCTTGAGAGATGTATTGATTTAGAGTGTTTATTTCATATGATTAAGTGGAGGCTAAACCAGATTTTACAGAGTTCGAGATTACCGAGTTACCCGAGGTGAGTCTTCTCACTATACTTTACCTATAGTGGTAATTAGAGTTATGTGATAGAGTATTTGTATGTTTTTGCATGATGAGATTTTTATGTGCTTTATGCTATGTATGTTACAGAGTTTACAGAGTTTGGACCGTAAGGTCCATAGAGTTAGGGCCAGAGGGCCCATCAGAGTTATGGGACCGGAAGGTCCCACTGAGACACATTGACTAGGGGTTCAAATAGAGTTATAGCCTCGAGCGGCTAATATGTGTTTGCATGTGGTATTTTGGGGAACTCACTAAACATTTATGTTTACAGTGTTATGTTATGTGTTTCAGGTACCAGTGAGGATCGCGGGAAGATGTTGGCTTAATCAGTACACACATGAGGAGCTTTTACATATTTGATCTTAAATTCTGATGTTATGAATTGATTATGTGATACATTGATATTTTTATAACAATTATGAATGAAAGTGTGTTTTTAAATGTGAAAAATTATTTGAAAATTTTGGGTGTTACAAGTTGGTATCAGAGCCTTGGTTTGAGGGACTCGGGTGCACCTTCAGGCGTATCTGAACTCAAACTGAGGATTTGAGAGATTTTCAAAATAAAATTCATAAAATTTTCTCAAGAGTAAAAGGTTTTTGAAAGAGAAGAGCAGAGCAGTGTGCACGATCAGCCAGCGCCCGAACAATGATTTCCCAAAATACCCTTACATTATGAGTTATGCGATATGTTATGATATGATATGCATGCTAGAGTAGGCTAGGTATTCTTATTAGGGCTAGAGTGGCCTGATTTGTGATGCCTTAGCCCAGGGATTTTGCTGCTAGGAGATGCTTGAGAATGAATAGATGGCAGCGAGGAGCTTATGAGATATCTGCTAGAGGGTAGACTATGTATAGAGAGAGTAGAGTACTTGGGACTTGGGATCCTAGGAGGAGGACTTGTGATGAATACTGATGCGGTGTGGACGGTAGTATTGGGCCCGTACTACTGAAGACATCGGAGCAGTGCGCAGTCCAAGTAAGAATCCTTGGGGTACCGGGGAACGAGTAGGGTCAAGTTATCAAGTGTGTGTATATTCGAGCGAGTCTCTTATATGTTTTATGTTGTATTTCATAGACATCATGGTTGGGACACGCCACTGACCAGGGACTAGCAGGGTGAGCGATAAGGAGCTCCGCCAAATGATTCATGAGGAGGTGGTTGCGGCCATCCATGCAGAGATTCCAGAGATGTTTGGGTCTATCAAGACCACTCTGATTGAGACTTTCAATGAGAGATACGTGGCGGTTACTGAGGCTACAGCCGTTGTAGCTACCGTCACTGTTGTTGTTCTGGGAGTTCAACAACACGAAGCCACGAGAGTTTGATGGGACTCAGGATCCGATTGTTGCGATGAGATGGGTTTCTGATATTGAGGGATGCTTCTATACGTATTCATGTTCAGAGCATCTGAGGGTCCGGTTAGCGTTGAACCAGCTTCGCTTGGGAGCGAAGGACAGGTGGAAGTTTGTGACGGCGCACTTTTCATCTGCTGAGCTTGCCGCGGTGACCTAGGAGAGGTTCACCGCTATGTTTCGTGATGAGTACGTTCCCCCGGTGGAGAGGGAACATTTGGCCCAGGAGTTTCTGACCCTCAAGTAGGGTACTAAGTCTGTTACTGTGATCACCAGGATGTTCCATGAGAGGGCGATGTTCTGCCCTGAGCACGTGTCTACCGAGCAGGCACGTATGAGTCGGTATTTGAGTATTTTGAGGAGGGAAATACGAGAGTTTGTGGCGAACTCGACATACCAAACATTTGTCGAGCTTCAGGAAAATGCTCGGAAGAAGGAGATAGATCTGGAGACTCAGGTTAGGGAGGAAGCGGAGTCTTAGAGGAGGCCAAGCCCGCCGATTCGAGATCAGGGAACCAGAAGGGATGTACTTGTGGCAAGTGCGGAAAGGGTCATGAGGGAGTGTGTAGAGTATGGTCTTGCTACAAGTGTGGCAAGGAGGGGCATATGGCTAAGGATTGCCCCAAGAGATTTGCAGTGTGTTCTCACTGCAACGAGACCGGACACCGGCAGGCCGAGTGTCCGTAGCTGTAGGGATCTGCCCCTGCTGTTGTTCGAGCTACAGAGAGCCGACCGGTGAAGGCCGAGGCACCGAAGGCACGAGGGAGAGCTTTTCAGTTGACCGCGGAGGAGGTACGCGCGGTGCCCGATGTTGTCGTTGGTATGTATTCTTCCATGTATTTACTATGATGTTTATTATATTATGTTTATATTATGTTATGCATAGGTACTTTCCTTGTGTGTTCTGTGCCTGCTTTGGTGTTATTTGACTCGGGTGCAAATCGGTCTTTTGTATCGTTAGCCTTTAGTCAGCACATCAGTATCCATCGAGAGGCATTAAGTAGACCTTTGCGAGTTTCCATTGCTGACGAGAGAGTAGTGTATGCCATGATTGTGATTCGAGGATATGTACTCGAGATTTTTGGTGTTGATTTTCTGATTAATTTGGTCCTGATTGCTATGGGAGATGTTTGTGTCATTGTGGGCATGGACTGGTTGAGTAGATTTGGAGCGGTTATCGACTGCGAGCGACAGCTGGGGACCATACGAGACCCTAGTGGGGGAGTTCATACGGTTTATGGCGAGGGTACCCGTTCTGGGTCAGCATTTTGTTTAGCAGCAAGAGCGAGGCAGAGTCTACAGCAGGGTTGTAGTGGGTTTATGGCTTATGTGGTGGATATGAGAGTAGGTGCAGAGAGACCAAGGTCGGTCGATGAGGTCTCGATAGTGCGTGAGTTCCCGGATGTTTTCCCCGAGGAGTTGTCGGGTGTGCCTCCCGAGAGGAAGGTGGAGTTCCGTATCGATTTGGTTCCGGGGGCAGCGCCTATCGCCTTGCACCTCCAGAGATGTAGGATTTATCCTTGCAGCTTCGGGAGCTGCCGGGAAAGGGGTTTATACGGCCGAGTAGCTCGCCGTGGGGAGCGCCAATCCTTTTTGTCAAGAAAAAGGATGGTTCACACCGGAAGTGCATTGATTACCGGGAGTTGAACAAGCTGACGGTCAAGAACCGTTACCCCCCTTACCGAGGATCGACGATTTGTTCGATTAGTTGCAGGGAGCGTCTTTGTTCTCCAAGATAGATTTGAGGACTGGATATCATCAGATGAGGGAGCGTGATGTTGATATCCAGAAGACAGCATTCAGGACTCGTTATGGGCATTACGAGTTCGTGGTGATGCCTTTCGAGCTCACCAATGCACCTGCGGCATTCATGGACCTCATGAACAGGGTGTGCAGGCCAATGTTGGATCGTTCGGTAATCGTGTTCATTGATGATATATTGGTTTATTCGAGATCTATAGAGCAGCATGAGGATCATTTGAGGGAGACCCTCGGAGTTCTGAGATCGAAAAGGCTTTACGCCAAATTCTCCAAGTGCGATTTCTGGTTACGAGAGGTCCAGTTTCTAGGATACCTCGTCAACCAAAACGGGATATTGGTCGATCCGGCCAAGATCGAGGCAGTGATGAGTTGGGAGGTGCCGAGATCCCCCTCGGAGATCAGGAGTTTTCTGGGGCTAGCCGGCTATTATCGGAGATTTATCAAAGATTTCTCCAAGATTGTGATTCCTCTCACCAAGTTGACCCGGAAGGGCATAGCATTCAATTGGGGTCCAGAGCAGCAGACCTCGTTTGAGACACTTCGCCAGAATTATGTGAAGCCCCAGTGTTGGCCCTTCCGGGGGGAATCGAGGACTTTGCACTACTAGAAAAATAGCCTTTTACGACGCTAATTGCGTGCCGTAAAAGGCTCAGACGACGCGCAAGTGCGCGTCAAGGAAGGCCCTGTCATAAAGAGAGACGACGCATTTTTGCGCGTCATCTATAGACGACGCGCATTTACGACGCTCATTTACGACGCGCAATTACGACGCACGTTTACAACACGCAATGCGTATCAAGGAAAGCCCTGTCATAAAGGAAGACAACACGCATTCGCATGTCGTAACCTTACGACGCGCGTGTTAATGACACGCAATGCGTATCAAGAGAGCCCCTGTCAAGAAAGGCCATGTCATAAATGAAGACGACACACATTTTTGCGTATCATAATTTTAAATGTTTAAAAAAAATATTATTTATAGATTTACTTATTTTCAAATTAAATTTGTATTTAATGTTTCATAATAGGAAATAAAATATCATATACAAAAAATCGAATCAATTGCATAAATTTAATTTCATACAAATAATCGTTCCATGGAAAGATAAAACAAATCAATAGAAGTTGTAACAAAGATTTACAAACGAATTAGATACAAAAAATACAATTCATTACCCCTTTGCTTATTCAAGATCAACCTGCAAGTAGCTAACTAATCTGTACAAATTCACCCTTGTTTCTAATCATTTTCTTGAATACTTTACAAACATAATTCATCCATAGTACCTGAACTATAGTTGTAGCTTTGTTTCTTCTTCTTCTGAACTCATCTCTTGCAACCATTGCTCTAAGCCTAGTCTGAATAGATACAATAGCTCCTTGTCAATTATGTGAAAAATACAACCGGAGAGTGGCCTACCTTCATAATAGCAACAACTAACGAAGCAGGAATGAAAGAGAAGGCAAACTCACAACAATAGCTGCAGTGAATGCATCTAGGTCCTACAAGATCATACAAATCACTATTTAAATACACATTACATATAAAGGTGTCAATATTCTGATTGCATGTACTTAATATATAAAGACTCCAACAATAAATAGATTTGTTATGTTACCCTAATATATAAAGACCAATTCAAATAGGACTATATGCCCCAGGATTTGCATTTACATGACTATCAAAAAGAGAATTGGTTTGTAGAGGAAAGGGATGCATGATTAACAACAACACATAAAGGTCTAGGAGCATAGATATGTCAACCTGTCATGTGTCAACAACCATTAAACCACCTTAACAACCAACAAAACATTTGGATTTGACAAAAAATAAAATGACCAGATCAAATCAAACATGTGGGTACAATTGTGTTATACGGTATAGTTCGTATAGACCGATACTGCATGTTTGCTTGTCTCTAATTTTCTTGAATATCGCAGAAAGTTCTTGCTGCCATGCCATGCCAACACAAGAATACAAATATGAATTTATTTAAATCTTTCCTACACAATTGTATTTTCATTTTACTTATCTTACACAATTCTACTGTAAGTTTTATTCCTACTTCTACTTTCCCAAACATAGTATTGTACTGAAAAAAATCTTATTAGGGGATGGAACTGACCTTCAATTGGGCATCTGCAGAATGCGTGGCAGGCATTGGATAATTGGCCATGGAATCACCCCAATGAGTTTGACCAACAGGGCCAGCAGGGGTCAACATTCTGGCAGCAGCCAATGTCTAACAATGTTCATAAAACAATTACAATTAATACATAATAAATAAGATGTTGATAATGCATAATATTAAAGAGATAACAGAATAGGTGCATACCTGAAGATTAAGATCGATGTAGGCAAGGATTATGGGTTGGGGTTCCATGTCAATTGGGACCATGGAAAGATGACCATTTATTACTGTCCCACAAAGCTTTACAAGCTCATGAAGAACCGTTTTCACCATCTATAAAGGCTTGTCATCCGCTCCCGCTCTATAATATTAATATTAACAACAAACCCCAATTAAATCAATCTACTTTAGTTAATAATATATCAACATGCTCATTTATTCTCTCTCTCTCTCCCTCTCTCTCTCTCTCTCTCTACCAATAAGGGAAACGTACTTATATCTTTTACACCATAGTAAAAACAAAATTAAATTCCTATTGTGTGTAAAAGAATGTACTTATAGGTTGCTTGATATTATGGGTTTCGTTACAAGTTGGTTGTGATTATGGCTAAAAAAATGTAAGTGCATCATTACAGTTGGTAGTCGTAGAAGATAAACTACATTAATGTGTATATTATTGTGTATAAGGAATAAAGTATGTATGTTTTATCAAAATGTAAGTGCATCAGTGAGTCGGTTAATCTCAGACTTAAGGGTCATATTTTCATCAGGCAATGCAAGAATTGATCAAAGAAGAGCTAGTCTGAGGATATCTGACTCACAGAGAGCTCCAATGGTAACTTTTAATTGCAGAAATTTATTTTTTTTAAATATAAACATTGATTCTAAGATTTCTAAATTATAAATTATTATTCTTTGTGTTAAAAAGCCCGGGGAAGCTCTAAAGGACTTCTATAAGCGGAAAAACAGTTACTGGCAAATGGCAGCATATGAACATACTGCTCACACCGGAAAGGTTTACTTTCACCATTTTATCGATTTACCTATAGTGAATAGCCATTAATTACACCATTAATACTTTTTTTCTTTTCAGTAAATCTTCTTTGACTTGTTTTTTTTTATTGCAGGAACTCCGGAAGGATGGTTTTGATCTTGCTGACACTCGGTTCAAGGAGCTTAAGCCAATTCTTGTGCATAAAGTGCTCAATGGATAGTAAAGAAATAACTCAATGAGTTGACCATAATAACAACTAACAACCAATGATACTTCATATCTAATCAGTCAAAGTAGGAACATAATTGTTAAGACAAATTAACATGTTGTTTATGAAATAGCTAGAAGATTGGTATGTATACCTCTTAAAAATCTCCACAATAAATAATATGAACTTTTGAAGCTTCTCCTTTCCATGTTTTCTTACCAGTTCGCTCACAAAGTCCATTGCTGCGGTCCTGGGACTGTATAGGTCTTCAATAATATCTGTAGAAAATTATGGGAAGTATGGTTGATATATATATATATATATATATATATATATATATATATATATATATATATATATATATATATATATATATCATGATGGGTGAACCGGTTGAACATATGCAATGTATGGACACAGATGAGTAGCAAATGATACAGCTGCATGCTCAGTAAAGATCACATGTTGTCCAAACATACAGCTAAGGGCAAAATTGTCATTCTTAAAATAGACATGAAATATAGCATACTCATTTGGGAACTTTAACACTTGTATTTTATTCAACCATGTTTACATTTTTGTTAAGTATAAAGCGCAAGACTATATTGTAATTGATATAGTAATAAAATATTCAACAGAAAAGCAAAATATCACTGTGATATTTTTGGCAGGGTATTTTAGTGAAGGGGTATTTTAGTACTTTGACATTATGGTAGGTTTTTTATGTTAGTGGTAGACATAGTTAGTGGGACAACACCTGTGTGAGTTCAGTATTTGGGAGAGGTTCCTCTTCATAATCACAAGGCTGATAGCTCATGGATTCATTCCATTTTCCTGTCATTAATATTTTTGGTTCTTTTGAATTGTATACATATCCATACACTTCATATCATCCAGCACTACACACGAATTAAAAAACAAAGAAAGTAAATTTATATACAATGTAAAAAAAATTGAAGTTTACTTTTGTGTATTTAAAAATCATGCACCCGAACCAACTATGTTCTTCCAAATATTAAATTGATGACTTTTGTTGGAGGGGGTACTTATTCTAGAATTAATCCATCTTTCTTTAGCTTCAAACGAGTTCTGCAATTATAACAACATATATCATCCAGATTTTTTATATTTAAAAAAAACATGATATAGTTCGTTATTTACCTTCCAAGTGGATAGACATCAACAGAGTTACCAAGAAACTTGGTCTTCACCTTTGAAGTTATATCATATACAAAATGCTCATTTTCAGCATGTGCATCACTTATTGGAGGGTGATGACTCACCTAATATTTTACATTAAAGTATTATCAAATTAATCAACTCTTAAAACTATGAAAGATCTTTAAAGTTTTTTTTCTGCTCTGCAATAAATGTAATGCCACATTGATTAACCATTTCATATGTTTCACCAAGAATTGGATTGAAAGGCTTCCAAGTTTGTTGTAGAGCATAATATACTGATATAAACCATGATGTTGTAATAAAAAAGATTTCATGGTTTTGAAAATTTATATAGAAAGAGGAGTGTATCAGTGTAGTGTGTGTCTATGTGTATAAGGAATTAAGAGTAATGATTCTTACCTGTATATACTAATCGCATGTATGGATCCTCACAATTATCTGCTTGCTCTAAAAGATGGGCGTATTCCATCAACTACAAAAACAATAAAAGTCTCTTACTCATTAATAATTTACTATGAACAATTATAAAAGAAGAAGAAGATATAGATTATAGAAACATTTTGGTGTTGGGAAATACCTCTGCCATTTTCTGTAGCATTGTCATGGGTTCAAAAATGAGTACTAGTAGAGTCACCATTGATGTGATATCAACACCTACATACTTCTGCATTCACCTCCAGTGACTATCATGCTCCTGTAAAAACACAAAAGAAAACAATGAATGACGACAATAGAACATAGATGTTATATGTAATAAGTACCCAAAACAGAGCAAAATGATGAGACTGTGAAAGAAATAGATAAGAGAAATAAGTTAGTGTACCTCTCCTTTCCATTTGCCTCTTTGTGCTTCAACTTCAACATCATTATTTTTAGTTATCTCTTATTTGTGTAAGATAAACTTACTTGATCGGTTCCAGTGGGTAGAAGTAAGTGAGTCGAATCTGATCGAGTTGGAGTAAGGTGGAGGGGAATTGGATTCACTGATCAGGTGAGGAATGAGGATATTGAATGAGGAATAAGGAAGGTATTGGATCTGAGTAGAGATTATTTGAGAATAAGTTCGTTCTGAAACCTGGATGAGGCTGGTAAATAACATATTTGAATAGCATTAACTGCACACCATAAACTCTCTCTCTAGCTCCACCGCCGTTGGTGTAAAGGTGAAAGAACCCACGAAACCAGCCACTATTGTGCATCGATGAGGGTAGAGATTTAATGAACGAACCTGCAAGAAAACACAATTTGGGTGAGAATCAAGAAAGCACCAGATATCATTCTCAAAGCTCTTTTGTCGGCTGCTATTAATTTGAGAGAAGAAGCAGGAGATAGACAATCCTTGTTAATAACTTACCTGAAGTGGATTTCAAGACTCTTTCCATGTCAAGTTTTGAGATTATGTCTTAATTTTGCTACTGATTAATCAAATTGATCCCTAGTTTTTGTTCCGCCTGAAGGTGAAGTCTTTTGATACGAAATCAGAACCTACCTCCACCTCCGTGTTGGTTGAATCTTGGAATAACCTGAAAACTGATTCACGATCGACTATGAGAACGTGGGTGAAGGCGGAGGCCCTAGGGCTTCTTGTTGGAGGCGTTGGACGTGGGTGAAGAGGTGGGTGAATAGAGAGAAAGGGTAGGGCTTAGGGTGATTTGAAGAGTTGTAGTCGCATGTATGTAGAGGTGAGCCTCAACTCGCTGACGAGGTGAGGTGAGACCGAGGTTGCCGATGAGGCTGATCAGGTCATTGACTGGAAAGCACTCGTGAGGAATGGAAAATCGTTTTGAGTTATAGGGTTTGTAAACGTGGGGAGTCGTTGTAGATGGAGTAGGGTAGAGGTGAAGAGGAGTGAGCGGGGTACTTCAAAATTTTGGGGGATTTTCCCCCTTTAGCTATTAATGAAGGATCAGACTCTCGTTCTTACAACACAGAACGAAGCCAACATTAAACCATGTTTCTGGTGGTGGCGGCTGCTAGGTTTTACAGAGAGAAGGAGGGGGGGGGGGGGGATGAAGGTCATCAGCAAGTGGAGAGGAATGAATGAGCGGGTCCTCCAAAATTTTGGGGATTTTTGTCAATCGATCATTTCCCGCCTAAAAGGCGTGTTTCATTAAAAATTTATAAAGCGACATACTTACATGACGCACATTTTATAAAAGGCGCCCTCCGCATTTTCTTTTTTTTTCTTTTCTAACACTAATTTTAGGGCACGCACAAATGCGTGTCTTCTATCCTTCAAATTTTGCAAAACTGACACTATTTTTTAGGGCACCCACAAATGTGCGCCCTCTATCGGCGAGTGTCATTGTTTGTGCGTCATTAAAGGCCAGTTTTCTAGTAGTGTTGTGGTATATCGTGACGTGTCGATATCGGGATTGCGTGCGGTGCTGATGTAGAGAGGTAATGTGATAGCATACGCTTCGAGGTAGCTGAAGCATCATGAGACGAGGTATCCCACCCACGATCTGGAGTTGGGGGCAGTAGTGTTTGCCCTCAAGATCTGGCGTCACTATTTGTATGGGGTTCGGTGTACTATATACATGGACCACAAGAGCTTAAAGTATCTAGTGGATCAGCCCAATTTGAATATGCGCCAAAGGAGATGGTTGGACGTGGTAAAGGATTGTGAGTGCGAGATCTTGTACCACCCAGGCAAGGCTAACATGGAAGCCGATGCCTTGAGTCGTAGGGCAGAGGGTGCCCCATTATGAGATGTTTGTTTGAGGTTGACAGTGATGACCCAGGTGTTAGACACCATTTGGGAGGCCTAGGTAGAGGCCATGAGACCGGAAAACCGCAAGCGGGAGCGGGTGATCGGACAGATATCTGAGTTCATTGTTGATAGTCGGGGGCTTATGACCTTCCAGGGCTGGATTTGGGTGCCATTTGAGGGCGGGGCACGTGCCATTTTGATGGAGGAGGCGCACAGGTCGAGGTTTTCGTTCCATCCCGGGGCCACTAAGATGTATTTGGACCTAAAAAGAGACTATTGGTGGCCCTGTATGAAGAGGGATGTGGCGTGGTTTGTAGAGAGGTGCTTGACTTGTCGCAGGGTTAAGGCCGAGCACCAGTGTCCACATGGCAAGTTGCAGCCACTTGAGGTTCCCCAGTAGAAGTGGGAACAGATTTCCATGGATTTTATCACCAAATTGCCGAGGACTGCGAGAGGCATCGATTCAATTTGGGTGATCGTCTACTGGCTGAGAAAGAGCGCTCATTTTCTTGCTATCAGTGAGAGCTCTTCCGCAGAGAGGCTGGCAGAGGTGTATGTGAGGGAGGTGGTATCGCGGCATCGTGTACCGATCTCGATTGTGTCAGATCGATATGTGCGTTTCACTTCCAGGTTCTGGAAGAAGTTTCATGAGGAGTTGGGTACTAGGCTGCATTTCAGTACCGCTTACCACCCACAGATGAATGGACAGAGTGAGCGGATGATTCAGACACTAGAGAACATGCTTCGGGCATGTGTGTTGGACTTCAGAGGGAGTTGGGACACGTATCTGCCTTTGGCTGAGTTTTCTTATAACAACAGCCACCATTTGAGTATCGGTATGCCTCCCTTTCAGTTATTGTATGGGCGGAGGTGTCGGACTCCCATCTACTGGGGAGAGGTCGGGCAAGGAGTGTTTGGTAGCACTGAGTTAGTACTTCAGACGACACAGCAGATACAGCAGGTCAGACAGAGATTGTTGACAACTCATAGTCGCCAGAAGAGTTACGCGGATAGGCGACGATCCGAGCTTGAGTTTCAGGTCGGATATTTTGTACTTCTGAAAGTGTCTCCTTGGAAAGGAGTGATCCGATTCAGGAAAAGGGGCAACTTGGGGCCCCGATACATTGGATCGTTCAGGGTGATCGTAAGGGTGGGCAGGGTAGCATATCGATTGGAGCTACCTGCAGAGTTGAGCCAGAGTCATGATACCTTCCACGTGTCTCAACTGAGGAAGTGTATAGCTGATGAGTCGGCGATAGTGTCGTTAGAGGATATCTGTCACACCCCCAAACCAGGATCGCGGAAACGTCCAGGGGCGAGTGACTATCATGTAGTGTATCATAACAGTTGAGTATAAATGTTCAAAGCAAACACAACCAACATATATATAATTGAAAATTTTACATCATTTGTACGTATTACATGTTTCAAAATATCAATTTGTTGTCAAAAGATTTGTTTAGACGCCTAAGCGTCCCATCCTCAAAGCCAGTTGTTACATGATTCACTGATTTACTGAGAATACAAGTTATTTGAAAAGAGAGTATCAACATTTAAGTTGGTGAGTTCATAAGCATTTGTATGTATATTTGTAAACCTTTTCTATGAAATGTAGTAATGTTTGTTTTCCGGAAAAATCCTATATTTTCCCTAAAATGAGATGTGGCCTTAAATGAACCAAGACCGAAGCATATAAGTAATTTTCCTACTTAAAATGATGTTATGCAGCTTTGTTTGTATATAAAACTGCTTGAAGACTGTCTTTGCGTAAACTAAAAGTGTCGTTGTTGTTTTATGTGAGTTTTCATTTTTATCTTATAACCATGCTTGATTGACCCAGACTGCCTTGTTCGTGACGTTCTTCAGGTGTCGATTTCGTTATGACATTTGTCACCCCAAGACCTGCCAGTCCAGCTGTTGCAAGCAGCTAAGGTGCGGGATTGTCAGTCCCAGTATAGATCTATACACAACTATCACGCTCTCCCTACAAGAAACTCTGGTTATATTTAACAGGACTTTCGTGTATACTTTATAAGGTACCGTGAAGAAAAAACTCACTAAATTTGTTCAACGAGTTTACGTGTTTTTGTGTTGAAAATGTTTGTATAAATGATCATCCCCTAAGACTGGGATAGCTATGAAAAACGACGTGAAATCTTTAGATATGCATTTGACAATATTTTACCATTTGCTCAACAGGATACGAATGGAGTAGAGTTTCGTAAACTATATATGTATATTTTTGATGTAGAAGACAACTTTGTAAACAAAACATATATATGTAAATGGTTATATATATGTATAAGTTTTAAAAGATGATTTGGTATGCTTCGTAATTGTTGTTCATATTCTTACGTTTTTATTAGAAACTTTGCATGAAATAATCCTTAAGTTTGATACTAAGACCTTTTTGTACTTATCACTTTTATAAAAATTGTAATTAAACATATTTAAATGATTGTGTTTTAACTTCATTAATGTATAAACATTGCTCAAAAATGTTAGAAGGTGTTAATAAATCTATAAACCACTTTTGACTGTTTTACCCTTTACTGTCCCTGTTTTTAGAAAACTCATAGAAAAATCATCGTAAGTCAAAAACTGAATCTGTCACCTCCGAGAGTTTATAAAATGAGTCTACTTTGTTCCTAATTTTTATTATGATTTTTAGTGGTCTCAAACTAGTGTGAAAATAAACATCTTCAAAGACTGGTCCGAAATTACTTCTGAAATGATAGGCAGTTTTATAAAAATCGCCATAAATTGTAGAAAAATCTTATGAATGCGTGCGAGTAGTCCTTAGAAAGGTATAAACTTGAACTATTTGCATATTGTACAGTTTTGAAAGATATTAAGTTGAAGATGGTCAAAAAAGTCCGTGAACAGGACTCAACTTTTCTGTAGAAAGCTGTCATTTAAATTTGAGTTATGTTTAGTGTTCTAACTTGTATTCCCCCCCCCCCCCTTAAAACTTGAAGAAAACATGAAAATGTAGGGGTATGAACTCACCTTATGTGAATACTTGAAGAATGGAAGGTTGAAGATGAAGAACTTTTGGGTGTTGGTTTGATGCTCCAAAACAGCCACTCTTTTGGCTATGTTGCTGTCACGAAAACTTCACAGCAAAAGAGTAAGAAAAAGAGAAGTTTACTCACTGTTTTGAATCTATAATTTTGAGTAGCATAAAAACTAACTTCCTGGGGTATTTGGTGGTAAAAATATCAAGAAAAAAGAAGGTGTAGATGGGTGATAGGGTGGCTGAAACACAAAAGGGACAGCAGCCCTTTAGTTCATGGTTTTGATGGCTTGGGAAGGAAGTTCTTGTGGCTGAAAATGAGATGAAGGTTGAGAGTAATTCCCTGGAGTATTGGCTGGTGAATTTAGGGTAAAATGATGAGGAAATTTCGTGATTATGAAGGAGGAAAGGGTGGAAGAGGATAAGGGGACAAAACCTAGACTAGCTTGTGATGGGATGTGAGTTTAAGTGATGTGATCTTGTCTAGCCACTTGCTTGGGTAGTTGCTTAGAGATTGGATTAGTTAACTAACTAACTACTAGTTATTTAGTTAGTTAGGAGTTCTAGTTAAGGAGATAGAATGTATTAATCTCGAAAACTAGAAGAGGGATTAAGAAGCATTCTTAGTAAAATGTCTTAAGTGATTAAGCACTTATTAGTTAAGTTGACACTTATCTCCACCAATTCTCTTATCTTAATTGATTTAGACATCATAAAACTTACATGAAATCACTATAAGTCATGACCCATAACTAGTCATTCACTAGATAATAATACATATATACAAATACATACATGTATACTTAGTATAAAATAACAATGTAGTTTTTGTGTATTTGAACTTTAATATTTATGTTTTATTCTTTTTATTAAAAAATACTTAAATACATTCTAATTATACCTTATAATAATTCATTTTATATTTTAATTTATTTAAATATAAAATTTATTGACCAATGTATAATTTCTTGACATTTAACCGGTTAACCATATCGTTAAACACGTTTTGTCACTTTGGTTCGTATATTTGTCAAATTTAAATCCTCCACAACTATTAAGCACACATTTCACATAGAACCTAACTTGATTATCAACTAGATACATGTTGATACAAAAATTAAGTTTGTTGCGTTCAAATGATGTTATATGCTAATTTTCACAAACCGGTGATGGTTCGTAGTCATACATCATAACGAAATTTATCATTAGTTACTTGTTTTATATTTCAAAAGAACTTATTTAAATAAAATAGGTTAAATTCCTTCAACCATTCTTGATAAAATACTCATATTGCTTAGTAATCAAAACATAGCATCGTACGATCGTTCCTATTTTTACCAATTGTTACATTCTCCCCCCGTTAAAAGAATTTCGCCCCGAAATTCAACTTGTAGATGGGATATCACTAAACAATTGGGGGTGTTTCTTTTTTTTATTTAATTCTCGCGTTCCCTGGTGAATTCAGGTCCTCGCTTGGTGTTCCAATGGGCCTTCACTATAGGTATGCTGCTTTGTTTCATCCTTTTGACCACCTGATCCATGATTTCCACCGGTTCTTCGATGAAGTTTAGACTCCCGTTGATTTCAATTTCATCAAGTGGAATAACAAGAGTCTCATCAGACAAGCTCTTCTTCGGATCCTGGGATGCCTTCAATCGTTCACGGGTTGGAACAATCTTCTCTATAGTTTCTCGTATGATCTGGGGGCTAGTGAGAGTGTTGTCAGATCTAGAAGTTGGATGTGGGTCTTAACTGTTTAAGACCCCAAAAGCTTAGAGTATGAAACTGGGAGTTACGCGAGGCGTAATCTCAATACGCGCGGCGCAAGGGGTCACGCACCCCGTTTCTGTGAGGACACCGGGTACGCCCAACGTACATGCTTGGTACGCTCAGCGTAACCCGGAGAGTTGACTTTTGTTGACTTTTAGGGTTTGGTCAACTTTAGGGTCTTGGAGCCATGAGAGGGGTAAAATGGTCTTTTACCCTTCTGAGAGTACTAAGAGAGGGAATAGTCTAGCCTTGAGAGATGTATTGATTTAGAGTGTTTATTTCATATGATTAGGCTAGACCGAGATTACCGAGTTACCCGAGGTGAGTCTTCTCACTATACTTTACCTATAGTGGTAATTAGAGTTATGTGATAGAGTATTTGTATGTTTTTGCATGATGAGATTTCTATGTGCTTTATGCTATGTATGTTACAGAGTTTACAGAGTTTGGACCGTAAGGTCCACAGAGTTAGGGCCAGAGGGCCCATCAGAGTTATGGGACCGGAAGGTCCCACTGAGACACATTGACCAGAGGGTCAAACAGTGTTATTGCCTCGAGTGGCTAATATGTGTTTGCATGTAGTATTTTGGGGAACTCACTAAGCATTTATGCTTACAGTGCTATGTTATGTGTTTCAGGTACCAGTGAGGATCATGGGAATGCGTCGGCTTGATCAGCACATACTTGAGGAGCTTTTACATATTTGATCTTGGGATGTGATGTTATGAATTGATTATGTGATACATTGATATATTTATAACAATTATGAATGAAAGTGTGTTTTTAAATGTGAAAAATTATTTGAAAATTTTAGGTGTTAGACCCAAACTTTGTTGTTGTAACACCCGGAGTCCGGAAGACCAAGAAAGGAAAGGATAACCCTAAGTCAAAGGGGTCAAGTCGTCGATTCCATGGGTGAACTCGACAAGTCGGAGCAGGTTCTGCGTTGAGGTTTAAGTGACCGATTCGGCGAGTCAGAGAGACTGACTCGGCGAGTCAGGTCTGGGTTGGGAAACCCTAAATTCCGAACTTCGTGCCCTATTTAAGCATCATTTCAGGCCTCCATCCCAACCTCCATCACTCCCTTTACCTACTCTCAAAACCCTAAGCCTCCATTGAAGTGTTCTCAAGCATTCCTTGCCATTTTTGGGTGATTTGAAGCTAGAAGGAAGAAAGGAACCTTTCGTGATTCAAGAAGGGGCAGTAGATCCAGAGTTGGTGTGATATTTCAGATCATTTGAAGGTATGAAGCTCATACCTTGGCTGTTACTCATTTAGATACCCATTCTAAGTTGGATTTTGTCAGTTTTGGGCCATCTCCATGGCCAATCCGAGTATTGTGCCTCTGAGGACGAAGAAGACTTCAGATCTGAGTACTTTTGGGTTCTAGAAACTCAGAGTTGTTGGCTTTTTCCACCCATGGCTCCATTCTATGTCATAGACCACCATTTTTTCTTAGATTTGGTGTTTTAGCTTCATAACCCTTTGTATGCACGTAAAGTTAGCAACTTTACGTGTGATGCTAGCCTTAGGAGTCCAGATCTGCGATTGGGAAGCGATGAAATGGACTGAAATCGACAGAATAAAAATGATGAAGGTGAACTCGGCGAGTCTGTTCTTGGACTCGGCGAGTCGGGTCGAAACCCTAACCTCTTCTGGATGCGAGTCGATTTAGTGAGTTAATGTAGTGACTCGGTGGATTGGTTAGAACCAGGACTAGGACTCGAAAATTGAAGGACTCGACGAGTCGCGGGGTGACTCGGCGAGTCAAGTCGCGATTGTGGGGGCTTCTGAATCCATGAACTCAGCGAGTCAATAGGCTGACTCAGAGAGTAGGGTCAACCTGGAAGGTTGTCTTTGACCAAGACTTTGACTTTGACCAAGGTTTACTTAGTTTGACTTCTGGAGGTCAGTTTAGGACTAAATGTTATATTGATATTGAAGCTCGGGGAGCTATTGGAGCAGCGTTTGGGGAGTTGTCAGATAGCAGTCAGAAGAGTATCAGTCAGAGCTTTAGCAGTGCAAGGTGAGTTATCCCTTTATGTGGATGGGTCTACGCCCACAATGTCGGCCCATGTAGATATGAGTAGGAAGACCCGTGGGTAGCCCTAGGTACAGTATGCTAGTATAGTATTTAGGACCAAGGTCCAATGATAGCGGGCGGGTGCCCAAGGAATGGTTTATATGATAGTTTATACTTGTTGTTTGTGCGATACATGTATGTTCCTGGTAGGGAGGTGAGTGTGGGCGAGGTCCCGTGTCTCACCAATAGCAGAGTATGGAGAGTGTTTTATATCTTATTAGCAGCCGAACAGGGGTGAGGCCCAAGTTAGGAAGGGAGTGAGTGTGGGTTGGGCCTGTATCTCATTATCAGAAGGAGTGTGGACGGGGTTCCATGACTCATCAATAGCAGGACAAGAGCGAGGCCCAAGATAGGTGAGGCCTTAGAACAGTATTCAGTAGTATATGTTAGTTTATGTGTTGTGGTATGTTTATGTGTTAGTATATGTTAGCGGGAGGGGCCCAGAGACAGGCGGGGCCTAGGAGTAACAGATATGTACACCGAGCGGGGCTCCAAGCCAGGCGGGGCCTGTTGTAGCGGGCGAGGCCTGAGGTAGAGAGCGAGGCCCAGTATTTGCAGTATGCATTTTTGTGTGGTATGTGGTAGGTTGGGGGAACTCACTAAGCTCCATGCTTGCGGTTTTCAGTTTTTGTTTCAGGTACTTCCGGTAGCGGAGGGAAGAGCTCGAGGTGATCGCATGGCACACACCATTGATTAGGCTGTCTTGGATGTTTTACTATGATAATGGAAATATGTTTTGGAATTAACACTCTGATTTATGTTATGATTTTATTTATGGTTTGACAATTATGTTTTAAGTAATGTTTTAAAAAGGAAATTTTTAGAGTGTATTTTTGGGATGTTACAAGTTGGTATCAGAGCCTTGGTTTGAGGGATTCGGATATACTTTAGGGTGTGTTTGAACTCAAACTAAGGAATTGGTATGGAAATTTTCAAAAGGAAAATCATTTTTTATAAAAGAAGTTTTGAGGAAAGAAAATAGTTTTAGAAAAAGCAAAATGAAATTTAGAAAGAAAAGAACTTTGAAAAGAGAAAAAGAGTGTGGTGCATGCAATCAGCCGAGCTCAAGTAAGTACTCCCAAATTACCCATATAAGTTTATGTTATGATTATCAGTTTCAGTTTCAGTAGAACAGGATGCTAGAATAAGACTAAGGATCCAGGAATGATGCCTCATGTGCCTGCTATATGTGTTTCAGCTTTATGAGAATTGCATGCTAGTATTAAGTAGACAAAAGTAGGATAGCCTGTTTAGGTTATGCCTGATAGTATGAGCTTAGCATTGTATGCTAGTATAGTTTCTCGTGATGATAATAGATTTGCTTGAGTAGGTCTTGTGTTCGAATGTTGCTTGCTTTGTGCTCTGTGGGACTCTGAGTGATGGGAGTTAACCATTAGGTGAATACATCACGTTACATTTGATTAGGGTTGAATAATCTCAGAGTGCTGGATTTGGCCCCATTGCGCAACTCTCATTTGATTCTAACCGTTGTGGGGATGAGTCTTTTACTCAAAGGATTATCTGAGCCTCGTCACATGTGACGATATTCAGTTGATGGCAAATTGGTATTACAAGGAGGCCTTCAGTAGCTGAGGACTGGTTTGGGTCGGAGATTTCCCTAGGGTAATCCTAGGATGAGAGTAGTAGAGATCGGTAGCAGTAGTAGTGACCTGGTGGGGTCAAGGTGGTTCTTGAGGAAATTACGGATAGATGTGGAAGTTAGTATGGGCCCGTACTACTGAAAGCAGAGGATCCGTACTCGATTCGGGAAAAGCCAACATGAGACCGGGAGACGTGTAGTGTGTGTGTGTGTATGATCCCTCAATAGTGATGAGTATTCTGATAGTTATTGTGATATGTTTTCAGCATGGTGACATTGCATAAGAGACCAGTGGGCGGATCAGGCGCTGGAGAGGGATCAGGCTCGGGTTCAGGAGCCGAGCAGCTCGAGGAGCAGATGAGGGAGTTTTTTTCAGCTGAGGTTACGCGTAGTATTCTAGATCAGACCCCTGTGATCTTTGGTTCGGTCAAGGAGGGTATTTTGGAGTTTCTAGATGAGAAGAAGGGAGATTTTCTCACGAAGATGACGGATTTGGTAGGGGCGCGTACCTTGACTTTTCGAGAGTTCAGAGCTTGTGGAGCAGCAGATTATCATGGGGCTAGGGATCCCATTACTAGCAGCAGGTGGTTGGCCGATGTTGCCAATGCTTTCCGTACGAGCCAGTGTCCCGAGGGGGACAAGGTCAGACTCGCCTCCTGCCTTCTGAAGGACAGAGGACAGGATTGGTGGAAGTAGGTTGGTCATGCTATGGGGAATGATGCCGCGTTGGACGCGATGACATGGAGTGATTTCTCGGCTAGGTACAGGGTTGAGTTTGCACCAGTTATTGAGGTGAAACAGTTGGCATGGGAGTTTCAGGACCTTCAGCAGGCGACTGACACTGTGGCTAAGATCACTGCCAAGTTCAGGGAGACGGCTCTTCTAGTTCCACAGTATGTGGTGGACGAGGATATGAAGAAAGCTCGATATCACGAGATGCTGAGGAGTGACATCAGGCAGTTTGTGAGCAGGTCCGGTTGCAAGACGCTGTAGGATATGATTGTTCGATCCATAGAAAGGGAGATTGGTTTGGAGACAGAGAGGAAAAGGAAGCCAGAGGAGGGTCAGGTAGCCATAGGTTCCAGCAAGAGGCCAAAGGGGCCATATGGGAGATAGGGGATGTTCAAGGCCACAATCGTTGTGGCAGGTGTCGCAGGACGCATGAGGGTGCGTGCAGGAGTGGTAGTGGTGGTGATTTTGGCTACTTTAAGTGCAGTCGAACTAGTCATTTTAGCAGAGATTGTACTGCGACCACAACCCATGGATCAGACCTAATATGTTTTCACTGCAGTCAGCAGGGTCACAAGAAGGCCAAGTGTCCGAGTTTGCTTTCAGCAGGATGGGTTATAGCACCTACCCCTGCGACATTGAGGATTACAGACGGCTGACAGGGTCGAGCAGAGGTGCTTGTAGTAGGAGGCAGGGCTTTTCAGTTATCTACAGTGGATCCGTGAGCAGCACTGGATGTGGTAGGTGCGTATCTTTTACTCTCCTGATTAATTTTTATTTATGATTATATTGTTATGGTACTGCATTTTGATGAGTATTTGTATATGAATTATTCTTGTTTGTATTCGGATTAAGTGCCATGTACATACCCTGGAAAGTTAGAGTAGTAGTTCAAAGGTTTCCCTTTAGAGCAGGTTCTCGGGATGCAATCATTGTAGCAAGGGTGTGATTGGGATTATGGAAGTATTCTATTAATCTTCAAGGGTGGATCATAATTTTACTATGGAGTTGCGGATCATTAGCGGCAGTGGATATTGGGTTATCAGCTGGTTAGTTATTGGATGGTTGGGAGGGATGGAAATCCTATCCAAGTAATCGACTGTAAGGATCAAGTTGAATCGAAGTGGGGGAGAGTTCTCCCAGAGATTCAGGAGCAGAAGGGAGCGTGGATTCGGGATGAGTTTGCATCCTCATTAGGAAGGCAGACGACTCAAATGGTTGTGCGAGTTGGGAGTTTTGGAAACTTCTCAGCATGGAGTTCGCATTTTTGTAATTACAGATGTCTGGTTTGGGAAAAACCAGGTGGGAGGATTGTCAGCAGTAGGGATGGGATTTAGAACCGGAAAACCGGACCGGAACCGGAATCGGACCGGAACCGGAACCGTTAGAACCGGAATATATAGAACCTGTTCCGGTTCCGGGTTTAAAAATTGGATTTATCTGGGTTCCAGGTAATCTAAGTTTGGATCCATCAGGTCCGGGTAAACCGGGTCTAAAAACCGGAACAGATGTTTGGAACCGGAACTACTTTTAGGGCCGGAACCGGTTTTTGTGAAACGTTTAAAAGATGCATATCTCATCCGTTTCAACTCCGATTGACATGCGGTTTTTTCCAACATGTATTTTAGAGTTTGTACACGATTTTAGACTATAAATTTTCCATTTTTAGTATTATGTTCATTGACTTACAGTCCTCCAAAGTCTAGATATCAAAGCTGGAAGTTTTTAGTTTTTTAGTTTTTTTTGTATTCGGTGAAAGTTTTAAAACATGCATATCTAATTCGTTTGAAGTCGGATTGACATGTGGTTTTTTCTAACTTGTAGTTTACAGTTTGTACATGATTTTAGACTATAATTTGTCATTTTTGGTTTAACATTCAATGACTTACAGCCCTCCGAAGTCGGTTCTAAACCCACTTTATCCGGTTCCAACCTACCTACTTTGATGTTTTCGGGTTTTCCGTTTCTAGACCCACTTTACCCGAAACCGAACCAGAACCGGTTCCTTTATACCAGTCCGGTTTCCGGTTCTACAAAATCCCGTTAACCGGTTTCGGGTTTTCCGAGTTCGGGTCCATCTGGTCCGGGTTTGGACCCACTTTCATCCCTAGTCAACAGGGTTCGATTGAGTCAGGGCGTAGATAGTGAAAGCGGCCGGCATGGGATGCCTTCGGATTGGTAGTCAGTAGTAGAGGTAGCCTGGAGACTATAGTGAGACTGCGGGTTTGTCGCAGCATTTGTTAGTACCTAAGTAGAGGAGTGTGGGCGAGGGCCCATATCTCCTAAGTTATAGGAGTGAGGGCGAGGTCTCGTGTCTCCTAGTTAGCGGAATTTGGGCGAGGCCCATATTTCCTAGTTAGCATGATGGGAATCAGGAAAGGATAGTTCATAGAAAATTAGTAGGGAGTTGTTTTGCATGGCCCTAAAGAGGTGAGACCTTGGGAGGGGCCGCTTTAAGGTATAGTTGGGTGAGACCCGTGGGCAAGGCCCGTATGTGAGTAGTAGTGCAGGTGGGACCTGGTAGAGACCTTGAGGTCAGGTTAGGGGATCGAGTGTCCCAGAATTCGTAGAGCCAGGGTGGCAAGGTAATTAGAGCAATAGTAGAGAGTGGAAGTATCCTTCGGGAGTCATTGGGAGCGACGAAGCGATTGAGATTAGGTTCAGTAACCGGTGGGAGTCCGGTGATCCAAATGAATGTATATTAGTTGGGACCGGGGTGGTCTCGGTTCATCTGGAAAGCGGATAAGAGACAGCAGGATTTTCAGTCGGGAGCAGTATTTATAAGAAATTTTGTATGGGGCAGTTAGTTGATCGGTTGGGTAAGACCCGTGTTTTCAGGATTGATGGTAATTAGAGTTTTCTCAGGATTATTCTGTAGAAGAAACGGGCGGAAGACCAATGGATATGGTCGGTAAGATATGTGTTCTTCGGACAGGAGTGTCGAGAACAGATTGCATGGTAGCTGGTCGTAGCAGACTTCGAGGACGAAGTCTAGTTTAAGTGGCAGAGAGTTGTAACACGCAGAACCGGAAGACCAAGAAAGGAAAGGAAAACCCTAAGTCAAATGGGTCAACTCGTCGAGTCTATGAGTGAACTCGACGAGTTAGAATGGGTTTCGCGTCGAGCTTTAAGTGACCGACTCGGTGAGTCAGGTCTGGGTTGGGAAACCCTAAATTCCGGACTTGTTACCCTATTTAATCAACATTTCAGGCCTCCATCACTCCCTTTACCTGCTCTCGAAACCTTAAGCCTCCATTGAAGTGATCTTAAGCTTTCCTTGCCATTTTTGGGTGATTTGAAGCTAGAAGGAAGAAAGGAACCTTTGGTGATTCAAGAAGGGGCAGTAGATCCAGAGTTTGTGTGATATTTTAGATCATTAGAAGGTATGAAGCTCCTACCTTGGCTGTTACTCATTTAGATCCCCTTTCCTAGTTAAATTTTGTCACTTTTGGGACATTTCCAAGACCAATCCGAGTATTGTGCCATTGAGGACAAAGAAGACTTCAGATCGGAGTACTTTTGGGTTCTAGAAACTCAGAGTTGTTAGATTTTTCCACCCATGGCTCCATTCTATGTCATAGACCACCATTTTTCCTTGGATTTGGTGTTTTAGCTTCATAACCCTTTACATGCACATAAATTTAGCAACTTTATGTGTGATGCTAGCCTTAGGAGTCCAGATCTGCGATTGGGAAGCGATGGAATTGACTGAACTCGATAGGATGAAAATGATGAAGGTGAACTCGGCGAGTCTGTTCTTGGACTCGGCGAGATGAGTCGAAACCCTAACCTCTTCTCGATGCGAGTCGATTTAGTGAGTTAATGCAGTGACTCGGTGGATTGGTCAGAACCAGGACTAGGACTCGAAAATTGAAGGACTCGACGAGTCGCGGGGTGACTCGGCGAGTCAAGTCGCGATTGTGGGGGCTTCTGAATCCATGAACTCAGCGAGTCAATAGGCTGACTCAGAGAGTAGGGTCAACCTGGAAGGTTGTCTTTGACCAAGACTTTGACTTTAACCAAGACTTTGACTTTGACCAGGTTTTACTTAGTTTGACTTCTGGAGGTCAGTTTAGGACTAAATGTTATATTGATATTGAAGCTCGGGGATCTATTGGAGCAATGTTTGGGGAGTTGTCAGATAGCAGTCAGAAGAGTATCAATCAGAGCTTCAGCAGTGCAAGGTGAGTTTTCCCTTTGTGTGGATGGGTCTACGGCCACAATGTCGGCCCATGTAGATATGAGTAGGAAGACCCGTGGGTAGCCCTAGGTACAGTATGCTAGTATAGTAATCAGGACCAAGGTCCAATGATAGCGGGTGGGTGCCCAAGGAATGGTTTATATGATAGTTTATACTTGTTGTCTGTGTGATACATGTATGTGCCTGGTAGGGAGGTGAGTGTGGTGGAGGTCCCATACCTCACCAATAGCAGAGTATGGACGGTATTCCATATCTCATTAGCAGCCGAGCAGGGGCGAGGCCCAAGTTAGGAAGGGAGTGAGTGTGGGCTGGGCCCGTGTCTTATTATAAGAAGGAGTGTGGATGGGGTTCCATGACTCATCAGTAGCAGGACAAGGGCGAGGCCCAAGATAGGCGAGGCCTTAGAACAGGATTCAGTAGTATATGTTAGTTTATGTGTTGCGGTATGTTTATGTGTTAGTATATATTAGCGGGCGAGGCCCAGAGACAGGTTAGAGAAATAGATATGTACACCGAGTGGGGCTTGAAGCCAGGCGGGGCCTGTTGTAGCGGGCGAGGCCTGAGGTAGATGGAGAGGCCCAGTATTTGCAGTATGCAGTTTTGTGTGGTATGTGGTAGGTTGGGGGAACTCATTATGCTTCGTGCTTACGGTTTTTAGTTTTGGTTTCAGGTACTTCCGGTAGTGGAGGGAAGAGCTCGGGATGATCGCATGGCACACACCATTAATTAGGCAGTCTGGGATGTTTTACTCTGATAATGGAAATATGCTTTGCAATTAACACTCTGGTTTATGTTATGATTTTATTTATGGTTTGACAATTATGTTTTAAGTAATGTTTTAAAAAGGAAATTTTTAGACTGTATTTTTGGGATGTTACAGATGTCTAGAAGATTCGGGCCTCACTCACACTCCGCTGCTAACATGGATACAAGTATCACACAGACAACAAGTATATCTATCAAACAGTCACATAACTATACTCAAATAATGTTATTAGATACGGGCTTGGCCACACTCTACTATTGATAATACACATAACATATACGGGTCGGCCTTGGTGCCTTCGACCCACTCTACTAGAGGAAAACTCACCTCTCAAACTGGATACTGAACTCGTGGGTGAGGAATCTCTGTTGGCTGCTCCCACGACATCTCGGCTATCACTATACAATAATACTTAGTCAAAAAATCTGACAATCTTGCTTAGGGTAAAATGACTGATATGCCCCTGGTCAAAGTCAAAGTCAACTCCCAGTCGACTCAACTTGTCGAGTTAGCTTCTAACTTTTCGAGTTCCAACACCATTCAGCCTCACAATAAACCCAGCCAACCCGTCGATTCCCTTCACAGACTCGTCGAGTTCTGCCTTGTGCAAGATTAGAACAAAATGACTCAACTCGTCGAGTTGGTCTCTCAACTCATCGAGTTCCTTAAGTCATGACACATCGAGATCTCTTCTCAACTCAACGAGTTCTTTCACAACTCGTCGAGTTCTTCCTATCATAGCATCGGGACAATTACGGGCAATTCGTCGAGTCCCTCCTTGAACTCGACGAGTTCCTCAGTCTTCCTTATTTAAAATCCTTGACAAACTTTTTGAGTTGTCTCCTGGACTCACTGAGTTGATCCAAAGTCATACAAGAAGATAGTTACAATCCGACTCGCCGAGTTGGATATACAACTCACAGAGTCCCCTCAAGCCTAAACTTGTTTCGTCGATTCTAATTGATTCTAATGCCACAAACTCACAGATCTGGACTCTTTAGGCCAACATAACACGTAAAGTTGCTAACTTTACGTGCATGCATGGTGTTATGAAGCTAAAACACCAAAACCAAGCTAAAATAGAGACCTAATGCATGGAATAGGGACATAGTTGAATAAAGGTGGAAACCTTGAGCTTCTAAAGCTCAAGAGAGTCCAAATCTTAATTCCTAACTCCACCAAGAGCCCAAAAGCCGGAAATGGCCAAAAGTGACAACAAGCAAGCTTAAATGAAAATCTAAGTGAAAAGGAGCCAAGGTATAAGCTTTATACCTCTAATAAGTTTAAAATGCAACCCAAGCTCTAGATCTTCTACCTTCTCCTTGGATCTTCTAGCCTTTCCTTTCTCCTAGCTTCAAATCACAAAATGGCAAGAAAAATAGCTCAAGAACACACAAGGTTGATTAGGGTTTTGAAAGTAGGTGTCAAAGTGATGAAGGTTGGGGTTAAGGTTGAATAAGGTGCTTAAATAGGGTGCAAAACCCCAAAATTAGGGTTTCACCCTGGCCGAGCTACTCGTCGAGTGGATAACTTAAACCCATCGCATAGTCTGCCCTCTAATCAACGAGTTAGGGCCACCAACTCGCCAAGTCCTTCTTTCAAAATAAATAAATAAATTGTGTACCAAGAAACCAAGCGTTACACATCATTTTGAACCACTTAGAGATAAAAATCTCTAATTTTGATGAAGTTTTGCTTAGATCTTTTTAGCCATGGATATGTGTTTATTTTGGTTTCATAAGCTTGGTGTTTATAAGTATGGTTTACTTTAAATCATATGAGCTATCCTTTCATACGTTATGAAGAGTTTAGATTCATAAAAATGAAATCTTGCTCCTTAGTTTCCCTCCACGCATGCTATTTAATGCTTTAGAGCTTGTATTATATTGGGGTTTTGGTATTGGGCACTTAATAGCCATGCAAGATCATAAAGTTGGAAACTTTATGATTAAGGACATCATTTGAGGACTAGATCTGGATTTTGGATGAAAGGGTTTAAGGGATTAAGCTCTTAACAGAAGAAAAGGTTGGCTGACACGTACGTTGGGCTTACGTTATGGTACGTTGCGTTTATGTGGTCAACAACCTGCATTTTGGTCAAGATGCTAGTACATCGTGCGTACAAGCTGGGTACGATGGGCGTACTCAGTTGAGTTGATTCGATTAACTTATTTGACTTTCGACTTTGACCAAGTTTTACCTAAGGGTATTTAGGGTATTTGAGTTGTAGTTAAGATTGGTCACTATTTGATGTATAGGTAACTTGTAGAGCTGATAATCAGAGTAGTGTCCTATTCAGCTATCTTTCCAGACTGAGAGGGGAGTTTTCCTCACTATACTTGTGGGTCGAAGGCACCAATGTCGGTCCATTAGATTAGATATATTGGTTTGTTGTGTGATGTTATGTTGTAAGTATGTATTCACTATTTATGTGATTAAACTGGTAGATTTGTATGATTACATGTATTGTTGGATATGTGTTAGACTAGTAGATATGTAGGACTACTTGTGTTTGTTGATTATTGATTGTTATGGTATATGTCGACATGCTATGGTTTGTTGGATTGAGGGGGAACAGCTCGTGCTGAAGGCCAAGATACCCAAGGCGATCCGGATAGACTAAAGACCTACAAGGCGGTCCAGTCAGGCCAAAGGCCCAGAGAGTGGTCCAGGTAGGCTGAAGGACCGGTGAGGTGGTTCATCATCCTAAAGGCTCTGAGAGCGGTCCAGATAGTCTATAGGCCTGCGAGAGGGTCTATTCAAGATGAAGGCTCGTGTATGGATGTTGTTGTCTGTATGGTTGTGTGTGTGGTACCTTGGGGGAACTCTCTAAGGTTTGGCTTACATTTTAAGTTATATGTTTTAGGTACTTCAAATTATTCGGGAAAAGCAAAGGCATGATCGTGCATGTCCTTTTGATTTCTTTTTTTTTTATATTATTGGATCTTAGGGTACTCTGATTTATGATTATTACTTTTGGAACAATGCTTTGTAAACAGTTATGGTCTTTGGAATTGTTTTTAAAAAATGAAAATTTTACTCTGGTTTTTGGGATGTTACAAGTACGCCAAAACATTCTATAAAAAGCAAGCTTCGGCAGTCTCATTTCCACACCTCTCAAACACTCTCCCTCACTCTCTCGATTTGTGTGTCACTACCCCATAGCGATTCTCGAAGTTCGGACTTTTGGTTTCCACCGTACAACAACGGTATCATAACTCACAGGAAAGTTCATGACCCCATTTTCCAAACCTTTTCGGGGGGGGGGGGGGGGGGGGGAGGATACATTTTAAAATTCAACTATTACATAGTTATTACTAATTGTATAAGATTGGTTAAATAATTATGTTCATAATATTATGATGATATTATGTTGGTAGATACACTGCCCAACTTTTAAAGTTAATATTATGTCTAGTTGTTATATTGATTCATGCTGATAGAAAACCTGGTATCTAGTTGTTACACTGGCTAGTTGCGAAACACCGATACTCTAGTCGTTATTATAGTCACCATTTAGATAAGCTTAGTACCTTGTGGTTACTCTGCTTAAATACTTGGCTACGCAAAACACATTAATTATACATATTTATACACACACACACACACACACACACACACATATATATATATATATATATATATATATATATATATATATATATATATATATTAGTAACTCACATAAATACAACAAGGAATCACAGCACGACCGACTATGGAAGGTCCCCAAAACAAGAGTTAGATGAGACATGATTCATCAACACGTTGAAAGACTTTCAACTAGCCTCCGACCTATAATCATTAAATCTTAAGTGAATTGGAAAGATATGTATAGATCTATACAGGATTAACACTCCCACCTGTGGTTGCTAGCTACAACCTGACGGCAAGTCAGAGCAAGCATAATTTTCTAAACACATTTGCGACGTTCGATGAAGTGTCATGGTTTTTTGGGGAACGCTCAACAGTCATAGCTCGATTATTGGAACTCGGCATAACTTTGTTAAACTAAAACTATCTTATAATACTACTAGGAAACAACATAAGAGAGTCTCGATAGTACACACAAACTCGAGGAAAGTGAGTTTAGGATAAACAAGATAACTAAAACAACCACACGACATTTTATAATACTAGAACATGTGGACTCACCAACATTATGTTGGCCTTTTAAAAACCACATGTATTCTAAAGAGAATGAACCCAGATGAAGAGAAAGGTAACTCCGGTGATGCAGCTCGAAGTCTATGTGCTTTACTATTGTACTTTGTTTTTGTGACCTAGCTGTACCTCGAACAACTTTGTAATATATTTTATTTAATGAATAAAAAGTGACGTTTAATATATCACTGTATTATTCAATGTATGTATGTGGCATCGGGACTTGCTTCGGGGCTCGGGAATGATACCGGGGCTTCGGGATAATTCTTGCACAAAAAACGATGAAAAAACGTGAGAGAAAGGGAAGAAATGAGCAAAGAACTCGGTTGTCTTCGCATCCCTTTTATAGGGGGCTGAAACCCGATTTACGTTGGGCGTAATGTGGATCAGCTCGCTGACTCCCCCTTTTGGATAATATCGGATAATTTTTATTTAAATTAAATATCGAAAATATTTAATAAGCTTCAAAAATTCATATCTTCCTCATACGAACTCCGTTTTCGACGTTCTTTATATCCCCGCGTACGTGAGACTATGCTCTACAACTTTTGTTTAGACACTGTCGGATAATTTTGAGTTTATTTTTATTATTTATTTTTAGTCGGCCGGGACAGGAAAACTCTGTTATAAATTCATAACTTCTTCATCTGATGTCTGTTTTCGCCTATCTTTTGATCGTTTCACTACTATTAACGAGATCTTCGATTCTCATTTAGATTGTTTCGGCTAAAAACCGCTCGGTCTCAAATCGAGTATTCGGGCTGCATACTGCTAAGTCGAAACTTAGAAAAATCATAACTTCCTCATACGAAGTCAGATTTGGGCGTTCTTTTTATGCACGCTCTCAGTTTAACGAACTCTACGAATTTCGTTTAGATTGCTAAGGCTAAATATTGCTCTAACATAAATTTCACTTTTTACGTCATTCAGCATTGCCGGTTCTGTCGCGAAACTCGACAGGTCATAACTTCTTCGTTATAACTCAGATTTCGACATTCTTTATATCTTCGGAATCCTTGTTTCGACCACTACATCTTTATTCAAAGATATCGGGCTTATCTCACACTTTAAATTTGACGCTTATTTTATTCTTAATTCATTAAATTATAATGATTAAGAAAATAAACACATAATTCACATAATACTCAAATATTTCATCATTAATACTTCAAAAAGAGTTACATTGGTTAACCTAGACTATTAGTGATGGGTTTTACACATAAGAACTTTCCATATGTGCACATACAACCCTATAGCTTGGATCTAGGTTTCACTAATTGAACATGCAACATATCCAAGACTTTCATGGATAGATCTAATGTAAACTAATAATCAAAATCATATGAAAATAGATCTAGAATAATACCCTGAGTTACTTGCTTGAAACCTTCTTCTTCTTGGAGCTTAGAGTCACAAATGTCACTCCTCTAATGGCTTACAAACACCAACTAGCAAGAAGATGATTTGAGAGAGATGAGGAAGAGGGAAATCGGCTCTAGGGTTTCTCCAATCACAAGAGTGGCCGATTTTCTGAACCCTATGGGTCTATTTATACTGTGAGCTCCTAGGGTTTCAAAGTCTCCCACTTGGATAAGTCTAGTAACTATAAACGCGAACACAATCCGATTAGCAATCGTAGCTCTCAAAGATGCTGTCAACTCTGATATTATCAGTAACCTGTCCTTTAGATAAGGGATCGTACAGTCCTCTATTTTGATATTGTGCAGACGATTATTATACTTGTCGTCCAGCAACTATGTTCTCAATCTCAAATTTATTCGACATAGAACTTAATTGAACACATTAATTTAATCCTGACTGGGTCCGGCACATAAGTCAAATTAAATCATCGAGCGGTCGTGATATCGCTTTTACCCTCTTAGAATAAAAGTAACAGATAAACTTTGACTTATATGCATTTACTTATCGACTTCCCAACTATACACAACAATGCGTTTTATGACATCAATTTACTGATGAGGTTTCGCATCATCAATGTACAACCAATTAGTAAATAATAAACCATATATCTAGGTTATAAGACCATATGATATTATCGTCTTGCGGTCACCTCAAAGTGATTCCAGTAAGCGCGGGTTTATTCCAATGCTCAAACCTTGTTCATAAGCACTCATGAACGTTGTAGCAAACCTTTGCTATGTCTAATACCATTTAGACAATCTACACACCAATTCACAACAATCTTCATTCATACCTACTTCCAACATATGAACGATTGTGGAGAGTTTGAATAATTTGATTATTCTTAATAAACTCAATTATTCTGGAAGTCAAAACATGCAAAGTGAAACAATAGCTAAACAATTAACAAAAGACAGTAACATTACCTACAAATAATACTCCTTTATTTAATCATCAAATGTCAATTACATTTATCTATTACACGTTTCTAATACTATATAATCTAAACTAATATCATCCTTCAGCCCAATACTCCTAGCATGATGCAAGTGCTTAACGTTGCTCAGTCCCTTCGTAAGCGGATTTGTTGGGTTATCTTCTGATGATATCCTCTTAACTACGAGGTGTCCTTCTTCTACTCAATGCCTAATAAAGTGATATTTTCTGTCGATATGCCGAGATCTACCATGATCCCTCGGTTCCTTGTCAAGGCAACCGCTCCTTCATTACCACAGAAAATTTCAATGGGCTCCTTTATGGCAGGTACAACTCCAAGATCGCCAATGAAGTTCTTCAACCATATTGCCTCCTTTGATGCTTCACTCGCTGCAATGTACTCTGATTCACACGTTGAATCAGCTATTGTTTCCTATTTGGAACTTTTCCAAGTTACTGCTCCTCCATTAAGGGTAAAGACCCATCCCGACTGTGAACGGTAGTTGTCCCTATCGGTCTGGAAACTGGCGTCACTATACCCTCGCATCTTCAAGTCATCACTTCCTCCAAGAACTAGAAACCATTCCTTGGTCCTCCGAAGGTACTTAAGGATATTCTTGACCACAATCCAATGCGCTCTACCAGGATTCCCTTGATATCTACTGAACATGCTCAAAGCAAAGGCCACATCAGGTCGAGTACAAGTCATAGCATACATGATCGAGCCAACTGTGGAAGCGTAAGGTACTCGACTCATCTCAACTATCTCGGCTTCGGTACTCGGACATTGAGTCTTACTCAATTTGGTATTACTTTGTATCAGTAGTTCTCCCTTCTTTGAGTTTTCCATACTAAAACGTTGCAGTACTTTATCTAAGTAAGTATTCTGACTAAGTCCTATTAGTCTCTTACTTCTTTCTCTCACTATCCTTATTCCGAAAATATAGGAAGCCTCTCCGAGGTCCTTCATAGCGAAGCACTTCCCGAGACAGGACTTTACCTCCTGCAGAGTCGGAATGTCGTTTCCTATGAGCAGTATGTCATCGACATACAAAATGAGAAAGATAACTATGCTCCCACTGGCTTGGACATATACACATGATTCATCTTCGCTTCGTACAAATCCAAACACTTTAACTTTATCATCAAAGCAAAGATTCCATCTGTGAGACGCTTGCTTAAGTCCATAAATGGACTTCTCAAGCTAACACACTCTATTTGGATGCTTCGGATCAACAAAACCCTCTGGCTGAGCCATGTAAACATCCTCAGCCAACTTCCCATTAAGGAAAGCAGTTTTGACATCCATTTGCCATATCTCATAATCATGAAATGCGGCAAAAGCTAGCATCACCCTAATAGATTTTATCTTCGCAACTGATGAGAAGGTCTCATCATAGTCAACTCCGGGAGTTTGAGTATAGCCCTTCACAACCAATAGCGCCTTGTACGTGTGCACATTCCCATCCATGTCGGTCTTCTTCTTGAAGATCCATTTGCACCCAACCGTCTTACGTCCGGGCACATTGTCAACCAAATTTCAAACTTGGTTGTCAGACATGGACTGAATCTCGCTGTCCATTGCCTCTTTCTATTTAGCAGATTCTGGGCCTGCCATGGCTTCCTTATAGTTGTTAGGTTCATCTAGATTTATTAGTGTACTATCACTAATATATGTGTCCCCTTCGGTAGTAATATGAAAACCATACAACTGGGGTTGAACTCTAACTCTTTCGGAACGTCTAAGAGGTAAGGATTGGTCAATCGGTTCAACCGGAGTTTCCTCCTTGGGTTAAGCGCCAGGGGTAGAGGTTCCTTCATCACTCGACTCTTGAATTTCTTCAAGATCGATCTGCCTCCCACTGTCTCCTTGGCTTATGAGTTCTCTCTCTCGGAAAACCCCTCTCCTCGCAACGAAGACAACATTGTCACTCAGTATATAGAAGAGATATCCAAAGGATTTATGTGGGTACGTTTCCATCCACGTCGGTCTTCTTCTTGAAGATCCATTTGCACCCAACGGTCTTACGTCCGGGCACATAATCAACCAAATTCCAAACTTGGTTATCATACATGGATTGGATCTCGCTATCCATTGCCTCTTTCCATTTCGCAGACTCCGGGCCTGCCATGGCTTCCTTATAGCTATTAGGTTCATCAAGATTTACTAGTGTACCATCACTAATATACGTGTCCCCTTCGGTAGTAATATGAAAACCATAAAACTGGGGATGAACTCTAACTCTATCGGAACGTCTAAGAGGTAAGGACTCGTCAATCGGTTCAACCGGAGTTTCCTCCTCGGGTTGAGTGCCAGCGGTAGAGGTTCCTTCATCTATCGACTCTTGAATCTCTTCAAGTTCGATTTGCCTCCCACTGTCTCCTTGGCCTATGAGTTCTCGCTCTCGGAAAACTCCTCTCCTCGCAACAAAGACAACAATGTCCTTCGGTCTATAGAAGAGATATCCAAAAGATGTCTGCGGGTAGCCGATGAAAATACATCGCTCACTTCGAGGTTCGAGCTTGTCGTGAGTATCTCGTCTTACGAAAGCCTCACAACCCCAAACCTTGATGTGTGCCAACGAGGGAGATTTCCATGTCCACATCTCGTGAGGTGTTTTGGCAACCTTCTTAGTAAGGACTCGGTTAAGGATATGGGCGGTAGTCTCTAAGGCATACCCCCAAAATGAGATAGGTAGTGAAGCACGACTCATCATAGAACGAACCATGTCTAACAAAGTTCGATTGTGCCTTTCTACCACACCATTCAACTGCGGTGTCCTAGGTGGCGTAAATTGTGAAACTATTCCACATTCCTTGAGATAGTCGTGGAATTCAAGACTTAGGTACTCTCCTCCCCGATCGGATCGAAGCATCTTGATTTTCTTTCCCAACTGATTCTCCACTTCATTCTTGAACTCTTTGAACTTTTCAAACGTTTCAGACTTGTGCTTGATTAAGTAAATATACCTATATCTACTATAATCATCGGTGAAAGTCACGTAGAAGCGGTTTCCATCATTTATGGTGGATCTAAAGGGCCCACATACATCGGTATGTATGAGATCCAATAAACCCTCACCCCTCTCACAAGTGCTAGCGAAGGGTGACTTGGTCATCTTTCCAAGTAAGCAAGATTCACACGTGTCATCTTCCCTAAGGTCGAATGACTCCAACACTCCATCCTTTTGGAGTTGGGCTATGCGTTTCTTGTTGACATGTCCAAGACGACAATGCCACAAATATGCTTTATCCATACTATTGGAAGAATCTATACATAACACATCATTTCCTAGGTTATCTACAACCATAACAGTTTCATAAATTCCATTACAAGGCATTGCTTCAAAGTATAAAACACCATTTAGATAAGCATAAATAGAACCATTCATATTATTAAATGAATATCTAAATCCTTGTCTAAACAAACCATGAAACGAAATGACGTTTCTTGCCATATCTGGCGAGTAGCAACAATTGTTTAAATCTAAACCTAATCCATTACTAAGCGCTAACGAATACACTCCAATCTTGGTGACAGGCGACGATCTTCTGTTTCCCATGATTAGATTTATTCTTCCTCACTCCACATCTCTATCTCTTCTTAGTCCCTGCAAATCAGAACAAATGTGATAACCACATCCTGTATCAAGAACCCAAGAAATAGTATGAGATGAATTATTAGATTTAATTGTGTATATACCTGCAAAAGATGGCTTGATCTTTCCATCCTTGATGGCTTGCAGATATTCCGGGCAGCTTCTCTTCCAATGCCCTATTTTGTGGCAATGATGGCACTCTGCCTCCTTCGGGTTAGGGTTGGGCTTAGCAGGATCAACTTTGGTCCCACTAAAAGAGGAACCATCTTGGGACTTTCCCTTGCGGTGGCTTTTTGACGGAGCCTTCCTCTTCTTTCCCTTTCCCTGCCCTATAGCCAAAACAGGAGCAGCGGTTGGTGCGGGAGTTGGTGCAACAGACTTGTCTTTTAGGTTGCTCTCAGCAGTCCTTAGGAGTCCTTGGAGTTTGCTTAGGGTGACCTCTTCCTTGTTCATGTGGTAGGTCATCCTTAATTGGTTGTAGCATGAAGGCAAGGAATGAAGAACAATGTCGATGGCCAAATCTTCCCCAAAGTTAACATTTAACTTGCGAAGACGATCAACATATCATTGCATCTTTTGCAAGTACACAGTCAACGATTCTCTATTTCCCATCTTAGCGGTGATCATGTTAGTGATGATCTCGTAGCGCTCTTGCCTCGTGCTTTGGTGGTACCTCTCCATTAAGTCTTGATGCATTTCATAGGGATACATGTCCTCATAGGACTTTCGGAATTCTTGGTTCATAGTGGCTATCATGATGCAATGGACCTTCGTTGCATCATGTTCGTGTGTCTCAAAGACAGGCATCTCTTCGGGAGTAGCAATTTCCGGGTTGACCTTCTCGAGCTTTTCATCGAGGACATACTCTTTGTCCTCATAGCGTGGAATGGTGCGAATGTATCTTATCCATTCGCTAAAGTTCGTACCATCAAAGGTCACCTTTTGGGAAGACTCATTAACATAAATGAGTTAGCAGCAGCGTTGTTTGTGTTCGACATCTACAAATAGAAAGGACAAAGTTTGATTAGAATTTGGATCCCTAATTAAACACCCAAAATGAAAAATTAGGGCTAGGACCCAACAACATTATTTACATATTAGAAAAGGGATGCTGTAATCCAACACGCAAATAATTTAGAGGTAAGTGAATGACGATTCACTAATTCTTCACCTTGAAAACATAACCTTAAGTTTTATTGAGAATTCCTAGTTTTTGAGATTCATTGAACTTTTCAATGGCATGTTTAAATCTCGATATGCCCCTCTAGTTTGTGACTGGGATACCGAGGATCACAAAGCGGGTGTGAATTACCATGCAAATCTACATGGTGCCTTCATTGTTACAATCATCTATTCGATGTGCCGGTAAACCACACACGCTCCATCGAACTATGATAAACAATGAATCACCCTTTGCCACCTTTGCTTAGAACCAATTAGTGTGTCGGTAAACCACACACGCTCCACTAACTTCTTAGCAAGGGTGCAAAGTGCAATTTCATGGGATTGCATCAATTCACTTTTCCTAAAGTAACTAAGATTGGGAATTTGATAAAATAGTTTAGTTACTTTATAGGTTCATTATACTTATTAATGAGGAGAGAGAGTTTCCCTATCCTACCCGTTCGGCTAACGACCCTCCACCAGTCAAGCAAGCGGTGGATGTGAGTGTACACCCATTAAGCGTCATTTTATAGGCAGCAACCTTATACCCACCTTATAGACCGGCTTCGTGAATGAGGCCTACTAACGGTAGGACTAGCATTTTAATTTTACTTATATATATATATATATATATATATATATATATATATATATATATATATTAATCCTTTAATAATATAATAGTATAGGGTTGAATTTTAAACTTGTAAAACTCTAGGGGTTGAAATTTAAATTCTTACTAAATTAAACTATTAATCACAAAATTCAAATTTCAAAACTTCGGGATAGAAATTGTGTTGGATAAGGTGTCTAAGTCCATAACTATTTCTGGTATGTACTTGACCCGACCCGGCATGGTCCATTTGGGTAGCATGGCACCATGCAATTGGATAGACTAAATGAGAGAAATAACACTCGTGGTTATTAATATATTATAAGTTCTAATATATTAATAATTTATTTAATTAGTTTGATCAAGAATTAATTTCAGAATTAATTAAGTGATCAAAAGATAACTAATTAAATATATGGGTTGATTATGTAAATCATCCATAACTTATATAGTGGGCTAAGAGGCTCCATGGATAATCAAGTTGGGTTAGACCCATTGGATGCTCCATGGAGGCTCCATGGGAGTTACAAACCCATGGGTCATGGAAATGAAGAGTCATGACACATTAGGGTTTACATGGTGTAAACCTAGATGTGTCAACACTATATAAAGCTCATGTGTTCTCCCAAAATGGGTTAGACAAGAAACAAGAGGGCTAGAGCCGATTTAGAGTGTTATACATTCTCTCCAAGTTTACTCCATAGCATTTGGTGTTGTGTGAAGCATTTGAGGCATCACACTTGGGGTGCTAGGCTCACAAGGTTTCAAGGAACACTTACAACAACAAGGTATGTAGTTCTATCTATTATTTAAGCTAAATTGTTCCCCATGTATGCTAGATAGGATCATATCCTTGGAAATCAACTTTGCATGATAATTAGACAAACATAGATCCAAGGTTATTAGGGTTGCATGTACACTTAGGAAGTGTTGGAATGCTCAAAACCCATTAGTGGTATTAGAGACTAGGCTTGTTTGTTGATTATTTGTGCAATCTGCTTGAAAAATCGAGTTTTCTGCTTTCTGCCCGTATGAACTCGCCGAGTCCATGGGGGGACTCGACGAGTCCATGCACAAATGCAAGCTACTCGACGAGTCAGTTCATGCACTCGACGAGTAGAGGCTGTTGTGGTCAGAGTCTCGACTTTAGTTGCTGGAAATGGACTAGAAACATTACCCTAAATTGTTTTGGTACTTGAAAACATGTTTTAGATGGTGTAATGTTTATGCTAATCCATTTACAATGACAATTATCAAAATTATAAAGTTTTAAATGTAAGTTTTGATTCATGAAAGTGTTCATATTCATGTTCTTGATCTTATGATGTTTAGATGATCATAGGAATTATTTGTAACCTATGTGGTAGATTAATTCATGATCTTTATGTGTTTTAATGGAGTCCATAACTTGTCCTCAAGTTATGGAAAACCAAAAGTCACTTTGTTAAAAACCATTAAAAGAACACATGGGTTATAAAAAATGAAGAGTCTTCATTTTTAATACCCTAATAAACTCATAAGTTACAAGAAATGAAAAGTTTTGAAAGTTTACAAAACTTGCCCTCAAGTTTTGGAACAAGTAAGTCTAGATTAAAAACTTTAGTTCCAACCCTTAGAATTTTAAAAGTTAAAATTCAACCCTTATACTTATAGTATTATGATTTAATAATTATATATATATATATATATATATATATATATATATATATATATATATATATATATATATATATATATATGTATAAGAACAAAGTCGTCTTACCGCTAGTATGCCTCATTCACAAAGCCGGTCTATAAGGTGGGTATAAGGTTGTTGCCTATAAAATGGAAACTTAATGGGTGTCCACTCTCACCCACCTCTTGCTTGACTGGTGGAGGGTCGTTAGCCGAACAGGTAAGACAATGACTTATAAATTCTCATTAAAAGTATAATGATTATTATAAAGTAACTAAATGTTTTATAAATTCCCAATCTTAGTTACTTTAGGAAAAATGTGAATAAGGTGCTAATCCATGAAATTACACTTTGCACCTTGTTTAAGTCGTTGGTGGAGCGTGTGTGGTTTACCGGCACAATAACTTGGACTTAACAAGGAAGGAAAAGGGTGACTTAAGGTTTTTCATGAGGTCGGAAGGAGCGCGTGTGGTTTTCCGGCACAACGATTAAGTGAAAAACATTAAGGGTACCAAGTAATTTGCATGGTTACTTCACACCTTGTTTTGTGATCCTCGGTATCCCAGTCACAAAACATGAAGGACACACTCGAGATTGAAACATGCCATTGAAAAGTTCAATGAATCTCAAAGAATCTAGGAATTTCCAAAAAGCCAAATAAAACCTAATAATTTATATTTCGTTTTCATGGTTGAAATTGGTGAATCGTCATTCACCTACCTTTCAAATATGTTATAACTTGGATTACGGCATCCTTCTTCTAGGTTATAATATATTGTGATTGGATCCTAGCCTTAGTATTACATTTGGGTGTTTTATTAAGGACTATCCCTATATCTAAACTAAACTTACTTTCTTCTTTTCAGATGTCTTCCAACAATGTTACTCCTGGCTCAAACCCTACTGGCTCCTTCACTCTCATGAACCTTTGTGGGAGAGTCATCTTTGATGGATCCAACTTTACTGACTGGATCAGAAACATCAGGATGGTCACTCGTTACGAGAACAAGGAATATGTTCTTAACAAGGAGCTTAAGGAGCTTGAGCCAACTGCTACTCCTGAGGAGTTTGTTGAATATGAGGCACATGAAAGAGATGCTACCAAAGTGGCATGCATCATGATGGCCACCATGACAGCCGAGCTCCAAAAGTCCTATGAGGACTACCTACCTTTTGAGATGCACCACGATTTGATGGACCGCTACCATCAGAGTGCTCGTCAAGAGCGATATGAAATCATCTCCTATATGATCACAACCCGAATGAAAGATGGAGAACCATCACGGGCCACTTGCAGAAAATGCAAAGATTTATGGACCGCTTGATGAAGTCAAATGTGAACTTCCCTAAGGAGTTAGCAATAGACATTATTTTGCACTCCTTACCTTCGTGTTATGATCAATTCCGCATGACATACCACATGAATAAGGAGGAAGTTACACTTAGCAAACTTCAGGGACTCCTAAAGACCGCAGAATCAGGTCTTAAAGGTAAGTCGATTGTGTCCACTCCTGCTACTATTCCAAACTCAGAACCTGTCCTGGCAATCGGGAAAGGTAGAGGGAAGAAGAGAAAGAACCCTTCGAAGGGTACCAAGGGTAAGACCCTTGATGGCTCCTCTTCTAGCAGAACCAAGAAAGGTTTCGTTACACCTTCTTCTGATCCCAAAGAGGCTGAATGCTTCTATTGCCATGAAAAGGCGCACTGGAAGCGTAACTGCCCAAAGTACCAGCAAGATTTGAAGGATAGGAAAGTTAAACCCAACCATTCAGGTATTTACACTATCTCATCTAATAACTCACTCTATTCTAACTCTTGGGTCCTTGATACCGGTTGCGGTATTCATATTTGTTCTGAATTGCAGGGACTAAGAAGAAGTGAGAATGTGGAGCATGGAAAGATAAACTTGATCATGGAGAATAGGAAAGTTTCACCTATCACCAAGATTGGAGTTTATACTTTGTTTCTTAGTAGTGGATTTACTTTAGATTTGAATAAATGTTGTTATTCGCCAGAAATGGCAAGAAATGTTATTTCCTTTCATGATTTGTACAAACAAGGTTTTACCTTTTCTTTTGATAATGAAACTGGTGGAATAAATGCTTTCTTTAATAATGTGTTTTATTTTAAAGCATTACCTTATGATGGTGTGTATGAAGTTGTGTCTGTTGTAGATAATTTAGGAAATACTGTATTGTGTATTGATTCTACCAATGATAATAACTTGGATAAAGCATCATTATGGCGTTGTCGTCTTGGACATATAAGCAAGAAACGCATAGGCCAACTCCAAAAGGATGGAGTCTTGGAGTCATTTGACCTAAAGTCAGATGATAGTTGCGAATCATGCTTACTTAGAAAAATGACAAAGTCGCCTTTCACTAGTTCTTGTGAGAGGGGTGAAGGTTTGTTGGATCTTGTACACACAGATGTGTGTGGACCCTTCAAACATGCCACAAGGGATGCTAATCGTTATTATGTGACTTTTACAGATGATTAAAGTAGATATGGATATGTCTACTTAATCAAGCATAAGTCAGAGACTTTTGAAAGGTTTAAAGAGTTTAAACATGAAGTCGAGAATATATTGGGCAAGAACATTAAGATGCTTCGATCCGATCGTGGTGGTGAGTATCTTAGTACTGAGTTCCTCGACTATCTAAGGGAATGTGGATTGTCTCACAATTGACACCTCCCAGGACACCACAGTTGAATGGTGTGGCTGAGAGGCGTAATCAAACCTTGTTGGATATGGTTCGTTCCATGATGAGTCGAGCTATGCTACCAATCTCATTTTGGGGGTATGCCTTAGAGACTGCCACCCATATCCTTAATTTGGTCCCTACAAAGAAGGTTGCCAAAACACCTCACGAGATGTGGACTGGAAAAGTTCCTAGTCTAGCTCACATCAAGGTCTGGGGTTGCGAGGATTTCGTGAGACGCGAGACTCATAACAAGCTCGAACCTCGAAGCGAGAAGTGTATTTTCATCGGCTACCCACAAAAATCCTTTGGTTACCTCTTCTACAGACCTAGTGAGAATGTGGTCTTTGTAGCAAGGAGGGTTGTCTTTCGAGAGAGAGAATTTATAAGCCAAGGAGACAGTGGGAGGCAAATTGACCTTGAAGAACTTCAAGAGTCAAGTGGTGAAGGAACCTCAAACCCTAGCAGTCAACTTGAGGAGGAACCTCCTGTTGATCCGATTAAACCTCCAGTTGTACCTCTGAGGCGTTCCACAAGGGTTAGGAATGTACCTGAGCATTACTATGGTTTCCATATTACTGCGGAAGGTGAGGCACTTATTAGTGATGAAACACTAGTAGGTCTAGATGAACCTAACAGCAATGCGGAAGCCATGGCAGGCCCTGAGTCTGCTAAATGGAAAGAGGCAATGGATAGCGAGATACAATCCATGTACGACAATCAAGTTTGGAACTTGGTTGAGAATGTACCAGGTCGTAAGACTGTAGGGTGCAAATAGATCTTCAAGAAAAGACCGACATGGATGGTAATGTACACACTTATAAGGCTCGACTGGTAGCAAAGGGCTTCTCTCAAACTCCTGGAGTGGATTATGATGAGACCTTTTCTCCAGTAGCCAAGATTAAGTTTATTAGCGTATTGTTAGCCATAGGTGCATTTCATGACTATGAAATATGGCAAATGGATGTCAAAACCGCTTTCCTTAATGGAAAGTTGGCTGAGGATGTTTACATGAATCAGCCATAGGGTTTTCTCAGCACAAAGTATCCTAATAGAGTGTGTAAGCTTGAGAAATCCATTTATGGATTAAAGCACACACCTCGAAGATGGAATCTTTGCTTTGATGAGAAGGTTGGCTTCTCTAGGAGTGAAGATGAATCTTGTGTATATGTCAAAGCTAGTGGGAGTATAGTTAGCTTTTTGGTGCTGTATGTGGATGACAAACCACTCATAGGAAATGACATCCTAACTCTGCAGGAAGTTAAGTCCTGGCTTGGGAAGTGTTTTGCTATGAAGGACCTAGGTGAAGTTGCCTATATTCTAGGGATAAGGATCTTGAGAAACCAGAGTAAAAGACTACTTGGACTTAGTCAAAGTACCTACTTGGAAAAGGTGTTGAAGAGATTCAGCATGCAAGATTCCAAGAAAGGAGAGTTACCCATCCAGAGTAACACTAGACTGAGTAAGACTCAGAGCCCGAGTACTGAGGATGAGATAGCAGAAATGAGTCGGATACCTTATGCTTCGGCAGTAGACTCAATCATGTATGCTATGACATGTACTCGTCCTGATGTAGCCTTTGTTTTAAGCATGGTTAGCAGGTATCAGGGGAATCCTGGTAAGGCTCACTGGACAACGGTAAAGAACATTCTCAAGTACCTGCGGAGGACTAAGGACTGGGTCCTTACCCTTGGTAGGAGTGATGACTTCAGAGTTGTAGGGTATAATGATGCTAGCTTCCAAACTGATAGGGATAATTTCCGCTCTCAGTTGGGCTGGGTCTTTACCTTAAATGGAGGAGCAATCTCTTGGAAAAGTTCCAAGCAGGAGATAGTGGTTGATTCAACTTGTGAATCAGAGTATATAGCGGCAAGCGAGGCGGTAAAAGAGGCTATGTGGCTAAAGAACTTCATTGGAGACCTTGGAGTTATACCAGCTATATCGGAGCCTATAGAGATTTTATGTGATAGTGAAAGTGCAGTTGCCTTAGCAAAGGAACCAAGGGATCATGGGAGATCCAGACACATCGAAAGAAAATATCATTTCATCAGACATCGTATAGAAGAAGGACTCCTCGTGGCAAAGAGGGTATCATCGGATGAGAACCAGGCAGATCCCCTCACGAAGGTACTGGGTAGGGTTAAGCATCTCCAGCATGCTAAGAGCATAGGGCTGAAGGATGATATTAGTTTTAGTAGTTAGATAATTTTGAAATTTGTAAAATGTAATTGACATTTGATGCTGAATAAAAGTTGTGTTTATTTATGAGTAAAGTGTTACTATCTTTTGTTAATCGTTTACTTTTATTTCTTTTGCATGTTTTGACTTCCAGAATATTTATGTTGGTTTACATATTATTCAAATTATCCACAGTCGGTCATATGTTGGAAGTAGATATGAAGTAAGACTATCATGAGTTGATTGTAGAGGTCTAAGGTGTTGGACATGGCCTCAACACTCATGAGTGCTCATAAGTTCTGAGTATTGGATTCAACCCACGCTCGCTGGTATCACTTCATGGAATTTATCTCAAGTGATCGCGAGACGGTAATATCATGTAAGTCTTCAAACCTAGAGATATGACTTGTTAACTATGAGTTAGTTATGCATTGAACGTGCGAAACCGCATTAGTAACTCGATGTTATAAAACGTGCGTTTGTGTGTAATTTAACAAGTAGTAGAACAAGCATATGAGTCAAAGTTTATCTGTTCCTTCTTGGATTAGAAGCTGATATCTGGGCCCCTCGATGATTTTGTTTTGACCTATGTACCGGGCCCGGTCAGAACTAAGTTGATGTGTTCAATTAAGTTCTATGTCAAACAAATCGGAAATCGGGAAACAAACTGCTGGACAATAAACAAGACTATGTTCCATGTGTTTGTCCGGCTGATATCTAGAACAGAGGATTATATGATCCCTTATCTGAAATGGCGTACCATCATCTTCTCAATTCTGAGAAACCTTGAAAAGAGCTATGATTGCCGATCGGTTCCTGAAGTCATACTTGCAGTTATAAAAATTAGACTTATCCAAGTAGGAGACTGTTGGATAAGGTGTCTAAGTCCATAACTATTTCTGGTATGTACTTGACCCGACCCGGCATGGTCCATTTGGGTTGCATGGCACCATGCAATTGGATAGACTAAATGAGAGAAATAACACTCGTGGTTATTAATATATTATAAGTTCTAATATATTAATAATATTATTTAATTAGTTTGATCAAGAATTGATTTTAGAATTAATTGAGTGATCAAAAGATAACTAATTAAATATATGGGTTGATTATGTAAATCATCCATAACTTATATAGTGGGCTAAGAGGCTCCATGGATAATCATGTTGGGTTAGACCCATTGGATGCTCCATGGAGGCTCCATGGGAGTTACAAACCCATGGGTCATGGAAATGAAGTGTCATGACACATTAGGGTTTACATGGTGTAAACCTAGATGTGTCAACACTATATAAAGCTCATGTGTTCTCCCAAAATGGGTTAGACAAGAAACAAGAGGGCTAGAGTCGATTTAGAGTGTTATACATTCTCTCCAAGTTTACTCCATAGCATTTGGTGTTGTGTGAAGCATTTGAGGCATCACACTTGGGGTGCTAGGCTCACAAGGTTTCAAGGAACACTTACAACAACAAGGTATGCAGTTCTATCTATTATTTAAGTTAAATTGTTCCCCATGAATGCTAGATAGGATCATAGCCATGGAAATCAACTTGGCATGATAATTAGACAAACATAGATCCAAGGTTATCAGGGTTGCATGTACACTTAGGAAGTGTTAGAATGCTCAAAACCCATCAAATTGAACTTTTCAAAACAATAGGGATCAAATAACAAATAATTCAAATTAATCAATTAATTTCATAATTATCTATATTTGACCTTATTAAATTTTATTCATTAGATAATTACCAAATAATCTTAAATAGTCCAATATTTATCATATAAATAATCAATATTTAAAAGATTTGAAATTATCTATATTTATGTCAAGGATAATCATTAAATTTAGTTAAAATTCGGATTTTTACATAATAAAACGATTTAGGTATCAATCCAAGACAAAACAGCAATAAAATCCTGAATTATCCTCTGTCTGACGCTCGGACTCGCCGAGTCAAGCTTTGGACTCGCCGAGTTGGGTCGAACAGAGGTGAAGAAAAATGACTTCCAGCAAGCAAAATAGTTAAGCAACACATTCAATTGAAACCAATCATATCTCTGATACCACTGATGGGTTTTAGACATAAGAACTTTCCCTATGTGCACATTCAACCCTATAGCTTGGATCTAGGTTTCACTAATTGAACATGCAACATATCCAAGACTTTCATGGCTAGATCTAATGTAAACTAACAATCAAAATCATATGAAAACAGATCTAGAATAATACCCCGAGTTACTTGCTTGAAACCTTCTTCTTCTTGGAGCTTAGAGTCACAAATGTCACTCCTCTAATGGCTTACAAACACCAACTAGCAAGAAGATGATTTGAGAGAGATGAGGAAGAGGGAAATCGACTCTAGGGTTTCTCCAATCACAAGAGTGGACGATTTCCTCAACCCTATGGGTGTATTTATACTGTGAGCTCCTAGGGTTTCACCTTAAAACCCTAATTCGATAACTTAGCCTCAAAACAATCCAAATCCTTTCCTAGTTAAGGCGTTGGACGATTTCTAGGTAATCCACAACCCTAAAATCGTCCAACCCATATCAATAAGCATTATCCGCTCAAAATACAACTTTCACACATTTGACAGTTTATACCCTTTTATTCAATTAATCTCTTTAAGTCACCAAATTAATTCCTAATTAATTTATGACTTATATTAATCAAATAATATTACTATTCTTTTAACATATTATTCCTATAATACATTAATAATAATATCTCTTCTCTCTAAATCACCCTATCAAGTTGCTATGGTGAAGGCAACCCAAAAGGATCATGCACAACCGGGTCAAGTGCTTACCAAAAAGAGTTACAGCCTTAGACACTAATCCAACAATTAGGTCAATGATAATGCCTAGCCTTGAAATGCGTTCTCTCCCCCTTAGGATGATTCCGTCCCCGGAATCACACATCAACAAACAAATGCGGATAGCGACTCAACATGTCACTCTCCGTTTCCCAAGTGAGATTTGGCCCAATCAAATGTTTCCAACGGACAAGCACTAATTCGACCATCTTGCGTCGAAGCTTCTTAGTCTTTCGGTCAACAATTGCCTCTAGTTCTTCAATTAACCTCTTGCTTTCATCAATTCTCAATTCAGAAATTGGAATTATATCGGGAACTTCTCCCGTGAACTTCCTCAAATAACACACATGAAAAGTGTTGTGAATTCCATTAAGTTCTTCGGGTAATTCGAGCTTGTAAGCTTGGTTCCCAATTCTCTGAAGAACTTTAAATAGTCCAATAAACCTTGGACTCAACTTTCCCCTTTTACCAAATCTTATAAGTCCCTTACTAGGTGAGACTTTAAGCAAAACTGAATCTCCAACTTCAAAAGTCATCGGTCTTCGCTTCTTGTCAGCATAGCTCTTTTGATGATCTTGAGCTGCTAACATTCTTTCCCTGGTCACTTTCAACTTCTCAGTAGTCTGATGGACCATCTCGGGTCCCATAAACTGCTTTTCTCCAACCTCAAGCCAACAAGACGGCGTACGACACTTCTGTCCGTACAAAGTTTGATAAGGTGCCATCTTTATGCTCGAGTGGAAACTATTATTGTAGGAAAATTCTACCAAAGGTAAATGTTCATCCCAGTTACCTTGGAATTCCAGGGTACATGCTCTCAGCATATCTTCAAGTGTTTGTATTGTTCGTTCGCTCTGACCATCAGTCTGCGGATGGTAAGTTGTACTTAAACATAACTTGGTACCCATTTCCTCTTGTAGACTTTTCCAAAACCTTGAGGTGAAACGGCTATCACGATCCGACACAATCGTTAATGGAACACCGTGAAGCCTCATAATTTCCTTCACGTAAGAATTCGCAAGCTTATCCATAGACCATTTCTCATTGGCTGCTATGAAGTGCGCACTCTTAGTGAATCAATCAACGACCACCCAAATCATGTCGTGACCACTTTTTGTTCTGGGTAGTTTAGTGACAAAATCCATCGCAATGTCTTCCCATTTACCCATAGGCACAGGTAAAGGTTCTAAACTCCCGTATGGTCTCTGATGTTGTGTCTTGACTCTCGCACAAGTCACACACTCGGCCACATACTTTGCAACATCAAGCTTCCTCGTTGGCCACCAGTAGTAGAGTTTCAGGTCCCTATACATTTTAGTACTGCCAGGATGAATTGAGTACATGGTTTTGTGAGCTTCTTCAATCAGAAGATCTCTAGTTCCTCCGGACTTAGGTACCCAAATCCGATCTTGGAACACCTTCAGTCTGTGACTGTTTATACCGAACACTAACGTTTTACCCAAACGTTCCTCCTTTCGGTCATTCTTCTCTAAATCCTCTTCTTGAGCTTTCTTTATACTCTCCACAATTATCGAGGAAACTTCTATTCTCAACACTCTTGGACTTTTTCTCTTGACATTGACTTTCCGACTGAGAGCATCAGCGACAACATTAGCTTTACCGAGATGGTAAAGTATCTCACAGTTGTAGTCCTTGAGTAACTCCAGCCAGCGTCGTTACCTCATATTCAATTCTTTCTGATTAAAGAGATATTGGAGACTCTTATGATCAGTGAAAAGTTTGCACTTCGTGCCATAGAGGTAATGTCTCCATATTTTCAGAGCGAAAACTACCGCTGCCAACTCCAAATCATGAGTCGGGTAATTCTTTTCATGCTCCTTCATCTGTCGAGATGCATATGCTATCACCTTTTCTCTTTGGGTCAAAACACAACCCAATCCAACCCCAAACGCATCGCTATAAACAGCGAAGTCTTCAACTACATCGGGTAGAGAAAGTATCGGTGCCTCGTATAGCTTCTTCTTTAGCTTCTCGAATGCTTCCTTATGCTTATCACTCCAAGCATAAGTAGCTCCTTTGTGGATCAAAGTTGTTAATGGAGTAGAAATCTAAGAAAATCCTTGGATAAACCTTCGATAATATCCGGCTAATCCTAAAAAGCTTCGGATCTTCGTGGGACTTTTCAGTTGTTCCCACTTCATCTCTGTCAGTGATAATCGATAAGGTGCTTTTGCTATTGGCGTGGTTCCTGGTAACAAGTCTATTCTGAACTCCACTTCTCTATCAGGTGGTAATCCAGGAAGACCTTCGGGAAATACTTCTGGATAATCACACACCACTGGAATACTCTGCATCACCTTCTTTTCCTTCTTAGCATCGATCACAAATGCTAAAGATGATGTACATCACTTGGTCAAACACTTTCTGGCTTTCATTAGGGAAATGATTCCAGAATTTACTCGACGTTTGTCCCCGTACACCATAAATGACTCTTTTCCTGGCGGGTTTACTTTTACTTTTACTATCTTCTTTCTGCACAATATTTTGGCATCATTGGCGCTAAGCCAATCCATTCCCAACACGATGTCGAAACCATTTAGTTCGATAGGCAATAATTCCTCGTGAAAATTATTCCCATTCAAGTCAATTAAGATGTTTTTCATACGATGGCTAACAGGTACAAACTTGCCACTAGGTACCTCGACTAATAAAGCATTATCTAGTCTATCAACAGGCAAAGCTAGTTTTCTACCAGACTCATGCGAAATAAAGGAGTATTTGGCTCCAGAATCAAACAAAATTTGAGCAGGTAATTCGTTTACGAGAAAAGTACCTGAAGCGACATTAGCTTCATCCTTCGCAGCCTCAAGTGTCATTTGGAAGGCTCTTGCTTTCGGCTTTGGGGGAATGTTGGGTTTTGCTGCCTCTTTCCTTTTCGAACAGTCTTTCAAAATGTGCTCCTCTTCATTACAGCCAAAACACATCCTTTTGTTGGACGGACACTCATTGGCAAAATGTCCAATTTTTTCCACACTTGTAGCAGGTTACATCCTCACTACATTTCCCAAAGTGTTTTTTCTTGCACTTCTCACACCATTTCGCTTCACCTCCTTTTCCTCCAAACTTTTTGAATCAAACTTCGAAAATTTGCTTCTCTTATTGGAACCTGAGGTTCCTTCAAACCTTCTCTTCTCGCCAACTTAAACCTTGTTAGCGGTTCTTCCCTTGATCATGTCCTCAACAAACTTGGCAGCCCAAATAGCTGCCACTAGAGTAGGTGCCTGATGAACTGGCACTGCGTACTCCCATGAGAGTCCTTTTGCGTACCGGTCAACCCTTGTCAGCTCATCTGGAACGATGTGCAAAGCAAACTCCATTTTGTCGGTGAAAGTGTTAGTGTAATCGTCGACCGACATGCTGCCCTTTGTCAATGTCAGAAACTTGTTCTCCAATTCCAACAGATTTTGAGCTGAGCAGAACTTGCGCTTGAACTGTGCCAAGAACTCTGCCCATGACAATTACAGTGGCTCGTTAGGGCTTAAAGTCTTCCCTAGAGTGTTCCACCAACGAACGGCTCCACCTCGGAACTGACGCACTGCAAAGGTAGTCTGCAACTTGCCTCTGCAGCCACAAGTCATGAAGGCTAACTCCATTTCTGAGATCCAATCCATCACTCTTATCGGGTCCTCTTTTCCAGTGAAGGTCGATGGTTTGCAAGTCAGAAAGTCCTTGTACTTGCATCCTATTCCATCATTCCTTCCATCCTGGTTGTTTTGCCTAACTATCGGTGGGTTGGCTTAACCAATAGACCCACTGAAGTTTCCACCTTCAGAGTGCCCTTCATTCACTTCGGGCTCTTCCACTTGAATTAACAGTTCTACACGATTCTGTTGAAGCAGACGTCTCGTTTCATCCATTTGACGATCCAACATCATCTGAATCATCAATTGTACACCAGCCATTGTTATCGGCTCAGGTGCTGCTGCTACGACAGGTATTTGCTCAATCACTGGTGGTTGATTCCTGTTTTCATCAGCATTTCCAACTCCACTTCTTGTTCTCACCATTTTTTATCTATACACCGAATAAGGTGAAATTAGATCCTTAATCACGATAGATATTCAAATCATCCTTATCACTCCGAAACGTTTACATGCTAGTTCTAAATTCGTAGACGTACGCTTAGAATCCTACACACATAAGGTTTCTAGATCCGGTCGGCAACAGACCATAGATCCGAACAAATAATATCATATATGGCAACATATAACATTTAGCACATAAAAGCATTTTAGGCAACTTTCCTAAAATAAATTAGTGCTCGTGTCTAAAACATAACAGACACATATCTCAAAATTTCACTTAGCATTTTAAGTTTAAGTCTAGAAATCCTACAAATTCCTAGTTCGCTTAAACTAATGCTCTGATACCAACTGTGACATCCCCAAAATCACGGCCATAAAAGACCGGTTTCATTTATGCTTTTAGAATAATTTCAGAGTAAATCCTTTTGATTTAAAAGAGTTGCGGAATTTGTTCCCAAAAACAAAATGTGATAAAATAATATTTACCAAAGCATTTCATAAAGAAATGTATATTCATTATATAATCAAAACGCGGGATGTCATGTTCCGATACAGACCATAAAGCATAAACGATAACATTACAAGTCATTCAACAAATATATACATATACAAACTTGTAAACAAAACAACTTGATGATTCATCCATCTTATGCCCTTGCACCACTTCATGTAATACAAATAAACTGAGTGAGTCAGGCTTGGGAGCCTGGTGAGCATATAGGGTTTTCAACCCACAATAAATAATTATATTTAATTCCACCAACCAACAATTACCCATTCCTGTTATTCTCACTTTACGTCCCTAAAACAACTAACACAAGGGACCTAGTCTTAGAATATTTCATCGGGGTGACAACACATGCATTCGGGGATTTCCCGACAATATATGTCAAATAAGGCAACCATGAGGGGGATGGAGTACAGCGAATGAACACCCAAGTTCATTAACACCTACAGGTGGCGAACCTGCTAGCGTTCCACAGAACTGTCTAGAAAAGTCTGTGGTTGTCATCTAAACTCCGCTAGATGACTGAATCAAAGCAACATCGAGGCCTCTCATCTGTTTATCACACAACTATCTACCCATGTTCTACCCGGCATATTAGTAGATAAAAGTATATATTTTAATACATAGTTTAAAACCTGTATAGCATTCTCATTCAATACATATTCCAAACAACATATGAGACACATACACATAACACATATTTCATAGAGAATAAATCATATCTCTGAGATAGAAGAAAGTGAATATACATTCACACATATAACAACATAATATACACATAACACGTACTTCGTATAAAATACTTCATAATTATGCGTTAGAAGAAAGTAACCACACACTCACTTGATCAAAAGATGATTGGACAGCACTACGGCTTGTAGAAGTAGTATTCTTCGGCAGATCTGGAAGATCTTCACAAAAACCGGACTCCTCGCGGGCAGAGCTTCGGCTCGGGAATTGCACTTCTTGGGATCTTTGGGGCATCGGGACTTGCTTCGGGGCTCGGGAATGATACCGGGGCTTCGAGATAATTCTTGCACAAAAAACGATGAAAAAACGCGAGAGAAAGGGAAGAAATGAGCAAAGAACTCGGTTGTCATCGCATCCCTTTTATAGGGGGCTGAAACCCGATTTACGTTGGGCGTAATGTGGATCAACTCGCTGACTCCCCCTTTTGGATAATATCGGATAATTTTTATTTAAATTAAATATCGAAAATATTTAATAAGCTTCAAAAATTCATATCTTCCTCATACGAACTCCGTTTTCGACGTTCTTTATATCCCCGCATAGGTGAGACTACGCTCTACAACTTTTGTTTAGACACCGTCGGCTAATATTGAGTTTATTTTTATTATTTGTTTTTAGTCGGCCGGGACAGGAAAACTCCATTATAAATTCATAACTTCTTCATCCGATGTCCGTTTTCGCCTATCTTTTTATCGTTTCACTACTATTAACGAGATCTTCGATTCTCATTTAGATTGTTTCGGCTAAAAACCGCTCGGTCTCAAATCGAGTATTCGGGCTGCATACTGCTAAGTCAAAACTTAGAAAAATCATAACTTCCTCATACGAAGTCAGATTTGGGCGTTCTTTTTATGCACGCTCTCAGTTTAAAGAACTCTACGAATTTCATTTAGATTTCTCAGGGTAAATATTGCTCTAACGTAAATTTCACTTTTTACGTCATTCAGCGTGCCGGTTCTGTCGCGAAACTCGACAGGTCATAACTTCTTCGTTATAACTCGGATTTTGACATTCTTTATATCTTCGGAATCCTTGTTTCGACCACTACATATTTATGCAAAGATACCAGGCTTATCTCACACTTTAAATTTGACGATTATTTTATTCTTAATTCATTAAATTATAATAATTAAGAAAATAAACACATAATTCACATAATACTCAAATATTTCATCATTGATACTTCAAAAAGAGTTACATTGGTTAACCTAGACTATTACATCAATGATAATGCCTAGCCTTGAAACGCGAGCGTTATAGTACAGCTAGTTACGCCCAGCGTACCACCATTTTAAGTACTTTTTCCATTAAGTTCTTAATGCTCAAATTTTTCACGTCCAAAAGCTAGATCTAAGTCTAACAAGATGTCCTAAGGCATAAAGTTGGAAACTTTATGCCCTTACATGTCTCATACACACCCAACTACTCCATTAAGACATTTCCAAGGTCTTTTACCCATTCATGAGGTCAAATCTCTCATCAAGCTTCCATTTTTATACTTCTAAATGACTAGGGGACCTCAAATCTGCGTCACATATCAAAAGGGGAGGCTTAGCTCAACAAAAGAGGTCCAAAGTTCACAAAAGGGACAAACCACCAAAACCCTAGCTAGATCTAAAGATTAGAAAGGAAAGATTCAAGCTTTTTACCTCCAGAGGCTTTGCATAATGATTTTGGTGCAGGATTTTGAAGCACACATTTGATCCAAGCTTGCTTGACCACCCCTTCTTCTTGAAATACACACTAAAAAGACCAAAAATGCACTCTTTAAGGCTCAAGAATGATCTCACAAGGTTTCCAAGAGTATATGAACGTTCTATAGCTGGGGAGGCTCTTTGGGGTTTAGTCCAAGGGACTTAAAGAAGTTTAGATAGGCCTCAAGTTCAGGATTTAGGGTTTTGCGTCCCTGGCACGTACGCCCCGTGTAACTTTACCAACTTTACTTCCTTGTTCTGAAGTCCCTTCATCTTCCTATCTAGTATGGCAATCGGCCTCTCGACATAATTTAGGCCCCCATCCACCTGAATGTCATCCAAGGATATAACCGCAGACTCGTCAGCAACACACTTCTGAAGCTGAGAAACATGGAAGGTGTTGTGAATCTGACTAAGCTCCTCTGGAAGCTCTAAATGGTAGGCTACCTTGCCCACTCGGGCTATGATCCTAAACGGTCCTATAAACCGAGGCCCCAACTTGCCTTTTTTACGAAACTTGATAATTCCCTTCCAGGGTGACACCTTCAGCAAAATGAAATCCCCCACCCGAAATTCAAGGTTCGATCGTCATCGATCAGCATAACTCTTCTGACGGCTCTGTGCGACCCACAAACGATCGCGCACTTGCTGGATCAACCCGGTGGTCTTGAGTACCACCTTCGTGCTCCCTATCACCCAATGTTCGACCTTGATATGTGTATTTTTATATATATTTATGTATAACATATCTTAATATTTTAGCCTTTATTATTATTATTTAGAACTAAAATATACTTAATATGCTTTGAAATATTTAATTACAGTAAAAATGGGAGTTGGAATGCAAAAGGAAGAGAATGAAGCTGAAAAGATGCAAAAAGGATATTGCTGGCAGATTGACCCCTCTTCAGTGTTTCGGGTATATCTGATGACTCACAAGTCCAATTGACGAGATTCAAAATGTTCTGGAAACTAGACGAAATTTCCTACGACTTATGTGAGAGGGACTTTTGGCTAATTCGACAATTATCTTATCCAAAATCGGCCTAAAAGCTGGATGGAAATTCCCTCCAAGTTACTTATTCCCCAAGCACCACTTTCCTTATCTTTATTTGCTTAATCCCTAAGCCACATTAGTTTCCTTATTCCAATCCAACTCTAATATTCCATATAATTCCATCTCCATCAACTATAAATACCCCATATCATTCCACCAGTTTCATAATCTATGATATTCCACTTCGACTTGTGCAACAAGAAAACTTCATAGTTGCCGTTTTGAGGATCTAGGAGGCGGCCGGAAGGCCGTTAAGCTAACGGGAGCGGAGATCGGAAGGATTGGAGAGCGGATACATGTCGGTAATCATATGGCTTGTTAACTTGACCATGTTTAGCATTCCATTGTGTTACTATTCTGTATTTAGTTTTTGATTTAGGTGTAAAAACCTTTTACTTTGCGTTTATGATTGAATGAAACTTTGATTATTAGACTAATTGCTATATTAAATAGTTTATTTGTGTTTAATTTATCTTGCCAAGCTTGTTAAAAGATCCTTACGTGTTAATGATGATTATTTTCTGTTAATTGTTAAGTGAATTAAGTTTTATGAACATCTGCTTGATTTGCTTGTCTCTTATGATTTTTGATGACCATCGAGATTATAAGACTAGAAATAACGAATGTAAAACGAGAATTAATTTGAGAATAAGTAAATTAATGTGTGAGCCTTGTTTGATGACCATCAACAAGAGGTTAATTAAATGTCTAAATTGATTAACTAAATTTACAGGTCTTGCTTGATACGAACTGAACACTAGGAAGCATGTTAGTTTAATCAATTGATCACTGTTTAAATTGACTTGTTTGCTAAAGGATTAATTATAGTGAACGCAAATCTAATCATTTTAGGAATCGGTGAACATGAATAAATGAATTTGAGTATGCAATTATCTATGTTTTTAAGGTGTAATTTATCTAAACCAAAGTACCTGAAGAGATTTGCTTTCCTGTTAGTTTATCAAGAGTAGTTAATTAATTGTTAGTTTGATATTTATTTCTTTATACTTTTCATGTAACCTGTAACCTATAATCAAATATATTAAATTAATCCACCGTTCCCTGTGATCGACACCCGACTTATCTAAGCTATACTGTAATCTGACTAGGTACACTGCCTATAAGTGCATAAATAGTCTAAGTTTGTTAGGTTATAAATATTAACATTAGTGGGTACTTTTGTGCACATCAAGTTTTTGGCGCCGTTGCCGGGGAGCGGTTTTCAATTAATTTAGTTTGTTTGATTATTTGTTATTTGTTTTCATTTTTTTAGTTGATATTATGTCACTTGTCGGGAAGGTTTTTGTTGTTATGTGCAGGAATACGTGATCATAGGCATTGCTTGGTTTTATTTTTTGCATGGGTTTTGAGATTGCAAGCGATTAGGGAATTCTTGACTTGTTTAGTCTACTACTTTATTGATTTGTCCAACTCAATCTATGAGGCTTAGTATAGCAAGGCGTGTCGTGGTGGTTAAGTGGAAGACCGAGCTCTTGCTGTTCTTGACTAGTTTGGTCACTTCTTGTTCTACTTTTTAGTTATGGTGCAAAGAAAACAAAGGAAATAGTCTGACAGGTCCCGAAAGTTTTTGTTTTCACAAACCACCTCTTGCATGCAAGGGATTTAATCAACAATTGTAGCTTGATTTCGACGAAGACGAGTGATTGTGATATCCTTTTTAGTTATTTTGTTTTTTTAGTTATTTTAGTGAGTTTTTATTTTTATTTTTAGTTTGTTTAAATTTTGGTTTCCATGTTGATGCTCTTAATGTTTCAGATCTTTGCAAAACTTTTACCCTTCAGATGTTTTCAGAAATTTCAATAATTAAGGTCGAATGTTGATTTGTCACGAGAGAAAAAACCGTGTGAGAGTTTGAAGTTGACACTTGAGAGCCATGACTTTCATTAAGTGTGGGGTGCGCGTCGATATTTGGAGGGATTATTATTTCGAAGAGTGGCGTTTCTAACTATACATTGATTCCCATGGCATGGATGAGTTGTTCCCACACCATGGAGTTTTATTTTGACACAATGTAGAAGTATCATCCCGGCTGCCAAGACATGGTTGACACTTTCCTATGTCGTGGGGGAGTTTTTCATCACGAGAGGAGGCTGCTATTCTACATACCACGACGTGACCACCACTTACTACGTCGTGGCCATGCTATTATTCGCGATATGGATTTTTCCTCACTCGACGACACGACGTGGTTGACACTTTCCCACGTCATGGTCACTATATATTGCTTTAGCTTGCAATCGTTTGCACCACATTTCAGAAGTCAATGTTCTTTTGTATTTTTCGGCACATTCAGATGCAGCAGTTCCAGTTTCCAGTCTTCCAGCAATTTTCAGAGCAGCTTGTAGCAGCCCCATTCGATCTCGCCACAACTACCCAGGGGAGTTTGTTCCTTTTTCTCTCTTTTTATGTTCTTAATTCGTTTTATCATACAATGAGGGCATTGTATGAAATAAGTGTGGGGTAGGGGGTCGGTAAAAGTAAATTAAAATTATAAGAAAAAATAAAATAATAGTTACGAAATTGCTAGATTTAGGAAATTTAAAATTTTAAAAACTTGAAATAATAGTTTAATTTAGAAAAATCTAGTGATAATTTAAATTTTGCTAATATTGTATGAAATGATTCGATGAGAACTCAAATGTTTAGTTGAGCCAATATACGTTATAGTGCATTTGTGGCCTCCCTTATTTTAGTGAAATCATGGAACAAAAACACAACCCCGCTTGGTTTGAGGGATGCAATATGTTTAGCAGCCTAAACCTGAAATGTATCCAGGAAAATTATTATCATTAACCAATAAAGGTTGAGGTTGAGCGTCTCTGCTTAAGCATGTAGGTTTTGGGTGAAAAAAAAAGTGAGGTACATGTAAAAAAAAAGAGAGAGAATTACGAGTAAAGTTTGAAGAATTTTGGAGCAAATAAAGTGAAGATCAAAAGATCAAAATTCTGAAGAAATCCAAAAAGTTGAAGATACCAGAAATAAAATCAACAAAGGTGGTGAATTCAAAGAAATCAAAGATCAAATGTCAAAGAATTGAAGAATTCCAAAAGAGCTCCATAGTGGTATCGAAAAGTTGTAATTCTAGATTATGTATGCTTAGGTTGCTCAACTAAAAATACCTTGAGGTTAGGAGGTTTTCTGCGGATAGATTCGGAGGGTTGCATAAAATGAGCATTGTTCGGAAAAAGTGGGCAAGTATTTATGAAGATTGTGAGTATTTAAAGTATGGGGGTACTTTTTGAAAATTTTAGACACAAATGCATGCGTTGCGGTCTTGACATAATGGCTAAGTTTTAAATGGATTGTTTAGTGCGATATTGGTAAAATAAAATTAAAAGTAAATTTGCTTGGGGGCAAGCAAAGTCTAAGTGTGGGGTATTTTGATATGTGGATTTTTATATATATTTATGTATAACATATCTTAATATTTTAGCCTTTATTATTATTATTTAGAACTAAAATATACTTAATATGCTTTGAAATATTTAATTACAGTAAAAATGGGAGTTGGAATGCAAAAGGAAGAGAATGAAGCTGAAAAGATGCAAAAAGGATATTGCTGGCAGATTGACCCCTCTTCAGTGTTTCGGGTATATCTGATGACTCACAAGTCCAATTGACGAGATTCAAATGTTCTGGAAACTAGACGAAATTTCCTACGACTTATGTGAGAGGGACTTTTGGCTAATTCGACAATTATCTTATCCAAAATCGGCCTAAAAGCTGGATGGAAATTCCCTCCAAGTTACTTATTCCCCAAGCACCACTTTCCTTATCTTTATTTGCTTAATCCCTAAGCCACATTAGTTTCCTTATTCCAATCCAACTCTAATATTTCATATAATTCCATCTCCATCAACTATAAATACCCCATATCATTCCACCAGTTTCATAATCTATGATATTCCACTTCGACTTGTGCAACAAGAAAACTTCATAGTTGCCGTTTTGAGGATCTAGGAGGCGGCCGGAAGGCCGATAAGCTAACGGGAGCGGAGATCGGAAGGATTGGAGAGAGGATACATGTCGGTAATCATATGGGTTGTTAACGTGACCATGTTTAGCATTCCATTGTGTTACTATTCTGTATTTAGTTTCTGATTTAGGTGTAAAAACCTTTTACTTTGCGTTTATGATTGAATGAAACTTTGATTATTAGACTAATTGCTATATTAAATAGTTTATTTGTGTTTAATTTATCTTGCCAAGCTTGTTAAAAGATCCTTACGTGTTAATGATGATTATTTTCTGTTAATTGTTAAGTGAATTAAGTTGTATGAACATCTGCTTGATTTGCTTGTCTCTTATGATTTTTGATGACCATCGAGATTATAAGACTAGAAATAACGAATGTGAAACTAGAATTAATTTGAGAATAAGTAAATTAATGTGTGAGCCTTTTTTGATGACCATCAACAAGAGGTTAATTAAATGTCTAAATTGATTAACTAAATTTACAGGTCTTGCTTGATACGAACTGAACACTAGGAAGCATGTTACTTTAATCAATTGATCATTGTTTAAATTGACTTGTTTGCTAAAGGATTAATTATAGTGAACGCGAATCTAATCATTTTAGGAATCGGTGAACATGAATAAATGAATTTGAGTATGCAATTATCTATGTTTTTAAGGTGTAATTTATCTAAACCAAAGTACCTGAAGAGATTTGCTTTCCTGTTAGTTTATCAAGAGTAGTTAATTAATTGTTAGTTTGATATTTATTTCTTTATTCTTTTCATGTAACCTGTAACCTATAATCAAATATATTAAATTAATCCACTGTTCCCTGTGATCGACACCCGACTTACCTAAGCTATACTGTAATCTGACTAGGTACACTGCCTATAAGTGCATAAATAGTCTAAGTTTGTTAGGTTATAAATATTAAAATTAGTGGGTACTTTTGTGCACATCAACCTCGTCCCAACATACTGGGGTCTTGCACCTCCGACCATATAACATCTCAAAAGGAGCTCGATCGATACTAGTATGATAATTGTTGTACAAGAATTCTGCCAATGGAAGGTACGTATCCTAACTTCCTCCAAAATCCAGCACGCATGCTCGCAGCATGTCCTCCAATGTCTGGATCGTTCTCACACTCTGACCATTGGTCTGAGGGTGATATGATGTACTGAAGTGTAGCTGTGTACCCAGTTCCTCGTGGAACTTTCCCCAAAACCTAGATGTAAATCGAACATCCCTATCCGAAACCACTGACACCGGCACCCTGTGCCTAGCCACTACTTCTCAAACATAAATGTTCGTCAACTTCTCTATGGATATACTCTCGGAGATTGGAATGAAATGGGCACTCTTCGTCATTTTGTCCAAGATAACCCGTATGGCATCCACTCCTCTTGTCGTCCTTGGTATCTTTGTAATGAAGTCCATAGTGATCTCTTCCCACTTCCACATGGGAATGGGTAATGGCTGAACCTTGTCATGAGGCCGTTGATGCTCAGCCTTGACCTTCCTGCAGGTCAAGCACCGCTCCACAAACCAAGCGATTTCCCGCTTCATGTAAGGCCACCAATAACTCAGTATCAAGTCCCTATACATTTTTGTTGCACCTGGATGCATAGAAAACTTTGACTTATGCGCCTCCTCTAACAGTCTCTGCCTCACTCCCCCTGCCAATGGTGCCCACACTCGGTCACACTGAGTCAAAAAGGTCGTGGCTATCCTTGACAAACAAAGGATACTGACCTCGAATTTTCTCTATTTTCCAGTTCTCCTTCTTAATCCCCTCAACTTTAGCCCCCTTGATAATATCCAACAAAGGCAAAATCACTGTCATCCTCATAAAAATGTCCCTAATCGGGGATCCCGCCGCCTTGCGACTCAAAGCATCGGCCACCACGTTGGCCTTCCCTGGATAGTATAGGATCTCGCAATCATAATCCTTCAGTATATCCAACCATCTCCTCTGTCGCATACTAAGGTTCTGCTGATCCATCAAATACTTTAGACTCTTGTGATCGGTATAAAAAATGAACTACACCCCATACAAATAATGCCTCCAAATCTTGAGGCCAAACACCACCGCCCCCATATCCAGATCATGCGTGGGGTAATTTGCCTTGTGAGGCTTCAGCTGCCTCGAGGCATAAGCAATCACATGACCCCTCTGCATAAATATTGCACCCAACCCTGGAATCAATGCATCACAATATACCACTAAATCATCCAACCCTTCAGGCAGTACTAGGACTGGAGCCTCGCATAACCTCCGCCTCAGAGTCTTAAAATCCCTCTACTGATCCTCATCCCACCTGAAAGTCACATTCTTCTTGGTCAAACAAGTCAATGGAGTAGCAATCTTGAAGAAATCCTGGATAAATCTCTGATAGTAACCAGTTAAACCCAGGAAGCTATGAATCTCCGAGGCGTTCTTCAGTACCTCCTATCGCATCACAGCCTCCACCTTAATTGGGTCAACCGAAATACCCTCTTTATTGATGAGATGCCCTAAAAATTACACCTCCTGCAGCCAAAAATTGCATTTGGAGAACTTTGCATAAAGCTTATCTGCCCTCAAAGTCTCCAACACCTCTCTCAAGTGCTGCTCGTGTTGCTCTCTGGTTTTGGAGTAAACCAGGATATCATCAATAAAAACGATCACTGAACGATCCAACATCAGTCTGTACACCCGGTTTATGAGATCCATGAACGCTTTCGGGGCATTGGTGAGCCTAAATGGCATCACCACAAACACATAATGCCCATAACGAGTCCTGAAAGCTGTCTTCGGTATATCCTCATCCCTAATCCTCATTTGATGATACCCAGACCGAAGATCAATCTTGGAGAACCAAGGTGCACCCTGAAGCTGATCAAATAAATCGTCGATCCTTGGCAAAGGATAGCGGTTCTTCACCGTCAGCTTGTTCAGCTCCCTATAATCGCTGCACATCCTGTGCGATCCATTTTTTTCATGAAAAGAATCGGTGCACCCCACGGGGAACTACTCAGACGTATGAACCCCCGATCTAGCAGCTCCTAAAGTTGCGTAGATAATTCCTGCATCTCGGGTGGTACCAACTGATATGGTGCCTTCGCGATCGGGGCGGCACCCGGTACCAAGTCAATACGAAACTCCATTTGCCTCTCCAGAGGAACTCCTGGCAATTCTTCGGGAAATACGTCCTGAAATTCCTGCACCACTGGCACACTGTCCACATTTGTTACCGCCTCTATTCACATATCCAAAACATAAGCTAAAAATCTCCTGCAGCCCTACTGTAAAAACCTCATAGCCCTCGCGGATGAACAGAGGGTCAGGCCCTACGAGGCCCTCTCGCCTTTAATAACCCGCTCCCCCCCCTCCTTGGGGTTCGAACCCGGACCAACTGTCGCTCGCAATCGATCATGGCCCCATTGGCCCCCAGCCAGTCCATCCTAATGATCACCTTCAATCCTCGCAACGGTATGGGAACTAAATCCACGCGAAACCTCCCTCCATGCACATTTAGGACACAACCCTGAAATACCCTCACAGCATTCACAGTGCGATCATTTGCAATCTCCACCTCGAGTGGGGTATCCAGAGTCCCCGACGTGTCTCGGAACTTCTTGCTAAGCGTAAGAGACATGAACGATCGGGTAGCACCCGAATCAAACAAAACATGAGCCGACATACCATTGACCAAAAAGGTCCCTATGCAAAACATAATACATACATATAAGCAATTATCAAACACAAGATAGAGGAGAATAAACACATACCAGCCACGACGTTTGGTGTTGCCCAAGCCTCCTCGGTAGTCAGCTGAAAAGCGCGGCTTTTCACCGTTGGAGCTTTCGCCTTGACAGGGCGGTCGTCAGTAATCCTCATAGTGGTGGGCGTGGGTGCCACCACTGATCCTCCTCCTCCTCCCTGCAACCTCAGACAATCGTCCTTTTTATGGCCTGTCTGGTTGCAATGGAAACATATCAAGCCCTTTTTGGGGCAATCCTTACTCATGTGGCCCTGCTGGCCACAAGAGTAACATCCTGATATTCGGTTGTCCAACAAGCCCACTATGAAACCTCCCATACTTGGCACACCTGCCCCGTCCTTGCTGGCCTCTACCTGAAGAATCAGAGGTCTTAGGCTTCTTAGCATGAGCCCCTGCTGCCTGTACCTGCTCAGTCTTCCGCTTCGTGCAGGACTCCAACTCCATCTCCCTCTCACAGGCCTTCTCTACCATCTCGTTTAGGGTTTTACACCCTGTAAAGCTCACAAACTCCCGAATATCATCCCTCAACATAGCATGATATCGGGTTCGCCTCATCTCATCATCCGTAGCATACCGAGGAATCAACAAAGCTCGCTCTCGAAACTTGGCGGTGATCTCCGCCACAGTCTCGGTGGTCTGCTACAACCTATGAAACTCCCTCACAAACTGTTGCACCTCAATAGGTGGTGCAAACTCCACATCGAAACGTCGAACAAACTCAGCTCAAGACATCTCAGCCACACCGGCTACTCCCACTTAGCTAGTAACCTCACCCTATCAATCTCGAGCCCTGTCCCTCAGCATACAGGAAGCAAATCCAACCTTTGCCTCATCTGGGCAAGAACTCATGCGCTGGGCATTCTCAATGTCTGCTACCCAGCTTCTGCTCACAATGGGGTCCCTGACCCCGGAGAACTCTAGAGCTCCACATGCCTTGAACTCCCGAAATGAGGGAGCTCGGGCTCCACCTTGACCCGCAGCAACATCAGCCCTGAATGCCCTAAGTCTCTCCTCCATGATCTCTATCATACCCTCCTTGATCATCCCAAAGATGACTGGGGTAGCATCAAGGATTCCCCTCGCAACCTCAGCCGCAATCAACACGCACAGTGTCACACCCCAAAACCGGAACGGCGGAAACGTTCTAGGGTGGATGACGTCATGTCAAGTATCACAACACATGCATTATAGTAATCAAAGTACAACAAAACATTGCATTAACAGTAATAATTCTACATGGTTTACTTTACAAGGTATCAAAGTAATACATGTAAATATAATAAGTACAGCAAGGTACTAAGCTATCTTCATCAACAGCTCCGAGATGTACCTGTCTAATGCTGACCTGAGAATACAAGTTATTTGAAAAGCGAGTATCAACATTTTTACAAATGCCGGTGACTTCATAAGTATTTAGTGACATTTCATTCAAATAACTGTATAATGTAGTAGATTAAGTGTTTACTGTGTATTAGAGTTCTTTCCAGAAAATCCTATATTTTCTTTAATAAAAGCAGTCTTCTACCAAGACTGGTCTGTGTTATGTGGTAGAAAGTAGTTTTCCCTTAATCGCTATCATTATCAAAATACTGAATTTTATTATTAAAGAAAGCAAGAGACAACAGGGAAATAACATATGCCTCAGCAGTGAGGACTGCTGACTAAGGAAAAGGAATCATAGACTCTAGGAGAGTATCGAACGAACGACACACCTGGTTCAGTCTAACAAGTAGAGACTCAGACCCCAGAAGGTACCAAATGAAAGGCACAGCTGGTAAGGTCTAAAACAATGAATTCAGACCGCAGACAGTATCAAATGAAAGATGCGTCTTGCAAGGTCAAAACAGAGAAAAACAGACCCCAGACAGTATCAAATGAAAGATACGTCTTGTAAGGTCAAAACAGAGAAAAACAGACCCCAGACAGTATCAAATGAAAGATACGTCTTGTAAGGTCAAAACAATGTGACTCTGAAAATGAATTACCAGCATACAGTGTAAACTGCTGGGGAAATACCATTACCTTAAGGCCATGAATTATAAGGTAACCCGGGATACTCGTAACCATACTGACTAGAGTACCAGACGCCCTACAAGCGTCTAAACTATGACATTTGTCACCTGTTGGCTAGGTAGGTCGGGACTGTAGCTAGCAGTCTGGGTGCGGGGGTGTCAATCCCGTATAGATCTATACACACAATGTCCGCTCTCCCTACAGGAGATTCTGGTTACCAACGAGACGACGGAGAAGGCCATGTCATGAAGATGCATCCCAAATAGTGGGTAGAGACTTCCAAATAGTGGGTAGTGTGTTTCTAATGTAAGTGTTGAACTAGAGGTAGAGACTTCCAAATAGTGGGTAATGTGTTTCTAATGTAAGTGCTGAAATAGAGGTAGAGACTCTTAACTGAACTGACTAGAGCATTCCTGTATGTCCATACTCATATACATAATATATAACTAATGAATCAAACGACCTTCGGACGGCCATCCGATCCCACCAGACCACATCTCAACGAAGAAAAGGAAATAGGGCGAACGAGCCTTCCTAAGTCTTTCAATCATTACTTATATGTACCTATATAAGCACAGACATACGTCTAACTACGACTGAGTGTGTATCAAGTAGAAGTGATTCTTGTGAAGTAGGAGTGTCTAACGAGTGAAGTAAAAGCAATCAACAAGTATAGCATGAGTGTCTAACAAGTGAAGTAAGAGCGTTCAACAAGTGAAGTAGGAGTGTCTAACAAGTGTAAGCGTATCTCGAAGTAGACGCGACTTTGAGTGAAGTAGGAGCGTATTGAGTATAAGTGAAGTAGAAGCGATATCAAGTATAAGTGAAGTAGAAACGTATCACTAAGTAAGAGTGTGAACGAGTATAAGCGTCCATCAGGTATAAGTGTATTACGAAGTGGAAACGTTATCTAAATAGAAATAACGCAGTGGTATCTTAACCAAGTAGAAGTATAAGAACATAGACGTAAACTTTGGAAAAACCTTTATATAAGAAAATCACGATTTGGTATTCCTTTGTGAAAGAAGTTTGATTTAAAAACCTTTAGAAATTCTTTGGAAACCTTTCATAAATCAGTTTTGAAAATGAAACTTTGATAAAGCAGTATAAGTAAGAACTTGACAAGTGAAAACCTTTTAGAAAACCATTCATAGTGTCCTACTTGGTAAAACAGTATATAGTATGGTAAATCATTGTGCATGCGGGTTATCAATCACATGTGATTGATATAATAACTGGCATGTTTAACTTGTATTCCCCCCCTATAAAACATGTAAAAACATTTAAAAGGTTCATTCAGGGGTATGAACTCACCTGGTGTAAGTAGGTCCGACGAGGGTGCCGGTTGGGCGTTCGGTGTCACATAAAGAATCGAACACACTCAATGACCTATTTAACATATGATAACATATGTTCACATACAATTAGTATATTTAATACTATCTAAACACGGATACGCACTCAAAGGAGCGGAAAACACTTTGGTTAAGTGTTTGGGTGTCCCAGGTAGCGTCTAAAGGTGTGTATGGCTTAGGAATGGAGTTTACTATCCGAGAGTAAACCCTTAATATGTTGTTTACGGCCCAGGGACTATTCACCATGAGTTTACGGCCGTAAACTCATGGTGAAGGGTTCTAGTGTGTTTTAAGGCTTCAATCTTGATAGTGGGATTTTTCTAGGTCCAATTCCAAAAGGCATGAGTGGGTTTAAGGTCTTTAAGGGCATCTTAATGGAGTTTACGGCCCAGGGACAACTCCTAAGGGAGTTTACGTCCGTAAACTCTCATTCCTTGAGTTTATTGAAGTTTCAAGCCCCTAATACCTTGCTAGTAATTTATAATGAAGTGTGAGGCCATTTGGGGGGATTAAAACTATCATTTGGGTATGTTTAAGGGTGTTTACGGCCTTGGTACATACCTGGGCCGTAAACTCCTTTTGTCCCTCCATTTTGATGTGTTTAAATGGTTTAAACCCGAAATGATAAGCGCCTAATTTATGTATTAAGTCCAAGGGTGGTCTGGGAGTGTCTTTGAGGCATTTTGACTTGTTTAAGAGGTGTTTACGGCCTTGGCATATGCATGGGCCATAAACTCTCTTTTATGCCTCAAAATGATTGTTTTAATTGATCAAACACTCCTAGGCTAAATGCTCAATTTATTTCCAAGCCTTTAGGGACATTTTGGGGTCAATTTGGCCTCATTTTAGGTGTTTACGGCCTAAGGAGGAGCTTAGGCCATGAACTCCTTTTCAACAGCTTAAATGGTCCAATTCTAAACTATAAACACAAATCATAATGTTTAGAGTCAGCTAGGTAAGTGGACTTACGATTTGGAAGCGTTTGGTTGTGGATTTGGGTCGAAAACGAGTCTAGAGAGAGAGTATAGAGAGAGAGGGTAAAAAGTCTCCAAATGGAGTTTACTCCCCTTTATATATGGGTGGATTTGGAGCTCAGTGGAATTTTACCCAATACTGTCGTTAGACAGAGCTTTTGGTCGCACCCGACTTAGTGGTAATAATAATAAAAACTAACTATTTCCAACTAAATGGAAATGTGTTTTATATGTTTTTATTCCCTTTTATCACGACTTTAACGGCATATTAAATGTAAACAATGAAATGTTTATTTACTTGACGGCCTCTAATTAACGGAACTTTTAGAAACTGGAATATTCCGTTAACGGTAACGGGGAAATGTAACGGAACAACTTGGGTTGTCACATCATCCCTCCGTTAGAGGGAATTTCGTCTCGAAATTCAGGTCTAGGCAAGGAAGTAGGTATGAATGGTCAAGTAGAGGTAAGAGGGTACTTCCTATACGGTTTGTCCTCGCATTCTCAAGTGAACTCTAGTCTGTGTTTGTCATTCCAACAGACCTTCACGTACGGGATGCGGATTCCGTCTCGTGTAGCTAGTGGGTTCCGACTGGTGTATCTACGAGATTGGGGTTCTCAATGGATTCTATCAATATAAGTGAGGCACGAAGAGTGATGTCGGGAGATCACATATCAAGTCTAAGAAGTGGATCGATCGGGTGTGAATCTTGTGGCATATCCGAGGGTAGTAGTGGTCTGGTGAAGGTTGGACCAAATCCCTAAGGACTTTCAGATGGTCCTAAGCTCTCGGAAAGGTAGAGCTTTTCAGCACTTAGAACATAGTGTACTTCTATGGCAGATCGTTACTGGCGCGATCGCCATTCCGAAGTTCCTAACATTCTCTCCCGTACTGGTAGTGTAGTCCTTCAGGTTGGTTCTTAGAAAGCTCGGGTGGTCTTTCGGTTTCGCGTTTCCTGTCAACTGGCTGATAGAGACTTTCTAAGTCATCGGATGGGTTGTGTATCTACGGTTATCTGTCTGCTGTAGAGTGTCTATCTCAAGCTTGTGCAGAATGGACCTGCATTAACGAATCTTGAGACATGGAAACCCTGAGGGTCGGGGGGATAGGGTTTCACCAGACGAGTGTTGGACTATCTCAGGAGGTGGTTCTATTATTTCTGCGTGAGATAGTATCCGTGGAACACCTAATAGTCCAATTAACCTCTAAGACTTTGGTTTATTCTAGTACGGAAAGTGCATGCTCCTGCATAACCCCTCGACTAACACCAAGGCTGGTGGCAAGTCTATAATCTCTTCGGGATCTGGTTCACAAGGCTTAACGCAATTACTTTCGCACTTGATCAAGTATTCTTGGCCGCGAAGGTTATCCTGGGGTTCTCGGTATCCTAGTGTTCACTTCGGAGAATGTAGTCTATCATCTACAAGGCGACGATGACTTCCTCCATGCGAGAGGGTGGAGGATGATACGCACTACCTGTCTATAACAGGGTGGGCAAAGTGCCTGAGTAGTAAGAGCATCTATTGTAACTACTCTTCCGAAGGTTCTGGGTTTCCTCGGTCTAGGTCAACTCTAGTGAGTATAGGGTCTCATCACTCGGAACTTTACTAGCTCAACCCGCAGTGATTCTCTTGACTCTGGCTCCTATTTTATGGAATAGGGTGAAAGGTTTTTCTAAGAGGTCCGTGGTAGAGCTCATGCTTAGTCTAACCACAAATACCGGGTGTATGCAGGCAGTATACAATTGAGGTCGGCAGGATGTTCAGTTGTGCGACTCCACCCCAAACCCACAACCCAAAATAGGAACAGGGAATAGGGAGGAAACACACACCTTAAATATTTTTTATCTCAATTGTATGCCACCTTTACGCATATACCTAGTTATAGTGGTCGGTCTCATGAGTTCTGTCCTCTAGGTTCACGATCCTGATGTGCGAGGTACGAAGGGTCTTTCCGGGGAATCTACGAAGTATGCTTCGGATGGTTGTCGTCTTCTGGAGTATCTGTAGTGTCTTTCGCTTCGATGTCCATCTGACTATGAGGGGTCGGTCAATGGCGCGTGCTACCCTCTCTTGGGTACTTCGGAAGGTTTGAGATAAGAGGGACGATTGACAGATCATATTAGGTTTGATTATTTGTGTTAGGTTTAGGTTCAGGAGAACCTTTGTTTGCCGATATGGCTACGGAGAAAGTTCTTTTTACACAGCACTAAGGATGTACACATGGTTGCACGAAGTCAAACCATGATCAATAGAGTCTTCGAAGTTGGCACACTCCGACATGATATAAAGTGAGGGTCGATAGAGTCATGCGCCGAACAAGCACACAAGTTCTAGGCGTCTTGGGTTTCATCCTGTGTATCATTGTCGCGGATACTTGGACCGATAGAGTTGACGTGGAACTATAGGGTGTTTTAAGTGTTTCTGAGTGGAGTACCTTCTCATGAATGGATTCTCACGAGGCATTTCTATAATCGCGTAACATATACTAGTCATGTATAATTAAGGTAGGGAGGACTGTTAACTGAGCGACTCCGCCCTAAATCCACAACCAAACGAGGAACAAGAAATGAGGCGGCCTTCACTCACTCTAGGTCTTTCCATCTTAACTATACATGGTCGTAACGTATATGTTTAGCCATTATAGTTTTACCTGATAAAATTTTAAATTTTATAACAGTGCTGCGACTTTCGCCTTAATGGGGAAGAAAGTTACATTTGAATTAGCCTTTTAATGTTCTCGGTTAGTTATCTGGGATCGAGAGACGTACCAAAAGTCTATCAGGTTCCTTGATGCTTCTCCCTAAGCGGTAGAGTTAGGCTCCTCCTGTGTCCTTGTCTTTCCCTTTGGTTGGACAGTCCTTCTTGAAGTGTCCCATTTCACCACATAGGTGGCAAACTGTACGGGTTGCCACATTGGTGGTTGATGTAATGAACTCAACCGGGGTTCTACAGATGCGAGCAGTATGCCCCAACATGTGGCACCGAGCACAATAGAGCTCCCGGCAGACACCATGATGATGGTAGATGCACTTGTTGTAGTGGGGAAGGTCTCCTAGGTACGGTCTTCTTGGAGTCGGGAGGGAAGGATTTACAGGAGCATTGGCCGTCTCAGCTCGTTGCCCTTCGGAAGGTCCTTGAGCCGAGGTACTTCCCTCCTCAATCTTGAGTTTTCTCTTTAGTGGGTTCGGTGGAGGTTCTTGGGTGGCTGAGTATGTGTAACGACCCGTCTCCGGTATGATAATTCCTTGGTATTTATTTTTTTAACTTTTATAAGAGGGACTCGACGAGTTCATAGCCTGACTCGCTGAGTAGGGTCGGGTTTTCGAGCACGTGTTAGCTGGAGACTCGGCGAGTCCATATTCTGGACTCAGCGAGTCTGTCCGTCTGGGAGAAACCCTAAATCCCCGGGTTGCCCACTATTTAAGCCACCTTATAGCCCCCAATCTCGCCTCCTTCACCCTCAAAAGCTGTGAGAAAACCCTAATTCATTCTTGAGTGATTCTAAGTGATTTTTGTGTGCTATTGTGAAGGCTTGAAGAAGGAGAAGAAGAAAGGAACAAGGAGAAGGATTGGAGAGCAGAGATTCAAGGGAAAGCAAGAGCTCTTAGAGGTATTTTCGGATTTCCTTCTCTTTTATGCCTTAAACCCCTTTCTAGATCTTGTTAATGCCTTCTTAAAGCCTTATGTTGGTATGGAAGCTCTCTTATGCCGAGATAACCTTAGATCTGTTCATTTAGGAGTTGTAGAGCCCAGATATATTGCCTTTATGGAGCTATTTTGCATATTAACCCTAGATCTACCCCTTTTAAGCATCTTTTAGCCTTTATTCCCTTGTTCATGTGTTTGTACACGTAAAGTTGGAAACTTTACGTGGTAAATCAGCTTATTGGACTCAGATCTATCATTTGTATGTATTGGATTCGAGCAGAATCGAGTGTAGAATAGTTGCATGGCGGTGACTCGGCGAGTCGAGTCGCGAGTCCCCGATTTCTTCCTTTTGAGCGGTGTCGAGTGGGCCCAGTGAGTAGTGGAGTGGACTCAGCGAGTTTGAGGGTAGACTCAGTAATGGAGGGACTCGGCGAGTTGTTCATACAACTCGGCGAGTCCAAGGCAATCTTCTTAAGCTCAAGAACAACTCGTCGAGTTGTTCATATGACTCGGCGAGTCGGATGAAGATTGTCTGAGTTCTTGGATCGAATGAGTACTCGTCGAGTCGATGCCATACTCGACAAGTAGCAGCGAGTAGGGTCGAGGAGTGAGAATAGGGACTCGGCGAGTTGGCGGCCCAACTCGGCGAGTCAGGTCAACTGTGAGTTGACTTTGACCGAGAGTTGACTTTGACCGAGAGTTGACTTTGGCCAAGGGTAAAAGAGTCATTTTACCCAGTGCAGTGTTTAGTATTTGATTGAGTGTGTTTATGGACTTGTAGCCGGGGAGATACCGGAGCAGCAGCAGTTAGCCCTCAGAGCTATTCACTCAGCAGCCAGTTCACGAGGTGAGTTCCTTTTCAGTAGGAACGGGTCTAAGGCCACAATGCCGGCCCGTTTAGCTAGCAGTAGTATCCGGATTTTTATCCGATGCAGTAGTTAGCATGTTTGATGCCTTCGTGGCACAGACAGGGTTATGTGTGTTCATGTTAAGTGATACGTTTATGTTATGATCAGTCAGCTTCGGACTTCGGTCTGATGTCAGCTTCGGACTTCGGTTCGATGTAGGGGACAAGGTCCCAGTCAGCTTCGGACTTCGGTCCGATGTCAGCTTCGGACTCCGGTTCGATGTAGGGGACAAGGTCCCAGTCAGCTTCGGACTTCGGTCTGATGTGAGCTTCGGACTCCGGTCCGATGTAGGGGACAAGGTCCCAGTCAGTTAGCTTCGGACTTCGGTCCGATGGAGGGGGCAAGGCCCCAGTATGTGCTTGATATATTATTGTATGGTATGTGGTAATTTGGGGGAGCTCACTAAGCTTCGTGCTTACAGTTTCAGTTTTGGTTTCAGGTACTTCCGCTAGCAGAGGGAAGAGCTCGGGTTGATGGCATCGCACACACCACAGCTTCAGCTTTTATCCTGGGAGTTGATTTAGTTCTTGATTTTTATATGACATGGATATGATACAGTTTTCCGCACAGTGTTTTATTATTATTTTGAGATATAGCATGCATGGTTTTACGATATGACACTCAGATTATGGTTTTTGGGTATGTTGAAAAACGAAATTTTTGGGTTGTATTTTTGGGTCGTTTCAGTATGGAAGTGTTGATTGCTGCTGTCCATTGCCAGGATCGAGAATCCCAACAGGGCCCTTGCTAACATTGGCGGTGTTAGCATTCAGGTGAGCCATGACAGCTGCTACGGCTGCGGAGACTGCAGCTTGAAACGTAGCTTCATCGAATAAGAGAGTAGGTTTCTTGCTTGTGGACTAGTTACGCTTCCTCGGAGGAATGGTTTTTCCTACACGGAAAGGAACACAAGGTAATGAGAGACGATGGCTGACCCTGGACATATCTGTCCTGACTGTATTAGGCATAAACTTTTCTCGTGCCTCAGGTACTGGTTGTCTGAGTGTCGACCTACATCCCTATGATGTAGTCCTGGTAATCGAGGTTGGTGTATGAGTGTCGGAAAAAGGCTATAAGATGCAAGTCGTTCCTACTAAGTTACCTTTATACTAGGGAAAGGTTTCACTCTCCGGCCTGGAGAGATTTGAGAACGGTTCGGAACGAAACTGCGGAAAGAGAGGCTCATGAAAGCTCATGGCTAAACACTCTCAATAAAGGTGCGGGGATCCGCTCTAAACGTGTAACTGGCATTGGGAAACGACGATTTACCTAACACATAGCGTGAGTAGTGTAACCACTAACTCACTAAATTGTATTATTTTAAGGGTGTATTATCGTGACGAACATGAGGAAAAGACACTTCTCGGGTTCCATGTACTGGCTCCCGCTGTCTGCCTCGTATCCTTGACTGGAATCGGTGTTGGTTTCCTTCAGGTAGTTTACCTAGGGTTCTTTCCTCGTATGGACATATTGAATCTCTACTCCGCCTTGCCTCCGAATCTGACTCTGGGTGTCATCGCTTCGTGACGGATGACTAGAATCTCGGAAACTTAGGCGAATCTCTCACCATTGTCCCTAAAAGATATAGGCACTTGGTGAATTCAATAGTCCCAACCCAGTTCATTTATTTCCGAGCTGGAAATCTTCTCAATGAACTTCTTCGGGGTCGGAATCAACTCTTCTGTCAAGCACTGAAGAGGGTAGGGTTTTCTACAGGGTTCGTGCGAGAATGGAAATGTCTAAAGATTCCTATGAGATCATTAACATTTCACTGGATGATCCATATCGAGTCCTGCTACGATTACACAGGGTATACAATTCATATATAGCTTAGCTCCGATAGGCCTTCGAATATGTGATACTACTCTAGATCCACATCCAAACAAGGAAAAGGAAATAGGGCGAAACCACACATTCTTAGCCTATGGGATCCTTATTATATATAACCTTGGGAGTATACTCTCTGTAATTGTAGGTATATCAATAAGGATCTTTTTAGTTCTTCACACAAGGTTAGTTATGGATTCTAAAATACCCCTATGGTAGTTTAATTCTTGTTTGTTTCCTTATCCTCTGAATATGAATTCTAGGATTAGTGTGAATCTTTTAGCATTCTAAAATACTCCTATAGTATTTTAACTTTATGTTTGGCTCTAGCAATCCTAGTTGGTAAGTTCCAGACCTGTTGTACACCACTATCACTCCCAAGCACATGTTCATCGCATCTCGATAAATGTAGTTGATCAAGTTACATTTATCCCAGCTTACGATTACATAACTGCCCAGGTTTGACGGTAGTGCTCAACATCCGAAGACTTTTATTCTTGTTGTTCTAGTGATACTTGTGTTCGAATGTTTAGATTCTGGATGTTCCTATACTTTGGTAAAATATGGTTATATTTTAAAGTATAATTCTTGGTCAGAGTGTTTTATCCCTTTGTGTTTATAGGTTGTATATCTTTTATGAATTGATATACTTAGCTCACTATAAACAATGCTCTGATACCAATCTGTCACACCCCAAAACCGGAACGGCGAAAACGTTCTGGGGTGGATGACGTCATGTCAAGTATCACAACACATGCATTATAGTAATCAAAGTACAACAAAACATTGCATTAATAGTAACAATTTTACATGGTTTACATTACAAGGTATCAAAGTAAAACAGGTAAATATAATAAGTACAGCAAGGTACTAAGCTATCTTCATCAACAGCTCCGGGATGTACCTATCTAATGCTGATCTGAGAATACAAGTTATTTGAAAAGCGAGTATCAGCATTTTTACAAATGCTGGTGAGTTCATAAGTAATTAGTGACATTTCATTCAAATAACTTTATAATGTAGTAGATTAAGTGTTTACTGTGTATTAGAGTTCTTTCCAGAAAATCCTATATTTTCTTTAATAAAAGCAGTCTTCTACCAAGACTAGTCAGTGTTATGTGGTAGAAAGTAGTTTTCCCTTAATCGCTATCATTATCAAAATACTGAATTTTATTATTAAAGAAAGCAAGAGACAACAGGGAAATAACATATGCCTCAGCAGTGAGGACTGCTGACTAAGGCAAAGGAATCATAGACTCCAGGAGAGTATCGAACGAACGACACACCTGGTTCAGTCTAACAAGTAGAGACTCAGACCCCAGAAGGTACCAAATGAAAGGCACAGCTGGTAAGGTCTAAAACAATGAATACAGACCGCAGACAGTATCAAATGAAAGATGCGTCTTGCAAGGTCAAAACAGAGAAAAACAGACCCCAGACAGTAACAAATTAAAGATACGTCTTGTAAGGTCAAAACAGAGAAAAACAGACCCCAGACAGTATCAAATGAAAGATACGTCTTGTAAGGTCAAAACAGTGTGACTCTGAAAATGAATTACCAGCATACAGTGTAAACTGCTGGTGAAATACCGTTACCTTAAGGCCATGAATTATAAGGTAACCCGGGATACTCGTAACCATACTGACTAGAGTACCAGACGCCCTACAAGCGTCTAAACTATGACATTTGTCACCCGTTGGCTTGGTAGGCTAGGACTGTAGCTAGCAGTCTGGGTGCGGGGGTGTCAATCCCGTATAGATCTATACACACAATGTCCGCTCTCCCTACAGGAGATTCTGGTTACCAACTAGACGACGGAGAAGGCTGTGTCCTGAAGATGCATCCCAAATAGTGGGTAGAGACTTCCAAATAGTGGGTAGTGTGTTTCTAATGTAAGTGTTGAACTAGAGGTAGAGACTTCCAAATAGTGGGTAATGTGTTTCTAATGTAAGTGCTGAAATAGAGGTTGAGACTCTTAACTGAACTGACTAGAGCATTCCTGTATGTCCATACTCATATACATAATATATAACTAATGAATCAAACGACCTTCGGACGGCCATCCGATCCCACCAGACCACATCTCAACGAAGAAAAGGAAATAGGGCGGACGAGCCTTCCTAAGTCTTTCAATCATTACTTATATGTACCTATATAAGCACAAACATACGTCTAACTACGACTGAGTGTGTATCAAGTAGAAGTGATTCTTGTGAAGTAGGAGTGTCTAACGAGTGAAGTAAAAGCAATCAACAAGTGTAGCATGAGTGTCTAACAAGTGAAGTAAGAGCGTTTAACAAGTGAAGTAGGAGTGTCTAACAAGTGTAAGCGTATCTCGAAGTAGACGCGACATCGAGTGAAGTAGGAGCGTATCGAGTATAAGTGAAGTAGAAGCGATATCAAGTATAAGTGAAGTAGAAACGTATCACTAAGTAAGAGTGTGAACGAGTATAAGTGTCCATCAGGTATAAGTGTATTACGAAGTGGAAACGTTATCTAAATAGAAATAACGCAGTGGTATCTTAACCAAGTAGAAGTATAAGAACATAGACGTAAACTTTGGAAAAACCTTTATATAAGAAAATCACGATTTGGTATTCCTTTCTTAAAGAAGTTTGATTTAAAAACCTTTAGAAATTCTTTGGAAACCTTTCATAAATCAGTTTTGAAAATGAAACTTTGATAAAGCAGTATAAGTAAGAACTTGACAAGTGAAAACCTTTTAGAAAACCATTCATAGTGTCCTACTTGGTAAAACAGTATATAGTGTGGTAAATCATTGTGCATGCGGGTTATCAATCACATGTGATTGATATGATAACTGGCATGTTTAACTTGTATTCCCCCCTATAAAACATGTAAAAACATTTAAAAGGTTCATTCAGGGGTATGAACTCACTTGGTGTAAGTAGGTCCGACGAGGGTGCCGGTTGGGCGTTCGGTGTCACGTAAAGACTCGAACACACTCAATGACCTATTTAACATATGATAACATATGTTCACATACAATTAGTATATTTAATACTAATTAAACACGGATACGCACTCAAAGGAGCAGAAAACACTTTGGTTAAGTGTTTGGGTGTCCCGGGTAGCGTCTAAAGGTGTGTATGGCTTAGGAATGGAGTTTACTATCCGAGAGTAAGCCCTTAATATGTTGTTTACAGCCCAGAGACTATTCACCATGAGTTTACGGCCGTAAACTCATGGTGAAGGGTTCTAGTGTGTTTTAAGGCTTCAATCTTGATAGTGGGATTTTTCTAGGTCCAATTCCAAAAAGCATGAGTGGGTTTAAGGTCTTTAAGGGAATCTTAATGGATTTTACGGCCCAGGGACAACTCCTAAGGGAGTTTACGGCCGTAAACTCTCATTCCTTGAGTTTATTGAAGTTTCAAGCCCCTAATACCTTGCTAGTAATTTATAATGAAGTGTGAGGCCATTTGGGGGGATTAAAACTATCATTTGGGTATGTTTAGGGGTGTTTACGGCCTTGGTACATACCTGGGTCGTAAACTCCTTTTGTCCCTCCATTTTGATGTGTTTAAATGGTTTAAACCCGAAATGATAAGCCCCTAATTTATGTATTAAGTCCAAGGGTGGTTTGGGAGTGTCTTTGAGGCATTTTGACATGTTTAAGAGGTGTTTGGCCTTGGCATATGCCTGGGCCATAAACTCTCTTTTATGCCTCAAAATGATTGTTTTAATTGATCAAACACTCCTAGGCTAAATCCTCAATTTATTTCCAAGCCTTTAGGGACATTTTGGGGTCAATTTGGCCTCATTTTAGGTGTTTACGGCCTAAGGAGGAGCTTAGGATAATGAACTCCTTTTCAACAGCTTAAATGGTCCAATTCTAAACTATAAACACGAATCATAATATTTAGAGTAAGCTAGGTAAGTGGACTTACGATTTGGAAGCGTTTGGTTGCGGATTTGGGTCGAAAACGAGTCTAGAGAGAGAGAGAGAGAGTATAGAGAGAGAGAGGGTAAAAAGTCTCCAAATGGAGTTTACTCCCCTTTATATATGGGTGGGAGTTGGAGCTCAGTGGAATTTTACCCAATACTGTCGTTAGACAGAGCTTTTGGTCGCACCCGATTTAGTGGTAATAATAATAAAAACTAACTATTTCCAACTAAATGGAAATGTGTTTTATATGTTTTTATTCCCTTTTATCACGACTTTAATGGCATATTAAATGTAAACAATGAAATGTTTATTTACTTGACGGCCTCTAATTAACGAAACTTTTAGAAACTGGAATATTCCGTTAACGGTAACGGGGAAATGTAACGAAACAACTTTGGTTGTCACACGCAGCCTCCCATCAATACAATCAGTAGTGCTGCCTGACCCAGCCCCGGATCCAGATCCCGATCTTGATCCCCCTGCTCCCAACCGTGTCATCACCATGCTGAACTGAAATATCATAAATTAAAATGATCAAGATTTCTATATAAGGGATCTCCCCATACTGGTCCTCCTCGAGGTCGTCATATCTAGCAATGCTTCGGGTACATGTCTTGTGCTTCCAGTAGTACGGGCCCAATACTACCTTCCACACCTACTTGTACCTTTCCCCACTGCTCTACCAGATAACTTAAATTCATCCCACGACCCAACCATACCCCACAATTACCGAATACATCAGCCTCAGGATGTCCTAAGACTCGCTCTATTCATATCAACCAAACCAATCATGACAGACTGCTTTTATGCATGCAAATTATACATAGAAAGGATCAAATAGACTTTCGAATAATAGATTCTACCCTAAGACTATATCTAAACGAGGAAAAGAAAATAAAGCCAAATCAATCATTATGAGGCTATATGCTCCTAACCGTATACAATTCTAAAAACATACACTTAGCAAGTTTCATATAATCAACAAAGCTCAATATCAGTATCACATGGTTTTTCAAATTGGGAAACTACTTACTTGGATCGGCTGATCATGTGCGTCGCACTCTCATCTTTTAGGTTTCTTTTAAATTCCTTTTAGGTTACTTTTGAAAACATTTTATCACCTCCTTAGTTTGAGTCCTGACACACTCGAGAATGTATCAAAATCCCTCAAACCAAGGCTCTGATACGAACTTGTAACGACCCAATTTTACCGGATAAATTTTTCATTTTTGAGTTAATCAAAACCAATCTCATAAACCATAGATTCCCAAACATATGTTTTCAAAATAACATTCACTACATCATTGTTTTCCTTTTTAAAACATCAGAGGGTCCCAAATACATTAAAAAGAGAGATATAGTGCACACCACGTCATCACGCCTTGCCCTTGCCCTTGGGCTCAGAAATACTTGAAACAAATCAACAACCTGTAAGTGAAATGCTTAGTAAGTTTCCCAGAGCATACCACAAACATTCACATATACATATCTTGTTAGCTAATAAAGCTATAAACATGCCACAGAAACCATGCAATACGATTCAACAAGAATGTCATGGGCTACCCCACATGGTCTTTACCTAGGACTGCCATGGGCTACCCCACATGGCCTTACATCCAATGTCATGGGCTAACCCACATGGTCTTTACCTAGGAATGCCATAGGCTACCCCACAAGGTCTTATATCCAATGCCACGGGCTCCCCCTGGGGTCTTCCGTACCAACATAATATCACATAACTTATCAATTCATAAATGAATAGCACACACATAACATGATCACATAATGGGCGGGCCTTGGTGTCGTAGACCCATAGGTATGGTGAGAAGACTCACCTCCGTCCGATGAATACGAATATTGTCCTCCTAATAATCCGCAACCTCCCGAGCTGAATAATAACAATAATAATATAATCAATGATAAGACCTTAAATTATTCCAGGAAAGTCCCAACCTTCCAATTCTACCCCCAAGGCCCAATTACCCTTTCCTTGCAAATGGGCCCCAAATTCCAAGTCCAACATCCTTAATGGGCCCCTTGGCCCAATAAGGCCCAACCGATAAATCCACGGCCCAAACGGATGAAAAGGCCTCTAACTCACAGAATCCAATCAAGCTCAATCAACCAAACGGGGCCCAAAGGCCCAAAATAGCTTAGGGCCCAACTGAGTTGCGTACGCCCAGCGTACCACCCTGGTATGTGCAACGTAATGAAGGCTTAGGGACTACGCGCTGCGTATAGCCAGTTACGCCCAACGTACAACCATTTTAAGAACTTTTTCCACTAAGTGCTTAATGCTCGAGTCTTTCACATCCAAAAGCTAGATCTAAGTTAACAAGATGTCCTAAGGCATAAAGTTGGCAACTTTATGCCCTTGCATGTCTCATACACACCCAACTACTCCATTAAGACCTTTCCAAGGTCTTTTACCCATTCATGAATTCAAATCTCTCATCAAGCTTCCATTTTTATACTTTTAAATGACTAGGAGACCTCAGATCTGCCTCTCATATCGAAAAGGGAGGCTTAGCTCAACAAAAGAGGTCCAAAGTTCACAAAAGGGACAAACCACCAAAACCCTAGCTAGATCTAAAGATTAGAAAGGAAAGATGCAAGCTTTTTACCTCCAGAAGCTTTGCAAGATGATTTTGGTGCAGGATCTTGAAGCACACACTTGATCCAAGCTTGCTTGACCACCCCTTCTTCTTGAAATACACACTAAAAAGGCCACAAATGCACTCTTTAAGGCTTAAGAATGATCTCACAAGGTTTCCAGGAGTATATGAACATTCTATAGCTGGGGAGGCTCTCTAAGGTTTAGTCCAATGGACTTAAAGAAGTTTAAATAGGCCTCAAGTTCGGAATTTAGGGTTTTGCGTCCTTGGCGCGTACGCCCCGCGTAACTCAAAGTACGCCCAGCGGACCCTGATTCCTCCACGGCCACAACCATGAATTGCGCTAAGCGTACACTTAAGTACGCCCAGTGTACTTAAGGGACCAATTATGCAAAAATTATCATTCCTTAGGGTTTCAAGACATACCAAAATTTTGGATGTTACAGATATAGGCATTAAATCATCGATACCAAGCCCTAGGGGTTTGTTTGAGACCATAGAGAGCTTTTCTGAGACAACATACATGATCAGGATATTTGAGGTGAATATAACATAGGGATTGTTTCATGTAGACTTCCTTAATGAGGTCACCATGCAAGAAACCTTTTCTGACAGCAAGTTGATGGATAAGCCAATTTCTAGAGACAACAATGTTGAGGACGGTGTAGATGGATGCCGTTTTGGCTTTCAGGCTGAAAGTATCATTGAAGTCAAGACCAGGATATTATGAAAAGTCTTGGTAAAAAAGGTTGGCAGATAGAGTAAACATATCCTTATCTTGCTTTAGTGAGAATCATACAGAGCCTAAGTAATAGACCTAAGAATAAGATATACATATACATAATATATATATATATATATATATATATATATATATATATATATATATATATATATATGATATTATAGAGAGATTTAGAAATTTAAAAGGGTTTAAGTTACCACTTCGTGATCAGGTGGTCATAGAGTGACCTCCCATGAAGACCGTAAAGATAGTGATTGTGGGAATGGAAGCTTCCTCGATGATGTCTAGGAAGGGGGTGGGGGGCTCGGTTTGGACCAACGAAGGGGGAAGGAGCACCTACATGGGTAGATGTGGAAGATGAGCTCATGAGAGATGAGTTACATAAGCGCAGAATGATGGAGGGTGTTGTTGATTCATCAACAAATGAATCATAAAAAGAAAGATTAGGAGACGTGTGAAATTGAGGAAATAGGAAGTGTTTCTTATAAAAAAACGACATGTCTTGATATAATAACCTTTTGTGTGTTAAGGTCAAGACAATGAGAGACACGATGATATTGAGAGGGGACAAGATAGACACATGCATAAGATTGTGGCTTAAGTTTGTGAAGAGTGGTTGAAACAGTGTTGGAAAATGACCCGAAGATGAATAGATGATCATAGGTGGGAAACATACCAAAGAGGATCTCGAATTGGGTTTTAAAGGATAAGGTGGTGGTGTGAAGAAGATTCAAGGTGTGAATTGTTGTAAGAAGAGCTTCCACCCAGAACTTCAAAGGGAGAGAGGCTTTAAACAAGAAGGTGCTTATGATATGTTATTGTGTGTATGGTACCTTCAACTTTCTCATTTTGTTATATGACGTGTATAGACAAGAAAAACAAACGTTTATATCGTGTTGTTGAAAGAAAGTGAGTAAAGGTTGATTGTTGAACTCGTGGCCATTGTCATATTGGAAAAGTTGAATATCTACTTTAAATTGGTTGAAAACTTAGGCACGGAAATTATGGAAAACATGAAACACATCAGATTTGGCGCGTAAGGGAAAAAACCCACAAAAAAAAAAAGAATAATCATCTAAAAAAGAACATAATATTTATGACCACTTAGACTAGTAACATGAGAAGTCCATGTGTCAGAATAAAATACTTCAAAAACACTAGATGTTTTAGTAGTTAACCTAAACGACGTTTTAGTAGTTGACCTAAACGACGGTGTTTTCCAACTTGAAAAGCATGACAATTTGGAAATTTGTTGTAGAACTAATAAAAACGACATGAATGTAAAAAAATTAAGGACGGAGGAGCCAAGATAACCAAGTCGTCAATGCCAAGTAGGAAGAGACACATCAGCCAGGGCAGTGACATGGAAAGAAGCAGGCATTAGATGGGAAGTAGATGGGAGAACTGGATGTAGGACATCAATACTGTCACAACGCTACAAAATTGTACATGTTTCAAGATCCTTAGCAAAAAAAAATAGAATGATCAAATTCAATGAAAACGGAATTATCAAGTAGTAAACCTAAGAACCGACACTAAAATTTTGACCATTTTATTGGAAACGATGACATTTCTAAGAAGAAATCGGTTGTTTGAGTGGAGAAAAAAGTCAGGGACAACAAAGCTAACTAGTAGTAAAGCACCATTTCCAACCATAATGGATTTTAAGTTATTACATTTTGCTAATGAAAGCATGTTATCTTGATTGAAAGTCATGTGAGAGCTTGCACCTAAATCCATGTAATAGTTATTGTGATGCAAGTTGGCCCGACTATTGTAGTGGCATATCGGGCTGATGGTAGGGCCTGGTTGAAGTGGAAAAACATCCACAGTTGTTCCATATAATGGTTGCCTAAAGTTATTTGTTATGAGTAGTATGCCTGGTTGTTTCCAAGGATTCCCTCTTGTTGATTTGATCCGGATTGATTATTGCCTGAAAATGGTTAGCAAATGTGGAAGCACTTTCGTTATTGTTTTAATTTTTATTTCATTTATTTTTCGATATCCCAGAGCTATTGGAAGATGAAAAAATAGTGGAATTGGAAGACAAAAACAGATCGACAGGAGTATATATGAGTTCTTCATGAGATCCATGAAGTTTTAGCATGTTTTCGGCTTCAAGAAATTCCGAGAAAGGCTTTGCATTTGTGATGACATCAACAATACTATGATATAAAGTAGGTATTTGACGTAAAATTTGCATAACTAATTTGATTTCAATAATTGTAGAATCAACACCGAATAATGTATCAACAAGGCTTTGAAGTCTGAAAAAATTCAGTGATTGACAAGGAACCTTATTTGGTGTTGCGAAACTGGTCTTGTAATTCAAACATACATTCATTCAAGTCAACCAAACATGAGAATGAAAGGTGTTACAACTAAAAAAAGTCAAGACCATAGTTGAAGGGTCAAAACAGGAACATAAAGATTCATATTTTCAATGAACAGTGGATAAAATTGTTTCTCCAGCCAATTTGAATAAAAATGGACCAAAAGGGCTGCCAAAGAAAAAAAAAGGAAAATGATACAGAACGAGGGTCACTTAGAAAGAAACCTCATATCATTTATTTATGTCCATAACAATCACAAACTTAATCATTCATGTTCTAACAACCAATAACAATATATGGCAACTCCAAAAACTAAAAATCCAAGTATAAAAAGTCTAAATAGAGTAGTTAGAGATTAACTTGTCGACATGAATGATGATGTCATCTATCAATGGTCGAACAGTGGGTTGAGGCTGTAGCATCCATGATACAAACTGATGAAGAGCATCTGGATATGGTGGTTTTGGAACTCCCCCTCCTCCTCCTGTTACACTCGGCCACTTTATCTGTCCATTCATAATAGCCAATTGCAAGCTCCCTCCTGATTCCCCTAACGCATACTCAAATGGAGACACGCCATACCTGTTTTAAACATATCATTCATTTATCTTTATAGTTTATACAGACAGACAACACTTTATACAGACAGACAACACGACTTACATTATGGCAAACAAAGTGCAACCGAGTGACCATATATCAGTCCGTTCATCGATGTCTGTTTGACTTGGGCAATCCCATAGCTCTGGAGCTCGGAAGGGTGCTGAAACATGCTCTGATGCCCATTCCTAAACATTATTCAAACAATCTTATAATTATCTGTCATTGGCATTGGATGGATGGAGGTAAGACTATCTACATCTACCTACCTGCAACTGCAGTGCCTCTGAGCGAGACCGGATTTGCCTTTTAGCAGGACGCGCGCTTCCAAAATCCATCAATACAGCGAGAGGTGGTTGACCTTTACGATGTGTTAAAAGGACATTTCCTGGTTTCACATCGTTATGCGCGTATGGAGGGTCAAGAGAATGCAAATGCTTCAGTCCTGCACACAACTGCAACCCAAATCCTACAATTAGACCCCTTAGACCCTGACAGGACAGAACAGGTTGTACTGACAGGATAGGACAGGACAGGACAGAACAGATTGTACTGTATTTGCATTGCAATGGACAAAAATTACAGTTTTTTATATTTACAAAAAACAGAGAGTGAGAATTCTAGATGCATAACGGTTGCTGGTTACCTGTCGGAAAATATGAAGAACATCAGATGTAGAAAAAAACTGTTTTTTAGATTTCATTGTTGTTGAATTGTCCAACAAAGTCCCATCCAGATGAACTGGAAACAACAGGTATGCTTCATGTGTCCAAGGTTGTTCCGGTGTGGCCTGTCCAACAAAACAGAATCATGTTAATGGATAACATTTTATTTGTTCGATCACACTCAACAAATTTTCATAAAGTGAATGAAAAAAGTCGATGATTTTATATGATCATAGATCTGATTGCGTATAGAAGTAAGCTACCTTTACTGGAATAATGGCATGATCCAACAATGGCAGCAGATTTGGGTGGCTAAACAAGGCGGATACACGGATCTCTTCCTTCACCAACTCCAGCTGATCATTATTCTGAATCAAAACTTTCTTCATCGCATACGTTCCATCCTCTGGGGATCAAATTAATTCGTAACTATAACGAAATCAACGAATGCAATGCGGATACTTTGAAACCCTAGAAATGGAATCTCAGATTGTGGGATTTGTATTTACCGGCGATGTGAGAGGGGTCTTTGAACTTCTTAGAGACGCCACCGCCGGAAGCGTCGGTGAAGGCCTCCCTAACAAGGAAGACGTAGGCAAAACCACCCTCGCCGAGCTGGCGGACGATCTTGAAGCGGTTGTCGTTGATCCAAACATCAGCGCCTCCGTTAACGGCGTCGTATAGGGCGTTTAATCCTGAAAAAGAACACCCCATTTCCTAGCTCAGTTATTGGTAAATGGCGATGCTCTCCCGTAAAGAGCAAACCCCTCTCCCTCTGTCTGTACTCCCCGAAAAGATTGCCGGAAGGAATGAATCTTCGATATTAAGGAGTTCGTGGGTTTCTGTGTGTTGACATAAGAACAGATCATGGGATATCTGGAGCTGATTGTAAATCGAGTAGAATTCACACAATCATGGCGATTGATCAATTCTTGTTGAATGGGAAGGGTTAACTAGGTGAAAAACTAAAAAAGAAAATTGATGTGAAAAACTAATAAAAATGATTAGGGTGTTCTTTCAGATTATCACAAATATTCGACAAGATTTTTCACCTAATAAAATAATTGGATTAGGTGTTTTTTAGATAATCTTTTTCACGTTATTTAAGTTTAAAGGGTGTTTTAGATTATTATTTTTTTTATCAAAATATGTTATTGATTTATTAGATTTTTAAAAAGTCCAATTATAGCTCGATATGCTCTTAAATGCTTTTTAAATGACATTTTAACATACTTGAAGATAGAGGTTTTTAATCTTATCTTTTTTAATGAATTTGGCTTTTTAAATTGAGAATGATAATATTACTGTAATGAACACTCTAACCTTATCTTTTCCTTCTCTCTATTCTTTCCATGAATTTTTTTGTCATTTTACAATTAAAATGTTTTTGCAATCATAAAAACTAATTTAAACATTAAAAAAAAAAAAAAAAAAAAAAAAAAAAAAAAAAAAAAAAAACTAATTTTATCAAAACCATAATGTCAATAAATATTTATTTTCCAAAATTATTTTTAGACTTCAAAATACAATCTCAAACACCCCCTAAATGTTTTTACCATTATTTAGATAAATGAACAGTGATGGTTACCGGTTGGTTGTGGCAGATTTATTCATTCTATATTTTCGATTAAATTAAACAAATATAAAATATTTGTATGTAAAATTAATTGTATAATTTATGTATTTAAAATTCATGCCTGTAAAATAATTAAAAAAACAAATGCCTAGAGAAATTTTTTGCTAACAAAAATAATAAATAATTTTTACAATAAAATTTTGAATTTCAAAAAGGCAAAAGTAAATATAAAACGGTCATTTTATAATATTTAATAAATGACACATCATTCGTGTAACATTTTATGTTTTATGTTATTTTATAATATTTAATAAATGACACATCATTCGTGTAACATTTTATGTTTTATGTTAACAGTATAAAACGGTTATTTTATAACATTTTATACAAAATTGTATTTTGAAAATTTTATCCAATTATACACATGAAAAGTACAAACATATAAAAGTAAGTTGTTAAAAATAGGCAATGTCTAGTATGGTGCAATATAGGAAAGAACATAATGGTTCATTTCATTAGAATTAAAAAAAATGTTTCATTTGTCAAGAAATCGTTTCTTTACTTATTTAATTTTTTATTCTTTTGTGGGTGCATATTAAACATGTTTATTTGTTTTATTTTTACACAGACCCAAACATCATTTGCCCCTGTCATTGAAGAAGCCATGACAATCGTTGAAGAAGGTGGTGACTAGGGATGAAAGTGGGTCCAAACCCGGACCCGGACTCGGAAAACCCGGAACCGGTTAACGGGATTTTATAGAACCGGAAACCGGACCGGTATATAGGAACCGGTTCCGGTTCGGTTCCGGGTATGGTTCCGGGTAAAGTGGGTCTAGAACCGGAAAACTCGGAAACATCAAAGTGGGTAGGTTGGAACCGGATAAAGTTGGTTTAGAACCAGAAAACCCGGAAAAACCGGAATTTTTTGGTAATTACTTACTACTTAGTGGGTTGAACTTTGAAAATTTTCATATTGATATACCGACTTTAGGGAACTGTAACTCATTGAATACGAAACCAAAATTAACAAAATTATAGTCTAAAATCATGTATAAACTCTAAAATACACTCTGGAAAAACCCGCATGTCAATCCGACTTTAAACGAATGAGATATGCTTGTGTTAATATTTTCACATAATACAAAGTACAAAAACAAATAGCTGAAAAGTTGAAAATTTTCAGTTTTGATATCCCGAATTCAAAGGACTGTAAGTCATTGAATATTAAACCAAAAATGACAAAATTATAGTCTAAACTCATGTACAAACTGTAAACTAGAAGTTGAAAAAAACCACATGTTAATCCGACTTCAAACGAATTAGATATGTATGTTTTAAAACTTTCACCGAATACAAAAAAACTGAAAAACTAAAAACTTCCAGCTTTGATATCTCGACTTTGGAGGACTGTAAGTCAATGAATATAAAACTAAAAATGAAAAATTTATAGTCTAGAATCATGTACAAACTCTAAACTACATGTTGGAAAAAACCGTATGTCAATTGGAGTTGAAACGAATAAAATATGCATCTTTTAAACGTTTCACAAAAACCGGTTTCGGCCCTAAAAGTGGTTCCGGTTCCAAAAACCGGTTCCGATTTTTAGACCCGGTTTACCCGGACCCGATGGACCCAAACCCGGATTACCCGGAACCCGGATAAAACCAATTTTTAAACCCGGAACCGGACCCGGTTCTACATATTCCGGTTTTCCGGTTCTAAATCTCATCCCTAGTGGTGACTCATATCATATTTTCATTGTCATTGCTGATGAGGAGGTAAACCCGTAGGATTTTTTTTTTTACTAGCATTGCACATTCATTTTTCTTGGAAAATCTACCAAAATATATTATTTCTGCATAAATTTAGAGTTGGTTACTAAGTTGGATTAGTGTAAAAGCCATCCTTTTAATTGTTATTGTCTTGATGGTCTATTTGTGATGTTTATGTTGAATTTTAGTTTTATGAAATCATTCTATTGTGATCATAGTATATGTTTACTACTTTAGTTGTTTAGTTGAAAAAAAAATCCAGAATCTCATGTTACACAAATTAGACCACAATAAATTGAAGATCAAAGCATACACAAAAAAATTCATGCTATTGTCATCTTTAGTGGTTTAGTTGTTTAAATCCAAAATGAAAGATTATCATCATAACATGTTTAAGATCAAAAACTATAGAGAACTGGTCGTTAACTTGAAAGTGTATCTTGGTTACTCTCAACATGTGGCAAAAACAAAATTGATCACTACATAAAACCGCAACAAAGAAACCAGCTTATCAGTAAATACAAATATGGTTCAAAATCGTTTATTGGAACAATGGAACGAAGTGTCCAACCCGGTTTGAATCGGCCCTTAGATCCAGTGATTAGAGGAGAGAAATAGTCAAAGCAGAGAATAACAATGTATTTACATCTCTTTATCAAAAGGTGAAGCACATTAATAGTCACACAAAAAAAAAAACACTATCCGTCCCACGCAACGTACAAAAAAAACCTCTAGTTAAAATAAATATCGGTAAAACATGTGCATGCAACACATATTAATGGTATTTTTTGTTTAAAAAAAATACCAAATTCTCAAATATTTACCCTTACAAGTTATTTCCCAAAAATTAGTATAGATATTTTCGAAGGATACGAGACTCAAATCTCAGTCCTAGTAAAGGTCGTGGTCGACATTGTAAATTTGTAATCGAAGAACGTATGAGCGAGTTTTAGGAATAAATTTGACGACGTGGTGGATTTCCAATCCATGCTTCCTCCGTCGGCTCCCCACTGTCTTCTATCTATTCTCTCGGCCTCTGTTTCCGTCTCTGAGAACGCCACCTGATGTCTAGGCTTCTCACCACCACCGTCCACATTTCCGCTGTTATCCTCACCAAATCCCGGCCGCCGCGTTACCTTTCCCCTTCTCAGTTCTCCCTTCCACATGTCACTTCAACTCGCTATTATCTGAAACCTCATCGGAGCGTCTCCATTCGAGCTATCAATTCCTCATCTGACACCAAAAGTGAAGATGTTTCCTCAGAGAATCAGGAGGATAAAATCGAGATCAAGTCTGAGTTGGATAATAATGGCAGTTTAAGAGGCGATGATGCGTATCCTACTGGAGAATTTGAGTTTGAAAGTCCAGGTGCGTGGAAGAGCTTCGTGGTGAAGCTACGCATGCTAATTGCTTATCCATGGCAACGTGTTCGCAAGGGCAGTGTTTTGAATTTGAAATTGCGTGGCCAGGTCCGTTGTTTTCATCTACTTTTTCACATATCAAATCCTGGTTGTGCATCTATATTTTAGTTATTCGATTGGTGATTCTTACATCGAAGACCGCTTTTCTAGTTCATTACTTCATTTGTTTGTATATAATATATATTGTTTATTTTCTATATGGATCAGTCAAAATATCAAATTCAGTATATTTCTATAGATTCCTCCTAAAGAAATTCTCTTGAGTTGTTATATAACAGCAAATGATGAAACTGTTTCGGCTCATTTTGATCTACATGGAAGAACAATAAACTCTACTACTGTTGCCAATTTCAGATATCTGATCAGGTGAAGACTCGTTTCTCTTCAGGGTTATCCCTGCCTCAAATATGTGAAAACCTAATTAAGGCAGCATATGATCCTCGCATATCCGGTGTTTATCTCCACATTGAAACCCTAAATTGTGGATGGGGTAAAATTGAAGAAATTCGAAGGCACATATTGGATTTTAGGAAGTCAGGTTGTTCTATGATCACTATCTTATACAGAATCTGATTAAAGTTTCAACTACCATAAATCTGATAAGTCTACTAACATTGACAATGTAATTCAGGAAAGTTCATTGTTGCTTATGCACCTGCATGGGGTGAAAAAGAGTATTACCTTGGCTGTGCTTGTGAAGAGCTGTATGCCCCTCCAAGTGCTTATTTTTCCTTGTATGGTTTATCTGCTCAAGCATCATTTCTTGGAGGTAGGTTTACATTTTCCATTGATCAAAAGCTCCAGATTAAACCCTTAAACCCTGAACTTAACCAAAATGATGTATGTAAATGTATATATATAGGTGTACTTGAGAAAATAGGTGTGGAACCACAAGTTCAGAGGATTGGTAAATATAAAAGTGCTGGTGATCAACTAATTCGCAAGAATATATCTGAAGAAAATCGCGAGGTGCTTACAACATTAGTAGATAATATCTATGGGAATTGGGTTGATAAGATTTCTCAAGCCAAAGGTGAAGTTACTTTGTGGTTTGACTGGTTTCCCTAATCTTGATGTATTAAATTAAACAAGTTGGATTGTTTGTGTTACAGGAAAGAAAAAGGAAGACATTGAAAGTTTTATAAATGAAGGAGTTTACCAAATAGAGAAGTTGAAAGAAGATGGATGGATAACAGATATAAAATATGATGATGAGGTATACACACAAGAAGAACACATAGGAATAAAACATATTTCTTCAAGAAATTACTTCCTAACTTTTGTCATTTATTAGATTTTGGAGTTCAAAAATGTTAAAAAGCTTGATTATTGATGATTTTGGTTTGCACTTTCATCTACTACAAAGGTAGTTCTAGTGCAACATAGACCTCACTATTGTTTTTTCCTTTATACTATTAATTATTTACAAATATACCATTTCAGTTTTCAGATATTTTGTGGTAATATAATGTGTAACCTTTTCAGGTTACATCGATGCTAAAAACAAAATTGGGCATTGCAGAAGAGAAAAAACTCCCGCTTGTTGATTACAAGTAAGATCCCTCACATTCAACATATTTTTTCACATGTTACACTTTCTACCCTTACTTAACATTTCTATTTCAATTTGGTTATTTCACTTGCTACAGGAAATACTCAAGAGTTAGGAAATGGACTTTGGGGTTATCAGGTGGAAAAGATCAAATAGCAGTAATTAGAGCTTCCGGAAGCATCAGCCGTGTACGTGGGCCCTTTAGTTCACCCAATTCTGGCATCATTGCTGAGCAATTCATTGAGAAGATTCGCACTGTTAGAGGTATTATGCAAAATGTTATATAGTTTAATTTTTATTTTCCAAATGCATAACAAAATAAAATAAGTATATATTTTTTTTTCAGAGTCGAAAAGGTATAAAGCTGTTATAATCCGAATCGATAGCCCTGGAGGTGATGCTCTGGCTTCTGACTTGTAAGTGCTTTGAAAAGTATAAATCTTTTTAACCTTTAATTTATATATGCACTCATTTAAAAATTTACAAATTTTTATTAGAATGTGGAGGGAAATCAGATTATTGGCTGAATCTAAGCCTGTGGTTGCATCAATGGTTGATGTGGCAGCTAGTGGAGGATATTACATGGCCATGGCTGCGCAAACTATACTCTCGGAGAACCTTACTTTGACCGGGTCAATTGGTGTTGTCACAGGTCGATTATTATTATTATTTTTTTTTTATTAAATATTTTTGTGGATGTCTTTTTTTTTTATTTTATTAACCATATTAATTTTGGTTGTAGGTAAGTTCAATTTGGGGAAATTATATGAAAGAATCGGTTTCAACAAGGAAGTAATATCAAAGGGACGATTTTCTGAGTTGACTGCTGCTGACCAGCGACCATTCAGGTGAGAAGATTTATTGTCTTCTATAAAATATTAAAATTACATTTTGTTGTTTGATAATTGATGCTTATTTTTATATTATGATTATTAATTGATTATAAATTATAAATGCTTTGCACACGTATGTATGTTCAGACCAGATGAAGAGAAACTGTTTGCAGAGTCTGCTCAGAATGCTTATCAACAATTTCGTAACAAGGCAGCATTTTCAAGATCAATGAGTGTATGTAGGAGAAATTTATGAAATTTTAGAATATTTAAGCTAATCATTTATTAATTGGTTACATAATTTAATAACAAGTAATTGATGATTATATATATATATATATATATATATATATATATATATATATATATATATATATATATATATATATATATATATATATATATATATATATTGATTACAGGTGGATAAGATGGAGGAGATTGCTCAAGGGAGAGTGTGGAGTGGAAATGATGCTGCTTCACGGGGTTTAGTTGATGCAATTGGAGGCTTTTCACGTGCTGTTGCTATTGCTAAACACAAGGCCAACATACCTCACGATAAACAAGTTGGTTTTTTTACAAATTTGCCCTTGTTTTGTTTTTTCTTACGGATTTTTTTTTAAACATGATTAATTGTGTCCAGGTTAGTTTGGTTGAGCTGTCAAAGTCATCACCATCTTTACCAGAAATCCTAAGTGGAATAGGGAGCAGTGTAATTGGAATGGACATGGCATTAAAGCAACTGATGGATGGGTTGACATTTAGTGATGGAGTGCAAGCGCGTATGGATGGAATCATGTTTGAGAGATCCGAAGGATCTCCATTTGCAAATCCTATTTTCAATTTGCTCAAAGACTACTTGAGTTCTCTTTAATTTATATCCACATTCACAAGTCATCGAATGAGTTAAGTAGATCATATTGGATGTAATATTGTTGTACATTTCATGAACGAAAGGTTATCCAAGAGATTCAAACCAACCAATCTCATTAAAACTATAAATGTAGTGTTGTTTTATTGTTAAAAGAGATGTAAAGATAAAAAACGAAAAATGTTAAAAGAAAAAATAAAATGTAAGGAAAAAAAACATAAATGTAATATTGTTTGATGGAATTTGCATGTAGTATTATTATGTATATAGTAATAATATGAAAAGAAACCTTATCTTTATCAATATACCAGGCAAAAGAACAATCATTTACATTGTGTGATGACAATTATAAGTGACGATCACTCGTAAGGTCATACCGTATGTAACATTTTTCTTATAAATAGACGTCTTCTTCAATTTCTTTTTCATAGTATCCAATTTTGAAAAACAATTTGTTTAATTAACAAATTGAGTTGTCCATAATATTTGTTATGGTTTGATGAATTAAATGATAATGTATGTTTATTTATTACTATTAAGATATTTATGTTTATATAAATGACAAATTCATATTTATATGTATTGATTAGACCTCAAGATGCCGATAATAAATGTAGTTACTTCACTAGTGAGTAGTGACGCATCAAAATTTGAAACCGACATGCTAAAAACTTTAGGTTATTTAGTATGGTTAAATTTATTAGTTTCTGATTAAAAAAATGCATTTTTAGGTATTCAATTTTTGTCATCAATTAATAGACTTGGTTCAAAAGATAGGTTGCAGACTTGTTTATGTTATTGTAATAAAAAGATATACTACTAACATAAATATTTTTCCAATGTGATCATGGTGGTATTTACAAAAGTAAAAAAATATCCACAAAAAATATTGGTAGCAAAAGAATAAATTTTTCATTCAAATTGAAATGAAAGTATGTAGATGTTTGTTGGTCCTTAAAATCATGTATAATGATTGAGTGAATGCATAGATTTCACTAAATGGACTACACAATAAGTTTAATAAGTAACCATTGAGACATCTGATGATACGTTTCCGGATACGGTAAAACTTTTTAAGAGAGTACAACGGATCATGCATAGTAATGTCATATCATGTAGATATATATGTGTAGTCTTCAAATGACTTGGCTTTACCACACAAAAAGACTTAGCGCCACAGCTTGTTGCTCGTTTGTCATCTCACTCGTTGTATAATTATAACTAAATTTTATTGAGGTCTAATGATTAATATAAATAAATTTATGTAGGGGCATTAACATTTTACAACTTATTTTCGATCTTCAACATTTCTATTTTTAAAAAGTTAATTTTACATCATGACATATGTAATTTAGATAAGCTTCTTGTTTAATTATTTTTGTGTATTTGCAAGAACCTTCGACAAAAGTTTTGTGTTTTTCATATGGGTTGATCCACCACTGTGAAATAAATAAATTGAAGATGCCAAATTTGAGTCACGTATGTACTTAAAGAACAATAGTGAATGCCAAGAGCAAATTGACTCAAGAAGAAGAAAATGGTCAATTTATTAATGTTTATTGTTGTTTTGCTCATAGCTATTGTATTGATCCGGAATGTAGTGGTAATTAAATTATATTAGATAATGTCATGTAATGGTAATTAAGTTGTCTTAGGTAATGGCCTTTGTAGTTTTGGAGAGGACCTGGTTACTAACCTCCAGTCCTCTACTTCCTTATAAACATTACCATCCTTATTTTTGTTAACACCCTCATTTATATCTTCATCACCTCCAATGCTTCGACCTCCATTTCCTCATCATTGTTAGCACCTTCATGAACATCATCCATACTTATACCTTCATAAGAATTTACACCATCATCAACATTTAGTCATTTATCATCATGGACATCATGTATAAATTATAATGTCTATCCATTGGCACCAACTACCTCAAATTTCCCACCTCCTTTCACATAAATTTTCCTTCAACCAATTAGTTGCATTTTCTAGTTTTTCCATCATGATTGACAATAACTTGAACCTTACATTCTTTTCAAAAAAAAAAACTTGAACCTTACATGTACTACCATGGTTTGATCTAAGCATTTCATGGGCATAGTTCCACACTTTGGCGTGGTGATGGCTTAATTTACCTTTTATGGTTTTCCTACCTATTTTTTTAGCCATATGACATTGACTTCTAGACACTTCATAGTTGACCTTATGCTTGATGTTATCTATCATCTCCTTTAAGGTAACTTTGGACCCACTAATAAACATTTTCTAGCTATATAGCATTGACCTCTAGACACTTCGTAGTTGACCTTATGCTTGATGTTAGCCATCATCTCCTTTAAGGTAACTTTAGACCCAATAACAAGCCGTCTTATGTAACATTTATCTATCAAAGTTGGTGTAACAAGAGAATCGAATAAGAAGTTTCTTGCAGTTGATGAGTTTCATTCAAACATTTTATTTGCTTCTTTAACCATTCTCTGCTTCTTAAACCCTTTTCTTGTAATGATGAGTTTTCTTTAACCATAAAAATGATGTTTTAGAATGCACTAACAAACATATCACCCCCGCGTCATTACGGGTAACCGACTCTTGGACTTAACACGCTTTGAAGGCAAAAATAAAAAGTTTTGGACAGATTGTCAATTAATAAGAAAAGAAAAAGGCAACAAAAAATAATAAATTTAAACGTTTTCTTATAAATAACTCTAAAAGTATACATCGTTTTAAAAGAAGAAAAAAAACTCTTAAAAGTATCCAATATCCAATAAACGATTTTATTGTATTTTTATTGAACACTGTAAATTGATTATTATAAGTTATTTGCAAGAATTTGAGAAATTATTTATTTTCATTAATATATGCAAAATTTTATTGTTTTTATTAAAAAAGGCCTATTTTTTAATTGAGGAAATATCGTCAACTAGAAAGAGCAGGAAAAAAAAAAAAGAGGCGAGCCTTTCACCATGGCTATGATGTCATCGTCACCACCACTACACGTCGGAGACCGCCATCCACCTCCGCCTCTACTTCACTCGACCAGCACCAACGTTCAACTCGTCGCAAATTGTGAGCTTCCTCGCCGACAACACTCCAACCGTTTGTCTCAAAAGATCGATCGTCTCTGCCAATTGAAAAACCTCACCGGAGCTCTGACTTTGCTCCACGACTCGCCTTCTGAACTTACAGAAACCGCCAAAGCAACCGGTATTCTACTGCAGGCATGCGGTGGCGACAAAGACATCGAAACCGGCCGGAAAGTCCACCAACTGGTTTGGTCATCGCCGCACTTGAGAAACAACTCAATCCTCAACACTCAAATTATCACGATGTACTCCGTTTGTGGATCTCCCTCCGATTTACGAATCGTTTTCGAACAACTAGAGAACAAGAACTTATATCAATGGAACGCAATCATCAACGGATACTCTAGAAACGATCTCTGTGATGATGCGATTCTTGTCTTTTCCCAGTTTTTGCAAACAGAGCATATACCTGATAATTTCACCTTGCCTTGCGTGATTAAAGCTTGTGTCGGAGCTCCGAATTTGATATGTGGTCAGGTGGTTCACGGTATGGCCGTGAAGACAGGTTTGATCTCAGATGTCTTTGTGGGTAATGCGTTGGTTGCAATGTATGACAAGTTTGGATTTGTAGATGATGCAGTCAAGGTGTTCGACTTTATGCCTGAAAGAAACTTGGTCACATGGAATTCATTGATTTCAGTGTTCTCAAATAACGGATTTTCTCAAAAAAGTATCCATCTGTTCATGGAGTTTCTGGTTGCCGGAGAAAGTTTGACACCTGACGTTGCTACATTAGTAACTTTGCTACCAGTTTGTGCTTCTGAAAGAGACATCTTGTTAGGAAAAACCATCCACTCTTTGGCTGTGAAATTGGGCTTGTATCATGATTTGATGATTCAAAATGCATTGATGGACATGTATTTGAAAAACGGATACATGTTAGAAGCCCATATCATTCTTGATAAAATAAAAAACAAGAATGTGGTTTCTTGGAATTCGATTATTTGGGGTTGTTCAAAAGAAGGTGAAGTTGGACATACATTTGAACTTCTTCGCAAGATGCAAATGGAAAAAATAAAACCCGATCAGGTAACCATTCTAAACGTCTTAAAAGTTTGCTTACATCATTCACATCTCTTAAAGGTAAAGGAACTTCATGGATATTCAATTCGACATGGCATTGAATCTAACGAATTGGTGGCAAATGCTTTCATTACAGCTTACACAAAACATAGGTCATCATATTGTTTGGGTGAAAATACTTTTAACCTCATGAAAAACACAACAGTAAGTTCTTGGAATACACTTATCAGTGGCTCTGTGCGAAATGGTGATCCTTTAAAAGCGATAGATTTATATGTTAAAATGACATCTTTTGGGATTCAGCCTGATTTGCACAACATCAGTAGCTTGCTTTTAGCTTTTCAAGACCTCAAGTTGCTTAACTATGGTAAACAAACTCATGGGTTTGTGGTTAGAAAGGGGTTAGAAACCGATTCACATATCGGTAATTCATTAATTTCTTTTTACATTCAATGTGAGAAACCAATGTCTGCAAGGTTCGTGTTTGATAGATTGGTGAATAAAAATTTGGTGTCATGGAATTCAATTATCACTGGTTACTCACAGAATAAACAACCAAACGAAGCATTAAATATCTTCCGAAAAATGGTGTTTAGTGGGACCCAACCGTATGAGATTGCAACCACAGGTGTGTTAAGCGCTTGTTCACAGTTGTCAGCTCTAAAGCTAGGAAAATCGATCCATTCTTTTGCTTTAAAGAAAAACCTCACGAGGGACGTTTTCGTAATATCTTCAATCATAGACATGTATGCGAAAACGGGCAGCATAAAAGCTGCCCGGAATGTTTTCAACCGGTCAGATAAAAACCATGTTGGGCTCTGGACAGTTCTGATTGCAGGCTATGCGATTCACGGGCAGGGAAACGAATCCATAAAGCTGTTCATAGAAATGAAAAGGTTTGGAATGAAACCTGATCATTTCACCTTCATTGCCATTTTAATGGCATGTAACCATGGTGGATTAGTCAAAGAAGGTCTTGAATTCTACAATGAGATGGATACTGTTCATGGAGTCGAGCCAAAAATCGAGCATTATGCATGTTTAATCGACATGCTTGGTCGTGCAGGACGTTTTGATGATGCTATGATTGTTATTGCTAAAATGCCTGAAGAACCTGATGCTAGAATTTGGAGTTCATTGCTTAGTTCATGTAGAATTCATGGTAATATGGAGTTGGGAAAAGAAGTTTCTGAAAAGTTGTTAAAACTTGAGCCAAGTAAACCAGAAAACTATGTGTTGTCATCGAACCTTTTTGCAAGTTTAGAGAAGTGGGATGATGTTAGAATGATTAGGGAAAAGATGAAGAAGATTGGGGTGAAGAAAGAAGTTGGTTGTAGTTGGATTGAAGTTGAAGGGAAAGTATATAACTTCCTTGCTGGAGATAATGGAGCTGAAGAAATGTAAACTCAAAAGTAACAAACTTTTCATATTTTATTGGAGAAAAGAAATCATATATAGATAGATTTAAACATTGAGGAATCACTTAAATCATCATCCTAAATGTATCGATGCTAAAACTTCAAAACCATACTAACCTTGTCATGTTTCAGAGTTAACTAACTAGCAACCCTTTCTGCTTTCCTGCTTTCATAATCAGGATCACCAGTTGGCAACTCATGGCGACAAACTGGACATGTATTTCGTATACATAACCAAGGAATGATGCAATCTTCATGGTAATGATGAATACAAGGAAGCTGTTTTGCCTTTTCCCCAACACCAATTTCATCCTTGCAAACAGCACAAAGTGTGTTGTTTTTTTCAACATGTTCAAGAGTCATAACCACAGATGGAAGATTCTCAACTGCCTTTTTGGAAGCAGGTGGTTGAACTAAACCTGAGTCACCGTTATCTGCAAACTGCCCGAATAACATCTCGTGTTCTGCATCATTGTAGTCTTCAAACTGACCTTCTAGATCTGGATTTGCTTCAAGATTGTGAACATTCAAGAAAACCTCCCACTCATTGTAGTTATTGGCCTCTGTGGTAGTGGGATTTGCTTCGTGATTATGAGAATTCAGGAATAATTCCCACTCGAGATCATCTACTGTGGTGTTGTTGTCAGCCTCTGCGTCCAGAAACATGGTCAACACTTCCCTTTCGTTGACTCCACCGTCTACTTCCTCCCACTCAAAATGTTGTTGTGCAGGTATGTCCCATCTTGAATGATCATCGTCTTCTAGCTGAAAAGCATCCCAACATAGCCTAAGACTTGCTTCATCATCACCGAAATCATCGTCCACACCAATAATCTCGTTTACATGATCCTCATCGGAATCAGTCACGCTTAATCCACTCATGAAATATGTTGGATCTCTCGATTCAGATCGAGCACCACTGCTGCTGGTCCTCCTCGACACGAAGAACTCATCACCACAATCAGCAACCATAAATCCAGAATTGTCATCACCTTCGTCGTTACAATTACGAACTTCTACCGGAAACCCTAACCCTAATCCTGACTCAAAATCCATCTCCAAATTGTGTGAATTGATATCCTCGTTCCAATCACTAACTCTAACAATACGATCAGAATCACCCAAATCGGTGTCTAACATTACACGCGACGAAGAATGCGATCGCTCAACTCGATGATGGAACATATCGATTACGAAGTTTACCTCGTTTTCGAGATCGAATGGAGTAGAAGCATTGTTTCCGTTTAAAACGCGGATCGGATTCCGATCGGAGCGGCGCCTTTGTCGGCAAATGAAATATTCCGAGGAAGGAAAGTCGAGATCTGAAGGCGAAACGTCGAAGCCGTCGAGATCTTGAGACCAGTCATGGCTGCGAGGAGAAAGGGAGTTTAGAAGGTCGTCATTTTCGTTATCTTCATCATCTTCATGGAGATGAAGGTTGGAAATCTCCGCCATCATTGAAAAAGGGGTGTGGTTTTTGTTTAACGGTGAAGGCTTCTGCATTGTGTGTGAGCGTAGGATATTCACTATTCAGGTAAGCAAAAAAAGTTTTTCTCCGGCCCCTTTAAAAAGAAATCCGTTTCAATAATTTTTCTTTCAGAGACTGGTTTTTGATATGGAACGTGTGTCTTAAAAAGAAATTTTAAAGAATACAGGAACAATCAAATAATGATTTTTTTTTCCGTAGAGATGTTTCATAATTCTTCAAATGCCACATCACGAAATATATTCACGTTAAAACGGTAAATACAATGTATGAATTAGGTTGACTAGAAAGATTTTGTGTAAATATTTCTTTAAAAAAATAGTTATATAAATATTATTGAAAATTATATCATAATATAATAATACAAGTTGCTGAATAAAACAAACTTAAAAGTTTGAGCCGCTAAAAAGTGGTCCAGTCCAAATTAATCTATAATCAATATATACACTATCGAAATTTCCAACCCGTCGACTTAAATTTAAAGGATCGGCTAAAGTAGGGAAGAGCGTGGGACGGAACCGATACCGACCCGTCTCGTTCCTGATTTTCCGAATACCGAATTTGATCGAAAGTTAATCCCGAGTACCAAACCGAATTAACATCACCGGTACTCGGTACTAGTACCGGTACCGGCGGTACCGATTCCCGAATTTCATGTATTTGAAGTATCAAGTATTGTCCCGTATTTTTAAATTCGGTACGGTTCGGTACCGATTCTGGTACGGTATTGGTACGGGATCAGGATCGGGATCGGGATTTGGGACAAACTGCTCATCCTTAGGCTAAAGGACATTTCATTTGGCTATTTAAAAAAATTCTTATTAATTAGACAATCCAATAATCTCTAATTATATATAAGTTTAATTTTGACTTCCCTTTGTGAACAGGACTCTGTTATTATTGGTGGATATTTTTTTTTATTTTTTTTCTTTGCTTTTTGATAATTATATATTTTATCTGTATATTATAGTGGATAGTGGATTACACGCGCAACATCTTTCTTTATTGTCTACGAGGATACGTGGTGTCTGTTCTGTGTTTTTCGAGGCAGTGGGACTGACAAGGGTTTTCACCGCCACCGCTTCATCTATTTATTCTTATACTCTAGATTGATCTTCTCACTTCTTCTAAGCCGGTTTTTTAGTTGAACCGGTATGGCCATCGGCTTCCGGTTCAACCAGTTGAACCGGTTCGACCGCCGGGTCAACCGGTTTCTATAATTTTCATTTTTTTTCTTATTTTTCTACACATACATACATACATAAGTCATGAATTTGACGTCTACAAGTTCAAACATTAAAAATACACATAAAAATAAGTTGTAGATCAATATAAATACATTAAAACAACACATAACTGTAAGTTTTGTATCAATTCACATATGTCCAAAAGAAAATAAAGTATAATCCGAACACAATATAATTTTAAATGAACATAAATGCATCAAAAAATATCATAACATTTACCATATGTTTTTATTTAGAGAAATCTAAATAAATATGAAAAAATCTACCTTTATTATTGAAAATATTTTTTCCATGTATTTTTATTTAGTTTAACTGATTCAACCGGTTTTTTTCTAAAAAACGGCCGGTTCAATCGGGTTCAGAAATTGGTGTAAAACCGGAGATAGTTGAACCGCTCTCTTCTCCGGTTCCCGGTCCAACCGGTTCGACCGGCCGGTTTAAACCGGTTTTTAAAACACTAGGTCACCGCCTTTTTCTCACTTCCTCTCGGTTATACTTGGTGTTGGCTCTATGTTTCACACTCAACACTCAAGCCTTTCTTCCCTCCCTCCACCGCCAACTTTCTCTCAACCGTCGTCTTCCAGGCCAACAATATTTGCCCCTCCGACTCTCTCGACGTATCGCATCGGTTCATTGTCTCCACTGCTGCTGCATCTTCATTCCATACCCGGGGTATGTGGAACCAATTTTATAGGGTATGTGGAACCAATTTTATAGGGTATGTCGAACCCTCCACCGCCATTCACCTCTTCCGTTCGAAGAAGTTTCTAAACGGATTGGAGGTCGTACCAGGAATCCAAAGTATTATTGTTTTTTTTTATCTAATTCATGCCCTAATCCTCTTCACTCCCATCTTTGTCTGTAATCGATTTTGGCTCCACCCAGTTGGCCCATAATTACAAATTTCTTTGGAGGCATCGATTGTACCACAAAGGCTCAAAATCAGGTCTAATTAGACGAAATAGGAGGACGACCACAGTAGAGAAGTAGTACTCACATCATCTGTGTGTCTCTACTATAAATTGAAGTCATTGTCTGCTATTGTCGCATGTAGCCTTTCCATACTCCAATTTTCCTCATTCAAGTGTGTCTTATGTTTCGTCTTTTTGTGTTATTATTGCGATTCAAAGCAAGAAAACGAGACTGATGACATTTGGCTGAAAGAAGTCGAAAGATTGAGGGCATAAATCGAAAGCACAGGGTTAATTCATTATCCAGACAGCCAACCAAGTCATCCTTGGTTCCCTGATCGAAAACAAGTAATTCACTTTATTAAAGATTTTCATAAATGGATTTGGTACGAATTAATTTTTTTTAGATTTGGTAGGTTATGTATCCTATGTTACTTACTCCAGATAAGAAGCAAATGGCAAGTGAAGTCTGCGTTGCATTAATACAAAGGGGTGCAATTCTTATATATATATATATATATATATATATATATATATATATATACATACTAGGTGTGAGACCCGTGTATTACACGGGTTGATTAAAAAAGTTAAATATAATGTATAGACATTAAGTATTTTCTAAATTAAAATTTTGAAATAAATATAAATAAAATGATGAATAAGTAATTCAATCTATAATAATAAAAAATCATTATCATGTTTTAAATAATCATGTTGAATATGAATGTGTAAAAATTAAGTATTTTTTAAAGTAAACTACAAGGACCATTTATATATTTCGTCTTAATTAATCTAAACTAATAAAACTAATTAATATAAATTCATAAATGGAATTTATTGATATATTAATAGAAATAAGAATTCACAAATGGAAGGTTTACTATATATATATTAATTCACATTAATTAGTATGAGGTGACATTTAATAGGTGGAAATTAAATAAAAATAAAAAAATATAAAAATGACAAGTGGAAAATAAATAATTCAAAAACTCTTAGAAAATGACATGTGTCAATTTCAGTGAGAACATGACATTTGTCAAAATTATCTTTATTTATTAGGGTATATATATATATATATATATATATATATATATATATATATATATATATATATATATATAGTAGCCGTTACCCGCGCAATGCGGCGGGCGCCCATATGGGTGGGGGGGGGGGGGGTTGTATAGTTCGTTTTTTTTGGAAAATAAATTATTTTTAGTGAAGGAATCCGCAAATATCTTTACAATTAAGGCGGACACACATTGTTATATAAATGGTGAATGTGAATACTTTCTTCAATAAACATTTTATATTCCATGTTAGATAATAAAAAATACAGATTTGACCACAAATTGAGGATTTTATTGTCGGAAACCTTTAGTGAATTTTAATTGCAAAGATGTTTTGACATGTATTTGTGCTTATGGTTAAAGGTTTGGGGTTTAAAGTTTGAGATTTAGAGTTTGGAGTTAGAAAATTTTAGGTTTTGGATTTTGATTTTGATTTTAGTAAGATCATTCACATACAAAGCATTACATTGTCTCCACTGCTGCTGCATCTTCATTCCATACCCGGGGTATGTGGAACCAATTTTATAGGGTATGTGGAACCAATTTTATAGGGTATGTCGAACCCTCCACCGCCATTCACCTCTTCCGTTCGAAGAAGTTTCTAAACGGATTGGAGGTCGTACCAGGAATCCAAAGTATTATTGTTTTTTTTTATCTAATTCATGCCCTAATCCTCTTCACTCCCATCTTTGTCTGTAATCGATTTTGGCTCCACCCAATTGGCCCATAATTACAAATTTCTTTGGAGGCATCGATTGTACCACAAAGGCTCAAAATCAGGTCTAATTAGACGAAATAGGAGGACGACCACAGTAGAGAAGTAGTACTCACATCATCTGTGTGTCTCTACTATAAATTGAAGTCATTGTCTGCTATTGTCGCATGTAGCCTTTCCATACTCCAATTTTCCTCATTCAAGTGTGTCTTATGTTTCGTCTTTTTGTGTTATTATTGCGATTCAAAGCAAGAAAACGAGACTGATGACATTTGGCTGAAAGAAGTCGAAAGATTGAGGGCATAAATCGAAAGCACAGGGTTAATTCATTATCCAGACAGCCAACCAAGTCATCCTTGGTTCCCTGATCGAAAACAAGTAAGTAATTCACTTTATTAAAGATTTTCATAAATGGATTTGGTACGAATTAATTTTTTTTAGATTTGGTAGGTTATGTATCCTATGTTACTTACTCCAGATAAGAAGCAAATGGCAAGTGAAGTCTGCGTTGCATTAATACAAAGGGGTACAATTCTTATATATATATATATATATATATATATATATATATATATATATATATATATATATATATATATATATATATATATACATACTAGGTGTGAGACCCGTGTATTACACGGGTTGATTAAAAAAGTTAAATATAATGTATAGACATTAAGTATTTTCTAAATTAAAATTTTGAAATAAATATAAATAAAATGATGAATAAGTAATTCAATCTATAATAATAAAAAATCATTATCATGTTTTAAATAATCATGTTGAATATGAATGTGTAAAAATTAAGTATTTTTTAAAGTAAACTACAAGGACCATTTATATATTTCGTCTTAATTAATCTAAACTAATAAAACTAATTAATATAAATTCATAAATGGAATTTATTGATATATTAATAGAAATAAGAATTCACAAATGGAAGGTTTACTATATATATATTAATTCACATTAATTAGTATGAGGTGACATTTAATAGGTGGAAATTAAATAAAAATAAAAAAATATAAAAATGACAAGTGGAAAATAAATAATTCAAAAACTCTTAGAAAATGACATGTGTCAATTTCAGTGAGAACATGACATTTGTCAAAATTATCTTTATTTATTAGGGTATATATATATATATATATATATATATATATATATATATATATATATATATATATATATATATATATATATATATATAGTAGCCGTTACCCGCGCAATGCGGCGGGCGCCCATATGGGTGGGGGGGGGGGGGGGGGGGTTGTATAGTTCGTTTTTTTTGGAAAATAAATTATTTTTAGTGAAGGAATCCGCAAATATCTTTACAATTAAGGCGGACACACATTGTTATATAAATGGTGAATGTGAATACTTTCTTCAATAAACATTTTATATTCCATGTTAGATAATAAAAAATACAGATTTGACCACAAATTGAGGATTTTATTGTCGGAAACCTTTAGTGAATTTTAATTGCAAAGATGTTTTGACATGTATTTGTGCTTATGGTTAAAGGTTTGGGGTTTAAAGTTTGAGATTTAGAGTTTGGAGTTAGAAAATTTTAGGTTTTGGATTTTGATTTTGATTTTAGTAAGATCATTCACATACAAAGCATTACATTGTCTCCACTGCTGCTGCATCTTCATTCCATACCCGGGGTATGTGGAACCAATTTTATAGGGTATGTGGAACCAATTTTATAGGGTATGTCGAACCCTCCACCGCCATTCACCTCTTCCGTTCGAAGAAGTTTCTAAACGGATTGGAGGTCGTACCAGGAATCCAAAGTATTATTGTTTTTTTTTATCTAATTCATGCCCTAATCCTCTTCACTCCCATCTTTGTCTGTAATCGATTTTGGCTCCACCCAGTTGGCCCATAATTACAAATTTCTTTGGAGGCATCGATTGTACCACAAAGGCTCAAAATCAGGTCTAATTAGACGAAATAGGAGGACGACCACAGTAGAGAAGTAGTACTCACATCATCTGTGTGTCTCTACTATAAATTGAAGTCATTGTCTGCTATTGTCGCATGTAGCCTTTCCATACTCCAATTTTCCTCATTCAAGTGTGTCTTATGTTTCGTCTTTTTGTGTTATTATTGCGATTCAAAGCAAGAAAACGAGACTGATGACATTTGGCTGAAAGAAGTCGAAAGATTGAGGGCATAAATCGAAAGCACAGGGTTAATTCATTATCCAGACAGCCAACCAAGTCATCCTTGGTTCCCTGATCGAAAACAAGTAATTCACTTTATTAAAGATTTTCATAAATGGATTTGGTACGAATTAATTTTTTTTAGATTTGGTAGGTTATGTATCCTATGTTACTTACTCCAGATAAGAAGCAAATGGCAAGTGAAGTCTGCGTTGCATTAATACAAAGGGGTACAATTCTTATATATATATATATATATATATATATATATATATATATATATATATATATATATATATACATACTAGGTGTGAGACCCGTGTATTACACGGGTTGATTAAAAAAGTTAAATATAATGTATAGACATTAAGTATTTTCTAAATTAAAATTTTGAAATAAATATAAATAAAATGATGAATAAGTAATTCAATCTATAATAATAAAAAATCATTATCATGTTTTAAATAATCATGTTGAATATGAATGTGTAAAAATTAAGTATTTTTTAAAGTAAACTACAAGGACCATTTATATATTTCGTCTTAATTAATCTAAACTAATAAAACTAATTAATATAAATTCATAAATGGAATTTATTGATATATTAATAGAAATACAAATGGAAGGTTTACTATATATATATATTAATTCACATTAATTAGTATGAGGTGACATTTAATAGGTGGAAATTAAATAAAAATAAAAAAATATAAAAATGACAAGTGGAAAATAAATAATTCAAAAACTCTGAGAAAATGACATGTGTCAATTTCAGTGAGAACATGACATTTGTCAAAATTATCTTTATTTATTAGGGTATATATATATATATATATATATATATATATATATATATATATATATATATATATATATATATATATATATATATATATAGTAGCCGTTACCCGCGCAATGCGGCGGGCGCCCATATGGGTGGGGGGGGGGGGGGTTGTATAGTTCGTTTTTTTTGGAAAATAAATTATTTTTAGTGAAGGAATCCGCAAATATCTTTACAATTAAGGCGGACACACATTGTTATATAAATGGTGAATGTGAATACTTTCTTCAATAAACATTTTATATTCCATGTTAGATAATAAAAAATACAGATTTGACCACAAATTGAGGATTTTATTGTCGGAAACCTTTAGTGAATTTTAATTGCAAAGATGTTTTGACATGTATTTGTGCTTATGGTTAAAGGTTTGGGGTTTAAAGTTTGAGATTTAGAGTTTGGAGTTAGAAAATTTTAGGTTTTGGATTTTGATTTTGATTTTAGTAAGATCATTCACATACAAAGCATTACATTTGTTGAATGTAAGGTACAAAATATATTTATTCTTTTAAATTTATTTAAAATGATTTTTCCAAATCTATATAATCAAAACTCATATCACCTATTTGCTTTTGTTTATATATATGATAAAACAAAACTAATGTCTTATATATAATGGAATTTTTAATAAATTTTATAATACTATTCATACCATAATTTCAAATTTAAATAATCTAACTATAAACAATAAATAGTTTAACATTTTTTGCTAACTGCATCCTTCAAACAAGGATGAAGTTTCAAATACGGTAAACTTATATAAAGAGCACACATATGTAAAATGAGAAACATAATGCACTAATGGTACCTTATAATACCCTATATGATTTGTTGTCCCCTGGCTTTCATAATTCCCTTTGAAATAAAATAAGTGTGAAAGCCAATAATTTGAATTAGGCCTGTCGAAAAAACCCAAAACCCGTTCTACCCACCCGACCTGTTTCGAATTTGGGTAGAATGGGTCGGGTAGAACGGGTAATGGGTATGAACGTTTGGGTAATAGGTTAACCCGATAATAATATAGGTCGGGTTTTAGGTATTAATATTTATTTTCGGGTATACCCGAATACCCGAATTCGTTTTTTAAATAATACCAAATATATAATGCAGTCACGTATGCACGCTTGAAATAAAACAAAACCCTTCGTTTCCTTCTTATGAACGACGACACGACAGTCGACGCAAACTTGCAAAGGGAATACGATGTTGAAGCTGAAGTCTTGAACCGTCATCACAATTCTCAGTTTCTCACTATCGCACGGAATGAAATTAAAAAAGTACATAACATATTATAATGATTTGTATTATTATTATATATGTACTTGTTAATTGTATGAAGTATTTTTCTACCTGATTCTTTATTAAACCAACCAACATGTAAAAAAAAAATTATCAATAAGTGTCATTTAAGATTTGGAAATATCCCAAACAACAACAAATAATAACAAAGTTATCAAAAATGTCCACTTCATCTTCAACACACAATATTTTTTCTCTAAAATGACAAAAACACCCTCAATTTCAAAGGCACCATAACTATGTCCACTTATCTTTCTCCACCTGAATTTTACCTCCATAGTGATTGCATTTAAAACTTGTCCTCTTTGAAACTTGAAGTATCCAATGCTTTGTCTAGATTGATATTGCTTCTAGCACTCCAAGCTATCCCTGAAGATTACATCCATAGTGACTGCACTAAAAAAATCTAATATTGTATATTCATTAAAAAATAATCAAATTAACATCCAAATCTATTAAGGAGTACACATAAGTACCTTTTGTTATGTGTGAAGATTGCTTCATGTGCCTCTTTCTCCATCTCCTTAAGTTATGTTTATGAATTTTTTAGCACCAAATGTTCTTCATGATTTGACAAACTCTTCCTCCTAGATCCCAAGCCTATAGTACCATACACAAACACCACAAATTGCTAATTTGAGATTTGGAAATATTTAACAAACTTCAAATCCTTTTCAAACAAATATGAGATTTACCTTAATTCTGACATATTTGATATAACGTTGGCACAAAGAGGGACATCCCCTTCTTATCATTTCTCATAAGTGACATTAATTTCTTTATTGTTGCAGCCCCACTTTTTTCACTATTTGTGAATTTTGCACCAGATGAGCTTCATGCTATGATATCACAAACCATAGATTTCAACAAAATCCCAATCATACCTGCAATTGAAGTTATCACAATACCAAAACTTCCATTTATTAGAACACATTTTCATGGACCTAACATGTGAGAATCTGTGACCTGCAACATTGCAAGTTCATTAACAACATATCCTAAAGCCAATGTGAAATGTTACATGATTCTTTTTATGTCTTTGTATTTATTTCCAAACAGGAACAAAAAATAGGGTTACCAAGTAAACTGCAACCTAAAGTGGAACTAAATTAATATTTGGGTATACTCTTATCCGGATATCTAAAGCTAAAAAAAAAAAAGATAACATCGCAACTATGAAGTGAGAAACAGTTTTAGCTTGAAACATTGCAAAAAAATTGTTTGAATCATGTCCTATGCAGTGCAAATAAGCCTAAAAGTCACCTTCATTGAACCATAGATATATGCATGTTACTTTCAATTGACTACCAAAAAAGAGCCATTATGCTGCAAAAGACAAAAAAAAAGTTTACAATGTTGAGTTAAAGTTCTAGGCTTTATGTATTCTGAACAAGGAGTCGAGTTCCATACAATGCAAAAGATCCACAAATTGATATTTGAGAAATCCTTGTTCATGATTCCAATAACATTGTTACTTAAAACACCATGTATTGATGTCTATACAGATTGATCATTGAACGTCAGAAACTATCCCTGATTGTTAAATATCACACACATTGCAACTTACCATGAAGCGAGCCATGCTGTTGTGGGTTGGTTTTTGGAACACGCAGAGCCTCTGTTGAAGTGACATGAGAGAGAGAGAGAGAGAGAGAGATCTTAGGATTTCTTTTTCTGGAAACAGATGTCAGGGTGACTTCAATTCACGTTCACATATACAAAGTGAATACCACCTAATTTCAATTAATAAGTGTAAAGAAGATGAAAAAAAATATGTTGTCTTAAAGCAGATATCAGTGCAAGAAAACGAAGCGAGAAACTCTTGATTACTCTTGATGGTAGCAGGGGACCATTTGAAGAAGACACATCTAATGGCGATAAAACCAAACATACCCCATAATTCATCATGAGTGATTACGCATTAGTCATTGAAGCTTGGATTTCTTGAAACCTTCATTAAACCTGTAACCAAACCAATGGAATTAGGGTTTTTTTGAGAGAAGATGAGAGAAATCATTTTCAAAATTTGAATGTTTATCAGAAAGATTTAAGGGGAGAATAGGATTCAAAATTTGAATAGGGGATCCTACAGAAATTTAAGAGAAGAAGAGGATTCAAATTCTGAAAACTGAATCAACATGAGGAATTGAACCGAGATTCAGTTTGGTGCATGTGGAATTGGGGAGTTTTGGTGGTAGCGATGATCATCAAAGGTGAAGGGTTTGTTGGTCTTCTTCCAAATACGTAGCTTGAAACTCGAAGATGTTGAGGCGGAGCAGCAAACGGCGATGTAGTATGAGGCCAACGACTCGGGGTTTTTAAAGATGATGTGCTGAGGTTTCTTGAGAGGTCGATGATAGATTAATGTGCTGATGGGGAATGAGTCTTCCGGTTTATACGAACCGAGAATGCCCGGATACAAGGGAAATAACAGATAAGGGAAGGAACTGTTCAAAATAATAACCAAGTGAACTAATAAGCGATAAACAGTGGCAATAATAGGAAAGATAACAGATCGAAAGATAAGATTCAACTATTGGAGTATATAATTTATTGTGTATTAAATATTTGTACAATTTGCATTATCATTTGAATCACTTATATTATAATATTATTATATTAATGATTTGTTGTACATTCAGCTTAAAGGTTTGGACGTCTTAAATCTATTTTTAGAAATAGTAAGGTTTGTATAATAAGATAGTAAGATATATATATATATATATATATATATATATATATATATCTTTATACCTTAAAAAGCATTTACAAGATTTTGCTGAATTTTAAGAGGTACAAGCTTTTAAGCATCATATACAATAATTTTATGCATCGGAGAATAATAAATCTTATCTGGTCAAAGACAGATTTTGAATAGGTCTTCTTTGAATGGGTTAAATATGAAAAAGTCAAATAACATGATGTTGATAAGATTTTGAATGGGTCAAAGTTTGACCAAGTGTTCCTCATATCCAATTGAATCGGTAAATACTAAATCTTATCCGATCAACATTTATGAAAAAGTCAAATAAGATGATGATGATAAGATTTTGAATAGGTCAAAGTTTGACCAAGTGTTCCTCATATCCAATTGAATCGGTAAATACTAAATCTTATCCGGTCAACATTTGTGAAAAAGTCAAATAAGATGATGACGATAAGATTTTGAATGGGTCAAACTTTGACCAAGTGTTCCTCATATCCAATTGAATCGCTAAACACTGAATCTGTCAATAATAATAAAAAAGTCAAATAAGATGATGATAAGATTTTGAATTAGTCAAAGTTTGACCAAGTGTTCTTCATATCCATTTGAATCGGTCTAATACGATGTACACGTTATAAAACATTTCATATAAACTGGAAGAGGCGCATTGATCTAGCATTCGTCTATCATGAATGTCTTGCCATTGACCGCAAAACCTTGGTTCTCTCTCATGCTCGCTACATCCTCCTTTGTTTTTCTTTCTATTAAAATCAAATAAGCCCAAAAATGTCTTACGTTTAATCCTAGCCAAGGTATAAGAAATTTCTATTTGTTCGTCATTTTGTTTAACAAAATTTTTTATGTCATTTTGTTGATCCGCACCCGTCGCTTTGCGCGGGTAAACGGCTAGTGTGTGTGTGTGTATATATATATATATATATATATATATATATATATATATATATATATATATATATATATATATATACTAATAGAATACCCGCGCGATGTAGCGGCGCCAAATAGTTCCTTTCGATAAATAGTTTTCATGCAACAATTAGTTTCATTTTCATGTCAGATAGTTCGTTTTATCCTTTTGGCAAATTGTTTTGTGTCGAATTGTTCTTTTTGACGAAGAGTTTGAAGTTAAATATATAGAAGCAGGGGCGGAATAGTTTCTTTTCCGAGGTTATCAATTGCTTCAGTTTTATTTGATGATGCAGTGACGGAAAATATATATATTTTTGACAATTAGTTTCATTTCAACTATTAGGGACATTGAGTTTTGGAAGTGGTGGTGCAATAATGTTTTTTTTGCTAAATTTCATGAAATATGTTAATGTTTTCGGTTAAATAAAAAAATAAGTTATTATAAAGGATTGAAACACAAATTAATTTTTTGGGTTGAAAATAATTAAAAATGAGTTTTTATTTATACGTAACATTAAGAAACAAATATTCAATCAAAACTCAACAACCATTATGCGTTTATGACAGTCATAATTTTTTACTATTTTTGTAATTTTTAGGATAAAATTTGTGGATGTAATCATACTTCTATATATTATTATAAATCTACACATGCTCTTTTAAAGTTGCTACGAATTCTCTTTATATTCATGTATCATATTATATCGAATATCAATTTGTTGTTATAGAGATATTATATTTGATTCCAACCATTTCCTAAAATGTTTAAATAGTAAATCAAATTCCAATTTACTAAAAACTCATAGGATATCCTTTTAACATGCTTTATGTGTCATTTTCCAAAGGTAAAAACCCACATGAAGCTCTCTACCCATGTCTACAAAGGTGGTATATATTTGGATATTCCATAGAAAAAAACAGATGATACAATTTAAATATTATTCAGATGAAAGTAAACCATCAAAAATAAGTAAAACAATGTAAATGAATAGCACCACCGTCTTGTAGGAAATTTGAATACTACAAAATCATTATAAAACCAATTAAATTTGAAAATGGCCTTAGAAGAAACAATAATCATATTTGTTGAATCATCTAGAGCTCACCACATGACAGCTACTGTTAAGACCAAACTCAAACTTGCTCTTCTACAATTTGAAATTCCTATTTACCTTCAAAACCAAATGAAAACTTATACAGGCCATGGATTATAGAAAAAGTCGAATTTAACCTTGAAATATTTACCTAAACACTTTATTCACTGTTTTTGATCAACATCAAAACTTCTTTAATTTCCAAATTTGATACCAAATTTTAAATAAATTTTCAGAACTTGAACAGGTTACAAAATGTCAAACTCATCGTACCCATCTAACAAAAAATTGATATTCTTGTGAAAAAGCTCATTCATTTTAGAAAAGCAATGCACTTGTCAACCAAAAATCGTAGATTGCAACTTGGTCATGCCATTTGTATAAGGCATCCACCATTTTGGAAAAATTATAAATTAAAAACGTAAATGTGACATACCCTTAAACCTTATTAATAAAATGTAGTAAAACCATTTCTTCACATGAATAGGCAAGAGAAATTGATGAACTACAACATTAAACAATCAAATTAGCTTCAACATAGACTAATTATTTCAAACAATGAATCGTTCACAATCTGCCACTACAAAATTATACAAAATGCAATCAGTTCTAAAAATATTCCATTCACATATCTTGTAACTGAGTGACAATACACACGTATGCAAAACATGTTTCAGTACCAACAAATATTTGGAAAATAAACTTAAATAAAAATAAATAAAAATCGATGGAGAGTGTGCAATGATCAAATATGTTCTTACCGGGATATGAAACTACCCACTCTAATTATCTGGTACATATATTTTGGTTTTTTTGCACCATCAGCTTCTTCATCAAATCCTGAAATGCAAGAAAAAATAAGTATTGACAATTAAAAAATGCCTTAATTTACGTAAGAGAGGACTAAAATCATAAACAAAAACATAGTGAACAAGGTGTAATTAGATTATCAATACAAATCTATGTTTGTGTTTATGTCAACAAAAAGATAAACCAGAGAAGAAGAAGAAGAAGAAGAAGAAGAAAGAACAAAGATCTGCTTCCCCTCTTCTTTTTCGTATTTCGAGTCCATTACCTCTCCTCTAGATCATGTTGGTGCATCTCGATGTGCTTATATCTATCTTCCTAACCTCCATCCAGATCCAAAGTCTACCGAATGACCTAAATCGTTTATATGAAAAAAAAAAACCAAAATACCAAGAAATCAGAATACAAAGAAATTTGAGATAAAATTACAAATGAAATTATGGATACACAGATATAACAAAATTTCATACAGACCCAAGACCTCCCATCGTAACATCCATCCAAGCCATTACTAACGACAAACAATATAGTAGATCTTACCAGGTCGTCGATGATTTGATGAGTCGGGAGAGAAAGCGATTGAAAGGGGGATTCAAGATTTTACACTACCATCGCTCAATGTTGTTGTCTTCTTCTCTTCGTCTTCTCCTCTTCATCTTCTTCTTGAAATGATTTTATAAGGGGGTTATGATATCTTACACCACCATCACTTATAATTTCATTTGTTCACGAAATTGCAATGATCATGGCAAAGTCAGATAAGCGGAGTGAATGTTGTATAAACTTGTAAAAAAAGCTACCTGTAACTATGAAACGAAATTGTTAGATCTACAAAAAAAAGAAAAAGAAAAAAAATCGAATACTTACTTGAGATAATGGCTAGATCTATTAGAAAAAATATCTATTTTGACTGAGGGAATGGTAAACCCAATACCTGAAACCAAGAATAATCGTGAAGAATAGTAAGGTGCGATGGAATAGGTGATGGCTTCAGGATCCCGATAGAGACGATTAAACAAATACTTGAGTGGGTGATGGAGGACATTGATGGAGAAGACGAAGGTGGGGGAGGCGGCATCAATTATGCTGAAGATTTGAGTGGTCTTAGGGTTTCTTTACTGGAGGAAGAAAACTCGCTTAGTAGAAAGAGAAATGGGATGATTTCTGCGACGGAGAATGACGGATATAGGGGCGGGGGCCAGGAAATGAAAGATTTTTGCCGAGATCTTAGGTTTCTTCACGACTATCATGAGGACTAAAGAACTTGGTCAAACCTCCTAATTACGGATATGCAGTGGTTAACTGTACTTCATTCTTTATGTTTTGTACGACTTAAAAAATATTATTATTTTATTGATGATTATTTGTACTATCAGCTTAATGGTTTGGACGTCTTAAAAAACTAATATTATTATATTCAATCTATTTTTGGAAATAGTAAGATTTCTTTTATAAGGTAGTAAGATATATATATATATATATATATATATATATATATATATATATATATATATATATATATATATATATATATATATATATTAAGTCTCCAGCCACAACCCAAAAAATACATATAAGTTGTAAAAAAAGTCAGAATTTTGCCTCCTGTTATCATACGTAGGGACTATTTCTTTTGTTTCCCATTAAGTTATGGTCAAATGAATTGGTTAGTAGTCTAAACATGAGTAAGTGACCAGTTTACCCTTCTATGCTTATTGAAAATTTTCACCTGATTTTAAAAAGTGGTAGATTATCTTGATTGAACTATAATTCTTATTGCAGGCTTTTGAGGCTAGGTTGTTTAGATTTAACAATGGACATGGTGGAGGGGGGGCTTTCATCTGATGAGGAGGTGGTTGATTTATGGAATAATTTTTTTGTTGGTTGATTTCGTTTGTATTGTGTTGTTACACAACAGGAGCTTGGATAAGCGTATGTAAAAAGTAAACACAATACATGGGAGCATTTGTATGTATATAGGTAAAAAGAGTAAAGTAGTTATTTCTTGCAATTCATCCATTTTAATAACAACATTGGCTCAGCAAGGCATCTCAATTCCAGGACGATTTCATCATCGCAAGATTTTGTCCTTGCATTGGAATACTCAACAATGGCTGCGACAGATCAGGTAGACATGCTTATAATATTTTTCCTTATAGAAGTGGAAAACGGAGCTGCCTAAGGTAAGATGTCAATTAAGCTTTTTTAAATGGTTAAATGACGGAAATAACCCCTTTAAAAGACGATAAATGGATGTTTATGCTTAGAAAATTTAACCCGCTGGTTAGCCTTTGATTTTTTTTTTTGCGAAATATGGCAAATTCTAATTATACATTTATTTTATTTATCTTTCACAAAGCATATTTAATAAGTGTCATGTGAAAATGTGAAGGGCTATTTGGTATTTTCCATTTGAAAAACCTAAAAACTATGTTTCATATTTTGTATTTGTGTTTTTGTTTTAGCTTTCCGAGTATGATTTACTCCTTTTTTCACTTATTAATTTTGTAGGGTAACTTGCCCGAACTGTAACAACGTAAATTTTCAAAACAAATTTTCATTTTTAAAACACGCATTTACTCATAAAATATTGTCAAACATATTGTATCAATTGTTATCATCACAAAGCGTCTCCCCAGAATCTCAACATAAACTCCATAAGTGTGTACGAATCATGTCGGCACCTTCCCGCGCTCATCACTAGTACCTGAAACACATAACACAACAACTGTAAGCATAAATGCTTAGTGAGTTCCCCAAAATACCGCATACAACATATACGCCACTCGAGGCTATAATACGACCCTCCGATCGACGTGTCTCAGTGGGACCCTCCAGTCCTGTAGCTCGTTGGACCCTCTGGTCCGGTCATAGCTTGTTGGACCCTCCGACATAACTCATACATAACACATAAGACCATCTGGTCAACACATTATACCACTCTAGGTAACGTATAGTGAGAAGACTCACATCGACGTCTCGTTAAGTATCTGACTCGGTAGAAATGTGATCTAGCCTCTGCCTAATCACATAAAGTAAATACTCTCATAAATACAATTGTACTCAACCCTAAAAGTCAACAAGGTCAATCGGTCAAACTTTGACCCGACTCGTCGAGTGCACTAGGGTGACTCGGCGAGTCCACACGTGTCCACTGACTCTCTTAGACCCTCTCTTGGCACGTCGAGTACTTCCCCTGACTTGACGAGTTCCACCTAGCATGAATCGCGGGGCCACCCCGACTCAACTCGCCGAGTCTCAAGAACAACTCGGCGAGTTCCAACCTGAATTCAGACTCCCCTGACTCTCCCTGGCTCACCGAGTTATTCCCCAACTCGGAAAGTCCACTCGCTGAGTGATTAACGGGCAACCTTCATACTGATGGGTTTTGGTCATAAGACATCCTATGTGCTCATACAAACCCTAATGCTTGGATCTAGGTTTCTCTATTGTACATGCTTTGAATCCAAGACTATAAACCCTAGTTCTAGCATATGGAAATCAATATTAACATATAATTAGGTTTAAGATATTACCTTGATTGTTATGTAGCAATAACAATCCCAATTCCTCCTTGAATTGACTTTGGAAGGCTTAGAGTCACAAGTGTCACTCCTCTAATGGCTTACAAACACCAAGAGCAAATGGAGAAGGTATAAAGAGAGAGGAGAGGTGTTATAATTCGTCCCTAGGACTTCTTGGGAAGGGTTAGACGAATTCATGAGCCTTAGGGGGTTTATATAGGTGTAAAGATTAGGGTTTTAGTCCTTATCCTTATCTAGTTGCTTGCCCACCAAGCAACCATAAGATAAGTCTTAGAAACCCTTATCCTAGTCGAATTCTAAGGCATTATCACCTTAAATTCATTCACCCTATATATAAGATAATCCTTACCTTATTTTATACCTATCACATAATTACAATTCAGCCCCTCTAGTTTAAGTAATTACACTTGATCACAAAATTAATTCTTAATTAATTATTGACCAATATTAATTAAACAAATATGATTTCTCCTTTAATATATTATTCTTATAACATATTAATAAATAATAATAGCCTCTCTCTCTATTTATTTCTCCAATCAAGTTGCTTTGGTGAAGGCAACCCAAAAGGACCATGCACCATCGGGTCAAGTACATACCAAAATAGTTATGGACTTAGACACTAATCCAACAGTCTCCCACTTGGATAAGTCTAACAACTATTCTGCGTATGACTTCGGATCCCGATCTGCAATCGTAGCTTTCCAAAGCCGCTGTCAACTCTGATCATATCAGATACGTGTGTCCTTAGATAAGGGATCATATATTCCTCCATTCTAGATATCATATGAGATATGATTTCAAATCATTCTCTTTGTACTACTTCTTGATTTCTGATTTATGACGATTGACTAATTGAACAAATCAAATTAGCCCTAGCCCGGCCGAGCATTTACGTTTGTCATCACTAAATCATCGAGGGGCCGAAAAGATATCGTTTTTATCCTACCTTGGATAAAAGGAACGGATAAACTTTGATACAATGCTTGCTTGCACTCACTAACCAAATCACACACAACAATATGTTTTATAACACCAAGTTACTAGTGCGTTTACATATTATCAATGTGCAACCGATTCGCAAGATACAACTCACACATCTCGGTTTCAAGAATATAAGATGTTATCGTCTCACCAATCACTCGTGATACAATTCATGGAGTGATCCAAGTGAGCGTGGGTTTGATCCAATGCTCAAATCATATTTATAAGCACTCATGAACGTTGCAGCAAACATTTGCTTATGTCTAATGCTCTTTAGACAATCCACACACCAATTCACGACAGTCTTCTTTCATATCTACTTCCAACATATGAACGACTGTGGCCCGTTTGAATAATTCGATTATTCTTAATAAACTCAATTATTCTGGAAGTCAAAACATGCAAATGTGAAACACAAGAATAATACTAATCCCATATGGCCTCAACCGTTTGAGCATAAATAAAACACCTTTTATTTATCACCATATTGATTACTCATTATTTGGCGTTTCGGGTAATCAACTTCTTTCTTGAATTACAACACTTGTCCCATGCTCCTAGCATGCACACAATGTTTACCTATGGTTCTTACTTTGTGAAATAGATCACATTTAACACATTTCCAATCATTCTCATTTCACAACTCCAAATCCTTTTCCATAAGTTAAAGAATATCAAATTCTTGCTACTTATAGAATATGCTAGATTCTAACATTCTATGCAACTTATCCTTTCGTAATGTCACTGCACCAAAGTCACAAAGACTATTGCCAATGATATTACAAAGTCCTCTATCGGAGATTGTTCAAGACAATTCCATAGACGTGATGTCTCTCACTCAAAGTACATTCTTTGAACATCCTTTTGCATAGAAGTTTCTAATCTAGTCATAGATTTCTCAATATTCAATTCCCAATATGGATACATTTCCATATTTTCCATATCAAAACTCATTCTTAATAGTCTCATCTATTCGTAATGATGTCGATATGGTCTATCCAATATGGACACATTTCCATATTTTCCATATGACAACTCATTCTTAATAGAATCTTTTCTATTCATAATAATGTCGATATGGTCCATCCAATACCATGCTTCCAACTACTCACAAGCGACCAATCCTCGTCGAACTTTGGATTGTCCTTTGATAGTTGTTTAATTATTTTAGTCAAAGCCGATTCTAGTCCTTTTTCCCTCTAAATGCGCTAGACATTTGGAAAAATTTAGAATGGTTAAACATTAAAGCATTTGCAATCGATCCTATACCCGAAGCGTATGGGACACGACACATAATGTTTTATTTGCTATGTTCTCAAAATTCGAATTGTAAAGAGGAATGCCGTAATCATAATCGAAATTCTAAGAACACACTATATACCCTTGACTAAATTTATTAACATGTCTCAACCTAAACCTTTAGATTTGGAATGAAGTATAATATTCTCTCCCTTAATTATAGCAAAACAACCTTTCAACTCTTACAACTTTGCAAAGTATGACTCTTGTTTTCTATAATTAATATTGCCAACTTGCAATACGTGCCTTAATAATCATACAATCATAACATTTATGCTCCCACTATCATGATGATTATTATAAAACATAACACTTATGCTCCCACTAGCTTCGACATGTATTCATAAACATCTTAACTTCCAGAAAAACAATATCTATTGAATTTCTTAAGTCCATGTTTCTAATACTTAGTGCTTTGATAATCTTTTATCAAGGCTTCTTGAACTTATACACCTTTGCCTTCGATAGTTCATATGTGTGTGTAAACAATTGCCAAACCTCACAATTCAAATTATGGAAAGGGATGTCGTAACCATAATCAAATTTTAGAATGCAATTTTACAATCACTATCTTCTTAAAATCTTTCTTAGTGAAAGCATTTCCTCACAATCATTTTCATGAAGGAGGAAATCTAATGACACTTAGGTTTAAACGGTGTATTTGTTCCTATCCATGTGAATTTGTCAAAACCAAAGTTTACTACGAATTCAAACTCATATGGATCGAACTTTCTTAATCTTGATTTCTTGCTTTATGGTAGCACAGCTGCCCACCACGTCTTCCAAGTAGTTAAGCAGCTCACCTTTTCCTATCAATATACTTTCCATTGAACAAGGTCCTTGCCTTTTATGCATTCAAATGAGAACTCATAGGACTCACATGCATAATTAACTTGATCGGATTGGCACAGAAACAAAATAATGTCTTCACGATAGGTTGTAAACCTCAACTCGTGTGCTAGTGATGATCGATGAGGTTTATTTGATTTGTTCTTGAAACCTTTCAAGACCATTAAGACTCCCACTGACTCCTTGACATATAAGATTCTCTTGTCAATAACCATTTCTTGACAAACAAATATTCAAGAGTTAGTGTAGCTTTTATCAAAACACTTCATAAATTGGTCCTAGTTGGTCTTTGTCTTTTCCAAGACATCACAAGTTACCACATTTAATGAATGTTATAAACCTTCTTGATACTTTTTCACTCAATGTCACAATCTTAACTTTAAGACTTGTTATTGGAATGAAGTATGATTGACTTCTTGATTTTACCATTTCTTCAATCTTTGATTCCTCTTCTTGGACATACAATTGTACCAATACTCACTTAGAGGATCAATTGAGATATGGTTCTTAATCATTAAGACCTATCATAAAGCATAAAAGGTACTCTCCCTTCTTCTTAGAATGGAGAAACTTTTATCTCTCTGCCTACTTGATTCTTATTATTCGTTCTACTATTGATTTAAACTTTTTCAATCAATTCAGAATTACACTTAATCTTATAAGTATAATCATATTTATTAAACCTTTAGTAAATCATGACGAATATCTCGTTATCCTTATGGTGGACTTTGATCAACACACAACTTTGTGTACTCGATCTCCTAGTCCTTCAGTTGACACTTTGTCAATGAGTTAGTCTAATTATCAAATATGAAATTTCTCATTCATCGTGCAACCAAGATGCATGATTCCAAGTTTCTGTCCAATTGAAACTTGGGCAATGAGAAACTCTCCCTATTTGGTAAATTCTCGATATACAATGCATCAATACAATTGAAACCAAGCTAGGCTCTGATACCACTGATGGGTTTTGGTCATAAGACATCCTATGTGCTCATACAAACCCTAATGCTTGGATCTAGGTTTCTCTATTGTACATGCTTTGAATCCAAGACTATAAACCCTAGTTCTAGCATATGGAAATCAATATTAACATATAATTAGGTTTAAGATATTACCTTGATTGTTATGTAGCAATAACAATCCCAATTCCTCCTTGAATTGACTTTGGAAGGCTTAGAGTCACAAGTGTCACTCCTCTAATGGCTTACAAACACCAAGAGCAAATGGAGAAGGTATAAAGAGAGAGGAGAGGTGTTAGAATTCGTCCCTAGGACTTCTTGGGAAGGGTTAGACGAATTCATGAGCCTTAGGGGGTTTATATAGGTGTAAAGATTAGGGTTTTAGTCCTTATCCTTATCTAGTTGCTTGCCCACCAAGCAACCATAAGATAAGTCTTAGAAACCCTTATCCTAGTCGAATTCTAAGGCATTATCACATTAAATTCGTTCACCCTATATATAAGATAATCCTTACCTTATTTTGTAACTATCAAATAATTACAATTCAGCCCCTCTAGTTTAATTAATTACACTTGATCACAAAATTAATTCTTAATTAATTATTGACCAATATTAATTAAACAAATATGATTTCTCCTTTAATATATTATTCTTATAACATATTAATAAATCATAATAGCCTCTCTCTCTATTTATTTCTCCAATCAAGTTGTTTTGGTGAAGGCAACCCAAAAGGACCATGCACCATCGGGTCAAGTACATACCAAAATAGTTATGGACTTAGACACTAATCCAACACATACTACTCGCCGAGTCTGTTCTTCGGACTCGGTGAGTTTATGCCATGCACAAATGCTATACAACTCCTGAGGTCAGATCTATTCCATACAATCATAGATCTAGCCTCCCCAAGCATGATAATCACGTAAAGTTCGGGCCTTGGCACTCGTATAACATTTAAATGGTCCAAAATGGTGATTTAGCCCCAAAAATGACATTCCTAGTCCATGGTTCCCAAAAGGACTCATAAAGCTCCATGGGTTAAGGCCTCTGGACCTCTTTGGGTCCAGATCCAGAACACAAACTCGAGAAGGGACCAAATGCTCCACTTAATCAACCTCTAAAAGGGTTAGAAAACCCTAACACTAAGAATCAACACCAAAAACTGAAAAAGGTTCGAGAATAATACCTTAATACAATCTCTATGAGCTCAAAACCACCAAAATCGCACCTCCTTCAGCCTCCTCTTGCCTTGAACACTTCCTTCTTACAAAAACACCCACAAAAGGTTCAAGAATGGCCTCTCCTTCCTCACAAACGCTTTAGATCTCTTAGGGTTTCTCTCTGGGGGTTGGTGGCTGCAAATGACGACCCTAAGAACCTTTAAATAGGTCTCAAACCCTGGAAATTAGGGTTTCATTAAACAGCGTGGACTCGCCGAGTCCAGCTGTGAACTCGCATATGAATCCGCGACCATACTCGGCGAGTCTGGACGCCAACTCGCCGAGTCTCCCCTCAACACCCAAAATAAAAAAGCAAAATATAATACCTGGGAAACCGGATGTTACAATTCTCCCCCACTAGAATCAGACTTCACCCTCGAAGTCTCACTCTGCAAACAACTCCGGATGCTGTTCCCGCATCTCACGCTCTGGTTCCCAAGTCAACTCTGACCTTTTCCGATGTTGCCACTGGACCTAAACCAGAGGCACTTCTTTGTTTCTCAAAACCTTGATATTCCGATCCCTGATCGCCACCGGTCTCTCAGCATAATTTAGGCTCGCATCCACCTGAATATCTTCTAATGGCACCACTGCCGACTCATCGGCTATACACTTTCGCAACTGCGACACATGGAAAGTGTCATGAATCTGCCCCAACTCTGCTGGCAGCTCCAAACGATAGGCTACCCTGCCTACTCTCGCGATCACCCTGAAAGGACCAATATTTCGGGGCCCCAACTTGCCCCTCTTCCTGAATCGGATCACTCCTTTCCAAGGAGAGACCTTCAGGAGCACGAAGTCGCCGACCTGAAACTCGAGCTCGGACCGGCATCTGTCCGCATAACTCTTCTGACGACTCTAAGCGGTCAACAACCTCTGTCTGACCTGTTGGATTTGCTCTGTCGTCTGAAGGACAATCTTGGTGCTGCCCATCACACGCTGCCATACTTCTCCCCAGCAAATAGGGGTTCGACACCTCCTCCCATACAACAGCTCAAAGGGCGGCATGCCAATGCTCAAATGATGGCTGTTGTTATAAGAAAACTTCGCCAAGGGAATATACGTGTCCCAACTCCCACCGAAATCCAACACACATGCCCGGAGCATGTCCTCGAGCGTCTGAATAGTGCGCTCACTCTGCTCATCAGTCTGTGGGTGGTATGCGGTACTAAAATGCAGTTTCGTACCCAATTCCTAATGAAACTTCTTCCAGAATCTGGAAGTGAAACGTACATCTCGATCTGAGACAATCGAGATCGGCACTCCATGCTGCGATACCACCTCTCTCACGTACATCTCTGCCAACTTCTCTGCGGACGAGCTCTCACTGATGGCCAGGAAGTGAGCACTCTTCGTCAACCTGTCCACAATCACCCAAATTGCATCGACACCCCTCGCGGTCCTTGGCAATTTGGTGATGAAATCCATGGTAATCTGTTCCCATTTCCACTCGGGAATCTTTAATGGCTGCAGCTTACCATGTGGACGCTGGTGCTCGGCCTTCACCCTATGACAGGTCAAGCACCTCTCTACAAACCATGTAACATCCCTCTTCATACAGGGCCACCAATAATCCTTTTTCAGGTCCAAATACATCTTATTGGCCCCAGGATGGATCGAAAATTTCGATCGATGAGCCTCTTCCTTCAAAATGGTACGCGTTCCGCCCAAAGACGGTACCCGTATCCGACCCTGAAATGTCATAAGCCCCAGGCTATCGGTAACTAATTCCGATACCAGCTCGACAACTCGCTCTCTCTTCTGGCTTTCTGGTTTCACAGCCTCAGCCTGGGCCCCACGAATAGCATCCAACACCGGGGTCATCACTGTCAATCTCAAACAGACATCTCACATCGGGGCGCCCTCTGCCCTACAGCTCAGTGCATCGGCTACAACATTAGCCTTGCCCGGGTGGTATAGGATCTCACAATCATAATCCTTGACCACATCCAACCACCTCCTCTGGCGCATATTCAGGTTGGCTGATCCATCAAATACTTCAAGCTCTTGTGGTCCGTGTATATCGTACACCGAACCCCATACAGATAACGTCGCCAGATCTTGAGGGCGAACACTACCGCTCCCAATTCCAGATCATGAGTGGGATACCTTGACTCATGAGGCTTAAGCTGCCTCGATGCATATGCTATCACATGCCCCCTCTGCATAAGCACCGCTCCCAACCCGGATATCGATGCATCACAATATACCACAAAATCCTCCATCCCTTCCGGAAGGGCCAATACTGGGGCTTCGCATAATTTCTGGCGAAGTGTCTCGAACGAGGTCTGCTGCTCCGGACCCTAAGAAAAAGCAGCACCCTTCTGGGTCAACTTGGTGAGTGGCACGACGATCTTGGAGAAATCCTTAATAAATCTCTGATAATAGCCGGCCAAACCCAGAAAGCTCCTGATCTCGGTGGGTGATCTCAGCACCTCCCACCTCATGACCGCCTCAAACTTGGCCGGATCGACCAATATCCCATTCTGGTTGACGAGATGCCCCAAAAACTGAACCTCTCATAACCAAAACTCACATTTGGAGAACTTGGCATAAAGCCTCTCCGATCTCAGAACTCCGAGGATCTCCCTCAAATGCTCCCCATGCTGCTCTCTGGATCTCGAATACACCAATATGTTGTCGATGAACACGATCACCGAGAGATCCAACATTAGTCTGCACACTCTGTTCATGAGATCCATGAACACCGCCGGTGCGTTGGTGAGTCCGAAAGGCATCACCACGAAATCGTAATGCCCATAACGAGTCTGGAATGTTGTCTTTTGGACGTCCTCATCTCGCACCCTCACCTGATGATACCCAGACCTCAAATCGATCTTGGAGAACCAAGATGCTCCCTGCAACTGATCAAACAAATCGTCGATCCTCAGCAACGGGTAACGGTTCTTGACCGTTAGCTTGTTCAACTCCCGGTAATCAATGCACATCCGGTGTGAACCATCCTTCTTCTTGACAAAAAGGATAGGCGCCCCCATGGAGAACTGTTCGGCCGAATAAACCCCTTCCCCAGCAGCTCCTGGAGCTGCGAGGATAACTCCTGCATCTCTGGAGGCGCAAGGCGATAAGGCGCAGCTCCCGGAACCAAATCGATACTAAACTCTATCTGGAAACACATCCGGAAACTTGCGCACTATCAGGACCTCATCAACTGACTTCGGTCTCTCTGAATCGACCATCGCATCCATCACATATGCCACAAATCCCCTATAGCCCTGCTGTAGACTCTGTCTCGCTCTGGCGGCCGAACAAAATGCTGACCCCGAGTGTGTACCCTCGCCGTACACCGTAAGAACCCCCCACTAAGGTCTCGAATCGTCACCAATTGACGCTCGTAATCTATCACAGCTCCATATCGGCTCAACCAATCCATACCCACTATAACACACACGTCCCCCATCGCGATCGGAACCAGATCTATTGGAAACTCCACACCGAAGATCTCAAGGACACATCCTCGAATCACATCCGAAGCATACACTACTCGCTCATCAGCTATGGAAACTCACAGAGGCCGATCCAACGCCTCTCTATGGGTACTAATATGCTGACTAAATGCTACAGAAACAAACGACCGACTCGCACCCGAGTCAAATAATACCAACGCAGGCACAAAACTCACAAGAAAAGTACCTACGCATACCATCATATAAGCATAAAAACTCAACTCAAATAAAAGATGGAAAGAGAATACATACCAGCCACAACGTTGGGCATCGCGCGAACCTCCTCCGTGGTCAACTGAAATGCTCTCCCACGAGCCTTCGGGGCCTTGACCTTCACCGGCCGAACCTCGGTAGTCCTAGCAGCAGGTGTAGATCCCTGAAAAAGTTGCGGGCACTCGGCCTTCCGATGGCCAGTCTGGTTGCAATGAAATCAAATCGAAAATCCCTTGGGGCAATCCCTCGCGATATGCCCCTCCTTTCCACACTTGTAGCATACCCCAGTCTTGCACGACCCCTCGTGACTATTACCGCACTTCCCACAAGTGCGGCCCATCGCGCCCCCAGATCTCGAATCAGCGGGTCTAGCCCGCTTGGCTGTCGGCTGAGACTGAGCCGGCCGCCAATCCACCCTCTGTGACTCGGCCTCCTCCCTGGCCTGAGTCTCCAACTCAATCTCCCTCTTCCGGGCATTTTCCTGGAGCTCAGCAAATGTCCGATAAGTCAAGTTCGCCACGAACTCCCGAATATCTCTCCTCAGAACGCTCAGATAACGGCTCATACGAGCCTGCTCAGATGACACCTACTCAGGGCAAAACATCGCCCTCTCATGAAACTTCCTGGTGATCACTGCCACAAAATCAGTACCCTGCTTGAGGGTCAAGAACTCCTGAATCAACCGTTCCCTCTCCACCGGGGGAACATACTCCTCTCTGAACATAGCGGTGAACCTCTCCCAGGTCACCTCGGAAATATCAGTCAAAGTGAAAGTTCGCCATCACGAACTTCCACCAATCCTTCGCTCCCAGGCGGAGCTGGTTCAAGGCGAACCGAACCCTCAAGTGCTCCAGACAAGAGCACGTATAGAAACATCACTCGATGTAAAAGATCCACCTCATAGCGGCAATCAGGTCCTGCGTCCCGTCGAACTCTGGTGGCTTCGTGTTGCTGAACTCCCGGAACAACAACGAGTCACCTCCCTGAGGTCTGGCGGCAGCAACAACAGTAGTAGCTGTAGCTGCAGCAGCCTCAGTCAGCGCGGCGTACCGCTCATCAAAAGTCTCAATCAACGTGGTCTTGATGTCCCCAAACATCTCAGGAATCTCAGCCCGGATGGCAGCAGCCACCTCCTCATGAATCAATCGACGGATCTCCTCGTCGCTAACACCACTGCTCTCAGGTGTGTGTCGAGTCCCAACCATGATGCCTCTGAAATACAACAAAAATTATCAGAGACTCGATCAAGCATACACAAACTCGATGACGCAACCCTACTTGTCCTCCGTTGTCCAAAAGATTCTTACTTGGAATGCCCACTGATCCAGTGTCTTCAGTAGTACGGACCCAATACTACTGACCACACCGCATCAGTATTCACTCCAAGTCCTCCTCCTTGGATCTTGGATTACAAGTACTCTTTTCTCATGAGCTCCTAACTGCTATCTACTCGTTCTTAAAGCATCTCAGCAACAGAAATCTCCTAGGCTAAGGCATCACAAATCAGGCCACTCTAGTCCTAATATGTACACCTAGCCTACTCTAGCATGCATAATGTAACATAACATATCTCATACATAATGTAAGGGTACTTTTTGGGGATTCACCATCCGTGCGCTGGCTGATCGTACACATGACTCTGCTCTATTTGTCTCAAAACTCTTTTTATTCTTTTCAAAAATTTTACTTCATTATCAAAATTTTCCTCAAATCCTCAGTTTGAGTTCAGATACGCCCGAAGATGCATCTAAATCCCTCAAACCAAGGCTCTGATACCAACTTGTAACAACGTAAATTTTCAGAACAATTTTTCATTTTTAAAACACACATTTACTCATAAAATATTGTCAAACATATTGTATCAATTGTTATCATCACAAAACGTCTCCCCAGAATCTCAACATAAACTCCATAAGTGTGTACGAATCATGCCGGCGCCTTCCCACGCCCATCACTAGTACCTGAAACACATAACACAACAACTGTAAGCATAAATGCTTAGTGAGTTCCCCAAAATACCGCATACAACATATACGCCACTCAAGGCTATAATACGACCCTCTGGTCAACGTGTCTCAGCGGGACCCTCCAGTCCCGTAGCTCGTTGGACCTTCTGGTCCGGTCATAGCTCATTGGACCCTCCGGTCCGGTCTATAACATCATACGCATACATATATCACATAGCACATAACTCATACACAACACATAAGACCATCTGGTCAACACATAATACCACTCTAGGTAACTTATAGTGAGAAGACTCACCTCGACGTCTCGGTAAGTATCTGACTCGGTAGAAATGTGATCTAGCCTCCTCCTAATCACATAAAGTAAATACGCTCATAAATACAACTGTACTCAACCCTAAAAGTCAACAAGGTCAACCGGTCAAACTTTGACCCGACTCGTCGAGTGCACTAGGGCGACTCGGTGAGTCCACACGTGTCCACTGACTCTTTTAGACCCTCTCTTGGCACGTCGAGTACTTCCCCTGGCTCGACGAGTTCCACCTGGCATGAATCGTGGGGCCACCCTGACTCAACTCGCCGAGTCTCAAGAACAACTCAGCGAGTTCCAACCTGAACTCAAACTCCCCCGACTCACCGATTTATTCCCCAACTCGGCAAGTCCACTTGCTGAGTGATTAAAGGGCGACCTTCATCCTACTCGCCGATTGTGTTCTTCGGACTCGGCGAGTTTATGCCATGCACAAACTCTATACGACTCCTGAGGTCAGATCTATTCCATACAATCATAGATCTGGCCTCCCCAAGCATGATAATCATGTAAAGTTCGGACCTTGGCACTCGTATAACATCTAAATTGTCCAAAATGGTGATTTAGCCCCAAAAATGACACTCCTAGCCCATGGTTCCCAAAAGGACTCATAAAGCTCCATGGGTTAAGGCTTCTGGACCTCTTTGGGTCCAGATCCAGAACAAAAACTCGAGAAGGGACCAAATGCTCCACTTAATCAACCTCTAAAAGGGTTAGAAAACCCTAACACTAAGAATCAACACCAAAAACCGAAGAAGGTTCGAGAATAATACCTCAATACAATCTCTATGAGCTCAAAACCACCAAAATCGCTCCTCCTTCAGCCTCCTCTTGCCTTGAACACTTCCTTCTTGCAAAAACACCCACAAAAGGTTCAAGAATGGCCTCTCCTTCCTCACAAACGCTCTAGATCTCTTAGGTTTTCTCTCTGGGAGTTGGTGGCCGCAAATGACAGCCCTAAGACCCTTTAAATAGGTCTCAAACTCTGGAAATTAGGGTTTCATTAAACAGCATGGACTCGCCGAGTCCAGCTGTGAATTCGCATACGAATCCGCGACCATACTCGGCGAATCTGGATGCCAACTCGCCGAGTCTCCCTTCAACACCCAAAATAAAAGAGCAAAATATAATACCTGGGAAACCGGATGTTACACGAACCTACAATGGGATTTAGTTGTGTTGGGTCATATTAAATGTAACATCTATAAAAATCATGCAGAATTTAAACTTTTTTAAATCATTTTCAAAACCAATGATTATTACAAAACTTGTTTCCAAAATAGTATAATGTCAGAGTATCCGATAATCAATCATAAAAATCATGAAATATGAGGAGTTGTACGACCACACCTTCGCCTTCCCGCGATCATTAGAGGTACCTGAAACAATAATCGATAAATGTAAGCTCGAAGGCTTAGTGAGTTACCCCCAAAATACCAATGTCATAAGACATCAATAACATATAAGCAAACAAGATGCATAATGAGCCATCAGTCTGACTGGACCGCCTGACAGGCCATCAGTCTATCTGGACCGCTCTCCGAGCCTTCGGCATGTTTGGACTGCCTCTCAGGGCCTTCAGGCTATCCGGACCGCTCGCCGGGCCTTCGGCCTGACTATATTCCATCCCGGGTATGCAGTCTATCCGGTCCGCCATGGGTATCTTGGTCTACAGCACAAAGCAGGACTTGCCTCAACCCAATCCCCTAAACCAACAAACATATGCATATATATATAAACAAATAGTCATGCAAGTCTAACAGATCACTAATCATGATAGCCATCATATAACCAGGATACCAATTTAACCGATCACTAACATAGCAACCATCTTATAACCAGGATACTGATCTAACCGATCTCTAACATAACAACCATCATATAATCGGGATACCGATCTAACCGATTTCTAACATATCAACCATCCTATAACCAGGATACATATCATAAAGCATAACATGTTATAAACTCATATACAAATCTAAAAATGGCCGACATTGGTTCCCTTGACCCTGTTAGTATAGTGAGGACAACTCACCTCGCAAGTACTGCTGAAATGAACTAAAAGTCTCTGATCGATGTCTCACCGAAAATCCCGAACAATACAAATAATAAATACTAGGTGAATACATGGGATATCAATCTTGACTAAGGGTCCACATAATTTGTTTTGTCTTTTCTCTCTATTGTTCCAAGGCCCAAATGTCAAATCCGTGATCTTAAAAGTCCATATATCCAAGGCCCATTAATGGCCCAATTTTCCCAATTGGAGCCAATTTCCTAATTAGGCCTTATTATAGGATCTATTATCAAAACTGGCCCAGACTCGATTATTCAAAGAGTCCAGCAAGGCCCAAGTCCAATTAGTCCAAAGGTGGCCCAACTCCGAAGCCCAATTCGTTAAAAGTCCAACAGAGGGGGTAAACGGGGTATACTCCTCTGGTACGCTGGGCGTACTTCTGTTTTGTGTTGACCACCATCAAGGTGGTTGACTCAGTACGTTGGGAATACAGAAACTACGCAGGGCGTACGCATGTTTTTTCAAAACCCTAGTAAGTGCTTCATGGCTTAAGCACTTAAGCCCAAACTTCAGATCCATTGACCAAATATGCCTAAGAATCATAAAGTCTCGAACTTTAACACTTTGGACATACATAAAGTTCTTAATACATGGCCTTAATCCATTAAGACCTTCCTACTCCATGCATGAGACACATTTAGCTATTGGGACATCATTTTTATCACTTAGGACCTCTTCAAGGGTCTGAAAGGACAGTTTTGCTTGTCCAAATCGTATCATGCACCAACTTGGGACTTTTTGGGACAAGAAATAGTTCCATAAAGCTAGCATAGCAAGGTCTATATCATACAAACATAATGTTTGAAGCTTTTTACCTTTTGGAGCTTCTAGGGCACAAAGAAACTTCAGATCTACAAGCTTGTCCTCCTTCTCCAACTTCTTGATGCAACACCTTCTTCTCCAACTACTCAAGGCACACTCTATTAGCCCACACTCTCAATAAATAGATTAGGGTTTGGGGAAAATGGCTCAAAACTATGGAGGTTGAGGTAAGGGAGGGTTATGAGCTCATAAGGACATTTATATAACACTCAAACCCTAAATATTAGGGTTTGCATCTGACGCGAGTCGCTTAGCGTACACAATTGTAAGCCCAATGTACTAGGGTGCGCCTAGTACGCTTAGCGTACCTTATGTACGCTTAGCGTACTAGTCTTGTTCTCAAAGTTGCAACTTTATCCCTTAGGCTTCTCATGGGTCGACTATTTTAACCCCATGGACTACAAATGAAAATAATAATAATAGAAGAGAGGATTCGGAAATACCTGCAAAATCTCAGGTTGTTACATTAAAAGAGGTTTATCTGATTTCTTTTTCATTCTTTTGCATTGGGGTCACATAAAAAAGATGGATACAAATAGAAGAAGTGAGGATCTTAGTAACAGATTCTTTGGTTCTATGAGGCATTATATGTATATTGATTGGGAAGATGATATGATACTATTGATGGGTTTTATACAAATAATCCTATGTGTGCATGCAACTCTAGATACGGATCTATGTTTTCACTATTAGTCATACAACATTATGAACACAAAAGGAAACCTAGCATACATATACTATTTTCGAAATTGACATAGGAGAATAGAATGCATATCTTTTGTTGTTATATAGTAATAACAATTCCTTGACTTTCTTGAACTCTTGAAAGCAAGTACCACAAGTGTAGTACCTCTAATGGTTCACAAACACACTTTGAGTGAGAGGATGAATATGAGAGAGAGGAGGAAAGGTAATAAGCTCCAAAATTTGGCCCTAGTAGGGTTTTCCCCATGAGTGGTCGAATTCTAGTGCCTTAGGGTGCTATTTATACTTGAGGCTGGCTAGGGTTTCAAGGTGGAAACCCTAATCCTTTAGCTTAGGGCCTAAGCAAGTCCATGGACTCCTTTTCTTAATCCCTTGGACGAAAACTCCTAGATCCTTCTAGGATTTTCGTTCAAGCCTTAATAAAGGTGATCCAAAAGCCCAAAGTCTCAACTATCAAATAATTACAAAACAACCCCTATACTTTTAATTAATTCATTTAATTCCGAAATTAATTTCTGATTAAATACTAATTAATAATATGATTCCAAATTAATATATTATTCATATAATATATTAACAAATCATATTTATACCCCAATTTATTATTCTTAAGAATAAATCAGCCTCTCTCCTCAACAGTCATCATGTCTAGTCACCACAATGAAGGCAACCCAAAAGGACCATGCTCACAATCGGGTCAAATACATACCAAAATAGTTATGGACTTAGACACTAATCCAACAGTCTCCCACTTGGATAAGTCTAATAACTATTTTGCGTATGACTTCAGAACCTGATCAGCAATCGTAGCTTTCAAAAGTCGTTGTCAACTCTGATCTTATCAGAAGCGTATCCTTTAGATAAGGGATCATGTATTCCTCCATTCTAGATATCATATGGACACGAGACATGGATTATAATCATTCTCTCAATCTATGTGTTGTTTCCCGATTTCCGATTTATGACGACTGATAACAGACTCCAATTGAACACATCAACTTAGTCCCGACTTGGCCAAGCGCTTCGGGTATCATCACTAAATCATCGAGGGGGGCCCATAGTATCGCTTTTATCCACTTTGGGTGAAAGGAACGGATAAACTTCGACTCCAATGCTCGCTTGTATCTACTCATCAAATCACACACAGCTATATGTTTTATAACCCTAAGTTACTGGTGCGTTTACATATTATCAATGTGCAACCGACTTGCAGAATACAAATCACACATCTCAGTTTCAAGAATATAAGGTATTATCGTCTCACCAATCACTCGTGATAGAATCCATGAAGCTATCCAAGTGAGTGTGGGTTTAATCCAATGCTCTAATCTTATAGAAACACTCATGAACCCTGTAGCAAACTTTTTGTTATGTCTAAAACACTTTAGACAATATACAGTCAGATTCATGACAGTCTTCATTCATACCTACTTCCAAAATATGAGAGATTGTGGAGGGTTTGAATAATCTTATTATTTGGGAAGTCAAAACATGCAAAGTAAAACACAAGAATAATACTAATCCCATATGGCCCCAAACTTTGGGTATAAATAAAACATTTTATTTAATCACCGTATTGATTACTCATTATTTGTTGTTTCGGGTAATCAACTTCTTACTTGAATTATAACAATAGTTGTCTCATTCTCTTAGCATGCACACTATGTTTACCTATGGTCCTTACTTTGTGAAATAGTATAACTGAATAACATTTTCATTCATCATCATTTCACAATTCCTAATCCATTAGTGTAAGAATACAAAACTCTCGCCACTACTAGAATATGTTAGATTCTAACATTTTATGCAACGGTCAGTTCGTAATGTCACGACACAAAAGTCACCAAGACTCGGCCAATGAAATTACAAAATGCTCTATTGGAGATTGTTACAAGACAATTTCATAGTCATGAAGTCTCATATTCAAAGTACATTCCTTTGAACATCCTTCTTGCATAAAAGTTTCTAATCTTGACATTGATTCTCGATATCCAACTCCCAATATGGAAACATTTCCATATTTGTTATATGACAACTCATTCTAAATAGAATCTTATCTATTCATAATAATGTCAATATGGTCCATCCATGACTATACTTCTAACTGTCCACAAGCGACCAATCCTTGTTGAACCTTAGATTATCCTTGACAGTTTTTTTTTATTATTTTAGTCAAATCCGGTTCTATTCCCTTTTTCCCTCTAAATACCCTAGGCATTTGGAAAATTTTAGAACAGTCGAATATTACAACATATGCAATCGATCCTATACCCAAAGCGTATGGGATACAATTTATAATGAAAAACGTGATACTTTACCAGTTTCTTACTATAATATCGTCATAATATTTCTATTTGCCATGTTCTCAAAATTCGAACTATGAAGAGGGATGTCGTAATCATAATCGAACTTTGAGAATGCAAATAATAAATATACCCTTGAATAAATTCAATTAAAATTTCTCGATCTAAGTTTTAGATTGGAAACGAAGTATCACATTTTCTCCCTTAATTATAGCAAAAACAACTTTTCAACCCCTACAACTTTGCAAAGTGAAACTTTTGTTTTTCTATAATTAATATTGCCAACTTGCAATACTTAAATAATAATCCTGCTCCCACTAACATGATGATTATATCCATTCCAGCATAGCATTTATGCTCCCACTAGCTTTAACACGTATTCAGAAATCAACTAAACTTCTTGAAAACAATAATTATTGACTTCCAAAGTTCATCTTTTCTATCACGATATGCTTAGATAAGCCTTTATCTAAGCTTCTCAAACTTATACACCTTCCCTTAGATAGATCACATGTGTTTCTAAACTATTTTAGAACTTATATTACTAAGTCCCAAATGTTCGGACTAATTGCCAAAGCTCACAATTCGAACTATGAAGAGGGATGCCGTAATTATAATAGAATTTGAGAATGCAATCTACACAGTTGCTATCTTCTTAAAATCTTTCTTATTGAAAGCGTTTCCTTACAATCATTTTTCATGAAGGATAAAAACCTTATGACACTTGGATTTTTATAGTGTATGTGTTTCTAGCCATGTGAATTTTTCATAACCATAATCATAAGATAACGTTTGTGACAAATTCAAACTCATATGGATAGAACTTTTTCATTCTTAATTTCTTGCCGTCAAGGGTCCCACCATTGTTTCCAAGTTATCTAGCAGCTCACCTATGCTGGTCAATGTACTTTCATTGAACAAGGTGTTTGCCCTTATGCAACCTATTGAGAGCTCCTAGAACTCATATGCATAATCACTCAACTGGATTGGCACGAAAATAAAATTTTGTCAACACGATAAGTTACATTCCTCAAGTCGTGTGCTTGTGTTTAATCAGTTTACTTCTTGATTTGTTCTTGAACCTTTTCAAGATCTTTAGACTCCCACTGACCTTTTGACATATTAGATTCTCTTATCAAGAAACATTTATTGACAAAGAAAATATCTGAAAGTTAGTGTGCCTATATCAAGACAAAACATACACGCAATTTGGTACTAGTTGGTCTTTGTCTTATTCAAGACATAACTTACCAATATGTGCAAGTGTAAGAACATTCATACTTAAGATTATGTCACTTAAGTCACAATCTTGGAGTATGACTCTAAGACTTGATTTTGGAACGAAGTATGACTCATCTTTTTGATTTAATGATTTTAACAATTTCCAATTCCTCTTCTTAGTCATACTAGTGAACTAAGATGTCCTTAGAGGATCAATTGTGATATGGTTCTTAATCATTAAGATGATCATAAAACCCGATACAAAAGTACTCTCCCTTCTTCTTAGATTGGAGAAACTTTTATCTTTCTGCCTAATTGATTCTTCTTATTCATTCTGCCATTCATTGAAACCTTTCAATGATTCAAAATTACACTTAATCTTGTAAGTATAACCACATTTACTAGACTTTTAGTAAATTATGACGAATAGTCTTATTGTTATTTGTGGTGGACTTCGCTAGTGCACAACATTGTGTTCTAGTCCTTTAGTCCTTCACTTGACTCACATACTTGTGTGATCAAGGAATTAGTCTTAATTTCCTAAGTACCAAGATTTCCATACATCACACAATACAAGTTGTATGATTCCAAGTTTCTGTCCAATTGAAACTTGCGCGATGGGAATCCTTCATTACTTAGAAAAATTATGACACTACCATAAATAACATGAATAAGAATCACATCCATTTATAGAAACTACACAAACATCAATTTTTCACAACGATTACATTGCAAGGATAAGACAAACCAAAAATTATTTTATTCATAAAGCAGCGGAAAACACCTCCTTACAATGCAAAATCAACTGAAAAACTATGTAATCAGATATTCCTAATAAATCTATCATAACTTTCTAAGCTCAAAATCTGATCTGCGAATCCATGCGATCGTGATCCATTTCTTCGTGATCAGACTCATCTTGCTCTTCCATCAAGCTTCCTCTCTTTTATCTGATCCTGCATAACATTCAAATGTAATCTTATCACATTATGTATTAAGAATCAATTAATAGGAACTTAATGGAGTTAGATAGTGGAATTTACCTGAAGTAAAGCCATACTTCTTGACTCTCCCATCTCTTAGATACTTCAGGTCCTCTGGGCAACTTGGTAGCCAACGCCCCTTCTCTTGGTAGCAGAAACAGGTGGCTTCTCCTGGAGTGACCACTGAAGCATGGTTGGTTGAATTACCAAACAAATATGCTCCATTACTTTTCCAAATCATTTCTGATTCAGCAGCAATAAGCACGTAAGTTAGGTCAATGATGGTCGCGTCAAGATCCATCATATAATACTCTCTTATAAACTTATCATATGTTTTAAGGAGTGACTGAAGAACCCAGTCTACAGCCAACTTCTTTGGAAAAGATGCAACCAACATTATCAACCTATCGATGTGTGATTTCATCCCTAGGACGTGAGCACACACGGGTTTTCCATCTTCATGTGTCATTGCCAACAACGCTTGAGTGATTTTGAACTTTTCAATTCTTCGATCTTGTGGGTTTGGGAGGACAACAGGAGGGGATGGAGGAAGTGAAACCAAGCTAGTCCACAAGATAGGGATCAATCTTTCACCTTCATTGTGGAACAAACTTTCACTTTGAGCAGGAAAACCTTTTCCATTGGATTTGGGAAGACCACGATTAGATTCGGACATCTACAAAACGGGAGAAAATTCAAGTTAGTTGATTGATTGATTGAGTCCTTAATAAATCACCCAAATGAGATATTAATGCTAGGACCCAACACAATACTCTACAACTTGGGAGAGGGATGCTGTAACCCAAATTGTAGAACAATTGAAGGTAAGTGAATGACGATTCACTAATTTTCCACCATGAAAAACGAAAAAGAGATTAAGTTTTAAATGTATTGAAAACTCCTAGATCCTTTGAGATTCATTGAACTTTTCAATGACATGTTTAAATCTCGATATGCCCCTCGATTTGTGACTGGATGCCGAGGATCACAAAACAGGGTGTGTGTCACACCCCCAAACCAATGGCGGAAACTGTGACATCCCCAAAATCTCGGCCAGAAAAGACCTATTTTCATTTATGCTTTTGAATATTTTCAGAGTAAATCCTTTTGATTTGAAAGAGTTGCGGAATTTGTTCCCCAAAACAAAACATGATAAAACAATGTTTACCGAAGCATTTCATAAAAGAAATGTATTTTCATTATAATCAAAACTCGGGGTGTCATGTTCCGATACAGACCAATAAGCATAAACGAATACATTACAAGTCATATAACAAATATAAACATATGCAGACTTGTAAACAAAACAACTTGATGGTTCGTCCATCTCATGCCCTTCCGCCACTACCTGTAATACAATTTAAAACTGAGTGGGTCAGGCTTGGGAGCCTGGTGAGCATATAGGGTTTTCAACCCACAATAAATATCATATTTAATTTTTCACCAACCAACAATAACCCAATTACCCATTCCCGTTATTCTCACTTTAATGTCCCTAAAACAACTAACACAAGGGACCTAGTCTAAGAATATTTCATCGGGGCGACAACACATGCTTCGGGGGTACCTCAGCAATATAAGTCAAATAAGGCAACCATGAGGGGGATGGAGTACAGCGAATGAACACCCAAGTTCATTAACACCTACATGTGGCGAACCTGCTAATGTTTCCACAAGACTATCTAGAAAAGTATGTGGTCGTCATCTAAACTCCGCTAGATGACTAAATCAAACAACAACGAGGCCTCTCATCTGTTTATTACACACCAACTATCTACCCATGTTCTACCCAACATATTAGTATATAAAAATATACATTTGTATACATAGTTTAAAAACCTGTATAGAATGCTTTAATCAACACATATATCACATAACAGATGAGGCACACACATACATAACACATATCTCATAGAGAAATAATCAGATCTATACGATAGAAGAGAGTGAATACACATTCACACATAAGACAACCAAATATATACACATAGCACGTATTTTATATAAAATACTTCGTATTATTGTATTAGAAGAATGTAACTACGCACTCACGCCTATAAACGACAATATATTTAATACACTCGAACCAAACTTATATTATTATCGTGTTTATGAAAGGTAATATACACTCATTTGATCAGAAGATGATCGGACAGCACTACGACTTGCAGAAGTAGTAATCCACAGCAGATCTGGAAGATCTTCACAAAAATCGAACTTCTCGCAGGCAGAGCTTCGACTCGGAAACCGCACTTCTCGGAATTTTCGGGATCTCGGGACTTGCCTCGGGGCTCGGGAATATTACCGGGGCTTCGGGATGGAATCGGCACGCAAAATGAGGCAAAGGACTTGAGAGAAGAGAAGAAATGAACAAAAATTTTGGCTGCCTTCGGACCCCCTTTTATAGTGCTGGACCCTCGCACGAACGCGGGGCGTACACCTGTATGCAGAGCGTATAGGGCTCCGAATCGTCACTGCATGCGTCATCCGAAATGTCGACACCCTTCGGAGTACGCGGGGCGTACTCGAGTACGCAGCGCGTACCTCGGATCAGATCAATGACTCGCTTCGGATAAGGCTTCCGATTTTTTATTTAAATTTAAATACAAAATGATTAATAAACTTCGGAAATTCATAACCTCTTCATACGAACTCCGTTTTCGACGTTCTTTATATCCATGGAAAGGTGAGACTACGCTCTACGACTTTCGTTTAGCCTCCGTCGGCTAATTTTGACTTTATTTTTATTATTTATTTTTAATAGGCCGCGACAGACAAACTTCGTTATAAATTCATAACTTCTTCGTTTGACGTCCGTTCTCGCCTAACTTTTTATCGCTTCGATACCAACAATGAGATCTTCGATTCTCATTTAGATTGCTTCGGCTAAAAAGCGCTCGATCTCAAATCGAGTAAAACAGGCTGCATACTGCTAAGCCGAAATTTCGATAAATCATAACTTCCTCATACGAAGTCAGATTTGGGCGTTCTATATATATTCGGAAACCTCGTTTCAACTACTACAACATAAATCAAAGATATTAAGTTTATTTTACACTTAAATTTTGACGCTTATTTTTATTCTTAATTAATCAAACCACATAATTAAGCAATTAAGCACAAAACACATAATACTCAAATAATACAATCTTATTATTTCAAAACGGGTTACAAAGGTTAACCTAGACCATTACATTGCTAAAAATGGCAAGCGCGGAAACACAGGCGTTACAATTCTCTCCACCTTAGAATGATTCCGTCCCCGGAATCACACATCAACAAACAAATGCGGATAGCGACTCAACATGTCACTCTCCGTCTCCCAGGTGAGATTCGGCCCATTCGCGTGTTTCCTTCGGACAAGCACTAACCCAACCATTTTGCGTCGCAACTTCTTAGTCTTCCGGTCAATAATTGCCTCTGGTTCTTCAATCAACCTTTTGTTCTCATCAATTCTCAATTCAGAAATTGGAATTATATCGGGAACTTCTCCCGTGAACTTCCTCAAATAACACACATGAAAAGTGTTGTGAATTCCATTCAGTTCTTCGGGTAATTCGAGCTTGTAAGCTTGGTTCCCTACCCTCTGAAGAACTTTAAACGGTCCAATAAACCTTGGACTCAACTTTCCCCTTTTACCAAATCTTATAAGTCCCTTCCACGGCGAGACTTTAAGCAAAACCGAATCTCCAACCTCAAAAGTCATCGGTCTTCGCTTCTTGTCAGCATAGCTCTTTTGACGATCTTGAGCTGCTAACATTCTTTCCCTAATTATTTTCAACTTTTCAGCAGTTTGATGAACCATCTCCGGTCCCATAAACTGCTTTTCCCCAGCCTCAAGCCAACAAGACGGCGTACGACACTTCTGTCCATACAAAGCTTGATAAGGTGCCATCTTAATGCTCGAGTGAAAACTATTATTATAGGAAAATTCTACCAACGGTAAATGTTCATCCCAATTACCTAGGAATTCCAAGGTACATGCTCTCAGCATATCTTCAAGTGTTTGTATTGTTCTTTCACTCTGACCATCAGTCTGCGGATGGTAAGCTGTGCTTAAACATAACTTGGTACCCATTTCCTCTTGTAGACATTTCCAAAACCTTGAGGTGAAACGGCTATCACGATCCGATACAATCGTTAGCGGAACACCGTGAAGCCTCACAATTTCCTTCACGTAAGAATTCGCAAGCTTTTCCATAGACCATTTCTCCCTGGCCGCTATGAAATGCGCACTCTTAGTGAATCGATCAACGACCACCCAAATCATGTCGTGACCATTCTTTGTTCTGGGCAGTTTAGTGACAAAATCCATAGCAATGTCTTCCCACTTACCCATAGGCACAGGCAATGGTTCTAAACTCCCGTAAGGTTTCTGATGTTGTGTCTTGACTCTCGCACAAGTCACACACTCGGCCACATACTTTGCAACATCAAGCTTCATCGTCGGCCACCAGTAGTAGGGTTTCAGGTCCCTATACATTTTAGTGCTACCCGGATGAATTGAATACATGGTTTTGTGAGCTTCTTCCATCAGAAGATCCCTAATTCCTCTTGACTTAGGTACCCAAATACGATCTTGGAATACCTTCAGTCCATGACCGTTAGTACCAAACACCAATGTTTTACTCAAACGTTCCTCCTTTCGGTCATTTTTCTCAGAAGCTTCCTCTTGAGCTTTCTTTATACTTTCCACAATGGTCGAGACAACTTCAATTCTCAACGCTCTTGGCCTTTTCCTTTCAAGATTGACTTTCCGACTGAGAGCATCAGCAACAACATTAGCTTTACCGGGGTGGTAAAGTATCTCGCAGTCGTAGTCTTTAAGTAATTCTAGCCAGCATCGTTGCCTCATATTCAATTCTTTCTGATTAAAGAGATATTGGAGACTCTTATGATCAGTAAAAAGTTTGCACTTCGTGCCATAGAGGTAATGCCTCCATATTTTCAGAGCGAAAACTACCGCTGCCAACTCCAAATCATGAGTCGGGTAATTCTTTTCATGCTCCTTCAGCTGTCGAGACGCATATGCTATCACCTTTTCTTTTTGGGTCAAAACACAACCCAATCCAACCCCAGACGCATCGCTATAAACAGCAAAGTCTTCAACTCCATCGGGTAGAGAAAGTATCGGTGCCTCACATAGCTTCTTCTTTAACTTCTCGAATGCTTCTTTTACTTATCACTCCAAGCATAAGTAGCTCCTTTGTGGGTCAAAGCTGTTAATGGAGTAGCAATTGAAGAAAAGCCTTGGATAAACCTGCGGTAATATCCGGCTAATCCCATAAAGCTTCGAATCTCCGTGGGACTTTTCGGTTGTTCCCACTTCATCACAGCTTCGATCTTCGCTGGATCAACCATTATCCCTTCTTGGTTGACCACGTGACCCAAGAATTGGACTTCACGAATCCAAAAATCGCATTTGGAGAACTTTGCATAAAGCTTCTTCTTCTTCAAAACTTCTAACACTTCTCGCAAGTGTCTGCCATGCTCCTCCTGGCTTTTCGAGTAGATCTGAATGTCGTCTATGAACACTATCACGGATTTATCAAGGAAAGGATTACAAACCTATTCATCAAATCCATGAACGCTGCCGGTGCATTGGTTAGTCCAAACGACATAACCAAGAACTCGTAGTGTCCATATCTAGTTCTGAATGCAGTCTTCTCGATATCTTGCTCTCTTACTTTTAGCTGGTGATATCCTGACCTAAGATCGATCTTCGAGAAATAGCTCGAACCTTGCAATTGATCAAACAGGTCATCAATCCTCGGCAACGGATATATATTCTTTATTGTTGCCTTGTTCAACTCTCTGTAATCGATGCACATTCTCATACTTCCATCTTTCTTCTTTACAAATAACACCGGAGCTCCCCAGGGCGATGAACTAGGTCTAATGAAACCTTTGTCCAATAACTCCTGAAGTTGCATCATCAGCTCCTTCATCTCTGTCGGTGCTAATCGATAAGATGCTTTTGCTATTGGCGTGGTTCCTGGTAACAAGTCTATTCTGAACTCCACTTGTCTATCAGGTGGTAATCTAGGAAGATCTTCGGGAAATACTTCCGGATAATCACACACCACTGGAATGCTCTGCATCACCTTCTTTTCTTTCTTAGCATCAATCACAAATGCTAAATATGATGTACATCCCTTGGTCAAACACTTTCTGGCTTTCATTAGAGAAATGATCCCAGAATTCACTCGCCGTTTGTCCCCATACACCATAAATGAATCTTTTCCAGGCGGGTTTACTTTAACTATCTTTTTCTTGCATAAAATTTTGGCATCATTGGCGCTAAGCCAATCCATTCCCAAGACGATGTCGAAACCATTAAGTTCGATAGGCAATAACGCCTCGTGAAACTTATTCCCATTAACGTCGACTAAGATGTCTTTCATACGATGGCTAACAGGCACAAACTTGCCACTAGCTACTTCAACTAATAAAGCATTATCTAGTCTATCAACAGGCAAAGCTAGCTCTCTACCAAACTCATGCGAAATAAAGGAGTAGTTGGCTCCAGAATCAAACAATATATGAGCAGGTAATTCGTTTACGAGAAAGGTACCTGAAGCGACATCAACTTCATCCTTCGCAACCTCAAGTGTCATCTGGAAGGCTCTCGCCTTCGGCTTTGGTGGAATGTTGGGCTTTGCTGCCTCCTTCTTCTTCGGACAGTCTTTCAAAATGTGCCCCTCTTCATTACACCCAAAACACATCCTTTTGTTGTTCGGACATTCATTGGCAAAATGTCCAACCTTTCCACACTTGTAGCAGGTCACATCCTCGCTACATTTCCCAAAGTGCTTTTTCTTACACTTATCACACCACTTTGCTTCGCCTCCTTTTCCTCCAAACTTTTTCGAATCAGATTTCGAAAATTTTCCTTTCTTACCGGAACCAGATGTTCCCTCAAACTTTCTTTTCTCACCAACGTCAACCTTGACGGTGGTTCTTCCCTTTATCATGTTCTCAACAGACTTGGCAGCCCAGATAGCTGCCTCTAGAGTAAGTGCCTGACGTACTGGCACCTCGTACTCCCATGGGAGTCCCTTCGCATACCGATCCACCTTTGTCAGCTCGTCTGGAACGATATGCAAGGCAAACTCCATCTTATCGGTGAAGTTATTGGTGTATTCATCCACTGACATGCTACCCTTCGTCAATGTTAAAAACTTATTCTCCAACTCCAACAGATTTTGAGCCGAGCAGAACTTGCGCTTGAACTGCACCAAGAACTCTACCCATGACAATTTCAGTGGCTCATTAGGGCTTAAGGTCTTCCCTAGAGTGTTCCACCAACGAACGGCTCCACCTCGGAATTGACGCACGGCGTAGATAGTTTGCAACTTACCTCTGCAGCCACAAGTCATGAAGGCTAGCTCTATTTCGGAGATCCAATCCATAACCCCAATCGGATCCTCCTTTCCATTGAAGGTCGATGGTTTGCAAGTCAAAAAGTACTTGTACTTGCATCCCATTCCATCATTCCTTCCTTCACGGTTATCTTGCCTAACTATCGGTGGGTTGGCTGGACCAACAGACCCACTAAAGTTTCCACCTTCCGAGTGGCCTTCATTTAATTCAGGCTCTTCCACACGAATTGACAGTTCTTCACGATTTTGTTGAAGCAACCGTCTAGTTTCATCCATCTGACGATCCAACATCGTCTGAATCATCAATTGCACACCAGCCATGGTTATTGGCTCAGGTGCTGCTGCTACGACAGGTATTGGCTCAATCACTGGAGGTTGATTCCTGTTTTCGTCAGCATTTCCAACTCCACTTCTTGTTCTCACCATTTTGATTTACACCCAATAAGGTGAAATTAGATCCTCAATTATGATAGATAATCAAATCATCCTTATAACTCCGAAACGTTTACATGCTAGTTCTAATATCGTAGACGTACGCTTAGAATCCTACACACATAAGGTTTCTAGATTCGGTCGGCAACAGACCATAGATCCAAACAAATAATATCATATATGGCAACATATAACATTTAGCACATAAAGCATTTTAGGCAACTTTCCTAAAATAATCTAGTGCTCGTGTCTAAATCAAAACAGACACACATCTCAAAATTTCACTTAGCATTCTAAGTTTAAGTCTAGAAATCCTACAAATTCCTAGTTCGCTTAAACTAATGCTCTGATACCAACTGTGACATCCCCAAAATCTCGGCCAGAAAAGACCGATTTTCATTTATGCTTTTGAATATTTTCAGAGTAAATCCTTTTGATTTGAAAGAGTTGCGGAATTTGTTCCCCAAAACAAAACATGATAAAACAATGTTTACCGAAGCATTTCATAAAAGAAATGTATTTTCATTATAATCAAAACTCGGGGTGTCATGTTCCGATACAGACCAATAAGCATAAACGAATACATTACAAGTCATATAACAAATATAAACATATGCAGACTTGTAAACAAAACAACTTGATGGTTCGTCCATCTCATGCCCTTCCGCCACTACCTGTAATACAATTTAAAACTGAGTGGGTCAGGCTTGGGAGCCTGGTGAGCATATAGGGTTTTCAACCCACAATAAATATCATATTTAATTTTTCACCAACCAACAATAACCCAATTACCCATTCCCGTTATTCTCACTTTAATGTCCCTAAAACAACTAACACAAGGGACCTAGTCTAAGAATATTTCATCAGGGTGACAACACATGCTTCGGGGGTACCTCAGCAATATAAGTCAAATAAGGCAACCATGAGGGGGATGGAGTACAGCGAATGAACAACCAAGTTCATTAACACCTACAGGTGGCGAACCTGCTAATGTTTCCACAAGACTATCTAGAAAAGTATGTAGTCGTCATCTAAACTCCACTAGATGACTAAATCAAACAACAACGAGGCCTCTCATCTGTTTATTACACACCAACTATCTACCCATGTTCTACCCAACATATTAGTATATAAAAATATACATTTGTATACATAGTTTAAAAACCTGTATAGAATGCTTTAATCAACACATATATCACATAACAGATGAGGCACACACACACATAACACATATCTCATAGAGAAATAATCAGATCTATACGATAGAAGAGAGTGAATACACATTCACACATAACACAACCAAATATATACACATAGCACGTATTTTATATAAAATACTTCATATTATTGTATTAGAAGAAAGTAACTACGCACTCACGCCTATAAACGACAATATATTTAATACACTCGAACCAAACTTGTATTATTATCGTGTTTATGAAAGATAGTATACACTCACTTGAGCAGAAGATGATCAGACAACACTACGACTTGCAGAAGTAGTAATCCACAGCAGATCTGGAAGATCTTCACAAAAATCGAACTTCTCGCAGGCAGAGGTTCGACTCGGAAACCGCACTTCTCGGGATTTTCGGGATCTCGGGACTTGCCTCGGGGCTCGGGAATATTACCGGGGCTTCGGGATGGAATCGACATGCAAAACGAGGCAAAGGACTTGAGAGAAGAGAAGAAATGAACAAAAATTTTGGCTGCCTTCGGACCCCCTTTTATAGTGCTGGACCCTCGCACGAACGCGGGGTGTACGCCTGTACGCGGGGCGTACAGGGCTCCGAATCGTCACTGCATGCGTCATCCGAAATGTCGACACCCTTCGGAGTACGCGGGGCGTACTCGAGTACGCAGCGCGTACCTCGGATCAGATCAATGACTTGCTTCGGATAAGGCTTCCGATTTTTGATTTAAATTTAAATACAAAATGATTAATAAACTTCGGAAATTCATAACTTCTTCATACGAACTCCGTTTTCGACGTTCTTTATATCCACAGAAAGGTGAGACTACGCTCTACGACTTTCGTTTAGACTCCATCGGCTAATTTTGACTTTATTTTTATTATTTATTTTTAATAGGCCGCGACAGACAAACTTCGTTATAAATTCATAACTTCTTCGTTTGACGTCCGTTCTCGCCTAACTTTTTATCGCTTCGATACCAACAATGAGATCTTTGATTCTCATTTAGATTGCTTCGGCTAAAAAGCGCTCGATCTCAAATCGAGTAAAACAGGCTGCATACTGCTAAGCCGAAACTTCGATAAATCATAACTTCCTCATACGAAGTCAGATTTGGGCGTTCTATATATATTCGGAAACCTCGTTTCAACTACTACAACATAAATCAAAGATATTAAGTTTATTTTACACTTAAATTTTGACGCTTATTTTTATTCTTAATTAATCAAACCACATAATTAAGCAATTAAGCACAAAACACATAATACTCAAATAATACAATCTTATTATTTCAAAACAGGTTACAAAGGTTAACCTAGACCATTACATTGCTAATAATGGCAAGCCCGGAAACACAGGCGTTACAGAAACGTTCCGGGGTGGAGGATGTCATGTAAAGTATCACAACCAATATACATAGTAAGCATAGTAAACACAACCATTACATTACATAGGAATATTTACATTTGTTTGAAAGTAAAGAAATACATGTTATATATATATATATATATATATATATATATATATATATATATATATCAGTACGAACAAAAGTAAAGATGAGACTTCTAAACGCTTCGTCTTCTCCAAAAGAACGCGGGATACCTGTCTAACGGGAACCTGAGAATACAAGCAGTTTTTAAAATATCAACATAAAGTTGGTGAGTTCATAAGTGGTTTGTTTCTATAAAAGAACAAGTTTTCTTTGGTTTTCTGAAAAAGTTGTTATCCAAGAAAATCCCATATTTTCTTATAAGAAAAGTTTAGTTATCCATTTGTTACACAGTTTGGTTAAGAACAGTTATGTTATCTCAGGAAAAACCCTTATTTTCCTTAAAAGTTGGTGGTTGGTTATCGATTCCGAATACGGTGTACAAGTATCTACCATACTTGTAGCGTTAATGAAGTATTCTGAAAGCCTGGTTATTCTTGAAAAGTGTGTTAGTTTTAACACGTATATAAAACTATTAATTAGGTAGTAAACTAATTCCTAAGGTTATTAATTTACTAAGTTCTTTATTACTTAAAAGTAAATCTCCATTATCTAAGTTGCGAGTTCTATAACCATATGATAAACTAGATATGGCAAAAGGAAGGCCAATATCATTTTATGACTTTTGTCACCCGTAGACCTGCCGGTCCCACTGTAGCTAGCAGCAAGGTGCGGGGTAGTCAGACCTGTATAGATCTATACACTCAAGCCACGCTCTCCGTCCAGGAGATTCTGGTTACATGGGCGGTCCTCCACTCGCGTATCTCTGTGGAGTGTTACAGAGGACGTGTCTCCAATCTTAAGAATAACGAATTTACAAGTAATAATACGGAAAATCCTGTTTGATGAATGGCATGAAATCCTTTATGAAACATAAAATATAACATTTTATATTGAGTTTCGCAATTAGTTTGAAAACTAACTCTGCAAGTTAAACGGTCAGTTAATACGGTTTTCAATGTTAAAAGCATACGGAATATGAAACATTTCATAAGAAATTATAAGTTTGAGTACAAGATTTCCTTGTACTTTTGCTTGTATTCCCCCCGTGAAAACATGAAAAACACGGGAAAAGGTGTAAGGGTATGAACTCACCAGACGAGAAATGTGGCGGTTAGGATGCTAAGTATCAGTTTAAGGCTTGAACATGCGCGAGGTTCCTATGTAATATGAAGAGAAGCATAATTGTATCTAATTAGACTTTGAAACACTAATTTTGTAAGATAATACACTCCAAGACGCGAAAACACTTTATTTCAAGTGTTAGGAGTGATCCAGGTTGCATCTAAGGAGGTGTAAGGCTTAGATATGGAGTTTGCTCTTCAAGAGTAAACTCCTAAGGGAGTTTTCGGCCCAATGACCATATCCCCATGAGTTTATGGCCGTAAACTCATGGGTGGTGTGTTCTTGGATGTTTAAAGGTCTTACAACACTTGTGGAATTAGGTTAGGTTCAGTTCTAGGGCATAGGAAGTGATTGAATCAACAAATGGACCATTTTAAGGAGTTTATGGTTGTAAACAAGGAGTTTATGGCCGTAAACTCTTACATACCCTTTCCTTTTGTGTTTTGATGGTCCTACGTTAAGCACAAATGATTCTAGTCCAACGTACAAGCCTTGGAAGGAAGTTAGGGCACCATTTGACCACTTTATAGGAGTTTACAGCCAAGGAACCATTCCTTGGGGGGTTTACGGCCGTAATCTCCTAAGGACATGGTTTTCTTCAAGTTTAAGGTCCCTAATGCAATGGTGGTTGGTTCTAGACATTATTCCAAGCCATAGGAGGTGTTTAAGGGGCAATTTAACACCTTAAAGGTGTTCACGGCCTATGAAGGAGGGTTTATGGTCGAAGAATGTTCTTGGGCTGTAAAATCATGTTTACTCCCCAAATGATAAGATTTTGGTGTTCTAAGTCCATTCATGTAAGCCCCTAAGTCATATCTAAGCACTAGACATGATTTGGAAGGGTTTTGGGGCTTCAAAACCCCATTTATGGGTGTTTGCGGTTTGGGATTGTTCCTGGGCCGTAAACACAAGTCTTTGGTAATTTTGGATGATTTAGACATGGATTTGTAAGCTAAACAATCTAAACTATAAGCTAGGATGGATCACTTACCAAATTGGAGCTTGAAAGGGGTGGTTTTGGATCAAAACTTGGATTGTAGAGAGAGAGAGAGAGAGAGAGAGAGAGAGAGAGAGTAGTGAGAGAGAGAGTGAAAAAGCTTCAAATGGAGTCCACTCACCCTTATATAGGGTTTGAGTTTGAGGCATGGTGGAAATCTACCCGATACTGACGTTAAACGAGGCTTATGGTCGTACCCAATTAAGTTGTTGTAACCCGACGTGGTTGAAACTAAAAAATTTCAAATTGAATATCGAGGGTGTTTTCTCGTGTTTCTAATGTGTTTGGACACTCATGAAGTCATAGTAAAGGTCTCAATTTAATTAAATTAATCCAAAAGTTAACAGGAAAATTGAAAAACAAACAACTTTTATTGACAAAAACGGGTTACAGTGACGGAAAGTTTTCGGATTGTCACATTATCCCCCCGTTAGAGGGAATTTCATCCCAAAATTTAGAATTAAGATACAAATCATATAATTGGAAAGAGATGCGGATATTTCTGTTTCATCGAGTCTTCGTGCTCCCAAGTGAATTCGGGTCCCCGCTTGACATTCCAGCGAACCTTCACTATCGAGATACGGCTTTGTTTCGTACGTTTGATCTCTCGATCCATGATTTCGATGGGTTCTTCCACAAAGTTCAGGTTTTCACTGATCTTGATCTCATCAAGAGGGATCACGAGGGTTTCATCGGATAGACACTTTTTTAAGATTAGAGATGTGGAAGACAGGATGGATGTTGCTAAGCTCTTGAGGTAGTCAGAGTTTATAGGCTACTGGACCGATCCTAGAAAGGTTCTCGAAAGGTCCTACGTACCTCGGGTTCAATTTTTCGCGCTTTACAAAGCGTATCATGCCTTTCCAGGGCGAGACCTTCAACAGGACACGATCTCCAACCTGGAATTCGAAGGGTTTTCGTCGTTTATCGGCGTAACTCTTCGGTCTGTCTCGTGAAGCTTTCAGTCGTTCTCGGATTTGGTTGATCTTCTTGGTGGTTTCGCGGATGATTTCAGGACTAGTGAGAGCACTGTCAGGGACTCAACTCTTGGCTAGCTGCGTGTCCCCTACCTCGGCCCAACACAGAGGGGATCTGCACTTGCGACCGTAGAGGGCTTCGAACGGGGCAGCCTTGATGCTGGTGTGGTAGCTATTGTTATACGAGAACTCAATCAAGGGTAAATGGGTGTCCCGCGACTTTCCGAAATTGATGACACATGCTCTCAGCATGTCTTCAAGGGTCTGGATAGTTCTCTCACTCTGTCCGTCTGTCTGAGGATGATAAGCTGTACTCATATCCAGCTTAGTTCCAAGAGCTTTCTGAAGAGACTGCCAAAATCTTGAGGTAAACCTGCTATCTCGATCGGAGATAATGGACACAGGTACACCGTGCAGTCGGACTATCTCTTGGATGTAGATCCGCGTAAGTCTTTCCATCTTGAATGATTCTTTAATCGGTAGGAAGTGAGCGGATTTTGTCAATCGGTCGACAATTAACCAACTAGTATCGTACCCACTCGGAGATTTGGGTAACTTGGTGATGAAATCCATAGTAATCATCTCCCATTTCCACTCGGGTATCTCGGGCTGCTAGAGCAGACCCGAGGGCTTCTGATACTTGACCTTTACCTTGGCGCAGGTCAGACACTTGCCCATGAAGGTAGCGATTTCGGCTTTCATATTTGGCCACCAATATAGCTTCTTGAGATCCAGGTACATCTTATCCGAACCTGGGTGAACGGAGTATCTGGTCTTGTGAGCTTCGTTGATGACAACTTCCTTGAAACCTACGAACTTTGGGGTCCAGATTCGATCCATGAAACAGTAGACTCCGTCACCTCTGATCTCAAGTTTCTTATCCATTCCTCTCAAGGCTTCACTCGACACGTTCTCTGGTTTTAGGGCTTCCAACTGGGCTTCTCGGATCTGTGCGGATAAATGGGAATGGATGGTCATTGTTAGAGTCTTCACTTTGCGGCTTGAACTCTCCTTTAGGCTAAGGGCATCTGCTACCACATTGGCCTTGCCGGGATGGTAGTGGATTTCGCACTCATAATCACTGAGCAGTTCTACCCGTCGCCGCTGCCTCATGTTTAAGTCCTTCTGATTGAAGATGTGCTGTAGGCTTTTATGGTTAGTGAAGATCGTGCACTTAGTTCCGTAGAGGTAATGTCTCCAAATCTTCAGTGCGAAGACCACTGTTCCTAGCTCCATGTCGTGAGTTGTATAGTTAAATTCGTGTGCCTTTAGCTGTCTCGATGCATAAGTGATAACTTTTCCTCTCTGCATAAGCACACAGCCTAAGCCCTGATTGGACGCATCGCAATAAACAACAAAATCCTCTGTCCCTTCGGGCAGGGATAGGATAGGTGCGCTGCACAAGGCTCGCTTTAACGTTTGGAATGCGGTATCTTGCTTTTCACTCCAACAAAAGGGTACACCTTTCTGTGTCAGAGTGGTTAGGGGTTTGGCGATTCTGGAAAATTTTTGAATGAATATGTGATAATAACCAGCGAGGCCCAAGAATTGATGGATTTCTGTGGGCGTCTTTGGTGCCGACCAATTCTCTATTGCTTTGATCTGACCTCCTAATGTCCATTTTATACATAAAGTTCCAAACTTGATGCACATGCATGGGGTTTTTAGCTCAAAAATCCATATAAAGTGTATTACAATGTGCATGGGGCTCTCATGGCCCTAAAGTTGGCACCTTTATGCCATGAGACCCCTCTTAAGGCCCAGATCTGAGGCTAAAGTCCACATAACACTCCTTAAATCCGAAAATGGCTTGAAAATCCCTAAATGCACCCAAGATCCACATACTAAAGATGAACAACCAAATAAAAGACCAAAGCATGAGCATTTTATCTTGATTAAGCTGAAAATGGAATGAGATTTCTTGATCTACATGCCCCAAGTAGAATACTCAAGGTCCTCTTCTTCCTTCCAAGCTTCACAAGTCAACAAAAGCACCAAAATGGCCTTAACACACTCATATACGGCTAGGGTTTCGATATGCAGCTCTAGGGGAGTGTTAGGGACAAGGGAGGCCGAGTTAATGTGTTTATATAGGGTGCAAACCCTCATATTAGGGTTTTTGTCTAGACAACACGGACTCGCCGAGTCGGACTTCTGACTCGCCGAGTCAACCACTTGACTCCCGGGTCCAATTCGCTTCTACTCGACGAGTTGGGCCACCAACTCGCCGAGTCCTAGGCCAAAATGCAAAATGCTTAATTTAAATTACGTACCGAGAACCAGGTGTTACAAATCTCCCACGCTTATTTTAGACTTCATCCTTGAAGTCTGCTGCTCGATCCTGAAACAGCTCAGGGTAATGCTCCATCATCTCGCCCTCCGGCTCCCAAGTCCACTTCGAGCCCTTCCGGTGCTGCCACTGAACCTTTACCAGCTCCACGCTCTTGTTCCTCAGATCCTTTGACTTCCTGTACATGATCGCCACTGGCCGCTCGATGTAGTTCAGGCTGTCATCAACCTGAATGTCCTCTAAAGGCACTACTGCCGAATCGTCCATCAAACATTTCCGCAACTGGGAAACATGAAAGGTGTTATGAATCTGACTGAGTTCGGCTGGCAGATCCAACCTATATGCCACCTTGCCCACCCAGGCTACAACCCTGAAAGATCCAATATACCTAGGGCCCAACTTGCCCCTCTTCCTAAATCAAATGACACCCTTCCAAGGTGACACCTTCAGGAGGACCATATCCCCTACCTGGAATTCCAAGTCGGATCGGCGCTTGTCGACATAACTTTTCTGCCGACTCTGAGCAGTCTGAAGCCTGCTCCGGACATGTTGGATCCTCTCCGTAGTCTATAGTACTACTTCAGTACTCCCCATAACCCTCTGACCCACCTCACCCTAACATATCGGGGTCCTGTACTTCCTCCCATACAACATCTCGAAGGGAGGACGGCCAATACTCATGTGATAGTTGTTGTTGTACGAGAACTCAGCCAAAGGAAGGTAAGTATCCCAACTACCTCCGAAGTCTAAGACACCACCTCCCTGATATAAATGTCGGCCAATTTTTTGGCCAAAATACTTTCCTGAATCGGGATAAAATGGGCGCTCTTGGTCAATCGATCGACAATGACCCAGATCGAATCCGCTCCCCGTGCGGTCCTGGGAAGCTTTGTGATAAAATCCATCGTGATGTCTTCACATTTCCACAACGGAATGTCCAACGGCTGCATCTTGTCGAGAGGTCTCTGGTGCTCGGCCTTGACCTTCCTGCAGGTCAAGCACTGCTCTACGTACCATGCCACATCCCGCTTCATGCAGGGCCACCAATAGTCCAGACGAAGATCCCTATACATCTTCGTCGCCCCGGGATGAATGGAGAATCGAGATTTGTGCGCCTCCTCCATCAATACCTGGCGCACACCCCTACGGTGCAGAGTCAACAACCCCCGACTGTCATAGTCAAAGGAGGAAACCTGACCCACAATCCGCTCGCTCTTCCGATGTTCCACGTTCATGGCCTCCTACTAGGCCTCTCGAATCCGCTCCAACAGCGGAGTCACCACTGTCATCCTTAGACAGATATCCCTGATCGGCGCTGCCTTGCGGCTAAGCGCGTCGGCCATCACATTGGCCTTCCCCGGGTGGTAAAGGATCTCGTAATCGTAATCCTTTACCACATCAAGCAACCGGCGCTGCCTCATGTTCAGATTTGGCTGGTCCATGAGATACCTCAGGATCTTGTGGTCCGTGTCAATCGTACAAGAACCCCACAGAGGTATGACGCCAAATCTTGAGGGCGAACACGACAACCCCCAGCTCCAAATCATGCGTCGGGTAAATCGCCTCATGAGGCTTCAGCTGCCTCGACGCGTAGGCGATGATGTGCCCTCTCTGCATCAGAACTGTGCCCAAACCTGAGATGGACGCATCGCAATATACCACAAAATCCTCCATGCCCTCTGGCAAGGCTGAGATTGGTGCCTTGCACAATCTCTGTCTCAAAGTCTCGAATGTAGCCTACTGCTCAGGCCCCCAATGAAAGACCATGACTTTCCTCGTTAGCCTGGTCAGGGGTACAACTATCTTGGAGAAATCCTGGATGAATCTCTGATAGTAGCCGGCTAATCCTAGGAAACTCAGAATCTCTGATGGAGACTTCGGAACTTCCCATCTCATCACGACCTCTACTTTGGCCGGGTCCACTAAAATTTTGTCCTGGTTGACGAGGTGCCCAATGAATTGCACCTCGGGCAACTAGAACTCACACTTGGAGAACTTAACATACAAGTTCTCCCTCCTCAAAGTCTCTAGAACCTCTCGCAAATGCTCCTCGTGCCCCTCCTGCGTCTTGGAGTAAACCAAGATGTCATTAATAAACACTATCACATACCGGTCTAACATCGGTCTACACATATGGTTCATGAGATCCATGAACGCGGCAGGAGCATTGGTGATCCCGAAAGGTATCACTACGAACTCATAGTGGCCATAGTGTGTCCGGAACGCCGTATTCTGTATATCCTCCTCTCTGACCCTCATCTGATGATATCCTGAGCGCAGATCAATCTTGGAGAACCAAGATGCTCCCTACAACTGGTCAAAGAGGTCATCAATACTCAAGAGTGGGTAACGGTTCTTCACCGTTACCTTATTTAGCTCCCGATAATCTACACACATTCGATGCGACCCATCCTTCTTCTTCACAAACAATACCGGGGCTCCCCAGAGAGAACTTGTCACACCCCAAAACCAAGAACGGCGGAAACGTTCCGGGGTGGAGGACATCATGTACAGTATCACAACAGTGTAATATAATAAACATGCAACAACATCATCCATTGCATTATAAGTAGAGTTTTAATACATGTGTGTTCTTTCATAATGTACAACAATAAAATGAAAGATCAAAATAAGGCGAGTCTTGTCTGTGCTCCATCTTCTCAACAACCTGGCCATCGCACCTGTCTAACTGATGACCTGAGAATACAAGTTAATTTGAAAGTGAGTATCAGCTTTAAAGCTGGTGAATTCATAAGTAATTAAGTGTCGTTGTCTTGCTTATGAAAATCTATTATGAAGGCCATGTAAACCTTTAAATGAAAATATTGATGTATGTATGAAAAACCCTAGAAAATCCCTTGGTTTCTATTAGTTTGAGATGTAGTCTTCTACCAAGACCCGAATGTTTGGTTATGATAATGTAGTCTTCTATCAAGACCCGAGTGTTTTGTTATGATAATGTAGTCTTCTACGAAGACCCGAATGCTTTGTTATGATAATGTAGTCTTCTACCAAGACCCGAATGTTTTGTTATGATAATGTAGTCTTCTACCAAGACCCGAATGTTTTGTTAGTAAAATGATAGTTTTTCCTTCAATTGTTTAGTACTAAAGTACTTAGTATAACTCATCGTTTATGTGAAGGTATCACAAAATAAAGTAAACAGGAAAATGTACTACTGTAAGTGTTGTCACTGGGTACTAGGACTAACACAACATCGCATTAAGCGAAATATGTAACCTAATGAACATCCGAAGATTGTCCAAAATAAGTATTAATGTAAGTGTCATCGCTGGGTACTAGGAGTAACACAACATCGCAATAAGCGAAAGGTATAACCTTATGAACAATCGAAGATTGTCCACTTGTCCTCTATAGCAGCAGCACGTGGGCGGAGGGGTTAGCCCCAGTTATCGATATACCTAGTATAAGTAGTAACCTTAGACCTCCGTAGATGGTCATCGACCACTGGTGCTAATCAGTGGGGTTCGGAATGGTAAGTCCCACCGAGATATCCCATTGAACCGGGATAGGAAAGACAATTTACACAGTAAGTACTAATAAATCATCCTTGTAGTTCTAAGTACAAGTATCCAGATAAGTAAATACAGGATAATGCACCTATGTAGAAGTGTTCCTGTATGGTATTCATGTAAGTGTGTTCATGTAACAGGTAAGTATATGTAAACATATTCATGTATCATGTAATCCTAAGTACGTGTACTCATGTATCATGTAAGGTATTGGTATAGACTCATGAATGAACTGACTCTTGTGTGATTCCTTGTAGTAGTAATAATGTTTGATATCTTCTAACTATCCCTATGATAGTTAACTGGAAGGTAATTGGTTGTTTACGTAGGTTTATGCACTCTTGCTACCCAAGAGTATTGTTAACTAAATGAAGGGCGAAAACTATAATCTCTAACATATAAATGAACATATGCGCATCAGTATAGTTTGATTCAAGAAGGTAAAATAATGGTACAAGTATCCAGATAAGTAAATACAGGATAATGCACCTATGTAGAAGTGTTCCTGTATGTTATTCATGTAAGTGTGTTCATGTAACAGGTAAGTATATGTAAACATATTCATGTATCATGTAATCCTAAGTACGTGTACTCATGTATCATGTAAGGTATTGGTATAGACTCATGAATGAACTGACTCTTGTGTGATTCCTTGTAGTAGTAATAATGTTTGATATCTTCTAACTATCCCTATGATAGTTAACTGGAAGGTAACTGGTTGTTTACGTAGGTTTATGCACTCTTGCTACCCAAGAGTATTGGAAACTAAATGAAGGGCGAAAACTATAATCTCTAACATATAAATGAACATATGCGCATAAGTATAGTTTGATTCAAGAAGGTAAAATAATGGTTTTGCAAGATATCTAGGAGTTTTGAACAATAATTAAGAATGACTTGATGTCATTTAATAAACATTTCAAAACCAATACTTTTGTTATCAAGGTATTTTAAGATAGAAAACCACTTCATGTGTCACCTTTTGAAATGTGTGAAATCTACTAAGTGAAAACACAGTTATAAAATACCTAAGATTGATTTAATAACATATTGTTTTCTACTTGTATTCCCCCCCGTTAAAACGTTTAAAATCATTTAAAACATTGATTAAGGGGTATGAACTCACCTGTAGTTGGTGATTGGGATGAACTGAACGGTATAGGATTGCTAGATGTCAAGCGAGGACTTGTACACACACTACGATCCTAATGAACATATAATCATGCATATATGCACTCAATTAGTCTCAAATTACTAATTGATAATGTTAAGACATCCTAGACATAACAAACACTTTATATAAGTGTTTTAAGCCCTAAGGATTGCATCTAAGCTATTGTGGGACAAGGCACTTGTGTTTAGGTTTCCACAGGACCCCATATATGAGTTTACTCCTCGTATACCAACACACATGGAGTTTACGGTTGTAAACTCTTGAGTTTACGGCCGTAAACTCCCAACCATGGGTGTATTGTGTGTTTTGAAGTTCCAAATGATTCCTAGAATTATTCCAACTTGGTGGTTAAATTCTTGGAAGGGTTTAAGGCCTAGAAACACTCCTTAAAGGAGTTTATGGCCCCAAGGCCATTTCCCTTGGAGTTTACGGTTGTAAACTCCCTTGGAATGTTGTTTTTGTTGTTTTCAAGCCTCATGTACAAGTGGTATTGGTTCTAGACTTTTATTCCAAGCATATGAAGACCATTGACACACTTTGGTGCCCCTTTAATGAGTTTACGGCCCATGAACCATGCCATGGCCGTAAACTCACTTTGAAATGTGATTCTTATGTGTTTAAGGCCCTTGATTTATTGGGAACAAGTCTAGGTAAAAGTCTAAGGCCTTAGGTGCCTTAAAAGCACCATTTTGAGTTTGAAATTGGAGTTCACGGCCTAAGTTACTCTTGGGCCGTAAACTCTCAAACTTGGGTGTTTCTAGCTTGTTTTCATGTCCCTAATACACTTATAAATGATTCTAAGGCAGTAACATAACACAAGGTTCGGTCTCGGCTTTGTTTCGGGAGTTTACCACCCAAGAACACCTTGGGGAGTAAACTCCTAAATCTAATGATTTAGCTATGTAATCTATGTTATGAACACATTTAAAGCTTTCTAACACTACTAGAAAGAGTTACTCACGTTTTGGTATAAATACCCGAAGATCCGTGAGAGAGAAAATGGCTTTTCTCTAGTTGGAAATGCGAATAATGAATGAATTTGGTTCAGAATTCTATTTATAGTCCTGAGATATTTTTGGCAGAAAATATTTTTATTCCTGAAATGACCTCTAATATAATAGAGTGATGGAATAATAGAGTTTCACTAAACCGTAGTGCATCCACTCTCCTAATATCTCGTGAAGTGTAAACCCTGAATTACTCAAACTTACACGAAACAGTCTGAAAATTAACTGTGACTGCTATAACTTCTAATGAAGTGATATAGTTTGTACAGAATGGAAATTTTGGGTTGTCACATCATCCCCCTGTTAAAGGGAATTTCGTCCCGAAATTAGAATTTGGATAAGGAAGTAGGTATAAATGATCGAGTCGTTTGGTGAAAACTTCCTAATCGATTTGCTCCCGCGCTCCTCAGTGAAATCGGGTTCTCAGTTGGTATTCCAACAAACCTTCACTAATGGGCGACGGTGTTGCTTCGTCCGCTTGGCCACTCGGTCGAGGGTCACTACGGTTCTAATACGAAGGCAAGAATCTCGTAAATCTCGATCTCGTCGAGAGGGCTTACGAAAGTCCTAACGGAAAGATACTGTTCCAAGTTCGAGACGCGAAGGGTAACATGTACGTTATTGAGTTCGCGGAGTAGGTCTAGTTTGTGAGATGCAGGATCGATTCTGGTAAGAATCTTGGAAGTCCCAACTACATTAGATTCAGCTTTCCACGCTTTACGAAGCGTATTAAGCCGTTCCCAGAGTGAGGTTTCCTAAAGAATTTGGTCTCTCACTTGGAATTCCAACGGTTCTTTCTCTCGCTTACTTCCCAGTCATGGCCATCCATAGCTGGGTCAAAGTCGAAAGGGTTTCTAAAGCTTGCAGGGAGTTCCGAATGGACTAGGATAGTAGGTCTGTAAGACCTAGAATTTGGTGAATTTTTCGTCGGTGTCTACGGTGCCGACAAATTTCCAACGGTTTTGGATAAGTTGACAGAGTACTCAAAAACATCCACAACACTAAAAGTGTGTCTCAGGAAATTTGACTCTAAATTCCAAACTCTTGTTCAGAGAACTTTGCGAAAATTATCTCCGGGGGTAATGTTTTTATGGGTTCTTTCTTACTACGAAGGTAGATAAGTAGTCATTATATGCAGAAATGACGAACTGATCCCAATAAGAAAGGCGTACTCCACTCATTTAGCTTAGGAATACTATGGGCGTATTGGTCCTATCCGAGGGGTATCACTACGGACTCGAAGTGTCCGTATCGAGTTCAGAGGGTAGTCTTTAGGACACCCTTCCCTAAAACTCGAACTGGTGATATTCGGATCTCAGGTCCATTTCTGAAAGTAACACTTTCCCTGTGTTTGCTCAATCAACTCTTCTAAGCGAGGCAGAGATAACGATTTCTAAAGGAAATCTAAATGAAGTCCCCGGTCGTCGAGGTACATATGATGCACTCCATCGACTTCTGGTAAGAATAAGACCGGAGCTCTCAAGGGTGAGAAGCCTGGTCTTCTAATTCTATTGTTGAGTAGTTAGTTGTGTTGTCCGGACTATTCTTGTATCTTCCGTAGGTGTTTAGACTGAAGGCGATCTGGTTATAAGAGTCATACTGGGTCCTAAGTTGGTTCCTATGCCAATGCAATTACTCGTACTCCTGGACAGTCTCCGTCCTGAAGTTCATATTAGAATTCATACGTGATTCAATGATCACAATTTCGTGTATACAAGTCGTATATAATTAAGACTGAAAAGGTAGTCGAATAACTGATTCTTCCTTAATCTCACATCCCATCGAGGGAAAAGAAATTAAAGTGGAATCATCAATTCTAAACCTGTAGAACATTAATTACATATCACTCTCATGCATACATTCTTCAGTGATAGATCAACCGTATGAACCCTGGAATTGAACTTGACGTACTGCAGGAGCGATAATGTGGGGATTCCTTCGGAAAGGAAAAGAACTATAAGGTACTCCTGGTATGAGTACTTCGGTGTTCTGATATGACGGCTTCGCTAAAAGACGTTTATTGAGAAAGAGATGTACTTATGAAGCTGGTATTGCGAGGATTGAATTGAATCGAGTTGTATGATAATGTCGGAATCATACAGAAACTTAAAGACATTAGATTTGAGCATAAAACGTTTACAGACAAAAACAACCGTGCAATCATGATTAGAGTTACAGTACTTTAGATATGCTACAAGACTATTGTTGCGAATCAGATATACTACAAAAGACAAGTATACGCAGCACGAGCATCCCTATACCGACAGGATCCCGCAAAAGATAAGACTCTAGTTGCACTAGTTTTAAACATGTTTTTGAACATATAGAATACTGACGACTTGGAGGGAACCTATACTATATTAGGGTCCTTAACTGCCTCTTTGCATTCTGAGGTCAAACTCCTCCGGATTTGCCGTTGTCCTTCTTCGATGGACAGTCCCTTTTGAAGTGCCCTGTTACACCACATAGATGGCATATTCGAGAAGTTTCGACATTTGTGGTTGAAGTGATGTGTGGGATCGGGATATTGCAATAACGGATGGTGTGTCCCTTTTTGTTGCAGTTTAAGCACTGCATCTCCTAACAAGGTCCATGGTGGTGATAATTGCATTTGATGCATTTTGGGAGTTTGCCTGCATACGGCCTGACTGGGTTATGGTTAACTGGGATACCAGAAGGGATGGTAGTTGGAGGTGTTGATGTCGTGGCTATGGAGGTTGTTACTGGTGGTTGTTTCCTGTTCGCCCTTCGAAGCAACTTGTCCTTAGAGTTAGTCCAAGACTTTCGTTTGATACTCTTGGTCTTAGGACTTGGGGTATCGTGGTAGTTTGTTGCTTGCTGAGGTACTGGATTGTTACTTGGGTTGGAATTGTCGTTAACAAACCCGCTAACACTTGCGTTGTTAGCATTCATGTGGGTCAGAAAAGCTGACACGGCAGCCGAGACTGCAGCTTGAAAGGTATCTGCATCAATCTGAAGAGTTGGTGTTTGGTTGATGGGTTGATCGTTCTTCTTGGGAGCCATGATTCTGTTACTGAAAGAAAATGAATTTGTGAGCTAAAATGATTGAAACTAGACGTAGTTCGATCGCTCATGCAAAGAATAGAAGTATGTTCTCTAAAGTTCGACCTACATCCCTATGATGCAGTCCTAGTACGGAATGGAAGTATGTTCATGATGGTTTGACCTACATCCCTATGATGCAGTCCTAGTACAGAATGGAAGTATGTTCACGATGGTTTGACCTACATCCCTATGATGTAGTCCTAGTAAAGTTTGGAAGTAAGTTCTTACAATGGTCTCAAGATGTTTGTCGTTCTAGCTGAGGTATCGTTGGTTGGCGAATAACGTGATCCAACCATTAAAAGAGACTTGGAGATGTCTCCGGAGTTAAATTGCTATAGTCCAATGACTTGACTAGAGCATGTTTCAAATAGACTCTAATGAAAGTATGATAAGAGTATTTGAAGAAAAAATGACTCAGAAGTTAGCCGACTATCAATATCTTTGATATTCATGACGTACAGGTTCAGGAAAATGACCTTGTAAAAGGTCTTACACCATATCCAGAGAAGATAGTTCTTGATAGCATAAAGGGCCTAACTAAAGTACTTACAGTACAAGATAGTTTCATAGAAAATGCCACATCGGGCATAGACAGAAAGACGATTCCTTTCTAACAAGGAAAAATAAAGTAAAGTATCTACTACTAGCGACGGTCATCCCTCTGGTGAACTCTCAGTTCAGCCAGTTGGCGTTCCACATCAAGTAGGTATCTTTCGTACACTCTCTGGCGTACTCGAAGTTCCATGACTTCGGCTCGTGATTCAGCCAGTACTTGCAGCAGGGTTTCATGGTCTCTCTCAGACCCCTCACGAGCATGTTCAAGGCGACTGGTGCGAAGCATATGCATTCCTCCATTTGTATCAACTTCTGCAATACGTTGTAGAGCTGTCCTGCCCTGAATTTCGTTTTGGGCAACTCTTCGGATCAGAATTGGCATGATTCTGTTTGCTGAGCCCCCATTGCTCAGGTCATAGAAGCTTCGGTCACCATTAAATGGCATGGGCTGATCTTGTCCTTGGCTCCATGTTTCCAAACATTCGACCCACTCAGGCGTCGGGCCATGAAAAGTCGGACGAGGGTTAGGAATTGGAAAGGGAGCTGCCTGGGGTAGGTTCTCAACCTCGGGTTCGGAGATGGCATCGTCTGAAAGGTCTTCAGCATGGTGATCATTCAGAGGGATTGGATGATCATTAAATAGTTCTTCTCCAAACCATCCAGCAATAACCGCGTTCGGAAGGAACAGGTTGTCGTGGGGATGGAATCCAGCCATGTTATCTACGCGAGAATTTTAAGGTAAGAAAATAATTATTAGACGAACTATCTAGATAATTATATAAGAAATCTTCATTAGTTCCATCGCTATTTGTAAAGTGCATACCAGTTATATGTAATCAACACAGGATAGGCCTTCGAATAAGTGACCTTAACTCCAAATTCACAAGGAATAAGGGTAAAGCAAAAATTTCCCCGATTCTAAGTCTATAACATCCTAGTTACATATAACTTTAGCGTATCCACTTAGCAATTATCAACTTAGGAATGAAGATTCCATTTTAGTTCTCAAGTATAAAGTCCTTATAGTAACACAAAACACCCCTATGGTATTTTAGACTTAGGTTCTGTTATAATGTTCTCATTGTGGTGATGTTGGTAAGTTTTCAGACTTGTTGCCATATCACAACCATTCTTGGGCATGTGCTAATCACTCCTTGGAACAACATAGTTGATCAGGCTATGCCACTCCTAAGACTGAACATACATCCCCAGGCTTACTTGTGATATTCAACAATCGTAATACTTTTGTTCTTGTCATTGTGACACTGATTTTAGTATGAATGCAGGCACGTATACTTTGTTAAATATTTTATTATTTAAAAGTATAAACTCTTTAGACAAAGTGTTTTAATCCCATGTATTTATAGTTAGTATATCTTTTATGGGTTGATATACTTAATTCACTATAAACAATGCTTTGATACCAATCTGTCACACCCCAAAACCAAGAACGGCGGAAACGTTCCGGGGTGGAGGACATCATGTACAGTATCACAACAGTGTAATATAATAAACAAGCAACAACATCATCCATTGCATTATAAGTAGAGTTTTAATACATGTGTGTTCTTTCATAATGTACAACAATAAAATGAAAGATCAAAATAAGGCGAGTCTTGTCTGTGCTCCATCTTCTCAACAACCTGGCCATCGCACCTATCTAACTGATGACCTGAGAATACAAGTTAATTTGAAAGCGAGTATCAACTTTAAAGCTGGTGAATTCATAAGTAATTAAGTGTTGTTGTCTTGCTTATGAAAATCTATTATGAAGGCCATGTAAACCTTTAAATGAAAATATTGATGTATGTATGAAAAACCCTAGAAAATCCCTTGGTTTCTATTAGTTTGAGATGTAGTCTTCTACCAAGACCCGAATGTTTGGTTATGATAATTGATGGGTTTTAGCCATAAGAACTTTCCTATGTGCGCATGTAAAACCCTAATGCTTGGATCTAGGCTTTCTAATTAAACATGCTTTGAATCCAATACTTCTAATGACTATTTAGGAATAAGAACAATGTTAAAACATATCTAGAACCATACCTTTGAATTCCTTGTTGATCTTGTTGTCTTGGAGCTTCTAGAGTCACAATTGTCACTCCTCTAATGGCTTACAAACACCAAATAACAAGGAGGATGATTTGGGAGAGAGGAGAGGGGAGGAATTCGGCCAGGGCTTCTCTACTTTAGGTGAAGTACCGAATTCCCTTAGCCATGGGGTCTATTTATACTTGTAGACTCCTTAAGGGTTACAACCTAAACCCTAATTGGATAATCTTCTCTTAAGGCTATCCAAATCCTTTCCTTAGATAAGCAATGGACGATTTGAGCTATCCTTTAGCTTCTAGAATCCGTCCAATCTATATCTATATGGATTTACAGTCTAAAGTTTAACTATCAAACAATTGACAGTTTATACCCTCTTATTTAATTAATCTCTTTAAGTCACCAAATTAATTCCAATTAATTCTATGACTTATATATTAATCAAATAACAATATTATTATTCTTTATATTAATAATATTTACTCTCTCTTAATAAATCATCCTATCAAGTTGCTATGGTGAAGGCAACCCAAAAGGACCATGCACAATCGGGTCAAATACTTGCCTAATATAGTTGTAGCCTTAGACACTAATCCAACAGTCTCCCACTTGGATAAGTCTAGCAACTATATGCACAAGTACAATTCGGTTTGCAATCGTAGCTCTCAAAGACGCTGTCAAACTCTGATCTAATCAATCTTGTCCTTTAGATAAGGGATCGTACAGTCCTCTGTTAGATATCATGCTGACAATCCTATGGAATGGTTAGTCAAGCATTTAGGTTTCTCGATCTCTGATTTATTTGACACAGAACTTAATCGAACACATCAATTCAGTTCTGACCAGGCCCGACACATAAGTCAAATCAAATCATCGAGCGGCCGAGATATCGCTTTTACCTTCTTAGATAAAAGTTACAGATAAACTTTGACTTATATGCATTTACTTATTCATTAACCAACTATACACAACAATGCGTTTTATAACACCGAGTTACTGATGCGTTTTCGCATTATCAATGTACAATCAATTAACAAATAACAAACCATATATCTAGGTTTTAAGACTATATGATATTATCGTCTTGCGATCACCCTTTTATATCATATTCAATAAGGTGATTCCAGCAAGCGCGGGTTTGTTCCAATGCTCAAAACCAGTTCATAAGCACTCATGAACGTTGCAGCAACCCTTTGCTATGTCTAACACCATTTAGACAATCTACACACCAATTCATGACAATCTTCATTCATATCTACTTCCAACATATGAACGATTGTGGACAATTTGAACAATTCGATTATTCCTAATAAACTCAATTATTCTGGAAGTCAAAACATGCAAAGTAAAACAATAGTTAAACAATTAACATAAGATAGTAACATTACTCATCAATAAAACTCCTTTATTTAATCATCAAATGTTAATTACATTTATCTATTACACGTTTCTAATACTATCTAATCTATGCTAATATCATCCTTCAGCCCAATACTCCTAGCATGTTGCAAGTGCTTAACTCTACTCAGTCCCTTCGTAAGCGGATCTGCTGGGTTATCTTCTGATGATATCCTCTTCACTATGAGTTGTCCTTCTTCTACACGATGTCTAATGAAATGATATTTTCTGTCGATATGTCGTGATCTACCATGATCCCTCGGTTCCTTGTTCAAGGCAACCGCTCCTTCATTATCACAGAAAATCTCCATGGGCTCCTTTATGGAAGGTACAACTCCAAGATCACCGATGAAGTTCTTTAGCCATATTGCCTCCTTCGATGCTTTGCTCGCTGCAATGTACTCTGATTCGCAGGTTGAATCAGCTACGGTTTCCTGCTTGGAACTCTTCCATGTCACTGCTCCTCCATTCAGGGTAAAGACCCAGCCCGACTGCGAACGGTAGTTGTCCCTGTCGGTCTGAAAACTGGCGTCACTATACCCTCGCACCTTCAAGTCATCACTCCCTCCGAGGACTAAGAACCATTCCTTCGTCCTCCGAAGGTACTTAAGGATATTCTTCACCGTAATCCAATGTGCTCTGTCAGGATTCCCTTGATATCTGCTAACCATGCTCAAAGTGAAGGCTACATCAGGGCGAGTACAAGTCATAGCGTACATGATTGAGCCAACTGCGGAAGCGTATGGTACTCGGCTCATTTATGCTATCTCAGCTTCGGTACTCGAACTTTGAGTCTTACTCAACTTGGCATTACTTTGTATCGGTAATTCTCCCTTCTTCGAGTTCTCCATACTAAAACGTTTTAGTACGTTCTCTAAGTAAGTATTCTGACTAAGTCCAATTAGTCTCTTACTTCTTTCTCTTACTATCCTTATTCCCAAAACGTAAGAAGCCTCTCCGAGGTCCTTCATAGCGAAGCACTTCCCGAGCCAGGACTTGACCTCCTGCAGAGTCGGGATGTCGTTTCCTATGAGTAATATGTCATCGACATATAGAACGAGGAAGCTTACTATACTCCCACTGGCTTTGACATATACAAACGATTCATCTTCGCTTCGTACAAATCCAAACACTTTGACTTTCTCATCAAAGCAAAGATTCCATCTGCGAGACGCTTGCTTAAGTCCATAATGGACTTCTCAAGCTTACACATTCTATTCGGATGCTTCGGATCCACAAACCCCTCTGGCTTAGCCATGTAAATATCCTCAGCCAACTTTCCGTTAAGGAAAGCGGTCTTGACATCCATTTGCCAAATCTCATAATCATGAAATGCGGCAATAGCTAGCATCACTCTAATAGATTTTATCTTCGCAACTGGTGAGAAGGTCTCATCATAGTCAACTCCGGGAGTTTGAGTAAAGCCCTTCGCAACCAATCGCGCTTTATATGTGTGTACGTTTCCATCCACGTCGGTCTTCTTCTTGAAGATCCATTTGCACCCAACGGTCTTACGTCCGGGCACATAATTAACCAAATTCCAAACTTGGTTATCATACATGGATTGGATCTCGCTATCCATTGCCTCTTTCAATTTCGCAGACTCCGGGCCTGCCATGGCTTCCTTATAGCTATTAGGTTCATCAAGATTTACTAGTGTACCATCACTAATATACGTGTCCCCTTCGTTAGTAATATGAAAACCATAAAACTGGGGATGAACTCTAACTCTATCGGAACATCTAAGAGGTAAGGACTCGTCAATTGGTTCAACCGGAGTTTCCTCCTCGGGTTGAGTGCCAGCGGTAGAGGTTCCTTCATCTATCGACTCTTGAATCTCTTCAAGTTCGATTTGCCTCCCACTGTCTCCTTGGCCTATGAGTTCTCGCTCTCGGAAAACTCCTCTCCTCGCAACAAAGACAACAATGTCCTTCGGTCTATAGAAGAGATATCCAAAAGACGTCTGCGGGTAGCCGATGAAAATACATCGCTCACTTCGAGGTTCGAGCTTGTCATGAGTATCTCGTCTTACGAAAGCCTCACAACCCCAAACCTTGATGTGTGACAATGAGGGAGCTTTCCCTGTCCACATCTCGTGAGGTGTTTTGGCAACCTTCTTAGTAGGGACTCGGTTAAGGATATGGGCGGCAGTCTCTAAGGCATACCCCCAAAAAGAGATAGGTAGTGAAGCACGACTCATCATAGAGCGAACCATATCCAATAAGGTTCGATTACGCCTTTCTGCCACAGCATTCAACTGTGGTGTCCTAGGAGGCATCAATTGCTAAACTATTCCACACTACTTGAGATAATCATGGAATTCAAGACTTAGGTACTCTCCTCCTCGATCGGATTGAAGCATCTTGATTTTCCTGACCAATTGATTCTCCACTTCATTCTTGAACTCTTTGAACTTTTCAAAGGTTTCTGACTTTTGCTTGATTAAATAGATATACCCATATCTACTATAATCATCGGTAAAGGTCACGTAGAAGCGGTTCTCATCCTTCATGGTTGATCTAAACGGCCCACATACATCGGTATGTATTAGGTCCAATAGACCCTTACCCCTTTCACACGTACTCGTGAAGGGTGACTTAGTCATCTTTCCAAGTAAACAAGACTCGCATGTGTCATCTTCCTTAAGGTAGAATGACTCCAACACTCCATCCTTTTGGAGTTGGGCTATGCGTTTCTTGTTGACATGTCCAAGACGACAATGCCACAAGGATGCTTTATCCATACTAGTGGAAGAATCTATATTCAAAACATCATTTCCTAAGTTATCAACAATCATAATAGTTTCATAAATTCCATTACATGGTATAGCTTCAAAGTAAAAGACACCATTTAGATAAGCCAAAATAGAACCATTCTCATTATTAAAAGAAAATCTAAAACCTTGTCTATATAAACCATGAAATGAAATGATGTTTCTAGCCATTTCTGGCGAATAACAACAATTGTTCAAATCTAAACACAAATTATTCCTAAGCACTAAAGAATACACTCCAATCTTGGTCACAGGCGACGATCTTCTGTTCCCCATGATTAGATTGATCCTTCCTTGCTCCACATCCCTACTTCTTCTTAGTCCTTGCACATTAGAACAAATGTGATAACCACAACTAGTATCAAGAACCCAAGAAATAGAATGATTAGAATCGTTAGATTTAATTGTGTATATACCTGCGAAAGATGGCTTGATATTTCCTTCCTTCATGGCTTGCAGGTACTCTGGGCAGCTTCTCTTCCAATGTCCTATCTTGTGGCAGTGGTGACACTCTGCCTCCTTCGGGTTAGGGCAAGGCTTAGCGGGATCAACTTTGGTCCCACTAAAAGAGGCACCATCTCGGGCTTTAACCTTGCGATAGTTCTTAGACGAAGCCTTCCTCTTCTTTCCCTTTCCTTGACCAATAGCCAAGACAGGAGCAGCAGGTGGATTGGGAGTTGGTGCAACAGACTTGTCTTTGAAGTTGCTCTCAGCGACCCTCAAGAGACCTTGGAGTTTTCTTAGGGTGACCTCTTCTTTGTTCATGTGGTAGGTCATCCTAAATTGATTGTACATCGGAGGAAAAGAGGGAAGCACCATGTCGATCGCCAAGTCTTCCCCAAAGTCAACATTTAACTTGCGAAGGCGGTCGACATACCTTTACATCTTTTGCAGGTGCACGGTAAGAGATTCTCCATGACCCATCTTAGCGGAAATCATGTTAGTGAAAATCTCATAACGCTCTTGTCTCGCGTTCTGGTGGTATCTCTCCAATAAGTCTTTATGCATTTCGTACGGGTACATGTCCTCGTAGGACTTTTGGAATTCGGAGTTCATGGTGGCTATCATGATGCAATGTACCTTCGTTGCATCTCGCTCATGAGTTTCAAAAGCGGTAATTTCAGCCGGAGTAGCGATTTCAGGGTTGATCTTCTCGAGCTTCTCATCGAGGACATACTCCTTATCCTCATAGCGAGCAATGGTGCTAATGTATCTTATCCATTCGCTAAAGTTCATTCCATCGAAGGTGACCTTTTGGCAAAGGCTCATCAATGTGAAAGAACTAGCAGCAGCGTTGTTTGCGTTTGACATCTACAAAAGGAAGAAAGGACAAAGATAGATTAGAATAAGAATCCCTAATTATCACCCAATAAGAAAAATTAGGGCTAGGATCCAACAATAACATTTACATACTAGAAAAGGGACGCCGTAATCTAACATGCAAATAAATTGAAGGTAAGTGAATGACGATTCACTAATTCTCCATCACAAAAACTTAAACTATTAGTCCTAAGTGTATTGAGAATTCCTAGGTTCGGATGAGATTCATTGAAACTATTCAATGGCATGTTTAAATCTCGATATGCCCCTCTTGTTTGTGATTGGGATACCGAGGATCACAAAGCGGGTGTGAATTACCATGCAAATTCACATGGTGCCTTCATTGTAACGATCACCTATTCGATGTGCCGGTAAACCACACACGCTCCATCGAACTATGATAAACAATGAATCACCCTTTGCCACCTTTGCTTAGAACCAATTAGTGTGCCGGTAAACCACACACGCTCCACTAACTTCTTATCAAGGGTGCAAAGTATAATTTCATGGGATTGCATCAATTCACTTTTCCTAAAGTAACTAAGATTGGGAAAATTTGAAAATGTGTAGTTACTTTGTATTACTTATTATACTTTTAATGAGAGGATGAGGTTGCCCTATCCTACCCGTTCGGCTAATGACCCTCCACCGATCAAGCAAGCAGTGGGTGTGAGTGTACACCCATTAAGCGCCATTTTATAGGCCGCAACCTTATACCCACCTTATAGATCGGCTTCGTGAATGAGGCCTACTAACGGTAAGACTAGCATTTTAGTTATACATATACATATATATATATATATATATATATATATATATATATATATATATTAGTATAGGGTTGTATTTTAAACCTTTTAAAATCTAGGGTTTGAAAATTAAGTTGTCTAAATTAAAACTTTTAATCACAAAATATAAATTTCAAAACTTGAGGACAAGTTTTAAACATTTAAAATATGGAGGATCAAATAACAAATAATTTCAATTAACAATTAATTTCCTAATTATCTTTATTTGATTTATTCAAGATTTCTTTTAAGATAATTACCAAAATAATCAAAATAATTAATTAATTATCATATAAGGAAATTAAATATTTTATTAGTTGATAAATATCTTTAATTAGATCAAGATTATAGTCATATATATCAAAAAATTGGATTAGGGTTGATCTAATATGATTAAGGTAAGTTTCCATAAGATAATCATGAAGAAATCCCGAATCTGGCCATTCATGACACTTGGACTCGCCGAGTGCACCAAGGGACTCGCCGAGTCAGGCCAACTCGCTGAGTCCACTTTGGAACTCGCCTTGTCCATGAATCAGAAACACAAAAATCAAATTTTGTAGTTTAGTTTCAGACAATTAAGCAACAATTTAATGAAAACCAAGCTAGTCTCTGATACCACTGATGGGTTTTAGCCATAAGAACTTTCCTATGTGCGCATGCAAAACCCTAATGCTTGGATCTAGGCTTTCTAATTAAACATGCTTTGAATCCAAGACTTCTAATGACTATTTAGGAATAAGAACAATGTTAAAACAGATCTAGAACCATACCTTTGAATTCCTTGTTGATCTTGTTGTCTTGGAGCTTCTAGAGTCACAATTGTCACTCCTCTAATGGCTTACAAACACCAAATAACAAGGAGGATGATTTGGGAGAGAGGAGAGGGGAGGAATTCGGCCAGGGCTTCTCTACTTTAGGTGAAGTACCGAATTCCCTTAGCCATGGGGTCTATTTATACTTGTAGACTCCTTAAGGGTTACAACCTAAACCCTAATTGGATAATCTTCTCTTAAGGCTATCCAAATCCTTTCCTTAGATAAGCAATGGACGATTTGAGCTATCCTTTAGCTTCTAGAATCCGTCCAATCTATATCTATATGGATTTACAGTCTAAAGTTTAACTATCAAACAATTGACAGTTTATACCCTCTTATTTAATTAATCTCTTTAAGTCACCAAATTAATTCCAATTAATTATATGACTTATATATTAATCAAATAACAATATTTTTATTCTTTATATTAATAATATTTACTCTCTCTTAATAAATCATCCTATCAAGTTGCTATGGTGAAGGCAACCCAAAAGGACCATGCACAACCGGGTCAAATACTTGCCTAATATAGTTGTAGCCTTAGACACTAATCCAACAATAATGTAGTCTTCTATCAAGACCCGAGTGTTTTGTTATGATAATGTAGTCTTCTACGAAGACCCGAATGTTTTGTTATGATAATATAGTCTTCTACCAAGACCCGAATGTTTTGTTATGATAATGTAGTCTTCTACCAAGACCCGAATGTTTTGATAGTAAAATGATAGTTTTTCCTTCAATTGTTTAGTACTAAAGTACTTAGTCTAACTCATCGTTTATGTGAAAGTATCACAAAATAAAGTAAACAGGAAAATGTACTACTGTAAGTGTTGTCACTGGGTACTAGGACTAACACAACATCGCATTAAGCGAAATATGTAACCTAATGAACATCCGAAGATTGTCCAGAATAAGTATTAATGTAAGTGTCATCGCTGGGTACTAGGAGTAACACAACATTGCAATAAGCGAAAGGTATAACCTTATGAACAATCGAAGATTGTCCACTTGTCCTCTGTAGCAGCAGCAGGTGGGCGGAGGAGTTAGCCCCAGTTATCGATCTACCTAGTATAAGTAGTAACCTTAGACCTCCGTAGATGGTCATCGACCACTGGTGCTAATCAGTGGGGTTCGGAATGGTAAGTCCCGCCGAGATATCCCATTGAACCGGGATAGGAAAGACAATTTACACAGTAAGTACTAATAAATCATCCTTGTAGTTCAAAGTACAAGTATCCAGATAAGTAAATACAGGATAATGCACCTATGTAGAAGTGTTCCTGTATGGTATTCATGTAAGTGTGTTCATGTAACAGGTAAGTATATGCAAAAATATTCATGTATCATGTAATCCTAAGTACGTGTACTCATGTATCATGTAAGGTATTGGTATAGACTCATGAATGAACTGACTCTTGTGTGATTCCTTGTAGTAGTAATAATGTTTGATATCTTCTAACTATCCCTATGATAGTTAACTGGAAGGTAATTGGTTGTTTACGTAGGTTTATGCACTCTTGCTACCCAAGAGTATTGTTAACTAAATGAAGGGCGAAAACTATAATCTCTAACATATAAATGAACATATGCGCATCAGTATAGTTTGATTCAAGAAGGTAAAATAATGGTACAAGTATCCAGATAAGTAAATACAGGATAATGCACCTATGTAGAAGTGTTCCTGTATGTTATTCATGTAAGTGTGTTCATGTAACAGGTAAGTATATGTAAACATATTCATGTATCATGTAATCCTAAGTACGTGTACTCATGTATCATGTAAGGTATTGGTATAGACTCATGAATGAACTGACTCTTGTGTGATTCCTTGTAGTAGTAATAATGTTTGATATCTTCTAACTATCCCTATGATAGTTAACTGGAAGGTAACTGGTTGTTTACGTAGGTTTATGCACTCTTGCTACCCAAGAGTATTGGAAACTAAATGAAGGGCGAAAACTATAATCTCTAACATATAAATGAACATATGCGCATAAGTATAGTTTGATTCAAGAAGGTAAAATAATGGTTTTGCAAGATATCTAGGAGTTTTGAACAATAATTAAGAATGACTTGATGTCATTTTAATAAACATTTCAAAACCAATACTTTTGTTATCAATGTATTTTAAGATAGAAAACCACTTCATGTGTCACCTTTTGAAATGTGTGAAATCTACTGAGTGAAAACACAGTTATAAAATACCTAAGATTGATTTAATAACATATTGTTTTCTACTTGTATTCCCCCCGTTAAAACGTTTAAAATCATTTAAAACATTGATTAAGGGGTATGAACTCACCTGTAGTTGGTGATTGGGATGAACTGAACGGTATAGGATTGCTAGATGTCAAGCGAGGACTTGTACACACACTACGATCCTAATGAACATATAATCATGCATATATGCACTCAATTAGTCTCAAATTACTAATTGATAATGTTAAGACATCCTAGACATAACAAACACTTTATATAAGTGTTTTAAGCCCTAAGGATTGCATCTAAGCTATTGTGGGACAAGGCACTTGTGTTTAGGTTTCCAAAGGACCCCATATATGAGTTTACTCCTCATATACCAACACACATGGAGTTTATGGTTGTAAACTCTTGAGTTTACGGCCGTAAACTCCCAACCATGGGTGTATTGTGTGTTTTGAAGTTCCAAATGATTCCTAGAATTATTCCAACTTGGTGGTTAAATTCTTGGAAGGGTTTAAGGCCTAGAAACACTCCTTAAAGGAGTTTATGGCCCCAAGGCCATTTCCCTTGGAGTTTACGGTTGTAAACTCCCTTGGAATGTTGTTTTTGTTGTTTTCAAGCCTCATGTACAAGTGGTATTGGTTCTAGACTTTTATTCCAAGCATATGAAGACCATTGACACACTTTGGTGCCCCTTTAATGAGTTTACGGCCCATGAACCATGCCATGGCCGTAAACTCACTTTGAAATGTGATTCTTATGTGTTTAAGGCCCTTGATTTATTGGGAACAAGTCTAGGTAAAAGTCTAAGGCCTTAGGTGCCTTAAAAGCACCATTTTGAGTTTGAAATTGGAGTTCACGGCCTAAGTTACTCTTGGGCCGTAAACTCTCAAACTTGGGTGTTTCTAGCTTGTTTTCATGTCCCTAATACACTTATAAATGATTCTAAGGCAGTAACATAACACAAGGTTCGGTCTCGGCTTTGTTTCGGGAGTTTACCACCCAAGAACACCTTGGGGAGTAAACTCCTAAATCTAATGATTTAGCTATGTAATCTATGTTATGAACACATTTAAAGCTTTCTAACACTACTAGAAAGAGTTACTCACGTTTTGGTATAAATACCCGAAGATCCGTGAGAGAGAAAATGGCTTTTCTCTAGTTGGAAATGCGAATAATGAATGAATTTGGTTCAGAATTCTATTTATAGTCCTGAGATATTTTTGGCAGAAAATATTTTTATTCCTGAAATGACCTCTAATATAATAGAGTGATGGAATAATAGAGTTGCACTAAACCCTAGTGCATCCACTCTCTTGATATCTCCTGAAGTGTAAACCCTGAATTACTCAAACTTACACGAAACAGTCTGAAAATTAACTGTGACTGCTATAACTTCTAACGAAGTGATATAGTTTGTACAGAATGGAAATTTCGGGTTGTCACATAACTACTCGGTCTAATGAATCCTTTGTCTAACAGATCCTGCAGCTATATAGACAACTCCTGCATCTCAGGAGAAGCCAGCCGATACGGTGCCTTGGCTATCGGAGCCGCACCGGGTACTAGGTCGATCCTGAATTCCACTTGCCTCTCCGGAGGTATCCCAGGCAACTCCTAGGGGAATACGTCTGTAAACTCACGCACCACGGGCACATCGCCCACCGTCGCCTTACCCGCCTCCTAGGTGTCCATAACATAGGCGACATATCCTGCGCAACCCTGCTGAAGGGAACGCTTAGCCCTCGCTGCTGAACATACCGCTGGTCCTTGTTGTGGCCTCTCGCCCTGAACTACCAACTCTCCCCCACTTGGGGTCCTGATCCGAACCAGCTGCTGTGCGCAATCTATCACTGCCCTATTGGGGCTCATCCAATCCATGCCTATAATCACCTTGCTCCCTCTCAATGGAATATGAACCAGTTCTACCAGGTAACGCTCCTCGAACAGCCTCAAAAAACACAGTCTCAGTAGACCTTTGATGCTCACACCGACCGGTCGTTCGCAATCTCGACCTCTAGATGGCAATCCAACATGCCCGAAGACTCCGGAAACTTCTTGCTAAGCGCAAGAGAGACAACAGATTGGGTGGCACCCGAATCAAACAACACCTGAACTGGGATTCCGTTCACATGGAACGATCCCATCACCACATCGGGTGCAGCGCATGCCTCCTCGGCGGTCAGCTGAATTGCTCGGTTCCGAACCACTGGAGCCTCCAACTTGGCCTTCCATCCATCCACAACCCGTGTTGTCGCCACAGCCGACGCCGCTGCCGCTGCTGCTGTCAATCTAGGACAATTGGCCTTTTTATGGCCCTTCTGATGGCAATGAAAGCAAATCAGGTCTGACATCTACATCGCCGGAGTAGGGGCAGTACAATCCCTGCCAAAATGCCCAACCTTGCCACACTTATAGCAGCCTGAACCCGGCCCAGCGCGACAAGCTCCCTCATGTGACCGACCGCATTTTCCACGGCGGTCCCGCCCAAACTGGCCTTTCGGCCTACCATCGGATCCCTTGGGCTTCTTCCCCAAAGCCCCCGCTGTCTGCCCCTCCACTGACTTCCTCTTCCGGATGTGCTCCAGATCAATCTCCCTCTCCCTAGCCCTGACAATCATGGAATCCAGGGTAGGGCAAGCTGAAAAACTGACATGCTCCCGGATGTCAGCTCGTAGCATGTCATGGTAGCAGGTCCTCTTCATGTCCTCATCGCCCGCATACTGGGACACCAACCAATCCCTCTCCCAGAACTTGGCGATGATCTACGCCACAGTCTCCGTAGTCTGTCTCATATCCAAGAACTCCCTAGCCAGCTGCTGAAGCTCTACAGCTGGTGCAAACTCTGATCTAAACCGAGTCACGAAATCCGATTTGTCATAGCCTCAACAGCCGAGGCTACCAGAGAGTCGCCAACCGACTCCCACCAATCCCTAGCCTGGTCCCTCAAACACCCTACTGCAAATCGTACCTTCGACCCCTCGGGGCAGAAGCTGGTCAGCTGTGCAGACTTAATGTTCGCAATCCATCATCTGGCAGCAATGGGGTCCTCGCCCCGTGGAAATCTGGCGCACCACTCCCTCTGAAGTCCTTAAAGGACAGTGTGCGTGGTCCTGACAGTCTAGCCGCCATGTCACTCCGGAATGCCCTGAGGCAGTCCTCTATCAGCTCAATGATCCCCTCCTTGATCGACCCGAAGATAACCGGCGTCGCATCAAGGATACCCCTCATGATCTCGGACACAATGAACTCGTGCAATCCATCATCCACATGCTCGGATCCTGCCCTCGAGCCCGATCCTGACCCAGATCCTGAACCTCCTGCTCCATGTCGCGTGACCACCATTATCAAAAATAAACATACGAATGTCAGGGTCACATACACTTTCCAAGTTTCCCGGTTCCATCTAGGCCCTCCTTGGTTCGAGTACGGATCCTCTGCTTTCAGTAGTACGGGCCAATACTACCTTCCACATCTATCCATACTTTCCCCAAGAATTGCTTTGACTTCACCCAGTCCCTTTTTCCGATACCCTTTTCACTGACCATATCCTAGGCTTCCTTAGGGCACTCTCCGACCAACTCTCCGCCATCAGCTGCACTAGGAGTCCCCACCACCTCCCCCTAACTAGCTTTCGGATACTGTTACATATCCGCTCCTTAGTTAGTTGAAGCTGGTCAGAACCCCATAGCACAAAGCAAGCAGCATTCATGCATTGAGTAACCAAACCAGGCATAACCTACACAGGCCATCGTACTGCTGACTAAACAGTCCTAACATACAGCTCATACAACAGGCACATAAGGCATCCTTCCTAGATCCTTAGCCCTAACTAGCATGCAATTCTCAGAATCATATATCAGACACACAAGGCATCCTCCTAGATCCTTAGCCCTATTCTAGCATGCAGTTTTCTGAATCAAAACCATATAACATAACATAACAAGTATGGGTATCTTGGGGAAAACTTTTTGAGCTCGACCGCCCGCACGCATCACACACTTCGTCTTTCTTAAAATTTCTCAGTTTAGACTTTATAAAACCATTTTTCCTTGAAAGATCTTTTATTCCCTCGGTTTGAGTCCAGATACCCCCGAGGGTGTGTCCGAATCCCTCAAACCAGGGCTCTGATACCAACTTGTAACGACCCAATTTTCAAGGCTAAAAATTTCATTTTTGAATTAACGCTTTTAATAAACATTTTACCAAAACATTTTCAATAAAACATTCCATTACAAAATCATAATGTTGTGTTTCAAACCATAACATCATAAGTATGGAAAATCAGAGTACAGTCCCAAAAACTTTTTGCAGAAACATGTGTGTGTGTGTGTTGCGCTGCTACACCGCCGACTCCTTTCCCTTCGACGAAGAGGTACCTGAAATCAAAACCAAAACTGTAAGCACGAAGCTTAGTGAGTTCCCCCATCATACCACATACCATACAATATCTTCGGTATCTTTCAACCGGTAACATTCATCGGTATCGTTCAATCGGTAACCTTCATCGGTATCTTTCAACCGGTACCCATCATCGGTATCTTTCAACCGGTAACCGTCATCGGTATCTTTCAACCGGTAATCAACATCGGTATCTTTCAACCGGTAACTGGGGACTATTTCACCCCCTACTACTAACATGCAATCAATAGATATAAGCATACAGTCAGGCATATCCGAGTACTGACCTACCCTTGGGTCCTACAGGCCACTGTTAGGGAAACTAATCCCTACTAAACACATAACATATAATCCAGATAAATCACATAACCAGACCAAGATAATTATCACAAAGACCACTATCTTATAATTACCCCTTTTTGGTGGGCCGACATTGTGGCCTTAGACCCACCCCTACTGGAAGGCAACTCACCTCAATGTCGTGCAGTGTCTAAACTATCCTCGGCACACAAGTCAACTCCCTATGACTCCTCGATCCTTACACGACAACCTTCAAGTCAACACACATCATATACAACCCTAAACAGGGCCGCTCCAAGTTCAGTCAAAGTCAAAACTGGTCAAAGTCAACATGCAGTTGACCTGACTCGCCAAGTTGGCCCACTAACTCGTCGAGTCCCTGCTTCACTAAACCCACACAAAACCCCGACTCCACTCGTCGAGTCTAGCGAAACTCGATGGGTTCTCCTTCATTCATAACATTGGGACCATGTTCATCCGACTCGCCGAGTTCCTTCTTGAACTCGTCGAGTTCATCTTCAACTTAAGAACTTGTATGGTCTATGACTCGCCGAGTTGTATGAACAACTCGTCGAGTCCATCTTTAAATATTGGGAGATTGCTATGGACTCGCCGAGTATGCTAATACCACTCGCCGAGTTCCAAGGCTTCCAGGTCCCTTTTCGCGTCTAAACCCACAAGAGACTTCCTTCCTATCATTTATGCATTCATGGAAGGGTTTGGTGCACAATGGTCGCCGACTCGTTGAGTGCCAAGAACAACTCGATGAGTCCAAGCTTGAACAACTCCATACAGTCGATTTAAATGAGGTCTAACACACCAAAACCATAGATCTGGCCTCCTAATGTCCATTTTATACGTAAAGTTCCAAACTTGATGCACATGCATGGGGTTTTTAGCTCAAAAATCCATATAAAGTGTCTTACAATGTGCATGGGGCTCTCATGGCCCTAAAGTTGGCACCTTTATGCCATGAGACCCCTCTTAAGGCCCAGATCTGAAGCTAAAGTCCACATAACACTCCTTAAATCCGAAAATGGCTTGAAAATCCCTAAATGCACCCACGATCCACATACTAAAGATGAAAAACCAAATGAAAGACCAAAGCAGGAGCATTTTACCTTGATTAAGCCGAAAATGGAATGAGATTTCTTGATCTACAAGCCCCAAGTCGAATACTCAAGGTCCTCTTCTTCCTTCCAAGCTTCACAAGTCAACAAAAGCACCAAAATGGCCTTAACACACTCATATACGGCTAGGGTTTCTATATGCAGCTCTAGGGGAGTGTTAGGGACAAGGGAGGCCGAGTTAATGTGTTTATATAGGGTGAAAACCCTCATATTAGGGTTTTTGTCCAAACAGCACGGACTCGCCGAGTCAGCCACTTGACTCCCGGGTCCAATTCGCTTCTACTCGACGAGTTGGGCCACTAACTCGTCGAGTCCCAGGCCAAAATGCAAAATGCTTAATTTAAATTACGTACCAGGAACCAGGTGTTACACTTTTAATGGAAAGGGTTTGCCCTATCCTACCTGTTCGACTAACGAGCCTCCACCAATCAAGGAAGCGGCGGGTGATAGTGGACACCCATTAAATGACCATTTTATAGGACATAACCTTATACCCCCTTATAGACCGGCTTCGTAAATGAGGCCTACTAACGGTAAGACTAGCAATTTAAGTTATACATATATAATATTAGACTTTTAATGTTATATATAGTATAAGGGTGTATTTTACACTTTTAAAATACTAGGTGGTTTAATTTAACAAACTACACTTTTAATTAAATATAAACCATATGATTATGGATTTATTAATTCTCTTTTAATTATACTTTTAATTAACTTCATAAAACCATAAGGGGTGTAATTTGAACTTTTCAAAAAACTAGGGTTTTAATCAAATTTAAAATTTCTAAAATTTAAAACCTTTTAATTTAAAATTTTAAATATTAAAACTTTGATTTAATCATTATCTCAAAATTAAACAATTAATTTGAATTATCAAATCTTGAAGGATTATCTATTAAATTAAACAATTAATTTAACTTAATTCTTTAAATCCCCTAAAATTCGAAAATTGGGATAGGATAATTCAAAAGATCTTTAATTATCTATTTAAACAGTTAAGGGATAATTACAAGATATGACATTATCCAAATCCCTAAAATTTGGGAATCTTTTCATGGGGACAAGGCGAATTTCGAAATCTTGGTGGCTAAGGAAAAGGGTTTGGGAAACCCTAATATAATTCGAAAACTAGGGTTTTGTAACCCTAATTTCGAAAATCCAAGCCCTAGGGTTTATTAGCCATAAACCCTAATTTGTAAAATTCATACATTTGTATTAAATCTAATTCAAAACAAAAGCAATGTCTCTGATGCCACTTGATGGGTTTTATACAAACAATCCTATGTGTGCATACAACCCTAGATACAGATCTGTGTTTTCACTATTAGTCATACAGCATTATGAACACAAAGGAAACCTAGCATGCATCTACTATTTTCGAAATTGACATAGGAGAATAGAATACATACCTTTTGTTGTTATATAGTAATAACAACTAATTCCATGACTTTCCTAAACTCTTGAAAGCATGTACCACAAGTGTAGTACCTCTAATGGCTCACAAATATACTTTGAGTGAGAGGATGAATATGAGAGAGAGGAGGAAAGGTAATAAGCTCCAAAATTCGGCCGTAGTAGGGTTTTCCCCAGTAGTGGTCGAATTCTAGTGCCTTGGGGTGCTATTTATACTTTAGGCTGGCTAGGATTTTAAGGTGGAAATCCTAATCCCTTAGCTTAAGGCCTAAGCAAGTCCATGGACTCCTTTCCTTAAGCCCTTGGACGAAAACTCCTAGATCCTTCTAGGATTTTCATTCAATCCTTAATAAAGGTGATCCAATAGCCCAAAGTCTCAACTATCAAATAATTACAAAACAGCCCCTATACTTTTAATTAATTCATTTAATCCCGAAATTAATTCCTAATTAATTTCTGATTAAATCGTAATTAATAATATGATTCCAAATTAATATATTATTCATATAATATATTAAAAAATTAAATTTACACCCCAATTTCTTATTCTTAACAATAAACCAGCCTCTCTCCTCAACAGTCATCCTGTCTAGTCACCAGTATGAAGGCAACCCAAAAGGACCATGCTCACAATCGGGTCAAGTACATACCAAAATAGTTATGGACTTAGACACTAATCCAACAACTATGAGGCATGATAATATGATATTTCCTAATATGCCCTCCCTTCTCTGCTTGGTATCTGTAGTGTGTACAATTACCAACATTTAGCATTATTTTTGGTTATAGCAACATGGGAAAAATTAGAGCCAGTATATGTAAAGCATTGTAAAGTTTGTTGTTATTTCCTGTTTCTTAATAAAATACTATAAAATACCTTCCAACCCCCGCAACACGGGATTCTTGACTAGTTACTTTTAAACCATGACTATATAATGATTATTTATTACGTTTTTTTCTGTTTTTATCTTTTTTTCATATTCTTTCTAGGTTAATGACACAAAAGGCACTTAGTTTACACCAAAAGTATAATTTGACATTGTGTTTTTTTTCTTAAATTTGACATTGTGTTTTTCAATTTGTTACAATTCTAAGCACTTCACCAGTCAATTCTAGATCCGAGTCCTACTTCTTCTTAGCATCGTTTTTAAGGTAACAAGTCGTTATCTTGACCTTCTTCTAACTAGATCTATTCATGTTTGAGATTTAGGGCCATTTTAGCAATGTTGATGATTCATTTCGGGTATTGGCCATGATCTGAAGTTGCAACTTCAGATCTAGGCTCATCTTGGTTCTTATAGTTATAAAGCTTCAGTCTTTAATAAGTTAATGCATTTTCCTCACTTAAAACCTCATCTTTAGCTTGATTTTGGCCCTTAGCACCATGCATGTATGTAAAGTTTGCAATTTTCCGTAAAAAGTATGCCCTAGGAGCTTAGATTTGTGATATGGAGCTATGGGGTGGCTCATAAGCATCTGAATGAAGAAAGGATTGAAGGGAATCGACGAGTTGCATGGACAACTCGGCGAGTCCGATGAAGATTAAGCTTGAGGACTTCTTCATGGACTCGGTGAGTCAGCGAGACGACTCGAAGAGTCAAGAAGGGCTTTCTCGACATTTGGACACGCATGAACTCGACAAGTTTCTTGGGAACTCGGCGAGTCAACTAGGATCTTTACAATTTCTTCGAGTTCTGGAAGGACTCGACGAGTCAGTGAACTGCACTCGACGAGTGGGTCAACATGGACTGTTGCCCTTGACCGTTGACTTTGACTTTGACCAAGGGTTGATCGGGTTGACTTTCCGGGGCTATTTTGGTAATTTAGGAATTTATGGAATTGGATCATTGATGGGTGTAGGTGTCGGTGTTAGAGCTGTATTTGGAGGAGGTTGATACTATCGCTTCGGACTACTTGAGAGGTGACTTGTCCTCACTATACTAACAAGATCGAAGGCACCAATATCGGCCCTCTACGGATTTGTATCCGGGTTATTGCATGATATTTTTTATTAATTTGCATCCTGGTAGTTAGGATAGTGATATGTTTAGTGACCTGGTTATGTTGGTATCCTGGTATATAGGATGATGCTATGTTAGTGACCGGTTAGGTCTATATCCTGATTATAGGATATTGCTATGATTAGTGATCTGTTAGATCGGTTTGACTGTTATATGTGTTAGTGTATGATATTATGTGCACATGTTTGTTTGATTGGGGGTTGGGTTGAGGCGGTCCTGCTTTGTGCTGAAGGCCTTGCAAAGGGATTCAGTCAGGTTGAAGGCCCGACGAGCGGTTCGGATAGGTTGTAGGCCCTGCGAGGCGATCTAGATGTGTCGAAGGCTCGGAGAGTGGTCCAGATAGGCCCTGCTTTCAAAAAATCTAATCAATATAAGTCTAATATTAAAATTTGACCCCTCATGTGTACACCCTGCTAATTTAATACAACTTTAGACTTAAAATATAATATAAAAATACATCTCGGAGTTTTAGGGTTTATTACTTATTTATCTATTTTATTTATTTATTTACTTCTTTTATTTTATTTTATTTTATTTATTTTAAACTCTTGAGGTTGGTGGTTATGGAAAGTTGTAGGCAAAAGAAAGCGATTACAATGCGTCATGAAAATTAAAGGTGGAAGAGAACGGCTGGTGAAATAACCTCCTAACAAAACCTTAAATATGGAACTAGAGTGGTCAGGATTAAAAGTGAAGTAGATCTAAGGGTTCATAATAAAGAAATCTTTATCTTTGTCATTAGTAAATAATATAATTACTAAATAATATAACGAGTAGTCTCTAACCTATCTATACGTTCTTACTATGTTATAACCTATGAAAACCACGGTTGGTATAGTTAAATTTTTTATATAGACAAAAAAAGTTTATAACTATATAAAAAAACATTGGATTATTGATGGTAAGTAATTATAACTTAATTTGATAAGTAAAATAAACATAATATTTTAACATAGATTCAAAAATATATATACAATATTGAAAATTTTATTGGTCAAATTATCATCTTTATTTAAAATGAATAACATCAATTATTCTTTACTCTTTACTTTGGATAAAGCAACGTATAACTAATCGTGTGATTTGTAAAACAATATTAATCCGTAAACATGTTATAAAATATGAATGAATAACATTAACGATTTCTAATACATGTTATAAAGCTGATAGTATGATCCGTTAATTTTTATACGTATAATGTCATGTGCGATTAGGTATATCACGTATTTTATATATTTAAAAAATTGAATTATAGGTTAATTTTATATGGATCAATCGTAGCTAAGTATGACATATAATCTCATTTTAAACATATTAGTTTACGGTGTATATATATATATATATATATATATATATATATATATATATATATATATATATATATATATATATATATATATATATAAACCATATAATTTACCCCACCAAAGCACCCATAACTATCATTTAATGTATTATTATTCATAAGTAGTTAGTTATTTAAAGTTTTCATTTTTCTCCAATATCACATGTTAGTGATAAATCATTATAACGTTTTAAATAAATATTTATATTTAAAATGGTTTTTTTGTTAAATACATATTAAAAGCTTATTTATGGTTGAAACTAAATGGATATCATCTTACATAATCACGTATAGTAAACTAGGCGAATGTCCGCGCGTTGCGCAGAAATATTTATATAGTTGAAGTCTTTACAAATATATATTTTTTAAAATGTAACACTAACATTGTTGTTAAATTTGATATAATAATTTGTATATTAATTTGATATAATATATTGATTATTTTGAATTATATGATAATATATAAATCTATTATAACGTCATAATCTCAATCGTTTGAATGACTTATACTCGCGAGTTACACATCAATAAAATTAAATATCATATATGGTTTAATATTATTTATAGTTGTTATTTTTAACTAATTTTTAAAATTTTATTTGCTTAATGTTTTAATTTCTATCATTATAATTATTTAAAACATCAAACATTATTTTTTGATTTTAAAGGTAACAATATAATCATTTATATAGAGTTATTTTTAACTATTGTTATTATAAGTTATCTTAAGCTACTTATTTGAAAATTTTTAACGATTATATAAATATATTTATGAAATATTTTAGTTAAACTGATATTACAATTTAGTTTTTTCATTTATCACTATAATTTATCACTTTTAACTATTTACAAAATATTATTTGGTTTTTTTAGTGGAACTGAAATTTATATTTAAGTTGACACTGTAATGTTATATTTAAATTAACAATTTAAGTATTTTGTCCAAACTGTTCAAAAATTGTAGCTTTAAACTGATAATGGTTTACATGCAACCGCATTTTAAATCTAATAAATTAAATATAATATATTAAAATTTAAAGACATAACTTTATAAATAGAAGTAAATATATTATTTTAAAATTGAAATTTAGTCTATTTATGATTACACTTTAGGTTTGATATTTATTTTACATTATTAACCAACTTAGAATCATTATTAGAAAGACACTACAATTTATCATTTTTAACTATTTATAAAATAATCTTTGGGTTGTTTAAGTTAAATAAAATTTATATTTAAGTTGAACCTATAATGTTATATTTTAATTAATAATTTAAGTATTTTATACAAATTATTCAAAAATTATACCTTTAAAATGATAATGGTTTACATCAAACAATATATTAAAACTAATAAATTAAGTATAATATGTTAAAAGTTAAAAAACATAATTTTATAAGTAGAATCAAAGATATTATTTTAATATTGAAATTTAGTTTATATATGAATACACTTTAGATTTGATATTTATTTAACCTAATTACCAAATTATAATTATAATTATTATTATAAAGAAATTGAAAAGTCATGGGAGTTTCAAATGAATGTGGTGAAAGGAAAAAAGAATGGGGTTTTCAAATGCATGAGATTCAAGAAAAAATGCTAGCTTTATAAGTATGTATGATTAGTAATTATAAAAATGTGTTTATAAAAATCAACCCAATTAAAGTTGTTAAATAAAAATTAAAACATACTCATGGTTGAAATTATAATAATTTAGTGTAAACTAAGTAAGAGAAAAAGAAATTTTAAGGTGACTTTATCTAAAAAGCAACTAAATTGGCATAGCTTAAAAATCAATAAAACAGAGGGAGTAAGATAAAATAAAAATAATAAAATAATATAATAAAATAATAAAAAAAAACCAAATGGATTTAAATGTATGTTAGATGTAGGATTGATACCGAAAACGTGTTATTCAAAATGTAAGCTTTCATGTTTCATTTTTATACAGAAGAATCATACTGGAAAGGAGATCAAACTCCCTTCAAAGGGTTACAAATAAAAATTGCGCATAAGTCTCATTTTTAATATGAGTTTGCTATTTATTGGCAATCCTATTGGATACTAAATCGATAAAGTGGCAACGGTGATTAAGAACATGTAAAGAATTATGTGTTTTTTTGGGAGAAGATGAACAACTTATGGAGTACAAAAGTTTTTACATGTTGAAAGTAAGTATTTATTCTTTGATTTGGGGCATTTTTGAATCCGAATTGTCTATTGTATCTTCCAAATAATCAATTTCCCGCTCATGTATTTCATTTTTTTGGAGAAATTACTGGTTTTTTAGTAAAGAAAAGAAATCGGTTCACATCAATTGAGTTATAATTAGGATATTGTGATTAATTTCGAAAATAAGAAGTTTCTGTTATGCATTTAAGGGATTTGGTATATGATTTTGGGTAAAACCCCGGTTATACATTTGATAAATGGGCGTTTGTTTAATTTCGGAAATCATGTTTTGATAAACACAACTGTTGATGACAAAAATCTTAAAAAATAAATTTGTAAGAGTTAAGTATATAATTTGTTTTTGTGGTTTGTTTTAAAATCCAACTATTTGATATAATGCCTTAATTTTCTTGTAGTAAAATGAGTTACTTACGTATAAGTTCACAGGGATGAAAAATGAAAAAAAAACCTTAGTAAATCATTTGAACACGGGTATAGTTTATATTTCTATGAAATCTTTAAGCTATTATGTCTATTTGGGAACCTTTTTTTTTAATATTATATGTTTTCACATATGTGTAAGGGATATGATAACATATCACATGTTTTAGGAACTCAATTACTAAAGATACATTTTAATTGATAGCATTCAATTGCAATTACTTAAAGGAGTTATCTGAGTGTGAAATAAAAAATGTTTGTAGTTACATAAGGAGTTATCTTTTACATTTTTCCCTGGCTGTTTACTTTATTTCAGTGTTTATCAAGACGAGAGAAGAAATACCATAAATTGTTGCATTTATGAAGCTAGAATTAGAACAGGTATAAAAAGGGTATAATGGGAATTTTTGTTGAATGCTATTTTGACAGATTTATGAACTTGGAAAATCTCTCAAATAGCAACCTACTTTGAGATTATAATAATGCTAAACACAAAAGTTTAAATAAATGCTTTAATAATTCAAATAAAATAGTTTTAACAAAAACATATAACTGAGGGTTATAAGTATAGTGTACATGAAAATGTAACATATCTATGAAAATATTGATGGGTTTCGAGCAATACATCATTCCTATGGTGTACATGCAAACCCTAATAGCTTTTGGATCTAGTTTGTCTAATGAAAATGCAGTTGAATATCCAAAGCTATAAACCCTAGATCTAGCATACAATTAATCATATTAACATAATTAGGGTTTAGATCTAACCTTTGATTGTTATATAGCAATAACAATCAATTCCCTGGCTTCAGAAAGCTTAGTGCCTCAAATGTTGCACCTCTAATGGAGTCACAAACACCACTAAGCAACAAGAATGAGGAGAGAAGAGAGAGAAGCACCCAAAATCGTCCAGAAACCCTAAGGGAATCATTCACCACGTTTTTGGGGCTTAGGGGCTCCTTAAATAGGTAGGCAATTAGGGTTATCTAACAAGGAAACCCTAATTTGACTGCTTAAGCCCTAAGCAGCCCATGGACTCCTTCTTTAGAAGCCTTGGACGATTTCTAATAGGTTTCCCCATAGAATTCATCCACTCCACCTTCTATGGAGTCCATAAGCCCATCTATGTAATTATCTTATAATTACACAATAAGTCCCTTAAGTTTAATTAATCTCTTTTAGCCACAAAATTAATTCTTAATTAATTCTTGACTAATATTAATTAAACAATATGATTTATCTTTTAATATATTACTAGATTACGACCCGCGTTAAACGCGGGAAACATAAATTAATTACATATTACATTAATAGATGACATTGTCTTAAGTGAAATTTTAATAAAAAATGTTAGTTAGATTCATATTTAGACTTTTTGAACCAAACTTATTAAATAAAAATATTTAATATTTATATTAGAGTAATTTGGTTTTTTAATACAGTAATTTTTAACATAAATGATCCATGTGATCTTTGTTTATCACAACATGATGCGACTTCTTGATTAAAACATGTTGTATAGTAGCTTTATGAATTGACTTTGTCCGGTGTACCAACCTCCATGGAGGCTCACATGACTTTTTTCATATTGGCCCTGTAAAACCAAAAGCAACAATAAGTTGTTATATGTACCGGCAACATTAAATTCTGCAAATAAATTCAATAAACATTATAGTTTAAGTGCATTGTCATAACCATAAACATCAAATTCAGATATTTTAATTTGGTGAATTTATAAAGTATTTTTTTCCTTAAAAGAATTAAAATATGATTTTTCAGGCTTCACCCAATCACATATACATATCTTCTGATCAAAAAAATTATTACAAGAAAAAAAAATATGTTATGAACAAAAATATAATATTAGTTTCATAATTTGCCAAAGGTTAACACTAATAAATAATAATAAATTTTCACAAATCTTGCGTTTTGGTTACTCCATCCAACTAACAAATAAAATTCAGTTTAGAGGATTGATTCAAGAAGTGCATCCATGACTTCTTGTAGCCAAATTTGGGGAAATGCTAAGACCTACCAAGATATGAAGGAACAGTCTATGAGGCTACAGCTGGTTTCTGAAGGGCAATACAAATTCAAAATCCTTAGCACATATCTTTCCTACCTGATTCAATTATTAAATTTAGATCAAACTTGTCAAAATCAAATTACAAAAAAAAAAAAAAAAAAAAAAAAAAAAAAAAAAAACAGATATATAACCTAGCAATCATACAACATATTTTTCATAGAAATAAATATCACAAATCTGTAATTTATACTTTATATAATATTCTTAAATTATATCTTACCTTTTCATCTTTAATGGTTACTAACACCTCTTTCTGCTTTATTATTGTGACACACATGTATATCAAAAATAAGAGAAAGAAATTATATCTTACCTTTTCATCTTTAATGGTTACTAACACCTCTTTCTGCTTTATTATTGTGACACACATGTATATCAAAAATAAGAGAAAGAACTTTAGAGAACAAATGTTGATAGAGTCATCCTTCATTGAAAACACAACAAAATTATTCATAGTCACTAGGATTTTTCTATAGACCGCTAGAAGATCTGTATAACGACAACCGATGTGACTTCTATGAGAACGAACCATTTAAAGTAACATTTTTGATTAATATAAGTGAAAAATCATTTGTAATACTTACTAATTGTGATTGTTTCTACTTAAATGTGAACATTAACATTCTTGTAGAGAAATAGAACTTCAAATGAATCCTACATAGCCAAATTAACAAACATGACAACACAAAAAGAAGCCTAAATTGATATATAACCAATTAGATTTTGTTGAACAATTCTTTCAATATATCAAAATTTTATTTTATTATAAACCTATATGAGTAATCAAAATTTTATTTTATTGTCCTGAAGGTACCCAACCACTTGGACATGTATTATTATTTGATTAATTAGTGCATTAATTAATTACATTATAGAATATGAAATTTAAAAAATTGTTCAAATTCATTTACACTTGATTTATTAATAGAAAATTGAAAATTTTATAGTCATAAAAGTATGCTTAATTCAACAAATTTTTTTTTTATCAAAATTAGTAGAAAACCGAGTTTCTTGAAGAAACAAATCAAATACACAAAAATGATATAAATAAAAAAATAAAGAATTGAGCAAAGAACATTTGAAGATCATTTCAGAAAGGTATGACCAATATGATCTTTTTAGTGCTTTTCAATATAGTCATGGTTAATGTTTTCTCATCTTCAAGATGATAAGTACAAGTGAGTAGAGAAAACAAATTTATAAGTATAAAAATATGCTTAATTCAATAAATTTGTTATCAAAGTTAATGGAACATAGTTTTTTTTTCAAAATATTCAATTATTAAGTATGTAGGATATTACCACTAAGGTATTTAGAGTTTTGCATCATCCTCAGGCTTCAATACAAACATCAACTGATGCTCGTCACTTTCAAGTAAAATTCTTTGCAATTTAAACTTAAATATAGTAAATATAATCAATAACATTATAAAAAAAGGGTAAGTTTAAGAATAAATACATACAATTATTGAGTTAGATAGTTGGAAATCGAGCAATTGTAATTTAACATGTATCAAACCGATTATTACTTTCAAAACTTGAGGTATTTACTATATTACTAAGATTTAAATTCAAGATGACTGTTTTTCCCTTGATGAATTTTGGTACCATCGATCTACACTGAGAAAGAAATAGAATAATTATGAAGATATATCATGTTGATTTGCAAACATATAGGATGGCCAGTGCATAAATTATGACTTTAATTTTGGAGAGGATTTGAATTTTATTTTAGGGATAGAGAAAATTGGTGAAGGTTTGAGCGGAAACATTAATGGACAACGTGTTTGTCCAAACATTGGTCAATATGACATAAGCAATTTGATCTAATGGTGGAAATTGTATAAGTGAAAAACAATCAAAAGTCGTTATTGCTTTAGATGATGGAATAAAGTTTCTCTTTTAGACATAGATATTAATCTTCTATTTAGTAAATGTACACGTCTTATTCTTCGTCTCTCTCTATCATCATTGTAATGAGTTTTATTATGTAAATCTATAAAATTGTATGATATCATTAATATCTAAAAATAATAATATTTCAATGGTAAATATTACTAATAAATTTATAAATAATTTCACAAGAAATATAAATAATTGTTTTATAATGGTTAGAAGATTTATAAAAGTTTACAATATCCTAAAAAGTGGTAGTTACTAATATTTATATTGAGGTTGTAATAAATTACATTGTAACAATGTTGAAATATTCACATTCAAACAAAATAATAGAGTAAAATATGATTAAATTTCTAAATTCATCTGATTTTAAACCTAAAAGGAAAATAGATGAATAATTCAACATTTCATAAAACCTAAAATGTATTCAACCGATCAAAATTCTAACCCAAAAACAAATAGTATGAAATAAAGTCATCAAAAATCAAACCCCAAAACCAAATAGTATGTAAACAAAATATGAAATCAATAATATTCAAATCACTCAACTACTCAAACAAAATCATGAAAATCTTATATTATTTATCTTGCTTTGGAATTAACAGTTTTGGCTTGCATTTTCTAGAAGTACGATTTGTCATTGATGTTGATAGTCGTTTGTTTGAGGACATGGTTGTTAGATTATCAACATCGTAAACATCTTACCGGTTGCGTTTTAATTCTTCATGTCCATACATTTTTTTAAAGAACGTCCACTTAGTTAGTGGGCTTATTGCAGTGTTCTTATCAAGATTCGAAGCGGATGTCTCGTTATCACCAGTAAGCGAAACAACATCCTAAATGTAGAAAATAAATTCATATGTCAATCTAAAATTTAATAATATTTTAAAGTATTTAAAATATTAGATTTATTTATATTATATTTAAAACCTTCTAATTTAATGTGTCTTGAGATCCGACTTCTTCCAATAAAACATTAAACGAATCGGATTCTGGTGCCTACATTTGTAGTACATAGAAATATGTTAGTTGGTCAACTGAAATATAAAAAAACGAAATTTAATAAGTGTAATGTTTATAGTATTCTTTGTAAAAGAATGTTTCCTGTTCGATGTTAATTTTTTTTTTCCAATTCAACAATGATTGTATTATCAAAAACAGTGAAGTTTGAGATTCATAACCATCAACTTTGTTCTTCAAATTATAATGTGAAATTTGAATTTGAACACCAACTTTTTATCGAAAAGTACATTCAAAGCAAATGGATAAATCTCCATATTAACCTCCTAAAAATTAAAAAAAAGGTTATAAAAATAGATAGACAAAAGGTAAAAAATTAGTTTTATATAAATGAAGTTAATATCGATAACCTCATTAAACTTTTGAAGCAACTCTTGTGCGGTTTTTTTCAGAATTTCCTTTGTGTCACGATCAAATAACGTAAGTGACACCACTCAAGTAAAGTCTTGTACTTGAATGTCGATTTTGAAACTAAAGCCGTTGATATAAACAAATAAAGTAATATAAAATTAGAAATTCTAACTAAACTATATAATAATATGTATAAAAAAAATTATTGAAAAACTTAGAACAAGATATATGTATTTGTTCATGCAAGTTGAAGTGTAACAATAAAAAACTTCTTCATCTTGTTTTTGGTCCGTTCCACGAGTTTTGTCATTATACGTTAAAACGATTTTCATGACTTTCTCTTGACAAACATAGGTCAGCATATTAAAAAAATTAATATAAAGGATGTAAATTTGTTTCTATAACTAAATGAATGAAACTAACATACTTAAAGTAGATTGATTAAATTTTTTCATGACCTCTCAACATGAATACAATAATAACAAGTAATAAGAACAAAGTAAATACAAGAAATTATAGACGAAGAAGGAGAACATGGTAAAGAAAGAACCTAGAAAAAAGAATTATAGAATAAGACCGTTGAAGAAGAACACTGTAAATCATAGGACTCAATCCAAAATCGTAAGAAGAACTACTTCAATATAATCGTACATATAAGTTGTTTTTCAATAAGGAAATCATTAGCTTGAAAAAAAACGGGATCCTAAAATATTATTTAGGAGATTTTCGGTTATTCATCTGGAAAAAAAATGATATCATTTATATTGAATCAAAATTTCAAATTAATTGACTTGCTTAATTCATGAGTTTTAATTTCAAAACCATTATCTCAAATTGATTTATTTTGCATGGAATATACCGGGAGATAAATTATAAATAATATTGAATTTATTTTTGACTCTTAAATATTTTGCTAATTTAATAGGATTAGATTAGATTTTATAGGTTAATGACCAAATTATTGATATGCTTATTTAATGATTTCTTTCAAAACAAAATAAATAAATATAAAGGGTTTGAATTTTGAAGCAAGAAGCTATAAATAAGATAGTTAAATTAGGAATAATATTAATTAGAGAAACTAATATCTCGTATATAAATAGAATGATATGCTGTAATTGATAATGTAATTATTGAATTTAAAAATTCTATAATTATTAAAGATTCTATAATTAAATGTAATTGTGTTTGAATTTTATTTGAAGAAGATGATGTCAACAATATAATCTAATGGTGGAAAACATAGGATTGAAATGCAATCAAGGGTCTTGATCGCTTCATTGGTAAATTAATGGTTCTCTTTTAATAATATTTAGAGATTCTCATAATATATTAATAAATCATAGTTAAACCTTTCCCTCCTTAATTCATCCTACATATTGCTATGGTGACGGCAACCCAAAAGGACCATGCTCATAATCGGGTCAAGTACATACCAAAATAGTTATGGACCTAGACACTAATCCAACAGTCTCCCACTTGGATAAGTCTAATAACTATTTTGCATAACTTCAGAACCTGATCAACAATCGTAGCTTTCAAAAGCCGCTGTCAACTATGATCTTATCAGATACGCGTGTCCTTTAGATAAGGGATCATATATTCCTCCATTCTCAAGATATCGTATATACACAAGACATGAATTTTAATCATTCTCTCTCTATATTGTTTCCCGACTTCTGATTTATGACGACTGACAACAGACTACAATTGAACATATCAACTTAGTCCCGGCTTGGCCAAGCGCTTAGGTTGTCATCAATAAATCATCGAGGGGCCCACAGATATCACTTTTATCCCACTTTGGATAAAAGGAATGGATAAACCTCAACTCAAATGCTCGCTTGCATTTACTGATCGAATCACACACAACAATAAATTTTATAACACCAAGTTACTGGTGCGTTTTCTTATTATCAGTGTGCAACCGACCAACAAATAACAACTCACACGTCTCGATTTCAAGAATATACAATATTATCGTCTCACAATCATTCGTGATAAAATCTATTAAGTGATTCACGTGAGCGTGGGTTTAATCCAATACCCTAATCTTATCAAAGCACTCATGAACTTTGCAACAAACTTGTGCTATGTCTAAACTCTTTAGACAATCTACAGACTTTTCATGACAGTCTTGCTTCATACCTACTTCCAACATATGACCGATTGTGGAGGTTTGAATAACCCAATTATTTTGGAAGTCAAAACATGCAAACTAAAACATAACAATAACACATAATCTTATATGGCCCCATAGTTGTGAGAGTAAATAAAACACTTCTATTTAACCACCATATTGATTACTCAATATTTATCATTTAATGTTTCGGATAATCAACTCATTACTTGAATTAAAACAATAGTTGTCCCATGCTCCGAGCATGCACACTATGTTTACCTATGGTCCATACTCTGTGAAATAGACTAATTGAAAACTTTTTCAATGATGCTCATTTCACAATTTCTTATCCTTATCATTAGTGTAAGAATAAAAATTTCTTACCACTATTAGAATATGTTAGATTATAACATTTTATGCAACGATCCTTTTGTAAAGTCATAGCACAAAAGTCACCAAGACTTGGCCAATGAAATTACTAAGTACTCTATCAGAAATTGTTACAAAACAATTCTATAGATGTGATATCTCACACTCAAAGCACATTCCTTTGAACATCCTTTTTGCATAAAATTTTCTAATCTAGACATAAAATTCTTAATATCCAACTCCCAATATGGATACATTTTCATATTTACCATATGACAGCTCATTCTAAATAGAATCTTATCTATTCATAATAATGTCGATATGGTCCATCCAACACTATACTTCCAACTACTCACAGGCAACAAATCCTTGGCGAACCTTAGATCGTCATTTGATAGTTGTTTAATAATTTTAGTCAAAACCCGTTCTAGTCCCTTTTCCCTCTTAATGCGCTAAGCATTTGGAAAAATTTAGAACGATCAAACATTATAGCATATGCAATCGATCTTATACCCGAAGCGTATGGGACACGATTTATAATGTCTTACATAAAGACATGATACTTTACCAATCTTTTGCTACAATATTTCTAATTGACATGTTCTCACAATTTCAATTATGAGAAAAGGATGCCGTAATCATAACCAAATTTGAGAATGCATTTATCCTTTCCATATATAGAATTTCCTCATGTTGAACCATTTCAACACAACATTCATATATATTTGACTAAATTTGATTAAAATTCCACAATCCAAGCCTTTAGATTTGAAATGAAGTATAACATTCTCTCCCTTAATTATAGCAAAACAACTTTTCAACCCTTGCGACTTTGCAAAGTATAACTCTTGTTTTCTATAATTAATATTGCTAACTTTCAATACTTACCATAATAATCATGCTCCCACCAACACAATGATTATTTCCTTATTAGCATAAGACTTATGCTCCCACTAGCTTTGACATGTATTTAGAAAACAATTGAACTTCCAGAATACAATGCTTATTAAATTCCTTAAGTTCATATTTCTAATACTTGATGCTTTGATAAGCCTTTATCTAAGCTTCTTAACTTCATACACCATTGCCTTAGAAAGCTCACATGTGTGTCTAAGCAAATTCAGAACTTATGTTACTAAGTCCTAAATGTTCAGACTAATTGCCAAATCTCATAATTCGAACTATGAAGAGGGTTGCCGTAATCATAATCGAATTTCAGAATACAATTTACACAACTGCTATCTCCTTAAAATCTCTCTTAGTGAAAGCATTTCCTTACAGTCATTTTCATGAAGGAGAAATACACTTAGATTTTATAGCGTATGTGTTCCTATCCATGTAAATTTGTCATAACAATAATCATAAGACAATGTTTGTGACAAATCCAACTCATATGGACTAAACTTGTTCAATCTTAATTTCTTGCCTCATGGCAGCATGAGTGCCCACCATTGCTTCCAGGTTGTTAAGCAGCTCACCCTTACCTATCAATGTCCTTTCCATTGACCAAGGTGTTTGCCTTTATGTATTCAAATGAGAACTCATAGAACTCACATACATAGTTAACTCAAATGGAATGGCACAAAAACTAGAGTATGTCAGTCACGATAGGTTATAAACCTCAAGTCGTGCGCTAGTGATGATCAACTAGGTTTATTCTTGAATTTGTTCTTGAAACTTTTCAAGACATTTAAGACTCTCACTGACTCCTTGACATATAAGGTTCTCTTTTCAAGAAACATTTCTTGACAAAACAAATATTCAAGAGTTAGTGTAGCTCCTTATCAAGTTTAAAACTTCACTCAATTGGTCCTAGTTGGTCTTTGTCTTATCCAAGACATCACAACTTACCAATTTCAAATGTACAAGAATAAGAAACTTTCTTATTCTACATTTGATAAGTGTTACAAACCTACTTAAGACTTTTCACTCAAGTCACAATCTTGACTTTAAGACTTGATATTGGAACGAAATATGATTGACTTCTTGATTTAACCATTTCTACAATTCTCGATTCCCCTTCTTAGACATGCAATTGCACTAAGACTCGCTTAGAGGATCAACTGAGACATGGCTCTTAATCATTAAGACTTATCATAAAACACAATAAAAGGTACTCTCCCTTTTTCTTAGAATAGAGAAACTTTTATCTTTCTGCCTACTTGATTCTTCTTATTCGTTCTGCTATTGATTGAAACTCTTTCAATCAACTCAGAATTATACTTAATCTTATAAGTATACCCATATTTACTAAACTTTAGTAAATCATTGTCACAACTAGCATTTTTAGCTAGGAAATTCTATCCTCATATAAACATCATCCATTGTAAAAGCATGTACTCTAAGTGAATACAATACTCTATCCTCGTTCAAAATACACCTCATATGTTCAACTAAGGGTTGGAAACCTTAGCAATCCCGGTCCAAGTTCCTTATGAACTAAAATTCTCCTATTGGGCCTAGAAGCCCTAAGTGGGCTCTAAATAGACCACATTCATAAAACTTTAGTATTTGGGCCATGTGGACCTAAAATAATCCATCTTATCTCTAATGAGCCTTGTTGGGCCATAAAAGATTTCATTTTCCCCAATGGGCCGAAAATTTATTTTTTTGGGCTTCATAAATTCGAGTATGGGCCCAAGATGATTCCTTTCCTCTCTCCTTAGCCCAAATAGGCCCATGTTAATAAAAAAAAGAAAGAAGAAAAGAGATAAGAATGGTGAAGGAAATAAAAACAAAAATTGGAAATTATGGGAAAATTTGTGAGGATGCCACCTACTTATTGCATGGTGGATATCCATGCAATGTCACCTCACTTCTCTTCTCTCTCTCTCTCTCTTCTAAATCTCGGCCTAAGGCCATTTTCCCTCACCAAAAATCATTCATGTTTCCTTTCACTCTCAAAAACCCCAAGAACTCTTCCATTTTCTCCTTAAACCCGTGAGTGGGTGTGTGTGCATAAGAAAGTTCATCAAACTCACATACTAGGTAAGTTACTTCACCCTCAAGTTGTATAAATTCATTTATGATCAAATCCCCCTAGAAACATCACAAATCTCTTGATTATCCTACTAGAAACATCATAGTTTTGAGGATCCTCTCAAGAAGCAAGCTAGGCTGAAATCTCTCACTTTCTTCATCAAAAACCGAAACCTTCCAACAAGGTGAGCTTCATACCCCCTATTTTCTGTTTTTATGAGTTTTGTGGGGGGGGGAATACAAGTGAAAGTGTAGATCTATATGTGTTTTGTATGCCTTGTATGATTTCCATGCTTACATGTATGCTTTTGTGTGCTATAATGTTGGATCTAGCCATAAAACCCCTCAAAACCGAGATATACCTTATGTTAAGTGATTTTAGCATTAAATGTATTTCTACATACAAAGTGTTTCAAGAAAAATAGCTAAGTAGTTAGTAACAATTTTCTTTGGGCTAAAAACACAAATTTTGGGCCTAAAATGTGAAAAATACAAAATTAAAGGCCCAAATTGACATATCACGAATTCTGATGGATGAGGTGTGCCAAAACAGTTTCAATAAAACAATTTCTGGAAATTTACTCATTTAGAGGATTAAAAACATAAATTTCAAGCTTAATGGGCTAAAAATGACATTTTCGGCCCAATGAGGCCCATTATGCGAGATTTTCTGTTTTGGAGGGTCAAAACTGTATTTTTCTGTAAAACAGTGAACTATAATTGTTCCAAGTCCTTTTCAAAGGTTTAAAATGCTTTTAAATTTAAAAAGGACCAAAATTGCAAAAATCTTACAATTTGGGCCAAAATTGTCAAAGTTGCGAAAAAGAAGGGTTATAACCGAGAAAATTGCATTTTCAGGGACTTAAACTGTTTTCTATGAAAAATATGCTGAAAAATATTAATTTCAATAATTTTTGGGGTTAAAATGTCAAGAAAATTGATTTAAGGACCAAACCGGAAAGTATTCAATTAAAGGGGTGAAAAAGTAAATTTTACAAACAATGAGGGGCTGAAACAGAAAACTTGCAAGGCTAATTCAATACATGCAATTTGATCAAACAATGGTACCGCGACTATCGACGAAATACAATACACTACAATACCAAAATCGTTGTGAAACGAATTGGTTCGGTCTCGAACCAATGAAAATCCGAAACTACTAACATGGCGACACTACGATTCATACAAATAACGTTTGGGAATTCAATTTACATGCGAGTGTGCACAGACGTCTACGCACCATCTTTGGGCCCCAAAAGTGTAAAATCTTGTTTGTTGGGCCTAGCTAGCCCAATGACCTGATCTTAAGGCCCGAAGACCTTTATTCTACGAAGTGTTGGGTTTCACCGACTTGGCACAACGTAGAGGGACTTTCAATGGCTTGTATACTACTGGTCCCCAAGGGTCCTTTGGTATTGCTAGTAAAATCTACATTTTTTTTGCGAGGCGGGTCGGGGACCCCTCGTACACATTTTTATCCCCAACCGGTTAATAGAGTCATCGAGGTCTTCGTGTCCTCTTACTCTTCGGATGTGGGACGACACGTAGTCAGGGCGGTTGGATAACGTGATTAGTACGGACGACGCCTTCGGGATCGTTAGTATAGCTATAAATTGGGCGTTTGTGTAATGCGTGTTTGTAGCAATTAATCATGCTCAAAAATAATCCAACGTCGCCTGGGAATGAGACTACTCTTTTTGCAATGGTTTCAACGTAACTTCATGGAATTCAAAGGATTAGGAAAACATCGGGTTTTCCTAGGTTTTTCAATACATATCGGATTTGAAATGCATACAATTTTAATGAACAATTTTTACAAGTATATAAACAAACAAGCATACCTATGGATCTTCACGTCTTTTTGACTATACTATTTTCAGAAAATATCGGATTTTCTGGTGGTTTTTCAAACAATACAAAACATTGGATTTCAAACACTACTTATGAACTCACCAACATTTCATATGTTGACGTTTTTCAAAATACTTGTATTCTCAGGGAACCAGTGAATCAAAGGAAATCATATTCAGTGATGGCTTGCAGTTTATTTATGTACGAATCGAACAATTTATTTTTAGGAATGTAATGTTTAAACAATGTATTTCATGTAAACGCTACTGGTTGTACTATATTAATGCATGGTGACGAATGTTGTTATGCTTCATATATATTCAATGTTATGGTATTCAATTGAGTCACAACAGCCCCCGGACGTTTCCGCCGTCTGGTTCGGGGGTGTGACAGGTTGGTATCAGAGCTTTGTTTATAGTGAACTAGCATGTCTAGCCACACATTGATATGCAACTATAAACCAAAAGAGGGACTAACATAACTCTGAACAAAACAAATAAATAAAACACCCTTGCTTGCATTAGGAACGAGAACCTAACACCGAACCAAACGAGATAATGCTAGTATCTCGGTTAATTCAGGACTGTTCTTAGTTGTATCAAGGAGCGGATGTAGCCTGATCAACTACATTCCCTCCAAGGTACAACCATCACATGTCATGAAGAAATCGTGATAGCTAGGAACCTAAAATCATACCCCTTAATCTCCAAGAAGGGAACCTCAACTAAATCTATGCAATAGTCGTAGAGCTATAGGAGTAATTGGTATGTTATTTGTTTCTAGTATTCATAGCCCATTGTGCAATACGCTATAGACGAGTATCATTAGCCAGGAAACCCTATCTCCCTAGTCAAGGAATAGTCGGGTGGCTCGACCCAGAGGAAGAACCCCAGGAGGGACACGAAGTAGAACTCGCAGGTGAACCTGCTGAGTCAATAGTGGACCTCGAAGAGGAAGAGCCGGAGGGCAATGACGATGACGACACGGATGTAGAATCCAATGACATCAATCCTCCATGTAAATCCAGGGGACCGACTTATAGTGTGGGCCCCGGTGACCCCATGCCCCCTCGGGCACCCGATATTTGGGGATAAAGTCACCAGTAGGGAATACGACCACACTACAGTAAGAGTTGAGGTCTCTCTAATTTTAGCCACAGAGGACCAGCTGACCAGGCCCTCCCAGTCTTGGTCTGACACACTCAAGGTATCGATAACCAAGCTCAGGACACCCCAAATCGAACGAAACAAATGTGGGTTGCTATTAAGAGGGATGAGAGGCAAACACGGGAAGTGAATGGAGACTCTCGAGCGAGACAGTTAGTTTGGGAGGTACGCCTACGAGATACCGAGCAACAAGTAGCTCGTCTCCGAGGTGCATCCACTTCATCAGCATCACCACCAGACACTTCCCGCCACGACTAGGATCAGCCTTTTCTAGTTTCCCCTACTATCCGACATGACTCTCCTTCGTGTACTAAGATGGTACTTACCCCTGAAACATTTATGTGTTATATTTATTTCATATTGCTACAAAGACTCAATTATATGCACAAGCGAACCCTCGAGACCACTAGATACTTAAGGATCTCGAAACTAAAACAACCCATATAATCTAAGGATAGACGTAACAATCGTGCCAAATCTGTGATCACCTACTACCGCAAATACATCATAGGGATGTAGATGGAGGCAGTAAGAATTATACAACAAGATGCAAAATTTATAGAGTACAACCAGGAATGACAATCATTACTTACGATCTGGGTTATCAACGTGCATCAGGAAAATGCCATCCCGCAAGAATAACAAGCGCACCCGCGAGACACCACTCCTGCAGATGGACTCTGCTACATTTCAAGCTGCTGTAATGGCAGCAGTAACCGCTGCTATGGCACAGATCAATGCAAACAACCCTAATGGAGGCAGGAATAGCATTGACAACTCCAATCAAAGGAACAAACATGGAAACCAACAAGTGACAACTTGTCGAGGAACTCCAAACCCCAAGCTTAAGAGCAGGAAGCTGAGGTCTGGAGGTAAGAGAAAGGGACAACACACTCGAGGGTTCTCAAGGGAGCAACGTGTTGTTGCTGTTCATGCGACCACGACCCCTATTACACCAGCAGCCAGGAGACCATATGCTGGAAACCTTCCAAAATGCAACCAGTGCAAATTCCATCATAATGGAGCCTGCAGGGAGATGCATTGCAACAAATGCAACCGAAAGAATCACATCGCCAAATTCTATAGAACTTATCCATGTCGGAATCGTCAGCCAAATGAAAACGACAACAATCGCAACAACCCTAACAACGACACCAATGATGAGACCAGTCGCACCTGCTATAGGTGTGGAGGAACTGGTCACATCAGGCGCAATTGCCCTAAGGATAACAATCGAGGAGCAGAAGGATCAGAAATGGTCCTGACCTTGGGTCAAGGCGAAGCAATCCAAAACCCAACGGTTGTTACTGGTACGTTCCCACTTGACAACTCTTTCGCTTACCTCTTATTCAATGGTAAATCCGAGTGAAGTTTCAGTTAGTAACAAATTCAAACACTTACTAAAACAACATCCCCAAAGCCAAGCTAAGCCTTTTCAATGGACATGGCCAATGGGGAAAAATGATTTAATCTAGGGTACTCATGTGGAGTACACCTTAACACTAAACAACATTTCATTACAAGTAGGTTTCATGCCAGTAAATATTAGGAGTTTTAATGTGATAATTGTCATGGTTGGGTTAAGCCCCCACCGTGCTGATACCATGTATCGCGAGAAGGCCGTTTCCTTTCACCTTCCTAATCACGAAAACTCTAATAATCCATGGTGATAAACCTGGTGCAAATCCTCTTCCTATCTCGTGCATCAAGGCACAGAAGTGCCTGCACCATACGAACTACGTTTTCCTTGCTTAGGTTGTGGGCAAGACCAAGGAAGAAGTAAGCAAACAAGGTATTCCAGTAGCATATGATTTTTTTTTTCAAATGTGTTTCCCAAGGAACTTTCGGGAATATCCCAGAGAGACCGGTCGAATTTCGAATCGACCTCATACCGGGAATCACATCAATTACCAATTCACCCTATAGGTTGACTCCCGCCGAAAATTCACAAGTTATCCAGTCAACTGAGTAGGATTGTTGCGCAAAGGATTCATCGGACCAAGCTTCTCACCCTGGAGAGCTCTGGTCTCGTTCTTCAAGAAGACGGATCCTTCAAAAGGCACATCGATTTTAGGAAATTGAATAAGCTCCCTATAGAAAATCGATACCCACTTCCTCGGACTGACGATCTATTTGGCAAGCTCCAAGGAGCTAGTTACTTCTCTAAAAAAAATAGATCTAAGAACCGGTTATCATCAACTTCGAGCCCGATAAGAGGACATTCCAAAACTGCCTTCCGAACTCGTCACGACCATTTCAAATTCATTGTGATACCCTTCGGTCTAACGAATGCTCCCACGGTATTCATGAACCTTACGAACCGAGTTTCCTAACCATTCCTAGTTAGCCTTTTCACTATTTTCATCGATAACATACTCATCTGCTCACAAGGCGAGAACGAAACACTATCATCATCCACGACCAGCCTTGAAAGCATCAAAATTGGGAATGTCGCGATGAAAGTACTACATGGATGGATAAAACTCTCGAAGTCGAAGGACGAAGCTTGTTGTTATAAGAGTTGAGTTGGGCATTATTTGGGTGATCGTCGATAGGTTAACCCAATCTGCCCATTTCCTGCCAATACAAAAATCGAACAAGATGGAAGGATTAGCTTGGATCTATATCTAGGAGATCGTGAGACTCCATGAAATATCGGTATCTACTATCTCGGATCGAGATAACAGATTTTCTTTAAGACTATGGCAATCACTTTAGAGGACTATGGGAACATCACTAGACATAAGCGTTGCTTACCACCTTCAAACCAATCGCCAAAGTGAACGAACCATTTGACCACTCAAATTCATACTACAAGTCTAGGTGTTTGAGTTCAACAAGTCAGGGGATACCCGGTTTCCCTTGACTAAATTCTCGTACAATAACAACTATCGCACGAGCATCAAGAATGCTCCTTTCAAAAACCCTTTATAGTCATAAATGCATATCACTTGGTGGTACTCTCATGAGACCAGAAACCACTAACAAAACAACAGAGAAGATAATCCAAATCAAAGCTGGACCTCAAGCATCGCGAGACCGATAAAGGAGCTCTGCTGACAAGCGGCGTAATCCATTAGGATGGCAAGTCGGGGATCGCGCATTATTAAAGGAATCACCTGGGAATTGAATGACTCGCTTTATGAACCAAGAAAACTAAACCCACGATACATCGGACTGTTCGAGATTCTTGCTCGGATTGGTCCAAAGACATACAGGCTGTAGCTGCCTGTAGAGCTCAGCAACGTGAACCCTGTGTTCTGTGTCTTGAATCTGAAAAGGATGTATATCAGATGACACTCATATCATTCCTTTACGAGAAATCGGAGTAAGCAAGAATCTCATGTTCGTCAAAGAACCAGTCAAGGTATTGGGTAGGGAAGTAGAACATACAAAACAAAGCCCCATTATGATTGTGAAGGTTCCATGGAACGCTAAGCGTGGACCGAAATTCACATGGGAGACGTGCAGATCAGATGAAGTGCCTATTCTCTCATTCGCAAACCTATCCTTAGAAAGAATTTCGGGATGAAATTCCCTCTAACGGGGGGATGATGTCACAACTAGCATTTTTAGCTAGGAAATTCTATCCTCATATAAACATCATCCATTGTAAAAGCATGTACTCTAAGTGAATACAATACTCTATCCTCGTTCAAAATACACCTCATATGTTCAACTAAGGGTTGGAAACCTTAGCAATCCCGGTCCAAGTTCCTTATGAACTAAAATTCTCCTATTGGGCCTAGAAGCCCTAAGTGGGCTCTAAATAGACCACATTCATAAAACTTTAGTATTTGGGCCATGTGGACCTAAAATAATCCATCTTATCTCTAATGAGCCTTGTTGGGCCATAAAAGATTTCATTTTCCCCAATGGGCCGAAAATTTATTTTTTTGGGCTTCATAAATTCGAGTATGGGCCCAAGATGATTCCTTTCCTCTCTCCTTAGCCCAAATAGGCCCATGTTAATAATAATAAAAAAAAAAAAAGAAAGAAGAAAAGAGATAAGAATGGTGAAGGAAATAAAAACAAAAATTGGAAATTATGGGAAAATTTGTGAGGATGCCACCTACTTATTGCATGGTGGATATCCATGCAATGTCACCTCACTTCTCTTTTCTCTCTCTCTTCTAAATCTCGGCCTAAGGCCATTTTCCCTCACCAAAAATCATTCATGTTTCCTTTCACTCTCAAAAACCCCAAGAACTCTTCCATTTTCTCCTTAAACCCGTGAGTGGGTGTGTGTGCATAAGAAAGTTCATCAAACTCACATACTAGGTAAGTTACTTCACCCTCAAGTTGTATAAATTCATTTATGATCAAATCCCCCTAGAAACATCACAAATCTCTTGATTATCCTACTAGAAACATCATAGTTTTGAGGATCCTCTCAAGAAGCAAGCTAGGCCGAAATCTCTCACTTTCTTCATCAAAAACCGAAACCTTCCAACAAGGTGAGCTTCATACCCCCTATTTTCTGTTTTTATGAGTTTTGTGGGGGGGGGGGGGGGGGAATACAAGTGAAAGTGTAGATCTGTATGTGTTTTGTATGCCTTGTATGATTTCCATGCTTACATGTATGCTTTTGTGTGCTATAATGTTGGATCTAGCCATAAAACCCCTCAAAACCGAGATATACCTTATGTTAAGTGATTTTAGCATTAAATGTATTTCTACATACAAAGTGTTTCAAGAAAAATAGCTAAGTAGTTAGTAACAATTTTCTTTGGGCTAAAAACACAAATTTTGGGCCTAAAATGTGAAAAATACAAAATTAAAGGCCCAAATTGACATATCACGAATTCTGATGGATGAGGTGTGCCAAAACAGTTTCAATAAAACAATTTCTGGAAATTTACTCATTTAGAGGATTAAAAACATAAATTTCAAGCTTAATGGGCTAAAAATGACATTTTCGGCCCAATGAGGCCCATTATGCGAGATTTTCTGTTTTGGAGGGTCAAAACTGTATTTTTCTGTAAAACAGTGAACTATAATTGTTCCAAGTCCTTTTCAAAGGTTTAAAATGCTTTTAAATTTAAAAAGGACCAAAATTGCAAAAATCTTACAATTTGGGCCAAAATTGTCAAAGTTGCGAAAAAGAAGGGTTATAACCGAGAAAATTGCATTTTCAGGGACTTAAACTGTTTTCTATGAAAAATATGCTGAAAAATATTAATTTCAATAATTTTTGGGGTTAAAATGTCAAGAAAATTGATTTAAGGACCAAACCGGAAAGTATTCAATTAAAGGGGTGAAAAAGTAAATTTTACAAACAATGAGGGGCTGAAACAGAAAACTTGCAAGGCTAATTCAATACATGCAATTTGATCAAACAATGGTACCGCGACTATCGACGAAATACAATACACTACAATACCAAAATCGTTGTGAAACGAATTGGTTCGGTCTCGAACCAATGAAAATCCGAAACTACTAACATGGCGACACTACGATTCATACAAATAACGTTTGGGAATTCAATTTACATGCGAGTGTGCACAGACGTCTACGCACCATCTTTGGGCCCCAAAAGTGTAAAATCTTGTTTGTTGGGCCTAGCTAGCCCAATGACCTGATCTTAAGGCCCGAAGACCTTTATTCTACGAAGTGTTGGGTTTCACCGACTTGGCACAACGTAGAGGGACTTTCAATGGCTTGTATACTACTGGTCCCCAAGGGTCCTTTGGTATTGCTAGTAAAATCTACATTTTTTTTGCGAGGCGGGTCGGGGACCCCTCGTACACATTTTTATCCCCAACCGGTTAATAGAGTCATCGAGGTCTTCGTGTCCTCTTACTCTTCGGATGTGGGACGACACGTAGTCAGGGCGGTTGGATAACGTGATTAGTACGGACGACGCCTTCGGGATCGTTAGTATAGCTATAAATTGGGCGTTTGTGTAATGCGTGTTTGTAGCAATTAATCATGCTCAAAAATAATCCAACGTCGCCTGGGAATGAGACTACTCTTTTTGCAATGGTTTCAACGTAACTTCATGGAATTCAAAGGATTAGGAAAACATCGGGTTTTCCTAGGTTTTTCAATACATATCGGATTTGAAATGCATACAATTTTAATGAACAATTTTTACAAGTATATAAACAAACAAGCATACCTATGGATCTTCACGTCTTTTTGACTATACTATTTTCAGAAAATATCGGATTTTCTGGTGGTTTTTCAAACAATACAAAACATTGGATTTCAAACACTACTTATGAACTCACCAACATTTCATATGTTGACGTTTTTCAAAATACTTGTATTCTCAGGGAACCAGTGAATCAAAGGAAATCATATTCAGTGATGGCTTGCAGTTTATTTATGTACGAATCGAACAATTTATTTTTAGGAATGTAATGTTTAAACAATGTATTTCATGTAAACGCTACTGGTTGTACTATATTAATGCATGGTGACGAATGTTGTTATGCTTCATATATATTCAATGTTATGGTATTCAATTGAGTCACAACAGCCCCCGGACGTTTCCGCCGTCTGGTTCGGGGGTGTGACAATCATGACGAATATCTTTGTCACTCTTGTGGTAGACTTGATCAACGTACAACCTAGTGTACTCAATCTCCTAGTCCTTTAATTGACACTTTGTCAAAGAATTAGTCTAAATTTCCCAAATGTGAAAGTTTTTCATTCATCATACAATACACATTGCATGATTCCAAGTTTCTATCCACTTGAAACTTGGGTGATGAGAAACTCTCCCTATTTGATAAACTCTCGACACTTCCACAAATAACCTAATTAAGAATCAAATCCATTTTGCTAATAATAGAAATACACAAACATCAATTTTTTCATACACGCCATTGTAAGGATAAATAAATAAGATAAAACTCAAAATTTATTTTATTGCGGAAAAACTTGTCCTTACAATGCAATTCAACTGAAAAACTATGCTATTACATATTTCTTAGCAATCTACCCTAACTCTAAAGTAGCAGCTCAAAAATCTGATCTTTGAATCCATGCGATCGAAATCCATTTCTTCGTGATCAGATTCAACACGCTTCTTCCTTAAGCTTCCTTTCTTTTCTTCGATCCTGCAAAACATCAAAATGTAATCTTATCACATCATGTATTAAGAACAAAAAATAGGAACTTATAGAGTTAGTTAATGGATTTTACCTGAAGTAGAGCCATACGTCTTGACTCTTCCATCTCTTAGATCTCTCAGGTAAACAGGACAGCTTCGTCTCAAATGCCCCTTCTCTTGGCAGTAAAAGCAAATGGAATCCTTTGGCACATTACATGGGGCAATCTCATGCTCAGTCCTTTTTGGACTTCCAATGTTGCCAGTGTCCATTGAATCTTGGGAGTTTGACTCACCAGACAAATTTTCTTGACCAGCATGCCAAATCATTGTTGATTCAGCAGCTATAAGCAAATAAGTGAGATCAATTAGGGTCACTTCGTGTTCCACCATATAGTACTCTCTTACGAACTCACTATATGATTCAGGAAGTGACTGAAGAACCCAGTCAACAGCCAACTCACCTGAAATCTCGACACCCAACATCCTTAACTAGTCAATGTGTGACTTCACCTCTAAGACGTGTGCACACACTGGTTTCCCATCTTCGTGTTTACTTGCCAAAAGGGCTTGAGTGAGCTTGAACTTTTCAAACCTTTGAACTTGTGGGTCAGGAAGAACAATTGGAGGAGGTGGAGGAAGTGAAGCATGACTCGCATTTCCTTGATCGTATCTTGGAACGTCATCTTCATTTGGAAAACTTGTTCCAAAGGATTTGGGAAGACCATTGTAAGATTTAGACATCTACAAAACGGGAGAAAATTCAAGTCAGTTGATAAGAATCCTTGATGTAACACCCAAAATGAAACATCAAGGCTAGGATTCAACACAATACTCTACAACCTAGAAGAGGGATGCCGTAATCTAATTGCAGAATATTTGAAGGTAGGTAAATGATGTTTTACCAATTTCCACCATGAAAAACGAAAAAGAATTAAGTTTTGAATGTATTGAAACTCCTAGATCTTTTGAGATTCATTGAACTTTTCAATGACATGTTTAATCTTGATTATGCCCTTCAAGTTTGGGACTGGGATGCCGAGGATCGCAAACAAGGTGTGAATAACCATACGAATCTACGTGGTGCACTCAATGCTACTATCACCTAATCAATGTGGCGGTTAGCCACACACGCTCCATTGATCTATGATAAACATCGAGCCACCCTTCGCCACCAATTCCAAACCCAATTTAGTGTGCCGGTTAACCACACACACTCCACTAACGTCTCGGCAAGGGTACAAAGTGTAATTCCATGGATTAGCATACAAGTTCACATTTTGCCTAAAGTAACTATGATTTGGGAATTTGAAAAGGCATGTAGTTACTTTGTACTTCATTATACTTATAATGGAAGGTTTCATCCTATCCTACCTGTTCGGCTAACGACCCTCCACTAGTCAAGAGTGCAGTGGGTAAGAGTGGATACCTATTCAATCCCCATTTTATAGGCAATTTTCTTAAACACCCCTTATAGACCAGCTTCGTGAATGAGGCCTACTAACGGTAAGACTAACTGTTTACTCATACACACACACACACACACACACATATATATATATATATATATATATATATATATATATATAATATTAGACTTTTAATGTCATATATAGTATAGGGTGTATTTTACACTTTTAAAATACTAGGTGGCTTAATTTAATAAATTATACTTTTAATTTAATTAAATGTAAACCAAAATTTTATGAGTTTATTAAATCTCTTTTAATTATACACATTAATTAATAAATAAAACCATAAGGGTGTGATTTGAACTTTTCAAATTACTAGAGTTTTAGAATTTAGTACATCAAAATTAAACATTTTAATCAAATTTTAAATTCCAAAACTTGAAGGCAAGTTTTGAAACTTTTCAAAACTATCTAGGTTAAATTACAAATAATTAAATTAAACAAATAATTGGTAATTATCTAAATTTAACGTAATTCAATTTCTTGCAAGATAATTCATCAAACAACTCAAATAATTAAATATTATCTTATAAGGCAATAAATATTTGATTAATTGGTAATTATCTTCTATTTTGGTAAGGATATTCACCAAAAATCAATAAAAATTGGATTTTATTAATTAAAAACGTTTATGGTAAGTATCCCAAGCCAAAACAGCAAGAAAATCGCCAAAAAATTGCTGCCAAACCCTTGGACTCGCCGAGTCAGCCTGACTCGCCGAGTTCATCTACTGACTCGCCGAGTCAGTCAGCCAATAAACTATCAAATAAGCATCAATTCATCAACAAATAGCCATAGGCTCTGATACCACTGATGGGTTTCGAGCAATACATCATTCCTATGGTGTACATGCAAACCCTAACAACTTTTGGATCTAGTTTGTCTAATGAACATGCAGTTGAATATTCAAAGCTATAAACCCTAGATCTAGCATACAATTAATAATATTAACATAAAATAGGGTTTAGATCTAACCTTTGATTGTTATATAGCAATAACAATCAGTTCCTTGACTTAAGAAAGCTTAGTGCCTCAAATGTTGCACCTCTAATGGAGTCACAAACACCACTAAGCAACAAGAATGAGGAGAGAAGAGAGAGAAGCACCCAAAATCGTCCAGAAACCCTAAGGGAATCATTCACCACGTTTGTGGGGCATAGGGGCTCCTTAAATAGGTAGGCAATTAGGGTTATCTAACAAGGAAACCCTAATTTGACTGCTTAATCCTTAAGCAGCCCATGAACTCCTTCTTTAAAAGCCTTGGACGATTTCTAATGGGTTTCCCCATAGAATCCGTCCACTCCACCTTCTATGGAGTCCATAAGCCCATCTATGTAATTATCTTATAATTACACAATAAGTCCCTTAAGTTTAATTAATCTCTTTTAGCCATAAAATTAATTCTTGACTAATATTAATTAAACAATATGATTTCTCCTTTAATATATTATTCTCATAATATATTAATAAATCATAATTAAACCTTTCCCTCCTTAATTCATCCTACATATTGCTATGGTGAAGGCAATCCAAAAGGACCATGCTCATAATTTGGTCAAGTACATACCAAAATAGTTATGGACTTAGACACTAATCCAACAAATATGATGCTAAAATCTAAACTCTTAAAATAAAATATACCTTCGTGTTTAAAAAAACATCTTACTTTCTGAGATTTTCCAGAAAAAGGAATTATGGACTCAAATATCTAAATATTTGTATAAAAGATATTATAAAAATGTATCGTATCAATGGTAGGATGCTAAAATATGAACATTTAAAATAATATAAATGAAAGCTCATTTATTTCAAATTAGCAACATACTTAGATACTGTGTATTTCAAGATTATAAATATCTTACTTTTGTATGAAAGTAGGATGCTAAAAATTGTTCGTTTTATAAAAATATCATTGAAAGTTCTAGCCTTTTTGCATTCAGTTGCTACTAAGAGGCTGTTTCGCAGGATTTGAATTTTTAAGAGATCTGAATTTCTAAGAGGGTCTGAAATTTTAAGAGTTGAATGTTTAACATACTATTTGGTTGGGACCTCTGAATTGATGTGCTGAATTATTAAAATGACCATTTTACCCTTCTATTTTTTTTATTGAATTCAAGTGTTTGTTTAGAAAATAACATAATGGATTTCTTAAATACGTATTAAAAAATATATAAACACCATATAAAATCCAAATTTAGCATAAATCAAAATTAAACACAAATCCAAATCAAACATAAATATTTTTAAATCCACAAAATCATACTAAAATACGAATAAATTTGACCCAATTGATTCGCAATCTGGTCACGCAAGTTATCCATGTATTCATTGCATTGTGAACCCCATCACATCATGTACGTTTTGGCCATCATTCTCTCCCCTTTGTGCTTGACCATTGTTCTCCTCGAACGCCATAAATAACTCATCATGAATATCACATTTCCTTATGAAATTGTGGACTTCAAAACAAGCAACGACTATAACTCTTTGCATTGAAAAAGGAAAATGAGCCATTTGCTTTAGGGTTGGGAATCTCGCCTTTAAAACACCGTAAGCACGTTCAATAACATTTCTGAGTTGCGTATACGCATGATTGAATTGTTCTTCCTTAGTTTACGCACGTCGCCGTCGATAATCAGATAACCAATACCTCGTGTTGCGACACGAGTGTTGGTGTATGCAGCATCGCAAAGGTAATATTTATCTATACACATGAGTGAAGGAAGTATTATATATAGAAATTTAAAATCGTATTTTAGAATAAACTGAAAAAGAATTACAAACTTAGAGGAGGGAATGGAAAGCCCGAAGTCGGGTTAAATGCAACTTTTTTCAAAACTCACGAATCATGTGTGATACCCTCCAACCAGCCCATACGAATGTGAATATCACATCAAAATCACAAATTCTTAAAACATTTTGATAGCATTCACTTTTCCTCTTCCCCTGTAGGGAGTTTGTTGATCAGCAGGCATGAATGCATGTACAAGAGTTCCATCTAACACACCTATTGCTCCAGGAAATATTTCTTTTAGCCTATGATGTCTCTCTGAGGAATTCATGGTTGCATTAGAATTCGTTGGCACTATAATTTCTGTTGTAAAAATCATCGTTGCATTTAGCACCTCATGAAAGAATTTATGTACACTTTCTGTGGAGTGTTGAAACCTTCGTTTGATAATCCTGAACCGTTTATTATGTGCTATATTTGTCAAGAACATAGCCATCTTTTCTTCAACTCTTATATGCCTACTACTTTGAAACCAATTGTTTCATCTAAAATGATTGCATAAAAGTACAATATTGTAATGACCCAAAAATCAAGGGTAAAAATTTTATTTTTATTATAATCAAAACAAAGATATCTTTTAATCCAAGCATTCCAAAAACATTGTTAATTAAAACATTTATCAGAGTTCGTCTGCAAATCACGTATTGCGGAAAACACGGGTGTGCACTGCGATCAAGTCGGGCCCTTCCTTTCCAAACCGATAATTTTTGAAACCATAAACAAAACTATAAGCAAGAAGCTTAGTGAGTTCCCCAGAGCATACCCCACACAATCCACATAATCACATAATTATATTAGCTATAAAAGCTACATAAACCAAATAAGCCATGCATATAAACATATAGGGATGTCTTGGAAACCATCCAAGGTCTTACACCATGTGCCACGGGAAACCCCCACGTGGTCTTTACTAGCCGCCACTGGAACCCCCACGTGGTTTTGGCTCACTGTCGTGGGAACCTCCACACGATCTTCCCTAATTATAGAAATATCATACGAACTAAACATGTAAACATACTAGGAAGCCGTGGAAACCCTCCAAGGACTTATACCAATTGCCATAGGAACCTCCTCATGGTCTTAACATATTGCCATGGGAACCCCCAACGACTTCCATACAAGTGTCATAGCGACGTATCATCCAATCAACTATATATATATATATATATATATATATATATATATATATATATATATCTTAAAATGGGCCAGCCTTGGTGCCTTGGACCCATTGGTATGGTGAGAAACCTCGAATGCAGAAGCTTTCCGAATGAAATCCTTAGCTGATGCCCTGTCCACTTCCCAAGCTGTCAATACCAATCAATATACCCAGTTAGCAATTGGGTTCCATGCTATAATCCTTAATCCATACATGGGGTAAGATATCTATTCTACCCCTAGCCCAATATTATCCAAAACTAAGGCCCAAGCCCAAAACCAAATAAGCCCGAAACTCCAAATCCATAAAAGTTCACTAATGGCCCAATTTTCCAAATTGAGCCCAAAACCTTGCATGGGCCTTACCCTAAAGTCCAATAACTTATTCCCAATCCAAACATACCTCCTTAACTGGTCCAACGATCCACAAACCCAAATAACAACCCAAACCCAAAATGGCCCACAAAGCCTAATAAGGTCCAATCCATCATGGACCTAACCCAAGAAGGATCGAGGTCCAAAGAGGCCTAAAATAATGAATGGTCAACCTAGTTAACTCCTGGTCAGAGTCAAGGTCAACACTCCATGTTAACCCAACTTGTCGAGTGCATCTAACAACTCGGCGAGTTCCTTCAGTTCTTAGAAAACCGAGGAAAAACCTAAACAACTCGCCGAGTTATCTTACCAACTCGCTGAGTTCACTCTATATACAGAAAATGGGAAAACCCAATCCAACTCATCGAGTTTCCCTTGTCTTAACATATTCAACCCTTTTCAGTCGATTCTAAAGCCCCAAACTACAGATCCAACCACCTAGGGTTAAGATACCACATAAAGTTGCTAACTTTACATCTATGCAAGGCATCAAAGGGATAAAAACACTTAATCAAAGCTTGTCAAGGGACTTAGAACATGAAGGAGGGCCAAGACTTGATAAAGTTGGCAACTTTAAGTCCCCAAAGGCCCTGAGATGTCCATATCTAAAGCCATATCTTCATATCATGCTCAAAACCAAGAATGGTGCCAAAATAGGCTAATAATGGCCATAAACTTTCATAGAAGAAGATCTAAGCAATGAAAGGTCAAGATTTCGACTTTGTACCTTAAAATGGTTGCCACCTTAGAGTAAACACCAGATCTACATCCTCTCCCTTCAGCTATGCATTCAAGTTTCTTCTCATAAACACCAAAAATGCACTCCTTAAGCCCTCACACACTCAAATGGGAGATGAGACACGATTTAGGGTTTCTCTGGACAAAGGGGGTGATAAGGGAGGCTACAAGTGAGGCTTAAGGCCTTTAAATAGGGTACAAACCCTGAAAATTAGGGTTTTCCTTTCCAGTGTCTACTCGTCGAGTTGGGGCCTTCCAACTCGTCACCGAAGTCCCGCGTCCTCATAAATGATCTCTACTCGATGAGTTGGAGCTCCCCACTCATTGAGTTCTAACCCAAAACCCTAAAAAATCTGAAAATAATTTGACACCTGAGACGAGCGTTACATACATACGCTTCGCGTGAAACACGTATCAACTCATGACATTGTGTAGAAGTTCCATGTAACAATTCTTGTGTATGTTGATGAGCGCTCATTTCTGAATTGTTATCAATTGGCCTTCCGATTCTATTGGATGCTAGATTCAACCAATATCAACATAGTAAAATGAAAATGCAATTTCTTCATCCGAATCCATATGGAATCTGTTATTTTGAAAATACATAACAATTATATTAACAACATATAACATAAAAATTCATCCAAAACATCAAGTCATTCATGTCATATAAAAATCTAGTTCAAACTAAAGATCAAGTAATACGAAACATCAAGTCAAAACATCCAGTTATCCAAAAAAATCATCAAATCATTCAAAACATCTACTTATCCAAAAAAACCATAAAATCATTCAAAACATCTACTTAGCGAAACATTCCATAATGTGCTCCAACAGTCTTGACCAAATTCTCACAAATAGCTGGATTAATGGTTAACCACATGTGCCTCTTATCCGCACCTTCACCAAAAATAGCAACAACAGTAGTGTATCTTGGATCAAATATTCCTCATCCTAACTTCTCCCACTTTTCCATACATGCACCCAAATTTGAAGAAGCATACTTTTCCACAAATATCTTAGCAATTGTTGCAATATCTTCCCCGATTTCAAGCAATCTTGAATTCAACGCCTCTTTGCCCTTATCTTTTTACTTTTATTTTGACTCTTTGCCGTATCTGTAGTATTTTGTTTTTTTGATTGAGCGGAGGACTCCTCACTGAGACCTATAGTTTCTTGTGGAGTGCAATTGATGTCGTCAAAGTCATGCAAACTATAGTGGATTGAATCTTGAGTAGGACGGGAAAGAGTAGAAGTTGGCCCCTAACTATGAATGTTTGTCGCAGTCACACCTTCAAACAACTATGTATAAAGGTCAGGGTACGGTGGTGGCGTGCGTTTCAAAGAATCCACATGTTTGTTTGACTGTTTGGAAAAAATATTTTATTATTTAAATATGATAATATATTTTTTATAACTAAACAAAATACATTCGATTCTAGTTCCCATTCTTCTTTGGAAAGATTGAAAGTGTTGGTTGTTGAATTGTATACATTGCCGGTTTTGTTTTTTAACTTCAAAAAAGCACCAAACTTTGACTTTAGGTAGTCATAGCGGTTCTTCATTTGTTTTTGGTTGGCAATAAATTTATGTTCAATTTTTTAAGGTTTCAGCTACATTCCTCCAAGATAGTGCTTTCAAACTACTCCTTTCCCGTCCACTGACCGTAACTTCACGTAAACAAGCTTTTAGAAACGTTTTCTTTACACCTTCAACCTTCCAACTAATCCTATCATTCTTTTCTCCCATTTCTTTGATCAATTCAACAAAAAAAATGCATGTTTTAGCAACAAGTTAAGCATTGCAAACACACATTTTCAACAACAATTTAAGCAATATAAAGGAACATTTTCAACAAAACAAATGCATAATTCAGCAAAACTAATGGATATTTCATGATAACAGCAAGAACATATATGATTTCACTATAACATCAAACACAAATATTATGTCAGCAACAACATTGCAACATAATACTCAAACATAAAAACATTAAACATAAAAATTTGAGTATAAAAAATCAAACATAACATAAAAAATTCAACATCAACATTTTATCATATCCATTGAACACATTCAAGATTCGATCATATAACATCAAAATCGAGCATATAACATCAAAAATCGAGCATATAACATCAAATATTGATTTTGATTGAACAAATCAGAAACTAATAGCATAACAATTTCGATTTTTGATTTTCAAGTTTGAGGGGAAAGAAGGAAGAAATAGAAGAAGACCAATGAATTCAATTTTAAAAGAAAAAGAGAAACAAACCTGCTGCGGTCGGCAGAAGAACGAGTTGGAGACGGAAGACCTTGCGGCGGCGGCGGAGGAAGGCGGCGTTGTTGGGTGTAGCGTCGTCGACGTTTTGGGTGGGCGGCGCTGTCGGAAATTGAAGAGAAGAAGATGTGAAGCAAGCAGACGCGAAGGGAAGAAAAGAAGAGGAGAGGTCGTTCCTGTTTAGGGAAAATAAGAAAGGCGTGTCTCTTTTTTTTTTTCTTTTCTTTTTTTCTTTTTCAGACTTTGTTTAATATCTGAAAAAAATGAGAGACATTTTTAATTTTAAGATGTAAAAAATAATGCGCAAACAAGCGCTCTGAATTTGAAATTTTAAGACATTGCCTCTTAATATTGCAATTAAGAGGTAAACAAACAAACCCTAAGTCCATCCATTTAGTAGCTACATGGTATAATAATGTGATACATGTACCAATAATAGAAACAGATACATACACAATAACATAGACGGATATGGATAATAAAAATTACTGTATTACCCTTTATGCATTCAGTTTACATGAACACATATAAAATATAATTAAGTTTTTTTACTTTCATTTTGTTTCCTCCATCATATTTGCAATTTAAAGTTACTATGATACACATTACTAAAAAAGATACATTTACTTTCAGTTTTGTTTTTTTAAAAGCATCTTACTTTCTGAAATTTTGTAGAAAAAGGAATTATGGATTCAATGGAGGATTTGATCTTGAGTTTATTTATCAAGAAGTTGAAGTAGAAATCTATTGAGTCAAGTAGGATGCGTTTCAATAATCAAATATGCGTTTCAATAATCAAATAAGAACAACTACTAAGGTTTTTACTAATTTTGAAAGCGAAATTGCAACAGATACACGTACTTTCGATTATATATATATATATATATATATATATATATATATATATATACATTCTAAAAAAACATATTTTTTTGTGAAATTTTGCAGAAAAAGGAATGATGGACTCACAAGATTAGTAGATAACCCCCGCTAACTGTATAACATGAGATGTTTTTAGAAAACTAAAAGTACATTGGTATTAAAGTATTTTCAGAAAAAAGTTATAATTACTAGTTTATGAAGATGAACTAACCCGATTTGTTATGATGTCTCTTTTGTAGAAATCGTAATCTTGAACATGAGAAAACACAATACACTTCAACAATTGGAATGAAAGTTGAAAACGTGTTACTGATATGAAATATAGATGGAATAAAAAATATTTATTATTAGAATATTAATTTCAAATTGCTAAATCCTAATAAAGGTTCATCAAAATAGATAGGACTTGTAATTAAAGATTTGAACATAAATTGCTATTGTTTGTTGATGCGTATGGCGAGCTTGATCTATCCAAAGCTGTGTGATCGGATTCTTTGTCGCCTCCGCACAATATCAAGAGAAGAAAGTCGTTAGTCGTTAGCCGTTCCCGGGAGAGTGCTCCCGGAAGAACGCTCCGACAGTCAAGTTAGAGTGTTTCTAGGGTTTCTCTGTGTGTATATAAGTCAGAGAAGAGTGCTTACCTTGTGAGTCCAAGGGTGTATCCTTTTGTACCTAGCGCTTTTGCCTAGTCCGTACCAGACAATATCGCTTTTTGGGGGAGACAGGATCAGGGGCGTTGATTAGAGGATCATGCGCCTTTGACCGTTAGAGCGCTCTCATTGGTCTTGACGATAATGGCCTGACCCTGCTACTTGTCTCTTGACCGTATCTTTTGTCTTGGAGTTGGGAGCGTCCTTTGGCTGGCACGAGCCTTTCGTTGGGACTCCATAAGTGCTCCTAGCGGGCACTGAAGCCTTTTGTTGAGGCGCCCTGCTAATGGGAGCGTTGGCGGACGCTGAGCTTACTGAGCCCGACCTGGCCGACACGCTAAGGCCTTGGCCAGGGTGTGGTTTTACCGTGCTGGCTTAGGCACATCATCATTTGCAAATGTGGAATTTGAATGTTATTTGAACCAAAAAAATTCGGTAATTTGATGAAAAATCGGGATTATAATTAATATCTATCAATTTATGATTTCTTTTTGTAGTAATAATTAAAATTATTTTTAAAAAATGACACGTGGCATTATAATACGGTAGAATAGGACATGCGTCACAATGATTTTGTTTATTAGATGATGAGTAGATACATAGATTAAGATTCCGAATAAAAGGAAAATCTCAAAAGTCTTTTTAAAATCAATTGATTTCTCACGTTGAGGAATCATACAATAATATTCGGATTTTGACCCATAAGTCTTTCTAAATTTTATAGAATGAGTGGTCTCTAACTCCAAGTATATGTTCTTATTTAGATTAAGAATAAAACGAAAAACCAAGTCAAAAGTCTTTTTAAAATCATGTTCTTATTTAGATTACGAATAAAACGAAAACCAAGTCAAAAGTCTTTTTAAAATCAATTGATTTCTCACATTGACTTCATGTAATCATAAATTCACAATCATTTAACTTACGAAAATTGATTTTACTTGATCATCCGATTAATTACAACAAGAGATGGCCTCATCAATTGAAATAATGGAATCAAATCTCACAACATCAAGTAAGCATATTCTGTTTATAGAGTTCTTCGTAGTTTATTAGCCGATATATATTTTTAATTTGATTACGTTTATATAATCAACATATATATTTGAATTGTTGATCTGACACAAAAAATGATGATATTCTGTAAGAGAATCAGGAGGAGAAATGCGAGTTAAAGCCCGAATTGGCCGATTATGGCAGTTTAAAAGACGATGGCGATTATCCCAGTGGAGAATTTGAGTTTAAAAAACCAGGTGCTTGGAAGAGCTTCGTGGTGAAGCTACGCATGCTAACTGTTTATCCATTGCAACGTGTTCGCAAAGGCAGCGTTCTGAATATCAAATTGCGCGGCAAGGTTTGGTCGTTTTCACCCCTTTTGATTTTATCAACTATTGTTCTTGAATCGAAATTACACAATAATGTTTATCGAAGTGAACATATTGGATGACGAAATTGATTTTTTACTGTTGCCAATTTCAGATAACTGATCAAGTGAAGGGTCGTTTCTCTTCAGGATTATCCCTACCTCAAATCTGTGAAAACCTAATTAAGGCAGCATATGATCCTCGTATATCTGGTGTTTATCTCCACATTGAAACCCTGAAATGTGGATGGGCCAAAATTGAAGAAATTAGAAGACACATACTGGATTTTAGAAAGTCAGGTAGATTTATAATAATTGTTATGAAATTACATGTATATGAGTTTTCAATTACCATAATTCTGATACTTGTATTAAACTGTGATAATTCAATTTAGGAAAGTTCATTGTTGGTTATGCACCTGTATGGCATGAAAAGGAGTATTACATTGCCTGTGCTTGTGAAGAGCTGTATGCCCCTCCAAGTGCGTACTTTTCATTGTATGGTTTAACTGCTCAAGCATCATTTCTTGGAGGTAAGTTTGACACATTACATTTCACTTCCAGCTTTAGAATTGTCCCCATTGTTGTTGCTTTACATCTATCAAATCTTGTGATCAACTTCTTAACTTAACTAACCAAAGTGGTGTGCATAAAGGTGTACTTGAGAAAGTAGGAGTTGAACCACAAGTAGAGAGGATTGGTAAATACAAGAGTTTTGGTGATCGACTAACTCGCAAGAATATATCTGAAGAAAATCGCGAGGTTCTTACAACATTAGTAGATAATATCTATGGGAATTGGGTCAACACGGTTTCTCAATCCAAAGGTGAAGTTAGCTTGTCCTTTCTTTAGTCTTGAATCTTGATATATCAAAGCAATCGATTCAGATTGTTTCATTTACAGGAAAGAAAAAGGAAGATATTGAAAGGTTTATCAATGAAGGAGTTTACCAAGTAGAAAAGTTGAAAGAAGATGGATGGATAACAGATATAAAATACGAAGATGAGGTTACATCTATGCTGAAAAAGAAATTAGGCATTGTGGAGAAGAAAAAACTTCCACTTGTTGCTTACAAGTAATGATCTCTTATTTAAATTAGTTTTTTTCATCTTATAATCTTACAAGCACTTGTCAATATGCTCCAGGAAATACTCAAGAGTTAGAAAATGGAGCTTGGGGTTGACAGGTGGCAAAGATCAAATTGCAGTAATCAGAGCTTCGGGTAGCATTAGTCGTGTAGGAGGCTCATTTTTTGAACCTAATTCAGGCATCGTTGCTGAGAAATTCATTGAGAAGATTCGCAAAGTAAGAGGTATGTATATATATACACTTCATTTTATGTCATTTTAGGTTCATGTGTATGAACTTGTCTTGTTTTTTTTTCAGAGTCAAAAAGGTATAAGGCAGTTATTATCCGAATTGATAGCCCTGGTGGTGATGTTCTTGCTTCTGACTTGTAAGTTCTTGTTAGTATTAACCACAAGACATTTAACATTAACATATTTGATTTCTGATGTTGATAAGTATTTATTTATTTATTATTATTATTATTATTTTGAGCAGGATGTGGAGGGAAATCAGTTTATTGGCTGAATCTAAGCCTGTGATTGCATCAATGGTTGATGTTGCAGCTAGTGGAGGATACTACATGGCAATGGCTGCACAAACTATAGTCTCAGAGAATCTTACTTTGACTGGGTCAATTGGTGTTGTTTCAGGTAGATTACACTATCCTTGAATTTTCAGTTAGTTTTTTTTGTTAAATCTTTCATTATTAGGTGTCATTAATCATGAATAAGAATCTTAAATTCTTGGGTTTGTTAGTAATATTGACACTAACCACGATTGCTACTTAAAATAAGAAAAGAAACCATTTTTTATATGTTTTGAGCATGTTTGATCACTATTTTTGTTGTAGCTAAGTTTAATTTTGGGAAATTATACGAAAGAATTGGTTTCAACAAGGAAACCATATCAAAGGGACAATTTGCTGACATGTATGCTTCTCATCGGTCATTCAGGTGAAAGGGTTCTTGATTTATTAAATGTATAAATAAACATGTGTTAAATACGACTAAGAAACATTGTATCTCATGATTTTAACCACTATCACAGACCTGATGAAGAGAAACTGTTTGCGGAATCTGCCCAGAATATGTATAAACGATTTCGTGACAAGGCAGCAGCTTCAAGATCCATGAGTGTATGTAGTGAATATTTTTAAGCTACTCGTTTATAATTGGTTACATAATTTAATAACAAGTAATTGATGAATATATATATATATATATATATATATATATATATATATATATATATATATATATATATATATATATATATATATATATATATATATATATGCTGTTTACAGGTGGATAAGATGGAGGAGATTGCTCAAGGGAGATTATGGACTGGTGATGATGCTGCTTCAAAGGGTTTAGTTGATGCAATTGGAGGCTTCTCACGTGCTGTGGCTATAGCCAAACACAAGGCCAAAATACCTCAACACAAAAAGGTTTCCTCCTTTCTGCTCTCTGTTTCCTTTGAGTGGCTGATAAAAGAAACTAAACTATTTTGTATTTTGTATTTTTTTTTTTTTGTGATAATATTGTAGTATATGTAATCCATATTGGTGACTGTGTCCAGGTTAGATTGGTTGAGGTGTCAAAACAATCGCTTTCTTTACCACAAATACTGTTCCGCATGATGACATCAGCAACAGGACTAAACCATCTGAAGGATGGATTGATATCAAGTGATGAGGTGCAAGCGCGTATGGATGATGGGATCATGTTTCAGGGATCAGAAGGATCTTTGCTTGCAGTTGCAGACCCTATTTTAAATCTGCTGAAAGACTACCTGAATTTTGTTTGATCTTAAGTGATGGGGCACTTGGTATATTTTCCTTGTTACACATTAATCTGTAACTCTTCATAAAACCTTAATTAATAATCTTGAAAACGTAAAAGAAACTATTCAAAAGAAATAAAAAGGGTTTCATGCATCACTTTAGTTAGCTGTCTCGAGTTGAGATAGAAGCTGGACAAAAGTATCCACATCCCTCATCGATGTTCCATCCTTGACTGCCTTGCTGGCTGCTTGGCTTAGCTTCTTCACTTTAACTACTCGCTGCTCCCCCTTATAACTCCCACTCACCGACTCATCCAACAACCGAGCCAACTCTACCGAGTCAGGAACACTATCGGGTGCATCCTCACAAACTCGTTTCCCAACACCCAACTCGTCAACCAATAGCTTAGCATCTACATACTGATCTGCACCCACTGGCCATGTCAGCATCATCACACCCGCTGCAACTCCTTCCAACGTCGAATTCCACCCACAATGACTCACAAACGACCCAACAGCCCTATGTCTCAGTATCGCCAACTGTGGGGCCCAACCTTTGACTATCAACCCTCGACCACTCACCCGATCTTCAAACCCACTTGGAATGGAGCCCGATTTGCTTCCCTTTGCACACAAGATAAAATTAATATTGCTTAGCTCTAAAGCTCCTATCAATGCACCCATTTGCTTCTCGCTTAATGTGGTTTGGCTCCCAAAGCATATATATACAACAGAGTCATCGGGTTTGTTGTCTAACCACATGAGCAGGTCGTTAGGTGGCACCACACTCGACCCACCACGTCCAGTGCCATGATCATCGGGAAGCAACGGGCCAACTGCCCAAACCCGATCATGACCCATTTGTTTCTTCATGTGATCAATGTACACCCCTTCCAACTCTTCGAATGTGTTGTATATAATTCCCCAGCTGCTCATGTTAGCCAACATTCCCTTCCTAAATGATTCGTAATGCGGTTCTCCTTTCTTAAAATTTTGTGACACGGGGAGTAACTGCCATAAAGGAAACTCCGGCGTGTTTGGGATTTCCGGGAAAGAAAGCGAAAACTTTTGATCTTTATCACCATTGTCGGCATTAATCTCCTCCACGTCTTGCCACAACGTTTGTAAAATGGAAGAACTAAGAACGCCTGAAGGTGAAAACACAATGCGCTGGATGCCCAGGTGGGAAGCGAGTTCACTAGTCCACCCGAGAAAGAAGTCAGAGACGATGGCCACCGGCGGCGAAGGGTGGGATCTGAACCATTTAACGATGGGATCAAACAGTTTCTGTGTGGAAATTACTTTGGCAATAAGGGGATCAGGGAATGGGGTGATCTCTGGATCATCGAAAAGAAGCTTGTGGAGAGAAGATGGATGGGAGGAGTGGAGAGGGTCGAGTAGTGGGAGGTTGGTGGGGGAGATGACGACGGTGACGGTTAGGCCACGGCGGAGGAGGAGGTCGGTGAGGTCGAGTAAGGGAATGATATGGCCGGAGCTAGGAAAAGGGTAGACCAGTAAATGTGTTGAGTGCCTCATGTTTCAAGGTTCGATGGTCGATGGATGTTGAGGGGTGGCGAAAGAAAATGCTTTATTCTGTGATCTCGTGGATTGGGTAAATTAATAGTATACTTTTGTAACTAATTTAGCAAGATGTTAGGACTTCTAGTTAGAGACTTGGTGTGCCGAATCTTATTTTTTTAATACTGGTAATCTCAAAATTAAAACAAAAAAAAATGTTATGAATGTTTAAGATTTTTTAAATGTATGTGTAATATTCTTATAATATATTTAACCTAAGTGTTATAAATGTTAAATTTGATGTATTAAAATGATGATTTAATAATATGATAATTAATTAATTGGTAGGTGAATTGTCCTTTAACCAAGCAGAAGATGACTACTTGTGCTCACCGTATCTCAAGTTACCATCCAACCAAGAAGAAGATAACATGCAACCTAAGATCATGAAAATGACGAGGGACACTTACATCGTTATTATTATAGATAAGAATGTTTAAGGAATATGACTTGCACGACAAACAAATATCTAAACCATTTACCGAGTTGCATGTAATCAAAATCGTTGTTCATTTATTTTTTAGGTAGACGGAAGACGTGGTAGAATCAAAAGAAAAAGGGAATCCGAAATTCCACATCTTAAATATTACTAAAAGAGAAACCTTATGACATCATCTTAAATAATCTGGACCATTAATTGTATTTCAATCTTATTTTTTCCACCTTTAGATCAAATTGCTGACATCATCTTCCCCATATGGAATGTATTTAATTCCAATAAATGCTTTCCAATCATCAATCAATAACTTACATTCGTTGAAATGGAATGTATTTAATTCCAATAAAAGCTTTCCATATTTTACATCTTGAATTTTCAGTTATGAAGATTTTAATACGGTCAATTTTAAAAACATATTACTAACAAATCATTTCAATCAAGGCCTTAATATCAACCATTAATATAAATCCGTTTATATTAGTAAACCATTAATATAAAATCTTTTTTTTATTAGGAAATTATTAATACCGAAAAATCATATTCAAATTATCACATACATATACGATTAATCATTGAATCCGCGACTCACATTTATTTTCAATCGTTTCGTTCTTTAAATCTTCTCCTACAACATCGTTAATATTGCTTATAACTTTCATCATCATTCTCTGCTATAAACATTCGCTCTTGTGCGCTAGAAGGTCAGTACCTTCTTTCGCTTTTTATAGTTTTTTAAATTATTTTTTGTTCCTATATCAAATGTATGTATTTATATATTTCGATTTTCTTTGTCACAAATTAAATGAAATCAGTAAACTACTTTTCTGAAACTTTTCAAATAAACATGAAAAGATATTAGGTACCTTTAACAAAACAAAAATTAATTATCTTGGGAACTGACATTAATTACGAAAATGTTACTTTTATATATTAGAGATGATTATGATTTTTTTTTTAATTTTTATGTCATAAGAATCCGGTTAATTTTCGCATGATTTTAAAATATCATTGAAATTATTATGTTTTTGTATATCATATCAACCTACTTTTTTTTTTATCTTTGTATAGTTACAATAAAATTTATTAATTTATACAACAAATATAGATATTTCAAATTTTGTAATATTATTATACCTTACAAAATACAACTCCATCCAAAATAAATTTTCGCCAGTAATTTCATCCATAATTTCAACAAATTTAAATTTGTATTTTCTTTATATAATTTTTTTTTAATGATCCTGATTTTTTTTTTCTCCAAAAGTATATCAAACATTTACGTCTTAGATAATGCCGCCCTATTATAATTATTATTTTCCAAAAGTATATCCGTTTAATGAGGAATTTGATATAATAAAGGAAGTGAATGTTAATTAAAATGAGATACATATTTCATAATTATTACATGAGTTTATTAAAAAAATTAATATCAAGGTGTAAACATTAAGCATTTTTAAAGTGAAATTTCAGAATACATACAAACGATGATGTTGTACAATGAAATATAAAATTGAATAGACTGAAAAAAAAAACACTATTAAAGCAGTCAATCTTGAAAATAACATAGTTATGAAAAATTATAAATTAAGATAAAAATTATAAGATATTAGGAGATTTGTAAAAAGTACATTTAGTAAAAGCGTTACGGTTATTAGAAAAAATAAGACCGTTAAGATTAGTGAAAATACAATATATAAACTAAATTATCGCAATAGTAATGAAATGTCATTATTTGATATTTCATATAATTGGAAGATATATCAAATTACATTGATGATATACTAAAATTATTCAAAGTTGCGCCAAAAACTAATGCAAAGTTCTTGCGAACACCAAATAAATAAGAACAAACATAAAAGCTAACATTTATATTTATAATCAATCAATTTAAAATAAACCAATCATGATTTAGAAAAGAATCTACGTTGATGATATATTAAAATTAAATCTATATAACATTTAACATTTTATAAATTATATTACATCACTTTATTTGAATAAATGAAATAGTTGTCAATATTTAATGCAATAGAAAAAACGGTATATTGGTTGTCAATATATGTTTAAATTAGGTAACATTATTATGCAATGAACGTCTAATTAAAATGCTTATAAATATATAAATATCATAACTATATGAGACGAGGAAAGTTGTTCAACTAATAAAACAAAAAATGATGTCTAAAAAGAGATCTTTTAATGATTATATATATTTATCGTTTTCAATGTATTTTCTACACATTTCAATAACACCAATAACCATATATTTTTTTATAATCATTATACAATATCTATAAACGATTATATGTTTTTTATGCGTTTCTCGCGTTTAACGCGGGCTATAATCTAGTATTCAATATATCAAAGATTTGGGAAGAGGCATCTACTCCTTGATTCGATGACAACTCATGTAGAAATGTGTCAGGAAACTAATATTTCATGCGAGTAAATATACATTCCTAAATTCCTTGGACAACATATTAGATAGTTAGGGAATGTATTTGGAAACTTATTTAATACATGCAAATTTATTTCGATGATAATAAATTTAAGAGTTTTAATAAATCAAATATAACATATCGATTGAAGGCAAATAACAATATGATGGTGGAAAACTTATGTTATAATCAGGGGCAGATTCAAAGAGAAGGGAGTGGGGGCACGTGCCCCCAATGTTCTAATAATTTCTATACATAATAAATTGAAAAATTCACATGAGTTTCTATAAAAATATGTGTTGCCCTCAACGAAATGAAGATCATATGTGAGATAAAGATAGTAGAGACATGCGTTATGAGTTTGGGTTGGGCTCCTTTGCTTTTGAGGTTAAATTTATTTTCTCAGTTTCAATGTTCTTCTGTAGTGTGTTCGGCTAGGATGATTACAAGTAGGCTTGCACAAAAAAACCGGTTCAGGATCCGAACCGGTCACTGAACCGGTAAACCGGTTCACCATGAACCGGTCCACTATGAACCGAACCGATTCAAGAACCGAACCACCGGTTTGAACCCGTTCGAGATTTTAGACATTGAAACTGGTTTAGAACGGGTTTAATAACCGTGAACCGGTAGTCAAACCGGTTTAGAACCGGTGTAACCAGTTTAGATAGGTTCGAGTTTAATAATGACGGAACCGGTTTGAACCGAACCGGTTTAAGGATGAACTGATTTTACTATTCATGAATCAAAACCGAACCGGTTTTCTGAACTGGTTCGGTTTGAAAAAAAAACCAGTTTGCTCACCCCTAATTACAGGGAGGAGTTATGCCCTTTTTACCGTTTTCATTTCTTTTTCACTGTGTACATTGTGTCAATGTGGAGTTGGAGCATGTTACCTTTGTTTATTATTTACAATTTTATTTTTATTGTTTTTCACTGTAGAAATTTTATGTGAAATACATTATTTTTATTTTTTATTATATATTTTTTTGTTTGTATGTAATATTTACTATGTTTTTTTTATTTGAATATAAGGCTTATTATCTATAATTTGGTTATGCATTTAGTTCCATATTTATATATTTGTAAACCATATTAAATAAATTTAATGTTAAGTTTTTAATAAAATGTAATATGAAACAAGTTTTTGTTAATAAGGTTAATCTTTATTATAATATCATTATGTATTTGTAAACCATATTAAATAAATTTGAACATTATATGTTCATTTTTTGTTAATAATGTTAATATTTATTGCAATATCATTATGACCCGACCCGATCATATAATTGACCGCTAGGCACTAGCTAGGGATGAAAGTGGGTCCAAACCCGGACCGGATGGACCCGGACCCGGAACCGGTTAACGAGATTTTATAGAACTGGAAACCGGACCGGTATATAGGAACCGGTTCCGGGTAAAGTGGGTCTAGAATCGGAAAACCCGGAAACATCAAAGTGGGTAGGTTGGAACCGGATAAAGTGGGTTTAGACCCGGAAAACCCGAAAAAACCGGAATTTTTTGGTAATTACTTACTACTTAGTGGGTTGAACTTTGAAAATTTTCATATTGATATCCCGACTTTGGGGGGCTGTAACTTATTGAATACGAAACCACAATTAACAAAATTAGAGTCTAAAATCATGTACAAACTCTAAAATACACTTTGGAAAAACCCGCATGTCAATCCGAATTTAAACGAATGAGATATACTTGTGTTAATATTTTCACATAATACAAAGTATAAAAACAAATAGCTGAAAAGTTGAAAATTTTCAGTTTTGATATCCCGACTTCGGAGGACTGTAAATCATTGAATGTTAAACCAAAAATGACAAAATTATAGTCTAAACTCATGTACAAACTGTAAACTAGAAGTTGGAAAAAACCACATGTCAATCCAACTTCAAACGAATTAGATATGCATGTTTTAAAACTTTCACCGAATACAAAAAAACTAAAAACTAAAAACTTTCAGCTTTGGTATCTCAACTTTTGAGGACTGTAAGTCAATGAATATAAAACTAAAAATGACAAATTTATAGTCTAGAATCATGTACAAACTCTAAACTACATGTTGGAAAAAACCGTATGTCAATTAGAGTTGAAACGAATAAGATATGCATCTTGTAAACGTTTCACAAAAAGTGGTTCCGGCCCTAAAAGTGGTTCCGGTTCCAAAAACCGGTTCCGGATTTTAGACCCGGTTTACCCGGACCCAATGGACCCAAACCCGGATTACCCGGAACCCGGATAAAGCCAATTTTTAAACCCAGAACCGGACCTGGTTCTATATATTCCGGTTCCGGTTCGGTTCCGGTTCCGGTCCGGTTTTCCGGTTCTAAATCTCATCCCTAGCACTAGCTAGTACCTCCTATGATGAGAATTCCTGAACCCGCCACTGGTTATAATATTTATATGTAACTTCATCTCACAACAAAGTAAATATAATTTGATACTGAATTAAGAAATTAAGAAAGACCTGAGAAATAAACATTATCACAACTATTTGATTGAAATAACCTTTATCTATTGGTCGATCCAAAATGAAATTTGACATAGTTTTAGTTTTAAGACACCTTATATAATAAGTTTTAGGACATTTATATAATATAAAGTATCATATTTTTTTTTACTCATTTCATAATATGAATAGTAGTTTCGTAATGGGCCTAATAACAAATATGCTTATTTCTATAAAAGAAAAGAGAAATTATATATATATATATATATATATATATATATATATATATATATATATATATATATATATATATATATATATATATATTACTTATTTTCCTACCATTATCATTTTCTTTCAATTTTATTTTTGAAACACACATTCGACACGCACAAGAATACACATACATACATAGCTGCTTCTTATCAGATATTTTGGATTTATATTGTAGCTTGTGTTTGTAATGAACTAGGCAAGATGATTTTGGTACAAAATTGGCATGCTACAATTATGTTAAGATTCTTTTTGTTTTCTCTAATGTTATTTGAAAGAAAGTTAATTTGTTATGTTTCATATCAAATGAAAGCTATCTTGTTAATGTTTGTCTTTTTAATATATATATATATATATATATATATATATATATATATATATATATATATATATATATATATATATATATACTAACTTATAAAAGAAATCCTACTATTTCTATAAATAGATCCAATAAAATAATATTATTTTTTTAAGACGTTCAACTCTCTAAGCATAAAGTACAACTAATCATGAATAAAATAATATTAAATTTTAATCTGATTACATTTGAAATCTTATATTTTCCAAAAATTTGACCCGATCTCTTATCAAATTAAAATAAAACAAATAATCCATTATATAGACATTTTATTTGTAATTTTTTTAAGCTTTATTTATTGTTTATGTCCTCTAATCGAAATTGACCAATCAGTTGTAAAATCAAATACTTTGTTTAATATTAAGAAAAAATATCTATGTATGATTTATGACTAATAGCAAATTAGTATTCCATTTGTTATTCATGTTCCATGAAATATGGTTGTATTAATTTTATTATTTTTCGGTTTAAAACTTTAGATATTAAAGTGGATAATAAGATATATCCGTTTAGACTTATCTGTATCAAGCAAACCGGATTGTTAAGATTAACTTTGATTCTCCCTTTTATTAACTTTATCAATACTAATAAATGTATAAACAAGTCACTTCGTATGGATGTGTCCTGATTTCTAAAATGAAGGACTATAAAGGTACACTACACACCAAAATATTTAGTTTCTTTTGTATTGCGAGGGTTACATTTATTTGTTGCCGTAAAACCGATTGATAACAATATGCATATGTTTTGTGTTACTTGAAATCTAACATGTTTCCGTATAGAACTTATTGCCGAATGAGAAACTATTTTTCTCCGTCGCTTTGCGCGGATCTACGGTTAGTGTATATATATATATATATATATATATATATATATATATATATATATATATATATATATATATATATATAATTTTAGTGTCAGAAAATACATTTTTTGTGGATCGAGAAATTATATATTTTTTTTGTATTAATAATTAAAATCCAAATTATAAATTTTATAATAAAATAATGATCAAGTTGTTTAATTAAAATAAAAAATCAAATTTCTTATTACTTGTAGTTGAATTTGGAATCATGTTATCTTAAAACACAAATGGACATTATGAATTTATGATTATTCTTCTTGTAAAAAAGACATGAACCCACTTTCCAAAAACCTATGGGCTTGGAAGTGAAAAATCATCAACTGATGCTCACTTCTTCCTGATATCTTCTTATGGAACTCCCGACTTTGGTTATGGATTGGTGGATGTGGCGCCATAGCTCCCTTATTTCTTCTCGTTCTCGATTGCTTTTGAGTTTTGAAATACAAAAGGTAAAACCCTAATCCTACAAAGCGAGCACTAAATCGGATTATATTTTTGAAACACACTCCCAGAGATGCTTTTGATGAGATCTTTTTAATGCCTATACTGATTGTAGCTTGTACTTTTATAATGTGAATTGTTATGAAAAGGGCGACATGATTCGGTGCAAAATTGGCATCGGTGGTGGTGTCGAGATTGTTTTTGTTTGTCATTTAAAAATTTATTTGTTCCGTCTCATATGAAAATTGAAAGCTAACTTTACTTCTTTTTGTTTTGGATTATTGCTGTAAGTGATGTGTACAAGTGATTTGTATAAATTCCTGTTGAAAATTTATTAAAGGATTCGTTACACAGCACTTGATCTGAAAGAGGTACAAATTAAACTTGTTTTTCCACCCATTAAAATATTCTTGAACACAACACTACTCCGAGTCATAGCCTTTGTGTGCATGGTACAATCTTTTGGAATTACCTATGAAGGCCTTTGAATACATATTCTTCTTAAAAGGAGAGCTCATGTAATCTTTGAAAATCTTCCTCTGATTATTATGATTTTTGAAAATCTCTTCTTATGATTATAATCTTTAAACAATTTTGTTGCATGAATATGTCAAAATCACAATAATCAGTACACACCACATACGACTATCAAAGTTGAATGTATGAATTGCTTGTAGTTGTACAACCAATTTATCCAGTGAGATGAAGGTTGATCAAGATTGGCATCATGTGCATGAAGGAATCTTGGAGAGATTTATACTATTGGGCTTATTGGCTTTTCAGTCTTTTCCTAATGATATTAATGCTCACAAAGTTGGTTGATGAACATATCCAAATCCCTCATGGATGTTCCTTCTTTGACTGCCTTGATGCCTGTTTGGCTCAGTTCCTTAATTTTAACTCGTTCCGGCCTATCACAACTCAGTGACTCATCCAACAACTGAGTCAACTCGACCGAGTCAGGAACATTTTCGGGTCTACCCTCACAAACTCGTTTCCCAACACCCAATTGGTCTACCAATAGCTTCTCATTTGCAAATTGATCCGCACCCAGTGGCCACGTCAGCATCATGACACCTGCTGCAACCCCTTCCAATGTTGAGTTCCACCCGCAATGAGTAACAAACGACCCAACAGCTCGATGTCTGAGTATCACCAACTGTGGGGCCCAACCTTTGACTATCAACCCTCGACCACTCATCCGATCTTCAAATCCACTTGGGATAAACTTCAAATCACTTGTCTTTACACACAATATAAAGTCAACGTTACTGAGTTCAAGCGCACTTGTCAATACACTCATTTCTTTCTCACTTAATCTCTCTATGCTCCCGAAGCATATATATACAACAGAGTCGTCGGGCTTTTTGTCCAACCACATGAGCAAGCGATCACGTGGCACTGCACTCGACCCGCCGCGTCCCACCGGGCCATCTTCTTCGGGGAGTAACGGGCCCACAGCCCAAACCCTATCATGGCCAATCTGTTTCTTCATGTGGTCAATATAAACCCCTTCTAAATCTTCAAAAGTGTTGTACACAATTCCCCATGCGGTCATGTTACCTATAACACCCTTCCTGAAAGATTCGAAATTCGGTTCTCCCTCTTTGTAACTACGCCACAGCGGCGACAACTGCCGCCAAGGAAATTCCGGCGAGTTGGGAATTTCCGGTAAAGAAAGCAAGAAGCTTTCATCTTTGTCACCATTGAGCGCGTTAATCTCCGGTAGATCTCGCCACAACATATGAAAAATGGAAGAACCTAACGCACCTGCAGGAGAAAACACCACACGTCGGATACCTAGGTGGGCGGCGAGTTCATCGGTCCACCCAAGAAAGAAGTCAGAGATGATGGCCACTGGCGGTGAAGGGTGGGATTGAAACCAGCGGACGATGGGGTCAAACATTTGTTGGGTGGCAATTACTTTGGCGATAAGGGGATGAGGAGATGGGTGGTGGTCAGGGTCGGGGTCGGAGAAGAGGAGTTTGTGGAGGGAAGAGGGGTATGAAGAGATGAGAGGGTGGAGTAAAGGGAGGTTGGAGGAGGAGATGATGATGGTGATGGTGAGGCCATGCCGGAGGAGGTGGTGTGTGAAGTCGAGTAAGGGGATAATATGGCCGGATGCATTAAAAGGGTATATTAGTAAATGTGGGTTGTCGTTTGAGTCGTACATGTTTAAGGTTATGATAGATGGTATTGGTGTTAGAAAATGGGAAGTTTGATGTATTTATATAAGCTTAATAAAAATAACGAATGAAAGATGGTGGTTTGTTGTCCTGGTAAAACTTGAAACTCTACTATATTAGTCGATTAGGTGTGAGACCCATGTATTACATAGGTTTATTTAAAAAAAATTAAATATAAAATTTTAACAATTTGAAAAGTTTGAATTTAAAAGAAAAATCTTTTAAATTATTAAAATTAATGAAACTTTAATGTATTAGATACATTACATATATAAACCATTTTTAATAAATATCTTACATATATATTATCTTACATATTAAATGTGGAATTTTAATTTAATAAAATGAAAAATACAATAAAATGACAAGTGTAAAATAGAAAATTTAAAAATGTTAGAAAATGTCATGTGTCCAAATGAAGGAGAAGAGGACATGTGGCCAAAAAAACCTTCATTTATTATAATAGATTTTTTATGAGCTCTTGAGGAGTCATGTTCATTATTTAAATGTCTAGACTTTGTTTGGTTTTATATGGAGAGATGTTGGTAGAAATATGCTTGGAACTCGGAAGCCAAAAATATTATTTAACATGAAGTGACTTCATGGCTTACGTTGTTTTCGTTAAACGGTTATGGTTTATTTAGGATATAACAAATTATATGACTTGTTTGACATTAATTAATTAGCAACCATTATAAAAGGTTTGGTGACAATGATTTTGGACCATAGTTTAGTTTTTATTTTACTTTTGTATTTACAGGGCTATATAACTTATATGTTCATTGTTTTGTTCATAAACTTCAGCTAGTCATTGTGGCGGTCACAAAAAAACATCCCGACGTTGGAGACTTTTTTGATATGTTAGTTGTTCTAATGAATGTTGTGTGTGCTTCTTGTAAACGTACAAATATGATGTGCGAAAGTCAAAAAGAAAAACTAGAAGAATCCATTGGTCAGTGGTGAAATTGAAACCAAAAGTGGATTAAACCAAGAACTTTCTCTTACTAGAGCCGGAGATGCGCGTTGGAATTCTCATTATAAAACTCTATCGCGTTTGGTTGGTTTGTTTTCATCTATTTTTGGTGTGCTTGAATATATTGAAGATGAAGGCCTTAATAGTTTTAGTCAACGTCAAGCAAGTGGTCTTCGCATATATCTTCGATCATTTGATTTTGTGTTCTACTTGCAATTGATGTTGAAAATTTTAGGGATCACAAACATATTGTCGCAAGCTCTACAAAGAAAGGATCAAGATATCGTGAATGCTATAAGTTTGGTGAAATCAACCACTACAACATTAAAAAAGATGAGAAATGATGGGTTTGATGCACTTATATTGGATATCACCTCTTTTTGTGAGAATAATGACATTAAAATGTTGAACGTGGAAGAAGTTTATGTCAACCCAAGAGCTCGAAGACAATATACCAATATTTTCAATCGCCATTTTTACGAGTTTTTTTGTTTTAACATGTTTTTGGATATGCAAATCCAAGAGTTCGGTGATCGTTTTAATGAAATAAGTTCTGAACTACTTATTTGTATGACACTTTGAATCCACATGACTCATTTTATGACTTTGACCCATCAAAGTTACGGAAGTTAATTGATTTCTATCCACATGATTTTAGCTATAAAGATAGGTTGGATATTCTACGAGAACTTTTGGTTTAACCCAATCATATGCAACAAGATAAAAGATTTGCATCTTTGAAGAGCATATCTGACCTTGCTAAAGTAATGGTGGAAACCAAGATGCATTGGTTCTTTCCTTTGATTTATCGGTTAGTGAAGTTGTCGCTGGTCTTGCCGGTCGCAACCACAACGGTAGAGAGATGTTTTTCCGCGATGAAGCTTGTAAAGTCAGATTTGCGGAATCGAATTTCAGATGATTTTCTAAATGATTGTGTAATTTGCGCGGTTGAAAGAGAATGATTTTCAAAGATTACAAATGAAAATGTTATCAAACGTTTCTTAGCTATGTGCCCTCGTAGATTTCAACTGTAAAATGACATTTAGTTGAATGTTTTAATGTTATTCTACTTTTTGGTTATTATTATTATTATTATTATTATTAATCTACACCGGTCAACGGTCAACTATACACCCACTTGACTTTCGGGCTGGATCCGCCACTGTATATAAGTATTTAAATATTCTTGAAAAAACTCTTTATATACCAAATCAAACACTATCTTCTTTTTAGGATAGAGAGGGTAAACGTTTTAAATAAATAACAAGTTAACAAACATGTTATGTGGGTAACTAGACGGAATAGCCGTGGTGAATCATGAATTTTCTTTGTCCGAAACATTAGTGATCTGGCTGGCTACATGATTCATTGATTGTGTCGGGCAAAAATTACCGCATTTGAAGAAAATGTGTATTAGTATTTCACTATGATATAAAAACATTTCACAATTAACTTATAGGTGAATATAACACTTTGTATGGCCTAATTGGATCACTAAAGGAGCATGACCCGGTAAGCCTTCAATCCTTGTCCTTCCGTTCTCTCTTTTCCTTTTCGAATTATATATATGGAGTGAAAAAATTAAAACGAAAAATAATGGGAGTAATAAAATTGAAAAGTTTGTTTCTTTTCTGCCACTTTTTGTTAGAGTTTGAGACGTCATTAAGTCACGTCAACGTTACATAACCAAATAACGAATGTCAACATGTCATGCCATCATGCAACGTCAACGTCCCATGCCACGTCAACAGTGACAACTAGATGACCGGGTAAAGTGGTCAATATTGCAACAAATCAAAAACCATAGTATTAAATTGCAATAAAAAAACAGAATGTCAAAATCGGAATAAATAAAAATATAACGATTTTTATGCAATTTACTCTTAATTTATTGAACTAAATAGTCAAATTTCAAACCATTCATAGTTTTAGCATAAACATAGACAATTAACTTCAAAATTCGAACAATCACATAACCAAGTCAATATTTGACAATATAATCAGTTAATTACAATAAACAATTACAAAAATAGGCATCAAACTTTAATAACACAATTTCACAATTACATATAATTAGAATATATAATACACAAAGAAAAAAACAACAAAAGAAAAGAGAGGAGAGTAATATATGGACTCTAGATAGTAGATACTTCTATTTCCGATTTAAGAAAAAGGACATTTTTTGTTTTACTTTGTAGTTGATTTATTTTCTAGATGTGTCAAGTATTAAACCATCACAAATAAGATTTTTGATTGGTATGGACCGGAAAAAGTATATAATTCTTTATAAAATATTTTTTTGTTTAATAAATTAGTTGATTAACTAATAAAAAAAATATGAGGCCTAACTACAAGTAGAGTATAGAGTATAGTGTAAAATCTTTTCTATAAAAAATATTTTTTTGGTTTATAAATTAGTTATTAATTTAATAAATATTTGGAATGAGGTTTTGTTCTTCAATGGAAAATAGTTTTTCAAAAGTTTATTGGAATAGTAAAAAAAAAAGATTTAGGTCATTTTGGTCATTTAACTTTTAATTTTGTGTTCATTTGATCACTTAACTCATTTTAAGTTTTAAAAGGTCATCAAATTTTTGGTTTTGTGCTAATTTAGTCACCTGATTTTTGGTTTGGTCACTTAACATTCAGATTTGTACTCATTTAGTCAATTAAAACCAGTTTTCCAAACCGATTATATAGGATTGGATACCAAAAACCGGTTCATAAGTCTCAACAAATACAAATTTAGCCAAAGCCAGTTTTGTTTTTTGTTTTTTTTTTCTTTTATAAGAGAAACTTAAGTAGTTTCAAATCCGTTCCATACCAATCAAAAATCTTAAGTTTTTATAAAATACGTAAACAAAATTCCCTTATAATATAAGCCCAACCAAATTTATAATCTTGCTCTTTAAGTGAAAGCAATAATCCTAACACTTGTTGGTATATTTCTTATTCAAACTATTTTTACTAACCCGGTGTTACATTACATGCAACATGTTGGATTTTCCTTGTCAAATTATTTGTGCCCCTCTTTTTCTTAGTGAAAGGAGTAAAGTAAGCATCTGTGATATAAATATACGGAATTCACGTGTTAGTTGATGTATGCACGAAACCCCTGGATAGCAACATATGCACATGAATTACGACAAAAATTATTACCTTCAAACATTTTGAATCCTAATCTTTGATTTAAAACCGATCATTCAGATTTCAAAAGGGCAACAACACTTCCTTAATTGACCGGTATAAAGTTTAAAAATTAACCTCGTATAATATATTTAATACATGATAAAAAAAAAACGTTACGTTGTATACAACTATTCAAAAGTAATTAACCATGAATTTGGAGTTATGTTATCTAAAATACTTCTTAATATAAACGAAATGAAATATATAACCTCTCTCAAAGACCCAAACATTGGTTTTGGAAATAAAAAGGGTTAATTTCAAATTGGACAATGAACTATTTAAAATGTTAAAAAAAAAAAAAAAAAACTGTGAATTAAAAAAATATTATCATAAGGTCATGGAATATTTAAAGTGTTAGAAAAAAGTAACCTCATATAACAAGTTTAACAAGTCAAATTTTGGGTTAATGTTAAAATCGGTTAACAAACTATTTAAATTGTTCATGAAACATGTGAATAATTAAAAAGAACGTATATCAAGAAAGATTAATTGCTTGAGGATTTTGTTAAACCTCAAGCTAATTTGAAGTTTTGAGCTTTAGAATATGAAAAATGGTTCTTCTCGAATTCTCATATTGAATGTACAATGTTATAAGGAAAAAAAGTGAGAGTACCATGCTCCAATTGTCATATATTTTTCAAATTAAAATATGTTATAACATAAATAAGTGGAAGTAGGATACAAATTTTTTTTAACAACCAAAACATATAATACATAAATATATGAAATTAAATTGTTATTTCTTTTATATACCGCTATTAATAATGATCTAAGACGAAAACATGATAAAACTTCCATTTAATGTTCATAATGGATGAAAAAAAATCCTCAAGTAGAAGAAAAATGTTGATGGATCAACCCAATCTCTTGTGACCCACACCTGAAGTTTACCTTTTTTTATAAGACCGTGGCATTTTAACTTTGAAAATGAGAAAGATTTTGTATTACAGATAATGACAATTTCAACCCCTTTACCTAGAAATGAGTCGATTGAGTTATAAATTAACTCCAATCGAAGAAATGAGCTGGAAAGGTTAGACCCTAAAATCTAAATACAATATAAAAATGAGCTTTGAAGTTGTTTTGCAGTTTTGTACAACAGTCGACATGATCCAATTTCAAAATATCGAAAAGACCAAAACCACGACGCTGATGGACCCACAAGAGGAATTCAATGTCAACCCATCCACTTGTTGATTCCTCCCTCTATCATCAACTCAAGTGATTATTTATAGAGAGTAAACGTAAGCCCTGACGTCACTTCATTCTTCATACCAATGTTTGTTAGCTTCTAAATTAAATGTTTCCATTTTTTAAATCAAATAACAGTGAACACATTTACTAATTTTAAGTATTCAAACGAACCACGTAAAACATCTTCATTAAGCAAGACTCCACGTTCGACCAATCTATCTATATAGTCGGTAGTCGACATACGCTATTAATCATAAATCCACTTCGTTTGTTTTTTAAGCTTATAAATATCAACTTTCTCTATTCCCTGGATAGATCAAAAAACCTTTACAAAGTATGACTCACTCAACACATTTACTCGTCTACCCCTTCTCTAGCTCCGGTCATATCATCCCCTTACTCGACCTCACCGACAGCCTCCTCCGCCGTGGCCTAACCATCACTGTCGTCATCTCCCCCCTCAACCTCCAACTACTTGACCCTCTCCTCTCATCCCACCCCACTTCTCTCCACAAGCTTCTCTCCCCTGATCCCGAAATTAACCTATCCTCTCATCCCCTTATCAGCAAAGTAATTTCCACTCAGAAACAGTTCGACCCCATCGTTAAATGGTTCAGATCCCACCCTTCGCCGCCGGTGGCCATCATCTCTGACTTCTTTCTTGGGTGGACTAGTGAACTCGCTTCCCAACTTGGCATCCGGCGCGTGGTGTTCAACCCTTCAGGTGTTTTTGGTATTTCCATTATTCAAACCATGTGGCGTGATGCGGCAGAGAATAACGACTATAATGGTGTCGACAAAGATAATAACTCCTTGGTTTCTTTCCCGGAAATCCCTAGCTCGCCGGAGTTTCAAATGTGGCAGTTGCCAACAGTCTCACGTAATTTTAAAAAAGGAGATCCGGATTACGAGTCTGTCAGGAAAGGAATGTTGTCTAATATGACTAGTTGGGGGTCTGTGTACAATACATTTGAAGACTTGGAGAAAACCTACATGGATCACATGAAGAAACAAATGGGTCATGATCGGGTTTGGGCCGTTGGCCCATTACTTCCTAAAGATGGTACCGCTCGTGGCGGGGCAAGTGCGGCGCCACCGCATGAGCTACTCACGTGGTTAGACAACAAACCAGATGAGTCTGTTGTCTATATATGTTTTGGAAGCCGAACCACATTAAACGAGAATCAAATGAGTGCATTAACGGGTGCACTTGAGCTTAGCAATGTTAATTTTATTTTGTGTGCAAAAGGAAGTGATTCGGCGTTTAAAGAACGGGTGGGTGATCGAGGGTTCATAGTCGAAGGGTGGGCCCCACAGTTGGCCATATTGAGACATCGGGCTGTAGGGTCATTTGTGACTCATTGTGGGTGGAATTCCACGTTGGAAGGAATTTCAGCAGGTGTGATGTTGCTGACGTGGCCAATGGGTGCTGACCAATATGCAGATGAGAAGCTATTGGTTGACGAGTTGGGTGTTGGGAAACGAGCTTGTGAGGGTCGACCTGATAATGTACCTGACTCGGTTGAGTTGGCTCGATTGTTGGATGAGTCGATGAGTGGGGAGATATTGGAACGAGTTAAAGTGAAGGAGCTAAGTCAAGCAGCTAAAAAGGCAGTCAATGGAGGATCCTCGATAAGGGATCTAGATATGTTCGTTAAGCTTATATGTGAGCTCTAAATTCTCGTAATTTAAGCAGCTAGCATGATTGACATGTAATTTAATAAAAAGATATATGATTATTAATCATAATTTTAGATATGCACCCCTTTGTTTTACATACATGCACACCTCACATACACACATTTTTATTATAGATTAAAGAGTTAATATATAATTTAGATTATTAGTTCTACACGTGATAGTTTTTATAAAGTATTAAAAACTGAAATAGTTGTATCATATGTTAGGTTCTTTAAGGTTGAATCCCCACATGTGGAGATTCTACCGTTTCATACATACAATCAAACATATTTGTGAACTTAGGGTAATCAGTCTCAGGGCTTCTAATCTAGCTCTACTAGCCAAATGGCTTTGGAGACTCAAGTCGGACACTTCTTCCCTTTGGGGGAAACTAGTCATATCTCTTCATAGAATGGACTGGATTTGGAAATTCTTCCCAGTTAGTTTAGATGTATCTTGCGTTTGGAAAAACATTCTGAGTATAACTAAAGACTTTGCCACGGTAAATATTAATATTGCTGAACTATTCAAAAAAGAATTAGGAAATGAGAATCTAACGGCATTTTGGCATGAAGATTGGATTGGGGTTGGAATTCTAAAAGATAATTTTCCGTTGTTGTTTAAACTTGAATCGCAAAAGCAATGCATGGTCAAAGATCTCTATCATAAAATTAGGGACGGATTCGCATGGGTCTGGGTTTGGAAAAGAATGCCTACAACAGTGGAGGAAAAAACCGAATTAAGTTGCTGCAATTTAGTGCTCCAGGAAGTCAGCCTTACTTTTTCGATTGATAGGTGGAAGTGGACTGCAAACATCTCTTGACCTCCCGTATAAACACCATTAGAACAACTGGGTCCCAATTAAAATTAATTTTTTTTTGGATGGCGTGCGGTACCTAATTGCCTCCCAAGAAGGGCGTTGTTAGCAGGATAAGGGCTAGACAAATATTTCATTAAGAAAGAGACGATTCACCGAGGAACTCTAACTAGATCTAGGGAGTGTCTCCATCAGATACACTTTTCGTGGTTAAACAATAGAATTGAGAAAATATTGTTATAATGAATGAGGAGCGTCGTCAATTGGTCAATTCATTTTTTTGAGAGTTTGTTGCTTGTGTAAAGTGGCAATTTTAAAAAGAGGAGTGGCTCTTACATCTACAATGTGTTCACTATGTGGTGTGTCAGACGAGACTGAAACCCATCTCTTTCTGCATTGCCAAAGTGTAATGGAGATTTGGGAGCTACTCAAGAATTGGTGTGAATTGGATGTAGGGATGCAAATGAGTCAAGCTACTCGTGAGCTACTTGGAATCAACTCGTTAAAAGATCGACTCGAAACCAATTTTAAACGAGCCCGTGCTTAATATTAAGATCGTTTATTAAACGAGCTCGAGCTCGAGCCTATGTCACTAAGCTTGATTAGGCTCGTGAGCCTAAACGAGCCTGTATATAATACAATTTATTATTATTTTTATATATTAAAATAAAAACATATTTGGAGAATTAAGGATATAGGGTATTCGTAAACGAGCTTCTTACCAAGCTCGAACCGAGCCTAAGCTTATTTAGGCATGTTAGACAAAAACGAGTCGATATCGAACCAGAGTCAAGCTTGTAAAGTTCTTTACGAGCTCGAGTTGAGCTCAATACAATGAAGCTCGAATCAAGACGAGTTCAAGCTCGAGCCCCTTATAACTTAAACGAGCCCAAGCCAAGCCTGGTTAGGCTCGGGCTCGACTCGGCTCGTTTGCACCCCTAATTGGATGTATGAAAATCTGGAACAATTGTTAGCACTTTCACATTGTTTTTGTCGTTCCCCAACACAAAAGAAAGTGATGCATGAGATGAGATTCTCTTGATTACTGTTTGGTTCATATGGAAGGCAAGAAATGACTGCATTTTCAACAATGTGGTAACATCCTTATCATGGATTTTGGAGGCAATTAAGTCAAATGCGTTTCTCTGGCTAAAAAGTAGAAAGATAGATAGATAGATATGTCGCCTGGTGTGTGTATCTCTTTCTTAAGATATGCATAAGTTACTGGTGTCGTCGATTGTTTTCGGTTGGTTTGGTCGTGGGTTTTGTTGTCACAAATTGGTGCTCCCTTACATTTGTCTAATATGGAGGCTTTTGACTTGATGGATATGTCACGAACGTCTATGTCTTAACATAAGCTGTTGTGTTTTGGATTCAATTTATTATTAGACTATCTGACCCTTCATGTGATCTGTTGCAAATGTCTAATGGTTTACACAAGTTGCTATGCACGAAATACTAAGTAATACCTCTTTCATAATTCTGGACAATCTAAACAATGGGCGTGACTCTTAACTCTTAAGAATTCATAATAAAAATGCCAAAGTCAAGTTTTACCCTGTTAATATTAAGCTTATAAAAAATATCAACCTTAATAACACAATTATCATCTATTAATGACTTAAACATGTTGTGTTTTGGATTCAAGTTATTATTAGACTATCTGACCCTTCATGTGATCTTTTGCAAATGTCTAATGGTTTACACAAGTTGCTAAGCATGAAATACTAATTAATATCTCTTTCATGATTCTAGACAATCTAAAAAATAGGCGTGACTCTTAACTCTTAAAAATTCATAAAAAATGCCAAAGTCAAGTTTTACCCTATCAATATTAAGCTTATAAATATCAACCTTAATAGCACAATTATCATCTATTAATGACTTAAACATGACTTACAACACAAATTTACTCGTTTACCCTATTGATGGCTCCAACCATATTATCCCCTTACTCGACTTCACCCACCTCTTCCTCCGTCATGGCCTCACCATCACCATCATCATCTCCACCTCCAACCTCACTCTACTCCACCCTCTCATCTCCTCATACAATGGCGGTTTTACTATGGTGTTAGTAGTGTTACCGACAACTCCCGGTTTTCCCAGACGCAATGCAACTTGATTTTTTTTCCTACTGTCATGACAATACTAAAATTTTTCATGACACTCATACTATGAAATTCTGCGTCCACCCATGTCCTCATACCCCTCTTCCCACCACAAACTTCTCTTCTATGAAACCGACCACCACTCATCCCCTTATCGCCAAAGTAATTGCCACCTAACAACTGTTTGACCCCATCGCCCCATGGTTTCAATCCCACCCATCACCACCAATGGCCATCATTTTCGATTTCTTTCTAGGGTGGAGCAATGAACTCGCCACCTACCTAGGTATCTGACGCGTGGTGTTTTCATGTTTAGGTGCTCTCGGTTCTTCTATTTTTCATATGTTTTGGCAGAATCAATCGGAAATTAACATGCTCAATAGTGACGAAGATGAAAGAGAAAGCTTCTTGCTTTTGTTACCTAAAATTCCCAACTCGCCGAAGTATCCTTGGTGGCAGTTATCACCGTCGTGGCGTGCTTACAAAAAGGGAGAACTAGATTAGCAATCTGCACCACCCGGTTTTGAAAGTGTTTGATTGTGTCTTCGGAGGCCAAGGATCAATGTTGTAAAACTCGTCGAGTTGTCCGATTACTTCTACGAGTACTCGCTACTCGTCCTATTGCCAAGGCGAGTTGCAGAATCCGAGTACTCCCCGATCAGACCCTTACTGAACTGAGCGGTATTGTAAAACCCGGTCAACTCGGTTATTAATATGTATAATGTACTTAATGATTTATTATTTAACGTACACACATGTGATTATTACTACATATATATCTTAAATTTTCAACAATTATTCACAAAGTGAGACCATTATGCGTTTTTCTATTTTTGTGTATTCACATGTATCTAATATTGTTATATATTTCAATCAACTTTTGATTTTAACTTATGAATTTGACATATATAATTTCCTTAAAAATATTTCTACATGAATTACCGAATCCGAGTACTCCCGAGTACTCGCTACTTGGTAGTCGACCGAGCAGGTACCGAGTAACGAGTTTTACAACCTTGCCAAGGATATAATCGTAATCTGAATATTCGGTCTTTTATGGGTCTCGGGGAAAGGTTTTAAGGCTTGGGGTGTAGCTAGGAGCGTAGGGCTTCTTGCCACCTTTTTGTGGATATAAAGATCGTCGAAAACGAACTTAGAACGAATAAGTTATAGTACTTTAAAGTTGTTGGCAGAATTGGTCCCTGAATGGAAAAGCTTGCATTTCAGCCCATGCATGCAAGGTGGCAGCAAGGTGAGTACGCCCAACGTAGTGCTGGATAATGAAACGCGGATGTTGAAGACGTACGCCCAGCGTACGAGGATTACGCCCAACATACGTCTAGGATCTCCGAAACCCTAACTTTTATGGTTGGCTCACTATTTAAAGCACCTTAAGTCCGAGGGGGTGCGCCTCCCTTTCATTCTTAGAGCCTTAAACCCTAAATTTGAGTGATAGCTTCATCCAAGAGTGTTGTGAGCTTTGTGGGTGCATTTTGGGTGGGTTTTGGTGCATTTCAAGAAGATGGAACTTGTTGCAAAGATAGGAATTAAGGAGGAGCTTGTGGATCTGGCATTTAGGACTCATTCTCAGCTTGATGAAGGTCTAAAGCTTTGATCTTGATCATTCATCTCTTAGATCTACCATTGTGAGTTTTAGTATATTTTGGTCCCAATGATGGAACTTTATGGTTGAAATCCGACTCTTAGGCTTAGAGTTGCCACTCTATGTGTTAAATGAGTCCCTAATGCAGAAAGTTGTCATCTTGGAGGTCTTAATGGGTTCATGCAAGAGTTAAGACCATTTCTATGGAATTAGATTATCATTTTTGGAGTTTGAGCTAATATGGGTCATGCAAAGCCATCAAGCAAGCAACTTTATGGTTTAAGACGTTGAAGAGGACTTAGATCTGTAATTGTAGCTTTTGGAGTAGAGTATTAAGCACTTAATGGAAAAGTGGCTTAACAGAGGAATACGTTGGGCGTACATGCAGGTACGTGCAACATACACTCCATTCAGCCAGTACGCTTAGCGTACAGAAGAGTACGCCCCGCGTACTCAACAATGATAGGTTTAGTGTGTTTTGGGCCTCGGGTTAGGCCAAGCATTGGACTTTGTGTTTTGGGGCCCTATTGGGCCATTAGGTTTTGGGATTGATATTTATTTGTAGAGGCCCATTATGGTTTTGAGCCCAATTTGGAAATTAGGCCATTAAGGACTTATGGACATTATAGTATCGGGCTTTTGTTTTGGGTTTGTGCCTTAGTTTTGGATCATACTGGGCCAGGGGTAGAATGGTCATTTTACCCCATGCATGGATTAAGGATTATGGTATGGGAACCAATTTCTAATTGGGTATATTAATTGGTAGTGACAGCTCGAGAAGCTGGTGGGGCAGCAACTAAGGAATTCATGTGGGAAGCTTCTGCAGTGCGAGGTGAGCCTTCTCACCATACCAATGGGTCTAAGGCACCAAGGCCGGCCCATTTTATATTTTGTGGTGCACTAGTTGTAGTAGAGATATGTGGTATGATAGTTAGCTTTATGCTAAGTGGTATGCTAGTGATTATATGATATGTGGTATGCTAGTTGTCTCTATGATACTTGCATTGAAGACCATGTGGGGTAGCCCATGACACACTGGTATAAGACCCTGGGGGGGGGGGGGGAGTCCATGGCATTTTTGTAACTGAGCTCGGCTAGGGGAGATGCATGTATATGTTGTATGAGCTGGTAGAGTTGCATGCTAGTTCTGAGTAGTCAACAATAGGTTGGTTGGATATGTGGTGCTTGTAGCCATGAGGATATTGGGTGTCATGCTGGAATGAGAATGATAATTGGTATTTGTAACTGTAATGTGTATGTTTTTAAAATTGTATATGGTTAGGATCTTATAGCCTTAAAATAACTGATTTGACCTTATTTCCTGTGGGCTTAGGGTAGAGTCTATTATTCGACAGTCTATTAGATCCTGTTCTGTGTATAATTTGCATGCATAAGGCAGCCGGCAGCGAGAATGGATGGATGTGGAAAGCATGGGTTGTGGTATGTGGGCCGAATGTTTTATGATAGTTCTTTGGATAGGAGTGCTACTGCACGAATGATGCTTGCTTTGTGCTTTGTGGAACTCTTAATGATGGGAGTCAGCCACTAAGTGGATATGACGATATCCAAGAGGTGGATGGCTGGCATCACGCGGAGTTCTTCAGCAGCTGAAGGCAGGGCGCTAGGAAAGCCTAGGATATGCTCCAGTGAGCTTAGTAGGGTGGTTCAGTGAAGTTGGGAACCTAGGAGGTGCTACTGTCACACCCCGAAACCGAAGACGGAAACGTTCCGGGGTGGAGGTGACGTCATGTTAAGTATCACAACCAATGTACATAGCAAACATAGTAAACACAACCATTACATTACATAGAAATATTTACATTTGTTTGAAAACAAGATGATACAAATTTTATACGTATACATCATATAAACAAAAGAACAGATGAGACTTCTATACGCTCCGTCTTCTCCAAAAGATCGCGGGGTACCTGTCTAACGTGAACCTGAGAATACAAGCAGTTTTGAAATATCAGCATAAAGCTGGTGAGTTCATAAGTGGTTCGTTTCTGGTAAAAGAACAAGTTTCCGTTAGTTTTCCGAAAAAGTTGTTATCCAAGAAAATCCCATATTTTCTTATGAAAGAAGTTTAGTTAACCATATGTAAAGCAGACTATTTATGAAAAGTAAAGTAATCCCAGGAAAAACCCTTATTTTCCTTATATGTTGGTGTTTTGTTGTCTTTCCGGAGTAATGTGTACAAGTATCTAACATACTTGCATCGATAAGTAAAGTTCTTTTAAGACCTGGTTATCCTTGAAAAGTACATTAGTTTTAACACGTTTATAAAACTAATATAGGGTTTGAGTTTGAGACCCGGTGGAAATCTACCCGATACCGACGTTATACGAGGCTTATGGTCATACCCGATGTAGTTGTCGTACCCCGACGTGGTCGAAACTAAAAATTTTCCAAATAAAATTTGGGGTGTTTTCACGTGTTTCAAATGGGTTTGCTCACTCACGAGGTCATAATAAAGGTCTCAATTTAATTAACTTAACTCAAAAATTAACAGAAAAATTGGAATACAAATGATTTTTATTAACGGGAACGGGTTACAATGACGGAATTAATTTCGGGTTGTCACAGCTACAGTAGAGATCATCTTGCTGTTTAGCAAACATTTAGTATAACGGTGGAGTAAGCGACTTAGAGGATTCGGGAGGATTGCTGAGGAAAGTATGGATTGGTGTGGAAGGTAGTATTGGGCCCGTACTACTGAAAGCACAAGATTCATACTCGAATCAGTGAGAGTCTTGGAGAATTTGAGAAGCTTATGGGAAGGAGAATTCTTGGTTATGCCTTAATCGTAGGAATAGCTGCTTTGCAGAATGAGAATGAGCACGCATGGATGGGACCAAAGTTTGGTCCTGGCTCCAGTGGTGAGCTAGTTAGTGGAATGACTGCCAAGATTTTGAGTTCGCCTTGGATCTCTTGTATCATGCGGCAAGGGTTGATTGTGCGATTTATTGCGCTTTGGGAATTTGAAACTATGTTTGGGAATAGTTTATAGCCGGTTTAGAGCAGAGGTTGCTCCATCTACTGTAGTTCACCCGTTGGCGTTTGTTCTGGTGAGTGTGTCAGGGTGCGAGACCCTAAATGATATGGATCTCAGAGCTGAGGACGAAAGATTGATTAGGAGCACCTCAAGGAGAGAGGTTCAGGTCTAGTGAATTTCTTAGAGGGTCTCGGGCGGAGACCCAAGAGTTTGGATCTGCTTTTGAGAGGCCAGCAGGGTCGGATCCAATGCAACGCTTGCAAAAATTGCGAGATGAAGTTTTGTTCCAAGGGTTTGGATTGTCATTGGAATTGGAATGAAGTGTTTCGTCATGTTCTCAGGGTGGTCAAGGTAACTCAGGAGGAGGTGGTCAGGATTCCTCCAGATGTTTGCGGATATGCTATCTTCGGCCATTTCCGGTGGATATCGGGTATCTGTATCGCTTGGGAATTGTGATAAGTTAGATATCGGGTCAGTTTTCTACTATTGTCTGGGTTAGCAAGGGTTTTCAGATGCCATTCAGCATGTCGAAGAATCTTTGAGAGATCTTCAGACGGATGTATCTCGCGGAGCGGATTCCGCGTGTACCGTGATTGCTCTGAGTCATAGTCGGAATCTGTTATGTGATCTGTGTTGCTACGGGTATAGCAGGTTTGGTCACGTTTTTAAGGATTGCCTATAGGGATCAAGCTCATTTTATTTTCGTTGTGTTCAGGTGGACGACAAGGAGGTCGATTGTCTGACGGTCAGGGAGGAGTAGTGAGTGCACCTGCTCTAGTCGTTTTTGGGGTTGGTTCAAGGGCTTGAACGAGGGAGTTATGACTAGTTTTCAGTAGCCTTAGTATTTATGTTTGGAAGAGCTATCGCGATTGCCGAGGGAAGAGAGAATTGTCGCTGAGATTTTGATTAGACTATCCATTCGTTGGACTCCGAGATCTGATCGTGATATCGCTTTTAAGTGTTTGAAGTCATTGATGCTGTTGGGATACAAGAAGTGTTAGCTGGATTTCAGGAAGTGTGTTGTTTGGGCGGGGATATTTTTGGTGTGCTAGCTTTGGTAAGTACCGACTGTCAGCAAGGTGAACATTGGAACGTAATGAGGATTGGGAATCCTTCAATTTTCGTGTGCCGAGCGGACTTAGTTGAATCTAAGTAGGGGAGAACCGTCCCGGTATCCAGTACAAAAACAAGGGTGAAAGTGATGTAAGACTACGGGGAGCCGTAGCATTCACTAATGGTTAGTTGGGGTATAGTGCTGTAAGACTGCGAGGGAGCCGTAGCATTGACTAGCAGTAGAGAGTGTTGTAAGAGTGCAGGGGTGTCGTAACATTCACTAGCAGTAGAAAGTCTTGTCAGATTGTGGGGGTGCCGTAGCATTCACTAGCGGTAGAGAGTGTTGTAAGATTGTGGGGGTTTCGTAGCGTTCACGGGTTCTTTCAGGTGATTTGGACTAGGGCAGGCTAGTTTGCAAGGTTGTGGGGGAGCCACAACTTAATTAAGATCAGGACCAGAGGTGATTGACCGATCAGTTATTTGGGGGCGAGCCCGGATGGTTATGGGAATTTAGAATGGAACCGGTAGAGACTGCTGAGCTAAGGGTTGGACCTTGTGATACAGGATCTTGTGGTTGAGTAGTGCATGTTTCTGTAGGGCTACGGCTGGGTAGCCCTGATATTGGATCTCATAAGAACCTGGTGGTTGGACCGGGTGCGAGACTGGAAGCCTCGGGGAATTGGCTAAGGGTATTTATTAATCGGTTGAGTAAAGGATGACGGAAAGTCATGGTGCATTATGCAAGTGCCAATTCGAGGATCTCTAGATAGGAGCGGAGTAACAATTCAGATTTGGATAGGAACCCGAATCGAAATTCATGTAGGATTTTGTTTCAGTGAGATGGGATGTGGGGCATCTATATGCCAAGGGCACCGAGGGCAGAATTCCAGGGTGGGGAAGGGGTTGGTTTGATGGTAGTTTAAGCCATTGTGATGTGTCTCGAGTGGCTCTATCCGTAATAGAGCCACAACATGTCAGAATCAGGAAACGGTAGGTCGAAGGAGGCTGGGTATGATGTAAGACTACAACTATTCTTGTAGTATTCACCTTTTTGCGTCAGATTCAGTGGCAACAAGTTGTCAGCCTATCTCGATCGGATGGATCAAATTGATTGAAGGAGATAGGGCAGTTTTGGTTAGATGAGGTATCCTTTGGAGGTCGTAGGGGACTGCTGAGTGTGTTTTTAGCTCAACAATAGGGTAGGTGTACGGTGTTCTGGACAGTTGGCAGACAGGTTGGGACCAGGAGGTTCCCGGTTGTTCTTCAGGAAAGCAGCCATGTGATGGCAAGAGGACTAGGAGCGACTTCAGTGATTTGGGGTCTGTGTGTGGAATTGCTTGTTATTCGGTAGTCGCAATTGATTGGTGATTTTGTTCTTTAGGAAGCCTCAAGGTATTACGAGTGGGAAGTATTCTATCTAGGTTGGTTTCTTGTGAAATCAGTTCAAACATGATTCGATGGGAAGTCTGTCAAGGAGACAGACCATCTCAAAACTTCAGATTTTGGATGGAGCAGACGTCATCAAGTTGTAAGGAATTCATTCATCTTCGGGTTCTAGAAGCCTACGAGGGTTGTGTTCGGTTGCCTTGGAAAGGCTATGGTATGCTCGGGGCTGTGGCCATGAGGCCTTAATTGTGTGGCGTGAGGAATAGTAAGGAATGATTTCGAGAACAAAATCTAATTTAAGTGGGGGAGAGTTGTAACACCCGGTTTTGAAAGTGTTCGATTGTGTCTTCGGAGGCCAAGGGTATAAGTGTAATCTAATGATTCGGTTTCTTATGGGTCTCAGGTTTTATTCGAAAGGTATTAAGGCTTGGGTGTAGCTAGGAGCATAGGGCTTCTTGCCACCTTTTCGTGGATAAAAAGTTCGTCGGAAACGTACTTAGACAGAAGAAGTTATAGTACTTTGAAGTTGTTGGCAGAATTGGTCCCTGAATTGAAAAGCTTGCATTTCAGCCCATGCATGCAAGGTGGCAGCCAGGTGATTATGCCCATCGTAAGTTGGGGTACGCCCATCGTAGTGCTGGATAATGAAACGCGGATGTTGAAGACATACGCCTAGCGTACAGGTATTACGCCCAGCGTACGTCCTAGATCTCTAAAACCCTAATTTTTAGGGTTTCCTCACTATTTAAAGCACCTTAAGTCTGAGGGGGTGCGCCTCCCTTTCATTCTCAAAGCCTTAAACCCTAAATTCGAGTGGTAGCTTCATCCAAGAGTGTTGTGAGCTTTGTGGGTGCATTTTGGGTGTTTTTTTGGTGCATTTCAAGAAGATGGAACTTGTTGCAAAGATGGGAATCAAGGAGAAGCTTGTGGATCTGGCATTTGGGACTCATTCTCAGCTTGATGAAGGTATAAAGCTTTGATCTTGATCACTCATCGCTTAGACCTACCATTGTGAGTTTTAGTACATTTTGGTCCAAATGATGGAACTTTATGGTTGAAATCCGACTCTTAGGCTTATAATTGCCACTCTGTGTGTTAAATGAGTCCCTAAGGCAGAAAGTTGCCATCTTGGAGGTCTTAATGGGTTCATGCAAGAGTTAAGACAATTTCTATGGAAGTAGATTATCATTTTTGGAGTTTGAGCTTATGTGGGTCATGCAAAGCCATCAAGCAAGCAACTTTATGGTTTAAGACGTTGAAGAGGACTTGGATCTGTAATTGTAGCTTCTGGAGTAGAGTATTAAGCACTTAATGGAAAAATGGCTTAACAATGGAGTACGTTGGGCGTACATGCAGGTACGTGTAGCGTACACTCCATTCAGCCAGTACGCCCCGCACACTCATCAGTTATGGTTTTAGTGTGTTTTGGGCCTTAGGTTGGGCCAAGCATTGGACTTTGTGTTTTAGGGCCCTGTTGGGCCATCAGGTTTGGGGATTGATATTTATTTGTGGAGGCCCATTATGGTTTTGAGCCCAATTCGAAAATTGGGCCATTAAGGACTTATGGACATTATAGTATCGGGGTTCTGTTTTAGTTTTGTGCTTTAGTTTTGGATCATACTGGGCCAGGGGTAGAATAGTCATTTTACCCCATGCATGGATTAAGGATTATGGTATGGGAACCAATTGCTAATTGGGTATATTGATTGGTAGTGACATGGTGTGTTTGAAACGAACTAGTTTTAATCCTACTTTTTAATATAAATTAGACACACAAAAGGCAGTGAACCTGTCAATTGATGGTATAGTTTAGCAAGCAGGGTATCGAATACAGGGAACGACAATTAAGCTAATTACTAATATTACCTAAAAGCTAGCAATAAAAGAAAATGGTTTTCTCTAGTTTTGCAAGACTAGAAACTTAAGTGCTTAACTAATACTCAACTAAGCAACTAACAACTAAGCAAATGAAAATCAACTAAATTCAATAATGGGAAAGACTTTTGTTTAGGTTTTGAATCATTTATTCTTATGGTTGATTTTAAGTGCAATGGATTAATTAGCATTGGCTACCGATTATTGTGATTAGGTTCACGTTCGCTATTACTAATCCTTAGAAAACAAATCAATTTAAGCAGTTATCAAGTGATTAAACTAATTAATTTCCTAGTTTATTGATTCGGGTTAAGTAAGACTTGTAGTAGCTAATCAAATTGCTACTTCAATTAACCTCTTGCTGATGGTTCGTCACACAAGGCTTACACATTAATTTTCCTATTTTGTAGTTAACCCTAGTTTCACGTTCGCTATTCCTAGGCATATAACAATGTTTTCACACAAATCATATGAGATTAGCAATTAAGAGATGTTCATGCAACTTAATATGCTGATTAATTAACAGAAAATGGTTGTAGTTAACACATAAGGTTCTTTAACAAGCTTAACAAAACAAAATCACCAAATTAAATTAATCCAATCATAAAATCAAACCATATTCATAAAGTCATCTATCCTAAACAAAAGTTATGAGTTTTTAGCTTATAATTAAGGCAAAAAACAACTCAAAAACAAAATCAATTGATGCAAACATAGTTTAAACAAAAGATTAAGTAAAGAGTACACTTGATTTGCCTTGATCTCCCCAAAATCAGATGATTAGACTTGATCTTCGAGTTCCAGAGCTTTAGCAGCAACTTGAATCGCAAATTGATCCCCAAGGGTTCTAGAGAGAAGTCCTAAATTCGTGAATTAAAGCCTCTTTAGGGTTTTTTCTTTCTTTCTTTCTTCTTCCTTCAATTCCTAAGCTTCCTATAGCTTTTTATGCTTCCTTTTGCTTCCGAGCTCATCTTTTAGGCTACAAATACATTTTAAACATATTTAAGTACCTTTTGTTCATAATTTGTATTGAAATGGCCAAAAAGTATTAAGATTTAACACAAAATATATGACTAATTATGCACATATCAAAATACCCCACACTTGACTTTTGCTTGCCCCCAAGCAAAACTGAATTTTAACATACTAGCATCACATAAAACAATCCCAATCAAACCCAACCATTATGCCAAGACCGCAACACATGCATTTGTGTCTAAATTTTTCCTAAGGACCCCCCTCAATTATAAATACTAACAATCCTCATAAACACTCGCCCACTTCTTTTGAACTATGCTCATTTTATGCATCCCTCCGAATCCATCCTGAGAAAACTTCCTAACCTCAATGTATTTTTGGTTAAGCAACCCAAGAATACATAATCTAGAAAATTACAACTTTTCGATACCAATATGGAGCTTATTGGAGTTCTTCACTTCTTTGATAATTGAATCTTGATTTCTTTGAATTCACCACCTTTTTAATTGATTTTCGGTATCTTCAAATGTAACATCCAAAAATTTTACGCCAAATTTAAACTTTTCCAATCATAAATAAAACCAAATAGTATTTGTTTACAAAATGTTTTCAAATCATTATTCATCAGAGTGTCCCAATAACCAGATCATAAGGATGAGGAGCGGTACGGTCATGCCTTTGCCTTGCCATGATCTCCTAAAGTACCTTAAACAATAAACTGAAAACCGTAAGCCCGAGGGCTTAGTGAGCTACCCCCAAAATACCAATACCACACTGATAATACCATATTAGTAACAGACAATCAACAACATGCATACTGGGCCATCAGCCTGACTAGACCGCCCTGACAATCTATCTGAATCTGTCCTGAGCCTTCGGCATGACTGGACCGCCACGTGAGCTTACAGTCTCCCCAGACCGCTCATAGGGTGTGTTGGCCTTCAGCACAAAGCAAGACCGCCTCAACCTGTAACGACCCGTCTCCGGTATGATAATTCCTTGGTTTTTATTTTGAAGTTTTATAAGGGGGACTCGGCGAGTTCATAGCCTGACTCGCCGAGTAGGGTCGGGATGTCGAGCACGTGTTAGCTGGCGACTCGGCGAGTCCACATTCTGGACTCGGCGAGTCTGTCCGTCTGGGATAAACCCTAAATCCCCGGGTTGCCCACTATTTAAGCCACCTTATAGCCCCCAATCTCGCCTCCTTCACCCTCAAAAGCTGTGAGAAAACCCTAATTCGTTCTTGAGTGATTCTAAGTGATTTTGTGTGCTAATTGTGAAGGCTTGAAGAAGGAGAAGAAGAAAGGAGCAAGGAGAAGGATTGTAGAGCAGAGATTCAAGGGAAAGCAAGAACTCTTTGAGGTATTCTTCAGATTTCCTTCCCTTTTATGCTTTAAAACCCTTTCTAGATCTTGTTTATGCTTTTCTAAAGCCTTATGTTGATATGGAAGCTCTCTTATGCCGAGATAACCTTAGATCTGTTCATTTAGGAGTTGTAGAGCCCAGATCTATTGCCTTTATGGAGCTATTTTGCATATCAACCCTAGATCTACCCCTTTTAAGCATCTTTTAGCCTTTATTCCCTTGTTCATGCGTTTGTACACGTAAAGTTTGAAACTTTACGTGGTAAATCAGCTTATTGGACTCAGATCTATCATTTGTATGTTTTGGATTCGAGCAGAATCGAGTGTATAATAGTTGCATGGCGGTGACTCGGCGAGTCGGAAGAACGACTCGGCGAGTCGAGTCGCGAGTCCCCGATTTCTTCCTTTTCGCGGTGTCGAGTGGGACCAGTGAGTAGTGGAGTGGACTCAGCGAGTTTGAGGGTAGACTCAGTAATGGAAGGACTCGGCGAGTTGTTCATACAACTCGACGAGTCCAAGGCAATCTTCTTAAGCTCAAGAACAACTCGTCGAGTTGTTCATATGACTCGGCGAGTCGGATGAAGATTGTCTGAGTTCTTGGATCGAATGAGTACTCGTCGAGTCGATGCCATACTCGACGAGTAGCAGCGAGTAGGGTCGAGGAGTGAGAGCAAGGACTCGGCGAGTTGGCGGCCCAACTCGGCGAGTCAGGTCAACTGTGGGTTGACTTTGACCGAGAGTTGACTTTGACCAAGGGTAAAAGAGTCATTTTACCCAGTGCAGTGTTTAGTATTTGATTGAGTGTGTTTATGGACTTGTAGCCGGGGAGATACCGGAGCAGCAGCAGTTAGCTTCCAGAGCCATACACTCAGCCGCCAGTTCACGAGGTGAGTTTCCTTTCAGTAGGAGCGGGTCCACGGCCAATGCCGGCCCGTTTAATTATCAGTAGTTCCGGACCTTGGTCTGATGCAGTAGTTAGAGTGCTTGATGTCTTTGTGATACAAGCATGTTTGTGTTATGTGTTCCGGACTCTGTTCCGATGCAGCATGCAGTTTATGTGTTTTTAATAGTTGCTATGTTTTATGCTATGCCATGATCAGTCAGTTCCGGACTTCGGTCCGATGCAGTTAGTTTCGGACTTCGGTCCGATGCAGTTAGTTCCGGACTTCAGTCCGATGCAGTCAGTTCCAGATTTCGGTCCGATGCAGTTAGTTCCGGACTCTGGTCCGATGCAGGGGACAAGGTCCCAGTCAGTTCCGGACTACGGTCCGATGCAGTGGGCAAGGCCCAGTATGTGTTTTATATATGTATTGTTTGGTATGCGGTAGTTTGGGGGAGCTCACTAAGCTTCGTGCTTACAGTTTCAATTTTGGTTTCAGGTACTTCCGCTAGCAGAGGGAAGAGCTCGGGATGATGGCATCACACACACCACAGCTTCAGCTCTTATCCTGGGAGTTGATTTATTTCTTGATTTTATATGACATGGATATGATGCAGTTTTCCGCACAGTGTTTATTATTATTATGGGATACATCATGCATGGTTTTATGATATGACACTCAGATTATGGTTTTTAGATATGTTGAAAAACGAAATTTTTGGGTCGTATTTTTGGGTCGTTTCACAACCCAAGCAACAAGCAAATAACCATGTGCGCAGAGCTAACATATACTGGCATATAGAACATCCAACATATCTATTTCACTGATCATTAATCATAGCAATCTCTCATAACTAGAGCACCGACCTAACATGTCACTAACATACCAATCCCTACGGATCATAAGAGCATAACATGCTTTCTATCCTGATTCAGACCTAACAGGTCATAACCACATGTAGCATACATAACAATAACAACTAAAGGGCCAACCTTGGTGCCTTAGACCCTATTGATATTGTGAGGATAACTCACCTTACAGATGTTGACTCGGTAGATGAACCCCAACTCTCGGATCATTGTCCAAACTCCACCACCTATTACCAGAATATAATCATACCCATAAGTTCCCAACCTTTCAAGGTACCCCATAAGCCAACTAATCAACCCCTGGTCAAAATCAAAGTCATCAGTCAAGGTCAACAGTCCATGTTGACCCTAACTCGCCGAGTACCCTCGGTTACTCGCCGAGTTCCTTAAATTACTTGCCCACTCACCGAGTCACGGAGTGAATCGTCGAGTTCCTTCGTTTTACGATTGAACTCTAAGGCCACTCGTCGGGTTTCCTTCTTGCAACTCGACGGTTACACACGCATACATAAATTGGGGAAACCTCAACCGACTCGCCGAGTTATTCATAGAACTCGTCGAGTTCTATGGCAATCTTCATCGGACTCGCCGAGTTGTTCATCTAACTCGTCGGGTCCAGGCCTATCTTCATATGACTCGCCGAGTCGACCTTGCGACTCGCCGAGTTCCTTCAGTCCTTAAGCCATACAAATTTTTTTTAAGCCATGCAGTGGCTCCAAATTATAGATCCAAGCTTCTAAGGCATGCATTTCACGTAAAGTTGCAATGCATGCATGGCTAAAAAGGCTCTTAATGTCAAATCCAAGCTCATAATGGGGGTTTCATACTCAAGGAGGCTTCATACATGACCAAGCTCGGAGCTTTATGACTCTAGAACCCAAGAAGGGTCCAGATCTGAAGTTACAACTTCAGATAGAGCTCATATCCCACACTATCATCTCAATCAAACCATAAAGTCCCTAAATCTCAACCAAATGAGGTCTAGAAGGAAAATGAGGTAAAGGTGACGACTCGATACCTCCAAATGATGCTAACTGAGGTAGATTTCTGATCCCCAGACCTTCCTTACTCCTAGTCTCTTGCCCTCCAAGTTCTTCATTTCCAAAAACCTACTTTCTAAAGCTTAAGACACACAAGGATGAAGCACCACATGAATTAGGGTTTTCTGAGCTCTCAAAGGACTATAAAGAGGCCAAAGAAGGCTTATGTTTCCTTAAATAGGGTGCAAAACCCCGGGATCTAGGGTTTTTTCTTCCAGCTCCTACTCGTCGAGTTCTTCATGGACTCGGTGAGTAGGCCACTGAATACGCGATCCCACCCCGCTGCTACTCGATAAGTAGGGAAACCAACTCGTTGAGTAGATCTTAAAGCCAAATAAACTTTCATTTAAATCAATGCCAGAGAATCGGGGCGTTACAATTCTCTCCCACTTGAACTAGACTTCGCCCTCGAAGTCTGCTGGAGTAAACAATGTTGGGTAATGCTCGCGCATCTCCGCTTCCGGATCCCATGTCCACTCGGATCCCCTCTGATGTTCCCACTGCACCTTCACCAAAGGTATTTCTTTGTTCCGTAACCAAAATGTTCACAGGCCTCTCCACGTAATTCAGGCGCTCATCGACCTGAATATCATCCAATAATACTACCGTCTCCTGGTGCATAATGCACTTTCGCAATTGTGAAACATGGAACGTGCTATGAATTCGGCTGAGCTCCTGTGGTAGCTCTAGCCTATAAGCCACTTTGCCAACCCTAGCAATAATCCTGAATGGACCGATATAACAGGGACCCAATTTTCCCCTCTTCCTAAAGCGGATCACACCCTTCCAGGGCGAGACCTTCAGAAGTACCATGTCACCAACCTGAAACTCCAAATCCGATCGACGTCTATCAGCGTAACTCTTTTGCCGACTCTGAGTGGTCTGCAGCCACTGTCTGATCTGCTGGATCTTTTCGGTAGTCTGTAAGGCTACCTCCATCCGACCCATCACTCTGTGTCCAACCTCACCCAAACAAACGGGGGTTCTGCATCTCCGACCATATAATAGCTCAAAAGGTGGGGAACCAATACTGGAATGATAGCTATTGTTGTAGGCGAACTCTGCAAGCGGTAGGTGGGAATGCCAACTCCCACCAAAGTCAATGACGCACGCCATCAACATATCTTCGAGGGTCTGAATGGTTCGCTCGCTCTGTCCTTCAGTATGCGGATGGAATGTTGTACTAAAGTGCAACTGTGTACCCAATTCCTTATGGAACTTCTGCCAAAAACAGGAAGTAAACCTGACATCCTTATCAGAAACGATGGAGACCGGAACTTTATGGCGAGAGAAAATCTCGCTGACGTACATGTCAGCCAATTTCTCAGCCGACGAACTCTCCCGTATGGCCAAGAAATGGGCACTCTTGGTTAACCGATCCACGATTACCATATATCATCGAACCCCTTCTCCGTCCTCGGCAACTTCGTAATGAAGTCCATCGTGATCTATTCCCACTTCCACATGGGAATGTCTAGAGGCTGCAGCTTACCATGCGGCCTCTGATGCCCAGCCATGACCGTCCTATAGTTCAGGCACCTCTCAACATACCAAGCGATTTCTTGCTTCATACCGGGCCACCAGTAACTCAAACTCTGATCGCGGTACATCTTGGTGGCCCCCGGGTGTATAGAAAAGTGAGACTTATGAGCCTCCTCCATCACTATCTGTCGGACCCCTTCGGACATCGGAACCCAAACCTGACCGCGACGAGTCAATAATCTGCAGCTATCCTGAACAAACCGGGCGCTCTCGCCCTTAATCCGCTCCAACTTCCAGTTCCATGGTCTCATGCCCTCAACCTGAGCATCCATGATCAAGCTCACAAGCGGGGAATCCACCGCTATCCTCATACACCTTGCTGGAGTATGGGAGCAAGCTGACTTGCGGCTCAAAGCGTCTGTAACCACATTCACTTTACCAGGATCGTAAAGGATCTCACAATCACAGTCCTTGACTACATCCAGCCACCTGCGTTGCCTCATGTTCAGGTTTGGCTGATCCATGATGTGTCTCAAACTCTTTTGATCCGTGTATATAGTGCAACGGACCCCATACAGATAATGCCTCCAAATCTTGAGAGCGAATACCACCGCTCCCAACTCAAGATTGTTCGTAGGCTATCTCATCTCATACGGCTTTAGCTTTCGTGATGCATAGGCTATCACTCGTCCCCTCTGCATGAGGACTGCCCCCAAGCCTGTGATGGATGCATCACAAAATACTACAAAATCCTCAACTCCCTCGGGGAGCGTCAACACTGGCGCATCACATAAACACCGTCGGAGGGTCTCAAACGCCCTCTGCTGCTCAGGGTCCCACCAGAAATCCACCCCCTTCCTCGTTAGATGAGTGAGGGTTAGTGCAATCTTAGAGAAATCTTGAATAAATCTCCGGTAGTACCCTACTAATCCCAAGAAACTCCTGATGTCTGAAGGAGATTTCGGAATCTCCCACTGCATAATCGCCTCGACTTTGGCCAGGTCGACCAAAATCCCCTCCTGGTTAACGAGATGTCCAAGGAACTGGACCTCTCGTAACCAAAACTCACACTTCGAGAACTTGGCATATAGTCGTTCTCGCCGCAGAACCTCCAGCAGCTCCCTGAGGTGCTCCTCGTGCTGCTCTCGGGTCTTGGAATACACCAAGATATCATCTATGAACACAATGACCGAGCGATCGAGCATCGGTCTGCAGACTCGCTTCATCAAATCCATGAACACTACTGACGCGTTGGTGAGCCCTAACGGCATCACCACGAACTCGTAATGACCGTAACGAGTCCGAAACACGGTCTTCTCCACGTCTTCCTCCCTCACTCTGACCTAGTGATATCCGGATCTCAAATTGATCTTGTAAAACCAAGATGCACCCTGCAGCTGATCGAAAAGATCATCTATCCTCGGGAGTGGATAATGGTTCTTCACTGTTAACTTGTTCAACTCCCTATAGTCAATGCACATCCTGTGCGAACCATCCTTCTTTCTAACGAAGAGGATCGGTGATCCCCAAGGAGAACTACTCGGGTGAATAAACTGCTTACCCAGCAGCTCCTGCAACTAAGATGCCAACTCCTGCATCTCTGGTGGTGCCAGACGGTACGACGCCTTAGCGATAGGGGCCGCACCCAACACTAGATCAATCCTGAACTCGACCTGCCTCTCCAGAGGCACTCCAGGTAACCCCTCTGGAAACACATCAGCAAACTCCCTGACCACTGGAACCTCTGAAACTAAAGTATGATCCTTAATTCGCGTATCTATCACATACGCTAGATAACTGGCACACCCGTGCTGAATGAGTTGACGAGTCCTGGCGGCTGAGCAAAATCCTACTCCCACTCTGGTGCCCTTTCCATACACTACCCGTTCTCCCCCACTTGGGGTTCGAACCACCACTATGTAACGCCCTGATCTTCAGGTAATTGAATTACATAAGAACTTTCTTGATTTCAAGGTCTACTCGACGAGTTGGTAGCCTTACTCGTCGAGTAGCAGTGGATTTGCTTGCGTGTTTAGTGATCTACCCGACGAGTCCAAATAGGGATGAAACCCTAAATCTCGGGGTTTTGGCACCCTATTTAAGGATCACATATTCTCCTTAGCCTCATTCACTGCCTCTCTTGAATCCAGAAAACCCTAATTCGTGTTTTCCCTCTTATGTGTGTGTTCTTGAACTTGAAAGAAGATCATTTGGAGTTAAGAGCTTGGAGTGCAAGAAGTTGGAGCTAGTGGCTGTTGTAGATCTGAATTCTTCTGTGGCTTGGCATCATTTTGAAGGTAACAAGTTGTTACCTTGATTCTCCTTTGATTAGATCTCCTCATGGTTGGATTTAGAGGTTTTTTTGGGTTTTGTGGTGATTCTCTGTGTTGGGTCAAGATCTGAGGTTGCAACCTTAGATCTGGGCTCCTTTAGCCCCTCTTTATCATAAAGTTCAGTATTTACCAAGCTATGAACTATCCCATTGCCTTAAGCCACTCCTTTTAGCTTGTTTTGGGTCATGTCATATTGCATGCACGTAAAGTTTGCAACTTTACGTGATAATCATGCCCTAGAAGCTTAGATCTGCAGTTTGGAGCCTTTGCATGACTTAAAAAGCTTCTGTATGGATGAGGGATTTAAGGTACTCGGCGAGTCATTTGAAGATGGTCCTTGACTCGACGAGTTAGGTGAACAACTCGGCGAGTCTGATGAAGAATGACTTAGACTCGGCGAGCCTGAAGAGCAGCTCGGCGAATCGGTTAGGGTTTTCCCAAATCTTTATATGTGTATAAACTTGTGGGGTTGCACGCAGGAAACCTCGACGAGTGGTCTCAGAGCTTTGATCGTGTGCCGTAGGAACTCGACGAGTCACTCCGGTGACTCGGCAGGGGTCAGATCTGATCTATTTCCTTTGCATTCAGTGGGGCTACAGGAAGGCACAATGTCCGAGTTTGCTTCCAGCAGTACATATGATAGCACCTGTCCCTGCCACTTTGAGGATCACCGACGGCTGTCAGGGCCGAGTAGAGGCGCCTGCGGTGGGAAGCAGGGGTCTTTAGTTATCTGCAGTGGAGTCGCGAGCAGTATGCGAAGAACTACCCGACAATATTGGGCTAACTGCTAAGTTTCAAGGTCAGACAACGACTACTCATTCGATTAATGAGGTAGCCGGGGTAGCTCGGGAGAAGGAGATTGGTTTGGATGGGCAGCGCGGTAAAAGGAAGCAAGCACTTATTTCAGGACAATTGGGAAGAAGTGAGGAGTCATACTCAACTGACTTGGGTGTTGGAAGTCGGGAGGACCTTGAGGTGTGTGGTAAGTGTGGAGGAACTCATGGGTTTGCTTGTCACAACTTCAGGTGTTTCAAGTGTGGGGAAAGGGGCATGTGTATCGGGATTCTAAGAAGGATCAGATATGTTTTCATTGCCACTAGCATGGTCATTTCAAGTCTTGCTGTCCTGTTTTGGTGGTGAAGAGAGTCCAGGTTTAGGCGCCCATTATTCCGCAGGAAGTCAAGATTGAGCCGCACTAGATCGCAGGTATGTCGTTTGAATTCACCCTTTGGTAATGATTCTATTGTTAAGGTTCTGCATCGGTAATGATAATGATACTTCGGAATTTTGTGGTCTGCTTGTGATTGAGTTATATGCCATCTGCATATCTTGGATTTTAAAATGATAGTTGGAGGACATCCCCTGTAGAGCAGGTTACTTCGGATGCAGTAGTGGCAACAAGTATGTGTGAGACTCGGTAGTATCTCACTACCTTCGGGAAGGTGTCGTTCGGGTATAGATCGGTTATATTCCAGCACAAGGAGCACCTGAGGGAGGTGCTAGAGACTTTGAGGAGGGAGAGACTTTTGCAAGGTACTCTAAATGTGAGTTCTGGTTGTGCGAGGTGCAATTTCTTGGGTACCTTGTCAATCAAAAGGGTATTCTAGTCGTTCCGGCTAAGATAGAGGTCGTGATATAGTGGGAGTTTCCGAGGTCTCCAATTGAGATTTGGAGCTTCCTGGGTCTAGCGGGTTATTACCGGAGATGTATTCGGGTTCTTGGAAGTGGTGTGATCTTTTGGACTGGTTAGTATTGACACACTAGCAATGGTAAGCGTGGTTTTCAACAGATTGCGCATAGAATGGTTAGAAGGATTGAGAATCCTTCCAGTATTGTGTGCTATAAGACGTTAGTTGAATCAAAGTGGGGGAGAATCATCCAAGGATTTAGAAGTAGGAGTAGTTTTAAAACTGGGATAAGTTTCGCATCCTTGTCAGAAAGGAAGACAGCCCAGGCAGCTGTATGGTTTGAGGATAGTATGAGTTGGAAGTTTGGAAAAACTTGCCAGTAAAGATATCGTGTTCCCGTAATGTTTGCCAGAAAGCCTTAGGGATTCAGTTTGGGGATTCCAGTCAGGACATGGGTTCAGTCTTGAATGATAGGTCGTGTGTATACTCGTCGTCGGATGTGTTCGGATCAATAACCAGCGAATGAGATAGTGTCAGAGTGGTGTAAGTCTACGGGTGTAGCCGTAGCATTCACTAGCAGCCAGATAGTGTTAGAGTGTTGTAAATCTGCGGGTGTAGCCGTAGCATTCACTAACAACCAGATAGTGTTAGAGTGTTGTAAGTCTGCGGGTGTAGCTGTAGCATTCACTAGCATCCAGATAGTGTTAGAGTGTTGTAAGTCTACGGGTGTAGCCGTAGCGTTCACTAGCATACAGATAGTGTCAGAGTGTTGTAAGTCTGTGGGTGTAACCGTAGAATTCACTAGCAGCCAGATAGCGTTAGAGTGTTGTAAGTCTGCGGGTGTAGTCGTAGCATTCACTAGCAGTTAGGTAGTGCTAGAGTGTTGTGAGACTACGGGCGTAGCCGTAGAATACACTTGGCTGGTAGACAGCATGAGTGTGTTGTTAGGATGCGGAAAGAACAATAGATACCACCAGTTCGGGCGTAGCAGTAAGGATATGGAAATCCACGGATTGGATTTCGGAATTATCTGGATGGATTAGACCTAGTTGAGCCAGTGATAAGACTGTAGGAATGCCGCTGTAGTTTTGAGATCGGGGAAGCAATGGATTGCTTCAGGTTACTTTTTATATAAGGCTACAATTGGTCATGTAGCAATCACATTTAGTTGTGGTTTGGTAACATCAGGATTCGATGCACGGACCCGATCGGTTGGATCAGGAGGTTGTTAGAGCCTTAGTGACATGATAACTAGTGGCAACTAGTTCCAGAGAAGGATTTTGTTCAGAAGTCGTGTGAGGCAACTAAATAGGGAGCCCTTGGGCTCCGCAGCCGGGCTTGAACCCGATATTTCAGACGACTGACAAATGAATTGATACCAGGAAGGTCTCGATAGATGTTGGAAAGCAGCCATGTAGCAGCATGTTGTTTCAGGCAGTTAGTGTTTCAAGCAGTCAGTGTTCAAGCAGTTTAGTGTTCAGACAGTTTAGTGTTTCAGACAGTCAGTGCTCTAGGCAGTTCAGTGTTTTCAGGCAGGCCAGTGTTTCAGACAGTTTTGGTTCACCAGCTGTAATGGTATTTGAGGATCTCATGTATGGTAAGCGTAACAGATTACTGAGTAATGCTAAGTCACCCCCCCCCCCCCGCGGGGTTCATCTATAATGATTTAGTATGAGTGGTTTGTCAGGAATTCAGACCATCTCGAGACAACAGATTTCAGACGGAGTAGATGTGATCTTGTTGCAAGGAATTTGTTCATCTGCAGAAGTTAGGGCCTTGCGAAGGATGGCCAGTTGAGTAAATTGATTTCTCAGGATCGTTGGGAGAATTAGAGTGCACTTGAGGATTGTTATCTATGATGATTAGTTTTAGTCTGAATGACCGGGTGAAAGGTCAATGGAAGTGGCCAGCGGGAGTTAGATTCCTCCAGCAGGAGTGTTGAAAGCAGATTGCAGCACAGTTGGGCGTAGCGGACTTCGAGGACGAAGTCTAGTTTAAGTGGGGGAGAGTTGTAACACCCAAAATCCGAAAGACCAAGAAAGGAAAGAAAAGCCCTTAGTCAAAGGAGTCAACTTGTCGAGTTCAAGGAAGAACTCGACGAGTCGGAGCGGGCTAAGTGTGGAAAAGTAAGTGACCGACTCGACGAGTCGGCGAGTCTGGTCTGGGTTGGGAAACCCTAATTCCGGGACTTGGTACCCTATTTAAGTGTCTTATTCTCTTCCTTAGGGTTCATTCTAAGCCTCTCTCGTCCAGAACCCAAAACCCTAGCCACCCAACTCCATTGTTTGAGCTTTTGAAGAAGATTAAGGGCCATTAGAGTGCATCTTGGAAGCTTGGAGGGAAAAGGGCAAGGAAGGAATAGCAGATCCAGCCTCCATATCGATTTGGCAACTGTTAGGAGGTAAAATTCTGAATCTTGAGCTTTCAATTGGTAGATCTCTTTCTAGCTTTGCCTTTTTGTCACAATTGGACCATTTCCAAGTAGAATCCGGGTGATAAGCCTTTGAGGATGGATTGGACAATAGATCTGGACACTTTTGAGCTTTAGAAGCTCAAAGTGGTTGGCTTTATCTAGTTAGGGTTCCATTTCTTGACCTTGATCTTCATAATTAGCTTGGATTTGGTGTTCTAGCCTCATAACACCTTGCATGCACGTAAATTTAGCAACTTTACGTGCAATGCTAGCATAAGGAGTCCAGATCTATGAGTTGGAGGTGATGGGATGGACTGAAATCGACAGAGTAGAGATGTCACAAGGAGGACTCCGCGAGTCAGTTCATGGACTCGGCGATTCGGGTCGCAAACCCAAATCCTTATGTTTATAAGTCGGATCAGTGAGTGGGGTTATGGAGGATTCAGTCAGTCAGGACCCATAATGGTTATGATGATCATAGCACTCGACGAGTTCAATGAGGAATTCGACGAGTCCAAGACAATCTTCTTAGTTATGAAGATGAACTTGACGAGTTGTTCATACAACTCGGTGAGTCAAAACCTAGACTTTCATGCGATGATGATGAACTCGACGATTTCGAATATGAACTCGACGAGTCGGTTGAAGATGGTCCCGAAGGGTTAGTTGAAGGAGACCCCGTCGAGTTATTGCCAGACTCGACGAGTGGAGTCAGGTTTGTTTTGGAGATAGAGGGGCATGGACTCGGCGAGTTGGTAGAACAACTCGGTGAGTCAGGTTAACTGGAAAGTTGACTTTGACCAGGACCTTGACCAAAGTTGACTTAGTTGACCTCTGGAGGACAGTTTAGGCTAAGTTCTATTATTTGGTGTTAGTAGCTCGGAGAGCTAAGAGAGAAGCGCTTCAGAGAATAGTCGATTAGCAGCCAGAGGATTATCAGCAGAGTTCAGCAGTACAAGTGAGTCTTCCTTCCAGTAGCAACGAGTCTACGGCCACAATGCCGACCCGTTTAGTTAGCAGTAGTTCCGGATTTTGGTCCGATGCAGTAGTTCAGTGTGCTTGATGTCTTCGTGACTCGAGCATGTATGTGTGTTATATGTTCCGAACTTTGGTCCGATGCAGTATGCAGTATATGTGTTTATGCTAGTAGTTATGATTATGCTATGTTATGTTCAGTTAGTTCCAGACTTCGGTCCCATGCAGAGGGCAAGGCCCTGGTTAGTTCCGGACTTCGGTCCGATGTAGAGGGCAAGGCCCTGGTTAGTTCCGGACTTCGGTTCGATGCAGTTTCCGGACTTCAGTCTGATGCAGAGGTGTAACATCCCCCACTAGCACGTATCACAATATTGTCCGCTTTGGGTCACTCGGCACGAGGACTTCCCAGGGGGTCACCCATCCTGGTACTACTCCCGCCCGAGCACGCTTAACTGCAGAGTTCTTATGGGATCTGCTGCCCTCACGGCTTTAAAACGCGTTGTGATAGGGAAGGTATCCACACCCCTTATAAGGAATGCTTAGTTCTCCTTCCCAGCCGATGTGGGATCAGATCTAACCCACTTTCACCCCCCATTATAGGGTTCGACGTCCCCGTCAAACACATCAACCCGTGCCCTGGCTCTGATACCAACTTGAAACGACCCAAAAATTTCATTTTTCAATATAACCAAAAACCATAATCTGAGTGTCATATCATAAGACCATACGTGATGTATCCCAAATATAATAAAAACACTGTGCAGAAAACTGTATCATATCTATGTCATATCAAAATCAAAAACTAAATCAACTCCCAAGATAAAAGCTGAAGATGTGGTGTGTGCGATGCCATCATCCCGAGCTCTTCCCTCTGCTTGCGGAAGTACCTGAAACCAAAACTGAAACTGTAAGCACGAAGCTTAGTGAGCTCCCCCAAACTACCACATACCATACAATAACGTATCAAGCACATACTGGGGCCTTGCCCCCTACATCGAGCCGAAGTCTGAAGCTGACTGACTGGGACCTTGTCCCCTACATCGGACCGAAGTCCGAAGCTAACTGACTGGGGCCTTGCCCCCTCCATCGGACCGAAGTCCGAAGCTGACATCGGACCGAAGTCCGAAGCTGACTGGGACCTTGTCCCCTACATCGAACCGAAGTCCGAAGCTGACATCGGACCGAAATCCGAAGCTGACTGGGACCTTGTCCCCTACATCGAACCGAAGTCCGAAGCTGACATCGGACCGAAGTCCGAAGCTGACTGAACATAGCATAAACATATCACTAGCATGAACACACATAAATCCTGTCTGAGCCACGAAGGCATCAAACATGCTAACTACTGCATCGGATCAAAATCCGGATACTACTACTAGCTAAACGGGTCGGCATTGTGGCCTTAGACCCGTTCCTACTGGAAGGAAACTCACCTCGTGAACTGGCTGCTGAGTGAATGGCTCTGAGGGCTAACTGCTGCTGCTCCGGTATCTCCCCGGCTATAAGTCCATAAACACACTCAATCAAATACTAAACACTGCACTGGGTAAAATGACTCTTTTACCCTTGGTCAAAGTCAACTCTTGGTCAAAGTCAACCCACAGTTGACCTGACTCGCCGAGTTGGGCCGCCAACTCGCCGAGTCCCTATTCTCACTCCTCGACCCTACTCGCTGCTACTCGTTGAGTATGGCATCGACTCGACGAGTACCCTCTCGATCCAAGAACTCAGACAATCTTCATCCGACTCGCCGAGTCATATGAACAACTCGACGAGTTGTTCTTGAGCTTAAGAAGATTGCCTTGGACTCGCCGAGTTGTATGAACAACTCGCTGAGTCCCTCCATTACTGAGTCTACCCTCAAACTCGCTGAGTCCACTCCACTACTCACTGGTCCCACTCGACACCGCTCAAAAGGAAGAAATCGGGGACTCGCGACTCGACTCGCCGAGTCGTTCTTCCGACTCGCCGAGTCACCTCCATGCAACTATTCTACACTCGATTCTGCTCGAATCCAATACATACAAATGATAGATCTGAGTCCAATAAGCTGATTTACCACGTAAAGTTTCCAACTTTACGTGTACAAACACATGAACAAGGGAATAAAGGCTAAAAAGGCACTTAAAAGGGTAGATCTAGGGTTATGATGCAAGATAGCTCCATAAAGGCAATAGATCTGGGCTCTACAACTCCTAAATGAACAGATCTAAAGATATCTCGGCATAATAGGGCTTCCATATCAACATAAGGCTTGAGAAAAGCATCAACTAGATCTAGAAGGGGTTTTAAAGCATAAAAGGGAAGGAAATCTGAAGAATACCTCAAAGAGCTCTTGCTTTCCCTTGAATCTCTGCTCTACAATCCTTTTCCTTGCTCCTTTCTTCTTCTCCTTCTTTAAGCCTTCACAAATGCACACAAGATCACTAAGACACTCAAGATCGAATTAGGGTTTTCTCACAGCTTCTGAGGGTGAAGGAGGCGAGATTGGAGGCCATAAGGTGGATTAAATAGTGGGCAACCCGGGGATTTAGGGTTTCTCCCAGACGGACAAACTCGCCGAGTCCAGAATATGGACTCGCCAAGTCACCACCTAACACGTGCTCGAAATCCCGTCCCTACTCGGCGAGTCAGGCTATGAACTCGCCGAGTCCCTCTTGCAAAACTTCAAAATAAATACCAAGGAATCATCATACCAGAGACGGGTCGTTACAATTGAAAGTGGGTTAGATCTGATCCCACATCGGCTGGGAAGGAGAACTAAGCATTCCTTATAAGGGGGTGGATACCTTCCCTATCACAACGCGTTTTAAAGCCGTGAGGGCAGCAGATCCCATAAGAACTCTGCAGTTAAGCGTGCTCGGGCGGGAGTAGTACCAGGATGGGTGACCCCCTGGGAAGTCCTCGTGCCGAGTGGCCCAAAGCGGACAATATTGTGATACGTGCTAGTGGGGGATGTTTCAAGTTGGTATCAGAGCCTTGGTTTGAGGGATTCGGATACACTTCCGGGTGTATCTGAACTCAAACTAAGGGGAAGATAAAAAGATTTTTAAAAAAGGAAAATGTTTTATAAAGAATTTTGAAAGCACTTAGAAAGAAAGAAATTTTTTTTAAAACGAGATAAGGGTGTGGTGCATGCGATCAGCCGAGCTCAAGTAAGTACTCCCAAATTACCCATACAAGTTATTTGTTCAGTTTCAGTTTCAGTAGAACAACATGCTAGTATAGGACTAAGGATCTAGGAGGATGCCTTATGTGCCTGCTTTATGTGTTACAGCTTTATGAGTATTGCATGCTAGTATTGAGTAGACAGCAGTAGGATAGCCTGTTTAGGTTATGCCTGATAGTATGAGTTTAGCATTGTATGCTAGTACAGTTTCTCGTTATGAGAATAGTTTTTCCTGAGTATGTTTCCTTTATCCGAATGCTGCTTGCTTCGTGCTTTGTGGGGTTTTGAGTGATGGGAGTTAGCCATTAGGTGAACACGTCACACCACATGTGATCAGGGTTGAATAATCCCAGAGTGCTGGAACTGGCCCTATTGCGCAGCTCTTGTTTGAGTCCAACCGTTATAGGGACGGGTCTTTTACTTGAAGGATTATCTGATCCTCGTCACATGTGATGGTGTTCAGGTGGTGGCTAATTAGCATTATAAGGAGACCTTCAGCAGCTGAGGACTAGTTGAGTTGAGTCTGAGGTTTCCCTAGGGCAAGCCTAGGATGAGAGTAGCAGAGATCGGTAGTAGTAGAAGTGACTTGGTGGAGTCAAGGCAGTTCTTGAAGAAAGTACGGATAGATGTGGAAGGTAGTATGGGCCCGTACTACTAAAAGCAGAGGATCCGTACTCGAATCAAGAAAGGCTGAGACAAGACCAGGGAGCTAGTTGTAGTATCAATGATCCCTTGAGATATTTCAGTTTTCTAATGTAGTTGTGATGTGTTTCAGAATGGTGGTTTTGCGTTCCAGACCAGCAGCCGGCAGTGGAGGTGTCGGGGAGGGATCAGGTTCAGGCTCGGGGGACGAGCGCATGGATGAGCAGACCCGAGAGTTTCTTTCTTCGGAGATTACGCGCATCATTATAGAGCAGACACCTGTGATCTTCGGTTCGATCAAGGAGGGAATTCTAGAGCTGATGGATGAGAGATTGGGCACCTTCCGTGCCGAGGTGGCGGCCATGATGGGGTCGCGCACCCTTACTTTCAGGGAGTTCAGGGCATGTGGAGCTCCGGATTATCATGGGGCGCGGGACCCCATAGCGAGTACCAGATGGTTGGCAGATGTGGCCAACGCTTTCCGCACTAGCAGGTGTCTCGAGGGGGACAAGGTCAGATTGGCGTTCTGTCTTCTGAAGGACAGGGCACGGGATTGGTGGGAGGAGGTCGGACATGCCATTGGGGATGATGCAGCATTGGACGCCATGACCTGGGCTGATTTCTCTACTAGGTTCAGAGCGGAGTTTGCACCGGTTATTGAGGTGCAGCAGTTAGCTAGGGAGTTTCAGGACCTCACCCAGACTACAGAGACAGTGGCGGAGATCACCGCCAAGTTCAGGGAGAGGGCTCTTCTCGTTCCTCAGTACGTGGCTGATGAGGAAATGAAGAAGGCCCGTTATCATGAGATGTTGCGGAGCGATATCCGCCAGTTTGTGAGCCGGTCCAGCTGTAAAACGCTGGAAGATATGATTGCTAGGGCTCGGGAGAGGGAGATTGATCTCGAGATGGAGAAGAAGAGAAAACCGGAGGCGATTTCGGGTTCAGGCGATTCGGGCAAAAAGCCCAGGGTTTCAGATCACAGGTCCAGGGGACAGCCGAGCCACGGTCGATGTGGTAGGTGTGGGAAGATGCACGATGGAGCGTGCAAGGCAGGGAGTTCCGGCTGCTACAAGTGCGGTCGGATTGGACATTTGTGTAGGGATTGTACGGCTCCTGCTACTGCCGTTGCAGCATCAGATCTGATTTGCTTTCAGTGCAATCAGAGGGGACATAAAAAGTCCCAGTGTCCGAGCTTAGCCGCAGTAGGGAGGGTGGCTGCACCTGCCCCTGCTACTTTGAGGATTACAGATGGCCGACAGGGCCGAGCTGATGCGCCAGTGGTGAAGAGCAGGGCGTTTCAGATGACAGCAGAGGAGGCGCGAGCGACTCCTGATGTGGTGACGGGTATGTATCTTCCCTTCATCTCTTTATTATTATTATCGTTTGAATATTGCTTATAATTGTATGTTTTATTTAGGGTCGTTCTCTGTGAACGGCATTTCTGCTTTGGTATTATTCGATTCGGGGGCTACCCGATCATTCGTATCGCTTGCGCTTAGCAAGAGATTTAGTAGAGCTCCAGGGGAGCTGGATTGTCCATTAGAGGTTGAGATAGAAGATGATAGGACCGTGAGGGTCGGTAGAGTGCATAGAGGGTGTTCTCTTCAGTTGTTTGATGAGCAGTTTTCAGTGGACCTAGTACCTATTCCCCTGCGAGGGAATAAGGTTATTGTGGGCATGGATTGGCTAATCCCCAATGGGGCGGTGATTGATTGTGAGCTTCAGCTAGTGAGGGTTCGCACTCCCAGTGGGGGAGAGTTAGTGATTCAGGGCGAGAGGCCACAACGTGGACCGACCTTTTGTTCCGCCGGAAGGGCGAGGCGCTATGTTCAGCAGGGTTGCGCCGGTTTTGTAGCTTACGTCTTGGATGCCCGGGAGAAGGGCAAGACGACAGTTGATGATGTTCCTATTGTACGAGACTACCCGGATGTGTTTCCCGAGGATTTTCCGGGGATACCTCCTGAGAGACAGGTTGAGTTCAGGATCGACCTAATTCCTGGTGCGGCTCCGATAGCCAAAGCACCGTATCGACTAGCTCCCCCTGAGATGCAGGACTTGTCTACACAGCTGCAGGAGCTGTTAGACAAGGGTTTCATTCGGCCGAGCAGTTCGCCTTGGGGAGCGCCGATCCTGTTTGTGAGGAAGAAGGATGGGTCGCATCGTATGTGTATAGATTATCGGGAGTTGAATAAGGTAACGGTGAAGAACTGTTACCCACTCCCGAGGATAGATGATTTGTTTGATCAGCTTCAGGGAGCGTCTTGGTTCTCCAAGATCGATCTACGCTCCGGTTATCATCAGATGCGGGTTAGAGATGAGGATGTACAGAAGACTGCTTTCAGGACCAGGTATGGTCATTATGAGTTTGTGGTGATGCCATTTGGGCTCACCAATGCTCCAGTCGCGTTCATGGATCTCATGAACCGCGTGTGCAGGCCGATGCTGGATCGGTCAGTGATAGTATTCATAGATGATATCTTGGTATATTCCAAGACGCAGGAGCAGCACGAGGAGCACCTGCGGGAGGTGCTGGAGGCTTTGAGGAGGGAGAGACTTTTCGCAAAGTTCTCCAAATGTGAGTTCTGGTTGCGCGAGGTGCAGTTCCTTGGTCACCTCGTTAACCAGAAGGGTATTTTGGTAGATCCGGCCAAGATAGAGGCCGTGATGCAGTGGGAGGTCCCGAAGTCTCCATCTGAGATTCGGAGCTTCCTAGGGTTGGCAGGGTATTATCGGAGATTTATTCAGGACTTCTCCAAGATAGCAGTGTCGCTCACCCGACTGACCAAGAAGTCGGTGGTATTTCGTTGGGGGCCTGAGCAGCAGGCAGCGTTCGAGACCCTCAGACGGACGGGCAGAGCGAGAGGACGATTCAGACTCTCGAGGACATGCTTAGGGCATGTGTTCTAGATTTCGGTGGCAGTTGGGATACGTATCTTCCGTTGGCAGAATTTTCGTATAACAACAGTTATCATGCGAGCATTGATCGACCTCCCTTTGAGATGCTGTATGGGAGGAAGTGTAGGACCCCGATTTGTTGGGGCGAGGTCGGTCAGCGGGTCATCGGGAGCACAGAGGTGGTGCTCAAGACGACCGAGTTGATCCAGCAGGTCCGTAGTAGACTGCAGACTGCGCAGAGTCGGCAGAAGAGCTACGCCGACAGGAGGCGTTCGGACTTGGAGTTCCAGGTGGTGGATATGGTCCTTCTGAAGGTCTCACCTTGGAAGGGTGTCATCAGATTCCGGAAGAGGGGCAAGTTGGGCCCCAGATTTATTGGTCCTTTCAGGGTTTTGGCCCGGGTGGGTCGGGTTGCTTATCGGTTAGATCTTCCTGAGGAGCTTAGTCAGATCCACAACACTTTCCATGTGTCTCAGTTGAGGAAGTGTTTGGTAGATGAGTCGGCAGTCGTTCCCCTAGAGGATATTCAGGTTGATAGCAGCCTGAATTATATTGAGAGGCCGGTCGCGATTCTGGATCGGAAGACCAAGACCTTGAGGAACAACGTAATTCAGTTAGTGAAGGTGCAGTGGCAGCACCGGAAGGGGTCTGAGTGGACGTGGGAGGTTGAGGAGGAGATGAGAGAGCACTACCCAGAGATATTTGCAGATTCAGCCGTAGCAGACTTCGAGGACGAAGTCTGAGATAAGTGGGGGAGAATTGTAACGACCCGTCTCCGGTATGATGATTCCTTGGTATTTATTTTGAAGTTTTGCAAGAGGGACTCGGCGAGTTCATAGCCTGACTCGCCGAGTAGGGACGGGATTTCGAGCACGTGTTAGCTGGCGACTCGGCGAGTCCATATTCTGGACTCGGCGAGTCTGTCCGTCTGGGAGAAACCCTAAATCCCCGGGTTGCCCACTATTTAAGCCACCTTATGGCCTCCAATCTCGCCTCCTTCACCCTCAGAAGCTGTGAGAAAACCCTAATTCGATCTTGAGTGTCTTAGTGATCTTGTGTGCATTTGTGAAGGCTTAAAGAAGGAGAAGAAGAAAGGAGCAAGGAGAAGGATTGTAGAGCAGAGATTCAAGGGAAAGCAAGAGCTCTTTGAGGTATTCTTCAGATTTCCTTCCCTTTTATGCTTTAAAACCCCTTCTAGATCTAGTTGATGCTTTTCTCAAGCCTTATGTTGATATGGAAGCCCTATTATGCCGAGATATCTTTAGATCTGTTCATTTAGGAGTTGTAGAGCCCAGATCTATTGCCTTTATGGAGCTATCTTGCATCATAACCCTAGATCTACCCTTTTAAGTGCCTTTTTAGCCTTTATTCCCTTGTTCATGTGTTTGTACACGTAAAGTTGGAAACTTTACGTGGTAAATCAGCTTATTGGACTCAGATCTATCATTTGTATGTATTGGATTCGAGCAGAATCGAGTGTAGAATAGTTGCATGGCGGTGACTCGGCGAGTCGGAAGAACGACTCGGCGAGTCGAGTCACGAGTCCCCGATTTCTTCCTTTTGAGCGGTGTCGAGTGGGACCAGTGAGTAGTGGAGTGGACTCAGCGAGTTTGAGGGTAGACTCAGTAATGGAGGGACTCGGCGAGTTGTTCATACAACTCGGCGAGTCCAAGGCAATCTTCTTAAGCTCAAGAACAACTCGTCGAGTTGTTCATATGACTCGGCGAGTCGGATGAAGATTGTCTGAGTTCTTGGATCGAATGAGTACTCGTCGAGTCGATGCCATACTCGACGAGTAGCAGCGAGTAGGGTCGAGGAGTGAGAATAGGGACTCGGCGAGTTGGCGGCCCAACTCGGCGAGTCAGGTCAACTGTGGGTTGACTTTGACCGAGAGTTGACTTTGACCGAGAGTTGACTTTGACTGAGAGTTGACTTTGACCAAGGGTAAAAGAGTCATTTTACCCAGTGCAGTGTTTAGTATTTGATTGAGTGTGTTTATGGACTTGTAGCCGGGGAGATACCGGAGCAGCAGCAGTTAGCCCTCAGAGCCATTCACTCAGCAGCCAGTTCACGAGGTGAGTTTCCTTCCAGTAGGAACGGGTCTAAGGCCACAATGCCGACCTGTTTAGCTAGTAGTAGTATCCGGATTTTGATCCGATGCAGTAGTTAGCATGTTTGATGCCTTCGTGGCTCAGACAGGATTTATGTGTGTTCATGCTAGTGATATGTTTATGCTATGTTCAGTCAGCTTCGGACTTCGGTCCGATGTCAGCTTCGGACTTCGGTTCGATGTAGGGGACAAGGTCCCAGTCAGCTTCGGATTTCGGTCCGATGTCAGCTTCGGACTTCGGTTCGATGTAGGGGACAAGGTCCCAGTCAGCTTCGGACTTCGGTCCGATGGAGGGGGCAAGGCCCCAGTCAGTTAGCTTCGGACTTCGGTCCGATGTAGGGGACAAGGTCCCAGTCAGTCAGCTTCGGACTTCGGCTCGATGGAGGGGGCAAGGCCCCAGTATGTGCTTGATATGTTATTGTATGGTATGTGGTAGTTTGGGGGAGCTCACTAAGCTTCGTGCTTACAGTTTCAGTTTTGGTTTCAGGTACTTCTGCAAGCAGAGGGAAGAGCTCGGGATGATGGCATCGCACACACCACAGCTTCAGCTTTTATCCTGGGAGTTGATTTAGTTTTTGATTTTGATATGACATAGATATGATACAGTTTTCTGCACAGTGTTTTTATTATATTTGGGATACATCACGTATGGTCTTATGATATGACACTCAGATTATGGTTTTTGGTTATATTGAAAAATGAAATTTTTGGGTCGTATTTTTGGGTTGTTTCAAGAGGGCAAGGCCCTGGTTAGTTCCGGACTCTGGTCCGATGCAGTTTCCGGACTTCGGTCTGATGCAGTGGGCAAGGCCCAGTAGTTGCTTTATATGTTATTGTATGGTATGTGGTAGTTTGGGGGAGCTCACTAAGCTTCATGCTTACAGTTTTCAGTTTTGGTTTCAGGTACTTCCGGTAACGGAGGGAGGAGCTCGGGATGACCGCATGACACATACCATAGTTAGTCAGCCTAGGATGTTTTACTCTGATAATAAGAATATGTTTTGAATTAACACTCTGATTTTATGTTATGATTTATGTTATGGATTGACAATCGTGGTTTTAGTAATGTTTTTCAAAAGAAATTTTTAGATTATATTTTTGGGATGTTATAATGTGTGTCGTCTACATAAAGCTCTTTACGGTATTAAATAGGCCTCACACGCTTGGTTTCATCGTCAAAACACCTTTTTGGTTAGCACTGGGTTTGTATGCAGTTGGGCTAATCCTTCTCTGTTTGTGTTCAAACGTGACTCGTGTGTGTTGTACTTATTGGTCTACGTCGACGATTTAATTTTGACCGGAAATGATGACACAGTTATTCGCTCCATCATCAATCGCTTGCATCATGAATTCGCGATCAAAGACCTCGGTCATTTAAATTATTTCTTGGGATTAAAGCCACTTACACCACACATGGTCTATTTCTCAGTCAAACAAAATACGCTCATGCCATTCTTGAACGAGCAGGTCTTCTTGATGCTAAACTAGTCTCAACTCCTCTTGCCTCTAACACAACTTTTGTTACCGGTGTTGATGCTTACTTGGATCCTTCACATTATCAATCCCTTGTTGGTGCTCTTCAGTATTTGACGATCACTCGTCCGGATATTTCGTATGCGGTCAATGAAGTTAGTCAATTCTTTCAAGCCCCTACTATACCGCATTATCAAGAAGTTGAACGACATCTGCGATATGTCAAGGGTACGATTACTTTCATACTCTCCTTTTCTAAACCGTCATATACCACACTTGTAGGTAACTTTGATGCTGATTGGGCTCGCTGCCTCGAGACCCGTCGTTCCACTTATGGTTACTCGATATTCCTCGGGGGCAATCTTGTATCCTGGAGTGCCAAGAAACAACCTACTGTCTCTCGCTCCAGTTGTGAGTCTGAATATCGAGCAATGGCCAACACTGCCGCGGAAATTATTTGGCTCACTCATTTGTTGCGAGAACTTCATGCGCTACCACCGGACCGTCCGACATTGCTATGCTATAATCAAAGTGCCTTGTTTCTCACTCAAAATCCTGTTTCTCACAAACGTGCCAAGCACATTGATCTTGACTATCACTTTATTCGTGAACTTGTGTCATCTGGTAAACTTCACACTAAGTTCGTTCCGACCAAGCTTCAAGTGGCCGACATTTTTACAAAGAGTTTACCACATCATCAGTTTGAGTTCTTTCGAGAAAAGTTGTGTATTGGTCCGCCATCCTTCCGCTTGAGGGAGGATGTTAGACTCACTTAACAACTACTTCTATATTTATTTATGAATAATCTTTAATTCTTTGAGGTTGTAATGTGTAAATTGTATTCCTATAAATAATAAACCTCTCTACCTAATTGGGTGTGATGTGTACCATTATCATGACGTAATCGGTGATTGCAGATGTCGTTTGAAGCAGGATATCACCACCTCTCCTTCTACCTTTGATTTTGAGTTTTCAGGTTTCCATTGAATGCTCTGATTTTTGTTGCTTGTATCTAGGTTTGACTTATATGTTTCCGACAGAACTAGTTGGGGATGGGAGGAATACGGTAGTGGAAAGAATGGTGGGTCGAAGTGGTGTCGGAAATAGTCGTTGCGTTTGAATCTATTGGGCAGCGAGGATATAAGATCTGTAGAGAAGGGGATGAAAAGTGATCGGAGAGGATGGTGGGGGCGATGGAGTTCTTAAAGGAGATGATGACAAAATATTAGGATGAGTGGGACCCACATGTCTTAAAAAAATCATTTAATAAATAAGTTACTAATAAATAAATAATTAAAATAATAATCTTCAAGGACCATTCGTGTTGACGGGACCAAAATCGAAACAAATACAAACATCAGCGATAATCCTAGTAAAAATTTCTTTATAGGGACCGATCGTGCATACTATCCCAAACCATAAGGACCATTCATGTAATTTATCTAATTTTTGAAGTATTTTTTAGAAAAATTTATTGTTTATTTATTTTTGGATTTTTTTTTCTAAGAACATAAAAACGCAACAAAATACAAAATAGAGGGGCAAAAAAATTCCTCATTACTAGGACCTATGTCTTGTATTTGGAAAAAATTGTGCTAATGGAAGAGATACTCAAAAAACAACGGATGTTATATCTGAGATAAATAACGAACAATAGGAGCCTGATGATTGCATGTAGGGATGAACATTAGAACCATTAGAACCGAAACCGGAATCTCTAATTATAGCCAAAGCGGTCTCGTAACTCACTCATATGAAGTTGGAATTACTTGATTGTTTTCCATAATGTAATTTAGTGTTTTTACATCAGTTTACACTATAAAAAACATATTTCGGTTAAATATTGAATCATATACAAGCCCATAAAACAACATATCAATGCTGCTTTTTATATATATATTTTTTAATGCTTTAACATGTTTTTTTTTATTCTGTCTCAACTTTTAAAATACCGTAACTCACTAATATGAAGTTGGAATTACTTGATTTTTTTCCAACATGTAATTTAGTGTTTGTACTTCATTTTAGACGTTAACAAATCATATTTTGGTTAAATATTGAATCATATACAAACCCCGGAAGACAGCGTATCAATGTTGCGTTTTTTTTTCCATTTCAACATGTTTTTTTTTTTATTTTGTCCCGTTTTTAAAATACAACAACTTATTCATATGAAGTCAAAGTTACTTGATTTTTATTTCAGCATGTAACTTAGTGTTTGTACTTCATTTTGGACTATAAAAAGACATATTTAATATTGACTCATATACAAGCCCCAGAAGGCAACTTACCAATGCTGCATTTTATTTACATGTTTCTTTTTACTTGGCTTTTAAAATACTATAGCTCATTCATATGAAATCGGAATTACTTCATTTTTTCCAACATGTAATTTAATATTTGTATTTCATTCTAGCATGTAAAAAGTCATAGTTTAGTTAAATATTGAATCCGATACAAGTGTGGAAAGACAACATATCAATGCAGCGTGTTTTTTTTTTTTTTTTTTTTTTTTTTTTTTTTTTTTTGTTTTTTTAATATGAAAGTTTAATTACCTTTTATTTTTTGGAAGCCAACTAAAGTACGTGTATATATATTATGAATTGCATCATCATTATTTTCACCTTATTTATAATCGGTTCTTGTCTGAAAAATAACCAAAAAATCGGGATCGGAACCGAAACCGACGGTCCGATTCCCGGTTCTTATGATATTGCAATACCGGTTCTGGTTCGGTTCCAAAGCTAATCCCTAATTGCGTGCAAGGAAATGGAAATTGGTTAGAGGATATAGATGTGGATGTTGCAGTGAATAGTCCTACATATGCTTTGTCGAAAGAAGATTCAAGTACACAATGAAAGAGAAAAAGAAGAAATAGTTGGGATACTTTGATGAACAGTTTGGAAATTTCTGCGGATATAATTGGTTCAAAGATTGATAATGCAACAAGTACCTTCAATGCAGGTTTTGGAATCGAGAGAGATAGGGAAGAACTATGTAAAAAACTTTATTCTGAAATGAAAAAGGTTGTTCATATGCTTTCAAAGAATGATGAGTTAATGGTAATCTTTTTTACTATTGAGGATGAAGACAAATTTGGATGGGTAAATGACTTGTTTGATGATGATGTTTGACGTTTTTTACATGATTTTTTTGATATCGCGGTTTTTTAAGTTATGCACGTTATGATCAATTTTTTTGTTAATACTGGTTTGACTGTCACACCCCAAAACCGGAACGGCGAAAACGTTCTGGGGCGGAGGACGTCATGTACAGTATCACAACAAAGCATAATAGTAAACAAGCAACAACATCATCCATTGCATTAATAATATAATTTTAATACAAGTGTGTTCTGTATAGTTTATAAGACACCAAAAATATGAATCAAAATAAGAGATGAGTCTTGAATGTGCTCCATATTCTCAAAAGCTAGCATCGGTACCTGTCTACTGATGACCTGAGAATACAAGTTATTTTGAAAGAGTTTATCAGCTTTAAAGCTGGTGAGTTCATAAGCATTTTAGTGTCATTGTTTGTATGAAAATGTTTGTAAGTGTTTGTTGTATAAGTTTGTAGTAAATGTTTGTATTTCCTAGAAAATCCTATATTTTCTACTAAAAGTAGCCTTCTACCAAGGCATCAAATGTTATGTATGTTTGTTTCTTGTAAAAGTGTGTAATTCACCCAAATGTGACTATCATTAACAAAATATAGTTTTTACATTACCGTTTATGTGAGAAGATCACAATGTGAATGCAACGGGAAAATAATAAAGTACTGTAATGTTGTATTATAGTAACTACTATTGTACTAACTACCTTAAGCCAATTGTTAATTAAGGTATAATGTGATATGACTGTAACCATACTTGATCGACATAGTAAAACACGACGCTCGAAGACGTCGAAATGGTATGACATTCGTCACCCGTAGATCTGCAGGTCCCACTGTAGCTAGCAGCAAGGTGTAGGACGGTCAGTCCCGTATAGATCTATACACAAATTCACGCTCTCCCTCCAGGAGACTCTGGTTATAAAATGAGCCATAGCAGTGATGCCATGCCCCGAAGTAGCGACTCACATTTATGTTATAGTATTCTTGTATATGTATTGTATGTACTAGTGTAGTGTATGTTCTCTCTGTCTAGTATGTAGTATGTTCTCCTGTATAGTGTAGTGTATGTACTGTTTCTCGTTATAGTACTCTCTATCTGTTTCCCTTTATAGTAAGTATTGCTTCTCGTTATAGTATTCTCTATCTGTTTCTCTTTATAGTGAGTATTGTTTCTCGTTATAGTATTCTCTATCTATTTCTCTTTATAGTGAGTATTGTTTCTCATTATAGTATTCTATATCTGTTTCTCTTTATAGAGAGTATTGTTTCTTGTTATAGTATGTATTGACTCATGTATGAACTGACTCTTTGTATGTTTCATTGTACTGGAAATAGTGAATAGTGACTTCCTAAACTATACCTATTATAGTTTACTAGTAGAGTTGTTTGTATAACTGAGTGTATTGAACTGAGATAAAAGCTTTTATGTCTATACATATATACATAATATATAACTAAGGATCAAATGATACTCAGACCAACAACAGGGTACTCTAAGTCCACAACCAAACAAGGAACATGAAATAAAGTGAGTTATTAGTCCTAAGTCCTTCAAACCTTACTTATATAACTATATATGCATTAGACAAGGTTTTGACAACATATAAGTTTGAAAGAGTTAAAAGAAAATGTTTGGCATATAATAGCAAGTTTGATAAAGAGTTTAACATGTAAAAGAGTTTGATAACTAGTTTGAAGTAGTTTGCTTGATACAACAGTTAAAAGCATAGTAAATTCATTTGTTTGATAGTTATTAATCACATGTGATTGATATAATAACTATAATGTTTCAACTTGTATTCCCCCTCCCCCCAATAAAAGCATTTAAAATCATTTAAAAGGTTGATTAAGGGGTATGAACTCACCTGTAGTGAGTGATGCGAATGAAAGATCAGTATAGGATGCTAAGTGTCAAGTGAAGACTTGAGCACACACACGGATCCTATTTATCATATAATGATACATATATGTTTACAATTAGTGTTTAAACAACTAATTAAGCAAGTAAAGACACCATAGGACATGGAAAACACTTAGATTCAAGTGCTAGAAGTACAAAGGGTTGCATTTAAGGGGAGTAGGGCCTCACTTAGGAGTTTACGGCCCAATGGTAATACCCCCTTGAGTTTACGGCCCAATGGTTTTACGGCCTAATGAGTTTACGGCCGTAAACTCATGGTATCTTGTACCCTTTTGTGTGTTAAGGTCCTATGGTGTTCTTGGAAGTGTTCTAGACTTAGTTCCAAGGCTTAGGAAGGAGTTGTGGCAACATTGCACCACTAATTAGGGTTTACGGCCAAGGGAAATTGCCTTGGTTGTAAACACCTTATGTTCTTGATTTCTTGATGTTTTCAAGGTGTTTAACAAATGATTCAAGTATATAACAAGCTAAGGGTAGTGTACATACGTATTAGAAGCTTGTAAGGGTGATTAGGGTCCAAAAACACTAGTGTGTTCTTGGTGTTCTTGGCAAAATGAAGAACACTTGAAGATCTATCCAAAAGAAGAGATTTCATGGATGAAATCATGTATATTCACTAGATATGGAAGGATATCAAGTTGAAAATGGAAAGATTACTTACATTTTTGAAGATTGGAAGAAAAAGTCTTATGATCCTTGGTAGAGAAATCCGATTTCTAGGCTTGAAAGGTGAAGAATGAGGAAGAAGTGATGGAAAATCATGTATATAGCATGAGTTTACGGCCACTATGTGTTTACGGCCGTAAACTCACATGGTGTGGTCATAAACTCCACATGATGAAGTTTAAAGCTTGATTGTTAGGTTAAAAACTCAATTGACACTTCCTTTCACTCATTCATTTGGTGTACTAAGCTCAGAATGCTCAAACAGACTCTAAACAGTGCTAAAAGTTAGCAGAAACAAGTCTGACTTTGATTGAAGTGAATGGTTTGTACAAGATAGAAATTTCGAGTTATCACGTTGACTTTGATATGTTTTCATGAAATAAGAGTTTTTATTAATAAACCATTATGTTTATTTGATTTTTTTTGTTATAAGTGTTGGTGATTTTAGTGTCACTGTGTCATTTTATGTAACTGGAATTAGCATGTGAACTAAGGGGCTTCTTAATTTGTTTTCTAATATATGTATGGGTTGGTGCGGAGTGTACGCATGTATAAGATCAAATTAGTAGCCGATTCGACGACTAGTCGGGGGTCCGGGGCGCAGCGCCCTTAGCGGGGTCCAAGGGGCAGAGCCCCTGGCCGGGTTTTGGGGCAGCGCCCCAAAACCTCTCCGAATTTTACATATGGGTACATAGTGGGTTATTCCGATTCTTGAGGGTGATTATGATAAAACTAACGAAACTCGTTAGTTTTGGTAACCCTGAATCCTCGTTAAAATCCGGATTACCTTGACTTGTTTCCAGAGGAACCCATAGCGGCCCAACCCTAATGAAACCCTAATATTGTTTATTATATAAGCGACTCTTCTTTTCAAAAGAGTGGGATGATCTTAAGCTCTCGTTTTTCATCATACTTTCACATAATCCTCTAACATATTAACTTACGATTTCTGTGCCTAGAATCATAAGTGTCCAATTGGATTATCCTAGGCTGAATTTATTGTAACCCAGACATATGGTAGAAATATCAGTTCGGAAAGTGATATCACGATCCAAGTTGGTATCCAGATCTCCACCACAAACCCTAAACTTCCCTACAATAAGTTCATTCTTTATTACACTAAAAGTTATAACTTTTGACTAGATAATCTTAAAATTTATTGAATTCTATGAATTTTATGTTGGAGGGTATTTTGTCATTGTAAATTATTTTCGTTCCATTCTTCTTACATACCAAACAACATGGATGAATGATTCGTTCCATTCCCTCAAAATAACCAAACATGTCAATGAAATGGTAATGAACCATTTCATTACCTTGTCAATTCCATTACTTATCAATTCCATTCCACCCAACCAAACATAAGTTTCATTCGTATTTCCAACAATAATGTCTAAAAGTGATGAATTGATAGCATATGTCGTTAGAGAAAGAAGACGTGAGGTTTTGTCTAATAGCGTGAACAAGATGAACGGGTAGGGCCATGGTTGTGTGTAAAGCATTGAAAGGCGATAAGAAAGAAAAAGGGAGTCATAAACATCCATCACAGTGGTTGGTAGTGGTTACCGCCTTAGCGGTTATAAAAATATATACAAGGCAAATTAGTTATTTATTTTAAAAAGTTATCAAACCAAAAAAAAAAAAAAAAAATCAATAATCATATCTTTTGGAACAAAAAACCCAAAGAAAATGACATTTCATACGGACCATTCCAGCCGTTTAGTAATGTCAATTTGAAAAATAATCATGTTAAATTGTTATTTCTTGTCCCTCTCCTTTAGCTTCTTGCTTTTAGGTTGAGTGTTTAATAAAATATTGCGGTTTCCAAAAAAAAATAATGTCAATTTGAAAAATAACCTAATATTACATTTGACATATTATTATACAATCAAATAAGTTAGTAATTATACATGATATTTACCTTTAAAGATAAATTGGAAATAAGAAAGTTTAACACTAAACACCATGACATGAAGTCCCGGTATGAAAATAAATACTACCCTGCCATCTGCCAAGGACAAGTTTTCTTGCTCATGTCATGGGCTCTTAGGGTTTTACGAATTGGCTTATCAAGAAATTAAAAGACCTTATTGTTTGGAAGATTACGATACAAATTAATATTAAAATATCAAATATCCAAATTTGATATTTAATTATTTGTCAATGTAAAAATAATATAGAAATAATGTTGGATTGGAATGATTAGACCCTAAAATCTAAATATCGAGGTTTGAAGTTGCTTTGGGCAACAGTTGACATGATCCGAATTCCAAAAGACCGATAAGGTCAAAACGATCGGACTTATGGACCCACAAAAGAAACTCAATGTCAACTCGTCCACTTGCTTCCTCCCTCTATTATCAATTCAAACGATTATTTACGGATACGTAAATTACACTAACAATTTCTTGTGAACATGCGAGAAAGCATGTTTAGTTTCTAATTTTGAAAATTAATTCGTCCGTCATTCGGGTTGTTTTTTTTTTGGATGTTTAGTCCATCCGCACATAAAAAGACTATTTTGCCCTTGTTTATTTATTTTTTGATTTGTTTACTAATTATTAATTAATAATCTATTAAAAAATTGTTTAATTAAATATAAACACTACTTCCACAATTATTATCTCTCTTATTATCTCTCTTATCTTCTTTCTCAACTACGGCAACCACCACTTATCACCACCAAAAACCATCACCTGTCACCACCAGAAACCACCACCCATCACCACCAGAAACCACCATATGTCACTCCTATTTCTCTCCCACCTCCTACCACCATTCACCTCTAGCCACCAGCCACCTACGGTGCCTCCACCTATCACCGCTAACACCTCATAAACAACCGCTAGTCGACTACAACTAGAAACAACCATCTACTACCACTTAACCAAACCAAACCAAACTTGAAACCCTAGGTGGCATTTAAAACCCTAGGCGATGGTGTTAATGAAACCTCAGATCGGAACCCAGATACAGTGAAGGCAGTGATGTTCCAACCCTGAGACGATAAAGGTTCGAAGCAACTCACCTCTAAGGCAAAAATGGTACACATCATCCTCCAGATCTGTGATCTTTAACGAACTACCACCTTCGTCTCCAGATCTTATAGTCCACCGAACAACCACTTCAAGATCTGCAAGCTTCAACGAACAGGTTTTCAGACGAACAGATAGTGACAATGAATGTGCAGATTTGAGATGGTGTAGATATGAGACAAAGAAGGGTTTCAAGAAAACAAAACAATCACAAAGATGAAGGCGACGCCGACAGAGACGAAATGGTGTAGATTTAATGAAGAGGTCACGTTCTCCGGCGAGGTGGCAATCACAACAATGTGACACTTCCAAAGAAGGTGAGGCGTTTGTGAACAATGAAGCTTTTGATGGTGGTGGAGACAGAGATTCAGGTGGTTTTTTAGGGTTTTAGACAAAGATGTGAGATAGTGGTAGATGATAGCGGCACACCAGAGATAGAGATTTTGGTGGTGGTGAATATTCCCGGTGATGGTATCTAGAGAGAGAGAGAGAGAGAGATTGATTAAATTAAGAGTTTTAAAAAGGTGTGACCATATTTTTTTTTATTAAAAAATAAATAATAATAACATTAAATTAATTGGAAAAGAAAGACAAAAGATATTATGGTTATTTTATATCTGTCATGGACTAGATGTGCAACAAAAACGTATATCAGAGACGAAAAGTGCAAGTTTTATGCAAACGAGAGAGGTCGGAATTAATTTTTAAAAATATAAATTAAACACGTTTTCTGACATTTACACAAAAGACAATAGGTATAATTTACCTTTTATAAAGAACGAACGTGAGCACTACGTCACTTCATCGTTCATACCAATGTAATTAGCTTCTAAATAATTAATAACAAATGGGCATATTTAGTAATTTTAAGTATTCAAACGAACCACGACAAAACATCTTAATTAACCAAGATCCCACGTTCTACCAAATACCAATCTATCCAAAAGGTGAGCAAACAGCACACGGTTTCAAGCATTAATTCCATTACGTTTTTTAAGTTATAAATATCCAACTCTCTCTATTCTTTTGACAGATCATCATACTTTTAAACATGACTCACTCAACCAACACAAAACATTTACTAGTCTACCCGTTCACTGGCTCCGGCCATATCATTCCCTTACTCGACCTCACCGATATCCTCCTCCGCCGTGGCCTAACCATCACCGTCGTCATCTCCCCCGTCAACCTCCCACTACTCGACCCTCTCCTCTCCTCCCACCCCTCTTCTCTCCACAAGCTTCTCTCCCCTGATCCTGAAATCAACCCATCATCTCCTCACCCCCTTATCGGCAAAATAGTTTCCACTCAAAAACAGTTTGATCCCATCGTTAACTGGTTCAGATCCCACCCTTCGCCGCCGGTGGCCATCATCTCTGACTTCTTTCTCGGGTGGACTAATGAACTCGCTTCCCACCTTGGCATCCAGCGCGTGGTGTTCAACCCTTCAGGTGCTTTTGCTTCTTCCATTATTCAATCGATGTGGCGTGATGTGGGTGAGAATAAGAATAACGCCAACAATGGTGTCGATAAAGATGCTAGCTCCTTGATTTCTTTCCCGGAAATCCCTAGCTCGCCGGAGTTTCAAATGTGGCAGTTGCCACCGGTCTCACGTAACTTTATAAAAGGAGATCCTGATTACGAGTCATTTAGAAAAGGAATGTTGGCTAATATGACTAGTTGGGGGGTTGTGTACAACACATTTGAAGACTTGGAAAAAACCTACATGGACCACATGAAAAAGCAAATGGGTCATGATCGGGTTTGGGCCGTTGGCCCATTACTTCCTAAAGATGGTACCGCTCGTGGTGGGCCAAGTGCGGCGCCACCTCATGAGCTACTCACGTGGTTAGACAACAAAACAGATGAGTCTGTTGTGTATATATGTTTCGGAAGCCGAACCACATTAAACGAGAAGCAAATGAGTGCATTAACGGGTGCACTTGAGCTTAGCAATGTTAATTTTATTTTGTGTGCAAAAGGAAGTGATTCGGCGTTTAAACAAAGGGTGGGTGATCGAGGGTTCATAGTCGAAGGATGGGCCCCACAGTTGGCGATATTAGGACATCGGGCTGTAGCGTCATTTGTGACTCATTGTGGGTGGAATTCCACGTTGGAAGGAGTTTCAGCGGGTGTGATGCTGCTGACGTGGCCAATGGGTGCTGACCAATATGCAGATGAGAAGCTATTGGTTGACGAGTTGGGTGTTGGGAAACGAGCTTGTGAGGGTCGACCTGATAATGTGCCAGACTCGGTTGAGTTGGCTCGGTTGTTGGATGAGTCGTTAAGTGGGGAGATATTGGAGCGAGTAAAAGTGAAGGAGCTAAGTCAAGCAGCTAGCAAAGCAGTCAAAGGAGGAACATCGATAAGGGATCTGGATATGTTCGTTAAGCTTATATGTGAGCTCTAAATTCTCATAATTTAAGCGGCAAGCATGACTGAGAAGTAATTTAATAAAAAGATATATGATTATTAATCATAATTTTATATATGCGCTGCACACCCCTTATACACATAATTTTATTATAGATTAAAGAGTTAATAATAGTATAATTTAGATTATTAGTTCTACACGTGATAGTTTTTATAAAGTATTAAAAACTGAAATAGTTGTATCATATGTTAGGTTGTTTAAGGTTGAACCGCCACATGTAGGGATTCTACCGGTTCATACATACTATCAAACATATCAACATATTTGTGAACTTGTTATTTAGTTAATAGAAAGGAAAATGTCACTAGCACAATAAAGTTACGTCTTTGGCTAGATTTGGTCGTTGAACAATTTTTTTGTTCAGTTAGTACTTTTAACAATTTTGCCGTTAGCTAGCCTACGTGGCAGGATGATGTGTAAGGGAAGCTGATTTGGCACTGCTCCAAACACATTACAGCAGCCTCCATTATCATGATTTGATGACCTCTAAAAACTATTTTGTTTCAGTTTTTGAAGATTAAAATAGATAACTACCTTTTGGGTTTTCTTAAATTACTATTTTGTTTCATGGCTTTCAGTGGTGGTTGTCGTCATGTTGTTCATTTATTCCACCATTGGTCTTGGCCTTGAAATTAACATATAGTTTATTCTCTTTCGGTCAACAGAAAAATGGCAAAGTCAAAGGAAGTCTCACTCGTATAATGTGGCAAAGCCTTCAAGCATCTGGAGCCATTGCCTTTGCTTATTCTTATTTCCTCATCCTCATTGAAATCCATGTAAAAATATAATATGTTTAGTGAATCAATACTTACAAATGATAAAAGGTAATCCGAGATCTAAATATATTTTCCGATGATCTTTAGGATAGGCAAAAAAGAAAACGATGAAAAAACAACATTAATAAGCGTAGCAACAACCACCCTCTTCTGCATTTACGGTGGATACATGTGAACCATTTGAGCTCCAACGAGTTGGAATATCAATCCATTTTATCCTAAACCATAACCTTTAACCAAAACAACGTAATCAATGAAGTCAGTTCATGTTAAATAATATAAATTGGCTTCCACGCATATTCTTTTTTCCTCCATAATAATCATACTAATTAATACCTCTTTCATAAATGTGGACAATCTAAACGCTGGAACGAGTTAAAATTAAGGAGTTAAGCCAAGCAGCTATCAAGGCAGCGAAAGAAGGAACATCCATGAGGGATTTGGGTATGTTCACCAAGCTTCTTGGGATCTAATAAGAGCAGCTATATGTGTAACTGTGTGCATAGCTTCGTAGGATTAGGGTTTTACCTCTTGCGATTTCTATACCAAATGGAGAATGATATGACGTAAGAGATCTAGACCAATCGATAATCACAACTGGGAGTTCCAATCTTCAATGTTAAGAATGTATCAGAGAAATCGAGCTTTTGATGATGATTTTTCACTATGGAAAACAGGGTTTTTTGAAAGCGTTTGAAAGCGAGGAGGGTTAAATAATTTTACATAAATAAATAAATTATATCTTCATCCCTTCACATAATTTCAAATTTAACACTCATATTTAGAATTATCGTTAATAATTGGGTTTTTGTTTTTTTTTTTACTACAAAATTCATGATATAGACTTTTAAATATTAAAATTATTTACATGTCATTTGTCCTTAAGATAATCTTATATCAAAGCATTTAAGGAAAATAGTTGAATGAGGTAGAAAATCCTTATATTAACATTATTTTTGTTCGTATTTTGATTTTTATAGAAGTCGTATTGTGATATATTTCATTTTTACAGACAGAAAAATTTATGTTACATTTTATAAAGTCATTTCGATACAATATACAGCCAACAAAACCATTATTTTTGTTGTGAACTTCTAATAATCGAGTAATAGATTTTCCGTTGTCACCATTATAGGAAACTTTTCCTCCAAAATGAATGATCTCAAGAAATGATTGCTGCGATAGTCGCGTTTTTCTCTTTGAAAAACGTTTAGATATATGTATCGTTATCAAAACAATTATTCAACTATGTATATTTAATCAAATATTTTACCTTTTACACAGATAGATAAATGTATGAAACACCCTTCAACAAACAACAAACAAAACAAAACCAAACCAAATGAAATTTGCTTCATAAATAAATGTACATAAGCTCCCGAGATCAAACAAAATTCAGGTAGTCTTTCAGCAAATTGAAAATAGGGTCTGCAACTGCAAGCGAAGATCCTTCTGATCCCTGAAACATGATCCCATCATCCATACGCGCTTGCACCTCATCACTTGATATCAATCCATCCTTCAGATGATTTAATCCCATTGCTGATGTCATCATGCGAAATAGGATTTGTGGTAAAGAAAGTGATTGTTTCGACACCTCAACCAATCTAACCTGGACACAGTCACCAATATGCATTACATTTACTACAATATTATCACAAAAAAAAAAAAAAAAAAATACAAAATACAAAATAGTTTAGTTTCTTTTATCAGCCACTCAAAGGAAACAGAGAGCAAAAAGGAAGCAACCTTTTTGTGTTGAGGTATTTTGGCCTTGTGTTTGGCTATAGCCACAGCACGTGAGAAGCCTCCAATTGCATCAACTAAACCCTTTGAAGCAGCATCATCACCGGTCCATAATCTCCCTTGAGCAATCTCCTCCATCTTTTCCACCTGTAAACAGCATATTTATATATTCATCAATTACTTGTTAAATTATGTAACCAATGAATGAGTTCCTTAAAAATTAGTTCTTAAATATATCCATTCCATACACTCATGGATCTTGAAGCTGCTGCCTTGTCACGAAACCGTTTATAAGTATTTTGGGCAGATTCAGAAAAAAGTTTCTCTTCATCAGGTCTACACACATGATTGTGAGAGGTTAGAATCATAAGATATAATTAATAATTAAGATGATTATATGAAAATGAAACCAACAATAAGAACATGGATCCTCTTACCTGAAAGGCCTGTCAGCAACATACAACTCAGCAAATCGTCCCTTTGATATGATTTCAGTGTTGAAACCAATCCGTTCATGTAGTTTCCCAAAATTAAGTTTAACTAAAAATAAATAAATAAAGTGCATGATTAAACATACAACTTATAATAATGTAAGCAAAATATTGTAGGATAGTGTAATCTACGTTTGACAACACCAATTGACCCGGTCAAAGTAAGATTCTCTGAGACTATAGTTTGTGCAGCCATTGCCATATAGTATCCTCCACTAGCTGCAATATCAACCATTGATGCAACTACAGGCTTAGATTCAGCCAATAATCTGATTTCCCTCCACATCCTGAATAAAATAAAAATAAAAAAATTTAAATGAGTGCTTATATATATAAAGGTTAATTAAAACACTTATATTTTTCAAGTCAAATTAGAGAAGCACTTACAAGTCAGAAGCAACAGCCCCACCACCAGGACTATCAATTCGGATAATAACTGCCTTATACCTTTTTGACTCTGAAAAAAAAAAAACAAGACAAGTTCATACACATGAATCTAAAATGACATAAAATGAAGTGTATATATACATACATACCTCTTACTTTGCGAATCTTCTCAATGAATTTCTCAGCAATGATGCCTGAATTAGGTTCAAAAAATGACCCTCCTACACGACTAATGCTACCTGAAGCTCTGATTACTGCAATTTGATCTTTGCCACCTGTCAATCCCAAGCTCCATTTTCTAACTCTTGAGTATTTCCTGTAGCAAATTGACAAGTGCTTTTAAGATTATAAGATGAAAAAACTAATTTAAATAAGAGATCATTACTTGTAAGCAACAAGTGGAAGTTTTTTCTTCTCCACAATGCCCAGTTTCTTTTTCAGCATAGATGTAACCTCATCTTCGTATTTTATATCTGTTATCCATCCATCTTCTTTCAACTTTTCTACTTGGTAAACTCCTTCATTGATAAAACTTTCAATATCTTCCTTTTTCTTTCCTGTAAAAGAAACAAATCCAAATTCATTTCTTTGATATGTCAATAGTACTATAGAAAAGAGAAACCACAAACTAACTTCACCTCTGGATTGAGAAACTGTATCGACCCAATTCGTGTAGATATTATCAAGCATTGTTGTAAGCACCTCACGATTTTCTTCAGATATATTCTTACGAGTTATTCGATCACCAAAACTCTTATATTTACCAATCCTCTCTACTTGTGGTTCAATGCCTACTTTCTCAAGTACACCTTTATGCACACCACTTTGGTTAGTTAGGCTCAGAAGTTGATAACAAGATTTGATAGCCAATAATGGGGACAATTTTAAATTTAAAGCTGGAAGTGAAATGTGATATGTGGATTTACCTCCAATAAATGATGCTTGAGCAGTCAAACCATACAAGGAAAAGTAGGCACTTGGAGGGGCATAAAGCTCTTCACAAGCACAGGCAATGTAATACTCCTTTTCATGCCATACAGGTGCATAACCAACAATGAATTTTCCTAAATTGAATTATCACAGTTTAATACAAGTATCAGAATTGTGGTAATTGAAAACTCTTATACATGTAATTTCATAAGAATTATTATAAATCTACCTGACTTTCTAAAATCCAGTATGTGCCTTCTAATTTCTTCAATTTTCGCCCATCCACATTTCAGGGTTTCAATGTGGAGATAAACACCAGATATACGAGGATCATATGCTGCCTTAATTAGGTTTTCACAGATTTGAGGTAGGGATAATCCTGAAGAGAAACGACTCTTCACTTGATCAGTTATCTGAAATTGGCAACAGTAAAAAGTCAATTTCGTCATCCAATATGTTCACTTCGATAAACATTATTGTGTAATTTCGATTCAAGAACAATAGTTGATATAATCGAAAGGGGTGAAAACAACCAAACCTTGCCGCGCAATTTGATATTCAAAATACTACCCTTGCGCACACGTTCCCATGGATAAGCAATTAGCAGGCGTAACTTCACCATGAAGTTCTTCTGTGGACCTAGTTTTTTATACTCAGATTCTCCACTAGGATAATGATCATCCAAATCGCCTTTCTCTTCCTGATTCTCTGACAAAACGTCATCATTTGGTGATCAGATGAACAATTCTAATATATATAATGTTGATTGCATGAACATAATAAAATTAAGAACAGGATCGGTTAATCAACCATGATGATTTTAAACAGAATGATGAATGCTTACTTGTTGTGAGATTTAGTTCCAGTATTTCACTTGATGAAGCCATCTTTTGTTGTAATCGATAATCAAATTCCTTCTGTTAAATGCGTGTGACTAGGTGAACTGGTGAAGTGAAGTCTTTTACTAATTTAAAAAAAAGACTTTTGACTTGATTCTTGTTTTAATCCGTAATATAAATATAAATAAGAACATAGAATAATATGGAATCAAGGAGTATAAAAAGACCGGTGGGTGGTTATTGTCCTACTGTTTTATTATGGATTGTCTAAAATGATAATTTATTATGCTTCCATTATTCAAATTTGAGAAAAAGATAAATATAAAAAGACAAGTCTTCTTGTGTAATAAATTTTATTTGTCAATTTTGCCTTTGTTGGATTTGTATACACGAACGAATGACATCAATTTTTTTAAATGAAAAAAACAACCATTGAATTTTGTAAGTTTTTACCAAAATAGAGATATAGGAAAAAATATTTACCAATCTAGTATACTTTAAAAAATATTTACCAAACTAATAGTGTTTCATTTTCTCTTGTATTTTTCAAATTTACTTGTTGTTTTTATTTATTTTAAATATCAGTTTTTTTCTTTATTTAAGTTTTTACTGTTTTTTTTTTTTATTTTTTAAATATCAGATTTTTATTCTTTATTTCAATTTTTTTCCTTTTTTAAATATATGTTTAACATAGTATACAAAATACATAATTTCATGTTCTTTCGTCAATTAAAAATAAGATGATTTAATGAATAACACTATTATAATTGATTATTGTCACCCGTCACAAAAGAAATACCATGAAAAATAGAGTTTTTCGGTTCCACTGAACATCTTATTAACGGTAATACATTTTATGAATAAATTTATATAGAGGCCATTACCTCCTCCGTTAAACTTTTACATATTAAAAATATATGCCAATGTACGTCTTCTAAATAAAATTTTATGTGCAAATTAAAGATCCACAATATTTTATTTGAATAAATTTATTAATGCATTATTTTAGTTTCAGTTTTTCTAATTTGAATATATATATATATATATATATATATATATATATATATATATATATATATTAAGTGTTAATGTGTTGTTACATTATTTTATAATTTTCAATTATTTGATAGTTGATAGAAATATGGATAACTTTATGGGCAAATTTTCTTATAATACCACAAAAAATGAATGAGCAATTGCAATGATATTTACCACTGCTCATAGTGTACAATATTACATTATTTTTTAATAAGCCATTTTATAATAGTTTATAACATGAGTAATTGCAGTCACTAATATATTTTATTAAAATGTTATCTTAACATTTTTAATATACGTTGAACACAGATGTTTTGACATCAATTAAAAATGAAATATTACATAATTATTAGAAAATATTTTTAGCGGAACTAGAAAACTTTACTTTTTATGGTGTTTATTTTTGAGATAGGTGGCAATAATCAATTATAATAGAGCAATTCATTAAAACAATTTATTTTTAATTGACGATAAGGCGTGTTACTATATACAATTTTTGTTTTTATACTATTTTAAACATATATTACAAAAAGAAAAAAAACTGAAATAAAAAAAATAAAAAACTGATATTTAAGAAAAATAAAAGAAAAAAAATAAAAAGTTGGAGAAAAATACTGATATTTAAAATCAAATAAAAAGGTAAAAAAACTGAAAAATACAAGAAAAATAAGAAAACCACTGGTTTGATAAATATTTTTGAAATTTATACTAAATTGATAAATTATTTTTCCAACCAACTTATTTTGGTTAAAAACTCTGAATTTTGTCTGAATTTTGTTGGGGAACACAATTAAGTTGGTAGGTTGCTAATGAGATGACACATTCATTTATCGATATATACTTTCAGTGTGTCATCATTATTGATGTGTAGATCTCATCACAATTATATTTTTTGACATCAGTATGTAGATTTCTATTAAAAAAAACCTTATATTCATAACTGTGTATCAGCTATACTTGAGAGGACACAACTAAGTTGAGTATTAAACTATTTCCCCATGTTTGTATAATCGGAAAAATATATTATATTAGAACATACACATTCTCAAATATCGGTCCAAATAACATTGATCAAATTGGCAAAATAGATTCTATTAAAACATGTATATTTGCTAAGAATGAAAGTAGCTAATGCAATGCGGCTGATAGTGAATTAGTTTCATTATACGAATAGTTTCCGAACGGTAATTAATTTCCTATATTTTTCCTTTTAGTGGCATTGTTGTGATACACAAACATGTCTACGTTAAATCTAGGGATGAGCTTTAGAACCGAACTAGTCTAGAACAGGAACCAGATTTGCTATATTATAGGAATCGGGAACCGGACTGTCAGTGTCACGCCGATTCCGGTTCTGGTCCCGATTTTTTAGTTATTTTTCAAACTATAACTGGTTGATATGTTGTCTTATGAGGCATGTATATGATCTAATATTTAACAAAAATATGACTTTGTACATTCTAAAATGATGTACAAAGTATAAACACTAAATTACATGTTGGAAAATGTCACAACTAGGAATTCTAGTGCTTTTGTAAACATTAACAATCATAACATTTGTGAAAAAAACTTGAAAGTATGCATGATGTTTATTCAATAACACCAAAGTTCCATCAAACACCGTATGCAAATAGTCAACAAAAGATTGGAAACCCTAAAAATCTCGGTTTAAGTTCATTATTGACTAGGATTTTCTTATTGGACCTAGTGGACCAATAAGCCTCCAATTTGACTATTTTGGGCTTAGGACCCTTAAATGGGCTCTAATTTAACCCACCTTCATGAGATTTAACATTTTGGGCCATATTGGGCCTAAAATGGAATAAACTACTCCAATAAGCCCTAATGGGCCATAAAACTTATTCTTTTATGCAAATTGGACCGTAAACCACCCTAAGGGCCCAATGGGCCGAAAACCTCTTATTGGACCTTGTGTTTTCGAGCAAAGCCAAGAATGGGCCAAAGTGATTTTCCTTCCCCCTCTCTTTAGCTCATTTTCGGCCCAAATGAAAAAGGGGGGGGGGGGGGAATGTAGAATTATGAGGGCAAGACACATCATTTTTACATTTTGGATTTCCATGCAAGACTTCTCTCTTCCCTCTTCTTCTTCTTCTTCTACTCTCGGCCGAGAGCATCAACACACATACACACACACACACACTTAATTCACTTCCAAATACTTCCAAATCCTCTCAAGAACACCTTCATTCTTCCATCAAAATTTCGAGATTGGCAAGCATTCCAAGAAGGTTCTTCACTCATATCACACATCCTTGGTAAGTTTTTACTTAGATCCATGGATTAACTTCTATATCTGATCAAAAATCTTCTCTTAATTCATTCAAATTCATGATCAAGCTTCTTAGAACCCATCTAAGCCCAAAGATTTCTCAAGGAGCTCATTAAGGCCGAGAACTACCTCACATTCTTCCATTTCTTCTTCAAAATCACGAGCAACAAGCAAAGGTGAGTTCATACCCCCTTGTTTTTGGTTTTTACTTGTTTTTTTTTTTTGGGGGGGGGGGGGGGGAGAATACAAGTGTTATGTGTTGATCTATGTGTGTTTGCATGTTATATGTGATTCCTTTGGTTTTTGGTTGTGATAATGTGTTAATACTTGAGAGATTGCGAGATCTATAGCAAAAGTGTGAAAGAATCATAAACAAAAACATAATAAACAACATACATCATAGATCTAAGAGTCCTTAAGTTTAATAAGTGAAAAACAAAGCCAAAGATCTTTACAAGTGTCATTTTGCAAAAATAACAAAGATTGGGTTGAAAATTGATAATTTTCGGTTTTATGAGGGTTATAAGGTAATTATTTATATAAAAGATGATTTTTATGAAAAAATAACTTTTCAAAGGGCCAAAACATAAATTTTAGCTAATGGGCTTTAAATTTGGGCCGCACAGATTTTTGGGCCCAAACTTGCGAAAATGGAGAAGTTTTAGGGACTGAATTTATAAATTCATATAAGTATGAGTCTAAAACATAAACAAATAAGTTTCAGGGGTGGAAAATGATTTTATTACCAACTTGGACTGAAAATGCAAAGTTCTTGATTTTGGGGTCAAAACTGTAAAACTTACGGAAATTGAGCCAAAAATATAAACTTTTTACAAATAAAGGTTGGAAATGACAAATACAATAGTTTTGGACTGAAATTACTATTCAAATAAAGTTTGGGTTAAAAATGTCGAGAAAAATGGTTTAAGGACCAAAGATGTCAATTTTCATAAAAAGGGACAAAAAGTGCCATTTTTATAGATAAAGGGGCTGAAATGGTCAAACTAAATGTAATTGGACCAAATCGACAATTAAAAATTTTTGGGTTAAATTTATCAAGCTTATAACGCAAAGCTTTATATATATATATATATATATATATATATATATATATATATATATATATATATATATATATATATATATATATATATATATATATATATATATATATATATATATATATATATATATATATATATAAAGCTTCGTTATAAATCAAACGTCAAAGCGGTTTAATACTTTGAATAAACATTTCGTTTACAACAAATAGCTTCATTCCGAACTTAAGATCAATGAATTATAAATGATTTAATGGTTGAGCTCAAATATTTTCTATTCGTGCTAATTGGCCTTCATGACCCAATATCATGACTATTTGGGCCCAATATAATCACACATGTTTATTGGACCTCCGGTGGCCCAATTACATGCCTAATGGACCCTCAATGACTTTTACATGTTATTGGGCCTTAGTGGCCTATTTGCATTGCTAGTATGGTCCAAATCAATCATATGCCTGATGGGCTAACATGTCCGTCGTATACTCGACAACCTATAATAACATACATGACTAGTGGGCCTCTGCTGCCCTCTTCTCTTCGTCTGTTTGGCTTACCTTTTATTCAAGTAAACATAAATCAGGTCGTTAAACAAGGTTATTCAATTTCAGTTGGATTTAGTGGGAAATAACGGGTGACACCAATAAGTGTCCGTCGTAGTCTGTAGTTATAACCAGAGTCTCCTGGAGGAAGAGCGAGAGTTTGTGTATAGATCTATACGGGGGTGACTCCCCCACACCTGAGCTGTTCGCTATAGTTAGACTCGGCTAGTCTAGGGTGAGAAAATCTTGATCAAAACCGGCGTTTGGAAAAATGCCAAGACAGGCGAATTAGTCATTATTATGCATGGTTATAACGACTCACATAGAGATCCAATACCATCTAAGTAATCATGGGAAATCATATTCATTCGTTGTGATGATACAATATACAAAACTATCATACTATTTATATCGGAAAACATCGGGTTTTCCGGGGGAACAATATTATTCACTCCTACACTCAACAACTATAATACAATAATCACTTTTGAACAACAATCACTTTTACTTGTTTTGAAATCACATACACATGCACTTATGGGATTATCGCATCTTTTTCGCAAACAACTTTTGTACAGAAAATATCAGATTTTCTGGGTTTTACAAATAATACAAACTAATTTTATATTAAACATGCTTATGAACTCACCAACATTATATATGTTGACGTTTTCAAAACAAATTGTACTCTCAGGTAACAAATAAGCTGAAGAAAGTTACCAAGTGTGTTAGGATGTTATGTTTTGTGACTCTCAAACAATTTATGCTATGGATATGTAATATTTAAACAATGTACTTGATGTGAACAATGACAGTTGTACTATGTAATGTTGGTGATGTATGTGTTTGTTCATGTATATTCATTGTGATGATATTTCAATTTAAGTCACGCGAGCCCTCGAACGTTTCCGCCGTCTGGTTCGGGGGTGTGACAGGTTGGTATCAGAGCTCTGGTTATATTGAACTGGCATATCTAACCACACATTGATATACAACTATAAACCCAAAGAGGGACTAAATAACTCTGAACAAAACAAATAAAGTATAATAATAAACACTCTTACTTGTGCGACTTAGGAAAATAAACATATTAACAATTCAAATAAGATGATTGGAGGATCCCGACATCTCGGTTAAGCCAGGACTGTTCATAGTTGTATTAAGGGGCGAATGTAGCCTGATCAAACACATTTCCTCCAGAATATAACTTTCACATGTCCTGGGGCGATCGCGATGGTCGGTAAACCTAAAACATACCCTTTTTTTTTAACCAAGAAGAGAACATCAACTCAATTTAGATAACAACTAAAACATCTTAGGAGTAATAGTAGTTTATTTATATACCCTCCTTGCGTGTTGCTCATCACAGTCACCATGGAAGAGGAGCATCAAGGCATTCAGTTTCACCAGGCCTTGGTGGCCCATGGAATGATTGAAGACGACCCCGAGGAAGGACAAGGAGCAGCTCATGATGTTGGACCCGACGGGTACATCGATACGGATTACGAGTTTGAGGGGACCGATGACGACACGGAGGGGGAAGGGGACACAGACGAAGTCCCCGTCGAATCACCTACCGAAGAAACGGACCGGGACCATCCTGCCCCACCAGGAAACCCCATGGGAGAGGATCGTTCGCTGGAAGAAGAGGTTGCCACACTTCGACGACAGTTGTTTGCTATGGAAGCACGAGCCATGCAAGGTGAGCAAGAACGGGATGAAGTCATCGGAAAGATGACCGAGATGGCTCAAATGCTGGCACAACATTTTGGGATATGATATCGTTGTCACCATTAGGAAAATTACAGCAGGATCAGGATCAGTAGTATGTGTATTGATATTAGGTCTCTCTTATATGATCTATGCTAGGTACCATTGACTCTATGTTTAAGTGATTACACTACTCATAGGGTCGTCCTGCTGCCGGATTTTATATTTCCATGTACTTTATGCCGTCTGGCAAATTTTCAAGTATCAAAACTATTAGTATTAATGAAAATGCTTTATGTTTTATCATGATATTGTTATCTACTATGTCTTTTACTTCCTTGTTTTATGTCAAAGTGCTAAATTACTTAAGTACATGCCATACCCCTAGACTATAGGATCACAACTCGCAAAAGCCATAGGTACTCAACATCTTTCCGTTCCATGACAGAAGGATTCCTCAACGACCCACCCGTGGAAACCCCGAGCCGACGCCACCAGAAATCAACTCATTTGAATTTCAAGCAGCTGTATCTGCTGCAGTCATTAGCAGCACTGGCACAGATCTACAATGGGAACAATGGTGGAGTCAACGGGCAAGGGACCAGAAGCTCAAACAACAGAATGAACCAGGGGCCTACCAAGACATGCTCCTACAAAGATTTTACTAACGCCAAGCCACAAACATTTAATGGCACAGGGGGAATGATAACCCTGAAGAGATGGATTGAAAAGGTGGAATCGATGTTCGAGATATGTGAATGCCCCGAAGAGGTCAAGGTGAAGTTTGCAGCATGTACATTTGTTGATCAAGCTCTCACCTGGTGGAATAGACATATGGAGGCCATGACTCTTCCCGTAGCCAATACCATGCCGTGGGCGGAATTGAAAGAAATGCTGATGGCTGAGTACTGCCCGCGTGGCAAAATTCAAAAAATGGAACAAGAGTTATGGAACCTCACAGTCCGAAACTCCGACATCGATGCTTACAAATCAAGGTTTAGCAAATTGTCTCTGTTGTGCCCTGACATGATTACCTCGGAAGGAAAGAAAATAGAACGATTCATCTGGGGATTAACTCCCCCAATTCAAGGAAACGTGATAGCCGCAAATCTTGAAACCTTTGACAGCGCCAATAGGTTGGCCAAGAAGTTGTATGAACACAACAACAAAAAGGGGGAAAAGTAGGGAAAACTGAAAGCAAGAGGGAGAGTGATAACAAGAAGGGAAAGAATAACAAGCGGAAGGGACGAAAAGGCTCAGAGTCATCAAAGAAACAACAAACAGTGACAGTTCATGCTGCAACCACCCAAGTTCCCTCCACACCACATGTTCCAACCTTATCTACCCCAAGTGCCCCTAAGCAGTATTCCGGAAATCTCCCAAAGTGCGACAAGTGCAATTTTCATCACAATGGTGAATGCAGGGAGATGCATTGTACCAGTTGCAACCGAAAGGGTCACACGGAAAAATACTGTAGAACCTATCCTCCTCAGAACCAGCAACCGGGAAACAACAACAACAACAACCGCAATAACAACAACAACAACAACACCAACAACAACAACGACAACAACACTGGGGCTAGCCACACCTGTTATGGATGTGGAAGGACTGGGAATTTCCGTCGAAACTGCCCCAATGTCAACAATCCAGGGAATAGAGGAGTAGGGAGAGTGCTGACCATGGGTCAAGGAGAAGCGGTTCAGGATCCCGCTGTTGTCACTGGTACGTTTCTCCTTAACAACACATATGCATGCATCTTGTTTGATACCGGGGTGGAGCGGAGTTTTGTGAGAAATAAATTCAAATATTTGCTAAAACAACAACCCAAGAAGTTTAATGAAACCTTTACGGTGGAAATGGCTAATGGGAAAACAGAATCAATTGAGGAAATCTACGTAGGATGTACCCTGACCTTAAATCACCACGTGTTTCAAATAAATTTGATGCCTGTAACTATTAGGAGTTTTGATGTGATTATCGGCATGGATAGGTTGAGCCCCCATCATGCCGAAATTATGTGTGACGAGAAGGCCGTTCGACTTCATCTCCTTAACCATGAAACCCTAATCATATACGGAGACAAACCCAATACGAACCTTCGTCTTATCTCGTGTATTAAGGCGTATAAGTGTCTACAAAAGAAGGACTTGGCATTTCTAGCTCACATCGTGGATAAATCCAAGGAAGAGGTTAGTATTCGAGACATCCCACTGGCTTGCGATTTCCCTAACATCTTTCCTGAAGACCTTCCGGGGATACCCCCTAAAAGACAAGTCGAGTTTCAAATTGACCTTGTGCCAGGAGCTACACCCATCGCCAAATCGCCCTATAGGTTGGCTCCTGTAGAGATGAAAGAACTGTCAAGCCAACTCAGTGAACTCTTGAACAAAGGATTCATCCGACCTAGCTTCTTACCTTGGGGAGCTCCGGTCCTTTTTGTTAAAAAGAAGGACGGATCCTTTAGAATGTGCATCGATTATAGAGAGCTAAATAAGCTCACTATTAAGAATCGCTACCCACTTCCACGAATCGACGATCTATTCGACCGACTTCAAGGAGCAAATTACTTCTCTAAGATAGATCTGTGATCCGGCTACCACCAACTCAAGGTCCGGGAAGAGGATATCCCCAAAACCACTTTCCGAACTCGTTATGGACATTATGAGTTTGTTTTAATGCCCTTCAGTCTAACGAATGCCCCTACCGAATTCATGGACCTGATGAATCGAGTCTTCCGACCATTCCTTGACAACTTTGTCATCGTTTTCATCGACGATACTCTGGTCTATTCTCGAATCGAAGAGGAGCATGGTCGACATCTCCGACAAATCTTGGAAACCTTGCAAGTCGAAAGGTTATACGCAAAACTCTCTAAGTGTGAGTTCTGGATTTGTAGCGTAAACTTCTTGGGTCATGTTGTCATCTAAGAAGGGATACATGTGGACCCTTCTAAGATCAAAGCCATTGAAGGATGGGCAGCCCCAACGACACCCACTGAAATTCGTCAATTTCTGGGTCTCGCAGGCTATTACAGAAGATCCATTTAGAACTTCTCCAGAACGGCCAAGCCACTTACCATTCTTACACAGAGGGTCGTACAATTTGAATGGACCGAAAAGCAGGAGGTTGCCTTCCGAACTCTGAAACGCGCTCTCTGTAGTGCGCCAGTACTATCATTACCAGAAGGAATTGAGGACTTCGTAGTTTACTGCGATGCTTCGAATCAGGGTTTAGGATGTGTACTTATGCAGCGTGGGAAGGTGATATCATATGCATCCCGACAACTAAAGACACATGAGGTGAATTATACCACCCATGATCTCGAATTGGGAACTGTGGTTTTTGCCTTGAAGATTTGGAGGCACTACCTTTATAGTACGAAGTGCACCATTTTCACCGACCACAAGAGCCTCTAACACATTTTAAATCAAAAGGAGTTAAACATGAGGCAGCGAAGATAGGTTGAGCTGCTAAACGATTATGAGTGCGAAATCAAGTACCACCCAGGCAAGGCTAACGTGGTAGCTGATGGGTTTTGGCCATATGAACATTCCTATGTGCACATGCAAACCCTAATGCTTGGATCTAGGTTTCTATAATTAAACATGCATTGAATCCAAGACTTCTAATGACTAATAGAGTATAAGAACAATACAAAATCAGAGTTAGAAGCTTACCTTGAAACACTTGTTTGATCTTCTTGTTCTTGGAGCTTTAGAGTCACAAATGTCACTCCTTTAATGGCTTACAAACACCAACTAGCAAGAGGATGATTTGAGAGAGAGGAGAGGGAGGAAATTGGCCAGGGTTTCTTTGCTTTAGCAGATGTGCCGATTTTCCTTGCCCTAAGGGTCTATTTATACTTGTAAGGCTCCTAGGGTTTCACCCTTAAACCCTAATTGGATAACTTTTACTCAAAGCAATCCAAATCCTTTCCCAAGATAAGCCCTTGGACGATTTGTGGCTTATCCCAAGCCCTTGAAATCGTCCAACCCTATCCAAGAAGGGTTTACAGCCCAAAGTGTAACTATCAAACAATTGACAATTTATACCCTTTTATTTAATTAATCTCTTTAAGTCACCAAATTAATTCTAATTAATTTTATGACTTATATTAATCAAATAACAATATTATTATTCCTTATATTATTCTCATAATATATTAATAATATTTACTCTCTCATAATAAATCATCCTGTCAAGTTGCTATGGTGAAGGCAACCCAAAAGGACCATGCACAATCGGGTCAAATACTTGCCTAATATAGTTGCAGCCTTAGACACTATTCCAACAGTCTCCCACTTGGATAAGTCTAGTAACTATATGCACAAGTACAGTTCGATTTGCAATCGTAGCTCTCAAAGACGTTGTCAAACTCTGATCTAATCAATCTTGTCCTTTAGATAAGGGATCGTACAGTCCTCTGTTAGATATCATGCTGACAATTCTATGGAATAATTTGTCTAGCAATTGGTTTGTCGATCTCCGATTCATTTGACATAGAAATTAATCGAACACATCAATTCAGTTCTGACCGGGCCCGGGACATAAGTCAAATCAAATCATCGAGCGGCCGAGATATCGCTTTTACCCTCTTGGGATAAAAGTAACAGATAAACTTCGACTTATATGCATTTACTTATTCATTAATCAACTATACACAACAATGTGTTTTATAACACCGAGTTACTGATGCGTTTTCGCATTATCAATGTACAACCAATTAACAAATAACAAACCATATATCTAGGTTTTAAGACTATATGATATTATCGTCTTGCGATCACCCTTTTATATCATATTCCATAAGGTGATTCCAGCAAGCGCGGGTTTGTTCCAATGCTCAAAACTAGTTCATAAGCACTCATGAACGTTGCAGCAACCCTTTGCTATGTCTAATACCATTTAGAAAATCTACACACCGATTCATGACAATCTTCATTCATATCTACTTCCCACATATGAATGATTATGGACAATTTGAATAATTCGATTATTCTTAATAAACTCAATTATTCTGGAAGTCAAAACATGCAAAATGAAACAATAGTTAAACAATTAACATAAGACAGTAACATTACTTATAAATAATACTCTTTTATTTATTCATCAAATGTTAATTACATTTATCTATTACACGTTTCTACTACTATCTAATCTATGCTAATATCATCCTTCAGCCCAATACTCCTAGCATGCTGCAAGTGCTTAACCCTACTCAGTCCCTTCGTAAGCGGATCTGCTGGGTTATCCTCCGATGATATCCTCTTCAATACGAGTTGTCCTTCTTCTACACGATGTCTAATAAAGTGATATTTTCTGTCGATATGTCGTGATCTACCATGATCTCTCGGTTCCTTGGTCAAGGCAACCGCTCCTTCATTATCACAGAAAATCTCCATGGGCTCCTTTATGGCGGGTACAGCTCCAAGATCACCAATGAAGTTCTTCAACCATATTGCCTCCTTCAACGCTTTGCTCGCTGCAATGTACTCTAATTCACACGTTGAATCAGCTACGGTTTCCTGCTTGGAACTTTTCCAAGTCACTGCTCCTCCATTCAGGGTAAAGACCCAGCCCAACTGCGAACGGTAGTTGTCCCTGTCGGTCTGAAAACTGGCGTCACTATACCCTCGCACCTTCAAGTCATCACTTCCTCCGAGGACTAAAAACCATTCCTTCATCCTCCGAAGGTACTTAAGGATATTCTTCACCGCAATCCAATGGGCTCTGCTAGGATTCCCTTGATATCTGCTTACCATGCTCAAAGCAAAGGCTACATCAGGGCGAGTACAAGTCATAGCATACATGATTGAGCCAACTACGGAAGCGTATGGTACTCGGTTCATTTATGCTATTCCAGCTTCGGTACTCGGACTTTGAGTCTTACTCAACTTCGCATTACTTTGTATCGGTAATTCTCCCTTCTTCGAGTTTTCCATACTAAAACGTTTTAGTACCTTATCTAAGTAAGTGTTCTGACTAAGTCCTATTAGTCTCTTACTTCTCTCTCTTACTATCCTTATTCCAAAAATATAGGAAGCCTCTCCGAGGTCCTTCATAGCGAAGCACTTCCCGAGCCAGGACTTAACCTCTGCAGAGTCGGGACGTCGTTTCCTATGAGTAGTATGTCATCGACATACAAAACGAGAAAGCTAACTATGCTCCCACTGGCTTTGACATATACACACGATTCATCTTCTCTTTGTACAAATCCAAACTCTTTGACTTTCTCATCGAAGCAAAGATTCCATCTGCGAGATGCTTGCTTAAGTCCATAAATGGACTTCTCAAGCTTACACACTCTATTCGGATGCTTCAGATCCACAAACCCATCTGGCTGAGCCATGTAAACATCCTCAGCCAACTTCCCATTAAGGAAAGCAGTCTTGACATCCATTTGCCAAATCTCATAATCATGAAATGCGGCAATCGCTAGCATCACTCTAATAGATTTTATCTTCGCAACTGGTGAGAAGGTCTCATCATAGTCAATTCCGGGAGTTTGAGTAAAGCCCTTCGCAACCAATCGTGCCTTATATGTGTGTACGTTTCCATCCACGTCGGTCTTCTTCTTGAAGATCCATTTGCACCCAACGGTCTTACGTCCGGGTACATTATCAACCAAATTCCAAACTTGGTTGTCATACATGGATTGGATCTCGCTATCCATTGCCTCTTTCCATTTCGCAGACTCCGGGCCTGCCATGGCTTCCTTATAGTTATTAGGTTCATCAAGGTTTATTAGTGTACCATCACTAATATACGTGTCCCCTTCGGTAGTAATATGAAAACCATAAAACTGGGGTTGAACTCTAACTCTTTCGGAACGTCTAAGAGGTAAGGACTCGTCAATCGGTTCAACCGGAGTTTCCTCCTCGGGTTGAGTGTCAGCGGTAGAGGTTCCTTCATCTATCGACTCTTGAATCTCTTCAAGCTCGATTTGCCTCCCACTGTCTCCTTGGCTTATGAGTTCTCGCTCTCAGAAAACTCCTCTCCTCGCAACGAAGACAACATTGTCCTTCAGTCTATAGAAGAGATATCCAAAGGATTTATGCGGGTAGCCGATGAAAATACATCGCTCACTACGAGGTTCGAGCTTGTCACGAGTATCTCGTCTTACGAAAGCCTCGCAACCCCAAACCTTGATATGTGCCAACGAGGGAGCTTTCCCTGTCCACATCTCGTGAGGTGTTTTGACAACCTTCTTAGTAGGGACTCGGTTAAGGATATGGGCGGTAGTCTCTAAGGCATACTCCCAAAAAGAGATAGGTAGTGAAGCACGACTCATCATAGAGCGAACCATGTCCAACAGGGTTCGATTACGCCTTTCTGCCACACCATTCAACTGCGGTGTCCTAGGTGGCGTCAATTGTGAAACTATTCCACACTCCTTGAGATAGTCGTGGAATTCAAGACTTAGGTACTCTCCTCCTCGATCGGATCGAAGCATCTTGATTTTCCTGCCCAATTGATTCCCCACTTCATTCTTGAACTCTTTGAACTTTTCAAAAGTTTCTGAATTTTGCTTGATTAAGTAGATATATCCATATCTACTATAGTCATCGGTAAAAGTCACATAGAAGCGGTTCCCATCCTTCGTGGTTGATCTAAACGGTCCACATACATCGGTATGTATTAGGTCCAATAGACCCTCACCCCTTTCACACGTACTTGTGAAGGGTGACTTAGTAATCTTTCCAAGTAAACAAGATTCGCATGTGTCATCTTCCCTAAGGTAGAATGACTTCAACACTCCATCCTTTTGGAGTTGGGCTATGCGTCTCTTGTTGACATGTCCAAGACGACAATGCCACAAGGATGATCTATCCATACTATTGGAAGAATCCATGCATAAAACATCATTTCCTAATTTATCTACAATCATAACGGTTTCATAAATTCCATTACATGGTATAGCTTCAAAATAAAATACACCATTTAGATAAGCCAAAATAGAACCATTCTCATTATTAAAAGAAAATCTAAAACCTTGTCTAAACAAACCATGAAATGAAATGATGTTTCTAGCCATTTCTGGCGAATAACAACAATTGTTCAAATCTAAAGATAAACCATTCCTAAGCACTAAAGAATACACTCCAATCTTGGTCACAGGCGACGATCTTCTATTCCCCATGATTAGATTTATTCTTCCATGCTCTACGTCTTTATTTCTTCTTAGTCCCTACACATTAGAACAAATGTGGTAACCGCAACCGGTATCAAGAACCCAATAAATAGCATGAGGTGAATCATTAGATTTAATTGTATAAATACCTGTGAAAGACGGCTTGATCTTTCCTTCCTTGATGGCTTGCAGGTACTCTGGGCAACTTCTCTTCCAATGTCCTATCTTGTGGCAGTGGTGACACTCTGCCTTCTTTGATTAGGGAAGGGTTTAGCAGGATCAACTTTGGTCCCACTAGAAGAGGCACCATCTCGGGGCTTAACCTTGCGATGGTTCTTAGATGAATCCCTCCTCTTCTTTCCCTTTCCTTGTCCAATAGCCAAGACAGGAGCAGTGGGTGGATTGGGAGTTGGTGCAACAGACTTGTCCTTGAAGTTGCTTTCAGCGACCCTCAAGAGACCTTGGAGCTTGCTTAGGGTGACCTCTTCTTTGTTCATGTGGTAGGTCATCCTAAATTGATTGTAAATTGGAGGCAAAGAGTGAAGCACCATGTCGATCGCCAAGTCTTCCCCAAAGTCAACATTCAACTTGCGAAGACGGTCGACATACCTTTGCATCTTTTGCAGGTGCACGGTAAGAGACTCTCCATGACCCATCTTAGCAGAAATCATGTTAGTGAAAATCTCATAACGCTCTTGTCTCTCGTTTTGGTGGTATCTCTCCAACAAGTCTTGGTGCATCTCGTACGGGTACATGTCCTCATAGGACTTTTGGAATTCGGAGTTCATAGTGGCTATCATGATGCAATGTACCTTCGTTGCATCACGCTCGTGAGTTTCAAAAGCGGTCATTTCAGCCGGAGTAGCGATTTCAGGGTTGATTTTCTGGAGCTTCTCATCGAGGACATACTCCTTGTCCTCATAGCGAGCAATAGTGCGAATGTATCTTATCCATTCGCTAAAGTTCGTCCCATCGAAAGTGACCTTTTGATAAAGGCTCATCAATGTGAAAGAACTAGGAGCAGCGTTGCTTGCGTTCGACATCTACAAATAGAAAGGACAAAGATAGATTAGAAAATGAATCCCTAATTATCACCCAATAAGAAAAATTAGGGCTAGGATCCAACAACAATATTTACATATTAGAAAAGGGATGCCGTAATCTAACATGCAAATAATATGAAGGTAAGTGAATGACGATGCACTAATTCTCCACCATAAAACATAACTTTAAGTCCTAAATGTATTGAGAATTCCTAGGTTTGGATGAGATTCATTGAAACTCTTCAATGGCATGTTTAAATATCGATATGCCCCTCTTGTTTGTGACTGGGATATCGAGGATCACAAAGCGGGTTTGAATTACCATGCAAATTCACATGGTGCCTTCATTGTAACGATCACCTATTCGATGTGCCGGTAAACCACACACGCTCCATCGAACTATGATAATCAATGAATCACCCTTTGCCACCTTTACTTAGAAACAATTAGTGTGCCGGTAAACCACACACGCTCCACTAACTTCTTAGCAAGGGTGCAAAGTGTAATTTCATGGGATTGCATCAATTCACTTTTCCTAAAGTAACTAAGATTGGGAAATTTTTAAAAAAGTGTAGTTACTTTGTATTTCATATTATACTTTTAACGAGAGGATGAGGTTGCCCTATCCTACCCGTTCGGCTAACGACCCTCCACCGATCAAGCAAGCGGTAGGTGTGAGTGTACACCCATTAAGCGCTATTTTATAGGCAGCAACCTTATACCCACCTTATAGACCGACTTCGTGAATGAGGCCTACTAACGGTAAGACTAGCATTTTAGTTATATATATATATATATATATATATATATATATTAATCTTGTAATATTATATTAGTATAGGGTTGGATTTTAAACTTGTAAAATTCTAGGGTTTGAAATTTAAATTGTCTAAATTAAACTTTTAATCACAAAACATAAATTTCAAAACTTGAGGGCAAGTTTTAAACATTTAAAACATAGAGGATCAAATAACAAATAATCTTAATTAACAATTAATTCCATAATTATCCATATTTGATTTATTTAATGATTTCTTGCAAGGTAATTACCAATTTAATTAAAATAATTAATTAATTATCACATAAGGAAATTAAATATTTTATTAATTGATAAATATCTTTAGTTAGATCAAGATTATAGTCCTATATATCAAAAAATTGGATTAGGGTTGATCTAATATGATAAAGACAAGTTTCCATAAGATAAATATCAAAAAATCCCGATTTTAGCTCTTCCAGACGCTCGGACTCGTCGAGTGCACCATGGGACTCGCCGAGTCAGGTCAACTCGCCGAGTCCACCATGGGACTCGCCGAGTCCATGACTCAGAATCACAAAATTCGAATGTTGCAAGCAAGAAACAAACCATCAAGCATCAATTTAATAGAAACCAATCTAGGCTCTGATACCACTGATGGGTTTTGGCCATATGAACATTCCTATGTGCACATGCAAACCCTAATGCTTGGATCTAGGTTTCTCTAATTAAACATGCATTGAATCCAATACTTCTAATGACTAATAGAATATAAGAACAATACAAAATCAGAGTTAGAAGCTTAGCTTGAAACACTTGTTTGGTCTTCTTGTTCTTGGAGATTTAGAGTCGCAAATGTCACTCCTCTAATGGCTTACAAACACCAACTAGCAAGAGGATGATTTGAGAGAGAGGAGAGGGAGGAAATCGGCCAGGGTTTCTTTGCTTTAGCAGAGATGCCGATTTCCCTTGTCCTAAGGGTCTATTTATACTTGTAAGGCTCCTAGGGTTTCACCATTAAACCCTAATTGGATAACTTTTACTCAAAGCAATCCAAATCCTTTCCCAAGATAAGCCCTTGGACGATTTATGGCTTATCCCAAGCCCTTGAAATCGTCCAACCCTATCCAAGAAGGGTTTACAGCCCAAAGTGTAACTATCAAACAATTAACAATTTATACCCTCTTATGTACTTAATCTCTTTAAGTCACCAAATTAATTCTAATTAATTTTATGACTTATATTAATCAAATAACAATATTATTATTCCTTATATTATTCTCATAATATATTAATAATATTTACTCTCTCATAATAAATCATCCTGTCAAATTGCTATGGTGAAGGCAACCCAAAAGGACCATGCACAATCGGGTCAAATACTTGCCTAATATAGTTGCAGCCTTAGACACTATTCCAACAGTAGCTGACGCCTTAAGTCGGAAAGAATACTCAAATCGTCGTGTGAAAACTCTTTCAATAACTATTCAATCCCATCTGTCCTCGCAAATCAAAGAAGCCTAGTTGGATGCCATGAAGACAGAAAACAGAACAAGCGAAGCATTACGTGGAATGGAAAAGAACTTCAAAGTCACGAAGGACGGAGCATATTATTTCATGAACCGAATATGGGTCCCTAAACTTGGGGGATTCAGAGAGGTAGTTATGAATGCAGCCCATAAGACAAGATACTGCATCCATCCGAGTTCAGATAAAATGTACCTGGATATCAAGCAGCATTATTGGTGGCCTAACATGAAGACATAAATTGCCACTTATGTTAGCAAGTTCCTCACTTGCGCTAAAGTGAAAGTAGAATATAAAAAGCCCTCAAGAATATTACAACAACCAGTAATACCCGAGTGGAAATGGGAAAGGATTACCATGGACTTTGTGACCAAATTTCCCAAGACAAACGATGGATTGGATGCCATATGGGTAATAGTCGACATGTTGACAAAATCCGCCCATTTCCTGCCAATAAAGGAGACATACAAGATGGAATGTCTGATGAGAATCTACATCAAAGAGATTGTGAAACTCCATGGAGTACCAATATCTATCATCTTAGACCAAGATAGTAGATTCACTTCACGCTTCTGGCAGACGCTTCAGAAAGCTATGGGAACATAACTCGACATGAGCATTGCTTACTGTTGGGTTTTGGTATACTACAACATCCTATGGTGCACATACAACCCTAAATACTTTGGATCTATTTTTTCACTAATTATACATGCAAATGGTTTCCAAGGTATTAATCTTACAACTAGCATGCATTTAACATAAAAATATAGTATAGTAGTTAGCATGACATACCTTTTGATGGAGCTTGAATTCTTGGTGTATTTGGCCTTAAAGAGCTTAGCGCTAATAGTGTGGAAGCCTGAAATGGAATCACAACACACCATGGACAAAGGATGAACTTGAGAGAGAATTCCATGCACACAAAAGACACCATGAACTCTAAAAAGATACAAGTGGCGATTTTGGGCAATGAAGTATCTATTTATATGTGGGATTTGTAGGGTCATGGATTGTGACATCCCCAAAATCTCGGCCAGAAAAGACCGATTTTCATTTATGCTTTTAAAATAATTTCAGAGTAAATCCTTTTGATTTGAAAGAGTTGCGGAATTTGTTCCCAAAAACAAAACATGATAAAACATTGTTTACCAAAGCATTTCATAAAAGAAATGTATTTTCATTATATAATCAAAACTCGGGGTGTCATGTTCCGATACAGACCAATAAGCATAAACGATAACATTACAAGTCATTCAACAAATATATACATATACAAACTTGTAAACAAAACAACTTGATGGTTTATCCATCTTATGCCCTCGCGCCACTTCCTGTAATACAAATAAAACTGAGTGGGTCAGGCTTGGGAGCCTGGTGAGCATATAGGGTTTTCAACCCACAATAAATAATCATATTTAAGTTTCACCAACCAACAATAACCCAATTACCCATTCCCGTTATTCTCACTTTATGTCCCTAAGAGAACTAACATAAGGGACCTAGTCTAAGAATATTCATCGGGGCGACAACACATGCTTCGAGGGTTCCTCAGCAATATAAGTCAAATAAGGCAACCATGAGGGGGATGGAGTATAGCGAATGAACACCCGAGTTCATTAACACCTACAGGTGGCGAACCTGCTAATGTTCCACAAGACTGTCTAGAAAAGTCCGTGGTCATCATCTAAACTCCGCTAGATGACTGAATCAAAACAACAACGAGGCCTCTCATCTGTTTATTACACACCAACTGTCTACCCATGTTCTACCCAACATATTAGTAGATAAAAATATACATTTTTATACATAGATAAAAACCAGTATAGCATGCTTTGAATCAATACATATTCCACATAACAGATGAGGCACACACACATAACACGTATTTCATAGAAAACAAATCAGATCTATGAGATTAAGCGTTAGAAGAAAGCAACCACACACTCACACCTATAAACAACAACATACTTAATACACTCGAACCATACTTGTATTATTATCGTGTTTATGAAAGGTAGTATACACTCACTTGATCAGAAGATGATCGAACATCACTACGACTTGCAGAAGTAGTAATCCTCAGCAAATCTAGAAGATCTCTACAAAAATCGAACTTCTCGCGGGCAGAGCTTCGGCTCGGGAACCGCACTTCTCGGGATCTTCGGGATCTCGGGACTTGCTTCGGGGCTCGAGAGTAATATCGGGGCTTTGGGGTATTTCTGGCATGCAAATCGATGCAAAACGGGAGAGAGAAGAGAGAAAAATAGCAAAGGAGTTGGCTGCCCTCGCATCCTATTTATAGGAGGCTGGAGCCTCGGAGTACGCGGGGTGTACTGCTCCGAAATCGTCACTGCGTTCGTCATCCGAAGTCCTCAAGTGCGAGTGTCGACATCCTCGGTGTACGCGGGGCGTACTTCGGATCAGATCGGTGACTCCTTCGGATAATCATCCGAATTAAAGATTAAATTTAAATACAAATTATTTAATAAACTTCGGAAACTCATATCTTATTCATACGAACTCCGTTTTTGACGTTCTTTATATCCACGCGAAGGTGAGACTATGCTCTACAACTTTCGTTTAGACTCCGTCGGCTAATTTTAACTTTATTTTTATTATTTATTTTTAATAGGCCGGGACAGAAAAACTTCGTTATAAATTCATAACTTCTTCGTTTGACGTCCGTTCTCGCCTAACTTTTTATCGCTTCGATACCAACAACGAGACCTTCGATCCTCGTTTAGGTTGCTTCGGCTAAAAACCCCTCGATCTCAGATCGAGTATAACAGGCTACATACCGCTAAACCGAAACTTCGATAAATCATAACTTCCTCATACGAAGTCAGATTTGGGCGTTCTATATATATTCGGAAACCTCGTTTCAACTACTACAACATTATTCAAAGATATCAAGTTTATTTTACACTTAAATTTTGACGCTTATTTTTATTCTTAATTAATCAAACCACATAATTAAGCAATTAAGCACAAAACACATAATACTCAAATAATACAATCTTATTATTTCCAAACGGGTTACAAAGGTTAACCTAGACCATTACATTGCTAAAAATGGCAAGCCCGGAAACACAGGCGTTACATGGATATAACCCAAATCCATACCCATGGGTTTTATGATCCATGGTTCATGTGGCCTAACTCTTTATGTATCCATACATAAACTTGGTCCAACATGGATCATAAGCCCAACACACACACACACACACACACACACATATATATATATATATATATATAACTAATTATCATAATTAGTCCCCATAGATTTAATTAGTCTCTTTCAACCACTAAATTAATTGCAAATTAACTCTTGATCAATACTAATTAAAACATATGATTTCATATTAATATATTATTACTTATAATATATTAATAAACCATAAATAACCTTCTCTCAAAAATCCATCCTAATAAATTGTCCTGATGATATGCAACCCAAATGGACCATGCTACTCTCGGGTCGAATACATACCAATAATAGTTATGGGCTTAGACACCTAATCCAACACTTACCACCCAAAAACGGATGGTCAATGTGAGCGAACCAATTAAACGCTTGAAGATATGCTTCGGGCATGTGCGATAGACTTTGGAAGGTCGTGGGATATCCATTTTCCTTTAATTGAGTTTTCGTACATCAACAGTTATCACACAAGCATCAAAGTTACTCCTTTTGAAGCATTATATGGGTGTAATTGTAGATCACCGTTGTGTTGGGCCGAAGTATGTGACACTCAGCTAGCAAGAGGACAGACATCAAACGATGCATTAACAGGGCCAAAAATCATATGTGAAATGACAGAGAAGATAGTTCAAATCAGAGCTCGACTTACCGATAGAAGAGCTACGCCGATAAACAGCGAAAGCCCTTAGAATTTCAAGTCGGGGATCAGGTGTTGTTAAAAGTCTCTCCCTGGAAAGGGGTGATTCATTTCGGGAAACGGGGAAAACTTAACCCATGATACATTGGACCATTCAAGATTCTTGCCCGAATCGGTCTACTGGCCTATAGGCTGCAACTGTCTGTTAAGCTCAGCAGTGTATACCCCGTGTTCCATGTTTCCAATTTGAAGAAGTGCTTATCCGACGAAACTCTTGTCATTCCATTAGAAGAAATCGAAATCAATGAGAATCTCCTGTTTATCGAGGAACCAGTTGAAATCATGAACAGGGAAGTGAAGCGTACTAAGCAAATTCACATTCCAATTGTGAAAGTTTGGTGGAACGCAAAACTGTTGGATTAATGTCTAAGTCCATAATTGTAATTGGTAAGACTTGACCCGACCCGACATGGTCCATTTGGGTTGCATGACATCATGCATTTGGATAGACTAAAATGAGAGAAATAACACTTAAGGTTTGTTAATATATTATAAGTTCTAATATATTAATAAGATTATTTAACTAGTATTGATCAAGAATTAATCTAGAATTAATTAAGTGATCAAAAGAAGACTAATAAATATATGGGTTGATTGTGTAAATCATCCATACTTATATAGCGGGCTAATGCTCCATGGATTGTCAAGTTGGGCTAAAACCCATAAGATGCTCCATGGTGTATTTGTACCCATGGATCATGGAAATGAAAGGCCATGACAATTAGGGTTTACATGGTGTAACCCTAACTATATAATGATCTTATTATTGGAGAAAATCGACGACTATGTGTGAGAAATAAGGGCTAACCGATTTTATGAAGTGTTCCATTTCTCTCAAGTCATTCTATGTGCATTTGGTGTTGTGTGAACCATTTGAGGTGTCACACTTGGGGCACTAGGCACTCAAGCTTCATGAAGACATTCTACATCAAAGAGGTATGTAATTCTAACTTGATATATTCATATGAATCAATGTTATTTTCCTAGTTAGGATGAATACCTTGGATTCTTGGAGTTGAGCAACTTCAGACCATACGAACCGTCCTTTTGAGCTCTTGGAGGTGTTTTGAGTCACAAAAGTCGGATCTTGATGGTTAAGCCTCAACCATGCAAGAGTTAGGAACCATCCAAGTGTGCTTATGGACTTGATTCATGTTTTGAGCCCCATCCTTGCATGCAAAAGCATAAGGTTTTCAACTTTATGGATTAGGACATTTTTAGGGGTCTGGATCTAAGTTTTGAATGTCCGGTATTAAAGGATTAAGGCATGGAAGTGAGTATGGATTGGTAGACCATGTAACGTCCGCGTTTCCAGGCTTGGCATTATCATTGATGTAATAGTCTAGGTTAACCCTTGTAACTCTTTTTGAAGTATTAATGATAAAATATTTTAGTATTATGTGAGTTATGCGTTTATTTTCTTAATTATTATAATTTAATGAATTAAGAATAAAATAAGCGTCAAATTTAAAGTGTGAGATAAGCCCAATATCTTTGCATAAAGATGTAGTGGTCAAAACAAGGATTCCGAAGATATAAAGAATGCCGAAATCCGAGTTATAACGAAGAAGTTATGACCTGTCGAAGTTTCGCGACAGAACTGGCAACACTGAATGACGTAAAAAGTGAAATTTACGTTAGAGAGATATTTAGCCTTAGTGATCTAAACGAAAGTCATTGATTTTGTTAAACCGAGAGCATGCATAAAAAGAATGCCCAAATCTGACTTCGTATGAGGAAGTTATGATTTTTCGAAGTTTCGACTTAGCAGTATGCAGCCTGAATACTCGATTTGAGATCGAGCGGTTTTTAGCCGAAACAATCTAAATGAGAATCGAAGATCTCGTTAATAGTAGTGAAACGATAAAAAGATAGGCGAAAATGGACGTCGGATGATGAAGTTATGAAATTATAACGGAGTTTTCTTGTCCCGACCTACTAAAAATAAATAATAAAAATAAATTCAAAATTAACCGACAGAGTCTAAACGAAAGTTGTAGAGCGTAGTCTCACCTATGCGGGGATATAAAGAACGTAGAAAACGGAGCTCGTATGAGGAAGATATGAATTTTTGAAGTTTATTTAATAATTTCTATATTTAATTTAAATTAAAAATATCCGATATTATCCAAATGGGGGGGGGGGGGATTCAGCGACCTTATCCAGGTTACGCCCAACGTACCTAGATTTACGCCTAGCATAAATCGAGGATCCATACCCTATAAACGGGAGTCGAGGCTTCCAAGTTTCTTTGCTCAATTCCTCTTCTCTCTCTCCCGTGTTACCTCGTTTTTCGTGCAAGAATTATCCCGAAGCCCCGGTATCATTCCCGAGACCCGAAGCAAGTCCCGAAGCCCCGAAGATCCCGAGAAGTAAGATTCCCGAGCCGAAGCTCTGCCCGCGAGGAGTCCGGTTTTTGTGAAGATCTTCTAGATCTACCGAAGAATACTACTTCTACAAGCCGTAGTGCTGTCCGATCATCTTCTGATCAAGTGAGTGTGTAGTCACTTTCTTTTAACGCATAATTATGAAGTATTTTATATGAAATACGTGTTATGTGTATATTTTGTTGTTATATGTGTGAATGTATATTCAATTTCTTCTATCTCATAGATATGATTTATTCTCTATGAAATACGTGTTATATGTATGTGTCTCATCTGTTGTTTGGAATATGTATTGAATGAGAATGCTATACAAGTTTTAAACTATGTATAAAAATATATATTTTTATCTACTAATATGTTGGGTAGAACATGGGTAGATAGTTGATGTGTGATAAACATATGAGAGGCCTCGATGTTGTTTTTGATTCAGTCATCTACCAGAGTTTAGATGATGACCACAGAGTTTTCTAGACAGTCCTATGGAACGCTAGCAGGTTTGCCACCTGTAGGTGTTAATGAACTTGGGTGTTCCTTCGCTGTACTCCATCTCCCTCATGGTTGCCTTATTTGACATATATTGCTGGGAAACCCCCGAATGCATGTGTTGTCGCCCCGATGAAATATTTTAAAACTAGGTCCCTTGTGTTAGTTGTTTTAGGGACGTAAAGTGAGAATAGCGGGAATGGGTAATTGGGTTATTGTTGTTGGTGGAATTAAATATAAATATTTATTGTGGGTTGAAAACCCTATATTCTCACCAGGCTCCCAAGCCTAACCCACTCAGTTTCTATGTATTACAGGTAGTGGCGCTAGAGCATAAGTTGGATGATTTGTCAGGATATTTTGGATTATAGACCTGTTGTTGTAAATAACTGTTGTAAGGTCTGTATTGAAATGTTTATGCTTTTGGTCTATTTATCGGAACATGACATCCCATGTATTGTAATATAATGAAAAATACATTTCTTTAAGAAATGCTTTGCTAAATCTTATTTTTATCATATTTCGTTTTGGGAACAAATTTCGTAACTCTTTTAATCAAAGGATTACTCTGAAATCATTTTATAAGCATAAATTAAACCGGTCTTTTCTGGCCGTGATTTTGGGGATGTCACAGTTGGTATCAGAGCATTAGTTTTAGTGAACTAGGAATTTGTAGGATTTCTAGACTTAAACTTAGAATGCTAAGTGAAATTGTGAGATGTGTGTCTGCTATATTTTAGACACGAGCACTAGTTTATTTTAGGAAAATTGCCTAAAATGCTTTTATGTGCTAAATGTTATATGTTTGCCATATATGATATTATTTGTTCGGATCTATGGTCTGTTGCCGATCGGATCTGGAAACCTTATGTGTGTAGGATTCTAAGCGTACGTCTACGATATTAGAACTAGCATGTAAACATTTCGGAGTGATAAGGATGATTTGAATATCTATCGTGAATGAGGATCTAATTTCACCTTATTTGGTGTGTAGATCAAAAATGGTGAGAACAAGAAGTGGAGTTGGAAATGCTGATGAAAATAGGAATCATCCACCTGTGATTGAACAAATACTTGTTGTAGCTGCAACACCTGAGCCAATAACAATGGCTGGTGTACAAATGATGATTCAAACAATGTTGGATCGTTAGATGGAGGAGACTAGGCAGTTGCTTCAACAGAATCGTGAAGAACTATCAATTCATGTGGAAGAGCCCGAAGTTAACGGAGGACAGTCTGAAGGAGAGAACTTCAGTGGAACCGTTGGTCAAGCCAACCCACCGATAGTTAGGCAAAACAACCAGGATAGAAGGAATGATGGAATGGGATGCAAGTACAAGGATTTTCTGACTTGCAAACCATCGACCTTCATTGTAAAGGAGGATCCGATCGGAGTCATGGATTGGATATCGGAGATGTAATTGGCCTTTATGACTTGTGGATGCAGAGGCAAGTTGCAGACCACGTTTGTCGTGCGTCAATTCAGGGGTGGAGCTGTTCGTTGGTGGAACACTCTAGGGAAGACCCTACGCCCAAATGAACCAATGCAATTGACATGGGCAGAATTCTTGGTGCAATTCAAGCGCAAGTTCTGCTCGCCCCAAAATCAGTTGGAGTTGGAGAACAAGTTTCTGACATTGACAAAGGGAAGCATGTCAGTTGATGAATACACAAATGCTTTCACCGAAAAAATGGAGTTTGCCTTGCACATCATTCCAGATGAGCTGACAAAGGTTGACCGGTACGCAAAAGGACTCTCATGGGAGTACGCAGTGCCAGTTCGTCAGGCACCTACTCTAGAGGCAGCTATTTGGGCTGCCAAGTCTGTTGAGAATATGATCAAGGGGAGGACCGCCGACGAGGTTGAAGTTGGTGAAAAGAGAAAGTTTGATGGAACTTCAAGTTCCAATAAGAAAAGTAAATTTTCAAAGTCTACTTGAAAGAAGTTTGGAGGGAAAGGAGGCGAAGCGAAATGGTGTGATAAGTGTAAGAAAAAGCACATTGTGAAATGTAGTGAGGATGTAACTTGCTATAAGTGTGGAAAAATTGGGCATTTTGCCAATGAGTGTCCGTCCAACAAAAGGATCTGTTTTGGCTGTAATGAAGAGGTGCACATTTTGAAAGATTGTCCGAAAAAGAAAGAGGCAGCAAAACCCAACATTCCCCCAAAGCCGAAAGCAAGAGCCTTCCAGATGACACTTGAGGCTGCGAAGGATGAAGCTAATGTCGCTTCAGGTACCTTTCTCGTAAATGAATTACCTACTCAAATTTTGTTTGATTCTGGAGCCAACTACTCCTTTATTTCACATGAGTTTGCTAGGAAACTGGCTTTGCCTGTTGATAGACTAGATAATGCTTTATTAGTCGAAGTTGCTAGTGGCAAGTTTGTACCTGTTAACCATCATGTGAAAAACATCTTAATCGACCTTAATGGGAATAAGTTTCACGAGGAGTTATTGCCTATCGAACTAAATGGTTTCGACATCGTTCTGGGAATGGATTGGCTTAGCGCCAATGACGTCGAGATATTGTGCAAAAAGAAGATAGTAAAAGTAAACTCGCCAGGGAAAGAGTCATTTATGGTGCATGGGGACAAACGCAGAGTAAATTCTGGAATCATTTCTCTAATGAAAGCCAGAAAGTGTCTGACCAAGGGATGTACATCATATTTAGCATTCGTGATCGATGCTAAGAAGGAAAAGAAGTTGATGCAGAATATTCCAGTGGTGTGTGATTATCCGGAAGTATTTCCCAAAGATCTTCCTGGATTACCACCTGATAGACAAGTGGAGTTCAGAATAGACTTGTTACCAGGAACCATACCAATAGCAAAAGCACCGTACCGATTAGCACCGACGGAGATGAAGGAGCTGATGATGCAACTTTAGGAGTTATTGGACAAAGGTTTCATTAGACCTTGTTTGTCACCCTAGGGAGCTCTGGTGTTATTCGTGAAGAAGAAAGATGGAAGTATGAGAATGTGCATTGATTACAGAGAGCCGAACAAGGCAACAATAAAGAATAGATATCCATTGCCGAGGATTGATGACCTGTTCGATCGGCTGCAAGGCTCAAGTTATTTTTCAGAGACCGACCTAAGGTCAGTGTAGGGTTTCAAAGAACTCCATGGATGATGGCAATGGGCCTCTTTGATGAATTCTAGGTTGAAAGCACAAGACTTGTCTTTTCCCTATAAATAGTCATGTATTATTCATAATTAGGGTTAAGAGTGAGGCAAAATGTAGCCGCCACGTTGTGAGGTTTCTTATGTAGTGTTAGATTCTTTAGTCTATGCTGAAAGTGTAATTTATTCCTCATATTTGAATAATCGAGTGATCATTCGACATAATCTTCATATTTGTGTTTGTTCTTATTTTCCGCATCTTGTTCATCAAATCTCAATTAGGGTTTTAATCCCAACAGCAGGATATCATCAGCTGAAAGTAAGAGAGCAGGATATCGAGAAGACTGCATTCAGAACACGATATGGACACTATGAGTTCTTGGTTATGTCGTTTGGACTAACCAATGCACCGGCAGCGTTCATGGATTTAATGAATCGGGTTTGTAATCCATTCCTTGATAAATCTGTGATTATGTTTATAGATGACATTCTGATTTACTCAAAAAGCCAAGAGGAGCATGGCAGACACTTGCGAGAAGTGTTAGATGTCTTGAAGAAGGAGAAGTTGTATGCGAAGTTCTCTAAATTTGATTTTTGGATTCGAGAAGTCCAATTCTTGGGTCACGTGGTCAACCAAGAAGGGATAATGGTTGATCCAACAAAAATCGAAGTTGTAATGAAGTGGGAACAACCGAAAAGTCCCACGGAGATCCGAAGCTTTTTAGGATTAGCCGGATATTATCGAAGGTTTATCCAAGGCTTTTCTTCGATCGCTACTCCATTAACAGCATTGACCCACAAAAGAGCTACTTATGCTTGGAGTCATAAGCATAAAGAGGCATTCGAGAAGCTAAAGAAGAAGCTATGCGAGGCACCGATACTTTCTCTACCCAATGGAGTTGAGGACTTCGTTGTCTATAGAAATGCATTTGGGGTTGGATTGGGTTGTTTTTTTACCCAAAGAGAAAAGGTGATAGCATATGCGTCCCGACAGCTGAAGGAGCATGAAAAGAATTAGCCGACTCATGATTTGGAGTTGGGAGTGGTAGTTTTCGCTCTGAAAATATGGAGGCATTACCTCTATGGCACGAAGTGCAAACTTTTCACTGATCATAAGAGTTTCCAATATCTCTTTAATCAAAAAGAGTTAAATATGAGGCAACGACGCTGGCTAGAGTTACTCAAGGACTACGACTGTGAGATACTTTACCGCCCCGGTAAAGCTAACGTTGTTGCTGATGCTCTGAGTCGGAAAGTCAATGTTGAGAGAAAAAGGCCAAGAGCGTTGAGAATAGAAGTTGTCTCGACAATTATGGAGAGTATAAAGAAAGCTCAAGAAGAAGCTTTAGAGAAGAATGACCGAAAGGAGGAACGTTTGGGTAAAACGTTAGTGTTCGGTATAAACAGTCACAGACTGAAGGTGTTCCAAGATCGGATTTGGGTACCTAAGTCCAGAGGAATTAGAGATCTTTTGATGGAAGAAGCTCACAAAACCATGTACTCAATTCATCCTAGTAGTAATAAAATGTATAGGGACCTGGAACCCTACTACTGGTGGCCAACGATGAAGCTTGATGTTGCAAAGTATGTGGCCGAGTGTGTGACTTGTGCAAGAGTCAAGACACAACATCAGAAACCATATGGGAGTTTAGAACCTTTACCTGTACCTATGGGTAAATGGGAAGACATTGCCATGGATTTAGTCACTAAACTGCCCAGAACAAAGAACGGTCACGACATGATTTGGGTGGTTGTTGATCGCTTCACTAAGAGTGTGCATTTCATAGCAGCCAATGAGAAATGGTCTATGGATAAGCTCGCGAATTCTTATGTGAAGGAAATTGTGAGGCTTCACGGTGTTCCATTAACGATTGTGTCAGATCGTGATAGCCGTTTCACCTAACAATTTTGGAAAAGTCTACAAGAGGAATTGGGTACCAAGTTGTGTTTGAGTACAACTTACCTTCCACAGACTGATGGTCAGAGCGAACGGACGATTCAAACACTTGAAGATATGCTGAGAGCATGTACCCTGGAATTCCATGGTAATTGGGATGAACATTTACCTTTGGTAGAATTTTCCTACAGTAATAGTTTCCACTCGAGCATTAAGATGACACCTTATCAAGCTTTGTACGGACAGAAGTGCCGTACGACGTCTTGTTGGCTTGAGGCTGGGGAAAAGCAGTTTATGGGGCCCGAGATGGTCCATCAAACCACTGAAAAGTTGAAAATAATTAGAGAAAGAATGTTAGCAGCTCAGGATCGTCAAAAGAGCTATGCTGACAAGAAGCGAAGGCCGATGACTTTTGAAGTTGGAGATTCTGTTTTGCTTAAAGTCTCTCCGTAGAAGGGACTTATAATATTTGGTAAAAGGGGAAAGTTGAGTCCAAGGTTTATTGGACCGTTTAAAGTTCTTCAGAGGATTGGGAACCAAGCTTACAAGCTAAAAATACCAGAAGAACTGAATGGAATTTATAACACTTTCCATGTGTGTTATTTGAGGAAGTTCACGCGAGAAGTTCCTGATATAATTCCAATTTATGAATTGAGAATTGATGAAAACAAGAGGTTAATTGAAGAACCAGAGGCAATTGTTGACCGAAAGACTAAGAAGCCTCGACGCAAGATGGTCGAATTAGTTCTTGTCAATAGGAAACATTCTAATGGGCCAAATCTCACTTGGGAAAGGGAGAGTGACATGTTGAGTCGCTATCCGCATTTGTTTGTTGATGTGTGATTCCGAGGACGAAATCATCCTAAGGGGGAGAGAATTGTAACACCTGCATTTCCAGGCTAGGCATTATCATTGATGTAATAGTCTAGGTTAACCCTTGTAACTCTTTTTGAAGTATTAATGATGAAATATTTTAGTATTATGTGAATTATGTGTTTATTTTCTTAATTATTATAATTTAATGAATTAAGAATAAAATAAGCGTCAAATTTAAAGTGTGAGATAAGCTCGATATCTTTGCATAAAGATGTAGTGGTCGAAACAAGGATTCCGAAGATATAAAGAATGCCGAAATCCGAGTTATAATGAAGAAGTTATGACCTGTCGAAGTTTCGCGACAGAACCGACAACGCTGAATGACGTAAAAAGTGAAATTTACGTTAGAGCGATATTTAGCCTTAGTAATCTAAACGAAAGTCGTTGAGTTCGTTAAACCGAGAGCGTGCATAAAAGAACGCCCAAATCTAACTTCGTATGAGGAAGTTATGATTTTTCGAAGTTTTGACTTAGTAGTGTGGAGCCCGAATACTCAATTTGAGATCGAGCAGTTTTTAGCCGAAACAATCTAAACGAGAATCGAAGATCTCGTTAATAGTAGTGATACGATAAAAAGATAGGCAAAAATGGACGTCGGATGAAGAAGTTATGAAATTATAACGGAGTTTTCCTGTCCCGATCTACTAAAAATAAATAATATAAATAAATTCAAAATTAGCCGACGGAATATAAACGAAAGTTGTAGAGCCTAGTCTCACCTATGCGGGGAAATAAAGAACGTCTAAAACGGAGCTCGTATGAGGAAGATATGAATTTTTGAAGTTTATTTAATAATTTATGTATTTAATTTAAATTAAAAATATACGATATTATCCAAAGAAGGGGGGGGGGGATGGGAGTCAACGACCTTATCCAGGTTACGCCCAGCGTAAATCGAGGATCCAGACCCTATAAAAGGGAGTCGAGGCTTTCGAGTTTCTTTGCTCAATTCCTCTTCTCTCTCCCGTTTTACCTCGTTTTTCATGCATGAATTATCCCGAAGTCCCAGTATCATTCCCGAGACCCGAAGCAAGTCCCGAAGCCCCGAAGATCCCGAGAAGTAAGATTACCAAGCTGAAGCTCTACCCGCGAGGAGTCTGGTTTTTGTGAAGATCTTCCAGATCTACCGAAGAATACTACTTCTACAAGCCGTAGTGCTGTCCGATCATCTTCTGATCAAGTGAGTGTGTAGTCACTTTCTTCTAACACATAATTATGAAGTATTTTATACGAAATACGTGTTATGTGTATATTTTGTTGTTTTATGTGTGAATGTATATTCACTTTCTTCTATCTCATAGATATGATTTATTCTCTATGAAATACATGTTATATGTATGTGTCTCATCTGTTATTTGGAATATGTATTGAATGAGAATGCTATACAGGTTTTCAACTATGTATAAAAATATATATTTTTATCTACTAATATGTTGGGTAGAACATGGGTAGATAGTTGATGTGTGATAAACAGATGAGAGGCCTTGATGTTGTTTTTGATTCAGTCATCTAGCGGGGTTTAGATGACGACCACTGAGTTTTCTAGATAGTCCTGTGGAACGCTAGCAGATTCGCCACCTGTAGGTGTTAATGAACTTGGGTGTTCATTCGATGTACTCCAACCCCCTCATGGTTGCCTTATTTGACATATATTTCCGGGAAACCCCCGAATACATGTGTTGTCGCCCTAATGAAATATTCTAAGACTAGGTCCGTTGTGTTAGTTGTTTTAGGACATAAAGTGAGAATAACGGCAATGGGTAATTGGGTTATTGTTGGTTGGTGGAATTAAATATAAATATTTATTGTGGGTTGGAAACCCTATATGCTCACCAGGCTCCCAAGCGTGACCTACTCAGTTTCTTTGTATTACAGGTAGTGGCGCCAGAGCATAAGTTGGATGATTTGTCAGGATATTTTGGATTATAGACCTGTTGTTGTAAATAACTGTTGTAAGGTCTGTATTGAAATGTTTATGCTTTTGGTCTGTTTATCGGAACATGACATCCCAAGTATTGTAATATAATGAAAAATACATTTCTTTAAGAAATGCTTTGGTAAATCTTATTTTTATCATATTTCGTTTTGGGAACAAATTCTGCAACTCTTTTAATCAAAGGATTACTTTGAAATCATTTTAAAAGCATAAATTAAACCTGTCTTTTCTGGCCATGATTTTGGAGATGTCACAGACCAGTACGCCATGCATACTCCCATGTACATTGCGCGTACTGGGTCAACGCTTTGACCCTAGTTAACACCAGCATACATTGGGTGTACACGCCAAGTACGTCCACGTATGCAGTTAGTGGGCCTAGAAGGTTTTTGGGCTGTTTTGGATTTTGGGCTTTGGACTTGAGTAAGTTAGGCCTCAGGCCCACCTGATTGTAGCAAGTCATTTTTGGGCCTAAGGCCATTTTTGGGGTTCTTGTGCCATATTGGGCCTTAGAGGCCCTATAGTGGGCTTGGATGCCTTTTTGGATTTTTTGAGAATTTGGGCCTTGGAGGAAAGGAGGCCCAATGAGGCGAAGGTAAAGGAGCCCTTTTTCCTTTAGTCAAAAATTAGGATTTTGGACCTTTAGGTTAAGATATCGCCTAATTTCTAATTAGGGTTTTATGCTTTTACAATAGGGAGAGGAGTTTGCGAGTCATCCGCTGAGTGCGATTTGATATCCACAGTCTAAGGTGAGTCTTCCTTCGTAGTAGCCGTGGGATGAGTGCACCAAGGCTGGCCCACTAGTTTATGTTATAGTGTGATGATTGTCTTTGTGATAATTTCCAGTTATGCCTGTATTTGCTTGATGACTCTGTGATTTATGTTATGATATTATGTGGTAATGGTAGGGGTGAAATAGACTCGGTATCCGGTTGAAATAGACCGAAGGGGATTGCAAGCACCCATATGTGCTTGATAGTATCCGGTTGAGATAGATTGAAGGGGTAGACAAGGACCCCGATATCCTTAGCAGTATCCGGTTGAAATAAACGGAAGGGGTAGGCTGACACTCATATATTCTTGGTAGTATGTTTGTTTAGTATATAGTATTTTGGGGGAACTCACGAAGCTTTGTGCTTATAGTTTTCAGTTTCTGTTTCAGGTACTTCCAGTTCAAATGAGAAGGGCCCGACTTGATCGCACAACATTACTCTATGTTTTTCCGCACTTAGTGATTTTGAGATTTGTACTCTTATTACATGTTACAATATGACTCTTTTGAATATTTTGATATCGGTTTATGAGTTAAATGAATTTAAAAACAAAATTTTATCTATATTTTTGGGGATGTTACAAGTTGGTATCAGATTCTTGGTTTGAGGGATTTGAGCATACTCTCGGGTGTTCCTAGATTCAAATTGAGGGTTTGGTAGGTTTTTTTTTACAAAAAGAAACATTTAAATCTAAGTACTTAAATAGAATACAAGGGGTGTGATGTATGAAATTGGTCGAGCTCAAGTAAGTCTTCCCAAAATACCCATACAAGTTATTTGTTTTATGTTATGATATGAGAATTACATGCTAGATTAGGGGCTAAGGATCTGCACAAGATTGCATGAAAGAATGCTCGGATGGATGCCTTTTTGTGCCTATCTGTATGAGCTTTTGGAATTTCATGCTAGTATCAGATCAGTTACTAGTTAGGATGGCCTGTATAGGGTATGTTTTGAGTTGAATTACCTGGTGCTCGAATAATGCATGCTTTGTGCTTTAGGAAATTCTGTTGGTACTAACTAACTAGTGGATGAATGCATTGGGTTACAGATTACTACGATTGGATAAATTTAGAAGGAAATGTTTAACTCTATTGCACAACTCTTGTTTGAGTCAACCGTTGTAGGGTGGGACCTGTCATTTGAAGAATTTTCTGGTACCGGTAATATGTAACGGTGTTAATGCAGTAATTAGGTGATACTTTTAGAAGTTCCTTATGCAACTGATAGTAGAGAGGGGTGAGGAAAAGAGTCTTAGGTAGTGTCAATGAGATGTGTGGTGCGTAGGATGCCTTATAGTTTGAGAACATATTAGTTGGGAAGAGTGACTTGGAGGAGTTAGGGTAGTGCTTAGGGAGGGTATAAATATGTGTGGAAGGTAGTATTGGGCCCGTGCTATTGAAAGCACATGATTGATACCCGATGCTAGGAAGACCATGATAAATCTAGGGAACTCGAGAGTGTGAACCTTCTCGTGTGTATGCTAATTGTTTATGTGGTTATGTTTCAGTATGGTGATGACATGACATGGAGTGGGAGGTTCAAGATCTGGGTCTGTTTCAGGCACGGGCTCTGAACTAATTGATGAGGGTTTGCAAGAGTTCATTGCATCTAATATTACGAGAGGTATCCTTGATGCGACCCTATGATGTTCGGGTCGATCAAGGAAGGTATCATGGAGTTGATGGATGATCATCTTCGGATCTTCAGAGTCGATCTGGCCGCTAGCCAGTCGGGGGCCCACATACTCTCCTTCAAGGATTTCATGGGACATGGGGCACCAGATTTCTTTGGGGTGGAGGACCCCATCGTAGCTAGGCGTTGGATAGCTGACGTTGAGTGTGCTCAGATAACAAGTTTCTGCCTCGAGGGGTCGAAGTTCAGGTTCGCTGCAGGATGTTTGAGGGAGCGAGCCCGAGATTGGTTGGAGGAGGTCAGCTATGCCTTGGGGGACCCGGCCATTCAGGACAAGACCTGGCCAGATTTTGTAACCAAGTTACAAGTAGAGTTTGCACTGGCTGTTGAGGTGCATCAGCTAGCCAAGGTGTTTCTTGATATGAGGCAGATGACTGAGACAGTGGCGGAGATCACCACCAAGTTCAGAGAGAGGGAATTCTTGGTACCCCGGTATGCAGCTGATGAGGAGATGGGGAACACCCAATACCATGATATGTCGAGATCTGACATCAGGGAGTTCATTACTTTTTCTGCCTGCCCGACACTGGATAATATGATAGCTACGGTGCAGGAGCGATAGATTGATCTAGAGCACATCGGGAAGAGGAAAGAGGAGCCTCGATAGACAGTCAAGGTTTCAACAAAGAAAACCAAGGGTTTTGACTCTAGGTCGAAGGGCTAGCAGAGCCGGAGCCGTTGTGGCAAATGTGGCAGGTCGCATGACGGGGTTTGTAGAGCGGTTCGTTCAGGCTGCTACAAGTGTGGCAAGTGTGGGCACTTTAGCAAGGATTGTACTACTTCTATCACCACTTCACATACATTAGACCTGGTTTGCTTTCATTGCAGTTAGAGCGACCAAAAAAGGCAAATTGCCCGAGTCTAGCATCAGGAGGAACAGTGGTAGTACCGGATCCTGGGACCTTATGGATCACGAATGTCACCATGGCAAGGCGGATGCTCCTATGGTGAGGAGTCGGAACTTTCAGTTGACCGTCGAGGAGGCGTGTGTTGCACCAGATGTGGTGACGGGTATGTATCTTCTCCTTAAATCTTTATTTATGTAGATTCTGTTGCTTATATTTTATGTGTTTTATTTTTGGATCGTTCCTTGTGAACGGTATCCCTGCTTTGGTATTATTTGATTCGGGGGCTATCCTATCTTTCGTGTCTCTTGTGCTCTCCAAGAGGCTTACTGGATCTACAAGTGACCTGGATCATCCATTAGAGGTTGAGATGGCGGAAGATCAATCCATCCGGGCATCGAGGGTTAATCAGGATTGTGTTCTGGGGATGTTTAGCGAGTGGTGTCCGATTGAATTGGTTCCCTTTCCTTTGCGCGGGAACAAGGTTATTATGGGGATTGACTGGTTGAGCCCCAAGGGGCGATGATTGATTATGAGCGCCAGCTAGTATGTGTTCGGACCCCAAGTAAGGGAGAGTTGGTGGTCCATGGAGAGAGCGCTCAATGCGGGCCGGTCCTATGCTCAGCCCCTAGGGACAGATGCTATCTCCATAAGGGATGTTCTGGCTGTGACGCCTATGTTATAGATACACAGGATCAGGGTCAGGCATCAGTTTATGATGTGCCGGTTGTACGGGAATACCCATATGTGTTTCTCGAGGATTTGACCGGGGTTCCTCCAGAGAGGCAGGTGGAGTTTCGGATTGATTTGGTTCCTGGTGCGGTTTCGATAGCTAAAGCACCATATCAGTTAGATCCAACAGAGATGCAGGAGTTGTCTACACAGATACAAGAGCTGTTAGACAAGGGATTCAGCTAACTGAGTAGTTTGTCGATGCGACTATGACCTATCTCATTCGTTTGGAACTGAAGACTTTGTTACAAAGATTGATTATGTTCTTCCAGAAGTTTAATTGCTTTCTAATGGACCAATTGATGAACTGTTTCTAGGGTATGTCTACACAACAAAGAAGACAAATAAGAAAGACTTTTTCAGAGTCCTTAACAAACAACTGGTTCCTACCAAATCTCTTCGGTAGTTCAATAGCCGTACGTCCAACGCTGAAGTTCCAGAACAAGTGAATGCAAAGTTTGTAAGTCAGCTGACCTGGTACATTGAAGTCTGAGAATGGTTGTCCTGAGCCTACACGTTCATCAAGGAAGAAGCTATCTAAGCTGACTTGATTTCTAAGTTCACTTAGGGGGAGATTGTTGGAACCTAAAAGTGAACCTCTAGCAATCCTAAATCCTTTCGCCAATTCTGAAGTCAGCTGTAGTTCCGAAGTGAAGTCTGCTTCGGAATCTGTTTGTGTCCGGATCTAATGTTAAGTTGGTGATATTAATAATGGGAGTGAAGACATTCCGGAATGGACCTTGTGTCCGAAATTCTTGATGTTCCATAATCAATATTTTGTATTTATGTATTAAATGTATCTGTCTTCTATTTGATTTAATCAGTCATAGGACTTCGTTTTATTTGTCAAACATGGATATTCAGAGTGTCAGATGTAAGTCTTTTATCTAGTGCTATGTTTGTAATCAATTAGTACTATGTTTCTCACTCTCCTATTTATAGGAGATTTCAATGTTAAATCAAATGTCAGATTGTTCAAACTTTTTAAGAAATATCTCATTTACTTCACCTTTTCGTTCTTTACAACATTCTTCTTATTCTACATTTATTAACTTTACTTTGATCTTGATTCTCATTCTTCATTTATGGCTTGAATATTTGTTGAATGCATTAACTCAGACTTGACTGGTCTATCCAGACTTAATTGGAATATTTATTAGTAAGCAGACATTGATCTTAAGCATTAACTCAAGGTTTGAGTTTTCAAACCTTGTCCCTACGCATCAGATCTATTTGCTTTCTCAATTGGTTTCAGCGCTTGAGTGGTGGTCCTGTGAATCCATAAGATCATATTATAATTGATTTGAAACTACCTTGGTATTTCAATCATTTCTGTGTTCAGGATAGAAGTTCTTCTATATACCACTTTTGCTCAAGATATCTTAGCTTCAATGGCTGCTTCTAATCCTCAACAAATGATTTCAATGCAAATTGCAAATAGCGTGGGTGGCCCTACACGTGCCCCACTGCTAGTTGTGGAAGAATATGATAACTGGAATGATTTTTACTTGCTAAAGAGAAAGTTGAAGCTATTTGGAGATCCGTCAAAGAAGGTTCTCATGTTCCTATAAGAACAGTTGTAAGGGATGTTGCTGCTCAGCTTATGGGTCAAGATGAGACTCGTCTAGCTCCTCTAACTACTGATGATATTGAGAAGCTACATGTTGATCAAGTTGCTTTCTCAGAAATGGTGTTTGGTGTTCCTCCCTCACTCTTTGAACACATTAAGTTGTGTAAACCAGCAAAGGAGATTTGGGATACTCTCCAAGACCTGATCGAAGGTTCGGAAAATATGAAAGACAAGCGTGTCACCTCGGTTGTCAGTGATTTTGACACCTTCACTACCACTTTTGGTGAATCAGTGGCCTCAACTTCTAATCGGTACCGAGTTGTAGTCAACAACATGACTACTCATGGGGTTGTCCGAACTCCCTTGGAGTATAATATTAAGTTCATTAATAGCCTCGGTAAAGGATGGGGAAATGTAAAATCTTGTCTCCAAAGTAATGGCTCCTTGAAAAAGTTAAAGCTTTATCAACTTTTTGATGAACTTCAAGGACATGAATCTAATGTTGCTTAGACCCTAAGGGAACTCTCCGGAAGTCCTCTTGCTCTTGTCAGTTCTTTTGAACCCACCATTCCGAACACATCCAAATCAGACCTATTCAAACCCATTATTCCATCTGTTCTGTCCTCCTTACCTGTCTTACCCACACAAAACAATCCCGTCGATGATTCTGAAGCCATAGATTTTGAACTCCGTTTCCAACAGGAGTTTGCTCTAATCTCCATGAAATACAAACGTCCTTTCAATCCCTCTTACAAACATACCAAAATCGATTCCATGCTCCTCACCAAAACAATCCTCAACCATATTCAACACCGGAACCACAACCAACTCCAGAAAATCCTCCAGCATACAAACCAAACATCTCAAAGCCAAACTCTATTCCGGAACCACAGCAGAATCCAAAATCTGATAATCCCAAAATAGTGTGTCACAAGTGTGAACATGCAAGCCACTTTGCAAAAGATTTCTTGGATGAAGCTCCGCAAAAACCAAAGATCAAGGACTCTGCATACTACGCCCGAAGAGCTCAAGAGATGGCAGAAAGTGAAAAAGCATTCGTAACAACTATATCAAGAGATGTCGAAGGATATTGATCATACGGAGATGATGATGACATGGTGACTGGAAGAAACATGTGCTTGATGGCAAGACAAACTGTTGAATGTGATGAAGGCTATTGGTCCTCTGGGTCAGGAGATGAAGATGATGTTGCTGAACCACACTACTACTACATGGCCACCAATGATCCGCCTGTTCGAAGCATCGTTCAATAGGTAAAATCTAAGATTACTGATAATAATTTTGATTTGTCTCTTTGTGAACCTTATCTAACCCAGATCCAAATAGATATGAGCACTATCTATAAAGCCTATGAGTCTGCCATAGAAGCCAGTGAGAAGAAGGATTGTGAACTAAATCGTCTTAGGTTACTTTTTGAGGTTAGAAAGTTGAAAATTGAGTCTTTAGAGCATGAGCTTGTAATGTCAAAAGATGAATGTATCGTTCTAAAAGACAAATGTGAAATCACTTATTCTAAAAGAAATATTTTAATTTCTGATAACAAACGTCTCAATTCAAAAATAGATGCTTTGCATAATTCCATTGACATAGTTGAAGCGAATCAATGAATGACTCATAACTTTCGTCATCCTTGGTCTAAAGCTCCTGGTCTTGCAAGCGAGTTTCCGAAACCAATAGCTAGTCCCTTGAAGGAGTTGCAAAATCTGACCTTTATGGGAGATGTTCCGAACCATCAACATTCAGATGCACCTATATCTCCTATGTCACCCCTTCTAGAGACTAATGACAAGTTCGCATCTCTGATTCTTGAGTTTCAACCCATTGTTGTCAAATGTCCCGATTCCACGCCTCTTCCGCCTCTGATAAAATTGGACCCGAATCGGACCACTGAATTTCATTATAGTGTTTCCAACCGCATAGATCATGTTCTGAAACACAATCCTCCTAACAATTGTATTGTTGAGGAAATCATTCCTGTGACAACCGAACCTGTTGCTTTTGAGTTTGCATGGGCATCCTTAGAAAAAATGTTGAAACATCAATTAATGTCTCATCTGATTCAATTGAATCGAATTCAGTGATCACCTCCAAAACCACCTTGGTGCCCATTCAACCTAAGTTTGACAATCCTTCACATGGTCAAACATCTAAATCAACATCCGATCTGAAAAAGAAACCCTCACTGAATTGCAAGGATGTTGTTAGTCCTAAACAAGAAGCCAAAAATTCCCTTAAGAAGGAAGTTAAGAGTAGACGAAGTCTAGATTTCTTGATAATTCCAAAAGAGACACTCCTAGGGGTAGTAACAAATCCTCTTTACAAAATTAGAACATATCTGCTTCTGTTAACATTCTCTACCAAAAGTCAAATCCCCTTAGTTAGTTAGATCCCAAGAAAGTCATCAAATGTACTCCTGTACCCAGTGCTCAATCTATCCAAAATGACACTCCTCAGACCATTTCCTTAGTTTTTTTCAACAACAGATGGTTCAATCTTTAAACCACAATCATTTTCCAAATAAAATGTATCATCAACCAAAGCAAATTTTTCAAAAAAACAAAGTTCACAAAAATCTTCAAAACAAAAGCTTGTTTGGAAAGTGAAAAATCCTTGACTCCAGAAGAGACAGTGGCTTCCTCTGCTCCGGAAACATCATGTCCGAAGAAAGCCATTCTGAACCCTCAAGTCATTGAATATGACTATTAGATAGATGAGAAGACATTAACATTCTGCTTGTTTCCTAAGAACTCAAAAAACATTCCCAAGAACCACAAAGTTGTTCCGAAGTCACAGTCAAAATCTAAAGCCCGCACCCATGCCCCTAAACCTAACTCGGAGCCTAAAAGCTCCACCACTCACTAATTTTGCAGGCACTTTGTGCTTCGGAGCAAAGAAACAATATGGTATATTAATAGTGCTTGCTCCATGCACATGACGGGGTAGAAAGATTTTCTGTGAGATCTCAAGCTTTCTCCAAACACTGGTTATGTGACATATGGCAATAATTCCAATTCTCAAATTCGTGGTTACGGAATTATCACTAATGGAAATTTCTTTATCTCAAATGTGGCTTACGTAGCTGAATTGAAACGTACCTAGATAAGTGTAGCTCAACTAACTGAATCGAATCGACGTGTTGCATTTTTCAAGAAGCATAGCTATGTAATGACTGAAGACCAAAAACAATGTTTAATCAAGTCAAATCGCAACAAGAACATGTACCCACTCGACATCAACATGATTATTGACAAACCACAACTCTACCTTCTCTCCAAAGCTATTCCTGACGTCAGTTGGTTATGGCACTTAAGGCTTGCTCTTCTGAAATTTCGGTACATGAATGATCTCGTATCCAGTGAAATGGTGAAAGGTTTACCTATTCTAAAATTTGAAAATGATCATTTATGTGCTGCATGTGAGTGTGGAAAGCAATCGAAGAAGGGTCATCCTGTTATCATCAAAAAATCAATATCGGAACCATTAGATCTTCTACACATTGATCTTTGTGGACCATCCACTATAGAGAGTCTTCATCATAAGAAATACATTCTTGTGATTGTTGACGACTTTACAAGGTTCGCTTGGGTTTTCTTCCTCAGACTGAAGTCTGACATAGCCTCAGAACTCATCAACTTCATTAAAGGAATTGAAGTCCTCATCAAACTTCAAGTTAGGCGTATCCGAAGTGATAATGGTTCGGAATTCACCAATGGAACCATTGAGAAATTCCTCTAGTTAGAAAGGAATTGACCACGACTTCTGAACTCCTTACACTCTACAACAGAATGGTGTAGTTGAAAGACACAATAGAACTCTTGTTGAAGCTGCTTGATCCATGCCTAACTTCACAAATCTACTACTCTATCTTTGGGTTGAAGCCGTTTCAACTGCGTGCTTCACTCAAAATAGGAGTATCAACAATCGATGCCTCAACATGACACCGTATGAAGCCATGAATGGTTGGACGCCAAACATCTTGTTTCTCCATTTTTTTCGGATGTCGATGTTCCATAAAAAATAATTGTGATCAACTTACAAAGTTCCAACCTAAAGCTGATGAAGCAATCTTTCTTGGGTACTCTTCAAAATCAAAGGCGTATCGAGTTCTCAACCATCGAACTCGAGTTATTGAAGAAAGTTTTGATGTCACCCTTGATGAGAATTTCATTCGGAATTCTGCACCCACGCATGTTACAACTCACATTATGGAGTCCGATGCTCCACCTCCAGAATGTCCGAATATTCAGATAATTCATGAAGTTGATTTTGAAACTCTTTTTGGACCTTCCGAAACAGCCCTTGATTCGGAATCTCGAACAAGGTAAATCTCAACTCCGGATGCTCCTGTTTCTCAAAATGTCTCCGGTCCAATCCCAAGTCTTCTTCCATTTGATTCCGAGCCGTTCCAACCTTCTCAGGTTGAGGGGGAGAATGATCAACCTTCCCTTGAATCAAATGTGGATGGATTCCTAGATGCAGATGCGGATTTCGATGACTCCAATCCTATCAACGTTGATGATAATGAAAATTTCTTTGAGTTCCCTTCTGGTGATGATATCAACCTCTCCGGTTCAGAAGTTTAGGGGGAGCATCTCCCTCAAATTCAAACCATTCAGGGGGAGCAACTCAATCCTAGTTTTGACATTGGATCATCTGCTACACAATAACTTCTAAGGTTACACGCTTGGACCAAGCATCATCCTCCGAACCAAGTAATCGGAAACCCAAACGCTGGTATACAAACTTGCTCTGCCACAAGTGTTCAAAATGAATGTCATTTTTCGGCATTTATCTCCATGGTTGAACCCAAATCCATCAAGGAAGAATTAGAGCATGGTGATTGGATTACAGCCATGCAAGAAGAATTAGTAGAATTTGATAGAAATGAAGTATAGGCTCTTATGCCTCCTCCTCCGGATCATCATATTGTTGGTACAAGATGGGTATTTCGCAACAAGCTTCACGAAGTTGGATTTATCATTCGAAACAAAGCAATATTGGTTGCCAAAGGATTCACACAGATCGAAGGCCTTGACTACGATGAGACTTTTGCTCCCGTTGCACGTATTAAAGCCATCAGAATCTTTCTTGCTTATGTTGCACACAAAGGCTTCAAAGTTTACCAAATGGACGTCAAAAGTGCTTTTCTAAATGGTGAACATGACACTGATGTATACCTTAAATAGCCTCCCGTATTCATTAATCTCTCATTTCCAAAATACTGCTACAAACTCCGGAAGGCAGTCTATGGCCTAAAGCAAGCTCCTCGTGCATGGTACGAAACTCTCATCGACTTCCTCAAGCACTCCAGTTTCCAAAGAGGTATTCTGGATCCTACCCTGTTCCGAATGTCGAATGGAAAGTACCTCATGCTATTTCAAATTTATGTGGACGACATCATTTTTGGATATACGGATTCATCAATGGTTGCTGACTTTGCTAAATTAATGATCAATCGATTGCAAATGAGCATGAATCGGGACTTAAGCTTTCTTCTTGGTCTTCAATTCAAACAGACTAACAGAGAAATTTTTATTCATCAAGAGAAGTACATTTCGGAACTCCTCAAAAAATACTCAATGGACACCTATTCCTTTGCCAAGGTACCTATGAGCTTTGGTCACAAGACTTTTGCTGACCCTTCAGGTGTAGCAGTTGATGAAAATAAGTACAGAGGAATGATTGGATCCCTGCTCTATCTCACTGCAAGTCTTCCGGACATCATGTTTGCAACATGACTTCGTGCCAGATTTCAAGTCAATCCAAAATTGTCTCATCTCTTGGCGGTTAAGCAAATTTTCAGATACCTTAAAGGTACCAAGAGCCTTAGAATCTGGTACCCAACAAATAAGAGCTTCCTACTTCAAGCATATTTAGATTCAAACTATGATGGTCTGCAACTTGACATGAAAAGTACATTAGGAGATTGTCAATTTTTAGGTGGTTGATTGGCTAGTTGGTCATCCAAGAAACAGAACTACATTGCACTCTCTAAAGCCGAAGCTGAATATATTGTTGTTGCAAGTTATACTTCTCAAGTTCTATGGATGAAGTCTCAACTTCTGGATTATGGTTACCGCTTTCAATGGGTTCCAATCTATTGTGATTCTCAAAGTGTAATTTCCATTTCGCACAATCCAATTCAGCACTCCATAACGAAGCACATCGATATACAACACCATTTCATAAAAGATCATGTTTTAAACGACAATATTGAACTTATTTTTGTTCCATCCGATCCTCAATTCTTTCAAGAGGAATGTACTCTTTAATGGAAACATCAAAAGTATCAGTTGATTCCTGAACAAAATCCTTTTACTCTTCGGAATCAATTCCTCTCGGAACAATCATGATCTTTTTATCTAACCTTCTACCTTAGTGTTAAGTTGTACAGTTTCTGAACTTTCTGAAGTCCAAGGACCAATGTAGTCGCTTTGATCATAATCTTATCTCGGAATCCAATTCATAAGATCATCCCAGAATTCAAATCCGGATCGGTAGTAGCTACTCTCTTTGTTCTGTATTGTTTTTTAAAATTCACTCCGGATTGTTTTTCGGATTTTGCTCCCGATTGATTTTAAAAATTTGCTCCGGATGTTTTCAAAATAAATTTTGCTTCTGAAATTCAAATTGATTTTATTCCGAAATGCTCTGGAAATCCAAAGGATTTTAGGGTGAAATTGTTTTTCAAACGGTTACTTTTCAAAGATGCTTATCTTGTCACCCTAGAAATCCTCAGCACGTTTGCATGTTTCATAAAGCAAACATCCCATCGCCATTTGACGGTTTCTATCCCCCACTTCATTCCATACTCACCCTTCATCATTAATGGTCAATTCATACCATAAAGGGTAAAACATTAAATGCAACCCGTTTCCATATCCGGATCATCATTATTACTTTTTTTTGACCCGATCCATTTCCCTCACCTATAAAACCACTAAAAATCCCTTCTTTATCTTTACGCCCCCACACAATCAAAAACACTCAAATTCACTGTGTTCAATGTATTCTTCAAGCCACCATAATCCTTCATCAATGACATCACAATCTTCTTCTTAACCTCCCGCTGAAACTGCTCCAACTCCTAAGAAAACTGTCTCTAAGAAGAAATCTTCAAAGGAATCCTCATCATCACATTCTTCTAAGCCCTTCCTAAGAGATACAACCCAAATTTTCTTGATAAATCCATGGATTTTGATGAACCTATGAGAGTGATGATTGAGTTCATTGCTCATCATCCCATATCCATTCCACTCACGAAAGTCCCAAGCCTCCTCTACCTCTCTCTCTCTCTCTCTCTCTGTCTCTCTCTTCTACACACTGCCTTCACAAGAATCAAAATTTATAATGGAATTCTTGAAACAAATATCACAGGCGATAAAATTGTGCCCATCCATAAATCCACCTTTCTTAGGGCCATCGGTGTCAAAGAAAATCTAAAAGGATTTAAAGTACAAGAACCATCAACAAAGAATTCCAACAGTTCCTCAATCACATCGGTTACTCTGAAGATTACAAGGCATTTTAAGAAGTATGCTGTTTCAGGCCTCTGGACTGTGCTAATGCATTTTATTATTTGAGGGTTATCTGGAAGCGACACTCTCAGCAAAGACTGGTTGAACTTGGTCTACAACATTTATTCTGGACGCAACAATGCAGTTGACGTTCCTGAAGTATTGTGGCAGGATTTCTGCAAGTTTGCAATCAAAAGGAAAAACAATGAAATTTCAAGCCCTAGGTTTTGGGCGCTGACACTACAAGAGTTTTAAAAAGAGAGATATGAACCGATTACTGTCCGCACAATTCCGAAAGAGTATACGTTTCCTTTTAAACTGTCAAACATTATTGTATACCGATCCAATCTTCATTCGGTCCCTTTAGACGACTTTCGGACCATATATTGGCCTTAATTCCTTTCAGATCCATTCACTTGAAACACCATCTTGAGACTTCGGTTGTGTTCGACCTAACACAACTTGCCCCAGTCTTTGTTGAGCCCACTCCAGAAGAGGCCAATCCTTCTATGTCCGGAGGAAAAATTAAAAAGTCTGCAAAAAGGAAGACTTATCCCACCAAGTCAAAGTAAAAAAAGATATCCAAAGTCAGCTCTTCCTCTCGATAGGAAAGAGCTCATGACATTCCGGCTGACTCTGACCGTCTGAAAACCCCTCCTACCGACTCATCCGAGGTACCCGTCGATGTTTTAAACGCACATGCACACACTCACAGGGAGTCTGTACATAATCCACCCCCACGTTCTCAAAAAGGTATTGACGGTGTTGAACAAAGTTCCTTGCCCCCCTAGAACACACCCACGAGTCACCTTTAATATCCCATCTCTTTCTACACGTACACTCTTCGGAACTCCTATTCCGGACCCTAAGCATTCTGAAGCTGGATTTGTCCCTCCAACATCGGATGCCTCAACTGGTCTGATACCCGTTAAGGGTACAGGACGACCAGGTGTTAATGATCCTTTGTGGGAAGATTTTGTGAACATGGATCATTCTCGGCATCCAAAGCTTACAAGATCACAAGTGGAGTCCACCTTGATTTCAATGAAGAAGAGAGCCATTCAAAGCAACATTCCCTACATTTCTCCAATAGATGAGGTAGGTGATATTGTGTTTACCTCTGGTGAAACTCCCAAGTCTCCAACACATGCTTCAATTCATTCTGCCTCAGATGCTGAACTTTCCGAAGAGGTCCTACTGGCTGAAGATTGTATCAATGTTGTGGATACAAATGTGTTTTCTTCTGTTCATTTTATCTCTAAGCCATCCTCATCAAAGTCTGCATTTGATTTTGGTTCCTTATCCTCCACTCCTAATGATCAATCCGAATCTACTCAGAAACTTCAAGATGATGCTACAAACAACAAATTTGGGCCTTCTGTCAATCCAGAACCTTCCAAACACAAACCGCAACACTCCAACTCTGACACCGTATCATCCGCAGGAGATTACATTGATCCGTTCGCTCTTCTGGAAATCCGAACCACTATGTATGACACCATACAGAAGGTTAAATCAATGGAAACCTTTGTAACAGGGCTAAACACCAAAATTGATGAAAAGGTTTCTGGACTAGGGTCCAAGCTAGACACAATTCTTCAATCATTATCAAATCAGTCCGGACCTTCCATAGCCAAATAAGAAGCTCAACTAGATCAACTGATCTCACTCAGGCTTAAACATTCGCTTGAAGAGGTTGAAGCGAAATACGATGCATCTGTTGATCACTATCTTGACACAATCACTAAGATGCTCAATGGCCATGACGATTTGGTTACTGCTACCAATAAGCTCATCAAGTAGACCAATGTTCGTCATGAGAAGTAGATTCAAAGATTGGAGAAGGAGATTAAGAAGAAGGATGAGATGAATCTAATTATTCAACAAGGCCTCACCAGACTGCTCCAATAAACTTGGAACATTGTTGATGTTCCGAACCGCAAGTTTGATGAGATGCTAGCTATCCTTGGACATTTATTTGATCATCTCTCCACTCAAGCACCCACTTCCCAAGCCTATGATGCTCTCACCTGTTAACTTAACACCAGTTATCAAAATGTGTTCGAAATGTTTTCCGATATGAAGGACTCATTGATGCTTGCACCGGTTCCAAAAGCCACCGATGCAAGAGGGGGAGAAGACCCAAGCACAATTTGGAAACCTGCCTCGGAGTTTACACTCTGGGATGAAAATGAAAGTAATAATGATCTAAAGGTTCTTTCCAACTCTCCTCCCAAAATTTCCGAAGGAGAAGACAGTGAAGAAGATGAGTTCGTTACCAATGGGGTTCTTTGTCTTGAAGCTCCAAGGAAGCTTTTCCCAAAGGAGATGACTGAAGAAGAAAAACAAATTTGGTTTGTAGTTTCTTGGCCATCCACTCTTCCTGATGCTCTTCAGTGGGCAATCAAAATGGCTAAGTCAAAAAATGTCGTAACCGCTCAAGCCTTCCGAGCCACTCCTTCAATGTTACCACCAATTCTGGCTCCAAAGATTGATCCAATTAACCAAGGTTCCCCACTCTAGATCCCCGATGAAATTTCGGAAGAACCTCTTCCAACGCCCACTTCGGAATATGTTATTGATGAAAACATGGCGCATGTCATCTCTTCCCTAACAAAAGAAAAAGGCAAGCATCACAGAAGAACATCAAGCCTTCCATTCCGGACCTTCACCAAAGCAAAACTTTGGATGGTATTAGGAGGAAATTAACAAATTAACAAAGCTCTAGAGCACATCATCCGGATCCAAGCTGTTAAGGATAATCCTAATCCGATGCGTGGAATATCCCCTCTTTGTCTTTAAGGTGTTCTGCTTGATTCTGATATAGTACCTTTCATGTACTATGATCTTCTAGCGAATGATTTCGAACAACTCGACCTTCCCCTCTCTCCATATAACAAGTTCTACATCATGTTTGCTCCTCTTCACCCTAATGACACTCTGGATATGATTATATAGACTTAGCGAGAAAGATTAAAAACCTTCTACTCCAAGAACGCACAACCTCAAAAGGAAGTGTGGACAAGGAAAAGAATAAAAAAGGTTCAAGGGTTCAGAAGAAATATTATGGTGAAATTTGAACTCAACTGTCCATTGTTCCAGTATTACATCATCCGGAACAAACCATCATACCACACCATCTCTGATGCTGACTTTCCGACAATGAATCCGAATGACATTCTCACCTTAGCTGCTCACTTTCGAGGACTCCAAAAGGAGGAAATCAGCATGGGTGCTTACCATGCTACCCTGAGCTTCCTCAAAGATTATGTCGTGGAATTTTGTCGATGCGATTATGAGCTGGCTCATCTATTCGGAATTGAAGACTTTGTTGCAAAGATTGATTATGTTCTTCTAGAAGTTGAATTACTTGCTGATAGACCAATTGATGAATCGGTTCTAGGGTATGTCTACACAACAAAAAAAAGACAAACAAGAAAGACTTTTTTAGAGTCCTTGACAAACACCTGGTTCCTAGCAAAGCTCTTCGGAAGTTCATCAGTCGTGCGTCCATGGATGAAGTTCCGGAACAAGTGAAAGCAAAGTTTGTGAGTCAGCTGACCTGGTACATTGAAGTCTGAGAATGGTTGTTTCGAGCCTACACGTTCATTAAGGAAGAAGTGATCTAAGCTCCAACCGCATTCATGGACTTCATGAATCACGTGTGCCTGCTGATGTTGGATCGGTCCGTGATTGTATTTAGTGATGACATCTTGGTGTATTCCAAGACCCAAGATCAGCATGATGAGCACTTGCGAGAGGCGTTGGATACCCCCATGATGGAGAGTTTGTATGTGAAGTTCTCCAAGTGCAAGTTTTGGTTGCGCAAGGTGCAGTTTTCTAGTGCACCTTGTCAACCAGAATGGTATCCTGGTCGATCCGGCCTAGGTGGAGGTTGTGATGAGGTGGGAAGTTCCGAGGTGTGCATCTAAGATTTGGAGTTTCCTTGGTTTAGCTAGATATTACTGGAGACTTATTCAGTATTTCTCCAAGGTAGCGGTTCCCCTGACCCGACTAATGAAAAAGGCTGCCACTTTTCGCTGGGGGCATGACAGGAATCGTTTGAGAGCCTGAGACAAAGATTATGCGAGGCACCAATTTTGACCCTTCCAGAGGGTGTTGAGGATTTTATGGTCTACTGTGACACATCTATCACAGGATGGGCGCGATCTTGATGTAGAGGGATCGTTTTATTGCTTATGCTTCGAGGCAGCTGAAGCCTGATGAGGCGAACTATTCGACGCACGCTTTAGAGTTGGGGGTTGTAGTTTTTGCCCACAGGATTTGCTGACATTACCTCTATGGGGTCCGCTGTACTATTTACCTGGATCACAAGAGCCTGAGGTACTTGATGGATCAGTCAAATCTGAACATGAGGAAACATTGGTGATTGGATGTGGTGAAGGATTATGATTGTGAGATCCTTTACCATCTAGGGAAGGCCAATGTGGTGGTCGATGCTCTTAGCTGTAAGGTAGTTATGGCTCTAATCAGGGATATCTGTTTGAGGAGGACAGTGATTACTCCGCTTCTGGAGTGGATTCGAGAGGCACATATTGAGGCTATGAAGGAGGAGCACCGGAAGAGAGAGTGCATTTTGGGTGAGGCGGATTCCTTCGATTATGATAGATGAGGTTTATTGACTCTCCATTGGAGAGTGTGGGTTCCATATTGGGGTGGTGTGTGTCAGGTTTTGATGGAGGAGGTGCACAAATCGAGATTCTCCTTTCATCCCGGGGCGACGAAGATGTATAGGGATCTTCGCGCCGACTATTGGTCTCCCTACATGGAGCGGGATGTAGCTTGGTATGTGGACATTCCCATTTGGAAATGGGAAGAGATTACTATGGAATTCATTACAAAGTTGCCTCGGACTACGTGTGATGTGGATTTGATTTGGGTCATCGTGGATCGATTGACTAAGAGCGCGCATTTTATCCCGATCAAGGAGAGTATCTCTGCGGGGAAGGTGGTGGAGGTATACAACGGGGAGGTCGTAGCACGACACAGGGGGCCGGTTTTTGTGGTTTCTGATAGGGACGTCGGTTTACTTCTAGATTTTGGAAGAGATTTCCCGACGAGTTGGGTACTCGTCTGCATTTCAGCATGACCTTTCACCCGTAGATGGATGGTCAGAGTGAGCGGACCATCCAAACATTGGAGGATATGATGCAGGCATGTGTTTTGGATTTTGGTGGTAGCTGGGAGACGTATCTTCCGTTATTGGAATTCTCATATAACAATAGCTACCATGCCTGCACCGATAGACCTCGTTTTGAGAATTTCTATAGGAGGAAATGCAAGACCTTGATATGATGGGGCGAGGTCGGTCAGCAAGTTATGGGGAGTATCGAGGTGATAGTTAAGATGCCCGAGTTGATTCAACAGATTCATAGCAGACTTCAGACGGCTTAGAGTCGACAGAAAAGATATGCCGACAAGCGCCGATCAGACTTGGAGTTTTAGGTTGGGGATATGGTTCTCCTAAATGTATCACCTTGGAACGGTGTCATTCGATTCAGGAAGAGGGAAAGTTGGGCCTCGACTATTATTGGATTTGGTGTTTAAGCGCATAATTATAACTGGGATGTACTTGACCCGATTGTAGCATGGTCCTTTTGGGTTTCCTTCACCAATGTAATTTGATAGGATGGACTTTTGAGAAATAGGTTATTTATGATTTATTAATTTATTATAAGTATAATATATTAATAAGAAATCATATTATTTAATTAGTTTTGATCAAGAATTAATTTGGAATTAATTTTTTGATCAAAAGAGACTAATTAAATATATGGGGATTGAATGTGTAAATAAATGATTCTTATAAGTGTGGGCCAATGATCCATGGTTATTTAGGTTGGGCTAAACCAATGTGGTATTCCATGGATATGTTGGATAAGATGTCTAAGTCAATAACTATATTTGGTATGTACTTGACCCGACTCGGTATGGTCCATTTGGGTTGCATGGCATCATGCATTTGGATAGACTTAATGAGAGAAAATATCACTTGTGGTTTATTAATATATTATAAGTTCTAATATATTAATAGTATTATTTAATTAGTATTGATCAAGAATTAATTTGGAATTAATCAAGTGATCAAAAGTTAACCAATTAAATATATGGGTTGATTATGTAAATCATCCATAACTTGTATAATGGGCTAAAGGCTGCATGGATTGTCGAGTTGGGTTAACACCATAGGATGCTCTATGGATGCTCCATGGGAGTTACGAACCCATGGTTCATGGAAATGAAGAGTCATGACACATTAGGGTTTACATGGTGTAACCCTAGATGTGACACACTATATAAGTAACATGTTATCCACCAAAATCGGCTACAATAAGTACAAGAGAGGGCAAGCCGATTTTTAGAGTGTTATACATTCTCTCAAAGTCATTCCAAAGCATTTGGTGTTGTGTGAAGCATTTGAGGCATCACACTTGGGGTGCTAGGCTCTGAAGGTTTTCAAGGAATCAAATCAACTACAAGGTATGTAATTCTATCCATCTTTTAGTTTAAAAGTTCCCGATGTATGCTAGATAGGATTATGAACCTTGGAAATCATATTTTGCATGTATATTAGACAAACATAGATCCAAGGTTTTCTAGGGTTGCATGTACACTTAGGGGTGTTAGAATGCTCAAAACCCATCAGAGGTATCAGAGCCTAGCCTTGTTTGTTAATACTTGATGCAAAATGAGAAAAATCGAATTTTGAGCTATCTGCACAGGGGACTATCCAAGTCCATGGGGGGACTCGATGAGTCCAAGTGAAAATGCAACCGACTTCGCGAGTCAGTTCATGCACTCGACGAGTTGGTCATGCAGATTGTAGTATTTTGATTTTTGCTGCTGGAAATGGACTTGAAACATTAACCTAAACTGTTTTGGTGTTATAAAACTTTTTTTAGATGGTGTAATGGTTGTTCTAATCCAGTGACAATGGCTAATATCAATGTTTCATGATCTTATGTTCTCATATGTTCTTGAAACTTTGATATGGATATTCATGTTCTTATGAGTTTTTGATAGATCATAGGAATTACTTGTTTAATTGTTTAATCCATGATCTTTATGTGTTTTAATGGAGTCCATAACTTGTCCTCAAGTTATGGATAACCAAAAGTCTCTTTGTGTTAAAAGCCATTAAAAGAACACATAAGTTATAAAATGAAGAGTCTTCATTTTAATAACTCATAAGTTATGAATGTGAAAGGTTTTGTAAAGTTACAAAACTTGCCCTCAAGTTTTGGAACATGTAAAGTCACTTAATAAACTTTAGTTCCAACCCCTAGATTTTTAAAAGTTAAAAATCAACCCTTATACTTTATAATATTATAAGTTAATGATATATATGTATAAGATCAAGTCGTTTTACCGTTAGTAGGCCTCATTCACAAAGCCAATCTATAAGGGGGTATAAGGTTGTTGCCTATAAAATGGAGACTTAATGGGTGTCCACTCTCACCCACTGCTTCCTTGATCGGTGGAGGGTCGTTAGCCGAACGGGTAGGACAAGGACTTATAAATTCTCATTAAAATTATGATGATTAGTATAAAGTAACTAAATGTTTTATTAAATTCCCAATCTTAGTTACTTTAGGAAAATGTGAATAAGGTGCTAATCCATGAAATTACACTTTACACTTTGATTAAGTCGTTAGTGGAGCATGTGTGGTTAACTGGCACACTAACCTGGACTTAACAAGGTAGCTAAAGGGTGACTTAAGGTTTATCATAATATCTGTGGAGCACATGTGGTTAACCGACACATCGATTGAGTGATAAACATTAAGGGTACCAAGTGATTTACACGGTTACTTCACACCTCGTTTTGTGATCCTCGGTATCCCAATCACAAAACTTGGAGGGCACACTCGAGATTGAAAATGCCTTTGAAAAGTTCATTGAATCTCAAAAGAATCTAGGAATTTCTAAGAACCAAATTAAAACCTAATAATTTATATTTCTGCTTTTGGTGGAAATTAGTGAATCATCATTCACCTACCTTTCAAATATGTTATAGCTTAGATTACGTCATACCTCTTCTAAGTTATGATATATTGTGATTGGATCCTAGCCTTAATATTACATTCGGGTGTTTTATTAAGGACTACCTTTATATCTAAACTAAACTTGTTCTCTTCTTTTCAGATGTCATCCAACAACACTGCTTCTGTATCAAACCATACTGGCTCCTTTTCCCTAATGAACCTATGTGGGAGAGTCATCTTCAATGGTTCCAACTTTATGGATTGGATCCGGAACATCAAGATGGTGACTCGCTACGAGGACAAGGAATATGTCCTCGATAAGGAGCTAAAGGAGATCGATGAGTCCACTGCTACTCCCCAGGAGATCGCTGACTTCTGGACTCATGAAAGAGATCCCACCAAAGTGGCATGCATCATGATGGCCACCATGACAGCTGAACTCCATAAGTCCTATGAGGACTAATACCCTTTTGAGATGCACCAAGATATGATGGAAATATACCATCAGAGTGCTCGTTAAGAGCGGTATGAAATAATCTCCTCCATGATAACAACCAGGATGAAGGACAGGGAATCCGTCATGAGCCACATGCAGAAAATGTAAAGGTATGTGGATTGTTTGTTGAAGCTTAATGTGAACTTCCCCGAGGAGCTTGCAATAGATATTACTTTGCACTCCTTACCCTCGTGCTATGATCAATTCCACATGACATACCACATGAATAAGGAAGAAGTCACACTAAGAAAACTTCAAGGACTCCTAAAGACCGCAAAAACAGGTCTAAAAGGTAAGTCGGTTGTTAACACTTCTACTCCTACTCCAAACTCCGCTCCTGTCTTGGCAATCGGGAAAGGTAGAGGGAAGAAGAGGAAGAGATCTTCGAATGGTACGAAGGCTAGGACCCTTGATGTCTCTTCTTCAAGTGGAACCAAGAAAGGTTTCGTCACTCCTTCTTCTGACCCAAAAGAGGCTGAATGCTTTTATTTCCATGAAAAGTCGCATTGGAAGCGCAACTGCCCAAAGTACCAACAAGATGTGAAGGATGGGAAAGTTAAACCAAACCATGCAGGTATTTACACTATTCTATCTAATAACTCACCCTATTCTAACTCTTGGGTCCTTGATACAGGTTGTGGTATTCATATATGTTCTGATTTGCAAGGACTAAGAAAAAGTGAGAATGTGGAGCATGGAAAGATAAACTTGATCATGGGGAATAGGAAAGTTTCACCTGTCACCAAGATTGCAGTTTATTATTTGTTGCTAAGTAGTGGGTTTACTTTAGATTTGAATAAATGTTGTTATTCGCCAGAAATGGCAAGAAATATTATTTCCTTTTGTACAAACAAGGGGTTACCTTTTCTTTTGATAATGAAAATGGTATGCTTTCTTTAATAATGTTCTTTATTTTAAAGCATTACCTTGTGATGGTGTGTATGAAGCTGTATCTGTTGTAGATAATCTAGGAAATAATGTGTTGTGTATTGATTCTTCTGATAATAATAACTTGGATAAAGCATCATTATGGCATTGTTGTCTTGGATATGTGAGCAAGAAACGCATAGGCCAACTCCAAAAGGATGGAGTCTTGGAGTCATTTGACCTAAAGTCAGATGATAGTTGTGAATCATGCTTACTTGGAAAAATAACAAAGTTACCCTTCCCTGGTTCTTATGCAAGGGGTGAAGGTTTGTTGGATCTCATACACACGGATGTGTGTGGACCCTTCAAAACTGCCACAAGGGATGCTAATCGTTATTATTTGACTTTTACCGATGATTATAGTAGATATGGATATGTCTATTTAATCAAGCATAAGTCAGAGACTTTCGAGAGATTTAAAGAGTTTAAATAGGAAGTTGAGAATCAATTGTGCAGGAACATTAAGATGATTCGATCTGATCATGGTGGTGAGTATCTTAGCACAAAGTTCCTAGACTATCTTAAGGAATGTGGGATTATCTCACAATTTACACCTCCCAGGACACCAGCTTAATGGTGTGGCTGAGAGGTGCAATCGAACCTTGTTCGATATGGTTCGTTCCATGATGAGTCGAGCTTCGCTTCCAATCTCATTTTGAGGGTATGCCTGGAAGACTGCCGCTCATATCCTTAATCTGGTCCCTACAAAGAAAGTTGCCAAAACTCCTCATGAGATGTGGACTGGTAAAGTTCCCAAACTAGATGACATCAAGATTTGGGGTTGCGAGGCTTTCTTTGTTGGATTAGGTGTCTAAGCCCATAACTATTATTGGTTTGTATTCGACCCGAGAGTAGCATGGTCCATTTGGGTTGCATATCATCAGGGCAATTTGTTAGGATGGATTTTTGAGAGAAGGTTATTTATGGTTTATTAATATATTATAAGTAATAATATATTAATATGAAATCATATGTTTTAATTAGTATCGATCAAGAATTAATTTGGAATTAATTTAGTGGTCGAAAGAGACTAATTAAATCTATGGGGACTAATTATGATAAGTAGTTATATTTATATGTGTTGGGCTTATGATCCATGTTGGACCAAGTTTATGTATGGATACATAAAGAGTTGGGCCACATGAACCATGGATCCTAAAACCCATGGGTATGGATTTGGGTTATATCCATGACCCTAGAAGTCCCACATATAAATAGATACTTCATTGCCCAAAATCTCCACTTGTATCTATTTAGAGTTCATGGTGTCTTTTGTGTGCATGGAATTCTCTCTCAAATTCATCCTTTGTCCATGGTGTGTTGTGATTCCATTTGAGGCTTGCACACTATTGGGGCTAAGCTCTTTAAGTCTAAATACACCAAGAACTCAAGCTCCATCAAAAGGTACGTCATGCTAACTAGTATATTATATTTTATGTTAAATGCATGCTAGTTGTAAGATTAATACCTTGGAAACCATTTGCATGTATAATTAGTGAAAACATAGATCCAAGGTATTTAGGGTTGTATGTGCACCATAGGATGTTGTAGTATACCAAAACCCAACAGTGGTATTAGAGCCATGGGTTGTTTTCAATTATACTTGATGCAAGTTGGTGAAAAAAAACTGAAAAAATCGAATTTTTTGTTGTCGGGACAGCAGACTCGACGAGTTCAGTGATGGACTTTACAAGTCCATGAACAAATTCATCCAACTCGTCGATTTCGTTCATACACTCGACGAGTTGGACCCCCTGACAGCTTATCTTCGAGTTTTTTTGGCCTGTTTTGGATTAGAATCATTACCGCAAAGTGTGTTTGTTCATGAAATTTTGTTTTTGATACTATGGTAATGTTTATTCTCATCCAAATAAAGGATAATAATCAAAGTTTCAAGTTTTATACATGTTTATATGATGCTTGAAAAATGTTGATTATGAATGTTCATGTTTATGAGTTTGTTTAGATTAGTAGGAAAAATTATGAGATAGTTGTTTTCAATCCAAATTAATCTTGAAGTTGTTCATAATATGTGTTTTTGTAACTTGTTCTCAAGTTACATGAAAAGTCACATTTATGAATTTTAAAACTCATAAAATTTCCATAAGTTATGAAAAAATGAAGAGTCACATTTTTTAATGCTTTAAAAGTCTTCCATAACTTGTCTACAAGTTATGGAACATGAAGGGTTTTTCCATTAAACCACTTTAAAATTCATAAGTTATGGAAACCATAAGTTTTTTGAATTGTTCAAAACTTGTCCTCAAGTTTTGGAATTTGTAAAGTAAAACCCCATATACACTTTAATTCCAAACCCAAGAATTTTAAAAGTTAAAGTTCAAACTTTATGGACTTCATTAAATTAATTAAAGTGTCTAATTAAAAGAGTTAATAATTCCATAATGACATGGTTTAAGTTTAACTAAATTAAGAGTATAGTTTAATTAATAGATTAAACCACCAAGTATTTTAAATGTTTAAAATACACCCTTATACTATTATAATATTAATAGTTAATACTTATATATATATGTATAAGAACAAAGTCAGTCTTACCGTTAGTAGGCCTCATTCACGAAGCCGGTGTATAAGGGGGTATAAGGTTACTGCCTATAAAATGGCAGTTTAATGGGTGTCCACTCTCACCCACCGCTTCCTTAACCGGTGGAGGGTCGTTAGCCGAACGGGTAGGACAAGGACTATAATTCTCCCTTCATTAAAAGTATTAATGATAAATACTAAGTAACTAAACCTTTTAAAAATACCCAATCTTAGGTACTTAGGAAAAAGTGAATAAGGTGCTAATCCATGAAATTGTACTTTGCACTTTGTTTAAGTCGGTTAGTGGAGCGTGTGTGGTTAACCGGCACACTAACTCGTAGTTAACAAGGTAGGCAGAGGGTAACTTAATGTTTGTCATAGTATCGATGGAGCGTGTGTGGTTAACCGACACATTGATTAAGGGGTAAACACTTAAGGGTACCAAGTAATTTTCATGGTTACTTCACAACTTGTTTTGTGATCCTCGGCATCCCAGTCACAAAACCTGAAGGGCACACTCGAGATTGAAACATGCCATTGAACAGTTCAATGAATCTCAAAGATCTAGGAGTTTCAAAAACCAATTAAAACCTAATAATATATATTTCGTTTTCATGGTGGAAATTGATGAATCGTCATTCGCCTACCTTCAACTATTTTATAGCTTGGATTACGACATCCCTCTTCCAAGTTATAAAAGTATTGTGTTGGGTCCTTTCCTTAATATTTCATATTGGGTGTTATATTAAGGACTTTAAATCAACTATCCTGAATATCTCCCAAAAGATGTCTGGTTTAGACACTTATGATCTTCCCAAATCTCTTGAAACAAGTTTTCCTAAATGAAGATGATGTCCCATGAAAATCATACTTCTTTCACCTCCTCCAATTATTCTCCCTAACCCACAAGTTCCTGAAAAGTTTAAGGTCACTTAAGCCCTATTGGCAAGCAAAGGTCTATGTGTGATCACATCTTGGAGATGTAGTCACATATTGACAAGCCGGGAGAGTTGGGTGTCAAAGTCTTGAGAAAGTTGGTGGCTCAACTACTTTCTAAGTCACATAGTGAGTTATTTTGGAACTCCTATGAAACAGACTATGACAAGACCCTTAATAATCTTATATATTTGCTAAGATCAACTTCCTAAAATCTTGATGGACATTGAAAATGATGACACTGGAAATCCAGAAAAAGCATTATCTTCCCAATGGAAAGGGATCGGCCGTAGTCAACTCGGTTAACCAAATGGTAAAGAGAAAAACTAAGTATGAGATATTCCCATTACCAAATGGTCCATATGTTTATATTGCCAAAGAAAGGGGCATTGATTGCGAAGTTGCCAAATTTACCTAAGGATGATAAAGTTAATAAGTTTGACTCTACTTCAGGTAAAGTCCACTATCTAACTCTGCTAAGTTTGTATTCTGAGATTCTTGATACATGATGTGATTGGGTCACATGTTGATGTTTTAAGAATCAAAGAAAAGTGAAGAAACTTAAAGAAAGAATATGTTGAATCTGATCGCGTAGATGGATTTCTATCGCATAGTTTGAAGATCGGATTCTTGAGCTACTTAGGAGTTATGATATTTTGCTTGGGAATAGATAACAACAAGTTTTCATATGGATTGTAAGGATAAGTTTTTTCGCAAAGTTTTAAAATAAAAGGTAAATCCTTTGATTTTATTTATTTTAAAATATCCTTACAATGACATTTGTGAAAATCTGTGTTGCTTATAAGATTCCATTAAGAGCAAGAGTGGAAATATGAATTTGATTCTTTCATTTGTGGTAGTGTCTAAATTTACCAAATAAGGAAAGATTCTCATCACCCAAGTTTTAGTTGGATAGAAACTTGGAATCATGCAAGTTGTATAGCATGATGAATGAGAACTTTCGAGCATTGGAAAAAATTAAGACTAACTACTTGTTCACATGGATGTGTGAGTTAAGTGAAGGACTAAGGGATCGGGTACACATTCTTGTGCACTGGTCAGAGTCCACCACAAAAGATCGATAAGACTATTCGTCATAATTTACTATAGCTCAGTAAATATGGTTATACTTACAAGCTTAAGTGTAATTCTTAGACATTGGAAAAGGTCCCAATGTATTGCAGAGCGAATAAGAATAATCAATTTAGGCAAAAAGATAAAAGTTTCTCAAATCTGAAAAGATGGGAGAGTACCTTAGTATCATGTGTTAAGACCATCTTAATGATTTTGAGACCTTATCACAATTCATCCTCTAAGTGCATTCTGATAGTTAAGAAGAGGAGTTATGAATTGTTGAAGTGGTTAAATAAAGAAGACGATTCATACTTCGTTCCAAAAACAATTCTTAGAGTTATACTCTTAGATTGTAACTTGAGTGACATGTCTTAAAGAAGGTTTAAAACACTTATCAAATGTAAGAGTAAAAGTTTTCTACTCTTCTACATTTGAAATTGGTAAGTTGTGATGTTTTGGATAAAACAAAGACCAACTAAGGCCAATTGTGTGAAGTGTTTATCTTGATTAGAATCCACACTATCTCTTGAATATCTGAAAAGAAAGTCTTATATGTCAAGAGGACAGTGGGAGTCTTAATGGTCTTGAAAGTCTCAAGAACTAATCAAGAATAAAACCTAAAGTTCTTCACTAGCACACGACTTGAGGTTTATAACCTATCGTGTTGACATATTCTGTGCCCATTCCAGTTAAAGTTGGCTTTGCATATGAGTTCTTAGAGTTCTCAATTGGTTGCACAACAACTTGGAAGCAATGGCAGGCCCTTGAGCTGCCAGGTGGTAAGAAATTAAGATTGAGTTCAGTCCTATGAGTTTGGATGTGTCATTATCCTTGTCTTGTGACTATGGTTTCGACAATTCACATGGATAAGAACACATACACCATTAAATCTAAGGGTCATAAGGTTTCTCTCTGATTCATGAAAATAATTGTGAGGAAACACATCCACCAAGTAGATTTGAAGTAGATAGCAATTGTGATATTTGCATTCTCAAAGTCATTAGTGGAGCTGTGTGGTTAAACAGAACACTAACATGGACTTGTGAGAAGTGGAAAAGGTCTAAAAAATTGAGACTATGATTACGACATCCCTTTTCATCGTTCTGAAATTGTTTAGGCACACCTGTGAGCTATCTAAGATAAGGTGTATGATATTGATAAAGTTTTATCAAAGCAATCTAGTATCAGAAATCTGAACTTTGGTAAGAACGTTGTGACAACTTTTTATTTTGACTTCATAAGTGTCGGAACACATTAGAAACATGTTAAAACACCCTCAATATTCATTTGGAAAAGTTTTAGTTACAACTAAATTGGGTTACGACAAGTTAATCGGGTAAAATTATAAAACCCCGTTTAACGTCGGTATTGGGTGGATTCCCACTTGGCCACAAACTCAAGCCTTATATAAAGGATGAGTGGCTTTCATTTGAGCTTTTTCCCACCACCTCATAACCTTCTCTCTCTACTCTCTCTCTAAAACTCGAGTTTTGATCCAAAAACGCCTCTTCAAGCTCCCAAAATCGTAAGTAATCTACCCTACCTTGTTGTTTAACTTGTTAAGCATGCAAATCTATGTTTAAATCACCCAAAACACTCAAGAACTTGTGTTTACAGTTTGGGAACACCTCCTAAAACCGTAAGCTCCCTTAAAGGGGTTTTGAAGCCCCAAAACACTTCCAAATCCTTTCTAGTGCTTAGCTATGACTTAAAGACTTGCATGTACGATCTTAGAACACCAAAATCATGTCATTTGGGTTGTAAACATGAGTTTACGGCCCAAGAACATCCTTGGACCGTAAACACACCTTCATAGACCATAAACACCTTTTAAGGTGTTAAATTGCCCCCTAAACACCTCCAAAAGCTTGCATGAGTGCCTAGAACCTTTTATTCCTTCATGTGATGCACCAAAACATGTAAAGAGGAGCCACACTTGAGTTTATGGTTTGGGAAGGTCTCCCAAAACCGTAAACACCTCCAAAGGGTATTTAAATGCCCTTAACACCTTGAATGGCTTATATTTGGGTCTAAAACTTTGTATGCTTAACCTACAACCACCAAAACACATGAAGAATGAACCAAGCATGAGTTTACGACCATAAAATCATGTGTTTATGGTAGTAAGCTCACCAAGGGTCCTTCAAGAACCGTAAACTCCTTTTCCTAGGTCAATTCATGTCCCGATCACTTCCTAAGCCTTTGATTCAACCTTAGAACCTTCCCTTGTGCATTGTAAGACCTTTAAACATCCAAGAACACACCACCCATGACTTTACGGCCGTAAACTAATGGAGGATATGGTCTTTGGACCGTAAACACCCTATGGGTTTACACTCGAAGGGTAAACTCCTTATCTAGGCCCTACACACCTTTAGATGCAACCCGGATCATTCCTAACACTTGAGATAAAGTGTTTTCGCGCCTCGGAGTGTATTTTCTTACTTACTTAGTAGTTCAAAGTCTAATTAGATACAATTATGTATCTCCTTATGTTACATAGTGTCACACCCCAAAACTAAGAACGGCGGAAACGTTTTGGGGCGGAGGACGTTATGTACATATCAGAACAATGAAAAGTAGTAAACAAGCAACAACATCATCCATTGCATTAATAATATAATTTTAATACAAGTGTTTTGTCAAATTATAATAGACACTAAAGTATAAACAAAAGGAAAGATTAGTCTTGAACGAGCTCCATCTTCTCTAAACCTTGCATCGGTACCTGTCTATGGTTGACCTGAGGATACAAGTTATTTTGAAAGAGAGTATCAACTTTAAAGCGGGTGAGATCATAAGTATTTTAGTGTCTTAATTAGTATGTAAGTATTTATATGTATATGAACTGTAAGTATTGAAAATATATATGAATTGTATGTATTGAAGATGCATATGAACTGCAAGTATTAAAAATGTATATGAATTGTAAGTATGAAAATGTTTTGTATGATCCTAGGAAGCCCTATGTTTTCTACTAATCGTATCCTTATACCAAGGCATCTAGTGTCTGTGTGTGTGGCTCTTGTAAGAGTGTGTATTTTCCCAATTCTGACTATCATTAACCAAAAATATAGTTTCTACATTACCGTGCATCGTGTAAATGTTCACGAAGTGAATGTAATGGGAAAATGAAATAGTACTATGGTGTAGTGTTGAAATACAACCGTACCAATTACCTTAAGTCTAGGGTAATTCTGCTATTGCCTTATTTGAGGGATAAGGTATAATGTGATGGCTAGATCCCAGGCTAGACGCTCCCCTGTCAAAGGGATTTTGGGACCTTTACATGCCCATGCATATATGCACGTCGTGAACATCCATATTACTATGATCACGTATACCCGATATAACTATCACAATGCGTTGTGATTCATCGGTATAGTTAGATCCTGAACTTGTTCTGTGCTATAGAACCTAGTGATGTCTGTCCTATCATCGTATATGTAAACGTACTCATGTAAGTGTAATCATGTAAACATATGTATGTAGTAGTATAGTAATGTACTGTAATGTTCTACGTGTGCTAGCTGTAATGTGTTCTCTCTCTATCTAGCATGTATAGTAATGTACTATAATGTTCTACGTGTGCTAGCTGTAATGTGTGTTCTCTCTCTACCTAGCATGTATAGTAATGTACTGTGCGTACTAGCTGTAATGTATGTTCTCTCTATCTAGCAAGTATTGACTCATGAATGAACTGACTCATTGTATGATATCGTGTTCTAATAATAGTTCTAGTATCTTCCTAAACTACCCATATGGTAGCTTACTAGTAATTTAACTGGTACGTATGAACATGGATTTATACCCTTGCTACCCAAGGGCATTGGATGAACTGGAAGGACCTTTATGACTATATATGTACATATGATATATAACTAATATTTAAACAACCTTCATACGGCTACCCGATGTCCCACCAGACCACATCTCAAGCGCGACATGGAAATAGGGTGAATAGCCTTCCTAAGTCTTTTAAACATTTCTTATATAACTATACATATATCGGCATGCAATTGATAATATAAAAGCATAAAATAAGTTTTATCATCTCAGAAAAGATCGACTTGATGTCAATCTATAAAACGGTTTGAAAGCATGGGTTTGATAAAGCAGTTTAAGTATAAAGAAACATTTGTTTGAAACACAATTATAAATGAGTTTGAAATGACACATACAGAGTAAAATGTACAGTTTAATAAGGAGTTTTAAACATATAAAGTGTTTATGAAAAACATTTGAAGGAAACTGTTTGGTAAAACGGCTAATGAGTAACCAATCATTTGAATCCTGCTTATTAATCACATGATTGATATAATAAGTAGCATGATTCTACTTGTATCCCCCCCAAAAAAAAGTATTTAAAAACATTTAAAACATTGATTTAGGGGTATGAACTCACCTGTTGCGAGTGGATCGGATGGAAGTGTCGGATAAGTGCTTGGTGTCAAGTGAAGACTTAGACACGCACAAAGATCCTAATTACATATGAGGACATATGTATATAAACAATTAGTCTTTAAACAACTAATAAACAAGTCAAGACACTCTAGGACATGACAAACACTTTGTATAAGTGTTATAAGTGCTAAAGAGTGCATCTAAGAGTTGTAGGGAAAGGCTAGTGTGTTTGGGGTTCAAGGAACACTCCTAAAATGAGTTTACTCCCAAAAGACCAACACCCCATGAGTTTACGGTCATAAGCTCTTGAGTTTACGGTCATAAACTCCTAACCTTTTGACCATTTGCTGTTTTGAAGTCTTCTAAGCTATTCCAAACATTCCTACTTCATGTTTAAGCCTTAGGAAGTGTTGTGTGGCATCAAAACACTCCTAAATGGAGTTTACGATCTAAGGAGCATTTCTCCATGAGTTTACTACCTTAAAATCATAAGTTTGGTATTTTGGGGGTTTTCAAGTCCTTTGCTCAATCATGGCACTAGTCTAGGTTGGATTTAGACATAAGGAACAACTATGGGACATACATGGGACTTTTACACACCTTTTGGGGTGTTTACAGTTTTGGGAGATCCCTAAACCGTAAACACATAAAAATGTAAGATTTTGGTGCTTTTTGTGTGATAAGCTCATCAAGGATGAATCTAGACAAGTCCCTAAGGCATGGTGAAGCATCTAGGCATCCTAACACACCACTTTGGCCCTATTCTTGGTGTTTACGGTTTTGGGACCTCCCAAAACCGTGAACACCTTTATCCTGGTGTTCTTGGGACTTTTCCTTGGTATAAACATGTATAGCTAGCATTAAATGACTCTAGGATAGAAGTACATACATTGTGGAAGCTTGAAATGAACTTATAGTCCAAGAACACTAGTGTGTGTTCTTGGTGTTTTGGAAAAACTAGTCAAAACACATAAATGGATGGATTAAAGGATGTACAATCACTAGAGTAAGTGATATACTAACTTGAAAGGGCTAGAAACACTTACTATATTGAAGAGATTTGAACAAAACTTGGATGATACTTGAGAGGATTTTTGGAGTTTACTCTTTTGGTAAATGGGGAGTAAACACAAAATGACTAGTTTTTGGGGGAGTAAACTCATGCTTAAGGCATGAGTTTACGTTTTTGGATGATTTTTTGACCCAAACATAAAAGTTTGGTCGTGAACTTCTAAGACACGAGGTGTTTGCGGTTTTTAAATTTCAAAACCTGAGACGACACTTTCTTTCACCCATTCGTTTAAAGATTAATTATTAAAATAATCAAATGAACTTATTTTTCCCAAAAACAAGTAAAAGTGACATTGACTTATAATATGAAGTGATTGACTGCTAGGGTTTAACCGAATGAAAATTTCAAGTTGTCACATCATCCCCCTGTTAAAGGGAATTTCGTCCCGAAATTAGAATTTAGGTAAGGAAGTCGGCATGAATGATCAAGTCATGAGGTGGAAACTTTCTAATCGATTGGTTCTTGCGCTCCTAAGTGAAATCGGGTCCTCGGTTGGTATCCCAACGAACATTCACTAAATGGCGACAGCGCTGCTTAGTACGCTTGACCTTTCTGTCGAGGGTCACTACGGTTCTAATACGAAGGCGAGGATCTCGACGAGTGGACTTACAAGAGTCCTAACAGAAAGGTATGGTTTCAAAATCGAGATGCGAAGGGTAAAATGTATGCTATTGAGTTCGCGGAGTAGGTTTAGTCTGTGAGGTACAGGACCGATTCTTGTAAGAATGTCGGAGGTCCTAACTATCTTGGATTTAGCTTTCCACGCTTTACAAAGCGCATTAAGCCATTCCTAGAGTGAGTTTTCCTAAAGAACTTGGTCTCTCACTTGGAATCTCCAAGGTTTCTTTTTGTTGTTTATATTCCCAGTCAAGGGTCACCCCCTGCTGGGTCAAAGTCGTAAAGGTTTCTCTGATTTGCGAGGAGTTCTGGATGAACTATGACAGTAGGTCTGTAAGACCTAGAATTTGGCGAATTCCTGTCGGCATCCCTGATGTTGACAAATTCTTCAACGGTTTTGATAAATTGACAGAGTACTCAATACTTTCCACATCACTAATAGTGTGTCTTAGGAAATTTTGACTCTTGAATTCCAACACTCGTGTTCAGAGAACTTTGCGAAAGGTATCTCCGAGGGTAATGTTTCCGCGGGTTCCTTCTTACTACGAGGGCAGATAAGTAAGTCGTTACATGGAGAATGACAAATTGATCCAAGTAAGAAATACGGACTCTATTCATTAAACTCGTGAATGCTTCAGGCGTATTGGTCCTATCCGAAGGGTATCACTACGGACTCGAAGTGTCCGCATCGAGTTCGGAAGGTAGTCTTCCGGACATCCTTCCCTCACACTTAAACTGGTGATATTCGGATCTTAGGTCCATTTCTGAAAGTAATTCTTTCCTTGCGTTTGCTCAACCAATTCATCTATGTGAGACAGAGGCAACAATTTCTAATGGAAAAATTCTGGACGGGGTCCTCGATAGCCGAGGTACATACGATGCAATCCGTCGACCTCTGGAAGAATAAGACCGAAGTTCTCCAGAGCGAGAAGCCTAGTCTTCTAATTCTATTTTTGTGTAGTTCACTAAGTTGTCAGGGCTGTTATTGTATCTCCGTAGGTGTTTAGACTATAGGGCGATCTGTTTATAGGAGTCATACTGGGTTCTAGGTTTGTTCACATGATGATGCGATTACTCGTAGGCTTGGGCAATTCTCCGTCCTGAATTTCATATTAGAATTCATACTTGGTTCAACGATCACTATATCATGTGCACGAATCGTATATAACTAAGATTGAAAAGGTAGTCGAATAACTGATTCTTCATTAAGCTCATATCTCATAGGGGAAAAAGAAGTTAAAGTGGAATCATCAATTCTAAACCAGTAGAACCTTGATTATATATCACTCTTATGTATACATTCCTCAGTGATAGATCAACCGCATGAATCCTTGGATTAAACTTGACGTACTGCACGAGTGGTACTTCGGGGATTTCTTCGGAAAAATAAAAGAACTATGAGGTACTCTAGGCATGAGTACTTCGGTGTTCTGATATGACGGTTTCGCTAAAAAGACGTTTACTGATAAAGAGATGTACTTAAGAAGCTGGTATGGTGTGGATCAAATTAAATCTAGTTGTATGATAATGTCGGAATCATACGGATACTTAAAGACATTAGATTTGAACATAAGAAGTTTACAGACAAAACATAACAGTGCAACCATGAACAGAGTTACAGTACTTCAGATTTACTACAAGACTATTGTTGCGAATAAGGTATACTACAAAAGACAAGTATATGCAGCACAAGCATCCCTATACAGACAGGATCTTGCAAAAGGTAAGACTCTAGTTGCACTAGTTTTGGATGGGTTATAAGTCTGTTACAACGAAAAGCCTAAATTACATTAACGCGGTTCCGGAGTAGGTTCTCCTGTAGCTGTGATCCTGAGAATCTTCCCATTTGCGCCAGAGTTCTTTGCTATAGGGCAATCCTTCTTGAAGTGCCCTATCTCACCGCATTGGTGGCATGACTGGCTAGTACTAGTTTTGGTAACGGGAGTGCGGTGTTTAGCCAGTGATATGTGGACACGAGTTTTCTCCTTGTTTAAACACTTTGAAATTTTCCTTTCATAGGGTCTAGTTTTAACACCACCATCATAAGCCTGGTTGAATATGATGTTAGGGCCTTGAGTGATGGGTCGTGCCGGTGCTCCACAGCTACGAGCACGGTGCCCTATTTTTAGGCAATTGCAATATTGCATCTCATGGAAAGTCCCATGATGATGGAAACTACACTTATCACACTTCGGGAGTTTTCCCTCATATGGCCTGCTCGGTACGGGGATGGCAAGGGTTTCCACTTGCCACTGTTGCATGGACAGCCTTTGGGATTTCTTGCGTTCTTTCTGGGCTTGACGCTTTCATTTCTTGTTCTCTGTTTTTCGGATTTGCAAGCCTGTGACTGTTACCGTTTGACGACCTTCTGGATAGATACTACGATCGGAATCTTCAACCCCATCATCAACATTGATGGTGCTGATAGCACTACGGTATGCAAGGACAACGGTTACGGCCGCCATCATGGCAGCTATAACTGCGGTTTGGAAGGTAGCGGCGTCCATAGGAAAGGTAGAGGTTTCGTTGCTCGGCTGATTGTTTCCGGATGACGACATGATTATGTAACACGAAAGATAAGTATTTTGTGAGCGATTCTGGTTGACCCTAGATGTACTTCGATTGTTCAAGTAAAGAGTAAGAGTATGTTTTCGACAGCTTGACCTACATCTCTATGATGCAGTCCTAGTACGGATTGGAGGTATGTTCACGAAGGTTTGACCTACATCCCTATGATGCAGTCCCAGTAATGGGTAGAAGTAAGTTCGTAGAATGGTCTCAACACGTTTGTCGTTCAAGCCTAGGTATCATTGGTTGGTGAATAACATGACCCAATCACTGAAAGAGACTTGGAAATGTCTCTGGAGTTAAATTACTATAGTCCAATGACTTGACTAAAGCATGTTTCAAATAGACTCTAATGAAAGTATGATAAGAGTACTTGAATAAAGAATGACATAGAAGTTAGCCGACGTACAAGTTCAGGAGAATGACCTTGTAAAAAGGTCTTACATCATATTCAGAGAAGATAGTCCTTGACAGCATAAAGACCTAACCAAAAGTACTTACGGTACAAGATAATTTCATAGAAAATGCCACTTTGGGCATAGACAGAAAAACAATTCCTTTTTAACAACGAAAAATAAAGTAAAGCATCTACTATTGGCGACGGTCATCCCTCTGGTGAACTCTTAGTTAAGCCAGTTGACGTTCCACATCTAATAGGTGTCTTTCGTACACCCTCTGGCATACGCGGAGTTCTATGACTTCGGCTCGTGATTCAGCCAGTGCTTGCAGCAGGGTTTCATGGTTTCTCTCTGATCTCTCGCGAGCATCTTCTAGAAGAATGGTGCGGAGGGTATGCATTCTCGCATTAGCTACAACCATTGTGATCTGATGTAGGGCTGTCCTGCCTTGAATCTCATTTCGGGCCACTCTGTGGACCAAGATTGGCAAGATTCTATCTGCTGAGCCCCCATTGCTCAGGTCATAAAAACTTCGGTCACCATTAAATGGCATGGGTTGATCTTGTCCTTGGCTCCATGTTTCCAAGCATTCCACCCACTCAGGCGTCGGGCCATGAAAAGCCGGACGAGGGTTAGGAATTGGAATAGGAGCTGCCTGGGGTAGGTTCTCAACCTCAGGTTCGGAGTTAGCATCGTCTGAAAGGTCTTCATCATGGTGATCATTCACAGGGATAGGATGATCATTCTCTGGTTCTTCTTCAAACCATCCAGCAATGACCTCATTCGGAAGGTACTGGTTGCCGTGGAGATGGAGTCCAGCCATATTATCTACGCGAGAATTGGGGTAAGAAAATAATTATTAGACGAACTATCTAGATAATTATTTAGAAAATCTTCATTAGTTACATCGCTATTTGTGAAGTGTATACCAGTTATATGTAATCGAAACAGGATAGGCCTTCGAATAAGTGACCTTAACTCCAAATTCACACAGAATAGGGGTAAAGTAAAATTTTCACAGATTCTAAGTCTATATCATCCTAATTACATATAGCCTTAGTGTATCCACTTAGCAACTATCAACTTAGTAATGAAGATCCTGTTTTAGTTCTCAAGTATAAAGTACTTATAGTTACACCAAATACCCCTATAGTATTTTAAGTTTAATGTTATGTTCTACTGTTCTCATTGTGGTAGGGTTGGTAAGATTTTTGACTTGTTGCAACCACACAACTACACTTAGGCACATGCTAGTCAACCCTCGAATAATATAGTTGATCAGGCTATATCTTCCCAGTTTTGACTATATGTCTCTAAGTCCACCTGTGTTGCCCAACAATCGTAATTCTTTTGTACTGTCCTAGTGACACTGATTTTAGTATGAATGCGGGCACGTATACTTACATAAATATTTTATTATTTAAAGTATAAATTCTTGGTCAGAGTATTTTTAATCCCATTGTATTTATAGATAGTATATCTTTTATGGGTTGATATACTTAATTCACTATAAACAATGCTCTGATACCAATCTGTCACACCCCAAAACCAAGAACGGCGGAAACATTCTGGGGAGGAGGACGTCATGTACAGTATCACAACAATGAAAAATAGTAAACAAGCAACAACATCATCCATTGCATTAATAATATAATTTTAATACAAGTGTTCTGTCAAATTATAATAGACACTAAAGTATAAACAAAATGAAAGATGAGTCTTGAATGAGCTTCATCTTCTCTAAACCTTGCATCGGTACCTGTCTATGGTTGACCTGAGGATACAAGTTATTTTGAAAGAGAGTATCAGCTTTAAAGCTGGTGAGATCATAAGTATTTTAGTGTCTTAATTTGTATGTAAGTATTTGTATGTATATGAACTGTAAGTATTGAAAATGTTTTGTATGATCCTAGGAAGCCCTATGTTTTCTACTAATCGTATCCTTCTACCAAGGCATCTAGTGTCTGTGTGTGTGGCTCTCTTAAGAGTGTGTATTTTCCCAAGTCTGACTATCATTAACAAAAAATATAGTTTCTACATTACCGTGCATCGTGTGAATGTTCACGAAGTGAATGTAATGGGAAAATGAAATAGTACTATGGTGTAGTGTCGAACTACAACCGTACCAATTACCTTAAGTCTAGGGTAATTCTTCTAAGTATTGTAGTATTTGTAATAAATAACTACTTCTGTACTCCTATTTCCTTATTTGAGGGATAAGGTATAATATGATGGCTAGATCCCAGGCTAGACGCTCCCCTGTCAAAGGGATTTTGAGACCTTTACATGCCCATGCATATATGCACGCCGTGAACATCCACATTACTATGATCATGTATACCCGATATAACTATCACAATGCATTGCGATTCATTGGTATAGTTAGCTCCTAAACTTGTTCTGTGCTATAGCACCTAGTGATGTTTGTCCTATCATCGTATATGTAAACGTACTCATGTAAGTGTAATCATGTAAACATATCTATGTAGTAGTATAGTAATGTACTATAATGTTCTACGTGTGCTAGCTGTAATGTGTGTTCTCTCTTTATCTAGCATGTATAGTAATGTACTGTAATGTTCTACGTGTGCTAGCTGTAATGTGTGTTCTCTCTCTACCTAGCATGTATAGTAATGTACTGTGTGTACTAGCTGTAATGTATGTTCTCTCTATCTAGCAAGTATTGACTCATGAATGAACTAACTCATTGTATGATATCGCGTTCTAGTAATAGTTCTAGTATCTTTCTAAACTACCTATATGGTAGCTTACTAGTAATTTAATTGGTACGTATGATCATGGATGTATACCTGTGCTACCCAAGGGCATTGGATGAACTGGAAGGACCTTTATGACTATATATGTACATATGATATATAACTAATATTTAAACAACACTCGGACGGATACCCGATGTCCCACCAGACCACATCTCAAGCGCGAAATGGAAATAGGGTGAATAGCCTTCCTAAGTCTTTTAAACATTTCTTATATAATTATACATATATAGGCATGCAATTGATAATATAAAAGCATAAAATAAGTTTTATTATCTAAGAAAAGATCGACTTGATGTCAATCTATAAAATGGTTTGAAAGCATGGGTTTGATAAAGCAGTTTAAGTATAAAGAAACATTTGTTTGAAACACAATTGTAAATGAGTTTGAAATGACACATACAGAGTAAAATGTATATTTTAATAAGGAGTTTTAAACATATAAAGTGTTTATGAAAAACATTTGAAGGAATCTGTTTGGTAAAACGGCTAATGAGTAACCAATCATTTGAATGTTGCTTATTAATCACATGATTGATATAATAAGTAGGATGATTCTACTTGTATCCCCCCCCAAAAAAAAGTATTTAAAAACATTTATAACATTGATTAAGGGGTATGAACTCACCTGTTCCGATTGGATCGGATGGAAGTGTTGGATAAGTGCTTGGTGTCAAGTGAAGACATAGACACGCACAAAGATCCTAATTACATATGAGGACATATGTATATAAACAATTAGTCTTTAAACAACTAATAAACAAGTCAAGACACTCTAAGACATGACAAACACTTTGTATAAGTGTTATAAGTGCTAAAGAGTGTTGGATTAGTGTCTAAGTCCATAACTATTTTGGTATGTACTTGACCCGATGGTGCATGGTCCTTTTGGGTTGCCTTCACCAAAGCAACTTGATAGGATGAATTATGGAGAGAAAGGATTAAATATGATTTATTAATATATTATGAGAATAATATATTAAAGGAGAAATCATATTGTTTAATTAATATTAGTCAATAATTAATTGGTAATTAGTTTTGTGACTAAAAGAGATTAATTAAACTTAAGGGACTAGAATTGTAATTATAAGATAATTGCAATTTGGGCTATGGATTGTCTTTAATTAAGGAGTGGACGAATTCTATGGGGAAACCCATGGGGAAATCGTCCAAGGCCTTAAGGAAAGGAATCTATGGGTTGCTTAGGGCTTAAGCATCCAATTTAGGGTTTCCTTGTTAGATAACCCTAATAGCCTCACTATATATAGACCCCTTATGCCTCAAAAACTTGGACATGAATCCTTCTAGGGTTTCATACGTTTTAGGGCAACCTCCATCCTCTCTCCTCTTCATCCTCTTGCTCTTGGTGTTTGTGAACCATTAGAGGAGTGACATTTGTGACTCTAAGCTTTCTAAAGTCAATACAAGAAGGAATTGTGATTGTTATTGCTACATAACAATCAAGGTAATATCTTAAACCCATTCTTATGTTAATATGATTACTTGTATGCTAGAATTAGGGTTTATAGTCTTGGATAACTTGCATGTACAATAGAGAAACCTAGATCCAAGCATTAGGGTTTGTATGAGCACATAGGATGTATTATGACCAAAACCCATCAGTGGTATCAGAGCCTAGATTGGTTTCTATTGTATTGATGCATTGTATGATTGAAAAATTCGATTTTTGTGTTTCTGGAGGCTGGACTCGCCGAGTCCATAGATGAACTCGCCGAGTCCATAGATGAACTCGCCGAGTCCATAGATGAACTCGTTGAGTCCATGCTGACTCGACGAGTCCATGCCTGACTCGGCGAGTCGGTTGGTCAGATGGAGGGAAAACCGGGATTTCTTGCTGTTTTTGCTTAAGGATAGTTGCCTTATCATATTAGATCAATATAAATACGATTTTGTGATATATTTGACTATATTCTTGATCTAATTGAAGATATTTATCAATTAATAAAATATTTGTTTCCTTATGTGATAATTGATTAATTATTTTGATTAAATTGGTAAATTGTTTTGCAAGAAATCATTAAACAAATCAAATATGGATAATTATGTGATTAAATGTTAATTTAGATTATTTGTTATTTGATTCTTGTGCTTTGAAAAGTTTTCATATTTTCCCCTTTAGGTTTTATAGTTTAAATTTGAATCCAAAAGTTTTAATGTTTTGAAATTTAAATAGTTAAAACCCTAATGTTTTGAAAAAGGTTTCAAAACTTGCCCTCAAGTTTTGGAATTTAAATTTTGAATGAATAGGTTAATTTTGATGTATATTTAAATTCTAAATCCAAATGTTTTGAAATGTTTCAAAAACTTGCCCTCAAGTTTTGGAATTTAAAAGTTGATTAAAGGTTTAATTAGGAATGTTAAATTCTAAAACCCTAGTAATGTTTTGAAAAGTTCAAATCACACCCTTATGGTTTTATTAATTAATTAAGGTGTATAATTAAAAGAGGATTAATAAATCCATACAAGTTTAGGTTTACAATTTAATTGAATTAAAAGTATAATTGTTAAATTAGACCACCTAGTATTTTGAAAGTGTAAAATACACCCTATACTATATATAACATTAAAAGTCTAACATTATATATATGTATGAGTAAAAGTCAGTCTTACTGTTAGTAGGTCTCATTCATGAAGCTGGTCTATAAGGGGTGTTTAAGGAAATTACCTATAAAATGGCGATTGAATGGGTATCCACTCTTACCCACCGCACTCTTGACTAATAGAGGGTCGTTAGCCGAACAGGTAGGATAGGACAAAACATTTCATTATAAGTATAATAAAGTACAAAAGTAACTAAATGTTTTACAAATTCCCAATCTTAGTTACTTAGGAAAAAGTGAATTGATGCAATTCCATGAAATTACACTTTGTGCCCTTGCGAAGAAGTTAGTGGAACGTGTGTGGTTTACCGGCACACTAAATGGTTCTAAGCAAAGGTAGCAAAGGGTGAATCAATGTTTGTCATAGTTCGGTGGAGCGTGTGTGGTTTACCGGCACATCGAATAGGTGACCGTAACATGTGAGGGCACCATGTACGTTTGCATGGTTATTCACACCCGCTTTGTGATCCTCGGCATCCCAGTCACAAACTAGAGAGGCATATCGAGATTTAAACATGCCATTGAAAGTTCAATGAATCTCAAAGGATCTAGGAGTTTTCATAGATTTAAAACTTAAATTTCTTTTTCGTTTTTCGTGGTGGAAATTAGTGAATCGTCATTCACTTACCTTCAAATATTCTGCAATTAGGTTTACGGCATCCCTCTCCCGAGTTGTGGAATATTGTGTTGGGTCCTAGACTTAGTATCTCATTTGGGTGATTTACTAAGGACTCAATCAATCAACTAACTTGAATTCGTTTTCTCCCGTTTTGTAGATGTCAAAGCTAGACAACTATGGTCTTCCCAAATCCCGTGGAACAAGTTTTCCACATGAAGATGATATTCCACGGTTCGATCGAGGACCAAGAAATCAGGCTTCACTTCCTCCATCTCCTCGAATTATTCTCCCTAACCCACAAGTTCGAAGGCTTGAAAAGTTGAAGCTCACTCAAGCCTTTTTTGCAAGTAAACATAAAGAAGGAACGTCGGTGTGTGCACATGTCCTAGGGATGAAATCACACATTGATAGGTTAAGAATGTTGGGATCCGTTGTCTGTGAGGAAATGGTTGTTGATTGGGTTCTTCAGTCACTTCCTGGCTCATATAGTGAGTTCGTAAGAGAGTACTATATGATGAACTGCGACGTGACCCTTATAGATCTCACCTATATGCTTATTGCTGCTGAATCAACAATGGTTTGGCGCAATAGAAAAGCAAAGTTGATTGGTGAATCTGCCTTCAAGACCTCTATGGATACAGACAATGGCAACGAAAGACATGCTATGATCGAAAAGTTTGATCATAAGAGAAAGGCAATGTTTGAAGTAGTTCCATGTTCCGTTCCAAAAGAGACAATTCACTTTTATTGCCAAGAGAAGGGGCATTGGAGACGAAGCTGCCCCATGTACCTAAGAGATCTAAGAGATGGGAGAGTCGAAACGTATGGCTCTAATATAGGTAAAATCCATTAACTAACTCTTTTAATCTTCTATTCTAGATTCTTAATACATGATGTGATAAGATTACAATTGATGTTTTGTAGAATCAAAGAAAAGAGAGGAAGCTTAAGGGAAGAAGTGAGCAGAATCTAACCGTGAAGAAATGGATTTCGATCGCATTACTTGAAGATTAGATTCTTGAGCTACTACTTAGAGTTAGAATTAGAATTAGAATTAGAAATATGTATTAGCATAGTTTTTCAATGAATTGCATTGTAAGGACAAATTTTTCCGCAGTAAAATAGATTTTGATTTTTATATTATTTATTTATCCTTGCAATGGCGTATATGAAAAATTGATGTTTGAATGTTTCTAATATGAGCAATAATGGATTTGATTCTTAATTATGTTGTTTGTGGAAAGGTTGAAAATTTACCAAATAGGGAGAGTTTCTCATCGCCCAAGTTTCAATTGGACAGAAACTTGGAATCATGCAACTTGGTTGCACGATGAATGAGAAATTTTATATTTGGAAATTAGACTAATTCATTGACAAAGTGTCAAATAAAGGACTAGTAGATCAAGTACACAAAGTTGCGTGTTGATCAAGTCCACCATAAGAGTAACCAAGATATTCGTCATGATTTACTAAAGGTTTAGTAAATATGATTATACTTATAAGATTAAGTGTAATTCTGAATTGATTGAAAATGTTTAAATCAATAGCAGAACGAATAAGAAGAATCAAGTAGGCAGAAAGATAAAAGTTTCTCCATTCTAAGAAGAAGGGAGAGTACCTTTTATGCTTTATGATAGGTCTTAATGATTAAGAACCATATCTCAATTGATCCTCTAACTGAGTCTTAGTACAATTGTATGTCTAAGAAGAGGAATCAAGAATTGAAGAAATTGTTAAATCAAGAAGTCAATCATATTTCGTTCCAAAACAAGTCTTAGAGTTAATATTGTGACATTGAGTGAAAAGTATTAAGAAGGTTTATAACATTCATCAAATAAGGAAAGTTGTGATGTCTTGGATAAGACAAAGACCAACTAGGACCTATTTAGGAAGTGTTTTGATAAAAACTGCACTAACTCTTGAATATTTGTTTGTCAAGAAATATTTATTGACAAGAGAATCTTATATGTCAAGGAGTCAGTGGGAGTCTTAATGGTCTTGAAAGGTTTCAAGAACAAATCAAATAAACCTTATCGATCATCACTAGCACACGAGTTGAGGTTTACAACCTATCGTGTTGACATTATTTTGTTTCTGTGCTGTTCCAATTAAGTTAATTATGCATGTGAGTTCTATGAGTTCTCATTTTGAACGCATAAAAGGCAAGGCACCTTAATCAATGAAAGGTACATTGATAGGAAATGGTGAGCTGCTTAACTACTTGGAAGACACGGTGGGCAGTTGTGCTACCATGAGGCAAGAAATCAAGATTAAGAAAGTTCGGTCCATATGAGTTCGAATTTGTCGTAAACTTTGGTTTTAACAAATTCACATGGATAGGAACACATACACCGTTTTAAATCTAAGTGTCATAAGATTTCCTCCTTCATGAAAGTGATCGTGAGGAAATGCTTTCACTAAGAAATATTTTAAGAAGATAGTGATTGTAAAATTGCATTCTCGAATTCGATTATGGTTACGGTATCCCTTTCCATAATTTGAATTGTGAGGTTTGGCAATTAGTCTTAATTGTTTAGACACACATATGAACTATCTAAGGAAAAAGTGTATAAGAAGCCTTGATAAAAGATTATCAAAGCACTAAGTATTAGAAGCATGAACTTAAGAAATTCAATAAGTATTGTTTTTTTGAAAGTTATGATGTTTATGAATACATGTCAAAGCTAGTGGGAGCATAAGTGTTATGTTTTATAATAATCATCATGATAGTGGGAGCATAAATGTTATGATTGTATGATTATTAAGGCACGTATTGCAAGTTGGCAATATTAATTATAGAAAACAAGAGTTATACCTTGCAAAGTCGTAAGGGTTGTAAAGTTGTTTTGCTATAATTAAGGGAGAGAATATTATGATTCATTTCAAATCTAAAGGCTTAGGTTGAGAAATGTTAATAAATTTTGTCAAAGGTACATAGTGTGTTCTTAAAATTTCGATTATGATTACGGCATTCCTCTTCACAATTCGAATTTTGAGAACATAGCAAATAAAACATTATGCGTAGTGTCCCATACGCTTCGGGTATAGGATCGATTGCAAATGATTTAATATTTTACCATTTTAAAAAAATTTCCAAATGTCTAGCGCATTTAGAGGGAAAAAGGACAAGAATTGGTTTTGACTAAAATAATTAAACAACTATCAAAGGACAATCCAAAGTTCGATGAGGATTGGTTGCTTGTGAGTAGTTGGAAGCATGGTATTGGATGGACCATATCGACATTATTATGAATAGAAAAGATTCTATTAAGAATGATTTGTCATATGGAAAATATGGAAATGTTTCCATATTGTGTCACACCCCGAAAACCAAAGGCGGAAACATTTCCGGGGTGGACTCCACGTTGAGTATCAAATCCAATGTACATAGTAATCACAGTAAACAACCATTACATTACATATATTTGAAAGTTTACATTTGGTTCAAAAGTAAATTGTACAAGAGTTATACATATATCATATGAACAAAACGAGACGAGTCTTCCACACACTCCGTCTTCACCAAAAGAGATCACCGGGTACCTGTCTAACTTAGACCTGAGAATACAAGCAGTTTGAAAATCAGCATAAAGCTGGTGAGTTCATAAACGGTTTTGTTTTATGAAAATGTATCGGTTTCCTTTAGTTTTCCGAAAAAGTTTGTTATCCAAGAAAATCCTATATTTTCTTATGTAATGTTAGTTTAGTTATCTTTCGTTACAGTTTAGTTACGCGTTATATGTTAACCCCAGGAAAATCCCATATTTTCCTAAATGCAAGATTGATTTAATAACACAGAGTATAGTTTAATACACAAAACTATATATTGAAAATCATGGGATTTCTATCCCGAATTAGATATGAAATACTTTATTATACACAAATTGTAGATAGAAAGTAGTTTGAAAACCTTGGGACTATCATCCCGAACTAGTTACAAGATAGTTTGATATACTTGAAATTATAGATTGAAAACCATGGGACTACTATCCAGAACTAGAGAAAAGATTGTTTGATAAAACCATGGGATCACTATCCCGAACTAGGTATAAGATAGATGGATAAAGCCATGGAATTATTATCCCGTACTAGATATAGTTTCAAAACCATGGGATTACCATCCCGTACAAGATATAGATTGAAATCATGGGACTATCATCCCGTACTAGATATAAGATATATATACATACTGAAAACCATGGGAATAACATCCCGCACTAGATACAAGTTCGATAGACTGAAAACCATGAGACTACCATCCCGGACTAGATATAAATTCTAAAACCAAAGCTGTGAATAAACTCATATTAATACATATTGTGAGTCGGGTAACCATGCTGATATGACAAAGAGACCTCCTTGACGATTGTCAGACGTCGGATGATATCCAAAATTTGTCACCCCAGGCGTGCCCGCCTAACTGTAGCTAGCAGTTAAGGTGTGGGATTGTCAGTCCCGAATAGATCTATTCACAAATTCCTCGCTCTCCCTCCAGGAGACTCTGGTTACACTTCCGGGGAGGATTTACTGATCATCCATAAAGGGTAGTGACTAACTCACAAACTAGTACTAAACTATTCACAGGATTCTCATACGATATCAAACATACAAAGATTATGGAACATAATACAGTGAAAATAGATACATACAAAGAAACTATCTGGCAATACATTCAAATGATACGGGGATAAACTGAATCAGACATAGTTTATCTAATAACTTTATATAGATATCAGTACATGATATAAAGAGAACTACAGAACCCCAAATTATTCCCATAATAACTTGATTAGTTTGGTTATTTTCTTAACTAAAATCCATTTAGTTGTAATTGATAAATCATTCCTTATGCTCAGCATAATACATAAGGAGTAAAAGTGTTTATAAGTTTGCCAGATATTATTTGAAACATATCAATTTTATGATTTGAAAACAGTTATAGTTTGCTTGTATTCCCCCCTGAAAACATTGAAAAACACAGAAAAGGCGTAGGGGTATGAACTCACCGAACGAGAAACGTGACGATTTCGGATGCTAAACGTTGGTCCGGGGCTTGAAAACGCACGAGGTTCCTAAGTATAATGTAAAGATACACATTTGTATCTAATTAGGACTTAGATTGATTATTAGTTAGGGACAAACACTTTTAGTCACGAAAACACCTCATTTCAAGTGTTTGGAAGGACCCGGGTGGGACTTGGAACTTGAGTTTACTAATTAGCACATTTGTATCTAATTAGCACTAGGGACTTGGAACTTGAGTTTACTCCCCATGAATAAACTCATACAAGAGTTTTTGGTCTAAAACACCCATTCCCCATGAGTTTACGGCCGTAAACTCATGGTGGGGTAGTTTATGGTGCAAAATGGCTTCAAACACATAGGGAATAATTTTTAGGTTTGGTTTAAGGGCTTGGAATAAATTTTAAACACCAAATGGACATATTTAAGGGAGTTTACGGCCTAGCATAGGACTCATGGCCGTAAACTCCTATATACTCATGAATAATTGTTTTATTGATTCCAAACAAATCACCTGTGATTGCTAAAATTGTTCCAAGGCCTTACATGAATTTTTAGGCATAAAATGACATGTTTTTAGGAGTTTACGGCCATGGAAAACATGCTATGGCCGTAAACTCTCAAATGATGAGTTTCGTTGTTTTTAAAGCCCCTAAACTATTTTTGGTTGGTTCTATGATTTATTCCAAGGCTTTTGGTGGTGTTGGATGACTTTCTAACACCTTGAAAATGAATTTACACCCAAGTTGGAGGAGTTTACGGCCCAAGCACATGCCTTGGCCGTAAACTCATATCAATCCCCCAAAATTTATGTTTAAAGTGTTCCAAGGCTAAAGCAATTATTCTAGAAGTCATATCCATGTCTTGTTGAGGTTTAGGAAGGGTTTAAGGGCTTAAAAACCCTATAATTATGAGTTTACAGCCTAAACACCATCCTTGGCCGTAAAATCATATACAAGTCTCCAAATTATAGTTTAAGGCATTCTAGGTCCATTCCATAAAGCCATCTAGCCATATCTAAGGTCCAATTGTGTTTTGGAAGGGTTTTATTGCTCCAAAAACCCATTTCATATGAGTTCACGGCCTAGGACTATTCCAGCACCGTAAACTCATGAATGTGGTCCTATTCCATGTTTTGAACTCGAATTTGAAGGCTAGGGAGGTTACATATCAAGTTAGGGAAGGTACCTCAAAGATTTGGAGCCTAAAATTGATGATTTGGACCCTTAAACTTGGATTTTAGGAGAGAGGTCAGAGAGAGAGTAGAGAGAGGAAGAAAAAGCTTCAAATGAATGTTTAAACACGTTTATATAGGTCCTAAAACTTGGACACGGTGGAATTCTACCCGATACCGGTATTAAACGGGGCTTTAGGTCGCACCCGATTAAGTTTCCGTCACCCGGCGGGGACGTTTCTAAGCTTTTTGAAATAAATGTTTTTCGGCTAGTTTCATGAGTTCCTAAAAGGTTCGGACACTCATTGGATTATAATAAACATATAAATTTATTTAATTTAACCCAAAACGGAAACGAAACGAATTGATTAACGGCGTATTTTACGGGTAGAACGGGTTTTTCGACAATGGAAAACTTCGGGTTGTTACATATTGGATGGAGCATATCGACATCATTACGAATAGATAAGATTCTATTAAGAATGAGTTGTCATATGGAACATATGGAAGCGTGTCCATATTGGGAATTGAATATTGAAAATCTATGTCTAGATTAGAAACCTTTTTGCAAAAGGATGTTCAAAGGAATGTACTTTGAGTGAGAGACATCATATCTAAGGAATTGTCTTGTAACAATCTCAGATAGAGGACTTTGTAATATCATTGGAAATAGTCTTTGTGACTTTGATTTATTGACATTACGAAAGTATCATTGCATAAAAAAATGTTAGAATCTAGCATATTCTATAAGTAACAAGAATTTGATATTCTTTCACTTGTGAAAAGGATTGGGAGTTGTGAAATGAGTATGGTTGGAAATGTGTTCATTTGATCTATTTCACAAAGTAAGAACCATAGGTAAACATTGTGTGTATAGTAATAATTCAAGTAAAAATTTGATTACCCGAAACAACAAATAACGAGTAATCGATATGGTGATAAATAAAAGGTGTTTTATTTATGCTCAAAGGTTTGAGGCCATATGGGATTAGTATTATCCTTGTGCTTCACTTTGCATGTTTTGACTTCCTGAATAATTTAATTGGTTAAGAACAGTCAAATTATTCGAATGGGCCACAATCATTCATATGTTGGAAGTAGGTATGAATAAAGACTGTCGTGAATTGGTGTGTGGATTGTCTAAAGTGTATTAGACATAAGCAAATGTTTGCTGCAACGTTCATGAGTGCTTATGAATATGATTTGAGCATTGGATTAAACCCACACTCACTTGGATCACTCCATGAATTGTATCACGAGTGATTGGTGAGACGATAACATCTTATATTCTTGAAACCGAGATGTGTGAGTTGTATCTTGCAAATCGGTTGCACATTGATAATATGTAAATGCACCAGTAACTTGGTGTCATAAAACATATTGTTGTGTGTTATTCGGTTAGTGAGTGCAAGAGAGCATTGAATCAAATTTTATCCGTTCCTTTTATTCAAAGTAGGATAAAAGCGATATCTTTGGGCCTCTCGATGATTTAGTGATGACAAACGTAAATGTTCGGCCGGGCTAGGGCTAATTTGAATTGTTCAATTAGTTAGTGGTCATAAATCGGAAGTCGAGAAATAGTATAGAGAGAATGATTAGAAATCATGTCTTACGATATCTAGAATGGAGGAATATATGATCCCTTATCTAAAGGACACGCGTATCTGATAGAATCAGAGTTGACAGCGGCTTTGGAAAGCTACGATTGCAGATCAGGATCTGAAGTCATACACATAATAGTTATTAGACTTATCCAAGTGGGAGACTGTTGGATTTGTGTCTAATTCCATAACTATTTTGGTATGTACTTGACCCGATGGTGCATGGTCCTTTTGGGTTGCCTTCACCAAAGCAACTTGATAGGATGAATTATGGAAAGAAAGGATTAAATATGATTTATTAATATATTATGAGAATAATATATTAAAGGAGAAATCATATTGTTTAATTAATATTAGTCAAGAATTAATTGGTAATTAGTTTTGTGACTAAAAGAGATTAATTAAACTTAAGGGACTGGAATTGTAATTATAAGATAATTGCAATTTGGGCTATGGGTTGTCTTAAATTAAGGAGTGGACGAATTCTATGGGGAAACCCATGGGGAAATCGTCCAAGGCCTTAAGGAAAGGAATCTATGGGTTGCTTAGGGCTTAAGCATCCAATTTAGGGTTTCCTTGTTGGATAACCAAAATAGCCTCGCTATATATAGACCCCTTATGCCTCAAAAACTTGGACATGAATCCTTCTAGGGTTTCACATGTTTTAGGGAAGCCTCCATCCTCTCTCCTCTTCATCCTCTTGCTCTTGGTGTTTGTGAACCATTAGAGGAGTGACATTTGTGACTCTAAGCTTTCTATAGTCAATACAAGAAGGAATTGTGATTGATATTGCTACACAACAATCAAGGTAATATCTTAAACCCATTCTTATGTTAATATGATTACTTGTATGCTAAAATTAGGGTTTATAGTCTTGGATAACTTGCATGTACAATAGAGAAACCTAGATCCAAGCATTAGGGTTTGTATGAGCACATAGGATGTTCTTCTGACCAAAACCCATCAAAGAGTGCATCTAAGTGTTGTAGGGAAAGGCTAGTGTGTTTGGGGTTCAAGGAAGACTCCTAAAATGAGTTTACTCCCTAAAGACCAACACCCCATGAGTTTACGGTTGTAAACTCTTTAGTTTACGGTCTTAAACTCCTAACCTTTTAACCATTTGCTGTTTTGAAGTTTTCTAAGCTATTCCAAACATTCCTACTTCATGTTTAAGCCTTAGGAAGTGTTGTGTGGCATCAAAACACTCCTAAATGGAGTTTACGGTCTAAGGACCATTTCTCCATGAGTTTACTACCTTAAACTCATGAGTTTACTACCTTAAACTCATGAGTTTACTACCTTAAACTCATAAGTTTGGTATTTTGGGGGTCTTCTAGTCCTTAGCTCAATCATGGCACTAGTCTAGGATGGATTTAGACATAAGGAACAACTATGGGACATACATGGGACTTTTACACACCTTTTGGGGTGTTTACGGTTTTGGGAGATCCCTAAACCGTAAACACATAAAAATGTAAGATTTTGGTGCTTTTTGTGTGATAAACTCATCAAGGATGAATCTAGACAAGTCCCTAAGGCATGGTGAAGCATCTAGGCATCCTAACACACCACTTTGGCCCTATTCTTGGTGTTTACGGTTTTGGGACCTCCCAAAACCATGAACACCTTTATCTTGGTGTTCTTGGGACTTTTCCTTGGTATAAACATGTATATCTAGCATTAAATGACTCTAGGATATAAGTAGTTACATTGTGGAAGCTTGAAATGAACTTATAGTCCAAGAACACTAGTGTGTGTTCTTGGTGTTTTGGAAAAACTAGTCAAAACACATAAATGGATGGATTAAAGGATGTACAATCACTAGACTAAGTGATATACTAACTTGAAAGGGCTAGAAACACTTACTAGATTGAAGAGATTTGAACAAAACTTGGATGATACTTGAGAGGATTTTTGGAGTTTACTCTTTTGGTAAATGGGGAGTAAACAAAAAATGACTAGTTTTTGGGGAGTAAACTCATGCTTAAGGCATGAGTTTACATTTTTGGATGATTTTTAGACCCAAACATAAAAGTTTGGTCATGAACTTCTAAGACACGAGGTGTTTGTGGTTTTTAAATTTCAGAACCCGAGACGACACTTTCTTTCACCCGTTCGTTTAAAGATTAATTATTAAAATAATCAAATGAACTTATTTTTCCCAAAAACAAGTAAAAGTGAACTTGACTTATAATATGAAGTCATTGACTGCTAGGGTTTGACAGAATGAAAATTTCGAGTTGTCACACATAGGAACCTCGCGCGTGTTCAAACCTTAAACTAATACTTATCATCCTACCCGGCACATTTCTCGTCTGGTGAGTTCATACCCCTACACCATTTTCTATGGTTTTCATATTTTCAGGGGGGAATAAAAGCAAAAGAACAAGGAAATTTGTACTCAAAACTTATTATTTCGTATGTTATAGTTACATGCTCAGTATGCTTTTAACACTGAAATCCGAATTAACCAACCGTTTAACTTGCAAAGTTAGTTTTTAAACTAATTCTGAAACTCATTATAAAATGTTATATTTTTATATTTCACAAAGGATTTCATGTCATTCCTAAAACAGAATTTTCCGCATTATTACTAGTAAATTCGTTATTCTGAAGATTGGAGACACGTCCTTTGAAATACTCCACAGAGATACGCGAGTGGAGGACCGCCCCTGTAACCAGAATCTCTTAGAAGGAGAGCGTGGCCTTAGTGTGTAGATCGATACGGGGCTGACTACCCCGCACCTTGCTGCTAGCTACAGTGGGACCGGCAGGTCTACGGGTGACAAAAGTCATATAATGATATTGGCCTTCTTGCCATATCTTGTTTATCGTATGGTTATGGAACTCGCAAACTTAGATAATGGAGATTTACTTTTTAGTAATAAAGAACTTAGTGAATTAATAACCTTAGGAATTAGTTTACAACCAACTTATTAGTTTTATATACGTGTTAAAACTAATGCACTTTTCAAGGATAACCAGGCTTTCTGAACACTTCACTTAAACGCTACAAGTATGGTAGATACTTGTACACTTCATTCCAAATCGATAACCAACCACCAACTTTTAAGGAAAATAAGGGTTTTTCCTGGGATAACTTAACTTTACTTAATCAAGCTGTTTAACCAATGGATAACTAAACTACTCTTATAAGAAAATATGGGATTTTCTTGGATATCAACTTTTTCGTGAAACCAAAGGAAAACTGATTCTTTCACCAGAAACAAAGTGCTTATGAACTCACCAGCTTTATGCTGATATTTTTAAAACTGCTTGTATTTTCAGGTTCTTGTTAGACAGGTATCCCGCGGTCTTTTGAAGTAGACGGAGCGTTTAGAAGTCTCGTCTTTACTTTTGTTCGTACTGATGTATAAATAAAACATGTATTACCTTGCTTTCAAACAAATGTAAAAATTCCTATGTAATGTAATCTTTTGTGTTTACTATGCTTGCTATGTACATTGGTTGTGATACTTTACATGACGTCCTCCGCCCCGGAACGTTTCCGCCTTCGATTTCGGGGTGTGACAGATTGGTATCAGAGCCCTTGTTTATAGTGAACTAAGTATACCAAACCTTACATGGTATATAACTATAAACAATAAGGGGCCGAAGTGCTTTGAACTAAAAGTATACTTTAAAAATATAAGTATTTTTACCCCAAGTATACAAGAATACCTAAACGCCAGAAACCGTAACCCCGAGTAGAACAAAACATAAATAATTGGGTGTTGTGCACTGTGGTTAAGCCTGGGCAGTTATGTAGTTGTGTCTAAGGTCAATATAGCCTGATCAACTATATTTATTTGAGACTCGCCCAAGATGTGCTTGGGAGTGACTGTGGTGTGCAGCAGGCCTAAAACTTACCAAATATCCAAACAATGAATCATCGTCGCAGCAAAGCTTAAAAATACTATGGGAGTATTTTCTAGAGTCAACTTCGTCATAGAAATCGTCATTCAAGTGTTGCTACTCATTTCTTTCCTTATCGATAACTTACTTGCTTCGGTAACTCTTTCCTGTTTGATCGCTTAGTAGAACACTTTATCTGCCATAATGAGATATCTCTTGTTCCATATCTCTTGATTCAATTCAGAGGACTTACCATCCTCTCTTTCCTAATCATTTTAGATCAATATGCCTCCATAGAAAGGAACCAGCTCAAGGAACAACAATCCTCCACCACCACATCCTTCTCAATTCGACCCTATCATATTTCAGGCAGCTGTTACTGCCGCAGTGACGGCTGCAACGTCACACTTGAACCCCGGCGGGTCTGGCGGACCAGGAAGTAAGACCCATCCCCAAGATCATGAAGGTGATCAGGGGAACCAGAATGAGTGTAGTCAAAGTAAGAAGATATTTTGGAAAAAGCAAAAGAGTCAGAGTTCGCAAGGGCCCTCCAAGAAGCACAAAACTGTGGCAGTCCAAGCTGCTACTATTCCTGTCGCTGCTCCTACAACTCAAGCACCTACCAATAGGTATGCTGGTGACCTCCCTTGGTGCAACAGGTGCAATTACCACCATCATATCCCTGTTCCATGCCGTGAGATGATCTGCAATAGCTATGGCAAAAAGGGTCACACTGCTCGAAAATGCAAAACACCAGCTCAACCAACCAATCAAGCTTCCAGAGCGGGTGTCGCTCAGGCCTGCTACAGGTGCGGTGAAGTTGGACATTTCAAGCGAAACTGACCAAAAGCAAAAACAACCAACAACACCGGGATAGTTCTAACTATAAAGCAGGAGGAGATAGTCGCTGACCCCACTGTTGTCACAGGTATGTTCCTCCTCGACAACTCTTATGCTTGCAATCCTTTTCGATTTTAGTGCTGAAAGAAAATTTGTCAGCCATTCATTCAAACATCTTATTAAACATAATCCCAAACCATTAACCGAAACGTTTACCATCGAGATGGCTAACGGTGAGAAAGAGAACGCTAACGATATATTCATAGGCTGTACCCTTACCCTGAACGATCACTCCTTTCCCATCGACCTAATGCCAGTTTCCATAAAGAGCTTTGATGTTATCATCGGCATGGATTGGTTGAGTCCCAATCATGTTGATATCCTTTGTTACGAGAAAGCCATCCGTCCCAGTCCTCCCTCTGGCCAGACTCTCATGATCCATGGTGATAAACTCAGTTCCAACCTTCGCATCATTTCATGCATCAAAGCCCAAAAGCTTCTGCGAAAGGAGTGCCATGCATTCCTAGCCCATGTAATCAACGAGAAACAGGAAGTTAAGGACCTCAAGAGCATCCCCGAAGTCTGTAACTTTCTTGATGCCTTTCCCAAAGAGCTCCCGGGAATTCCTCCTGAACGTCAATTCGAGTTTCGCATCGACCTAATTCCCAGAGCAAATCCCATGGCCAAATCTCCCTATTGCTTAGCTCCAGCTGAAATGCAGGAGTTATCCAGTCAGCTCAAAGAACTACTTAGTAAAGGGTTCATTAGACCGAGTTCCACACCCTGCGGAGCCCTGGTATTGTTTGTGAAGAAGAAAGATGGATCCTTTCGGATGTGTATAGACTACCGTGAGTTGAACAAGCTAACCGTCAAAAACTGTTATCCTCTTCCTCGAATAGATGACCTCTTCGATCAACTTCAGGGAGCCAGTTACTTCTCAAAGATACACCTTAGATCAAGGTACCATCAGCTACGAGTTCACAAGAATGATGTTTCCAAGACAGCATTCAGGACTAGATATGGTCAGTACGAGTTCGTAGTGATGCCCTTCGGTCTAACCAATGCACCGGCAGTGTTCATGGACCTGATGAACCGGGTGTGTTTCCCCTTTCTGGACAAGTTTGTTATCGTATTCATTGATGACATACTTGTCTATTCCAGAAGTGAAGAAGATCACAAACAACACTTGAGGATAGTGTTGGAAACTCTTAGATCGGAAAAACTATACGTGAAATTCTCCAAGTGCGAATTCTGGATTCGGAAGGTAGCTTTCCTTGGTCACGTGGTAAGCGAAGAGAGTATAGAGGGGACCCGTCTAAAATCAAGGCGATAGAGAATTGGTCGACACCGAAGACACCCACATAAATCTGTCAGTTCTTGGGTCTCGCCGGCTACTATCGCAGATTCATTCAGAATTTTTCCAGAATCGCCAAACCCCTAACCACTCTGACACAGAAAGGCGTGCCCTTTTGTTGGAGTGAAAAGCAAGACACTGCATTCCAAACATTGAAGCGAGCCTTGTGCAGCGCACCTATCCTATCCCTGCCCGAAGGGACATAGGATTTCGTTGTCTATTGCGATGCGTCCAATCAGGGCTTAGGCTGCGTGCTTATGCAAAGAGGAAAGGTTATTGCTTATGCCTCGAGACAACTAAAGGCACACGAAGTTAACTATACAACTCACGACCTGCAATTAGGAGCAGTGGTCTTCACACTGAAAATTTGGAGACATTATCTCTACGGAACCAAGTGCACGATCTTCACTGACCATAAAAGTCTGCAACATATCTTCGATCAGAAAGACTTAAACATGAGACAACGGCGATGGGTAGAGTTGCTCATTGATTATGAGTGCGAAATCCGCTACCATCCCAGCAAGGCCAATGTGGTAGCAGATGCACTTAGTCGAAAAGAAAGCTCAGGCAACAAGGCAAAGACATTGACAATGACCATCCATTCCCACTTATCCGCACAAATTCGAGAAGCCAAATTAGAAGCCTTAAAACCAGAGAACGCATCGAATGAAGCCTTGAGAGGAATGGATAAGAAACTTGAGATCAGAGGTGATGGAGTCTATTGTTTCATGGATCGAATCTGGACCCCAAATTTCGGAGGTTTCAGGGAAGTTGTCATGAACGAAGCTCACAAGACCAAATACTCCATTCACCCAGGTTCAGACAAGATGTACCTGGATCTCAAGAAGTTTTACTGGTGGCCGAACATGAAAGCCGAAATCGCTACCTTCATGGGCAAGTGTCTGACTTGCGCCAAGGTAAAGGTCGAGTACCAGAAACCCTCAGGTCTACTCCAGCAGCCTGAGATACCTGAGTGGAAATGGGAAATGATCACTATAAATTTCATCACCAAATTACCCAAATCTCCGAGTGGGTACGATACCATTTGGGTAATTGTCGACCGATTGACAAAATCCGCTCACTTTCTCCCGATTAAGGAATCGTTCAAGATGGAAAGATTCATGCGAATCTATATCCAAGAGATAGTCTGACTGCATGGTGTACTTGTGTCCATTATCTCCGATCGAGATAGCAGGTTTACCTCAAGGTTTTGGCAGTCCCTTTAGAAAGCTTTTGGAACTATGTTGGATATGAGTACAGCTTATCATCCTCAGATAGACGGACAGAGTGAGAGAACTATCCAAACCTTAGAAGACATGTTGAGAGCATGTGTCATCGATTTTAGAAAGTCGTGGGACACTCATCTACCCTTGATCGAGTTCTCATATAACAACAACTATCACACCAGTATCAAGGCTGCCCCGTTCGAAGCCCTCTACGGTCGCAAGTGCAGATCCCCTCTGTGTTGGGCCGAGGTAGGGGACACGCAGCTAGCTAAGAGTCGAGTCCCCGACAGTGCTCTCATTGGTCCTGAAATCATCCGTGAAACCACCGAGAAGATCATCCAGATCCGAGAACGACTGAAAGCTTCACGAGACAAACAGAAGAGTTACGTGGATAAACAACGGAAACCTTTGGAGTTCCAGGTTGGAGATCGTGTCCTGTTAAAGGTCTCGCCCTGGAAAGACATGATACGTTTTGGAGAGCACGGAAAGCTTACCCCGAGGTACATAGGACCTTTCCACATCCTCAGTAGGATTGGTCTCGTAGCTTATAAACTCCGATTACCTCAAGAGCTTAGCAACATCCATCCTGTATTCCACGTTTCTATCCTTAAAAAGTGTCCATTTGATGAAACCCTCGTAATCCCTCTTGATGAGATCGAGATCAACGAAAGTCTGAACTTCATAGAAGAACCAATCGAAATCATGGATAGAGAGATCAAACTTACGAAACAGAGTCGCATCCCGATAATGAAGGTTCGCTGGAATGCCAAGCGGGGACCCGAATTCACTTGGGAGCGCGAAAACTCAATGAAACAGAAATATCCGCATCTCTTTCCAAATCCATGATTTGTAACTTAATTTTGAATTTCGGGACGAAATTTCCTCTAACGGGGGAATAATATGACAACTCTAAATTTATTCAGTCACTGTATCCCGTTTTCGTTAAAAAAATTATTTTTATTAAAATTTTCCGTTAAATTTTGGATTAAGTTAATTAAATTGGGACTTTTTATTTTGACTTCATAAGTGTCGGAACACGTTAGAAACACGTTAAAACACCCTCAATATTCATTTGGAAAAGTTTTAGTTACAACTAAGTTGGGTTACGACAAGTTAATCGAGTAAAATTGTAAACCCCCGTTTAACGTCGGTATTGGGTGGATTCCCACTTGGCCACAAGCTCAAGCCTTATATAAGGAATAGTGGCTTTCATTTGAGCTTTTACCCACCTCCTCATAACTTTCTCTCTCTACTCTCTCTCTAAAACTCGAGTTTTGATCCAAAAACACCTCTTCAAGCTCCCAAAATCGTAAGTAATCTACCCTACCTTGTTGTTTAACTTTTTAAGCATGCAAATCTATGTTTAAATCACCCAAAACACTCAAGAACTTGCGTTTACGGTTTGGGAACACCTCCCAAAACCGTAAACTCCCTTAAAGGGGTTTTGAAGCCCCAAAACCCTTCCAAATCCTTTCTAGTGCTTAGCTATGACATAAAGACTTGCATGTACGAGCTTAGAACACCAAAATCATGTCATTTGGGTAGTAAACATGAGTTTATGGCCCAAGAACATTCTTGTACTGTAAACACACCTTCATAGACCACAAACACCTTTTAAGGTGTTAAATTGCCCCTTAAACACCTCCAAAAGCTTGCATGAGCGCCTAGAACCTTTTATTCCTTCATTTGATGCACCAAAACATGTAAAGATGAGCCACACTTGAGTTTGCAGTTTGGGAAGGTCTCCCAAAACCGTAAACACCTCCAAAGGGTGTTTAAGTGCCGTTAACACCTTGAATGGCTTATATTTGGGTCTAAAACTTTGTATGCTTAACCTACAACCACCAAAACGCATGAAGAATGAACCAATCATGAGTTTAGGACCGTAAAATCATGTGTTTATGGTAGCAAACTCACCAAGGGTCCTTCAAGAACCGTAAACTCCTTTTCCAAGGTCTATTCATGTCCCGGTCACTTCCTAAGCCTTTGATTCAACCTTAGAACCTTCCCTTGTGCATTGTAAGACCTTTAAACATCCAAGAACACACCAACCATGAGTTTACGGCCATAAAATCATGGGGGATATGGTCTTTGGACCGTAAACACCCTAAGCGTTTACACTTGAGGGGTAAACTCCTTATCTAGGCCCTACAGACCTTTAGATGTAACCCGGATCATTCCTAACACTTGAGATAAAGTGTTTTCGTGCTTCGGAGTGTATTTTCTTACTTAATTAGTAGTTCAAAGTCTAATTAGATACAATTATGTATCTCCTTATGTTACATAGGAACCTCGCGCATGTTCAAGCCTTAAACCGATACTTAGCATCCTACCCGTCACATTTCTCGTCTGGTGAGTTCATACCCCTACACCATTTTTCAGTATGCTTTTAACACTGAAATCCGAATTAACCAACCGTTTAACTTGCAGAGTTAGTTTTTAAACTAATTGCGGCACTCATTATAAAATGTTATATTTTTATATTTCACAAAGGATTTCATGTCATTCATAAAATAGAATTTCCCCATTATTACTTGTAAATTCGTTATTCTTAAGATTGGAGACACGTCCTCTGAAACACTCCATATAGATACGCGAGTGGAGGACCGCCCCTGTAACCAAAATCTCTTAGAAGGAGAGCGTGACTTGAGTGTATAGATCTATACGGGGCTGAATACCCCGCACCTTGCTGCTAGCTATAGTGGTACCGGCAGGTCTACGGGTGACAAAAGTCATATAATAATACTGGTCTTCTTGCCATATCTAGTTTATCGTATGGTTATGGAATTCGCAAACTTAGATAATGGAGATTTACTTTTTAGTAATAAAGAATTTAGTAAATTAATAACCTTAGGAATTAGTTTACAACCTACGTATTAGTTTTATATACGTGTTAAAACTAATGCACTTTTCAAGGATAACCAGGCTTTCAGAACACTTCACTTAAACGCTACAAGTATGGTAGATACTTGTACACTTCATTCCGAATCGATAACCAACCACCAACTTTTATGGAAAATAAAGGTTTTTCCTGGGATAACTTAACTTTACTTAATCAGGCTGTTTAACCAATGGATAACTAAACTACTCTTATAAGAAAATACGGGATTTTCTTGGATATCAACCTTTTCAGGAAACCAAAGGAAAACTGATTCTTTCACCAGAAACAAACCGCTTATGAACTCACCAGCTTTATGCTGATATTTTTAAAACTGCTTGTATTCTCAGATCCTTGTTAGGCAGGTATCCTGCATTCTTTTGGAGAAGACAGAGCGTTTAGAAGTCTCGTCTTTACTTTTGTTTGTACTGAAGTATAAATAAAACATGTATTACCTTGCTTTCAAACAAATGTAAAAAGTCCTATGTAATGTAATGTTTTGTGTTTACTATGCTTGCTGTGTACATTGGTTGTGATACTTTACATGACGTCCTCCGCCCCGGAACGTTTCCACCTTCGGTTTCGGGGTGTGACAAAAGTCAATAAAGTATTGTTTTTTTCTAGAAGTTCAGCTGATTTCTGAGTACATATCAAAGCTATTGGGAGCATAAGTGTTATGCTAATAATCATCATGTTAGTGGGAGCATGATAATTATGATAAAGGTTGCAAGTTAGCAATGTTAATTATAGAAAACAAAATGTTTCAATTGGGAAAAAGTTGTTTTGCTATAATTAAGGGAGAGGAAATTATACTTCATCTCAAATCTAAAAGCTTAGATTGAGGTTTTAATCGTATTTAGTCAAGTATATATATGAATTTTATGTTGGAATGGCTCAACATAAGAAAATTCTAATACATGGGTCCATTATTTGCGTTCTAAAATTCGATTATGATTACGACATCCCTTTTCATAATCTAAATTATGAGAAATTGGCAAATTGAAATGGAAATATTATAGCAAAAGACTGGTTTAGTCTTTATGTGAGACATCATGAATCGTGTCCTGTATGCTTCGGATATAGGATCGATTGCATGTGCTATATTCATCCTTTCTAAAATTTTCCAAATGCCTGGGGCATTAAGAAGGGAAAAGGTATAGAATTGCATATGTCTAAAAGGAATAAAAAATTATTGAGGACAATCTAAGGTTTACCAAAGATTGGTTGCTCAAGGACAGTTGAAAGTGTAGTGATAATTCTGGAAGGACCATATTGACATAATCTGTAAGGAGGCAACTCTTGTTCAGAAGTGATAGTCAAAATGGAATATGGAAATGTTTCAAAGTTCGAAATTATTCAATCTGTGTAAGATTAGGAAACTTAATGCAAGAAGGATGTTTCCAAGGAGTTGATCTCCTTTGGAATGCTCTGTACTGTTTGTTGTCAAGTCTTTCTGACTTTGTGCATAATCATTACAAGAGGATCAATGCATATAAGTTTAGAATCTAACAGATTTCTGTAAATGGCATGAATTTGGAATTCTTGCATTTGCAGTAAGGATTTGGGACTATGAAAAGAGGATCATTGTAGTTATGTTCAATTGATCTATTTCACAAAGTAAAGATCATAGACAAACATAGTATAAATACTTGGTGTATGGCATGACTAGTGTGTAGAAAACATACTGTACATGCTTGGAGCATGGGACAACTATTGTTTTAAATTCAAGAATAAATTTGATAGCTGAAACAGTATACAATGAATAATGTGTAATCATATGGTGATAAATAAAAGGTGTTTTATTTATGTTCAAAGGTTTTGATACCATATTCGATTCAATTATTCTTGTGTTTCATTTTGCATGTTTTGACTTCCAGAATAAACTAGATCATTGTTGTAGATGACTAAGTTATTCAAACCATCCACATTCGGTCATATGTTTGAAGTAGATATGAATTAAGACTGTCATGGGTTGGCTTGTAGAGGTCTAAGATGTTGGACAAAGGGCTACAACACTCATGAGTGCTCATAAGTTCTGAGTATTGGTGATGACAAACGTAAGTGCTCGGCCGGGCCTAGACTTATTTGATTTGTTCAATTAGTCAGTCGTCATAAATCGGAAATCAGGAAACAAAAAATGGAAAGAGAGAATGATTATAATCCATTCCTTAGTCCATATGATATCCAGAATGGAGGAATATATGATCCCTTATCTAATGGACATGTCATTTGATTTGTTAAGAGTTTGACAGCGGCTTTAAGAGCTACGATTGCTAGTCGGGATCTTGGAGTCATACTTGAATAATAGTTTTAGACTTATCCAAGTGGGAGACTGTTGGATTAGGTGTCTAAGCCCATAACTATTATTGGTATGTATTTGAACCGAGAGTAGCATGGTCCATTTGGGTTGCATATCATCAGGACAATTTGTTAGGATAGACTTTTGAGAGAAGGTTATTTATGGTTTATTAATATATTATAAGTAATAATATATTAATATGAAATCATATGTTTTAATTAGTATTGATCAAGAATTAATTTGGAATTAATTTAGTGGTCGAAAGAGACTAATTAAATCTATGGGGACTAATTATGATAATTAGTTATATTTATATGTGTTGGGCTTATGATCCATGTTGGACCAAGTTTATGTATGGATACATAAAGAGTTGGGCCACATGAACCATGGATCATAAAACCCATGGGTATGGATTTTCGTTATATCCATGACCCTAGAAATCCCACATATAAATAGATACTTCATTGCCCAAAATCACCACTTGTATCTTTTTGGAGTTCATGGTGTCTTTTGTGTGCATTGAATTCTCTCTCAAGTTCATCCTTTGTCCATGGTGTTTTGTGATTCCATTTGAGGCTTCCACACTATTGGGGCTAAGCCCTTTTAGGCCAAATACACCAAGAATTCAAGCTCCATCAAAAGGTATGTCATGCTAACTAGTATCTTATATTTTTATGTTAAATGCATGCTACTTGTAAGATTAATACCTTGGAAACCGTCTGCTTGTATAATTAGTGAAAACATAGACCCAAGGTATTTAGGGTTGTATGTGCACCATAGGATGTTGTAGTATACCAAAAACCAACATTCTTGAGGTACGAGACTCATGATAAGCTCGAACCTCGAAGCGATAGGTGTATTTTCATCGGCTACCCACATAAATCCTTTGGTTACCTCTTCTACAGACCTAGTGACAATGTGGTCTTTGTAGCAAGGAGGGGTGTCTTTCGAGAGAGAGCTCATAAGCCAAGGAAACAGTGGGAGGCAAATTGACCTTGAAGAAATTCAAGAGTCAAGTGGGGAAGGAACTTCAAACCCTAGCACTCAACCTAAGGAGGAAACTCTTGTTGAGCCAATTGACAAGTCTGAACCTCTGAGGCATTCCACAAGGGTTAGGAATGCACCTGAGCATTATTATGGTTTCCATATTACTGCGGAAGGTGAGACACTTATCAGTGATGAGACATTGGTAAGTCTGGATGAACCTAACAGTTACGCGGAAGACATGGCAGGCCTCGAGTCTGCCAAATGGAAAGAGGCAATGGAAACGAGATACATTCCATGTATGACAATCAAGTTTTGAACTTGGTTGACTATGTACCAGGTCGTAAGACAGATGGGTGCAAGTGGATCTTCAAGAAGAAGACCGACATGGATGGTAATGTATACACATATAAGGTGCGACTGGTTGCAAAGGGCTTTTCTCAAACTCTGGGAGTTGATTATGATGAGACCTTTTCACTGGTAGCAAAGATTAAGTCAATTAGGGTCCTGTTAACCATCGCTGCATTTCATGATTATGAAATATGACAAATGGATGTCAAAACCGCCTTCCTTAATGGAATTTTGGCTGAGGATATTTACATGAGTCAGCCAGAGGGTTTTGTTAGTACATAATACCCTAATAGAGTGTGTAAGCTCGAGAAATCTTTTTATGGATTTAAACAGGCACCTCGTTGATGGAATCTTTGCTTCGATGAGAAAGTCAAAGAGTTTGGCTTTTCGAGGAGCGAAGATGAGTCTTGTGTCTATGTCAAGGCTAGTGGGAGTATAGTTAGCTTTTTGGTAGTGTATGTGGATGACATACTACTCATAGGAAATGACATCCCAACCTTCCAGGAAGTAATGTCCTGGACTGGGAAGTGTTTCTCTATGAAAGACCTAGGAGAAGCTACCTATATTCTAGGGATAAGGATTCTTAGAGACCGGAATAAAAGACTAATTGGACGTAGTCAGAGTACCTACTTGGATAAGGTTCTGAAGAGGTTCAACATGCAGGATTCCAAGAAAGGCGAGTTACCCATCCAGAGTAACGCCATAATGAGTTAAACTCAGAGCCCGAGTATTGAGGCTGAGATAGCATAAATAAGTCGAGTACCTTATTCTTATGTATTAGGTTCGATCATGTATGCTATGATCTGTACTCGTCCTGATGTAGCCTTTGCTTTGAGCATGGTTACCAAATATCATGGGAACCCTAGCAAGGCTCACTAGACCGTGGTAAAGAATATCCTCAAGTACTTGCGGTGGACTAAGGACTGGTTCCTTATCCTCAGTGGGAGTGAGGACTTGAGAGTTGTACGGTATAGTGATGCTAACTTTTAGACTGATAGGGATAGTTTCCGCTCTCATTCAGGCTGGGTCTTTACCTTAAACGGAGGAGCAATTACTTGGAAGAGTTCCAAGCAGGAGACAGTGGCTGATTCAACATGCGAATCAGAGTATATAGCAGCAAACGAGGAAGCAAAGGAGGCGATATGGCTGAAGAACTTCATTGGAGACCTTGGAGTTGTACCTAATATGAATGAGCCAATGGAAATTTTCTGTGATAGTGAAATTGCAGTTGCCTTAGCCAAGGAATCACGGGATCACGGGTGATCCAGATACATCGACAGAAAATATCATTTCATCAGACATCGCATAGAAGAAGGACTCCTTATGGAAAAGAGGGTATCATCGGATGAGAACCCAACATATCCCATCACAAAGGGACTGAGTCGAGTTAAGCATCTCCAATATGCTCGGAGCATAGAGCTGAAAGATGATATTAGTTTTAGTAGTTAGATAATTTTGAAATTTGTAAAGTGTAATTGACATTTGATGATGAATAAAACTTGTGTTTATTTATGAGTAAAGTGTTGCTATCTTTTGTCAATCGCTTACTATATTTCTTTTGCATGTTTTGACTTCCAGAATAATTATGTTTGGTATATCATATTATTCGAATTCTCCACAATCGGTCATATGTTGGAAGTACGTATGAATCAAGACTGTCATGAGTTTGTTGCAGAGGTCTAAGTTGTTGGACATGGCTACAACACTCATGAGTGCTCATAAGTTCTGAGTATTGGATTCAACCCACGCTCACTGGTATCACTTCATGGAATTTATCTCGAGTGATCGTGAGACGGTAATATCATATAAGTCTTCAAACCTAGAGATATGGCTTGTTGCCTATGAGTTGGTTATGCATTGACCGTATGGAACCGCATTGGTAAATCGATGTTATAAAACGTACTTTTGTGTGTGATTCAACAAGTAGTAGAATAAGCATATGAGTCGAAGTTTATCTGTTCCTTCTTGGATTAGAAGCGATATCTGGTCCCCTCGATGATCTTGTTTTGACCTATGTACCGGGCCTGGTCAGAACTAAGTTGATGTGTTCAATTAAGTTCTTTGTCAAACAAATCGGAAATCAGGAAACAAATTGCTGGACAATAAGTAAGACAATTTTCCATGTATTTGTCCGGCTGATATCTAGAACAAAGGATTATATGATCACTTATCTTAAATGGCGCATCATCATCTTCTCAGTTCTGAGAGACCTTGAAAAGAGCTACGATTGTTGATCAGTTCCTGAAGTCACACTTACAGATATAGTTATTAGACTTATCCAAGTGGGTGACTGTTGGATAAAGTGTCTAAGTCCATAACTATATTTGGTATGTACTTGACCCGACTCGGAATGGTCCATTTGGGTTGCATGGCATCATGCATTTGGATAAACTTAATGATAGAAAATATCACTTGTGGTTTATTAATATATTATAAGTTCTAATATATTAATAGTATTATTTAATTAGTATTGATCAAGAATTAATTTGGAATTAATCAAGTGATCAAAAGTTAACTAATTAAATATATGGGTTGATTATGTAAATCATCCATAACTTGTATAGTGGGCTAAAGGCTGCATGGATTGTCAAGTTGGGTTAAACCCATAGGATGCTCCATGGGAGTTACAAACCCATGGTTCATGGAAATGAAGAGTCATGACACATTAGGGTTTACATGGTGTAACCCTAGATGTGACACACTATATAAGTAACATGTTATCCACCAAAATCGGCTACAATAAGTAAAAGAGAGGGAAAGCCGATTTTTAGAGTGTTATTCATTCTCTCAAAGTCATTCCAAAGCATTTGGTGTTGTGTGAATCATTTGAGGCATCACACTTGGGGTGGTAGGCTCTCAAGGTTTCCAAGGAATCAAATCAACTACAAGGTTTGTAATTCTATCCATCTTTTAGTTTAAAAGTTCCCCATGTATGCTAGATAGGATTATGAACCTTGGAAATCATATTTTGCATGTATTTTAGACAAACATATATCCAAGGTTTTATAGGGTTGCATGTACACTTAGGGGTGTTAGAATGCTCAAAACCCATCAGGATAGTCCATGGAGGTTAACCCATGGAGCCTAAGTAATATGAAAGGTCATTAGGGTTTACAAGGTGTAACCCTAGCATTTGCCACACTATAAATAGAACCCTCATGAACCAAAATCGGTGACACCATCATTCGTAGTTTGATTGCTAATAATGTATTCTCTCAAGCCTCCTCTTGCATATTAGTTTTTGTGAACCATTAGAGGCATCACACTTGGGGTGCTCAAGCTTTCAAAGGTCAAGAACTACAAGTCCTTCTAAGAGGTAAGTTATCTAACTAGTTGTATTGTTCATTTTACAATTTGTATGCTAGTTAGGATAAATGCTTTGGAAAATTGAATATGTATGTGTAATTAGAGAAAACGTAGATCCAAAGCATTTAGGGTTGCATGTGCACCATAGGAGTGTTGTAGTGCTCAAAACCCAACAACTATATCGGTCTTTTCAGGGTTATAGCCTGGGTGGGCAGGGTGGCATATCGACTGGATCTTCTGGAGGGGCTTAGTTAGATTCACAGTACTTTTCATTTCTTATAGTTACAGAAATGTCTGGATGATGATTCCATAATGGTTCCATTCGAGGACATTCAGGTGGATAACCGCCTGAACTACATTGAGAGACCCGTAGCGATCCTCGACCGGAAGACAAAAACCTTGCGGAACAAGGTTGCCGAGCTGGTTAAGGTGCAATGAAAGCATTGCAAGGGTTCAGAGTGGACATGGGAGCTGGAGGATGAGATGAGGAAGCATTACCAGGAGTTATTTGGAGCAGTGAACTTCGAGGATGAAGTCTGATTCAAGTGGGGCAAATTGTAACATTCTGGTTCTGTTAAGTTCCTCTTCTATCCCTAATGCAAAATTCTTTCAAAATTGGTCCCTTGGTTAGTACATGGGGCGTACTCATTAAGTACGCTTAGTGTACTAGCCATATATCTGGTTGCAGGACTTAACCACATACGTGGGGCGTATGTGGAGAATGTGTGACCTACGTGAGTTTGAGGCTAGCCTTAGTATTTAGGGTTTCCACCCTATTTAAGGACCTTAAGTCGCCCAAGTCCCCTACCTTTTCAGCCACCATTGCCATTGAAGTGCAGATCTCAAACCCTAAGCCACCTTAAGTGCATTTGTGAGCTTTTTTGAGTGATTTTGGTGTTCTTTAGAGTCTTTGAAGAAGAAGGAAGCTTGGGAAGAAGCAAGGACGTGGGAAGAGCTTGTAGATCCATAATTTTGGCACCATTTCTGACCCATTGAAGGTATAAAGTTAAACCTTGATCATTGCATACTTAGATCTAGGTTTATGGTAGAAAATGGTATCTTTTGGTCCCATAGTTTGGATTCTTGGAGTTGAACAACTTCAAACCATATGAACTGTCCTTTTGAGCTCTTGGAGGTGTTTTGAGTCATAAAAGTAGGATCTTGATGGTTAAGCCTCAACCATGCAAGAGTTAGCAACCATCCAAATGTGCTTATGGACTTGATTCATGTTTTGAGCCCCATCCTTGCATGCAAAAGCATAAGGTTTTCAACTTTATGGATTAGGACATTTTTAGGGGTCTGGATCTATGTTTTGAATGTCCGGTCTTAAAGGATTATGGAATGGAAGTGAGTATTGATTGGCAGACCAGTACGCCATGTATACTCTAATGTACGTTGCACGTATTGGGTCAGCGCCTACACCCTAGGTCAACACCATTGTACACTGCTCGTACAAGCGAAGTACAACACGCATACACAGTCAGTGGGCTAAGAATGTTTTAGGCTTATTTAGTGTTGGGCTTTAGACTTGAGTAAGTTGGGCCTCGAGCCAACTTGATTGTAGCAAGTCATTTTTGGGCCTAAGGGCATGTATAGGGTTCTTGGCACGTATTGGGCCTTACTAAGGCCCTATAGTGGGCTTAGATGTCTTTTTGGAGTTTTTGTGAATTTGGGCCTTAGAGGAAACGAGGCCCAATAAGGCAAAGGTAAAGGAGCCCTTTTTGTCTTAAGTCAAGAATTAGGATTTTGGACCTTTAGGTTAGGATATGGCCTAATTTCTAAATAGGGTTTTATGCTTGTAAATAAGGAGAGGATTTCGTGATTCATCCGACGAGTGCGATTTGACACCCATAGTCTGAGGAGAGTCTTCCTTCGCAGTAGATGTGGGTTGAAGGAACCAAGCTTGGCCCACTAGCTTATATCATAGTGTGATGATTGTCTTTGTGGTAATTCTAGTTGTGCATGTATCTGCTTGATGACTCTGTGATTTCTTTTATGATATTATGTGGTAGTGGTTGGGGTGAAATAGACCCAGTATCCGGTTGAAATAGACCGAAAGGGATTGTAAGCACCCAGATATGCTTGATAGTATCCAGTTGAGATAAACTGAAGGGGTAGGCAAGCACCCAGATATCCTTAGTAGTATCCGATTGAAATAAACCGAAAGGGTAGGCCGGTATCCAGATATGCTTGGTTGTATGTTTTTTTAGTATATAGTATTTTGGGGGAACTCACTAAGCTTTGTGTTTACAGTTTTCAGTTTCTGTTTCAAGTACTTTCAGTTCAAAGGGGAAGGGCCCGACCTGATCGCACCACATCACTCTATGTTTTTCCTCACTTAGTGATTTTTGGATTTGTACTCTGATTACATGTTACAATATGACTCTTTCGAATATTTCGATATCAGAGTCTTATGAATTGAATGAATTTAAAAAAAAATTATTTGTATTTTTGGGGATGCTACATATATATATATATATATATATATATATATATATATAGAGAGAGAGAGAGAGAGAGTATCAAATGAGAACTGTTAGGTCCAGGATCCTCAATGCATTCAGGATCCTCAAGCCTCATCTGATATTCAGGGTCCTCAACTATCTCAGGATCCTGACTATTACTGTTATTATTATTCACTAACATTTATAACGGTTATATATTGTTCTTAATTAACACATGTGCAAAAATAGTCAAGAGGACTTTTTCTCAACAAAGAGTCATCTCAACTATGCTAAAGACCTGGAATACCAAGTTAAAAAACGTTCACAAAGTTGGTCATAAAGGATGCCGGGAATATCGGACATCTTGTTAGCTAGTTTAGACTATAAACTGACACATGTATCTCGCATACGACACACTCTACCTACTCTTAGCTTACTCTACAAACTTTTTCACTTGTTCTTACTGAAATACTCTCTGTAATCATCATTTTATATTAATAAAATCATCAAGGCAGGTGATCATTATCACCTCACAAGGTTTTGTGTTGGAGATCCTAGCAAGGATCAAGGACTTTCCTTTGTAAACAATCATGTCATTCTATTTACCTTTCACTATTGCACAATTCGAACATCACAACGTCTCATTCAATTTGGTTGATTTATACTTGTGTAATTTTTGACCAAAACAATTTGGCGCCCACCATGGGGTCGTAGTGTTCAAAATCATCGAAAGATCATGTCTACACAACTAATCCTTTCTTCATCCTCCGCTCCTTCCATTCCAACCAAAAACCTACCACCTCCTCCGAGTGGACACCCTAGTCAGAGGAAAGCACCTGACACTTCCAACAGAAACACCCCTTCCGGTTACTAACCAAGGAAGTTTGGGATCTTCAGGACTCCAGGATCCAACTGCTCTGGTCACTACTGCTGAACTCTTTGCTATGATGAGGAAAATGACACAACAGATGACTCAGCAGCAAGACGACAATTGAACACTACTTAATGATATGGAGAGGATGAACGTGGAATTTCAGATATCCCAGGAAATGATGCCCATAGTTGTACAACCAAGGATCCTAAACTTCGACAGTGCAGGATCCTTAGGAAATCAACAGGGGAACACAACTCCTGCTAATCCTGCATCACCCTGGGGACGACTATGAACGATCGAGCATCTATGTTCAATGATCTCAATGTGCCTTTCAATACTCCTAGAAACCTTGATTCTAGTAACTTCTTAGACAAAAATACTATCAATACTAACTCTATGAATGTTGATGCAGGAATAAGTCCAAACATGGCTATGGAATTTCAGCAATTAAGACAGATGAGCTCAAGCATACCTGGGGTAGTTCAATCCATACTAGAAGCATCTCTAACAAGTCACAGGATCTCGATATTTGCTTGGTGATTGCCGATATCGAAGTTCCTAAGTGCTTACAAAATCCTAGCATGAAGCCTTCCGATGGAACTACAGATATTGAAGAGCATGTAGCACAATACCAAGAAAGGATGGAGATCATTCCTATCCCAGTGCACTTAAAGGAAGCTTTCCTAAGCAAAGGCTTTGGTTCAACCCTCACGGGATCAACTCTTATGTGGCTACTAAATGTTCATCCCTATTCTATTACTTCATTTGCATATTTTGTCAATATTTTCAATAACCAGTTTTCTTGTAGCAGAATCTTTGAGAAGATCACTAGTGATCTCTATCCGGTGGTTCAGGATCCTAAGGAGCGACTAAGGGATTTTGTTAACAAGTTTGGTAGGGAAGCTCTGAGCATCCCCAACATTGACATGGTGACTGCTGTGGGGGCCTTCAAGATGGGTCTAAGGAAGGATTCATCCTTTTATGAAGATATCGTGATGATTCCATGGAAGAGATTGGACGAAGTTAGGTGACTAGCATTGAGGTTCATAAGGCTTGAAGATGATAAAGAAGTATAGAAGAGGGGCAACCCTTCAAGTCAATACGAGAATCCCAATAGGAAGGCCAAATCCTTGACTCCAAGATCCTAAAAATCAAAGCCCTATTCCAAACTAGATCATCACAGGGTTAATGCCCTCGAAGATGATGGAGAGGAAAAGGAACCTCCTAATTTCACTGACTATTGTTTTTCTGTGGATGTTTCAGGTTTAATCTATGTTATCCAGGATCTCAGGGACAAATCAAGGCAGCCAAAGAAGGATAAAAAAAGTCCACCAGTAGGAAAGATAAGTCCAAATGGTGTGCTTACCATGAAGATTTTGGTCACATGACAAAGGATTGCATAGCCCTAGGAAAGGAGATCAGCTACCTCATTAGCAAAGGGCATCTTAAAGAGATCCTCAAAAAAAAGTCCAAGGAGAATAACCAGGATGGTCACAAGATCCCGGAAAAACTAGGATCTCCACCCCCAAACGCAAAGATAATTAATGTTATCTCAGGTGGATCTAAGATTTGTGGTACTTCTTATTCTCACGCTAAAAGGCATGCCAAGAAGAATCTCTAAAACTGAAAAGGAGGATAGACCACAAAAGAATACCTCAGTTAGCAACGAAAAGGAAATCACGTTGACGAGACGGACATGGAAGAGATCCAGGATCCTCACCATGATGGACTCGTGAGAACACTGTACATTGCCAACCATTTCATCAGAACGATCCTTGTTCATGGAGGATCCTCAGTCAACATCATACTCTTGGACACACTGATGAGGATGAACATCACGAAATCGAATATAATCAAAAGATCCTCGGTCCTCATAGGATTTAGCGGAGAAACGAAACACACCATCGGGGAGATAAAGCTACCAATATACATAGAGGGGGTAAACTATATATAAAATTTTTGTGTTATTGACACCTTATCTTCTTATAACGTGATATTAGGTAGACTGTGGATCCACGAGATGAAAGCGGTTCCATCAACATATCATCAGTGTGTAAAGATGCCTACTCTGTGGGGAACGTTGAAGATCATGGGAGATCAACAAGAGTCAAAGGAATGTTATAAAACCTCTATAAAGCCTACGACGAAACCCCAGCAAGCATATCAATTAAGGCGGGGGGCACGACATGTTCTAGAAAAGAAAGAGCAAAACATGAAGGAAGTGCCCCTGAGTAGAGAGGATACTAAAGCTAAAGTCCTCATAGGATCCTCAATACCTGAGCAAATTGAGCAAGACCTATTAAACTTCCTTCGAGCCAGAAACAAGAGGTTCGCATGGAAACACGAAGATATGACAGGTATAGACAAGAATATTATCACTCACAAACTTAATATTGATCCTTCTTTCAGACCGATACATCAAAAGAGAAGGAAGTGTGCACCCAGAAGGAATCAGATCATCCAAGAAAAACTGGAAAAGCTCCTCAAGACAGGGACGATCAAGGAAGTGAAGTTCCCGGGATGGCTAGCTAATGTAGTTGTCGTACAAAAGAAGAACGACAATTGGCTAGTATGTGTAGACTACACGGATCACAACAAGGCTTGTACTAAGGATCCTTTTCCTTTGCCACACATTGACTCCATGATAGATACAACGGTTGGCGATGAACTCTTAACCTTCATGGATGCTCCAGCAGGATTCCAAAAAATCTAGATGGAACCATCCGATCAAGAAGATACAACATTTATAACACCAATAGTTATATATTGTTACACTGTAATGCCTTTTGGTCTTAAAAACGCAGGTGCAACATATCAAAGACTGGTGAACCGGATGTTTAAAGATAAGATAGGGGATACCATGGAGGTCTACATTGATGAAATGGTGGTGAAGTCCATGAAAGCTGAAGATCATCTCATGGATCTCAAATAAGCCTTCGATATTCTAGATGAATACAAGATGAAGTTGAATCCGTCTAAATGCCAGTTTGGGATGAAGTTAGGCAAGTTCCTTGGGTATATGGTAACCAAGAGAGGAATAGAAGCAAGCCTGGAGCAGATCAAAGCAATCATCGTGCGAAATCTCCATCTTCAACAAAAGACATTCAAAGGCTAATCGAAAGAGTAGCAACACTCAACAGGTTCATTTCAAGATCCTCAGGAAGGTGTAAGCCCTTCTATGATATCTTGAAAAAGAACAAGAAGTTTCAATGGACCGAAGAACACGAAGAAGCTTTTCAGAAACTCAAAAGATACTTAAGTTCCACACCACAACTGGTGAAGCCTATAGATGGAGAACCACTTCTCCTCTACCTCTCGGTATCCTCAAGTGCAGTAAGTGTTGTCCTAGCCAAGGATCTTAACAGAGACCAACATCCTGTCTACTATGTAACTAAAAGTCTTCTGGATCCTGAGACCATGTATTCTTATCTCGAAAAATCAATTCTTACATTAGTAAATGATTCTACTAAGTTAAGACATTATTTCGAGACACATAATATACATGTGAAAAGTAATTATCCTATTAAGAATGTGATGAGAAAACCAGAGATGTCACGAAGGATGGCACAATGGTTAGTGAAGTTAAGCACGTTTGACATCAAATATGAGCCAAGATTCGCCATGAAGTCGTAAGCATTAGCATACTTCGTGGCTGACTTTAGTGATGATCTACAAAACGAAGTAGACATTGAAGCTAAACAACTCCTAGAAGATGAACACTTGGGAAAATGGAAACTATTCATGGATGGAGCATCAAACTAAAAAGGAACCGGGCTAGGGATCATACTAAAATCGCCATGGGGGATATCCTACTCTAGGATGTTAGTTGCGAATTTAACGCAACCCAAAATAAAGCGGAATATGAAGCGCTCATCATGGGACTGCAATTGGCTAAGGATCTTCAAAATTAAGGATCTTCAGGTATCTTTTTTATTCTTTATTACTAACTAATTACTTCAATGGATCTTATGTAGTGAAAGGTGGCGAGGTCCTCAAAAAATTAGCCTTTGATTTTGAAAACATTAGTCTAACCCAAGTTCACAGAGAAGAAAACACAGAAGCAGAGACATTAGCCAACTTAGGATCCTCCCTAAGGATCCCACCAGAAATGATGATCCCTATAACCCACATAATAACTCCAGCTATAGACGCCTTTTCCGACATACATGATGATCCCGAACAACCAATAAGTGTAGCAGCCATCAGAGATCCTGACCCTCAGATCCCTCCTCAAAGGGATCCCGACGAACAGGATCCTTGAAGAAGTCCATGATCATGGATCCAACCCATTATGGAGTATTTCCAAAATGGCATGATCCGAACAATAGAAAAAAGCGTAAGAGCATTCAGAACAAGAGTCTTAAGTTTCGTAATAATCCAAGGTAAACTCTATAAAAAGTTTATGGCAGGTCCATACCTTAGATGCTTGGAAGATCCTGAAGCTGCATAAGTCTTGAAGGACATACATGAAGGAGACTGTGGCAATAATACTGTGGGCAGATCCTTATGCTCCAAGGTATTGAGAACATGATACTACTGGCCAACAATGAACATATATTCTTTTCTACATGCTTAAAAGTGTGATGCTTGCCAAATACATAGCAATATCCTACATCAACTAGCAGAACCTCTACATCCTATTATCTCTCCATGGTTATTCATGAAATGGGGAATGTATATAGTGGGAAAATTACCAATAACTCTAGGAGGAAGAGTCTTCATGTTGGTGATGACTAATTACTTCTCGAAGTGGATCGAAGTTAAAGCCTTCATTCAGGTTAGAGACAAAGAGGTAGTCGAATTTATTAAACGTAATATCTTGACCAGGTTCGGGATCCCTACTAAAATAATATGTGAAAATGGATCCCAATTCATAAGAAAGAGGACAAGAGACTTTTGCACGAGTTGGGAAATCAAAATGATAATGTCCACTACTGTTCATCCCCAAGCTAATGGTTTAGCAACAAGATCATAATAAACAACTTGAAGAAAAGGATAGATGAAAAGAAAGGAAGATGGGTAGAAGAGCTTACTTTTGTCCTATGGGGAGATAGGACTACTTCCAAAGTAGCCACAGGTCAGACCCCCTACTCCTTGGTGTTGGGGACAGAAGCAATGATCCCTAGCGAAGTAGTGATCCCGACAACAAGATACTTGCTCCAAAATCATGAAAACAATGACAGGATCCTTGCCCAGGATGTTGACACTGTTGACGAACTTAGAGATCATGCCAATATACGCATTTTTCCTCATCAACAAAGGATCGCCAAGGCTTACAACTGGAACATAAAAATTAGAAGATTTCAAATAGGATACTTGGTATTAAGGAAAACATTCTAAAACACCAAGGATCCTAGTGCAGGTAAATTAGCTCCTAAGTGGGAAGGACCATATCTCATAGACGCTGAAGCAGCAAAAGGAGCATATTGGCTAGCAACACTCGAAGGAGACATTTTGCCAAGATCCTTGAATGTTATACATCTCAGAGCATACTATATATAAATAAGATCAATCGATCTTCAACAAAACCGAGGTGAACATGTTCTTTACCTTAAACTTTTCATCATTACTTATTTTCTCCTCGAATACATTACTAACTTAAGCATCGGAGGGACGTTAGCTAGACTAACGCCCACCCTTAGCTAATGATTGCTATTTAGAACAACGTACAACTAAGGATATCCATAAGCAATGATCCTAAAACGTAAGGATCCTCAAGGTTGAAGATCCTGAAACATATGGATTTTGACACATGACGATCTCAGCATCTTAACACTTGGAAATTTCATTATATCAACGGTATGATCTTTAAACTATCATATACACAAGCTGGAGACTGATCATCTCTCCTATGCGTAAGGGTACTTAATCCCCTCTAAGGTTTAAAGAGCTAATTACCTCTTTCACACGAACTAAGGTTTATACACCTCACTTGAATGCACGATATCTAACTATGGGGTACGAATAAGGAGATCATTTCACAATGCAGTGGCTTGGCAACCCTCTTATCTTTGAACATAAGTTAAGATCCTTAAGGTTTATAATATTTTCATGTTATCTAAATTTTGGATCTTACCCTAGTAATTACATAAGGTTTATAACATCTTCATGTTATTACACGTTAGGATGTTTCCCCAGAAAATACACACGAATCATAACATTTTCATGTTATCATAAGTAGGGATTTTTCCCATGAAATATGTCATAAGTTGGGATCATCCTGGTATGATCTTATGATTAAGGATCCTCATCATTAAGGATCCTCATCGGTAAGGATCCTCATCAATAAGAATCTTATCATCAAAAGTCAACAACGATCCTAAGTTCTTTCCTAAGTTAAGATTTATCCTTAGTAAATTCTAAGATTGAAAAAATTATGAAGCTTAAGGAAAAATGAGAAGATAATCAGGTTCCATCTTTCCTTGTTCTTAACTTTGAAAACTTTTAAGTAAAATTAAGGATCTTAAACTTTTCAGGATCCTAAACCAATTGCTAATTTATAAACTTTCATCACTTCAGAGTCATTTACTATTTTATATTGATATCTTTAAAGAAGTTTTAAAGCACTTAGATTGACCAAAATTTGTTCTTAACAAATTCTATTATACTTGTTTTATTATAAAAATTATTTGACACTCTTAAGGATTACAAGTCAGACATCAAAATTTTAAAGAAACTTTTAACATTTTAAATTGCTTAACAAAGTCAGTTCTTATTATTTTAACTTATTACTTTTAGTTGTTTAACTAATTCAATCCTTATCAAATCATTTCATATATTATTTTCCAAAGGAACTTTATCTTGAAAATTATTCATTGTTTTTAGGATCCTAACTACGCAAAGAGCTTAGTATCATATCATGCAGGTAAATGAAACATAGAAAGATAAAGGAAATATTAACCATTGTATTCAAAATAAAAGGCTTACAGAATTACAGGAGTCAAATGGTTACATCAAAATACTACACTACCCCAGCCACCTAAAAGGCCTAGACCTTAGCCTGGTCATCATCGGCCTTCGTCTCCTCCTTGTCCACTTCTGGTTGAAGTGCAGGATCCTCAGCAGTGGTGATATGCTTGCCAGTTAGTTTGGCTAGTGCCTCGTGCCATTGTACTACATTCCAGGATCCTTAATGCTCAAGATCCTCCGCCAACTTGATCTTAGCCTCCATGATAGCCACCACATCACTTTCCTTCGCATAGGCAATCACCTCCTCAATCTCTGCAGAATGCTCTTCCTTTTTCTCAGCCTTCTGTTTGCTCAACAAATCCACCCTCCGGGGAAGATTCGCATTGGTGGTCCTCCAGATTTTCTCCTGCTCTTTTAGAGCAGACTCAACTTTCTCAGCAAGGATCTTGATATCATTGGTGAACTGAGAAACACGAGTGGAGACCTGAAATAAATGCAAACATCAGAAAAAGAAGAAGCATGTATGATAAACTAATAGAAATAATTCTTATACATAGGAAACTTATAGCCTGGGAAAATGAGGTCAACTTCCCAATAGCATCCTCGATGTTGAGGTTCTCTATGTTGGAATCTGTGGCCTCAGAAGTCTTCCTCTTTCGGAATCCTGGAGTCTTCACAACCAGGTCAAGCTGGGCTTTCTTTAAAGGAGGCAGCGCAAAGGGCTTCTCCTGCTTGATCCTGACCAAGCCACTTGTCATGTCATCCTCAAGGTCAGCCAAAGCGAAGCGAGCACTGGAGCGAACAGTCCTGGAACCTGCACAAGAAACAAGGATCCTGATGAGATTGAAGATCCTAAGACAATAATTCAAATAAAAAAGAAAGAAAGATATACATGTAGACATAGAAGCTGTGTTGGAAGATCCTTCTTGGAGACTAGATTGATCAAGTTTGAGAGATCTATCTTCCTCTAGGAGAAAAAGAAAATTAACAATCTTATCCTTTGTGTCCTTAGTGGCAACAATGAGCTCCTCGAGCTTGAAACTTGTAATAGAAAAAACAAAGTAAGAATAAGATTTCAGGATCAAGAGTAAATGTATTGAAATCCAACCCTTCTTAACCCAATCTTTGGGTAAGAAATCTCCGCTAGGAATAGAGTCACACCTGACAAAGAAGTATCTCCTTTTCCAAGGCCCATCATTGTGCTTTGTTTTTAACACAAAAGGAGGCTTTCAACTCTTGAACTTGAACAGGAAGCGAGAATTGCCAAAAGTTGAGAGATGATCGACAAGGGCCAATTTAGCCAGACCCATGCCAGGATCCTGCGTCTAATTCAGACACTCAACCCAGTACAGGATCCTCCAAATGATAGGCATCACTTGGACGAAAAAAATTCGTGATCTCGAAAATCTCTGAGACCACTCCAGAAAAAGGGAATTTAAGGCCTAAAACAGAGAAGGGATACTCCGATAGCACATCCAAGAAGAGGAGATGAAGTCTGGTTGGATCAAAGGGCCTGTAACACCCGTGTTTCGAGGCTAAGCATTGATATGATGATGTAATAGTTAGGGTGAACAAATTTAATTTATCTTAAAGTAATAAAAAGGAATTAATTGAATGTTATGTTCATTAAACTTTTTTATAAAGATATAATAAATTACGAATGAAAATAAGCGTCAAAAATAAAATAATAGATAAACCCGATATCAATGAAGAAACTTGTAGTGGTCGCTACAAGGATTCCGGAGATATAACGAACGCCGAAATCCGAGTTATAATGAAGAAATTATGACACGTTGAAGTTTCGCGACAAAACTGACACGGCACTGTGTGACGTAAAAAGTGAGTTTATGATAAAGTGCTTTTTAGCCTTAATGATCTAAATAAAAGTCGTAGTATACGTTAAACCGAGAGTGTGCATAAAAAGAACGTCAAAATCTGACTTCGTATGAGGAAGTTATGAATTTTCTATGATTTGGCATAGCATTGTGGAGCCCGAAGTTCAAATTATAGATCGAGCGATTTTTACCTAAACGAGAACCGAGGATCTCGTCAATAGGAGTGTAATGATAAAAATATAGACGAAAACGGACGTCGGATGACAAAATTATGAATTTTTAACGGACTTTTTCTGTCATGTCCTATTAAAAATATAACTTTAAAAACAATTTCAAAATTAGCCGATGAATTCTAAAAGAAAGTTGTAGAGTACGTCTCTACCTAAGCATGGATATAAAGAACGTCAAAAAAAAAGGAGCTCGTATACAAAAGTTAGGAATTTTAGAAGTCGTGTGTATAAATTGCGAATGTTGTTCGAGGGGAACGCCCCGTGTTCTCGCAATACTAGGTCCGAAGTTAGCCATGACTCTCCATCGGATGATCAACATGTATCTGTACGAACATGCCGTGTAAGCGGGTACACTCTATGCACCGAGGTATGCACAACATACCTACGAGGGTACGCCCTACATAACTGAGGCTTCGGCCTATAAAAGGAGGTGCGAGGTTGCCATATTTTTTACACCTTAAACCCATTCTTTCTCTCTCTCTCCCTCTCTCTCTCTCTTAACCTCCCAAACACCCCCAAGCATAGGAAACTTCCCTAGCACGCGAAGGCTCCGAGAAAAAAAAAAGGGATTTTCAGTTCGGAACGTTCTGCCTCCGCAGAACCCAGTTTCCAGCAAACCTCCCGGTTTCGTCAAAGGAAATCATATTTTTAAGAAGTGAAGCACTGTCTAAGTTGGAATCACCACCTTATCAGGTGAGTTCATAGTTACTTTCATCTTACACATAGATATGAAATATTTTATATAAATTACGTGCTATGTGCGGATGTTATCTGTTTACTTGAGATCTATGCTAGATGAACAATTTTATACATGTTTTTAATAATGTAAATTATATATGTATTTTATATCTACAAATATGTTGGGTAAAACATGGGTATATGAAATAGTTGATGTGTGATGAAATAAAATGATGAGAGGCCTCGATGTTTACGATGATCTAGTCATCTAGAGGAGTATAAATGACAACCACAGACTATTCTAGGCAGTCTAATGGAACGCTAGTAGGCTGATAACCTGTAGGTGTTTATTTGAACTACGAGTTCACCAGATGTACTCCATCCCCCCTGGTTGCCTTATTTGACATGTATTGCTGAGGAATCCCCTAAGCAATGTTGTCCATCTCGATGAAAAATCCTTAGGTTATGTCCTTTATAATAGATGCTTTAGGGATATAAAGTGAGGATAACGGCAACGACTAATTGGTTTGAATGATTTGATGAAAATAATAAATTTATTTATTGTGGGTTGAAAACCCTATGTGCTCATCAGGCTCCCCAGCCTAACCCACTCAGTTTCTTGTATATTAGGTAGTGAAACAAGAGCATAGATGCGATGATCAGATAAGAGATTATGGATTATAGGCCAGTAGAAATAAATAGAAATGTTGTAAGGCCTATTTTGTTTTTGGTCTATGCTTTTGATCTTTATTGACGATGACATCTCGAGTTTTTTAATGTAATGAAAATACATTTCTTCATAAATGATTTGATAAATTCTTGTCTATATTTTTTGGGAAAAAAATTCCGCAACATATTTGTTTAAAAAGTATACTCTGATTTTCAAATAAAGCATAAACAAATCGGTGAATTTAAACATGCTTTTATTATATTAGTGTTTTCTCAAATAAGGTGAATTTAGGCTTTTTAAGTTGTGAATTGTGATGAATGTGTGAACTGCTATCTAATACAACTTCCAAGGCTCGAAACATCATCAGATGTAAGCTTTAACCTGTAAATATATTTTATTAAACTGTGAATTTTTGTATTAAATTGTGAATTAAATGTATTAAGTAGTGAATTGAGTATATTAAGTTGTTAATTTTTTTTATGTATTTTATGTTTGCTTCTAAAATATTAGATGAAAGAAGCATTATACACAGATTTTATTTTCTCTAATATTGAATAATTTATATAAAATTTAAATTGTGAATATTATGTAAATTAAAATTTGAAAGAAACACTAGCCCACATATCTGAAGATATAACTGTAAGTTTTAAGTAGAGAATATGGATATGAATGTATAGTTTTTGTGTATTAAACTGTAAATTTTAATATATTAAGCTATTATTTTTTTGTATTAAATTGTGAATTGACTGTATTAAGCTGTAAATTGATTGTATTAATTTGTCATTTTTTTATGAAATTTATGTTAAAATATGAATATTTGTATTAATTTTCTTGTTAGTGTTTTTTGTGGAGTAAATATATAAGAATGTATTAGTTTTTATAATTACTGAATTAAACTCTAAATTAGTAAATTAATCGGTTTATAAAACTGTGAATATAATACTTAAGCTGACAATGCATGATTTTATATACAAATTAGGTTTAAAAGAATGATGCTTGCAACATTGACATAGATGGTTGGTGCTGACGTGTGGTTAGTGGTGATGGTGGCAGAGTTTGAGTTTGACTCTCCTAAATTTGTGAATTATTGATCTTATCATTGTATTAAATTGTGAATTTTGTGTACTTCGAAATTGATAAGAAACGCGAGTACAAATCTTGCCTTTTATTCTGCAAAATTGGATGGCTATGGTTAATCAATTATTTTCTTTTTTCTTTTAATTTCAAAATGGCAGATTTTGTAATTGATTCGAAATATTTGAAAATTTCTGGAAAAGGGTTGAAGGCTAGATGCTAAAAGCATCAAAGGAGCAAAATTGGAAGATGATTCAGATCTCCTGGACGTGCTTATACTCACAACAACGCTCTTTCACCCCCCCCCCCCCCTTCCACAGTGACATGTGCCGCTCTCCCATTAATTAGACATTTTAATTAAATATATTGAAAAATAAAAGTTGGAAAAAAAATGTAATATACCATTGGCTTGGAGGAAAAAAAATAGTTGGGATGACCAAAAGGAAACAAATAAGTATTTGAATAGATTAGATAAAAAAAACAAATAATTACATATAACATGTTTGAGGGAATATCCTATAGCTACATAGAGAAGGCAAACCACACCTCACAAATAACAGATAGAAGCCACAGAGGCTACACATCAATAAGAGGATAAGTCAACTGATATTGAAAGAAAAAACCCAAAATAATCAATTGCAATATAATCATAAAAATCACAGGTTGGATTTTTGTACCACTTTAATTTGTTGCAAGATTGTATATATAATTACAAATACTCTTTGTCAGATTCTATGGCAAAATCTATAACATCCCGACCCCCAGGTATATTATTTATTTATTTAATTTTGAGTACTATTGAGCAACTCGATGAGTTGGTGCTATAAATCGTAGAGTAGAGTCGCATTTGGCCACATGGGATTTATGATCTACTCCACGAGTCAGAGAGTCGACTCACCGAGTAGACGCTGTGAGGTGAAACCCTAAATCCCCGGTTTTGGGCCTATTTAAGGACACTTATAGCCTCATTTGCGGCTCACCAGCAGCTTACCTTCACTGAGAGAAACTCTAATCGCCCTTTGAGCTAATAGAGAGAGTGTTGAGCTAATATTGAGTATTTTGGTGCATCTTTGGAAGAGAGGAGAAGGATTTCAAACAAGGAACGAGAAGAGGCTGCTAGATCAGTTGCTATTCATCCAAGAGCTTATGTGAATGGTAAAAAGTTCATACCTTTCTCATTTTGTTGGGTAGATCGCCTATTATTGGAGTTTAGGGCTTTTTCCATCTAATATTGGGACTTTGAGTGTATTGAGTACATATAGAGATTTGGACATCAGATCTGGACCTTGTGAGGTGCCAAGAGTCCAAAGGTCCCTACTTTATTCATCCATAATAGAGCCTTTGAGTGAAAAATCCTTAATAGAGCATGTTCTTGGCATCTCAAGCCCTAAGTGCCATGCATGGACGTAAAGCTCGTGGCTTTACGTGACAAACGAGCCTTGAGAGTTTAGATCTAGAGTATGGGAGGGTTTTCTACCGTGAAATTTCCTGAATATGAAATGAGTCTGAATGGACTCGCTGAGTCGATGAGCCCACTCGACGAGTCGGTTAGGTTTTGCCCCAATGAGCTAGATCATGCGATAGCTCGGCGAGTTAGGGGTTAACTCAACTAGCTGAGTTAGACCTTCACAAGACTTCTGAGGAAATAGTGGACTCTATGAGTCACATGAGTGCACTTGGCGAGTCAGGTCAAACTTGGACTGTTGACTCCAGTTTGATGTCTGTTGACTTTAGGGTTTGGTCAACATGAGTAATGGAGACCATGGAGGGATAACTTGGTCTTTTAACCATCCTAAGAGTTAAAGAGAAAGAGAAAGCAACCTTTGGTGTATTTTGAGTATGAGTAGAGTATTGATTAGAGATAATTATTCTATGTGTTAGGCGGAGGCTAGTTCGAGAAATAATTTTCTCATAAGGAACCTTTTCTCATTTGTCTGCCATGCAACCCAAATGGACCATGCTAAGCCGCGTCAAGTACATACCAAATATAGTTATGGACTTAGACACCTTATTCGACAGTCTCCCACTTGGATAAGTCTAATAACTATAGTTGCAAGTACGACTTCAGGATCCGACCAGCAATTGTAGCTCTTCAAAGTCTCGTGGAACTAGACGCACAATTTAAGATAAGTGATCATATAATCCTCTGTTCAAGATATCAGCTGGACAAATACATGGAACAACGTCCTACTCATTTTCTAGCAATTTGTTTCTCGATTTCCGATTTGTTTGACATAGAACTTAATCGAACACATTAATTCAGTTCTGACCGGGCCCAACACATAAGTCAAAACAAAATCATCGAGGGGCCCAATATATCGCTTTTAATCCTCCAAGGACTAAAAGGAACAGATAAACTTCGACTCATATGCTTGTACTAACTAATCATCAAATTATACACAACAACACATTTTATAACATCAAGTTACTGATGCATTTTCGTACTATCAATGTACAACCAACTCATAGTCAACAACTCATATCTCTTGGTTTGAAGACTTATATGATATTATTTTCTCACGATCACTCGAGATAAATTCCACGAAGTGATACAAGTGAGCGTGAGTTGAATCCAATACTCAGAACTTATGAGCAGTTATGAATGTTGCAGCAACAATTGCTATGTCTAATACAATTCAGACAAATATACAAACCCAATTCATGACAGTCTTATTTCAATACCTACTTCCAAAGTATGATCGAGTGTGGACAATTTTGAATAATATGATATACCATAACATAATTATTCTGGAAGTCAAACATGCAAAATGAAACAATAGTAAACGATTGACACAAGACAGTACCATACCAGTAAATAAAACATATTTTATTTAAACATCAAATGTCAATTATATTTCAACTATTACAAGTTTCGAAAACTATCTAATTACTAAAACTAATATCATCCTTCAGCCCAATACATCTTGCATACTGTAAATGCTTAACCCTACACAGTCCCTTCGTGAGGGGTTATGCTGGGTTCTCATGCGATGATACCCTTTTTGCCACCAGGAGTCCTTCTTCTATTCGATGTCTAATGAAGTGGTATTTTATTTCGATGTTATTGGATCTACCGTGATCCTTTGGTTCCTTGGCTAAGGCAACTGAACTCTCGTTATCATAAAAAAATTCCATAGGATCCTTTATAGCTGGTACAACTCCAAGGTCTCGAATGAAGTTCTTGAACCATATTGGCTCCTTTGTCGCTTCGCGTGCTGCTATATACTTTGATTCACACATTGAATCAGCTACTGTCTCCTGCTTGGAACATTTCCAAGTAACTGCTCCTCCATTTAGGGTAAAGACCCAGCCCGACTGAGAGCGGAAATTATACCTATCAGTCTGAAAGCTAGCATCACTATACCCCAGTACTCTCAAGTCATCACTCCCACCAAGGTCAAGGACCCAACCATTAGTCCTCCGCAGGTACTTGAGAATGTTCTTCATTGCAGTCCAGTAAGCATTGTCAAAGTTCCCTTGATATCTGCTGACCATGCTCAAAGCAAAGGCCACATCAGGGCGAGTACAATTCATAGCATACATGATCGAGCCTACAGTGGAATCATATGGTACTCGACTCATATAAGCTTCTATACTCGGGCTCTGAGTCTTACTCAGTTTGGCGTTACTATGGATCGTTAAGTCACCTTTCTTGGAATCCTACATGCTGAATCTTTTCACTACCTTATCCAAAAAGGTACTTAGACTAAGTCCAATTAGTCTCTTACCCCTTTCTCTCAATATTCTTATCCCTAGGATATAGGCAGCTTCTTTAAGGTGCTTCATTGCGAAACATTTCCCAAGCCAGGACTTAACCTCCTGCAAGGTTGGGATGGCCTTTCCTATAAGTAGTATTTTATCCCCATACAATACCAAAAAGCTAACTATACTTCTACTAGCCTTAACATATACACATGACTCATCCTTGCTCCTCGAAAAGCCAAATTCTTTGACTTTCTCATCGAAACAAAGATTCCATCTGCAAGATGTTAGTTTTAATCCATAGATGGATTTGTCCATCTTACGCACTCTATTAGGGTACTTTGCACCAATAAAACCATCTAGCTAACTCATGTAAACATCATCAACCAACTTTCCATTAAGGAAAGAGGTTTTGACATCCATTTGTCATATTTCATAATCATGAAATGCAGCTATGGCCAGCATAACCCTAATAGACTTAATCTTTGCTACTAGTGAGAAGGTTTCATCATAATCAACTCCCAGAGTTTGAGTAAAACCCTTCGCATCCAGTCGCGCCTTATAAGTGTGTACATTCCCATCCATGTTGGTCTTCTTCTTGAAGATCCATTTGCACCCGACTATCTTACGACCCGGTACATTGTAAACCAAGTTCCAAACTTGATTGTCATACATGGACTGAATCCCACTGTCCATAAATGCATCACCTTCTATAGTAATATGGAAAGAATAATAAAACTCAGGTGTGCTCCTAACTCTTGTGGAACGCCTCAGAGGTACATACTCATCTATCGGCTCAACACGAGTTTCCTCCTTAGGCTGATTGCTAGTGTTTGAGGTTCCTTTACCGATTGACTCTTAAAGCTCTTCAAGGTCAATTTGCCTCCCACTGTTTCCTTGGCTTATGAATTCTCTCTCTCGAAAGACTCCTTTCCTCACCATGAAGACAACATTGTCACTCTGTCTGTAGAAGAGATAACCAAAGGGTTTCTATGGGTAGCCGATTAAAATACACCGCTCACTTCGAGGTTCAAGATTGTCGTGAGTCTCACACTTCACGAAAGCCTTGCAAACCCAAATATTGATGTGGTCTAAGGTGGGAGCTTTTCCAGTACACATCTCATGAGGTGTTTTGGCAACCTTTTTTATAGAGACTAGATTAAGGATATGGACGACAGACTCTAAGACATACTCCCAAAATGAGATTGGTAACGAAGCTTGACTCAACATGGAACAAACCATGTCTAACAAGGTTCGATTGCACCTCTCAGCACACCATTTAGTTGCGGTGTCCTACGAGGTGTCAATTGTGAAACAATTTCATATTCCTTAAGATAGTCAAGGAACTCGATACTAAGATACTTACCACCCCGATCGGATCAGAGCATCTTTATCGTTCTGCCCAGCTGATTCTCCACTTCTTTTTTAAACTCTATGAATTTCTCAAAGGTTTCTTCCTTAGGCTTGATTAAGTACATATAGCCATACCTACTGTAATCATCAGTAAAAGTCACATAGAAGCGGTTAGCATCCCTTGTGGTGGTTCTGAAGGGTCCACACACATCTGTGTGTATGAGGTCCAACAAACCTTCACCCCTAGCACAAGTACCAATGAAGGGTGACTTAGTTATTTTTCCATGTAAACAAGATTCACAACTATCATCTGACTTAATTCAAATGACTCCAAGACTCTAGCCTTTTGGAGTTGGCCTATACGCTTCTTGTTGACATGTCCAAGACGACAATGCCACAAGGATGCCTTATCCAAACAAGTGGAAGAATCAATATGCAATACATTATTTCCTAAGTTGTCTACAACCGACACAGTTTCATATACACCATCACAAGGTAATGCTTTAAAATAAAAAACGCCATTATAAAAAGCCTTAATACCACCACATTCATTATCAATTGAAAAAGTAAATCCTTGTTTGTACAAACCATGAAAGGAAATAATATTTCTCGACATTTCAGACGAGTAACAGCATTTATTCAAATCTAATATTAACTCACTACTAAGAAATAAAGAATAAGCTCCAATCTTGGTGACAGGTGAAGCTTTCATATTCCCCATGATCAAGTTTATCTTCCTATGCTCCACATGCTCACTTCTTTTTAGGCCCTGCAAATCAGAACAAATGTGAATTTCACACCCTGTATCAAGGACCCAAGAATTAGTATATGGTGAGTTGTTAGACAATATAGTCTAAATACCTGCCTGGGTGGGTTTCACTTTCCCATCCTTAACATCCTGCAAGTACTTGAGGAATATTTGCTTCCAGTGCCCTTTTTCCTGATAGTAGAAGCCTTGAGCATCTTTTGGGTTAGAAGAGGGAGTGGCAGAACCACCTTTGGTTCCACTGGCAGAGGAGCCATCAAGAGACTTTCCCTTGGTACCCTTCAAAGGGGTCTTCCTCTTTTTCCCTTTACCTTGTCCGATTGCCAGAATAGGGGCATCAGTAGGAGTAGTAACAACATTCTTATTTGAGACTACTTTCAGCAGTCCTTAAAAGTCCTTGTAGTTTGCTAAGCGTGACTTCCTCTTTGTTCATATGATAAGTCATACGAAACTGATCATAACAAGAGGGTAAGGAGTGTAGAATAATGTCTATTGCTAACTCCTCATCAAAGTTAACATTTACCTTAAGCAACCAGTCCATGAATCTTTGCATTTTCTGTAGGTGGACCATGATTGACTCTTCATCCTTCATATTTGTTGTTATCATGGAGGTGATGATTTCATACCTTTCCCGACGAGCACACTGATGGTATCTTTCCATCAGGTCAAGGTGCATCTCATAAGGGTAGAAATCTTCATAGGATTTTCTGGAGTTCTGCTGTCATGGTGGCCAACATGATACAAGATAACTTAGTGGCATCCTTCTCATGACTAGTGTGCTCAGCAATCTCCTCGAGAGTAGTAGACGACTCATCGATGACCTTAAGATCCTTATCGAGGACATATTCCTTGTCCTCATAACGAGTGACCATCCTTATGTTCCTAATCCAATCATTGAAATTAGTGCCATCAAATACGACTCTCCCATAAAGGTTGATGAGAGAGAAGGAGTCGGTAAGGTTTGAGCCAGAAGCAGCATTGTTGGAAGACATTTGAAAAGGAAGAAATACGAGTTTAGATTAGATAAAGAGTCTTTAATAAGACACCTAAATGAAATATTAAGGCTAGGACCCAACACAATATTTAATAACTTGGAAGAGGGATGTCGTAATCCAAGCAAAAAAAATATTTGAAGGTAGGTAAATGGCGATTTACAAATTTCCACCATGAAAAACGAAATAGGTATTAGGTTTTAACTGGATTAAATCATGATTATGCCCTTCAAGTTTGTGACTGGGATACCGAGGATCACAAACAAGGTGTGAATAACCATGCAAATTAACTTGGTACTCTTAAATTTATCACCTAATCGATGTGTCAGTTAACCACAAACGCTCCACTGATCTATGATAAACCTTAAGCCACCCTTGTTAGTTCAAGTTAGTGTACCGGTTAACCACACACACTCCACTAACGACTTAGCAAGGTGCAAAGTGTAATTTCATGGGATAGTATCAATTTCACATTTTCTTTAAGTAACTAAGATTGGGAATTTATAAAATGTTTAGTTACTTTATAATTATCATTATACTTAATGAGAATCAGTGTCCTATCCTACCCGTTCGACTAACGACCCTCCACCAATCAAGGAAGTGGTTAGCGAGAATGGAGACCCATTAAATTGCCATTTTTTAGGAATCAACCTTATACCTCGCTTATAGACCAGCTTCGTGAACGAGGCCTACTAACGGTAAGACTGACTTGTTCTTATATATATATATATATATATATATATATATATATATATATATATATATATATATATATATATATATATATATATATATATATATATATATGACCGGCTTCGTGAATGAGGCCTACCAATGGTAAGACTAACTCTTTCTTATACACACACACATACACACACACACACACACATATATATATATATATATATATATATATATATATATATATATATTATTAACTTATAATACTATAAAGTATAAAGGTTGAATTTTAAACTTTTATAATTCTAAGGTTTGGAATTAAAGTTTTCTAAAGTGACTTTACAAATTTCAAAACTTGAGGGAAAGTTGTGAAACTATTCAAAACCTTTCATTTCTATAATGTAGGGTTTCAAAGCACTCCATGGATCATGGAAATGAGCCCCTTGATGAAGTGTAGGTTAAAAGCCCAAGACTTGTCTTTTCCCTATAAATTGTCATGTATTATTCATAATTAGGGTTAAGAGTGAGGCAAAATGTAGCCGCCATGTTGTGAGGTTTCTTATGCAGTGTTAAATTCTTTAGTCTATGCTTAAAGTGTAATTTATTCCTCATGTTTGAATAAATCGAGTGATCATTCGACATAATCTTCATATTTTGTGTTTGTTCTTATTTTCCGCATCTTGTTCATCAAATCTCAATTAGGGTTTTAATCTCAGAGCGGGTCTTTGAAGATCTATTGATTTTTGAAGTATTGGTTCTTGGTTTGATCATTTTCTGCACAAGTAATTGATGATTATTGGTTTTTTGGCGTCTGAGAATCAAAATTTTGTTCAAACTACCGTTCATGATATTCCTCAACGATGGTTTGGCCCATTTATTACGTTCTCTGAATTCGCTTATTGCAATCAACTAAACATGATTTTGTGATTTCCGTTCCTGCAATTTTTTTTCCTTCTGTTCCTGAATCGATTCTCATAATCAAGCCCTTTATCAAGATCGATTTTGATTTATTTGGTTTTTGTGTTCGATTTATGTCGGTATATTAATTTATCAAATATCAATTTGGCTTCCTGATTATATCGCTTTGTGAAGATTAAAGATGATATGGAGTATCGCTGATTAAGGGTTGTTGTGTGTAACAACATCTATTATAGTCAAGAATTGTTGAAGGGTTTCGCTATCTGGGTGAAAACTCAGTCGTAATGGTTGTCAATTGAACTGGATTGTATTTTGATTTGGAGGGTCAAGCCATAGAAAGTCAAAATTGGATTGCAATCTTATTCAGATTCGTGACCAGATGTGTAATACGACCGAATGAAATTGAAATTGTGAAAACTTTGTTTTGAACGGTGAATATGATCGGAACCATGTCGATTGGAATCAAAACAATGAAAAGCGAGATGAAAGCATCAATTTTTTTGGAATCGGAAATGAATGAACGATGATGAAATTGGAATCTCTGAATTGAAAGAACCTGATATCGGATTCGTAATGTACTCCATTGGGAACTAAAGAAAGAAATCTTACCTGAGAACGAATAAGTCAAACAAAAAGTCAAAATTAACTAAGTTTCGGGGTGTACTGCGAACGAAAGTCCTATCTGGGCTCGCTTTCATTTTTTTCCATGATGGTTCGTTGACAGTGAGAGCGCGAACCTATGTTCGGATTCATTTTTCTCGAGATTCATTTTGGGTGTATAATCGATGGACTCGGAACGAATGATGCACTAAACTCCGATTCGGAGCGAGCAGTCATGGATTTGCAGCGAACGTTCATAATAGTGAACTGCATTACAATCAACTACGAATGCCTTGGATTCGCACCTTGATGCTTGTAACGAATGATCCATCGGAGTTAATTAATAGGATTTAGTGATTGGCTTTCGCTTACGAACTTGTTATTGGAGTCATTCCTATGATTCTTTTAATCGTCAATAAAATGGGGAAGATGACTCCAGTCACGGGGGAGCACGATAATTTTTATCCTTTGAAGATCATTCTCATAATTTTGTCACGGGGGAGCACGATAATTTTTATCCTTTGAAGATCATTCTCATGACCATAAGAAGGCTTTATAATCACGTTTTCGATTATAAATCGGGGGAGAATTTGGTATGGCCATTCGAAATTGGATTTGTGACTTTTTAAAGTTGAACTTTTTCTGATAAAGCTTGTGGTAGAATTATGAAGGTAGCTTTTACAGTGGAAGTTCTTCATCGAGCTCTGCTAAAGCTTTTACAGAGAAATATCCTTTAGAGTGGAAGTTCTTTATCGAGCTCTGCTAAGGACTTGCTATATCTCTGACTTCTAGTATTTTCTCGATCAAGCGGCATTACGAATCTTAAAGTTTGGGTTGTTACATGATATTTTTGGATGGCTTATATCATTAGCTTATTTGAAGATCATTGTGACTTGGAGGGGGAGCTCTTCAAAGACAAGAAGTGATTCGGTTTCTTTGTTCTGAAATGGGTTTTTTATGGCGGGTTTGGTTTTAATGAAGATTTTTTTGGGATTACATTCGAAAATGAAGTTTAAAGACATTACTTCAGTGCTTGATTTATATATCCTAGAGCCCGTGTTTGAAGACTATTGAAGAATCAAGATTCGTGAATTGCTTCATCTATTCCTCATTGCAAGTTCTTTTTATTTGCTAGATGCTTGTTTTGGAAGTTAAAGCATTGTCATCCATTCCATACTTTGAGGGGGAGATTGTAGGGTTTAAAAGCACTCCATGGATGATGGCAATGGGCCCCTTGATGAAGTGTAGGTTAAAAGCCCAAGACTTGTCTGTTCCCTATAAATAGTCATGTATTATTCATAATTAGGGTTAAGGGTGAGGAAAAATGTAGCCGCCACGTTGTAAGGTTTCTTATGTAGTGTTAGATTCTTTAGTCTATCCTTAAAGTGTAATTTATTCCTCATGTTTGAATAAATCGAGTGATCATTCGACATAATCTTCATATTTTGTGTTTGTTCTTTGTTTTCCGCATCTTGTTCATCAAATCTCAATTAGGGTTTTAATCCCAACACATAACTTATGAGTTTTAATGATTTTAGTGAAAAGAATTGTGGAATTCCATAACTTGAGGACAAGTTATAGAGTACATTAAAATGCATTTAGATCAACAATTAACTAACAAGGATGTCAACTAATTTCTATGATGTAACAAAACTCATAAGCATGCACAATTCATATCAACAATTTTCAAGAATCATATGAACTTAATATAGAAACTTGAAACTTTGATAATTATCTTTGAAATTGGATAAGAAAAATCATTACCACATCAAAAACAGTTTTAACAATCTAAAAACAGTTTAGGGTATTGATCCTACTCCAATTCCAGCATTAAAACTTTAAATTATGCACTCTGGGCCTCCTACTCGTCAAGTGCATGAACCTACTCGATGAGTAGGATGAGAATTCACATGGACTCGGCGATTCCCCCCATGGACTCGGCGATTTCACTGTACAGTGAGCAGAAAAATCCATTTTTTAGCAATTTGCATCAAGTATAATTGAAAACAAGCCTAGGCTTTGATACCACTAATGGCTTTTGAGCATTCTAACACTCTTATGGTGTGTATGCAACCCTAGAAACCTTGGATCTATGTTTTCTCTATTATATATGAAAACTTTCTTTTTTCCAAGGTTTCATCCTAACTAGCATGTAGCTTAGATTCCTTAAGACTTTGTGAGCCTAGCACCCGAAATGTGATGCCTCAAATGCTTCACACAACACCACCAACAATTGGAATAACTTGACAGAAGATTACTATGCACCAAAATCGGCTAGCCCTCACTAGCATCTCTTAAGTTCCGATTTTGTTACTATAGAGCTTCTTTATATAGTGTGATGTAATTAGGGGTACACCATGCAAACCCTAATGTGCATGAATTTTCACATTCTCCATGATCCATGGGTTTTAACCTCCATGGAGCATACCTGGATCACCATATGAGTTTTAGCCCAATATAATGAATCATGGATCACAAGCCCACTATATAAGAATGAAAGATTTACACAATCTATCCCCATATATTTAATTAGTCTCTTTTGATCACAAAGTTAATTCTAAATTAATTCTTGATCAATACTAATTAAATAATAAGATTTCATATTAATATATTAGAACCTATAATATATTAACAAATCATAAGTATCCTTTTCTCATTTGTCTATCCAATTGTTCCGATGTCATTCAACCCAAATGGACCATGCTAAGCCAGGTCAAGTACATACCAAATATAGTTATGGACTTTGACACCTTATCCAATAGATCCTTCGTATCATTAGCGTTTAGTCACCACATCAGTATCCGATGTGAGGTGTTGAGTCGACCTCAGAGAGTATCTATAGCTGATGAGCATGCGGTGTTTGCTACTGATGTGATATGGGGATGTGTGCTCGATATTTTTGGTGTTGAGTTTCCGATAGATCTTGTACCGATCGTGATGGGTGAAGTCTGTCTTATTGTGGGCATGGACTGGTTGAGCTGGTTCGGAGCTGTGATCGACTGCGAGCGTCAGTTGGTTCTATACGAGACCCTAGTGGGGGAGTGCTTACAGTGTATGGCGAGGGTACCTGATCTGGGTCAGCATTCTGCTCGGCTGCCAGAGCGAAACAGAGTCTACATTAGGGTTGCAGGGGATTTATAGCGTATGTAATAGATACGAGGGTTGCTACCGAGAGACTGAGTTCTATCGTTGAGGTCCCAATAGTGAGTGAGTTTTCGTATGTTTTTCCCAAGGAGTTACCGGATGTGCCTCCCGAGAGGCAAGTGGAGTTCCGAATTGATTTGGTTCCGGGAGTGGTGCCTATCGCCAAGGCACCTTACCGCCTTGTCCCACCTGAGATGAAAGAGTTATCCTCACAGCTCTAGGAGATGTTGGGGAAGGGATTTATTAGACCGAGTAGCTCGCCATGGGGAGCATCGATCCTTGTTGGCAAGAAAAAGGATGGTTCATACCGGATGTGCATTGATTATCGGGAGTTGAACAAGCTGACGGTCAAGAACCATTATCCACTTCCAAGGATCGACGATTTATTTGATCAGTTGTAGGGGGCGTCTTGGTTTTCCAAGATCGATTTGAGGTTTGGATATCATCAGATGAGAGTCTTCAAGGAGGATATCAAGAAGACGACCTTTAGGACTCGTTACGGGCACTCCGAGTTCATGATGATGCCTTTCAGGCTCACCAATGCGTCGCCAGCTTTCATGGACCTCATGAACCGTGTGTGCAGGCCTACGTTGAATCGATCGGTGATCATGTTCATCGACGATATCTTGGTGTTTTCGAGATCCAGAGAACAGCATGAGGAGCATCTGAGAGAGATTCTTGGAGTGTTGAGATTGGAGAGGCTTTATACCAAATTCTCCAAGTCTGATTTCTGGTTACGAGAGTTCCAGTTACTGGGACACCTCGTTAATCAGAATGGGATATTGGTCGACCCGGCCAAGATTGAGGCAATAATGAGATGGGAGGTGCCGAGATCAGGAGTTTTCTGGGATTGGCCGGCTACTATTGGAGATTTATCAGAGATTTCTCCAAGATTTCCGCCCCTAACCAGGTTGACCCGGAAGGGTGTTACTTTTATTTGGGGTCCCGAGCAGAAGGCCTCATTCGAGACTCTTTTCCAGAGATTGTGCGAAGCCTCGGTGTTAGCCCCTCCCAAGGGAGTGGAGGACTTTGTGATATATTGCGATGCATCTATATCAGGGATGGGTGCGGTGCTGATGCAGAGGGGGCACGTGATAGCATACACATCGAGGTAGTTGAAGCCTCATGAGACAACATATCCCACCCACAATCTAGAGCCGGGGGTGGTGGTTTTCTCCCTCAAGATCTGGCTCCACTATTTATACGGGGTTCGGTGTACCATACACTTGGACCACAAGATCCTAAAGTATCTCATGGATCAGCCCAACCAAAATATGATACAGAGGAGATGGTTAGATGTGGTGAAAGAATATGACTGCGAGATCCCGTATCATTCGGGCAAGGCTAATGTGGTAGCCGACGCCCTGAGTCATAGAGTAGAGAGTGCTCCGATCTGAGATGTGGTTATGAGGATGACGGTGATGACTCCAGTCTTAGATACCATTCGAGAGGCACAGGTGGAGGCCGTGAGACCGGTGAACCGCAAGAGGTAGTGGGTGATTGGACATGTGTCTGAGTTTGTGATGGATAGTTGGGGGCTTATGACTTTCTGAGGGCGGATTTGGGTGCCCTATACGGGAGGAGCTCGGCATATACTGATGGAGGAGGCGCATAGATTGAGATTCTCGATCCATCCTGGGGCCATTAAGATGTATTTGGACCTGAAGAGAGATTACTGGTGGCCCTATATGAAGAGGGATGTTGCTTGGGTAGTTGAGAGGTGCTTGACCTACCGTTGGGTTAAGGCAGAGCACCAGCATCCACATGGTCCATTACAGCCTCTGGAGATTCCCCAATGGAAGTGGGAACATATCTCTATGGACTTTATCACCAAGTTACTGAGGACTGCACATGGAGCTGACACGATTTGGGTGATTGTGGACCGACTGATGAAGAGTGCTCATTTCCTCGATTTGAGCTTTTATACGGGATGAGATGCCGAATTCCCATTTGTTGGGGAGAAGTGGGGAAGAGAGTGATGGGTGGCACCGAGATAGTTCTGAAGACGACCGAGCAGATTCAGCAGGTCAGACAGAGGTTACTAACAGCCTAGAGTCGCCAGAAGAGTTACACAGATCGGCGACGTTCCAACCTAGAGTTCCAGGTTGGAGACTTTGTCCTCCTGAAGGTATCCCCATGGAAATGGGTGATCCGATTCATGAAATGGGGAAAGATGGGGCTCCAATACATCGGTCCTTTTAGAGTAACCTCCAGGGTGGGTAAGGTAGCATATCGGTTGGAGCTACCTGCAGAGTTGAGTCAGATCCATAACACCTTCCACGTGTCTCAGCTGAGGAAGTGTGTAGCCGATGAGACGACAGTGGTGCCATTGGAGGACATTCAGGTGGATGCGAGCCTGAATTATATTGAGAGGCCGATTGTGATCTCGGATCGAAAAGTGAAGGTTTTTAGCAACAAAGAGGTGTCCCCGGTTCAGGTCCAGTGGCAACATCGGAGAGGGTCCGAGCTGACTTGGGAGCCAGAATCCGAGATGCGAGAGCAGTACCCAGATTTATTTCCAGAGCATGACTACGAGGGCGAAGTCTGATTCTAGTAGGGGAGAATTATAACATCCGGACCCCCAGGTATATTATTTATTTATTATTGAGCAACTCAACGAGTTGGTGCTACAACTTGTCGAGTAGAGTCGCGTTTGGCCACGCGGGATTAATGATCTACTCGACGAGTCAGAGAGTCGACTCACCGAGTAGACGATGTGAGGTGAAACCCTAAATCCCCGGGTTTGGGGCCTATTTAAGGACACTTATAGCCTCATTTGCGGCTCACCAGCTGCTTACCTACACTGAGAGAAACCCTAATTGCCCTTTGAGCTAATCGAGAGAGTGTTGAGCTAATATTGATTATTTTTGTGCATCTTTGGAAGAGAAGAGAAGGATTTCAAGACATGAAAACGAAGAGGTTGTTAGATCTGTTGCTATTCATCCAAGAGCTTCTATGAAAGGTAAAAAGTTCATACCTTTCTCATTTTGTTGGGTAGATGTCATATTATTGGATTTTAGGTCTCTTTCCATCTAATATTGGGACTTTGAGTGTATTGAGTACATATAGATATTTGGACATTAGATATGGACCTTGTCAGGACCCTAGAGTCCAAAGTTCCCTACTTTATTCAGCCATAATAGTGCCTTTGAGTGAAAAAACCTTAATAGAGCATGTTCTTGGCATTTCAAGCCCTAAGTGCCATGCATGGACGTAAAGCTTGTGGCTTTATGTGATAAACAAGCCTTGAGAGTTTAGATCTAGAGTATGGGAGGTTTTTCTGCCTTAAAATCGTCTGAAAATGAAATGAGTCTGAATGGGCTCACCGAGTCAATAAGCCGGCTCGACGAGTCGGTTAGGGTTTGTCCCGATGAGCTAGATCATGCGATAGCTCGGTGAGTTAGCGGTTAATTCAACGAGCTGAGTTGGACCTTCACGAGACTTCTGAGGAAACAGTGGACTCAATGAGTCACATGAGTGCACTCAGAGAGTTAGGTCAAATTTGGACTGTTGACTTGAGTTTGATTTCTGTTGACTTTAGGGTTTGGTCAACATGAGTAATGGAGACCATGGAGGGGTAAAATGGTATTTTATCCATCTCAAGAGTTAGAGAGAAAGAGAGAACAACCTTTGGTGTATTTTGAGTATGAGTAGAGTATTAATTAGAGATAATTATTCTATGTGTTAGGCGGAGGCTAGTTCGAGATTCCGTGTACGAGATAGTTACTTGCTAGCTACGAGGTGAGTCTTCTCACTATACATACCTAGAGTGGTAATCTGAGTTGTGTGACCGGAGGGTCTTATCCGTTTATTTGAGTACTGTGATATCCTGCATTATGTCTATGTGATTTATGTTGTGTATTATTCTGAGCTTACCAAGTTAGGATCGAAGGGTCCACCCTAGCTAGGACCGGAGGGTCCACTCGAGTTGTAGGACTGGAGGTTCCCACTAAGCACAAGACCGGGGGTCCATAACAAGCTGTGTGTGTTGGATTAATGTCTAAGTCCATAACTATAATTGGTAAGATTTGACCCGACCCAGCATGGTCCATTTGGGTTGCATGGCATCATGCATTTGGATAGACTATAATGAGAGAAATAACACTTAAGATTTGTCAATATATTATAAGTTCTAATATATTAATAAGATTATTTAATTAGTATTGATCAAGAATTAATCTAGGATTAATTAAGTGATCAAAAGAAGACTAATTAAATATATGGGTTGATTGTGTAAATCATCCATACTTGTATAGTGGGCTAATGCTTCAAGGATTGTCAAGTTGGGCTAAAACCCATAAGATGCTCCATTGTATATTTGAACCCATGGATCCAAGGAAATGGAAAGCCTTGACAATTAGGGTTTACCTTAATTATCACTAACTATATAAGCATCTTATTGTTGACAAAATCGGACACTATGAGTGATCGAAAGGGCTAGCCGATTTTCTTGAAGTGTAGATTTCGCTCTAATCTGTTCCATGTGTATTTGGTGTTGTGTGAACCATTTGAGGTGTCACACTTGGGGCACTAGGCACTCAAGCTTGATGAACACATTCTACATCAAAGAGGTATGTAATTCTAACTTGATATACTCATATGAATCAATGTTATTATGCTAGTTAGGATGATACCTTGGAAAGTTCATATTTGTATGTATAATAGAGAAAACATAGATCCAAGGTATTTAAGGTTTCATGTACACTTAGGAGTGTTAGAATGCTCAAAACCCAACAGTGGTATCAGAGCCCAGGCTTGTTTTCAATTATACTTGATGCAAATTGCTGAAAGATGCTGAAAAAATCAATTTTCTGGCTTTCTGGGCACTGGACTTGCTGAGTCCACTGATGAACTCGCCGAGTCCATGAAGAAAATCATCCTACTCGTCGAGTAGGTTGTTACACTCAACGAGTAGGAGCCCCAGACAACATATTTTCGAGTTTTTGGCTTGAAATCGACTAGGAACATTACCCTAAGCTGTTTTTGGACTTATAAACTTGTTTTTGATGTGGTAATGTTCATGCTAATCCAATTTCAGAGATAATTGTGCTTTAATCCCGCGTCCAATATGATTTCTACTCGACGAGTTTGGGGCTTACAACTCATTGAGTAGCTCTACAAAAGCGAATAAAATATAATTAAATGTGTACTAGGAATGACGCGTTACAGCAGCCCTGTCGACTCCCCCAGCTGACAATACCAACATATCATCCAATTAAGGTCGCTTCATGTAACACCCGATTCCTAGTACGCAGTTAATTCAATCATTTCTTGTGTTTTTCTCTGAGACTCGACGAGTTTGATGCCCAACTCATCGAGTAGAGTCAAGATCCACGGACAGCTTAAGTGACCTACTCGACGAGTCGGAAGACTGACTCGGTGAGTAGCTGCTATTAGAGTAAAACCCTAAATTTGAGGGTTTACACCCTATATAAATGCCTCATCTCGGTCTCCATCATCCCTATCACTCCCAGAAAGTTGTACATCGAAACCCTAGCCGTTCTTATTGGGTTTTTGAGCCTTATGGTGCTACTTTTTGTGTTTGAAGCTTGGAAAGGAGAAGGAGACTTGTGAGACCAAGGGGAAACAAGAAGATCCAGGGTTTGGAGCTCATTTTCAGCTTATTGGAGGTATGAAGCTTAACCTTTGTCTATAGATCTTGATTTTGGGCCTTTTCCTACATCTTTCTAAGCCCTAGAGAGGTTGTATTCGGCATTAAGCGGTGGAAGTAAGTGTATGCTTTGGATCCAAGTCTATTGGGGGGTCTTATGGCATAAAGGTGCCCATTTTGCTGCCATGAACAACCCATGCACCTTAGAGACCACCTTTTATGGCTTTTTGGGCCAAAGACCCCTTGCATGTTCACCAAGTTGGAAACTTTACATATGAAGTGGACATTATGAGGCCAGTTCTATGATTTTGTGGTGTTAAGACCCATTTAAATCGACTGTATAATATTGTTCAAGGATGGACTCGACGAGTTGTTCGTGGGACTGGCGAGTCGTGGTGTAATGACCACCAAATCCTTTCTGTGGATGGACTAGTTGTTAGGGAGGAAAGTCCCGTAGATGTTTATACATTAAAAGGGACCTAGGAATCATGGGGCTCGACGAGTGTATGAACAGAATCAGCGAGTCCAAGGCAATCTCCCAATATTTGAAGATGGACTCGACGAGTTGTTCATACAACTCGACAAGTTGTAGACCGGACACATTCTTATGAGGGAGATGAACTCGACGAGTTCAAGGAAGAACTCGGCAAGTCGGATGAAGATGGTCCCGATGGTTTGAATGAAGGAGAACCCATCGAGTTCTTGATAGACTCGACGAGTGTAGTCGGGGTTGGATCGGGTTAGCAGAATATAGACTCGATGAGTTGGTAGACCAACTCAGCGAGTCAGGTCAACTGGGTGTTGACTTTGACCAATGTTGACTTTGCCTGGTTTCGGTATTGACCCTGGTTAGGGTTGTATGTTTTGTTTGATGACTTGAAGATTGTCTTGTAGGGATTAAGTAGTCGAGGAGAGCCTACCTTAACGCCAAGGACAGTTCAGACACTACACGACATCGAGGTGAGTTACCTTCCAGTAGAAGTGGGTCTAAGGCACCAATGTCGGCACACTAGTCATTGTTAGTTGGGATGATTATCTTTGTGATAATTGTATGGGCTGTTATTGTTGGATATGTGAGTATGCTAGATTGCTAGATATGTGAGTATGCTAGTTTGCTAGTTGCTATGTTATGTGAGATAGTATCAGTAGAAAGGGACTAGTCCCCGATTTGGTCTCTAAGACCAATGGGTAGGTAGGACACCCCAGATATGTCTGACAACATGATTATGATATGATATTATGTGTTAGTAGTTGGGGTGAAATAGTCCCTGTGTTCGGTTGAGATAGACCGGAGGGTAGGTCAGCACCCGAAAATAGCTTGACATGGGTAGGTCAGCACCCCAGAATAGCTTGACATGGGTAGGTCAGCACCCCAGAATGGATTGACATGGGTTGGTCAGCACCCCAGAATGGCTTGACATGGGTAGGACGGGCACCCCATAATTGCCCGGCAGTATGTATGCTATGTGATTGTATTGGTATGTGGTATGATGGGGGAACTCACTAAGCTTTGTGCTTACAGTTTCAGTTTTGGTTTCAGGTACCTCTTCGTTCAAGGGGAAGGAGTCGGCGTTGTAGCAGCGCATCACACATACACACATGATTTCCGCTTAGAGTTTTTTGGGATTGTACTCTAATATTTCGTTACTTCAGATGATTTGGTTTTGAGACATGATATTATGGTTTTATGTATTGACATGATCTTGGCAATGTTTTGATAAACTAATTTGTAAATCACTTAATTAAAAAATAAATTTTTGGCCTCAAATTTTGGGATGTTACAAGTTGGTATCAGAGCCTTGGTTTAAGGGATTCGGGCACACTCTCAGGTGTGACTGAACTCAAACTAATGGCTGGGTAAGGAAAAAAAATTCAAAGGGAAATCTTTTTTTATAAAAAGAACTTGAAAAGGAAAAAGGATTTCAAAAAGGAAGTAAGAACTTTGAAAAGAAAACAGTGTGAGATGCGTGCAACCGGCCAAGCTCAAGTAAGTTTTCCTCAAGATACCCATACTTGTTATGTTACATTACATGATATATGATTCTTAGAACTGCATGCTAGATTAGGGCTAAGGATCTAGGAGGATGCCTTTTATGCATGATATATGATTCTGAGAACTGCATGCTAGATTAGGGCTAAGGATCTAGGAGGATGCCTTGAATGCCTGTTGTATGAGTTGCATGCTAGGATAGTTTAGTCAGCGGTAGGATAACCTGATTAGGCTATGATTGATATGGTCACTCAATGCACTAATGTTGATTGCCTTGTGCTATAGGGGTCCTGGATAACTTTAACTAACTAGTGAGCGGATATCTAACAGTATTCACAAGCTAGTTAGGGAGAGGATGTAGGGACTCCTAGTGCGGCTGATGACAGAGAGTAGGTCAGAAGGTGCCCTAGGAAAGCCTAGGATGGGACTAGTGGAAAGCAGTACTAGTAAGGGACTTGGTGAAGTTGAAGCAATCCTTGAGGAAGGTACGGATATATGTGGAAGGTAGTATGGTCCCGTACTACTGGAAAGTAGAGGATCCATACTCGAGTCAAGGAGGGTCGAGATGGAACCAGGAAACTTGGAGTGTGTGAGAGACCTCTCGAGAGTAAGTATGATCCTGACATTTATGTGTTTATTTTCAGAATGGTGGTCACACGATATGGAGCACGGGGACCAGGATCTGGGTCAGGATCAGGATCAGGATCAGGCTCGGGTGCGGGATCCGAACAGGTTGACGACAGGCTACTCGAATTCATCGCGTCTGAGATCACGAGAGGTATCCTTGAGTCGACCCCAGTTATTTTCGGGTCGATCAAGGAGGGGATTATCGAGGTGATGGAGGATCGCCTCTGATCATTCAGGAGTGATTTGGCGTATGGACAAGCAGGTATGCGCACTGTCCTTCAAGGACTTCAGAGGCAGTAGTGCGCCGGACATTCACGGGGTGAAGGACCCCATTGCTGCCAGGAAATGGATCGCAGACATTGAGTCTATGTAGTTAATGAGCTTCTGCCGGCAAGGGTCGAAGGTCTGACTTGTTGCGGGATGTTTGAGGGATAGAGCTAGAGATTGGTGGGAGTCGGTTTGTGACTCATTGGGAGCCCCAACCGTCAAGGCTATGACTTAGTAAGATTACATGACCAGATTCAGGGCTGAGTTTCCGCCGACTGTGGAGCTTCAGCAACTGGTCAGGGAGTTTTTTGATATGAGGTAGATGACTGAGACAGTGGCGGAGATCACTGCCAAGTTCAGGGAGAGGGCCTTGTTGGTACCTCAGTATGCAGGGGATGAGGAGATGCAGAAGACCCGCTACCATGATATGTTGAGGGCTGATATTCGGGAGCATGTCAGCTATTCGGCCTGCCCGACCCTAGAGTCCATGATTGCCAGGGCGCGGGAGAGGGAGCTCGATTCGGAGCACGCCAGGAAGAGGAAAGCAGAGTCTGAGCAGGTGACAGGGATTTCGGGGAAGAAACCCAAGGGATCCGACTTACGGTCGGAGGGCCAGCCGGGCTAGAGCCGCAGCAGGAAATGCGGCAGGCCGCATGAGGGAGCTTGTAGGGCGGGATCAGCCGGCTGCTACAAGTGCGGCAATACAGGGCACTTTGGCAGGGATTGTACTGCCCCGACCCCACAGTGTAGATGTCCGACCTGATTTGTTTCCATTGCAATCAGAGGGGTCATAAGAAGGCCAACTACCTTAGATTGACAGCAGTGACAGCAGCAGCGCCAACGGCGACACCGACTCCAGCGAAAGTGCAGGTTACGGATGGCCGGAAGGCCAAGGCAGAGGCTCCAGTAGTGCAGAGCCGAGCATTTCAGTTGATAGCTGAGGAGGCACGCGCTGCACCCGATGTGGTGACGGGTACGATTTCTTTCTTATGCTTTTGTTTTATGTCACTGTGATTTTGATATGTTATGTATGTATTCTGTTTAGGATCGTTCCATGTGAATGGTCAGTTCAGGTATTGTTTGATTCGGGTGCTACCCGATCGTTTGTCTCTCTTGCACTTAGCAAGAAGTTTCCTGTGTCTTCGGGCATGTTGGATTGCCCTCTAGAGGTTGATATTGCGGGCGACCTGTCAGTGCGAGCATTAGAGGTTTACCGAGATTGTGTTTTGAGGATGTTCGAGGAGCGCTACCTAGTAGATCTGGTTCCCATACCTTTGCGGGGGAACAAGGTTATTATTGGTATGGATTGGCTAAGCCCCAATGGAGCAGTGATCGACTGTGCGTAAAAATTGGTGCGGATCAGGACCCCAAGTGGGGGAGAGCTGGTGATTCAGGGCGAGAGGCCACAGCAAGGACCAGCCTTATCTTCAGCTACAAGAGCTAGGCGCTACCTTTAGCAGGGTTGTGCAGGATTTGTCGCATATGTTATGGATACCCGGGAGGCGGGTAAGGCGACAGTGGGCGATGTGCTAGTGGTATGAGAGTTTGCGGATGTATTCCCCGAGGAGTTGCATGGGACACCTCCGGAGAAGCAGGTAGAGTTCAGGATCGACCTAGTCCTTGGTGCGGATCTGATAGCCAAGGCACCATATCGATTGGCTCCTCATAAGATGCAGGATTTGTCTACACAGCTGCAAGAGCCGTTAGACAAGGGATTCATTAGACCGAGCAGTTCACCCTGGGAAGCCCCGATTCTGTTTGTGAAAAAGAAGGACGGGTCGCATCGGATGTGTATAGATTATCGGGAGCTGAATAAGGTAACGGTGAAGAATCGTTGCCCAGTTCTAAGGATCAATGACCTTTTTGACCAGTTACAGGGAGCATCAGATTGATTCTCCAAGATTGATTTGCGTTCAGGGTATCATCAGATGAGGGTCAGAGAGGAAGATGAGCAGAAGACTGCTTTTTGGACGTGTTATGGCCACTATGAGTTCGTGGTGATGCCTTTCAGGCTCACCAATGCTCTTTCCGCGTTCATGGACCTCATGGCCGCGTGTGCAGACCGATGTTGGATCGTTCTATGATAGTTTTCATCGATGAGATCTTGGATTATTCCAAGACGCGAGAGCAGCATGAGGAGCACTTGCGAGAGGTGTTGGATACTTTGAGGAAGGAGAGCTTATATGCTAAGTTCTCCAAGTGTGAGTTTTGGTTGTACAAGGTGCAGTTTCTTAGGTACCTTGTTAACCAGGACGGGATTTTGGTTGATTCGGCCAAAGTGGAAGTCGTAATGAGATGGGAGGTTCCGAGGTTTCCATCCGAGATTTGGATCTTTCTGGGACTGGCAGGCTACTATCGGAGATTCACTCAGGACTTCTCTAAGATAGTCGTGCCCCTGACACAGTTGACAAGGAAAGCCGTGGTCTTTCGCTGGGGGCCTGAGCAGCAGGCCGCATTTGAGACGTTGAGATAGAGATTGTGTGAGGCGCTAATCTTAGCCCTGATAGAGGGCATGGAGGACTTTGTAGCATATTGTGATGCGTCCATCTCCGGATTGGGCGTGATATTGATGCAGCGAGGGCATGTTATTGCTTACGCTTTGAGGCAGCTGAAGCCTCACGAGGCGAATTATCCGACACACGATTTGGAGTTGGGGTTTGTTGTTTTCGCCCTCAAGATTTGGCGCCATTACCTCTATGGGGTTCTTTGTACCATTTACACGGACCACAAGAGCCTGAGGTATCTCATGGACCAGCCAAATCTGAATATGAGGCAGCGTCGGTGGCTTGATGTGGTGAAGGATTATGATTGTGAGATCCTCTACCACTCGAGGAAGGCCAATGTCGTGGCTGATGTGCTTAGCCACAAGGCAGCACCGATCAGGGACATCTGTCTGAAGATGACAGTTGTAACTCCGTCGTTGGAACAAATTCGGGAGGCCCAGCAGGAGGCCATGAAGGAAGAACATCAGAAGAGAGAGCGAATTGTGGGTCAGGTTTCCTCCTTCGACTATGATAGCCGGGGATTGTTAACTCTTCACCGTAGGATGTGAGTCCCTTATCATGGGGGTGTGCGCTAGGTATTGATGGCAGAGGCGCACAAATCCAGGTTCCCTATCCATCCTGTGGCGACGAAGATGCACAGGGATCTTCGTCTCAATTATTGGTGGCCCTGTATGAAGAGGGACATAGCTTGGTCTGTGGAAAGGTGCCTGACCTGCAGAAAGGTCAAGGATGAGCACCAGAGACCAAACGGAAAGGTCCAGCCGTTGGATATCCTGCTGTGGAAGTGGGAGGATATTACCATGGACTTCATTACGAAGCATCCCAGAACCGCGTGAGGAGTGGATTCGATTTACGTCATCGTTGATCGATTGACTAAGAGCGCCTATTTTATTCCAATTCAGGAGAGTATTTTGGTCGAAAATATGGTCGACATCTATATCCGGGAGGTAGTGGTGCGGCACGGGGTGCCAGTTTTAGTGATTTCAGACAGGGATGTGCGGTTCACTTCCAAGTTTTGGAAGAAGTTTAATGATGAGATGGGTACACGACTACATTTAAGCACCGCCTTTCACCCACAGACAGATGGTCAGAGCGAGCGGACCATCTAGATACTAGAGGATATGCTTCAGGCATGCATTTTAGACTTCGGAGGTAGTTGGGATACTTACCCTCCGCTGGCAGAGTTATCCTATAACAATAGCAATCATGCGAGTATCGACCGTCCTCCTTTCGGGATGTTGTGTGGGAGGAAGTGCAGGACCCCAATATGCTGGGGAGAGGTTGGGCAGAGAGTCATGGGGAGTACCGAAGTGGTACTCAAGACTACGGAGAGGATCCAGTAGGTTCGGAGCAGGCTTCTGACTGCTTAGAGTTGGCAAAAAAGTTATGTCAACAACCTTCGGTCAGACCTGGAGTTTCAGGTCGGGGATATGGTGCTCCTAAAGGTGTCACCATGGAAGGGCGTCATTCGATTCAAGAAGCGAGGCAAGCTGGGCCCCAAGTATATTGGACCCTTCAGGGTTATGACCCGAGTGGGCAAGGTGGCATATAGGATGGATCTGCTAAGTGAACTCAGTTAGATTCATATCACTTTTCATGTCTCCCAGTTGCGGAAATGCCTGGTAGACGATTCGGCGGTGGTGCCTTTAGAGGATATTCAGGTTGATGACAGCCTGAACTACATCGAGCGGCCAGTGGCAACCCTTGATAGGAAGTCAAAGGATCTGAGGAACAAGAGAGTGGAGCTAGTAAAGGTGCAGTGGCAGCACTGAAAGGGCTCGGAATGGACCTGGGAGCTGGAGGACGAGATGAAGGAGCAACCGAGATTTTTCAGGATCGAGCAGCAGACTCTGAGGACGAAGTCTAAGATAAGTGGGGGGAGATTTATAACCCCCGATTGTTACACACAGTTAATTCAGGCATTTCTTGTGTTTTTCTCTGGGAATCGACGAGTTGGAGGCCTAACTCGTCAAGTAGATTCGAGATCCACGGACAGTTTAAGTGACCTACTCAACGAGTCAGAAGACTGACTCGGCGAGTATGTTATGTTTGAGTAAAAACCCTAAATTTGAGGGTTTGCACCCTATTTAAACGCCTTATCTCAGCCTCCATCGTCCCTATCACTCCCAGAAAGTTGTATATCGAAACCCTAGCTGTTCTTATTGTGTTCTTGAGCCTTCTGGTGCTACTTTTTGTGTTTGAAGCTTGGAAAGGAGAAGGAGACTTGTGAGACCAGGGGGAAACAATCTAGGTTTTGGAGCTCATTTTCAGCTTATTGGAGGTATGAAGCTTAACCTTTTTCTATATATCTTGATTTTGGGCCTTTTCCTACATCTTTCTAAGCCATAGAGAGGTTGTATTCGAGATTAAGTGTTGGAAGTCAATGTATGCTTTAGATCCATGTCTATTGGGGGGTTTTATGGCACAAAGGTGATGGGTCTTAGCCATAAGAACATCCTATGTGCTCATACAAACCCTAATGCTTGGATCTAGGTTTCTCTATTGTACGTGCAATTCATCCAAGACTTTAAACCCTAGATCTAGCATATGATAATCAATATTAACATAATAATGGGTTTAAGATATTACATTGATTGTTATGTAGCAATAACAATCTCAAATCCTCCTTGTATTGACTTTAGAAAGCTTAGAGTCACAATTGTCACTCCTCTAATGGTTCACAAACACCAAAAGCAAGAGGATGAAGAATAAGGAGAGTGGAGGCTACCCAAAACGTGTGGAAACCCTAATCAACAAGTTCACCACGTTTTTGAGCCTTAAGGGTCCTTTAAATAGTGAGGTTATTAGGGTTATCTAACAAGGAAACCCTAATTTGGATGCTTAAGCCCTAAGCAACCCATGGACTCCTTATTTCTAATGGGTTTCCCCATAGAATTCGTCCACCCCTTTAATATGGAGTCCATTAGCTCAATATTCAACTATCATACAATTGACAGTTCTAGTCCCTTCTGTTCAATTAATGTCTTTTAGCCACAAAATTAATTCCTAATTAATTATTGACTAATATTAATTAAACAATATGATTTCTCCTTTAATATATCATTCTCATAATATATTAATAAATCATAATTAATCATTTCTCTCCATAATTCATCCTATCAAGTTGCTTTGGTGAAGGCGACCCAAAAGGACCATGCACCATCGGGTCAAGTACATACCAAAATAGTTATGGACTTAGACACTAATCCAATAGTCTCCCACTAAGATAAGTCTAATAACTATTCTGCGTATGGCTTCAGATCCTGATCTGCAATCGTAGCTTTCCAAAGCCGCTGTCAACTCTGATCTTATCAGATACGCATGTCCTTTAGATAAGGGATCATATATTCCTCCAGTCTAGATATCGTACAGATATGAGACATGAACTTAATCATTCCCTCTATACTATTTCCCGACTTCAGATTTATGGTGATTGACAATAGACTACAATTGAAAACATCAATTTTGTCCCAGCTTGGCCAAGCGCTTAGATGTCATCACTAAATCATCGAGGGGCCCAAAGATATAACTTTTATCCTACTTTGGATAAAAGGAATGGATAAACTTTGACTCAATGCTCGCTTGCACTCACTTACCGAATTACACACAACAATATGTTTTATAACACCAAGTTACTGGTGCGTTTACATATTATCAATGTGCAACCGACTCGCAAGATACAACTCACACATCTCGGTTTCAAGAATATAAGATGTTATCGTCTCACCTATCACTCGTGATAAAATCCATGAAGTGATCCAAGTGAGTGTGGGTTTAATCCAATGCTCAAATCATATTCATAAGCACTCATGAACGTTGCAGCAAACAATTGCTTATGTCTAATACACTTTAGACAATCCACACACCAATTCACGACAGTCTTCATTCATACCTACTTCCAACATATGAACGACTGTGGTCCGTTTGAATAATTTGATTGTTCTGAACCAATTAAATTATTCAGGAAGTCAAAACATGCAAAGTGAAACACAAGAATAATACTAATCCCATATGGCCTCAAACCTTTGAGTATAAATAAAACACCTTTTATTTATCACTACATCGATTACTCATTATTTGTTGTTTCGGGTAATCAACTTCTTATTTGAATTATAACTATACTTGTCCCATGCTCTTAGCATGCACACAATGTTTACCTATGGTCCTTACTTTGTGAAATAGGTCAAATGAACACATTTCCAATCACACTCATTTCACAACTCCCAACCCATATTATAAGTATAAGAATATCAAATTCTTGTCACTTATAGAATATGTTAGATTCTAACATTTTATGCAATGATTCTTTTGTAATGTCACTGCACTAAGGTCACAATGACTATTGCCAATGAATTACAAAGCTCTCTATCAGAAATTGTTACAAGACAATCCCATAGATGTGATGTCTCTCACTCAAAGTACATTCCTTTGAACATCCTTCTTGCATAAAAGTTTCTAATCTAGACATAGATTCTTAATATCCAACTCCCAATATGGAAACCTTTCCATACTTACCATATGACAACTCATTCTTAATAGAATCTTATCTATTCATAATAATGTCGATATGCTCCATCCAATATCATACTTCCAATTACTCACAAGCGACCAATCCTTAGCAAGCTTTGGATCGTCCTTTGATAGTTGTTTAATTATCTTAGTCAAAACCGATTCTAGTCCTTTTTCCCTCTAAATGCGCTAGACATTTGGAAAATTTTAGAATGTTCAAATATTATAGTATTTGCAACCGATCCTATACCCGAATCGTATGGGACACGATGCATAATGTCTTACATAAAGATATGATGCTTTATCAATCTTCTGCCATAATATTTTATATGTCTCGTTCTTACAATTCGAACTATGAAGAGGGATACCGTAATCATAATCGAAATTTAAGAACACACTATGTATCCTTGACTAAATCTAAGCCTTTATATTTGAAATGAAGTACAATATTCTCTCCCTTAATTATAGCAAAACAACTATTCAATCCTTACGACTTTGTAAAGTATAACTCTTGTTTTCTATAATTAATATTGCTAACTTGCAATACTTGCCTTAATAATCATACAAGCATAACATTTATGCTCCCACTATCACGATGATTATTATAAACATAGCACTTATGCTCCCACTAGCTTTGACATGTATTCAGAAACAGCTTAACTATCAGAAAAACAATACCTATTGAATTTCTTAAGTTCATATTTCTAATACATAATGCTTTGATAATCTTTTATCAAGCCTCTTAGTCTTATACACCATTGCATTAGATAGCTCATATGCGTGTCTAAACAATTCAGACTAATTGCCAAATCTCACAATTCGAATTATGGAAAGGGATACCATAACCATAATCAAATTTGAGAATACAATTTTACAATCGCTATCTTCTTAAAATTTCTCTTAGTGAAAGCATTTCCTCACAGTCATCTTCATGAAATAGGGAATCTTATGACACTTAGATTTTAATGGTGTATTTGTTCTTATCCATGCGAATTTGTCAAAACCAAAGTTTGCGACAAATCCAAACCCTTATGGACCGAACTTTTCTTAACCTTGAACTCTTGTCTTATGGTAACACGGCTGCCCACCATGTCTTCCAAGTAGTTAAGCAGCTCACCCTTTCTTATCATTGTACTTTTCATTGATCAAGGTCCTTTCCTTTTATGCATTCAAATGAGAACTCATAGAACTCACATGCATAATTAACTCAATTGGAATTGCATAGAAACCAGATAGTGTCAACACGATAGGTTGTAGACCTCAACTCGTGTGCTAGTGATGATCGATAAGGTTTATTCTTGGTAAGTTCTTGAACCTTTTCAAGACCATTAAGACTCCCACTGACTCCTTGGCATATAAGATTCTCTTGTCAATAAACATTTCTTGACAAACAAATATTCAAGAGTTAGTGTAGCTTTTATCAAGACATAACACTTCATAAAATTGGTCCTAGTTGGTCTTTGTCTTATCCAAGACATTAGAACTCTCCACAATCTTAACTCTAATACTTGTTTTGGAACGAAGTATGATTGACTTCTTGATTTTAACCATTTCTTTAATTCTTTATTCCTCTTCTCAGACATACAATTGTAATAAGACTCACTTAGAGGATCAATTGAGATATGGTTCTTAATCATTAAGACCTATCATAAGACATAATAAAAGGTACTCTCCCTTCTTCTTAGAATAGAGAAACTTTTACTTTCTGCCTACTTGATTCTTCTTATTCGTTTTGCTATTGATTTAAACTTTTTCAATCAATTCAGAATTACACTTACTCTTATAAGTATAATCATATTTACTAAACCTTTACTAATCATGACGAATATCTTTGTTACTCTTGTGGTGGACTTGATCAACACACAACATTGTGTACTCGATCTCCTAGTTCTTCACTTGACACTTTGTCAGCGAATTAGTCTAATTTCTAAATATGAAATTTCTCATTCATCGTGCAACCAAGTTGCATGATTCCAAGTTTCTGTCCAATTGAAACTTGGGCGATGAGAAACTTTCCCTATTTGGTAAATTCTTGACCTTTCCACAAATAACATAATTATGAATCAAATCCATTATTGCTAATAATAGAAACTTTCAAACATCAATTTTTCATACACGCCATTGCAAGGATAAAAAAAATCAAAATTTATTTTATTGCGGAAAAATTTGTCCTTACAATGCAATTCAATTGAAAAACTATGTTAATACATATTTCTTAGCAATCTTATTCTAACTCCAAGTAGTAGCTCAAGATTCTAATCATCAAGTAATGCGATCAAAATCCATTTCTTCACGATTAGATTCCGCTCACTTCTTTCTTAAGTTTCCTCTCTTTTCTTCGATCCTACAAAACATCAATTGTAATCTTATCACATTATGTATTAAGAATCTAGAATAGGAACTTAAAAGAGTTAGTTAATGGATTTTACCTAAAGCAGAGCCATACGTTTGACTCTCCCATCTCTTAGATCTCTTAGGTAAATAGGGCAACTTCGCTTCCAATGCCCCTTCTCTTGGCAATAAAAGCAAATTGACTCTTTTGGAATAGCACATGGAACTACTTCAGACTTTGCCTTTCTCTTATGATCAAACCTTTTGATCATGGCATGCCTTTCGTTGCCATTGCCTATATCCATAGAGGTCTGGAAGGCAGATTCACCAATCAACTTTGCTTTTCCATTGCGCCAAACCATTGCTGATTCAGCAGCAATAAGCATATAGGTGAGATTTATGAGGGTCACGTCGCGGTTTATCATATAGTACTCTCTTACGAACTCACTATACGAGTTAGGAAGTGACTGAAGAACCCAGTCAACAGCCAACTCCTCACAGACAACGGATCCCAACATTCTTAACCTATCAATGTGTGACTTCATCTCTAGGACGTGTGCACACATCGACTTTCCTTCTTCATGTTTACTTACCAAAAGGGCTTGAGTAAGTTTGAACTTTTCAAGCCTTCGACCTTGTGGGTTAGGGAGAATAATTAGAGGAGGTGGAGGAAGTGAAGCATGATCTCTTGTTCCTCGATCGAATCGTGGAATATCGTCTTCATGTGGAAAGCTTGTTCCACGGGATTTGGGAAGACTATAGTTGTCGTACTTTGACATCTACAAAACGGGAGAAAAATAAATTCAAGTTAGGTTATTGATTGAGTCCTTAATAAATCACCCAAATGAGATACTAAGGCTAGGACCCAACACAATATTCAACAACTTGGGAAAGGGATGCCGTAACCCAAATTGCAGAACATTTGAAGGTAAGTGAATGACAATTCACTAATTTTCCACCATGAAAAAACGAAAAACATACTAAGTTTTAAATGCTTTGAAAACTCCTAGATCCTTTGAGATTCATTGAACTTTTCAATGGCATGTTTAAATCTCGATATGCCCCTCTAGTTTGTGACTGGGATACCGAGGATCACAAAGTGGGTGTGAATAACTATTCAAACTTACATGGTGCCCCCACATGTTACAGTCACCTATTCGATGTGCCAGTTAACCACACACGCTCCACCGAACTATGACAAACATTGAGTCACCCTTTTCTACCTTTGCTTAGAACCATGTAGTGTGTCGGTTAACCACACACGCTCCACTAACGTCTTTGCAAGGGCACAAAGTGTAATTTCATGGAATTGCATCAATTCACTTTTGCCTAAAGTAACTAAGATTGGGAATTTTAAAACATTTAGTTACTTTTGTACTTCATTATAATTATAATGGAAAGTTTATGTCCTATCCTACCCGTTCGGCTAACGACCCTCCACTAGTCAAGAGTGCGGTGGGTAAGAGTGGATACCCATTCAATCGCCATTTTATAGGCAATTTCCTTAAACACCCCTTATAGACCAGCTTCGTGAATGAGGCCTACTAACGGTAAGACTGACTTTTACTCATACATATATATATATATATATATATATATATATATATATATATATATATAATGTTAGACTTTTAATGTTATATATAGTATAGGGTGTATTTTACACTTTTAAAATACTAGGTGTTCTAATTTAATAAATTATACCTTTAATTTAATTAAATGTAAACCAAAACTTTATGGGTTTATTAAGTCTCCTTTAATTATACACTTTTAATTAATTAATAAAATCATAAGGGTGCGATTTGAACTTTTCAAAACTATACTAGGGTTTTAGAATTAAACATTTCTAAATTAAACTATTAATCAACTTTTAAATTCCAAAACTTGAGGGTAAGTTTTGAAACTTTTCAAAACACAAGGATCAAATATCAAATAACTTAAATTAAACAATTAATCTAATTATTATCTAATTTGACCTAAAATCAATTTCTTGCAAGATAAGTTACCCAATTAATACAAATAATCAAACTTTAATCAAATAAGGAAGTTATTATCTAATTAATTGGTAATTATCTTATGTTTAATCAAGGATACACTCAAAATATGATTAAAATTTGAATTTTAATGACCCAAAACAGTTAAGGCAAGTATCCATGACCAAAACAGCAAGAAATCCCGAACATGCCTCATTTTGACGCTCGAACTCGCCGAGTTCCTCTATGGACTCACTGAGTAGGAGCCAACTCGCCGAGTCGAGATTGGAACTCGCCAAGTTCATCAGTCAGAAAGCCAAAATTTCGATTTTGCAACAAGAATGAACATGAAAAGCAACAATACAATAGAAACCAATCAAGGCTCTGGTACTACTGATGGGTTTTAGCCATAAGAACATCCTATGTGCTCATACAAACCCTAATGCTTGGATCTAGGTTTCTCTATTGTACATGCAATTCATCCAAGACTTTAAACCCTAGATCTAGCATATGATAATCAATATTAACATAATAATGGGCTTAAGATATTTCCTTGATTGTTATGTAGCAACAACAATCTCAAATCCTCCTTGTAATGACTTTAGAAAGCTTAGAGTCACAATTGTCACTCCTCTAATGGTTCACAAACACCAAAAGCAAGAGGATGAAGAATAAGGAGAGTGGAGGCTGCCCAAAATGTGTGGAAACCCTAATCAACAAGTTCACCACATTTTTGAGCCTTAAGGGTCCTTTAAATAGTGAGGCTATTAGGGTTATCTAACAAGGAAACCCTAATTTGGATGCTTAAGCCCTAAGCAACCCATCGACTCCTTCCTTAAAGGCCTAGGACGATTTCTAATGGGTTTCCCCTTAGAATTCGTCCACCCCTTTAATATGGAGTCTATTAGCTCAATATTCAACTATCATACAATTGATAGTTCTAGTCCCGTAAGTTCAATTAATGTCTTTTAGCCACAAAATTAATTCCTAATTAATTATTGACTAATGTTAATTAAACAATATGATTTCTCCTTTAATATATCATTCTCATAATATATTAATAAATCATAATTAATCCTTTCTCTCCATAATTCATCCTATCAAGTTGCTTTGGTGAAGGCAACCCAAAAGGACCATGCACCATCGGGTCAAGTACATACCAAAATAGTTATGGACTTAGACACTAATCCAACAAAAGGTGCCATTTTGATTCCATGAACACCCCATGCACCTTGGAGGCCATCTTTTATGGTTTTTTGGGCCAAAGACCCCTTGCATGTGCACCAAATTGGAAACTTTATGTATGAAATGGACATTAGGAGGCCAGATTTATGATTTTTTTGGTGTTAAGACCCATTTAAATCGACTGTATAATGTTGGTCAAGGATGGACTCGACGAGTTGTTCGTGGGACTTGGCGAGTCGCGGGGTAATGACCACCAAATCCTTTCTGTGGATGGACCAGTTGTTAGGGAGTAAAGTCTCGTAGATGTTTAGACACGAAAAGGGACTTGGGAATCATGGGACTCAACGAGTGTATGAACAGACTCGGCTAGTCCAAGGCAATCTCCCAATCTTTGAAGATGGAATCGATGAGTTGTTCATACAACTCGGTGGGTCGTAGACCGGACACATTCTTATGAGGAAGATGAACTCGCCGAGTTCAAGGAAGAACTCGGCAAGTCGGATGAAGATAGTCCCGATGGTTTGAATGAAGGAGAACTCGTCGAGTTCTTGCTAGACTCGACGAGTGTAGTCGGGGTTGGATCAGGTTAGTGGAGTATGGACTCAACAAGTTGGTAGACCAACTCGGCGAGTCAGGCCAACTGGGTGTTGACTTTGACCAATGTTGACTTTGCCTGGTTTTGGTATTGACCCTGGTTAGGGTTGTATGTTTTGTTTGATGACTTGAAGGTTGTCTTGTAGGGATTGAGTAGTCGAGGAGAGCCGACCTTAACGCCAAGGACAGTTCAGACACTACACGACACCGAGGTGAGTTACCTTCCAGTAGAAGTGGGTCTAAGGCACCAAGGCCGGCCCACTAGTAATTGTTAGTTGGGATGATTATCTTTGTGATAATTGTATGGGCTGTTATTGTTGGATATGTGAGTATGCTAGATTGCTAGATATGTGAGTATGCTAGTTTTCTAGTTGCTATGTTATGTGAGATAGTATCGGTAGAAGGGGACTAGTTCCCGATTCGGTCGCTAGGACCAATAGGTAGGTCGGACACCCCAGATATGTCTGACAGCATGATTATGATATGATATTATGTGTTAGCAGTAGGGGTGAAATAGTCCCTGTGTTCGGTTGAGATAGACCGGAGGGTAGGTCAGCACCCGAAAATAGCTTGACATGGGTAGGTCAGCACCCCAGAATAGCTTGACATGGGTAGGTCAGCACCCTAGAATGGATTGACATGGGTTGGTCAGCACCCCAGAATGGCTTGACATGGGTAGGATGGGTAGGCCTGGCAATCGTGTCGTGTTCGGGTTGGCGTGTCGCAGGTTGGCGGGTTGACGTGTCAAAATATGTCAACCCAAACACAACCCATTTAAATATACAGGTCACTGGTTGGCGGGTCACGAGTTGGCGGGTTTGGAACATAAACCCATATATGACCCACCAACCCATTTATTTAAACGGGTTCACAAGTTGCCGGGTTCGTGGGTTAGATTTGGGTTCATGGGTCCGAATTTTACATATTTAAGTCTTAAACATCCAAATGAAAATTAAAAACATTCATAGAAACATGTTACAAACTTAGCCTTATAGGTTACGACTTATGACAGTAGACCATTCACCACGAGTCATAATGTCAAAACAGTCAAATGGTCTATGAATAAATGGTATATTTTTGTAATACTTATTAAATATTAATACTTGATACATAAATACATTTAAAAATAAAATAATTTTTTATTAAGAATATAAACGGGTTGGCGGGTCAACCCGTTTATTTTTTGAGAAACCCATATATGACCCGTTTAATAAACGGGTTGGCGGGTTGTCGGGTTAGCGGGTTGGCAGGTTGAAAAACTCAACCCAAACCCATTTATTTCGTGTCGTGTCGCGGGTCGTGTCGCGTGTCGTGTCGAGAATTGCCAGCCCTAAGGACGGGCACCCCATAATTGCCCGGCAGTATGTATGCTATGTGATTGTATTGGTATGTGGTATGATGGGGGAACTCACTAAGCTTTGTGCTTACAGTTTCAGTTTTGGTTTCAGGTACCTCTTCATTCAAGGGGAAGGAGTCGGCGGTGTAGCAGCGCATCACACATACACACATGATTTCCGCTTAGAGTTTTCTGGGATTGTACTCTGATATTTCGTTACTTCAGATGATTTGGTTTTGAGACATGATATTATGGTTTTATGTATTGACATGATCTTGGCAATGTTTTGATAAACTGATTTATAAATCACTTAATTAAAATCGAAATTTTTGGCCTCAAATTTTGGGTTGTTACACTTCACCCTTGGTCCAAACTCCAAAACCAATTAAGACCCAAACTATAAATCCTTAAAAGCTCGTTAATGGCCCAATTTTCCAAATTGGGCCCATACGCTTTATTAGGCCTTAACCCAAGGTCTAATCCTCCATTTAGTCCAGAATACAAGTATTTGGACTATCTATTAGGGCCCAAGAATCAAGGCCCAACTAAATAACCCAAACCTGAAGCCTAAAGTCCGAAGCCCAAACAGAGGTTTACGCGGGGAGTACCCCCTTGGTACGTTAGGTGTATCCTCGTCTCGCAGTGACCGCCTACGGGGTCGTTGACTCGGTACGCAATACATACGTCAACCTACGCGGGATGTACCCACAGATCTTCTAAACTACTTTTGTGACTTAATCAATTAAGCACTTTACATCTAATCTTCAGGAAACCTCCAAAAGAAGCTCTAAATGCATAAACTCGACACCTTTATGCATTGCATGGCTCAAAAGGACTCAATAACCCACTTAACCCCATTAATACCCATCTTAATCGATCTAGAACATGCATGGACTACATCTAAGCATCAAGCACTCATTTTTATCAACTTATAACCTCAGATCTGCTAAGGGTGGCAACCCAAAGCTTCTGGAGTGGTGTCTAACCACTAGGCCTTGCTCATGAGGTCAAAATGGGACCAAAACCCACATATTCATAAATATCAACTTCTAGTAATCAAGCTCAGAACTTTTTATATTCTTTAAGCTGAAAATGAAGCAAGAAGTCCAGATCCACAAGTCCTTCCTTGAACCACTACCTTGTACTAAGCATCCACTTCTTAAAATGCTCCAAGATCCACCAAAAATGCACTCACAAGGATCACAACACTCTTGAATGAAGCTACCACTCGAGTTGAGGGTTTAAGGCACTGGGAAATGAGAGAGAGAGAGAGAGAGAGAGATGCATTTCCTGAACTTAAGGTGCTTTAAATTGTGAGCCAACCCTTAAAATTAGGGTTTGAGGATCCTGGACGTACAATGGGCGTACTCCCTGTACATTGGGCGTACGTCTCTTATCCCGCGTACCACTTATCCAGCACTATGTTGGGCATACCTCTGCTTACGTTGGGCATACTCACACGTTTGCCACCTTGCATGTGTAGCTGAAATGCAAGCTTTTCCATTCAGGGACCAATTCTGCCAAAACCTTCAAAGTGCTATAACTTCTTCATTCTAGGTCTGTTTCCGACGAACTTTATATCCACGAAAAGGTGGCGAGAAGACCTATGCTCCTAGTTAGACACCTAAGCCGTAAAACCTTCCGAATAAAACCCAAGACTCATAAAAGACCGAATCGTCAGATTACGCTTATACCATTGGCCTTGGAGATCACAATGGAACATTTTCAAAACCGGGTGTTACATAAATTTTGAAAAAATAAATAAATACTCAAGGGTATTAAAGTCATTCGGTTTATCGAGGAACCAAATCCACAACAAAATTAGCTCAAAATGACCACGAAACCCAAAAAATCAAGGTTTTGACAAAAAAAATGCAAACCACAATGATCATTTTTGCATTTTTGTCCATAACTTTTTTATAGTTTCATTTTTATATATTGCAAACTAGCTATCCGCCACAACACACATAATGACTCAATATTAGTTTTTTTAATACTGATTAGTTTTATAATACTGATGGAATAAATATGTTATTAAGACCATTGTTGTGAACAATAATAACCATTTTGGAAATTTACTTTTGGAATTTATATGAGCATAATATATTATTATTATTATTATTATTATTATTATTATTATTATTATTATCATCATCATCATCATCATCATCATCATCATCATCGACCTTGTTATTTTATTTTGTTTTAAAGCTCAATAATTAAACTGACTCTGGAAATGAGTTGCCACTCGATCTGTCATGTATAAGCATGATGAATTTCCTGAATTAGTTGCAATTGCAATTGCTAGACACAATCTTCCTCTTCAATTTGTTGAATATGAAGGTATTAGGAACTGTTTTGCTTACTTGAATCGGGAAGTGAAAACCTTTTGTAGAAACACCATAAAAAGTGAGATAAAAAACATGTATTTGGTTGAAAAAAATAAACTTTGTCATGTGTTGCAATCTATTCCAGGTAGAGTAGCATTAACATCTTATTGTTGGACTTTTGTGCCCAGCGATGGGTATATTTCATTAACTGCTCACTTTGTTGATCAAATTGGTGTTTGCAAAAGAAAGTTGTTGCTTTTACTCTCATGCCTCCTCCCCATATTGGTGTTGCATTAGCTGAAAAAGGTTCATGGGTTGTTAAAAGAATGGGGAATTCATACTAAAGTAGTATATATAACCTTATACAATGCATCTTCGAATGATTCTATGGCTGATGCTTTGAAATTGGATTTGGATTTGTTGTGTGATGGTGATTATTTCCATTTTCGTTGTTATGCTCACATTCTCAACTTGATAGTACAAGATGGTTTAAAGGAATTAGATGAAGCTGTCAAAAAAGTGAGAGGATGTGTTAAGTAGTGCAAGGGTTCTCAAAACAGGAAAAATGTGTTTTTACGTGCCGTTCAACATGTTGGTCTTGAGTCCTCTAGAGGGTTAAGACAAGATGTCTCTACTCGTTGGAATTCGACATTTCTCATGCTAGATAATGCATTGTTTTACAAAAAAGCACTTCTTTAAATGGCAAAGACCGATGCTAATTTTGTTCATTGTCCTGGTTCTCAAGAGTGGTCCAAGATTGAAAATTTTTGTAAGTTTTTGCAAGTTTTTCATGAAGTGACTTTGGCCTTCTCAGGTTCCAAGTATCCAACAACCAATCTTTATTTTCCTAATGTTCTCAAGATAAGATTGCTTTTGAAAGATGAGATGGTAAGTAACGATGACTTTCTAAAGACCATGACAACTAGGATGAACTTGAAATTTGACAAATATTGGTCCAAGTTTAGTACTATCATGGGTATTGCTGTTATTTTCGATCCTCGTTACAAGTTTCAAGTTATTGATTGGGCTTTCAAAAAGGTATATGGCGAAATTTCCGATCTTGAGTTGATTTGTTTAGAAAATAGTTATTTTCCTTGTTTGATGAGTATGTAGTCATTAATACCAAGTCCAAGGCAAGTGAAAGCTCACCTCCTTTCCTAAAGTTGATGAAAACTTGTCCGATACGTATATGACGGTAAAAAAATGTTCTTCTTTTGTTTAAACTTTTCATTTTTTTTTGTTGTCTAACTTTAATCTTTCTATTAGGATTTTGATGAATTTTCTAGTTACGAGTTTACCACTGATGGTAAATCTGAATTGGAATTGTATTTAGAAGAGCCAAAACTATCTCAAATTGGTGATTTGAATGTGTTGGAGTATTGGAAACCCCTTCAAGGACGGTTTCCCATTGTTTCTCAAATGGCTAGGGATATTTTGGTCATTCCAATTTCAACTGTTGCTTCCGGATCTATTTTTAGTATAGGAGGAAGAGTTCTTATGCTTATCAGAGCTCATTAAAGGCAGAAATCGCTGAAATACTAATTTGTCTTAGAGATTAGGCTTTTAAAGAATGTAAGAAACTAAAAAAAAATTCATATATATTTTTTCTGTTTTCCAGTTTTTCTATTTTTCTGCAGAAAATGATAAAAAAAACTACACATTAAAAATTGTAGTTTTTATTATTAAAAATCTGCACATTAAAAATTGCAGTTTTTATTGTTAAAAAACTGCACATTAGAAAACCTATTTTGGTACTGTCTTTTATAAAAACTACAACATTATTATTTCTTTTTTTCATTTGTATGATAATATTGATTTTTGTATTTGTAGCATCATTGCAACCTGAAATTGAAGCATTATGCAAAAATGTTACTACATTGAAGGTTGATGTTGATAAAGATGCAAAGAAAAGTGACACATTTGGTGTTCAAACACAACAATCTGGATTATGTTGAGGAAGAAGGATGGAGAAGAAATAGCTTGAAAAAGATTTGATTAGTTTTGAACTTTTTGTCTTTGTTGCTATTAAACTTGTTTTTTTTTTTTTTTTGGATTGTAATATGTTTAATGTTTTGGTCATTTGGATGATTACTTGAAGCCTTGAACTTTCAATTTCTTTTGTATTTGGTATTTCATGACATTTGGCCGACTACTTGAACTTTCAATTGCTTTTGTTTTTTGTTATTTTGTTTTTGATATTTGATGACAAATTGACAATTTTAACTTTGTATTTGGTTTAGCATTTTATGTCAAATTCACGGGTCATGTCGGGTTACACGGGTCAGCGAATTTCACATTTTTTATAGGTTAAGCGGAATACACGTGTCGTGTCGGGTTGACACGGTTATAACCGAGTCGTGTCCGTGTCAGGTTTTCCAACCCGTTTATTAAACGTGTCGTGTCTGTGTCAACTACCCGCAACCCGTTAATGTCCCAATCCGGCACAAACCCGACACGACACGATCTGTTTGTCAGGTCTAACTTTAGGTGATTTTCAACATGTATTGAATAGTTTAGAGATTCTTTAATGTATATATGAGCTTGTTTTAAGGATAATTTAAAAAATATTTATCAAATATTATGTTAATAAATCTTGAGCTTGATTTTAAATTTTATAAATCCTAAAAGTATATCAAAGCTCAAACTAAATACAAATAAATATTAGTGTTCAAAATATTGCAACCATTAAACTCGAATTTGAACTCATCATATGGTTTTTTGTGACATTTTGATAGTGGAACCGGGTAAATTTGGAACGGGTTAATTTTTAAGTCAATTTATTTTCGTTAAATTTGTTTTTAAACTGACAAAATAATACTAAATAAAGAAAAAGGATTAGCAGAAAAATCGAAATACTTTCAGTAAAAATATTAAAGAAAAATTAGTATTGAAATAAATTCATGAGATCACACACGTGACGAGTTGGTCACGTGAAAGAGAGAGCGGCGCAACGGCTCCGCCTAACCTAACCTAGGAGGGCCTAGGGGCTACAGTACACATGATCCTTTCATCAACCACGTGATCTCACCCTTTCCATTTATTGGACCTTCCTCAACCATTACCATTGTTTGTTTCCATTTTTTAATGCCAAATCTTTGAGGAAAATGATTATATTAGTTTTTTTTCCTTTCTCTTAATTCTCTTTTTATATCCAATTTAAACTTTGAAGTTTAATTGCTGATTATGTTATTTAACATAAAATATTTTTTTTGGTTGGAATAAATGCAATTCGGGTCTTACCTTAATCAGTTTATTAAAACAATTTGGATTATTAACTTGTGTTAGATAGGTATTAAGCCCAGGGCCGGTCCTGAAAAATGAAATATTATTAAAGGCCCAAGACGAACAAGAAAAAAATGGCCCTTATCTTTATTACAATTTTGTATTTTTAAATAAAAATATATAATGAAAAAAATTGAGCCCTGTGCGGCTGCCCACTTTGCCCCTCCTCTAAGCCCCATGATTAAGCCTTTCCATCTCTTTTGTGAAAAAGCAAAAAGTAAAATGAGCTTGTCCAAAAAATTAAGGTCCTCTCAAATAAAATACCTCTATTACTCTATTTAAGTATTGAGAATAATTATAAGTTTAACGAAAATTTGAAAATGAGATTCTAACAATTGATCCAATACCAAAATTTTGGATTACATTAAATATCCATTAATTTCCAAATAATAATAAGAATGAGGTAAGGATTTTCAAAAAGCATGTTCAAGATTAAATCTTATACGTTCAAATATTATTAATGTCTCACAATTTATCTTATAAAACAGGTAGGCTTCAGTCATCCAGATAACATAAGGTTTATCATTTTTTTTAATATACATAAATTTGAACAAAGTGAATAATAAAAACATTTTTGTTACACATAAAAATTTCAAAAGGTTTACTGGAAAACTCATATTGACATACCATCACAACTTATTTTAATTAAGTAGTTTTTAATATACAAAATTCGAACAAAGTGAATAATAAAAACATTTTTGTTACATATAAAAATTCCAAAAGGTTTACTGGGAAACTCATATTGACATGCCATCACAACTTATTTTAATTAAGTAGTATACCAAATACCACAAATGTCAATGCCTACCAATGACAAATATTACAAGGCAGAGAACACATCATGTGCATTTTATTGGCTACATATTTCTAATTTTAAAGTATAACATCCGATCTTTTATTTAAAGTTATAATTTTTTTTAATAGCAAACTCATCAAAAGCATTAAGTTCTAAAAACTAGATAACTTTAAACAAATTTTGTTATCATATTGATCGATTCCAATTGATATTAAATATAAGATAATAGATTGTTTGATTATAATAAGAATTTTACCCTATGTAGAAATACAAAATGGGCTCTTGGTTCTACCTAAACTTTAATAACTAATTTTTTCTACAATTTGATTAGGAGGAGACGATTTAAACTGAAAAAATATTAAACAAAAGACATAACATAAAAACATAGATGAAGACAACGACAACGGCGGTAACAGAGCTCTGACGAACACGCCTAACAACGAATGTTTGGCGGAGAAGAAGTAACGACCAGATGTGGTTCCGTTTTAGAAGAAGAGAGGAGTGACAACGACAACGATCACAAAGTCAGTGGTAGAGGAGTCCGGAGAAAAGCAACAAGAAAGAAAGAAGGCTCGAGGTAGCCATATAATGAATCGTTTCCTATTTCTAATATTAATTTTAATTTTTCACCTCTTCGATAAGTTCATAATTCACATTCTCCATGCAACCATTTGATATCCACTTTTTTTGTAGACATGTCAATGGGGCGAGTTTGGAGTTAATCACATTTGATCCAAACCCTTTAATAATTTTAAAAACTTGACCCGTCCAGCTCCAATAACCCTCAAAATTCTAAAAAATCGAACTCATACATGTATTCAACGAATGAACAAATATCCGGACCATTAACTCGACCCTTTTACAATATTAAAATTTTACAATTTTTATGTGTGCCGTAAATTAATATTTCTCAAAAAGATAAAATATCTACATAAACAAGATGTACATTACTTAAAACTCAAAATCCATAATAATAAACATTACTTAATACTTCAAATTCAATACAGTAACAATTTGTAACACCTTAAATTTTAAACCAAAATTTTCATTTTTAAATTACCAAAATATTTTTCATAAACCAAGTCATCAAAAACATAAGTGTCAAATACAAATCATCATCACAAAATATCAAAGTATCATAGAATGCCCCAGTAACAAATCTCCTTGTGAGTGTGTACAATCAGACCTTGGCCTTCCTATGATCCTCAGAAGTACCTGAAACACATATATCAACAGCTGTAAGCACGAAACTTAGTGAGTTCCCCAAGATACCACATACAACACAACATAAATAAACAGTTATGGGTTATCAACAACCATGGGGACTATTACTAGTCTCAGTGGGCAACAGCGCGCCCAATGGGTTATCAGCAACCCTGGAGACTATTCACAATCTCAGTTAAGCATAAACAACATAGCATAATAATAACAGTTAGACCCAGTTGATCATCACAAATACAATTATTCTACCACACAGGTAAGAATAAGTGAGGAGACTCACCTGATACTGATGACAGATAAATCTCTCACCCGAACTGCCGGAACTAGACTCCACCTAATAACACAATAGTTAACCCTAATTAATAATTAAGGTCCTCAACTCAATCCACAAGTCCAAATTCCACAACTAAGCCATTTAAGGGCAAAAGACCATTTGCCCCTCCAATGGTTCAAAACCCTAAATTTGACCAAAAGTCAAAAGGCACCAGAAGTCAACCGCCCAACGCATACGTCAGGCTTACTCCTTCTTACGCGGGGCATACAACTTAAAAAATGACCAATCGGGAACAGGCCTGGCTATGTGGGGGATAGCCATGAGTATGCCTGGCGTACTATGCCTGATCCATATTTATCAACTTTTATGTCTTAATCCGTAAATACACTTATCCCAACTTCAGATCTGACCATAATAGTTGTCTTAACCCATAAAGTCATCGAATTTAAGCCTTTGCATGACTAAAAAGGACCCAATACACAAAAATCTAACTTCCGTCACACTCTAAGTCACTTAACTCATGCATTGGCCAAGGGAAATGATCAAGCAACCATTTTTATGAATCTATAAGACCTAGAACACATGAAAGGACAACTAATATGCTTTGGAGTACTCCATACTCACAAAGGTCCAAGCTTTGGGACAAAAAGCTCATAAAAACTCATCTATGGAGATCTATAATGAAACACATCAAGGTATAAACATTATACCTTCAAAAGATAAACAAGGTGAAGTAGTTTTTGGATCAACAAGCTTACAAGTAACACCACCTTCCTTATTAGTCTTCTTCTTCACCAAAATCACCACCAAACATTAAGATCTTCACTCACAAGGAATAAACTTGAGATTAGGGTTTGGAAGGAGTGGAGATTGATTATGGGAGGTCCAAGTGTGAGTTAATGTCTTTAAATAGAGGTGAAACCCTAAAATTTAGGGTTTAGAGGCTAGGCTAGTACCCCCGACGTACCACATGTACGCCCAACATACTAGCATCGCTTCCTCGATCCTAGGCTTCTCACGAGTACGTTGTGTATACCCTCACGTACACCCTGTGTATGGGTTGAAATGTGGAACTTAAACCACAAGGGACCAAATATGTAAACTCTAATTAGGTCAGGGGATAAAAAACGAACGTAACTGATAATCAGATGTTATAATTCTCCCCCACTAGAATCAGACTTAGCCCTTAAACTCGTCCTCGGGAAACAGATCAGGATAGTGCCCACGCATCTCAGACTCGGGCTTCCATGCTCACTCCGAACCTTTCCGGTGTTGCCACTAAACTTTGACCAAGTTCACTACTTTGTTCCTCAAAGTCTTCACTCTCTGATCCAAGATTGTCATAGGCCTCTCGATGTAATTAAGGAGATCATCGACCTAGATGTCCTCCAAAGGGACCAAGCTGTCTCATCAGCTATACACTTCCTCAATTGGGAAACATGGAAGGTATCATGAATCTGCCTCAACTCCTCTGGTAAGCCACTTTGCCTATACGAGCCAGTACTATGAAAGGGCCAATAAAACTGGTGCCCACCTTGCTCTACTTCCTGAAGTGGGTAACACCCTTCCAGGGTGACACCTTCAGAAGCACCAAATCTCCCACCTGAAACTCTAGCTCAGAGCGTCGCCGATTCGCATAACTCTTTTGGCGGCTATAGGTCGTTAACAATCTCTGTCTAACTTGTTTTATAAGCTTTTTCATCTTAAGCACTATCTTCATGCTCCCCCATGACTCTTTGGCCGACCTTGCCCCGACAAATAGGAGTACGGCACTTCCTCCCATATAGAAGCTCAAAGGGAGGTATGCTAATGCTGCCATGATGGTTGTTGTTAGAAGAAAACTCAGCCAACGAAAGATAGGAATCCCAACTCCTACTAAAGTCAATAATGATCCTCGACCATTTGAATAGTCTTCTCGCCTTTTCCGTCTGTCTGTGGATGATATGCAGTACTAAAATGTAACCGGGTACCCAACTCCTCATGAAACTTCTTCTAAAACTTGGAAGTGAAAAGAACATCTCGGTATGACACAATGGAAGTCGACACCCCATGTCGATACACCAGCTCTTGGACATAAATCTCAACAAGCTTTTCTACAAAAGAGCCCTCTCTTATGGCCATGAAATGAGCACTCTTCGTCAAATGGTCCATTATCATCAAGATAGCATCAAAATCCCTCACAGTCTTCGATAATGTTGTAATAAAATCCATGGTGATTTGCTCCCACTTCCACTGTGGAACCTCTAAGGGCTGCAACTTGCCATGAGGGCGTTGGTGCTCGAACTTGACCTTCTGACATGTCAAACATCGCTCTACAAACCATGCCACATCTCTCTTCATACATGGCCACCAGTAACTATGCTTCAGGTCGAGATACATCTTGGTAGCCCCTAGATGAATGGAAATCTAGACTTATGGGCCTCCTCCATCAATACTCGTCGAGCCCCACCAACATAAGGTACACAAACCCGCTTATGAAGAGTCAAAAGCCCTCGCTTGTCGATATCAAAAGCTGAAATCTGGCTGATCACCCACTCATTTTTCCGATTTTCTTTCTTTATGGCCTCCGACTGCACTTCTTTGATAGTCTCCAAAACTGGGTTCATCACAGTCATCCTCATACACACATCCTGAATCGGGGTACTAACCGTCCTCCGACTCAAGGCATAGGCCACCACATTGGCCTTGCCTGGATGATACAGTTCTCACAGTCATAATCTTTCACTACATCCAACCACCTCCACTACCTCATGTTCAAGTTAGACTGATCCATGTGTTATCTGATTCTCTTATGATCCGTGTAGATGATACATCAAACACCATAAAGATAGTGACGCCAAATATTGAGAGCGAAAACCACCGCCACCAACTCAAAATCATGAGTGGGATACCTTACTTTGTGAGGCTTCAGCTGTCTTGAAGCGTATGCAATCACATGCCCCCTCTACATCAGCATCACACCCAATCCTTCGATGGACACATCTCAATAGACTATTAAATCCTCAACTCCCTCGGGGAGGGCAAGTACCGGTGCCTCACACAGTCTCTGGCGAAGAGTCTTAAATGATGTCTGCTACTTAGGCCTCCAACTGAACACAACATCCTTCCTCTTCAACTTAGTGATAGGAACATCAATCTTGGAGAAGTCTCAAACAAATATCCAGTAATATCATGCCAAACCGAGGAAGCTTCGAATCTCAGATGGAGATCTCAGCACTTCCCACCGTATCACCACCTCTATCTTTGCTAGATCGACCAACATACCGTTTTGATTGACGTGGTGTCCCAGAAACTGAACCTCGTACAACCAGAAGTCACACTTGGAGAACTTAGCATAGAGCCTCTCCATCCTCAAAACTCCAAGAATATCGTCAATGAAGATGATCACCGATCAATCCACCATGGGCATGCACACTCGGTTCATGAGATCCATGAATGTCGCCAGTGCATTGGTGAGCCTAAAAGGCATCACCACAAACTTGTAATGATCGTAACGAGTTTGGAAGGCCGTCTTCTGAATATCCTCCTCGCATACTATCATTTGATGATTGCCAGACCTCAAATCGATCTTGGAAAACCAAGATGCCCCCTACAATTGATAGAATAGATCATCAATCCTCGGCAATGGATAATGGTTCTTCATTGTCAGCTTGTTTAACTCTTGATAATCAATACAAATCTAGTGTGAACCATCCTTCTTTCTGACAAAAAGGATCGGTTCTCCCCAAGGAGAACTGGTCATCCAAATAAACCCTTTTCCTAACAGATCCTAAAGCTGAGACGATAACTCCTGCATCTTTGGAGGTGCAAGATGGTACGGTGCCTTGGCAATCGGCGCCGCACTTGGGATCAGATCGATCTGAAACTGCACTTGCCTCGTAGGAGGCACACCTGGTAATAGGAACATCAGAAATGGAAATCTATCCTTTCTCCTCAAACCGAGTATCCACTACATATGCCAGATAGTCCATACACCCATGTTGCAAACACTGCCTCGCCTTGGCAACACAACAAAAGGTTGATCCTGACCTAGTACCCTCACCGTAAAAGGTCAGCACTCCTCCATAGGGTCTCGAACTATCACCACATGACACTCACAGTCAATCAAAGCCCTATACCCGCTCAACCTATCCATACACACAATCAAATAGGCATCTTCTGTGACAACCCGAAATCTTCATTTGGTAAAACCCTAAAGTCAATCATTTCAAAGTATAAGTCAAGTTCACTTTTATTTTTTTAGAAAATTTAAAGTTCGTTTGATTATTTTAATAATTAATCTTTAAACGAACGGGTGAAAGGAAATGTCGTCTCGAGTCTTGAAATTTCAAAACCGCAAGTACCACGTAGTTAAGAGATTCACGACCAAACTTTTATGTTTGGGCCGTAAATCCCTCCAAAAACTGTAAACTCATGCCTTAAGCATGAGTTTACTCCCCAAAATACTTCATTTCTAACTTTCAACCTCAAGAGTAAACTCCAAACACTCTCAACTACCATTCTGTCTTTCACCCGATTTCCCGAAAACGTAAGTACTTCTTGGCTTGATTTGTTGTTAGATCATAACAACTAGTGATTATACATCTTTTAATCCATCAAATTTCATGTTTTGATTAGATTTCCAAAAACACCAAGAACACACACTAGTGTTCTTGGACTTTTAGCTCATTTCAAGCTTCCATATAGCAAGTACCTCTATCCTAGAGTCTTATTAAGCTTGTTATACATCTTTACATCAAGTAAATGACCAAAGAACACCAAGAACAAGGTGTTCACAGTTTTGGAAAGCTCCCAAAACCGTAAACACCAAGTAAGGTGCCTTAGGGTGCCTTTGTCCTTCACAATGCCTTAGGGACTTGTCTAGATCCTTCCTTGAGGTGTTTATCATTTGAAAAACACATGAATCCCTCATTTTATATGTGTTTACGGTTTGGGAAGGTCCCAAAACCGTAAACACCCCAAAGTGATAATAAGTGGTCCTTATTTCTTCCTTATGCCTAAAATCTAACCTAGGCTATGACCTTGAAGTGCTTAGGACTTGAAATCATGAAAATACCACTTTCCATATGGGTTTAAGGTAGTAAACCCAAAAGGAAATGGCCTTGGGGCCGTAAACTCCTCAAAGGAGTGTAATGATGCCCTAATCTCTTCGAAAGGCCTAACCATCAAGTGGAAATGTTTCAAAGGACTTGCAAAACCTCAAAACAACTTATGGTCAAAAAGTGAGGAGTTTACGACCGTAAACTCTTGAGTTTACGACCGTAAACTCTTGAGTTTACGACCATAAACTCATTAGGTCAAGGTCATGAAAACCGTAAACTCCAAAGGAGTTTACCCTTGAACCCCAAACACAATAGCAAGGTCCTTTAGCACTTAGGTGCAATCCTTATGACTTGTAGCACTTATATAAGGTGTTTTACATGCCTTAGGATGTCTTAACTTTGTCAATTAGTGGTTTAAAGTCTAATTGGATACATATATGTGTGATTATATGTTAACTAGGATCATTGGCTGTGAACAAGTCTTCACTTGTCACCTAGCTATCCTACATCATTCAGTTCATCCAAACCACCATCTATAGGTTAGTTCATACCCCTTAATCAGTGTTTTAAATGATTTTAAATGCTTTAATGGGGGGGGGGGGGGAATACAAGTAGAAAACAGCATGTTAGTCAATCAATCATATGTGATTTATAACTGTGTTTTCATCTAGCAAATTTCACATACTTCAAAATGTGATGCATGAAATGGTTTTCTTTCTTAAAAGTACTTTGTTATCAAATGTATTACTTTTGAAATGTTTATTAAAATGACATAAAGTCATTGTTAATTATTGTTCAAAACTCTTAAATGTCTTACAAAACCATTTTCATCTTCTTGATCAAAACTATATATATACACTTGGATTCTTATATATGTATTGATATGATAGCTTTCATCCTTCATGCAGTTCCCACACTCTTGGTAGCAAGGGTGTATAAACCTTCTTGGACATCAATTACCTTCCAGTAAACTATTATAGGGATAGTTAGGAGATACCAAACATTATTCCTATTACAAGGAATTTCACCAGAGTCAGTTCATGCATGTGTCTATACTATACATTACATGTTAAATGAATACGTTTACATAGATACGCTTACATGAATACATTTACATAAATACATTTACTTGAACACATTTACATAAATACATTAACTTGTATACAGTTACATGGATACGTGTACCTAGATTCTATATGATGAGTTACTAGTACATACCATACGTGTAAATTAGTTCTGCCTATCCTCGTTCAATAGGATGACTAGACGGGACTAACCATTCCGGAACCCACCTATTAGTAACAGAGGTAATGAACATCTACGGATGCCTACGGTTGATACTTATATTAGGGGTACCTTTATGGGACTAACCATTCCTTTAACCTGTTGTTAGCTACAGAGGTAAATGAACATCTACGGATGCCTACGGTTAATACTTATATCAGGAGTACCTTTACGGGACTAACCATTCCTTAAACCTGCTGCCAACTACAGAGGAAAATGAACAATCTATGGATGTTCAAGGTTATACATTTTGGCAGTCGCGATGTCGAGTTGATCCTAATACAAAAGGATAACACTTACATGGATATATTTTTCCTATTACTTTTATTTTGTGATACATTCACATAAACGACGAGGTAGACTTTATTTGTTAATAGTAGTTATAGAGGGGAAAACCATCTTTGTTATAGCATACATTTGTGTCTTGGTAGAAGACTACTTTCCATACATTTGAGTCTTGGTAGAAGACTACTTTCTAAACATTTAAGTCTTGGTAGAAGACTACTTTCAAAACATACAGGTCTTGGTAGAAGGCAACTCTTTATACTAATAGAAATCATAGGGATTTGCTAGGGTATTCAAACGCTTTCAACTGCTTTCAAACAGTTCATACTTATACAGTCTTTTTTCCAAAGGTTTGCAAGTCATTACTTACCGTTTTACAAATCAAAGACACATTAATAATTATGAATTAACCAGCTTTTTGGCTAATACTCCCTTTCAAAATAACTTGTATTCTCAGGTCATAAATAGACAGGTACGACGACCAGGTTCTGTGAAGACAGAGAAATCAAGACTCCTGTTCTATTTTGATTATTCATTATGTTGTCTTATATTATGAAAGAACACTTGTAACTAAAATTATACTATTAATGCAATGGATGATGTTGTTGCTTGTTTACTACTTTGCATTGTTATGATACATTACATGACGTCCTCTACCCCAGAACGTTTCCGCCGTTCTCGGTTTTGGGGTGTGACAGATTGGTATCAAAGCATTGTTTATAGTGAATATAGTATATCAACCCATAACAGATATACTAACTATAAATACATTGGGATTAAAATACTCTGACCAAGAGTTTATACTTTAAATAATAAAATATTTAATTGAGTATACGTGCCTGCATTCATACTAAAATCAGTGTCTCTAGGACAGTACAAAAGAATTACGACTGTTGGGCAACACAAGTGGACTTAGAGACATATAGTCAAAACTGGGAAGATATAGCCTGATCAACTATATTATCCGAGGGCTGACTAGCGTGTGCCTAAGTGTAGTTGTGTGGTTGCAACAAGTCTAAAATCTTACCAAAAATACCATAATGAGAACAATAGAACATAAACCTAAAATACTATAGGGGTATTTGGTATTACTATAAAGTACGTTATACGTGAGAACTAAAAAGAATCTTCAGTACTAAGTTGATAGTTGCTAGGTGGATAAACTAAGGCTATATGTAACTAGGATGTTATAGACTTAGAATCTGTGAAAATTTTGCTTTGCCCCTATTCTTTGTGAATTTGAAGTTAAGGTCACTTATTCGAAGGCCTATCTTGTTGTGATTACATATAACTGGTATGCACTTTACAAATAGTGATGTAACTAATGAAGATTTTCTAATAATTATCTAGATTGTTCGTCTAATAATTATTTTCTTACCGAAAATTCTCGCGTAGATAACATGGTTGGACTCCATCCCCACGGCAACCCGTACCTTCCGAACGAAGTCATTGCTGGATGGTTTGGAGAAGAACCAGAGAATGATCATCCAATTCCTTTGAATGATCACCACGATGAAGGCCTCACAGATGATGGTAACTCCGAACTCGAGGTTGAGAACCTACCACAGGAAGCTCCCTTTCCAAATCCTAACCCTCGTCCGACTTTTCATGGCCCGACGCCTCCTTGGGTGGAATGCTTGGAAACATGGAGCCAAGGACAGGATCAGCCCATGCCATTTAATGGAGACCGAAGCTTTTATGATTTGAGCAATGGGGGCTCAGTAGACAGAATCTTGCCAATCCTGGTCCGCAGAGTGGCCCGAAATGAGATTCAAGGCAGGACAGCCCTACATCAGATCACAGAAGTTGTCGCCAACGCGAGAATGCATACCCTTCGCACCATTCGTCTGGAATATGCTCGTGAGAGATCTGAAAGAGACCATGAAACCCTGCTTCAAGCACTGGCTGAATCACGAGCCAAAGTCATAGAACTCCAGGTATGCTAGAGGGTGTACGAAAGACACCTGCTTGATATGGAACGTCAACTGGATGAGCTAAGAGTTCACCGGAGGGATGATCGTCACCAATATGAGAGACTTTAGTTTCCTTCTTGTCTTAAAGAACCGTGTTCCTGTCTATGTCCTATGTGGCGTTTTCTATAAAACTGCGTAGTACTATAGGTACTTTTAGTTAGGCCTTTATGCGGCCAAAACTTTTGATACTCCGGATATGATGTAAGACCTGCTTCAAGGTCAATTTTCCCTGAACTTATTACATCTTAAACATCGTTGATGTTGACAGTCGGATAACTTCCGTGTCACGTTTTTGTTTAAATACTCTCATCATACTTTCATTGGAGTCTATCTGAAAAATGCTTTAGTCAAGTAATTTGGACTATAGTAATTTAACTCCGGAGACAGTTCCAAGTCTCTTTTAGAGGTTGGATCATGTTATTCACCAACCAACGATACCTCGACTTGAACGAAAAACGTCTTGAGACCATTGTACGAGCGTACTTACACTCTTTGCTAGGGCTGCATCATAGGGATGTAGGTCAAACCATCGTGAACATACTTCCATTCCGTACTAGGACTGCATCATAGAGATGTAGGTCAAACCTTAGAGAACATACTTTTATTCTTTACATGAGCGATCGAACTACGTCTAGGTTCAACCATACTCACTCACAATTCATTTTCTTCCGTGAAACAGAATCATGTCGCCAAAGAAAAACGATCAACCCCTCAACCGAACATCAACTCTTTAGATTGATGCAGCTACATTTCAAGCTGCAGTCTCAGCTGCCGTGTCAGCTATTCTGACCCACCTTAACGCTAACAACGGAAATGTTAGCAGGATTGTTAACAACAATTCCAATCCGGGTAACAATCAAGCACCTCAACGAGCAGCAAACTACCACAACACCCTGAGTCCCAATACCAAGAGTAACAAACGGAAGTCTTGGGCTAAATCTAAGGACAAATCGCTTCGAAGGGCGAACAAGAAACAACCACTGGTAACAACCTTCTCAGCCACGACATCGGTACCTCCTACTACCTTCCCTTCGGGTATCCCAATTGTCCCTAACCCAGCCAGACAATATGCTGGAAATCTCCCAAAGTGCAGCAAATGCAACTATCACCACCGCGGACCTTGTCGGGAGATATAGTGCTCAAACTGCAACAGAAAGGGGCACACCATACGTTACTGCAAGAGCCTAGCAAGGCCGATCAACCGAGGGCCCAACACCGGTGTGATACAAACTTGCTACGGTTATGGCAAGGTGGGTCACTACAAAAGGAACTGCCCAGTGGCAGCAAATGCTGGCACAGACGGAAGTATGCAACGGACCACCGCCGCAGGAGAGACTACTCTGGACCCACGTTAAAGTAATTAAGGCGTTTCGTTGTAACAGACTTATAAACTATTTAAAAATAGTGCAACTGGAGTCTTATCTTTTGCGAGATCCCGTCAGATAAGGGGTCCTCATGCTGCGTATACTTGTCTTTTGTAGTATACCTTGTTCGCAGCAATAGTCTTGTAGTAAATCTAAAGTACAGTAACTCTGTTAAAAGGTTGCACTGTTGTGTTTTGTCTGTAACGCTTTATGTTCAAATCTAATGTCTTTAGTTTCCGTATGATTCCGACTTTATCATACGACTCGAATCAATTCGATCCTCGCAATATCAGTCTCATGCGCACATCTCTTTCTCTGAAATCGTCTTTTTCGCGAAGCTGACAGTCCAGAATACCGAAGTACTCATTCATGGAGTACCTCATGTTTCTAATCCTTCCTGAAGTACCGCTCATACAGACAGAGAACTGCCCAAGACTACGAGTGAACGCATCGTCATGTGAACAAACATAGGACCCAATACGACTCCTGTAAACCGATCGCCCTACGGTCTCAAACCAACGGAGATATAAGAACTGTTCGAACAACTTAACGACTACTCAACAAAAGAATGATAAGACCAAGCTCCTCACCTTTGAGAGCTCTAGTCTTATTCTTCAAGAAGATAGACTTCAGTGGGTGCGATCATACCAGCACTAATGCACCGGATCCCATTAGAACTTCGAAGTTAAGCGTGCTTGGGCGAGAGTAGTACTAGGAGAGGTGATACCCTGGGAAGTCCTCGTGGTGCATACCTCGACGGGACTTCCATTAGAAATCATTACCTTCTGCCACACATAGATGAATTGGTTGACCCACCGCAAGGAACTATTTACTTTTCAGAAATAGGTCTGAGGCCCGAATATCACCAGTTACGAGTGTTAGTGAAGGGTGTCCAGAGGGCAATCTTCCAAACTCGATACAGACTCTACGAGTCCGTAATGATACCCCTCGGATAGGATCAATACACCCGTAATATTCATGAACTTAATGAATAGGGTACGCCATTCTTACTAGGATCAGTTCGTCATTGTCTTTATAAATGACTTACTTATCTACTCTCGTAGTAAGAAGGAACTCATAAAGAGCATTTACAACAAACCATGGAAACATGTCGATCGGAGAAGCTTTACGCGAAGTTCATTAAATGCAAGTTTTAGATTTGAAGGGTCGAATTCTTAAGACACATTACCAGTAATGTGGGAATTCTTGAGGACCCTGCCAAAAATCAAAACTGCTGAGAATTTGTCAACACCAAGGATACCGACAGTAATTCGCCAAATTCTAGGTCTCGCTGACCTACTGTCGAGAGTTCATTCAGAACTCCCCATGGATTACGAAACCTCTTGTGACTTTTACTCAGAAGGGAGTGGCCCTTGACTGGGAAGACAAGCAAGAGGAAGAAAACCTTGAAGTTTCAAGTGGGAGGCCAAATCCATTTAGAAATCTCACTATGGGAAGGCTTGATACGCTTCGGAAAGCGTGGTAAGCAAAATCCAGAATAGTTAGGACCTCCAAGATTCTTGCCAGAATTGGACCTGTAACTCACAAACTCAATCTACCGCGCGAACTCAGTAACATACATTCTACCTTCCACGTCACTAAACTTGAAAAAGTGTCTGTCCGACGAGACTCTTGTTATCCCACTCGACGAGATCGAGATCAACGAGAGCCTCAACTTCATGGAAGAACAAGTAGATATCATGGACCGAGAGGTCAAGCAAACAAAGCAGCGTCGTATCCCGATAGTGAAGGTTCGCTAGAATGCCAAACGAGGACCTGAATTCATTTGGGAACGAGAGGATCAGATGAAACTGAAATACCCTCATCTTTTTGCTTAGTTATTTGTAACTACTTGTTTGCTTAAGATCTAATTTCTGGACAAAATTCCATCTAAGGAGGGGATGATGTAACAACCCGAAATCATCATTCGGTAAAACCCTAAAGTCAATCATTTCAAATTATAAGTCAAGTTCACTTTTATTTATTTTTAGAAAATTTAAAGTTCGTTTGATTATTTTAAAAATTAATCTTTAAACGAACGGGTGAAAGGAAATGCCATCTCGAGTCTTGAAATTTCAAAACTGCAAGTACCGCGTAGTTAAGAGATTCACGGCCAAACTTTTATGGTTGGGCCGTAAATCCCTCCAAAAACCGTAAACTCATGCCTTAAGCATGAGTTTACTCCCCAAAATACTTCATTTCTAACTTTCAACCTAATGAGTAAACTCCAAACACTCTCAACTACCATTCCGTCTTTCACCCGATTTCCCGAAAACGTAAGTACTTCTTGGCTTGATTTGTTGTTAGATCATAACAACTAGTGATTATACATCTTTTAATCCATCAAATTTCATGTTTTGATTAGATTTCCAAAAACACCAAGAACACACACTAGTGTTCTTGGACTTTTAGCTCATTTCAAGCTTCCATATAGTAAGTACCTCTATCCTAGAGTCTTATTAAGCTTTTTATACATCTTTACATCAAGGAAATGACCAAAGAACACCAAGAACAAGGTGTTCATGGTTTTGGAAAGCTCCCAAAACCGTAAACACCAAGTAAGGTGCCTTAGGGTGCCTTTGTCCTTCACAATGCCTTAGGGACTTGTCTAGATCCTTCCTTGAGGTGTTTATCATTTGAAAAACACATGAATCCCTCATTTTATATGTGTTTACGGTTTGGGAAGGTCCCAAAACCGTAAACACCCCAAAGTGATAATAAGTGGTCCTTATTTCTTCCTTATGCCTAAAATCTAACCTAGGCTATGACCTTGAAGTGCTTAGGACTTGAAATCATGAAAATACCACTTTCCATATGGGTTTAAGGTAGTAAACCCAAAAGGAAATGGCCTTGGGGCCGTAAACTCCTCAAAGGAGTGTAATGATGCCCTAATCTCTTCGAAAGGCCTAACCATCAAGTGGAAATGTTTCAAAGGACTTGCAAAACCTCAAAACAACTTATGGTCAAAAAGTGAGGAGTTTACGACCGTAAACTCTTGAGTTTACGACCATAAACTCATTAGGTCAAGGTCATGAAAACCGTAAACTCCAAAGGAGTTTACCCTTGAACCCCAAACACAATAGCAAGGTCCTTTAGCACTTAGGTGCAATCCTTATGACTTGTAGCACTTATATAAGGTGTTTTACATGCCTTAGGATGTCTTAACTTTGTCAATTAGTGGTTTAAAGTCTAATTGGATACATATATGTGTGATTATATGTTAACTAGGATCATTGGCTGTGAACAAGTCTTCACTTGTCACCTAGCTATCCTACATCATTCAGTTCATCCAAACCACCATCTATAGGTGAGTTCATACCCCTTAATCAGTGTTTTAAATGATTTTAAATGCTTTAATGGGGGGGGGGGGGGGGAATACAAGTAGAAAACAGCATGTTAGTCAATCAATCATATGTGATTTATAACTGTGTTTTCATCTAGCAAATTTCACATACTTCAAAATGTGATGCATGAAATGGTTTTCTTTCTTAAAAATACTTTGTTATCAAATGTATTACTTTTGAAATGTTTATTAAAATGACATCATGTCATTGTTAATTATTGTTCAAAACTATTAAATGTCTTACAAAACCATTTTCATCTTCTTGATCAAAACTATATATATACACTTGGATTCTTATATATGTATTGATATGATAGCTTTCATCCTTCATGCAGTTCCCACACTCTTGGTAGCAAGGGTGTATAAAACTTCTTGGACATCAATTACCTTCCAGTAAACTATTATAGGGATAGGTAGGAGATACCAAACATTATTCCTATTACAAGGAATTTCACCAGAGTCAGTTCATTCATGTGTCTACACTATACATTACATGTTAAATGAATACGTTTACATAGATACGCTTACATGAATACATTTACATAAATACATTTACTTGAACACATTTACATAAATACATTTACTTGTATACACTTACATGGATACTTGTACCTAGATTCTATATGATAGGTTACTAGTATATACCATACGTGTAAATTAGTTCTGCCTATCCTCGTTCAATACGATGACTAGACGGGACTAACCATTCCGGAACCCACCTGTTAGTAACAGAGGTAATGAACATCTACGGATGCCTACGGTTGATACTTATATTAGGGGTACCTTTACGGGACTAACCATTCCTTTAACCTACTGTTAGCTATAGAGGTAAATGAACATCTACGGATGCCTACGGTTAATACTTATATTAGGAGTACCTTTACGGGACTAACCATTCCTTAAACATGCTGCCAACTACAGAGGAAAATAAACAATCTACGGATGTTCAAGGTTATACATTTCGGCAGTCGCGATGTCGAGTTGATCCTAATACAAAAGGATATAACTTACATGGCTATATTTTTCCTATTACTTTTATTTTGTGATACATTCACATAAACGACGAGGTAGACTTTATTTTGTTAATAGTAGTTATAGAGGGGAAAACTATATTTGTTATAGTATACATTTGAGTCTTGGTAGAAGACTACTTTCCATACATTTGAGTCTTGGTAGAATACTACTTTCTAAACATTTAAGTCTTGGTAGAAGACTACTTTCAAAACATACAAGTCTTGGTAGAAGGAAACTCTTTATACTAATAGAAATCATAGGGATTTGCTAGGGTATTCAAACGCTTTCAACTGCTTTCAAACAGTTCATACTTATACAGTCTTTTTTCCAAAGGTTTGCAAGTCATTACTTTACCGTTTTACAAATCAAAGACACATTAATACTTATGAATTCACCAGCTTTTTGGCTGATACTCGTTTTCACAAAACACCACCAAGTGTGATGCCTCAAATGCTTCACAAACCACGACCAACAATGGATGACTTAAAAGAGAGCACTTGCACTCAAAAATTAGCTATAGCTATTCCAAAATCACTAGGGTACCGATTTTGGTAGCCTAGGGACTTCTTATATAGTGTGGCAAAACTAGGGTTACACCATGCAAACCCTAATGTGCATGACCTTCCATATTCCTCATGCTCCATGGGTTTAAACCACCATGGACCATCCATGGGTTATGACATTGGTTTAGCCCAACTTGAAGAACTATGGATCATTTGCGCAGTTTATAAGAATTAATGATTTACTAAATCAATCCCCATATATTTAATTAGTCTCTTTTGATCACAAAATCAATTCCAAACTAATTCTTGATCAATACTAATCAAATATTATGATTTCATATTAATATATTAGAACTTATAATATATTAATAAATCGTAAATATCCTTTTCTCAAAAGTCCATCCTTACAAATTGTTCCGGTGCCATGCAACCCAAATGGACCATGCTACTCTCGGGTTAAGTACATACCAAATATAGTTATGGACTTAGACACCTTATCCAATAATAATATCTATCGGATATCTAACACCAAAAATCTATAATACACAACCCCGGTAGTTATTAGTAGAAGAGAACGGACGCTCATCAGGTATAGAGACTCTCAAGGGCCTGTTCAAGGCCTCCTACACAATATTAAAACCACGACAAAAAGATGATGACACAAAAGACCGACTCGCACCCGAGTCAAACAACGTAAGAGGAAGTAAAGAATTCACAGGAAAAGTACCTACATAATCAATAACATAAGCAACGTAAATATATTAGCAGAATAATAAAGAACATATACCAGCCATGAAGTTTGGAGCTGTTCAGGCCTCTTTTACTATCAAATGAAACGCTATTCCTCGAGCCCTCAGTATCTCAACCTTCCCCTGTTGGCCATCAGTAATATGCAGGGTCATGGAGGCCGAAGTCTGAACCACCCTAGATGCAAGCTGAGGATACTCATCCCTCATATGTCCTCTCCGGTTTCAATTGGAGCAAACCTAAAATCCCTTAGGGAAATCCCTAGCCAAATGTTGTTGGGTTATGAGCAAAACATCAATCCTATGGTGCACATGCAAATCCTAAAGCTTTGGATCTAGGTTTTTCTATTTGTACTTGCAATAATCATCCAAAGCTTGTAAAACCTAGATCTCGCATACCAAAATCGAAAAACCCATCTAATAAAAAAGTTAGAATGTTACCTTTGATTGTAGCTTGATAACCTTGAGCTTTTGAGAACCTAACACCTCAAATGTGATGCCTCTAATGAATCACAAACACCAAAGCAATTGGAGAATCTTAGAGAGAGAGAGAGGTAAGAGCTTAAAAGTCGGCAAGCTATCTTTCTTAGGGTTCAAGTGGCCGATTTTGGCTATCCTAAGGGTTCCTTATATAGTTGAGCAGTTAAGGTTTCAGTCAAAACCCTAATCCTGTTGCTTAGTCCTTAAGCAGCCTAGAGGATCCTTCCAGAAGGCCCCTTGGACGATTTCTATGTGGTCTCCCACATAAAATTCGTCCATTGCTTCCTTATGGATCCAAAGTCCAACTTTGTAACTATCTTATAATTATAGTATCAGTCCCCTTGATTTAATTAATCTCTTTTGACCACAAAATTAATTCTAAATTAATTCTTGACCAATATTAATTAAACAATATGATTTCTCCTTTAATATATTATTCATATAATATATTAATAAACTGTAATTACCTCTTTCTCCATTATTCATCCAGTCAAGTATTTTTGGTGAAGACAACCCAAAAGGACAATGCTACAATCGGTTCAAGTACATACCAAATATAGTTATGGGCTTAGACACATAATCCAACAATCTCCCACTTGGATAAGTCAAATAACTATAAATGCAAGTAAGACTTCAAAATCCGATTAGCAATCGTAGCTCTCAAAATCCGCTATCGAACTCTGACATGACCTTTAGATAAGGGATCGTATAGTCCTCCGTTCTCAAGATATTGTGTGGACAATTACATGGAACATAGTCATACTTATTGTCCTGCAGTTTGTTTCTCGATCTCCGATCTGTGTGACATAGAACTTAATTGAACACATCAATTCAGTCCTGACCGGGCCTGACACATAAGTCAAACCAAATCATCGAGGGGCCCAAGATATCTCTTTTAACCTCATAGGATAAAAGGAACAGATAAACATCGACTTAAATGCTCGTACTATTTACTCATTAAATCGCACACAACAATGCATTTTATAACGTCAAGTTACTGATGCGTTTACACATTATCAATGCACAACCAACTCGTAAAAAACAACTCATATATCTAGGTTCAAAGACTATATGATATTATCGTCTCACAATCACTTGTGATTAAATTCCATGAAGTGATTCATGTCAGCGCGGGTTTAATCCAATACTCTAATCTTATTTTAGGAGCACTCATGAACGTTGCAGCAAACCTTTGCTATGTCTAAATGCTTAGATAATCTACAAGCCAATTCGTGACAGTCTTCTTTCATACTTACATCCAACGTATGATCTACTGTGGATAGTTTAAATAATCTTATTATTTAGGAAGTCAAAACATGCAAAGTGAAACAATAGTAAATAATTAACACATGAGAGTAACTTTACTTATAAATAATGCGCCTTTATTTAATCGTCATATGTTAATTACAATTTATCTATTACAAGTTTCTAAAAGCTATCTAGTTACTAAAACTAATATCGTCCTTCAGCCCAATGCTCTTAGCGTGTTGCAAGTGCTTAACCGTACTCAGTCCCTTCGTAAGGGGATCTGTTGGGTTCTCCTCCGACGATGCCCTCTTTACTACAAGGAGTCCCTCTTCTACCCGATGTCTAACGAAATGGTATTTTCTATCGATATGCCTGGATCTACCATGATCCCTCGGTTCTGTGGTCAAGGCAACCGCACCTTCGTTATCAAAGAAAATCTCCATAGAATCCTTTATGGCCGATACAACTCCAAGGTCTTTGATGAAGTTCTTTAGCCATATTGCCTTCTTTGACGCTCCGCTTGCTGCTATGTACTCTGATTCGCACATTAAATCAGCTACGGTCTCCAGCTTGGAACTTTTCCAAGTCACTGCTCCTCCATTCAGGGTAAAGACCGGGCCTGACTGAGAGCGGAAATTATCTTGGTTGGTCTGAAAACTGGCGTCATTATACCCTCGCACTCTCAAATCATCACTTCCACCGAGGATAAGGAACCATTCCTTAGTCCTTCGTAGGTACTTGAGAATATTCTTTACTGCGGTCCAATGTGCTCTACCAGGGTTCCCTTGATATCTACTGACCATGCTCAAAGCGAAGGCCACATCAGGGCGATTACACGTCATAGCATACATGATTGAGCTAACAGCGGAAGCATAAGGTACTCAACCCATCTCTGCAATTTCAGCTTCGGTACTTGGGCTTTGAGTCTTACTCAAGTTGGTATTGCTTTCGATTGGTAACTCCTCTTTCTTGGAATTCTCCATGCTAAAACATTTTAACACTTTATCCAAGTAAGTACTTTAACTAAGTCTTATTAGTCTTTTACTCCTATTTCTTAATATCCTTATCCCAAGAATATAAGCAGCTTCTCTGAGGTCCTTCATAGCGAAGCGCTTCCCAAGCAAGGAATTAACCTCCTACAAGGATGGGATGTCGTTTCCTATGAGCAGTATGCATCCACATACAAAATGAGAAAGCTAACTATACTCCCACTAGCTTTGGCATATACGCAGGACTCATCCTCACTTCTCAAAAAACCAAACTCTATGACTTTCTCATCGAAACAAAGATTCTGTCTGCGAGATGCTTGTTTCAATCCATAAATGGATTTCTCAAGCTTACACACTCTATTAGGGTCCTCTTCCTTGACAAAACTATCAGGCTAACTCATGTAAACATCCTCAGCCAACTTCCCATTAAGGAAAGCGATTTTGACATCCATCTGCCATATTTCATAATCATGAAACGCAGCTATGGCTAGCATAACCCTTAAAGATTTAATCTTCACTACTGGTGAGAAGGTCTCATCATAGTCAACTCTGGGAGTTTGAGTAAAGCCATTCGCCACCAATCGCGTCTTATATGTGTGTACTTTCCCATCCATGTCGGTCTTCTTCTTGAAGATCCATTTGCACCCGACCGTCTTACGATCTAGCACATTGTCAACCAAGTTCCACACTTGATTTTCATACATGGATTGAATCTTGCTGTCCATAGCCTCTTTCCACTTTGCAGACTCTAGGCATGCCATGGCATCCTTGTAGTTGTTAGGTTCATCCAAATTTATTAGTGTACTATCACTAAAAAACTTATCACCCTCACTTGTTATATGAAAACCATACAGCACAGGTGGAACACTAACTCTACTGGAACGTCTAAGAGGTAAGGACTCGTCAATCAGATCAATAGGAGTTTCCTCCTCGGGTTGATCGCTAGTGTTAGAGTGTAACAACATAGTTTTTTAAAGCAAATTTTCCAATTTTTAAAATTCATAAAGCATATGTCTTATCATTAATTCTCAAAAACAAACAACATGTTTTCAAAACAATTATTCAAATCCAGGATCCTCTAACATGGTCCATCTTGACTGCGTGTGTGTGTACAATCATACCAGCGCCTTCCCGCTATCTCCTGAGGTACCTGAAACACAGAACACATAACACGGTAAGCACGAATGCTTAGTGAGTTCCCAAAATACCACATACAATAAATTCGCCACTCGAGGCTATACTCTGTAATACCCTCCGGTCCATGTGTCTCAGCGAGACCCTCCAGTCCCATAGCTCGTTGGACCCTGTGGTCCGCTCTAGCTTGTTGGACCCTATGGTCCGGTCTGATTCAGAACCCTCTGGCCTCATAGTTTGTTGGACCCTCCGGTCCAGTCTAAGCAACAAATAATATAGCATACCATACATATCACACAATCATGCATAACTCAAACAAGCACATAAGAACCCCTGGTCATACATAGTTACCAATCTACGTAAAGTATAGTGAGAAGACTCACCTCGTAAGATAGCCAGTAAAATCTTGTGCCCGAAATCCTCGGTCTAGCCTCCGCCTATCACAAGTTAATATTTCTAATTAATATTCTACTCTTATCTCTGAATAGTGGGTAGAAGACCATTCTACCCTTCCCTGACCTCTTTCACTCATTTTGACCAAACCCTAAAGTCAACAAAAGTCAACTCCAGTCAACGGTCCAACTTTGACCAGACTCGTCAAGTGCACTCCGGAGACTCGCCGAGTCCAGTCAATTCATGGCAACTCCAATAAGCTCCAACTCGAAGAGCTAACCCCTAACTCGACGAGTCACCATCTAAATCAGTTCATCGGGACAAAACGCTGGGCTACTCGCCGAGTCTATTCAAACTCTTTTGCATTCAGTCGATATAGCGCAAGACACTTTCCCAAATTTCGGATCTATGCACTTAAGGCTCATTAATCACGTAAAGGTTCAACCTTTATGTCCATGCATCACTCATCTAGCTCTATTTGACAAAATAGCCCTCATAATGGTGTCTTAGGCTCAATATTCTTATGGGACTGCATAAAGCTGGGTTCTTGGGGCTCTCTGGACCTCTCAAGGTCCAGATCTGATGTCTAGGCCTCAAAGGGACTTCACATATTTCATAACTCAACTTAAAAGAGGGTAAAGAAACCCTAACTTCAAGAGATCTACTAAACATACAAAAACAGGTATAGATTCATACCTTCAACAACAGCCTTGAATGAAATATTGAAAGACTTGAGCCCCTCTAGACAACTAAGCTTGACTCCTCTCCTTCCTCCTTGCAAGAGTGCACCAAAATGAAGAAATTAGCTCCCTCTCCTTCTCTCTAAGCTCTCTGGATCGATTAGGGTCTCTCAAGGGAAAGTGTGGCTGCAAATGGAGGCAATAAGAGCCTTTAAATAGGCCACAAACCCGAGCAATTAGGGTTTCCCTTAGCAGTGTTGACTCGGCGAGTCAGATACTCGACTCGTTGAGTCCATTCATTAAACACGTCACCAAGTCGCGATCCCACTCGACGATTTGGGGCACCAACTCGTCGATTCCACCAAAAATCCTTAAAATAAATATTTAAATTAATATACCTGGAAAACCGGATGTTACAATTCTCCCCCACTAGAATTAGACTTTGCCCTCGAAGTCTTGCTCCGCAAATAGCTCGGAATACTGCTCTTGCATCTCTGACTCGGGCTCCCAAGTCAGATCGGACCCCTTCCGATGTTGCCACTAGACCAGGACCAGGGGTACTTCCTTGTTCCTTAAAACCTTCACCTTCTGATCTATGATCGCGATCGGCCTCTCGATGTAATTCAGGCTCGCATCCACCTGAATGTCCTCTAGTGGTACCAATGCCATCTCGTCGGCCACACACTTTTGCAACTAGGACATGTGGAAGGTGTTATGAATCTGACTTAACTCTTCAGGAAGCTCCAAATGGTAAGCTACCCTCAGCACTCTGGCGATCACTCTGGAAGGACCGATGTATCGGGGTCCCAGCTTTCCCCGTTTTCTGAACTGAATCACCCCTTTCCATGGGGAAACTTTCAGGAGTACAAAATCTACGACCTGGAACTCGAGCTCGGATCATCACCTATTCGCATAACTCTTCTGATGACTCCGAAGCTCAAAGGGAGGCATACTATGACATCCCCATTTTCACGGCCAGAAAAGACCAATTTTATTTATGCTTGTTTAAAAATCAGAGTAATATTTTTCATAAAGGTGTTGCGGAATTTGTTCCCAAAATAAAATATGATACAGATTTATCAAAGCATATCCGTAGAAATGTATTTCATTAAAAGAGTCGGAATGTCATGTTCGAAATAGATCAAAAGCATAAAAAGTACAATATAAGCCTTAATACATTATTTTATATCTACAAGCCTATATCCGTATTTCCTCATCCAAAACATCACATATATGCTCGAGCGCCACTACCTGTAATACATGAAACTGAGTGGGTCTGGCTTGGGAGCCTGGTGAGCACATAGGGTTTTCAACCCACAATAATTAAGTTTATTAATTTCATCAACCAACAATAACCCGATTACCCGTTCCCGTTATCCTCACATTACGTCCCTAAAACACCTATCATAAGGGACCTAGACTAAGGATCAAAATCGGGATGGACACTAATGCTAAGGGATTCCTCCGCATTAAATGTCCTTAAGGAAACCATGTGGGGGATGGAGTACACTGGTGAACACATCGTTTACAAACACCTACAGGTTGCGAGCCTATTAGCGATCCACTGGACTGTCTAGAAGAGTCCGCTGTCGTCATCCATACTCCGCTAGATGACAGAATCAACAACAACAACATCGAGGCCTCTCATCATTTTGTCACACATCATCTATTACATATACCCATGTTTTACCCCAATACTTTTGTAGATATAAAATACATATATAGTTTAAATCATTTAAAACATGTATAAAAATCTTTCATCAGCATAGACAACAAGTTTCCGGACAATATGCACACATAGCATGTAGTTTATATTAAATGCTTCATATCTATATATAAGATGAAAGTAACTATGCACTCACCTGTCAAGGTGGTGATTCCGAACTTAGACAGCGCTTTGTTACTCTTGAAACAATTTCCTTCGTCAAAACCTAGTATCATTACCACTAGGGTTTAGTCTATCATTCCCCGAGACTAATTAATAGTGTAGCTATTATTACTATTATATAAACGTTTAACAATACTTATATAACCCATAATAATAGCCCAAGTACTTATTATAAGTTCCTAATAACGTTACTATAATTAATTAGAAGCTATATTAAAAATAGCGTATGCGTAGCTCACTTACAGCGGATTCTATAGAAAACCGGACTTCGCTTGGATCAGTGTTTCCGAACTGAAAGACCCTTTTTCTCGGGACTCCGGGAGCCTCGGGGCTTCCTTTAGGTGCTAGGGGTTTACCTAGGCTTTAGGGAGGGTTAGGAATGGGTTAGAGAGAGAAAGAAGTTAGAGAGAGAAGTGAGAATGGTGTGAAAATCCGAGAGGCTTGGCCCCTTTTTATAGGCCTCAGCCTCGGACTACGCTGGGCGTAGTCCTCGGCTACACGGTGCATTCGTCGGATAAGAGCTCCAGCTGTCTTCGCACGTGGCATCAATTCGGTGGTGGAGCATGGCTTCTTCTCGGACCGCACAAGACCGAAGTACGATGGGCGTACCCGGTTTCGGATGCGAGGCGTAGGCGAGGGGCGATGTGTTGCAAATCCAAAGCGATACCGATATCAGCAATGGACGGTCCAGATCGAGCCACGTCATCACTATTCGCACCAGCTTAGCAAATTCGAGTTCCAACTTTAAAAATTTGTATCTTCCGCATACGAGTTCCGTTCTTGACGTTCGTTATATCCACGCGTAGGCAGGAACGTACTCTTCAACTTTTGTTTAGACTCCATCGGCTAATTTTGAATTTATTTTAAGTTTTATATTTTTAACAGGCCGGGATAGGATTGGTCTATTAAAAATCCATAACTTTTTCATCCGATGTCCGTTTTCATCTATCTTTTTATCGTTGCCCTACTATTAACAAGATCTTCAATTCTAGTTTAGGTTGTGTCGGCTAAATACGCTCGTTCTAATATTCAAACACCGGGTTGTACACTGTTATGCTGAAACTTCGAAAAATCATAACTTCCTCATACGAAGTCAAATTTGGGCGTTCTTTTTATGGACGCTCTTAGTTTAACGTATACTACAACTTTTGTTTAGATCACTAAGGTTAAAAAGTCCTCTATCATAAATTCTCTATTTACGTCTTTTCGGTGTCGTGTCGGTTTCGTCGCGAAACTTCGACGGGTTATAACTTCTTCGCTATAACTCGGATTTCGGCGTTATTTATATCCTCAGAATCCTTGTTTCGACCGTTACAACTTTATGTAAACATATCGGGCTTATCTCACACTTTAATTTTGATGATTATTTTTATTCTCTATTTATTATACATTTATAAATAAGTAATAAGCACATAATTCACGTAATACTGAAGTAATTCATTTTTTTATTACTTCAAAAAGAGTTACAATAGTTGACCTAGACTATTACATCATCTATAATGCTTAGCCCTGAAACCTGGGCGTTACACATAGGAATGTTCGAGTGATGGCTGTTGTTGTAAGAAAACTCAGCCAAGGGTAGGTATGTGTCCCAACTCCCACCGAAATCCATAACACATGCTCGAAGCATGTCCTCGAGCGTCTGAATCGTTCGCTCGCTCTGTCCGTTTGTCTGTGGGTGGTAGGCGGTACTAAAATGCAATCGCGTTCCCAACTCCTCATGGAACTTCTTCTAGAATCTAGAAGTAAAATGCACATCCCGGTCCGACACTATGGACGTCGACACTCCATGCCGAGCTACCACCTCTCGTACAATAATCTCTGCCAGGCTCTCAGCTGAAGAGCTCTCACTAATAGCAAGGAAACAAGCACTTTTCATCAACCGATCCACAATCACCTAGATCATGTAAACTCCACGCGCCTTTCTCGGTAATTTGGTGATAAAGACCATTGAGATCTGCACCCACTTCCATTGGGGAATCTCCAAAGGCTGCAATGGACCATGTGGGCGTTGGTGCTCTGCCTTGACCCAGAGGCAAGTTAAGCACTTCTCAACCACCGAAGCAACATCGCTCTGATGGGTTTTAGCCATAAGAACTTTCCTATGTACGCATGCAAAACCCTAATGCTTGGATCTAGGCTTTCTAATAAACATGCTTTGAATCCAAGACTTCTAATGACTAATAAGGTTAAATAACAACATTGAAACAGATCTAGAACCATACCTTTGAGTTCCTTGTTGATCTTGAGGTCTTGGAGCTTCTAGAGTCACAAATGTCACTCCTCTAATGGCTTACAAACACCAATAGCAAAGAAGATGATTTAGGAGAGAGGAGAGGGGAGGAAATCGGCCAGGGTTCTCCTGCTTTAGGAGAGGTGCCGATTTCCCTTAGCCATGGGGTCTGTTTATACTTGTAGACTCCTTAAGGGTTACAACCTAAACCCTAATTGGATAATCTTCTCTTAAGGCTATCCAAATCATTTCCATAGATAAGTCATTGGACGATTTTGAAGCTATCCTAGCTTCTAGAATCCGTCCACTATATATCTATAAGGATTTATAGTCTAAAGCTTAACTATCAAACAATTGGCAGTTTATACCCCTTTATTTAATTAATCTCTTTAAGTCACCAAATTAATTCTAATTAATTATATGACTTATATTAATCAAATATCAATATATTATTATTATATTATTCTCATAATATATTAATAATATTTACTCTCTCTTAATAAATCATCCTAAGTTGCTATGGTGAAGGAAACCCAAAAGGACCATGCACAACCGGGTCAAATACTTGCCTAATATAGTTGCAGCCTTAGACACTATTCCAACAGTCTCCCACTTGGATAAGTCTAGTAACTATATGCACAAGTATAATTCGGTTTGCAATCGTAGCTCTCAAAGACGCTGTCAAACTCTGATCTAATCAATCTTGTCCTTTAGATAAGGGAACGTACAGTCCTCTGTTAGATATCATGCTGACAATCCTATGGAATGGTTAGTCAAGCATTTAGGTTTCTCGATCTCTGATTCATTTGACATAGAACTTAATCGAACACATCAATTCAGTTCTGACCGGGCCCGACACATAAGTCAAATCAAATCATCGAGCGGCCGAGATATCGCTTTTACCTTCTTAGATAAAAGTTACAGATAAACTTCGACTTATATGCATTTACTTATTTATTAACCAACTATACACAACAATGCGTTTTCTAACACCGAGTTACTGATGCGTTTTCGCATTATCAATGTACAATCAACTTAACAAATAACAAAAAATATATCTAGGTTTTAAGACTATAAGATATTATCGTCTTGCGATCATCTTTTATATCGTATTCCATAAGGTGATTCCAGCAAGCGCGGGTTTGTTCCAATGCTCAAAACTAGTTCATAAGCACTCGTGAACGTTGCAACAACCCTTTGCTATGTCTAACACCATTTAGACATTCTACACACCAATTCATGACAATCTTCATTCATATCTACTTCCAACATATGAACGACTGTGGTCAATTTGAACAATTCGATTATTCCTAATAAACTCAATTATTCTGGAAGTCAAAACATGCAAAGTGAAACAATAGTTAAACAATTAACATAAGACAGTAACATTACTCATAAATAAAACTCCTTTGTTAATTACATTTACCTATTTCATGTTTCTAATACTATCTAATCTATGCTAATATCATCCTTCAGCCCAATACTCCTAGCATGCTGCAAGTGCTTAACCCTACTCAGTCCCTTCGTAAGCGGATCTGCTGGGTTATCTTCTGATGATATCCTCTTCACTATGAGTTGTCCTTCTTCTACACGATGTCTGATGAAGTGATATTTTCTGTCGATATGTCTTGATCTACCATGATCCCTCGGTTCCTTGGTCAAGGCAACCGCTCCTTCGTTATCACAGAAAATCTCCATGGGCTCCTTTATGGCAGGTACAACTCCAAGATCACTGATGAAGTTCTTTAGCCATATTGCCTCCTTCGACGCTTCGCTCGCTGCAATGTACTCTGATTCGCACGTTGAATCAGCTACGGTCTCCTGCTTGGAACTCTTCCATGTCACTGCTCCTCCATTTAGGGTAAAGACCCAGCCCGACTGCGAACGGTAGTTGTCTCTGTCGGTCTGAAAACTGGCGTCACTATACCCTCGCACCTTCAAGTCATCACTCCCTCCGAGGACTAAGAACCATTCCTTCGTCCTCCGTAGGTACTTAAGGATGTTCTTCACCGCAATCCAATGTGCTTTGCTAGGATTCCCTTGATATCTGCTAACCATGCTCAAAGCGAAGGCTACATCAGGGCGAGTACAAGTCATAGCGTACATGATTGAGCCAACTGCGGAAGCGTATGGTACTCGGCTCATTTCTGCTATCTCAGCTTCGGTACTCGGACTTTGAGTCTTACTCAACTTGGCATTACTTTGTATCGGTAGTTCTCCCTTCTTTGAGTTTTCCATACTAAAACGTTTTAGTACCTTCTCTAAGTAAGTATTCTGACTAAGTCCAATTAGTCTCTTACTTCTTTCTCTTACTAACCTTATTCCCAAAATGTAAGAAGCCTCTCCGAGGTCCTTCATAGCAAAGCACTTCCCGAGCCAGGACTTAACCTCCTGCAGAGTCGGGATGTCGTTTCCTATGAGTAATATGTCATCGACATATAGAACAAGGAAGCTTACTATACTCCCACTGGCTTTGACATATACACAAGATTCGTCTTCGCTTCGTACAAAACCAAACTCTTTGACTTTCTCATCGAAGCAAAGATTCCATCTGCGAGACGCTTGCTTAAGTCCATAAATGGACTTCTCAAGCTTACACACTCTATTCTGATGCTTCGGATCCACAAACCCCTCTGGCTGAGCCATGTAAACATCCTCAGCCAACTTTCCGTTAAGGAAAGTGGTCTTGACATCCATTTGCCAAATCTCATAATCATGAAATGCGGCAATTGCTAGCATCACTCTAATCGATTTAATCTTCGCAACTGGTGAGAAGGTCTCATCATAGTCAACTCCAGGAGTTTGAGTAAAGCCCTTCGCAACCAATCGCGCTTTATATGTGTGCACGTTTCCATCCACGTCGGTCTTCTTCTTGAAGATCCATTTGCACCCAACGGTCTTACGTCCGGGCACATAATCAACCAAATCCAAACTTGGTTGTCATACATGGATTGGATCTCGCTATCCATTGCCTCTTTCCATTTTGCAGACTCCGGGCCTGCCATGGCTTCCTTATAGCTATTAGGTTCATCAAGATTTACTAGTGTACCATCACTAATATACATGTCCCCTTCGGTAGTAATATGAAAACCATAAAACTGGGGATGAACTCTAACTCTATCGGAACGTCTAAGAGGTAAGGATTCGTCAATCGGTTCAACCGGAGTTTCCTCCTTGAGTTGAGTGCCAGCGGTAGAGGTTCCTTCATCTATCGATTCTTGAATCTCTTCAAGTTCGATTTGCCTCCCGCTGTCTCCTTGGCTTATGAGTTCTCGCTCTCGGAAAACTCCTCTCCTCGCAACGAATACAACATTGTCCTTCGGTCTATAGAAGAGATATCCAAAGGATGTCTGCGGGTAGCCGATGAAAATACATCGCTCACTTCGAGGTTCGAGCTTGTCGTGAGTATCTCGTCTTACGAAAGCCTCGCAACCCCAAACCTTGATATGTGCCAACGAGGGAGCTTTCCCTGTCCACATCTCGTGAGGTGTTTTGGCAACCTTCTTAGTAGGGACTCGGTTAAGGATATGGGCGGTAGTCTCTAAGGAATACCCCCAAAAAGAGATAGGTAGTGAAGCACGACTCATCATAGAGCGAACCATATCCAATAAGGTTCGATTACGCCTTTCTGCCACACCATTCAACTGCGGTGTCCTAGGAGGCGTCAATTGCGAAACTATTCCACACTCCTTGAGATAATCGTGGAATTCAAGACTTAGGTACTCTCCTCCTCGATCGGATCGAAGCATCTTGATTTTCCTGCCCAATTGATTCTCCACTTCATTCTTGAACTCTTTGAACTTTTCAAAGGTTTCTGACTTTTGCTTGATTAAATAGATATACCCATATCTACTATAATCATCGGTAAAAGTCACGTAGAAGCGGTTCCCATCCTTTGTGGTTGATCTAAATGGTCCACATACATCGGTATGTATTAAGTCCAATAGACCCTCACCCCTTTCACATGTACTCGTGAAGGGTGACTTAGTCATCTTTCCAAATAAACAAGACTCGCATGTGTCATCTTTCCTAAGGTCGAATGACTCCAACACTCCATCCTTTTGGAGTTGGGCTATGCGTTTCTTGTTGACATGTCCAAGACGACAATGCCACAAGGATGCTTTCTCCAAACTAGTGGAAGAATCTATATTCAAAACATCATTTCCTAAGTTATCAACAATCATAACGGTTTCATATATTCCTTTACATGGTATAGCTTCAAAGTAAAAGACACCATTTAGATAAGCTAAAATAGAACCATTCTCATTATTAAAAGAAAATCTAAATCCTTGTCTATATAAACCATGAAATGAAATGATGTTTCTAGCCATTTCAGGCGAATAGCAACAATTGTTCAAATCTAAAACCAAACTATTCCTAAGCACTAAAGAATACACTCCAATCTTGGTCACAGGCGACGATCTTCTGTTCCCCATGACTAGATTGATCCTTCCTTGCTCCACATCCCTACTTCTTCTTAGTCCCTGCACATTTGAACAAATGTGATAACCACAACCAGTATCAAGAACCCAAGAAATAGCATGATTAGAATCGTTAGATTTAATTGTGTATATACCTGCGAAAGATGGCTTGATCTTTCCTTCTTTGATTGCTTGCAGGTACTCTGGGCAACTTCTCTTCTAATGTCCTATCTTGTGGCAGTGGTGGCACTCTGCCTCCTTCGGGTTAGGACAGGGCTTAGCGGGATCAACTTTGGTCCCACTATAAGAGGCACCATCTCGGGCTTTGACCTTGCCATAGTTCTTCGATGAAGCCTTCCTCTTCTTTCCCTTTCCTTGACCAATAGCCAAGACAGGAGCAGCATGCGGATTGGGAGTAGATGCAACAGACTTGTCTTTGAAGTTGCTCTCAGCGACCCTCAAGAGACCTTGGAGTTTGCTTAGGGTGACCTCTTCTTTGTTCACGTGGTAGGTCATCCTAAATTGGTTGTACATTGGAGGCAAAGAGTGAAGCACCATGTCGATCTCCAAGTCTTCACCGAAGTCAACATTTAACTTGCGAAGGCGGTCGATATACCTTTGCATCTTTTGCAGGTGCATGGTAAGAGATTCTCCATGACCCATCTTTGCGGAAATCATGTTGGTGAAAATCTCATAACGCTCTTGTCTCGCGTTTTGGTGGTATCTCTCCAATAAGTCTTGGTGCATCTCGTACGGGTACATGTCCTCGTAGGACTTTTGGAATTCAGAGTTCATGGTGGCAATCATGATGCAATGTACCTTCGTTGCATCTCGCTCATGAGTCTCAAAAGCGGTGATTTCGGCCGGAGTAGCGATTTCGGGGTTGATTTTCTCGAGCTTCTCCGAGGACATACTCCTTATCCTCATAGCGAGCAATGGTGCGAATGTATCTTATCCATTCGCTAAAGTTCGTTCCATCGAAGGTGACCTTTTGGCAAAGGCTCATCAACGTGAAAGAACTAGCAGCAACGTTGTTTGCGTTCGACATCTACAAAAGAAAAGGACAAAGATAGATTAGAATAAGAATCCCTAATTATCACCCAATAAGAAAAATTAGGGCTAGGATCCAACAATAACATTTACATACTAGAAAAGGGATGTCGTAATCTAACATGCAAATAAATTGAAGGTAAGTGAATGACGATTCACTAATTCTCCATCACAAAAACTTAAACTATTAGTCCTAAGTGTATTGAGAATTCCTAGGTTCGGATGAGATTCATTGAAACTATTCAATGACATGTTTAAATCTCGATATGCCCCTCTTGTTTGTGACTGGGATACCGAGGATCACAAAGCGGGTGTGAATTACCATGCAAATTCACATGGTGCCTTCATTGTAACGATCACCTATTCGATGTGCCGGTAAACCACACACGCTCCATCGAACTATGATAAACAATGAATCACCCTTTGCCACCTTTGCTTAGAACCAATTAGTGTGCCGGTAAACCACGCACGCTCCACTAACTTCTTAGCAAGGGTGCAAAGTGTAATTTCATGGGATTGCATCAATTCACTTTTCCTAAAGTAACTAAGATTGGGAAATTTTAAAAAAATGTAGTTACTTTAAATTTCTTATTATACTTTTAATGAGAGGATGAGGTTGCCCTATCCTACCCGTTCGGCTAACGACCCTCCACCGATCAAGCAAGCGGTGGGTGTGAGTGTACACCCATTAAGCGGCATTTTATAGGCCGCAACCTTATACCCACCTTATAGATCGGCTTCGTGAATGAGGCCTACTAATGGTAAGACTAGCATTTAGTTATACATATATATATTATTCTAGTAATATCATATTAGTATAGGGTTGTATTTTAAAACTTTTAAAATCTAGGGTTTGAAATTTAAGTTGTCTAAATTAAAACTTTTAATCACAAATATAAATTTCAAAACTTGAGGGTAAGTTTTAAACATTTTAAAACATGGAGGATCAAATAACAAATAATTCCAATTAACAATTAATATCCTAATTATCTATATTTGATTTTATTCAAGATTTCTTTGAAAGATAATTACCAAAATAATTAAAATAATTAATTAATTATCACATAAGGAAATTAAATATTTTATTAGCTGATAAATACCATTAACTAGATCAAGATAATAGTCATATGTATCAAAAAATCGGATTTAGATTGATCTATTATGATTAAGGTAAGTTTCCATAAGATAATTATGAAAAAAATCCCGAATCTGGCCATTCCTGACGCCTGGACTCGCCGAGTGCACAAAGGGACTCGCCGAGTCAGGCCTACTCACCGAGTCCACTTTGGAACTCACCGAGTCCATGACTCAGAAACCAAAAAATCAAATTTTGCAAGTTTGTTTCAGTTAATCAAGCAACAATTTAAAGAAAACCAAGCTAGGCTCTGATACCACTGATGGGTTTTAGCCATAAGAACTTTCCTATGTGCGCATGCAAAACCCTAATGCTTGGATCTAGCTTTCTAATAAACATGCTTTGAATCCATGACTTCTAATGACTAATAAGGTTAAATAACAACATTGAAACAGATTTAGAACCATACCTTTGAGTTCCTTGTTGATCTTGAGGTCTTGGAGCTTCTAGAGTCACAAATGTCACTCCTCTAATGGCTTACAAACACCAATAGCAAAGAAGTTGATTTAGGAGAGAGGAGAGGGGATGAAATCGGCCAGGGTTCTCTTGCTTTAGGAGAGGTGCCGATTTCCCTTAGCCATGGGGTCTATTTATACTTGTAGACTCCTTAAGGGTTACAACCTAAACCCTAATTGGATAATCTTCTCTTAAGGCTATCCAAATCCTTTCCATAGATAAGTCATTGGACGATTTTGAAGCTATCCTAGCTTCTAGAATCCGTCCACTATATATCTATAAGGATTTATAGTCTAAAGCTTAACTATCAAACAATTGACAGTTTATACCCCTTTATTTAATTAATCTCTTTAAGTCACCAAATTAATTCTAATTAATTATATGACTTATATTAATCAAATATCAATATATTATTATTATATTATTCTCATAATATATTAATAATATTTACTCTCTCTTAATAAATCATCCTATCAAGTTGCTATGGTGAAGGCAACCCAAAAGGACCATGCACAACCGGGTCAAATACTTGCCTAATATAGTTGCAGCCTTAGACACTATTCCAACACCCTCTTCATACAGGGCCACCAATAGTCTCTCTTCAGATCCAAATACATCTTTGTGGCCCCAGGATGGATCGAGAATATCGATCTATGCGCCTCTTTCATCAGTATGCTACGTGCCCCACCCAAAAAGGGCACCCAAACCCGACCTTGGAAGGTCATAAGCCCTCGGCTATCCGTCATGAACTTGGATACTTGCCCAATTACCTGCTTCCTCTTGCGGTTTTCTGGTCTTACGACCACCGCCTAGGCTTCTCGAATGGTATCCAATACCGGAGTCATCACTGTCATCCTCATTTATATATCCTGAATCGGAGCACTCTCCGTCTTGCGAATCAAGGCATCAGCTACCACGTTAGCCTTTCCTGGGTCATACAGAATGTCAAAGTCGTAATCCTTTACCACGTCCAACCACCTTCTCTGGCGCATGTTCAGGTTGGGCTGATCTATTAGATACTCAAGCTCTTGTGGTCTGTGTATATGGTACACCGAACCCCGTACAAATAATGGCGCTAGATCTTGAGGGCGAACACTACTGCCCCCAACTCTAAATTATGGGTGGGATACTTCGTCTCATGAGGCTTCAGCAGCCTCGATGCATATGCTATCACGTGTCCTCTCTGCATAAGCACCGCTCCTAACCCCGATACAGATGCATCGCAATAAACCACAAAGTCCTCCATTCCCTTAGGAAGGGCTAACACCGGAGCTTCGCACAATAACTGGCGAAGAGTCTCGAACGAGGTCTGCTGGTCGGGACCCCAAGTAAAAGCAACGCCTTTCCGGGTCAATCTGGTGAGAGGAACGGCGTTCTTGGAGAAATCCCTAATAAATCTCCAATAGTAGCCGGCCAACCCCAGAAAACTCCTGATCTCGGTGGGGGATCTCGGCACCTCCCAACTCATAACTTCCTCAATCTTCGGGTCGACCAAAATCCCATTCTAATTAACGAGGTGTCCCAAGAAATGGACCTCTCATAACCAGAAATAACACTTGGAGAATTTGGCATAAATCTTCTCTGATCTCAATACTCTGAGGACTTCTATCAAATTCTCCCCATGTTGTTCTCTAGACCTCGAATATACCAAGATATCATCGATGAACATGATCACCGAACGATCCAACATAGGCCTGCATACCTGGTTCATGAGATCCATTAACGCTGCTGGTGCATTGGTGCGCTTGAAAGGCATCACCACGAACTCGTAATGCCCATAACGAGTTCTAAATCCTGTCTTCTGAATATCCTCCTCACGAACCCTCATCTGGTGATAACCAAACCTCAAATCGATCTTGGAAAACCAAGTTGCTGTTGGGTTTTGAGCATTCTAACACTCTTATGGTGTACATGCAACCCTATAAACCTTGGATCTATGTTTTCTCTATTATACATGCAAATAAGAACTTTCCTATGCTTAAATCCTAACTAGCATATTATGAAGTTCTTATACTACAAAGTTCTAGTTAGATGACATACCTTTTGATGTAGCTTGATGTCTTCAAGCTTTAAGAGCTTAGCCCCAATAGTGTGGAAGCCTCAAGTGGAATCACAAATCACCAAAACACCTTGGAAGACTTTAGAGAATATGGATACTTGGTTCTCTCTAGTGAAATCGGCTAGCCCTCTTAGTGTAACCACACTAGTGCCCATTTCACCAACCAAGGACATCTTTATATAGTATGGAAACTAGGGTTAAACCCATGACCTTTCATTTCATATGATCCATGGGTTAAACACTCCATGGACTATCCATGAAAGCTTAGCCCAACCTAAATGAACTTGGCCCATTCCATATATATATAAGAGTCCATATTTAATTAGTTCATTTTGATCACTTAATTAATTATAAATTAATTCTTGATCAATACTAATTAAATAATATGATTATATATTAATATATTAGAACTTATAATATATTAATATAAATCATAAATATACTATTCTCAAAAGACTATCCTTATAAAATGTGTCGGTGAAGTGCAACCCAAATGGACCATGCCGGGTCGGGTCAAGTACATACCAAATATAGTTATGGACTTAGACATTAATCCAACAGATGCACCTTACAACTGATCGAACATATCGTCGGTCCTCGGGAGTGGTTAACAGTTCTTGACAGTCAGCTTGTTTAACCCTCGGTAATCAATGTACATCCGGTGTGAGCCATCCTTTTTCTTGACAAAAAGGATCGGTGCTCCCCACGACGAGATACTCGGCCGGATGAATCCCTTCCCAACAGCTCCTGAAGCTGCGAGAATAACTCCTGCATCTCTAGCGGTGCAAGGCGATAGGGTGTCATGGCGATAGGTGCCGCCCCCGGAAATTAATCAATACGAAACTCCACCTGCCTCTCGGGAGGCACACCTGGTAACTCCTCGGGGAAAATTTCTGGAAACTCGCTCACCATCGGAACCTCAGCGGCAGTACTCGGTCTCTCCATAACATCCTGCTTATCTGAAACATACACCAAAAAACCCATGCAATCCTGCTGCAAGCTTTACCTCGCTCGAGCAGCCAAACAAAATGCTGACCCAAATCGGGTACCCTCGCTAAATACAATAAGTACCCCCCCCCAAGAGGGTTTCGGATGGTCACCAGCTGACGTTCACAGTCGATCATGGCTCCGAATCGTCTCAACCAGTCCATTCCCATGATAACACAGACATCCCCCATCGCGATACGTACCAAATCTATCGGAAACTCGACTCCAAAAATCTCAAGCACACATCCCCGGATCAAATCAGTCGCAAAAACAGCATGCTCATCAGCTATGGATACTCTCAAAGGTCGACTGAATGCCTCACGTCAGATACTGATGTGACGACTAAATGCTAGGGATACGAAAGATCGACTCGCACCCGAGTCAAATAACACCAAAGTTGGCAAACAATTCACAAGAAAAGTACCTACGCATATCACAATATAAGCATAACATATCTTAATAATAGAATAAATACGAGAACATACCGGCCACAATGTCTGGTGCTGCGTGGACCTCCTCTGCTTTCAACTGGAAGGCTCTACCACGAGCCTTCGGTGTCTCGGCCTTCACTGGCCGACTCTCTGAAGCTCGAGCAGCAGAAGGCTAAGATCCTTACGCTAATCCCTGAAGTAACTGCGGGCACTCGGCCTTCCTATGGCCAGTCTGGTTGCAATGGAAGCAAACCAAAAATCTCTTGGGGCAATCCCTTGCGATATGCCCCTCTTTTCCACACTTATAACACACCTGCTCTGCACACCCCATCATGGCTCTTGCCGCACTTCCCACAAGTATGGCCCTTCTGACCTCCCAAACTTGAATCAAGGGGCTTTGCCCGCTTGGCCGTCGGCTGAGACTGTGCCGGTTGCCTATCCCTCCCCTGAGACTCCGCCTCCTCCCTGGCCTGAGTCTCTAGCTCAATCTCCCTCTTCTGAGCATTTTCCTAGAGCTCAGAAAATGTTCAGTATGTCGATTTCGCCACGAAATCACAAATGTCTCTCCTCAGAATGCTCAGATATCGACTCATACGTGCCTGCTTAGAAAACACGTGCTCAGGGCAAAACAACGCCCACTCATGAAACATCCGTGTGATCACAATCACAGACTCAGTCCCCTGCTTGAGGGGACAAGAACTCCTGGGCCAACCATTCTCTCTCCACCGGGGGAATGTACTCATCTCGAAACATAGTGGTGAACCTCTCCCAAGTCACTGCGGTAAGCTCTGCAGTAGTAAAGTCAGTTGTCACAAACTTCCACCAATCCTTCGATCCCAAGTGAAGCTGGTTCAGCGCGAACTGTACCCTCATACGCTCCGGACAAGACCATGTGTAGAAGAATCCCTCAATGTCATAGATCCATCTCATCGCGACTATCGGATCCTGAGTCCCATCAAACTCTGGTGGATTCGTGTTGCTGAACTCGTGATATAGCAACGAGTCACCTAGTGTGGCTTGACAGCGGCGACAGCTGTGGTGGCCGCAGCAACAGCAACATCGGTAAGAGCAGTGTATCGCTCGTCAAAGGTCTCAATCAACACGGTCTTGATAGACCCACACATCTCAGGTATCTCAGCTCGAATGGCTGCAACCACCTCATCATGAATCATCTTGCGAATCTCATCCTCGCTAACACCGCTGCTCTCTGGGTTGTGGCGCGCACCCACCATGATGTCTTTGAAACACAACACAAAAGAAATCAGAGACTCGCTTGAGTATTCTCGTACTTAATCACTCAACCCTACTTGTCCCTTAGTACCCTAAGGATTCTTACTTGAGTTGCTCACTTAACCAGTGTTTCTAGTAGTACGAGCCCTATACTACCTTCCACACCATATCAATATTTACCCCAAGTCCTCCTCCTAGGATTCTAGATCACAAGTACTCTATATCTCGTTGAGCGCAGGCTACCACCCATTGGACCTCTCATAAGCTCCTCTCTGCTACCTACTCACACTCGAAGTAATTCACAGTAGCAGTAACTCCTAGGCTAAGGCATCACAAATCAGGTCACTCTAGTCCAAAATATGAATACCTAGCCTACTCCAACATGCATAACACATCTCATAACACATAACGTAAGGGTATTTTGGGAAATCACTATTCAGGCGCTGGCTGATTGTACACATTGCTCTTTTCCGCTTTTTTTTGGAATCTTTTGCTCTTTTTAGAAAAATTGTTTCTTTTCTTGAAAACTTTTCTCAAATCCTAAGTTTGAGTCTAAATATGCCCGTAGGTGTATCCAAATCCCACAAACCAAGGCTCTGATACCAACTTGTAACTACATAATTTTTCAAACCAAAATTTCCTATTTTTAAAATTCATAAAACATATGTCTTATCATTACTTCTCAAAAACAAACAACAAGTTTTCAAAACAATTATTCAAATCCAGGACCCTCTAACATGTTCCATCTCGACTGCGTGTTTGTGTGTACAATCATACCAGTGCCTTCCCGCTATCTCCCGAGGTACCTTAAACATATAACACATAACACGGTAAGCATGAATGCTTAGTGAGTTCCCAAAAATACCACATACAATAAATTTGCCACTCAAGGCTATACTCTGTAAGACACTCTGGTCCATGTGTCCCAGCAGGACCCTCTAGTCCCGTAGCTCTTTGGACCCTCTGGTCCGGTCTAGCTCATTGGACCCTCTGGTACGGTCTGATTGAGAACCCTCTGGCCTCATAGATCGCTGGACCCTCCGGTTCGGTCTAAGCAACAAATAATATAGCATAAAATACATATCACACAATCATGCATAACTCAAAGAAGCACATAAGACCCTCTGGTCACACATACTTACCACTCTAGGTAAAGTATAGTGAGAAGACTCACCTCATAAGATAGCTAGTAAAATCTCGTGCCCGAAATCCTCGGTCTAGCCTCCGCCTATCACAAGTTAATATTTCTAATTAATATTCTACTCTTATCTCTGAATAGTTGGTAGAAGACCATTCTACCCTTCCCTGACCTTATTCACTCATTTTGACCAAACCAAAAGTCAACAGAAGTCAACTCCAGTCAACGGTCCAACTTTGACCAGATTCGTCGAGTGCACTCGGGAGACTCGTCGAGTCTAGTCAAATCATGGCAACTCCAGCAAGTTCCAACTCGACGAGCTAACGCCTAACTCAATGGGTCAACATCTGACTCAGTTCATCGGGACAAGACCCTGGGCGACACGCCGAGTCAGCGGCTCGACTCAGTGAGGCTATTCAGACTCTTTTGCATTCAGTCGATTTAGCGCAAGATACTTTCCTAAACTTCGGATCTATGCACTCAAGGCTCATTAATCACGTAAAGGTTCAACCTTTATGTCCATGCATCACTCATCTAGCTCTATAGATTCATACCTTCAACAGCAAACTTGAATGAAATAGTAAAAGAACTGAGCCCCTCTACACAACTAAGCTTGACTCCTCTCCTTCCACCTTGCAAGAGTGCACAAAAATGAAGAAATTAGCTCCCCCTCCTCTCTCTCTCTCTCTCTCTCTCTAAGCTCTCTCGATCGATTAGGGTTTCTCAAGGGAAAGTGTGGCCACAAATGGAGGCCATAAGAGCCTTTAAATAGGCCATAAACCCGAGCAATTAGGGTTTCCCTCAGCAGCGCTGACTCGGCGAGTCAGATACCCGACTCATCGAGTCCATTCATTAAACACGTCACCAAGTTGCGATCCCACTCGACGAGTGGAGGCACTAACTCGTCGAGTCCACCCAAAATCCTTAAAATAAATACTTAAATTAATATACCTGGAAAACCGGATGTTACATAGAGGTTCCTTCACCACTTGATTCTTGAAGCTCTTCAAGATCAATTTGCCTCCTACTATCCTCTTGGCATATGAGTTCTTACTCTCGGAAAACCCCTCTCCTCACAACAAAGACAACATTGTCACTCGGTCTATAGAAGTGATATCCAAAGGACTTCTACGGATCACCGATGAAAATACAACGCTCACTATGAGGTTGGAGCTTGTCGTGAGTCTCTCTTCATATGAAAGCCTCACAACCCCAAACTTTGATATGTGCCAATGAGGGAGCTTTCCATGTCCACACATTGTGAGGTGTTTTGGAAACATTCTTAGTCGGGAGTAGATTAAGGATATGGGCAGCAGTCTCTAAGGCATACCCCTAGAATGAGATATGTAACGAAGCTCGACTCATCATGGAACGAACCATGTCCAACAAGGTTCGATTGCGCCTGTCAGCCACACCATTGAACTATTGTGTCCTAGGTAGCATCAATTGCGAAAAAATTCCGCATTCCTTGAGGTAGTCGTGGAACATGATACTAACATACTCACCAACTCGATCGGATCGGAACATCTTTATCTTCCTGGCCATCTAATTCTCCACTTCTTGTTTATACTCTTTGAAATGTTCAAAGGTTTTGACTTGTGCTTGATTAAGTAGATATACCCATATTTGCTATAATCATCAGTAAAAGACACATAGAAGCGATTCGCATCCCTTGTGGTGGATCTAAAGGGCCCACATACATCGGTATGTATGAGATCCAATAAACCATCACCCCTTTCACAAGTACTAGTGAAGGGTGACTTGGTCATCTTTCCAAGTAAACACGACTCGGACGTGGCATCGTCCTTAAGGTCGAATGACTCCAACACTCCATCCTTTTGGAGTTGGGCTATCGCTTCTTGTTGACATGTCCAAGACGACAATGTCACAAGCTTGCTTTGTCCAAACCATTGGAGGAATCGATATGCAACACATCATTTCCTAAGTTGTCTACAACCATCACAGTTTCATATATTCTATCAAAAGGCAATGCTTCAAAATAGAAAGTACCATTTAAGAAAGCATTAATAGAACCAGTTTCTTTATTAAATGAAAATCTAAAACCTTGTTTATACAAACCATGAAAAGAAATAATGTTTCGTGTCATTTCTGACGAATAGCAACAGTTATTCAAATCTAAAACTAACCTACTACTTAGCACTAAATAGTAAACTCCAATCTTGGTGACAGGCGATGCTTTCCTATTCCCCATGATCAAGTTTATCTTCCCATGCTCTACATCCCTACTTCTTCTTAGATCCTGCAAAACAGAACAAATGTGAAAACCATATCATGTATCGGGGATCCAAGACATAGCATGTGATGAGTTATTAGAATGAATAGTATAAATACATGTGAAGGTGGGCTTTATCACCCCATCCTTTATGTCCTGTAGGTACTTCGGGTAGCTTCGTTTCCAATGTCCGTTGTCATGGCAGTAGAAGCACTCTGCATCCTTCGGGTTGGAAGGGGAGCAATAGGACCAACTTTGGTTCCACTAGAAGAGGTACCATCATGGGACTTTCCCTTGTGGATCTTTTGTGACATCCCCAAAATCACGGCCATAAAAGACCGGTTTGTTTATGCTTTGTTTAAAAATCAGAGTAACATTTTAAATGAAAGTGTTGCGGAATTTGTCCCAAAACAAAATATGATAAAGATTTATCAAAAGCATTTCCATAGAAATGTATTTCATTAAAAGACTTGGGATGTCATGTTCGTACAGATCAAAAGCATAAACAGTACAATATAAGCATTACTACATTATTTCATATCTACAGGCCTATATCCGTAATCCCTCGTCCAACATCATATCTATGCTCAAGCGCCACTACCTGTAATACATAAAACTGAGTGGGTCAGGCTTGGGAGCCTGGTGAGCACATAGGGTTTTCAACCCACAATAAATAAGTTTATTAACTTCATTAAATTAAACAAACCCGATTACCCGTTCCCGTTATCCTCACATTACGTCCCTAAGCATCTATAATAAGGGACCTATCCTAAGGATTATCATCGGGACGGACACTACTGCTAAGGGGATTCCTCAACAATAAATGTCCTTAAGGCAACCATGTGGGGGATGGAGTACATCTGGTGAGCACACAGTTCAAATAAACACACAGTTCGAAGGCAACCATGTTATTGATGACTAGATCATCAATAACATCTATAACGAGGCCTCTCATTATTTCATTTTATCACACAGCAACTAATACATCTACCCATGTTTTACCCCAACATTTTCGTAGATATAAAATAAATATACAGTTTAAATCTTTGAAAACATGTATAAAAATGTTCATCTAGCATAGATAGCAAGTATTCAGGTAATATGCACACATAGCACGTAATTTATATAAAATACTTCATATCTATGTGTAAGCTGAAAGTAACTATGCACTCACCTGGTGAGTTGGTGACTCGGCACTCGGACAGCTCTTCGTTACTTCTTAAAACAATTTTTCCTTGACCAAAACCTTGTATTAATACCACTAGAGTTTAGTTTTAACGTTAATCGCGACTAATTAATAGTCTAGCTATTATTACTATTATATAAGCGTTAAATAACACTCAATATAACTCATAATAATAGCCCATATAATTACTTTATGGTCCTAATAATGTTACTATAATTAAATAAAAGCTATATTAAATATAGTATAGGCGTAACTCACTTACAATGGGTTTTTATTAAAACCGGGCTTCGCTGGAGCAGCGTTTCCGAGCCGAAAGCTTTTCTTCTCGGAGCCGTCGGGCGCTCCGGGGCTTTCTTCTCGTGATAGGGAGGTTCCCTAGACTTTGGAGGGGTTTAGGGAGGCTAGAGAGAAGTTAGAGAGAGAAAGAGAGGCTTATGGTGTGAAGAAAATATGAGGAGTTCACCCTTGTATTTATAGGAGTTTTATAGTAAAGTAGTCTCTAAGCTTCGTCCGTAACTTTTGCATACGAGCTCTGTTTTGTCTGTCTTTTTACCGTTGAGTTCCTATTAATGAGATCTTCAACTTTCATTTAGACCTCGTTAGCTAATTCTCATTCTATCTCGGATTTACAAAACTGTATCGAATTCGCCGCGCTCGAAAAGTAGAGACTAAGCTTTGTCCATAACTTTCGCATACGAGTTCCATTTTCATCTGTCTTTTACCATTGAGTTCCTATTAATGAGATCTTCAACTCTCATTTAGACCTCGTTGGCTAATTCTCATTCTATCTCGGATTTACAAAACTGTATCGAATTCGCCGCGCTCGAAAAGTAGGGACTAAGCTTCGTCCATATCTTTCGCATACGAGCTCTATTATCGACGTTCTTTAGATCCACGCGTTGGTATTTACGAGTACTACAACTTTCATTTAGATCCCATCGGCTAAAAATCGACCGATCTAAAATTTTGATTTCGGGCTGTGCACTGCTATGCTAAATCTTAGAAAAATCATAACTTCCTCATACGAAGTCAGATTTGGGCGTTCTTTTTATCGATGTTCTTAGTTTAACATATTCTACAACTTTCGTTTAGAGCGCTAAGGCTAAATATCGCTCTTTCGTAAATTCACTATCTACGCTTCCCGGTATCGTGTCGGTTCTGTCGCGAAATTTCGACGGGTCATAACTTCTTCGTTATAACTCGGATTTCGGCGTTTCTTATATGCACGGAAACCTTGAGACATATTCTACAACTTTATGTAGAGATATCAGGATTATCTCACACTTTAATTTTGACGTTCATTTTTATTTTTTATTAATTATACATTTATAATTAAATAATAAACACATAAACACACATAATTCACATAATACTCAAATATTTCATCTTTATTACTTCAAAAAGAGTTACAAGAGTTGACCTAGACTATTACATTGACAAAAATGCTTAGCCTTGAAACCCGCGCGTTACATCTTTGAAGGAGCCTTCCTCTTCTTTCGTTTTCCTTACCCAATAGCCAAAACAAGGGCAACAGTAGTAGGAGTAGATGCAATAGATTTTCCTTTCAGTCTACTCTCAGCAGTCCTTAGAAGGCCTTGAAGATTGCTTAGAGTGACCTCCTCCTTGTTCATGTGATAGGTCATATGAAACTGGTCGTAGCAAGGAGGCAAGGAGTGTAGAATGATATCTATGGCCAGCTCCACATCGAAGTTGACATTCAACTTCAGCAAGCGGTCCACATACCTTTGCATTTTCTGCAAGTGGATCATGATGGAGTCTCCGCCCTTCGTTTTGGTAGTTATCATCACAACAATGAACTTGTACCTCTCCTGCCTAGCACTTTGATGGTACCTTTCCATCAAACCTTGTTGCGTCTCGAACGGGTAATAGTCCTCGTAGAACTTTTGGAGTTTAGTAGTCATTGTTGCGAGCATAATGCAATGAACCTTCGTAGCATCTCTCTCATGAGTTTCATACGCAACAATTTCTTTGGGAGTAGCAGTGTTGGTGTCAATCTCCTTCAGCTCCCTATCGAGAACATACTCTTTGTCCTCGTAGCGGGTAACCATGCAGATGTTGCGGATCCTATCCTTGAAGTTGGACCCATCAAATATCACCCTCCCACACAAGTTCATGAGTGAGAAAGAGTCGGAAGGGGTTGAGCCATAAGCGTTGTTGTTTGGAGTAGATAACTAAAAAAGAAAAGAGACAAAGTTTAGATTAGATAAGAATCCCCAATTTAACACTCAAATGAAGGATTAGGGCTAAGACCCAACATAATTATTTACAATTCAGAAGAGGGATTTCGTAATCTAATTGCAAATAATTTGAAGGTAGGTAAATGAATATTTACCAATTTCCACCTTGAAAAAGAAAAAAAGACAATGAAGTTTTAAATGAGTTGAAATTCCTAGATTCTTTTGAGATTCATTGAACTTTTCAATGGCATGTTGAAATCTCGATGTGCCCTTCAAGTTTGTGATTGGGATACCGAGGATCACAAACAATGTATGAATAACCATGTAAATGTACTTGGTACTCTCGATGTCATTTACCACCTAATCAATGTGCTGGTTAACTACACACACTCCATTGATCTATGATTAACATTGAGCTACCCTTTGCCACCTTTTCTAGTCCCAAATTAGTGTGTTGGTTAACCACACACGCTCCACTAACGACTTGGAAAGGTGCAAAGTGTAATTTCATGGAATAACATCATTTCACATTTTTCCTAAAGTAACTAAGATTGAGAATTTATTAAAACATTTAGTTACAGTATAGATCATTATACTTATTAATGAGGAGTTAGTTGCCCTATCCTACCCGTTCGGCTAACGACCCTCCACTAGTCAAGAGTAGATACCCAATGGCGGTCATTTTATAAGTCGCTTCCTTCAACACCCCTTAGACCAACTTCGTGAATGAGGCCTAATAACGGTAAGACTAGCTTATCTTATACATATATAATTATTAATCTTCTAATATTATAACAGTATAAGGGTTGAATTTTAAACTTGTAAAATTCTAGGGTTTAGAATTTAAATATCTCAAAATTAACACTATTAATCAAAAATTTAAATTCCAAAACTTGAGGGAAAGTTTTGAAACTTTTCAAAACCTTCTAGATCAAATTTATATAATTTAATTTATCACTTAATTTGTGATTATCAAAATTTGATCTAATTCAATTTATGGCAAGATAATTCATATTAAATAATACAAATAATCTATTTTATCATATTAACAAGTGATTATCTAATTATTTAACAATTATCTTCTAATTGGATGAGGATAATCAACATAATATTGAAAAAAATCGTATTTAATCAGTCAAAAACGGTTATGGTATTATCCAAACCCTATTCTAGTCAAAATCCCGAAAAATCTGCTAACAGACGAGCCGACTCGCCGAGTCACAGACCGAACTCATCGAGTACATCAGGTGACCCGTCGAGTTCATCAGTCAGAAGTAGAATTTTCAACTATTCCAGCTTTGAATAATTTAGCTATGCATCAAATACAATAGAAAAACGACCTAGGCTCTGATACCACTATTGGGTTATGAGCAAAACATCAATCCTATGGTGCACATGCAAACTCTAAAGCTTTGGATCTAGGTTTTTCTAAATGTACATGCAATAATCATCCAAATCTTGTAAACCCAAGATCTAGCATAAAAAAATTGAAAAACACATTTAATAAACAAGTTAGAATGTTACCTTTGATTGTAGCTTGATAACCTTGAGCTTTTAAGAACCTTGCACCTCAAATGCGATGCCTCTACTGAATTACAAACACCAAAGCAATTAGACAATCTTAGAAAGAGGGGAGGAGGCTCAAAATTCAGCTAGCTATCCTTCTTAGGGTTCAAGTGGCCGATTTTGGCTATCCCAAGGGTTCCTTATATAGCTGAGCAGTTAAGGTTTCTGTCAAAACCCTAATCCAGTTGCATAGTCCTTAAGCGGCCTAAAGGATCCTTCCAGAAGGCCCCTTGGACGATTTTTATGTGGACTCCCACATAGAATTTGTCCATTGCTTCCTTAAGGATCCTAGGCCCAACTTTGTAACTATCTTATATTTATAGTATCAGCCCCTTGATTTAATTAATCTAGTTTGACCACAAAATTAATTTTAAATTAATTTTAGACCAATATTAATTAAACAATATGATTTCTCCTTTAATATATTATTCATATAATATATTAACAAACCATAATTACCTATTTCTCCAATATTCATCCAGTCAAGTTGCTTTGGTGAAGGCAACCCAAAAGGATACAACTGGGTCAAGTACATACCAAATATAGTTATGGGCTTAGACACCTAATCTAACAAATTCCCCTCTTTATCACACAGGTAGCAAGTCCTCCCTTGCTAACAGGGTCCCTCATGCTCCTTGTCGCACTTACCGTAAGTGCGACCCTTCTGGCCTCCAGCTCTTGAGTCAGTAGGCTTAGTCCGGTTAGTCGCCGACATCGACTGTACTGGCCTCCTATCTCTCACCTGGGTTGTTTCATTGTTGAGCAGGTATCGGGAGTATTTTAATGAGTAGGTCTTAGAGGACCCGAGATGATCCTTGAGGAAAGTATGGATATGTGTGGATGGTAGTATTGGGCTTGTACTACTGGAAGCACAGAATCCATACTCGAATAAAGGAAAGTTTCGGGGATTCTAAGGGTTGGTCGGGGAAGATAGCATGGTTTGATACCATGACTCATGGCAGTGGTTTCGTATCTATCGATCTTTTGGTTATGGTTGATCAGGCATAAGGATGGGTCTGGTAATTGTTTTGGGACCCAGTGGTGATATCGGTTTGGGTTGAATGGTTCAGACTTAGATAAGTTTGTTGGTTTTGAGGTCTCGGGGGTTTTGCTAGAGGCCATGTATTGATTCCTAGGACTCAATAAGGAAATGATTGTTATGATCAAATTGGGGATTTCAGGTGGACGTTGAGTGGTTGATTGATCGATTAGATTGTTGCTATCTGTGGCAAGGATTATGCTCTTTCAATTTTTCATGTTCAGATAAGGAGTGAGAAGTCTTTTGGCTTTCACAGTTGGGATGTAAACCCAACATAGGGCCAATTGGTTGCGGTGTTTGGTGACAGTATGCCAACGTGGGAATACGTAGGAGGATTGTTGTGGTATGGATGCTTAGTGATGCGATCAATGGTCTATTTTCCTTCGATATAGGAAAGGCGGGTACCTGATTAACGGTTGGGATTGCAGGAAAGGAGTGTATGGTTTGGATCATAAGTTGGTGTTTGCATATGCATTTTCATGAAATCCATAAGGTTAAAGTGGTTATGATTGGGAAATTTCAGAGCTCTTTAGTTGAAATTCAGAATTCTCCTAGGATTTGTTTGATCCTTATCTGGAAGATCATCCTGCGTGTGTTATACATCTTAGTTTCAGGGATGCTTATACCTGGTTGAACCGGTTTGAGATATGGTTTTGTTTCAACACCAGTGGGTGGTATTTCGAACCCTAAGTGGGGGGTGAACTAGGTATCCAGAATGGAGGGATCATCGATCGGTTCGAGTTCTTAATGTTGGAAGAATGGCTTATAAGGATCTGCGGCGTGGGAAAATTGAATCTCGGTCCAGGATCTGGTCAGGGGTATATAGTAGTTGGAGATTGCACGTATGTATCCAGGAGGTTCATGTGTAGTCTCTCAATAGAAAGTAGCTGGTTAAGAGCTTGTTGCATCCATTGGTTACTTTTGGGGGTGCCAATGAATAGATAAGGAGCCACTAGGATCACTCAGGTTGAGTATCGGTTACTGAGGGAATTGTCAGGTCGTGGTATGGATTTCTATTTATAGTCTAGCTTGGGTAGAGGTCGATCAGGAAATCAGTCTCAGAGTTGTGTACGTCTAGCTCCGCACCAGTTTTGGTTCATTAGATCTGATGTCATGGCATCTTCGATCATTGGTAGTTTCGTTCATCATTCAGCAAAGATTTTCCAAATTTCAAATTGTGACAGTTGAATTTCAGCAGACGTGTCAACCTATAATCAAGATCAATATGTTTCATGTTCCTTTGGTCTATGGGTATGTTTACCCTCAAGGGTGGTATGGAATTTTGGCTCATAGTAGGCTGAAGTTTGGTAGCATTCAGGATCACTTTATAAGTCTTCTCGAGTTAGTTGCGAATTGGCGAAATCTGTTCAGTCTCAAACAAGTATGGGATCTTGTTTCGAACGATCGTGAGAATGTCATCTGTTAATGATTGAAGGTTTGTCCTTTCATTTGAAGTCTGATATTTCTTCCATTTGGATGAGGTTATGGGTTCCCTAAGGATGTGTATTGGGGTAAATTCATTATATATTGTCGAGAGGGGAGTATGTGAGCTGGACGAGATAGCATTGGAGCAATTTCTTTGAATTATGCATGGATCTTTTTGGGTTTTAGGCTTTAAACTAGATCAAGAGTATGACCATTTATCCTCTTCTTGGGTTGTGGGCGACCATGATTTTGTAGAGATTTGCATTGGTAGCAGCTTGTTCTGTGAAAGGAATCCTGCATGGTAAGATTATGGTGTTGTTGTGCTCGGTTAGCTTTGAGAGGAACATTGTTTAGGTCCTGCAAGGTGGTGGAATGAGGTGATTTTCTTTAGGCCCTTCGGGTGTTGGGCGAATAATGTAATGTCAACAAAATCGGTGTAATACCGGGAGCATTCCAATCATAGGTTATAGGGCCAGAGATCATGATTTTTCATTTCTTCTACTTGAGGTAATTTTGGCGTTGTCACGTTGATGGAAGTTAGGAGCCTTACTAATCAACTCATTTGGATAAAGGGATCAATCAAAAGGGTTGTTGGGAGTATCAGTCGTGTATCAGAAAGTTTATACGAAATGTTTGCGTTATAAATTCCATTTGTTCGCAAGCTGTTATTAGGGGTTTTATTATCAAGGTTGGCTATCGGTAATGAAGTCTCCAATCAGAAAGTTCTTTGTGAGTTTCTCAAGTGATTTTCCATGTGGGGGGGGGTACACCTGAGTTATATGGATTGGAGGAAAATGTGAAAATTCTTGGATTTCTTATCTCTGTTTATAGGAGAAATGGTTGGAAATGGCGTGTCAGGGAGTCAAGGGTTTATTAATGGCTTCTGGTACATATTATGGATTTGGAATTGGTGGAAAATTTGTGATTGATGTGGTTGAGTTCTTTTTCCGCGTGCTTGGTAGTGATCTTACTCAAAGGCAAGGGGTGGATTCATTGAATGGATAAATGACAGTCTGGGATTATGGGTTCTAAACATTAGATCTGATGGGTTTCGGGTCTCGGGGAGCATATTGATATAGTTGATTCTGTGTTTGTAGCTTTGAGAGTCCCCGGTTTTGTGGACCTCTCCCGACATTCGGTCTTAGCTAGGAAGTTGTGGAATATGTTGGCGTTGTTTGTGCCTCTCTGCAGTGATGATCTAGCTGATGCTCACGTTTGGAGCCGCCTTGTTTCGGACGAAGGGTTTAACAGTAGAGAAAGGTCAGGAATCTTGATTCCCTAGTAGAATTAGCAAGGTAAGTCAGGGTCGAAAGGGTTCCGTATGGTTTGGATGGTAAAGATATTGTAATAGCTGAATTCCGAGATAGTTTTGCTTGCTTAAGAGTCAGTTAAGGTATTGGGTTTCTGGATTTTGGGAAGGTTGTGATGGCTTCTCTAGTGATGAAAGTTAGCAAGTCAAGGATGGTATGGGCAGTCAGCCACCTGATTAAGCCAACCTTTAATTGGGATTAGATTCTAGGAGGACAATATAAGTGACCGAGGTGGAGATATGGAAATTCTACCCTGGGTTAATTACCGTAGCACACTTTAAGGAGAAGTCTAATTCAAGCAGGGGATAAATGTAACACTCGATTACAGATATGATAATATTTCCGATTGTATATGATATTTTATTTTGAAGACCACGGTATGGCGATAATCTTTTAGACGCGAGAGTTTAATGATGTTGTTTGTGATATGTGCATATTTAGTTACATATTTTGTCTAAAATCTTAATACTTTTAGCCTAATTTGTCATCATTATTGAACAAAAGGTACTTAATTGTGTTTAAATTGTATTTGTAGCCTAAAATACATGCTCAGATTAAAAAGGAAGCAAGATTAGCAAACTAAAGCTTAGGGAAGCAAACAAAGAAGAAAATGAAGAAAAGAATAAATCACTCTGTGAGTTGGCCATCTACTCGCTAAGTAGACATGAACGATCGCGAAGGTTTAAAGACTTGCCGCCCACGGGAATTAAGTGATCGACTCGCCGAGTCATCCTATGGACTCGACGAGTCGCCCCTGTTTTCAGAAAATTATAAATAAGACATAATTGTTAGTTTAGGTGTCTAAGTTCATCACTATTTCTGGAATGTACTTGACCCGGTTGGCATGGTCCATTTCGGTTGCATGGCGTTGCAACACTTGGATAGACTAAATGAGAGAAAGGACACTTAAGGATTATTAATATATTATAAGTTCTAATATATTAATAATATTATTTAGTTAGTATTGGTCAAAGAATTAATTTGGAATTAATTAAGTGATCAAAAAGAGACTAATTAAATATATATGGGGTTGATTATGTAAATCATCCATTCTTGTTTAGTGGGCTAATGATCAATGGTTTATATGAACTGGGCTAAACCCATAAGGTGATTCATGGATAGTCCATGGAGTTATAAACCCATGGATCATGGGATATGGAAATCCATGACAATTAGGGTTTACATGGTCTAACCCTACTTGTGACACAACTATATAAAGACCCCAAGCCTAGCAAAAATCGACACTACAAGAGAAGAACTAGAGGGCTAGCCGATTTTGAGTGATTGTGAAATTCTCTCAAAGTTATTCTAAGTGTTGTGTGTTGTTTGAGACATTTGAGGAATCACACTTGAGGTGCTAGGCTCACAAGGTTCTCAAGGAATCCAAGCAACAAAAAGGTATGTTCTTCTACTAGCTATTATGATTCAAAGTTCCCCATACCATGCTAGTTAGGTTAAGAACCTTGGAAAATCAAATTTACATGTATCTTAGTAAAACATAGATCCAAGGTTTCTAGGGTTGCATGTACACCTTAGGAGTGTTAGAATGCTCAAAACCCTTCAGTGGTATTAGAGCCTAGGCTTGTTTTCTTGATACTTGATGCAAACTTGTTGAAAAACTCAAACATGTGCAATCTGCTGAGTGAACTCGCTGAGTCCATGGGGGGACTCGATGAGTCCATGGGTAAAATCATCCTACTCGTTGAGTAGGTTCTTGCACTCAACGAGTAGAAGCCCCTGATTGTAGATTTTCGAGTTTTGCTGCTGGAAATGGACTAGAAACATTACCCTGAACTGTTTTGGTCTTCTAAAACTTGTTTTAGATGGTGTAATAGTTATACTAATCCCTTTTCAATGGCTAATATCAAAATTTCAAGTTTTGTATGGTTTATTTATGATTCTTGAAATTGTTGATATGAATGTTCATGAACTTATGGGTTTAGAAGATCATAGGAATTATTTGTAACTTGCTTGTTAGCTTAATTCTTGATCTTGATGTGTTTTAACGGAATCCATAACTTGTCCTCAAATTATGGATTACCAAAAGTCACTCTTTTAAAGTCCATTATGAAACACATAGGTTACATAAAATGAAAAGTCTCATTTTAATAAACCATTAACTCATAAGTTATGAAAGATGAAAAGTTTTGAAAGTTACAAAACTTCCCCTCAAGTTTTGGAACGTGTAAAGTCACTTTAAAAAACTTGAGTTCCAACCCCTAGAATTTTAAAAGTTAAAATTCAACCCTTATACTTTATAATATTATAAATTAATTATATATATATATATGTATGTATGTATCAGAACAAGTCGTTTTACCGTTAGTAGGCCTCATTCACGAAGCCAGTCTATAAGGGGGGTATAAGTTTGTTCCCTATAAAATGGCAGCTTAATGGGTGTCCACTCTCACCCACCGTTTCCTTGATTGGTGGAGGTTCGTTAGCCGAACGGGTAGGACAATGTCTTTAATCCTCATTAAAAGTATGCTAATTGTACAGTAACTAAATGTTTTTATAAATTCCCAATCTTAGTTACTTTAGGAAAACGTGAACAAGGTGCTAACCCATGAAATTACACTTTGCACTTTTCTTAAGTCGTTAGTGGAGCGTGTGTGGTTAACTGGCACACTAAGTTAGACTTAACAAGGTAGGAAAAGGGTGGAGCGCATGTGGTTAACTAGCACATCGATTGAGTGATAAACATTAAGAGTACCAAGTAAATTTGCATGGTTACTTCACACCTTGGATTTTGATCCTTGGCATCCCAATCACAAAACTTGAAGGGCACACTGGAGATTGAAACATGCCATTGAAAAGTGCAATGAATCTCAAAGAATCTAGGAGTTTCAAAACCAATTAAAAATTAATAATTTATTTCGTTTTTCATGGTGGAAATTGGTGAATCGTCATTCACCTACCTTCAAATATTTTATAGTTTGGATTACGGCATCCCTCTTCAAAGTTATAAAATATTGTGTTGGGTCCTAGCCTTTATATTACATTTGGGTGTTTTATTAAGGACTATCCTTATATCTAATCTAAACTTGTCTTTCTTCTTTATCAAATGTCTTCCAACAATGCTGCTTCTGGCTCAAACCCTACCGGCTCCTTCTCTCTCATGAACCTTTGTGGGAGAGTCATCATCGATGGTTCCAGCTTTGTGGATTGGATCCGGAACATCAGGATGGTCACTCGTTACAAGGACAAGGAATATGTCCTCGACAAGGAGCTTAAGGAACTTGATGAGTCGTCTGCTACTCCTGAGGAGATCGCTGACTTTCGGACTCACGAGAGAGATGCCACTAAAGTGGCATGTATCATGTTGGCCACAATAACAGTCGAGCTCCAAAAGTCCTATGAGGACTATGACCCTTTTGAGATGCATCAGGACCTGATGGACCGCTACCATCAAAGTGTTCACCAAGAGAGGTATGACATCATCTGCTCCATGATAACAACCCAAATGAAGGATGGTGAACCCATCACGGCCCACTTACAGAAAATGCAAAGGTATGTGGACCGTTTGCTGAAGCTAAATGTGAACTTCCCTGAGGAGTTGGAAATTGAGATCACTTTGCACTCATTAACTTCTTGTTTTGATCAATTCCGAATGACATACCACATGAACAAGGAGGAAGTTACACTCAGCAAACTTCAAGAACTCTTGAAGACCGTCGAAAGTGGTCTCAAGGGTAACTCAGTTGTTACCACTCCTACTCCTACTGCGGCCCCTGTCTTGGAAATTGGAGAAGGTGTGACAATCCAAAATTTCTATTCTATACAAACATGTCAGGTCAATAGAAGTCAGAGCAGTTGCTACTAAGTTTCAAACTTATTGGAACAAGTTTGAGTATTTTAGGATTTACACTTTGGGTGATAGCAAGAGAGAGGATGCCCTAGAGTATTTGGTGCATCTTGAAAGTTTCAAAACTCCACGAGTTTGGAGTTTACGACTCAAATAATATTTTTGGACCGAAAACTCAACAGTCTATATAAAGGACACTTAGCCATTTTAGTTCATTTCTTCCATTTTCAACTAGAGAAAAGCCGAATTCTCTCCCAAGGATCTTCAATTTTTTCCTCCGTATTGTAAGCACTTCAATCCTAGAGTGTATTAATGTGTATTACATACTTAGATATGATTGAAAACACTCTTTAATCAAAAGAAGAAGGAGTTTATGGTCCAAGATCTTCTTGGACCGTAAACCCTAAGTTGGGTGCCAAAGTGCTCCCTACTCTTTCCTTATGCTTAGAATCGAGTATGGAACCTTCCGTTGATGTGTTTAGCACATAAAAATCAACAAGTTACCGCATTTATAGGTGTTTACGGTTTGGGGATCTCCCAAAATCGTAAACACACCAAAGTGATCATAAATGACCCATATTCCTTCCTTACGCCTTGAATCAAGCCTAGACTTTTACCTTGAAGTGTTTAGGACTTGAAAACATCACAAATCCATGTTCCATAGGAGTTTACGGAAGCAAACTCATGGAGAAATTGTCCATGAGCCGTAAACTCCATTTAGGGGTGTTTTGATGCCACAAACACTTCCATAGGCTTATACTTCAATGTAGGAATACTTAGAATGACTTAGAAGGCTTCAAATCACAAAATGGTCAAAGAAGTATGAGTTTACAGCAGTAAACTCAAGAGTTTACGACCATAAACCCAATGAGTTATGGTCTCCAAACTGTAAACTCACAAAGAGGGTTCCCTTGAACCCTAAGCTCAATAGCCTTTCCCTACAACACTTGGAAGCAATCCTAGGGACTTATAACACTTGTATGAGGTGTTTAGCATGTCCTAGTGTGTCTTAATTTTTTTTATTAGTGGCTTAACTACTAATTGGATACATATATGTGATATTATATGTTAACTAGGATCATAGAGTGTGTTCAAGTCTTCACTTGACACCAAGCGATCGTACATCTTCAGTTCATCCAAACCACCATCTACAGGTGAGTTCATACCCCTTAATCAATGATTTAAATGCTTTTATGGGGGGATACAAGTTGAATGATGATAGTTATTATATTAATCACATGTGATTAACAAGTAGCATTCAAAAGGAATTACTACTCTTTTAGCTGTTTTACCAAACAGTTCACTTCAAATGGCTTTCCAAAACATTTTTACTCAGTCAAAACTCTTTGTTAAACTGTCTTGCATACTGAGTGTATCTTTTCAAACCCTGTTACAATTGTGTTTCAAACCCAATGTTTTCCTTATACTTTACACTGTTCTTATAAAACAAACTGCTTTCAAATCATTTTACAATTTGACATCAAGGCATCCTTTCTTAGATACTAAACTTTTCAATGGCTTTACAAAACTTCTTTTATGCATTTATATTATCAAATGCATGCCCATATATGTATAGGTATACCTTCGTTGATACTTGTACATTTCTATTAACTATTATAGGTATAGTTAGTAGATACTACTTGCTATTCCTATTACAAGGAATTACACCAGAGTCAGTTCATTCATGAGTCCATACAAATACATGTTGCTTGTAGATATACACTTACATAGATACGCTTACATGAATATGTCTACATAGATACGCTTACATGAATACATTTACATAGATACATTTACTTGTATACCCGTACATGGATACTTGTACCTAGATTCTATATGATGAGTTCTCGTACTTATTATACGTGTAAATTTGCTCTGCCTATCCTAGTTCAATAGGATAACTAGACGGGACTAACCATTCCGGAACCCACCTGATAGCAACAGAGGTAATGAATATCTACGGATGTCTACGGTTAATACTTATATTAGGGGTACCTTTACGGGACTAACCATTCCTTTAACCTGCTGTTAGCTACAGAGGAAAATGAACAATCTACAGATGTTCAAAATTAATACATTTTCGGCAGTCGTGATGTCGAGTTGATCCTAATACAAAAGGACAACACTTACATGGGTATATTTTTCCTATTACTTCTATTTTGTGATACATCCACATAAACGACGAGGTAGACTTTATTTTGTTAATAGTAGTTATAGAGAGGAAAACCATCTTTGTTATAGCTAAACATTTGAGTCTTGGTAGAAGACTACTTTCTAAACACTCGAGTCTTGCTAAAAGACTACTTTCAAAACATACGAGTCTTGATAGAAGACTACTTTCAAAACATTCGGGTCTTGGTAGAAGACTACTCTTTATACTAATAGAAATCATAGGGATTTGCTAGGGTATCCAAACGCTTTCAAATACTTTCAAACAGTTCATACTTATACAGTCTTTTTCCAAAGGTTTACAAGTCATTACTTTATAGTTTTTCAAATCAAAGACACATTAATACTTATGAATTCACCATCTTTTTGGATGATACTCGCTTTCAAAATAACTTGTATTCTCAGGTCACAAATAGACAGGTACGATGACCAGGTTTTGTGAAGACGGAGAAATCAAGACTCTTATTTTATTTTGATTATTCATTATGTTCTCTTATATTAAGAAAGAACACTTGTAACTAAAATTATACTATTAATGAAATGGATGATGTTGTTGCTTGTTTACTACTTTGCATTGTTATGATACATTACATGACGTCCTCCGCCCCAGAATGTTTCCGCCGTTCTCGGTTTTGGGGTGTGACAGATTGGTATCATAGCATTGTTTATAGTGAGTATAGTATATCAACCCATAAAAGCTATACTAACTATAAATACATTGGGATCAAAATACTCTGACCAAGAGTTTATACTTTAAATGATAAAATATTTAATTAAGTATATGTGCCTGCATTCATACTAAAATCAGTGTCTCTAGGACAGTACAAAAGAATTACGATTGTTGTGCAAAACAAGTGGACTTAGAGACATATAGTCAAAACTGGGATGATATAGCCTGATCAACTATATTATCCGAGGGTTGGCAAACATGTGCCTAAGTGTAGTTGTGTGGTTGCAATAAGTCTAAAATCTTACCAACAATACCACAATGAGAGCAATAGAACATAAACCTAAAATACTATAGGGGTATTTGGTGTTACTGTAAGTACTTTATACATGAGAACTAAAAAGGATCTTCATTACTAAAATTGATAGTTGCTAAGTGGATAGACTAAGGCTATATGTAACTAGGATGTTATAGACTTAAAATCTGTTATGATTTTGCTTTACCCCTATTCTTAGTGAATTTGAAGTTAAGGTCACTTATTCGAAGGCCTATCATGTTGTGATTACATATAACTGGTATGCATTTTACAAATAGCGATGTAACGAATGAAGATTTTCTAATAATTATCTAGATAGTTCATCTAATAATTATTTTCTTACCCAAAATTCTTGCGTAGATAACATGGTTGGACTCCATCCCCACAGCAACCCGTACCTTCCGAACAAAGTCATTGCTGGATGGTTTGGAGAAGAACCAGAGAATGATCATCCGATTCCTTTGAATGATCACCACGATGAAGACCTTGTAGATTATGGTAACTCCGAACCCGAGGTTGAGAACCTACCACAGGAAGCTCCCTTTCCAAATCCTAACCCTCGTCCGGCTTTTCAAGGCCTGATGCCTCCTTGGGTAGAATGCTTGGAAACATGGAGCCAAGGAAAGGATCAGCCCATGCGATTTAATGGAGACCAAAGCTTTTATGACCTGAGCAATGGGGGCTCAACAAACAGAATCTTGCCAATCCTGTTCTGCAGAGTGGCCCGAAATGAGATTCAAGGCAGGACAGCCCTACATCAAATCACAGAAGTTGTCACCAATGCGAGAATGCATACCCTTTGCACCATTCGTCTGGAAGATGCTCGTGAGAGATCTGAAAGAGACCATGAAACCCAGCTTCAAGCACTGGCTGAGTCACGAGCTGAAGTCATAGAACTCCGAGTACGCCAGAGGGTGTACGAAAGACACCTGCTTGATATGGAACATCAACTAGCTGAGCTAAGAGTTCACCAGAGGGATGATCGTCACCAGTAGGAGAGACTTTACTTTCCTTCTTGTTTTAAAGAACCGTGTTCCTGTCTATGTCCTATGTGGCATTTTCTATGAAACTGCCTTGTACTGTAAGTACTTTTAGTTAGGCCTTTATGCGGCCAAAACAAGGGTTTACCTTTTCTTTTAATAATGAATGTGGTGGTATTAATGGTTTCTTTAATAATGTTCTTTATTTTAAAGCATTACCTTGTGATGGTGTGTATGAAGCTGTGTTGGTTGTAGATAACCTAGGAAATAATGTGTTGTGTATTGATTCTTTCACTAACTTGGATAAAGCATCATTGTGACATTGTCGTCTTGGACATGTAAGAAAGAAATGCATAGGCTAACTCCAAAAGGATGGAGTCTTGGAGTCATTTGACCTAAATTCAAATGATAGTTGTGAATCTTCTCTACTTGGAAAATTGAAAAAATCAGCCTTCGCTGGTTCTTGTGCTAGGGGTGAAGGTTTGTTGGATCTGGAACACATGGATGTGTGTGGACCCTTCAGAACGGCCAAAACCGCTTCTATGTGACTTTTACTGATGATTATAGTAGATATGGACATGTCTACTTAATCAAGCATAAGTCAGCAACCTTTGAAAAGTTCAAGGAGTTTAAACAGTAAGTGGAGAATCAGCGGGGCAAGAACATTAAGATGCTTCGATCCGATCGAGGTGGTGAGTATCTTTGTACAGAGTTGCTTGACCATCTTAAGGAATGTGGGGTTGTCTCATAATTAACACCTCCCAGGACACCACAACTTAATGGTGTGGCTGAGAGGTGTAAACAACCTTGTTAGACATGGTTCGTTCCATGATGAGTTGAGCTTTGCTACCAATCTCATTTTGGGGGTATGCCTTATAGACTGCCGCCCATATCCTTAATCTAGTCCTTACAAAGAAGGTTGCCAAAACCCCTCACGAGATGTGGACTGTAAAATTTCCCAATCTAGATCACATCAAGATTTGGGGTTGCGAGCCTTTCGTGTGGCGTGAGACTCATGATAAGCTTGAACCTTGAAGTGAGAGGTGTATTTTCATCGACTACCCACAGAAATCCTTTGGTTACCTCTTTTACAGACCCAATGATAATGTGGTCTTTGTAGCAAAGAGAGGAGTCTTTCGAGAGAGAGAGAGAGAGAGAGAGAGAGAGAGAAAGTTCATAACCCAAGGAAACAGTGGGAGGCAAATTGATCTTGAAGAAATTCAAGAGTCAAGTGGTGAAGGAACCTCAAACCCTAGCAATCAACCTGAGGAGTAAACTCCTAGTTATCTGACAGACGAGTTTGTACCTCTAAGGCGTTCCACAAGAGTTAGGAATGCACCTGAGCATTACTATGGTTTCCATATTATTGCAGAAGGTGATACACTTATCAGTGATAGCACACTAGTAAGTCTGGATGAACCTAAGAGCTACACGGAAGCCATGGTAGGCCTGAGGCTGCTAAATGGAAAGAGGCTATGGACAGCAAGATATAGACCATGTGTGACAATCAAGTTTGGAACTTGGTTGACAATGTACCAGGTCGTAAGACAGTTGGGTGCAAATGGATCTTCAAGAAGAAGACCAACATGGATGGTAATGTACACACTTATAAAGCACGACTGGTCGCAAAGGGCTTTTCTCAAACTCCGGGAGTTGATTATGATGAGACCTTTTCACCAGTAGCAAAGATTAAGTCTATTAGGGTTATGTTAGCCATTGCTGCATTTCATGATTATGAAATATGGAAAATGGATGTCAAAATTGCTTTCCTTAATGGAAAGTTGTCTTAGGATGTTTACATGAATCAGCCAGAGGGTTTTGTCAGCACAAAGTACCCTAATAGAGTGTGTAAGCTTGAGAAATCCATTTATGGATTGAAACAAGCACCTCGCAGATAGAATCTTTGTTTCGATGAAAAAGAAAAAGAGTTTGGCTTTTCGAGGACTGAAGATGAATCTTGTGTATATGTCAAGGCTAGTGGGAGTATAGTTAGCTTTTTGGTACTGTATGTGGATGACATACTACTCATAAGAAATGACATCCCAACTTTACAGGAAGTGAAGTTCTGGCTTGGGAAGTGTTTCTCCATGAAGTACCTTGGAGAAGCTGCCTATATCCTAAGGATAAGGATTTTGAGAGACAGGAGTAAGAGACTAATTGGACTTAGTCAGAGTACCTACTTGGATAAGGTGCTGAATAGGTTCAGCATGGAGAATTCCATGAAAGGAGAGTTACTGATCCTTAGTAACACCAAATTGAGTAAGACTCAGAGCCTAAGTACAGAGGCTGAAATATATGAGATGAGTTGAGTATCGTATGCTTCCGCTGTAGGCTCGATCATGTATGCTATGACTTGTACTCGTCCTGATGTGGCCTTCACATTGAGCATGGTCAGCAGATACCAGGGGAACCCTGGCAAGGCTCAATTGACTGTGGTAAAGAACATTTTCAAGTACTTGTGGAGGACTAAGGATTGGGTCCTTACCCTCGGTGGGAATGATGACTTTAGAGTATTAGGGTATAGTGATGCTAGCTTCCAGACTGATAGGGATAATTTCCACTCTCAGTCAGGCTAGGTCTTTACCTTAAACGGAGGAGCAATTACTTGGAAAAGTTCCAAGCAGGAGACAGTGGCTTATTCAACTTGCGAATCAGAGTATAAAGCAGCAAGCGAGGAAGCAAAGTAGGCTATATGGCTAAAGAACTTTATTAGAGACCATGGAGTTATACTGGCTATAAAGGAGCCTATGGAAATTTTCTGTGATAGTGAAAGTGCAGTTGCCTTAGCCAAGGAACCAAGGGATCATGGAAGATCCAAACACATCGACATAAAATACCATTTCATCAGACATTGAATAGAAGAAGGACTCTTTGTGGAAAAGAGGGTATCATCGGATGAGAACCCAGCAGATCCCCTCACGAAGGGACTGGGTAGGGTTAAACATCTTCAGCATGCGAGGCGCATAGGGCTAAAGGATGATATTAGTTTTAGAAATTAGATAGTTTTTGAAATTTGTAAAGTGTAATTGACATTTGATGATAAATAAAAGTTGTTGTTTATTTATAAGTATAAGTGTTGATATCTTTTGTCAATCGTTTACTATCATTTCAATTTTGCATGTTTTGACTTCCTGAATAATTATGTTATGGTATTTCATATTATTCAAATTCTCCACAGTCAGTCACATATCGGAAGTAGATATGAATCAAGACTGTCATGAGTTGGATTGTAGATGTCTAAGTTGTTAGACATAGCAAGAGTTGCTACAACGTTCATGAGTGCTCATAAGTTCTGAGTATTGGATTCAACCCACACTTACTTGTATCACTTCATGGAATTTATCTTGAGTGATCGTGAGATGGTAATATCATATAAGTCTTCAAACCTAGAGATATGAGTTGTTGATTATGAGTTGGTTATACATTGATTGTACGAAAACGCATTGGTAACTCGATGTTATAAAACGTGCCTTTGAGTATAATTCAGCGAGTAGTAGAACAAGCATATAAGTCAAAGTTTATTTGTTCCTCCTTGGATTAGAAGCGATATTTGGGCCCCTCGATGATTTTGTTTTGACCAATGTACTGGGCCCGGCCAGAACTAAATTGATGTGTTCAATTAAGTTATATGTCAAACAAATCGGAAATCGGGAAACAAAATTTTGGACAATAAGTAAGACTTTGTTCCATGTATTTTTCCGACTGATCACAAGAACAAAGGATTATATGATCACTTATCTTAAATGGCGTCTCATCATCATCTCAGTTCCGCGAGACCATGAAAGAGCTACGATTGCTGATCGGTTACTGAAGTCATTCTTGCAGTTAGAGTTATTAGACTTATCCAAGTGGGAGACTGTTGGATTAGGTGTCTAAGTTCATAACTATTTCAAGAATGTACTTGACCTGGTTGGCATGGTCTATTTTGGTTACATGGCATTGCAACACTTGGATAGACTAAATGAGAGAAAGGACACTTAAGGATTATTAATATATTATAATTTCTAATATATTAATAATATTATTTAATTAGTATTGATGAAAGAATTAATTTGGAATTAATTAAATGATCAAAAAGATACTAATTAAATATATGGGGTTGATTATGTAAATCATCCATTATTGTATAGTGGGCTAATGATCCATGGTTTATATGAATTGGGCTAAACCCTTAAGGTGCTCCATGGATAGTCTATGGAGGTTATAAACCCATGGATCATGGAATATGAAAAGCCATGACAATTAGGGTTTACATGGTGTAACCCTACTTGTGAGACAACTAAATAAAGACCATAAGTCTACCAAAAATCAACACTACAAGAGAAGAACTATAGGGCTAGCCGATTTTGAGTGATTGTGAACTTATCTCAAAGTTATTCTAAGTGTTCTGGTGTTGTGTGAGACATTTGAGGCATCACACTTGAGGTGCTAGGTTCACAAGGTTCTCAAGGAATCCAAGCAACAAAAAGGTATGTTCTTCTACTAGCTATTATGATTCAAAGTTCCCCATCCCATGTTAGTTAGGTTAAGAACCTTGGAAATCAAATTTGCATGTATCTTAGTAAAACATAGATCCAAGGTTTCTAGGGTTGCATGTATACCTTAGGAGTGTTAGAATGCTCAAAACCCTTCAATAATAACCCGAAACCAACTCTCTTCTGGATTCCTTCTGTGACTCAGGTGCGATTGAAGGGTTATTGAAGCTCTGGATTTCGAAGATTTTTCCCTAGAGTTCAATTCGAAAATGATTAAAGGCAACATATCTCTTTTTCTTCTTAATCTAGTGAACAAAACCATGATTTTACTTCTAGGATTTGTATTTGAGTTATTGTTTGCTGTAATTATGAGCTAAAACTCGGAACTTATGTTTATGGTAGTTAATTTTTTGTTAATATAATTTGATTTTATGGTGTGGATTATGTGATTTGGTGAAAATTGTTTTGCTAAGTTTGTAATCGATCATTATGTGCTGATAATAACTATTTTTCTATTAATTACCAAGTCTATTATGTTGCATGAACATCCTCTTAATTACTTGCTTCATATGATCTATGTGAAAACAACATTATACGCCTAGTATTAGTGAATATGAACCTAGGATTAATAGAAAACAGGTAAGTTAATGTGTAAGCTTGTGTGATGAGCAACCATACAAGATGTTGATTAAATTAGTCATTTAATTAGCCAAACTACAAGTTTTACTTAACCCAAATCAAAATACTATTGAATTCATTAGTTTAACAAATTGGCCACTATTTAAATTAATTTGTTTTCTAAGGATTAGTAATAGTGAATACGAGCCTAATCACATTTATCGGTAGCCAATGACAAAATAATCCATTGTACTTGCCATAAAATCAACTATAGAAACAAGTGAGTCGAAACTAAACAGAAGTCCCTTTTATTATTGAATCTAGTCATCTTCAAATTCCTTAGCTGTTATTCGTTTTTTTTTTCTTGTTTAAAGTATTGGTTAATTGTTAAGTTTCTTGTCTTGCAAAACTAGAGAAATCCCCTTCTTCTTAATTATTTGTTTTTATTAGGTAATCTTAGTATTTAATTTAGCTGTGACCGTTCCTGTGTTCGGTACCCTTCTTACTTGAACTATATTGCTAAATGATAGGTACACTGCCTTTCGTGTGTTTATTTGTGTTTGAAGTAGTAGGATTAAACTAGTGCATTTTACACACATCAAGTTTTTGGCGCCGTTGTCGGGGACGGTTTTAATTAGTTATCTTAATTGCTAGAGTTATCGATCCTTTGTGTAAGATTTATCTTGCATAAAGTTACCATTTTAGTTAATTAGTTATCTCGTGTTAGTTATTTAGTAGTTTATTTATTTTTTTGAAATTTTCTCTTGAACTCATCGAGTACAGTCGAACTGACTTGACGAGTCCATCGTAAAATTTATAATTTCGTTTTATTTCATTTTTGTTCTTTTTACATGTGTTTTCTATTTTCTTACAGGTATTATATGACCCAATGCTTAAATACACATTTGGTCCCACCATTCGAAGACCCAGAATCCGCTCTTAGGAAGAACAAGGATAAAGTCGTTGAAGACACTAGCCCGCCAAAGAAGTCACCTTCCAGGGACCTTAAATCGGTCTTTGGCAAGAAGAAAAGCAAGGAAGTGGGTGAGTCTAGCAATCAAAAGAGCGAGGAAAGCAAACTTGAGAGTTTTGAAAAAGATCCAATTCCAAAAGAAACCGAATATGAGTTAGAATTCGAAGAATAAAGTGAGAAAGAAAGCAAACCCGACAACACCATGGATGACATTGCGGATCTTACCATGGGTGAATACAAGAGAAGGATGCATGATGATACTGGGTCAGGCCTCGTGCAACCTGTAATTCCAGCAACTGCTAATTTTGAACTAAAAGGCCACATACTAGCCGAACTCATGGACATCCCATTCTATGGGAAAGATCACGAAGATGCGTACAAGCACATTAATGAGGTCGACGACATAGCCGACTATTTCAACATTCCGAACGTTCCTCGTGAGATTGTTTTGCTTCCTATGCTGCCGATTACACTTAAAGGAGCCGCGAAAGATTGGCTAAAAGCACTCCCTCCAGGATCCATCACTACATGGGCTTAATTGCGTCAAGAGTTCATTGATCAATTCTGCCATCCCTCAAAAATAGCAAAATTGAAGAAAGCCATTGCAAATTTTGAACAAAAAATGGGAGAGTCACTCTATGAAGCATGGGAAAGGTACAAGGGTTTGTTGAGGAGTTGCCCCCACAATGATCTTAACATTCAACAAGAAGTCTCCATTTTCTATGATGGATTCAACGTGACAACTAGGCAGCTCCTTGATTCCTAAGGACCACTTACAAAGAAGAATCCCAGAGTTATAAAAAAAGCTGATTGAAGAATTCTCTAAGCACTCTAGAGAATACCCTAATCCAAGGGGTGACTCAACAGTGGGGCAGTGAATTCAGTTTCAGATAGCATGGCGGTAGTAATGGAAAAATTGGATAGCTTAGACCGAAGAATGACAAAGATGGATCAATCTATCCATTTCATCTGGGTGGGATGTGACAATTGTAGTGGGCCTCACCTTACTAAGGATTGTGATCTAGATGAGAATGGGAACTGGAAGGTACAAGTATGCTATTCAAGTGGCGATAGATATGATGAGGATTGGCGGAATCCGTAAAAGGAGTGGCTACCGTATGTTGAACACTAAAGGAGGAGCCGGTGCAAGATAAAAAGATGGACTTTGAAGACATGCTCACAAGATTTGCAGTTGCATCCGAAAAGAGACACAATGAAACTGATGTTGCAATTAAGGAACAACAAGCCATGATGAAAGCGCAACAATCTTTGATGAGAAATCAATAGGCCTCTATACTAAACATTGAAAAATAGTTAGGCTAGCTTGCACTACAAATCAATCAAAGAGCACCGGGTGAACTTCCAAGCAATACCGAGAAAAATCCGATGGGTGCTCATATAAACATTGTGGCGACTAGAAGTGGGAAAATAATTACCCCTCTGACTCCTATAACAAATGATGATACTAGAGAGGTGCAGTGAAAGCAGAAAGAAGACCCGAAATCCCACTCAGTCGACCCGACTCGTCGAGTCAGAGATAAGGACTCGATGAGTCCATAGTCAAAAAAGAAATTGATCCACCTTTGAAGCCTTATCAACCTCCATTGCCATTTCCAAGTCGGGAAAGACAAGAGAAGAAGAATGAAGATTATCAAAAGTTCCTGGAACATATCAAGGCCCTCCAAATCAATATTCATTTCATAGAAGCGGTTGCACAAATGCCCAAGTATGCGAAATTCTTAAAAGAGCTGCTCACCAACCGAAAGAAGTTGGAACAGGTGTCCAAGGTGGTTCTTAATGAGAATTGTTCAGCTGCAATGTTGAACAATTTACCAAAGAAGATGGGAGACCCGAGTAGCTTAACTTTGCCATGCCAATTTTGAAACTTAGCTACAAGTTATGCATTGGCGGATTTGGGGGCAAGTGTCAACCTTATGCCATATTCTTTCATTAAAAATTTTAACCTTCCAGAGCCAAGACCAATCCGTATGGCAATACATTTAGCAAACAAGATGGTGACTTTTCCAAGGGGAATATGTGAGGACTTATTAGTGAAAGTTGATAAATTTGTATTCCCCGCGGATTTCATAGTCCTTGATATGGAAAAAGATCACCAAGTCCCTATCATTCTTGGAAGACCTTCCCAAAATACCGCAAGTGCCATATTCGACATGAGAGAATCCAAGCTTACCCTCTGGGTGGAAGAAGAGTCAGTCACATTTGGTGTTGATGAAATGGCCTTATCGGTGGATGTTTTTTATGAGATAATGAAAGAACTAAAGGAAGACAAGCCAAACGAATCCACATATGCCCTTGAAGATGACTTTGATATTGAAAGGGACTTGAAAGAGATAGAGAGAATGCTTGAAGAATCATAATACGAAGAAATAATCAGGGTATCTGAAAAGCCGACTCGCCGAGTCGCAGACACTGACTTGACGAGTCAATCAAGAATTTCACGATCAGACGAAGAATTTGACCTGAACTCGACGAGTCCACCATATGGAGTCGACATGTTCAGTGTACAGAAAACCAAATTATAGCTGAAAACCTTACCTAAACATTTGGAATACGCATTTCTCGAAGAAGGTAATCAAAAGACTGTTATTATTGCTTCCGACCTCACCAAGGATGAAAAAGAAGAGCTAGTACTAGTTCTAAAGAAATGAAAAAATGCCATCGCATGGAATATCACCGACATAAAAGGAATAAGTCCTTCCTATTGTTATCATAAAACAATTTTGGAAGAAGGTGCAAAGCCGGTTGTTCAACACCAATGGCGTTTAAACCCAAATATGCAAGAGGTCGTAAAGAAAGAAGTTGTTAATCTTTTAGATGGGGTAATTATTTACTTCATTTCTGAATGAGAAGAACGAACTTCTACCAACAAGAACCGTAACTGGGTGGCGCGGTTGTATTGACCATTGAAAGCTTAATGATACTACATGTAAGGATCACTTTCCACTACCATTTATCGATCAAATGCTTGAAAGGCTCTCCAGGCATCTTTGCTATTGTTTTCTTGATGGTTTCTTAGGGTACTTTCAAATTCCAATTGACCCACAAGATCAAGAAAAAACTACTTTTACTTGCCCAAGTGGGACATTTGCATATAGACGCATGCCTTTTAGGTAATGCAATGCATCGTCTACCTTCCAAAGATGTATGGTGGCTATCTTCCACGACATGATCGAGAAATTTATGGATGTTTTCATGGATGACTTCTCGGTTTTTGGGTCCTTTTTTGAAGATTGTTTATCTAATTTAGACCTAATGTTGGCAGGTTGTAAGAAGACAAATCTAGTCCTAAATTGGGACCAGTGTCACTTCATGGTAAAGGAAGGGATTGTATTAGGACACAAGGTTTCAAGATTGGGGATAGAGGTGGATAAAGCAAAAATTGATACCCTAGCCAAATTGCCACCTCCAAGTAATGTAAAAGGGGTAAGCAGCTTTCTAGGCCATGTGGGATTTTACCGACATTTCATTAAAGACTTTTCCAAGATTGTGAGGCCATTGACTCAACTTCTTTTGAAGGATGCTCCATTTGACTTTTCTAAAGAATGCAAGAAGCTTTCCAATTTTTAAAGGAAAATTTGACTAGTACTCCTATCATGATAGCCCCAAATTGGAGTCTTCCTTTTGAACTAATGTGTGATGCTAGTGACTATGTAGTAGGAGTTGTTTTGGGACAAAGAATTGACAAACATGTTCATCCGATCTACTATGTAAGTAACACTTTAAACCCAACTTAAGAAAACTACACTACTACCGAAAAGGAATTACTCGTCGTGGTTTATGCTTTTGATAAATTCCGCCTATATCTAGTTTTGTCAAAAACAATTGTATTTACCGACCATTCTGCCCTTAAGTATCTCTTTGCTAAACAAGATGCTAAACCAAGATTGATACGTTGGGTATTGCTGTTACAAGAATTTGACATTGAAATTAGAGACAAAAAGGGAATGGAAAACACAACAGTTGATCATTTATCACGGTTAGAAAACCCGCACATGGAAGAATTAGAAGATGACAAGATTGGAGATGATTTTCCTGAAGAGTACCTTATGGTTATAGCAGGTGAAGTACCTTGGTATGTAGACTTGGAAAATTATTTAGCAAGTGACTATATTCCAAAGGATTTGACTAGACAACAAAAGAAGAAATTCTTTTCTGAAATTAAGTATTACTTTTGGGATGAGCCATACCTCTTTCGTAGCTGCGCCGACGGTATGATAAGAAGATGTGTATTCGGAAAAGAAAGTCGAGAAATCTTGAGATTTTGTCATAGCGGGCCCACTGGAGGACATCATGGAGCAAAATACACGGCTAAAAATGTTTTTAATATGACTAAAAAAGTTTTTGATATAAAAAAAAGAGGGAAATTACCAAAAAGTTGGAAGAGTTTTGGAGCCATAAAAGAATAAATTTGAAGATCAAAATTCTGAAGAATTCAAAAGTTGAAGATACCAAAAATCAAACAAAAAGGTGGTGAATTCAAGAAATCAAAGATCAGATGTTCAAGAAAATGAAGAATTCAAAGAGCTCCATTTATGGTATCAAAAGTGTTTTTTTTTTCTAGATTATGTGTGCGTGGGTAGCTTAACAAAAAATACCTTGAGGTTTAGAGAGTTTTCTGTGGATGGATTTGGAGGAATGCATAAAATGAGCGTTGTTCAAAAGCAGTGGGCGAGTGTTTATGACGATTGTGAGTATTTATAATTGAGGGGGGTCCTTAGGAAAAATTTTAGACACAAATGCATGTGTTGCAATCTTGGCATAATGGCTGGGATGATTAGGATTGTTTTATGTAATAATAGTGTGTTAAAATTCAGTTTTACTTGGGGGCAAGCGAAAATCAAGTGTGTGATATTTTGATATGTGCATAATAGCTGGGATGATTAGGATTGTTTTATGTAATAGTAGTGTCTTTGTAACACCGTAAATTTCAAAACAATTTTTCTTTTGAAAAATTATAATTCTCAGTACTTATTTCACAAAACATCATTTATTAAAATCACAAAACATAGCTCCATGTTTAATAAAATGGAAATCCAGAATCCTCTTAACTCTTTCTTTTGTGTGTACAATCAAGTCGGTGCCGTCCCGCGATCCATATAAGAAAACCTAAAACACATAACACATAACACGGTAACCACGAAGCTTAGTGAGTTCCCCAAAATACCACATTCAACACATATTAGCTATAACACTCTAAAAATTCAAGCCAATTTAAACTTTTCAAAACAAACCAGTTTCGGTAAGTCGTTACAAAAAGGTTTTCAATACAATTATTATCAGAGTCTTCCCAGAACCATATCGTAAGACATAAATATGAGGAGCGGTACGATCACGCCTTCGCCTTGCCACGGTCTCCTGAAGTACCTGAAAAAAAACATTAAACCACAACTGTAAGCCCGAAATCTTAGTGAGATACCCCCAAAATAACAACCACATATACCATGCATAACATATCATAATTCTAACAGAATAGCCATGCACTTCGGGTCTACTGTGTGACTGGTCCGCCCTACCGGGCCTTCAGTCTACCTAGTCCACCCTCCGAGTCTAGCCATATCCATCGAGTCTGCAGTGTGGTTGGTCTGCCCACAACAGGCCTTCAACCCACCTGGTCCACTCTCTGAGTCTACAGTATGACTGGTCCGCCCGCACCGGGCCTTCAGTCGGCCTGGTCCACTCTCCGAGCCTCGGCACGTCTGGTCCGCCCTTGCGGGGCCTACAGCCTATCCGAACCACTCGCTGGGCCTTCGGGTTAACCGGTCCGCCCTGGGTATGTTGGCTTACAGCACAAAGCAGGACCCGCCTCAACCCAACCCCAGTACAACAACCATGTGCACATAAACATACAATCATATAACAATTCACATTTAATCAAACCGATCTAGCAGATCACATAACATAACATCACCCTAACCAGGATACCTACCTAATCGGTCACTAGCATAGCATCATCCTATATACCAGGATACTGACCTTAACCAGGTCTCTAACATATACCATCCTAACTACGAGGATGCAAACATAGCAAAGCAATAACATAACAACGATACCCGGATTACAATCCGATAAAGGGCCGACCTTGGTGCCTTATACCCTGTTGATATAGTGAGGATAACTCCTCTCGCAACTACTGACCGAAGAGATAAGATCACGCTGCTCCAACCTCTGACACGAACTCCACCACTGACAATACCAAAAGACCGAACTCAATAAATACCAATAATTACCAAATTACCTCTGGAAGTCAACTGGTCAAAGTCAAAGTCCTCAGTCAAAGTCAAACTTCCTGACTGACCCTACTCGCCGAGTCAGCCTACTGACTCGTCGAATCCCTAAACTCTGAAAACTCCCATATCGCGACCCAACTCGCCGAGTCGCCCCAAGACTCGCCGAGTCCCACGAACTTTGAGTCACTTCCTGCTCAACTCACCAAGTCGTCCCTTGACTCACCGATTCACAGCTCAACCAGGAAAGGTGAGGACCTCACGACCAGACTCGACGATTCCAAGAACAGACTTGCCGAGTCCATGGCTATCTTCAACCAACTCGCCGAGTTGTTCTTCCAACTTGTCGAGTTCCTGCCTATCTTCAAGCAACTCGCCGCGTACACCCATGTGACTCGCCGAGTACCACTACCTCTTAATCCATTCAGTGGCTTTCCAAGCCATGCAGGGGCTCCAATCCATAGATCTACCCTTCTACAAGCCATCCATCATGTAAAGTGGCAAGCTTTACGTGAATCCAAGGAGATCTAAGCATAATACACTCTTGGGCTAAGGTTTGGGACAAAAGAACTTCACCAACAACTCTTGGGCATAGACTTTATGGCTTTATGGATCATCACTACACTAGATCTGAGGTAGCAACCTCAGATCCAACCTCCAAACTCAAGATAGCACTAGATATACTCCCAAAAATCCAACAAATGATAGATCTAGATGGATAACAGCTCAAGCAACGAATCATTACCTCAAGAGAAGACTCCAACAAAAGAATAAGCCAAAGCCTTGCAAAGCCCCTTGCTCCAAGCCTCTTGTTCCTCAAAGATCTCTTCAACAACACTCCTTCAAGATCCAAATGCTCTCTAATTCTCTCACAAATGAATATTAGGGTATATGGACTTCAAGGGAGAGTAAAGAGGCTGGGGAGAGGGTATTATGTTCTGTATATAGGGCTCAACCCCCGGGATTAGGGTTTTCTCCACACAGCACCAACTCGCCGAGTCCACCCATGTGACTCACCGAGTTGGTCACTTAACATGCGACCTGAACGCGACTCGACTCGTCGAGTCTATCCATCGACTCGCCGAGTCGACCTTCTTATTTACACCTTTAGCCCTTCCACTTTACTTCTGAATTTATGGGATGTTATAATTCTCCCCCACTTAAATTAGGCTTCGTCCTCGAAGCCTGCGGCAACACAACTCCAGAAACTACTCTCGCAATGCACCACCTGGCATTAACCAACTCAGGTTCCTCAAAACACTACCACCGAAACTCGAAACCCAACTCTTCCCCTGCGGTGTCCTGACCACCGCCTCAAGCTAGCCACCAACTTCATCCTCTGATAACCACAGTTATCAACCGAGTACCACTCCATGGTACTTCACTCCTTCCAGATCACAACAATCACTTGACTCTTACGAGCTAGATATAACCTTGAACCACCAGGATCCCGACCCGGTACCACACTGCTATCATTTTCCTCGTCAGACATATCCTTCACCGAATTCACTGCTGAGACTTAATCTGCTCCCTTTCTGAGTCTAACTCTATCCCTTCCATGCTGACAGGATGACACATCCTTCAGCTTCAGAGCAACTCCCATGAGTTCTCCTCCGCAATCACATACACATGCTGAACTAGCTCTAGCATCCTTGGGTTGGGAAAACCCGATGCACTGACGACACCTCCAAATATCCCCCAGGATGAATTACCATTACATGCATAATTTCTTGTTCACACCAAACTGGGAATCCAAGGCTCCATCCTTACATCCCTTCCAAGCCTCTTTGGCTCTACACCCTCGGAACTCCTTCCATGACCTTCGCAGACATCCAACCCGGATGTGATTCCATAGCACCGGCGCAAACACACTGCTCAAAAACCATGATTGGAACACCTCAATCATACCTCCATGCTACTGTTTTCACTTCCGTGAACTTACACTCCCTCTCGGAGCTACATACCTTTCCCTTTCCTTATCCAAGGAAATCTACTTGGCCGCCTTGTCACTACAACAAGTGCCATGGTGCTTGCCCAACGCTACACCATTCCCTTATAGCATAACCGCTATCCCATGCACCACACATGCTCTGAATCTGCTCGCAAGGACTCTCGAGTCCATGCACTATGTTCCACTAATCATGATCAATACCCAGGGCCAGACCTTCTGATGCTATCACATCGCAACATACCCATTCCATCTCCTTAAACAAATCTATCAACACATACAGACTCTTAAGCATGACTGGACCGCCTTACCAGGCCTTCAGCCAATCTGGACCACTCTCAGAACCTTCAGCATGTCTGAACTGCTCTCTAGGGCCTTCAGCCTGTCTGGACCGTCCTCCAAGCCTTCGGCCTGACTGGTACGCCCACCGGCCTTCAGTCTATCCGGACCGCTCAACTAGCATTCATCATCCCGAATTATCCCTCCTAGAAAACTCTCCCATGCATATTGTTCTAGCCCTCTAGGGGTTTCGAACTCTAACTCCATCTTACATACTTAATCCCGGCCTGATCATAGGCCTTCCACAATCAATCGCCCTTTTTACGAAACCCTTGGTCTATATCCGGCCCCGTCTGTCTGCCCCTTACTCGTACCAGCCTATGCTCTTGGCAATCAAAACCGCTGCTAAATCCCTAACAGCTAATCAACCTCTCATGCTTGTCGATCTTTGGGAGAATTTTCCAATTCTCCCCACTTAGAGCTCTGACTATCAACCAACAGTCGCCATAACCGACCTCCCTTAACAACCCTACACAACACATTCCCTTACACGCGAACTGATTCCCACTAGAACGAACAACCTTCACAAAATCACATATCAACACTGATTATCTCGGACTTAAAAGAAGCCAGACCTTTAGCTAACCACTCTTCAGACTGCAGATGTTACCCGACATTCATACCAAAAGCCTGATTTCCCACTAATAATCCCCATGGATGATAACCAACGTAGCTCCCTATACCAAAACCCTTAACCATACCATAACCCTCAAGGAACAACAAATACAATACCAAAAATCACACAACGAGACTAGCAGATATACAATACTCCATAATAATCACAAGATAACAAAATATCAAAAAGGAAACATACCCACAACTGCATCCGACACTGCCCTGATGTCCTCTGCTGTAAGCTGAAACGCACGACCCTGAGCCCTCGGGGGCTCTGCTCCACCCTGACCTCCACCAGTAATCCTCAACGTGGCCGGTGCTGGAGCCTGCACCGACCTCCCAACCAGCTGTGGATAGTTGGCCCTCATGTGACCAACCTGATGACACTGATAGCAAATCCTCATATCCTGGGTTGGGGCTGACTGACGACAATCCCTCACGTAGTGCCCCTCTCTCCCACACTTGCGGCACGCACCACTGGACCTACAAGCTCCGGCATAACGCTTCACGCACTTCTCACAAGTGCCGCTGCTCTGACTGCTCATACTGAAATCAACGTTCTTAGACCGTCTCGGTGCCGGCTGCTACTGTACCGGAGCCTGCCTATGTTCTCTCAACTGTAACTCGATCTCCAACTCCCGCCGCCTAGCGACTTCCTGCAACTCCAACAGTGTCTCGCACCTCTACGTAGACACAAACTGCCTGATATACCTCTTCAGCATACTCAGATATCGGGACATCTGGGTCTGCTCAGAAGCAAACTCAGGGCAAAACATCGCCCTCTCGGTGACCTTGCCGATGATCTCTGACCTTTGTCAATGACTTGTCCATTAGATAAGTGATCATATATTCCTCCATTCTAGATATCATATGGACTGAGACATGGATGATATTCATTCTCTCTGTCCATCTGTTGTTTCTCGATTTCCGATTCATGATGATTGACTGATTGAACAAATCAAATCAGTCCTGGCTTGGCCAAGCACTCACATGTATCATCATTAAATCATCGAGGGGCCCACAAATATCGCTTTTATCCCGAAGGTAAAAGGAATGGATAAACTTCAACTCATATGGCTTGTTCTACTACTTGTTGAATCATACACAAAGGCACGTCTTATAACATCAAGTTACCGAATGCATTTTCGTGCAATCAATGTACAACCAACTCATAGTAACAACTCATATCTCTAGGTTTGAAGAACATAAGATATTATCGTCTCATGATCACTCGTGATAAAATCCATGAAGTGATTCCAATGAGCTCGGGTTGAATCCAATACTCAGAACTTATGAGCACTCATGAGTGTTGTAGCACCACCTTGTCCAACATCTTAGACCTCTATAAGCCCAACCCATGACAGTCTTGATTCATATCTACTTCTAACATATGACCGACTGTGGATGGTTTGAATAACTTAGTCATTCAAGAAGAACGACCTAGTTGTTCTGGAATTCAAAACATGCCAAATGAAACACAAGAATAATTGAATCTAATATGGTATCAAAACCTATGAACATAAATAAAACACATTTTATTTATCACCATACGATTACACATTATTCATTGCATACTGTTTCAGCTATCAACTTTATTCTTGAATTAAAACAATAGTTGTCCCATGCTCCGAGCATGTACACTATGTTTTTCTAAACAATAGCTTTGCCATACACCAAGTATGCAATATATGTTTGTCTATGATCCTTACTTTGTGAAATAAACCAATTGACCAAACTTACAATGATTCTAATTTCACACTTCCGAATTCTTATGGCAAATGCATGAATTCCAAATTCATGCCATTTTACCGAAATCTGGTAGATTCTAAACTTATATGCAACGATTCTCTTGTAATTATTACGCACAAAGTCACAAAGACTTGACAACAAGCACTACAGAGTATTCCAATGGAGATCAACTCCATGGAACCGAAGTCTCATATTCAAAGTTCATTGCCTTTGAACATTCTTCTTGCATTAAGTTTCCTAATCTTACATAGATAACTTCCATTTTGACTTCATCTCCAAGATGTGATCACACCTAGACCTTGACTTTCCAATAGGGCTTGAGTGGCCTTGAACTTGTAGGTTAGGGAGAATAATTGGAGGAGGTGGAGGAAGTGTGAAGTTCCAAGAGATTTTGGGAAGATGATAGATGTCTGAAATAGACATATTTTCGGAGATATTCAAGATAGTTGATTAAAAGTCCTTAATATAACACCCCATATGAAATATTAAGGCTAGGACCCTACAAACTATTTTCTAACTCGGAAGAGGGATATCGTAATCCAAGCTATAAAATATTTGAAGGTAGGTGAACGACGATTCACCAATTTCTACCAAGATAAACGAAATGTATTATTAGGTTTTTGAAACTCCTAAATTCTTTTGAGATTCATTGAATTGTTCAATGGCATGTTTCAGTCTTGAGTGTACCCTTCAGGTTTTGTGACTGGGATGCCGAGGATCACAAAACAAGGTGTGAAGTAACCATGCAAATTACTTGGTACCCTTAAGTGCTTACCCCTCAATCGATGTGCTGGTTAACCACACACGCTCCATCGATACTATGATAAACATTAAGTTACCCTTTGCCTACCTTGTTAAATACGAGTTAGTGTGTCGGTTAACCACACACGCTCCACTAACCGACTTAAAACAAAGTGCAAAGTGTAATTTCATGGATTAGCACCTTATTCACATTTTCCTAAGTAACTAAGATTGGGTATTATTAAGAGTTTAGTTACTTAGTATTTATCATTCATACTTTTAATGAAGGGAGAATTCTACTCCTTGTCCTACCCGTTCGGCTAACGACCCTCCACCGGTCAAGGAAGCAGTGGGTGAGAGTGTACACCCATTAAACTACCATTTTATAGGCAGTAACCTTATACCCCCTTATAGACCGGCTTTGTGAATGAGGCCTACTAACGGTAAGACTGACTTCACTCTTATACATATATATAAATATTATTAATTATAATATTATAAAGTATAAGGGTTGAACTTTAACATTTAAAATTTTAAGGGCTAACTTCGAATTAAAGTATTCATAAGAGAAAACTTTTCAAATTCCATAACTTGAGGGCAAGTTTTGAAACTATTCAAAACTAATTAATTCCATAACTTATGTGTTTAAAGTAGTTTAATTAAAAAAACTCTTCAAGTTCCATAAGGTTAAACTAATAAAAGAGTGTAACTTTTCTTTATTTTGTAACTTATGGATTTAATTAAGGTTACACATTTTATTACTTAATGAAGTGACTCTTGAACCTCCATAACTTGAGGACAAGTTATGGAGTCATAAAACCATTTAATGAGAACAAGACTCTTCATTTTGTAACCTTTGCCATCTTTTATGAGTTTTAAGAATCTTTAATGTGACTTTTCATGTAACTTGAGGACAAGTTACAAAAACACATTTTAGAATCAATTCTTAGATTAAAATGGATCAAAGACACATAATCAATCAACCTTTCTATTAATCTAAGCAACTCATGTGAACAAATATAATTCACATCAAACTTTTTCATGTAATTAGCATAACTTTTAAACTAATACAAAACATGAATCTATTGACAATTATCTTTGAAATTGGATTAGCATGAACATTACCACATCAAAATAGGTTTACAAGTCCAAAAACAGCTTTTGGTAATGTTCCTAGTCCAATTCCAGCCAAAAAAAAACACGAAAGTAAGCTATCAGGGGCCAAAAGTCGTCGATTTCTATAGAGAACTCGTCGAGTTCATGCAATAAACCATGAACTCGTCTACTTCACGGAATAAACCATGAAATCGTCGAGTTTATTGAAGAAACTCGTCGATTTTTCTATCTGGACAACTTCTTGGCTTCGAAAAATGTATTTGCATCAAGTATAAGAGAAAGCAAGCTTAGGCTCTGATACCACTGTTGTGTTTTGAGCATTCTAACACTCCCAAGTGTACATGCAACCCTAAATACCTTGGATCTATGTTTTCTCTAATATACATGCAAATATGAACTTTCCAAAGTATTCATCCTAACTAGCATAATAACATTGATTCATATGAATATATCAAGTTAGAATTACATACCTCTTTGATGTAGAATGTCTTCATGAAGCTTGAGTGCCTAGTGCCCCAAGTGTGACACCTTAAATGGTTCACACAACACCAAATGCACATGGAATGACTTGAGAGAAATGGAACACTTCATAAAATTGGTTAGCCCTTATTTCTCACACATAGTGGCCGATTTTCTCCAAGAATAAGATCATTATATAGTTAGGGTTAAACAATGTAAACCCTAATTGTCATAGCCTTTCATTTCCATGATCCATCAGTAAAAATACACCATGGAGCATCTTGTGGGTTTTAGCCCAACTTGATAATCCATGGAGCATTAGCCCACTATATAAGTATGGATGATTTACACAATAAACCCATATATTTAATTAGTCTTCTTTTGATCACTTAATTAATTCTAGATTAATTCTTGATCAATACTAATTAAATAATCTTATTAATATATTAGAACTTATAATATATTAACAAACCTTAAGTGTTATTTCTCTCATTTTAGTATATCCAAATGCATGATACCATGCAACCCAAATGGACCATGTTGGGTCGGGTCAACTCTTACTAATTATAGTTATGGACTTAGACATTAATCCAACAAAACAAACATAGCATAAATCACATAGAAATAATGTAGTGTATCACATAATATAAACAACATACAAAATACTTTGTCTCATAACTCTAATTACCACTCTAGGTAAAGTATAGTGAGAAGACTCACCTCGGATGAAGAACAGCTCCTAAAAACACTACTGCCTCGCACCGGCCTCTAACTCTGTGCCAAACCCACAATTATCTCAATTAGGAACTAAGTCCAACCTTTCTCACTATTTGGATCTAAAGATAGACCACCTACCAGCCCATTAATGCCCTGAACCCATTGGGCCCACCAAGGCCCAATAATAAATGGACCTTCACATGGCCAAAAATCCCAAACAAAAAGGCAAGCCCAATGCATGGGCCCAAAGCACATACATATGATTCTCTGATCCAAGGCTCCAATACATGAAGCTTGAACCCCAGGCCCAACACGTCACTTAGCCCAAAAGCCACAGAGGGGTTACGTGGGGCGTACCTCCTTTGGTACGCTTAGCGTACTCAAGCATGCAAAAATCTGATCAGGGACCTCAGCCTAGAACGCGGGGCATACTAGGATTACGTTGGGCGTACTCTCAGTTTTTCATAAATCAATATCTGAGTCGTAACCCGTTAAGACCTTAACTCAACTCTTGGATCTGGACTTCCTAACATCTCGTACTCCATAAAGTTATCGACTTTAAGCCTTTGCATGGCTGAAGAAGTCACAAGCACACAAAACACTTATTCTCTTTACCCATTAAGCTCTTATCTCATGCATAACTTCGCTACAACACCCAAGATCCTATTTTTATGACATTACACCACTAATAAGCTCAAAAGGGGAGGGTCTTAGTATCTGGAGTTCAGGATCTCACAAGTCTCCAACTTTTTAGGACAAAACCCTAAAATACCCCATTAACATACTTAAAAAAAATAGAGGTAAAGTTTGAAGCTTTATACCTCAAAAAGAAGCTCCCATCTCATATATGCTCAGATCTAGAAGCTTGGACTCCAACTCCTTCTTCTTCAAGTCTTCCACTTCTCCTCAAGAGCACACAAAACTCTCAAAAGCTCTTAAATACACATACAAGCTCCAAGAATGAAGGACTAGGGTTTTAAAGGGTTTTCTCTCTGAGAAAGGTGGCCAAGAATGAGGCCATCTCATTCTTTAAATAAGATCAATTAAAATATCAGGGTTTTCCTTCTAGGCGTAGTACGCCCTGCGTACCATTTGCCACGCCCCGCGTACTAGGTGGCTCTTGCTTAAGGAACATGTGCATTTGTATGATAAGCATACGCATACGTAGGCCCAACGTACTTCGCTGCCACACTTTTCCACTTAGGGACTCATCTTGCCAAATCTTCAACTTCCATAGCTTCTTTGATATAACTCCAATTCCGAAGATCCTCATACCTAAGGAAAGGTGATGAGATGCCTTACGATTCTAGAAACTCGCCACAACCCGAGACTTCCTTATGCCTGGCTCGTGGCCCACAAACCCTAATCATGGACCATCTGAATCAGGATGTTACAATTCTCCCCCACTTATTCAGATTTCGCCCTCGAAATCGCTACTTATCAACACTTAGATTGAAACCAAAAACCCAAGAGGCACCAATAAAAAGGACCTCATATCCCACCACTATCTTTCCAAGGATTCATGAGTCCAAATAGGAACTCCCAAATCTAGAACCATAATCGAACCCTCTGCCGCTAAGATACCCCTTTCTGACCTTCCCAAAATCGAAAACTCCAGTCGCTTGGCCCACCGCCAAACCACCCACTCATGTTATCACCATGATAGTCGCCCCTTGAACCTTAAACTTTGATAGCTCACTGTTTCTCTTTCTTTAAAAGAAAAAATTCAACAATCAGATACCGATCACTCATACTAATGCACCAAACAATCTGGATCACGTCCCAAATAACGGAAGGGTTCACATCCCACCAGGGCTCATTCACTGAACTGCTATACTAACCCATTCAAACAGTGAATTATCAAGACTCTGCCTTGAGACACAAGAGAATAATCGTGCTCGCTCAGAAGTGTCCTCAGACACAAAAATAACCATAATCCTCAGCTCCATTTCACATACCCCTTTTTAACATTGAGCACCAGGTCTGAACTCGACCCATCCGTTGAACCTCCAAGGCCCATTGCATTATCTCAACCATCTCAATGGCTCCCTTCTCACAATAACTACCTCGGTCCATAGTGACACACAAGTCATGAAGTTCGCCTTACCTCAAGCGAATGCTATACTCCCAAATTGAAGGTCGACTCAGCCCTGACCTATGTCGTTCACTGCTCAAAGTTCCATGCATCTCGCGGTACTTCCCACACCCGAGTACCTGTAACGCCCCGTTCTTGAAATATCTAATTTTGGGTTCCCGAGAGCAAGAGTAAGGGCGTTTCAGTCCTTGATGTGGATATAGAGTTTGGCAAGAACGGCTTATGATGGAGGAAAGGTGGTAACTTAAAGATGTGGGCAGCAATGGTCCCTAAAGGGGGGAAATTTAGCAAAGGGGTCCCATGCATGCGTGCTTGTGTTTGGCTGGGTACGCCCAGCGTAAGCTGGATGTATGCCCAGCGTAGTGAAGGAAAGAAACGCGGAGGTCTCTCGACGTACGCCCAGCGTACGTCTATCATCCAAAAACCCACACTAAATTTAGGGTTAGCCACTATATAAGGAAGATAATGGTTCTTACCCTAGCCTCCATAAGCACTCTCTTAACCTCATAAACCCTAGATAGCCGTCCCACCTCCATTGTTGGGTGTGTTTGGCCTTGGAAAGCTTGTTTTTTGGAAAAAGAGAGTCTAGAAGAAGAAAGAGGAAGTTGTCAAAGAAGGAGTTGAGTGGCTGGAGCTTGTAGATCTGGAAAGACATCATATTTTGAGGCTCTTTTGAGGTAAAAAGTCTCTATCATGACAATCATATTGTGTAGATCTATGTGTTGTGAAGTTTTGACATCATTCTTGTCCCAAAAACCCTCATCTTGATGCATGTTTCGAGTTGGTTGAGATTAGATGTCCTTTTAGACCTTAAGAGAGGTCTTGAGTAAGAAAAATGAGGTCCCAATGGCTTTGGTTGTCTCACATGTGTTATAGATAGGTCTTAATGGATTAAGACCTTGGATTAAGAGCTTTATGGATGTCCCAAGTAATAAAGTTTGAGACTTTATGAATCCTATGCATAATTGGTCTATGGATATGAAGTTTGGACTTAAGAGCTTAAGCCATTAAGATGTATGAGAAGTTGTAGTTCAACGGAGTTACGCCCAGCGTACCTGGGAGTACGCCCAACGTAGTGGGTCTGTGTCCCGATTCCAATCCACGAGCATCGTTGTACGCCCAGGGTACCAAGGAGGGTACGCCCAACGTACTCCCTCTATTGGGTTTTCATTTTGGGCCTTAAGAGATTGGGCTATAAGTGGACATTATGGATGGAGTATTGTGGACTCACTAATTATTATGGACCTTGGATCTAGGCCCATTTGGTGAGGTGGGCCCAATTTAGTAAGTTGGGCCAATATTGGGCTTTGCTTCGGACTTTTGGTCTTTGGGCCATTAGTGGGCTTGAGAGCTTATCTAGTGATGGGCCTTTCATATTTTGATTGTGGGCCTTAGTCATGGACCAGATTGAGTTAAGGGTAAATTGGACAATTTACCCTTGGAAGGATATTGTGTTTGGTCTAATGGTTATTTTGTTACTTCGAATAGTTCGGGATTTTTGGTGAGGCGGTGATTCGGGAATCTGCTTCTTCAGTTCAGAGTTTCGGCAGTTGCGAGGTGAGTTATCCTCACTATATCAATAGGGTCTAAGGCACCAAGGTCGGCCCTTTATCGGATTGTGATCTGGGTATCGTTGTTGTGTTATTGCTTTGCTATGTTTGCATCCTGGTAGTTAGGATGGTATTATGCTAGTGACCGGTTAGGTCGGTATCCTGTTTAGGATGATGTTATGTTATGTGGTCTGCTAGATCGGCCTGATTGAATGTGAATTGATTGAATGTTTATATGCACATGGTTGTTGGACTGGGGATGGGTTGAGGCAGGTCCTGATTTGTGGTGTAGGCCAACATACCCAGGGTGGACCGGTCGTTCCGAAGGCCCAGTGAGCGGTCCGGATAGGCTGTAGGCCCCAAGAGGGCGGACCAGACGTTTCGAAGCTCGGAGAGTGGACCAGGCCGAGTGAAGGCCCAGTGCAGGCGGACCAGTCATATTGTAGACTCAAAGAGTGGACCAGGTGGATTGAAGGCCCAGTACGGGCGGACCAGTCATATTGTAGACTCAGAGAGTGGACCAGGTGGATTGAAGGCCCGGTGCGGGCGGACCAATCACACTGTAGACTCGATGTATATGGCTAGATTCGAAGGATGGACCAGGTGGACTGAAGGCCGATGTGGCGGACCAGTCACACAGTAGACCCGAAGTGCATGGCTGTTCTGTGTTCTGTTATCATATGACATGTTGAGCGTGTATGGTATATGTGGAGGCAAAGGCATGATCGTACCGCTCCTCGTGCTTTATGTGTTTATGATGTGGTTCTGGGAAATACTCTGATAATAAATGTATTGAAAACCTCTTTGTAATAACTTTATGAAATTGGGTTGTTTTTGAAAAGTTAAAATTGGTTGGAATTTTTAGAGTGTTACAAGTTGGTATTAGAGCCTTGGTTTGAGTGAATTGGAGGAACATTCGTGTGAATCCAGTCTCAAATCAGGGAGAGTTTTTAAAAGAGAATTTAAAATGGTTTTCAAAATGAGTAAAGGAGGACGCGGAGGTACGATCAGCCGGAGCCAGTAAGTAACCCCAAAATACCATACATGATATTTGTTTTTGAGCTTTGATAGAACAGCATGCTAGTACTAGGCTAGAGATCTTCAGGATTTCATGATAATGTTGCCTGATTTATGATGCCTGCTAGCCTAGGTTCCTCTGTGGGAGATTTCCGGTGTTCCTCTAGGAGTGAGAGTTGAGCGCGTGTTATGTATGTTTTTCACTAGGGTGTTGTGCTATACTTGATACAAATATGGGTAGGTGTGGAAGGTACTATGAGCCCATACTACTGAAAGCACAGGACCCATACGCGTATCAAAGAAACCATGACCTCTAGGGTTGGGTTGGGAGTTGGTTCCGGTTTTGTGAGAAGTATCTGAGATCTTGTGGTGGTTTTCAGTATGGTGGTTACGAGGCATGCTGAGAGCAGATCTGGGTCAGGATCGGGAGCAGGAGAGGGAGGTCAGGGCAGGTCAGTACCGCCCGAGGTTATCGGTCAGATGAGCACAGGCGAGTTGGACGCTAGGAATCGTGAGATCCTACAAGATGAGGTTGCTGCGTTGTTCCGGGCCGAGTTGCCGGAACTGTTCGGGTCAATCAAGACCGCCATGATTGAGTATTTTGATGAGCGCTATGCGGCACTCATAGAGACGGCTGCCGCGGCAGCTATAGCGGCTGTAGCAGTGGAAGGGGGAGGAGCCGGTCGAGGTTTTTAGTATCGGGACTTCGATAATACGAAGCCTCCTACCTTAGATGGGGTTCAGGACCCGATTTTTGCTATGAGATGGTTGTCGAACATGGAGGGATGTTTCTTCACATGTTCATGCCCTGCTGATCAGAAGGTGAGGTGTGCTCTGAACCTATTAAGGCTTGGGGTGAAGGATTGGTGGAGATTGTGATGGGTTTTGAGCATTCTAACACTTCCTAAGTGTACATGCAACCCTAATAAACCTTGGATTTATGTTTGTCTAAGATACATGCAAATAATAATTTTCCAAGGTTCATATCCTAACTAGCATGGCATGGGGAAGATGAATCAAATAAAGCTAGTAGAAATACTTACCTTGTAGTAGTAGTTGATTCCTTGAAGTTTTAGAGCCTAGAACCAATAGTGTGGATGCCTCAAATGGAAATCACAAATCACCACAAACTTGGAACTTTGAGAGAATAGTCACTACTATCTTGAAATTGGCCCTCTTGTTTTTTCTCACTCAACTAGTGTCCACTAGTTTATTTCAAGAACCAAAACCTCCTTTATATAGTGTGGTGGATTAGGGTTACATCCATGTAAACCCTAATACCCATGTCTCTTCATTTCAATGAGATCCATGGGTTAAAGCTCCATGGAGTATCCATGGACATTCAATGCAAGCCTAGCCCATTCCAAATAAGCATTAGCCCACGCTATATAAATATAGAAGCCCATATTTAATTAGTAATATCTTTGATCTCTAAATTAATCCTATATTAATTATAGATCAATACTAATTAAATAATATGATCTTATATTAATATATTAGAACTTATAATATATTAATAAATCATAACTTGTACTATTCTCAAAAGATTATCCATAAATTGTTCGGGTGAAGTGCAACCCAAACGGACCACGCCGGGTCGGGTCAAGTACATACCAAATATAGTTATGGACTTAGACACTATATTCAACAGTCTCCCACTTGGATAAGTCTAATAACTATAGTTGCAAGTATGAGTTCTGGAACCAATCAGCAATCATAGCTCTTTAAACTCTATTGAACTAAAACGCGCTATTTAAGATAAGTGATCATATAATCCTATGTTCTAGATATCAGTCGGACAAATACATGGAACATGGTGTTACTTATTGTCCAACACTTGTTTCCCGATTTCCGATTTGTTTGACATAGAACTTAACTGAACACATCAATTTAGTTCTGACCGGGCCTGGTACATAGGTCGAAACAAAATCATCGAGGGGCCCAGATATCACTTCTAATCCTAGAAGGAACAGATAAACTTCAACTCATATGTTTGTTCTACCACTCATTGAATTATATCAAGTTACCAATGCGTTTTCGTACAATCAATACATAACCAACTCGTAAGTAGCAAATCATATCTCTAAGTTTGAAGACATATATGATATTACCATCTCACGGTCACTCAAGATAAAATTCCATGAAGTGATTCCAGTGAGCGTGGGTTGAGTCCAATGCTCAGAACTTATGAGCACTCATGATTGTTGTAGCCATGTCCAACACCTTAGATCTCTGCAACCAATCATGACAGTCTTGATTCATATCTACTTCCGACATATGACCGACTGTGGAGGTTTTAATAATATGATATACCAAACATAATTATTCTGGAAGTCAAAACATGCAAACGAAATATAGTAAACGATCGACAAGAGATAGCAACACTTTACAAATTTCATAATTTATCTAACTACTAAAACTTATATCATCCTTCAGCCCTATGCTCCGAGCATGCTAGAGATGCTTAACCCTACTCAGTCCCTTCGTGAGGGGATCTGTTGGGTTCTCATCCGATGATACCCTCTTTGCCACGAGGATTCCTTCTTCTATTCGATGTCTGATGAAGTGATATTTTCTGTCAATGTGTCTGGATCTCCCATGATCTCTTGGTTCCTTGGCTAAGGCAACCGCACTATTGTTGTCACAGAAAATCTCCATTGGCCCTTTTATAGCTGGTACAACTCCAAGGTCTCCGATGAAGTTCTTTAGCCATATAGCCTCCTTTGCTGCCTCGCTTGCTGCTATATACTCTGATTCACAAGTGGAATCAGCCACTATCTCCTGCTTGGAACTCTTCCAAGTGATTGCTCCTCCGTTTAAGGTAAAGACCCAGCCCGACTGAGAGCAGAAATTATCCCTATCAGTCTGGAAGCTAGCATCACTATACCCTACAACTCTCAAGTCATCACACCCGCCGAGGGTAAGGACCCAGTCCTTAGTCCTCCGCAGGTACTTGAGGATATTCTTTACCATAGTCCAGTGTGCCTTGCCAGGGTTCCCCTGATACCTGCTAACCATGCTCAAAGCAAAGGCTACATCAGGTCGAGTACACGTCATAGCATACATGATCGATCCTACAGCTGAAGCATAAGGTAGTCGACTCATTTATGCTATCTCAGCCTCAGTACTAGGGCTTTGTGTCTTACTCAATCTGGCATTACTCTGAATGGGTAACTCTCCTTTCTTGGAGTTATACATGTTGAATCTTTTCAACACTTTGTCCACATAGGTGCTTTGACTAAGTCCAACTAGTCTTTTACTCCTATTTCTCAAAATCCTTATCCTTAGGATATAGGCAGCTTCACCAAGGTCCTTCATAGCGAAACACTTCCCAAGCCAGGACTTAACTTCCTGCAGAGTTGGGATGTCATTTCCTATGAGTAGTATGTCATCCACATACAACACCAAAAAGCTAACTATACTCCCACTAGCCTTGACATACACACAAGATTCATCTTCACTCCCAGAAAAGCCAAATTCCTTGACCTTTTCATTGAAGCAAAGATTCCATCTGCGAGGTGCTTACTTTAATCCATAAATGGATTTCTCAAGCTTACACACTCTATTAGGGTACTCGTTGCTGACAAAACCTTCTGGCTGACTCATGTAAACATCTTCAGTCAACTTTCCATTAAGGAAAGCGGTTTTGACATCCATTTGCCAAATTTCATAGTCATGAAATGCAGCTATGGCTAACATAACCCTAATAGACTTAATCTTGGCTACTGGAGAAAAGGTCTCATCATAATCCACTCCAGGAATTTGAGAGAAGCCCTTTGCAACCAGCCGCGCCTTATAAGTGTGTACATTACCATCCATGTTGGTCTTCTTCTTGAAGATCCATTTTCACCCTACAGTCTTACGACCTGGTACATTCTCAACCAAGTTCCAAACTTGATTTTCATACATGGATTGTATCTCGCTATCCATTGCCTCTTTCCATTTAGCAGACTCAGGGCCTACCATGGCTTCCGGGTAGCTGTTAGGTTCATCCAGACCTACTAGTGTCTCATGACTAATAAGTGTCTCACCTTCCGCAGTAATATGGAAACCATAGTAATGCTCATGTGCATTCCTGACTCTCGGGGAACGCATCAGAGGTACAGACTCGTCAATAGGCTCAACAGGAGTTTCCTCCTCAAGTTGAGGGCTAGGGTTTGAAGTTCCTTCATCGCTTGACTCTTAAATTTCTTCAAGATCAATTTCTCTCCCACTGTCTCCTTGGCTTATAAACTCTCTCTCTCTCGAAAGACTCCTCTTCTTGCTACAAAGACCACATTATCACTAGGTCTGTAGAAGAGGTAACCAAAGGATCTTTGTGGGTAGCCGATGAAAATACACCTCTCGCTTCGGGGCTCTAGCTTATCATGAGTCTCACGCCTTACAAAAGCCTCGCAACCCCAAATCTTGATGTGGTCTAGGTTGGGTACTTTACCAGTCCACATCTCGTGAGGAGTTTTGGCAACTTTCTTTGTAGGGACTAGATTAAGAATATCGGCGGCAGTCTCTAAGGCATACCCCCAAAATGAGATTGGTAAGGAAGCTCGACTCATCATGGAACGAACCATATCCAAGAAGGTTTAATTATGCCTCTCAGCTACACCATTCAATTGTGGTGTCCTGGGATGTGTCAATTGTGAGACAATCCCACATTCCCTAAGATAGTTGAGGAACTTTGAACCAAGATACTCACCACCTTGATCGGATTGTAGCATCTTAATGTTCTTGCCCAATTGATTCTCGACTTCCTGTTTAAATTCCTTAAACCTTTCGAAAGTCTCTGACTTATGCTTGATTAAGTAGACATATCCATATCTACTGTAATCATCAGTAAAAGTCAAATAATAACGATTATCATCCCTTGTGGCATGTTTGAATGGTCCACACACATCCGTGTGTACAAGGTCCAACAAACCTTCACCCCTCTCACAAGAGCCTGTGAAGGATGACTTTGTCATTTTTCCAAGTAAGCATGATTCACAACTATCATCTGACTTTAGGTCAAACGACTCCAATACTCCATCCTTTTGGAGTTGGCCTATGCGTTTCTTGCTTATATGTCCAAGACGACAATGCCATAATGATGCTTTATCCAAGTTATTATTATTAACAAAATCAATACACAATACATTATTTCCTAAGTTATCAACCACAGACACTGTTTCATACACGCCATCACAAGGTAATGCTTTAAAATAAAGAACATTATTAAAGAAAGCATTAATCAAACCAACTTCATTATCAAATGAAAAGGTGAAACCTTGTTTATACAATGCATGAAAGGAAATAATATTTCTTGCCATTTCTGGCGAATAACAACACTTATTCAAATCTAAACTAAACCCACTACTTAGCGATAAAGTATAAACTCCAATCTTGGTGACAGGTGAAGCTTTCCTGTTTCCCATGATCATGTTTATTCTTCCTTGCTCCACATCCTTACTTCTTCTTAGTCCCTGTAAATCAGAACAGATATGAATACCACAACCGGTATCAAGGACCCAAGAATAGAATGGGGTGAGTTATTAGATAAGATAGTGTAAATACCTGCATGGTTGGGTTTAACTTTCCCATCCTTCACATCTTGCTGGTACTTTGGGCAGTTCCGCTTCCAATGTCCCTTTTCATGGCAATAGAAGCATTCAGCCTCTTTTGGGTCAGAAGAAGGAGTGATGAAACCTTTCTTGGTTCCACTTGAAGAAGAGCCATCAATGGTCCTAACCTTGGTACCCTTCGAAGAACTCTTTCTCTTCTTCCCTCGTCCTTTCCCGATTGCCAAGACAGGGGCAGAGTTGGTAGGAGTAGGAGTAGTAACAACCGCCTTACCCTTAAGACCACTTTCTGCGGTCTTTAAGAGTCCTTGAAGTTTGCTGAGAGTGACCTCTTCCTTGTTCATGTGGTATGTCATGCGGAATTGATCATAACATGAAGGTAAGGAGTGCAAAATAATATCTATTGCTAGCTCCTCGGGGAAGTTCACATTAAGCTTCAGCAAACGGTCCACAAATCTTTGCATTTTCTGCATGTGGCTCGTGATGGGTTCGCCATCCTTCATGCGAGTTGTTATCATGGAGGAGATGATTTCATACCTCTCTTGACGAGCACTTTGATGGTATCTTTCCATCAAGTCTTGGTGCATCTGATAGGGGTAGAAATCTTCATAGGATTTTTGGAGATCCGCGGTCATAGTGGCCATCATGATGCATGCCACTTTGTTGGCATCCCTTTCATGTGCCCTAAACTCAGCGATCTCTTGAGGAGTAGCAACTGTCTCATCAATCTCCTTAAGGCATCCCTTTCATGTGCCCTAAACTCAGCGATCTCTTGAGGAGTAGCAACTGTCTCAAAAATCTCCTTAAGCTCCTTATCGAGTACATATTCCTTGTCCTCGTAGCGAGTAATCATTCTGATGTTTCTGATCCATTCATTAAAGTTGGATCCATCAAAAGTGACCATCCCACACAAGTTCATAAGGGTAAAGGAGCCATTAGGATTAGAGCCAGAAGCAGCAGTGTTTGCAGACATCTGAAGAGAAGGAAAAATTTAGTTTAGATATAGAGATAGTCCTTAATAAAACACCCAAATGTAGTATTAAGGCTAGGACCCAATCACAATATATTATACTTAGAAGAGGTATGTCGTAATCTAAGTAATAACATATTTGAAAGGTAGGTGAATGACGATTCACCAATTTCCACCAAAGACGAAATATTAAAATATTTTAATTTGGTTCTTAGAAACTCCTAGATTCTTTTGAGATTCAATGAACTTTTCAAAGGCATGTTTCAATCTCGAGTGTGCCCTCCAAGTTTTGTGACTGGGATGTCGAGGATCACAAAACAAGGTGTGAAGTAACCATGCAAATTACTTGTTACCTTTAATGTATTACCCCTCAATCGATGTGCCGGTTAACCACACACGCTCCACCGATACTATGATAAAACTTAAGTCACCCTTTACCTACCTTGTTAAGTTCAAGTTAGTGTGTCGGTTAACCACACATGCTCCACTAACGACTTAGACAAAGTGTAAAGTGTAATTTCATGGATGAGCACCTTATTCACATTTTTCCTAAAGTAAATAAGATTGGGAATTTAATAAAACATTTAGTTACTTTATAATATTCATCATACTTTTAATGAGAATTTATAAGTCCTTGTCTTACCCGTTCGGCTAACGACCCTCCACCAGTCAAGCAAGCGGTGGGTGAGAGTGAACACCCATTAAGTTGCCATTTTATAGGCAACAACCTTATACCCACCTTATAGACCGGCTTCGTGAATGAGGCGTACTAGCGGTAAGACGACTTTAATCTTATACATATATATATTATTAACTTATAATATTATAAGTATAAGGGTTGAATTTTAACTTTTAAAATTCTAAGGGTTGGAACTAAAGTTTTTAATATGACTTTACTTGTTCCAAAACTTGAGGGGAAGTTTTGTAAACTTTCAAAACTTTTCATTTCTTGTAACTTATGAGTTTAATAGAGTAATAAAAATGAAGACTCTTCATTTTTATAACTCTTGTGTTCTTTTAATGGTTTTAATTCAAGTGACTTTTGGTTTTCCATAACTTGAGGACAAGTTATGGACTCCATTAAAACACATAATGATCATGAGTTAATCTACCACATAGGTTACAAATAATTCCAATGATCATCTAAACATCATAAGATCAAGAACATGAATATGAACACTTTCATGAATAAAAAATTACACATAAAACTTTGTAATTTTGATAACAAGTTGTTGTAATGGATTAGCAAAGACATTACACCATCTAAAACAAGTTTTCAAGTACCAAAACAGTTTAGGGTAATGTTTCTAGTCCATTTCCAGCAACTACAGTCGAAAATCTGCACTATGTGGCTCCTAATCGCCGAGTGCATGAACCTACTCGGCGAGTAGGTTGAAGATACACATGAACTTGGCGAGTCCCCCCATGGACTCGGCGAGTTCATCAGGCAGACATCAATTTTTTCGACTTTTTCCAATATTTTGCATCAAGTATCAAATAAACAAGCCTAGGCTCTGATACCACTGATGGGTTTTGAGCATTCTAACACTTCCTAAGTGTACATGCAACCCTAATAAACCTTGGATCTATGTTTGTCTAAGATACATGCAAATAATTAATTTTCGAAGGTTCATATCCTAACTAGCATGGCATAGGGAACATGAATCAAATAAAACTAGTAGAAATACTTACCTTGTAGTAGTAGTTGATTCCTTGAAGTTTTAGAGCCTAGCACCAATAGTGTGGATGCCTCAAATGGAAATCACAAATCACCACAAACTTGGAACTTTGAGAGAATAGTCACTACTATCTTGAAATTGGCCCTCTTGTTTTTTCTCACTCAACTAGTGTCCACTAGTTTATTTCAAGAACCAAAACCTCCTTTATATAGTGTGGTGGATTAGGGTTACATCCATGTAAACCCTAATACCCATGTCTCTTCATTTCAATGAGATCCATGGGTTAAAGCTCCATGGAGTATCCATGGACATTCAATGCAAGCCTAGCCCATTCCAAATAAGCATTAGCCCACGCTATATAAATATAGAAGCCCATATTTAATTAGTAATATCTTTGATCTCTAAATTAATCCTAGATTAATTATAGATCAATACTAATTAAATAATATGATCTTATATTAATATATTAGAACTTATAATATATTAATAAATCATAACTTGTACTATTCTCAAAAGATTATCCATAAATTGTTCGGGTGAAGTGCAACCCAAATGGACCATGCCGGGTCGGGTCAAGTACATACCAAATATAGTTATGGACTTAGACACTATATCCAACAGATTGACCACGGGGTCATTTTCGGATGCGCAGAGAGCTGCGGTTTCATGGGATCAGTTCGGGGAGATGTTCAGCACTCATTATGTTTCGCGGGTTGAGAGGGAGAGATTGGCTTAGGAGTTCCTGGAGCTGAAGCAGGATTCGGAGTCGGTGACGGAGATCACCAGGATGTTCACTGAGAGGGCGATGTTTTTCCCTGAGTTAGCTTCGGAGCAGACTCAAATGTCCCGATATCTGAGTATGCTCAAGAGAGATATCAGGCAGTTTGTGTCTACGCAGAGGTGAGAGGCCTTGTTGGAGTTGCAGGAGGCCGCCAGGCGGCGTGAGTTGGAGATTGAGTTGCAGTTGCGAGAGCAGAGGCAGTCTCCGGTGCAGTCGAAACCAGCACCGAAACGGTCCAAGACCGTTGATTCTAGATTCGGAGATCAGAGCAGCCACACTTGTGGGAAGTGTAGGAAGGGTCACACCGGAGTTTGTAGGTCCGGTGGTGCATGCCGCAAGTGCGGAAAGGAAGGGCACTACGCAAGGGATTGTCGGCAGACAGCCCTGGTTCGGGATTCGAGGATTCGTTATCATTTCCATCAGGTTGGACACTTGAGGGCCAACTTTCCACAGCTTGTTGTAGGACCGGTGCAGGCTCCAGCACCGGCCACTTTGAGGATTACGGGTGGAGCGGAACCCCCAAGGGCTCAGAGTCGTGCTTTTCATCTTACAGCGGAGGAGGTCAGGGCAGTGCCGGATGCAGCTGCGGGTATGTTTCTTTCTTGATGTCTTGTTATTTGGTGATTATTGTGGAGTATTGTTTATCTGCTAGTATCGCTGTGTGATTTTTTTTAGTATTGTATTCGTTGTTCCTTTAGGATTGTGGTATGGTTATGGGTTTGGTGTTGAAAAATTTGTTGGATGTCATTCATGAGGATTATCTGTGGGAATCCGACTTTTGGTCGGAATTTCGGGTAGCATCTGCAGTCTGAGGAGTGGTTAGCTGAAGATCGAGTTTCTTTCGAGCCCGGTATGATCAGTGTTGTTATGTAAATTTGTGAAGATTGCTCGTTCTGGTAGGAATCAGTTCGCGTGTAGGGGTTTGTGTTGTGTAGGGTTGTCGAGGGAGGTCGGTAATGGCGACCAGTGGTTGATAGTCAGTGCTCTAAGTGGGGGAGAATTGGAGAATTCTACGGAAGATCGATAAGCATATGAGGTTGTTTAGCTGTTGGGATTCAACAGTGGTTCTGTCAGCCGAGCGTAGGCTGGTATGAGCAAGTGACAGACAGGCGGGGCGGGATGCAGACCAAGGGTGATTGATTGTGGAAGGCCTGGGATCAGTTCGGGTTTGAGTATGAAGGGTGGAGATAGAGTACGAAACCCCTAGAGGGCTAGAACAGTATGCATGGGAGAGTTTTTTGGAGAGATAGCGCGGGATGATGAATGCTAGATGAGCGGTCCGGATAGACTGAAGGCCCGTGGGCATACCAGTCAGGCCGAAGGCTCGGAGAATGGTCCAGACAGGCTGAAGGCCCTGGAAGGCGGTCCAGACCTGTTGAAGGTTTTGAGAGTGTCCAGATGGGCTGAAGGCCTGGTAAGGCGGTCCAGCCATGCTGAAGACTTTGCAAGTGTTGATAGATCTGTATGACGATATGGAATGAGTATGTCGCGCTGTGATAACATCAGAAGGTCTAGCCCCGAATATTGATCATGATTAGTGTAGGTCGTGCATGGACTCGAGAAGTCCCTGCGAGCGGATTCAGAGTATGTGTGGTGCATGGGATAGCGGTTGTGCTATAGGGAAATGGTGTAGTATTGGGTGAGCGACGTGGCACTTGTTGTAGTGTCAAGGCAGCCAAGTGGTTTTCCTTGGTAAGGAAGGGGAAAAGAATGTAGCTCCGAGAGGGAGGGTAAGTTCACGAAAGTGAAGGCAGTAGTGCGAAGTTATGATTGGGGTGTTGCAATTATGGTCATTGAGTAGCGGGTTTGCGGCAGTGGTATTGAATCACATCCGGATTGGATGTCTGCAGAGGTCACGGAAGGAATTCCGAGGGTGTAGAGCCAAGAGGCTCGGAAGGGATGCATGGATGGATTCTCGGACTCCCAGCTTGATTTTGATCAAGGAATTGTGTATGTAGTAGAAATTCATCCTGAGGGATGTGTCATCCTGTCGGCATGGAGTGGATAAAGTTGGACTCAGATCGGGATTCCGGTGGTTCAAGATTTTCACTAGCTCGTATGAGCCAAGTGGTTGTTGTGATTTGGAGCGAATGAAGTATCATGGAGTGGTACTCGGTTGATGAGTGTGGTTATCAGAGGATGAGGCCAGTGGCAGGCTTGAAGCGGTGGTCAGAACACCGCAAGAAAGGGAAAGTTGGGTTTTGGGTTACGGTGGTTGTGTCTTGAGGAACCTGGTCTGGTTACTGCCAGGTGGTGCATTGCGGGAGTAATTCTGGAGTTAAGTTGCAGCAGGCTTCGAGGACGAAGCCTAATTTAAGTGGGGGAGAATTGTAACGCCCCATTCTTGAAATATCTAATTTTGGGTTCCCGAGAGCAAGAGTAAGGGCGTTTCGGTCCTTGATGTGGATATAGAGTTTAGCAAGAACGGCTTATGATGGAGGAGAGGTTGTAAATTAAAGATGTGGGCAGCAATGGTCCCTAAAGGGGGAAAATTTAGCAAAGGGGTCCCATGCATGCGTACTTGTGTTTGGTTGGGTACGCCCAGCGTAGTGAAGGAAAGAAACGCGGAGGTCTCTCGACGTACGCCCAGCGTACTGGATGTACGCCCAGCGTACGTCTATCTTCCAGAAACCCTAAATTTAGGGTCAGCCACTATATAAGGAACATAATGGTTCTTACCCTAGCCTCCATAAGCACTCTCTTAACCTCATAAACCCTAGATAGCCGTCCCACATCCATTGTTGGGTGTGTTTGGCCTTGGAAAGCTTGTTTTGGCAAAAGAGAGTCTAGAAGAAGAAAGAGGAAGTTGTCAAAGAAGGAGTTGAGTGGCTGGAGCTTGTAGATCTGGAAAGACATCATATTCTGAGGCTCTTTTGAGGTAAAAATTCTCTAGCTTGACAATCATATTGTGTAGATCTATGTGTTGTGAAATTTTGACATCATTCTTGTCCCAAAAACCCTCATCTTGATGCATGTTTCAAGTTGGTTGAGATTAGTTATCCTTTTAGACCTTAAGCGAGGTCTTGAGTAAGAAAAATGAGGTCTCAAGGGCTATGGTTGTCTCACATGTGTTATAAATAGCGCTTAATGGATTAAGACCTTGGATTAAGAACTTTATGGACGTCCCAAGTAATAAAGTTTGAGACTTTATGAATCCTACGCATAATTGGTCTATGGATCTGAAGTTTTGACTTAAGAGCTTAAGCCATTAAGATCGTATGAGAATTTGTAGTTCAGCGGAGTTATGCTGGGCGTAACTGGAAGTACGCCCAGCGTAGTGGGTCTGTGTCCCGATTCCAATCCGCGAGCATCGTTGTACACCTAGCGTACCAAGGAGGGTACGCCCAGCGTACTCCTTCTATTGGGTTTTCATTTTGGGCCTTAAGAGATTGGGCTGTAACTGGACATTATGGATAGAGTATTGTGGACTCACTAATTATTAAGGACCTTGGATTTAGGCCCATTTGGTGAGGTGGGCTCAATTTAGTAAATTCGGCCAATATTGGGCTTTGCTTCGGACTTTTGGTCTTTGGGCCATTAGTGGGCTTGAGAGCTTATCTAGTGATGTGCCTTTCATATTTTGATTGTGGGCCTTAGTCATCGACCGGATTGAGTTAAGGGTAAATTGGTCCATTTACCCTTGGAAGGATATTGTGTTTGGTCTAATGGTTATTTTGTTACTTCGAATAGTTCGGGATTTTCGGTGAGGCGGTGATTCGGGAATCTGCTTCTTCAGTTCAGAGTTTTGGCAGTTGCGAGGTGAGTTATCCTCATTATATCAATAGGGTATAAGGCACCAAGGTCGGCCCTTTATCGGATTGTGATCCGGGTATCGTTGTTGTGTTATTGCTTTGCTATGTTTGCATCCTGGTAGTTAGGATGGTATTATGCTAGTGACTGGTTAGGTCGGTATCCTGGTTAGGATGATGTTATGTTATGTGGTCTGCTAGATCGGCCTGATTGAATGTGAATTGATTGAATGTTTATGTGCACATGGTTGTTGGACTGGGGATGGGTTGAGGCGGGTCCTGCTTTGTGCTGTAGGCCAACATACCCAGGGTGGACCGGTTGTTCCGAAGGCCCAGCGAGCGGTCCGGATAGGTTGTAGGCCCCAAGAGGGCGGACCAGATGTGCCAAGGCTTGGAGAGTGGACCAGGCCGACTGAAGGCCTAGTGTGGACGGACCAGTCATACTATAGACCCAGAGAGTGGACCAGGTGGATTGAAGGCTCAGTACGGGCGGACCAGTCATACTGTAGACTCAGAGAGTGGACCAGGTGGATTGAAGGCCCAGTGCGGGAGGACCAATCACACTTTAGACTCGATGTATATGGCTAGACTCGGTGGGTGGACCAGGTGTACTGAAGGCCGATGCGGCGGACCAGTCACACAGTAGACCCGAAGTGCAAGGTTGTTCTGTGTTCTGTTATTATATGGCATGTTGTGCGTGTATGGTATATGTGCTTGGTATTTTGGGGGTATCTTACTAAGCTTTTGGGCTTACAGTTGTGGTTTAAATGTTTCAGGTACTTCAGGAGACCGTGGCAAGGCAAAGGCATGATCGTACCGCTCCTCGTGCTTTATGTTTTTATGATGTGGTTCTGGGAAATACTCTGATAATAAATGTATTGAAAACCTTTTTGTAATAACTTTATGAAATTGGGTTGTTTTTGAGAAATTTAAATTGGTTGGAATTTTTAGAGTGTTATAGTACCGACCTATATATGTTTAAGACATCAGATGATAAACAATACCCCTCAAAATGGAATCCATCTCTGAATCTGGCATTTCATTCCACTTACTCAATACACCACTAGAATCAAACTCAACTCGAGAGTCTGGTTTGGCACAAAATTGGGACCACTCGTCCCAACGAACATTAAACTCGTGACCCATGACCCGCAACCCATGCGCACTTTACTTGACCAAATTCTCCGGATTGCGATGTCCACACCTTACTCAGAATATAATGATTCCCGCTCATTGGGGAGACCCCGGTCTCGCCCCAGGTCCGACCACCAGACTCCCAAGAACTCATAAATTAGGGCTATTCAAGCCTAAATCCCTTCTGGATCATGCTCTAAACAAGAGTGCTTCATCATGACAACCTCTTGCTAACTAGCACGTACTATGGCTCCCCATAGCATCACGACACCCTCTTCTCTGACTAGTGAGTACTACGGCTCCCCGTAGCATCACAACACCCTCTCTCTGACTATTGATTACTACGACTCTCCATAGCATCACAACACCCTCTCTCTCTCTGACCATTGAGTACTGTTGGGTTTTGAGCATTCTAACACTCCTAAGTGTACATGCAACCCTAAATACCTTGGATCTATGTTTTCTCTATTATACATGCAACTATGAACATCCAAGGTATTATCCTAATCTAGCATACAAAACAATGGATATAACAAGATAGAATACATACATTTTTCATGTAGAAAAGTCTTCATGAAGCTTGAGTGCCAAGTGCCTCAAGTGTGACACCTCAAATGGTTCACACAACACCAAATACACTTGGAATAACTTAAGAGAATTCTACACTTCATGAAAATCGGCTAGCCCTTTCTTACTCTCTCTAGTGGCCGATTTTCCCAAGAATATGATCTTTATAGAGTGTTACAATTAGGGTAAACCCTTAATTGTCATGGCTTTCCATTTCCTTGGATCCATGGGTTCAAATACACCATGGAGCATCCTATGGGTTTTAGCCCAACTTGATAATCCATGGAGCATTAGCCCACTATATAAGTATGGATGATTTGCACAATCAACCCATATATTTAATTAGTCTTCTTTTGATCACTTAATTAATTCTAGATTAATTCTTGATCAATACTAATTAAATAATCTTATTATTCTTATTATTAATATACTAGAACTTATAATATATTAATAACCATAAGTGTCTTATTTCTCTCATTATAGTCTATCCAAATGCATGATGCCATGAAACCCAAATGGACCATGCCAGGTCGAGTCAAGTTTTACCAATTATAGTTATGGACTTAGACATTAATCCAACAGTCTCCCACTTGGATAAGTCTAAAACTATTATTGCAAATGACTTCAAGAACCGACCGGCAATCGTAGCTCTCAAAAGCTTCTGTCGAAATCTGACCTTGTAGATGAACTCTGACCTTTGTCAATGACTTGTCCTTTAGATAAGGGATCATATATTCCTCCATTCTAGATATCATATGGACTGAGACATGGATGATAATCATTCTTTCTGTCCATTTGTTGTTTCCCGATTTCCGATTTATGTCAATATGGTCCTTCCAGAATTATCACTAAACTTCCAACTGTCCTTGAGGAACCAATCTTTGGTAAACTTTAGATTGTCCTCGACAATTGTTTAATCCTTTTTAGTCACATCCAATTCTAGAGCTTTTCCCTTCTTAATGCCCCAGGCATTTGGAAAAACTTAGAAAGAGTGAATATAGCACATGTAATTGATCCTATATTCGAAGCATATGGGACACGATTCATGATGTCTCACATAAAGACTAAACCAGTCATTTGCTATAACATTTCCATTTCTATTTGCCAAGTTCTCATAATTCAGATTATGAAAAGGGATGTCGTAATCATAATTGAATTTTAGAACGCAAATAATGGACCCATATACAGAATTTCCTTATGTTGAGCCATTCCAACATGAAATTCATATATATATCCTTGACTAAATACTATTAAAACCTCAATCTAAGCTTTTAGATTTGAGATGAAGTATAATTTCCTCTCCCTTAATTATAGCAAAACAACTTTTTTCCAATTGAAACTTTTTTTTTTCTATAATTAACATTGCTAACTTGCAAAACTTATCATAATTATCATGCTCCCACTAACCTGATGATTATTAGCATAACACTTATGCTCCCACTAGCTGTGACATGTACTTAGAAATCAGCTGGACTTCTAGAAATCAATACTTCATTGACTTTCTTACCAAAGTTCAGATTCCTGATACTAGATTGTTTTGATAAAACTTTATCAAAATCATACACCTCTTTTAAATAGCTCACATGTGTGTCTAAACAATTATGAAGAGGGATGCCGTAATCATAATGGTTAGACCTTTTTGCCACTTCTCACAAGTCCAGGTTAGTGTACCGGTAAACCACACACGCTCCACTAACTACTTTGAGAATGCAAATATCACAATTGCTATCTAACTAAAATCAACTTAGTGAAAGTGTTTCCTCACCATCATTTTCATGAAACGGATAGGAACCTTATGACACTTAGATTTAATGGTGTATGTGTTCTTATCTATGTGAATTGTCAAAACCATATACACAAGAAAAGGTTAATGACAAATCCAAACTCATATGGACTGAACTCAATCTTAATTTTTTGCCACCTGGCAGCTCAAGCGCCTGCCATTGCTTCCAAGTTGTTGTGCAACCAATTGAGAACTCTAAGAACTCATATGCAAAGCCAACTTTAATTGGAATGGGCACAGAATATGTCAACATGATAGGTTATGAACCTCAAGTCGTGTGCTAGTGAAGAACTTCAGGTTTTATTCTTGATTAGTTCTTGAGACTTTCAAGACCTTTAAGGCTCCCACTGTCCTTTTGAAATATAAGACTCACTTGTCAAATATTCAAGAGATAGTGTGGATTCTAGTCAAGATAAACACTTCACAAAATTAGCCTAAGTTGGTCTTTGTTTTATCCAAAACATCACAACTTACCGATTTGAGAGTAGAAAACTTTTACTCTTACATTTGACAAGTGATTTAAACCTTCTTTAAGACATGTCACTCAAGTTACAATCTTGGAGTATGACTCTAAGACTTGGTTTTGGAATGAAGTATTAATCATCTTCTTGATTTAACCACTTCAACAATTCATAGCTCCTCTTCTTAGCTATAAGAAGGCACTTAGAGGATGAATTGTGATAAGGTCTCTAAATCATTAAGATGATCATAAAAACTAATACTAAAGTACTCTCCCATCTTTTCAGATTTGAGAAACTTTTATCGTTCTGCCTAATTTGATTCTTCTTATTCGCTCTGCCTTACATTGGAACCTTTTCCAATGTCTCAGAATTACACTTAAGCTTGTAAGTATAACCATATTTACTGAGCTTTAGTAAATTATGACAAATAATCTTATCGATCTTTTGTGGTGGACTTGACCAGTGCACAAGAATGTGTACTCGATCCTTTAGTCCTTCACTTGACTCACACATCCATGTGAACAAGTAATTAGTCTTAATTTTCCAATACTTAAAAGTTCTCATTCATCATGCTATACAACTTGCATGATTCCAAGTTCCAGTCCAATTGAAACTTGAGTGATGAGAATCTTTCCTTATTTGGTAAATTTAGACATTACCACAAATGATAGAATCAATTTCATATTTCCACTCTTGCTATTAATGGAATCATATAATCAACAATTTTTCCTCAAATGCCATTGTAAGGATATTTTAAAATAAATAAAATCATCATTTTTCCTTTTATTTTAAAAAACTTTGCGAAAAATCTATCCTTACAATCCATATGAAAACTTGTTGTTATCTATTCCTAAGCAATATCTCATAACTCTTAAGAAGTAGCTCAAGAATCCAATCTTCAAACTATGCGATAGAAATCCATCTACGCGATCAGATTCAGCATATTCTTTCTTTAAGTTTCTTCACTTTCCTTCGATTCTTAAAACATCAACATGTGACCCAGTCACATCATGTATCAAGAATCTTAGAATAGAAACTTAGCAGAGTTAGATAGTGGACTTTACCAGAAGTAGAGTCAAACTTGTTGACTTTAACATCCTTAGGTAAATTTAGAAGCTTCGCAACTAATGCCCCTTCCTTTGGCAATTTAACATATGGACGCTTTGGTAATGGAGCATGGGACTATCATAGACTTAGCCTTTTTCTTTACCATTTGGTCAACCGAGTTGACTATGGTCGATCCCTTTCCATTGGGAAGAGAGAGCTTTACTGGATATCCAATATCATCATTGTCAATGTCCATAAAGTTTTAGGAAGTTGATCTTAGCAAATAGATAAGATCATTAAGGGTCTTGTCTTAGTCTGTTTCATAGGAGTCCCAAAGGAGCTCACTATGTGACTTAGAAAGTGATTGAGCCACCAACTTTCTCAAGACTTTGACACCCAACTCTCCCGGCTTGTCAATATGTGACTACATCTCCAAGATGTGACCACACATTGACCTTTACTTGCCAATAGGGCTTGAGTGACCTTAAACTTTTCAAGAACTTGTGGGTTAGGGAGAATAATTAGAGGAGGTGAAAGAAGTATGATTTCCATGGGACATCATCTTCATTTAGGAAAGCTTGTTTCAAGAGATTTGGGAAGATCATAAATGTCTAAACCATACATCTTTTGGGAGATATTCAAGATAATTGATCTAAAGTCCTTAATATGACACCCAATATGAAATATTAAGGCTAGGACCCAACAAACTATTTTATAACTTAGAAGAGGGATGCCGTAATCCAAGCTATAAAATATTTGAAGGTAGGTCAATGACGATTCACCAATTTCCACCATGAAAAACGAAATAATAATTAGCTTTTTAATTGGATTTGAAACTCCTAGATCTGTTGAGATTCATTGAACTGTTCAATGGCGTGTTTCAATCTTGAGTGTGCCCTTCAGGTTTTGTGACTGGGATGCCGAGGATCACAAAACAAGGTGTGAAGTAACCATGCAAATTACTTGGTACCCTTAAGTGTTTACCCCTCAATCGATGTGTCGGTTAACCACACACGCTCTATCGATACTATGATAAACATTTAGTTACCCTTTGCCTACCATGTTAAATACGAGTTAGTGTGCCGGTTAACCACACACGCTCCACCAACCGACTTAAAACAAAGTGCAAAGTGTAATTTCATGGATGAGCACCTTATTCACATTTTCCTAAGTAACTAAGATTGGGTATTATTAAGAGTTTAGGTACTTAGTATTTATCATTAATACTTTTAATGAAGGGAGACTTATAGTCCTTTTCCTACCCGTTCGGCTAACGACCCTCCACCAGTCAAGGAATCGGTGGGTGAGAGTGGACACCCATTAAACTACCATTTTATAGGCAGTAACCTTATACCCCCTTATAGACCGGCTTCGTGAATGAGGCCTACTAACGGTAAGACTGACTTTACTCTTATACATATATATATATATATATATATATATATATATATATATATATATATATATATATATATATATATATATATATATATATATTCTAAGGGATAACTTGGAGTTAAAGTATTCATAAGAAAAAACTTTACAAATTCCAAAACTTGAGGGCAAGTTTTGAAACTATTCAAAACTAATTAATTCCATAACTTATGTGTTTAAAGTAGTTTTAATCCAAAAACTCTTCAAGTTCCATAACTTGAGGACAAGTTATGGAAGACTTTAAACTAATAAAAGAATTAACTTTTCTTTATTTTATAACTTATGAAATTAATTAAGGTTACACTTTTTTTTTATTATTTAATGAAGAGACTCTTGGTACTCCATAACTTGAGGACAAATTATGGAGTCATAAAACCATTTAATTAGAACTAGACTCTTCATTTTGTAACCTTTGCCAACTTTTATGAGTTTTATGAAACTTAAATGTGACTTTTCATATAACTTGAGGACAAGTTACAAAAAACACATTTTAGAATCAACTCTTAGATTAATTTGGATTGAAAACAACTATTTCACTCAACTTTTCTATTAATCTAAGAAACTCATAAGAACAAGATAATTCAAATCAAACTTTTTCATGTAATTAGCCTAATCACTAAACTAATACAAAAATGAAATCTATTGACAATTATCTTTGAAATTGGATTAGCATGAACATTACCACATCAAAAACAAGTTTATAAATCCAAAAACATCTTAGGGTAATGTTCCTAGTCCAATTCCAACCAAAAAGTCGAATTTATGCTGTCTGTGGGTCCAACTCGTCGAGTGCATGAACCAATTCGGCGAGTTGGATGCATTTTGCCTTGGACTCGGCGAGTCTGCTGGGCAGACAGCATGAAAACTCGATTTTTCAGCTACTTTTGCAAGTATAAAAAGAAAACAAGCCTAGGATCTGAGACCACTGTTGGGTTTTGAGCATTCTAACACTCCTAAGTGTACATGCAACCCTAAATACCTTGGATCTATGTTTTCTCTATTATACATGCAAATATGAACATCCAAGGTATTATCCTAATCTAGCATACAAAACAATGGATATAACAAGATAGAATACATACCTTTTTCATGTAGAAAGTCTTCATGAAGCTTGAGTGCCAAGTGCCTCAAGTGTGACACCTCAAATGGTTCACACAACACAAAATACACTTGGAATAACTTGAGAGAATTCTACACTTCATGAAAATCGGCTAGCCCTTTCTTACTCTCTCTAGTGGCCGATTTTCCCAAGAATATGATCTTTATATAGTGTTACAATTAGGGTAAACCCTTAATTGTCATGTCTTTCCATTTCCTTGGATCCATGGGTTCAAATACACCATGGAGCATCCTATGGGTTTTAGCCCAACTTGATAATCCATGGAGCATTAGCCCACTATATAAGTATGGATGATTTGCACAATCAACCCATATATTTAATTAGTCTTCTTTTGATCACTTAATTAATTCTAGATTAATTCTTGATCAATACTAATTAAATAATCTTATTATTCTTATTATTAATATACTAGAACTTATAATATATTAATAACCATAAGTGTCTTATTTCTCTCATTATAGTCTATCCAAATGCATGATGCCATGCAACCCAAATGGACCATGCCGGGTCGGGTCAAGTCTTACCAATTATAGTTATGGACTTAGAAATTAATCCAACAAGTACTACGGCTCCCCGTAGCATCACAACACCCTCTCCCTAACCAGTGAGTACTACGGCTCCCCGTAGCATCACAACACCCTCTCTCTCTGACTAGTGAGTATTACGGCTCCCCTTAGCATCACAACACCCTCTCTCTCTCACCAGTGAGTACTACGACTCCCCGTAGCATCACAACACCCTCTCTCACACTAATTTATTGAACTGCAGCTCTTCGTGGTCTCACCCCACTAACTCTTACTACTTCACAATCTCACTCTCAGATCGACGCCACACTACGATCATTACTCATGCCTTACGGATCATCCATAGATAGGTGCACGCACACCCATCCAGGCTAAGCAACACTACTTCGGACGACCAACACCGCGACAAAACCTCTTTATCTCACTGCAATTCACATTCTCAAATAAATCCCTTTGATGTCAATTAGCTGAAGGGCCTCCCACCAAAACCATAGACACTCGATACCCCACTCGGCATCTCAAGCTCAAAACTCCAAATAATCCGAGATTTAGGACATTGAACTCGGATACCCCGGAATACTCCATCTTCAGAATTAAAACACAGAGAAATTGCCAATGACTCAAAAAACAAAGATGACAATCCGAAAATTCCTCCTCTTTGCCCAAAACTCATGCCAGAATACTCATAATGACTCTGAATTTGGTTGACTAATTATCTTCTTTCCTTCTCATACTGCATATAATAACCCGGACTCTAAACCAAAAACTCTCAACCACTGAACTAACCTCACAAGCCAACCACCTCGAATTCACCATTTAACCTTGAAAGATTCCTAACCACCACAAGTTCTCCGACCAACGGCCACTTGCCGTGGAGACACTCATCCTTTCTCAAACACGTACCACATGCACTATCTCACTTTGCGCCTCTCCTTGACCAACAATAACTTTGGTCTCAGGAATCTGTACCGCAGGCCTCTTTATCCAGATCTCTAACCGATCTTGGACAACTCTCTGATCCTCTGAACCAAAAGACCTGGTTTCCCTCACTTAGGGTTCGAACCATCACCAACTGGTGCACCAACACTCTATCCCACAGACTGTCTCTACTAATAACATCGCACCTAATTTCGCAAGGCGCTACGCAACGCTTGATGATCTCCCTGACAGAGATCAAACAACTACAAATACCCGAATCTCATATGCAGCCTTCAGAACTTACCATCATGACTGTCTCTAGTCATTCAGGATCTCACACTATACCATCACCGGACCTCCCAACTGTCCAGTACTAACAATGACTCTTAATCTTGAAATAATGAACCATCATACTCCTCATCCTCGACTCCTTGCCCAACGCTCCGACATGTCCCTTATCATAAGAGCAGAAACCACATTTCCACTCTCTATACCCCTTCAAAACAATAAAAGTCACCACCCTGATATACTCCTCTTGATCGTCCAACGCTACAGCTAACACATGTCGTACTATACTCCAATAGGGTGTATCCTGGTCCTCGACCATCTCAGTCCCGACTGACAACCTGCTCAAGCTATATCATTCCCTTGCGACAAACCTACTGCCAGATACTCTGATTGAAGATCACCATCAGTGCGATCCCACAAGGCTCACTCCCAACTCAGAAACCAAAATCTCAACACCTCATACGTATCCCTTATGAACAAAAATAGCACTACTCGGGTCACAAAGGTGACGTCTCTACTATCGGCCGGCTGCCCAGCTCAGACCGTATTCTTCCATAACACACCGTCTCTGCTCAATTCTGAGTCTTGTGACTCTTCTGGCATATCACCAGCAATCCCTCGGAGCTAACTCAATTTCCCTATCAAGGGATGCTCCACTAAAACTCGTTCATCCTGGCCTTCTGGACCCATACTCTTTCACATCTGACCTAGGTCTAGATAATCACTGCGGAATAATCGGTAAAACCATAAGCACTAACCGTCACATATCATGGTACTCGAACCACGATGTCTCCTCTCAATCCGACACCAATCATGGTACTCAAACCATGGCATCACCTCTCGATCTACTTCCAATCATGGTACTCGAACCATGACATCACCCCTCGATCTGCTACTAATCATGGTACTCGAACCATGACATCACCTCTCGATCTGCTACTTAGAACCTCTGGAATACTCTCTGCATCGAGTATGGGTCCTCTACTTTCAGTAGTATGGGCCCATACTACCTACCACATCTACCCATACTCTCTACACGGACCACTCCATATTCCCTAAGTAGTTGCTCAACCTCCTCTTCACCAACCTTAACACGCGTGCTCGCTCCCCAGCAAAATGCTCTACTCTGTCAGGGTACGCACCTAACTAAGGCCACTTCCTAGGCACTTCCTAGGTTATCACATTTCTCCGCCATCAGCTGCTGAGAAACTCCTTATGATGCCAGTCATCTACCTCCTGAATATCGTCATATTCACTTAGTAGCTGACTCCCATCATCAGGAGTTCCTCAAAGCACAAAGCAAGCAGCATTCGAGCGTCGAATAAAGATGTATAACCCGCTCTATGTGATAACTCCACTAGCTCTACTCCTACTCAAAAGATATCACCGAACTCTGCAACTCCACCTCCCGCGATATCTAGCTACTCTCTCGGTAGGTTTCACAATGCTAATCTAGGTATCTCTCCTAGATCACTCCTCTACCCAAATCCCTCTCAACGAAGGATTCTTGCTGGATACTCTTACTCAGCACATACTCGAAAGTGCATCACAGATAACAGCAACACCTAGGCTAAGGCATCACAAATCAGGCCACTCTAATCCTAAAATATGAAATACCTAGCCTATCTCCAGCATGCCTAATATCTCATAGCATATTTCATCACACAAATGTAATGGTATTATGGGAAATCACCGTTCAGGCTCTAGCTGATTGTACACACTGCTCCTTTCGCTTTCTCTTAGAAACTCTTACTTGTTTTAGAAAAATCATTTATTTTGAAAATTTTCCTCATTTCCTCAGTTTGAGTCCAGGCATACCCGAAGGTACATCCGAATCCCTCAAACCAAGGCTCTAATACCAACTTGTAACATCATAAATTTCAAAACAATTTTTCTTTTGAAAAATTATAATTCTCAGTACGTTTTTCACAAAACATCATTTATTAAAATCACAAAACATAGCTCCATGTTTAATAAAATGGAAATCCAGGATCCTCTTAACTCTTTCTCTGGTGTGTACAATCAAGCCGGTGCCGTCCCGCGATCCATATAAGAAAACCTGAAACACATAACACATAACACGGTAAGAACGAAGCTTAGTGAGTTCCCCAAAATACCACATTCAACACATATTAGCTACTCGAGGCTATAACTATATTTGACCCTCTGGTCAATGTGTCTCAGCGGGACCCTCCAGTCCCATAACTTTGTGGACCCTCTGGTCCTAACTCTGTGGACCTTCCAGTCCTAACTCTGTAAACTCTGAAACATACATAGCATAAATCACATAGAAATAATGCAATGTATCACATAATATAAACAACATACAAAATACTCTGTCTCATAACTCTAATTACCACTCTAGGTAAAGTATAGTGAGAAGACTCACCTCGGATGAAGAACGGCTCCTAAAAACATTGTTGCCACGCACCGGCCTCTAACTCTGTGCCAAACCCACAATTATCTCAATTAGGAACTAAGTCCAACCTCTCTCACTATTTGGATCTAAAGATAGACCACCTACCAGCCCATTAATGCCCTGAACCCATTGGGCCCACCAAGGCCCAATAATAAATGGACCTTCACATGGCCCAAAATCCCAAACAAAAAGGCAAGCCCAATGCATGGGCCCAAAGCACATACATATGATTCTCTGATCCAAGGCTCCAATACATGAAGCTTGAACCCCAGGCCCAACACGTCACTTAGCCCAAAAGCCACAGAGGGGTTACGCGGGGCGTACCTCCTTTAGTACGCTCAGCGTACTCAAGCATGCAAAAATCTGATCAGGGACCTCAGCCTAGAACACGGGGCGTACTAGGATTACGCTGGGCATACTTTCAGTTTTTCTTAAATCAATATCTGAGTCGTAACCCGTTAAGACCTTAACTCAACTCTTGGATCTGGACTTCCTAACATCTCGTACTCCATAAAGTTATCGACTTTAAGCCTTTGCATGGCTGAAGAAGTCACAAGCACACAAAACACTTATTCTCTTTACCCATTAAGCTCTTATCTCATGCATAACTTCGCTACAACACCCAAGATCCTATTTTTATGACATTACACCACTAATAAGCTCAAAAGGGGAGGGTCTTAGTATCTGGAGTTCAAGATCTCACAAGTCTCCACCTTTTTAGGACAAAACCCTAAAATACCCCATTAACATACTTAAAAAAAATAGAGGTAAAGTTTGAAGCTTTATACCTCAAAAAGAAGCTCCCATCTCATATATGCTCAGATCTAGAAGCTTGGACTCCAACTCCTTCTTCTTCAAGGCTTCCACTTCTCCTCAAGAGCACACAAAACTCTCAAAAGCTCTTAAATACACATACAAGCTCCAAGAATGAAGGACTAAGGTTTTAGAGAGTTTGCTCTCTAAGAAAGGTGGCCAGGAATGAGGCCATCTCATTCTTTAAATAGGATCACTTAAAATATTAGGGTTTTCCTTATGTGCCTAGTACGCCTATAGTACCATTTGCTACGCCTAGCGTACTAGGTGGCTCTTTCTTAAGGAACATGCACATTTGTACGCTAAGCGTACGCATATGTATGCCCAGCGTACTTCACTGCCACACTTTTCCACTTAGGGACTCATCTAGCCAAATCTTCAACTTCCATAGCTTCTTTGATATAACTCCAATTCCAAAGATCCTCATACCTACGGAAAGGTGATGAGATGCCTTACGATTCCAGAAACTCGCCACAACCCGAGACTTCCTCATGCCTGGCTGGTGGCCCACAAACCCTAATCATGGACCATCCGAATCAGGATGTTACAGTGTTAAAATTCAATTTTGCTTGGGGGCAAGAAAAAGTCAAGTGTGAGGTATTTTGATATGAGCATATTTACAGGTGGAAAACTAACTCTATTGGAACGTCTAAGAGGTAAGGACTCGTCAATCGAATCAACAAGAGTTTCCTCCTCTGGTTGAGTGCCAGTGTTAGAGGTTCCTTCATCGCTTGATTCTTGAAGCACTTCAAGATCAGTTTTCCTCCCATTGTCCTCTTGGCATATGAGTTCTCTCTCTTGGAAAACCGTTCTCCTCGTAATAAATACAACATTGTCACTCGGTCTATAGAAGAGATATCCAAAGGACTTTTGTGAGTAGTCGATGAAAATACATCGCTCACTACGATATTCGAGCTTTTCGTGAGTCTCTAGTCTGACAAAAGCCTCGCAACCCCACAACTTGATATGTACCAACGAGGGAAACTACCCTGTCCATATCTCGTGAGGTGTTTTGGCAACCTTCTTTGTTGGGACTAGATTAAGTATATAGGCGGCAGTCTCTAAGGCATACCTCCAGAATGAGATAGGTAATGAACCTCAAATCATCATGGAACGAACCATGTCCAAAAAGGTTCGATTGCGCCTCTCAGCCACACCATTCAACTGTGGTGTCCTAGGTGGCGTCATTTGCGAAACAATTCCACATTCCTTAAGATAGTCATGGAACTTGATATTAAGATACTCACCACCTCGATCGGATCATAGCATCTTAATCTTCCTGCCCAGCTGATTCCCCATTTCTTTCTTAAACTCTTTGAACTTTTCAAAGGTTTTTGACTTGTGCTTGATTAAGCAGATATACCCATATCTGCTATAATCAATGGTAAAAGTCACATAAAAGCTGTTTCAATCCCTTATGGTGGATCTAAAGGGTCCACATACATCCGTATGTATGAGATCCAATAAACCCTCACCCTTTTCACAAGTACCGGTGAAGGGTGACTTGGTCGTCTTTCCACGCAAACAAGATTCACATGTGTCATCGGACCTAAGGTCAAATGACTCCAAGACTCCATCCTTTTGGAGTTGGGCTATGTGTTTCTTATTGACATTTCCAAGACGACAATGCCACAAGCATGCTTTGTCCAAACCATTAGACGAATCGATATGTAATACATTATTTCCTTATTTGTCTACAATCATCACAATTTCATATATACTATTACAAGGCAATGCTTCAAAATAGAAAGTACCATTCAAGAAAGCATTAATAGAACCAATTTCATTGTTAAACGAAAATCTAAAACCTTTTTTATACAAACCATGAAAGAAATAATGTTTCATGTTATTTCTGACGAGTAGAAACAATTATTCAACTCTAAACCTAACCCACTACTAAGCACTAAAGAATAAACTCCAGTCTTGGTGACAAGCGATGCTTCCCTATTCCCCATGATCAAGTTCATCTTCCTGCGATCCACATCCCTACTTCTTCTTAGACCCTACAAATCAGAACTAATGTGAAAACCACATCCTGTATCAAGGACCCAAGAAATAGCATGTGATGAGTTGTTAGATTGAATAGTGTAAATACCTACGAAGGTGGGCTTTATCTTCCCATCCTTCATATCTTGCAGATACTTCGGGCAGCTTCATTCCAATGCCCTTTGTCGTGACAGTAGAAGCACTCTGCATCCTTCAGATGGGAAGAGGGAGCAGCGGAACCACCTTTGATCCCACTAGAAGAGGATCCATCATAGGAATTTCCCTTGTTGATCTTAGAAGGAACCTTCCTCTTCATCCCTTTCCCTTGTCCAATTTCCAAGATAGGGGAAGCAACAGTAGGAGTTGATGCAAGAGACTTTCCTTTTAAACTACTTTCACCAGTTCTGAGTAGGCCTTGGAGATTGCTTAAAATGACTTCCTCCTTGTTCATGTGATAAGTCATTCTCAACTGATCATAACAAGTAGGGATGAAAGTGGGTCCAAACCCGGACCGGATGGACCCGGACCCGGAAAACCCGGAACCGGTTAACGGGATTTTGTAGAAACGGAAACCGGACCGGTATATAGGAACCGGTTCCGGTTCGGTTCTGGGTATGGTTCCGAGTAAAGTGGGTCTAGAACCGAAAAACCCAGAAACATCAAAGTGGGTAGATTGGAACCGAATAAAGTGGGTTTAGAACCGGAAAACCCAGGAAAACCGGAATTTTTTGGTAATTACTTACTAATTAGTGGGTTGAACTTTGAAAATTTTCGTATTGATATCCTGAATTTGGGGGACTATAACTCATTGAATGTGAAACCAAAATTAACAAAATTATAGTCTAAAATCATGTACAAACTCTAAAATACACTCTGGAAAAAAACCACATGTCAATCCGAATTTAAATGAATGAGATATGCATGTGTTAACATTTTCGCATAATACAAAGTACCAAAACAAATAGCTGAAAAATTGAAAAAAATTCAGTTTTGATATCTCGACTTCAAAGGACTATAAATCATTGAATGTTAAACCAAAAATGTCAAACTTATAGTCTAAACTCATGTAAAAACTGTAAACTACAAGTTGGAAAAAGCCACATGTCAATCCGAATTCAAACGAATTAGATATGCATGTTTTAAAACATTCACCGACTACAAAAAAACTGAAAAACTAAAAGCTTCCAAGTTTGATATCTCCACTTTGGGGGACTGTAAGTCAATGAATATAAAACTAAAAATGGAAAATTTATAGTCTAAAGTCATGTACAAACTCTAAACTACATGTTGGAAAAACACCACATGTCAATCGGAGTTGAAACGAATGAGATATGCATCTTTTAAATGTTTCACAAAAACCGGTTCCGGTCCTAAAAGTGGTTCCGGTTCCAAACACCGGTTCCGGTTTTTAGACCTGGTTTACCCGGACCCGATGGACCCAAACCCGGATTACCCGGAACCCAGATAAAGCCAATTTTTAAACCCAGAACCGGAACCGGTTCTATATATTCCGGTTCTAACGGTTCTGTTTCCGGTCCGGGTTTCCAGTTCTAAATCTCATCCCTAATAACAAGAAGTCAAAGAGTGTAGGATGATGTTAATAGCCAACTCCTCATCGAATTTGACATTCAACTTCAGCAAACGGTCCACAAATCTCTACATCTTTTGCGGTGGGCGGTGATGGACTCTCCATACTTCATCTTTGTTGTTATCATGGCAGCAATGATCTCGTACCTTTTATGTCGAGCACTTTGATGGTACTTTTCCATCAAGTCTTGGTGCATCTCAAAAGGATAGTAGTCCTCATAGGACTTTTGGAGTTCAGCAGTCATGGTAGCAAGCATGATACACGACACCTTTGTTGTGTCCTTCTCATGAGCCCTATATTCTTCGATTTCCTCAGGAGTAGCAGTGTTTTCGTTGATCTCCTTCAAATCTTTGTCGAGGACATACTCCTTGTCTTCGTAGCAGGTGACCATGCGAATGTTGCGAATTCAATCGTTAAAATTGGATCCATCAAAGATCACCCTCCCACACAATTTCATGAGTGAGAAGGAGCCAGAAGCATTGGAGCTAGCAGCGTTGTTTGAAGTCAACATCTGAAAAGGAAAAGAGGACAAAGTTTAGTTTAGATAAGAATACTTAATATAACACCCAAATGAAATATTAAGGCTAAGACCCAACATAATATTTCACAACTCGAAAGAGTGATGCCGTAATCCAATCGCAAAACATTTGAAAGTAGGTAAATGACGATTTACCAATTTCCACCATGAAAAACGAAAAAGAATATTAGGTTTTGGATGAATTGAAATTCCTAGATTCTTTTGAGATTCATTGAACTTTTCAATGGGCTACCGAGGATCAGAAACAAGGTGTGAAGAACCATGTAAATGTACTTGGCACTCTCGATGTCATTTATCACCTAATCAATGTGTCGGTTAACCACACACGCTCCATTGATCTAAGATAAACATCGAGCTACCCTTCGCCAGCCTTGCTAGTCCCAAATTAGTGTGTCGGTTAACCACACATGATCCACTAACGACTTGGAAAGGCGCAAAGTGTAATTTCAAGGAATAGCATCATTTTCACATTTTCCTAAAGTAACTAAGATTAGGAATTTATGAAAGCATTTAGTTACTTTATAAGTCATTAAACTTATTAATGATGAATTAGTTTGTCCTATCCTACCCGTTCGGCTAACGACCCTCCACTAGTCAAGAGTGCGGTGGGTTAGAGCAGATACCCAATAACGGTCATTCTATGGGCCGCTTCCTTAAACACTCCTTATAGACCAGCTTTATGAATGATGCCTACTAACGGTAAGACTGACTTGTCTTATACATATATATAATTATTAATCTTTTAATATTATAATAGCATAAGGGTTGAATTTTAAACTTTTTAAAACTCTAGGGTTTAGAATTTAAATATTTCAAAATTAATACTTTTTAATCAAAATTTAAATTCCAAAACTTGAGGGCAATTTTTGAAACTTTTCAAAATATCTTTTAGATCAAATTAGAAAAACAGTTAAATAATCATATAATTAATCTTTATCTAAAAATTTGACCTAATCCACTTTCTTTCGCAAAGATAATTCAAATCAAATAATTAATTTTATCACATAAACTAGTGATTATCTTATAATTTGATAATTATCCTTTTATTAGATGAAGATAATCATTACCATAATATAAAAAACGAATTTTATCGGTCAAAATAGTTTATGGTAATTATATAGATCTAATTTAGGCTAAAAATCCGAAAATTCTGCCAACAGACCCGCGAACTCGTCGAGTCAGACTTGGACTCGTCGAGTTCATATATGGACTCGTCGAGCCCTACTGCCAGAATACAGATTTTCGACTTTTTCAACTTTGAACAATTAATCTATGCATCATATAATATAGAAAAACGACCTAGGCTCTGATACCACTGATAGGTTTTGAGCATAACATCATTCCTATGGTGCACATGCAACCCTAAAGCTTTGGATCTAGGTTTTCTCATGTAATACATGCAATAATAATCATCCAAATCTATAACCCCAAACTAGCATATTATTTTCGAAATTAACACCTAATACAAGGTTAGATGATTACCTTTCTTTGTAGTTTGCTTAATCTTCAATCTTTGAGAACTTAGCACCTCAAATGTGATGCCTCAAATAGATTACAAACACCAAGAGCAAGTTGGAGGAATATAAGAGAGAGGCTAGGGATACCAAAATTGGCTGGTACTCTTCTAGGGTTCAAGTGGCCGAAAATAGGAGTCCCAAGGGTTCCTTATATAGTTGAGCTGCTAGGGTTTCAGTCAAAACCCTAATCTGATTGCTTAGGCCTTAAGCAGTCCACAAGATCCTTCCAGAAGACCCATATGGACGATTCTATGTGGGCTTCCATATAAATTTCGTTCACCTCCTTCTTTTAGGAGTCCATAGCCTATCTTGCAATTATCTTATAATTATAATATTAGTCCTCTTAGTTTAATTAATCTATTTTGATCACTAAATTAATTCTAGATTAATTTTTGACCAATATTAATTAAATAATATGATTTCTCAATTAATATATTATTCTTATAATATATTAATAAATCACAATTAACCTCTTTCTCCATAATTCATCTAGTCAAATTGTTATGGTGAAGGCAACCCAAAAGGATCATGCTACTATCGGGTCAAGTACATACCAATTATAGTTATGGGCTTAGACACCTAATCCAACATCTTGTTAGGCTATTTCTTGGACAAAATTGTTATGGGCCTTCGTGGGCCAATTGAGAACAGGTTTATGGACCAAGGAAATTATTGGCTTTAGGATAAGGCCCATTGGAAAGGCTTGGGCCCAATTTGGAAAATTAGGTCATAAGTGAGCCATAATTGGGCTTTGATGATTGTGAGATATTGGACCATTGGAATGCCAAGTGTTTGGACTATAATAAATGGTTGGGCCTAAAGGTAAGACCATGTAAAGGTTTGGGTCCAATTTGGAAAATTGGGTCATATGTTGGGCCTTGGTTGATTATTTGGCTTTTGGGCCTTCAAAGTGTGAGTTTGGGCCTTGGTTTTGAATCAAGCTAGATTGGGGGTAAAGTAGTCTTTTTACCTCAAGCATGGACTTATGGTTATGTATTGAAACCCAATTATTAATTGGGTGTTGTTTTGATGTTGACAGTTCGGGAATCTGTCAACCAACAACTGGAGTTTTATCTGCAAGACTCCAGCAGTGCGAGGTGAGTCTCCTCACCATACCAATGGGTCGAAGGCACCACGGACGGCCCTTTATGTGTTATGTGGAAAACTAGTTGAATATGTTTTATGTGGTATGTGATATTCTAGTTGTCTTTGTGATACTTACATGGAAGACCTCGGGGGGTTCCTGAGGCACTAGGGTGTAAGACCTTGGAGGGTTTCCATGGCATCCTTAGTAAAGACCTCGGGGGGGGGGGGGGGGTCCCGACGGACTAGGGTGTAAGACCTTGGAAGGTTTCCATGGCATCCTTAGTAAAGACCTCGGGGGTTCCCGAGACACTAGGGTGTAAGACCATGGAGGGTTTCCCTTGCATCCTTAGTTAAGACCATGTGGGGGTTCCCATGGCACCCGGAGTAAGACCCTAGAGGGTTTCCAGGCCATCCTTATATGTTTGTATATCTGATTTATATGGCAGTGGGCTAAGACGATGCGGGGTTCCCATGACACCTAGAGTAAGACCCTGGAGGGTTTCCAGGGCATCCTTATATGTTTGCATGTATTGCTTATGTGATTGATGTGGCTTATGTAACTTATATGGCTGATATGGTTTATGTGATTATGTAGATTGTGTGTGGTATGCTCTGGGGAACTCACTAAGCTTCGTGCTTAGAGTTTTGTTTATGGTTTCAGGTATTAGCGGTTTGGAAAGGAAGGGCCCGACATGATCGCAGCGCACACACTCGTGTTTTCGCTTTATGTGATTTTTGGATGTAACTCTTAAAAACGCTTTTATTAAACAATTTTTTTTGAATGGTTGGATTAAGTAACATTTTTATTTGACTATAATGAAAAATGAAATTTTTACCCACGATTTTTGGGTCATTACAATAAATTTTGCCATATCTGATCGTCTCTTGCAATCATTGCTGAGATCTACAAGAACCCGCTTTGATACCACTTGTTAGGACAAAAAACAAGATGACAAGTGCGGAATCTGAAAAACTATCATGAATCAATCACCATAAAGTTGCAAGTAATTTGGCAAAGTTTTTGTATATCATTGATTTCGAAATTAGACATACGAAAAAACTTTTTAAGGAAAAAGGTTACCTAACAAGCTTGGCTAATGACTATATATATAGGAAAATAAAACATGAGCCAAAAAACTAAAAACCCTAAAAAGACTAAAAAGTCTTCAATAATTAATAGAAATGCCAAATCAGTTTCAATATCTCAAACACTCAACATTTGGATCTGAATTAGATTTGACTTTTGAGGCCATGCATGGAATCTTCGCCTTTTTGCCCTATTTTGGCCTAATAAGAGTTAAAGACATACTGTTGGGTAGCGTTTTGTTATGTATTGCGTCTATTGGGCTCGCTTATTAGTCCAGTTTTGTAACTCCGGTTTGGGCCTGTCCAACCGAGAGCTTGATAGGGTTTAGTATAAATATATATGCTTGCATGCATACTAAAACAAAACGATAGAAAAACGATTATTACAATAGATCAGAGCATTATTTCTTTATCGTTCTTGTAACCCTAAATCCTCTACAGCGGAAGTTCTTTATCGAGCTCTACTGAGGATTGTTGATCTAATCATTCGACACACTTTGATCCATACTTGTGTTATTTGCAGTTTTCGTATTCATCATTTTACCTGTTATAAAGATCTAAACGATCTTCAAGTTAGATTTATAACTTATCAATTGGTATCAGAGCAGGAGGCTGTGTAATTCATACACTTCTTTTCTGTGCAAAAGGTTGCGATTAGGGTTATTCCGCATTTACTGATATTTATTGAGCCGTCATCCCATAATTGACGTAACTCGGTATTTATTTGTTTTGCCCTAATTTAATTCATTACAAGTCTGATCTTTTAAACAGGTTATTCGATCAAGCATGGATGAGTCACAATCAAATCCAATTAATATCTCGAACAGCATCGGATCAATGACGAAGATTTCCATCCTTTACACCCAGGATTATGAAGTCTGGGCTCATCACTTTGAAGACTATGTTATAGGATCTGAGGACAATGGATACCTCATCTGGGAAGGAATAGTATCTGGACCATTCGCTCATTCAGCAACTTCAAGAATTATTAAGACTCAGAAGGAATATAATGATCTTTTGAAAAATGTTAAAGATATTGCTCAAGACGAAAAAGATAAATTTCAGTGCAATATTAAAGCATTGAGATTAATCAGATTCGCTCTTCAATCTGACACTTTCAGGCTGGTGAGTTCATGCACAACTGCTAAAGAAATATGGGATAGGTTGCGAGAGTTATATTCAACGGACGAAGATCTTGAGCATTCCATTCAAACCTTACTCCTATCCGAGTTTGGTGAATTTAAGCAGGGTTCAGAAGAAACTGTAACTCAAACGTTCGATCGCTTCAATCATCTTCTTAGCAAGATGATTAAACATGACATTGAAAGGAAGTTGATTGAAGAAAAGGTCACGTTTTTAAACGGCCTTAGATCTGAGTGGAGAGCTGTAGTGTCCACAGTTAAAGCACATGAGCAATTTAAATCTTATTCTCTGGCAAAACTGGTAGGCATTCTGAAGTCTCAAGAAAAGATCGTGTTACAGGAGAAAAATGTGGTTTCAAGCTTGGGTTCATTAGCCCTTCTGTCCAAAAGCAAAGCTGTGACGGAAGATGAAGACCTCAACCTAGAGGATTATGACCTTACCTCTGAAGACTATGCAATGATGGTGTCAAACCCAAAAAGGTTCATCAAGAAAAGATTCCCCACCAACAAGAATCGAAATTGGCAGGGAAGTTATAGTTCTGAAAAGGTCAGGGAAGAACCAAAGGCGGAAGAACCAAAGAAGGAACCGAAAGTTGAAGGAGATTCGGGAGTGAGCTGCTATTATTGTGGAGGAAAGAACCACTATGCAAAAGATTGTGTCCTCAAGAAGATGGCAGAAAAGGATGATGAAAAAGATGAAGAAGCTTTGTTGCTGAAAAAGCTGGATGAGATCAAGAAGAAGAAATCTACTGCTAACCCTTCTATGAATGCTTTAATTATGCAGGGTTCGGTAGCGGATGATGAGTTCGGTGGCATGGAGGTCTGGTCAACCGACTCTGAAGATGATGAAGTAAGGAAGCCTTCTCATGGAAAGGCTTATGTGGCAAAAGAAGAGAGCAGTGGTGGAAAATGCCTGATGGTGTCCGATGTATCTCAGATGAGGGGATACAACACAGATGGTGGGAATGAAGACGCAAAGGAGCGAGAGGACTTGTACTTCACAGCAAAACCGCTCAGCGTACAGTTCAACGAACTTGATGAATTAATCAAGAAGGTACAATCCGTTTTTATTGCATTCAAAGTCCCACAAAGCTCATATGAAAAAGAATTAAAAAATGTTAATTCAAGAATCTCTCATCTAGACAGCAGTTTAACTCAAACACGAGTCACCAATTCTAACCTAACTGACCAAATAAGCAGGGTATCTTCAAAGAGTGAGGAACGAAGGATGTGGATCGAACTGAAGGAGTCGGAGTTAATCAAAAACAAAGATGAAAACATTTATTTGCAAAGAGACAATTTAAAGCTTTTAAAAACAGAGAAATTTTTTTGTTTGATTGCTAAACGTCTTTATACTAATATCACCCAGCTTCATTTGGATTGTGAAATAGGACAAAAGATTCATCGCATGATTTTACCCTTCCTTGAGTTTAAGGAGGATGAAATTGATGCTGAAGCATATAATTGTGAAAGTGTTATTTCGTCTGAAGATGTTAATCCGACATATATGTATGGACTAGACAAAATCGAATCTTTCATAAAGTCCAAGGACCATAAGGACATGCTTCAAAACCTTTTGGATGAAAATGATAAACTGAAACTGAGGACCGAAACCTTACAAAAATTTGACTCATTGAATGCCAACTTGAGTTCAGAAAATAAAATTGATGTTGAAAATGCATCTGAGCTTAATGAGGAGGACAATATGAGTGAAATTTATGTAGAGGACACAGTTGATTGTTCAGAATTTGTCAAGAGCGAACCCAAAAACCACAAGAATCTCATTTCAGAAAATTCAGTGGAGTTTGCTCGTTTGTCCCAACAAAAGTCCCCGATTCTTGCAGAAAAGGCAGTAGTATACCAAAAGGTAAGAACCACTTCAAATCAGGTGTATAAGGTCACAGAAAAAGCAAAGGCAGATATGTGCCAGAACCTTTGAATAAGCCGGATAGCTTCGATGTGCCAAGTACTAGTGGTACAAAAGATGTTCCTCAAGAAAAAGGAATTCCTGCAAAAGAAGTCACTCCTTTAAGCGAAACATCATCAGTTCAGAGTGAACCAGCTAAAGGAAAACAGAAGCCAAAAGCCAATATCCATCATCAACCGAAGCAGATGAGAAATCAAAAACAGCAAAGGAATCAGAGATACAAGAAGAATCTCTCTGAAAGAAAACAGTTTTGGCAATCTCAAAATGCCTATTTCTCATATCATGACAGGAACTTAAAGTCAGATAAAAGTCCTGTTAAATCACAAGAGAGCAATAACAACCGAAAGAAGAGGTTCGGTTCAGAGAATAACATCAACCGAAAGCAGATGTTCGGTTCAGAGAGTAACATCAACCGAAAGCAGAGGTTCGGTTCAGAGAATAACATCAACCAAAAGCAAAGGTTCGATTCAGAGAACAACATCAACCGAAAGCAAAGGTTCGGTTCAGAGAACAAAAGAGATCAAAATTCTAGGTTCGGTCCCACTAATGATCAAAAGCAAAAGGGTCACCTAGAATCTCAAGTCAAGAAATCATCTCAGTCTAAGTTCTCTCATTCTAACTCTTCTAATTCTTCAAATTCTTCTAATTCTTCTCAACCCCATTCTAAATTCCATTCTGTTCACTCTCAAAAACCTCAATCATCAACTGAACTAAAAGGAAAACTGAAGGTTTCATCAGTTAAACCAGAGTCCAAACCAAAAGCAACGAATCCCAATAAAATTAAGGTTTTCACCATCAAAAAGAAAGATGAAACAACACTAATAAAAAGAACATATCTTGTTGACATCTCTCTTACTATTCTTGTTCCTGTGAAAGGCTCACGAGGACCCAAGAAACTTTGGGTTCCTAAATCCGCTTAATTTTTGCAGGTTATCAGTGATGAGCAGTTTGACGAAGAATGGTACATTGACAGTGGCTGCTCGCGTCACATGACAGGAAGGAAGGAAGAGCTAAGGGAATATAGATCTCTTTCAAACGGTGGAAATGTCAAGTTCGGAAACAACTCCTTTGGCACCATAAAAGGCTATGGAATGATTACAAATGGTGATTTCACGATTAGGAAGGTTGCATACGTGGAAGGACTACAACATAACCTCATCAGTGTATCTCAGCTTGTTGGAGGTACCGGTCTCAAGGTTTCATTTGACGATGAGGGTTCTGAAATAATTGAGAAGAAGACGAAAAGAGTTATTCTCAAATCAGAGTGTAAAGGTGAAATGTTTCCCCTAAACCTCAAACCTATCAAAGGAAACCCAGCTATCTGCCTGTTGTCCAAAGCACAATCTGACGAAAGCTGGTTGTGGCACCGAAGGCTCTCTCATCTCAACTTTAAGGATATCAACAAACTTGTCACTGGAGGTCATGTTCGAGGTCTTCCATTGTTCAAGTACGATAGAGAACATTTGTGTGCTGCATGTGAAATGGGGAAGCAGAGTCATCAAAGTCATCCATCTATAATAAACACTAAAGTTGTTGAACCACTAGAGATACTTCATATTGATTTGTGTGGTCCATCATCTATCGAAAGTATCGGTGGTAGCAAGTACATTCTTGTTATTGTTGATGACTTTTCGCGTTTTACATGGGTGTTCTTTCTGAAGCTTAAATCTGAAGCAACTTACAAGCTAAAGGTGTTCATCAAGCAGGTTGAAGTATAGCTGAAGAAAGTCGTTCGCAACATCAGGAGCGATAATGGACTGGAGTTCAAAAATAAAGAATTCAAATAATCCTGGCAGAAAAAGGAATTAGTCACAACTTCTCAGCTCCCTACACACCTCAACAAAATGGAATTGTCGAAAGACGAAACCGATCTTTGTGTGAAGCGGCCCGAACCATGCTAAGTTTCGCTTCCTTACCTTTATATTTTTGGGCTGATGCTATTTCTGCTGCTTGTATTACACAGAACAGGTCATATCTCACTAAGCGATTCACTCTCACTCCTTATGAGATCATCAACAACAGGAAGCCAAATGTCAAATTCTTCCATGTGTTCGGTTCATGGTGTTTCATCTTCAATTCTAAAGAACACCGCAACAAGTTTGATATCAAAGCCGACGAAGGGATATTTCTGGGCTATTCTCTTACTTCTAAAGCATACAGGGTATTAAACAAGCGCTCGAGGAAAATAAAAGAAACTTATTATGTGACTTTTGACGATAGCTATGTCAAAAAGCTAAAGGCCAACGAAGACACAGCAGGAGAAATCTTTCCTCAAACTGGCCAAGTCACAGCCTCAATCGCAAACCTATTTGAGAAGTTCGTTGAGTTATTTGATGAACCAGAAAAGGCCACTCTCTCAGAAGCCAGCGCAGCTGACAACAGGGTAGATCATTTGAAGCAACTTGTCGAAGATGCTGCAAAGAGAATGAATGAAGGAGGATCAAGTTCTGACGACCCTCCACAACACAATGCTTCAGTTGAGGGGGAGGATCCATCTTCGTCATCACAGCCGAGCTCACATATTGAGGGGGAGATAAGTTCTCAAGCTGCTCCCGAACGCACTTCACCAACCGAAAGTGCCACACCAACCGAAAATGCTTCATCACCCGAAGGTGCATCTACACCCGAAAGCTCAGCACCACCGGAAACCTCTGTAGCTCAAGATACTCAAGAAATACCTGAAAGCTTATCTGTCGAGGGGGAGAATGTAGATATGTCTTACGACTATGAAAGTCAATCCGAACTAGAAGAAATGGTAAACGCTGAATTGGATCCAACCTTTGATCCAAACTACCCTCCTCTCATCAAATGGACCATAGATCATCCTGTCTCCCAGGTTGTTGGTAATGTATCTGAAAAAGTTCTGACCCGATCACAACTCAAGGTAAAACAGACTTCCTTGTTTTCAAAAGTAGAATTATGTATGTTTAACTCCTTCGTCTCAAAAGTTGAACCAAAGACAGTTAACAATGCTCTTGATTACTCCGATTGGGTTCAAGCTATGCAAGACGAACTGAATGAGTTCGAAAGGAACAAAGTTTGGCGACTCATTCCAACTCCTCCAGATGCCTTAGTTGTTGGTCTCAAATGGGTCTTCAGGAACAAAATGGACAAGGAAGGGAACGTGATACGAAACAAAGCACGTCTGGTAGTGAAAGGATACTGTCAGGAGGAAGGAATTGACTATGAAGAGACTTTCGCTCCTGTAGCTAGGCTGGAATCCGTTAGAATATTTCTCGCCTATGCTGCACACAAAAACTTTGAAGTCTACCAAATGGACGTCAAGTGTGCATTTCTCAATGGAGAACTTGAAGAAACAGTGTATGTGGAGCAACCTCCTGGATTCGTAAATGAAAGGTATCCTAATCATTGTTATATTTTGGACAAAGCCGTGTATGGACTGAAACAAGCTCCGAGAGCCTGGTATGAAACGCTAACAAAGTTTTTAAAGATGTCCAAATTCAAACAAGGTTCGGTTGACCCAACCTTCTTTCGTAAGAAGGAAGGTAACCACCTTATGATTGTTCAAATTTACGTCGATGATATCATCTTTGGCTCTACGAATCCCAGCTTAATGGCTGAATTCAGAAAGCTGATGGAGACTAAATTTGAAATGAGCTCAATGGGTCCAATTAACTTTTTCCTTGGTTTAAATATTAGACAGGGACCCGAAGGCATCTTTATTAATCAGGAAGCTTACACAAAGACTCTCCTTGCAAAATTTGGCATGATGGGAGATTCAAAAGTCAAAGTTCCCATGGCGTTCGACACCAAGCTCACTCCATCCTTAGATAAGCCAGCAGTAGATATTACGCTATATCGCCAGATGATCGGTTCACTGATGTATCTTACTGCTAGCAGGCCTGATATCATGTTCTCTGTTTGTTATTGTGCTAGATTTCAGGCGAATCCACGTGAACCTCATATGCTTGTAGTCAAGAACATTCTTCGTTATCTCAAGCGAACTACCTCTTTAGGTCTATGGTATCCATCCAACTCGGGCTTCTTCGTTCAGGCCTACTCAGATGCAGACCTTGGAGGTTGTGGACTAGACAGGAAAAGCACCACTGGCGGCTGCCAATTCCTTGACGGGAAGTTGGTTAGCTGGCAATCAAACAAACAAACGTGTGTGTCTTTGTCTACAGCTGAAGCAGAATACATTGCAGCTGCATCCTGTACATCTCAAGTGATTTGGATCCAAAGTCAACTCCGAGACTATGGACTCAATATGAAAAAGATCCCACTATATTGTGACTCTAAAAGTGCAATTAGGATCTGTCATAACCCAGTGCAACACTCAAAGACTAAGCACATAGCACTGAGGTATCACTTCATTAAAGATCATGTGGAAGATGGAAACGTTGAAATTCATTTCGTTAGAACCACTGATCAACTGGCTGACGTCTTCACCAAAGCCCTTCCTGAAGCATCATTTAACAAAATTCTACAAGGGCTAGGCATGATGGAATCAGATTCAGTACCACAAATCACCTCTCAAACTCAAAAGTAAGAAGCGAAATAGACCGAACGTTCGGGTTCGGTTTTTGTACTCATGTACCGAAATGAACCGAACGCTTGGGTTCGGTTGGATAATCTGCATTTCGCTCATCAATCAAAGGTGGTTTTCTTGGTTGTAAATTTCATGTATAATTGTTGCTATTACATTTCTTTTATTGTTAAAAGTACTCTCTCTTTGAAAATCCATTTTCTTTGGTAACCGAAATAAACCGAACGTTCGGGTTCCGTTTCTCAATTTTTCTCACCCGAAATAAACCGAACGCTCGGGTTCGGTTTTCCAAATTTTTTCCCATCCGAAATAGACCGAACGCTCGGGTTCGGTTTTTCAAATTCTCACAACCGAAATAGACCGAACGCTCGGGTTCGGTTCCAATGTTTTTTTTACCTTGTTATTTTCTTTCTCAGTCTTATTTTTTTATTTTATTTTTATTTTTATTTTTATTTTTTTACTATTACTTTTCAAAAATTCCAAAAATATTTTTCTTAATATATAATTTCAAAAACTCCAAAAATATTTTGTTCTTTCTTTCTTTTTGACGTTAATTTTATTTGTGTGTCTGTTTATGGGGAAATTGTTGAATTAGTTAAGTGTCCCTAGAAGCATGCTGCTGTATGTGTCCAAAGCCTCATTTGATTCTGAATAATAGCCTTAATGACTCCATATACACAAACCTTGTCTTCCCAATTAGGCTATCACATTTATTCTAATCTAGAGCTACCTAACTCTCTTCTCACAAGAGATAAGAGTTTTCTGCTTAGTCCTATCTTTCAATGCAGAGGTACTTTGCTTTCTTACACCATCTACATTACACTTCTCCATTCCTCTCAGTTCACATATGTAACCCTTGAGACTCTCAGCATTACCATTGAGGTTTATGGTTACCCAATAACTGCGTTCATGATCTTAGTTTCGTGCCACTACGAGCTGAGTGAAACCCAAAATTCAGTACCCAATCTGAATTGACGGTGAACAATTATATTTCTCTAGTTTTCACTAATGAATTGGCGGACATATCTTCATGAAGTCTCAAATTTTTCTTTTGTGTGATTCCTATGAAATTGTTAAAAAACCATAACATTTCTTCCCTTGGGATCCAGTTTTTAATTTTTGTTGAGATTTTATATTTCCCAGCTAATTTAAAATGATTACCAACCTACTTGTTCAACAGACTACACCGGTCTCACAAGTACTTTGTTCACTTTCTATCTTATTTCAAGATTAAGACTGTTGAATCAAAGCAAAAGCCACCCTAAAAAGCTTAATTAAAAGAAGCCTTTCAACACTTCTTAATAAGTGTTTGATCGTTATTCAACGGGAAACCACATTAACACTTTAAGGTCTCTCTTGACTTTGAAGGAAGAGATTCGTGCCCGGGATCATTTGTTTCGTGTCTTTATTGACATCACAATTTTTCCTAAAAAGGATGGCTTTATTTCTTTTCTTTTACACCCTTAGCACGAAAATCTTTGATTTTCCAAAATTCTGGTTCTAATAATTACAGGCTTTTTCATTGGATTGGTGGTTAATTATAAGTTGTGGTCAATTTTTCATCCATGTGGGAGCATTGTTCAAAAGATACCGTTACACTTTAAAGGGATAAGATGAAGAGTTGCTGACTCAGGCGGGAGTCCAATCGATTTGATTTCAAACGGCGTAAAAGGGAACGCGTGCGGATTTGAAACGTCTAATCTCCAAATGACGTCGCAGACGCGTGTGTAAATTTGAAACGGTTCTTCTCCAAATGGCGCAGAAGAGGCCCGTGTGAATCTGAAATGCTTCATATCTAAACGGCGCTTGATGGGAGGCGTGTTCTTAGGGGTCTGACATTCTCTCTCATGCGTGATCATCGGCAACCCCAACTGTCACGCATCAGTCAACTCCGAAAAACCCTTCCATTCTCAATCGAAGATTTGCGAAGATCTTTCTCTCTCCTTACACCCCAGTATAAAAGGCAACATCCTCTACCATTTACCTCTTTACTGCAAGTAACATTCCTAGAGCGCAAGAATTCCCTGAACCTTAACTGTTCATCATCTTCTTCACTTTCTTCAAGCAATGGTAGATTCATCCTCTGTTCACGCCACTTCTCACATACTGCCTATTCGCCCACAACAATGCCTCATCATCGATCTAACCCCTCATGCTTATGATTCCTATATGTTCCCCATTGTCGAGTGTTTGAAGTTTTCGCCGATTGCTCCTGCACTTTCAAGATCTGAATCCGTACCAATGGAGTTCTTGTCGCAGATCTTTGCGACTGCTCACTATGACAAGGTTGTTGACAGAATATTCTTTGATATTCTTCAGCACAAGGCCTCGATCTCAAAGCAAAGATTTTGCTCGTTGTTAGGGTTTGAACCTGATTCCTCGAGGGTTAACCCAGAAACAGTTCCAATGGGGCATTTATTCAACATGTTCTACAACATGGGTTATACGGAGGTGCTTTCTTCCATCGTGAAGTTTAAGAAGTCATGCTTGCCGCCACAGTGGAACGGGATGTTCAGTGTGCTATTCAAAGGGTTATCTGAAAGAAGCTCTGGATCTGACGGGGCCAGTCGCCTTTTCTTGTCAATAATGTATGGTGTCTACAATGGCATCAACATGGATTATGGGTTTGTTCTGTGGCAACAACTCATCCAGAGTCTCTCCTCTACATCCAGGCATTCTGAAATTTCATACGCCAGGTTCTGGACTTTGGTTACGAAATGGGTGATGGACAAGTACAACGTCCCCATTGTCGTCGGTGCTCCGATGTCTTCGATTGGTACATTTCATACCACGAAGATCATCGTCTCAGATGCTTCCAAATTTCCCTTCAATGGTTCCATTACGGAATCTATGTATGCTGACGTTCCAGCTGACAGCCGGATTATCAGGACCTACAAAGAATTCAAGCGTTCTGGTCCGAGGGATCTCACACCGGAGATGTTGAAGTCGATTCATGAAGCCGACAAGCCTGCTCCAAGAGGCAAGAAGGCTGACAAAGGGAAACAGGTGGCAAAAGGGGCTAAAGGCCCTTCTCCTAAGAAGAGGAAACCCACAAAAGCTGCTCAGTCTCCGCAGCATAAGAGGCAAAAAACACAACCCAGGAGAAAGTTGATTATCGCTTCCTCCTCCAGCGAGTCAGAGGGTGAGAGTTCGGATTCTGACGACTCTCCACGAGGCAACACACCACCCAGATCTCCTACCCCTGAGATTCAAATCCCTCCTTCTCCAATTCCCTCTCCTCCTAAAACTATTCCTACTTCCATTCCCACCATAAACCCCTTTACCCACATTCCAAACACTTCAATCCCAATGCCACCACCAATATTCACCGACGCAACCACAACATCCACTGCAGATGTTAGAGCCAACATATCTGATACGGGGGTTCATACTGATGCAACCGAACCTCCACTATCACCCAAAACCATAAACACAACCGAAACCCAAAAAGCACCCGAACCTACTCCTACACCTACACCCGAAACAACCCAACCCGAACCTACCCATACCACTGTACCACCAGCTTCACCACCACCACCATCTCCCGGTCACGCCTCTGACGGAGACAACACTTTCCTTGGCAGGGAAAACATGACGTTTGATTCGGTCTACTACAGTCCGTTTCAAGTGCAGAGCGATGATGATGATGACGCTCCGGTCACAAAGAAACATCTTAAGGAGCTCCATGACAAGGTCGACTTGCTCATTGCCTCTTCTTCCACGTCTCAATCATCACTCTCTGAAGCTGCTATTCAGAAGATTGTTGATGCTTTCTCAAGGACTCAGCAAGATTCTATCGCTTCTGCAACCTCCGCCATCGATGCCTCAACGAAAGCCTGTCAGGCTGCGACTGAAAAAGTCGATAATCTATTTTCTGATGCCTCTGCCCTGTTAAAGTCTTTCCAGGAGAGTGTTAATGCCACCAAGACTACGTTGGAACCAATTGTTCAACAGTTGGCCACGTCTGTCTCTACTGAGTTGAAGTCTTTTGCTTCACTTCGTCAATCGCTCACAGACGACAACTCAGCCTTCCGTGCTACTATTGACGAGCGTCTCTCAAAGCTCCAAGAAGATTTGGCTGCTGAGAACTCGTTGATGGATGTTTTGGCAAAGAAGACCACTGCCCTGAAGGTCAAGAGTGCTCAACTCTCCTATTCTCAACAGCAGATTGACACTCTTCGGTCCGAACGGGAGGTCATTAAGACGTGTGTTTTGGATGTCCACTCAACCATCTAAAACATCCTCGAAGCCCATGATCCTATCCTTAACCATTCTGTGAGGCGTACCCTTGCAGAGAAGCTCGCTCCTGCCCTAGACCTGTTGAGCAAAATTGAAGGGCTACCCGATTTCGTGTCCATTCCGAAACAAGGGGGAGAAAAGGAGTCTGTATCTCAACCACCTCATTCCTCAAAGGCAACTCACACAACCGAACCTCCTCCTGTAGGCCAAGCCTCCTCCGGTTTGGGTGTGAAAGATAAAGGCAAGAAGCTTACTGAGGAAGAAGAGGAAGAAGACAAAGAAATCATTGCCGACTTGTTGAAGCGTAAAAGTCGACGCAATGAGGCTGATGATAGTGCTCGTGTGGCAAAAGAAGCTGAAGAAGCTGAACGAAAACAGAAGGAAGCCCACAACCTTCTCGAGAGTAGGAAAACTCTTTTTCCTGCTTAGACTCTTGAGAGGATGATAAAGGAAGCAATCGACACTCCGAGCATCTTGTGGCTGGAACCAGTTATTTCTTTTGACTGTTCCAATACTGTCGACTCTCAGTTCGACATGCCACTGACCCGAAAGGTGTTCATCTTTCACGCCTTCTCCAACGTTGCAGAGTTCCCTCATCCTCATCCACAGGTTGATCGGTACTTGATTGATTTCTATCTGAAGGCTGCTCAACCTCAATATCAAACTTGGAGCGCTTAGAAGATCATCAACGTTCGGGTCTTGAAACCTTACACTGAAGGGAAGTTCATTAACGTTCGGTTCAAGGTGCTTAGGGGATCTTCCAAAACCGAACATGTCATTTCTTTAGTAGATCTTCCGAACCTTAATCCCCATGATTGGATTATCCTGCACAACATCCTTCTAACCAACGAAGCTGAATATGGTCCGATCATTGGATGCTGGTGTGCTACATCATGGAAGTTGCACTGATGGATCGGGAGATAGCAAGCGTCTTCAAGAAGAAACCAACAATATCTCCTGTTGGCTCGGCCAGTGAAGGACATAAATGTCTTTTTGCCTTAGCTGATAAACATCTGTACACCACTGCTTGCCTAGAGCATGTGTTGGGGATCATCCACAGATGCAAGGAAAATACAGCGGATGATATCAAGTACTTTGACGACATGATACAATGGTACATTCGGTTTAGACAGACGATCCTTGCGCTTATCTCACGTCTATTTGAAACTATAAAGAAGAAAGTTCCCGCTGCTGGCCCAAGCAAGAAGAAGAAGTAGTCTCGCTCCAATTTGACACAAAAGGGGAGATTGTTGGGTAGCGTTTTGTTATGTATTGCGTCTATTGGGCTTGCTTATTAGTCCAGTTTGGTAACTCCGGTTTGGGCCTGTCCAACCGAGAGCTTGATAGGGTTTAGTATAAATATATATGCTTGCATGCATATTAAAACAAAACGATAGAAAAACGATTATTACGATAGATCAGAGCATTATTTCTTTATCGTTCTTGTAACCCTAAATCCTCTACAGCGGAAGTTCTTTATCGAGCTCTGCTGAGGATTGTTGATCTAATCATTCGACACACTTTGATCCATACTTGTGTTATTTGCAGTTTTCATATTCATCATTTTACATGTTATAAAGATCTAAACGATCTTCAAGTTAGATTTATAACTTATCACATACATTGGACATGCATGTCTAAAAAGCACCAATTTTTATGATGTGGTTGGTGTTGGAGACTCTTTTGGAACTTTTGGACAAGTAAACTTATGGGTTGAGTGATTATTACTTAATCCATGTAGTGTTTTGGACCTTAAAGTTGAGATCTATACACTTTAGAGGGTTCTATTGGATAAAGTTGGAAACTCTATCCATCTAGACCCTATTATGGACTAGATCTGAGTTGGAGACCCTTTATAATTGAAGAAAATGGTAGAATGTGTTAAGCTGCTAAAAACCATGTTACCATGGTGTGGCAAGGCGACCACGGCATGGTGGCAGGACTGGTCGCAACTATTTTGTCGTGTTCAACGTCACGGCGTGGTAAAGGACTGCCACGACGTGGTGGTCAAGCTGAATTGGCTCTTGTTGATTTTTTTGACCGTTTGACCTAGGTTGACCCATGGGTGTATTTTAGGCGTTTTGGATTATGTTGAGAATTGGTCTTTTGATGGTTAGGTGTCGGTTAGAGCGGAGATTTGGAGCCAGGACCTCATCAGCTTTTGTCCAGTTATGAGGTGAGTTTTCCTTCACTGTGCTTACAGGTCGAAGGCACTAAGGTTGGCCCATTGGATTAAATATCTTGTTATGTGAGAGTATGTTATTATGATCTGTATCCTGGTAGATAGTGTTGGATTAGTGTCTAAGTCCATAACTATTTTGGTATGTACTTGACCCGATGGTGCATGGTCCTTTTGGGTTGCCTTCACCAAAGCAACTTGATTGGAGAAATAAATAAAGAGAGAGAGGTTATTATGATTTATTAATATGTTATAAGAATAATATATTAAAGGAGAAATCATATTTGTTTAATTAATATTGGTCAATAATTAATTAAGAGTTAATTTTGTGATCAAGTGTAATTAATTAAACTAGAGGGGCTGAATTGTAATTATGTGGTAGTTACAAAATAAGGTAAGGATTATCTTATATATATGGTGAACGAATTTGAGGTGTAAATCCCTTAGAATTCGAGTATGATAAGGATTCAAGGATTATCTTATTGGTTGCTTGGTGGATAAGCAACTAGATAAGGATAATGACTGAAACCCTATCTCTACGCCTATATAAACACCCCTAGGGTCATGAATTCGTGAATCCCTTCCCAAGAAGTCTTAGAGACGAATTCTAACCTCCCTCCTCTCTCTTTATACCTTCTCCACTTGCTTATGGTGTTTGTAAGCCATTAGAGGAGTGACACTTGTGACTCTCAGCTTTCCAAGGTCAATTCAAGGAGGAATTGGATTGTTATTGCTATATAACAATCAAGGTATGTTCTTAAACCTATTTACATGTGAATTCTGATTTCCATATGCTAGAATTAGGGTTTGTAGTCTTGGATTCAAAGTATGTACAATAGAGGAACCTAGATCCGAGCTTTAGGGTTTGTATGAGCACATAGGATGTCTTATGACTAAAACCCATCAGTGGTATCAGAGCCTTGATTGGTTTCTATTGTATTGATGCTTGATATGTCTAAAAAATTCGTATTTTGGTGTTTTGGAGGCTGGACTCGCCGAGTCCATAGCTGAACTCGCCGAGTCCAAGGTGACTCGACGAGTCCAAGGTGACTCGACGAGTCAGCTCGTCAGATGGAGGGTACTTCGGGATTTCTTGCTGTTTTTGCTTATGGATAGTTACCTTATCATGTTAGATCAATATTAATCCGATTATATGATATATTTGACTATATTTTTGATCTAATTGAAGATATTTATCAATTAATAAGATAATTGTTTCCTTATAAGATAATTGATTAATTATTTTGAGTAATTTGATAAATTGTTTTGCAAGAAATCATTAAATAAATCAAATATGGATAATTATGTGATTAAATGTTAATTTGAATTATTTGTTATTTGATCCTTGTAGTTATGCAAAGTTTCATACTTTGCCCTTTAGGTTTTATAGTTTAAATTTGAACCCAAAAGTTTTGATGTTTTGAAATTTAAATAGTTAAAACCCTAATGTTTTGAAAAAGGTTTCAAAACTTGACCTCAAGTTTTGGAGTTTAAATTTTGATTAAATAGTTTGATTTTGATGTATATTTAAATTCTAAACCCTCATGTTTTGAAATGTTTCAAAACTTGCCCTCAAGTTTTGGAATTTAAAAGTTGATTAAAAGTTAATTAGGAATGTTAAATTCTAAAACCCTAGTTTTGAAAAGTTCAAATACACCCTTATGGTTTTATTAATTAATTAAGGTGTATAATTAAAAGAGATTTAATAAATCCATAAAGGTTTAGGTTAACAAATTAATTGAATTAAAAGTGTAATTGTTAATGTTAACCACATAGTATTTTAAAAGTTATAAAATACACCCTATACTATATATAACATTAAAAGTCTAACATTATATATATATATATATATATATATATATATATATATATATATATATATATATATATATATATATATATATATATATATATATATATGTACAACTAAAAGTCAGTCTTACCGTTAGTAGGCCTCATTCACGAAGTTGGTCTATAAGGGGTGTTTAAGGAAATTGCCTATAAAATGGCGATTGAATGGGTATCCACTCTTACCCACCGCACTCTTGACTAGTGGAGGGTTGTTAGCCGAACGGGTAGGATAGGAAGAAACCTTCCATTATAAGTATAATGAAGTATAAAAGTAACTAAATGTTTTCATAAAATTCCCAATCTTAGTTACTTAGGAAAAAGTGAATTGATGCAATTCCATGAAATTACACTTTGTGCCCTCGCGAAGACGTTAGTGGAGCGTGTGTGGTTAATCGGCACACTAAATGGGTCTAAGCAAAGGTAGCAAAGGGTGACTCAATGTTTGTCATAGTTCGGTGGAGCGTGTGTGGTTTACCGGCACATCGAATAGGTGACTGTAACATGTGAGGGCACCATGTAGTTTGCATGGTTATTCACACCTGCTTTGTGATCCTCGGCATCCCAGTCACAAACAAGAGGGGCATATCGAGATTTAAACATGCCATTGAAATGTTCAATGAATCTCAAAGGATCTAGGAGTTTTCATAGATTTAAAACATAAATTTCTTTTTCGTTTTTCATGGTGGAAATTAGTGAATCGTCATTCACTTACCTTCAAATATTCTGCAACTAGATTACGGCATCCCTTTTCTAGGTTGTAGCATATTGTGTTGGGTCCTAGCCTTGGAATTTCATTTGGGTGATCTACCAAGGACTCAATCTATCAACTAACTTGAATTCATTTTTTCTCCCGTTTTGTAGATGTCAAAGTTCGACAACTATGGTCTTCTCAAATCCTGTGGAACAAGCATTCCACATGAAGATGATATTCCACGATTCGGTTGAGGAACAAGAGATCATGCTTCACTTCCTCCTCCTCCTCCAATTATTCTCCCTAACCCACAAGTTCAAAGGCTTGAAAAGTTCAAGATCACTCAAGCCCTCTTGGCAAGTAAACATAAAGAAGGAAAGTCCGTGTGTGCACACGTCCTAGGGATGAAGTCACACATTGATAAGTTAAGAATGTTGGGATCCGTTGTCTGTGAGAAAATGGCTGTTCATTGGGTTCTTCAGTCACTTCCCAACTCATATAATGAGTTCGTAAGAGAGTACTATATGATGAACTACGACGTGACCCTTATAGATCTCACCTATATGCTTATTGCTGCTGAATCTGCAATGATTTGGCGCAATAGAAAAGCAAAGTTGATTGGTGAATCTGCCTTCAAGACCTCTATGGATATAGACAATGACAACGAAAGACATGCTATGATCGAAAAGTTTGATCATAAGAGAAAGGTAATGTCTAAAGTAGTTACATGTCATGCTCCAAAAGAGTTAATTTGCTTTTATTGCCAAGAGAAGGGGCATTGGAGACGAAGCTGCCCCATTTACCTAAGAGATCTAAGAGATGGGAGAGTCGAAACGTATGGCTCTAATATAGGTAAAATCCATTTACTAACTCTTTTAAGCTTCTATTCTAGATTCTTAATACATAATGTAATAAGATTACAATTGATGTTTTGTAGGATCGAAGAAAAGAAAGGGAGCTTAAGGGAAGAAGTGAGCAGAATCTAACCGTGAAGGAATGGATTTCGATCGCGTTTCTCGAAGATTAGATTCTCGAGCTACTACTTAGAGTTAGAATTAGATTGCTAAGAAAGATGTATTAGCATAAGTTTTTCAATGAATTGCAAATTTTTCCGTAATAAAATAAATTTTGATTTTAAATTTTATTTATCCTTGCAATGGCGTGTATGAAAAATTGATGTTAAAATGTTTCTATTATTAGCAATAATGGATTTGGTTCTTATTGTGTTATTTATGGAAAGTTGAGGATTTACCAAATAGGGAGAGTTTCTCATCGCCCAAAGTTTCAATTGGACAGAAATTTGGAATCACGCAACTTGGTTGCACGATGAATGAGAAATTTCATATTTGGAAATTAGACAAATTCATTGACAAAGTGTCAAGTGAAGGACTAAGAGATCGAGCACACAATGTTGCGTGTTGATCAAGTCAACCTTAAGAGTAACAATGATATTCGTCATGATTTACTAAAGGTTTAGTAAATATGATTATACTTACAAGATTAAGTGTAATTTTGAATTGATTAAAGGGTTTAGATCAATAGCAGAACGAATAACAAGAATCAAGTAGGCAGAGAGATACAAGTTTCTCCATTCTAAGAAGAAGGGAGAGTACCTTTTATGCTTTATGATAGGTCTTAATGATTAAGAACCATATCTTAATTGATCCTCTAAGTGAGTCATGGTACAATTGTATGTCCAAGAAGAGGAATCAAAGATTGAAGAAATGGTCAAATCAAGAAGTCAATCATACTTCGTTCCAAAACAAGTCTTAGAGTTAAGATTGTGACAATGAGTGAAAAGTATTAAGAAGGTTTAAAACATTCATTAAATGTGGTAAGTTGTGATGTCTTAGATAAGACAAAGACCAACTAGGACCAATTTAAGAAGAGTTTTGATAAAAGCTACACTAACTCTTGAATATTTGTTTGTCAAGAAATGTTTTGACAAGAGAATCTTATATGTCAAAGAGTCAGTGGGAGTCTTAATGGTCTTGAAAGGTTTCAAGAACAATTCAAATAAACCTTATCAATCATCACTAGCACACGAGTTGAGGTTTACAACCTATCGTGTTGACATTATTTTGATTCTGTGCCAATCCAATCGAGTTAATTATGCATGTGAGTTCTATGAGTTCTCATTTTGAACGCATAAAAGGCAAAGCAACTTAATCAATGAAAGGTACATTGATAAGAAAAGGTGAGCCTCTTAACTACTTGGAAGACATGGTGGGCAGCTGTGCTACCATAAGGCAAGAAATCAAGATTAAGAAAGCTCGGTCCATATGAGTTTGAATTTGTCATAAACTTTGGTTTTAACAAATTCACATGGATAGGAACACATACACCGCTCAAATCTAAGTGTCATAAGATTTACTCCTTCATGAAAATGATTGTGAAGAAATGCTTTCACTAAGAGAGATTTTAAGAAGATGGTGATTGTAAAATTGCATTCTCAAATTCAATCATGGTTACGGCATCCCTTTCCATAATTTGAATTGTGAGGTTTGGCAATTAGTCTTAATTATTTAGACACACATATGAACTATCGAAGGCAAAGGTGTATAAGTTCAAGAAGCATTGATAAAGGATTATCAAAGCACTAAGTATTAGAAACATGAACTTAAGAAATTCAATAAGTATTGTTTTCTGAAAGTTAAGATGTTTATGAATACATGTCGAAGCTAGTGGGAGCATAAGTGTTATGTTTTATAATAATCATCAAGATAGTGGGAGCATAAAAGTTATGATTGTATGATTATTAAGGAAAGTATTGCAAGGTTAGCAATATTAATTATAGAAAACATGATTTATACCTTGCAAAGTCGTAAGGGTTATAAAGTTGTTTTGCTATAATTAAGGGAGAGAATATTACGCTTCATTTCAAATCTAAAGGTTTAGGTTGAGAAATGTTAATAAGATTTAGTCAAAGGTACATAGTGTGTTCTTAAAATTTCGATTATGATTATGGCATCCCTCTTCACAATTCGAATTTTGAGAACATAGCAAATAAAACATTATGCGCCGTGTCCCATACGTTTCGGGTATAGGATCGATTGCAAATGCTTTAATGTTTGACCATTCTAAAATTTTCCAAATGTCGAGCACATTTAGAGGGAAAAAGGACTAGAATCGGTTTAGACTAAAATAATTAAACAACTATCAAAGGACAATCCAAGTTCGACGAGGATTGGTCGCTTGTGAGTAGTTGGAAGTATAGTATTGGAAAATATGGAAATGTTTCCATATTGGATGGACCATATCGACATCATCACGAATAGATAAGATTCTATTAAGAATGAGTTGTCATATGGAACATATGGAAGTGTGTCCATATTGGGAATTGAATATTGAGAAATCTATGACTATATTAGAAACTTCTATGCAAAAGGATGTTCAAAGAATGTACTTTGAGTGAGAGACATCACGTCTATGGAATTGTCTTGTAACAATCTCCGATAGAGGACTTTGTAATATCATTGGCAATAGTCTTTGCGACTTTGGTGCAGTGACATTACGAAAGGATAGTTGCATAGAATGTTAGAATCTAGCATATTCTATAAGTAGCAAGAATTTGATATTCTTTGACTTATGAAAAACGGATTTGGAGTTGTGAAATGAGAAGGATTGGAAATGTGTTCAATGTGATCTATTTCACAAAGTAAGAACCATAGGTAAACATTGTGTGCATGCTAGGAGCATGGGACAAGTGTTGGAATTCAAGTAAGAAGTTGATTAACTGAAACGACAAATAATGAGTAATCGATATGGTGATAAATAAAAGGTGTTTTATTTATACTAAAAGGTTTGAGGCCATATGGGATTAGTATTATTCTTGTGTTTCACTTTGCATGTTTTGACTTCCAGAATAATTGAGTTTATTAAGAATAATCGAATTATTCGAACGGGCCGCAGTCGTTCATATGTTGGAAGTTGATATGAATGAAGACTGTCGTGAATTGGTGTGTGGATTGTCTAAAGAGCATTAGACATAAGCAAATGTTTGCTGCAACGTTCATGAGTGCTTATGAATATGATTTGAGCATTGGATTAAACCCACGCTCACTTGGATCACTCCATGAAATTGTATCACGAGTGATTGGTGAAACGATAACATCTTATATTCTTGAAACCGAGATGTGTGAGTTGTATCTTGCAAATCGTTTGCACACTGATAATATGTAAACGCACCAGTAACTTGGTGTTATAAAACATATTGTTGTGTGTAATTTGGTGCGTGAGTGCAAGCGAGCATTGTATCAAAGTTTATCCGTTCCTTTTATTCAAAGTAGGATAAAAGCGATATCTTTGGGCCCCTCGATGGTTTAGTGATGACAAACGTAAATGATCGGTCAGGCTAGGGCTAATTTGATTTGTTCAATTAGTCAGTCGTCATAAATCGGGAATCGAGATATAGTACAAAGAGAATGATTTGAAATCATATCTCATATGATATCTAGAATGGAGGAATATATGATCCCTTATCTAAGGACACGCGTATTTGATATGATCAGAGTTGACAGCGGCTTTGGAAAGCTACGATTGCAGATCGGGATCTGAAGTCATACGCATAATAGTTATTAGACTTATCCAAGTGGGAGACTGTTGGATTAGTGTCTAAGTCCATAACTATTTTGGTATGTACTTGACCCGATGGTGCATGGTCCTTTTGGGTTGCCTTCACCAAAGCAACTTGATTGGAGAAATATATAAAGAGAGAGAGGTTATTATGATTTATTAATATGTTATAAGAATAATATATTAAAGGAGAAATCATATTTGTTTAATTAATATTGGTCAATAATTAATTAAGAGTTAATTTTGTGATCAAGTGTAATTAATTAAACTAGAGGGGATGAATTGTAATTATGTGGTAGTTACAAAATAAGGTAAGGATTATCTTATATATATATGGTGAACGAATTTGAGGTGTAAATCCCTTAGAATTCGAGTATGATAAGGATTCAAGGATTATCTTATTAGTTGCTTGGTGGATAAGCAACTAGATAAGGATAATGACTGAAACCCTATCTCTACGCCTATATAAACACCCCTAGGGTCATGAATTCGTGAATCCCTTCCCAAGAAGTCTTAGAGACGAATTCTAACCTCCCTCCTCTCTCTTTATACCTTCTCCACTTGCTTATGGTGTTTGTAAGCCATTAGAGGAGTGACACTTGTGACTCTCAGCTTTCCAAGGTCAATTCAAGGAGGAATTGGATTGTTATTGCTATATAACAATCAAGGTATGTTCTTAAACCTATTTACATGTGAATTCTGATTTCCATATGCTAGAATTAGGGTTTGTAGTCTTGGATTCAAAGTATGTACAATAGAGGAACCTAGATCCGAGCTTTAGGGTTTGTATGAGCACATAGGATGTCTTATGACCAAAACCCATCAGATAGGATGATGCTATGATTAGTGATTTATAGATCTGCTTGACTGTCTATAGACTGATTATATATTTATCTGTTATATGTCCACATATTTGGTTGGTGATTGAGGCTTTACTGCTTTGTGTGTGAGCCAATAGGTCGGGGGAATTCCAACCCTATGGTAGATTGCGCCCGAGGGTATTCCATCTCGAGGATGACAGGACTCGTTGTATATTGGCATTCCAACCCGGAGGTTGAAGTCCACGGCCCAAAGTTGATCCATTTAATGCCCATAATTCCCAAAATAGGAATCTTCTCGAAACCAGATGTTATAACATTGCCATTTCCGAAAATATACAAGTAAATTAGGTAGATTGACAACACCATTCTTCATATAACATGTATTTCATATATTTAATTATTGATAGGCTATACCTTCTGAGGTCCACACTTCAGCATCCTCCTTCCAAACAGAAAATGTCATATGTGTATAAGAGGTTATTTCTTTTCAAAGTCTCGTTGCATAATCTATTAGGATTATCTTCATGTGATGCTAAACGGTAGTTATATGTTTATGTTTATATATTATTACATTTGAAATCCTAGTGTTACGTCATGTCAAAGAAAACATGAATGAACATCATTATCGTTATATTTTGTTCATCTAAAAATAATGTATACATGACACAAATAATATTATAGGTCTTTATAATATAACACATGATAAGGAAGCACACACTTGCCCGTTTACCATGGCCGATATTCTCAATCCATTCATGTTGACTTTGAATTATATTTAAACCTAACCACATTCTCTTCGAAATCAAACAACATATACAGTTTGAATGCTTCCCAAAACAACTTCCCACAATTCGATTTTTCTCACTCCCAGATTTCAAATTTATAACCAATTTTCGACAATAAAGCTCGTGATATGTATTTGGGAAAATGTTTAATGATCATGCCAATGGAATGAACCATATTAGATATGATGGAAGATTTCACAACCTCCCATTGTAGCCCCTCGGTCCCATGAAAAACTAGGATCACAATCTCCATTCTCTACTTTGCTCACCTTGTATGGTAGGGGCAAGATTTTATTGTTTATGTTCATGGAAACCGTTTAGAACATGTTGCTTAAGTATTTCCATTTAAGGGAGGAATATGTTATGAAAATCAAATGTCACATGCATTTTAGAAACGTCTAAATCTACATTGAGTTGGATCATCAATTAAAATCAATATTAATCGAACCAAAATTGCAAACTAGTGTTGAATTAAAAAATGAATATTACTATGTAATCCACATCGACCAGATTATCTTTCTTGATATGGATAATTATTCTAAGATTTTTTTTAGATTTTAACAATATATAAGGAAGGTGGAAACATTAAATTATTGATTTTGTATCTATGGTGTTTGAAATAAAGTTGTTAAAACTTTAACACATATGCTAGTAAAAACTTGAAGTCCAGAATGAGATTATGAAGCATCAATCTATAGTATCATACTGAAACACTTTATGTCCAATCTTTGTCAGATATGTGATACGTGACATCTGAAACATTCTTTCCTAAATATCATAGTTTGAAATAGTTTAATACCATCAATTCAAAAACTATACTCTAGGTGGGAATGAAGGATATGTAGCATATGTCTTACCAATCATTTTAATGGCATCTTGCATTCTTGCCACCGTCTAACTGTCGTTTAGGGATATAGTAGTAGATACATTAGTCTTAAACCTTAACTGTCGTTTAGGTATATAGTTGTGGATACTATAAAACCCTGTTCCGGATAGTTTCCAAATGCGGGGCTATAACCCGAAGGTTGGTTATCGCAAGGCTTAATGCCTTTGGGAAAGAGAGAGGTATATCCCTTTGGTTGTGGGTAATGTATATTAGTTTTTCTTCGGCCACGATGTGGCGATAGATTTTGGGTTGTGGGAGTTTAATGACTCACCACGGCGTGGTGATTTTTCCACGACGTGGTGGCGGCTGTTCGAGAAAACCCTAAAGTTTAAGGTTTGAGCCCTGTTTAAACTCCTTAATATCTCATAACCTCCCTCACATCAACCTCCATCTCTCCAAATTGTCCCTCAGAAACCCTAGATCCCTTGTGTGAGTTGTTGGCCTCAAAGTGTGTGTGTGTGCTTGGTGCTTGTGAAGGAAGAAGGTGGTGGAAGATCTTATTAGGAGTCCGAAGCAACATAGTTTCAGGAGTTTATCTTCCTCAAGCATCTCAAGAAGGTATGAAGTCTTCATCTTGATGAAGTAGTTGATAGATCTATGGATTTTGCCCACTTTTTTGTATGTCTTATTGTTTTGGAAGGTTGGATCTCATAATGCTTGCAGCTTTATAAATCTGCAGGCCATTTGGAGCATTTGGCTCTTTGGATCTGAATTAGATTTAAGTTTTGATGCTATGCATGGAATCTTGGCCTTTTTAACTTAATTTGACCTAATAAGAGTTCAAGACATGCATTGGCCATGCATGTCTGAAAAGCACCGATTTTTATGATGTTTTGGGTGTTAGAAACACTTCTAGAGCCTTTGGACAAGTAACCTTAATGAATGAGTGAGTATTGCTTAAGCCATGTAGTGTTTTGGGCCTTAAAGTTGAGATCCATACAACTTGGAGGGTTCTATTGGATAAAGTTGGAAACTTTATCCATTTAGACCCTATTATGGATCAGATTTGAGTTGGAGACCCTTTAGAATCGAAGAAAATGGTTGAATGCAATAAGCTGTTGAAAATCCAGTTACCACGGCGTGATAAGGCCACCATGATGTGGTGGCAGGGGCTAGTCGCGACTATTTTTTTCGTATTCGATGCTACGACGTGGTAAAGGGATACCACGATGTGGAGGTCAACTGAGTTGACTATTCTTAACTTTTTGACTGTTTGACCCAGTTTAACCCAAGGGGGGAGGGGTATTTTAGATTATGTTGAGAATTGGTCTTTTGATTGTTAGGTGTCGGTTAGAGCTGAGATTTGGAGTCGGGGCCTCACAGCTATTGTTCAGATTCAGAGGTGAGTCTCCTCACTGTACTCGTGGGTCGAAGGCACCAATGCTGACCTACTAGGTTTTGTTATATTAGATGTCTTTGTGACTCTTGCATGGTATGTTGGGCTAGGCCCATTTGTATGTTGGGCTAGGTCCATGGAACAGGAAGGGCTAGGCCCATTGCATGTTATGTTGGTGCTAATTGTATTTGTGATTTTTGTATTTGTGTGATCAGGCTAGGCCCAATGGTTTGGCAGGGCTAGGCCCATTATGGTGGGTTGGGCCCAATGTGAGGGCTATGTCTAATGGTATGTATGATATGTGGTATTTTGAGGAACTCACTAAGTTGTATGCTTATGATTTTTATGGTTATGGTTTTAAGTATTTCCGGTTCGAAAAGGAAATGTTCGGCTTAATCGCAAAGCATCTCCATGTTCTGCATTATGATGATTTTGGGATTGTACTATAATAACTATTTTCTTATAAAATACTTTTGAATATTTAGAAAAAGAATAATGAATGTTTGCTTTAAAGATAATTAATGTTTTGATTGAGTTAAAAATAAAATTTTTACTTTATAATTTTTAGAACGTTAAAGATACATTAGTCTTAATGGTTTGTTGATACAGTTTTCTTTTAACTCATAATAAAACATTTTAAACACAAGGACTAATTTTACAAACGCCCAAAATTTAATTCATTTTCTACCTTCCACATAAAGTTTTATATTTTTGTGAATTAACCCAAAATGTTATTGCAACAATTACGGGACAAAGCGACAACATTACGGCGTGAGTTGGCCACGTGAGCATCTCCTCTTGCTTTAACATATCCACTGACTCCTAGTGGTAGCTACACAGTTTCCATCACGTGACTCTCCCCGCAATTCAAGGTATATCATCCACCTCTTATTTGCCTTTTCTTTTTTTATAGATCTAAAGCGAAAAAAAAAGTTTCATAAACAAAAATTAGCATCACCTTTATAAGAGGTGATACAAAATATGAAATATGTATTTTCTAAATAGGAACAAGTTTTGGTCATTATCTTTGCATAACGAGAGCAAGAAACCAATGAATTGATACTCTAAACCATTCAAGGTCGACGATGTATGGTTAAAGGGACATTGATATAAAAAAATTCTAACATAAACGTACATTGACATAAGAAAAGATAATGAATAAACAATTAACATAATTTTATTGATATGTTAAGATGTTTGTTATTATACAAACTATTATTGTATGTTGTTATCATATGTTTTAATTTAATAAAATCAGGAGTATGGCTTTATAGATAATTAATTAATGTAATTATAAATGATGCTTATTAAATTATGCTACCTAAAGAAAGAGAAAGTATTTATTAACTGATCCCTAAGAGGATTGCTTCTGCAGCATTTCCATGTTACATGGAACTTTCGCATTTCCTTTTTCTATTATTATTTTAATCGTATCAAATAAATTGGAAAACTAATTTAGAGAAACATATAATTAATTCTATATTATATACACAAGAACTTTGTAAATGAAAAAACTGGTATAACACCCATATACTATATAGATAGATTTAAAAAAAGTTAAATCTCAATATGTAAATACTAAAAAAAAAAAAATTAAAGTAAAACTTCGAAATAAATAGACGTATTCAAATAATGAACAAATAGGATAAAAAAAAATCACTAATGAAAAGATCATCCAGAATATCAATAATTGTCTTGTCATGATTTAAACCATCAACATTTCCTTCTCTTATACCTAATAGATTTTTGTTAAACCGGAAAGCTAATATACTCCTAAGCTAACACGTAACTCCACCTAGATCTGCGATGTGACTTGAACCCTCGACATCAAAGAGGCGACACTACCTGATATTGGGCTAGAAGCCTGATTTTTAAATTTCTTGTTTCTTCAATATCAGATGTTTGAACACTTAACCTCATGTTTTTCGTTAATCTTAGAACTTTTTATTTTGACAAGATGTAGGAATAACTTAATGAAGCATCCACAATGTCTTGTCTTTTTCTGTTAAAAACTTGTATATTATACAGATTGATTTAAAAAAGAAATATTAAAAACTAAGGATTAACAAATTTTAAAATGATATATTTCAGTAGGATTTAACTGAAATAAAGAATTATTAGTCATTTAAAAAAATTGTTGAAGTGTTAACCATAGTTTGCAATAACTTTAACCAAATCAATCTATTTTTTTAACGGTTGGTTAGTAGTTAAAAGATAATATCACCAAGTTAGTAAAATTATTCAATGCCCGAAATAAAACTTGGGACCTCCAATCTAAGATGCAAAAACTTTACTAACGGCTAGTCACACATTGGCAACCAAATCACTTTAGTAATCATGAAATGAGGAATTAGTAAGTACCTTTAATAAAAACAAATCGTTGAAACATCAACGATAGTTTGTTATAACTTAAACTAAATCACATTTGTAATCATGAAATTAAAAATGGTGATTTCACTTCTCATACAATCTTCATATGGTGAAAACTATGCTTACGTTTTTATATCAACTATGAAATGTTCTCATATCACATAAATATTTAACCTTTTTACCTTATAAATGAAATTGACACTAATTGTAAAAATTAAAATTAAATGATCTGTTATTGGTTATTATGGACCAAATTATAATATCGTGGGATGTTTGGAACCATTGCACAATCATGAAGAAGTGAGGAAACATGTTGAGATTAAAAAGATCCACAAACTTGTATAAACAGTCAAAATGCACGGAAACTCATTTTTTTGCTACAAAATTAATATAAATGACGCAACCAATATTAATTATGTCTTATTTGGTAAAAGATCTACAAATACAAAAGTATATTTGAGATGTCTCCTATAATAACTCAATCCTAACTTTTGGACTTTTGATTTGTTGGATTGAAATTACATGTAATTAGAATAGGGTAATTTTGAAGAATTGATGGATACTTTTAAATAATAAAATCTTTTTAACTTATAAATGTGTCAAATAATCTACTTTTCACTTTTTCACTTTCAAACTGAAACTTAATAAATGTTGTCTAAAATACAAAACTTAATAAAGTAATCTTGTAGATATGAATTATAAACCAAAAAATACATCAAAATATGTGTTTTCTATATTTTTCCAATAATTAGTCTTTTAACATGTAATGTTAGAAAACACACACACACATACACACACACACACACACACACACATATATATATATATATATATATATATATATATATATATATATATATATATATATGGCTAGATTAATGTATTTCTTATATTTATTGTGTACTAGAATGCGCAAATATGAATTTAGTAAAACTTAAATAATTATTTGATTAAATAAAGATGGATATTAAATGATTTACATAATTGTATGTATATTAAATGATATCCATAATTATGGAAACTAATTAAATTCGTCATTAATGTCAGCAATAAAATTCTTTCAGAATAAATTCGTATCTAGGTTTCTATATATAGATCCGTACTTTGTTTTAGGACACACTCACTTAAAGTACAATAAAGTTGCATGAAATATGAAGAACGGAAGTGTATTCTACTAGAATACACTCTCATTCTACTAGAATACAATCTCATTCTTCTAGATACGAATTTATTCCAAAAGAATATTGTTGATGACATTAATGATGAATTTAATTAATTTCCAGAAAAAAGAATAATAATTATGGAAATCATTTAATATCTATCTTTTTTTGATTAAATAATAATTTAATTTTTACTAAATTCTTATTGGTGCATTTAAGCACACAATAGATGTGAGAAACATTTGAACTTACATCTCTCTCTCTCTCTCTATATATATATATATATATATATATATATATATATATATATATATATATATATATATTAGCCTTAATTATTGCTATTTAGAACTAAAAGGTACTTATAATGCTTAAATTTAGATTTTAAAAGTATAATTGTTACTAGAGAGGAAAGGAAGCAAAAAGATTGGAGTTGGAGCTGGATTGCAAAAAACGGAAAAGATGTTGAAGAGGCCCATTACGCCCAACTTAATGGTTGTACGCCCATGTACTCTGGAATTGTCGAGTACGCTTAGCGTAATGTAACGCCCGTAGATCAAGGCTAGTCAATTTAGAGACGATAAGCGTCAAAAATGACTTTTTGATGAAATATTATTTAGAATGAGTGATCTTAACTAAGTTATAGTATATTTTACAAGGATTCCGTACATATAAAGAACGCCGAAATCCGAGTTATAACGAAGAAGTTATGATATGTTGAAGTTTCGCGACAAAACCGGCACGACGTCGAATGACGTAAAATACGAATTTAAGATAGAACAATATCTAGGCTTAGTAATCTAAACAAAAGTTGAAGAGTTCGTTAAACCGAGAGCGTGCATAAAAAGAACGCTCAAATCTGACTTCGTATGAGGAAGTTATGATTTTCTGAAGTTTCGACTTAGCAGTATGCAGTCCGAATACTCGATTTGAGATCGAGGGGTTTTTAGCCGAAACAATCTAAACAAGAATCGAAGATCTCGTTAATAGTAGTGAAACGATAAAAATATAGGCGAAAACGGACGTCGGATGAAGAAGTTATGAATTTATAACGGAGTTTTCCTGTCCCGGCCTACTAAAAATAATATATAAGTAATATATTTATAATATATTAAAAATAAAGTCAAGATTAGCCAACGGAATCTAAACGAGAGTTGTAGATCATAATCTCACCTACGCGTCGATATAAAGAACGTCGAAAACGGAGTTCGTATGCGAAAGTTATGAATTTCTGAAGTTCGGGGCGCGAAACCCCAAAACTGTCAGATACCACGATATGGCAAGCAGTGCCACGACGTGGCAAGTCTTCTGACACCTCCTGAAGTCCCCCAGACGCAACTTTCGATGACGCATGCAGTGACGACCAAGCCCACGACGTGGAAAAACGTGTCACGACGTGGGAAGGGCAAATTTTGCCCTATAAAGAGATTTGAAGGGCCAGCCGTTTAGGGTTGCTATTTTCTCTCCTCTCTCTCCCGTTCTACCTCAATTGACGTGTAAAAAAGTACCCCCAAAGCCCCGATATCATCCCGAGACCCGAAGCGAGTCCCGAAGCCCGAAGATCCCGAGAAGAAAAGAGTTTCTGAGTCGAAGCTCTGCCTGCGAGAAGCCCGGTTTTGTGAAGATCTTCCAGATCTACCGAAGAATACTACTTTTAAAAGCCGTAGTGCTGTCCGATCATCTTCTGATCAAGTGAGTGTGTGGTTACTTTCTTCTAACACATAAATATAAGCTTTAGCTAGTACACAGAAGTGTATACCATGATTCTTCTGTCTATCAATAACTGCATGCATTGCGCGGTGGATGTGAAGATGTAGACCATTATCTCGGCAATAATGAGCCAAGCTAGTATTTGCAGTGAATCCCCCTGTTAGGTAGTCATGCATTACGATAGGAACTCCCAATTCTATGGCAAATATATCCCTTTTCATCATTTCTTCGCATGTAAATTGTATATGTATTTTATATCTACAAATGTGCCGGGTGGAACATGGGTAGATGAAATAGCAGCGACTATGAGACGTAGTGCCTATTGAGTAAAGCCTTGGTAACGATGCGACTTCGTGCCTATTGAGTAAGCTTTGGTGACGATGCGACTTCGTGCCTATTTGATAAACCTTGGTGACGATGTGACTTCGTGCCTATTGAGTAAACCTTGGAGACTATGTAACTTAGTGCTTATTGATAAACCTTGGTGACGATGTGACTTCGTGCCTATTGTATAAACCTTGGTGACTATGGAGTTAGCGCCTGATAACTATGGATTTAGTATATGATAGATAAACTTTGGCAGCAATGGACTTCGTGCCAATTCCTTAGGAATGAATGAATGAAGGATAGTGGATTCTTAGGGTAAACCCTTGAGAAAATAAAGTAGATATGGGGATGGGTATTTGGGTTGATTGTTTGATAATTTAATATAATAAATGTATTATTGTGGGTTGAAAACCCTATATGCTCACCAGGCTCCCAAGCCTGACCCACTCAGTTTTCTTTGCATTACAGGTAATGGCACAAGGGTATAAGTTGGTGGACTTGACGCGAGATTTTGGATTATAGATCAATAGTTATAAATAACTGTTGTAAGGTCTATTTTATATTGTTTATGCTCTTGGTCTGTATCGGAAAATGACATCTCGAGATTTTGTTATTTAATGAAAATAGATTTCTTTAAGAAATGCTTTGATAAATTTTATTTTATCATATTTTATTTTGGGAACAAATTCCGCAACTCTTTTAATCAAAGGATTACTCTGATTTTATAAAAACAAAGCATAAACAAATCGATATTTTCTGGCCGTGAAATTGGGGATGTCACACGTAATGAGTCGTATGCCCAATGTGCTGGGCTAGGTGTCCGGATCCAGATGGCGATTATTTTCTTAGTACACCTCGCATAAACCGACTTACACCCAGCGTACGTAAGTCAATTCAAAAACTGTAATTGTGATTTTTAGCCAAATTAAGGGGAGAACTCGATTTTTATTGAACATTGGTCGACAAGTAAACTTCCTTCTGCGGTTTTGAGAGTCTAAAAGGAGGACGGAAGGCCGTTAAGCTGATAGGAGTGAAGATCTGAAGGATTAGGGAGTAGATTCATGCCAGATTAGCATTCCACTTTGATTCTATTATGTGTTATTTTCTGATTTGGGTCTTATAACCTTTTACTTTGTGTTTATGATTGAATGAATCTTTAAGTTTATGGTTTAATTGCTATTTAGGTTGTTTGCACTATTTAATTTATTTTGTCAAGTTTGATTGAAAGATCCGTATGTGTTAGAGATTTTTACTTTATTCCATATTGCTGAATTAATAGAGTTGAGATGACCATTTTAACTGTGTTAATTTGAATCATAGTTGTCAATGACCATTGGTGATTATGACTAGAGTTGGAAAAAAACCTAGGGTTAGGAAATAAAGTGGTGAACTTTAATGTGTGTGCATCAGTAGATGATTATTTTGTGCATAATTTAACTCTTATGACCATTAGGGTTAAATAAAATCAAATCTTGCTTAATACAAACTAAATACTGATTTTGCATGATTGTTTGTTCACTTGATCAATGAATTAATAGTTGTGTTGAAATCAAAGGATTAGTAGTCATGACCATGATGTTAGTTATATTAAAAATCGATGAATAATGAATAAATATCCGTTGTATTAGTAGTTAACCATAGTAACGTTTAGTATGCCTTGCGTACAAAACCGAGGATCGCAACTACAACTTATTAGCATAACATGTACATCTAACATACATTTAGAGAACGCCACATGTTCGTCAAGCAATAGTGATTCCAGAACTGACCCACACTTAGCACGCCCACGTACTTAGGCCATACGCTCAGTGTAAATCATGGACACATGTTATATTGTTCTTCCTTATTTCTTTCCACTTTCACTTCTTTTCCAAAACACGTTGTAACGTCTTGTACTCAATGAAAGCTTCGATTTTTCTTCTTTCTTTGTTGAATTCTACATTAAATTATGATTGTTGTGAACCCTTTTGCTTAAATTTGTGTGTAATTTCATGTAGTTCACTGCATTGTGAGAGATTAGAAATCTAGGGTTTATACCATTCTTGATTTAGGGTCGATTTTTCATGCAATTGGTACTACATAATACTTAAATGGAGTGATTAAGACCCTAAGAACTAAATCTTTGGACTGATTTTGGCCTAAAATCGATGAACACCCCTGCGAATTGCGCCTCTTGGCATACTCCCAATGTACGCAGGACGTACGCCCAACATACATTGGTGTGTCCAACACTCTATTTTTTTTCTTTAAATTGTTTAATGTTGTTTCGGTGGTGGCTGTTTTGTGCTTAATTTTTGCAGATTTTGGCTAGAGGAAATCAAAGAAGAAACCAACCTCCCGAGGAAATAACCAATCACCGCCTTTTGCAATTCCCACAATCTTTGAACGAAGGAAATCATGCTAGATATCAAGAAAGACTCAATTTATTGCTCACCAAAGAAATAGATACCACGTCATCATTCAATTGGGGATTGGCATCCCAAACTAGACTTGATGAATTAATCCGGAATTTTTTTTTTTGCAATACACCCACTTGGACGCGAGTGGAGTGCCTTTGTTTGTGTGCCGAGGTTGGGACAGATTGTTCAAGATACAGGAACTTGTTTGTCGGGTATTTTTGTTGGAGTTTTATTCTATAGTTTCCTATGATCCTAGGAAGGCCCCTGATGATAGGACAACCTTTTCCTTTTGACTTGGTGGAGTAAGTAGGGAGTATAGTGCAATTAAGCTTGTCGTGAGAGTGGGGATTTATACTATGAATGATACGAGGAGTGTCCACTTCCCGACATTCCTTGCTGATTGTGTTATGGGATAGCCTATTGATTACAACGAAAATACATTTTGGGCTGAGATTATAGGAGGAGTGTATATATCGTCAACCGCAAGAGGAAGCATGATTCACTCCACCACTTATAGATTATTGCATTGCTTGATCTCCATTTCTCTCACACATCACAAGAATAGTGAAAGAGTGCCTTCTTCTGATTTGTTCTTCCTATGGATGCTTGTTACAACAGGGAGGCACCTGAACCTCCCAATTTCTTTAGTTACTAATAGGGGAGGAGAGTCAGGGGGTTTCGATAGAATAGCCCAATTTGTGGTGGGCACTTCATCACATGTTTGGATAGATCTTATTCATTATTGACGAGAGATATCACGAGATCGATGGTGTTTTATGACGCGATGTAGATGACTTTCCAGCTGTTGGAGTTGATGAGAGTACTTAAACATGGTGAGAATGGTATTTTATGGATACGACCAGATGATGTGGCTCACGAGGAGGGTGTAGTTGAGCCAAAGCCTGAGAGACAAGGGAGACGTAGACCTGATCCACAAGGAGCCCAACAGGGACCATGGCCGGAGATCGATATTGTTCACCAATATCAGCGTATGGATGTTCCATATCATCATATGGATGACCGATTTGATTACGTGGAGACTAGGCAGCTGTGGTTTGAGGGGGCTTTGATTGGATTCTTTGCTTCACATGGTTATCATCATCCAATTTCCTTTCCTCCACCATATGTATAGAGAGGGTGATGGAGCAGGGCCATCTGGGACGCATCATCGGACGACAACGATGATGAGTGACCGGGTTATCATTTTTAGTTTATTTTTGTTTTATTGGACTTAGTTTTATTTTTATTTTGGTGTGTATTTATCTTGTTTAAATTAGGATGTTTTATTTATTTTTGGTTTATGTAATTTTGTTTTCCATGTTGATGCTCTTTGATCTTTTAAATTTTTGCAGAATTTTCGCCCGTAGAAAGTTGGCAATAAGTTCAATCGCTAGGATCAACTGTTGTTTTATCACAAGAGAAAAAGTTGTATGAAAGCTTGAAGTTGAAAATAGAAAGCCACCACTTCCAATAAGTGTGGGGTGTGCGTCGCTTTAGTGATGGATTATTTTTTTTGGAAGAGTGGTGTTTCTATCTATACATTGATTCCTGTGACATGGAAGAGCTGTTCCCACGACATGGAGTTTTATTTTGACGCAAAGCAGAAGTATCATCCTGGCTGACACGACATAGTTGAAACTTTCCTATGTCGTGGGGGAGCTTTTTATCGCGAGACGAAGCTGCCATTCTAGACACCACAATGTGGTTAACACTTACCACGTCGTGGTTATGCTATTATTCTCAATTTAGTGTTTTCCTCATTTGGCAACACAACGTGGTCGACACTTTCCCACGTCATGGTCTCTATACATTGCATTAGTTTGCAATCATTTGCACCACATTTTAGAAGTCGATGTTCTAGGTTTTATTTTCTGGCACATTCAGAAGCATCAATTTCAGTTTCTAGTCTTCTAACAATTTTTTGGAGCAACTTTTAGCAGCCCCATTCGATCTCACAGCTTCTACCCTAGGGGATTTTGTTCTTTTTTCTCCCTTTTTAACAGCTTCTATGTGCTTAAATAGTTTTATGCATACAATGAGGACATTCTATGAAATAAGTGTAGGGCCGGGGGTCGAAAAATGAATTTATGTTTAAATTGGAAAATTAAAAAATGTTAGATCAGGAAAATCTAAAATTTTATAAACTTAAAAAATGGTTTAATATGAAATCTAGTGAATTTTAAACACATAAAATGCAAATATTGTGTGGGATGATCCGATGCGAGCTCAACATTTACCAGAACCAATATATGTTATAGTGTATTTGTGACTTCCCATTCCTAGTGAAAAGTCATGAGATATGAAAGGTAATATGGTAGTTTGTATGATATTATAAGTTTTGTAGCATATACCTGAAATCTATTCAGGAAAGTTTATGTAGTCATTGCATTTAGACTCATGCCTCTAACAAATAAAGGTTGTGTAACACCCTGACTCTCAGGTATAAACTTTACAGCCTTATATTCATTTTGAAATGTATACTCGACGAGTTGGATGCTCTGACTCGTTGAGTACGAACAAACTTGGTCGCGTGTCTTAAGTGACAAAGTCAACGAGTTGAAGGACACAACTCGATGTGTTAGAGCTGGAGGATGAAACCCAAATTTTCAGGGTTTTGCACCCTATTTTAAGGTTCATTAGCCTCCTTATAGTCCCCCTTGAGCTCAGAAACCCTAAATCGTATTTACTCTCCATATTTGTATGTTATTAAGTTTGTAAGGTGGACTTTGGTGAGAAGACCTTGAAGCCCAAGGAGCTTGGAGCAAGGAGAAATTGTGGATCCGAATTCTACTCCATCTGAGCATCACTTTGAAGGTAACAAATCGTTACCTTGGCTCTCTCTTAGCTAGATCTCTTCATGCACGGGTTTAGAGCCCTTTCTAGTGTATTGTTGTAGTATTTCCGGAGTTGGGGCAAGATTTGAGGTTGCAACTTCAGATCTGGACTCCTTTAGCCCCTTATTGTCACAAAGTTGTAGTCTTTGTAAAGCTGTGGCCTTCCCCTTCCCTTAAACTTCTTCTTTAGCCTAGTTTTGACTCTTAAGGCCTTTCATGCACGTAAAGTTTGCAACTTTATATGGTAACTAGGCCCTAGGAGGCTAGATCTATCAATTGGATCTTTGGAGTAGCTTAAAATCATCTAGACAAGAAATGGATTGCATGAACTCGACGAGTCGGATAAGCCAACTCGACGAGTTGGGAAGGGTTTTCACGTTCTTTAGTTTCTGCATGGACTCGACGAGTCAGTAAGAGGACTCTACGAGTCAGTTAGGGTTTCACGACTTCTCGAGTTATGGAAGGACTCGACGAGTCAGTGAGCTGCACTCGACGAGTTGGGTCATCATGGACTGTTGACCTTGACCGTTGACTTTGACTATGACCAAGGCTTGACCAAGTTTGAATTACGGGGGACATTTTGGGTGATTTGGGAATTTATGGAAAAGGGTCATTGGTAGGTGTATGTGTTGAATTTGGAGCTGCAATTGGTGGAGTTTGACTTTATCACTTCGAGCTACTTGTGAGGTGAGTTGTCCTCACTATACTAATAGGGTCGAAGGCACTAGTGTCGACCCTTTACAAATTTGTATATGGTTTAGCATGATATGCTTATTGATTTATATCCTGGTAGTTAGGATGGTGATATGCTTAGTGACCTTGTTAGGTCGGTATCCTTGTATATAAGATGATGCTATGTTAGTGACTGGTTAGGTCTATATCATGGTTATAAGATGTTGCTATGATTAGTGATCTGTTAGATCAGTTTGATTGTTATATATGCTAGTGTATGATATTTATGAGCACATGTTTGTTTGATTGGAGGTTGGGTTGAGGCGGTCATGCTTTGTGCTGAAGGCCAACATACCCAGGGTGGTCTAGATAAACTGAAGGCCCTGCTAAGGGGTTCAGTCAGGCCTATGGCCCGGCGAGCAGTCCGAATAGGCTGTAGGCCCTACGAGGCGGTCTAGACGTGCCGAAGGCTCGGAGAGCGGTCCAGATAGGCTGAAGTCCTGCGAGGAGGTCCAGTCAGGTTGAAGGCTCATTGTGCATTTTGTTTGCTTATATGTTATTGATATGTTTTATGGTGTTGGTATTTTGGGGTAACTCACTAAGCCTTCGAGCTTACATTTATCGATTATTTTTTAAGGTACTTCTAATGATCACGTGAAGGTGAATGCGAGATCATACAGCTCCTCATATTTCATGATTTTATGATTTGATTATGGGATACTCTGATATTATACTATTTTGAAAAAAAGTTTTGAAATAATCACTCACCACTAGAAAAATAGCCTTTTACGACGTGCAATTAATGACGCACACTGATAGAGGACGCGCATTTGCGCGTGCCCTAAAAATTAATGTTAGTTTTCCAAAATTTGAAGGATAGATAACACTCATTTTTGTGTACCATAAAATTAGTGTCAGAAAAAAAATATGGAGGGCACGTACAAAAAAATGTGCGTCGTGTAACTGTGTCGCTTTATATTTTTTTTTAAGGAAACACGCGTTTTAGGGGGGAAAATAAAACCCAAAAAATTAACCCCCCCCCCCCCCCCCCGCCTATTCATCCCAAAAATTCCACGCCTCTTCAAATTAGGGCCTTCGTCTTCATCCATAGCTTCCTCAATTCCTCGATCCATCACCTCCACCAAAAACCTAATTCTCAGTTCCAACAAGTTCTTACACTCTTAATTCGATCCTAATGAGCTGGGGATTTAGGGTTCTTACCTCCCAGTTATCAATTTGAGCCGATGATTTAGGGTTCATAAATCCGACCCTAATTTTTTCTATCTCACTCTCGTATTTCCATCTCATCCCTCTCGCCTGGTTCAAAACACGTAAGGGGCAACGAGGGGTTGTTGTCTAAGACGCTACAGGTGGAGGTGCAGGAGAAGACGTAAAGGGAGATGGAGTTTAACTCGGGCGGCAGCGGAGGTGCACGAAGCGGTGGGAATGACGTGGAGCTGTTGTCTAAGACGTTACAAGTGGAGCATAAGCTGTTTTACTTTGATCTCAAGGAGAATCCACTCGGTCGTTACCTGAAGATTTCGGAGAAGACGTCGGTGACAAGGTCCACCATAATCGTACCTTTCAATGGAATCTCTTGGTTCTTTAATATCTTCAACTACTACGTCACTTCTAATGACCAAGATATTTCTAGCAAGGAACTTCAGCTTGATAGCAAGGCAATTTATTATATTACACATTACACATACTATACATACACTTTCATATTTATTATTCTGCAAAATGTGGATTGACTTTCTTAGTTTCTTCAACAATTATCATAGATTTTTCTTTCAAATAACCTTCATATCTGTCCAATTACCTTTCTGATTAGGGTTCTTTCTTCAAGTGTTTTACTTTGACATTGGGGAAAACAGGAGGGGTCAGTTTCTCAAGGCACGCAGTTGTGTAATTATGGTTTCAGTATGCTTAAAAACGTGGAAGCTTGTAGGTTTTTCTGTTTGTGCCTGTATAATCATGTAGGAATCACTTGTGTGTACTTGTATTGCAATATGAATATACCTAAAGAGAATGAAATAATGTTTGTTCAGATTGCTAATCTTCACTAGGGGTATATTTGTCCGAAAAAGATCCTATTTTGATGCCATCACAAGATTCACGGCTGTCTGTGGGTACTATTAGACGTGAGGTTGGGAGTAAAGTCTGGGTTTATGATAAATTGCATAAGAAAAGACGCCAAGTAACTCTGAGAGTAGCTACTGATACACGAGATCGCAGGAAGACAGAGATCTCATCCTTCATCAACTTCATCCATCAGAAGGATGCACATATTGCTATGAAAGTGGTAGAACAGATGCTTTATTATAAAGCGCCTATCTATACTGTTCACAACAACTTTATAAGTTCCACCAGGCGCAAGGCAAATGATTTTGCTCAAGGCTCAAGGCATAAAGGCTCTTATTCCTTCTGCATTGGTCTCGGAGGGCCCTCGCTCTAAAGGGTTGATGGCAGCTATCCTGCTCTGTCAGAGATAATTGGAATGGAAAAATCAATATCACTAAAAGAAAATGGGTATAAAAACTTATTAGATACCATGGACCGCGGTATCTAATAAGTTCTACCTACTATTGGATTTGAACCAATGACTCCCGCCGTATGAAAGCAATACTCTAACCGCGGTCTTTGCGACAACCGTGTGAATCACTACACTACTTGACTTGATTCACACAGTTGTCGCCGGTTGACACAAGGTGTTTTATATACACCGTATTCCTTTTGTATTCGTAAGAACTTTTCTGGAATTTAACTAGAGGTTAACGTAAATGAACCATAACTATGTAGCCCTATTCCTAATAGATTTACCCCAAAATAGCATATCCAAATTATAAGAAAGCCTAGAGTCGCCACAATTGCGGAATTTGCCCCCTGAAAATTTTTATTTGTTCGAATATGCAAATAAATTGCGAGTTGCAGTTGAACAAATTCAAGAGACCCCTCTTGTGATCAAATCGACTTCTTGTGAGAACTTTTTTTTTAATTTATTTAATCACCATTTTTTTATCATCTTGTTTTGTATTTGAAATTATTTTTTATTTAATGTAAATTAATTGTATTTATGAATGGTTAAACATGACAGTTGGTTCTGAGCAAAGGAAGGTGGGACCCAGTGAGCTTCAGGGAGTGAGGAAGAATGTGGTTTCAGAGTCATCTTCACGACCAGGATCATCTTCTCATGTATCCTTTTCCATTTCCAGGCCTTTATCAAATTATAATAATAGGATGCAACCTGTCATCTTTAATTTAATTTTTTAGTAGAGTTAGGAACTAACTCTGTTTTTTTTTACTTGTAGATTGCTCCTGTTATTCATGAATGGACATATGATGCAATGTGCCATGATTTACTTGAAATGGATGGAAATAAATATGTTCACGTGGTTAGTATAGTGTACATTGTTTATTATTATAAAATCTTGTTAGTGAATTTTTTTATATTATTATTGTATTATACGTCAAGTAATTATACTGCTTAGGTTTCAAGCAAAACAGGTGATGTTTATGAAAGGAAAGAAGTCCTTTTAGAGGATCATGATCCAGTATGGCTGGAGCTCCGACATTCCCATATAGCAGATGTATGTCTTTTTTAGATTTTTTATTTATTTGGATTTGGTTTTTAATAAAATATATAATTATATAGCTTTTGATCAATGGTTCATTGTCAGGCTAGTGAACGCTTGCATGACAAGATGACAAATTTTGTGTCCAGAAATAAAGTTGCTCAGATGCATGGCAGGTCTGTTTGTTTGTTTTTTCTAGTATGAATGAGACCAAAAGACCATTTTACCCTTACAATTCAACAAACATTTGTAATATTCATGAAATTTAACATGAATATTATGAGAATAAATTACCATGTAAATTGTTGTTGTATACATAAGGTCTGTTTTTTTCTTTCTAGAATGAATAAAGTGTCTGAATGAGACTAAATGACCATTTTACCCTTTTAATTCAACAAACATTCATAATTGTTTTTGTAGAGATGGTGGGGAGATGTCTACTCGTGACTTGCAAAAGATGGTTCAAGCATTGCCACAATATAAGGAACAAATGGACAAAGTATCCCTCCATGTTGATGTAAGTCTCTAGGGTATTTGTTTGTTTTTTTTAAATAAATAAATAAATAAATCCAGGTTTATGTTGATATAATGGTCAACTATGTATGATATTAGTTTGATTGAAACAGCTTGCTGGAAAGATTAATGGTATTATCAGGAAGATGGGGCTTAGAGACGTGGGGCAATTAGAGCAAGACATTGTCTTTGGAGATGCAGGAACAAAAGATATCATTAAGTTTCTCAAAGAACAAGTGAGCAAACAGCATGAATTAATAATTTATTATATGCATTCCACATGTCATGTCCATAATTGTAATGTTGTATGTTGTTGCTTCATGCAGGATGCAATAGATGAACAAAAGATCCGATTATTAATGATATATGTAGCAACTCATCCCAAGGAATTTGAGACTAATAAACTTGCAAAGATATTGGAGGTGAGGATCTTTTTTTTCTTTCTATTACAACATTGTATTTTTGTTATCAAGGCATTGTAGTTTGTAAAATATACCCAATAACATCATTTTTTTAATATTCAATTAGCAGATTTGCTTCCTGAAGATATGAAGGCAATTTACAATATGAGATTTCTGGAGTCAGCACCAGATAGTATGAACAACTCAAACAGTGGCTTCCCACTAAAATTTGACAAGGTGTAATTATACTTGTTGATTATAATCATATCATCCTACTTTAATGTTTGAACATGTTTGACCAGTCAATCTGTTTCTCTTCAGAAGAGGCGTGGTCTTAGAAAAGATCGTCCTGCTGAAGAAGCGGCTTGGCAGTTATCACGCTTTATCTATCTTGAATAAAAAACCTGATCTATGGATCTAATCTAAAAGCTCATGTTCAAGATAAAAATGGTATCCAAGCAGAACTTGAAGAAGAAATAAAATTCCAGAAATATTTGAATAATAATTTGAGTATAGAATTGAATAAAACTCAAGAATCAAATCTTGAGCTAGTTTCTATCCTCCAGGAACTGGACAAACAAATAGAACAACAGAAATTGGAGAAAAATAGTATCGAGGCATCAGAACAATCAGTAGTTGATGAAGACAATGTAGAAGAGCATACATGGGTAGAAGTGTCAAGAATCACAACAAAAGACAACTTTAGACTTGAGCTTGAACTGTAGAAATTTCAGGAATCACAAGAAAAGTTGAAAATCCCATGAGAGGTATGATTATGAAACAGAGAAATTAACTTTTAACTTTTAACTATTAATCTTAATTCTTAAATCTTAATCTCTTAATTAAGGTTATTATCTAGTTTTATTAGCTGGTCTGTCTTCACCCTGTTCATAATTATGCTATTATTGCATATGACCCTTTTGCCCTTGGAGCCACTGGTGCCTTAGTTGTACGAGCTGTTGTACTTCTTCCTTGTAGGCAAATTTACATAATCTTATTGGTGGCCATTTTTCCAATGAAAAATGATCGTAACACTTATGGAGAATTGTGTGTAAACTTGTATGAGTTCTGATCATAGCACTTATGGAGAGTACTGTTTATATATCTTTCACACCACACATCTCTCTGAACACAGTATAATCTATTTTTGTATCTTTTTTTCCTCTCCTCCTAAATCTTGCACAATGAATCAAAAACCCTATCTTTATATAATTTAAAAATTCAAATCTTTTGATTTCCTTTTCTTGAATATACGAGTCTAAATAGCATGGTAGCAGATCAAATGAATTCTTGTTGTTGTTCACTTAGCTGCACTAGAGATGGAACAAGTGATGCCCCTGCTCTACATGAGGTAATAATTACAGCTCTTTCATGATTAATTTAATTATTTTTGCTATATTTTTATGATTTCTATTTTTTGAAATTGAAATTGTAGGATGATATTGGTCTTGCTATGGGCATCCAAGGAACTAAAGTTGCAAAAGAAAGTAGTGATATCGTAATCTTGGAAGATAATTTCGCTTCCATTGTAAAGGTCTGATATCTTCTGTTTCTAGGCTTTATGTTGGTATAGAAAACGCTTCAAAAGTATTATTATTATTATTATTATTATTATTATTATCATTATTATTTGAGATTAATGTGTTTCTTCGGCATGCAAACGTACAAAAATTTATTCAGTTCCAACTCGCTGTAAATGTGGTTGCCCTTGTGATTAATGTTGTGGCAACTGTTTCTTTAGGGGATGTCCCCCTTAATGTAGTGCAAGTCTCTTTTTCTCTCAATCTTGTCAAAATATCAAAGATCAATAATAATATGATAAAGGCAACTTACTTTGTATCATTGTACTTTGATTGAGATAAACCAAAGAAATTTAATATATGAATATTTCTTTTCTCGACAGTGTTGCTCATTTATTGGAGTCACGTGGAATGATTGATGAAGCTTTAGCAGTTGCTACAGATCCTGATTATAGATTTGAACTAGCTATTCAGCTTGGTAAACTAGAGATTGTGAAGGTAAGCAAAAGATATTCCAATACTTGACTTTATGAATTATAATTAATAATAACATTTGTTTGTGTATATAGGATATCGCATTAGTAGCACAAAGTGAGTCGAAATGGAAGTAGTTGGGTGAATTAGCAATGTCTACTGGACTGGTATGTGTCATTTTCAATATATTTATTTTTGGTTTTAGATAAATAAATCTAAAATAATAATAATTTATAAAACATTGCAGTTGGAAATGGCTAAATTGCAATGTAGCTACAAGACCATCTACTAAAGCAAGGTTGGTGTAAGAGTTGATGACGAGAACATTGTTCTAAGACCTTTAGTGAGTTATGATGATGTCCCTTAATAGCAATGTAGTATTAGGTTATATAGTTAGGGATGATTATTTGTATTTGACATGTTAGTGCAATGAATTATCTTTCTTATTTATTGTATTTTATTTTGTATTTTGTATGACATTAACTTTTGTGCAATGGATTGTATTTTTTGTAAATGGTATTTTATTTTCTATTATAAGACATGAAATGAAAATTTAATTTGAAAATTAGTAAATCTATAAATAATTTTTTAAAAAAAATATAAAAATTACGATACGTAAAAATGTGTGTCATCTTCATTTATGACATGGCCTTTTTTGACAAAGACTTTATTGATACACATTGCGTGTCATAAATGCGCGTCGTCTCTAGAGGACGCGGAAAAGCACGTCGTCTCTCGTTATGACATGGCCTTCCTTGACACGCATTTGCGTGTCATTTGAGCGTTTTACGACGCGCAATGAGCGTCGTAAAAGGCTGTTTTTCTAGTAGTGACTTGTTTTGAAATGTTTTAAAAAGTTTGAATTTGGCATGTTACAAGTTGGTATCAGAGCCTTGGTTTGAGTGAATTGGAGGAAACAGTCGTGTGTCTCTAGTCTGAAACTAAGGACAAGATTTTAAAACTATTTTCTTTAAATGTTTTCAGAATAATATAGGAGGATGCAAGTGTACGATCAGTCGGAGCTCGCGGATAGACCCCAAAATACCTTACAGATTAACTGATTATGTGATATGATAGAACAACATGCTAGTACTAGGCTAGGGATTTTTAGGGATTGCATGATAGAATTTCCTGCTTGTATTATGCCTGATAGCCTAAGCTTTTTCCGTATATGAAATTGACATCGTTACTGTAGTTGCTTAGTGTATGCATCAAGTCCGTACATAATTAAGATCTTATAGCCTGAGAATGTTTGGTTTAGCCTTATTTCTTGTTCGTTTTTTTATGAATGGCTTAGGGTAGGATCGCGTATTTGAAAGTCTATAGGATCCAACGTTATGTATGGTTAGCATACACGAGTGTTGCAGGGTTGGTGGAAGCTTCATGGATGGGTTGTTTAGGATGAGTCCGCTAGTATGAGATATTTAGCCTTCCTCTGGGAGTCAGGATTGAGTGTATGTCATACTTACGTATAGTTTTAGGGCATTGTGATGATACTTTAGACAAATATGGGTAGGCGTAGAAGGTGGTATGGGCCCATACTAATAAAAGCATAGGACCTATACGCGTAGCAAGGAAGTCACAATCCCTAGGGTTTTGTTGGAGGTTGGTTCCCGGATTGTTATATGGAATATCTGATATTTTCCTGGTATATTTTTTTAGCATGGTGGTTAATCGATGATTTGTGACTCGATCCAGGTCAGGAACAGGAGACGACGGACAGGAGGCACCTACAGTGCCCGAGACTATCGGCCAAATGGGGCCGGATGAGGTGGACGCCAGGATCCGGGAAATCCTACATGATGAGGTGGCTGCGATGTTATGGGCTCAGTTACTAGAGATGTTTGGTTCTATCAAGACCATCATGGTGGAGTATTTCAACGATCGTTATACAACCCTCACTGAGGCGGCTGCCACAACAGCCATAATGGCTGTAACGGCGGCAGGGGTAAGAGCCAATCGAGATTTTTAGTATCGAGACTTTGACAACACAAAGCCCCTTACTTTTGATGGGACTCAGGACCCCATCAAATCCATTAGGTGGATATCTAACGTGGAGGGGTGTTTCTTCACGTGTTCATGTCCTACTGACTAGAAGGTCAGATGTGCCCTGAACCTATTGAGGTCTGCAGCAAAATAACCAGATCGTATTCTGATGATCAGAGAGCCGCATTTACTAGGGAGCAGTTCTGGGATATGTTCCACGCTCACTACATTCCACGGGTCGAGCAGGAGCGGTTAGCTCAAGAGTTTCTGGATTTGATACAGGATGGTGAGACGGTGACGAAGATCACCCGCATGTTCAGGGAGAGAGCAATGTTCTGCCCGGAGTTTGCTTCTGAGCAGGCTCAGATGACACGTTATCTGAGCATGCTCAAGACTGACATCCGTCAGTTTGTTGCTACTCAACGATGTGATACCTTGCTGGAGTTACAGGAGGCCGCTAGGCAACATCAGTTGGAGATTGAGCTGTAGTTGAGGGAGTAGCGGCAAGTCCCGGCATTGTCACAGCCAACGCCGAAGCGGTCTAAGACCGCTGATTCCAAGTCAGGGGGACAGCAGGGCCACACTTGTGGCAAGCGCGGAAAGGGTCACTCGTGGGTTTGCAAATTCAGCAGCTCATGCCGCAAATATAGCAGGGAGGGGCATTATGCGAAGGATTGTCGCCAAACAGCCCCGACTCAGGATATGAGGATATGCTACCATTCTCATCAGGCGGTCACGTGAAGACCAACTGTCCACAACTCGCGACCAGGTCGACGCAGGCTCCAGCACCGACTACATTGAGGATTACCGACGGGAGTCAGGGTCGAGCAGCGCCCCCGAGGGCTCAGGGACACACATTCTAGCTTACAGCAGTAGAGGCCAGGGCAGTGCCAAACGTGGTTGCTGGTATGTTTATATCCCTTATTTTACTGATTATATCTGTCTTATGCTTATATGTTGTGCCTGTGATTAGGTACATTTTTAGTGAACTCTTTACCTGCCCTAGTATTATCTGACTAAGAGGCGAGTCGGTCGTTTGTTTCTATGATATTCAGTAGGGAGTTCGGGTTGCCAGTGGGAGAACTAGAGCGTCCGTTGCAAGTCTCTATCGCCAACGAACACGGAGTCTCCACTTGTTCAGTTTTATCGGGGATGCATGTTAGAGATCTTCAAAGTATCTTTTCCGATCGACTTGATTCTGATTCCCATGGGAGATGTGTGTGTGATCGTGGGTATGGATTGGATCAGTCACTTTAGTGCTATGATTGACTGTAAGGGTCAGCAGGTGGTTGTTCGAACCCCAAGTGGGGGAGAACTGATTGTCTACGGAGAGGGCACCAGATGGGATCAGGGTTTTGTTTGGCTATCAGGGCTCGACGATATACTCCGCATGGGTTTGCGGGTTACCAGAGGATTTGCCCGGAGTACCTCTGGAGAGTCAGGTTGAGTTTAGGATCGACCTAGTGCCAGGTGCGGCCCATATCGCCAAGGCGTCGTACAGGTTGGCACCACCAGAGATGCAGGAGCTGTCATCACAGCTACAGGAAATGCTGGGCAAGCAGATCATTCGTCCAAACAGTTCTCCATGGGGAGCATCAATTCTCTTCGTCAGGAAGAAGGATGGTTCACACCGAATGTGCATGGATTACCGAGAGTTAAACAAGTTGACCATGAAGAACCGCTATCTACTCCCGAGGGTAGATGATCTTTTCGATCAATTGCAGGGAGCATCTTGGTTCTCCAATATAGAACTGAGGTCCGGGTACCAACAGGTCAGGTTAGGGAGGAGTGTCTTAGGTGCATTTTATGCACCCATTTTGTAGCTTTGTTTCATAAAAGTGCATTGCATATAGGCTTAAACTCATTCATTTCGCATGTTTTTCGGGATTTTTCATGAGACAGTTTCATTTCACACATTTTTGTGATATTCCAGGGACTTTTGGAGGTCGAATCTAGTTGGAGGAGGTAAATGAGAGTTGCAGACAAAATTTCAGGACTTGCGGAGCACCGAGGGGCAAGATATCAAAGAAACGAAGATTTTGGCTTTACAAAGATTTCTACGGCCGTGTAAATGGAAGCCTTGTGTTTACGCGGGCCTTATAAATGTAGATTTCTGCGCATTGTACTTTTGTGTTTACGCGGGCCGCGTAAACGAAAGTGTTAATTTACGCGGGCCGTGTAAACGTAAATGTGGGTTTTAAAGCAGCTTTTCACCATTTAAAAGGGGGAACCGATTTTTTCTTTAGAGGGTCAACTTTTGGAGAAGAGAAGGCGATTTTCTTGAGGATTTTGGAGTTGATTAACACTTGGGAACATTTGATTTCATTTTGTAAGAACTTTAATTTCATTTTCTAGATTTGTGATCTTGTTCTAGTCATGAGTGGCTAGAACCCTAGTTTCACCAACTTCATGTCTTGACTTTTTAGTTGTGATTTCAATCATGTGATTTGATGTTTGCTTCCAATTCCTACCTAGTGAATTTGATTTTGTTTCAATTTAATGTTTGATTTTCAATTTAATGTTTGATTCTAATTGTGATTCTTATTGGCCATTTAAATTAGGGTTAGGCCATTCAAGTTATCTAATTGCAAAAAATCCGTAATTGTTTTGTGAATTGGACTAAGTAGAAAACACTAAATTGATTTCAATTGAATGAATTTAGTGTAAATCTTATTTACATACTCTTACACTCCCGAGCTTGTGAGGAGTATTGGGTGTTGTTGGGAACATTCACATAAATCTTGTTTCAACTTTTTGATTTCTATCTAAGAGCTTGGTTAGACTTAAATTAGAAGGTTAGGTTATTTCCAAAGAGCTTGTTTTGAATTTGACAACTTGGTGAATGGGAAGTGTTAGAACTTGTTAACACTTTCAAGTACCAACTTAGGTGGAATTGAGTAGATATCATTTCATCCTTGGAATCATATTGTTAAATTGTCTTTGCATAGAGTTGGAGTTCTCATAAATCCTAAATTTGTTTCATTTAATTGATCATTTAGTTATTGCTTTATCCTCTTGTTTAAATAATTGCATACCAAAACCCCATTTATGTGACCATTATTGTGTCTTCCGCAAAAAGGTATAAATATTTGTTTCGTGTCTCTGTGGATCGACCCTGCTTACCTTGTATTACATTTTTAGTGCAAAGTAGTAGTGTTTTTGCAGTCATTTTGTACCCCTTTATTTGTTGGGTTTGACACGCCTAACAAATTGGCGCCGTTGCCGGGGATACGGTGTTACTAATTGTTTATGCCAAACATTTTGTGAGCAGGTACATCTAAAAAAACCAACAAAAAAATGTCATGGAAATGAACACTCCTTACATTAAAGACCAAATTTCTGAGTTATCCCAGTTAGTTATGATGATCGAAAATGACCGAAGTGTGCAGCCCCAACCTATTCCTTATGATCTTTGCACTCAAGATGGACTACATACCAACATGTGTCCATATTTACAACGAGAATGGGATAAAATAAAAGAAATGGGAAGCTACTACTGGCCAAACCAATGGATTTATGATCAACCACAACATGATCAATGGTGGGACAACAACCAAGCTTGGGGAAACAAGCAATACCAAAACCCATACCAAGCTTGGGGAAATGACCAATACCAACAAACTCCATAGTTCCAACAACCATATCCTCCACCTCCTCAACAACCTAAAATGTCGAGCATGTCCTTGGAAGCCATTATGAAAAGCATAGCCACTACTACCCAAATCTTCCAAGAAACAACCAAAGCTAGCCTCAAAATCTTAGAACAACAAATTGCACAACTTACTTAATATGTGAGTATGATAGAAGCTAAAGGAAAATTACCATCAAAAACTGAAGAAGGTCCTATCCATACTGTTTCTACCATTACATTGAACGATGGGAAAATTTTTGATGACCCAAGATTGCAATTTGAAGACGAGGAAGAACAGGAAGCAGTAGAAGTGGAGAAGGATGTCAATGAAGCTATAGAGGAGGTGTTGGAGGTTGACAAAAGAGAGGCTGAGTCACCCATTACCAATGAGAAACTCATTTCACTAGTAAGCCAAAAACAAAAGTCGGAAACGATAAATCTGCCAAACCCTTCAAAGTATATGTATCTCAAGAAGGAGGACACCCAACCGGTTACCAACTCGACCATCCTATCAAAGAAGGAAAAATTGATAACCTTACTAAACAAGTACAAGAAAGGGGTCGGTTGGACGATTGTTTTCATTAAGGGTCTAAGTCCAGTATGGTTCCCACACAAAAAGAAAGTCAAGTACAAGATGAATGTTCCATTGAAGGAAGTGGAGAAAAAGTTTGATCCATTGGAGAGCCCCCACATACTTAGATTGATGCATATTCAGGGGCCATGTCGAGCCAACAACTTTAAAAATGGGTGGCTAACTGGGAGGCAACCCACGAGTATCTTTTTTTCCTTTCTTTTAAAACTTTTTAGTCTTCGGTAAATTTCAAAATTTTAATGTCCCAAATGGTTTTAAGCTTGTTCTTTATGCCTAGAAAACGAATCTCGGGCTCCAAAAATATTTCACGGATAGCTTGCGGAGGATGAAGAGGAGGTTCTCACCACAATTGCAAGGCTCCAAGAACGATTTGGTAAATTCTTTCCATATCTTTAATCGTTCATATTTTGCTTAAAAATTCAACTAATGTGCATTTGTGACTTTTATTTTGGACCCATTCCCAACCCGGCTACCATCCTCCACCAACCCCCGATAATTAGATGGTTTATCTCTCTCCAAGCATCAAGGACGATGCTATATTTTAAGCTTGGGGAGGGGCATCCATCCATGCATAGATCCCATTGCATGTAGGTTGCAGTTGTGTATAGACCGCATAATTATTTCTTCTTTTTCATTTTTATTTTTATTTTTATTTTGCTCTCATTTTCTGCATATTAAATTTTTCAAAAACTAAAAAGATTTTCTTTCTATTCTATTTTTAATATTTTTTGCATTTTGCATTTGAATTTTTAATATTTTAGTTTTTGAAAAAGATATTTTTTTCTTTGTTTATTTTGATCCAATCCCAAACAACCGAATCTTCTCAAAACAGTTGAGCAGGTAAGTGAGTCGTATGCCTTGAAATTAGACTTGCTCTTTTTATTGAAAATCTTAAAGCAAGCTAATTGCACACGAACATACCTCCCGAAGCTATTTGTGTAAAACAGAAAATGAAAAGTTTGTCAACACCGGAGCATAACGAAAGGTACGAGTCGATCTTTGGGACGAATGACTGGTCTTATGAATAGTAAGTACTCAATTGAACTTAAAATGTCAAATTCAAAAAAAAAATCAGTGTCCCTAGCCTTCCAACGCTCTTAAAAGTCCTTTCTACTCTTTCCCTTTTATATACCCTGCTTGGGGACATAGTTTCTAACTATACTTATGGGTCTTTGTGTGTTGACTCAGTCCCCCGAAAAGATGTCTAGAAGCCTCTCACGGTAATAGACTGTGAGATCTCCCACAATAGAAAAGTCTAGGACGAAAAATATAAAGAAATAGACCAAGTAAATAAATTGACAAGAGTGTTATATGTTATCCTAGCTTTAAAAAAACTATTAAGTTAATTTGTGACCTTTGGGATTCGAATGAGTAAACTCCGAGGGGTGTTCCACACTTAATTGCCTAAAGCTGAATCGTTTGGGACTGATTGGGTAGAAAGTTCGTTAAACAGTTTCCATAGAAAGTCATGAACTTAATAATAACAAATATATATATATATATATATATATATATATATATATATATATATATATATATATATATAATCAAATAAAACTAATCTGTGGCCTTTGAGGTTTGGGCAAGTAAACCCAAGGGATCTTTTTAAATCTAGCACACTAAGTTCATCTGGTCTGGATGTCTTGGTTGGAAGCTCGTTACATGGATTTGAAAGAAAGCCATGAGCTTTATTTGTAGGAAAATATAATTAGATAGTTTGTATATATTTGTGTTTATAGTTTAATTGAATAATATGTTTAGGAAAAATGCTTGGCTGCCAAAAGATTCCCTTGGACTTGGACTTGAACTTATTACATTGGGACGGACTGTTAATTACTTTGACTAGTGTAAGTGGTTTGAAATTTGTAACCAATCTGGGTAAATTTTAGGGAATTTTTAGAAAAGATTTTTCAGAAAAGATTGTTGTTGATCAACAAATAGTTGGAGTCGGTCATTGTCACATTTTTGTAAAACAAAAAAAAATGATTGAGCATGTTTTGTCACATACATTTCCATGAGAGTAAGACCATAATTTGTTCCATGAATTGACTTGATGTTTTCAAAGGTGAACAAGTGTTGTGATCTTTGATTCTGTTGAGTTGCATTAAGGAGTGGCCAAAGTCTTATTTCTATTGTTATATAATATTTTGAGACTGATGCCAAGTTGACTCAAGGTACGACAGGTACATTCTCAACTATGCTACAAAAATGAGGTTAATCGGGTTGGATCTCTTTCATGCTTGTTATGGTTATTGCATTAACTTTCAAAAGTTTGAATTTTGATTTTTATTTATTTTCTTTTCTTTTATTTTCTTTGATCTAAATTTTTCTTGTTCTTTCTTGGGGACAATAAATTTTCAAGCTTGGAGAGATTTGTTTGGTGCATTTTATACACCCATTTTGTAGCTTTATTTCATAAAAGTGCATTGCATATAGGCTTAAATTCATGCATTTTGCATGTTTTTCGGGATTTTTCATGAGACAATTTCATTTCACACATTTTTATGATATTTCAGGGACTTTTGGCGATAGGATCTTCTTGGAGGAGGTAAATAAGAGTTACAAACAAAATTTCGGGACTTGCGGAGCACCAAGGAACAAGATATCAAAGAAATGAAGATTTTGGCTTTACATAGATTTACACGGTCATGTAAATGGAAACCTTGTGTTTACGCGGGTTGTTGGGTCAAAATATGGTTTATACTTTACTTTTCTAGGCAGTTGTATTTTTTTTGTAATATTTGTGAATTTATGGTCTAGTTTACGGCCGTAAACACCTTATAGCCATAAACTCATTTACGGCCCATGTGTTATCCGGCCCATATTCCAAGTATAAATAGAGGTGTTAGGGTGAGGAGTAGATATTGATGAACTAGAAGGAGTTTACGGCCAGAGAGAACAAGGAGCATATGTGTGTGAATCTTTTGTATCTGGAACTTTCATTCATATCAATACATACAAAGATTCATATTATTCTTCTTCTCCTTCTCTTCTATTTGATCTGACATCATCCGTTTGATTGGGATTCCACTCCATCAAACGGATATGATTGATACACAGGCAGATTAGGGACTTACAATTGGTATCAGAGCCAAGTTGTATCAGTCAATTTTGTCAGATTTGGGGAATTATTTGATCTTATTTTCGAAATATTTTTGCGTTTTTTGATAGATCTCGCAAAAATAAAGGGGGTTTGTTCTTCGTGTTTTTCATAAAAAAGGGTTTCTGATCGAGTTTTGGAGCTTTAAAGTCGAAAAATCGCTGTTTTTCACGTAATCGTTGAAGGGTTTTCGGCCGGAGCTTACTGCCGGAAACAGTTCACGGCCGGCGGCGGGGTTCGCGTTTACGGCTAGGGTGCACCGGAGCTTACAGCCGATCGGAGTTCTCGGCCGGAAATAAATCACGGCTTGGTGGATTGCGACTCGGCGTATGCGGCTCCGTTTGTGGCTTGAAAATCGGCTGAACAGCAGCAAGCAGCAACAGACTTTAATTAAAAAAGGGGCGCCATTTTGATGGTGCTGGGTTTCGAACCCACACCCTCAAAATCTTCAAGTCTGCGCCTTAACCAACTCAACTAGACGATTCCTTGTTCTTTTCCTCCGAAGTTTAAAATATAACCCGTCTTTTTTGCTTCAAGTTTCGCATTTTTTTACACTTTCAGCCCAAAATTCAATTCATTTTAATTTTAAATTCCTTTTCATCCAAAATAAAAAAATTAAAATAAATTAATAAATAAATTAATTAATTAATATTAATAATAATAAAATATTTAAAAAATATATATTTTTTAACTTTTATTTTTGATTTTTTATTTAAAATTTTGATTTTCAGGTTTGACCTTTGACTTTTTCGTTTAACTTTTAAATTTTAGAATTTAGCTTTTCGGTTTGACTTTCAAGTTTGACTTTTTCAAGTTTGACCTTTTCAAGTTTGACTTTTTCAAGTTTGACCTTTTCAAGTTTGACTTTTGAGTTTGACTTTTTAAATTTGACTTTTAAGGTTGACTTTTGAGGTTTATAATCAAAGGGTTTGACTTTTAAGTTTGATTTTGGCTCTTAGTTGTGCTTTTTAACTGATTTTAAGGTCTACGAGGGAGTTGAAACATGAAAGAGAGTCGTCAAGATATGTTAAGACAAAATTTCAACTTTTTCGATTTTATCCCTGGAGAAACCCTTGAAACTCAGTTGCAGCGATTTACTACACTCACTACTGAGATGAATATAGTCGGGATCTTCTTGACTAAGTCCGAGATAAACAAAAAGCTGCTAAATTCACTTCCGAAATCGTGGGATATGAATGTGGCTATCATCAAGAAGACAAAGATCTCAATCATCTTAGTCTTGTTGATGTAATTCAAGAACTTGATGCTTTGAAGTGTAGAGAAACAATGAGTTCTGAAAACATTTCGGTCACTAAAGTTACATGTACTCCAGCTTGTGAAGCCACGATTAAATTTCTTCGGGAACAAATTGAATTATTTAAAAAAGAAGTTGAGGACCTGAGATATGAAGGATATCAACTCAGGAAAGGACAGAAACCCCTGAAGGCTGAGTTAGAAGCAAAAACCAAGGACTTCAGGAAATTTCAGGAAGAGTATAGCAACAAGTGTGAAAATTATGATTATGTAAAGAGACAACTTGCTGCTGTAACTGAAGAACTTGACGCTTTAAAAATTAAGTGTGGAAAAACTAATGTTAGCTTCAAAAATTATACTGCATCAAGTCAGACAGTCGAGTCCTTATATGAAACCCAGTTAAAATTCAAAGAAAATCAAAACAAGGGTCTAGGGTATGATAGTGTACCTCCTCCTTATAATCATAACTACACATCCATCCCTATGACACAGGACGAAACTGACAGGGAGCCACATCTTCGATATGGAAAACAAGCTGGATTTGTGTCAGGAGGAGTTATTAATGTTGAAAATACTGATGTTTCTGTTACATGTGCAGGTAAAGTAGCGGAGGATGAGAACAAGGAGAGTTCTTCTGAACAAACAAACAACCACTTGAACTCTAAATTTGTTGCTTCTAATCAACCTGTTGTTGGTAAATACAGGCCACCATTTCAAGCTAAACAGAGTGCCTGTTGCAACTGTGCATGTGGGAAAAATAAGAGACAAGGAAAGGATACGCCACCAGGGGCAGGAAGAAACAACTTCACAGTGAAGAAAAAGACATCTTTTCACTGTGGAACACCTGGACACATTGCCAGAAATTGTCCAAATCGCGCATATGTTCCCTATTATGCACAAGGCTGGCAAAATGCGCCAAGAGGGAGATACTCCAAAAGATGCCCCTCGAGATCACGATCAGACATTGACGACTGGAATGCCAAGAAGGCCAAGAATGTAACTCCCAAGGCCAAGCATCTGAATCCAAAGGGCAAGAAGGGAATGTCATCCAACAAACCCAATCCAAGAGATGATCCAGTAAAACAAAGACCAGTTAGGTCAAAGTCATCTCAACAGCCGACATCAAGATCAAAAGCAAGCACTGAGCCACCCATCAGATCGAAAAAGAAATGGGTTAAAACCAACTACAAATGGGTTCCGAAGGCTCAATCTCCCAAATCTTCTAACGATTCTAATATTTCTATATCTTCTGTTTGTGATAAACAGGAGATGTCATGGGAGAAAATACCTTGTGTTGATGACAAAGGTTGACCTAGTTTCAAAATGGACTGGGTTCCAAAGACCAACTGATCCCGCTCTGTGCTGGAGCAGCTGTGGAGGCATATCATCAGACTTCGGTTTGTTGGTAATGGTTGTTCCAGCCACATGATAGGAGACATCTCTTAACTATACAGCACTCAGAACATTATTTGAGAGTATGTGTCCTTTGCGGGAAAGGAAGAAAGGAAGAGATCACTCATGGGGATAGTACTTAACGATATGAAGAATTTTCGGATCTGTTCTGAGGTTATGCTTGCTGTTCTCAGACCTTCTGAATGCAGATTCAATCGGTGAATTACGGTTTGTGTTTTCTTCTCTATACTCCTGAGTTTTTCTTAAGCTGATTCACTTTAAAGGCTAATTTTTGTTTTAGGATAGTTTAAATTTGCGCATTTATTTTCGTTTCTCTCATATGCACAAATTTAGGGGGAGAAATAAAAACAAAACAAAAAATTAGAAAATTTTAAAAAAAAATCCAAAAACATTAGAAAATCAAAAAATCAAAAAAAAAATATGTTGGTTATGAAAAGTGCTTGCAGGAGATGTTTGGGGAAATGATATTATCAAGTGATAACAGGCAACCTGAGTCTGCGTAACGTACCCAAAGTTGAAGGGTCTATGCTTTGGTTTGATGCATCGGTAGGCACGAAAAATTTTAAAATGGACATGACTAGGCAGAGTTGAACTTAGGAAATTTATAGACTTGACAAATTTTGACCTAGTTAGATACGTTCAGCCTGACAATACGACGCTCGGATAGGTTGAGCAGGGAGATATATATGGGAATCTACTCATCACATTAAATGAACCCGTACTTGGAACCGTGTTTTAACTTTTCCTCGATGTGCGGATTCTGTCCTTAATTCCGGTTGGATGGGGCGGCTGGTAAATTCCGATAAATTAGGTCTGTAGAATATCATTTTCTTTCTTTCCATCTATTAGTCATATGTTGTCTCCTTTGCGTGACTTTAAATCCGACCTGGTACACAACATATGCAACTCTATTTCTCTGGAGTTTATATATGTGAAATACTTCTTATCTGTTAGCCATATGTTGTCTCCTCTGCGTGACTTCTAATCCGACCTGGTACACAGCATATGTAACCTTCTACTTATCAACCCTTCTGAAGTAATAAGTAATAGAATTCTGAATCTATCCTCTCTCTGAATGGTTGTCTGCTCACCCGGTGTAAGGAGTACTCTGGAAGTTCTTGATGGTTGGGGTATATCAGGAAGCAGGAAACACGTTCTAGTACACTTAAAATTGAACACATACAGATTGTCTATAGATCTCGCTGCTCAATTTAGGTGGACCACAATATCCCTGGTCGTCGTCAGATGAATGGTCCTTAAGATATAGTATCTAGGAACTTAGGATCAGATATAATATCTAGGAACTTAAGTTCACCTGTCTTGTAACAAATAGTATGTCCTAAATTTGTCACAATTTTTCGTGTTTAAGTGGACAACAATACCGACGATCGACCAGACAAAGATGTGAATATGAAAGGTACCGACAAGTGGATTAAGGCTGTGTAAAAACTTTGATCCCAAATCACTCTTAAAGTTAGATATCATTTTTATTTTTGTTAAGTTTGTTCATAGTATTCTTCTAATTTAAATAAAAGGGGAGAATTAAAAATTAAAAATTATGAAAATAAAAAAAATAATAATAAAAAAAATCAGAAAAAATTCAAAAAATCAGAAAATTTAAAAATCCAAAAATAGTGTTATTTCTGTTTTATTTCTTATTCAGAAAAATCAAAAATCCAAAAATATTTTTGTTTCTGTTTTAATTTGTGTGCTAAGTTTTCTTTTAGTTTTGTTTTGTATTGAAAAGTGATTTCAGGTATAGATAAGACTCATGGAGTTTGTGTTGAAGATTTCTGAGCCAAAGCCTCGTCTGTAAGCATCGAAGAATTCGCATTCGAAGGAGCAAGAAATGAAGATTATTCTTTCAACATTCAACCCTTCAACCCCAGATGCAAGGTGAAGCTGCAATTGAAGATTATGTGACGGATTGCATTGAAGCCTCCTCAATCAGTCTGCTGCTATCTTTCTACCTGCCGACTTTGGTCCGACAGTCAAGATGGCAACCACTCTGAAAACGGCTGTTCGTGCAGCTAAGAATGTGGAGGCCCAGCAGAAGGAAAAGGGTCTGGAAAGAATTGATGTTGGTGAAAAGAGGAAGTTCGATGGAACTTTAGGGTCCAACAAGAAAAACAAGTTCTCGAAGTCTGGTTCGAGGGGAAGTGGAGGTGAAGCGAAATGGTGCGACAAATGTAAGAAGAAGCATCATGGAAAATGTGAGGTGGCGAACACATGCTACAAGTGTGGAAAGCCATGGCACTATGCCAATGAGTGTACCCTCACAAAGAAAGTTTGCCATGGTTGTGGTGAGGAGGTTCATATGTCGAGGGACTGTCCGAAGAAGAAGGAGGCAGCTAGACCCAACATTCCGCCAAAGCCAAAGGCGAGAGCATTCCAGATGACGCTGGAAGCTGCTAAAGATGAAGCTGATGTCGCTTCAGGTACCTTTCTCGTTAACGAATTGCCTGCCCAAATTTTATTTGATTCTGGAGCCAACTACTCCTTTATATCGCATGAATTTGGTAGAAAGCTAGCTTTGCCTGTTGTTAGACTAGATAATGCCTTATTAGTCGAAGTTGCTAGTGGCAAGTTTGTACCTGTTAGCTATCGCATGAAAAACATCTTAATTGATTTGAATGGGAATAAGTTCCATGAGGAATTATTGCCTATCGAACTTAATGGTTTCGACATCGTATTGGGAATGGATTGGCTTAGCGCCAACGACGCCGAAATCTTATGCAAGAAGAAAATAGTCAAAGTAAACCCGCTTGGGAAAGATTCGTTTATGGTGTATGGAGATAAACGCAGAGTGAATTCTGGAATCATTTCATTGATGAAAGCCAGAAAATGTTTGACCAAGGGGTGTACATCATATTTAGCATTCGTGATTGATGCTAAGAAGGAAAAGAAGGTGATGCAGAATATTCCAGTGGTGTGTGATTATCCGGAAGTATTTCCCGAAGATCTTCCTGGATTACCACTAGATCGACAAGTGGAATTCCGTATTGACTTGTTGCCAGGAACGACGCCAATTGCAAAAGCACCTTATCGATTAGCATCGACGAAGATGAAGGAGCTAATGATGCAACTTCAGGAGTTATTGGACAAAGGTTTCATTAGACCTAGTTCATCACCCTGGGGAGCTCCGGTGTTATTCGTGAAGAAGAAAGATGGAAGTATGAGAATGTGCATTGATTACAGAGAGCTGAACAAGGCAACAATAAAGAATAGATATTTGTTGCCAAGGATTGATGACCTGTTTGATCAATTGCAAGGTTCGAGCTATTTCTCGAAGATCGATCTTAGGTCAGGATATCATCAGCTAAAAGTAAGAGAGCAAGATATCGAGAAGACTGCATTCAGAACACGATATGGACACTACGAGTTCTTGGTTATGTCGTTTGGACTAACCAATGCTCCGGCAGCGTTCATGGATTTGATGAATAGGGTTTGCAATCCTTTCCTTGATAAATCTGTGATATTGTTCATAGACGACATTCTGATTTACTCGAAAAGCCAGGAGGAGCATGGCAGACACTTGCGAGAAGTGTTAGAAGTTTTGAAGCAGGAGAAGCTGTATGCAAAGTTCTCCAAATGTGATTTTTGGATTCGTGAAGTCCAATTCTTGGGTCACGTGGTCAATCAAGAAGGGATAATGGTTGATCCAACAAAGATTGAAGCTGTAACGAAGTGGGAACAACCGAAAAGTCCCACGGAGATTCGAAGCTTTTTAGGATTAGCCGGATATTACCGAAGGTTTATCCAAGGATTTTCTTCGATTGCTACTCCGTTGACAGCTTTGACCCACAAAGTAGCTACTTATTCTTGGAGTGAGAAGCATAAGGAAGCATTCGAGAAGCTAAAGGAGAAGCTATGCGAGGCACCGATACTTTCTCTACCCGATGGAGTTGAAGACTTCGCTGTTTATATCGATGCGTCTGGGGTTGGATTGGGTTGTGTTTTGACCCAAAGAGAAAAGGTGATAGCATATGCGTCTCGACAGCTGAAAGAGCATGAAAAGAACTACCCGACTCATGATTTGGAGTTGGCAGCGGTAGTTTTCGCTCTGAAAATATGGAGGCATTACCTCTATGGCACGAAGTGCAAACTTTTCATTGATCATAAGAGTCTCCAATATCTCTTTAATCAGAAAGAATTGAATATGAGGCAACGACGCTGGCTAGAATTACTTAAAGACTACGACTGCGAGATACTTTACCACCCCGGTAAAGCTAATGTTGTTGCTGATGCTCTCAGTCGGAAAGTCAATCTTGAAAGGAAAAGGCCAAGAGCGTTGAGAATTGAAGTTGTCTCGACTATTTTGGAAAGTATAAAGAAAGCTCAGAGCGAAGCTGCTGAGAAGAATGACCGAAGGGAGGAACGTTTGGGAAAAACGTTGGTGTTCGGTGTAAACAGTCATGGACTGAAGGTGTTCCAAGATCGGATTTGGATACCTAAGACAGGAGGAGTCAGAGATCTTCTGATGGAAGAAGCTCACAAGACCATGTACTCGATTCATCCGGGTAGCACTAAAATGTATAGGGACCTGAAACCCTACTACTGGTGGCCGACAATGAAGCTTGATGTTGCAAAGTATGTTGCCGAGTGTGTGACTTGTGCGAGAGTCAAGACACAACATCAGAAACCGTACGGGAGTTTAGAACCTTTTGCCTGTGCCTATGGGTAAGTGGGAAGACATTGCTATGGATTTTGTCATTAAACTGCCCAGAACAAAGAATGGTCACGACATGATTTGGGTGGTCGTTGATCGATTCACTAAGAGTGCGCATTTCATAGCGGCCAAGGAGAAATGGTCTATGGAGAAGCTTGCGAATTCTTACGTGAAGGAAATTGTGAGGCTTCACGGTGTTCTGTTAACGATTGTGTCGGATCGTGATAGCCGTTTCACATCGAGGTTTTGGAAAAGTCTACAAGAGGAATTGGGTACCAAGTTGTGTTTAAGTACAGCTTACCATCCGCAGACTGATGGTCAGAGCGAACGAACGATACAAACACTTGAAGATATGTTGAGAGCATGTACTCTGGAATTCCTAGGTAATTGGGATGAACATTTACCATTGGTAGAATTTTCCTATAATAATAGTTTCCACTCGAGCATTAAGATGGCACCTTACCAAGCTTTGTATGGACAGAAGTGTCGTATGCCGTCTTGTTGGCTTGAGGCTGGGGAAAAGCAGTTTATGGGACCGGAGATGGTTCATCAAACTGCTGAAAAGTTGAAAATAATTAGGGAAAGAATGTTAGCAGCTCAGGATCGTCAAAAGAGCTATGCTGACAAGAAGCGAAGACCGATAACTTTTGAGGTTGGGGATTCGGTTTTGCTTAAAGTCTCGCCGTGGAAGGGACTTATAAGATTTGGTAAAAGGGGAAAGTTGAGTCCAAGGTTTATTGGACCGTTTAAAGTTCTTCAGAGGATTGGGAACCAAGCTTACAAGCTCGAATTACCAGAAGAACTGAATGGAATTCATAACACTTTTCATGTGTGTTATTTGAGGAAGTTCACGGGAGAAGTTCCCGACATAATTCCAATCTCTGAATTGAGAATTGATGAGAACAAAAGGTTGATTGAGGAACCAGAGGCAATTGTTGACCGAAAGACTAAGAAATTGCGACGCAAGATGGTTGGGTTAGTGCTTGTCCGATGGAAACACACGAATGGGCCGAATCTCACCTGGGAGACGGAGAGTGACATGATGGGTCGCTATCCGCATTTGTTTGTTGATGTGTGATTCCGGGGACGGAATCATTCTAAGGTGGAGAGAATTGTAACGCCTGTGTTTCCGGGCTTTCCATTTTTAGCAATGTAATAGTCTAGGTTAACCTTTGTAACCCATTTTGAAATAATAAGAATGTATTATTTGAGTATTATGTGTTTTGTGCTTAATTGCTTAATTATGTGGTCTGATTAATTAAGAATAAAAATAAGCGTCAAAATTTAAGTGTAAAATAAACTTAATATCTTTGGTTAATGTTGTAGTAGTTGAAACGAGGTTTTCGAATATATATAGAACGCCCAAATCTGACTTCGTATGAGGAAGTTATGATTTATCGAAGTTTCGACTTAGCGGTGTGCAGCCTGAAATACTCGATTTGAGATCGAGCGGTTTTTAGCCAAAGCAATCTAAATGAGAATCGAAGATCTCATTGTTGGTATCGAAGCGATAAAAAGTTAGGCGAGAACGGACGTCAAACGAAGAAGTTATGAATTTATAACGAAGTTTTTCTGTCGGGGCCTATTAAAAATAAATAATAAAAATAAATTCAAAATTAGCCGACGGAGTCTAAACGAAAGTTGTAGAGCGTAGTCTCACCTTCGCGTGGATATAAAGAACGTCGAAAACGGAGTTCGTATGAAGAAGATATGAATTTCCGAAGTTTATTAATTAATTTGTATTTATTTTTAATCAAAAATCCGGCATTATCCGAAGCCGAGTCACCAGTCCGATCCGACGTACGCCCCGCGTACTCCGAAGAGTGTCGACACTTCGGATGACGCATGCAGTGACGATTTCGGAAGCAGTACGCGCTGCGTACTGCAGTACGTCCCGCGTACTCCGAGGCTCCAGCCTCTATAAAAGGGATCCGAAGGCAGCCGGCTATTTTGCCAATTCCTTCTCTTCTCTCTCCCGCTTTGCATCGTTTTGCGTGCCAGAAATACCCCGAAGCCCCGGTATTATTCTCTAGCCCCGAGGCAAGTCCCGAGATCCCGAAGATCCCGAAAAGTGCGGTTCCCGAGCCAAAGCTCTGCCCGCGAGAAGTTCGATTTTTGTGGAGATCTTCCAGATCTGCTGTGGATTACTACTTCTGCAAGTCGTAGTGCTATCCGATCATCTTCTGATCAAGTGAGTGTATACTACCTTTTGTAAACACGATAATAATACAAGTGCGGTTTGAGTGTATTAAGTAAATTGTGGTTTATATGTGTGAGGGTATAGTTACTTTCTTCTAACGAGTAACTATGAAGTATTTTATATGATATACTTGTTATGTGTATATTTTGTGAGTGTATGCGTGAATGGATATTCACTTTATTCTATCTCATAGATCTGAATTGTTTTCTATGGAATACGTGTTATGTGGTATGCCTCATCTGTTATCCGGAATATATATTGAATGAAAATGATATACAGGTTTTAAACTATGTATGAAAATATATATTTTTGTCTACTAATATGTTGGGTAGAACATGGGTAGATAGTTGGTGTGTAATAAACAGATGAGAGGCCTCGATGTTTTTGTTGCTGTTGATCTAGTTATTCAGCGGAGTATGGATAACGACCACGGACTCCTTCTAGACAGTCCAGTGGAATGCTAGCAGGTTCATAACCTGTAGGTGTTGTGAACGATGTGTTCACCGGTGTACTCTATCCCCCTCATGGTTGCCTTTAGGATATCTATTGTTGAGGAAACCCCTTCGCAGTGATGTCCGTCCCGATGAAAATCCTAGATTAGGTCCCTTGAGATAGATGTTGTTTTAGGGACGTAAAGTGAGGATAACGGGAATGGGTAATCGGGATAGTGATTGGTTGGTGAAATTAAATATAACTTATTTATTGTGGGTTGAAAACCCTATATGCTCACCAAGCTCCCAAGCCTGACCCACTCAGTTTTATTTGTATTACAGGAAGTGGCACAAGGGCGTAAGATGGATGGATCATCTTGTTGTTTTGTTTACAAGTCTGTATATGTATATATTTGTTGAATGACTTGTAATGTTATCGTTTATGCTTTATGGTCTGTATCGGAACATGACATCCCGAGTTTTGATTATATAATGAAATGCATCTCTTGATGAAATGCTTTGATAAATATTATTTTATCATGTTTTGTTTTAGGAACAAATTCCGCAACTCTTGCAAATCAAAAGGATTTACTCTGAAATTATTTAAAAGCATAAATGAAAATCGGTCTTTTCTGGCCGAGATTTTGGGGATGTCACAGTCAACTAATAACGATTCATCTTATAAGTATCCTAGATTAGTACGTCTATTAACCTTTCTATTCCCCCTTTCTCGCATAGATATCATGGCTGGCTTCCACCATCCCGGCGATCCGTATTATCCAAACCAGGGCAATGGAGGATGGATCGATGAGGAGTCAGACGATGATCACCCGATCCCTTTGGATGATCATCATGCTGAAGGCTTCTCGGATAGCTCCAGCTCTGAACCAGAAGTTAACAGCCTACCCCCTGAAGCTCCAAATCCCAACCCCCGTCCGACATTTCAAGGTCCCACTCCCATGTGGGCAATATCCCTGAACCGATGGAGTGAGGAGCAGGGCCAGGCTTTACCTTACAATGGAGACCGAAGCTTCTACAACATAAGAGATGGAGGATCAGCGGACCGAGTCCTGCCCATCATGGTCCGAAGGATTGCCAGGAACATCGAGCAAGATCAAGCAGCCATTGGCCGAGTTGTAGAAGTGGATGCCAACTCGAATCTCAACACTGTTCGCATCCGCCAACTTGAAGAAGCTATGGATAGGACAAGGAGGACCAACGAGGCTCTGCAGCAACAGCTAGCTGCATCCCGAGCTGAAGTTAGGGAACTCCGAGCATGTCAAAGGACTCATGAACGACATCTTCAGGAAGTTGTGCGTCAACTAGCTGATCTTAGGGTTCGCCCAACGAGTGTCCGTCGCCCGTAGAAGATGTCTAACCATATCACTCTTTTGTTTAAAGACTAGCTTTTCCTTTCTATGCTCAATAGAGCACTTGTCTGTAAACATTCCTAACTTTGAAAGTACTCTAACTAGGCCTCTAAACTGCCAACATTATCCTTTTGGTTTGATGTAAGACCTACTGTTAGGTCACTTTTCCCGAACTTGTATTACATCATTTATACCAGTAACTGGCAGTTAATTACCCTATTGCTATGAATCTCTCTCTCTGATTGTTGGACTATGATGATTTAGTCCATGAAACACTCTTATCATGCTTGCAATAGACTCTTACTATTGTCATCATCACTATTAACTTTTAGTAAAAGATGCCTCCACGCAAGCGTCCAAACAGAGGCAGACCAGCAACTCAAACCCCTCCTCCACCACCTCCTCCTCCGCAGTTCGATCCAGTGCTGTTTCAAACGGTTGTGACTGCAGCTGTGACAGCAGCCATGGCTCAAATGAACTCTGGTGATGTGAGCGGTGGCCACTCTAGATTTGGTGAAGTCCATCAAAGAGTGCAGGGATGTACTTATAAGGACTTCATGAACTGCAAACCCACTTTCTTCGATGGGACCAGAGGAATTCTAGCATTGTCTCAGTGGTTCGAAAGAACAGAGGCTGTCTTTGAAATGTGATCATGTCCCGAGGAGAGCAAAATAAAATTCGCTACTGCCACCCTCACTAATAGGGCTCTGACATGGTGGAACAGCCACGTCAGTGCACTCTCTTTAGTAACAGCCAACGCCATGGGCTAGGACACATTGAAAGACCTCATGAGAAGGGAGTACTGCCCTAGGGGCGAAATTCAGAAACTTGAGGAGGAACTCTGGAACCTCAAGATGAAAGGGACCGACATAACAGCTTACACAACCAGGTTCTGCGACTTGGCGTCCATGTGTCCCAACATGATCCCTTCGGAGAGCAAGAAGATCGAGCGATACATTTGGGGTTTAACGCCCCCGTATCGAGGAAACGATCTAGCCTCACGCCCTACGACCTTTAACAACGCCAAGGAATTGGCCCAAAGTTTAAGCAATCATGAGGTTTCTTCCACTCTCGCAACAGCAACTACAACTGCCACTGCATCACCCAAATCAACTGACAAAAAGAGGAAGCATTGGGATAAGAAGAAGGGCAAGAAAACTCAAACCCCCTCCAAAGATTAAATTGTGTCTGTCCATGCTGCCACCACTCCTGCTACTTCTGCACCAGCAAAAGCTTATGTTGGGAACATGCCCAAGTGTCCCAAGTGCCCCTTCCACCACAACGGCCCCTGTCGTGAATTGCAATGCACCAACTGTGGCCGGAAGGGCCATACTGTCCCGTTTTGCAGAGCCCCACACAAACCTATCTCGCAAGTCCCCAGTTCGGGAGTGACCCAGACCTGTTATGGCTGCGGTGAAGCGGGCCATTTCAAGAAAAACTGTCCAAAGGCTGGGAATGCTGGAGGAACAGGAAGACTACTCGCTATTGGCCACAACGAAGCAGTAGCGGATCCCACAGTAGTCACGGGTACGTTTCTTCTCAACAACTCTTATGTTTGTGTCCTATTCGATAGTGGTGCAGAAAGAAGCCTCATAAACCAAAACTTTAAACACTTACTTAAACAATCCATGCAACCACTAAAAGAAACATTCGCCGTAGAAATGGCTAACGAGAAGACCGAAAGTTCTAACGAAATCTACATAGGTTGTACCCTCACATTAGACGATCATTCATTCCCAATCGACCTTATACCAGTCTCGATCAAGAGTTTCGATGTCATTGTTGGCATGGACTGGTTGAGTCTTCATCGTGCCGATATCCTATGCTTCAACAAATCCATTCGCCTAAATCCGCCGAATCATGAAACTCTGTTGATCTATGGAGACAAACCCGGTACGAGCCTTCGTATCATCTCAAGTATTCAAGCCCAGAAATACTTGCGTAAAGAATATCGCACCTTCCTTGCACACGTCGTTGACACTAGCCAGAAAGCGAGAGATCCAAAAGACATCCCCGTTGTATGCGACTTCCCTGACGTCTTCCCAGAGGACCTTCCAAGTTTACCTCCCAAACGTCAGGTTGAGTTCAGAATCGACCTAGTCCCAGAAGCTACCCCCGTAGCTAAGTCGCCCTATCGTTTAGCGCCTGCAGAGATGCAGGAACTGTCCGATCAACTTAACGAACTACTCAGCAAGGGCTTTATAAGACCAAGCTTCTCAACCTGGGGAGCTTCGGTCTTGTTCGTGAAGAAGAAGGACGGATCGTTCCGTATGTGCATCGATTATAGGGAACTCAACAAACTCACGGTCAAGAATCACTACCCTCTTCCTCGTATAGACGACCTATTTGATCAACTTCAAGGGTCGAGTTACTTTTCCAAGATTGATCTTAGGTCCGGGTACCACCAGTTACGGGTGCTTGAGGAGGATGTTCCGAAGACAGCCTTCCGAACTCGTTACGGACACTACGAGTTCGTAGTGATGCCCTTTGGACTGACTAACACGCCTGTAGTGTTCATGGACTTGATGAATAGGGTGTGTCGTCCATACTTAGATCATTTCGTTATCGTCTTTATCGATGATATACTCGTCTACTCCCGGAGCGAGGAAGAACACAGGAATCATCTACGACGAGTCCTAGAAACCCTGCGATCGGAGAAGTTATACGTGAAGTTCTCTAAGTGCGAATTTTGGATCCGAAGAGTTGAATTCTTAGAACACATGGTTAGTGAAGAAGGAATCCACGTGGATCCAACCAAGATTAAAGCTATTGAGAACTGGTCAGCACCGAAGACGCCTACAGAAATTCGTCAATTTCTAGGCCTCGCTGGCTACTACCGCAGATTCATTCAGAACTTCTCCTAGATTGCGAAACCTCTTACCACATTAACACAGAAAGGCGTAACATTCGATTGGGGAGAGAAGCAGGAGAAGGCATTCCAGACCCTGAAGCGAGCTCTATGCACCGCACCGGTATTATCCCTTCCCAAAGGGACATAAGATTTCGTGGTATACTGCGATGCATAGAACCAAGGGCTCGGATGTGTATTGATGCAATGAGGTAAGGTCATCGCCTATGCCTCAAGACAACTAAAGACACATGAGGTAAACTACACCACTCACGACCTCGAGTTGAGCGGTCGTATTCGCTCTAAAGATCTGGAGACACTACTTGTATGGGACGAAGAGCATGATATACACTGATCATAAAAGCCTCCAGCACATACTGAACCAGAAAGAGCTCAACATAAGACAGCGACGATGGGTCGAACTACTCAACGATTACGACTATGAAATCCGTTATCACCCGGGGAAAGCCAATGTAGTAGCAGACGCCCTAAGTAGAAAAGAGTATTCCGGCCAAAGAGTCAAGTCATTAACAATAACTATCCATTCGCACCTATCCGCACAGATTAAAGAGGCTCAGCTCGAAGCCATAAAGCCTGAGAATGTGGCGGGAGAATCCCTACGAGGAATGGATAAGAACTTGGAGGTCAAGGGTGACGGAGCCTATTATTTCATGGACCGAATCTGGACCCCGCGCCATGGAGGTTTCAGAAACTTGGTCATGAAGGAAGCACATAACACTCGATATTCCGTTCACCCAGGTTCAATTAAGATGTATCTGGATCTCAAAAAGCTATAATGGTGGCCTAACATGAAAGCAGAGATTGCTACCTTCATGAGTAAGTGCCTTACTTGCGCAAAGGTCAAGGTCGAATACCAGAAACCATCAGGTCTTCTCCAACAACCAGAGATACCAGAGTGGAAGTGGGAGCGGATCACCATGGATTTCATAACCAAGCTACCCAAGACAACGGGTGTGTTGGATACCATTTGGGTCATCGTTGACAGATTGACCAAGTCCGCGCACTTCCTACCCATCAAGGAAACAGACAAGATGGAGAAACTCACAAGAACATACATTAAGGAAATAGTACGGCTGCATGGCGTCCCCATATCTATTATCTCGGGTAGAGATAGTAGGTTTACTTAGAGATTTTGGCAATCACTACAAAAAGCATTAGGGACGAGGCTGGATATGAATACAACCTATCATCTACAGACTGACGGACAAAGTGAGAGGACGATCCAAACTTTAGAAGATATGTTGCGAGCCTGTGTGATTGACTTTGGTAAGTCGTGGGATACACACTTACCCCTTGTTGAGTTCTCCTACAACAATAGTTATCACACGAGCATCAAGGCAGCTCCATTTGAAACCCTCTACGGCCGGAAGTGCAGATCCCCTCTGTGCTGGGATGAGGTGGGTGACACTCAGTTAGCTAAAGGACGAGTTCCTGACAGCGCTCTCACGGGTCTGGAGATCATCAGAGAAACGACCGAGAAGATTGTACAAATTCGTGAACGATTAAAAGTCGCTAGGGATCGACAGAAAAGCTACGCAGACAAACGAAGAAAACCTTTGGAATTCCAGGTGGGAGACCGAGTCCTATTAAAAGTTTCACCCTGGAAGGGCACGATACACTTCGGAAAAGCATGGAAAGCTGAATCCAAGGTACATAGGTCCTTTTGAGATTCTCGCTAGAATCGGCCCTGTAGCTTATAAACTCAACCTACCCCACGAGCTAAGTAACATACACCCAACCTTCCATGTCTCAAACTTGAATAAATGCATGTCCGACGAGACTCTCGTCATTCCACTCGACGAGATCGAAGTCAACAAGAGCCTCAACTTCATGGAAGAGCCTGCGGATATTATGGACCGAGAAGTAAAACGAACGAAACAAAGCCGCATCCCAATTGTGAAGGTCCGATGGAACGCCAAACGAGGACCGGAGTTCACTTGGGAGCGTGAGGATCAAATGAAGCTTAAATATCCCCATCTCTTTGCTTAGTAGTACTGTAATAGCTTAACTGTTTAAATTCTAAATTTCGGGACGAAATTCCCTTAACGGGGGGATGATGTGACAACCCAAAGTTTATTCCGTTATATTAACCCGTTTCCGCTAACGGAATATGTCATTTTATAAAAGTTCCATTAATTTGGGGTCGTCAAATAAATAAATGTTTAGTTATTTATTTATATTTTTGTGGTTATTGTCGTAAAAAATAAATAAAAACTCGTAATTTACTCTTCCATTTAATTGGAAAAAGTTATTTTTATTACGACCATTTAACCCGGGTAAAAAGTTTAAACCTCGTTAAGCTTTAGTATCGGGCACACATATACCGAGTGCAACACCCAAGCCTTATATAAAGGAGGGTGAACACATCATGGAACTCTTTTACCACTCTAGACCCATCTCTTATTTTTTGATATATTTTTGGTGTCTATTGAAACTTTACAGAACACGCTTGTAACTAAATTCACGCTGTAAATGAAATGCTTGTTGTCTCTTGTTTTTACTATTATGCAATTGTTATGATACTGTACATGACGTCCTCCACCCCGGAATGTATTCTGCCGTTATCGGTTTTGGGGTGTGACAGAGTTTTGGTTATGAGAGGTTCAGTTCCTTGGACACCTCGTTAACCAAGAAGGGATTTTGGTCGATCTGGCCAAAATCAAGGCGGTTATGTAGTGGGAGGTTCCAAAATCTCCCTCGGATATCAGGAGCTTTTTGGGATTGGCAGGGTACTACCGGAGATTCATACATGATTTCTCCAAGATTTTAGTACCCCTTACTTGTCTGACGAGAAAGGGGGTAGATTTCCGGTGGGGCATCAGTAGCAAAGGGAATTTGAGACCTTCAGACAACAAATTTGCGAGACTCCAGTTTTGACTCTCTCGGAGGGAGTTGAGGATTTTGTAGTGTTCTGTGATGCATCCATCACAGGACTGAGAGCGGTTCTCATGCAAAGAGGACGGGTAATAGCCTATGCATCGCAACAGCTGACGCATGAGACAAGATACCCTACATATGATCTAGAGTTAGGAGCGGTATTGTTCACTCTCAAGATTTGGAAACACTACCTCTATGGGATCCGCTGTACCATTTACATGGACCACAAGAGCCTGAGACACATCATGCATAAGCCGAACCTGAACATGAGACAGTGCAGGTGGCTAAATGTAGTCAAGGACTACAATTATGAGATCCTTTACCACCTAGGTAAAGAGAATGTGGTTGCGGACGCTCTGAGCCGCAAGTCAGTTGGGTTTTCTACCCCAATGGCACGTATGAGGATATCGGTGGATTCGCCGCTTGTGAGCTTGATCAGGGAAGCTCAGGCAGAGGGTATACGTCAGGAGAACTGGAGATTTGAGAAGATTATGGGTGAGAACACCCGGTTTGTGCAGGATAGATGGAGATTATTGACCCGTTGCAGTCGGTTCTGGGTTCCAATGTCTGGTGGGGTCAGATAAATTATTCTGGAGGAGGCTCATAAGTCTCGCTTCTCTATTCACCCCGGGGGCTACCAAGATGTAATGAGACTTGCGATTGAGTTACTGGTGGCCATGCATGAAGTGAGAAATCGCTTGGTACGTGGAGAGGTGCCTGACCTGAAGGATGGTCAAGGCCAAGCACCAAAGGCCGCATGGCAAGCTATAGCCTCTCAAGGTTCCCATATGGAAATGGGAGCAGATAACGATGGATTTTATCACCAAACTGTTGATGACGGAGAAGGGCTTCGATGCTATTTGGATCATCGTGGATTGACTGACCAAGAGCGCTCACTTTCTAGCGATACGGGAGAGTTAATCGGCTGAGAAGTTGGCCGACTTGTATATCCACGAGATCGTTGCTTTTCATGGGGTGCCGATCTCTATTGTATCAGACCGCGACTTTTAGTTCACCTCCCATTTCTGGCAAAAGTTCCATGAGGAACTGGGCACTCGACTGCATTTCAGTACAACCTACCATCCACAAACAGATGGCCAGAGTGAGCAGACCATACAGACTCTCAAGGATATGCTGAGAGCTTGTGTCGTTGACTTCGGTGGGAGTTGGGACTCCTACCTACCTCTTGCAAAATTCTCCTACAACAACATCTTTCATTCCAATATTGGTGCCCCACCATATGAGTTGTTGTATGGACGGAGATGTCACACCCCAGTCGGGGTTAGATCGGTCACAGGGTGATGGGACGGACATAGGTAGTTCTGCAGACTACCGAGAGGATTCAGCAGATCGAACAGCGGCTGCAGACCGCACATAGTCGACAGAAGGGCTACACCGACCAGTGCCGATCTGAGATGGAGTTTCAGGTCGGTGACATAGTACTTATGAAGGTCTCACACTGGAAGGTTGTAATTCGCTTCATGAAGAGGGGGAAATTGGGTCCCCGATACATCGGGCCGTTCAGGATCATAGCCATGGTTGGCAAGGTGGCGTATAGACTAGAGCTACCAGAGGAGCTTAGTCAGATCCACAACACATTCCAAGTGCCATAGTTGCGAAAGTGCATATCAAATGAGGAGTCAGTGGTGTCATTGGATGACATACAGGTCGACGAGCGCCTGAATTACATAGTGAGCCAGTGGCCGTTCTGGAGAGGAAAGTGAAGGTTCTACGAAACAAGGAAGTACCTTTGGTAAAGGTACAATGGGAGCACCGGAGGGGATCATAGTGGACTTGGGAGCCGGAGGCTGAGATACGGGAGCATTACATGGAGTTGTTCACCGCAGAGGACTTTGAGGACGGAGTCTAGTTCAAGTGGGGGAGAATTGTAACCCCCGACTCTCAGGTATAAACTTTACAGCCTTATATTCATTTTGAAAGGTCTACTCGACGAGTTGGATGCCCTTACTCGTCGAGTAGGAACGAACTTGGTCGTGTGTATTAAGTGACCAACTCGACGAGTTGGAGCTGGAGGATGAAACCCTAATTTCCAGGGTTTTGCACCCTATTTTAAGGTTCATTAGCCTCCCTTACAGCCCCCCTTGAGCTCAGAAACCCTAAATCGTATTTACTCTCCATATTTGTATGTTATTAAGTTTTTAAGGTGGACTTTGGTGAGAAGTGTTGGGTTTTGAGCAATCTAACACTTCCTAAGTGTGCATGCAACCCTAATAAACCTTGGATCTATGTTTTCTTCTAAAATACATGCAAATAATAATTTCCAAGGTTTCTTCCTAACTAGCATAGTATAAGGATTATGAATCATAAAACTACTAGTAGAAATACATACCTTTTGATGATGGTTGATTGTTTGGAGTTTGAGAGCCTAGCACCAATAATGTGAATGCCTCAAATGGAATCACAAATCACCACAAACACTTGGAAAACTTTGAGAGAGTGTATACACACATAGAAAATCGGCCACACACACAAAACCACACTAGTGGATATTTCATGCAACATAAGCATGCTTATATAGTGTACATGGTTAGGGTGAAACCCTAATAACCCATGTCTTTTCCTTTCCAAGGATCCATGGGTTAAAAGCTCCATGGATCATCCATGGACTTTCATATTAGCTTAGCCCATTAACAAATGAGTATTAGCCCACACTATATAAAATATAATAGCCCATAATTTAACCAGTCTTCTTTTTAATCTCTAAATTAATTCATAATTAATTTAAGACTAAAACTAATTAAATAACATGACTTCATATTAATATATTATAACTTATAATATATTAATAAATCGTAAGTATACAATTCTCATAAAATTATCCATAAATCGTTTGGGTGAAGTGCAACCCAAATGGACCATGCCGGGCTGGGTCAAGTATGTAGCAAATAAGTTATGGACTTAGACACCTTATCCAACAGACTCCCACTTGGATAAGTCTAATAACTATATTTGCGTATGTTACTTCAGGAACCAACCAGCAATCGTAGCTCTCGAAAACTCTGTTGAACTATGAAGCGCCATTTTAGATAAGTGATCATATAATCCTCTGTTCTCATGATATCATCCGGACAAATACATGGAACAATGTCGTACTTATTGTCCAGCAGTTTGTTTCCCGATTTCCGATTTGTTTGACAAAGAACTTAATCGAACACATCAATTTAGTTCTGACCGGCCGGTACATAGGTCACAACAAAATCATCGAGGGGCCCAGATATCGCTTCTATTTCTAGAAGGAACAGATAAACTTCGACTCATATGCTTGTTCTACTACTTGTTGAATTGTACACAAAGGCACGTTTTATAACATCAAGTTACTGATGCGTTTACGTGCAATCAATGTACAACCAACTCATAGGTAACAACTCATATCTCTAGGTTTGAAGATTTATATGATATTACCATCTCACGATCACTCGAGATAAATTCCATGAAGTGATACTAGTGAGCGTGGGTTTATTCCAATACTCATAACTTATGAGCACTCATGAATGTTGTAGCAACCATTGCTATGACTAAACCCATTTAGCCATCTACAAACTCGATTCATGACAGTCTTGATTCATACCTACTTCCAACATATGAACGACTGTGGAGTGTTTAAATAACTTAGTAATTCGAAAGAATAACCTAGCTATTTTGGAAGTCAAAACATGCAAAGTGAAACACAATAATAATCGAATCCAATATGGTCTCAGAACCCTTTTGAATATAAATAGAACTACCTTTTATTTATCACCATATTGATCACACATTATTCATTGTATAATGTTTCAAACAATCAACTTAAGACTTGAATAAAAACAACAGTCGTCCCATGCTCCTAGCATGTACACTTTGTTTTTCTAAACAATAGTTATACCATACTCCAAGTATGCACACTATGTTTGTCTATGAACCTTACATTATGATGTAGATCAATTGAACATGATTCCATTGATACTCATTTCACAATCCCAAATCCTTGTTGTAAATGTAAGAATCCCCGATTCCTATCATTTACCAAAAAATCTGTTAGATTTTAAACTTTTATGCAATGTTCCTCTTGTAATGATTATTCACAAAGTCACCAAAACCTTGTCACCAGTCATTACAGAGTATTCCAAATAAGGTCAACTTCTATGGAACGGAAGTCTCATATTCAAAGTACATTGCTTTGAACATCCTTCTTGCATTAAGGTTTTCTAATCTTACATAGATTGAATAACTTCCACCTATGAAGACATTTCCATAGTCCCATTTTGACTATCACTTCCGAACAAGAGTTACTTCTTTTCAGAATATGTCAATATGGTCCTTTCCGGCAACTTACATCATACTTCCAACTGTCCCTGAGCAACCAATCTTTGGTGAACCTCAGATTTGTCCTCGATAATTGCTTAATCACTTTAGTCATATCCAGTTCTAGACTTTTCCCTTCTCAATGCCTTAATCATTTGAAAATTTTAGAAAGAATGAATATTATAGCACATGCAATCGATCCTATATCTGAAGCATATGGGACACGATTCATGATGTTTGACATAAAGACATGATACTAGACAAGTCTTTTGCTACAATATTTTTTATTTGCCATGTTTTCAAAATTTAACTATGAAGAGGGATGTCGTAATCATAATCAAATTTTGAAAACGCAATATATATATATATATATATATATATATATATATATATATATATATATATATATATATATATATATATATATATATATAGAATTTCTTCAAGTTGAACCATTCCAACATAAAATTCATATATATATTCTTGACTAAAGATGATTAAAATCTCAATCTAAGCTTTAGAATGAAAATGAAGTATAATTTCCTCTCCCTTAATTATAGCAAAACAACTTTTCAACACCTGCAACTTCATGAATTGAAACTTTGTTTTCTATAATTAACATTGCTAACTTGCAACACTAAACGTAATAATCATGCTCCCACTAACATGATGATTATCAGCATAACACTTATGCTCCCACTAGCTCTGACATATTTCCAGAAATTTGTTGGACTTCTGAAATTTAGATTCATACACCCTTTCTTAGATAGCTCACATGTGTGTCTAAACAATTTTCAGGACTATGAAAAGGGATGCCATAATCATAGTCTTAATTGTTTTAGACATTTGCCATTTCTCACAAGTCCATGTTAGTGTGCCGGTTAACCACACGCGCTCCACTAACGACTTTTTGAAAATGAAAATAACACAATTGATATCTACGTAAAATCTACTTAGTGAAAGCGTTTCCTCACCATCATTTTCATGAATCGGAGAGAAACCTTATGACACTTAGATTTTATAGTGTATGAGTTCCTATCCATGTGAATTTGTCAAAACCATAATCACAAGATAAGGTTAGTGACAAATTCAGCCTTACAAGGATTAAACTTGTTCAGTCTTAGTTTCTTGTCACCTTGGTAGCACAAGGCCCACCAATGCTTCCAAGTTGAACTCTGATAACTCACATGCAAATTCAACTTATTTGAAGTAGGTACAGAAATAAGAATTATGTCAACACGATAGGTTGCAAACCTTAAGTCGTGTGCTAGTGATAAATTACAGGTTTTACTCTTGATTAAATCTTGAAACTCTTTCAGGATCTTTAAGGCTCCCACTGTCCCCTTGACATATAAGTTTCCCCAGTCAAGAACCATTCCTTGACAAAACAAATATTCAAGGGACAATGTGGATTCTTATCAAGACTAACACTTCACACAATTGGTCTTAGTTGGTCTTTGTCTCATCCAAGACATCACAACTTACCAATCTCAAATGTACAAGGGTAGAAACATTCTACACTACATTTGATAAGTGTTTTAAACCTTACTTTATGTCACTCAATGTTACAATCTTGGAGTATGACTCTAAGAATTGTTTTGGAACGAAGTATGACTCATCTTCTCGATCTTAACCAATCCAACAATTCATGACCTCTCTTCTTAGCTATAACAATGCACTAAGACGTCCTTAGAGTATGAATTTGTGATATGGTTTCATAATCATTAAGATGATCATGAAATACGATACTAAAGTACTCTCCCATCCTTTCAGATTTGAGAAACTTTTATCTTTCTGCCTAATTTGATTCTTCTCATTTGTTTTGTCATACATTGTAACCTTTCCAATGTTACAGAATTATACTTAACCTTATAAGTATAATCATATTTACTAATCTTTAGTAAATCATGACAAATCAATCTTTGTGGTGGACCTTGACCAGGGCACACCCAGTGTACCTAATTCCTTAGTCCTTCAAATGACTCACATATACATGTGATCAAAGAATTAGTCTTAATTTTCAAAGATGAAAATTCTCATTCATCATACAATACAACTTGTATGATTCCAAGTTTCTATCCAATTGAAACTTGGGTGATGAAAAACTTTCTTCATTTGGTAAATTCAGACACTACCACAAATGAAAGAATCAAATCCACTTTCCAATATTGCTATTACTGGAAACATATAAGCAACAATTTTCCACAGATGCCATTGTAAGGATATTTTAAAATAAATAAAATTAAAACCCTTTTTTTCTTTTATTTTAAAACTTTGCGGAAAAACTTATCCTTACAATCCACATGAAAACCTTGTTGTTATCTATTCATAAGCAATATATTATAACTCTTAAGCAACAGCTCAAAATTCTGATTGCCGAACCATGCGATCGAAACCCACCTTTGCAATCAGAATCAACATATACTTACTTTAAGCTTCCTATCTTTTCTTTGATTCTTAAAAACATCAGCATGTGACCCATTCACATTATGTAATAAGAATCTCCAAATAGGAACTTAATAGAGTTAGACAGTGGACTTTACCCGAAGTAGAGTCAAACCTCTTGACTTGATCAACCTTATGACCTTTCAGGTGAATAGGGCGGTTTCGCAATCAGTGTCCCTTCCTTTGGCAACAAAACACATGGACCCTTTGGTAATGGCACATGAGACTATCGCAGACTTAGCCTTTCTCTTTACCATTTGGTCAACCGAGTTGACTATGGCCGATCCCTTTCCATTGGGAAGAGAAATCTTTTTCTAGATATCCAATGCTACCATTGTCAATGTCCATTTAAGACTTGGGAAGTTGTTCTTTTAATCAAATTTGCTTTACTGGTGTTCCAAATCATTGCTGATTCCACAACACCAAGAAAATAGATAACATCATTAAGGGTCATGTCATAGTCTGCCTCATAGTAGTCCCAAAGAGACTCACTATGTTACTAAGAAAGTGATTGAACATCCAACTTTCACGAGACTTTGACACCCAACTCTCCCGGCTTGTCAATATGTGACTTTATCTCCAAGATGTGAGCACACATAGACTATGCTTGCCAATAGGGATTGAATGACTTTAAACTTTTCAAGAACTTGTGGGTGAGGGAGAATAATTGGAGGAGGTGGAGGAAGTGAAGCATGATGTTGAGGGACACCATCTTCAAGAGATTTGGGAAGATCATAGTTGTTTGAACCAGACATCTATAATGGGAGAAAATCAAGTTAGTTGATTCAAAGTCCTTAATATAACACCCAATATGAAATATTAAGGCTAGGACCCAACACAATATTTTATAATTTGGAAGAGGGATGCCGTAATCCAAGCTATAAAATATTTGAAGGTAGGCGAATGACGATTCACCAATTTCCACCATGAAAAACGAAATAATTTATTAGGTTTTAATTGGATTTGAAATTCCTAGATCTTTTGAGATTCATTGAACTTTTCAATGATCTTGAGTGTGCCCTCTCAAATTTTGTGACTGGGATGCTGAGGATCACAAAACAAGGTGTGAATAACCATACCAATTCACTTGGTACCCTTAATATTATCACCTAATCAATGTGTCGGTTAACCACACACGCTCCATTGATCTATGACAAACATTAAGTCACCCTTCGTGATCCTTACTAGTCCAAGTTAGTGTGCCGGTTAACCACACACGCTCCACCAACGACTTGGTAAGGTAGAAAGTGTGAATTCCATGGGCTAGCACCAAATTCACATTTTTCCTAAAGTAACTAAGATTGGGAATTAAATAAAACATTTAGTTACTTTATAATAATCATTATACTTTTAATGGGAATTTAAAGTCATTGTCCTACCCGTTCGGCTAACGACCCTCCACCAGTCAAGCAAGCGGTGGGTGAGAGTGGACACCCATTAAGTTGCCATTTTATAGGCAACAACCTTATACCCACCTTATAGACCGGCTTCGTGAATGAGGCCTACTAACGGTAGAACGACTTATTCTTATACATATATATAATAATTAACCATTAATGTTATAAATAGTATAAGGGTTGAATTTTAACTATTAAAACTCTAAGGGTTGGAATTAAAGTTTATTAAAGTGTGTGAAACTTTACAAATTCCAAAACTTGAGGGCAAGTTTTGTAACTATCCAAAACTTTTCATTTCATAACTTATGAATTAAAGGTTCATAAAAATGAAGACTCTTCATTTTCATGTAACTTATGTGTTTAAATGTGTGTTAAAGAAAAGTGACCTTTGGATATCCATAACTTGAGTACAAATTATGGACTCCATTAAAACACATAAATGATCAAGAATTAATTCTAAACAATTCAGCAAATAATTCCTATCATCTTCTAAATTCATAAGAACATGAACATGATCATCAAAATTTCAAGAATTATATGAACACATAAAAAACATGGAATTTTGATATATGCTATTGTAAATGGATTAGAACAACCATTACACCAACTAAAACAAGTTTTAAAACACCAAAACAGTTTAGGGTAATGTTTCTAGTCCATTTCCAGCAGCAAAAGTCGAAATTCTTCATTCTGATCATTCTACTCGCCGAGTGCACGAACCTACTCGCCGAGTAGGATGAATTTTGCCTTGAACTCGGCGAGTCCCCCCATGGACTCGGCGAGTCCATCAGCCAGACAGCAACAATTTCAACTTTTTTCACTATTTTGCATCAAGTATTCAAGAAAACAAGCCTAGGCTCTGATACCACTGTTGGGTTTTGAGCAATCTAACACTTCCTAAGTGTGCATGCAACCCTAATAAACCTTGGATCTATGTTTTCTTCTAAAATACATGCAAATAATAATTTCCAAGGTTTCTTCCTAACTAGCATAGTATAAGGATTATGAATCATAAAACTACTAGTAGAAATACATACCTTTTGATGATGGTTGATTGTTTGGAGTTTGAGAGCCTAGCACCAATAATGTGAATGCCTCAAATGGAATCACAAATCACCACAAACACTTGGAAAACTTTGAGAGAGTGTATACACACATAGAAAATCGGCCACACACACAAAACCACACTAGTGGCTATTTCATGCAACATAAGCATGCTTATATAGTGTACATGGTTAGGGTGAAACCCTAATAACCCATGTCTTTTCCTTTCCAAGGATCCATGGGTTAAAAGCTCCATGGATCATCCATGGAATTTCATATTAGCTTATCCCATTAACAAATGAGTATTAGCCCACACTATATAAAATATAATAGCCCATAATTTAATCAGTCTTCTTTTTAATCTCTAAATTAATTCATAATTAATTTAAGACTAAAACTAATTAAATAACATGACTTCATATTAATATATTATAACTTATAATATATTAATAAATCGTAAGTATACAATTCTCATAAAATTATCCATAAATCGTTTGGGTGAAGTGCAACCCAAATGGACCATGCCGGGCCGGGTCAAGTATGTACCAAATAAGTTATGGACTTAGACACCTTATCCAACAAGAAGACCTTGAAGCCCAAGGAGCTTAGAGCAAGGAGAAATTGTGGATCCGAATTCTACTCCATCTTAGCATCACTTTGAAGGTAACAAATCGTTACCTTGGCTCTCCCTTAGCTAGATCTCTTCATGCACGGGTTTAGAACCCTTTCTAGTGTATTGTTGTAGTATTTCTGGAGTTGGGGAAAGATTTGAGGTTGTAACTTCAGATATGGACTCCTTTAGCCCCTTATTGTCACAAAGTTGTAGTCTTTGTAAAGCTGTGGCCTTCCCCTTGCCTTAAACTTCTTCTTTAGCCTAGTTTTGACTCTTAAGACCTTGCATGCACATAAAGTTTGCAACTTTATGTGGTAACTAGGCCCTAGGAGGCGAGATCTATCAATTAGATCTTTGGAGTAGCTTAAAATCATCTGGACAAGAAATGGACTGCATGAACTCGACGAGTCGGATAAGCCAAATCAACGAGTTGGGAAGGGTTTTCATGTTCTTTAGTTTCTACATGGACTCGGCGAGTTAGTAAGAGGACTCTACGAGTCAGTTAGGGTTTCACAACTTCTCGAGTTCTAGAAGGACTCGACGAGTCAATGAGCTGCACTCGACGAGTTGGGTTAACATGGATTGTTGACCTTGATCGTTAACTTTGACTATGACCAAGGCTTGACCAAGTTTGAATTATGGGGGACATTTTGGTTGATTTGGGAATTTATGGAAAAGGATTATCGGTGGGTGTATGTGTTGAACTTGGAGTTGCATTTGATGGATTTTGACTTTATCACTTCAAGCTACTTGTGAGGTGATTTGTCCTCACTATACTAACATGGTTGAAGGAACCAATGTTGTCCCTTTACAAATTTGTATTCGGGTTATTGCATGATATGCTTATTGATTTACATCGTGGTAGTTAGGATGGTAATATGCTTAGTGACCTGGTTAGGTCGGTATCCTTGTATATAGGATGATGCTATGTTAGTGACCAGTTAGGCCTGTATCCTAGTTACAGGATGTTGCTATGATTAGTGATATGTTAGATCGGTTTGACTGTTATATATGCTAGAGTATGATATTTATGTGCACATGTTTGTTTGATTGGGGGTTGGGTTGAGGCAGTCCTTCTTTATGTTGAAGGCCAACATACCTAGGGCGGTTCGGATAACCTGAAGGCCCTGCAAAGGGGTTCAGTCAATCCAAAGGCCCGAAGAGCGGTCTGGATAGGTTGTAGGCCCTGCGAGGTGGTCCAGACATGCCAAAGGCTCAGAGAGCGGTCCAGGTAGGCTGAAGGTCTACAAGGCGGTCAAGTCAGGCTGAAGACTTATTATGCATGTTGTTTGCTTATATGTTATTGATATGTTTCATGGCGTTGGTATTTTGGGGGTAACTCACTAAGCCTTCGAGCTTCCATTTATCGATTATTGTTTCAGGTACTTCTGATGATCACGGGAAGGCGAAGGCGTGATCGTACAACTCCTCATATTTCATTATTTTATGATTTGATTATGGGATACTCTAATATTATACTATTTTGAAAACAAGTTTTGTAATAATCACATGTTTTGAAATGTTTTAAAAAGTTTAAATTTGGCATGATTTTTATGGATGTTACAGGTTGAAGTTAAGCTTCCTTGCTTAAAAATGTAGGATTTTGAGGGGAAAAAATGAGATATATAAAAAGAGAGAGAGAAATTGCAAAAGTTGAAAGAATTTTGGAGCTATCAAAGTATAAAGATCAAAAGATCAAAAATTTTGAAGAATCAAAAATTGAAGATACCAAAAATCAAACAAGAAAGTGTTAAATTCAAAGAAGTTGAAAAGCAAATATCAAAGAATAGATGAATTCCAAGAGCTCCATTGTGGTATCAAAGTTGTAATTTCTTTCTAGATTACATGTATGCTTGGGAAGCTTAACCAAAAATACCTTCAGGTTAAGAAAGATTTCCGAGGATGGATTCAGAGGGTTGCAAGAAATGAGTGTCATATAAACTAAAGGGTGAATGTTCATAAGGATTGTGAGTATTGAGGGTTGGAAAGTTTTTTGGAATTATAGATACAAATACATACATTGCAGTCTTGGCATAATTGTTGGGTTTAAAATGGATTGTTTATTCAATATTGGTAAATTAAAAATCAGTTTTCTTGGGGAAAGGCGAAGGTTAAGTGTGAGGTATTTTGATATGTGTATATCTCTATATATTTTTATATATCATATCTTAATATTTTAACCTTAATTATTGCTATTTAGAACTAAAATGTATTTATAATGCTTAAATTTATATTTTACAGGTATAATTGTTACTAGAGTGGAAAGGAAGCAAGAAGACTGGAATTAGAGTTGGATTTCAAAAAGCGGAAAAGATGCTGAAGAGGCCCATTAAGCCCAGCGTAATGGTTGTACGCCCAACATACTCTGAAATTGTCGAGTACGCCTAGCGTAGTGAGTCGTACACCTAGCGTACTAGGCTAGGTGTCCGGATCCAAATCGCGGTTATTTTCTTAGTACTCTCCGCATAAAATGACTTACGCCTACCTTGCGTAAGTCGATTCCAAAACCTATAAGTTGCGATTTTCGGCCAAATTAAGGGGACAACTCGATTTTTATTGATCCTTGGTTGATAAGTAACCTTCCTTCTGCCGATTTGAGAGTCTAGAAGGCGGCCAGAAGCCGTTAAGCTGACAAGAGCGAAGATCTGAAGGATTGGGGAGCGGATTCATGCCAAAGATCATGTAGTTTGTTGTTCTTACCAAGACTAGCATTCCACTATGATTCCATTATGTGCTACTTTCTGATTTGGGTGTTAAAATGTTTTACTTTGTGTTTATGATTGAATGAATCTTTGAGTTTATGGTTTAATTGCTATTTGGATTGTTTATTTTTATTTAATTTATTTGTCAAGTTTGATTGAAAGATCAATATGTATTAAAGATTGTTACTTTATTCCTTATTGCTGAATTAATAGACTTGAGATGAGCATTTTGACTGTGTTAATTTGAATCATAGTTGTCAATGACCATTGATGATTATGACTAGAGCTGGACTAAAACCTAGGGTTAGGAAATAAAGTGATAAACTTTAATGTGTGTGCATGAGTAGATGACCATTCTATGCATGATTTAACTCCTATGACCATTAGGGTTAAATAAGATCAAATCTTGCTTAATACAAACTAAATATTGATTTGCATGATTGTTTGTTCGCTTGATCAATGAATTAATAGTTGTGTTGAAATCAAATGATTAGTAGTCATGACAATGATGCTAGTCATATTAGGAATCGATGAATAATGAATAAATATCCATTGTATCGCTAGTCATATTAGGAATCGATGAATAATGAATAAATATCCATTGTATCAAATGATTAGTAGCCATGACAATGATGCTAGTCATATTAGGAATCGATGAATAATGAATAAATATCCATTGAGATGTAATTTATCTAAATCAAAGTACTTAAAGAGATTTGTCTTCGGTCGGTTTATGGAGATTTGCAGTTTAATAGGATATTTGAGATTTAATTTAATAAAACCCTTATTGATTGCTTTTGTGTGATTTGTGTAACCTATAATCAAGAATTCGAAATTAATTCACCATCGTTCCCTTGCGCTCAACACCTGGTTCTACCACAACTATATTATTGCACGATTAGGTACACTGTCTAGTGTATTTATTAGTCTGGTTAAGATAAAATCTATTTTATAAATTTAGAACTTAAGTAATTAAAAAATATATAAAAACACACATCATGCTACATCTCATCTTTAATCTATTTCTCACTTATCTTTAATCCATTTCTCACTTGTATTATGTTATATTTAAGTGACTTGTCCTCTCGGGTAAACTTTTAATATTTCCGATACATATGTCCATGCTTTTATGAACTATATTATCATGGGATACATAGCTAAAAGTAGCAAATTATAACTCATCTTCCTTGCTTGGTCATATTCTGGTTTAGACAACATACTTTTATTTTCTTAGCTATAATGAAAATTATAACTCATCTTCCTTGCTTTCATGTTGCCCAACATTCATAATTAAAATCATACACCTCTAAGCCATCAATAATTATATTAAAAAGTAGCAAATTTCACAGTATGAATAAAATGTCGTTGCGAATACCCAGTTGACATATAAAAGAACGAGTTGACGTAGGTACAGAAAACGGGGTTATGACTCCGTCTTCATGTTATAAAAGACGAAACGGAGACCGTATGAGAACATCTCCTCATTCTCTTCATCAAAACCGCAGAGAGAGATAAATAGAGAGAGAGAGAGAGAGAGAGAGAGAGAGGGGGGGAGGGAGGGAGGGCCCTATCTTTCATCACAGGTTCTTTGCTTGATCTTCGTCACAATTCTTAACTATATTAACACGAAGACAACTCAAAACAGCAACAGATTCAAATATTACAATCCACTTCACCTGAGAATTGAAGTCCTGTTGTTGAATTTCTTGTAGAAGCTGAATTCCGCGGAAATATTTGACATTCAGATCAAAGGTATGCATCTGTTGATCCTTTTGGTAGTTTTCATCTCTTTCGATCTGTACTTCTGTATTTGATTCTTCGTTTTGTCCATTTTCACGGTAAGTTTTGCTTTTTCATCACTCTGTATATGATCCTGGTTTGATTAGTTACTCGACTATTTTAGACTAGTTGTCTAGTATTCTGCTTTCATTTGAATTGTTTAGTGTTAACAGTACGTCAGCTTAATTCATCAACAGATTCCAGCAATCCTGTTGTTTATGAATTTCGCTAGACTAAAGAGCTGAAAGAATTTGAATGTACTAGGAGAAATCTAAGAGATTTTCTCGGAGATTTTACTTTTTCGTTTTTGAGTTTTGATAAAGTGGTGGAATTCATTGCATCTAACAGAATTGCGTACACAATAGCGTGAATACACTTCTGAGTTTCAAGAGGAGAAGTCGCAAACACAGTGGCTTCATCTAACTGCGCTGCTTCTACTGGATCTGGCCAGCTAATTTGAATCCGTAAAGTCTGACTCTGGTTTCCCGCGATCTAAGCGAAGAACGGGATGTCAGTTATATAAAATTGCCACGACTAAATCGATCGGAATCTGAGAAGCAAAATCTCCAAATTAATCTTCCTTGAGACGCGGAGATGGAGTTTTCTCAACCCCGACCCTGTGGAGCCCAAGGTACCATCATATAACATCTCTCATACACAAACGTACAGCTCAAGTGGTTTTCTGTGGTTGCGCGTGGAGCGGCGCGTGTGTTTGTATTGAGAAAAATTAACACCAGCTTTGTGTAACGTTGATTTTGCAGGTGCTAAGCCCACGCATGACTTTCTTTCACTTTATTCACCTCCCCAGCAAGATCCTACCCCCAGCATTCCCGGTATATTTGCACCCTCTTCCATTCCAATTACTTTAATCAATCATCATCATCATAAAGATGAGTCAATTACATATGGATGTGAGTGAAACATCATATCAATTGAAATGCGATTGATATGTTTTACCTCATCGACACGATCACACAACCAAAATTTCATATTTCTGTGACTTGATTGATGTGCATACACTTTTTGATTTGCGTGCGAATCAATTATCAAGATAACATTTAATCGAATGACATGAAATCTGATTATCCAAACAAACCCACGAATTAGGTGGTACCCGTGAACCCGATACTGGGTCCGGGGACATAGACACAGTCACAAGGTTCTGGTAGGCCATTGATCATTTGGATTTTAGCCTCACTGACACAAATTTATAATGTCGCTGATATCGATTGGGATTTCTTGTCAAAACTATTAAATTATTTGATCTTAATTTTTATTCAGGTGGTTTCCTTAAGACTCACGACTTCTTTCAACCATTGGATCAACAAGTTGAGAAAGAAGGAAATAAGTTTGACCATATTCTTCCTGGGGGAATAGCGACATACAGCATTAGTCAAATATCATCGTCATCTTATTCATACATGAATATGAATCAAATTCAAAGCCAAAAGGTAGTTCCAAAGGCTGAAGGGGTTGAGATATCGGGTGCACAATGTCAATCAAGTAGTATCAATAATAACAATGATGAAAACTCAAACTGCAGTTCTTACACAGGGAGTGGTTTCACGTTTTGGGAAGAATCTAATGTAAACAAGGGTAAATCGGGAAAGATTGGAATGCCTTGGATGACGTCACATTCTAAAGCTGTTAACACTGGTGAAAAGCCCAACAGCCCACGCTCAAAGCACTCTGCTACAGAACAGCGTAGAAGGAGTAAAATCAATGACAGGCATGTTTCTCTAACCCTAATTTTCACTTCAGGATTTTTTTTTTTTTTTTTGGTGAGATTGATTTATAGAGTTTTGTAAAACTTGTGCAGATTTTCGATGTTGAGAGGAATCATCCCTCATGCTGATCAAAAGAGAGATAAGGCGTCATTTTTGTTAGAGGTATAGTAAAGGCAGGGGGGGTTTTGAAATGTAAGGGTAAAATGGTCAATTTTATTGAATACGTGATATATTTGTAGGTTATTGAATACATTCAGTTTCTACAAGAGAAGGTGAACAAGTATGAGGATTCATACCAAGGAAGGAACAACAAACCTCCATTGGTAAATTCATACTTCCACATTTTCTAAGATATAAAAATAGGATCAAACAAATCAATAAAAAGTATATTGGGATTTCTTGTATTTAACATTTTTCAATTTATTTGTTTTTTTTTTCTAAAAGAACAACATACCAACTGATGAACCACAACTTCCAAACGGCATAATAAGCGTTTCAACCATGTACTCTCAAGGGTGAGAATCTTTACCATTTTTTCTCATTTATTATGATATTTTTTTTATGGAGTGAAAATAAGTTTTGAATTTAATTTAAAAAAAAAAAAAAACAGAATATCTAGTGCTCTAACACAAGCGTTAAAGAGTTCGGGTGTAGATTTGTCAAAGGCCAACATCTCTGTGGAGCTTGATCTTGGAAAGAGATCAAGCACCAATCTGAAGGTACTGTTTAGGTTATGTGTTGTCTGGATAAATTAATTTTTTCTATAAATAATCGATTATACAAATGGAAAAATTATATATATATATATATATATATATATATATATATATATATATATATATATATATATATATATATATATATATATATAACGTGGTAGGACTTAATGAAAATATTTATGTTTCATGATAACAAAAGGAGAATGAGAGCCCTTCCATTGAGGAGAGTGGTGAAGGGTTGAAGAGGTTGAAGAGGAGGAGACAGTAAAAGTTGGTATAACAAATTCAATTATTTTGATCATTTGTTAAGGGGTCCTTTTTTAACATATTGAGGATCATTTATGCATTATTTTGTCTTCAAAGTATATTGTACATGTGCTTTTTCTTTCCTTTTTTTTAATTTTGTCTTGATAGAACTGTATTATTAAGATGATTGGGAGATGAAGAAAATAATAGACTTATAATTTTTAGTGGAAGTAGGGTCCAGAATTTGGATGGTTTTAACGTTTATATTCATAAAACTCTAATAACTTTATAGAAATAAAATTTGCGTTAAAAGAATTTGTACTTTTAATGTTGCTTAGTTTTGAATAGGTTGCATTAACCGAACCTAGTCTTCGAAATCCTTAACCGTTATAATCGAGCCTTCATAACCAATTACAAGGAAAAGCCATTTTTATGAAAAATAAAATTTAATTAAGATTAATAATTTAAAATACAAAAAATTTGATAACAAAGGAACCCCTATAAAAATGAGATATTTAACGTGTTGGGTTTCAAAAGTGTATAACCAGTCGAACCTAATTGGGCCAATGATCGGAGCCTAATAGGCTCCACGAGTCCACGTTAGGCTTGGACTCAAATCGATTAACAAGTATGTACGTTATTTTGGGTCCGACTTCTTGATAATCCATAAACATAAAAATGAGAGTAAATTACTGAAATGGTTCCTATGGTTTGGTCAAAATTACATGTTTGGTCCCTAACTTTTTTTTACACTCGGATCGTCCCTGTGGTTTGATTTTATTGCGTTTTTCATCTCTTACATACATAAAGTTACGGATCAAACGTGTAATTTTGACCAAACCATAGGGACGAAAAACATAATAAAATCCAACCACAGGGATGATCCGAATACAAAAAACAAAAAAAAAAGTTATAAGTTACTCTATAACAGAAAATGAAATAGATTCATTCAAAACCTCATTCTTTGACTTCAACAAACACCTTCCACAAGAAAAATTATGACAAAGTGAAGATTCCACCCACCACGGAAGCAATTTGCTAGGGAGAAAATGCAAAATTATAGCTTGATATATAAAAATTGGAAATTTCATTCATATTTTTATAAATTTTAAATATTACTTTTATATCCTTATAAAATTATAAACTACATATATGTCCTTATATTACCTTTCCCGACTTAAAAATTAGTATTGAACCAATTTAATTAGGATTTAATGTAAGATAATAAGGATAAAATAGCCTTGGAAATTCTGAGAATTGTGATTTCACTATCAAATCAAAGTATTGGGTGGTAATCCCTAATCTTTGATTGGATAAGACTCAGAAGAGAAAAGAACAGAGAATGAGTATATGAATTTTCGTAAGTACCAGAAAAAACTGACAAAATCGGTTAAATACCTTCTTTGTCTGAAAACTGTCAAAACTGTCATAAAACAGTTTGGCAACAGTCAACAAACTGTCATAAATTCGGGTTTTCTATAAGAATTAATATCAAGTCAAAAACGGATCAAATATTCTAAATTTGGATTTCTGATGCATTTTCAATACAACAATATAACCCAAATAAAAAAATTCCGCGCTGACCTGGCAGCTCGATCCCAGCCAGGGGCTCTGCCCCTTGGACCCCGCTCCCAGGGGCGCTGCCCCCGGACCCCCGTTTGTTCAGGGGTTTCGCCCCTAAATGACAGTCTATTTTTAATCTTGAATAAACTTAAACAAGTGTGCACTCCACACCTTCCTTACTTGTTTAATATTTATCAAGATCACTTTTGGTCAACAAAAGTAATCCCATTACACTTAAATCACATTAGTGAAACAAATCGCCAACATTTAACCATTGAAAAGCTTCAAAACATTTTTTCTACTCTTCAGAAGTAGTTTTTCTCCATTAATTAGATCATATTTTCACATATCATTTTTTACTTCAACTAATGGGTCGCCAAGATCTTCATATATGCAATCACTTTTTATGATTATCTTCTACATAATTTATGTCATGGATTAAGGAGCCAATGTACAAAAAGTGAAAAATATTTCCCCTCCCACAACTTAAGAAAGGCACGACCTATAAACATACACACTAAAAGATGACGAATTACATGTTCTAACGTCTTGCTAGCCTTTTAATATATTTTGCGGTTCAATAAAAAAAAGTAAAAGGCGAGGAAGGTTGCCCGTCATTGGTTCAATTCCAGTTCTTCCAACATATTCCAAATTTTACACATGCATATAACCCACACCCCTTGCCCTTTCTTTCGAAAAAAATCCCCCTTTCACTCGGATCATCATCACCATACACCAAATTAATCAAGCAATGTCATAGTTCAATTCCAATTCTTCAAACATATTCCAAATTTCCAAAACGTTCCCTTTTCTTTTATGATATTTATTAGCAATCAAAGTTTAGATCCCACCTAAAAAGCCACATTAAAAACCCTCGCTCAACTATACCAAAAGTGTAAGGTTTGTTGGTAATAAATTTTTCGAGGGTATGAAATTTTGAATTTTATAAGTTTTTTAATATTAAATTAATTTATTCCTTATATATATATATATATATATATATATATATATATATATATATATATATATATATATGTGTGTGTGTGTGTGTGTGTGTGTGTGTAATTTTAAACTTTGTAAAGATATAGAAGTAATATTCAAAATTTATAAGGATATAAATGAAATTCTCCTAAAATAGGGAAAGAAATTAAGATCGAACTAATAATCAATTTTTTTATGTAATTATGAAAACCCTGATGTGCTAAAGATAGTTTATAAGTAAACTCATTTAAAATACAAACTTAGTTTTATATTTATAAAATCTAACAAACCAAACTGAGTATCAACAACACAATGAACCTGATAAAATATTACATAGTTTGATAAGTAAGGGTGTTGAATATATGGAGAATAGAAGTGTACTAATACATCAGTATCATCTTAGTAATCAATCTTGAAGAAAACATATAAAAGGAAATAAGTGTCACTCAAATAGATAGCAAATAAACAAGCAAACAAACATAACAATCATGACTAACTACATAGATAACATAATCTGAAGGTACTCATATTTGTATTTAATCACTCATCATTCTAATGATGATTTCATTTAAAAAGATATTGATGTGTTGTTCACTGATTCTCATTGATTAGATCAGATGGTCAAGTCATTAATCATATGATACTAAGTTGTCTATCAACAATGATAGATCCCCTAGACGCAGTCCATTATTTTGTACCATGAAAAACTCAATGAATATGATCAGTCTCAGGGTTAGTGGAAACTGGTGTGTCCTATACATTACTAAACTGTTTTTTTTGTTTAAAAAAAAAAACACGTAATATAGATTTTGATTTGTTCGTTTTCGTTATTTTGTTTCATTTAAAATTTAAAAGTACTAATAACTATAAGTTACATTAAAGATTTATACATTATTAAACTGTTTTTTTTGTTTGTTTTCTTCATATTTACCAGACTTGAGAGATGTTTGTTTTCTCTATAGCCAGAAAAATTAGATGTATGTAGATATTATGAATGTAGAATTTAAATAACAAAAGGTTGTTAACTTATAAATAATTTGATATAGCATAATGATATAAATTCAATTATATTTTGTCATATTATCATTAATAACTTTATATAATAATGAAGTAAGTATGTTATTAGTTTAACAAAATAATTTAGATACGGAAATTAAACCGGAACAAATTTTTAAAATAAAAATCGAAGAAAAAAGTACAAGGAGCAAAACATCATAAAAATGCATTGTTTACCTTACATCTAGTTTATTTTTCAAGATTTTTAAGTTGTCATGTTTAAAAAATCAAAAAATAATTTATTTGTGTTTCAACGAGCTTATCAAGCTTTTTTTAATTCTTTTAAATATATCATTTATTAATTATAAAAAAATGTAATTTTTTTACATGCTTTTATATGTCATTTTATATATTTCATCAAATTTATTGGCTAATTTACAAAACATTATATTTTATCAAATAGTAGCTAACTTTTTACGGTGGCGGAACCAGGAATTTTCATATGGGGTACAAAAATTGTCAATATATATTATATGTAGTTATCCAATATCGAACATTAAAAAACATGTTATAATCTCTTTAGTTGGGGGTATAATTAAATCAAAAATGTTTATAAATAATATTTTTATATATATAAAATAACTTTTTACAGTATCCTCACCGTCTCATCTAGCTCCGCCACTGACTTTTTATTTATCAATTTATCTTTCAGATAACAACTATCTTTCTAAATAACAACTATCTTTCCAGTTAATCGGCATAGCTTTAATTTGCAAACTCAGCATATTCATTACGTCTTTGTCTAATTTAAGTTAATTGGTTAAAAAACATTAATAGTCGCTTCAAAAATTAAATACATTTGAAAATATATACATGTTTTCAAGTGTAATTGTATTTTTCATTTCTTTTAATATCAAAATTTTATTCGCAATGATGTCATTTTCCGTCTAAAAAGTCGGTTGAAAAGTCAACTTTTGAAATATTCTCACAGCTTTTATTGTTTTTAAACATTTTTGGAATATGCCATTGATTCTTTAAGGATTATTTAGAAATCAAACTTTTACTTCATTATTTTCAAAGATGTAATTCAAATTCAACATGATTTAATTATTCTAACACGAACTTTCAACAAGATGGGGAAAAAATATCCAAATATCATGTGGATATTATTGTGGAGGGAGAACCCTTCCAATCCATTCAACCCATGCAACATTAGATATTTATTAGTTTTATCTCTATTATTTATTTTTCTCTTTTTCAATCCATGACATATGGAAATAGCATCTTTCCTAACACATTTAACTCACTCAGATAAAAACGTACAAAACAACATAAGTTAGTCTTAAAGCACATGATACACACACAAAAAGAGAGAGAGAGAGAGAGAGAGAGAGAGAGAGAGAGAGACCGTTGAATGAAGCAAATGAGCGGTACCACTCTTGGATGGGGATTACAGGCAACCCAATCCAGCTCTTCCCTAGCCACTCCAACGAGCTTTAAGGACATATTATAAAAGGATGTTCACCTTATTTTCTCAATTATTTTAGCTGATTTCATAGGCGGATTTACTAGGGATTTTGGGGTGTCTCGGGATGCCCCTCAAAAAAAATTTAAGTAGTGTAAAAATTTTCGAAAAATTCATTTCATGTAGCGGTTATACTTTGGAGAAAAAAAGAAATTGGTCTACCCTAAAAAAAATTCAGGTTATTTCTAAATTGTCCAAAATACAAACTAACTCAAAATGGTGAAAAAATTCAGGTTATTACTACATGGTCCAAAAAATTGAAGACTCATTTGCGTAATAGAATAGATGATGATTTTATGAAGGATGTTTTGATTTGTAATGTATAAAAGGAAGTACTAAAGGATGGTAAAACCGATAATGTAATTACTTACTTTCGTAAAATGAAAAAGCGAAGATGTAAACTTTAAAACGTAACTTTGTTATGGAAGTTGAACTTTATGTCTAATGAAACAGTGTTTTTTTTATTGTATATTACACAATTTTTTTCGGGATACCCCTATACTTTGACCGTGGCTCCGTCACCGACTAATTTGATATTTTTTCAAAGAACTTTTTTAAATAATCATTTGTAGCTTCGTTGCTTAAAGGGTGAGTATACCATATTTTTCATATGTCATATCAATTCTACATCATTCTTTTTTCTTTTCCCATATTATCTTTTTTCTCTTTCCAAATTTCCCAATTGCATGGAAATGGTCTTTCCTTTTTTCACTCTTTTGATACAAGTAAAAAAAACAAAATATAAGATGAAAATAAAAAGAGTTGTGGGAAACTATGGGGAAGGGAAGCTGCACGCGAGTGGTACTACCGTACCACCCGCGGCAGTGTTCCTGTTGGTACCACGCTTCCTACAACCACCTTTTCGATAGCACTCCATTTAAATCGTATCCTCTTAGAGTTACAAAATCATTTATTTGCAGTCTCCTATTTAAAGTGTTATCTTTATTATAAATCGACAAGAATTTTGCAACTCACATATCAAGTTCTCTTTTAATATGTATTTCAAAACTTTGTCCATTCTCGGGATGTATAATTTATTCAAAAGATTGACACAAAAGAAATAAGTTCTTATCATTTTTATGTAATTTACATACCTATCACAATTTCAGAACAACATGCAATAATTTTGAAAATCCTATTTTTCTTGATTTTTTAAGCTTTTGAATGTTAATTTTGTGTGTAAATGTTCTATAGTATGTAATAATTAACTAGAAATGTTACATAGTAGTTATACACGCTAAAAACCTATTTTGAAACTCCATAGAAAAATTCGGAACTATTATGAACAGTTTTGAAAGTTTGCATTTTCTTTATTTTTTAAGGTTTTTAGTTTGAGTTTCGTGTATATATGTTATACTTAATAAACGGGTAAACATAGTATAGTGGTCCTGAGTTATTTATATACATTGAGAACAAATTTCAATGTTCCATGAACTCGCACAACAATTTCAAAACTTTGTATTTTCTCTAGGTTTTTGTTTTTGAGTTTTAGATTTGTGTATTGGTGCTTAATAATTTGCTAAAGTTGGTATATAGTGGTTTGGATTTATGTATACACACTGTCAATTTTAAAACTCTTGTCATTACTTAGAACAATTTCAAAACTCACATAAACAAATTCAGAACTGTTATATAGTATTGTAGTTTTGATTATATAAATTAGAAAAAATCTACATTTGTTTTCGAAATTCATGAAACAACTTTGAAACTTGGGTTTTTTCCCCCTTGGTTTTATTGTTTTTTGATTGTTGTATTCGTTAACAATTGTAAGTTGTTGCATCTCCATTGTCCTCTAACCAATATAACAATACTCAAGAAATGATGAATAAGTAGATATCCCTCAAGAATCTTTTTATAAATCCAATTCAATTATGTACAATTCGTTAGAAAGATCTAGGAACCGATAAAAAAAAAGTGTCTAATACTAATCTTTTGCTAGAGTTTCTATCAACCCAGGAAGTAGATATTTATAACTAAATCTTTGGATAGAGTGGTAGATGTTTAGGAAATATGTTTGAAATTTATGTTATATGTAATTTCTTTTTGATAATTAAATTTATGAGTTATTTAATGTCAATCAAACATATCGTATGATTGAATGTAAATATCAATCCCATTGATATAAATTAATTCATAATGATTATACTTAAAACAGATTAACATAATCTAAATGCCCCTACATAAGTTTGGTAATTGTGTTGGATTCTTGTTTGAGGGGTGGCCGGGTGGGCTTTTGTTTAATAATAATAGATATTATCATTATAATTATAAATTAATAATAACTAACAACAATAGTTCTTAATACCACATCACCAATTAAAATGCTAGATAATTCGTTTTTATTTTCTAATGCCACATGAGAAAAAGTGAAAAATAAACCTGCCTAACACACCTAGTGGGGATGATTTTTCTTTATTAAAATACAAAATTTTTATGGTTAAATAACAAAAGAAATTCTATAAGTAGTTACAACTTCATAAAAAAGATCTTTTAACAAATACTCATACACCAATAAAAGTCAAGTCAATTTGATTTTGTACACGCATCTCTATGTGGATGTTTTCCCCTTCTACCCCAGATAAAATAATGCCCACATCATTATTAAGAATGTGTCAACATATCATTAACAATTCTAAAGAACATACACAACAATTATTAAAGGTATTTTTAAAAGCTTAGAATAAAAGCCACTTTCTTGCATTATTCAAACATGTCACACGATGCAATTCACACCCCAATTGACATCTTTATTTATTCCAAAAAAAAAAATCTCTTGGTATATAATGCCTCCACCAGTTAATACACAAATCTACTAGTCAACAAATAAAAAAAATTATCCCACAAATTATACATACAAAAATGAATGAATTAAGCTAAAATAAATTTATATCTGAAATATTTTTCTTGTAAATGAACGAGTTGTAACCAATATAACCCCGGAATGCCAGGGTGATAACTATACATGAATCATAGTTATTGACAAAAATATTTAAAAAAAAAAAAAAGAGTAAGAGATTCATAAATCACCGCCTCTTAAATCAGGTTGTTGCAGGACCGGACTAGACTGTATTGAATAGGACAGGACAGAACAGGACAAGACTGGTACACATTAATGAAAATTGTTGGATGCATGAATCATTGGATTATATTGACAGGTTCATTTTGTGATGAGGGATGAAAGCATTCCTCTGGATTTGCATAAAAGTAATCTTCTTCTTTGGGTTTGTCTGGAATCACCAATCTTTTTGTGGGGTTACCCATGCGATTTGCATGAGCATCTTTCACAGCATTTGAGAATTCATCCCAGTTTAATAATTTACTTGTGTATTTGTCTATTAATTCAACAAGTAATCTTCTATCCAATAATATCGTCTTCTTGAAACCCAAATATCTGTAAAAGAAAAAACATTCAAGATTCTTGAATTTTGCTTTTGACTAATTTTTGGCTGAACCCATAAAGTTTCAAGAAAAAAAATTTTGAATTTTTATCAAATTTTATCAAATACCTCCGATGACCTTCAACGACTTTGGCCATATTTCCATCAAAAGTAGGGACAAAAATGTCACTTTCCAGTGATACAAGATAATCCAATGCTGCCATTTGAGACGAGTGGTTCTGAAAAAACCCAAGCTCATCTGCTCCCAAAAGAGTCTCTTTTCTCACCTGTCATTTGTAATATACATTAACCTAAAAAAAAAAAATAAAGAAAGAAAGAAAGAGAATCTTGAAATTGATTTTGTTATTTTATAATTTATATACTACAGTAAATTAATTACTAACCAGATTTGGATAGGTGGCTTTAAGACTAGCCATTCTTCTTTCTCCACCATATATTTCACCAGCAGCAATGTAAATCTGGATGTCATTATTTACCCCAAGTGCCCTTAATGCAAGAGCAGTTTCTTCAGGAGTTAAAGGGCATAACCCGTCTTTTCGTTTTAATTCAGAGTTTATAATCTTTTCTTTCCACCAAGGGTAAGCATACCTGCCAAAGAAAGTTATAAGAAAAAGATAACAGATGAGTGGTGATGGTCAAAGTCAAAAAGTCAAACCTCATTCGTGTCAACTCTTCCACTTCTTCATCATTGCATCCTTGAGTACAACCAGAAAATGCTAACATGTCCATTTCATATCTGAGGTGGAGGACTAAAAAAGGTCCTTTTTGTTTTAAAAGATTCACAACTCGTTTACCCAGTTCTTCAATTTGACTAGTGAATCTCAAAGCACTGAAATTTACTCGACATCTCAGCTTTTGAAGGTCAAAGGGTTGACCACTATTGGCAAGGCGAGCATCGGTTCTATTCAAATGCAAAACTTTGAATCTTTGAATCAAAGGAAGAATCTATACATATAAACACAACAAATTTTCTTGTAAACTTTGTGAATCGACATATATTATAATTTATAAATTTATAAATAAAATTATACCTGGTTGTGGTAGTATGAAATATCAGACCAACTAATGGGAGGCATGGTATGTATGAGTCCTAATTCCACTCTCTTTTTAAGCCTAATTGGAAGCTCTTTAAGTATCCGAACTTCATCTCTCAAAGATGTTATGAAATGATCAACATCAAAAATGTCCTCAAACTCACTGCCATTTATTTAGTAATAACAACAATAAGTCAACTAGTCAACTGTCAAGATTGTTTATGCAGAAAAGTGAGAGAATATGGCGTACCTTGGATCAGCCCAGAAAGAAGATTTGTCCAATTCAGGAACAATGAGAGTAACATTCAAGTATCTTGCAATTGCAACCATGTCACATATCTGCATATGAAGATATAATTGAAGTGATGATCAATTTATTTGTTTCTACAACAACCAATGATTATTCTTGTGGGATCAAGTCATACTGAAAGAACTCACAGCAGATCGCATTTGATTTAGTCCTCCATTACATGAAATCAGTAGGTAACCATTGTTCTTGTAAACCCCTACATACAAAAATGCACATTAGGACAAAGGCTAATTGGTTCGATTATCACTAAAACAACAACATAATCACCAAAAAAAATAACAGGTTAGAAGAATAAAGAACTCACTCTTGGGTGGAAGAACTCTAGCAGGAACCATGGGCAACAATTTGACATCTAAAGCAGAAGCAGAAAGAGTCTCACGAGAAGGCCAGCCTTTCAAAACCATAGGCCCCCATGTATCTCCTAATGCCGTCAACTGAACCAAACAAGTCCACAACAACACCGCTGTCGTGGCCCTGATCATCCACAGCTTCGTTTTAGAAGATTTTGCATATGAATTTCCTGTCAAACTCTTCAGTTTTTCTACTTTACTATCTCCTAATCCTTTCAATTTCATGGTTTCAAAACCATAAATCACCTGGAAACCCTAACACTCCATCACAATAATCTATATACCACACAGGAATTCGCTATATTGACGACTAAATAAATGAATAAATACGTATGAGATATGAGATATCGTTATCGAGATGCACAATCTCCTAAATAGAAGAGATGATTGATGATTTGATTCCACACTAAGCTACCAAAAGAGAAGCAACATTAACCACTAATTCAGTTTAATTAAATCTCAGAACAAAATGTACCAAGATTCATTTCCTCCAATAACATGCAACGAAACCGTAGCTTTTCAATAACACGTTCCCAAAAGCAAAGTGGATCTCGAAAAAAGTCATTTAAGCAATTTCAATTTTGACCAAAATTTCAACAGCTAGTCTGAACAGCAGCAGATTACAGCTAATCGAGATCGTTTTCGAGAAGAAACAGTGTTGATGGTCCTTATAGCTTGGAACCGGCAATTAACTATGGCAAGTGATGAGAAGGTCGCCGGAATGAGAGGGCGTCGGTTGCCGGCAAAGAATAACGAGAGAGAGAGAGAGAGAGAGAGAGAGAGAGAGAGATGTGCTTGTGATGTGTAGCTGCTTTTTACATACTCTTTCAACTTTATTCTCTTTGGAGTTTTATGGTTTTTTAACGGGCAAATTAATTATCTTCAACAGCTATATTTATCCTCAGAAATAACAATTTTTTTTAGAAACGTGACATAAATATAGAATACAAAATATTTTTTGTATAGCAACATTGTGTGTCATTACTACTCCTTTCAAATTTTCTTTGTTTTGAGGTGTAGGTTTTAATATGGGATAATAACTTGATAGGGTAAGATATTTTTTGAAATGTACATATTTAGTCCTTATTCTTTTTTCCTTGTAAAATAAACCTTTATACTTTATTAATATGTATACATTAGGTCCTTTTCACCGGATTCTACAGATTTTGCTGACGTGGAAGGGTTTATTTTACAAAAAAAAAAAGAATAAGGACTAAATGTGTATATTTCAAAAAGTATCTTACTCTATCAAGTCATTTTCCCTTTCTTTTATTTTGTTGAAATGAAATACCCAGGTGGCATCCACATATCCACAACGAGATTTTTCCAACTTTTATTCATCATGAAAAAAAGGGAGAACCCTGATCTCCGGCGACTCCTTTGTGTGTTCCTACACATCACTGGTAGCAAAGAGGAATGATGGCAAAAACAACAAGGTCGAAGGGGGAGACAGGAGGAAGTAGAGACGGTAGTTGGCTTCGAGGAGCTGCTTGGTAACCCCCTCGTCGATTCTTTCTTCTTTTTCTAGCAACATATATCTCAAAGATGGAGGCAAAGAGAGATAAATCGGAGAAACACAATAGGTAAAGGGTGTTTGGCTGTTGTTGTTCGACCGGAAGGAAGGGAGACGAGAAAGAGAAGGGTCGCCGCCCTTTTCTTGTTGTTGGAGGATCACCCACCTCCGGTGACTAAGCTAATTAATTGCTATTTAGTGTCACTTGTGCTTCCACATCAGCAAAACCTATAGAATCCAGTGAAAATGACCTAATGTACATATTAATAAAGTATAAAGGTTTAGTTTACAAAAAAAAAAAAGAATAAGGACTAAATGTGTACATTTCAAAAAGTATCTTACCATATCAAGTCATTTTCCTTAAAAGAAAATTCGTATATGACCGGTATAGCCGGTCACAAGGACTGCATTGTTACAAAAAATAAAGTATAAGGGTTTATTTTACAAGAAAAAAAAAATAAGGACTAAATGTATACATTTCAAAAAATATCTTACCTTATCAAGTCATTCTCCCTTTTAATATTTTGCATTCCGATTTTTTGTTTTTCCAAGATTTTAGTTTTGTTTAGATTTAGGAATGATTTTAAATGTTTTTATTTTAATTCAAGATATGAGTTTTTATTTGATTTTAAGGCTTTCTAATTCTAGCTTCTACCACTTAGATTTTCTTATAGTCGATTTATTTTTTTAGTTTTTAGATTTTGTATTGTGGTGGTGCTAAGTAGTGGTGTGTTGCTAACGGCCGAAAAATGGTAATAGTTGTTGAACACTACTGACATATTCAAAAAGACATTTAATATTTTTATTACGAAATTTAATAGTATTTGAACAAAATTAAACAAAATTTATTTAATGCAAATTATAGAAAATGATAAATAAAATAAGAAAATGAATTGCTAATAGTAGAAAGTTATAATAATTATTGAAGTTACATGTTAATGATTATATTTTATTAAAAACGATTCTAAATGGTGATAAAATTACAAAGTTTCCAAATTTTGCAATGGGAAAACTGCAATAAAGTCCTTATATATTGGGCTCATAATCGATTTAGTCCTTATATATATTTTTTATTCAATTAAGTCCCAAATACCGGTAATCGTATTCAATTTAACCCTTTGACATGGTCAATAGGTCATCCAACTTTCAAAAATTACATTTTTGGCTCAAATTTCAAATTTTATTACAAAGTTGGTCCAAAATTTACACTTTTGGCCCAGATTTTAAATTTTTTTACAAATTTGGTCCAAAATATACCCTTTTTGCCCAAATTTTAAAATTTTATTATGAATTCATCCTAACTTTAGTTTTTTTTACAACTTTTTTCTCAAAAAATTGTTTCTAATATGTTTTTTCTTTATAAACTCATATTTATACAAGAAAAAACATATTTTCACATAAAAATCTTATTTTTTTTCTATATAAAAACTTTTTTTGTATATAAAATATCTAGTTATAAAAATAAGTTTGGATTATTTGTGTGATATCTCTTAAAAAATCAATTAAGAAATTAAAAGTAACCCTAAATTATAAAAACAAGTTTGGATTATTTGTTCTTTAATCACATTTATATGAAAGTTTAAACTAGTTACATTATATATGAAAGTTTAATATATATAATATAATAATATTATATTTTATTCGTAAGAATTTTTTTAGGAAAAAAGTTAAAATCATAACTTTGATATATTTTTTATAACTTTTTAATAAATATATTATCTAAATAAAACATATCCATTCATGACACGTGTCCGATCTAGGTTGTGATTTTTTATTGCCAATCAACCTCTTCTTACTTGGATTATTTATAATCTTGTATTTCCTTTCTTTTTTAATGCATGTTATATGGAATATCGGTTGCAATTTGTTATCGATAAATATGTTTTTAGGGGAGTGAGAAATGACCAAAAATACAATAGCAACATAAATATATAAAATATTATAACTATCAATAACACAATAGAATACTTTAACTAAAGTTCTAGAGAATTTACACATGAGTTTGGTTAAAAAAATTCATTATGAAGCTCAACTCAAGCATTTTTCAGGTCTTTGAGTAATTTTTTTTAACCAAACTCATGTATAAATTCTTTAGAACTTTAGTTAAAGTATTATATTGTGTTATTGATAGTTATAATATTTTATATATTTATGTTTCTATTGTATTTTTGGTCATTTCTCACTCCCCTAAAAACATGTTTATCGATAATAAATTGCAACCAATATTTCATATAACATACATTAAATAATAAAGGAAATACAAGATTATAAATAATCCAAATAAGAAAAGGTTGATTAGCAATAAAAAATCAAAACCTAGATCAGACACGTGCCATAAATGGATATGTTTTATTTAGATAATATATTTATTAAAAAGTTATAAAAAAATATATCAAAGTTACGATTTTAACTTTTTTCTTAAAAAAATTCTTACGAATAAAATATAATATTATTATATTATATACATTTTAAACTTTCATATACAATGTAACTAGTTTAAACTTTCAAATATATGTGATTAAAGAACAAATAATCCAAACATGTTTTTATAATTTAGGGTTACTTTTAGTTTCTTAATTGATTTTTTAAGAGATATCACACAAATAGTCCAAACCTATTTTTATAACTAGATATTTTATATACAAAAAACCTTTTAAAAAAAGTTTTTATGTAGAAAAAATAAGATTTTTATGTGAAAGTATCTTTTTTTTGTATAAATATGAGTTTATAAAGAAAAAACATATTAGAAACAAATTTTTGAGAAAAAAAAAGCTGTAAAAAAAACTAAAGTTAAGATGAGTTCATAATAAAATTCTAAAATTTGGGCAAAAAGGGTAAATTTTGGACCAAATTTGTAAAAAAAAAAATTAAAATCTGGGCCAAAAGTGTAAATTTTGGACCAAATTTGTAATAAATTTTGAAATTTGGGCCAAAAATATAATTTTTGAAAGTTGGATGACCTGTTGACCGGGTCAAAGGGTTAAATTGAATACGATTACCGGTATTTGGGACTTAATTGAATAAAAAATACATAATGACTAAATCGATTATGAGGCCAATATGTAGGGACTTTATTGCAGTTTTCCCTTTTACAATAACGATTGTATGATATATGTTGTACCTTATTAAATAGGATCAAATTGAAAAATTAAAAATTTAATCATAATTTTAAAAAATATATAAAAGTTAAGTAACAACATTACTTCATATAAAATGTAATATTTTAAATATGATAAACTACCTTGTTATCTTAAGCATAAATATTTGAAAGTGTATTAGTTTGAGTTCAAAATAAAATATTACCTAAAAATAAAGATAAATCATCCTCTATTCTTTTATTACTCATCCACCTTCATATATTAAATGATAACATGTGATATAGTTAATATTATTTAACATGGGTAGAATGATGAATAGAAAGAAAATATAGGAGAGTATTTAATTTTCCAACCCTCAGACTGGTTGACATTTTGATTTTTGGATGAGCCGGAGGGAAACACGCATGTGTGGACCTTACAAGGTATCCTCACTCGTGGGCTTGAGGGCTGGGGGTTTCGCAGTGGGGCAGACTGCTTTAAAAGCAGCTATAGGGAAAGTCACCAAACATGAGAAATCGTGCATGGAAAATCAACACGTGTTCATACTATTTGCATTTGATACGTTTGGTTTCCTCGCGCGTCGGATGCGGTAGAACTTTTTAATAGAGTACAATGGATCATCCATAGTAATGTTATATCCCCTAGATCTTTGGATGTAGTTTTTAAAAGAATTAGTTTTACCATACAAAAATACTTAGCAACGTAGCTTGTTGGCCGTTTGTCATCTCACTCATTGTACGATGATAATTAAATGAGCAATGAATGTATGCCAATTGGTTTACTGATATCGCTTTTGGATGTCGAGAAAAAAAATCAAATAAAGGTTTGTCAAACGAGAGTCCAAGCTTTCAACATGTATTATTATGATATTTTATGGTTAAACATTTTTCAAGATAGTTTACGATGAAAATAGGATCATTATTATTTTTTCATGCTAGTGGTTTAATGAGTTTACGATAATTATGGTGTTTTATGATGATTACATATTTAGATGGTAAATTTTTATCATGCGAAGTTGCATGCTAAATAACCTTAAAAAGCTATGTTAATCATGTATATGTTTGGGTTAAGTAGGGTCGGTCCATAAACATACCATGCCCGGGGCAAGTAGACTAATTAATGCCCCTATTTTGTATTGTGACATTTACAAATTACATATGCAAAATAAAAGAGGACAACTAGTAGTAGTAAAGATGCTACCAATCCACTAGACAACACAACCCCAAGACTAGCAAAAATAAATGAATAAAAGGTACAAAAAATAAGCGTAAAGAACCCAAAACCAAAAAGATTACTCCAAGAGCAATGACCAACTTAAATGTTGAAAGCTTTTTTTTTGAACCGGCAAATACATATATATCTAATCTACTTCTAAACTAACATCTAATTCCACCTATGTCCACGACGGGACTTGAACCCTCGACCTCAAAAAGGGAGGGCACCACCTGATACCGCTCAATGACAATAACTGGTTCTAGTAAAGATGCAATATTGCAACCAATCCACTAGACAACACAACCCCATGACTACCTAGGAAGTTCGAGAAGAAGACCCAATATTAATACCATGTCAATATCAAGATTGCTGACATAAAATCTAAGATTAATAAGATTAATACTAAATTACTAATACTAATGAACTCTGAAGCAGCCCAAAAAAAAAAGTAGAAATGTACTAAGGTAGTGTTTGTTTTTTGTCCGCAGATCTGCGTGACCTCTTCTATCTGCGCCGTGCAGACCACGCACAGACATTAGCCTTCACAGACTGTTTGTTTTTTTAAAGACTGCAGACCTAAAAATGTCTATGCGCCCTCTTCTTGGTGCAGACGTGGACCAGAGTCTTCTAACATCTTCAGACATCTTCTAGCATAAAAAACATATATATCTTTATTTTTTTCAAGTTTTTTTTTTTAAATTTATATTTTTTCCAACTTTATTAATGATGAACAATTTGAAAAAAAAATTACAAAACTTAAAAAAACGTTCGGCGATACAAACATTATATTTTTGACAAATTTATAAATAAAAATTTATTATAATAATAGTCGTTGAAGTTGTTTATATAAATATGACAAAAAAAAATCATAATATATTCTTATATTTTTTTGCCAAATTTTGTAAAACGTTATTTAATACAATATCGTCAATTTCTCGAGAAAATATTTATGGTACTTTTTTAATGGATTTAATTGAAAAAATCAAAGTTTATTTGCATCCATTTATGTATCAAATTTTTTGATCGCTAATTATAATGTTTACTTATAACTTTGCAACCAAAGTTGTTGGTTTTTATCAAATATATACGTTAATTTATATCATTTTTATTTTTATTTTTATACAATAATACATAAAAGTTGATCTAGATTCGTTGATTATTTATAACAAAGTCATAAAAATATTAAAAAATCACTTAGAAGTTTAAAAAAATCAGTTTATTTAGGTTTCAGTTTATTTTAATAGCCCGCAGATGTTAAAAAAACAAACAATCTTCTTTTTTCAGACTGCAGACGTTTGGTTCACCTCTTCTACTGAAAAGGTCTACAGATGTGGTCCGCAGACTGCAGACATTTTGCCTCAGAAAAAACAAACAACACCTAAGATAAGCACACCAAATATTAATACTAAGTCAATATCAAGATTGCTAATAAAAAACTCAAAAACCAACATGATTGTTTTGAGAATATTATGGTGTGTTTAGTTGCGGAAAAATGACCGTTTAGTTCGTCTATTTTTCTAAATTTTTCGAGGAAAATAAAAAATTTCCGTTTTCTAAAATTACAAAGAAGTTTGAAATTTTTGGAAAACCGATAATCATTGTTTTCCATTTTTTTCTAATTCCAAAATTTTTCTAAAATAAAAAAACACACACCCACTCCCACCTCATCCACCTATACCTACATGATTGTTTTGCTAATAAAAAACTCAAAAACCAACATGATTGTTTTGAGAATATTATGGTGTGTTTAGTTGCGGAAAAATGACCGTTTAGTTCGTCTATTTTTCTAAATTTTTCGAGGAAAATAAAAAATTTCCGTTTTCTAAAATTACAAAGAAGTTTGAAATTTTTGGAAAACCGATAATCATTGTTTTCCATTTTTTTCTAATTCCAAAATTTTTCTAAAATAAAAAAACACACACCCACTCCCACCTCATCCACCTATACCTACCCCCGTCTTAACATCCCCAACCCACCACACCCCTACTTACCCACACCCTCTCCTAGGGTTGTTCATTATTCGGATAAAACCGAATTATCCAATTGGACAATTTGGATTGGACTATTTGGTTCGGATATTCGGATTTTTGGATTGGTTTTCAATAAAACCGAATTACTATTTTGGATTTCGGATTGGTTTTGGTTTATAAAATAAGAACCGAATAGTCCAAAAAAACCGAATAAATATTTATTATTTATCTACTTATAATATATATCTATAGTTATTTATTAATTTTGTAACTTATTTTTTCAAATAAGTTCAAAACATTTCACCCGATAAAAAAAACATTATATGCATTTTCTCTCAAAAGTTTTCTACCTTTAAAATATTTACCTATAATATATCTTCTAATTAGTTGTTTATAAATTTCAAATGACAACTAAATAATTTGTTTTTGCTGCTTGTGAAATATTTTAATTATATGTCGTTTTAAAATGTTTCGGTTTTTGAAAACCGAATTATAAAAACCGATCCAACCGAATTGTAATTGGATCGGATCGGATCGGATTTGAATTTTGGTTTGGACTATTCGGATCCATATTTTGAAAACCGAAATCAATTTGGATTCACTTGATTGGATCGGATCAAACCGATCCATCCAAACGAACACCCCTACCCTCTCCCAAGCAAAGGCGGTCCTAGCTAGGTGCTCGGTGTGGCACATAATAGAAAAAAAATCGTTTTTTTTTTTTTTAATTTTTACCTGTTGTGCCACTACGTAAAAAAATTCGTGCAACTACTAAAAACATTTTGTGCAACTACGTAAAAAAAGTGTCACTCTCTTGGAAATTACCAAACGAAAAAAAAATATAATAATAATGAGCTCAATGTTTTAATAATTATTGTCTAATAGCCAAATTGCCCAAAGCCCCAAATAAAACATTAATTGGATAAATTAGCCCAATTTTAATTGCTTGTAAATAAATGGTCCAATCCTAATTAACTTAATTAATTTTATTATCGGTACAAGAAAGGAAAAAAAATACGACTACAGTCTACAGATCGATACTTCGGCTCCTGTGTTCGGCACTTCACACGTTCTGACGTTCCTGACTTCCTTCGATAGTTTGATCGATCAACAATTGGCTAACCATTCGTCCATTCGTTCGTGACTTACACATTCGACAAAATCGACTTCCTTCGATTGCTACTTTCTTGATTACCAAAATCGACTTCAAAGCCCTAGAATGAAGCAAATAAGTTTTACCAATTCATTTAGGTATTTGAAATTGATATGTTTTTTTTTAAGTTATTAATTGGCTGGGGTGAAATTGATTTGTTTATTGAAGTTATATTGTTTGCTTAGGTTATATTGTTGTGTTTTTATTGAATTTATTGTTTGATTATGTGAAATTGCTATGTTTTATTGAATTTATTGTTTGATTAGGTGACAACAACTTGTTTTATTCAAGTTATTGTTTGATTAGGTGTAATTGTTATGTTTTTCTAGGTTAAACTAAGTGGATTTTTTTACCAAAAGACAAAGACATAATCCTAATGAAAGTGGTAAAGAATGTGGTGAAGAATGTTCCCAAATTCCAATCACCAATCAATCCCTTCCGTTTCTAATTCTAATGCAACTCCACAAACACCAATCACCAATCAATCAATCTCTTTGGTTTCTAATGCACCCCCACAAACACCATGCTCTAACCAAACTAATGATAATGTTGACTTAAAAGATCTTCCAAAGGACCCGGCGGATAGGAGGGAGGGTCATTGGCAAACCATCAACAAACTCGAAATCTTAGCATATTTTAAATCATATGAGTTCGTGTTTTACTTACATATGATGTATGACATTTTATGCCTCACGGGTACATTGTCAAAAAAACTTCAAAGAAAAGATCTAGACATTTTTAGAAGCGGTTTCGATGGTTAGAGGGACAATGGAGGCAGTGCAAGCTTTTAGAAACACAGGGTTTGCTAGCATTTTGCCAAAAGTATCATCTTTTTGTCAAATACACAAAATTGATACTTTAGATTTGGAAGAGTTGTATATTGGTGCGAGAAACCGTAAGACTACAAAGACTAATATGTTTCATTTTGAGGTTGAAATCTTCAACACAGTAGTAGATATGCAACTTATAGAATATCGGGATCGATTTAGTGAAACAAGCACGCAGTTACTAAAATACATGGGTGCTTTGAACCCTTGTGATTCATTTGCACAATTTGACAAATCAAAGTTGTTGAAGTTGGGTAAGTTATACAAGTATGACTTTGATGATTCGAATATGATAGACCATGAAGGACAACTTGAGATATTTTATCACTCTTGCATCAAAGATGATCGCTTCATTAGTTTGAAAGGAATTTCCAACCTTTCTCGTTTGATGGTTAGTACGGGGAAGCATCGGTCTTATCCTTTGGTTTATAAGCTTTTAAAGTTGGCTTTCATATTACCCGTAGCGACCGCAAGTGTAGAAAGATATTTTTCAAAGATGAAGCTCTTGAAGACCGACTTGCTAACAAAATTGGTGATGACTTTTTGAATGACGCATTGCTTTGTAATGTCGAGACCGAAGCACTTGAGAAAGTCAAGAATGAAAAAAGTAATGGAGCAGTTTCAAAAGATGTACGCACGAAAAGGACAAATTTAAATTGTAATAGATCGTTGTTATATTATGTTTAACCAGAAAAAAAATTTGTATTAGACGTTTTATATTATGTTTGACCGGATTTTTTTTTATTTTATATTATGTTTGACCAGAAAAAAAAATTATGCAACCCCTACTACTAATTCCTGCATCCGCCCTTGCTCCCAACCCACCCTCACCCCCACAAACACACACACACACCAACCCCCACAAACAAACACACACACCACCCCCCACAAAATACACACACACACACCCCCACAAACACCCACCCACCAACCCCCACAAACATGCACATACACATACACACACCAACCCCCACAAATACACACACACACCCACAAACACTCACCCACACCCCCACACACACCAACCCCCACAAACACACACCAATCCTACAAACACACACAAAGACACACACCAGCCCCCACAAACATACACATACACACACACCCCAACCCCTAAACACACCAACCCCCACAATCACCGACCTACCATCACCATCACCGACACCACCACTACCCCATCACCACCACCACCACCACTACCATTGCCATAATTGTCATCGCCACCGCCACCGTCTGTCATCACCACCACCACTTGAGATATTTTATCACTCTTGCATCAAAGATGATCGCTTCACTAGTTTGAAGGGAATTTCCAACCTTTCTCGTTTGATGGTTAGTACGGGGAAGAATCGGTCTTATCCTTTGGTTTATAAGCTTTTAAAGTTGGCTTTCATATTACCGTAGCGACCGCAAATGTAGAAAGATATTTTTCAAAGATGAAGCTCTTGAAGACCGACTTGCTAACAAAATTGGTGATGACTTTTTGAATGACGCATTGCTTTGTAATGTCGAGACCGAAGCACTTGCGAAAGTCGAGAATGAAAAAGTAATGGAGCGGTTTCAAAAGATGTAAGCACGAAAAGGACAAATTTAAATATTAATAGATCGTTGTTATATTATTTTTAACCAGAAATTTTTTTTTTGTATTAGACGTTTTATATTATGTTTGATCGGAATTTTTTTTTATATTTTATATTATGTTTGACCGGAAAAAAAATTATGCAACCCCTACTACTAATTCCTGCCTCCGCCCCTCCTCCCAACCCACCCTCACCCCCACAAACACACACACACCACCACCCCCCCCCCCCCCACAAAATACACACCCACCCACTAACCCCCACAAACATGCACATACACATACACACACCAACCCCCATAAATACACACACACCCACAAACACCCACCCACACCCCCACACACACCAACCCCCACAAACACACACAAAGACACACACCTTAGTATCCGATAATAAAAAAAACCAGTAATATATATCATGTACAAACATGTAGTTACATCTTTTTCTTTAGACTCTTAACAAAATATTAATAACAACTAGCTGGGGTACCCCGCTCCGCGAGGTTCGGTTAAGACCAGGGTTTAAGTTAATGACTGCCCAGTGAAGACCATTTATTAAATATTGTGTTTCTGCAACATGAACACTAAGTTTTCCTCAATATAAAGTATAAACTGAATTCATGGAATCATCTATATGATTTACTAACTATAAAATATGAGAATTAAAAGTATATAATTAGAATTTTCAAGCATAAGTGCTTTGTAGTGAAGGTCAACTTTGGAAATTTTGAGGGCATGGAAATCAACCCCGTGCATATCTTCGGGCGTTTGTGTAAAAAATGGACCAAAGAGACAGATTTGAGTTGTTTCCATCCTTATGAGGTTTTAAATGATCTAAAAGGTTCCAAATAAATATTGAAAAACTTGGTTCGCATACATTGTATTTCCTAATTTCTTCTTATTAGGACATTAAAATTGACATTGATATAATGGGATGAATTTTAGAAAGTATAATGTTGTAACAAACATCTCAACAAAAGCAACTTGCTATTTTTTTACATTTATCAGTCAATTATACTTTAATTTTTTGTTGTTTTGAATACATGAAGAATGGTAGGAACATATATACCACATATTCCCAGCCATGCTTCTCAACAAATGCTTTGGCTGCCTCCTCACTTTCAAAACTGAGTCCTGCTTCACCAACATTAGCATACGAGTCTGCAATCGATGTCCACCCCATTAATGGATTCTCCCACCTAAATTGATGCATCCAATGGTCAATATGGCAATATTCTCCCAAAACTCAAAAATAGAGTTTTGGACTTAATTAAAGTCATATATCATGAATTATAAGTGAATTATGCATATTCTTAAATACATACTTCTGTGTCGATAAAAAATTGATTTCCCACTTTTCGACTTTCCCAGAGCCTTGTTGAGATGCAGTGGGTTTTGTAACTTCATTGGTTTCTACTTGAACTGTCGACTGGTTTTGTAGTGTTCCATGCTTATTTTTTTTCTGTTGTTATCGATTGCTTCAACATAATTTAACGAATTCTTTTTAATAAAGTTTTTGAAATCAATGGATATAATAGTAAAACAATATCCATGTTTCTCATATGACTTTCAAAGAATATGAAAGACAGATGACCAAAGATGGATAATGAAATTTATATTTTACAAACCTAATGATTAAGAATTCTTAAATAAAAGATATGCAGAAACTAAAGATCATATGTTCTTAAAAATTACAGCACCCTCAGTTTAATACTTTTACTGTGTTTATGTTTTTTTGTATCTTTATTCGGTACCATCAAATTCAATATTTGTCTGTTTTTTTAACTGTTTCTGTTCTATTTTTTGCAGGTTTTAGATATAGTTTCCTTTAGGTACTCACTACATATTAGTTGAATCTTGTATGTTCTGTTTGAAGCTGATGCTTTTAAATATTTTTTGAGTTATATGATGCTTATGTCCATGCACATGGTCCCTGTATGTGGTACCAGGTTGCTTTAGAAAAGTAAAAAAAAGTATCTATTTTTAATCAATGTTATGTTAATTTAGCAATCATGATAGATGGTTGTACATAGTTACCTCATCTAGCATGAAGTTTTTGTTCACATATGAGGAGAATTGAATTTACCTTCACGCACTCCTGAAAGAAATTACACGGTTTATTATTGTGTTACTGGAAGAAAAGAAAAAGGTAAATCTCACCAAAAGTAAAACACCAATAACTAACTAACCTTGATTAACTTTGCAGATATACCAACTATCCAATAACTGAAATAGCAAAAGCAAAAAGATAGCAAAACATCATGCAATTAAAAACTATCTGTCAACTTAGATGAGAAAATTATATTTTTATACCAATCATGTGTTTTTCGTGACCAGTAATTATCTCCGGTGGTCAGCACTACCGCCATTGACAATTGCAATCCTTTTTTGTTTCTGTGACCAAACAACAACACACGTTAGTCCTTTGAACCAAATACCCCAAAACAGTAAAATTGAAAGTAATCTACATGTTACGATGCAATAAGTACAACTCAGTAAGCTTTTAAAAGTAATAAGAAGTCAAACTTTCCTCGTCTTTTTCCACCATCTTTCTTTTACGTTAAAATAAAAAGCTAATATGCCCTTTTAACTCTTTCATTGTTCCATGTTAAAAAAATACCCCTTAAAACTTTTATTGCACCAAATCTTTAAAACAACAAAGACTCCTTTTCCCATGCCAATCATGGACTCGAAGCTTCACACTGTCTTGAAAATATCTATCACAATTAAGTGTAACCAAAAAAGACCATAATACCCTTTATTATCATTTTCTGTCCAAAGAAGAGACATGGCAAACCAATTCTTCATTTCCTTATGACTGCACTAATTTCGATCATTCATACTACGAACTGCCAAGAAAAGACCTGTCACGTTTGACACATGTATAGTTACATGAACCAACGATGTTTCTATTGAAATTGAGAAGAAATCAGAAAGCAAAGAGAAAGCTACGTCATTTGATTGCAGGGATTTAAAACATCTAATCTCATCTAGATTTAGTATCCAATTCACAAAGGTTAAAAGTGGTAAATATATGAAACCTGAAAACCCCGTCTAATATGGGACAACCTCCATGGGATTACCTGAGGATTGCTCTTGAACAAAGAAAATAGACAACATGTATGTAGACGAAAAAAATGGACTTAGATCAATAAAGTCACCTGGGAAGTTGAGTCCCTTTTGGCAAGTGTTTTGCCTCCTTTGCAGGTTTTTCCATCGCCCTACTTCCCATTACTAGAATCATCACTGGTTTGCAAATCAATATGGAAAGTTCAAAGACCGACACAAAATCTGGAATATTAGAAAAATACAGAAAAGATTGATAAATTTCTACTTCCATAAGCTTTTTTGTTCCATTTGGATGCATTTCAAGACCATATACTTCGTTTTCTTCCCCATATTCATCTAACTACAGTTGAAAATACACAAAAAAAATAGAAACCTAAGCCAATAGTCAACATATCTTTTTAATTCGGTTAGAGCTTCTAAAATCATTACATACAAGAACAGTAAAATATGGGGAAAAAATGATAAAAACAGACATTTTAGCACCTGATTTGAGATCCACATAATCTTCTATCATCCTTAGTGCCCTTCCAATACCCTTTTACACCTTCTTGATGTCCTATTCAAACAACTCCTACAAACAAATTAAAAAAACTAACATTAAATGAAAGTGAGATAAGTTGATAAAAAATAAATGGAATTTACAAGGCAAATGACACATGTGGCTTCATCTCCTATTTGATCTAAAGAACAATAAATGGATTCTTGTTATGTTGTACGTATTTTGCTTAAATCTATAATTAAAATATCTAAAATGGATGGCTGAAATGTCTTTAGAGCTTGCTTAGAGTCTTCTGAATGCTAATTTTCTAACATGTAAAAGTTATGAATGTGTTTAAAAATTCTAAGAAAACAAATTTAGAATAACTTCATAAAACTTCCTAAAAGCAAAATTTATTCCATTTCAGATCTTATTCCATTTCCAAGGATTTTTCGGTCATTTAGTCCTCCCGAAGCTGTTTTGTTAAAACGACTTACAACCCCTTTGAATTTGACCAATAAAGCAATAGATACACTGGCATTAGCATGTACATCAAGAATTTCCACAATATCAAATTTGAATTTAGTATGGTTTTCTAGGTCTGAACACCATTATCTCAGAACCAGATTGAGGGTTTACTTGAATGACAATCGGAATCGTTTTCCTCAACTTCTTCAGTGTCAATTGGTATCACAGGATCGATGAACTCAGGGTAGACGCTGGCACCGTCCCCATCGCCTGCCAACCACTTCTCTTCTGTTCTGGTGACCACACAACAACATAGAAATGTCATCGAAAAAACAAAGAACCCTACATTAGATTCAAACTTCTGAATAGAAAAAAAAAAGACAACATGTCCTGAAAGTCGAAAAGCAAAAAAACAAAAAGCAAATCACCTTTCTATGTTTGTTTGAATTTAGATAAACATATGAAATTTAAGCCAACCATTCCCCTTCTGTTGTTCCAATGGGGACCAAATTGACCTGATTGTCCTTGCAAATACAGATAGCAAATATCATCACAATCGGGAAGATATTAGGTGAGAGAATCGGAATGGGTAGAAAGATAGAACAATCGGGATCTCGGGAAACTTACCGTGTAACACCCAAAGTTTTGAAGACCAAGAAAGGAAAGAAAACCCTAAGTTTAGGGGTCGACTCGGCGAGTCCAAGGAGGGACTCGGCGAGTCCGAGCGGGATCTGGGTCGGGGAGTAAGTGACCGACTCGGCGAGTCGGCCAAGGAGACTCGGCGAGTCTGGTCTGTACGAGGAAAACCCTAATTCCGGGAGTTGTATCCTATATAAAGGGTGTTATGTCCCTCCCTCAGCCTCCATATCATCCTAGAGAACCTGTAAACCTTAGATTTCGTGGGAGCTTCCATCATTTGAGAGAAATAGCTTTGGAGGAAGGAAATTTTGGAAAAGAACTTGAAGATCAAGAAGGTTGCTTCAAAGGAGAGGTGTAGATCCGAGATCTGCTTCAGTTTGTGTTCATCTTGGAGGTATTAAGCTGCCATTTTCCCTTCTTTGCATCTAGATCTATTTTTGTTATGAGATTTGGGAGTTTTATGGTTGTTTGAGACCCAATTCGAGTTAGGGGCTTAGATATGTTGTTTCCACTTCAGATCTAGTGTTGGGATGGTCCAATATGTCATAAAGCATCAGGAGATGAGTAGTTGGTGAAGCCCTTTTATCCCTAAAGCAAACCCTAGTATGTTTTGAGCCTAGATCTCTTTAGTTATACGTAAAGTTTGCAACTTTACGTGGGGATTGAGCTTTGGAAGTATGGATCTATGGTTTGGAGTCCCTGCATGACTCAAAAGTCCTCTGCATGTTTGGAGATCTGAATGGACTCGGCGAGTCCTTTGAGTGGACTCGGCGAGTAGCATGAAGATGAGGAGGAACTCGACGAGTGGGATGAACAGCTCGTTGAGTCAGATGAAGTTGGGCAGGAACTCGGCGAGTTGGATGAACAACTCGGCGAGTCTATTGAAGGTTGTCTTGGACTCGACGAGTCTGTTCTTGGACTCGGCGAGTCAGGTCGCGAAACCCCAAACCCTTCGATTTGAGACTCGAATCAGTGAGTCGAATGGAGACTCGGTGAGTTGGACAGGTCAGGACTCGGTAATCGGTAGACTCGGCGAGTCATGGACTGACTCGGCGAGTCGAGTCGCGAATAGAAGGACTCTGAACATATGAACTCGGCGAGTCAATAGGGTGACTCGGCGAGTAGGGTTGACCTGGGAGGTTGACTTTGACCAGGACTCTGACTTTGACCAGAGTTGACTTGGTTGTCTTTCGGGGGTCAGTTAGACTCAGTGTTGCATTGATATTGGTAGCTCGGGGAGTGAGTGGAGCAGGAGTTCAGAGAGTTGCCGGGCAGTAGCTAGTGGGTTCATCAGCCAGTTCAGTCAGTGCAGGTGAGTTTCCCTTTGTATGAATGGGTCTACGGCCACAATGTCGGCCCATGTAGTTATGAGTAGAAGACCCGGGGGTTAGCCCTAGGCACAGTATGCTAGTATGATATTCGGGACGAGGTCCAATGATAGAGGGCGGGTGCCCAAGGAATGGTTTATATGATAGTTTACACTTGTTGTCTGTGTGATACTTGTATGTGCCTGGTAGGGAGGTGAGTGTGGGCGAGGTCCCGTATCTCACCAATAGCAGAGTGTGGATGATGTTCCACATCTCAATAGCAGTAGAGCAGGGGCGAGGCCCAAGTTAGGGAAGGAGTGAGGGTGGGCTGGGCCCGTATCTCACTATCAGCAGGAGTATGGACGGGGTTCCATGACTCATCAAAATGAAAAGACAGTTTTGTAAAAGAGGGTTTTGGGAAAGAAAACAGTTTTAGAAAAGCAAAAATAATTCAGAAAGAAAAGAGAAAAAGAGTGTGGTGCATGCAATCAACCGAGCTCACGTAAGTACCCCAAAATACCCATATAAGTTTATGTTATGATTATCAATTGATAGAACAACATGCTAGATTAGGACTAAGGATCTAGGGATGATGCCTTATATGCCTATTATATGTGTTTTGAGCTGCACGATAGGTGCTGATTAGACAGTAGTAGGACGGCCTGTTTAGGTTATGCCTGAGTTTATGAGTCTGTGTGGGTCTATGAGTTTGTGTTGCATGCTAGTTCAGTTTCTTGCTATGTGGATATGATTGCTTGAGTATGTTATGGTTAGATTTTCCCTTGTCTGAATGCTGCTTGCTTTGTGCATTATGGGATTCTGAGTGATGGGAGTTAGCCATTAGGTGGATATGACACGTCACATGTGATCAGGGTTGAATAATCTCAGAGTGCTGGATTTGGTCCTATTGTGCAGCTCTTGTTTGAGTCCAACCGTTGTAGGGACGAGTCTTTTACTTGAAGGATTATCTGAGCCTCGTCGCATGTGATGGTATCCAGGTGATGGCTAATTGGCATCACAAGGAGACCTTCAGCAGCTGAGGACTGGTTTGAGTTGAGTCAGAGGTTTCCCTAGGGTAAGCCTAGGATGAGATAGTGATGGGAGCAGTATTAGTGGATAAGGGACCCTGGTGTAGTCAAAGCAATTCCTGAGGAAAGTACGGATAGATGTGGAAGGTAGTATGGGCCCGTACTACTAAAAGCAGAGGATCCGTACTCGATTCGGGAAAGGCCGAGACAAGACCGGGAACCTGGTAGGGTGTGTTTGGTCTCGCATCAGTGATGAGTATTCTGATAGTGGTTGTGGTATATTTTCAGCATGGTGACGTTGCGAGAGAGACCAGTGGGCGGATCAGGCGCCGGAGAGGGATCAGGCTCGGGTTCAGGGGCCGAGCAGCTCGAGGAGCAAATGAGGGAGTTGATATCCGCCGAGGTTACGCACAGTATTTTGAATCAGACTCCTGTGATCTTTGGCACAGTCAAGGAGGGTATATTGGAGATTTTGGATGAGAGGCTGGGAGCCTTCCGTACTGAGATGATGGCTTTGATAGGAGCGCGTACCTTGACATTTCGAGAGTTCAGGGCTTGCGGGGCACCAGATTATCATGGGGCTAGGGACCCCATCGCTAGCAGCAGATGGTTGGCTGATGTTGCCAACGCATTCCGTACGAGTCGGTGCCTTGAGGGGGACAAGGTCAGACTCGCTTCCTGTCTTCTGAAGGACAGAGCGAGGGATTGGTGGGTGGAGATTGGTCATGCTTTGGGGGATGATGCCGCGTTGCACGCGATGACTTGGAGCGATTTCTCGGCCAGGTTCAGGGCGGAGTTTTCGCCGATTATTGAGGTGCAGCAGTTGGCACGGGAGTTTCAGGATTTGACGCAGAAACTCTGAGATGTGGCGGAGATCACCGCCAAGTTCAGGGAGAGGGCCCTTCTTGTTCCGCAGTATGTCGCGGATGAGGAGATGAAGAAGGCCCGATATCACGAGATGCTGAGGGCTGACATCAGGGAGTTCATGAGCAGGTCCGGTTGTAAGATGTTGGAAGATATGATTTCTCGGGCCAGGGAGAGGGAAATTGATTTGGAGCAGATCCGGAAGAGGAAGCCGGATGAGGTTCAGGTAGCCGCGATTTCGGGCAAAAGGCCCAAAGGATCGGATTCGAGATCGAGGGATTATCAGGACCGCAGCCGGTGCGGGAAGTGTGGCAGGGCGCACGGGGGCACGTGCAGGAGTGGTAGCAGTGGTGAGTCTGGCTGTTTCAAGTGCGGTCGGACTGGTCATTTCAGCAGGGATTGTACTGTTACCACCCCACAGGGATCAGACCTGTTATGTTTTCACTGCAACCAGCGGGGCCACAAGAAGGCCCAGTGCCCCAGTTTGTTTTCAGCAGGACGGGTGATGGCACCTGCCCCTGCAACCTTGAGGATCACAGACGGCCGTCAAGGCCGTGCAGAGGCGTCTGCGGTAGGAGGCAGAGCTCTTCAGATGACTACCTTGGAGTAGGCCTGGCAATTGGGTTGGGTTCGGGTTGGCGGGTCACGGGTTGGTGGGTTGGCGGGTTGGAATTCAGAAACTCAACCCAACCCATATAATATATGGGTTGGCGGGTCACGGGTTGACGGGTTGGAAACATCAACCCAACCCAACCCACATAACCCGTATAAGTATATGGGTTGGCGGGTTCACGTGTTAGTGGGTCGAACCCAACCCGTATAACCCTTTTAATAAGCAACACATTTTAAGATGAAATTGAAAAATCCAAATAAAATGAAGTCTAAAAGTCATAAACATTAAACATAAAGTCATAAACATTAAACATAAAGTCATAAACATCCAAAATAAACATTAAACATAAAGTCATAAACATCCAAATAAAACTCTAAAAATCAAAACATTCATGAAAAGTGCAATTGTTCAAACATATCCAAAAACAAATGTGATATTCATTCATGCTACAATTCTCATTTCTTCCTCTAACACCAACTTCTTCAAGATAACCTTCAAATAGAAACAATATGAACAATCAAATTTATGATCTTTTGAAAGCTACATAAATATTTGTACTAAAAAGAACTCACCAAATGACACCTTAAAGTATGTTCGAATTTGTAACCTCCGTATTGTCTTCATTGATGTTCAAATTCATTACATTTTGAGTTAGGTTGTCAATAGCCACATTCAAACCAACTACATAAGGTAAAGAAAAAAATTAATACAAATTTTTAGATAATACGATAAAACCAAAAATTATGAAATATTACCTTTTTCTCCAAACAACCAATCCCGACTACAAACCAAAGCTTCAACCACATCGGGCTTCAAGGAACTTCGATATTCATTCAAAATTCTTCCACCAAGACTAAAAGCCGATTCAGATGCTACTGTTGAAACGGGAACACAAAGTATATCCATAGCTAATTTAGCTAATTCAGGATACCTATATTGTTGGGCTTTCCAAAACTCAAGCATGTTAATGGAAGAAGTTCTTTTAGCTCTTGGCTCAAGAAGGTATACATGCAATTGACTTGTGGTGTTGGAACCCGGATCATCATTATCATATTTGTCAAACTCCTATAATAAAAAATAATATATATAAAAAACGAATTAGCAATTTAGTATATTTAAAAACTAAACAAATATAAAAACAAATTTACTAGTAATTAGAAAATATGATTTACCTCAAGAATGTTGTTTTGACTAGACTCTCCCCCAACATTGCTTTGTCTAACGTTGTCGTTGCTCCCTTGATGTGATGTCGAGTCGGATGTTGTTGAATTTTTTGAAGCTTGCACATATTCATCATAAAGTTCATAAAGGGCACTCTCAATAGCCTTAAATTGTGATGAACCTTCTCCATAGAGTTTTTTATAACAAAAGTCAATAAACGACAACTTATATCTAGGATCAAACACCACGGCTATAGCTAACAGAACATTAAAATCAGCCCAATATTTGTTGAACTTATTCCACATTTGGGTAGCTATTTTTTTCATATACTCATCGGGACTATTCTTCTCTTCAACCAACTTCAAATGTATACCAAATATTTGAGGGAAATACAAATTTGAAGTAGGATAAAGTGATCCTGAAAACTGAAGAGTTGCATCATAAAACACTTTCAGAAAGCTACACATTTTCTCAACTCTTTCCCATTCATCAGAGGATGGGCAATCTTGAAAGTTAGAATCACTCAAACTAAGATGCGAAAAGGCTAGTCGATAATAAAGTGCACAAGAAAGCATCATATAAGTAGAATTCCACCTAGTAGGAACATCTTGCATCAAAGCCTTTCTAGTGTCCAAAAGATTTTATGAGCAACATTGAGAAAACCTTGTTTTTCTTGCTGAAGATCCTTTGACATACTTCACACATTCTCTAACTTTTTCCACAGCCACATCGATTTGTTTCAACCCATCTTGAACAATCAAATTGAGAATATGGGCACAACATCTCAGATGAAACAACTTACCATCATATACTAAAGAATTCATCAAACGAAATTGATTCTTAAGCAATCCAACACATACATCATTAGAGGAAGCATTATCCAAAGTGATAGAAAACAACTTCCTTTCAATTCCCCAAGTTTTGATCAAGCCACTAAGCTTTTCAGCAATAGCAACACCAGTATGTGGAGGAGGGAATTCAGAAAAATTTAAAATCCTTTTTTGTAAGACCCACTTGCTATCAACATAATGGGCAGTCAAACTCAAATAACCATCTGTAACAATTGATGTCCAAGCATCAGAAGTTAAGCATATTCTACTTGGGCATTTAAGCAACTCGCCACGAAGTCTAACACAATGACTTGCATGTAGCTTTTTAATGTCTGCCTTTGCTGTGTTCCTACAAATATGACTGGAATTTGGTTCCAAATATTTGCAAATATTTCTAATTCCTTCATACTCAACAAAGGAGAATGTCTGCCTTTGCTGTGTTCCTACAAATATGACTGCAATGTGCGAACTTCATATCCTTCGTTTCAATCATTCGTGATCGTGAATGTGTATAATGGAAAAGAGAGGCGTTTTTTTTATTAGGGCACGCAGTAGCTGTAGTTGGCTGCACATATGGACTCAAGGAGTGAAAATGGGTCTGTGGATCATGAGCTACAACACAAGCCCACGAATACCAAACTAATTTTAATTTTTTATGTATATGATAAATAGAAAATAAAAGTATAATATTAGATTGCTAAAAATTAAAATAAATAGATAATTAAATAAATTAGGCGGGTTGTCGGGTTGACCCGCGAACCCAAACACGTAACCTAACCCAACCCATTAAATAAACGGGTTGGCGGGTTGGCGGGTTTGCGGGTTGATGGGTCAGAAATCTCAACCCTAACCCGCTTATTTTCGTGTCGAGTTCGTGTCGGGTTACGGGTTGGGTCGAGAGTTGCCACCCCTACCTTGGAGGCGCGATCAGCACCGGACGTTGCAGGTATGCGATTTCTGTTTTCAGTTCTTTTATTTATGCATGATTATATTGTTATGGTTCTGCATCATTATCGGTATGAGTATTTTATTTTTGAGCGGTTGATTGTGATCGAGTTATATGTCATCTGCATACCTTGGATATCCGAATGGTAGTGAGGGGATGTGCCCTATTGGAGAAGGTTGCATAGGATGCAGTAACTGTAGCATGCTTGGGAGGGACTTGGTATGTCTCGCTAGATCGGAGTTGTATAGTGTTAGAAATTTATTGGTTAGATCCCTAGCTATGGTAAGCTTGGGTTCCTCAGCAGATCGATTATGGAATGGTAGCAAGGATTTATTTTGAGTATTGAGCAACAAGGGGTAAGCAGGATCGAAGTGGGGGAGAATCCTCCGAGTGTGCAAAGGTAGGAGCACACAGATCCAGAATGAGTGTGCGACCTCCGAGAAGGAAAAGAAGTAGTTCAACATTTGATAGATTGAGGATTTCAAGGTTGGGAGTTTGAGAAACTCCCTATCAGCTAGTGCGTGTGATGGTAATGGTTAGTACGTGGTTGGGAATTCAGGTTGTGGATCGCCCGTAGGACTCGAGGGAGTCGGAATGAGGATCTTGAGAGCTAATGGCACATGGGTGCCTTTGTATCAGCAGTCAGTGGGAGGAAGTGTTGTAAGACTACGGGGTAGCCGTAGCATTCACTAGCAGTCAGCAATGGATGGTGATGTAAGACTATGGGTAAGCTGTAGCATTCCTTAGTAGCTTCGTTAGCGGAGTTGGGGCGAGGCCCTTATCTCCTAGTGATCAGATAGGGATCAGGAATGGGTAGTGGGTGTGAATGATAGGGAGTTTGCCTGTATAGCCCTAGAGAGGTAAGACCTTGGGAGAGGCCGCTCTAGGATATAGTTGGGTGAGACCCGTGGGCGAGGCCCGTATGAGATTAGCAGTGTAGATGAGACCTGGGAGCAGGGTTGCTCAGTAGTATGGTTGGGTGAGACCCGTGGGCGAGGCCCGTGAGTTTTAGCAGCGCAGGTGGGACCTGGTAAGGACCTTAGTGTCAAGATAGGGGATCGGGGATCCCAAGGAAATTGTAGTGCCTGTAGGGCAGGATAGATTGAGCAGTTTTAGGTGGTCGAAGTTTCTTCGAAAGTCGTTGGGAGCGACTAGTGGTGGTGTTGGGTCAGCTACCGGTGGGAGCCGGTAATCCAGACATTGATAGGTTGGTAGGGACCAGGGTGGTCTCAGTTCATCCGGAAGGCAGACAAGGAATAGCAGAATTTTCAGTCAGTAGTATTGCGGGTAAGCAGTGTATGGTGGAATTCAGTTAGTTGAATTGAGGGGTGCTCGGCACCAAGTTTTGGCAGAGAGGAGTGTCAGTGGTTACTGACGGTGATGACCCGTACTGGAAATACCGAGGGTGATGGATTGGTGAAGATAGGATCTTCACAGTGAAAGAGGAGATAGTTGGTTATGGAGCATCGCCTTGGGAAGGCAAGGGAATCGCGTAACGAAAGAAGGGGTGAACCCCTATAGGTTCGGTGCAGTACTCGGTGAGTACCAGAAGGATTGTCGGTTGAGTAAGTTGTGTTCCAGGATGTTCAGGGTCAGGGCGACCCGAGGCTATTATCCGCAAGGATTGATGATAGTCAGAATGACCGAGCGGAAGGCCAGCGAAGGTAGGCATCTAGTGTTGGATTAATTGGTGGGATATTGGAGGCAGATCGCAGGCGGTGGGCCATCACAAACTTCGAGGGCGAAGTTTAGTTTAAGTGGGGGAGAGTTGTAACGCCCAAAGTTTTGAAGACCAAGAAAGGAAAGAAAACCCTAAGTTTAGGGGTCGACTCGGCGAGTCCAAGGAGGGACTCGGCGAGTCCGAGCGGGATTTGGGTCGGGGAGTAAGTGACCGACTCGGTGAGTCGGCCAAGGAGACTCGGCAAGTCTGGTCTGTACGAGGAAAACCCTAATTGCGGGAGTTGTATCCTATATAAAGGGTGTTATGTCCCTCCCTCAGCCTCCATATCATCCTAGAGAACCTGTAAACCTTAGATTTCGTGGGAGCTTCCATCATTTGAGAGAAATAGCTTTGGAGGAAGGAACTTTTGGAAAAGAACTTGAAGATCAAGAAGGTTGCTTCAAAGGAGAGGTGTAGATCTGAGATCTACTTCAGTTTGTGTTCATCTTGGAGGTATTAAGCTGCCATTTTCCCTTCTTTGCATCTAGATCTATTTTTGTTATGAGATTTGGGGGTTTTATGGTTGTTTGAGACCCAATTCGAGTTAGGGGCTTAGATATGTTGTTGCCACTTCAGATCTAGTGTTGGGATGGTCCAATATGTCATAAAGCATCAGGAGATGAGTAGTTGGTGAAGCCCTTTTATCCCTAAAGCAAACCCTAGTATGTTTTGAGCCTAGATCTCTTTAGTTATACGTAAAGTTTGCAACTTTACGTGGGGATTGAGCTTTGGAATTATGGATCTATGGTTTGGAGTCCCTGCATGACTCAAAAGTCCTCTGCATGTTTGGAGATCTGAATGGACTCGGCGAGTCCTTTGAGTAGACTCGGCGAGTAGCATGAAAATGAGGAGGAACTCGACGAGTGGGATGAACAGCTCGTTGAGTCAGATGAAGTTGGGCAGGAACTCGGCGAGTTGGATGAACAACTCGGCGAGTCTATTGAAGGTTGTCTTGGACTCGGCGAGTCTGTTCTTGGACTCGGCGAGTCAGGTCGCGAAACCCCAAACCCTTCGATTTGAGACTCGAATCAGTGAGTCGAATGGAGACTCGGTGAGTTGGACAGGTCAGGACTCGGTAATCGGTAGACTCGGCGAGTCATGGACTGACTCGGCGAGTCGAGTCGCGAATAGAAGGACTCTGAACATATGAACTCGGCGAGTCAATAGGGTGACTCGGCGAGTAGGGTTGACCTGGGAGGTTGACTTTGACCAGGACTCTGACTTTGACCAGAGTTGACTTGGTTGTCTTTCGGGGGTCGGTTAGACTCAGTGTTGCATTGATATTGGTAGCTCGGGGAGTGAGTGGAGCAGGAGTTCAGAGAGTTGTCGGGCAGTAGCTAGTGGGTTCATCAGCCAGTTCAGTCAGTGCAGGTGAGTTTCCCTTTGTATGAATGGGTCTACGGCCACAATGTCGGCCCATGTAGTTATGAGTAGAAGACCCGGGGGTTAGCCCTAGGCACAGTATGCTAGTATGATATTCGGGACGAGGTCCAATGATAGAGGGCGGGTGCCCAAGGAATGGTTTATATGATAGTTTACACTTGTTGTCTGTGTGATACTTGTATGTGCCTGGTAGGGAGGTGAGTGTGGGCGAGGTCTCGTATCTCACCAATAGCAGAGTGTGGATGGTGTTCCACATCTCAGTAGCAGTAGAGCAGGGGCGATGCCCAAGTTAGGGAAAGAGTGAGGGTGGGTTGGGCCCGTATCTCACTATCAGCAGGAGTATGGACGGGGTTCCATGACTCATCAGTAGCAGGAAAAGGGCGGGGCCCAGAGATAGGCGAGGCCTTAGGACAGGAACCGTTAGTATGTGCTATGCTTATGTGATGTGATGTGATATGTTTATGTGCTCTTATATGCTAATGGGCGAGGCCCTGTGACAGGCGAGGCCTAAGTGAAACAGATCTGTATCCGAGCGGGGCTCGAAGCCAGGCGGGGCCTGGAGCAGCGGGGCCGTTGTAGTGGGCGAGGCCCGAGGTAGGGGGCGAGGCCCAGGATAGCGGGCGTGGCCCAGTATGTGCAGTATGTGGTTATGCTTGGTATGTGGTAGGGTGGGGAACTCACTAAGCTTCGTGCTTACGGTTTTCAGTTTTGGTTTCAGGTACTTCCGGTAGCGGAAGGAAGAGCTCGGGGTGATCGCATGGCACACACCATTGTTTAGACAGCCTGGGAATGTTTACTCTGATAACGAACATGTACTTTGGAAACTAATACTCTGTTTATGTTTTGAAATGATGAATTTGCTTAAAGTAATGTTTTATTAAAAGAAATTTTTAGTCTTAAATTTTGGGACGTTACATACCGTGTTCCTCTTCGTTCTGCGCAATCGACTCGCTTTAGAATAGGAACTGCAAAGTAAAGTAGAAGACGGAGACAAATCGATACCCTAACAAAACAAATAAACACAGCGGGCCAAATCAAACAACGCCATCAACAAAGAAGAAGTAGAAGAGGGAAAAAGGAGACAAACCATAAATCGATATACCTGAACTGTGTTACTAAAGATTGGAAGCGTAACCACCGCCCGAGTTCGAGTCCGCTTCTGCAATCCTCAGTCTCTTCGTTCATCTCTCAATTCCCGGCAGTTTGTCCAGGAAACTTCGTACGCTTATCTCCACTGTGTCGGAACCGTGTGACCACCTTCTATCAAACTTCGCTTCAGTAGCTGGTGGATTGTGCTTTTAGGGTTGAACGGTTTTATTCTGTAGAAGATGAATGGTAAAAAAAATGGTCAAACTGAGATTAAACGGGATGAATGGGAGGGTGCGACGGGTTTTGTGGAGATGATATTTGAAGAAATTCTAGAGTTTTAGGAGGTTCCGATCAGATTATTCTCAAATTTGATCGGTACTGAATATCTACGATACTATACGAACATAAATAATGCAGTTCAGATAAGAGATAAAGATGGAAGTGAAACCAGGCACGATGAACAACACATGGACACAAAATAGAATATTTTCCACAAAATACCCCTATACCAAAATTCTATAATCAAGGGACCATTTTTGCCAAACTGTTCACCAGTTCACTATTCATGTTGGAGGCCAAGTTTAATATATATATATATATATATATATATATATATATATATATATATATATATATATATATATATATGGTACATGTAGTTACATCTTTTTCTTTAGATACTCTTAACAAAATATTAATAACAATATGATAACAAAATTTATGATCTTATTGAATGACATATGCTTAAATAACTAATTTAACAAGTAAAAAAGGAAAATGAAATCTTACTAATGACGACAAGACATGAAGATCCCTTTCCCATGTTTGAAAAATATATTCTTGAAGTTGAAATATTGATAGAACATATGAACAACTTTGGAAAATGTAGTAGACAGCCTAAAAGAAAGTTATGTGGTTAAGCAACCTTCATTTCCTTTAAATCGGTATAATCATAAAACAAATCATTTGACCAAAAAAGTCTAAGCATATATCTAACGTTGGAAGGGAGTGAAGTATATCAATGATCCAAACAAATATCCAAAACTGATAAAAGAGTAAGAATTGGCAAATATAAATGGTCTACAACAAAATATAATCTTCAATAAAATCATCCAATAAGTGTGTAACAGGATAAAATGATTAGAGTAATACATAAATTTTGTTTCACAATCAAGTTTTATGAACTTCAACTATATTTGTGTAAAGTTCTGTTAGTGGTTATTGTTGTTAGAGCTTTAAATAATAGAATCAGAGAAATTGAGAGTGAAGGAGTTCGACTATTGATCTGTGAGACCAGAGAGGATCGGTGATAACATGTTGTAGACCAATTGGATTATGGATGATCGTGTTGCAAAATCGAAATTAAATCTTCGTATTTTCCATCATGACTCCTCATTTTCCGGCTAATCCCCCCCCCCCCCCCCCCCTTTTTTTTTCTTTTTTTTCTTTTTCGTTTTCCTTCTTTACCGTTAGAGCTGACAATTCTCAACACGACCCGCGACACGATACGAAATAAATGAGTTTGGGTTGAGTTTTTCAACCCGCCAACCCGTTTATTAAACGGATCATATATGAGTTTCTCAAAAAATAAACGGATTGACCCGCCAACCCGTTTATATTCTTAATAAAAAAATATTTTATTTTTAAATGTATTTATGTATCAAGTATTAATATTTAATAAGTATTATATAATATATACCATTGATTCATAGATCATTTGATTGTTTTGACATTTTGACTCGTAGTGGATAGCCTACAATCGTAAGTCGTAACCTGTAATGCTAAGTCTGTAACATGTTTTTATTAATGTTATTAATTTTCATTTGGATATTTAAGACTTAAATGTCTAAAATTCGGATACGATTGCATAAACTATCAAGAATTTATTCATGTTTAATTGTCAATTTTATATATGAAATCTGACCCATGAACCTAAATCTGACCCACGAACCCGTCAACCTGTGAACTCGTATAAATAAATGGGTTGGCGGGTCATATATGGGTTTATGTTCCAAATCCACCAACCCGTGACCTATATATTTAAATGGGTCGTGTTTGGGTTGGCATATTTTGACCCGCCAACCCGAACACGACACGATTGTCAGACCTATTTGCTATTCCACTAATTCATTCAGTTCCTAATTTCTTAGCATTTAAGACCTAAAGTGATACTGATTTACCGATTCAAACCATAAGCTATACAAACAATGGGCCTAAACTGATGCCCCTTAGATTTTTGATGCCCTGGTCGCCTTATGTCTAGGCCGACCCTGAGTTCTGTTGTCCGATTCAGAAGACTACTTTTTTTTTACAAAGACTATCAAGAATTATCAAGGTGTCTTTACTCTAGGTTAGCGCATGTGACACGTTGGTAAATGATAATTAAATGCAATGTGTTTATTTGAGAATTTAAATTTATAAAGAGTTTATCATGAATCAACTCATTTGTATCTCACCAACTTTGACGTGTGTCTGAAGTGATGTCTTTAGAGACTCTTGAGAGTTTGGATATTTCACGACTTAGTCTGCCTTTTGGTTATGTGATAATTATGTTTTGACATACGAGCTACATCCTATAAGGTTTTGAAATATTAATTGTTTTGAAAATATTTTGGTGTCTGACCTGTAAAATAACATTACAGTAGAAGTAATTAAATATCTGACCAATAAACTAACATCGTCTTTGTGTACCATGTGTGAGCAAGTGCTTAAATTCCTATTCTTTTTTGCATAAAATATTTGAAGAAATTGAAAGCGTCCGTTATATGAACATCAATGAAGGTTATGAAAAACACAAAAAAGAAAAATACAAAAAATACAAAAAAAAAAAAAGACCCAACTTGATAACAACATAACATCCTAAACAAAACAAATCATCAGGAATACAAATCTGTCTTTGGCTTCATTCACCCAACCCTCTTTCCTTCTGCAACAATAATGTTTTCAAGTCAATTTGGATTTTTAAAAATTAGTAGGTCAATCATTCAAAATCAAAAGTCCATTTTCAATCCGAAATGGATTTATAAATTTTGGCAATAATGATGATAATCTACTATCAAATTAGTGGTGTGTTTGGACTGTGGTTTGTGGATTCCTGCGGGATTGGAATTTGAGATTCCATTCCATGGTGTGTTTGGTTGCCAATTGGATGGCATCTTTTTCCTTGTTTGATGGATTTCAACAATGAATTCAATTTCATTCTTTCTTTTTTTATTGAAAGACCAAAATACAATTATTACATATGCATTGAAACAAATAATATAAAATTCTAATTATAAGTGAAAGGGAAATCTTTGATAATGTCCCAATATTTCAGGTCGGTTTAATCCTAACATTTATTTTTTGAACAGAAAAGCCCCAATTATCTAACTTTATATGATACTTTGTCATTTTCTGTTGAAAATAAATTAAGGACTATTTCATTAATTTGGGCAAAATATTCAGAACTTTTTTGTTCAAGAAATAAAAGATGAGAATAAACCGTAAACAGACCCAATATATTGGGACTTTATTGGAGATTTCCCTAAGTGAAAATTCAAACTTCATTCGAGTTTTATTAGTGAATTTCCTTCCATTTCAAACAAACCAAACCAAACCAAACCAAACCAAATGTGTGACAGGTTACAATTCTTTCAGAATCCAATTCCCTTAGTAGGTGTTTGGTTAGCATAATGTTTTTGGAAGGAATGGAATCGGTCAAAAGAAGAATGGAATTCCACACACTACGGAATGGAATTTGAAGGAATATGATTAAAACAAATTCTGTCTATTTGGCAACCAAACACACCATGGAATGGAATACGTATAAAAGAATGGAACTGGATTCCTTCAACCCAACCTTAGGAATTTGAAGGAATCACATGAAAAGACTTCCATCCATTTGGCAACCAAACACGCCATGGAACAGAATCTCCAACATCATTCTCATTGAGAATCCATGAATTCCAAAAAATAAGCATTTTACAAACTAACCCCCCTAACTTTAATTTACTTGGCAACATTATGCTAGAATCTAATAATATTAAGAAAAAAAAAGATGAAAAGCGGAACCCTTTACATCATCCTTACCAGATCATAGTTTGTCAAAATCATCATCGTCTAACCCATCATCATTTTTGTCGTCTGAAAATACAAAAAATAAGGCATCAGCAAATAAAAAGAAGAATAAAAATGGTTAAGACAACATACCTTGCCCATCATCACTATCACCAAGATCACCCAAGAGAAAGACATCCAAGTCCTGGTCAGCTGTCTTTGAGGTTGCGGTTTTAGTCTTCTGTTTTTCTGCTTCTTCTGTTTTAGAAGAAACACTTTCAGTTGCAGCATCATCCTCCTTCACCTTTTCACCACACTTTTTCTTCTCCTCTTCTTCTATGTGTCGCTTTTCATAACTTTACTCATATCATATCAAAATTCAAAACTCAGATAACAACCATTTTATTACACAGTACAAGTTGTACTAAAGTAGAGTGGAAAGTAACTTACGGAGTTAAATGGGTATTTACTAGCAGAAAATATATCCTCCAGAATTTCCGTTCTTTCATCACCCGTGGACACAAATCATACCTCAACTTTGAAATTTCCTGCAATGCCAATAAATAATCAATAATTTAAATAAATAAACAAAGTCACAATTTGTTACTTTTTGAAAACTCCTTTTCACGAGGTCGGTGTTCTCTATTTTCAGTTATTCTACTGCACACCAGAAGAACACTAAGGTGCTGTTTGTTTTTCCGAAGAGAAAATGCTTGAAGTCTGCGGACCACCTCTGCAATCCTCTGTAGCAGAAGAGGTGCAACAAACGGCTGCAACATTTAATAAAAAGTGTGTTTGTTTTTTAATGTCTGCAGACTGCTGCAGTAAGTTAAAACTAAGGCGTGAAGAGGTTTGAAGCAGTTGGTTTAGTGTTGCGCCACGCAGCAGTTTTTAAGTCAGAAGTCTTCTGAAAAACAAACAGCTGCGAAGGGCCAAGTGCTGCGCGACGCAGCAATAAGTTGTCTGAAGTGGTTTTTTTTTAAAAACAAACAGCACCTAAATGATCTATTTCATGCGAGTTCTAAACAAAATGTCATACTTTAGCCATTTTTCTTACACCTAATTGCAAGATTCTAAAAGCAAACTTTTTAAACTTGTTTTGGCAATATTACTATTAAGACAATGACACGCAGATCACATAAAGTTGATTGCTATCTTGTTTCAAAATAATGGAGTGAATAGGTGGACATGGAAACGAACAATCTATGCCTTACGATAACAAAATATGATAAAATAAGCAACAGGGGTATCTGGTAGGGAATTTCAGTATGTAAAAGGTTTTAAAAAAAAAAAATGATGTTATTCTCTGCTATCAAAAGGATTTAGGAAGTTACCTTTACAGATGAGAGAACAAGTTTAGCATGTATTTCTTGCCACTTTGTAAGATCCTGCCGAACATTTGAGATCGTAGGAATATCAGATATTTGTGAGTCATCTGCACATCATAAACATAAACTACTCCAATTATAACCATCAAACAAATTAGAACTTTGAACAGGTTTTGAAATATACATAAGCATGAAAAATATCATAAATCCGTAACATGTCTATATAAGCACACTTCTGCTAATTTGTATAATTCAGTTCCAAATTTCTACAACATTTGCTACCTACCATTTGACAAGATCAACAACTTTGGTGCATTTTTATACTCGAGAGGTAGAGGCATATAGGAATGAAATCACTATAATTAGCTAAACCAACACATATTCCACTACTATTTTTAGGTGCACCATGTTCTTGTCAGTTCTGACATATTATCTAAGGCGTACCAGTTTGATCCCTGTAAATTCAATGAAACCAAATGTTGGAACATCCAACCTCTTCTAGACTGAACAACTGGATCACATATATGTCTGTAACACACTTCTTCATCTGAGGAATTCTGTAACTCCCAACAACATAGAAATACGTGCAGACATGGCAACATTATTAATGGCTTTATTAACTAGAGTTGATTTGCTGTGATTCCTATAGTTGCATAATATCTACACTGGGACAGTTTTGTGGATTACCCACGTCTTCTGGAAGGTATACCACATCATAAATTTCGTACTTCTCAGTACACCAGAGCTGAACTTCACCATTTGATACTGTTAAAAGAAATATATCACAACTGAAAGACATTACTAATTTTGACAACACCATTACAACTCGCCATACAGTGTATATACTATTAATCGTGATGCATCCCTACGAGGCACTAAAAAGGCTCAAAAACCCTAGAGGGGAAACAATGCACACCGTGATAGAATCGGAAGTCATGAAGGTTCTCAAATCATGTACTAAGCATTCTCCAAAACCTATAACTAACTTCATTCTTATATGTATTTCATACAATACGCATGCTTTTAACTAATAACTGATGCAGGCGTACCTTATTAACTGCTTTACTTACCTTCTAGCGGGAAGTCTCGAAACGTATTTATAGTGATTTCCTTCACAAACTCTCGCAGCTCTTCCGTAATTCCAAACTTCTCGAGATCCGCAGGGGAAGTGCCCCCAGGCTGCGCTGTCGCAGAAGAATCGACAACGAGTTGCGAGATCGCGGCAGAAGTGGAAGGAATCTGAGACTTGATCTGATCTGCACGTTTCAACGCTTCGACCTTAACGAAATCAACCTTCTTCGATGCCTCAGCAGCGATCTCCTTAGACCGTTTCGACGCCTCCAGGACGATGTCAGAGAGCTTCGATGATCCAATGGTGAATTCCTGTGATCGCTTCGCGGCTTCTTTTGTTAACTCTTGTGATCGTTTCGCGGCTTCTTTGGTTAACTCCTGTGATCTCTTGGCAGCGTCTTCAGCGAAGGTGCGAGCCTTTTGCCAGAAATCCATGGCGAATGCGTGAATCGTAAGAGGTTTGCTGGTTGTTTTGATGCGATTGAATATGGTGAAGATGAAGGAGGAACAGGGGAGTGAGAAAGGAAGAATCGAGTGTAGTGGTATGCACGTTATGAAGTATGGTGCCGTACGAATTAAGCTGTCACGTAGCAAAAAGTCAAAATTTTGACTGCGTTGAGAACCGTTGATTGATATAGAGTAAATTACACTCTTGGTCCATGTGGTTTGCTCAGAATAACAGTTTAGGTCCTAGTATCAGAATAATAAAACCATTGGTCCCTATAGAGATCTTTTCGTATCATTAGTAGTCCTCCCATCTAACAGCCTTAACAGTGGTCCTCCCATCTAACAACCTTAACAGAGGGCTGTTAAATATTTAACAAGGATGAAAATACCCTTCTTCCACCACCCACATACCACCATTATCCCTACCACCACGATTAAAAATACCCTTCTTCCATCACCACTCACCCACCACCACCATCACCTACATGTCACCACTATCCCTACCATCACTTATAGACACTATGTAACACTCGGAATCAAAAAGACCAAGAAAGGAAAGGAAAACCCTAAGTCAAAGGGGTCAACTCGTCGAGTCCATAGGTGAACTCGACGAGTTGGAGCGGGTTCCTTGTCGGGATTTAAGTGACCGACTTGGCGAGTCGGAGGGACTGACTCGGCGAGTCAAGTCTGGGTTGGAAAACCCTAATTTCCGAGCTTGGTGCCCTATTTAAGCATCATTTCAGGCCTTCACCCCAGCCTCCATCGCTCCCTTTACATTCCCTCGAAACCCTAAGCCTCCATTGTATTACTCTCAAGCTTTCCTTGCCATTTGGGTGCTTAGAAGCAAAAAAGAAGAAAGGAACCTTGGGTGATTCAAGAAGTGGCAGTGGGTTCTGAGTTGGTGTGCTATTTCAGATCATTGGAAGGTATGGAGCTCATACCTTGGCAGTTATTCATTTAGATTCCCTTTCCTAGTTAGATTTTATCATTTTGGGCCATTTCCAAGGCCAATTTGTGTATTGTGCCTTTGTGAGCAAAGAGAACTTCGGATCTAGGGTTGTCTTGGCCCAGAAACCCATAAAGTATCAGTCTTTGGTGTGTTGGTGAAGCATGCTTGCCTCAAACCCTAGCCCTAGAGTGTTTTAAGCCTATAGCTCCTTGGTTTCACGTAAAGTTTGCAACTTTACGTGAAGGATGTGCCTTAGAAGAGTGGATCTACAGTTTAGAGCCCTTGCATGGCTCGAAAAGCCACTGTATGGATTAAGACCTGAAGCTACTCGGCGAGTCACATGGGTGGACTCGGCGAGTTGTAAGAAGATAGGCAGGAACTCGATGAGTTGGAAGTACAACTCGGCGAGTCTGTTGAAGATTGTCGTGGACTCGGCGAGTCTGTTCTTGGACTCAACGAGTTGGATCTCAGAACCTCAACCTTTCCTAGTTAAGACTTAGATCGGTGAGTTGAGTGGTGACTCAGTGAGTTGGACAGGATGGGACTCGGAGATTGTTGAACTTGACGAGTCGACGGGGTGACTCGGCGAGTTGAGGCGTATTGTGAGAGTTTCTGAGTATAAGGACTCGACGAGTCAACGGGTTGACTCGACGAGTAGAGTCAATCAGGAAGGTTTACTTTGACCAGGACTTTGACCTTGTCAAGAGTGGACTTAGTTGGCTTCTAGGTTCAGTTTGGATTTAAGTGATATATATATATATATATATATATATATATATATATATATATATATATATATATATATATATATATATATATATTGATATTGGTAGCTCGGGGAGCTAGTGAAGCAGCGGTTCAGAGAATTGTCGGACGGCAGCCAGAGGGTTACCAGCAAAGTTCAGTAGTGCATGTGAGTTTCCCTTTGTGTGAATGGGTCTACGGCCACAATGTCGGCCCATGTAGTTATGAGTAGGAAGACACGGGGGTTAGCCCTGGGCACTGTTTGTTATTATGATATTCAGGACCAAGGTCCAATGTCGGGCGGGTCCCAAGCAGTGGTTTGCATGATAGAGTATACTTGTTGTCTGTGTGATGCATGTATCTGACTGGTAGGGAGGTGAGTGTGGGCGAGGTCCCGTATCTCACCAGTAGCAGAGTATGGACGGTGTTCCATATCTCATTAGTAGCAGAGCAGGGGCGAGGCCCGAGATAGGTATGGAGTGAGTGTGGGCGGGGGCTTGTATATCACTTACAGTAGGAGCTTGGACGGGGTTCCATGACTCACTAGTAACAGGATAGGGGCGAGGCCCAAGACAGGCGAGGCCTTAGGACAAGAATACAGTAGGGTATGTTTAGTTGTGTGTTATATGCTATTTTGTATTATGTGGTTAGCGGGCGGGGCCCAGAGATAGGCGGGGCCTAAAAGAAACAGATATGTATCTGAGCGGGGCTCGAAGCCAGGCAGGGCCTGGAGCGGCGGGGCCGTTTTAGCGGGCAAGGCCCGAGGTAGAGGGCGAGGCCCGAAATAGCGGGTGTGGCCCAATATGTGCTATGTGTTTGTGCAGGGTATGTGGTAGGTTGGGGAACTCACTAAGCTTCGTGTTTACGGTTTTCAGTTTTGGTTTCAGGTACTTCCGGTAGCGGAGGGAAGAGCTTGGAGTGATCGCATGGCACACACCATTAATTAGACAGCCTGGGATGTTTTACTCTGATAATGAGAATATGTTTTGAATTAATACTCTGAATGTATGTTATGAATTATGACATGGCTTTTATAAATATGGTTTTAGTAATGTTTAAAGAAAATTTTCAGTCGTGATTTTTGGGACGTTACAAGTTTGTATCAGAGCCTTGGTTTGAGGGATTCAAACATACTCTCGGGTGTGTCTGAACTCAAACTAAGGAATTGGTATAGAAATTTTCAAAATGAAAAGCCAATTTTGTAAAAGAGTTTTGAGAAATGAAACAGTTTTAGAAAAGGAAAAGAACTTTGATAAGAGAAAAGGGTGTGGTGCATGCAATCAGCCAAGCTCAAGTAAGTACCCCAAAATACCCATACAAGTTTATGTTATGATTATCAGTTAGTAGAACAGCATGCTAGATTAGGACTAAGGTTCTAGGGAGGATGCCTTATGTGCCTGTTATATATGTTTTTGAGTTGCATGATGGTACTGGTTAGACAATAGTAGAGTAGCCAGTTTAGGTTATGTCGTAGTATATGAGATTATGCTGCATGCTAGTACAGATTCTTGATATGAGATTATGATTGCTTGAGTATGTTATGGTTAGATTTTCCTTTGTCTGAATGTTGCTTGCTTTGTGCATTGTGGGATTCTGAGTGATGGGAGTTAGCCATTAGGTGAATACGTCACGTCACATGTGATCAGGGTTGAATAATCTCAGAGTGCTGGATTTGGCCCTATTGCGCAGCTCTCGTTTGAGTCTAACTGTAACACCCAGAATCAGAAAGATCAAGAAAGGAAAGGAAAACCCTAAGTCAAGGGGTCAACTCATCGAGTCCATAGGTGGACTCGACGAGTCGAAGCGGGATCCGGGTCGGAGAGTAAGTGACCTACTCGACGAGTCGGAGAGTGGACTCGGCGAGTCCGGTCTGGATTGGGAAACTCTAAATTCGGGACTTGGTGCCCTATTTAAACGTCTCATTCTCTTCCCTAGGGTTCCTTTACAGTCTCTCTCACCCAGAATACCGAACCCTAGCCACCATATCCATTTTGAGCAAGATCTACCCTTGGTGAAGTGATTTGAAGCTTGGAAGAGAAGGAGGTTCATAGTGGTGCAAGAGGAAGCCTTGGATACCTAGTTGGTGTGACTTTTCAGATCCTTTGAGGTAATAAGCTGACCCTATTGCATTTAGATCTATCTTATGGTTGAGATTTGGGCATTTTGAGTATAGAGGAGATATATTTCGAGTTTGGAGTAGATCTGAGGTTGCTACCTCAGATCTAGGCTATTAAGGAACCAGAAAGCCATAAAGTTTATGCCAATAAGTTGTTGGTGAAGCCCCTTGGTCTCAAACCCTAGCTCTCGAGTGTTTTAAGCCCATATCTCTTTGGTTTCGCGTAAAGTTTGCAACTTTACGTGAGGAATAGACTTGGGAAGAGTGGATCTATTAGATGGAGCCCCTGCATGACTCAAAAAGCCACTGTATGGATTAAGAACTGAAGTGACTCGGCGAGTCACATGGGTGAACTCGGCGAGTTGGATGAAGATGGGCATGGACTCGACGAGTTGGAAGAACAACTCGACGAGTCTGTTCTTGGACTCGGCGAGTCAGGTCGCGAAGCACTAACCCCTTCTGGTTAAGGCTTAGATCAGTGAGTTGAGTGGATACACAATGAGTTGGGCAGGATGGGACTCAGAGATCATTGAACTCGACGAGTCTTGGGGTGACTCGGCAAGTTGATTCGTATGATGGGAGTTTCTGATTTCATAGACTCGACGAGTCTTGGGGTGACTCGACGAGTAGAGTCAGTCAGGAAGGTTGACTTTGACCAGGACTTTGACTTTGTCAAGAGTGGACTTAGTCGGCTTCTAGTGTTCTATTTCGATCTAAGTGTTATGTATATTGATATTGGTAGCTCAGGGAGCTAGTGGAGTAGCGGTTCAAAGCATTGTCGAACAACAGTCAGAGGGTTATCAGCAAGAGTTTCGCAGTGCAGGTGAGTTTCCCTTTGTGTGAATGGGTTTAAGGCCATAATGCCAGCCCATGTAGATATGAGTAGGAAGACCCAAGGGTTAGCCCTAGGCACTGTATGCCAGTATGATATTTAGGACCAAGGTCCATTGATAGCGGGCGGGAGCCCAAGGAATGTTTTGCATGATAGAGTATACTTGTTGTCTGCGTGATACTTGTATGTGCCTGGTAGGGAGGTGAGTGTGGGCGAGGTCCCGTATCTCACCAATAGCAAAGTGTGGACGGTGTTCCACATCTCATTAGCAGCAGAACAGGGGGGAGACCCAAGTTAAGGAAAGAGTGAGTGTGGGTTGGGCCCGTATCTCACTATCAGTAGGAGCGTGGACGGGGTTCCATGACTCATCTGTAGCAGGACAAGGGTGAGGCCCAAGATAGGCGAGGCCTTAGGACAGGATCCATTAGTATATGTTTATCTTATGTGTTGCGATATGTTTATGTGCTATTATATGTTAGCGGGCGAGGCCCAGTGACAGGCGAGGCCTAAGTGAAACAGATCTGTATCCGAGCGGGGCTCAAAGCCAGGCAGGGCCTGGAGCGGCAGGGCCGTTGTAGCGGGCGAGGCCCGAAATAGCGGGCGTGGCCCAGTATGTGCTGTATGTGTTTATGCATGGTATGTGGTAGGTTGGGGGAACTCACTAAGCTTCATGCTTACAGTTTTCAGTTTTGGTTTCAGGTACTTCCGATAGCGGAGGGAAGAGCTCGGGGTGATCGCATGGCACACACCATTAATTAGACAGCCTGGGATGTTTTACTCTGATAATGAGAATATGTTTTGAATTAATACTCTGAATGTATGTTATGAATTATGACATGGCTTTTATAAATATGGTTCTAGTAATGTTTAAAGAAAATTTTCAGTCGTGATTTTTGGGACGTTACACACTATCAACAATCTCAATCCTGATAACAAAGGGGACATGCCACCTGCAACATCCCAAAAATAATGAGTAAAATTTTTGTTTTAGATAAGTCAAGATCATTCATTCATTATCCCAAAAGACAATCAGAGTAAATGTATTCTCAAAACATCGAAGTAAAATCATAAACAATCACGAAATAAATCTCTAGGGGATGCAATGCGATCAAACCGACTCCTCCTTTTGAAACCAAATGTACCTAGAAACATTTTAAACATAAACCGTAACACACAAAGTTTAGTGAGTTCCCCCCAAATATATGTAACTTCCCAAAAATCACAATAAATTTCAACTTTTCAAAAACAACCCATAACCATAAATGTTTACAAAATCATTGTTGCAAAAGTGTATTTTAGTAATCGGAGTATTCCAAAATCCAAACAACATAAAAATCAAAGGATGTGCACGATCACACCTTCGTCTTGCCACAGTTATCTGAAGTACCTGAAACAGTAAACTGAAACTATAAGCCAAAGCCTAGTGAGTTCCCCCAAAGTACCAACCTACAAACATATAACAACATGTACTTGGTCAACAACTAACAAACTGGATTACCACTGAGCCGACAGTATGAGTCTGGCTTGCTCTTCAAGCCCACAGCTCATATATGGCTTGCTCCCGATCCCACAACATAATTCTGGCTTTCCCTTCAGGCTCACAACTTATGTTTGGCTTGCTAAAATTTCCGTTAGTTTTAACGTCAAAATTAAGTACGTCAAAAAAAAAAAAATAGCCAAATTTATCCCAAAATATTTTTGACCGGATTTAAACCCGTTGGAATATTTTAAATAATATTCGCCAAGTGAACCAAAATTAAGGAGGTATAATTTTAAAATTTTCCGTGTTTAACGGTAGTCGTGAAAAATCCCGTTCGCGGTTGGTGTCGGATGGACCCCCAACCAGGCCATAAACTCCACCCTATATAAGGTTTGAGTGGGTTTCATTCCAACCCTTTTCACATCTTAGGAGTCTCTCTCTCTCTCTACTTTCTCTCTCTACAAATCGGGTTTTGGTCAAAAATCACCCCTTCGAGCTTCAAAACGGTAAGTTAACCTTCCTAGCTTGTTGTTTAGCTTATCACACTTGCAAATTCGTGGCTTAAACATCCCAAAACCCCAAGAACAATAGTTTACGGTCTTGGGAGCATCCCAAAACCGTAAACACCTTGAAAGAGGGTTTTGGTGCCCAAAAACCCCTCCAAACCACTTCTAATGCTTAGCAATGACTTAGGGGCTTACATGAAAGGACTTAGAACACCAAAATCTTAACATATGGGGAGTAAACATGAGTTTATGGTCTAAGAACATTCTTGGACCGTAAACCCATCTTCAAGGACCTTAAACACCTTTTTGGGTGTTAAACTACCCCTCAAACACCTTCAAAAGCTTCCATGAGTACCTAGAGCCTTGTAATCATTCATTTGATGCACCAAAACACATGATTCATGGACTAACATGAGTTTACTGCTGTAAACTCATGTGTTTAAGGGATTAAACTCCCCAAGAACACCTTCATAGACCGTAAACACCTTTCCAAGGTGTTTAAGTGCCTTTAACACCTTCCTATGCTCATATAAGTGACTAGAACCTTGCCTACATAGCCTAGGACCACCAAACAACAAGAGAAATGGACTAACATGAGTTTAATACCATAAACTCATGAGTTTACGGCCGTAAACTCCTCAAGGAGTGGCCCATGGACCGTAAACTCCCTATTGTATCTATTTTGAGCCCCAATCACTTCCTTAGCCCTTGATTCGACTCTAGCATGATTATATGAGTGAGATAAGACCTTTAAACATCCCATGACACCACTACCATGAGTTTACGGCCGTAAACTCATGGGGGAAGTGGTCTTGAAACCGTAAACACCCATAAGGGCCATCATTTGAAGAGTAAACTCCAATGTGAGTCCATACACACCTTCTATGCAACCCTTAGTACTTCTAGCACTTGTAGCAAAGTGTTTTTATGTAGTAATACACCCTTACTTGCTTAATTAGTTATTAAATGACTAATTAGATACTTGAATGTATCATTACATGTTAAATAGGATTCGCGTGTGTGGTCAAGTCCTCACTTGACACTTAGCATCCTATACCGTCCATTCATCCGAAACGCCAACGTCAGGTGAGTTCATACCCCTTAATTAACCTTTTAAATGTTTTTACATGCTTTTATGGGGGGGGGGGGGGAATACAAGTTAAAACATGCTAGTTATCATATCAATCATATGTGATTTATAACCCGCATGCACAAGGATTTATCATACTTTCAGTTGTTTTACCAAGTATAATACTATAGATGGTTTTCCAAAACGTCTTTACTTGTTTAAGTCTTTTCTCAAGTTATCTCTCGTGCTGTATGTTTTAATTCTACACCAGTTACAGCAGTGTTTTAAACAAAGGTTTTCTTTACTTATTTTGTGTTACCAGATTATGTTCAAAACGTGTTTATGAACGGTTTTCAAAGCTTGTTATTACATAAAGATATCAAGTCATAAATTCTTATTTTTAAAGGTTTTCTAAAGGTTTTACCAAAGTTTTCTTCTATACTTCTATACTTCTACTTCGTTAAATGCATGCCTGTACTTGTATAGTTATATAAATAATGTTTAAAAGACTTAGGAAGGCTAGTTCGCCCTATTTCTTTTTCCTCGTTGGGATGTGGTCTGGTGGGTATCGGATATCCGTCCAAAGGTCGTTTAAACATCAGTTATATATATCATGTATACATGTATAGACATAAAGGTTTACTTCGACCAGTTCATTTCCCTTGGGTAGCAAGGGCATCCTTCCATTCATCATTCACAGATCAGAGAAACTAGTAACTATTATAGGAATAATTAGGAGGTTCTATTTACTCTTTCTAGCACGACAATTCCAATGGAGTCAGTTCATTCGCGAGTCTATATCATTTCCCCAGCGCCTCTAATAGAATTCAGAATACAATATGCATCCTCAGGACACGGATCTCCCCGTCGTCAAGTTGGTAACCAGAGTCTCCTGGAGGGAGAGCGGACATTGTGTGTATAGATCTATACGGGACTGACACTCCCGCACCCTGACTACTAGCTACAGTCCTCGGCCTACCAAGCCAAGGGGTGACAAATGTCACAGTTATTCCGACTCTTGCAGGGCGTCAAGTACTCTAGTGTGAATCAGTATGGTTACGAGTATCTCCATGTTTACCTTATAATTCATGGCCTTAAGGTAACAAGAATTAACACTGTATTTATGAAACAACACTCTTAGGATTACTCTTTGTTTTAGACCTTGCTAGCTGTATCGTTCATTTGATACTGTCTGGGGTCTGTGTCCCTTTGTTTTAGACCTTGCTAGCTGTATCGTTCATTTGATACTGTCTGGGGTCTGTGTTTCTTTGTTTTAGACCTTGCTAGCTGTATCGTTCATTTGATACTGTCTAGGGTCTGTGTTTCTTTGTTTTAGACCTTGCTAGCCGTATCGTACATTTGATACCGTCTGGGGTCTGTGTTTCCTTTTGTTAGATTGAGCCAGGCGTATCATTCATTCGATACTCTCCTGGAGTCTATGATTTCTTTTGCCTTAGTCAGCAGTATTTCCTGCTGAGACATATGTTATTTTACCCTAGTATTTTTACTGGTGATATTCTCCTACTTTCTTTAAAGTCAAATATCGTATTTTGGTAATGATAGTATTTCAGGGAAAAATTTCTCTTTAAAACATAACACTGTCGAGTCTTGGTAGAAGACTGCTTTTAATTAGAAAATATAGGATTTTCTGGAAATGACGCTATTACACCATAGACTCTAAGCTACTACTTTTATAAAGTTATTTTGAATAAAATGCTTGCTTACACAAATGACACTAATTACTTATTAACTCACCAACATTTATAAAAATGCTGATACTCGCTTTCAAAAGAACTTGTATTCTCAGGTTAGCGATAGACATGTACACCTGGGAGCTTTTGCGAAGTCAACCTAGAACCGAGCTGCATCTATACTAGTTTCTGTATTACTTTAATGTCTCTATGAAATGTAACTTATGTAAAACTATTACTATTAATGCAATGGTTGTTTTACTTTGATTACTATACTGCATATGTTGTGATACTTGACATGACGTCATCCACCCCAGAACGTTTCTGCCGTTCCGGTTTTGGGCTGTGACAGCTCCCGAGTTTGTTGGCTACCGCACAAGGTAGTACTACCTCAACTCAACCATACTATATATGTTGGAATAGGTGTCTAAGCCCATAACTATTTTGGTATGTACTTGACCCGATTATGAGCATGGTCCTTTTGGGTTGCCTTCATTCATGCAACTTGATAGGATGACAAGAGGAGAGAGAGTAGGATTTATTATATGAATAATAAATTGGTACTCAAAATGATTTTATTAATATATTACAAGTTTAATATATTATTTGGAAACCATATTATTTAATTAGTATTGATTTGGAATTAATTTGGTGATCAAAAGAGACTAATTAAATAATTGGGGGACTGTTATGCAAATCATTGATAGTTGTATAATTGGGCTGATGGACTCCATAAAGTGGAGTGGATGAAATTTATGGGGAAGCCCATAAGATTTCGTCCATGGGCTCTAAGGAAGGAGTTCATGGGCTGCTTAAGGCTTAAGCAATCATATTAGGGTTTACACCTAAAGCCCTAGCAACCACAAGTATAAATAGACTCCTATATTAAGGATTTTCGGCGACCAAGTCTTCTATGAGAAACCCTAGCTGAAATCCTTCCCTCTCCAAGTCTTCCTCTTGAAGTGGGTGTTTGTGACTCCATTAGATGTGCAACACTTGGGGCACTAGGCTTTCAAAAGTCAAGATCAAGAAGGATTGTGATCGTTATTGCTACATAACGATCAAGATAATGTTTCTAACCCTAATCATATGTCAGTTTTGAATTATATGCTAGTTCATAGGTTTTATTGCTTTGGTATTCAATGTTGTATGTTCAAATTTGAAAAACCTAGATCAAAGCAAGTAGGATTGCATAAACACCATAAGAATGATGTTATGCTCATAACCTATCAGTGGTATCAGAGCCTAGGTCATTTTTCTAGTTGAATCGATGCAAAAGTGAACTACCAAAGGATCAAAAAGTCGAATTTTTGTTGTCTGCGGCACCGACTCGGCGAGTCCATCAGTGGAATCGGTGAGTCCAGGGTGCTGTTGCCGAGATTTTCGATTTTTTGAGCAAATTTTGTTAATGATAATTACCAAAACTCGTTTTTATTGGCTAAAATCGATTTTTTATGTTTGTAATGATTATCCTCATCAAAATTTATGGATTTGGTTAAATATGGATAATGTAGGATTATTATTAGTCAAATATTTGACCTAGTAAGATTGAAAAAGTTTCAATTTACACCCTTAGGTTTTATAGTTTAAGTTTGAACTTAAAAGTTCTAGTTTTTGAAATTTAAATAGTTAAACCCTAATGTTTTGAAAGGTTTCAAAACTTGTCCTCAAGTTTTGGAATTTAAAATTTAATTAAAAGTTTTAATTTTGAAATATTAAATTCTAAAACCCTAGTATTTTGAATAGTTCAAATTACCCCCTTATGATTTTATTAAATTAATTAAGTGTTTAATTAAAAGAGAAAATTAATAAATTCATAATAATTTGGTTTAAGATTAATCAAATTAAAAGTCTAATTTTTAATAGATTAAACCACCTAGTATTTTAAAAGTGTAAAATATACCCTTATACTGTATAAAATTAAAAGTATAATATTATATATGTATGAGTAAAGAGCCAGTCTTACCGTTAGTAGGCCTCATTTATGAAGTTGGTCTATAAGGGGTGTTTAAGGAAGCGACTTGTAAAATGACCGTCATTGGGTATCCACTCTTACCCACCGCACTCTTAACTAGTGGAGGGTCGTTAGCCGAACGGGTAGGATATGACACAACCTTTCATTATAAGTATAATGAAATACGAAGTAACTGGACGCTTTTACAAATTCCCAAATCTTAGTTACTTTAGGAAAAATGTGGAATTGAAGCTAATCCATGAAATTGCGCAGTGCACCTTATTGGTCGTTAGTGGAGCGTGTGTGGTTAACCGACACACTAATATGGGACTAATGAAGGATGGCAATGGGTAGCTCATAGATTATCATAGATCAATGGAGCGTGTGTGGTTAACCGGCACATTGATTAGGTGATGACATCCTCGAGAGTACCAAGCTAATTTGCATGGTTATCCACACCTTGTTTGTGATCCTTGGCATCCCAGTCACAAACTTGAAGGGCATAATTGAGATTAAACATGCCATTGAAAAGTTCAATGAATCTCAAAGGATCTAGGAGTTTCAATTCATTTAAAACTTCAGTTTCCTTTTCGTTTTTCATGGTGGAAATTGGGTAAATCATCAGTTACCTACCTTCAAATGTTCTGCAATTGGATTACGACATCCCTCTTCCGAGTTGTAGATTATTGTGTTGGGTCCTAGCCTTAATATCTCATTTGGGTGTTTTATTAAGGACTCAATCAACTAACTTGAATATCTCCTATTTTGTAGATGTCAAAATCTAACAACTATGGTCTTCCCGAATCCTTTGGGAAAAGTTTTCAACATGAAGATGATGTTCCACGATTGGATTGTGGAAATAGAAATCATGCTTCACTAACTCCACCTCCTCCAATAATTCTCCCTGACCCATGTGTTCGAAGACTTGAAAAGTTCAAGGTCACTCAAGCCCTATTGGCAAAAAGATACGAATATGGAAAGTCTGTGTGTGCACACGTCTTAGAGATGAAGCCACACATTGACAGGTTGAGGATGTTGGGTGTCGATGTCTCAAGGAAGTTAGCAGTTGACTAGGTTTTTCAATCACTTCCTGACTCATATAGTGATTTCATTAAAGAGTACTATATGATGGACGACGACGTGACCCTCATTGATCTTACCTATTTGCTTATTGTTGTTGAATCAACAATGATTTGGCGGACTGGTCAAGAAAATTTGTATGGTAAATCAATGTCCTAACCTTCTATGGACAATGGCAACATTGGAAGTATAGAAAAGTTTTTTCTACGCAAGAGAAAGTCTTAGTCTGAGATTGTCCCGTGTGCCCTTCTAGAAGAGTCTGTTTGTTTCTATTGCCAAAAGAAGGGGCATTGGTTACGAAGCTGTCCTGACTACCTAAGCGATGGGAGAGTCAAGATGTATGACTCTACTTCAGGTAAAATCCACTATCTAACTATATTAAGTTTTCTATTTTAGATTCTTAATACATGATGTGATAAGATTGCATTTTGATGTGTTGTAGTATCGAAGAAAAGAAAGGAAGAAGTGAGCTGAGTCTGATCGCGAAGAAACGGATTTCGATCACATGTTTTGATGATTGGATTTTTGAGCTACTACTTAGAGTTATGATAGATTGCTTAGGAATATGTAATAACATAGTTTTCATTTGAATTTGCGTTGTAAGGACAAGTTTTCCGCACCTTTTTTTATAAATAAAATAAAATTTGAGTTTTGTCTTATTTATGTATCCTTGCAATATCATTTGTGAAAATTGATGCTTGTGCGTTTCTATTATAAGCAATATTAGGTGGATGTGATTCTTAGTTATGTTATTTATGGTAGTATCGTAATTTTCTAAGTAAGGAAAGATTCCCATCGCCCAAGTTTCAATTGGATAGAAGCTTGGAATCATATGATTTGAGTCATGTGATGTATGGAAATCTTGGTACTTAGGAAATGAAGACCAATTCCTTGTTCCCATAGGTATGTGAGTGAAGTGAAAGACTAGTAGATCTAGTATGCAATGTTATGCACCGGTCAAGTCCACCACAAATAACAATAAGATTGTTCATCATGATTTACTAAAAGTCTAGTAAATGTGGTTATGATTACAAGATTAAGTGTAATTCTGAATCATTGAAAAGTTTCAATGAATGGTAGAACGAATAAGAAGAATCAATTGGGAAAAATATAAAAGCTTCTCCAATCTGAAAATAAGGGAAAGTACTTTTGTATCATGTTTTATGATCATCTTAGTGATTATGAAACCGTATCACAGTTGACCCTCTAAGGACACCTTAGTGCATACGTATAACTAAGAACAGGGATCAGGAGTTGTTGAAATGGTTAAATCAAAAAGTATGAGTCATACTTCGTTCCAAAATCAAGCTTGGAGTAATAATCCAAGATTGTGACTTGAGTGACAAAATCTTAAGAAAAAGGTTGAAGAACACTCATCAAATGTGGAGTAGAAAAGTTTCTTACTCTTTCACATTTGAAATTGGTGATTTGTGATGTCTTGGATAAGATAAAGACCAACTAGGACCAATTGTGTGAGGTGTTTATGTTGATAAAAAACTGCACTAACTCTTGAATATTTGTTTGTCAATGAATGTTTCTTGACAAGAGAATCTTATATGTCAAGAGGTCAGTGTGAGTCTAAATGATCTTGAAAAGTTTCAAGAACAAATCAAGAATAAACCTAGTTATTCATCACTAGCAAACAACTTGAGGTTTATAACCTATCGTGTTGGTATATTCTTTTTTCTATTCCATTTCCAGTAAGGTTGACTATGCATGAGAGTTCTAAGAGTTCTCAATTGATTGCATAAAGCAAAGAACCTTGATTAATGAAAGTTCATTGATCTGTAAAGGTGAATTGCTTAACAACTTGGAAGCAATGGTGGGCGCTCGTGCTGCCATGAGGCAAGAAATTAAGAGTGAACAAGTTCAGTCCATATGAGTTTGGATTTGTCACAAACCTTGTCTTATGATCATGGTTATGAAAAAATTCAGATGAATAAGAACACATACACCATAAAATCTAAGTGATAAGGTTTCTCTCCGCTTCATGAAAATGATCGTGAGGAAACGCTTTCACTAAGAGAGATTTTAAGTAGATAGCAATTGTAATATTTGTGTTCTCAAATTCGATTATGATTACAACATCCCTCTTCATAGTTCGAATTATGAGATTTCGCAATTAGTCTAAACATTTAGGTCTTATTGCTATAAGTTTTGAATTAGTTTAGACATACATATGAGCTATCTAAGGAAAGGTGTATGAGTTTAAGAAGCTTAGATAAAGGCTTATCGAAGTATATCGTATTAGAAATATGAACTTCGGAAGTCAATAAGTATTGATTTCTAGAAGTCCAACTATTTTCTGAATACGTGTCAGAGCTAGTGGGAGCATAAATGTTATGCAGGTATGGATATAATTAGCATGTTAGTGGGAGCATGATTATTGTTTTAAGTATTGCAAGTTAGCAATATTAAATATAGAAAACAAAAGTTTCACTTTGCAAAGTTGCAGGGGTTGAAAAGTTGTTTTGCTATAATTAAGGGAGAGAATATTATACTTCATTTCAAAAATATAAAAGATTGGATCGAGAAATTTTAATTAAACTTAGTCAAAGGACATATATGTATGTTATGTTAAAAAGGTTTAACTTAAAAGAATTCTATATATGTCAATATTATAGCAAGAAACTGGTAAAGTATCACATTTTTCATGAATCGTGTCCCATACGCTTCTGGTATAGGATCGATTGCATATGCTGTAATATTTGACCGTGTTTTAAACTTTCCAAATGCCTATGGCATTAAGAGGGAAAAGGACTAGAACCGGAAATGACTAAAATAATTAAACAACTATCGAGGACAATCTAAGGTTCGCCAAGGATTGGTCACTTGTGGGTAGTTGGAAGTATAGTAACGAATGGACCATAATGACATTATTATGATTAGATATGATTCTATTAGTAACGAGTTATCATATGGTAAATATGGAAATGTTTCTATATCGGGAGTTGGATATCGAGAATCTATGTCTAGATTAGAAACTTTTATGCAAGAAGGATGTTCAAAGGAATGTACTTTGAATGTGAGACTTCATATCTATGGAATTGCCTTGTAACAATCTCCAATAGATCACTTTGTAATATCATTGGCAAAGTCTTGGTGGCTTTGGTGTTGTAACACTATGAAAGGATCGTTGCATAAAATGTTAGAATCTAACATATTCTAATAGTGGCAAAAATTTGGTATTCTTACACTTATGACAAGGATTAGGAGTTGTGAAATGAGTATCATTGGAAATGTGTTCAATTGATCTATTTCACAAAGTATGGACCATAGGAAAATAGAGTGTGCATGCTTGGATCATGGGACAACTGTTGCTGTAATTCAAGTAATAAGTTGATTATCCAAAACATTATATAATGAATAATGAGTAATCAATATGGTGATTAAATAAAGGTGTTTTATTTATACTCAAAAGTTTGGGCCATATTGGATTCGATTATTCTTGTGTTTCACCTTGCATGTTTTGACTTCTCGAATAATAAGATTATTCAAACCATCCACAGTCGATAAATACTTTGGAAGTAGGTATTGAAGCTAGACTGTCATGAATCCGACTGTAGATTGTCTAAGGCTCTGTAGACATAGAAAAAGTCTATTGTAGTGTTCATGAGTGCTCCTGAAATAAGATTTGAGTATTGGATTAAACTCACGCTCACTTGAATCGCTTCATGGATTTTATCACAGGTGATTAGTGAGACAATAATATCTTATATTCTTGAAATGGAGACATGTGAGTTGTAGTTTGCAAGTCGGTTGCACATTTACATATGTAAACACACGAGTAACTTGGTATTATATAACATATTGTTGTGTGTGATTTGATGAGTAGGTACAAGCGGGCATTTGAGTCGGAGTTTATCCGTTCCTTTTACCTTAAGAGGGATAAAAATGATATCTGTGGGCCCCTTGATGATTTAGTGATGACCCCCTAAAGTGTTTGGCCAAGCCAAGACTAAGTTGATGTGTTTAATTGTATTCTGTTGTTAGTCGTCACAAATCAGAAATCGGGAAACAACATATAAATAGAGAGTATGATTAAAATCCATGTCTCAGTTCATACGATATCTAGAATGGCGGAATATATGATCCCTTATCTAAAGGATGCGTTACTGATAAGATCAGAGTTGATAGTGGCTTTTGAAAGCTACGATTGCTGATCAAGTTCTAAAGTCATACTTGCAAAATATTTATTAGACTTATCCAAGTGTGAGACTGTTGGATTAGGTGTCTAAGCCCATAACTATTTTGGTATGTACTTGACCTGATTATGAGCATGGTCCTTTTGGGTTGCCTTCACTCATGCAACTTGATAGGATGACAAGAGGAGAGAGAGTAGGATTTATTATATAAATAATAAATTGGTACTCAAAATGGTTTTATTAATATATTACAAGTTTAATATATTATTTGGAAACCATATTATTTAATTAGTATTGATCAGAAATTAATTTGGTGATCAAAAGAGACTGATTAAATAATTGGGGGACTGTTATGCAAATCATTGATAGTTGCATAATTGGGCTGATGGACTCCATAGAGTGGAGTGGACGAAATTTATGGGGAAGCCCATAAGATTTCGTGGTCTCTGAGGAAGGAGTTCATGGGTTGCTTAAGGCTTAAGCAGTCCTATTAGGGTTTGCACCTAAAACCCTAGCAACCATAAGTATACATAGACCCCTATACTAAGGATTTTCGGCGACCAAGTCTTTTATGAGAAACCCTAGCCGAAATTCCCCCCTTTCCAAGTTTTCCTCTTGCATTGGGTGTTTGTGACTCCATTAGAGGTGCAACACTTGGGGCACTAGGCTTTCAGAAGTCAAGATCAAGAAGGATTGTGATTGTTATTACTATATAACAATCAAGGTAATGTTTCTAACCCTAATCATATGTCAATTTCGAATTATATGCTAGTTCATAGGGTTTATTGCTTTGGTATTCAATGTTGTATGTTCAAATTAGAAAAACCTAGATCATAGCAATTAGGGTTGCATGAACACCATAGGAATGATGTTATGCTCATAACCCAACAATATCGACATATAACATATATCCAGCAAACATGTAAACATATAACCAGTCAGCAGATAATCAGACAGATCTAACAGATCACTACATCATAGCAACATATTCTATACCAGAATTGATAACTAATGGTTTGGTATTGGTGCCTTCAACCCACAAGAACAATGAGGAAAACTCACCTCTCAGTCTGAAATGATCGCTAAACATGATGCAACTCTGAATGTCAGTTCAACCGGTCACCTATATACCAAATAATGACCAATCTCAAATACCACTCAAAATACCCAAAATCCCCTTAGGTCAAACTTGGTCAAAGTCAAAAAGTCAAGCTTGGTTAACACAGATGAGTACGTTGGGTGTACCCAGCCTATACGCGGGGTGTACTCAACCCTTGACCAAAATCGTGAAGCTGACCTAGTATACTCAACATACCAATCTGTACGCCCAACATACGTAGCCCTCCTTTAATCCTTCTATTAAGAGCGTATTCCTTTAAGCTCTTTCATCCAATTCTCAGATCTTACCCTAAACTAATGTCCTTTACCATAAAGTTTCTAGCTTTACGGTGTTTCATGGATAGCAAGTGCCCAAAAGCTAAAAATCCAACTTCTTAACCCATTAAGACACCTCAACACTTGCATGGAGTGAAAGGAAGGCCCAAGATCACATTTTATCACTCAAACTACCCTAAAACGTCCAAAAGGACAAATCATTTGGTCTAGGGTATCTCATACCCAAAAGGACCAAGAATATGGTGATAATAAGCATAAACTTCTAACATAAACAAGATCTAGAGATATGATCATCAAGTTCAGAACTTTATACCTCAAAATGAAGCTTGAAGGTGAGGTGTTTCTGGATCTATGTGGTCTTGAGCTTCCAAGTTGGTGCTTTTCTCTTCTCTTTGCTTCAAGGACACCACACACACACACTTTCAAGTAGGGTTTTGCATGGGTCGGTTTGGGTTGGTTTTGGACCCAAACCCAACCCAACCAATAAATGGTTGGTTTATGGTTTTCAGAACCAAAGAGGATCGGTTTTTGGTCGGTTCAATTTCTCGGGTTCTGAGATCGATTTGGGCGGTTTTTCGGTTTCTTGGGTTTAACCCATACACTCATGGGTTCTGGGTTTAAACCCATTTTCTAGAAATAGAGCAAGAAGTTAAATAATTCCAAAAAACACCAAATTAAAGTTAAATACTTCAATAAAACATGAGTCTTACAACCAAATAGTCTATTACAAGTTACAAACACAGCCCGAAATAGTCTATTACAACCAAAACACAATCAAAGTAAAACACAAAGTCTGGAATTGTCTATTACAACCAAAACACAATCAAACTAAAACACAAAGTCCAGAATAGTCAATTACAACCAAAACATGAATCTCCAATCCACATCCATGTAAATCTCTTCACCAATTCCCAATTCATCTACAAACCAAAAAAGATTAGTATTGATTATTGAGTAATAAACTTGTGTAAAAGTATAAAATTATAATTAATGAGTTATAAACCTTTAAAATTCAAGTTAAATCCTCATCCACGCAACTCCATTGACCACACCTCAATTCCTCTACAAACCAAAAACAATAGTATTTAGTTATAAACCTATAAAATTATAAACTTCTAATTATGTAAAAAATACTAAAATATTTACCGGTTTCTATTGGCACCAACTTCTCTTGTGTCTCTTCCATATATAAAGTCGTCATATTTTGAAATTGGATATTAATCGGGGTGTCCCGTATCCAATCTTGGGTGCAAATCAAAGCTTCGACAGTCACATGTGTAAGGGAGCTTCTACTTTCATCAATCACCCTCCCACCAGTACTAAATGTCGACTTTGATGCAACTATAGAGAGCGGCATTCCTAAAACAAGTTTCACCACTTCAGAAAGTACAGGAAACTTTGTTGAATTAGATTTCCACCACCCCAAAATCTGGAAATCCTCCGCCCGCGTTTCCATCCCATCTGATAAACAAATCTCAAGCTCTGTTTTATTAACCCCATGCCCACGTTGTTCCATAAACTTTTCAAAATCGTCTTCCATATCAACTCCATGCCCAAAATCAAAATAACTAGGTGTAGAAGACGATGTACTCCTTGTATTTTCTCATCTTTCTCTCTCCGTCTTCTTCTTGAAGTGTTGAAACAAGTCCTCTAGTGTTTTATTGACGTGCTCCATAATAGTTTTTGTTTTGGTAGAATTCTTACCATAAATCAGCTCCAAGCAATACTCCAAATAACACATCTTGTTACGGGGATCTAAAACGACAACACCATGAAGCAAGAAGTTCATGTTCTCAATGTTGTCCCAATATTTGTCGTATTTTTCTTTTATCGACGTTTCCATCTTTCTCTTCTTCTCGTCTGTGCTTGAACACATTCTAGTAATGCTTGCTTGCATTGTCACAAGTTCCTTAAAAAATATATTGGCTGTCACATACTTGGACCCATATATCTTTTTTGTGAAATTGTAAAAGATCCTCAAATAGTCGATAAAATACCTACCAACACAATTAAACAATATCAGATTTCACAATTGAAGTAAAAATCTATATAAATATACCTATTAACCTCCTAATTGTCGGCATCGAGAGTCCCCATAACTTTTTCATTTCTTCTTCTTTTTTCTTGTAGTCAATTCACCATCATCAACCTCACTTCCCCAAAATGTTTTAAAACCACCATCAAGCGCAAGAAGCCTACAATACAAAATAAAACCCAATTACAACATTAGCATGTAAATTATATAAAAAAAAGTTAATATATCATACTTAATAGTTAATAAAATACCTAACAAACATTGCCTCATACTTTTTTGCCGTCTCCAACATCAAAAATGTAGAATTCCATCTTGTGTCAACACCAAGGGATGGTTTCTTACTATAATTAATCTTCACTTTCTCAAGACACTCTAGGAATGTAGCAAACCTAGCACCCGATGACCTCACATACTTCACAAAATTTCAGATCTTTATGATGGAACTAAAATGCTCTTCTAACCCGTCCCTAACCACAAGATTTATGATATGAGAACAACACCTCAAATGCAAGTATTTGCAATCCAAAGAATCATGGGGTCCCCTAAGCATGGTCGCTAGATACCTATGTAACACTCAGGTCCATGTATTGTATTATTTTCAAATATATATATATATATATATATATATATATATATATATATATATATATATATATATATATATATATATATGGAAACCTACGTTGGAGACCACGATGTGGCGTTGATTTTTGGGACCGCAGGATTTAATAAATCACCATGATGTGGTGATTGTGCCATGACGTGGAGGTGGCTGTTGGGGGAGAACCTTAAAGTTTAAGGGATGAGCCCTATTTAAAGATCCTTAGCCCCTTTTGGTCCCTTCCCATCAACCTCTATCTCTCAGAAATCGTTCCTTGAAAACCCTAGCTCCATTTGGTGATTTTTAGCCTTAAAAGTGCGAGTTTTGGTGCTTGTGAAGAAAGTGTTGGATTAGTGTCTAAGTCCATAACTATAATTAGTATGTACTTGACTCGAGAGTAGCATGGTCCATTTGGGTTTCATATCACCAGGACAATTTGATAAGATGGACTTTTGAGAAGATATTATTTATGATTTGTTAATATATTATAAGTTCTAATATATTAATATGAAATCATATTATTTAGAGTAAATTACTGAAACCGTCCCTATGGTTTGGTTAAAATTTCACGTTTGGTCCTTAACTTTTCTTTTGCACTCGGATCGTCCCTGTGGTTTGATTTTGTTGCATTTTTCGTCCTTTACATACATAAAATTAGGGACCAAACATGCTATTTTGACCAAACCATAGGGACGATCCGAGTGCAAAAAAAAGTTAGGGACCAAACGTGTAATTTTGATCAAACCATAGGGATGATTTTAGTAAAAGTAAATTACTGAAATCTTCCCTATGGTTTAATTAAAATTGCACGTTTAGTCCCTAACTTTTTTTGCACTCGGATCGTCCCTGTGGTTTGATTTTGTTGCATTTTTCGTCCCTTACATACATAAAGTTAGGGACCAAACAAGCAATTTTTACCAAACCATAGGGACGAAAAACGCGACAAAATCAAACCACATGGACGATCTAAGTGCAAAAAAAAGTTAGGGACCAAACGTGTAATTTTGACCAAACCACAGGGATGACTTCAGTAATTTACTCTTTTAGTAATATACTCTATTATTTAATTAGTATTGATCAAGAATTAGTTTGGAATTAATTTTGTGATCAAAAGAGACTAATTAAATAAATGGGGATTGATTTGGTAAATCATTCATTCTTATAAAGTGGGCTTGTGATCCATAGTTCTTTATGTTGGGCTAAGCCCATGTGGTGAACAATGGATACTCCATGGAGGTTAAAACCCATAGAGCCTAAGGAATGTGGAAAGTCATGCACATTAGGGTTTGCATGGTGTAATCCTAATTAAGCCACACTATATAAGAAGCCCCTTAGCCTCCAAAATGGTGCACTAGTTCTTGAAAGATCATTGAGCCGATTTTGGTGTGAGGATATTCTCTAAAAAGTCATCCTTTGTCCAAAGGTGTGTTGTGATTCCATTTGAGGCATTCATACTATTGGTGCTAAGTTCTTAAAGGCCAAAACTACAAGCTACAACAAAGAGGTAATTTTATAACTCATTTCTATGATGTTTATGTCATTTGTATGCTAGTTATAGGCTTAATGCTTTGGATACAATATTGCATGTGTAATTAGATAAAACATAGATCCAAAGCATCTAGGGTTGCATGTACACCATAAGAGTGTTAGAATGCTCAAAAACCTTCAGAAAGAAGGTGGTGGGAGACCTCATAGAAGTCCAAGGCAAAGAAGATCTAGGAGTTCACGTTCCTCTAGCATCTCAAGGAGGTAAAAAGTCTTCATATTGATGAGTTTTTTAGTAGATCTATGGATATTTCCCTTTCTTTCTCTAGATCTTGTTACCTAAGGTAGTTGGACTTCATAAAGCTTGCAATGTTATGAGTCCCCATGTCGTTTGGAGCATTTGGCTCTTTGGATCTAGTCTAGATTTGAGTTTTAAGGTCATGCATGGAATCTTGGCCTTTTTTCCCACTTTGACCTAATAAAAATTTAAGACATGCGTTGGACATGCATGTCTGAAAAGCATCGAATTTTATGGTGTATTTGGAGTTAGAGACCCTCTTGTAGCTTTTGGTCAAGTAAACCCATGGAATGGACAAGTATTGGTGAAGTCATGAAGTGTTTTGGATCTTAAAAGTCAAGATCTATCCATTTTGGAGGGTTCTATTGGATAAAGTTGGAAACTTTATCCATCTAGACCCTATTTTGGACCAGATCTGAGTTGGAGACGTTTTTGAATCAAATGAAGTGGCTGAATGCATTAAGCTGCTGAAAACCCTGAAACCATGACGTGGTGGCGGGTTGGTTCGTGACTGTTTTTTCATATCCAGCACCACCACGTGGTACAAGGGTACCATGACGTGGCGATCAGGATAAGTTGACTTCTATTGAACTTTGAGCATGGTTGACCAAGTTTGACTTTAAGGGTATCCTGGTACTTCGGGATTTTAATGAAGTTAGTTCCATGGTGGTTGTAGGCAGTTGAGTTTGGAGCTATGAGTTGGGATTTGATCTTACTAGTTCAGCATTTCGTGAGAGGTGAGTCTCCTCACCATACCAATAGGTCGAAGGCACCAAGGTCGACACATTTTGTGATATGTGGTACACTAGTTGATTTTATGGTATGTGGTACACTAGTTGATGTAGTTATATGTGGTACACTAGTTGGTTATATGCTATGCAGTATGCTAGTTTTTTTGTGATACTTGCATGAAAGACCTCGGGGGGTTCTCAAGGCACTTGGGTGTAAGACCGTGGAGGGTTTCCATGACATCCTAAGTAATGACCTCGGTGGGTTCCCGAGGCACTAGGGTGTAAGATCTTAGAGGGTTTCCATGGAATCCTTAGTCAAGACCCGGAGTAAGACCCTGGAGGGTATCTAGGGCATCCTTATATGTTTGTATGCATGGCTTATGTAGCTTATATGATTGATATGGATTTTATGATTATGTGGGGTATGCTATGGGGAACTCACTAAGCATTAACTTATAATTTGTTGATTGTTTCAGGTACTTCAGGATCTAAGGGTAAGGGCCCGATGTGATGGCGCGATAAAACACCAGAGAGTGCATGTCGCCAAAATCCATCATCATTTGTATCTCTTGCGCTTAGCAAGAAGTTTCGGGATGCGCCGGGGACTGTGGATTCCCCGCCGGAAGTTGAGATTGCAGATGACCGCACCATGAGTGCAACCCCAAATCTTGATGTGGTCTAGATTTGGAACTTTCCTAGTCCACATCTCATAAGGTATTTTGGCAACCTTTTTAGTTGGGACTAGATTAAGGATATGGGCGACAATCTCTAATGTTGGATTAGTGTCTAAGTCCATAACTATTTCGGTATGTACTTGATCCGATTATGAGCATGGTCCTTTTGGGTTGCCTTCAATATGTAGGATGAATTAAGGAGAGAAAGGTTTAATTATGATTTATTAATATATTATGAGAATAATATATTAAAGGAGAAATCATATTGTTTAATTAATATTAGTCAAGAATTAATAAATAATTAATTTTGTGGCTAAAAGAGATTAATTAAACTTAGGGGACTGGAATTGTAATTATAAGATAATTGGAATTGGGCTATAGATCACCTTGGAATAATAGGTTGGACGAATTCTATGGGGAAACCCATTAGAAATAGTCCAAGGCATGTTCCAGAAGGGGTCCATGGGCTGCTTAGGGCTTAAACAGTCAAATTAGGGTTTCCTTGTTGGATAACCCTAATAGCCTAAGTATATAAGGAACCCTTGGGCACCAAAAATGTGGCTAACACTTGGATTAGGGTTTCCAGCCGTTTTTGGTGCCTCCTCTTTCTTCTCTCCTTCATCCAATTGCTTAGTGGTATTTGTGACTCCATTAGAGGTACAACACTTGAGGCACTAAGCTTTCTGAAGCCAAGGATTGATTGTTATTGCTATATAACAATCAAAGGTAAGATCTAAACCCTAATTTCAGTTATAGTTTATTAGATCTAGGGTTTATGGCTTTGGATTATCAATTGCATGTTCATTAGACAAACTAGATCCAAAAGCTAATTGGGTTTGCATGTACACCATAGGAATGATGTATTGCTCTAAACCCTTTAGTGGTATTAGAGCCTAGGGCTATTTGTTAGTGAATTTGATGCTTGATGGATCGATTTTTGCATGAAAAACAAAGTTTTTTGCCCTCTACCTTGCTGACTCGACGAGTCAGTGGATGAACTCGGAGAGTCAAGTCGACTCGGCGAGTCCGGTCCCTGACTCGGCGATTCCCTGGATCTGGCAGCTTGTTTTTGCGATTTTCCTGCCTATTTTGCTGTGGGATAATTACCAAAACAGTTTTAATTGATAAAATACGATTTTTTTATTGATTTTGGGTGAATATCCTTACCAAAATAGTAGATAATTGTCAAAATTTGGATAATTTTTTATTTTATTAGATAAAGATTGATTATTTGTAATTAGATTTGAATTATCTTGTGAAAATGTTTCAATTTTCCCTTTTAGGTTTTATAGTTTAAATTTGAGCTAAAAAGTTTTTGTTTTTGAAATTTAAATAGTTAAACCTAAATGTTTTGAAAAGTTACAAAACTTGCCCTCAAGTTTTGGAATTTAAATTTTTGAATAAAAATTTAATTTTGAAATATTTAAATTCTAAACCCTAATGTTTTGAAATGTTTCAAAACTTGCCCTCAAGTTTTGGAATTTAAAAGTTGATTAAAAGTTTAATTTTGAAATGTTAAATTCTAAAACCTTAGTATTTTGAAAAGGTTCAAATTAAACCCTCATGGTTTTGTTAAATTAATTAAAGGTTTAATTAAAAGAGAAAGTTAATAAAACCACATAGTATTTTTAAAAATGTAAAATACACCCTATTCTATATATATATGTAACATTAAAAGTCTAATATTATGTATATGAGTAAAGAGTCAGTCTTACCGTTAGTAGGCCTCATTCACGAAGCTGGTCTATAAGGGGTGTTTAAGGAAATTGCCTATAAAATGGCGATTCAATGGGTATCCACTCTTACCCATTACACACTTGACTAGTGGAGGGTCGTTAGCCGAACGGGTAGGATAGGAGAAAAACCTTCCATTATAAGTATAATGAATTAAAAGGTAACTAAATGCTTTTACAAATTCCCAAATCATAGTTACTTTAGGAAAAATGTGAAATTGTATGCTAATCCATGGAATTACACTTCGTACCATTGTCAAACGTTAGTGGAGCGTGTGTGGTTAACTGGCACACTAATTTGGGGATGACATTGGTAGAAAAGGGTGGTTCGATGCTTATCATAGATTAATGGAGCGTGTGTGGCTAACCGACACATTGATTAGGTGATAGTAGCATTGGGTGCACCAAGTGATTCGTATGGTTATTCACACCTTATTTGTGATTCTCGGCATCCCAGTCACAAATAGAAGGCATAATCGAGATTAAACATGCCATTAAAACGTTCAATGAATCTCAAAAGGTCTAGGAGTTTCAATTCATTTAAAACTTAAACTTCCTTTTAGTTTTTCATGGTGGAAATTGGTAAATCCTCATTTACCTACCTTCAAATATTCTGCAACTAGATTACGACATCCCTCTTCTAGGTTGTAGAGTATTGTGTTGGATCCTAGCCTTAATAATTCATTTGAGTGTTTTATTAAGGACTCAATCAACTTAACTTGATTTTTCTCCCGTTTTGTAGACGTCAAACAACTATGGTTTTCCTAAATCCCTTAGAACAAGTTTTCCAAACGAAGATGATATTCTACGATATGATCGAGGAACAAGAAATCATGCTTCACTTCCTCCACCTCCTCCAATTGTTCCCCCTAATCCACAAGTTCGAAGGCTTGAAAAGTTCAAGCTCACTCAAACCATATTGGCAATTAAACATGAAGATGGAAAGTTTGTGTGTGCACACGTATTAGAGATGAAGTCACACATTGACAGGTTGGGTATGCTGGGTGTTGTCATCCCCAAGGAGTTGGCTGTTGACTGGGTTCTTCAGTCACTTCCTGAATCATATAGTGAATTCATTAGAGAGTACTATATGATGGATCACGACATGACCCTCATTGATCTCACCTATTTTCTTATAGCTGCTGAATCAACAATGATTTGGCGTGTTGGTCAATCAAATTGTCTGGTGAATAAAACTCCCAAACTTCAATGGACATTGAAAATGATGACATTGGAGATCCAGAAAAGGTAAACTCTGAGATAGTTCCTTGTGTAATTCCAAAAGAGTCCATTTGCTTTTATTGCCAAGAGAAAGGGCATTGGAGACGAAGCTGCCCTATTTACCTGAGATATCTAAGAGATGGGAGAGTCAAGACGTATGGCTCTAATTCAGGTAAAATCCATTATCTAACTCTTTTAAGTTCCTATTCTAGATTCTTAATACATGATGTGATAAGATTAAATTTTGATGTTTTGTAGGATCGAAGAAAAGAGAGGAAGCTTAAGGGAAGAAGTGAGATGAATCTAATCGTGAAGAAATGGATTTCGATCGTATTGCTTGAAGATTAGATTCTTGAGCTACTACTTGGAGTTAGAATAGATTGCTAAGAAATATGTAATAGCATAATTTTCATTTGATTTGCATTGTAAGGGCAAGTTTTTCCGCAACAAAATGAATTTTGATTTTGTCTTATTTATTTATCCGTGCAATGGCATGTGTGTGAAAATGGGTGTTTGTATTTCTATTTTTGGCAATGTTGAATTGGATGTGATTCTTTGTTTTTGCTATTTGTGGAAATGTCGAGAATTTACCAAATAGGGAGAGTTTCTCATCGCCCAAGTTTCAATTGGATAGAAACTTAGAATCATACAACTTGGTTGCGTGATGAATGAGAAATTTCATATTTGGAAATTAGATTAATTCTTTGACAGAGTGTCAAGTGAAGGACTAGGAGATCGAGTACACAAGATTGTACATTGATCGAGTCCACTACAAGAGTGATAAAGATATTCGTCATGATTTACTAAAGTTTAGTAAATATTATTATACTTGTAAGATTAAGTGTAATTCTGAGTTGATTGAAAAATAAATAGCAGAACGAATAAGAAGAATCAAGTAGGCAGAAATAATAAAAGTTTCTCTATTCTAAGAAGAAGGGAGAGTACCTTTTATTGTGTTTTATGATGAAGTCTTAATGATTAAGAACCATATCTCAATTGGTCCTCTAAGTTAGGCTTAGTACATTTGTATGTCTAAGAAGAGGAATCGAGAATTGTGGAAATGGTTAAATCAAGAAGTCAATCATACTTCGTTCCAATATCGAATTTTAGAGTCATACTCCAAGATTGTGAATTGAGTGACAAGTCTTAAGTAGGTTTATAACACTCATCAAATGTGGAATTTGGAAAGGTTTTTCTTATTCCTGCACATTTGAAATTGGTAAGTTGTGATTTCTTGGATAAGACAAAGACCAACTAGGACCAATTGTGTGAAGTGTTAGTCTTGATAGGATTTCACACTAACTCTTGAATATATGTTTTGTCTAGGAAAGTTTTCTGACAAGAGAATCATATATGTCAAGAGGTTAGTGGGAGTTTTAATGATCTTGAAAAAGGGTTTCAAGAACGAATCAAGAATAAACCTTATCAATCATCACTAGCACACGACTTGAGGTTTACAACCTATCGTGTTGACATTATTTTGTTTCTGTGCTATTCAAATTGAGTTAATTATGTATGTGAGTTCTATGAGTTCTCATTTGAATGCATAAAGACAAAGCACCTTGATCGATGAAAAGTACATTGTTATGTAAGGATAAGTTGCTAAACTACTTGGAAGACACGGTGGGATCTCGTGTTACCATAAGGAAAGAAATCAAGATTAAGAAAGTTAAGTCCATATGAGATTGGATTTGTCGCAAACTTTGGTTTTGGAAAATTCACATGGATAGGAACTCACACACCATAAAATCTAGGTGTCATAAGATTCCCTCCTTCTTGAAAAATGACCGTGAGGAAATGCTTTCACTAAGAGAGATTTTAAGAAGATAGCAATTGTGAAAAATTGTATTCTCAAATTCAATTATGGTTACGACATCCCTTTCCATAATTCAAATTGTGAGATTTGGCAATTAGTCTAACATTTGGGACTTATTGTTATAAGTTCTGAATTGTTTAGACACACATATGAGCTATCGAAGGCAAAGGTGTATAAAGTTAAGAAGCTTAGATAAAGGCTTATCGAAGCATCTGGTATGAGAAATATGAACTTCAGAAATTCAATAGGCATTGTTTTCTGGATGTTCAGCTGTTTTCTGAATACATGTCAACGCTAGTGGGAGCATAAGTGTTATGCTTATATGATAATAATCATCATGATAGTGGGAGCATAAGTGTTATGCTTGTATGGTTATTATGGCAAGTATTTCAAGTTACCAATATTAATTATAGAAAAACAAAGATTCAATTTGAAAAGTTGCATGAGTTGAAAAGTTGTTTTGCTATAATTAAGAGAGAGAATCTTATACTTCGTTTCAAAATTTAAAGCTTAGATTGAGAAATTTTAACAAATTTAGTCAAAGGATACATAGTGTGTTCTTAAATTTTGATTATGATTACGACATCCCTCTTCATAGTTCGAATTGTGAGAACGTGACACATAAAATATTATGACAGAAGATTGATAAAGTATCATATCTTTATGTAAGAAATTATGCATCGTGTCCCATACGCTTCAGGTATAGGATCGATTGAAAATGTTATAATATTTGACCATTCTAAAATTTTCCAAATGCCTAGTGCATTAAGAGGGAAAAAGGACTAGAATCGGTTTTGACTAAAATAATTAAGCAACTATCAAAGGACGATCCAAAGTTCGCTGAGGATTGGTAGCTTGTGAGTAGTTGGAAGTATGGTATTGGATGGACCATATCGACATTATTATGAATAGATAAGATTCTATTAAGAATGAGTTGTCATATGGCAAATATGGAAATGTTTCCATATTGGGAGTTGGATGTTGAGAGTCTATGTCTAGATTAGAAACTTTTATGCAAGAAGGATGTTCAAAGGAATGTACTTTGTATGCGAGACTTCACGTCTATAGAATTGTCTTGTAACAATTTCTGATAGAGTACTTTGTAATTTCATTGGCCAAGTCTTGGTGACTTTTGTGCTATGACTTTGCGAAAGGATCATTGCATAAAATGTTAGAATCTAGCATATTCTAATAGTGGCAAGAACCTTGTGTTCTTACACTAATGATAAGGATTGGGGATTGTGAAATGAGCATCATTGGAAAAGTTTTTCAATTGATCTATTTCACAAAGTAAGGACCATAGGAAACATAGTGTGCATGCTTTGTGCATGGGACAACTATTGTTGTAATTTAAGTAATGAGTTGATTATCCGAAACATTAAATGATAAATAATGAGTAATCAATATGGTAGTTAAATAGAAGTGTTTTATTTACTCTCACAAGTTTGGGGCCATATAAGATTAAGTATTACTGTTGTGTTTCAGTTTGCATGTTTTGACTTGCAGAATAACTGGGTTATTCGAACCTCAACAGTCGGTCATACGTTGGAAGTAGGTATGAAGGAAGACTGTCATGAAGAGTCTGTAGATTGTCTGAAGAGTTTAGACATAGCACAAGTTTGTTGCAGGGTTCATGAGTGCTTTAATAAGATTAGAGTATTGGATGAAACCCACGCTCACTTGGATCACTTCATGGATTTATCACGGGTGATTAGTGAGACGATAATATTGTACATTCTTGAAACCGAGACGTGTGATTTGTTATTTGCTGGTCGATTACACATTGATGATAAGGAAACGCACCAGTAACTTGGTGTTATAGAACTTATTGTTGTGTGTGATTCGATGTGTGAGTACAAGCGAGCATTTGAGTCAAATTATATCTATTCCTTTTACCCAAAGTGGGATAAAAGCGATATATGTGGGCCTCTCGATGATTTAATGATGACACCTAAGCGCTTGGCCAAGCCGGGACTAATTTGATGTGTTTAGTTGTAGTATGTTGTCAGTCATCATAAATCGGATGTCGGGAAACAGTATAGAGAAAATGATTGAAATTCATGTCTTATTTCTATACGATATCTTGAGAATGGAGGAATATATGATCCCTTATCTAAAGGACACGCGTATCTGATAAGATCAGAGTTGGCAGCGGCTTTTGAAAGCTACGATTGTTGATCAGGTTCTGAAGTTATGCAAAATAGTTATTAGACTTATCCAAGTGGGATACTGTTGGATTAGTGTCTAAGTCCATAACTATTTTGGTATGTACTTGAACCGATTATGGGAATGGTCCTTTTGGGTTGCCTTCACCATAACAATATGTAGGATGAATTAAGGAGAGAAAGGTTTAATTATGATTTATTAATATATTATGAGAATAATATATTAAAGGAGAAATCATATTGTTTAATTAATATTAGTCAAGAATTAATAAAGAATTAATTTTGTGGCTACAAGAGATTAATTAAACTTAGGGGACTGGAATTGTAATTATAAGATAATTGGAATTGGGCTATAGATCACCTTGGAATAATAGGTTGGACGAATTCTATGGGGAAGCCCATTAGAAATCGTCCAAGGCATGTTCCAGAAGGGGTCCATGGGCTGCTTAGGGCTTAATCAGTCAAATTAGGGTTTCCTTGTTGATAACCCTAATAACCTAAGTATATAAGGAACCCTTGGGCACCAAAAACGTGGCTAACACTTGGATTAGGGTTTACAGCCGTTTTTGGTGCCTCCTCTTTCTTCTCTCCTTCATCCAATTGCTAAGTGGTGTTTGTGACTCCATTAGAGGTGCCGCACTTGAGGCACTAAGCTTTCTGAAGCCAAGGATTGATTGTTATTGCTATATAACAATCAAAGGTAAGATCTAAACCCTAATTTAAGTTATAGTTTAATAGATCTAGGGTTTATGGCTTTGGATTATCAATTGCATGTTCAATAGACAAACTAGATCCAAAAGCTATTAGGGTTTGCATGTACACCATAGGAATGATGTATTGCTCTAAACCCTTCATCTAAGGCATACCCCCAGAACGAGATTGGTAATAAAGCTCGACTCATCATGGAACGAACCATGTCCAACAAGGTTCGATTGTGCCTCTCAGCCACACCATTTAGCTGTGGTGTCCTAGGAGGTGTCAATTGTGAGACGATCCCACATTCGTTAGTCAAGGAACACAATACTAAGTTACTCTCCTCCCTGATCGGATCGGAGCATCTTGATGTTCCTGCCCAGTTGATTCTCCACTTCCTGCTTAAACTCTTTGAATTTTTCAAAGGTTTCTAACTTATGGTTGATTAAGTAGATATATCCATATCTACTGTAATCATCAGTAAAAGTCACATAATATCGATTAGCATCCCTTGTGGTGGTTTTGAAGGGTCTACAGATCTGTGTGTATGAGGTCCAACAAACCTTCACCTCTCTCACAAGAACCAGTGAAGGGTGACTTTGTCATTTTTCCAAGAAAACAAGACTCGCAACTATCATCTGATTTTAGGTCAAATGATTCCAAAACTCTAGCCTTTTGCAGTTGGCCTATGCTCTTCTAATTTACATGTCTAAGACGACAATGCCACAAGGATGCTTTATCCAAGGTAATCAAAGAATCAATATGAAATACAATATTTCCTAAGTTGTCTACAATCGACACAATTTCATATACACCATCACAAGGTAATGCTTTAAAATAAAACACATCATTATAAAAAGCATCAATAGCACTAATTTTATTATCAAATGAAAATGTGAATCCTTGATTGTACAAACTATGAAAGGAAATAATATTTCTCGCCATTTCTGACGAGTAACAACATTTATTCAAATCTAAAGTTAACCCATTATTAAGCAATAAAGAGTAAACTCCAATCTTGGTCACAGATGATGCTTTCCTATTGCCCATGATTAAGTTTATCTTCCCGTGCTCCACTTCTTCACTACTTCTTAGGCCCTGCAAATCAGTATAAATGTGAATACCACAACATGTATCAAGCACCCAAGAGTTAGTATGCAATGAGTTTTTAGACAATATGGTATAAATACCTGCACGGGTGGGTTTAACTTTCCCATCCTTTACATCATGCACGAACTTAAGGCAACTTCGCTTCCAGTGCCCCTTTTCGTGGTAGTAGAAGCATTGTGCTTCCTTTGGGTTTGAAGAAGGAGGAATGGGACATTTCTTGGTCCCACTTGAAGAGGAGCCATCAAGAGACTTTCCATTTGTACCCTTCCAAGGGGTCTTCCTCTTCTTCCCCTTTCCTTGCCTAATTGCCAAAATAGGGGCTGTTGTAGGAGTAGGAGTAGAAGTAACAACCGATTTACCTTTAACGCCACTTTCAGTGGTCCTTAAAAGTCCCTGAAGTTTGCTGAGTGTAGCTTCCTCCTTGTTTATATGATAAGTCATACGAAACTGATCATAACTTGGAGGTAAGGAATGGAGAATGATATCAATTGCCATTTCCTCAGGGAAGTCCATATTAAGCTTCATCAACCGGTCCGAGAACCTTTGCATTTTCTGCAAGTGACCGGTGACGGGTCCACCATCCTTCATCCTGGCTGTTATCATGGAGGAGATGATTTCATACCTCTCTTGACGCGCACTCTGATGGTACCTTTGATGGGTTTTAGCCATATGAACATTCCTATGTGCACATACAAACCCTAATGCTTGGATCTAGGTTTCTCTAATTGAATATACATTGAATCCAAGACTTCTAATGGTAAATCTAGTATAATAACAATAAGAAATCAGAATTAGAAGATTACCTTGAATCACTTGCTTGATCTTCTTGTCCTTGGAGCTTTTGAGTCACAATTGTCACTCCTCTAATGGCTTACAAACACCAACTAGCAAGAGGATGATTTGAGAGAGAGGAGAGGGGATGAAGAATCGGCCAGGGTTTCTTCTAGAGCACAGGTGACGATTTTCCTTGAACCTTAGGGTCTATTTATACTAGTGAGGCTCCTAGGGTTTCACCCTTAAACCCTAATTGGATAACTTAGGCCCTAAGCAATCCAATACCCTAATGATAAGCCTTAGACGAATTCTAAGCCTATCCTAAGTCCCTAGAAACCGTCCACCCCTTATCCATAAGGGATTATAGCCCAAAGTACAACTATCATAAAATTGACAGTTTATGCCCCTTTATTCAATTAATCTCTTTAAGTCACAAAATTAATTCCTAATTAATTTATGACTTATATTAATCAAATAACAATATTATTATTCCTTATATTATTCTCATAATATATTAATAACATTTCTTCTCTTATAATAAATCATCCTGTCAAGTTGCTATGGTGAAGGCAACCCAAAAGGACCATGCACAACCGGATCAAATACTTGCCTAATATAGTTGCAGCCTTAGACACTATTCCAACAGTCTCCCACTTGGATAAGTCTAGTAACTATATATACAAGTATAATCCGATTAGCAATCCTAGCTCTCAAAGATGCTGTCAAACTCTGATCTTATCAATCTTGTCCTTTAGATAAGGGATCGTACAGTCCTCTGTTTAGATATCATGCTGACAATTCTATGGAACCAATTTGTCTAGCATTTGGTTTCTCGATTTCAGATTCATTTGACATAGAACTTAATCGAACACATCAATTTAGTTCTGACCGGGCCCGTCACATAAGTCAAATCAAATCATTGAGTGGCCGAGATATCGCTTTTACCCTCTTAGGATAAAAGTAACAGATAAACTTCGACTTATATGCATTATTTATTCATAAATCAACTATACATAACAGTGCGTTTTATAACATCAAGTTACTGATGCGGTTTCGCATTATCAATGAACAATCAATTAACAAATAACAAACCATATATCTAGGTTTTAAGACTATATGATATTATCATCTTGCGATCACCCTTTTTATCACATTCCATAAGGTGATTCCAGCAAGCGCGAGTTTGTTCCAATGCTCAAAACCAGTTCATAAGCACTCATGAACTTTGCAGCAAACTTTTGCTATGTCTAATACCATTTAGACAATCTACACACCAATTCATGACAATCTTTATTCATACCTACTTCCAACATATGAACGATTGTGGACAATTTGAATAATTCGATTATTCTTAATAAACTCAATTATTCTGGAAGTCAAAACATGCAAAGTGAAACAATAGTTAAACAATTAACATAAGACAGTAACATTACTCATAAATAATACTCTTTTATTTAATCATCAAATGTTAATTACATTTATCTATTACACGTTTCTACTACTATCTAATCTATACTAATATCATCCTTCAGCCCAATACTCCTAGCATGCTGCAAGTGCTTAACCCTGCTCAGTCCCTTCGTAAGTGGATTTGCTGGGTTATCTTCTGATGATATCCTCTTAACTACGAGTTGTCCTTCTTCTACACGATGTCTAATAAAGATATATTTTCTGTCGATATGTCGAGATCTACCATGATCCCTCGGTTCCTTGGTCAAGGCAACCGCTCCTTCATTATCACAGAAAATCTCCATGGGCTCCTTTATGGCAGGTACAACTCCAATATCACCGATGAAGTTCTTCAACCATATTGCCTCCTTTGATGCTTCGCTCGCTGCAATGTACTATGAGTCACACGTTGAATCAGCTATGGTTTCCTGCTTGGAACTTTTCCAAGTTACTGCTCCTCCATTCAGGGTAAAGACCCAGCCCGAATGCAAACGCTAGTTGTCCCTGTCGGTTTGAAAGCTAGCGTCACTATACCCTCGCACCTTCAAGTCATCACTCCCTCCGAGGACTAAGAACCATTCCTTCGTCCTCCGAAGGTACCTAAGGATATTCTTGACCGTAATCCAATGGGCTCTGCTAGGGTTCCCTTGATATCTACTAACCATGCTCAAAGCAAAGGCTACATCAGGGCGAGTACAAGTCATAGCATACATGATTGAGCCAACTGCGGAAGCGTATGGAACTCGGCTCATTTCTGCTATTTCAGCTTCGGTACTCGGACTTTGAGTCTTACTCAACTTGGCATTACTTTGTATCGGTAATTCTCCCTTCTTCGAATTTTCCATACTAAATCGTTTTAGTACTTTATCTAAGTAAGTGTTCTGACTAAGTCCTATTAGTCTCTTACTTCGTTCTCTCACTATCCTTATTCCCAAAATATAGGAAGCCTCTCCGAGGTCCTTCATAGCGAAGCACTTCCCGATCCAGGACTTAACCTCCTGCAGAGTCGGGACGTCGTTTCCTATGAGTAGTATGTCGTCGACATACAAAACGAGGAAGCTTACTATACTCCCACTGGCTTTGACATATACACATGATTCATCTTCGCTTCGTACAAATCCAAACGCTTTGACTTTCTCATCGAAGCAAAGATTCCATCTGCGAGACGCTTGCTTAAGTCCATAAATGGACTTCTCAAGCTTACACACTCTATTTGGATGCTTCGGATCAACAAAACCCTCTGGCTGAGCCATGTAAACATCCTCAGCCAACTTCCCATTAAGGAATGCAGTTTTGACATCCATTTGCCAAATCTCATAATCATGAAATGCGACAATTGCTAGCATCACTCTAATAGATTTTATCTTCGCAACTGGTGAGAAGGTCTCATCATAGTCAACTCAAGGATTTTGAGTAAAGCCCTTCGCAACCAATCGCGCCTTATATGTGTGTACATTTCCATCCACGTCGGTCTTCTTCTTGAAGATCCACTTGCACCCAACGGTCTTACATCCGGGCACATTATCAACCAAATTCCAAACTTGGTTGTCATACATGGACTGGATCTCGTTGTCCATTGCCTCTTTCCATTTTGCAGACTCCGGGCCTGCCATGGCTTCCTTATAACTATTAGGTTCACCTAGATTTATTAGTGTACCATCACTAATATACGTGTCTCCTTCGATAGTAATATGAAAACCATAAAACTGGGGTTGAACTCTAACTCTTTCGGAACGTCTAAGAGGTAAGGACTCATCAATCGGTTCAACCGGAGTTTCCTCCTCGGGTTGAGTGCCAGCGGTAGAGGTTCCTTCATCTATCGACTCTTGAATCTCTTCAAGCTCGATTTGCCTCCCACTGTCTCCTTGGCTTATGAGTTCTCGCTCTCGGAAAACTCCTCTCCTCCCAACAAAGACAACATTGTCCTTCGGTCTATAGAAGAGATATCCAAAGGATTTCTGCAGGTAGCCGATGAAAATACATCGCTCACTACGAGGTTCTAGCTTGTCATGAGTATCTCGTCTTACGAAAGCCTCGCAACCCCAAACCTTGATATGTGATAACGAGGGAGCTTTCCCTGTCCACATCTCGTGAGGTGTTTTGGCAACCTTCTTAGTAGGGACTCGGTTAAGGATATGGGCGGCAGTCTCTAAGGCATACCCCCAGAATGAGATAGGTAGTGAAGCACGACTCATCATAGAGCGGACCATGTCTAACAAGGTTCGATTACGCAACTGCGGTGTCCTAGGTGGCATCAATTGTGAAACTATTCCACACTCCTTGAGATAGTCGTGGAATTCAAGACTTAGGTATTCTCCTCCTCGATCGGATCAAAGCATCTTGATTTTACCACCCAATTGATTCTCCACTTCATTCTTGAACTCTTTGAACTTTTCAAACGTTTCTGACTTTTGTTTGATTAAGTAGATATACCCATATCTACTATAGTCATCGGTGAAAGTCACATAGAAGCGGTTCCCATCCTTTGTGGTTGATCTAAACGGTCCACATACATTGGTATGTACGAGGTCCAATAGACCCTCACCCCTTTCACATGTACTAGTGAAGGGTGACTTGGTCATCTTTCCAAGCAAACAAGACTCGCATGTGTCATCTTCCCTAAGGTCGAATGACTCCAACACTCCATCCTTTTGGAGTTGGGCTATATGCTTCTTGTTGACATGCCCAATACGACAATGCCACAAGGATGCTCTATCCATACTATTGGAAGAATCCATGCATAAAACATCATTTCCTAGGTTATCTACAATCATAACAGTTTCATAAATTCTATTACATGGTATTGCTTCAAAATATAAGACACCATTTAGATAAGCACAAATAGAACCATTCTCATTATTAAAAGAAAATCTAAATCCTTGTCTAAACAAACCATGAAATGAAATGATGTTTCTTGCCATCTCTGGCGAATAGCAACAATTGTTCAAATCTAAACATAAACCATTCCTAAGCACTAGAGAATACACTCCAATCTTGGTCACAGGCGACGATCTTTTGTTCCCCATGATTAGATTTATTCTTCCACGCTCCACATCCCTATTTCTTCTTAGTCCCTGCAATTCAGAACAAATGTGGTAACCACACCCGGTATCAAGGACCCAAGAAATAGCATGAGATGAATCATTAGATTTAATTATGTATATACCTGTGAAAGATGGCTTGATCTTTCCTTCCCTGATGGCTTGCAGGTAGTCTAGGCAGCTTCTCTTCCAATGCCCTATTTTGTGGCAGTGGTGACACTCTGCCTCCTTTGGGTTAGGGTTAGGCTTAGCGGGATCAACTTTGGTCCCACTAGAAGAGGAACCATCTCGGGACTTTCCATTGCGGTGGCTCTTAGACGGAGCCTTCCTCTTCTTGCCTCTTCCTTTCCCAATGGCCAAAACAGGAGCAGCAGGTGGATTGGGAGTGGGTGCAACAGACTTGTCCTTGAGGTTGCTTTCAGCAACCATAAGGAGACCTTGGTGCTTACTTAGGGTGACCTCTTCTTTGTTCATGTGGTAGGTCATCCTAAATTGATTGTAACATGGAGGCAAGGAGTGAAGCACCATGTCGATTGCCAAGTCTTCCCCAAAGTCAACATTCAACTTGCGAAGACGATCGACATACCTTTGCATCTTTTGCAGGTGCACGGTTAGAGATTCTTCATGACCCATTTTAGCGGAGATCATGTTAGTGAAAATCTCGTAATGCTCCTGCCTCGCGTTTTGGTGGTATCTCTCCAACAAGTCTTGGTGCATTTCGTAAGGATACATGTCCTCATAGGACTTTTGGAATTCGGCGTTCATTGTGGCTATCATGATGCAATGAACCTTCGTTGCATCACGTTCATGAGTTTCAAAAGCAGTCATTTCAGCCGGAGTAGCGATTTCTGGGTTGATCTTCTCGAGGATCACAAAGTGGGTGTGAATTACCATGCAAATTCACATGGTGCCTTCATTGTAACAATCACCTATTCGACGTGTCGGTAAACCACACATACTCCATCGAACTATGATAAACAATGAATCACCCTTTGCTACCTTTTCTTAGAACCAATTAGTGTGCCGGTAAACCACACACGCTCCACTAACTTCTTAGCAAGGGTGCAAAGTGTAATTTCATGGGATTGCATCAATTCACTTTTCCTAAAACAACTAGGATTGGGAATTTTTTTTTTGAAAAACATGTAGTTACTTTGTATTTCATATTATACTTTTAATGAGGAGATGAGGTTGCCCTATCCTACCCGTTCGGCTAACGACCCACCACCGATCAAGCAAGCGGTGGGTGTGAGTGTACACCCATTAAGCGCCATTTTATAGGCAGCAACCTTATACCCACCTTATAGACCGGCTTTGTGAATGAGGCCTAGTAACGGGAAGACTATATATATATATATATATATTAATATTGTAATATTATATTAGTATAGGGTTGAATTTTAAACTTGTAAAATTCTAGGGTTTGAAATTTAAATTGTCTAAATTAAACTTTTACAAGATTATGTGATAATTGATTAATTATTTTAATTAAATTGGTAAATTGTTTTGCAAGAAATAATTATATAAATCAAATATGGATAATTATGTGATTAAATGTTAATTTAGATTATTTGTTATTTGATCCCCTATGTTTTGAAAAGTTTAAAACTTGCCCTCAAGTTTTGAAATTTATGTTTTGTGATTAAAAGTTTAATTTAGACAATTTAAATTTCAAACCCTAGAATTTTACAAGTTTAAAATTCAACCCTATACTAATATAATATTACAAGATTAAAATTCGAATTTTGCAAGCATCAAACAAGCAACCAATGCATCAATTCAATAGAAACCAATCTAGGCTCTGATACCATTGATGGGTTTTAGCCATATGAACATTCCTATGTACACATACAAACCCTAATGCTTGGATCTAGGTTTCTCTAATTGAACATACATTGAATCCAAGACTTCTAATGGTAAATCTAGTATAATAACAATAAGAAATCAGAATTAGAAGATTACCTTGAATCACTTGCTTGATCTTCTTGTCCTTGGAGCTTTTGAGTCACAATTGTCACTCCTCTAATGGCTTACAAACACCAACTAGCAAGAGGATGATTTGAGAGAGAGGAGACGGGATGAAGAATCGGCCAGGGTTTCTTCTAGAGCATAGGTGTCGATTTTCCTTGAACCTTAGGGTCTATTTATACTAGTGAGTCTCCTAGGGTTTCACCCTTAAACCCTAATTGGATAACTTAGGCCCTAAGCAATCCAATACCCTAATGATAAGCCTTGGACGAGTTCTAAGCCTATCTTAAGTCCCTAGAAACCGTCCACCCCTTATCCATAAGGGATTATAGCCCAAAGTACAACTATCATACAATTGACAGTTTATGCCCCTTTATTCAATTAATCTCTTTAAGTCACCAAATTAATTCCTAATTAATTTATGACTTATATTAATCAAATAACAATATTATTATTCCTTAAATTATTCTCATAATATATTAATAACATTTCTTCTCTCATAATAAATCATCCTGTCAAGTTGCTATGGTGAAGGCAACCCAAAAGGACCATGCACAACCGGATCAAATACTTGCCTAATATAGTTGCAGCCTTTAGACACTATTCCAACAACCTTTCCATCAGATCCAGGTGCGTCTCATAGGGGAATCTTCATAGGATTTCTGGAGTTTGGGAGTCTTAGTAGCCAACATAATGCAGGACACTTTAGTAACATCCCTCTCATGTGCAGCATACTCCGCAATCTCCTCAGGAGTAGCAGTGGACTCATTGATAACCTTAAGCTCCCTGTCAAGGACATATTCCTTGTCCTCATAGTAGGTAATCATTCTGATGTTCCTAATCCATTCATTGAAATTAGAACCATCAAAAGTGACCTTCCCACATAAGTTCATGAGGGAAAGATGAGCATGTAGGGCTTGAGCCAACAACAGTATTGGGAGACATCTGAAAGAAAAGAAAGACAAGTTTTAATTAGATAAGAAGTCCTTAATAAGTCACCCAAATGAAATATTAGGGCTAGGATCCTACATACTATTTCATAACTTGGAAGAGGGATGCCGTAATCCAAGCTATAAAATATTTGAAGGTAGGTAAATGACGATTTACCAATTTCCACCATTATAAACAAAATAAATTATTAAGTTTTAATTAGATTTGAAACTCCTAGATCTTTTGAGATACATTGAAATTTCAATAGCATGTTTAAATCTCAACTGTTCCCTCTCAAGTTTGTTACTGGGATGCCGAGGATCACAAACAAGGTGTGGATAACCATGCAAATTGACTTGGTACCCTTAATTCTATCACCAATCGATGTGTCATTTAACCACACGCGCTCCACCGATCTATCATAAAACTTAAGTCACCCTTTTCCACTCTTACTAGTCCTTGTTAGTGTGCCGGTTAACCACACACGCTCCACTAACGACTTGGTAAGGTACAAAGTGTAATTTCATGGGTTAGCACCTATTTCACATTTTCCTAACATATCTAAGATTGGGAATTAATAAAGGTTTAGTTACTTTATAATTTCATTATACTTTTAATGAGGATTAAGGTCCTATACTACCCGTTCGGCTAACGACCCTCCACTAGTCATGGAAGTAGTGGGTGAGAGTGGACACCCTTTAAACCGCCATTTTATAGGCAGTAACCTTATACTCCCCTTATAGACCGACTTCGTGAATGAGGCCTAGTAATGGTAAGACTGACTTATTCTTATTCATATATATATATATATATATATATATATATATATATATATATATATATATATATATATAATTAAACTTTTAATATTATAGAAGTATAAGGGATGAATTTTAAACTTTTAAAATTATAAGGTTCAATCTTGGAATTAAAGTATTAATGTGTGAGAGTTTACAAATTCCAAACTCAAGGGCGAGTTTTGAAACTATTCAAGACTTTTCAACTTCATAACTTGTGAGTTAATGGTTTATTAAAATGAGTGACTTTTCATTTATGTCACCTATGTGTTTTTAATATGGAATTTAAAAGAGAGACTTTTGGTAATTCATAACTTGAGGACAAATTATGGATTCCATTAAAACACATAATTGATTAAGAATTAATTATTAAACGATTCAGCAAATACTTCCTATGATCTAACAATAAATCATAAGAACATGAACATTCATATCAAAATTTCAAGAATCATATTAACACATTTAAAACATGGAATTTTGATATTAGCCATTGTAAATGGATTATCATAACCATTACACAATCTAAAACAAGTTTTAAAACACCAAAACAGTTTAGGGTAATGTTTCTAGTCGTTTTCCAGTAGCAAAACTCGAAAAACTCCAATCAGGGGCTCCTACTCGTCTAGTGGAAGAACCTACTCGATGAGTAGGATGAATTATGACATTGACTCGTCGAGTCCCCCCATGGACTCGGCGAGTTCATGCAGTAGATAGCATATTTTTGAGCTTCTTCAAGAAGTTTGCATCAAGTATCAAGAAAACAAGCCTAGGCTCTGATATCACTGTTGGGTTTTGAGCATTCTAACACTCCCATGGTGTACATGCAACCCTAGAAACCTTGGATCTATGTTTTAGAGCCTAGCACCAATAGTGTGGATGCCTCAAGTGGTGTCACAAATCACCCAAAACAAATTGGAAATACTTGAGAGAATATGATGCTTGCTAAAATCGGCCCACTCTTGTTTCTCACACACACTCGTGCCAATTCTAGAACCACGGACATCTTTATATACTATGGAGGATTAGGGTTACACCCTAATACCCTTGACTCTTCATTTATCTAGGATCCATGGGTTAAAATCTCCATGGACTATCCATGGACTTCCATATACTCTTAGCCCATCCTAAATAAATCTTAGCCCAATCCATATATTGTTGGATTAATGTCTAAGTTCATAACTATAATCGGTGAGACTTGACCCGACCCGACATGGTCCATTTGGGTTGCATGGCATCATGCATTTGGATAGACTATAATGAGAGAAATAACACTTAAGGTTGGTTAATATATTATAAGTTCTAATATATTAATAAGATTATTTAATTAGTATTGATCAAGAATTAATCTAGGATTAAATAAGTGATCAAAAGAAGACTAATTAAATATATGGGTTGATTGTGTAAATCATCCATACTTATATAGTGGGCTAATCCTCCATGGATTGTCAAGTTGGGCTAAAACCCATAAGATGCTCCATGGTGTATTTGTACCCATGGATCATGGAAATGAAAGGCCATGACAATTAGGGTTTACATGGTGTAACCCTAACTATATAATGATCTTATTCTTGGAGAAAACCGGCCACTATGAGTAATAGAAAGGGCTAGCCGATTTCATGAAGTGTGTATGTTCTCTCAAGTCATTCCATGTGTATTTGGTGTTGAGTGAACCATTTGAGGTGTCACACTTGGGGCACTAGGCACTCAAGCTTCATGAAGACAATCTACATCAAAGAGGTATGTAATTCTAACTTGATATATTCATATGAATCAATGATTATTATGCTAGTTAGGATGAATACCTTGGAAAGTTCATATTTGCATGTATAATAGAAAAAACATAGATCCAAGGTATTTAGGGTTGCTTGTACACTTAGGAGTGTTAAAATGCTCAAAATCCAATAGTGGTATCAGAGCCTAGGCTTGCTTTCTCTTATACTTGATGCAAATGTGTTTTTTCAAAGTTGAATCTATCCAGACCAAAAAAATCGACGAGTTTATGCAAAAAACTCGACGAGTTCATCATTTTGGGCATGAACTCGATGAGTTTCTCAAGGAACTTGACGAGTTTTAGGTGATGACAGGTTGTTGTTTGTTGTTTTGGCTGGAATTGGACTAGGAACATTACCCTAAGATGTTTTTGACCTTATAAACTTGTTTTTGATGTGGTAATGTTCATGCTAATCCAATTTCAAAGATAATTGTCAATAGATTCATGTTTTGTATTAGTTTAAAAGTTATGCTAATTACATGAAAAAGTTTGATGTGAATTATCTTTGTTCATATGAGTTGCTTAGATTAATAGGGAAGTTGTGTGAAATTGTTGTTTTCAATCCATTTTAATCTAAGAGTCGATTCTAAAATGTGTTTTTGTAACTTGTCCTCAAGTTATATGAGAAGTCACATTTAAGTTTCATAAACTCATAAAATATTGGCAATGGTTACAAAAATGAAGAGTCTTGTCCTCAAGTTATGGAGGTCCAAGAGTCACTTCATTAAGTAACAAAATGGGTAACCTTAATTAATTCCATAAGTTAAAAAATAAAGAAAAGTTACAATTTTTTTATTAGTTTAAAGTCTTCCATAACTTTTCCTCAATTTATGGAAATTGAAGAGTCTTTTAATTAAAACTACTATAAACTCATAAGTTATGGAATTAATTAGTTTTGAATAGTTTCAAAACTTGCCCTCAAGTTTTGGAATTTGAAAAGTTTTCACTTATGAATACTTTAATTCCAAGTTAGCCCTTAGAATTTTAAAAGTTAAAATTCAACCCTTATACTTTATAATATTATAAATTAATAATATATATATATATATATATATATATATATATATATATATATATATATATATATATATATATATATATATATAAGAGTAAAGTCAGTCTTACCGTTAGTATGCCTCATTCACGAAGCCGATCTATAAGGGGGGGGGGGGTGTATAAGGTTACTGCCTATAAAATGGCAGTTTAATGGGTGTCCACTCTCACCCACCGCTTCCTTGACTGGCGGAGGGTCGTTAGCCGAACGGGTAGGACGAGGACTATAATTCTCCCTTCATTAAAAGTATTAATGATAAATACTAAGTAAATAAACCTTTTATAAATACCTAGTCTTAGTTACTTAGGAAAATGTGAATAAGGTGCTAATCCATGAAATTACAGTTTACACTTTGTTTAAGTCGGTTAGTCGAGCGTGTGTGGTTAACCGGCACACTAAATCGTATTTAACAAGGTAGGAAAAGGGTAACTTAATGTTTATCATAGTATTGATGGAGCGTGTGTGGTTAACCGGCACATCGGTTGAGGGGTAAAGACTTAAGAGTACCCAGTATATTTGCATTGTTACTTCACACCTTGTTTTGTGATCCTCGGCATCCCAGTCACAAAACCTGAAGGGCACACTCGAGACTAAAACACGCCATTGAAAAGTTCAATGAATCTCAAAAGATCTAGGAGTTTCAAATCCAATTAAAACCTAATAATACATTTCGTTTATCTTGGTGGAAATTGGTGAATCGGCATTCACCTACCTTCAAATATTTTATAGCTTGGATTACAGCATCCCTCTTCCAAGATATAAAAGTATTGTGTTGGGTCCTAGCCTTAATATTTCATATTGGGTGTTATATTAAGGACTTTAAATCAACTATCTTGAATATCTCCCAAAAAGATGTCTGGTTTAGACATTTATGATCTTCCCAAATCTCTTGAAACGAGCTTTCCTAAATGAAGATGATGTCCCATGGAAATCATACTTCTTTCACCTCCTTCAATTATTCTCCCTAACCCACAAGTTCTTGAAAAGTTTAAGGTCACTCAAGCCCTATTGGCAAGCAAAGGTCTATGTGTGGTCACATCTTGGAGATGTAGTCACATATTGACAAGCCGGGAAAGTTGGGGTGTAAAAGTCTTGAGAAAGTTGGATGTCCAAACACTTTCTAAGTCACATAGTGATTTCCTTTGGGACTCCTATGAAACAGACTATGACAAGACCCTTAATGATCTTATCTATTTGCTAAGATCAACTTCCTAAAACTTGTGGACATTTACAATAATGACATTGGATATCCAGTAAAGCTCTCTCTTCCCAATGGAAAGGGATCGGCCTTAATCAACTCGGTTGACCGAATGGTAAACACAAAGGCTAAGTCTGTGATAGTCCCATGTTCCATTACCAAAGCGTCCATATGTTAAATTGCCAAAGGAAGGGGCATTAGTTTCGAAGTTGTCAATTTACCTAAGGGTGTTAAAGACAATAAGTCTGACTCTACTTCAGGTAAAGTCCACTATCTAACTCTGCTAAGTTTCTATTCTGAGATTCTTGATACATGATGTGACTCGGTCACATGGTGATGTTTTAAGAATCAAAGAAAAGTGAAGGAACTTAAAGAAAGAATATGCTGAATCTGATCGCGTAGATGGATTTCTATCGCATAGTTTGAAGATCGGATTCTTGAGCTACTTCTTAGGAGTTATGAGATATTTCTTAGGAATAGATAACAACAAGTTTTCATATGGATTGTAAGGATAAGTTTTTTCCGCAAAGTTTTTAAAATAAAAGGAAATTTTTTTATTTTATTTATTTTATGTATCCTTACAATGGCGTTTGTGAAAAATTGTTGCTTATAAGATTCCACTGATAGCAATATTGCAAAGTGAATTTGATTATTTCATTTGTGGTAATGTCTAAATTTACCAAATAAGGAAAGATCCTAATCACCCAAGTTTCAATTGGACCGAAACTTGGAATCATGCAAGTTGTATAGCACGACGAATGAGAAATTTTCATCTTTGGAAAATTAAGACTAGTTCCTTGTTCACATGTATATGTTATGTCAAGTGAAGGACTAAGGGATCGAGTACACATTCTTGTGCACTGGTCAAGTCCACCACAAAAGATCGAAAAGATTATTCGTCATAATTTACTAAAGCTCAGTAAATATGGTTATACTTACAAGATTAAGTGTAATTCTGAGACATTGGAAAAGGTTCCAATGTATGGCAGAGCAAATAAGAAGAATCAAATTAGGCAGAAGGATAGAAGTTTCTCAATTCTGAAAAGATGGGAGAGTACTTTAGTATCATGTTATATGATCATCTTAATGATTTAGAGACCTTATCACAATTCATCATCTAAATGCATTCTGATAGCTAAGAAGAGGAGCTATGAATTGTTGAAGTGGTTAAATCAAGAAGATGATTCATACTTCGTTTTAAAAACAATTCTTAGAGTTATACTCTAAGATTGTAACTTGAGTGACATGTCTTAAAGAAGGTTTAAAACACTTGTCAAATGTTAGAGTAAAAGTTTTCTGCTCTTGTACATTTGAAATTGGTAAGTTGTGATGTTTTGGATAAAACAAAGACCAACTAAGGCCAATTGTGTGAAGTGTTTGTCTTGATTAGAATCCACACTATCTCTTGAATATCTGACAAGAAAGTCTTATATGTCAAGAGGACAGTGGGAGTCTTAATGGTCTTGAAAGTCTCAAGAACTAATCAAGAATAAAACCTGAAGTTCTTCACTAGCACACGACTTGAGGTTTATAACCTATCATGTTGACATATTTTGTTCCCATTCCAATTAAAGTTGGCTTTGCATATGAGTTCTTAGAGTTCTCAATTGGTTGCATAACAACTTGGAAGCAATGGCAGGCCCTTGAGCTGCCAGATGGCAAGACATTAAGATTGAGTTCAGTCCATATGAGTTTGGATTTGTCATTATCCTTGTCTTGTGACTATGGTTTTGACAATTCACATGGGTAAGAACACATACACCATTAAATCTAAGTGTCATAAGGTTTCTCTCCGATTCATGATAATGATGGTGAGGAAACACTTTCACTATGTTGATTTTAGCTAGATAGCAATTGTGGTATTTGCATTCTCAAAGTCGTTAGTGGAGCGTGTGTGGCTAACCAGCACACTAACATGGACTTGTGAGAAGTGGAAAAGGTCTAAACAATCGAGACTATGATTATGGCATCCCTTTTCATAGTTCTTAAAATTGTTTAGACACACCTGTGAGCTATCTAAGATAAGGTGTATGATATTGATAAAGTTTTATCAAAGCAATCTAGTATCAGAAATCTGAACTTTGGTAAGAAAGTCAATAAAGTATTGATTTCTAGAAGTCCAACTAATTTCTGAGTACATGTCAAAGCTAGTGGGAGCATAAGTGTTATGCTAATAATCATCATGGTAGTGGGAGCATAATAATTATGATAAAGGTTGCAAGTTAGCAATGTTAATTATAGTAAAAAAAGGTTTCAATTGAAAAAAAAGTTGTTTTGCTATAATTAAGGGAGAGGAAATTATACTTCATCTCAAATCTAAAAGCTTAGATTGAGGTTTTAATCATATTTAGTCAAGTATATATATGAATGTTATGTTGGAATGGATCAACATAAAAAAATTATAATATATGGGTCCACTATTTGCGTTCTAAAATTCGATTATGATTACGGCATCCCTTTTCATAATCTGAATTATGAGAACTTGGCAAGTTGAAATGGAAATATTATAGCAAAAGACTGGTTTAGTCTTTATGTGAGACATCATGAATCGTGTCCCATATGCTTCGGATAAAGGATCGATTACATGTGCTATATTAATCCTTTCTAAAATTTTCCAAATGCCTAGGGCATTAAGAAGGGAAAAGGTCTAGAATTGGATATGACTAAAAGGATTAAGTAATTGTTGAGGACAATCTAAGGTTTACCAAAGATTGGTTGCTCAAGGACAGTTGGAAGTATAACATTAACTCTGGAAGGACCATATTGACATAATCTGTAAGAAGGCAACTCTTGTTCAAAAGTGATAGTCAAAATGGAATATGGAAATGTTTCAAAGTTAGAAATTATTAAATCTGTGTAAGATTAGGAAACTTAATGCAAGAAGGATGTTTCAAAGGAGATGATCTCCTTTGGAATGCTCTGTAATGGTTGTTGTCAAGTCTTTCTGACTTTGTGCATAATCATTACAAGAGGATCAATGCATATAAGTTTAGAATCTAACAGATTTCAGTAAATGGCATGAATTTAGAATTCTTGCATTTGCAGTAAGGATTTGGGACTGTGAAAAGAGGATCATTGGAGTTATGTTCAATTGATCTCTTTCACAAAGTAAAGATCATAGACAAACATAGTGTGACGACCCGAAAATTTCTAGATTACATTCTTCAATTCTTATCAAAGTTAAACTCGTTTTCTTGCTATTTTCTAGCACTGTTTGGAGACAAATAGAGTGTTTAAAGCCTAGTATAAGCAGGGTAGGAGTCCTGGGATAAGTATTATGGGTGTATCGCCTTGCATTTGAGCCAATCACACCAACACAAGGTGTGTGCGGCGGCACACAAGAGTGTGCGGCCACACACCCATACCAACCGCACACACGCCCCCTATATATTCAAGACTTAGTCTTTTTTGAACACATTCTACACTTATTCAAAGCTAGGACCCGAAATCCTCTCAAGTATCATCCAAATCTCCTTGAGTATCTTCATAAAAGGTAGCATCTTTAGCCAAGAACACCAGGAACACCAAGAACACCAAGAACACTATGTGTGTACGGCCTCACACACACACTGGCCGCACATACTGGCCGCACACGTCTCCTGGCCGCACACACACTTATAGTGTGTGTATTGGCCATACACTCCCTTGTGTAGCCAAATACCCCTTATATACAATCACTTATGGTTGTAACACTTCAATATAAGTGTTTACTAGTCCCTAAGGTGGTCCCAATTCAATAATTACTTGTTTTAAACACTAATTGTATTCATATATGTGTCATATATGTTAAATAGGATCCGCATGTGTGTTCAAGTCTTCCCTTGACACTTAGCATCCTATACAATCTGTGCATCCAAACCATTCACTACAAGTGAGTTCATACCCCTTAATCAATGATTTAAGTGTTTTTAAATGCTTTTATGGGGGGGGGGGGAATACAAGTTGAATACTTATAGTTATTATATCAATCACATGTGATTAATAACTACCAAACCAATAGTTTGCTTACTGTTCAAGTTGTTTACCAAACTGTTTTGCTTCAAACTATTTTACAAACTCTTTTACTTGTCAAATACTTTTACTTAAACTCTTTTATACTTATTATCAAATGCATGCCTATGTATGTATATTTATATAAGCAATGTTTAAAGGGCTTAGGAAGGCCAACTCGCTTTATCTCCTTTTCCTCGTTGGGATGTGGCTTTAGGGCATCGCTTATCCGTCCAAAGGTCATCTAAATATTAGTTATATATTATGTATACATATATAGACATAAAAGTTTTTTCAACCAGTTCCATACCTTTGGGTAGCAAGTGCTTCACAAACATGATCATACAATACTAGTAAGCTACCATAGGGGTAGCACAGGAAGATAATAATACTATTACTAGTACAATGAAACATACAATGAGTCAGTACGAGTAGTACACATAGTACATTAATATACATGCTAGATAGAGAGAGAACACACATTACAGCTAGCACACGCAGAACATTACAGTACATACAGGCTAGACAGAGAAAGAGTACACTTTACAGTTAGCACATTCATTACATGTACATCCATGCAGTAATGTGAGCCGTTAAACGGGGCATGGAACTACCTGCCATGACCATTTTTGTTTCCAAAATCTCCTTTATTGGGGAGTGTATGAGTTTTCGTATAGATCTATACTGGATTGACTATCCTACACCTTGCTGCTCGCTACAGTGGGACTTGCAAGTCTACGGGTGCCAAATGTCATTTCCTACGGCGTCTTACACCGTCGTTTTACTAGAGTCGGTAGTAGGATACAGGTCGATCACATGTTACTTTAAACACCTTTTGTTTTTAAGGTAGTTAGTACAACAATAGTCACTTATTACAAATACTACGGTACTATGATATTTTCCCATTACATTCACTTCGTGAATATTCACACGATGCACGGTAATGTAAAAACTATATTTTTGGTTAATGATAGTCAGAATTGGGAAAACACACACACTCTTACAAGAGACACATGCACAGACACTAGATGCCTTGGTAGAAGGCTACAATTAGTAGAAACCATAGGGTTTTCTAGGAGAGTACAAAACACCTTACAAAACATCTTTTGAACATTTTGCAAATGCTTTCATACAAACACAGACACTAATATACTTATGATCTCACCAGCTTTAAAGCTGATACTTGCTTTCAAAATAACTTGTATTCTCAGGTCACCAGTAGACAGGTACAGGTGCCAGGTTTTGAGAAGATGGAGTTTGTTCAAGACTCGTCTTTTATTTTGATATGTATATTTTGGTGTCTATATAACTTGACAGAACACACTTGTATGAAATTATATTATTAATGCAATGGATGATGTTGTTGCTTGTTTACTAGTATTCATTGTTGTGATACTGTACATGACATCCTCCACCCCAGAACGTTTCCGCCGTTCATGGTTTTGGGGTGTGACACATAATATGCATACTTGGTGTATGGCATGACTAGTGTTTAGAAAACATAGTGTACATGCTTGGAGCATGGGACAACTATTGTTTTAAATTCAAGAATAAAGTTGATAGCTGAAACAGTATACAATGAATAATGTGTAATCATATGGTGATAAATAAAAGGTGTTTTATTTATGTTCATAGGTTTCGATACCATATTAGATTCAATTATTCTTGTGTATCATTTTGCATGTTTTGACTTCCAAAATAAACTAGGTTATTCTTCTGGAATGACTAAGTTATTCAAGCTATCCACCATCAGTCATATGTTGGACAAAGGGATACAACACTCATGAGTGCTCATAAGTTTTGAGTATTGGATTCAACCCGCACTTATTGGAATCACTTCTTGGATTTTATCACGAGTGATCATGAGACGATAATATGTTATATTCTTCAAACCTAGATATATGAGTTGTTACTATGAGTTGGTTGTACATTGATTACACGAAAACACATTCGGTAACTCGATGTTATAAAACGTGCCTTTGTGTATGATTCAACAAGTAGTAGAACAAGCCATATGAGTCGAAGTTTATCCATTCCTTTTACCTTCGGGATAAAAGCGATGTCTGTGGGCCCCTCGATGATTTGGTGATGACAAATGTAAGTGCTCGACCGGGCTTGGACTGATTTGATTTCTTCAATTAGTTAGTCGTCATAAATCGGAAATCGGGAAACAACAAATGGACAGAGAGAATGATTATAATCCATGTATTAGTCCATATGATATCTAGAATGGAGGAATATATGATCCCTTATCTAATGGACAAGTCATTGGCAAGGGTCAGAGTTCACCGGCAAGGTCAGAGTTCGACAGAAGCTTTTGAGAGATACGATTGCCAGTCGGTTCTTGAAGTCATACGCAATAATAGTTTTAGACTTACCCAAGTGGGAGACTGTTGGATTAATGTCTAAGTCCATAACTATAATTGGTGAGACTTGACCCGACCTGGCATGGTCCATTTGGGTTGCATGGCATCATGCATTTGGATAGACTATAATGAGAGAAATAACACTTAAGGTTGGTTAATATATTATAAGTTCTAATATATTAATAAGATTATTTAATTAGTATTGATCAAGAATTAATCTAGGATTAATTAAGTGATCAAAAGAAGACTAATTAAATATATGGGTTGATTGTGTAAATCATCCATACTTATATAGTGGGCTAATCCTCCATGGATTGTCAAGTTGGGCTAAAACCCATAAGATGCTCCATGTTGTATTTGTACCCATGGATCATGGAAATGAAAGGCCATGACAATTAGGGTTTACATGGTGTAACCCTAACTATATAATGATCTTATTCTTGGAGAAAATCGGCCACTATGAGTAATAGAAAGGGCTAGCCGATTTCATGAAGTGTGTATGTTCTCTCAAGTCATTCCATGTATATTTGGTGTTGTGTGAACCATTTGAGGTGTCACACTTGGGGCACTAGGCACTCAAGCTTCATGAAGACAATCTACATCAAAGAGGTATGTAATTCTAACTTGATATATTCATATGAATCAATGATTATTATGCTAGTTAGGATGAATACCTTGGAAAGTTCATATTTGCATGTATAATAGAGAAAAAATAAATCCAAGGTATTTAGGGTTGCATGTACACTTAGGAGTGTTAGAATCCTCAAAACCCAACATATATATGCAAGAGTCCATGTTTAATTAGCCTTTTTTGATCACTAAATTAATTCCAAAATTAATTCTTGATCAACACTTATTAAATAATATTAATATATTATAACTAATAATATATTAATGGATCATAAACATCTTATTCTCAAAAATATATCCATACAAATTGTTAGGTGAAGTTCAACCCAAATGGACCATGCTGGGTCGGGTCAAGTTCATACCAACTATAGTTACATACTTAGATACCTTATCCAATAGTTTCCCACTTGGATAAGTCTGATTTCTATAGTTGCAAGTACAACTTCAGGAACCAACCATCAATCACAACTCTTTTAAAACTCTATTGAACTATGAAGTGCCAGTTTAGATAAGTGATCATATAATCCTGTGTTCTCAAGATATCAGCCGGACAAATACATGGAACAATGTCGTACTTATTGTCCAACAGTTGTTTCTCGATCTCTGATTTGTTTGACATAGAACTAAACTGAACACATCAATTAGGTTTTGACCGGGCCCGACACATAAGTCGAAACAAAATTATCGAGGGGCCCATATATCGCTTCTATTGCTAGAAGGAACAGATAAACTTCGACTCATATGCTTGTACTAACTACCAGTTGAATTATGCACAAAAGCACGTTTTATGACATCAAGTTACTGATGCATTTTCGTACAATTAATGGATAACCAACTCATAGTCAACGGATCATATCTCTAGGTTTGAAGATATATATGATATTACCATCTCACGATCACTCGAGATAAATTCCATGAAGTGATAAAAGTGAGTGTGGGTTTAATCCAATACTCAGAACTTATGATCACTCATGAATGTTGTAGCAACCATTGCTATGTCTAATGCACCTTAGACAAATCTTACAAGCCAGATTCATGAAAGTCTTAATTCAATACCTATTTCCAACGTACGACCAACTGTGGAGAGTTTGAATAAAACAATTATTCTGGAAGTCAAAACATGCAAAATTAAAACAATAGTAAACGATCAACATAGGATAGTAACACTTTACTCATAAATAAATAACAACTTTAATTTAATCATTAAATGTTAATTACATTTTATAAGTTTCAGAAATAGCTATCTAATTATTAAAACTAATGTCGTCTCTCAGCTCGATGCTTCTCACATGCTGCTAATGCCTAACCCTAGTCAGTCCCTACGTGTGGGGATCTGTTGGGTTCTCTTCTGACGATACCCTCTTTGCCACGAGGAGTCCTTTTTCTATCTTGTGTCTTGTGAAATGATATTTTCTGTCAATGTGTCTGGATCTACCATGATCTCTTGGCTCATTGGCTAAGACAACCACATTATTGCTGTCGCAAAAAATTTCCATAGGCTCATGTATAGCTGGTACAACTCCAAGGTCTCCAATGAAGTTCTTCAGTCATATTACCTCCTTTGCCGCTTCACTTGCTGCTATGTACTCTGATTCACAAGTAGAATCAACTACTATCTCCTACTTGGAACTTTTCCAAGTAATTGCTCCTCCATTTAGGGTAAAAACCCAACCCGACTAAGAGCAGAAATTATCCCTATCAGTCTGAAAGCTAGCATCACTATACCCTGCTACTCTCAAGTCATAACTCCCTCCGAGGGTAAGAACCTAATCCTTAGTCCTCCGTAGATACTTGAGAATGTTCTTTATTGCAGTCCAGTGAGCCTTGCTAGGGTTTCCCTGATATCTGCTGACCATGCTTAAAGCAAAGGCCACATCAGAGTGAGTACAAGTCATAACATACATGATCGAGCCAACAACGGAATCATATGGTAATCGACTCATCTCTGCTATCTCAACCTCTGTACTCGGACTCTGACTTTTACTCAGTCTAGCATTGTGATGGATTGGTAAGTCTCCTTTCTTGGAATTCTCCATGTTGAACCTTTTAAACACTTTATCCAAGTAGGTACTCTAACTAAGTCCAATTAGTCTTTTACTCCTGTCTCTCAGTATCCTTATCCATGGGATATAGGTAGCTTCTCCAAGGTCCTTCATAGCGAAACACTTCCCAAGCCAGGACTTAACCTCCTGTAAAGTTGGGTTGACATTTCCTATGAGTAGTATGTCATCCACATACAGTACCAAAAAACTAACTATACTCCCACTAGCCCTAACATATACACATGACTCATCCTCGCTCCTCGAAAAACCAAACTCTTTGACTTTCTCATCGAAGCAAAGATTCCATTTGCGAGATGCTTGTTTCAATCCATAAATGGTTTTCTCAAGCTTATACACCCTATTAGGGAACTCTGCATCGACGAAATCCTCCGGTTGAGCCATGTAAACATCCTCAGTCAAGTTTCCATTAAGGAAAGTAGTTTTGACATCCATTTGCCATATTTCATAATCATGAAATGTAGCTATGGCTAGCAGAACCCTAATAGATTTAATCTTTGCTACTAGTGAGAAGGTCTCAACATAGTCAACTCCTGGAGTCTGAGTAAAGCCCTTCGTCACCAGTCGCGCTTTGTAAGTGTGCACCTTCCCATCCATGCCGGTCTTTTTCTTGAAGATCCATTTGCACTCAACTGTCTTACGACCTAGTACATTGTCAACCAAGTTCCAAACTTGATTGTCATACATGGACTGAATCTCGTGTCCATAGCCTCCTTCCATTTAGCAGACTCGAGCCTGCCATGGCTTCCTTGTAATTAAATATTAGGTTCATTCAAATCTATCAGTGTACTATCACTGATAAATGTATCACCTTCAGTAGTGATGTGATAACCGTAATAAATGTTAGGTGTGCTCCTAACTCTAGTGGAACGCCTCGGAGGTACGAACTCATCTATCGGCTCAACAGGAGTTTCCTCCTCAGGTTGGTCGCTAGTGTTTGAGGTTCCTTCACCACTTGACTCTTGAAGCTCTTCAAGGTCAATTTGCCTCCCACTATCTCCTTGGCTTATAAATTCTCTCTCACGAAAGACTCCTCTTCTTGCAATAAAGACCACATTCTCACTGGTCTATAGAAGAGGTAACCAAAGGATTTCTATTGGTAGCCGATGAAAATACATCTCTCATTTCGAGGTTCGAGCTTGTCGTGAGACTTGCGCCTCATGAAAGCCTCGCAACCCCAAATCTTCATGTGGTCCAGATTGGGAACTTTTCCTGTCCACATCTCATGAGGTGTTTTGGCAACCTTCTTTGTAGGGACTAGATTAAGGATATGGGCGACAGTCTCTAAGGCATACCCCCAGAATGAGATTGGTAACGAAGCTCGACTCATCATGGAATGAACCGTATCCAACAAGGTTCGATTGCGCCTCTCAGCCACACCATTCAGCTGTGGTGTCCTAAGAGGTGTCAATTGTGATACAATCCCACATTCCTTAAGATAGTCAAGGAGATCAATACTAAGAAACTCTACTGTAATCATCAATAAAAGTCACATAAAAGCGATTAGCATCCCTTGTGGCGGTTTTGAAGGTTCCACACACATCTGTGTGTATGAGGTCCAAGAAACCTTCACCCTTCTCATAAGAACCAGTGAAGGGTGACTTCGTCATTTTTCTAAGTAAACAACACTCGCAACTATCATCTGATTTTAGGTCAAATGATTCCATAACTCCGGCCTTTTGGAGTTGGCCTATGCGCTTCTTGTTGACATTTCCAAGACGACAATGCCACAAGGATGCTTTATCCAAGGTAATCGAAGAATCAATATGAAATACATTATTCCCTAAGTTGTCTACAATCGACACAGTTTCGTATACACCATTACAAGGTAATGCTTTAAAATAAAACACACCATTATAAAAAGCATCAATAGCACCAATTTTATTATCAAATGAAAAGGTGAATCCTTGCCCATGAAGAAGTTTATCTTCTCGTGCTCCACTTCTTCACTACTTCTTAGGCCCTGCAAATCAGTACAAATGTGAATACCAAAACCTGTATCGAATAGCCAGAGTTAGTATGCAATGAGTTTTTAGACAATATGGTATAAATACCTGCATGGGTGGGTTTGACTTTCCCATCCTTTACATCCTGCACGTAGTTAGGGCAGCTTCGCTTCCAGTGCCCCTTTTCGTGGTAGTAGAAGCATTGTGCTTCCTTTGGGTTTGAAGAAGGAGGAATGGAACCTTCGAAGGGGTCTTCCTCTTCTTCCCCTTTCCCTGCCCAATTGCCAGAATAGGGGCTGTTGTAGGAGTAGGAGTAGAAGTAACAACCAATTTACCTTTAACGCCACTTTCAGCGGTCCTTAAAAGTCCCTGAAGTTTGCTGAGTGTAGCTTCCTCCTTGTTAATATGATAAGTCATACGAAACTGATCATAACTTGGAGGTAAGGAATGGAGAATGATATCCTTTGCATGTCCTCAGGGAAGTCCACATTAAGCTTCATCAACCGGTCCGAGAACCTTTTCATTTTCTGCAAGTGACCGGTGACGGGTCTACCATCCTTCATCCTGGCTGTTATCATGGAGGAGATGATTTCATACCTCTTTTGACACGCACTATGATGGTACCTTTCCATCAGATCCAGGTGCGTCTCATAGGGGTAGAAATCTTCATAGGATTTTTGGAGTTCGGCAGTCATAGTAGCCAACATAATGCACGACACTTTAGTAGCATCCCTCTCATGTGTAGCATACTCCGCAATCTCCTCAGGAGTAACAGTGGACTCATTGATAACCTTAAGCTCCCTGTCAAGTACATATTCCTTATCCTCATAGCGGGTAATCATTCTGATGTTCCTAATCCATTCATTGAAATTAGAACCATCAAAAGTGACCTTCCTACACAAGTTCATGAGGGAAAAAGGAGCCTGTAGGGCTTGAGCCAGCAGCAGTATTGGGAGACATCTGAAAGAAAAGAAAGACAAATTTTAATTAGATAAGAAGTCCTTAATAAGTCACCCAAATGAAATATTAGGGCTAGGATCCTACAGACTATTTCATAACTTGGAAGAGGGATGCCGTAATCCAAGCTATAAAATATTTGAAGGTAGGTGAATGATGATTTACCAATTTCCACCATTATAAACAAAATAAATTATTAAGTTTTAATTAGATTTGAAACTCCAAGATCTTTTGAGATACATTGAAATTTCAATAGCATGTTTAAATCTCAATTGTGCCCTCTCAAGTTTGTGACTGGGATGCCGAGGATCACAAACAAGGTGTGAATAACCATGCTAATTGACTTGGTACCCTTAATTTTATCACCAATCGATGTGCCGGTTAACCACATGTGCTCCATCGATCTATCATAAAACTTAAGTCACCCTTTGCCACTCTTACTAGTCCTTGTTAGTGTGCGGGTTAACCACACACGCTCCACTAACGACTTGGTAAGGTACAAAGTGTAATTTCATGGGTTAGCACCTATTTCACATTTTCCTAACATAACTAAGATTGGGAATTAATAAAGGTTTAGTTACTTTATAATTTCATTATACTTTTAATGAGGATTAAGGTCCTATACTACCCGTTCGGCTAACGACCCTCCAACAGTCAAGGAAGCAGTGGGTGCGAGTGGACACCCATTAAACCGCCATTTTATAGACAGTAACCTTATACCCCCTTATAGACAGGCTTCGTTAATGTGGCCTACTAATGGCAGGATTGACTTATTCTTATATATATATATATATATATATATATATATATATATATATATATATAATAATAATAATAATAATAATAATAATAATAATAATAATAATAATAATAATAATAATAATAATAATAATAATAATAGTAATAGTAATAATAATAATAATAATAATAATAATAATAATAATAATAATAATACTAATAATAATAATAATAATTAAACTTTTTGTAACATCCCTAAATTTAAGACCAAAAATTTCATTTTTAGATAAGTTATTATAGACCAACAGTATAAGAAAACATCCATAATATCATGTGTTGTTAAAATCCAAAGTAGAAATAATCAAAACATGTTATCATAAAACAATATCAAAGTGTAATCCCCAAAGATCTCATTTGCGGAAAACCATAGTGTGATGCGCTGCGATCAAGCCGGCTCCTTTCCTTTGAAAACGAGTACTTGAAACCAAAACTGTAAACCGTAAGCACGAACCTTAGTGAGTTCCCTCATCATACCACATACCACATAATGCCTATCCCTCGGTATCTTTCAACCGGTATCTATCTGGCATAACTGGAAGCTGAGCTCTGCTTCGGTATCTTTTAACCGGTACTCGGGAACTAACCTCCCCTTCGATATCTTTCAACCGGTAACCGGGAGCTAACCTCCCCCTCGGTATCTTTCAACCGGTGGTGGTTTTTGTTTTCTTTTCATTAATCCAATTTCTGATTACATTTTACATGGATTTCACTCGAAATTAAACACCCTAAACACAATAAAAGACACACATATGCAACTACCTAATGGTGGCCGATGGTGGCGCATGGTGGCAGCCACCACCTCACGGTGGTGGTGGTGGCTGTTCTCGTAGATTTCGGCCAAACCAACACCACCTACATGAAATAACAAACACCCGTATGATATCTTTCTTGCAATGAGTCCAACCACCCTCCTGGTGGCGGTTGGCGATGGCAGCACCATGGAAAGGTGGCAGCGGCGGTCTTGACGGCGGTAGGTAGTAGCATACAACGAAGGGTGGCCTTTAGGAGCTCGTTTCCGATGATAGCAAGCTAACAGCCACACGAACTCACAGCCACCACCGATGGTGGCTGATGGTGACGAGATAAAGCAGCGGTGGCAGGCAGAGTAAGAAAGAGACACGGAGGGACGACAACAACGATGGTCGTAGCATCGATGAAACAAAGAAGAAGATAGAAGAAGAAGGATACAGTGGTCCTTGTAGTAGTACACAACATCACCGGCAAGGGAATAGCGTCATGGACATTGATGGATGTTGGAGGTTCACAGTGGTTCACGATGGCAATTACCCTCCGATCGTCGTGCTCTTTTCCGCCGTAGAAAGGATGGACTCCGGAGACTGGCTTCATCGGTGACTAGGAGGCTGCGGCGGTGGGAAGAAAATGGGAGGCATAAGGGTGGGTGACGACTGCATTCTTAGTTAGGGTTAGGGTTTAGTGGCAACCGACACATGCTAAGGTTTTATACCCATGCCCTTCAATTTTATTGCCAAAATGTCAAGATCAGTCCCTCTCCATAAACTTCTTTTCAACCATGATCCAAAATTTACCATTTGGACCCTATCTCCTGAATCCTTTACAAATGAAGTCCGAATTTTACCTTTTTAACCCCAACCAACCAAAAACCCTTCAATTTAAGTCCTAATAATTACCATGTAGCCCCTCCTCTACAATCATTTTCAAATAAGGTCCATGATTAACTCTTTAGCCCTTGTTTTCATAAATCCTTTCATATTAGGTCTAATACTTACCAAACACCCCCCTGTCTTCTAAAATCTTTACAAAATAATTCTCAAATTTATACTTTGACCCCGAATAATTCAACTTTTGGCATTTGGATTCCCAAAGCCAACACCTTGCTATATAATTATAACACAAGTCATTCATTAATTTACATATTTATTTTATTAAATAAACATGGTGTTATACTTTTAGTATCAAAATTTTGGCTACTAAAAACCTTGGATCTATGTTTTCTCTAAAATACATGCAAATTTGATTTCGAAGGTTTAAAACCTAACTAGCATGTTATGGGGTACTTGTAATACAAAAGTTTAAGTACAATAACATACCTTTCTTTTGTGGTTGAATGCTTGGAGTTTTAGATCCTAGAACCAATAGTGTAGATGCCTCAAGTGGTGTCACAAATCACCCAAAACAACTTGGAAGTACTTCAGAGACTCTAATGCTTGCTAAAATCGGCCCACCCTTGTTTCTCACAAACACTAGTGCCAATTCTAGAACCAAGGACCTCTTTATATACTATAGAGGATTAGGGTTACACCCTAATACGCATGACTCTTCATTAACCTAGGATCCATGGGTTAAAAGCTCCATGGACTATCCATGGACATCCATATACTCTTAGCCCATCCTAAATAAATTTTAGCCCAATCCATATATATATATATATATATATATATATATATATATATATATGCAAGAGTCCATATTTAATTAGCCTCTTTTGATCGCTAAATTAATTCCAAAGTTAATTCTTGATCAACACTTATTAAATAATATTAATATATTATAACTAATAATATATTAATGGATCATAAACATCTTATTCTCAAAAATATATCCATACAAATTGTTAGGTGAAGTGCAACCCAAATGGACCATGCCGGGTCGGGTCAAGTTCATACCAAATATAGTTACGGACTTTGACACCTTATCCAACACTTTATACTTAGGGTTAAAATTTGGAATTACCGCATAATTAGGATGTTACAATTCTCCCCCACTTGAACTAGACTTCGTCCTCGAAGTCAGCTGTTGCTTACAACTCAGGGTAGTACTCTCGCATCTCTGTCTCGGGTTCCCATATGCATTCAGAACCATTTTGGTGCTGCCACTGCACCTTTACTATAAAAAGCGCAAGGCCTTCATCTTCCGATCCAAGATCATCACTGATCTCTCCACATAATTCAGGCGATCATCAACCCGAACATCCTCCAAAGGAACAACCACAGAATCTTCAGCCACACACTTCTGAAGCTGTGAAACATGGAAGGTGTTTTGGATTTGGCTAAGCTCCTCAAGAAAATCCAATTTATACGCTACCTAACCCTGGATATCACCCGAAATGGCCCAATATACCAGGGCCCAAACTTTCCCTTCTTCCTGAAGCGTATTACACCCTTCCAGGGTGATACCTTCAGCAAGACCATATTCCTGACCTGGAACTCCAGCTCGGATTGACGCTTGTCGGCATAACTCTTTTGCTGACTCCGAGCTGCCTGAAGTTTCTATCTAATCTATTGAATATGTTATGTCATCTGAAGGACTACCTTAGTGTCACACCCCAAAAACCGAAGGCGGAAACATTTCCGGGGTTGAATCCACGTTGAGTATCAAACCTGATGCACATAGTAAGTAAAGTAAAACAACCATTACATTACATATTGAAAAGTTTTGCAATTGTTTCAAAAGCAAATTTGTACAGTTGTAATACATAGTATATATATATATATATATATATATATATATATATATATATATATATATATAAACAAAATGAAACAGGTCTTCTGCGCACCTCATCTTTGGACAAAAGGATCTTCGGGTACCTGTTCTAACGTCGACCTGAGAACACAAGCGGTTTTGAAAATCAGCATAATGCTGGTGAGTTCATAAGCGGTTTTTGTTTTGTGAAAATGTTCGAGTTTCCTTTTTGTTTCTGAAATTGTTACACACACCAAGAAAATCCCATATTTTCTTAAAAAGGTTTGGTTATTGTTTCACAATATGTAAAGTAAAGTGAAGTTGTACACTGAAAACACGTTTACTCTTGTGAAAATGTACAGTTATGTTATCTGGTTTCTTATACTGTTCTGGTTATGTACCATTGTATTCCCAGGAAAGTCCCATACTTTCCTGATTCTGTGTTACCAATTGTGAAAGATATAAAGTTATCCGGTTTTGTTACACTTTTCTAGATATGTATACGTTTCCCCCACGAAAGTCCCATACTTTCCTGTATGTTGGTTATCAATGTAAAAGATGTATTCTGTAAAATGTGGTTATGTTCAATTTTTCCCCAGGAAAGTCCCATACTTTCCTGAATGTTGGTTTCCAATGTAAAAGATGTATTCTGAAGCCTGGTTATCTTATGAAATGTGTTAAATTATTCATTATTATTATTAAGTAAATCACTGTTATCCTAATTGCGAGTTCCATAACCATACGATAGACTAGATATGGTAATAAGTAGTCCACATCACCTTATGACTTTCGTCACCCTTGAACCATTTCGGTTCGGCTGTAGCTAGCAGCCAGGTGTGGGGTAGTCAGCCCCGTATAGATCTATACACTCAAGTCACGCTCTCTAATCCCAAAGATTCTGGTTACGGGTGCAGTCCTCCACTCGTGTATCTCTGTGGAGTGTTCGCCGAGGACGTGTCTCCAATCATATAGGACTAACAAATTTACTAGTAATAATATGATAATCCTCCACTCGCGTATCTTTGTGGAGTGTTACCGAGGATATACAGTGTACAAGTTTTATGTTTTAATGGTTCTAATGTCATGCTTTTAACTGATAAAATGTGGAAAACCATTTGTGAAATATATATAAAACATAACAGCTTAAAGTCCATTTCACAAATATATGTTTACGTGATCTGCATGTTCAAACGGTTATCAGTTGTATCAATCAGTGTTAAAAGCATATAAAATGTGAAACACACACACGAAAACAAGTTTTGAGTACAAGTAATCCCTTGTACTTTGATTGTGTTCCCCCTGAAAACAGTGAAAAAGGGTAGGGGTTTGAACTCACCGCTTAATGTAGGGTTCGAGTGTCAACGGATGCCCTGAACTCCTATGGCCCCTATTTTTCATGAGACGACACATAAATGAGTTAGAACTAAGGTGTTTCATGACTAAACATGTTGGTAAAACATCCTTAGGGCTTGGAATTACTAAGAATAAGTGTCCTATGATCCAAACTTAATGATTTATGCAAGTTTAGGGCCAAATATGGGTATTAGAGTGGGTGTATGGTCTTGAAAATGAGTGTGCGTCTGGGGAGTGCGGCCAGGAGTGTGTGTGAGGCAGCACACAAGAGTGTGCAGCCGTACAGAGGGTGTGTGCGGCCGTACACAGGAGTGTGCGGTCGTACACTCCTCATTTGAGTCCATATGTTGATTTTCGAAGTGTATGCTCTTCATACTTGCGAGTTTTGAATGTGTGCTGCCCCCTTATGAAGGTGTGCGGCCGTACACCTTCATGGAATGATGAATATGATGAACATAATGAGTTTTAAGCTTGGGATTCAAGTGTTTACCACTATACTTAGCTTGAAGATGGAGTGGATCACTATTATGAAGCCTTCCAAGTGTTCTTGGTTGATGATTTAGAGAGAGAAAGTAGAGAGAGGGAAGAGAACATCAAAATGAATGAATGAAGGGGGGTATCCATCCATAAATTGAATTGGCTGTGAGGTTGAGAGTGTTTGCGGTTGGGTGTGTGGCCGTACACACAGGTGTGTGGCCGCACACACCTTATTTAGTGAGCTTGGCCCGATATTGTGATACTAAACACTCTCCAACCCTTCCTAAGACTCATATCTAGATTATACTAAGTCTAGAGCACCCATATGAAACCACAAGATTTAATAAAAGACAATGAACTCAAGTTTTAGTGCTAAATCAATTACATGGGTTAGAAGTTTCGGGTTGTCACACTTAAACCTTCCCATGACTCTATAACCAACCTTTCCCCAACAAACCGGGGTACGACACTTCCTCCCATAGAGAAACTCGAAAGGCGGCACACTGATATTAGAATGATAGCTATTGTTTTACGAAAACTCAGCTAAGGGAAGGCAAGAGTCCCAACTCCCACCAAAATCTATTACATAAGCTCTCAACATGTCCTCAAGTGTCTGAATGGTCCGTTCACTCTGACTGCCCGTCTGCGGATGATAAGCAGTGTTGAGATGCAATGATGTGCAAAAGATATGCCTCTATAGTTTTAAACTTATAAACCTAACTACTTATCTACTAATGCACCTATAGGTAGTGTATCTAGTCAACTTTTAGTATAGTAAAATAAGTTGGGTATCGAACACAGGAAACAGATTTAGCTAATAATTTAACTACTAAAAATTAATCTAAAAACAATAACTAAAAAGGGATTTATCTGATTTTGGAAGTTTAGATTAACTTAAGTTAATCAGTTTCTCAGCTAAAAATGATTGTAAACAAGATTAATAAGCTACTTCCACTTAGCTTCGAATCCCCTTTTTTCATATAGTTAGTTCTTAATCATGGATTTATTTAGTAGATTACCAATATTAATGTAATTAGCAGTCTTGATCCGATCTGCTAATATTTTCACCAATTCATGAACTACTATGTAATGATCATACACAAACAAACACAAAATTGATTATTAAATATAATTTGGCTACATAAGGTATATCTAAGATAATTATCTATGATCAAGACAATTAATTAAACACAATTATGATCAAATTATGTTCTCTAACATAGCTAAAGTTGTTACCTTTATTACCGAATATAAGATTTGATTAATCCTAGCTCTAGCAATTTAATAATCATAAACTACTATGGAAACAAGTTCATGTAATTCAAATGGTCATTAAATTACACTTAACTTGAATCAAAGCAACAAATATGTAGACTTTAACATGCTAGGTAATGATAATTAAACACATGCATTATCCAACTTCATAAAATCCATAGATAAATAAGAAACTAACTTATAGTATTAGGGTTCATCTACACTAAACGAAAGCCTAATGATTTAGCTACTCATGGCATAAATTAAGCACACAAAAACATAAGAATTAGACATGATTAAATCAACGCAACCCGAATATGATGTGTGATCTTCAAATCTTCAATCTTCAAACGGTCTCCTCTTCCAATAGATGTTTTTCGCATTCATCTGACCTCTAAACTCGATTATCTGTCCATAATATCTATTCCAACTCTCCAAAATCGAATATGTAAAGGAATATTTATAGTTTCCTTAAATCACATCTCACGTCGTGTGAATTAGGGTCTCCCGTCGTAAGATCAGTAGAAATCCGTATTCAACAAGGAAACTTGCTCTCCGCATAGTTATCTTTTAGAATAATCAATCTCACGTCATGAGATTATAGTTCTCACGTCGTGAGAATTGTAAATTAGCATTTGGCACAAAAACGAAAGTCGTCCAAAATTTTGTCTAGTTTTAGATCATTCTGAATCTCATCACTCGGAGTTACGAGTCATAAGATATGGTGAAAATACTGACGAGGGGTCAAGCTGTCCAACAACATCCTTTTTGTATCTTTTTCAACTCCAATCCTTCAAGTATCCAGCTTTTGTCGGTATCGATCCTTTTCTTCGAGAATGTCCACTTTTTGCTGCAAAATAAAATTTAAACATTGTAAGTACCAAATATCTTTGCAATTAACAAAATTATAGCTTAAAATGTATTAAAATACTGCCTATAAATGTGTATAAATATGACACTATCAAAATATCTCACACTTGTCTTTTGCTTTCCCTCAAACAAAACTGATTTTATTATCATATCAAGACTTTAGCTACCCACATCACACAAGATAATACATTTTGAGCTTCTCCATTACTCTAAGTCCGCAATGTATGTATTTGAGTCTATATTTTTTCGTAAGAACTTCTCAATCCTAAATACTCACAATCTTCATAAGCACTTGCTCACTTCTTTTGAACAACGCTCATTTTATGCATCCCCCCGAATCTATCCCAGAAAAATTTCTTAACCTCAATTTAATTTTGGTTAAGCTCCGAAGCATACATATGGTAAACTAACCTATAAAGAAAAATTACAATATAAAATAACTTGGCAAATTGCCTTATTCTTGAGTCTTCATTGATTTGGAGTTTTCTTCAAGATATTTCTTGATCTTCAAAGCTTTGATAACTCTTGTTCACTCAACAATTTTGCAACTATTTTTATTTTTCTTTTGTTTTTTCACTCAAAACTAAAAACCTATAAAAACATATGCTTTAAGCATGGGAACTTAACTTCAACCCTTATTGGTTAGAGGTATTAGTCTAAGATGCAATGACTACATAAGCTCCCTTGGATACATTTCTGGTACACGATTCTAAACATATTGCGACCCTCAAATAAGAAAGGTCGTGTTTTTGTTCCATGATTTCACAAGGATATGGTAGCCACAAATACACTACAACATTTATTGGCTCAAATAAACATCAAAACTCGTAATGGACTATCCCACACAATGCTAGCAACATAGATCTCAACATAACAAAAAAATATTTAACTAGATTCAATTTTAGATATTTTTCAAATCTTTCTAATAATTTTTAAATTCCTATTCATTTTTTCAATTTTCAATTTTTAATCAGAATGTTTGTTTTCCTAGATTCAACACCCTACAACACACTTAAATGATTCAATGTCCCCGTCGCATGCTTAAACAATAAAAGAACATAAAGTTAAAGAGAGAGAATTGGAATAGGCTCTGATTGGGTAGTAGGGGAGAGATCGAATTCTGAAAGTGTGTGGAAAGATTGGACTGCACGTATAATTGCTGGAAACAGTACTTCTTAGATCTTCTCTGGTGAATGTGAATGTATATGTGCTAGATCAAAACGAACAAAGAAGCATCTTTCAAAAAGTATGTTGAACGTGGACTACGACGTGGGAAAGCAACGCTACGTCGTGGTGTCGAGGTAGAAGTCGTGATGATCATGAAAAATAAGAACACCACATCGCGGTTTAAAGATGCCACGACATGTGTATAGAGCTAATGAAATTCAATCGCGATAAAAACAAATGCCACGGCGTGGTGATGATGGCCACGTCGTGGTGACTTCTTAGAATGCCAATTAGTTCCAAAATTATTCATTGTTTCTTCTTAATGACTTAGGATCATTCCCAGCGTCTTCTTTCTAAAAAAATATCTTCAAAGATCTTCTCTTCACCAGGTGGGAACCCCACACTTATTCAAAAACATGGTCTTCAATTATAATCGTCAAAGAAAAATAGCACGACATTTTTATGAATTCAACTCCTTCACTTCTTCACTTTCGTTCAACACTACAAGGTAAGATCAAAGACTAGAGAAACACATCATTATTTGGTTAAACTAAATTAAAACTATAAGTGAAAATAAAAACTAAAAAGAAATCAAAAGGAAAAGATAATGCAAACTCTCAAAAATCGGGTTGCCTCCCGAGAAACGCTTCTTTTTGAGGAGACTTTTGTTGTACTCATTCCCTTCCACGTTGCGTCAGGTGGAAGTGTAACCTCCCCGTTCTCCATCCTCTTGAACCTTTCTCCTTTGTAAGCAACCCATCTGTTGAATGCATTTGCTGTGCTTTCTGGAATTTTTGGGTTGACATCTTCATAATGCTTCCTCTTGGGTTCTTTCTACATTCTCGTGTCTTTAGCTTTTGTCTTGTCCTTTTCCAGGTTTTTCTTGTTAAAATGAGACTCATCATTCTCTTCTTCTTTTTCTTCAACTATCTTTGTGACTTGATCTGGTGGTCTTGTAAAAGCAAACATCTCGAAAATCATTGGCGTTGACATTGGAGGTTTCGAATAATTCCCTTCCTTTTCCAATTGCTCTTCAAGTTCTTTATGCTCCATGAACATTGTGTTTCCTTGCTTCTCCAGATTTTACTTGGCACGAGATGAAAAAGGAAGAAGTGGTTGATATGGTTTAACTAGTGAAAAATCATAATCTTCTTTTATTGCCCAGGACATGCCAATATTGCCTCCACGTCGTGGCGATTGGTAAGAGTTACGACTTATATCTTCTTTTTCTTTTGGCGACTGATTAAACTGTTCTTCTATTGAATCATGGACCCCCATATGCACCAATTCCTCCTCTTCTTTTATATAAACAACCATGAATTGAGAGATTGGGATTGACTCGGTTTTTCTTGAAGGTGAATCCGGTAGCTTTTCTTGCACAAGGTTGGTTAATTGCCCAACTTGTGTGTAGATGCTCATGATAGATGCTTGTTGATCTCTAAGTGTTGCATCTGTAGCATCATGTTGTTTTTCACTAGCTCCCATAAATCTAAATAGCATTGACTCGAGAGAAGATATTTTCTTAGAGTGGACTTGTTCTATTTGGTAGAGGTCATGTAGCACCTGGTTCCTGGTACGTAAAATTTATCTAAGTATTTGTCATTTTTAGCCTTGAACTCGGCGATTTGTAGGTCCGACTCGCCGAGTAGGGACGCGGTCCGGGGGTACGTTTAAGTTGGCGACTCAACGAGTCCATATTATGGACTCGGCGAGTCACCGCTGTCTGTTGAAACCCTAAAATTCAAGGGTTTGCACCCTATTTAAACTCTCATTTCCGCCCCAACCTCGCCCCCATTCACCCTCAGAGCTCCCCAACCTCGTGCTACCCTTATTCCTTGTGAGATTAAAGTGTTTTTGTGTGTTCTTGAAGTTTTTGAGGAGAAAGAAGAGTAGATCAAGAAGAGGAGAAGGAGGCCAAGCATTTTTGTGACATCTCAACGTTTTCCTTGAGGTATAGTTCGTTTCCCCTCTGTTTTCAAGCTTGTAGTCCCTAATAGCTTCATGAAAGTCCTTTTTGAGCCATTCTTCAAGCTTGTTTGTGCTTGGTGGGTTGTAATAAGTTGTTAGCCTTTAGATCTAGGCATGATTTAGTCCCTGGAGCTTGGATCTACTGCCTTTATGGAGTCTTATTGCATGAAAGTCCTAGATCTACCCGTTTTGGTGCACTTTGAGCCCTAAAACCTTCATTGGTGATTATCTACACGTAAAGTTGGAAACTTTACGTGTAAACCAAGCCCTAGGAACCCAGATCTATGAATGGCATGGACTGGATTCAAGCAAAATCGCGTGTATAGTTTTTGCATGAGGCAGACTCGGAGAGTCGTTCATCTGACTCGGCGATTCGGGTCGCGAGTCCCCGGGTTGTTCCCCTTTTTGTGTTGCGAGTTGGAGTGGTGAGTCATAGGGTATGACTTAGTGGGCCGGAAGCCAGACTCACTCATGAAGTCACTCAGCGAGTCAATGCAACGACTCGGCGAGTTCACGGAAATCTTCTTGTCTCAAGAACAACTCGGCGAGTTGTTCATACAGCTAGAGCGTTCTTCGGATGAAGATGAACTCGGCGAGTTGTTTATTCAACTCGGTGAGTAGGGTGAAGGACTATTGGCCTTGGGTATAGAAGGAAAACTCGTCGAGTCTATGCTTAACTAGACGAGTAGAGACGGACTTATGGTCAGGCTAAGGGAAAGGGACTCGGGGAGTTGGCTGGCCAACTCGGCGAGTCTAGTCAACTGGCAGTTGACTGTGACTTGACTCTTGATTTGTAAGGGTAAATGGTCAATTTACCCTGAAATCGGTTAGCAGTATTTGACTAAGGGTTTTGTGGGAATTATAGCCGGAAGATCTCCGGAGCGGCAGTAGCAGCAGACAGTCAGTTCCCACGCAGATCGACAGTTACTTTAAGGTGAGTTTCCTTCGAGTAGGAACGGGTCTAAGGCACCAAGGCCGGCCTGTATAGACGAGATGTTAGTACTAGAGTGTGGGCCGAGCCCGTATGTCTTGGATGAGTTGATTATGATATGTGCTAGTATGATAGAGTTGTCTATACTTGTTGTCTGTGTGATACTTGTATATTATGGGTTGGCGGCTGAGTGTGGGCAAGGCCCATATCTCTCCGAGAGTGGAGTGTGGGCGAGGCCCGTACCTCCTAGATAGCGGAGCGTGGGCGAGGCCCGTATCTCTCGGCTAGCAGAGTGTGGGAAAGGCCCGTATCTCCTAGATGTATGTTGTATGCTTGCATGGTATGAGGTATGATGGGGGAACTCACTAAGCTTCATGCTTACAGTTTTCAGTTTTGGTTTCAGGTACCTCTTCTTCGAAGGGGAAGGAGCTGGCGCGGTAGCAGCCCATCACACACATGCTTCGTATTCCGCATCATGAGACATTCTTGGGGATTTGTACTTTGACATTTTTATGTTATTGAAATGTTTTTCCAGACATGCGATATCTTTATAAAATGTTATGATCAGTAAACGTTTTTATTCAAATATTTTGCTAAATATATCTTTTCAAAAATGAAATTTTTGGCTCGTATTTTTGGGACATTACAAGTTGGTATCAGAGCCCTGGTTTGAGGGATTCGAACACACCTTCGGGGGGTGTTTGAACTCAAATCGAGGGATCGAAAGATTTTGGGAAAAGAAAATGTTTTCTAAAAGCTAGTAAAGTTTTCTAAGAAAGAAAGAAGTGTGTGATGTGCGCGACCGGCCAAGCTCAAGTAAGTATTCCCCAAAGTACCCATACAAGTTTATGTTATGCTTATCAGTTTCAGTAGAACAACATGCTAGAATAGGACTAAGGATCTAGGAGTGATGCCTTATGTGCCTGCTTTATGTGCTTCAGTGCGTGAAAAGTTGCATGCTAGAATTGAGTAGACAACATTAGGATGGTCTGTTTAGGTTATGCCTGATAGTGCGAGTTTAGCGTTGTATGCTAGTTCAGTTTCTCTCTAAGAGGATTGAGTTGCTTGAGATTGTTTCCTTTATGTCCAAATGTTGTTTGTTTTGTGCTATGTGGGCTTTGAAGTGATGGGAGTTAGTTGTTAGGTGAATACGATAAAGTCACATGTGATCAGGGTTGAATAATCTTAGAGTGTTGGATTTGACCCTATTGTGTAGCTCTTGTTTGAGTCCTAACCGTGGTAGGGATGAGTCCCTTTCTCAAAGGATTATCCGAGCCTCGTTACATGTGATTGTATTCAGGTAATGGCTAATTGACATCACCAAGAGGCCTTCAGCAGCTGAGGACTAGGTTGGGTGAAGTCAGAGGTTTCCTAGGGTAAGCCTAGGATATGAGTAGCAGAGATCAGCGGTAGTGAAAGGGACCTGGTGGAGTCAAGGCAGTCCTTGGAGAAGGTACAGATATATGTGGAAGGTAGTATGGGCCCGTACTACTGAGATCCGTACCCGAATCGAGGAATGCCAAGATAAGACCAGGGAACTTGTAGTAATTATGATCCCTCCAGAGGTATTAGTATCGCTAACAGTTGTCATTTCCTTTGTATTTCAAAATGGTGGTACTACGTTCGAGGCCAACAGTTGGCAGTACAGGAGAGGGATCAGGTTCCGAGCCAGTGGATGAGGGGCTATGTGAGTTCATCACGTTTGAGATCACCAGAGGCATCCTTGAGTCGACCCCCATCATCTTCGGGTCGATCAAGGAAGGGATATTGGAGTTGATGGAGGATCGCCTTCGGGCATTCAGGAGCGATATGGCATCTGGCCAGTCGGGATCTCGCACGTTGTCCTTCAAGGACTTTCGGGGCAGTGGTGCGTTGGATTTTCACGGGGCGAAGGACCCCATAGCTGCCAGACGATGGATTACCGACATTGAGTCTGCACAGATGATTAGCTTCTGCCCTGAGGGGTCGAAGATGAGGTTCACAGTAGGGTGTTTACGGGATCGAGCTAGGGATTGGTGGGAGTCCGTGGGGGACTCACTGGGAGCCTCGGCTATCGAGGCTATGACTTGGTTGGACTTTGTGACCAGGTTCAGGGCGGAGTTCGCGCCAGCTGTCGAGCTTCAGCAGCTGGCCAGGGAGTTCTTAGACATGAGGCAGACGACGGAGACTGTGGCGGAGATCATCGCCAAGTTCCGGGAGAGGGCACTATTGGTGCCCCAGTATGCGGGTGATGAGGATATGAGGAGGACCCGTTATCATGACATGCTACGGGCTGACATCCGGGAGCATGTTAGCTTTTCAGCCTGCCCTACCCTGGATTCCATGATTGCCAGGGCGAGGGAAAGGGAGATTGATTTGGAGCACATTCGGAAGAGGAAAGCAGAGGCGGGATAGGTGGTTGGGGCTTCAGGGAAGAAGTCCAGGGGATCAGATGGGAGGCCGAAAGGCCAAGGAGGGCCGGGCCGCTGCGGGAAATGCGGCAGGACGCATGAAGGAGCATGTAGGATGGGATCAGAAGGCTGCTACAAGTGCGGCAAGGCAGGGCACTTTAGCAGGGATTGTACTACTCCTGCTTTGGCTATTCAGACATCGGAGTTGCTGTGTTTTCACTGCAACCAGAGGGGCCACAAGAAGGCCAATTGCCCCCAGATGACAGCATCCGCGCCGGTTAGGGTGCCGGCTCCAGCTACCCTGCGGATTATAGATGGCCGATAGGGCAAGGCAGAGGCTCCAGTGGTGAGGAGCCAGACATTCCAGCTGACGGCAGAGGAGGCACGCGTCGCACCCGATGTGGTGACGGGTATGATTCTTTCCCTCTACTTTATTTTTATGATGTTATGTTATTGATATGTGCTCTGTGTATATGCATTAGGATCGTTCCATGTGAACGGTATTCCTGTCCAGGTGTTGTTCGATTTGGGTGCCACCCGATCATTTGTTTCCCTTGCGCTTAGCAAGAGGTTTACTGAGTCTTCAGGCATGTTGGATCGCCCTTTAGAGGTAGGGATTGCCGATGATCGTTCGGTGCGAGCATCAACAGTGTTCGGGGATTGTGTTTTGAGGTTATTTGAGGAGCATTATTTGGTGGATTTGGTTCCCATACCGTTGCGGGGGAACAAGGTGATTATAGGCATGGATTGGTTGAGCCCTAATGGGGCGGTGATAGATTGCGCACAACAGCTAGTGCGGGTCAGGACCCCAAGCGGGGGAGAGTTGGTGATCCACGGTGAGAGGCCACAACGTGGACCTGTAGTATGTTCAGCAGCGAGGGCTAGGCGCTACCTCCAGCAGGGTTGCGCGGGGTATGTTGCATATGTTATGGATACTCGGGAGATGGGTAAGGAGACAGTGAGCGAGGTTCCAGTGGTGTGAGACTATGCTGATGTGTTCCTGGAGGAGCTTCCTGGAACACCTCCAGAGCGTCAGGTAGAGTTTAGGATCGACCTAGTTCCTGGTGCGGCTCCGATAGCCAAGGCACCCTATCGGTTGGCTCCTCCTGAGATGCAGGAGTTATCTACGCAGCTGCAGGAGCTGCTAGACAAGGGATTTATTCGTCTGAGTAGTTTGCCCTAGGGAGCCCCGATCCTGTTTGTGAGGAAGAAGGATGGGTCGCACCGGATGTGTATAGACTACCGGGAGCTGAATAAGGTAACGGTGAAGAACCGTTACCCACTCCCGAGGATTGATGACCTCTTTGATCAGTTGCAGGGAGCATCTTGGTTCTCCAAGATTGATTTGCGTTCAGGCTATCATCAGATGAGGGTTAGAGAGGAGGATATACAGAAGACCGCATTTCGGACGTGTTATGGGCATTATGAGTTTGTGGTGATGCCGTTTGGGCTCACCAATGCTCCTGCCGCGTTCATGGACCTCATGAACCGCGTGTGTAGACCGATGTTGGATCGGTCTGTGATAGTTTCATTAATGACATCTTGGTTTATTCCAAGACTCAGGAGGAGCATCTGAGAGAGGTATTGGAGACCCTGAGGAGGGAGAGCTTGTACGCCAAGTTCTCCAAATGTGAGTTTTGGTGGCGCGAGGTGCAGTTTCTTGGGCACCTCATCAATCAGAACGGGATTTTAGTAGACCCGGCCAAGGTGGAGGCCATGATGAGGTAGGAGGTTCTGAAGTCTCCATCCGAGTTTTGGAGTTTCCTAGGATTGGCAGGCTACTATCAGAGGTTCATTCAGGATTTCTCCAAGATAGCCGTACCCCTGACACGGTTGACTAGGAAAGCTGTGGTCTTTCGGTGGGGGCCTGAGCAGCAGGCAACGTTCGAGACTCTGAGGTAGAGATTGTGCGAGGTGCCGATCTTAGCCCTGCCCGAGGGCGTAGAGGATTTTGTGGTATATTGTGATGCGTCGATCTCAGGCCTAGGTGCAGTATTGATGCAGAGGGGGCATGTCATTGCTTATGCCTCGAGGCAGCTGAAGCCTCACGAGGCGAACTACCCGACGCTTGATTTGGAGTCGGGGGAGGTTGTTTTCGCTCTCAAGATTTGGCGGCATTACCTCTACGGGGTTCGATGTACCATTTACACGGACCACAAGAGCTTGAGGTACCTCATGGATCAGCCGAATCTGAACATGAGACAACGTCGGTGGTTGGACGTGGTGAAGGATTATGATTGTGAGATCCTTTACCACCCAGGGAAGGCAAATGTGGTGGCTGATGCGCTTAGCCGCAAGGCGGTGCCGATCAGGGATATTTGCATGAGGATGACTGTGGTGACTCCCCTGTTGGAGCAGATTCGGGAGGCTCAACAGGAGGCTATGAAGGAAGAGCATCAGAAGAGCGAGTGAATAGTGGGTCAAGTCACCTCTTTAGATTATGATAGCCGGGGGTTATTGACACTCCACCGTAGGGTGTGGGTGTCGTATCATGGAGGCGTGCACCAGATCTTGATGGAGGAGGCGCAAAAATCCCGATTTTCTATTCATCCAGGGGCAACGAAGATGTATCGGGATCTCCGCCTAGACTATTGGTGGCTCTGCATGAAGTGGGATGTGGCGTGGTACGTCGAGCGGTGTTTGACCTGCCGGAAGGTCAAGGCCGAGCATTAAAGACCGCACGGAAAGATGCAGCCGTTGGATATCCCGTTATGGAAATGGGAGGATATTACGATGGATTTTATCACGAAGCTCCCACGAACGGCACAAGGGGTAGATTCGATTTGGGTCATCGTGTATCGGTTGACCAAGAGCGCCCATTTTATTCCGATTCCGGAGAGTATCTCGACCGAAAAGTTGGCCGATATCTATATCAGGGAGATAGTGGCGCGGCACGGGGTGCCAGTGTTAGTGATATCGGATCGAGATGTGAGGTTCACTTCCAGGTTTTGGAAGAGGTTTCATGATGAGTTGGGCACTCGTCTGCATTTTAGCACCGCCTTTCACCCGCAGACGGATGGTCAGAGTGAGCGAACCATCCAGACCTTGGAGGATATGTTGCGGGCATACGTGTTAGATTTCGGTGGTAGCTGGGATACCTATCATCCCTTGGCTGAGTTCTCGTACAATAACAGCTACCACACGAGTATTGACCGTCCCCCATTCGAGATGTTGTACGGTTGGAGGTGCAGGACCCCGATATGCTAGGGTGAAGTTGGCCAGAGGGTCATTGGAAGCACTGAGGTGGTGCTCAAGACGACCGAGAGAATCCAGCAGGTTCGGAGGAGGCTTCAGACTGCGCAGAGTCGGCAGAAAAGTTACGCCGACAAGTGTCGATCCGACCTGGAGTTCCAGGTCGGGGATATGGTTCTCCTGAAGGTGTCGCATTGGAAAGGCGTCATTCAATTCAGAAAGCGGGGCAAGTTGGGCCCGAGATTCATCGGACTGTTCAGGGTTGTAGCCCGGGTGGGCAAGGTGGCATATCAGCTGGATCTGCCAGCCGAGCTCAGCCAGATCCACATCACCTTCCATGTCTCCTAGCTGCGGAAGTGTCTCGTGGATGATTCAGCGGTGGTGCCATTAGAGGATATTCAGCTTGATGACAGTCTGAATTACATTGAGCGCCCAGTTGGAATCCTCGACCGGAAGTCGAAGGATCTAAGGAACAAGAGGGTGGAGTTAGTGAAAGTGCAATGGCAACACCGCAAGGGTTCAGAATGGACTTGGGAGCCGGTGGAAGAAATGAAGGAGCATTACCCCGAGCTGTTTCAGGATCGAGCGGCAGACTTCGAGGACGAAGTCTAAAATAAGTAGGGGAGATTGGTAGCACCTGGTTCCTGGTACGTAAAATTTATCTAAGTATTTGTCATTTTAGCCTTGAACTCGACGAGTTGTAGGTCCGACTCGCCGAGTAGGGACGCGGTCCGGGGGTACGTTTAAGTTGGCGAATCGGTGAGTCCATATTCTGGACTCGGCGAGTCACCGCTGTCTGTTGAAACCCTAAAATTCAAGGGTTTGCACCCTATTTAAACTCTCATTTCCGCCCCAACCTCGCCCCCATTCACCCTCAGAGCTCCCCAACCTCGTGCTACCCTTATTCATTGTGAGATTAAAGTGTTTTTGTGTGTTCTTGAAGTTTTTGAGGAGAAAGAAGAGTAGATCAAGAAGAGGAGAAGGAGGCCAAACATTTTTGTGACATCTCAACGTTTTCCTTGAGGTATGGTTTGTTTCCCCTCTGTGTTCAAGCTTTTAGTCCCTAATAGCTTCATGAAAGTCCTTTTTGAGCCATTCTTCAAGCTTGTTTGTGCTTAGTGGGTTGTAATAAGTTGTTAGCCTTTAGATCTAGGCATGATTTAGTCCCTGGAGCTTGGATCTATTGCCTTTATGGAGTCTTATTGCATGAAAGTCCTAGATCTACCCCTTTTGGTGCACTTTGAGCCCTAAAACCTTCATTGGTGATTATCTACACGTAAAGTTGGAAACTTTACGTGTAAACCAGGCCCTAGGAACCCAGATCTATGAATGGCATGGACTGGATTCAAGCAAAATCGCGTGTATAGTTTTTGCATGAGGCAGACTCGGCGAGTCGTTCATCTGACTCGGCGATTCGGGTCGCGAGTCCCCGGGTTGTTCCCCTTTTGTGTTGCGAGTTGGAGTGGTGAGTCATAGGGTATGACTCAGTGGGTCGGAAGCTAGACTCACTTATGAAGTCACTCGGCGAGTCAATGCATCGACTCGGCGAGTTCACGACAATCTCCTTATCTCAAGAACAACTCAGCGAGTTGTTCATACAACTCGGCGAGTCACAGCTTAGAGTGTTCTTCGGATGAAGATGAACTCGGCGAGTTGTTCATACAACTCGGCGAGTAGGATGAAGGACTATTGGCCTTGGGTATAGAAGGAAAACTCGTCGAGTCTACGCTTAACTCGACGAGTAGAGACGAACTTATGGTCAGGCTAAAGGAAAGGGACTCGGCGAGTTGGCTGGCCAACTCGGCGAGTCTGGTCAACTGGCAGTTGACGGTGACTTGACTCTTGATTTGTAAGGGTAAATGGTCAATTTACCCTGAAATCGGTTAGCAGTATTTGACTAAGGGTTTTGTTGGAATTATAGCCGAAAGATCTCCGGAGCGGCAGTAGCAGCAGACAGTCAGTTCCCACGTAGATCGACAGTTACTTTGAGGTGAGTTTCCTTCCAGTAGGAACGGGTCTAAGGCACCAAGGCTGGCCCGTATAGACGAGCTGTTAGTACTAGAGTGTGGGTCGAGCCCGTATCTCTTGGATGAGTTGATTATGATATGTGCCAGTATGATAGAGTTTTCTATACTTGTTGTCTGTGTGATACTTGTATATTATGGGTTGGCGACTGATTGTGAGCAAGGCCCGTATCTCTCCGAGAGTGGAGTGTGGACGAGGCCCTTACCTCCCAGATAGTGGAGCATGGGCGAGGCCTGTATCTCTCGGCTAGCGGAGTGTGGGCAAGGCCCGTATCTCCTAGCTGTATGTTGTATGCTTGCATGGTATGAGGTATTATGGGGGAACTCACTAAGCTTCGTGCTTACAGTTTTCAGTTTTGGTTTCAGGTACCTCTTCTTCGAAGGGGAAGGAGCTGGCGCGGTAGCAGCCCATCACACACATGCTTCGTATTCCGCATCATGAGACATTCCTGGGGATTTGTACTCTGACATTTTTATGTTATTGAAATGTTTTTCCAGATATGCGATATCTTTATAAAATGTTATGATCAGCAAATGTTTTTATTCGAATATTTTGCTAAATATATGTTTTCAAAAATGAAAATTTTGGCTCGTATTTTTGGGACGTTACAGGTCATGCTTAGTTGTTGGATTTCTTTTGTATCTTGATCTCTCTTGAATTCCAATTACTATCCCTTGTAGAATGGGGTCCCCCACAAGCTCCGCATCTAACTTGAACTGGTCCACCCAATTTTATGATATTTTCTTCCATTGCATCGAGCTTTGCAATTATTGCACTGATAGCATTTGACCTCCATCGTTACTTGATTTTTCTTTAGTGAAATCTTCCTTTGGTTGTGATAATCTCTTGAATGCTTAACGTATTCTTCAATCAAAGCTTTATTTGTTATTAGATCCTTCCTTGTCATGGCTCCTTGTGAGTCCAGAAGTTGACGAGTACACACATTGACTCCATCATAAAATATCGAAATTTCTTATTGCACATTGAATTCATGTTGAGGGCAATGTCGTAACAATCTCTTGTAACGTTCCCAAGCTCCATATGGCGACTCCCCCTTTAATTGTTGAAAATTTTGTATGTTTCTTTTAAGCTTTGCCACTTTCAATTGAAGGGTAAACTGGTTGGTGAACTCAGACTTAAAATCATCCCAATTCTAAATTTCTCCAAAGGGAAGGGATTTTAACCATCCTTTTGCTTCACCCTTTAGTGTGACCGGTAAAATTCGTAGCATCACTGTATCTTTACTTACGCTTGGAGCGTTAAAATAATTTGAAATTTCCACCACCTCTTCTATGTTCTCATAATCGTCCATGTAAGGCCGTGAAAAGGGATCTTTACCAATGATCAAGAAATCACACAATCAAATATAATGAGAAACAAAGAAGAAACAAAATTGAAACAAGCTTGCACACACTTATATTGCATAAAACATCTAGTACAACTTGATCCTATGACCGCGAACTATTATGGAATCAACAACCATTAATGACCTACTTAACCCCTATATATAGTGGACTTGGGACGGACACTGGGTTTACGGCCGTAAACAGGCTTACGACTGTAAACTCACTACTTGGTCGTAAACTACCAAACAACCTACCAAAACTGCATACAAACTCAAAAGAACTTATTACAATGAAAGCCTAGACCCAACCATTAACTAGACCCTTCAATCTCCCCCTTGGTTTGGTGATAGCTTGAGCTCAGTCTTTGTCGACCACCAGCACATCCGACTTCCCCATCGCTCCGTTCCACATCCGTTTGTCAATGATCTCCACAACCATAGCTGTAAACTCTTTGGCAGCTGGCTCAAAGATGTCTTCTGCAACTTTAATCTGATGATGACTCAACCGATGTATATCCCACGTTCCAAATTGAAGCAGATCTCATTTGTCATACAAGCGGATGCATCCCTTCTCAAGCTTGATTACATCAGATGTTGTGGTTTCATCAAACACCCAGTACTCCGTGGTTCGCAAGGATCCATCTGGATGATCCTGAAGAATATGAATTTTCTTCACTTGTTTAGTAGTTGGCCACATCACATCTCGAAGAGGTTGATTAGTTTTAGCATCAATCACACTTGGGTATATCTTAATGATTGACTCTGCAGTCTTCATGGAAGGAAAACCCTTGTGTACTTGGTCTTCCAAGAAATGCTTGAACTGCGTAGCCTGGGGACTTTGAGAGACGTTTGAAAAATAGGGCCTTTGATAGCTCTGAAATATCAACCCTGGTCCAGGAGTTGAAATCATGAGCATCTTTATATAGCTCAGTTTTTACCATTTTTCCACTTCACGATCCACATGTTCAAAGTATCGTGAAATCCCCATGAAACGATCCCCAACCTATCACCACATATATCTATAAAACGATTCTCTTCAAGATCTGTGAAGGTGATAGTAGGCTGATCCGTAGGAGCATTCTGATCTGAGCTCCTTTTAAACAAATATTGACCCTTTTCAGCAGATTTGGCCAGTTTGGCACGTTTTAAGGCCACAACACTTGGAGCTTGAGCTGGCTCTTTTTCAAACCTATCAACAACACGAGATGTCGAAGCGGATGTCCCAATGGGATGAGCCTAGATGTGTAGATTAATCCTCGACTCATCAGTGGATGTTTTGAACTTGTCACCAAGTTCCTCCTCTAACTTCTTCTTCAAATCAAAGTAACTTGAAGTAAGAAGATTAAAGTGCTCATGTAAGTCAGAGATCTGCTTGGTCTTCAAAGCTTTATCCTCTTGAAGATCAGAAACTTGAATCTTCAGGTTTATATTCTTGCTCAAAAGACCATTAACCTAAATACTGAGCTCTATATTCTTTTGATCAAGCACATTGACTCTCTTTTGAAGCTCATCAATAACTGAAGCATCTTCTCCTGAATGACCTTCTCTAAAAGAAATTCCTTTAGCTCTAGAAGAAGGTATTGAAGTTTGTTCCTAGGCTAGATGCATGGCTAGCCGTATAGAGGCATCATCAAGATCTGCCCTAGGAGAAGAAAATCCTGATTGAGTAGAGGAGCCACCAACCTCAAAGGTGGTGCTTGGACCTCCACTAAAAGGTTTTGTTGAGACGATGGCAAGGGTAGTTGTTGGTGTAATTGGTAGTCCATGAGATAAGTCAGAATCCAGAAGACCAAATCTAGGATCACGTCTTCTTCTCTTTGACGGAGGTTGTAAGGTCTGGACTGTTGCATCATCACTTTGAAGTGGTTCAGTTGTAGGTGAAACAACTTCAAGGGGAGGAATCCTTGACACTGTCACCATTGGAGTTGTAATATCAACCACTTGATCAGTAGTAACAGGTGTTGACTTGAGAACGTCTTCAGAGTCCCTTATGATATTCTGATAAACCACTGTGTTCATGGTGACGGCAGAGGCCAGACAACATTCTTTTAGTCCGTGAACCATTGACCTGAATTCTCCATGTGCCACTGGAGGATCTACCAGTACAATTGCCAGGTTGTGCGTATCTGCGAATCTTAAGCTTGCCATTTGATCTGCACTAAAACATACCAAGTAAGAAAAGAAAGATATTTAAGAAAATAATATTTTAATTGATTTAAATTTAGCCCAAAAATTAATTATTTTGTCCAAAATTTAAGTTCAAGGTCAACCAGGAGTTTACGGTCAACTTGGAGTTTACGGCCGTAAACTCGTGGCAGTAAGCTCAGGGCCGCAAACGGAGTTCACGACCGTAAGCTCCCTGGCCGTAAGCTTGGACCGTAAGCTTGGGCCGTAAGCTCCGACAGACCCATTTTCATCGATTTTAAGCTCAAAAACTCAGTGATTTCATGAAGCAAGTACATATCTATGGTCGGAATCGTACTACCTTTGAGGTGATCGGAGCAATTTCACAGAAAAACGGAATTTTTTTCGAAGTTGAGAGAGAAAGGAAGAGAATTTGCGGTCGGAAATTGAAAAGTGAAGGAGTTTCTGTCTGTAAACTCTTTATATACCATTGACTATTTTATCTGCTGTCCACACAGTGTAAGGCATAGTCCAATATTTCAAATAATTTTCAAAAATAAAACCTTTGAGCATTTAAAAATTAAAATAAGATTAAAAATAAAATAAAACAAAACAAAATTAAAATAATTTCCAAAATTTAAAATTTAAAATTTTGATAATTACAAAATAAAAAGAAAATGAAACAAAAATAAAATTAAAATAAAATAGACTAAACTTATCTAAACAAACACTGAATATAATTTTGTGACTTAGGGATCAAAGTTGTTAGACAACCTTGGTCTACTTATCGATACCTTTACCTTCATGTCTCTGTCTGATCGATCGCCGGTATTGTGGTTCACTTAAACACGAAAATTTGTGATAGAATTTGGACAAGCTAATAAAGACAAAATCCTTTTGATTCTATATTCTTAAATATATTTCCTTAGGACCATTTATCTGACGACGACCAGAGATATTGTTGTCCACCTAAATTGAGCAATCAGATCTACAGACAATTTGTAAGTGTTCAATTTTAATTGTACTAGAACATGTTTCCCACTTCTTGATATGCTCCAATAATCAAGAACTTCCAGAATACTCCTTAGATCGTGTGAGCAAACAATTATAAGAGAGAAGATAGATTTACAATGCATATGCTATACACCCAGGTCGGATCTCTTCCAATCACGCAGCGGATGAAACATATGATTAACTGACGTTTCAGAGGGATTGAGAAAAAGAATGATGCATATACTGTGTACCAGGTCGGATTATAAATCACGCAAAGGAGACAGTATATGGCTAACATACAAAAAGAATTGCATAGAAAGAAGATGCAGAGAGATAGAATTGCATATGTTACAGTCTAGGTCGGATCTCTCGATCACGCAGAGGAGGCAACATATGACTAACGACAGAAAGAAAGAAAATAACCTTCTACATACCTAATTTATCGGAATTCCCTAGTCACCCCATCAATACCATAATTAAGGATAGAATCCGCATATGGAGGAAAAGTTAATCCACAGTTCTAGATGCGGGTTCTTTTAATGTGACCAGTAGATTCCCATGTATATCTCCTTGCTCAACTTATCTGAGCGTCGTATTGTCAGGCTAAATGGATCTAACTAGTTCAAGATTTGTTAAGTCCTTGAATTCCTTAAGTTCAAATCTTCCTAGTCAAGTCCATTTAGAATCTTTCGTGCCTACTAGCGCATCGAACACAGAGCGAAGACAATTTAAATTTTTATACGTTACGCATATTCAGATTGCCTGTTATCACATGATAATATCACTTCCCTACACATCACCTACAAGCAACATATTTTTGATTTTTTGATTTTTATTGTTTTTGGAATTTTGAAAATTTTAATTTTTTTGTTTGGTTTTTGTTTATTTCTCCCCCTAAATTTGTGCATGGGTGAGAATCAAATCACTAAAATGCACAAATTTAAACTAAGCTAACCAAAAATAAACTTGAAAATGAGAATTAAGAAAAATAAAAATAAAAATAACTTAAAGTAAGTAAAAAAATAGAAAAATAAAATTAATCCTCAAAACGAATCATTTTAAAAAATCAAACAAGCACATCGAATCGATCTTTGTAAAAAGGCTTGGTGAACAGATACACCACGTTATTAGCAGTGGGAACCTGTTCCAGCCGGATGAGTGAACGTTCAAAACAGTCTGATAAAATAAATTTTAATATCAATGTGCTTGGTTTTTGAATGTTGGACAAGATTTTTAGCAATTTGAATCGCAGCCTCATTATCACAGTAGATATGGGTTTCTAGATAATTCATACCGTAATCCAAATGCTGATGTTGGATCCAGAAAACTTGAGAGCAGCAAGCAGATACAGCAACATATTCCGCTTCAACTGTTGAAGTTGAGACGGTGTGTTGCTTCTTGCACTGCGACGACACCAGCCGATCTCCAAGATATTGACACCCTCCTGAAGTAGATTTCCTGTCAAGCTCACAGCCTCCATAATTACTGTCAGCAAAAGCATATAAATCAAATTCAGAATTTTTCGAATACCAAAGACCCAATTTTGGGCTGCCTTTGATATACCGAAAAATTCTTTTGACGACAATAAGATGTGAAAATTTAGCATTAGCCTGATAACATGCGCATTAACAAACTGCAAACATGATGTCTGGACGACTTGTAGTAAGATACATCAACGATCCGATTATCGATCTGTAGTGTGTCTGATCTACAGATTCGCCATCAGTATCTGGAGTCAGCAGAGGTCATTCGGGCATTGGCGTCGATGCAGGTTTAGCATCTTGAAATCCGAACTTCTCAAGAATATCCTCCACGTACTTGGCTTGATGTAGAAGGATTCCAGTTGAATTTTGTTTAACCTGAAGCCCCATAAACATGGTCATTTCTCCCAACGAACTCATCTCGAACTGCTTTTTCATAACGCCTTCAAACTCCTTGCATAGGTGCGGACTGGTAGACCCGAAAATAATGTCGTCAACGTAGATTTGAACCAGAATCTGATCATTACCAACATGCTTGATAAACAAAGTTTGATCGATAGTGCCACGAGAGTATCCATGCTCGAGCAAGTGCTTTGTAAGGGTCGCATACCATGCTCGAAGAGCTTGATGTAACCCATACAATTCCTTGTCCAACTTGTAGACATGATTAGGAAACTTTGAGTTAACGAACCCAGGGGGATGATAAACGTAGATTTCTTCCTTCACCTTGCCATACAAGAAGGCTGTCTTGACGTCCATTTGATAAACCGTGAAGTTCATGTAAGAGGCATATGCAAGGAAGATACGAATAGTCTCCAAGCGAGCTACTGGAGCATAAACCTCAGTATAATTAAGACCCTCGACTTGTCGAAACCCGCGAACCACCAATCTAGCTTTATTTCGCACTATAACCCCTGAATCATCCTGCTTGTTTCGATAGACCCAACGTGTGTGAAGAGACTTTTTGCCCTTTGGTAACTCAACCAATTTCCAAACCCCGAGCTTTTCAAACTGATTCAACTCTTCATGCATAGCATCTGCCCTGCTGGGCTCATTCAGAGGCATTTCAACATTCTTGGGCTCTATGTGAGAGATATAGCAAGAATAGAGACATGTATTGACATCTCCACTCTTACTTCTGGTTTTAACTCCATCGCCCACCTGACCAATGATGTTCTTGATCGGATTGTCGCATTGAATTCTTAAGGGTATCTCCTGGCTGATATCATTAAGCGAGATGGGAAGATTGTGGATATTGACACCTCCTTCATTTGCTGATTGTTCCACACCAGATGAATCTGCTACAAACTCATTAGAAATGTCTTCAGGAAAGAGTAGTTCCATAAAGTTTGAAGTGACAGCGGAAGCATCTCTAGACATGAACACTCTTTCAACAGGAGTGAGCGGTGTAGCCTCAACATCAGGAGTATCATTCTGAACTGGAGATTTTGGACTATCATGTGGTACAGATGACTCCCCCTCAGGTGAAGCAGAGGACTCCCCCTCAGATGGTGAAGAGGATACTGTTGGGGGTCTGTAGACAACTTCTTCGTCTTCATCTTCAGAAACATTCTTCGAACCAGAGAAAGACCCAGATGAACTATCTGAAGACACATTTATAGACCTTAAAAGTGATGTGTAATCAAATAACCAATCCGGACCCATTCGAGCATCCATTTCATTCTCCTCCAGCCAGCTTATGTCATAGGATTCCACAATCTGCTTCGTCTTCTAATTGTAGACCCTATATGCTGTGCGTGCAGCATACCCTACGAAATAACAATCATCGGCTTTGGCATTAAACTTTAGGTTGGACTCTAGGTGAAGAAGGGTGCAAGGGCAGCCAAATACACGGAAATGACTTACTGATGGCTTGTGACCATATAGAATCTCATATTGTGTCTTCATTTGAGCTTTGTTGATCGACACACGATTCTGAACGTAGCAAGTAGTGTTAATCGCCTCGGCCCAAAAGAAAACCGGTAACTTGGAGTCACACAACATCGTCCTTGCAGCGTCTTTTAAAGTTCTATTTCTCCTTTCAGCAACACCATTTTGTTGAGGTGTATGAGTGGAGCTGTATTGACGCATAATCCCCTTTTCTATGCAAAAATGATCTAGAATAGAATTCTTGAACTCTCTTCCGTTGTTGGTACGAAGCTCCTTCACCCGATTATTGGTTTGGTTCTCAATCAGCACTATGAACTTCTTTATCAGTTCTACAACCCTAACTTTGTTGGATAAGAAGAAGACCCACTTAAAACGAGAGAAATCATTAATCACAACCAGAAAGTACGAACTTTGTTAATGCTTAGGACGTTCACTGGACCGAACAAGTCCACATGTAATAATTGGAGCACCTGATTGATTGAGTTAACCTGTTTTGTTAGGTGTGGTTTTCTATGATGTTCACCTTGGGCACATGACACACACTTCTCAAACGTTATAAAATTTCTGATAGGTAAACCACGAACCATCTCATTCTTTGCAAGAAGATTTAGGTTTTTGGCGTTAGCATGACCGAGTCTTCGGTGCCACTACATTGCATTTTGTTCTGAGATCTTTGAAAAGAAGCAAGTAACTTGTTCTAGAAGGTTGCTATTCATATCAATAATGTAAGCATTTCCATCCCTCATAGATTTGACAAGAATCCATTCCTCCAGGATGACAATGACTGGCTTGACAATCATACATTCCTTGTCAGTGAAATGCATAGAATAGCCTTGTCGCATATCTGAGACACACTCAACAAACTATGCTTTCACTCGGGAGCAAAGTTGACATTCTCGAAACTTAAAACTCCATTTGTAACGGTTCCTCTCTGAGTGATCTTGCCACCTTCTCCACCTACAAAGGAAACATAGCCCCCCCATTAAATGATTGAATGTTGTTCAGTTGGGAGATATCTCATGTCATATGCCGGGAGCAGCCGCTGTCGACGAACCAAGGTCTGATGACATTCCCCCATAACTGTCCCTGCAAAATGTGCGGGATCATTTAGATTTGGGAACCCAGGTCATCACTTTCCTGGGTTGACCCTTTGCTTTTTCAGATTTATCATTATTTACTAATTTTTTAGAGGATACTGATGATGGATTGGAACTTATTTTGGGCATCCATTGGTAATTAGGTTTTCTAACAGTCACTAATGGTTTTGAAATAGGATTCTTATCAGTTTGCTTTGAGCACTTGGGTTTTCTACCTTAAATGATTGAAGACCCATAGCTACTCATTGACGAAACCGATCTTGGCGGAGCCATGTTCGATTTTGGCAAACTGTTTGGGACTTTGTTATGAAATACCTTTTTGTTATTTTGAAAAACTGCCCGTTTTCTACTACGATCATCCTCCAATCATCATTCCGAGAATGAGCTCTAGAGGACTTTCTAGTTAAAGACCTTCCTCTAAATTCGTTCTCTCCTCTTTGTGACGTATAATGTACAAACATTATATTAGGATAATTCCTAGCTATATGACCACCAATACCACAATTGATACAAATATATTTGTTATTGTTAAAACCTGTACTGCCTTTTTCAGATTTATTTTCCATACTGACACCCTTGCTTTTCTCACATGAACATGAACAAGAAGTAGGTTGTGAGATAGGTGAGGGTGTATCAGATGGAGTGACTTGTGGAAATGGTGAGCTTTTATTAGTATCACTACAAGCATCAGAATTATCAACCATCTCATCAAACACTTTAAAAACATTCAAACCAGTATCAGAAGGTGCAGAAAAATCACTAAAAACATTGTCCTTTCAACATCAGAAAAAATAAAGTCTTTATTTAAAACTAAAACTTCAGGTTCAGACTCAGTTTTATTATCAGAAACAGATCCTTCAACTTCGTGCTTTGACTGATTTAAGGATTGATCTGTAGGGGAAGTAGAAACGTTAGTATTTTCAACATTAATAAATCCTTCTGAAAAAAAACATGTTGGTTTGCCATAAACCATGAATGGTTCGTTGGCAATCTCCTCTTTAGTCAAAGGGTGATACTGATATGTGTGATTAAAAGGAGGAGGTACATTATCATATCCCAAACCGTTTTTCTGGTTTTGTTTAAACTGCAGGAAATGGTCAATCATGTTGGTGACTACCTCGCTTGATACATCATATTTTTTTAATGTATCAAGCTCAACAATTAACTCAACATTTTGTCTCTTGATATAATCATAGTTTTCACATTTATTACTGTAGTCTTCCTAAAGTCTCCTAAAGTCCTTTATTTTTGTTTCTAATTGGGCCTTTAAGGGTTTTTGTCCTTTTCTAAGTTGATAGCCCTCATATCTAAGGTCCACTACTTCTCTACGTAATGATTCTATTTCCTCACGAAGAATTTTAACATAATCAATACAAGCTTGAGAGAAAGAAGGCAAACTTACCTCATTTTTCTTCGGTTCAGAAGTAGAAGATACCATGAACGCAAACTGAAGCTCCATCATCTTTTCCTCAACTGCAATACTCTCCATGGGGGATTCATCTTTATCTTGGGCCAGGTGAGCACTTTCAGGTTTTTAAGTGTTCAGGGCCTGAATCTGGTCCTCCCAGTCAAAAGACTGAGCAACCATAGCCTTCTCATTGTTGACCTGAGCACCTCCCCGTTTGTTTCCCACTGCAACCATTTTCCGGTCATTGTTTAATCTTCTATCTGTTGGGTTTTGAGCATTCTAACACTCCTAAGTGTACATGCCACCCTAAATACCTTGGATCTATGTTTTCTCTATTATACATGCAAATAAGAACTTCCAAGGTATTATCCTAATCTAGCATACAAAACAATAACTATAGCAAGATAGAATACATACCTCTTTGATGTAGAAAGTCTTCATGAAGCTTGAGTGCCTAGTGCCCCAAGTGTGACACCTCAAATGGAATCACAATCATCAAAACACTTAGAATAGCTTGAGAGAATTCTACACTTCATGAAATCGGCTAGCCCTCTCTAGAATAATACTAGTGGCCGATTTTGCCAAGAATAATATCTTTATATAGTGTTACAATTAGGGTAAACTCTTAATTGTCATGGCTTTCCATTTCCTTGGATCCATGGGTACAAATACACCATGGACCATCCTATGGGTTTTAGCCCAACTTGATTATCCATGGAGCATTAGCCCACTATACAAGTATGGATGATTTACACAATCAACCCATATATTTAATTAGTCTTCTTTTGATCACTTAATTAATCCTAGATTAATTCTTGATCAATACTAATTAAATAATCTCATTATTCTTATTATTAATATACTAGAACTTATAATATATTAATAACCATAAGTGTCTTATTTCTCTCATTTAGTCTATCCAAGTGCATGATGGTATGCAACCCAAATGGACCATGCCGGGTCGGGTCAAGTCTTACCAATTATAGTTATGGACTTAGACATTAATCCAACAGTCTCCCACTTGGATAAGTCTAAAACTATTATTGCGTATGACTTCAGGAAGCAACTGGCAATCGTAGCTCTCAAAAGCTTCTGTCGAACTCTGACCTTGTAGATGAACTCTGACCTTTGTCAGTGACTTGTCCATTAGATAAGGGATCATATATTCCTCCATTCTAGATATCGTATGGACTGAGACATGGATTATAATCATTCTCTCTGTCCATTTGTTGTTTCCCGATTTCCGATTTATGACGACTGACTAATTGAACAAATCAAATTAGTCCTGGCCCGGCCGAGCACTTCCATTTGTCATTCCGGAAGAATAACCTAGTTTATCCGGGAAGTCAAAACATGCAAAATGAAACACAATAATAATTGAATCCAATATGGTATCCAAACCTATGAACATAAATAAAACACCTTTTATTTATCACCATATGATTACACATTATTCATTGTATATTGTTTCAGCTATCAACTTTATTCTTGAATTTAAAACAATAGTTGTCCCATGCTCCAAGCATGTACACTATGTTTTCTAAACACTAGTCATGCCACACATCAAGTATGCATACTATGTTTGTCTATGATCTTTACTTTGTGAACTAGATCCATTGAACATAACTTCAATGATTCTCTTTTCACACTCCCAAATCCTTACTGCAAATGCAAGAATTCCAAATTCATGCCATTTACTGGAATCTGTCAGATTCTAAACTTATATGCATTGATCCTCTTGTAATGATTATGCAAAAAGTCAGAAAGACTTGCCAACAATCATTACAGAGTATTCCAAAGGAGATCAACTCTTTGGAAACATCCTTCTTGCATTAAGTTTCCTAATCTTAAACAGATTGAAAATTCAAACTTTGAAACATTTCCAGATTCCATTTTTGACTATCACTTCTGAACAAGAGTTGCCTCCTTACAGATTATGTCAATATGGTCCTTCCGGAATTATCACTATACTTCTAACTGTCCTTGAGCAACCAGTCTTTGGTAAACCTTAGATTGTCCTCGACAATTGTTTAATCCTTTTAGTCATATCCAGTTCTAAACCTTTTTCCCTTTTTAATGCCCTAGGCATTTGGAAAATTTTAGAAAGGGTGAATATAGCACATGTAATCGATCCTATATCCGAAGCATATGGGACACGATTCATGATGTCTTACATAAAGACTAAACCAGTCTTTTGCTATAACATTTCCATTTCTTGACATATAAGACTCGCTTTTCAAACATCCAAGAGACAGTGTGGATTCTAATCAAGACAAACACTTCACACAATTGGCCTAAGTTGGTCTTTGTTTTATCCAAAACATCATAACTTACCAATTTCAAATGTACAAGAGTAGAAAACTTTTACTCTTACATTTGACAAGTGTTTTAAACCTTCTTTAAGACATGTCACTCAAGTTACAATCTAAGACTGTATTGGAACGAAGTATGACTCATCTTCTTGATTTAACCATTTCAACAATTCAAGATCCCTCTTCTTAGTCATAAGAATGCACTAAGATTTCCTTAGAGAACTAATTTTGATATGGTTTCTTAATCATTAAGATGATCACAAAAACTGATACTAAAGTACTCTCCCATCTTTTCAGATTTGAGAAACTTTTATCCTTCTGCCTTATTTGATTCTTCTTATTCGCTCTGCCATACATTGGAACCTTTTCCAATGTCTCAGAGTTACACTTAAGCTTGTAAGTATAATCATATTTACTGAGCTTTCGTAAACTATGACGAATAGTCTTATCAATATTTTGTGGTGGACTTAATCAGTGCACAAGACTATGTACTCGATCCCTTAGTCCATTACTTGACTCACACATCCATGTGAATAAGTAATTAGTCTTAATTTTTTCCAAAACTTGAAAGTTCTCATTCATCATGCTATACAACTTGCATGATTCCAAGTTCCGGTCCAATTAAAACTTGGGTGATGAGAATCTTTCCTTATTTGGTAAATATAGACATTACCACAAATGAAAGAATCAATTTCATATTTCCACTCTTGCTGTTAATGTAATCTTATAAGCAACAATTTTCCCTCAAATGCCATTGTAAGGATATTTTAAAAATAAATAAAATCAAAAATTTTCTTTTATTTTAAAACTTTGCGGAAAAAACTTATCCTTACAATCCATATGAAAACTTGTTGTTATCTATTCCTAAGCAATATCTCATAACTCCTGAGAAGTAGCTCAAGAATCCGATCTTCAAACTACGTGATAGAAATCCATCTATGCGATCAGATTCAGCATATTCTTTCTTTAAGTTTCTTCACCTTTTCTTTGATTCTTAAAACATCACCATGTGACCCAGTCACATCATGTATCAGGAATCTCAGAATAGAAACTTAACAGAGTTAGATAGTGGACTTTACCTGAAGTAGAGTCAAACTTATTGACTTTAACATCCTTAGGTAAATCTTGCAGCTTCGCAACCCATGCCCCTTCCTTTGGCAATATAAACATATGGACTCTTTGATAATGGTACACGAGACTATCACAGACTTAGCTTTTCTCTTTACCATTTGGTCAACCGAGTTGACTATGGCCGATCCCTTTCCATTGGGAAGAGAATGCTTTTCTGGATTTCCTGTGTCACTATTTTCAATGTCCATAAAGTTTCAGGAAGTTGATCTTAGCAAATAGATAAGATCATTAAGGGTCTTGTCATAGTCTGTTTCATAGGTGTTCCAAAAGAACTCACTATGTGACTTAGAAAGTAGTTGAACCACCAACTTTCTCAAGACTTTGACACCCAACTCTCCCGGCTTGTCAATATGTGACCTTAAACTTTTCAAGAACTTGTGGGTTATGGAGAATAATTGGAGGAGGAGAAAGAAGTATGATATCCATGGGACATCATGTTCATTAGGAAACCTTGTTTCAGGAGATTTGGGAAGATCATAGGTGTCTAAACCAGACATCTTTTGGGAGATATTCAATATAGTTGATTTTAAAGTCCTTAATATGACACCCAATATGAAATATTAAGGCTAGGACCCAACAAACTATTTTATAAATTAGAAGAGGTATGCCGTAATCCAAGCTATAAAATATTTGAAGGTAGGTGAATGACGATTCACCAATTTCCACCAAGATAAACGAAATGTATTATTAGGTTTTAATTGGTTTTGAAACTCCTAGATCTTTGAGATTCATTGAACTTTTCAAAGGCATGTTTGAATCTCGAGTGTGCCCTTCAGGTTTTGTGACTGGGATGCCGAGGATCACAAAACAAGGTGTGAAGTAACCATGCAAATCACTTGGTACCCTTAATAAATTACCCCTCAATCGATGTGCCGGTTAACCACACACGCTCCATCGATACTATGATAAATATTAAGTCACCCTTTACCTACCTTGTTAAGTCCAAGTTAGTGTGCCGGTTAACCACACACGCTCCACTAACGACTTTGACAAAGTGTAAAGTGTAATTTCATGGATTAGCACCTTATTCACATTTTCCTAAGTAACTAAGATTGGGTATTATTAAGAGTTTAGTTACTTAGTATTATCATTAATACTTTTAATGAAGGGAGAACTCTAGTCCTGTCAAACCCGTTCAGCTAACGACCCTCCACCAGTCAAGCAAGCGGTGGGTGAGAGTGGACACCCATTAAGTTGCCATTTTATTGGCAACAACCTTATACCCACCTTATAGACCGGCTTCGTGAATGAGGCGTACTAGCGGTAAGACTGACTTTACTCTTATACATATATATATATATTATTAACTTATAATATTATAAAGTATAAGGGTTGAATTTTAACTTTTAAAATTCTAAGGGCTAACTTGGAATTAAAGTATTCATAAGTGAAAACTTTACAAATTCCAAAACTTGAGGGCTAGTTTCGAAACTATTCAAAACTAATTAATTCCATAACTTATGTGTTTAAAGTAGTTTTAATCCAAAAACTCTTCAAGTTCCATAACTTGAGGACAAGTTATGGAAGACTTTAAACTAATAAAAGAACTAACTTTTTCTTTATTTTATACCTTATGGATTTAATTATGGTTACATATTTTTTCTTTAATGAAGTGACTCTTGAACTTCCATAACTTGAGGACAAGTTATGGAGTCATAAAAAAAATATTCAATGACACAAGACTCTTCATTTTGTAACCATTGCCAACTATTATGAGTTTTATGAGTCTTTAATGTGACTCTTCATGTAACTTGAGGACAAGATACACAAACACATTTTATACTCAACTCTTAGATTAAAATGGATTGAAAACAACTATTTCACTCAACATTTCTATTAATCTAAGCAACTCATAAGAACAAGATAATCAAATCAAACTTTTTCATGTAATTAGTCTAAACCTTAAACTAATACAAAACATGAATCTATTGAAAATTATCTTTGAAAATGGATTAGCATGAACATTACCACACCAAAAACAAGTTTATAAGTTCAAAAACAACTTAGGGTAATGTTCCTAGTCCATTTCTAGCCAAAAACCTCGAATATATGCTGTCTGGGGCTCCTACTCGGCGAGTGGCATCAACCTACTCGGCGAGTAGGATGATTTTACTCATGTACTCGGCGAGTTCATCAGTGGACTCGGCGAGTACAGTGCCCAGAAAGCCAGAAAATCGAGTTTTTCAGCATTTTTCAGCAATTTGCATCAAGTATAAGAGAAAGCAAGCCTAGGCTCTGATACCACTGTTGGGTTTTGAGCATTCTAACACTCCTAAGTGTACATGCAACCCTAAATACCTTGGATCTATGTTTTCTCTATTATACATGCAAATAAGAACTTCCAAGGTATTATCCTAATCTAGCATACAAAACAATAACTATAGCAAGATAGAATACATACCTCTTTGATGTAGAAAGTCTTCATGAAGCTTGAGTGCCTAGTGCCCCAAGTGTGACACCTCAAATGGAATCACAATCATCAAAACACTTAGAATAGCTTGAGAGAATTCTACACTTCATGAAATCGGCTAGCCCTCTCTAGAATAATACTAGTGGCCGATTTTGCCAAGAATAATATCTTTATATAGTGTTACAATTAGGGTAAACTCTTAATTGTCATGGCTTTCCATTTCCTTGGATCCATGGGTACAAATACACCATGGACCATCCTATGGGTTTTAGCCCAACTTGATTATCCATGGAGCATTAGCCCACTATACAAGTATGGATGATTTACACAATCAACCCATATATTTAATTAGTCTTCTTTTGATCACTTAATTAATCCTAGATTAATTCTTGATCAATACTAATTAAATAATCTCATTATTCTTATTATTAATATACTAGAACTTATAATATATTAATAACCATAAATGTCTTATTTCTCTCATTTAGTTTATCCAAGTGCATGATGGTATGCAACCCAAATGGACCATGCCGGGTCGGGTCAAGTCTTACCAATTATAGTTATGGACTTAGACATTAATCCAACACTATCCGACTTCGGGCACTCACTAGCAAATTGACCTGGCTCGTGACAGTTGAAACAACACAACTTCCCTTTGTTAAACCCTACCTTTTTTGTCAACGCTCATCCCCCAGTTATTCTTCCCTGTCTTCTTCGCAATCCGCTTTGCCCTGAACACTACCATGTCAATTTGCCATTTAATATTCATTTCTTCCACATCTTCTGGATGAATCTGATCCAGATCAGCAAATGAAAATTGTGGTGAAAGATCTCCAGCTACAAGAGCATTGTAGCAGTTAACAAGTCCTATGGCGAGAGCACGATTTTCATCACACTCCTTAGCATTTAAGGAAGAAGCCACATTTGAGGAAGAAGCAACTTGAGAAGCAACAAATGATTGGTTCTGAGAGAAAGGCATGGATGATGTAGCAGGAAGTGAAGTAGCTGATGAAGTGGAAAAGGATTGAGTCTGAGCTTTCTGAGAAGCAAAAGGTTGACCTGAAGAGGGAAATGTGAGAGATGAAAGAGCATTGTTAGATGAAATCCCAAGGTTTGCAGTTGAATACGAATTCACATGATTTATCTCCCGCTGTTTATCATCAATATCACAAGCCTTGATGATCGCCATCATTCCAGTAGGAGTAAGGCAATTTAGATCCTTGGTCTTCTTGATGACAACCACATTCATGTCCCATGAACTTGGGAGAGCATTCAGTAGCTTTTTATTTACTTCAGACTTGGTCAAGAAGATCCCAACTATAGTCATCTCAGTGGTGAGAGTTGTGAATCGCTACATTTGTGCCTCCAGGGTTTCTCCAGGAATGTCGTTGAACATGTGTAAACCTTTGTCGCAACATATCTTGGCGGCTTTCCTTCATGTCCTCATTACCCTCATATACCTCACTCAAAGCTTCCCACAAAGCTTTTGCTGAAGTATACTCTCTGAAACCTTGAGCTATATCAGGAGATAGTGCCATGGTTAGAGTGGCCAGAGCCCTTTCCTGTTCTTCCACTTTCTCAAAATCTTCATCTGTGTAATTTTCAACAGCTTTGTCAACTACTTGCCCTGCAACAGCTGTGGTTATTCTGACGGGATTGTTGATGATGCTTCTCCAAATCTTGAAGTCCTTCATTTTAATGTACTTTTCTATCCAGTATCGAAATTAAGGAAAACCATCTGCAGACAACAGTCTTGGAATGCGTGTAGTGGTTCCCATGACAGAATCCAACTCATGATGATGTGTTTGACTTTGAGAATCCATTTATTCTGATTTTTAAAACATAAAAATTAGAAAAATAAAAATTGTCTAAGATTGAGTTTACAGTCAGTGTGTTTACGGCTGTAAACGGTGTTTACGGTTGGGGTCTTTACGGTGAGGCAGTTTACGGTTATTTAATAAGCACTGATTACGGTTATTTAAGAAGCACTGATTACGGTTCAAGAACACACTTTATGCCTCTTGAATGTGCTTGAGTTTACGGCCGTAAACAAGGTTTTCGGTCGTAATCTTTTGGCAGTAAACTCCCAAAAATCTCAGAAAACGCAAGTTCGATGCAGATTTGACCCCCTTTGCTATGAAAACACGAAACCCTAATCTCGAACACTAAAGAATATGAGTTTAAACGGCTGAAAACTCGATTGAATGATGCTTTGACACCGGTTCCTGCTTTGATACCAATTGTAAGGTCCAGAAAAAGGATCTTTACCAATGATCAACCAATCACACAATCAAATATAATGAGAAACAAAGAAGAAACAGAATTGAAACAAGCTTGCACACACTTATATTGCATAAAATGTCTGGTACAACTTGCTCCTATGATCGTGAACCATTGTGGCATCAACAACCATTAATGACCTACTTAACCCCTATATATAGTGGACTTGGCCCGGACACTGGGTTTACAGCCGTAAACAGGCTTACAGCCGTAAACTCACTACTTGGACTTAAACTACCAACCAACCTACCAAAACTGCATACAGACTCAAAATAACTTATTACAATGAAAGCCTAGACCAAACCATTACCTAGACCCTTCAGTCCTCGTGCTCCTTCCAGTAAAAAGGTAGTTCCTTCAGCATGCCAAGAATGTGCCTCGGAAGTTCAAACTTTTTCGTGGTTGGGATTTTTGGTGGATCAAGACCCCATTTGTTTTCGTTCCTCGTATGCCGCTTGTACACTTCCATTGTCATTGTCGTTATGTCCCCCATATTTCCTACTAAAAAAAACTAGAAAAACACGCGTAAAAGGAACAAAAACTAAAAACAAATTAAAAGCAAAAAAAGGAAAAACTAAAAACTACTGAACTCACATCGTGAGAGATGTCCCTCATGTTGAGAGAATCGAACGAACAAAAAAATAACTATTTGCAGAAAACTAACTTTTTGCGGTTTTTACACCACAAAAATGATCGATTAACCTAAAATAGTTAAATTAAAAACTAAAATAGACGTTTTCCCAGAAACGACGCCAAAAACTTGATGTGCAAAAGATATATCTATCTAGTTTTAAACTTATAAACCTAACTACTTATCTACTAATGCACCTATAGGCAGTGTACCTAGTTAGTTTTTAGTATAGTAAAGTAAGTTGGGTATCGGACATAGGGAATGTATTTAGCTAACAATTTAATTACTAAAAATTAATAGAAAAACAATAACTAAAAAGGGATTTATCTGATTTTGGAAGTTTAGATTAACTTAAGTAAATCAGTTACTGAAATAAAAATGATTGTAAACAAGATTAAGAAGACACTTCCATTTAGCTTCGAATCCCCCTTTTTTTCCTATAGTTAGTTCTTAATCATGGATTTATTTAGTTGGTTACCAATATTAATGTAATTAGCAGTCTTGATCCGATCTCCTAATATTTTCACCAATTCATGAACTACTATGTAATGATCATACACAAGCAAACACAAAATTGATTATTAAATATAATTTGGTTACATAAGGTATATCTAAGATAATTATCTATGATGAAGACAATTAATTAAACACAATCATGATCAAATTATGTTCTCTAACACAGCTAAAGTTGTTACCTTTATTACCTAATCTAAGATTTGATTAATCCTAGCTCTAGCAATTTAATAATCATAAACTACTATGGAAACAAGTGCATGCAATTCAAATGGTCATTAAATTACACTTAACTTGAATCAAAGCAACAAATATGTAGACTTTAACATTTTAGGTAATGATAATCAAACACAATCATGAACCAACTTCATAAAATCCATAGATAAATAAGAAACTAACTTATAGTATTAGGGTTCATCTATACTAAATGAAAGCCTAATGATTTAGCTACTCATGGCATAAAATAAGCACACAAAACATAAGAATTAGACATGATTAAATCAATGCAACCCGGATATGATGTGTGATCTTCAAATCTACAATCTTTAAACGATATCCTCTTCCAATAGATGTTTTTAGCACTTATCTGACCTCTAAACTCGATTATCTAACCATAATATCTAATCTAACTCTCTAAAATCGAATATGTAAAGGATTATTTATACTTTCCTTAAATCACATCTCACGTCGTGTGAATTAGGGTATCACGTCGTGAGATCAGTAGAACTCCGTATTCAACAAGGAAAGTTGATCTCTACATAATTATCTTTTAGAATAATCAATCTCACGTCATGAGATTATAGTTCTCCCGTCGTGAGAACTGCAAATGTGACATCCCCATTTTCACAGCCAGAAAAGACCGATTTTGTTTATGCTTTATAAAAATCAGAGTATCTCTTTTAATCAAAAGGTTGCGGAATTTGTTCTCAGTAAAACATGATAAATACGTTATCATAGCATTTCCGAGGAAATGTATTTTTATTCATTTTAAAACATTTGTGATGTCATCGTCAATACATAAACATAAGCATAAACAGAACTTACATTCATTTACAGTAGTGATCTATATCTCCTTAATCTCTCAGTGTAATGTAACTTCACCTCGTCGCCTGTGATACAAGTAAACTGAGTGGGCCAAGTTGGGAAACCTGGTGAGTACATAGGGTTTTCAACCTATAATAATATAATTATTATGTTTAATCATCAAACAATTAACCCAATTACCCATCCCCATTATCTTCTTTATTCCTAAGTACCTTCCCTAAGGATTTATCCTAAGGGTCATCTCCTATATCATATTTACCTCTCATCTCCTTACATCGCATTTCCTTATATGTTTGTTCCTAAGGACTATCCCTAAGGATCATCGCCTACATCACATAGACAGTATTGATTCAGGGATTACTCCCTCAATACGTGCCCAACAAAGGTTAGGGCTGTTGGATTAATGTCCAAGTCCATAACTATAATTGGTAAGACTTGACCCGACCCGGCATGGTCCATTTGGGTTGCATACCATCATGCACTTGGATAGACTAAATGAGAGAAATAAGACACTTATGGTTATTAATATATTATAAGTTCTAGTATATTAATAATAAGAATAATGAGATTATTTAATTAGTATTGATCAAGAATTAATCTAGGATTAATTAAGTGATCAAAGGAAGACTAATTAAATATATGGGTTGATTGTGTAAATCATCCATACTTGTATAGTGGGCTAATGCTCCATGGATAATCAAGTTGGGCTAAAACCCACAGGATGGTCCATGGATGCTCCATGGTGTATTTGTACCCATGGATCCAAGGAAATGGAAAGCCATGACAATTAAGAGTTTACCCTAATTGTAACACTATATAAAGATATTATTCTTGGCAAAATCGGCCACTAGTATTATTCTAGAGAGGGCTAGCCGATTTCATGAAGTGTAGAATTCTCTCAAGCTATTCTAAGTGTTTGGATGATTGTGATTCCATTTGAGGTGTCACACTTGGGGCACTAGGCACTCAAGCTTCATGAAGACTTTCTACATCAAAGAGGTATGTATTCTATCTTGCTATAGTTATTGTTTTGTATGCTAGATTAGGATAATACCTTGGAAGTTCTTATTTGCATGTATAATAGAGAAAATATAGATCCAAGGTATTTAGGGTTGCATGTACACTTAGGAGTGTTAGAATGCTCAAAACCCAACAGTGGTATCAGAGCCTAGGCTTGCTTTCTCTTATACTTGATGCAAATTGCTGAAAAATGCTGAAAAACTCGATTTTCTGGCTTTCTGGGCACTGTACTCGCCGAGTCCACTGATGAACTCGCCGAGTACATGAGTAAAATCATCCTACTCGCCGAGTAGGTTGATGCCACTCGCCGAGTAGGAGCCCCAGACAGCATATATTCGAGGTTTTTGGCTAGAAATGGACTAGGAACATTACCCTAAGTTGTTTTTGAACTTATAAACTTGTTTTTGGTGTGGTAATGTTCATGCTAATCCATTTTCAAAGATAATTGTCATTAGATTCATGTTTTGTATTAGTTTAAGGTTTAGACTAATTACATGAAAAAGTTTGATTTGATTATCTTGTTCTTATGAGTTGCTTAGATTAATAGAAATGTTGAGTGAAATAGTTGTTTTCAATCCATTTTAATCTAAGAGTTGAGTATAAAATGTGTTTGTGTAACTTGTCCTCAAGTTACATGAAGAGTCACATTAAAGACTCATAAAACTCATAATAGTTGGCAATGGTTACAAAATGAAGAGTCTTGTGTCATTGAATATTTTTTTTATGACTCCATAACTTGTCCTCAAGTTATGGAAGTTCAAGAGTCACTTCATTAAAGGAAAAATATGTAACCATAATTAAATCCATAAGTTATAAAATAAAGAAAAAGTTAGTTCTTTTATTAGTTTAAAGTTTTCCATAACTTGTCCTCAAGTTATGGAACTTGAAGAGTTTTTGGATTAAAACTACTTTAAACACATAAGTTATGGAATTAATTAGTTTTGAATAGTTTCGAAACTTGCCCTCAAGTTTTGGAATTTGTAAAGTTTTCACTTATGAATACTTTAATTCCAAGTTAGCCCTTAGAATTTTAAAAGTTACAATTCAACCCTTATACTTTATAATATTATAAGTTAATAATATATATATGTATAAGAGTAAAGTCAGTCTTACCGCTAGTACGCCTCATTCACGAAGCCGATCTATAAGGTGGGTATAAGGTTGTTGCCAATAAAATGGCAACTTAATGGGTGTCCACTCTCACCCACCGCTTGCTTGACTGGTGGAGGGTCGTTAGCCGAACGGGTTTGACAGGACTAGAATTCTCCCTTCATTAAAAGTATTAATGATAATACTAAGTAACTAAACTCTTAATAATACCCAATCTTAGTTACTTAGGAAAATGTGAATAAGGTGCTAATCCATGAAATTACACTTTACACTTTGTCAAAGTCGTTAGTGGAGCGTGTGTGGTTAACCGGAACACTAACTTGGACTTAACAAGGTAGGTAAAGGGTGACTTAATATTTATCATAGTATCGATGGAGCGTGTGTGGTTAACCGGCACATCGATTGAGGGGTAATTTATTAAGGGTACCAAGTGATTTGCATGGTTACTTCACACCTTGTTTTGTGATCCTCGGCATCCCAGTCACAAAACCTGAAGGGCACACTCGAGATTCAAACATGCCTTTGAAAAGTTCAATGAATCTCAAAGATCTAGGAGTTTCAAAACCAATTAAAACCTAATAATACATTTCGTTTATCTTGGTGGAAATTGGTGAATCGTCATTCACCTACCTTCAAATATTTTATAGCTTGGATTACGGCATACCTCTTCTAAGTTATAAAATAGTTTGTTGGGTCCTAGCCTTAATATTTCATATTGGGTGTCATATTAAGGACTTTAAAATCAACTATCTTGAATATCTCCCAAAAGATGTCTGGTTTAGACACCTATGATCTTCCCAAATCTCCTGAAACAAGGTTTCCTAATGAAGATGATGTCCCATGGATATCATACTTCTTTCTCCTCCTCCAATTATTCTCCCTAACCCACAAGTTCTTGAAAAGTTTAAGGTCACATATTGACAAGCCGGGAGAGTTGGGTGTCAAAGTCTTGAGAAAGTTGGTGGTTCAACTACTTTCTAAGTCACATAGTGAGTTCTTTTGGAACACCTATGAATCAGACTATGACAAGACCCTTAATGATCTTATCTATTTGCTAAGATCAACTTCCTGAAACATTATGGACATTGACAATAGTGACACAGGAAATCCAGAAAAGCATTCTCTTCCCAATGGAAAGGGATCGGCCATAGTCAACTCGGTTGACCAAATGGTAAAGAGAAAAGCTAAGTCTGTGATAGTCTCGTGTACCATTATCAAAGGGTCCATATGTTTATATTGCCAAAGGAAGGGGCATTGGTTGCGAAGCTGCAAGATTTACCTAAGGATGTTAAAGTCAATAAGTTTGACTCTACTTCAGGTAAAGTCCACTATCTAACTCTGTTAAGTTTCTATTCTGAGATTCCTGATACATGATGTGACTGGGTCACATGGTGATGTTTTAAGAATCAAAGAAAAGGTGAAGAAACTTAAAGAAAGAATATGCTGAATTTGATCGCATAGATGGATTTCTATCACGTAGTTTGAAGATCGGATTCTTGAGCTACTTCTCAGGAGTTATGAGATATTGCTTAGGAATAGATAACAACAAGTTTTCATATGGATTGTAAGGATAAGTTTTTTCCGCAAAGTTTTAAAATAAAAGAAAATTTTTGATTTTATTTATTTTTAGAATATCCTTACAATGGCATTTGAGGGAAAATTGTTGCTTATAAGATTCCATTAACAGCAAGAGTGGAAATATGAAATTGATTCTTTCATTTGTGGTAATGTCTATATTTACCAAATAAGGAAAGATTCTCATCACCCAAGTTTCAATTGGACCGGAACTTGGAATCATGCAAGTTGTATAGCATGATGAATGAGAACTTTCAAGTTTTGGAAAATTAAGACTAATTACTTGTTCACATGGATGTGTGAGTCAAGTAATGGACTAAGGGATCGAGTACACATTCTTGTGCACTGATTAAGTCCACCACAAAAGTTTGATAAGACTATTCGTCATAGTTTACTAAAGCTCAGTAAATATGATTATACTTACATGCTTAAGTGTAATTCTGAGACATTGGAAAAAGTTTCCAATGTATGGCAGAGCGAATAAGAAGAATCAAATTAGGCAGAAGGATAAAAGTTTCTCAAATCTGAAAAGATGGGAGAGTACTTTAGTATCAGTTTTGTGATCATCTAAATGATTAAGAAACCATAGCACAATTAGTTCTCTGAGGAAATCTTAGTGCATTCTTATGACTAAGAAGAGGGATCTTGAATTGTTGAAATGGTTAAATCAAGAAGATGAGTCTTACTTCGTTCCAATACAAGTCTTAGAGTCATACTCCAAGATTGTAATTTTAGTGACATGTCTCAAAGAAGGTTTATAACACTTGTCAAATGTAAGAGTAAAAGTTTTCTACTCTTGTACATTTGAAATTGGTAAGTTGTGATGTTTTGGATAAAACAAAGACCAACTAAGGCCAATTATGTGAAGTGTTTGTCTTGATTAGAATCCGCACTATCTCTTGGATGTTTGACAAGGGAGTCTTATAGGTCAAGAGGACAGTGGGAGTCTTAAAGGTCTTGAAAGTCTCAAGAACTAATCAAGAATAAAACCTGAAGTTCTTCTCTAGCACATGACTTGAGGTTTATAACCTATCATGTTGACATATTCTGTGCCCATTCCAGTTAAAGTTGGCTTTGCATATGAGTTCTTAGAGTTCTCAATTGGTTGCACAACAACTTGGAAGCAATGGCAGGCCCTTGAGCTGCCAGGTGGCAAGAAATTAAGATTGAGTTCAGTCCATATAAGTTTGGGTTTGTCATTATCCTTGTCTTGTGACTATGATTTTGACCATTCACATGGATAAGAGCTCATACACCATTAAATCTAAGTGTCATAAGGTTTCTCTCCGATTCATGGAAATGATGGTAAGGAAACACTTTCACTAAGTAGATTTTATCTAGATAGCAATTGTGATATTTGCATTCTCAAAGTCGTTAGTGGAGCGTGTGTGGTTAACCGGCACACTAATATGGATTTGTGAGAAGTGGCAAAAAGGTCTAACCATTATGATTACGGCATACCTCTTCATAATTGTTTAGACACACAAGTGTGCTATCTAAGGGAAGGTGTATGTTTTTGATAAGGTCTTATCAAAACAATCTAGTATCAGAAATCTGAACTTTGGTAAGAAAGTCAATGAAGTATTGATTTCTAGAAGTCCAGCTGATTTCTGGGTACATGTCAAAGCCAGTGGGAGCATAAGTGTTATGCTAATAATCATCATGTTAGTGGGAGCATGATAATTATGATACGTATTGCAAGTTAGCAATGTTAATTATAGAAAACAAAAGTTTCAATTGGGAAAAAGTTGTTTTGCTATAATTAAGGGAGAGGAAATTATACTTCATCTCAAATCTATAAGCTTAGATCGTGAGGTTTTAATCATTTAGTCAAGGATATATATGAATTTCATGATTGGAATGGCTCAACATAAGGAAATTCTGTATATGGGTCCATTATTTGCGTTCTAAAATTCGATTATGATTACGGCATCCGTTTTCATAATCTGAATTATGAGAACTTGGCAAATAGAAATGGAAATGTTATAGCAAAAGACTGGTTTAGTCTTTATGTAAGACATCATGAATCGTGTCCCATATGCTTCGGATATAGGATCGATTACATGTGCTATATTCACCCTTTCTAAAATTTTCCAAATGCCTAGGGCATTAAGAAGGGAAAAAGGTTTAGAACTGGATATGACTAAAAGGATTAAACAATTGTCGAGGACAATCTAAGGTTTACCAAAGACTGGTTGCTCAAGGACAGTTAGAAGTATAGTGATAATTCCGGAAGGACCATATTGACATAATCTGTAAGGAGGCAACTCTTGTTCAGAAGTGATAGTCAAAAATGGAATCTGGAAATGTTTCAAAGTTTGAATTTTCAATCTGTTTAAGATTAGGAAACTTAATGCAAGAAGGATGTTTCCAAAGAGCTGATCTCCTTTGGAATACTCTGTAATGATTGTTGGCAAGTCTTTCTGACTTTTTGCATAATCATTACAAGAGGATCAATGCATATAAGTTTAGAATCTGACAGATTCCAGTAAATGGCATGAATTTGGAATTCTTGCATTTGCAGTAAGGATTTGGGAGTGTGAAAAGAGAATCATTGAAGTTATGTTCAATTGATCTAGTTCACAAAGTAAAGATCATAGACAAACATAGTATGCATACTTGGTGTGTGGCATGACTAGTGTTTAAGAAAACATAGTGTACATGCTTGGAGCATGGGACAACTATTGTTTTAAATTCAAGAATAAAGTTGATAGCTGAAACAGTATACAATGAATAATGTGTAATCATATGGTGATAGGTTTTGATACCATATTGGATTCTATTATTATTGTGTTTCACTTTGCATGTTTTGACTTCCCGAATAAACTGGGTTATTCTTCTGGAATGACTAAGTTATTCAAACCATCCACAGTCGGTCATATGTTGGAAGTAGATATGAATTAAGACTGTCATGAGTTGGCTTGTAGAGGTCTAAGGTGTTGGACAAAGGGCTACAACACTCATGAGTGCTCATAAGTTCTGAGTATTGGATTCAACCCGCGCTCATTGGAATCACTTCATGGATTTTATCACGAGTGATCATGAGACGATAATATCTTATATTCTTCAAACCTAGAGATATGAGTTGTTACTATGAGTTGATAGTACATTGATAGCACGAAAATGCATTTGGTAACTCGGTGCTATAAAACGTGCCTTTGTGTATGATTCAACAAGTAGTATAACAAGTCATATGAGTCGAAGTTTATCCGTTCCTTTTACCTTCGGGATAAAAGCGATATCTGTGGGCCCCTCGATGATTTGATGATGACAAATGGAAGTGCTCGGCCGGGCCAGGACTAATTTGATTTGTTCAATTAGTCAGTCGTCATAAATCGGAAATCGGGAAACAACAAATGGACAGAGAGAATGATTATAATCCATGTCTCAGTCCATACGATATCTAGAATGGAGGAATATATGATCCCTTATCTAATGGACAAGTCACTGACAAAGGTCAGAGTTCGACAGAAGCTTTTGAGAGCTACGATTGCTAGTTGCTTCCTGAAGTCATACGCAATAATAGTTTTAGACTTATCCAAGTGGGAGACTGTTGGATTAATGTCTAAGTCCATAACTATAATTGGTAAGACTTGACCCGACCCGGCATGGTCCATTTTGGTTGCATACCATCATGCACTTGGATAGACTAAATGAGAGAAATAAGACACTTATGGTTATTAATATATTATAAGTTCTAGTATATTAATAATAAGAATAATGAGATTATTTAATTAGTATTGATCAAGAATTAATCTAGGATTAATTAAGTGATCAAAAGAAGACTAATTAAATATATGAGTTGATTGTGTAAATCATCCATACTTGTATAGTGGGCTAATGCTCCATGGATAATCAAGTTGGGCTAAAACCCATAGGATGGTCCATGGTGTATTTGTACCCATGGATCCAAGGAAATGGAAAGCCATGACAATTAAGAGTTTACCCTAATTGTAACACTATATAAAGATATTATTCTTGGCAAAATCGGCCACTAGTATTATTCTAGAGAGGGCTAGCCGATTTCATGAAGTGTAGAATTCTCTCAAGCTATTCTAAGTGTTTTGATGATTGTGATTCTATTTGAGGTGTCACACTTGGGGCACTAGGCACTCAAGCTTCATGAAGACTTTCTACATCAAAGAGGTATGTATTCTATCTTGCTATAGTTATTGTTTTGTATGCTAGATTAGGATAATACCTTGGAAGTTCTTATTTGCATGTATAATAGAGAAAACATAGATCCAAGGTATTTAGGGTTGCATGTACACTTAGGAGTGTTAGAATGCTCAAAACCCAACAAGGGCATCATCGCATGAATACGTAGTTACAACATCGCTTGAACTCGTAATTCATAGTAAGAGGTTAGAGTATCATCGCATGAATACGTAGTTACAACATCGACTGAACTCGTAATTCATAGTAAGTGGTTAGAGTATCATTGCATGAATACGTAGTTACAACATTGCCTGAACTCGTAATTCATCACCTACAGGTTATGGGCCTGCTGGTGTTTCCACGGGGTTTTCTATAATAGTCAGTGGTTGCCATCTATACTCTGGTAGATGACTACATCTCCACATTGCCGGACAAGGTTACAGTATCTTTCATCCTACATCACCGATTCATCATCACCTATCTATCCTCACCTAATTATCATCACATATCTCTCATCATTTTATTTCATCACACACTAACTATTTCATCTACCCATGTTTTATCCCAACATATTTGTAGATATAAAATAAATATATAGTTTGAACCATTTAAAACATGTATAAAATCATTCATCCAACATAGACAGTAAGTATTCAGATAATATGCACACATAACACGTAATTTATACAAAATACTTCATACCTATGTGTAAGATGAAGGTAACTATGCACTCACCTGTTAAAGTGATGATTCCAAAATCAGACAACGCTTCGTTATCTCAAAACAATTTTCCTCGAAAAAACCTAGTATAAATAACAATAGGGTTTAGTTTTAACGTTAACCGCGACTAATTAATAGTCTGGCTATTATTACTATTATATAAGTGTTAAATAACACTCAATATAACTCGTAATAATAACCAAATAATTATTTTAAGGTCCTAATAATGTTACTATAGTTAAATAAAAGGTATATTAAATATAGTATAGGTGTAGCTCACTTACAACGAGTTTTTATTAAAAATCGGGCTTCGCTGGAGCAGCGTTTCCGAGCTGAAAGCTTTTCTTCTCGGAGCCGTCGGGCGCTCTGGGGCTTTCTTCTCCTGCTAGGGAGGTTCCCTAGACTTGGGAGGGGTTTAGGGAGGTTAGAGGGAAGTTAGAGAGAGAAAGAAAGGCTTATGGTGTGAAGAAATTATGAAGAGTTCATCTTTTATTTATAGGAATTTTATAGTAAAGTAGTCTCCAAACATCGTCCTATCTTTCGTGTACGAGCTCCGTATTCTACATTCTTTATATAAACGCATTGGTATTTACGATTACTACAACTTTCATTTAGACCCCGTCGGCTAATTCTCCTTTTATCTCATATTTACAAAAACTGTATCGAATTCGTTGCGCTCGAAAAGTAGAGACTAATCTTCGTCCGTAACTTTTGCATACGATCTCCGTTTTTGTCGATATTTATATCCATGTGTTGGTATTTACGAGTACTACAACTTTCATTTAGACCTCGTTGGCTAATTCTTAATCTATCTCGAATTTACAAAACTGTATCGAATTTGCCGCGCTCGAAAAGTAGAGACTAAGCTTCGTCTATAACTTTCGCATATGAGCTTCATTTTTGACGTTATTTATATCCACACGTAGGTAAAAATAAAATCTACAACTTCCCTTTTTACTCCATCAGCTAATTCTCGACTGATCTTAAATTTAACAGTAGGAAGTTATTAGACTGTTAAATGACTGCGAAGAATTCGTAACTCCTTCATATGGACTCCGTTTTCGTCTGTCTTTATACCGTTGAGTTCCTATTAATGAGATCTTCAACTCTCATTTGGGCATTATTTTTATGGACACTCTCAGTTTAACATTTTCTACGACTTTTGTTTAGATCGCCAAGGCTAAAAGTCGCTCTATCGTAAATTCACTATTTACACTTCCCGGTGCCGTGCCGATTCCGTCTTGAAACTTCGACGGGTCATAACTTCTTCGTTATAACTCGGATTTCGGCGCTCTTTATATGTACGGAAACCTTGTAACATATACTAAAACTTGGTTAAAATTATTTATTCTAAATAATCTTTTGCTGAAAAGTCGTTTTCGACCCCTATTATCTCTAAATTGACTAGCCCGGATCTACGGGCGTTACAGGAAATTAGCATTTGGCACAAAAACGAAAGTCATTCTAAATTTTGTCTAGTTTCATATCATTTTGAATCTCGTCAATCGGAGTTATGCGTCGTGAGATATGGTCAAAATACTAACGATGGATCAAGATGTCTAGCAACATCCTTTTTGTATGTTTTTCAGCTCCAGTCCTCCAAGTATCCAACTTTTGTTGGTATCGGTCCTTTTCTTCGAGAATGTACACTTTTGGCTGCAAAATAAAATTTACACACTATAAGTGCCAAATATCTTTGCAATTAATCAAATTATAGCTTATAATGTATTAAAATACTACCTAGAAATGTGTATAAATATGGCACTAGCATGCAACCTCGTACCTAGTTCCTTATAGATCTTCTGCCAAAAACAAGACGTGAGCATCCGACAGGTCAAGCACCTCTCAACATACCAGGATATCTATCTCTTCATGCACGACCACCGGTAACTAAGTCTTAAGTCCCGATGCATCTTGGTGGCTCCAGGGTGTATCGAGAATCTGGACTTGTGTGCCTCTTCCATCACAGTCTTCCTGATCTCACCAAAGTCTGGTACCTAAACTCGTCTATACCGGGTTATTAATCCACATCTGTTAGTAGAAAACCTGTCAATATCACCCCTAATTCTCTCCTGCTTCCAATTTTCCTTCTTGACTCCCTCAGCCTGAGGCTCCCTAATCAGACCCAACAATGACGAATCAATCGAAATCCTCATACAAAGGCCCCCAATAGTAGAACTACCCGTCTTGCGGCTCAAGGAATCAGCCACCATATTGGCTTTCTCAGGATGATATAGAATCTCGCAATCATAATCCTTAACTATGTCAAGCTACCTGCGTTGCCTCATATTCAGATTCAACTTATCCATGAGATATCTTAGACTCTTGTGATCCGTGTATATGGTACAAAGGACCACATATAAATAATGTTGCCAAATCTTGAGAGCAAACACTACTCCTCCTAACTCCAAATCATGAGTCAGATATCGAACGTCGTGCGACTTCAGCTACCAAGAAGCATAAGCAATAACCCTCCCTCACTGCATAAGAACGGATCTTAATTTGGTGATAGATGCTGATGGGTTTTGAGCATTCTAACACTTCCTAAGTGTACATGCTACCCTAATAACCTTGGATCTATGTTTGTCTAATTATCATGCAAAGTTGAATTCCAAGGTTATATTCCTATCTAGCATACATGGGGAACAATTTTTAACTTGAATGAAAGATAGAATAACTTACCTTGTTGTTGCTTATGTTCCTTGAAACCTTGTGAGCCTAGCACCCCAAGTGTGATGTCTCAAATGCTTCACACAACACCAAATGCTCTTGGAAAGACTTTTGAGAGAACACACACTTCTTGAAATCGGCCTAGCCCTCTTGTTTCATATGTGTAGCCGATTTTGGTGGAGAATGGGATTCTTATATAGTGTTGACACATCTAGGGTTACAGCATGTAAACCCTAATGTGTCATGACTCTTCATTTCCATGACCCATGGGTTTGTAACTCCCATGGAGCATCCTATGGGTGGAACCCAACTTGATAATCCATGGAGCCTCTTAGCCCACTATACAAGATATGAATGATTTACATAATCAACCCATATATTTAATTAGTTATCTTTTGATCACTTAATTAATTCTAAATTAATTCTTTGATCAAACTAATCAAATAATATTATTAATATATTAGAACTTATAATATATTAATAATCTCCAAGTGTTATTTCTCTCATTTAGTCTATCCAATTGCATGGTGCCATGCAACCCAAATGGACCATGCCGGGTCGGGTCAAGTACTGACCAAAAATAGTTATGGACTTAGACACCTTATCCAACAGTCTCCCACTTGGATAAGTCTAATAACTATAACTCCACTACTTCAGGAACCAACCGACAATCGTAGCTCTTTCAAGGTCTCTCGGAACTGAGAAGATGTTGATACGCCATTTAAGATAAGTGATCATATAATCCTCTGTTCTAGATATCATCCGGACAAGCACATGGAACAATGTCTTACTTATTGTCCAGCAGTTTGTTTCTCGATTTCCGATTTGTTTGACAAAGAACTTAATTGAAAACATCAACTTAGTTCTGACCGGGCCCGGTACATAGGTCAAAACAAAATCATCGAGGGGGCCAGATATCAGCTTCTAATCCAAGAAGGAATAGATAAACTTCGACTCATATGTTTGTTCTACCACTCATTAAATTATACACAAAAGCACGTTTTATAACATCGAGTTACCAATGCGTTTTCGTACAATCAATGCATAACCAACTTGTAAGTAACAAATCATATCTCTAGGTTTGAAGACTTATATGATATTACCGTCTCACGATCACTCGAGATAAATTCCATGAAGTGATTCCAGTGAGCGTGGGTTGAGTCCAATGCTCAGAACTTATGAGCACTCATGATTGTTGTAGCCTTGTCCAACACCTTAGACCTCTGCAACCAATCATGACAGTCTTGATTCATACCTACTTCTGACATATGACCGACTGTGGAGGTTTGAATAATATGTTATACCAAACAAAATTATTCTAGAAGTCAAAACATGCAAAAGAAATATAGTAAACGATCGACAAGAGATAGCAACACTTTACTCATAAATAAAACACTTCTTATTCATCATCTAATGTCAATTACACTTTACAAATTTCTAGGTTATCTAACTACTAAATCTAATATCATCCTTCATCCCTATGCTCCGAGCATGCTGGAGATGCTTAACCCGAGTCAGTCCCTTCGTGAGGGGATCTGTTGGGTTCTCATCCGATGATACCCTCTTTGCCACGAGGAGTCCTTCTTCTATCCGATGTTTGATAAAATGGTATTTTCTGTCGATGTGTCTGGATCTCCTGTGATCCCTTGGTTCCTTGGCTAAGGCAACAACGCTTTCACTATCACAGAAAATTTCCATTGGCTCTTTAATAGCTGGTACAACTCCAAGATCTCCAATGAAGTTCTTCAGCCATATCGCCTCTTTTGCCGCCTCGCTAGCTGCAATATACTCTGATTCACAAGTTGAATCAGTCACTGTCTCTTGCTTGGAACTCTTCCAAGAAATTTCTCCTCCGTTTAGGGTAAAGACCCAGCCCGACTGAGAGCGGTAATTATCCCTATCAGTCTGGAAGCTAGCATCACTATACACTACAACTCTCAAGTTATCCCTCCCACCGAGGGTAAGGACCCAGTCCTTAGTCCTCCGTAGGTACTTGAGGATATTCTTTACCGCAGTGTAGTGTGCCTTGCCAGGGTTCCCCTGATACCTGCTAACCATGCTCAATGCAAAGGCTACATCAGGTCGAGTACACATCATTGCATACATGATCGATCCTACAGCCGAAGCATAAGGTATTCGTCTCATTTCTACAATCTCAGTCTCAGTGCTAGGGCTTTGTGTCTTACTCAATCTGGCGTTACTCTGGATGGGTAACTCTCCTTTCTTGGAGTCCTGCATGCTGAATCTCTTCAGCACCTTATCCAAGTAAGTACTCTGACTAAGTCCAATTAGTCTTTTACTCCGATCTCTTAAGATCCTTATCCCTAGAATATAGGCAGCTTCTCCTAGGTCCTTCATAGAGAAACACTTCCCAAGCCAGGACTTAACTTCCTGCAGAGTTGGGATGTCATTTCCTATGAGTAGTATGTCATCCACATACAATACCAAAAAGCTAACTATACTCCCACTAGCCTTGACATACACGCAAGACTCATCTTCACTCCTAGAAAATCCAAATTCCTTGACCTTTTCATCAAAGCAAAGATTCCATCTGCGAGGTGCTTGCTTCAATCCATAAATGGATTTCTCAAGCTTACACACTTTATTAGGGTACTCGTTGCTGACAAAAACCTCTGGCTGACTCATGTAAATATCTTCAGCCAACTTTCCATTAAGGAAAGCGGTTTTGACATCCATTTGCCATATTTCATAGTCATGAAATGCAGCTATGGCTAACAGAACCCTAATAGACTTAATCTTGGCTACTGGAGAAAAGGTCTCATCATAGTCCACTCCAGGAATTTGAGAGAAGCCCTTTGCAACCAGTCGAGCCTTATAAGTGTGTACTTTACCATCCATGTCAGTCTTCTTCTTGAAGACCCATTTGCACCCTACTGTCTTACGACCTGGTACATTCTCAACCAAGTTCCAAACTTGATTGTCATACATGGACTGTATTTCGCTGTCCATTGCCTCTTTCCACTTAGCTGACTCAGGGCCTGCCATGGCTTCCGCGTAACTGTTAGGTTCATCCAGACCTATCAGTGTCTCATCACTGATAAGTGTATCACCTTCTGCAGTAATGTGGAATCCATAGTAATGATCAGGAGCATTCCTAACCCTTGTGGACCGCCTCAGAGGTACAAACTTGTCAATTGGCTCAACAGGAGTTTCCTCCTCAAGTTGAGTGCTAGGGTTTGAAGTTCCTTCACCGCTTGACTCTTGAATTTCTTCAAGATCATCTTGCCTCCCACTGTTTCCTTGACTTATAAACTCTCTCTCTAAAGAAAGCCCTCCTAGCTACAAAAACTACATTTTCACTAGGTCTGTAGAAGAGGTAACGAAAGGATTGCTGTAGGTAGCCGATGAAAATACACCTCTCGCTTCGAGGTTCGAGCTTATCATGAGTCTCGCGTCTCACGAAAGCCTCGCAACCGCAAATCTTGATGTGGTCTAGTTTAGGTACTTTACCACTCCACATCTCGTGAGGAGTTTTGGCAACTTTCTTTGTAGGGACTAGATTAAGGATATGGGCGGCAATCTCTAAGGCATACCCCCAAAATGAGATTGGTAGCGAAGCTCGACTCATCATGGAACGAACCATATCCAACAAGGTTCGATTACGCCTCTCAGCCACACCATTCAACTGTGGTGTCCTGGGAGGTGTCAATTGTGAGACTATCCCACATTCCCTTAGATAGTTAAGGAACTCTGAACTAAGATACTCACCACCACGATCGGATGGAAGCATCTTAATGTTCCTGGCCAATTGATTCTCGACTTCCTGTTTAAATTCCTTAAACCTTTCGAAATTCTCTGACTTATGCTTGATCAAGTAGACATATCAATATCTACTGTAATCATCAGTAAAAGTCAAATAATAACGATTAGCATCCCTTGTGGCATGTTTGAATGGTCAACACACATCCGTGTGTACAAGGTCCAACAAACCTTCACCCCTCTCACACGAGCCTGTGAAAGGTGACTTTGTCATTTTTCCAAGTAAGCATGATTCGCAACTATCATCTGACTTTAGGTCAAATGACTCCAAGACTCCATCCTTTTGGAGTTGGCCTATGCGTTTCTTGCTTATATGTCCAAGACGACAATGCCATAATGATGCTTTATCCAAGTTATTATTAACAGAATCAATACACAATACATTATTTCTTAAGTTATCAACCACAAATATTGTTTCATACACGCCATCACAAGGTAATGCTTTAAAATAAAGAACATTATTAAAGAAAGCATTAATCGAACCAACTTCATTATCAAATGAAAAACGTGAAACCTTGTTTATACAATGCATGAAAGGAAATAATATTTCTTGCCATTTTTGGCGAATAACAACACTTATTCAAATCTAAACTAAACCCACTACTTAGCGATAAAGTATAAACTCCAATCTTGGTGACAGGTAAAGCTTTCCAATTCCCCATGATTAGGTTTATTCTTCCTTGCTCCACATTCTCACTTCTTCTTAGTCCCTGCAAGTCACAACAAATCTGAATACCACAACCGGTATCTAGGATCCAAGATTTAGAATGGGGTGAGTTATTAGAAATGATAGTGTAAATACCTGCATGGTTGGGTTTAACTTTCCCATCCTTCACATCTTGCTGGTATTTTGGGCAGTTCCGCTTCCAATGTGATTTTTCATGGCAATAGAAGCATTCAGCCTCTTTTGGGTCAGAAGAAGGAGTAACGAAACCTTTCTTGGTTCCACTTGAAGAAGAGCCATCAAGGGTCCGAGCCTTGGTACCCTTTGAAGAGCTCTTTCTCTTCTTCCCTCGACTTTTCCTGATTGCCAAAACCGGAGTAGAGTTTGGAGTAGGAGTGTTAACAACCGACTTCCCCTTAAGACCTATTTCTGCGGTCTTGAGAAGTCCCTGAAGTTTGCTGAGTGTGACCTCTTCCTTATTCATGTGATATGTCACGCATAATTGATCATAGCAGGATGGTAAGGAGTGCAAAATGATATCTACTGCAAGCTCCTCAGGGAAGTTCACATTAAGCTTCAGCAATCGATCCACATACCTTTGCATTTTCTACATGTGGCTCGTGACGGATTCCCCGTCCTTCATCATGGTTGTTATCATGGAGCAGATGATTTCATACCTTTCTTGTCGTGCACTTTGATGGTATCTTTCCATCAGATCTTGGTGCATTTCATAAGGGTAGAAATCCTCATAGGACTTTTGGAGTTCTGTTTTCATCGTGGCCATCATGATGCATGCCACCTTGGTAGCATCCCTTTCATGTGCCTGAAAGTCAGCGATCTCCTGGGGAGTTGCAGTGGTCTCATCAATCTCCTTAAGCTCCTTGTCAAGGACATATTCTTTATCCTCGTAGCGGGTAATCATCCTGATGTTTCTGATCCATTCATTGAAGTTGGATCCATCAAAAGTGACTTTCCCACACAAGTTCATAAGGGTAAAGGAGCCATTAGGATTAGAGCCAGAAGCAGCATTGTTTGAAGACATCTAAAGGAAAAAGGACAAGATTAGTTTAGATATTTAGAGAGTCCTTAATAAAACACCCAAATGTAATATTATGGCTAGGATCCAATCACAATATATTATAACTTAGAAGAGGTGTGCCGTAATCCAAGCTATATCATATTTGAAAGGTAGGTGAATGACGATTCACCAATTTCCACCACGAAAACCGCAATATTTTAGTATTAGGTTTTTGAATGGTTCTTAGAAATTCCTAGATTCTTTGAGATTCAATGAACTTTTCAAAGGCATGTTTCAATCTCGAGTGTGCCCTCCAAGTTTTGTGACTGGGATACCGAGGATCACAAAACGAGGTGTGAAGTAACCATGCAAATCACTTGGTACCCTTAAAGTTTATCACTCAATCGATGTGCCGGTAAACCACACATGCTCCACCGATACTATAATAAACCTTAAGTCACCCTTTACCTACCTTGTTAAGTCCAAGTTAGTGTGCCGGTAAACCACACACGCTCCACCAACGACTTAAACAAAGTGTAAAGTGTAATTTCATGGATTAGCACCTTATTCACATTTTTCCTAAAGTAACTAAGATTGGGGATTTAATAAAACATTTAGTTACTTTATAATATTCATTATACTTTTAATGAGAATTTATAAGTCCTTGTCCTACCCATTCGGCTAACGACCCTCCATCAGTCAAGCAAGCGGTGGGTGAGAGTGGACACCCATTAAGTTGCCATTTTATAGGCAACAACCTTATACCCACCTTATAGACCGGCTTCGTGAATGAGGCGTACTAGCGGTAAGACGACTTTAATCTTATACATATATATATATATATATATATATATATATATATATATATATGTGTGTGTGTGTGTGTGTTATTAACTTATAATATTATAAGTATAAGGGTAGAATTTTAACTTTCAAAATTCTAAGGGTTGGAACTAAAGTTTTAGCATGACTTTACTTGTTCCAAAACTTGAGGGCAAGTTTTGTAAACTTTCAAAACTTTTCATTTCTTGTAACTTATGAGTTTATTAGAGTAATAAAAATGAAGACTCTTCATTTTTCTAACTCTTGTGTTCTTTTAATGGTTTTAACTCAAGTGACTTTTGGTTTTCCATAACTTGAGGACAAGTTATGGACTCCATTAAAACACATTATGATCAAGAATTAAACTACCACATAGGTTTCAAATAATTCCTATGATCATCTAAACATCATAAGATCAAGAACATGAACATGAACACTTTCATGAATTAAAACTACACTTAAACTTTGTAATTTTGATAACTAGTTGTTGTAAATGGATTAGCAAAGACATTACACCATCTAAAACAAGTTTTCAAGTACCAAAACAGTTTAGGGTAATGTTTCTAGTCCATTTCCAGCAACTAAAGTCGAAAATCTACACTCTGTGGCTCCTACTCGTCGAGTGCATGAACCTACTCGGCGAGTAGGTTGAAGATACAAGTGAACTCGGCGAGTCTCCCCATGGACTCGGTGAGTTCATTAGGCAGACAGTAAGTTTTTCGACCTTTTTCAACTTTTAAGCACAAATAACAAACAAACAAGCCTAGGCTCTGATACCACTGATGGGTTTTGAGCATTCTAACACTTCCTAAGTGTACATGCAACCCTAATAGCCTTGGATCTATGTTTGTCTAATTATCATGCAAAGTTGAATTCCAAGGTTATATTCCTATCTAGCATACATGGGGAACAATTTTTAACTTGAATGAAAGATACAATAACTTACCTTGTTGTTGCTTATGCTCCTTGAAACCTTGTGAGCCTAGCACCCCAAGTGTGATGCCTCAAATGCTTCACACAACACCAAATGCTCTTGGAAAGACTTTTGAGAGAACACACACTTCTTGAAATCGGCCTACCCCTCTTGTTTCATATGTGTAGCCGATTTTGGTGGAGAATGGGATTCTTATATAGTGTTGACACATCTAGGGTTACACCATGTAAACCCTAATGTGTCATGACTCTTCATTTCCATGACCCATGGGTTTGTAACTCCCATGGAGGATCCATGGAGCATCCTATGGGTGGAACCCAACTTGATAATCCATGGAGCCTCTTAGCCCACTATACAAGATATGAATGATTTACATAATCAACCCATATATTTAATTAGTTATCTTTTGATCACTAAATTAATTCTAAATTAATTCTTTGATCAAACTAATCAAATAATATTATTAATATATTAGAACTTATAATATATTAATAATCTCCAAGTGTTATTTCTCTCATTTAGTCTATCCAATTGCATGGTGCCATGCAACCCAAATGGACCATGCCGGGTCGGGTCAAGTACTGACTAGAAATAGTTATGGACTTAGACACCTTATCCAACAGATGCATCACAAAACACCACAAAATCCTCAACACCCTCGGGGAGGGTCAACACTAGGGCCTCATACAATATCTATCTGAGAGTCTCGAATGCGACCTGCTGATCAAGCCCCCAGTGGAAATCTATGTCCTTCCTCTTCATACGAGTGAGGGGTACCACAATCTTCGAGAAGTGTTGAATAAATATCTGATGATACCCAACCAATCCCTAGAAACTCCTTATCTCCAAGGGAGACTTCAGAACCTCCCACTGCATCACGACCTCAATCTTGGCCGGATCAACAAAAATCTTGTTTTGGTTAACGAGATGTACCAAGAACTATGGACCTCTCCTAACTAAAACTCACACTTTGAGAACATGGAATACAACCGTTCTCATCTCAAAACTCCCATAAGCTCTCGAAGATGATCCTCATGCTGCTCCCTGATCTTGGAATACACCAAGATATAATCAATGAACACAATAACTGATCGATCAAGAATTGGTCTGTATACCCAATTCATCAAATCCATAAATATCGCAGGCGCATTGGTTAGCCCAAATGGCATCACCACAAAATCTTAATGACCATAACGAGTCCAAAACGTGGTCTTCTTCACATACACCTCTCTAACCCTCATCTGATGATACCCCGGCCTCAAATCGATCTTGGAGAACTAAGATGCACCCTACAACTAATCAAATAGGTCATTAATTCGTGGAAGTGGGTAACGGGTCATCACTGTCAACTTGTTCAACGTTCGGTAATTAATGTACATTCGGTGTGAACCATCCTTCTTCTTGACGAACAAGATCGGTGCTCCCCATAACAAATTGCTCGTTCTAAGAAACTGCTTGCCTAACAGCTCCTGAAGCTGGGAGGACAAATCCTGCATCTCCAGTGGTGCCAATCGGTTTAGCGCCTTAGTAATTAGAGTCGCACCTGGAACAAAATCAATCCTAAACTTAACTTGACTCTCCGGAGGAACACTGGATAACTCCTCCGGAAACACATCTGCAAACTCGCTAACGTTAGGCACATCTGAAACTGAAACCTGCTTCCTAACTCGGGTATCCACCACATATGCAAGATACCCCATAAAACCATGCTGAATATACTACCGAGCCCTAGTAGCAGAACAAAAGGCTGACCAATCTTGGTACCCTCTCCAAAAATGACTAGTTCTCCCCCACTTGGGGTTCTAACTACCACCCGTTGACCCTCATAATCAATCATATTGAAAAATATGCTCAGCCAATCCATCGCTACTATTACACACACATCCCTTGTGTGCATAGGAATCAAATCGATCGGACAAGGAACGCCACAAATCTCTAGGACACAACCCTGATAAACCCTCGATAAAGAAACCCCGTGTTCATTGGCGATAGAAACTCGCAACAGACACCCCAACTCTCCAAGAGTCCTATCGAAACCCCTACTAAAAGACTAAGATACAAAAGACTGACTTACACCCAAGTCGAAAAGCACAAGAGCAGGCTAGGAGCTCATTAAGAAGGTACCTAGTAGAATCATAAACATAAGCACTCCATAAAATAACAGACATAATAATAAATAGAAACATATCAGCAACGACGTCAGGCGCTGCCCTGGACCCCTCTACAGTGAGCTAGAAAGCATGACCTCAAGCCCTTGGAGGCTCTACCCTACCTTGGCTTCCATCGGTGATCCTCAATGTAGTTGGTGCTGGAGCCTATGCCGACCTTACAGCGAGCAAGGGACAGTTGGCCTTCACATGGCTAACCTACTCATAGTGGTAACAAATTAGGGTACTCGGCATTGGGATTTGCTGACGAGAATCCTTGGCATAATTCCCCTCCTTGCCACATTTGTGACACCTAGATGAAGATCGACAAGCACCATCATGAAACTTGACGCACTTGCCACAAGTGTAGCTCCTCTTTATCTCGAATCAGCGGGCTTGAACCGTTTTTCCTCAGGCTATGAATGGACATGAGCCTACTTCAAATCCCTAGACTAGAGATCTATCTCAATCTCCTGCCTCCTCGTGGCCTCCTGTAACTCAGCGAGAGTACCATAACATTAGGTGGAAACAAACTGGTGGATATCCGTCTTAAGCATGCTCAAGTACCAGGTCATCTGAGCCTGATCAGAAGCAGCAAACTCAGGGCAGAAATATCCCTCTCGGTAAACATCTTGGTGATCTCAGTCCCCTACGTCATATCCAGATACTCCTAATCTAGTCTCTCCCTCTCCACTAATGGAACATACCTCGTGTGAAACATCTCAGAGAAATGATACTAACTCCTAACAACCCTCTACTCAGGAGTGTACGATCCAGTCACCAATCTCCACCAATTCCCTCCCCCCTGAATGGATAAGGTTCATGGCGCACTTGACCTTGTGGTCAGCAGGGCAAGAACATGTGAAGAAACACCCCTCCACATTAGACAATCACCTCATAGCCACAATCGAGTCCTGAACTCCATCGAACACTAGGGGGTTCGTATTGTTGAAGTCTCGGTACTGAAAAAAATATCTCCCTAAGAATCCCCGTAGTATAAACAGTCATGGTAGCTTCAGCAAAAACAACATCAGAAAGTGCATCACATCGATCGTCAAAGAGCTCAATCATAGCAGTCTTGATAGACCTAAACATCTCCGACATAGACTTCTGGAGAACAACAACCACCTCAGTGGCGATGATCTCCCGAATCTGATCATCAGTAATTCCTGGCCTATCCTAGCCACCCACTCCAGACCCAGAACTAGATCCTCTCGTAAGCACCATACTGAAAATAAACTAGAATATATAAGAAGTGCCACAATACACATAGCTATAATCACGATATGAGACTAAGACCTTGCGGTTTGTAACTTCCTTGCTATGCATATGGGTCTTGTGCTTTGAGTAATATGGGCCCATACTACCTTCGAAACATACCCGTATTTGTCTCAAAGATCGCCACAACCGCCCTAAACAGATATAACAACTAGGATAAGCATACATCCAATCATCACTATATCAAGAGTGTCTAAACACTTCACATCTGGATGGCTGCTCACACACCTAATCATCCATGAAACTTCCACCAACCCTACAACACTCGTGTATGATAATCATACATAACACTGGATCCTATAGACAGTTGAATACTTGATTATACCCTAAGACCCTCATCAGGAAAGAACAAGAAATAAGGTTAAACCAAACATTCCCAAACTACAAAATCTTAGTCATGTGCAACTATGATGCATACACTAAGAACCTATAGTAATGATGTCAATTCCGAACAAGAAAGTATACCCCATATTATGAAATAACAGTGTGATAACATGGGGTATATATTCTTGCTCCGACTGATCGTACACATCACATCATTCATTGGTTACATTAGAAAACAATTTAAAAAAATGTTTTTAAAACTGTTCTAGTTCCCTAGTTTGAGTCTGGATTCACATAAACGCTCATCCAATTCTCTCAAACCAAGGCTCTGATACCAACTTGTAACATCCTAAACATCACAATAAATTTCAACTTTTCAAAAACAAACCATAACCATAAATTTTTACAAAATCATTGTTGCAAAAGTGTATTTTAGTAATCGGAGTATTCCAAAATACAAACAACATAAAAACCAAAGGATGTGCACGATCACGCCTTCGTCTTGCCTCGGTCATATGAAGTACCCGAAATAGTAAACTGAAACTATAAGCCAAAGCTTAGTGAGATCCCCCAAAGTACCAACCCACAAACATATAACATTATATATTGGGTCCACATCTAACAGACTGGATTACCACTGAGCCCACAGTATGAGTCTGGTTTCCCTTCAAGCCCACAACTCATATCTGGCTTGCTCCTAAGCCCACAACATAAGTCTGGCTTGCCCACAACTCATATCTGGCTTGCTCCCGGGTTTTTTGGCTACCGTAGAAAGCAGTACTACCTCAACCCAACCATAATATATCGATATATAACATATATCCAGCAAATAGGTAAACATATAACTAGTCAGCAGACAATCAAGCAGATCTAATAGATCACTACATCATAGTAACATCCTCTATACCGGAATTGATAACTAATGGGTCGGTATTGATGCCTTCAACCCACAAGAACAGTGAGGAAAACTCACCTCTCAGTCTGAAATGATCACTAAACACGATGAATCTCTGAATGTCAGCTCAATTGGTCACCTATACACCAAATAATGACCAATCTTAAATACCACACAAAATACCAAAAATCCCCTTAGCTCAAACTTGTTCAAAGTCAAAAAGTAAACCTTGGTCAACACAGTTGAGTACGTTGGGCGTACCCAACCTGTACGCGGGGCGTACTCAACCCTTGACTAAAATCATGAAACTGACCTAGTATGCTCAGCGTACCAATCTGTACGCCCAACGTACGAAGCCCTCCTTTAATCCTTCTATTAAGAGCTTATTCCTTTAAGATATTTCATCAAATTCTCAAATCTGACCCTAAACTAATGTCCTTTATCATAGAGTTTCCAACTTTACTGTGTTGCATGGCTAGCAAGTGCCCAAAAGCTAAAACTCCAACTTCTTAACCCAATAAGACACCTCAACACTTGCATGGAGTGAAAGGAACGTCCAAGATCACATTTTTATCACTCAAAATACCCTAGAACGTCCAAAAAGACAACTCATTTGGTCTAGGGTAGCTCATACCCAAAAGGACCAAGAATATGGGGCTAATAAGCATAAACTTCTAACATAAATAATATCTAGCGATACGATCATCAAGTTTAGAACTTTATACCTCAAAATGAAGCTTAGAGGTGAGGTGTTTTTGCATCTATGTGGTCTTGATCTTCCAAGTTGGTGCTTTTATCTTCTCTTTGCTTCAAAGACACCTCAAAAACACACTTTCAAGCTCAAAGGAACACATACAAGACATTGGGGTTCCATGGATGAAATGAAGGCTGGAGGCTGGTGAGGGAATGAGCATTGGTGATTTAATGATGCTTATATAGGGTCCAAACCCTAAAAATTAGTGTTTGAGGTTCTGGCATGTACGCCCAGCGTATGTGAGCTCCGCCCACAATTTACAAAAAAAGCCACTACGGGCCATTTTGTAACATTTCTCATATACAAGGGCTAAAATACAATAATCTTCATACTTAGGGTTAAAATATGGAATTACCTCAGGATGTTATAATTCTTCCATACTTGAACTAGACTTCGTCCTCGAGGTTAGGTACTACGAACAACTCAGGGTAGTGCTCTCGCATCTCTGTCTCGGATTCCCACGTCCATTCAGAACCCTTCCGGTACTGCCACTTCATCTTGATCAAAGACACCACCTTGTTGCACAAGGCCCTCGTCTTCTGATCCAAGATCGCCATTGGTCTCTCCACTAATTCATGTGATCACCAACCTGAATATCCTCCACAGGAACAACAGTTGAATCATCAGCCACATACTTCTGAAGTTGTGAAGCATGGAAGGTGTTGTGGATCTGGCTAAGCTCCTCAGGCAAATCCAATTTGTACGCCACCTTGCTAACCCTGACTATCAGCCGATATGGCATAAAGACCAAAACCTATAACATCATATCTAGTTCCTTATAGCCTCATAATGGATAAAGTTTACAAGTTTATCCATTTGAATGGTCTAAACAAACAAGATCTAGTCTTTAAGTCTCAGAGGGACCAAAAATACATCGTTCTTAACTTAATCCATTAAGTCCAAGTCACCAACCTTCAGATCTGGATCCACATGATATTTGGATGGATAAAGTTTCCAACTTTATCCATAATAATGTCTCAAGCTTTCATTATCTAAACTTTAATACACCAAAATGACCAAGATAACTTGCATAATTATAAATAGGGGTGAGCAAAAAAACTAGGTATCGTTTTCGGAACCAGAACCGTGTTGGAACCACCGGTTCCAGAACCGTCTTAATTGGTTTTGGTTTCGGTTCCTAATAATTTTCTCAGAACCGCATATATATATATATATATATATATATATATATATATATATATATATATATATATATATATATATATATATATATATGTAACAACCGGTTCCTGATACGTATTTAAATTAATTAATTGTATGTTTTTACACTGGGACTCGGCGAGTTGGAGGCCCCACTCGTTGAATAGACTAGACTTTGGATGCGGGTTTTAAGTAACCTACTCGACGAGTCGGAGAGCCCAACTCGGCGAGTAGGACTGTCTGGATGAAACCCTAAAATTTAGGGTTTGCACCTTATTTAAACAACTTATACGGTCTCCATTCCAGCCTCCATCACCCTCAGACTCCCTTCACGAAACCCTAACCAATTATTGAGTGTTCTTGAGCTTTTTGGTGTAATTTGTGTGTATTTGAAGTTTGAGAAGAAGAAGAAACCTTGGGAGATCAAGAGAAAGCAAGAAGATCCATTGGTTTTAGCACATTTCCAGCTCATTTGAGGTATAAAGTTGGTACCTTGACTATTCATTTCCTAGATCTCCATTTAGGGTTATTTTCTACCTTTTCTAAGCTTTAGAAGTGCCATATTTGGGATTTTATGGTTATAAAGGGGTATGACTTCAGATCTAGAACCATTGAGGGTTCCCATGGCATAAAGATGCCAACTTTATTGCTATAATAACCCCATGCATCTTGTAGACCCCAGTTTAGGGCCATTTGAGCCAAATACCCCTTGCATGAACGTCAAGTTTGTAACTTGACGTGTATTATGGACTCTAGGAGGTTAGATCTATGTTTTGGATGTATTAATCTCAACTGAAATCAATTGTATGGACATGGACTTTGGGGGACTCAGCGAGTTGTCCATGGGACTCGACAAGTCGAGGTATGGTTCCCCAACCCTTTTCTATTTTTGATCAAACTGGTTGGGTCTAGTAGAGGACTCAACAAGATGGATGTGAATACGGACCTGGAAATTATGGAACTCGGCGAGTTCAAGAGCAGAACTTGACGAGTTCAAGACATGCCCCAACTACATGAAGACGAACTCGGCGAGTCCAGGGCTAAATTTTCTTCCTTGCATGAAGAAGGACTCGGCGAGTTCAAAGATGAACTCGACGAGTCAGTTGTAGAAGGTCCCGACTTTGTATGAAGAACAACTCGGTGAGTGCGTGCAAGACTCGACGAGTAGATTCGGGGTTTTAGTGTGTGACAACCCGAAATTTCTCTTTTGAATATGCCATTCAATTCAATCAAAGTCAGACTCGTTTCAGCTATCTTTTAGCATTGTTTATGGTCTGTTTGAGTGTTCTGAGCTTAGTACAATTAGGGTTTGGGTTTAGGGATGAGTTATTTAAAGTCATATGGTTGCTTTCGAGCCAAACACTCCTTCAAGAGGAGTGGACGGTCGTACACATGGGTGTACGGCCGTACACCCATCTATGGCTGTGAACTCTCACCTATATAAATGATACTAAGTCATTTTTTTCAACACATTTCACACTTCCAAGCCAAGAATTCGGATTCTCTCTCAACTATCATCAAGTTTCTCACCTAGATCTTCTAACAAGTAAGTGTTTGCTACCTTAATATGTTGCTACATTGCTTTAATTGGTGATGAATCTAGGTTTTCATTCCACAAATTTCATCTTTGGTTAGATCTTCATCTTTCACCAAGAACACCAAGAACACACAATAGTTCTTGGTGGCTGTGAACCCACATCAAGCTTCCAAATCGTGAGTAACTGCTTCCTATGTTTGTTATCTACTAGAAACACTTGTTATTCATCTTAAAATCGACCATCTTAGCAAGAACAGAAGGGTGTACGGCCGTAAACCATTGTACGGCCATACACACCTCATAGGGTCGTAAACCCTTGTTGAAGTTCATAGTTGGCCTTAAACTTTCCATAAAGCTAAGCATGGGACCAAGAACACTTCCTTGATGCTCGATAGGACCTTAAAACACCTCATTCGCATACTTCTTCATGAGTTTACGGCCGTACACTCCTGGTCCTTGAAGCGCATGGACGTACACACCTTAGTGTGACCGTGAACCTCCTTTATTTAGTCATATGTGATTTTAACACTTAGTTTCAAGTGTTTCCTAGTCCCTAGGGTGGTTCCCATAACTAGTTGCATTATACACTAATTTGATACATATATGTGTTATTATATGCTAAATAGGATCTGTTTGTGTTCGAGACTTCACTTGACACTTAGCATCCTACAACCGATCTTGCATTCTAATCACACACTACATGTGAGTTCATACCCCTGCAATCAACCTTTAACTATTTTAAATGCTTTTAGGGGAAATACAAGTTGAACACCATTAAATTGTGTTAGTATAAACATTTATATACCTGTCAATTATCTCATTTCAAACTCATTTTCAAACTACTTTTAAAACATTTTTAGACTTTATAGTAAAACTCTTTTGTAACTACTTTTAAACTCTTTTTCAAACTCGTTTTACTTTCAAAACAATATTCCATTGTGTATTAGTGTATAAGTATGCTTTAATGGACTTAGGACTATTGCTGATAACCGTGACTCCTATTCCTTGTTTGGTTGTGGGCTTAGGGTAGGATACACTAGTCCGACTGTCGATTAAGTCATAGTTATACATGCTAAATACGTGTACGAATATAAAATTTTATCTTTAAAAAGTATACTTAACTCAATTGTTCAAGCTGAACAATTGACTCCTTTCTATAAGTCGAGGACAAACTAAACCTACTAGTAAACTATAATATGTATAATTTAGAGATCATATACATATACATCTACATATACAGAGAACGGAAGAGAACATATACATATACATATACATATACAAGAACAGGAAAGAACTTATACATATACATATACATATACAAGAACAGGAAAGAACTTATACATATACATATACATATACAAGAACAGGAAAGAACATATACATATACACATATATACAAGTATAGAAAGAACATGATAATTGGAATGTGAAATACTACTTTATGATACAACAGTACATTGTTGTATCACATTTGTAACTAGAGTCTCCTTGAGGGAGAGCGGGCATTGTGTGTACAGATCTATACGGGACAGACACTCCCACACCCCAACTACTAGCTACAATCCCAACCGGTAAGGCCAAGGGGTAACAAAATGTCTCCTCACGATTTTAGACGCTAGAAGGTCTTCGTGTATTCAACCGTCAATCAGCATGGCAACAAGACTTCCCAATGCATATAGTTCATTTAATATGACTAGGAGTCTTCATTTTTCCCATTTCATTATACAACAAATGCACTGCTGGGTTAAAACATACTATTTTCCTAATAAAAGATAGTAATAAATGGGGAAAACATACTTTTAAATAAATAGGAAAAACATACTTTTATATAGATATAAGGTACTACTATAATTTCCATACTATTCCAAGTATATATGCAAACATTACATTTTATACAAGGGCAACCATGTAAACAGTCGGGCCTCGGGTAGAAGGCCACTTTTCATTATAAGCAGGAAATATAGGATTTTTTGGGAAAACTTTACAAACATTTCAAGGTTTTTAATACAAACATTCGAAGTTTTTAATTACTATAAATGACACTAAACACTTATGAACTCACTAGCATTTTATGCTGATACTCTCTTTCAAAATAACTTGTATTCTCAGGGAACCAATAGACAGGTACACCCATGCAGCTTTTGAAGGATAGGGTGGATTTAAGACTCATCATTATTTTGATTATACATTTTTGGTGTCATTTAAACTTTACTAAAGAACACACATGTATTTAACTATTCTATTAATGCAATGGATGTTGTTGCTTGTTTTACTATTATTCATTGTTATGATACTGTACATGACGTCCTCCACCCCCGAATGTTTCTGCCAATTCAGTTTGGGGGTGTGACAGATTGATATCAGAGCATTGTTTATAGTGAACTGAGTATATCAACCCATAAAAAATGTACAACTATAAATACAATTGGATTAAAACGCTCTGACCAAGATATATACTTTTAAAAATATATACAAGTATTTTACTAAAAGTATACATACATGCAATCATACAAGGGTCATTATCATACTAGAACAGAACAAAAGTATTACGATTGTTGAACAACACAAGTAGGCTTGGGGATGTATGGTCAGTTCTGGGGATGACATAGCCTGATCAACTATGTCGGTCTGAGAAGTGATTAGCATATGCTCTAGAATGGTTGTGATGTTGCAACAAGTCTAAAAAAACTTACCAACTATCCATAAAGACTCAGTGAGAACATAAAACATACTTAAAATAATATAGGAGTATTTTGTGCTACTATTAACTTCTGTGAAAACTAAAGACTCTTATTAGTAGGTCTATGAGTATGGAGTGTATACGCTAAAGTTATATATAATTAAAGATTCTATAGACTTAGAATGTATGACTATCGCTTTACTTTCTATTCCTTGTTTGGTTGTGGACTTAGAGTTCGGTCATTTATTTGAAGGTCTATCTTATCTCAGAAATTATATATAGCTGGTATGCACTACTTACTTATAGAAATAACTAATAAGGATCACTCCCCTATAAGTATCATTGGATTAGGACGGTTACTGGTTGAAAGATATCGAAGGGGAGGTTAGCTCTTGGTTACCGGTTGAAAGATACCGAAGGGGAGGGTAGCTCCTGGTTACCGGCTGAAAGATACCGAAGGGGAAGTTAACTCCTGGTTACCGGTTAAATGATATCGAAGGGGAGCCCAACTCCCAGTTATGCCCGATAGATATAGGTTGAAAGATATCGAGGGATAGGCATTATGTGGTATGTGGTATGATGGGGGAACTCACTAAGTTTTGTTCTTACTGTTGAGTCCAAGTGATTGCATCATTGGGCTTAGTTGTTTGGTGCATTAGTGTTATCGGTTTGGGCCTGTCCAGCCGTGCTTTTAATTTAGGGTTTAGTATATATAGTCCATGCATGAATTATATTAATCACTCTTTTGATTATCATTCTACTTATTGTACTGTAGCCCTAGCCTATCTCTACAGAAGTAATTCATATTGAATTCTTCTGAGATAGAGCATATTAATCACTCAACACACGTTTGAATCATCTTTGTTTTCATCATTTTCCATTCTTGCTATTATCTTTTATTATCTGTTTGAATCTATCGATCTAAGAGAATTTTATTCTCATCACTTACGGTTTTTAGTTTTGGTTTCAGGTACCTCTTCGTCGAAGGGGAAGGAGTTGGCACGGTTGCAACACATCACACACATGACTTCCACATTTTGAGATCCATAGGAAGGTAATTTGACATTATTACTATTGATGATATTATTTTTGAGACATGTGATTATGGTTTTTTGGATTAATTTGATATTGATGATAGTTTTTAGTAAACTGTTTTATAAGTAGCATAATAAAAAAAATTGGTCTAGAAAATCGGGATGTTACAAGTTGGTATCAGAGCCTTGCTTTGAGGGATTCGGGCGCACTCTCGGGTGTTTCTGAACTCAAACTAAGGACTTGGTATGAAAACCTTCAAAAGTAAGATCTTTTAAAAAGGAGTTTGAAAAGAAATTGAAAAGAGAAAATAACTTTAAAAAGAAAAGGGTGTGTGATGCATAAATTTATGTTGTGCTGTGATATGATTATGAGAACTACATGCTAGATTAGGGCTAAGGATCTTGGAAGGATGCCTTTTATGCCTGTTGTATGTGTATGTGAACTCCATGCTAGAATAGGGTTAAGGGTCTAGGAGGATGCCTGATATGCCTGTTGTATGTGCTTAGTGAGTTGCATGATAAAACTAAGTAGTCAGTGATATGATAGCATGGATTGGATATGCTTGGTTTGGGGAACTCAATGGCCGAATACTGCTTGCTTTGTGCTTTTTAGGAGTCCTAGTTATCTTTAATTAACTAGTAGACGAATACGTTAAATTACATATTATGAGGACGAAATAATTCCAGAAGGTTAGGTCTAGCCCTATTTCGCAGCTCTTGTTTGAGTCCAACCGTTGTAGGGCAAGACCTCTCATTCAAAGAATTATCTGGTCTTAGTAATATGTAATGGTATTTGCGAGCTAGTTAGGGATAGATGACAGGGACTTCTTATGCAGCTGATGGCGGAGAGTGGGTTGGAGAGTTACCCTAGGGTGAGCCTAGGATAAGATTAGCACAAGAGTGCAACAGTAGCAGTAGAAGGGACTTGGTAAAGTCAAGGCGATCCTTGAGGAAAGTACGAATAGATGTGGAAGGTAGTATGGGCCCGTACTACTGAAAGAAGAGGATCCGTACTCGAGTCAAGGAGGGTCGAGATGGAACTAGTGAACTTGTACAGTGTATGAGACCTCTTGAGATTATGTATGACCCTGATGATTATGTGTTTTGTTTCAGAATGGTGGTAACACAACACGGAGCATGAGGTTTAGGGTCTGGATCAAGATCAAGTTTGGGTTCGGGTTTCGGGATCCGAGCAGGTTGATGACGGACTATGCGAGTTCATCGCGTCAGAGATTATGAGAGGCATGCTTGAGGCGACCCCGATGATTTTCAGGTCAATCAAGGAAGGGGTTATTGAGCTGATGGAGGATCACCTCAGAGAGTTTAGGAGTGACTGGGCATCTAGCCAGTCAGGGCCACGCACACTGTCATTTAAGGACTTCAGGGGATGTGGTGCGCTAGACTTCCACGGGGTGAAGGACCCATTGTTGCTAGGAGGTGGATTGCAGACATGGAGTATGCTCAGTTGACTAGCTTATGCCCTGAGGGGTTGAAAGTCTGATATGTTGCAGGGTGTCTGAGAGACCAAGCTCGAGATTGGTGGTAGGCGGTCAGTGATTCGTTAGTAGCCCCAACCATTGAGGCTATGACCTGGTCTAACTTTGTGACCATGTTTAGGGTTTAGTTTGCGCTGGCTGTGGAGTTCCAGCAGTTGGCCAGGGAGTTCCTCGACATGAGGTAGACAACAGAGACAGTGGCAGAAATTACCACCAAGTTCAAGGAAAGGGCCTTAATGGGGGCCTCAGTATGCAGGGGATGAGGAGATGCGGAAGACCTGCTATCATGACATGTTGAGAGCTGACATTCGAAAACATGTCAGCTACTCAGCATGTTCGACATTGGAGGACATGATAGCCAGGGCGAGGGAGAGGGATATTGACTTAGAGAACCTCTAGAAGAGGAAAGCAGAGGAGGGACAGGTGACAAGGGTTTCTAGGAAGAAACCCAAGGGATTCAACTCTAGGTCGAAGGTCCAAAAGGGTCGGGCTGTTGTGGGAAATGTGACAGGTCACATGAGGGAGTTTGCCGCACTGGTTCAGGATCAAGCAGCTATAAGTGTGGCAGGACTGGGCACTTTGGTAGGGACTGTACTGCCCCTACCCCCACCATTCAGACATCAGACCTAATTTGCTTCCATTGCAATCAAAAGGGCTAGAAGAAGACCAATTGCACAAGATTGAAAATAGCGGCGCCAGCCCCAACGACCCTACAGATTACTGATGGCCGGCAGGGCAAGTCATAGGCTCCAATGGTGAGGAGTCGAGCCTTCCAGTTGACTACCGAGGAGGCACGTGCCATACCCAATGTGGTGACGGGTATGATTTCTTCTCCCTAGCTCTTATTTTATGACGTTTATGATATTTGTGTATATGTTATATGTGCTGTTTAGGATCGTTTCATGTGAATGGTATCCCAATTTAGGTATTGTTCGATTTAGGGGCTACTCGATCATTTGTCTCTTACCCTTAGCAAGAGGTTCCTTTAGTCTTCGGGCATATTGGATTGCCCTCGAGAGGTCAAGATTGTTGATGACCGATTAGTTCGAGCATTAGAGGTTTTCAGTGATTGTGTTTTGAAACTGTTCGAGGAGCGCTACCTGGTAGACTTGATTCCCATACCATTACGTGGGAACAAGGTCATCATCGATATGGACTGGTTGAGCCCTAATGGGGCAATGATCGACTGCACACAACAGTTGGTTCGGGTCAGGACCCTAAGTGGGGGAGAGCTGGTGATTCAGGGTGAGAAGCCACAACATGGTCCAACTTTATGCTCAGTAGCGAGGGCTAGGCGCTACCTTCAACAGGTTTATGCCAGATATGTCGCCTACGTCATGGATACCCGAGAGGAGGGTAAGGCGACCGTGAGTGATGTGCCATTGGTGCGAGAGTACACAGATGTATTTCTAGAGGATTTGCCTAGGATACCTCGTGAGAGGCAGGTGGAGTTTAGGATCGACCTGGTCCCTGGTGCGGCTCCGATAGCCAAGGCACCGTATCGGCTAAGCAGTTAATATCGGTGATTTCCAGGTGATTTCTTGGTATGATATCGATTATCGGTACTTTTCAAAATAGCGGTGTCAAATATCGTTCCAAAATATCGGACCGCAAAAGTTGGTGATATTTACCTATATTTCCAGGCGATTTCCAGGTAGGATATCGGTTAAGTAATTTTACTTTCGTTTTTTTAGAGTTAAGTCATGGCCTTAAGTCTTATGGACTTAACTTAACTGAACTTGCTATTATGTTAATTACTTAATTGTTAGTTTTAGGTCATAGACTCATGTTTTAAGTATTAACCAATCTTATAGTTATGTAAATTGTTACATACTTAAGTGTTAGCTTGCTATTTCTATAGGTTTGATCATGTTGATGTGTTAAGTGTTGGATATAGTGTCTAAGTCCATAACTATATTTGGTATGTACTTTACCCGACCCGACATGGTCCATTTGGGTTGCACTTCACCCGAACAATTTATGGATAATCTTTTGAGAATAGTATAAATTATGATTTATTAATATATTATAAGTTCTAATATATTAATATAAAATCATATTATTTAAATAGTATTGATCTATAATTAATCCATGATTAATTTAGAGATCAAAAGTATGACTAATTAAATATGGGCTCTTGTATTTATATAGTGTGGGCTAATGCTTATTTGGAATGGGCTAGGCTTGCATGAAAAGTTCATGGATACTCCATGGAGCTTTAACCCATGGATCTCGTGGAAATGAAAAGACATGGGTATTAGGCTTTACATGGATGTAACCCTAATCCACCACACTATATAAAGGAGGCTTTGGTTTTTGAAATCACACTAGTTGTGGTGAGTAAAGTAAGAGGGCCGATTTCAAGAAGGTGATTACTATTCTCTCAAAGTTCCAAGTTTGTGGTGATTTGTGATTTCCATTTGAGGCATCCACACTATTGGTGCTAGGCTCTAAAACTCCAAGCAATCAACTACAACTACAAGGTAAGTAATTCTACTAGATTTATTTGATTCAAGTTCCCCATTCCATGCTAGATAGGATAAGAACCTTGGAAAATAATTATTTGCATGTATCATAGTCAAACATAGATCCAAGGTTTCTAGGGTTACATGTACACCATAGGAGTGTTAGAATGCTCAAAACCCATCAGTGGTATCAGAGCCTAGGCTTGTTTGTATGATACTTGATGCAAAAGTTGGTTTTTCAAAAACTAAAACTGTACAGGTTGCAAAACTCGATGATTTCTGGCCAAAAACTCGCCGAGTTCACGAGTTAACACATGAACTCGACAAGTTTCTTAGGGAACTCAACGAGTTTAGCTTGCAGAATGCAGTTTCTCATGTTTTGCTGCTGGAAATGGACTAGAAACATTACCCTAAACTATTTTGGTGTTGTAAAACTTGTTTTAGATGGTGTAATGTTTATGCTAATCCATTTACAATGGCTATTATCAAAAATTACAAGTTTTATGAGTAATTTATGTTTCTTGGAATGTTAATATTCATGTTCTTAAACTTATGAAGATTAGATGATCATAGGAATTGTTTGTAAGCTACTTGGTAGTTTAATTCTTGATCATTATGTGTTTTAATGGAGTTCATAACTTGTCCTCAAGTTATGGAAATCCAAAGGTCACACTTTAATAAAATCCATTAAAAGAACACAAGAGTTAGAAAAAAAAATGAAGAGTCTTCATTTAATAATCAATTAAATTCATAAGTTATAAGAAATGAAAAGTTTTGAAAGTTTACAAAACTTGCCCTCAAGTTTTGGAACAAGTAAAGTCATGATTAAAACTTTAGTTCCAACCCTTAGAATTTGAAAAGTTAAAATTCAACCCTTATACTTTATAATATTATAAGTTAATAATATATATATATATATATATATATATATATATATATATATATATATATATATATAAAAGATCAAGTCGTCTAACCGCTAGTACGCCTCATTCATGCAGCCGGTCTATAGGGGGGGGGGTATAAGGTTGTTGCCTATAAAATGGCAACTTAATGGGTGTCCACTCTCACCCACCGTTTCCTTGATCGGTGGAAGGTCATTATCCGAATGGGTAGGACAAGGACTTATAAATTCTCATTAAAAGTATAATGATAATACTAAAGTAACTAAACCTTATTAAATTTCGAATCCTAGTTATTTAAGGAAAATGTGAATAAGGTGCTAATCCATGAAATTACACTTTACACTTTTTTTAAGTCGTTAGTGGAGCGTGTGTGGTTAACCGGCACACTAACTTGAACTTAACAAGGTAGGTAAAGGGTGACTTAATGTTTATCATAGTATCGATGGAGCGTGTGTGGTTAAGTGGCACATCGATTGAGGGGTAATACATTAAGGGTACCCAATAATTTGCATGGTTACTTCACACCTTGTTTTGTGATCCTCGGCATCCCAGTCACAAAACTTGAAGGGCACACTCGAGATTGAAACATGCCATTGAAGAAAGTTCAATGAATCTCAAAGAATCTAGGAGTTTCTAAACCAATTAAAACCTAATTTAATATTTTGCTTACATGGTGGAAATTGGTGAATCGTCATTCACCTACCTTCAAATATCTTATAGCTTAGATTACGGCATCCCTCTTCTAAGTTATAAAATATTGTGTTGGGTCCTAGCCTTAATATACATTTGGGTGTTTTATTAAGGACTATCTCTATATCTAATCTAATCTATTCCCTTTTCTTTTCAGATGTCTTCCAATAACAATGCTTCTGGCTCAAACCCTGCTAGCTCCTTCTCTCTCATGAATCTTTGTGGGAGAGTCATCTTTAATGGATCCAACTTTACTGATTGGATCAGAAACATCAGGATGTTCACTCGGTATGAGAACAAAGAATATGTTCTCGACAAGGAGCTGAAGGTACCCGAACCAACTGCTACTCCTGAAGAGCTTGGTGAATATGAGGTACATGAAAGAGATGCTACAAAAGTGGCATGCATCATGATGGCCACCATGACAGTCGAGCTCCAAAAGTCCTATGAGGACTATTATCCTTTTAAGATGCACCAGGACTTGATGGATCGCTACCATCAAAGTGCTCGTCAAGAGCGATATGAAATAATCTCCTCCATGATAACAACCCGAATGAAGGATGGTGAACCCATCATGGGCCACATGCAGAAAATGCAAAGGTATGTGGACCGTTTACTGAAGCTGAATGTGAACTTCCCTGAGGACTTAGCAATACACAACATTTTGCACTCCCTGGCATCATGTTATGATCAATTCTACATGACATATCACATGAACAAGGATGAAGTCACCCTCAGCAAACTTCAAGGACTCTTGAAGACCGCCGAAAGTGGTCTAAAGGGTAAGTCGGTTGTTATTACTCCTACTCCTACTCCAACTGCGGCCGATATCTTGGCAATCGGGCATGGCAAAGGGAAGAAGAGAAAGAACCCTTCTAAGGGTACAAAGGGAAAGACCCTTGAAGGCTCCTCTTCAAGAAAAACCAAGAAAGGTTTTGTCACTCCTTCTGCTAACCCTAATGAGGTTGAATGCTTCTATTGCCATGAAAAGTCACACTAGAAGCGAAACTGCCCAAATTACCAGCAAGATTTAAAGGATGGGAAACTATAACCCAATCATGCAGGTATATACACTATATTGTCTAATAACTCACCTCACTCTAAGTCTTGGGTCCTTGATACAGGTTGTGGTATTCACATATGTTGTGATTTGCAGGGACTAAGAAGAAGTGAGAATATGGAGTAGGGAAAGATAAACTTGATCATGGGAAACAGGAAAGCTTCACGTGTCACCAAGATAGGAGTTTATTCCTTAGTGCTGAATAGTGGGTTTACATTAGATTTGAATAAATGTTATTATTCGCCAGAAATGGCAAGAAATGTTATTTCCTTTGATGCATTGTATAAACAAGGTTTTACCTTTTATTTTGATAATAATGATGGTAGTATTGATACTTTCTTTAATAATGTTCTTTATTTTAAAGCATTACCTTGTGATGGTGTGTATGAAACTGTATCTGTTGTAGATAATCTAGTAAATAATGTATTGTGTATTGACTCTTCTACTAGCTTAGATAAAACATCTTTATGGCATTGTCGTCTTGGACATGTAAGCAAGAAACGCATAGGCCAACTCCAAAAGGATAGAGTCTTGGAGTCATTTAACCTAAAGTGGGATGATAGTTGTGAATCTTGTTTGCTTGGTAAAATGACAAAGTCACCTTTTACTGGCACTTGTGCTAGGGATGAAGGTTTGTTGGACCTCATACACACAGATGTGAGTGGACCCTTCAGAACCGCCACAAGAAATGCTAATCGGTTCTATGTGACTTTTACTGATGATTTTAGTAGATATGGATATGTCTACCTAATCAAGCATAAGTCAGAAACCTTTGAGAAATTCAGACAGTTTAAGAAAGAAGTGGAGAATCAGTTGGGCAGGAACATTAAGATGCTTCGATCCGATCGTGGTGGTGAGTATCTTAGTACTAAGTTCCTTGACTATCTTAGGGAATGTGGGATTGTCTCACAATTGACACCTCCTAGGACACCATAGTTGAATGGTGTAGCTGAGAGGCGCAATAGGACCTTGTTGGACATGGCCCATTCCATGATGAGTCGAGCTTCGCTACCAATCTCATTTTGGGGGTATGCCTTAGAGACTGCCGCCCATATCCTTAATCTAGTCCCTACAAAGAAGGTTGCCAAAACACCTCATGAGGTGTGGACTGGAAAAGTTCCCAATCTAGACCACATCAAGATTTAGGGTTGTGAGGCTTTCGTGAGACGCAAAACTCACAATAAGCTCGAACCCCGAAGCGAAAGGTGTATTTTCATCGGCTACCCACATAAATCCTTTGGTAGATCTTCTACAGACCCAGTGATAATGTGGTCTTTTTAGCAAGAAGAGGATTCCTTCGAGAGAGAGAATTCATGAGCCATGGAGAAAGTGGGAGGCAAATTGACCTTGAGGAAATTCAAGAGTCAAGTGGTGAAGGAACCTCAAACCCTAGCCCTCAATCTGAGGAGGAAACTCCTGTTGAGCAGACTGAAGAATCTATACCTCTGAGGCGTTCCACTAGAATTAGGAATGCACCTGAGCATTATTATGGTTTCCATATTACTTCAAAATGTGAGACACTTATCAGTGATAACACACTGGTAAATCTGGATGAGCCTAACAGCTACACGGAAGCCATGGCAGGCCCTGAGGATGCTAAATGGAAAGAGGCTACGGATAGCGAGAAACAGTCCATGTATGACAATCAAGTTTGGAACTTGGTTGACAATGTACCTGATTGTAAGATAGTTGGGTGCAAATGGATCTTCAAGAAGAAGACCGACATGGATGGTAATGTACACACTTATAAGGCACGACTGGTTTCAAAGGGTTATTATCAAACTCCGGGAGTTGATTATGATGAGACCTTTTCACCAGTGGCCAAGATTAAGTCTATTAGGTTTCTGTTAGCCATTGCTGCATTTCATGACTATGAAATATGGCAAATGGATGTTAAAACCGCTTTCCTTAATGGAATGTTGGCTGAAGATGTTTACATGGTTCAATCAGAGGGTTTTGTCAGTTCAGAGTACCCCAATAGAGTGTGTAAACTCGAGAAATCCATTTATGGATTGAAACAGGCACCTCGCAGATGGAATCTTTTCTTTGATGAGAAAGTCAAAGAATTTGGCTTTTCAAGGAGTGAAGATGAATCTTGTGTCTATATCAAGGCTAGTGGGAGTATAGTCAACTTTTTGGTACTATATGTGGATGACATACTACTCATAGGAAATGACATCCCAACCCTGCAGGAAGTAAAGTCCTAGCTTGGGAAGTGTTTCGCTATGAAGGACCTTGGAGAAGCTACCTATATCCTAGGGATAAGGATTTTGAGAAACAGGAGTAAAAGACTAATTGGACTTAGTCAAAGCACATTTGTGGACAAAAGTGTTGAAAAGGTTCAACATTGATAACTCCAAGAAAGGAGAGTTACCCATCCAGAGTAACGCCAGATTGAGTAAGACACAAAGCCCTAGTACTGAGGCTGAGATAGCAGAAACGAGTCAAATACCTTATGCTTCAGCTGTAGGATCGATCATGTATGCTATGACGTGTACTCGACCTGATGTAGCCTTTGCTTTGAGCATGGTTAGCAGGTATCAAGGGAACCCTGGCAAGGCACACTGGACTACGGTAAAGAATATCCTCAAGTACCTACGGAGGACTAAGGATTGGGTCCTTACCGTCGGTGGCAGTGAGGACTTGAGAGTTGTAGGGTACAGTGATGCTAGCTTTCAAACTGACAGGGATAATTTCTGCTCTCAGTCGGGTTGGGTCTTTACCCTAAATGGAGGGGCAATTACTTGGAAAAGTTCCAAGCAAGAGACAGTGGCTGATTCCACTTGTGAATCAGAGTATAGCAGCAAACGAGGCAGCAAAGGAGGCTATATGGCTAAAGAACTTCATCGGAGACCGGAGTTGTACCAACTATAAAGGAGTCAATGGAGATTTTCTGTGACAGCAATAGTGCGGTTGCCTTAGCCAAGGAACCAAGAGAACATGGGAGATCCATACACATTGACAGAAAATATCACTTCATCAGACATCGAATAGAAGAAGGAATCCTCATGGCAAAGAGAATATCATTGGATGAGAACCCAGTTGATCCCCTCACGAAGGGACTGACTCGAGCTAAGCATCTCCAGCATGCTCGGAGCATAGGACTAAAGGATGATATTAGTTTTAGTAGTTAGATAATCCTGAAATTTGTAAAATATAATTGAATTTTGATGATAAATAAAAGCTGTTATTTATGAGTAAAGTGTTGCTATCTCTTGTCAATCGTTTACTATTATTTCTTTTTTCATGTTTTGACTTCCTGAATAATTATGTTATGGTTTATATCATATTATTCAAACTCTCCACAGTCGGTCATATGTTGGAAGTAGATATGAATCAAGACTGTCATGGGGTTGCTTGTAGAGGTCTAAGATGTTAGACAAAGCGGGACTACAACACTCATCAGTGCTCATAAGTTCTGAGTATTGGATTCAACCCATATCATATAAATCTTTAAACCTAGAGATATGATTTGTTGCCTATGAGTTGGTTATGCATTGATTGCACGAAAACGAATTGGTAACTCGATGTTATAAACCGTGCTTTTGTATGCAATTCAACAAGTAGTAGACCAAACATATGAGTCGAAGTTTATCTGTTCCTTCTAGGATTAGAAGCGATATCTGGGCCCCTCGATGATTTTGTTTTGACTTGTGTACTGGGCCCGGTCAGAACTAAATTGATGTGTTCAGTAAATTTCTATGTCAAACAAATCGGAAATCGGGAAACAAATGCTGGAAAATAAGCAAGACCATGTTCCATGTATTTGTCCAGCTGATATCTAGAACAGAGGATTATATGATCCCTTATCTAAAATGGTGCGTTCTAGTTCAACAGAGTTTAAAGAGCTACGATTGTTGATCGGTTCCTAAAGTCATACTTGCAACTATAGTTATTAGACTTATCCAAGTGGGAGACTGTTGGATATAGTGTCTAAGTCCATAACTATATTTGGTATGTACTTTACCCGACCCGACATGGTCCATTTGGGTTGCACTTCACCCAAACAATTTATGGATAATCTTTTGAGAATAGTATAAGTTATGAATTTTTAATATATTATAAGTTCTCATATTTTAATATAAAATCATATTATTTAAATAGTATTGATCTATAATTAATCCATGATTAATTTAGAGATCAAAAGTATGACTAATTAAATATGGGCTCTTGTATTTATATAGTGTGGGCTAATGCTTATTTGGAATGGGCTAGGCTTGCATGGAAAGTTCATGGATACTCCATGGAGCTTTAACCCATGGATCTCGTGGGAATGAAAAGACATGGGTATTAGGCTTTACATGGATGTAACCCTAATCCACCATACTATATAAAGGAGGCTTTGGTTTTTGAAATCACACTAGTTGTGGTGAGTAAAGTAAGAGGGCCGATTTCAAGAAGGTGATTACTATTCTCTCAAAGTTCCAAGTTTGTGGTGATTTGTGATTTCCATTTGAGGCATCCACACTATTGGTGCTAGGCTCTAAAACTCCAAGCAATCAACTACAACTACAAGGTAAGTAATTCTACTAGCTTTATTTGATTCAAGTTCCCCATTCCATGCTAGATAGGATAAGAACCTTGGAAAATAATTATTTGCATGTATCATAGTCAAACATAGATCCAAGGTTTCTAGGGTTGCATGTACACCATAGGAGTGTTAGAATGCTCAAAACCCATCATTAAATACATAATTCTTAAATGATGATGATGATATTAGAGTTGATGTGGATGATTTAGATAAAATAATTGGATGCCTTGGTTGACGTGGACTTGGAGGAAGATTCCATGGCTTGCGTAATATTATGTTTTAAACATTGACAGGTTTGAATTTTGACTTTTTATATTACTTTTATATATGTTTTATGTTATATATATATATATATATATATATATATATATATATATATATATATATATATATTAGTTATGCATGATATAAAAATACCGATATCCCACGGATATCCCACCGCAATAACATATATCCCAAATATCGGCCTTTGACCGATATTTGATTTTGGACTGCTATAACTGCCTAGCGTATCGGTTGGCTGCTCACGAGATGCAAGAGTTGTCTACACAGCTGCAGGAGCTGTTAGACAAGGGATTCATCAGACCGAGCAGTTCACCCTGGGGAGCCCCAATCCTATTTGAGAAAAAAAAAAAGATGGGTCACATCGGATGTGTATAGACTACCGGGAGCTAAACAAGGTAACGGTGAAGAACCGTTACCCACTCCCGAGGATCGATGATCTCATCGACCAGCAATAGGGGGCATCTTGGTTTTCCAAGATAGATTTGTGGTCAGGCTACCATCAGATGAGGGTCAGAGATGAGGACGTCTAGAAGAATGCTTTTTGTACTCGCTATGGCCACTACGAGTTCATGGTGATGCCCTTCAGGCTCACGAATCCTCCTGCCTTGTTTATGGAACTCATGAACCGCGTATGCAGACCGATGCTGGATCGGACTGTGATAGTTTTTATTGATGACATCATGGTTTACTCCATGACGTAGGAGTAGTACGAGGAGTACTTTCGGGAGGTGTTGGATACCCTGAGCAGGGAGAACTTGTATGCAAAGTTCTCCTAGTGTGAGTTCTGGTTGCGCGAGGTGCAGTTTCTTGGGCACCTTGTCAACCAGAACAGTATTTTGGTCGACCCGCTCAAAGTAGAGGTCGTTATGAGATCGGAGGTTCTGAAGTCTCCATCCGAGATTCAGAGTTTCCTGGGATTGGCAGGCTATTACCAGAGGTTCATTCAGGATTTCTCCAAGATAGTCGTACCCTTGACTCGATTGACGAAGAAAGTTGTGCTCTTTTGCTGGGGGCCTGAGCAACAGGCAGTGTTCGAGACATTAAGACAGAGACTATGCTAGGCGTCGATCCTCGCCCTGCCAGAGGGCGTGGAGGATTTTGTGGTATACTGGGATGCGTCCATCTCAGGGTTGGGCGCGATATTGATGTAGAGAGGGCATGTTATCGCTTACGCTTCGAGGCAGCTGAAGCCTCACGAGGCGAACTACCTGACGCACGATTTGGAGTTGGGGGCGGTTGTCTTCGCCCTCAATATTTGGCGACACTACTTCTATGGTGTCCGATGTACCATTTACACGAACCACAAGAGTTTGAGGTACCTCATGGATCAGCCGAATCTGAACATAAGGCAATGCCGGTGACTAGACGTGGTGAAGGATTACGACTGTGAGATCCTCTACCACCCGGGGAAGGACAATGTTGTGATTGATGCTCTTAGCCGCAAGGTAGCCCCGATCAGAGACATTTGCTTGCAGATGACAGTAGTGAATCCACTGTTGGAGTAGATTCGAGAGGCCCAGCATGAGGCTATGAAGGAGGAACATCGGAAGAGAGAGCGTATTATGGGTCAGGTTTCCTCCTTTGACTATCATAGCCGAAGGTTCTTGACACTACACCGCAGGGTGTGGTTTCCATACCATGGAGGTGGGCGCCAGGTTCTGATGGAGGAGGCGCATAAATCCCGATTTCCATTCATCCAGGGGTGACGAAGATGTACAGAGATCTTCGTCTTGATTACCGGTGGCCCTGCATGAAGCGGGATGTAGCCTGGTATGTGGAGAGGTGTCTGACCTGCAGGAAGGTCAAGGCGGAGCACCAACGGCCACACGACAAGTCGCAACCATTGGACATCCCCACATGGAAATGGGAAGTATTACCATGGATTTCATCACCATGCTTCCCAGGACCGCACAGGGAGTGGATTCCATATGGATCATCGTGGATCGGTTGACCAAGAGTGCCCATTTCATACCGATCCAGGAGAGCATCTCGACCGAGAAGTTGACTGATATCTACATCCGAGAGGTGGTATCTCGGCACTGAGTGCCAGTCTCCGTGATTTCAGATAGAGACGTGCGGTTTAATTCAAGATTCTAGAAGAAGTTTCACGACGAGTTTGGTACCCGTCTGCATTTCAGTACCGTTTTTCACCCGCAGACGGATGGTCAGAGCGAGCGGACCATCCAAAACTTGGAGGATATGCTACGGGCATGCGTCTTAGACTTCGGTGGTAGTTGGGATACCTACCTTCCCTTGGTAGAGTTTTCCTACAACAATAGCTACCACGTGAGTATTAACCGTCCTCCCTTCGATATGTTATACGGGAGCGAGTGCAGGACCCCGATATGTTGGGGTGAGGTTGGACAAAGGGTCATGGGGAGTACCGAAGTGGTACTCAAGATGATGGAGAGGATCCAACAGGTCTGGAGAAGGCTTCAGACTGCTTAGAGTCAGCAGAAAAGTTATGCCGACAAGCGTCGTTTGGATCCGGAGTTCTAGGTCATGGATATGGTCCTCCTCAAGGTGTCACCTTGGAAAGGTGTCATACAGTTCAGAAAGCGGGGAAAATTGGGCCCCAGATACATCGGTCCTTTCAGGGTTGCAGCACGGGTGGGCAAGGTGGCGTACAGTCTGGATATGCCAGCCGAACTTAGTCATATTCATAACACCTTTCATGTCTCCCAGCTACGGAAGTGTCGGGTAGACGACTCAGCGGTGGTACCACTAGAGGACATTCAAGTGGATGATAGCCTGAACAACACCGGGCGAACAGTAGTTATCCTCAACAGGAAGTCGAAGAATCTGAGGAACAAGAGGATCGAGCTGGTGAATGTGCAATGGCAGCACCGCAAGGGCTCATAATGGACTTGGGAGCCGGAGGACGAGATGTGAGAGCACGACCCCGAGCTTTTTTCGGATGCAACAACAAACTTTGAGGATGAAGTCTGAAACAAGTGGGGTAGATTCATAACACCCAGTTCCCGGTACGTATTTAAATTAATTAATTGTATGGTTTTACACTGGGACTTGGCGAGTTGGAGGCCTAACTCGTCGAGTAGACTAGACTTTGGACGCGAGTTTTAAGTCACCTACTCGACGAGTCGGAGAGCCCGAATCGGCGAGTAGGACTATCTAGATGAAACCCTAAAATTTAGGGTTTGCACCCTATTTAAACAACTTATAGGGTCTCCATTCCAGCCTCCATCACCCTCATACTACCTTCACGAAACCCTAATCAATTATTGAGTGTTCTTGAGTTTTTTGGTGCCATTTGTGAGTATTTGAAGTTTGAGAAGAAGAAGAAATCTTGGGAGATCAAGAGATATCAAGCAGATCTAGAGATTTTGGCACATTTCCAGTTCCTTTGAGGTATAAAGCTGGTACCTTGACTATTCATTTCTTAGATCTCCATTTAGGGCTATTTTCTACCTTTTATAAGATTTAGAAGTGCCATATTTTGGATTTTGTGGTTATAAAGGGGTATGAGTTTAGATCTAGAACCATTGAGGGTTCCCGTGGCATAAAGATGCCAACTTTATTGCCATAATAACCCCATGCATATTGTAGACCCCATTTTAGGACCATTTGAGCTAAATACCCCATGCATGAACGTCAAGTTTATAACTTTATGTGTATTATGGACTCTTGGAGGTTAGATCTATGTTTTGGATGTATTGAACTTGACTGAAATCAATTGTATGGACATGGACTTTGGGGGACTCGGCGAGTCGTCCATGCGACTCGATGATTCGGGGTATGGTTCCCCAACCCTTTTCTATTTTCGATCAAACTGGTTGAGTATAGAAGAGGACTCGAGAAGATGGATGTAAATATGGACCTGGAAATCATGGAACTCGACGAGTTCAAGACATGTCCCAACTGCATGAAGACGAAGTCAACGAGTTCATAAGAAACACGGCGAGTCCAGGGCTAAATGTGCCTCCTTGCATGAAGAAGGACTCGACGAGTTCAAGGATGAACTCGGCGAGTCAGTTGTAGAAGGTCCCGACTTTATATGAAGAAGAAATCGGCGAGTGCGTGCAAGACTCGGCAAGTAGAGTCAGGGTTTTAGTGTTTTGAGGATATGGGGACTGGACGAGTTGTTGGGTCAACTCGGCGAGTCGAGTCAAGCAGACATTGACTTTGACCCAGAGTTGACTTTGACCAAGGTGTTGCCTTGTCTTTGGCTTTGACCTAGGTAACCCTTGTAGGGGTTAAGAGTTATTAATGGTAAATTGAGAAAGGTTGTTATGTGTAGGAGTTGAGAGGAGTTGATCCCGACATCGAGGACAGTTCCGTTACTGCACGACATTGAGGTGAGTTACCTTCCAGTCGAAGTGGGTCTAAGGCACCAAGGCCGACCCACTAGTAAGAGATTGTAATAAAGCTGAGTTTCTTTGTGGTAATTGTCTGGTATATTGATATCTATTATATTTATGTGCTATGATGCTATGACATATGTGCTAGTAGTGGTAGGCGTTAAATAGTCCCCGGTTACCGGTTGAAAGATACCGAAGGGGTAGATAGTACCCATGCATGCCTAGCGGTAAGATCATGATATGCTATTATGTGACAGTGGTAGGGGTGAAATACTATCCGATTACCAGTTGAAAGATACCGAAGGGGAGGGTAGCTCCCGGTTACCGGTTGAAAGATACCGATGGGGAGCCCAACTCCTAGTTATGCCAGATAGATACCGGTTGAAAGATACCGAGGGATAGGCATTATGTGGTATGCGGTATGATGGGGGAACTCACTAAACTTTGTGCTTATGGTTTTCGGTTTTGGTTTCAGGTACCTCTTCGTCGAAGGGGAAGGAGCTGGCACGGTAGCAGCGCATCACACACATATGACTTCTGCATTTTGAGGTCCATGGGATTGTACTCTGACATTATTATTATTGATGATATTATTTTTGAGACATGTGATTATAGTTTTATGGATTAATTTGATATTGATGATAGGTTTCAGTAAACTGTTTTATAAGTAACATAATTAAAAACAAAATTTTTAGTCTTGAAATTTAGGATGTCACATTATATATATATATATATATATATATATATATATATATATATATATATACATGTTATTGTGTTTCAACTATCTATTGTGTGCATGTATGATTGATTGTGGACCAATCATTTTAGTTATTTTAAGAAAGTAATTAATGCATATTACATGTTGAAGATATAAGGAGTATTAATTAAATCATCAACATTTAATATGCATTAATTACTTTCTTAAAATAACTAAAATTATTGATCCATAATCAATCCTACATGCACACAATAGATAATAGAAACATTTAAACCTAACTCTCTTGCTCTCTCTCTCTCTTTCTCTCTCTCTCTCTCTCTCTCTCTCTCTATATATATATATATATATATATATATATATATATATATATATATATATGTATGTATAAAGTTATTCCAATTAACAGGTAATCCCTTTCCTTTTCTTTTTAATTGATTGATAGACAAATTACGTTTGATTAGTTATTATTTACGAAGTTTGTAAATTCTAAACCAATCATTTTAATTATTTTAAGAAAGTAATTAATGCATATTAAATGTTGAATATTTAATTAATATTTATTATATCTTCAACATGTAATATGCATTAACTATTTTCTTAAAATAACTAAAATGATTGGTCCACAATCAATCCTACATGCACACAATACATAGCTAGAATACAATAACCTAATCCTATATATAGAGTTAGATTCAAATGTTTCTACTATCTATTATGTGCATGTAGGATTGATTCTAAACCAATAATTTTAATTATTTTAAGAAAGTAATTAATGTGTATTAAATGTTGAATATTTAATTAATATTTATTATATCTTCAACATGTAATACGCATTATTTATTTTTTTAAAAATAACTAAGATGATTGGTCCACAATCAATCCTGCATGCACACAATATATAGCCAGAACACAATAATCTAACTCTCTCTCTCTCTCTATATATATATATATATATATATATATATATATATATATATATATATATATATATATATATATATATATATAGAGAGAGAGAGAGAGAGAGAGAGTTAGGTTCAGGTATTCTAACTAATTATTGTACATCTATCGTATGTTATGAGAATGATAAATAAAATATGTTGCTTGATAATATAAATATGTTCAATCTTACATAACTATTGTCATTAACACACATTCTCACTAATTAAATCGTCTATAAGGTTATTATACACTTATTATTATTATTCGCATTTCTGTCAGAATGTTGTCATAATGTTTTATTGGATCGTATTCTGTCAGAATGAAAATAAGTGAATAACGATGTGTGAAAAATAAAAAAAAAATAATTAACGAAAATGCATCAAAATGACGACATTCTTGTAAGGTTGAACATATATATATATATATATATATATATATATATATATATATATATATATATATATATATATATATATATATATGTATATATATACACACACACGTATAAAAAGATATCTAACAAACGTATTTTTAGGCAAATGACTACTAAATTTCGTTTGTTTATAATGTTCATCCCACATTGTTTAATATACGAAAAGTTAATGATTTATCTCTTTTTATAAATGTGATTCGCATCCCACATCGCTTGGTAAGCAATGTAATGACTTCCTTGATTTATAAAAGAAGATGAAGCTCAATTCTTTCAATCAAACTTCATAAGGCCTATTATCAAATGGTCTGCTATTTAAAGAGCCAGAACTGAGGTTAATTCGATTTGGTCTGCTATTTAAAGAGCCAGAACTGAGGTTAATTCGTTTATTTTAAAACCTGGTTTTTAAATAGTTTTTAAATATGTTTTTTATTAACATTAAAGTGGACAGTTTATAATGTGACTTGGTTTGATTTCATCCTAGTAATACATTATTGGACCCAGTTGAAGTGATTTTCATTAGTTAACAATATTTCAGAATTGGAAACCGGGTACCTGGTATCGGAACCGATACCGCCCGTTCCATGAGCAGTTCCGAAATTCAAAGAACGGGTGTAACTGGTTTCGGTTCCAATAGTGCCGCTTCCATGTAATTAGGGCGAGTACCCTCGTATGCTCATCCCTAGTTATAAGAGTAGGCAAAAGATCACAACTTTTCTAGTCAATGAGGTCCGTGAAGCATTCTAGATTGATCAAAAGATGTTGGAGTGCACTCAACTCCAAGATCATCCATAAAATGGACCAAAAATGCCAAAATCTCAAAATGACAAGATCTAAAGAACTAGATAGCTAAATTGAAACGTTATACTTACAATAGTCTAGAAATGTAGTGTCTTTGATGGATCTCAACTTGAATCATCATTCCTTGCAACCGAAAGAAACTTCTTGATCTTTAAACTTCATGAAAATAACATAAAAAAATCCAAAAGAGGAGAGAGAAGAGAAGCTCAAATCTTGAAGGTGGAGGCTAGGGATCCTAGAGGAGGTGGAGGCTGATAAAATGGCCAAAAAGTCGGAACCTTATGCTTAAATACGTTCAAAAACCCTAAAATCATGGGCTTGGGCCTAACTGATCGTCGTGTCATGGCGACGGCCGTGCCGTGGCAATGCTCGTCGTGTGGTGGCTACGGTTTTCACCCAAATTCACCTCAACTTTAAACAATCATAACTTCTTCATTTGAACTCTGTTTTTGGTGATCTTTATATCCACATAAAGGTATTGATGAGCCCCACACTTCTATCTTGTTACTTTTAGCTTAACACTTGTCAAACTAAAAACCATAATCCATACAAGAAGCCTAACATATAACTTTTCCCATTTTACCCTTTGGCTCCAAAACACAAACCAAGGGCTTAGATCTCATAACCAATATTATCAACATCCAATAAGGTCTAAACCCTATTCCATTGAAGCCCAGGGCCTTTACTCAATCCACTTATTGTCTACAATCCCAAAATAGGAAACTTTTTTAAAACAGGATGTTACAACTCTCCCCCACTTAAACTTGATTTCGTCATCGAAACCGTCTTAGTCAGAATATATGAAAACAATGTCAACATACTCTACAAGCTCCCTCTAACCAATTAGAAATCAAGGTATCTATATAGAGAAGTTAAGAGATCACTTGGAAACCCACAACTACCAACAAACAATCCAATAACTTGAAAATACTCAACCGCAATCACACACACACACACACACACACACACTCTCTCTCTCTCTCTCTCTCTCTCTAACTATAAGACCCATCTTCTAATGAAAACCATTAAAGTCGGGAACTCTCAAAACTACAACCACAAACCAAATCTATAAATATACTCCTCGAAAATGAAAACCCATCAGTCTAAGCTCCTGAAATCATGCCCTAATACTGATGATCATCCATTCATCGTACTTACTCTTAGTCCCTAACTAGGAACACCACCAACCATGAAAAAAGAATATTCAAAACATCTCGATTGTGAATTTCAACAAATCCCTAAATCCAAAAATTGTGCCCAAAAACCTTAAATACACACTTGACGTCCTAACAAGTCATCACCAACCCATTCCTCCCACAAGCATAATGATGGTTCACCCAATAATCTCACATTGCATCACAAACCCTTCATCAGCTCAGGTGTCCAACCACTTTACAAATCATTCGAGACATTATCAACGATCTTCATGACCTGAAATTCATATCCAATACCCGTCTTTGGTAACCGAATCCTAGTAATAGCCCAAAAGTGAGCAGAGACCTACACATTCAAGAATTCGATAAGTAACTTCCGATGCACAACTAATACATGAAACAAAAGCAACTTTTACTATCCATATGATACAAACCAGCTAGTCACTAAGCCTCAATCTTGCTAATCAGACTAACAACCCGATTCCAAAGAGTCTCAATCAAATGACTACCAAGTCCCACCATATGAGTCATACAACTACTGGTTCACAATACATTGTGATCCCTCTAACCACTAGAACGACAAACTCACGGTATTATGCCGATCTTACCGTCATTCCATCACTATCCTGAAGACTCACGAACATCATCACAAAGGCCTAAAGGTACTCAACCATCAACCAACCTACTTGTAGGAACCCAATAAATATCCCTTTCAACACTAACCACACACAACACGAGCCATACCCTTCTATAACGCATAATGGCTTTCACAATACAGGCTGCTACTCACACGAAATGAGACGAAAACATTGTCACACACAACCAGAGAATGAGATAGGTAGTTATGCTCTTGTCCCAATTCAAAGGATATAAACCAAATAAGAACAATTCCAATAATTCGAAGCAAGTTTTCTCACGCAATCTTACTCAGTCCACATACACACCTCATGACCATATTTGATGCACTACCACAATATACACCCTAAGATGAAACACATAACCAACCCTAGATCTACTGCATTCCTTCTTACTCACAACCTTACCCAAAGGGTGAAGTACCAGTAGATCTAACAAAATGACAAACCTCATATGTTAACAGAAACATCCGCATGAGAGACTGAAACCAGATCCCACATCTTGATTGAAACTGAATATATTCCACCAATATACAACTAGCTCGGTAAAACATCCTAATATTTTTTTGAAATGCTATCAGAACCCTGGTTGGAACAATCCAGATACCAAACCTGCCAATTCGACATGCCAAAACTGGAATCCGCGTAGATCTAAATTCACTCCTGAAAACTAATCAACAACGCTCCGATATCCGAACTTCCAATAACCAAGGACAACTGCCAAACCCGAGCCCGCTATGAACAATACTTCCATAACTAACAATTGAGGGTATCCTTAACCAAAAACCAAAATATACAACGTATAGATTTTGACCATAGGTTGACGCATCCATTGAACTTCAACTGATACAACTCGAAACTTCCAAAGAACCTCAACTATTGATGATGAATGAAATGGCCAATGATCAAGAATACAATGACAACTAATCCAATGATCCAGTACACTACCGAACAATACCATGTGGAACTAAACATACCGAACTTTGAAGTTAATTAACTGATCAACAACTATCCATCCTAGACTATAGATAACAAACTATACAAGGAGTTGACAAATCCCTCAACTACCGATACCCAACCTAAGCGACCTAAATGTTGGGTTTTGAGCATTCTAACACTCCTAAGTGTACATGCAACCCTAATAAACCTTGGATCTATGTTTTCTCTAAAATACATGCAAATAATAATTTCCAAGGTTTACATCCTAACTAGCATGGCATGAAGGACTAGAATCATAAAACACTAGAAGAATGACATACCTTTTGATAGTGATTGATTGCTTGGAGTTTGAGAACCTAACACCAATAATGTGAATGCCTCAAGTGGAATCACAAATTACCACAAACTTGGAAAAAACCTTGAGAGAATAATATGCTATGTAGAAATTGGCCACCACAAAGTCTCACACCACTACTTGCCATTTCTTGCAATATGTGCATCTTTATATAGTGTGGAGGATTAGGGTAAACCCTAATAACCCATGTCTTTTCCTTTCCAAGGATCCATGGGTTAAAAGCTCCATGGATCATCCATGGACCCCCATGCATGCTTAGCCCATTCCTAATGAGTTTAAGCCCACATTATATAAAATGCAATAGCCCATGTTTAATTAGACTTCCTTTTAATCACTAAATTAATTCATAATTAATTTAAGACTAAAACTTATTAAATAACATGAGTTCATATCAATATATTATAACTTATAATATATTAATAAATCATAAACATACTATTCTCATAAGATTATCCATATAAATTGTCCAGGTGAAGTGCAACCTAAATGGACCATGCGGGGTCGGGTCAAGTATATACCAAATAAGTTATGGACTTAGACACCTTATCCAACAGTCTCCCACTTGGATAAGTCTAATAACTGTATTTTCGTATGTTACTTCAGGAACCAACCAGCAATCGTAGCTCTCGAAAACTCTTTTGAACTATGAAGCACCATTTTAGATAAGTGATCATATAGTCCTCTGTTCTCATGATATCAGCCGGACAAATACATGGAACAATGTCTTACTTATTGTCTGGCAGTTGTTTATCGATTTCCGATTTGTTTGACAAAGAACTTAACTGAACACATCAATTTAGTTCTGACCGGGCCCGGTACATGGGTCAACACAAAATCATCGAGGGGCCCAGATATCGCTTCTATTTCTAGAAGGAACAGATAAACTTCGACTCATATGCTTGTTCTACTACTTGTTGAATTGTACACAAAGGCACGTTTTATGACATCAAGTTACTGATGCATTTACGTGCAATCAATGCACAACTAACTCATAGGTAACAACTCATATCTCTACGTTTGAAGACTTATATGATATTATCGTCTCACGATCACTCGAGATAAATTCCATGAAGTGATACAAGTGAGCATGGGTTAATTCCAATACTCATAAATTATGAGCAATCATGAATGTTGTAGCAACCATTGCTATGTCTAAACACATTTAGCCATCTACAACCTCGATTCATGACGGTCTTAATTCATACCTACTTCCAACATATGAACGACTGTGGAGTGTTTAAATAACTTAGTCATTCGGAAAGAATAACTAAGCTATTCTAGAAGTCAATACATGAAAAGTGAATCACAATAATAATCGAATCCAATATGGTATCAGAACCCTTTTGAATATAAATAAAACCACCTTTAATTTATCACCATATTGATTACACAATATTCATTGTATAATGTTTCAAATAATCAACTTAATACTTGAATAAAAACAATAGTTATCTCATGCTCCTAGCATGTACACTTTGTTTTTCTAAACAATAGTTATGCCTGTTAGAACAAAGTTCTTTTAGGATCGTATGATTCTAAGCAGGATATTAAATAAGAACGTAACAAAGAACACAAGTATGGCACTGAATATGTCGTATGATTAATGCGATAACACCTCAGAAGAGCTCGATAAAGAACTTCAATCTGTAGAGGTGTTTAGGGTTACAAGAATCTACGTAATTAATAATCGTTATCAATATACGCATACATGCATGCATATATATACTATAACCCTAACAACTAATCTAGATAACAACCAAACTAATCTAGATAGACACGGATGGACAGGCCCAATCCGGATACAAAATATATGGCCCAAGATGCAACACAAATAGACTCAACAATCTCCCCCTTTGCGTCTTTGGAGCCGAAACCTTATTCCTTTTTAACAGCAGGAGGCTTCTTCACAGTCTTGAACACCTTCGGTATAATGGCTATCATATGATGGCGAAAAGTAATATACCAACGAAGCATGTCAGTAAAGTTCTTCTTATCAGCTGCTGAGTTCTGCTTGCATCGGTGTATGATATTGATGATATGCTCCAAACAGTATGTTGAAAACAGATACTTATCAGCCAGAGCAAACAGAAACCTGAGTCCTTCTCCTTTTGTGAACATGACAGTTAGATTTGCTGAATCTATCTGTCCCAATTTCATCATGTTTACACCACCAGGTTTAGGCGTTGGCTTCACAGTCGGCTTTTTATTCATCACCTTTGCTATTTCTTGATCCATAGTTGCAAGCTCATGGATATAGGAGGCCAAAATTCTCTTAAGATGATCTAAAATCGGCTCATACTCCCTAGGATCAGAGAGCAGAATGTTGTATAGCAGAATCCAGTCATGAGGATTGAGGTTAGGAGGATCTGCTAGAGAGATTATAGACACTGTGTTTCCTGAACCACAGGTGATTTTGAAATTGACATTTACGAATCTCCCAGCAGGTGAAGGTTTCAGTACCTTAACTTTTACGATCTTCTGAACACTCCAAGTTAAGTACTGCGGTTGACCATACTTCAAGTAAAAATCGAGCAATTCCCTGTCAACCTTTGGGTGTGGATGTGGAAACTCAACAGTCGCCTCAAAACAGTGAAAAGTAAAAGCTTTTCTGGTAATAGGCATATCAAACTGCGAGTCTTTAGAGTTATCACAATCAAACGAAGCAACTGGTTCCAACCAATAAACAGAAGGAAAATCAATAGCTTGATTGATAGGTGTGTCTCTATTCCACTCAGGAAACAGAGCCTTCTTGCATTGCAAGACATCCTCTTCTTCCTTGGTTCTCTTTTCCAGCTCCTCTGCTTCATTAACCACTTTCATCGTTTCATCAAGCTCTCTGTTTCTTTTTCTTTCGTATAAGAGCGTCAGCTATAACTTCTTCAACATCACTCTCACTGTCATCATTAACACCTTTCTGTTTTGATTGAGAACTAGAACCCGAAGCTAAATTAACCTTCGGTTCTGTTGTGACTTTCGGTTGTTCATCTTCTGCTTTTGGTTGTTCATCTTCTGTCTTCACAACTGGTCTCGGTTTAACAAAATAACGAGCACTACTCTCTCCCCCTTGTGTTGGAGGTACAACCCCCTTTGAAACACCTTTCATTTCACTTAAAATGTCAATAGCAAGAAGGAGTTTGGTTTGAAGATGATTCCGAATAGTCAGAGTTAAGATTGGATCATGCGCTTCAAGCAAATTAGTCAGCAAAGCTTTTACATCTCCTGCACAACTTTTATAAAGTGCCCTCTGTGTTTTCAACAAGGAAATTTCTTTCTCCGCCTGAGCCAACTGTAGTTTCTGAACATCAATTATAGCTTGCTTTTTAGCCAAATCCTCCTTCAAGGCACTCTCTGTTGCAAGATTAGCAGCCAGAGCATCAAAACGAGAATCCACTGAGTTTAAGAAAGAAGTGGTTTCTGTTTTAAGCTCAGAGCGTACAACCTCAAACTTAGTAGTTTCATTGTGAAGGGACTTAGAAAAGGAGTCCACAAAGGATTGAGAGTGAGCTGCATGAGTGTCAGCATGAGACTTTAACGACTCAAGAAAAATCTGAGTTGTATGAACAATCTCAGAAACGTCTTTGGTGGCCTGCTTACAGGTGGAGGTAGACTCATTAACCGCCTTCGTAGAATTGTCAATTGCCAGAGTATACTGCTCAATGGCTGTCTCCAGAAATGCTTTAAGAACAACACCACCATAGGCTTTGCTGTCGGCAAGCAATCAATCCAACTTCTCATGAATGCCCTGTATTTGTTTACTTGAGACAGGAGCATCAGTCTCATCATCGGTTTGAAGTCAGTAAGGACTGTAGTAGATCGAGTCAAATTCCTCATCGTCTCCCCCCAAGAGTAGCACCAGAATCAGATGATGGGGTTGGTGAAGGTAGTTTGTTAACGATTGGAGTTTCAGTCATTGTAGTAGCCCCTGTATCAAATACATTGACTTCCACAGTGGATTTGGGAATGGTAGTGGTTGTTGATTCGGTTATAAGTGGAGAAGATAAGGGTATAGTAGAAATAGGAACTAAAGTAATTGGTGGTGAGGTTGTCTAAGTTGTTGCTTGAGTGGTAAGGGATGTAGTAACAAAGGGAACAGAAAGTGGAACAGTCTGTTGCGGTGATGGGGATGGAGTTGGAACTCTGTTGTGATTTGGAGATTCTGGTGGAGTAGGAGATCGTGGAGGAGTGGGCTCTCGGGGTGAGACATGACGAACCTATTCTTCCTCACTTTGCTCGTCCGCATTATCTGTGCTTGGAGGAGTCTTCCCTCTAGGTCTGCGAGCCATCTTCTTTATCTTTTTCGGTTTCGGTTGAGAAGTATCGCCTTCACTAGACTTGCATTTAGAGGACTTGGACTTACGTTCCTCAGGATCCTCTTTCTTTGAAACCCTCCTTCCTCTGTTGATAGGCTTTTCTAGTGCGTCCAAAGCTGCTTGCTGCTCCGGAGACAGAACTCTCGGTCCGATAGGAGGAAGTTTCCTATAGTCGGCCAAGACATTGCTCTTTTCTACAACACCACGATACATGGTTTCAGGAATCATTCCATAATGAGGAAACTTGAGCGGATCAGAAAGAATGATCTTCTTTGTATGGAATGTGGAAATAGAAGCAAGTAGAGAATCCTGCATGATCGGAATCTCTAAAGAATTGATTGCCTTCCTTGTAATCAGGGTCCAAAAACGCCCACATGAAACTTCAGAATGCCGTGTCGATGTATTGAGACTCTGCACCACCTGAGACCAGATTATAGAGCCATAATCAAGATTGATCCCGTTGTAGAGTCCGTAAAGAATGGCGAGAAAACCCTTGCTTGTCGTATCGGAACCACCACATCGTTCTGCTAAACCCTTAATCAGTAGAGTGAGCAAGCCATTCCAATGAAAGGGTAAACAAGATTTCTTCACTTTGGTAATGGTAGTTAGCACATCGGTATACCCCATCTCGTACATCATTGAAAATAGCTGAGATGTGGTGATGAAGTCTGGCGAGATGACAGAAGAATCTACTGCAAGATTCAAAATCGAACAGAACTTCAACTTTGAAACGGAAGCCTTCTTGTCGTGGATGGTAAAATAGAGACGATGTTTGTTTTTGTCGTAAGTCGTCGTGGAATAAACCTGTGATAACAGCGACATTGGGACTGCTTCAACCTGGGTTAAGGCTAAAACCAGGGGGAATATTTTAAACATTCCACAACCTGTAGCATATATGAGTCATATAAGAACGGATTAAGTTCAATGATCATATTTTGGTTAGGTCTATTGGTGAGCAAGGATGATGATGCCGTGTGTTCATGTACTAAAGAGGAAGTCACCATTGATGAATGAAGGAGATGATGAACACTATTTACTCGTCGTTCGAGAGACTTGAATGCTGGTAAGTTTGAGAGAATTGAATGCTAGTAAAAGACAAATAAGATGTTCAACCCTTTATATACCATTGCCTGGAGAGAGAAAATCGTGATGATTATGATGAGATCACTAAACGTCGCATGAAAAATCACGATGTGACAGGGTGGTTACTCCCAGATATACGTCAGCACGCATGGCTTTAGAAACCGTTCAAATTCACGCGCCTTAACCTTATCTTCAATCGGCGTTTAAAATTCCATAGTAGCCCCTCGTTTGGTTACAATTAATAACCCAAAACTCAAACCAAACAATAACCAGAATGTTGGAAAATAAAAATTTCCGTGCATAAGTGTGACAAAGATAAAGAAAGAAATCAAATGTGTATGGGATGTGAGTGATGTCTAATAATTAGATAGAAAGCAGAGGATTCCGGGCAAGAATCACTTCCTTCAAAGTCAAGAGAGAGTTGAAGTGCTTGTGTGGTTTCCCGAAAAATACGATCAACTGTTTGTTAATAAACATTGAAAGGCTTCTTGTAATCATAGGCTTAGGGTAGCTTATCTTCATCCGAACTTCGAGTTTCAACATAAAACCGAACGTTGGAAGAAGTACCTGTGAGACCGATGTGGTCTGTAGAACAGGTAGGTGGGTTTTATTGTTTTAGTGACTATAGAGAAATCAGAAATCTCCAAAAAAAAAAAAAAACTGGATCTCTTTGGGAAGAAATGCCTTGGTAGTAGACAATTTCATAAAAGATCACACAAAAATAAAAAGAGAGATTTCTTCAGGTAACCAGTAAGTTCTTGAATATATAATTCACCGTCAATTCATTTTTGGTGTTGGATATTGGGTTTCACTCAGCACGTGGTAAACGTATCTAAGATCACAAACACAGATGTTGTGTAACCATAAACCTCAGTGGTAAAGACCGAGAGTCTCAAGGGTTATGTTGGTGAACCGAAAGTAGATGGAGAATATAAGGAGGTGGCTAAAGAACCGAATGTACCTTCTGCTAGATAATCATGACAAAGCTGAGAAACTCTTTACTCACATGAGAAGAGTAAGGTAGCTCTAGACTGAGTAATATAAATTAGCCTGATTTGGAAGAAACGATGGGTGTTAATCGAATCATTAAGGCCTACTCAAGATCATAGAGACTTAAGACAACATGCAGCAGCATGCTTCTAGGGACCCTTAACAAGTTCATTTTGAAATAGAATCGTACCTTCCTTAGATCCACAGTCGATTGTATGGGTATTCAAATCACCTATGAAAAGTAAAGAAACGCACCAAATAGGCCAAACAGACAAACATACGAGACAAATAAAAATAAAAAAATAAAACAAAAAGATAAAATATTTTTGGAATTTCGAAATTTTCTGAAAAAGAATAAAAACTGAAAAATAAAATATTTTTGTAATTTTTAGATTTTCTGGAAAAGAATAAAAACAGAAAGATAAAATATTTTTGTAATTTCGAAATTTTCTGAAAAAGAATAAAAACAGAAAGATAAAATATTTTTGTAATTTTGAGATTTTCTGAAAAAGAATAAAAACAGAAAGATAAAATAATTAAGTTCAAATCAAAAGAGAGATATGCACATAGTATAGAACCGAAACCTTATTTTAACTAAGTGAAGTGAAATAGACCGAGCGTTCGGTTCATTTCGGTTCCAGAAAATTACGGAGTCGAGATAGACCGAGCGGTCTGTCCATTTCAGTTCCCTAAAAGTCTAGAGCCAAAATAGACCGAGCGGTCTGTCCATTTCGGTTGTCTAATTTTAATGAGAGTTTTAAGGATTCGGTACCGACTCTCCTTCCATCATGCCCAAGCCTTGTAAGATTTTGTTAAAGGTTGCTTCTGGTAAGGCTTTAGTAAAGATGTCAGCCAGTTAATCAGCAGATCGTACAAAGTGTACTTCCACGTTCCCATCTTCTACATGATCCTTGATGAAATGATAACGAAGTGCAATATGCTTGGTTTTTTAGTGTTTCACTGGATTATGACAAATCCTAATTGCACTTTCATAGTCGCAATAGAGAGGAATCTTCTTCATACTTATCCCATAATCTCTTAGTTGACTTTGAATCCAAACCACTTGGGACGTGCACGATGCTGCAGCAATATATTCAGCTTCGGCTGTGGATAACGAAACACAGGTCAGTTTCTTGGACTGCCAACTAACAAGTTTTCCATCAAGAAATTGGCATCCACCTGTAGTACTCTTTCTGTCCAGTCCACATCCTCCTAGATTAGCATCAGAGAAGGCTTGGATGAAGAATCCAGATCTTGCAGGATACCAGAGACCGAGAGATGAAGTTTTCTTCAGATATCGAAAAATGTTCTTCACAGCAAGCATGTGAGGTTCTCTTGGATTGGCTTGAAACCTGGCACAGTAACAAACAGAAAACATAATATCTGGCCTACTAGCTGTTAGATACATAAGGGACCCCGATCATTTGACGATAGAGTGTTATATACACAGCCGGTTTCTCCAAAGATTGGGTTAGCTTAGTGCCAAATGCCATAGGAACCTTCACTTTTGAGTCACCCTTCATTCCAAATTTTATCAGTAAGTTCTTTTTGTATGCTTCCTGGTTTATAAAGATACCTTCTGGTCCCTGTCTTATATTCAAACCAAGGAAAAAGTTAATTGGACCCGTTGTGCTCATTTCAAATTTAGTCTCCATCAACTTCCTGAATTCAGCTGTTAAGCTAGTATTCGTGGAGCCGAAGATGATATCATCAACATAAATCTGAACAATCATCAAATGTTCTCCTTCCTTCTTACGAAAGAAGGTTGGGTCAACCGAACCTTGTTTAAATTTTGACATTTTCAAGAAGCGAGTTAGCGTTGCATACCAGGCTCTCGGTGCTTGTTTTAGCCCATAGACAGCTTTATCCAGCACATAGCAGTGATCATGGTATTTTTCATTCACAAAACCAAGCGGTTGCTCAACATAAACGGTTTCTTCTAATTCTCCATTCAAGAAAGCACATTTGACATCCATTTGGAAAACTTCGAAGTTCTTGTGAGCAGCATATGCAAGAAAGATTCTGACAGATTCTAACCTTGCCACTGGAGCAAAGGTTTCTTCATAATCTATCCCTTCTTCTTGACAATATCCTTTGACAACCAACCGAGCCTTGTTACGAATGACATTCCCTTCTTTGTCTAGCTTATTTCTAAACACCCTTTTCAGGCCGACAACAGAAGCATCTTTCGGTGTAGGAATCAACCTCCAAACTTTGTTGCGTTCGAACTCATGGAGCTCATCCTGCATTGGTTGAACCCATTCTGAATGATCAAGTGCATCATTTACAGTTTTCGGCTCAATTTTGGAAATAAACGAATTGAACATACAAAATTCCACTTTAGAGAAAAATGTAGTTTGTTTCGCCTTCAGTTGAGATCAAGTAAGAACACTTTCTGAGGTTTCACCAATAATTTGTTCTTTGGGATGGTCTTTTGTCCATTTTACTAATGGAGGATAGCTTGGATCATATTCTGGATTCAATTCAGCTTCTACTTCCATATCAACATCTGACAGATCACCCTCACCTTCATCAGTAGAACTATCACTTTCTTTCTCCTTCTCCCCCTCGACCGGCGAAGTGAAATCTCTGTCAGTATCAGAGTCTGCATTTTTGGTGGAAGTTGGTTTCTCCCCCTCGATTTGACTGTCACTTGGTTGTTTTGGATCAATGTTTGCCCTATTAGTCGAACCTGTAGATGTAGGGGGTGAACTTGAATTCTCCCCCTCAACAGAAACTTCGGCTGTCTTAGAAGTGGTAGTGCTCTCCCCCTGGAATGTTGAATCTTTGTTTGGAGATCCTGTTGAGGACTTAGTACTTGGTGGTTCGTTTTCCATCTCTTTAGTAGCTTCGTCTACAACCTTCTTGAGATTATCGAGTTTGTTATCTGCTGCCGTTGCCTCTGAATGAATTGCCTTTTCTGGTTCATCGAATAGCCGAATGTATTCCTCAAACAGGTTGGATATGGGAACCAAGACCTATCCAGATTCAGGGAATATGTCTCCTAAGGCACTTTCAATCCTTTGAACTTTCTGCATATAATTGTCATCAAAGGTGACATAATAAGTCTCTTCAATTGTTTTGGAACGCTTATTCAACACCCTATATGCTTTTGATGACAGAGAGTAACCCAGAAATATGCCCTCATCGGCTTTAACATCAAACTTATTTCGGTTCTCTTTAGAATTAAAAATGAAGCACCTTGACCCGAAGATATGGAAAAATTTGACATTCGTCTTCCTATTGTTGATGATCTCATAAAGAGTTATGGAGAATCTCTTGTAGAGCAAGGACTGATTCTGAGTATCGCATGCAGCGGCAATTGCATCAGCCCAGAAGTATAAACGTAGGGAAGCGAAACTTAGCATGGTTCTGGCTGCTTCACATAACGAGCGGTTTCGTCTTTCAACAATCCCATTCTGCTGTGGTGTATAAGGGGCCGAAAAATTGTGAGTTATCCCCTTATCAGCCAGAAAATCTTCAAAATCCTTGTTTTTGAATTCTAGACCATTGTCACTTCTGATGTTTCTGACCGTCTTCTTTAGTTGTACTTCTCTTTGCTTGATGAATGCCTTCAGCTTGGGAGTAGCATCTGATTTCTGCTTAAGAAAGAAAACCCAAGTGAAGCGTGAAAAATCATCTACAGTTACTAGAATGTACTTACTTCTACCGATACTCTCTATAGCAGAAGGTCCACATAAATCAATGTGTAACAGTTCAAGTGCTTCCACTATCTTAGTATTGATGTGTGTAGGGTGGCTTCTTCTGCTCTGTTTACCCATCTCACATGCTGCACATAAATGCTCCTTTTCGAACTTGAGAAGAGGAAGACCTCGAACGTGATCACCAATCACTAATTTGTTGATATCTTTGAAATTCAGGTGTGATAGACGTTGATGCCATAACCAAATTTCATCGGTGTTTGCCTTTGATAGCAGACAGATAGCTGGTGTCCCTCGAATTCAGTTAAGATTCAGAGGGTACATTTCTCCCTTTCGTGCAGATTTCAGCAGTACCTTCTTGGATTGTTTTTCCACTATCTCAGACCCCTCATCATCGAATAATACCTTTAAACCCGTGCCTACAACTAATTGTGACACGCTGAAGTGATTGTGTTGTAATCCTTCTACATAAGCCACCTTTCTAATCGAGAAGTATCCATTAGTTATCATGTCGTATCCTTTGATTGTTCCATAGGAATTGTTTCCTAACTTACAGACCCACCATCTTTCAGAGACCGAAACTCTCTTAGCTCCTCATTCCTCCCTGTCATGTGACGCGAGCAGCCACTGTCTATATACCATTCGTCGTCAAACTTCTCGCCACTGATTACCTACAAATTCAAGCAGATTTAGGAACCCAAAGTTTCTTGGGTCCTGGTGAGTTTTTCCCAGAGAGAGGAATAACTGCAGAAATATCAACTAAAAAGGTTCATTTAATGAGAGTGGTTTAATCTTTTCTTTTAATGGTATACACCTTGATTTTTGTTTTATCTTCTTTAAATTTTAGTGTATCGGTTGGGGTTGTTTTTGATGGTTTAGGATTTTTCGTTTGATTCCTAGGTTTAGTAGAGGATTTCTTATTTTCCTTTTCAGAGTCTGATACCAGCTTTCCTTTTCCTTTGATGTCCTTTAAATAATTTGTTTCAACTTGGGACTTGGAGGATCCGTTACTAGGATTGGGACCGAATCTGGGTTGAGAACTGAAATCTAGGTCGAGGACAGAGTCTAGGTTCAGGACCGAGACATGACTTTCGGTTCTGGGATTTGGAATAGTAGGAATTTGGACTGAAATTTTCCTTCAACTTTTCCTTTCCCTTTTCCATGGATCCTTTCCTGAGAGGCTCATAGTTGGGTTTTTGAGAATTCCAATGCTTTTTGATTTCACTCAGATTCGTGGCGTATCTCTGATTTCTCAAGCGTTTCTGTTTAGCTAGCTCCTTCTGAGATTTGTGAATATTGAAGCCGGCCTTTGGATTCTCCTTCTGAGTTGCAGTTTTCTTACCTTTCTTTTTAGATTCTGTGCTCTTCTTAGTTTGAACTTTCGGTTCTTCCCTCTTGATTGGAACATCAAGATCAACCATTGGTTCCTCAGGAACATCTTTGGTTCCACTTGAGCTTGGAATATCGAAACTGGAGGGTTTGTTGATGGGTTCTGGTATGTATCTACCTTTGACTCTCCATGTGGTTTTCTCAGATAGCCCTACAGTCTCATCTGCGTTGTCAATAGGAGCAGACCAGAAATAGTCTTTGCATCCTTCAGCGTTATCTTCGTCAACTATGATCCTTAATTCTGCCGTTTGCCTTTGAGTGACTCTAGTCATAGCATAAACCTGATTTGGCACGGTCTGAACCTTTTGATAGACCAAGGCCTTTTCCTTGAGTTTTGGTTTCTGTTCTTTTGACAGATGAGCAAACTCAACGGAGTTTTCTGATATAAGAGGTTTTTCATTCTTGGTTTCAGGATTCAAAAACTTCGAAAAATCAACTTCATCCTCTACTGAGATTTCACTCATCTTGCTTTCCTCATCAAATTCAGATGAATTATCTAGGTTTATTTTATTATCTTGAACAATTTTGGCATTTGACAGATCGAATGTTTGTATAGTTTCAGTTTTAATCTTTTGCCTATCATTTTCATCTAAGATATTTTTCAACATACTCTTATGTTCCTTAGAATCGATGAAGGTTTCTATCTTATCCAGACCTAGCCTATACGAACTTGATGTCTATTCAGAGGAAACCTCTGATTCACATTCTACTATAACTTCAACTTCCTTAAATTCAAGAAAGGGTAAAATCATTTTATGAATTTTCTTTCCAATTTCACAGCTTAAATGTAATTGAGCAATGTTAGTGTAAAGACGCTTCGCAATTAAACAGAAAACATTTCTTTGTTTTAATAACTTTAAATTGTCTCTTTGCAAATAAATACATTCATCCCTAGCTCTAACTAACTCTGCCTCCTTCAGCTCAATCCACATTCTCCTTTCCTCACTTTTTGAAGGCACCCTGCCGAGTTGGTTAGTTAGGTTAGAATTTGCTAAGCGGGGTTGCATGAGGCTACTACTTAGGTTAGATAATTTAAAGTTTAATTCATTTAATTCTTCTTGATAATCAGTTTTTGAGATTTTAAGAGACTCAAGAATAGAATGTACCTTTTTGATCAATCGATCGCAGTCGTTGATCTTCTCACTCACCGGCTTGGCCGCAAAGCACTTGTTTTTTTTCAGGTTCGGTTCCGTATCTGCCCTTTTGGTTGATGGACCAGTAGTGACGATAAAGCACTTTCCACCCGAACCTTCATTCTTTGCCACATATGCCTTTCCATGAGTGGGCCTTCTAACCTCTTCGTCTTCAGAGTCGGTTGACCAGACTTCTACGCCACCGAACTCATCTTCCCCAGCATCCTCATTTACGATTAAGGCATTCATTGAGCTGTTGGACGCCTTTTTCTTCTTTACTTCTTCCAATTTTCGCATATAATACGCCTCATTATCTTCACAATCTCTTTTCTCAACCATCTTTCTCAACATGCAATCTTTGGCAAAATGGTTCTTGCCGTGACAATAGTTGCAGTCGTATCCAGAGTGTCCCGCAAGCTTGCTCTCCTTTTTCTCTTCATCCTTTTGAGAGGAGACTTTCGGTTCATCCTTCATCTTTTCAGAACTATAACTTCCCTGCCAGTTTCAGTTCTTGCTGACGGTAAATTTTCTCCTTGCAAATTTCTTTGAATTTGTGACCATCAAGGCATACTCCTCACTTGTAAGGTCGCATTCTGACATGTCTGTCTCTTCTTCTTCTTCTGCAGTACTTTTTTCTTTAGAAACAAGAGCCAACGATCCCACACCAGAGATCACTTTCGCTTCCTTGGTTACAACACTTTCATGAGACTTTAGTATACCTACTAGTTTCGCCAGCGAGTACAATTTGAACTGTTCATGCGCCTTCACAGTGGAAACCACAGCCACCCATTCTGGTCTTAGCCCGTTCATGAACGTTACTTTCTGTTCGATCAGCTTTCTCTCTATCCCATGATTGATCATCTTACTGAGGAGATGATTGAACCGATCAAAGGGCTGTACAAGCTTCTCTTCAGGTTTCTATTCGAAAACTCCAAATTCTGACAGCAACAGAGTTTGAATGGAATGTTCCAGGTCTTCATCAGTTAAGTAAAGTTCCTTCAACCTATCCCAAATCACTTTAGCAGATGTGCATGAACCTACTAGCCGAAAGGTATCAGATTGCAGGGCGTATCTTATCATTCACATGGCTTTAACGTTACACAAGAGCTTGTCCTTCTCATCCTGTGGCATCTTCTAAACATCCGTCACCAGCTTGTTGTAATCCGTTTGCGTCTTAACAGTCGTGTTTGTTCCCGAATGCACAAACGGTCCACGAGTGATAGCTTCCCAGATGAGATAGCCATTGTCTTCAGATCCAACTACGTAATCTTCAAAGTGATGAGCCCATACTTCGTAGTCTTGAGTATAGAGTATGGGTACTCTGGTTGTTGATCCGATGCTATTTGAGATGTTTATTGGGTTTGTATGCGAATCATCATGAGACATGGTGAGCTGCTCAGAATCAAACCTGTAAACTTGAGATTAGGGTTTTATCAAAAACAGAGTTATCGTCGATATGAAGACGACGACTTCTATTTATACGATAAAAGCGGAAACCCTAAAGTATTATGAATACAAAAGTAATGTGTATTTATCACACAACCTCCCGCACTTATACCAATTTTTAGAACAAATTTCTTTTAGGATCATATGATTCTAAGCAGGATATTAAATAAGAACGTAATAAAGAACACAAGTATGGCACTGAATATGTCATATGATAAATGCGATAACACCTCAGAAGAGCTCGATAAAGAACTTCAATCTGTAAAGGTGTTTAGGGTTACAAGAATCTACGTAATTAATAATCGTTATCAATATACGCATACATACATGCATATATATACTATAACCCTAACAGCTAATCTAGATAACAACCAAACTAATCTAGATAGACACGGATGGACAGGCCCAATCCGGATACAAAATATATGGCCCAAGACGCAACACAAATAGACTCAACAATGCCATACTCCAAGTATGCACACTATGTTTGTCTATGATCTTTACTTTGTCAAATAGATCAATTGAACATGATTCCAATGATGCTCATTTCACAATCCCAAATCCTTATTGTAAATGTAAGAATTCCTAATTCCTACCATTTACCAAAAATCTATTAGATTTTAAACTTATATGCACTGATCCTCTCATAATGATTATGCACAAGGTCACCAAGAGTTTCCTCTTTTCAGAAAATGTCAATATGGACCTGGAAAAATTAACACTATACTTCCAAATGTCCCTGAGCAACCAATCTTTGGCAAACCTCAGATTGTCCTCGACAATTTCTTAATCGCTTTAGTCATATCCGGATCTAGACTTTTCCCTTCTAAATGCCCTGAGCATTTGTAAAATTTAGAAAGGATGAATATTATAGCACATGAAATCGATCCTATATCTGAAGCATATGGGACACGATTCATGATGTATCACATAAAGACATGATACCAGACCAGTCTTTTGCTACAATATTTATTATTTGCCATGTTTTCAAAATTTAACTATGAAGAGGGATGCCGTAATCATAGCCGAATTTTGATAACGCAATATGTATATGTATATATATATATAGAGAGAGAGAGAGAGAGAATTTCTGTAAGTTGAACCATTCCAACATAAAATACACACACACACACACACACACACACACATATATATATATATATATATATATATATATATATATATATACTTGACTAAAGATGATTAAAATCTCAATCTAAGCTTTTAGAATTGAATTGAAGTATAATTTCCTCTCCCTTAATTATAGCAAAACAATTTTTCAACCCCTGCAACTTCACGAATTGAAACTTTTATTTTTCTATAATTAACATTGCTAGCTTTGCAATAATAATAATCATAATTATCATGCTCCCACTAACATGATGATTATTAGCATAACACTTATGCTCCCACTAGCTTTGACATGTATTCAGAAATCGGTTGGACTTCTAAAATTTAGATTCATACAGCTTTCCGTAGATAGCTCACATGTATGTCTAAACAATTTCAAGAACTATGAAAAGGGATGCCGTAATCATAGTCTCATTTGTTTAGACCTTTGCCATTTCTCACAAGTTCATGTTAGTGTGCCGGTTAACCACACACGCTCCACTAACAACTTTTGAAAATGCAAATAACACAATTTCTATCTACTTAAAATCTACTTAGTGAAAGTGTTTCCTCACCATCATTCTCATGAATCAGAGAGAAACCTTATACACTTAGATTTTATGGTGTATGAGTTCCTATCCATGTGAATTTGTCAAAGCCATAATCACAAGACAAGGTTAGTGACAAACTCAGCCTTACATGGATTAAACTTGTTAAATCTTAATTTCTTGTCACCTGGTAGCACGAGGCCCACCAATGCTTCTAAGTTGTTATGCACACAGTTTAGAACTAACAGAACTCACATGCATAGTCAACTTAATAGGAACAGACACAGAAACAAGAATTATGTCAACTTAATAGGTTGCAAACCTTAAGTCGTGTGCTAGTGATAAATCTCAGGTTTTACTCTTGATTAAATCTTGAAATCCTTTCAGGATCTTTAAGACTCCCACTGTCCTCTTGACATATAAGTTTCCCTATTCAAGGACCATTCCTTGACAAACCAAATATTCAAGGGATAGTGCGGATTCTTATCAAGATAAACACTTCACACAATTGGTCTTAGTTGGTCTTTGTCTAATCCAAGACATCACAACTTACCAATTTCAAATGTACAAAAGTAGAAAACATTTTACACTACATTTGATAAGTGTTTTAAACCTTACTTTATGTCACTCAATGTTACAATCTTCGAGTATGACTCTAAGAGTTGTTTTGGAATGAAGTGTGATTCACCTTCTTGATTTTAACCATTCCAACAATTCAAGGCCCCTCTTCTTAGTCATAACAATGCACTAAGATATCCTTAGATTATGAATTTGTGATATGGTATCTTAATCATTAAGATGATCATAAAACACGATACTAAATTACTCTCCCATCTTTTCAGATTTGAGAAACTTTTATCTTTCTGCTTAATTTGATTCTTTCCCATTCGTTCTGTCACATATTGAGAACTTTTCAATGCTTCAAAATTTTACTTAAACTTGTAAGTATAACCATATTTACTAAGCTTTAGTAAATCATGACGAATAGTCTTATCAATATTTGTGGTGGACTTGACCAATGCACAAGCATGTGTACTCGATCACTTTAGTCCTATCCTTGTTCACATGAGGAATTAGTCTTAATTTTCCAAAGATGAAAATTCTCATCCATCATACAATACAGCTTATATGATTCCAAGTTTCGGTCCAATTGAAACTTGGGTGATGAGAACCTTTCCTCATGAAAGGCCCAAGTTAGTGGTTTGGTCTAGGCTTTACACTGTAATAGTAGGGAGTATGTTAGTAGTGTGTTTTGTGGTTAGTTTATGGTTGTAATGAGTTTACGGCCGTAAACTCTTATCGGTCGTGGTCCCTATATATATAGAGGGTTAGTCAGACGTGGTTGGTTGTTGATGCCTTTAGTGTTCACGGTTTTCCATCAAGTTGTACTAGACGTTTATTGATATAAAACGTTTGCAAGCTTGGTTTATTCTATTTTTGCTTCTATTATTGCTTTGTGTGTTTTGTGTTTGCTATTGATCTCTAGTAAGATCCTTAATTTGGACTTTACAATTGGTATCAGAGCAGAACCAATGTCAAAGCATTCTACAATCGATTTTGGAGCGAGTTCTTATTGGCTTGAGACTGTATTAGCGTTTTTCTGCAAAAAGGGTTTTTTTTTCATCGAGAAACTGAAAAACTTGTTGATTACGGCTTAAGCTTACGGCCGTAATCTCTGTTTACGGCCACAATCCCATCAAAGATCTTGGGCCGTATACTTCAACCGGAAAGCTTTGGATCGTGAATCTTCAACCGCATTCTTGAACCGTATTCCATCTCGACCGCAAACCTCGAGTTTACGGCCGCAAACTTCGGGTTTACGGCCACAAACCTAAATTGGGCAGTAATCTCATTTTAACAGCAAATTAATTTTTATTTTAATCTTAATTAATTTATTTCACAATAAAAATGGAATCTCAAAGTCAAACTCATTTTCAAGAACTTGATGTTGTTATGGGTACCACCACGTGAATTCCAAGGTTAATGTCTGCGGATAGGTTTCCCGAGTGGAAGTACAGAATAGAGAAGTACATAAAAATGAAAGATTTCAAGTTGTGGAAATGCGTCATCAAGAATCCAGTCAGAGTAACCACTACAGTTACGGGGCAAGTGGTTGATAAGAAAATATAAAATTACATTGATGAAGACTTTTGAGAGTGTGGAGGAGCAGGAAAAGGCGTTGGCCATCTTGTCCATGGCCTTGCCACCAGACATTGCTCAAGAGTTCAGAGAGTATACGTCGGCTAAAGCTTTGTGGGAAGCCCTAATTGAGGTGTATGAAGGGAATGAAGATATGCGAGAGAGTCGCCAGGACATACTGCGACAACGTTTTAATACGTTTAATTATGTTCCTGGAGTGACCCTTGAAACACAGCTGCAGCGGTTCACAACTCTCAATACAGAAATTACTGTGGCTGGGATTTTCTACACAAAGTCAGAAGTAAACAAGAAGCTACTAAATGCTCTCCCAAAATCTTGGGACATGAAAGAAAACTAAGGATCTCAGTCGCCTCTCTCTCGCTGAAGTGATGGCAGTCATCAAGGCGTGTGATATTGATGAAAAGCAGTGGGAAATTAACCATGTGAACTCGTATTCAGCTGCGAATCTTGGCATCTCCTCTAACAATGCGCTTTCTTCTTTTTCTGTTTCTCTTCCCTCTGCAGGTTCATCTTTTAATCAGCCTCCTTTGCAAGCTCAGATTCAAACTTTTTAAACTCCATCGGCTTCCTCTGCTTCAGCCATTCCTCTCTCGCAGAATCAATCATTTATGGCTGCTCAAGCTGCTTCATCCTCAACTGGAGCTTCTTCTTCAAAGGGAAAGGAGGGCGATGAGAATCTTGCTCTTCCTTCGGGGCTTGTCAATTGCTACAATGCGCTTGTAGCCGGGGATCTTCCACCTCAACTGTCATTTGCCGATCTTGATAAGATTCACCCTGAAGACGTTGAGGAGATGGATATTACATGGCAAATTGCCATGGCAGTTTTTAGGGCGAAAGAATTTTCCAAAAAGACTGGAAAGAATAACTGGGGGATGAGTGCTGACAAGAAGGTTGGGTTCAGCAAGGGAAAGCTATGATGTTTCAACTGCCACGAGCCAGGGCATTTTGCTCGTGATTGTCCACAGCCAGACAAAAGACTAAATAATGATAGGACAGTGGTTACAGTTGGAAACAATCGAAGTGGTAATCAAATAAACAATGAGAAGGCTATGGTCGCTCAGTCATTTGACTGGGAAGATCAGATGCAAGCCCTGAACCTGTCTGGACGTGAAACTGTCCACCTGGCACAAGTTTGTGATGATGCCCCGACAGAGATTGTGGCAGCTGAAGATAAGATGATGGAGCTGCAGTTTGCATTGATGGTATCCTCTTCTCATGAACCTAATTCAGCCAAGGTAAGTCTTCCATCATGCTCTCAAGCCTGTATTGATTATGTTAAAACTATGCATGAGAAAATTGAGACATTAGGCAGTGAAGTAGAAAATCTTAAGATTCTTCGTGAACTTAATGACAAATTAATAAGGGACGTAGAAGACCTTAGATATGAAAGGTGCCAACTTAGAAAAGGTCAAAAACCACTCAAAGCTCAATTGGAATAAAAAATTAAGGACTTTAGGAGACTTCAGGAAGACTACAGTAATAAATGTGAAAATTAAGATTATGTAGTGAAACAGAATGCTGAACTAGTGGCTGAAATTGAATCTTTGAAAGGAAAGTTTGAAACCGCCAAGCTTGATGTTAGAAAATATGATTTTTCAAGTGAGGTAGTTGCAAACATGATAGACCACAATATGCAATTTAAGAAGAATCAATCAAAGGGTCTAGGGTATAACCATGTCCCCCTCCCTTCAATCATTCATATCTGCCCAAGCCTTTGTCCAAAGAAGAGATTGCCAATGAACCATTTATGGTTTATGGCAAATCATCTGGTTTTATTTCGGTAGGATTTATTAATGTTGAAAATACTAACATTTCTACTTCTCCTACAGATCAATCCTTGAATCAGTCAAAGCACGAAGTTGAAGGATATGTTTCTAAAAATAAAATCGAGTCTAAACCTAAAGTTTTAGTTTTAAATAAAGACAATATGTTTTCTGATGTTTCAAAAGACAATTTTTTGTGGTGGTGTTTCTATTTCTTCTGATACTGTTTTGAATGGTTTGAAAAAGTCTGAGTTGAAAAATTTGGTTGACAATTTTGATGTGTGTGATAATGATTTTGAGAAACCATCAACTTCACAAACTACTCCATCTAATGTACCCTCGCTTGCCTCACAACCTAATTCTTGTTCATGTTCTTGTGAGAGAAGTAGGGGTGATTGTATGGAAAACAAATCTGATCAATGTAGAACAAGTTATAACAATAACAAACAGATTTGTTTCAATTGTGGTGTTGGTGGTCATATAGCTAGAAATTGTCAAAATCATATGTTTGTACATTTCGAATTTCCAAGAGGAGAGAACGAATCTAGAGGAAGGTCTTTAACTAGAAAGTCCTCTAGAAATCGTTCCCGGAATGGTGAAAGGAAAAATGATTGAAGTAGAAAACGAGCCATTTTTCAAAAACATAAAAAGGTTTTTTTATCACAAAGTCCCAGGCAGCTTGCCAAAACCGAACATGGCCAAGCCAAGATCGGTTTCGTCAAGGGACAGCAGTGAGTCTTCAACCAAATCTGGTAGAAAACCCACATGCCCTAAGCAAATTGATACTCATTCAATCTAAAAAACATACGGGACAATTAGAAAACCCAATTATCAATGGATTCCCAAACAAGTCTCCAATTCATCCTTCGTGTCCTCTAAAAATTCCAAAAGTTATCAATCTGAAAAGGCATCGGGATCACCCAGGAAAATAATGATCTGGGTTCCCAAATCTAATTAAACCCGCACATTTTGTAGGGACAGTTGCTGGGAAATGTTGTCAGACCCTGGTTCGTCGACAGCGGTTGTTCCCGACATATGACAGGAGATATTGCCCAACTGTACAACATTCAATCATTTAATGGTGGATACATCTCTTTTGTGGGCGGAGAAGGTGGTAAAATCACTCAACGAGGAACTGTATCGAACGGGGTTTTAAGTTTCGAGAATGTTAATTTTGCTCCCAAGCTGAAGCATAGTTTGTTAAGTGTTTCTCAGATTTGTGACAAGGGCTATTATATGCATTTCTCTGATTAGGAATGCATGATTCTCAAGCCAGGTTTTGTTATCCCAGAGGAGTGGATTCTTGTAAAATATAAAAGGGATGGGAATGCCTATATCATTGATATGAATAGCAATCTTCCGGAACAAGTTACGTGTCTTTTCTCCAAGATCTCCGAACAAATTGCAATGTTGTGCCACAGAAGACTAGGTCATGCTAATGCCAAGAACTTGAATCGTCTTGCGAAAAATGAGATGGTCCATGGTTTGCCTGTCAAGGACTTTGTTACGTTTGAAAAATGTGTGTCATGTGCCCAAGGAAAGCATCATAGAAAACCACACCTGCCAAAACAGGTCAACTCAATTAACCAATTGCTTCAATTGCTTCATATGGATCTATTTGGACCAGTAAATGTTCTTAGCATCAACAGAAATTCTTATTTCCTGATTGTGATCGATGATTTCTCTCAGTTTACGTGGGTTTTCTTTCTATCCAACAAAGCTGGAGTTGCTGATTTGATCAAGAAGTTTATTGTATTAGTTGAAAACCAATCAAGAAGCTTATTGTATTAGTTGAAAACCAAACTAACAATCAAGTGAAGGCGCTTCGTACCGACAATGGAATAGAACTCAAGAACTCTGTACTCGATCATTTTTGCGTGGAAAAGGGTATCCCGCGTCAATTCAGTTCTGCTCACACACCCCAACAAAATGGTGTTGCTGAAAGAAGGAACACAACGTTAAAGGATGCTGCAAGGACGATGCTATGTGATTCAAAGCTACCAGTTTTATTTTGGGCCGAGGCGATACACACTGCCTGTTATGTTCAGAATCGAGTGTTGATCAACAAAGCTCAGATGAAGACCCCGTATGAGCTTCTCTATGGTCACAAGCCATCAGTCAGTCATTTCCATGTGTTTGGCTGCCCTTGTACACTTCTTCACTTAGATGCCAACCCGAAGTTCAATGCAAAAGCCGATGATTGTTACTTCGTAGGGTATGCTGCTCGCACAACCTATAGAGTCTACAACAAGAAGACAAAGCAAATTGTGGAATCGTATGACGTGCGTTGGTTGGAAGAAAACGAGACGGACGCTAGAGTGGGTCCAGATTGGCTGTTTGATTACACATCCTATTCAAATCAATAAATGTGTCTTCGAGTGGCTCATCTAGATCTGTTTCTGGTTTGAAGAAGATTTCTGAAGACGAAGACGAAGACGAAGAAGTTGTTTACAGATCTCCATCTGAATCCCCTTCTTCATTCACAGAGAAGTCCCCGGTTTCATCTGAGGGGGAGTCCTCTGTATGCCGGAGGGAGAGTTCTCGGCTTCACCAGAGAAGGAGCCATCTGTGCATCTTGATAGTCCTAAATCTCCAGTCCAAAATGATACACCTAATGCTGAAGCCACACTATCTACACCTATGGAGAGAGAGTTCACGCCCAATGACGCTTCTGCAACCACATCAACCTTTATGGAACTACTCTTTCCTGAATTTATTTCTAATGAGTTCGTGGCAGAGCCTTTTGGAGCGGATTCATCAGCAAATAAAGGAGGTATCAACATTCACACTCTTCCCATCTCTCTCAATGATATCAGCCAAGAGATACCCTCAAGAGTACAACATGATCATCTGATCGATAACATCATTGGTCAGCTGGGTGACGGTGTTAAAAAGCGAAGTCAGAGTGGAGATGTGAATACTTGTCTTTACTCCTGCTTCATTTCTCAAATAAAGCCTAAGAATGTTGAAATGGCTCTAAATGAGCCCAGCTGGGTAGATGCAATGCATGAGGAACTGCATCAATTTGAAAAACTTGGTGTTTGGAAGTTAGTTGAGTAACCAAAGGGCAAGAAGTAACTTGACACAAGATGGGTTTATCGCAATAAGCAGGACGATTTAGGGGTTATTGTGCGAAATAAAGCTCGATTGGTGGTTCGTGGGTTTCGACAAGTCGAGGGTCTTGACTACACTGAAGTCTATGCTCCAGTAGCTCGCCTGGAGGCTATCCGTATCTTTCTAGCATATGCTTCTTACATGAACTTTACTGTGTATCAAATGGACATCAAGACCGCCTTCTTGTATGGCAAGGTGAAGGAAGAAATATACGTTGATCAACCTCCTAGGTTCGTTGAATCAAAATTTCCTAATCATGTCTACAAGTCGGACAAGGCATTGTGCGGGTTACATCAAGCTCCTCGAGCGTAGTACGCAACTCTAACAAAGCATTTGCTCGAGCATGGTTATTCACGTGGCACTATTGATCAGACTTTGTTTATCAAGCATGTTGGAGATGATCAAATTCTTGTGCAAATCCATGTTGACGATATCATCTTTGGGTTAAATAGTCCGCAGCTTTGCAAAGAATTCGAAGGTGTAATGAAGAAACGGTTCGAAATGAGCTCGTTGGGAGAAATGAACATGTGTTTTGGGGCTTCTGGTCAAACAAAATTCAACCGGAATCCTACTACATCAAGCCAAGTATGTGGAGGATATTCTTGAGAAGTTCGAGTTTCGCGATGCTAAGTCTGCTTCAATACCAATGGCAGAACGACCTCTTCTGACTCCAGATCCTGAAGGCGAATCCGTAGATCAGACTCACTATCGATCGATGATCGGATCGCTGATGTATCTTACTGCAAGCCGACCGGATATCATGTTTGCAGTGTGTCAATGCGCACGTTATCAGGCGAATCCTAAACTTTCACATCTTATTGCTGTCAAAAGAATTTTTCGGTATATCAAGGGAAGCCCAAAATTGGGTCTTTGGTATCCGAAGAATTTTGAATTTGATCTTTATGCTTTTGCTGACAGTAATTATGGAGGCTGTGAGCTTGAAAGGAAATCAACCTCAGGAGCATGTCAATACCTAGGTGACAGACTAGTTTCGTGGCAATGCAAGAAGCAACACACTGTCTCAACTTCCACAGCGGAGGCGGAATATGTTGCTGCATCGGCTTGCTGCTCTCAAGTTATCTGGATCCAACATCAGCTATTGGACTACGGTTTGAATTATCTAGAAACCCCTATTTACTGTGATAATGAAGCTGTTATCCAAATTGCCAAAAAACCCAGTCCAACACTCTAAGACCAAGCACATCGACATTAAAATTCATTTCATCAGAGACTGTTACGAACGTTCGCTAATCAGGCTAGAACAGGTCCACACTGATAATAATGTGGTGGATTTGTTCACAAAGCCATTTAACAAAGCTCGCTTCGATGTGCTTGTAGGCTTTCTGAAAATGATTCGTTTTAAGGATTAAGTTTTAAGGACTTGACAAACTTTGACCTAGTTAGATCCGTTTGACCTGATTTCACGACGCTCGGATAGGTTGAGCAGGGAGATATACATGGGAATCTACCGGTCACATTAAATAACCCGTACCTAAAACTGTGGATTCACTTTTCCTTGATGTGCGGATTATGTCCTTAATTCCGTTTGGATGGTGCGACTGGTAAATTCCGATAAATTAGGTCTGTAGAAAATTGTTTTCTTTCTCTCTGTATGTCAGTCATATGTTGCCTCCTCTGCGTGATCGGGAGATCCGACCTGGAATGTAACATATGCAACTCTATTTCTCTACAAATAATATCTATGAAATTCTTCTTATCTGTTATCAATATTCTATCTCCTTTGCGTGACTTCTAATCCGACCTAGTACACAGCATATGCAACCTTCTACTTCTCAATCCCTCTAAAACTATAAGTAATAACAATCTGAATCCATCATCTCTCCTAATGATTTTCTGCTCACCCGATGTAAGGAGTACTCTGGAAGTTCTTGATGACTGGGGCATATCAGGAAGCGGGAAACACGTTCTAGTACAATTAAAATTGAACAAATACAGATTGTCCGTAGATCTCGCTGCTCGATTTAGGTAGACAACAATATCCCTGGTTGTAGTCAGTTAAATGGTCATAAGAAAAATCTATTTAAGAATTAGGGTCAATCATGATAATAAAGTTTTAATTAGATATATGCATGTATCATGTCATTGGTAAATTGTCCAAATCTTGTCACAAATTTTTCGTGTTTAAGTGGACCACAATACTGACGATCGATTAGACGAAAATGTGAAGATAAGGGTACTGACAAGTGGAATAAGACTGTCTAACAACTTTGATCCCAGCGTCACAAATTCAGTCTATTTTCATTTTTATTTTTTATTTTTATTTTATTTTATTTTTAATTAATTTTATTTCAATTTTTAGTTGTTAAAAATAATAAGTTTTTATTTTATTATTTTATTATTTTATTTTTATTATTATTTTCAGTTTATTTTATTGTACATAATTAAATATTTTTATTTTTTATTTTTATTTTTAATTTTAGTTTTAATTTTATTTTTATTCTTTTACCTTAGTAAATATCCTCAAAAAGAATTGGTTTAAAATTTTTGGCTGTGTTGGACTCTACTAAATACTGTGAAGTTATCAGGTAAATTGTAAAACGGGTATAAAAAGGAGTTTACCGCCGGAATCTTCTTCATTCTCAAGATTCCGGCCGCAAACCCCAATATACTCTCTCTCTCTCTCCTCAAAAAAAAATTGTCAAATTTTGCAAATCCAATCCGTTAATCTCGAAGGTAATGAGTTCTAGATCATAAATATATAGTTTATTCTGTGATTCACCGTTCCATTTGAGCAAAAATCGAGAAAAAGGACTGCGACGGAGTTTACGGCCGCAAGCTTGGGCCGTAAACCCTGTTCTTGAGCCGTAAATGTTTTTTTGACCGCGAATTGCTTGCGGTAGCAAACCTCGATTGATCATTGTGTTATTTTGGGACCGTACACTCTTAATTAAATGCATTTTTCATGGTTTGATCGAGTTTCGTGTTCATCGGCTGTAAACACAATTCTTCGGTCGTAAACTGTTCCTGGGCCGTGAACTGTTGTTTACCTTGAACTCATGTTGACTACCAAATTGGATTTAATTTAAATGAATATTTTTTTAATTTTTGACCCATGTTTTTAAATAAAATAATTAATATTATTTTTTTGGATCAAAATTAAAATTAAAATATTTTGGTTATTCGTTGGCATCTACTCGTGTCTTACTTAGTGTGGTTGAGTGCAAGAAAATGGCAAACTTGAAATTTGCGGATATGCACAATCTCTCTATTTTCCTTGCGGATCCTCTAGCTATTCATTCGGATCTCCGATCAATGATTCACAGACTTCGGGAGTGCTGTTTGGCGTCTGCTATTATAGCAAATTATGTTGTCTATCAGAACTTAATCAGAGAATTTTGGGCGACTGCAAGCATAGATATGAGTGATGCCGGTCACTTTACTGTTAAAGCTACAGTTCAAGGTCGTGAAATTGTGATTAATGAAAGCTTTATCAGAGAGATGTTGTTGATTGATGATCAACCTAATTACCCCATGGAGATTGGAATTGAAGACACTCAAAGAATTCTGAGGAGAATGAGTTATGAAGGCACTTCACCTCCAACATTGAAGAAACTTTTACATCCGTACTGGAGGTTGTTAGCACACGTATTTGTTAGCTGTATTTTAGGGAGGAGATCGGGAGCAGATGAGATTTCTCTAAAGAATACTGGTGCCATTGTCTCTCTCGCCGCAGGAATAAAGTTCAATTTCTCGAGATTTATTTTGGATGAGTTTGTTGTTAACATTCGAGCCTCAACTCGGGATACCTTCTTGTTGTATCCTAGATTCATTCAGCTGTTCATCGAGACTCAATTTCCGGATGTGCGAAAGGAAGGTGATGTTTTTTATATGAAATCATTGGGTCTACACACTATAGGACTCATTAAACAGAATCGAAAAGGAAATTTTATCTTTCAAGGAAAATATCCGCTCGAAAAGTTTGGAAAGCTCACTGAGCTAAATGAGCCCACAGAATCTTATGGTTCATCTGAACAGACCTCCTCTGAGCCTGCATCTTCTGAGAAGTCAACTCCAAACAACATTGTTATTGATGTATCTGAGGATGAAAGTACTATGAAGGAAGATACTCCTACTCCTGACTCACATGTGGCTGAGGAACATGGCGAAACGTCTAATCTTGCTCAAGGCAATAATTCAGGAATGCACACGGAGTTTGCAGAAAATGTTGATGGCAACAACAATGATTCTGTTGATGATCTTGATCTCTCTGGTTTTGATCATGATGACATTGCAGCTTCTCTAGCTAGCAGTGCCAACTTGGTGTCAAATGAGAATCTTGACACTATCTTTAACAATGTCGATGATGTTGTTCTTCCAACTACTGAGACAAGGGACTCGAATGAAGTTTTTGAAACTGCAACCCCTACTTCAGGTCAAATGGCAAGTGTTTCTATTCCAATGGAGACGGTTATGGGCTGTTCCCCTCCTGTTTCTATTCCTCCTACCTCAGAGCCGTTTGTGAGTGATTTTGCAACGACACAATCTGATCAACCCCCATTGAAAAGAAAAAGAAGGGATCTGAGGCAGGGTAAAGTAATTGAAAGACTTGTTAGCAGCCTCCCAGTACTACCTACTACTACCAGTCTCACCACAACCAAACTGTTTTCTATGGGTCCATACACTACTTTTGAGGTTGGTGGTTCCTCTATTCCACCAGGGTTTACTCCTCCTCGTTCAGATCATGATGAAGCTTCTGTGAGATTGGCTATGCTTTTGGCTGAGGAGCAATTTTTAATGCCTTCTCCTCGTGGTAAGGGTGTTTCTATAGGAGATGGTCGTTCTGGAGGAGACAACCTAACCATCTCAGGGCTACAGAAGGAGATATCGGTGCTGAGTTAGAAAAACATTGAGCTTGATATTCAAGTGTCAGAACTTCGAGCTGAAAATTCAAAGCTTAGTGTTCAAGTGTCTAAGCTTCAGTCTGATAATTCAAACCTTGGTGTGCAAGTAGCTGATCTTACTAAGGATAAAGAGCTAAAGTCAAAACAGATTTCCGATCTCCAAGATCACTTTAATTTATTAACTTCAAGCTATTTTGAGCTGAAAAGGAAACTTGAAGAATACTTTGGTGATAAATACCAGACATCAGTTGGTTTATATAAGATTAATCTACATGTTCAAGCTTTCCCAGTCTCTCTGCCAATAGGTCAAACATCAGGAGCTGTTAATCGTGCTGAAGATGAGCCTCCTCAAGCTCCACATGTTTCAGCAACCATTCAGGATGCTCAAGAGGAAGCCACTAAGAAAGGACAATTGTTGTTCAAAAGAAACTCTAATCAGAATGCTTCTTGGGATGAACCTGCGATTATAATGACTGATCTTGAAGTTGTTCGATTCAGAGACACTTTCGGTGATAGGTCAGGGATTTCTTCGTGGGGATTTCATGCTCCTCTCAACATGTGGATAGTGTTAAGGAAAAGTGGCAATTATGAACTTTATAGGGACAATCATGACTTCAGTTCATGGACTAGAGTCGATCTGACTGAATTATCTCAAGCTCCTTTCTCCAATTTAACAAACAATCCTCAGGCGACTCAGTTTAAGCATTTCCTTGCAGATCAAGTCAAGAAAGGGTTTCCATCCATGAAAACTGTTGAGTCTATCATAGAAGAGCATCCTGATGTACTTGATTATGAAACTGATAAGCCTTTGAAAGTCGTGATGTGGCCCGCAACCAAGCAGGTCAAATAGTTCCCTATTCTTAAACATTATCAAGATGGATCTCTAAGCTCTATAGAGTGTTGGGTCTTTGATGAAGTTACTTTCGTTGCGGTCATCAAGCTCAAGAATGGGTGCATTCAACTCTACGACCGAAGAGATTTGTTACAATTTCGACAATGGGACATTCATCACTTAAGCAACTTTCAGATTTTGGTTGCAGAGGATGCTTTTAAAGATGCTGCGAAGGTGTATACAACTATGGCTACTGAGATTCTTAACAAACGGATGTGGAATGGAGCAATGGGGCAAGCGGACATCATGGTAGTCACTAAAGATTAATCTTGAGCTAGTCCAAATCAAGGGGGAGATTGAAAGGCCCAAGTTAGTGGTTTGGTCTAGGCTTTACACTGTAATAGTAGGTAGTATGTTAGTAGTGGGTTTTGTGTTTAGTTTACGGTTGTAATAACACCTTACGGCTGTAAACTCTTCTCGGTCATGGTCCCTATATATATAGAGGGTTAGTCAGACGTGGTTGGTTGTTGATGCCTTGAGTGTTCACGGTTTTCCATCAAGTTGTACTAGACGTTTATTGATATAAAACGTGTGCAAGCTTGGTTTATTCTATTTTTGGTCCTATTATTGCTTTGTGTGTTTTGTGTTTGCTATTGATCTCTGGTAAGATCCTTAATTTGGACTTTACACCTCATTTGGTAAATTCATACACTACCACAAATGAAAGAATCAAATCCACTTTCCAATATTGCTATTACTAAGCAACAATTTTTCACAAATGTCATTGTAAGGATACTTTTAAAATAAATAAAATGAAAACCCTTTTTTTAAACTTTTCGGAAAAACTTATCCTTACAATCCATATGAAAATCTTGTTGTTATCTATTCCTAATTAATATATCATAACTCTCAAGCAACAGCTCAAAATTCTGGTCACCGAACCATGCGATCGAAACCCATCTTCGCAATCAGAATCAACATATACTTCCTTTAAGCTTCCTATCTTTTCTTTGATTCTTAAAAACATCAACATGTGACCCATTCACATTATGTAATAAGAATCTCCAAATAGGAACTTAATAGAGTTAGACGGTGGACTTTAACTGAAGTAGAGTCAAACTTCTTGACTTGATCAATCTTATGATCTTACAGGTAAATATGGCAGCTTCGCAATCAGTGTCCCTCCCTTTAGCAATAAAACATATGGACCCTTTGTTAATGGCACATGAGACTATCTCAGACTTATCCTTTCTCTTTAACATTTGGTCAACCGAGTTGACTATGGTCGATCCCTTTCCATTAGGAAGAGAAATCCTTTTCTAGATATCCAATGCTACCATTGTCAGTGTCCATTTAAGGTTTGGGAAGTTGATATTCTAACAAAATTTGCTTTACTAGTGTTCCAAATCATTGCTGATTCCGCAGCACCAAGCAAATAGATAAGATCACTAAGGGTCATGTCATAGTCTGTCTCATAGTAGTCCCTAAGGGACTCACTATGTTACCAAGAAAGTGATTGAACATCCAACTTTCACAAGACTTTGACACCCAACTCTCCCGACTTGTCAATATGTGACTTTGTATCCAAGATGTGAGCATACGTAGACTGTGCTTGCCAATAGGGCTTGAGTGACCTTAAACTTGTGGGTTAGGGAGAATAAATAGAGGAGGTGGAGGAAGAGAAGCATGATGTTGAGGGACATCATCTTTAAGAGGAAAGCTTGTTCCAAGAGATTTGGGAAGATCATAGTTGTCTGAACCAGACATCTATAATGGGAGATAATCAAGTTATTTAATTCAAAATCCTTAATATAATATATTAAGGCTAGGACCCAACACAATATCTTATAACTTGGAAGATGGATGTCGTAATCCAAGCTATAAAATATTTGAAGGTAGGCGAATGACGATTCACCAATTTCCACCATGAAAAACGAAATAATTTATTAGGTTTTAATTGGATTTGAAACTCCTAGATCTTTTGAGATACATTGAACTTTTCAATGGCATGTTTTAATATCTAGTGTGTCCTCTCAAATTTTGTGACCGGGATGTCGAGGATCACAAAACAAGGTGTGAATAACCATACTAATTCACTTGGTACCCTTAACATTATCACCTAATCAATGTGTCGGTTAACCACACACGCTCCATTGATCTATGACAAACATTAAGTCACCCTTCGTGATCCTTACTAGTCCAAGTTAGTGTGCCGGTTAACCACACACGCTCCACCAATGACTTGGTAAGGTACAAAGTGTGAATTCCATGGGCTAGCACCATGTTCACATTTTTCCTAAAGTAACTAAAATTGGGAATTTAAAAAATATATATATTTAGTTACTTTATAATAATCATTATACTTTTAATGTGAATTTAAAGTGATTGTTTTACCCATTCGGCTAACGACCCTCCACTGATCAAGGAAGCGGTGGGTGAGAGTGGACACCCATTAAGCTGCCATTTTATAGCCAACAACCTTATACCCCCCCCCCCTTATAGACCGGCTTCGTGAATGAGGCCTACTAACGGTAAAACGACTTAATCTTATACATATATATAAATATTAACCATTAATCTTATAATAGTATAAGGGTTGAATTTTAACTTTTAAAACTTCTAGGGTATGAAATTAAAGTTTGTGTGAGACTTTACAAATTCCAAAACTTGAGGGCAAGTTTTGAACAATTCAAAAACTTTTGGATATTCATAACTTATGAGTTTTAATTAAGTGTTTAAAACTTTTAATGAAGAGTCTCTTGGAAATCCATAACTTGAGGACAAGGTATGGAGTCCATAAAAACATTTATTAGAAAAAAAAACTCTTCAAAAGTGTAACTTATGGCTTCTTAAAAAACATTTAAAAGAAAAAACTTTTGGAATTCCATAACTTGAGGACAATGTATGGAGTTCATTCAATGTCATAAAGATCAAGAATTATACTATCTAACAATTTGCACATAATTCCTATGATCTATCAAAACTCATAAGTTCATGAACATTCATAATCAACAACTTTCAAGAATCATATAAGCATATATAAACTTGAGACTTTGATTATTACTTTGAAATTGGTCCACCATCATCATTACCACATCAAAAACAGGTTTTATAAGTTCAAAACAATTTAAGGTAATGATTCTAGACCAATTCCAGCACCAAAACTCGAAAATCTACACTCAGGCTTGCCAACTCGTCGAGTGCATGAACTGACTCGGCGAGCTGGTTGAATGTCACACCCCGAAACCAAGAACGGCGGAAACGTTCTGGGGCGGAGGACGTCATGTATAGTATCACAACACAGTAAATGTAAATAAGCAAACAACATCATCCATTGCATTAAATATATAATTTTAATATAAGTGTGTTCTGCACAGTATAGACACCAAAATAATGTAAGTCAAAATAATAAGATGAGTCTTGAATACGCTCTATCTTCTCAATAGTTGGCCTCGGTACCTGTCTACTGATGACCTGAGAATGCAAGTTATTTTGAAAGAGTTTATCAGCATTAAGCTGGTGAGTTCATAAGTATTTTAGTGTCAATGTTTGTTGTCAAAAACGTTTGAGCTTGTCTCAATGTATAAGTTTGTAAAAAAAATGTAAGTAAGTGTTTGAAAGTGTTTGTAAAAGTTTGAATCTCTCAGAAAATCCTATATCTTCTATTAAAGTAACCTTCTACCAAGGCTTAACTGTTTTGTATACTCGTTTGTTGTAAAAGTGTGTAATTTCCTAAGTGTAACTATCATTTAATAAAATATAGTTTGTACATTAATGCTTAAGTGAGGTTATCACTAAAATATGTAATGGGTAAATCATTGTAGTACTGTAGTTTTGTATAATAGGAACTACTGCTGTACTAACTACCTTAAACCGGATTTATATTAAGGCATTATGTGATAAATTGCTCCATACTATCGACTAGTAACAACAACATAATGAATGGTCGTAATAAAGAAATGACGTTTGGCACCCGCAGACCTGCAGGTCCGGCTGTAGCTAGCAGCAAAGTGTAGGATAGTCAATCCAGTATAGATCTATATGCAAACTCACGCTCTCCCTCCAAGAGAATTCTGGCTACAACTCGGGACATGACATTTAAGGCATGCTCCGACACAGTGGATCACAATTGTTAACGTGTTCATGTATATGTAATGTTTCTCGTTCTAGTATAATTGTATATGTTCTCCTTCTAGTATAGATGTATATTTCTTGTTTCTAGTATAGATGTATATGTTCATGTTTCTAGTATAGCTGTATATGTTCATGTTTCTAGTATAGATGTATATGTTCATGTTTCTAGCTGTATATGTTCATGTTTCTAGTATAGCTGTATATGTATGATCCTGTGTTACCCCGATGGTAACTAACTAATGATGTGTCTAGTACGTATGTATATGGAAGTACTTTTATGTTTATATATGTATATTTGATATATAATTAATATTGAAACGACCTTCGGATGGTCATCCGAAATCCCACCAGACCACATCCAAATCGAGAAAAAGGAAATAGGGCGGATGGCCTTCCTAAGCCCTTTAAACATTATTTATACAGCTATACATATATGGGCATGCAACTGATAATATAAAGGCATAAATAAGTTTTCATAAGACATTTGAAACATAAATATAATTTCAAGAAAAGATCGACTTGATGTCAATCTTTAAAACAATTTGAAGGCATAAGTTGATAAACAGTTTAAGTATAAGGAACATATGTTTGAATCACAGTTTGTAAATAATTTTGGAAATTAAAAGAGTTTGTAAAACATTTCAAAGTAAAGCAGTTTGATAAACAGTTTGAACAGTGGTAAAAATCATTGGTTTCCTAGTTAGTAATCACATGTGATTAAATGCAATCACATGCGATTGAAGCAATAACTATAAGTGTTTGACTTGTATTCCCCCCCACCCCCATGAAGTATTTAAAACATTTAAAATCATTTCAAAGGTTGATTAAAGGGGTATGAACTCACTTGTGGTGAGCTGTTTGAATTGTAGTGTCGGATACCGTGCTAGGTGGCAAACGGAGACTTGTTTACACGTACGAGCCTAGTTATCATATAATAAGCATATATATAACTAATTAGCCAAATAATAACTTAACAAATAAGTTAAGACACTTAGGAACATGTAAAACACTTTGCATAAGTGTTAAAGGTCCTAATGGTTGCATCTAAGTTGCTACGGGACAAGGCAAAAGGGTTTGAAGCATCAAATGACCTTGTATAAGAGTTCACCACCCAACAAACCCCACCTTTGGAGTTTACGGCCGTAAACTCATGAGTTTATGGCCGTGAACTCCTCACTTGGTGGTTTTGGTTGTTTTAAGGTGCTAACTTGATCCTAGAATACTCCTAGCTTTGTTGGAATAATCCTTGAAGTAGTTTAAGGCCCTAGAATGCTCCATAGGGGAGTTTACGGCCTAATGACCATATCCCCTAGAGTTTACGGCTGTAAACTCCTATGGGGTGTTGGTTTTTAATTTATTTGAGTCACTTGCACATGTAGGATAGCTTCCATGTTTTTATCTAAGGCTAAAGGGGACAAGAGGCACACCTTTGTGCCTTCACTTGGAGTTTACGGCCCAAGTGATGTTCCTTGGCCGTAAACTCCCTTTTAGGGATGTATTTATGTAGTTTAATCCCCATTCAAGTCCTATGTATTCAAGGGTAATTGTCTTAAGGCCTTAGGGGTGTTTAGGGTGCATTTTACCCTTGGTAAAGGGGTTTACGGCCCAATAGATATCCTTGGCCGTAAACTCCTATAACTCCATGATTTTGAAGTGTTTTGGTGTCCAAATTAGCTACAAGCATTAGAGGGTAAATGTCCTTAAGCTTTAGGGGTGGTTTAGGGCACTTATAGCCCTTGAAAAGGGGTTTACGGTTCAAGAAATATCCTTGGCCGTAAACTCCTATAACTTGTGGTTCTTAAATGATTTCAAGCCTCTAATGATCATACATTAAGTCCCTAACTAGTTGTCTATCAAGGAAATGGGACTAGGAAGCTTATAGGCCTCGTTTTGGAGTTTACTCCCCAAAAACGTTCTTGGGCGGTAAACTCCCGGATCTTGTGTTTTACACATGAAATCTATGTTATAAAGCAATAAACAAGTAATAAAACACATCTAGGAAAGTAGACTCACAATCTGGGATGAAAACCCGAAGATCCGTGAGAGAGAAATGGCTTTTCTTTATTTGGAATTGTGAATAATGAATTAATTAAATTCAGAAATCTATTTATAGTCCTAAAATATTTTGGCAGAAAATATTTTTATTCTGGAAATAGGACTGTAACATTATGAAACTTGGAATGCTCAAATTTCACAAACCCAGGAGCATCCGCTCTCCTGGTATCTCCTTAAACGTAAACCCTAATGTACACAAACTTGTTCGGAAAAGTATGAAAATCACTGAAATTGGACTAGCTTCTATTGAATAGATAAAGTTCGTACAAATGGAAATTTTGGGTTGTCACATCGTCCCCCCGTTAGAAGGAATTTCCTCCCGAAATTAGAATTTAAGCAAATACGAAGTTACAAATAACTAAGCGAAAAGATGAGGGTATTTCAGTTTCATCAGATCCTCGCGTTCCCAAGTGAATTCCGGTCCTCGCTTGGCGTTCCAGCGAACCTTCACGATAGGGATACGGCTTTGCTTCGTCTGCTTGACCTCACGGTCCATGATCTCTACTGGTTCTTCCACGAAGTTGAGGCTCTCGTTGATCTCGATCTCGTCGAGTGGGATTACAAGAGTCTTGTCGGATAGACACTTTTTCAAGTTAGATACGTGGAATGTAGAATGTACGTTACGAAGTGTGTCGGGTAGGTCGAGTTTGTAAGCTACGGGGCCGACTCTTGCAAGAATCTCGAAAGGCCCTATGTACCTCGGATTAAGCTTCCCACGCTTGCCGAAGCGTATCAAGCCTTTCCAGGGTGAGACTTTGAGAAGGACTCGGTCTCCCACCTGATATTCCAAAGGTTTTCTTCATTTATCGGCGTAGCTCTTCTGTCGGTCTCTTGAGGCTTTCAATCGTTCACGGATCTGAACGATTTTCTCTGTCGTTTCCTGAATAATTTCTGGACCGGTGAGAGTACTGTCGGAAGCTTGCCCCTAGCTAATTGGGTATCACCCACCTCAGCCCAGCACAGAGGGGATCTGCACTTTCGGCCGTAGAGAGCTTCGAATGGAGCAGCCTTGATGCTCGTGTGATAACTGTTATTATAGGAAAATTCGACAAGGGGTAAATGAGTATCCCATGCTTTCCCAAAATCAATCACACAGGCTCGCAACATATCTTCCAGTGTTTGGATGGTCCTCTCACTCTGTCCGTCGGTCTGTGGATGGTAGGTTGTGCTCATGTCCAGCCTTGTTCCTAGGGAATGTTGTAGTGATTGCCAAAATCTTGAGGTGAACCTACTATCTCTATCGGAGATAATGGACATAGGTACACCATGTAGCCGTACGATTTCCCTAATGTATGTTCTCGTAAGTTTCTCCATCTTGTCGGTTTCTTTGATAGGCAGGAAGTGTGCAGACTTGGTCAATCTATCAACGATGACCCATATGGTGTCAAGTCCACCCGTTGTCTTGGGCAACTTGGTTATGAAATCCATAGTGATCCGCTCCCACTTCCATTCCGGGATCTCTGGTTGTTGCAATAAACCAGAGGGCTTCTGGTACTCGACCTTAACCTTTGCGCAAGTAAGGCATTTACTTACGAAGGTAGCAATCTCTGCTTTCATATTAGGCCACCAGTATAGCTTTTTAAGATCTAGATACATCTTATCTGAACCTGGGTGGACGGAATACCGAGTGTTGTGCGCCTCGGTCATGACCAAGTCTCGGAAACCACCGTGTTTTGGTGTCCAGATCCGGTTCATGAAATATAATGCTCCGTCACCCTTGGCTTCTAAATTCTTGTCCATTCCCCTAAGGGATTCACTCATCACATTCTCAGGCTTCATGGCTTCAAGTTGAGCCGCCTGAATTTGCTTAGACAAATGTGAATGGATGGTTATTAACAATGACTTGACTTTGCGACCAGAATATTCCTTCCGACTTAGGGCGTCTGCTACTACGTTGGCTTTACCCGGATGATAACGAATATCGCATTCATAATCACTGAGTAGCTAGACCCACCGTCGTTGTCTCATGTTGAGCTCCTTCTGATCGAAAATATGTTGTAAACTCTTGTGGTCGGTAAAGATAGTGCTCTTCGTTCCATACAAGTAATGTCTCCAGATCTTCAGAGCAAACACTACTGCTCCTAGTTCAAGATCGTGGGTCGTGTAGTTAACCTCATGTGTCTTCAACCGTCTCGAGGCGTAGGCGATGACCTTACCTCGCTGCATCAGAACACATCCGAGTCCTTGATTTGATGCATTGCAATAGACTACGAAGTCTTCTATTCCTTCGGGAAGGGATAGTATTGGCGCAGTGCACAAGGCTCGTTTGAGCGTTTGGAACGCTCTCTCTTGTTTCTCTTCCCAGTCAAAGGCCACGCCTTTCTGGGTCAGGGTCGTAAGAGGTTTCGCTATTTGGGAGAAGTTCTGAATGAATCTGCGGTAGTAGCCAGCGAGGCCTAGAAATTGACGAATTTCTGAAGGCGTCTTGGGTGCTGACCAGTTCTCAATGGCTTTAATTTTGGATGGGTCCACGTGGATTCCCTCTTCGCTTACCACGTGTCCTAAGAATTCGACTCTTCGGATCCAAAATTCACATTTCGAGAACTTTGCATAAAGTTTCTCCTTTCGTAAAGTCTCTAGAACTTGTCGCAGATGATCGCCATGCTCTTTCTTACTTTGGGAGTAGATCAGGATGTCGTCAATGAAAATGATGACGAACTGATCCAAGTAAGGTCGGCATACTCTATTCATCAGATCCATGAAGACTGCGGGCGCATTGGTCAATCCGAATGGCATCACCACGAACTCGTAGTGTCCGTAACGAGTTCGGAAGGCTGTCTTTGGCACATCCTCCTCTAGCACTCGTAACTGGTGATATCCGGATCTCAGATCAATCTTGGAAAAATAGTTCGCCCCTTGCAGTTGGTCGAATAGATCATCTATGCGTGGTAGAGGGTAACGATTCTTGATCGTCAATTTGTTGAGTTCTCTGTAGTCAATACACATACGGAATGATCCGTCTTTCTTTTTAACGAACAAGACCGGTGCTCCCCAAGGTGAGAAACTCGGTCTTATAAAGCCCTTGCTGAGTAGTTCGTTAAGTTGACCAGAGAGTTCCTGCATCTCAGCTGGTGCTAAACGGTAGGGCGACTTGGCTACTGGGGTAGCTCCTGGGACTAAGTCGATTCTGAACTCGACCTGTCGTTGCGGAGGTAACCCGGGTAGTTCTTCTGTGAAAATGTCGGGGAAGTCGCTCATTACTGGGATGTTCTTTAGTTCTTTCGTTTCTAGGCTCGTGTCGACGACGTGAGCAAGGAATGCGTGGTATTCTTTGCACAGATATTTCTGTGCTTGAATACTTGATATAATGCGAATACTCGCACCAGGTTTGTCGCCGTAGACTATAAGAGTTTCATTAGACGGGAGGTTTAGATGGACTGCTTTCTCGTAGCACATGATGTCGGCGCGATGAAGACTTAACCAATCCATGCCGATAATAACGTCGAAACTTTTTATTGAGACCAGCATAAGGTCGATTGGGAATGAATGGTTATCTAAAGTTAGGGTACAACCTAAGTATATGCTATTTGTACTTTCAGTTTTCCCATTGGCCATTTCTACTGTGAATTGTTCATTAAGTACGTGTGGTTGTTGCTTAAGCATGCGAGCAAATTTGTGGTTTACGAAGCTTCGCTCTGCTCCACTATCGAACAGAATGCATGCATAGGAGTTATCAAGGAGGAACGTACCAGTCACCACTGTTGGGTCAGCAACTGCTTCCCCGTGGCCTATAGCTAGTACCCTCCTTGCTCCTCCAGCATTCCTCGCTTTGGGGCAGTCCCTTTTAAAGTGGCCTATTTCGCCACATCCATAGCAAGTTGGGCTCGCGCCTGAGCCAAGAACTTGGGAGATCGGTTGTGCCGGGAACTTACAGAAACGGACGGTGTGTCCTTTTCTGTTGCAGTTAGAACACTGCATTTCACGGCAGGCGCCGTTGTGGTGGAAGTTGCATTTGTTGCACTTCGGCAAACTTCCAGCATACTGCTTCCCCGGAGCAGTAACAGCAGTAGGGGTTACCGCGGCATGTACTGCCACGATTTGCTGCCTCTTGGCAGCTCGCTGTTTCTTCTTTTCATCCCAGAATTTTCGCTTAGTGTCAACGGGTTTGGAGGGTTCTGGGACGGCTAGGTTTGTTGTTGTTGCAGGGGTTTCGACTCCGTGGTCAATGAGTCTTTGTGCCAAACGCTTGGCACTGTCGAAGGTAGCGGGGTTCGATGCTAAAACATTCCCCTGATACGGAGGCACTAGCCCCCATATGTACCGTTCGATCTTTTTCCCCTCAGTGGGAACCATATTGGGGCAGAGGGCCACCAGTTCGCTAAATCGGGCAGTGTAAGCGATCACATTGGTGCCCTTCATTGTCAGGTTCCAGAGTTCATGTTCCAACTTCTGGACTTCGCCCCTCGGGCAGTATTCCTCAGTCATGAGGTCCTTCATCGTTTCCCAGCCAATGTCGTTAGCCACGACGAGTGTTAGGGCTTTAACATGGCCGTTCCACCACGTTAGGGCTTTTCCCTCAAAGGTGCATGCGGCATATTTCACTTTGCACGCAGCAGCGCATGAACAGATTTCGAAGACTGGTTCAGTCTTCTCGAACCATTGCGAGAGGGCAATGACTCTGTCGGTGCCATAGAAAGGCTTCGGCTTGCAGTTTGTGAAATCCTTGTAGGAGCACTCTCTCGAGCGCACAGGGATTTCGACTGAAATAGATTGAATAGGGGTTCCACCTCTGCCGGCATCGGATGAGTGATACTGAGCCATGGCAGTTGCCACTGCTGCAGCTACGGCAGCATTCAGGGCTACAATATCGATGACCGGAGGCGGAGGAGGTGGTGGTGGTGCAGGGTTATTCCTATTCCTGGGAGATTTGCGAGGAGGCATCTTTCAGCTATAAGTTTATAAAGATAAGAAAAATGGTAAGAATCAATTTGTAAGCAACGTGAGAGTGACACATGGACTAACTAACCATAGCCCAACTGTTGAATGAGTGTTTGAAATCACAAAACGGAATATTAGTAGGAAAACACAAGTGTACAGATTTTTCCCACAGATTAGATAGATTTCAATAATACTGGTATTACTTATGTAATAAGTTCAGGGAAAATCGACCTAACAGTAGGTCTTACATCATACCAAACCGATAAGTTTGACAGTTCTTAGATTCTTAATTAGAGTACTAAAAGTTAGGAATATTTTACAGACAAGTGCTACTTAGAGCACAGATGTTCAAGGCTATTCCTTAATCAAAAGACAGAGATGTACTAGACATCATCTGATGGCGATGGGAATTCCTCGGGCGAGCCCTGAGGTCGGACACTTGACGAAACACCTCTTGAAGGTGTCGATCCTGAGCCCTCTGACGAGCTCGAAGTTCTAAGACTTCAGCACGGGAGGCAGCCAGCTGTTGTTGTAGGGTTTCGTTGGTTCTCCGGGTCCGTTCCATGTCTTCTTCAAGACGGCAGATGCGGACTGTGTTGACACCTGAGTTGGCATCAATCTCCATGACCCGGTCGATGACTGCTCGACCTTGGTCGACATTACGAGCTATTCTGCGTATAATGATAGGCAGAGCTCGGTCAGCAGAGCCACCATTGCTGATGTTGTAAAAGGTTCGGTCCCCTAAGTATGGTAAGGGTTGACCCTGTTCATCACTCCAGCGATTCAAGTTGTTTGCCCACAAGGGAGTAGGACCTGGAAAAGCTGGTCGGGGATTGTTGTTCGGGGCTTGACCTACTAGCGGTAGGTTGTTGACTTCAGGCTCGGAGTCGGATCCATCAGAAAAGCCTTCTACGAGGTGATCATCCAAAGGGATTGGATGCTCATCTTCGGGTTCTTCATCGATCCACCCGACATTGCCTTCATTTGGAAAGTACGGGTCGCCGTGATGGAATCCAGCCATTTAAATCTACGCGAGAAGAGAGGTATAAGAATATAGTATACGTGTAACTAGTAGTACAAAATACACCTATTGTATTTTAAGTTTAAGTTCTACTGATCTTCTTGTGGTATTGTTGGTAAGTTTTTAGACTTGTTAACATATCACAACCATTCTAGGGCATATGCTAATCACTCCTAGGACCAGCATAGTTGATCAGGCTATGCCATTCCCAGGATTGACCATACATCCCCGAGCTCACTTGTGATATTTAACAATCGTAATACTTTTGTTCTTGTCATTGTGACACTGATTTTACTATGAATGCAGACTAGTATACTTAATTAAATATTTTAATATTTGAAGTATAGACTCTTGGTCAGAGTGTTTTAATCCCTTTTGGGTTTATAGTTTAGTATATCTTTTATGGGTTGATATACTTGATTCACTATAAACAATGCTCTGATACCAATCTGTCACACCCCAAAACCAAGAACGGCGGAAACATTCTGGGGCGGAGGACGTCATCTATAGTATCACAACACAGTAAATGTAAATAAGCAAACAACATCATCCATTGCATTAAATATATAATTTTAATACAAGTGTGTTCTGCATAGTTATAGACACCAAAATAATGTAAGTCAAAATAATAAGATGAGTCTTGAATACGCTCCATCTTCTCAAAAGCTGGCCTCGGTACCTGTCTACTGATGACTTGAGAATGCAAGTTATTTTGAAAGAGTTTATCAGCATTAAGCTGGTGAGTTCATAAGTATTTTAGTGTCAATGTTTGTTGTCAAAAACGTTTGAACCTGTCTCAATGTATAAGTTTGTAAAAAAAATGTAAGTAAGTGTTTGAAAGTGTTTGTAAAAGTTTGAATCTCTCAGAAAATCCTATATCTTCTATTAAAGTAACCTTCTACCAAGGCTTAACTGTTTTGTATACTCGTTTGTTGTAAAAGTGTGTAATTTCCCAAGTGTAACTATCATTTAATAAAATATAGTTTGTACATTAATGCTTAAGTGAGGTTATCACTAAAATATGTAATGGGTAAATCATTGTAGTACTATAGTTTTGTATAATAGGAACTACTGCTGTACTAACTACCTTAAACCGGATTTATATTAAGGCATTATGTGATAAATTGCTCCATACTATCGACTAGTAACAACAACATAATGAATGGTCGTAATAAAGAAATGACGTTTGGCACCCGCAGACCTGCAGGTCCGGCTGTAGCTAGCAGCAAAGTGTAGGATAGTCAATCCAGTATAGATCTATATGCAAACTCACGCTCTCCCTCCAAGAGAATTCTGGCTACAACTCGGGACATGACATTTAAGGCATGCTCCGACACAGTGGATCACAATTGTTAACGTGTTCATGTATATGTAATGTTTCTCGTTCTAGTATAATTGTATATGTTCTCCTTCTAGTATAGATGTATATTTCTTGTTTCTAGTATAGATGTATATGTTCATGTTTCTAGTATAGCTGTATATGTTCATGTTTCTAGTATAGATGTATATGTTCATGTTTCTAGCTGTATATGTTCATGTTTCTAGTATAGCTGTATATGTATGATCCTGTGTTACCCCGATGGTAACTAACTAATGATGTGTCTAGTACGTATGTATATGGAAGTACTTTTATGTCTATATATGTATATTTGATATATAATTAATATTGAAACGACCTTCGGATGGTCATCCGAAATCCCACCAGACCACATCCAAATCGAGAAAAAGGAAATAGGGCGGATGGCCTTCCTAAGCCCTTTAAACATTATTTATACAGCTATACATATATGGGCATGCAACTGATAATATAAAGGCATAAATAAGTTTTCATAAGACATTTGAAACATAAATATAATTTCAAGAAAAGATCGACTTGATGTCAATCTTTAAAACAATTTGAAGGCATAAGTTGATAAACAGTTTAAGTATAAGGAACATATGTTTGAATCACAGTTTGTAAATAATATTGGAAATTAAAAGAGTTTGTAAAACATTTCAAAGTAAAGCAGTTTGATAAACAGTTTGAACAGTGGTAAAAATCATTGGTGTCCTAGTTATTAATCACATGTGATTAAATGCAATCTCATGCGATTGAAGCAATAACTATAAGTGTTTGACTTGTATTCCCCCCCCCCATAAAGTATTTAAAACATTTAAAATCATTTCAAAGGTTGATTAAAGGGGTATGAACTCACTTGTGGTGAGTTGTTTGAATTGTAGTGTCAGATACCGTGCTAGGTGGCACACGGAGACTTGTTTACACGCACGAGCCTAGTTATCATATAATAAGCATATATATAACTAATTAGCCAAATAATAACTTAACAAATAAGTTAAGACACTTAGGAACATGTAAAACACTTTGCATAAGTGTTAAAGGTCCTAATGGTTGCATCTAAGTTGCTACGGGACAAGGCAAAAGGGTTTGAAGCATCAAATGACCTTGTATAAGAGTTCACCACCCAACAAACCCCACCTTTGGAGTTTACGGCCGTAAACTCATGAGTTTATGGCCATGAACTCCTCACTTGGTGGTTTTGGGTGTTTTAAGGTGCTAACTTGATCCTAGAATACTCCTAGCTTTGTTGGAATAATCCTTGAAGTAGTTTAAGGCCCTAGAATGCTCCATAGGGGAGTTTACGGCCTAATGACCATATCCCCTAGAGTTTACGGCCGTAAAATCCTATGGGGTGATGGTTTTTAATTTATTTGAGGCACTTGCACATGTAGGATAGCTTCCATGTTTTTATCTAAGGCTAAAGGGGACAAGAGGCACACATTTGTGCCTTCACTTGGAGTTTACGGCCCAAGTGATGTTCCTTGGCCGTAAACTCCCTTTTAGGGATGTTTTTGATGTAGTTTAATCCCCATTCAAGTCCTATGTATTCAAGGGTAATTTTCTTAAGGCCTTAGGGGTGTTTAGGGTGCATTTTACCCTTGGTAAAAGTCACACCCCAAAACCAAGAACGGCGGAAACGTTCTGGGGCGGAGGACGTCATGCATAATATCAACAACAATGTAAAGTAGTAAAAAAGCAACAACATCATCCATTGCATTAATAAAATAATTATTATACAATTGTAGTCTGTCAAATCTTGATATACACTAAAGCATAAATCAAAATGAAAGATAAGTCTTGAATAAGCTCCATCTTCCTTTCTCCTTGCATCGGTACCTGTCTGTGATGACCTGAGGATACAAGTAATTTTGAAAGCGAGTATCAAATATAAAGCTGGTGAGATCATAAGTATTAATGTGTCTTAATTTGTAAAAACTTATAATTTTTAAGACTTGACATTGCTTTGAAAGAAAGCTCGTATAAGTATGAAAATGTTTGTAGCTCAACTGTAAATGTTTGAAAATCCCTAGAAATCCCTATGATTCCTATTAGTAACAAAAGGAGTCTTCTACCAAGACTCAACTGTTCTGTGTGTGTGTCTCTTGTAAGAGTATGTATTTTTCCAAAGTGTAACTATCATTATCCAAAAATATAGTTTGTACATTTATGTTTAAGTGAGGTTGTCACTAAAAATATGTACTGGAAAAATTAATGTAGTACTAAACGTAGCTCTAAAAGGACTACTACCGTACTAACTACCTCAGGCCGGATTTTGGGCAGAGGCACTATGTGATAAATTGCGCCATACTATCGACTGTAACAACGGCATACGAATGGTCGTAATAACGGAATGACGTTTGGCACCCGCGGATCTGCAAATCCCACTGTAGCTGGTAGTAAGGTGTAGGATGGTCAATCCAATATAGATCTATACACAAACTCATACTATGGACTGATTACATCGACATAAGAATGGTCGAAATCAATGTATGATGTTTGGCACCCACAGACCTGCAGGTCCCACTGTAGCTAGCAGCAAGGCGTAGGATAGTCAATCCATTATAGAATCTATACGCAAACTCAACGCTCCCCCTTCAAGAGACTCTGGCCGCAACTCAAGTCATGAGGTTTTAAGTCATGCTCCGATTTAAATCACAGTAATTAACGTATTCTCGTATATGTAATGTAATGTGTTGTTCTAGCTGTAATGTAATGGACTGTTCTAGCAAGTATAGTAATGTAAGCGTTCTAGCAAGCATAGTAATGTAAGCGTTCTAGTATAAATGTATATGTTCTCGTCCTAGTATAGATGTACATGTAATGTACAGTAATGTTCTAGAAAGTATTGACTCATGAATGAACTGACTCATTGTATGATATCGCGTTCTAGTAATGGTTCTAGTATCTTCCTGAACTACCCATATGGTAGCTTACTAGTTATCTAAGTGGTACGTATGGACGTGGATGTATACCCTTGCTACCCAAGGGCATAAGATGAACTGGAAGGACCCTTTTATGACTTTATATGTACACATGATATATAACTAATATTTAAACGACCTTCGGACGAGTATCCGATATCCCACCAGACCACATCTCAAGCGCGAAAAGGAAATAGGGTGGATAGCCTTCCTAAGTCTTTTAAACATTTCTTATATAACTATACATATAGAGGCATGCAATTTATAATATAAAAGCATAAATAAGTTTAGTAAAACATTTGAAATATAGATATTAGTCTAAGGAAAGATCGACTTGATGTCGATCTATAAGACAATTTGAAGGCATAAGTTTGATAAAACAATATAAGTACAAGGAACATTTGTTTGATAACACAGTTGTAAATAAGTTTGAAATATTATAAACAGAGTAAGAGTTACAGTGTAATAAGTAGTTTGAAAACATATAAAATGTTTATAAAAAAAATCATTTGAAGGAAACTGTTTGGTAAAACGGCTAATGAGTAGCCAAATCTTTTGAATGTTGTATGTTAATCACATGTGATTATTGTAATAAGTAATATAATCCTACTTACTAATCACATGTGATTTACATAAAAAGTAGCATCAGTCTACTTGTATCCCCCCCCCCCCCATAAAACATTTAAAATAGTTTAAAACATTAGTTAAGGGGTATGAACTCACCTGCAGTATGTGACTGGAATTGAACAGGCTGTTATCGTATGGAAGGATCGGACAAGTGCTTGGTGTCAAGTGATGACTTAGACACACACAATGATCCTAATTACATATGAAGACATATGTATATAAATAATTAGAGATTAAATCACTAATTATACAAGTATAAACATTTAAGCGCGAGGACAACACTTTTGGTCAAGTGCTAGGAGGCTAATGGGTTGCAACAAAGAAGTGCAATGCCCCTAATGGAAGTTTAAGGTCAAAAGACCATATTCATTGGAGTTTACGGCCCAGGGAAGTAAGCTCCTGGCCGTAAACTCTCAACCAAGTCATGAAATGGAGTTTAGAAGTACTACAACCTTAGAGGGGAATTGTTTCAAGGCTATACAAGTGTTTGGGCACCACATTGACTCCTTTGGGGAGTTTACGGCCCAAAGACCCTTTTCCCTTGGAGTTTACGGCCGTAAACTCCCTTGGGAGGGTTCTTATTGTCCTTTCAAGTCTCTAACATTTCTAGGAACAAGTCTAGGCTTCAATACTTGGATTAAGGAAGGTTTATGGCATTAAATGGAACCATTTGATGGAGTTTACGGCCATAGAACTCTTTGGGCCGTAAACTCCCTCACACATGAGGTTCTAAGAATTTTACCTAGCCCAAAACTCATCTAGGTTCTTGCCCTAAAAGTCTCTTGGCCTAAGGAAGTGTCTAGGGTGTCCTTTGACCCCTTTAAAGGAGTTTACGGCCCAAGAAATACTCTTGGCCGTAAACTCTTCAACACTTGAGCTTTTCATGATTTTTCTAGGTCCTAAACCCATTAAGGTGCTTGCTAAAAATGAAGACTAAGCCCTAGGAAGAGTTTGAAGGGGTTTTGGCCCTAAATCTTGGAGTTTACGGCCTAAGGAGCATCTTGGCCGTAAACTCCCTTCCAAAGTTGGTTTCTAAATGTTTTGTGGGTCTAAATCATGAGTTTAAGGCTTCTAGGTTCTTGTTCTAAGGCTAAAGGAACACTAGGAACTAATTTGTGCCCTTTACTTGGAGTTTACGGCCCAAGAGGTGGTTCCTTGGCCGTAAACTCCTCAAACTACTTGGTTTTGATTTGATTCTAGCCTCTAATGATCATTCATAAAGTCCTTAGTTAGATGCCTAACATGGAAATGGGACTAGGTGGCCTTTAGGCTTGATTTTTGGAGTTTACTCCCCAAGAACGTTCTTGGGCGGTAAACTCCCGGATCTTGTACTTTGGACATGTAAATAATGTTATTAAGCATATAACAAGTATTAAAACACATCTATGAAAGTAGACTCACAATCTGGGATGAAAACCCGAAGATCCGTGAGAGAGAAATTGACTTTTCTCTATTTGGAATTCAACTAATGAACCAATTTGGTTCAGAATTCTATTTATAGTCCTGAGATTTTTGGCAGAAAATATTTCTATTCTCGGAATGGATTCTAATGACCTAGAGTAATGGAATTACAGTGTTGCACAAAATCCTAGTGCAACCACTCTCCTAATAACTCCTTAGGTGTAAAACCCTAAAATTGCCAAACTTATTCCATAAGTCTGAAATTTTACTGCAGCTGCTCTACTATTATTGGATTGAAGTGGTTTGATTTAGAACAGAAATTTCGAGTTGTCACATCATCCCCCTGTTAAAGGGAATTTCGTCCCGAAATTAGAATTTAGGCAAGGAAATATGCACGAATGATCGAGACGTGAGGAGGAAACTTCCTAATCGATTGGTTCTAGCGCACCTAAGTGAAATCGGGCTCTCGGTTGGTATCCCAACGAACCTTCACTAACTGGCGACGGCATTGCTTCGTCCGCTTGACCTCTCGGTCGAGGGTCACTACGGTTCTGATACAAAGGCAAGGATCTCGACGGGTGGACTTGTAAGAGTCCAAACGGAAAGGTATGGTTTCACGATCGAGATGCGAAGAGTAGTATGTATGTTACCGAGTTCGCAGAGTAGGTCTAGTTTGTGCGAGGCACAGGACAGATTCTGATAAGAATCTCGGAGGTCCTGTCTAACTTGGATTTAGCTTTTCACGCTTTACGAAGTGTAAAAAGCCATTCCCCAAGTGAGTTATCCTAAAGAACTTGGTCATTCACTTGGAATTATCAAAGGTTCCTTTTCATGCGTAACTTCCCAGTCAAAGGCCACCCCTTGCTGGGTCAAAGTCGTACGAGTTTCTGTAGCTTGCGAGGAGTTCTAAATGAACTAAGGCGGTAGGTCGGTAAGACCTAGAATTTGGCGAAAAACTGTCGGCGTCTCTGGTGTCGATAGATGCTCAATGGTTTTGGCAAATTGAAAGAGTACTCGAAATTTCCCACATTACTAACAGTGTGTCCTAGAAATTTGACTCTTCAATTTCAAAACTCGAGCCTATAGAACTTTGCTAAAAGTTCCTCTGAAGGAAATGTTTTCATGGGTTTTCTTCTTACTATGAGGGTAGATAAGTAAGTCATTTCATGGAGAAATGACGAATCGATCCAAGTAAGAAAGACGTAACCCTATTCATTTAGCTCATGAAAACCATGGGCGTATTGGTCCTATCCGAAAGGTATCACTACGAACTCGAAGTGTCCGTATCGAGTTCGGAAGATAGTCTTCCAGACATCCTTCCCTAACACATCGAACTGGTGATATTCGGATCTTAGGTCCATTCCTAGAAGTGGTTTCTTTCCTTATGTTTGCTCAACCATTTTGTCTATGCGAGGCAGAGATCACGATTTCTATGAAAATATTGACGGAGTCCTCGATATCCGAGGCACATACGATGCGATCCATCGATCTCTGGAAGAATCTGACCGGGGTTCTCGAGGGTGAGAAACCTAGTCTTCTAATTCTATTTTTGTGTAGTTCGCTGAGTTGTTCGTACTATTCTTGTATCTCCGAGGGTGTTTAAACTATAGGGGGATCTGTTTTCGGGAGTCGTACTGGGTTCTAAGTTTGTTCACATGACGATGTGATTACTCGTATCCGTAGACAGTTTCTCCGTCCTGAAGTCCATTTTAGAATTCATACAGGGCTTCACGATCACAATTTCGTGTATACGAGTCGTATATAATTAAGATTGAAAAGGTAGTCGAATGACTGATTCTTCCTTACCCTCACATCCCAAGGAGGAAAAGAGTTAAGGCGAAATCATTAATTCTAAACCTGTAGAACCTTGATTATATAACACTCTTATGTATACCTTCCTCAGTGATAGATCATCTGCATGAATTCCTGGATTGAACTTGACATACTGCACGAGTCGTACTTTGGGGATTTCTTCGGAAAGAAAATATCTAAGAGGTACTCCTGAAATGAGTACTTCGGGGATTTCTTCGGAAAGAAAATATCTAAGAGGTACTCCTGAAATGAGTACTTCGGGGATTTCTTCGGAAAGAAAATAACTAAGAGGTACTCCTGAAATGAGTACTTCGGCGTTCTGATATGATGGCTTCGCTAGAAAAGTGATCTAGAAGATAGGGATGTCCGTATGCAGTTGTTTTTGCGTCGATCAAATTGAATCTGATTGTATGATAATGTCGGAATCATACAGAAACTTTTAAGACATTAGAGTTTAAACATAAAACGTTTACAGACAAAACACAACCGTGCAACCATGAACAAGAGTTACAGTACTTTTAGATTTACCACAAGACTATTGCTGCGAATAAGATATACTACAAAAGACAAGTATACGCAGCACGAGACTCTCTATACAGACAGGATCTCGCAAAAGGTAAGACTCTAGTTGCACTAGTCCTAGATAGTTTACAAGTTTGTTACAACGAAACGCCTTAATTACATTAACGTGGTTCCTAAGCAGGCTCTCCTGCAGCTGTGAGCCTGAGAATCTTCCTGTCTGCGCCAGAATTCTGCGTTATCGGGCAATCCTTCTGGAGGTGTCCAATTTCACCACATTGGTGACATATATGGACAACACCCACATTGGTGGTGGAAATGAAACGTTGAGTAGGAGTTATGGGAACACGGGTTCTTTCCTTGGTTTCCTTCTTCGGGCAATCTCTTTTATAGTGCCCAAACTCACCACAATTATAGCAATTTAGGCTTGCCCCAGTGGTGGAGGTAGCTCTATAGAAACGAGCGATGTGCCCTTTCTTGTTGCAGTTTACGCACTGCAAGACTCGCCACATTCCCTTGTGGTGGTAATTGCACCGGTCGCACTTCGGGAGTGTTCCCTTATATGGTCTGCTCGGTACTGGGATGGCAGAGGTTTGTGCTTGTTGCCTGGCAATTCTCTGAAACCGTTTGCGTTCCACTTTGGCTTGATGTTTTCTTTTCTTGTTCTCTGCTTTCTGGCTTTGCGAGCCTGTGGCTGTTACTGTTTGGTGACTTCCTGGATGGATATCGCGATTGGAAACTTCATTCCCATCAGCAGCATTGACTGTGCTGTTAGCGCTACGGTGCGCCATGACCGCGGTTACGGCAGCCACTACGGCAGTTGTAACTGCCGTTTGAAAGGTAGCGGCGTCCATAGGAAAAGTAGAGGTCTCGTTGCTTGGATGGTTGTTTCCGGATGACGACATGATTCTGTAATACGAAAGATAAGGATTTGTGAGCGAGTCTGGTTGACCCTGATGTACTTAGATTGTTCATGAAAAGAGTAAGAGTATGATCTCGAAAGTTTGACCTACATCCCTATGATGTAGTCCTGGTAAAGAATGAAAGTATGTTCGCTAAGGTTTGACCTACATCCCTATGATGCAGTCCTAGTACGGAATGGGAGTATGTTCGTAGAATGATCTCAAGACGTTTGTTGTTCGGGCTGAGGTATCGTGGGTTGGTGAATAACAAGATCCAACCACTGTAAGAGACTTGGAAATGTCTCCGGAGCTAAATTACTATAGTCAAATGACTTGAGTAAAGCATGATTCAGATAGACTCCAATGAAAGTATGATGAAAGTACTTGAATGAATAATGACACAGAAGTTAGCCGGCTGTCAATATCTTGGATATTCACGACGTAAAGATTCGGGAAAATGACCTTGTAAAGGTCTTACATCATATCCACAGAAGATAGTTCCTGACAGCATAAAGACCTAACTAAAGTACTTACTGTATAAGATAATTTCATAGAAAATGCCACATCGGGCATAGACAGAAAACACGATTTATTTTTATAAGGGAGATAAAGTAAAGCGTCTACTCCTGGCGACGGTCATCCCTCTGGTGAATTTTTAGTTCAACCAATTGACGTTCCATGTCAAGTAGGTGTCTTTCGCACACCATCTGGCGTACTCGGAGCTCTATGACTTCGGCTCGTGATTCAGCCAGTGTTTGTAACAGGGTTTCATGGTTTCTCTCTGATCTCTTGTGAGTATATGCTAGATGAATGGTGTGGAGGGTATGCATTCTAGCATAGGCGACTACTTCTGTAATCTGATGTAGGGCTGTCCTGCCTTGAATCTCATTTCGGGCCTCTCTGCGGACCAAGATTGGCCAGACTATATCTGATAAGCCCTCATTGCTCAAGTCGTAAAAGCTTCGGTCGCCATCAAATAGCATAAACTGATCTTGTCCTTGGCTCCCTGTTTCCAAGCATTCCACTCACTCAGGGTCGGGCCATGAAAAGCCGGAAGAGGGTTAGGAATTGAAACGGGAGCTGCTCGGGGTAGGTTCTCAACCTCTAGTTCGGGGTTAGTATCATACGAAAAGTCTTCACCACGGTGATCATCCAAGGGGATAGGATGATCATTCTCTGGTTCTTCTCCAAACCAACCAGCTATGACTTCATTCGGAAGATACTGGTTGTCAAGGGGATGGAGTCCAGCTATGATTTCTATGAGAGAATTTAGGGTAAAAGGATAATTATTAGACGAACTATCTAGATAATTATTTAGAAAACCTTCATTAGTTACATCGCTATTTGTGAAGTGCATACCAGCTATGTGTAATCTAAACAGGATAGACCTTCGAATAAGTGACCTTAACTCCTTATTCACACAGAATAGGGGCAAGGCAAAATTATCACAGATTCTGAGTCCATAACATCCTAATTACATGTAGCCTCAGTGTATCCACTTAGCAACTATTCAACTTAATAATGAAGATCCCGTTTTAATTCTCAAATATATAGTACTTATAGTAACACCAAAATACACCTATAGTATTTTAAATTTATTGTTATGTTCTATTGTTCTCATTGTGGTAGGGTTGGTAAGATTTTAGCATTGTTGCAACCACACACTTAAACTTAGGCACATGCTAGTCAACCCTCGGATAATATAGGTGATCAGGCTATATCTTCCCAGTTTTGACCATATGTCTCTAAGCCCACTTGTGTTGCCCAACAATCGTAATTCTTTTGTACTGTCCTAATGACATTGATTTTAGTATGAATGCAGCACGTATACTTACTTAAATATTTTACTATTTAAAGTATAAACTCTTGGTCAGGGTATTTTTAATCCCTTATGTATTTATAGTTAGTATATCTTTTATGGGTTGATATACTTAATTCACTATAAACAATGCTCTGATACCAATCTGTCACACCCCAAAACCAAGAACGGCGGAAACGTTCTGGGGCGGAGGACGTCATGTATAATATCAACAACAATGTAAAGTAGTAAACAAGCAACAATATCATCCATTGCATTAATAAAATAATTATTATACAATTTTATTCTGTCAAATCTTGATATACACTAAAGCATAAATCAAAATGAAAGATAAGTCTTGAATAAGCTCCATCTTCCTTTCTCCTTGCATCGGTACCTGTCTATGATGACCTGAGGATACAAGTAATTTTGAAAGCGAGTATCAGCTATAAAGCTGGTGAGATCATAAGTATTAATGTGTCTTAATTTGTAAAAACTTATAATTTTTAAGACTTGACATTGCTTTGAAAGAAAGCTCGTATAAGTATGAAAATGTTTGTAGCTCAACTGTAAATGTTTGAAAATCCCTAGAAATCCCTATGATTCCTATTAGTAACAAAAGGAGTCTTCTACCAAGACTCAACTGTTCTGTGTGTGTGTCTCTTGTAAGAGTATGTATTTTTCCAAAGTGTAACTATCATTATCCAAAAATATAGTTTGTACATTTATGTTTAAGTGAGGTTGTCACTAAAAATATGTACTGGAAAAATTAACGTAGTACTAAACGTAGCTCTAAAAGGACTACTACCGTACTAACTACCTCAGGCCGGATTTTGGGCAGAGGCACTATGTGATAAATTGCGCCATACTATCGACTGTAACAACGAGATACGAATGGTCGTAATAGCGGAATGACGTTTGGCACCCGCGGATCTGCAGATCCCACTGTAGCTGGTAGTAAGGTGTAGGATGGTCAATCCAATATAGATCTATACACAAACTCATACTATGGACTGATTACATCGACATAAGAATGGTCGAACTCAATGTATGATGTTTGGCACCCACAGACCTGCAGGTCCCACTGTAGCTAGCAGCAAGGCGTAGGATAGTCAATCCATTATAGAATCTATACGCAAACTCAACGCTCCCCCTTCAAGAGACTCTGGCCGCAACTCAAGTCATGAGGTTTTAAGTCATGCTCCGATTTAAATCACAGTAATTAACGTATTCTCGTATATGTAATGTAATGTGTTGTTCTAGCTGTAATGTAATGGACTGTTCTAGCAAGTATAGTAATGTAAGCGTTCTAGCAAGCATAGTAATGTAAGCGTTCTAGTATAAATGTATATGTTCTCGTCCTAGTATAGATGTATATGTAATGTACAGTAATGTTCTAGAAAGTATTTACTCATGAATGAACTGACTCATTGTATGATATCGCGTTCTAGTAATGGTTCTAGTATCTTCCTGAACTACCCATATGGTAGCTTACTAGTTATCTAAGTGGTACGTATGGACGTGGATGTATACCCTTGCTACCCAAGGGCATAAGATGAACTGGAAGGACCCTTTTATGACTTTATATGTACACATGATATATAACTAATATTTAAACGACCTTCAGACGAGTATCCGATATCCCACCAGACCACATCTCAAGCGCGAAAAGGAAATAGGGTGGATAGCCTTCCTAAGTCTTTTAAACATTTCTTATATAACTATACATATAGAGGCATGCAATTTGTAATATAAAAGCATAAATAAGTTTAGTAAAACATTTGAAATATAGATATTAGTCTAAGGAAAGATCGACTTGATGTCGATCTATAAGACAATTTGAAGGCATAAGTTTGATAAAACAATATAAGTACAAGGAACATTTGTTTGATAACATAGTTGTAAATAAGTTTGAAATATGATAAACAGAGTAAGAGGTACAGTGTAATAAGTAGTTTGAAAACATATAAAATGTTTATAAAAAAAATCATTTGAAGGAAACTGTTTGGTAAAACGGCTAATGAGTAGCCAAATCTTTTGAATGTTGTATGTTAATCACATGTGATTGATGTAATAAGTAATATAATCCTACTTACTAATCACATGTGATTGACATAAAAAGTAGCATGATTCTACTTGTATCCCCCCCCCCCCCATAAAACATTTAAAATAGTTTAAAACATTAGTTAAGGGGTATGAACTCACCTGCAGTATGTGACTGGAATTGAACGGGCTGTTATCGTACAGAAGGATCGGACAAGTGCTTGTTGTCAAGTGATGACTTAGACACACACAATGATCCTAATTACATATGAAGACATATGTATATAAATAATTAGAGATTAAATCACTAATTATACAAGTATAAACATTTAAGCGCGAGGACAACACTTTTGGTCAAGTGCTAGGAGGCTAATGGGTTGCAACAAAGAAGTGAAATGCCCCTAATGGAAGTTTAAGGTCAAAAGACCATATTCATTGGAGTTTACGGCCCAGGGAAGTAAGCTCCTGGCCGTAAACTCTCAACCAAGTCATGAAATGGAGTTTAGAAGTACTACAACCTTAGAGGGGAATTGTTTCAAGGCTATACAAGTGTTTGGGCACCACATTGACTCCTTTGGGGAGTTTACGGCCCAAAGACCCTTTTCCCTTGGAGTTTACGGCCGTAAACTCCCTTGGGAGGGTTCTTATTGTCCTTTCAAGTCTCTAACATTTCTAGGAACAAGTCTAGGCTTCAATACTTGGAATAAGGAAGGTTTATGGCATTAAATGGAACCATTTGATGGAGTTTACGGCCATAGAACTCTTTGGGCCGTAAACTCCCTCACACATGAGGTTCTAAGAATTTTAACTAGCCCAAAACTCATCTAGGTACTTGCCCTAAAAGTCTCTTGGCCTAAGGAAGTGTCAAGGGTGTCCTTTGACCCCTTTAAAGGAGTTTACGGCCCAAGAAATACTCTTGGCCGTAAACTCTTCAACACTTGAGCTTTTCATGATTTTTCTAGGTCCTAAACCCATTAAGGTGCTTGCTAAAAATGAAGACTAATCCCTAGGAAGAGTTTGAAGGGGTTTTGGCCCTAAATCTTGGAGTTTGCAGCCTAAGGAGCATCTTGGTCGTAAACTCCCTTCCAAAGTTGGTTTCTAAATGTTTTGTGGGTCTAAATCATGAGTTTAAGGCTTCTAGGTTCTTGTTCTAAGGCTAAAGGAACACTAGGCACTCATTTGTGCCCTTTACTTGGAGTTTACGGCCCAAGAGGTGGTTCCTTGGCCGTAAACTCCTCAAACTACTTGGTTTTGATTTGCTTCTAGCCTCTAATGATCATTCATAAAGTCCTTAGTTAGATGCCTAACATGGAAATGGGACTAGGTGGCCTTTAGGCTTGATTTTTGGAGTTTACTCCCCAAGAATGTTCTTGGGCGGTAAACTCCCGGATCTTGTACTTTGGACATGTAAATAATGTTATTAAGCATATAACAAGTATTAAAACACATCTATGAAAGTAGACTCACAATCTGGGATGAAAACCCGAAGATCCGTGAGAGAGAAATTGACTTTTCTCTATTTGGAATTCAACTAATGAACCAATTTGGTTCAGAATTCTATTTGTAGTCCTGAGATTTTTGGCAGAAAATATTTCTATTCTCGGAATGGATTCTAATGACCTAGAGTAATGGAATTACAGTGTTGCACAAAATCCTAGTGCAACCACTCTCCTAATAACTCCTTAGGTGTAAAACCCTAAAGTTGCCAAACTTATTCCATAAGTCTGAAATTTTACTGCAGCTGCTCTACTATTATTGGATTGAAGTGATTTGATTTAGAACAGAAATTTCGGGTTGTCACAGTAAAGGGGTTTACGGCCAAGAGATATCCTTGGCCGTAAACTCCTATAACTCCATGATTTTGAAGTGTTTTGGTGTCCAAATTAGCTACAAGCATTAGAGGGTAAATGTCCTTAAGCTTTAGGGGTGGTTTAGGGCACTTATAGCCCTTGAAAATGGGTTTACGGCCCAAGAAATATCCTTGGCCGTAAACTCCTATAACTTGTGGTTCTTAAAGGATTTCAAGCCTCTAATGATCATACATTAAGTCCCTAACTAGTTGACTATCAAGGAAATGGGACTAGGAAGCTTATAGGCCTCGTTTTGGAGTTTCCTCCCCAAAAACGTTCTTGGGCGGTAAACTCCCGGATCTTGTGTTTTAGACATGAAATCTATGTTATAAAGCAATAAACAAGTAATAAAACACATCTAGGAAAGTAGACTCACAATCTGGGATGAAAACCCGAAGATCCGTGAGAGAGAAATGGCTTTTCTCTATTTGGAATTGTGAATAATGAATTAATTAAATTCAGAAATCTATTTATAGTCCTGAAATATTTTGGCAGAAAATATTTTTATTCTGGAAATAGGATTGTAACATTATGAAACTTGGAATGCTCAAATTTCACAAACCCAGGAGCATCCACTCTCCTGATATCTCCTTAAACGTAAACCCTAATGTACACAAACTTGTTCGGAAAAGTATGAAAATCACTGAAATTGGACTAGCTTCTATTGAATAGATAAAGTTCGTACAAATGGAAATTTCGGGTTGTCACATTGAATATACACATGGACTCGACGAGTACCATGAAGGACCCGGCGAGTCGACTGTGCAGAATGCAGTTTTTTGACATTTTTCAGCAATTTGCATCAAGTATTCAAGAAAACAAGCCTAGGCTCTGATACCACTGTTGGGTTTTGAGCATTCTAACACTCCTAAGTGTACATGCAACCCTAATAAACCTTGGATCTATGTTTTCTCTAAAATACATGCAAATAATAATTTCCAAGGTTTACATCCTAACTAGCATGGCATGAAGGACTAGAATCATAAAACACTAGAAGAATGACATACCTTTTGATAGTGATTGATTGCTTGGAGTTTGAGATCCTAGCACCAATAATGTGAATGCCTCAAGTGGAATTAAAAATCACCACAAACTTGGAAAAAACCTTGAGAAAATAATATGCTATGTAGAAATCGGCCACCACAAAGTCTCACACCACTAGTTGCCATTTCTAGCAATATGTGCATCTTTATATAGTGTGGAGGATTAGGGTAAACCCTAATAACCCATGTCTTTTCCTTTCCAAGGATCCATGGGTTAAAAGCTCCATGGATCATCCATGGACCCCCATGCATGCTTAGCCCATTCCTAATGAGTTTAAGCCCACATTATATAAAATGCAATAGCCCATGTTTAATTAGTCTTCCTTTTAATCACTAAATTAATTCATAATTAATTTAAGACTAAAACTAATTAAATAACATGACTTCATATTAGTATATTATAACTTATAATATATTAATAAATCATAAACATACTATTCTCATAAGATTATCCATATAAATTGTTCGGGTGAAGTGCAACCCAAATGGACCATGCTGGGTCGGGTCAAGTATATACCAAATAAGTTATGGACTTAGACACCTTATCCAACACTAAACGCCTCTTGACCTATTCATCGACATTCCTGAAAGGAACCACTGGCTAAAACGAGCTCCTTGTCCAACAAATTCCTTCCGTAAAGACAACTTATTCATTCCTAAGCACATACATCGGATGTTAGCTTGCGTTGTACCCCGTCTTGACCAAATCGTAAACCAACTTCTAGCATACCCGAACCGCAGATTCCTGTGATCAACTTATTATGAAACCATTAACTCAAACATCTTGATGGTCCTCCAAGTAACATACATAGCTCTCCCCCACTTAGGGTTCACCAAATCTCAAACCGCCTCAACCAAATACATAGCATCCCTGACCCTTGGAATATGTTCATAAATAAACCTGGACTTAAAAAAAATGAGATTACAAGAATATTAAAAATGTTCATAGATGAATATGGACTTAAAAAACAAGCAGATTACAAATGTTCATAAATGATGAAATACATTAATGTTTATAGATGAACATATGTTCATATATGAACATATGTGCACTATGAATACTCTAAAAATGAACCCAAAGCTTCCAATAATGCCATATTCACCATAATTGGTCTTTTGAGAATAAACATGGTAAATTCTTCCTTGTCTCATATCCATTCTAATCATCCTTTTGTTTCCTGAACGATACTAGAATTGGAGGGCTTAACTTTACTTTCATAATGATATACCTTCAGAATGTCAAAAACAAAATTATAATGACATATAGAAGTTTTCATTTGATTACAAAAAGCTTTGCAATCTTGTTAACAATGGATGAAAGGATGATATTAAACATGTGAAAATGTATTGATTTAAGCATTTCTAAGTTACATGCCCTTACTAATTTAGCCAGCCTCTAATTTATTGAAAATCCAGAGTAGTAGACCTATAAAGTTCACATGATGAGTAATTTTGTTCACTTGTTCTAAACTTCCCCATTAAGAAACCAATCGAAAGTGATAAAAATCCATACATATGAGTCTATACTTCAACAAATTTCGATAGCACAAACAATGTTGAAATTAAACACAATCTATAGCCACTGAATTCTATTTATAGTACACAAAAAATGAAATATCAACGAGGAAGATGACATAAGTGGAGAGAAGAGTTAATCGTACCTGAGATGCTTAGGCGGGAAAAGAATTCTACTATAATTTTTGAGAATCTATTTAATCACAACTATAAGTCAACTTACTACTATGTTGACCGATGATCTTATGGAATCCAAAGTTTTATGTTTTGGATGCATTAACATGTTTACTTTCCATTTTTCTGATTACCGATTTACAATGTGAAGGTCATACACCCAATGATGCAATTGAAACGATGATCAAAATTTTAGGGTCTTCAAATGAAGAGACACGCACAAATGATGCAGTTGAAACAATGATCAAAATTTTAGGGTTTTCAAATTTTAGGGTCTGCAAAAGGATTTACATGAAAGCAGTATGGCTATCAAGACTTTTTTCTCTATTATGTAACTTTTGGATTCCAATTCCAATTTTAATTTCAATTTCGGTTATGAGACCATTTTGGTAGAGTGTTGTGGGTGTCTTGTTGTAATTTTCTCTCAAAGAAAACAATGACATGGTTGTTGCAAGGATAATGTTGCATGCATTATTGATATTTTCAAGATCTTTATCTTTATATGTTGTAGAACATGCTTTATCTGCTTTATCAAACCTTTTTTTGATAATGAAATTCTAGAGAAACTTGTACCTCGAGAACTTTGTGAGGAGAAAACAACCAGAAAAAACCATGTTGCTTTTGCAATTGCTCAATACAACAAGATTCTGTTTCTATTTCTACCTTAACAAAATTTATGAATGAAACTGGAACATATCTTGCATTGGTTTATTTCATGGAATCGAGTAATTTAGGAGCTATTAGCAGGTCACTAGGACTACATGCACTCATTGTTTTGTCAAGATTAAAAGGATTAGGTGACATCAAACCTACATGGTCTATGATGGTTGAACATCCAGAGAGCATCTATCAATTAGTGAGTTGGTGTGTTGCTAATAACAAAATTCAAAGCGTTAGAGGGTCGAGAAAGAAGAGGGAAATGCACATGCATAATCAGGCTATAAGAGAATCATATCCACTAGTCAATAAATAACACTTAGTTGTATCGTAGTGGTTACTAGTTCAATTTATATCTTCTACAAAATCATTTTCCATTGATAAATTTTCAACTTCAAAATCGATAACAAAATACAATGAACATTGTATAAACACAGACATTGTGATTGTAATTTGCTAGAATCAATGATGGAGATGCTATCAAAAATGGGAAATCCATCAATTGTGATGGTGCTAGAACTTACCTCAAGGATAATGGATCCAAATCGATCAGAAATTGAATTTTATGGGACTTTTCAAGGTCGGAGAAACTAGAGGGTTTGACGAGGTAATATAAAGGATTAGATGTTGTGAGGCTAGCGCTAGCGAGTTCAAAAGTAATAATAGACCATTTTTGTTATCTTCAAAAAATAAAGCAACGATTATACCCAATCAAAACTTATGTTCATATGTAGAAGGATCAAAAGAAATTTGGTACTATTATTTCTATGTAAAGCTAATCGATGCCAAAGTTGAGGCATGCCGGTGTGATCGATTAAGAAATTAAATGAGATATTGAGTAGCTTTATTGACCGGATTTTGAAAATGGGATTTAGGATATCAAATAACATTGGAAACTGATAAACAAACAGAGGAAGAAAACTAGGTATGAACAAGATGTGATGTTGATTGTATATTGGTAAATCAAATAAGAACATGATGGGATTTATCATACAATTAATTTCAAGTATGCTTATGGAAGAAAAGTAGGTATGAACAAGACGTGATGTTGATTGTATTGCAATCGATCAAACATGGGACGGTTATGCCCTTGGCCAGATGTGATTCTATGCATCACAAATATAATTTTATTGGTGCATGTTTTACATCTGATCCGTTGATGTATTGTGTAACGACCAGAAATTTCAACCAATTTAAAATTTTTCGAAAACAACCCAATTCCATTAAATTTATTACAAAAAGGTTTTCAATACAATTTATTTTAAGTATTCCCAGAATCTCATCACAATATAAACACGAGGAGCGGTACGATCACGCCTTCGCCTTGCCACGGTCTCCTGACCAACCTGAAAAACATTAAACCACAACTGTAAGACTGAAAGCTTAGTGAGATATCCCCAAAATACCAACCACATATACCATACACGCATAACATGCCATAACATATCCGATCACAGAACAGCCATGCACTTCGGGTCTACTGTGTGACTGGTCCGCCGCACCGGCCAACAGTCCACCTGGTCCACCCTCCGAGTCTAGCCATATACCTCGAGTCTATAGTGTGATTGGTCTGCCCGCACCGGGCCTTCAATCCACCTAGTCCACTCTCCGAATCTAACCACATACATCGAGTCTGCAGTGTGATTGGTCCGCCCGCACCGGGCCTTCAGTCGGCCTGGTCCACTCTCCGAGCCTCGGCACGTCTGGTCCGCCCTCTTGGGGCCTACAGCCTATCTGGACCGCTCGCTGGGCCTTCGGGACAACCGGTCTGCCTTGGGTATCTTGGCCTACAGCACAAAGCAGGACCCGCCTCAACCCAACTCCAATCCAAACAACCATGTGCACATAAACATACAATCATATAACAATTCACAGTTAACAAACCGATCAAACAGATCACATAACATATCATCATCCTAACCAGGATACCGACCTAACCGGTCACTAGCATAGCATCACCCTACATCTCAGGATACCGATCTCAACCAGGTCTCTAACATATATCATCCTAGCTACCAGGATGCAAACATATCAAAGCAATAACATAACAACAAATACCCGGATCTCAATCCGATAAGGGCCGGCCTTGGTACCTTAGACCCCGTTGATATAGTGAGGATAACTCACCTCGAAAATGCCGACTGAACAGATAACCCAAGCTACTCCGATCACTGATACGATCTCCACCACTGGACAACCACCAAGGCACTGAACTCAAAACAATATCCAACAATTACCAAAATGCCCCTGGAAACCACTGGTCAACCCTTGGTCAAAGTCAACCCCTGACTGACTCTACTCGCCGAGTCAACCCGATGACTCGCCGAGTCCCCATGCTTAGAAATTCCCCAAACCGCGACTCAACTCGCCGAGTCACCCCGAGACTCACCGAGTTCAACAACTATGAGTCCACTCACACACAGCTCACCGAGTCATCCCCTTGACTCACCGATTCACGGCTCAACCAGAAAAGATTGGGACTCTTCGACAAGACTCGCCGAGTCCAAGAACAGACTCTTCGAGTCTAAGGCTATCTTCAACCTACTCGCCGAGTTGTTCTTCCAACTCGTCGACTTCCAGGCCATCTTCATCCAAATCGCCGAGTTGTTCTTCCAACTCGTCGAGTCCCAGCCTATCTTCAAGCAACTCGCCGAGCCCACCCATGTGACTCGCCGAGTACCACCGGGTCTGAATCCATACAGAGGCTTTCCAAGCCATGCAAATGATCCAAACCATAGATCTACCCTTCCTAAGGCCATCCATCACGTAAAGTGGCAAACTTTACATGAATCCAAGGAGATCTAGGCACTTTGCACTCTAGGGCTAGGGTTTGGGACAAAATAGCTCCTTCAAACACTCATCAACAGGGACTTTATGACATATAGGACCGTCACAAGCTTACATCTGAAGTAGCATCCTCAGATCCAAGCTTCTATCGCAATTTAGATGCCATACCAACCACCACACATGAACCCATGAAGAAAATAGCTTAAGGAAATGGTTCCTTAGCCTTAGAATGAGCCCAACCAACTGTAGATTGCTGATTCCCCCAAGCTTCCTGATACAAGCCTCCAATCTTCAAGCTTAAAGCACCAAATATCCTTCTCCAAGCTCTAATTCACTCAACAATGGGGTTTTCTCACGAAATCAGGGCTTCTGGAACTCAAGGGGTGATAAGGAGGCTGGGGAGGAGACATAATGTTTTTTATATAGGGCTCAACCTCCGGATTTAGGGTTTTCTCCACTCAGCACCAACTCGCCGAGTCCACCCATGCTACTCACCGAGTTGGTCACTTAACACGCAACTAGAGTCGCGACCCTACTCGCCGAGTCCACTCGTGGACTCGCCGAGTCGCTCCTTCCCATTTTACTCTTTTAGCCCTTCAACTTTACTCTTGCTATTCCGGGATGTTACAATTCTCCCCCACTTACATTAGGGTTCGTCCTCGAAGCCTGCGGCAATTTAACTCCAGAACTACTCCCGTAATGCACCACCTGGCATTAACCAGGCCAGGCTCCTTAACGCTCAACCATCGAAACTAGAAACTCACTTTCTCCTTTCTTGTGGTGTCCTGACCACCGTCTCAAGCCGGCCACCGGCCTTGCCCTCTGATAACTCCACTTAACAACTGAGTACTACTCATGATGCAACACTGCTCCAAATCACAACCATCACTTGACCCATACGAGCTAGAAAATAACCATGCGCCACCGGATTCCTGATCCGAGTCCAACTCTAACCATTCTGCTGACAGAAAGAATCATTCTTCAGAGCAACTCTCATGAGTTCTCCTCTTGCAATCACATACACATGTTGAACTAGCTCTAGCACCCTCAGGTAAGGAAAACCCGATACACTGATGCCATCTCCAAACATCCCCCAGGATGAACCACTACTACATACGCACTTCCCTGATCAGAATCACACTGAGAGCCCGAGACTCCCTCCCTGCATCCCTTCCGAGCCTCTTGGCTCTACACCCGCGGAATTCCATCTGCGACCTCAGTAGACATCCCAAACCGGATGTGATTCCATTCCACTGCCGCAAACACGCTGCTCAATGACAATACTCGGATCACTCTAATCATAACTTTGCTCTGCCGCTTTCACTTCCGTGAACTTGCACTCCCTCTCCGAGTTACACTCCTCTCTCATTCCTTTACCAAGGAATCCACTTGGCCGCCTTGTCACTCCGACAAGTGCCATAGTGCTCGTCCAACGCTACACCACTCCTTCATAGCGTAACCGCTATCCATCCAACACACATGCTCTGACTCTGATCACAGGGACTCTCAAGCCCATGCACTATCTCAACTAATCAAGATCACTGCCCGGGGCCAGACCTTCTAATGCTGTCACACCGCAACATACACAATCCATATCCTCGAACCGATCCAACAATACCTGCAGAGTCTTCAACATGACTCGACCGCCTCAGCAGGCCTTCAGCCAATCTGGACCACTCTCAGAACCTTCAGCCAATCTGGACCGCTCTCAGTGCCTTCAGTCTGGCTGGACCGTCCTCCGAGCCTTCGGCCTGACTGGTACGCCTACCGGCCTTCAGTCTATCCGGACCGCTCAACTAGCATTCATCATTCCGAGCTATCTCTCCGGGAAATCCTCCCATGCATACTGTTCTAGCCCTCTAGGGGTCCCGAACTCTATCTCCATCACACATAATCGATCACGGCCTGATCCCAGGCCCTCCATAATCAAATGCCCTAGGTCTGTATCCCATCCCGCATGCCCGACGCTTGCTCCTACCAGCCTACACTCTGGGCTGACAGAACACTGCTGAATCCCAGACAGCTAAGCACCCTCATATGCTCATCGATCTTCTGGAGAATTTTCCAATTCTCCCCCACTTATAGCACTGACTATCAAACACCGGTCGCCATTACCAACTACCCAAAACAACCCTGCACAAAACCAACACTTACACGCGGACTGCTTCCCAAAAGCATAAACAACCTTAAAAAAAATCCCATATCAACACTGATTATCCCGCTCGAAAGAAACTCAATCTGCAGCTAACCAGTCCTCAGAAAGCAGATGCTACCCGGCCTTCAGACCAATGCCAGGTTTCCACTAACAACCCCATGAATGATAACCAACGAAATTCCCAACACTAACCCATAACCATACCATAACTCTCAAAAACAACAAATACCACACCAAAAAAAACCACGCAATGAGACTAGCAGACAAACGATACTCCACAATAACCATAAGATAAACAAGACATCAAGAAAGAAACATACCCGCAGCTGCATCCGGCACTGCTCTGACCTCCTCTGCTGTAAGCTGAAAAACACGACCCTGAGCCCTTGGGGGCTCCGCTCCACCCTGACCTCCACCTGTGATCCTCAAAGTGGTCGGTGCTGGAGCCTGCACCGGTCCTGCAGCGAGCTGTGGACAGTTGACCCTCAAATGTCCAACCTGGTGACAATGGTAACAAATCCTCAAATCCCGAACCGACGCTGACTGCCGACAATCCCTCGCATAGTGCCCTTCCTTTCCGCACTTGCGGCATGCACCATCGGACCTACAAACTCCGGTGTGACCCCTCCCACACTTCCCACAAGTGTGGCTGCTCAGATCTCCCACTCTAGCATCAACGGTCTTGGACCGTTTCGGCGCCGGCTGCGACTACACCGGAGCCTGCCTCAGCTCACGCAACTTCAACTCAATCTCTAACTCACGCCGCCTGGCGGCCTCCTGCAACTCCAACAAGGTCTCGCACCTCTGCGTAGACACAAACTGTCGGATGTCCCTGTTGAGCATGCTCAGATATCGAGACATCTAAGCCTGCTCCGAAGCGAACTCTGGGCAGAACATCGCCCTCTCAATGAACATCCTGGTGATCTCAGTCACCGACTCCGAATCCTGCTTCAGCTCAAGGAACTCCTGAGCCAATCTCTCCCTCTCAACTCGCGGAACATAACGAGTGCTGAACATCTCTCTGAACTGATCCCATGAAACCGCAGTCCTCTGCGCATCCGAATATGACCTCGTGGTCAATCTCCACCAATCCTTCGCCCCGAGCCTCAACAGGTTCAGAGCACACCTCACCCTCTGCTCAGCAGAGCATGAACACATGAAGAAACACCCCTCCACATCCGATAACCACCTCATAGCAACAATCGGGTCCTGAACTCCATCGAAGGTGGGAGGCTTTGTATTATCGAAGTCCCGATACTGAAAGCCCCGACCAGATCCTCCCCCTGCCACTGCTACAGCCGCTGTAGCCGCCGCGGCATCCGTCTCTGTGAGAGCTGCATAGCGCTCATCAAAATACTCAACCATGGCGGTCTTGATCGACCCAAACAGCTCCAGCAACTCAGCCCGGAACAACGCAGCAATCTCATCACGCAGGATCTCATGAATCCTCACATCCAACTCGCACGTGCTCATTTGACCAATAACCTCGGGCGGTACTGACCCGCCCCGAACTCCCTCTCCTGATCCCGATCCTGACCCGGATCCATTCCCAGTATGCCTCGGAATCTCCATACTAAAAAACACCACACAAAATCTCAGACACTTCCCACTATCCCGGGAACCAACTCTCTTAACCCAACCCTAGAGGTCATGGTTTCCCTGATACGCGTATGGGTCCTGTGCTTTCAGTAGTACGGGCCCATACTACCTTCCACACCTACCCATATTTGTATGAAGTACTACCACAACACCCTAGTGAAAACATGCATAACAACGCTGAACCCTCACAACTAGAGGAACACTGGAAATCTCTCACAAGGAAACCCTAGGCTACAGGCATCACAAATCAGGCAACATTATCATGAAATCCTGAAGATCCCTAGCCTAGCACTAGCATGTTGTTCTATCAAAGCTCAAAAACAAATATCATGTATGGTATTTTGGGGTTACTTACTGGCTCCAACTGATCGTACCTCCGCGTCCTCCTTTACTCATTTTGAAAACCATTTTAAATTCACTTTTGAAAACTCTCCTCGATTTGAGACTGGAGTCACACGAGTGTTCCTCCAATTCACTCAAACCAAGGCTCTGATACCAACTTGTAACGACCAGAAATTTCAACCAATTTAAAATTTTCGAAAACAACCCAATTCCATTAAAGTTATTACAAAAAGGTTTTCAATACAATTTATTTTAAGTATTCCCAGAATCTCATCACAATATAAACACGAGGAGCGGTATGATCACGCCTTCGCCTTGCCACGGTCTCCTAAAGAACCTGAAAAACATTAAACCACAAATGTAATCCCGAAAGCTTAGTGAGATATCCCCAAAATACCAACCACATATACCATACACGCATAACATGCCATAACATATCCGATCACAGAACAGCCATGCACTTCGGGTCTACTGTGTGACTGGTCCGCCGCACCGGCCAACAGTCCACCTGGTCCACCCTCCGAGTCTAGCCATATACCTCGAGTCTATAGTGTGATTGGTCCGCCCACACCGGGTCTTCAATCCACCTGGTCCACTCTCCGAATCTAACCACATACATCGAGTCTGCAGTGTGATTGGTCCGCCCGCACCGGGCCTTCAATCCACATGGTCCACTCTCTGAGTCTACAGTATGACTGGTCCGCCCGCACCGGGCCTTCAGTCGGCCTGGTCCACTCTCCGAGCCTAGGCACGTCTGGTCCGCCCTCTTGGGGCCTACAGCCTATCCGGACCGCTCGCTGGGCCTTCGGGACAACCGGTCCGCCTTGGGTATCTTGGCCTACAGCACAAAGCAGGACCCGCCTCAACCCAACTCCAATCCAAACAACCATGTGCATAAACATACAATCATATAACAATTCACAGTCAACAAACCGATCAAACAGATCACATAACATATCATCATCCTAACCCGGATACCGACCTAACCGGTCACTAGCATAGCATCACCCTACATCTCAGGATACCGATCTAAACCAGGTCTCTAACATATACCATCCTAGCTACCAGGATGCAAACATATCAAAGCAATAACATAACAACAAATACCCGGATCTCAATCCGATAAGGGTCGGCCTTGGTACCTTAGACCCCGTTGATATAGTGAGGATAACTCACCTCGAAACTGCCGACTGAACAGATAACCCAAGCTGCTCCGATCACTGATATGATCTCCACCACTGGACAACCACCTAGGCACTGAACTCAAAACAATATCCAACAATTACCAAAATGCCCCTAGAAACTACTGGTCAACCCTTGGTCAAAGTCAACCCCTGACTGACTCTACTCGCCGAGTCAACCCGATGACTCGCCGAGTCCCCATGCTTAGAAATTCCCCAAACCGCGACTCAACTCGCCGAGTCACCCCGAGACTCACCGAGTTCAACAACTATGAGTCCACTCACACATAGCTCACCGAGTCATCCCCTTGACTCACCGATTCACGGCTCAACCAGAAAAGATTGGGACTCTTCGACAAGACTCGCCAAGTCCAAGAACAGACTCGTCGAGTCTAAGTCTATCTTCAACCTACTCGCCGAATTGTTCTTCCAACTCGTCGAGTTCTAGGCCATCTTCATCCAACTCGCCGAGTACCACCGGGTCTGAATCCATACAGAGGCTTTCCAAGCCATGCAGATGATCCAAACCATAGATCTACCCTTCCTAAGGCCATCCATCACGTAAAGTGGCAAACTTTACGTGAATCCAAGGAGATCTAGGCACTTTGCACTCTAGGGCTAGGGTTTGGGACAAAATAGCTCCTTCAAACACTCATCAATAGGGACTTTATGTCATATAGGACCATCACAAGCTTACATCTGAAGTAGCATCCTCAGATCCAAGCTTCTATCTCAATTTAGATGCCATACCAACCACCACACATGAACCCATGAAGAAAATAGCTTAGGGAAATGGTTCCTTACCCTTAGAATGAGCCCAACCAACTGTAGATTGCTGATTCCCCCAAGCTTCCTGATACAAGCCTCCAATCTTCAAGCTTAAAGCACCAAATATCCTTCTCCAAGCTCTAATTCACTCAACAATGGGGTTTTCTCACAAAATCAGGGCTTCTGGAACTCAAGGAGTGATAAGGAGGCTGGGGAGGAGACATAATGTTCTTTATATAGGGCTCAACCTCCAGATTTAGGGTTTTCTCCGCTCAGCACCAACTCGCCGAGTCCACCCATGCTACTCGCCGAGTTGGTCATTTAACATGTGACTAGAGTCGCGACCCTACTCGCCAAGTCGCTCCTTCCCATTTTACTCTTTTAGCCCTTCAACTTTACTCTTGCTATTCCGGGATGTTACATATTGATCATTGGGTCATAAAGAGTTATGTGGTTAGACAACATTATTTAGTTATATTTTGAACCTCCACACACACACACACACACACACATATATATATATATATATATATATATATATATATATAGAGAGAGAGAGAGAGAGAGGAGAGAGAGAGAGAGAGAGCTAGGTTCAAATGTTTCAAGCAACTATTGTGTGCATGTATGCATCAATGAGAATTGAGGAAATAATAAATCATTTAAAGGTATTATAGTAATCTTTACATATTTAATTATGGTAGATAATTAATATGTTTATTATCCCTTTAAATATGAGATGTTAAAGTCAAAATCTGTAGAAAAAACCCTACAATTATTGTCTTCAATTGTCTTCCTCCATATCTCTATTGTTTCGTTGGTGTAATCGAACCATCAAAGTCGTTCCTCCACCTTCTTCTTCAACATCCCAACTCATCATCTTCCATAGCCCTACTACTTGTAGTAGCACACAATGTCATCTTCCTTCCTTCCCCTCCATTGCCGATACCCAAACCAAATCATCATCTCGCACAACCCTCTTGTCGGACCACCATCAGGTAACATCAACGTCCACAAAACTGATGCCAAGTTGCTCCTCACCGGCAACGTCGACAGTTTAGTTCCCGGCGACGATGACCACGATCAAGTAGCTACTTCTTTTCAGTTTTTCTTTTTCTTTCTCTTCCACCTGTGACATATTCATTATTCATGTCCAATTGTTTCAATCCCTTGCCAGAATTGCTGAAGATTTGGCGGAATTTGTGACATATATAATTATATGTTGTGTTTTCTGGAATATAAAATTATATATTCTTTGTTTGCTGAAACATGAAACTAGATGCAAAAATTAGTTTTTTTATATGATATTACTTTACTAAAATATGATATTAGATGAAGAAATCTGAACTTAGATGCTATTTGTTTGTTAAAATATGAAATTAGATGTATAAATCAAAATTTTAATTGTATTACTTTGCTGAAATTTGAAATTACATGATGAATTATGAATTCTTGAACATTCATTGCTGAAATCGGAACTTCATAGTTGTTTTGCTTACGAAAGTATAACAATTAGCCAAATAAAAATCATAGGTGAGGATAACTTATGGTTAAAATTTTGTAAGAATACATTAGGCTTGGTATGTACACTATATAGTGTATTTTGTGAGAATACATTACACTTTGTATATTATATTATGTTGGAATAAACTACATCTCAAAATTAAATATATTGTGTTTTTTTATTTTACTTCACTTTAAGCAAAAAAAAAAAAGACAATGCTCATGGTGAATGTATAGTTTGATTCTTTTACCATAAATTTTTGATTATGGGTGTATCTGACAACAATTCTGTCGGAATGGATGATCAAGTTCGAATTCTGTCATAATGGAATCTCGATTTTATGGCATGAAATCTCACATTACTCGTTAGTATTTGAAGGTATACACTCTTTTATTGAAAATTTAGTCACATTCATGTATTTATTAATTACATATGTTGTATGTTTCATCAAATGGAGTATAAAGATTTGAGCATTCGATTTTGCCCGCCAATTGTTTGCTAAAATGCTTGAATCAAATATTTCAGCCAATTTTTTTTTGTGATCTTTAAACTATCATATCTCTCTCATACTAGCTTGGAATGATTTGAAATTTTTTTCTGCATGTTCTCCTTTGTGTTAGCTACAAGTTAGGTTCTAAAGTCATTTGAATTGGATTAATATTGGCTGAGTTACAATCCTTTGAACATTGGATGTTACAACTATATTTTTAGCATTTTTACTTTGTTCAAAAAAAATTTGTGATCTTTGAACTGTCATATTTCCCACATTCTTGCTTGTAATAATATGACCTTTTTCCAACGTATTGTCCTTTATGTTAGCTACAATGTAGGCTCTAGAATAATTGTAAGTAGATTAAGTCGATTATTTGGATCAAGTGATTCAGGGAATACTTGATCAAGTGACTCGAGTATTACATTCTGTTAGAATAAATTAAAAGTCTTTAATGTCTAACACATTCTATTAGAATTTATAGCTTTATTCTTGTAGAATATACTAAAAGTTTTAATATTTTAAAGTTGATTATGTTTTCTTTGTGGATATAGATTTTGAAGAGTCTGCCATTGATGAGGGAAAAAAAGATGGAGAACGAGAGTATTCTAGCAGAATGTATTCTGCCAGAATGCATTAGCGTTTTTGTTAGATTATGATGTTTTTATTTTTATTTTTTTTAACCATTTTTAGATTTAATCTTTAAGAATAAATGTAATTCTTAAACCAATATTAATCATTTTTTTTCAGAATGCATGTAAAAAATGTTTAGTCTTATTCTTTACCAATTAATGTAATTAGTGATTCTTAAAAAATAAAATTTGTATTCTTTAGAAAATGTTATTCTTGATAATATGTTGTATAATTCATTAAGCATGTTAATTACAAAAAAATATATTGAATGAACCATATTTTGCAAGAATAAAATCGAAAATATATTTACTAGTTTATGTTTGACTCTCTGTCATTCTGACAAAATAAAATCGGTTAGTATTCTTATATACATATTAAAGGATGACCATCCTTAGGAATAGTAAACATTATGATTTTTTTGGCAAAATTGGTCCTTTACTTATGGGTGTGTGTTCTTTTCTGGCTTTGTTGCTGTCGATTTTTGTGTGGGGTATTTTTTTCCCATTTTTTTAATTGTTGCTGGACACGTGTTTTTTCTATCTATGCTTCACCGTTTTCTCAACCAATAATATTCCGCTTTCTGTAATTGTTCTTTATCCCCACCGCTTATCTCATCCAGTATATTCCTATTCCACTGTCTTCCTTTTATCTTTGGTGCTCCTCAAAAGAAAAGCTCTTTGTTTCTCCTTTTCCACCACCTCAGATGCTTCACTTTAACTCCAGCACTAGATGCCACCAGCTGCTATCGCCGAGATCGTCACACAACCTCTTCTTCTGAGAATTGTCCACTTCAACTTCTACGGTATGAGCAACCTCTTCGTTGGTTGCTCATTGGCTGAGATCTTTGTTTGGCTTCCCCATCTTTTGTTATCTATTCCAACTGCTACCCACCGTCTGTAAATCGATTTGAGCCTTCAATTTCACAACTTTCTTTTCGCTTTGATTTTAGGAATCTTTTCAGGATTTGGAAATCAACAGCGATGGTGGGTCGTTCATAGGCCATCGCCTCCCTTCTTCCAGTCGAATGTTGTTCTGCTGCTCGCTTCCTTTTCTTCTGCCTCTGGTGTTTTCATCTCGAATCAGGTAACTAATAATGTCTAATTCTTTCTGATTTTATTAAATTGTAGTTGCTCTGTTGATTTGAATTGAAAGTTAGGTCTTTGCACAAAGAAATTTTATCTTGAGGTGCAGTTTGAAAGTACTGAAATACATCAACTGGTGTCCTTAGGTTGAAGAACAGCCTTAGTGGCTTTTTGAATTCACAATTCCGATTCTTTTATACCAACATATTGGTAGGTGAACATGGAGACCTTCTTTAGCCCAATATATATATATATATATATATATAACAAGAAAGTAAGTGCCAGAGAATTTGTTAAGATTTTTCATGAATGAGATTTTATTGATTTATCCGATTATAAAAAAGGTCAACAAAAGGTGCTTGCAACCAAATCACCAAATTAGTTCTGAATTATCTACATAGCCTGTTTTCTGAATCCAAGGCGTTCATTTTAGTTACCAGTTCAATCAAGATTGATCACATGTAAAGATTCTTTTTGTTTTTGGTTTAGAAAATCAGGAGCTTTATCTACAGGTGCTATAAAACATTTGATATCACAAATATAGGAAAGAGATTTTGATATAGAATTTGCGCCCAAAATTTTGAATATCCAAAACAAATCGGATCCTACAATTGTTTCCATATATTTTATAAAGGATTGATCTAGCTGATGGAAGTCTTTGCTTCTATAATTGCACTTTTGTTTGAAAGTATTGGCTTCTATAATTGCAAGAAAATAATTTTTTTTTAGTTTTGTATTCTTTATAAATCTTGATGGATTATATTGTACTAACGAGTAGATGTATTTTTTTTTTGTTTTGACAGATACAAGCATTGTTCTCCATGGATTAAAACCATGGTATGCTGACATGAGTTCATATCAACTGCAAATAAGCCTCTCATAACTATACAAGGTAAGTTCATGTTTTGGTTTCTCAATTTGTGTTTACTGTTACAATCATCAACACCCCCTCCCTATACTGGTTGTTGGAGTGGTAGATTTAGTTCACAATATAGTTTGGGATACATTTATAACTTTCAAGTATACATCTTCTGAAACAATATATTGCTTCATTACTTTCGAAAGCAAAGGTTTCATACGAAGCCATTCCAGCCCGTGCCATCTTCTTCATCTGTCATTACTTCATATCACATATTCTTACCAGATGTTGTATTTTTACAAGCTCATAAGTCTGGTTTTACCACTTCATATGTTGTATTTTACAGGTTATCCAATACTTTCTGAAGTGGATACACGCTATTATATATACGAACTTTTGAAGGTAAAAATCCCAAGCGTTTTCTTCTTTTGTTAATGATTTGGTAAGTAGGATACACATGAACTCTCATTCTGTAACTCATGTTTTAGAAACATATTGTTTATAAAAAGCTTCACTAATAAAAATAGAAAACTATTTATGGATTATGAAGGTTCCGATTTATATAGTTGAGATAGCACTTCAAAACAACAACATGAGTTGGGCCTAGGCTCTGTGAATTAGGTAAGTCTATTCACGAATTCAGTATGTGAATTGAGTCAATCACTTCATATCTTTAATTGTTTTGTGTTTGTAGCCATGTGTAACAAGCCAATGATGGGAAAACATCAAGGAGGATTTTATTTTTATTCGGTTTTGCAGAAATGAATCTTAGAATCATGTTAACCTACTTCAATTTAATTTTTTTCAACAACTCATTACACATAAGAAAATATTTTGTACCATAGATGATTTTCTAAAACACCCTAGACTTTGCATGTCATTAATGTCCTTTACCTATGTAGTAATGATATCATATCACCAGACTTTATTTGGAAAATCTGAAGAAAAAAAAAGTTGATTTTTTCTTAAATAAAATACCATCTTTTTAAATCAAAAAATTGATTTTTTAAGAATATTTTCAAATCACAATAGTTTTCATCATAAAAAACAAAAAAAAGAAAAAAGAAAAAAGAAAACATAAACATAAAATAGTTTTTTAAGAATGATCCAAAAAAAGGATTTTTAAAAGGGTTATGTAAATACCAAAAAAACATTTAATATTCATGTCAACAAGATGGCTAATTAAGTATCTAAAATTTCATTTAATATTTGTGTCAATTTCTTAATATTTCACAATGTAATATCCCAGAATCTCAGGCTAAATTTTTCATTTTAAAAATAATATAACATCCATTTAGAAAAATGACATTTAAGGTTAAACCATTTGCTTTATGTTCGTCGATGTGTGAATTTTTTAGGTGATAAAATCTTTGTTTAATTGCTTTGAATTGTGATTTTGATACTTTATGTTCCGGATTTTAATGAATGGCCGTCATTTGAAATTTATTGGTTGATGTCATGATTGTTGCAGTTTGTTGGGAATGTCCAAGGATCCGTTCATAATGTTTTCACATATATAAATTTACCAGGTTAATAATTAACTGACATTGGTTTTTATATGTTTTATTCTTAGATATTACTTGCATTGATTTGGGACTAACACTGACTTGTGTATGCAGGTTACACTAATTGTGGGAAATATCCACCTACACAGTGACGTTAATCTTCATTTTTCAGACTTTTACCTGCTTTATGTTTTCACACTAATATCAACTATGTAACGTTCAAGCTTTCAACTATGTCCTACCGCTTTTAGTTGCAAATATACATATTGATGTAGACTAACAACATATCATAAACACTTAAACAGACTTGTTTGCATTCTACAGTTAACTAATATTTTTTATAAAATTCATAGCGAAGCCATTACGTTCCACAAACAAATTGTCCATAAATTACTTTATAATCATTCATATTCATAAGAACCACCAGATGCCAAAAATGATCATATCTGTTTAGTTCTATTCCTGCAATGCGGGACTCCTCATCTAGTTAGAGATTATAATAGAATTAAATTTGAAGTAATTTAAAAAATTCAGATTTAAAGAAAAGGAAATTAATTATCCCTTAAAATCTGGATTTTTTTTAATATAGGTTAATTGACCAAAACACCCTTCTGCTGAAATTTGTGTGATTATACGGTATATGTTACCCTATTGTAATATCGTAGACCCTCAGATCATGATCATTGATTTTATTCATCAATTGGTCCAAAATTAAGCTTACGGACACACAATAGATATAAGAAACAAAATAACCTAGCCCTATATATATATATATATATATATATATATATATATATATATAGGTTGAGGTTCAATAGAGAACCATAATTAACCAAGGAACCAATCTTTTTTTCAACTTTTAGAACTTATTTTTTATCAAAAAAAAACTAAAAATACAGAAATTCATAACTTTTTATCCTTTTTCCAATGATATAAAATTCGATTTTTTTTACGTCAAATTCACAATGCGAATCTTCGAAAATTCACAACGTGAATCCGGATTCACACGGTGAATCCGAAAAATATTTTTTACATTCACAATGTTAATATATGAATTTAGATATTTTTAAATTTTTTTAGATAAATAATAAGCTCTAGAAATAAAAAAAAAAAAAAAAAAAAAAAGATTTGGTTCCTTGAAGAACCCATAATTATGGTTCTCTATTGAACTTTTTCATATATATATATATATATATATATATATATATATATATATATATATATATATATATATATATAAAGGTGACAATGCATTCTAACAAATCATGAAAGGGCAAATAAGTCTTTTAGTTATTCTAATTGTATAACTATTTTAATCATATCCCTCTAATTATGGAAACGAAATTACTAATAAGATACTATTATCATTTCACATATATTTATGAAGTTTACGGTTTATTTAATCAACAATTTAGATTCAACATTTCAAATATAGATTAAAATTTTTGATTTTTCTTATAATTTATGCTTATGAACAGTACTCGAGCTGTGTATTCTTCATCGGCGCAGCTAATGGGCACCGGCTACGAATCTTCTTTTTATGGAGCTCTCTTTCCGATCCTTCTTTTATTTTTTATGGACAATCGTCTTCGTTTTTCTCTACGTCTTCCCCGTTCCCTTCTGCACCGTTGACCTACATGTACACCGGCGACTGCCCAGCGCCGCCATCTCCATTATTGTCTCGACTTCTGCCACCAACAGCAAAGGAAATCAAAGAACTCAAACGCTAGCCTTAGCTACTGCTTCCACCCCTTCAGCCCTGGTGTACCCATATACCGTCGCCGGTACCTTCACATTCCGGTGAAACCACCCTAGCCTAAAGTGATGTTCATACCACCGCCACCACAGTCAGCACCACCCTAAAAACCATAGATCATCGGCGTTCCGTCACCATTCTGTCCACCTTCGACCTATTTTTCTATCCATCTACTCTCTTTTATGTCTTCTTCTACCGAAAATCACCATCAAAGACCCACTCTTATCTTTGTAACCACCCACTAAAACCTCTAAGATGACATGTTTCAAGCGATCTGACGGTGCTTCTGACATCGGTGACGAACATCGAATTGAAAAACAAATTCTCTCACACCCGATCAACACTTCATCAATTTTGTATTTTTGATCCTCCTCTATTCAATTATGGCTTTATTGACTGTCATCCAGATATGTAACATTCCAATCCATCTGTTACTCTTCCTTCAAGTTGGCGACGCCGTTAATTGAAATCAGAATCGGTGTAATCTGAATCAGAAAGGGTTTTATGAGGTATGGCTTATATTTCGATGCTGCGTCTTCATTGTCCCAACTACACCCATCTCAAGTTTGTTGATGTTTAAGTTTGAAAAAGTTAATTGATTTTCTCAAGATTCTTGAATTTTTGTTTTATTCTTCCACATCAAATTTTGTTTCCTAGTAACCCCACTAAGTGAAATTAAGTTGATTTGAACTTTCTTTTCTCATATCTTGGGTTCTTAAGTTGTCGTTGGTGTTGGGGTAATCAACTTATGAAATCCATTTAACATTTGTTCATGGACTACAAACATACATGAAGGTAATCCATCAATTCTCATTAATAATCTTTGCTGCCTTTGAATATTGATTGTTGTTTTCCAAACTCTTTATTCATTGGAATTGTTTGTTAAAACATGACATTGTGTGTGTTCTAATCCATTAAAGAGAAATGTAGTTCACTCCATAGACAACTTTGTATAACATCTAAAGCACAAACCGTAAAAGAAACCAAAATGGTTGGTTGCATTTGTTTTCAATACTATCCATGCAAATAAAATGAAAATTAAAGATAGAAAAAAGAAAACATTGAGGAATCAAAACATAACTATATGTGACTCTATGGATGTTCAATTATGATTTATGATTAAAGGAATTTGCTAATCGATACAGTAATTCAAATTTACTGTTAATTGTATATATTTATTTGATTTTAAATTTGGTGAACATCAATTAAAGCTGTATAAATGTTTCGTTATTTTCATTACAGTTTGACTCCATGGATGTTCCTGAAAATGGTATTTAATTTTATATTGGACTAGATCTTCCTTTTTACAACTTGCAACAACCATCGACAATCGATATTAAATACGATTACATTGTTTTCTAGAATCTGAATATTTTTACCTTTTTTACAGGTTGCTAAATGAGTGGCTTGATTTTTTTATTTTTTATTTTTTTTACAAGTTTGTATAAGCCCTTTTTATTTAGTAACTAGGTGTGAGCCCCATGTATTACATGGGTGTATTCAAAACAATTAAATATGTATAAACATTTGAGAAATTTGAATTTATAAGAAAAATGACAAAATATTGAATTACTAAAATTAAAGTGTTTTTTTTCTCTTTTAAATTTAAACAAATCATTTAGATAAAATAATCAAAGCAAATTAATGAGATTTTATTATGAAAATTTGAAATTATAAGGAAAGTCCATTAATGAAATTGATATACATTTATTATTAAATTTAAATACCATATGAAATTTAATAAAATAGGAAAACCACAAAATTACATATGGAATAAAAATTAATTCAAAATAACCACAAAATGACATGTGGCAAAATGAATAAGAATATGACAAGTGGCAAAAAAAACCTTCATTTATTAGAGAAGACTTGTTTTCTAATATAATATTGAAATCTAATCATAACTTTTCTATCTCTAAACATATTCATTTTTTATTTAAAGATTAAATGATGAGGAGGAGTTACCGACAACAACAAATATACATCTCTAGCTCTTAGATTAATCAATTTTCTTCATGGAGACCATTTGAAGATGCAAAGAGACAAGTAAAAGTTTTGTTTTATTTGTTTAATATTTTTTTACTATTTTTAGAAATAGGTCATCTTAAAATTGGTTTTAGCGGAGCTCAAAATCAAAAAATCATTATCTATAATTCATGAATAATTATTTGATTTTTTTTTGTTTGTCGGCTAAGTCATATAAAAGTTTTCAAAGGAGAAAACCAAGAGGCAAATATTGTTGGTGTTGGGCCTTGGGATAGTTAATCCCAAAACTCTAAATGAGTGGCTCAAAAATGTGAGTGTGAGCAACTAAGATTGCAATTTTTTTTAGAGTCCAAATAAATATCATAATCTGTGTTTTACAATTTCATTCAACTCTTTTGATACCGTATTTTCAGATAGCTAGCTTGGATATGTTTCATTTGATGCTATGTAGTTGAAGGTAATAAGGAGATGCTTCAGCTCATGAATCGAGAGTATATCGATATAACTTGATTCGACTAATTTGCTCCTTAATTTCATATAATTCCCCTTGAAATTTGTAAATCTAGAAGAAGCCACCTCATTTGTTTTCATATTTTTACGGGGGGGTGCCAATTCAACCTCTTCACAAATAGTATATATCAAAGTTGGTTGGATATTTATATATTGTTATCATTTTTTATCTCATATTACCTTCTTAACAATTTAGTAGATAATAATGAAAATAAAAGGCAAAGTTTGTAGTAGCATTTTTTTAAAGCAAGTTATTTTGACTGATTTTTAAAGATGTCAATTCGGTCAAAGTAGCAATCCGTTTTCAAAAATTGTTTAAAGAAAACATCATGTTAATTATTTTCTCGGCTTTGACACTTTGTCAGAATAGCAACTTACTTTGAAAATATCAAAATCACATGTTTGTATATGTTGAACAAAAAAAGTTGACATTATAGCATCCTATTTTTGTCACTCACCAAACATCAACTAAAAAAATCTGACTTATACATTATCTGATCACTAGTTTTATATTAATCCTCTATCAATAATTTTATATTTTTGAATTTCTCATGTTTTTTACCATTATCAATCATATATGTTATAATAGTATTATGTATGTTGCAATCATACATGGGTTTTCAATAATACATCATAGCATCCTACTTTTTTCTGTTCAATATATATATATATATATATATATATATATATATATATATATATATATATATATATATAATGAACAGAGAAAAATAGGATGCTATAATGTATAATTAATGTTTAAGTTTGAAAAAGTTGATACTATTACATGCGTCAAAATTTAATTAAGGTGTTTTTTGGTTGAGTTGGTTTGCAGGCTATGAGGTGATTTTATTAGATGGAGCTTGTATATGAGCTTTGTTTCTTTCTTTCAAAATTTATTGAGCCTGCCACTTGGTTTCAAAAAAATAATCTTCTAATCAATATGTAGATAATATTAATATAAGTTTCTTTATTTAAGTTACACAAAGTTATTTTAAATAGTATCTAGTATCTACGTTTAACTTTCAACAAATACTTTTATATATATATATATATATATATATATATATATATATATAGAGAGAGGTCGGTTCACATATTCTAACTAATTATTGTGTGGATATAGGAATGATTGTGGGCCAATCTCAAAAACCTAAATAAGGGTAGTTTAGTCATTTTGTTTTTATAAACCAAAAATAAATTTCTAAAATTTTGGAAAATCCATATTTTCACGTCTCTGATTTCTATATCTTTTACACCTTTATCATCACTACAACAGATGATCAATTCGAGCCTCTCAAAAACCCTAGAATTGTCACACACACATCCGTATCCATCATCATCATCATAATCTCTCACTATTGCTGCTTCTTCCTCTTCCATCTCAACTGTCGGCTCCATAGATAGTGATTGTATCTATCTTACCCAATCAATAGTAACAGGTCGGCGCAGTAACCCTCCCTTCTGCCATCATCACCTTCATTTGGCCTGATCCAGGCGCAAAAGGAATTCAGAAAACCTTTGATTCCCCTGTCTCGCTCTACAAGTAATCATCTATCGCCGGCTGCACAACAACACCAAAGAATCCACCAAGATAACCTATGTTGACTTGCCTTCACCCTGCTCTAACACCTTTCCGATGACCTGCTACCCTCCGCCAACACTCCACCACCAACCGGTCACCGCCTCAAGCAGAGCTTTCACCTCCATCAACGCTGCCATTGTCGCCTTTCAATTCCATCAAGCACTGAAGTTTCTCTACTTTAATATTCTAACTAGGTATATATTTTTTTTTTTTTTGCAATTGTCTTGAATTCTTGATTTTGCGTTGCCTTTAACAAATACAATTTAAAGTTTCATCTTTTTTGAATTTCAATTGAATGTTTTGGGGAAAATATTTTTTAGGGAAAATATACATTCGATCAGAACGATGTTTAGAATGATGTTTTCATTCCAAATCGGAACCTTGAACTGGAACAATTGTGAGATTTGTCTAAGCATCTATGAATAAAAGTAGCTCTCAAGCTACATCTTGTGTATTGCAGATTTATCTATGAACATAATCTTAATAGGAAGAACTTTAGATGTTAATGAATAAAAAAATTGTACATTTCTTGTGATTACTGGATACTATGTTTATGAAAATTATTAAAACATTATACCAAGATTGATTTACATGTATATCACTATCCATACATACATCGTTTTCCCTACTTCCTCTGTTCAAATTGCAGAAAAAATGTGTGGCCTTTTGAATTCACAAATTGGAATATGATATATCTCCCGAGACTAATTCTAATAGATTCCATCAAAGCAATTTTACTGTTTATAACTGAAATATTGACAGTTACACAGAAGCATTTGATGCAATTTGTTTTTATTTTTGTATAGACATCACTGAAGCCAGGTTATAAATTCTTATGAAGCTATAGATTCTGAAAGAAATAACATCAAAGAAAAAGAAGTTTGGTGAAGAATGAAAACTTGGTTTGAAGCATGGTGAAGAATGGAAAGTAAGCCAACAATATTCGTTCATAATGGATTAACATTTTTTTCTGTCGAAATGATTAGCAACATATATTCTATCATAATGTATTAGTGTTTTACTTAGATTTCAATGTTTTCTTCTTAAAGAATAAATGTAATTGTTAACGATTATTACTTATATTCTTTCAGAATTAATATCATTTATGTCTGTTCATACTGGTATTTGTTAAGAACGAATGTAATTATTGATTTTAAGATATTAAAATTCTTTTCATATAAATTTTGTATTCATTAAAATTATTAATCTTGACAATATATGTTTATAGTATTTTGTCAAAATTTAATATTTTTTTCAAGATGATCATAAACACATTCTTTTAGAATGTCCGAATTAATATAATTATTATCTAAAAAATCAGATTTTTAAAGTTTAGATAATTAATTATCCATTAAAATTAGCAATTTTCATTTTTTTTTTAATTTATGTTAATTGACTAAAATACCATTAGAATGAATTTAGATGATATTTTTTTAATTATCTTTAATTTATAATATGTATTAATCACTTTCTTAAAATATGTAAAATGATTGACACACATTCATTCCTATATCCACACAATAATTAGTTAGAATACAATACCCTAAGTATATATATATATATATATATATATATATATATATATATATATATATATATATATATATATATATATATATATATATGGTAAAAGTGAATATACATTACAGCCCTACCTAAACTTAGGTACTAAACCTCATGAAAATACATCATTTTACATATAAAGATTGCGGTTAAGGGACTAACGATCAACACTTGAAGATGTATATTCAAGATCGACACAATAGTTTTGATAAAGAAGAAAGAATATTGATTATTTCCGACCTTTGTCATAGTAAAAAAAAAAGGTAATGTTCACTAGAGTGAAGTAATAAACAGAAATGAAGGAAAGAAAACACGGATGGTAAGACGATAATAGAGGAAATAAATGTTATCGAGGATGGTATATTTAACAAGTGAAAACCAAATCAGGTATATTTACTAAGTTAAAACGACATATTTTAGAAGTTTAGTATCTAAATTTAGGTGAGCTGTAATGTATATTCTCTATTCCCTATATATATATATATATATATATATATATATATATATATATATATATATATATATATATATATATATATATATATATATATATATATATGAGTTTTTTTTTTATAAAATAAATCGTATATATTATACATTTGAATTATCATAGTTCTCATCCAACACTTTAAGACATATTATATATTTTAATTTACAATATACTTATCAATTAAATTTATATATGAAAAGATGTCGTCTGGATCATCTTGCATGGTTCAAATTTTTGGGTTTTATATAAATAAATATCGAACCGAACCTAAAAAGTTAATATTTTTGAACTCAAAAACCAAACCTACGGTTTTTCAAAATGATTTAGATGTTTTTGGTTTTGATTTTGGCTTGTTATTGTTTTTTTGTTACCCCTTAAAATGTATATATTAAATTTAGTTATTTGATTATAGATTTCTTGATTTTGAAGCGCCTTTTTTTTTCTCATTTTGCCCGTGCTTCAAATCGGCTTGGGAAAGCCCTTTGCGATCGTATTATGTATGTTGAATATAAACGTACTACATTTATGATTCTTAAAATACCAATGTAAATGCAAGTTAGGGTAACATGTCAATTATATATATATATATATATATATATATATATATATATATATATATATATATATATATATAATGTATTTACATAATCTTGTGTGATTACAACAATATTATGTATGTTGCAATAGTTTTATGTATAATGAATAGATAGATACTACAATTCTTATTTTTAAAAATTAAAATGAAAATGCAACTTGAGGTTACATGTTGAGTATATATATATATATATATATATATATATATATATATATATATATATATATATATATATATATATATATATATATGGGAAAAGTGAATATACCCTTTAGGGTATATAATATATATATATATATATATATATATATATATATATATATATATATATATATATATATATATATATATATATAGGTAGGTAGGTTCAAATGTTTCTCACATCTATCGTGTGCTACAATGCATCAATAAGAATTTAATAATTATTAAATTATATTAAATGATATCCATACTTATAATTCTTTTTTATGGAAATTAATTAAGGGGGTGTTTGGATTAGCTTATTAGCTTATTGCTTATTAGCTTATTTGTGGTGGGAATAAGATATAAGCAATAAGCATAGGGAGAGATGCTTATTAAAATTACCTTATTTAGTTTAATAAACTAGATTTTATCCAAACACTCAAAGTTAGCTTATTGTGGGAATAAACAATAAGTACCTCTTTTTTTCTTATCCAAACACCCCTAAATTCGTCATTAATATCATCAATAATATTTTTTCAGAATGAATTTGTAGTTAGAAGAATAAGAACGTATTTAGTAGAACGAGAGTATATTCAACTAGAATACACTCTCATTCTTTATATTTCATATAACTTTATTATATATTAAGTGAATGACTTTTGAAAGAACGTTATTGCTAACATAAAAACTTACATACAAATTCATTCTGAAAGAATGTTATTGTTGACATTAATGACGAATTTAATTAGTTTCTATAAAAAGAAAATTATAATTATGGATATCATTTAATATACACACAATTATGGAAATCATTTAATATGTTTATTTATCAAATTACATAATTATTTAATTTACTAAATTTCTATTGGTGCAATCTAGCACACAATAAATGTATGAAACAATTAACCTAACGCTCTATATATATATATATATATATATATATATATATATATATATATATATATATATATATATATATATATATATATATATATATATAAGGTGAGGTTCAATAGAGAACCATAATTAACCAATGAACAAATATTTTTTTCAACTTTTAGAACTTATTTTTTATCAAAAAAAAAAAAACTAAATATACAGAATTTCATAACTTTTTATCTTTTTTCCAATGATATAAAATTCATTTTTTTTATGTCAAATTCACAACGTGAATCCGGATTCACACGGTGAATTCGAAAAATATTTTTCACATTCACAATGTTAATATATGAATTTAAATATTTTTAGATTTTTTTCGATAAAGAATAAGCTCTAGAAATTGAAGAAAAAAAATTGGTTCCTTGAAAAACCCATAATTATGGTTCTTTATTGAACTTTTATATATATATATATATATATATATATATATATATATATATATATATATATATATATATATATTGTGTGTGTGTGAAACGTAATGGAGTCCACTAGACTTAGCAATAGCAACTGCAACATATTTTGATGATGTATTGTTCAATTATGGACCCTAGGATTACGACCGAAAAATTGGACCCCCTCCCCCCAATTCTCCATGATGAGAGGGATGACTAGAGGGTTGCATGGCACCCCCACCCCCTTCCTACCCTAAAACCCAAGCTAGACTCCAATCCAAGTGGGGCCTCTTCCTAAATTGGCTTTGGGATGGCGACCTCCATTAGCATCTATATAAACATCACTAACATACAAACCTTCAAACACTACTACTATACATCATATCTTTTCCATATCTCATAGATTTTAGATGTATATAATATTATATTAGTTTACGGCAAAGGATTAAAAATTTTATAATATTTTACACATTCTAACAGACAGTGAAAGCAAAGTAGATTTGTTCTAGCAAATGATAAAGAGTCATACATGATTTACTAGGAAATTTATAAATCTTAAATATCCTTCGAAAAATATATTCTCTTTCGTAAGGCCGAAGGGAGTAGTGTCTCGTTTGATGTGGTCCACGTAGGCGTCTTGTTAGATTTGCTATGACGCAGCAAAAATTTATCATTTACAGGGCATGGATTGCCACATTTGCCATGGTATTTTTCTTTTTGTAAATTAATTATATTAAAAATATTTATCCTTGAACAAATTATTTTAAAACTTAACTTTTATTAAACATGAAAGGAAATTACAACAAACCTAAAAAAACATAGAATTTAAAAATACAAATGTAAGACTCGGTTTCAAATCATTTCATTATTCGGGGCCGTGACCCGATCATTTGTTATCATATGGCTCCAGGCCTTGGGGGAAGAGAGAATTAGCCCTTTTTTGATGTGGGTATTATAGATTAAGTGATCTGAGTATTCGATTGTGTTTCGGAGCCGAAGGATATAATAGTAATTTGGCAATTCGGGCCTTTATGAATTTTGGGTTTTTTCAGGAGGTCTTTAGGCGAAGTTGAGTTGATAGAAGCGTAGGGCTTCTCGTCACCTTTCGGTGGATATAAAGTACGTCGAAAACGAACTTAGAACGAATGAGTTATGACCAAATGAAATTGAAGTGTTGTGGAGGTTAATCGAGTACGCGGGGGTACTCTCGTGTATGCAGGGTGTGATAGGTGGCCAGTTTGCGGATGTCATTTGAGTACGTCGAGCGTACTAAGGGGTATGCGGGCGTACTCCCTTCAGCTAGAAACCCTAAATTTTAGGGTTTTACCTCTATTTAAACTTCATTTATTCTTTGAGCCTTGCCTCTTATCAGCCTCCATGCCTCCTAAACCCTAATCTCGACACCTAGACACCATCTTGGAGTTCTTAAGCTCTTGTGAGGGATTTTGGAGTGTTCTTGAGCATTTTGAAGAGATTGAAGGTTGTTGAAGGATCATCATTGGGAGTGGGGCTTGTAGATCTAGAAGTTTCTCATCTTTTGCAATTTATTGAAGGTAAAAAGCTCTTATCTTGGCATCTCTTTGGTTAGATCTTGTTTGGGGTGGTTTATGGCACATTTTGGTCCCTTTGGTTTGTATTTATGAGGTTGAGCTTGCCCCAAGATTTTGGACACTAGATCTGGACATTTTAGGTGTTCCAAAATGCATAAAAATGTGATCTTGATAGTTGATATCAACCCATGCATGTGTATTAGCCTCTTTGTTGAAGTTTTAAAGAAAGAACTTAGATTTGGGACCCACTAAGACATGCAAAATCTCAAAGTTAACAGCTTTATGGATTAAGGAATTATTTGGAGCTAGATCTAAGCATTAGACATTTTGGATTAAGGGATTAAGACATTTTGCTTAGTTGGTTGTGGGCAGGGTAAGTACGCGGGGCGTACTTCCTAATACGCGGTATGTACTAAGTCTAGTCGAGTACGCTGAGTGTACCAACTGAGTACGCAAGTCTGGTTGGGCCTTTTTACGTGTTGACTTTTGGCCTTGGACCATTGACCAGAAGTTTGACTAGGGTTGACCATTGGATATTTTGAGCCTTTTAGGATATTGGGCCTTCTCGGATTAGGCCCATGATGGGTTTGGGCCCAATTTAGATATTTAGGCCTTGTGGTGCCATTTAATGGATTTGGATTTTGATGCTAGTGGATTGGTCCTTGGATGTTTGGCAAAGTAAGGAAAGGGGTAAAATGGATTTTTACCCTGAAGGTTTGGTCATTAGACTAGAATTCTTGTTTGGGTCGATAATTAATTATTGATGGAATGTTATTTGATGATGTCAGTGCGAGGTCTCCAGTAGCAGCAGTTTGAGTGTTTGATTATCTTGGTTTGAGGTGAGTCTCCTCACTGTACTATGGGTCGAAGGCACCAATGCTATACCATTGGCTTGTGTATTATTAGAAGACCAAGGGGTGGCCCTTGGCATTTGTATGAAAGTCTCGGAGGTGGCTCCTGGAAAATCTGTATGCAAGACCCGGGTTCGGACCTTGGCAGTTAAGTAGATAGTTAACTGTAGGTTCTGTAACAACCCAAAATCCTAATATAAATTTTCATTTTTAATTAAGAAATTCATTTCCATAAATCATAACTTTTAAATCAAAATTGTTTTCAATCCATAACATCAAATAATTTATTCATAAAATCAGAGTGTCCCCAAACAAAATGCCAGAGAATGCATGCCGCATCATCATGTCGGGCTCTTGCCCTTAGATCCCGAAGTACCTGAAACAACCAACAAATTATAAGTTAATGCTTAGTGAGTTCCCCAGAGCATACCCCACACAATCCACATAATTACATAAACCATATTAGCTATAAAAGCTACACATACCACATAAGCCATGCATACAAACATATAAGGATGCCATGGAAACCTTCCACGGTTTTACACCGGTGCCACTGGAACCCCCACGTGGTCTTAACCTGTAACACCCATAAAAATCATGCCAATTTAAAACTTTTTAAATCATTCAAAACACCATAATTATTAAATATTTGTTTTCAAAATGGTTTCATGTCAGAGTATCCCAGAATCAAATCATAAAAATATAAGGAGGTGCACAATCACGCCTTCGCCTTCTTGTGATCATCAGAAGTACCTGAAACAAAATCAACAACTGTAAGCCCGAAGCTTAGTGAGTTCCCCCCAAAATACCAACGTCATACAATCATAATCATATCATATAAACAAACAACATGCATAATGAGCCATCATCCTGACTGGACCGCCTCGCAGGGCCATCAGTCTATCTGGATTGCTCTCAGAGCCATTGGCATGTCTGGTTCGCCTCTCAGGGCCTTCAACCTATCCAGACCGCCTACCGGGCCTTCGGCCTGACTAGTATGCCCTCCCAGGCTTGTAGTCTATCCGGTCCGCCCTGGGTATGTTGGTATTCAGCACAAAGCATGTCCGCCTCAACCCAACCCCCAAATCAAACAATCATGTGCACATAAATATCATACGCTAACATATATAATTGTCAAACCGATCTAACAGATCACTAATCATAGCAATATCCTATAACCAGGATACCGACCTAACTGGTCACTAACATAACATTATCCTATATACCAAGATACCGACCTACCAGGTCACTAAGCATATCAACATCTTAACTACCAGGATGCAAATCAATAATCTTATCATGCAATAAAGCCAGATACAAATCCGAAAAGGGTCGGCATTGGTGCCTTCGACCATGTTAGTATAGTAACGACAACGCAGTTCACAACTATCTCGGGATGATAAATGTCAAACTCCCCAAATATAGCTCGAAACTCAATCACCTACATCCACCAATGATCCACTTTTATAAATTCCCAAATTACTAAAATACCCCAGAAGTCAAACTTATCAACCCTTGGTCAAAGTCAAAGTCAATGGTCAAGGTCAATAGCCCATGTTGACCCAACTTGTCGAGTGTAGCCCACTGGCTCATCGAGTTCTTCCAGAACTCGAGAAATCCTGAAAACCCTAGTTGACTCGCCGAGTTTCCAGACAACTCGTCGAGTCCATGCGGTGTCCAAATGTCGGGAAAACCCTAACTAACTCATCAAGTCATCTTACTGACTCGTCGAGTCCATGCAGAAACCAAAAAACGGCCAATCTTCATCTGACTCGTCGAGTTGACCATGCAACTCGTCGATCCCCTTCAGTCTATTTCTCATTCAGAAGTTTTTAAGCTACCCCAAAGCTCTAAATTGTAGATCTAGCTTCCTAAGTCATAGTTACCACGTAAAGTTGCAAACTTTACGTGCATGCAAGGTCTTAAAGGCCAAAACCAAGCCAAAGAAGAAGTTTTAGGTAAGGAGAAGGCCATAACTTGCTAAATACTACAACTTTATGACTATAAGGTGCTAAAGGAGTCCAGATCTGAAGTTGCAACTTTAGATCATGCCCAAAACCAGAAATAACTCCATAAAAAACTAGAAATAGCCCTAAACCTTTGCATGAGGAGATCTAGCTAGAGAGAAGTCAAGGTAACGACTTGTTACCTTCAAGATGATGCTAAGATGAAGTAGAAATCAGATCCATAATCTTCTCCTTGCTCCAAGCTCCTTAGACTTCAAGCTCTCTTCACAAAATCCACCTTCCAAGCTTCTTAACACACAAAAATGGAGAGTAGATGCGATTAGGGTTTTTTGAGCTCAAGGGGGACAGTAAGGGAGGCAGAGGGAGGCTAATAACCCTTTAAATAGGGTTTCATTTTCCAGCTCCTACTCGTCGAGTTGGGGTCCTCCAACTCGTCGAGTAGACCTCCTAAATCACGCGGCCTGATCCGATTCTACATGACGAGTTAGGGAATCCAAATCGTCGAGTTGGTATAAGAATAAGACTATAAGCTCTAAATTTTTATACTTGTGATTCGGGGTGTTATAATTTTCCCACACTTGAACTAGACTTCGTCCTTGAAGTCTGTTGAGGTAAATAACTCGGGGTAATGCTCCTGCATCTCTGCCTCCAACTCCCAAGTCCACTCGGATCCCCTCCGGTGCTGCCATTGTACCTTTACCAAATGTACTTCCTTGTTTCATAGAACCTTCACTTTCCTCTCAAGAATAGCCACTGGCCTCTCCACGTAATTCAGGCACTCGTCGACTTGTATATCGTCCAATGAAACCACTGCCTCCTCATCTAATATGTACTTTCGCAACTGTGACACATGGAAAGTGCTTTGGATTTGACTAAGCTCCTCGGGGAGATCCAGTCTATACGCCACCTTGCCAACCCTGACAATGATCCTGAGTGGCCTAATGTATCGGGGACCCAATTTCACCTCTTCCTGAAGCGAATCACACCCTTCCTGTCTCCCACCTGGAACTCCAGCTCAGATCGGCGTCTATCAGCGTAACTCTTCTACAGACTTTGAGCGGTCTGCAGCCGCTGTCTGATCTGTTGAATCCTCTCGGTAGTTTGCAGAACTACCTTTGTCCTTCCCATCACCCTATGACCGATCTCACCCCAACAGACTGGGGTGCGACATCTCCGTCCATACAACAGCTCATATGGTGGAGCACCAATACTGGAATGAAAGTTGTTGTTGTAGGAGAACTCTGCAAGGGGTAGGTAGGAGTCCCAGCTCCCACCAAAGTCAATAGTGCAGGCTCTCAGCATATCCTCAAGAGTTTGTATGGTCCGCTCACTCTGGCCATCTGTCTGTGGATGATAGGTTGTATGAAGTGCAGTCGCGTTCCCAACTCCTCGTGGAACTTCTGCCAGAAACGGGAGGTGAACCGAACATCATGGTCTGAGACAATAGAGAACGACACCCCATGGCGAGCGACGATCTTGCGGGATATACAAGTCGGCCAGCTTCTCGGCCGATGAACTCTCCCATATCGCTAAAAAGTGGGCGCTCTTGGTCAATCGGTCCACGATGACCCAAATAGCGTCGAAGCCCCTATCCGTCCTTGGTAGCTTGGTGATGAAGTCCATCGTGATATGCTCCCACTTCCACATGGGAATCTTCAGAGGCTACAGCTGACCATGCGGCCTCTGATGCTCGGCCTTGGCCATCCGGTATGTCAAGCTCCTCTCAACATACCATGCAATCTCCCTCTTCATGCATGGCCACCAATAACTCAATCGCAAGTCCCGGTAGATCTTGGTGGCCCCCAGGTGAATAGAGAAGCGAGACTTATGAGCCTCTTCCAGAACAATCTGTCTGAACCCACCAAACATCGGAACCCAGACCCCACCGCAACGGGTCAATAACCCCCGACTATCCTGCACAAACCGGGTGTTCTCACCCCTAATCCCCTCAAGCTTCCAATTCTCCTGTTGCATACCCTCAATATGAGCTTTCCTGGTCAAACTCACCAGTGAAGAATCCAATGATATCCTCATACATGTCGCTAGTGTAGAAGATGCAACTGACTTGCGGCTCAGAGCGACCGCAACCACGTTCTCTTTACCATGATGGTAAAGGATCTCACAGTCATAATCCTTGACCATGTCAAGCCACTTACGCTATCTTGTGTTTAGTTTCGGCTGATCCATGATGTGCCTCAGACTCTTGTTGTCCGTGTATATGGTATAGCGGACCCTATAGAGGTAATGTCTCCAAATCTTGAGAGCGAATACCACCGCTCCCAACTCCAGATCATAAGTAGGGTATCTCGTCTCGTGTGGCTTTAATTGCCGCGACGCGTAGGATATCACTCATCCTCTCTGCATGTGGACCACTCGTAGTCCCGTGATGGATGCATCACAGAACTCAACAACATCCTCAACTCCCTATAGGAGAGTTCAAGACTGGAGCCTTGCAAAGTCGCTATCTGAGGGTCTCAAATGCCCTCTCCTGCTCAGGGCCCCACCGAAAACCCACCCACTTCCTCGTCAAATGAGTGAGGGGTACTGCAATCTTGGAGAAATCCTTTATGAATCTCCGGTAGTACCCTGCCAAACCCAAGAAGCTCCTGATATCCGAGGGAGATTTCGGAATCTCCCACTGCATAACAACCTCAATTTTGGCCGGATCGACCAAAATCCTCTCCTGGTTGACGGGATGTCCAAGGAACTGAACCTCTTGTAACCAAAACTTGCACTTTGAGAACTTGGCATAAAGTCGCTCTCGCCTCAAAACTCCTAATAGTTCCCAAATATGCTCTTCATGTTGCTCTCGAGTCTTAAAGTACACCAACATATCATCTATGAAAACGATGACCGAGCGATCGAGCATTGGTCTGTAGACCCGATTTATCAGGTCCATGAACACCGTCGGCGCTTTGGTAAGCCCAAACGGCATCACCACGAACTCGTAATGTCCATAACGAGTCCAGAACACGGTCTTCTCCACGTCCTCCTCCCTAACCCTGACCTCAGGTCTATCTTGGAGAACCAAGATGTCCCCTGCAACTGATCAAAAAGATCATCTATCCTCGGGAGTGGATAACGATTCTTCACCGTCAACTTGTTCAACTCCCGGTAGTCGATGGACATCCGGTGCGAACCATCCTTCTTCCCGATGAAGAGAATCGACGCTCCCCATAAGGAAATGCTCGGACGAATGAACTGCTTGCCCAACAGTTCCTGTAACTGTGATGACAGCTCCTGCATCTCTGGTTGTACCAATCGGTATGGCGCCTTGGTGATAGGGGCCGCACCTGACACTAGGTCGATCCTAAACTCGACCAGCCTCTCCGGAGGCACTCAAGGTAACTCCTCCGGGAACACATCAGCAAACTCCCTGACTAGTAGAACCTCTGAAACTAAAGTCTGATCCCTAACCCGTGTATCCACCACATACGCTAGATAACCCGCACACCCGTGTTGAATATACTGTCGAGCCCTGGAGGCTGAGAAGAACCCTGAACCCAAAATGGTGCCCTCGCCGAAGATAACCAGTTCTCCCCCACTTGGGGTTCAAACTACCACCCGTTGAACCTCGCAGTCAATCATGGAACCGAAGAGACTAAGCTAGTCCATACCCACGATCACACACACATCCCCTATGGGAATCAAAATCAAGTCTATCGGGAAAGATACCCCAAAGATCTCCAACATGCAACCCTGATAGACTGAAGAAGCGAATATCATGTGTTCGTTGTTGATAGAGACTTGCAACGGACACTCTAGCTCTCATACTGGCAAACCGAACTCCCTACTGAATGTCTAAGAGACAAACGACCGACTCGCCCTCGCGTCGAATAATACCAAAGCATGTAAGGAGTTCACTAAGAATGTACCTAACATGGGACAACACATATAAGCATAAAACAAATATAATCAGTAAGATAAGGGATACAAACATACCAGCAACCACGTCTGGTGCTGCCCTGGCCTCCTCTACCATAAGCTGGAAGGCGCGTCCCTGAGCCCTCGGGGGTGCTGCTTTACCCTGAATCTCATCATTAATCCTCAGTGTAGTCGGCGTTGGAGCCTCATATCCTGAACCGGGGCTGTCTGGCGACAATCCCTCACAAAATTCCCCGCCTTGCCGCATTTGCGGCATGCACTACTCGATCTACAAACCCACGAGTGACCCTTCCCGCACTCGCATAAGTGCAGCCCTGCTGTCCTCCCGTCCTAGAATTAGCGGACTTAGACCGTTTTGGCGCCGACTGTGACTGCGTTGGGGTCTGGCTCTGCTCCCGTAACTGTAACTCGATCTCAAGCTCATGCCGCCTAGCGACCTCCTTTAACTCCAGTAGTGTATCATAATGTTGGGTACTAACAAACTGACGGATGTCAGTCTTGAGCATGCTCGAATAATGTGTCATTTGAGCCTGCTTAGAATCAAACTCCGGGCAGAACATCGCCCTCTCTGTGCACATACGGGTGATCTCCATCTCTATCTCCACACCTTTCCTCAAATCCAGAAACTCCTGAGCTAACCGCTCCCACTCGACCCACGGAATGTAGAGAGTGCGGAACATAGCCTTGAACCACTCCCAAGTAACCGCAACTCTTTGATCATCAGTATATGACCCGGTCATCAACCTCCACTAGTCCTTTGCCCTGGACCTCAGCAAGTTGATGGAACATCTGACTTTCTGGTCAGCAGGACATGAGCACGTGAAGAAACATCCCTCCATGTCGGACAACCACCTTATGGCTACAATCGGGTCCTGTACACCATCAAAAGTTGGGGGCTTCGTGTTATCGAAGACCTGGTACTGAAAAGCCCTACTGGCTCCTCCCCCTGTTGCTGTTACAACTACTGTAGCTGTTGCATCAGCCGTCTCAACAATGGCTGCATAACGCTCGTCAAAGTACTCAACCATGGCAGTCTTGATAGACCCAAACATCTCCGACATCTATGCCTAAAACAGAGTAGCGACCTCATCATGTAGGATATCTCGAATCCTGGCGTACAGCTCATCCGACCTCATCTGACCAATGACCTGGGGCACTGCTGGTCCCTCCTAACCGCCATCTCCTGATCCTGATCCAGATCTAGTAACAAATCGTCTAGTAACAACCATGCTAAAAATACACCAAGAAGATATCAAACACTCCATATAATAATCTGGGAACCAACTCCCAACAAAGCCCAAGGGGTTGTGACTTCCTTGCTACGTGTATGGGTCTTGTGCTTTTAGTAGTACAAGGCCCATACTACCTTCCACATCTACCCATATTTGTCTCAAGTATCATCACAACGCCCTAACAGTATACATAAGCATGGTGCACTCAATCCTCACTCCTAGAGAAAGGCTAAATATCTCATAACTGGCCTACTAACCCTGCACAACCCACCCATGAAACTTCCACCAACCCTGCAACACTTGTGTATGCTAGCCATACATAACGCTGGACCCTATAGACTTTCGAATACTTAATCCTACCCTAAGCCCTTCATCATATAAGAACAAGAAATAAGGCCAAACCAAACATTCTCAGGCTATAAGATCTTAATTATGTACAACCATGATGCATACACTAAGCAACTACAGTAATGATGTTAATTTCATATAAGGAAAAACCCTAGACGACCAGTTATCATATAATTAGGCAATTCTATCATGCAATTCCTGAAAATCCCTAGCCTAGTACTAGAACGTTGTTCTATCATATCGCAAAATTAAATAATCCGTAAGGTATTTTGGGGTCGACTTACTGGCTCTGGCTGATCTTACACTTGCATCCTCCTTTAGTATTTTGAAAACCATTCGAAAAATTCATTTTAAAATCTTGTCCTTAGTTTGAGACTGGAGACACACGAGTGTTTCCTCCAATTCACTCAAACCAAGGCTCTGATACCAACTTGTAACACCGATAAAAATCATGCCAATTTAAAACTTTTTAAATCATTGAAAAAACCCATAATTATTACAAATTTGTTTTCTAAATGGTTTCATATCAAAGTATCCCAGAATCAGATCATAAAAATATAAGGAGGTGCACGATCACGCCTTCTCCTTCCCGCGATCATCAGAAGTACCTGAAACAAAATCAACAACTGTAAGCCCGAAGCTTAGTGATTTTCCCCCAAAATACTAATGCGATACAATCATAATCATATCATATAAACAAACTACATGCATAATGAGCCATCAGCCTGACTGGACCGCATCGCAGGGCCATAAGTCTATCTGGACTGTTGTCTGAGCCATCAGCACGTCCGGACCACCTCTGAGGGCCTTCAGCCTATCTAGACCGCTCGTAGGGCCTTTGGCCTGACTAGTATGCCCTCCCGGGCCTACAGTCTATCCGGTCCGCCCTGGATATGTTGGCCTTCAGCACAAAGCAGGTTCGCCTCAACCCAAATCATGTGCACATAAATATCATACGCTAACATATATAATAGTTAAGCCGATCTAACAGATCACTAAACAGAGCAACATCGTATAACCAGGATACCGACCTAACCGATCACTAACATAAAATTATCCAATATACCAGGATACCGACCTACCAGGTCACTAAGCATATCACCATCCTCACTACCAGGATGCAAACTAATAAGCATATCATGCAATAAACTCGAATACAAATCCGAAAAGGGCTGGCATTGGTGCCTTTGACCTTGTTCGCATAGTGAGCACAACTCACCTCACAATTAGCTAGGGATGATAAATGTCAAACTCCCCAAATACAGCTCCAAACTCAATCACATATATCCATCAATGATCCACTTTCATAAATTCCCAAATTACTAAAATACACCTAGAAGTAAAACTGGTCAACCCTTGGTCAAAGTTAAAGTCAATGGTCAAGGTCAACAACCCATGTTGATCCCACTCATCGATTGTAGTCCACTGACTCGTTGAGTTCTTCCAGAACTTGAGAAATCATGAAAACCCTAGTTGACTCGCCGAGTTTCCAAAAAACTCGTCGAGTCCATGCGGTGTCCAAATGTCGGGAAAACCCTAACTGACTCGTCGAGTCATTTTACTGACTCGCCGAGTCCATGTAGAAACCAAAAACGGCCAATCTTCATCTGACTAGTCGAGTCCCTTCAGTCCATTTCTTATTCAAACGTTTTAAAGCTACCCTAAAGCTCCAAATTGTAGATCTAGCTTCCTAAGGAATAGTTACCACGTAAAGTTGCAAACTTTACGTGCATGCAAGGTCTTAAAGGCCAAAACCCAGCCGAAGAAGAAGTTTTAGGTAATGAGAAGGCCATAACTTGCTAAATGTTAGACCTTTATAAATATATGGGGCTGGAGGAGTCCAAATATGAAGTTGCAACTTTAGATCATGCCCAAAACCATAAATAACTCCACAACAAACTAGAAATAGCCCTAAACCTTTGCATAAGGAGAAATAACGACTTGTTACCTTCAAGATGATGCTATGGTGAAGTAGAAATCAGATCCACAAGCTTCTCCTCGATCCAAGCTCCTTAGACTTCAAGCTCTCTTCACAAAATCCACCTTACAAGCTTCTTAACACACAAAATGGAGAGTAGACGCAATTAGGGTTTTCTGAGCTCAAGGGGGACAACAAGGGAGGCAAAGGGAGGCTAATGACCCTTTAAATCACGCGGCCAGATCCGCTTCTACACGGTGAGTTGGGGAATCCAACTCGTTGAGTAGGTCTATGAATATGACTATAACCTTTAAATTTTTATACCTGGGAGTCGGGGTGTTACATAACCCACTACCATGGGAACCCCCACATGGTCTTGACTATCTGCCATGGGAACCCCCACATGGTCTTTACTAACTGCCATGGGAACCACCACATGGTCTTCACTAACCAAGGAAATATCATGCAAGCTAAACTTACAATCATACTAGGATGCCATGGAAACCCTCCAAGGTCTTACACCAAATGCCATGGGAACCCCCACATAGTCATAATAGGAACCCCCCCTGAGGTCTTCCATGCAAAAGTCATACCAACAAAACATATAACCTACTAACAATCCATATATCACATAATAGGTCGGGCTTGGTGCCTTTGACCTATTAGTATGGTGAGGAGACTCACCTTAGTCTGCTGAACCCGAAAGCTGCTCGGGTAACAGTCTGAAACCACCCACGTTGAACAATAATACCATTAACCTTAAATTAAGGTTAAACACAATCTAATTGTAGAACCCAATTACCTAATTCCAAGTCCTTTCACAATGGCCCAAAAGTCTCCCCTTGCTAATGGGCCCAAAGTCTATGTCTAAAACTATGAATGGGCCATATGGCCCAATAAGGCCCAACCAAACACCCATGGCCCAGAACAAATTAATCGGACCACCAACCCAAAATATGACCAGGCCCAAAATTGAAGAATGTCCAAAGGGCTTACAACCCACACAACGCCAAAAACCTACCGGGATGCGTACGCCTGACGTACCACTCTAGTACGCTCGACGTACTAGTGTCTTAATCAGTACGCGTTGCGTACATGCTGCTACGTGCAACATACTGGTCTGGAATGCAAAAATAACTATTAAGTGCTTAATACTTGGGACTTCACTGTCTAACTTTGGATCTGAGTCCAATAAGACGTCCTAAGGCAAAAAATTGGCAACTTTATGCCTTTGCATGTTCCATATGCTCCCAAAAACCCATTAATACCTTTTGAAGAGTCTTAATCTATGCATGAGGTCAAAACACCCATCAAGACTCCGTTTTTATGGTATGAATGAACCAAGGGACATCAGATCTACTCTTCTTAAGCTCTGGAGTTGCTCCAACTCTCAAGAGATGATCCATGAACACTAAAAGGGACTATATTAAAACCCTAGCTCTAGAAATGACAATGATTACCAAGGAGAAAGCTTTTTACCTCCTCAAGCTTCTTAAGTTGCTCCAAATGCATGATCCAGAAGCCCTTCCTCGTTAAAGCTTGCTTCCTCCTCTTCCTTATAGCTAACACACCAAGAGGATGGTATTAAAGCACTCACAAGCTCAAGAACACACACTTTAATGATTATAGGGTTTTAGGGACGTTTGAGGGTGAAGGAGGCTAGTTAGGGTGAAGCTCAAATAAGATAAGGATGCTTATATAGGTCTTAAGTCCGAAAATTAGGATTTTCATGCCCACCACGTACGCCCCGCGTACCCTTTGGTATGCCCAGCGTACGTGCTAACCCTCCGCGTTCATCCATTCTTTGTATGCTAAGCGTACTCCTGGAGTACGCCAAACATACTTAAAGGTCCATTATGCTCTATTTATTAATTCAAGGGTATAAAGAGTAATTACTTGATTTGGAGTGTTACAGGTTCTACGTTAGTTGTTTTTGTGATGCTTGCATAGAAGACCAGGAGGTGGCTCCTGAAACTTGTCATTGAGGCCCAGGGTTTTGGCCCCCGGCCTGGCAAGGAAAGACTATGACGTGGCTTGTGGCACAATGGCAAGACTATAGTTGGCACATAGCACTCTATATTGTATGTATGATATGTATGGTGTTGAGAGAAAAACTTTGAAACACACTTGAACAAAGATTAGAACAAGTAAATAGCGGAAGATTTAATCTCGAAGGATCTGTTAGCTCAACAATAATATTAATAGTTAGAGGTTAGTGAGTTAGATGTGGAAAGTAAAGAAATGTAAATGACAACAATTGTTATATCAAGTATACACATAAGTTGATTCATAACAAGGAATGCATTCAAACCAAGTTAATAAGGAAGATCAAACTTAGTGATTAAGTCTCAAAGACTTGCTCCGGAGAGAGGTTATAATCAGATATGTTTCAGTAATAATTGAGAGAAAGAAGTGAAGAGTAGAGAGATAGAGAAGATAACTTTGGAGTAATGTATTCAGAATAGATCGTAAGTTATCAATGTTTGATACAATAGAATGAGCTCTTATTTATAGAGACTCATGAAGAACACTAGATTACAACTCTATGGTAGCCATGCAAGGCATACTGGACAATAGAGTGAATTACAATAAGACAAGTAACATAATCTAGCTATGATGACTGCGGTATCAAAAAAAACTCTGATTGCGGTTGCTGATGAAGAGACTGACTGCGGGTGCTGAAGAGGTTGCGGTAGCAAGTTTAGATGCGATAGCAGTTGCGGTAGTTGAAGTTCAAGAGGGTCACTTTCATGATTCAACAATTTCCCCCTAAGTGACCTCTGTAACTTTGGTTCAGCTATCAAGTTTGAGGAACTTGATTAGAATCCACCAAAATTTCCTGACGTTTTCCAGCCATGTGATTCTTGTTGTAATCTCAAACTTGACTTATGCGGTAGTATGCTTCGATTTTTCAACTGCGGTCCGACAGATGTCAAGTTGTTTCTTGGTCAGGTGGTGCATGGCAGTCATAGGAATTAAATACTTGACATTGTCAGTCTTTCTTTTGAATATGACTCCAAGATCAGGAAAGTTTGTTGCGCCTAGAGATCTTTCTTCGAAGCCTTTGGTAGGCATTGGCACAGGTTCAAGAGGTGGGAGATCAAACTTCTTGAGGATGGTGGGGTAGATATCCGCGTCTATCTTGGCAAAGTCATAGACCGTATCCCTCAGAAAAGAATTGGCTTTTTCAAGCGCAATCTTCATCTTGGGGTGCTTCTCAGACTTATTTTGAAACACCTTGGCAATGAGGAAGATTTCTTCCAGATTCATGCAAGGGAAGTCTGCCTGGATTCGGACGTAGTCATGTTCCCTTCTTTTCAGGGTGTACTGGATGTATTCAGCCTTCATAAATTTCAGGAATTTGTAGTTCTTGACTGCAGATGGTCTGTCGTTAGACCATATGTTTTCGATGGAGGAGGCATGCTTATCATAAAAACAATTCAGTCTCTCAAATTCCATCGGCAGTCGTTTATGATCTGGAAGTCTCTTCTATCAATTTCTTAGACTGAGAAGCTTGATCCACGATGGCTTCCTGGAGATCCGTTTTGATTGCGGTTACCTCAGTGATGAGGCGTTCCGCTGCAGCTAGAATCTGATCAACTTTGGCTTGAAGGCTCATGAACTCCTTTCGGGTGACAACATTCTTCTTCTTTTTCTTCTTCTCTTGAGGCTTGGAAGTCGAATGATGAGAACCGCTGGACTCATCTTCTTCATCAAACATCATTAAGTCATCATCTGAAGGGTTTGGCTTGTTGACTTCTTGGATGTCTTCATCATCAAAACCGAATGTGGGAGCTGAACTGAGTTCGATTGCGGATCCTTCCTCTTGTGATGGATTGACTGTAGGAGTGTGAATTAGAGGGGGAGTTGAAGTAGGAGGGACTTTGGAGGTACCAACGGCTGTACCTGAAGCTTAAGCTTTTAAGACTGTTTCAGCCATCTCATCCATCCAATTTTGAACTTTGAGAATGGTGGCTACGGTATTGGCATTGCTGATAGCATTTGCCCAATACTTGGCCACAGACTGGATTTCCTGCTCCTTTTGTTGTTGTTGCTTTATTTGTTGTTCATTGCGGGCTTGAAATGCTCTTTTGAAAGCAACATACTTGTTTTTGTCTGAATTAGTTACCGGATTGTACTGTAACTAAGAGTCATTGGATGCATCACCGTCAAATCCTTCAAAGCACACCGAAGTGTCCTTCGGGTCCACGGATCCTTGCACGTTTGTGCTCACCATGCCTAAACCACCTGTAACAGATGTAAGCAGAGTAGGATTTCCTAAGCTTCCTTGGTCTCCTTGACCCATGGTCAAGTCTGGCCTCGACTCAGTTCTAGCATGGGCGAAAGAAGTGCCCTGCGGGTGGGAAGGTGTTTGAAGTGTTTGGGTGATGTTCGAAAGGATGGAGCGCAACTCCTCAGGAGAAAAGAAATGCAGCCGGGAAGCCCTGGAGACCTTAGGGCGAGCACTAGTATCATCCTCGTGGGAGTGAACTGGGGGGGGAGTCTCCACGAAGTTGTGAATCAGACTCACTTTCTGAGTCTGACTGGAAAATGATGGTGGTGATGAATGGGTTTGCGGCTACCCCAAGGACTACTGGAGCCTTTTGAGAGGCTTCAGCATCTGTCCAGTCACGCATATGGATAGTGGTATCAGTTGTTTTCCTTTCTTGAGGATAGAAATCGGTTGCCTATCCTCATCTGAATCATTGCTAGATACGGTTAGGGGAGGTTTGGTTTTGCGTTTCTTGGTGGGTGCAGTTTGTTTGGGAGCATCCTTCTTGGGTGTTCTTTGTTTCTTCTTGGATGCCAATTGCTTTCTTCTTTGAGAAAGATTGGATAGTGTAGTAGAAGAAGGGACTGCGGTACCCTCAGGTTTAATAGCTATGGATGGAAGAGGCGGAGTAGAAGGGTATGGGGCAATACCATTTGTAGCCTCAATGTGGTATGAGACATCAGCATTCTCAAGACGAAGAGAAGAAATAATATGAGTAGGGAGTCTGCGGACCGGTCCAAAAACAGTTTGATCAGAAGAAGGGTGGTACCTTTTAAGATCCTTAGTGACGAAAAAGTTGATGTCACTACCCATGTCTATTCCAGCGTCTGCATGTAGGTCTGATATGCAGAGAGACCAGAATCTTGCAAATGTGAGCTTGTTTGGGTTCTCCTTCGGGTGCTCCTTGGGAATGTACTGAATGAAATCGTCCCATAGGATCTGCCCGTAGTTGACGTCGTGTCTAGTGAAAATGCTCCAAACTAATTCCAAAAGCTTTAGTCTCATGTTGTCAATGCCTCCGGTTCTTCCGGATAGGCAGCGGATGACAAAGTGACACACGAACTGCCAAACCGCAGGCAGTTGGTTCTTCTTGAACTCACCAATCCCTCGAATTGGTTTTTGATACCCCATCTGGTAGAGGGCTGATGTGACGTCAGCCATTGATGGTGAGAAGATTTTGATGGAGGGATGAACCAGAAGGTTAATGGATGAAAGGAACTTTTCTTTGGACAAGATGACCAAAGAATCATTAATGAGGTTGAGGTGAACATCTTGGGGGTTTTCCAGTGGGCGATAAGCAGAAAAAGCACATTTGAAGAGAGTAGAAATTGGAACAACGTCTGCAAATGCATCGAATGGACCAAACAGAGGATGGTTCTTAACAAACTTGATCATAAGCTTGATGGAAGCATTATATGAAGGATGATCTTCAAACACTGCTCTAAAATTGCTTGATGCGATTGTTGGAGAATATGAACCTATTGGATTCACTGAGCCTGAAGCCTTGGATTGCTTCTTTGATGCACCCGATTTCACCATTGTTGAAGTTTGAAGGAATTTAGAGAAGAAGTAGAACACAGAGTTCTTGAAGGTTTTTTGAGAGGGAATGATTGATATTCAAAAAGCGTAAAGTGAATTTGGGGAAGAAGATGGGTTTATAAAGGGGGGGGGGGTTGAAAAGTGTTTAATTCTAGGTAAATGGTAAGGATAGGGTAAAACGTCGTTTGGATTTGGGGAATCTTTGAATTTGGGATTAAATCTCAGTAAAAAAAAGATTTTGGAGATTTACTAAAACGGGTTTGCATTTAATGAAAAGTCAGACGCATGTCAATACGTTAGGTGATCGTGGGGGTGAAGGGAGAGGAAGTTGTAACGGATGGGACATGCTGGGGAGAGGAAAAGACATATTAAGGATGAGTTTATGGAAACACATTCCTTTTGTCATTATCCCTAAAATAGGTCTGACAAAAGGTTTTGGGAGAGAAGAATGTGACAGTTTCTCAAAGGAATGTTTTTATTTAATGTTTTATTTAATGAAGGATCATTAAAAAGCACACTATGTTTTTTTTTGTTGTTTTTCAAAAAGAATGAACCATCTGGAAGGTAATTAATGTGACTGCAGATGAACATATCATTGTGGATGATTTCTTTGATATTGCGGATGACTGCAGTGAAAGAAACTGAGAAGAGAACTTGTACAAAAGTTAGTAATCACAAACAAGAAGGACCCATGAAAGATAGATATAATATATGGTTGCGGTACATTGACTACAGTACAAGGAATGTTCCAAAATCATCTATTATCAATAACTTTAAGTTAGAACCGCAATGGAGACCAGGAAGATCTGCAGTGGTTGTTAATTCAAGAAGAATTTAGGGTCCGGATTCATCATTCCTAACATTTGTAGGAACACATTGAGTTTTGTAGAGTCAAGTGATTTTGTAAAAACATCAGCAATGTCTTCATGAGTAGGAACAAAGATGAGTTCAATATTACCTTTCAGAATGTGGTCTTTGATGAAGTGATACCGTAGTTCAATATGTTTAGTCTTGGAGTGCTGAATAGGATTATGAGAAATCGCTATGGCACTTTCAGAGTCAGAATAAATTGGTATCTGCAGCATCCTGTATCCGTAGTCTAACAGTTGTGTCTTCATCCAAAGGACTTGGGAACATCAGCTGGCTATGGCCACGTATTCTGCTTTTGCGGTAGATAAAGAAACACAACTTTGTTTTCTTGAGGACCAGCTGACGAGTCTACCTCCTAAAAATTGACATCCACCAGATGTACTTTTTCGATCAAGTTTGCATCCGACATGATCCGCATCCGTAAACGCTTGAAGACTAAAGTCATTTCCTGTGGGGTACCATAGACCAAGAGATTTGCTTCCTTTTAGGTACCGAAGAATTTGTTTGGCTGCGGTCATGTGTGACACTTTTGGGTCAGTCTGATACCTTGCACACACACCAGTTGCAAAGACAATGTCCGGTCGACTTGTGGTGAGATACATTAAAGAGCCAATGATACCTCTATAAGTCTTGTGATCCATAGATTCGCCAGAGGGATCAGCAGAGATCTTATATCTGAAGGCCATGGGTGTTGGATAAGGTGTCTAAGTCCATAACTTATTTGGTATATACTTGACCCGACCGGCATGGTCCATTTGGGTTGCATCTCATCCAAACTATTTATGGATAATTTTATGAGAGTTATACACATATGTTTATTAATATATTATAAGTTATAATATATTAATATGAAGTTATGTTATTTAATTAGTATTAGTCTTAAATTAATTATGAATTAATTTAGAGATTAAAAGGAAGACTAATTAGATTATGGGCTATTGGTTTTATATGGTGTGGGCTAACACTCATTTGTTAATGGGCTAGGCTTGGATGGAAGTCCATGGAGCTTTTAACCCATGGATCCTTGGAAAGGAAAGGTCATGGGTTATTAGGGTTTCACCCTAATCATGCACACTATATAAGCATGCTTATGGAGCATGAAATGGCCCCCTAAGGGTAACTAGTGAACTAGTGTGGTTTTGTGTGTGTGGCCGATTTTCTATGTGTGTATACAGTCTCTCTAAAGTTTTCTAAGAGTTTGTGGTGATTTGTGATTCCATTTGAGGCATTCACACTATTGGTGCTGGGCCCTCAAACTCCTTAGGAATCAAACTCATCATCAAAAGGTATGTAATCTCATCTAATTTTTTTATGTTTAAAAGTACCCCATGCCATGTTAGATAGGTTATGAACCTTGGAAAAATATTATTTTGCATGTATTTAGACAAACATAGAGCCAAGGTTTATTAGGGTTGCATGCACACTTAGGAAGTGTTAGATTGCTCAAAACCCAACAATAGGAACCTTAGCTGAAGAATAGTTGTCCATAGAGCATTTCTTCAGAAGTTTAGTGGTGTATTTCTCCTGATGAATGAATATCCCTTGCTGAATTTGTTTGACTTGAAGGCCTAGAAAGAAGTTAATCTCTCTATTCATGCTCATTTGAAATTTTTTTGTCATGAGCTTAGCAAATTCATCCACCATTCCTTGATCAGACGATCCAAAGATGATATCATCCACATATATTTGTACAAGCATAAGGTGAGACCCGTTTGCTTTTCTAAATAGTGTGGGATCAATCACTCCTCTTTTGTAGCCTGAAGACACTAAGAATTCAGAAAGAGTCTCATACCAAGCTCTAGGGGCTTGCTTCAGACCGTAGACAGCTTTCTGAAGCTTGTAGCAGTGATCAGGGAACTCGATACTTTCAAATCCGGGAGGTTGTTGAAGATAAACCTCTTCTTTCAATTCCCCATTGAGAAAAGCACTCTTAACGTCCATTTGGTGTACTTTGATGTTTTTGTGAGAAGCATATGATAAGAAGATTCAGATTGCTTCCATTCTAGCCACTGGAGCGTATGTTTCATCGTAGTCAACACCTTCCAGTTGACTATAGCCTTTAGCAACTAGTCTTGCCTTATTTCTGATAACCGCACCAGCTTCATCTAGCTTGTTCTTGAATACCCATCTTATACCAACAATAGTATGGCCTTGTGGAATGGGAACAAGTTGCCATACTTTGTTTCTTTCAAATTCTTCCAGTTCCTCTTGCATTGTAGAAATCCAATCTGGTTCTAATAATGCTTCATTGATTGATCGAGGCTCAACTGCGGACATAAATGCTGCATAGTGACAATGATCAGATAAATCTTTCGTAGATCGAGTTTGGATACATGCGGATGGGTTGCCAATAATTTGGCCTGGTGGGTGATCCTTCGTCCATACATGTAGATGAGGCATCAGATGATCAACAGCTGCGGTTGAAGGAATGTTTTCAATATCAGAGGTTGCTTCAGATGGGGAATGAAGTTCCCCTTGGATTTGTGAACAGCCTGCTGAATCATATTGACTTGTTGGAGCGAGAGAGGCATTTTCTTTAGTTTGGAGAGGTTCCCCCTGGACTGCGGATGGGAGAGTGACAATCCTTTAATCGGTTCTATTGTCAATATTTTCTATGAGTTCATCATCCGAATCCGAAGATACGTTTGATGGTAATGATTCTCTGCGGGCAGGAATTTGAACAACATCAAGTACTGGAACCTCGATGGTTGCGGCTAGATCCGGAGTAGAGCTTTCCCCCTCAACCGGAGAGGTGGAAGTATTGAGAGATACTACTTCAGATAGAGATGGTCCAGAAACATCAGCGTGTTGTTGTTGAGCTGTAGGAGACACAAGAACTTCGGATAGTTTCACCGTTTCAACATGGTCGAAAAGATCGTCATAATCGACTTCAACCAAATTTAAAGGACCAGAAGAGGCAGGAATGTCACATTCCATGATTGTGTTGGTTACAGTGGATGGAGGGGCGTCGCGGATGTGAGACTCATCGAATTTCACATTGAAGCTTTCAATGATCAGCCTTATACGCCTGATGAGCACTCGATAAGCAACCTTGTTAGTGGAATAACCAAGGAAGATGCCTTCATCAGACTTTGGTGTAAACTTGTTGAGCTGGTCTCTGTTGTTGATCGCGAAGCATCTACACCCAAAAATATGAAAGAAGCGAACATTTGGCTTGCGGTTGTTAAGGCCCTCATATGGTGTTTTATTGAGGCGTTTGCACACAATGCTTCGGTTTTGGACAAAGCATGCATTTGCTACAGCTTCAACCCAGAAATAGAGAGGAAGGTGGGCAAAGTTAAGCATGGATCTGGCTGCTTCTACTAGTGTGCGGTTCCTTCTTTCTACTACGCCATTTTTTTGCGGTGTGTAGGGTTCTCAGAAGTTGTGAGAAATGCCCTTGGACACACTACTAGAAAAAGGCCTTTTACGACGCTCATTGCGCGTCGTAAAACGCTCAGACGACGCGTAAATGCGTGTCAAGGAAGGCCCTGTCATAAAAAAAGACGACGTGCATTTACGACGCGCATTTTTGACGCGCATTTATGACGCGCGGTTATGACACGCATTGCGTATCAAGGAAGGCCCTGTCATAAAGGTAGATGACACGCATTTGCGTGTCGTAACCTTACGACGCGCGTGTTTATGACACGCAATGCGTATCAAGGAAGCCCCTGTCAAGAAAGGCCATGTCATAAATGAAGATGACACACATTTTTGCGTATCATAATTTTAAATGTTCTAAAAAAAATATTTTTATATTTATTAATTTTTAAATTAAATTTGCATTTAATGTCTCATAATAGAAATAAAATATCATATACAAAAAATACAATCCATTGCATAAAATTTAATGTCATACAATTCTATTTTTTACAATATCTAAATTTGCATCTAATCTACTCTCTACATCAAATTCCAACTAAGTAAAGTTGCATCTTGCCTTTCATAATTCTTTAAGACTAATGCTGCAAGATTTGAATCAAGTGACTTCATATTCCTTTCTTCCACCAACTTTACCTGATGCACAAAATACACAGAAACAAAAAAACATTGTAGAGGAAGAGGTAATTTAGGAAAATGTGAGGGGTATCCTCTGCAAAACAAAACAAAAAATATCCTTTGCAAGATTTGCTCTTTAGTATCCTCTGAAAAACAAAATAAAAAATATATATCAAAAAATTAAATTTTTTATAGTTTTATATTATAATTATGCCTAGAGTATTGCATACCTGAAGAACCATTTGTTAGCTCTACAACACTTTTTGAATCTGATGTTGTATGTTGATATAATAAACAAATAACTAAAAGTAGGTTGCTATTTATTAAAAAGTAATTCAACTTTGGCATATTATAGCTTACCTTCTCTGTTGGTGGCAACTGCAATGAGTCCTTTCACGGCTATATTAGAAACAAGATAAAACTACAGAAAAAATAATGTAGGTTAACTCAGCAAATGATAAACCAATAGTTGGTAATTTACAATCTTTCTTTCATCATACAATCTTTATTCTTTAGGTATAATGTATTTATTAATCCAACAATATTGACATTATGCATAACTTGAATTCAAATATAAATTGGACAAGATATAATGTCTTTCTTAAGCAAATAGTTCAATATGCTACCCCACTATCATTGACTATTAAAGAAATTAGGGCCAAATCTAACAGTAGAATGTTTATGACAATTAAGGCATCATTTGGAAGCCAACAACAGTAATACAAGCTAGAAAAGAGGGAACAGGTGGTGTTTTTAAGTTATAATTTTGAATAGAAAAGGCAAAACTTCTATAATAACTACTAAAGCAACTGAAGTTAATATCATGATGCCTTCCTCAGATCCTGATGCTGATCTGGTACGCTTGCTTCCAATTTATTTTTCTTAAAAAACTTTCTAGAGGTAATTACGTCATTTGCACACACAAGAGATTGAAAACAAGTCCTGGTCAAAGTTTCTGCCAAATATACAAATTTTGTATGTTATTATCGTACAAAATATAGAAAAAGAGGTGAATATCTAATTTTTATTAGCTAATTCTTTCTATATCACATGTCTCACCTGTTATCAATAAAAGCTAAAACCTAAAATGATCAATTTTTAAATAAACGAATTGAAATTGGGACGTGTAAAGAAGTGTAAATGCAAACAATAAGAATGTTATAATTGGGTAAAGTTTTCAAAATACAATGCCTTGATAAGAAAAAAATTTGAAAATAGAATGTCTTAAAAAAGAAATGAAAGTATGGTGCAATATAATACACAAATAAATGAACCATATTCAAAGGAATTGGAATTTGAAGGATCTGGAATCTCAAGAAATTGGATTCTCTCACACATTTGGTTGATAAGAAATAGATTGGAATTTGTAAACAATATGAAGAGGAAAAGTGAATGGAAATGCAAGAGATATGTTTACTTGTGAGATATAGGGTTAAAAGGGTAGTTAGAGTATTTACTATTTATAAAGAGATAGTGTTGCAAACATGATGCGGTATTAGAATGGAATCGAATTCCAGTTCCAATCCCAATTCCAATTCTGGCCAAATCACAGAGAATATGACATAAAGGTGACTTAGACCACAAAACATCATAACTCAAGTGTAAAAGAAATCCAGATAATTTAGGGTTCTGTGACTTCTTTATCAATTTGATTCAAAACTACTTCTAATCAGATTTGTCTAAAATCCAGACATTTTTATCTATATTTGCATAAAAGTCTTATTGAGAAGAGGGGAAACAATACTTTTCAATCAAAAAACCATTTCTTTGTGATAGAAAGAAATGAAAAGTTTTTTTTACCTTGGTGGAATAGGGAGGAAGCTTGAGGTAGTTGGCACATGTCATGACACTTGGCAAATCATCATCTGCAGATTCCGACACTCCACCCACAACATTTGATGCAGTGTTGTTGGAGCTTTGAAGAGCGTTGTAATTAATAAAGGGTTAGTGACTGAGGAGGGGCAATTTTGTAATTCACCAAGATACAATTTTGAAAACAAGGGGTGGTTGATGGGAGGTTTTTTTACCTTTCTGACAATGGTCAACTTAGGGTTCAAGACAACCAAGCCACCCGGAGGAAGCCGAGGTGCACCAGTAACAAACTGACAGAATGCCCTTTGCTGTTCTGGATTGAACTCTCCCATTATCTCAAGCAACTAACAAAGAGACATAAATAAAATTATTAATATTAACTATACTATAAATTTATAAATCTTCCCTGAATATCGCTAAAAAAAATAAATTACTCACATTAATTACTACAGGGCTCTTGGATGTGTATCCATGGTCGAATTTTATGTGTTCCACAAGTGTATCAGGCTGCATTTAAAAGAAACATGAATTCTCTACATCATATCATTTTCAAAAAGAATACATGTTAGGTTTAAGTAGAAAAAAGATGAGCAAATTACCTCCCACATTTCTCTACGCCCACAGAGTAAATAATCCAACTCACTTGGAGAAAATATTTGTAAACTTGAAGCCTCAAAAACCTGATAGTAATAAGATAAAATATTAGCTTAAAAAATTTATTTTGTATATTTTCTAATTCCATAAACAATTTAGCATATTAGAATGTTGGAAAAAGATGATGACCTGATTAAAGCCAACTCTAAATGCTTCCAATTGCCTTGTGATACAGAGAATCAAACTTCATATTTGTTCTTTACAGATTTCCAATAAGTCAATTAGAGTCAATCATATTTGTTCTAGAAACTTGGTAACCCTGTTTCAGTCGTAGCTTAATATAATATATATACTTTACATCTGATGTAATCCTTTAGCATCTACATGAATCCTCCTATGATGATGAATGACAGTAGGCCTGGTCATCTGTAATCGTCTAAATGATCCCCCACTGGACAACATTAAAACAACTTCTGACATGATTGGTCTTAGATTAGGAGGTGACTGAGTGCACAGTAAAGCAATCTCTATCATATTCATCATATTCTCTTCTTCATACTCATTTGGATCTAATGCTTTATCAACCAGCTCAATATGCATCCCACTCTCATACAGCTCCCATGCCTGTTCACAAATTTATAATTATTGCAAACTCAAAACTTACATCTTATAACAATATGATTTTTAATTAAAACTATTAATCAAGTATGAGCTGGAAAGGAGTTATATAAGGAAGTTTGTGTATTACATGTTCAAGGAGGTAATTATTTTCATGTTCATATGCTACACAACAATCACATTGAAATTAATCATTCAAATATAAAATACCTCTTTACCATCCTTTATTGGGAATCCTTTCACAAGAATATAGTAGAGTTCCTTGTTTGTTTTCCATTGCTGACTTCCTTTTGACCACTTGATTATGTCTTCATAATCACTTGGCAATTTATCTGTCCAATATGTGTCTGAATCGGATACAGTTGGTATATCCACCTCTTCATCCTCTAACAATTGATGCTCCACCTATGAAACCTGTACATTAAATTTTGATCGATTCTGGAAGAATACTCATTCTCCAAATATGTACTACTGAAAAAGATTCCTTATAAAGCAGGTGACCAATTGGATTCTCATACGATGAAATGTTTGAGACTCAAAAAACAACATAAGCCAAATGATATAAATGAATAAACGGGTATTTATCAACTTACACTCTCTAGGGGTCCCCATCCTTCAAGCTTTGCAACAGGGCAACCCACATATGAAGTTCATATGTGGTGGAACTTGTCAAATAAAAGAAAAAGAAAGAACTGAATGCGTTCATCTTAATCGGTCACTTCAATCAAGAATTAGTGCCCTAAATCTTCAACTACATATGTCTTAACAATTTCACATAAATAATTATAAAGGATTGTTACAATTATCTGATATTTCAGATCTAGGGATGACGTACCTGGAGCCCTTGGTCGCTCAAAGATGATTTCCTCGGTAGAAACCATGGTGAGTTTGGCGCCGACGTCCTCTTGAACGGCATCACCGAACTTAGGCCAAGAACGCCTCTCCATGGCGCGCTTGCTCAGCCGAGCATTAGCGATTTTACGGATGCGTGTGGTGGTGGTAATCTTAACCCGATTACCTTCATCGGGTCCAATAACCTGTTTCGGCGGCAACAAATAGTCATAGTCACCGCCATCAGCTTCTTCCTCCAATTCGCCCCATCTAGGTTTTTGAGCCATGTCTGCGAAGCTGCTAGAATTGTTGCTGAGGGAAAATTAGGGTAGGAGATTTGAAGTGGTAATGTGAATAAGATGAAGATGTAATGAAGTCGGTTGTTGTGATTCTTTAGGCTTCAAAATTGATAGATTTTTTTTCGATTCTTTCAAGTTTGAATCAGAAAATGAGAAGGGAAATCAAGAGTGCAATGCTCGTCCTTGTTAGGTTGAAGATGAAAGATAGATAGAAGATAGAAAAAAAGGCAGGTTTTCAAAATTTTGGGGATTTCATTTCCCCCCTTGTCTACTAAAAGCGCGTTTCATTAAAATTATAAAGCGACAGGTACAGACGACGCGCGTTTAAGATAAAGCACCCTCCGTGTTTTTAATTTTTTTTTCTTGAGACACTAAATTAAGGGCACGCAATAAAGCGTGACGTAAATCCTTAAATTTTTTGGAGAGATGACACTATTTTAAGAGCACGTCCTTTTGCGTATCGTTAATTATCACGTGTCGTAAAAAGCGCGTCATTAAAGGTCTTTTTTCTAGTAGTGACACCAAGAAACTGTTGAGAAGATGATTAGTGAACACGGTTCCATTATCACTGCGGATGTGTCTAATTGGAAGCTCGATCTGAAGTTCGATTTCCTTGATGAAGTTGATGAAGATCTGCGGTGTCTCTGATTTGAGTCTGAGAAAGAAGACCCATGTGAAGCGTGTATAGTCATCAACAATAACCAGTATGTACTTCTTGTGGTAGAGACTGGCTACGGTTGAAGGACCGCAGAGATCAATGTGCAATAACTCCAGTGGTTCAGAAATAGAAGAGTCCATTATCAGAGGGTGACTTGATTTGACCTGTTTACCACATTCACAAGCTGGACAGAGAGTATCGTGGATGAATTTGAGAATAGGGAGACCGCAGACTAGTTCTCCGGTGACCAGATTGTTGATGTACCTGAAGTTGAGATGAGCTAGCTTGCGGTGCCATAGCCAGCTGACTTCGGATACAGCTTTGGACAGGAAACACAATTGCTGTCTACTAATGATTAGAGAGACATCCAAAGGGTACATGGTACCTTCAGATCGAGATTTGATCAGGCATGTGTTCCTATCACTTGTCATCACGTAGCAAAACTGATCATCAAATTCAACTCGATGTCCTGTTTTACATAGTTGGCCAACACTAATAAGATTGTGTTTAAGGCTTTCTATATAAGCAACCTTCTGAATGGAAAAGTTCCCCGTAGTGAGAACACCGTAACCTAGGATGACACAATTGACATTGTTGCCGAATGTGACATTTCCACCATTGCATATTGACCTGAAATCCCGAAGGTATTCTAACTTTCCGGTCATGTGCAAGGAGCAGGCACTGTCGATCAACCATTCTTCTTCTTGATCCTCCTTACAAAAATCCTACAGAAATTAAGTGGTTAATTTGGGCACCCAAGCGAGTTTAGAGCCCGGAGTCACATACGATGTGTTAATTGATGCATGATGCGAGGTGGCAGGGACAAGTTTTAAGTCAACTTTCAAGCCTAGTCCTGGGTGTTTGAAGTTCTTTGGAGTTTTGTGAGATTGTGGATAGTTACGAGTTTTTTGGGAGAGATGAGATGTGTCATGAGAGAGAATTTTTTGACATTGACATTGACACGTTAACTTTTTGTCAATTTCCCTGACATTTGACTTAGTCTGAGGTTTTGAAGAGAAAGTATGCTTTTGTCCAGTCCAAGGATTGTGAGATTTGACCCTTTTGTTTGTGTGTCTTGAAAAAGTGTTTTGTGCAAGTCTTGCAGGTGTGTAGACACATGCAGACCTTTTGTGATGTGATTTCTTAAACACTTGAGATGACCTTTTGAGTGCCGGAGTTGGCAAAATTCCTTTCCATTTTTGAGATTTTGAAAGTGACATTGGAAGGGTTGGAGTTGGTAGGATACCTTTCCATTTTGGATCATTGAGTGAATAGATTTGAAAACCATTTGATTGAAAAGACTTATCCTTAGAGTTGGATGTTTTTTGAGTATTGTCAGAAACAGTGAACTCCTTCCTTTTTGTTTTCTTGGAAACAATTTTCTTGAAATGATAATTTGAGAAAACAAGTTTTTCAGGATTTTTTTGACTTTGGACATCTCACAGATTTCTTTTGTTTTGAACAAATTTCCCGTTGCTTCCCACGAGAACAAAATTCTTCTTTAAAAGCTCTTTTTGCTTCGGTCTTAGGAGAACCGCAGTCAATGACATTTAATTGTGGTTTCCTTAAATCTTTTGAGGATTTTGAAAAATAGTGACTCGATTCATCCAAACTTGAGAAGTCAGGACTTTGAGAACATTGACAAAATTGAAAATTTTCAATTGGTAATTCATGATTAATTGGTTCAATAGTCACAAAACTTTTGACTACGGTCAGTGGTGTAGTGCTTTGGACTACCGCAAAGTAAGTCTTGGTGGACACTTCGATGGGACATATGATATTGGGTAATGGGACGGATTGCAGTTCATGACTGCGGTTAGAAACACTGCGGTCAGACTACAAGGATGGGAAGTCTAAAGAGACTTCAGGACTTTCAATAACAATTTCCTCATCGGCTACGGATGATGTCTGAGAATCTGTGTTATCAAAATGAGTATGAAATTCATGGAGAATTTCTTCTATAACACAATTATTACTTAGATCATGGAGTTTAACAAAGTAGACTTGGATATCCTCAGGAAATGTTTTGTTATTGACCGGAAATAAGAAGTTGCGGTCTAGTGGGACATAGGGACGTTCCGGTGTGAACCGAGGTGAGGAGTCCGTTGCGGTTGGATAACCATTGGACCAACCCCAATTAAAAGTGTTATCAACATTCCCATTATTAACAAGATTCTCAATGGCCTCAGTTTCATTAAACAACTTTTCAATTAAAAGATTTAAGCGTACAATTTCATTTTGTGCTAAATCTCTCTGATTCAAGGCTATTTCTAATTGTGTTTCACTTAACATCCTAGCATCTTTTTGTAGCATTAAGTCCTTCTCTAACATTTCCATTTTGAGTCTCTTATTGTCCAAACGTCCTCTAACATGAAACATCTCCTGCGAAGCGATGTTCTTCTCATCTAAGGCTTTATTGTAGTCTGTAAGGACGGCATCACAAGTTTCATTGAGTGTGTCTATGAAAGGTTGACAATCATGCATGTTGTAATTTAAAGTTTGAATCATAAGTTTTACCTGTTCCACAATGCTGACAGTTCCATCTTTTGCCCTATAGTAATGGTTCTTCTTTAGATTGGTTGAGTCGTCTTCATCAACAGTTGCTACCATACAGATCTTGCCTTTTCCTTTATTGAGATTATCTTCATCATCTTCATCTCCTGATGACCACACTTGATGATTCCTTTTCACTTGAGCAACGTAGGCCTTTCCCTTTTCTTTATCTTCCAGTTCTTGAGCCATTTTGAGATAGAAGGCTCTATCTTTCACTACGTTTGCCTTGCAATCTTTGGCAAAATGGTTTTCCTTGTTGCACTTGTGACATATAATAATGTCACTCTTGTCTTCTAAAGAGGTACCAAATTCAGTTGATTGGGACTGCAGTGGTACTTCTTTGGGCTGTGTTTGCTGAAGCTGCAGTGGAGGGAGAGGATTCTTGGTGGAACGGAAGTGATTGTTTTGAAAGTTGCGGTTGAAAGGTGGTCGGTTGTATTGTTGGTTTTTATGAAATGAAGGTGGTAAGCGATTGAATTTCTGACTGATAAGAGCAATGTCATTCTGAAACTCTTCTTCATTGTCATATTCTGAGTCAGCTTCATATGACTGCGGTGGCGAGTCATACGAAGTGGGATAGGTTTGAGTGTGAGGTGATTGTGCTACTAATGCAAGTGGACCTCCGAAGTCTGAGCAGTCCTTGAGTACGGTGGACTCTTGAGCTTGAAACTCTCCATAAAGCTTATAGAGAGATAATGAGTGAATCTTCCTGTCACCTTGTACAATCATTTTGGCTGTTGTCCAGTGTCTTCCTAAGCCATTAAGGAACTGTAGATTTGTTTCAAGATTGCTGCAGATGGTACCCACATTGGATAGTTTTGTGATGATCAAGTTGAATCTCTTAAATGAGTCTTCCAAACTTTCACCAGAGTGGGCTTTGAAGTTGTTGAATTCATTGAGTGCTGTAGTGAGCTTCTTGTCTTGTGCCTGCTTTGAACCTTCGTACACGCTTTTGAGAACATCCCAGATCTCCTTTGCTAATTTTCAATTTATGATGATGTCGAAGTAGTCAGGAGAAACTCCACAAGAGATTTCATAAAAGGCAATAGCATCATTTTCCATCTTGTCTAGAACATCTTTGGTGGGACGGTTCAAAGCTGGTTGACCTCCTCCTAGCCTTGCTATGGCTCCATCAGTTTGGACTGGTGTAAGGACTGGAACATGGGGTCCTTCTTCTATGGATCTCCAGACATCTCTACCAAGTCGTCTGGGATATCTTTCCATCCTCTGAGACCAGTGATGATACTCATTTGCAACCAGTATTGGGGCTCGATTGGAACCACCAACACTGTTGGAGACATTCAGTGATAACGATTGTGCCATTTTGAAGATTTTTTTTGCTTAGAAATGAGCTTCAGTGGTATAGAAAGCTTTTTGAAAAAATCAGAGTTCCAATTTTCAAAAAGCAACCACTCTGGCTCTTATACCAATTGTTGAGAGAAAAACTTTGAAACACACTTGAACAAAGACTAGAACAAGTAAATAGCGAAATAGTTAATCTCGAAGGATCTGTTAGCTCAACAATAATATTAATAGTTAGAGGTTAGTGAGTTAGATGCGGAAAGTAAAGAAATGTAAATGACAACAATTGTTATATCAAGTATACACATAAGTTGATTCATAACAAGGAATGCATTCAAACCAAGTTAATAAGGACGGTCAAACTTAGTGATTAAGTCTCAAAGACTTGCTCCGGAGAGAGGTTATAATCAGATATGTTTCAGTAATAATTGAGAGTAAGAAGTGAAGAGTAGAGAGATAGAGAAGATAATTTTGGAGTAATGTATTCAGAATAGATCGTAAGTTATCAGTGTTTGATACAATAGAATGAGATCTTATTTATAGAGACTCATGAAGAACACTAGATTACAACTCTATGGTAGCCATGCAAGGCATACTGGACAATAGAGTGAATTACAATAAGACAAGTAAAGTAATCTAGCTATGATGAATGCGGTAGCAAAAAAAAACTCTGATTGTGGTTGCTGATGAAGAGACTGACTGCGGGTGTTGAAGAGGTTGCGGTAGCAAGTTTGGATGCGGTAGCAGCTGCGGTAGTTGAAGTTCAAGAGGGTCACTTTCATGATTCAACATATGGTATGTGGTATCTTGGGGAACTCACTAAGATTTGTGCTTACAGTTTTTTGTTTATGGTTTCAGGTACTTCCGGTTCAAAAGGGAAGGGCTCGACTTGATCGCAGCGCATACACCCATGTTTTTCCGCAACTTAATGCTTACGAATGTACTTAAGAATAGATCGATCTTTGCGTATTTAAACTACTAACAATCCAATTGATTTCATCAATAGAATGTGACCAATTATCCAACCAACAAAACTACTTGTTACAAAAATAATCTTGTTGTCGCATTGAAACATAAAAATGTTGACTAAGCTCACTAACATTAAACTTGGTAAAATGAAATGATTGAATAATTGAAAAATGAGATTATTCAAGAATACACATTGAATGCTGAGATTATGCATTGAATTTCTATTAGTAGATCCATAATCAAAGTAGTATTTGTGAGTATTGTAGAAGAAATGAAACAAAAGATACGGTAGAGCTAGGACAGTTATTGTATGAGGTCTACACAATGCTAGATGCAAAGGCACATAATAGATCGATATGAACATTATAAGTTGTCCCGTAATAAAACAAGTTGTTACTGATACCTTCTTCTCGGTTCCTTCTTCTCCTTCTTCCATAATGTGAGCTCGGAGAAGGAAGAGATAAGAGGACCCTATGGAGAATGTGGTCAGAAATCCATAATAGAGTCCAACCACAACGACCGAATTGATTATCTTCATGCATAAGGATACTAGATTACCCAGTAGAAAAGATTTCAAAATCATAACAAACCTCCCTTTTTCTTTTCTATTGCAATTTATGGATTATTATATGATGATTTTGAAACTTTCCATGTATAGAAATAGAAAGAGATAGACTAAAAATGACATATGTTATGTTAATGACACTAAAATGATATTAAGTGAATGGAATTGGGATATGGATGGAATATAATGAAATAGAGCCACTTTGGGGTTCCCTATGAAATGTGGCATGGAAGGGAGCCACTATAAAGAAGTTCCGGGAGTTACGAAGGAAGCTTCGAGATCATAATGGTCATGGGATGAGAACGGGAATGGAACTCTATGAGATTGAATCTCCTGTTATTCCTCAGTAGCTCATTGGTAGAGCGGTCTGTTGTTAACCGATTGGTCGTAGGTTCGAATCCTACTTAAGGAGATTTGAAAATCACCGTCAACACCTCGGTTTTTGGGTTTTGAGCATTCTAACACACCTAAGTGTACATGCAACCCTAAATACCTTGGATCTAGATTTTCTGTATTATACATGCAAATAACAATATTCCAAGGTATTACCCTAACTAGCATACAATCATAAGTACTAGTATAACAAAAACTAGATAGAATACATACCTTTTGATGTGGCTTGATTCCATGGAGCTCAAGAGCCTAGTGCCCCAAGTGTGACACCTCAAATGGTTCACACAACATCAAATATGGAATAACTTAGAGAGAAATGAACCACTTCATGAAATCGGCTAGCCCTCACCATTCCTTCATAGTGGCTCGATTTTTGCAAGACTAAGATGCTTATATAGTGTGTCATAGTTAGAGTTACACCATGTAAACCCTAATTGTCATGGCCTTTCATTTCCACGATCCATGGGTACAAAAACACCATCGAGCATCCATGGAGCATCCTATGGGTTTTAGCACAACTTGATAATCCATGGAGCTTTAGCCCACTATACAAGTATGGATGATTTACACAATCAACCCATGTATTTAATTAGTCTCATTTTGATCACTTAATTAATTCCAAATTAATTCTTGATCAATACTAATTAAATAATCTTATTAATATATTAGAACTTATAATATATTAATAAACCTTAAGTGTTATTTCTCTTATTTTAGTCTATCTAAATGCATGATGCCATGCAACCCAAATGGCCCATGTCAATCAGGTCAAGTACATACCAAATATAGTTATGGACTTAGACACTAATCCAACATTGGTGTAGGCCCGGGATACTTTGAATTGTACTCTGATAACTGTTTATTTAAGAAATACTTTTAAATGTTTGAGTAAAAGAGAATTGGTGTTTTGATTATGTTAAAAAATGAAAATTTTACCTTCTGGTTTTTTGGACATTACAACAAAACACATAAATTTAAATTACAAAACCTAGATATTAAAAAAATGAAATATAGATAGACCTAAATGACCTCTTCATCAGAATCTTGGCCCTCTAAATCATCGACCGGTTCCGTATTAAGATTGATGTGGTCAACGATCCAAATATATTCCATGAAGTCTCTAAGAAGGACATGATAAGTCTCAATATCACGAATTATTGCTCTCCTCATCAAGTACTCATCACTTCCAACCTCAACAACTGGTGTTGGTGGAACGATCTCGTTTTCATTATACTCACATATTTCATTTCCTTCATCTTCGAGAATCATATTATGCAATATAATACAAGTATACATGTAACACCCGATTCACTTTATTTTTCATTTTGACCCTTGGTGTGTAATTAGTTTGCAAATTTGGTCAATAGGAGCTTTATTGTAACTTTTGGGAGGGAACGACATACGTTGGCCGTACGTAATCAGGGGACAAACCCTAATTTTAGGGTTTGGATCCTATTTAAGCAACTTTAAATCCCAAGGTTCTCTCATTTCCCAGCCTTCATTGCCCTTTTGAGTCCTATTTCGAAATCCTAGCTCATTTCAAGGAAGAGTTCACACTTGTGTGTGTTTTGGTGTAACTCCAAGAAAAAGCAACTTGGTTGAGGAGCATTATTCAAGGAATAACATGTAGATCCAGATTCCATTCATAATTTCTCGCTTCGTAAAGGTATAAATCTTTGACCTTGCTCATTCTATGCTTAGATCTTGATCTAGTAGAGTTTTGGACACTTTTTGGTCCCACGTATAAGTTCTAGTGGGGATTTATCACTCTAGAAGTTATGAGTTACTCCTCTTGATATTTCTGAGGTCCCTAGTCGATGAAGGTTGAATCTTGATGGTTAAAGATCAATCATGCATAAGTAAATGCTCATTTGGTGGAGGTAGGATACTTAATCTAAGGTTTGAGTCAATTTGAGCCATGCAAAGGCACCAAGTTAGTGACTTTATGGATTAAGACGTTCCCCAAGGTTTGGATCTGAAATATATACATTTGGTCTTAAACCTTAAAGGATTAATGGAAGAATTGGTTGAATGAGGCATACACCGGGCGTACGAAGACGTACGCTGCGCGTACACGTCTGGATCCTCGACTATGTTAGCGACCTACTGCGCCAAGCATACTAAGGGTACACTTAGCATTCACGACATATTCATGGGGTTTTGTTGTTGGGCGGCCTTTGGAATTTTGGTTTTAGGCTATTGTTAGCAATAAGTCTTTTTGATTTTGGGCCACTGTTAGTGAGCCCATATTGGGCTTTGGGTGTCCTTTAGGAATTTGGCCATTATTGGGCTTTTGTGCCATTTAGTTTGGGCCACTAATTTTGGGCCAATTGAGGGAAGGGTAAAACAGTATTTTATCATGGGATTCAGGATTAGTTGATTAAAGTACCGATTATGGTTTATGACCCAATTATTAATTAGGGTCTTGTTTGATTGGGTAGTGTGGGGATTGTACGACTCAGCAGCCCGAGCATCTATTGGACTGATAGAACTTTGAGGTGAGTTTCCTCACTATGCTGTAGGACAATAGGGACTATATGTGCTTGTAGTCTTTGTGACTCCTTTTGTATGTGCTATATACTTGTGTGAATGTTTGCTATATGTATGTCGGGTGAAATAAACCTGGGGTTGAAATAGATTCGGTATAACATTATGCTGACATATGAGTTGAAATAGACTCGGGGGTGAAATAGACTCAGTCCAACCTTGTGCTAACATGTGAGTTGAAATAGACCCGAGGGTGAAATAGACACAGTATAACATTGAGCTGACATATATGTATGTTATGCGGTATTTTTGGGAACTCACTAAGCTTTCTTCTTACGGTTTTCAGTTTATGTTTCAGGTAAGGGAAGGGCTCGGGATAATCGCAATGCACGCACAATGATTTTACGCTTTGTTGACTCTGATGTAATTTTAGGACGTTTATTGATATTCTATGAATACTTTATGGTTTTGTAAAACATGTTTTTTGAAGGGTTCTTTAATATAAAAACAAAATTTTTGGTTCTGAATTTTGGGACGTTACAAGTTGGTATTAGAGCCTTGGTTTGAAGGTCTCGGGCATACTCTCGGGTGTGCCTGAACTTAAACTGAGGATTTGGTATATTTTTCATAAGAAAAATGTTTTATAAAAGAAATTCTTAATAAAAGAAAAGGGTGTGGTGCATGCAATTGACCGAGCTTAAGTAAGTTTTCCCAAAATACCCATACATGTTCTTGTAATATGCTTTGAATTGTGAATCTATGAATCACATGCTAGACTAGGGCTAAGGATTTGCTCAGGATTTTGCATGATAGAATGTTAGGAGAGATGCCTTTATATGCCTATTGTATGAGCTTGTAGACTTGCATGCTAGTACTAGTTCAGTTAGTGATAGGATGGTCTATTTAGGTTATGCTTCATTCAGATTACTCAATGCTCGAGGGCTGCTTGCTTTTTGCATTTAGGAGTTCTCATTAACATCAGCTAAATAGTAAGTGAATATGCTAAGTTACATATCACTAAGATTAGATAATTTTGGAAGGTAAGGTTTAACCCTATTACAAAGCTCTCATTTGAGTCCAACCATTGTAGGGTGAGACCCTTCATTCAAAGAATTATCTAGTGTCGACGATATGTAATTGTGTTTGTAAGATAGTTAGAGGGAGTGGGGAGTTCCTTATGTATCTGATGGCAGGGAGTGGTGGGGTGGTAGCCCTTGGAAAACCAAGGAGGTGATTCAGTTTCGAGAGCTTTGCTTTGCTAGAGGTCGTTTAATTTGATAGGGAAGTAAATTGGGGGATTCAGGGTGATCCTTGAGGAAAGTACTGATATATGTGGAAGGTAGTATGGTCCCATACTAATGGAAGAATAGGATCCGTACTCGATTCAAGGAAAGTCACGATGATACCAGGAAGCTTGTAGAATGTGGGATTCTTCGAGTATATATTATGATGTTTTGAATGGTTTATTTTCAGCATGGTGGACACTCGAGGAGGTTCTTGTAGTGGTTCTGGTGCCGGTGATGGTTTCGGTTTAGGCTTTAGGGCCGGGTTTATGGATGATCAGATGTGGGTTTCATTTTATCATAGATTACCCATAATATTCTTAAACAGACTCCTATGATCTTTGGTACAAACAAGGAGGGTATGATGGAGATTCTGGATAAGCACTTGGGCACTTTTCATTCTGAGATGGAGGCGATGATAGGAGCCCACATTTTGACTTTTCGAGAGTTTCTAGCATGTATGGAACCAAATTTCTTCGGGAAGAGGACCCGATTGCAAGCAGGCGTTGGTTAGCGGATGTCACGAACGCCTTCCGTACTAGTTGTTGCCCCGAGGGTGATGGGTTTTTACACAAAAGAACATTCCTATGTGCTCATACAAAACCCTAAAGCATGGATCTAGGCTTCTCTATTGTACAACAATTCATCCAAGACTTGAAAAACCCTAATCTAGCATATATTGAAATCGAAAACTACAATAAACTAGTTTAGATTATACGTTTTAATGTTTTCAAGAATCCTTTGATCTTCAAGAAGCTTAGTGTCACAAGCGTAACACCTCTAATGGCTCACAAACACCACAAGCAAGAGAATGATGTAGAGGAGAGAGGATTAGAGGAAAAAGTTGGCTCCAAGCATCTAAGGGATCAAGTGTCCAATTTTGCTAGCCCTAGGGGTCCATATATACTTGAGCTTCTAGGGTTTCAGTCAAAACCCTAATTGGATGACTTAGGCCCTAAGTAACTTGAAACCATTCTGGAATAAGGCCTCTATAGCTGAAATTCAGATGGACTCCTCTTAATTTCGTCCATGCCCTAATCCATAAGGATTCTCAGCCCAATATCAACTTTCACACAACTGACAATTCTAGTCCCCTTTATTTAATTAATGTCTTTTAGCCTCAAAATTAATTCTTGTCTAATATTAATTAAACTATATGATTTCTATTTTAATATATTATTCACATAATATATTAATAAATCATAATAACCTCTCTTTCTCCATAAATCATCCTATCAAGTTGCTTTGGTGAAGGCAACCCACAAGGACCATGCACAACCGGGTCAAGTACATACCAAATATATTTACGGTCATAGACACTAATCCAACAGTCTCCCACTTGGATAAGTCTAGTAACTATAGTGTAAGTACAATCCGATTAGCAATCGTAGCTCTCTAAGATGTTGTTGAACTCGATCTTATCAGTAACCTGTCCTTTAGATAAGGGATCGTATAGTCCTCCCTTCTAGATATCGTGCGGACAATTACATGGAACGTAGTCATACCTATTGTCCAATGGTTTGTTTCTCGATCTCTGATTTGTCATAGAAATTAACTGAACACATCAATTCAGTCCTGACCGGGTCCGACACATAAGTCAAACCAAACCATCGAGGGGCCCAGATATCGCTTTTACTCTCTTAGGATAAAAAGCACAGATAAACTTTGACTTACATGCATTTACCATTCACTCATCAAATCATGCACAACAATGCGTTTTATAACATCAAGTTACTGATGCGTTTAGGCATTATCAATGCACAACCAACTTCCAAATAATAAACCATATATCTAGGTTTTAAGACCATATGATATTATCGTCTTGCGATCACTCGTGACAAATTCCATGAAGTGATGCCAGAAAGCGCGGGTTTAATCTAATACTCAAATCATATTCATAAGCACTCATGAATGTTGCAGCAAACCTTTATTAAGTCTAATACACTTTAGACAATCTAAAAACCAATTCATGACAATCTTCTTTCATACCTACTCCTAAAGTATGAGCGACTCTGGAACGTTCGAATAATCTTATTATTCAGGATGTCAAAACATGTAAAGTGAAATAATAGGTAAATAATCAACATAAGACAGTAACTTTACTTATAAATAATACTTGTTTATTTAATCATCAAATGTCAATTTATCTATTACATGTTTCGAAGCTATCTAATCTAAACTAATATCGTCCTTCAGCCCGATGCACCTAGCGTGCTGCAAGTGCTTAACCCTAATCAGTCCCTTCGTAAATGGATCTGTTGGGTTATCCTCCGACGATACCCTCTTAACTACGAGGAGTCCCTCTTCCACCCGATGTCGAATAAAATGATATTTCTTCTCGATATGTCGAGATCTACCATGATCCCTCGGCTCCTTGGTCAAGGCAACCACTCCTTCACTATCATAAAAAATTTCCATGGGATCCTTTATGGATGGCACAACTCAAAGGTACCCAATGAAGTTCTTCAACCATATCGCCTCCTTTGACGCTTCGCTCGTTGCTATATACTCTGATTCGCACGTTGAATCAGCTACGGTTTCCTGTTTGGAACTTTTCCAAGTCACTGCTCCTCCATTTAGAGTAAAGACCCATCCCGACTGCGAACGGTAGTTGTCCCTGTCGGTCTGAAAACTGGCATCACTATACCCTCGCACCCTTAATTCATCACTCCCACCGAGGACTAGAAACCATTCCTTGGTCATCCGAAGGTACTTAAGAATATTCTTCATTGTTATCCATTGTGCTTTTCCAGGGTGCCCTTGATATCTGCTGACCATGCTCGAAGCGAAGGCCACATCAGGGCGAGTACAAGTCATCGTATACATGATCGATCCAACTGCGGAAGCATATGGTACTCGACTCATCTCTGCTATCTCGACTTCGGTACGCGGGCTTTGAGTCTTACTCAACTTGGCATTACTTTGGATTGGTAACTACCCTTTATTGGAATTCTCCATACTAAAACGTTTTAATACCTTGTCCAAGTAAGTATTCTGACTAAGTCCTATCAGCCTTTTACTGCTGTTTCTCACTATCCTTATTCCCAGAAAATAGTCAGCCTCTCTGAGGTCCTTCATAGCGAAACACTTCCCAAGTCAAGACTTGACTTCCTGCAGCATCGGGACGTCGTTTCCTATGAGTAGTATGCCATCGACATACAATACGAGGAAGCTAACTATACTCCCACTGACTTTGACATATACACATGATTTATCCTCGCTTCGCAGAAAACCAAACTCTTTGATTTTCTCATCAAAACAAAGATTCCATCGGTGAGATGCTTGTTTCAATCCATAAACGGACTTCTCAAGCTTACACACTCTATTTGGGTGTTTTGCATTGACAAAACCCTCTGGCTGACTCATGTAAACATCCTCAGCCAGCTTTCCATTAAGGAAAGCAGTTTTAACATGCATCTGCCATATCTGATAGTCATGAAATGCAACAATGGTTAGCATCACCCTAATAGACTTTATCTTCGCAACTGGTGAGAAAGTCTCATCATAGTCAACTCTGGGAGTTTGAGTAAAGCCCTTCGCAACCAATTACGCCTTATAGGTGTGTACCTTCCCGTCCATGTCGGTCTTCTTCTTGAAGATCCACTTGCACCCGATTCTCTTACGACCTGGCACATTGTCAACCACATTCCAAACTTGGTTGTCATAGATGGACTGAATCTTGTTGTCCATAGCTTCTTTCCATTTCGCAGAATCCGGGCCTGCCATGACTTCCTTGTAGCTATTAGGTTCATCCAAATTTATTAGTGTACTATCACTAATAAACATATCATCCTCACTTTTTATATGAAAACCATACAACACAGGTGGAACACTAACTCTATTGGAACGTCTAAGAGGTAAGGATTCGTCAATCGGTTCAACCAGAGTTTTCTCCTCAGGTTGAGCGCCGGTGTTAGAGGTTCCTTCATTGCTCGACTCTTGAAGCTCTTCAAGATCAATTTGCCTCCCACTGTCCCCTTGGCTTATGAGTCCTTGCTCTCGGAAAACCCCTCTCCTCGCAACGAAGACAACATTGTCACTCAGTCTATAGAAGAGATATCCAAAGGACTTCTGTGGATAGCCGATGAAAACACACCGCTCACTATGAGGTTCAAGCTTGTCATGATTCTCTCGTCTTATGAAAGCCTCGCAACCCCAAACCTTGATATGTGCCAACGTGGGAGCTTTCCCTGTCCACATCTCGTGATGTGTTCTGGCAACCTTCTTTGTAGGGGCTAAGTTAAGGATATGGGCGGCAGTCTCTAAGGCATACCCCCAGAATGAGATAGGTAGTGAAGCATGACTCATCATGGAACGAACCATGTCTAGTAGGGTTCGATTACGCATCTCGGCCACACCATTCAATTGCAGTGCCCTAGATGGCGTCAATTGAAAAACGATCTCGCATTCCTTGAGGTAGTCGTGGAATTCAAGACTTTGGTACTCTCCTCCTCGAACGGATCGAAGCATCTTGATTTTCCTGCCCAACTGATTCTCCACTTCTTGTTTAAACTCTTTGAACTTTTCAAAGGTTTCTGACTTGTGCTTGATTAAGTAGATATACCCATATCTGCTATAATCATCAGTGAAAGTCACATAGAAGCGGCTCGCATCCCTTGTGGTGGATCTAAAGGGCCCACATACATCGGTGTGTATGAGACCCAATAAACCCTCACCCCTTTCAGAAGTACTAGTGAATGGTGACTTAGTCATCTTTCCAAGTAAACAAGACTCGCACACGTCATCATCCCTAAGGTCGAATGACTCCAAAACTCCACCCTTTTGGAGTTGGGCTATGCGTTTCTTGTTGACATGTCCAAGACAACAATGCCACAAGCATGCTTTATCCAAAATATTGGAAGAATCGACACACAACACATCATTTCATAAATTGTCTACAACCATCACAGTTTCATATATTCCATTACAAGGCAATGCTTCAAAATAGAAAATACCATTAAGATAAGCATTAATAGAACCCTTTTCATTATCAAATGAATATCTAAATCCTTGTCTATACAAACCATGAAAAGAAATGATGTTTCTTGCCATATCTGGCGAATAGCAACAATTATTTAAATCTAGTCCTAATCCATTACTAAGCACTAAAGAGTAAAGTCCAATCTTGGTGACAGGTGACGATCTTCTGTTCCCATGATCAAGTTTATCTTCCTATGCTCCAGAACCCTATTTCTTCTTAGGCCCTGCAAATTAGAACAAATGTGAAAACCACATCCTGTATCAATAACCCAAGAAATAGCATGTGATGAATCATTAGATTTAATAGTGTAAATACCTACAAAGGAAGACTTGATCTTTCCATCCTTGATATCTTGCAGATACTTTGGGCAGCTTCGTTTCCAATGCCCTATTTCGTGGTGGTGATGACACTCTGCATCCTTGGGGCTGGAGTTGGGTTTAGCAGAACTAGCCTTGGTTCCACTAGAAGAGGTGCCATCATGGGACTTTCCGTTATGGTGCCTCTTTGAGGGAGCCTTCCTTTTCTTACCCTTTCCTTGCCCAATAGCCAAGAATGGGTCAGCATTAAGAGTAGGAGTTTGTGTAACGGACTTGTCCTTGAGGTTACTTTCAGCAGTCCTCAATAGACCATGCAGCTTGCTCAATGTGAACTCGTCTTTGTTCATATGGTAGGTCACGCAAAACTGATTGAAGCAGGGTGGCAGCAAATGAAGGATGATTTCAATTGCCAGCTCTTCATCGAAGTTAACATCTAACTTCAACAAACAGTCAACATACCTCTGCATCTTCTGCAGATAAGCAGTGACAGACTCTCCGTCTCTTATCTTGGTCGTGATCATCAAAGTGATGATCTCGTACCTCTCCTGCCACGCACTTTGGTGATACCTTTCAACCAAGTCCTGATGCATTTCGTAGGGATAGAAGTCCTCGTAGGACTTTTGCAATTTAGTAGTCATTGTTGCTAGCATGATGCAATGGACTTTCGTGGCATCACGCTCATGGACCTCGAAGGCAGCGATCTCTTCGGGATTGGTAGTGTTCATGTCCACCTCTTTCAGCTCCTTTTCGAGGACATATTCATTGTCCTCGTAGCGGGTGACCATTCTTATGTTACGAATCATTGAAATTGTTTCCATCAAAGATCACCCTCCCACACAAGTTCATTAGTGAAAATGAGCCGGAGGCGTTTGAGCTGGAAGCGTTGTTGTTCAAGTTCGACACCTGAAAAGGAAAAGAGAAAAAGTTTGATTATATAAGAATCCCCAATTAAACACCCAAATAAAAAATTAGGGCTAGGATCCAACAACATTATTTGCAATTTAGAGAAGGGATGTCGTAATCTAAACAACAAATAATTTGAAGGTAAGTGAATGACAATTCACTAATTTCCACCATGAAAAGCAAATTAAAATTAAGTTTTAAATGTATCGAAAACTCCTAGATCTTTTGAGATTCATTGAACTTTTCAATTGCATGTTTAAATATCGATATGCCCCTCAAATTTGTGACTGGGATGCCGAGGATCACAAACCGGGTGTGAATAACCATGCAAATGTAAATGGTGCCCCCAATGTTACAGTCACCTAATCAACGTGCCAGTTAACCACACGTGCTCCATTGATCTATGACAAGAATCAAGTCACCCTTTTCCACCTTTTCTTAGAGCCAATTACTGTGCTGGTTAACCACACACGCTCCACTAACGTCTTAGAAAAGATACAAAGTGTAATTTCATGGAATTGCATCAATTCACTTTTGCCTAAAGTAACTAAGATTATGAATTTTGTAAAAGCATTTAGCTACATTATAAATTCATTATACTTTAATGAGGAAAGGTTTGCCCTATCCTACCCATCTGGCTAACGACCCTCCACCGATCAAGGAAGCGGTGGGTGAGAGTGGACACCCATTAAACGGCCATTTTATAGGTCGTAACCTTATACCCCCGTTATAGATCGTCTTCGTGAATGAGGCCTATTAACGGTAAGACTAGAATTTAAGTTATACATATATAATAATTATTCTTATAATATTATAATAGTATAGGGTAAATTTTAAACCTGTAAAATTCTAGGATTTGGAATTTAATAATTTTAAAATTAAACTTTTAATTCAAAAATTAAATTCCAAAACTTGAGGGCAAGTTTTCAAACATTTCAAAACTAACTAGAACAAAATTCAAATAAATAATTAAACAATTAATTATGGAAATTATCTAATTTTGACCTAATCCAATTTTATGCAAGATAATGATCAAATAAATTCAAATAAGTAAAACTTATCATATAAGGAAATAATTATTCAATTAATTTGAAAATATCTTTTATTTTGGCAAGGATAATCACCCAATATTAATAAAATTCGTATTTTATCAATTAAAAACGATTTGGTAATTATCCCACAGCAAAATAGGCATAAAATCCCGAAAATCCCTCTGTCTGGCAGCCCGACTCGCCGAGTCCCCATATGGACTCGTCGAGTTCACCCTACTCGTCGAGCCCACTTTGGGACTCGCAGAGTCTGCCAAGCAGATGACCAAAAAACGATTTTTTTAAGCAGAATGAAACACAAAGCATCAAATACAATAGAAGCCAATCAAGGCTCTATACCACTGATGGGTTTTTACACAAAAGAACATTCATATATGCTCATACAAAACCCTAAAGCTTGGATCTAGGCTTCTCTATTGTACATGCAATTCATCCAAGAGTTGAAAAACCGTAATCTAGCATATATTGAAATCGAAAACTACAATAAACTAGTTTGGATGATACCTTTCAATGTTTGCAAGAATCCTTTGATCTTCAAGAAGCTTAGTGTCACAAGCGTAACACCTCTAATGGCTCACAAACACCACAACCAAGAGAATGATGTAGTGGAGAGAGGATGTGTCACACCCCCAGACTAGAATGGCGGAAACGTCCGGAGGCAGGTGACTTCATTGTGTAGCATCATAACAATTACATATAAATGAAACATCGCAAATCCAAACAACATACATCAATATAACAAGCTTACATTGTTTTACATCATGTTTAATGTTCTCAAAATTTACAAAAAGAGACATCAGTAAGCAAATTTCCAAAATGCAGCAAAATAATCCTGAGTCCGCAATCCATAACCTGCTTATTGTTTTCCTGAGAATACAAGTCGTTTGAAAATGCGTCAACATAAAATATGTTGGTGAGTTCATAATCATTTTTGTATAAAACTCGATGATAGTTTAGAAATCCAGAAAATCCAATGTTTTCTTATCAAAATAGTTGTGAGTCTTGTTTCAAATTGAGTATGGTTGCATGTGTGTCTTAATTCATTGTTTTCGAAATTGTAATAAATCGTTTCTCCTAGAAAATCCTATATTTTCTGAAGAATAAAAATAGTGGCTTTTATGAAAACATAACACTCGTGTGGAAAAGGTTTCGTTGAGGTAATGAAAACGTATTTGACTGTAAGCCGAAAGTGAATTCTGTATAAACACATTTCTTATATATTCTAGTGAGTCGTTATAACCATACTGATGTGACGGAGTGCCTGTTATGACGTTCTTCAGGCGTCGGCTTTGTTCAAGAGATTTGTCACCCTAGACTGGTCGGTCTAGCTGTAGCGAACAACGAAGGTGTAGGGTGTCAACCCCAGATAGATCTATACACAAATCCCTGCTCTCCCTCCAGGATACTGTAGTTATAACTCTTACAAGACTTAAGGCGTAAAATATTGTATTAATATATGTACTATGAAGATTTGTCTGACTAGAACACTAACCGATCTTCTGAGCAAATTGTCAAAATCCTTATTTACTAAATAAATAATAATCGTTGTAGCCGTAACTAGATATTTCGTTTCGTTCGTTTCGTTTGTTTCGTTTGTTGGAATAAATCCACTTTGAATATTAATCAAGATGAACCAATATTATCGAAGCCGGCAAACAACCCTTTTTCTTTATAAAATACGAAGTGCGGCTCAATTTGTCAGAAAAATGAGAAGTTATGTTTTGTACATAACTATGACTTGGGTGAAGTTATGACAGCAACTTTATGACATGCAATTTTTTTGTCATAAAGGCTCTAATTTTACATTTTCCTTGACGAAATTACTTGTATCAAATAGTTATAAAATAATCCCTAATAGTTTGTAAATAGTCCCAAAGTTCCCATTATCGAAAATTACTAGAAATAGTGTCAACTAATTCAAGGTTCCTTTTTATAAATTTTATCTCTAGACATGAAAGCATAGATAAAGGGGTTAAGTTGCACACACCCAATAGTTGGGAGGCTCTCTTGTACATAAAGTATCCTCTGCTCTTTATGAAATTGTGAAATCTTATGTTCATGAGAATATTACTAATGTAATAATTTAATAATATTTCACACACACATCCAAACATACGTATACATGCAACTATTCAAGTATTTAGACAATATTTGACTTGTACTCTCCCCTAAAACACTAAAACAGTGAAAAAAGTGGGGTATGAAGCTCACCTTGGTTATCTTGTTGGGTGATTTTAAAGAGATGATAAGAAGTTTCCAAGCTCCAACACTTGAAGGGTTCTTTGAACTTTAGGATATTCTAAGAATAATTTTGTGTATAAATATAATGGAATCTTAGAAATAGTGAGGAGAATTATTATTCAAAGAAGATAAAATACTTACCAAAAGAAATCTGGAAACTTTCTTTGATGAGATGAAACTTGGAGCTTGATGGAGTTGAGAGTATTCTTGGGAGTTTTCTGAATGTAAATGTGAGAAGTGGAATAAGGGAGGAAAAGGAGTTCACGTATCTAAAGGGGAGGATAAGGGAGGTGACTTGACATTTTCATGGTGGGCTGCTGGGTAAAGCTTATTTTTTATGGGTAATGTGTGTTTTACTGAGATTTGCATGGGAAAAGAGGGATTTACATCACATCATAAAGTCAAACCCCTTTATTTCCTTAGAATCTCCTTAAAAATCTTGGGTATTATTTTATATAATTATGTTTGAAATAATTAATTTTGGCATAAAATGGGGGTTTAAGGGGTCTAAGATATGAAAAATATGAGTTTGGTGTGATTCCCGACGTCAAAATTCCTTAAAATGATAAAAGGTCTGAAAATGAAAAAAATATGGAGTGGAATCATGCTCCTGCGAGGGTCCGAAGTGGTTAGGAAGGGTTCCGGAGCCAATTTCAAAATTTCGGAGTGCTCTTTTTAATTCCGTAGTCAGCAGGCGAAGTCCGGTCCGACTAGCAGTCTTCTGAAGCGAGGCGAGGCTCAGGCTTCTGGTGCGAGGTTCCGAAGGCGCTTCTGAGGATTTCGAAATGTGTGGTCCGGAAGAGGGACTCATGTAGGAGCAAGATTGTTCGAAGTAAAAAGGGGGTTCCGAAATGGGTGGTCCGGATGAGAGGCTTCCGAGGTGCAATTCCTCTTGGTTCCTTCGGAGGCATTCCGGACAAGAGGTTCAGGACCAAGAGGGTTCCAGACAAGAGGTTCAGGACCAAGAGGGTTCCGGACCAAGAGGGTCCTTTCGGGTTTTCTCCTTCGGTTTTGTGTTGTTTTCGACTGAGGAAGGTACATAGAGAGATTTGGGAGAGATTTCACATACTTGGAGAGATTTAGGAGAGATTTCACATACTTGGAGAGATTTGGGATAGATTTCACATACTTGAACAGATTTGGGAGAGATTTCACATACTTGGAGAGATTTGGGAGAGATTTCACATACTTGGAGAGATTTAGGAGAGAGAGATATAGTGGGAGGGATTGAGAGAGACTTTATCGGGAGCCCTTATTAATGTTTTTCTTCATAGAGCAAGGACTTTAGAATTAGTTACATCTCATTTTGAGTGCTATACACCCCCGAAGGGTACTTATTAATACTTTTATAGAGCTGTTACTTCCATAAATCAGATTAGGGTTTTAAATTTTTAACATTTGGAACTTTCAAGTGTTACTTTGCATTAAGATTTATAGTTGTTCATTAGTAACATAAAGAAATCCCTAACATATAAACACTATTTGGGTTGACCAGGTTCACTTGACTTTGACTTGACCAGAAGATTGCCGGTTGTCACATCATCCCCTGCTTGAGGGAATTTCGTCCCGAAATTTTTGCTTTGAAGTAGCCTTCAAGGTTTAGCGAATAGGTGGGGATACTTCTACAACATTTGATCTTCACATTCCCAGGTGAATTTAGGCCCGCGTTTGGCACTCCAACGAACTTTTATAATTGGGATGCGACTTTGCTTAGTACGTTTCACTTCTCTATCCATGATTTCAACTGGTTCTTCCACGAAGAATAAATTCTTGTTTATCTCAATCTCTTCTAGCGGAATAACAAGGATTTCATCCAATAAGCACTTTTTCAAATTCGATACATGAAACACGGGGTGCATGTTGCTGAGCTCAGAGGGTAGCTGCAGCTTATAGGCCACTGGACCAATTCGGGCAAGAATCTCGAATGGTCCGATGTATCACCGGTTTAACTTTCCTCGTTTCCCGAAGAGGATCGTCCCTTTCCAGGGAGAGACTTTTGGTAACACGCGGTCTCCTACTTCGAACTCCAACGTCTTTCGTCTTTTATCTGCATAACTTTTCTGTCTATCCCGTGACGCTTACAGTCGTGACCTGATTTGGATGATTTTCTCAGTTGTTTCCCGAATGATCTCAGGTCCTATGAGAGTGCTACTCGGTAATTTCCCTCTTGCCAGCTGGGTGTCAGCCACCTCGGCCCAACAAAGAGGTGATCTGCACTTTCGGCTATACAAGGCCTTAAAGGGGGCGACTCTTATACTCGTGTGATAGCTCTTGTTATATGAAAATTCAACCAAGGGCATGTGGGCATCCCAGGCTTTGCCAAAATCTATTACACATGCTCAGAGCATATCTTCTAGGGTTTGAATAGTTCGTTCACTTTGGCCATCAGTTTGAGGGTGGTAGGCAGTGCTCATATCCAGTCGGGTTCCCAATGCTTTCTGTAGCGACTGCCAAAAGCGAGAGGTGAATCTGCTATCCCGATCCGGGATAATAGATATGGGGACTCCATGAAGTCTCACTACCTCTTTCTGGTATATTCGTGTTAGGCTTTCCATTTTGTACGTCTTCTTTATTGGTAGGAAATGGGCGGATTTTGTTAATCAATAAACGATCACCCAGATGGCATCCAAACCGTCTGTCTTCTCGGGTAATTTGGTTATAAAACCCATTGTTATCATCTCCCATTTCTACTCAGGTATTTCAGGTTGTTGAAGTAGACCCGAGGGCTTCTGATACTCCACTTTAACTTTGGGACAAATGAGACACTTGCCAACGTAAGTGGCGATCTCTGCTTTCATATTTGGCCACCAATAATGTTGTTTGATATCTAGGTACATCTTGTTGGAACCCGAATGTATTTTTTCACGATTTCTTGATCATAGAATAGTATTGATGGCTTGTTTGTATATGAATAAGTGTGTGCATAAAATCAACATGTAAAAATAGTGATAGAGCACATAAGAGGTAACACATCATTAGAATATATATATATATATATATATATATATATATATATATATATATATATATATATATATATATATATCCGTTTTTCATTGATAATAATCTTCTGAGTACATGGAAAATTGCCTTCATAAGGCTTACAATGCTTGTAGTGAAATAGAATCTAGCAAAGTCACGACTCTGTGAGTAGCGAAATCACTTAATCATGTCTTCGGTAATACATAGGAAAGTGCACAAAAGGGAAAAATTGATATGGTAGCAAATAAATAGGTACTAATTGCGACGAGTAGGGCCTGGTGGTGCTGATGATGAGGTAGACACGCCCTGGAGCTTGGCTAACCTATGTTCGACAATCCGTACCCGTTCCTCCAGAGCAGCGTGTTGCTCCTGGTACTCTCTGACCTCCGCTCGTGTAGTGGCAAGATCTTCTATGAGTCGTTACATTAGATAGAAGTCTCGCTCGAGGTCTTGCGTGCGAGCATCCATGATCTGCATGGCCGCCCGCATCTGCATCACCCAGTCGGCAGTCACTTGAGCCTAGTCACCGATGTCCCTAATACATCTGACCACGAAGGGGAGTGTGCGATCTGCTGGTGCTTCTTGCCGAAGATCGTAGTAATCTCGGTTCATCCGAAACGGTGGTTGCTGACCCTGGCGTCGGCCCCATCTCTCAATAATGTCAGCCCATGGAGGTGTAGGGCCATTGTAGCCCATCCTATATGACGGTACCCTTGCCATGTAGGGAGGGTTGATAACTTCAGACTCAACGTCTAATTCCTCATCCTCCTCAACTTCTTCCTCATCGTCTTCCTCGATCTCTTCATCGATGTCCTCCTCTTCAGACTCTACCAGTTCTTTGGGATCCTCCATGAGTTCATCGAGGTCTTCTTATGGGTCTTCCTCAATCCAACCCCCATTCCCCTAGTTGGGAAGGTGAAAGTCTGCCATGTCGCCTGTGCAAGAATACATGAGTACGAGAAAATAGATAGAATGCCAAAATACTCCTATAGTATTTTAGTTATTTAGGTTTGGTTCTTAAAAGTTTTGGGATAATGAGTTCGGAGGCCTTAGGCTTGTTGCAACACCACTATCACTCCCAAACACATGTTGGTCATATCTCAAATAAATATAGTTGATCGGGCTATATTTATCCAGATGTGATTACATAACTGCCCAGGTTTGACTGTAGTGTTCAACCTTTAAGTTACCTTGTCTGTTCTTTTTATGATATAATCCTAGCAAGTATGTATACTTTTAGTCTGATTTTTTTAGTCCCATTGTATTTATAGTTGTATATCTTGTATGACTAGATATACTAGTTCACTATAAACAATGTTCTGATACCAATCTGTCACACCCCCAGACCAGAACGGCGGAAACATCCGGAGGTGGGTGACTTCATTGTGTAGTATCATAACAATTGCATATAAATGAAACATAGCAAATCCAAACAACATACATCAATATAACAAGCTTACATTGGTTTACATCATGTTTAATGTTCTCAAAATCTACACAAAAGAGACATCAGTAAGCAAATTTCCAAAACGCAGCAAAATAATCATGAGTCCGCGATCCATAACCTACTTATTGATTTCATGAGAATACAAGTCGTTTGAAAAAGCGTCAACATAAAATATGTTGGTGAGTTCATAAGCATTTTTGTTTAAAACTTCGATGATAGTTTAGAAATCCAGAAAATCCAATATTTTCTTATCAAAATAGTTGTGAGTCTTGTTTCAAATCGAGTATGGTTGCATGTATGTTGCTGAAAGAAAAACTTTGAGACAAACTTGAACAAACACTAGAACAAGTATATTACGGAATAGTTAATATCGAAGGATCTAAAAGCTCAACAATAATATTTAGAGTTAGATGGTTAGAGAGTTGCTTGCAGAAAAGTAAAGAAATGGAAATGACAACAATTGTTATATCAAGTATACACTTAAGTTGATTCATAACGAGGAATGCATTCAAGCCAAGTTAACAGGTGAGATCAAACTTAGTGATTAAGTTACACAAGACTTGCTCCGAAGAGAGATTGTAATCGATTATGAGAGTAATAAGTGAGAGTAAGAGAGATAGAAAAGATAACTTCAGAGATTGCAGTTCAGAATTAGATGCGTAAGTTTTGGATACAAGAGAATGAGCTCTATTTATAGAGAGTCATGAAGTACACTAGATTACAACTCTAATAGTAGCCACGGAAGGCATACTGGACAATAGAGATTATTACAATAAAAGACAAGTAAAGTAATCTAGTAAAGAGACTGCGGTAGGTAGAGACTACGGTTGCGAATGCTGATGAAGAAACTTGACTGCGGTGGCTTGTCGGTTGCGGTAGCTGAAGTTCAAGAGGGTCACTTTTTATGATTCAACATGTGTCTTAATTCATTGTTTTTGAAATCGTAACAAATCGTTTCACCTAGAAAATCCTATATTTTCTGAAGCATAAAAATAATGGCTTTTATGAAAACATAACACTCGTGTGGAAAAGGTTTCGTTGAGGTAATCAAAACGTAGTTGACTGTAAGCCGAAAGTGAATTCTGTATAAACACATTTCTGATATATTCTAATGAGTCGTTATAACCATACTGATGTGACAGAGTTCCTGTTATGACGTTCTTCAAGTGTCGGTTTTGTTCAAGACATTTGTCACCCTAGATTGGCCTGTCTAGCTGTAGCGAACAACGAAGGTGCGGGGTGTCAACCCCGTATAGATCTATACACAAATTACTGCTCTCCCTCCAGGAGACTGTAGTTATAACTCTTACAAGACTTAAGGCGTAAAATATTGTATTAATATATGTATTGTGAAGATTTGTCTGACTAGAATACTAACCGATTTTCTAAGCAAATCATGAAAATCATTATTTACTAAATAAATATAAATAGTTGTAGTTGTAGCTAGATATTTCGTTTCGTTCGTTTCGTTTGTTGGAATAAATCCACTTTGAATATTTATCAAGATGACCCAATATTATCGTAGCCGGAAAACAACCCTTTTTCTTTATAAAATACTAAGAGCGGCTCAATTTGTTGAAAAATGCCAAGTAATGATTTGTATAAAACTATGACTTGGGTGAAGTTATGAAAGCAACTTTATGACATGCAAATTTTTTTTGTCAAAAAGGCTCTAATTGTACATTTTCCTTGACCAAATTACTTGTATCAAGTAGTTATAAAATAATCCCTAATAGTTTGTAAACAGTCCCAAAGTTCCCATTATCGAAAATTACTAGAAATAGTGTCAACTAATTCAAGGTTCTTTTTTATAACTTTTATCTCTAGACATGAAAGCATAGATAAAGGGGTTAAGTAGGTTGGACACACCCAATAGTTGGGAGGCTCTCTTGTACATAAAGTATCCTCTCCTCTTTATGAAATTGTGAAATCTTATGTTCATGAGAATATTACTAAAGTAATAATTTAATAATATTTCACACACACATCCAAATATACGTATACATGCAACTATTCAAGTATTAGAAGAGATTTAACTTGTACTCTCTCCTAAAACACTAAAACATTGAAAAAAGTGGGGTATGAAGCTCACCTTGGTTAGCTTGCTGGGTGATTTTAAAGAGATGATAAGAAGTTTCCAAGCTCCAACACTTGAAGGGTTCTTTGAACTTTAAGATATTCTAATAATAATTTTATGTATAAATATAAAGGAATCTTAGAACTAATGAGGAGAATTATTATTCAAAGAAGATAAAATACTTACAAAATGAAATCTGGAAACTTTCTTTGAAGATATGAAACTTGGAGCTTGATGGAGTTGAGAGTATTCTTGGGAGTTTTCTGAATGTAAATGTGAGAAGTGGAATAAGGGAGGAAAAGGAGTTCAAGTATCTAAAGGGGAGGATAAGGGAGGTGACTTGACATTTGCATGGAGGGCTGCTGGGTAAAGCTTATTTTTTATGGGTAATGTGTGTTTTACTGAGATTTACATGGGAAAAGAGAGATTTACATCACATCATAAAGTCAAACCCCTTTATTTCCATAGAATCTCCATAAAAATATTAGGTATTATTTTATATATATATATATATATATATATATATATATATATATATATATATATATATGTTTAAAAAAATTAATTTTGGCATAAAATGGGGGTTTAAGGAGTCTAAGATATGAAAAATATGAGTTTGGTGTGATTCCCGACGTCAAAATGCCTTAAAATGATAAAAGGTCCGAAAATGACAAAATCTGGAGTGGAATCATGCTCCTGCGAGGGTCCGAAGTGGTTAGGAAGGGTTCCGGAGCCAATCTCGAAATTCGGGAATGCACTCTTCAATTTTAGAGTCAGCAGGAGAAGTCCGGTCCGGCTAGCAGTCTGCCGAAGCGAGTCGAGGCTTAGCCTTCCGGTGTGAGGTTCCGAAGGCACTTCTGAGGATTTCGAAATGTGTGGTCCGGAGGAGGGACTCATGTCGGAGCAAGATGTTCCGAAGCAAAATGGGGGTTCCAAAATGGGTGGTTCGGATGAGAGGCTTCCGAGGTGCAATTCCTCTTGGTTCCTTAGGAGGCATTCCGGATAAGAGGTTCAGGACCAAGAGGGTTCCGGACAAGAGGTTCATGAACAATAGGGTTCCGAACAAGAGGTTTAGGACCAAGAGAGTTACGCACAAGAGTTTCAGGTCCAAGAGGGTTCCAGACAAGTGGTTTAGGACAGAGAGGGTCCTTTTGGGTTTTCTCCTTCGATTTTGGGCTGTTTTCAACTGAGGAAGGTACATAGAGAGATTTGGGAGAGATTTCACATACTTGGAGAGATTTGGGAGAGAGGGATACAATGGGAGAGATTGAGAGAGACATAAAGAAATCCCTAACATATAAACACTAGTTGGGAGAGAGAGAGATTTGGGAGAGATTTTAACATTTGGAACTCTCAAGTGTTACTTTGCATTAAGATTTACAGTTTTTCATTAGTAACATAAAGAAATCCCTAACATATGAACACTAGTTGGGTTGACCAGGTTGACTTGACTGGAAGATTGCCGGTTGTCACATGATGAGAGGCAAAATTCGGCTCCAAGCTTCCAAGGGATCAAGTGTCTGATTTTGCTAGCCCTTGGGGTCCTTATATACTTGAGCTTCTAGGGTTTTAGTCAAAACGCTAATTGGACGACTTAGGCCCTAAGTAACTTGAGAACATTCTGGAATAAGGCCACTATTCCAGAAATTAAGATGGACTCCTCTTAATTTCGTCCACACCCTAATCCATAAGGATTCTCTGCCCACTATCAACTATCACATAATTGACAGTTCTAGTGGCCTTTATTTAATTAATGTCTTTTAGCCACATAATTAATTCTTAATTAATTCTTGTTTAATATTAATTAAACTATATGATCTCTCTTTTAATATATTATTCATATAATATATTAATAAATCATAATAACCTCTCTTTCTCCATAAATCATCCTATCGAGTTGCTTTGGTGAAAGCAACCCAAAAGGACCATGCACAACCGGGTCAAGTACAAAACAAATATAGTTACGGGCTTAGACACTAATCCAACAGAGGGGGCAAAGGTCAGACTTGAATCTTGTCTTCTGAAAAACAAAGATCGAGATTGGTGGGAGGAGGTTGGACATGCTTTGGGAGGCGAGGCGGTCGATTCGATGACTTGGGAGGATTTTGTGACGAGGTTTCAGGCTGAGTTTGCACCTGTGATTGAGGTCTAGCAGTTTGCCAGGGAGTTTCAAGACCTTCTCTAGACTACTGAGATGGTGGCGGAGATCACAGCTATGTTCCGTGAGAGGGCGTTATTGGTTTCGTAGTATGTGGCAGACTAGGAGATGAAGAAGGCGAGATACCACGATATGTTGAGCAGTGATATCATGTAGTTTGTGAGCAGATCCAATTGCAAGACACTGAATGATATGGTGGTGAGAGCTAGAGAGAAGGAAATTGATCTGGAGATGGAGAAGAAGTGGAAGTTGGATCAGGTTCAGGGTTCTGAAGGTTCGGGCAAAAGCCCAATGATTTTGATTCGAGATCTAGGGGTCGGCAGAGCCGAAGCCAATGTGGCAAGTGCGACAAGACGCACGAGGGATCTTGCAGGGGTTAGCTCAGGCTGCTACAAGTGCGACAAGACTAGGCACTTTAGTTGGGATTGCACAACCACCACCGTGAGATTGAATCTGAATTGCTTTCATTACAACTAGAGGGGCCATAAAAAAGGCTGATTGTCCGAGTTTAGCAGCGGCATGACCGGTTGCAGCACCCGATCCGACGATCTTATGAATTACAGATGGTCGTTAGGTCAAGGTGGAGGCACCTGTGGAGAGAAGCAGGGCATTCCAGCCGACAGCCGAGGAGGCTCGCGTAGTACCTGATGTGGTGACATGTATGTATCTTCTCCTTATCTCTTTATTTATGTTGATTTTCCTACTTATATCTGTGTTTTTCTTTTAGGGACGTTCCTTGTGAACGGTGTCTCTACTTTGGTTTTGTTTGATTCAGGGATACCCAATCCTTTGTATCTCTCACGCTCATCAAGACGTTTGCTGATGATCTGTGGGAGGTATATTATCCATTAGAGGTTGAGATTACTGATGATCATCCTATGCGGGTATCGAGGGTTCATCGAGGATGTGTATTGGAGTTGTTTAATGAGCAGTACCCGGTTGATTTGGTTCCTATTCCTCTGCATGAGAGCAAGGTTGTTGTGGGGATAGATTGGTTAAGCCACAATGGATAAATGATTGATTTCCATCATCAGATGGTATGTATTCGGACCCCAGTTGGGGGAGAGTTAGTGATTCTAGGAGATGGAGTTTAGCATGGGTCGGTTCTCTGTTCAGAAGCTAGGGCCAGGCGCTATCTTCAGCAGGGCTGTTCCGGGTTTATGGCTTATGTGATGGATACCTGGGAGAAGGGTAAGAAGACTGTGGGTGATGTACCGTTTGTTGAGGAGTACCTAGATGTGTTTTTGAAGGATTTTCCTGTAGTTCCACCGGAGTGGGAGATGGAGTTTCGAATTGAATTGGTTCTAGGTGCGGCTTCGATACCCAAAGCACCTTATCGGTTAGCAACTCCATAGATGCATGAATTATCTACTGTTAGGTTATAAATTGTCGTTGATACTTTGCTTTTGATAAGCTATTAGAGTTCTCGGTCTAGGACCGAAAACACCATGTTTTGGTGTTGTTTGCACTGAAATCACATGTGATTTCAGTTGGGCTTAATGTTGTCTTGTTTGGGTTATGGTATGGGCCTTTGTTATTAGGTATAGGTATACATAATGTTATTTTAGCCTTGTAAAGAGGGAGAGACGTTTTTGGGTGTTGCCATAAGGCAAGAACACGTTCTAGAGAGAAACAGAGAGAAAACCAAGTGTAATCTGAATCATATGTACCAGACTATCATCAATATAGTGTTCATTGAAGATTCATCTTGTGTTATTCATTCCATATCTCGTTTTGCATTAATCACTAGATTGGGATTCCGTAACAATTCTAGTGAATCCAATTGATACATCGTGATTTGGGGTTTTACATCTACACAGCTGCATGAGCTGTTGGACAAGGGATTTATTTGGCCAAGTATTTCACCATGAGGAGCACCGATCATGTTTGTGAAGAAGAAGGATGGGTCGCATTGGATGTGTATCGACTATTGGGAGCTGAATAAGTTAACGGTGAAGAGTCGTTATCTACTCCGAGGATTGATGATTTATTTGACCAGCTCCAGGGTACATGTTGGTTTTCGAAGATTAATCTGCATTCGGGTTATCATCAGATGAGGGTCAGAGAAGAGGATATGCAGAAGACGGCCTCCCAGAATCGTTATGATCATTACGAGTTCATGGTGATTCCCTTCAGGTTTACCAATGCTCCAGCCACATTCATAGATCTCATGAATCGCACATGCAGGACCACGCTATATCGATTTGTGATTATGTTTATTGATGACATCTTGGTCTATTCTAAGACCCAGGAGCAGCATGAGGAACATCTGAAGGAGGTACTAGAGACTATGATGAAGGAGAGATTGTATGTGAAGTTCTCCAAGTGTGAGTTTTGGTTGTGCGAGGTGCAAGTTTTGGGGCACATTGTCAACCAGAAAAGTATTCTGGTTGATCCGGCCAAGGTCGAGGCGGTGATGAGGTGGGAAGTTCCGAGGTCTCCATCGGAGATTCGGAGTTTCCTTGGATTGGCGGGTTACTATTGGAGATTCATTCAAGATTTCTCCAAGATAGCAGTTCCTTTGAATCGATTGACAAAGAAGACCGTCATGTTTTGTTAGGGCCTGAGCAGCATGGAGCTTTTGAGACTCTGAGGCGGAGTTTGTGTGAGGCACCAATTATGACCTTGTCAGAGGGTGTTAAGGATTTTGTGGTGTATTCCGATACATTAATTATAGGTTTGGGTGTAGTGTCGATGCATCGGGGTCATGTGATCGCTTACACTTCGAGGCAACTGAAGCCTCACGAGGCAAATTATCCTACACATGATTTGGAGTTGGGGGCTGTGGTGTTCACCCTCAAGTTTTGGCGACATTGTCTTTATGGGGTCTATTGTACTATTTACACAGATCACAAGAGTCTAAAATATCTAATGGATTAGCCGAATCTGAATATAAGGCAGCATAGAAGGTTGGATGTGGTGAAGGATTATGATTATGAAATCCTTTATCACCCGGGGAAGGCCAACGTGGTGGTCGATGCTCTCAGCTGCAAGGCGGTTGCTGCCCCGATCAAGGATGTGTGTTTGAGGATGACCATGATTACCCCACTCTTAGAGTAGATTCGAGAGGCTCAGGTTGAGGCTATGAAGGAAGAGCATCGGAAGAGCGATCACATAGTGGGTCAGGTGGCTTCCTTCGATTATGATAACCGAGGATTATTGACCCTTCATCAGAGGGTGTGGGTTCCTTATTGGGGTAGTGCACATCAGATTTTTTTGGAGGAGGTGTACAAGTCGAGATTGTCTATTCATCCCGAGGCAACAAATATATATAAAGATCTCCCGTTTGAATATTGCTGGCCATGTATGAAGCGAGATGTGGTCTGGTATGTGGAGATGTGCTTGACTTGCAGGAAAGTCAAGGCCAGGCATCAGCGACTCACGACAAAATAGGGTCATTGGAAGTTCCCGTTTGGAAATGGGAAGAGATTACGATGGATTTTATCATAAAGTTGACACATACAGCTTGTGGAGTGGATTCAATATGGGTTATCGTGGATTGATTGACCAAGAGTGCGCATTTTATTTCAATCCAGGAGAGTATTTCGGCTGAAAAGTTGGACGATATCTACATTCGAGAGGTGGTGGCATGACATAGGGTTCCAGTTTCGGTTGTCTCTGATAGGGATGTTCGGTTTACTTTCAGGTTTTGGAAGAGATTCGACGACGAGTTCGGTACTCGTCTACACTTCAGCATAACTTTCCACCTAAAGACTAATGGTTAGAGTGATCGGACTATCCTGACATTGGAGGACATGTTGCAAGAATGTGTACTGGATTTTGGTGGTAGTTGGGATACACATCTTCCTTTGGCGGAATTTTCATATTACAACAGTTATCACGCCAACATTGATTGACCTCCTTTTGAGATGTTATATAGGAAGAAGTGTAGCACCCCAATATATTGGGGTGAGGTCAGTCAGTGGGTCATAGGGAGTACGGAGGTGGTACTCAAAACGACATAATTGATTTAGCAGGTTTGCGGTAGACTTCAAACAACACAAAGTCGATAAAATAGCTACCCAGATAGACACCAATCAGAATTGGTGTTTTAGGTTGGGGATATGGTACTCCTGAAGGTGCCACCTTGGAAAGGTGTCATCCGATTCAGAACGCGGGGTAAGCTAGGACCTAGGTATATTGGTCTTTTCAGGGTGTTAGCTCGGGTAGGTAGGGTTGCATGTTGTTTGGATTTGCCAGAGGAGCTCAGTCAGATCCATAGCACCTTTCATGTCTCTCAACTGTAGAAATATCTAGTTAATGATTCCTCAGTGGTTCCATTGGAGGATATTCAAGTCGATGATCACCTGAATTATATAGAGAGACCAATGACGATCCTTGACAAGAGGACGAACACTCTGCGAAACAAGGTGGTGGATCTCGTGAAGGTACTATGGCTACACCGAAATGGTTCAAAGTGGACATGGGAGCCTGAGCACTAGATGAGGGAGCACTACCCATAATTATTTACAGCAAAGGACTTCGAGGATGATGTCTAGTTCTAGTGGGGGAGAATTGTAACACCCAATTCAATGTATTTTTCATTTTAACCCTTGGTGTGTAATTAGTTTGCAAATTTGGTCCATATGGGAATTATTGTAATTTTTGGGAGGGAAGTGCAGACTCTGGGCGTTCCTCCAGTATGTTGGGCGTATGTAATAATGGGAAAAACCCTAATTTTAAGGTTTGGACCTTATTTAAGAAACCTTAAGTCCCAAGGTTCTCTCATTTCCCATCCTCCATTGCCCTTTTGAATCCCATTTCAAAACCCTAGCTCATTTCAAGAGAGAATTGACATTTATGTGTGTTTTGGTGTGTGTTTGGTGTAACTTTAAGAAGAAGCAGCTTAGTTGAGGAGCATTGTCCAAGGAGAGCTTGTAGATCTAGATCCATTCATCGTTTCCAACTTCATAAAGGTATAAATCTTTGACGTTGCTCATTCTATGCTTAGATCTAGATCTAATACATTTTTGGACATTTTTTGGTCCTATGTATGAGTCCTAGTGGGGATTTGTAACTCTAGAAGTTATGAGTTGCTCCTCTTGATGTTTCTGAGTTCCTTAGTCCATAAAGGTTGCATCTTGATGGTTAAGATCAACCATGCATAAGTAAATTCTCATTTGGTGGAAGTAGGATGCTAAATCAAAGGTTTGATTCCATTTGAGCCATGCAAAGGCACCAAGTTAGTGGCTTTATGGATTAAGACATTCCCCAAGGTTTGGATCTGAAAGATGGACATTTGGTCTTAAGCATTAAGGGGTTAATGGAAGAATTAGTTGAATGGGACATACTTCGGGCGTAAAAAAAGGTACGTTGCGCGTACGCGTTTGGATCCTCGACTCCGTGTGGCGACCTAGTATGTCAGGTGTACCGGGGGTATTCTTAGTGTACACGACCTGTTCATGGGCCTTTTTTGTTGGGCCACCTTTGGACTTTAGGGTGTTGTGCCCTTGTTGGGCCACAAGTCTTTTTTATTTTGGGAAACTTTTAGGTCTTGTGTGTTTTGGATTTCAGCCCATATTAGCTTTTGAGTGTTCTTTAGGAATTAAGCCATTATTGGACTTTTGTGCCATTGAGTTTGGGCCAATTAAGGGAAGGGTAAAATTTCTTTTATCTTAGGAGTCAGGATTAGTTGATTAAAGTACCGATTATGGTTTATGACCCTATTATTAATTAGGGTTTTATTTGATTGGTTAGTTTGGGGATTCTTCGGTTTAGTAGCCCGGACATTTATTGGACTGACAACAGAATGAGGTGAGTTTGCTTACTATAATATAGGAAACTAGGGATTGTATGTGGTTACAATGTTTGTGACTACTGCTGTATGTGTTGTATGCCTGTTTTCTTGTTTTCTATATGTATATGGGGTGAAATAGACTCGGGGTGAAATAGACCCGGTATAACATTATGCTGACATATGAGTTGAAATAGACTCAGGGGTGAAATAGACCCGATACAGCCTTGTGCTCAGTTGAAATGGACTCGGAGGTGTAATAGACTCGGTGGTGAAATAGACCCGATACAACCTTGAGTTAACATATGTGTGTGGTATGTGGTTTTTTGGGGAACTAACTAAGCTCTGTGCTTACGGTTTTCAGTTTATGTTTTAGGTACTTCCGGTTCAAAAAGGAAGGGCTCGGGATAATCGCGTTGCACGCACCATGATTTTCTGCTTTATTGCCTTTGTTGTACTTTTGGGATGTTTATTGATATTCCCTAAATACCGTATGGTTTTCTCAAACATGTTTGGTTCATGGGTTCTTCAATATAAAAGCAAATTTTTTGGTTATGAGTTTTGGGACATTACAGTATATGGCTTCACTCATTTCCTTCTCACCAACATAAAGTGCATGATATTTAAGTATATGCTAACGTTTTTTGAGATTTTCAAATGCTCGTTCAACATCCTTTCTCGCCTTCTCTTGAACTTTCTTAAACTTCAACCTTTTGCGATCATTTAGACAAGACAGTGACTTCACAAAACAAGCATGCTCCAGATATATACCGTCCATAAGATAATATCCATACCTATATAACGTTCCATGCACATCAAATGAATAATTTGCTTCAATCCCATTATACATGTCGTCGGATAATGGAGACATGTTAATAATGATGAGCATATAACTTTGGACGTAACTATAAGTAGGTTTGCGCAAATATCGTGCACAATACAATCTCATGACATACTTACAAAATTTGTGAAGGCTTTGTCATGCAGTACGTTCGAACATCCAAAGATTCTCATCTAGTGCATCGGGGGAAGTAGCATATGCTAATTGACAAAGTGTGGCGGTGCATTTTTGTAAAGGAGTAAAACCAACTGTATCTCTAGCATCTACACGTTGTTAAAAATATGGACACGCTGTCGTGAGGTTGTTGACGATACACAAATACAGGGGTTTATGCATACAGAACCGTCGACGAAAGTAATATCCTTGAAAAGTCACGTTTTCTTCAAAATAATTTTGCACGAGGCATTGGTGAGCCATCTCATGATTTCTTTATATGAAACTCTTTTTTCACCGGTGTGCATTATCTGCATTTTGTTGATGTAGTTCTTCTATCTTCTGTCCAACCTCTTGAATGGCCTCTATGGTTGATTCAAGCAACGCATCAAAAAAAACCCCCGATGAAGATGATGATGACATTTTTAGAGAGAGTGTAGAAGGAGTAAGGGAATGAAGATATATAGTTATTTATTTCTGAAAAAGATCCGTTTACTCATCGGTGGATGTGTGTGTGTGTGTGTGTGTGTGAAATTCGATGGAAACTTACCGAATACCAAGACCAAGCTTTTTCATTGAGGTGGTGGCGTGGTGTTAGCCGAGTCCACCTTAGATTTTCTAGGCTTACAAACTCCCACTCCGTCGAGCCTAAAGGACACATTTAGCAGAATGTCTCAAAAGTTGAGGGTGTCTTCTAAATATTTTTTTCACAATTTACCCACATGTGTTGTGTCCCTTCGAAGTTTTATTATTATTATTTTTTTATTTTTTATGATTATTTATTTTTGCTTCGTTTATCTTTTAGACAAACATTTCATGTGAATACTGCTACGTTTATAAAATGTATCTATAAATATATTTCATAACTATTTTATTAAAATAATTGTTGGGTCAAAAAATATGGTTTATACTTTACTTTTCTAGGCTTTAATAGTTTACAGTCCATGTAGTGTTCGCGGCTGGATGTGTTCACGGCCAGGTGGTGGTCACTGTCGTGAACTGGTTCACGGCCGTGAACCTGTTCACGGCTAGTTGTTCCATATATATAGTGCGTTAGTGAGTCATAAAAGTGTGTACGGCTAGAGAAAAGGAGGTCTAGAGGAGAGAGTTAGAAAAAGGAGCATAAGTGTGTGTAAGTGTGTGAATCTTGTGTAAGGGAACTTCATTCTAATCAAATCATACAAGATTCATAGTATTCTTCTTCTTCTCTTCTATTTTGATATGACATCATCCATTTGATTAGGATTCCGTACCATCAAACGGATCTGATTGATACACAAGCAGATTTAGGACTTACAAGTGGTATCAGAGCTTGGATTGTATCAATCATTTTTTGCAGATCTGGAGTGCGTTTGATCTTATTTTTGAAGGATTTTTGCATTTTTGGATAGATCTTTGCAGAATAGGGGGTTTGTTCTTCGCGTTCTTCATAAAAATGAGTTTTTGATCAAGTTTTGGAGCAAAAAGAGGTGAAAAACGTTGTTTTTTTACGTAATCTGCGAAGGGTTCACGGCCATTGAAGCTTTCTCGGCCGAAGAAGCATTTGCGGCTAGGGGTTCCTCCGAGGTTTATGGCCAGCCTCGCACGTGTTCGGTCGGGGGTTTGCTGTCTAGGGTTCACGGTCAGCCTCATTTGCAGTTGATCCTCGTCCTCGCGCCGTGTGCTTGGCCAGCTTGTGTGAGGGTTCGCACTACGTTCATATTTTTTTTTGGGAGTTGCCAGGAATCGCACTTGGGTGTCTCGCTTCAACATCCCACGCGCCTTACCAGTTGGACTACCAAGCCACTTGTTTCATTCCTCCCAAATTTAATTAAAAAGGACTCCTTTCTCGCTTCTTAATTTCAAAAGATTGTCACTTTCAGCCCAAAAATTAAATTTTCATTTTTAAAAAATTCCATTTTCAACCAAAATTTTTGACTTTTAATTTTTGATTTTCTAAATTGAATTTTGACCTAAAATTTTGACTTTGACCTTCAAGTTTGACCTTTGACTTTAAACTTTGACTTTCTCGTTTAACTTTAAAATTTTCAAATTTAGCTTTTCGGTTTGACTTTTAAGTTTGACTTTTTAAATCTGACTTTTTAAATTTGACTTTTGAGTTTTTAAGTCAAAGGGCAATATAAAATTAAAAAAATACAGAAAAAAAACAATGACTTACTCAAACATTTCGGTCAATGAAGTTTCTTGTTCTCAAACTTGAATTAACACAGTCAAAGTTTTGCGTGATCAAATCGAGTTGATAAATAGAGAGAACGATGACCTAAAATATGAGAAGTATGAACTTAAGAAAGATCAGAGACCATTAAAAGAGAAACTAGAGGCCAAAATAAATGACTTTAGAACCCTTCAAGAGGAATACAACAATAAATGTGAAAATTATAACTACATTAAGAAACAACTTGCCTCTGTGATTGCCGAGCTTGACACATTGAAAAACAAACTTGAAAATGCAGATTTTAATTTCAAAAAATCTGATTTGTCAAGTGAGGTAGTTGCATCCATGATTGAAAAATAATTAAAATTTAAAGATAATCAAAATAAGGGTCTTGGGTACCACAGTGTTCCACCTCCTTTCAGTGACAACTATACCACACCCCTTGAAACTAATAAGGAAGAGACACCAGCTTAGTTTGTCCCACTCCATGAATCAGATCGAGTCAAGACTGAACATTCTGGGCCAACTGAGGGTGTTGAGGTGAAGAATTCTAATATTTCTAAGTCTTGTGCAGGTAAAGTAGCGGAAGATGAGAATAAGGAGAATACTGTTGACTAAACCAATGTCTCCTTGAACTCTGAACCTGTTGCTTCGAACTCAGTTGCTTCTGATCAACCTACTATTGGTAAATACATGTCACCAACACAAGCGAAAGAAAGTGCCTGCTGCAACTGTGCTTGTGGGAACAATAAGGGACAAGGCAAGGTCACGCCACCAAGGGCAAAAAGAAACAACTCCTACATGAAGAAGCATACTTGCTTTCACTGTGGAACACCTAGTCACATTGATAGAAATTGTCCTAATCGCGCATACGTTCCCTACTATGCACAAGGATGGAAAAATGCGCCAAGAGGGAGATACTCCAAAGGAAATCATTCGAGATCACAATCGCGAATTTGCGATTGGAATGCCCAGAAGGCCAAGAATCAAACCCACAAGGCCAAGAATCAAAATCCCAAGGGCAAAAAGGGAATGTCGGGCAAAAAGTCCAATCCAAGAGATGCTCCAGTGAAACAAAGACCGGTTAGGTCAAAATCATCTTGGCAGCCGACTTCAAGTTCAAAAGCAAGTACCGAGGCACCCATCTGATCCAATAAGAAATAGGTTAAACCTGACTACAGATGGGCACCAAAGGTTCAATCTACCAAATCATCTAATGCGTCTAATATTTCTTCATCTTCTATTTGTGATAAACAGGATATGTTATGGGAGAGGGTACATTGCGTTGATGACAAAGGTCAACCCAGTTTCAAAATGGACCGGGTTCCAAAGACCAACTGATCCCGCTCTGTGCTGGAGCAGCTATGGAGACATATCATTAGACTTCGTTTTGTTGATAGTGGCTGTTCCATGCACATGATAGGAGGCATCTCTCAATTTTACAACACTCATGACTTTAAGTGAAAGTATGTGGCCTTCGCAGGAAAGGAAGAAAATGAGAGGATCACAAATGGGGTTTGTGCTTAACGATGTGAAGAATTTTCGGATCTGTTCTGAGATTATGTGTGCTGTTCTCAGACCTTCTGGATGCAAATTCAATCGCTGGCTTATGGTTTGAGTTTTCTTTTCGATACTCCTGAGTTTATCTTAAACTGATTCGTTTCGAAGAAAATCTTTTATTTTCTTATAGTTTTTCGTTAGTAGGTATTGTTTGGGAAGTGATATCAAGAAAGTGATAACGGGCAGTCTAAACATGTGTAAGGGACTGAATCTGAACTGTCTAGACTCTGTGTTCAATGTGCTTGTAGGCACGAAGGATTTGACAGTGTGGATTTAGATAGGATTGTTTGGACTGACCATACGACGCTCGGGTAGATTAAGCAATGAGATAAACATGGGAACCTACAGGATACACTAAATTAACATGCATCTAGAACTGTGATACAACTTTTCCTTGATGTACGGACTTATGTCCTTAATTCTGGTTCTGATAGGGCATCCGAGGGGGGGGGGGGGTTCTGATAAAGTAGGTCTGTAGGAAATTATTTTCGTGCTTTCTATCTGTTAGTCATATGTTGCTTCATCTACGTGAATGGAAGAGATCTAACCTAGAATGCAACATATGCAACTCTATTTCTATGCACCTCTTTATCTATGCAATTCTTTCTATATGTTAGCCATATGTTGTCTCCTCTGCTTGATTGAAATGATCCGACCTAGAACACAACATATGCAATATTCAACCTCTCAATCCCTCTATCCTAGTTAGCCATATGTTGTCCCCTCTGCGTGATTGAAAGAGATCTGACATGGGACACAACATATGCACCTATTTCTAAATTTGACTTCCTCCTTAACAATTGTCTATTCACCTAAAGTAAGGAGTTCTTTGGAAGTTCTTGATAACCAGGGTATATCGGGAAGTGGGTAACACGTTCTAGTGTAACTAAAATTGAACCATTTAAAGGTTGTCTGTAGATCTCACTCCTTAATTTATGTGGACAACAATACCCGTGGTTGTCGTCAGCTAAATGGTATATTTGGAAAATTTTGTCAATATTCTTCGTGTTTAAGTGGACCACAATACTGGCAATTGACCATATTTATTCATGAATGTGAAGGTACTGATAAACAAAGTCAAGACTGTCTCACAGCTTTGATCCCAAATATTTTTGTTTTTATTAAATTTGTTCATAGTTTTCATCAATGCACAAATTTAGGGGGAGAATTAAAAAATTCAAAAATCAGAAAATTCAAAAATCAAACAAAAACCAGAAAATTAAAAATCCAAAAATAGTGTTATTTCTATTTTATTTCTTGTTCAGAATAAATTAAAAATCCAAAAACATTTTTGTTTCTATTTTAATTTTCATAAAATATGAAAAATACAAAAAATATTGTGTGCTAAGTTTTCTTTTAGTTTTGTTTTGTCTTGAAAAGAGAATTTAGATGTAGATGAGACTCATGGAGTCTGTATCGAGATTTTCTAAGCCAAGGCTTCATCCGTGATCATTGAAGAATTCTCATTCGAAGGAACATGAAATGAAGATTATTCTTTCAACATTCAATCTTTCAACCCAAGAAGCATGGTCAAGCTGTTCTTGAAGATTATGTGACAGATTGCATTGAAGTCTCCTCAATCAATTTGTTGCTATCTATGAACCTGCTGAAGTGATCCAAAAGATTAGTTCTCTTTATCATTCTCTCTTAAAATTCTCAAGCTGAAAGCACTATCTTTCAAGAATCTCTACAAGAAGCCTCCTTATCCAATGTGCGTTCAAAGCCAAATTCTGAAGAAAATCCCAAGTGCTCAAGATGAAGTCATTTATTGAATATTCATCATGTTCATCTTGAAGTTGTGAAGAAATCGAAGGTAAACGCTAAAGCCAAGCCCCAAATGAAGATTGACAAGAAAAGCCAGCTACTTTTTAGTGGGAGCTTGTTGGGTCAATTAGAAAAGAAAGCTATAAACCATGGGGGAGATTGTTGGGTCAAAAAATATGGTTTATACTTTACTTTTCTAGGCTTTAATAGTTTACGATCCATGTAGTGTTTGCGGTTGGATATGTTTACGACCAAGTGGTGTTCACTGCCGTGAACCGATTCACGACCGTGAACCTGTTCACGGCTAGTTGTTCCATATATATAGTGTGTTAGTGAGTCATAAGAGTGTGTACGGCTAGAGAAAAGGAGGTCTAGAGGAGAGAGTTAGAGAATGGAGCATAAGTGTGTGTAAGTGTGTGAATCTTTTCTAAGGGAACTTCATTCTAATCAAATCATACAAGATTCATAGTATTCTTCTTCTCCTTCTCTTCTATTTTGATCTGACATCATCCGTTTGACTGAGATTCTGCACCATCAAACGGATCTGATTGATACACAAACAGATTTGGGACTTAGAATAATATTTATTATAATAATATTTTTACAATTGATATAAAACATCATTGTTATTTGAAGTTACATGATAACACTAGGCAACAATTAAAGGGTTCGAAATAACTATTTATCATGAACCATATAATCTTAAAAAATGAAAAAGTATATCATTTGAAAGGCTCATATCGAACTTTTTCAAAGCTTAACATCTGTTGTTAAATCTCAAAATATATTAGAAATATTTTAAGTATATTGTGGTTTGAAACCTGAAGTCCATACAACAACCACTAAGAGGATGCAGTATGGGCCAAAAACTAGAAGCAACCGGGTGATGTGGCACCCTCAACGGCGTCGTGACCGGGGGGGGGGGGGGGGGACACCGCCCCCTACTCGTTTTTGCTCGTTATGTTGCATCTTGTGGTAACGAGGACAAGATAAAACAAGAAATATGATTGGTTATCTCCTTCATCAAGCAATCAAATAATTTTATCTATTTTATTTCTCTACTACTTAACATGATATAACATGTGGAACACCATTTCCTCCTTGGTGTTATGGTAGTGTTATGGATGAGATGACATCAATTTGGTGTTAAATTCAGTTGTTCACACCCAATGCTCTAAATTTTTATTATGGTGACAGCCATATGACATTATTAGCCTTATATTAAAACTATGGTAAATGGTATTTTTATTCGAATTTTAGACATTGGACATTTGTATTATAATGACTGAACTTAATTCATATAATATAGTTCAAATTTCTTAAAAATATTTATTTAACTTGAACCATTACATTTTAATGGTCTCTACCATGGATTGCAAGTCTATAAAGTTGTGTAAAATTCTTGTTTTGATATGATTTTTAACTATATGTATAGCTAACTAATCTAAAAATGATTCATTAGTTTATTTTGTAATTTCAACAACAATGTTGTTTTTTAAGATTAATTATAATTTTTAAAGTAACTTGTTTTTAAATGGATAGATTAAAAACATAAGCAAAAATATCACCTCCCCAGTTTTAAAATTCCAATATCATTTTTTAGACATGCAAATTTCAGTAATAAGATATATTTGTTTATTTTACAAAACCCTTGTTATAATCACATGTCAAGAATCGATTTCCAATTTAAAACAAGTTGATTACACCCTTCAAGGGTACTTCTTACACCCCTATAGAACAATTGTTTTGACAATATTCTTTTGCTTGATAAAAATAGACCATATCTTATTACTTTAATATGATTAACCAATCGATATTAGTTGACCATAAATGAAACTTGATTATTTTTGAATTATTTTGCAATGATACTTTTATCAACATTACGCACCAACAAAATTTGTAGCAAATGACATGATAAAACTATTTCTCAGACCATGCTACATGTGACCATCCAAAGTTTCAAACGTACTCTTGTCTTGCACACTAAGAAAAGTTGGTGATGATCTCCCCGTCGTATGTAAAAGGTTTTGGTATGAAAGTGATAGATGTGTTGGTAATTGGATTAAATCTTTCAAACATATTGTTGATTGGGTTGAATAATATGTAAACCAGATGGTCAAAAATAGCATGCCAACAAAATTAAAAATTATAACACGAACAATATATAATATTTGTAGTTATCGTTTCTATGTATTTTTTTCATGCACCAATTTTCAGTTTGGATATATGTTCTAATTTTTTTTTAAAAGTCGATTACAAATTGATTGTTGGGAACTAATAATTCTTCGGAAAACAACTACAGATAAATAAAAACACAAAATTGTATGTGAAAAACTCTAAACCTAGTGAAAAATTATTGGGATCTAGAGGAAAAAACTACTATATGATACAGATTTATTCGTTTGGTCCATATGGGTGACAAAACATATATGCATGTTGTTTTAATTTTTTTTTTTTTTTGTAACATGGTTAAAAAAATGTGTCTATTCGTGACATGTCACATGTCACACAATTTTTTACGTGTTATATTCATGTTTAATATCCCATACACATTTTACAATTCGTATCGTGTTCGTATTCAACAAAATTATGTCGTGAAATTTATGTGTGACACATATACTAGACACACATACATGGATTGCCAGGTCAAGCCAAAATTCATTGAACGAAACCCAGAAATCACTCGACTAAAACAAAGATCAGTGGTGGTTAGTTGTGTATATGTGAATGTAAAATCACTTTAGTTAAAGATCCATAGCACTGACCAGATTTCCTCGAAAAATTATACATGTTGCTCCATATATCGCCAGAAAAATCAAATCTCTATCAACATTATCATCACTTTTTCCCTACCCGTCTTCTTTTAGATTTTGAATCCCCCACCCGCACCCGTACATGCAAAAATTTCGGAGACTGAAGGTTGTGATTTTCTTACTTGCATGTTCTTTTGGTACATGAATCATTTGGTAAAGCATAATAGATAATAAGGGGTGGCGTTGTTTTGCAAGTGTGATGGTTTTGTAGTCATCAAAATTTTTGGAGTGCTAGTGGTGGTTATCGAGTAAGGAAATAAGAGGAGGTGGTTTAGTAAGGTTAAAGGGTAGCATTGTGGATGGTTATGCCTGTGTTCCAAGAGAAATAGAGAGACAATAGTAGATGGTGTGTTAGTTGGGGGGTTAAGAAAATGAAGAGCATTGGTGGATTGGCTTAAGGTTAGGGTAGGGCTTTTTATTTTTAAAACTCTAATTTAAATTAGAAAAATGAAATAAAAATTAATAAAAGATCAAAATATGGGTAAATTAGTAATTTTGTTACAAAATAGAACAACAACGAACAACCACACAAGAAACTTAAACCATGAGGATAAACATGTGGAGGTTTTCATAGTGATCCTTGGTTAACTAGTTCTAGAAAACCATAATCGTATTCCTACTAGAGATACTATGGATGCAAGATGCATTGCTTTGGGTTCGACTTTATATCCGTGATTTCGTTATCGTAATGAAGATCTTCAATATCATTTTATTGGTTGTGATATGGATTGACAAGTCTAGGTTCATTTTGGACGTTGGATATAATCTTAGTATTCTTGATTTTTTTTTCGGTTTCGGACATCGTCTTTGGAACTTATGTAATTCATCAATTTTCGGCATTAAGATGGTAGCTTTTAGAATATTGTTGTTTTCTCTTTGAAATGGTTTAGTCATATAAAAACTAAGATTAAAGACAATTAGATCTTATGACTATATAACATATCATTATGGCTATTACTTATAATTGTTGTCTGTTTTGTCTAGCTCCTTGTTATAATAAACATCTCAAGAATTCCATCACTTATAATAAACATCCAAAGAATTTGATCTCAGTACATGTCAAAACCTTGTTGAGATACCTATGATACAACTTCCATGTTTGGTATACGTGGAAGTCAATCGGTCTTCGACATTGATGAGTTGGTTTGGTTTGGAACTATATGCGAACTAGTTTTCTTATTTTAACCTAGGTATAATGTTATGTTAAACTTATATTTTCTAATTAAAAAGCCAACATATATTTATTTAATGATTTAAATTGGTTTTCCACAAGAAAATTACAAGGTCAGATTGATTGGGTTCTTAATTTTTTTATAGCTTTTAATTTCGGTTTTATTGGGTGTTAGATTTTGGGTTTCGAATATCAATATAAACACTTGAAGAATTCACGGACCATGTATGAGAAACACTTTCTAAAATCTATGAATTCCATCCGGTTTGTCTCGGATATCATGAAATTCTGATTTGGGCTAATCCAAGAAAACTTATTTGAATTTACAAACCTAATTCAAATTCGAAAACACGAAATACCTTGCTTGTGTTGTGTTTTGTAGAGAAAATGATCGTAGAGATAATAATCGGTTTTTCTGTATGTTCCAACCTTCCTGCAACTTTAACATTTTGATTATATACCAAGATGAAGAAATTTATAAAGAAACGACATCCTTTTTGTGATGAACACAAACATTGAGTTTTTGGTGTAGAAAATTTCATTGAGCCAATTTTTCTTATATGAATTGTTTCTTAGGGTCAAGGCATTGTCCTACACCAGCAAGAGTGGCCCCCCTTAACCCCACAAAGGAAGGACCCTCTAGTGACTGTCATTCGGACCATTTTAGGGGCACTATCCCTAGACCCCGTCAATGGCAATGTCCTTTGGAACTCCATGGGGAACGCTTCCCTTAGATCCTTGTGATCCCGAACCCTTTTATGTTATCCAAGTGTCGACTTTGCATCTCTTGTTTCTAAATATAACTAAAATGTATGACTTGTTTCAAATAAAATTTTAACTATATTAAAATATTAATAAAACTAAAATACCAAAAATCCGGTTCATTTTAGTGCGAATAACAACCCAATGTTAGAATATGAATCTTAAATCCTTGATCATAGATTGTGACCTTCCTTTCATCTTAATAATTTGTGTATTTAAATAATCTAAAATATGATTCTATCAAAATAATATGATATAAAATAGTTAAATTATTCAAAGATTTACATAGGAGATGTGGACAAGTACCAGAAGGCCTAATTTGGAGCCCCCACAAACCCCATGTGCATGTGAACGTGTTCCCATCATGCACCTACACACTCAAGCAATCTACATCAAATTCAATGGTCTCTTGTCCTTGCAATTTTGGGCTACCTTACATTTTGGACCCACAATCATACATCATTCAAAGATTTTTTAAAATTTGTAATTCTTATTTTCATGCTTATTTTCGAAATAAATTAGAACAAAAATTATATATGTACATTTCCAAAAACTTGTAAGTACAAGAAATAAGGACAAAAGATGTATTACCCAAAATGGTCATTTTGATTAAGCTTGATAAAGAAAAAGTGACAAATGAGTTAGGTTATAGGGTTGTTTACATCATAATCTTGCTATAAAACATGTATTAGTGTTTCTGATTAATAACAAAATCACGATTTAAATGCGAAAGAGACTTTTCATAGATGAGATAAGGTCAAAACAAGCATTCGTTAATTTGGTATATGATTACATAATATTAATTATGATTGTTGTGTATATGTGTTTATTTGTTAAATTTGTAGCATGGAAACCTTTAAAGTTTACACTTTATTTACCATGTAATATTTCATTTAAATTGTTTAATAGAATAGATAATACATTTGAATATTGAGTTTTGTTCTTCGGGAAAAGCAATTAAGTTATATTTAAATTGCTGAGTACATCTTTTATAAAAACTAAAAAAGTAACTTGATGCAATATGTTTTTTGCCCTTATGCAGAGTAAAATAAGTCAACTTAGATATTCTTTAACAAACTTGTGATTTCGTGACGCATTTGAAATGTTTGTTTATTTCTTGGCAAAAGCAAAATGGTCATTACATTTTCAAATTTGGCACTGATTATATATTATAACAAAAATATTTAATATACTACTATAAACATATCAATTAAACAATTTATGGTGGATTTAAATATGTCAATTAATTATTGACAATTTAGATCATATTGATAGCTAAATCATTTTTGGTCTAGTAAAACATAAAACACCTCAAATAACCAGGTCGATTGGTTAAAGTTGTAACCAAAAGCTAAACTTAATGATTTAATTGAGGAAAAAAAACACACCAAAATCAAAATTTTATGTAAAAACTTAATGTGTTTTCTTCTTTAACTTCTCATCCACTCTTTTATCTATTCCAAAATGGCTATTTACCTTAAATTAATCTAATTCCATCCTTATTGAAACTGATAAATATTTTTATTCATATATGTAACTGGAAAAATCAAAAATCAAGGCAACAAAGTGAAGGTGAGAGTGGGTGACATCGTACTTTCCTTTTCTTGGAAGTCCTTACTATTTTATCAATGGAAGCTCTGTGAATTATCTCTGAGATATTGTGGACTGCAATTGAGAAAATGACATTTGAGGGTAGTCGATTGAAACTTTTCTGGAAGTACAAGGACTTGTCAACATCGTCTTCATAAAAACCAAAACATATATGGACACACTTCCTTGTATTTTACGTCATGGCCCCTCTTCTTTTCATTCTTGCATATCACCAACACTTGGAAACAATCTACTGTGTATAATACAAAAATTAAATATCTTATTGTTTTTTGTCAAAAAAAATCAAATGGAATTATTTTCTACAGTACACATCTCGTTATCAGGGAGGAACTTATATTCGAAGATGGATGTGTGTGTATATCTATTAAAAAAATAACTTATGTAATGTAAGATGAAGCTGTCCAAAAAATAATTATAATATTATATTTTAAACTGAAACTTTTTGGATTTATCATTGTCTATTTCTCAATGATTTTGAATGTCGAAGTACGGTATAAGAAAAAAAGTGCAAAGTTACTATAAAGTATTGAATTGAAGTTAGAAGTTAGAACATATGCAATGGCACGAAATTTTTAGTTTTAAAATAAGGAAATTAAGAAACCTAACCATATTTTAATGTGTATTTGAAAATAATAACAATTTTTGAAAACAAAAGTAACCTTTTATCCGGATTAGCTATTCCGAAACCATGGTTTATAATCGTTAGATTACTCAATTTCCCTTTAAAATATCCTCAGGATTAACTTTTCACTCTTGGTTGAATTTTGTGGTAATAATTTACAATATTGTATCTATAATATAATTCAAGAAAAATTAAATATCTTTGTACTTTTATTTATTTATTTATTTATTCATTAGATTAATACAAATGTTAAAATTAAAACAAAAGATTAAAAACAAGAATTAATGGTACCTATATATTATACAATATTATATGAATAAAAAATAAATAAGAAAAAAAAAAACAAAGCTATTTAATTTTTTATAGTTTAATAAACAAAATAAAAAGAACCTTAATGACCCATGCCCATGCCCTCAATATACTTAAAGTACATGTAAGATTTCTATATTTGGCTCGTTTGAAAAATTATATAACACTTTTCGTCACATTTAATGTAAGGTCGTATGTCCATAAATGCCTTCAAGAACATCATCTCCTAATTCGTGTTTTCAAGAGACGGATTAGGCTGATTGGTATACAAGCACGAACGCATCCGTGGCTGAACTGGCAATGACACCGTGGTCGTGTATACCATCTCGGGTGCCACGTTGTGGTGGATCATAGTGTTTACGACGGAATGACACATACCAATGGGGTTGGTTGTTGATTCTCAAAGTGGCTATGACTACTTTCTTCTATATAAAAAAAAAATCAAATTTATTATATACACATCTCCTCTATAAATATCACTTCAATTTCACAAACAATATTCACTATCTTTTAACCTTTATACTACTATAAATACATAATTTATGCAATTTTTAGAAGAACGTGACTTAGATGATGGGGAGTTAGTCACAACATTCTTTAATGTTGTTACAAACGATGCCGATGAAGAGTCCACGCATGTTACGCATAAAAGAGTTGCTATCAATCGAGATTGTCAAGAAGCACATGAGCGTTTGGTATGTGATTATTTTTCTAATAGTTGTATTTAAAATGAGGAAACATGTTAACGTCGTTTTCGTTTAAATAAAGTGGTGTTTTTACATGTTAATAATGCCTTAAAGGCGCGATATGAGTTTTTTCAACAAAGACCAGACGCTAAATATATGATAGGTTTTAGTTGTATACAAAAATGTATGACGAAACTCAAGAATCTATGTTACAGTTCACCTATGATGCAATGGATGAATATTTGAAAATATATGAGAGAACCGTGGTAAGTGCATTTTTTGCACCTTTTTGCACACTTTTTCGTCCTTTTTATGAATCCACTTAGTGTAGTTTATTTCATTTTATATGCATTTCATTAAAAGCCATGTTAGTTATTAGAATAATCTTATTTGCACGTTTTTATGGTCCTTTCAGGAGATCCGGAGGTGGAAACGCGCTTTGGGAGGTGACGGGAAGCATGTGTGAAGGTATCAAGACTATCGGACGCGAAACGAAAAAAGTTGGAAAATCAAGGTTGCACCTGGAAGCAGAGACGAACACGGGGAGTGTTGGAATTGAATTCAAAAAGTGAAAACAAGGCGTGTTTGACCAAGAAGGAGTCGTTGACCTTGCTGAACATGGGTCGTGTCATTTTAGCCTATATTGACACGAGCCGTGTTTGTCCATTTATGTAGTTTTAAGCAATATACCTTGGAAGAATGGAAACTCTATTTTTACATGACACGGTCCATGTTCGGTCTATTAACTGCCTTTTGGCAGTTTTTCCTTTTTACTCTATCTCGAGATTTTGGGACATTAGAGACACACACTTCATTTCCAGAGCACTTGGAGAAGGGGATTTCGAGTAATATTGCAAGGTTTTGATTATAACCATTTGGAAACATTTTTTCATTAGATTTGTAAGTTTCGTTGTGATTTATTTCATCTTTTTTTTTTAACTTGTTGATTGTTCTAGCCATGTCTGGCCAACACCCTAGTTTCTCCAGCTTTATGTCTTGACTTTTTAGCTGTGATTTCAATCAGATGAATTGATGTTTGCTTTCAGTTACTATCTAGTGAATTTGACTTTTTTTACTTGAATGCTTTATTCTAACTGTAATTCTTATTGGCCATTTGAATTAGGGTTAGGTCATTCAAGTTATCTAATCGAAAAATTCGTAATTGTTTTGTGAATTGGACTAGTTAACAAGCACTAAACCAAATTCCATTGAATGAATTTAGTGTAAATCTTATTCACACACTCTTACACTCCCGAGCTTGTGAGGGGTATTAGGTGTTGTTGGGAACATTCACATCAAACTTAGTGCAATCTTTCAATCTAATACCAAGAGCTTGTTTAGGTTAGGTTAGAAAGGTTAGGCTTAATCAAAGAGATTATTTTTGTAACATCCCGATGTCAAGATAATTTCAATTTCAACCCTAGTATGAAGAAATATTTCATTTTTCCCTTGGAACGAGCTTTGTTTGCAAAATGGCCTATAGTGTAACACCCATAAAATTCAAGCAAATTTAAAACTTTTTAAATAATTTGAAACCATTCAATTATTACGATTTGTTTTCAAAATAGTTTATACATCAGAGTTCCCAAAAATCATGATCATCAATCGAGGAAGTGTACGGTCACGCCTTCGCCTACCCTCGACCATCCGCTGAACCTGAAACAATAAACTAAAACTGTAAGCCCAAAAGCTTAGTGAGTTACCCGCAGAATATCGATACACATACAGTCCACAACAATATCAACAATATCATAACATAACAAAATGAACAACATGCGATGGGTCCACAACTTTACAGACTGGATTACCCCTGGGCCCACAGTGTGAGTCTGGATTACCTTCCAGGCCCACAACTCACATCTAGATCGCCACCGAGCCCACAGTACGAGTCTGACATGCCCTACCAGGCCCTCAGCTAGTATCTAGAATGCTCCCGAGTCCTCAATATGACTCTAGCATGCCTTGCTCGACCCTCAGCTCATATCTGGAATACTCTAGGGTTTGTTGGCTACTGCACGGAGCAGTACAACCTAAAACCATCCCACGTAACATGTCGATATATAACATAACTAATGCACATACATATAATCGTACAGTATCACAGGTAATCTTACAGATCTACCCGACTAGCATATCAACTGGCATACATCACTAACTCAATCCCAACATATCAATAACTATTAGGATATCAAATCCAATGGGTGGGCCTTGGTGCTTTAGACCTGTTAGTATAGTGAGGATAACTCACCTCGCAACACCGGATTGAACCACGAAATCACGCTCCCAAAACACTACCCCAAACTCCAACACCTGTAACCATCAATGATCCAATTCATAAATATCCATGTACCAATTATCCTCAAAAGTCAAAACGATCAACCCTTGGTCAAAGTCAAAGTCAACTATCAAGGTCAACAGTCCATGTTAACCTCAACTCGTCGAGTACCCTTAGCTACTCGCCGAGTTCCTTGCATAACTTGCCAACTCGCCGAGTCACCATGCCACTCACCGAGCCCAAGGCAATCTTCATCGGACTTGCTGAGTTGTTCATCCAAACCGTCGAGTTCATGACCATATTCATATGACTCGTTGAGTCTACCATGCGACTCACCAAGTCCTTGTTGGAATAGTGTCTAAGCCCGTAACTATATTTGGTATGTACTTGACCCGGTTGTGCATGATCCTTTTGGGTTGCCTTCACCAAAGCAACTTGACAAGGTAATTTAAGGAGAAAGAGAGAATATTATGGTTTATTAATATATTATAAGAATAATATATTAAAGGAGAAATCATATTTATTTAATTAGTATTTGTTATAAATTAATTAGGAATTAATTTGGTGACTAAAAGAGATTAATTAAATAAAGGGGTATAAACTGTCAAATGCATGATAGTTGAGTTTTGGGATGGAGAACCTAATGGACTAAGGGGGGAACGGAATTATGATGGGGATCCATCATATTTTCGTCCAAGGGCCCCAATCTAGAAGGTTCTATGGGCTGCTTGGTGATTAAGCTGTCCATTAGGGTTTAGGCTGAAACCCTAGCAGCTAGCAGTATAAATAAGACCCCTAGGCTATGGAAATCGGCTACCACTTGATTCTAAGAGAACCCTAGGCCGATTTCAGCACCTCTCTCACCCTCTCTCATATTTCCTTCTTGCTTGTGGGGTTTGTGAACCATTAGAGGAGTTACATTTGTGACTCTAAGCTCAAGATCAAGAAGACTACAAGGATTCAAGCTACTTGAAAGAGGTAAACCACTTAGATCTGTTTTCTTTATGATAATTTTGAATTATATATGATAGATCTAGGTTTGTAAGTCTTGGAATCAAAGCATGTACAATAGAGAAACCTAGATCCAATCATTAGGGATTGTATGAGCACATAGGAATGTTTCTTATGCATAAAACCCATCAGTGGTATCAGAGACTTGATTGGTTTCAATTGTATGTGATGCTTAACTATTTTGCTTGCTGAAAATCGAGTTTTTTGCGTCTGCCCGATTCAACTCGGCGAGTCAGTATCTGGACTCGGCGAGTTGGCCCCTACTCGGCGAGTTTAGAGCTGACTCGGCGAGTTTGTGCGTCAGACAGAGGGTATTTCGGGATTTAGCTGCTGTTTTGACTTGGATTTGATGCCTAAATCGTTTTGTGAAGTTAAAATCCGAATTTTATCTTAATTAAATGATTATCCTTGCCAAAACAATAGATAATTTCAAATCTTTTGAATATTGGTTGTTTATATGATAAATATGGATTATTTAAAATTATTTGGTAATTATCTAATGACTAAAATAAGATTAGGTCAAATATAGATAATTATGAAATTAATTGTTTAATTTAAATTATTTGTTATTTGATCCCTTATGTTTTGAAAAGTTCAAAACTTGCCCTCAAGTTTTGAAATTTGAATTTTGTGATTAAAAGTTTAATTTTGAATAATTTAAATTTCAATCCCTTAGAATTTTACAAGTTTAAAATTCAACCCTATACTATTATATATTATTACAAGCTTAATTAATATATATATATATATATATATATATATATATATATATATATATATGTATGTATGTATAACTAAAAATGCTAGTCTTACCGTTAGTAGGCCTCATTCACGAAGCTAGTCTATAAGGTGGGTATAAGGTTGCTGCCTATAAAATGGCGCTTAATGGGTGTACACTCACACCTACCGCTTGCTTAACTGGTGGAGGGTCGTTAGCCGAACGGGTAGGATAGGGCAACCCTCTCCTCATTAAAAGTATAATGTAAGATACAAAGTAACTACATGTTTTACAAATTCCCAACCTTAGTTACTTTAGGGTAAAATGTGAAAATGATGCTAATCCATGAAATTACACTTCGTACCCTTGTCAAATGTTGGTGGAGCGCATATGGTTAACTGACACATCAATTTGGGGATGACATTGGTAGCAAAGGGTAACTCGATGTTTGTCATAGATCAATGGAGCGTGTGTGGTTTACCAGCACATTGATTAGTTGATAGAGACATTGAGTGCACCATGTTGATTTGCATGGTTATTCACAATTTGTTTGCGATCCTCGGTATCCCAGTCGCAAATTTGAAATGCATATCGAGATTTAAACATGCCATTGAAAAGTTCAATGAATCTCAAAGATCTAGGAGTTTTCAATACATTTAAAACCTAAATTGCGTTTTCATTTTTCATGGTGAGAATTAGTGAATCGTCATTCACTTACCTTCAAATTATTTACTTTTAGAGCACGACATCCCTTTCTAAGTTGTAAATAATGTTGTTGGATCCTAGCCCTAATTTCTCATTTGGGTGTTAAATTATGGATTCATTTCTAATCAAACTTTGTTCCTTTGTTTTTCAGATGTCTGCAAACAACAACAACAACAACGCTTCTGGGTCATTCTCGTTGATGAACCTGTGTCAGAAAGTGACATTTGATGGGTCAAACTTCAATGAGTGGATGAGGTATATTCGCATGATCACATGCTACGAGGACAAAGAATATGTCCTCGATGAGAAGCTTGAAAAAATCATCCCAGATGTTGCTACTCCTGAAGAGCTGGCCACCTTTGAGGCCCACGAGTGTGATGCTACGAAAGTTCACTGCATCATGCTGGCCACCATGAACCTCGAACTCCATAAGTCCTATGAGGACATGTATCCGTATGAAATGCATCAGGATTTGATGGTCATGTATCACTAGAGCGCGAGGCAAGAGCGCTATGAGATCATTACTAACATGATCACCACTAAGATGGGGAGTGGAGAATACCTAACCTCTCATTTGCAGAAAATGCAGAGGTATGTTGATCGTCTTCTCAAACTTAATGTCAAGTTTTATGAGGATTTGGCTATCGACATAATCCTCCACTCCTTGCCCTCCTGCTACAACCAGTTTAGGATGACCTACCACATGAACAAAAAGGAGGTCTCCTTGAGGAAGCTCCAAGGACTCTTGAGGACTGCTAAGAGCAACCTCAAAGAAAAATCCGTTGCACCGTCCCCTGCTGTAGCCGCTCCTGTGATGGCAATAGGTCAAGGAAAGGGTAAAAAGAGGAAGGCTCCATGTAAGAGCCACAATAAGGGAAACCTTGTGATGGTTCGTCCTCAAGTGGGACCAAAGCAGGCCCTACTAAACCCTCATCCGATCCCAAGGAAGCAGAGTGCTTCTATTGTCACCAAAAGGGCCACTGGAAACGAAGCTTCCCTCAGTATCTGCAAGATATAAAGGATGGGAAGATTAAGCCCACCTTTGCAGGTATGTATTCTATTAAATCTAATAACTCATCATTTGCTACTTCATGGGTTCTTGATACAAGGTGTGGTTACCACATATGTTCTGATATGCAGGGCCTAAAAAGAAGTAGGGGTGTGGAACATGGAAAGATGAACCTGATTATGGGAAACAGAAGATCGTTGCCTGTGACCAAAGTCGGTGTTTATTCTTTAGTGTTGAGTAATGGGTTAGGGATAGATTTAAACAATTCCTGTTATTCGCCAGATATGGCAAGAAACATTATTTCATTTCATGGGTTGTTTAGACAAGGTTTCAGATATTCTTTTGATAATAGTAATGGCTCTATTAATGTTTATTTCAATGGTGTCTTTTATTTCAATGCATTACCTTGTAATGGGATTTATGAATCTGTGATGGTTGTTGATAATTTAGGAAATAATGTTTTGAATATTGATTCGTCTACTAGTCTAGACAAAGCATGCTTGTGGCATTGTCGCCTTGGCCATGTCAACAAAAAACGCATAGCCCAACTCCAAAAGGATGGAGTGTTGGAGTCATTCGATCTTAGGGATGATGACACGTGTGAATCTTGTTTACTTGGGAAGATGACCAAGTCACCCTTTACTGGCACTTGTGAAAGGGGTGAGGGTTTATTGGATCTCATACACACCGATGTGTGTGGGCCCTTTAGATCCACCACAAGGGACGCTTGCCGCTTCTACGTGACTTTTACAGATGATTATAGCAGATATGGATATATCTACTTAATCAAACAAAATGTAAGGTCAAACCTTGAAATATGATGATGTTTGAAATTAGTCTATCAGCGTCAGCGCATGACTCAGCGTTAGCATCAACATCAGCGTCTCAGTTGATCAGTATATATCTTTATTCAGCACATTGTAACAGTTTTTGTATTTATCTTGTTTCCACAGTTAGCGTAAATTAGTTAGTTGGCATATCCCTGATTTATAGGGATTGTCTAGAATAGTTCTATATAATCTTTTTTACGGGTTTGTGAAGGAGGGTTTTTTCACAAAACCCTAATAGTCGCTTTGTGTGAACAATAATCTCTTTGTGAGATTATCATTCTTAGTGAAAGGTTTTTCTTTGTGAATCTTTATTGTTCTTATTTTCTGTCATTGTTTGATAAGTTTTTTGATCTTTGGGTCGTTCAATTGGTATCAGAGCAGTGTTCTCTTATCAAACAAATGGCTTCATCATCATCTTCTATAAACTCTTCAAATCATTTTTCTACTAGAATTCCTCCATTTGATGAAAACAATTTTGCTATGTGGAAAATCAAAGCTTTGTATGCTTTAGAATCTATAGATGAAGACATGTTGGACATTGTCAATAATGGTCCATATGCTCCGATGTATCAGCCTCTGAAAAACAATGCTCCTGATGGTGTCATGAAGAAAACACCTAAAGAAAACTGGACATCTGATGACAAAAGAAAGAATGGGCTTGATGTTCGTGCTCGGGCAGCAATCAACTATGCTTTGCCATATAATATCTTTAGGCTGGTTCAAAACTGCATATCAACAAAAGAAATGATGGACACACTGACTGTGTCTTTTGAAGGTACTGAGGAGTCATCAGATGATGAAGTTAAATGTCTGATGGCTAAAACAGAAGATGCTGATGAATGTGAAGACAACACAAGTTCATTTGATGTTGATATGTCTGATGCGGTTGAAAATTCCAGGAAGCACAACACTGATTCTCCTTCAATGTATCAGGTTAAAAACTTTGTTTCCTATTCAATGAATGAAAAAATCAAAATGTTTGAGTATTTGGGTGTTCTTAATTCTAAGAAGAATCAAACAATAAGGGATTTGCAAAATCAAATTGATCTTCTTAAAACTGAATTATCCATGAAAAATAACATTATTGATTCTACTCAGGAAAATCTTAGAATCACTAGTTTGTCAAAATCATCTTTGTCTGTTGAAATTGATAATGTTAAAGATCTCTTGAACAAAGAACAAACTGTGCTACAAATTTGGGCTAAATCTCACAAAAATGCTAATTATATTATTTCTGCTCAAATACCGCACTCTTGTGAGAAAATTCTTGGGAGTAATTTTGCAGAAGCTGAAAAGGTTTTTAAATCTCAAGAAAAAGAATCTGAATTTTATTCCATGAATGAGTTGAAAAATAATTTCAAAAACAAATTTATTAGTAACACTTTTATTAATCAGAGTCCAATTGATGAATACTGTGTTACTGATTCTAATGGTGTCACTAAGTGTGATATTGAAATTACCGGAATTGATCCTACTTCTTACCCTGCACATCTTGTGAGACCAACTCCTCTCACTGAGAATATTATTGCCTTCCTTATCTCAAATGGAGTGTTTCACGCTGTTCATGAACAACTTAAGCATTTTCCTGATTGTAATGCTTCTGTGAATAAGTCCAAATCAGATACTGATGTCAGCTCCTCATCTATCACTGATCATAATTTATCTGACACTGAATTCAGTCATAATTCAATGACAAACAAAAGGAATCAAAGTTCACTTGGTGGATCTTACAAATCTAAATGTGTTAAGTCTAGAAATATGCTCACCAAGAAGAACTTTGGTACTAGAGTTTGTTACAGATGTGGTGATACCTCTCATAAGATCAGTGAATGTTCATTTGATAAAACATCTTTAAGAGCTGATAACATCAAAGTTAGAAATGAAAAATGGACTCTTAAGTCAAATTCTTTAAACTGTCTTCCTAAAGAGTGTTATAATTTATTATCGAATAACTTTGTGAATGACCCATTTTACAATGGGTCAGTGTGTTCTAACTAGTTTCTCAGCACTGCAGGGTCAAGAACATCTTTGGTACTTAGACAGTGGTTGCTCAAGACATATGATAGGATCCAAGTCTCTCCTGGAAGACTATGTCAAGAAAAGTGGTCCTGCAGTTACATACGGAGACAATGGAAGGGGGTTCACTAAAGGATATGGGCACATCAAATGCAACAATGTGGTGTTTCAGAATGTTTCATATGTAAAGGGGCTCAAACATAACCTTATCTCAATCAGTCAATTGTGTGATGCTGATTTTGAAGTTCATTTTACAAAGAAGGATGGTAGAGTCATCAACACTGACAAGAACATCGTACTCTCAACAAACAGAAAGGATGATATATATGTTCTCGACATGTTCTCAAGTGACAAGGCACTGATGCAATGCTTCTTTACCAAATCTCAAACCAATCTCAGCTGGATTTGGCACAAAAGGTTCTCACATTTGAATTTTAAAAATCTGTCTAAGATATCCAATCAAGATCTGGTCAGAGGTCTTCCAAAATTCAGTTTTGTCAAAGATAAAGTCTGTTCAGCGTGTGAACAAGGAAAGCAAACAAAGTCTTCGTTCAAGCCCAAGTCATGTTCGAGCATATCCGTTCCTCTTCATTTACTTCACATGGACTTGTTTGGTTCTATTCATGTTCATTCCCTAGGAGGAAATAAGTATACTCTGGTGGTTGTAGATGAGTTTACTCGATTTACATGGGTGGTTTTCTTGAAAAAGAAAGGTCATGCTGCATAGGAAATTATCTCATTGATTCGTCAAAATGAGACACTGACTGGTCTCAAAGTTAAGCAGCTAAGGAGTGATCATGGTACTGAGTTCCGAAATTCAATTCTTGAAGACTTTTCTGATTTTAAAGGCATTGGGCAGAACTTCTCAGCTCCTCACACTCCTAAAAAAAACGGAGTTGCTAAACGAAGAAATCAAACTCTGATTGAAGCAGGAAGAACCTTGATGATACATGCTGGTCTTCTTATGTCTTTTTGGGCTGAAGCTGTTAATACAACATGTTATACTCAGAATCGCTCTCTAATTTACAGAGTTCACAAGAAGACACCATATGAGATGCTGAAAGGTCGAAAGCCAGACGTATCCTTCTTTCACGTGTTTGGATGTGTTTGCTATATTCTCAATCAGTGCGATTCTAGATCTAAATTTGAGCCTAAGGCTGACAAAGGTATTTTTGTTGGATACTCATCTATTTCAAAGGATTTTCGTGTTTTTTCATGTGAACAGGAAGTGCATTGAGGAATCCATTCATGTAAAGTTTGATGAAGAATCATTCACTGATGAAAAGGTAGCTTATTCCTCTTCTATCTTTCATGAGCTGCTCTCTTGCCCATATGATGAAGTTTCTTACCCTGAAGAAGAAGCTATTATTCCAGATCCCATTGTTCCAGTCCAAAGTTCTGTAAATCAAGGTACTATGGTCAGCTCGACAACTCATTTGTATGATGCTGATGAAACCCTTGAAGCTGAAGGGTCTACTGCAACTGATGACCCTCTCAGTAACAACAATTCAGCGTCAAAACCATTAGAATCAGTATCAGCTCCTGAACATCGAGATCACCCTGTTGATCAAATTATTGGGAATCTTCATGATGGTGCCCGAACCAGATCTCCTGTATCTAATAATTTTTGCATGTATGTTAATTTCGTTTCAATGATCTTACCTGACAAGATACACACATCTCTTCAAGACGCTGACTGGATTAAAGCCATGCAAGACGAGCTGAACGAGTTCGAAAGGCACAAGGTTTGGACCCTTGTTCCCAGACCATCAGGAAAGACCATCACCGGAACACGCTGGGTCTACCGCAACAAGGTTGATAAAGATGGCATCATTACTCACAAAAAAGCAAGGCTTGTTGCTCAAGGGTTCACTCAAATTGAATCCATCGACTACGGGGAGACCTTTGCTCCAGTTGCTCGCATTGAAGCAATCAGACCGTTTCTCGCATACGCTTCATACATAAACTTCATTGTTTACCAAATGGATGTCAAAACGACATTTCTTCATGGTGAATTACAAGAAGAGGTATTTCTCAAACAGCCCCCAGGCTTTGAAGACAAAAAGCACCCTGAGTATATGTACCGACTAGATAAAGCTGTATATGGACTGAAGCAAGCTCCCAGGGCCTGGTATGAGACACTAACATCATATCTTCTTGAAAATGGCTACAGAAGAGGAGCAATTGACAATACTCTCTTCATCAAACAGAAAGGCTCAGAACTGATTCTTATTCAAATCTATGTCGATGACATCATCTTTGGATCGCCAAATGAGCAGCTGAGCAAAGAATTCGCTGAGATCATGTCTCAAAGGTTCGAAATGAGTATGATGGGGAAGATGACTTTCTTCTTAGGTCTTGAGGTTCAGCAACAAAAATCAGGTATTTCAATTTGTCAAAGTAAATACATTGCTGACATGCTAGTTAAGTATTCTCTCAGCGACTGCAAACCGGCTTCTACTCCGGTGTCCAAGACTGATAAGCTACATGCTGATCCAACCGACGTTGATGTTAATCAGTCTCTTTATCGAGGAATGATTGGATCCCTTCTCTACCTCACTTCAAGTCGTCCTGATATAATGTTTGGAACCATTCTCTGTGCTAGATTCCAAACTAATCCCAAGGAGTCTCATCTCATTGCAGTCAAACGCATCTTTCGATACTTAAAGGCCACTCAGAACTTGGCACTGTGGTACCCTCGCGACTCAGCGCTTGAACTTTTTGGATACACTGATTCAGACTATGCAGGATGCAACTTAGACAAGAAGAGTACATCAGGTGGATGTCATTTCCTTGGAAATCGTCTTATCAGCTGGTCTAGCAAGAAGCAAACATCAGTAGCTATTTCGACTGCAGAAGCTGAGTATGTTGCAACTGGAAGATGCTGTGCTCAACTCTTATGGATTCAAAATCAGCTTCTAGACTATGGGCTCAAATTCACTAAGACTCCCATTTACTGTGATAACACCAGTTCCATTCAAATCACACATAACCCTGTTCATCACTCAAAGACAAAGCATATCGAGACCAGACATCACTTCATCAGGGATAATGTTGAGAAGGGCAAGGTTGTTCTTCAGCATGTCAAGACTTCAGATCAACTAGCTGATATTTTCACCAAGGCCCTGGACACTCAAACAACTGCTCACATTATTGGAGAACTTGGAATGATTACTTTGTAATTAATATTGCTAATGTTTGCTAATGTCTTATAAGTTGATGTATATTTTGCTGATGATGATATTCTGATGATATTCTCATGCTGAGTACTTGGTTTGATCTCTTATCTCTCTCTTCTACAAATCTTCTAAACTAAAGTTGAATGATTCACTGTATTAAACCATACACTGATAACAACTTGAAACTCTTTGCCGATGGTTAGACTAAAGCACCAAGGTCTATCACACGCAACTATCCTTTCTTACCAATCTTACACTGATTCTGTGATTAAGTGTGACAAAGCACACGCTGATGAGAGTCTAACAGTCTTTGCCGATGGTTAGACCAAAACACCAAGGTCTATCACACGCAACAATCCTCTCTTCACCTTCTTCTCACTCAGTGTCTAATGATTCAATAAGACGAACCACTCACTGATAAAGACACAACACTCTGTGCCGATGGTTAGATAATCAAACTAGTATCTATCACACGCACCAACCACCTTGCTAACCTTAAACAAGCAAGTTGTACCTTGAATTGAAGGTAAACCATCTTTCAGCATGAAACTTTCGTAACACTGATCGCTGCGCTTCCGCAGACACTGATTGTCGTTTCATCTTCAGTTCAACGACTCTTTTTACCCAACGGTTATTTTTCTGATTTAACAGTTTGTTACGATACGCAGTTATTTTTAAAGAAGATAATCATTACTTTTTAAAACCCGTTTTGTCCCATATTTAAACCTCTTTCCCTTCTCTTTCAAACCTTCCTTCTATTATCCAAATTTCCTTCGTTTCTTTTCAAAACCCTAGAATCCAAACCTTCTTTAATGGCGGCAACCCTATTTACCTTCTCATCCATTTCACGAAGAGTAATCCCTGCTCCAAACTCTCATCCTCTTCCCATATACATCAAAGCTACTAATGCCGTTTTCAACCCTGATATACCAGATGTTCATCGAGGTCTTGGACTCGAAGATTTTGTTAACTTTCTAGTTTCTTGCAGACTTCGATACGCTATCAGTGAGGTTCCATCAGAGTTCTTTCCAGAACAAATATACGAGTTCTACTACTTTGTATCAGTCAATAACGACAACAATGCTATCTTCGGCACCGTTGGGTGTGGCCGTCACTCAGTATTCATCACTGCTGATCTTCTCAATGCTGCTCTCAGGTTGCCAATCTTTGAACCTTTCTCTGAGCTCCCGTCCATTGAACGCTGTCGACGCCTTTTCGATCAATTGGGATACGATCACTCCAAAGCTGGTACTCGATCAAATCTCATTCTGCGTCAGTGTATGACTCCGGGATGGAAGTTCTTCACCAGAGCACTTTGCAAGTGCGTGGGCCACAAATCTCGTAGTGGTGATCAACTGAGTGCTTTTGAGCAACAAGTGCTGAGGCCTATTACTCACACTCTGGAAACCCCATCCCATGTCCACGAATGTCAGTTCGAATGTACCAAGATGATCCTCTAGCCAATGACATCGGCATTTCTGATCGAATGCTAGAGTGGATCGCACATCCTTATACAGTTCCATCATTGAACGCTGACACTGACGAAGGAGCTGATGATATAAACGACACTAATGCTGACATTCTAGATGATCTTAGTCCAAGAGATGGTCAAATCTCTCCTCAGCTTTCTCACCATACCATCTCTGTCACAGAAAAACTTCACTCGGTTCATGGGGAACCATCTGCTCAGGGGGAGCAACCATCTCAAGGGGAGCACCCTTCTCAGGGGGAGCAACATCAATCACAAAAGCTTTCAGGTACTCAGTTCATCCAAATCCCATCCTCAGCCTTTAATGAGCTTCTTACACTGACTCGAGACATGAGTCAGCGTCTCCTTCGTATTGAAGCTGATGTTCAACAACTGAAAGGAGTTATTCTGTCAACTCCTACCCCTGGCCCAAATGATGATGATGCTCAAAAAGGGGGAGAAACTGATTTTGTTAAGAATGTATCTGAGGGGAACGTGCTGAAACAGACCGAGCCACCACAGCCTGTGCACGTGTCTGAGAAACAAGTAGAAGCTGATGCTGAGTATGAAGAATTCTTGTCCAGAGGTGTTCTAATCTAGTTGGTTTTGAACATCATCATATTGGGGGAGATTGTAAGGTCAAACCTTGAAATATGATGATGTTTGAAATTAGTCTATCAGCGTCAGCGCATGACTCAGCGTCAGCATCAACATTAGCATCTCAGTTGATCAGTATATATCTTTATTCAGCACATTGTAACAGTTTTTGTATTTATCTTGTTTCCATAGTTAGCGTAAATTAGTTAGCTGGCATATCCCTGATTTATAGGGATTGTCTAGAATAGTTCTATATAATCTTTTTTACGGGTTTGTGAAGGAGGGTTTTTTCACAAAACCCTAATAGCCGCTTTGTGCGAACAATAATCTCTTCGTGAGATTATCATTCTTAGTGAAAGGTTTTTCTTTGTGAATCTTTATTGTTCTTATTTTCTGTCATTGTTTGATAAGTTGTTTGATCTTTGGGTCGTTCACAAAAGTAGGAAACCTTTGAAAAGTTCAAAGAGTTTAAGAATGAAGTGGAGAATCAGTTGGGCAGGAAAATCAAGATGCTTCGATTAGACCAAGGAGGAGAGTACCTAAGTCTTGAGTTTCAAGACTATCTAAAAGAATGCAGAATTGTTTCGCAATTGACGCCTCTGAGGACGCCACAATTGAATGGTGTGGCTGAGAGACATAATCGGACCTTGTTGGACATGGTTCGTTCTATGATGAGTCGGACTTCGTTACCAATAGCTTTCTGGGGGTATGCCTTAGAGACTGCCGCCCATATCCTTAACTTAGTTCCCACCAAGAAGGTTTCCAAGACTCCTCACGAGATGTGGACATGGAAGGCTCCCTCGTTGGCACATATTAAGGTTTGGGGTTGCGAGGCTTTGTAAGACGAGAGACTCACGACAAGCTCGAACCTTGTAGTGAGAAGTGTTATTTCATCGGCTATCCACAGAAGTCTTTTGGCTATCTTTTCTATAGACCGAGTGACAATGTTGTCTTCGTTGCTAGAAGATGAGTTTTCCGAGAAAGGGATTGATAAGCCAAGAAGACAGTGGGAGGCAAATTAAACTTGAAGAGATTCAAGATCAAAGCTATGAAGGAACCTCTAACACTAGCACTAAACTTGAGGAGGAAACTCCTATTGAACCTGTTGACGAGTCCTTACCTCTTCGACGTTCCACTAGGGCTAGTGTTCCACCCCAGTTATATGGATTTCATATTACTACTGAAGGGGATACATTTATTAATGATAGTACACTAGTAAATTTGGACAAACCTAGCAGCTACAAGGTAGCCATGGCAAGCCCAGAGTCTGCAAAATGGAAAGAGGCGATGGACAGCGAGATTCAGTCCATGTACGACAACCAAGTTTGGAATTTGGTTGATAACGTACCGGGTCGTAAGACAGTCGGGTGCAAGTGGATCTGCAAGAAGAAGATGGACATGGATGGGAAAGTGCATACTTATAAAACGCAATTGGTTGCGAAGGGCTTTACTCAAACTCCCGGAGTTGACTATGATGAGACCTTCTCGCCAGTTGCAAAGATAAAGTCTATTTGGGTAATGCTTGCAATAGCTGCGTTTCATGATTATGAAATATGGCAGATGGACTTGAAAACCACTTTCCTTAATGGAAAGTTGGCTGAGGATGTTTATATGAATCAACCAGAGGGTTTTGTCGAAGCGAAGCATCCAAATAGAGTATGCAAGCTTGAGAAATCCATTTATGGATTGAAACAAGCGTCTCGCAGATGGAATCTTTGTTTTGACGAGAAGGTTAAAGAGTTTGGCTTTCTTCGAAGCGAAGATGAATCTTGTGTGTATGTCAAAGCCAGTGGGAGTATAGTGAGCTTCCTCATATTGTATGTTGACGACATACTGCTCATAGGAAATGATGTCCCAACCTTGCAGGAGGTCAAGTCCTGGCTTGGGAAATGTTTCGCTATGAAGGGCCTCAGAGAGGCTGCTTATATTCTAGGAATAAGGATAGTAAGAAACAGAGAAAAGAGACTGATAAGACTCAGTCAGGATACATACTTGGACAAGGTACTAAAGCGTTTTAGTATGGAAAATTCCAAGAAAAGGGAGTTGCCAATCCAAAGCAATACCAAGCTGAGTAAGACTCAGAGCCCAAGTACAGAGGCAGAGATAGCTGATGTGAGCCGAGTAATTTACGCTTCCGCAGTAGGCTCTATCATGTATGCTATGATTTGTACTCGCCCTGATGTGGCCTTCGCTTTGAACATGGTCACCAGATATCAAGGGAACCCAGGTAGAGCTCATTGGATTGTGGTAAAGAATATTCTTAAGTACCTATGAAGGATCAAGGAATGGTTTCTAGTCCTCGGTGGGAGTGATGACTTAAGGGTATGAGGGTACAGTGACGCTAGTTTTCAGACGGATTGGGATAATTTCCGATCGCAGTCGGGCTGGGTCTTTACCCTAAAGAGAGGAGTAGTGACTTGGAAAAGTTCCAAGCAGGAAACCGTAGCTGATTCAACGTGCGAATCAAAGTACATTGCGTCGAGCGAAGCGTCAAAGAAGGCTATATGGTTGAAGAAATTCATTGGAGACCTTGGAGTTGTGCCATCCATAAAGGAACCGATGGAAATTTTCTGTGATAATGAAGGAGCGGTTACCTTGACCAAGGAACCGAGAGATCATAGTAGATCTCGACATATCGACAGAAAATACCATTTTATCAGACATCGGGTAGAAGAGGGACTCCTCGTTGTGAAGAGGGCATCATCAGAAGAAAACCCAGCAGATCCCCTTACGAAGGGACTGAGTAGGGTCAAACACTTGCAGCACGCTAGGAGCATTGGGCTGAAGGATGATATAAGTTTGGATTAGATAGGAAACATGTAATAGATAGTTTGTACTTGACATTTGATGAATAAATAAAATTGTGTTATTTATGAGTAAAGCTACTATCTTGTGTTGGTTATTTATCTATTGTTTCAATTTTGCATGTTTTGACTTCCTGAATGATAGGATTATTCAAACAGTCCACAGTCGGTCATATTTTGGAAGTAAATATGAATGAAGACTGTCATGAGTTGTTTGTAGAATGTCTAAAAGGTTTTGGACATAGCAAAGGTTTGCTGCAAAGTTCATGAGTGCTTATGAATATGATTTGAGCATTGGAATAAACCCGAGTTTGCTGGTATCACTGCGTGGTGTTTTACCTTAAGTGATCGCAAAGCGATAATATCATATAGTCTTAAAACTTAGAGATATGGTTGTTGTTTGCTGGTTGGTTATGCATTGATGATGTCTAAACGCATTCGTAACTTGATATTATAAAACGCATTATTGTGCATGATTCAATTAGTGAATAATAGATGCATATGAGTCGAAGTTAATTTGTTCCTTTTATTCCATGAGAATAAAAGTGATATCTTGGCCACTTGATGATTTGGTTTGACTTATGTGTCGTGCCCAGTCAGAATGAAGTTGATGTATTCAACTAAATTCTATGTCAAACAAATCGGAAATCGAGGAACAAATTCTGGACAATAAGCATTGTCAACATGATATCTAGAACGGAGGATTATATGATCCCTTATCTGAAGGACAAGTTGATCAGAGTTGACAGCAGAGTATAAGAGCTACGATTGCTAATCGGATTCTGAAGTCATATGTGAGATATAGTTACTAGACTTATCCAAGTGGGTGACTGTTGGAATAGTGTCTAAGCCTGTAACTATATTTGGTATGTACTTGACCCGGTTGTGCATGGTCCTTTTGGGTTGCCTTCTCCAAAGCAACTTTGACAAGGTAATTTAAAGAGAAAGAGAGAATATTAGGGTTTATTAATATATTATAAGAATAATATATTAAAGGAGAAATCATATTTATTTAATTAGTATTGGTCATAAATTAATTAGGAATTAATTTGGTGACTAAAAGAGATTAATTAAATAAAGGGGTATAAACTGTCAAATGCATGATAATTGAGTTTTGGGCTGGAGAACCTAATGCACTAAGGGGGGAACGAAATTATGATGGGGATCCATCATATTTTCGTCCAAGGGCCCTAATCTAGAAGGTTCTATGGGCTGCTTGGTGATTAAACTGTCCATTAGTGTTTAGGCTGCAACCCTAGCAGCTAGCAGTATAAATAAGACCCCTAGGCTATGGAAATCGGCTACCACTTGATTCTAAGAAAACCCTAGGCCGATGTCAGCACCTCCCTCACCCTCTCTCATATTGCCTTCTTGCTTGTGGGGTTTGTGAACTATTAGAGGAATTACATTTGTGACTCTAAGCTCAAGATCAAGAAGACTACAAGGATTCAAGCTACTTGAAAGAGGTAAACCACTTAGATCTGTTTTCTTTATGATAATTTTGAATTTTATATGATAGATCTAGGTTTGTAAGTCTTGGAATCAAATCATGTACAATAGAGAAACCTAGATCCAAGCATTAGGGATTGTATGAGCACATAGGAATGTTTCTTATGCATAAAACCCATCAGTCCCTTCAGTCCTTCATCCATACAGATGCTTTTTAAGCCATGCCAAGGCTCCATACTACAGATCCAAGTTCCCAAGGCATGCTTATCACGTAAAGTTGTAAACTTTACGTGGATGCAAGGCTCTAATGACTAAAAATGCGAAAACCAAGTTTAAAATGGGGTTTTACACTAAAGGAGGGGGTTCATGCTTGACAATGCTGATAGCTTTATGGACTTACAAATCTAAGAGAGTTCAGATCTGAAGTTACCACTTCAAATATGAGCTCATACCCAAAAATAGCTTCATAACCATGCCAAGAAGCCCTAAGCTTCATCCAAAGAGATCTAGAAAGGAATGAGGCCAAAATCATGAATTGATACCTCAAATGAAGCTAGCACCAGATAGACTTCAGACCCACACACATTCTTGCCTCCAGCTTCTTGATCTTCAAGCTTCTTGCATCAAGGTATTCTTTCCGATCTTGAAATTTACACTAATATAGAGCACACACACAAATTAGGGTTTATGGACTCTCATGGGGCTGCAAAGGAACTAAGGGAGGCTAATGATCCCTTAAATAGAGTGCCAAACCCCAGAAATTAGGGTTTCACCCTCCAGCTCTAACTCGTCGAGTCACTCTTCCGACTCGGCGAGTTAGTCACTTAAACATGTGGCCCAAACCCGTTGCTACTCGACGAGTCAGGCAACCAACTCGTCGAGTTGATCTTGAATTCATGAGAATTTATAACCATAAGTTGGTATTGGAGAATCGGGGCGTTACAATTCTCCCTTACTTGAACTAGACTTCGTCCTCGAAGTCTGCTGCGGTGAACATCCTCGGATCGTGCTCCCGCATCTCTGCCTCTGGCTCCCATGTCCACTCGGACCCTATTTGGTGCTCCCACTGTACCCTTACCAAAGGTACCTCCTTGTCCCACAGAACCTTCACTCCTCCCTCCAGTATGGCCACAGGCCTCTCCACATAATCTTGGCGCTCACCATCCTGAATGTCATCTAACGATACTACCGCCTCTTAATCCATGACGCACTTTCGTAAGTGCGAATCGGGAAGGGGGATGTGAATACCAATCGAACCTTTTCATAAGGTCTATTCTTCATGACACTTTGCCAACTTGACAAAATCTTGATGATCCAAAGTATCAGAAACCCAACTTTCCCTTTTTCCTGGAGTGAACCCTTTTTGCTGACTTAATAATGCATCCTTCAACTCTCAAAATATCATACATAATCAATCCACTAATGAATATGAACACTCATGCCTGGCCCAATCAGCCTTGGGCTGAAATACCAAGCGAGCCTACGACGACTTCAATCATCCCTAGGATGGAATACCCTCATACCCCTTACATGTTTGGCCCAATCAACCCTCGGGTTGGAAAACCAAACATATCAGATCCAATCAATCATAGGGTTTGGTGATCCTCAGGATGGAATACCCTAGATTGGAATACCTCCATGAACATAACTCGGGTCTATTCATAACCGGAGATCCAAGGATCTATCCTTGCGTCACATCCACCATCCTCAGATTCGTCACAACCGAGTGCAACTCCCCCGAATCTTCACCAATACATCCAATCCGAACGCGCTCCTAAACAGACATAACCAACACAATCTCTATGCCCACAGCCTATGACTGGAATACCCTTATGTGGTCCTCAACATAGGTCTAGATTGCCTCTGATCCCACAACATGAGTCTGGTATGCCCTCCTCGGCCCTCAGCTCAAGATTGGAATGCTCCCAATGACCGATCGACACTACTATCATCACTTTAGTTGCCCAACACTCCGACCCTACGTATATCCACTTTCCTCTGCCACTCAAAAGGCCTAATCGATGCTCCTCTCATCAACGAACAACATAACGATACAAAAACTACTACCACACATGAATCCTAAGACATAGACCCACTTCAACACTTCCTGCAACCATATGACGTTTCTCAAGCGAAGTCGAACCTCCTTGGTCCCAACTTTTCTGCCCACAACCTGAACATCGGACACCTCACCGATTACTAAACCAAAACATACACACAAACGACAGTCCCACGTGTCTTCCCGAAAAGAAACCAACTGGTTGGACCTGCTTCCACGCCCTGCCACCAACTCCTGCCAACATAATGAATGTTACATGACCCACGTCAGCCTCACATCCTACCTGGTCTTTAGTGACCCCTCTTCTCCTTACTTTAGACATGCTATGACTCTATCACAGATGAAACCAACCCAAGACACATCATAATAACTCAAACCATCATCGACATACCTACCACTATCGGCCAACCAGTACGTCACTCATATCTAACCCATATCACCCCCTTCCGGTTAGAATACCAACATGCCTAATCAATTAAACTATCGAGTCGAAATTCTCAGGGTTTGTTGGCCTACCGCCTCAACCCCACCGCTCCCTTCGAGCCTCCGTGCTTACGACTTACAGTCGGCCCGTACCGGGTATCTTAGCCTACTGCATAGAGCAAGACCGCCTCAACCATATCCAAATGCCATATACGATCATGAGAAAGATCTACCCCGATTCCCAGAACCTGAATGACAGTATATTCTAATCCCAAACCTTCCTAAAACTAACGAATACCATTCAGATCCACTCTCATTCCCCAACTGGAGTATTACCCGATCCAAGAAGATGAAACCTCGGAGACACTCCGAACTGATGAGATCACCAAGATCCTTTGAACTCCGCCCGACTACTAATAACAACTTCTAATCAACCAAAATACACCGGAGTCCTCAGCCTACTCCAGAAGCATGTTCAATACTTGGAACAAACCTATTGTTTACTATAGCATAACAGCCTACACATTACCCGAACATAGATCTACAAACATATACAGAGTCTTCAGCATGACTGGACCACCCTACCAGGCCTTCAGTCTATCTGGACCACTCTCATAACCTTCAGCATGTATGGGCCGCCTCTTTGGGCCTCCAGCATGTTTGGATCATTCTCCGAGCCTTCGGTTTGACTGGTACACCCTGGACCACCCCTCCTGATGATCTTTCCCATGCATCCTGTTCCCACCCACTTGGGGTTTCGAACTCCCGATCTACTCTGTGGACGACATGTTGGATTAATGTCTAAGTCCATAACTATAATTGGTAAGACTTGACCCGACCCGACATGGTCCATTTAGGTTGCATGGCATCATGCATTTGGATAGACTATAATGAGAGAAATAAGACACTTATGGTTATTAATATATTATAAGTTCTTGTATATTAATAATAATAATAATAAGATTATTTAATTAGTATTGATCAAGAATTAATATAGGATTAATTAAGTGATCAAAAGAAGACTAATTAAATATATGGGTTGATTGTGCAAATCATCCATACTTATATAGTGGGCTAATGCTCCATGGATTATCTAGTTGGGCTAAAACCCATATGATGCTCCATGGATTCTCCATGGTGTATTTGTACCCATGGATCATGCAAATGAAGGCCATGTCAATTAGGGTTTACATGGTGTAACCCTAACTATATAAGCATCATATTATTCACCAAAATCGGTCACTAGAGAAAGGAAGAAAGGGCTAGCTGATTTTCATAAAGTGTAGAATTCTCTCAAGTTATTCCAAGTGTATTTGGTGTTGTGTGAACAATTTAAGGTGTCACACTTGAGGCACTTGGTACTCAAGCTTCATGAAGACTTTCTACATGAAAGAGGTATGTATTCTATCTTGTTATATTCATTGTTTTGTATGCTAGATTAGGATAATACCTTGGATGTTCATATTTGCATGTATAATAGAGAAAACATAGATCCAAGGTATTTAGGGCTGCATGTACACTTACGAGTGTTAGAATCCTCAAAACCCTATAGTGGTATCAGAGCCTAGGCTTGTTTTCTTGTTATTCTTGCAAAAGTAGCTGAAAAATCGAGTTTTGATGCTGTCTGCCCAGCAGACTCGCCGAGTCCATGAATGGACTTGCCGAGTCCAAGGCAAAATGCATCCAACTCGCCGAGTTGGTTCGTGCACTCGATGAGTTGGAGCCCCAGATAGCATATATTCGACTTTATTGGCTGGAATTGGACTAGGAACATTACCATAAGATGTTTTTGGACTTATAAACTTGTTTTTGATGTGGTAATGTTCATGCTAATCCAATTTCAAAGATAATTGTCAATAGATTCATGTTTTGTATTAGTTTAAGGTTTAGACTAATTACATGAAAAAGTTTGATTTGAATTATCTTGTTCTTATGAGTTGCTTAGATTAATAGAAAAGTTGAGTGAAATAGTTGTTTTCAATCCAAATTAATCTAAGAGTTGATTCTATAATGTGTTTTTGTAACTTATCCTCAAGTTATATGAAAAGTCACATTTAAGTTTCATAAAACTCATAAAAGTTGGCAAAGGTTACAAAAATGAAGAGTCTAGTTCTAATTAAATGGTTTTATGACTCCATAACTTGTCCTCAAGTTATGGAGGACCAAGAGTCTCTTCATTAAATAATAAATAAATAAAAAGTGTAACCTTAATTAATTCCATAAATTATAAAATAAAGAAAAGTTAATTCTTTTATTAGTTTAAAGTCTTCCATAACTTGTCCTCAAGTTATGGAACACGAAGAGTTTTTGGATTAAAACTACTTTAAACACATAAGTTATGGAATTAATTAGTTTTGAATACTTTCAAAATTTGCCCTCAAGTTTTGGAATTTGTAAATTTTTCTCTTATGAATACTTTAATTCCAAGTTAGCCCTTAGAATTTTAAAAGTTAAAATTCAACCCTTATACTTTATAATATTATAAGTTAATAATATTTATATATATATGTATAAGAGCAAGTCAGTCTTACCGTTAGTAGGCCTCATTCACGAAGCCGGTCTATAAGGGGGGTATAAGGTTACTGCCTATAAAATGGCAGTTTAATGGGTGTCCACTCTCACCCACCGCTTCCTTGACTGGTGGAGGGTCGTTAGCCGAACGGGTTTGACAGAACTTAATTCTCCCTTCATTAAAAGTATTAATGATAAACACTAAGTAACTAAACTCTTAAGAATACCCAATCTTAGTTACTTAGGAAAATGTGAATAAGGTGCTAATTCATGAAATTACACTTTGCACTTTGTTTAAGTCGGTTAGTGGAGCGTGTGTGGTTAACCGGCACACTAACTCGTATTTAACAAGGTAGGCAAAGGGTAACTTAATGTTTATCATAGTATCGATGGAGCGTGTGTGGTTAACCAACACATCGATTGAGGGGAAAACACTTAAGGGTACCAAGTAATTTGCATGGTTACTTCACACCTTGTTTTGTGATCCTCAGCATCCCAGTCACAAAACCTGAAGGGCACACTCGAGATTGAAACATGCCATTGAACAGTTCAATGAATCTCAAAAGATCTAGGAGTTTCAAATCCAATTAAAACCTAATAATACATTTCGTTTATCTTGGTGGAAATTGGTGAATCATCATTCACCTACCTTCAAATAATTTATAGCTTGGATTACGACATCCCTCTTCTAAGTTATAAAATAGTTTGTTGGGTCCTAGCCTTAATATTTCGTATTGGGTGTCATATTAAGGACTTTAGATCAACTATCTTGAATATCTCCCAAAAGATGTATGGTTTAGACATTTGTGATCTTCCTAAATCTCTTGAAACAAGGTTTCCTAAATGAAGATGATGTCCTTTGGAAATCATACTTCTTTCACCTCCTCCAATTATTCTCCTTAACCCACAAGTTTTTGACAAGTTCAAGGTCACTCAAGCCCTATTGGCAAGGCAAGGTCTAGGTGTGATCACATCTTGGAGATGTAGTCACATATTGACAAGCCGGGAGAGTTGGGTGTCAAAGTCTTGATAAAGTTGGTGGTTCAACTACTTTCTAAGTCACATAGTGTGTTCTTTTGGAACACCTATGAAACAGACTATGACAAGACCCTTAATGATCTTATCTATTTGCTAAGATCAACTTCCCAAAACTTTATGGACAGGTACAATAGTGACATTGGATATCTAGTAAAGCTCTTTCTTCCCAATGGAAAGGGATCGACCATAGTCAACTCGATTGACCAAATGGTAAAGAGAAAGGCTAAGTCTGTGATAGTCCCATGTTTCATTAACAAAGCATCGATATGTTGAATTGCCAAAGAAAGGGACATTGGTTGCAAAGCTGCAAATTTGCCTAAGGAAGTTAAAGTCAATAAGTTTGACTCTACTTCACGTAAAAATTCCACTATCTAACTCTGCTAAGTTTCTACTCTGAGATTCTTGATACATGATGTGACTGGGTCACATGGTGATGTTTTAAGAATCAAAGAAAAGTGAAGTAACTTAAAGAAAGAATATGCTGAATCAGATTGCATAGATGGATTTCCATCGCGTAGTATGAAGATCGGATTCTTGAGCTACTTCTTAGGAGTTATGAGATATTGCTTAGGAATAGATAACAACAAGTTTTCATATGGATTGTAAGGATAAGTTTTTCCGCAAAGTTTTAAAATAAAAGAAAATTTTTGATTTTATTTATTTTAAAATATCCTTACAATGACATTTGAGGAAAAATTGTTGCTTATAGGATTCCATTCATAGCAAGAGTGGAAATATGAAATTGATTATTTCATTTGTGGTAATGTATAAATTTACCAAATAAGGAAAGATTCTCATCACCCAAGTTTCAATTGGACCGGGACTTGGAATCATGCAAGGTGTATAGCATGATGAATGAGAACTTTCAAGTATTGGAAAAATTAAGACTAATTACTTGTTCACATGGATGTGTGAGTCAAGTAAAGGACTAAGGGATCGAGTACACATTCTTGTGCACTGATTAAGTCCACCACAAAAGATTGATAAGGCTATTCGTCATAGTTTACTAAAGCTCAGTAAAAATGGTTATACTTACAAACTTAAGTGTAATTCTGAGACATTGGAAAAGGTTCCAATGTATGGCAGAGCGAATAAGAAGAATCAATCTAGGCAGAAGGATAAAAGTTTCTCAAATCTGAAAAGATGGGAGAGTACTTTAGTATCAGTTTTTATGATCATCTTAATTATTTAGAGACCTTATCACAATTCATCCTCTAAGTGTCTTCTTATAGCTAAGAAGAGGAGCTATGAATTGTTGAAGTGGTTAAATCAAGAAGATGATTCATACTTCGTTCCAAAAACAATTCTTAGAGTCATACTCCAAGAGTATAACTTGAGTGACATGTCTTAAAGAAGGTTTAAAACACTTGTCAAATGTAAGAGTAAAAGTTTTCTACTCTTGTACATTTGAAATTGGTAAGTTGTGATGTTTTGGATAAAACAAAGACCAACTTAGGCCAATGTTGTGAAGTGTTTGTCTTGATTAGAATCCACACAATCTCTTGAAAATCTGACAAGAAAGTCTTATATGTCAAGAGGACAGTGGGAGTCTTAAAGGTCTTGAAAGTCTCAAGAACTAATCAAGAATAAAACCTGCATGTTCTTCACTAGCACACAACTTGAGGTTTATAACCTATCGTGTTGACATATTCTGTGCCCATTCCAGTTAAAGTTGGCTTTGCATATGAGTTCTTAGAGTTCTCAATTGGTTGCACAACAACTTGGAAGCAATGGCAGGCCCTTGAGCTGCCAGGTGGCAAGAAATTAAGATTGAGTTCAATCCATATGAGTTCGGATTTGTCATTATCCTTGTCTTGTGATTATGGTTTTGACAAATTTATATGGGTAGGAACTCATACACCATAAAATTCTAAGTGTCATAAGGTTTCTCTCTGATTCATGAAAATGATGGTGAGGAAACACTTTCACTAAGTAGATTTTAGCTAGATAGCAATTGCTATATTTGCATTCTCAAAGTCGTTTGTGAAGCGTGTGTGGTTAACCGGCACACTAACCTGGACTTGTGAGAAGTGGCAAAAAGGTCTAACCATTATGATTACGACATCCCTCTTCATAATTGTTTAGACACACCTATGAGCTATCTAAGGGAAGGTGTATGATTTTGATAAAGTTTTATCAAAACAATCTAGTATCAGAAATCTGAACTTTGGTAAGAAAGTCAGCTGATTTCTGAGTACATGTCAAAGCTAGTGGGAGCATAAGTGTCATGCTAATAATCATCATGTTAGTGGGAGCATGATAATTATGATAAAGATTGGAAGTTAGCAATGTTAATTATAGAAAACAAAAGTTTCAATTGGGAAAGAGTTGTTTTGCTATAATTAAAGGAGAGGAAATTATACTTCATCTCAAATCTAAAAGCTTAGATTGAGGTTTTAATCATTTAGTCAAGGATATATATATATATATATATATATATATATATATATATATATATATGAATTTCATATTGGAATGGCTCAACATAAGGAAATTCTGTATATGGGTCCATTATTTGCGTTCTAAAATTCGATTATGATTATGGCATCCCTTTTCATAATTTGAATTATGAGAACTTGGCAAATAGAAATGGAAATGTTATAGCAAAAGACTGGTTTAGTCTTTATGTGAGACATCATGAATCGTGTCCCATGTGCTTCGGATATAGGATCGATTGCATGTGCTATATTCATTCTTTCTAAAATTTTCCAAATGCCTGGGGCATTAAGAAGGGAAAAAGGTCTAGAATTGGATATGACTAAAAGGATTAATCAATTGTCGAGGACAATCTAAGTTTTACCAAAGATTGGGTGGTCAAGGATAGTTGTAAGTATAGTGATAATTCTGGAAGGGCCATATTGACATAATCTGTAAGGAGGAAACTCTTGTTCAGAAGTGATAGTCAAAATGGAATCTGGAAATGTTTCAAAGTTAGAAATTATTCAATATGTGTAAGATTAGGAAACTTAATGCAATAAGGATGTTTCCAAGGAGCTGATCTCCTTTGGAATGCTCTGTAATGGTTGTTGTCAAGTCTTTCTGACTTTATGCATAATCATTACAAGAGGATCAATGCATATAAGTTTAGAATCTAACAGATTTCAGTAAATGGCATGAATTTGGAATTCTTGCATTTGCAGTAAGGATTTGGGAGTGTGAAAAGAGAATCATTGAAGTTATGTTCAATTGATCTATTTCACAAAGTAAAGATCATAGACAAACATAGTATGCATACTTGGTGTGTGGCATGACTAGTGTTTAGAAAACATAGTGTACATGCTTGGAGCATGGGACAACTATTGTTTTAATTCAAGAATAAAGTTGATAGCTGAAACAGTATACAATGAATAATGTGTAATCATGTGGTGATAAATAAAAGGTGTTATATTTATGTTCATAAGTTTTGATACCATATTGGATTCAATTATTCTTGTGTTTCATTTTGCATGTTTTGACTTCCCGAATAAACTAGGTTACTCTTTCGGAATGACTAAGTTATTCAAACCATCCACAGTCGGTCATATGTTGGAAGGAGATATGAATTAAGACTGTCATGGGTTAGCTTGTAGAGGTCTAAGGTGTTGGACAAAGGGCTACAACACTCATGAGTGCTCATAAGTTCTGAGTATTGGATTCAACCCGCGCTCATTGGAATCACTTCATGGATTTTATCACGAGTGATCATGAGACGATAACATCTTATATTCTTCAAACCTAGAGATATGAGTTGTTACTATGAGTTGATAGTACATTGATTGCACGAAAACGCATTGCTAACTTGATGTTATAAAACGTGCCTTTGTGTGTGATTCAACAAGTAGTAGAACAAGCCATATGAGTTGAAGTTTATCCATTCCTTTTACCTTCGGGATAAAAGCGATATTTTTGGGCCCCTCGATGATTTGATGATGACAAATGGAAGTGCTCGGCCGGGCCAGGACTGATTTGATTTGTTCAATTGGTCAGTCGTCATAAATTGGAAATCGGGAAACAACAAATGGACAGAGAGAATAATTATAATCCATGTCTCAGTCCATATGATATCTAGAATGGAGGAATATATGATCTCTTATCTAATGGACAAGTCACTGACAAAGGTTAGAGTTCATCTACAAGGTCAGAGTTCGACATAAGCTTTTGAGAGCTACAATTGCCAGTCGTTTCCTGAAGTCATACGCAATAATAGTTTTAGACTTATCCAAGTGGGAGACTGTTGGATTAATGTCTAAGTCCATAACTATAATTGGTAAGACTTGACCCGACCCGGTATGGTCCATTTGGGTTGCATGGCATCATGCATTTGGATAGACTATAATGAGAGAAATAAGACACTTTTGGTTATTAATATATTATAAGTTCTAGTTTATTAATAATAAGAATAATAAGATTGTTTAATTAGTATTGATCAAGAATTAATCTAGGATTAATTAAGTGATCAAAAGAAGACTAATTAAATATATGGGTTGACTGTGCAAATCATCCATACTTATATAGTGGGCTAATGCTCCATGGATTATCTAGTTGGGCTAAAACCCATATGACGTTCCATGGATGCTCCATGGTGTATTTGTACCCATGGATCATGCAAATGAAAGGCCATGTCAATTAGGGTTTACATGGTGTAACCCTAACTATATAAGCATCATATTATTCACCAAAATAGGTCACTAGAGAAAGGAAGAAAGGGCTAGCCGATTTTCATAAAGTGTAGAATTCTCTCTAGTTATTCCAAGTGTATTTGGTGTTGTGTGAACCATTTGAGGTGTCACACTTGAGGCACTTGGCACTCAAGCTTCATGAAGACTTTCTACATGAAAGAGGTATGTTTTCTATCTTGTTATATTCATTGTTTCGTATGCTAGATTAGGATAATACCTTGGATGTTCATATTTGCATGTATAACAGAGAAAACATAGATCCAAGGTATTTAGGGTTGCATGTACACTTAGGAGTGTTAGAATGCTCAAAACCCTACAGTTATGTGGGATGGGTTGAGATTGTACTGCTCCGTGCGGTAGCCAACAAACTCTAGAGTATTCCAAATATGAGTTGAGGGCCGGGCAAGAGCATGCCCGAATCGTACTGTGGGCTCGACGGCGATCCAAGTGTGAACTGTGGGCCTAGAAGTTAATCCAGACTCATGCTGTGGGCCCAGGGGTAATCCAGTCTGTAAAGCTATGGACCCATCGTATGCTGTTCAGTTTGTTATGTTCTGATATTGCTGATATTGTTGTGGACTATATGTGTATCGGTGTTTTGGGGGTAACTCACTAAGCTTTCGGGCTTACGGTTTCAGTTTATTGTTTCAGGTTCAGCGGATGGATATGAGTAGGAGAAGGCGTGACCGTACACTTCCTCGATTGACGATCATGATTTCTGGGAACTCTGATGTATAAACTATTTTGAAAACTGAAGGGTCTAATTAGTGGTTTGGTCTAGGCTTTATATGTAATAGGTTATTTTGGTCAATTTATAGCTTTTGGTAGTCTTTATGTAGTTTAAGGCCCGACAGTGAGTTTACGACCTTAAGCCTGTTTACGGTCGCAAACCCAAGGCCGGCCTAGGTCCAGTATATATATAGATGTGTGCTAGGTCTTTTGTCTGTTGTTGATACATCAGAGTTCATGGCTGCTGTAACCACAAGTTGTACCAGACGTTGTTCTTAATAGAAAAGCATGTGCAAGCTTGTTGATTCTCTATTCTACTTGTTCTTTATTGCTAACCGATTGTATTTGCTATTTGATCACTGGTAAGATCCGTTTCAGGACTTTACAATTGGTATCAGAGCAAAGCCAGCGTCAAAAGCACTCTAAAGTCGATTTTGGACCGTGTTCTTATTTGTTGGTGACTAAAGTTGGTGTTTGCTGCGAAAGGGTTTCAAGTTTCGTTCAAAAAACTGTATTTTTCTCAAGTTTCTGGGAGATTACGACCTTAGCTTACGACCGCAATCTTAACTTATGGCTGCAAACTCTTCACAGTTCTTGAACCGTGAACCTTGTTCTTGGGCCGTGAATATAGATTGCTCATCAACCGGAAACTAAATTTTTTGGACCGTGAACCTTAACAGGAAACACCTTACCACCGTAAACTCCGGACCGTGAACAGAGTTTACGGCCGCAAACTCCTCCCTGACCGTGAACTTAGTTTACGGTCGCAAACCTAATTTGACTGTGAACTTATGTGTTTGACCAGAAACTTAATTTATTTTCTAAATAATTTAATTTCTGTTTAAAATTAATTTAATATTAATGGATTCTGAATGTCAAACACACCACCACGAGCTGGATTCTGTTATGGGCACAACCACCCGAATTCCTAGACTCCTATCCGCTGAAGGTTTCCCAGAATAGAAATATAGGATTGAAAAGTACATAAAGATGAAGGACTTCAAAATCTGGAGAAGCATAATAAAAGATCGTGTCAGAATAGCCACTACTGTTTTAGGGCAAGTGGTTGACAAGAAGATGGAAAACTACATAGATGAAGACTTCGAGAAGGTTGAAGAGTAAGAAATGGCTTTGGCCACTTTGACCATGGCTCTATCTCCAGACATTGCTTAAGGTTTTAGGGAGTACACGTCTGCTAAGGCTTTGTGGGAAGCCTGAATAGAGGTTTATGAAGGGAATGAAGATATGAAGGAGAGTCGCCAAGATATGCTGCGACAACGGTTTAATATGTTCAACTACGTTCCTAGGAAAACTGTTGAAGCACAGTTGCAGCGGTTCACATCTATTAACACTGAAATGACTGTAGCTGGGATTTTTTTACACCAAGTCTGAGATAAACAAGAAGCTACTAAATGCTCTCCCAAAGTCTTGGGACATGAATGTAGCTGTTGTAAAGAAGACTAAGGATCTTAGCTAGCTCTCCCTTGCTGAAGTGATGGCTGTCATCAAGGCTTGTGATATTGATGACAAGCAGCGAGAGATCAACCATGTGAACTCATACTCAGCTGCAAACCTTGGGATCTCTTCTAACAATGCTCTTTCATCTCTCACTTTTTTCTTATGCAGGTCAATCATTTGCTGCTCAGCAAGCTCAGGTTCAGTCCTTCTCCACTCTATCAGCTTCTTCTTTTCCTGCTGCATAAGCCATGCCTCTCTCTCAGAACCAATCGTTCGTGGCTGCTAAAGCTGCTTCCTCCTCCAATGTGGCTTCTTCTTCAAAAGGAAAGGAGGGTGATGAAAATCTCGCTCTTGCTACAGGGCTTGTCAACTGCTACAATGCACTCGTAGCTGGAGATCCTCCACCCCAACTGTCATTTGCCTATCTCGATCAGATTCACCCTGAAGACGTTGAAGAGATGGATATCACATGGCAAATTGCCATGACAGTTTTCAGGGTGAAACAGTTTGCCAAGAAAACTGGAAAGAACAGCTGGGGGATGAGTGCTAACAAGAAGGTTGGGTTTAGCAAGGGAAAGCTACGGTGTTTCAACTGCCACAAGCCAGGGCATTTTGCTCGTGATTGTCCACAGCCAGACAGAAGATTAAATAATGATAGGACAATGGTTGCAGTTGGAAATAGTCGCAGCGGTGCTCAGGTCAACAACAAGAAGGCCATGGTTGTGCAAAACTTTGACTGGGAGGATCAGATACAGGCCTTGAACATATCTGGACCTGAAAATACCCACCTGGCACAGGTTGGTGATGATGCTCCGGCAGAGATTGTTGCAGATGAAGATCATATGATGGAGCTGCAGTTTGCATTGATGGTATCTTCTTCTCATGAATCTAATAAAACAAGGTAAGTCTACCCTCATGCTCACAAGCTTGTATTGATTATGTTAAAATTCTACATGAGAAAATTGAGACATTAGGTAGAGAAGTAGAGAACCTTAAAATTCTTCGTGAACTTAACGACACACAAAAAAGGGAAGTAGAAGACCTTAGATATGAAGGTTACCAACTCAGAAAAGGAAAAAAACCTCTTAAGGCCCAGTTAGAATCTAAAATAAAGGAATTTAGGAGACTTCAAGAAGACTATAGTAATAAATGCGAAAATTATGACTATATAAAGAAATAGAACGCTGAACTAGTGGCTGAAATTGAATCATTAAAGGGCAAAATTGAAACTGCTGATTTTGATTTTAGAAAATATGATGTATCGAGTGAGGTAGTTGTCAATATGATAGACCACTGAATGCAATTTAAACGAAACTAGTCAAAAGGTCTAGGGTATAATCATGTGCCTCCTCCTTTCAATCATTCATATCAGTTTCAGCCCTTGTCCAAAGAAGAGATTGCCAATGAACCATTCATGGTTTATGGTAAGCCATCTAGTTTTGTTTTGGGAGGATTTATTAATGTTGAAAGTACTAACATTTCTACTTCTCCTGTAGATCAATCCTTGAATCAGTCAAAGCACGAAGTTGAAGGATCTGTTTCTAAATATAAAACTGAGTCTGAACCTGAAGTTTTAATTTTAAGTAAAGACAATAATTTTTCTGATGTTTCAAGTGACAATGCTTTTTGTGATGTTTCTACTTCTCCTCATACTATTTTGAGTGGTTTTAAAGTGTCTGATACCGATTTGAATAATGTGGTTGACAATTCTAATGTTTGTGATGATAATCTTGAAAAACCACCAGTTTCACAAGCTTCTCCATCTAATGTACCCTCACTAGTCTCACAACCTAATTCTTGTTCTTGTTCTTGTGAGAGAAGCAAGGGTGTTAGTATGGAAAATAAATATGATCAATGTAGCAGAAGTTATAACAATAAAAATCAGATTTGTTTCAATTGTGGCATTGGTGGTCATATAGCTAGAAATTGTCAAAATCATATGTTTGTACATTTTGAGTCTCCAAGAGAAGAGAACGAATTCAGAGGAAGGTCTTTAACTAGAAAGTCCTCTAGAAATCGTTCTTGGAATGATGATTGGAAAAATAATTGGAGTAGAAAACGGGCTACTTTTCAAAAACATAAAAAGGTCTTTCATAACAAAGTCCCAAGCAGTTTGCCAAAACCGAGCATGGCCAAACCAAGGTCGGTTTCGTCAAGAAGCAGCAGTGGGTCTTCAACTAATTCTAGTAGAAAACCCAAATGCTTCAAGCAAACTGATAAACATCCAATTTCAAAACCACTCAGGACTGTGAGAAAACCTAATTATCAGTGGTTGCCCAAATTAGCTTCCAATTCATCATCGATGTTCTCTGAAAAATTACTAGATGATAATAGATCTGAAAAGGCATCGGGACAACCCAAGAAAATAATGAAATGGGTTCCCAAGTCTAATTAAGCCCGCACATCTTGCAGGGATAGTTGCGGGGGAATGTCGTCAGACCCTGGTTCGTCGACAACGGCTGCTCCCGGCATATGACAGGAGATATCGCCCAATTGCACATTCAATCCTTTAATGTGGGATACATCCCCTTTGCGGGTGGAGAAGGTAGAAAAATAACTCATAGAGGAACTATCATAAATGGGGTTTTGAGTTTCGAGAATGTCAACTTTGCTCCCGAATTGAAGTATAGTTTGTTGAGTGTGTCTCAGATTTGCGACAAAGGCTATTCTACACATTTCACCGAAAAGGAATATATGATTCTCAAGCCAGGCTTTGTCATCCCAGAAGAGTTGATTCTTGTGAAATCTAAAAGGGATGGGAATGCTTACATCATAGATATGAATAGCAATCTTCCAGAACAAGTTACGTGCCTCTTTTCAAAGATCTCCGAACAAAATGCAATGTTATGGCACCGAAGACTCGGTCATGCTAACGCCAAGAATTTGAATCGTCTTGCAAAGAATGAGATGGTCCGTGGTTTGCCTGTTAAGGACTTTATGACGTTTTAGAAGTGTGTATCATGTGCCCAAGGTAAGCATCATAAAAAACCACACCTGTCAAAACAGGTCAACTCAATTAGTCAGGTGCTTCAATTACTACATATGGATCTGTTCGGACCAGTAAACGTTCTCAGTATTAACAGAAATTCCTATTATCTGGTCGTGATTTATGATTTCTCGCGTTTTACGTGGCTTTTCTTTCTATCCAATAAAGCTGGAGTTGATGATCTGATTAAGAAATTCATTGTGTTAATTGAGAACCAAACTAACAACAGGGTGAAGGCACCTCGTACTGACAACAGAACAGAGTTTAAGAATTCTGTACTCGAACACTTCTGCGCAGAAAAGGGTATTATGCATCAATACAGCTCCGCTCACACACCCCAACAAAATGGTGTTGCTGAGAGGAGAAACAGAACTTTGAAAGACGCTGCAAGGACGATGTTGTGTGAATCCAAACTGCCGGTCTTCTTTTGGGCTGAGGCGATAAACACTACTTGATATGTTCAGAGTTGCGTGCTGATCAAAGCTCAAATGAAGACTCCGTACGAGATTCTATATGGTCACAAGCCTTCAGTCAGTCATTTCCGTGTATTTGGCTGCCCTTGCACCCTTCTTCACTTAGAGTCCAACCCAAAGTTCAATGCCAAAGCCGATGATTGTTACTTCATAGGGTATGGTGCTCACATCGCTTATAAGGTCTATAATAAGAAGACAAAACAAGTTATAGAATCTTATGACGTGCGCTGGTTAGAAGAAAATGAGACGGATGCTCGAGTAGGTTCAGATTGATTGTTTGATTACACATCTCTGTTCAAATCTATAAATGTGTCTTCAGGTAGCTCATCTAGATCTATCTCCGGTTCGAAGAATGTTTATGAAGATGAAGACGAAGAAGTTGTATACAGACCTCCAACGGTATCCTCTTCACAACCTGAGGGGGAGACTCCTGCTTCGCCTGAGGGGGAGACATTCGCTTCACCTGAGGGAGAGTCATCTGTACATCCTGATAGTCCGAAATCTCCAGTTCAGAATACTACTCCTGATGCTGAAACAACACCACTCACTCCTATAGAAAGAGAGTTCATGTCCAAAGATTCTTCCGCTGCTACTTCAACTTTTATGGAGCTACTCTTTCCTGAAGAGTTTTCAAATGAGTTTGTGGTCGAGTCGTATGGAGCGGCTCAATCAGAAAATGAGGGAGGTATCAATATTCACAATCTTCCTGTCTCGCTTAACGACATCAGCCAGGAAATACCCTCAAGGAGCCAACGTGATCATCCGATCGATAACATCATTGGTCAGCTGGGCGAAGGCATTAAAACCAGAAGTCAGAATGGAGATGTCAATACCTGTCTTTACTCTTGCTTTATTTCTCAAATAGACCCAAAGAATCTTGAAATGGATTTGAATGAGCCCAGCTGGGTAGATGCAATGTATGAAGAATTACATCAATTTGAGAAACTCGGGGTTTGGAAGTTGGTAGAGTTGCCAAAGGGCAAAAAGTCTCTTGATACACGATGGGTCTATCGAAACAATCAAGATGATTCAGGGGTTATAGTGCGGAACAAAGCTAGATTGGTGGTTCGTGGGTTTCAACAGGTCGCGGGTCTTGATTACACTGAAGTTTATGCTCCAGTCGCTCGCTTGGAGGCTATTCGTATCGTCCTTGCATATGCCTCTTACATGAACTTTACTTTTTACCAAATGGATGTCAAGACTACCTTCTTGTATGGCAAGGTGAAGGAAGAAATCTATGTTGATCTGCCCTCTGGGTTCGTTGACTCCAAGTTTCCTAATCATGTCTACAAGTTGGACAAGGCATTGTATGGGTTACATCATGCTCCTCGAGTGTGGTATGCGACTCTAACAAAGCATTTTCTCGAGCATGGTTACTCTCGTGGCACTATCGATCAAACTTTGTTCATCAATCATGTTGGTAGTGATCAGATTCTAGTTCAAATCTACGTTGACGACATTATCTTTGGGTCGACCAGTCCGCAGCTTTGCAAGGAATTCGAAGGTGTTATGAAAAAGAGGTTCGAAATGAGTTTGTTAGGTGAAATGACCATGTTTTTGGGGCTTCAGGTCAAACAAAATTAAAACCGGAATCCTGTTACATCAAGCCAAGTATGTGGAAGATATTCTTGAGAAGCTCAGGTTTCACGACGCCAAATCTTCATCGACGCCAATGGCTGAAAGACCTCTCCTGGCTCCAGATCGTGATGACGAATCCGTAGATCAGACACTCTACAGATCGATGATCGGATCGCTAATGTATTTTACTGCAAGCCGACCTGACATCGTGTTTGCAGTTTGTCAATGCGCACATTATCAGGCTAATCCTAAACTTTCACATCTTATTGTTGTCAAAAGAATTTTTCGGTATATCAAAGGTAGCCCAAATTGGGTCTTTGGTATCCGAAGAATTCTGAATTTAATCTATATATGCTTTTGCTGACAGTAATTATGGAGGCTGTGAGCTTGACAGGAAATCTACTTCGGGAGGGTGTCAATATCTTGGTGATAGATTAGTGTCATGGCAGTGCAAGAAACAACACACTATTTCAACCTTAACAGCAGAGGTGGAATACGTTGCTGCATCTGCTTTTTGCTCTCAAGTTATCTGGATCCAACATCAGCTGTTGGAATATGGTTTGAATTACTTAGAAACCCCCATTTACTGTGATAATGAGGCCGCAATTCAAATTGCCAAAAATCCAGTCCAACACTCTAAAACCAAGCACATCGATATTAAATTCATTTTATCAGAGACTATTATGAACGTTCGCTAATCTGGCTGGTACAGGTTCTCACTGCTAATAATGTGGCAGATTTGTTCACTAAGCCCTTTAACAAAGCTCGCTTCAATGTGCTTGTGGGATTTCTGAAAATGATTCGTTTTGAGGATTAAGTTTTTTTTTACTATTTTTTCTTTTCTTAATTCTTCTAAAATTTTTAAATTTGTTTTGGTTTCGGTAGGTAGGTTAATTTAAATTTGCACATTTCATTTTATTTTACTTTTATTCTCACTCATGCACAAATTTAGGGGGATAAATATTCAAAAATCTAAAAACAATAAAAAAAAATCCAAAAATCCAAAAACAATAAAAAAATCCATAAAATTAAAATATTGCTGATAATCTTGTTTGCAGGTGTTGTGATGGGAAATGAAATTAACAAGTGATAACGGGCAATCTGAATCTACATAACGTACCTAAGTTAAATTGTCTGAGCTCTGTGTTCGATGCGCTGGTAAGCATGAAAGATTTTAATTGGACTTGACTAGGAAGAGTTAAAACCTAAATAATTCAAGGACTTGACAAACATTGACCTAGTTAGATCCGGTTAGCCTGAAAATACGAAAGATTTTACTGGTAACACTAAAGAACCTGTATCTAGAATTGTGGATGTACTTTTCCTCGATGTGTGGATTCTGTCCTTAATTCTGGTTGGATGGGGTAACTGTGGAATTCCGATAAACTAGGTCTGTGAAAGGTTATTTTATTTCTTTCTGTTTGTTAGTCATATGTTGCCTCCTCTCCGTGATCGAAAGATCCGACCTAGACTGTGACATATGCAATTTTATCTCTCTGCATCTTCTCTCTATGCTATTCTTTCTATCTGTTAGCCATATACTGTCTGCTTTACGTGACTCATAATCCGACCTCGTACACAGTATATGCATCATTCTCTACTCAATCCCTCTAAAAACCTTAGTTAGTCATTTGTTTCATCCTTTACGTGATTGGAAGAGATCCGACCTAGATGTACAACATATACATTCTTATTCTATCTTCTCTCTTAATAATTGTTTGCTCACCCGGTGTAAGGAGTATTATGGAAGTCCTTGATGGCTGGGGCATATCAGGAAGTGGGAAACACGTTCTAGTACAATTAAAATTGAACACATACAGATTGTCTGTAGATCTCGCTGCTCAATTTAGGTGGACAACAATATCCCTGGTTGTCGTCAGCTAAATGGTCCCTAATAAATTTACTTAAGAATAAGGGCTAAAAATGTCATGTAATTGGTAAGTTGTCCAAAATTATGTCACCAATGTTTCGTGCTTAAGTGGACCACAATACTGGCGATCGATCAGACAAAGACGTGAAAATAAGGGTACTGACAAGTGGAATAAGGTTGTCCAACAACTTTGATCCCAACGTCACAAATTCATTCTCAGTAATTAAATTTTTAAGTTGTATATTTTAGTTGGAGTTAATTTAATTTAATTTTTTATTTTGATTTTTATTTTGATTTTGATTTTTATTTTTAATTTATTTTATTTTGTTAACTGTTAAAATCTAACAATTATTTTTAATTTTAAATTTTGCAAAGTTAATTTTATTTTATTTTTAATTTTAGTTTTAATAATAATCCTCAAAAGGATTTGTTTTTAAAAATTTTGAAAAATATTGGACTGTGTTAGATCCTGCCTTATACTGTGCGGTTATCAGGTAAATGAAAAGTAGGTATAAAAGGAGGTTTACCGCCGGAATCTTTATCATTTTCTTGATTCCGGCCGCAAACTCTCTCATACTCTCTCTCCTCAAAAAAAATTCATCGATTTTTGCGAAATTAATCCGATAGTTTTGAAGGTACTGCGTTTTCGACCAGGAATATGCATTTCGTTCTGTGATTAACCGTGTTTTGAGGCTGAAATCGACAAAAAATGAGTTTCGGAGTTTACGGTCGAAGCTTACGGCCGTAAACTCCCCAAGTGGTCATTATCATACAGTTAAGGGTTTAAGGCCGTAAACCCTTGTTGACTGCAAACTCTGACTTTGACCTAATTTCTTTTTAAAAATTTATTAATTCAATTTGGGGTCAAAAATTAAATCAATTAAAATTTTAATTGCTCATTTTTCTCTATTGTCTTACTTGGTATGTTTTAGTGCAGATAAAATGGCAGCTTTGAAATTCGAAGATATGCACAACCTGGCGATGGTTCTTGCTGACCCTCCGGTGGCTCATCAGGATTTTAAATTAATGATTCACGGATTGCGAGAATGCTGCTTGGCCTCTGTCATTACAATGAACACTGCTATTTACCAGAAAATGATTCGTGAGTTCTGGCAGACTGCCAAGATGACAAGGGACGATAATGTAGCTGTCACTGTGGATGCGATCATTCAGGGATGCAAGATTGTAAATGATGAAACCTTTGTGAGAGAGACTCTGCTGATTAACGACCTTCTGACTTTTCCTATGGAGATTGGTATTGGTGATGCTCAAAGAATTCTAAGGAAGATGGGATATGAGGGTGACACTCCACCAACAACGAAGAAACTTTTGCCGCCCTATTGGAGATTTCTAGCCCACGTGTTCGTTAGCTGCATCTTCGGCAGAAAGTCCGGTGTAGATGAATTATCCCTAAGAAAAACTGGCGCTATTGCTTCTCTCACTGTGGGGATAGGCTTCAACTTTTCCAGATTTATTCTGAACAAGTTTGTGGTCAACATTAGTGCCACTATTCGGGATACCTTTCTGATGTACCCTCGGTTCGTTCAACTTTTCATCAACAAGCAATTTACCGATTTGGTAAAGGATGGGGATACACTCGATATGAAGTCTTTAGGCCCCCACACTATTGGGCTCATTAAGAAAAACTGCAAGGGGAAGGTGGTCTTTCAGGGGTTGCATCCATTAGTCAAGTTCGGACGATTTGCCGAACTGAACGAAGCCACTGAGCCACATGGATCGTCAGATAAGATTTCTTCAGAGCATACGTAATCGGAAAAGGTGATCTCATAAGGAGATGTGATCACTATATCAGATCAAGAAGGAGAAGAGACTGTTGCTCATGTTGTGTCAGTTGCAGAGGGGCATGACCTACAAGATGTCCAAGTAAAAAGATACTATATTGAAGGGTCTTCTAAGAACACTGATGAGCCAAACCGATTTGAAGACCTTGATCTCACAGGTTTTGACAAAGAGGATATTCTTGCCAATTTTGGAACTAATGATGACTTTTTGGAAAACGTCAACCTCAACTCCTTGCTAGATAATCTCAGTGATGTTTCTCACACAACAACGAAGAGTAGGGATTCAGAAGACACTCCCGAATCAACCCCCATTACTACAGATCTAGTGGTTGTCTCTTCAATTCCAATGGTGACTGTATCAGGGATTCCTCCCCTTGATATTGTCTCACCTATATCAGAGCCACTTCAGGGTGATTTTTCAACAGACCAGTCAATGCCGCCTCCATCCAAAAGAAGACGACGAGATCCTAGATTCGGGCATCTGGATTCTGGCTTGTCTCATGGTCTGCCGTTCACTCCAACTGCCACTCCCGCTATAGTAACCACTGAACCGTTACGTGAAGGCCCTAGCTCACTCTTTGAAGCAGGTGGCTCCTCAGTTCCACCAGGATTCTCTCCTCCAAGAACTGATCTTGATGCAGCTTCTATGCGTCTGGCTCAGCATCTTGCTCAAGAACAACTTGCTGCTCCTTCCTTTAAGGTCAAAGGAATAGCTTTTAATGAAGGTCAGCCAAGAGAAGATGACTCTGTGATCGATGAACTGTAGAAAATAGTGAGTGTGCTAGATCAGAAAAACATCTAGCTAAGCATTCGTGTTGAAGATCTCTTGACTGCAAATCTGAATTTGAAGATTCAAGTCACTGATCTTCAAGAAGATAAAGCAATTAAGTCCAAGCAAATTTCTGAGCTTCAAGATCATTTCAATCTCTTGACCTCCAGCTACTTCAATCTAAAGAAGAAGCTTGAAGATGATTTTGGTGATAAGTGTAAGACATCCACAGATGAGCATAGAATCGAGCTTCATTCTCAAGCTCATCTTGTTGACGGGCCAACTGCTCAGACTTATCGAGTGGTAAATAACTTTGAAGAAGCGCCTGTTCATGCTCCACATATTTCAAAGATCATTCGAGATAAACAAGAGAAGGCTGCCAAGAAGGGACAAATCTTATTCAAGAGGATTTCAGACAAGAATACACCAGGAAATCAGTCCAAAATCATTGTTACGGATCTCGAAGCTGTAAGGTTTAGAGACACATATTGTGATCGGTAAGGTATTATATCTTGGGGTTTTCATGATCCTATGAAAATGTGGATTGTTCGCAGAAAGAGCGGCAATACGGAGCTCTACAAGGATTGTCATGATTTTAACTCTTGGACCAGCGTGGATCTTTCAGAGCTATCTCAATCTCCGTTCTCAAACCCGACTGATAACCAGCAAGCAACAAACTTCAAGCACTTTCTAGAAGATCAAGTAAAGAAGGGTTTTCCGGCTATGAAGACTGTTGAATCAATGATAATGGATCATCCTGATGTTATTGATCCTAAGACTGGCAATCCACTTCAGGTGGTGATGTGGCCTGCTACAAATTAGGTCAAACAAATTCCAGTGCTTCAAGATTATTCAGATGGATCTCTAAGCTCTATGCTTTATTGGGTGTTTGATGAAACCACAACATCTGTTGTCATCAAACTACAGGAGGGGTACAGTCGTTTATATGACAGAAGAGATTTGTTCCAGTTCAGAAAATGGGACATTCATCATTTGAGTCATTTCCGGATTCAGGTTGCTGAGGAGATTTTTGAGTCTATTGCGAAAGAATATACCACTATGGTTATTGAGATTATCAACAAGCGGATGTGGAATGGAGCGATGGGGCTAGATGATGTAATGACCGTGGACAAAGATTGACTTAAAGCTAGCACCAAACCAAGGGGGGATTGAAGGGTCTAATTAGTGGTTTGGTCTAGGCTTTCTATGTAATAGGTTCTTTTGGTCAATTTATAGCTCTTGTTAAACTTTATGTAGTTTACGGCCCGACAGTGAGTTTACGACCGTAAGCCTATTTACGGCCGTAAACCCAAGGCCGGCCCAGGTCCAGTATATATAGAGGTGTGCTAGGTCTTTTGTCTATTGTTGATACCTCAGAGTTCACGGCTGTTGTAACCACAAGTTGTACCAGACGCTGTTCTTAATAGAAAAGCGTGTGCAAGCTTGTTGATTCTCTATTCTACTTGTTCTTTATTGCTAACCGATTGTATTTGCTATTTGATCATTGGTAAGATCCGTTTCAGGACCTTACAAAAACAAATCGTAATAATTGAATGGTTTCAAATGATTTAAAAAGTTTTAAATTTCCTCGAATTTTATGGGTGTTACAAGTTGGTATCAGAGTCTTGGTTTGAGTGAATTGGAGGAACACTCCTGTGAATCCAGTCTCAAATATTGGAGAGATTTTCAAAATGATTTTAAATGGTCTTCAAAATAAGTAAAAGAGGATGCGAAGTGTACGATCAGTCGGAGCCAATAAGTAGACCCCAAAATACCATATGTTTATTTGATATTGTGATATGTTAGAACAACATGCTAGTACTAGTCTAGGGATCTTCAGGAATCGCATGATAGAATTGCCTGAATACATGATGCCTGTTAGTTTAGGGTTTCCTTATATGAGACTGACATGATTACTGTAGTTACTTGTGTATGCATCACAGTTGTATATAATTAAGATCTTATAGCCTGAGAATGTTTGATATGGCCTTATGTTATGTTCTTATTGATTAGGGCTTAAGGTAGGATTGGATATTCGAAAGTCTATAGGGTCCAGCGCTATGTATGGCTAGCATACACTAGTGTTGTAGTGGTTGTGGAAGCTTCATGGATGGGTGGATAGTGAGAGGCCAGGAGGCCAGTTATGAAATATTTAGCATTCCTCTAGGAGTGAGTATTTATTGCTCACTATGTATATGTATATGGTAGGGTGTTGTGGTGATACTTGAGAAAGATATGGGTAGGTGTGGAAGCTAGTATGGGCCCGTACTACTGAAAGCATAGGACCCATACGCGTATCCAGGAAGTCACAACCCTTAGGGTTGGGATGGGAGTCGGTTTCTAGTTATGGTATGGAATATTCGAGATGTCTTGAGACCGGATCCAGGTTAGGATCGGGAGCGGGTAACCATGATAGGCCAACATTTTCAGGGGACCGTGTTAGTGAGATCATCCAGGAGTAGGTAATCAAGATTCTCCAGGGGCAGTTTTCGGAGATGTCAGGTCTATTAAGACCGCCATGGTTGAGTATTTTGACGAGTGATATGCAGCCATTGTCGAGACGGTTGTCGCGACAGCTTAAACAGCTGTAACGACGGCAAAGGGAGGAGCTGGTCGAGCTTCCTGGTGTTGGGACATACTCTGTTGAGCAGAGGGCTGTAGTTATTTGGGATCGTGAAGATGATATGTACTCGTTATATTTCTGCGGGTTGAGCGAGAGAGGCTACCACGTAGGTTTCTAGATTTGAGGCTCGGGGTTTTGCTCGAGGCCGGAATGTGAGTCGCGGGAACTCTGGAAGGGAGTGATGATTATGTTCAACTGGGGTTTTGCAGCTGGAAGGAGAATGTTTTATTAAGAGATTGGATTGTCGTTTTATAGAGCAAGGATTGTGCCCTCTCAGTTTTTCGAGCTCGAAGGAGTGAGCAGACTTGTGACCCCAGGATTAGGTTGTATTCCGGCTCGAGGTTAGTTGGTTGCATGAATAGGCAACCTTATTTCAGCGGCGGCAAGCGTAGAACGGTCGATGTGGCATAAGTACTTGTGAGGTCCGGTTTGCCTTGGATCTCTTGTATCAGACGGAAAGGATTGATTGTGCAATCTATTGCACTTTTGGGATTGTAGACTATGTTTGGGGAGTAGTTTGTAGCCCGGTTTAGGGCATAGGTTGTTTCAGCTGCTGCAGTTCAGCTGTGGGCGTTTGAGCTGGTATGTGAGTCATGGTGCGAACCCTAAAGAGAATGATTTCTAGATCCCGAGAGCGGGAAGCTTCTTTGGAACACCTTTGGAAAAAGTGGTATTATGTGGGAGGCCTACGGATAGGGTCCCACCGAAAGGTTATTTAGCATTGTTAGGATTCAGTGGTTAGCAACCGTTAGTGATTGACGGAATAAAGCGCCAAGAGAAGTAACGCGTTGCCGAGGTATTAGTTGGAGCATCTATCTTGTGGTCTTCAGGATGTGAGTGTGGGGTCATTTAAGCATTAGTGGCTGTCGGTTTCACTGGGATTCAAGAAGTGTTCATCTGGTTCTTAGAAGTGTGTGATCAATTGGGATCTACTAGCAATGGAGCACTAGTGGGAAAGAGTTGGTTGTCATTGGATCGATCTTTGGGAAGTGAGAAGGATTGAGAATCCTCCAATTTTCATGTATTATGAAGGCTTAGTCGAATCTAAGTGAGGGAGTGTTACCCCGAGATGCGGAAGTGGGAGAGGTTTTGAAACGGGGATAAGCTTCATAACCTGATAGGGAGAATGGAGGCCCTAGTGGCTGCTTGGTTTGAGGGCTGTGTTGATTGGGGGTTCAACAAAACTCCCTAGCATAAGAACACGTCTTCTGGGTGCTTGATAGCAGAAGTTGGGGAACAAGGTTAGAGTTCTACTCAAGAATTGAGTTCAGTTTGAGTATTCGGTCGAGGGCGTGCTCAACCCTTAGGGTTTTTGGATTGATAGGTTGAGGGTTTTTGTGACAACCCGAAATTTCCATTCTGAACAAACCATACCAAGCCAATAGAAGTAGAGTAGTTACAGGAAAAATTCAGACTTCGAGTATAAGTTTGGCAGTTTTCAGGATTTTACACTTAAGGAGATATTAGGAGAGTGGACGCACTAGGGTTTTGTGCAACACTGTTATTCCAAGACTCTAGGACATTAGAGTTCGTTCCAGGAATAAAAATATTTTCTGCCAAAAATATCTCAGGACTATAAATAGAATTCTGAACCAGATTGGTTCATTTGTTGAATTCCATTTAGAGAAAAGTCAAAATTCTCTCTTACGGATCTTCGGATTTTTATCCCAAATTGTGAGTACTTCGATCTAGTTATGTTATATAGCTTAAATTATGTTTAGAAACATCAATTACATATCAAAACAACTAGACTCGGGAGTTTACCGCCCAAGAACGTTCTTGGGGAGCAAACTCCATTTTAAGGTCCTAAAGGGTTCCAGTGATCCTCAAAGCTTTAGAACTCGAACTAGAAGCCTCCATTTCATGCTTTAGACCACAAAAACAATTAGGAATCATGGCTAGAGACAAGTTCTTGGGCCGTAAACACCTATAAAGGGGTCAAATGACACCCAAACTCCTTCCTTAAGCCAAGAGACCAATTTGGGCATGTACCTAAATGAGTTTTGGACTAGCTAACACACTTAGAACACCAAGAGTAAGGGAGTTTACGGCCCAAAAGGTTCTAGGGCGGTGAACTCCATAAAATGGTGCCATAAACTCTTCTAAAGCCAAGTACAAAAGCCTAGTTTAGTTCCTAGTTAATTTAGAGACTTGAAAACACCATAAACACCCTCCCAAGGGAGTTTACGGCCGTAAACTCCAAGGGAATATGGTCCCAAGGCGGTAAACTCCTTAAAGGAGTTAATATGGCACCCAAACACTTGATTTAGCCTTGAAACAATTCACCACATGAGTTGTATAATTGTTAGACTTCATATTGGGATTTGGTTGAGAGTTTACGGCCAGGAGTTTACTCCCCTGGGCCGTAAACTCCAAAATATATGGCCATTAGACCATAAACTCCCATTAGGGGCATTGCACTCCTTTGTTGCAACCCATTAGCCTCCTAGCACTTGACCAAAAGTGTTTTCCTCGTGTTTAAATGTTTATACTTGTATAATTAGTGTTTTAATCACTAATTATTTATATACAAATGTTTTCATATGTAATTAGGATCATTGTGTGTGTCTAAGTCTTCACTTGACACCAAGCACTTGTCTGATCCTTCCGTACGATAACAGTCCGTTCAATTCCAGTCACTTACTGCAGGTGAGTTCATACCCCTTAACTAATGTTTTTAACTATTTTTAAATGTTTTATGGGGGGGATACAAGTAGAATCATGCTAGTTATTATATCAATCACATGTGATTAATAAGTAGAATTATGCTAGTTATTTCATCAATCACATGTGATTAATATACAACATTCAAAAGATTTGGCTACTCATTAGCCGTTTTACCAAACAGTTTCCTTCAAATGATTTTTATAAACATTTTATATGTTTTAAACTCCTTATTACACTGTACATCTTACTATGTATATTACATTTCAAACTTATTTACAATTGTGTTTCAAACAAATGTTTCTTTATACTTAAACTGTTTTATCAAACTTATGCCTTCAAACTGTTTTATAGATTGACATCAAGTCTATATTTTCTTAAAATAATATTTATGTTCAAATGTTTTACAAAACTTATTTATTCTTTTATATTATAAATTGCATGCCTCTATATGTATAGTTATATAAGAAATATTTAAAAGACTTAGGAAGGCTATCCACCCTATTTCCTTTTCGCGCTTGAGATGTGGTCTGGTGGGATATCGGGTACCTGTCCGAAGGTCGTTTAAATATTAGTTATATATCATGTGTACATGTATAGTCATAAAAGGTCCTTCCAGTTCATCTCATGCCCTTGGGTAGCAAGGGTATACATCCATGTTCATACGTACCAGTTAGATTACTAGTAAACTACCATATGGGTAGTTTAGGAAATACTAGAACTATTACTAAAACGCGATATCATACTATGAGTCAGTTCATTCATGGGTCAATACTTACTACTAGAAGAACATATACAACTATACTAGAAAGAGAACATATACAACGATACTAGAACGATTACATTACTATACTTGCTAGGTAGAGAGCACGTACATTACAGCTAGAACAAGTAACATTACATTACATATACAAGAATACGATAACAATTGTGATCTACTGTATCGGAGCATGCCTTAAATGTCATGGCCCGAGTTATAGCCAGAATTCTCTTGGAGGGAGAGCGTGAGTTTGCGTATAGATCTATACTGGATTGACTATCGTACACCTTGCTGCTAGCTACAGCCGGACATGCAGGTCTGCGGGTGCCAAACGTCATTCCGTTATTACGACCATTCATTATGTCGTTGTTACTTGTCGATAGTATGGTGCAATTAATCACATGATGCCTTAATATAAATCCGGTTTAAGGTAGTTAGTACATCAGTAGTTCTTATAGAGCTATGTTTTAGTACTACATTAATTTTCCATGTACATATATTTAGTGATCTTTTCAAACGTTTACAGTTGTTTTACAAACATCTTCATACTTACAGTTCATATACAAATTCTTACATACAAATACTTACATACAAATTAAGACACTAAAATACTTATGATCTCACCAGCTTCAAAGCTGATACTCGCTTTCAAAATTACTTGTATCCTCAGGTTATCATAGACAGGTACCGATGCAAGGAGAAAGGAAGATGGAGCTTGTTCAAGACTCATCTTTCATTTTGATTTATGCTTTAGTGTTTATCAAAATTTGACAGAACATATGTATAATAATTATATTATTAATGCAATGGATGATGTTGTTGCTTGTTTACTACTTTTCATTGTTGTGTTACTGTACATGACGTCCTCCGCCCCAGAACGTTTCCGCCGTTCTTGGTTTTGGGGTGTGACAGATTGGTATCAGAGCATTGTTTATAGTGAATTAAATATATCAACCCATAAAAGATATACTGAGTATAAATACATAAGGGATTAAAAATACTCTGACCAAGAGTTTATACTTTAAATAGTAAAATATTTAAGTAAGTATACGTGCTGCATTCATACTAAAATCAGTGTCACTAGGACAGTACAAAAGAATTACGATTGTTGGACAACACAAGTGGGCTTAGAGACATATGGTCAAAACTGGGAAGATATAGCCTGATCAACTATATTATCCGAGGGTTGACTAGCATGTGCCTAAGTTTAATTGTGTGGTTGCAACAATGCTAAAACCTTACCAACCCTACCACAATGAGAACAATAGAACATAACATTAAAATTAAAATACTATAGGACTATTTGGTGTTACTATAAGTACTTTATACTTGAGAACTAAAACGGGATCTTCATTACTAAGTTGATAGTTGCTAAGTGGATACACTAAGGCTACATGTAATTAGGATATTATAGACTGAGAATCTGTGGAAAATTTCTTTACCCCTATTCTGTGTGAATTTGGAGTTAAGATCACTTATTCGAAGGTCTATCCTGTTTAGATTACACATAGCTGGTATGCACTTCACAAATAGCGATGTAACTAATGAAGGTTTTCTAAATAATTATCTAGATAGTTCGTCTAATAATTATTCTCTTACCCTAAATTCTCGCATAGAAAACGTAGCTGGACTCCATCCCCTCGGCAACCAGTACCTTCTGAGTAAGGTCATAACTGGTTAGTTTGGAGAAGAACCAGAGAATGATCATCCTATCCCCTTGAATGATCACCATGATGAAGACCTTTCGTATGATGCTAACTTCGAACCAGAGATTGAGAACCTACCCCGAGCAACTCCCTTTCCAAATTCCTAACCCTCGTCCGACTTTTCATGGCCCGACCCTGAGTAAGTGGAATGCTTGGAAACATGGAGCCAAGGACAAGATCAGTCTATGCCATTTGATGGTGACCGAAGCTTTTACGACTTGAGCAATGGGGGCTCAGCAGATAGAGTCTTACCAATCTTGGTCCGCAGAGTGGCCCGAAATGAGATTCAAGGTAGGACAGCCCGACATCAAATTACCGAAGTTGTCGCTGATGCGAGAATGCATTCCCTCCGCACCATTCGTCTAGAAGATGCTCGCGAGAGATCAGAGAGAAACCATGAAACCCTGTTGCAAGCACTGGCTGAATCACGAGCTGAAGTCATAAGAGCTCCGAGTACGCTAGAGGGTGTATGAAAGACACCTACTTGACATGGAACGTCAATTGGCTGAACTAAGAGTTCACCAGAGGGTTGACCGTCGCCAGTAGTGGACGCTTTACTTTATTTCTGTATTAAAAAGGAATCGTGTTTTCTGTCTATGCCCGATGTGGCATTTTCTATGAAATTATCTTGTACCATGAGTACTTTAGTTAGGTCTTTATGCTGTCAGGAACTATCTTCTGTGGATATGATGTAAGACCTTTACAAGGTGATTTTCCAGAATCTTTACATCGTGAATATCAAAGATATTGACAGCCGGCTAACTTTTGTGTCATTCTTCATTCAAGTACTCTTATCATACTATCATTGGGGTCTATCTGAAACATGCTTTAGTCAAGTCATTGGACTATAGCGAATTATCTCCGGAGACATTTCCAAGTCTCTTTCAGTGGTTGGACCTTGTTATTCACCAACCCACGATACCTCGGCTTGCACAACAAACGTTTTGAGACCATTCTACGAACTTACTTCTACTCATTACTAGGACTGCATCATAGGGATGTAGGTCAAACCTTCACAAACATACTTCCATTCCATACTAGGACTGCATCATAGGGATGTAGGTCAAACTTTCGAGAACATAGTCGTACTCTTTACATGAACAATCTAAGTACATCAGGGTCAACCAGAATCGCTCACAAAATCCTTATCTTTCGTGTTACAAAATCATGTCGTCATCCGGAAGCAATCAGTCGAACCGTGAAACCTCCGCTGGACGCCGCTACCTTTCAAACAGCAGTTACAGCTGCCGTGGTGGCTGCCGTAACCGCGGTCCTTGCGCACCGTAGCGCTATCAGCACAGTCAATGTAGCTGATGGGAATGAAGTTTCCAATCGTGGTATCCATACAGGAAGTCGCCAAACAGTAACAGCCACAGGCTCGCAAAGCCGAAAAGCAGAGAACAAGAAACGAAAGCGTCAAGCCCGGAAAGAACGCAAGAGATTCCAAAGGCTGGCTACACAACAGCAGCAAGTGGAAACCCATGCCGTTCCCGTACCGAGCAGACCCTACAAAGGAACACTCCCAAAGTGCGACCGGTGCAACTACCACCACAAGGGAATTTTCCGATCCTGGCAATGCAATAGTTGCAACAAGATGGGGCACATTGCTCGTTTCTATAGAACTACCTCCACCACTGGAGCAAGCCTAGTTTGCTATAGTTGTGGTGAGGCAGGGCATTATCACATGAATTGTCCAAAAGAGAAGATAAACGAAAGCAACCGTGTCCCCATAAGTCCTACTCGACACTTCACTTCCACCACCAATGTTGGTGCTGTCCAGATATGTCACCAATGCGGTGAAATTGGGCACTTCAAGAAAGATTGCCCAATGACAAAGAACTCGGGTGCTGATGGGAAGATTCTCAGGATCACAGCCTCAGGAGAGCCTGCTCCGGAACCACGTTAATGTAATTTAGGCGTTTCATTGTAACAGACTTATAAACTATCCATAACTAGTGCAACTAGAGTCTTACCTTTTTTTGCGAGATCCTATCTGTATAAGGATGCTCGTGCTGCGTATACTTGTCTTTTGTAGTATATCTTATTCGCAGCAATGGTCTTGTTGTAAGTCTAAAGTACTGCAACTCTGTTCATGGTTGCACGGTTGGGTTTTGTCTGTAAACTTCTTATGTTCAAATCTAATGTCTTTAAGTTTCAGTATGATTTCGACATTATCATATGACTCGATTCCATTTGATCCTTACAAAAACAGCTTCATGCGTACGTCTCCTTTTCAGTAAACGCCGTTTTCAGCGAAGCCGTCATATCAGAACACCGAAGTACTCATGCCAGGAGTACCTCTTAGTTATTTTTTTTTCCGAAGAAATCCCCGAAGTACCACTCGTGCAATACGTCAAGTTTAATCCAAGGATTCATGCGATTGATCTATCACTGAGGAAGGTATGCATAAGAGTGATATATAATCAAGCTTCTACAGGTTTAGAATTGATGATTCCACTTTAACTTCTTTTTCCCCGATGGGATGTGAGCTTAAAGAAAAATCAGTTATTCGACTACCTTTTCAATCTTAATTATATGCGACTCGTATACCCGAAATTGTGATTGTGAAACCATGTATGAATTCTAATATGAACTTCAGGACGAAGAACTGCTTAAGTCTATGACTAATCACATCATGATGTGAACAAACTTAGAACCGAGTACGACTCCCGTAAACATATCACACTATAGTTTAAACACCTACGGAGATACAAGAACAGTCCGGACAACTTAGCGAACTACACAGAAATAGAATTAGAAGACTAGGTTTCTCACCCTAGAGAACCCCGGTCATATTCTCCCAGAGATCGACGGATTGCATCGTATGTGCCTCGAATATCGAGGACTCCGTCAAGATTTTCATAAAAATCGTTATCTCTGCCTCGTGTAGACGAAATGGTTGACTAAACGCAAGGAAAGAAACTACTTGCAGGAATGGATCTGAGATCCGAATATCACCAGTTCGAGTGTTAGGGAAAGATGTCCGGAAGACTATCTCCTGAACTCGATGCGGACACTTTGAGTCCGTAGTGATACCCTTCGGATAGGACCAATACGCCCATAGCTTTCAGGAGCTAAACGAATAGGGTACGTCTTTCTTACTTAGATCAGTTCGTCATTTCTCCATGTAATGACTTACTTATCTACCCTCGTAGTAAGAAGAAAACCCATGGAAACATTTCCTACAGAAGAACTTTAGCGATGTTCTCTAGGCGAGTTTTGAAATTGAAGAGTCAAATTTCTATGACACACTGTTGTAATGTGGGAAATTTTGAGTACTCTTTCAATTTGTCAAAGCCGATGAGCATTTGTCGACACCAGAGACGCCGACAGTCTTTCGCCAAATTCTAGGTCTTACCGACCTACCGTCTTAGTTCGTTCAGAACTCCTCGCAAATTACAGAAACCCGTACGACCTTGACCCACCAAGGGGTGGCCTTTGACTGGGAAGTTAAGCAAGAAGAGGAACCTTTGGAATTCCAAGTGAGTGACCAAGCTCTTTAGGTTAACTCACTCTGGGAATGGCTTAATATGCTTCGTATCGCGTGGAAAGCTAAATCCAATATAGTTAGGACCTCCGAGATTCTTATCAGAATCGGTCCTGTGCCTCGCACAAACTAGACCTACTCAGCGAACTCAGTAACGTACATCCTACTCTTCGCATCTCGATCATGGAACCATACCTTTCCGTTAGGACTCTTGTAAGTCCACTTGTCGAGATCCACGCCTTCGTATTAGAACCATAGTGACCCTCGACCGAGAGGTCAAGCGGACGAAGCAACGCCGTTGCCAGTTAGTGAAGGTTCGTTGGAATACCAACGGAGAACCCGATTTCACTTAGGTGTGCTAGAACCAATCGATTAGGAAGTTTCCTCCTCACGACTCGATCATTCGTGCATACTTCCTTGCCTAAATTCTAATTTCAGGACGAAATTCCCTTCAACAGGGGGATGACGTGACAACCCGAAATTTCGATTCTGAACAAACCATACCAACCCAATAGAAGTAGAGCAGTTACAGGGAAAATTTAGACTTCGAGTATAAGTTTGGCAGTTTTCAGGATTTTACACTTAAGGAGATATTAGGAGAGTGGACGCACTAGGGTTTTGTGCAACATTGTTATTCCAAGACTCTAGGACATTAGAGTTCGTTCCAGGAATAAAAATATTTTCTGCCAAAAATATCTCAGGACTATAAATAGAATTCTGAACCAGATTGGTTCATTTGTTGAATTCCATTTAGAGAAAAGTCAAAATTCTCTCTTACGGATCTTCGGGTTTTTATCCCTAATTGTGAGTACTTCGATCTAGTTATGTTATATAGCTTAAATTATGTTTAGAAACATCAATTACATATCAAAATAACTAGACTCGGGAGTTTACCGCCCAAGAACGTTCTTGGGGAGTAAACTCCATTTTAAGGTCCTAAAGGGTTCCAGTGACCCTCAAAGCTTTAGAACTCAAACTAGAAGCCTCCATTTCATGCTTTAGACCACAAAAAAACAATTAGGAATCATGGCTAGAAGTGAGTTCACGGCGAAGGAGCTTCTTAGGCCGTGAACTCCATGTTTTAGGTGCCAAAATGCTTTGAAACACTTCCTAAGGCTTAGGATTAAATTAGGACAAGTACCCTAAAGTGTTTATAGTCAAGAAAACATAAGGAATCACTAGTATTGAGGAGTTTACGGCCAAGACAAGTTCTTGGGCCGTAAACACCTATAAAGGGGTCAAATGACACCCTAACTCCTTCCTTAAGCCAAGAGACCAATTTGGGCATGTACCTAAATGAGTTTTGGACTAGCTAACACACTTAGAACACCAAAAGGTTCTAGGGTCGTGAACTCCATAAAATGGTGCCATAAACTCTTCTAAAGCCAAGTACAAAAGCCTAGTTTAGTTTCTAGTTAATTTAGAGACTTGAAAACACCATAAACACCCTCCCAAGGGATTTTACGACCGTAAACTCCAAGGGAATATGGTCCCAAGGCGGTAAACTCCTTAAAGGAGTTAATATGGCACCCAAACACTTGATTTAGCCTTGAAACAATTCACCACATGAGTTGTATAATTGTTAGACTTCATATAGGGACTTGGTTGAGAGTTTACAGCCAGGAGTTTACTCCCCTGGGCCGTAAACTCCAAAATATATGGCCATTAGACCATAAACTCCCATTAGGGGCATTGCACTCCTTTGTTGCAACCCATTAGCCTCCTAGCACTTGACCAAAAGTGTTTTCCTCGTGTTTAAATGTTTATACTTGTATAATTAGTGTTTTAATCACTAATTATTTATATACATATGTTTTCATATGTAATTAGGATCATTGTGTGTGTCTAAGTCTTCACTTGACACCAAGCACTTGTCCGATCCTTCCGTACGATAACAGTCCGTTCAATTCCAGTCACTTACTACAGGTGAGTTCATACCCCTTAACTAATGTTTTTAACTATTTTTAAATGTTTTATGGGGGGGGGGGGATACAAGTAGAATCATGCTAGTTATTATATCAATCACATGTGATTAATAAGTAGAATTATGCTAGTTATTTCATCAATCACATGTGATTAATATACATCATTCAAAAGATTTGGCTACTCATTAGCCGTTTTACCAAACAGTTTCCTTCAAATGATTTTTATAAACATTTTATATGTTTTAAACTCCTTATTACACTGTACATCTTACTCTGTATATTACATTTCAAACTTATTTACAATTGTGTTTCAAACAAATGTTTCTTTATACTTAAACTGTTTTATCAAACTTATGCCTTCAAACTGTTTTATAGATTGACATCAAGTCGATCTTTTCTTAAAATAATATTTATGTTCAAATGTTTTACAAAACTTATTTATGCTTTTATATTATAAATTGCATGCCTCTATATGTATAGTTATATAAGAAATATTTAAAAGACTTAGGAAGGCTATCCACCCTATTTCCTTTTCGCGCTTGAGATGTGGTCTGGTGGGATATCGGGTACTCGTCCGAAGGTCGTTTAAATATTAGTTATATATCATGTGTACATGTATAGTCATAAAAGGTCCTTCCAGTTCAGCTCATGCCCTTGGGTAGCAAGGGTATACATCCATGTTCATACGTACCAGTTAGATTACTAGTAAACTACCATATGGGTAGTTTAGGAAGATACTAGAACTATTATTAGAACGCGATATCATACTATGAGTCAGTTCATTCATGGGTCAATACTTACTACTAGAAGAAAATATACAACTATACTAGAAAGAGAACATATACAACGATACTTGAACGATTACATTACTATACTTGCTAGGTAGAGAGCACGTACATTACAGCTAGAACAAGTAACATTACATTACATATACAAGAATACGATAACAATTGTGATCCACTGTATCGGAGCATGCCTTAAATGTCATGGCCCGAGTTGTAGCCAGAATTATCTTGGAGGGAGAGCATGAGTTTGCGTATAGATCTATACTGGATTGACTATCCTACACCTTGCTGCTAGCTACAGCCGGACCTGCAGGTCTCCGGGTGCCAAACATCATTCCGTTATTACGACCATTCATTATGTCGTTGTTACTAGTCGATAGTATGGTGCAATTAATCACATGATGCCTTAATATAAATCCGGTTTAAGGTAGTTAGTACAGTAGTAGTTCTTATAGAGCTACGTTTTAGTACTACATTAATTTTCCCTGTACATATATTTATTGATCTTTTCACTTAAACTATAAATGTAAAAACTATATTTTGTTAATAATAGTTACACTTGGGAAAATTACACACTCTTACAAGAAACGAACATATAGAACATTTTTAGTCTTTGTAGAAGACTACAATGAGAACAGTTAAGTCTTGGTCGAAGACATCTTTATATAAAGTAGGAATCATAGGGATTTCTAGGTTTTTCAAACGTTTACAGTTGTTTTACAAACATCTTCATACTTGCAGTTCATATACAAATTCTTACATACAAATACTTACATACAAATTAAGACACTAAAATACTTATGATCTCACCAGCTTCAAAGCTGATACTCGCTTTCAAAATTACTTGTATCCTCAGGTTATCATAGACAGGTACCGATGCAAGGAGAAAGGAAGATGGAGCTTGTTCAAGACTCATATTTCATTTTGATTTATGCTTTAGTGTTTATCAAAATTTGATAGAACACATGTATAATAATTATATTATTAATGTAATGGATGATGTTGTTGCTTGTTTACTACTTTTAATTGTTGTGATACTGTACATGACGTCCTCCGCCCCAGAACGTTTCGACCGTTTTTGGTTTTGGGGTGTCACAGTTTTGTTAGCTGCCAGGGCTCAGCAGTGCATTCAGCACGGGAGTGCGGGTTATTTAGCGTATGTGGTGGACACGTGGGTCAGGGAACATACCACAGATTTCCGAGAGGGTAGACGATCGACATGAGGCCAAGGGTTAGGTTGGGGATATAATGTAGGGTTTTGAGCATTCTAACACTCCTAAGTGTACATGCAACCGTAAATACCTTGGATCTATGTTTTCTCTATTATACATGCAAATATGAACATCCAAGGTATTATCCTAATCTAGCATACAAAACAATGAATATAACAAGATAGAATACATACCTCTTTCATGTAGAAAGTCTTCGTGAAGCTTGAGTGCCAAGTGCCCCAAGTGTGACACCTCAAATGGTTCACACAACACCAAATACACTTGGAATAACTTGAGAGAATTCTACACTTTATGAAAATCGGCTAGCCCTGTCTTCCTTTCTCTAGTGACCGATTTTGGTGAATAATATGATGCTTATATAGTTAAGGTTACACTATGTAAACCCTAATTGACATGGCCTTTCATTTCCATGATCCATGGGTACAAATACACCATGGAGCATCCATGGAGCATCATATGGGTTTTAGCCCAACTAGATAATCCATGGAGCATTAGCCCACTATATAAGTATGGATGATTTGCACAATCAACCCATATATTTAATTAGTCTTCTTTTGATCACTTAATTAATCCTAGATTAATTCTTGATCCATACTAATGAAAGAATCTTATTATTCTTATTATTAATATACTAGAACTTATAATATATTAATAACCATAAGTGTCTTATTTCTCTCATTATAGTCTATCCAAATGCATGATGCCATGCAATCCAAATGGACCATGCCGGGTCGGGTCAGGTCTTACCAATTATAGTTATGGATTTAGACATTAATCCAACAGTCTCCCACTTGGATAAGTCTAAAACTATTATTGCGTATGACTTTAGGAACCGACTGGCAATCGTAGCTCTCAAAAGGTTCTGTCGAACTCTGACCTTGTAGATGAAATCTTACCTTTGTCAGTGACTTGTCCATTAGATAAGGGATCATATATTCCTCCATTCTAGATATCATATGGACTGAGACATGGATTATAATCATTTTGTCTGTCCATTTGTTGTTTCCCGATTTCTGATTTATGACGACTGACTAATTGAACAAATCAAATCAGTCCTGGCCCGGCCGAGCACTTCCATTTGTCATCATCAAATCATCGATTGGCCCACAGATATCGCTTATATCCTAAAGGTAAAAGGAATGGATAAACTTCAACTCATATGGCTTGTTCTACTACTTGTTGAATCATACACAAAGGCAAGTTTTATAACATCGAGTTACCAATGTGTTTTCGTGCAATCAATGTACTATCAACTCATAGTAACAACTCATATCTATAGGTTTGAAGAATATAAGATATTATCATCTCATGATCACTCGTGATAAAATCCATGAAGTGATTCCAATGAGCGCGGATTGAATCCAATACTCAGAACTTATGAGCACTCATGAGTGTTGTAGCCCTTTGTACAACACCTTAGACCTCTACAAGCCAACCCATGACAGTCTTAATTCATATCTACTTCCAACATATGACTGACTGTGGATGGTTTGAATAACTTAGTCATTCCGGAAGAATAACCTAGTTTATTCGGGAAGTCAAAACATGCAAAATGAAACACAAGAATAATTGTATCCAATATGGTATCAAAACCTATGAACATAAATAAAACACCTTTTGTTTATCACCATATGATTACACATTATTCATTGTATACTGTTTCAACTATCAACTTTATTCTTGAATTAAAACAATAGTTGTCCCATGCTCCAAGCATGTACACTACGTTTTCTAAACACTAGTCATGCCACACACCAAGTATGCATACTGTGTTTATCTATGATCTTTACTTTGTGAAATAGATCAATTGAACATAACTTCAATGATTTTCTTTTCACACTCCCAAATCCTTACTGCAAATGGAAGAATTCCAAATTCATGCCATTTATTGAAATCTGTTAGATTCTAAACTTATATGCATTGATCCTCTTGTAATGATTATGCACAAAGTCAGAGAGACTTGACAACAACCATTACAGAGCTTTCCAAAGGAGATCAGCTCCTTGGAAACATCCTTGTTGCATTATGTTTCCTAATCTTACACAGATTGAATAATTTCTATCTTTGAAACATTTCCAGATTCCATTTTGACTATCACTTCTGAACAAGAGTTTCCTCCTTACAGATTATGTCAATATGGCCCTTCCAGAATTATCACTATACTTCCAACTGTCCTTGAGCACCCAATCTTTGGTAAACCTTAGATTGTCCTCGACAATTGATTAATCCTTTTAGTCATATCCAATTCTAGACCTTTTTCCCTTCTTAATGCCCCAGGCATTTGGAAAATTTTAGAAAGGATGAATATGGCACATGCAATCGATCCTATATCCGAAGCACATGGGACAAGATTCATGATGTCTTACATAAAGACTAAACCAATATTTTGCTATAACATTTCCATTTCTATTTGCCAAGTTCTCATAATTCAGATTATGAAATGGGATGCCGTAATCATAATCGAATTTTAGAACGCAAATAATGGACCCATATGCAGAATTTCCTTATGCTGAGCCCTTCCAACATGCAATTCATATATATATATATATATATATATATATATATATATATATCCTTGACTAAATGATTAAAACCTCAATCTAAGCTTTTAGATTTGAGATGAAGTATAATTTCCTCTCCCTTAATTATAGCAAAACAACTCTTTCCCAATTGAAACTTTTGTTTTCTATAATTAACATTGCTAACTTGCAATCTTTATCATAATTATCATGCTCCCACTAACATAATGATTATTAGCATGAAACTTATCCTCCCACTATCTTTGACGTGTACTCAGAAATTAGCTGACTTTCTTACCAAAGTTCTCATTTCTGATACTAGATTGTTTTGATAAAACTTTATCAAAATCTTACACCTTCCCTTAGATAGCTCATAGGTGTGTCTAAACAATTATGAAGAGGGATGCCGTAATCATAATGGTTAGACCTTTTTGCCACTTCTCACAAGTCCAGGTTAGTGTGCCGGTTAACCACACACGCTTCACTAACGACTTTGAGAATGCAAATATAGCAATTGCTATCTACCTAAAATCTACTTAGTGAAAGTGTTTCCTCACCATAATTTTCATGAATCAGAGAGAAACCTTATGACACTTAGATTTTTATGGTGTATGAGTTCCTACCCATATAAATTTGTCGAAACCATAATCACAAGACAAGGATAATGACAAATCCGAACTCATATGGATTGAACTCAATCTTAATTTCTTGCCACCTGGCAGCTCAAGGGCCTACCATTGCTTCCAAGTTGTTGTGCAACCAATTGAGAACTCTAAGAACTCATATGCAAAGCCAACTTTAACTGGAATGGGCACAGAATATGTCAACACGATAGGTTATAAACCTCAAGTTGTGTGCTAGTGAAGAACATGCAGGTTTTATTCTTGATTAGTTCTTGAGACTTTCAAGATCTTTAAGACTCCCACTGTCCTCTTGACATATAAGACTTTCTTGTCAGATATTCAAGAGATAGTGTGGATTCTAATAGAGACAAACACTTCACAACATTGGCCTAAGTTGGTCTTTGTTTTATCCAAAATATCGCAACCTACCAATTTCAAATGTACAAGAGTAGAAAACTTTTACTTTTACATTTGACAAGTGTTTTAAACCTTCTTTAAGACATGTCACTCAAGTTATACTCTTGGAGTATGACTTTAAGAATTGTTTTTGGAACGAAGTATGAATCATCTTCTTGATTTAACAACTTCAACAATTCATAGCTCCTCTTCTTAGCTATAAGAAGACACTTAGAGGATGAATTGTGATAAGGTCTCTAAATCATTAAGATGATCATAAAAACTGATACTAAAGTACTCTCCCATCTTTTCAGATTTGAGAAACTTTTATCCTTCTGCCTAGATTGATTCTTCTTATTCGCTCTGCAATACATTGGAACCTTTTCCAATGTCTCAGAATTACACTTAAGCTTGTAAGTATAACCATATTTACTGAGCTTTAATAAACTATGACGAATAGTCTTATCAATCTTTTGTGGTAGACTTAATCAGTGCACAAGAATGTGTACTCGATCCCTTAGTCCTTTACTTGACTCACACATCCATGTGAACAAGTAATTAGTCTTAATTTTTCCAATACCTGAAAGTTCTCATTCATCATGCTATACACCTTGCATGATTCCAAGTCCCAGTCCAATTGAAACTTGGGTGATGAGAATCTTTCCTTATTTGGTAAATTTAGACATTACCACAAATGAAAGAATCAATTTCATATTTCCACTCTTGCTATGAATGGAATCTTATAAGCAACAATTTTTCCTCAAATGCCATTGTAAGGATATTTTAAAATAAATAAAATAAAAAATTTTCTTTTATTTTAAAACTTTGCGGAAAAACTTATCCTTACAATCCATATGAAAACTTGTTGTTATCGATTCCTAAGCAATATCTCATAACTCCTAAGAAGTAGCTCAAGAATCCGATCTTCAAACTACGCAATAGAAATCCATCTACGCGATCTGATTCAACATATTCTTTCTTTAAGTTACTTCACTTTTCTTTGATTCTTAAAACATCACCATGTGACCCAGTCACATCATGTATCAAGAATCTCAGAGTAGAAACTTAGCAGAGTTAGATAGTGGAATTTTCACGTGAAGTAGATTCAAACTTATTGACTTTAACATCCTTAGGCAAATTTGCAGCTTCGCAACCAATGTCCCTTTCTTTGGCAATTCAACATATGGATGCTTTGTTAATGAAACATGGGACTATCACAGACTTAGCCTTTCTCTTTACCATTTGGTCAACCGAGTTGACTATGGTCGATCCCTTTCCACTGGGAAGAGAGAGCTTTACTAGATATCCAATGTCACTATTGTACCTGTCCATATAGTTTTGGGAAGTTGATCTTAGCAAATAGATATGATCATTAAGGGTCTTGTCATAGTCTGTTTCATAGGTGTTCCAAAAGAACACACTATGTGACTTAGAAAGTAGTTGAACCACCAACTTTCTCAAGACTTTGACACCCAACTCCCCCGGCTTGTCAATATGTGACTACATCTCTAAGATGTGATCACACCTAGACCTTGCCTTTCCAATAGGGCTTGAGTGACCTTGAACTTGTCAAGAACTTGTGGGTTAGGGAGAATAATTGGAGGAGCTGAAAGAAGTATGATTTCCAAAGGACATCATCTTCATTTAGGAAACCTTGTTTCAAGAGATTTGGGAAGATCACAGATGTCTAAACCAGACATCTTTTGGGAGATATTCAAGATAGTTGATCGAAAGTCCTTAATATGACACCCAATATGAAATATTAAGGCTAGGACCCAACAAACTATTTTATAACTTAGAAGAGGGATGCCGTAATCCAAGCTATAAAATATTTTAAGGTAGGTGAATGATGATTCACCAATTTCCACCAAGATAAACGAAATGTATTATTAGGTTTTAATTGGATTTGAAACTCCTAGATCTTTTGAGATTCATTGAACTGTTCAATGGCATGTTTCAATCTCGAGTGTGCCCTTCAGGTTTTGTGACTGGGATGCTGAGGATCACAAAACAAGGTGTGAAGTAACCATGCAAATTACTTGGTACCCTTAAGTGTTTACCCCTCAATCGATGTGCCGGTTAACCATACATGGTCCATCGATACTATGATAAACATTAAGTTACCCTTTTCCTACCTTGTTAAATACGAGTTAGTGTGCCGGTTAACCACACATGCTCGACTAACCGACTTAAACAAAGTGCAAAGTGTAATTTCATGGATTAGCACCTTATTCACATTTTCCTAAGTAACTAAGATTGGGTATTCTTAAGAGTTTAGTTACTTAGTATTTATCATTAATACTTTTAATGAAGGGAGAATTATAGTCCTGTCAAACCCGTTCGGCTAACGACCCTCCACCAGTCAAGGAAGCGGTGGGTGAGAGTGGACACCCATTAAACTGCCATTTTACAGGTAGTAACCTTATACCCCCTTATAGACCGGCTTCGTGAATGAGGCCTACTAACGGTAAGACTGACTTGCTCTTATACATATATATAAATATTATTAACTTATAATATTATAAAGTATAAGGGTTGAATTTTAAATTTTAAAATTCTAAGGGCTAACTTGGAATTAAAGTATTCATAAGAGAAAACTTTACAAATTCCAAAACTTGAGGGCAAGTTTTGAAACTATTCAAAACTATTTAATTCCATAACTTATGTGTTTAAAGTAGTTTGAATCCAAAAACTCTTCATGTTCCATAACTTGAGGACAAGTTATGGAAGACTTTAAACTAATAAAAGAATTAACTTTTCTTTATTTTATAATTTATGGAATTAATTAAGGTTACACTTTTTATTTATTTATTATTTAATGAAGAGACTCTTGGTCCTCCATAACTTGAGGACAAGTTATGGAGTCATAAAACCATTTAATTAGAGCTAGACTCTTCATTTTTGTAACCTTTGCCAACTTTTATGAGTTTTATGAAACTTAAATGTGACTTTTCATATAACTTGAGGACAAGTTACAAAAACACATTTTAGAATCAACTCTTAGATTAATTTGGATTGAAAACAACTATTTCACTCAACTTTTCTATTAATCTAAGCAACTCATAAAAACAAGATAATTCAAATCAAACTTTTTCATGTAATTAGTCTAAACCTTAAACTAATACAAAACATGAATCTATTGACAATTATCTTTGAAATTGGATTAGCATGAACATTACCACATCAAAAACACGTTTATAAGTCCAAAAACATCTTAGGGTAATGTTCCTAGTCCAATTCCATCCAATAAAGTCGAATATATGTTGTATGGGGCGCCAACTCGTCGAGTGCACGAACCAACTCGGCGAGTTGGATGCATTTCGCCTTGGACTCGGCGAGTCTGCTGGGCAGACAGCATCAAAACTCGATTTTTCAGCTACTTTTGCAAGAATACCAAGAAAACAAGCCTAGGCTCTGATACCACTGTAGGGTTTTGAGCATTCTAACACTCCTAAGTGTACATGCAACCCTAAATACCTTGGATCTAATGTTTTTCTATTATAGATGCAAATATGAACATCCAAGGTATTATCCTAATCTAGCATACAAAACAATGAATATAACAAGATATAATACATACCTCTTTCATGTAGAAAGTCTTCATGAAGCTTGAGTGCCAAGTGAATCAAGTGTGACACCTCAAATGGTTCACACAACACAAAATACACTTGGAATAACTTGAGAGAATTCTACACTTTATGAAAATCGGCTAGCCCTTTCTTCCTTTCTCTAGTGACCGATTTTGGTGAATAATATGATGCTTATATAGTTAGGGTTACACCATGTAAACCCTAATTAACATGGCCTTTCATTTCCATGATCCATGGGTACAAATACACCATTGAGCATCCATGGAGCATCATATGGGTTTTAGCCCAACTAGATAATCCATGGAGCATTAGCCCACTATATAAGTATGGATGATTTGCACAATCAACCCATATATTTAATTAGTATTCTTTTGATCACTTAATTAATCCTAGATTAATTCTTGATCAATACTAATTAAATAATCTTATTATTCTTATTATTAATATACTAGAACTTATAATATATTAATAACCATAAGTGTCTTATTTCTCTTATTATAGTCTATCCAAATGCATGATGCCATGCAACCCAAATGGACCATGCCGGGTCGTTTCAAGTCTTACCAATTATAGTTATGGACTAAGACATTAATCCAATAATAACATGTTGACATATAACATAACTAATGTACATACATATAATCATACAATATCACAAGTAATCTTACAGATCTACCCGACTAGTATATCAATTGGCATACATCACTAACTTAATCCAAACATATCAATAACTACTAGGATATCAAATCCAATGGGCCGGCCTTGGTGCCTTAGACCCCTTAGTATAGTGAGGATAAATCACCTCGCAATTCCCGACCGAACCACGAAATCACGCTCCCGAAGCACTAACCCAAACTACAACACCTATAACCATTAATGATCCAATTGATAAAAATCCGTGTACCAATTATCCTCAAAAGTCAAAATGGTCAACCCTTGGTCAAAGTCAAAGTCAACTATCAAGGTCAACAGTCCATGTTGACCTCAACTCGTCGAGTACCCTCAGCTACTTGCCGAGTTCCTTGCATAATTTGCCAAGTCGCTGAGTCACCATGCCACTCGCCGAGCCCAAGGCAATCTTCATCGGACTCGCTAAGTTGTTCATCCAACCCGTCGAGTTGATGACCATCTTCATATGACTCGCCGAGTGTACCATGCGACTTGCCAAGTCCCTTCAGTCCTTCATCCATACAAATGCTTTTTAAGCCATGCCAAGGCTCCATACTGCAGATCCATGTTCCCATGGCATTCTTATCACGTAAAGTTGCAAACTTTACGTGCATGTAAGGATCTAATGACTCAAAATGCCCAAACCAAGCTTGAAATGGGGTTTTACACTTAAGGAGGGAGTTCGTTCTTGCCAATGATGATAGCTTTATGGACATAAAAATCAAAGAGAGTTCAGATCTAAAGTTCCAACTTCAGATCTGAGCTTATACCCAAGAATAGCTTCATAACCAACACAAGAAGCCCTAAGCTTCATCCAATGAGATCTAGAAAGGAATGAGGCCCAAATCATGAATTGATACCTCAACTGAAGCTACGTGAGATAAACTTTAGACCCACACACGTTCTCGCCTCCAGCTTCTTGAGCTTCAAGCTTCTTGCATTAAGGTCTTCTTTCCAAGCTTGAAATTTACACTAATATGGAGCACACACACGAATTAGGGTTTCTGGACTCTCAAGGGGCTGCAAAGGAACTAAGGGAGGCTAATGATCCCTTAAATAGGGTGCTAAACCCCGGAAATTAGGTTTCACCCTGCAGCTCTAACTCATAGAGTAACTCTTCCGACTTAGCGAGTTGGTCACTTAACCACGTGGCCCAAACCCGTTGCTACTCGACGAGTCATGCAACCAACTCGTCGAGTAGATCTTGAATTCATGAGAATATATAGCCATAAGTTGGTATTCGAGAATCGGGGCGTTACACATAGTGACATTATTGTAATTTTTGGGAGAAGCAGTTACGCTGGGCGTACATGCATGGTACGCTGGGCGTAAGGCACTTAGTAGTAAACAATGTTGTTTTAAGTACGTTGGGAGTACTCTGTCTGGACGAAAACCCTAATCTTGAGGGTTTAGACCCTATTTACTGATCCTTAAGTCCCATTTCCAACCTCCATCACTTGATATGTTTCCTTGCAAACCCTAGCCCCTTGCATTTTGAGACCTTTGAATGTGTTTTTTTTGTGTTCCAAAGGAGGAAAAAGGTAGTTGTTGACCTTAGAAGCTAGAGGCAAGATAGGATCTAGAAGTCTTGCATCATTCTCCATCTCTAGAAGGTAAAAAGTTACCACCTTGATGAATAAGTTGCTAGATCTAGTTTGCATGATGAAAATATGAACTTTTGTCCCCAAATATGTCCATTCTTGTGTATGACATGTTATAGAACATTTGGACTGTCCTTTTGAACGTGTTTCAATGTCTTGAGTCATAAAAATATGATCATGCCCCACGAGATTCTTTCATGCAAGCCATTAAGAGATTTCGCAACATCCCAATTTTCATGACCAAAAATTTCATTTTTAATTAAGTAGCTTATAAAGTTGTTTACTGAAAAACATCATAGATATCATATCAACCCATAATCTCATAAGTCAAATTTCATAAAACATGTTGTGGAATAATAATAATGTCAGAGTACAATCCCATGGATCCCAAAATGTGGAAATCATATGAGTGTGTGATGCACTACTACCGTGCCAGCTCCTTCCCCTTTGATGAAGAGGTACCTAAAAACAAAATTTAAAACTGTAAGCACGAAACTTAGTGAGTTACCCATCATACCACATACCATATAACAAACATAATGCCAGACAATTCTGGGGGTGCCTGACCTACCTATGTCAATCCGTTCTGGGGTGCTTGACTTACCTAGGTCAAGCCATTCTAGGGTGCTTGACTTACCCATGTCAAGCCATTATGGGGTGCTTAACTTACCCGTCGGTTTATCTCAACCGACTACAAGAGACTATTTCACGCCCTACCACTACCACATAATAACATAACATAAATATACTGCTAGGCATGCATGGGTACTTACTACCCCTTCGATCTCTTTCAGCTGGTATCCAGGGACTATTTCACCCTACTACTACTAACACATATAATAGAGCATCGTAGCACATAAAGCATATCTGATAGTGACAACCCAGACGATTATAATAAAGACAATCATCTCATACATAATCACCTACTGGTGGGCTGCTATTGGTGCTTTAGGCCCACCTCTACTGGAAGGTAACTCACCTCGTAAAGCTGAGTGTCGAATCTCATAGAAAGTGATCTCTAATAGCTGCTTCGATGACTCACAACTATCATAATCATAATGACACTCAATCAGAATCTATAACACTACTTAGGGTAAAATGACCATTTTACCCCCTCGGCCTAAATTGAACCATTCATAAGGCCCAATGCTAACTTATTAAATCCATTGCACCCATGGCCCATCAAAGGCTCCCTAAGGGCCCACTAATGCCCCAAATTTTTAAATTGGGCCCAACTCTTCAAATGGGACTTTTCAACATTCTAATAAGTCCTTAGCCCAAAATGTAATAATCTTGAGTGGCCCAATTGGCCCAAAAGGCCCAATACTTCTAATTCCAAATTCCCAGGCCCAGAACTATACTCCACAGTGGGCCATGGGGCCCAGTAGTCCAGGCCCAATCCCCTAAGGCCCAAAAAGCCCAATATAGCCACTATGCATGCGTACACGCGACGTACCTAGCACGTACGCCTAACGTACGCTGACATTGACCAAAATGAGGAGTTGACCCAATAAGCACAGCATACCGGGGTGTACGCTTAGAGTACTAGCCAGCTTTCTTGGGACTTCATTTGTGTCTTAATCAATTAAGTATTTACATCCAACATGTAGATCCAGGTCCTTTAAGACCTCCTAATCCATATAGTCACAAACTTTATGTGCTTGCATGCATGGTTGGGATCAAAACATGATTTTGGTCCTTTTAACAAGCTTTATTGCATCAAACACTTGCATGGTTGTGGCTTAACCATCAAGGTCCGATTTTATGACTCTTAGTGTCTCTAAGAGCCCAAAAGGAAAACTCTTATGGTCTGATATCATTAAGATGTAAGAAGCCTCAAGAATGGAGTCCAAAAGTGACCTTAAACACTCCTATAAACAAATCTAAGCATGTAATGGTCAAGTTTGGAACTTGATACCTCAAATGAGTCAGAAATGTTGCCAATCTCCTGGATCTACAAACTCTTTGTGAATCCTTGCTCCTTCTTGAAGCTCATTTCTCTTCCAAAGCACCAAAACTACACCAAGATACTCTGAATTGGCTTCCAAATCACAAGGATACACAAATATGGGTTAGGCTTTTCATGGTGGCTACCTAGAGGTGAGAGGGAGGCTGGACCAAAGGCATAAGGTCCTCTATATAGGGATCAAACCCTAAAATTTAGGGTTTTAGACTTTGTGCGCGTACGCTGGGCGTACATGCATGGCCTCCCCGCCCAATCCTCTTGAGTACACTACGCGTACCTAGCATGGTACGCCCCGCGTAATGCCTTTCTCAGCCCAAATCTTAAAGCCCAACTATCCTGGCCCAAACCAAAAACAAGCCATTATTCATTAAAATAAATAGTATTAATTCCTGCAAATCCCGGATGTTACAAATCTCCCCCACTTGAATTAGACTTCATCCTCAAATTCGTTGCTGCTACTGAAAATAACTCGGGGTAGTGCTCCCTCATCTCATCCTTTGGCTCCCACGTCTATTCCAAATCCTTGTAGTACTACCACTGCACCTTCACCAGCTCTACCTCCTTTTTCCTCAGCGCCTTCGTCTTCCTATCTAGAATGGCAATTGGTCGCTCGATGTAGTTCAGACTGTCATCCACTTGAATATCCTCGAGAGGCACCACCGTAAAGTCATCTACTAGGCACTTCCGTAGCTGGGAGACGAGGAAAGTACTGTGAATCTGGCTAAGATTGTCTAGCACATCTAGCCTATACGCCACCTTACCCACCCGGGCTGCAACTCTGAAAGGACTAATGTACCTAGGGCCCAACTTGCCCCACTTCCTGAACCGGATGACACCTTTCCAAGGTGACACCTTCATGAGAACCATATCCCAACCTGGAATTGTAGGTCCGAACGACGTGTGTGGTCATAACTTTTCTGGCGACTCTGAGCAGTCTGAAGCCGGCTCCTGACATGTTGGATCCTCTCCGTCATCTTGAACACCACTTCGATACTCCCCATGACTCTCTGCCCAACCTCACCCTAATATATTGGGGTCTTGCACTTCCTCCTGTACAACATCTTGAAGGGAGAATGATCGATACTCGTGTGGTAGCTGTTTTTGTAGGAGAACTCAGCCAATGGAAGATAGGTTCCCAGCTACCACCGAAATCCAAGACACACCCCCATAGAATATCCTCCAAGGTCTGGATGGTCCGCTCGCTCTGACCATCTTTTTGCGGGTGAAAAGCGGTGCTAAAGTGCAGACGAGTACCCAGCTCTTCATGAAACTTCTCCCAGAATCTGGAAGTGAACCGTACGTCTCTATTTAAAATGACGAATATTGGCACTTCATGTCGAGCTACTACCTCTCGGATGTAGATATCGACCAACTTCTCATCCAAGATACTCTCCGGGATCAGGATGAAATGAACACTCGTGGTCAATCGATCCACAATGAACCAAATTAAATCCACCCCCGCGCGGTCCTGGGAAGCTTTGTGATGAAATCGATGGTAATATCTTCCCATTTCCACATAGGGATATCCAATGGATGCGTACTTCCGTGAGGCCTCTGGTGCTCGGCCTTGACCTTCCTGCAGGTCAGATATCTCTCGACGTTCCAGGCTACATCCCGCTTCATGCAGGGCCACCAGTAATCAGGACGAAGATCTTTATACATCTTCGTCACCCCGGGATGAATAGAAAACATGGATTTGTGCGCCTCCTCCATCAGCACCTGGCGCACACCTCCATTTTACGTAACCCACCCCCTACGGTGTAGTGTTAATAATCCACACCTATCATAGTCGAAGGAGGAAACCTGCCCCACAATATGCTTGCTCTTCTGATGTTCCTCCTTCATAGCCTCCTCTTGGGCCTCCCAGATCTGCTCCAACAGTGGAGTCACTACTGTCATCCGTAAGCAAATGTCCCTGATCGAGGCGGACTTGCAGCTAAGAGAATCGACGACAACATTGGCCTTCCCTAGGTGGTAGAGGATATCATAATCGTAATCCTTCACCACATCTAGCCACCGACGCTGCCTCATGTTCAGATTTGGCTGATCCATGAGGTATGTCAAACTCTTGTGGACCGTGTAAATGGTACATGGAACCCCATAGAGGTAGTGTCGCCAAATCTTGAGGGCGAGGACAACGAACCCCAACCCCAAATCGTGTGTCGGGTAATTTGCCTCGTGAGGCTTCAGCTGCCTCGAGGCACAGGCGATAACATGCCATCTCTGCATCAACACCGTGCCCAACCTAGAGATGGACGCATCACAGTATCCCACAAAATCCTCCACGCCCTCTGACAGGGCTAGAATAGGCGGCTAGCATAATCTCTGCCTCAAAGTCTCAAACGTTGCCTGCTACTCAGGCCCCCAGCAAAATACAATGACTTTCTTCATCGGTTGGGTCAAGGGTATGACTATCTTGGAGAAATCTTGAATGAATCTCCGGTAATAGCCCGCCAATCCCAGGAAACCCCGAATCTCAGATGGAGACTTCGGAACCTCCCATCTCATCACGACCTCCACCTTGGCCGGATCAACCAAAAGCCTGTTTTGGTTGACAAGTTGCCCAAGAAATTGCACCTCACGCAACCAAAACTCGCACTTGGAGAACATGGCATACAAGCTCTCCCTCATCAGGGTATCCAACACCTCCTGCAAGTGCCCCTCATGCTGCTCCTGCATCTTGGAATAAACCAAGATGTCTTTAATGAAAACTATCACGGACCGATCCAACGTCAATTTGCATACGCGGTTCACGAGGTCCATGAGCGCGGCAGCAGCATTGGTGAGCCCGGAGGGCATCACCATGAACTCGTAGTGGCCGTAGCAAGTCCGAAAAGCAGCCTTCTGTATATCCTCGTCTCTAACCCTCATCTATTGGTATCCTGACCGCAAATCTATCTTGGAAAACCAAGATGCCCCCTGAAGCTGGTTGAAAAGATCATCAATCCTCGGGAGTGGGTAACGGTTCTTCCCCATTACTTTGTTCAGCTCCCGGTATTCTATACACATCTGATGCGCCCCGTCCTTCTTCTTCATAAATAGAATTGGGGCTCCCCTGGGTGAACTGCTCAGTCTGATGAATCCCTTGTCTAAAAACTCCTGCAGCTGTGTAGACAACTCCTACATCTCGGGAGGAGCCAAACGATACGGGGCCTTGGCTATCGGAGCCGCGCCCGAGACTAGGTCGATCCTAAACTCCACCTGCCTCTTTGGAGGTATCCCAGGAAAATCGTATGCAAATACATCCGGGTACTCTCGCACCATGACACATCACTCACGGTCGCCTTACCCTCCTCTCGAGTATCCACGACGTAGGCGACGTATCCGGCGCAACCCTGCTAAAGGTAGCGCCTAGCCCTCGCTGCTAGTCATAAAGCTGGTCCGTGCTGTGGCCTTTCGCCCTGAATCACCAGCTCTCCCCCACTTGGGGTCCTGACCCGAACCAACTGTTGCACGCAGTCGATCACTGCCCCATTAGGCTCAATTAGCCCATACCGATGATGACCTTGTTCCCACGTAATGGTATGGGAACCAAGTCTACCAGATAGCGCTTATTGAACAGCCGCAAAACACAATCTCTGAAAACCTCTGATGCCCGAACTGGTCGGTCGTCAACAATCTCGACCTCTAGAGGGCAATCCAACATGCCCGAAGACACAGGGGACCTCTTTCTAAGTGCAAGGAAGACAAATGATCGGGTAGCACCCGAATCGAACAACACATGAACTGAATATCGTTCACATGGAACGATCCTAAACAAAACACATAACATGGAACATGAGTATCATAAGCAACATATAAGAAGAAATCATACTTGCCACCACATCGGGAGTGGTGCGTGCCTCCTCGATAGTCAGCTGGAAGGCTCGGCTCCTCACCACCAGAGCATCAGTCTTGCCCTGGCGGCCATCTGTAATCTGCAGGCTCACTGGTGCTGGCGCCGCCACGGGCGCTGCTGTAGTCAATCTAGGGCAGTTAGCCTATTTATGGGCCTTCTAATTACAATGAAAGAAAATCAGGTCTGAGGTCTGAAAGGTGGGGGTAGGGGCAGTACAATCCCTTCCCAAGTGCCCAGTCTTTCCGCATTTGTAGCATCCTGATGATCCCAATCTACAAACTCCCTCATGCGGCCTGCCGTATTTCCTGCAGCGGCCCTGGCCCGGCTGGCCCTCTGACCTAGTTTCGGATCCCTTAGGTTTCTTCTCTGCCTTCCTGTTTCGAAGGTGCTCAATGTCAATCTCCCTCTCCCTCGCCCTCGCAATCATATCATCCAATGTCGGGCATGCCGAGTAGCTGACATGTTTCCAAATGTAAGCTCTCAACATGTCATGATAGCGGGTCTTCCTGTAACGCCCCATTCTTGAAATATCTAATTTTGGGTTCCCGAGAGTAAGAGTAAGGGCGTTTCGGTCCTTCATGTGGATATAGGGTTTGGCAAGAACGAATCATGATGGAGGAGAGCTTGTAAACTAAAGATGTGGGCAGCAATGGCCCCTAAAGGGGGAAAATTAGCAAAGGAGTCCCATCCATGCGTACTTGTGTTTGGCTGGGTACGCCGAGCGTAAGCTGGACGTACGCCCAGCGTAGTGAAGGAAAGGAACCCAGAGACCTCTAGGCGTACGCCCAACATACGTCTATCATCCAGAAACCCTAAATTTAGGGTCAGCCACTATATACGGAACATAATGGTTCTTACCCTAGCCTCCATAAGCCACTAAATTTAGGGTCAGCCACTATAGATAGCCATCCCACCTCCATTGTTGGGTGTGTTTGGCCTTGGAACTCTTGTTTTGGAAAAAGAGAGTCTTGAAGAAGAAAGAGGAAGTTGTCAAAGAAGGAGTTGTGTGGCTGGAGCTTGTAGATCTGGAAAGACATCATATTATGAGGCTCTTTTGAGGTAAAAAGTCTCTAGCTTGACAATCATTTTGTGTAGATCTATGTGTTGTGAGTTTTGACATCATTCTTGTCCCAAAAACCCTCATCTTGATGCATGTTTCGAGTTGGTTGAGATTAGCTGTCCTTTTAGACCTTAAGAGAGGTCTTGAGTAAGAAAAATGAGGTCCCAAGGGCTTTGGTTGTCTCACATGTGTTATAGATAGGTCTTAATGGATTAAGACCTTGGATTAAGAGCTTCATGGACGTCCCAAGTAATAAAGTTTGAGACTTTATGAATCCTAGGCATATTTGGTCTATGGATCTGAAGTTTGGACTTAAGAGTTAAAGTCATTAAGATCTTATGAGAAGTTGTAGTTCAGCGGAGTTACGCCCAGCGTAGTGGGTTTGTGTCCCGATCCCGTTTCGCGAACTTCGTTGTACGCCCAACGTACCAAGGAGGGTACGCCCAGCGTACTCCCTCTATTGGGTTTTCATTTTGGGCCTTAGGAGATTGGGTTGTTATTGGGATACTAGATCTTAGGCCGTGACTGGACATTATGGATGGAGTATGGTGGACTCACTAATTATTATGGACCTTGGATCTAGGCCCATTTGGTGAGGTGGGCCCAATTTAGTAAATTGGGCCAATATTGGGCTTTGCTTCGGACTTTTGGTCTTTGGGCCATTAGTGGGCTTGAGAGCTTATCTAGTGATGGGCCTTTCATATTTTGATTGTGGGCCTTAGTCATGGACCGGATTGAGTTAAGGGTAAATTGGTCAATTTACCCTTGGAAGGATATTGTGTTTGGTCTAATGGTTATTTGCTGCTTCGGATAGTTCGGGATTTTCGGTGAGGCGGTGATTTGGGAATCTGCTTCTTCAGTTCAGAGTTTCGGCAGTTGCGAGGTGAGTTATCCTCACTATATCAACAGGGTCTAAGGCACCAAGGTCGGCCCTTTATCCGATTGTGATCCGGGTATCGTTGTTATGTTATCGCTTTGCTATGTTTACATCCTGGTAGTTAGGATGGTATTATGCTAGAGACCGGTTAGGTCGGTATCCTGGTTAGGATGATGTTATGTTACGTGATCTGCTAGATCGGCTTGATTGAATGTGAATTGTTATATGATTGAATGTTTATGTGCACATGGTTTTTGGACTGGGGATGGGTTGAGGCGGGTCCTACTTGGGGCTATAGGCCAACATACCCAGGGCGGACCGGTTGTCCCGAAGGCCCAGCGAGTGGTCCGGATAGGCTGTAGGCCCCGAGAGGGCGGACCAGACGCGCCGAGGCTCGGTGAGTGGACCAGGCCGACTGAAGGCCCAGTGCGGGCGGACCACTCACACTGTAGACTCAGAGAGTGGACCAGGTGAATTGAAGGCCCGGTGCGGGCAGACCAATCACACTGTAGACTCGATGTATATGGCTAGAATCGGAGGGTGGACCAGGTGGACTGAAGGCCGGTGCGGCGGACCAGTCACACAGTAGACCCGAAGTGCATGGCTCTTCTGTGTTTTGTTTTATTATGCATGTTGTGCGTGTATGGTATATGTGGTTGGTATTTTGGGGGTATCTCACTAAGCTCTCGGGCTTACAGTTGTGGTTTAATGTTTTTCAGGTTCTTCAAGAGATCGTGGGAAGGCAAAGGCGTGATCGTACCGCTCCTCATGATTTTGTTTTCTGATGTGATTCTGGGAAGACACTGATGATAATTGTATTGAAAACCTTTTTGTAATAACTTAATGAAACGGGGTTGTTTTGAAAAGTTTAAATTGGTTGGAAATTTTATGGCCGTTACACTTCCGCATCTCCTCATCCCCTGCATACTGAGGCACCAGTAAGGCCCTCTCCCTGAACTTAGCAGTAATCTCCACCACAGTCTTTGTCGTTTGCCTCATATCAAGGAACTCCTTGGCTAACTGCTGAAGCTCCACATCCGGCGCGAACTCTGCCCTAAATCGGGTCACAATGTCTGACCAAGTCATAGCCTCAATGGCTGAGGCTCCCAAAGAATCACCAACTGACTCCCACCAATCTCTAGCTCTGTCTCTTAGACATCCTATAGCATACCGGACCTTCGACCCTTCAGAGCAGAAGCTCGTCAACTGGGCAGACTCCATGTCTGCAATCCATCTCCTGGCAACGATGGGGTCCTTCACCCCATGGAATTCTAGCGCACCATATCCCTTGAAGTCCTTAAAGGACAATGTGTGGGCCCCTGACTCGGTAGAACCCCAGTCACTCTTAAACGTCCTGAGGTGGTCCTCCATCAGCTAAATAATCCCTTCCTTGATTGCCCGAAAATCATCGGGGTCGACTCAAGGATGCCTCTAGTGATCTTAGAAACAATGAAATCATATAGTCCCTCATCGACTGGCTCGATACCTGATCTTGAACCTGATCTTGATCATGATCCCGATCATGAACCTCCCCTTCCGTGACGCGTAATCATCACCATTTTGAAACAAATCACATAATCGTCAGGGTGATAATAACCTCGGAAGGTTTCACATACTACAAGTTCCTTGGTTGTATCTCTACCCTTCTTGACTTGAGTATGGATCTTCTGTTTTCAGTAGTACAGGCCCATACTACCTTCCATATCTATCCATACTTTCCTCAAGGATTGCCTTGACTTTACCAAGTTACTTCTACTACCACTGCTCGTTGCACTATTCTCATCCTAGGCATACCCTAGGGTATTCTTCTGACCTACTCTCTGCCATCAGCTGCATAAGAAGTCCATGTTATCTCACTCTAACTAGCTCGTGAATACCATTACATATTACTAAGACCAGATAACTCTTTGAATGAGAGGTCCTGCCCTACAACGGTTGGACTCAGACAAGAGCTGTGAAATCGAGCTAAACCTAACCTTCTGAATTATTTAGTCCTCATAATGTGGAACTTAACATATTCGTCTACTAGTTAATTAAAGATAACTAGAACTCCAAAAAACCAGAAAGCAAGCAGCATTCGGGCATTGAGTACCCAAACCAAGCATATCCTATCTAGGCCATCATATCACTGTCTACTCAGTTCTAGCATGAAATTCAATAAGCACATATAGCAGGAACATAAGACATCTCCATAGATCCTTTGTCCTAATCTAGAATGCAGTTCTCATAATCATATCATATCATAACATAAAATGTATGGGTATCTTGGGGAAAACTTACTTGAGCTCCGCCGGTCGCATGCATTAAACCTTGTTGTTTTCAAAGTTCTTTTCCCTTTTAAATTTCCTTTCAAACTCCTTTTTATAAAAATTATTTTACTTCGAAAATTTTCATACCATGTCCTTAGTTTGAGTTCAGACACACCCGAGAGTGCGCTCGAATCCCTCAAACCAAGGCTTTGATACCAACTTGTAACATCCCAATTTTCATGACCAAATTTCATTTTTAATTAAGTAGCTTATAAAATTGTTTACTGAAAAACATCATCAATATCATATCAACCCATAATCTCATAAGTCAAATGTCATAAAACATTTTATGGACTAATAATAATGTCAGAGTACAATCCCATGGATCCCAAAATGCAGAAATCATATGTGTGTGTGATGCGTTGCTACCATGCCAGCTCCTTCCCCTTTGATGAAGAGGTACCTGAAAACAAAACTAAAAACTGTAAGCACGTAGCTTAGTGAGTTCCCCCATCATACCACATACCATATAACAAACATACTGTCAGACAATTCTAGGGTGCCTGACATACCCATGTTAAGCCGTTCTGGGGTGCTTGACTTACCCATGTCAAGCTATTCTCGGGTGCTTGACTTACCCATGTCAAGCCATGCTGGGGTGCTTAACTTACCCGTCGGTTTATCTGAACCGACTACGGGGGACTATTTCACGCCCAACCACTACCACATAATAACATAACATAAACGTACTGCTAGGCATGCATGGGTACTTACTATCCCTTCGATATCTTTCAGCCGGTATCCGGGGACTATTTCACCCTACTACTACTAACACATATAATAGAGAATCCTAGCACATAAAGCATATCTGATAGTGACAACCCAGACGATTATCACAAAGACAATCATCTCATACGTAATCACCTACTGGTGGGCTGGTATTGGTGCTTTAGGCCCACCACTACTGGAAGGTAACTCACCTCGTAAAGCTGAGTGTCGAATCTCATAAAAAGTGATCTCTAACAGCTGATCCGATGACTTGCGGCTATCATAATCATAATGACACTCAATCAGAATCTATAACACTACTTAGGGTAAAATGACCATTTTACCCTCTCGGCCTAAATTGAACGATTCGTAAGGCCTAATGCTAACTTATTAAATCCAATGCACCCATGGCCCGTCAAAGGCTCCCTAAGGACCCACTAATGGCCCAATTTTCTAAATTGGGCCCAACCCTTCAAATGGGCATTTTCACAATTCTTATAAGTCCTTAGCCAAAAATGAAATAATCTCGAGTGGGCCAATACGGCCCAAAAGGCCCAATACTTCTAATTCCAAATTCCAAAGCCCAAAACTATTCTCCACATTGGGCCATGGGGACAAATAGTCCAGGGCCAATCCCCTAAGGCCCAAAAAGCCCAGTATAGCCACTGTGCCAGGTACGTGCGGTGTACTTGGCACGTACGCCCAGCGTACGCTGGCCTTGACCAGAACGAGGAGTTGAACCAGTACGCGCAGCGTACCAGGGTGTACACTAGACTTCATTTGTGACTTAATCCATTAAGTCTTGACGTCCAAAATGTTGATCCAAGTCCTTTAGGACCTCCTAATCCGTAAAATCACAAACTTTATGTGCTTGCATGCATGGTTGGGGTGAAAACATGATTTTTGTCCTTTTAACAAGCTTTATGACCATCAAACACTTGCATGGTTGTGGCTTAGCCATCAAGGTCTGATTTTTATGACTCTTAGTGCCTTTAAGAGCCCAAAAGGACAACTCTTATGGTTTGAAATCATTAAGATGCAAGAAGCCTCAACAACGAAGTCCAAAAGTGACCTTAAACATTTCTACAAACAAATCTAAAAATGTAATTGTCAAGTTTGGAACTTGACACCTCAAAAGGGTCAGAAATGATGCCGATCTCTTAGATCTACAAGCTCTTTGTTAATCGTTGCTCGTTCTTCAAGCTCCTTTCTCTTCCAAAGCAACAAAACTACATCAAGATACTCCCAAATGGCTTCCAAATCACAAGGACACACAAATATAGGTTAGGGTTTTCGTGGTGGCTGCCTAGAGGTGAGAGGGAGGCTGGATCAAAGGTATAAGGTCCTTTATATAGGCATGAAACCCTAAAAGTTAGGGTTTTAGACACTTCGCGCGTATGCTGTGCATACCCTTTGGTATGCTGGGTGTACGTGCATGGCCTCCTTACCCAATCCTCTTGAGTACGCGGCACATACCTGGCTTGGTACGCCCCCCGTAATGCCTTTCTCAACCCAAATCATAAAGGCCAACTATCTTGGCTCAAACCAAATACAACCCATTATTCAATAAAAAAAATTGTATTAATACCTGCAAATCCTAGATGTTACAGATTTAGTGGTTAAGATAAGTTAGGTTTTGTTATTGTGCTTAATTTAGACATGTCGAACTATAAAGTTGGAAACTTTGTGGTTTGGGATACTATTTTGGGCTAAGACTGAGGTTTAGACGTCGTGGCTTATGGAAATAAGACCTCAAAATGAAGTTGTTAGGATATCGCGTACGCTGGGCGTAACCTATCGAACGCAGGTCGTACGCCTAAAGGAGCCCGATTTGGATCTCAAGTATGCGGGGCGTACTTGGTCTGGGTTGACTTTCTTGACCCTTTGACTTTGACTAGGACTTTGACTAAGGTTGACCAAGTTTGATTTAAGGGTATTTGGGTATTTTGAGCAATAGTTGAGTCTTGGTCTCTATCTGTTAAATTGGTGACTTGTAGAGCCGGTATTTGGAGCAGTTCATCATTCAGCTTTTCATCAAACAGTGAAGCGAATTTTCCTCACTATACTTTCAGGTCGAAGGCACCAAGGCCGGCCCATTGGATTGGATATCCTGATATATAGGATGTTAGCATACGGTAGTGATCTGTAGATCTGCCTGTTGTCTGTTGACTGTTTATATGTGTATCTGTTATGTATATGTCGACATGTTATGGTTAGTTAGGTTAAGGCGGTCCTGCGTTTTGCTAAAGGCCAAGATACCCGGGGCGGTCCAGATAGACTGTAGGCCCTACGAGGCGGTCTAGTCAGGCTGAAGGCCCGACGAGCGATCCAGATAGGTTGTAGTCCCTGCGAGGCGGTCCAGTCATGCCAAAGGCTCGGGAGCGGTCCTGATAGGTTGTAGGCCCTATGAGGCGGTTCATTCAGGCTGAAGGATCATTTATGCATGTTGTGTTTGTTTTTTTATGTGGTGGTACTTTGGGGGAAACTTACTAAGCTTTGGCTTATTATTTTAGATTATTGTTTCATGTACTTCTGATGATCGCGGGAAGGTGAAGTCATGTCAATACACATCCTCTGTTTTTCTGGCTTTATGATTACTGGATACTCTGATATTGATAAATACTTAGGAAACAATGATTTTGTAAACATTTCATGATTTTGGGTTGTTTTGAAAAGTTTAAATTTGCTGTGATTTTTGGGATGTTACAATTTTTGTTAATTAATGTGGAGAATGGGAAGTGTTTGAGCCTGTTATCACTTCCAAGTACCAACTTAAGTAGAATTGAGTAAATATCATGTCATCTTTGAATCACATTCCTAAGTTGTCATACATAGAGTTGGAACCTTTATAATTTATGAATCTATTTTAACTAGTTAATCGTTTACTCGTTTCTTTATTCATTTTACTTGAATTATTGAATACCCCTTTTCTTTTTGGTAACCAAAGTACCTTACTCAGAAGGTATAAACATTAGTCTTGTGTCTCTGTGGATCGACTATGCTTATCATGTACTTCCTTTTAGTGCAATATAGCAGCGTTCTTTTGGAGTATATTGTACCCGTATCATTTTTTGGGTTTGAAATCTTAACAAATTGGATTCGTTTATGAGGAAATGGTGTTATTAATTGTTTATGACAAGATCTTTTCATACATGTACACCATTTCTAGTTGTCATAGAGAGAGAAGACTGCAAAGAGGTTACGAAAGTAAACCATTCCAGGGCTTTTTCATCATCCACCCCTCCAGTCATTAACATTTATGAGGACATAACCCTCTCAAGTGTATCCAAAACGGAAATAGAAACCTTCTCACTCTCACCTCAACCTTCCTCATCCATAAACACTTCTCCACCATCCTCTCCTACTAACAACATCCCATACTATACACCCGCAAAAACCTCAATTCCTGCATCTACCATAGGAGACCAGGGAGGAAATGGAGATAATAATAAAAACAACCGTGGTTCAGCAAACCCACCGAAGCAAACCCTTCGCCAAGGCAAGAGGTTACTCAACAACCTCTTTGTATCATATATCCGACTGTAACCAACCTTGAACTAAAATCCAAGCTTATACACCTCCTCCCAACCTTTAGAGGCATTAAAAACGAAGATCCCTACAAGTTCCTCATCGAATTCCATGTTGTGTATGTTGAATTAGTGTCTAAGTCCATAACTATTTTGGTATGTACTTGACCCGATGGTGCATGGTCCTTTTGGGTTGCCTTCACCAAAGCAACTTGATAGGATGAATTATGGAGAGAAAGGATTAAATATGATTTATTAATATATTATGGGAATAATAAATTAAAGTAGAAATCATATTGTTTAATTAATATTAGTCAAGAATTAATTAGTAATTAGTTTTGTGACTAAAAGAGATTAATTAAACTTAAGGGACTGGAATTGTAATTATAAGATAATTGCAATTTGGGCCATGGATTGTCTTGTATTAAGGAGTGGACGAATTCTATGGGGAAGGCCATAAGGAAATCGTCCAAGGCCTTAAGGAAAGGGATCCATGGGTTGCTTAGGGCTTAAGCATCCAAATTAGGGTTTCCTTGTTAGATAACCCTAATAGCCTCACTATATATATGACCCTTATGACCCAAAAACGTGGCTAAGCTTTATTCTAGGGTTTCACACGTTTTTGGGCAGCCTCCATCCTCTCTCCTCTTCATCCTCTTGCTTATGGTGTTTGTGAACCATTAGAGGAGTGACATTTGTGACTCTAGGCTTTCTAAAGTCAATACAAGGAGATTTGGGATTGTTATTACTACATAACAATCAAGGTAACATCTTAAACCCATTCTTATGTTAATATGATTACTTGTATGCTAGAATTAGGGTTTATAGTCTTGGATAATTTGCATGTACAATAGAGAAACCTAGATCCAAGCATTAGGGTTTGTATGAGCACATAGGATGTTCTTAGGACCAAAACCCATCAGTGGTATCAGAGCCTAGACTGGTTTCTATTGTATTGATGCATTATATGATTGAAAAATTCGATTTTTGTGGTTCTGGAGGCTGGACTCGCCGAGTCCATAGATGAACTCGCCGAGTCCATGCTGACTCGACGAGTCCATGCCTGACTCGGCGAGTTGGCTCGTCAGAAGAAGGGAAAACCGGGATTTCTTGCTGTTTTTGCTTAAGGATAGTTGCCTTATCATATTAGATCAATATAAATCCGATTTTATGATCTATTTGACTATATTGTTGATCTAATTGAAGATATTTATCAATTAATAAAATATTTGTTTCCCTATGTGATAATTGATTAATTATTTTGATTAAATGGATAAATTGTTTTGCAAGAAATCATTAAATGAATCAAATATGGATAATTATGTGATTACTTGTTAATTTAGATTATTTGTTATTTGATCCTTGTGTTATAAAAAGTTTCATATTTTCCCCTTTAGGTTTTATAGTTTAAATTTGAACCCAAAAGTTTTGTTGTTTTGAAATTTAAATAGTTAAAACCCTAATGTTTTGAAAAAGGTTTCAAAACTTTCCCTCAAGTTTTGGAATTTAAATTAATTGTTTAATTTTGATGTATATTTAAATTCTAAGCCCTAATGTTTTGAAATGTTTCAAAACTTGCCCTCAAATTTTGGAATTTAAAAGTTGATTAAAAGTTTAATTAGGAATGTTAAATTCTAAAACCCTAGTATTGTTTTGAAAAAGTTCAAATTACACCCTTATGGTTTTATTAATTAATTAAGGTGTATAATTAAAAGAGGTTTAATAAATCCATAAAAGTTTTGGTTTACAATTTAATTGAATTAAAAGTATAATTGTTAAATTTGACCACCTAATATTTTAAAAGTGTAAAATACACCCTATACTATATATAACATTAAAAGTCTAACATTATATATATGTATGAGTAAAAGTCAGTCTTACCGTTAGTAGGCCTCATTAACGAAGCTGGTCTATAAGGGGTGTTTAAGGATATTGCCTATAAAATGGCGATTGAATGGGTATCCACTCTTACCCACCGCAGTCTTGACTAGTGGAGGGTCGTTAGCCGAACGGGTAGGATAGGACGAAAACCTTCCATTATAAGTATAATGAATTACAAAAGTAACTAAGTGTTTTCATAAAATTCCCAATCTTAGTTACTTAGGAAAAATTGAATTGATGCAATTCCATGAAATTACACTTTGTGTCCTTGCGAAGACGTTAGTGGAGCGTGTGTGGTTTACCGGCACACTAAATGGTTCTAAGCAAAGGTAGCAAAGGGTGACTCAATGTTTGTCATAGTTCGGTGGAGCGTGTGTAGTTTACCGGCACATTGAATAGGTGACTGTAACATGTGAGGGCACCATGTAAGTTTGCATGGTTATTCACACCCGCTTTGTGATCCTCGGCATCCCAGTCACAAACATGAGGGGCATATAGAGATTTAAATATGCCATTGAAATGTTCAATGAATCTCAAAGGATCTAGGAGTTTTCATAGATTTAAAACTTATATTTCTTTTTCATTTTTCATGGTGGAAATTAGTGAATCATCATTCACTTACCTTCAAATGTTCTGCAATTTGGGTTACGACATCCCTCTCCCGAGTTGTAGAATATTGTGTTGGGTCCTAGCCTTAGTATCTCATTTGGGTGATTTAATAAGGACTCAATCAATCAACTAACTCGAATTCGTTTTCTCCCGTTTTGTAGATGTCAATGTTCGACAACTATGGTCTTCCCAAATCTCGTGGAACAAGCATTCCACATGAAGATGATATTCCACGATTCGATCGAGGAATAAGAGATCATGCTTCACTTCCTCCACTTCCTCCAATTTTTCTCCGTAACCCACAAGTTCGAAGGCTTGAAAAGTTCAAGCTCACTCAAGCCCTTTTGGCAAGTAAACATAAAGAAGGAAAGTCGGTGTGTGCACACGTCCTAGGGATGAAGTCACACATTGATAGGTTAAGAATGTTGGGATCCTTTGTTTGTGAAGAGATGGCTGTTGATTGGGTTCTTCAGTCACTTCCTAACTAATATAGTGAGTTCGTAAGAGAGTACTATATGATAAACCGCGACGTGACCCTTATAGATCTCACCTATATGCTTATTGCTGCTGAATCAGCAATGGTTTGGCGTAATAGAAAAGCAAAGTTGATTGGTGAATCTGCCTTCAAGACCTCTATGGATATGGACAATGGCAACGTAAGACATGCTATGATCGAAAAGTTTGATCATAAGAGAAAGGCAATGTCTGAAGTAGTTCCATGTCATGTTCCAAAAGAGTCAATTTGCTTTTATTGCCAAGAGAAAGCGCATTGGAGACGAAGCTGCCGCATTTACCTAAGAGATCTAAGAGATGGGAGAGTCAAAACGTATGGCTCTAATATAGGTAAAATCCATTAACTAACTCTTTTAAGCTTCTATTCTAGATGCTTAATAGATAATGTGATAAGATTACAATTGATGTTTTGTAGGATCGAAGAAAAGAAAGGAAGCTTAAGGGAAGAAGTGAGCAGAATCTAACCGTGAAGGAATGGATTTCGATCACATTTCTCAAAGATTAGATTATTGAGCTACTACTTAGAGTTAGAATTAGACTGCGAAGAAAGATGTATTAGCATAGTTTATCAAAGAATTGCATTGTAAGGACAAATTTTTTCCGCAATGAAATAAATTTTGATTTTATATTATTTATTTATCCTTGCAATGGCGTGTATGAAAAATTGATGTTTGAATGTTTCTAATATTAGCAATAATGGATTTGGTTGTTAGTTAAGTTATTTGTGGAAATGTCGAGAATTTACCAAACAGGGAAAATTTCTCATCACCCAAGTTTCAATTGGACAGAAACTTGGAATCATGCAACTTGGTTGCACGATGAATGAGAAATTCCGTATTTGGAAATTAGACTAATTCATTGACAAAGTGTCAAGTGAAGGACTAGGAGATCGAGTACACAAAGTTGTGTGTTGATCATAGTCCACCATGAGAGTAACAAAGATATTCGTCATGTTTTACTAAAGGTTTAGTAAATATGATTATACTCATAAGATTAAGTGTAATTCAGAATTGATTAAAAAGGTTTAAATCAATAGCAAAACAAATAACAAGAATCAAGTAGGCAGAAAGATAAAAGTTTCTCCATTCTAAGAAGCAGGGAGAGTACCTTTTATGCTTTATGACAGGTCTTAATGATTAAGAACCATATCTCAACTGATCCTCTAAGTGAGTCTCAGTACAATTATATGTCTAAGAAGAGGAATCAAGAATTGAAGAAATGGTTAAATCAAGAAGTCAATCATACTTCGTTCCAAAACAAGTCTTAGAGTTAAGATTGTGAAATTGAGTGATAAGTATTAAGAAGGTTTATAACATTCATCAAATGTGGAAAGTTGTGATGTCTTGGATATGACGAAGACCAACTAGGACCAATTTATGAAGTGTTTTGATAAAAACTACACTAACTCTTGAATATTTGTTTGTCAAGAAATGTTTATTGACAAGAGAATCTTATATGTCAAGGAGTCATTGGGAGTCTTAATGGTCTTGAAAGGTTTCAAGAACAAATCAAAATAAACCTTATCGATCATCACTAGCACACAAGTTGACGTTTACAACCTATTGTGTTGACACTATTTTGTTTCTATGCCATTCCAATTGAGTCTATTATGCATGTGAGTTCTATGAGTTCTCATTTGAATGCATAAAAGGCAGGCACCTTGATCAATGGGAAGTACATTGATAGGAAAAGGTGAGTTGCTTAACTACTTGGAAGACATGGTGGGCAGCTGTGCTACCATAAGGCAAGAAATCGAGATTAAGAAAGTTCGATCCATATGAGTTTGAATTTGTCGTAAACTTTGGTTTTGACAAATTCACATGGATAGGAACAAATACACCGTTTAAATCTAAGTTTCATAGGATTTCCTCCTTCATGAAAATGATTGTGAGGAAATACTTGTTGGATAAGGTGTCTAAGTCCATAACTATTTCGGGCTTGTACTTGACCCGACCCAGCATGGTCCATTTGGGTTGCATGGCACCATGCAATTGGATAGACTAAATGAGAGAAATAACAATTGGAGATTATTAATATATTATAAGTTCTAATATATTAATAATATTATTTAATTAGTTGATCAAAGAATTAATTTGGAATTAATTAAGTGATCAAAGGATAACTAATTAAATATATGGGTTGATTATGTAAATCATCCATATCTTGTATAGTGGGCTAAGAGGCTCCATGGATTACCAAGTTGGGTTCTACCCATAGGATGCTCTATGGATGCTCCATGGGAGTTACAAACCCATGGGTCATGGAAATGAAGAGTCATGACACATTAGGGTTTACATGGTGTAACCCTAGATGTGCCAACACTATATAAGAGTCCCATTCTCCACAAAATTGGTAACACAAGTTGAACACTAAGAAACTAGAGGGCTTGGCCGATTTTGAGAAGTGTGTGTTATCTCAAGAGTCTTTCCAAGAGCATTTGGTGTTGTGTGAAGCATTTGAGGCATCACACTTGGGGTGCTAGGCTCACAAGGTTTCAAGGAACACAAGCAACAACAAGGTAAGTTATTCTATCTATGATTCAAGTTAAAATTGTTCCCCATGTATGCTAGATAGGAATATAACCTTGGAATTCAACTTTGCATGATAATTAGACAAACATAGATCCAAGGTTATTAGGGTTGCATGTACACTTAGGAAGTGTTAGAATGCTCAAAACCCATCAGTAGTATCAGAGCCTAGGCTTGTTTGTTTGTTATTTGTGCTTAAAAGTTGAAGAAAGTCGAAAATCTTGTTGTCTGACTGATGGACTCGGCGAGTCCATGGGGAGGACTCGTTGAGTTCATGTGTATCTTCAACCTACTCGGCGAGTAGGTTTATGCACTCGGCGAGTAGGGTCGACAGAGTGCAGAATTTCGACTTGAGTTGCTGGAAATGGATTAGAATCATTACCCTAAAATGTTTTGGTACTTGAAAACTTGTTTTAGAAGGTGTAATGTCTTTTCTAACTCATTTACAACAACTAGTTATCAAAATTACAAAGATTAAATGTGATTTTGATTCTTGAAAGTGTTCATATTCATATTCTTGTTCTTATGATGTTTAGATGATCATAGGAATTATTTGTAACCTATGTGGTAGATTAATTCATGATCATAATGTGTTTTAATGGAGTCCATAACTTGTCCTCAAGTTATGGAAAACCAAAAGTCTCTTGGATTAAAAAACCATTAAAAGAACACAAGAGTTAGGAAAAATGAAAAGTCCTCATTTTATTACTCTATTAAACTCATAAGTTACAAGAAATGAAAAGTTTTGAAAGTTTACAAAACTTGCCCTCAAGTTTTGGAACAAGTAAAGTTAAGTTAAAACTTTAGTTCCAACCCCTAGATTTTTAAAAGTTAAAATTCAACCCTTATACTTATATTATTATAATTTAATAATTATATATATATGTATAAGAACAAAGTCGTCTTACCGCTAGTACGCCTCATTCACGAAGCCGGTCTATAAGGTGGGTATAAGGTTGTTGCCTATAAAATGGTGACTTAATGGGTGTCCACTCTCACCCACCGCTTGCTTGATCGGTGGAGGGTCGTTAGCCGAACGGGTAAGACAAGGACTTATTAATTCTCATTCAAAGTATGATGAATATTATAAAGTAACTAAATGTTTTATTAAATTCCTAATCTTAGTTACTTTAGGAAAAAATGTGAATAAGGTGCTATTCCATGAAACTACACTTTACACTTTGATTAAGTCGTTGGTGGAGCGTGTGTGGTTAACCGGCACACTAACTTGGACTTAACAAGGTAGGTAAAGGGTGACTTAGGGTTTATTATAGTATCGATGGAGCGTGTGTGGTTAACCGGCACATCGATTGAGTGATAAACTTTAAGGGTACCAAGTGATTTGCATGGTTACTTCACACCTCGTTTTGTGATCCTCGGTATCCCAGTCACAAAACTTGGAGGGCACACTCGAGATTGAAACATGCCTTTGAAAAGTTCATTGAATCTCAAAGAATCTAGGAATTTCTAAGAACCATTCAAAAACCTAATACTAAAATATTGCGGTTTTCGTGGTGGAAATTGGTGAATCGTCATTCACCTACCTTTCAAATATGATATAGCTTAGATTACGGCATACCTCTTCTAAGTTATATTATATTGTGATTGGATCCTAGCCTTAATATTACATTTGGGTGTTTTATTAAGGACTCTCTTATATCTAAACTAATCTTGTCCTCTTTCCTTCAGATGTCTTTCAACAATGCTTCTGGCTCTAATCCTAATGGCTCCTTTACCCTTATGAACTTGTGTGGGAAAGTCACCTTTGATGGATCCAACTTCAATGAGTGGATCAGAAACATCAGGATGATTACCCGCTACGAGGACAAAGAATATGTCCTTGACAAGGAGCTTAAGGAGATTGATGAGTCCACTGCAACTCCTCAGGAGATCGCTGAATTTCGGGCACATGAAAGGGATGCTACGAAAGTGGCTTGCATCATGACGGCCACGATGACAGCAGAACTCCAAAAGTCTTATGAGGATTTCTACCCTTATGACATGCACCAAGATTTGATGGAAAGATACCATCAAAGTGCAAGACAAGAGAGGTATGAAATCATCTGCTCCATGATAACAACCATGATGAAGGACGGGGAATCCGTCACGAGCCACATGCAGAAAATGCAAAGGTATGTGGATCGTTTGCTGAAGCTTAATGTGAACTTCCCGGAGGATCTTGCAATAGATATTATTTTGCATTCCTTACCATCGTGCTATGATCAATTCCGCATGACATATCACATGAACAAGGAAGAAGTCACCCTCAGCAAACTTCAGGGACTTCTCAAGACCGCAGAATCAGGTCTTAAGGGGAAGTCGGTTGCTATCACTCCTACTCAAAACTCTACTCCGGTTTTGGCAATTGGGAAGAATCGATGGAGGAAGAGAAAGAGATCTTCGAAGGGTACCAAGGCTCGGACCCTTGATGGCTCTTCTTCAAGTGGAACCAAGAAAGGTTTCATTACTCCTTCTTCTGACCCAAAAGAGGCTGAATGCTTCTATTGCCATGAAAAAGCTCATTGGAAGCGAAACTGCCCAAAATACCAGCAAGATGTGAAGGATGGGAAAGTTAAACCCAACCATGCAGGTATTTACACTATCATTTCTAATAACTCACCCCATTCTAATTCTTGGGTCCTTGATACCGGGTGTGGTATTCACATTTGTTGTGACTTGCAGGGACTAAGAAGAAGTGAGGATGTGGAGCAAGGAAGGATAAACTTGATCATGGGGAATAGGAAAGCTATACCTGTTACCAAGATTGGAGTTTATACTTTATTGCTAAGTAGTGGGTTTAGTTTAGATCTGAATAAGTGTTGTTATTCGCCAGGAATGGCAAGAAATATTATTTCCTTTCATGCTTTGTACAAACAAGGGTTTACCTTTTCATTTAATAATGAAGTTGGTTCTATTGATGCTTTCTTTAATAATGTTCTTTATTTTAAAGCATTACCTTGTGATGGTGTGTATGAAGCTGTATCTGTTGTAGATAACTTAGGAAATAATGTTTTGTGTATTGATTCTACTAATAATAACTTGGATAAAGCATCATTATGGCATTGTCGTCTTGGACATATAAGCAAGAAGCGCATAGGCCAACTCCAAAAGGATGGAGTCTTGGAGTAGTTTGACCTAAAGTCAGATGATAGTTGCGAATCATGCTTACTTGGAAAAATGACAAAGTCACCCTTCACAGGTTCGTGTGAGAGGGGTGAAGGTTTGTTGGACCTTATACACACGGATGTGTGTGGACCATTCAAACATGCCACAAGGGATGCTAATCGTTATTATTTGACTTTTACTGATGATTATAGTAGATATGGATATTTCTACTTGATCAAGCATAAGTCAGAGACTTTCGAGAGGTTTAAGGAATTTAAACAGGAAGTCGAGAATCAATTGGGCAGGAACATTAAGATGCTTCGATCCGATCGTGGTGGTGAGTATCTTAGTTCAGAGTTCCTCGACTATCTAAGGGAATGTGGGATAGTCTCACAATTGACACCTCCCAGGACACCACAGTTGAATGGTGTGGCTGAGAGGCGTAATCGAACCTTGTTAGATATGGTTCATTCCATGATGAGTCGAGCTACGCTACCAATCTCATTCTGGGGGTATGCCTTAGAGACTGCCGCCCATATTCTTAATCTAGTCCCTACAAAGAAAGTTGCCAAAACTCCTCACGAGATGTGGACTGGTAAAGTACCTAAACTAGACCACATCAAGATTTGGGGTTGCGAGGCTTTCGTGAGACGCGAGACTCATGATAAGCTCGAACCTCGAAGCGAGAGGTGTATTTTCATCGGTTACCCACAGCGATCCTTTGGTTACCTCTTCTACAGACCTAGTGACAATGTGGTCTTTGTAGCAAGAAGAGGTGTCTTTCGAGAAAGAAAGTTTATAAGCCAAGGAGACAGTGGGAGGCAAATTGATCTTGAAGAAATTCAAGAATCAAGCGGTGAAGGAACTTCAAACTCTAGCCCTCAACTTGAGGAGGAAACTCCTGTTGAGCCAATTGACAAATCTGTACCTCTGAGACGTTCCACAAGAGTTAGGAGTGCACCTGAGCATTACTATGGATTCCATATTACTGCAGAAGGTGAGACACTTATTAGTGAAGGGACACTAGTAAGTCAAGATGACCCTAACAGCTACGAGGAAGCCATGGGAGGCCCCGAGTCTGCTAAATGGAAAGAGGCTATGGATAGCGAGATACAATCCATGTATGACAATCAAGTTTGGAACTTGGTTGAAAATGTACCAGGTCGTAAGACAGTAGGGTGCAAATGGGTCTTCAAGAAGAAGACCGACATGGATGGTAAAGTACACACTTATAAGGCTAGACTGGTTGCAAAGGGCTTCTCTCAAATTCCTGGAGTGGATTATGATGAGACCTTTTCTCCGGTAGCCAAGATTAAGTCTATTCGGGTTCTGTTAGCCATAGCTGCATTTCATGACTATGAAATATGGCAGATGGATGTCAAAACCGCTTTCCTTAATGGAAAGTTGGCTGAAGATGTTTACATGAGTCAGCCAGAGGGTTTTGTCAGCAACGAGTACCCAAATAGAGTGTGTAAGCTTGAGAAATCCATTTATGGATTGAAGCAAGCACCTCGCAGATGGAATCTTTGCTTTGATGAAAAGGTCAAGGAATTTGGCTTTTCTAGGAGTGAAGATGAATCTTGTGTGTATGTCAAGGCTAGTGGGAGTATAGTTAGCTTTTTTGGTATTGTATGTGGATGACATACTACTCATAGGAAATGACATTCCAACCCTGCAGGAAGTAAAGTCTTGGCTTGGGAAGTGTTTCGCTATGAAGGACCTTGGTGAAGCTACCTATATTCTAGGGTTAAGGATCTTGAGAGATCGGAGTAAAAGACTAATTGGACTTAGTCAGAGTACCTACTTGGATAAGGTGCTGAAGAGATTCAGCATGCAGGATTCCAAGAAAGGAGAGTTACCCATCCAGAGTAACACCAGATTGAGTAAGACACAAAGCCCTAGCACTGAGGCTGAGATAGAAGAAATGAGTCGAACACCTTACGCTTCGGCTGTAGGATCGATCATGTATGCTATGACGTGTACTCAACCCGATGTAGCTTTTGCCTTGAGCATGGTTAGCAGGTATCAGGCGAACCCTGGCAAAGCACACTGGACTGCGGTAAAGAATATCCTCAAGTACCTACGAAGGACTAAGGACTAGGTCCTTACCCTCGGTGGGAGTGATGACTTGAGAGTTGTTGGGTATAGTGATGCTAGCTTCCAGACTGATAGGGATAATTTCCGCTCTCAGTCGGGCTGGGTCTTTACCCTAAACGGAGGAGCAATTTCTTGGAAGAGTTCCAAGCAAGAGACAGTGGCAGATTCTACTTGTGAATCAGAGTATATTGCAGCTAGTGAAGCAGCAAAGGAGGCGATATGGCTGAAGAACTTCATTGGAGACCTTGGAGTTGTACCAGCTATTAAAGAGCCAATGGAAATTTTCTGTGATAGTGAAAGTGCTGTTGCCTTAGCCAAGGAACCAAGGGATCACGGGAGATCCAGACACATCGACAGAAAATACCATTTCATCAGACATCGGATCGAAGAAGGACTCCTCGTGGCAAAGAGGGTATCATCGGATGAGAACCCAGCAGATCCCCTCACGAAGGGACTGAGTAGGGTTAAGCATCTTCAGCATGCTCGGAGCATAGGGCTGAAGGATGATATAAGTTTTAGTAGTTAGATAACCCGGAAATTTGTAAAGTGTAATTGACATTTGATGATGAATAAAAGGTGTTTTATTTATGAGTAAAGTGTTGCTATCTCTTGTCAATCGTTTACTATATTTCTTTTGCATGTTTTGACTTCCAGAATAATTTTGTTTGGTATAACATATTATTCAAACCTCCACAGTCGGTCATATGTTGGAAGTAGATATGAATCAAGACTGTCATGTTTGGTTGTAGAGGTCTTGGACAAGGCTACAACAATCATGAGTGCTCATAAGTTCTGAGCATTGGACACAACCCACGCTCACTGGAATCACTTCATGGAATTTTATCTCGAGTGATCGTGAGACGGTAATATCATATAAGTCTTCAAACCTAGAGATATGATTTGTTACTTACAAGTTGGTTATGTATTGACTGTACGAAACCGCATTGGTAACTCGATGTTATAAAACGTACTTTTGTGTGTAATTCAACAAGCGGTAGAACAAACATATGAGTCGAAGTTTATCTGTTTCTTCTTAGATTAGAAGCTGGTATCTGGGCCCCTCGATGATTTTGTTTTGACCCATGTACCGGGCCCGGTCAGAACTAAGTTGATGTGTTCAATTAAGTTCTATGTCAAACAAATCGGAAATCGGGAAACAAATGCTGGACAATAAGCAAGACATGTTCCATGTATTTGTCCGGCTGATATCTAGAACAGAGGATTATATGATCACTTATCTTAAATGGCGTATCATCATCTTCTCAGTTCCGAGAGACCTTGAAAGAGCTACGATTGTCGGTCGGTTCCTGAAGTACTAGAGATATAGTTATTAGACTTATCCAAGTGGGAGACTGTTGGATAAGGTGTCTAAGTCCATAACTATTTCGGGCTTGTACTTGACCCGACCCGGCATGGTCCATTTGGGTTGCATGGCACCATGCAATTGGATAGACTAAATGAGAGAAATAACAATTGGAGATTATTAATATATTATAAGTTCTAATATATTAATAATATTATTTAATTAGTTGATCAAAGAATTAATTTGGAATTAATTAAGTGATCAAAGGATAACTAATTAAATATATGGGTTGATTATGTAAATCATCCATATCTTGTATAGTGGGCTAAGAGGCTCCATGGATTATCAAGTTGGGTTCTACCCATAGGATGCTCCATGGATGCTCCATGGGAGTTACAAACCCATGGGTCATGGAAATGAAGAGTCATGACACATTAGGGTTTACATGGTGTAACCCTAGATGTGCCAACACTATATAAGAGTCCCATTCTCCACAAAATTGGTAACACAAGTTGAACACTAAGAAACTAGAGGGCTTGGCCGATTTTGAGAAGTGTGTGTTATCTCAAGAGTCTTTCCAAGAGCATTTGGTGTTGTGTGAAGCATTTGAGGCATCACAGTTGGGGTGCTAGGCTCACAAGGTTTCAAGGAACACAAGCAACAACAAGGTAAGTTATTCTATCTATGATTCAAGTTAAAATTGTTCCCCATGTATGCTAGATAGGAATATAACCTTGGAATTCAACTTTGCATGATAATTAGACAAACATAGATCCAAGGTTATTAGGGTTGCATGTACACTTAGGAAGTGTTAGAATGCTCAAAACCCATCAATACTTTCATTAAGAAAGATTTTAAGAAGATAGTGATTGTAAAATTGCATTCTCGAATTCGATTATGGTTACGGTATCCCTTTCCATAATTTGAATTGTGAGGTTTGGCAATTGTTTAGACACACATATGAACTATCTAAGGCAAAGGTGTATAAGTTCAAGAAGCCTTGATAAAAGATTATCAAAGCACTAAGTATTAGAAATATGAACTTAAGAAATTCAATAAGCATTGTTTTTCTGAAAGTTAAGTTGTTTCTAAATACATGTCAAAGCTAGTGGGAGCATAAGTGTTATGTTTATAATAATGATCATGATAGTGGGAGCATAAATGTTATGATTGTATGATTATTAAGGCACGTATTGCAAGTTGGCAATATTAATTATAGAAAACAAGAGTTATACCTTGCAAAGTCATAAGGGTTGTAAAGTTGTTTTGCTATAATTAAGGGACAGAATATTATGCTTCATTTCAAATCTAAAGGCTTAGGTTGTGGAATGTTAATAACTTAGTCAAAGAAACATAGTGTGTTCTTAAAATTTCGATTATGATTACGGCATTCCTCTTCACAATTCGAATTTTGAGAACATAGCAAATAAAACATTATGGCAAAAGATTGATAAAGTATCAAATCTTTATGTAAGACATTATGCATCATGTCCCATATGCTTCGGGTATAGGATCGATTGCAAATGCTATAATATTTGACCATTCTAAATTTTTTTTTCCAAATGTCGAGCGCATTTAGAAGGAAAAAGGACAAGAATCAGTTTTGACTAAAATAATTAAACAACTATCAAAGGACAATCCAAAGTTCGCCGAGGATTGGTCGCTTGTGAGTAGTTAGAAGTATAGTATTGGAAGATATGGAAATGTTTCCATATTGGATGGACCATATCGACATTATTATGCATAGATAAGATTCTATTAAGAATGAGTTGTCATATGGAAAATATGGAAACGTGTCCATATTGGGAATTGAAAATCTATGTCTAGATTAGAAACTTTTATGCAAAAGGATGTTCAAAGGAATGTACTTTGAGTGAGAGACATCATATCTAAGGAATTGTATTGCAACAATCTCCGATAGAGGACTTTGTAATATCATTGGCAATAGTCTTTGTGACTTTTGTGCTATGACATTACGAAAGGATCATTGCATAAAATGTTAGAATCTAACGTATTCTATAAGTGGCAAGAATTTGATATTCTTTCACTTATAAAAAAAATATTTGGAGTTGTGAAATGAGTATGATTGGAAATGTGTTCATTTGATCTATTTCACAAAGTAAGAACCCTAGGTAAACATTGTGTACATGCTAAAAGCATGTGACAAGTGTAGTAATTCAAGTAAGAAGTTGATTACCCGAGACAACAAATAATGAGTAATCGATATGGTGATAAATAAAAGGTGTTTTATTTATGCTCAAAGGTTTGAGGCTATATGGGATTAGTATTATCCTTGTGTTTCACTTTGCATGTTTTGACTTCCAGAATAATTTAATTGGTTAAGAACAGTCAAATTATTCAAACGGGCCACAGTCGTTCATATATTGGAAGTAGATATGAAAGAAGACTGTCGTGAATTGGTGTGTGGATTGTCTAAAGTGTAATATACATAAGCAAATGTTTGCTGCAACATTCATGAGTGCTTATGAATAATATTTGAGCATTGGATTAAACCCACGCTCACTTGGATCACTCCATGAATTGGATCACAAGTGATTGGTGAGACGATAACATCTTATATTCTTGAAACCGAGATGTGTGAGTTGTATCTTGCGAATCGGTTGCACATTGATAATATGTAAACGCACTAGTAACTTGGTGTCATAAAACATATTGTTGTGTGTGATTCGGTGACTAAGTGCAAGCGAGCATTGAGTCAAAGTTTATCTGTTCCTTTTATGCAATGAAGGATAAAAGCGATATCTTTGGGCCCCTCGATGATTTAGTGATGACAAACGTAAATGCTCGACCGGGCTAGGGATAATTTGATTTGTTCAATTAGTCAGTCGTCATAAATCGGAAGTCGAGAAATAGTACAAAGAGAATGATTTGAAATCATATCTCATATGATATCTAGAATGGAGGAATATATGATTCCTTATCTAAAGGACACGCGTATCTGATAGCATCAGAGTTGACAGCGGCTTTGGAAAGCTACGATTGTAGATCAGGATCTGAAGTCATATGCATAATAGTTATTAGACTTATCCAAGTGGGAGACTGTTGGATTAGTGTCTAAGTCCATAACTATTTTGGTATGTACTTGACCCGATGGTGCATGGTCCTTTTGGGTTGCCTTCACCAAAGCAACTTGATAGGATGAATTATGGAGAGAAAGGATTAAATATGATTTATTAATATGTTATGGGAATAATATATTAAAGGAGAAATCATATTGTTTAATTAATATTAGTCAAGAATTAATTAGTAATTAGTTTTGTGACTAAAAGAGATTAATTAAACTTAAGGGACTGGAATTGTAATTATAAGATAATTGCAATTTGGGCCATGGATTGCCTTGTATTAAGGAGTGGACGAATTCTATGGGGAAGCCCATAAGGAAATCGTCCAAGGCCTTAAGGAAATGGATCCATGGGTTGCTTAGGGCTTAAGCATCCAAATTAGGGTTTCCTTGTTAGATAAACCTAATAGCCTCACTATATATATGACCCTTATGACCCAAAAACGTGGCTAAGCTTTATTCTAGGGTTTCACACGTTTTTGGGCAGCCTCCATCCTCTCTCCTCTTCATCCTCTTGCTTATGGTGTTTGTGAACCATTAGAGGAGTGACATTTGTGACTCTAGGCTTTCTAAAGTCAATACAAGGAGATTTGGGATTGTTATTACTACATAACAATCAAGGTAACATCTTAAACCCATTCTTATGTTAATATGATTACTTGTATGCTAGAATTATGGTTTATAGCCTTGGATAATTTGCATGTACAATAGAGAAACCTATATCCAAGCATTAGGGTTTGTATGAGCACATAGGATGTTCTTAGGACCAAAACCCATCAGTGTATGTTGGCATGAAACCACATAATGTCACGGAGGATTAAATCAAGCTTAGGTCATTTCCCTTTGCAACGGAAGATGGAGCTAAAGACTGGCTTTATGATCTCCCACCGGGGAAGGCCAATAAATGGGTGGAACTTGCACGCCTCTTATCAGACAAATACTTCCTAGAGATGAAGGCCTCATCCCTAAGAAGAGAGATAATTAGGATCAAACAACACAAGAGAGAAGCCTTTCATACATACCAGGAAATGTTTAAAAAGTTTTGTGCGCGTTGATCATAGCATGGTATTAGTGAATACCAAATCCTTGAATACTTTATTGAAGACATGAACCCTTGGTAAAGGAAACTTCTTAATGCCTCAAGTGGAACGTATTTGACTGATAAGACCCCCCACCGAGATACGTCATCTTTGTTGGGTTTTGAGCAATCTAACACTTCCTAAGTGTGCATGCAACCCTAATAAACCTTGGATCTATGTTTTCTTCTAAAATACATGCAAATAATAACTTCCAAGGTTTCTTCCTAACTAGCATAGCATAAGGATTATGAATCATAAAAGTACTAGTAGAAATACATACCTTTTGATGATGGTTGATTGTTTGGAGTTTGAGAGCCAAGCACCAATAGTGTGAATGCCTCAAATGGAATGACAAATCACCATAAACACTTGGAAAACTTTGAGACAGTAGTATACTTTCTTGTGGAATCGGCCACCACTAAGTCTCACACTCCTAGTGTCACATTTCTTGCATCATATGCTTCTTTATATAGTGTGCATGGTTAGGGTGAAACCCTAATAACCCATGTCTTTTCCTTTCCAAGGATCCATGGGTTAAAAGCTCCATGGATCATCCATGGACTTTCATATTAGCTTATCCCATTAACAAATGAGTATTAGCCCACACTATATAAAATATAATAGCCCATAATTTAATCAGTCTTCTTTTTAATCTCTAAATTAATTCATAATTAATTGAAGACTAAAACTAATTAAATAACATGATTTCATATTAATATATTATAACTTATAATATATTAATAAATCGTAAGTATACAATTCTCATAAAATTATCCATAAATCGTTTGGGTGAAGTGCAACCCAAATGGACCATACCGAGCCGGGTCAAGTATGTACCAAATAAGTTATGGACTTAGACACCTTATCCAACAGACTCCCACTTGGATAAGTCTAATAACTATATTTGCATATGTTACTTTAGGAACCAACCAGCAATCGTAGCTCTCGAAAACTCTGTTGAACTATGAAGCGCCATTTTAGATAAGTGATCATATAATCCTCTGTTCTCATGATATCAGTCGGACAAATACATGGAACAACGTCGTACTTATTGTCCAACAGTTTGTTTCCCGATTTCCGATTTGTTTGACAAAGAACTTAATCGAACACATCAATTTAGTTATGACCGGCCGGTACATAGGTCACAACAAAATCATCGAGGGGCCTAGATATCGCTTCTATTTCTAGAAGGAACATATAAACTTCGACTCATATGCTTGTTCTACTACTTGTTGAATTGTACACAAAGGCACGTTTGATAACATCAAGTTACTGATGCGTTTACGTGCAATTAATGCACAACCAACTCATAGGTAACAACTCATATCTCTAGGTTTGAAGATTTATATGATATTACCGTCTCACGATCACTCGAGATAAATTCCATGAAGTGATACAAGTGAGCGTGGGTTTATTCCAATACTCATAACTTATGAGCACTCATGAATGTTGTAACAACCATTGCTATGACTAAACCCATTTAGCCATCTACAAACTCGATTCATGATAGTCTTGATTCATACCTACTTCCAACATATGAACGACTGTGGAGTGTTTAAATAACTTAGTCATTCTTAAAGAATAACCTAGCTATTTTGGAAGTCAAAACATGCAAAGTGAAACACAATAATAATCGAATCCAATATGGTCTCAGAACCCTTTTGAATATAAATAGAACAACCTTTTATTTATCACCATATTTATTACACATTATTCATTGTATAATGTTTCAAACAATCAACTTAAGACTTGAATAAAACAACAGTCGTCCCATGCTCCTAGCATGTACCCTTTGTTTTTCTAAACAATAGGTATGCCATACTCCAAGTATGCACACTATGTTTGTCTATGATCCTTACATTGTGATGTAGTTCAATTGAACATGATTCCAATGATACTCATTTCACAATCCCAAATCCTTATTGTAAATGTGAGAATCCCCGATTCCTATCATTTACCAAAAAAACTGTTAGATTTTAAACTTTTATGCAATGTTCCTCTTGTAATGATTATGCACAAAGTCACCAAAACCTTGTCACCAGTCATTACAGAGTATTCCAAAGAAGGTCAACCTCTATGGAACGGAAGTCTCATTTTCAAAGTACATTGCTTTGAACATCCTTCTTGCATTAAGGTTTTCTAATCTTACATAGATTGAATAACTTCCACCTATGGAGACATTTCCATAGTCCCATTTTAACTATCACTTCCGAACAAGAGTTACTTCTTTTCACAATATGTCAATATGGTCCTTTCCGACAACTTACATCATACTTCCAACTTTCCCTGAGCAACCAATCTTTGGCGAACCTCATATTGTCCTCGACAATTGCTTAATCACTTTAGTCATATCCAGTTCTAGACTTTTCCCTTCTCAATGCCTTAAGCATTTGGAAAATTTAGAAAAGTTGAATATTATAGCACATGCAATCGATCCTATATCCGAAGCATATGGGACACGATTCATGATGTTTGACATAAAGACATGATACTAGACCAGTCTTTTGCTACAATATTTTTTATTTGCCATGTTTTCAAAATTTAACTATGAAGAGGGATGCCATAATCATAATCGAATTTTGAAAACGCAATATATATAGAATTTCTTCAAGTTGAACCATTCCAACATAAAATTCATATATATATATATATATATATATATATATATATATATATATATATATATATATATATATATATTCTTGACTAAAGATGATTAAAATCTCAATCTAAGCTTTAGAATTGAAACGAAGTATAATTTCCTCTCCCTTAATTATAGCAAAACAACTTTTCAACCCCTCCAACTTCATGAATTGAAACTTTTGTTTTTCTATAATTAACATTGCTAGCTTGCAATACTAATCATAATTATCATGCTCCCACTAACATGATGATTATTAGCAAAACACTTATGCTCCCACTAGCTCTGACATATTTCAAGAAATCTGCTGGACTTCTGAAATTTAGATTCATACACCCTTTCTTAGATAGCTCACATGTGTGTCTAAGCAATTTCAAGAACTATGAAAAGGGATGTCGTAATCATAGTCTTAATTGTTTAGAACGTTGCCATTTCTCACAAGTCCATGTTAGTGTGTCGGTGAACCACACGCGCTCCACTAATGACTTTTGAAAATGCAAATAACACAATTGATATCTACTTAGTGAAAGCGTTTCTTCACCATCATTTTCATGAATCAGAGAGAAACCTTATGATACTTAGATTTTATAGTGTATGGGTTCCTATCCATGTGAATTTGTCAAAACCATAATCACAAGATAAGGTTAGTGACCAATTCAGCCTTACATGGATTAAACTTGTTCAATCTTAGTTTCTTGTCACCTTGGTAGCACAAGGCCCACCAATGCTTCCAAGTTGAACTCTGATAACTCACATGCAAATTCAACTTATTTGAAGTAGGTACAGAAATAAGAATTATGTCAACACGATAGGTTGCAAACCTTAAGTTGTGTGCTAGTGATAAATTACAGGTTTTACTCTTTATTAAATCTTGAAACTCTTTCAGGATCTTTAAGGCTCCCACTGTCCCATTGACATATAAGTTTCCCCAGTCTAGAACCATTCCTTGACAAAACAAATATTAAAGGGATAGTGCGGATTCTTATCAAGACTAACACTTCACACAATTGGCCTTAGTTGGTCTTTGTCTCATCCAAGACATCACAACTTACCAATCTCAAATGTACAAGGGTAGAAACATTTTACACTACATTTGATAAGTGTTTTAAACCTTACTTTATTTCACTCAATGTTGCAATCTTGGAGTATGACTGTAAGAATTATTTTGGAACGAAGTATGACTCATCTTCTCGATCTTAACCAATCCAACAATTCATGACCTCTCTTCTTAGCCATAACAATGCACTAAGATGTCCTTAGAGTATGAATTTGTGATATGGTTTCATAATCATTAAGATGATCATGAAATACGATACTAAAGTACTCTCCCATCCTTTCAAATTTGAGAAACTTTTATCTTCCTGCCTAGTTTGATTCTTCTCATTTGTTTTGTCATACATTGTAACCTTTCCAATGTTACAGAATTATACTTAACCTCATAAGTATAATCATATTTACTAATCTTTAGTAAATCATGACAAATCAATCTTTGTGGTGGACCTTGACCAGCGCACACCCAGTGTACCTAATTCCTTAGTCCTTCAACTGACTCACATATACATGTGATCAAAGAATTAGTCTTAATTTTCAAAGATGAAAATTCTCATTCATCATACAATACAACTTGTATGATTCCAAGTTTCTGTCCAATTGAAACTTGGGTGATGAAAAACTTTCTTCATTTGGTAAATTCAGACACTACGACAAATGAAAGAATCAAATCCACTTTCCGATATTGCTATTACTGGAAACATATAAGCAACAATTTTCCACAGATGCCATTGTAAGGATATTTTTTTTAAATAAATAAAATTAAAAACCTTTTTTTTAAAAAACTTTGCGGAAAAACTTATCCTTATAATCCACATGGAAACCTTGTTGTTATCTATTCATAAGCAATATATATTATAACTCTCAAGCAACAGCTCAAAATTCTGATTGTCGAACCATGCGATCGAAACCCACCTTTGCAATCAGAATCAACATATACTTACTTTAAGCTTCCTATCTTTTCTTTGATTCTTAAAAACATCAGCATGTGACTCATTCACATTATGTAATAAGAATCTCCAAATAGGAACTTAATAGAGTTAGACAGTGGACTTTACCCGAAGTAGAGTCAAACCTCTTGACTTCATCAACCTTATGACCTTTCAGGTGAATAGGGCAGCTTCGCAACCAATGCTCCTTCCTTTGGCAACAAAACACATGGACCCTTTGGTAATGGCACATGAGACTATCTCAGAATTTGCCTTTCTCTTTACTATTTTGTCAACCGAGTTGACTATAACCGATCCCTTTCCATTGGGAAGAGAAATCATTTTCTAGATATCCAATGCTACCATTGTCAATGTCCATGTAGACTTGGGAAGTTGTTCTTTTAATCAAATTTGCTTTATTGGTGTTCCAAATCATTGCTGATTCCACAACACTACGCATATAGATAACATCATTAAGGGTCATGTCATAGTCCGTCTCATAGTAGTCCCAAAGAGACTCACTATGTTACTAAGAAAGTGATTGAACATCCAACTTTCACGGGACTTTGACACCCAACTCTCCCGGCTTGTCAATATGTGACTTTATCTCCAAGATGTGAGCACGCATAGACTATGCTTTCCAATAGGGATTGAGTGACTTTAAACTTTTCAAGAACTTGTGGGTGAGGGAGAATAATTGGAGGAGTTGGAGGAAGTGAAGCATGATGTTGAGGGACACCATCTTCAAGAGATTTGGGAAGATCATAGTTGTCTGAACCAGACATCTATAATGGGAGAAAATCAAGTTAGTTGATTCAAAATCCTTAATATAACACCAAATATGAAATATTAAGGCTAGGACCCAACACAATATTTTATAATTTGGAAGAGGGATGCCGTAATCCAAGCTATAAAATATTTGAAGTTAGACGAATGACGATTCACCAATTTCCACCATGAAAAACGAAATAATTTATTAGGTTTTAATTGGATTTGAAATTCCTAGATCTTTTGAGATTCATTGAACTTTTCAATGGCATGTTTCAATCTCGCGTGTGCCCTCTCAAATTTTGTGACTGGGATGCCGAGGATCACAAAACAAGGTGTGAATAACCATACCAATTCACTTGGTACCCTTAATATTATCACCCAATTAATGTGCCGGTTAACCATACACGCTCCATTGATCTATGACAAACATTAAGTCACCCTTCGTGATCCTTACTAGTCTAAGTTAGTGTGCCGGTTAACCACACACGCTCCACCAACGACTTGGTAAGGTACAAAGTGTGAATTCCATGGGCTAGCACCAAATTCACATTTTTCTTAAAGTAACTAAGATTGGGAATTAAATAAAACATTTAGTTACTTTATAATATTCATCATACTTAATGATAATTTATAAGTCCTTGTCTTACCCATCGGCTAACGACCCTCCACCAGTCAAGCAAGTAGTGGGTGAGAGTGGACACCCATTAAGTTGCCATTTTATAGGCAACAACCTTATACCCACCTTATAGACCAGCTTTGTGAATGAGGCCTACTAACGGTAAAACGACTTGTTCTTATACATATATATATAATTAACCATTAATCTTATAATAGTATAAGGGTAGAATTTTAACTTTTAAAACTTCTAGGGTATGGAATTAAAGTTTGTCTGAGACTTTACAAATTCCAAAACCTGAGGGCAAGTTTTGAACAATTCATAAACTTTCGGATATTCATAACTTATGAGTTTTAATTAAGTGTTTAATACTTTTAATGAAGAGTCTCTTGGAAATCCATAACTTGAGGACAAGTTATGAACTCCATAAAAGCATTTATTAGAAAAACTCTTCTAAAGTGTAGCTTATGACTTCTTAAAAAAAACATTTAAAAGAAAAAAACTTTTGGAATTCCATAACTTGAGGACAAAATATGAATTCCATTAAAACACATTAAGATCAAGAATTAACTAATAAACAATTTGCAAATAATTCCTATGATCTAACAAAACTCATATGAATATGAACATCCACATCAACAATTTCAAGAATCATATGAACACATATAAACTTGAAATTTTGATTATAACTTTGAAATTGGTCCACCATCATCATTACCACATAAAAAACAGGTTTTATGAGTCCAAAACAGTTTAAGGTAATGATTCTAGACCAATTCCAGCACCAAAACTCGAAGATATGCTGTCTGGGGTTCCAACTCGTCGAGTGCATGAACCAACTCGCCGAGTTGGATGAATTTTGTCTTGGACTCGTGGAGTCCCTTCATGGACTCGGCGAGTCTGCTGTGCAGACAGCACATAAACTTCGATTTTCAGCAATCTGCATCAAGTATTCAAGAAAACAAGCCTAGGCTCTGATACCACTGTTGGGTTTTGAGCAATCTAACACTTCCTAAGTGTGCATGCAACCCTAATAAACCTTGGATCTATCTTTTCTTCTAAAATACATGCAAATAATAACTTCCAAGGTTTCTTCCTAACTAGCATAGCATAAGGATTATGAATCATAAAAGTACTAGTAGAAATATATACCTTTTGATGATGGTTGATTGTTTGGAGTTTGAGAGCCAAGCACCAACAGTGTGAATGCCTCAAATGGAATCACAAATCACCACAAACACTTGGAAAACTTTGAGAGAGTAGTATACTTTCTTGTCGAATCGGCCACCACTATGTCTCACACTCCTAGTGTCACATTTCTTGCATCATATGCTTCTTTATATAGTGTGCATGGTTAGGGTGAAACCCTAATAACCCATGTCTTTTCCTTTCCAAGGATCCATGGGTTAAAAGCTCAATGGATCATCCATGGACTTTCATATTAGCTTAGCCCATTAACAAATGAGTATTAGCCCACACTATATAAAATATCATAGCCCATAATTTAATCAGTCTTCTTTTTAATCTCTAAATTAATTCATAATTAATTGAAGACTAAAACTAATTAAATAACATGACTTCATATTAATATATTATAACTTATAATATATTAATAAATCGTAAGTATACAATTCTCATAAAATTATCCATAAATCATTTGGGTGAAGTGCAACCCAAATGGACCATGCCGGAACGGGTCAAGTATGTACCAAATAAGTTATGGACATAGACACCTTATCCAACAATCTTATCAAGAACATGGCTATGGATTCCAAACATACTAGTCAAGATGAAGAATGGTATGTAGACACACCGCAGGGAGTTAAATAAGTAAATAATCTACACATCGAAGCACACACCGCATGGTGTTAAATAAGTGAATAATCTACACATCAAAGGTCAACTTTCCGAGCTTACAAAGGAGGTTATGACACTTGCCAAAGATAAAGGTGTGAAACCCACACCTCACTCTTGTGGGATATGTACTCAAACCTAGTATCCTACCAATATGTGTCCTCAACTTAAAAAAGAAGATTATGCGGAAGCAAATGCTTTAGTAGACTATTTGGGGTCGAATCAAAGAGGATACAAGCAACAACAAGGTGACCAAAGGTGGAACAACAATCAAGCTTGGAGGAAATCAAAATGGAGGTTTCCAAAAAAGACGACCACCTCCTCATTATCAACAAAGTCCATTGTTTTCATCTGAAAATTTCCAACAAAGGAAAAACCACCCCCCACCTCCTCAACAAACAAGCTCCTCAAATATGTCTTTGGAAGACATTGTCGAAAGCCTTACTACTAACACTCAAAGATTCCAAAAAGAAACTAAGGCTAGCATAAAAACCTTAGAGCAACAAATGGCACAACTTGCTCAAACCATGAGTAGGATGGAATCATAAGGCAAGTGTAACATCCCAAAATTTAAGACCAAAAATTTCATTTTTAGTTTAATAATTCATAAAACAAACAGTATAAAAACATCCCATGTCAAAACCAAAGTGTCAATAATCAAAACATGTTATCATAAAACAATATCAGAGTGTAATCCCAAAGATCTCATGTGAGGACAACATAATGTGATGCATTGCGATCGCCGACTCCTTTCCTTTGAAAACGAAGTACCTGAAACCAAAACTGAAAACTCTAAGCACGAAGCTTAGTGAATTCCCCCATCATACCACATACCATACAATATACATACTGTCTAACATATCCGGGTATTGGACTACCCCTTCGGTCTCTTTCAGCCGGTAACTGCCTAACATACCAGGGTGCTGGCCTACCTCTTTGGTCCTGTCGAACGGTACCTCGCATAGCATATCAGGGTGCTGGCCTACCCCTTCGGTCCTTTCGACCGGTACCTGAGACTATTTCACCCCTACTTCTACCACATATCATACTAACTCATAAACACATAAATCATATATTGCCTAGCTTATCAGAGTGCTACCCTATCGGCCGGTACTAGGGTCTATCCTACCCTTCCTACCAGTATCACATAACATCTTAACACACTAACACATAAAGCATAATAGATAGTGACATACCGGATAATTATCACAAAGACAATCATCTCTACTATAGTTCTTACTAGTGGGCCGACATTTGTGCCTTCGACCCACTTCTACAGGAAGGTAATTCACCTCACACTGCTGAAGTCCCACAAATACTCTAGATGCTGGATGACAGATTCCTGAATTGTCAACATCAAAATAACACCCAATTAATAATTGGGTTCCAACAAATATCCATAAGTCCATGCTTGGGGTAAAAGACTACTTTACACCCATCTTAGCTTGATTCAAACTCAAGGCCCAATCCAAAGGCCCAAAAATCAAACTATGAATCAAAGCCCAACATATGGCTCAATTTTCCAAATTGGGCCCAATCCTTTACATTGTCTTACCCTAAGGCCCAACCATTTATTCTAGTCCAACATTGGTATTCCAGTGGTCCAGCATCGTATAATCCTCAAGGCCTAGTTGTGGCCCATCTATGGCCCAATTTTCCAAATTGGGCCCAAACCCCTTACAGGGGCCTTACCCTAAAGCCTATCAAATTATTGTAGTCCATATGGTTGTTCCTAGATGGCCCATTATCAGCCCAATCACTAAACCCCAATAGCAAGGCCCAACATAAGGCCCAAGCAAGATTAGGGTTTTCACATAAAATGATGATTAGGGTTAAGTCCATCACTCTACTAGATCAATCATATGGTGTGATCAGGTGTAATTCATAATTCAACTCCAATGGCTCCAAATGTATGTCGCAATAAGTCCAAATTAAAATCTCTAAGATTAGGGTTTTCTAAACCCTAATTAGGGTTTCCAACCCAATCACAACCCAATTAGGCCCAAAAGCTAAGTCTTTGTATCAATTAGGGTTTCATTAGGTCAATTAGGGCTAAATAAGTCAGGCACCACCCACTACCACCTCGGGTAGTAGTGGTCAACGACGGCTCATGGTGGTGGTTATGGTTCTATTCCAATTATGTCCAAGCATCCGAAACGCAAACTAAACACAAGCAAAAGCACACCACCACCCAACACCACGGCTGGTGGCGGCAACCAACACCTCACGGTGGTGGTTATTAGTGTAACATCCCGATTTCCTAGGTATTATTTATTATTGTATTTTTTGGTGATTTGTGAGGAGACTCGGCGAGTTGGAGCCCAAACTCGCCGAGTATGATCGTGGTTATGGGTACGGGTTCGCGTCTGGACTCGGCGAGTCCAAAAGTGGACTCGGCGAGTCCACGCTGTTTAATGAAACCCTAATTCACCGGGTTTGGAGCCTATTTAAGGGCACTTATAGCCTCCCATTGCGGCTACCAGTCCCTTGAGAGAACCCTAAGAGAGCTAAATTACTTTGAGAGCGAAGAAGTCATTTTTGGATCTTTGTATCCTTTGTTTAGCAACAAGAGGGTGACAAGAGCAAGGAGGAGGTGAGATTCAAGCAGATCCAGAGTCCAGAGGCTTCATTTTGAGGTAATAGTTCGAACCTTTTTCAGTTTTAGGGATTATCTTAAGAGTTAGGGTTTTCTTACCCCTTTGGAGAGTGATTATGTGAAGCAAATGGTCCCTCTTAGAGTTTGTGCCTTGGATCTAGACTCAAAGAGGTCCAGACACCTTAACCCTTGGAGCTTTTTTGGTTAGTATGGAGTTATTGGACTTAGGTTGTCATTTTTGGGACCAAATCTCCTTTTGATGCCTTGTTGTGGTTATACAAGCATCAAGTTTCAAACTTTACATGACATTCACGCTTGGGAAGGCCAGATCTATGGTTTGGGGAAACAGATCTGACCTCAGGAGGTCAATAGAGTTTGTGCATGGCATGAACTCGCCGAGTTGTTCTTGAGACTCGATGAGTAGGGTTTGGGTTTCACGTAAATTGTCTAGCAAGTAGACTCGCCGGGTTGGGGGATGACCCAGTTAGTCAGGGAGCGTCAAAGGGGGGGGGGGGCTGAGTCAAGCCGGAACTCGCCGAGTTGTTCTTGAGACTCGGCGAGTTGAGTCGTGGTGGCCCCATGATTCATGCCAGGTGGAACTCGTCGAGTTAGGGAAGTACTCGACGTGTCAAGAGAGGATCCGAGGGAGTCAATGAACACGTATAGACTTGCCGAGTCGCTCTAGTGCACTGGCCGAGTCCGGTCAAAGCTGACCATTGACATTGACCAGAGTTGACCAGTGTTGACTTGATAGGGTTAGTCAACCTTAGTTGTGAAAGTGTTAATTAGAGATATATTGTGTTATAGGAGGATTATAGCTCGGGAGATCGAGCGCTAGTGATTTCAGGGATTTGCGAGTTATCGAGATACGCGAGGTGAGTCTTCTCACTGTACTTTACCTTGAGTAGGTTATCAGAGTTATGTGACAGAGTATTTGTATTCTATATGTATGTTATGTGTTGTATTGCATTATTTCTATGTGATTTATGATGTGCATGCTTATAGAATTGGAACCGGAAGGTTCACAGAGTTAGAACCAGAGGTTTCACAGAGTAGGGTCCACGAACCCACAGATTTATAGCCTCGAGTGGCTAATATGTGCTATGTGTGGTATTTTGGGGAACTCACTATGCTTTGTGCTTACAGTGTTTGGTGTTATTTGTTTCAGGTACTAGTGATGACCGTGGGAAGGCGCCAGCTTGATCAGTACACACATGGGATTTTTATGTTATGAGATCTTGGGATTTTTATATGTCATGGATTGAGTTTCAAACATTGATGTTTTTATGAATATTAAATGAATTATGTTTTTATAAAATGCGAAAAATTGTTTGAAATTTACGGTGTTACAAGTTGGTATCAGAGTCTTGGTTTGAGGGATTCGAGTACACCTTCGGGCGTATTTGAACTCAAACTGAGGATTTGTGAAATATTTTTAAAAAGAGTAAAAGATTTTTGGAAAAATGCAGAGCAGAGTTGTGTGTACGATCAGTCCGCGCCCGAACGGTGATTTCCCAAGATACCCTCATATTATGTGTCATGATATTGATATGATGTATTCTCATGCTAGAGTAGGCTAGGTACTCCTATTAGGACTAGAGTGGCCTGATTTGTGACGCCTTAGCCTAGGGAGAGGTGAGCTGTTATGAGATGCTTGAGAGCGAGTAAGTAGCAGCGAGGAGCTTCTGAGAGATCTGTTAGAGAGTGGATTATCCATAATAGAGTACATGGGACTTAGGATATTAAGAGGAGGACTTGGGGTGTATTCTGACACGGTGCGGACAGTAGTATTCGGACAGTACTACTGAAAGCACCGGGGCGGTGTACAGTCCAAGTAAGAATCTTTGGAATGCCAAGGATCAAGGAGGCATGAGTTATCAAGTGTGAGTATGCTCGAATGGATTCTAATTTATCGTATGTTGTATTTCAGAGGTAGATCATGGTGAGGACACGTCTTATGCCTGAGAGCAGTGGGGCTAGTGATGAGGAGATCCGCCGGATCATCCATGAGGAGGTGGCTGCGGCCATCAGAGCAGAGATACCATAGATGTTCGGGTCTATTAAGACCACGTTGCTTGAGACTTTCGACGAGCGTTATGCTGCTCTTTCTGAGGCTGCTGTTGCAGCGGGCACCGTAGCTATTGCTGCCACGAGGCCGCAGGGTGGTGTTGCATTGCTGTTCTGAGAATTCAGCAACACGAAACCGCCAGAATTTGATGGGAACCAGGACCCGGTGGCGGATATGAGATGGATTTCAGACATAGAGGGGTGTTTCTTCACTTGCTCATCTCCTGAGCATTTGAGAGTTCGGTTCGCGCTGAACCAACTTCGCTTGGGAGCGAAGGACTGGTGGAAGTTTGTGACGGCGCACTTTACGCCTGCTGAGCTTGCGGCAGTGACCTGGGAGAGGTTCACTGCCATGTTCCGAGATGAATACGTTCCCCAGGTGGAGAGGGAGCGTTTGGCCTAGGATTTTCTGACCCTCAAGTAGGGTACTGAGTCTGTTACAGTGATTACCAGGATGTTCCACGAGAGGGCGATGTTCTGCCATGAGCACGTGTCCACTGAGCAGGAACGTATGAGCCGATATTTGAGTATTTTGAGGCGAGACATTCGGGAGTTCGTGGCGAACTCCTCATACCGGACATTTGCCGAGCTTCAGGCAAATGCCCGGAAGAGGGAGATTGAGCTAGAGACTCAGGCTAGGGAGGAGGCAGAGTCTCAGGGGAGGGATCGGCGACCGGCATAGTCCCAGCCGGCAGCCAAGCGGGCCAAGCCCGCTGCTCCCAAATCAGGGAGCCAGAAGGGCCACACTTGTGGGAAGTGCGACAAGGGTCATGATGGAGTTTGTAGAGCTGGATCTTGCTACAAGTGTGGCAAGGAGGGGCATATGGCCAAGGACTGCCCCAAGGGGTTTGCAGTGTGTTTCCACTACAACCAGACCGGATACCAGAAGGCAGAGTGTCCGTAGTTGCGGGGATCAGCTCAGGGAGCACCTCAGGGATCTGCCCCTGCCGCCATAAGAGCTACCGAGAGTCAGTCAGTGAAGGCCGAGGTGCCGAGGGCACGAGGGAGAGCCTTTCAGTTGACCGCGGAGGAGGTCCGCGCAGCGCCTGATGTCGTGGCTGGTATGTATTCTTTCGTGTATTTATTTTGATGTTGAAATATTATGCTTATATTATGTTATGCGTAGGTACTTTTCTTGTGAATTCTGTACCTTCTTTGGTGTTATTTGACTCGGGTGCGAGTCGGTCTTTTGTATCTATGGCTTTTAGTCAACATATCAGTGTTAGTCGTGAGGCGTTGAGTCGGCCTCTGAGAGTTTCCATAGCTGATGAGAGGGTGATATATGCCACGGAGGTTATCCGTGGATGCGTATTCGAGATTTTCGGTGTTGAGTTCCCGATGGATTTGGTTCCTATTGCGATGGGTGATGTCTGTGTCATTGTGGGCATGGACAGACTGAGCAGATTCGGTGCGGTTATCGACTGCGAGCGGCAGCTGGTGACCATACGAGACCCTAGTGGGGGAGTTCTTATGGTGTACGGCGAGGTTACATGTTCTGGGTCAGCGTTTTGTTCGGCCGCTAGGGTGAAGCAGTGTGTACAACAAGGCTGTAAGGGCTTTGTGGCGTATGTGATGGATATGCGGGTTGATTCAGAGAGGCCGAGGTCAATTGAGGAGGTTCCGATTGTGCGTGAGTTCCCGAATGTATTTCCAGAGGAGTTGCTGGGTGTGCCTCCAGTGAGGCAAGTGGAGTTCAGTATCGATTTGGTTCCGGGGGCCGCGTATCGCCAAGGTGCCTTATCGCCTTGCACCTCCAGAGATGCAAGAGTTATCCTCGCAGCTTCAGGAGCTGCTGGGAAAGGGGTTTATTCGGCCGAGTAGCTCGCCGTGGGGAGCGCCTATCCTTTTTGTCAAGAAGAAGGATGGTTCACACCGGATGTGAATTAATTACCGGGAGTTGAACAAGTTGACGGTCAAGAACCGTTACCCATTGCCGAGGATCGACGATTTTTTCGATTAGTTACAGGGAGCATCTTGGTTCTCCAAGATCGATTTGAGGTCTGGATATCATCAGGTGAGGGTGCGAGATGAGGACATCCAGAAGACAGTGTTCAGGACGCGTTATGGGCATTATGAGTTTGTGGTGATGCCTTTCGGGCTCACCAATGCCCCGGCAGTGTTCATGGATCTCATGAACCTAGTGTGTAGGACGATGTTGGATCGGTCGGTGATTGTATTCATCGACGACATTTTGGTATATTCGAGATCTAGAGAGCAGCATGAGGAGCATTTGAGGGAGATCCTCGGAGTTCTGAGATCGGAGAGGCTTTATGCCAAATTCTCCAAGTGTGATTTCTGGTTGCGAGAGGTCCAGTTCCTAGGGCATCTCGTTAACCAGAAAGGGATATTGGTCGACCCGGCCAAAGTTGAGGCAATGATGAGTTGGGAGGTGCCGAGGTCACCCTCCGAGATCAGGAGTTTCTTAGGGTTGGCGGGTTATTATCGGAGATTTATCAAGGATTTCTCTAAGATCGTAGTGCCACTCACCAGGTTGACCCGGAAGGGTGTCACTTTTTCATAGGGCCCTGAGCAACAGGCCTCCTTTGAGACGCTTCGCCTAAGGTTATGCGAAGCCCCGTTGTTAGCCCTCCGGGAGGGGATGGAGGACTTTGTGGTATACTGTGATGCGTCGATCTTAGGGTTGGGAGCGGTGCTGATGCAGAGAGGGCATGTGATAGCATACGCATCGAGGCAGCTAAAGCCTCATGAGACGAGGTATCCCACCCATGATCTAGAGTTGGGGGCAGTGGTGTTCGCCCTCAAAATTTGGCGTCACTATCTGTGTGGGGTTTGGTGTACGATATACGTGGACCATAAGATCTTGAATTATTTGATGGATCAGCCCAACCTAAATATGCAGCAAAGGAGGTGGTTGGATGTTGCCACACCCCAAAACCAAGAACGGTGGAAACGTTATGGGGAGGAGGACGTCATGTACAGTATCACAACAATGAAAAGTAGTAAACAAGCAACAACATCATCCATTGCATTAATAATATAATTATTATACAAGTGTTCTGTCAAATTTTGATAAACATTAAAGCATAAATCAAAATGAAAGATGAGTCTTGAAATAGCTCCATCTTCCTTTCTCCTTGCATCAGTACCTGTCTAAGATGACCTGAGGATACAAGTAATTTTGAAAGCGAGTATCAGCTTTGAAGCTGGTGAGATCATAAGTATTTTAGTATCTTAATTTGTATGTAAGAATTTGTATGTAAGAATTTGTATATGAACTGTAAGTATGAAATTGTTTGTAAAACAACTGTAAACGTTTGAAAAACTCTAGAAATCCCTATGATTCCTACTATTTTATAAGGGTGTCTTCTACCAAGACCTAACTGTTCTCAATGTAGTCTTCTACCAAGACTTAATTGTTCTATATGTTCGTCTCTTGTAAAGGTGTGTAATTTTTCCCAAGTGTAACTATCATTATCAAAATATAGTTTTTACATTTATAGTTTAAGTGAAAAGATCACTACATATATGTACAGGGAAAATTAATGTAGTACTAAAACGTAGCGCTATAAGAACTACTGTTGTACTAACTACCTTAAACCGGATTTATATTAAGGCATCACGTGATTAATTGCACCATACTATCGACTGGTAACAACGACATACGAATGGTCGTTATAACGGAATGACGTTTGGCACCCGCAGACCTGCAGGTCCCGCTGTAGCTAGCAGCAAGGTGTTGGATAGTGAATCCAGTATAGATCTATACGCAAACTCACACTGTAACAACGACAACGTACAGTCGAAAATAAGGTATGACGTTTGGCACCCGCAGACCTGCAGGTCCCGCTGTAGCTAGCAGCAAGGTGTAGGATAGTCAATCCATTATAGATCTATACGCAAACTCACGCTCTCCCTTCAAGAGACTCTGGCTACAACTCGGGACATGACATTTAAGGCATGCTCCGATACACATCACAATAATTAACGTATTCATATCTATGTAATGTAATGAACTGTTCTAGCTGTAATGTACGTGCTCTCTACCTAGCAAGTATAGTAATGTAATCGTTCTAGTATCGTTGTATATGTTCTATTCCTAGTATCGTAGTATATCTAATGTACTGTGATGTTCTAGAAAGTATTGACTCATGAATGAACTGACTCATTGTATGATATCGCGTTCTAGTAATGGTTCTAGTATCTTCCTAAACTACCCATATGGTAGTTTACTAGTAATCTAACTGGTACGTATGGTCATGGATGTATACCCTTGCTACCCAAGGGCATGGGATGAATTGGAAGGACCTTTTATGACTATATATGTACATATGTTATATAACTAATATTTAAACGACATTCGGACGAGTACCCGATATCCCACTAGACCACATCTCAAGCGCGAAAAGGAAATAGGGTGGATAGCCTTCCTAAGTCTTTTAAATATTTCATATATAACTATACATATAGACGCTTGCAATTTATAATATAAAAGCATAAATAAGTTTTGTAAAACATTTGAACATAAATACTATCTTAAGAAAAGATCGACTTGATGTCAATCTATAAAACAGTTTGAAGGCATGGGTTTGATGAAATAGTTTAGTATAAAGAAACCTTTGTTTGAAACACAATTGTAAATAAGTTTGAAATACGATGTACAGAGTAAAATGTACAGTGTAATAAGGAGTTTAAAAACATACAAAATGTTTATAAAAATCATTTGAAGGAAACTGTTTGGTAAAACGGCTAATGAGTAGCCAAATCATTTTAATGTTGTATATTAATCACATGTGATTGATGTAATAACTAGCATAATTCTACTTATTAATCACATGTGATTGATATAATAACTAGCATGATTCTACTTATATTCCCCCCCATAAAACATTTAAAAATAGCTTAAAACATTAGTTAAGGGGTATGAACTCACCTGCAGTAAGTGACTGGAATTGAACAGACTGTTATCGTAAGGAAGGATCGGACAAGTGCTTGGTGTCAAGTGAAGACTTTAGACACACACAATGATCCTAATTACATATGAAGACATATGTATATAAATAATTAGTGATTAAAACACTAATTATACAAGTATAAACATTTAAACGCGAGGAAAACACTTTTGGTCAAGTGCTAGGAGGCTAATGGGTTGCAACAAAGGAGTGCAATGCCTCTAATGGAAGTTTATGGTCAAATGACCATATGTCTTGGAGTTTACGGCCCAGGGGAGTAAACTCCTGGCTGTAAACTCTCAACAAAGCCCCTAAATGAAGTCTAACAATTATACAACTCATGTGGTGAATTGCTTCAAGGCTAAATCAAGTGTTTGGGTGTCATATTAACTCCTTTAAGGAGTTTACGGCCCAGGGACCATATACCCTTGGAGTTTACGGTCGTAAACTCCCTTGGGAGGGTGTTTATGATGCTTTCAAGTCCCATACTCACATAGGATATGTTCTAGGCAATTTTTCAAGGCTTTAGGAGGAATTATGGCACCATTTGGCACCATATATTGGAGTTCACGGCCCTAAAATATCTTGGGCCATAAACTCCCTTTTCTTGGTGTTTTAGTGGTGTTTGCTAGCCCCAAACACAGTAGGGTACTTGTCCTAATTTGTCTCTTGGCATAACGAAGGTTTTCAAGGCATTTTGACCCTTAAACATGGAGTTCACGGCCCAAGAACCTCCTTGGCTGTGAACTCTCTTTTACCCTTGAATCTTAATTGTTTTGGTGTCCTAAACATGCAATGGTGGGTTCTAGTTCGAGTTCTAAAGCTTTGAGGGTCATTGGAACCCTTTAGGACCTTAAAATGGAGTTTACTCCCAAAGTGTTCTTGGGCGGTAAACTCCCAAATCTTGGGGTATTAACCCGATTTTGATGTTTTCTAGTCATATACACACTAGCATACAAGTCTAAGGTAGTTACAAATCACGGGGAAAGGACTAAGTAGCATTTAAGCCACATGTTGGAGTTTACTCTCCAAGAACGTTCTTGGGCGGTAAAACTCCCGAGTCTCACATATTTGATATGTAATTGGTGTTTCTAAACACAATCTAAGCTATATAACATAACTAGATCGAAGTACTCACAATTTGGGATAAAAACCCGAAGATCCGTGAGAGAGAATTTTGACTTTTCTCTAAATGGAATCCAACAAATGAATCAATTTGGTTCAGAATTCTATTTATAGTCCGGAGATATTTTTGGCAGAAAATATTTTTATTCCTGGAACTAACTCTAATGTCCTAGAGTATTGGAATAACAGTGTTGCACAAAACCCTAGTGCATCCACTATCCTAATATCTCCTTAAGTGTAAAATCCTGAAAACTGCCAAACTTATACTCGAAAGTTGAGGTTTCACTGTAACTGTTCTACTTTTATCGGCTTCAAATGGTTTGTTCAGAACGGAAATTTCGGGTTGCCACATCATCCCCCTGTTGAAGGGAATTTCGTCCCGAAATTAGATTTTAGGAAAGGAAGTATGCACGAATGATCGAGTCGTGAGGAGGAAACTTCCTAATCGATTGGTTCTAACGCACCTAAGTGAAATCGGGTTCTCGGTTGGCATTCCAACGAACCTTCACTAACTGGCGACGACGTTGCTTCGTCCGCTTGACCTTTCGGTCGAGGGTCACTACGGTTCTAATACGAAGGCGAGGATCTCGACGAGTGGACTTACAAGAGTCCTGACGGAAAGGTATGGTTTCACGATCTAGACGCGAAGAGTAGGATGTACGTTACTGAGTTCGCGGAGTAGGTCTAGGGTGTGCGAGACACAGGACCGATTCTGATAAGAATCTCGGAGGTCCTAACTATATTGGATTTAGCTTTCCACGCGATACGAAGCGTATTAAGCCATTCTCAGAGCGAGTTAACCTAAAGAGCTTGGTCACTCACTTGGAATTCCAAAGGTTCCTTTTCTTACTTAACTTCCCAATCAAAGGCCACCCTTTGCTGGGTCAGAGTTGTACAGGTTTCTAAAATTTGCGAGGAGTTCTGAATGAATTATGACGGTAGGTCGGTAAGACCTAGAATTTGGCGAATGACTGTCCGCCGGTGTCAACTAATTCTCAACAGTTTTGACAAATTGAAAGAGTACTCAAAATTTCTCACATTAATAACAGTGTTTCATAGAAATTTGACTTTTCAATTTCAAAACTCGTGCCTAGAGAACTTCGCAAGAAGTTCCTCTGAAGGAAATGTTTCCAAGGGTTTTCTTCTTACTACGAGGGTAGATAAGTAAGCCATTACATGGAGAAATGACGAACTGATCCAAGTAAGAAAGACGTACCCTATTAGTTTAGCTCATGAAAGCTATGGGCGTATTGGTCCTATCCGAAGGGTATCACTACAGACTCGAAGTGTCCGTATCGAGTTCGGAAGATAGTCTTACAGACATCCTACTCTAACACTCGAACTGGTGATATTCGGATCTCAGCTCCATTTTTGAAAGTAATTCTTTCCTTGCGTTTGCTCAATCATTTCATTTATGCGAGGCAGAGATAATGATTCCAAATGAAAAATATTGACGGAGTCCTCGATAACCGAGGCACATACAATGCGATCCGTCGATCTCTGGAAGAATATGACCGGGGTTCTCTAGGGTGAGAAACCTAGTCTTCTAATTCTATTTCTGTGTAGTTCGCTAAGTTGTGCGGACTGTTCTTGTATCTTCGTAGGTGTTTAAACTATAGGGTGATCTGTTTACAAGAGTCGTATTGGGTTCTATGTTTGTTCACATGACGATGCGATTACTCGTAGGCTTAGGTAGTTCTCCGTCCTGAATTTCATATTAGAATTCATACCTGGTTTCACCATCACAATTTCGTGTATACGAGTTGTATATAACTAAGATTGAAAAGGTAGTCGAATAACTGATTCTTCTTTAAGCTCACATCCCAACAGGGAAAAAGAAGTTAAATTGGAATCATCAATTCTAAACCTGTAGAACATTGATTATATATCACTCTTATGCATACATTCCTCAGTGATAGATCAATCGTATAAATCCTTGGATTGAACTTGACGTACTGCACGAGTGGTACTTCGGGGATTTCTTCGAGAAGAAAATAACTAAGAGGTACTCCTGGCATGAGTACTTCGGTTTTCTGATATGACGGCTTCGCTGGAAAGGTGATCTAGAAGAAAGAGATGTACGTATGAAGCTGTTTTTGTGAGGATCAAATTGAATCGAGTCGTATGATAATGTCGAAATCATACTGAAACTTAAAGACATTAGATTTGAACATAAGACGTTTTACAGACCAAACACAACCGTGCAACCATGAGCAGAGTTACAGTACTTCAGATTTACCACTAGACTATTGCTGCGAATAAGATATACTACAAAAGACAAGTATACGCAGCATGAGCATCCCTATACAGACAGGATCTCGCAAAAGGTAAGACTCTAGTTGCACTAGTTCTGGATAGTTTATAAGTCTGTTACAACAACACACCTAAGTTACATTAACGACGGTTCCAGAGTAGGCTCTCCTGCAGCTGTGATCCTAAGAATCCTCCCATTTGCACCAGAGTTCTTTGCTATAGGGCAATCCTTCTTGACGTGCCCTATCTCACCGCATTGGTGGCATGACTGGCTAGTACTTGCATTGGTGACGGTATTGCGGTGTTTAGCCAGTGTTATGTGGACACGACTGCCTTCCTCATTAGTCCACCTTGTAAAATTGCTTCCTAAAGCGTTTTGCCGGAGTTGCCACTGGTGGCTGTGGCATGGGAGGTCTTTGGACACTCTTGCACTCCCTTAAGGATTTACGATATCGTCTCTTCCTTTCGGTCCTTAGGCTTCACAAGTCCATGACTGTTTCCATTTGTTGGTTTCCCGGTTTGGTACTACCATCGGAACGCTCGGCTCCCTTTTTTTCAGCCTTGTTTGTGTTGCCTGAGTTGATGTGTGTAAGGAAAGTTGTCACTGCAGCTGCTACTGCAACTTGTAATGTAGCGGTGTCGGTATGGAGGATAGGGGTTTCGGTGCTCGGCTGCTCATTTCTGGATGACGACATGATTATGTAACACGAAAGATAAGGATTTGTGAGCGTTTCTGGTTAACCCTAGATGTACTTAGATTGCTCAAGACAAGAGTAAGAGCATGTTCTCTAAAGTTTGACCTACATCCCTATGATGCAGTCCTAGCAAGGATTGGAAGTATGTTCGCGAAGGTTCACCTACATCCTTATGATGCAGTACTAGTAATGGGTAGAAGTACGTTCGTAGAATGGTATCAAGACGTTTGTCGTTCAAGCCGAGGTATCATGGGTTGGTGAATAACAGGATCCAACCACTGAAAGAGACATGGAAATGTCTCCGGAGATAAATCACTATAGTCTAATGACTTGACTAAAGCATGTTTCAGATAGATCCCAATGAAAGAATGATAAGAATGTTAGGTTTTGAGCAATCTAACACTTCCTAAGTGTGCATGCAACCCTAATAAACCTTGGATCTATGTTTTCTTCTAAAATACATGCAAATAATAACTTCCAAGGTTTCTTCCTAACTAGCATAGCATAAGGATTATGAATCATAAAAGTACTAGTAGAAATACATACCTTTTGATGATGGTTGATTGTTTGGAGTTTGAGAGACAAGCACCAATAGTGTGAATGCCTCAAATGGAATCACAAATCACCACAAACACTTGGAAAACTTTGAGAGAGTGTATACACACATAGAAAATCGGCCACACACACAAAACCACACTAGTGGCTATTTCATGCAACATAAGCATGCTTATATAGTGTGCATGGTTAGGGTGAAACCCTAATAACCCATGACCTTTCCTTTTCCAAGGACCCATGGGTTAAAAGCTCCATGGATCATTCATGGACTTCCATATAAGCCTAGCCCATTAACAAATGAGTGTTAGCCCGCACCATATAAAACAATAGCCCACAATTTAATTAGTCTTCCTTTTAATCTCTAAATTAATTCATAATTAATTTAAGACTAGGACTAATTAAATAACTTCATATTAATATATTATAACTTACAATATATTAATAAACATATGTGTATAACTCTCATAAAATTATCCATAAATAGTTCGGGTGAAGTGCAACCCAAATGGACCATGCCAGGTCAGGTCAAGTATGTACCAAATAAGTAATGGACTTAGACACCTTATCCAACAGACTCCCACTTGGATAAGTCTAATAACTATATTTGCGTATGTTACTTCAGGAACCAATCAGCAATCGTAGCTCTTGAAAACTCTGTTGAACTATGAAGCGCCATTTTAGATAAGTGGTCATATAATCCTCTGTTCTCATGATATCAGCCGGACAAATACATGGAACAACGTCGTACTTATTGTCCATCAGTTTGTTTCCCGATTTTCGATTTGTCTGACAGGGAACTTAATCGAACACATCAATTTAGTTCTGAAGGGCCGGTACATAGGTCACAACAAAATCATCGAGGGGCCCAGATATCGCTTCTATTTCTAGAAGGAACAGATAAACTTCGACTCATATGCTTGTTCTACTACTTGTTGAATTGTACACAAAGGCATGTTTTATAACATCAAGTTACTGATGCGTTTACGTGCAATCAATGCACAACCAACTCATAGGTAACAACTCATATCTCTAGGTTTGAAGATTTATATGATATTACCGTCTCACGATCACTCGAGATAAATTCCATAAAGTGATACAAGTGAGCGTGGGTTTATTCCAATACTCATAACTTATGAGCACTCATGAATGTTGTAGCAACCATTGATATGACTAAACCCATTTAGCCATCTACAAACTCGATTCATGACAGTCTTGATTCATACCTACTTCCAAGATATGAACGACTGTGGAGTGTTTAAATAACTTAGTCATTCGGAAAGAATAACCTAGCTATTTTGGAAGTCAAAACATGCAAAGTGAAACACAATAATAATCGAATCCAATATGGTCTCAGAACCTTTTTGAATATAAATAGAACCACCTTTTATTTATCACCATATTGATTACACATTATTCATTGTATAATGTTCCAAATAATCAACTTAAGACTTGAATAAAAACAATAGTTGTCCCTAGCTCCTAGCATGTACACTTTGTTTTTTTTTCTAAACAATAGTTATGCCATACTCCAAGTATGCACACTATGTTTGTCTATGATCCTTACATTGTGATGTAGATCAATTGAACATGATTCCAATGATACTCATTTCACAATCCCAAAATCCTTATTGTAAATGTGAGAATCCCCGATTCCTATCATTTACCAAAAGAAAACTGTTAGATTTTAAACTTTTATGCAATGTTCCTCTTGTAATGATCATGCACAAAGTCACCAAAACCTTGTCACCAGTCATTATAGAGTATTCCAAAGAAGGTCAACTTCTATGGAACGGAAGTCTCATATTCAAAGTACATTGCTTTGAACATCCTTCTTGCATTAAGGTTTTCTAATCTTACATAGATTGAATAACTTCCACCTATGGAGACATTTCCATAGTCCCATTTTGACTATCACTTCCGAACAAGAGTTACTTCTTTTCAGAATATGTCAATATGGTCCTTTCCGACATCATACTTCCAACTGTCCTTGAGCAACCAATCTTTGGCGAACCTCAGATTTGTCCTCGACAATTGCTTAATCACTTTAGTCATATCCAGTTCTAGGCTTTTCCCTTCTCAATGCCTTAAGCATTTGGAAAATTTAGAAAAGATTAATATTATAGCACATGCAATCGATCCTATATCTGAAGCATATGGGACACGATTCATGATGTTTGACATAAAGACATGATAGTAGACTAGTCTTTTGCTACAATATTTTTATTTGCCATGTTTTCAAAATTTAACTATGAAGAGGGATGCCGTAATCATAATCGAATTTTGAAAACGCAATATATATAGAATTTCTTCAAGTTGAACCATTCCAACATAAAATTCATATATACATTCTTGACTGAAGATGATTAAAATCTCAATATAAGCTTTAGAATTGAAATGAAGTATAATTTCCTCTACCTTAATTATAGCAAAACAACTTTTCAACCCCTACAACTTCACGAATTGAAACTTTGTTTTCTATAATTAACATTGCTATCTTGCAACACCAAACGTAATAATCATGCTCCCACTAACATGATGATTATCATCATAACACTTATGCTCCCACTAGCTCTGACATATTTCCAGAAATTTGCTGGACTTCTGAAATTTAGATTCATACACCCTTTCTTAGATAACTCACATGTGTGTCTAAACAATTTTCAGAACTATGAAAAGGGATGCCGTAATCATAGTCTCAATTGCTTAGGCATTTGCAATTTCTCACAAGTCCATGTTAGTGTGCCGGTTAACCACACGCGCTCCACTAACGACTTTTGAAAATGCAAATAACACAACTGATATCTACGTAAAATCTATTTAGTGAAAGCGTTTCCTCACCATCATTTTCATGAATCGGAGAGAAACCTTATGACACTTAGATTTTATAGTGTATGAGTTCCTATCCATGTGAATTTGTCAAAACCATAATCACAAGATAAGGTTAGTGACAAATTCAGCCTTACATGGATTAAGCTTGTTCAATCTTAGTTTCTTGTCACCTTGGTAGCACATGGCCTACCAATGCTTCCAAGTTGAACTCTGATAACTTACATGCAAATTCAACTTATTTGAAGTAGGTACAAAAATAGGAATTATGTCAACACGATAGGTTGCAAACCTCAAGTTGTGTGCTAGTGATAAATTACAGGTTTTACTCTTGATTAACTCTTGAAACTCTTTCAGGATCTTTAAGGCTCCCACTGTCCCCTTAACATATAAGTTTCCCTAGTCAAGAACCATTCCTTGATAAAACAAATATTCAAGGGATAGTGCGGATTCTTATCAAGACTAACACTTCACACAATTGGTCTTAGTTGGTCTTTGTCTCATCCAAGACATCACAACTTACCAATCTCAAATGTACAAGGGTAGAAACATTTTACACTACATTTGATAAGTGTTTTAAACCTTACTTTATGTCATGCAATGTTACAATCTTGGAGTATGACTCTAAGAATTGTTTTGGAATGAAGTATGACTCATCTTCTCGATCTTAACCAATCCAACAATTCATGACCTCTCTTCTTAGCCATAACAATGCACTAAGACGTCCTTAGAGTATGAATTTGTGATATGGTTTCATAATCATTAAGATGATCATGAAATACGATATAAGTACTCTCCCATCCTTTCAGATTTGAGAAACTTTTATCTTTCTGCCTAATTTGATTCTTCTCATTTGTTTTGTCATACATTGTAACCTTTCCAATGTTACAGAATTATACTTAACCTTATAAGTATAATCATATTTACTAATCTTTAGTAAATCATGACAAATCAATCTTTGTGGTGGACCTTGACTAGCGCACACCCAGTGTACCTAATTCCTTAGTCCTTCAATTGACTCACATATACATGTGATCAAAGAATTAGTCTTAATTTTCAAAGATGAAAATTCTCATTCATCATACAATACAACTTGTATGATTCCAAGTTTCTGTCCAATTGAAACTTGGGTGATGAAAAACTTTCTTCATTTGGTAAATTCAGACACTACCACAAATGAAAGAATCAAATCCACTTTCCAATATTGCTATTACTGGAAACATATAAGCAACAATTTTCCATAGATGCCATTGTAAGGATATTTTTAAAATAAATAAAATTAAAACCCTTTTTTCTTTTATTTTAAAACTTTTCGGAAAAACTTATCCTTACAATCCACATGAAAACCTTGTTGTTATCTATTCATAAGCAATATATTATAACTCTTAAGCAACAGCTCAAAATTCTGATTACCGAACCATGCGATCAAAACCCACCTTCGCAATCAGAATCAACATATACTTACTTTAAGCTTCCTATCTTTTCTTTGATTCTTAAAAACATCAGCATGTGACCCGTTCACATTATGTAATAAGAATCTCCAAATAGAAACTTAATAGAGTTAGTCAGTGGACTTTAACTGAAGTAGAGTCAAACCTTTTTGACTTGATCAATCTTATGATCTTTCAGGTAAATAGGGCAGCTTCGCAACCAATGCCCCTTCCTTTGGCAACAAAACACATGGACCCTTTGGTAATGGCACATGAGACTATCTCAGACTTAGCCTTTCTCTTTACCATTTGGTCAACCGAGTTGACTATGGTCGATCCTTTCCATTGGGAAGAGAAATCTTTTTCTAGGTATCCAATGCTACCATTGTCAATGTCCATTTTAAGACTTGGGAAGTTGTTCTTTTAATCAAATTTGCTTTACTAGTGTTCCAAATCATTGCTGATTCCACAACACCAAGCAAAAGGATAACATCATTAAGGGTCATGTCATAGTCTGCCTCATAGTAGTCCCAAAGAGACTCACTATGTTACTAAGAAAGTGATTGAACATCCAACTTTCATGAGACTTTGACACCCAACTCTCCCGGCTTGCCAATATGTGACTTTATCTCCAAGATGTGAGCACACATAGACTATGCTTGCCAATAGGGATTGAGTGACTTTAAACTTTTCAAGAACTTGTGGGTGAGGGAGAATAATTGGAGGAGGTGGAGGAAGTGAAGCATGATGTTGAGGGACACCATCTTCAAGAGATTTGGGAAGATCATAGTTGTCTGAACCAGACATCTATAATGGGAGAAAATCAAGTTAGTTGATTCAAAGTCCTTAATATAACACCCAATATGAAATATTAAGGCTAGGACCCAACACAATATTTTATAATTTGGAAGAGGGATGTCGTAATCCAAGCTATAAAATATTTGAAGGTAGGCGAATGACGATTCACCAATTTCCACCATGAAAAACGAAATAATTTATTAGGTTTTAAGTGGATTTGAAATTCCTAGATCTTTTGAGATTCATTGAACTTTTCAATGGCATGTTTCAATCTCGAGTGTGCCCTCTCAAATTTTGAGACTGGGATGCCGAGGATCACAAAACAAGGTGTGAATAACCATACCAATTCACTTGGTACCCTTAATATTATCACCTAATCAATGTGCTGGTTAACCACACACGCTCCATTGATCTATGACAAACGTTAAGTCACCCTTCGTGATCCTTAGTAGTCCAAGTTAGTGTGCCGGTTAACCACACACGCTCCACCAACGACTTGGTAAGGTACAAATTGTGAATTCCATGGGCTAGCACCAAATTCACATTTTTCCTAAAGTAACTAAGATTGGGAATTAAATAAAAAAAATATTTAGTTACATTATAATAAACATTATACTTTTAATGAGAATTTAAAGTCATTGTCCTACCCGTTCGGCTAACGACCCTCCACTGATCAAGCAAGCGGTGGGTGAGAGTGGACACCCATTAAGTTGCCATTTTATAGGCAACAACCTTTTACCCACCTTATAGACCGGCTTCGTGAATGAGGCCTACTAACGGTAAAACGACTTGTTCTTATACATATATATAATAATTAACCATTAATGTTATAAATAGTATAAGGGTAGAATTTTAACTTTTAAAACTTCTAGGGTATGGAATTAAAGTTTGTGTGAGACTTTACAAATTCCAAAACTTGAGGTCAAGTTTTGAACAATTCATAAACTTTTCATTTCATAACTTATGAATTAAAGGTTCATAAAAATGAAGACTCTTCATTTTCATGTAACTTATGTGTTTAAATGTGTGTCAAAGAAAAGTGACCTTTGGATATCCATAACTTGAGGACAAATTATGGACTCCATTAAAACACATAAATGATCAAGAATTAATTCTAAACAATTCAGCAAATAATTCCTATCATCTTCTAAATTCATAAGAACATGAACATGATCATCAAAATTTCAAGAATTATATGAACACATTAAAATCATGGAATTTTGATATATGCTATTGTAAATGGATTAGAACAACCATTACACCAACTAAAAAAAGTTTTAAAATACCAAAACAGTTTAGGGTAATGTTTCTAGTCCATTTCCAGCAGCAAAAGTCGAAATTCTGCATTCTGATCATTCTACTCGCCGAGTGCACGAACCTACTCGCCGAGTAGGATGAATTTTACCTTGAACTCGGCGAGTCCCCCCATGGACTCGGCGAGTCCATCAGCCAGACAGCAACAATTTCAACTTTTTTCACTATTTTGCATCAAGTATCAAACAAGCAAGCCTAGTCTCTGATACCACTGTTGGGTTTTGAGCAATCTAACACTTCCTAAGTGTGCATGGAACCCTAATAAACCTTGGATGTATGTTTTCTTCTAAAATACATGCAAATAATAACTTCCAAGGTTTCTTCCTAACTAGCATAGCATAAGGATTATGAATCATAAAAGTACTAGTAGAAATACATACCTTTTGATGATGGTTGATTGTTTGGAGTTTGAGAGCCAAGCACCAATAGTGTGAATGCCTCAAATGGAATCAAAAATCACCACAAACACTTGGAAAACTTTGAGAGAGTGTATACACACATAGAAAATCGGCCACACACACAAAACCACACTAGTGGCTATTTCATGCATCATAAGCATGCTTATATAGTGTGCATGGTTAGGGTGAAACCCTAATAACCCATGACCTTTCCTTTTCCAAGGATCCATGGGTTAAAAGCTCCATGGATCATCCATGGACTTCCATATAAGCCTATCCCATTAACAAATGAGTGTTAGCCCGCACCATATAAAACAATAGCCCACAGTTTAATTAGTCTTCCTTTTAATCTCTAAATTAATTCATAATTAATTTAAGACTAAGACTAATTAAATAACTTCATATTAATATATTATAACTTACAATATCTTAATAAACATATGTGTATAACTCTCATAAAATTATCCATAAATAGTTCGGGTGAAGTGCAACCCAAATGGACCATGCCGGGTCGGGTCAAGTATGTACCAAATAAGTTATGGACTTAGACACCTTATCCAACAAAGAGTACTTGAATGAAGAATGACACAGGAGTTAGCCGGCTGTCAATATCTTGGATATTCACGACGTAAAGATTCGGGAAAATGACCTTGTAAAGGTCTTACATCATATCCACAGAAGATAGTTCCTGACAGCATAAGGACCTAACTAAAAGTACTTACAGTACAAGATAATTTCATGGAAAATGCCACATTAGGCAAAGACAGAAAACGATTACTTTCTAACAAGGGAAGCAAAGTAAAGAGTCTACTACTGATGACGGTCACCCCTCTGGTGAACTCTCAGTTCAGCCAATTGACGTTCCATGTCAGGTAGGTGTCTTTCGTACACCTTTTGGCGTACTCGGAGCTCTATGACTTCAGATTGAGTTTCAGCTAGTGTTTGCAGCTGGGTTTCACGGTTTCTCTCTGATATGTCGTGAGCATCTTCTAGACGAATGGTGCGGAGGGTATGCATTCTCGTATCGGTGACATCTTCAGACATCTGATGTAGGGTTGTCCTACCTTGAATCTTATTTCGGCCACTCTACGGACCAAGATTGGCAAGACTCTATTTGCTGAGCCCCCATTGCTCAAGGTGTAAAAGCTTCGATCGCCATTAAATGGCATGGGCTGATCTTGTCCTTGGCTCCATGTTTCCAAGCATTCCACTCACTTAGGGTCGGGCCATGAAAAGTCGGACGAGGGTTAGGAATTGGAAAGGGAGCTGCTCGGGGTAGGTTCTCAACCTCTGGTTCGGAGTTAGCATCATACGAAAGGTCTTCATCATGGTGATCATTCAAGGGGATAGGGTGATCATTCTCTAGTTCTTCTCCAAACCAACCAACTATGACTTCGTTCGGAAGATATTGGTTGCCGTGGGGATGGAGTCCAGCTATGTTTTCTATGCTAGAATTTAGGGTAAGAGAATAATTATTAGACGAAATATCTAGATAATTATTTAGAAAACCTTCATTAGTTACATCGCTATTTGTGAAGTGCATACCAGCTATGTGTAATCTAAACAGGATAGACCTTCGAATAAGTGACCTTAACTCCGTATTCACACATAATAGGGGTGAAGTAAAATTTCCACAGATTCTAAGTCTATAACATCCTAATTACATATAGCCTTAGTGTATCCACTTAGCAACTATCAACTTAGTAATGAAGATCCCGTTTTAGTTCTCAAGTATAAAGTACTTATAGTAACACCAAATACTCCTATAGTATTTTAATTTTAATGTTATGTTCTATTGTTCTCATTGTGGTAGGGTTGGTAAGATTTTAGCATTGTTGCAACCACACAATTAAACTTAGGCACATGCTAGTCAACCCTCGGATAATATAGGTGATCAGGCTATATCTTCCCAGTTTTGACCATATGCCTCTAAGCCCACTTGTGTTGCCCAACAATCGTAATTCTTTTGTACTGTCCTAGTGACACTGATTTTAGTATGAATGCAGGCACGTATACTTACTTAAATATTTTATTATTTAAAGTATATACTCTTGGTCAGAGTATTTTTAATCCCTTATGTATTTATAGTTAGTATATCTTTTATGGGTTGATATACTTAATTCACTATAAACAATGCTCTGATACCAATCTGTCACACCCCAAAACCAAGAACGGCGGAAACGTTCTTGGGCGGAGGACGTCATCTACAGTATCACAACAATGAAAAGTAGTAAACAACCAACAACATCATCCATTGCATTAATAATATAATTATTATACAATTGTTCTATCAAAATTTGATAAACATTAAAGCATAAATCAAAATGAAAGATGAGTCTTGAACAAGCTCCATCTTCCTTTCTCCTTGCATCGGTACCTGTCTAAAATGACCTGAGGATACAAGTAATTTTGAAAGCGAGTATCAGCTTTGAAGCTGGTGAGATCATAACTATTTTAGTGTCTTAATTTGTATGTAAAAATTTGTATGTAAGAATTTGTATATGAACTGTAAGTATGAAATTGTTTGTAAAACAACTGTAAACGTTTGAAAAACTCTAGAAATCCCTATGATTCCTACTATTTTATAAGGGTGTCTTTTACCAAGACCTAACTGTTCTCAATGTAGTCTTCTACCAAGACTTAACTGTTCTATATGTTCGTCTCTTGTAAAAGTGTGTAATTTTTCCCAAGTGTAACTATCATTATCAAAATATAGTTTTTACATTTATAGTTTAAGTGAAAAGATCACTAAATATATGTACAGGGAAAATTAATGTAGTACTAAAATGTAGTGCTATAAGAACTACTGTTGTACTAACTACCTGAAACCGGTTTTATATTAAGGCATCACGTGATTAATTGCACCATACTATCGACTGGTAACAACGACATACGAATGGTCATAATAACGGAATGACGTTTGGCACCCGCAGACCTGCAGGTCCCGTTGTAGCTAGCAGCAAGGTGTAGGATAGTCAATCCAGTATCGATCTATACGCAAACTCACACTGTAACAACGACAACGTATAGTCGAAAATAAGGTATGACGTTTGGCACCCGCAGACCTGCAGGTCCCGCTGTAGCTACCAGCAAGGTGTAGGATAGTCAATCCATTATAGATCTATACGTAAACTCACGCTCTCCCTTCAAGAGACTCTGGCTACAACTCGGGCCATGACATTTAAGGCATGCTCTGATACACATCACAATAATTAACGTATTCATATCTATGTAATGTAATGAACTGTTCTAGCTGTAATGTACGTGCTCTCTACCTAGCAAGTATAGTAATGTAATCGTTCTAGTATCGTTGTATATGTTCTATTCCTAGTATCGTAGTATATGTAATGTACTGTAAAGTTCTAGAAAGTATTGACTCATGAATGAACTGACTCATTGTATGATATCGCGTTCTAGTATCTTCCTAAACTACCCATATGGTAGTTTACTAGTAATCTAACTGGTACGTATGGTCAAGGATGTATACCCTTGCTAACCAAGGGCATGGGATGAACTGGAAGGACCTTTTATAACTATATATAAGTACATATGTTATATAACTAATATTTAAACGACCTTCGGACGAGTACCCGATATCCCACCAGACCACATCTTAAGCGCGAAAAGGAAATAGGGTGGATAGCCTTCCTAAGTCTTTTAAACATTTCTTATATAACTGTAAATATAGAGGCATGCAATTTATAATATAAAAGAACAAATAAGTTTTGTAAAACATTTAAACATAAATATTATCTTAAGAAAAGATCGACATGATGTCAATCTGTAAAACAGTTTGAAGGCATGGGTTTGATAAAACAGTTTAGTATAAAGAAACATTTGTTTGAAACACAATTATAAATAAGTTTGAAATACGATGTACAGCGTAAAATGTACAGTGTAAAAAGGAGTTTAAAAACATATAAAATGTTTATAACAATCATTTGAAGGAAACTGTTTAGTAAAACGGCTAATGAGTAGCCAAATCATTTGAATGTTGTATATTAATCACATGTGATTGATGTAATAACTAGCATAATTCTACTTATTAATCACATGTGATTGATATAATAACTAGCATGATTCTACTTATATTCCCCCCCCCCCATAAAACATTTAAAAATAGCTTAAAACATTAGTTAAGGGGTATGAACTCACCTGCAGTAAGTGACTGGAATTGAACAGACTGTTATCGTAAGGAAGGATCGGACAAGTGCTTGGTGTCAAGTGAAGACTTTAGACACACACAATGATCCTAATTACATATGAAGACATATGTATATAAATAATTAGTGATTAAAACACTAATTATACAAGTATAAACATTTAAACGCGAGGAAAACACTTTTGGTCAAGTGCTAGGAGGCTAATGGGTTGCAACAAAGGAGTGCAATGCCTCTAATGGAAGTTTATGGTCAAATGACCATATGTCTTGGAGTTTACGGCCCAGGGGAGTAAACTCCTGGCTGTAAACTCTCAACAAAGCCCCTAAATGAAGTCTAACAATTATACAACTCATGTGGTGAATTGCTTCAAGGCTAAATCAAGTGTTTGGGTGTCATATTAACTCCTTTAAGGATTTTACGGCCCAGGGACCATATACCCTTGGAGTTTACGGTCGTAAACTCCCTTGGGAGGGTGTTTATGATGCTTTCAAGTCCCATACTCACATAGGATATGTTCTAGGCAATTTTTCAAGGCTTTAGGAGGAATTATGGCACCATTTGGCACCATATATTGGAGTTCACGGCCCTAAAATATCTTGGGCCATAAACTCCCTTTTCTTGGTGTTTTAGTGGTGTTTGCTAGCCCCAAACACAGTAGGGTACTTGTCCTAATTTGTCTCTTGGCATAAGGAAGGTTTTCAAGGCATTTTGACCCTTAAACATGGAGTTCACGGCCCAAGAACCTCCTTGGCCGTGAACTCTCTTTTACCCTTGAATCTTAATTGTTTTGGTGTCCTAAACATGCAATGGTGGGTTCTAGTTCGAGTTCTAAAGCTTTGAGGTTCATTGGAACCCTTTAGGACCTTAAAATGGAGTTTACTCCCCAAGTGTTCTTGGGCGGTAAACTCCCAAATCTTGGGGTATTAACCCGATTTTGATGTTTTCTAGTCATATACACACTAGCATACAAGACTAAGGTAGTTACAAATCACGGGGAAAGGACTAAGTAGCATTTAAGCCACATGTTGGAGTTTACTCTCCAAGAACGTTCTTGGGCGGTAAACTCCCGAGTCTCACAGATTTGATATGTAATTGGTGTTTCTAAACACAATCTAAGCTATATAACATAACTAGATCGAAGTACTCACAATTTGGGATAAAAACGCGAAGATCCGTGAGAGAGAATTTTGACTTTTCTCTAAATGGAATCCAATAAATGAACCAATTTGGTTCAGAATTCTATTTATAGTCCGGAGATATTTTTGGTAGAAAATATTTTTATTCCTGGAACTAACTCTAATGTCCTAGAGTATTGGAATAACAGTGTTGCACAAAACCCTAGTGCATCCACTATCCTAATATCTCCTTAAGTGTAAAATCCTGAAAACTGCTAAACTTATACTCGAAATTTGAGTTTTCACTGTAACTGTTTTACTTATATCGGCTTCAAATGGTTTGTTCAGAACGGAAATTTCGGGTTGTCACAGATGTGGTCAACGATTATGATTGTGAGATCCTGTACCATCCGGGCAAGGCTAATGTGACGCCCTGAGTCGCAGTGCGGAGAGCGCCCCATTGCGAGATGTATGTTTGCGATTGACCGTGATGGCTCCGGTGTTGGACACCATTCGTGGAGCACAGGCTGAGGCCGTGAGATCGGAGAACCAGAAGAGAGAGCGAGTTGTTGGGTTGGTATCGGAGTTCGTTACTGATAGTCGGGGGCTTATGACATTTCAAGGGCGTATATGGGTACCATTTGTGGGAGGGACGCGTACCATTTTGATGGAAGAGGCTCATCGGTCGAAATTCTCGATCCATCCTGGGGACACTAAGATGTATTTGGACCTGAGGAGAGAGTATTGGTGGCCCTGTATGAAGAGGGATGTTGCGTGGTTTGTTGAGGGGTGCTTAACCTGCCGTAGGGTTAAGGCCGAGCACCAGAGACTGCATGGTAAGTTGCAACCGTTGGAGGTTCCCGAATGGAAGTGGGAACAAATTTCCATGGATTTTATCACCAAATTGCCAAGGACTGCTAGGGGAGTCGATGCAATTTGGGTGATTGTGGACAGGTTGACAAAGAGCGCCCACTTCCTTGCTATCAGTGAGAGCTCCTCCGCAGAGAAGTTAGCAAAGATGTACGTGAGGGAAGTGGTATCTCGGCATGGGGTGCCAATCTCGATTGTCTCAGACCGGGATGTACGTTTCACTTCCAGATTCTGGAAGAAGTTTCACGAGGAGTTGGGTTCTAGGCTGCATTTTAGTACCGCATATCACCCCCAGACAGACGGACAGAGTGAGCGGACGATCCAGACGCTCGAGGACATGCTCCGGACATGTGTGTTGGATTTCGGGGGGAGTTGGGATACGTATTTGCCCTTGATAGAGTTTTCCTACAACAACAGCCATCATTCGAGCATTGGTATGCCACCCTTTGAGCTGTTGTATGGGAGGAGGTGTCGGACCCCCATTTGCTGGGGAGAGGTTGGACAGCGTGTTATGGGCATTACAGAGATCGTGCTTCAGACGACATAGCAGATCCAGCAGGTCAGACAGAGATTGTTGACCACTCAGAGTCGTTAGAAGAGTTATGCGGACATACGCCAGTCCGAGGTTGAGTTTCAGGTCGGCGACTTTGTGCTCCTGAAGGTCTCTCCTTGGAAAGGAGTGATTCGATTCAGGAAGAGGGGCAAGTTGGGGCCCCAATATATTGGTCCATTCTGGGTGGTCGCGAGGGTAGGTAGGGTAGCCTATCGCTTGGAGTTTCTAGGAGAGTTGGGTCAGATTCACGACACTTTCCACGTGTCGCAATTGCGGAAGTGTATAGCCGATGAGTCAGCAGTGGTTCCATTAGAGGATATTCAGGTGGATGCGAGCCTGAATTATGCTGAGAGACCGGTGGCACTCAAAGATCATAAAATCAATGTGCTGAGAGACCGGTGGTACCCTTGGTTTTGGTTCAATGGCAACATCGGAAGGGGTCCGAGATGACTTGGGTGCTAGAGCGTGAGATGCGTCAGCAGCATCCGGAGTTATTTGCGGAGCGAGAATTCGAGGGCGAAGTCTAGTTCTAGTGGGGGAGAATTGTAACATCCCGATTTCCCAGGTATTATTTATTATTGTATTTTTTGGTGATTTGTGAGGAGACTCGGCGAGTTGGAGCCCAAACTCGCCGAGTATGATTGTGGTTATGGGTACGGGTTTGCGTCTAGACTTGGCGAATCCAAAAGTGGACTCGGCGAGTCCACGCTGTTTAATGAAACCCTAATTCACCGGGTTTGGAGCCTATTTAAGGGCACTTATAGCCTCCCATTGCGGCTACCGGTCCCTTGAGAGAACCCTAAGAGAGATAAATCGCTTTGAGAGAGAAGAAGTCACTTTTGGATCTTTGTATCCTTTGTTTAGCAAGAAGAGGGTGACAAGAGCAAGGAGGAGGTGAGATTCAAGCAGATCCAGAGTCCAGAGGCTTCATTTTGAGGTAATAGTTCGAACCTCTTTCAGTTTTAGGGTTGATCTTTAGAGTTAGGGTTTTCTAACCCCTTTGGAGAGTGATTATGTGAAGCAAATGGTCCCTCTTCGAGTTTGTGCCTTGGATCTGGACTAAAAGAGGTCCAGAGACCTTAACCCTTGGAGCTTTTTGGGTTAGTATGGAGTTATTGGACTTAGGTTGTCATTTTTGGGACCAAATCTCCTTTTGATGCCTTGTTGTGGTTATACAAGCATCAAGTTTCGAACTTTACGTGACATTCATGCTTGGGAAGGCCAAATCTATGGTTTGGGGAAACAGATCTGACCTCAGGAGGTCAATACAGTTTGTGCATGACATGAACTCGCCGAGTTGTTCTTGAGACTCGGCGAGTAGGGTTTGGGTTTCACGTAAATTGTCCAGCGGGTAGACTTGTCGGGTTGGGGGATGACCCAGCGAGTCAGGGAGAGTCAAAGGGGGGGGGGGGCTGAGTCAAGCCGGAACTCGCCGAGTCGTTCTTGAGACTCGGCGAGTTGAGTCGTGGTGGCCCCATGATTCATGCCAGGTGGAACTCATCGAGTTAGGGAAGTACTCGACGTGTCAAGAGAGGATCCGAGGGAGTCAGTGAACACGTATATACTCGCCGAGTCGCTCTAGTGCAGTCGCCGAGTCCAGTCAAAGTTGACCATTGACATTGACCAGAGTTGACCAGTGTTGACTTGATAGGGTTAGTCAACCTTAGTTGTGAAAGTGTTAATTAGAGATATATTGTGTTATAGCAGGATTGTAGCTCGGGAGATCGAGCGCTAGTGATTTCAGGGATTTGCGAGTTATCGAGATACGCGAGGTGAGTATTCTCACTATACTTTACCTTGAGTAGGTTATCAGAGTTATGTGACAGAGTATTTGTATGCTATATGTATGTTATGTGTTGTACTGCATTATTTCTATGTGATTTATGCTGTGCATGCTTATACAATTGGAACTGGAAGGTTCACAGAGTTAGAACCAGAGGGTTCACAGAGTAGGGTCCACAGACCCACAGAGTTATAGCCTCGAGTGGCTAATATGTGCTATGTGTGGTATTTTGGGGAACTCACTAAGCTTTGTGCTTACAGTGTTTGGTGTTATTTGTTTCAGGTACTAGTGATGACCGTGGGAAGGCGCCGACTTGATCAGTACACACACTGGATTTTTATGTTATGAGATGTTGGGATTTTTATTTGTCATGGATTGAGTTTCAAACATTGATGTTTTTATGAATATTAAATGAATTATGTTTTTATAAAATGCGAAAAATTGTTTGAAATTTACGGTGTTACAATTAGTTTCTTGATTATTCTGTCACCCATTACAATCATACAACACAAAATCCCAAATAACACACACATTCACACACACACACACTAAGATAAACACATACACAGTCACCCTTGTGGTGGTTGGCGGTGGTCTAAGGTGACAGCCACCACCTCATGGTGGTGGTGGTGGATTTTATCGTGGAATCTGGCCAGAAAACACCACATACAACACACACTCTACGTTTTGTTCATAAAAGAACCCCACCACCCACATGATGGCATACGGAGACGACATCATCACGAGAAGGTGGTGGAAGAGGTACTGACAGCGGCAGCAACACAAGGAGGCGGCCACAACAGCGGTTCACAACAACAACAGAAGCCGAGCATCCAGTGACTACTTGGTCATCAATAGAAATGGGTAGCGGTGCGTCGTCGGAACGGAATGGAACAACATTGCGGTGATGGCTACAATGGTTGAAGCCGATAGCGGTGGCTGGAGAGTCATGAATGGTGGCGACGACTGAGGCTTGATGATGACGGGTGGAGAAAGAGAAGGAGAAGAATGGAGACCATCCTATGGTCACTAATGGCTGTTCACTGGTCGGAAATGCGTTGGAGTCGGGTAGCAATGGTGCTGGAGACGAAGTGGGTATAAGGTGGTGGCAGCTGGGTGTCTTTAGGGTTAAGGTTTCCGGGGTGACGGGTTATATACCCCGAACCCCATAAACTTCTTTCCATAATGCCACCTTTGGTCCCCCCTTCCCCTTTTCATTCAAAGTGAGTCCATAATTTACCCTTTTAGCCCTCAGCAGTAAAATCCATTTCAATTCAGGTACAATACTTACCAAACAGCCCTCCGTTTTTGAATTTCTTTGCAATTCCAGTCCAAAAATTACCCTTTTAACCACCAAGATCTCAATTATGACATATTCATCCCTTCCTTCTCTTTTTCTTTCAAAATAACTTCAAATTTACCCAAATAGCCCCTCCTCTACAAAATATTTTCAATACAAGTCCACGAAGTACAAAATGAGCCCGATTAATTATCCTTTAGCCATATGTTCAAATATTCTTTCCACTACGAACCCCGAAAGCACTCTTTAGTCCTTTAAAACAAATTATAATGCCAATTACGCATTTTTTCACTAACCTCTTTATTTAAATATATTCATATATCAGAGTAAAATAATACTTAAACACATCTTCAGATTTAAGGGTTTGACTTGGAAACGAGGTTTTACAACTCTCCCCCACTAAAATTAGATTTTGTCCTCGAAATCATTCCTTACCCTCCCTTATATGCAAAACCACTTAAGTAACATGGCCACAACCCTGGGCACACCCTAGCCTTCCCAGGGTAACATGGCCAAAGCTGAACAAATTTCTTGCAACATGATTATGTTTACTCCGTCTAAGATCTGTAGTCTCGAGATGGTCTGACTCCCTGACAGATTGCCCATACTGAATCATTATCGTTGAATCTAGTTCACTTGTCTCTCAACTGACTATTCAACTTCTGATAACTCGAAGTTTCTTCTAGAAAACAAAGTCACAAACCTAGTTATCCTTGAAGATCACTTATACTTGGCCAAGGCTCAGAGAATTACACTGTGAGTGACTTAGCATATGCCACACAATCTGTTACCCATCCATACCTGAAATTCTAAAACACTAATACTAATACTGCCAAAACACTGAAACTGCCCGAAACATTGAACTGCCTGAAATAGTATGCTGCCTCCTGGCTGTTCTCTAAAATCCACAGAGACCTCCCTGCTCTCAATTTGTTCGCCAATCATCTGAAATACCTAGTTCCGACACGGTTGTGGAGCCAAAGGACTCCCACGTAGTCACCTCACACGACTTCCGAACAAAGTTCTTCACTGTTAATAGTTGCCACTAGTTATCATGCCACTGTGGCTCTAGGGACCTTCTGATCTAACTAATCGGGTCCATATGTCGAGTTCTGACGTTACCAAATCCAAGGATAAAAGTGATTGCTACATGACCAATGGTAGCCTTATATCACAAACGACCTTAAGTAGTCCATTGCTTCGTTGATCTCATAACTGTAGTAGCGTTCCCATGGTTTTATCACTGACTCAACCAGGTCTAATTAATCTGGGGAAATCCGTAGGCCATTCCATGGATTTGCCACGCCCTCACTGCTGCACCCGAACTGGTGGGTACTACTGTTCATTCCGTGTTCTAACAACACGCCCATGCTATCTACCAACCTAGTGAATGCTATGGCTACACTCATAGTCTCACAACACTCTAGTAATATCTTCCAATCTTGTGAATGTTGTGGCTACACCCACATACTTACAACACTCTAGCATTATCTTCCAACCTCGTGAATGTTATGGCTACACCCGGAGACTTACAACACTCTAGCACTATCTGCCGACCTTGTGAATGCTATGGCTACACCTGTAGACTTACAACACTTTCCATACCGGTCGAAGATGCACTCGACCTAACACTCAAATAAACTTGAGTCCTAACTAGAGCTCTAAGCTGGTTCATGAAACCAGCTATCCGATGACAAGGAAAAGCGTGAACCAAATTTTGGAACGTTTTCTAAACTCCCAACTCACCTAATCCTCAACCAAGACGGCCCCTCGACCGCCTTCCTCCGTAACGAGGATGCGGAACTCATCCTAGTTCCATACCTATTTGTGCTCCTAAATACCTGATCGATTCTCCCCCACTTAGATTCGACTAAATCTTCACGACACATGAGAATTGAAGCATTCCCAATCCTTCTTGCTTCTTAATAATCCATTGTTGACAACCTGTGCTTACCAAAGCTAACGATCAATTACCAGTCAAACCTTAAAATAGCCCATCCTCTGAAATCTTGAAGAGTACTCTTGAAATTTGGTTTAGTCTGACACCTCAATCCACCTCCCATGCTGACAACTGGAGGCCTTAATCTTCATCCTGGCTGACGAATCCCCGTTCTCACTTCCACTCTCACAGCACCACTGAACTCTAACCGAAGACAACCCATGCGAGAAATGCAATTCTCTTGAACATCTAATGACCGAACCACCCATGCATCAAACACTCGCAACTGACACCATCATATTCATGCTACCAGGCCTGTCCTAGCGACGGTAGTGCATTGAACTCCAAAGTTCTTCCATAGACAATTGTTGACCATACCCGAACAACTATAGAACCATTGAACTCTGACTTCATTGGAGAACTATCCTACTAATTCCTGAACAAGAATCTTCCAAATAATACTTCTGAACAGATTTTGACAATGAACCGAAATAGTAATGGTACACTCGGAACCGAGTCCACAAGATGCGTCCCTATGTAGGTTCATCAAAGGACTTTTTGGCATGCAGAATGGCATATGAAAAATCCATGATAACCCAGAAGATATCAGAGAACTGACCCGAGATCGTTCAAACTCCATAGAAATTCTAAAGTGGTACAATTTCTCGGCATCCACCTTGAAGTAGCAGAAAATAACACACCTGCAGTCATCTGAAAAGTTCCTGATCACCTCCCCCTGAGTTACCTCGATTATCCTAAGGACATGGTGCAAAACTCCTTTCCCGATCCTGATGATATGAACGAACCATGGGATCCTCCTTCCTGAAGGATCATAAGGATCCACGGCTTTGGGCCCCAGATGAGCCCCTAACTGCCCCGTGACAAATCTTGTCCGAAAGACCCCGAGACGACTATCAAGAGCTCCCTAAATCCCTTCCTTGGCTAAACGAAAAACCATCGAGTTCCATTCCAAAACTCTGCAAGTAATCTATAATGGGATGATCTCCCACGATCATGCATTGAATGACTTAGGACCTGCTCCTAAGTCGGAACCAGAATCCGAGTCCCATTCTTGAGTGCTCAACACTATACCAAACTGACATTCAAGTGATCCGAATATACCAAAGAATCCTTATCCCACAGGCTTCCTCGATTCTCCAAGACTCTCCTCGATTCGAGTATGGATCCTATGGTTTCAGTAGTACGGGTCCAATACTATCTTCCACACCTATAGATACTTTCCTCAAGAATCATCTTGAATCCTCTAGGTCACCCTCTCAAACTAATACCCCAAATGCTCGTTAATAGCGCAAACGAATCCACTAAAGCATTTCCTAGGATATCCTAGGTTCTCGACCTCACCTAGCCCTCAACTCCTAAAAGACTCCAACCAATGTCAACTAACTACCTCATGGATATAGTCACATGCAACAAAGATCAGATAATCCCCTTCGAGTAAAAGTCCTAATCCTAGATTAGTTCGACTCAAACAAGAGTTGCGCAATAAGGCCAAGTCCTTCACTACGAGATTATCCCACCTGTGCCCATGTGACTTCGCATATCCAGTTAGTAGTCAATTCACATCACCAAGAGCCCCACAGAGCACAAAGCAAGCAACATTTAGGAAATAGGTAAAATCTTACCAGCATATCACAATTCTTACCATTCTATCCTCTAATCGGGAATCTATACTAGCATGTCATTCGAAGGCTCATACAATTAGGCAAAACCTAAACAAGCTATCCTATCACTAACTGATCAGTACTATCATGCAGATCTACAAGCACATAGAGTAGGCGTATAAGGCATCCTTCCTAGATCCTTAGCCCTAATCTAGCCTGCAGTTCTCATAAATATATTATATCATAACGTAACATGTATGGGTATCTTAGGGAAAACTCACTTGAGCTCGGCTGATTGCACGCATCACACACCTTGTTCTTTTTCAAAGTTACTTTCTCTTTTCAAATTCTTTTATAAAAATGATGTTTCTTTTGAAAATTTTCATACCATGTCCTCAGTTTGAGTCCAGACATACCCGAGAGTGTGCCTGAATCCCTCAAACCAAGGCTTTGATACCAACTTGTAACATCCCAAAATTTAAGATGAAAAATTTCATTTTTAGTTTAATAAATCATAACACTAACAGTATAAAAACATCCATAAAAACATCCCATGTTAAAACCAAGTGTTAATAATCAAAACATGTTATCATAAAATAATATCAGACTGTAATCCCAAAGATCTGATGTGCAGAAAACATAGTGTGATGCGCAGCGATCGCCGACTCCTTTCCTTTGAAAATGAAGTACCTGGAACCAAAACTAAAAATTGTAAGCACAAAGCTTAGTGAGTTCCCCCGTCATACCACATACCATACAATATACATACTGTCTAACATATACGGGTACTGGACTAAACCTTCAGTCTCTTTCAGCCGGTAACTACCTACTATACCAGGGTGCTGACCTACCCCTTCGGTCCTGTCGACCGGTACCTCGCCTAGCATATCAGGGTGCTGGCCTACCCCTTTGGTGCTTTCGATCGGTACCTCGCCTAGCATATCAGGGTGTTGGCCTAACCCTTCGGTCCTTTCGACCGGTACCGGGGACTATTTCACCCCCTACTTCTACCACATATCATACTAGCTCATAAACACATAAAGTGTTGGGATTATAGTACTACTTTTTTGGGCCTTGTTAATTTAGTTTATCTTGTAAACGATTTAGTCATGTCCACTTGTATTTATCTCTAGGGTTAGAGTATTTAAGATTCATGCATGCATCGTATTTTAGTTAACTCGGATTTTATTCTGTAACCCTAATCACGCCTCTACAATAGCAATCTTCATCGAGCTCTTCTGAGGCGTGACACTTAATCATTCAACATTATTTGAATCATCATTGTGTTCTTTCTTTTACTTGTTCTGAATCTAAACGATCTTGAAGGATTTTATTCCTAATAATTGGTATCAGAGTAGGAGATTGTGTAATCTTAACGCATCTCTTATGTTTATTGACTTTTTAGGGTTTCCGTTAATATAGGATCTAGTTCAGTCGTCCTCATAGTCATCTTGATGGCATAAAGTGCTCTTAATATTACCCTATAAACTATCTTAGTTTACACGTCTGATTCTCTACAAGTATCAAAGAACATATCATCATGTAGCACGACGATTCTCACATAAACTCCATAAATATTTCAAGCAACATTGGATCAACAACAAGGATCCCGATTCTCTTTTTTCATGAATATGAAGTATGGGCGCTTCATTTTGAAGATTATGTTCTCAGATCAGAGGATAATGGGTATTTAATCTAGGAAGCCATTACTCTAGGTCCATTTGTTCACACAGAAACCAAAAGAATTATCAAAACTCTGAAAGAATACAATCAGCTGCTTCTTGATGTAATGGAGGTTCCTCATGATGAGAAAGACAAACTAATCAGCAACGTCAAAACAATGAGGTTCATTAGATTTGCTTTGCAGGCCGATACTTTTCGTCTAGCTAGTTTGTGTGATACTATGAAAGCCATCTGGGATAGGCTCAAGGAACGTTACTCTACTGATGTAGATCTTGAGCATTCTACACAAACACTCTTGCTTTCAGAGTTTGGTGCTTTAGCTCAAATGCTTGAAGAAAATATGAGCCAGACATTCAATCGCTATAATCATCTTCTCAGCAAGATGATGAAATATGGTATTGGATGTGAGGTGATTGAGAAAAAAGTTACTCTCATGAATGGGCTTAAATCTGAGTGGATGGCAGTGGTTTCTACCGTCAAAGCGCACGAGCAATTCAAAAATTAGACTTTAGCCAAGCTTCTTGGGATTCTTAAGGCACATGAAAACGAGGTGTCGAAAGAAGCGAAAGTTGTTTCTAGTATGGGGTCTCTAGCTCTTGTTTCGAAGGGCAAGGCAGTTATAGAGGATAACTCTGAGTCTGATCATTTTGAATGTGATCTTGAAAATGAGGAGTATGCTTTAATGGTTTCAAATCCCAAGCGGTTCGCAAGGAAGAAATTTCCATGAAACAAGAACCGAAACTGGCTGGGTAGCTACAGCTTAGAAAAGGTGAAAGCGGAAATAAAAGCGCTACTCAAAAGGACGAATAAGAAGGAGAAGAAGCTCATGGGTGACTCCGGCTATGAGTGCAACTATTGTCATGAAAAAAATCATTTGGCTAAGGAGTGCATGCTAAGAAGGTTAAATGAGAAGAAAGAAGGAGAAGATGATGAGACTTACTACATGCGAAAGTTGGAAGAGATCAACAAGAAAATGGTTGTTGATAACTCTATGCATGCTTTGATTGTGCAGGAAAATATGGCTGAAAACGAATTTGGCGAAGGTGAGGTCTGGTTGACAAACTCTGAAGATGACGAGGTTCGCAGGCGCACACATGGCAGGGCGTTCGTTGCGAATAAAGAGAGTTTGCGGTTTTGTAGGAAGATGTTTAATGGTGACAAATGATGGGTCACAGACATAGGAGTATGCTACTGGGAGTGGAAGAAGAGATGATAGTTGTTTCACAACAAGACTAATTCATGAACAAATCAACAAGTGTGAACAATTGATCAACAAGGTAAATCTAATTCTTGAATCTCTGAATATACTTGTGTCTAGATACGAAACTGAATTAAACGACCTAAAATTCACTTTTTCAAGCATTAGTGATAGTTTAAAAAGAACTCTCTTGACAAACTCTAACCTAATTGATCAAATTAGCAGGGTTTCATCGAAAAGTGATGAGAGGCGGATGTGGATAGCGAAGATCAAGTCAGATTTGTCTAAGTCTATGGATGAATTAATTTACTAGCAACAAGACAATTTGATGCTTTTAAAACAACGAAACATTTTTTGTTTAATTTCCAAAAGGCTTTACTTTAACGTTACTCAGTTGCGCCTTGATTGTGAGATTGGTGAGAAAATAACAAGATGATTTTACCATTTCTATAATTAAAGGAAGAGGAAGTTGATGTCGACTGTTATAAATGTGAATCCATCGTCTCATCTGACGAGACTTTTGATGCATATAGGGTTGGACTAGAACAAATTGAATCATAAATTAAGTCCAAAGACCATAAAAATATGTTAAAACAACTTTTGGATAAAATGATAAAAAGCAAATAAAATTTGATACTATACAGGAATTCGATTCATTGAGTGCCAAATTGAGTTCAAAAATACGATAAATGTTGAAAGCACAACTGAATTCGATGGGGACAATGATATGAGGGAAATCTCTGTAGAGGATGAGGTAGATTGCTCAAAGTTTGTTAAAAACGAAACTGAACCTGTGAAAGCTTTGATTTCTGAAAATTCGGTTGAATTCGCATATATTTCTCAAAATAAACCTGAATTTTTGAATGCTAAAGCAACGGCTTTTCCCAAAGTACAAACTGTCCCTAATCAGGTGTTTGCTACTAAAGGAATGGATATAAATAAAGCTGTCGAATTAACGTCCATTGTCAATAAAGACAACAAAGATGGTTGTGATGAGCACTTTTGGTCCGCTCCTATAGACAATGCAGACAAAACGAAGGGTCTGTCAGAAAGAACATTGTTGAGAGTCAAAGGAAGATATGTGGCAGAACCACTGAACAAATCTTTCAGGCTTTGATAAAGGAAGTTCAAGTGGAACCAAGGATATTCAAAGCAAACTTAAGTCAGTGGTGAATGAATCTCATGCAAGGAAAACAAAACCCAAGGCGAACATCCACATGTCCTCTAAGCAACTTGCAGAGCAAAAAATACAAATAAATATGAGATATCAGAGAAATCTCAATGAAAGGAAGCAATTTTTCCAATCCCAAAATTCCAACTATGTTTGCAAAGAAAAATCTTCCAATCAGAATGCGAAAGCTCATTCGTATGCAAATCCCAGTCAATGTTCGCACTGTCACTCTTGCAATCCATAAAAACCTAAAAGGAACCTTGTTCAAAATTCTTCTCTTTCAAAGAAGCCCATTGAGAAACCAAAATCTCTTCGCTCTCAACCCATGAAGGCTTCGCTCAAAGATATCAAAGGAAAGGGAAAATTAGTCTCACATTCTGAAGCTCAAACCAAGAAATTGACTACTCACTCAAAGAAAGTTGACAATGAATTCGTCAAGAATCAAATAAAAAGCAAACAAAAACAATATGTTCCAAAAGAAACGAATGTAAAAGATAAAATAAAAGTATTTACCATAACTAAGAAAGATGAAACCACGTTGGTTAAATGAACTTATATGGTTGATCTTGCAATTACTTTTCCTCTTTCTGTAAAAGGCTCACAAGGACCGAAGCGACTTTGGGTTCCTAAATCTGCTTAATTTTCATAGGTTATATGTGACAAGCAGTTTGACACTGAATGGTATATCGATAGTGGCTGCTCACATCACATGTCTGGGAGCAAGGAGGAGTTGCGAGAGTTTCAAGCTCTCAAAGATGGTGGAAATGTGAAGTATGCAAGCAACTCATTTAGAAAGATCAAAGGCTATGGGATGATAAAGAACAAAGATTTATCGATTCGTAAGGTGGCATATGTGGATGGCTTACAACACAACCTAAATAGTGTTTCACAATTGGTTGTAGAGACGCGCTTGAAAGTATCCTTTGACGATGAAGGATGTGAGATTATAAAAAAGAAGACGAAAGCAGTTCTCTTAAAGTCGCAGTGAAGAAGAGAAATGTATCCTTTGAATATGAACCCGATACAAGGGAAGCTTGCCATATGCTTGCTTGCGAGAGCTCACTCTGATGATAGCTGGCTATGGAATAGATGACTTTTGCACCTCAACTACAAATACATCAACAAGCTTGTTCTTGGTGATCATGTGCGAGGGCTTCCTCTCTAGAAGTATGATAAGGATCATTTGTGTGCAGCCTGTGAGATGGGAAGCAAAGCAGGAAGAGTCATCCAACAATAGTAAACACAAAAGTCATTGAACCATTGGAACTTCTACATATTGACCTTTGTGGACCTTCTGCAATTGAAAGTGTTGGTGGTAGTAAGTACATTCTTGTAATAGTTGATGATTTTCATATTTCACTTGGGTATATTTTCTTAAACATAAATCTGAAGCTACTCCATAACTCAAGCACTTTATAAAGCAAATTGAGCTTCAACTACGAAAGTTGGTTCGCAATGTTCGCAGCGACAATGGGCTAGAATTCAAAAACCAAGCATTGGAAGAATTTCTTGTTGAAAAGGGAGTCTCACACAACTTTTCTGCTCCTTACACTCCACAACAGAACAGTGTAGTTGAAAGGCAAAACCACTCTCTGTGTGAAGCTGCACGAACTATGCTGACTTTCGCATGTCTGCCTCTATATTTCTGGGCGGATGCTATAACGACTGCTTGATTCACCCAAAATGGATCTATCCTGAATAAGCGATTCTCAATTACTCCTTATGAAATCATAAATAATCGTAAACCTAATGTTAATTTTTCCATGTATTTAATTCCAGGTGCTTCATCTTCAATTCCAAGGAACAACGAAACAAATTCGATGCGAAAGATGACGAGGGTATATTATTGGGATATTCGCTGACCTCCAAGGCATATAGCGTACTAAACAAAGGATCAAAAAGGATAGAAGAAACCTACTATGTTACCCTCAATGACAACTACTTGAAGAGGATTCAGTCGAATGAGAGTCAATCAAAGGAAATCTTTCCTAAGCCAAGTCCAACCACTGTTCCAATCTCAAATCAGTATGAGGATTTCTGGCTACTCTTTGATGAGCCAGAGAAGGCTATCACATCTAAAGCAAAAGCAGCTGACAATAAAGTAGATGAATTGAAGAAGATAATTTATGACACTGCGAAAATACCACAAAAAACGAGCACTACATTCCAGGGGGAGAATTCTGACTCCAATACAAGTCCTCAGGGGGGAGCAATCTACACCACAAGATACAGGCATTCCATCGCAGGGGGAGGGTTACACTTCGTCTTGTTCTTCTGACTCACCCTCTGACTCACCTCCCAGAATGACTCACGGATCTCCATTCATAGGAGCTACTTCAATTCCTGAAGAAGAAGATCTCTCTTCATTCGAGGGGGAGAATAAGGATGCGAATGACGATTCGGACGTTCAATAAGAATTCGAAGAAGTAAATGATGGATTGGATCCTTCTTATGATCTAAATTATTCTTCGCTATCCAAATGGACCAGAAATCACCCAAGAACGCAAGTAATCTGTGAATCTTTTGTAGGCATTCTTACGAGATGTCAGATAAAAGCGAAACAAACTGCATTATTCTCTAAAGTGGAATTTTATGTTTAACTCATTTGTTTCCAAAGTTGAACCCAAAATAGTTAATGTTGCTCTTGATCATTTTTATTGGGCGCAAGCGATGCAAGACGAAGTCAACGAGTTTAAACGAAACAAAGTTTGGAGGCTAATTCCAACTCCACTAGATGCATCGGTTATAGGTTTAAAGTGGGTGTTTCGCAACAAAATGGATAAAGAAGGGAATGATATAAGAAACTAGTCGAGACTCATGGTTAAGGGGTATTGTCAGGAAGAAGAGATTGACTATGAAGAAACCTTCACACCTGTTGGAAGGTTTGAATCTATTCACATCTTCTTGGCATACGCAGCACACAAGAACTTTGAGGTATTTTAGATGGACATTAAATGTGTTTTCTTGAATGGAGAATTAGAAGAGAATGTATACGTTGAACAACCTCCTGGGTTTGCAAGTGAGAAGTATCCCAATCACTGCTACATCTTAGACAAGGCAGTCTATGGTCTGAAGCAAGCTCCAAGAGCCTGGTATGAAACTCTTACTCATTTCCGTAAATTGTTCAAATTTAAACATGCTTCTGTTTACCCAACCTTGATGATCGTCCAAATTTATGTTGATGACATCATCTTCGGTTCTACGAATCCCAGCCTAACAGCTGAATTCCGAAAGTTGACGGAAACTAAATTTGAGATGAGCTCCATGGGCCCAATTAACTTTTTCCTTGGATTAAATATAAGACATGGACCGGAAGGCATTTTCATAAATCAGGAAGCATATACGAAGAATTTACTCACCAAGTTTGGGAGACTCTAAAGCAAAGGTTCCAAGGGCATTCAGAAAGAAACTGACACCATCTCTGGAAAACAAGCTGCTGATATGACCCTTTATCGTCAAATGATAGGATCATTGATGTATCTGACAGCTAGTAGACCAAATATTATGTTTTCCGTTTGTTATTGTGCTAGTTTCCAAGCAAATCCTCGCGAAACTCATATGGTGGCCGTCAAGAATATCTTCAGATACTTGAAACGAACCTCATCACTTGGCATATGGTATCCTGTGAAATTAGGCTTCTTCCTACAAGCATTTTCGGATGCTGACCTTGGGGGATGTGGATTAGATAGAAAAAGCACAACTGGAGGATGCCAATTTCTCGATGGAAAACTTGTCAGTTAGCAATCCAAAAGGCAAACGTGCGTATCATTGTAATAGTTGAAGCTGAATATATAGTTGCAACCTCATGTACATCTCAATTTATTTGGATTCAAAGCCAGCTTCGCGACTATGGCTTAAGCATGAAATGAATCCCACTATATTGTGATTCCGAAAGTTCCATTCGCATTTGTCACAACCCAGTGCAACACTTAAAAACGAAACACATAGCATTGAGGTATCATTCATTAAGGAACACGTAGAAGACATCAACGTTGAAATTCACTTCGTGACATCCTCTAATCAGTTGGATGACATATTCACAAAAGCCTTGACTGAAACAACCTTCAATAGAATTCTTCAAGGCCTAGGAATGATGGAAGCTGAATCTGTTCCAAAACCACTTTCACATATATAATGATTACACTGTGAATCGGTGCGAACGTTCGCAGTAGTTCGTAGTCCACTGTTCATTCGCAATCTACTTTAACAATGCAAATCAGTGCAAACACTCACAGTAGTTCGCAGTCAACTGTTCATTCGTGGTTCGGTTTTTCCAATATCCTTTTGTACTTTTTGTATATTATTTCTTATCTTTGTTTCATCTTTCAATCTTTTTTGTTTTTAATTCATTTTCAGATAATCTCAAAATACAAAAATATTTTATTTGTGTTTATTTTATTTTATTTTTTATTATTTATTTCATTTTTAACAAATGTCAAAAGCATCAAAAACATCTTAAGAAGATCATGGAAGCACAGGTTCGTATCACATCTTAATTTGTGGGATATGACAAGTATAAATATTTTTATCTATGTATTAGCTAAGTGTCCCTAGAAGCATGTTACTGCATGTTGACCAAAGCCTCAAGCGACTCTATGTGAAGCCATAAAGATTCGATCATAGCTATCGAATCTTCCTAATCAGGCTGTTAAAATCACTTAAGTCACGAGCTACCTTACTCTTCTCATTTTGAGTTAAAAGTTGTCTGCTTGGTCACTTTCGTATAGCAGAGGTACTTTCGTTTCTTTACACCATCTTATAATATTCTACATCATATTCGCTTTCACCAACGTAACCCTTGAGACTCTCAGTTATACCATTAAGGTTTATGGTTACACAACATCTTTGTTAATGATCTTAGCTTTGTCAACCACGAACTGAGTGAAACCCAACATCCAACACATTTACATGAATTGACGGTGAACAACTAAACGTTCAAGATATTCACCATGGAATTAACAAAAGCCATTTTTGTGGTTTGTACCAAGAAATCTCTTTCTCTTTTGCGAGATCTTTACGATGTGTTCATATCCCAAGAAACTTCTTCCCATAAGATCCATTTTTTTTTTGAGATTTCAAGATTCAATCTTGTCACCAAAATAATTCCAAACCTACTCGTTCAATAAACTACACCGGTCACACCCGTACTTCATCCAACATTCGTACTTATATGATGTTCATTGTTTGGTTTAATATTTAGCCACCCACTTAACCTATAAAAGATGCCTTTCAACGTTTCTTATCAAACATTTGATCGTATTTCAACGGGAAACCACACAGACACTTCTTAGTCTCTCTAGGCTTTGAAGGAAGAGATCTTTTCTCGGAATCAACAGTTTCGTGTCTTCATTTAGACATTACAAAAATACCACATATGTATATTGATTTGTTTCTTTATCTTTGGCACACTCTTGCATGAAGATCCTAGTGATTTTCCTAAGTCTGGTTCGTGTTTTTATGGTTATTTCAAGTTTTACAGGTTTATCAATTACACTTGAAAACGAAAGCTCTTGGCTAACTGCGAAAGGGAGAATTTCAAAAGGTTAAATTTCTAGATAAGATTTCAATTGGGCAAGTGCAGCTACTTTTACTTCGCCTGACACACATTTCTGACATCAACAGTTGTCAGTAATGCTTTTCAAGGTGCCTTTTTAGCAATCGATGCACTCTCTCTCTCTCTCTCTCTCTCTCTCTCTCCTGATTTGTCTCACCAAAAACATCATATATAAGGATTTGAGTGATTTATTTCTCACCACCACTCCCATATTTTCTCTCAAAGATTTCCGGCGATCAAAGCATCTACTGTTCATCTTTTAAATTAGTCTCCTTTTGATCACAAAATTAATTATTGATCAGTACTAATTAAATAATATGATTTCATATTAATATATTAGAACTTATAATATATTAACAAATCATAAATATCCTTTTCTCACAAAAGTCTATCCAAATTGTTCCATGTGCCATGCAACCCAAATGGACCATGCCAATCGGCTCAAGTACATACCAGTTATAGTTATGGACTTAGACACTAATCCAACAGTCTCCCACTTAGATAAGTCTAAAACAATTATTTCGTATGACTTCAAAACCCGACTAGCAATCGTAGCTCTTAAAAGCTATTGTCGAACTTTGAACAAGTCAATGACGCGTCCATTAGATAAGGGATCATATATTCCTCCATTCTAGATATCATATGGAGTAAGACAAGGATTATAATAATTCTCTCTATCCATTTTGTGTTTCCCGATTTCCGATTTATGAAGACCGACTAATTGAACAAATCAAATCAGTCCAGGCATGGCCAAGCTGTAACATCCCAAGTACAGAAGAAAGAAGTCGGAGGGTTCTAAGTGTAAATTAAGGAAGCTACTCGACGAGTAGGTATGCTACTCGTCGTGTCGGAGTGGGATTGATCGCAGGTTTAAGTGGCCAACTCACCGAGTCAGCGGTTTGGACTCGACGAGTTGGTGCTGAAGAGAGAAAACCCTAATCTCGAGGGTTGCACCCTATTTAAAGGACTTTATGTCCTTCCCCTAACCTCCTAATCCCCCTGAGAGTTCCAGAAAACCGTAATTTCATGTGAGGCTTCATTGTTGAAGAGATTGGAACTTGGAAGAGGAAATTGTTGGACGGAGGTTGAGAAATTGGAAGCTAGCATCAAGGGGTTTGTATAGATCTGGGATCTACATCAGATTCGGGCACATCTCTGAGGTAAGGAGCCCTTTTCTTAAGCTATTTCCTTTATGGTTCATCATTGGTAGTTGTTTTGGGAGTTCTTTAACTTGTTTTGAGAACTATCTTGGATTTGTAGTTAGATTTGGGGTTGCTACACCAGATCTAGACTCATGATGGCCTAGAATTTGATAAAGCTTCAGTCTTTGAGTTGTTGGTGAAGCCCCTTTGTCTAAAACCAAAGCCCTAGTATGTTTTGGGCCTTTATCTCCTTGGTTTCATGTAGAGTTTGCAAATTTATGTGAGGGTTAGATTGTAGAAAGGTGGATTTATGGATTGGAGCCCCTGCATGGCTCGAAAAGCTTCTGAATGGATTGAGAACTGGAGAGACTCAGCGAGTCACATGGGTGTACTCGACGTTTTGGAAGAACAACTCGGTGAGTCTGTTGAAGATTGCCTTGGACTCGGCGAGTCTGTTCTTGGAGACGGCGAGTCTGGTTGTAGACCCCAACCTCTTTAGTTAAAGCCTTGGATTAAGTGAGTCGGTCGGTGACTCAGCAACTCGAACAGGATGGGATTCAGAGATCGTTGGACTCGACGAGTCTTGGGGAGACTCAGCGAGTTGAGTCGTATTATGGGAGTTTCTGAGTGTAGGAACTCGACGAGTCGTCGGGGTGACTCGGCGAGTAGAATCAACCAGGAAGGTTGACTTTGACTGAGGACTTTGACTTTGACCAAGAGTTGACCAGTTTGACTTCCAAGGGTATTTTGGTAATTTTGGGTAGTTATGGAATTGGTTGTTTGGTAGTGTTCTACGGTGAAGATCATGTCGGTGGTCGGAGTAGCTTGTTCTTACCTTTCCAGTCGGCAATTGCAGGTGAGTTATCATCACTATATTGACAGGGTCTACGGCGCCAAGGCTGTCCCTTTATCGGATGGAAATCCGAGTATTGCTTGTTATGTTATTGCTTTGCTAGATCCGCGTACTGGTTAAGGTCGGTACCCGGTATTTAGGGTAATGCTATGTTAGTGACCTGGTTAAGATCGGTACCCGGTATTTAGGGTAATGCTATGTTAGTGACCTGGTTAAGGTCGATACCCGGTATTTAGGGTAATGCTATGTTAGTGACCTGGTTAAGGTTGGTACCCGGTATATAGGTTAATGTTATGCTAGTGACCGGTTAGGTTGGAATCCTGGTTAGGATGTTGATATGCTATGTGATCTGCTAGACTGTTTGTCTGGTTAAGGATTTGTTATGTGATTAACCATTTTATGTGCACATGGTTGTTTGACGGAGGTTGGGTTGAGGCGGGTCCTGCTTTGTGTTGTAGGCCAACATACCCAGGGCGGACCGGATATTCTGAAGGCCTAGCGAGCGGTCCGGATAGGCTGAAGGCCCCAATAGGGCGGACCAGACGTGCCGAGGCTCAGAGAGTGGACCAAGCCGACTGAAGGCCCGGTGTAGGCGTACTAGTCATACTGTAGACTCAGAGGGTGGACCAGGTGGACTGAAAGCCCGATGTGGGCGGACCAGTCACATAGTAGACCCGATGTGCATGGATGTTCTATTTGTGATATGTTATGGGTATGTTTATGTGTGGTTTGTATTTTGGGGGTAACTCACTAAGCTTTCGGGGTTACAGTTCAGTGACTTGTTTCAGGTACTTCAGGATATCGTGGCAAGACGAAGGCATGATCGTACCGCTCCTCATGTTTTATGATTTTTATGATATGGTTCTGGGAGATACTCTGATGTTTAAACTATTTTGAAAACAAATGTATGAACTGAATGGTTTTGAATGAATTAAAATGTTTTAATTTGGCTCGAATTTTATGGGTTTTACACAAGCACTTCGGGGTGCCATCACTAAATCATCGAGGGGCCCACAAATATTGATTTTATCCCTTTAAGGGTAAAAGGAATGGATAAATTTTGACTCATATGCTTGTTCTACTACTTGTTGAATCATACACAAAGGCCCGTTTTATAACATAGAGTTACCAATGTGTTTTCGTACAATCAATGTATAACCAACTAGTAGGCAACAACACATATCTCTAGGTTTGAAGAATATAAGATATTATCGTCTCATGATCACTCATGATAAAATCCATGAAGTGAGTGAAATGAGCATGGGTTTAATCCAATACTCAGAACTTATGAGCACTCATGAATGTTGCAACAACTCTTGCTATGTCCCATACCTTGGATATCTACGATCCAACTTCATGATAGTCTTGATTCATATCTACTTCCAATATATGACCGACTTTGGATGGTTTGAATAACTTAGTCGTCCAGGAAGAACGACCTAGTTATTCTGGAAATCAAAACATGCAAAGTGCAACACAAGAATAATCAAATCCAATATGGTCTTAGAACTTATGAATATAAATAGAGCACATTTTATTTATCACCATATTGATTACACATTATTCATTGCATATTGATTCAAATTATCAACTTTATACTTGAATTAAAACAATAGTTATCCCATGCTCCAAGCATGTACACTATGTTTTTCTAAACACTAGTCTTGCCATACACTAAGTATGCACACTAGGTTTATCCAAACATTAGTTATGCCATACACCAAGTATTCACACTAAGTTTGTCTATGGTCTTTACTTTGTGAAATAGATCGATTGAACATAATTCCAATGATTGTCATTTCACAATCCTAAATCCTTACTGCAAATGCAAGAACTCCAAATTCCTTCCAGTTACCGAAATGTATTAGATTTTAAACTTATATGCATTGATCCTCTTGTAATGATTATGCACAAAGTCACAAATACTTGTCAACAGACATTACAAAGTATTCCAACGAAGATCACTTCATGGAACCGAAGTCTCAAATTCAAATTACATTGCTTTGATCATCCTTCATGCATTAAGTTTCCTAATATTAAATAGATTTAACGAATAACTTCCACCTATGGTAATATTTCCATATTCTCATTTTGACTATCACTTCTGAACAATAGTTGCCTCTTTTCAGAATATGTCAGTATGGTCCTCTCCAAAAATTTAGACTATACTTCCAACTGTCCCTGAGCAACCAATCTTTAGTAAACCCTAGATTGTCCTCAACAAGTGCTTAATCAAATTAGTCATATATAGTTCTAGTGCTTTTTCCCTCTTAATGCTCTAGGCATTTGGAAAAATTTAGAACAGATGAATCTTATAGCACATGCAATCGATCCTATATCCAAAGCATATGAGACACGATTCATGATGTCTCACATAAAGACATGATACTAGACCAGTCTTTTACTATAATATTTAGATTTCTATTTGCTAAGTTCTCATAATTCAGATTATGAAAAGGGATGTCGTAATCATAATCGAATTTTAGAGCACAAATAATGGACCCATATATAGAATTTCCTTATGTTGAGCCATTCCAACATAAAATTCATATATAAATATATATATATATATATATATATATATATATATATATATATATATATATATATATATATATATCCTTAACTAAAGATGATTAACACCTCAATCCAAGCATTTAGAATTGAAATGAAGTATAATTTCTTCTCCCTTAATTATAGCAAAACAACTTTTTCCCGATTGATACTTTTGTTTTCTATAATTTACATTGCTAACTTGTAACACTTATTATAATTATCATGCTCCCACTAACATGAGAATTATCAGCATAAGACTTATGCTCCTGCTAGCTTTGACATGTACTCAAAAATCAGCTGGACTTCTAGAAATCAATACTTTATGACTTTCTTACTAAAGTTCAGACTTCTGATACGAGATGCTTTGATTAAAACTTTATCAAAATAATACACCTTTCCTTAGATAGCACACATGTGTGTCTAAACAATTTCAGAACTATGAAAAGGGATGTCGTAATCATAGTCTCAATTGTTTAGACCTTTTCCATTCATCACAAGTCCATGTTAGTGTGCCGGTTAACCACACACGCTCCACTAACGACTTTGAGAATGAAAATATCACAATTGCTATCTACTTAAAATATACTTAGTGAAAGCGTTTCCTCACCATCATTTTCATGAATCGGATAGAAACCTTATGACACTTAGATTTGATGGTGTATGTGTTCCTATCCATGTGAATTTGTCAAAACCATAATCATAAGACACGGTTAGTGACAAATACAAACTCATATGGATTGAACTTGTGCAGTCTTAACTTCTTGCCACCTGGCAGCAAAAGGGACTGCGATTGCTTCCAAGTTGTCATGCAACCAATTAAGAACTCTCAGAACTCATATGCAAAGCCAACTTTAACTGGAATGGGCACATAAATACGAATATGTCAACACAATAGTTTATAAACCTCATGTCGTGTGCTAGTGATAATCTACAATTTTTTTACTCTTGATTAGATCTTGAAGCCTTTTCAAGATCTATAACACTCCCACTGTCCTCTTGACAGATAGGACTCACTTGCCAAATATTAAAAAGATAGTGCGGATTCTTTATCAAGAAAAAAACTTCACATAATTGGCCTTAGTTGGTCTTTGTTTTATCCAAAACATCACAACTTACCAATTTCAAATGTGCAAGAGTAGGAGACACTTTACTCTTACATTTGACTAGTGTTAATAAACCTTTCTTTAAGATATGTCAATCAAGTTACAATCTTGGAGTATGACTCTAAGACTTGTTTTTTTGGAACGAAGTATGACTCATCTTCTTGATTTAACCATTTCAACAATTCTTGATTCCTCTTCTTAGCCATAGGAATGCACTAAGATGTCCTTAGAGGACTAATTTTGATATGGTTTCTAAATTATTAGGATGATTAAAACTTTATCAAAATAATACACCTTTCCTTAGATAGCACACATGTGTGTCTAAACAATTTCAGAACTATGAAAAGGGATGTCGTAATCATAGTCTCAATTGTTTAGACCTTTTCCATTCATCACAAGTCCATGTTAGTGTGCCGGTTAACCACACACGCTCCACTAACGACTTTGAGAATGAAAATATCACAATTGCTATCTACTTAAAATATACTTAGTGAAAGCGTTTCCTCACCATCATTTTCATGAATCGGAGAGAAACCTTATGACACTTAGATTTGATGGTGTATGTGTTCCTATCCATGTGAATTTGTCAAAACCATAATCATAAGACACGGTTAGTGACAAATACAAACTCATATGGATTGAACTTGTGCAGTCTTAACTTCTTGCCACCTGGCAGCAAAAGGGACTGCGATTGCTTCCAAGTTGTCATGCAACCAATTAAGAACTCTCAGAACTCATATGCAAAGCCAACTTTAACTGGAATGGGCACATAAATACGAATATGTCAACACAATAGTTTATAAACCTCACGTCGTGTGCTAGTGATAATCTACAATTTTTTTACTCTTGATTAGATCTTGAAGCCTTTTCAAGATCTATAACACTCCCACTGTCCTCTTGACAGATAGGACTCACTTGCCAAATATTAAAAAGATAGTGCGGATTCTTTATCAAGAAAAAAACTTCACATAATTGGCCTTAGTTGGTCTTTGTTTTATCCAAAACATCACAACTTACCAATTTCAAATGTGCAAGAGTAGGAGACACTTTACTCTTACATTTGACTAGTGTTAATAAACCTTTCTTTAAGATATGTCAATCAAGTTACAATCTTGGAGTATGACTCTAAGACTTGTTTTTTTGGAACGAAGTATGACTCATCTTCTTGATTTAACCATTTCAACAATTCTTGATTCCTCTTCTTAGCCATAGGAATGCACTAAGATGTCCTTAGAGGACTAATTTTGATATGGTTTCTAAATTATTAGGATGATCACAAAACATGATACTAAAGTACTCTCCCATCTTTTCAGATTTGAGAAACTTTTATCTTTCTGCCTAATTTGATTCTTCTCAATCGTTCTGCCATACATCGAAACTTTTCCAATGTTTCAGAATTATACTTAAACTTGTAAGTATAACCATATTTACTAAAATTTAGTAAATCATGATGAATAGTCTGATCAATCTTTTGTGGTGGACCTGACCAACGCACAACCAAGTGTACCCGATCCCTTTGTCCTTCACTTGACTCACATATACATGTGAACAAGGAATTAGTCTTAATTTTCCCAAGCTGAAGGTTCTCATTCATCATACGATACAACTTGCATGAATCCAAGTTTCGGTCCAATTGAAACTTTGGTGATGAGAATCTTTCCTTATTTGGTAAATTTAGACACTATTACAAATGAAAGAATCAAATTCATATTTCCATTATTACTAAAAAAAATACAAACATCAATTTTTTATAATTGCCATTGCAAGGAGATATGATAAAATAAAACCAAATTTTATTTATTTATAACATGCGGAAAAACTTTTTCCTTACAATGCAACTTTAAATGAAAACTATGCTATTACATATTTTTCTAGCAATCTATCATAACTCCAAAGTAGTAGCTCAAGAATCCAATCTTCGAACCATGCGATTAGAATCCACCTTTGCGGTTAGATTCAGCATACTCTTTCTTTAAGTTTCCTTCCCTTAGCTTGATCCTACCATACATCAAATGTATTAAAAATCTCCAAATGGGAACTTAATTGAGTTAGATAGTGGACTTACCAGAAGAAGAGTCAAGTTTTTTTTACTAGACCTTCTCTCAGATCTTTTAGGTAGTTAGGGCAGCTTCGCAACCAATGCCCCTTCCTTTTGGCAATACAAACATATGGACTCTTTGGTAATAGTACATAAGACTATCTCAGACTTAGCCTTTCTCTTTACCATTTTTTCAACCGAGTTGACTATGGCCGATCCCTTTCCATTGGGAAGAGAAAGCTTTTCTAAATATTTAATGTTACCATTGTCAATGTCTATGGTAGTTTGGGAAGTTGATCTTCTAATCAAATTTGCTCTACCAGTGCTCCAAATCATTGTTGATTCAGCAACACCAAGCAAATAGATAAGATCATTAAGGGTCATGTCATAGTCTTTCACATAGTAGTCCCAAAGGACACTCACTATGAGACCTAGAAAGTGATTGAACAACCAACTTTCTCAAGACTTTGACACCCAACTCTCCCAGCTTGTCAATATATGACTTTATCTCGAAGATGTGAGCACACGTAGACTTTGTTTGTCAATAGGGATTGATTGACCTTGAACTTGTGGGTTAGGGAGAATAAATAGAGGAGGTGAAGGAAGTGAAGAATTATTTTTGGGACATCATCTTCATTAGGAAAGCTTTTACCAAGAGTTTTGGGAAGATCATAATAGTCTGAACCAGACATCTTTTGGGAGATATTCAAGATAGTTGATTTAAAGTCATTAATATAACACCCAATATGAATTCTTAAGGCTAGGATCCAACACAATATAACTTGGAAGAGGGATGCCGTGATCGAAGCTATAAAATATTTGAAGGTAGGCGAATGACGATTCACTAATTTCCATGTAATATCCCGAATTCAGGTGTGTCTCTTAAACTCTTCTCCTTTTCCCATGTTGTCAAGTTAAGCCCCTAAAATGAAATGTTAGGAAAGTGAGTACGTTGAGCGTACTGAAGAGTACGCTGCGTGTACTCGCACGCTTAATTTGGACGAAGACTCGCCTAGGTACGCTGGGCGTAGCGAGCCCATATGTAAACCCTAAATTGTGGATTGTGCACTATAAAAGGAATGCTAATGCCTTATCCTCAGCCACCATTCCTGAGAGTGAAACCCTAATAGAGACTCCTCCTTCGTTCTAGCTAGTATGTTGGTGTTCTAAGCTCAAAACTTTCCTTGTCATTTGTGTTGTGTGCTTCTCGGACCGAATTCTTGGGTTTTTGGTCCCAAGGTGGAGACGTTATGAGTAAATGGTCTCCATTAGCCTAGATCTATCATATTTCAGGACTATAAGAGTTGTATGTTCATAAAAATGCAATCTTGGACGTGAATATTGAGCCATGCATGAGATCTATACCTTTTGACGAAGAAGGAAAGGTGTTGGAGTGTGTAGGGACCTTTACAGCCATGCAAAGGCTTAAAGGCTCCGACTTTATGGGATAAGAGGCTTAGGGAAAGTCAGATCTAGAAGTTGAACGAGTGTCTTAACCGTTTAAGACCAAAATCCAAGGAAAGGCTGAAAATGAGACTTACTCTCGGCATAACTCTCAGTACGCGCAGTGTAAGGGGTTAAGACCCCGATTGTGGTTCGCCGGCGTACGCCCCGTGTACAGAGATGATACGCGCCACGTACCGCCTCCTGTTGACTTCCGTTGACTTTTAGGGTTTTGGTCAACCTTTGGACTTTTGGGTTAGGAAGGGGTAAAATGGTCTTTTACCCTTCTGTGGAATTGTAGAGTGGATTTAATCTAGCCTTTGAGAGCCATTATTTATTTGAGAGTGTTGTTTTTGTGTTTAGGCGGGGGCTAGACCAGTGTGTTCGTGTGCGAGATTATCCGAGATACCCGAGGTGAGTCTTCTCACTTTACATTACCGACGTGAGTCTTCTCACTTTACATTACCTAGGGTGGTATATATCTGTAGACCAGAGGGTCTTGTGTGCTATGTGTATATATGAGATTATGTGCAATGTGATATATGTATGCAATGTGATTGTATAGACCGGACTGGAGGGTCCAACGATATAGACCGGACTGAAGGCTCCAACGATACAGATCGGGCCGAAGGGCCCAGCAAGCTATGACCGGACCAGAGGGTCCACCGAGCTACGGGACTGGAGGGTCCCGCTAAGAGACATCGACCGGAGGGTCGTATTATAGCCTTGAGGGGCGTATGTGTTGTATGTGGTATTGTACCACCCCGATTTCAGTAGTGCAAGTTCAGGGTTCTTAGTGTAAATAAGGAAGGTCGACTCGGCGAGTCAATGGAGGAACTCGGCGAGTCGATTCGCGGTTCTGGTCACATGTTAAGTGACCAACTCGGTGAGTCGGCAGTACGACTCAGCGAGTTGGTGGTGAAGGGAGAAAAACCCTAATTCGGGGATTGTGCCCTATATAAGCACATTATAAACCACATTTAGCCTCTTGGCTACCCATTTGAGATCCAGAAACCCTCATCTCGTGTGTGTGATGCCATTGATGAAGAATTAGCGCTTGGAAGAGAAAATTGGTGTAAGAAGCTTGGGGATTTGGAGACCATCATCAAGGGGCTTGGGTAGATCTGGAATCTACTTCTGTTTGGGCACATTTTAGGGGCAAGGAACCTCCTCCTTAAGCTATTTCATTATCGATTCATGAATGGTGGTTGATTTGGGATTCATTAGCTTGTTTGGGAGCTATCTCGAGTTTGAGGCTTAGATCTGAAGTTGCTACTTCAGATCTAGACTTGTGACGGCCCAAAAGGTCCTAAAGTTCCTATCTAAGAACCATTGGCGAAGCCCTTTGTCTTGAACCCTAGCCCTAGAAGTGTTTTGGGCTTATATCTCCTTGCTTTCACGTAAAGTTTGCAACTTTACGTGAGGGTTAGGCTGTAGAGGAATGGATCTATGGATTGGGAGTTTCTGAGTATAGGGACTCGACGACTCAACGCGTTGACTCGGTGAGTAGGTTCAACCAGGAAGGTTGACTTTGACTTTGACCAAGGGTTGACCAGTTGACTTCCAGGGGTATTTTGGTAATTATTGGTATTTATTGGATTTGGTTATTTGGTAATGTTTAGTGGTGAATTTTGTGTTGGTGTTCGGAGCAGTGTGATCTTCTTCTTCAGTCGGCTGTTGCAGGTGAGTTATCCTCAGTATATCAACAGGGTCTAAGGCACCAAGGCCGGCGCTTTATCGGACTGAAATTCGGGTATCTGTTTGATATGTTATTGCTTGCTATGTCTATATCCTAGTTATGATGATGGTGTATGTTAGAGACCTGGTTAAGGTCGGTATCCTGGTATATAGGATGATGCTATGTTAATGATCGGTTAGTTCGATATGCTAGTTAGGATGTTGTTATGATATGTGGTATGCTAGATCGGTTTGATTAGATGTGAATCATTATATGATTATATGTTTATGTGCACATGGTTGTTCGGACTGGGGTTGGGTTGAGGCGGGTCCTGCTTTGTGTTGTAGGCCAACATACCCAGGGCGGATCGGTTAGACCGTAGGCCCGATGAGTGGTTCGGATATGCTGAAGGCCCCAAGAAGGCGGACCAGACATGCCGAGGCTCGGAGAGTGGACCAGATAGACTGAAGGCCCGATGCGGGCAGACCAGACATACTGTAGACTTGGAGAGTGGACTAGGTGGACTAAAGGCCCGGTGCGGGCGGACCAGTCACACTGTAGGCTCGTAGGGAGAGTGGACCAAGTGGACTGAAGGCCCGGTGCGGGTGGACCAGCCACACTGTAGACTTGGAGAGAGAGTGGACCGGGTGGTCTAAAGGCCTGGTTCAGGCGGACCAGCCACACTGTAGACTCGATATGCATGGTTGTTTTGTTTATGATATGATATGATATGATATGTGTATGGTATTGTGGTTGGTATTTTGGGGGTAACTCACTAAGATTTCGGGCTTACAGTTTCAGTGTATTGTTTCAGGTACTTCAGGAGATCGTGGCAAGGCGAAGGCGTGATCGTACCGCTCCTCAGTTTTATGTTGATGTTTCTGGGATACTTTGATAATAAATGAACTAAAAACCTTTTTGCAATAACTTAATGAATATGGGTTGTTTTTCAAAAGTTTAAATTGGTTGTAAATTTTTCACGGTGTTACAAGTTGGTATCAGAGCCTTGGTTTGTGTGAATTGGATGAACACTCGTGTGAATCCAGTCTCAAATCAAGGAGAGTTTCAAAGTGAAATTAAAATGGTTTTCAAAAATGAGTATAGGAGGATGCAGAGGTACGATCAGCCAGAGCCAGTAGGTAGACCCCAAAATACCATACAAGTTATTTGATTATGTGATATGTTAGAACAGCATGCTAGTACTAGGCTAGGGATCTTCAAGAATTACATGATAGAATTGCCTGATTATATGATGCCTGCTAGCCTAGGGTTCCCCGTTATGTGAAGTAGTTAGTAGTTCCTCTAGAGGTGAGGATTGAGTTTTGCCACGTATATGTTATCCCTAGGGTGTTGTGATGATACTTAATATAAATATGGGTAGGTGTGGAAGGTAGTATGGGCCCGTACTACTGAAAGCATAGGACCCATACGCGTATTAAGGAAGTCACAACCCCTAGGGTCGGGTGGAGAGTTAGTTCCCGGGTTATTGGGGAAGCTTATGATTTTCTTGCGGTATATCTCATTATGGTGGTTACGAGGCATGCCGGGGGTGGATCCGGGTCAGGATTGGGATCAGGAGAGGGCGGTCAGGGTGGATCTGTGCCACCCAAGGTCATTGGTCAGATGAGTACGGATGAGTTGGATGTCAGGATTCATGAGATCATACATGATGAGATTGCTTCTATGTTCAGGGCGGAGATGTCAGAGATGTTTCGGTTGATCAAGAACGCCATGGTTAAATATTTTGATGAGCGATATACGGCTCCTGTAGAGACGGCTGCCGCGGCAGTTGCAACGGCTGTAACAACGACAGGTGGAGGAGCCGGTCGAGGTTTTCAGTATCGGTACTTCGATAATACGAAGCCCCCTACTTTTGACGGAGTTCAGGATCCAATCATTGCTATGAGGTGGTTGTCGGACGTGGAGAGTTGTTTCTTCACGTGTTCATGCCCTGCAGATCAGAGGGTGAGGTGTGCTCTGAACCTTTTAAGGATCGGGGCAAAGGATTGGTGGAGGTTGACTACAGGATCGTATTTTGATGCGCAGCGGGTTGCGGTTACATGGGATCAGTTCCAGGAGATGTTTAGTACTCGTAATGTTCCGCAAGTTGAGAGAGAGAGAGGTTGGCTCAGGGGTTCCTGGAGCTGAAGCAGGATTCAGAGTCGGTGACAGAGATCACCAGTATGTTCACGGAGAGGGCGATGTTTTGCCTTGAGTTTGCTTCAGAGCAGGCTCAGATGTCCCGATATCTGAGTATGTTCAAGAGGGATATCAGGCAGTTCGTGTCTACACAGAGGTGCGAGACCTTACTGGAGTAGCAGGAGGGCGCTCGACGGCGTCAGTTGGAGATTGAGTTACATTTGAGAGAGCAGAGGCAGGCACCGGTGTAGTCGCAGCCGGCGCCGAAACGGTCCAAGACCGTTGAGTCCAGGTTGGGCAGTTAGAGCGGCCGTACTTGTGAGAAGTGCGGGAAGGGTCATACCGGAGTTTGTAGGACCGGTTGTGCGTGCCACAAGTGTGGGAGAGAAGGGCATTATGCGAGGGATTGCCATCAATTAACCCCGGTTTAGGATATGAGGATTTATTATCAGTGCCATCAGGTTGGTCACATGAGAGCCAACTCTCCATTGCTTATTTCCAGTCCAATGCAGGTTCCAGCACCGGCCACTTTGAGGACTACTGGTGGAGGCCAGGCAGGAGCGGAGCCTCCGAGGGCTCAGGGGCGCGCTTTTCAGCTCACAGCAGAAAAGGTCAAAGCAGAGCCGGATGAGGTTGCGGGTATGTTTTCATTTTGTTGTTGTTTGGTTATCTTGTTATTTTGTGGTGTTGTATTTTATTCTCTGTTCTGCGTGTTTCATGGGTTGGTTGAAAGTGATAGTAGTCAGGAGTTGTAAATGGTTAGCCTCCAAGGGATTGATGGTCAGAATTTGGTTGTATGGTTTTGTTGTCTGGTATAGCTATTGCGATTTGAGAAATGTTCAGCGGAGAGTCGAACCCCCTTAGAGTTCGAGATGTACGATGCCAGAGGAGTGATTTTGTGGAGGTTAGTCGTTTTAGAGGGAATCAGTTCATGGATAAGGAGAATATGTTGAGTAGAGTTGATTAAGTGATTCCGATTGGGTCACCGGTGGTTGGAAGTCAGTGCTCTAAGTGGGGGAGAATTGGAAAATTCTCAGGAGGGTCGATAAGCATTAGAGTTTGATTAGTTGTCTGGGATCCAGCAGTGTTTCAGTCAGCCAAGAGTATGGGTTGGTATGAATAAGTGACAGACCGATGGGACGGAGTACAGACCAAGGATTTCGGAAAGGGTGATTGGTTGTTGTGAAGCCTATGATTAGGTCGGGATCTGAGTATATGGAATAGAGTTAGAGTTTGGAACCCTAGAGGTCTAGAACAGTATGTATGGGAGTGATTCCCAGGAGGAATAGTTAGGGATGATGTATGATAGTTTGAGCGGTCGGGGAGACTGAAGGTCGGTAGGCGTACCAGTCAGGCCGAAGGCTTGGAGAACTGTCCAGACAGACTGAAGGCCCTGGAGGGCGGTCCAGACATGCTGAAGGTTCTGAGAGTGGTCCAAATTGGCTGAAGGCCTGGAAAGGCGGTCCAGTCATGCTGAAGACTCTGTAAGTGTTGATAGATCTATATGCGGAAAGTGATTTGAGTATGTTGCTATGTAGTAGCAAGCAGTGGGTCTGGCCCCGGGTATTGATCATGTTAGTTGGAGGCGGTGCATGGACCCGAGAGTCCTTGCGAGCAGAGTAAGAGAATGTGCAATGCATGGAGTAGCAGTTACTCTATAAGGGATAGTGTAGAGTGGGGTGTGACCACCGTGGCACTTGTCTAAAGTGGCAAGGTTGGCAAGTAGATTTCCTTGGATTTCCAGTATGGTTGTGATCAGGAGGTTATATATGTAGTGGTAATTCATCTTAGGGATGTTTGGAGGTATCGTCAGTGTGTCAGGTTTTTCCAGCCCGAGGAAGTTAGAGCAGGTTCAGCATGTGTATGTGATTGCAGAGGAGGGCTCATGGGAGTTGCTTGAGAGCTGAAGGATGTGTCATCCTGTCAGCACGGAAGGAAAAGAGTTGGATTCGGAAGGGAAGCGGGATAAGTCCCAGCAGTAAATTCTATAAGTTATGACAAGCGAGGAAAGGGATAGCAGTTGGTACCGAGTCAGGACCCGGTGGTTCAGGGTGATATCCAGTTGGTAAGAGACAAGTGATTATGTGATTTGGAATGATGGAAGTATCATCGGGAGATCATTGGTTGATAAGTGTTATTATCAGAGAAAGAAGTCGGTGGCCGGCTTAAAGCAGTTGTTGTGACTCTGTGAGAAAGAGTTGGACTTGATAGGGGTCTGATAGCAGTGTTTGGAGGAACCTAGGTCGGGTGACACCAGGAGCTATATTGTCGGAGTATCATATGGGATGTGTTGCTGCAGGGTTCGAGGACAAAGCCTAATTTAAGTGGGGGAGAATTGTAACACTCCGAGTTCAGAAATGCAAGTTCAGGGTTCTTAGTGTAAATAAGCAACGTTCACTTGGCGAGTCGATGGAGGAACTCGGCGAGTTGAGTCGCAGTTCTGGTCATGTGTTAAGTGACCAACTCGGCAAGTCGGCAGTAGCACTCGGCGAGTTGGTGTTGAAGGGAGAAAAACCCGTATCTGGGGATTGTGCCCTATATAAGCACATTATAACCCACCTTCAGCCTCTTGGCTACCCATTTGAGATCTAGAAACCCTCATCTCGTGTGTGTGACTCCATTGATGAAGAATTAGGGATTGGAAGAGAAAATTGGTGTAAGAAGCTTGGGGATTTGGAGACCATCATCAAGGGGCTTGGGTAGATCTGGAATCCACTTGTGTTTGGGCACATTTTAGGGGTAAAGAACCTCCTTCTTAAGCTATTTCATTATTGATTCATGAATCGTGGTTGATTTGGGATTCATTAGCTTGTTTGGGAGCTGTCTCGAGTTTGAGGCTTAGATATGAAGTTGCTACTTCAGATCTAGACTTATGATGGCCCAAAAGGTCCTAAAGTTCCTGTCTAAGAGCCATTGGTGAAGCCCTTTGTCTTGAACCCTAGCCCTAGAAGTGTTTTGGGCTTATATCTCCTTGCTTTCACATAAAGTTTGCAACTTTATGTGAGGGTTAGGCTGTAGAGGAATGGATCTATGGATTGGAGTCCCTGCATGGATTGAAAAGCCTCTGTTTGGAATGAGAACTGAAGAGACTCGGCGAGTCACATGGGTGCACTCAACGAGTTGTATGAATATGTACATGGACTCAGCGAGTTGGAAGAACAACTGGGCGAGTCTGTTGAAGATTGCCTCAGACTCGGCGAGTCTGGTCGTGGAATCCTAACCTTTTCTGGTTGAGCTGTGAATTGGTGAGTCGAGGGATGACTCGGTGAGTTGAGCAAGAAGGGACTCAGAGCTTGTTGAACTCGACGAGTCTTGGGGCGACTCGGCGAGTTGAGTCGTGATTGGGAGTTTTTGAGTATAGGGACTCGACGAGTCAACACGTTGACTCGACGAGTAGGGTCAACTAGGAAGGTTGACTTTGACTGAGGACTTTGACTTTGACCAAGGGTTGACCAGTTGACTTCTAGGGGTATTTTAGTAATTATTGGTATTTATTGGATTTGGTTATTTGGTAATGTTCAATAGTTGAGTTTGTGTTGGTGGTCGGAGCAGCATGATCTTATTCTTCAGTCAGCAGTTGCAGGTGAGTTATCCTCACTATATCAACAAGGACTAAGGCACCAAGGCCGACCCTTTAACAGATTGAAATCCGGGTATCTTTTTGATATGTTATTGCTTGCTATGTCTGTAACCTGGTTATTAGGATGGTGTATGTTAGAGACCTGGTTAAGGTCGGTATCCAGGTATAAAGGATGGTGCTATGTTACTGACCATTTAGGTCGGTATCCTGGTTAGGATGTTGTTATGATATGTGGTCTGCTAGATCGGTTTGATTAGATGTGAATTTTTATATGATTATATGTTTATGTGCACATGCTTGTTCGGACTGGGGTTGGGTTGAGGCGGGTCCTGCTTTGTGCTGTAAGCCAATATACCTAGGCCGGACCGGTTAGACCGAAGGCCCGGCGAGCGGTCCGGACAGGCTGAAGACCCCAAGAGGGCGGACCAGACATGCCGAGGCTCAGAGAGTTGACCAGATAGAATGAAGGCCCGGTGCAGGCGAACCAGTAATACTATAGACTCGGGGAGTGGACCAGGTGGACTGAAGGCCCGGTGCGGGCGGACCAGTCACACTGTAGACTCATAGGAGAGTGGACTAGGTGGACTGAAGGCTTGGTGCAGGCGGACCAGTCACACTGTAGACTCAGAGAGAGAGTAGACCGGGAGGACTGAAGGCCTGGCGCAGGCGGACCATCCACACTATAGACTCGATATGCATGGCTGTTTTGTTTATGATATGATATGATATGTGTATGGTATTGTGGTTGGTATTTTGGGGGTAAATAACTAAGCTTTCGGGCTTACAGTTTCAGTGTATTGTTTCAGGTACTTCAGGAGATCGTGGCAAGGCGAAGGCGTGATCGTACCGCTCCTCAATTTTTTGTTGATGTTTCTGGGATACTCTGATAATAAATGAACTGAAAACCTTTTTGCAATAACTTAATGAATATGGGTTGTTTTTCAAAAGTTTAAATTGGTTGTAAATTTGTCACGTTGTTACAAGTATTTCGGGGAACTCACTAAGCCTTGTGCTTACAGTGTTTGTGAGATGTGTTTCAGGTACCAGTGAGGATCGCGGGAAGGAGCCGACATGACCAGTACACACTATCGGAGTTTCATATATTTGATCTTGGGATGTGATTTTATGGATTTGTTATGTGATACATTGAGAATTGGGAATTTTTGATGAATGAAATTGCATTATTAAAAAGTGAAATTGTTTTGAAGTTTACGTTGTTACATTCCACCATGAAAAACGAAATAATTTATTAGGTTTTAATTGGATTTGAAACACCTTGATCTTTTGAGATTCATTGAACTTTTCAATGCCATGTTTCAATCTCGATTGTGCCCTCTCAAATTTTGTGACTGGGATGCCGAGGATCACAAAACAAGGTGTGAATAACCATGCAAATATACTTGGTACACTTAATATTTACCCCTCAATCGATGCGCCGGTTAACCACACACGCTCCACCGATACTATGATAAACAGTAAGTTATTCTTTGCCTACCTTGTTAAATCAAGCTAGTGTGTCGGTTAATCACACATGCTCCACTAACCAACTTAAGCAAACTGCAAAGTGTAATTTCATGGGTTAGCACAAAATTCACATTATCCTAAAGTAACCAAGATTGGGAATTTATAAAAGGTTTAGTTACTTCATATTTATCATTAATACATTTAATGATGGGAGAATTCTAGTCCTTGTCCTACCCGTTCGGCTAACGACACTCCACCAGTCAAGGAAGCGGTGGGTGAGAGTGGACACCCATTAAACTACCATTTTATAGGCAGTAACCTTATACCTCCTTATAGACTGGCTTCGTGAATGAGGCTTACTAACGGTAAGACTGACTTGCTCTTATACATACATATATATATCTATATATATATATATATATATATATATATATATATATATATATATTATTAACTTATAATACTATAAAGTATATGGGTTGAATTTTAACTTTTAAAATTGTAAGGGATTAACTTGGAATTAAAGTATTCATGATGGGAAACTTTACAAATTACAAAAATTGAGGGAAAGTTTTGAACTATTCAAAAACTTTTCAATTCCATAACTTATGTGTTTAATGTAGTTTTAATGAAAAAACTCTTCAAGTTCCATTACTTTAGGACAAGTTATGAAAGACTTTAAAACATTTAAAAAATGAGACTCCCCATTTTTCATAACTTGTGGAAATCTTATGTGTTTTAATAATCATAAATGTGACTTTTCATATAACTTGAGGACAAGTAACAAAAACACATATTATGAACAACTTTTAGATTAATTTGGATTGAAAACATATTATCACATAATTTTTCTATTAATCTAAATCAACTCAAAAGAACAAGATAATTCAAATCCAACACTTTTCATGTAATTAGTCTAACTATTAAACTAATACAAAACATGTATCTACTGACAATTATCTATAAAATTGGATTAGCATGAACATTACCACATCAAAAACAAGTTTAAGAGTTCAAAAACAGCTTAGGGCAATGTTCCTAGTCCAATTCCAACGAAAAACCTCGAAAATATGTTGTCTATGGCTCCTACTCGTTGAGTGTATGAACCTACTCGATGAGTAGGATAATTTTCTTCATGGACTCGGCAAGTTCATCAGCGGACTCGGCGAGTCCAGTGCCCAGAAAGCCATAATTTTTGATTTTTAAGCTATTTCAGCAAGTTGCATCAAGTATAATTGAAAACAAGCCTAGGCTCTGATACCACTGTAAGGTTTTGAGCATCCTAACACTCCTATGGTGCACATGCAATCCTAAATACCTTGTATCTATGTTTTCTCTATTATACATGCAAACTTGTACTTTCCAAGGTATTACCCTAACTAGCATACAATCATTGACACTTGGGTAATATAAACAAGTTAGAAGACAAACCTTTTCATGTAGCTTGATTCCATGGAGCTTAAGAGCCTAGTGCCTCAAGTGTAACACCTCAAATGATTCACACAACATCACTAACGTCTTGGAAGAACTTGAGAGAATAGGTTCCTATGCTCAAATCGGCTAGCCCTCATGTGTACACACCTTAGTGCCAATTTCTTGAGCCATGGGGGCCTTATATATTGCAACTATTAGGGTTACACCATGTAACTTATGTCTTTCCATATTCTTTGTAACGCCCGCAGATCTGGGCTAGTCAATTTAGAGACAATAAGCATCAAAAATGAGTTTTTGATGGAAGATTATTTAGAAGGATTTATCTTTTCCAAGTGGTATTATATGTTACAAGTGTTTCGTACATATAAATAACGCTGAAATCCGAGTTATAACGAAGAAGTTATGACTCGTCGAAGTTTTTCAGCAAAATCGACATGGCACCGGGATATGTAAATAGTAAATTTACGATGGAGGACTTTTTAGCCTTAGAAATCTAAATAAAATTGGTAGTATACATTAAACCGAGAACATACAAAAAAAAAAGAGCCCAAATCTGATTTTGTATGAGGAAGTTATGAATTTTCTAAGATTTGGCATAACAGTGCACGACCTGAAACTCGATATTTAGATTGAGTGGTTTCTGGCCTATGCGACCTAAATTAGAATTGAAGATCTCATTAATAGGAACTCAACGGTAAAAAGACAGACGAAAACGGAGTTCGTATGTAGAAGTTATGAATTTTACGTGGACATTTAACGGTATATAATCTCATCGTACTGTCAAATTGAAGACCGGTCGAGAACTAGCCGATGGAGACAAAACGAAAGTTGTAGATCTTATTTTTACCTACGGTTGGATATAAAGAACGTCAAAAACGAAGCTCGTATGCGAAAGTTACGGGGTTTAGAAGTCGGAAGGGTGCCACTGCAAAAGGGGTGACGTGGCACAATCTTGGCCATTGCTTTTTCCCCAAGGCTTGCCACTAGATGGTGACATGTGGCACCAATTTCAGCCATATTTCACCCTATAAATACAACCCCTTCGACCCTCATTTCTTCACACCTCCACCCTTATCTCTCTACTCTCTCTCTAAACCTCCCAAAACTCCCTTAGCGCTAAAAGAAAGCCCCGTAGCGCTCCACGGCTCCGCCAAGAAGAGCTTTCGGCTCGGAAGTTCTGACACTGCAGAGCCCAACTTCAAGCCAAACCCCCTCGTAGGTAAGATACACCTACCTAATTTTTAATATAGCTTTTATCTAAATATAGTAACTTTATTAAGAACTTATAATAATTATTTGAACTATTATTATGGGTTATATAAGTGTCGTTATAATATCTTTTTAACCATTCGTGATATGGGGAATCCGGTTTGAAGGGCCGTATGGGTTTTTGGATTTCAGAAGTGTTATATGCCAAAATGATCCCGCCCTCTGGTGTTTCATGTCTGTCCTTGTCTGTACATAGTGGGTGAAGAGTATTGTTTAACGCTTATATAATAGTAATAATAGCTAGACTATTAATTAGTCTCGTTGAACAATAGACTAAACTCTAGTGCAAATGATACCGGGTTTTGTCAACAGAAATTTGTTTTAAAGTAAACAAAGTGTTGTCTGAGTACCGAGTCACCACCTTTGCAGGTGAGTGCATAGTCCCTTTCATGAACATGATTTTAATACAAGTATTGATTGAAGTATTAATATATGTTAATGTGCGTGTTAATTGATGTTGCCTGAAATACGTGTTAAAGAACATACATGATTATATATGATGATTTAGGATAAAGAGTATACCTAAATTAATTATGAGGAATATTGGGTAGTATTTTCTTACGAGTACGAGTGAGTTATACTCAGAGAATAGAACTTTAGTATATGTCATTGATCTGGGAGCATGGATTAGACACAGTCATTGTCCCTAGTCCGAGAGTATAGATTGGACATAGTCAACTGTCATTAATCTGGGAGTATGGATTAAGACATAGTCAGTTGTCCTTAGTCCGGGAGTATGGATTAAGACATAGTCAGTCGTCCTCAGTCCGGGAGTATGGATAGGACATAGTTATTCGTCGTTAATCCGAGAGAATGGATTTACGCATAGACACTTGTCCCTAATCCGAGAGTATGGAATGGGCACAATTATTCATCCGAGAGCATCAATTAGATCTGAGAGTATGGGTTAAGTAACATGTAAAATTTAAGGTCCGAGAGTATGAATAGTCTCGTTGTAAGTATTAACGGGGTGGGGTAAGAGTTGCTTATATATATATATATATATATATATATATATATATATATATATATATATATATATATATATGGTGACATTGTATATTTTGTGAGTTCTAAATTATATATATGATATAACATTGTAGGATTGAAATCCCTGTGTACTCACCAGGTTTCCCATCTTGACCCACTCAAGTTTATTTGTATCACAGGTGTCGATACGAAGTTACATTACACTGAGAGATTAAAGGGATATAGATCACTAGTGTAAATGAATGAAAGTTCTGTTTATGCTTATGTTTCTGTATTGACGATGACATCCCAAATGTTTTAAAATGAAAAAAAAAATATTTCTCCAGTAATGTTTTGATAACATATTTATTATGTTTTATTGGGAACAAATTCCGCAACATTTCACTAAAAGAGGTAATCTGATTTTTATAAAGCATAAACAAAATCGATCTTTTCTGGCCGTGAAAATGGGGATGTCACAGTTGGTATCAGAGCATTAGTTTAAGCGAACTAGGAATATGGATTTGTTTATATAGTTAAACTTAGAATGCTAAGCAATGATTGTGAGCAGTGTGTCTAATAAAATTTAGGTAATACACCTGAATAGACACAAGCACTAGCTTCTTTAGGGAAAATGCCTAACATGCATTTATGTGCTAAATGATTTATGATATGCATTATATCATCGGATCTATGGTCTTTTGCCGACCGGATCTAGAAACTTTATGTGTTTAGATTTCTAAACATTTAATTATGGTATTAGAACTGGCATATAAATTTTCGGAGTGATAGGGAGATTTACACGTTGATCGTAAATAAAATCTTTCCTATCTTAATTCTCGTCATTACACACTGAACGTCTAAATTAGAGTATAGATCGAAATGGCAAGAACTTGAAGTGGAGTCAGGAACGCGAAAGGATACAGAAATCAACCTCCAGTGATTTAGCAAATACTTGTTGTAATAGCCACTCCTGATCCCATCACGATGGCCGGAGTACAAGCGATGATCCAAATGATGTTGGATCGTCATATGGAGGAAACCAGACGTTTGCTTCAACAGAATTAAGAGGAAGATACAATACAAATCGAACAACCTGAATTGAATGACGGGCAGTCGGAAGGAGGGGACTACAGTGGGACCGTTGGTCAAGCCAACCCACCAATAGTTCGACAAAACAACCAAAATGACGGAGACGAGAGGAACGGATGCAAGTACAAGGATTTTCTAACTTGCAAGCCATCGAATTTCACGGGAAAGGAAGATCCAATCAGAGTTATGGATTGGATATCGGAGATCGAGTTCGCCTTCATGATGTGTGGATGCAGAGGCAAGTTACCGACCACATTTGCAGTACGTCAGTTCCGAGGAGGCGTTGTATGCTGGTGGAACACCTTGGGGAAGACTCTAATCCCCAATGAGCCCCTGAAACTGACTTGGGCAGAGTTTTTGGTGCATTTCAAGTGTAATTATTGGTCATCCCAAAACCTCCTCGAGCTAGAGAACCAATTCCTAACTTAGAAGAAACGGAGCATGTCCATCGATGAATACACCAACAACTTCACGAACAAAATGGAGTTTGCTTTGCGCCTTGTCCCAAATGAGCTGACAAAAGTCGACAAGTACGCAAAGGGACTTCCCTGGGAGTATGTGGTGCTGGTACGCCAGGCACCTACTCTAGAGGAAGCTATCTGGGCTGCCAAGTCTGTTGAAGATATGATCATGGAAACAACCACCAGCAAGGTTGAAGTTGGCGATAAAAGAAAGTTTGAAGGATCCACAAGGTCCAACGAGAGGAGAAAATTCTCAAAGTCTGGAGAAGGAGTAGAATGGTGTGACAAGTGCAGAAGGAAGCACATTGGGAGATGCTGTAAAGAGATGACCTGCTTCAAATGTGGGAAGACTGGTCATTATGCCAGCGAATGCACAACCAAGAGAGAAGTTTGCTTTAGGTATGGTGAAGAAGGACACTACAAGCAAAACTACCCACGGAGAGAAGAAGTTGCAAAGCCAAATGTGCCACCAAAATCGAAGGCAACAGCATTCCATATGATCCTAGATGAAGCAGCTGACAATGCAAGGAATCTGGAGTGAGGATGGATATCCGAAGATCAAATTATAGTATCTTAAGGTGTAGCCTATTAGAGGAATAGTCTAGGATGAACTTGAACACCCATGTAATCGTTTCAAGGAATAATATAAAACATGAGTTTTACTATCTGATGTGTTAAGTTGTGGTTTGGTTTTCTTGTATGATGACTTGGAAAACTGCGTGACAATGGTAGTAGAGGCATATACTACCAGAAGCACATGACTTGCACTTGGATCAGGGAAAGTCACAAGGTTACCAAGAAGCTAGTAATTGATTTCGTTTTATTCAAGTATGTCGTTACCGTCATTTCGGTAATGATTAAGAAAATGATTGTTGTTTCGACCCTAGTGTTCATATCAAATTGAGTCTGACTAAGATGAGTATGTTACGTGGTTCGGAGAACCAAGTTCGATGTAGCATCTAACTTAAGCCAGAAGATTGAAGTGAAAGATAATCGAAGCGGTCAATATAAGTATCGCGCTAGTTAAAGAAGTTGGTAGCTAGAAATGCTACATGTTAAAATGTGATTATATCACATTAGAACATGAAGGAAAGTATAATCCATTCCGGAATTTGACTCTAAGAAACCTGAGTCTGAGCATTGCAACATACGATGAGAGTTAATTAGAACGTGACCCATCGCTCTATCGTGGAAATCAAATAAAATTATCTTAAGTTTGTTAAGATGAAGAAGGAGTCACTGATAAAGAGCGAGTTTGTGACATGAAGGTCATGATTGAAACTGTAACAAGACATAGAGAACGAGTGCAAGATCAAGCACCGCTTGTAGTCAAGAAGACCAAGAGGTAGATACACATTCAAAGAAACATAGAAGTTACAATTATTACCTAGGATGAAGAGACAGCGTATGGAGTCATCATACTACCCAGTTTTGTTCATGATTTCGGGACGTAATCATCCTAAGGGGAGATAATTGTAATGCCCGTAGAACCGGGCTAGTAAATTTAGACACAATAAGCATCAAAATTTAGTTTTTAATGGAAGATTATTTAGAAGCATTAATATTTTCCAAGTGGTAGTATATGTTACAAGGCTTCCGTACATATAAAGAATGCCGAAATCCGAGTTATAACGAAGAAGTTATGACCCGTCGATGTTTTTCTGCAAAACCGACACGGCACCGGGAGAAGTAAATAGTGAATTTACGATGGAGGACGTTTCAGCCTTAGCAATCTAAACAAACGTTTTAGTATACGTTAAACCGAGAACATACAAAAAAAAGAATGCCTAAATCTGACTTCGTATGAGGAAGTTATGAATTTTCTAAGATTTGGTATAACCGTGCACAACCTAAAACTCGAATTGAAGATCACATTAATAGTAACTCAACGATAAAAAGACAAACGAAAACAGAGTTCGTATGTAGAAGTTATGCATTTTACGTGGACATTTAACAATATATAATGTCATCGTACGGTTAATTTAAGATCGGTCGAGAATTAGCCGATGGAGTCAAAATAAAAGTTGTAGATCTTATTTTTACCTACGCATGGATATAAAGAACGTCGAAAACGAAGCTCATATGCGAAAGTTACGGGGTTTAGAAGTCGGCAGGGTGCTGCTGCAAAAGGGGTGACGTGGCACCATGTTGGTTATTGCTTTCTCCCTAAGGCTTGCCACTAGATGGTGACATGTGGTACCAAATTCAGCCATATTTCACCCGATAAATACAACCCTTCGACCCTCATTTTTTGACACATCCACCCTTGTCTCTTTACTCTCTCTCTCTCTCTCTCTCTCTCTCTCTCTCTCTCTTTCTCTCTCTCTCTCTAAACCTCCCATAACTCCCCTAGTGCTAGAAGAAAGCCCCTGAAGCGCTCGACGGCTCCAAGAAGAAGAGCTTACGGCTCGGAAGTTCTGCTCCTGTAGAGCCCGGCTTCTAGCCAAACCCCCTCATAGGTAAGATACGCCTACCTAACTTTTAATATAGCTTTTGTTTAAATATAGTAATGTTATTAGGACCATATAATAATTATTTGAGCTATTATTATTGGTTATATAAGTTTCATTATATTATCTTTTTAACCACTCGCGGTACAGGGAATCCGATTTGAAGGGCCGCCTAGGTTGTTGGATTTCAAAAGTGCTATATGTCAAAATGATCCTGCCCTCCGGTGTTTCATGTCTGGCCCCTGTTTGTATATAGTTGGTGAAGAGTATTGTTTAACGCTTATATAATAATAATAATAATTGCTAGACTATTAATTAGTCTCGTTGAACATTAGACTAGACTCTAGTGGAAATGATACCAGGTTTTGTCAACATAAATTTTTTTTATAGTAAACGAGGTGCTATTCGAGTATCGAGTCACCACCTTTGCAGGCGAGTGCATAGTCCCTTTCATGAACATGATTTTAATACAAGTATTGATTGAAGTATTAATTATATGTTTATGTGAGAGTTAATTGATGTTGCCTGAAATACGTGTTAAAGAACACACATGATTATAAATGATGATTTAGGATAAAGAGCAAATCTAAATTAATTATGAGGAATATTGGGTAGTATTTTCTTACGAGTACGAGTGAGTTATACTCAGAGAATAGAACTTTAGTATGTGTCATTGATCTAGGAGCATTGATTAGACATAGTCATTGTCCGTAGTCCGAGAGTATGGATTGGACATAGTCAACTATCATTAATCCGGGAATATGGATTAAGACATAGTCAGTTGTCCTTTGTCCGGGAGTATGGATTAAGACATAGTCAGTCGTCCTCAGTCCGGGAGTATGGATAGGACATAGTTATTCGTCGTTAATCCAGGAGAATGGATTTACACATAGACACTTGTCTGTAATCCGAGAGTATGGAATGGGCACAATTATTGATCCGAGAGCATGAATTAGATTCGAGAGTATGCATTAAGTAACAGGTAAAATTTAAGGTTCGAGAGTATAGATAGTCTCGTTGTTAGGATTAACGGGGTTGGGTAAGAGTTGCTTATATATATATATATATATATATATATATATATATATATATATATATATATATATATATATATATATATACTAATAAAAGAGTAGTCATTTTGCCAAGTGTCATGATATTAGAACTCCTAATTAATATGATGCCACTTGTCATTCTATTAATTCTCTTTTTTAAATTCATTAAACCTCCTAATTAATGTGATGTTATTTGTCAATATATTTATTCTTTATATTATTGTTTTCATTAGTTCACAAATAAAAAGAGTCTAATATAAATGATAAATTAATTGCACATATTTATTTGAATCAATAATTATAATTTTACATAACTAATAAGAAAATCTCTTAATTAATAATGTATTTAAAATTTTATATAAAATAATTGATTAATAATTTTGAATTTTTTACTATGAATATTTAATTAATTTTGTAACCGTGGTTTCCACGGGTTATAAACTAGTATATATATATGGTGAAATTGTATATTTTGTGAGTTATGAATTACATAAATGATATAACATTGTGGGATTGAAATCCATGTGTACTCACCAGGTTTCCTAACCTGACCCACTCAAGCTTATTTGTATCACAAGTGTCGATACGAAGTGAAATTACACTGAGAGATTAAAGAGATGTAGTTCACTAGTGTAAATGAATGTAAGTTATGTTTATGCTTATATTTCTGTATTGACAATGACATCCCAAATGTTTTAAATTAAATAAAAATTCATTTCTTCAGAAATGTTTTGATAACATATTTTTCATGTTTTACTAGGAACAAATTCCGCAACATTTTCACTAAAAGATGTACTCTAATTTTTATAAAGCATAAACAAAATCGGTATTTTTTGGCCATGAAAATGGGATGTCACATTCTTCATGCTCCATGGGTTAAAAGCTCCATGGAGTATCCATGGGTTATTCCATGGGTTTAGCCCAACATGAAGAACTATGGATCATAAGCCCACATATATAAGAATGAATGATTTACGCAATCAATCCCCATATATTTAATTAATCTCCTTTTGATCACAAAATTAATTCCAAATTAATTCTTGATCAATACTAATTAAATAATATGATTTCATATTAATAAATTAGAACTTATAATATATTAACAAATCATAAATATCCTTTTCTCACAAATTGTTCCGATGCCATGCAACCCAAATGGACCATGCCAATCGGGTCAAGTACGTACCAATTGTAGTTATGGACTTAGACACAAATCCAACAAAAACATCTCTGCTCAAGATCAAACTGCTCACTTTTCCTTTCTAGCAGTCAAACAACATCAAAACTTGGTGATTGATCTCGACCCAATTCAGTACGACCATTTTATGCTTCCTTTGATTGAATGCCTCAAGTATTCTCCATTGACAATCGCACTCACCAAGATGGAGAATGTTCCGCTCTCGATCCTGTCCAAATCTTATTCTTCTGCAAACTATTTTAAGGAAGAACAGAGGACCATGTTGGAGATCCACAACCGTACAATTCCATCACCAAATCTTGATTTTGTTCTCTCCTACAACTTCCTAAAATTGACGACATGATTAACCCTGAATTGGTAACAAGTGCTACTCTTCTCGAGATGTTTTATCAAATGGGTTACAAAGAAACCCTAACTGCCGCTTCAAAGTTTAGGAAACCCAATCTGCCTCCTTAGTGGAATGGTCTTTTCACCTTGATATTTAAGGGTTTTTCTGAAAGAGTGATCGGATCTGACTGTGTAAGCAAGATGTTCTTGGCGATTCTGTATGGTCTCTACATAGGCTTGAATGTCGATTATGGTTCTATCCTTTAGACTCAAGTGATTCAGATCATAATTTCTACCACACGTCATAGTGAAATCTCGTGTGCATGTTTTTGGACCATCATTGTCCAACAGTTCGTTGACAAGCTCAAAACCCGGGGATGAAAGACGCGTTGATGGAACCAATCTCTACCTTTCACACCACTAGGATTATTGTTTCAGATTCTTCAAAGTTTTTTTTCATTGGCTCAATCCCAGAAGCCATGTTGCGAGATGTGCCAACTTCTAGCAAAATCTTGGAGGGATATAGAAAACTGACTCCATCTGGGTTTTGTTCATCAACTCTAGAGATGCAAGAGATTATAGTTGAGGCTGACAAAACCAAAAAGGGGGGACAAAAAGGTGCAAAGAATGGTGAAAAGAAATTCACTGATAAGGAAGGGCCTTCTATAGCTGCGAAACCTACTAAGAAGAGAAAGGCTCCAATGGGAACTTCGGCTGCTGCTCCCAAAAAGAGAAAGCAACCTACTCGCAAGCAAAAGTCCCCCACACCAAGTGAAAGCGAAAGTTCCGAATCTGAGACTCAATCAGACATTCGCATCGAGAAGGAAGATCCTGTTTGCAAAGAAGATGATAACGTTCGAAACAAAGAAGAGATATTAAATCTTGAGGTAACTCGATCTCACACTGACTTTATTCCTACTCCTCCTCCTTCACCTAAAACCACTACAACCATTACAACATCCATTACCATTGCACCATGCCCTCCACTAGTATCTTCTTCACTACAAACCACTATTCCTCTATCTACTCCTTACTTTACAGATTCCACAACCCCCAAAGCACCTCAGCCACACCTGCTGTTTCAGTCGACGCAACTTGTGCGGGGGCTGGAGTATCAGGTTTCGCCTCAACTCATATCTCTCCACAAATTTCACCTTTTCGCACTAATGATCCTGATATAATCTATGGGGATAGTGAAAATGACTTACAAGGATTCACCTTCAATCCCTTCACCATAAGAACTAGAAGTGATGATGAAGCTTGAATCTTTGCATTAGTCCACCAAGCCTTCCTCCTCCGATGACTATTCTATTTACAACCAAGCGACCGAAAAAGTCGATAAACTAATTCTAATGCTCAGATCTTTATGGAGAAATTTCAACAGTCCTTTGAGTCCAACACTGTCGTAGCTAACAAAGTCATTTCTAGCTTGAGCACTTCTCTAAAATCCGAAAGGGCTAAATTTCAAGAAATTCTCAATGGTCTCAAAGATGACCATGATAAGTTTCAATCTTCTATTACTTCTGAACTCTCTAAGCTTCAAGAAGATTTGGTAATGGAAAGCAAAGTCATGGATGCCCTCTCCATCAAGACTGTGAAAGTGAAAACTCTCTCTATTAAGCTAGAATAATCTAAGAAACACGTCCAATATCTGTTATCAAAGCAGACAGTCGTAAAAAGTTGTATCACCGATGTCACTGCCTTATCTCAGATCTCATTGAGGCCAGGGATTTGATGATCCTAATCACTATGCGAAAGCATTGGGCTGAAAAGCTAAGGCCAATATTTGCTATTCTTCACCGCTTGGAGGGTGTTCCAGAATCCTCAGGCATTCCAAAACATGGGGGAGATCAACTAAAGCCAACTGTTGAGAAGCCAAAACCTACTGTTAAGCCTGTGCCTGTTGTTAAAAGAGAAACTGAGCCAAAGGGTAAAGAAAAACTTTTCTATGATAATGCCATCATAGTTAATGAAGAAGAAGAAGAGCCTGATGAAGCAGAACTTAAAAGGCGCAAGGATCGTGAAGAAGAGATAGATGAACATCAAAGAATCATATGAGAAGCTGAAGCCAAGGAGAAGACAGAAAACGAAGCTCAACTTACATTTGAAAGCAGAAAGATTTTGTTTCCAAAGTGGATTTTGAAGCGTCTTCTGAATGAAGCATTTGACATGCCTAGCCAATACTAGTTAGAACCTGTTGTTTCCTTTGATCTTCAAAACACTCAAGACTCACAACTGGATCTTCTAATGCCTTCGAAGGCCTTCAAGTTTCGCTCCTTTGTCAAGGTTGCGAATGTTCCCTCTTCTGACAATGGAGTTGATCAACTTCTCTTCTCCTTCTATCTCAAATACATGAGGCCCCAATACGAAACATGGAGCGCGAGCAAGATAACGGCGGTAAAGGTCATTGGACCTATCGAAATGGAAAGTTTTCTGAATGTAAAATTCAAAGTTGTCAGAGGTGCTGCGAGTCAAGTTCATGAGTTCACTCTCGCAAACTTTCCATGTATAAACCCTTACGACTGGATCATGTTCTACAATCTTTTGATAAGTGAAGAACAGAAGTACAAACTTGTTGTCGTTCATCTCAAGCTGATGGTAATTTCGTATATTCAAGAGGTGGGAACCATGGACGTTGAAATAGGCGTAGTTCTTAGAAATAAACCCTCTGCTGTTCCCGAAGAGTATCCTAAAGATCTAGAGAAGCTAAAAGTTGGAAAGATTTACAAGGATGCTGTTCACAAGGCTTGCTTCTTTCTTGATGATAAACACATGTTCTCTACTTCCTACATTGAGCATATTCTGAGTATGACCAATAAATTTAATGGCAATAGTGCTGGTGAGAAGAAATGGTTTTCGGATATGATATGTTGGTATATCCAGGTTTGCAAGGCTTTGCTGAACATAATTCCGAAGGTGTTTGAAGTTCAGAAGCGAATCAAGAATTGATCTTTCCTCACCTCAAATGACGCAAAGGGGAAGATTGTTAGGATTATAGTATTGCATCTTTGGGCCTTGTTGATTTAGTTTTTCTTGTAAACGAGTTGGGCCTGTCCACTCGTATTTATCTCTAGGGTTAGAGTATTTAATATGCATGCATGCATCATATTTTAGTTAACTCGGATTTTATTCTGTAACCCTAATCACACCTCTATAGTAGCAATTCTTCATCAAGTTCTTCTAAGGCGTGACACTTAATCATTCAGCATTATTTGAATAATCATTGTGTTCTTGCTTTTACTTGTTCTGAATCTAAACGATATTTAAGGATTTTATTCCTAACTTAAATCATATACTGCCTAGCTTATTAGGGTGCTGGCCTACCCCTTCGGCCTTATCGATTGGTACTGGTGTCTATCCTACCCCTCCTACCACTATCACATAACATCATAGCATACTAGCACATAAAGCATAACAGATAGTGACATACCAAATAACTAACATAAAGACAATCATCTCTATTATAGCTCTTACTAGTGGGCCGGCATTGGTGCCTTTGATCCACTTCTATTGGAAGGTAACTTACCTCACACTGCTGAAGTCCCGCAAATAAAACTCTAGCTGCTGGATCACAGATTCCCGAACTGTCAATATCAAAATAACAACCAATTAATAATTGGGTTCCAACACATATCCATAAGTCCATGCTTAGGGTAAAAGACTACCTTACCCCCCCCCCCACAGCCCCCATCTTACCTTGATTCATACTCAAGTCCCAATCCAAAGGCCCACAAATCAAACTATGAATCAAATCCCAACATATGGCCTAATTTTCCAAATTGGGCCCAAACCTTTACATGGTCTTAACCTAAGGCCCAACTATTTATTCTAGTTCAACATTGGTATTCCAATGGTCCAACATCTCTTAATCCTTAACGCCTAGTTATGGCCCATGGAAAATTGGGCCCAAACCCCTTACATGGGCCTTACCCTAAAGCCTATCAAATTATTCTAGTCCATATGCTTCTTCTTCGATGGCCCATTATTAGCCTAATCACCAAAACCCAATAGAAACGCCCAACTTAAGGCCCAAGAAAGAATAGGGTTTTCATATAAAATGACGATTAGGGTTAAGTGTTTCTTACTTAACCCATTAAGGACTTAATCCATTAAGTCCATCACCAACTAGATAAATCATATGGTATGATCGGGTGTAATTCATAATTCAATTCCAATGGCCCAAAATGTGCGTCCTAATAAGTCCAAATTAAAATCTCCAAGATTAGGGTTTTCTAAACCCTAATTAGGGTTTCCAACCCAATCACAACCCAATTAGGCCCAAAAGCTAAGTCTTTAGATCAATTAGGGTTTCATTAGGTCAACTAGTGTTAAATAAGTCGGGCACCACCCACTACCACCTCGGGTAGTGGTGTGCAATGGCGGCTCACGGCAGCGGCCACCACCTTATGGTGTTGGTTATGGTTCTAGTCCAATTATGTCCTAGCATCCCAAAAGCAAACTAAACACAAGAAAAAGTACACTGTCACCCAACACGATGGTTGGTGGCGGCAGAAGGCGGCAGCCACCACCTCACGGTGGTGGTTATGAGTTTCTTGATTATTTTGTCACCCATTACAACCATACAACACAAAATCCCAAATAACACACATCCACACACTAAGATAAACACACACACACCCACATCCACCCTTGTGGTGGCCGACGGTGGTACAAGGTGGTAGCCACCACCTCGCGGTGGTGGCGGTGGCTTTTCTCGTTCAATTCGGCCAGTAAACACCACATTCAACACACACACTCTGCTTTTGTTCGTAAAAAGAACCCCTTCACCCACCTGGTGGCATACGACGATGAAAACATCACAGGACGGTGGTAGAAGCGGTACTGACAGTGACAACGACACTAGGACGCGACCACAACAGCAGTTCACAGCAGCAACAGAAGCCTAGCGTCCGACGACAACTTGGTCTTCAATGAAATGGGCAGCGGTGCATCGTCGGAAAGAAATGGAGCAACATCGCGGTCGTGGATACGATGGTCGGAGCCGATGGCGGTGGCTGGAGAGTCATGAACGACGGCGGCGGCTGGAGAAAGAGAAGGAGAAGAATGGCAGCTATCCTATGGTTGCTTGTGGCCGTTCACTGATTGGAAACAAGTTGGAGTCGGGTGGCAATGACGCCGGAGACGAAAGGAGTATATGGTGGTTGCGGATGGGTGTCTTTAGAGTTAGGGTTTCCGGGGTGACGGGTTATATACCCCGAGCCCCATAAACTTCCTTCCATAATGCCACCTTTGGTGCCTCCCTTCCACTTTTCTTTCAAAGTGAGTCAATAGTTTACCCTTTTAGCCCTCAACATTGAAATCCATTTCAATTCAGGTACAATACTTACCAAACAACCCTCCGTTTCCGAACTTCTTTGCAAAGCTAGTTCAAAAATTACCCTTTTAACCCCCAAGATCTCAATTATGACATATTCAGCCCTTCATTCTCTTTTTCTTTCAAATTAACTTCAAATTTACCCAAATAGCTCCTCCTTTACAAAATATTTTCAATATAAGTCCACGAACTACAAAACGATCCGGATTGATTATCCTTTATCCATATGTTCAAATATTATTTCCACTACGAACCCTGAAATCACTCTTTAGTCCTCCAAAGCAAATTATAATGCCAATTACACACTTTTTCACTAACCTCTTTATTTTAATATATTCATATATCGGAATAAAATAATACTTAAAACACATCTTTAGATTTTAGGGTTTGACTTGGAAACGAGGTGTTACAGTAAGTTACCATCTCAAACCAAGAAGAACCCAAAATACAATGCATGTGCCATTACTTTCAGTGGTATAAAAAGTTATGATAGCCCAAGAATGCCGAATGGAGAGGAGGAAGAAAATGAGATTAAGGTAAAGAAATCTGTCAAGGAGAATGAAAAGAAATAGACTTCAAAGACAAAGAAGCCAATAAACAACGAGATGAAAGTCACTCTAGTCCCATTTCCTTCAAGGCTAACATGCAGAAAAGGAGAACAGGAAGATGAGGAGATCATGGTAATGTTTAGAAAGGTTGAAATAAACATCCGTCTTTTATATGCCATCACATAAATTCCTAGATATGCCAAGTTCCTTAAGGAACTTTGTAAATCTAAGAAAAAACTTAAAGGAAATCAAATGGTAAAAGTAGGAGAAAATGTGCCCTTCATGTTACAAAAATGGCTACCCATGAAATGCACGGATCTGGGTGCTTTTATGGTTCCTTGTACAATGGGTATTCTTTTTGTGCCACGTGCCATGTTAGACCTCGATGCATTGATGAATGTCTTACCTTATTCAAGCTACAAAACAATGGGAAATGGACCCTTAACCTAAACCGAATTATAATACAACTTGTCGACCGGTTTACAGTACACCAAAAAAGTGTAGTAGAGGATGTGTTAATGCGCTAGTGCAAGTCAATGAACTATTATTTCCTACTGATTTTTATGTCATGGATATGGGTGATGAAAACGCCCCACAATCGAGGTACATACTATTTGGTGGGACCATTCATGAGTACCGCAAAAACAAAGATAGATGTAGAAAATGGTACTTTATCTATGGAGTTCAATGTTGAGGTGATCAACTTTAATATCTTTGAATCTATGAGTTATCCTAGTGATATTCATTCCTTATACTTCATAGATGTTATTGAATCATGTACTTACGATTTTTTTGAGTTGTTGATATTGCCATATTTATACATATTTTTAGGCATTATTTTAATACATTTTAATCTATATTTTGGTTAATTGCAAAGATATTAGATAATTATTAACTTAAATTACATTTTGTTGCCAAAAAGGACACTCTTGGAGAAAAAGGACTAAAAATGACAAAAGTTGGAACCTGGAAGGATTGGAGCTTAAGTTGGGAGCTTAATGGATCTTAAAAGGAAGAAAAATCATGAAAATACACTTCCCACGAAGTGGCTTTAGAGAACCATGGCGTGGCTCATGGAAAAATCTCGATTACGTGCACAACATAGAAGCTCACGGCATGAGCCGTTGCCATTCATGTCGTGAGAATGAATGTTCCAAATGATCACTACGTGAAGAAGCAAGTTTCCTTGTTGAAGAAGGATATCTACTGATCTCACGTCATGAGACCTTATTGCACACGATGTGAGGAGCGTTTTTAGGGAAAATATATAAATCAATTGCTAGATCGACGAGAGAGAGAGAGAGAGAGAGAGAGAGAGAGAGAGAGATTGGAGATTTATTTTGGAGATCTTAGTCGATTTTTGGGATAGAATACTTTGGAAAAAACCTTTGGAAGGAGAAGACGATTGGAGATTAAGAGAATTGAAGATTGTAGCAAGAATTCACACTACACATTTGATTTGCATTAGATTAATCATCTCTAGTCTATTTTCTTATGTGTTTCTATGTTTACTTTCTGCCATGCATAGCTAAATCATTAGGCTTTCATTTAGTGTAGATGAACCCTAATACTATGTGTTAGTGTCTTGCTTTACATGGACCTTATGAAGTTGGTTTAAGCTTCTTTTTTATTTATCAATACCTAGCATGTGAGAGATTTAATCTTTGTTGCTTGATTCAAGTTAATTGCAGTTGAATGATCAATTCAATGGCATGAAGGTGTTTACCTAGTAAGAACTTTAACTGTGTTAGAAAACATAATTTGTACTTTGGTCAAAAATTGATCAAATATTATTCGACCAAATTGTATTAGACGTTGTGGTGTTTAAGGTAATGCAAGTATTTAATAATGATGAAAGTGAGACAAGTGAGTTACAAGGAAAGCCGTTGATCATTTATAGGATCTCTGACATAAAACCTTATGAGGTGATAATGATCACATGCCTTGTTGTTTTTATTGATATGAATGTGAGATTACATAATTGTGATGATAATACGAATACAAATGTAGTAGTAAGCTAACCGTGTCTATAGTGTGTGTATTACAGGTGTATTTATATTTTATACTAATATAATAATACGTTCGATACTTCTGGGATCCTCTTGAATGAGCATATGCACGTTGTTTGACTTGGTATTCCTGAGTCTTATGCCTGTTTGAGGTGATTCTTCGTTGAGAATGAGTCTTATGTTGACCATGTTTAAACATGTGAGAAAAAGAAATAGAAATATAATCGTTAAAAGTGTTACGAATGTATAACACTAATGACCAGGATCCTGAGGTGTGTTTAAAGACCTTGAGGCTTCGTTAACATTAAGGATCCTAAATATGGTTATGGGATCCTGCCCCTAACAATTTCCCCCAAATTATACATGCAGGATATTTAGGTTAATCTTAAATATTAAAGGTATAATTTTAAGTAATAAAGATAAGGAATTTTAATTTCAAACCTTAATCGGATGAAATTTATCCGTTCCACGGGCATCATTGTGCAGTCAAATGGTCTTCTCTCTCTCTCTCTATCTTTCTCTCTCTCTTCTGTAACTAGAATAAATAGGGGTAATTGGTTGAAGATTTTCTTTACCTTCCCCAGCTTTTCTCCCAATCACCTCCAGTCACTTTCAAAGGTTATTTCCTTTCGATTTTTCCCATTTTTTCCATTTTGTTTTCCTCCTTTTCCGATCATGCGCAAGAGCATTGTTCGTTGTCATGCTAGCATACTTCCTCCTTGCGATGATGAATTCACCAATCAAAAGATCCTAAACTATGATGATTCATGTTATTTAAACAATGAGGATATTCAATCTTTGAGGACTACATGCACTTTTCCTAACGATGTTTTTTTCAAACCCTTCAATCCAGCTAGATATTGTCTCAACCACCTGGGTTTGCTTCCAGGAATTTCTTTTTTCAATACGTTTAACATATCCTTTCTCTGGTATCATCTCTGAATTCTTTAAGTTTACTCAACTCTCATATATCTAGGTTATGCCAATGGTTTGGAGGATCCTTTATTGGGTCAATCACCTAAATCAATCCTAGAATTTGGACACCAGTGTTGTAGAACTCGCCGAGTTGGCTGATTACTCCTCCGAGGACTCGCCACTCCCCCCCCCCCCTTGCCGAGCCGAGTTACATAATCCCGAGTACTCCCCGATCGGCCGCTTACGAACTGAGTAGTGTTATAAAATTTGGTCAACTCAGTGATTAATATGTATAATATACTTAATGATTTATTCTTTAACACACACATGTGATTATTACTACATATATATATCTTAAATTTTCAGTAATTATTCATGAAGTGAGACCATTATGTGTTTTTCATTTTTTGTGTATTCACATGTATCCAATTTTGTTATATATTTCAATCAACTTATGATTTTATCTTATGATTTTGACATATATAATTTCTCTAAAAATATTTTACACAAATTTCCAAATCCGAGTACTCCCCGAGTACTCGCTACTCGGTAGTCGGCCAAACAGGTACCGAGTAACGAGTTCTACAAACTTGTTGGACACTGGTTTATCCGAGTTGGCTTCTATTTATGATTTTTTTCCACCTTTAGCTCGTCACATTTTTTGTTCAAGGTCTAATCAAACAAACAACTTTTTGTTCTAAATCCAAGCATAACGACGACACTTGGAAGGAAAGGTTTTTCTTTGTGAGATGTGGTTCCATTCCTAATGTCTTTCCAATCGGTGGACTTTTGTCCCTTTCTTTGCCATCTCGCTTTGTCTCCAAGATCCTGCATTGAAAATATTATACCTAAAACATCCACAGAAAAGTAATAGTTAGTGATTTTAGGAAATTCTTCTTCGTCTCATTTATCTTCAAGGGCAGTAACCCTATGATGATCATGTTTGGAATATGGTTTCGACTTATAGGATCTTTTGATTCAGGAGTCAGCCTTCATATTGGGGTTATCATATGAGTTTGGTGGGTTTCTTTTCTTTTGGATCTCCTTGTCTTCTTCAAGCCTTATGAACCTTAGTGCTTTGTTCCTTACTTCGTCTATTCTTTTTCATGGAGTCATTACAAGGTCTTCGTATAAAGGAGAGTCCTTCTTCAAGCCTATTATTAGGCTTCTACGACAATTTTCATATAGATGTTGGTGATATTGTAGAGCCTTCCTACCAAAACTATTCACAAAATCCCTAAGGGATTCCTTAGGACCCTGAACTACCCGATAAAGATCAGTAGTCACTTTTTCAAATGTTCTGCTACAAGAAAATTGATTGTTAAAAAGACTAACTAATTTAGCAAATGAAGTAATAGAGTAAGGTGGAATGTTAGGAAGCCATTTTTAAGACTGATCCTATGAGGCTTAAACTAAAACCCTTTCATAGGCAAGATTCCTTTAGATATGTGGGAATGGAGACGATCTCTATTGTTTACCTGTATTATGCCACATGTTCTTTAGGATCCATAGTTCCATCATAAGGCTTCATGCTGGGAGTTTGGAAGCACTTTGGGACTTCAGTATCAGCTATCGCGGGAGCAAATCTTGAGATCCTGTGGCTCATGGGGGATACCTCTAGTATATGTTGGACCAATCCAGGCACACTTGAGATCATGTGCTTTCACTACTGAAGTTCTTTGGCCATTCCCAGGATTATTCCTGCATCAAGGTCCATAGAGTTAATATTAAAACTATTATTATTCATGAATTTACCAGGATCCTTGTTATTGGGAGCGATGAAAGTTTCATTGGGATTCGGGATCACATAGGCTCACTTGTTTGGATTTGCACCCCAAGTTGGAGCAGGTGGCGGTGTTGAGGATCCTATCTCCTGGCAGTTTCCTAAGGATCATGTATTGTCAAAGTTCAGGATCTTGAGCTACAAGATCGAGGGAGCTACTGATTGGGGTTTATATTTTTCCACCCTCATTCTCTCTATTCCTTGAGCACCATCCTATTGTCCTCTTGCTGCTAAGTAACTTCTCGTTCTAGTCTCTTCATCATAGCAAAGAGCTCATTGTTCGAAATCGCTACAACTTGTTGTTTGAAATCACTACATGAGGATGTTGAAATCTTTGGGTAGTGAGCTTAGAGGTGTTTTTCTTCGGTGTTGAAGAGGTCTTTTTAAGAGCTCTGCTTGGAGGTGGTGAATGTTTTTATAGGAAATGGAAGGAATAGAGGAAGATGATAAGGTTGGTAAGGTAGACATGATTCTTGAACAACTGTCAACACCACGGCCCCGTGGTGGACACCAAATTGTTTAGGTCAAAAATTGCTCAAGTATTATTTGACCAAATTGTATGAGAGGTTGTGGTAATTAAGGTAATTCGAGTATTGAATAATGATAAAAGTGAGACAATTAAGTTATAAGGAGAGCCCTTGATCCTTTATAGGAACTTCGTAAAAAAACCTTGGGTGGTGATAATGATCACGTGCCTTATTGTTTTTATTTAACTGAATGTGAGATTACAAAAATGGTGATGATAATACAAATACAAATGTAGTAGTAAGCTAATCATTTCTATAGTGTGTGTATTATAGGTGTATTTATAGTCTAGACTAAATAACAATAAGTCTGATATTTTCGGGATCCTCTTGAATGAGCATATACACGTTGTTTGACTTGTTATTCCCGAGTCTTATGCCTGGTTGAAGCGGTTCTTTGTTAAGAATGAGTCTTATGTTGAACATTTCTACACACGTGAGAAAAAAAATAGAAATATAACCGCTAAAGGTGCTATGAAATTATAACGATAATGACCCAGGTCCTGAGGTGTGTTTAAGGATCCTGAGGCTTCGTTAACATGAAGGATCCTGAATATGGTTCTGGCATCCCACCCTAACAATTTGATCATAATTGTGCTTGGTAATTTGTCTTGATCATAGATAATTATCTTAGATATATCTCACATAGCCCAATTATCTTAATTAATCAATTATGTGTTTACTTGTGTATGATCATTATATAGTAGTTCATGAATTGGTGAAAACATTAGGAAATCAGATTAAGATTATTAATAATAATTAAAATTGGTAACCAACTGAATAAATCCATGTTTTGAAACTAACCATAGGAAAAAGGGGGATTCAAAGCTAAACGAAAGTGTCCTCATAATCCTGATAAATCGTTTGCTTAGTTTTTAGTGAGTTGGATAGTTTAAGTTAATATGAACTTGCAAAATCAGATAAAACCCTATATTTAGTTATTGATCTTAGAATAATTTTTAGTAGTTATTTACTAGCTGAATTTTGTTCCTTGTGTTCGATAGCCAACTTACTTTACTATATTATAAACTGACTAGGTACATTTCCTATAAGTGCATCAGCAGTTAAGTTAGATTAGGTTATAAATTTAAAACCTGTAGGTATATCTTTTTCACTCATCAGTTGTCAAGCAAAGATGTGATAACCACCATCTTGAGCAAACATTTTGATGAGACAGGGATCAAAAACTTGGTTGATAAGTACAATTCGGAGGATGAATTAGTTGAAGTGATCAACTCCTTAGAATAAGAGAAACCTATGAGAGTTGAACCACCCCGCAGAAAGCTGATAAATTCTGATCCACAAATCCTCCCTTCCATAGTACAATCACCGATTCTTGAGTTGAAGAATCTTCTGGAACATCTCAAGTATGCTTACCTTGGAGATGAAGAGACATTACCGGTGATAATCTCAACCAAAATATTAGAAAATGAAGAAAAAGAGTTGGTTGGCGTTTTGAAAAGGTACAAGGAAGCCATTGGTTGGACCATAGCGGACGTAAAGGGGTTGAGTGCATCATTATGCGTGTACAAGATTTTAATGGAAGAATACTTTAAATAAACCCAAAAAGCTCAAAGGATACTAAACCCACCCATGATGGAGGTGGTGGAGAAGGAGATCATGAAGCTCTTAAAATGTAGGTGTAATCTATCCAATTTCTGATAGTAAATGGGTAAGCCCTGTACTAGTTGTCGAGAAAAAGGCTGGATTTATAGTTGTCAAAAACTCTAAAGGGGATTTGGTACCCACCTATGTCCAAAACGGGTGGAGGCTTTGTATAAATTTTACGAAAATGAACGCTTCCACCCGCAAAGACCATTTCCCTTTGCCATTCACCGATCAAACAATTGAAAGATTGGCCAGGAAGTCCCACTATTGTTTCCTTGATGGTTTTTTTGATTTAATCCAATTCAGGTTGCCTCAGAAGTTTTGGGTTGTGAGCATATCTACATTCCTATGTGAGCATGCAACCCTAATTGCTCTGGATCTAAGTTTTTCACTAGTTGAACATGCAAATTGAATACCAAAGCAATAACCCTAAATCTAGCATACAATTTTCGAAATCCATATAAAATTAGGGTTAGAAGATTACCTCACTTGAACGAAATCTATAGGGCCTATCTATAGGATTTCGTCCACTCCTAATTAAAGAGTCCAATAGCCCAGTTTTACAACTATCAACGATTTGCAAAACATCCCCTCCCTTATTAATCAGTTTCTTTAATCAGAAAATTAATCTCAGATTAATTTTTGATTAATCACTAATTAATAATATGATTTCCAAATAGTATATTAAGTTTACAATATATTAATAAAATCATTTTGAGTACCAATTTATTATTTCAAATAATAAATTCTACTCTATCTCCAATAGTCATCATGTCAAGTTGCATAATTGAAGGCAACCCAAAAGGACCATGCTAAAATCAAATTAAATACATACCAATTATAGTTATAGGCTTAGACACCTAATCCAACAGTCTCCCACTTGGATACGTCTAATAACTATTATTGCAAGTATGACTTCAAATTTGACCAACAATCGTAGCTTTCAAAATTCGCTGTCGAACTTTAGTCTAATCAATGACACATCCTTTAGATAAGGGATCAAATATTCCTCCGTTCTACAAGTTATCGTATGGACATGAGACATGGATTATAATCAATCTCTGGCCAAGAGTTGTTTCCCGATTTCCGATTCATGGCGACTGACTCACACTACAGTTCAACACGTCAACTTAGTCCAGGCTTGGCCAAGGCTTTAGATGTCATTACTAAATCATCAAGGGGCCCATATACATCACTTTTATCCCATTTAGGGTAAAAGGAATGGATAAACTTCGACTCATATGCTTGCGTTATTTACTCATCAAATCACACACAACAATATGTTTTATAACATCAAGTTACGGATGCATTTACGTATTATCAATGCACAACCGACTAGTAAACAACAACTCATATTTCTTCATTTCAAGAATATAAGATATTATCATATCAGAATTACTAGTGATAAAATCCACGAAGTAATTGTCTGAGTGTGGGTTTGTCCAATACTCAAATTCCTATTTCAGGAGTACTCATGAACACTGTAGCAAACATTTGCTATGTCTAAGCACTTAGACAATCTACAGTCAGATGCATGACAATCTTAATTCACTACCTACTTCAAAAAGTAAGATTGACTATGGATATTTGAATAACCTAGTTATTTGGGAAGTAAAACATGCGAAGTGAAACACAAGAATAATTTAATTAACTATGGTCTCAAAACTTTTGAATATAAAAAAAACACTTATTATTTAATCACCATATTAATTAGAATTTATTCATTGTATAATGTTTCAAGTAATCAACTTAATACTTGAAATGAAACAACAGTCATGCCATGCTCTAAGTACACAAACTATGTTTATCTATGGTCCTTTCTTTGAGAAACATATCATTTGAACACATTTCCAACGATGCTCATTTCACAATTCCAAATCCTTATCACAAATGCAAGAATACCAAATTCTCACCACTACTAGAATCTGTTAGAGTCTAAACTCACATGCAATGATCCTATTGTAATGTCAAGGAGCCAAAGTCAAAGAGACTTTTCCAATGATATTACAAAGCATTCCATTGGAGATTGATTACAAAACAATTCCATGGAAATGAAGTTTCACATTTAAAGAGCATTCCTTGAACATCCTTCTTGCATTAAAGTTACTAATCTTATAGACAGATCTTAATATCCATCTCCCAAAATGGAAACATTTCCATATTGCATTTGATTATCAATTCTGAACAAGATTTACCTTTACTTAGAACAAGTCAATATGGTTTTTCAAAAAACTATACTATACTTCCAACTGTCCACAAGTAACAAATCTTTGGTAAACCTCAGATTTTGCTTGACAGTTGTTTCATAACTTCAATCGTATCTACTTCTTGTCCTTTTCCCTCTTAATCCCGTAGGCATTTAGAAAAACAAAACGGTTGAATATTACAAGATATGCAATCAACCCTATATCTTAAGCATATGGGATTCGATACATAATGTCTTACATAAAGACATGATACTTGATCAGTCTCTTGCTATAATATCTCCATATATAGTATTTTCCTATGTTGAATCACTTCATCACGATATTCATATACATTCATGAATAAACATTAAAACTCCAATCTAAACTTTTAGATTTAAAATGAAGTATAAGTATCCTCTCCTTTCAACCTTTCTATAGCGAAACAGTTTCTAAACTTTACAACTTGCAAATTAGTAACCTTTGTTTCCGACAACCAGCATTGTCTACTTGCAACACTTAGCATAACAATTATGCTCCCACTAACATAACAACTATACTCTTTCTAGGATAACAATTATGCTCCCACTAGCTTTAATATGTACCCACAAATCAGTTGGACTTCTAGAAATAAATATGTATTAACTTTCTTACCAAAGTTCAGATTTTTGATGTGTGGTGCTTCGATAAGTCTTTATTTAGACTTCTCAAGCTCATATACCTTTCATTAGATAGCTTATTTGTATGTCTAAACCTTTTCGAAACTTATAGCAATAAGCCCTGAATGTTCAAACTATTTTTTATTTCTCAGAATTTGAATTATAAAAGGGATGTTGTAGTCATACTCGAATTTGAGAACACAATTATCACAACTGGTAACTCTAATGATATTAATCAATCCTTTAAAATCTACTAGTGAAAATGTTCCCTCATAATCTTTTTCAAGAATTAGAGAGAAACCTCTTCCCATTAAGATTTTATGGTGTATGTGTTCCTATCCATGTGAGTTTGCCATTTCCAACCACTATCATAAGACAAGGTATATAACAAATTCAAACTCATATGGACTGAACTTGCTTAATCTTAATTTCTTGCCATCCGGTAGCATGAGGGCCTACTAGTGCTTCCAAGTTATTGAGCAACTCACCCATACAGATCAATGTACTTTCACTGAGCAAGGTGCTTTGCCTTATGCAGTCAAATGAGAACTCATAGAACTCACATGCATAGTCAACTTAACTGGAATGGGCACAAAAACAAGAATATGTCAACACGATAGGTTATCAACTTCAAGTCATGCGCTAGTGATAACTAAAAGGTTTATTCTTGATTAGTTCCTAAAACTATTCAAGACCATTAAGACTCCCACTGAACTCTTGACATATAAGATTATCTATCAAGGAAAATTCCTTGACAAAAAAATATTCAAGAGTTAGTGTGGGTTCTTATCAAGAAAACACTTCATATAATTGGTCTTAGTTGGTCTTTGTTTTAACCAAAACATAACAACTACCAATTTCAAATGTGTTAGAACAAGAAAATATGTCTACTCTACATTTCATGAGGTGTTATAAACCTACTTAGAACATATTACTCAAGGTACAACTTGGAGTAACTAGAGTATGACTCTAACACTTGTTTTTGGAACGAAGTATGGCTCATCTTCTTGATTTAACCATTTCAACAATATCTGATTCCTCTTCTTAGTCATATAAATTCACTAAGATATCCTTAGCGGATCAATTTTGACATGATTCCATAATCATTAGGATGGTCATAAAATACGATACTAAAGTATTCTCCTTTCTTTTCACATTGGAGAAACTTTTATCTATTTGCCCAATGTATTCTTCTTATTCATTCTGCTATACTTTGAAACTTTTCAAGGTATCATAATTATACTTAATCTTATAAGCATAACTATATTTACTGAACTAACAGTAAGTCATGACGAATGGGCTTATGGTCCTTTGTCGTGGATCTGACTAGTCCACATCAATGTGTACTAGATCCTTTAGTCCTTCACTTGACTCACATATACATATGAACAGGGATTTAATCTCAATTTTCCAAAGATCAAGATTCTCATCCATCACACAGTTCGAATTGTAATATTCCAAGCTTCTATCCAATTGAAACTTGGGTAATGGGAATCCTTCCTCACTTGGTAAATCATGACATTTCCACAAGCGATAAGAATCAAATCCATTTTCAACATTGCTATTAATAGAAATATAAACAACAATTTTCATAAATGCCATTGCAAGTAATCATAAAGTAAATAAGATAAACCAAAAAAATTTACTTTATTGATAATGTGTCGAAAAACTTGTCCTTACAATGCAAATACACATGAAAAGTATGTTTTTGGAATATTCCTAAACAATCTATCATAACTCCTAATTAGCAGCTCCGAATCCTGATCATTGAACCATGTGACCGAAATCCATTTCTTCATATCATAATTAGCTTACTCCTCTTATAAGCTTCCTTCTTAGTCTTCAATCCTATAGAACATCAAAATGTGGTTAACACATCATGTAATAAGAATCTATAAATATGAACTTAATGGAGTTAGATAGTGGACGTACCTAAAGCAAAGTCATACAATTTGACATTATCATCTCTAAATCTCTTAGGTAGTCTCGGCAGCTTCGCTTACAATGCCCCTTCAATAGGTAGTAGAAACAGATGGTCTCTTTAAGAGTGACACGTGAAACTATCTCAGAATTGGTCTTTCTCTTGCGGTCAAACTTTTTGACCTTGCTCCCTTAGGTGAAGAAATCATTTTGTGACTATCACCATTGCCATGACCAATGTCCATGGAACTTTGGGAAACAGATCCTCCAAACAGATTTCCTTGACCAATGTGCCAAAGCATTGCTTCTTCAGCAGCAATTAACAAATATGTTAGATCGATTAAGGTCACATCATGATCAGTCATGTAGTGGTCCATAAGGAACTGACTATATGACTCAGGAAGCGATTGAAGAACCAAGTCAACAGCTAGCTTCCTTGGGAAAACGACACCCAACATTCCCAGTCTGTTGATGTACGTCTTCAGCTTTAGGACGTGTGCACACACATAATTTCCATCTTGGTGTTTGCATCCCAATTGTGCTTGAGTGATCTTGAACTTTCAAGTCGACGAAAACTTGGGTCAGGGAGAATCACTGGAGGAGGTGGAGGAAGAAAAGTATGATTTCCAGTTCCACCAATGCACGAAGAAGGTAATGCTCTTTCACTTTGGTCGTTACGTGGAAGATCATCTTCAAATGGAAAACCTTTTCCAAAGGATTGAGGAAGACCATAGTTGTCAGAACTAGACATCTACAAAAAGGAGAAAATTCAAGTTACTTGATTTAGATCCCTAATATAACTCCCAAATGAAATATTAAGGCTAGGACCCAACACAATAATTTACAATTCAGAAGAGGGATGTCGTAATATAATTGTAAATTATTTGAAGGTAGGTAACTGACGAGTTACCAATTCCACTACGAAAACGAAATTTTAAAAGAATTAAGTTTTAGATGAAATTCCTAGATTTTTTGAGACTCATTGAAGTTTTCAATGGCATGTTGAATCTCGATTATGCTCTCACTTTCTGACTGGGATGCCGAGGTTCACAAACGAGATGTGAATAACCATGCAAATTAGCTTGGTACACTCGATGTCATTTATGACCTAATCAATGTGCCAGTTAACCACACATGCTCCATTAATCCATGATAATTTACGAGAAACCCATTGCCAAGAATTTGGTCCCATATTAGTGTGCCGGTTAACCACACATGCTCCTCTAACGACCAATAAGGTGCAATGTGCAATTTCATGGGTTAGCATCAAATTCAAATTTTTCCTAAAGTAACAAAGTGTTTAGTTACTTTATAATTCATTACACTTTTAATAAGGATTGAGTTTCCTATCAAACTTGTTCGGCTAATGACCCTCCACTAGTCAAGAGTGTGGTGGGTAAGAGTGTATACCTAATGTCGCTCATTTTACAGGCCACTTCCTTAAACACCCCTTATAGACTAGCTTCGTGAATGAGGTCTACTAACGGTAATACTGACTTTTCTTATACATATATAATATATTAGACTTTTAGTTTTTATATAGTATAAGGGTGTATTTTAAACATTTAAAATACTAAGTGGTTTAATCCTTTAATAAATTAAACTTTTAATTTAGTTAAATTTAAACCATGTATGAATTTCTCAATTGTATTTTAATTAATTTTTTAATTAAAATATTAATAAAATCCATAAGGATATGATCTAGAGTTTTCCATTTAAATTTTTCAAAAATTAAACTTTTAATTTCAAATTTAATTATAAAATCAAAATGGTGTATTTTTAAAACTTTTGAAAAATACTAGCTTAAATTTTAAATCAAAATAATCTTATCATTATCCAAATTCAACCAAATCTTTTAATAATGATAAGGATATCATAATACCATTCAAAGATTTGATTTTAGGTAGTAAAACCGAATTATGGTGATTACCCCAATTAAAACGAGATCTGAAAATAAAAAAAATAGGGAACTGAGGAGTCCAATCGTCGATTTGGACAATGAACTCATCGAGTTCATAAATGAACTCGTCGAGTTACAAGATCAGACAACAAAAAAAATGATTTTTTTTCTTTGGTAAATTCACTATTGCATCAATTCAATTGAAAAACATCCTAGCCTCTGATACCACTATTGGGTTATGAGCATATCTACATTCCTATGTGATCATGCAATCGTAATTGCTTTGTATCTAAGTTTTTCACTAATTGAACATGAAAATTGAATACCAAAGCAATAACCCTAAATCTAGCATACAATTTTTGAATTCCATAGAAAATTAGGGTTAGAAGATTACCTCACTTGTTATGTAGTAATAACAAGTCAATCCTAACGATCCTTGACTCTTGAAAGCTTAATACCCTAAATGTTGCACCTCTAATGGTTCATAAACACTAAATGCAACAAGATGAGAGGAGAGACAAGGAAAATGGCTAGGGTATCTAATACACAAGCATTGGCCGAAAATCCCATGAGGTGGGGTTCCTTATATAGCTATGGGTTGCTAGGGTTTCTGGACGAAACCCTAATTCCTGCTTAAGGCTTAAGCAGCCCATGGACTCTTATTTAGCAAGCCTTAGACGAATATACAAGGCCTCTCTATATGATTTCGTCCACTCCTAATTAAGGAGTCTAATAGCCCAGTGTTACAACTATCATCGATATGCAAAACAACCCTTCCGTTTTTAATCAGTTCCTTTAATCCCAAAATTAATCTCATATTAATTTCTGATGAATCACTAATTAATAATATGATTTCCAAACAATATGTTAATCTTAAAATATATTAATAAAATCATTTTCAGTACAAATTTATTATTTCAAATAATATATTCTACTATCTCCACTAGTTATCTTGTCAAGTTGCATGAGTGAAGGCAACCCAAAAGGACCATGCTGCAATCAAATAAATACATACCAATTATGATTATGGGCTTAGACACCTATTCCAATAGGAAGACCAAGTGAAAACTACATTTACATATCCTTTTGGTACTTTTGCATATAGATGCTTGCCCTTTGGTTTGTGCAATGCACCCGAAACTTTTCTAAGGTGCATGGTGAGCGTATTTTCATAATATGTTGAAAATATCATAGAGGTGTTCATGGATGATTTCACAGTTTATGGAGATTCTTTTGATGAATATTTGCAAAATCTCACCAAAATCTTACAAATGTGCATTGACATAAACCTAGTCCTTAATTATGAAAAATGTCATTTTATGGTTGAAAAGGGATTGATACTTGGACAAATAGTGTCACAAAAGGCATGGAAGTTGACAAAGCCAAGATTGATGCCATTAAGAGTTTACCATACCCGATAAATGTTCGGGAAGTGCGTTCTTTTTCTTGGCCATGCAGGTCTCTATCAGTGTTTTATAAAATACTTTTCCCAGATTACAATACCGGCGTGCCAACTTCTACAAAAAGAGGCCAAGTTTGAGTATATTGATGCATGTAAAAGTGCATATGATCATTTGAATGACTTGTTGACATCCTCCCCCCATCGTTCAACTGCCAAATTGGGATCTTCCATTCGAGATCATGTGTGATGCTAGGAATACCGCGGTTGGGGCGGTTTTAGGGCACATGGTGGAATGAGCTCATAATGTCATTTACTATGCATCAAAGACCCATGATAGTGCACAAAGAAACTATACTACAACATAAAAAGAGTTGCTTGCTATTTTCTTTGCACTACAGAATTTTTGACAATATCTCCTCGGCACTAAGGTGGTCATCTATTCGGACCATGCAGCTATAAATCACTTACTAACCAAGAAAGATTCGAAGCTGAGGTTAATACATTGTATGGTGATTTTTAAAGTGTGTAATATATATAGATTAAGGACAGAAGTTTGAAGGAGAACTTGGTTGCGGATCACTTTAGCCATATCGTATCGCTCAAAGATGCCACACCAACCCGTGACATATTTACGGATGAACAGTTGTTCGTGACCAAAGAAGCACCATGGTATGTGTTTATTGTTAATTACTTGGTTACAAACAAATTTCCACTGGAATCGACATGTTGGCAAAAGGGCTAGATCAAGAAGGAGGCAAAGAGGTATGTGTGGGATGAGCCATACCTTTGGAAGTATTTTGCAGACCAAATGATCTGAAGTTGTCTTGAGGAAAATTAGGTACAATACATACTTAACTTTTGTCATTCCAATGCTTGTGGAGGTCATTTTGGACGCCGAAGGAAAGTTAGAAAGTTTTAGATAACGGATTTTATTGGCCTACCATTTTTCATGATTCTTATGTGCTATGTGCACATTGTGATAAATGCCAAGAATCTAGGTCCATAGGTTATAGGAATCAGATGACACTTACCCCTATCTTAGTCTGTGAATATTTGATGTGTGGGGTATATACTTGATGGGACCGTTTCTGCCCTCTTTTAGTTTTTCATATATCTTGTTGGCAGTGGACTATATGTCTAAGTGAGTGGAGGCCAAGGCCAAGCATACTATTGATTCCAAAGTTGTTGTGGATTTTCTTAAGGTACATATTTTTTCCTAGTTTCGCAATCCAAAAGCTCTCATAAGTGACCGTGGGACTGATTTATGCAACTAAAAAAGTATGGGGTGACACATAATGTCTCAAAACTTAAAAATATGTACCTTAAGGCAACATGCGGTTATTTTCGTCTTTTCCTTCAAAACATTTTCGTTTCTTGGAAGTTTTTAATTTTCAATGTTCCAAATGTATTACAACATCTTCTTAACCTTAAAAACAAATCTTGGGGTTACAAAAATCATTTTTCGAGATGATTTGGGATTTCGAGGTTCCAAAATTTGGCATTGGCAAAATAGAGGAACATGGGCCATCTCCCTTTTGGACAAGAAATTCAACACAAGCAAAATAGTAAAAATGTCACCAACATGGTTCGTGTTCATTTAGTTCATATTGACACAAGGCATGTTATAAAAATGTTGATAATTCATACCAGAAAAAACCACACGAACACGGCCCGTGTTGACTCAGTTCGTATTGAGATGGGTCGTTTTCTAAGGTTCGATGGTGAAATGATTTCCTATCACCCAACACGGGTCATGTTGTTTTTTCCTATATCGACATGGGTTGTGTTCACGCCCTAACAAAAAAAAATTTCTATTAAAATCAGGTGTTTGCCTAATTCCTTCACAAACACTTCCCAAAAAAGTTTCTCTCCCCTAAGAAACCCCAAGGTCTGGTTTTTCTTCAGAACCCCTTGATTCTTCACCGATTATTGCTCAAAATCTTAAAGGTTTGATTTTTTTCTCTTATAATCTTAAGAAGTTACACCACACATACAAATTTCTTACACTTTAACAGTGGATTTGGGGATTTCTAGAAACCCTAGGTCCAAATATTTCACAATTTTTTTGGTTTTTGGTGATTAATTATTATTGTAGGTAAGCTTGGGGAGGAAGGAGATGACGATATCATCACAAATTGTAAGATTCCACACAACGATTCAATAAAATCCTTCATATTCTTTAATTGTTGATTTTGTTCTTATAAAGTGAAATTGTGTGCATTTGTGGTCATTTTGGATTGGACAATAACTTGTGAATTTTGACATCCCAATTTTGACTACCATTTTAAACTTTTTATTTATGCTTATTTAAACATAGTTTATTTATAAATGTGGAGTTTGGTTCCATAAAAGTATTTACGAAGAAATGTTTTTTTCATTGATTTATAAAATCTTAGTATGTCACAACTGATACGAAACACAATCATAAGCATGCCTTACAATATCTTAGACTGTCAATCTACATCTCCTTGAATCTCTCTTCATTCAAGTAACTTTATATTACAACCTATGATACAAAGAGGCAGAGTGGGTCGGGTTAAGGAACCTAGTGAGTACATAGGGTTTTCAACCCACAATAATATAGTTAATATGTTTATTATCAAAAAATTAACCAATTGCCGATCCCCGTTTTCTTCTTTATTCTTCCCTAAGGATCTATCCTAAGGGTTATTTTAATCATCATTGGTGACAAAATTATTATGGGGATTTATCCACAATACATGTCAGTAGGTTTATTTATATATTAATTCCTAAGGATCTATACTTAGGATTATTTTAATCATTGTTACTGACAGTACTGTTACATGGATTTCTCCGCAATACGTGTCAGTAGGAAGTAGAGTACATTAAATGGGCACAGGTCCATCACCTACGTGATATAAAACTGTCTATGTTCTACGAGACTGTCATCAAATAATCTGGTGTTCATGATATATACTCTTGTTAGATGACTACAACTCTTATTACAATAGTACTAGTAAGTTAAGGCCTTTTATTATTATTTTTATCTCTCATCAACAATCTCCCTCATTATTCTATTCCTCCCTCATTACCCATTACTAGCCAATATACTATAGGTAAGAAAATACATATACAATAAATCGTATAAAAATCCTCTTATAATATTTCATCTAGCACAAAACTTTTTTTCACATAAGCACATTTAACAGTTAGTTAACTAAATACTTCATATCTATGTGTAAGATGAAAGTAACTATGCACTCCCTTGATAAAGGTGGATGCCTTAAAATTTAGGCAGAACTTCGCCTTGGTACTTTATCTTTTTTGTCTGATGTGACCTATGTTCATAGTAATAATTCTTATTCTTATATTCCTAGAGGCTAATGATAGTCTAGATTCCTCACTAATCTCAATGTCTACATCAAGATCTATCAAGTAAGGAATATCCATGTAGAATCATGTCGGAGGTAGGGTCTGTTTGGTACATAGAGTATATTGTTTGGAAATCTCAATTTAAACACCTCACTAAATCTAGTCTAGAAATCATCCTTGTACGTAGATCAATTAGTATTTTGACTTGGAATTTCTGCTAAATCTTAAATATAAATTACACAAAAATAATGTTGAGTGTAATTTAACTTATAGAGATTGCTTAGACAAAAGTCTAGAATTTGCACTGGCATAACTCCATCCTGCTAGCTACTAGATGTAGGGCTCTCACGGACCTGAGGGCTTCGCCATATACATACACCTAAGGGAAAATGGGACAAAAGTTGATAGAAACTCGAGGGAGAAAGCTGGGATGGTGTGATAATCAAATGAGGCTTGAAACCTACTTATAGGGCCAAAGATGGACGTGTGCGTCGTGCCCAGACTAGGTGCGTGTCGTGCTATGGACTGGTCGGCCCTCTCAGATGTTAGAACATGTTCTTCAGTGAGCGATGAGACGTGGTAGGGGTAGGTATGAGTTGGAACTTCAAAAATTCATATCTCTTCGGTACGACCTCTATTTTTTGACTTTCTCTATATTCACGCGTAGGTATTTCCGAGAACTACAACTTTCATCTAGACCCTGTAGGCTAATTCTTAGGCGATCTTTTATTTAACAGTGTACAAAGATTACATTGTTAGCGACCGTGTAAAATTCATAATTTTTACATATGGACTCCATTTTGTACTATATTTATATTGTTGGACTCCTTATTATGGGATATTCAATTCTTTTTTAGATTGTCTCGGGTAAAAATTGACCGATCTAAAATCCAATTTCTGTGTGCTAACACAACTGCACTGAAACCTTGAAAAATCATAACTTCCTGTCACGACGTCATATTTGGATGTTCTCTATATATACACTCTCAGTTTTAGGACTACGACGACTTTCATTTAGATTGTTTAGGCTAAGAAGTAATTCATCAAAAATTCACTTTTTACAACACGCTGATTTTAGTGTTCTTTCATGTATTGAACCCTTGTCACATATACTAAAACTTTGGGTAAGATTATTTATCCTAAATAATATTTTATCAAAAATTCATTTTTTTGGGCTTATTTATCTAGCCCTAATATGCGGGCATTACATGAATCATTCAAATCTGAGTTTCCTGCGAATTTTTGGTGACCAAATTTCTTGTTGACTAGACCCGTCAAACAGTTGACTTTTTGACCCATTGACTAGTGGGCTTTTTGACTTGCCCATTATGAACATAAATAATGAACTGTGTCAACGAACTAAACTCACCTCGTCAACTGCTTCACGTCGTTGTCCGTCCCCACAACTAAATCAACCGCCCCTCATCCAGTCAACCGAGCTCATGGTGGTGTCAACTTTCTTGTTCCACTCCAGATAGACAAGTTTGAGTCTTTCCTCCAATGTACCTTCACTATGCAACAATTCAATCACGTTTCATTCCGTCGTGAATTGCATGACTATGATCAAGTGAGACATTTTACAAAAAACATCGGGTGGTAAGGAAAGTTGCAAGACCATGAGCTTAGTTACAAAATCCTAATTGTTGAGCTTTTTCCCTCTATCTATCTAGACCATGGTGTCCTAAATTTCAGGCTCATGAATAGTGACTATTCCATCACTTTGTACCAAATCAATGTTATAGTTGGAGCCCTAACCCATGACACTTTGGGTCCCACTAATCCGATTCAATTGTTGGAATAGGCTCGCCCATAAGTACACGTAAAACTTAAGTGTAGCTAAAGCCTCATTTCTCATTCATATAATGATGAAAATGGCCCATTGTATCATTGCTTCACTTGTATTCTATAATATACCAAAATTTGTAGCTAAAAGTTTGTTTTTAATCATGTAAGTATAAAACCAGTAGTCCGAAACATCCATAGTGTTAACTCATTTCATAATCAAAAACCAGTATTTCAAACAAGTAAAACATGTCATGGAAAAGTATTATTAGAGAACAACTCCTAAAGATCTCATAATGCGGAAATCATAGTGTGACGCGCTGTGATTCTGTCGTGTAACGCTCTAAAAATTTCAAACAATTTAAAATTTTTAAAAACAACCCCATTTCATTAAGTTATTACAAAAAGGTTTTCAATACAATTATTATCAGAGTCTTCACAGAACCACATCATAAAACATAATCATGAGGAGCGGTACGATCACGCCTTTGCCTTGCCACGGTCTCCTGAAGAACCTGAAAAACACTAAACCACAACTGTAAGCCCGAAAGCTTAGTGAGATACCCCAAAAATACCAACCACATATACCATACACGCACAACATGCCATATCATAAGAGAACATAGAACAACCATGCACTTTGGGTCTGTTGTGTGACTGGTCCGCCGCTCCGGCCTTTAGTCAACCTGGTCCACCCTCCGAGTCTAACCATAAACATATCGAGTCTACAGTGTGATTGGTCCGCCCGCACCGGGCCTTCAATCCACCTATTCCACTCTCTGAGTCTACAGTATGACTGGTCTGCCCGCACTAGGCCTTCAGTCGACCTGGTCCACTCTCCGAGCCTCGGCACGTCTGGTCTGCCTTCTTGGGGCCTACAACCTATCCGGACCGCTCGTTGGGCCTTCAGGACAATCGGTCCGCCCAGGGTATGTTGGCCTACAGCACAAAGCAGGACCCGCCTCAACCCAACCCCAGTCCAACAATCATGTGCACATAACATTCAATCATATAGCAACTCACATTCAATCAAGCCGATCTAGCAGATCACATAACATAACATCATCCTAACCAGGATACTGACCTAACCAGTCACTAGCATGTCATCATCCTATATACCAGGATACCGACCTTAACCAGGTCTCTAACATAATACCATCCTAATTACCAGGATGCAAACATAGCAAAGCAATAACATAACAACGATACCCGGATCACAATCCGATAAAGGGTCGGCCTTGGTGCCGTAGACCCTGTCGATATAGTGAGGATAACTCACCTCGCAACTGCCGTCTGAAAAGATAAGACCGAACTACTCCGACCACTGACACAATCTCCACCACTAGCCAACACCAACACTGAACTCAAAACAAATTCCAACAATTACCAAAATGCCCTCCTGGAAGTCAACTGGTCAACCCTTGGTCCAAGCCAAAGTCAAAGTCAAAGTCAAACCTAACTGACTCTACTCGCCGAGTCAACCCGATGACTCGCCGAGTCCCTATGCACAGAACTTCTCCAAACCGCGACTCAACTCGCCGAGTCGCCTCGAGACTCGCCGAGTCCAACAACTCTGAGTCCCCCCGCACTCAACTCACCGAGTCCTCCCATGACTCACCGATTCACGGCTCAACCAGAAGAAGGTTAGGACCTCACGACCAGACTCGTCGAGTCCAAGAACAGACTCCCCAAGTCCAAGGCTATCTTTAACCAACTCGTCGAGTTGTTCTTCCAACTCATCGAGTTCCTTTCCATCTTCAAGCAACTCGCCGAGTACACCTTTGTGACTCGCTGAGTACCCCTAGATCTTAATCCATATAGAAGCTTTCCATGCCATGCAAATGATCCAAACCATAGATCTACCCTTCCACAACCCATCCATCACATAAAGTGGCAAACTTTACGTGAACAAGTAGATCTAAGCACTTTATACTCTAGGGTTAGGGTTTGGGACAAAAGGACTTCACCCACAACTCTTATGCATAGACTTTATGGCTTTCTGGATTATTAACAACCTAGATTTGAGGTAGCAACCTCAAATATTACACCAAACTTGAGATGGACCCCATTTATGCTCCAAAAACCCCACAATGATAGATCTAGATGCACAAAAGCTCAATCAGCAGATTATTACCTCAAATGAAAGCTCCAACTAAAGAATTAGCTGAATCTCTGCAAAGCCCCTTGCTCTAACCTTCTTGCTATTCGATTTCTCCCCAAGATTCCCTCTACAAAGGCTCCAATCTCTCACAAGGAAAGCTTACACGAATCTAGGGCTTCTGGAACTCAAGGGGAAGGTAAAGAGGCACCAACTCGCTGAGTCCAGCCACCGAATCGCCGAGTTGGCCACTAAACACGCAACCTGAATCGCAACCCTACTCGCCGAGTCCACCCATGGACTCGCCGAGTTGCTCTTTCAAATTTACACTTTGAACCCTGAAATTGCACTCCTGAACTCGGGATGTTACATGTCGGCTCCGTTACTTTTGAAAAAAAGTGTAAACCGTAAGCACGAAGTTTAGTGAGTTTCCCCATCATACCACATACCATAAAATAAAACTACTCCCATGCATATTTGGGTGCCCGACCTACCTTGTTGAGCATATATCGGTGCTCAAACTACCCTTGTCAGGCATACCGAGGTGCCCGACCAACCCCTGTCAAGCATATCTGGATGCTCGACCTACCTTGCCAAGCATAACTGGGTGCCCGACCTACCCTCCGATTTATTTCAACTGGTTACGAGGACTATTTCACCCATTCCACCACTACATAATAACATAGCATAACATATTTTCAGACATATCTGGGTGCCCGACCTACCATGCCAGTATATCTCAACCTGGTCTGGGGACTAGTCCCCTACCTACCACTGTCACATAATATCATAGCATACTAGCACAAAGAGAATAATAGATAGTGGCATATCGGACAATTATCACAAAGACAATCATCTCTACTATATACAACTACTAGTGGGCCGACATTGGTGCCTTCGACCCACTTCTACTGGAAGGTAACTCACCTCATACTGTTGAAGTCCACTGCAAGAGTCCCTTAGCTGCTGCCCTGACAACTCCTCAAGCTATCAATATCAAAATATCTCCCAATTAGCAATTGGGTTCTATACCAAGATCCATAATCCATACTTGGGTAAAATGACCATTTTACCCCTGACCCACAAGACACTTAACAAAGGCCCAAGTCCAAAACTCCAAAATCCATAAAGTCCCACTAATGGCCCAATTTTCCAAAGTTGGCCCAAACCCTTACATGGGCCATTCATAAAGCCCATTTACTTTTTCTGAATCATTATACATGTCCATAACTAGCCCAACGAAATCCATGTACTTACAAGACCATTAATGGCCCAATTTTCTAAAATGGGCTAAAAACACCTTATTTGGCCTTATCTTATGATCAAATCCTTCAATTAGCCCAGAACACAACCAACCAGATAGTCCATTAGGGTCTAAGAATCTAGGCCCCAACAGTTGGCCCAAGCCCGAAGCCCAAAGTCCAAAATCCCAAACAGAGGCGTACGTGGGGCGTACCTTTTTTGTACGTTGGGCGTACCCTCGCCTCGCATTGACCATCTATGGGATGATTGACTCTTTATGTGTGGTGTACATCGACTTACACGGGGCGTACTCGCAGAACTTCCAAACTACTTTTGTGACTTAACCGGTTAAGAACTTTGCATCTAAACTTTAGAGAACCGCCAAATGAAGCTCTTAATGCATAAAGTTGGCACCTTTAAGCATTTGCAAGGTTCAAAGGGTCTTAATGACCAACTTAACCCAATAATACTCATCTAGAACATGCATGAATGGTTTCTAGCCTGAAAGATTGCAACTTTATGGGATTATAACCTCTGAAATGCTAAGAGTAGCAACTCAAAGCTCATGAAGTGGTGTCTACCCACTAGATCTTGCTCATGAGGCCAAAAAGGGACCAAAAACACACATATTCACAAATAACAACATCTAGTGATCAAGCTCATAACTTTTTACCTTGTTTGAGCTAAAAATGTAGCAAGAAGTCCCGATCTACAAGTCCTCCCTTAAACCACCACCTTGTATTGAGCTTCCATATCTTGAAATGCACCAAAAACCACCATAGTGTGCCCACAAAGCTCACAACACTCGTAGATGAAGCTACCACTGGAAATTAGGGTTTAAGGCTCTAAGAATGAAATTGAGGCACACCCCCTTGGACTTAAGGTGCTTTAACTAGTGAGCCAACCCTAAAAATTAGGGTTTTGGACATCCTGGACGTATGCTGGGAGTACTCCCTGTACGCTGGGCGTACATCTTTCGCACCCGTGTTTCACTTATCCAACACTATGCTGGCAGTACCCCAACTTACGCTAGTCGTACTCACATGTTTCCCACCTTTGGATGCTTGGACTGTTTTGCCAAGTATCTCCATTAGAGACCGAAATTGCCAATAATTTCAAAGTGCCATAACATCCTCATCCAAGGTCCGTTTCCAATGAACCTTATATCCATGAAAAGGTGGTGAGAAGTCCTACGCTCCTAACCACACACCCAAACCTTAAGACCTTCCATTTACAGTCATACCCTTGGCTCACAAAGACACAATCGGATATATGGATCACTTGAATCATAGAAACAACATCCGAAATGGTTAAATCCTTCATTTACCAAAGCTCTAATCCCCATGACAACTGATGATTGAGCTGTAGCCCCAATTAGTAAGGCAAATCTAAAACCAGGTGTTACAACTCTAATCACTTAAATTAGATTTCTTCCTCTAAATCACTCCTTACTAACATCTATATGAAAACAACCATCTGAGGAATACAACTGAAGCCCCAAACTGAAACTTTCCTCCCAAAGGAAAATTGAACCCCGAGCCTTCGAAGGAAATCACTCCTACCTCTACAAAAGTCGGAATCCGCATTGGTCTGACTTCCTAACAGACCAATCATGTTGGAGAATTCGCTCCTCTAATGACTTTGATGCACCCTTCAAAAACAAGGTCCTTAACCATAATCATGTTGTAGAATTCTTATACTTGATAGAAGGCTCAGATAAGTAGAAGATTTATCCCTGCAATGGTTTCACTCATACGAAAGCTGCGCAACAGAGTCAAACCAACTACTCTAAGATTATATAATCCCATAACGAGTTACTTGTCACTTCCCCATCAATCAGTTACTCCGTCTGTATATGAAATCCTAAAACACAAATACTGTCTAATACACTGAAACTTCTTATAACACTGAAGTGCCTGAAATTTTAGACTACTTGAAATAGTACGCTTCCTCCCAGCTGCTTTCCAAAATCCTCCGAGACCTCCTGGGTCTAAACTTGTTTGCCCGTCGTTAGAAATACCAAGTTCCTACCTGGTTATTGAGCCAAAGGCTCCCATACAGTCGCCTCACACCACTCCCAAACAAAGTCCTTGTCTGACAATTGTTGCCACTAGTCATCTTACCACTATGGCTCTAACGGCCTTCAGATCTAACTGATTGCCTCCATACGTCGAATCCTGACGTCACCAAACCCTAAGGCTCCACTATGGCTCTATAGATTTTCAGTGAAGCCTTAATAACATGATACATACAAATCATGTTTTCCCAAACTAGGTTGTTACATTCACTCTAATCATGAGTTACCTTACTCTTCTCATATTGAGCTTAGAGTTTTCTGCTTGGTCCTTCTTTAATAGCAGAGGTATATTCGCTTCTTATACCACCTATATCATTTTTCTTCATTACACTTCATCTCACCAATGTAACCCTTGAGACTCTCGACTTTTACCATTGAGGTTTATGGTTATACAAAAATCTGTGTTAATGATCTTAGTTCTGTGTCACTACGTACTAAGTGAAACCCACAACTCAACACCATTAATGAATTGACGGTACAACATCACTATGATAACGTTCTTGAATGAAATCTCTTTTTATTTTGAGTGATCCTTCTGAAAATTTCTCTTACCAAGATTTTTTCTTCCCCAAGGATCCAGTTAAGTTTTTTTTTTTAGATTTCTTATTTGTCCACAAGTCAATGAATATCTTCCAAACCTACTTGTTTCACATACCACATAGGTCTCACAAGTACTTCGTTCAATTTCGGTCTATATCAAGTATCGAAATCATGAATTGAAGCCAAAGCCATCCTTTATAGCTTTAATTAAAAAGATGCCTTTCAATACTTCTTAACAAGTACTTGATCGTTATTTAATGGGAAGCCACACAAGCACTTTAAATTCTCTCTTGACTTTGAAGGAAGAGATTCGTGCCTAGAATCTGTTGCTTTATGTCTCAACAAGACATCACAAAAACCCACAAAAATTTTATTTTATTTCTTTATCTTTCACACTCTATGCACGAAAATCTTTGGTTTTCCAAAATCTGGTTCTATTAATGATGACCTACTTGTTACAGCTTCGTTTCAACATGTATTCCACCGCTCAATAAAGTTAAAAGGAATTGACGGTTCATGTAAAATTTGTGGGTGACGTTTGGGATAAAGTTAAGGCTGAGTCAGCAGTTATCCAATCATTTTGACGATTTGAAAAAGGCACTTTTTATGGAATGGCGTGTAAAAAGGAAACGTCATTTCTCTTTCCTGCGTCATCATCGGGCATGCCAACTGTTCACTTGTAACGTCCCAAAAATCCGTACCAAAAATTTTCTTTAAATCATTACCAAAGCCATATTCATAAAAACATATCATAAGTCATAACATGAATTTAGAGTATCATTTCCAAAACATATTTTCATTATCAGAGTAAAACATCCCAAGCTGACTAATCAATGGTGTGTGCCATGCGATCACCCCGAGCTCTTCCCTCCGCTACTGGAAGTACATGAAACTAAAACTGAAAACCATAAGCATGAAGCTTAGTGAGATCCCCAACCTACCACATATCCTGCATAAACACATACAACACATGCTGGGCCTTGCCCACTACAACGGCCCCGCCGCTCCAGGCCCCGCCTTGCTTCGAGCCCGCTCGGATACAAAATCTGTTTCACTTAGGCCTCGCCTGTCACTGGGCCTCGCCCGCTAAAACATACTAGCACATAAACATATCACAACACATAAGCTAAATATATACTAATGGACCCTGTCCTAAGGGCTCGCCTATATTGGGCCTCGCCCTTGTCCTGTTACCGATGAGTCATAGAACCCCGTCCACGCTCCTACTGATAGTGAGATAAGGGCCCAACCCACACTCACTCTTTCCCTAACTTGGGCCTTGCTCCTATTCTGTTGTAATGAGATGTGGAACATCGTCCACACTCTGCTATTGGTGAGATACGGGACCTCGCCCACACTCACCTCCCTACCAGGCACATACAAGTATCACACAGACAACAAGTATACTCTATCATGGAAACCATTCCTTGGGCACCCACCCGCTATCAATGAACCTTGGCCATAATTATCATACTGGGATACCGTGCCTAGGGCTAACCTTTGGGTCTTCCTACTCATATCTACATCGGCCGGCATTATGGCCTTAGACCCATTCACACAAAGGGAAACTCACCTGCACTGCAGAACTTGTTGATAACCCTATTGCTGCTGACCAACAATTCTCTGAACCGCTGCTCCACTAGCTCCCCGAGCTACCAATATCAATACATATAACACTTAGATCCAAACATAACTTTAGAAGCCAACTAAGTCCATTCTTGACAAAGTCAAAGTCCTGGTCAAAGTCAACCTTCCTGACTGACCCTACTTGCTGAGTTAGCCCGACGACTCGTCGAGTTCATAAGCTCAGAATCCTTTCATTCGTGACTCGACTCGCCGAGTCAGCCCCTGACTCATCGAGTCTACCGATTCCCGAGTCCTGTCCTGACCAACTCACTGAGTCCCTACTCAACTCACTGATCCAAGTCTTAACTCGAAGGGTTTGGGGTTTCGCGAGTTGACTCGCCGAGTCCAAGAACAGACTCGCCGAGTCCAAGGTAATCTTCAATAGACACGTCGAGTTGTTCATCTAACTCGCCGAGTTCATCTCCATCTTCATACTACTCGTCGAGTCCACTCGAAGGACTCGCCGAGTCTATTTAGTCCTTCATATATTCAGAGGCTTTTGAGTCATGCATGGACTCCAAATTGTAGATCCACTATTCTAAAGCCTATTCCTCACGTAAAGTGGCAAACTTTACGTGTAGCTAAGGAGATCTAGGCTCAAAACACCATAAACTAGGGTTTAAGACAAATGGGCTTTACAATAAAGCCATAGACTGATGATTTATGATTCTCTAGGCCAAGATACACTTAGATCTGAAGTAGCAACTTCAGATTTCGGCTTCTAACTCGAAATGGTTCATAAGCTTGCCTAAAAGCCCCAAATCTCATGTTAAAGGTTGATCTACATGCAAAAGAGTGAAAGTAGCGACTCATTACCTTCAAATGCTCTGGCAAATCCCACAAACTTTGGATCTACTGCAATCCTTGAATCCCCAATGGTTCCCTTCTTCCTTTTTCCTTCAAATCACCCAAAATGGCATGAAAGCTTGAATGTGCAACAATGGAGGCTTAGGGTTTCGTATTCTAGATAAGAGAGGCTATAAGGAACCCTAAGGGAAAGAATGAGATGCTTAAATAGTGCACAAAGTCCCGGATTTAGTGTTTCCCTCTTCAGACCGGACTCACCGAGTACTCTTTGCCGACTCGCCGAGTCGGTTACTTAATCGATCCCCCGGATCCCGCTCCGACTCGTCGAGTTCCTCCTTAGACTCGACGAGTTGACCCTTTGACTTAGAGTTTTCTTTCCTTTCTTGGCCTTTCTAATTTTGAGTGTTACATCACTCCGTCACATCAGGCACAATTTCTAATTAATCCAAAATTTCAGTCGGATATTTCTCTCTCCAACATGTACGTATAAAAGGATTTGGCATGCTCCTCTTTACTCTTTTATCACTTACAAATTCTCTCAAAGAATAAGGGCGATTTCTCTCACTGTTCATCTACTTCTTCTCAAGCTTCTTCAATGGCAGACTCATCTTCTGTTTATGATAACTTTGCTCACTCCAACCTTCTCACCATCAAACCTCAACAAAACCTCATCATTGATCTAACACCCTTCATCTATGAACCCTATATGTTGTACGTCTTCGAATGTCTCAAATACTCACCTCTTGTTGAAGCTCTTTCAAATGTCGAAGTTGTTCCCATGGCCTGCATCTCACACATCTATTCAACCGCTTACTATGAAAAGGTTGCTAAAAGGATTCACTTTGATATTCACAACGAGAAGACCTCCATCTCCAAGACTCGCTTTTGTGCCCTAATTGGTCTTTCTCAAGAACCAACTCTGGTTAACCCCAACTCGATTACTATTGGTCAACTGTTCTCCATGTTCTATCAAATGGGGTACACTGAAAACCTAACCACAGTTACCAAATTCAAGAAGTCTTGCCTTCCTCCTCAATGGAATGGCATTTTCACTCTTCTTTTCAAAGGTCTATCAGAACGAAGCACGGGCTCAGATGGAACAAGCAAGTCGTTTATGACTGTGCTCTATGGGCTGTATCATGGGATTAATTTGGACTACGGGACAGTCATCTAGCAACAACTGGTTCAAAGCTTGTATTCTTCATCACGACATTCAGAGATTTCGTGTGGAAGGTACTGGTCCATTATTACAAAGTGGGCAATGGATCGTCTCCACGTTCCAATCATGGCGGATTCTCTTCTTTCCTCTATCGCAACCTTTCCCACCACAAAGATTATCATCACAGATCCTACAAAGTATTCCTTCATTGGATCGATCCAAGAAGCCATGTATGCCTGCGTGTCTGACGCCAACAATGTTCTTTAAGAATACAAGAAGCATCCTTCTTCTGGCCCAAGAGAACTCACTCCAGCCATGATTCGCTCCATAGAGGAAGCTGAAAAGACAACCAAGAGGGGAAAGAGACCAGAGACACAGAAGGAGGCGAAAGTTACTAAACTAACCAAGGGTCAAACACCTAAGAAGTGAAAGTCGGACAAGGCTGCTCCTTCTTAGCCTAAGCAGAAGAAGCAGAAGAAGCCAGCTCGGAGACTCATTCTTCAATCCTCAAGCGATTCGGAGTCTGAGTATGTTCCTCCTATTACCAAACCTTCTACTCACTCAGATTCAGAGAGCGAAAGCTCTGACGAGGAGGCTTCGGGTCGTGGTGATACCCAGCCTCGCTCGCCTACCCTAGAGGTACCGATTCACTCCCAACCGCCTTCTCCTCCACCCGTTTCCCTACCTGTCTCTATGCCTCAAATTTTTCCCATCACTTCATCACAACCCTCGACTATTATTCCCATCCTTGGTCTAATATTTACTGAAGCAACAACAACCACAACTACTGGAGTTCGAACCAACATATCTCATACGGGGGCTCGTACTTCAGCACCCCCACCTCTTGTCACAATCGAACCTCCATTTACAACCGAATCACCAATAACTATCGAACCTCTCGTCACTATAAAACCCTTATCTCCTACCCAATCTACTAAACCAACACCGTTCTTGGCGGTGAGGACTTGGAGTTCGATTCCACTTACTTCAGTCCCTACCGTATTCAAAGTGATGACAACGAAGATACTCCGGTAACCAAGCACCATCTCAAGGAAGTTACTGACAAGCTTGATCGACTACTTCCCTCCTCTTCCACTGGTGCTTATACTGACGCTGCTATCAAAGCCTTATTCTCTTCATTTGTCAAGGAACATGATGCTTCTCTCTTTGTTGCAGCAAAGGCCATTGTTACCTCTACTGCCCAGTGCCAAAAGGTCTCTCTTGCTGTTGAGGCCTCCACTAAGTAATGCAAAGAAGCGACCACAAAAGTCGATAAACTAATATCTGAGGCTCGTCTCTTTTTAGATTCTTTGCAGGAGGCTACTCAGAAGAACTCTAAGACGGTGAACGCTTCGGTTGATAACCTTCAGCGTTCTCTTCAAGCTGAAAGTTCTAATCTTGAAGCTGCTCATCAGGCCATCAAAGCTGCCAATACCACCCTACACGATAACGTCAATGATCGTCTGAATCAACTGGAAGCAGAGTTGGCTGTCGAAAATCGAATCATGGATGAGCTAGACAAACGAACCTCTCAGCTGAAAATGCAAAACCTCAAGCTTCGCACTGCAACAGACGAGCTTAATGATTTGAAATCTAAAAAGGAGGTAATTCGAAGCTCTGTAGGTGACGTTCATTGCATTTTACTTCATCTTCTTGATGCCCATGATCCTATTCTGACTATTACCATCAGACGTCATTTGGCTGACAAACTCAGACCTGCATTGGACATCCTTAGTCGTATTGAGGGTGTTTTGGTGACTAGTGTCCAACCGAAACAAGGGGGAGAAAATGCGAAAACTCAACCTCCTCCCGAACCTAAGCCTACAGCTAAACCGAAGGTTAATGAAGCTTCGGTCAGCAAAAGGAAAAAGAAGATTGGTGAAGATGATACAGATGATGAAGGTGATTAGGAAGATACTCTGGGTGAAATTCTTGATAAACCTTATCAGAAAACAAAACTTTTTGAGAAAGAGTTTGCTGAAAAGATCAAGATGAACCAAGTCTATTTTTCCAGAGTAGACCCTTGATTCGCTTCAAAGAAGTGCTATTGATGAACCAAGTACTTTATGGCTTGAACCAGTCTTGTCGTTTCGCCTTCAAAACTCCAAGGATGCACAGTTTGACATGCCAATCACCAGAAAGGCATTTATCTTTCATTGCTTCAACTCAACTGCTGCTATACTCTCTTCGGACCCGAAGGTGGATCGGGATCTATTGGAATTTTACTTGGAGTTTGCTCACCCACAGTACTTGACTTGGTGCTCACAGAAGATTACAACTGTCAAGGTACTAAAGCCTTATTCATCCGGGAAGTTCGTCAACGTAAAATTCAAAGTGACTCGAGGCTCTGAAGGCTTGGTGCATAACTTCTCTCTGGCTGATCTGCCGAACCTCAATCCTCATGACTGGATACTCCTCAACAACATTTTGCTGTTGAATCCTCAGGAGTATCAGCCAATTATAGATAACAGCAAGTGAATGCTTGTTTGCTACATTTACGAAGTAGCAAATATGCATCAAGAGATCGCCTCTGCAATTCACAAGCGAACCATGGTCAAAGCGATGGGTAGAGCAGGCGATGTGAATACAATGATCAAGGGCAAAATCGACTCAAAATATCACATTGTGATGTTTATCAGGGGCGAAGGTCAAAAATGCATGTTCGCTCTTGTTGACAAGCACCTCTTCTCAACTGCTTACTTGGAGCATATTTTAGAGATTATTTAGAGGTGCAATAAGAACTTAGCAGCCGACAAGAAGTTGTTTACTGACATGCAGAGATGGTACATTCAATTTCGGCAGACACTTCTTGCTATCATCCCTCGGCTGTTCAAGGTTGTGAAGACAGTGAATCCAACTCAAAAGAAATAATCTCTCGCCTCATTTGACGCAAAGGGGGAGATTGTTGGGCTTATTGTATTGCGTCATGGGCTCGGTCCTTAGCCCAGTTTTGGTTGTCGGTTTGGGCCTGTCCAACTATGCATTATTTTACTCTATATTTTTAGTGTTTAAGGTGCATGCATGCATCCTTTGTAAGTAATGTTTTTAATTAACTTTCTTATCAAGTTTTGTAAACCCTAGCTCGCCTCTACAGTGGAAGTTCTTCATAGAGCTCTGCTGAGGCGTGACTATATTTGAATCATAAGCTTTACATTGATTCCATATTGTGTTCATCATCATATTGTGTTTGAATTGTTTGTTCTTAATCTTTATACCTGTGAAAGATCTAAACGATCTGAGTGTTATTCTCTTCACATAACCTTATACCCCCTTATAGATCGGCTTCCTGAATGAGGCCTACTAACGATAAGACTAGCATTTAAGTTATACATATATAATCATTATTCTTATAATTTAATAATAGTATAGGGTGAATTTTAAACTTGTAAAATTCTAGGGTTTGGAATTTAATAATTTCAAAATTAAACTTTTGATTCAAAAATGAAACTCCAAAACTTGAGGGCAAGTTTTGAAACATTTTAAAACAAACTAGATCAAAATTCAAATAAATAATTAAACAATTAATTATGGTGATTATCTAATTTTGACCTAATTCAATTTTATGCAAGATGATGATCAAATAAATTCAAATAATTAACATTTATCATATAAGGAAATAATTATTCAATTAATTTGAAATTATATTTTATTTTGGCAAGGATAATCACCCAATATTAATAAAATTCAAATTTTATCAATTAAAAACGATTTGGTAATTATCCCACACCAAAATAGGCATAAAATCCCGAAAATTCCTCTGTCTGACAGCTCGACTCGCCAAGTCCCCTTACGAACTCGTCGAGTTCATCCTACTCATTGACCCCACTTTGGGACTCGCCGAGTCTGTCATGCAGAACACCAAAAGCACAATTTTTCAAGCATGAATGAAACACAAAGCATCAAATACAACAGAAGCCAATCAAGGGTCTGATACCACTAATGGGTTTTAATCAAAAGAACAATCCTATGTGCTCATATAAAAACCCTAAAGCTTGGGCCTAAGTTTCTCTATCGTACATGAAATTCATCCAAGAATTGAATACCCTAATCTAGCATACATTGAAATTGAAATCTATAATAAACTAGTTTAGATGGTACCTTTCAATGGTTGCAAGAATCCTTTGATATTCAAGAAGCTTTCTGTCACAAATGTAACAATTCTATTGGCTCACAAACACCACAAGCAATAGGATGATGTTTAGGCGAGAGGGTGAGAGGGTAGAAATCGGCTCCAAGCTTCAAAAGGATCAAGTGGCCGATTTTTCTAGCCTTAGGGGTCCTTATATACTTATGTTGCTAGGGTTTCAGTCAGAACCTTAATTGGATGACTTAGGCCCTAACCAGCTTGGGAATCTTCTAGAATAAGGCCTCTGTGGCCGAAATTAGAGAGGGCTTCCAATCCTAATTTCGTCCACCCCGTATCTAGGTAGATCCACAGCCTAAAAACCAACTATCACACAATTGACATTTCCAGTCCCCTTTATTTAATTAATCTCTTTTAGCCACTAAATTAATTCTTAACTAATTCTTGTCTAATATTAATTAAACTATATGATTTCTCTTTTAATATATTATTTTTATAATATATTAATAAACCATAATAACCTCTCTCTCTCCATAAATCATCTTGTGAAGTTGCTTTGGTGAAGGCAACCCAAAAGGATCATGCACAACCGGGTCAAGTGCATACCAAATATAGTTACGGGCTTAGAAACTAATACAACAAATTATTTGTAGGTTTCGTTCCAAAACTTTGAATATATGCATGCATGTCCTTTGTTTTATTTTGTTTGTAAAAGTAAAGCATAGGTTCCTAGAAAAATCCAATATTTTCTGATGTATGAAAAACTGTAGGCTTAAACCTTAAGACCAGAAGTGTAAGTGACTAAATACTGAAAAAAATGATATGCAGTTTTATAGTTTAATAAAACTGGTGAAGTGTAAGCTTCCCGTAAACCAACATCGTATTGTTAATCCCTATGTGAGTCATTATAACCATGCTTGATGTGACTGATATACCTGACATGACGTTCTTTAGGCGTCAGTTTCGGTAAGATATTTGTCACCCTAGACTGGCCCCGTCTAGCTGTAGCGAACAGCTCAGGTGTGGGGGTGTCAATCCCTATATATATTTATACACAATTACCTCGCTCTCCCTCCAGTAGACTCTGGTTATAACTACAGGACTTATGGTGTACGCTAGGTAGGTACGGTGAAGGAAAGTCTCACAAGAACCTTAACAGATTTACGTGAATTCTGACTCCCATTATCGAATAATGAAAATGACATTTCTGGTGTAAATTTATGACTGAAGTTTTATGACACGCATTTTACAGCTTTATGACATACATCTTATTAGTCGTGCTTCAACAGCTTTATGATAGACAGATAATGACACACGAATCTTTCTGTTACGAATTATGTTTTGTATACCATTTTGTAACATAAGTGAACATATCTAATTGTAACATAAGTTGTGAAAATAAAATAATATCTAATTGTAACATAAGTTGTGAAAATAAAATAATATCTTCGATTTTAAGCCAGCAAAATAGTGACAACATAGTTATGACTATTTTACTAGTAAAAATTATTTTTAACAAAATACTCAAGTTTTGGTAATTTATCTAACACATCATAACCGGTTGGAAAGTTTTGTAACACCAAATATTTTTTTATTCTAATAAGTCGCTTTTTTTTACAAAAACCCACATTATTGCCTCAAAATTTATTATATTCCAATATTTGTGTAAAGTATAGGAGTTAAAAATGCATGAGTCCAAGAGTTAAACATGTTTGAGCACAATACCCATATTTTTTCCATTTTTGAGTATACAAAACATGATCACAAATCTTTTATAATGCACAGATGTTATCAACATTTACTTTATGATTTTTCACATATATTAAGAACCTTTTTTATTTAAGGTCTTGTTCTGTTTTCAACTAATAACTATGGTGCATGCAATTATCAAATGGTTAAACACAAAACAGAAAGTTACATGTAATTATAAAATGGTTAAACACATAAACACAAAGGTATATGCAATTATCAAATGGTTAAATGAAACTTGACTTGTATTCCCCCCCCCCCCCTAAAAAAAAACATGAAAAATACAAAAAACATGGGGGTACGAAGCTCACCTTGGGATTTTTCGTGTGATAGGAAGAGGAAGGAAGCAGTTTTCAAGCCTAGCTTGGTCTTGGAGAGATTCTCGAAAAGTTGATGTTCTAAGGGTCATACACACGAAAAATGGGTGTGTAAGTGGAGTGATCTTAACACTACATGTATATAGGCTCTAGATTTTTATAAGAACTTACCAAGTTTATGAGTTTTTGAAGAAGAATACTTGAAGGTGGCACACACATTCGAATATTTGAGAGAGTAATGAGAGGAATTTCTTGAGAATAAGTTAGAAGAAAAAGTTTGGTGTGTGTATGTTGTGGTGTTTGGCCGTGAGTAATAAGAGGGGAGGGGGGAAAGTTGACTTTGTGATGTATGATGGGAAGTTTGCATGGAAGTATGAAGGTCCATAGTGCTTGTCTTAATACATGATAAATAATGGTATGGATATTTATGGGATAAAAATGAGGTGTCACTCTTTTTCTTGCATATCTTTTTCTTTTTTTGTCTAATCCCCAACCGAAACTATGGGGTTTTCGGCCCCTATGACTTTTTCATGGGGGTTTTTGGTTTTAGGGTGGCCAAAAAAACCCTTACTCCTTAAAGGCTACGCGTTTTTGATGTGTATATGGGTTTTTGGGTTTTATTTGATCCAAAAGAAAGGTTTTCATCCCAATGGAAGGCGCAAAAGAAAGGGGTTTTCGGCCCAATAAGGCCCAAGGAGAAGTTTTTGGCCCAATATGGTATTGGGCTGAGAATTCTTGGACCAAGGCCCTAAATTGATTGGTCTTAGCTATTGGACCGAGTTTTAGGCTTACATCAGGCTATTTCAACTTGAATCACAATCTATGCACGTCTGAATTCAAATAGCATTGTAGTTTGAATTTTATTAATAAGATACAACAAGGTTACATAGAGGAATTTGTTGTGAAAAAGCTTCACATCTTAAACTATAAATTGCTAGTTGTGACATCATCCCCCCGTTAGAGGGAATTTCGTCCCAAAAGTTCGTTCTAGAGCAACTTTCAAAGACGAGGAAAAGATGGGGGTACTTCTGCATCATCTGGTCTTCGTGTTCTCTGGTGAACTTAGGTCCTCGCTTGGCACTCTATCAGACCGTTACGATGTGAATCCGGCTTTGCTTTGTTCCCTTCGCTTCCCTGTCCATTATTTCAACGGGTTCCTCGACGAAATCTTGGTGTTTATCTACTTCGAGACAACGAGGGTTTCGTCAGGTAGGCATTTCGCATGCATGACAGGGTGAACATTGCTAAGTTCAGGCAGTAGCTGGAGTCTATAAGCACCAGACCAATCCTCGCAAGGATTTCCAGGGTCGATGTATTGTGGGTTAAATTTCCCTGGCTTCCTAAAGCATATCATCTCATTCCAAGAAGAAACCTTTAGCAGCACATGATCACCGACCTGGAATTCCAAGGGCTTCGGTTTCTTACTTGCATAGCTCTTTTGTCAGTTTCTAGATGCCCCTAGTTGTGCTCGAATTTGGGTGACCTATTCGGTTGCCTCTTTGGTGATCTCAGGGCCTGTGATAGTGTCGTAGGGTACTTTCCCCCTAGCTAGCCGTGTGTTGGTCTTATCATCCCAACACAAGGGTCGTCTACATTTGTGTCCTATATGATGAGGTGAATGGATTGTTGTGGCTAATGAGGATTATGTACTTGACGCCCCAAAAGCAGTGTCTTTAAACCTTGAGGCGAACACTATTGTCACCAAAGTTAAGGTTGTGTAGGGTGTAGTTGGGTTTACAATTCTTAGGTTGTCTTGGGAGTTTCTTACTACGGGATTATGAGCTAGTGGGATGTCGAACTTTGCTTGTTCAATAAAGTTAGCTGATTAGGCTGTTGATTTGGAAATGAGGGATATCGATCCTTGGTGATGGGTTTGTTTGACTCTTAGTAGTTTGTGGTCCTATGGACAATTAGTCTTTCCTCTTTATGAATCGGATGGGTGATTTCGGAGGTTAGAGGCTTGGTCAGATAGTTTGCTTACTTATTAGGTCATTCTATTGATCGTAAAATATTTGTTTTTGTGTCGGTGCCAAGTGGTAGAGGGGTATTGGCTACTGGAATTGCTCCGAGAGCCGATTTGATTCCGAACTCAATTTGGCATCTGGATGGTATTTCCGAGAAATTTTCTGGGAACACTTCGGAAGGGTTATAAACCTCTAGAATATCCTTGATGTTTCAGCTTCCTGCTCCTTATTTCTATTGTGGGACAAGAAAGACCATGGTACCTCTCACATAGATACTTTTGAGTCTAGATGCATTAGGCGATTCGAGGATGTGTGTCGGGTTTGTTGTTTGAGATAGCATGGGTTTCTTTATTTGGTAAGCTAATTCGAACGGTGTCTTGTTATGTATGATGTGAGTTTAGCGAGGGTTTATCTATAACATGAAAATGGCCACGTTTGAAGTTTCCTATTGTTGTCGACACTAGGTCGTTTTATAAGGAATGTTTGCTTACAGCTTAGAGTGTATCCTAGGTGTGTGTCGATGGTCTTAGTTTTTCCCCTAATTATCTCTACCAGGAATATTTTCATGAATGTTTGATGGTTTCAATTTAGTATGCAATTATACTTTGTGACTTATGAGTCTCCTTTTTGTACCTCTATTGCAAAAGTACGCATGTGTAATGAGTTTGTTGGGAAGAAGCATACCGGTAATCACAGTAGGGTCTTTTATTGTCTCCTCGTGCTCCATGCTTCCGATGTCTCTACCACTTTTCTTCTTAATTTGGACACTCCCTCTTGAAAAGTCCCGCCTTTCCACATTCGTAGCAAGCCTGACTTCTCCTAACATTAGCAGCTTGGGTGGCCCGTCGGGTTGGCACTCTACAACAGCGAGTGGTATGCCCTTTCTGTAGCATTTCTAGCAGTGCAACTTTCGACGGGATCCTTGGTGATGGAAGCTGAACTTTTGGCATTTTGGAAGGCTTCCAACATATGGTTTTCTCGCTGTTAAGGTAGTAGGGTTAGTGGGGTTAGGGGCTGCTACTGCTTGTTGTCTTTTGGTAGGTCCTTGATTCGAAATGTCCTCTTTCCCGTTCCAAGACTTTCGTTTCTTTTTCTTGGGTTTGTGGTTTGGGGTATCGTTTTAGGCAGCCATTCGTTGATGCCCCTGGTTATCACAACGATTGGAATTTTTTACACCAATCCCATTTTCGTTTGTGTTGGTAGTGATGAGTTGTGCTATGACGGCTGTCACGGTAGCTGTCACTACGGCTTGAAAAGTAGCGATGTCTATCTGCAGGATTGGTGTTTTGCTGGGTGGCCACTAGTTTCTTGGTGAAGGCTAATGGGTTTTGTATACTACAACATCGTATGGTGCACAAACAACCCTAAATGCCTAGGATCTATGTTTTCTCTAATTGTACATGTAATAGTGTTTCCAAAGCATTAAGCCTAACTAGCAAACAAATGACATTAACAATATTAAATACTAGTTAGGATGACATACCTTTTATGTAGCTTGAAACCTTGTTGTATTTTACCTTATGAGATTAGCACCAAAAGTATGAATGCCTCAAATGGCTCACAACTCACCTAGGACAAGGATGGCTCTTGAGAGAGAATCTCCATGCACCAAAAACACCTCCAAGAACTCCAAGAACTACAACTAGGTGTTTTTAAGCTATGGAGTATGTATTTATATGTAGGATTTAAAGGGTCATGGGTATAACCCAAATCCATACCCATGGGTTCTATGATCCATGGTTCATGTGGCCCAACTCTTTATGTGCCCATACATAAACTTGGTCCAACATGGATCATAAGCCCAACACATATAAATATAACCAATTACCATAATTAGTTCCCATAAATTTAATTAATCTCTTTTGATCACTAAATTAATTCCAAACTAATTCTTGATCAATACTAATGAAATGATATGATTTCAGATTAATATATTAGAACTTATAACATATTAATAAATCATATATAACCTCTTCTTGAAATTTCATCCTAACAAATTGTCCTAATGATATGCAACCCAAACGGACCATGCTACTCTCTGGTCGAGTACATACCAATAATAGTTATGGGCTTAGACATCTAATTCAGTAGTCTTCCAGTTGGATAAGTCTAAAACTATTATTGCAAATACGACTCCAAAATCCCGACTAGCAATTGAACTCTTAAAAGCTAATGACGAACTCTGACCTTCTCGATGATGCGTCCATTATATAAGGGATCATATATTCCTCCATTATAGATATCATATGGACTGAGACATGGATTATCATCATTCTCTTTGTCCATCTGTTGTTTCTTGATTTCCGATTGATGACAACCGACTAATTGAACAAATCAAATCATTCATGCCCGGTCGAGCACTTGGGGTTGTCATCACTAAATCATCGAGGGGCCCACATATATCGCTTTTATCCCTCCAAGGGTAAAAGGAATGGATAAATTTTGACTCATATACTTGCTCTACCTATTCATCAAATCACACACAACAATGAGTTTTATAACACCAAGTTACCAGTGCGTTTTCACATTATCAATGAGCAACCAACTCGTAGACTGAAACTCATATCTCTCTATTTCAAGAATATATGATATTACCGTCTCATGATCACTCGTGATAAAATCCATGAAGTGATTCAAATGAGCATGGGTTTATTCCAATACCCGAATCTTATTCCATGAGCACTCGTGAATACTGCAGCTATGTCTAAAACACCTAGAAAAACTACAGACCCATTCATTATAGTCTTGCCTCAATACATACTTCCAAAGTATGATTGACTGTGGACGGTTTAAATAACCTAGTTATTCGGTAATTCAAAACATGCTAAGTGAAACACAAGAATAATACTAATCCTATGTGGCCCCAAAACTTTTTAGTGCCCTATTGATTACTCATTATTCATTGTATAATGTTTTGAATAATCAACTTTATACTTGAATTAAAACAATATTGATTACTCATTATTCACCATTCAAAATCCTTATGATAAATGTAAGAATACAAGATTCTTTTCCATTTACTGAAATCTGTTAGATTCTAAACTTATATGGAATGATCCTCTTGTAATGACTATGCACAAAAGTCACAAAGACCTGGCAACAGATATTATAAAGTATTCCAATGGAGAGCAATTCCGTGGAAACGAAATCTCACATTCGAAGTGAATTCCTTTGAACATCCTTCTTGCATTAAGTTTTCTAATCTTACATAGATTTAATGAATAACTTCCACCTATGGAAACATTTCCATATTCCCATTTTGACTATTACTTATGAACAAGAGTTGTCTCTTTCCAGAATATGTCAATATGGTCCTTCCAAAATTAACACTATACTTCCAACTGTCCATGAGCAACCAATCTTTGGTAAGCCTCAGATTGTCCTCAAGAATTGCTTAATCATTTTAGTCATATCTAGTTCAAGTCCTTTTCCCTCATAATGCACTAGGCATTTGGAAAATTTAGAACAGATGAATATTATAGCACATATAATTGATCCTATATCCGAAGCATATGGGACATGATTCATGATGTCTCGCAAAAAGACATGATAGTAGACTAGTCTTTTGCTATAATATTTTTATTTCTATTTGCCATGTTCTGATAATTTGAATTATGAAAAGGTATGACGTAATCATAATTGAATTTTACAACACAAATAATATTTCCATATATAGAATTTCCTTATGTTGAACCATTCCAACATAACATTCATATATATACTTGACTAAATTTGATTAAAGTCTCAATCTAAGCTTTTAGAATAGGGATGAAGTATAATTTCCTCTCCCTTAATTACTGCAAAACAACTTTTCAATCCCTACAACTTTGCAAATTGAAATTTTTTGTTTTCTATAATTAACGTTTCTAACTTGCATTACTTAACATACTAATCATGCTCCCACTAACATGATAATTATATCCTTATTAGCATAATACTTATGCTCCGACTAGATTTCACATGTACCCAGAAATCAACTAGACTTCTAGAAATCAATACTTGTTGACTTTCTTTTCAAAGTTCTGATTTCTGATACTTGATGCTCGGATAAGTCTTTACAAGACTTCTCAAGCCCATACACTTTTCATAGTAAACAACACATGTGTGTGTTGGAACCTTTCAGAACTTCAACTAATAAGTATCGAATGTTCAAACTATTTGCCATTTCTCACAATTCGAACTATGAAAAAGGATGTCGTAATCATAATCGAATTTCAGAATACAACTATACAACTGCTAACTATAATCCTTTAAAATCTACTTAGTGAAAGCGTTTCCTCACAATCATTTTGATGATTCGGAGAAAAACCTTATGACACTTAGATTTTTATATTGTATGTGTTCCTATCCATATGAATTTTTCAAAACCATAATCACAAGACAAGGTTAATGCAAATCCAAGCTTATACGAACTAAACTTGTTCAATCTTTATTTTTTGCTACCCGACAAAACAAGGGCCTACTATTGCTTCCAGGTTGTTATGCAAACAATTGAGAACTCATAGAACTCACAAGCATAGTCAACTTTAACTGGAATGGGCATAGAAATAAGAAAATGTCAACACGATAGGTTACAAACCTCAAGTTGTGTGCTAGTGATTATCGATAGGTTTACTCTTGATTAGTTCTTGAACCTTTTCAAGATCTTTAAGACTCCTACTGACCTCTTGACGTATAAGATTCTCTATGTCAAGAACCATTTCTTGACAAACAAATATTGAAGAGTTAGTGTGGATTCTTATCAAGACGAACATTTCACACAATCGGTCTTAGTTGGTCTTTGTTTTATCCTAAACATCACAACTTACCATTTTCAAATGTACACGAGTAAGAAAACATTTTACTATACATTTGTCAAGTGTGATAAACCTTTTCTAAGATTATGTCACTCGAGTTACAATCTTGGAGTATGAATCTAAGACATGTTTTGGAACGAAGTATGACTCATCTTCTTGATTTAACCATTTCAACAATTCATGATTCTTCTTCTTAGCCAAGCAAATGCTCCAAGATGTCCTTAGAGAATCAATTGTGATATGGATTTGCATAATCTTTAATATGATCATAAAACATGATACTGAAGTACTTTCCCATCTTTTTAGATTGGAGAAACTTTTATCTCTCTGCCTAATTTGATTTTTCTTATTCGTTCTTCCATATATTGAAACTTTTCCAATGTTTCAGAATTACACTTCAACTTGTAAGCATAACCATATTTACTAAGCTTTAGTAAACCATGAAGAATAGTCTTATCGATCTTGGTGGTGAACTTGACCAGTGCACAACCAAGCATACCTGATCCCCTAGTCCTTCACATGAATCACATATACGTGTGAACAAGGAGTTAGTCTTACTTTCCCAAAGATGAAAATTCTCATTCATCACATAATGCAAGTTGCATAATTCCAAGTTTCTATCCAATTGAAACTTGGGTGATGAGAATCTTTCCTTATTTGGTAAATTATGACACTACCACAAACGAAAGAATCAAATCCATTTTCCAATATTGCTATCAATGGAATCATATAAACAACAGTTTTTCACAAATGCCATTGTAAGGAAACTTAAAATAATAAAAAAAAAAACTTTTCTTTTATTTAAAAATTTGCGGAAAACTTTACCTTACAATGCAAATACATATGAAAACTATGTTGCTATCCATTCCTAAGCAATCTATCATAACTCTTAGCAGCAGCTCAAAATTCTGATCTTCAGATCATGCAATCGAAATCCATCCCTTCACGATCAGAATTAGCCTATTCTTCCTTTAAGCTTGCTTTCTTTTCTTTGATTCTACAAAACATCAAAATGCGACCTAGTCACATCATGTAATAAGAATCTCCGAATAGCAACTTAATAGAGTTAGATAGTGGACTTTACCTGAAGCAAACTCAAATTTTCGACTTTTACCATCCTAGTGAACTTTCAGGTAAATAGGGCAGCTTCGCAACCAATTCCCCTTCTTCTGGCAATAGAAACATATGGACTCTTTAGTAATGGTACACGGGACTATATCAGACTTAGCCTTCCTCTTTACATTTGGTCAACCTGGTTGACTATGGCCGATCCCTTTCCATTGGGAAGAGAAGACTTCTCTGGACTTCCAATATTTCCATTGTCAATGTCCATGTAAGTTTGGGAAGTAGATCTTCCAATCAAATTTGCTTTACCAGTGCTCCAAATCATTGTTGATTCAACAGCAACAAGAAAATAGGTAAGATCATTAAGGGTCATGTCGTGGTTTGTCACATAGTAGTCCTTAATGAACTCACTATATGACTCAGAAAGTGATTAAAGAACCTGGTCAACAGTTAACTTCCATGAGACTTCGACACCCAACTCTCCCAGCTTGTCAATATGTGACTTCATCTCCAAGGTGTGAGCACATATAGACATTGTTTGCCAATAGGGATTGAATGACCTTGAACTTTTCAAGAACTTGTGGGTTAGGAAGAATAATTGGAGGAGGTTGAGGAAAGTGAAGTATGATTTTCAGTACCATTTATGCATGATAAAGGGAGTAATCTTTCACCTTGATCGCCATGTGGGATATCATCTACATTAGGAAAGCTTTATCCAAAAGGATAAGGAAGACCATAGTTGTCAGAACTAGGCATCTTTGAGGGAGAAATTCAAGCAAGTTGATTTAAGTCCTTAATATAAAACCCAATATGAAATATTAAGGCTATGACCCAGCACAATATTTAACAAATTAGAAGAGGGATGCTGTAATCCAATTTGCAAAATATTTGAAGGTAGGTAAATTATGATTTATCAATTTCTACCATGAAAAACGAAATTTAACATTAGGTTATAAATGAGTTGAAATTCCTAGATCCTTTGAGATTCATTGAACTATTCAATGACATGTTTAAATCTCGATTGTGCCCTTCAAGTTTGTGACTGGGATGCCGAGGATCACAACCAAGGAGTGAATAACCATGGAAATTAGCTTGGTACACTTAATGTTACAACCACCTAATCAATGTGCCGGTTAACCACATGTGCACCATTGATCTATGATTAACATCAAGCTACCCTTTTCCATACATTATCAGTCCCAGATTAGTGTGTCGGTTAACAACACATGCTCCACTAACAAATTAACAAGGTGCAAAGTGCAATTTCATGGGTTAGCACCAAATTCACATTTTCCTAGAGTAACTAAGATTGGGAATTTAATAAAAGTTTAGTTACTTTATATTTATCATTATAATTTTAATGAAGGGAGAACTAATGTCATGTCCTACCCGTTCTGCTAACGACCTTCCACCAGTCAAAGAATCGGTGGGAGAGAGTGGACACCCATTAAACCGCCATTTTATAGGCAGTAACCTTATACCCCCCCTTATAGACCGACTTCATGAATGAGGCCTACTAACGGTAAGACTGACTTTGTTCTAATACATAAATATAAATATTAAACCTATAATATTATAATATTATAAGGGTTGAATTTTAAACTTTTACACTTCTAAGGGTTTAAATTAGAATTAAAGTATACATGGGGGTAACTTTACAAATTACAAAACTTGAGGCCAAGTTTTGAACAATTCAAAAACATTTGGTTTCCATAACTTATGAGTTTAAAGTGGTTTAATGAAAAACTCTTCAAGTTTCATAACTTGAGGACAAGTTATGGAAAACTTTAAAATCATTTAAGAAAATAAGACTCTTCATTTTCATAACCTATTGATCTTTATGAGATTTAAAATTCTTGAATGAGACTTTTCATATAACTTGAGAACAAGTTACAAAACTCATATGAAGAATATTTTAGATCAAACTTTGAACAATAACTATCATGATACAACTTTCTATTGATAAAAAACAAACTCATAAATTAAGATAATTCATATCAAACAAATTTCAAAAATTAGCCTAATCATATAAGCTAATACAATTGTTGACTTTGACAATTATCTAATAATTGGAAGAGAATCAACATTACCATTACAACAAAATCAAATTTTATGAACAAAAACATTTTGTGGTAATGATTCTAATCCAAAACAAGCCAAAAAAACTCGAAATTTTGTTGTATGGACAAGCTACTCGGCGAGTCACTCAGTGGACTCAGCGAGTTTACTGGGCAGAAGGCAAATTTTTTGATTTTATCACTTTGAAAACCAATAATAACATCAAGTACAATAGAAAACAACCCATGGCTATGACACCACTGATGGGTTTTGTATACTACAACATCCTATGGTGCACATACAACCATAAATGCCTTGGATCTATGTTTTCTCTAATTATACATGTAATAGTGTTTCCAAAGCAATAAGCCTATAATTAGCATACAAATGACATTAACAATATGAAATACTATTTAGGATGACATACCTTTTATGTAGCTTGAAACCTTGATGTATTTGACCTTAAGAGCTTAGCACCAAAAGTATGAATGCCTCAAATGGCTCACAACTCACCTAGGACAAGGGTGGCTCTTAAGAGAGAATCTCCATGCACCAAAAACACCTCCAAGAACTCCAAGAACTACAAGTGGCGTTTTTAGGCTATGGAGTATGTATTTATAAGTAGGATTTCAAGGGTCCTGGGTATAACCCAAATCCATACCCATGGGTTCTATGATCCATGGTTCATGTGGCCCAACTCTTTATGTGTCCATACATAAACTTGGTCCAACATGGATCATAAGCCCAAATTATATAAATATAACCAATTACCATAATTAGTCCCCATAGATTTAATTAGTCTCTTTTGATCACTAAATTAATTCCAAAATAATTTTTCATGAATACTAATTAAATCATATGATTTCATATTAATATATTAGAAATTATAATATATTAATAAATCATATATAACCTCGTCTCAAAAGTCCATTCTAACAGATTGTCCTGATGATATGTAACCCAAATGGACCATTCTACTCTCGAGTCGAGTACATAACAATAATCGATATGGGCTTAAACATTTGATCCAACAAAGGCGTGATTCAGTTGCATAAGGAGAAGTGAGCTGGTAAGTGACCATGGTCATTTCCAGTTGTATCTCTTCTATGCTTATACATACACATTAATGTATGCACGCATATATGTCACATGTTTTGTTGTACGATTCTTAATTGTTTCGATCTACACTCCTTTGATGTGTTTATGGTAATAAATAGTAGTAGGTATTGGACGATCGTTAAGTTTAACAAAAGATGATATGAATATCTGTATAATGAGTTAATTTGGATTGCATGGGTTCTTGGAGGGCATGCCTCTCTAGATTTACTACTACTAGTTGTAACGAAATACATAATTAACCTAGGATATTGTACGAGTAGGGTAGTGACTCACATATGCCGAAATGGCGCACAAGGCGCTCAACCATTTTAATCATTTCACGAGTGGCCTCTTCCGCTCTCTATTTTTCTACGGCTGCCCTAGCCTCGGCTGCAATGAGCTGTTGTCTTACAGTGGCCACTTCCTCCTCTAAGGAGCATAGACGATCGGTAAGGTCCTCCTGCTCTACGATCTTGTTTGGTATTGCTCCTGAAGGGTAAGGCTCGCTAAGGATCTCTCTGGCATTGTCATCCTTATCTGACTCCTCATCAGAATCCTCCCCCTCGTAGTCCATCTCGTGGAATTCTTCAAGGACCACTTATGGGTTCTCCTCATGAACCTCTTCTGGCTCTTACTCAATTCACTCGTTGGCTACTGCAGCAGGGTAGTAGGGGTCTTCGTGGTGAAATTCAACCATGTTGTCTGTGCGAGAAAAGAGGTATGAGAAACACATAGAAGAATTAAGTGTGGGGGTTATACGGTATCCTAAATACTCCTATAGTATTTTAAACTTGATGTTTAATTCTAATGTTCTTTTGCATGTATAGTTGATAAGCTTTAGACTTGTTGCAACACCACTATCACTCCCAAACACATGTTGGTCACGTCTCAAATAAACATAGTTGATCAGGCTCTATTTACCCCAGATATGATTACATAACTGTCTAGGTTTGACTGTCGTGTCCAACATTTAAAGACTTTGATTTTGTTCTTATCATGACATTGTCCTAGTATGACTGTATATCTTGTATCGTTTGATATGCTAGTTCACTATAAACAATGCTCTGATACCAATTTGTCACACCCCCGAACCAGGACGGCGGAAACGTCCGGGGGCGGATGACGTCATTATACAGTATCACAATAGTTGAATATGAATGAAACATAACATTACAAGTGACATACATTGAAAATACATACTTACATAGTTTACATGTTGTACTTGTTTATCAGTTACACAAAAGTGAGACGAAGTAAAATTTCATAAAGTCGCACCACTTGATCTCATAGCAGAGTTGATTATCTGTTACTGGTTTCCTAAGAATACAAGTCGTTTTGAAAAGCATCAACTAATAAGTTGGTGAGTTCATAAGCATTTTTGTATAAAATTGTTTTGTACTTGTTTGGAATAGTACTCGAAGTACTTTCAGAAAATCTGATACTTTCTATGAAAATGATTTGTAGGTCTCGTTCCAAAAGTATGAATATATGCACGCATGTCCTTTGTTTTCATTTGTTTGTAAAAGTAAAGTGTAGATTCCCAGAAAATCCAATATTTTCTGATGTATGAAAAATTGTAGTCTTAAACCCTAAGACCAGAAGTGTAAGTGACTTAATACTGAAAAAAATGATTTGCAGTTTTATAGTTTAGTAAAACCGGTGAAGTGTAAGCTTCTCGTAAACAAAAATCGTAATGTTAATCCCTATGTAAGTCATTATAACCATGCTTGATATGACTGATATGCCTGACATGACGTTCTTCAGGCATCGGTTTGGTAAGATATCTGCGACCCTAGAGTAGCCCTGTCTAGTTGTAGAGAACAGCTTAGGTGTGGGGTGTCAATCCTCATATAGATATATACATAATTACCTCGCTCTCCCTCCAGGAGACTCTGGTTATAACTACAGGACTTGTGGTGCATGCTAGGTAGGTACGATGAAGGAAAGTCTCATAAGAGCCTTAACAGTTTTACGCGAACTTTGACTCCCATTATTGAATAATGAAAATGACATTACTAGTGTAAATTTATGACTGAAGTTTTATGACACACATTTTACAGCTTTATAACATACATCTTATTACTCACGCTTTAACAGTTTTATGATAGACAGATCATGACACGCGACTCTTTCTGTTACGAATTCTATTTTGTATACCATTTTGGTTAAATTATTTATAATACTTTTTATAAATAATCATTAGTGAACATATCTAATTTTAACATAAGTTGCGAAAATAGCATAATATCTCCGGTTTTAAGCCATGAAAATAGTGGCAACATAGTTATGACTGTTTTACTAGTAAAAATTATTTTTAGCAAAATATTCAAGTTTTGGTAATTTGTCTAACACATCATAACCGGTTGGAAATTTTTGTAACACCAAATATTTTATTTTGTTTGGATTCTAATAAGTCGCGGTTTTTACAAAAACCCATATAATAGCCTCGAACGTTATTATATTCCAATAGTTGTGTAGAGTATAGGAGTTAAAAATGCACGAGTCCAAGAGTTAAACATGTTTGAGCACAATACCCATATTTTTTCCATTTTTGAGTGTACAAAACATGATCACAAATCTTTTATAACACAAAGATGTTATCAACATTTACTTTATGATTTTTCACATATATTAAGAACCTTTTTATTTAAGATCTTGTTCTATTTTCAACTCATAACTATGGTGCATGCAATTATCAAAGGGTTAAACACAGAACACAAAGGTACATGCAGTTATCAAATGGTTAAACACATAAACACATAAGTACATGCAATTATCCAATGTTTAAATGAAACTTGACTTGTATTCCCCCCCCCCCCCCCCCCCCAAAAAAAAACATGAAAAATACGAAAAACATGGGGGTATGAAGCTCACCTTGGGATTTTGCGTGTGATAGGAAGAGGAAGGAAGCAGTTTTCAAGCCTAGCTTGGTCTTGGGGAGATTCTCGAAAAGTTGATGTTCTAAGGGTCATACACACGAAAAATGGGTGTGTAAGTGGAGTGACCTTAACACTACATGTATATAGGCTCTAGATTTTTACAAGAACTTACCAAGTTTATGAGTTTTTGAAGAATAATACTTGAAGGTGGCACACACATTCGAATATTTGAGAGAGTAATGAGAGGAATTTCTTGAGAATAGGTTGGAAGAAAATTTTTGGTGTGTGTGTGTTGTGGTGTTTGGCCATGAGTAATAAGAATGGAGAGGGGGGGAAGTTGACTTTGTGATGTATGATGGGACGTTTGCATGGAAGTATGAAGGTCCATAGTGCTTGTCTTGATACATGATAGATAATGGTATGAATATTTGTGGGGAAAAAATGGGGTGTCAGTCTTTTTCTTGCATTTTTTGTCTAATCCTCAACTGAAACTATGGGGTTTTCGGCTCTATGGCTTTTTCATGGGGTTTTTCAGTTTTAGGGTTGCCGAAAACACCCTTAGTCCTTAAAGGCTATGCGGTTTTGATGTGTGTATGGGTTTTTGGCTTTTATTTGATCTAAAAGAAGGATTTTCGGCCCAATTGAAGGCCCAAAAGAAAGGGGTTTCGGCCCAATAATGACCGAGGAGAAGTTTTCGGCCCAATAGGGTGTTGGGTCAAGAATTCTTGGACCAAGGCCCAAAATTGATTGGGTTTAGCTATTGGATCAAGTTTTGGGCTTGTGTGAGGCTATTTCAACTTGAATAACAATGTATGCATGTATGAATTCAAATAACATTATAGTTTGAATTTTATTAATAAGTTGCAACAAGGTTACATAGAGAAAATTTTTGTGAACAAGCTTCACATCTTAAACCCTAAATTTCTAGTTGTGACATCTAAACCCAAAACCATGGCCAACTTGTTGAGTCGTCTCCTAGAGTCAACGAGTTTTCCCAGTAATAGAAAAGGTTGATGGACCATGACCCAACTCGCCGAGTTGCATGAACAACTCATCGAGTCCCCCATAGGCTAAACTCATTCAGTCATTTCCAATCGAGTTTAATGCTTCCAAACCATAGATCTAGCCCCCTTGGACTAAGTTACCACGTAAAGTATGTAACTTTACGTTTATACATGGTGCCATGAATCTAGAAACACCAAAACTAAGTTATATATGAGGTCTAGGGCATGGGGAAGGTCCAAGGCTTGATAAAGCTGGAAACTTTAAGCCTCATAAGCTCATGAGTGCCTAGATCAAAAGTCAAAACCTCATGATACACTCAAACCCTGAAAATGACTTCAATATGGCCCAAAAGTAACAAAATACAACCCTAAATGAAGATCTAAGCAATGGAAAGCCAAGGTATCAACTTTATACCTCCAATGAGTCAGAAATGCAGCTTAACTTTCGGATCTACTGGCTTCCTCTTGAATCCACAATCTTCTCCTTCCTTCTCAAGCTTCAAAATCACTAAGAACACAAAAAAATGGCTCAAGAACACTCAAAGGTGGATTAGGGTTTCATGGCTAGGTTTTAGAGTGATGGAGGCTACAAATGAGGTCACCCTTTGGAGGTTAAGATGCTTAAATAGGGTGCAAAACCCTGAAATTAGAGTTTCACTCTGGCAGTCCTACTCGTCGTCTTGAGGCTCTCAAGGCTTTAACTCTCTCGTCCAAAAATACATTCCTACTCGAAGAGTTTGGGGCCTCCAACTCGTCGATTCCCTTTGTAAAATGACTAATTTGATTTAAAATACATACTAGGATCTGGGTGTTACAAATCTCCGCCACTTATTTTAGAATTAATCCTTGAAGTCTATTGCGTCTGGGAATAGCTCTGCATAGTGCTCCCTCATCTCGTCTGTAACAACGCAAATTTTCAAACAAATTTTTCATTTTAAAAATATATTTATTTCCATTCAAAACAAGGCATAAATAGTTTAAGTATTCTGTCAAATACAAATAGTCAAAATCCCAAGATCATAAAAGCATTCTTCAGTGTGTATCGATCACGCCGGCGCCTTCCCACGGTCCTCGCTAGTACCTGAAATACATGCACAACAACTGTAAGCATAAATGCTTAGTGAGTTCCCCAATATACAACTTACTCACATACGCCTTTCCAGGCCCTGACCTTCCGGTCCATGTGTCTCAGGGGACTTCCGTACCTGCTGGGTAAACCTTCCGGTCCTACCCACGCCGACCTTCCGGTCCATCACACAACATATTGCCTTCCGGCCCATAACATATTGCCTTCCGGCCCATAATATAATCGCCTTCCGGCCCATAACATACATAGCACATATAACAAGCAGCTTACCACATATAGCATACATATCACATATCATAGCTGACCTTCCGGTCACACAGTCAAACCCTTCCGGGTACAGTATAGTGAGAAGACTCACCTCGTAAATGCTGAAAGCTAGCAAATCCTGAAATCACTCGTGCACAATCCGACAAGCTACAACCTGATGGGTTTTGAGCATTCTGACACTTCCTAAGTGTACATGCAACCCTAATAACCTTGGATCTATGTTTGTCTAATTATCATGCAAAGTTGAATTCCAAGGTTATATTTCTATCTAGCATACATGGGGAACAATTTTAACTTGAATCATAGATAGAATAACTTACCTTGTTGTTGCTTGTGTTCCTTGAAACCTTGTGAGCCTAGCACCCCAAGTGTGATGCCTCAAATGCTTCACACAACACCAAATGCTCTTGGAAAGACTCTTGAGATAACACACACTTCTCAAAATCAGCCAAGCCCTCTAGTTTCTTAGTGTTCAACTTGTGTTACCAATTTTGTGGAGAATGGGACTCTTATATAGTGTTGGCACATCTAGGGTTACACCATGTAAACCCTAATGTGTCATGACTCTTCATTTCCATGACCCATGGGTTTGTAACTCCCATGGAGCATCCATGGAGCATCCTATGGGTAGAACCCAACTTGATAATCCATGGAGCCTCTTAGCCCACTATACAAGATATGGATGATTTACATAATCAACCCATATATTTAATTAGTTATCCTTTGATCACTTAATTAATTCCAAATTAATTCTTTGATCAACTAATTAAATAATATTATTAATATATTAGAACTTATAATATATTAATAATCTGCAAGTGTTATTTCTCTCATTTAGTCTATCCAATTACATGGTGCCATGCAACCCAAATGGACCATGCCGGGTCGGGTCAAGTACAAGCCCGAAATAGTTATGGACTTAGACACCTTATCCAACACAACCTCCCTATAACATCACATATCTCTCATTAACACTTATATCTTATGAGTGTGACTATCCCTAAGAAGGCAGACTTAGGTCAACTCTGGTCAACGGTCAACGGTCAACGGTCAACTCGACCGGACTCGGCGAGTGCCATGGCGACTCGGCGAGTCTAGACGTCCTCCAACTCTCTGAGATTCCCTATCTACTCGTCGAGTATCCTCCTTGACCCGACGAGTTACTCCTGGAAGAATCGCGGGGCCACCCCGACTCAACTCGCCGAGTCTGAAGAACGGCTCGACGAGTCCCAGTTAATCTTCAAGCTACTCGCCGAGTCTGTTCATCGAACTCGGCGAGTCCATGCCATGCAACCGCTCAAACTGCATCCTGGGATAAGTATGGTTCCGAAATACACAAGCATGGGGCCTTCTGGTCCTCTAAGGGTCCTAATACAGGGTTATATTCGATTGGGTAACAAGGTAATAATCCATCTAATCACCAAATGGGTTCCATAAACCCTAGATCCACGCACACATCAAAATAACAGAAATGATCCGAAATGTTACCTGAATAACGCACCATCTGTGTCCCCAAACCTCAGAACTCGAATCCCTTGCTGTTCCTTTCGCCAAACCCTTCTCCTCCTTGCACCACAACTTCTTCAAGTCACCAATGGCCTTCAATCTTGCTCTAGATGCCCACAGCCGCTTAGGGTTCTTCTCAATCGACTAAAAGACGAACAATGACGGCATATAATGCGTTATATTACCCAAACCTGAACGGTTAGGGTTTTCGCTAAACAGCGTAGACTCGCCGAGTCCATATCCGGACTCGTCGATTCCAGTCGCGAACCCGCAACCAAGTCTGCGGTCCTACTCGGCGAGTCTAGGCTCCAACTCACCGAGTCCCCTCTTAACTCACCCCAAAAACATAATTTAACAATAACTGAGATTCCGGGCTGTTACAACTCTCCCCCACTTGGATTAGACTTCGCCCTCGAAGTCTCACTCTGAAGATAGTTCCGGATGCTGCTCCCACATCTCACGTTCCGGCTCCCAAGTCAATTCCGACCCCTTACGGTGTTGCCACTGAACTAACACCAGAGGTACTTCCTTGTTCCTCAGAACCTTGATCTTCCGATCCCTGATGGCCACCGGTCTCTCGGCATAATTCAGGCTCGCATCCACCTGAATATCCTCCAATGGAACCACTGCCGACTCATCGGCTATGCACTTCCTCAATTGCGACACATGAAAAGTGTCGTGGATCTGTCCCAACTCCACTGGCAACTCCAACCGATAGGCTACCCGGCCTATCCTTGCAATCACACGAAATGGCCCAATATACCGGGGCCCCAACTTTCCCTTCTTCCTGAATCGAATCACTCCTTTCCAAGGAGAGACCTTCAGGAGAACGAAGTCGCCGACCTGAAATTCAAGCTCGGATCGGCGCCTGTTTGCATAACTCTTCTGTCGGCTCTGGGCAGTCAATAACCTCTGTCTAACTTGCTGAATCTGTTCTGACGTCTGGAGCACGATCTCCGTGCTACCCATCACTCTCTGACCCACCTCTCCCCAGCAAATGGGGGTCCGACACCTCCTACCATACAACAGCTCAAAAGGTGGCATACCAATGCTCGAATGATGGCTGTTGTTGTAGGAAAACTCTGCTAAGGGTAAATATGCATCCCAGCTACCCCCGAAGTCTAACACACACGCTCAAAGCATGTCCTCCAGTGTCTGAATCGTCCGCTCGCTCTGACCGTCTGTTTGGGGATGGTATGCGGTACTAAAATGCAATTTAGTACCCAGCTCCTCATGAAATTTCTTCCAGAACCTGGAAGTGAAACGCACATCACGGTCTGAAACAATCGAGATCGGTACCCCATGCCGAGATACCACCTCTCTCACATATATCTCCGCCAACTTCTCCGCTGAAGAACTCTCACTGATGGCAAGGAAGTGTGCACTCTTCGTCAACCTATCCACAATCACCCAAATTGCATCAACTCCCCTGGCAGTCCTCGGCAATTTGGTGATGAAATCCATAGTGATTTGTTCCCACTTCCACTCGGGAATCTCCAATGGCTGTAACTTGCCATGCGGTCTCTGGTGCTCGGCCTTAACCCTACGGCAGGTCAAGCACCTCTCAACGAACCATGCGACGTCCCTCTTCATACAGGGCCACCAATACTCCTTCCTCAAATCCAAATACATCTTCGTAGCACCGGGATGGATCGAGAATTTCGATCTATGAGCCTCTTCCATCAAAGTAATACGTGTACCGCCCACGAACGGTACCCAAATCCGGCCCTGAAACGTCATAAGCCCTCGACCATCCTTAACGAACTCTGAAATTAACCCCACAACCCGCTCTTTCTTCTGCATTTCTGGTCGCACCGCTTCGGCCTGTGCCCCACGAATAGCGTCCAATACAGGAGTCATCACAGTCAGTCTCAAGCATACATCTCGCAATGGAGTGCTCTCCGCCTTGCGGCTCAACGCGTCGGCTACCACATTAGCCTTACCTGGGTGGTACAGGATCTCACAATCATAATCCTTAACCACATCCAGCCACCTCCTCTGACGCATATTTAGGTTGGGCTGATCCATCAAATACTTCAAGCTCTTATGGTCCGTATATATCGTACATCGAACCCCATACAGGTAGTGACGCCAAATCTTGAGAGCGAACACTACTGCTCCCAACTCTAAATCATGCGTAGGGTATCTCGCCTCATGAGGCTTCAGCTGCCTCGATGCATAAGCTATCACATGACCCCTCTGCATCAACACTGCACCCAGTCCCGAAATCGATGCGTCGCAATATACCACAAAATCTTCCATCCCTTCTGGGAGAGCTAATACCGGGGCTTCGCACAACCTCTGGTGAAGTGTCTCAAAGGAGGTCTGCTGCTCGGGCCCCCATGAGAATGCAACACCCTTCCGGGTCAATCTGGTGAGTGGCACTGCGATCTTGGAGAAATCCTTGATGAATCTCCGATAATACCCTGCCAACCCAAGGAAGCTCCTGATCTCAGAAGGTGACTTCGGCACCTCCCAACTCATCACCGCCTCAACTTTGGTCGGATCGACCAATATCCCTTTCTGATTGACAACATGTCCTAGAAATTGGACCTCCCGTAGCCAGAAGTCACATTTGGAGAACTTTGCATAAAGCTTCTCCGACCTCAATACCTCGAGGACCTCCCTCAAATGCTCCTCATGTTGCTCTCTAGATCTAGAATACACCAGAATGTCGTCGATAAATACAATCACTGACCGATCCAACATCGGTATGCATACCCTATTCATGAGATCCATGAACACAGCCGGGGCATTGGCAAGCCCGAAAGGCATCACCACAAACTCATAATGCCCATATCGCGTCCTAAACGCTGTCTTCTGGACATCCCCATCCCGCACTCTCACCTGATGGTACCCTGACCTCAGATCGATCTTCGAAAACCAAGATGCTCCCTGCAACTGATCGAATAAATCATCGATCCTCGGCAATGGGTAACGGTTCTTGACCGTTAACTTGTTCAACTCTCGGTAATCAATGCACATCCGGTGTGAACCATCCTTCTTCTTGACGAACAGAATAGGTGCTCCCCATGGCGAGCTGCTTGGCCGAATGAATCCCTTCTCCAGCAACTCCTGGAGCTGCGAGGACAACTCTTGCATCTCTGGAGGTGCAAGACGATAAGGCACTTTAGCAATAGGCGCGGCCCCCGGAACTAGATCGATACCAAACTCTACTTGCCTCACAGGAGGTACTCCCGGCAGCTCCTCGGGGAAAACATCTGGAAACTCGCGCACCACAGGGACCTCCTCAACTGATTTCGGTCTCTCGGAAACTTCCCGCGTATCCATCACATACGCCACAAAACCCTTACAGCCCTGCTGTAGACACTGCCTCGCCCTAGCGGCCGAACAAAAAGCTGATCCCGAACGGGTACCCTCGCCGTACACCGAAAGAACTCCCCCACTATGGTCTCGTATAGTCACCAACTGACGCTTACAGTCGATGACAGCGCCGAATCGGCTCAACCAGTCCATGCCCACGATGACACAGACATCACCCATCGCAATAGGAATCAGGTCAATCGGGAATTCAACCCCGAAAATCTCTAGTACACATCCCTGAAGAACCTCCGTGGCACAAATCACTTTCTCGTCAGCTATAGAAACTCTCAAAGGTCGACTCAACGACTCACGACTAACGCTGATATGCTGACTAAAGGCTAAGGACACAAAGGACCTACTCGCACCCGAGTCAAATAACACTAAGGCAGGCACAGAGTTCACAAGGAAAGTACCTTCGCATATAATAACATAAGCATAACATCTCGACATTAAAATAAATACATGAATTACAACATACCTGCCACGACATCGGGCGCAGCGCGAACCTCCTCCGCAGTCAGCTGAAAGGCTCTTCCCCGAGCCCTCGGGGCCTCGGCCTTCACCGGTCGAGTCGCAGTAGCTCCGGCAGCAGGTGCAGATCCCTGAAGAAGCTGAGGGCACTCGGCCTTCCTATGGCCTGTCTGGTTGCAATGAAAGCAAACCGTAAATCCCTTGGGACACTCCCTAGTAATGTGCCCCTCCTTGCCACACTTGTAGCAAGCACCAGATCGACACGCCCCCTCATGACCCTTGCCGCACTTTCCGCAAGTGCGGCCCTTCGAACCTCCTTTGCTCGCATCGGCGGACTTTATCCGCTTGGCTGTCGGCTGGAACTGAGCCGGTCGCCGGTTCACCCGCTGAGACTCGGCCTCCTCCCTGGCCTGGGTCTCCAACTCGATCTCGCGCTTCCTGGCATTCGCCTGAAGCTCAGCAAAAGTATGGTAAGTGGAGTTTGACACAAACTCCCGGATATCCCTCCTCAACACTCCCAAGTACCGGCTCATCCGAGCCTGATCAGTGGACACCAGCTCGGGGCAGAACATCGCCCTCTCATGAAACTTCCGCGTGATCACCGCAACAGAATCAGTACCCTGCTTGAGGGTTAAGAACTCCTGAACCAATCGTTCCCTCTCCACCGGGGGAACGTACTCATCTCTGAACATGGCAGTAAACCCCTCCCATGTTACCGATGTAGTCTCTGCCAAAGTGAAGTTCGCCGTCACGAACTTCCACCAGTCCTTCGCTCCCAGACGGAGCTGGTTCAATGCGAACCGTACCCTCAGGTGCTCCGGGCATGAACAAGTGTAGAAGACCCCTCTATATCCGCGATCCACCTCATCGCAGCAATCGGATCCTGCGTCCCATCGAACTCTGGTGGCTTCGTGTTGCTGAACTCTCGGAACAGCAACGAGTCACCCCCCTGTGGCCTAGCAGCGGCCACAGCTGCGGTAGCTGCAGCGGTTGCAGCCTCAGTCAATGCGGCGTACCGCTCATCGAACGTCTCCATCAGGGTGGTCTTAATAGACCCAAAAATCTTCGGGATCTCATCCCGGATCGCCGCCGCTACCTCCTCGTGAATCATCTGACGAATCTCCTCGTCACTCACACCGCTCGAACTCGCTCCGTGGCGCGGTCTAACCATGATGTCTCTGAAATACAACATAAAACTATCAGAGACTCCACCGAGTATAATCGCACTCGATAATGCAACCCTACTCAGTCTCCGATATCCAGGGATTCTTACTTGAGCCTCCCACTGACCCGGTGTCTTCGGTGGTACGGGCCCAATACTACCGACCACACCGCATCAGCATTCATCCCAAGTCTTCCTCCCCAAACCCCGGATAGTGAGTACTCTACTTCTGATATGCACTATCTATCCGCACACTAGCAAGCATCTCATATCGGCAAACTTCCCTAGACTAAGGCATCACAAATCAGGCCACTCTAGTCCTATCATGAATACCTAGTCTTCTAGCATGCATAACAATTTATATCATATAACATTGTAAGGTATTTTGGGGATCTTTACCGTTCGGACGCTGACTGATCGTACACACTGCTTCTTTCTTGCTCACCACAAAACCATTTACAAAAGTTTATGCCTTTATTTAAAAAGTTTTCCTCAAATCCTCGGTTTGAGTTCAGCTACTCCCGAAGGTGCACCCGAATCCCTCAAACCAAGGCTCTGATACCAATTGTAACAACGCAAATTTTCAAACAAATTTTTCATTTTAAAAATATATTTATTTCCATTCAAAACAAGGCATAAATAGTTTAAGTATTCTGTCAAATACAAATAGTCAAAATCCCAAGATCATAAAAGCATTCTTCAGTGTGTATCGATCACGTCGGCGCCTTCCCACGGTCCTCGCTAGTACCTGAAATACATGCACAACAACTGTAAGCATAAATGCTTAGTGAGTTCCCCAATATACAACTTACTCACATACGCCTTTCCAGGCCCTGACCTTCCGGTCCATGTGTCTCAGGGGACTTCCGTCCCTGCTGGGTAAACCTTCCGGTCCTACCCACGCCGACCTTCCGGTCCATCACACAACATATTGCCTTCCGGCCCATAATATAATCGCCGTCCGGCCCATAACATACATATCACATATAACAAGCAGCTTACCACATATAGCATACATATCACATATCATAGCTGACCTTCCGGTCACACAGTCAAACCCTTCCGGGTACAGTATAGTGAGAAGACTCACCTCGTAAATGCTGAAAGCTAGCAAATCCTGAAATCACTCGTGCACAATCCGACGAGCTACAACCTCCCTATAACATCACATATCTCTCATTAACACTTATATCTTATGAGTGTGACTATCCCTAAGAAGGCAGACTTAGGTCACCTCTGGTCAACGATCAACGGTCAACGGTCAACTCGACCGGACTCGGCGAGTGCCATGGCGACTCGGCGAGTCTAGACGTCCTCCAACTCTCTGAGATTCCCTATCTACTCGTCGAGTATCCTCCTTGACCCGACGAGTTACTCCTGGAAGAATCGCGGGGCCACCCTGACTCAACTCGCCGAGTCTGAAGAACGGCTCGACGAGTCCCAGTTAATCTTCAAGCTACTCGCCGAGTCTGTTCATCGAACTCGGCGAGTCCATGCCATGCAACCGCTCAAACTGCATCCTGGGATAAGTATGGTTCCGAAATACACAAGCATGGGGCCTTCTTGTCCTCTAAGGGTCCTAATACAGGGTTATATTCGATTGGGTAACAAGGTAATAATCCATCTAATCACCAAATGGGTTCCATAAACCCTAGATCCATGAACACATCAAAATAACAGAAATGATCCGAAATGTTACCTGAATAACGCACCCTCTGTGTCCCCAAACCTCAGAACTCGAATCCCTTGCAGTTCCTTTAGCCAAACCCTTCTCCTCCTTGCACCACAACTTCTTCAAGTCACCAATGGCCTTCAATCTTGCTCTAGATGCCCACAGCCGCTTAGGGTTCTTCTCAATCGACTAAAAGACGAACAATGACGGCATATAATGCGTTATATACGAACCAAACCTGAACGGTTAGGGTTTTCGCTAAACAGCGTAGACTCGCCGAGTCCATATCCGGACTCGTCGAGTCCAGTCGCGAACCCGCGACCAAGTCTGCGGTCCTACTCGGCGAGTCTAGGCTCCAACTCGCCGAGTCCCCTCTTAACTCACCCCAAAAACATAATTTAACAATACCTGAGATTCCCGGCTGTTACATCGTCCTCCGGCTCCCAAGTCCATTCTGAGCCCTTGCGGTGCTGCCATTGCACTTTCACTAACTCGACCTTCTTGTTTCTCAGATCCTTCACCTTCCTGTCGAGGATGGCTACCGGTCGCTCGATGTAGTTCAGACTGTCATCTACCTGAATATCCTCTAGAGGCATCACTACATAGTCATCTACCAAGAACTTCTACAACTGGGAGACATGAAAGGTGTTGTGGATCTTACTAAGCTCGGGTGGCAGATCTAGCTTGTATGCCACTCTACCCACCCAAGCTATAATCCTGAAAGGACCAATGTACCTAGGGCCAAACTTGCCCCGCTTCCTAAACTGGATAACACCGTTCCAAGGTGACACTTTTTGAAGAACCATATCTCCTACTTAAAACTCAAGGTCTGAACGACGCTTGTCGGCATAAATTTCCTGACGACTCTGAGCAGTCTTGAGTACCACTTCGGTACTCTCCATGACCCTCTGCCCAACCTCACCCCAGCATATCGTGGTTCTGCACTTCCTCCCATATTACATATCGAAGGGAGGACGGTTGATACTCGCGTGGTAGCTATTATTGTAGGAAAACTCTACCAAGGGAAGGTAGGTATCCCAGCTACCACCAAAGTCTAATACGCGTGCTCACATCATATCCTCTAAATTATGGATGGTCCGCTCGCTCTAACCATCTGTATGAGGGTGAAAAGCAGTGCTAAAGTGTAGACGAGTACCCAACTCATCATGAAATTTCTTCCAGAATCTGGAAGTAAACTGTATTTCTCTTTTTGAAATCACAGAGACTGGCACTCTGTGTCGAGCTACTACATCTCTGATGTAGATGCCGGCCAAATTCTCGGCCTAAATGATCTCCTGGATTGGAATGAAATGGGCACTCTTGGTCAACCGATCCAGGATGACCCAAATCAAATCCACTCCCTATGCGATCCTCGGAAGCTTCGTGATAAAATCCATAGTAATATACTCCCACTTCCACACAGGGATATCCAATGGCTGCGTCTTTCCGTGAGTTCTCTGGTTCTCCGCCTTGACCTTCCTGCAAGACAAGCATCTCTCAATGTACCAGGCTACATCCCGCTTCATGCAGGGCCACCAGTAATCAGGACGAAGATCTTTGTACATCTTCGTCGCCCTTGGATGGATAGAAAATCAGGACTTGTGGGCCTCATCCATGAAAACTTGTCGTACTCCACCCCAGTATGGAACCTAGACCCTTGTATACAGTTTCAGTACCCCACGACTGTCATAGTCAAACGATGCCACCTGGACTATGATCTGCTCACACTTCTAGCGTTCCTCCTTCATAGCTTCCTATTGGGCCTCCTGGATCTTCCCCAGAAGCAGAGTTACTACTGTCATTATCAAACATATGTCCTTGATTGGGGCCGTGAATGCCTTGCGGCTAAGTGCACCGGCCACAACATTAGCCTTCCCCAGGTGGTAAAGTATCTCATAGTCGTAATCCTTCACCACTTCAAGCTATTGTGGTCCGTGTAAATGGTACAACGGACCCCATAGACGTAGTGTCACCAAATCTTGGGAGCGAAAAAAAACCACCCCCAACTCCAGATCGTGCATCGGGTAGTTCGCCTCGTGAGGCTTCAGCAGCCTCGAGGCGTAGGTGATGACGGGCCCCCTCTGCATCAATATATCACCCAAACCCGAGATGGGCGCATCACAGTACATTACAAAATCCTCAACACCCTCTGGCAAGGCTAAAATCGGTGCCACGCACAATCTCTACCCAACATCTCAAACGCTGGCTGCTGCTCAGTCCCCCAGCAAAATACCATAGCCTTCTACTAACCCGAGGAAACTCCGAGTCTCTGATGGAGACTTCGGAAACTCCCATCTCATCACGACCTCCACTTTGGCCTGGTCAACCAAAATACCATTATGGTTGATAAGGTACCCCAGAAACTGCACCTCGCGCAACCAGAATTCACACATGGTGAACTTGGTGTACAAGCTCTCCCTCCTTAGGGTATCCAACAACTCCCGCAAGTACTCCTCAAGCTGCTCCTACGTCATGGAGTAAACCAAGATGTCATCAATAAAGACTATCACAGACCGATCCAGTATTGGTTTGCACACGCGATTCACGAAGTCCATGAATGCAGCAAGGACGTTGGTGAGCCCAAAGGGTATCACCACGAACCCGTAGTGGCCATAGCGAGTCCGGAAAGGAGTCTTCTGCATATCCTCATCTCTGACTCGCACCTGGTGGTAGCCTGAAAGCAAATATATCTTGGAAAACCAAGTTTCCCCCTGTAGCTTGTCAAAGAGATCATCAATCCTCGGGAGTGGCTAATGGTTCTTAACCGTTACCTTGTTCATCTCCCGGTAATCTATACACATCTGATGCGACCCGTCCTTCTTTTTCACAAATAGGATCGGGGATCCCCAAGGCGAACTACTCGGCCTAATGAATCCCTTGTCTAACAACTCATGCAGCTATGTAGATAACTCCTGCATCTCGGGAACAGCCAACCAATATGGTGCCTTGGCAATCGGAGCCGCACTAGGGACTAGGTCGATCCTGAACTCCACCTGTCTCTCTGGAGGTATCCCAGGAAACACCTCTGGAAACACGTCCAGGTACTCTCGCAGCACTGGTACATCACTCAATGTCTCCTTACCCACCTTCCGGGTTTCCATAACATAGGCGACATACCCTGTTGATCGTTGTTGCGGTAGCGCCTAGCCCTTGCTGCCGAACACAAAGTTGGTCCATGTTGCGGCCTCTTGCCTTGAATCACCAGCTCTCCCCCACTTGGGGTTCTGACGCGTACCAACTGCTACACACAGTCGATCACTACCCCATTAGGGCTCAACCAGTCCATGCCTATGATAACCTTGTTCCCTCTCAAAGGAATGGAAACCAAATCCACAAGATACCGCTCGCCGTACAATCTCAAGACACAATCTCTGAAAACCTCTAATGCTCGTACAGATCTGTCGTCAGCAATCTTGGCCTCTAAAGGACACTCCAGCATGCCCGAAGATTCAGAAAACCTCTTACTAAGTGCAAGAGAGACAAATGATCGGGTAGCCCCCAAGTCAAATAACACCTGAACTAGGATACCATTCACATGGAACGATCCTAACAAAACACGTAAATCATATAACATAAATAACATAACCGAAGTGTAATAAGAGTTAGGGAGAAGAAAACATACCCGTCACCACATCTAGTGCGTCACGCGCCTCCTCGGTGGTCAGCACGAAGGCTCGGATCCTCACCACTGGAGCATCTGTGTCGCACCCCCAAACCAAGGATGGCGGAAACGTACGGGGGTGGCGGACTTCATGTATAGTATCACAACAACGAGTATAATAGTGCTCAAAGTAAATACAACCATCATAAATATAATAGTGCTCAAAGTAAATACAACCATCATAAATATATGTTTGAAAATCGATCTTTGTAATGAGTTGTATGTTACCAAGAAAAATCTAATATTTTCCTTATAAAAGTTATGTGGTCCTAAATACCAGGACCGGGAATGAACAAGTATTTGTCATACTTAAAGATATTAAAGTGGTTTTAAATTGGCGTAAAACCCTTTCTAATTTGAGAAAAATCCCATAATGAATGATGTGTAATCTTAAATACCAAGACCGAAAGTATACAATAAATTCTGTAATTATTGGTGTAAAAAGTGATTTTAAATCGACATAAAACCCTTTTTGATATGAAGGCGTACAAGTATTTTTCCATACTTAAGGTAATTTCTATGAGCTAAATCGACATAACTTGCTAATTTAAAAGTAGAACCCGTAAATCTTATGATTTGTTAATACCACATGTGAGCTATCATGACCATACTTGACATAGACAGCCTCGTAATACAACGTTCTTCAGGCGTCGCTGTTAAATGACACTTGTCACCACATACCTGCTGGTCTAGCTGTTGAAAGCAGCTCAGGTGTGGGTTTGTAAAACCCAATATAGATCTATACACAACTATCATGTTCTCCCTACAAGAAACTCTGGTTACAATTTACAGGACTTTTTGACTTTGTTACCATGAAGGTAACCCGAAGGGAATGTCTCACAAATTTATTCATTAACAGATTTATGTGAACTGAACTAAAAACCTTTGGTAAATAAGTTTGAAATGTAATGTGACATAAACTATACCTATTATAGTTTATCCAAAATGTTTGTAATGTAAAAGAACTCTTTTGTGAAGATACATTAGTGCTATTAATCCATAAACCATGCTTATTATAGCTTAATACATGTGTTCTAAATGAATGAAGAATCTTATCATAAATGTCTAAATTTTTAGTTTATGATGATAATCTAACAAGAAAATACATTCAATACTTGGAACTTATTCTTATACACTTTGCTCAACATAATACAAAGTGTTATGAAAGTTATAAGCTGGTAACTAGTTTTTAACCTTTTCTGCATTGCTTTAGAAAAATCATAGATAAATCATACGAAGTCGAAAACTAAATCTGTAAATTTTGAGAGTTCATAAAATATGTCTAGTTTATTCATAATTTTTATCATGATTTTTGGGAGTCTTTAACTTTTGTTAAAATGTCCATATTCACAGACTGGTCCAGATTTGTTCTTGAAGTGATAGGCTGTTTTGCAAAAATCACCATAAATCATAGAAAAATCTTGTGGAGATGTTCAAGTAGTCATTTTATAGCTAAGAACTGGAACGACTTGTACCTCAAACAGTTTTGAAAACTAAAATATTTAAGTTGCCCAAAACAGTCCATGAATGGAGTCCAACTTTTCTAATGAAAGCTGTTAGAAAAGTTTAGTTATGTTCTTGGTGTTTTAACTTGTATTCCCCCCCTAAAAACTTAAAAAAACAGGAAAATGTAGCGGTATGAAATCACCTTGAGTGGTTTCAGTAGATGAGTGTTGAAGAAGAGAAGTGTTCAACTCAAGAACACTTGAAAGATCACTTGAAGATTCGAAGATCTAACATGAATGTCATGATGTTTGTGTAAGGAATCAATGATTTGAGTAAAAGGGAAGTGTGATAATCATAAGGAGGCTGATGATACTTACCAAAATGAAGGAGAAAAGCTGGAAAATGCCTTGGAAATCTCGAATTTGTGTGAGAGAATTTGAGAGAAAATTGGTGTTTGATTTGTGGTGGAAATGAAAGGAATGAGTGAGAATGAGGAGAGAGGGTGGGTTTTCAGCCTTTGACTAAGAGTATGGCTGGTCAAATGGTGGGGAAAGTACCCTTGAATGACCAGGTATGGTGGGGAGGACAATGGCTGGTCATGGGAATGGGTATGGGGTGGTTGTTTGTGTCAAATATTATGGTAAGATTCACACTCCACCTCATGATCTCACTTAATAGATTTTGTCCCTAAATAAATATTTCCATCAAAATATGTTTATATTATTAATATTTAGGGTCTTATATGTTAAAATATGATTTCTGGAGAAAATCCCGCGTTAAAAGATGAAAAACGGGCTTAAAATGGAGAACTAGTCGAAAACCGGGGGAAATGTGTGAAAATCTGAAGTTCTGGGCGAGGTCTCGGCCTCAGTAGTCAAGAACCGAAGTAGCGGGGGTTGCTTGTGCGGATCCGAGGGAAAGAGAGGTTGCGGTCAAAAGGCTCGCCGCGGTCCGAAGTTAAGAGGTTGCGGTCCGAAGTCAGGAGAACCGGAAGCGAACATCGGATGCGGTCGGTGGCTGCGGCTTGCTGGCTGCGGCTGCTGGCTACGGCTTGATGGCTGTGGCTATTGGCTGCGGCTGCGGCTAGATGACCGCGGATCCTCAAGGAGACTCTGATTCAAGGAGGGTTTGATCACTATAGGAGGACTCCGGCCCTAAGAGGCTATTTTCCACGGTATCTTCCCGTTTCGCATGGTTTTTCATCTAGTCAAGTGTCGGGACGCCCCAATTGATTACGAAAAAACCAAAAGAGGTTTTGACAGAGATTTTGGAGAGATTTGACATACTTGGAGAGATTTCTCATACAAAGAGAGATTTGGGAGAGATTTCACATTCTTGGAGAGATTTGGGAGAGATTTCTCATATAAGGAGAGATTTGGGAGAGATTTCACATTCTTGGAGAGATTTCTCATCCAAAGAGAGATTTGGGAGAGATTTCTAGATAAAGAGAGATAGACTGAACACGATTGAGAGAGGTTTCGTGTGTGACATTTGTGAGTGTTTGGCTCCGCAATGCAAGGTCCGTAAACCCCGTTAAGCCATGTTTAAGGATCTTACCCATTCCCAATGAGTATGCAACATTGTTTTATCGGTATGGTTAGTGACTTACCATAGTTTTAGGTTAAGGAAATCTAGATGTACGAACTTTTCAATTTATGATCTCTCATTAGAATAGCGAGTTGTATAGTAATTACCCAATGTAAGCCCTAGTACCCACGGGCAAATTGAGTCGACTGGTTTGACTTGTTGACTTTAGTTGACTTTGACTTGACCGGAAATTGACGGTTGTCACAATCAGTCTTGAGCTATCGGCCATCCGTGATGGAGCTTGCGTCGCCAGTGGCGCTCCTGATGTTAATCTCGGGCAGTTGGCCTTTTATGGACGTTATGATTGAAATGAAAGCAAATCAGGTCTGATGTCTGAAGGGTGGGGGTCAATGCAGTACAATCTCTGCCAAAGTGCCCAAGCATGCTGCACTTATAGCAGCCAGATGATCCTAATCTACAAACTCCCTCATGCGTCTTGCCGCATTTCCCACAGTGGCTCCAGCCCTGCTGGCCCTTCGACCTAGAGTCGGATGTCATGGGTTTCTTCCCTGAAACCCCAGTCACCTGCCCAGCCTCCACCTTCCTTTTCCAGATGTGCTCTATATCAATCTCCCGCTCTCTCGCCCTAACTATCATGTCCTCCAAAGTCAGGCATGTTGAGTAGCTGACATGTTTCCGGATGTTATCTCTCAACATGTTGTAGTACTGGGTCTTCCTCATCTCCTCATCCCCCGCATATTGAGGCACCAGTAAGGCCCTCTCCCTGAACGTGGTGGTAGTCTCTGCCATCGATTCATTCATCTGTCTCATATGAGGAAACTCCCTGCCAGCTGTTAAATCTCCACAGCTGGCACAAACTCAACCTGAAACCTAGTCACAAATTCTGACCAAGTCATAGCCTGAATGGTTGGGGCTCCCAACGTGTCACTGACTGCCTCCCACTAGTCTCTAGCTCTGTCTCTAAAAACATCATGCAGCGTATTGGACCTTCAACCCCTCAGGGTAGAAGCTCGTCAACTATGCAGACTCAATGTCTGCAATCCACCGCCTAGCCACAATGATGTCCTTCATCCCTTGAAAGTCTGGTGCACGACATCCCCTAAAATCCTTGAAGGAGAGTGTGCGCGTCCCTGACTGGCCAGATGCCATGTCACTCCTGAATGCCCTGAGGCGTTCCTCTATCAGCTTGATGATCCCTTCCTTGATCAACCCGAAAATCACCAGGGTCTCCTCAAGGAAGCCTCTTGTAATCTCATATGCGATAAACTCACGTAGTTCGTCATCAACCGGCTCGGAACCTGAACCTGAACCAGACCCAGACCCTGAACCTCTTGCTCCATGACGTGTCACCACCATTCTGAAACAAAACAAATAATCGTCAGGGTCATACATAACCTCGAGAGGTCTCACACACTCTACAAGTCCCCTGGTTCTTTCTCGGCCCTCCTTGAATCGAGTACGGATCCTCTGCTTTCAGTAGTACAAGCCCATACTACCTTCCACATCTATCTGTACTTTCCTCAAGGATTGCCTTGACTTCACCAAGTCCCTTTCACTACTACTTCTTGTTGTACTAATCTCATCCTAGGCTTACCCTAGGGTAACTCTCTGGCCTACTCTCCGCCATCAGTTGCATAAGAAATCCCTGTTACCTTTACCTAACTACCTTGAGAATACCATTACATATTACTAAGACTAGATAATTCTTCGAATGAGAGGTCCTACCCTACAATGGTTGGACTCAAACATGAGCTGTGAGATAGGGCTAGACCTAACCTTCTGAAATTATTTAGTCCTCACAATATGTAACTTAATGTATCTATTTACTAATTAGTTAAAGATAAGTAGAACTCCTAAAAGAACAAAGCAAGCAGCATTCGAGCATCGACTAACCTAACCAAGAATACCCTATTCAGGACATCGTATCACTAACAAGTTAGTTCTAGCATGTAATTCAATAAGCACATAAAGCAGGCACATAAGGCATCTTCCTAGATCCTTAGCCCTACTCTAGCATGCAGTTCTCATACACTTACAATATGCATATAAGGCATCCTTCGTAGATCCTCATCCCCAATCTAGCATGCAGTTCTCACAATAATATCATATATCATAACAAACATGTATGAGTATCTTCGGGAAAACTTACTTAATCTCAGCCGATTGCACACATCACACACCTTGTTCTTTCTCAAAAATCTTTATTTCAAATTTTAGAAAACTTTATTTTCTTGTAAAAATCTTTCAAACCCTCGATTTGAGTCCAGACACCCCCGAAGGTGTGTCAGAATCCTTCAAACCAAGGCTCTGATACCAACTTGTAACATCCCAAATTTCAACACCAAAAATTTCATTTTTAATTTAAAGATTCATAAAAAAGATTACAGAAAATACCATCAATGTTATCTCATATCATGAAAATCATAAGTCAACCATCTCAAAACATATCATAGGAAAATAATGTCAGAGTACAAATCCTAAGAATCTTATGTGCGGAAAATCGTGTGTGCGATGTGTTGCTATCGTGCTGGCTCCTTTCACTTTGAAGAAGAAGGACCTGAAACAAAACTGAAAATTGTGAGCACAAAGCTTAGTAAGTTCCCCCATCATACCACATACCATACAATAATCATACTGTCTAACATATTCGGGTACTGGACTACCCCTTTGGTCTCTTTCAACCGGTAACTGTCTAGCATATCAGGGCACTTGCCTACCCCTTCAGTCTCTTGCAACCGATAACTTGCCTAGCATGTCAAGGTGCTAACCTACCCCTTCGGTGCTTTCGACTTGTACCAGGGACTATTTCACCCAACTTGTACATTATAACATTCTGGCTCATAAACACATAAGTGATTTACAGCCTAGCTTATCTGGGTGCTGGCATACCGCTTCAGCCCTATCGACCGGTATTGGGGTCTACCCTACCCCTCCTACCACTATCACATACTATCATAGCATACTAGCACATAAAGCGTAACAGATAGTGACATACTAGATAATTATAAAAAATACAATCATCTCTTCCATAAATCTTACCACTAGGCCAACATTGGTGCCTTCGACCCACTTCTACTGGAAGGTAACTCACCTCAAATTTCGTGTAGTAGTTGAACTGTCCTCGGCTCTAGGATTAACTCCTCACAAACGCCTACACATAAAAATCTCCTTTAATTACCCTTTCATACTCATAACCCCTTTAAGGGTCAACTCCGGTCAACGGTCAAAATCAAAGTCAGCATCCTGGTCAAAGTCGACATCCAGGTCAAAGTCAACATCCAGGTCAAAGTCAACATCCTGGTTGACTCAACTCGTCGAGTTGGTACATCAACTCGTTGAGTTCCATGTTCCATAAAACCCTGGAAATCTCGATCCAACTCGTCGAATTCCTTCATGAACTCATCGAGATCCTCCTCATAACAGAGTCAGGACATTTCCCTCTCAACTCGTCGAGTTCCTCCTTAAACTCGTTGAGTTCTTCAACCTTCTAAAACAAAAACCATGGCCAACTCGATGAGTCATCACCTAGAATCAATGGGTTTGCCCAATAACATAAAAGGTTAGGGGACCATTACCCAACTCGCCGAGTTGCATGAACAACTCGTCGATTCCCCCATAGGCTATACTCATTCAGTTGTTTCCAGTCAAGTTCAATGCTTCCAAAACATAGATCTAGTCCCCTTAGACTATGCTACCATGTAAAGTTGCTAAGTTTACGTTCATGCATGGTCTCATGAAGCTAGAAACATCAAAACTAAGTTATATATGAGGTTTAGGGCCTGAGGAAGGGAAAAGGCTTGATAAAGTTTCCAACTTTAAGCGTCATAACCTCATGAGTGCCTAGATTTGAAGTCAAAACCTCATGATACACTCAAATCCCAAAAATGACTTCAATATGGCCCAAAATTAACAAAATACAACCCTAAGTGAAGATCTATGCAATGGAAAGCCAAGGTATCAACTTTATACCTCCAATGAGTCAGAAATGCAGCTCAACTTCTGGATCTACTCGCTTCCTCTTGAATCCTCAAGCTTCTTCTTCCTTCTTAAGCTTCAAAATCACCAAGAACACACAAAAATGGACCAAGGACACTCAAAGGTGGATTAGGGTTTCGTGGATAGGGTTTTGAGTGATGGAGGCTACAAATATGGCCACCCTTTGGAGGTTAAGATTCTTAAATAGGGTGCAAAAACTTGAAATTAGGGTTTCACTCTAGCATCCATACTCGTCGAGTTGAGGCTCTCAACTCGTCGAGTAGACTTCAAGTCCCCCGTCCAAATATTTGTTCTTACTCGATGAGTTTAGGGCCTCCAACTTGTTGATTCCCTTTGCAAAAATGACTAATTTGATTTAAAATAGATACCAGGATCCGGGCGTTACACATTCAAAATTCGATCCAGGGCCTCACGAGCAACATTGAAATTTCTACAGAAAGATGTAGACACAAAAGACTGACTCGACCAGAATCAAATAACACTAAAGCAGGTGTATAATTCAAAAGGAAAGTACCTAACAAAATGACATCATAAGCATAAACAATGAAATAATTCAGCAAAAATATAAAATAGATACATACCAGCAGCGACATGGGGTGCTGATCTGGCCTCCTCCACAGTTAACTGAAAAGCTCGACCCTTGGCCCTTGGGGCCTCAACCTTTACATGACCCCCATTAATGATACGAAGGGTCGCATGAGTATGGGTCTAAACTAGATTCGTTGTAAGAAACAGACATTCGACCTTCACATGGTCTGCCTGATTACAGCTGAAACGGATTCACAAACCATTCAGGCACTACTTCGCAAAGTGTAACGCCTAGAATCGCTTGGTAAACCCCTTACATTAAACATGTTTTTACCCTTGGACTAGACTGGAGTGTGCTAGGCATGCACAAGGTACGACGATGTAGTACCACGTATGCGCGGATGGGGGTGTCCCTTGCATACGATGGGCATACCCATGCGTACGCCGGGGGGGGGGGGGTACGCGAGCTGGGCGTAAACCCTAATTTTTAGGGTATGCACTCTTTTTAAACACAATAAGCCTTTCACCCTCTTTACCTTATCAGCCCCCATTGCCTTTTGTGCTAATCTCGAAACCCTAGCAACCTTGAAGAGCATTATTGAGGTTACTAAGAGTTTTAGCTGTCCATTTTGTGATCTGGAAGAAGAAGGAGGGTTGAGGAGAAGCAAAGGACAATTTGAAACTTGTAAATCCATTGGTTGTGCATCATTTCTAGCCCATTGGAGGTATAAAGTTGGAAACTTGTTCATTCTAAGTTTAGATCTATGTTTACGAAAGAACCTAGCATCTTTTGGTCCCATAGCTTGGTCTTTTGGAGTGTGGGCTACTCCAGACCATTTAAGATGTCCTTTTGGACTCTTGGAGGTGCATGAAGTCATAAAAATGGTATCTTGGAGGTTGAGACTCAACCATGTATGAGTTGGTGACCACATAAGGGAGATTGAAGGCTTAATCCAAGGCTTGAGTACCATTAAGTCATGAAAAGCATAAACTTTGCCACTTTATGGCTTAAGACAATTTTATGAGATTGGATCTAAGTTTTAGATGTTAAAGGTTAATAAGTTAAGACGTTGGAACGTTTTTTGGGCTGAATGACCAGTACGTCGAGCGTACTCCTCAGTACGCTGTGCGTATTGGGCCAGTAATCCGATTTTGGATCAACAACATACGTTAGGCGTACAAGCCATGTACGTAGTGCGTACGTCATCTGTGGGATTAAGGGATTTTGGGATGAAGTTTTGTTGGGATTTTTACCTAGTTTAACTTTGGGCCTCAGGCCTTTCTGTAGTAACAGGGCATTTTTGGGCTTTAGGAGACCTTAGCGTGTTTTAGTTGGGATTGGAATGCCTTTAGGCTAATTTGGATTTGGGCCTTGGTAGGATAGTCCCAATAAGGCGAGGGTTGAGCAACCCTTTGCCTTAAAAGTCAAGATTTAGGGTTTGGACCCTCGGTTTGGATTATTGACCAAATTTCTAACTAGGGTTTTTTATTTGTGATTTAGAGAGAGGATTTTTCGAGTCCACCGCTCGAGCGTTATTTGATACCTTCAGTCTGAGGTGATTTTCCTTCATTGTATTTGTGGGTTGAAGGCACCAATGTCGGCCTACTCGATTATGTTTGTAGTATGATGGTTCTCTTCGTGAGAATTGTCCATTATGCATGTATTTGGTTGATGTCTTTGTGACTATTTTGTTATGATATTATGTGGTTGTGGTAGGGGTGAAATAGACCCGATACCGGTTGAAAGAGACTGAAGGGGGTGAAATATACCTAGTACTGGTTGAAAGAGACTGAAGGGGTTGAAATATACCCAATACCGGTTTAAAGAGACGCAAGGGGTTGTAATATACCCAGTACCGATTGAAAGAGATATAATGGGGTTGTAAGCATCCATATATGCTTGACTGTTATGTATGTAAGTTATGGGGTATTTTGGGGGAACTCACTAAGCTTTGTCCTTAAGGTTTCCAGTATATGTTTCAGGTACTTCTAGCTTGAAAGCGAGGGGCCCGACATGATCGCACCTCATGCACCTATGATTTTCCGCATCATGTGATTTTGGGATTTTGTACTATGATAATATGTTATTATGATATACTCTCGACTATTTTTATATGATTACCGTACGGTTGACATGAATTTAAAAGTGAAAATTTTATTCGAATTTTTTAGATGTTGCAAGTAGGTATCAGAGCCTCGGTTTGAGTTTTCCGGACATACTCTCATATATGTATGAACTAAAAATGAGGATTTTGTAATTCTTTCATAAAAAGAAATACTTTAACAAGAAATTACCAATAAAATAAGGTGGTGTGATGCATGCAATCAGCCGAGCTCAAGTAAGTTTTCCGAAAATACCCATTCATGTTTATGTTATGAATCTGTGAATCACATGCAGGTCAAAACCTAAGGATTCGCTCAAGTTTGCATGATAGTATGCTAGGAGAGATACATTTATGTGCCTATTGTATGGGCTTATAGATCTACATGCTAGTATGAGATCAGTTATCTAATAGGATGACTTGTCTAGGTTATGTGCTGACTTAAATCGCTTGGTGCTTGAATGTTGCGTGCTTTGTGTGTTTAGGAAACTTTATTAGTACCAGCAGACTAGTGGACGAATGCGTTTGATTACATATTATTGGGATTAGAGAATTTTAGAAGGATAGGTTTAACTCTATTGCGTAACTCATGTTTGAGTCCAACCGTTGTAGTGTGCGACTTTTCATTCAAAGAATAGTAGAGAGCGGTGAGGAAAGGAACCCTAGATAGTTCTTGTATTATGACTTGGCGCTTAGGATGCTTAATAATAGGAGAGGCGTATTAGATGGGATGAGAGTGACTTGGAGGAATCAGAGTAGTCCTTAAGGAGGGTATAAATAGGTGTGGAAGGTAGTATTGGACTCGTACTACTGGAAGCACATGATTTATACCCGAGATCAGGAAGACCATGATGCATCTAGGAAACTCGAGGGTATGAACCTCTTCATATGTTTATTGATTGTTTCTGTGGTTATGTTTCAGGATGGTGCTGACACGTCATGGAACAGGAGGATCAGGATCTTGATCCAATTTAGGCATGGGCACCGAACCAATTGATGAGGGTTTATAGAAGTTCATTTCTTCTTATATTACTAGAGGTATCCTTGATGCGACCCCAGCGATGTTTGGGTCGGTCAAGGAGGGTATCATCAAGCTGATGGAGGATCGCCTTCAGATTTTCAGGGGCAGCCTGGCTGCTAGGCAGTATGGGGCCTGCACTCTCTCATACAAGGATTTCGCGGTATGTGGGGCGCAAGATTTCTTTGGTTTGAAGGACCCTATTGCCTCCAGGACTTGGCTAGCAAATATTGCATGTGCCTAGATGAAGAGCTTCTTCCCTGAGGGTTCGAAGGTTCGATTTGTCGCGGGATGTCTTGGGAGTGAGCTCGAGATTGGTGGGAGGAGGTTGGCTATAATCTCGGAGCCCCAGCCATTGAGGCCATGTCTTCGCCAGATTTTGTGACCTGATTCAGAGCAGAGTTTGCACCAGCTATTAATGTGTAATAGCTAGTGAGGGAGTTCTTGGGTATACGACAGACGAGTGAGACCGTAGTGGAGATCACCGCCAAGTTCTGGGAGAGAGCTCTACTAGTACCCCAGTATGCCGCAGATGAGGAGATGCGGAAGACTCAACACAACGATATGTTGAGATCAGATATTTGGGAATTTGTTAGGTTTTCTGGCTATCCGACACTGGATGACATGATAGTCGGGGCCTGAGAGTTCGAGATTGATTTGGAGCACCTTGGCAAGAGGATGGTAGAGCAGAGGCATTCAACTTGGGTTTCAGCAAAGAAGCCCAAAGGATTATATTTTAAATCGAGGGGGAAATAGGGCCAAGGCGTTGTAGTAAGTGCGACAAAAAGTCATGTTGGATCCTGTAGTGCGGGTGGTTCTTGCTGCTATGAGTGTGGCAAGACGGGGCACTCTGGTAGAGATTGTACTGCTACGATTACCACCCATGGATCTGATCTGATTTGCTTTCATTACAATCAGAAGGGCCATAAGAAGGCCAACTTCCCGGGCTTAGCATCAGGAGGACCAGTGGTAGCACCTGCTCCAATGACTTTACTAATTACCGATGGCCGTCAGGGCAAGGTGGATGCACCTATTGTAAGGAGTAGGGCTTTTCGGCTGACAACCGATGAGGCTTGGGCAACACCAAATTTGGTGACGAGTATGTCTCATCTCCTTAACTCTTTATTTATGTTGATTTCTCTGCTTCTATTTGTGTGTTTTCTTTTAAGATCGTTCCTTGTGAATAGTATCGCTGTCTTACTTGTAACGTCCAAAAATTAAGACCAAAAATTTTGATTTTTATATTAATAAAACCATTATCCAAACAATATCATAAAACCATAGTGAAATTATAGTATGTAAATAATCATCCAAATACATCGAAGTCATGCAAAATACAGAACAATGTGGTGTGTGTACCGCTGTCATCCCGAGCTCTTCCCCATCGAACCAGAAGTACCTCAAACAAAACTGAAAATCGTAAGCACAAAGATTAATGAGTTCCCCAAAATACCACATACCGTACATACAAACACATAATGGGCCCCGCCCATTATCGAGCCTTTCTTGGAACAAATCTATCAGTAAATAATAGGCCCCGCATGTCATCGGGCCCCGCTCATCACACATACAAACACATAAACACATGCAAGAATCACAAATATATATAGCGTACAAGATAGTTATTAGGCTCCGCTCAGTATACATAACGGATATCCTACATGTAGTGTCATGTAGACAACAACCATCCTAATCATAATAAACTGTGGGCTGGCATTGGTGCCTTCGACCCGCTAATTACGGTGAGGAAACACCTCAAACTGCTGAATCTCTAAGATAAAATATCGTTCTATTGATCCAGACAATCCCCGTGCTAACACCATGAAATAATATCCAATTAATAATTGGATCTCAACCCATACTGAAGACTCCAAATTACTTGTCCAACATCCAGGGTAAAAGAACATTTTACCCTTTTTTTACTTGGCCCAAAACCAAGGCCCAAACCATTTTCTCAAGACGCCCAAATTCCTGAATGGCATCCCAAAGCCCAATATGGCCCAACTTCCTAAATGGTCCCAAAACCCATCATGGGCCCATTTCCAAGAAGGCCCAAAACCTAAATAACATCTGAAGCTCCAAATGGTCCCAAGGACAGTAAGGCCGAAAGCCAAAAAAGTAGTGGCCTGTTAAGGACCAAAAAGCCCAAAACAGCGTCTAACTTCGTGACTAGTCCTTGGTTGCATCGTGAGAGTTATCCGATCCGATTCCGGGACTCGCTCTTGACTCAGACGACCCAACAGGGATGGTGACACATGCTCATGTTGTGAGAACTTATGCCTCCCATCATGAGAACAGTTTGAAGCCAAAACCACCTTTTCAATGTTCTTAATCCATTCAACACTCAATTCTAACCCTTCCAAAAGCTAAATGGGACCCTAATGGTCAATAAAAAGGCTTGCTTTATGGACATGCATGCACCATGCATGTCCCTCCATCATTGTGGGTCAAAAGTAGAAGAAATGGTCTCAAACTCACATGCAAGCCTCCAATACTACTCCAACTTCTAGACCTGAATGATATAAGACTCAAAAGACCATTTTAATCCATAAAGTTGCTAACTTTATAGATCTCCTTCACTCCAACAAGCTACAACTTAAACAAATGGTACCAAAAGCCTAAATTTAACCATGAAATGAGATAAAGTTTGAGTTAAAAGGGTCCAACAAGATGAGATCCGATGAAGATGTTGATTCCTTGATACTCCCTTCACAATGATGCTTCTTCTATCCTTTTCCTTCCTTACCAAAAACAAAACACCAAATTTCTCAAGAGGAGTCGAAATATAGGGTTTCCAGAGTCTTAGAAGATTAGAGAGGCCGAGGATGGGCAACCATAGCTTCTTATTCCCTTAAATACCCGAAAATTAGGGCTTGGGGTCATTAAGTCGTGCTCACATCGTGAGACCTTACGCCTCACTCGGTGAGACTCAAAAATATGGGTCAACGGGTTAACGGTCACTCACGACGTGACCCCCAAGATCTCACATCGTGAGGACCCCCAAAATGCAATGAATGAAGAATTTAAGTACCTCAAGGTTCTGGATGTTACAATTCTCCCCCCACTTCAATCAGAATTCGTCCTCGAAGTCCACCACATCCAAAAATTTGGGGTAATGCTCCCTCATCTCGTCTTCCGGTTCCTTTATCCATTCTGAACCCTTGTGGTGCTGCCACTGTACCTTTACCAGTTCAACAACCTTGTTCCTCAAGTTTTTTGTCTTCTGATCAAGAATCGCCACCGGTCTCTCGATATAATTTAGGAGATCATCCACCTGAATATACTCTAATGGAACCACTGTGGATTCATCAAACAAACATTTGCACAACTGAGAGACATGAAACTTGCTATGGATCTGACTAAGCTCCTCGGTTAGATCCAAATGATAAGTGTTAGGGCCAAGATCCTCAATCCTATCCAGGATCCCGGATCTTATAGATATCTAAGGATCCCGAAACTGCAATGCCCGCATTTCTAGGCTAGGCATTAACGTTGATGTAATAGTCTAGGTTGATCTTTGTAACTATTTTTGAAGTAATAATGGTGAAATATTTGGGTATTATGTGAATTATGTGTTTATTTGCTTAATTATTATAATTTAACGAATTAAGAATAAAATAAGCGTAAAAATTAAAGTATGAGATAAGCCCAATATCTCTACATAAACTTGTACTGGTTGAAAGAAGGATTCTAGAGATATAAAGAATGCCGAAATCTGAGTTATAACGAAGAAGTTATGACCTGTCGAAGTTTCGCGATAGAACCGGCACGATGCCGAGTGACATAAAATATGAAATTAAGATAGAGTGATATCTAGCCTTGGTGATCTAAATTAAATTCGTAGATTATGTTAAACCGAGATCGCACATAAAAAGAACGCCCAACTATGACTTCGTATGAGGAAGTTATGATTTTCCGAAGTTTCGACTTAGCCGTATGCAGCCTGAATACTCGAATATGAGATCGAGTGACTTTTAGCCGGATCGATCTAATCGAGAATCAAAGATCTCGTCAATAGTAGTCCAACGGTAAAAAGAAAGACGAAAACGGACGTCGGATGAAGAAGTTATGAATTTCTAATGGAGTTTTCCTGTCCCGGCCTACTAAAAATAATATAAAAGTAATATATTTATAATATATTAAAAATAAATTCAAAATTTCCCAATGGAGTCTAAATGAAAGTTGTAGATCTTGTTTTTACCTACGCATCGATATAAAGAACGTCGAAAATGGAGTTCGTATGCGAAAGCTATGAATTGCTGAAGTTCGGGGCGCGAAACCTTAAAATTGTCAGTGGCCACGACGTGGAAACAGTGCCCACGATGTGCCATGTTTTCTGACGCCTCCTGGAGTCTGCTAGACCCAACTTGCGATAAAGCATGCAGTGACGATCAAGCCCACGACGTGGAAACACTGTCCACGATGTAGAAAATGAAAATTTTGCCCTATAAATAGATTTGAAGGGGCAGCCGGCCAAGGTTGCTAATTCACCCTTCTTTCACCCATATTACCTCGATTTACGTGCAAAGAAGTACCCCCAAAGCCCCGATACCAAGACCCAAAACAAGTCCTGAAGCCCAAAGATCCCGAGAAGAAAAGAGTTTCCGAGCCGAAGCTCTGCCCGCGAGAAGTCCGGTATTTGCTTTGAAATATGTGTTATGTGTAAATATATATTGTTGCTTATTTGAAGTAAGTGTTTATTCCTTTTCTTCTAACACACTGATACAAAGTATTCTATATAAAATACGTGTTATGTGTTTATACATTATTTGTTCATTTTGAAATAAGTGTTGAATAAATATTTTATACAAATTTTAAACTGTATATGCATTTTATCTACAGCAATGTCGGGTTAGAACATGGGTAGGTAGTTGTCGTGTGATAAAATGATGAGAGGTCTCGTCGTTGTTGTTTCTAAATCAGTCATCCATCGGAGTTTAGATGACGACCACAGACTTTTCTAGACAGTCTAGTGGAACGCTAGCAGGCTCACCAGCTGTAGGTGTTAATGAATTTGGGTGTTCATTCGCTGTACTCCATCCCCCTTATGGTTGCCTTATTTGACTTATATTGCTGAGGAACCCTCGAAGCATGTCTTGTCGCCCCAATGAAATATTCTTAGACTAGGTTCCTGGTGTTAATTGTTTTAGGGACGTAAAGTGAGAATAGCGGGAATGAGTAATTGGGTTATTGTTGGTTGATGAAAATTAATTTAATTATTTATTGTGGGTTGAAAACCCTATATGCTCACCAGGCTCCCAAGCCTGACCCACTCAGTTTTCTTTGTATTACAGGTAGTGGCGCCAGAGCATAATTTGGATGACTTGTCAAGTTATTTTTGGATTATAGACCTGTTGTTTTATATAAATGTTGTAAGGTCTGTATCGTAAAGTTTATGCATTTGGTCTATTTATCGGAAAATGACATCCCGAGTACTGTAATATAATGAAAAATACATTTCTTTAAGAAATGCATTGGTAAATCTTATTTTTATCATATTTTGTTTTGGGAACAAATTCTGCAACTCTTTTAATCAAAGGATTAGACTGAAATCATTTTTAAAGCATAAATTAAACCGGTCTTTTCTGGCCGTGATTTTGGGGATGTCACAGTTGGTATCAGAGCATTAGTTTTAAGCGAACTAGGAATTTGTCGGATTTCTAGACTTAAACTTAGAATGCTAATTGATGATTTTGAGTTGTGTATCTGCTGAATTATAGACATGAGCACTAGTTTATTTTAGGAAAACTCCCTAAAATGGTTTTATGTCTTAAATGTTATATGTTTTCCATATATGATATTATTTGTTCGGATCTATGGTTTGTTGCCAACTGGATCTGGAAACCTTATGTGTGTAGGATTCTAAGTATACGTCTACGAATTTATAACTCGCATGTAAACGTTTCGGAGTGATAAGGATGATTTGATTTTTATCGTGATTGAGGATCTAAAATTACCATATTCGGTGTGTAGATCAAAAATAGTAAGAACCAGAAGTGGAGTTGGAAACGTGAACGAAGACAGGAATCAACCACCTGTGGTTGAGCGAGTACCTATTATAGCAGCAACACCTGAGCCAATAACAATGGCTGGCGTCCAATTGATGATTCAAACAATGTTGGATAGTCAGATGGAGGAGACTAGGCGGTTGCTTCAGCATAGTCGCGAAGAACCTCCTATACATGTTGAACAGCCCGAATTGAGTGAAGGGCACTCTGAAGGAGGAAACTTCAGTGGATCTATTGGTCAAGCCAACCTACTGATAGTTAGGGAAAACAAACAAGATGGAGGGAATGATGGAATGGGATGCAAGTACAAGGATTTTCTGACTTGCAAACCATCGACCTACACTGGAAAGGAGGATCCGATCGGAGTCATGGATTGGATCTCGGAGATGGAATTGGCCTTCATGACGTGTGGTTTCAGAGGCAAGTTACAGACTACCTTTGCAGTGCGTCAGTTCCGAGGTGGAGCCATTCATTGGTGGAACACTTTGGGGAAGACCCTAAGTCCTAACGAACCACTGCAATTTACTTGGGCAGAATTTTTGGTGCAATTCAAGCTCAAGTTCTGCTCGGCTCAAAATCTGTTGGAGTTGGAAAACAAGTTTCTGACATTGACAAAAGGTAGCATGTCAATTGATGAATATACTAATAACTTCACAGACAAGATGGAGTTTTCTTTGCGCATTGTCCCAGACGAGCTGACTAAAGTTGACCGGTATGCAAAGGGACTCCCATGGGAGTACGCGGTGCCAGTACTTCAGGCACCTACTCTAGAGGCAACTATTTGGGCTGCCAAGTCTGTTGAGGACATGATCAAGGGAAGAACCACCAGCAAGGTTGAATTTGGCAAGAAGAGAAAGTTTGAAGGAACTTCAGGTTCCAATAAGAAAAGTAAATTTTCGAAGCCTGATTCGAAAAATTTTGGAGGAAAAGGAGGCGAAGCGAAATGGTGTGAGAAGTGCAAGAAAAAGCACTTTGGGAAATGTAGTGAGGATGTAACCTGCTACAAGTGTGGAAAAATTGGACATTTTGCCAATGAGTGTCCGTCCAACAAAAGGATGTGTTTTGGTTGTAATGAAGAGGGGTACATTTTGAAACACTGTCTGAAGAAGAAGGAGGCAGCTAAACCCAACATTCCACCAAAGCTGAAGGCGAGAGCCTTTTAGATGACACTTGAGGCTGTAAAGGATGAAGCTGATGTCACTTCAGGTACCTTTCTCATAAACGAAGTACCTGCTCAAATTTTGTTTGATTCTGGAGCGAACTACTCCTTTATTTCGCATGAGTTTGGTAGAAAACTAGCTTTGCCTGTCGATAGACTAGATAATGCTTTGTTAGTCGAAGTTGCTAGTGGCAAGTTTGTACCTATTAGCCATCGTATGAAAAACATCTTAATTGAATTGAATGGGAATAAGTTTCACGAGGAATTATTGCCTATCGAACTTAATAGTTTCGACATCGTGTTGGGGATGGATTGGCTTAGCGCCAACGATGCCGAGATTTTATGCAAGAAGAAGATAGTAAAAGTAAACCCTCCATGAAAAAAGTCATTTATAGTGTACGTGGACAAACGCCGAGTAAATTCTGGAATCATTTCCCTAATGAAAGCCAGAAAATGTTTGACCAAGGGATGTACATCATATTTAGCATTCGTGGTCGATGCTAAGAAGGAAAAGAAGGTGATGCAGAGTATTCCAGTGGTGTATGATTATCCAGTAGTATTTCCCGAAGATCTTCTTGGATTACCACCTGATAGACAAGTGGAGTTCAGAATAGACTTATTACCAGGAACCACGCCAATAGCAAAAGCACTGTACTGATTAGCACCAACGAAGATGAAGGAGCTGATGATGCAACTTCAAGAGTTATTGGACAAAGGTTCCTTTAGACCTAGTTCATCACCCTGGGAGCTCCGGTGTTATTCTTAAAGAAGAAAGACAGGAGCATGATAATGTTCATTGATTACAGAGAGCTGAATAAGGCAACGATAAAGAATAGATACCCGTTGCCAAGGATTGATGACATGTTTGATCAATTGTAAGGTTCGAGCTATTTCTAGAAAATCGATCTAAGGTCAGGATATCATCAGCTAAAAGTGAGAGAGCAGGATATCGAGAAGACTGTGTTAAGAACAAGGTATGGACACTATGATTCTTGGTTATGTCGTTTGGACTAACCAATGTTCCAACAGTGTTCATGGATTTAATGAACAGGGTCTGCAATCCATTCCTTGATAAATATGTGATAGTGTTCATAGATGACATTCTGATTTACTCGAAAAGCCAAGAGGAGCATGGCAGACACTTGCAAGAAGTGTTAGAAGTTTTGAAGAAGGAGGAGTTGTATGTAAAGCTCTCCAAATGTGATCTTTGGATTCGAGAAGTGCAATTCTTGGGTCACGTGGTCAACCAGGAAGAGATAATGGTTAATCATAAAAAGAACTACCCCACTCATGATTTGGAATTAGCAGTGGTAGTTTTTGCTTTGAAAATATGGAGGCATTACCTCTATGGCACGAAGTGAAAACTTTTCACTCATCATAAGAGTCTCCAATATCTCTTTAATCATAAAGAATTGAATATGAGGCAACGATGCTGGCTAGAGTTACTTAAGGACTATGACTGTGAGGTACTTTACCACCCTGGTAAAGCTAATGTTGTTGCTGATGCTCTCAATCGGAAAGTCAATGTTGAGAGAAAGAGGCCAAGGGCGTTGAGAATAGAAGTTGTCTCGACAATTGTGGAGATTATAAAGAAAGCTCAAGAGGAAGGTTAAGAAAAGAACGACCGAAAGAAGGAACGTTTGGGTAAAACGTTAGTGTTCGGTATAAACAGTCATGGACTGAAGGTATTCCAAGATCGGATTTAGGTACCTAATACAGGAGGAATAAGAGATCTTCTGATGGAAGATGATCACAAGACCATGTACTCGATTCATCCTGGCAGCACTAAAATGTATAGGGACCTGAAACCCTACTACTAGTGGCCGACAATGAAGCTGGATGTAGCAAAGTATGTGGTCGAGTGTGTCACTTGTGCGAGGGGTAAGGCACAACATCAGAAACCATATGGGAGTTTAGAACCTTTCCCTATACCTATGGGAAAATGGGAAGACATCGCAATGGATTTTGTCACTAAAATACCCAGGACAAAGAGCGGTCACGACATGATTTGGGTGGTCGTGGATCTTTTCACCAATAGTCCACACTTCATAGCAGCCAATGAAAAATGGTCTATAGTTAAGCTTGCGAATGCTTACGTGAAGGAAATTATGAGACTTCACGGTGTTCCTCTAACAATTGTATTAGATGGTGATAGTCGTTTCACGTCACGATTCTGGAAAAGTCTACAAGAGGAAATGGGTACCAAGTTGTGTTTAAGTACAACTTACCATCCACAGACTGATGGCCAGAGAAAGAAGGATACAAACACTTGAATATATGCTGAGAGCATGTACCCTGGAATTCCTAGGTAACTGGGATGAACATTTACCTTTGGTAGAATTTTCTTACAATAATAGTTTCCACGCTAGCATAAAGATGGCACCTTATCATGCTTTGTACGGACAGAAGTGTCGTACGTCGTCTTGTTGTCTTGAGGCTAGAGAAAAGAAATTTATGGGACCCGAGATGGTCCATCAGACTGCTGGGAAGTTGAAAGTGATCAAGGAAAGAATGTTAGCAGCTCAAAATCGTCAAAAGAGCTATGCTGACAAAAAGCGAAGACCGATGACTTTTAAAGTTGGAGATTCGGTTTTGCTTAAAGTATCGCCGTGGAAGGGAATTATAAGATTTGGTAAAAGGGGAAAGTTGAGCCCAAGCTTAATTGGACCATTTAAAGTTCTTCATAGGATTGGGAACCAAGCTTACAAGCTAGAACTACCAGAAGAACTAGATGGTATTCATAATACTTTTCATGTGTGTTATTTGAGGAAGTTCACGGGAGAAGTTCCCAATATAATTCCAATTTCTGAATTGAGAATAGATGAAAACAAAAGCTTAATTGAAGAACCTGAGGCAATTGTTGACCGAAAGACTAAGAAGTAATGACGCAAGATGGTCGTATTAGTGCTTGTCCGTTGGAAACATACGAATAGGCCAAATCTCACTTGGGAGACGGAGAGTGACATGTTAAGTCGATATCCGCATATGTTTGTTGATGTGTGATTTCGGAGACGGAATCATCCTAAGGGGGAGAGAATTGTAACGCCCGCGTTTCTAGGCTAGGCATTAACATTGATGTAATAGTCTAGTTTGACCTTTGTAACTCTTTTTGAAGTAATAATGATGAAATATTTGGGTATTATTTGAATTATGTGAATTATGTGTTTATTTGCTTAATTATTATATTTAATGAATTAAGAATAAAATAAGCGTCAAAATTAAAGAATGAGATAAGCCCGATATCTCTACATAAAGTTGTAGTGGTAGAAACAAGGATTCCATAGATATAAAGAATGCTGAAATCCGAGTTATAATGAAGAAGTTATGACCTGTCGAAGTTTCGCGACAGAACAAACACGACCATGAGTGACGTAAAATATGAATTTAAGATAGAGTGATATCTAGCCTTAGTGATCATAATTAAAGTCGTAGATTATGTTAAACCGAGAGCGTGCATAAAATGAACACCCAAATCTGACTTCGTATGAGGAAGTTATGATTTTCTGAAGTTTCGACTTAGCGGTATGCAGCCCGAATACTCAAATATGAGATCAAGTGATTTTTAGCCGAAACGATCTAAACATGAATCGAAGCTCTCATCGATAGTAGTCCAATAGTAAAAAGACAGACGAAAACGGACGCCGGATGAAGAAGTTATGAATTTCTATTGGAGTTTTCCTTTCCCGGCCTACTAAAAATAATATAATAGTAATATATTTATAATATATTAAAAATAAATTCAAAATTAGCCGACAGAGTCTAAACGAAAGTTGTAGATCTTGTTTTTACCTACTCGTAGATATAAAGAACGTCGAAAACGGAGTTCGTAAGCGAAAGTTATGAATTTTTAAAGTTCAGGGCGCGAAACCCCAAAACTGTCAGTGGCCACGACGTGGAAATAATGCCTACAACGTGGCATATTTTCTGATGCCTCCTGGAGTCTGCCAGACCCAAATTGCGATGACGCATGCGGTGAAGATCAAGCCCACGACGTGGAAACACTGTCCACGACGTGGAAAATGAAACATTTGTCCTATAAATAGATTTGAAGGGGCAGCCGGCCAAGGTTGCTAATTCATCCTTCTCTCACCCATATTACCTCGATTTACGTGCAAAGAAGTACCCCTAAACCCCGATATCATCTCGAGACCCAAAGCAAGTCCCGAAGCCCGAATATCCCGAGAAGAAAAGAGTTTCCCAGCTGAAGCTCTGCCCGCGAGAAGTCCGGTGTGTGAAGATATCCCGGATCCATCGAAGAATTTCCATTGGAAGAGCTGAAGTGTTGTCCAAGCATCGTCTTAACAAGTGAGTGTGTAGTCACTTTCTTCTAACACATAAATACGAAGTATTTGCTTTGAAATACGTGTTATGTGTAAATATATATTGTTGTTTATTTGAAGTAAGTGTTTATTCCTTTTCTTCTAACACACTGATACAAAGTATTCTATATAAAATACGTGTTATGTGTTTATACATTATTTGTTCATTTTGAAATAAGTGTTGAATAAATGTTTTATACAAATTTTAAACTATATATGTATTTTAGCTACAACAATGTTGGGTTAGAACATGGGTAGGTAGTTGTCGTGTGATAAAATGATGAGAGGTCTCGTCGTTGTTGTTTCTAAATCAGTCATCTAGCAGAGTTTAGATGACGACCACGGATTTTTCTAGACAGTCTAGTGGAACGCTAGCAGGCTCGCCACCTGTAGGTGTTAATGAACTTGGGTGTTCATTCGATGTACTCCGTCCCCCTCATGGTTACCTTATTTGACTTATATTGTTGAGGAACCCCCGAAGCATGTGTTGTCGCCCCGATGAAATATTCTTAGACTAGGTCCCTTGTGTTAGTTGTTTTAAGGACGTAAAGTGAGAATAACGGGAATGAGTAATTGGGTTATTGTTGGTTGATGAAAATTAATTTAATTATTTATTGTGGGTTGAAAACCCTATATGCTCACCAGGCTCTCAAGCCTGACCCACTCAGTTTTCTTTGTATTACAGGTAGTGGCGCCAGAGCATAAGTTGAATGACTTATCAAGTTATTTTTGGATTATAGACCTGTTGTGTTATATAAATGTTGTAAAGTCTGTATCGTAATGTTTATGCTTTTGGTCTGTTTCTCGGAACATGACATCCCGAGTATTGTAATATAATACAAAATACATTTCTTTAAGAAATGCTTTGGTAAATCTTATTTTTATCATATTTTGTTTTGGGAACAAATTTCGCAACTCTTTTAATCAAAGAATTACTGTGAAATCATTTTAAAAGAATAAATTAAACCGGTCTTTTCTGACCATGATTTTAGGGATGTCACCTATCCAGGATCCTGGTTGTTAAAGGATTTTAGGATCCCGAACATACATCAGGTTCCTGAACATCGTCATTATCATTTCCTAAAAAGATTAACGGCTATAGTTCTTGTTTATTTCGCACATGTGTAGAAATGTTCAACATCGGACTCATTCACAACGAAGAATCTCTCCAACCATGCTTATAACCTGGGAATACCAAGTCAAAGCACGTTGCAAATACCAGCTCAACAGGATCCTGAAAATCTCAGATTTATAGTTACTTAATGGACCTTCCAGACAGAAGGAAACTCCGGATACCTCTAAAAATAACACCTCTCGGATCATCAGCCATGGTAATCCAGGATACCTGGGATTCTAGGATCCTCCTCTTCTGATCTTCAATAGTGGATTCTTCGCCATGTTGAAGACGGTAAAGCAACAACTAAATCAATAACAGGACGATGCTCAAGGACATAGAAAGAATGAGGGTGGAGATCCCTAAACCCCAAGTACTAGCACCCTTGATCTTGCAACCCATGATCCTGAACCGTCACAATACAGGATCCTCAGGAAACTGTCGGGAGACAGGATCCTTAACACCAACCCCTGCTCCCACTTGGTGTGAAACTCCAAACAAGCGACCCCATGTAATCCATGATCCGAAAGAAACCTTCATCGCTCCTAATAACAAGGATCCTAATAACTTCGTGAATAATAAAACTTTTAATACTAATTCTATGGAACTTGATGAAGGATTAAGCCATGGAACTTCAACAGTTAAGGAAGATGATCTCAAGCGTACCGGGAATAATCCAACCAATACCAGAACCATACCCCGTAAGCCATAGGATCTCGAAATTTGCTCCTGTGATAGACGATACTGATGTTCCAAAACGATTCCAAACTCCTAACATGAAGCCATGTAATGGAACCACGAATCCTGAACAACACATAGCGCAATATAGAGAGATAATGGAGATCATTCCTATTTCACCAACATTAAAGGAAGCATGTTTATGCAAAGGCTTCGCATCGACTCCTACAGGACGAACCTTAAAATGGCTTCTTAATGTTCCTCCTTACTCTATTACTTCATTTGCACACTTAGTCAATATTTTCAACAATCGATTTTCTTGTAGCATGACATTCGAAAAGATCACTTGTGATCTTTATCGGGTGGTCCAGGATCCTAAGGAATCCCTTAGGGAATTTATGAACAGGTTTGGCAGGGAAGCTTTGAGTATCCCCAACATCGACATGGTAACTGTTATAGAAGCCTTAAAAATGGGTCTAAAGGACTCTCATTTCAATGAAGACCTTGTAATGATTCCATGCAAAAGGATAGATGAGTCAGAAGTAGAGCACTAAGGTTTATCTAGTTGGAAGGGGACAAGGAGATCCAGAAGAGGAGCAACCCTCCAAACTCATACGATAACCCCAATAGGAAGACCGGCTCCTTGGTCCAAAGATCCTGCAATTAAAAACCATATTCCAAACCTGATCATCATAGTTTTAATGTCGTTGAAGATGAAGTAGGGGCAGATGAATTTCCTAAGATCACTAAATATTATTTTTTGTGGATGTTTCAGGACTAATCCATGCTAAGCAGGATTTTGGTAATAAAGCAAGATGGCCAACGAACGGAGAAAAGCCCATCCACTGGAAGGATAAGTCCAGATGGTGTGCATACCATGAAAACTTTGGCCATGTTACAGAAGATTGTATAGCCTTCAGGAAGGAGATCAACCACCTCCTAAGAAAAGGATACCTTAGATGGATACTAGGGAGAAGAAAAGAAAGATCCAGAAACAAGGATCAGGATCCTCCTAAGATCCTAGGAAACTAGGATCCCCTCGTGCAAACGCCAAGCTAATCAATGTTATCTTTAAGGGTTCTAACATTTTTGGAACTTCTTATTTTGTAGGAAAAGGAATGACAAGGTGTCTAAATTAGAGAAAGAAGAAAAATCCTAGAAGAATATGTCGATCACAAATGAGAAGGAGACGACCTTTGACAAAACAGATAGAGAAGATATCCAAGATACCCACCATGACATATTTGTGATTACTCTCTACATCGCTAATCACTTTGTTAGAAGGATCCTGGTGGACGAAGGATCATCAGTGAACATCATACTCTTAGATTCTCTTAACGGGATGAACATCCTAGAATCCAAGATAATATAGAGATCCTCATTACTAATAGGATTCAACGATGAAACAAGGCATACTATTGGAGAGATCAAGCTACTTGTATACATTGAAGGGGTAAATTATATGCAACACTTTTGTGTTGTTAATGCTTTGTCTTCCTACAATGTTATATTATGTAGGCCCTGGATCCATGACAAGAAAGTGGTTCCATCGATGTACCAACAATGTGTGAAGATGCCTATCCCTTGGGGGCAATGAAGATCATCGGTGATCAACAAGAATCCAAAGAATGCTAAAAGACCTCAATGAATCCTTCATAAATACCATGACAAGCATATAAATTAAAACAGGGCACAAGGTGTACTAGAAGAAAAAGCAAATGATGAGAAGGAAATGCCCCTAAACCCCAAGGATCTTGAAGCCAATGTCCTCATAGGATCCTCAATACCAGAAAAAATCAAGCAAGAACTAATAAAAGACAGAAGAAAGACCATTGCTTGGAAGCATGGGGATATGAAACGTATAGATTAGAAAAATTATAACTCATAAAATTAACATTCATCCTTGTTTCAGAGCTATACATTATAAGATAAAAAAGTTCACACCCGAAAGGGACCAAATAATCCAAGAGGAAGTTGAAAAACTTCTTAAGACATGAATGGTCAAAGAAGTCAAGTTCCCAAGATGGGTAGCCAACATGGTGGTAGTACAAAAGAAGAACGGAAAATGGTAAGTATGTGTGGACTACACGGATCTTAATAAGGCTTTCTCTAAGGATCCTTTCCATTTTGTTGGATTAATGTCTAAGTCCATAACTATAATTGGTAAGACTTGACCCGACCCGGCATGGTCCATTTGGGTTGCATACCATCATGCACTTGGATAGACTATAATGAGAGAAATAAGACACTTATGGTTATTAATATATTATAAGTTCTAGTATATTAATAATAAGAATAATAAGATTATTTAATTAGTATTGATCAAGAATTAATCTAGGATTAATTAAGTGATCAAAAGAAGACTAATTAAATATATGGGTTGATTGTGTAAATCATCCATACTTGTATAGTGGGCTAATGCTCCATGGATAATCAAGTTGGGCTAAAACCCATAGGATGGTCCATGGATGCTCCATGGTGTATTTGTACCCATGGATCATGGAAATGAAAGGCCATGTCAATTAGGGTTTACATGGTGTAACCCTAACTATATAAGCATCTTATTCTTGACCAAAATCGGCCACTAGTGTGTGAAAAGAAAGGGCTAGCCGATTTCATGAGTTGTAGAATTCTCTCAAGCTATTCTAAGTGTTTTGGTGATTGTGATTCCACTTGAGGCTTCCACACTATTGGGGCTAAGCTCTTAAAGCTTGAAGACATCAAGCTACAACAAAAGGTATGTATTCTATCTTATTACACTCATTGATTTGTATGCTAGATTAGGATAATACCTTGGTTGTTCTTATTTGCATGAATAATAGAGAAAACATAGATCCAAGCTATTTAGGGTTGCATGTACACTTAGGAGTGTTAGAATGCTCAAAACCCAACACATTTGCCACACATCGACTCCATGATAGATGCCACAACATGCCATGTATTACTCACATTCATGGATGCCTCGTTTGGATTCCAACAAATATAAATGGAACAGTCCAATCAAGAGGACACTACCTCTATAACCCCTACATTCAAAACCGAGAGACACCATGGAAGTCTACACTAATGACATGGTCCTCAAATCCAAAAGATATGAAGATTAGCTCATGGATCTTAAAGAAGTCTTCGATATGTTAGATGAATACAACATGAAGCTGAACCCGCCAAAATATCACTTTTGAATGAAGACAAGCAATTTCCTTGGTTACATGGTCACCAAGAGGGGGATAGAAGTGATTCCAGGCCAAGGATCTTTGGATGGGGAACCACTCCTCCTACATCTTTTACTATCTTCAGATGCTATAAGGATTGTTCTGGACAAGGACATTGATGGCAAACAACAACTTGTTTACTATGTAAGTAAAAGTCTTCTGGATCCTGAAACCAGAGATGTCAGGTAGGATGGCAAAGTGGTCCGTGAAGCTAAGCGCATACGACATTAAATATGTACCAAGATCATCAATAAAGTCGCAAGCACTAAAATACTTTGTGGCTGATTTTAGTGATGATCTACAAGTTGAAGTTAAATTAGAAAGCAAAGAACTCCAAAAAGAAGAAAGCATGGGAAGATGGATGCTCTTCACTAATGGAACCTCAAACCTTAGAGGAACACGTCTAGGGATCATACTAAAATCGCCACAAGGGGACATCATACCCCAGACAATTAGCTGTGAATTTGATGCAACCAACGACGAAGCTAAATATGAAGCATCGATTATGGGATTGCAGCTGGACAAGGATCTCCAAATCATGGATCTTCAGGTGTATGTTGATTTGTTATTAATAACTAACCACTTTAATGGATTCTATGTAGTTAAAAGTGAAATACTAGCACTATACCTTCAAATTCTTAAAAAAATAGCCTTCGAATTTGAAGCTTTTAGTATAATTGAGTTCATACAAAAGATAACACCGAGGCAAACACATTTACCAACTTAGAGTCTTCCCTCAGGATCTCGCGAGAAACCAGGATCCCAATAATCTACATGATGATCCTGGCGATAGAAGATCCCTCCAAGAGACCAAATTGATTGGTTTTGAGTATAACTACAAATCCTATGTGTTCATGCAACCCTATAAACTTTGGATCTAGGTTTTCTCTAGTTGAACATGCAAACTTGAATACAAAAGAGAAACCCTAATACGCATCTATGAAACTCAAAATTAACTTAATACTAGGGTTTAGATACATACCTCAATTGTTATGTAGTAATAACAATTAATCCTTGTAGATCTTGAACTCTTGAAAGAAAGTGCCTCAAATATGACACCTTTAATGGATTACAAACACTCTTTGCAACAGGATGGGAGGAGAGAAGAAGGATTTCTCTTAGAAATTTGGATCTTCTAGTGTTATTATCAAGTGGCCAAAAATCCCAAGGGTTAGGCTCCTTTTATACTTGTGGTTGCTTAGTCCCAAAGCTAGGGTTTCCAGGTGGAAACCCTAATTTCCTGCTTAAGGGCTAAGCAACCCATGGACTCCTCATCTAGAAGCCTTAGAAGAAAACTTATAGGGCCTTCCTATAATTTTCATCCACTCCTATCTAAGGAGTCCAATAACCATATTTCACAACTATCAATCAATTGCAAAATAACGCATGTAATTTTAATGAATTCCTTTAATCCCAAAATTAATTCCAAATGAATTTATGATTAAATATTAATTAAAAAACATGATTTCCATTTAATATATTATTCTTATAACATATTAATAAATCATTCATATCAATTATTATTCCAAATAATAAATTCAACTTCTCTCCAAAAGTCATCCTGTCAAGTTGCAAGAGTGAAGGCAACCCAAAAGGACTGTGTTACTATTAATTCAAGTATATACCAATTACAGTTATGAGCTTAGACATCTAATCCAACAGTCTCCTACTCGGATAAGTCTAATAACTATAATTTCAAGTATAACCTCAAAAATTGACCAGCACATTGTAGCTCTCAAAAGCCGCTGTCAAACTCTGGCCTAGTCAGTTACATGTCCTAAGATAAGGGATCGTATAAACCTCCATTCTGCAAGATATCATGTGGACAAATGACACGGAATATAATGATTCTCATTGTCTAATAGTTTGTTTCCCGATTTCTGATTTGTAATGACAGAAAACTTAATTGGCCATCAATTCAGTCATGACCGGGCCGGACACATAAGTCAACACCAAATCATCGATGGGCCAAAGCTATCACTTTTCCCCTTAGGGAAAAAGGAACAGATAAACATTAACTTATATGCTTGTATTATTTACTCATCAAATCATACACAATAATATGTTTTATAACATCAAGTTACTAATGTATTTACGCATTATCAATGAACAACCAACTCGTATATAACAACTCATAAATCTTGGTTTCAAGATTATACAATATTATCGTCTTGGAATTACTCGTGATAAATTCCATGAAGTAATTCTCTGAGTGTGGATTAATCTAATACTCAAATCTTCATTTCAGAAGTACTCATGAATATTGCAGCAATCCATTGCTATGTGTAAGCACTTAGACAGTCTACAATTCAATTCATGACATCCTTAAATCAGTACTCACTTCCAAAGTATGATCGACTTTGGATGCTTTGAATAATCCAATTATTCGGGAAGTAAAACATGCAAAGTTGAAACACAAAGATAAACAATTAACAAAAGATAGTAAACAATACTCATAAATAAATCTCCATTTATTCAATCATCAAATGTCAATTACATTTATTTGTTACAAGTTTCTAAATATCTATCGAATCACTAAAATTAATATCAGCCTTCAGACCAATGCCCCTAGCATGCTGAACGTGCTTGATCCTACTATTTTGGTAAAAAAATCGACTAAGTGGATATCAACCAAATTGCATGAGAGGCTGTGGTGTTGTAGGTGAAGTAATTAACGAATTTAGAACAAGATTACACAAGAGATTTATAAGGAAAGCCATTGATCCATGTTAGGATATCTGGTATAAAACCTTGGGAGGTGATAATCATCACCTGCCTTGTTTGATTTTATTAACTGAAGAAAGAATTACAAAGACAACCATGATAATACGATTACAAATGTTAAAGTGATACTAAATGAGTAAGGTGTCAGAGAATTCTTCCCATTGTGTGTGTTTTATAGGTGTATTTATAGTCTAGGTTAAGTAACTAAATCTCTGATATTTCCGTGATCCTACCGAATTGGTATTTACAACGTGCTTTGACTTGGTATTTCTGGGTCATAAGCCTGGTTGGACTAATTCTTCATTGTGAATGTGTCCTATGTTGACGATTTCTGCACATGTGATAAATAAACAAGAAATATAGTCATTAAACTTGATAGGAAATAATAACAGCGATGTTGAGGATCCTTAGATATCTTTTAGATCTCGGATCCTAGATAGGACTGAGGATCTTGGCCCTAACAATTTCCCCCAAATTATACCTCCAAAATATTTGAATTGATTTCAAGTGTTTAAAGTGTATAATTTAATTAATTGAACATAAAGGATTCGAAATTCGAACACTAATGAATAGAATTGTATCCATTCAAAAGATATGATTATATTGCCAAACCACTTTTCTCTCCTTGGTTTGGAGCTAAATTTCTTTCTCATTTATTCTTATTTTTCATTTTTGTTGATTATAGGTAAAGAGGTACTCCATTCTCGCTCGAGCATCCTTGATTTTCTGACGAGGACTTCATCGATCAGAGGATCCTATCTTGTTAAGAGATCTGTTTTTTTATGATGACGATATTGAGTCCTTAAAGTGAATCGAGGCTTTTCCTTCCGATGTTATTTTCAAGCCTTTTGATACTAAGACCCAACCCGACTTTGTCTCCCCTACTTAGGTTTGGTCCCATCCAAACTACGCTCATTATCTGGAGGACCTACTTTAGGTTCATTGATTGAATGAATCTAAGTATCTATACATTCGATTTAGCAAAGTTAGCCCACTTTGTGATCTCCAAACTTTTGGGTCTTGTCATTTCCTACTCAGAGTCAAAACAAGTAAATCACATTTTATTTTGAAATCAAAACAAAATAAAGGTTCTTGGAAAGAGAAATATTTTTTTGTGAAACGTGAATCCATCCTCGACGGTGATCTCCTGCCAAGAAATTAGGATAGAAAGAATAGGATTTTATTTTACTTCGTTGATGATGTAAAATTCACACTTCCTTGTTTTTTTTATGCAGCTTTCAAGTTTGAGGATCCCGTCCCTGCTGCTGAATATACCAAGAGACGATTGGGAGTTTCCTTGCTTTTCCTGAGACTGAAAGATCCATTAGGTTCGAAAGGTAAATATGCTATTGCCCCCATGTCGAAAGGTATAGTTCCTTTATTTGTCTATTTTTTATTTTTCATGAATGATCCTGAACTTATTTAGCTCCTTTGTTATGTTTAGGATCCAAGGCTACACACTCTAGTGCTTCGTCCACCCTTGTTGATATCGACTCCACCAAGTCTGATGACGATATTTAGTCCTTAAAGTGAATCGAGCCTTTTCCTTCCGATGTTATTTTCAAGCCTTTTGATACTAAGACCCAACCCAACTTTGTCTCCCCTACTTAGGTTTGGTCCCATCCAAACTACGCTCATTATCTGGAGGACCTGCTTTAGGTTCATTGATTGAATCAATCTAAGTATCTATACATGGGATTTAGCAAAGTTAGTCCACTTTGTGATCTCCAAACTTTTGGGTCTTGTCATTTCCTACTCAGAGTCAAAACAAGTAAATCACATCTTATTTTGAAATCAAAACAAAATAAAGGTTCTTGGAAAGAGAAATATTTTTTTGTGAAACGTGAATCCATCCCCGACGGTGATCTCCTGCCAAGAAATTAGGATAGAAAGGATAGTATTTTATTTTACTTCGTTGATGATGTAAAATTCACACTTCCTTGTTTTTTTTTATTCAGCTTTTAAGTTTGAGGATCCCATCCCTGCTACTGAATATACCAAGGAGACGATTGGGAGTTTCCTTGCTTTTCCTGAGACTGAAAGATCCGTTAGGTTCGAAAGGTAAATATGCTATTGCCCCCATGTCGAAAGGTATAGTTCCTTTATTTGTCTATTTTTTATTTTTCATGAATGATCTTGAACTTATTTAGCTCCTTTGTTATGTTTAGGATCCAAGGCTACACACTCTAGTGCTTGGTCCACCCTTGTTGATATCGACTCCACCAAGTCTGGTGGCCAACTTGTGGTGAATAGGAGAAGAACTCATCTTCTCTTCCTCCTGAGAGAACCTCGATAAATCTGATCGTCAATACTCTTGGATCCCGAAAAACGAAGTCCGGTGAGAGCCCTGGGCTGGACAAGACGCTGAGGAAGTTGCTCTCTATCGGGCAATCGTGATCTTTTACAAGTTACTTGATCATGTTTCTTGATCCACCGAAGATCTAAAGGTTAAGCTTGATCGGGCGGAGCATGCGCTGGAGACCGAGGAGTTGCTTTCTAAGGTTAATAGCAGTGTTGTTAAGGTCAACTGAGAGGTAAAGATAAAGGTGGCAGAGGATGTGGAGAATGCATGATCCTAGAATGTGGAAGATTGGCATGAAACCCTTGCTATGTTGACTGGTGAGCTCGTAAATGTTAGCCAGGATCCTATAGAGAAGAGAAGAAAGAGACAGATTATATCCCATTTGGAGGTGATCAAACCTTGAATTAATGTTATATACTGGGGAGGATCCCAACTTGTGACGTATAGCGTGGGAAATATCCTTGTTCATGAAATTTTATGATTCATATGTATTTTCTGGGGAAAGATCCCAATGTGTGATAACATAAAGATGTTATAAAACTTATGTAATTTATGGGGTAAGATCCCAACGTGTGATGACATGAAGATTTTATAAACCTTTAGTAATTTCTGGGCTAAGATCCCAACGTGTGATAACATGAAGATGTTATAAACCTTAAGTAAATTATGGGGTAAGATCCCAACGTGTGATAACATGAAGAGGTTATAAACCTTAAGGATCTTAACTTATGTTCAAAGATAAGAGGGTCGCCAAGCCACTGAAGTGTGAAATGATCCCCTTATCCACATCCCATAGTTAGATATCGTACGCCCAGGCGAGGTGTATAAACCTTAACTGGTGCGAAAGAGGTAATTAAATCTTTAAACCTTATAGGGATTAAGTACCCTTAATCGGAGGAGATATGATCAGTCTCTATTCGTAGTGGCTAGGATCCTTGAGTTTCTACATGTTGCAAGTGTTAGCTTGGGGTGGGCGTTAGCTTGGCTAATGCCCATTCGATGCTTATGGCTGTAGTGTTCTTGGAATAAAGATATACAAAGGAAAGAAATGAGAGTAAGGAGTAGGCATGTACCTCGCCTTGGTTGTGATGCAATGTAACTAAAACGACTTACATAAAGTGCACTCTGAGCAGTATAAAATTCCAGGATCTTGGCAGGATGCTAGCCACTATGCCCCCTTTCATGCTTCTGAATCAGTGAGATATGCATCATAGTTATGATCATGCAGGAAGGCATTTTTCTTTATGGTTAGCCAATAGTATCCTATCATTAACACTTTAGGACATAAGGATCTGCCCCCAGTGTAGTTGCCACAATCCGCTTCATGTATGTCTTTTAGAATTTATGTAACTTCGTGATCTTCCAAACATCTAAGATATGGACATGCCATAGTTTTCCTGTATAATTTCCCTTGGATCATCACAAAGTGTGAGGCCCTAATATTGAAGTCTCTATCGCTTTTCTCTTCCTTTGGAATCATAGCATTTTGGAGATATTCCACAATGGAGTGGATGCAGGATCTTAAACTTTGTGGAGGATCTTGAATATTGGGATCAAGCCCCTGATTATTAGGATCCTGGTGAGGGGGTTGAGGATCAGGATCTTCGATTGCTGCTAGGTTGGTCGCATGATCATGGTCGTTTGGGTCATTTGGTCTATTGGAGGGATCTTTTATAGCCGGGACCATTATATGGTTTATTGGGATCCTGGTCTTTGGCGGGATGTTAAGGGAAGATCCTAAGTTGATTGATGCGTCTGCCTCATCGTTTTCTTCTCTAGGAACTTGATTCAGACTAACAGCTTCAAATTCGGAGGCTAAATTTTTAAGAATTTGAAGGTATAGTGCTAGTCTTTCACCTTTAACTGCATAGGATCCATTAAAGTGGTTAGTTATTAAAAAAATTGACATATACTTGAAGATCCTTGATCTATAGATCCTTGACCACCTGTAACCCCATGATATATGCTTCTTACTTTTCTTCATTGTTAGTTGCATTGAACTTATAACTAACTTCCTGGGTAGGATGTCCCCCTATGGCGATTTTAGTATGATCCATGGGCTTTCTCTTCTAAAGTTGCAAGTTCCATCTACGAAAAGTGTTTATTTTCCCACGCTTTCTTCTTTTTGGAGTTGTCGAATTTCCAATTCTACTTCAGCTTGTAGATCATCACTAAAATCAGCCACAATGTCTGCTAGTACGTATGACTTTTTGAGGATCCTAACTCATATTTGATGTCATATGTAATGAGCTTTATTGACCACTTAATTATTTTATCTAACATTCCTAGATTTCTCATGAAATTCTTGATAAGATAATTAGTTTTGACATGTATAGTTTGAGTTTCAAGATATTGTATTAATTAGGTAGAAGTTGTAACTAGTTCAAGTAATAGTTTTTCAAAGTAAGAGTACCTGGTTTCATGATCCAATAGACTTTTATTTACTTAGTAAATAGAATGTTGTTTTCCATAAAGATCATTGGCCAAAATAGCACTTACAACATCTGAAGATACATAAAAGTATCAGAGGAGTGGTTCCCCATTCGAAGATCCTTGGTCAGGACTCGCTTCATCAGGTAACCAAAGAACTTGCCTGCCTTTATTCCAAAGCGACATTTGGACAGGCTCAACATCATATTGTATTCATCTAATATATCGAAGGCTTCTTGAAGATCCCTGAGGTGATTTTTAGCTTTCTTAACCACCATGTTACCGATGTAGACTTCAATGGTGTCCCCCAGTTTCTCTTTTGACAGCTTGTTGACTAGCCTTTGGTATGTTGCACCTTCATTTTTAAGACCAAATGGCATGGTATTATAACAATAGATACATGTTAGAGTTATGAATATTGTATCCTCTTGTTTGGATGGTTCCATCTAGATCTATTGGAATCCCGCTGATGCATCCATGAATGTTAATAATTTATGACTCGTTGCCACGTCTATCATGGAGTCATTCTTCTTCTGTACTATGACCACGTTGGCCATCCACCTTGGGAACTTGACTTTGTTGATCATCCCTATTTGAGAAGTTTTTCCACTCCCTCTTGAATGATCAGGTACCTTTCAGGTCCCAACTTCCATCTATTTTGATGTATGGGTCTGAAAGAAGGATCAATGTTAAGTTCTTGAGTTATAATATTCTTATATATACCTGTCTTGTCTTCATGTGCCCCTTGCTTTAATTGCTCTGCTTTCCTTGGTACTAAGGAAAGCTTCATCGAGGTCCCATAGCACTCTTTTGATTCCTGCTGATCTCCAAGGATCTTTATTGTCCCCCAAGGGGTAGGCATTTTGACGCATTGAGGGTACATTACAGGAAATGCTTTCACATCATGGATCTATGGTTTACCTAGTATAACACTGTACGAAGACAAAGCATTAGTAACATAAAAGCATAGCATAGAGTTTACCCCTTCAATGTAGATAGGTAGTTTGATTTCTATAATTATATGCTTTGTTTCAAAGCCGAATCCCATTACTACTGAGGGTCTTTTGATTGTCGCGGATTCTATGACGTTCATCCTAGTCAGGGCATCTAAGAGTATGATGTTCACCGAGGATCCTTCATCCACCGGGATCCTTGTGTTATCAGAGTCTTCTTCTACGGCCTTTCTTCTTGCTATTTTTGGATACCTCAGCGTGTCTTTTTTCTGTAGAGTAAGAAGTGCCACAAATATCAGAACCCCTAAAGATAACATTAATTAACATGGTGTTTGAAGGAGGGGATTCTAGTTTTTCCAAGATCTTTGCAAGATCCTGTTCTTTTTTCCTTCAATCTTTTTTTCGTCTTCTTAGGATCTCTTTAGGATGTCCTTTTCTTAGGAGATAGCTAATCTCCTTTCTGAGGGCTACACAATACTCAGTGATATGGCTAAAATCTTCATGGTATGTGCAACATTTAGACTTGTCTTTCTAGCCACTTGATTTCTCTCATTTCCTTGGCTACCTTGCCTTCTCTCCAAGATCCTACATGGTAATGATTAGACCTTATTCAATTCTAACAAACCTCAATGTTCTACTTCTAACTTTATCGTTTTCCTACACGAGGTCATTACGAGATCCTCATAAAAGGGAGGATCCTTCTTTAAATCCATCTTGGAGGCTTCTGTTGCTTGACTATGTCGATATTAGGAATATTGAGCTCTTCATTGTCAAACCTGCTTAAAAAATCTCTAAAGGATTTGTTAGGATCCTGGAGTACTCAATGGAGATCACTAGTGATCCTTTTGAATGTTCTGTTATAAGAAAATCGTCTATTGAAAAGATTAACTAAATGAGCAAAACAAGTACTAAAGAGGAACCCTGAGAAGCCATTTCAAGGTTGATCCTATGAGGGTGGAACCAAAACAGGCTTCCTATAGATGTTTGGGAATGGTGATGATCTCCATTCTTTCTCTGTATTATGCGACACATTCTTCAGGATTAGTGGTTCCATCGTAAGGCTTCATGTTGGGAGTTTGGAAGCGCTTTGGAACTTCAACTATTGCAGGAGAAAATCTTGAGATTCTGTGGCTCGTGGGAGATACCTCTGGTATAGTTTGGACCACTCCGGGTACACTTGAGATCATCTCCCTTAAGTACCGAAGTTCCTTGCCCCCATGAACGGGCTTATTCATGTATCAAGGTCCATAGAGTTAGTATTAAAAGTATTATTATTCTCGAAGTTACCAGGACCCTTCATATCAGGAGTGATGAAGATTGTGTCGGAATCCTGGATCACATGGGCTTGCTCATTTGGAGTTACACCCCAAGTGAGAGTAGTTGTAGGTGTTGAGGATCCTATCTCCCGACTGTTTCCTGAGGATCCTATCTCACAGCAATTTCCCGAGGATCCTACATCATCAAAGTTTAGGATCTTGGATTGCAAGATCGAGGGTGCTGCTCCTTAGGGTTTATGGATCTCCTCCCTAATTCTTTCCATCTCCTTGAGTGTATTCTTTCTTTCCTCCCGTTGTTGGTTTAGTTGTTTCTTTATCATGTTCACGATGGAGAAGAGTTCGTTGTTTGCGAAACATGAGGATCCTGGAATCTCCGGGATACCAAATTCTCGTGGTTGATGATCGGAGAAGTGTACTTTTTAGATGTATCCAGAGCTTTCCTTTAACTAGGAGGTCCTTTTGGAGGTGGCGGAAGATTTTTTTGAGGAAATGGGAGGAATAGAGAAAGAAGATAATGTTGGTTGTGTAGACATAATTTTCGAGAAATAAGAACACCACGGCCGCACGGTAGGCGCCAAATTGTTTTGTTAAAAGATCAACTAAGTGGATATCAACCAAATTCTACGAGAGGCTGTGGTGTTGTAGGTGAAGTGATTAATGAAATTAGAACAAGGTTGCACAAGAGATTTACAAGGAAAGGCATTAATCCTTGTTAGGATCTCTAGCATAAAACCTTGGGAGGTGACAATCATCACCTGCCTTGTTTGATTTTATTGATTGAAGAAAGAATTATAGAGATAAGCATGATAATATGATTACCAATGCTAAAGTGATACTAAATGACTAAGGTTTTAGAGAATTGTTCCTGTTGTGTGTGCTTTACAGGTGTATTTATAGAGTAGGTTAAGTAACTAAATCTCTGATATTTCCTGGATCCTGCTGAGCTGGTATTTAAAATTAACGTGCTTTGACTTGGAATTTCCAGGTCTTAAGCCTGGTTGGACTGATTCTTCGTTGTGAATGAGTCCCATGTTGACCATTTCTACACATGTTATAAAAAAACAAGAAATATAGCCATTAAACTTGTTAGGAAATAATAACAATGATGTTCAGGATCCTAAGACTCCTTTAAGATCTGGGATCCTGGATATGTTTAAGGATCCTTAGATATCTTTTAGATCTAGGATCCTAGATAAGATTGAGGATCTTGGCCCTAACACTTGGAAAGTCATGAAGCTATCAAAGTACCAAAGGATATACATGAAGGTGATTGTGGCGATCGTGTTGGGGGCATATCCTTATGCTCCTAAGTTTTAAGGATGAGGTACTACTAGCTAGCGATGAAGAATTGTGCCTTCTTACACGCACAAAGATTTGATATTTGTCAAATGCATAATAACATCCTTCATCAACTAGCAGAACCTTTACATTCTATCATCTCCCTTTGGCCATTCATGAAATTGGGAATGGATATAGTTAGCAAGTTACCAAAAGCTCCTAGTAGAATGTTCTTCATGCTAGTAATGACATACTATTTCTCAAAATGGATAAAGGCTGAAGCCTTTGTTCAAATATGAGACAAGGTGGTAGTCTCATTTATCAAATGTAATATCCCGACCAGGTTCGGGATCCTTGCCGAGATCATATGCGACAATAGATCCTAATTCATAAGCAAAAGGACTAGAGACTTCTGCACGAGTTAGGGAATTAATATGATAATTTCCACTCTTGTTCATCCTCAAGCTAATGGTCAAGCTAAATCCAACAACAAAATTATAGTCAACAATTTGAAGAAAAGATTAAATGAAACGAAAAGAAGATGGGTAGAAGAACTCCTTTTTGTCCTATGGTCAGATAGGACCACTTCAAAAACGACCACTGGCCAAACTCCATGCTCCTTAGTGTTTGTAACAAAAGTCATGATCCCAACTGAATTGGTGATCCCAATGATAAGATACTAATTACAGGTTCAAGAGAACAACAATAGGATCCTAGCTTATGATCTTGACACTATCAATGAACTCAGGGATCTTACTAGGATCCGCATTGCCGATCATCAACAAAGGATCGCTAATGCATACAATAAGAACATTAAAGTAATAATATTCCAAATATGCAACTTGGTCCTTAGGAATACATTCCAAAATACCAAGGATCCCAATGCAGGTAAATTGGCACCTAAATGGATAGGACCATATCTCATCGATTCAGAAGTAGGAAAGGGGGCATATTGGCTAGCTAATCTTGAAGGAAATGTTTTGCCAAGATCCTGAAATGTTATACATCTAAAATCATACTTCATGTAGTTGTATTAATCATTTTCCAACAAGCTCTAGGTACACACTCTCTACCCGTTACTTTTATTTAATCCTTTCATTTAATTTTTCAAAGACATTACTGACCTAAGCATCAGAGGGCATTAGCCAAGCTAGCGCCCACCCCAAGCTAATGTTTGAAACATGTAGGAATCTAAGGATCCTAATAACCACAAATAGAAACTGATCACCTCTCCTATGATTAAGAGTACTTAATACCCTCTAAGGTTAAAAGAGTTAATAACCTTTTTCATATCAGTTAAGGTTTCTACACCTCGTTTGGATGCACGATATCTAACTATGCAATGTGAATAAGGGGATCATCTCATGATTTAGTGACTTGACAACCCTCTTATTTCAGAACTTATGTTAAGATCCTAAAGTTTTAATATAAGGTTTATAACATTATCATGTTATCTTAAGTTGGTATCCTCCCCAGTAAATTTCTAAGGTTTATAACATTATCATGTTGTCTTGCGAGATGGGATTTTCCCCATTTATTATTTGAAATGAGATTTTCCCTAGTTATTATCTAAAGTTGGGATTTTCCCTAGTTTATCTGAAATGTGATTTTCCGTATTAATTATCTAATATGGGATTTTACCCAGTTATTTTGGGATTTTCCCTAATAGGGATCTTCCCTTGTCATTTTCTTTCACGGTTGAAAATCAAAATAAGGATTTTTAAAGATCTCCTAACAGGATACTTCTCTATGCAAACTCCAAAGATCATAGAGAACTAAAGGAATCGTAGCTCAAGACTTCTCCTAAGGCAAAAGGTTATAAAGCCTAAAGATTACCAGGTTCTATCTATCCTTATTTCTTAAGAACTATTTCCCTATATTATAACTAAAGGCTTGTCTTTATAAGGATCCTAACTACTTTGAAATGTTTAGCAAATAACTAACTATTGCAGATCATTGAGTTCGCAAGAGTTCTTGTAAAACTTGAACTCTTTAGGAACTTAACCATCTGAAGATCCTCATAAATCCTACTGCTACAATCACATCAAACATGTAAGCAAATAGATATAAACATCAACCACCAAGTGTGTGAAATATAAAAAGGTTGCCCACTAGTCCCCCCCCCCCCCAACAACAACAAACTGAAATATTGTCTACAAGCCAAAAATTTTAAAAGATGTTTTTAAAAAATCAAACCTATGCTTTGGTTTGATCATCCCCAGTTGGGGATATCTCTGTCTCTCCCTTCTTCTTCTTCTCTGCAGGACCCTAACCAACATCAATAAGCTTTCCAGTCAACTTAGCCAGGGCTTCACGTCATATGGCTACGTTCCAACATCCCGTATTCTCCATATCTTTTGCTAGCTTGAGCTTAGCCTTCCAGATAGCCACGACAACACTAGCCTTCGTTTCAACAATCACCTCATCCATCTCATCGGCATGCTCCTCCTTATTCTCAGACTTTTCCTTGCTTAATAGCTCCACCCTCCTCAAGAGATCCTCATTAGTTTCTCTCCACATATTCTCCCGTTCATTTAAGGCTAGTTCAGCCCTCTCAGCTTGGACTTCAAGTCAGCAAAGGCATGATCAGAGACCTGAAACAAGAATGACATCAGAGGTAATGAAATGTAAAATATTAAAAACAAAGTTACACTGGCACTTAGAGCCTGAGAAAAAGAAACCAACTCCAAGAGTGTGTCCTTAGCTCCGAGATTTTCCAAGCTTAATTCCATAGCCTCAACAGTTTTTATTTTACGGGATCCCAGAGTCTATACCGTCATATCTATGAAAGTTCTCTTGGGACAGAGAGAAGATGAGGTCTTCTCTTTCTTCACTACCAGTTGGCCACTAGACATGGTCGTGTCAAGATCGGATTGGGTAAAGCGGGCACTGGAATGTGTAACCTTGGATCCTAAACATAACCAAAAAGCCCTATGATTTCAGGATCCTTCACATTAGAGAAATAGAAAAAGATGAACTAAGGATCCTTACCCATCGACATGGGGGTAGTAGTAGAAGAACCTTCTTAGAGACTAGGTGGTTCGAATCGAAAAGATCTATCAGCCTCGGACCAAGCGAGAAAACTTGCAAAATTATCTTTCGTATCTTCAGCAGCGGGAGCAAGATCCTCAAACTTGAACACTGCATCGTAACAGATAAAATAAGAAAGTAAATCCTAGGATCCTTAAAGAATACCAAAACATCCTAACTTTTTAACCTATCTCAATGGCAAGGAACTTCTATTAGGAATGGAATCGCATCTCACAACAAAAAACCTTTCCTCCCAGGCGCCGTCGTTATGCTTGGATTTTAGAACAAGAAGTAGTTTGTTTGGTTTGACCTTGAACAAAAAACGGGAAGAGCCAAATGTGGAAAGATCATAAATAGAAGCCAACTATGATAAACCAATGTCCAAATTCTCAGACTGATTTAGGTGATCGACCCAATAAAGGATCCTCCAAACCGTTGACATATTCTGGATATACGAGATTTGGGTAACCTAAAAGAATTCAGAAATGATACTAGAGAAAGGATAAGTTAAACCTAGAGAAAAAGGGTGTCCCAGGAAGCCAACCCAGGTGGGTGAGGAAAAATCTAGTTGGACCGAAGCATCAAAGGGTTTGAAAACAACACCATCAAGAACGCACCTTTACTCTTCAAAGATTGAATATCCTCATTGTTGAAAGATGACTTATCATGGGCCAAGATCTTTTGATTGGTGAAGTCATCATCGAAAATAGGAAGTGTAACACCTGTTTCCTGGTATGTATTTAATTCAAGTAATTCTTATATTTTCTCTGGGACTCGACGAGTTGGGGGGGAGGGGGCAACTCGTCGAGTAGACTCGTGATCCGTGGGAAGTTTAAGTGACCTACTTGACGAGTAGGGAGACCGACTCAGCGAGTAGATGATGTCCGAGTGAAACCCTAAATTTGACGATTTGCACCCTATTTAAGCAACTTATCTCAGCCTTCATCGTCCCTTATACTTCCAGAAGACATTAGCCTGAAACCCTAGCCTTGTTTGAGTGTTCTACAGCCATTTTTGTGCATTTTGATGGATTGTGAAGCTTGAGAAGAGGAAAGGAGCTTGGGGGTACAAGTTGAAACTAGAATATCCAGAGATTGTGCCCTATTTCCAGCCCATTTAAGGTAAAAAGCTTCTATCTTGACTTCCATGTGTTTAATCATCTTTAGAACTTGGTTTTTGGTATATTTAGGGCATTCTAAGCCATTTTTGGGTTTTGGGGAGTAATATGGAGTTGTGGCTTCAGATCTTGGACCTTGGAGGGTTCTCATGGCATAAAGGTGCCAACTTTATGGCCATGAGAGATCCATGCATCTTGTAGACCTCTTTTTATGGCTTTTTGAGCCAAAGTCCCCATGAATGTGCACCAAGTTTGAAGCTTTACGTATAAAATGGAACCTAGGAGGCCAGATCTATGGTTTTTACGCGTTAAGACCCTTTATAATCAACTGTATAGTTTTGGACATATAGGGACTCGACGAGTCGTTCTTAGGACTCGGCAAGTCGGGGTGTATTTTCCACCAAATTCTTTCTGTTTTGGACCAGTTGTTAAGTTTGAAGGTTCCCCCAGTTGTTTAGGTTCACTAGGGACCTGGAAATCATAGGACTTGGTGAGTGGATGAACAGGCTTGGCGAGTTCAAGGCAATGTCCCAGCCACATGAAGACGGACTCAATGAGTTGAAAGGGAAATCAGTGAGTTATAGGCTGAACATCCTCTTATGGATGAAGATGAACTCGGCAAGTTCAAGGACGAACTCGACGAGTCGTTTGAAGATTTTTCGATGTGTTGTTGAAGGCGAACTCGTCGAGCTCTTGCTAGACTCAACAAGTAGGGACGGGATTATGGCATTTTGTGGATATGGGGACTCGACGAGTTGACGGGCTCACTCGGCGATTTGATTCAACCAAATGTTGACTTTGACCATGGATTTCACTTTGACTTTGACTTGGACTGAGTGACCCTTGTAAGGGTTACGTGTATGAGTTGATAACGTAGAAGAGTTGTCGTGTAGGGATTGAGGAGTCGGGGAGAGTCGATTTCCACACCGAGAACAGTGCAGACACCACATGACTTCGAGGTGAGTTTCCTTCTAGTAGGGGTGGTCTACGGCCACAATGTCGGCCCATAAGTGAGAGTGTTGCATAGATGATTGTCTTTTTGATAATTATATAGGATTGATATGTGCTATGCTTACTATGATTGATATGATTATTGCGCTTAATGTGTGTTAGCAGTAGTAGGGGTGGAATAGTCCTTGGTTACCGGTTGAAAGATATCGAAGGGGAGGTTAGTTCCCAGTTACCGGTTGAAAGATATAGAGGGGGAGTCCAGCTCCCGGCTATGCCTCTCCATTACCGGTTGAAAGATATCGAGGATTATGCATTATTTGGTATGGGTATGATGGGGGAACTCACTAAGCTTTGTGCTTACGGTTTTTAGTTTTGGTTTCAGGTACCTCTTCATCTAATGGGAAGGAGTCGGCGGTGTAGCAGTGCATCACACATTTGCACATGATTTCCGCATTTGAGAAGCCTAGGATCTGTACTCTGATATTATAGTATTCGTTGGAATGTTTTGAGACTTATGACTTATGATTTCATGGTAAAAGGAATTGTAATGCTGTTTTCGATGAATATTTTTATAAGTAATATATTTTCAAACAAAAATTTTTGGGTCCCGATTTTGGGGTGTTACAGGAAGTATGATAGCACGAGAACGAGCAATTTTCTTTCGATGAATATTTTTATAAGAAGGAAAGTGACTGGAGGTCATCGAGATAAAATCTAGGGAAGGTAATGAAAATCTTGAACTAATTACCCATATTTATTATAGTGATTGAGGAGAGAGAATATGATTTGACAGCGCAATGATGCCTGTGGAATGGATAAATTTTATCTGTTAGGGTTTTAAATTCAAATTCCTTATCTTTATTTACATAAAATTATACCTTTAATATTTAAGATTAACCTAAATATCCTGGATGTATAATTTGGGGGCAATTCTTAGGGGCAGGATCCTAGAATCATATTCAGGATCCTTGATGTTAATGAAACCTCAGGATCCTTAAACACACCTCAAGATCCTGGTCATTATCATTATAATTTGCTAACACATTTAATAGTTATATTATATTTCTTTTTCTCACATGTGTAGAAATGGTCAACATAAGACTCATTCTCAACGAAGAATCGCCTTAACCATGCATAAGACTTGGGAATACCAACTACAAACAATGTGCATAGTCTAGACTATATATACACCTATAATACAAAAACTACGTACATGATTAGCTTACTACTACATTTGTATTTGTATTATCATCACCATTTCTATAATCTCACATTCAAATCAATAAAAACAAGAAGGCATGTGATCATTATCACCTCCCAAGGTTTTATGCCGAACATCCTATAAAGGATCAAGGGATTTCCTTACAATTCACTTGTCTCACTTTGATCATTATTTAATATGTGCATTACCTTAAACACCATAGCCTCTCATACACTATGGTTTAACAATACTTGATCAATTTTTAACCAAAACAATAGGGTTGGAGCTTTTGGTCTTAGCCAAACTAGCTTCGACAATTTTTAACATATCATGAAGCTCCATAAGGGTCTTATCGAGATTGTTAATATTATAATTCATGATGAACTAATGAAACGAACTAGAAAGCATGTTCAAAATCATGTCAATGGCTAACCCCTTTGAAAATTCGACACCCAAATTCCTTAGTCTGTCAATGTACGACTTCATATTTTAACGTGCGTACAAACATAATTCCCATCTTCATGTTTACAAGCCATAAAGGATTTGAAGATCTCGAACCTTTCTTGTTGAGCTTGCTCTTTGAACAATTCCTTAAGATGCTCATTTATCTCAAATGCCACAAGACTCTTGAAACTCTATTGAAGATCTGGAGACATGGTCGCCAACATTATGCAAGCAACTTCTGTAGATTTATTATCATGTTTGTTGTAAGCATCTATATCTTCTTCAGAGGACTCGTCATATACGTAAAGGAAATTCTCATCAAGGACATACTCTTTGCCCTTGTACCTTACGGCAATCCATAGTTTACGAATCTAGTCCAAATAGTTTTGATTGGTGAGTTTCTCCTTATATAGGATCGATATGAGAGAATTTTGAATTTGTAGAGGCAAGATGAGGATATGGAGGAGGATTGTTGTTGTTGTTCTTCATCTACAAGATGAAAAGGAGTTTAGTTAGTTCGAATTTATCCTTAAAATAATTTTTAACCCTAAATGAATTATTAACAAGGCTATGATCCATATTTGGCTTTGCGATGTGTAAAGGGATGTCGTAAACACATAGCAAATTTATTTATGTAGGAAATACAACTTTCCAGTTTCAAACTCTTGAAACTCCTAGATCATTTGAGATTCATTGCCATTCAATGACATGATAATCTCGATTGTGCTCATCTCAAATTTAATGATGAGGATACCTCAGACAATTAAATAGATGGTGAATCAAGCATCCAAAACCGCTCGATCCTCAAAACAAACTTATACTCATATTGACATGTCGGTTAACCACATATGCTCCATCAACAAAATAATTTCTTGAGAGACTCTCATTTTAATTTATATTCTTACAATGACATGTCGGTTAGCCACACACGCTCCATCATCAGAATATATAGAAAATATATGTTTTCATGGGTAGCACATGACTCACATTTTCAATTTATATAAAACGGGGGTTTTGTTTTATTACTTTAGTTATACTTTTATTCTTGAAACAAAATACGATCAAACCCGTTGGTAACTCCACTCTAAAAATACAAAAACGCGGTGAGGGTGGTAAGCGCAAATCATTTTAAAAACCGACATCATTAGGAATTATAGAGGCCCTCTTTAAACCTTTCTTAGAGTATTAGAGTGGGTGAGCCTAGTCTGGATTCAACGATAATGTTTTATTAACATGTGCTGAAACATGTGATATAACTGTTATACGTATAGTCGATTATACCATATACTAAATTTAACCTTTTAAACTACTAATATTGTCTTTTAATTTATCTCTTGTTAAATAAACTTCAAGATAAATATTCAAATTTTAATTAAAGTTTAAATAATATTCAAATTTAATTAATTAAATATACAAATTTAAATAATATTTGAATTTAATTACCAAATTCGAATATTCAGATTTAAACAGTTAAAATAATATTTTGAAACAAGAGGCTTATCTCAAAAAAATTCAAAATTTCAGGAAAAACCAAAATCTGTCAGATTACCAGATGCGTCGCGGCCAACTTACCCGTGTCTACGACTAAACAAATTTCTTTTGTTTTTTTGGACTTTTACAAAGTTTATGATATTAACTAAAACCAATTGGGCTATGATACCACTTTTGGGAGTTATTAGTATCAAGTATACATCTAAAGGTAGCAAAAATAATCAACATATTTACCTAAGTGCAGATGCATCATAGAATCTAGGTTTTACTAGTTATAGCACCATACTTTAAAAATTAGAAAAAGAGAGAACTACTAACCTCTTTGTTGCTCGTTTGTGATCTCGTTACGTTCAGTTCATTGATATGGATGAAGGATCCAACATAGCATCCCTCTAATGGAATCACACCCACACCACCAAAAGCAAAATGAAGACACCCAAAACTAGGGTTTATACGATAATCACCAACCGTTAGGAGAGAGAGGTTGTGATTTCGTGTATGGAGAAAGAGATAGAGTATGGACCATGTTTTGGTAGGAGTAACTAGCTCTACGGTTTACCCTTAGCAGTATATATTTATAGGTTGCAGATAGAATCCTAAAAGGATTCAAACTCTAGGGTTAATCCTTATTTAATTCAAAACAACCATATCCTTATCCAGGGACACACCTAACTGTCCACCTTATGCTCTCCAAAGTCTTATGGAATATTCAGGCAATCCCTTGATTAATTAATATTTAAGTCCTTTAATTAATTAAAACCTTTTAATTAACTACCAAACTAATTTCTAATTAATTTATTAATTCATTATATATTAACAACTTATTTATCTCCATTTACTTATGTTATTTGGGTCATGAGACCGATCCAAAAGGGCCCTGCTATTATTAGAAATATTACCAAAACACTTAATGGAATTGGATACTATTTCCAACATTATTGTCATATATCACCATCAATTACCAAAACCCCAAAAAACAAAATTCATTTCCCAGAATAAATACTTAAGGTTACAAATTTGCCATAAAAATATATAATAAGGAAATAAAAAACCAAAAGACATAACTCATGAATCAAACTGGTTGACTTACTTGATTGTGACGATTTTGTGCCAACCAATGAGAAAAACCACAAGATCTGCGAATTTAGCAAAAACATTCAACACTCAAAGCAAAAAAACAATAATATATGTTGCTAATTGGGTTGTAGACAAGATTTGTTCATTATTCTCTCACATACACTTACAAAACCCCTACTCAAAATTATCAATTTGAAGCTGAAAAAATAAGCTTTTGGAAACAACATCGCTACCATTAATGGAATCTAAGAAGGTGAATCAAATGGAATTAGTAGGAGAAGAGGGGATCATTAGGAATTGGAGGAGGGGGACGTAATGTGACAACCCGGAATTTTCATACGGTCAAACCTTACAAGTCAATCACTTCTTATTATGACTTAATGTTGTTATTTCTTATTTTAACAAATTTAGAGTTCGTTTGATTGTTTTAATAATATTCTTTAAACGAACGGGTGTAAGAAAGTGTCGTCTCGGGTTTTGAAATTTAAAAACCGCAAACACCTCGTGTCTTAGAAGTTCCTGGCCAAACTATTTTGTTTGGGTCGAAAAATCATCCCAAAATCCATAAAGTCATGCTTATCCATGATTTTACTCCCTAAGTCTAGTCAAGGATGAGTTTACTCCTCATTTATCCAAAAGAGTAAACTCAAGAAACACTCTCAAGTAGCAAACTAGAAACAATTCAAGATCTTCAAAGTTGTAAGTGTTCTATCCATTCCAAGTTGATTAAACACTTAATCTAGTGTTTGTGCATCTATTCATCCATTCACTTTTGTGTTTTGATTAGATTTCCAAGAACACCAAGAACACACACTAAGTGTTCTTGGACTTTTAGCATATTTCAAGCTTCCTTATAGTAAGTACTTCAATCCTTGAGTCTTATTGAGTTAGTATTACAAGTTAGCATCAAGAAAATATGCCAAGAATACATGGAACAAGGTGTTAACTGTCCAAGAATGTTCTTGGGCCGTAAACACCATATAAGGCACCAAAGTGTGCCTAAGTCATTAATCTAAGCCCTAGTTGGATGTTTAAGCCTTCCTTGACATATTTGAACCTTCCATTGATGTGTTTAAGCCTTGAAAAACACCAAATACCAACATTTATAGGTGTTTATGGTTTGGGGATCTCCCAAAACCGTAAACACCCTAAGGTGTGTTTAAGTGAGTCATTTTCCTTCCTTAGGCCTAAAAACTAGCTTAGACAACTATGTTGATGAGTTAGGGACTTGAAAACATGGAAATACCCTTTTCCATAAGGGTTTAAGGTAGTAAACCCAAAGGGAAATGACCATGAGGCCGTAAACTCCTCTAAGGAGTGTTTTGTTTCCCTAGTCCCTTCCAAAGTCCCAACCACCAAGTAGAAATGCTTCAAAGGACTTGCAAACCCTCAAAACAATTTATGGTCAAAAGGAGATGAGTTTATGACCGTAAACTCTTGAGTTTACGACCGTAAACTCTTGAGTTTACGACCGTAAACTCATTAGGTTAAGGTCATGAAGACCGTAAACTCCAAGGGAGTTTACCCTTGAACCCAAACACAATAGCAAGGTCCTTTAGCACATAGATGCAACCCTTATAGCTTGTAGCACTTATATAAGGTGTTTTACATGCCTTAGGATGTCTTAACTTTATCAATTAGTGGTTTAAAGTCTAATTGGATACATATATGTGTGATTATATGCTAACTAGGATCTTTGGGTGTGAACAAGTCTTCACTTGTCACCTAGCTATCCTACATCATTCAGTACATCCAAACCACCATCTATAGGTGAGTTCATACCCCTTAATCAATGTTTTAAATGATTTTAAATGCTTTAATGGGGGGAATACAGGTAGAAAACAACATGTTATTAAATCAATCATATGTATTTATAACTGTGTTTTCATTCAGCAGATTTCACATACTACAAAATGTGATGCATGAAATGGTTTTATATCTTAAAAATACCTTGATAGCAAAAGTATTACGTTTGAAATGTTTATTAAAATGACATCAAGTCATTGTTAATTATTGTTCAAAACTCATAGATGTTTTACAAAACCATTTTTACCCTCTTGAACAAAACTATATCTATACACTTATGTTCTTTTATATGTATTGATATTATAGTTTTCATCCTTCATTCAGTTTCCCACACTCTTGTATATCAAGGGTGTATAAACATGTTTGGACAATCAATTACCTTCCAGTTAACTATTATGGGGATAGTTAGGAGATATATAACATTATTCCTATTACAAGGAATTACATCAGAGTCAGTTCATTCATGAGTCTACACTATACATTACATGATTACCTTACATGAATAAATTACATGAGTACCTTACATGAATACATTACATGAGTACCTTACATGAATACATTACATGAGCACCTTTACGTAGATACATCTTCCTGTAAACATTTACATGGATACTTGTACCTCTATTCATTAGGATGATTTATTAGTACCTTCTGTGTAAATTGTCCTGCCTATCCCAGTTCAACAGGATATCTAGACGGGACTAACCATTCCGAAGCCCAGCTGATTAGCACCAGTGGTTGATGAACATCTACGGATGCCTACGGTTATTACTTATATTAGAATATAGTTACGGGACTAACCATTCCTCGAGCCCACTGTTCGCTACAGAGGTTGATGAACATCTACGGATGCCTACGGTTAATACTTATATTAGGGAAACGATTACGGGACTAACCCTTCCTCCCCTCTGCTGTATGCTACAGAGGACAATTGAACAATCTACGGATGTTCATTAGGTTATACATTTCGCTAACCGCGATGTCATGTTAGTCCTAGTACCAAAGGATAACAATTACATTAGTACATTTTCCTATTACTTTATTTTGTGATACATTCACATAAACGAGGAGTTAGACTAAGTACTTTTAGTACTAGTCAATAGAAAGGAAAAACTATCATTTTACTTACAAAACAATCGGGTCTTGGTAGAAGATTACATCTCATACTAGTATGAAATAAGGGATTTTCTAGGGTTTTTCATTACTTACATCAACTGTTTCATTTAAAGATTTACAGGGCATTCATAACAGTTTTCCCAAAACAAGACAATGACACTTAATTAATTATGAATTCACCAGCTTTAGGCTGATACTCGCTTTCAAAATAACTTGTATTCTCAGGTCACCAGTAGACAGGTACGATGGCCAGGTTTTGAGAAGACTGAGCACAGACAAGACTCGTCTTTTATTTTTATTGTATTTTTGGTGTCTTATTACATTGAAAGAACACACATGTATTAAAACTTTACTTTTAATTCAATGGATGATGTTGTTACTTGTTTACTACTTTACATTGTTTGTGATACTGTACATGACGTCCTCCACCCCGGAACGTTTCTGCCGTTCTTGATTTTGGGGTGGGACACGTAATGGCTAGGGCAGAGGTGGGGATGGTTGGGTTGTGGAAGATGTGAGGGGCATGGGTGGGTTAATGATGTAAGAGTAGATTCATAGTTTTAGGGAGAGAGGTAATAATCATTTTCTCTGATTACATCGTAATGACCAAAGTTATAAGGGAAAGAGAAGGGATGGGTGTCGCAAAAGACATGGTCATAGAGAAAGGTATCACTGGAGAACACGTGGTCATAGAAGAGTTAGTTGTCAGTGAAGAATTAAAAACAAAATCATAGATAGATGGGAAGGTACATACGATTTCCACAAGGGAGGGCGGTGATCGGATGGACAACGTCGGCATCCGGATACGGGGTCCAACGAGATAATGATGGTTGGAGTCGAAGTCCATAAGAAAGGGTCATGAACAATGGCTATAGATTTAGGGTTTTAAATCATCATTACAAACAATTTCTAGAAACAGTCCCTAAGTTATACAAGTTTTAATATTTTTGGTCCAAGGACAAAAAGGTCTTTTAGTATTATAATTGTCAGAAAAACAAACACTCAAGGACCATGGGTGTAATTTATTTAAACCATAAGGATGTATATTGTCAATTTTCAAAGATTTAACCACAAATGAGTATCAAACCAAATCACAGGAACCAAAACTATAATTTACTCCATAACTAATGAGTGTGGATGATCAACAAACAATTTAACAAATAGTTTTTTAAAGTATAGAAAAATCTGAGAAATTTTTTGATAAAGTCTTAATTTTTTATTTAAACAGAAAAATCTTGATTATTTAATATTTTATTTAAATTAACGAAAAACTTATAATTTCTATTTTAACAGTAAATAATGAATTATCGTATACATTTAAATATTTAAGACTCTTCTGTTCAAAATTAAAAATTTAAGACTTTATAAAAAGAATTCCAAAATAAAACGATTTTTTTAGGAAATTTTAAATAGACGAACTATGAGTCTTAAACTTACCATCAATCAAGAATAAAATATGATATTTTAAATATGCTTTTATTTTGATTTCACACCCTTTCAGTTTTTATAATAATTTCAAAACTACCTTTTACTTTCTAAAATTCCAACTTTATCTTCTTATTTATTTTTTTATATAAACTTAATGTTTTAAAATATATGACTAAATTTGAAAACATATATTAAAGACTCTATATTAAATTATTAAAACAACACGTTGAGAAGATATCAAGAACCTTTTTTTTAATCTTTTAAAATGATTATGAAATGTTTAAGTTTTAGTTTTAGTGAATTGTTTATTTAGTTTAGAATTTGTCACACCCCAAAACCGAGAACGGCGGAAACGTTCTGCGGCGGAGGATGTCATGTAATGTATCACAAGAATGTAAAGTAGTAAACAAGCAACAACATCATCCATTACATTAATAGTTTAATTTTAATTACAAGTGTGTTCTTTCAAAGTATAAAACAACATAATGAATATTCAAAATAAAAGACGAGTCTTGACTGCTCCATCTTCACAAAACCTGGTCTTGTATCTGTCTATTGGTGACCTGAGAATACAAGTTATTTTGAAAGCAAGTATCAAGAATAAAGCTGGTAAATTCATAAGTATTTTAATGTCATTGATTTGTAAATGAAACTTGTAATAAAAGACTTGTAATTGTTTTGAGGAAAAGTTTGTATAAGTATGAAAATGTTTGTAAGTAACTGTAATCGTTTGAAAATCCTAGAAATCTCATATTTCCTACTAGTATAAAAAATAATCTTCTACCAAGACCCCACTGTTTTGAAAGAAGCCTTCTACCAAGACCTGACTGTTTTGAAAGTAGCCTTCTACCAAGACCCGACTGTTTTGAAAGTATGAACCTCTACATAAGTGAAGGTTTTTCCTTGTACAACTATTATTATTCAAATCTAATCTACCTCATCGATTATGTGAATGTCTCACAATATAAAGGTAATAAGGAAAATAGTCTATCTATATCAATTATATTCTACCTCGTCGTTCATGTGAATGTGTCACAAAGTAAAGGTAAGAAGGAAAATAATATAATAAATAGAATTGTATCCTTTTGTACTAGGATATTCACGGCGTGGAAATTCGCCGAACAGTGCAACCGTAGACACCAGTCGATGTATATACTTTCCCTACTGTAGCTAACAGCCTTGGGCGTGGAATGGTAAGTCTCGTCACGTATGTAATAGTATCTATGTAAATGTATCTATGTAAACGTATCTCTGTAATTGTATCTCTTGTAATTGTATGTTTTGTAATTCTATGTAATAGTATCTCTTCATATAGTATGTAATGTATTAGTATTCTTGTAATTGTATTTCTGTAATTGTATCTCTTCATATAGTATGTATTGTATTAGTATAGACTCAAGAATGAAGTTACTCTTGTGTGATTCCTTGTACTTGGAATGGTAAGTAGTATCTCCTAACTATACCTATTATAGTTACTAGCAATGTACGTGTATAACCAAACTATGCCTTTGCTACCCAAAGGTACTGAACTGACTAATGGAAATTTTATGTCTATATATGTATACATGATATATAACTAATATTTAGACGACATTCGGACGAATAACCGATGCCCTAAGGCCACATCCCAATGAGGAAAAGGAAATAAAGCGAGCTAGCCGTCCTAAGTCCTTTAAACATTACTTCTATAACTATACATATATAGGCATGCATTTGACAATAAAAAAGTATAAAAGATGTTTTATAAAACCTTTAAAAGTTTAACAACTAAGAAATGATGACCTGATGTCAGTTTGTAAAACGATTTGAAAGCAGTTTGTTTGATAAGAACAGTTTTAAGTATAAGAAAACCTTTATTTGAAACAAAATTGTAATAGAGTTAGAAAGGAAACATACAGTATGTAAGTGTTGGGTTTTGAGCAATCTAACACTCCTAAGTGTACATGTAACCCTAAATACCTTGGATCTATGTTTTCTCTATTATACATGCAAATATCAACTTTCCAAGGTATTGTTCTATTCTAGCATACAAAACTTTGAATAACACAAGTTAGAATAACATACCTTTTGTTGGTGCTTGTCTTCATGAAGCTTGAGTGCCTAGTGCCCCAAGTGTGACACCTCAAATGGTTCACACAACACCATAAGCACTTGGAATAACTTAGAGAGAAATTAGAACACTTCAAGAATTGGCTTGCCCTCCATGCATAACTAGTGGCCGATTTCTCACATCAATAGGATGCTTATATAGTTGTTACAATTAGGGTAAACCCTAATTGTCATGGCTTTCCATTTCCTTGGATCCATGGGTTCAAGTACACCATGGAGCATCCATGGAGCATCCAATGGGTTTGAGCCCAACTTGATAATCCATGGAGCATTAGCCCACTATATAAGTGTAGATGATTTACACAATCAACCCATATATTTAATTAGTCTTCTTTTGATCACATAATTAATTCTAAATCAATTATTGATCAATACTAATTAAATAATCCTATTAATATATTAGAACTTATAATATATTAATAAACCTTAAGTGATATTTCTCTCATTTTAGTCTATCCAAGTGCATGATGCCATGCAACCCAAATGGACCATGCCGGGTCGGGTCAAGTCTTACCAATTATAGTTATTGACTTAGACATTAATCCAACAGTCTCCCACTTGGATAAGTCTAAAACTATTATTGCGTATGACTTCAAGAACTGACTGGCAATCGTATCTCTTAAAAGCTTCTGTCGAACTCTGACCTTGTAGATGAACTCTGACCTTTGTCAATGACTTGTCCATTGGATAAGTGATCATATATTCCTCCATTCTAGATATCATATGGACTGAGACATGGATTATAATCATTCTCTCTGTGCATTTGTTGTTTCCCGATTTCTGATTTATGACGACTGACTAATTGAACAAATCAAATCAGTCCAGGCCCGGCCGAGCACTTACTTTTGTCATCACTAAATCATCGAGGGGCCCACAGATATCGCTTTTATCCCGAAGGTAAAAGGAATGGATAAACTTCGACTCATATGCTTGTACTAACTGTTTGTTGAATCATACACAAAGGCACGTTTTATAACATCGAGTTACCAATGCGTTTACGTGCAATCAATGTATAACCAACTCATAGTCAACAACTCATATCTCTAGGTTTGAAGAATATAAGATATTATCGTCTCATAATTCACTCGTGATAAAATCCATGAAGTGAATCCAAATGAGCGTGGGTTGAATCCAATACTCAGCCCTTATGAGTACTCATGAATGTTGTAGCAACTATTGCATTGTCTAAAGCACTTTAGACAAATCATACAAGCCAAATTCACGACAGTCTTGATTCATATCTACTTCCAACATATGACCGACTGTGGATGGTTTGAATAACTTGGTCAATCAGAAGAATGACCTCGTTATTCTGGAAGTCAAAACATGCAAAGCGAAACACAAAATAATACTAGTCTTATATGGCCTCAACACGTTGAGCGTAAATAAAACACCTTTTATCTAAGCACCATATTGATCACTCATTATTCATGTTTCGATTAATCAACTTAATACTTGAATTGAAATAGTAGTGATGCCATGCTCCAAGCATGCATACTATGTTTCTCTAAACAATAGCTATGCCATACTCCAAGTATGCACACTATGTTTACATGTGGTCATCTCTTTGTGAAATGTATATCAATTGAACATGACGTCAATGATTCTCATTTCACAATCCCAATCCTTATTGTAAATGTAAGAATACCAAGTTCTTGTCATTTACCATAATCTATGCAATGATCCTCTTGTAATGATATTCACACAATTCACAAAGACTTGGCAACAAACATTACAAAGTATTCCAATGGAAATCAATTCCATGGAGATGAAGTCTCAAATTCAAAGTACATTCCTTTGAACATCCTTCTTTGCATTAAGTTCTTTAATCTTACACAGATTCAAAGAATAACTTCCACCTATGGAAAAAATTCCATATTCCCATCTTGACCATCGCTTTTGAACAAGAGTTGCCTCTTTCCAAAATATGTCAATACAATCCTTACTCTATACTTCCAATTGTCCATGAGTAACCAAACTTTGGAAAACCCCAAATTGTTCTCGATAATTGCTTAATCATCTTAGTCATATCTAGTTCTAATCACTTTTCCCTTCTTAACGCTCTAAGCATTAGGAAAATTTAGAATGGATGGATATTATAACACATGCAATTGATCCCATATCTGAAGCATATGGGATACGATTCATGCTATAAAATTTTTATTTTCCATGTTCTCATAATTCAAACTATGAAGAGGGATGCCGTAATCATAATCGAATTTTGAGAAAGCAACATATATTGAAATTCCTTATGTTGAACCATTCCAACATAACATTCATATATATTCTTGACTAAACTTGATTAAAATCTCAATCTAAGCTTGTAGAATTGGAATGAAGTATAAATTTCTCTCCCTTAATTATAGTAAAACAACGTTTTCAAAGCGAGTTGAAACTTTTGTTTTCTATAATTAACATTGCTAACTAGCATAACACTTTATGCTCCCACTAGCTTTTACATGTGCCTAGAAATCAGTCAGATTTCTGGTACTAGATTTCCTTGATAAGACTTTATCAAATCATACACCTGGAGTCTAAACCTTTCCTTAGATAGCTCACATGTGAGTCTAAACCTTTGCCATTCTCATTAGTTAGTGTGTCGGTTAACCACACACGCTCCACTAACGACATGAGAATGCAAACTTCACACTTGCTATCCACTTAAATCTACTTAGTGAAAGAGTTTCCTCACTGTCATTTTCATGAATCGGAGAGAAACCTTATGACACTTAGATTTTGATGGTGTATGTGTTCCTATCTATGTGGATTGTCAAAACCATAGTCACAAGACAAGGATAATGACAAATCCAAACTCATATGGACTGAACTCAATCTAATTTCTTGCCACCTGGCAGCTCAAGGTCCTGCCATTGCTTCCAAGTTGTTATGCAACCAGTTGAGAACTCTCAGAACTCCAATGCAAAACCAACTTTAACTGGAATGGGCACAAAATATGTCAACACGATAGGTTACAAACCTCAAGTCGTGGTCTAGTGATTAACAAAACTCTTGATTAGTTCTTGAATCTATCTTAAGATCCTTTTAAGACTCCCACTGACCTCTTGACATATAAGATTCTCTTTGTCAAGAACCATTCCTTGACAAAAACGAATATTCAAGAGTTAGTGCAAATTCTTCTCAAGTTAAACACTTCTCACAATTGGTCTTAGTTGGTCTTTGTTTTATCCAAAACATCACAACTTACCAATTTCAAATGTACAAGAGTAAGAACACATTTTACTCTACATTTAACAAGTGTTTTAAACCTTTCTTAAGATTATGTCACTCAAGGCTTAAATTTGGAGTATGACTCTAAGATTTAATTTTGGAACGAAGTATAATTTATCTTTTGATCTAACCATTTCAACAATTCATGATTCCTCTCCTTAGCCAAACAAAATGAACTAAGGTGTCCTTAGAGGATCAATTGTGACATGGTTTCATAATCACTAAGATAATCATAAAACAAGATACTCAAGTACTCTCCCATCTCTTCATATTAGAGAAACTTTTATCTTTCTGCCTTATTTGATTCTTCTTACTCATTATTTCTATCACTGAAACTTCTCCAATGATCCAGAACTATACTTAAACTTGTAAGTATAACCACATTTACTAAACTTTAGTAAATCATAATGAATAATCTTATCAACTTTGTGGTGGACCTGATCAGCGCACACCCAAGTGTATCCGATCCCTTTGTCCTTCACTTGATTCACATATACATGTGAACAAAGAATAAGACTTAATTTCCCAAATATATAAAAAAATTCTCATGATCATACAATACAAGTTGCATGATTCCAAGTTTCTATCCAACTGAAACTTGGGTGATGAGATCTTTCCTTATTTGGTAAATTATGACACTTCCACTAATCAAAGAATCAAATCCATTTACCGATATTGCTTATCAATGGAAACATATAATCAACAATTTTTCACAAATGCCATTGTAAGGATACTTAAAATAAATAAAATCAAAACCATTTTTCTTTTATTTTAAAAACTTTGCGGGAAAAATTTATCCTTACAATCCATATGGAAAACTTGTTGTTATCTATTCCTAAGCAATATATCATAACTCTTAAGTAACAACTCAAAATTCTGATCACCGAACCATGCGATCGAAATCCATCTTCGCGATCAGAATCAGTATATACTTCCTTTAAGCTTCTTCTCCTTTTCTTTGATTCTTAAAACATCAACATGTGACCTCGTCACATTATTCAATAAGAATCTCAGAATAGAAACTTAATAGAGTTAGACAATGGACTTTATCTAAAGTAGAGTCAAACCTATTGACTTTACCATCCTTAAGATGTTTTAGGTAAATTTCGCAGCTTCGCAACCAATGTCTTTCCTTTGGCAACAGAATCTTATGGACTCTTTGGAAACGGTACATGGGACGATCACAGACTTAACCTTTCTCTTTACCATTTGGTCAACCGAGTTGACTATGGCCGATCCCTTTCCATTGGGAAGAGAAAGTTTTTCCTGGACCTCCAATGTCACCATTTTCAATGTCCAAATAGGTTTGGAAAGTAGATCTTCCAATCCAATTTGCTTTACTAATGCTCCAAATCACTATTGATTTAGCATCATCAAGCAAATAGGTAAGATCATTAAGGGTCTTGTCGCGACCTGTCATTAGGGAGTGACTGAAGAACGAAGTCAGCAGCCAGCTACCTCGAGACTTCGACACCCGACTCTCCCGACTTGTCAATATGTGGCTTAATCCCCAAGATCTAAGCACATATATACTTTGCTTGCCAATAGGGATTGAGTGACTTAGAACTTATCAAGTCTTAAAACTTGTGGGATAGGGAGATTTATTGGAGGAGGTGGATGAAGTGAAGTATGATTTCTAGTCCCACAAATGCCCAACAAAGGGATTGATCTTTCACCTTGATTTCCATTTGGGATATCATCTCCATTAGGAAGCTTGCTCCTAAAGATTTGGGAAGACCATAGCTGTCTATACTAGACATCTATAATGGGAGAAATTCAAGTTAGTTGATTTAAAGTCCTTAATATAACACCCAATATGAAATATTAAGGCTAGGACCCAACAACCTATTTATAACTGGAAGAGGGATGCCGTAATCCAAATTATAAAATAGTTGAAGGTAGGTAAATGACGATTTACCAATTTCCACCATGAAAACGAAATATTTTATTATTAGGTTTTATTGGTTTTGAAACTCCTAGATCTTTTGAGATACATTGAACTTTTCAATGGCATGTTTGAATCTCGATTGTGCCCTCTCAAATTTATGACTGGGATGCCGAGGATCACAAACAAGGTGTGAATAACCATACAAATTGACTTGGTACCCTTAACAATATTACCTAATCGATGTGCCGGTTAACCACACACGCTCCACCGATCTATAATAAAGTCAAGTTACCCTTTGCCACTCTTCATAGTCCATGTTAGTGTGCCGGTTAACCACACACGCTCCACTAACGACTTGGTAAGGTACAAAGTGTAATTTTATGGGCTAGCACCTTTTCACATTTTCCTAAGTAACCAAGATTGGGAATTTATAAGTGTTTAGTTACTTAGTATTTTTCATTATACTTTTAATGAAGGGAGAATTATAGTCCATTCCTACCCGTTCGGCTAACGACCCTCCACCAGTCAAGGAAGCGGTGGGTGAGAGTGGACACCCATTAAACTGCCATTTTATAGGAAGTAACCTTATACCCCCCTTATAGACCGGCTTCGTGAATGAGGCCTACTAACGGTAAGATTGACTTCCTCTTATACATATCTATATAATTAAAATTATAATAATAGTATAAGGGTTGAATTTTAAACCTTTTAAAATTTCAATGTTTAATTTGGAATTAAAGTATACATGAGGAGTAACTTTTCAAATTCCAAAACTTGAGGGCAAGTTTTGAAACTATTTCAAGACTCTTTAAATCATAACTTCTGAGTTTAATGGTTCATTAAAATGAAGACTCTTCATTTTAATGTAACCCCTAATTCTTTAAAAACACTTTAAAGAAGTGTCTCTTCAACATCCATAACTTGAGGACAAGTTATGGAGTCATTAAACTATTTAATTGAAAAAACTCTTACATTTTATGTAACCTACAAAACTTTTATGAGTTTTTAAGATTCATAAATATGACTTTTCACATAACTTGAAGACAAGTTACAAAAACATATTTTATGAACTTCTTTTAGACTAATATGGATTGAAAACAACTAAAACATAATTTTTCATTATCAATCTAAACTAACTCATAAATCAAGGAAACATAAAATTCTTGAAAATTCATAACTTGAGGACAAGTTATGAACTCCATACAATTTTCAACAAGATCATGAATTATATCAATAAACAATTTGCACACAATTCTTATGATCTAGCAAAACTCATAAGCATGATCATTCATAATCAACAATTTTCAAGAATAACATGAACACATATAAACTTGAAACTTTTATTATAGCATTGAAATTGGTTTAACATAATCATTACCACATTCAAAACAAGTTTTATAAGCCCAAAACAGTCAGAGGTAATGATTCTAGACCAATTCCAGCACCAAAACTCGAAAATATGCTGTCTGGGGATCCAACTCGTCGAGTGCATGAACAAACTCGGTGAGTTGGATGCATTTTGCCTTGGACTCGTCGAGTCCCTTCATGGACTCGGCGAGTCTGCTGGGCAGACAACACCAAAAGTCGATTTTTAAGCAGTTTAAGCAAGTACAACAAGACAACAAGCCTAGGCTCTGATACCACTGTTGGGTTTTGAGCAATCTAACACTCCTAAGTGTACATGCAACCCTAAATACCTTGGATCTATGTTTTCTCTATTATACATGCAAATATCAACTTTCCAAGGTATTGTTCTATTCTAGCATCCAAAACTTTGAATAACACAAGTTAGAATAACATACCTTTTGTTGGTGCTTGTCTTCATGAAGCTTGAGTGCCTAGTGCCCCAAGTGTGACACCTCAAATGGTTCACACAACACCATAAGCACTTGGAAAAACTTAGAGAGAAATTAGAACACTTCAAAAATCGGCTTGCCCTCCATGCATAACTAGTGGCCGATTTCTCACATCAATAGGATGCTTATATAGTTGTTGCAATTAGGGTAAACCCTAAATGTCATGGCTTTCCATTTCCTTGGATCCATGGGTTCAAATACACCATGGAGCATCCAATGGGTTTGAGCCCAACCTGATAATCCATGGAGCATTAGCCCACTATATAAGTATGGATGATTTACACAATCAACCCATATATTTAATTAGTCTTCATTTGATCACATAATTAATTCTAAATCAATTATTGATCAATACTAATTAAATAATCCTATTAATATATTAGAATTTATAATATATTAATAAACCTTAAGTGTTATTTCTCTCATTTTAGTCTATCCAAGTGGATGATGCCATGCAACCCAAATGGACCATGCCGGGTCGGGTCAAGTCTTACCAATTATAGTTATGGACTTAGACATTAATCCAATAGTAAGACAGTTTGATAAAGAGATTTAACATGTAAAAATGTTTTAATAAGTCATTTGAAAGTAGTATACTGACTAAACAGCTAAAAGCGTAGTAAATCCATTTGCATGCTAGTTATTAATCACATGTGATTGATATACTAACTAGCATGATTCAACTTGTATCCCCGCCCATAAAAGCATTTATAAGCATTTAGAAACGTTTAAAAAGGTTAATTAAGGGGTATGAACTCACCTGCAGTGAGTGGATCGTATGGAAGTGTCGGACAAGGTGCTAGGTGTCTAGTGAGGACTTGAACACACACGATGATCCTAGTTAACATATAATAAACATATATGTATCTAATTAGAAACTTAACAACTAATTAATCAAGTTAAGACACCCTAGGACATGGAAACACTTTGAATCAAGTGCTATAGGTACCAAAGGGTTGCATCTAAGGGTTGTATGGCATGGCATTGGAGTTTGTGGCCCAAGGACCACTCCTTATGGAGTTTACGGCCCATGACCATTTCCACATGAGTTTATGTCCGTAAAATCATGGTACTAAGTGCCAAATTGTTTTTTGAGGTCTTACAAGTCATGATTGAGCATCTGATGACGTAGTCCAAGCCTTAGGAAAGCATTAGGGGCACACTAACTCTTCCTTGTAGAGTTCACGCCCTAAGGACCGCTTCCTTAGGTGTTTACGGCCATAAACACTCATGGGGACTTGTTTTTATTGTTTTTTAAGGTCTTAAACAATCCTAGGAAGGATCAAGGTTGGCATCCAAGTCTTAGGAAGGAACTAGGGTCCATTTAGCCACCTTAAGAGGGGTTTACGGCCCAAGAACATCCTTGGCCGTAAGCTCCTTTGTTCTTATGATTTTTGCTGATTTTCAAGTGTTATTAAGATCATACTAAGAACACAAGAAGCTAGGGAAACTGAACTTACAAGATAGAAGCTCGATTGGGTGTTTAAGGTCCAAGAACACTAGTGTGTGTTCTTGGTGTTTTGAAGAACACTTGAAGATCTAGTTGAAAAGCAATAATGAATGGATGAAATGATGTATAAACATTAGGTGATAGGGTATAACAGCAAATCAAGTCGAGAAACACTTATGTTTTTGGAAGATCGGGCGAAGAACGGGATGATAGTTAAGAGAGAACGGGGAGTAAACTTGAGGGTGGAAGTGAGAAATGAGGAGTTTGGGGAGTAAAATCATGCCTAAGGCATGAGTTCACGGCCACAAAAGAGTTTACGGCCCAAACTCTAATAGTTTGGTCGTGAACTCTTTATTAGAGTGCATTGGGTGGATTTGCTACTTCAAGGCCCGAGACAGTACTTCCTTTCTTTTGTTCGTTTGAAGAATAAATAGTTATAACACTTGATAAGCTATTAAATAACTTGATGATCGATTAGATCTATGTAACAGGTAAGTGATGAATATATAAACAGTAAATAACCTAAGTATGAATCAAGATGTGTCGAATGATTAAATTACTCAATCCTCAGCAGAGCTCGACTAAGAACTTCTGTTGTAGAGGATTCTAGGGTTACAAAAGATAAGAACTTGTACGCTATCAAATCTCTATCAATCTTACGTTAAGAATGCATGCAAGCATCTATATATAATAAACCCTAAACAAAACTCATGGATGGACAGGCCCATACCGGAGATACATATTAGACTAACTAACGAGCCCAATAGACGCAACACAAAATGCGACCCAACAACACTCAAACGGACTTTTAAATTGGCTAACAATTATTAGAAATGTAATTGAATTTTAATTGAAATGATTGACTTTAGATTTTGTACGAATGAAAATTCCGGGTTGTCAACCGAACCTTGTTTGAATTTGGACATCTTTAAAAACTTGGTTAGCGTTTCATACCAGGCCCTAGGTGCTTGTTTCAGTCCATAAACTGCTTTGTCCAGAATATAGCAGTCATTGGGATATTTTTCATTGACAAATCCCAGAGGTTGCTCCACGTACACCGTTTCTTCGAGTTCTCCATTTAGAAATGCGCACTTTACGTCCATTTGGTAGACCTCAAAGTTCTTGTGTGCAGCGTAGGCAAGAAATATTCGAACAGATTCCAACCTAGCTACAGGAGCAAAAGTTTCCTCATAGTCGATTCCTTCCTCCTGGCAGTATCCTTTCACCACTAGTCGAGCTTTGTTCCTTATCACATTGCCTTCCTTGTCCATTTTGTTCCTAAAGACCCATTTGAGACCAACAACCGATACATCTTGAGGAGTTGGAATGAGGTGCCAAACTTTATTTCTTTCGAACTCATTAAGTTTGTCTTGCATAGCTTGAACCCAATCGGAGTGATCAAGAGCAGTGTTAACTGTCTTTGGTTCAACTTTTGAGACGAAAGAATTAAACATGCAAAACTCTACTTTTGAGAATAGAGAAGTTTGCTTTTCCTTCAGTTGAGATCGGGTCAGGACCTTTTCAGAGACATTACCCACAACCTGTGAAACAGGATGATCTCTAGTCCATTTGACAAGAGGAGGGTAATTTGGATCATATGATGGATCCAATTCAGCATTTACCATCTCTTCTAGTTCGGATTGACTGTCATCGTCATAAAACATGTCGGCATTCTCCCCCTCGACTGATGAGCTTTCAGGTAAATCTTGACTTTCCGGAGCTACAGGAGTTTCGGGTGGTGTCGAGCTTTCGGGTGTTGCAGTACCTTCGGGTGCAGTAGAGCTTTCGGGAGCTACAGTACCTTCAGGTGCAGCTAGAGAAGAGTTCTCCCCCTCAACTTGTGAACTTGGCTGTTTTGAAGAAGATGGATTCTCCCCCCTCAAATGAAGCACCGTGCTGAGAAGGTTCAGTTGGAACTGATTCTCCTTCACCCAGTCGTTTGGCAGCGTCATCGACGATTTGCTTCAGATGATCAACTTTGTTGTCCGCTGCATTAGCTTTTGAGAGAGTAGCCTTCTCCGGTCCATCAAACAACTCCATAAACTGCTCAAACAAATTTGCAATCGAGGATGTGACTTGGCCTGTTTGAGAGAAGATTTCTCCAACTAGTTCTTCCGTAGCCTTCAGCTTCTTGACATAGCTTTCATCGAAAGTCACATAATACGTTTCTTCAATCTTCCTCGAACGCTTGTTTAAAACCCTGTATGCTTTCGAAGTGAGAGAATATCCCAGAAAAATCCCTTCATCGGCTTTTACGTCGAACTTGTTACGATGTTCTTTAGAATTGAAGATAAAGCATCGTGAGCCGAATACGTGGAAGAATTTGACGTTTGGCTTTCTGTTGTTGATGATCTCATAAGGAGTAAGAGTGAAACGCTTATTGAGATAGGACCTGTTTTGTGTAAAACATGTTGCAGCAATAGCATCAGCCCATAAATATAGAGGTAGAGAAGCGAAACTTAGCATAGTTCGTGCTGCCTCACACAAAGAACGGTTTCGTCTTTCGACAATCCCGTTTTGTTGAGGGATGTAAGGAGCTGAGAAGTTGTGGCTGGTCCCTTTTTCTGCTAAAAAGTCTTCAAATTCTTTATTCTTGAACTCCAGCCCATTGTCGCTTCTGATGTTGCGAACGACTTTCCTCAGCTGCACTTCAACCTGCTTGATGAACATCTTTAGCTTGAGAGTTGCTTCAGATTTGTGCTTCAGAAAGAACACCCATGTAAAACGTGAAAAGTCATCAACAATAACAAGAATATACTTGCTACCACTAATGCTTTCGATAGACGATGGACCACACAAGTCAATGTGAATCAACTCAAGTGGTTCAACGACTTTAGTGTTTATGATGGATGGGTGACTTTGACGACTCTGCTTCCTTATTTCACACGCAGTACACAAATGTTCTCGATCAAACTTGAGCAATGGAAGACCCCGAACATGACCTCCGGTGACAAGTTTGTTGATATCCTTAAAGTTGAGATGGGAGAGCCTTCGGTGCCACAACCAGCTTTCGTCAGAGTGTGCTTTGGATAACAGACAGATAGCTGGATTTCCTTTGATAGGTTTGAGATTAAGAGGAAACATTTCGCCTTTGCACTCCGATTTGAGAATCACTCTTTTTGTTTTCTTCTCTATTATTTCCGAACCCTCATCATCAAACGAAACTTTAAGACCGGTAGCTCCAACAAGCTGAGATACACTGATGAGGTTATGCTATAGTCCTTCAACATATGCAACTTTTCTAATCGTGAAGTCTCCATTTGTAATCATCCCATAACATTTTATTGTGCCGTATGAGTTGTTCCCAAATTTGACATTCCCGCCGTTTGGAAGAGATCGAAATTCCCTCAGTTCTTCCTTCCTCCCTGTCATGTGACGTGAGCAGCCACTGTCAATATACCATTCTTCGTCGAACTACTCGTCACTGATAACCTGCAAAAAATCAAGCAGATTTAGGAACCCAAAGTTTCTTGGGTCCACGTGAGCCTTTCACAGGAACAGGAATAGTAAGAGAGATGTCAACAAGATATGTTCTTTTTATTAAAGTTGTATCATCTTTCTTTTTAATGGTGAAAACTTTAATTTTGTTGGGATTTGTTACAGACGGTTTGGGTTTAGGATTTGACGTTTGGGCCTTGGAATGCTTTTGAACATTCTTGACTGAGGAAACCTTCGATTTTCCTTTCAAATCTGTTGAATGTTTTGGATTTTGAGTTTGAACAGAATTGGATTTAGAATGGGGTTGAGAAGAATTTGAATGAGAGAAGTTAGACTGAGAAGTTTTCTTCACTTGAGGTTCTAGGTGCCCCTTTTGTTTTTGGTTATTAGTGGGACCGAACCTTGAACCTTGATTGTTTTTGCTCTCGGAACCGAACCTATGCTTTCGGTAGCTGGTGTTCTCTTAACCGAACCTTTCCCTTCGGTTGTTATTCCTTTCAGAACCGAACCTGTCCTTTCGGTTGTAACTACTTTCTTGCGTTCTCATAGTACTTTTCTCTGACTTGGAATTTTTGTCATGATAAGAGAAATGGGTGTTTTGAGATCGCCAAAACTGTTTTCGTTATGAGAGATTCTTATTGTATCTCAGATTCCTTTGCTGCTTCTGATCCTTTACTTGCTTCGGCTGTCGGTGGATGTTGGCTTTTTGCTTTTGCTTTTTGTCAGCCGATTCACTTTGAACTGATGATGTTTCGCTCAAGGGAGTGACTACTTCTACAGGAACTTCTTTTGTACCACTAGTACTTGGCACGTCGAAGTTATCAGGCTTGTTTAGCGGCTCCAGCACATATCTGCCTTTGGTTTTCCAGGAAGTCCGCTCTGACAGACCAACAGTTTCGTCTGCATTATCTATAGGAGCAGACCAGAAGAATTCATCACAACCATCTGCATTATCTTCGTCTACAATGGCTGTGAGTTTGGCTGTCTGATGTTCGGTTACTCCTGTGACCTTATATGCCTGATTTGGTGTTGTTCTCACCTTTTGGTACACAACAGCCTTTTCTTCTAGAATCGAGGACTTATTTTGGGAAAAACAAGCAAACTCCACAGAATTTTCAGAAATAAAATTTTTGTGGTTTTCTGGTTCGCTCTTGATAAACTCAGAACAGTCAACTTCATCCTCTACAGAAATTTCACTCATATCATCATCCTCATTAAGCTCAGACGCGTTTTCAACATCTATTTTATTTTTTGAGCTCAAGTTGGCATTCAATGAGTCAAATTTTTGTATGGTTTCAGTCCTTAGTTTCAGTTTATCATTTTCATCCAAAAGGTTTTCAGCATGTCCTTATGGTCCTTGGATTTTATGAAAGATTCAATTTTGTCTAGACCATACATGTAGGTTGGATTCACATCATCAGACGAAACTACACTTTCGCAATTATATGCTTCAGCGTTGATTTCATCCTCCTTGAATTCAAGGAAGGGCAAAATCATGCGATGAATTTTCTGTCCTGTTTCACAGTTCAAATGAAGTTGAGTGATGTTAGAATAAAGACACTTAGCAATTAAACAAAACACATTTCTTTGTTTCAAAAGTTTCAAATTGTCTCTTTGTAAATAAATGTTTTCGTCTTTGGATTTAATCAGCTCCGACTCCTTCAGCTCTATCCACATCCTCTGTTCCTCACTCTTTGATGATACCCTGCTTATTTGGTCAGTTAGGTTAGAATTGGTGACCCGTGTTTGAGTTAAACTGCTATCTAGATTTGAGATTCTTGAGTTTAAGCTTTTCAATTCTTTTTCATATGAGTTTTGTGGGACTTTATATGAAATAAAAACGGATTGTACCTTCTTGATTAATTCATCAAGCTCATTGAATTGCACGCTGAGAGGTTTTGTTGTGAAGCATAGGTCCTCTCGCTCCTTCGTTTCTTCATTCCCACCGTCTGTATTGTATCCCCTCATTTGAGATACATTCGTCACCATCAAGCACTTCCCACTGCTTTCTTCACCTCTAGCAACATACGCCATTCCATGAGATGGCTTCCTGACCTCATCATCCTCTGAGTCGGTTGACCAGACCTGCACACCACCGAACTCATCATCCGCTGCCAAACCCTGCACAATTAAAGCATTCATTGAAGGGTTAGCAGTAGCTTTCTTTCTCTTGATATCTTCCAGCTTTTTCATCAGCACAGCCTCTTCATCATTTTCGTCATCCTTCTCTGCCATTTTCTTCAAGACACAGCCTTTGGCATAGTGGTTCTTTCCTCCACAGTAGTAGCAATTCACACCAGAATCTCCTTCAGCTTTCGGCTCTTTCTTTGGTTCTTCTGCCTTCGGTTCCTCCCTCACCTTTTCAGAACTATAGCTTCCCTGCCAATTCTGATTCTTATTTGTAGGGAATCTTTTCTTAATGAACCTCTTTGGATTTGACACCATCATTGCATAATCTTCAGATGTAAGATCATAATCTTCTAAGTTGAGATCTTCATCGTCTACTACACTTTTGCTTTTGGACAGAAGAGCCAAGGATCCCAAGCTTGAAACCACACTTTTCTCTTGTAAGACTATCTTTTCTTGGGATTTCAGAATCCCTACTAGCTTTGCCAAAGAATAAGATTTGAATTGCTCATGAGCTTTAACAGTGGACACAACTGCTCTCCACTCAGATCTAAGACCATTCAAAAAGGTAACCTTTTGTTCAATCAGCTTCCTTTCTATATCGTGTTTGATCATCTTACTAAGAAGATGATTGAAGCGATCGAACGTCTGAGTAACAGTTTGATCGGGATTCTGCTTAAATTCGCCAAACTCTGATAAGAGTAAAGTCTGAATGGAATGCTCCAGATCTTCATCTGTGGAATATAACTCTCGCAGCCTATCCCAGATCTCTTTAGCAGTGCTGCATGAACTCACTAGCCTGAACGTATCGGATTGAAGAGCGAATCGAATCAGTCTCAATCCTTTAATGTTGCACTAAAACTTTTCCTTTTCGTCTTGAGCAACATCCTTTACGTCTTTTAACAGATCATTATACTCTTTCTGAGTTTTAATGATTTTTGACGTTGCAGAATGAGCAAATGGTCCAGAAACTATTGCTTCCCAAATAAGGTATCCATTGTCTTCCGATCCAATGAAATAATCTTCAAAATGATGTGCCCAGACTTCATAATCCTGGGTGTAGAGAATAGGAATCTTCGTCGTTGATCCAATGCTGTTTGAGATATTGATGGGATTTGATTGTGACTCGTCCATGCTTGACCGTTTAACCTGTTTGAAAGATCAGACTTGTAATGAATAATATTAGGGCAAAACAAATAAATGCTGAGTTACGTCAATTATGGAATGATGGCTCAATAAATATTAGTTAATGCGGAATAACCCTAATCGCAAACTTTTTCACAGAAAAGATGTGTATGAATTACACAGCCTCCTGCTCTGATACCAATTGATAAGTTATTAAATAACTTGATGATCGATTAGATCTATGTAACAGGTAAGCGATGAATATATAAACAGTAAATAACCCAAGTATGAATCAAGATGTGTCGAATGATTAAATTACTCAATCCTCAGCAGAGCTCGACTAAGAACTTCCGATGTAGAGGATTCTAGGGTTACAAAAGATAAGAACTTGTACGCTATCAAATCTCTATCAATCTTACGTTAAGAATGCATGCAAGCATCTATATATAATAAACCCTAAACAAAACTCACGGACGGACAGGCCCATACCGGAGATACATATTAGACTAACTAACGAGCCTAATAGACGCAACACAAAATGCGACCCAACAACACTCAAACGGACTTTTAAATTGGCTAACAATTATTAAAAATGTAATTGAATTTTAATTGAAATGATTGACTTTAGATTTTGTACGAATGAAAATTCCGGGTTGTCACATCATCCCCCCATTAGAGGGAATTTCGTCCCAAAATTAGAATTTTGGTAAAGGAGTAGGTATGAATAATCGATTCAAGAGGTGGGGATACTTCCTAATCGATTGAATCCTCGCGTTCCCAAGTGAATTTAGGTCCTCGGTTGGCATTCCAACGAACCTTCACTAATGGGAAGCGACTTTGCTTCGTTCACTTGACCTCTCGGTCCATGGTCACTACGGTTCTTCCACGAAGGTGAGGCTCTTGTTGATCTCAATCTCGTCGAGTGGGATTACAAAAGTCCTGATGGAAAGGTACTTTTTCAAGTTCGAGACGTGTGGGTACAATGTACGTTACTGAGTTCGCGAGTAGGTTGAATTTGTAAGTTACAAGGACGATTATGGGAAGAATCTCGGAGGTCCTAACTATCTTGGATTTAGCTTTCCACTCTTTCTGAAGCGTATCAAGCCTTCCCAGGGTGAGACTTCCAAACGAGTTTGGTCTCTCTCTTGGAATTCCACAGGTTTCTTCCTCTTGCTTTTCTTCTCAGTCAAGGGCCGCTCCCTTCTGGGTCAAAGCCGTAAGAGGTTTCAATAATTCGCGAGGAGTTCTGAATGAACTACGACAGTAGGTCAGCCAGACCTAGATTTGGTGAATTCTCGTCGGCGTCTTCGGTGTTGATCATTGGAAGGGTCCTCAAGGATTCCCACATCACTAATAGTGTGTCTTAGGAATTCAACTCTTCAATTCCAAAACTCGTATTTAGAGAACTTCGCGTAAAGCTTCTCTGATCGTATTGTTTACATGGTTTGTTGTAGATGCTCTTCATGATTTCTATCTTACTATGAGAGTAGATAAGTAAGTCATTTACAAGGACAATGATGAACTGATCCAAGTAAGAAAGGCATACCCTATTCATTAAGTTTATGAATACCACGGGCGTATTGGTCCTATCCGAGGGGTATCACTACAGACTCATAGCGTCCGTATCGAGTTTGGAAGTTTGTCCTCGGAACATCCTTCTCTAATACTCGCAACTGGTGATATTCGGATCTCAGGTCCATTTCTGAAAGGTAAATCGTTACTTCCGGTTGGTCAACCCATTCTTCTATGCGAGGCAGATGGTAATGGTTTCTAATGGAGATCTTGTCGAGGTCTCTAAAGTCGATGCTCTTATGAAACAATCCACCTACCTTCTTGAAGAATAAGACCGGAATTCTCCAGGGTGAGAAGCTTGGTCTTTCCATTCCATTACTAAGTAGTCGTTAAGTTGTCTGGACGGTTCTTGTATCTCCGAAGGTGTTAGACTGTAGGGCGATCTGGTTACAGGAATCGTATTGGGTTCTAAGTTTGTTCGCATGACGATGTGATTACTCGTAGTCTTGGGCAGTCTCCGTCCTGAAGTTCATATTAGAAGTCATATATGGTTCATCAATTATAGCCTCGTGTATACGAGTCGTATATAATTAAGATTGAAAAGGTATTCGAATAAATGATTCTTCTTTAAGCTCACATCCCAACGAGGAAAAGAAGTTAAAGTGGAATCATCAATTCTAAACCAGTAGAACCTTGATTATATACCACCCCTGTGTATACATTCTTCAGCGATAGATCAACCGTAAGGGTCCTTGGTTTGAACTTGACGTACTGTACGAGTGGTAATCTGGGGAGGTTTGCTAAGTTTTCTTCGGAAAGAATAAGAAACATGAGGTACTCTACGCATGAGTACTTCAGAGTTTTGAAATGACGGCTTCGCTAGAAAGATGATTTCGGAGAAAGGGATGTGCGCATGAAACTGGCATTGTGAGGATCGAATGGACTCTAGTGGTATCATAATATCGGACTCACATGGAAATAAAGACATTAGACTTGATCATAAAGGCGTTACAAACAGAACCCAACAGTGCAACTTTTAACAGAGTTACAGTACTATGGATTTACTACAAGACTATTGCTGCGAACTAGGTATACTACAAAAGACAAGTATACGCAGCACGAGAGTCCCTTAACTAACGGGATCTCGCAAAAGATAAGACTTGAGTTGCACTAGTTTTAAATAGTTTATGAGTCTGTTACAACAACCGCCTTAGATACTTTAACATGGGTCCAGAGTAGTCTCTCCTGCGGTAGTGATCCTTAGTATCTTCCCATCTGCGCCGAAGTTCTTTGTTATTGGACAATCCTTTTTTAGGTGTACAACCTCGCCGCATTAGTGACATATCTGGCTTGTATTAGCATTGGTGGTGGAAGTGAGGTGTCGAGTCAAAGTTATGTGGACCCGGGTGTTTTCCTTGTTCATCCACTTTGAAAATTTCCTTTTACAGCTTTCGGTTTTACCACCACCATCGTGTGCAGGGCTGGTCCCGATGTCAGGAACTTGAGAAATAGATCGTGCTGGTGCTAAAATGGAAAGAGTTGCCACTTGCTGCTGTTGCATGGCAAGTCTTTGGGATCGCTTGCGCTCCTTTCGGGCTTGGCGATTTCGTTTCCTCTTCTCGGTTTTACGGCTTTGCAAGTCTATGATTGTTATCATTTGTTGGCTTCCTGGATCAGTACAACGATCGGAATTGTCAACTCCTTTGTCAGTATTGATTGCGTTGACATAGTTGAGGTGTGCAAGGAAAGCTGTCACGACAGCTGCTACCGCAGCTTGGAATGTAGCGGTGTCGATAGGAAGGATAGGGGTTTCGTTGTTAGGTTGACTATTTCTGGATGACGACATGATTCTGTAACACGAAAGGAAAGGAGTTCATGAGCTATTATGGTTGACCCTAGATGTATTTCGATCGTTCATGTAAAGAGTAGAAGTATGTTCTCGAGGGTTTGACCTACATCCCTATGATGCAGTCCTAGTACAGAGCAAAAGTAAGTTCATAGAATGGTCTCAAGACGTTTGACATTCAAACAAGGGTACCATCGGTTGGTAAATAACATGATCCAACCTTTGAAAGAGAATTGGGAATGATCCCTGAGCTAAATTACTCTAGTCCAATAACTTGACTAGAGTGGGTTTCAGATAGACCCCAACGAAAGTATGATGAAAGTGTTTGAACAATGAGTGACACAGAAGTTAGCCAACTTTCAATATCGATATTCATGACGTAATAATTTTGGGAAAATTGACCTTGTAGAAGGTCTTACATCATATCCGGAGTAGAAAGGTTTTGGTCGCATAATGGCCTAACTAAAAGTACCTACAGTACAAGATAGTTTCATAGAAAAATGCCACATAGGGCATAGATAGGAAAAATGATTCCTTTAAATAAGGAAGGAAAATAAAGCATTACCTACTGGTGACGGTCATCCCTCTTGTGAACTCTCAGTTCAGCTAGTTGACGTTCCATATCAAGCAGATGTCTTTCGTACACCCTCTAGCATACTCGAAGCTCTATGACTTCGGCTCGTGTTTCAGCTAGTGCTTGTAGCAGGGTCTCATGGTCTCTCTCATATCTCTCATGAGTGTGTTCAAGGCGATTGGTGCGGATGGTATGCATTCTTGCATTGACATCAACCTCTGCGATACAATGGAGAGCTGTCCTGCCCTGAATCTCGTTTAGAGCAATTCTACAGACCAGAATTGGAAGAATTCTATCTGCTGAGCTTCCTTTGCTTATGTTGTAGAAGCTTCGGTCTCCATTAAACAGCATAGGTTGATCTTGCTCTTCGCTCCATGTCTCCAAACATTCTACCCAAGGGGGCGTCGGACCATGAAAAGTCGGACGAGGGTTAGGAATTGGAATGGGAGCTACCGGGGGTAGGTTCTCAACTTCGGGCTCGGAGTTAGCATCATCCGAAAGGTCTTCAGCATGGTGATCATTCAAAGGGATTGGATGATCATCCTCTGGTTCTTCTCCAAACCATCCAGCATTGCCTTCGTTCGGAAGGTACGGGTTGCCGTGGGGATGGAGTCCAGCCATGTTATCTACACGAGAATCGGGGTAAAGAAATAATTATTAGACGAACTAACTAGATAATTATAAGATAATCTTCATTAGTTACATCACTATTTGTAAAGTGCATACCAATTATATGTAATCCAAACAGGATAGGCTTTCGAATAAGTGACCTTAACTCCAAATTCACAAGGAACAGGGGTAAAGCAAAATTTCACAGATTCTAAGTCTATATCATCCTAGTTACATATTGTTGGGTTTTGAGCAATCTAACACTTCCTAAGTGTGCATGCAACCCTAGTAAACCTTGGATCTATGTTTGTCTAAATACATGCAAAATAATAATTTTTCCAAGGTTCATAACCTATCTAACATGGCATGGGGTACTTTTAAACATAAAAGAATTAGATGAGATTACATACCTTTTGATGATGAGTTTGATTCCTAAGGAGTTTGAGGGCCAAGCACCAATAGTGTGAATGCCTCAAATGGAATCACAAATCACCACAAACTCTTGGAAAACTTTGAGAGAGTGTATACACACTTATAAAATCGGTCACACACAAACACACATACTTTCTAGTTACACTAGTGTCTATTTCATGCAACATAAGCATGCTTATATAGTGTACATGATTAGGGTGAAACCCTAATAACCCATGACTTTTCCTTTCCCAAGGATCCATGGGTTAAAAGCTCCATGGATCATCCATGGACTTCCATATTAGCCTAGCCCATTAACAAATGAGTGTTAGCCCACACCATATAAAACAAATAGCCCACAATCTAATTACTCTTCCTTTTAATCTCTAAATTAATTCATAATTAATTTAAGACTAAGACTAATTAAATAACATGACTTCATATTAATATATTATAACTTATAATATATTAATAAACATATGTGTATAACTCTCATAAAATTATCCATAAATAGTTCGGGTGAAGTGCAACCCAAATGGACCATGCCGGGTCGGGTCAAGTATATACCAAATAAGTTATGGACTTAGACACCTTATCCAACAGACTCCCACTTGGATAAGTCTAATAACTATATTTGCATATGTTACTTCAGGAACCAACCAGTAATCGTAGCTCTCGAAAACTCTGTTGAACTATGAAGCGCCATTTTAGATAAGTGATCATATAATCCTCTGTTCTCATGATATCAGCCGGACAAATACATGGAACAACGTCGTACTTATTGTCCAGTAGTTTGTTTCCCGATTTTCGATTTTTCTGACAAAGAACTTAATCGAACACATCAATTTAGTTCTGACCGGCCAGTACATAGGTCACAACAAAATCATCGAGGGGCCCAAATATCGCTTCTATTTCTAGAAGGAACAGATAAACTTCGACTCATATGCTTGTTCTACTACTTGTTGAATTGTACACAAAGGCACGTTTTATAACATCAAGTTACTGATGCGTTTACGTGCAATCAATGCACAACCAACTCATAGGTAACAACTCATATCTCTAGGTTTGAAGATTTATATGATATTACTGTCTCGCGATCACTCGAGATAAATTCCATGAAGTGATACAAGTGAGCGTGGGTTTAATCCAATACTCATAACTTATGAGCACTCATGAATGTTGTAGCAACCGTTGCTATGACTAAACCCATTTAGCCATCTACAAACTCGATTCCTGACAGTCTTGATTCATACCTACTTCCAACATATGAACGACTGTGGAGTGTTTAAATAACTTAGTCATTCGGAAAGAATAACCTAGCTATTTTGGAAGTCAAAACATGCAAAGTGAAACACAATAATAATCGAATCCAATATGGTCTCAGAACCCTTTTGAATATAAATAGAACCACCTTTTATTTATCACCATATTGATTACACATTATTCATTGTATAATGTTTCAAACAATCAACTTAAGACTTGAATAAAAACAACAGTCGTCCCATGCTTCTAGCATGTACACTTTGTTTTTTCTAAACAATAGTTATGACAAGCTCCAAGTATGCACACTATGTTTGTTTATGATCCTTACATTGTGATGTAGATCAATTGAACATGATTCCAATGATACTCATTTCACAATCCCAAATCCTTATTGTAAATGTGAGAGTCCCCGATTCCTATCATTTACCAAAAAAAACTGTTAGATTTTAAACTTTTATGCAATGTTCCTCTTGTAATGATTATGCACAAAGTCACCAAAACCTTGTCACCTGTCATTACAGAGTATTCCAAAGAAGGTCAACCTCTATGGAACGAAAGTCTCATATTCAAAGTACATTGCTTTGAACATCCTTCTTGCATTAAGGTTTTCTAATCTTACATAGATTGAATAACTTCCACTAATGGAGACATTTCCATAGTCCCATTTTGACTATCACTTCCGAACAAGAGTTACTTCTTTTCAGAACATGTCAATACGGTCCTTTCCGACAACTTACATCATACTTCCAACTGTCCCTGAGCAACCAATCTTTGGCGAACCTCAGATTTGTCCTCGACAATTGCTTAATCACTTTAGTCATATCTAGTTCTAGACTTTTCCCTTCTCAATGCCTTAAGCATTTGGAAAATTTAGAAAAGATGAATTTATAGCACATGCAATCGATCCTATATCCGAAGCATATGGGACACGATTCATGATGTTTGACATAAAGACATGATACTAGACCAGTCTTTTGCTACAATATTTTTTTATTTGCCATGTTTTTAAATTTTAACTATGAAGAGGGATGCCGTAATCATAATCGAATTTTGAAAACGCAATATATATAGAATTTCTTCAAGTTGAACCATTCCAACATAAAATTCATACATATATATGCTTGACTAAAGATGATTAAAATCTCAATCTAAGCTTTAGAATTGAAACGAAGTATAATTTCCTCTCCCTTAATTATAACAAAACAACTTTTCAACCCCTGCAACTTCACGAATTGAAACTTTGTTTTCTATAATTAACATTGCTAACTTGCAACACTAAACGTAATAATCATGCTCCCACTAACATGATAATTATCAGCATAACACTTATGCTCCCACTAGCTCTGACATATTTCCAGAAATCTACTGGACTTCTGAATTTTAGATTCATACACCCTTTCTTAGATAGCTCACATGTGTGTCTAAACAATTTTCAGAACTATGAAAAGGGATGCCGTAATCATAGTCACAATTGCTTAGGCATTTGCCATTTCTCACAAGTCCATGTTAGTGTGCCGGTTAACCACACGCGCTCCACTAACGACTTTTGAAAATGCAAATAACACAATTGATATCTACGTAAAATCTACTTAGTGAAAGCGTTTCCTCACCATCATTTTCATGAATCGGAGAGAAACCTTATGACACTTAGATTTTATAGTGTATGAGTTCCTATCCATGTGAATTTGTCAAAACCATAATCACAAGATAAGGTTAGTGACAAATTCAGCCTTACATGGATTAAACTTGTTCAGTCTTAGTTTCTTGTCACCTTGGTAGCACAAGGCCCACCAATGCTTCCAAGTTGAACTCTGATAACTTACGTGCAAATTCAACTTATTTGAAGTAGGTACATAAATAAGAATTATGTCAACACGATAGGTTGCAAACCTTAAGTCGTGTGCTAGTGATAAATTACAGGTTTTACTCTAGATTAAATCTTGAAACTTTTCCAGGATCTTTAAGGCTCCCACTGTCCCCTTAACATATAAGTTTCCCTAGTCAAGAACCATTCCTTGACAAAACAAATATTCAAGGGACAATGCGGATTCTTATCAAGACTAACACTTCACACAATTGGTCTTAGTTGGTCTTTGTCTCATCCAAGACATCACAACTTACCAATCTCAAATGTACAAGAGTAGAAAACATTTTACTCTTACATTTGACTAGTGTTAATAAATCTTCCTTTGTGTCACTCAGTATGACTCTAAGAATTGTTTTGGAACGAAGTATGACTCATCTTCTTGATTTTAACCAATCCAACAATTCATGACCTCTCTTCTTAGCCATAACAATGCACTAAGACGTCCTTAGAGTATGAATTTGTGATATGGTTTCATAATCATTAAGATGATCATGAAATACGATGCTAAAGTACTCTCCCATCCTTTCAGATTTGAGAAACTTTTATCTTTCTGCCTAATTTGATTCTTCTGATTTGTTTTGTCATACATTGTAACCTTTCCTATGTTACATAATTATACTTAACCTCATAAGTATAATCATATTTACTAATCTTTAGTAAATCATGACAAATCAATCTTTGTGGTGGACCTTGACCAGTGCACAGCCAGTGTACCTAATTCCTTAGTCCTTCAATTGACTCACATATACATGTGATCAAAGAATTAGTCTTAATTTTCAAAGATGAAAATTCTCATTCATCATACAATACAACTTGTATGATTCCAAGTTTTTGTCCAATTGAAACTTGGGTGATGAAAAACTTTCTTCATTTGGTAAATTCAGACACTACGACAAATGAAAGAATCAAATCCACTTTCCAATATTGTTATTACTGGAAACATATAAGCAACAATTTTCCACAGATGGCATTGTAAGAATATTTTTAAAATAAATAAAATTAAAACCCTTTTTTTCTTTTATTTTAAAACTTTGCGGAAAAACTTATCCTTACAATCCACATGAAAACCTTGTTGTTATCTATTCATAAGCAATATATTATAACTCTTAAGCAACAGCTCAAAATTCTGATTGTCGAACCATGCGATCGAAACCCACCTTTGCAATCAGAATCAACATATACTTACTTTAAGCTTCCTATCTTTTCTTTGATTCTTAAAACATCAACATGTGACCCATTCACATTATGTAATAAGAATCTCCAAATAGAAACTTAATAGAGTTAGTCAGTGGACTTTAACTGAAGTAGAGTCAAACTTTTTGACTTGATCAATCTTATGATATTTCAGGTAAATATAGCAGCTTCGCAATCAGTGTCCCTTCCTTTGGCAACAAAACACATGGACCCTTTGGTAATGGCACATGAGACTATCTCAGAATTTGCCTTTTTCTTTACTATTTGGTCAACCGAGTTGACTATAGCCGATCCCTTTCCATTGGGAAGAGAAATCCTTTTCTAGATATCCAATGCTACCATTGTCAATGTCCCTGTAGACTTGGGAAGTTGTTCTTTTAATCCAATTTGCTTTACTGGTGTTCCGAATCATTGCTGATTCCACAACACCAAGCAAAAAGATAACATCATTAAGGGTCATGTCATAGTCTGCCTCATAGTAGTCCCAAGGAGACTCACTATGTTACTAAGAAAGTGATAGAACATCCAACTTTCACGAGACTTTGACACCCAACTCTCCCAGCTTGTCAATATGTGACTTTATCTCCAAGATGTGAGCACACATAGACTATGCTTGCCAATAGGGATTGAGTGACTTTAAACTTTTCAAGAACTTGTGGGTGAGGGAGAATAATTAGAGGAGGTGGAGGAAGTGAAGCATGATGTTGAGGGACACCATCTTCAAGAGATTTGGGAAGATCATAGTTGTCTGAACCAGACATCTATAATGGGAGAAAATCAAGTTAGTTGATTCAAAGTCCTTAATATAACACCCAATATGAAATATTAAGGCTAGGACCCAACACAATATTTTATAATTTGGAAGAGGGATGCCGTAATCCAAACTATAAAATATTTGAAGGTAGGCGAATGACGATTCACCAATTTCCACCATGAAAAACGAAATAATTTATTAGGTTTTAATTGGATTTGAAATTCCTAGATCTTTTGAGATTCATTGAACTTTTCAATGGCATGTTTCAATCTCGAGTGTGCCCTCTCAAATTTTGTGACTGGGATGCCGAGGATCACAAAACAAGGTGTGAATAACCATACCAATTCACTTGGTACCCTTAATATTATCACCCAATCAATGTGCCGGTTAACCACACACGCTCCATTGATCTATGACAAACATTAAGTCACCCTTCGTAATCCTTACTAGTCCAAGTTAGTGTGTCGGTTAACCACACACACTCCACCAACGACTTGGTAAGGTACAAAGTGTGAATTCCATGGGCTAGCACCAAATTCACATTTTTCCTAAAATAACTAAGATTGGGAATTAAAAAGGTTTAGTTACTTTATAATAATCATTATACTTTTAATGAGGATTTAAAGTCATTGTCCTACCCGTTCGGCTAATGACCATCCACCAGTCAAGCAAGCGGTGGGTGAGAGTGGACACCCATTAAGTTGCCATTTTATAGGCAACAACCTTATACCCACCTTATAGACCGGCTTCGTGAATGAGGCTTACTAATGGTAGAACGACTTATTCTTATACATATATATAATAATTAACCATTAATGTTTTAAATAGTATAAGGGTTGAATTTTAACTATTAAAACTCTAAGGGTTGGAATTAAAGTTTATTAAAGTGTGTGAAACTTTACAAATTCCAAAACTTGAGGGCAAGTTTTGTAACTATCCAAAACTTTTCATTTCATAACTTATGAATTAAAGGTTCATAAAATGAAGACTCTTCATTTTCATGTAACTTATGTGTTTAAATGTGTGTGTTAAAGAAAAGTAACCTTTGGATATCCATAACTTGAGGACAAGTTATGGACTCCATTAAAACACATAAATGATCAAGAATTAATTCTAAACAATTCAGCAAATAATTCCTATCATCTTCTAAATTCATAAGAACATGAACATGATCATCAAAATTTCAAGAATTATATGAACACATAAAAATCATGGAATTTTGATATATGCTATTGTAAATGGATTAGAACAACCATTACACCAACTAAAACAAGTTTTAAAACACCAAAACAGTTTAGGGTAATGTGTCTAGTCCATTTCCAGCAGCAAAAGTCGAAATTCTGCATTCTGATCATTCTACTCGCCGAGTGCACGAACCTACTCGCCGAGTAGGATGCATTTTGCCTTGAACTCGGCGAGTCCCCCCATGGACTCGGCGAGTCCATCAGCCAGACAGCAACAATTTCAACTTTTTTCACTATTTTGCATCAAGTATCAAACAAGCAAGCCTAGGCTCTGATACCACTGTTGGGTTTTGAGCAATCTAACACTTCCTAAGTGTGCATGCAACCCTAATAAACCTTGGATCTATGTTTATCAAAATACATGCAAAATAATAATTTTTTCAAGGTTCATAACCTATCTAACATGGCATGGGGTACTTTTAAACATAAAAGAATTAGATGAGATTACATACCTTTTGATGATGAGTTTGATTCCTAAGGAGTTTGAGGGCCAAGCACCAATAGTGTGAATGCCTCAAATGGAATCACAAATCACCACAAACTCTTGGAAAACTTTGAGAGAGTGTATACACACTTATAAAATCGGTCACACACAAACACACATACTTTCTAGTTACACTAGTGTCTATTTCATGCAACATAAACATGCTTATATAGTGTACATGATTAGGGTGAAACCCTAATAACCCATGACTTTTCCTTTCCCAAGGATCCATGGGTTAAAAGCTCCATGGATCATCCATGGACTTCCATATAAGCCTAGCCCATTAACAAATGAGTGTTAGCCCACACCATATAAAACAAATAGCCCACAATCTAATTACTCTTCCTTTTAATCTCTAAATTAATTCATAATTAATTTAAGACTAAGAATAATTAAATAACATGACTTCATATTAATATATTATAACTTATAATATATTAATAAACATATGTGTATAACTCTCATAAAATTATCCATAAATAGTTCGTGTGAAGTGCAACCCAAATGGACCATGCCGGGTCGGGTCAAGTATATACCAAATAAGTTATGGACTTAGACACCTTATCCAACACATATAACCTTAATGTATACACTTAGCAACTATTGACCTAGTAATGAAGATCTTTTTAGTTCTCAAGTAAGAAATTATAGTAACAAAAAATACTCATATAGTATTTTAGACTTATGTTCTGTTCTAGAGTTCTCATTGTGGTAGTGTTGGTAAGTTTTTAGACTTGTTGCCACATCATAACCATTCTTGGGCATATGCTAATCACTCCTCGGACCAGCATAGTTGATCATGCTATGCAACTCCCAAGACTGACCATACATCCCCGAGCTTACTTGTGATATTCAACAATCACAATACTTTTGTTCTTGTCAATGTGACACTGATTTTAGTATGAATGAAACTATGTATACTTATTTAAATATTTTATTATTTAAAGGTATAAACTCTAGGTCAGAGTATTTTAATCCCATATTATTTATAGTTAGTATATCTTTTATGGGTTGATATACTCGATTCACTATAAACAATGCTCTGATACTAATCTGTCACACCCCAAAACCGAGAACGGCGGAAACGTTCTGGGGCGGAAGACGTCATGTAATGTATCACAACAATGTAAAGTAGTAAACAAGCAACTACATCATCCATTGCATTAATAGTATAATTTTAATTACAAGTGTGTTCTTTCAAAGTATAAAACAACATAATGAATATTCAAAATAAAAGACGAGTCTTGACTACTCAATCTTCACAAAACCTGGTCGTCGTACTTGTCTATTGGTGACCTAAGAATACAAGTTATTTTGAAAGCGAGTATCAGCAATAAAGCTGGTGAATTCATAAGTATTTTAATGTCATTGATTTGTAATAGAAACTTGTAATAAAAGACTTGTAATTGTTTTGAGGAAAAGTTTGTATAAGTATGAAAATGTTTGTAAGTAACTGTAAACGTTTGAAAATCCTAGAAATCCCATATTTCCTACTAGTATAAAAAGTAGTCTTATACCAAGACCCGACTGTTTTGAAAGAAGCCTTCTACCAAGACTTGACTGTTTTGAAAGTAGCCTTCTACTAAGACCCGACAGTTTTGAAAGTAGCCTTCTGACTGTTTTGAAAGTATGAACTTCTACATAAGTGAAGGTTTTTCCTTGTACAACTATTATTATTCAAATCTAATCTACCTCATCGATTATGTGAATGTGGCACAATATAAAGGTAATAAGGAAAATATTCTATCTATATCAATTATATTCTACCTCGTTGTTCTTGTGAATGTATCACAAAGTAAAAGTAAGAAGGAAAATAATATAATAACTAAAATTGTATCCTTTTGTACTAGGATATTCACGGCGTGGAAACTCACCGAACAGTGCAACAGTAGACACCAGTCGATGTATATTTTCCCTATTGTAGCTAATAGCCTTGGGCATGGAATGGTAATTCCCGTCACGCATGTAATAGTATCTATGTAAACTTATCTCTGTTAATTGTATGTTTTGTAATTGTATGTAATAGTATCTCTTCATATAGTATGTAATGTATTAGTATTCTTGTAATTGTATTTATGTAATTGTATCTCTTCATATAGTATGTATTATATTAGTATAGACTCATGAATGAACTGACTCTTGTGTGATTCCTTGTACTTGGAATGGTAAGTAGTATCTCCTAACTATACCTATTATAGTTACTAGTAATGTACGTGTATAACCGAAGTATGCCTTTGATACCCAAAGGTACTGAACTGACTAATGGAAATTTTATTTCTATATATGTATACATGGTATATAACTAATATTTAGACGACATTCGAACGAATAATCGATGCCCTAAGGCCACATCCCAACGAGGAAAAGGAAATAAAGCGAGCTAGCCGTCCTAAGTCCTTTAAACATTACTTCTATAACTATACATATATAGACATGCATTTGACAGTATAAAAGTATAAAAGATGTTTTATAAAACCTTTAAAAGTTTAATAACTAAGAAATGATGACTTGATGTCAGTTTGTAAAACGATTTGAAAGCAGTTTGTTTGATAAGAATAGTTTTAAGTATAAGAAAACCTTTGTTTGAAACAAAATTGTAATAGAGTTTGAAAGGAAACATATAGTATGTAAGATAGTTTGATAAAGAGCTTTAACATGTAAAAACGTTTTAATAAGTCATTTGAAAGTAGTATACTGAGTAAACAGCTAAAAGCGTAGTAAATCCATTTGCATGCTAGTTATTAATCACATGTGATTGATATACTAACTAGCAGATTCAACTTGTATACCCCTCCCCCCCCCCCCCCCATAAAAGCATTTATAAGCATTTAGAAACATTTAAAAAGGTTAATTAAGGGGTATGAACTCACCTGCAGTGAGTGGATCGTATGGAAGTGTCGGACAAGGTGCTAGGTGTCAAATGAGGACTTGAACACACACGATGATCCTAGTTAACATATAATAAACATATATGTATCTAATTAGACACTTAACAACTAATTAATCAAGTTAAGACACCCTAGGACATGGAAACACTTTGAATCAAGTGATATAGGTACCAAAGGGTTGCATCTAAGAGTTGTATGGCATTGCATTGGAGTTTATGGCCCAAGGACCACTCCTTATGGAGTTTACGGCCCATGACCATTTCCCCATGCGTTTATGGCCATAAAATCATGGTACTAAGTGCCAAATTGTGTTTTGAGGTCTTACAAGTCATGATTGAGCATCTGATGATTAAGTCCAAGCCTTAGGAAAGCATTATGGGCACACTAACCCTTCCTTGTAGAGTTCACGGCCTAAGGACCACTTCCTTAGGTGTTTACGGCCGTAAACTCTCATGGGGACTTGTTTTGATTGTTTTTTAAGGTCTTAAACACTTCTAGGAAGGATCAAGGTTGGCATCCAAGGCTTAGGAAGGAACTAGGGTCCATTTAGCCACCTTAAGAGGGGTTTACGGCCCAAGAACATCCTTGGCCGTAAACTCCTTTGTTCTTATGATTTTCAAGTGTTATTAAGATCATACTAAGAACACAAGAAGCTAGGGCAAGTGTACTTACAAGATAGAAGCTCAATTGGGTGTTTAAGGTCCAAGAACACTAGTATGTGTTCTTGGTGTTTTGAAGAACACTTGAAGATCTAGTTGAAAAGCAATAATGAATGGATGAAATGATGTATAAACACTAGGTGATAGGGTATAACAACAAATCAAGTCGAGAAACACTTATGTTTTCGGAAGATCAGGCGAAGAACGGGATGATAGTTGAGAGAGAACGGGGAGTAAACTTGAGGGTGGAAGTGAGAAATGAGGAGTTTGGGGAGTAAACTCATGCCTAAGGCATGAGTTCACGGCCACACAAGAGTTTACGGCCCAAACTCTAAAAGTTTGGCTGTGAACTCTTTATTAGGGTGCATTGGGTGGGTTTGCTACTTCAAGGCCCGAGACGGTACTTCCTTTCTTTCGTTCGTTTGAAGAATAAATAGTTATAGCACTCAAACGGACTTTTAAATTGGCTAACAATTATTAAAAATGTAATTGACTTTTAATTGAAGTGATTGACTTTAGAGTTTGTATGAATGGAAATTCCGGGTTGTCACAGATTTTATATTATATGGCTTTGTAAATTAACAAAACATATATAAATGCTATTTTTTTGATAAAAGATTAACTAGTGAATGATAAATAATATAATTTTGTGTTAAATTACAATTTCAAATTACTCTAAGAGATATATATATATATATATATATATATATATATATATATATATATATATATATATATATATATATATATAATATTTTAATATTTTGTTATACATAAAAATATAATACATATAGTATTATCATATTGTAAAACAAAGATGTTAACATCTATATTTTAATATTCTTAAACATCGAATTTAAATTTTACAAATATTATATTTTATGAATACTAAATATTATAAGATTTCATTAAATGATCTTAGGTTCTTACAAAAAATATCTATCTCACATAAATATTTTTAATTATATATGAAGAGGTCCAAAGAAGTAATTATGAAATTGAGAATACATAAATATAGTTTAATCACGTATGAATAAAATGGTTTAACCGCATGTGGTTAATACATATTCATAAATGAATATTAAAAAAATAAAAATATATATATTATATAAAAAAATTAATTATATATATATATATATATATATATATATATATATATATATATATATATATATATATATATATATATTATGATTTGTGCTCTAATTGTCCCATTAACTACATTTACCCCCGCCCCCCCCCCCCCCCCCTACCCCACCCAAGTTAATAACATCAAATTTTTGACATTTAATTTAACATAAAACATAAGTTTTTTTCATTGTTGACACAAATTATATATATATATATATATATATATATATATATATATATATATATATATATATATATAGTTGTGTATTTAACTTAAATAAGGTACAGAATGATTAGTATTATAATGTCCGTAATTAATAGGGACAAAATTTATTTTTGTTCCGATTTTATATAACCGTTCGAATTTATAATGTGGGATTTATAAAATGTTGTTCGAAATTTATAATAATAATAAAAATGATAATATTAATACTAAAAATAAAAAATATTTAAACACTGATTTTATAGTCGTTCGAATTTATAATGTTTTTTGAATGTTAAAATTTTATATGAAATTTATAATAATAATAATAATAGTATTAAAATATAATAATAATAATAATAATAATAATAATAATAATAATAAAATATAATAATAATAATAATTAAAAAGGAATTAAAAATAACCAAAAAAACAAAAATAGAACAAAAAAAAAACAAAAAATCAAATCAGAAGATGAAATTGGAAAAAAAAGAGGAACTCATAAAAAAACCCCGAAAAAAAAATACTTATAGAAAAACTCTAAATTATATATAAAAAAAAACTGTTGACATAATATTTAATTTAATTTCACAACTTTCTACCATTGAAGAAGCTATTTGTCCAAATAAAGAGAAAAATCATTAAATAACCAAAAGTTAAGACTCTTTTCAACAAATAACCATGAAATTTTGAGTTTCGTAAAGTGACAATTAGATCAGTAGAGGGGACTCTGTGGATCACTTAATGTCTTTGAGGAGCTTAGCACACCTCTGCGGAAATGAGATGCCACCACTAAAAGACAATTTTTTTTTGGGTTCTAATTGTTATGGAGAGATATCTCTGCGGATCTTGTGAACACATCTACAGATCCCTTAATGTCTCTGAGGAATGGGTAAAAACTTAAAAATCCCAAAAAAATTCACTTGAAAAATTGTTATACTCATTCCTCAAAGACTAGCGGAACCCTAAAAACCAAAAAAAACAAAAAACAAAAAAACAAAAAAAAAAAAAAATCTTTTAGTTGTGCCACCTCATTTCCGCAGAGGTGTGCTAAGTTCCTCAAAGACAATAAGTGATCCGTATAGCCCCCTCTGTGGATCTCATAGTCATTTTACGAAACTCAAAATTTCATGATTATTTGTTGAAAACACCCTCTAACTTTTGGTTATTTAATAAATTTTCTCCCAAATAAAACCATCCTCTTATTTTTTTTTAATATAAGGCTTGTTAAGAAAGTATTTTACGTATACTAAAACAATATATGGGGCTATGATAGAAAGAAATGAGCGTATGTTACAATACCTGGCTGCCGTCAGAGAGTCAGTCCGGATAGGAACAGGTGTAGTGCACAAAGGAGAGGTATGGACCAATAAGATAGAGCAACGTGGCAGAAGGAGAACCAAACAAGGATGACTGACACAGTAAGGAAGAGTGGCCGACAAGCGGATAAACCCTGATCTCTGGATTTGGAAAACCTCCGGCTCCGCCTCCGTACACGTGGTTCTCACCCAAATCCAGTTTGATTTCCACTCCACGGAATGTACGGACCCCAACACGCGATTCATACTCGGAATTTTAAATCTATATTTACTAAAAATTCTAAACCTAAAACAACTTTTTATATTGTTATTGAAAAATTCAGTAAACAAAATTACAATAAATTAATTGGATTACTGTAAAGACGAGAGTATTGTTAATTTATTATTTGGATCCATACTATTTTTTATATTAAAGTTTTACAAATTGAATTTATTTAAATTGATGTTTATATATTGCTAGTTTAATTTAATTATTTCAAGATATTTCAAGATGTAAGTATATAATGTTTATTTGAATATATGTGTAATATATATATTTTTTCAACTTTATATGTACTATTTTCTGTAAATAAATGTATTTAATAAAATTTTCTTTTAATAATAAAATAATTATTTATTTAGTTATATAAATTGTAAAAAAAAAGTTCGTAACAAGAAACTATTTTGACAATTTTGTTGAAAAACTAATAAATGGAAGGGACATTTTTAGAAACGGTAAATAACTTACAAAAAATTACACTAAAAAAATTATTTTTGATGTAAAAACTGTATTAATGTTGGAGATAAAACATTTTTTTGCATAATTTATTTTTAAAGATGTCTCTAGCCCAACACTCAAAATTTATTTTTTTAAAGGCTAAATATAATGTAAAATTGTTTTAACTTAAAACCAAATGTTATATAGAATGTTGTCGGTGAATTTTAATCAAATATAATATCACACTACTTATTAAAATCAAATATAGTATTATAATATTGATTAACAACAAATAAAATTTTAAAATCTTACCGGAGCAAATTAATTATACAAATTTGAATTACTTGCGTGATTATATAATAATTAACTTTTCTTTACTTTTTTATAATTATCTAATCACAGAATTTGAAAATAAAGAAAAAGATAAGAGTCATGTATGTATTAATATGAAAAGATCATTTTTTTTTAAATATAATTTTGTACACTACAAAAATAACGAGTAATAACGGTGACATAAATATTAACGGTAATGCGCTTAGTGTCACCGCTACTACTTTCGATGTTGCTAATAGTGGTGCCACTAAAACTATAACCGGTAATCAGTGTGTTTTCTGCCCACAGCTAAGGTATACCTACGATTTCTTATCGTCGCCGCTAAACGTTGAAAACAAGACGTTGTGGAGCTCCAGATTACCACGGGGCGCGGGACCCCATAGCAAGTACTAGATGGTTGGCGGATGTGGCTAACGCTTTCCGCACGAGCAGATGTCCCGAGGGGGACAAGGTCAGATTGGCGTTCTGTCTTCTGAAGGATAGGGCACGAGATTGGTCAGAGGAGGTGGGTCATGCCATCGGGGATGACGCAGCTTTGGATGCCATGACCTGGGCAGACTTTTCTACCAGGTTCAGAGCTGAGTTCTCACCGGTTATTGAGGTGCAGCAGTTAGCACGCGAGTTCCAGGATTTGACTCTGACTACAGAGACTGTGGCGGAAATTACCGCCAAGTTCTGGGAGAGGGCACTTCTCGTTCCTCAGTACGCAGCTGATGAGGAAATGAAGAAAGTCCGTTATCATGAGATGTTGCGGAGTGATATCCGCCAGTTTGTGAGCCGGTCCAGCTGTAAGACGTTGGATGATATGATTGCTAGAGCCCGAGAGAGGGAGATTGATCTCGAGATGGAGAGAAAGAGGAAGCCGGAGGCAGCTCCAGGTTCAGGGAGTTCGGACAAAAAGCCCAAGGGTTCAGATCACAGAGCTAGGAGTCAGCAGAGCCACGGTCGGTGTGGCAAGTGTGGGAGATTGCACGATGGGGCGTGCAAGGCAGGGAGTGTCGGCTGCTACAAGTGCGACCAGACTGGGCATATGAGCAGAGATTGTACAACCACTACTACCACCGTTGCGGCATCAGATCTGATTTGCTTTCAGTGCAATCAGAGGGGACATAAAAAGTCCCAGTGTCCGAGTTTAGCTGCTGTAGGGAAGGTGTCAGCACCTGCTCCTGCTACTTTGAGGATTGCAGATGGCCGTCAGGGCCGAGTCGAGACGCCGGTGGCGAAGAGTAGGGTTTTCCAACTGACAGCAGAGGAGGCGCGAGCGAGTCCTGATGTGGTGGCGGGTATGTATTTTTCCCTTATCTCAGTATTTATTGTTGATTGTTTCTTATGGTTATATGTTTGGTATAGGGTTGTTCTCGGTGAACGGCATTTCAGCTACAATATTGTTTGATTCAGGAGCTACCCGATCATTCGTCTCTCTTGCACTTAGCAAGAGGTTTAGCAGAGCTACAGGGGAACTAGATTGTCCACATGGGGTTGAGATAGCAGTTGATAGGACCGTTAGGGTTGCAAGGGTGCACAGAGGGTGTTCCCTACAGTTATTTGGTGAGCAGTTTCCGGTGGACTTGGTTCCTATTCCCTTGCGAGGGAATAAGGTCATAGTAGGCATGGATTGGCTGAGCCCCAATGGGGCGGTGATAGATTGTGAGGTACAATTGGTGAGGTTTCACACTCCCAGTGGGGGAGAGTTAGTGATTCAGGGCGAGAAGCCACAGCGCAGACCAGTTCTGTGTTCAGCAGCGAGAGCAAGACGCTACTTTCAGCAGGGTTGCGCCGACTATATTGCCTATGTTTTAGATGCCCGGGAGAAGTGCAAGATGACAGTTGTGATGGGTTTTCTACAAACAATCCTATGTGTGCATGCAACCCTAGAGTTGGATCTATGTTTTCACTATTAGTTATACAACTTTATGTACACAAAAGGAAACCTGGCATGCTAGTACTATTTTCGAAATCCACATATATAAAATAAAATACATACCTTTTGTTGTTATATAGCAATAACAACTAGTTCCTTGAATTTCCTTAGCTCTTGAAAGCAAGTACCACAAGTGTAGTACCTCTAATGGCTCACAAACACACTAGGTGAAAAGATGAATATAGGAGAGAGGAGAGAAGGGTATCTTGCTCTAGATTTAGTCCCTTTTAGGGTTTCCTAAGGCTTGGACGAAATCTTAGTGCCTTAGGGTGCTATTTATACTTAAGGCTAACTAGGGTTTCAAGGTGTAAACCCTAATCCCTTAGCTTAGGGCCTAATCAAGTTCATGGACTCCTTTCCTTAAGCCCTTGGACGAAAACTCCTAGATCCTTCTAGGATTTTCGTTCAAGCCTTAATAAAGGTGATCCAATGGCCCAAAGCCTCAACTATTGAATAATTACAAAATAGCCCCTGCACTTTCAGTCAGTTCCTTTAATCCCAAAATTAATTCTAAATTAATTTCTGATTAAATACTAATTAATAATATGATTCCAAATTAATATATTATTCATATAATATATTAACAAATCATATATATACCCTAGTTTATTATTCTTAACAATAAACCAGCCTCTCTCCTCAACAATCATCCTGTCTAGTCACCAGTATGAAGGCAACCCAAAAGGACCATGCACAATCGGGTCAAGTACATACCAAAATAGTTATGGACTTAGACACTAATCCAACAGTCTCCCACTTGGATAAGTCTAATAACTATTCTGCGTATAACCTCAGACCCTGATTAGCAATCGTAGCTTTCAAAAGCCGCTGTCAACTCTGATCTTTTCAGAAGCATGTCCTTTAGATAAGGGATCATATATTCCTCAATTCTTCATATCGTATAGACTTGAGAGATGGATTTTGATCATTCTATCAGTCTATGTTCTGTTTCCCGATTTCCAATTTATGACGACTGACAACAGACTACAATTGAACACATCAAATTAGTCCCGGCTTGGCCAAGCGCTTAGGGTGTCATCACTAAATCATCGAGGGGCCCACAAATATCGCTTTCGTCCCACTTTAGATAAAATGAATGGATAAACTTTGATTCAATGCTTGCTTGCACTCACTCACCAAATCACACACAATAATATGTTTTATAACACCAAGTTACTGGTGCGTTTACATATTATCAATGTGTAACCGACTCGCAAGATACAACTCACACATCTCGGTTTCAAGAATATAAGATGTTATCGTCTCACCAATCACTCGTGATAAAATCCATGAAGTGATCCAAGTGAGCGTGGGTTTAATCCAATGCTTAAGTCATATTCATAAGCACTCATGAACGTTGCAGCAAACATTTGCTTATGTCTAATACACTTTAGACAATCCACACACCAATTCACGACAGTCTTCATTCATACCTACTTCCAACATATGAACGACTGTGGTCCGTTCAAATAATTTGATTATTTTGAAATAATTAATTATTCAGGAAGTCAAACACATGCAAACTGAAACACAAGAATAATACTAATCCCATATGGCCCCAAACTCTGGGTATAAATAAAACATTTTATTTAATCACCATATTGATTACTCATTATTTGTTGTTTCGGGTAATCAACTTCTTTCTTGAATTATTACCACTTGTCCCATGCTCTCAGCATGCACACAATGTTTACTTATGGTCCTTACTTTGTGAAACAGATCAAATGAACACATTTCCAATCATACTTATTTCACAACTCCTAATCCTTATCACAAGTGTAAGAATATAAAATTCTTGCAACTTATAGAATATGTTAGATTCTAACATTTTATGCAATGACCCTTTCATAAAGTCATAGCTCAAAATCATCAAGACTTGGCCAATCTCTATCAGAAACAATTCTATAGATATGATGTCTCTCACTCAAAGTACATTCCTTTGAACATCCTTCTTGCATAAAAGTTTCTAATCTAGACATAGATTCTCAATAATCAGCTCCTAATATGGAAACATTTCCATATTTGCCATATGACAACTCATTCTTAATAGAATCTTATCTATTCATAATAATGTCGATATGGTCCATCCAATACCATACATCCAACTACTCACAAACGACCAATCATGAACGAGCTTTGGATCGTCCTTTGATAGTTGATTAATTATCTTTGTCAAAACCGATTCTTGTCCTTTTTCCCTCTTAATGCGCTAGACATTTGGAAAATTTTAGAATGGTCAAATATTATAGCATTTGCAATCGATCCTATACTCGAAGCGTATGGGACACGATGCATAATGTCTTACATAAAGATACGATACTTTATCAATCTTCTGCCATAATATCTTATGTGTCACGTTCTTATAATTCGAATTATGAAGAGGGATGCCATAATCATAATCAAAATTTTGAGAACGCATTATGTATCCTTGACTAAATTCGTTAACATTCCACAACCTAAGCCTTTAGATTTGAAATGAAGCATAATATTCTCTCCCTTAATTATAGCAAAACAACTTTTCAACCCTTACGACTTTGCAAAGTATAACTCTTGTTTTCTATAATTAATATTGCTAACTTGCAATACTTTCCATAATAATCATACAAGCATAACATTTATGCTCCCACTATCATGATGATTGTTATCGTATAAGCATAACACTTATGCTCCCACTAGCTTTGACATGTATTCAGAAAACAACTTAACTTATAGAAAAAAAATACCTATTGAATTTCTTAAGTTCATATTTCTAATACCTAATGCTTTGATAATCCTTTATCTAAGCTTCTCAAACTTATACACCTTTGCCTTAGATAGCTCATATGTGTGTCTAAACAATTCAGACTAATTTCCAAATCTCACAATTCGAATCATGGAAAGGGATACCGTAACCATAATCGAATTCGAGAATACAATTTTCACAATCACTATCTTCTTAAAATCTCTCTTAGTGAAAGCATGTCCTCACAATCATTTTCATGAAGGAGGGAATCTTATGACACTTAGATTTTAATGGTGTATGCGTTCCTATCCATGCGAATTTGTCAAAACCAAAGTTTGCGACAAATCCAAACTCATATGGACCGAACTTTCTCAATCTTGATTTCTTGCCTTATGGTAACACGAATGCCCACCATGTCTTCCAAGTAGTTAAGCGGCTCATCCTTTCCTATCAATGTACTTTTCATTGATCAAGGTGCTTGCCTTTTATGCGTTCAAATGAGAACTCATAGAACTCACATACATAATTAACTCAATTGGAACGGCACAGAAAGAAGATAGTGTCAACACGATAGGTTGTGAAACTCAAGTCGTGTGCTAGTGATGATCGATAAGGTTTATTCTTTATTAGTTCTTGAACTTTTCAAGACCATTAAGACTCCCACTGACTCCTTGACATATAAGATTGTCTTGTCAATAAACATTTCTTGACAAACAAATATTCAAGAGTTAGTGTAGCTTTTATCAAGACAAAACACTTCACAAAATTGGTCCAAGTTGGTCTTTGTCTTATCCAAGACATCACAACTTTCCACATTTGATGAATGTTATAAACCTTCTTAAGACTTGTCACTCAATGTCACAATCTTAACTCTAAGACTTGTTTTTGGAACGAAGTATGATTGACTTCTTGATTTAACCATTTCTTCAATTCTTGATTCCTCTTCTCAGACATACAATTGTACTAAGACTCATTTAGAGGATCAATTGAGATATGGTTCTTAATCATTAAGACCTATCATAAAACATAGTAAAAGGTACTCACCCTTCTTCTTAGAATAGAGAAACTTTTATCTTTTTGCCTACTTGATTCTTCTTATCCATTCTGCTATTGATTGAAACTCTTTCTATCAACTTAGAATTACACATAATCTTATAAGTATAATCATATTTACTAAACCTTTAGTAAATCATGACGAATATCTTTGTCACTCTTGTGGTGGACTTGATCAGCACACAACTTTGTATACTCGATCTCCTAGTCCTTCACTTGACATTTTGTCAACGAATTAGTCTAATTTCCAAATATAAAATTTCTCATTCGTCATGCAACCAAGTTGCATGATTCCAAGTCTCTGTCCAATTGAAACTTGGGCGATGAGAAACTCTCCCTATTTGGTAAATTCTTGACATTTCCACAAATAACATAATCCATTATTGCTAATAACTGAAACATTCAAACATCAATTTTTCATACACACCATTGCAAGGATAAATAAATTATATAAAATCAAAATTTATTTTATTGCGGAAAAATTTGTCCTTACAATGCAATTCAGTTGAAAACTATGTTAATACATATTTCATAGAAATCTATTCTAACTCCAAGTAGTAGCTCAAAATTCTAATCTTCAAGCAATGAGATCGAAATCCATTTCTTCACGATTAGATTCAGCTCACTTCTTCCCTTAAGCTTCCTCTCTTTTCTTCGATCCTATAAAACATCAAAATGTAATCTTATTACATCATGTATTAAGAATCTAGAATACAAACTTAAAAGAGTTAGTTAATGGATTTTACCTGAAGTAGAGCCATGCATCTTGACTCTCCCATCTCTTAGATTTCTCAGGTAGTTAGGGCAGCTTCGTCTTCAATGCCCTTTCTCTTGGCAATAAAAGCAAATGGACTCCTTTGGCACAGCACATCAGACAATCATAGACTTAGTTCTTTCTAGACTTCCGATGTTGCCAATGCCCATTGCAGTTTGGGAGTTTGACTCACCAGACAAATTTGCTTGACCAGCACGCTAAATCATTTCTGACTCAGTGGCTATAAGCAAATAGGTGATTCAGGAAGTGACTGAACAGCCAACTCGCCCGAAATCTCGACACCCAACATCCTTAACCTATCAATGTGTGACTTCATCTCTAAGACGTGTGCACACACAGGTTTCCCATCTTCATGTTTACTTGCCAAAAGGGCGTGAGTGAGTTTGAACTTTTCAAGGCTTCGAACTTGTGGGTTAGGGAGAATAATTGGATGAGGTGGAGGAAGTGAAGCATGATCTCTTGTTCCTCGATCATATCGCGGAATATCATCTTCATGTGGAAAGCTTGTTCCACGGGATTTGGGAAGACCATAGCTGTCATACTTTGACATCTACAAAACGGGAGAAAATTCAAGTTAAGTTGATTTGAATCCTTTATGTGACACCCAAATGAAACATCAAGGCTAGGATCCAACACAATACTCTACAACCTAGAAGAGGGATGCCGTAATCTAGTTGTAGAATATTTGAAGGTAGGTAAATGACGATTTACCAATTTCCACCATGAAAAACGAAAAGGAAACTTAAGTTTCAAATGTATTGAAAACTCCTAGATCTTTTGAGATTCATTGAACTTTTTAATGGCATGTTTAAATCTCGACATGCCCCTCGATTTATGACTGGGATGCCGAGGTTCACAAAACAGGGTGTGAATAACCATGCAAACCTACATGGTGCCCCCAATGTTACAGTCACTTATTCGATGTGCTGGTTAACCACACACGCTCCACCGAACTATGGAAAACATTGAATCACCCTTTCCTACCTTTGCTTAGAACCATTTAGTGTGCCGTTTAACCACACGCACTCCGCTAACGTCTTCGCAAGGGCACAAAGTGTAATTTCATGGAATTGCATCAATTTACTTTTGCCTAAAGCAACTAAGATTGGGAATTTTGTAAAAACATTTAGTTACTTTATACTTCATTATACTTTTAATGGAAATGGTTTGCCCTATCCTACCCGTTCGGCTAACGACCCTCCATCAATCAAGGAAGCGGTGGGTGAGAGTGGACACCCATTAAACGGCCATTTTATAGGCCATAATCTTATACCCCCTTATAGATCGGCTTCGTGAATGAGGCCTACTAACGGTAAGACTAGCATTTAAGTTATACATATATAATATTAGACTTTTAATGTTATACATAGTATAAGGGTGTATTTTACACTTTTAAAATACTAGGTGGTTTAATTTTATAAATTACACTTTTAATTTAATTAAATATAAACCATATCATTATGGATTTATTAACTCTCTTTTAATTATACACTTAATTAATTTAATAAAACCATAAGGGTGTAATTTGAACTTTTCAAAACTATGAGTTTTAGAATTTAGACTTTCAAAATTAAAAATTTTAATCAAACAATTTAGATTCCAAAACTTGAGGGTAAGTTTTGAAATTTTCAAAACATGAGCAAGAACATTCTAGATCAAATTATAAATAATAATAATTAACCAATTAATTAGTAATTATCTAAATATGACCTAATTCAATTTCTTGCAAGATAATCTATCAAATAATTCAAATAAATCAAGTTTATCACATAAGGAAATGATTATCTAATTAATTTGACAATTATCTTTTATTTTGGTAAGGATATCTTTTAAATTAAGCAATTAATTTAACCTAATCCCTTAAATCCCCTAGAATTCGAAATTATGGGATGGGATATTCAAAATCTTTAATTACCAAATTTAAACATTTAAAGTATAATTACAAGATATATGGCAATATCCAAATCCCTAAAATTTAAGATCTAATCATGGGGAAAGAGGCAATTTCGAAATTCTAGGGTTAGACAACCCTAAAATCCAAATCTTGGGGCCAAAGAAAAAGGTTTAGGAAATCTTACCAAAAATTTCGAAATCTAGGGTTTAGAAACCCTAATTTCGAAAATCAAGCCTCCAGGATTTATTGGCCATAAACCCTAATATGTCAAGTTCATACATTTGAATAAAGTTAATTGAAAACAAAAACCAATGGCTCTGATACCACTGATGGGTTTTCAACAAACAATCCTATGTGTGCATGCAACCATAGAGTTGGATCTGTGTTTTCACTATTAGTTATACAACTTTATGTACACAAAAGGAAACCTGGCATGCTAGTACTATTTTCGAAATCCACATATATAAAATAGAATACATACCTTTTGTTTTTATATAGCAATAACAACTAGTTCCTTGAATTTCCTTAGCTCTTGAAAGCAAGTACCACAAGTGTAGTACCTCTAATGGATCACAAACACACTAGGTGAAAAGATGAATATAGGAGAGAGGAGAGAAGGGTATCTTGCTCTAGATTTCGTCCCTTTTAGGGTTTCCCAAGGCTTGGACGAAATCTTAGTGCCTTAGGGTGCTATTTGTACTTAAGGCTAACTAGGGTTTCAAGGTGTAAACCCTAATCCCTTAGCTTAGGGCCTAAGCAAGTTCATGGACTCCTTTCCTTAAGCCCTTGGACGAAAATGTTGGATTAATGTCTAAGTCCATAACTATAATTGGTAAGACTTGACCCGACCCGGCATGGTCCATTTGGGTTGCATACCATCATGCACTTGAATAGACTATAATGAGAGAAATAAGGCACTTATGGTTATTAATATATTATAAGTTCTAGTATATTAATAATAAGAATAATAAGATTATTTAATTAGTATTGATCAAGAATTAATCTAGGATTAATTAAGTGATCAAAAGAAGACTAATTAAATATATGGGTTGATTGTGTAAATCATGCATACTTGTATAGTGGGCTAATGCTCCATGGATAATCAAGTTGGGCTAAAACCCATAGGATGGTCCATGGATGCTCCATGGTGTATTTGTACCCATGGATCATGGAAATGAAAGGCCATGTCAATTAGGGTTTACATGGTGTAACCCTAACTATATAAGCATCTTATTCTTGACCAAATCGGCCACTAGAGTGAGAGTAAGAAAGGGCTAGCCGATTTCATGAGTTGTAGAATTCTCTCAAGCTATTCTAAGTGTTTTGGTGATTGTGATTCCATTTGAGGTGTCACACTTGGGGCACTAGGCACTCAAGCTTCATGAAGACTTTCTACATCAAAGAGGTATGTATTCTATCTTGTTACACTCATTGTTTTGTATGCTAGATTAGGATTATACCTTGGATGTTCTTATTTGTATGTATAATAGAGAAAACATAGATCCAAGGTATTTAGGGTTGCATGTACACTTAGGAGTGTTAGAATGCTCAAAACCCAACAGTGGTATCAGAGCCTAGGCTTGTTTTCTTGTTATACCTGCAATAGAAGCTGAAAAAACGAATTTGTTGCTGTCTGATAATCAGACTCGGCGAGTCCATCAGAGGACTCGGCGAGTCCATGCCTAAAATGTGTTCAATTCGATCCAACTCGCCGAGTTGGTTCATGCACTCGACGAGTTGGACCCCCAGACAGCATATTTTCGAGTTTTTTTGGCTAGAAATGGACTAGGAACATTACCCTAAGTTGTTTTTGAACTTATAAACTTGTTTTTTGATGTGGTAATGTTCATGCTAATCCATTTTCAAAGATAATTGTCAATAGATTCATGTTTTGTATTAGTTTAAGGTTTAGACTAATTACATGAAAAAGTTTGATTTGAATTATCTTGTTCTTATGAGTTGCTTAGATTAATAGAAAAGTTAATTGAAATAGTTGTTTTCAATCCATTTTAATCTAAGAGTTGAGTATAAAATGTGCTTGTGTAACTTGTCCTCAAGTTACATGAAGAGTCACATTAAAGACTCATAAAATTCATAAAAGTTGGCAATGGTTACAAAATGAAGAGTCTTGTGTCATTGAATAATGTTTTATGACTCCATAACTTGTCCTCAAGTTATGGAAGTTCAAGAGTCACTTCATTAAAGAAAAAATATGTAACCATAATTAAATCCATAAGTTATAAAATAAAGAAAAAGTTAGTTCTTTTATTAGTTTAAAGTCTTCCATAACTTGTCCTCAAGTTATGGAACTTGAAGAGTTTTTGGATTAAAACTACTTTAAACACATAAGTTATGGAATTAATTAGTTTTGAATAGTTTCAAAACTTGCCCTCAAGTTTTGGAATTTGAAAAAGTTTTCACTTATGAATACTTTAATTCCAAGTTAGCCCTTAGAATTTTAAAAGTTAAAATTCAACCCTTATACTTTATAATATTATAAGTTAATAATATATATATCTATAAGAGTAAAGTCAGTCTTACCGCTAGTACGCCTCATTCACGAAGCCGGTCTATAAGGTGGGTATAAGGTTGTTGCCTATAAAATGGCAACTTAATGGGTGTCCACTCTCACCCACCGCTTGCTTGACTGGTGGAGGGTCGTTAGCCGAACGGGTTTGACAGGACTAGAATTCTCCCTTCATTAAAAGTATTAATGATAATACTAAGTAACTAAACTCTTAATAATACCCAATCTTAGTTACTTAGGAAAAATGTGAATAAGGTGCTAATCCATGAAATTACACTTTGCACTTTGTTTAAGTCGGTTAGTGGAGCGTGTGTGGTTAACCGGCACACTAACTCGTATTTAACAAGGTAGGTAAAGGGTGACTTAATATTTATCATAGTATCGATGGAGCGTGTGTGGTTAACCGGCACATCGATTGAGGGGTAATTTATTAAGGGTACCAAGTGATTTGCATGGTTACTTCACACCTTGTTTTGTGATCCTTGGCATCCCAGTCACAAAACCTGAAGGGCACACTCGAGATTGAAACATGCCTTTGAATAGTTCAATGAATCTCAAAGATCTAGGAGTTTCAAAACCAATTAAAACCTAATAATACATTTCGTTTATCTTGGTGGAAATTAGTGAATCGTCATTCACCTACCTTCAAATATTTTATAGCTTGGATTACGGCATACCTCTTCTAAGTTATAAAATAGTTTGTTGGGTCCTAGCCTTAATATTTCATATTGGGTGTCATATTAAGGACTTTAAATCAACTATCTTGAATATCTCCCAAAAGATGTCTGTAATAGACACCTATGATCTTCCCAAATCTTTTGAAACAAGGTTTCCTAATGAAGATGATGTCCCATGGATATCATACTTCTTTCTCCTCCTCCAACTATTCTCCCTAACCCACATGTTCTCAAAAAAGTTTAAGGTCACTCGAGCCCTATTGGCAAGGCAAGGTCTAGGTGTGGTCACATCTTGGAGATGTAGTCACATATTGACAAGCCGGGAGAGTTGGGTGTCAAAGTCTTGAGAAAGTTGGTGGTTCAATCACTTTCTAAGTCACATAGTGAGTTCCTTTGGGACACCTATGAAACAGACTATGACAAGACCCTTAATGATCTTATCTATTTGTTAAGATCAACTTCCTAAAACTCTATGGACATTGACAATGATGACATTGGATATCTAGTAAAGCATTCTCTTCCCAATGGAAAGGGATCGGCCATAGTCAACTCGGTTGACCAAATGGTAAAGAGAAAAGCTAAGTCTGTGATAGTCTCGTGTACCATTATCAAAGGGTCCATATGTTTATATTGCCAAAGGAAGGGGCATTGGTTGCGACGCTGCCAAATTTACCTAAGGAAGTTAAAGTCAATAAGTTTGACTCTACTTCAGGTAAAGTCCACTATCTAACTCTGCTAAGTTTCGATTCTGAGATTCTTGATACATGATGTGACTGGGTCACATGGTGATGTTTTAAGAATCAAAGAAAAGTGAAGAAACTTAAAGAAAGAATATGCTGAATCTGATGGCGTAGATGGATTTCTATCGCATAGTTTGAAGATCGGATTCTTGAGCTACTTCTTAGGAGTTATGAGATATTGCTTAGGAATAGATAACAACAAGTTTTTATATGGATTGTAAGGATATGTTTTTCCGCAAAGTTTTAAAATAAAAGAAAATTTTTGATTTTATTTATTTTAAAATATCCTTACAATGGCATTTGAGGAAAATTGTTGCTTATATGATTCCATTTATAGCAAGAGTGGAAATATGAAATTGATTCTTTCATTTGTGGTAATGTCTAAATTTACCAAATAAGGAAAGATTCTCATCACCTAAGTTTCAATTGGACCGGAACTTGGAATCATGCAAGTTGTATAGCATGATGGATGAGAACTTTCAAGTATTGGAAAAATTAAGACTTATTACTCGGTCACATGGATGTGTGAGTCAAGTAAAAGGGATCGAGTACACATTCTTGTGCACTGATTAAGTCCACCACAAAAGATTGATAAGACTATTCGTCATAGTTTACTAAAGCTCAGTAAATATGATTATACTTACAAGCTTAAGTGTAACTCTGAGACATTGGAAAAGGTTCCAATGTATGGCAGAGCGAATAAGAAGAATCAAATTAGGTAGAAGGATAAAAGTTTCTCAAATCTGAAAAGATGGGAGAGTACTTTAGTATCAGTTTTGTGATCATCTTAATGATTTAGAGACCTAATCACAATTCATCCTCTAAGTGCATTCTTGTGACTAAGAAGAGGGATCTTGAATTGTTGAAATGGTTAAATCAAGAAGATGAGTCATACTTCGTTCCAATACAAGTCTTAGATTCATACTCCAAGATTGTAACTTGAGTGACATGTCTCAAAGAAGGTTTAAAACACTTTTCAAATTAAGAGTAAAAGTTTTCTACTCTTGTACATTTGAAATTGGTAAGTTGTGATGTTTTGGATAAAACAAAGACCAACTTAGGCCAATTGTGTGAAGTGTTTATCTTGATTAGAATCCGCACTATCTCTTGGATGTTTGACAAGGGAGTCTTATATGTCAAGAGGACAGTGGGAGTCTTAAAGGTCTTGAAAGTCTCAAGAAATAATCAAGAATAAAACCTGAAGTTCTTCACTAGCACACGACTTGAGGTTTATAACCTATCGTGTTGACATATCTGTGCCCATTCCAGTTAAAGTTGGCTTTGCATATGAGTTCTTAGAGTTCTCAGTTTGTTGCATAACAACTTGGAAGCAATGGCAGGCCCTTGAGCTGCCAGGTGGCAAGAAATTAAGATTGAGTTCAGTCCATATGAGTTTGGATCTGTCATTATCCTTGTCTTGTGACTATGGTTTTGACAATTCACATGGATAAGAACACATACACCATATAAATCTAAGTGTCATAAGGTTTCTCTCCGATTCATGAAAATGATGGTGAGGAAACACTTTCACTAAGTAGATTTTATCTAGATAGCAATTGTGATATTTGCATTCTCAAAGTCGTTAGTGGAGCGTGTGTGGTTTACCGGCACACTAACATGGACTTGTGAGAAATGGCAAAAAGGTCTAACCATTATGATTATGGCATACCTCTTCATAATTGTTTAGACACACAAGTGTGCTATCTAAGAGAAGGTGTATGATTTTGATAAAGTCTTATCAAAACAATCTAGTATCAGAAATCTGAACTTTCGTAAGAAAGTCAATGAAGTGTTGATTTCTAGAAGTCCAGCTGATTTCAGAGTACATGTCACAACTAGTGGGAGCATAAGTGTTATGCTAATAATCATCATGTTAGTGGGAGCATGATAATTATGATGAATATTGCAAGTTAGCAATGTTAATTATAGAGAACAAAAGTTTCAATTCGTGAGGTTGCAGGGGTTGAAAAAGTTGTTTTGCTATAATTAAGGGAGAGGAAATTATACTTCATCTCAAATCTATAAGCTTAGATCATGAGGTTTTAATCACTTAGTCAAGGATATATATGAATTTCATGTTGGAATGGCTCAACATAAGGAAATTCTGTATATGAGTCCATTATTTGCGTTCTAAAATTCGATTATGATTACGGCATCCCTTTTCATAATCTGAATTATGAGAACTTGGCAAATAGAAATGGAAATGTTATAGCAAAAGACTAGTTTAGTCTTTATGTGAGACATCATGAATCGTGTCCCTTATGCTTCGGATATAGGATCGATTACATGTGCTATATTCATCCGTTCTAAAATTTTCCAAATGCCTGGGGCATTAAGAAGGGAAAAGGTTTAGAACTGGATATAACTAAAAGGATTAAACAATTGTCGAGGACAATCTAAGGTTTACCAAAGATTGGTTGCTCAAGGACAGTTGGAAGTATAGTGATAATTCTGGAAGGACCATATTGACATAATCTGTAAGGAGGCAACTCTTGTTCAGAAGTGATAGTCAAATTGGAATCTGGAAATGTTTCAAAGTTAGAAATTTCAATTTGTGTAAGATTAAGGAAACTTAATGCAAGAAGGATGTTTCCAAGGAGTTGATCTCCTTTGGAACACTCTGTAATGATTGTTGCCAAGTGTTTGTGAGTTTGTGCATAATCGTTACAAGAGGATCAATGCATATAAGTTTAGAATCTAACAGATTTCAGTAAATGGCATGAATTTGGAATTCTTGCATTTGCAGTAAGGATTTGGGAGTGTGAAAAGATAATCATTGAAGTTATGTTCAATTGATCTAGTTCACAAAGTAAAGATCATAGACAAACATAGTATGCATACTTGGTGTATGGCATGACTAGTGTTTAGAAAACATAGTGTACATGCTTGGAGCATGGGACAACTATTGTTTTAAATTCAAGAATAAAGTTGATAGATGAAACAATATACAATCAATAATGTGTAATCATATGGTGATAAATAAAAGGTGTTTTATTTATGTTCAAAGAGTTGATACCATATTGGATTCAATTATTATTGTGTTTCACTTTGCATGTTTTGACTTCCCGAATAAACTAGGTTATCCTTCCGGAATGACTAAGTTACTCAAACCATCCACAGTCGGTCATATGTTGGAAGTAGATATGAATTAAGACTGTCATGGGTTGGCTTGTAGAGGTCTAAGGTGTTGGACAAAGGGCTACAACACTCATGAGTGCTCATAAGTTCTGAGTATTGGATTCAACCCGCGCTCATTGGAATCACTTCATGGATTTTATCACGAGTGATCATGAGACGATAATATCTTATATTCTTCAAACCTAGAGATATGAGTTGTTACTATGAGTTGATAGTACATTGATTGCACGAAAACGCATTTGGTAACTCGGTGCTATAAAACGTGCCTTTGTGTATGATTCAACAAGTAGTAGAACAAGCCATATGAGTCGAAGTTTATCCGTTCCTTTTTCCTTCGGGATAAAAGCGATATCTGTGGGCCCCTCGATGATTTGATGATGACAAATGGAAGTGCTCGGCCGGGCCAGGACTGATTTGATTTGTTCAATTAGTCAGTCGTCATAAATCGAAAATCGGGAAACAACAAATGGACAGAGAGAATGATTATAATCCATGTCTCAGTCCATATGATATCTAGAATGGAGGAATATATGATCCCTTATCTAATGGACAAGTCATTGACAAAGGTCAGAGTTCATCTACAAGGTCAGAGTTCGACAGAAGCTTTTGAGAGCTACGATTGCCAGTTGGTTCCTGAAGTCATACGCAATAATAGTTTTAGACTTATCCAAGTGGGAGACTGTTGGATTAATGTCTAAGTCCATAACTATAATTGGTAAGACTTGACCCGACCCGACATGGTCCATTTGGGTTGCATACCATCATGCACTTGAATAGACTATAATGAGAGAAATAAGACACTTATGGTTATTAATATATTATAAGTTCTAGTATATTAATAATAAGAATAATAAGATTATTTAATTAGTATTGATCAAGAATTAATATAGGATTAATTAAGTGATCAAAAGAAGACTAATTAAATATATGGGTTGATTGTGTAAATCATCCATACTTGTATAGTGGGCTAATGCTCCATGGATAATCAAGTTGGGCTAAAACCCATAGGATGGTCCATGGATGGTCCATGGTGTATTTGTACCCATGGATCATGGAAATGAAAGGCGATGTCAATTAGGGTTTACATGGTGTAACCCTAACTATATAAGCATCTTATTCTTGACCAAATCGGCCACTAGAGTGAGAGTAAGAAAGGGCTAGCCGATTTCATGAGTTGTAGAATTCTCTCAAGCTATTCTAAGTGTTTTGGTGATTGTGATTCCATTTGAGGTGTCACACTTGGGGCACTAGGCACTCAAGCTTCATGAAGACTTTCTACATCAAAGAGGTATGTATTCTATCTTGTTACACTCATTTTTTTGTATGCTAGATTAGGATTATACCTTGGATGTTCTTATTTGTATGTATAATAGAGAAAACATAGATCCAAGGTATTTAGGGTTGCATGTACACTTAGGAGTGTTAGAATGCTCAAAACCCAACAGAAAACTCCTAGATCCTTCTAGGATTTTCGTTCAAGCCTTAATAAAGGTGATCCAGTGGCCCAAAGCCTCAACTATTGAATAATTACAAAATAGCCCCTGCACTTTCAGTCAGTTCCTTTAATCCCAAAATTAATTCTAAATTAATTTATGATTAAATACTAATTAATAATATGATTCCAAATTAATATATTATTGATATAATATATTAACAAATCATATTTATACCCTAATTTATTATTCTTAACAATAAACCAGCCTCTCTCCTCAACAATCATCTTTTCTAGTCACCAGTGTGAAGGCAACCCAAAAGGACCATGCACAATCGGGTCAAGTACATACCATGATAGTTATGGACTTAGACACTAATCCAACAAGTTGATGATGTTTTGGTGGTGCGAGACTACACGGATGTATTTCCAGAGGATTTTCCGGGGATACCTCCTGAGAGACAGGTTGAGTTCGGGATTGATCTAATCCCTGGTGCAACTCCGATAGCCAATGCACCGTATCGGTTGGCTCCCCCAGAGATGCAGGAGTTGTCTATGCAGCTGCAAGAGCTGCTAGACAAGGGATTTATCAGGCCGAGCAGTTCGCCCTGGGGTGCACCGATTTTATTCGTGAAGAAAAAGGACGGGTCGCACCGTATGTGTATAGATTACCGGGAGCTGAATAAGGTAACGGTAAAGAACCGTTACCCACTTCCGAGGATAGATGACTTGTTTTATCAGCTTCAGGGAGCGTCTTGGTTCTCCAAGATCTATTTACGCTCCGAATATCACCAGATGCGGGTCAGAGGCGAGGATGTGCAGAAGACTGCCTTTAGGACCAGGTATGGTCATTATGAGTTTGTGGTGATGTCGTTTGGGCTCACCAACGCTCCGGCCGCGTTCATGGACCTCATGAACTGCGTGTGCAGGCTGATGTTAGATCGGTCTGTGATAGTATTCATAGACGATATCTTGGTGTATTCCAAGACTCAGGAGCAGCATGAGGAGCATCTGAGAGAGGTGCTAGAGGTTTTGAGGAGGGAGAGACTTTTCGCAAAGTTCTCCAAGTGTGAGTTCTGGTTGCGCGAGGTGCAGTTCCTTGGTCACCTCGTCAACCAGAAGGGTATTTTGGTAGATCCGGCCAAGATTGAGGCCGTGATGCAGTGGGAGGTCCCGAAGTCTCCATCCGAGATTCGGAGTTTCCTAGGTTTGGCAGAGTATTACAGGAGATTCATCCAGGATTTCTCCAAGATAGCAGTACCGCTCACCCAACTGACCAAGAAGTCGGTAGCGTTTCGTTGGGGGCCTGAGCAACAGGTAGCATTTGAGACCCTCAGGCAGAGATTGTGCGAGGCACTAAGTCTTACCCTGCCAGAGGGAGTAGAGGATTTCGTAGTCTACTGTGATGCCTCGATCACAAGTGTGGGAGCAGTGTTGATGCAGCGAGGCCGTGTGATAGCTTACGCCTCGAGACAGTTGAAGCCTCACGAGGCTAATTATCCTACACATGATTTAGAGTTGGGGGCAGTGCTGTTTGCCCTCAAGATTTGGAGGCATTACCTTTATGGGGTCTGTTGTACCATTTACACGGATCACAAGAGCTTGAGGTACCTCATGGATCAGCCGAATCTGAACATGAGGCAAAGGCGATGGTTAGATGTGTTGAAGGATTATGACTGTGAGATCCTTTATCACCTAGGGAAGGCCAACGTAGTGGCCAACGCCTTGATCTGCAAGGTAGTAGCGGCCCTGATCAGAGACATTTGTTTGAGGATGACGGTGATTACTCCATTATTGGAGCAAATCAAGGAGGCATAGGTAGAGGGCCTCAAGGAGGAGAGACAGAAGTGTGAGAGGATCGTGGGCCGAGTAGCTTCTTTTGACTATGATAATAGAGGATTGTTGACCCTTCACAGGAAAGTTTGGGTGCCGTACTGGGTCGGAGTACGGCAAGTGTTGATGGACGAGGCTCATAAGTCTCGATTTTCCATTCATCCAGGGGCGACGAAGATGTATAGAGATCTTCGACCCTATTATTGGTGGCCCTGCATCAAGCGGGATGTCGCTTGGTATGTGGAGAGGTGCCTGACCTGCAGGAAGGTTAAGGCAGAGCACCAAAGACCTCACGACAAGATGCAGCCGTTAGACTTTCCAGTGTGGAAATGGGAAGACATCACCATGGATTTCATCATGAAGCTTCCCAGGACTAGGCGTGGAGTGGATTCTATATGGGTTATAGTGGATCGGTTGATGAAGAGTGCTTATTTTATACCGATCCAGGAGAGTATATCAGCGGAGAAGTTAGCTAATATTTATGTGAGAGAGGTGGTGGCACGTCATGGAGTGCCAGTTTCAGTGGTGTCAGACCGATATGTCCGTTTTACTTCCAGATTCTGGAAGCGGTTTCACGACGAGATGGGTACTCGTCTCCATTTTAGCACCACTTTCCATCCTTAGATGGACGGGCAAAGCGAGAGAACAATTCAGACTCTCGAGGACATGCTGCGGGCATGTGTTCTAGACTTCGGTGGCAGTTGGGATACGTACCTTCCGTTAGCGGATTTTTCGTATAACAACAGTTACCATGCGAGTATTGATCGACCTCCTTTCGAGATGCTCTATGGGAGGAAGTGCAGGACCCCGATTTGCTGGGGCGAGGTCGGTCAGCGAGTCATTGGGAGCACCGAAGTGGTGCTTAAGACGACAAAGTCGATCCAGCAGGTTCGTGGCAGACTGCAGGCGGCGCAGAGTCGGCAGAAGAGTTACGCTGATAGGAGGCGTTAAGATTTGGAATTCCAGGGGGCGATATGGTACTCCTAAAGGTATCACCCTGGAAGGGGGTTATCAGGTTTCGGAAGAGGGGCAAGATAGGCCACAGGTTCATTGGTCCTTTTAGTGTTTTGGTCGGGTGGGTCGGGTTGCTTATCGATTGGATCTTCCGTCAAAGCTTAGCCAGATCCACAACACCTTCCATGTTTCTCAGTTGAGGAAGTGTTTGGTGGACAAGTCAGCAATAGTGCCCATTGAGGATATTTAGGTTGATAGCAGCCTGAATTATGTCGAGAGGCCAGTTGCAATCTTGGATCAGAAGGTGAAGACCTTGAGGAACAAGGTGATTCAGTTAGTGAAGGTGCAGTGGCAGCACCAGAAGGGTTCAGAGTGGATGTGGGAGTCCAAGGAGGAGATGCGGGGGCATTACCCAAAGTTGTTCCCAGATTCAGCGGCAGCAGACTTCGAGGACGATGTCTGAGACAAGAGGGGGAGAGTTGTAACACCCCAATTTTGGTATGATATTTATAATTATTTTTTTCTTCAAGTTTTAAGGAGGACTCGACGAGTCAGTAGCCAGACTCGTCGAGTAGAGTCGGGATTTCGAGCACGTTTAAGTTGGCGACTCGACGAGTCCATATTCCGGACTCGGCGAGTCCGCCAGTCTGGATGAAACCCTAATTTCAAGGGTTTGCGCCCTATTTAAACAACTTTTGGGGCCTCTAGTCAGCCCCCATCACCCCTCAGAGCATCATCTTCGAAACCCTAGAGCCCTTTTTGTTGGATTAGTGTCTAAGTCCATAACTATTTTGGTATGTACTTGACCCGATGGTGCATGGTCCTTTTGGGTTGCCTTCACCAAAGCAACTTGATAGGATGAATTATGGAGAGAAAGGATTAAATATGATTTATTAATATATTATGAGAATAATATATTAAAGGAGAAATCATATTGTTTAATTAATATTAGTCAATAATTAATTGGTAATTAGTTTTGTGACTAAAAGAGATTAATTAAACTTAAGGGACTGGAATTGTAATTATAAGATAATTGCAATTTGGGCCATGGATTGCCTTATATTAAGGAGTGGACGAATTCTATGGGGAATGTAACGCCCGTAGATCCGGGCTAGTCAACTTAGAGGCAATAGGGGTCGAAAACGACTTTACGACAAAAGATTATTTTAACCAAGTTGTAGAATATGTCACAAGGTTTCCGTACATATAAAGAACGCCGAAATCCGAGTTATAACGAAGAAGTTATGACCCGTCGAAGTTTCGCGGCAGAACCGGCACGGCACCGGGAAGCGTAAATAGTGAATTTACGATAGAGCGAGATGTAGCCTTAGCGATCTAAACGAAAGTCGTAGAATATGTTAAACTAAGAACATCGATAAAAAGAACGCCCAAATATGACTTCGTAGGAAGAAGTTATGATTTTTCGAAGTTTCGGAATAGCAGTGTACAACCCGAAATTCGAATATTAGATCGAGCGATTTTTAGCCGACACGACCTAAACGAGAATCGAAGATCTCGTTGAGAGTAGCGTAACGAGAAAAAGATGGGCGAAAACGGATGTCGGATGAAGAAGTTATGAGGATTTAACGGACCAATCGTGTCCCGACCCGTTAATAATATAAAATTTAAAATCAAGCCAGAATTAGCCGACAAAGTCTAAACGAAAGTTGTAGAGTACGTTCCCACCTTCGCGTGGATATAAAGAAAACTGAAATCAGAGGTGGTACGCGAAAGTTACGAATTTTTAAAGTTGAAGTATGAAAATGCGAAATCTGGTGCGAGACTGATGACGTGGCGCATTGTGGGCCGTCCGATGATGGTCTCAGATCTCGCTTCGGATCATGCCACGTAGTCCTCGCATACGCCCCGCGTACCCTCGCCCTTATCTCTTCCGGAGTGCAAGCCAGCTGGTCCGAGGTGGCGCTCTTATCCAATGGTTACGCCCCGCGTAGGTCCGAGGTACGCCCAGCGTACCGACGCCTCGCAAGGGGGCCGAGATTTGTTCATTTTTCACACCTTTTTCTTCATTTTCACACCTTTTTCACTTCTCTCTCTAACTTCTTTCTCTCTCTACAACCCCAAACCACCCCTAAACCCTAGAAAAACCCCCTAGCACCCTAGGGAAGCCCCGAGGCTCCCGGAGTCCCGAGAAAAAGGAGTTTTTCGGTTTCGAAACGCTGCTCCAATTAAGTTCCGGTTTTCGATAAAATTCGCTGTAAGTGTGCTACGCTTACGCAATTTTTTTATATAGCTTTCAAATAATTATAAGAATGTTATTAGGTCCTTAAAATAATTATTTGGGCTATTATTGAGTGTTATTTAATGCTTATATAATAATAATAATAATAATAATAATAATAATAATAATAATAATAATAATAATAATAATAATAATAATATTCAGACTATTAGTTTGTCGCGGTTATCGTTAGACTAAACCCTAGTGGTATTTAGGTTTTATCGAAGGAAATTGTTTTGAGAGTATCGAAGCGTTGTTTGAGTGCTGAGTCACCACCTACTCAGGTGAGTGCATGGTCCCTTTCAACATACACATAGATATGAAGTATTTTATTATAAATTACATACTATGTGTGCATATTGTCTGAATACTTGCTGTCTATGCTGGTGAAAGATTTTTATACATGTTTTAAATGATGTAAACTGTATAAAGTATTTTATATCTACAAAATATGTTGGGTAAAACATGGGTAGATGAATGATGAGGGATAAAAGCTGAAATAGAGGAACATTAGTAGCATGGACCTAGTACCCTATAGGTATACATTGGCAGCAGTGGAACTAATACCCTATAGATGAGCACTGGCAGCTGCGCCATAATCCGTTGATGTTTTAGATCTACGGTAAACGTCCTAGCAGCTGCGCTCTAAGGACAGTATCGGCAGCTGCGCCTAATGGGGAGCCTTATGACCATGACAGTAGCGTTTAAAGGTCAATATCGGCAAAAGCACCTCATAGAAAATGTCACAATTCTGCCAGCTGCACCTAAGTGACAAGATTAACAGCTACGCTTGTTGGGTTGAAGATTCGTTGGAAGATTGCGTCATTGGGCTCGGCTGTTAGTCCATTTAATTTTGTACTCCGGTTTTGGGCCTGTCCAATCCGTGAGCTTGCTAGGTTTATTATATAAGTATATGCTTGCATGCATATTAGGTTAATGATTGAACGATCTAGAGAATAACGCTGATTATGATAGTATTGCAGATTTCTTTTATCGTTTTTGTAAACCTCCAACCCTCTACAGTTGATGTTCATGATCGAGCTCTTCTGAGGGTTATTTTATAATCATTCGACACGTTTGATTCATTCTTGACTTGTTCTTTATTTTCGTGTTCTTGCTGTTTAATCATTAATTACCTGTTTGAGATCTAATCGATCTTCAAGATTAAGTTTTAATCTCATCAATTGGTATCAGAGCAGGAGGCTGTGTAATCGATACACTTCTTTTCTGTGAAAAGGTCTCAATTAGGGTTTTTCCGCAATTACTGATATTTATTGAGCCGTCATCTCATTATTGACGTATCTTGATATTTATTGTTTTGCCCTAATCTGATTTATTACAAGTCTGATCTTTGAACAGGTTTTTCGATCATAATGGACGAGTCGCAATCAAATCCCATCAATATTTCCAACATCATCGGTTCAACCACGAAGATTCCAATCCTATATACCCATCATTATGAAGTCTGGGCGCATCACTTCGAAGACTACGTTATAGTATCTGAGGATAATGGATACCTCATATGGGAAGCAATCATTAATAGACCTTTTTCTCATTCTGCTACGTCAAGAATTGTTAAAACTCAAAAGGAGTATAACGATCTGCTGAAAGATGTCAATGATATTGCACAAGATGAAAAGGATAAATTCCAGTGTAATATCAAGGCGTTAAGATTGATAAGATTCGCCCTTCAGTCCGACACCTTTAGGTTGTTCAACTCATGCACGACGGCAAAGGAAGTTTGGGATAGACTTCGCGAACTGTACTCTACAGACGAGGATCTTGAACATTCTATCCAAACCTTGCTCTTATCTGAGTTTGGAGAATTCAGGCAAGGAGCCGAAGAAACTGTGACCCAGACGTTCGATCGCTTCAATCATCTTCTCAGCAGGATGATCAAACATGACATCGAAAGGAAGCTTATCGAGCAGAAGGTTACGTTCTTAAATGGTCTAAGGTCAGAATGGAGAGCGGTGGTGTCAACAGTTAAAGCCCATGAGCAGTTTAAATCATACTCTTTGGCGAAACTGGTGGGTATTCTCAAGTCTCAGGAGAAGATTGTGCTGCAGGAAAAGAATGTTGTTTCAAGCCTAGGTTCGCTGGCCCTCCTATCAAAAAGTAAAGCTGTGATGGAGGATGAAGACTTCAACTTGGAGGAGTATGACCTCACGTCTGAGGATTATGCTATGATGGTGTCTAACCCCAAGAGGTTCATTAAGAAGAGATTCCCCAGCAACAAAAACCGAAACTGGCAGGGGAGTTATAGTTCAGAAAAGATTAATAATGAACCGAAGGTTGAAGAGCCCAAGCAGGAAACGAAAGCAGATGGTGATTCTGGAGTAAGCTGTTACTACTGTGGAGGGAAAAATCACTATGCTAAGGATTGTGTCCTCAAAAAGATGGCTGAAAAAGATGAGGAAAAGGATGAGGAAGCTTTGCTACAGAAAAAGCTTGATGAGATGAGGAAGAAGAAATCTACCGCTAACCCTTCCATGAATGCTCTTATTGTGCAGGGTTCGGTTGCTGATGATGAGTTCGGTGGAGTGGAAGTTTGGTCAACCGACTCTGAAGACGATGAAGTGAGGAAGCCTTCTCATGGAATGGCTTGTGTGGCAAAGGAGGAGAGCAGTGGAGGAAGGTGCTTCATGGTGTCCGATGTATCTCAGATGAGGGGATACAACACTGATGGTGGAAGCAATGAACCGAAGGAGCAGCAGGATATGTGCTTTACGGCCAAACCGCTCAGCGTGCAGTTCAACGAGCTCGATGAACTGATCAAGAAGGTACAATCGGTTTTCGTTTCATTTAAAGTACCACAATCCTCATATGAGAAAGAACTAAAAAATGTTAATACAAGAATTTCTCATCTAGATAGCAGTTTAACTCAAACTCGAGTCACCAATTCTAACCTAACTGATCAATTAAGCAAGGTGTCTTCGAAGAGTGAGGAGCGGCGCATGTGGATCGAGTTGAAGGAGTCTGAATTAGTTAAAATAAAAGACGAAAACATTTATTTACAAAGACACAGTTTAAAGTTGTTAAAACAGCGGAATGTTTTTTGTTTAATTGCAAAACGTCTTTATTCTAATATTACTCAGCTTCACTTGGACTGTGAAATAGGCCAAAAGATCCATCGCATGATTTTGCCCTTCCTTGAGTTTAAGGAGGATGAAATCGATGCTGAAGCTTATAACTGTGAGAGTGTGATATCATCTGATGACATTAATCCGACCTACATGTATGGATTGGACAAAATAGAATCTTTCATTAAATCCAAGGACCACAAGGACATGCTTAAAAACTTTTTGGATGAAAATGATAGACTTAAACTGAGAACCGAAACCATACAAAAATTTGACTCTTTAAACGCCAACTTGAGCTCAGAAAACAAAATTGATGTTGAAAATGTATCTGAGCTTAATGAGGACGACAACATGAGTGAAATTTCTGTTGAGGACACGGTTGACTGCTCAGAGTTTGTAAAAAGCGAACCTGAAAACCACAAGAATCTAATTTCTGAAAATTCTGTGGAGTTCGCTCGATCGTCCCGACAAAAGTCCCCGATCTTAGCAGAGAAAGCGGTTGTATATCAAAAGGTCAGGACCACTCCAAATCAAGTGTACAAGGTCACTGGAGTAACCGAACATCAGACCGCTGAACTCACAACTATTGTAAATGAAGACAATGCTGATGGCTGTAATGAGTTCTTCTGGTCAGCTCCAATCGATAATGCAGATGAAACGGTGGGCTTATCAGAAAGAACCTCATGGATGAGTAAAGGTAGATACATACCAGAACCCTTGAATAAGCGAGATAATTTCGATGAGCCAAGCACCAGTGGTACGAAACATATTCCTCAGGAAAATGGAAGTTCGGCAAAAGAAGACATTCCTTCTAGTTCCTCAGTTCAAAGTGAAACTCCCACAGTTCAAAGTGAACCAGCTAAGGAAAAACCGAAATTGAAAGCCAATATCCATCATCAACCGAAGCAGATGAGGAATCAGAAACGTGAAAGAAACCAGAGATACAAGAAGAATCTCTCTGAAAGGAAACAATTCTGGCAATCCCAGAATGCATATTTCTCACATCAAGACAAGAATATGAAGTTTGAGAACAATCCTGTCAAAAAGCATGAGAGCCACAACAACCGAAAGCCAAGGTTCGGTTCAGAAGAGAATACCAACCGAAAGCAAAGGTTCGGTTCTGAGAATGACTCCAACCGAAAGCATAGGTTCGGTTCAGAGAACTGCTCCAATCGAAAGCAAAGGTTCGGTTCTGAAGTCAAAAGAGATCAAAACTCTAAGGTCAGTCCCACCAATGATCAAAAGCAAAAGGGTCACCTAGAGTCTCCAGCCAAGAAGGCATCTCAATCTAAGCCCACTCCTTCTCATTCATCTAATTCTTCTAATTCTTCCATTTCATCTCCATCTTGCTCTAAAGCTCATTCTGTTCATTCTCAAAAATCTCATTCGTCAGCTGAACAAAAAGGCAAACAGAAGGTTAATGCATCCAAACCAGAGTCTAAACCGAACGCACCTAATCCTAATAAAATCAAAGTTTTTACTATTAAAAAGAAAGATGAAACAACACTAATAAAATGAACATATCTTGTTGACATCTCTCTTACTATTCATGTTCCTATGAAAAGCTCACGAGGACCCAAGAAACTTTGGGTTCCTAAATCTGCTTAACTTTTGCAGGTTATAAGTGACGAGCAGTTCGACGAAGAATGGTACATCGATAGTGGCTGCTCACGTCACATGACAGGGAGGAAAGAAGAGCTCAGGGAATACAGGTCTCTTTCAAATGGTGGCAACGTCAAGTTTGGAAACAATTCTTTCGGCACCATAAAGGGATACGGAATGATAACTAATGGTGATTTTACTATAAGGAAGGTGGCATATGTGGAAGGACTACAACACAACCTCATCAGTGTATCTCAGCTTGTTGGAGGTACAGGTCTCAAAGTCTCATTCGACGATGAAGGTTCTGAAATTATTGAGAAGAAGACAAAGAAAGTAATTCTCAAGTCGGAGCGTAAGGGTGAAATGTTTCCTCTAAATCTTAAACCCATCAAAGGAAACCTAACTATATGCCTGTTATCAAAAGCTCAATCTGACGAAAGCTGGTTGTGGCACCGAAGACTCTCTCATCTCAACTTCAAAGATATTAACAAACTTGTCACTGGAGGTCATGTTCGAGGCCTTCCACTGCTCAAGTTCGACAGAGATCATTTGTGTGCTGCATGCGAAATGGGGAAGCAGAGTCGTCAAAGTCATCCATCTATAATTAACACAAAAGTTGTTGAACCACTCGAATTACTTCATATTGATTTGTGTGGTCCATCATCTATCGAAAGCATCGGTGGTAGCAAGTATATTCTTGTTATTGTTGATGACTTTTCACGATTTACATGGGTGTTCTTTCTAAAGCTCAAATCTGAAGCGACTCATAAGCTGAAAGTGTTCATCAAGCAGATTGAAGTACAGCTCAAGAAGGTCGTTCGCAACATTAGGAGCGACAATGGTCTGGAATTCAAGAACAGGGAATTTGAAGAATTTCTAGCAGAAAAGGGAATAAGTCACAACTTCTCAGCTCCCTACACACCTCAACAGAACGGAATTGTCGAAAGACGAAACCGATCTTTGTGTGAAGCTGCCCGAACTATGCTAAGTTTCGCTTCCTTACCTCTTTATTTTTGGGCTGATGCTATTTCTACTGCTTGTTTTACACAGAACAGGTCCTATCTCAACAAGCGATTCACGCTCACACCTTATGAGATTCTCAACAACAGGAAGCCCAATGTGAAATTTTTCCACGTGTTCGGCTCACGGTGTTTCATCTTTAACTCTAAAGAACACCTCAACAAGTTCGATGTCAAAGCCGACGAGGGAATCTTTCTGGGCTACTCTCTCACATCCAAAGCATACAGAGTCCTAAACAAGCATTCGAGAAAAATCGAAGAAACCTATTATGTGACTTTTGACGATAGCTATGTCAAAAAGCTACAGGCCAAAGAAGACACCGCTAGGGAAATCTTTCCTCAAACTGGCCAGGTCACAGTCTCGATCGCTAATCTATTCGAGAAGCTTATGGAGCTATTTGACGAACCAGAGAAAGCTACTCTCTCAGAAGCAGGCGCAGCAGACAACAAGGTAGACCATATGAAGCAAATTGTCGAAGAAGCTGCCAGGAGAATGAACGAAGGAGGATCGAATTGTGATGAACCTCCATCCAACGATGCTTCAGTCAAGGGGGAGCCAAGCTTACATGTTGAGGGGGAGCCAAGCTCTACAACTGCAACCGAAAGCACTTCTCCAACCGAAAGTGCTTCACCAACCGAAGGTGCATCAAACATTCCAGAAAGCTCATCTATCGAGGGGGAGCAAGATGATATGACGCTCGACTACGAAAGCCAATCCGAGCCAGAAGAAATGATCAATGCTGAACTAGACCCCACCTTTGATCCAAACTACCCTCCTCTTGTCAAATGGACCAGAGATCATCCTATCTCTCAAGTGGTTGGTGATGTCTCTGAAAAGGTCCTGACCCGATCACAACTCAAGGCAAAACAGACATCCTTATTTTCCAAAGTTGAGTTTTGTATGTTTAACTCATTCGGATCAAAAGTTGAACCGAAGACAGTTAACACTGCTCTCGATCACTCCGATTGGGTTCAAGTAATGCAAGACGAACTGAACGAATTTGAAAGGAACAAAGTCTGGCGCCTCATTCCAACTCCTCCAGATGCCTCGGTTGTTGGTCTCAAATGGGTCTTTAGGAATAAAATGGACAAGGAAGGGAATGTTATAAGGAACAAAGCTCGTCTGGTGGTAAAGGGATATTGTCAGGAGGAAGGAATTGATTATGAAGAGACTTTCGCTCCTGTAGCTAGGCTGGAATCTGTAAGAATCTTTCTTGCTTACGCTGCCCACAAAAATTTTGAAGTTTTCCAAATGGACGTCAAGTGTGCATTTCTTAATGGAGAACTCGAAGAAACCGTGTATGTGGAGCAACCTCCTGGGTTCGTAAACGAAAAATATCCAAATCATTGCTACATTCTGGATAAAGCTGTGTATGGCCTCAAACAAGCTCCGAGAGCCTGGTATGAAACGCTAACTAAATTCTTAAAGATGTCTAAATTCAAACAAGGTTCGGTTGACCCAACCTTCTTTCGCAAAAAGGAAGGTAACCACCTTATGATAGTTCAAATTTATGTCGATGACATCATCTTTGGCTCAACGAATCCCAGCCTAATAGCTGAATTCAAGAAAAAAAATAGACTTAGAAAGAGCAAAAAAAAACTTTGGAAAAATTTGGTAACCGAACCCGAACGTTCGGTTGGGAAAAAGTTGAAAAACCGAACCCGAGCGTTCGGTTGGTTTCGGTTTAAGAAAATTTTGAAAAATCGAACCCGAGCGTTCGGTTGGTTTCGGTTCAAGAAAATTTTGAAAAACCGAACCCGAGCGTTCGGTTGGTTTCGGTTCAAGAAAATTTTGAAAAACCGAACCCGAGCGTTCGGTTGGTTTCGGTTCAAGAAAATTTTGAAAAACTGAACCCGAACCTTCGGTAGGTTTCGGTTTTGGAAAATTTTGAGAAACCGAACCCGAACCTTCGGTAGGTTTCGGTTTTGGAAAATTTTAGAAAACCAAGGAATTTAGACATGCAATCAGAATCATCCTCAGTCCATGCTACCTCACACATCCTTCCTATTCGTCCACAACAATGCTTGGTGATCGACCTAAACCCTCTGGCGTACGACTCTTATATGTCGCCGATCATCGAGTGCCTGAAGTACTCCCAAATCGCTCCAGCTCTCTCCAGGATTGAGTCTGTGCCCATGACGATTCTCTCGCAGGTGTATGCGACTGCCTATTACGACAAAGCAGTCGAGCGGGTGTTCTTCGAGGTTGCTGATCACAAGACCTCCATTTCTCGACAACGTTTCTGCACACTGCTAGGGTTGGCTACTGACCCATCGAGAATTAATCCGGAGACAATTCCGGTTGGGCATTTGTACAACATGTTCTATAATATGGGGTACACGGAGGTCCTCACCTCCGTTGCGAAGTTCAAGAAATCCTGCTTGCCGCCACAGTGGAACGGCATGTTCACAGTCCTCTTCAAGGGCTTATCTGAACGGAGCTCAGGATCCGATGGTTCAAGTCGACTGTTCCTGTCGATTATGTATGCAATTTACAACGGAGTCAATCTTGACTTTGGGTTGGTCCTCTGGCAACAGCTCATCCAGGGCCTTTCTTCTTCATCACGACATTCTGAGGTGTCGTTTGCCCGGTTCTGGATTCTTATCACCAAATGGGCGATGGATAAGCTTGATGTCCCAACTGCTGCTGGTGCATCGATGTCTTCGATCGGTACGTTTCATACCACGAAGATCATCGTCTCTGATGCATCTAAATTTTCGTTCATTGGCTCTATTCCGGAGACAATGTATGGCGATGTTCTCTCTGACAGCAGGCTCATCCGGACGATTAAGGAGTTCAGGGCAACTGGACCTAGGGAACTTACACCGGAAATGCTAAAGTCCATCCACGATGCTGACAAACCGGTTAACAGGGGCAAAAAGGCGGAGAAAGGGAAGCAAGTGACCAAAGCTCCTAAAGGTCCTTCTCCCAGGAAAAGGAAACAAACAAAACCTGCCCAGTCACTGCAACCGAAGAGAAGGAAGACTCAACCGAAGCGAAAACTTCTTATCCCTTCCTCTTCGAGTGACTCAGAAGACGAGCGTTCGGGTTCGGACGGCTCTCAAAGAGGCGAAACCCCTCAAAGAGGCAACACCCCACCCCGATCACCTAACCCAGACATGGAAATCCATAATTCACCAGTTCCTTCACCTCCTCAAACCATCCCTACTTCCATTCCCACCATAATCCCCACTACCACCAATCCTCAAACCTCTTTCCCTATACCACCACCCATTTTCACAGATACAACTACAACCACTACAAAGGTTACAACCAACGTATCTGATACGGGGGTTGATGCCACTGCAACCGAAACACCACCCGTAACCGAACCACCTCAAACCGAAACCCAGCATACAACCGAACCTACCCATACTCAACCACCACCCGAAACTACCCCCACAACCACTCAACCTGCACCTACCCAAACTACCACACCCCTAGCTTCACCACCCCCACCATCTCCAGATCATGCCTCTGATGGAGATAACCCGTTCCTTGGCGGTGAAAACATGACCTTCGATTCGGTCTACTTTAGTCCGTTTCAGGTTCAAAGTGACGAAGAGGATGATGCTCCAGTAACAAAGAAACATCTGAAGGAGCTACACGAGAAGGTTGATTTGCTTCTTGCGTCATCCCCAAACACTCAATCCTCTCTCTCTGAAGCCGCTCTTCAGAAGATTGTTGATGCCTTCTCCAGGGCTCAGCATGATTCAGTAGCTTCAACCACTGCCGCCATAGACGCCTCCACAAAAGCATGTGAGGCTGCGACCGCAAAAGTCGATAAACTATTCTCAGACGCCTCTTCCCTGTTGAAGTCCTTACAGGAGAGCGCTGATGCCACCAAGACAACTTTGGAACCAATCGTTCAGCAATTGGCCAAGTTCGTTTCAACGGAGTTACAGTCATTTGCTACTCTTCGCCAATCCATCAGCAATGACAACTCGGCCCTTCGTGCCTCCATTGATGAGCGCCTCGCTAAGCTACAGGAGGATCTCGCAGCTGAAAACTCATGAATGGACGTTCTGGCAAGCAAAACCACCGCCCTTAAGGTCAAGAGCACTCAGCTTTCAAACTCACAGCAACAGCTTGAAGCTCTTCGATCCGAACGGGAGGTCATAAAAACATGTGTTTCGGATGTACACGCTGCCCTATCTAACATCCTGGAAGCACACGATCTGATTCTCAATCATTCGGTGAGGCGAACCCTTGCTGAAAAACTTGCTCCTGTCATGGACCTTCTCAGCAAAATTGAAGGCTTACCTAGTTTCGTGTCCGATCCAAAACAAGGGGGAGAAGTGAAGTCTGGATCGAAACCACCTCCTTCCTCCAAAGCTACTCACACAACCGAACCACCTCCAACTGGTCAAGCTTCGGGTTCGGGTGTGAAGGATAAAGGGAAAAACATAGCTAAGGAAGAAGATGAAGATGAAGATGATGATGAAACCATTGCGGACTTGTTGAAATGCAAAAACAGTCACAATGTTGATGATGATATCAATCGTGTGGCGCGAGAGGCTGAAGAAGCCGAACGCAAGAAGAAGGAAGCCCACGATCTCCTTGAGAGCAGGAAGACTCTCTTCCCTGCTTGGACTCGGGAGCGAATGATTAAGGAGGCCATAGATACTCCTAGCATCCTATGGCTCGAGCCGGTGATTTCCTTCGACTGCTATAATTCTATCGATTCGCAGTTCGACATGCCGTTGACTCGAAAGGCGTTTATCTTCCACGCCTTCTCCAATATTTTTGAAGTCCCTCATCCGAACCCTGAGGTTGATAGGGAGTTGATCGAATTCTATCTGAAGGTTGCTCGTCCTCAGTATCAAACATGGAGCGCCCAGAAGATAGTGAACGTTCGGGTCTTAAAGCCTTACACCGAAGGAAGATTCATCAACGTTCGGTTCAAGGTGATTCGAGGGTCTGCTAGGACTGAACATTTTATATCCCTGGCAGATCTACCGAACTTAAATCCTCATGACTGGATTGTATTGCATAATATCCTTTTGACTGATGAAGCCGAATATGGTCCAATTATAGACCATCTCAAAAGGATGTTAGTCTGTTACATCATGGAGGTTGCCCTAATGGATCAGGAGGTTGCCACAGTCTTCAAGAAGAAACCGAAGATAGCTCCTGTGGGATCGGCCAGTGATCTCAATCAAATGCAAATGGGCAAGATCGACCCGAGACGCAATTCGGTCATGTTCACTAGAGCAGAAGGACATAAATGTCTCTTTGCTTTAGCTGACAAACATCTTTACACCACTGCTTGTCTAGAGCATGTGTTATCGATCATCCGAAGGTGTAAAGAGAATGCAGCGGATGATGTCAAGTACTTCAACGACATGATCCAGTGGTACATCAGGTTTAGACAGACGATACTCGCTCTCATCTCGCGTCTGTTTAATACTGTGAAGAAGAAGGTACTTGCCTCCGCTGCTGGCCCAAGTAGCAAGTAAAGATCTCGCTCCAATTGACGCAAAGGGGGAGATTGTTGGGTTGAAGATTCGTTGGAAGATTGCGTCATTGGGCTCGGCTGTTAGTCCATTTAATTTTGTACTCCGGTTTTGGGCCTGTCCAATCCGTGAGCTTGCTAGGTTTATTATATAAGTATATGCTTGCATGCATATTAGGTTAATAATTGATTGATCTAGAGAATAACGCTGATTATGATAGTATTGCAGATTTCTTTTATCGTTTTTGTAAACCTCCAACCCTCTACAGTTGATGTTCTTGATCGAGCTCTTCTGAGGGTTATTTTATAATCATTCGACACGTTTGATTCATTCTTGACTTGTTCTTTATTTTCGTGTTCTTTCTGTTTAATCATTAATTACCTGTTTGAGATCTAATCGATCTTCAAGATTAAGTTTTAATCTCATCAACGCTTAACCAATGTGTCATTGGCAACAATGGACTTCATGTTGTTTCCTTAGGATGATCCTTAGGAATGAATGAATGAGAAATAGTTGATTCTTAGGGTAGATCCTTAAGAATAAAGAAGATAATGGGGATGGGTAATTGGGTTAATTGTTTGATGATTGAACATAATAATTATATTATTGTGGGTTGAAAACCCTATGTACTCACCAGGTATTACAACCTGACCCACTCAGTTTATTTATATCACAGGTGTTGATATGAAGTGACATTACACTGAGAGATTTAAAGAGATGTAGATCACTAGTGTAAATAATTGTAAGTTCTGTTTATGCTTATGTTTCTGTATTAACGATGACATCCCAAACGTTTTAAAATGAAATAAATACGTTTCTTCGAAAATGTTTTAATAACGTATTTACCATGTTTTTCTGGGAACAAATTCCGCAACATTTTTATAAAAAGAAGTACTCTGATTTTTATAAAGCATAAACAAAATCGGTCTTTTCTAGCCGTGATTTTGGGGATGTCACAGTTGGTATCAGAGTATTAGTTTAAGCGAACTAGGAATATGGATTTATTTCTAGACTTAAACTTAGAATGCTAAGGGATGATTGTCAGGTGTGAGCACTAGCTTATTTTAGGAATTGTGCCTAAAATGATTTTATGTGCTAAATACTTGTGCCTGATATGCTGTTAGTTGTTAGGATCTATGGTCTGTTGCCGACCGGATCTGGAAACCTTATGTGTTTAGATTCTAAATGTACGACTACGATATTAGAACTAGCATATAAACGTTTCGGAGTGATACAGATGATTTAAACGTCAATCCTAAGTAAAGGTCTAGATTCACCTTATTCGGTGTATAGATCAAGATGGCAAGAAACCGTAACGGAAACGTGAATGCAAATGGGAACATAAACCAACCCCCAGTGATTGAGCAAATACCGGTGATGGAAGCCGCTGCTGAGCTAGTCACAATGGCCGGAGTGCAAGCGATGATCCAAGTGATGTTGGATCGTCAAATGGAAGAAACTAGACATTTGCTCCAGCAAAATCAAGAGGAAGCCACTATTCAGATCGAACAGCCCGAATTGAACGAAGGGCAGACTGAGGAAGGAAACTATAGTGGGACTGTTGGTCAAGTCAACCCACCAATAGTTCGACAAAACAACCAAGATGACGAAGTCGAGAGGAATGGATGCAAGTACAAGGATTTTATGAATTGCAAGCCATCGACTTTCACTGGAAAGGAGGATCCAATCGGGGTCATGGATTGGATCTCGGAGATGGAGTTATCTTTCATGACATGCGGTTGCAGAGGGAAGCTACAGACCACATTTGCAGTGCGTCAGTTTCGAGGAGGCGCTGTACGTTGGTGGAATACCTTGGGGAAGACTCTGAGCCCCAATGAGCCCCAATGAGCCCCTGCAACTGACATGGGCAGAATTTCTGGTGCAATTCAAACGTAGGTACTGCTCAGCCCAAAATCTGCTCGAGCTAGAGAACCAATTCCTTACCTTGAAGAAAGGAAGCATGTCTGTTGACGAATACACCAACAACTTCACAGAGAAGATGGAGTTCGCCTTGCGCCTTGTTCCGGATGAGCTGACGAAAATCGACAAGTACGCAAAGGGACTTGCATGGGAGTATGCGGTGCCAGTGCGTCAGGCACCTACTCTGGAGGCAGCTATCTGGGCTGCCAAGTCTGTGGAAGATATGATTAAGGGAAGAGCTGCCAACAAGATTGAGGTTGGTGAAAAGAGGAAGTTTGAGGGGTCTGCAAAGCCCGATGAGAGAAGCAAGGCCAGTACCAGGAAGTTTAGAGGAGGGAGCGAAGAAAGATGGTGCGAGAAGTGCAAAAAGAAACACTCTGGAAAATGTGGTGAGGAGTTGACTTGTTTCAAGTGTGGGAAGCATGGGCATTATTCCAACGAGTGTAAATTCAACAAAAGGGTGTGTTACGAATGTAACGAGGAAGGGCACTTCAAGCAAGATTGCCCAAAGAGAGAAGGGGCTACAAAGCCAAATGTGCCGCCAAAGCCAAAGGCGAGAGTATTTCAAATGATCCTTGACGAAGCAGCTGACGATGCAAGGAATCAGGAGTAAGGATGGATATATAGATATCGAATTATGAAGAAGCCATATAGGTAGTTTCATATGATGTAGCCTATTAGAGGCATAATCTAGGGTGAACTTGAACACCTATGTAATCGTTTCAAGAAATAAGATAAAACCTTTGTTTTGTTATCTGATGTGTTAAGTTATTATGTGATGGTGACTTGGGAAACTGCGAGATGATACTTGGGACGAGTATGAGTAGGTGTGAATGGTAGTAGAGGCCTATACTACCGGAAGCACAGGACTCACACTTGGATCAGGGAAAGTCACAAGGTTACCAAGAAGCTAGTAATTGATTTCGTTTTATTCAAGTATGTCGTTACCATTGTTTCGGTAATGACTAAGAAGATTGTTGTTCTCCCGACCCTAGTGGTCATATGCCATTGAGTCCGACTACGATGAGTAGGTTACGTGGTTCAGAGAACCAAGTTTGATGTAGCGTCCGACTTAAACCAAACGATTGAAATCAAAGCGATCAATAGAAGTATCGTGCTCGTTGTTAAAGAAGTTGGTAGCCAGAAATGCCTAATGTTAAAGTGTGATTATATCACATTAGAACATGAAGGAAGGTATAGTCTGTTTTAGAATTTAACTCTAAAAGACCTGAGTCTAAGCGATGCAACATACGATAATAGGTCATTAGAATATGACACATCGATCTATAGTAGTAATAAAAGAACTCATCTCAAGTTCGTATCCAGTAAGGATCGAGATTGTGACTTAAAGGTCATAATTAGTCTAACCTGAGGTAGAGAGCAGGTGTACGATCGAGTACTGCTTACAGTCAATGAGTCTAAGAGATAGACTTGAAGGAATATAGAAGTTATAATTATTACCTAGGATGAAGAGATGACGTATGGGGTCATTATACGAGCCCTGTTTCGTTGATGATTCCAGGACGTAATCATCCTAAGGGGGATATAATTGTAACGCCCGTAGATCCGGGCTAGTCAACTTAGAGGCAATAGGGGTCGAAAATGACTTTTCAACAAAAGATTATTTAGAATAAATAATCTTAACCAAGTTATAGAATATGTCACAAGGTTTCCGTACATATAAAGAACGCCGAAATCCGAGTTATAACGAAGAAGTTATGACCCGTAGAAGTTTCGCGACAGAACCGGCACGGCACCAGGAAGCGTAAATAGTGAATTTACGATTGAGCGAGATGTAGCCTTAGCGATCTAAACGAAAGTCGTAGAATATGTTAAACTAAGAACATCGATAAAAAGAACGCCCAAATCTGACTTCGTATGAAGAAGTTATGATTTTTCGAAGTTTCGGAATAGCAATGTACAACCCGAAATTCGAATATTAGATCGAGCGGTTTTTAGCCGACACGACCTAAACGAGAATCGAAGATCTCGTTGAGAGTAGCGTAATGAGAAAAAGATGGGCGAAAATGGATGTCGGATGTGTTGGATAAGGTGTCTAAGTCCATAACTATTTCGGGCTTGTACTTGACCCGACCCGGCATGGTCCATTTGGGTTGCATGGCACCATGCAATTGGATAGACTAAATGAGAGAAATAACACTTGGAGATTATTAATATATTATAAGTTCTAATATATTAATAATATTATTTAATTAGTTGATCAAAGAATTAATTTGGAATTAATTAAGTGATCAAAGGATAACTAATTAAATATATGGGTTGGTTATGTAAATCATCCATATCTTGTATAGTGGGCTAAAAGGCTCCATGGATTATCAAGTTGGGTTCTACCCATAGGATGCTCCATGGATGCTCCATGGGAGTTACAAACCCATGGGTCATGGAAATGAAGAGTCATGACACATTAGGGTTTACATGGTGTAACCCTAGATGTGCCAACACTATATAAGAGTCCCATTCTCCACAAAATTGGCTACACAAGTTGAACACTAAGAAACTAGAGGGCTTGGCCGATTTTGAGAAGTGTGTGTTATCTCAAGAGTCTTTCCAAGAGCATTTGGTGTTGTGTGAAGCATTTGAGGCATCACACTTGGGGTGCTAGGCTCACAAGGTTTCAAGGAACACAATCAACAACAAGGTAAGTTATTCTATCTATGATTCAAGTTAAAATTGTTCCCCATGTATGCTAGATAGGAATATAACCTTGGAATTCAACTTTGCATGATAATTAGACAAACATAGATCCAAGGTTATTAGGGTTGCATGTACACTAAGGAAGTGTTAGAATGCTCAAAACCCATCAGTGGTATCAGAGCCTAGGCTTGTTTGTTTGTTATTTGTGCTTAAAAGTTGAAGAAAGTCGAAAAATCTGCTGTCTGACTGATGGACTCGGCGAGTCCATGGGGAGGACTCGTCGAGTTCATGTGTATCTTCAACCTACTCGGCGAGTAGGTTTATGCACTCGGCGAGTAGGGTCGACAGAGTGCAGAATTTCGACTTGAGTTGCTGGAAATGGATTAGAATCATTACCCTAAAATGTTTTGGTACTTGAAAACTTGTTTTAGAAGGTGTAATGTCTTTTCTAACTCATTTACAACAACTAGTTATCAAAATTACAAAGATTAAATGTGATTTTGATTCTTGAAAGTGTTCATATTCATATTCTTGTTCTTATGATGTTTAGATGATCATAGGAATTATTTGTAACCTATGTGGTAGATTAATTCATGATCATAATGTGTTTTAATGGAGTCCATAACTTGTCCTCAAGTTATGGAAAACCAAAAGTCTCTTGGATTAAAAACCATTAAAAGAACACAAGAGTTAGGAAAAATGAAAAGTCCTCATTTTATTACTCTATTAAACTCATAAGTTACAAGAAATGAAAAGTTTTGAAGGTTTACAAAACTTGCCCTCAAGTTTTGGAACAAGTAAAGTTAAGTTAAAACTTTAGTTCCAACCCCTAGAATTTTAAAAGTTAAAATTCAACCCTTATACTTATATTATTATGATTTAATAATTAAACAAAGTCGTCTTACCGCTAGTACGCCTCATTCACGAAGCCGGTCTATAAGGTGGGTATAAGGTTGTTGCCTATAAAATGGTGACTTAATGGGTGTCCACTCTCACACACCGCTTGCTTGATCGGTGGAGGGTAGTTAGCCGAACGGGTAAGACAAGGACTTATTAATTTTCATTCAAAGTATGATGAATATTATAAAGTAACTAAATGTTTTATTAAATTCCCAATCTTAGTTACTTTAGGAAAAATGTGAATAAGGTGTTATTCCATGAAATTACACTTTACACTTTGATTAAGTCGTTGGTGGAGCGTGTGTGGTTAACCGACACACTAACTTGGACTTAACAAGGTAGGTAAAGGGTGACTTAGGGTTTATTATAGTATCGATGGAGCGTGTGTGGTTTACCGGCACATCGATTGAGTGATAAACTTTAAGGGTACCAAGTGATTTGCATGGTTACTTCACACCTCGTTTTGTGATCCTCGGTATCCCAGTCACAAAACTTGGAGGGCACACTCGAGATTGAAACATGCCTTTGAAAAGTTCATTGAATCTCAAAGAATCTAGGAATTTCTAAGAACCATTCAAAACCTAATACTAAAATATTGCGGTTTTCGTGGTGGAAATTGGTGAATCGTCATTCACCTACCTTTCAAATATGATATAGCTTAGATTACGGCATACCTCTTCTAAGTTATATTATATTGTGATTGGATCCTAGCCTTAATATTACATTTGGGTGTTTTATTAAGGACTCTCTTATATCTAAACTAATCTTGTCCTCTTTCCTTCAGATGTCTCTCAACAATGCTTCTGGCTCTAATCCTAATGGCTCCTTTACCCTTATGAACTTGTGTGGGAAAGTCACCTGTGATGGATCCAACTTCAATGAGTGGATCAGAAACATCAGGATGATTACCCGCTACGAGGACAAAGAATATGTCCTTGACAAGGAGCTTAAGGAGATTGATGAGTCCACTGCAACTCCTCAGGAGATCGCTGAATTTCGGGCACATGAAAGGGATGCTACGAAAGTGGCTTGCATCATGACGGCCACGATGACAGCGGAACTCCAAAAGTCTTATGAGGATTTCTACCCTTATGACATGCACCAAGATTTGATGGAAAGATACCATCAAAGTGCAAGACAAGAGAGGTATGAAATCATCTGCTCCATGATAACAACCATGATGAAGGACGGGGAATCCGTCACGAGCCACATGCAGAAAATGCAAAGGTATGTGGATCGTTTGCTGAAGCTTAATGTGAACTTCCCGGAGGATCTTGCAATAGATATTATTTTGCATTCCTTACCATCGTGCTATGATCAATTTCGCATGACATATCACATGAACAAGGAAGAAGTCACCCTCAGCAAACTTCAGGGACTTCTCAAGACCGCAGAATCAGGTCTTAAGGGGAAGTCAGTTGCTATCACTCCTACTCAAAACTCTACTCCGGTTTTGGCAATCGGGAAAAGTCGAGGGAGGAAGAGAAAGAGATCTTCGAAGGGTACCAAGGCTCGGACCTTTGATGGCTCTTCTTCAAGTGGAACCAAGAAAGGTTTCATTACTCCTTCTTCTGACCCAAAAGAGGCTGAATGCTTCTATTGCCATGAAAAAGCTCATTGGAAGCGGAACTGCCCAAAATACCAGCAAGATGTGAAGGATGGGAAAGTTAAACCCAACCATGCAGGTATTTACACTATCATTTCTAATAACTCACCCCATTCTAATTCTTGGGTCCTTGATACCGGGTGTGGTATTCACATTTGTTGTGACTTGCAGGGACTAAGAAGAAGTGAGGATGTGGAGCAAGGAAGGATAAACTTGATCATGGGGAATAGGAAAGCTATACCTGTTACCAAGATTGGAGTTTATACTTTATCGCTAAGTAGTGGGTTTAGTTTAGATCTGAATAAGTGTTGTTATTCGCCAGGAATGGCAAGAAATATTATTTCCTTCCATGCTTTGTACAAACAAGGGTTTACCTTTTCATTTAATAATGAAGTTGGTTCTATTGATGCTTTCTTTAATAATGTTCTTTATTTTAAAGCATTACCTTGTGATGGTGTGTATGAAGCTGTATCTGTTGTTGATAACTTAGGAAATAATGTTTTGTGTATTGATTCTACTAATAATAACTTGGATAAAGCATCTATATGGCATTGTCGTCTTGGACATATAAGCAAGAAACGCATAGGCCAACTCCAAAAGGATGGAGTCTTGGAGTCGTTTGACCTAAAGTCAGATGATAGTTGCGAATCATGCTTACTTGGAAAAATGACAAAGTCACCCTTCACAGGTTCGTGTGAGAGGGGTGAAGGTTTGTTGGACCTTATACACACGGATGTGTGTGGACCATTCAAACATGCCACAAGGGATGCTAATCGTTATTATTTGACTTTTACTGATGATTATAGTAGATATGGATATGTCTACTTGATCAAGCATAAGTCAGAGACTTTCGAGAGGTTTAAGGAATTTAAACAGGAAGTTAAGAATCAATTGGGCAGGAACATTAAGATGCTCAGATCCAATCGTGGTGGTGAGTATCTTAGTTCAGAGTTCCTCGACTATCTAAGGGAATGTGGGATAGTCTCACAATTGACACCTCCCAGGACACCACAGTTGAATGGTGTGGCTGAGAGGCGTAATCAAGCCTTGCTAGATATGGTTCGTTCCATGATGAGTCGAGCTACGCTACCAATCTCATTCTGGGGGTATGCCTTAGAGACTGCTGCCCATATTCTTAATCTAGTCCCTACAAAGAAAGTTGCCAAAACTCCTCACGAGATGTGGAATGGTAAAGTACCTAAACTAGACCACATCAAGATTTGGGGTTGCGAGGCTTTCGTGAGACGCGAGACTCATGATAAGCTCGAACCTCGAAGCGAGAGGTGTATTTTCATCGGTTACCCACAACGATCCTTTGGTTACCTCTTCTACAGACCTAGTGACAATGTGGTCTTTGTAGCAAGAAGAGGTGTCTTTCGAGAAAGAGAGTTTATAAGCCAAGGAGACAGTGGGAGGCAAATTGATCTTGAAGAAATTCAAGAATCAAGCGGTGAAGGAACTTCAAACTCTAGCCCTCAACTTGAGGAGGAAACTCCTGTTGAGCCAATTGACAAATCTGTAACTCTGAGACGTTCCATGAGAGTTAGGAGTGCACCTGAGCATTACTATGGATTCCATATTACTGCAGAAGGTGAGACACTTATTAGTGATGAGACACTAGTAAGTCAAGATGACCCTAACAGCTACGAGGAAGCCATGGCAGGCCCCGAGTCTGCTAAATGGAAAGAGGCTATGGATAGCGAGATACAATCCATGTATGACAATCAAGTTTGGAACTTGGTTGAAAATGTACCAGGTCGTAAGACAGTAGGGTGCAAATGGGTCTTCAAGAAGAAGACCGACATGGATGGTAAAGTACACACTTATAAGGCTAGACTGGTTGCAAAGGGCTTCTCTCAAATTCCTGGAGTGGATTATGATGAGACCTTTTCTCCGGTAGCCAAGATTAAGTCTATTCGGGTTCTGTTAGCCATAGCTGCATTTCATGACTATGAAATATGGCAGATGGATGTCAAAACCGCTTTCCTTAATGGAAAGTTGGCTGAAGATGTTTACATGAGTCAGCCAGAGGGTTTTGTCAGCAACGAGTACCCTAATAGAGTGTGTAAGCTTGAGAAATCCATTTATGGATTGAAGCAAGCACCTCGCAGATGGAATCTTTGCTTTGATGAAAAGGTCAAGGAATTTGGCTTTTCTAGGAGTGAAGATGAATCTTGTGTGTATGTCAAGGCTAGTGGGAGTATAGTTAGCTTTTTGGTATTGTATGTGGATGACATACTACTCATAGGAAATGACATTCCAACCCTGCAGGAAGTAAAGTCCTGGCTTGGGAAGTGTTTCCCTATGAAGGACCTTGGTGAAGCTGCCTATATTCTAGGGATAAGAATCTTGAGAGATTGGAGTAAAAGACTAATTGGACTTAGTCAGAGTACCTACTTGGATAAGGTGCTGAAGAGATTCAGCATGCAGGATTCCAAGAAAGGAGAGTTACCCATCCAGAGTAACACCAGATTGAGTAAGACACAAAGCCCTAGCACTGAGGCTGAGATAGCAGAAATGAGTCGAACACCTTATGCTTCGGCTGTAGGATCGATCATGTATGCCATGACGTGTACTCGACCCGATGTAGGTTTTGCCTTGAGCATGGTTAGCAGGTATCAGGCGAACCCTGGCAAGGCACACTGGACTGCGGTAAAGAATATCCTCAAGTACCTACGGAGGACTAAGGACTGGGTTCTTACCCTCGGTGGGAGTGATGACTTGAGAGTTGTAGGGTATAGTGATGCTAGCTTCCAGACTGATAGGGATAATTTCCGCTCTCAGTCGGGCTGGGTCTTTACCCTAAACGGAGGAGCAATTTCTTGGAAGAGTTCCAAGCAAGAGACAGTGGCAGATTCTACTTGTGAATCAGAGTATATTGCAGCTAGTGAAGCAGCAAAGGAGGCGATATGGCTGAAGAACTTCATTGGAGACCTTGGAGTTGTACCAACTATTAAAGAGCCAATGGAAATTTTCTGTGATAGTGAAAGTGCTGTTGCCTTAGCCAAGGAACCAAGGGATCATGGGAGATCCAGACACATCGACAGAAAATACCATTTCATTAGACATCGGATCGAAGAAGGACACCTCGTGGCAAAGAGGGTATCATCAGATGAGAATCCGGCAGATCCCCTCACAAAGGGACTGACTCGGATTAAGCATCTTCAGCATGCTCGGAGCATAGGGCTAAAGGATGATATTAGATTTAGTAGTTAGATAATCTCGAAATTTGTAAAGTGTAATTGACATTAGATGATGAATAAAAGGAGTTTTATTTATGAGTAAAGTGTTGCTATCTCTTGTCGATCGTTTACTATATTTCTTTTGCATGTTTTGACTTCCAGAATAATTTTGTTTGGTATAACATATTATTCAAACCTCCACAGTCGGTCATATGTTGGAAGTAGATATGAATCAAGACTGTCATGTTTGGTTGTAGAGGTCTTGGACAAGGCTACAACAATCATGAGTGCTCATAAGTTCTGAGCATTGGACTCAACCCACGCTCACTGGAATTACTTCATGGAATTTTATCTTGAGTGATCGTGAGACGGTAATATCATATAAGTCTTCAAACCTAGAGATATGATTTGTTACTTACAAGTTGGTTATGCATTGACTGTACGAAACCGCATTGGTAACTCGATGTTATAAAACGTACTTTTGTGTGTAATTCAATGAGTGGTAGAACAAACATATGAGTCGAAGTTTATCTGTTCCTTCTTGGATTAGAAGCTGATATCTGGGCCCCTCGATGATTTTGTTTTGACCCATGTACCGGGCCCGGTCAGAACTAAGTTGATGTGTTCAATTAAGTTCTATGTCAAACAAATCGGAAATCGGGAAACAAATGCTGGACAATAAGCAAGACATGTTCCATGTATTTGTCCGACTGATATCTAGAACAGAGGATTATATGATCACTTATCTTAAATGGCCTATCATCATCTTCTCAGTTCCGAGAGACCTTGAAAGAGCTACGATTGCCGGTCGGTTCCTGAAGTACTAGAAATATAGTTATTAGACTTATCCAAGTGGGAGACTGTTGGATAAGGTGTCTAAGTCCATAACTATTTCGGGCTTGTACTTGACCCGACCCGGCATGGTCCATTTGGGTTGCATGGCACCATGCAATTGGATAGACTAAATGAGAGAAATAACACTTGGAGATTATTAATATATTATAAGTTCTAATATATTAATAATATTATTTAATTAGTTGATCAAAGAATTAATTTGGAATTAATTAAGTGATCAAAGGATAACTAATTAAATATATGGGTTGGTTATGTAAATCATCCATATCTTGTATAGTGGGCTAAAAGGCTCCATGGATTATCAAGTTGGGTTCTACCCATAGGATGCTCCATGGATGCTCCATGGGAGTTACAAACCCATGGGTCATGGAAATGAAGAGTCATGACACATTAGGGTTTACATGGTGTAACCCTAGATGTGCCAACACTATATAAGAGTCCCATTCTCCACAAAATTGGCTACACAAGTTGAACACTAAGAAACTAGAGGGCTTGGCCGATTTTGAGAAGTGTGTGTTATCTCAAGAGTCTTTCCAAGAGCATTTGGTGTTGTGTGAAGCATTTGAGGCATCACACTTGGGGTGCTAGGCTCACAAGGTTTCAAGGAACACAATCAACAACAAGGTAAGTTATTCTATCTATGATTCAAGTTAAAATTGTTCCCCATGTATGCTAGATAGGAATATAACCTTGGAATTCAACTTTGCATGATAATTAGACAAACATAGATCCAAGGTTATTAGGGTTGCATGTACACTTAGGAAGTGTTAGAATGCTCAAAACCCATCAGGATGAAGAAGTTATGAGGATTTAACGGACCAATCATTTCCCGGCCCGTTAATAATATAAAATTTAAAATCGAGCCAGAATTAGCCGACAAAGTCTAAACGAAAGTTGTAGAGTACATTCCCACCTTCGCGTGGATATAAAGAACATCGAAATCGGAGGTGGTACGCGAAAGTTACGAATTTTTAAAGTTGAAGTATGAAAGTGCGAAACCTGGTGCGAGACTGATGACGTGGCGCATTGTGGGCCGTCCGATGATGGTCTCAGATCTCGCTTCGGATCATGCCACGTAGTCCTCGCATACGCCCCGCGTCCGAAGCCTGTACGCCCCGCGTACCCTCGCCCTTATCTCTTCCGGAGTGCAAGCCAGCTGGTCCGAGGTGGCGCTCTTATCCGATGGTTACGCCCCGCGTAGGTCCGAGGTACGCCCAGCGTACCGACGCCTCGCAAGGCTATAAAAGGGGGCCGAGATTTCTTCATTTTTCACACCTTTTTCACTTCTCTCTCTAACTTCTTTCTCTCTCTACAACCCCAAACCACCCCTAAACCCTAGAAAAACCCCCTAGCACCCTAGGGAAGCCCCGAGGCTCCCGGAGTCCCGAGAAAAAGGAGTTTTTCGGTTTCGAAACGCTGCTCCAATTAAGTTTCGGTTTTCGATAAAATTCGCTGTAAGTGTGCTACGCTTACGCAATTTTTTTATATAGCTTTCAAATAATTATAAGAATGTTATTAGGTCCTTAAAATAATTATTTGGGCTATTATTGAGTGTTATTTAACGCTTATATAATAATAATAATAATAATAATAATAATAATAATAATAATAATATTCAGACTATTAGTTTGTCGCGGTTATCGTTAGACTAAACCCTAGTGGTATTGATACTAGGTTTTATCGAAGGAAAGTGTTTTGAGAGTATCGAAGCGCTGTTCGAGTGCTGAGTCACCACCTACTCACGTGAGTGCATGGTCCCTTTCAGCTTACACATAGATATGAAGTATTTTATTATAAATTACATACTATGTGTGCATATTGTCTGAATACTTGCTATCTATGTTGGTGAAAGATTTTTATACATGTTTTAAATGATGTAAACTGTATAAAGTATTTTATATCTACAAAATATGCTGGGTAAAACATGGGTAGATGAATGATGAGGGATAAAAGCTGAAATAGAGGAACATTAGTAGCATGGACCTAGTGCCCTATAGGTATACATTGGCAGCAGTGGACCTAATACCCTATAGATGAGCACTGGCAGCTGCGCCACAACCCGTTGATGTTTTAGATGTACGGTAAACGTCCTAGCAGATGCGCTCTAAGGACAGTATCGGCAGCTGCGCCTAATGGGGAGCCTTATGACCATGACAGTAGCGTTTAAAGGTCAATATCGGCAGAAGCACCTCATAGAAAATGTCACAATTCTGGCAGCTGCGCCTAAGTGACAAGATTAGCAGCTGCGCTTAACCAATGTGTCATTGGCAACAATGGACTTCATGTTGTTTCCTTAGGATGATCCTTAGGAATGAATGAATGAGAAATAGTTGATTCTTAGGGTAGATCCTTAAGAATAAAGAAGATAATGGGGATTGGTAATTGGGTTAATTTTTTGATGATCGAACATAATAATTATATTATTGTGGGTTGAAAACCCTATGTACTCACCAGGTTTCCCAACCTGACCCACTCAGTTTATTTATATCACAGGTGTTGATATGAAGTGACATTACACTGAGAGATTTAAAGAGATGTAGATCACTAGTGTAAATAATTGTAAGTTCTGTTTATGCTTATGTTTCTGTATTAACGATGACATCCCAAACGTTTTAAAATGAAATAAATACGTTTCTTCGAAAATGTTTTAATAACATATTTACCATGTTTTTCTGGGAACAAATTCCGCAACATTTTTATAAAAAGAAGTACTCTGATTTTTATAAAGCATAAACAAAATCGGTCTTTTCTGGCCGTGATTTTGGGGATGTCACAGGGAAACCCAAGAAGAAATCGTCCAAGGCCTTAATTAAATGAGTCCATGGGTTGCTTAGGGCTTAAGCATCCAAATTAGGGTTTCCTTATTAGATAACCCTAATTGCCACACTATATATAGATCCCTTAAGGACCAAAAACATGGCTAAGCTTCTTGCTAGGGTTTTCACACGGTTTTGGCAGCCTCCATCTTCTCTCCTCTTCATCCTCTTGCTTATGGTGTTTGTAAGCCATTAGAGGAGTGACACTCGTGACTCTAAGCCTTCCAAAGTCAATTCAAGGAGGTATTGGGATTGTTATTGCTACATAACAATCAAGGTAATATCATAAACCTAATTATATGTTAATATCGATTTCCATATGCTAGAATTAGGATTTATAGTCTTGGATTCAAAGCATGTACAATAGAGAAACCTAGATCCAAGCGTTAGGGTTTGTATGAGCACATAGGATATCTTATGACCAAAAACCCAACACTTTTTGCATTTTTGTGAGATTTGGTGTGTTTCTTTAAAGATCTTGAGAGAAAAAGGAAGGTAGATCAAGAGGAGAAGAAAGAGATCCAGATCCTTGAGGAATTTCAAAAGATAGTAAGGTATATCTTGGCCCCTTTCTGTTTTTATGCTTAAATCCTCTTTTTAAAGCCATTAAAGCTATTCTTGAACCATTTCTTGGCTTAGTAGTAGCATAGAGGACTCATTAGATGATTAGCCGTTGGATCTAGCTAGGTTTGAGTTCCAGAAGCCTAGATCTAGCACCTTTATGGAGCCATTTTGCATGAAAACTCTAGATCTACTCTTATAGTGTGCTTTGACCCCTAAAACCTTCATTTGATGTTATTTACACGTAAAGTTGGAAACTTTACGTGTTAATCGAGCCCTAAGAACCCAGATCTATGAATGGAATGGACTGGTTTCAAGCAGAATCGAGTATATAGTGTTTGCATGCATATGACTCGGTGAGTCGAGTCGCGAGTCCCCTGTTTTCCCCTTTTCGAGTTATGCCGAGTGGAAACAGTGAGTGAGAGATGGACTCAATGAGCTGGAGGGTAGACTCATTCATGGAAGAACTCGGCGAGTCAATGCCCTGACTCGGCAAGTCCCAGACAATCTTCATGCCTCAAGAACAGACTCGACGAGTTGTTCATACAACTCGGCGAGTCACAGGCAGAGTGTTCATTTGTTGAAGGAGAACTCGACGAGTTGTTCATACAACTCAGCGAGTCGAATGCAGATTGACTGAGTGTTAGTTTCGAAGAGGAACTCGTCGAGTCTATGCCAAACTCGACGAGTAGTAGCGAGTAGAAGCTTGAAAGTGAGAGTAAGGACTCGACGAGTTGGCGACCCAACTCGACGAGTCAGGTCAACTAAATGTTGACTTTGTTCGATAGGTTGGCTTTGACCAAGGGTAAGATAGTCTTTTTACCCTCAGTATTATTATCAGTATTTGATTGAGGGTACTTATGGAAATTGTAGCCGGGGTGAAGCCGGAGGCGCAGCAGATAGATTCCGGAGCAGTTCTTTCCGCAACTAGGCTACGAGGTGAGTTTCCTTCCAGTAGGAACGGGTCTAAGGCCACAATGTCGGCCCGTTTAGTTAGCAGTAGTTTCCGGACCCCGGTCTGATGCAGTAGTTAGCATGTTTGATGCCTTCATGGCTCAGACAGGATTTATGTGTTATGTGTTCCGGGTCACGGCCCGATGCAGTATGTAGTATATGTGTGTTCATGTTAGTTGATATGTTTATGTTATGATTTGTTCAGTAGTTCCGGACTTCGGTCCGATGCAGGGGACAAGGTCCCAGTCAGTTTCCGGACTTCGGTCCGATGCAGGGGGCAAGGCCCCAGTTAGTCCGGATCTCGGTCCGATGTAGTGGGCAGGTCCCAGTATGTGATTTATATGTTTGTATGGTATGTGGTAGTTTGGGGGAGCTCACTACGCTTTGTGCTTATAGTTTCAGTTTTGGTTTCAGGTACTTCCACAAGTAAAGGGAAGAGCTCGGGATGATGGCATCGCACACACCACAACTTTAGTCTTTTTCCTGGGAGTTTGTTTTGATTCATCGTTTGATTTGGCACGAATGTGCATGACATTGTATTATGGGTTGAGATATTTGCCACATGGTTTTATGATGTGAGGATTAGTATATGGTTTTTATTATTATTAAAACAAAAATTTTTGGGTCGTACTTTTGGATGTTACAATAGTCTCTAATGGATAATCAGGAAAGTGGATAATTACCCGGTTTAAGATAATCTTGGGTTTGGGCTTATCTAGGGTTTCCTGACTGCACTCTAAATAGGATTGATACCCTATGAATTTTGGACACTTGTTCTTGAAGAGTACCAACCGTTTACCTCCTCTCTCCTTCTCCATAATCTTCTTCAATTGCTAGTGTTGGGTGTGAGCCATTAGAGGTGTGACGATTGTGACACATGTTCTTAAAGTCTCAACAACACTAAAGGATTTAGATTGTTATCTTATACTATATTATAAAACATATTAGTTATATATTGAATTTTAAGAGGTATAAGTTACAAAGCTTTTTGTACAAATCAAATATGCATAGATAATTCATTAATACTTGCTAAAAGTTTGAAGAATTGAATTAAGGAAAGTAATTAATAAATTCAATTTGGAGCAAAATGAAAGCTTTAAAATATTAAATTCATATATATAAATTAATTTACAATTCTTAAACTAAACACCAATATTAATTAATTTACATCAATATTATAAATAGGTCATATAAACAGACGGTATGAACATAAATATTTTATTTAAAAGTGGTAATATTTTTATTACATAATAACCAATAATCAAATGTAATAATTATTTCCTCGTAATAAATTATTCGCCAAAAAAAAACGATTGATTACCGCTGTTTTGCGCGGGCGCACATCTACTTACTATATAACACTCAAATATATGTTTTGTAACCTTTATTATGTAATTTTGATTGTATACTATTATTATAGGGTTTACACATTGTTGTTCACATGGTATGTTTAATTAGAGAAAACGTAGATCAATATTATCGTTGCATGCACTCATAGGATTCTTTGTTATGCTCAAAACTCATCAGTGGTATCATAGAGTAGGTTTAGTTTTCTATTGAATTGATATTAATGTGAAATTGAACAAGGAGGAGAAAACAAAATCGTTATTCTGTTCTTCAAACACGTCGTGGATTTCTTCCAACATGGCGTGTTGGCCTGCGGATTCGACCCAACACGGCGTGCTGATTGCTCACCACGGCGTGTTGTGCTGTCAGATCTTAAAAATTCGATTTTTTCAATTATCTCATGGATTGATTAGGATAATTACCATAATATTATTTTAATTGGATAAAACTGTATATTTTAAAATGTAATTTGATATCCTTATCTTGAATTCATGATTGGTTTTATTTTTTAATTTAATTAACTGAATATTAATTTTAAAATCTTAAAATATTACCTAGTATTTTTGAAAAGTTTTAAAAATACACCCTTATATTATATGTAACATTAAAAGTCTATTATTACTCTCTCTCTCTCTCTTTCTCTCTCTCTCTCTCTCTCTCTATATATATATATATATATATATATATATATATATATATATATATATATATATATATATATATAAGACATGTCAGTCAAACCGCTAGTATGTCACATTCACGAAGCCTGTTTATAAGGGGAGTTTAAGGAAGCAGCCTATAAAATGACCGTTATTGGGTATCCACTCTTACCCACCGCTCCCTTGATTGGTGGAGGGTCGTTAGCCGAACGGGTTTCATAAAACACTTAATTCTCATTAATAAGTATAGTGATATATAAAGTAACTAAAAACATTTTTATAAAATTCTCAATCTTAGTTACTTTAGGAAAAATGTGAATTTGTATGCTAATCCATGAAATTGCACATTGCACTTTATTGGTCATTAGTAGAACGTGTGTGGTAAACCGACACACTAATAGGGACTAATAAAGAGTGGCAATGGGTGTCTCGTAAATTATCATTGATTAATGGAGCGTGTGTGGATAACCGACACATTAAAATGAGATGATAAATGACATCGAGAGTGCCAAGCAAATTTTCATGGTTATTCACATATTGTTTGTGATCCTCAGTATTCCAGTCACAAATGGAAGAGCATAATCGAGATTAATCATGCCATTGAAAAGTTCAATGATTCTCAAAAGATCTAGGAATTTCATTCAAAACCTAATTCGTTTAAATTTCATTTGTTTGGTGGTGAAATTGGTAAATCGTTATTTACCTACCTTTATATAATTTGCAATTAGATTACGACATCTCTTTTCAAAGTTGTAAATTATTTAGTTGGATCCTAGGCTTGATATTGCATTTAGGTGTTATATTGAGGATTATTCTTATCTAACTAAAACTTTCTTTTCTATTCTTTCAGATGTCTACTCCTAATGATGCTTCTGGTTCCTCCTCCAACTCCAACAACAACTTCTCTCTCTTGAACATTTGCGCAAAGGTGCAATTGGATGGCATTAACTATAATAATTGGATGCACAATATCAAAATGGTGCTTCGTTTTAAGGATAAAGAGTATGTTCTCAAAAACCACTCGATGAGGTCAATGAAATGAAGGCCACTCCTGAAGAAGTGGCTGCCCAGGAGAAACACTAAAAGGATACAACAAAAGTTTCTTGCATCATGGTAGCTACTATGACCCCAGAATTACAGAGACACTATGAGGATTACTGGCCGTACGAGAGGAACAAGGACCTTATAGAGAAGTACCATAAGCGAGCTCGTAAAGAAAAGTATGAGGTGGTAAAGTCCCTTATAGCGTACAAGATGAAGGATGGTGAGTTTGTAAGCAACCACGTTTCAAGAATGCAACGATACATGGATAGACTCATCAAACTGAATGTGAATTTTGATGAAGAGTTGGTAATCGACATAGAGTTGAACTCTCTGCCAAGTTGTTATGATTAGTTCATATTGACTTATCATTTGAACAACAACGAAACTACTTTATCACAATTGCACAACGTCCTTCGAATAGCTGAAGCAAGAATGAAGGGAAAATGTGTTACCTCCACTCCTACTGCTGCCCCTGTTCTAGCCATTGGTCAAGGGAAAATAGGAAAGGTCCTCCCAAGCTGAACTGGAAGGGAAAGTCTCATGCTGGGTCCTATAGTAATAAGCCCAAAGGAAAATCTAGTTCTGATGCTCCCCCTATTTCCGACCCAAAGGAGGACACTTGATTTTACTATAATGACAAGCGACATCGGAAACAAAGCTGCCTGAAATACTTGCAGGATATCAAGGATGGCAAGGCGAAGCCAACCTTGACAGGTATTTACACTATCTTATCTAAAAACTCATCATATCCTCATTCTTGGGTCCTTGATACATGATGTGGTTTTCACATATGTTTTGACTTGCAGGGGCTAAAGAAAAATTGAGGATGTGGAGCATGGGAGATTGAACTGGATCATGGGGAATAGGAGATCGTCACCTATTACCAAGATTGCATTCTATAACTTAGTTCTTATAAGTGGGATGTGTTTAGATGTGATCAATAATTGTTGCTACTCGTCAGAGATAACATGAAACGTCATTTGATTACATGGCTTATATAGAGAAGGTTTTAGATATTCTTTTGATAATGAGAATGTATCTATTTCTGCTTTTAAAAACGATGCATTTTATTTTGAAGCTTTACCTTGTGATGGTGTGTATGAAACTGTGATGTGTGTAGATAATTTAGGCAATAGTGTATTTCGAATTGATACGTATAATGGTATAGACAAAGCATGCTTGTGGCATTGTCTTCTTGGTCATGTTAACAAGAAACGCATTGCCTAACTCCAAAAGATGGAGTGTTGGAAACATTTGACTTAAGGTTAGATGATACGTGCAAGCCATGTTTACTTGGAACGATGACAAAATCACCTTTCAATGGTTCTTGTGAAAGAGGTGAAGGATTGTTATATCTCATACACACATATGTGTATGGTCCCTTCAGATCCACCATAAGGGATGCAAATCGATTCTATGTGACTTTTACTGATGATTTTAGCAGATACAATTATATCTACTTAATCAAGCATATGTCAGAAACCTTTGAAAATTTTTAAAGAGTTTAAACAAGAAGTCGAGAATCAATTGGGCAGGAAGATAAATATGGTTAGATCCAATAGAGACGGTGAGTATCTTAGTATCGAGTTCCACGATTAACTCAAGGAATGTGGAATAGTTTCACAATTAAAACCTCCTAGGACACCACAACTTAATGGTGTGGCTAAGAGGCATAATCGAACCTTGTTAGACATGGTTTGTTCCATGATGAGTGTTAGGTGCATTTTGTGCACATTTTTGCACACCTTTTAGTCCCTTTTGTGCATCCATTTATCATAGTTGTCTTTCATTTTTCTTGCATTTCATCAAAGTCATCTTAGTCTCTAGAACAACCTTATTTGCATGCTTTTATGGTCTTTTCAGGTATACCAAAGGTTGAAACGCGTTTTGGGAGGTGCCAGGAAGCACGTGTGAGGATTCCAAAATGATTGGATGCAAAAAAAAAGTTGGAAAATAAAGATTGGACTTGGAAGTAGGAGCATACATGGGGCGTGTTGGATTTGTACTGAAAAGTAAACACTGGTTGTGTTTAACAAAGAAGAAACTATTGACCATGCTAAACACGACCCGTTTTAGTTTAGCCTATTTTGATATGGGCCCTATTGGTCCAGTTGAGCATTTTTTGAGCATTATACTTTGGAAGAAAACCCGAGGATGGCATGCCAATTTCCACTCAACACGACCCATGTTGATTTACCCTATTTTGACACAGGGCGTGTTTGGCCTAAAAACTAACTTTTGCTAGTTTTTCCTATCTTTCATATTACGTGATTGGGGACATTTGTACATATAGACTTCATTTCTAGAGCATGGGAGAAGTGAAATTTCGAAGGTTTTTGCAAGGTTTCGATTGTAATCATTTGGAAACATTTGTCTTTGGATTTGTAAGTCTCATATGCAGATTATTTCATCTTTTCTAGAATTGTTGATTGTTCTAGTCATGTGTGGATAGAACCTTAGTTTCTCAAACTTTATGTCTTGACTTTTAGTTGTGATTTCAATCATGTGATTTAATGTTTGTTTTTAATTGCTATCTAGTTAATTTGATTTCGTTTCAATCGAATTTTTGATTTTAATTTTAGTTCTTATTGGCCATTTGAATTAGGCTTAGATCATCCTAGTTATGTATTTTGCAAAATCTATAATTGTTTTGTGAAATAGAGCAAGTGACAAACACTAAATTGAGGTTTTTTTGAATAAATATAGTGTAAATCATCTTCACACATTCTTACGCTCCCGAGCTTGTGAGGAGTATTGAATGTTTTTGGGAACATTCACAAAACGTTTAATGTAATCTTTCAATCTAACTCTAAGAGCTTGTTTAGATTAGGTTAGTGAGGTTAGGATTAATCAATGAGCTTATTTTGGTTAATTAATGTGGTGAATGGAAAATGTTAGAGCTTGTTAACACTTTCAAGTACCAATTTAGGTAGAATTGAACAAATATCATGTCATCTTGGAACCACATTGCTACGTCATTATACATAGAGTTGGAGTCTTTCATAAATTATAAATTTATTTCAATTAGTTAACATTTTCCTTGTTTCTTCAATATTTTATTTGAATTATCATTTGCAAAAACCCCTTTTTACTTTTGGTGACCAAAGTACCTTGCGCAAAGAGGTATATACTGATTGTCCCGTGTCTCTATGGCTCGACCCTGCTTTCCTTATACTACCTTTTAGTGCATTATAAAAGTGTTCTTTTGTAGTATATTGTACCCTTATCATTTGTTGGGTTTGACAACCTAATAAATTGGCGCCGTTGCCGAGGACATAATGTTACTGATTGTGTATGACAAGATCTTTTCGTACAAGTACACCATTGCCAATTAACACGAAGATAGAGAAGACAGCAAAGAGGTTACAGAAGCAAGCCAAGCTTCGTAGGAGGGAATCGAGTTCCAAGACTTCTTCGTCATCTACCCCTCCGGTCATCAATATTTGGGAGGACATACCCCTCTCAAGTGTGTCAGAAACTTAAACAGAAACCCTCTTACTCTCACCTCAACCATCCTCATCCAGAAGTACCACTACACCCTCTTCACCTACTCATAACATCCCAAACTCCACACCAACAGAAACTTCAATTCCTACTCATACCATGTGAGATAATTGTGGAGGGAATCAAGGTCCTCCAAATCCACCACCCGAGCAAACCCTTTGCCAATGGGCAACGCAAGAGGTTACTCAACAACCTCTTTGCATCACCTATCCGACATCCACAAACCTTGAACTAAAATCCGGTCTAATCCACCTCATCCCAACCTTTAGAGGCCTAGAAAATGATGATCCCCACACAATGTCACGAAGGACCAAATCAAGCTTAGGTCATTCCCCTTTGCAATGCAAGACTCAGCAAAAGATTGGCTTTATGACCTTCCATCGAGGATGGTCAACACATTGGTAGACCTTGCATGCCTCTTCTTAGAAAAATACTTACAAGAAATGAACGCTTCAACCCTACGGAAGGAAATCATTGGAATCAAGCAGCATAAAGAGAAGCCTTCCACACATATTGGGAAAGACTCAAGAAGTTATGTGCCCGATGTCCAAAGCATGGAATCACTGAATATCAAAATTTTCAATACTTTATTGATGGCATGAATCGAATTAAATTAAGGTTGCTCAATGCCTCAAGTGAAGGGTCTTTACCCGACAAGACTCCAACTAAAATTCGCAACCTGATCAAGTTCATGGCTGAAGACTCTAAGCATTCGGGTCATGATGAAGAATGGTACATGGATACACCCCCGAGGTGTAAAAAACGTCCAAACTCCTCAAATTGAAGCTCAATTGTCCGAGCTTACAAAATTGGTAATAATGCTAGCTAGAGACAAAGGTGTGTAGCCCACACCTCGCCCTTGCAGTATTTGCACTCAAGTGGGGTACCCAACCAACATGTTCCCTCAACTTCAAGACGAGGATTATGAAGAAGAAAGAGCCTTAGGAGGGTATTCCAGGTCAAATCAAAGAGGATACAAGCAGCCACGGGGCGACCAAATGTGGAACAACAATCAATGTTGGGAAGGAAATAAAAATAGGGGTTATCAACAAAGACCACCATTTCCTCAACATCAACAAATGCCACCTTTTTAACGTAAAAAATTCCAGCCAAGGCAACCACAACAACCACCTCATCAAGTGGGTTCATTAAGTATGTCCTTAGAGGACATAGTGAAGAGTTTGGCTACTAGTACACAAGTTTTCCAACAAGAAACAAAAGCAAGCATAAGGAAATTAGAGCAACAAGTCTCACAACTTGCCACCTCCATAAGAAAACTAGAGTCTTAGGGAAAGTTACCCTCTCAAACTGAAGCGAATCCAAGGAAAATGTGTGTGCTATCACATTGAGAGGTGGAAAGAGTTACAATGGTCCAACAATTCCAGTTGATCAAGAGGAAGAGGAAGAATAAATATCAGTCTAAGAGGAAACCAAAGAAGAGAAAAATGAAGATAAAACAAGCCAAAAGAAGCCTTTCATCACCGAATCTAAAACCACACATGCTCCATTTCCAGAAAGATTAAGGACCAGAAAGAAAGAACGAGAGGAGAGTGAGATCATGCAAATGTTCTAGAAAGTTCAAATTAACATCCCACTCCTCGAGGCAACCAAGCATGTACCTAGATATGCAATGTTCCTTAAGGATCTTTATGTATATAAAAATAAATTAAAAGGAAACGAAATCGTAATAGTTGGGGAAAATGTATCCGCAGTTTTGAAAAAGAGTATGCCACCGAAGTGCAAGGATCCCGATGTTTTTACTGTGCCATGCAAATTTGGGAAACTTCGTGTACCTTGAGCCGTGCTCAATCTTGGTGCATCTATAAATGTCCAACCATACTCTATTTATAAATCAATCCGTATAGGGACATTGAGCAGAACCGGTGTGATCATCCAACTTTCCAACTGGTCAATAGAACACCCAAAGGGTGTATTAGAGGACGTGTTAGTGCAAGTCAATGAATTTGTTTTCCCGACTGATTTTTATTTTCTAGATATGGGAAATGATGACTCCCCAAGTTCATGTTCCATACTTTTGGTTAGAGCTCTTCTTAAAACATCTAAAACAAAAATTGATGTCTACAATGGAAGTTTAACTATGGAATTTGATGGGGAAATTATCAACTTCGACATTCATGAAGCAAAAAAGGTTCCTTACGGTGCTCAATTTTTCGATTTTGTGAATACGCCTCCAGCCCCCAACTGAAAAGGGTTTAAACTTGTGTAACAATGAATTTTTGGAATTAGTGTTTTCACAAAATTTAGACAGCGACAAAACAAGAAGGTGTTGGAGACTTTGTAGTTTATAAATGACAAGAAGTACATGGGAGTTGATGAAAGAAAATCCAAGTTGCCTCCCACCAATGCCAAACTCCTTCCACTGGTGGAACAAGCACAAGAGCGAGAATCAAAAACTCAACCAGACCCTTTAAAGAATGTGTATCTAGAGAAGGAGAGCACCCAACCGGTCATCAACTCAAACAAAATATCAAAAAAAGGAAGAGGAGGAGTTGATTACCTGGCTAAATAAATACAAAAAAAGGATTGAGTGGACAATTTCCGACATCAAGGGTTTAAGTCCTTTTTGGTTTGCGCGCAAAAAGAAAACTAAAGGGAGGTTGAATATTCCATTAAAGGAGGTGACGAGAAGGTTGATGTGTTGGAGAGCCTCATATTCTTAGATTGATGCATCTCAGGGGTCAAGTCGAGCCAACGACTTAAAACAAGGGCGGCTAACCGGGAGGCAACCCGGGGGTATTTTCATCTTTTACATCACAACATTTTCGGTTCTTTGAAGTTTTTAGTTTTTAATGTTCCAAATGTGTTGCAACATGTTTTTAAGTCTTCAAAATGAATCTTTGGGTACAAAATCATCTTTCTAGACAATTTGGGATTTCAGGGGTAAAAAATATAGCATTGGCAAGCAGAGACGAACACGGGTCGTGCCCATTTTCCCTTGAAATCCAACACGGGTCATGCTCGATATTTTTGAAATTTTTCCTGAAAAATCCTCGCCAACACGACTCGTGTCAGTTTTGTAACATCCGAAATTCCAGGTATCATATTTTAATTATTTAGTTTGTGTCAAGAAGAGGGACTCGACGAGTTGCGCCTAGACTCATCGAGTAGGATCGCGATTGCTGACTGGATTTAATGAATGGACTCGCCGAGTCGGCAAGTTGACTCCTCAAGTCCACGTTGTGGATAGAACCCCTAAATCCTCGGGCCTGTGCCCTATTTAAGGGATCTTATGGCCCTCATTTGCGGCCACCTTCAGCCTTGAGAGCACCAGAGAACCTGAGAGCATTGTGAGTGAGAAAAGAAGCCATTCTCTTCATTTCTAGTGTGATTTTGCAAGAAAGAAGGAAGGAGGGCAAGCTAGGCAGATTGAGGAGCTCAGATCTACTATCATTTGATCAGAACAGGCTGCAAGAGGCATACATCTATGCTCATTCTCGTGTATATGATGATCTACTTGAATCTAGGGTTTTCTTATGTCTTCTTTAGCTTGGATTCGAAGCATTTGAGGTCCCAAGGTGGAATTGTTCTTAGATATGGACCTTAAGAGGTCCAGAGAATCCTATCTATCCTGGTTTATGCTATTCCTTTGGAGATATGAACCTAGGTTGCCATTTCAGAAGCTATTTCACCAAAAGAAGCCCTTTGAGTGTTGCATGAGTGTAAAGGTTAAACCTTTACATGATTATTGTGTATTGGAAGGTCAGATCTATAGGTTAGAGAAGCAGATCTGACCTCAGAAGGTCTTTTGAGTGTTTCCATGGAGGGAACTCGCCAAGTCCATAAGGGGACTCGACGAGTCGAGTCGGGTTGCCCCGCGATTCGTGGCCAGTGGTAACCCATCGAGTGAAAGGTTAACTCGACGAGTCGAGTGAGGACTTATGAGGATTAAGAGGACACGAATGGACTCGCCGAGTCACATGAGTACAATCGACGAGTTTGTTCAAGTTTGACCATTGACTAGGGTTGACTTCAGTTGACCTTAGGGTTTTGGTCAAGCTGGTTCAAGAGAGGTCGGGGGGGGGGGGGTAGAATGGTCTTGTACCTACTCTTTAGAAATGAGGACAAGAGAGAGTATTAATTAGAGATGTTATTATGTTGATAGGAGGAGGCTAGGTCGAGTTATCGAGCACGAGAGGTTATCCGACATCGTACGAGTTGAGTCTTCTCACTATAGTTTACCTAGAGTGGTAATTATGTGTGACCGGAAGGTCTTATGTGTTATGATGAGTATGTGATGCATGTTGTTATTTGATATGTATGTGATATGTTATGTTATTAGTATCATGATATGGACCGGAAGGTCAATAGTGTATCGGCCGGAAGGTCAAGATGATACGGACCGGAAGGTCAGAGAAGTAGGACCAGAAGGTCTACAAGGACTATGGGACGAAAGTCCCCTAAGACACATGGACCGGAAGGTATTATAGAGCTATAGCCTTGAGTGGCGTATGTGCATATGTGGTATTTTGGGGAACTCACTAAGCATTTATGCTTACCGTTTATGTGATATGTGTTTCAGGTACCAGCGAGGATCGCGGGAAGGCGCCGACATGATCTGTACACATTGATGGAGTTTTATGTATTTGAGATCTTGGGATTGTTTCATTTGGTGGACATGTGTTACATTGGATTTTGATATTTCTTATGAATGAAATTATGTTAAAAATAAAAAAAATTGTTTTGGAAATTCACGTTGTTACAATTTGGTATCCGAGCCTTGGTTTGAGGGATTCAGATGCACTTTCGGGTGTATTTGAACTCAAACTGAGGATTTGAGAAAGTTTTTCATAAAAGAAACAATTTTTCTAAAAAGTAAAGGAATGTGAGGAAAGCGGTAAGAAGCAGTGTGTACGATCAGCCAGCGCCCGAACGGTGATTTCCGAAAATACCCTTACATTATGTGTTATGAGATATGATATGATATATTATGCATGCTAGAGTAGGCTAGGTATTCCTATTAGGACTAGAGTGGCCTGATTTTTGATTCCTTAGCCTAGGAGATTACTGCTGCTCTGAGATGCTTCGAAAGTGAGTCGGTAGCAGTGATTTATGAGAAGTCTACTGAAGGGTAGCCTATGCTTAGCGAGATGTAGAGTACTTGTGATCTGGGATCCTAGAAGGAGGACTTGGAATGAATGCTGATGTGGTGTGGAAGGTAGTATAGGGCCCGCACTACTAAAAACATCGGATCAATGCGTAGTCCAAGTAAGAATCCTTAGGGTACTAGGGAACAAGTAGGGTTGAGTTATCGAGTGCGAGTATACTCGAGCGAGTCTCAAATATTTTTAATGTCATATTTCAGAGACATCATGGTTGGGACACGCCACAGACCAAAGACCAGCGACATGAGTGACGAGGAGCTTCGTCAGATGATCCACGGTGAGGTAGCTATGGCTATCCGAGCATAGATACCAGAGATGTTTGGGTCTATTAAGAGCACATTGATTGATACATTCGATGAGCGGTATGTCGCAGTTACTGAGGCTGCAGCCGTTGCAGCTATGGCAGCTGTTGCTGCTGTTAGGCCTCAGGGGGGTGACTCGTTGCTGTTCCGGGAGTTCAGCAACACGAAGCCACCAGAGTTTGATGGGACACATGAGCCGATTGCTGCGATGGGATGGATTTCTGATATTGAGGGAATGCTTCTACACATGTTCGTGTCCGGAGCATCTGAGGGTACGGTTCGCGCTGAACCAGCTCCACTTGGGAGCGAAGGATTGGTGGTAGTTTGTGATAGCAAACTTCACTCTTGCAGAGATCTCATAGGTGACCTGGGATATGTTCACCACCATGTTTAGAGACGAGTATGTTCCCCCTGTGGAGAGGGAAAAGTTGACATAGGAGTTCTTGTCCCTCAAGCAGGTGACGGAGTCCGTGACTGTGATTACATGGATGTTCCACGAGAGGGTGTTGTTTTTCCTTGAGCACGTGTCGTCTGAGTAGGCATCCATAAGCTGATATTTGAGCAATCTGAGGAGGGACATTCGGGAGTTCGTGGCAAACTTGACTTAACGGACATTTGCTGAGCTCTAGGAAAATGCCCAGAAGAGGGAAATTGAGCTAGAGACTCAGGCCAGGGAGGAGGCCGAGTCTCAGAGGAGGGATAGGCGACTGGTACAGGTAAAGCTGACAGCCAAGCGGTCTAGGCTCGCTGATATGAGATATGGAGGCCAGATGGGCCGCACTTGTGGGAAGTGCGGCAAGGGACATGATGGAATGTGTCGAGCGGGTGCTTGCTATAAATGTGGCAAGGAGGGGCATATAGCCAAGGACTGCCCCAAGGGATTTATGGTTTGCTTTCATTGCAACCAGACAGGTCACCAGAAGGTCGAGTGCCCCCAGCTGTTACAGGGATCAGCGCAGGGATCTGCCCCTGCTACTACACAAGCTACTGAGGGTCGGCCATTGAAGGCTGTGGCACCGAAGGCTCGCAGGAGAGGCTTCCAGTTAACAGTGGAGGAGATCCATGCAGCGCCCGATGTCGTGGCTGGTATGTATTCTTTCATTTATTTATGCTGAGTTGAGATATTATGCTTATATTATTGTATGCGTAGGTACTTTTCTTGTGAGTTCTGTACCTGCTTTGGTGTTATTTGACTCAGGTGCGATTCGATCTTTTGTGTCGTTAGCGTTTAGTCGGCACATCAGTATTCGACGAGAGGCGTTGACTCGACCTCTATGAGTTTCCATAGCCGACGAGCGAGCGGTGTATGCTACTGACGTGATTCGAGGATATGTACTCGATATCTTCGGTGTTGAGTTCCCGATAGATTTGGTCCAGATTGCGATGGGGGACGTTTGCGTTATAGTGGGCACGTATTGGTTGAGCCGGTTCGGGGGGTTTATAGATTGCGAGCGGCAGATGGTGACGATACGAGACCCTAGTGGGGGCGTGCAGACTGTATATGGCGAGGGTACCCGATGTGGGTCAGCATTTTGTTCGGCTGCCAGAGCGAGACAAAGTTTACAGCAGGGATGCAGCGGGTTTGTAGCTTATGTGATGGATACGCGAGTGGCCGTAGAAAGGCCGAGTTCGGTTGATGATGTTCCGATAGTGCGTGAGTTCCCGGATGTTTTTCCCAAGGAGTTGCCAACTGTGCCTCCTGAGAGGAAGGTGGAGTTCCGCATCGATTTGGTTATGGGGACAGCGCCTTATCGCCTTGTGCCGCCAAAGTTGCAGGAGTTATCCTCGCAACTTTAGGAGCTGATGGGGAAGGGGTTTTTTCGACTAATTAGCTTGCCGTGGGGAGCGCCGATCCTTTTCATCAAGAAAAAGGATGGTTCACACTGGATGTGCATTGATTACCGGGAGTTGAACAAGTTGACGGTCAAGAACCGTTACCCCTTACCAAGGATCGATGATCTGTTCGATCAGTTACATGGAGCGTCTTGGTTCTCCAAGATATATTTGAGGTCTGGATATCATCAGATGAGAGTGCGGGATGAGGATATCCAGAAGACGACGTTCAGGACTCGTTATGGGCATTACGAGTTTGTGGTGATGCCTTTTGGGCTCACCAATGCACCGACAACGTTCATGGATCTCATGAACAGGGTGTGCAGGCCGATGTTGGATTGATGGGTAATTGTGTTCATCGACAATATTCTAGTGTATTTGAGATCCCGAGAGCAACAAGAGGAGCATTTGAGGGAGATCCTTGCGGTTTTGAGATCGGAGAGGCTTTACACCAAATTCTCCAAGTGTGATTTCTGGTTACGAGAGGTCCAGTTCTTGGGGCACCTCGTTAATCAGAATGGGATATTGGCCGATCCGGCCAAGATTGAGGCGGTGATCAGTTGGGAGGTGCCGAGATCCCCTACTGAGATCAGGAGTTTTTTGGGGTTGGCTGACTACTATCGGAGATTTATCTAGGATTTCTCCAAGATTGTCGTGACACTCACCAGGTTGACCTGGAAGGGCGTTGCTTTTACGTGGGGTCGAGAGTAGCAGACCTCGTTTGACTCTTTGCCAAAGACTGTGTGAATCCCCAGTGTTAGCCCTTCTAGAGGGAATGGAGGATTTCGTGGTATATTGTGACGCATCGATATCGGGGTTGGGTGCGGTGCTTATGTAACGCCCCGATTCTTAGGTATTGTTTAAATAAGATTTATTGGGTGAAGCTCTACTCGACGAGTTGGTTGACCTACTCGTCGAGTAGCAGCGGGGTGGGATCGCGTGTTAAGTGACCTAATCGACGAGTCCATATTGGGACTCGGCGAGTAGGAGCTGGCAGATGAAACCCTAAATCCCGGGGTTTGCACCTCTATTTAAAGGAGCCTCATCCTCCTTTGGCCTCTTTGCAATCTTTGAGAGCTCCTTAAAACCCTAATACGCGTGTGTGTGTGTGTGCCCATTGTATGTTTGAAGCTTGAAAAAAGGATCTTTGGAGGGAGAAGGATTGGAGGAGAAGGAGATTGGAGCAAGTAACTTATCTCAGTTATCATCTTCTGGAAGCAACCAAATCGCCTTTTTCCTTGTGAATCTCCTATTTTTTGAGTTTTAGGGTTTTTGGTGAGATATTAAGTTGGAAAGATGAGTTATGGGCTTGATCTGAGGTTGTAACTTCAGATCTAGACCCTCCTTGGATTCTAGAAGCATAAAGTTACAGTTTTGGTCATGATTGAGGTCCCTCTTGAGCATGAATCTCTATTAAGAACTTAAAATAGGCATTTAGAGCCTTTATAGCCAAGCATGCACGTAAAGTTTGCAACTTTACATGATAGACATGCCATAGAAGCTTGGATCTATGATTTGGAGCCGTTGCATGGCTCAAAACAAGTCTGTATGGAAAATCAACTAAATGGACTCGGCGAGTCGCAAAGTTGACTCGGCGAGTCACATGAAGATGGCCGTGAACTCGACGAGTTAGATGACCAACTCGGCGAGTCCGATGAAGATTACCATAAGACTCGACGAGTTGAAGAACAACTCGACAAGTTGGATGAGTTTTCCCTAGGATATGTATACGTGTGTATCCATCGAGTTGCAAGGAGGGAACTTGACGGGTGGCCTTAAAGTTTGAACGAGAATCGAAAGAACTCGACGAGTCACCCCGATGACTCGGCGAGTTGGAATGTGCTTCAAGGAACTCGACGAGTAGCCGAGAGTACTCAAGGAGTTGGGGTAAACATGGACTGTTGACCTTGACTGAGGACTTTGACTTTGACCAGGGGTTGACTGGTGGGTTATGGGGTACCATATAAGGTTAAGGAATTATGAGTATATTGTACTATGATCATAGGTGGTGGAGCCTGTGTCAAGTGATCCGAGAGTTGGAGTTTATATTCCGAGTCGACATCTGCAAGGTGAGTTATCCTCACTATATCGATAGGGTCTACGGCACCAAGGTCGAACCTTTAATTGTTATTGTTATGGTATGCTACATGTGGTTATGATCTGTTAGATCGGAATCTGGGTAGACTATATGTTATGCTCTTATGATCCGTAAGGATTGGTATGTTAGTGACCTGCTAGGTCGGTACTCTAGTTACGAGAGAATTCTATAATTGATGATCAGTGATGTAGATATGTTTGATGTTTGTGTATGCCAGTATATGATAGTGATGCGCACATGGTTATTTGCTTGTTGGTTGGGTTGAGGCGGTCCTGCTTTGTGCTGTAGGCCAACATACCCTATGAGCGGTCCGGGGAGATTACAGCCCCACGAGGCAGACCAGTCATGCCGAAGGCTCGGGATAGATTCAGATAGACTGTAGGCCCAGTAGGGCGGTCCAGTTAGGCCGATGGCCAGTATGCATGTTGATTGATTGATTGTTACTGATATGGCATTGTCAGCATGGTATTGGTATTTTGGGGATAGGTCAATAAGCCCTCGGGCTTACAGTTTTAGTTTATTGATTCAGGTACTTCAGGAGATCATGGCAAGGAGAAGGTGTGACCGTACCGCTCCTCATCCTTATGTTATGATTTTGGGTCTGATGGATATTGATTTGAAATTTTTTTGTAAACGATTCTATTTGATTTTTATTTATGATCGAAAAAGTTTAAATTTGGTGTAAAATTTATGGATGTTACAGCTTATGCAGAGAAGGCACCTGATAGCGTACACATCGAGGCAGCTGAAGCCTCAGGAGATGAGGTATTGCACCCACAATTTGGAGTTGGAGGCCGTGGTGTTCGCTCTCAAGATATGGCATCATTATTTGTTTGGGTTCGGTGTATCATATACACGGACCACAAGAGTTTAAAGTACTTGATGGATCAGCCCAACCTGAACATGCGCCATAGGAGATGGTTGGATGTGGTAAAGGATTATGACTACGAGATCCTGTACCACCTGGGCAAGGCTAACGTTGTAGCCGATGCCCTGAGCCGTAGGGTGGAGAGTGCCCCGATACGAGATATTTGTATGAGGATGAAGGTGATGATTACGGTGTTGGATACCATCCAAGAGGCCCAGACAGAGGCTGTGAGACCGGAGAACTACAAGAGAAAGCAGGTGATTGTGCAGGTATCTGAGTTTGTTAGCGATAGTCGAGGGCTTATGACCATTCAGGGTCGGATTTGGGTGCCGTTCACGGGCGAGGCATGTGCCATCCTGATAGAGGAGGCGCACAGATCGAAGTTCTAGATCCATCCTGGGGCCACTAAGATGTATTTGGACCTGAAAAGAGTTATTGGTGACCCTGTATGAAGAGGGATGTTGCGTGGTTTTTTGAGAGGTTCTTGACCTGTCGCAGGGTTAAGGCCAAGCAATAGCGTCTGCATGGCAAGTTGCAGCCACTTGAGGTTCCCCAGTGGAAGTGGGAACAAATTTCTATGGATTTCATCACCAAATTGCTCAGGACCACGAGGGGTGTCGATGCAATCTAGGTGGTTGTTGACCGGCTGACGAAGAGCGCTCACTTCCTTGCTATCAATGAGAGCTCTTCCGTAGAGAGACTGGCAGAGATGTCTGTAAGAGAGGTGGTATCGCGACATGGAGTACCGATATCGATTGTGTCAAATTGATATGTACGATTCACTTCCAGATTCTGGAAGAAATTTCATGAGGAGTTGGGTACGAGGTTACATTTCAGCACCGCCTACCACCCACAGACGGACGGACAGAGTGAGCGGACGATTCAGATGCTCGAAGATATGCTTCGAGCATGTGTGTTGGACTTCGGAGGATGTTGGGACACGTACCTACCATTGGATGAGTTTTCATATAACAACAGCCACCATTCGAGTATTGGTATGCCTCCCTTCGAGTTGTTGTACGGGAGGAGGTGTCGGACTCCCATCTGTTGGGGCGAGGTAGGGCAGCGAGTGATGGGTAGCACTGAGACAATGCTTTAGACGACTGAGCAGATACATCAGGTCAGACAAAGGTTGCTGATAGCTCAGAGTCGCTAGAAAAGTTATGTGGATAGGTGACAATCCGAGCTCGAGTTTCAGGTTGGTGACTTCGTACTCCTGAAGGTATATCCTTGGAAAGGAGTGATCCGATTCAAGAAGAGGGGCAAGTTGGGGCCCCGGTACATTGGTCCTTTTAGGGTGACCGCGAGGGTGGGCAGGGTAGCGTATCGTTTAGAGCTACCTGCGGAGTTGAGCCAGATACATGATACCTTCCATGTGTCTCAGTTGAGGAAGTGTATAGCCGACGAGTCGGTGGTAGTTCCACTAGAGGATATTCAGGTGGATGCGAGCCTGAATTATGTTGAGAGGTAGATCGCGATCATGGGTCGGAGGATCAAGGTTCTGAGGAACAAGGAGGTGCCCTTGGTTCAGGTCCAGTGGCAACATCGGAGAGGGTCCGATCTGACTTGGGAGATGGAGTTGGAGATGCGGGAGCAGGATCCAGAGTTGTTTGCAGAGGGAGACTTCGAGGGCGAAGTCTGATTCTAGTGGGGGAGAATTGTAACATCCGGAATTCTAGGTATCATATTTTAATTATCTAGTTTGTGTCAAGAAGAGGGACTCGACGAGTTGACGCCTAGACTCATCGAGTAGGATCGCGATTGTTGACTGGATTTAATGAATAGACTTGACGAGTCGGCGAGTTAACTCGACAAGTCCATGCTGTGGACAGAAACCGTAAATCCTCGGGCCTAAGCCCTATTTAAGGGATCTTATGGCCCTCATTTGTGGCCACTTTCACCCTTGAGAGCACCAGAGAACCTGAGAGCATTGTGAGTGAGAAAAGAAGCCATTCTCTTCAGTTCTAGTATGATTTTGCAAGAAAGAAGGAAGGAGGGCAAGCTAGGCAAATTGAGGAGCTCAGATCTACTACCATTTGATCAGAAGAGGCTGCTAGAGGTATAAATCTATGCTTATTCTTGTGTATATGGTGATCTACTTGAATCTAGGGTTTTCTTATGCCTTCTGTAGCTTGGATTCGAAGCATTTGAGGTCCCAAGGTGGAATTCTTCTTAGATCTGGACCTTAATAGGTCCAGAGAGTCCTATCTATCCTGGTTTATGCTATTCCTTTGGAGATATGAACCTAGGTTGCCATTTTATAAGGTATTTCACCAAAAGAAGCCCTTTGAGTGTTGCATGAGTGTAAATGTTAAACCTTTAAGTGATTATATTGTATTGGAAGGTCAGATCTATAGGTTAGAGAAGCAGATCTGACCACAAAAGGTCTTTTGAGTGTTTCCATGGAGGGAACTCGCTGAGTCCATAAGGGGACTCGACGAGTCGAGTCGACTGAGGACTTATGAGGATTAAGAGGAAACGCATGGACTCGCGGAGTCACACGAGTGCACTCGACGAGCTTGGTCAAGTTTGACCATTGACTAGGGTTGACTTCAGTTGATCTTAGGGTTTTGGTCAAGCTGGTTCATGAGAGATCAGGGAGAGGGAGGTAGAATGGTCTTCTACCTATTCTTTAGAACAAGAGAGAGTATTAATTAGAGAAGTTATTATGTTGATAGGAGGAGGTTAGGTCGAGTTATCGAGCACGAGAGGTTATCCGACATCGTACGAGGTGAGTCTTCTCACTATACTTTACCTAGAGTGGTAATTATGTGTGACCGGAAGGTGTTATGTGTTGTGGTGAGTATGTGATGCATGTTGTTATATGATATGTATGTGATATGTTATGTTATGAGTATTATGATATGGACCGGAAGGTCAACAGTGTATGGGCCGGAAGGTCAAGATGATACGGACCGGAAGGTCAGAGAAGTAGGACCGGAAGGTCTACCAGGACTATGGGACGGAAGTCCCCTGAGACATATGGACCAGAAGGTCTTGTACAGCTATAGCCTTGAGTGGCGTATGTGTGAATGTGGTATTTTGGGGAACTCACTAAGCATTTATGCTTACCGTTTATGTGATATGTGCTTCAGGTGCCAGCGAGGATCGTGGGAAGACGCTGACATGATCTGTAAATATTAATGGAGTTTTATGTATTTGAGATCTTGGGATTGTTTTATTTGGTGGACATGTGTTACATTGGATTTTTTCTTATGAATGAAATTATGTTAAAAAAAATTGTTTGGGAAATTCACGTTGTTACAAGTTTAGTGCAAATTAACACGGGCCGTGTTCAAAGTACAATGCCATTTTCAACCTTTTTTTGCTGAAAGGGGGCCGTGTCAGTTTAGTGCAAATCAATACGGGTAGTGTTCACGCAACAAAAAAAAGGAAAAAGAATTGAGTTAAGTGTGAAATATGGTTTTTATCACCCCATTCACCCGTAACTCACCCAAACAATTTCTCTCTTCCAAGAACCCGTAGGTCCGAAACTTTAAGAATTTGTTTTGTGCTTTTGGGCTTGACACTTCATGTAGGCAAGCTTGGGGAGGTTGAAGAGGAGGTTCTAACCACCAACTGCAAGGCTCCAAGAATGATTCAATAAATTCTTTCCATATTTTTAATCCTCCATATTTTTCTTAAAAATTCAATTTGTGTGGACTTTTGACTATTTTGGACTCTTATCCGATCCGACTACCATCCCCCACCACCTTCTGGTGATTAGATAGATCCTCCCTATCTGAGCGTCGGGGACGGTGCTTATATTCAAGCTTGGGGAGGGGTAGAGTTGTACGTTAGGATCATCTCCATTCATTTTCATTTTCATGCATTTCATAAAAAAATCCGAAGCGATCGGCTTGTTACTACAAGTGTAGAATCAACTGTCATAACTAGGGGATCCAAACACCATAATTCGAGACCCCGACCTTAAAAAAATGGCATACTGAAACGATTTTGTGAGCGGTAATAACAAATTTGGGATGATTTGATTTTGAATGTTTAAAAAGAATCTTTATCGACAACTCTGGACCCAAAAAACACAGACCTATTTGCTCACACGCGTTACCCTCGTGGTAACAGAGAGCTTAAGTATCAGATCCACATAGTCAAGAAGGAAGAAAGGGTACAACTGTCATATCCAGTACCCAAATCAAAATTTCAAGCACTCAATCGAAGAAATTTTATGCAATTCAAAAAGTTGATTGAAGAACTCAAGCTCAAAATGAAGATACAAATCCAAGTTCAATCAAACTAGAAGCCATCTCAAAGTCAAATCTGGAGAATGAAGAACTATGTGATATGACACTTGCAGCTCATGAAAAAGTCAAAGCATAGGAGCTGGGCCCTTTGGGTGGGCTCACTGCTTCAGGGAAAGCTGATTTCCTGTGACAGGTTCTTAAGGATGTGTCGATTCTGATTCCTGACTATCTAGTCTTAAGGACATGAAATGCTGGACTGTGTTATTTTCGCTCACAAAGTTAATTAAGGTATAAATTTTAAATAAAACTATGGTTGGATTATTGGGTTACACCGTTTCGTGGTCTTCCTCACTTTGGGAGTCTATGATACATGAAAGGTAGTAGGATGGTCGCCTACGTATTAGTGATTGGAGCCCCATTGACGTAAAGACTGATCGTATACAAAAATTATTTGTGTTTTTGAATTTTTCTTCGGTTCATTTTTCTGAAGCTTCTTTTGTACATATATTTATTTTTCATGGTTTTCATTGCATGCATTCATTCTTAGCTTTTAGGATCTTTCTTTCCCCTTTTGTTCTATGTTTCTTTTTGCAATCTATAAATCATCATGTTTCGTCCGATTCTTGTTATTTCTTGTAGACAAGAAAGGTCTAAGCTTGCGGAGATTTGTTAGGTGCATTTTGTGCACTTTTTTGCACACCTTTTAGTCCCTTTTGTGCATTCATCTAGGATAAATTTCTTTCATTTTTCTTGCATTTCATCAAAGTCATGTTAGTCTATAGAACAACATTATTTGCACGCATTTATGGTCTTTTCAGGTAAAACGGAGGTTGAAACACATTTTGGGAGGTGCCACGAAGCACGAGTGAAGATTTTGAGATGATTGGATGTAAAACGGAAATGTTGGAAAAATCAATATTGGACATGGAAGAAGGAGCAAACACGGGGCATGTTGGATTTGTACTGAAAAGTGAACATGGGTCTTATTTGATCAAGAAGAAGTTGTTGACCATGTTGAACACGACCCGTGTCAGTTTAGCCTATTTGGCACGGGTCGTATTGGTCCAGCTGAGCGTTTTTTGAGCATTATACTTTGGAAGAAGACCCGAAGATGGCATGCCAATTTCCACTCAACACGACCCGTGTTGATTTACCCTATTTTGACACGAGGCGTGTTCGGCCCAAAAACTATTACGAGATTAGGGCATTTTTACATGTAAACTTCATTTCTAGAGCACGAGAGAAGAGCATTTTCGAAGGTTTTTGCAAGGTTTCGATTGTAATCATTTGGAAACATTTGTCTTTGGATTTGTATGTCTTGTATGCAGATTATTTCATCTTTTCTAGACTTGTTGATTGTTCTAATTATGTGTGGCTAGAACCATAGTTTCTCCAACTTTATGTCTTGACTTTTCGTTGTGATTTCAATCATGTGATTTGATGTTTGTTTCTAATTTCTATCTTGTGAATTTGATTTTTTTTCAATCGAATGTTTGATTTTAATTTTAGTTCTTATTGGCCTTTTGAATTAGGGTTAGATCATTCAATTTATCAATTTTGCAAAAAACGTAATTGTTTTTTGAAATAGAGCAAGTAACAAGCACTAAATTGAATTCTTTTGAATAAATCTAGTGTAAATCGTCTTCACACATTCTTACACTCCCGAGCTTGTGATGAGTATTGAATGTTTTTGGGAACATTTACATAAAGTTTAATGCAATCTTTCAATCTAACTCTAAGAGCTTGTTTAGATTATGTTAGTGAGGTTAGGGTTAATCAAAGAACTTTGGTTAATTAATGTGGTGAATGGAAAATGTTAGAGCTTGTTAGCACCTTCAAGTACCAATTTAGGTAGAATTGAACAAATATCATGTCATCTTGGAATCACATTGCTAAGTCATTGAACATAGAGTTGGAGTCTTTTATAAATTCTAAATTTATTTGAATTAGTTAACATCTTCCTTGTTTCTTCAATCTTTTATTTGAATTATCGTTTATAAAACCCCCTTTTTACTTTTTGTGACCAAAGTACCTTGCGCAAAGAGGTATAGACTGATTGTCCTGTGTCTCTATGGTCCGACGCTGCTTGCCTTGTACTACCTTTTAGTGCAATATAACGTTGTTCTTTTGGAGTATATTGTACCCGTATCATTTGTTGGGTTTGACAACCTAACAAATTGGCATCGTTAGAATAGGGTAAATCAAAACGAGTCGTGTTGAGGGAAATTGGCATGCCATCCTCGGGTCTTCATCTAATGTATAATGCTGAAAAAATGCTCAGCTGGACCTACACTACTCGTGAAAACATAGGGTAACTGACACGAGTTTTGTTCGGCGCAAACACTAACTTTTGGCAGATTTTCCTATCTTTCAAATTACGAGATTAGGGACATTTTTACATGTAGACTTCATTTCAGAGCACGGGAGAAGAGCAGTTTCGAAGGTTTTTGCAAGGTTTTGATTGTAATCATTTGTAATCATTTGTATTTGGATTTGTAAGTCTCGTATGTGGATTACTTCATCTTTTCTAGACTTGTTGATTGTTCTACTCATATGTGGCTAGTGTTGGGTTTTGAGCATTCTAACACTCCTAAGTGTACATGCAACCCTAAATACCTTGGATCTATGTTTTCTCTATTATACATACAAATATGAACATCCAAGGTATTATCCTAATCTAGCATACAAAACAATGAATATAACAAGATAGAATACATACCTTTTTCATGTAGAAAGTCTTCATGAAGCTTGCGTGCCAAGTGCCTCAAGTGTGACACCTCAAATGGTTCACACAACACCAAATACACTTGGAATAACTTGAGAGAATTCTACACTTCATGAAATCGGCTAGCCCTTTCTTACCATCTCTAGTGGCCAATTTTGGTGAATAATATGATGCTTATATAGTGTGTTACAATTAGGGTTACACCATGTAAACCCTAATTGTCATGACCTTTCATTTCCATGACCCATGGGTTATGTAACCTCCATGGAGCATCCATGGAGCATCATATGGGTTTAACCCAACTTGATTATCCATGGAGCTTTGGCCCACTATATAAGTTATGGATGATTTGCACAATCAACCCATATATTTAATTAGTCTTCTTTTGATCACTTAATTAATCCTAGATTAATTCTTGATCAATACTAATTAAATACTATTATTCTTATTATTAATATACTAGAACATATAATATATTAATAACCATAAGTGTCTTATTTCTCTTATTTAGTCTATCCAAGTGCATGATGCCATGCAACCCAAATGGACCATGCCGGGTCGGGTCAAGTCTTACCAATTATAGTTATCGACTTAGAAATTAATCCAACAGTCTCCCACTTGGATAAGTCTATAACTATTATTGTGTATGACTTCAAGAACCGACTAGCAATCGTAGCTCTCAAAAGCTTCTGTCGAACTTTGACCTTGAAGATGAACTCTGACCTTTGTCAATGACTTGTCCATTAGATAAGGGATCATATATTCCTCCATTCTAGATATCATATGGACTGAGACATGAATTATAATCATTCTCTCTGTCCATTTGTTGCTTCCCGATTTCCGATTTATGACGACTGACTAATTGAACAAATCAAAATCAGTCCTGGCCCGGCCGAGCACTTCCATTTGTCTTCATCAAATCATCGAGGGGCCCACATATATCGATTTTATCCCGAAGGTAAAAGGAACGGATAAACTTCGACTCATATGGCTTGTTCTACTACTTGTTGAATCATACACAAAGGCACGTTTTATAACATCGAGTTACCAATGCGTTTTCGTGCAATCAATGTACAACCAACTCATAGTAACAACTCATATCTCTAGGTTTAAAGAATATAATATATTATCGTCTCATGATCACTCGTGATAAAATCCATGAAGTGATTCCAATGAGCGCGGGTTGAATCCAATACTCAGAACTTATGAGCACTCATGAGTGTTGTAGCCCTTGTCCAACATCTTAGACCTCTACAAGCCAACCCATGACAGTCTTGATTCATATCTACTTCCAACATATGACCGACTGTGGATGGTTTGAATAACTTCGTCAATCAGAACAATTACCTACTTATTCTGGAAGTCAAAACATGCAAAGTGAAACACAATAATAATCGAATCTAATATGGTCTCAGAACTTATGAATATAAATAAAACACCTTTTATTTATCACCATATGATTACACATTATTCATTGTATACTGTTTCAGCTATCAACTTTATTCTTGAATTTAAAACAATAGTTGTCCCATGCTCCAAGCATGTACACTATGTTTTCTAAACACTAGTCATACCATACACCAGGTATGCATACTATGTTTGTCTATGATCTTCACTTTGTGAATTAGATCAATTGAACATAACTCCAATGATCCTCTTTCACAGTCCCAAATCCTTACTGCAAATGCAAGAATTCCAAATTCATGCCATTTACTGAAATCTGTGAGATTCTAAACTAATATGCATTGATCTTCTTGTAATGATTATGCACAAAGTCAGAAAGAGTTGACAAAAAACATTACAGAGCATTCCAAAAGATATCAGCTCCTTGGAAACATCCTTCTTGCATTAAGTTTCCTTAATCTTACACAGATTGAAATTTTCCTAACTTTGAAACATTTCCATATTCCATTTTGACTATCACTTCTGAACAAGAGTTGCCTCCGTACAGATTATGTCAATATGGTCCTTCCAGAATTATCACCATACTTCCAACTGTCCTTGAGCAACCAATCTTTGGTAAACCTTAGATTGTCCTCGACAGTTGTTTAATCCTTTTAGTCATATCCAATTCTAGACCTTTTCCCTTCTTAATGCCCCAGGCATTTGGAAAGTTTTAGAAAGGATGAATATAGCACATGTAATCGATCCTATTTCCGAAGCATATGACACATGATTCAAGATGTCTCACAATAAGACTAAACCAGTCTTTTGCTATAACATTTCCATTTCTATTTGTCAAGTTCTCATAATTCAGATTACGAAAAGGGATTCTGTAATCATAATCGAATTTTAGAACGCAAATAATGGAACCATATACAGAATTTCCTTATGTTGAGCCATTCCATCATGAAATTCATTTATATATCCTTGACTAAATACGATTAAAACGTCAATCTAAGCTTTTAGACTTGAGATGAAGTATAATTTCTCTCCCTTAATTATAGCAAAACAACTCTTTCCCAATTGAAACTTTTGTTTTCGATAATTAACATTGCTAACTTGCAACTTTTATCATAATTATCATGCTCCCACTAACATGATGATTATTAGCACAACACTTACGCTCCCACTAGCATTGACATGTACTCAGAAATCAACTAGACTTCTAGAAATCAATACTTTATTGACTTTCTTACCAAAGTTCAGATTTCTGATACTAGATTGTTTTGATAGGACTTTATCAAAATCATACACCTTCCCTTAGATAGAACACTTGTGTGTCTAAACAATTATGAAGAGGCACGTCGTAATCATAATGGTTAGACCTTTTTGCCACTTCTCACAAGTCTAGGTTAGTGTGCCGGTAAACCACACACGCTCAACTAACGACTTTGAGAATGCAAATATCACATTTGCTATCTAGCTAAAATCTACTTAGTGAAAATGTTTCCTCACCATCATTCTCATGAATTAGAGAGAAACTTTATGACACTTAGATTTACTGGTGTATGTGTTCTTATCCATGTGAATTGTCAAAACCATAGTCACAAGACAAGGATAATGACAAATCCAAACTCATATGGACTGAACTCAATCTTAATTTCTTGCCACTTGGCAGCTCAAGGGCCTGCCATTGCTTCCAAGTTGTTGTGCAACAAAATTGAGAACTCTAAGAGCTCATATGCAAAGCCAACTTTAACTGGAATGGGCACATAATATGTCAACACGATAGGTTATAAACCTCAAGATGTGTGCTAGTGAAGAACTTCAGGTTTTATTCTTGATTAGTTCTTGAGACTTTCAAGACCTTTAAGACTCCCACTGTCCTCTTGACATATAAGACTTTCTTGTCAGATATTCAAGAGATAGTGTGGATCCTAATCAAGACAAACACTTCACACAATTGGCCTAAGTTGGTCTTTGTTTGATCCAAACCATCACAACTTACCAATTTCAAATGTACAAGAGTAGAAAACTTTTACTCTTACATTTGACAAGTGTTTTAAACCTTCTTTAAGACATGTCACTCAAATTACAATCTTGGAGTATGACTCTAAGACTTGTATTGGAACGAAGTATGATTCATCTTCTTGATTTAGCCATTTCAACAATTCAAGTTCCTCTTCATAGTCATAAGAATGCACTTAGATTTCCTTAGAGAAGTAATCGTGCTATGGTTTCTTAATCATTAACATGATCACAAAACTGATACTAAAGTACTCTCCCATCTTTTCAGATTTGAGAAACTTTTATCTTTCTGCCTAAGTTGATTCTTCTTATTCGCTCAACCTTACATAGTAACCTTTTCCAATGTCTCAGAGTTACACTTAAGCTTATAAGTATAATCATATTTACTGAACTTAAGTAAATTATGACGAATAATCTTATCGATCTTTTGTGGTGGACTTGACCAGTGCACAAGAATGTGTACTCGATTCCTTAGTCTATCACTTTACTCACATATACATGTGAGCAAGTAATTAGTCTTAATTTTCCAAGACTTGAAAGTTCTCATTCATCATGCTATACAACTTGCATGATTCCAAGTTCCTGTCCAATTGAAACTTGGGTGATGAGAATCTTTCCTTATTTGGTAAATTTAGACATTACCACAAATGAAAGAATCAATTTCATATTGTACTCTTTCTATTATTGGAATCATATAAGCAACAATTTTTCCTCAGATGCTATTGTAAGGATATTTTAAAATAAATAAAATCATCATTTTTTCCTTTTATTTTAAAAACTTTGTGGAAAAACTTATCCTTACAATCCATATGAAAACTAGTTGTTATCTATTCCTAAGCAATATCTCATAACTCCTAAGAAGTAGCTCAAGAATCCAATCTTCAAACTATGCGATAGAGATCCATCTACGCAATCAGACTCAACATATTCTTTCTTTAAGTTTCTTCACTTTTCTTTGATTCTTAAAACATCACCATGTGACCTACTCACATCATGTACCAGAAATCTCAGAATAGAAACTTAGCAGAGTTAGACAGTGGACTTTACCTGAAGTAGAGTCAAACTTTTTGACTTTAACATCCTTAGGTAAATTTAGCAGCTTCGCAATTAATGCCCTTTCCTTTGGCAATGGACCCTTGATAATGAGACTATCTCATACTTAGCCACTCTCTTTACCATTTGGTCAACCGAGTTGACTATGGACGATCCCTTTCCATTGGGAAGAGAGAGCTTTACTAGATATTCAATGTCATCATTTTCAATGTCCATAAAGTTTTAGGAAGTTGATCTTAGTAAATGGATAAGATCATTAAGGGTCTTGTCTTAGTCTGTTTCATAGGAGTCGCAAAGGAACTCACTATGAGACTTAGAAAGTAGTTGAGCCACCAACTTTCTCAAGACATTGACACCCAACTCTCCCGGCTTGTCAATATGTGACTACATCTCCAAGATGTGATCACACATAGACCTTTGCTTGCCAATAGGGCTTGAGTGACCTTAATCTTTTCAAGAACTTGTGGGTTAGGGAGAATAATTGGAGGAGGTGAAAGAAGTATGATTTCCAAGGGACATCATCTTCATTTAGGAAAGCTTGTTTCATGAGATTTGGGAAGATCATAAATGTCTAAACTAGACATCTTTTGGGAGATATTCAAGATAGTTGATCTAAAGTCCTTAATATGACACCCAATATGAAATATTAAGGCTAGGACCCAACACAAAATTTTTAATAACTTGGAAGAGGTATGCCGTAATCCAAGCTATAAAATATTTGAAGGTAGGTGAATGACGGTTCACCAATTTCGACACAGATAAACGAAATGTATTATTAGGTTTTAATTGGATTTTGAAACTCCTAGATCTTTGAGATTCATTGAACTGTTCAATGGCATGTTTCAATCTCGAGTGTGCCCTTCAAGTTTTGTGACTGGGATGCCGAGGATCACAAAACAAGGTGTGAAGTAACCATGAAAATTACTTGGTACCCTTAAGTGTTTACCCCTCAATCGATGTGCCGGTTAACCACACACGCTCCATCGATACTATGATAAACATTAAGTTACCCTTTGCCTATCTTGTTAAATACGAGTTAGTGCGCTGGTTAACCACACACGCTCCACTAACCGACTTAAACAAAGTGCAAAGTGTAATTTCAAGGATTAGCACCTTATTCACATTTTCCTAAGTAACTAAGATTGGGTATTATTAAGAGTTTACTTACTTTGTATTTATCATTAATACTTTTAATGAAGGGAGAATTATAGTCCTGTCAAACCCATTCGGCTAACGACCCTCCACCAGTCAAGGAAGCGGTGGGTGAGAGTGGACACCCATTAAACTGCCATTTTATAGGCAGTAACCTTATACCCCCCTTATAGACCAGCTTCGTGAATGAGGCCTACTAACGGTAAGACTGACTTTACTCTTATATATATATATATATATATATATATATATATATATATATATATATATATATATATATTATTACTTATAATATTATAAAGTATAAGGGTTGAATTTTAACTTTCAAAATTCTAAGGTCTAACTTGGAATTAAAGTATTCATAAGTGAAAGCTTTACAAATTCCAAAACTTGAGGGAAAGTTTTGAAACTATTGAAAACTATTTAATTCCATAACTTATGTGTTTAAAGTAGTTTTAATCCAAAAACTCTTCAAGTTCCATAACTTGAGGACAAGTTATGGAAGACTTTAAACTAATAAAAGAATTAACTTTTCTTTATTTTATAATTTATGAAATTAATTAAGGTTACACTTTTTTTTTATTTAATGAGGAGACTCTTGGTCCTCCATAACTTGAGGACAAGTTATGGAGTCATAAAACCACTTAATTAGAACTAGACTCTTCATTTTGTAACCTTTGCCAACTTTTATGAGTTTTATGAAACTTAAATGTGAGTTTTCATATAACTTGAGGACAAGTTACAAAAACACATTTTAGAATCAACTCTTAGATTAATTTGGATTGAAAACAACTATTTCACTCAGCTTTTCTATTAATCTAAGCAACTCATAAGAACAAGATAATTCAAATCAAACTTTTTCATGTAATTAGTCTAAACCTTAAACTAATACAAAACATGAATCTATTGACAATTATCTTTGAAATTGGATTAGCATGAACATTACCACATCAAAAACAAGTTTATAAGTTCAAAAACATCTTAGGGTAATGTTCCTAGTCCAATTCCAGCCAAAAAAGTTGAATTTATGTTGTCTGGAGGTCCAACTCGTCGAGTGCACGAACCAACTCGGCGAGTTGGATGCATTTTGCCTTGGACTCGGCGAGTCCATTCATGGACTCAGCGAGTCTGCTGGGCAGACAGCATCAAAACTCGATTTTTCAGCTTCTATTGCAAGTATAACAAGAAAACAAGCCTAGTCTTTGATACCACTGTTGGGTTTTGAGCATTCTAATACTCCTAAGTGTACATGCAACCCTAAATACCTTGGATCTATTTTTTCTCTATTATACATACAAATATGAACATCCAAGGTATTATCCTAATCTAGCATACAAAACAATGAATATAACAAGATAGAATACATACCTTTTTCATGTAGAAAGTCTTCATGAAGCTTGAGTGCCAAGTGCCTCAAGTGTGACACCTCAAATGGTTCACACAATACCAAATACACTTGGAATAACTTGAGACAATTCTACACTTCATGAAATCGGCTAGCCCTTTCTTACTATCTCTAGTGGCCAATTTTGGTGAATAATATGATGCTTATATAGTGTGTTACAATTAGGGTTACACCATGTAAACCCTAATTGTCATGACCTGTCATTTCCATGACCCATGGGTTATGTAACCTCCATGGAGCATCCATGGAGCATCATATGGGTTTAACCCAACTTGATTATCCATGGAGCTTTGGCCCACTCTATAAGTTATGGATGATTTGCACAATCAACCCATATATTTAATTAGTCTTCTTTTGATCACTTAATTAATCCTAGATTAATTCTTGATCAATACTAATTAAATACTATTATTCTTATTATTAATATACTAGAACTTATAATATATTAATAACCATAAGTGTCTTATTTCTCTCTTTTAGTCTATCTAGGTGCATGATGCCATGTAACCCAAATGGACCATATCGGGTCGGGTTAAGTCTTACCAATTATAGTTATCGACTTTGACATTAATACAACAGCTAGAACCCTAGTTTCTCCATTTTTATGTCTTGACTTTTAGTTGTGATGCCAATCATGTGATTTGATGTTTGTTTCTAATTTCTATCTAGTGAATTTCATTTCGTTTCAATCGAATGTTTGATTTTCATTTGAGTTCTTATTGGCCCTTTGAATTAGGGTTAGATCATTCAAGTTATCTATTTTGCAAAATCTGTAACTGTTTTGTGAAAAAGAGAAAGTAAGAAGCACTAAATTGAGTTCTTTTGAATAATATAGTGTACATAATCTTCACACATTGTTACGTTCCCAAGCTTGTGAGGAGTATTGAATGTTTTTGGGAACATTGACATAAAGTTTAATGAAATCTTTTAATATAACTCTAAGAGCTTGTTTAGATAAGGTTAGTGAGGTTAGGGTTAATCAAAGAGCTTATTTTGGTTAACTAATGTGGTGAGTGGAAAATGTTAGAGCTTCTTAACACTTTCAAGTGCCAATTTAGGTAGAATTTAACAAATATCATGTCATCTTGGAATCACATTGCTAAGTCATTATACATAGAGTTGGAGTGTTTCTTAAATTCTGAATTTATTTCAATTAGTTAACATGTTCCTTGTTTCTTCAATATTTTATTTGAATTATAGTTTACAACCCCCCCCCCCCTTTTTATTTTTCGTGACCAAGGTACCTTGCGCAAAGAGGTATAGACTGATTGTCTCGTGTCTCTTTGGTTCGACCCTGCTTGCCTTGTATTACATATTAGTGCAATATAATAGTGTTCTTTCGGAGTATATTGTACCCTTATCATTTTTTGGGTTTGACAACCTAAAAATTAGTCGAGCTTTACTTCCAATCTCTTTTTGGGGGTATGCCTTAGAGACTGCTACCCATGTTGTTAATCTCGTCCCAACAAAGAAGGTTGCTAAAACACCTCACGAGATGTGGACAAGGAAAGCTCCCTCGTTAGCACATCTCTAGGTTTGGGGCTTTTAATCTTTTATTAGACGAGAGACTCACAAAAATCTTTAACCTCAAAGTGAGAAATATATTTTCATCGGCTACCCACAGAAGTCCTTTAGATATTTGTTCTACAGACCTAGTAAGAACACGATCTTCATAGCACGAAGGGGAGTCTTTTGCGACAGAGAGCTAATATGCAAAGAGGACAGTGGGATTACATATACTCTTGAAGAAATTCGAGAGTCAAATGATTAAGGAACTTCTGAAAATGCTAGCGCTCAACATGAGGAAGAAATTCTAGTTGTACCAATTGACGAGTCATTACCTCTTAAGCATTCCAATTAGTTAGATTTCCACCTGAGTTTTATGGTTTCCATATTACTGCAGATGGTGATAGGTTTATCAGTGATAGTATGCTGGTAAATTTGGATGAAACTTCTAACTACAAGGAACCAATGGCAGGCCCTAAGGCTGCCTAGTGGAAAGAGGCAATGGACAACGAGATCAAGTCCATTTATGACAAGCAAGTTTGGAATTTGGTTGACAATGTACCAAGTCGTAAGACAGTTGGGTGCAAATGGATCTTCAAGAAGAAGATCGATATAGATGGAAAAGTGCACACTTTCAAAGCTCGACTGGTTGCGAAGGGCTTTACTCAAACCCTAGGGGTTGACGATGATGAGACCTTCTCACCAATAGCTAAGATTAAATCTATTAGGGTGATGCTTGCCATCACTACTAGAAAACAACCCTTTAATAACACATAAACAATGACACACACTGATCGAGGACACGCGTTTGTGCATGCCATAAAAAATAGTGTCAGTTTTGTAAAATTTGAAGGATAAAGGACACGCATTTGTGCGTGCCCTAAAATTAGTGTCCAACAAAAAAAATTAAAAACACGGAGGGAACCTATCCTAAAAAGCATGTCGTGTTATCGTGTTGTTTTATAATTTTACTCTATGAACCCGCATTCTTCATTTTTTAATAGCTAGGGGAAATGAAATCCAAAAAATTAAAAACCCCGCCTGTTGTGTCCCCTCCTTCTCCTTCGGTATGATGTAAAATCCTCTACCCATGAAACCCTAATAGCACTGTGTGGCTTTCAATATTTCTCCATTTCGTATTTTTGGAGCTCAGCACCAGCCATATAGAGATCAAAGGTGGCGAATATTCTATTTTCTCCACCATTTTCTCCCTCTTATATGTCTTTATTTCCCTAATCGTTATCGTAAGTGTGAAATCTCTAACTTATAGCTTTAATTTAAACTTTATGTTATTCTAGGTTTATGTTGAACCATAGTAAGAACACGTACTGGATATGGGATACGATTTCATACCGAACGCTTGGGGAACATGTCTTGGATTAGAAGATCCAACGATTTCAAAATTGAACCAACCTTACCTTTATTCGCGTATCTGTAATATAAGACTGACGATTTAGATCATCGATTGAATTTTGGGAACATCGATTAAAGTTTGGGAATGCCGACTTGAACAACGTTTGTGCGTTGGGTACGTCGACTCAATATATGGTAACAAAATCTCCCATTTTCCAGCAATTAATTTTGTATATCTTATTGTAACAAAATCTCTCTCCTTCTCCTTCTCCCTCTCCTTCTCCCTCTTCCTCTCCCTCTCTGTTTTTCTGGAAGACAAAGATTAAGACGAGAAATCGGACACGGAAAGAGAGGGTCTAAGATGTCGTCTCTCAAAAGTTCAGACCATGAGGAAAAATAGGAAACAAAGCATTGTGAAAGATGGGTATGAACCCTTTGCAGACGAAGACAAAGATGAGAAATCGGACACTGACAGAGCGGTCCCGATGGAGATTTTTCGTCGGAGAAACAAGGGAAACCGCCGAGTGAAGAAAAATGGTTGTAACTCACAGGGTTATTTGGTTGTATGTGGTGGTGATATCATGTTGATGATATTGAGCTTTCTCGACGCATACAATGTGGCTTTCATCGCTTGTTGTTTCTCATAGATGGCGTAGAGTTGCTTCCAGTGATACCATTTGGTCTAAAAACGTCGACACACTTATTCTAACTTACTTCTACTTTTTTCTTTTTTGTTTCTTAAATTACTGAATTATTTAACTTTTTTGAACGTATGATAAGTTTATTGTGTTTGATATTGTTTATGTACGAACCCCATAAATTGTGGTATTCATCAAGATTTTCTTTTTCAGAAGTGGTGTTGCTGCGAATAACGTTTGTAGTGCTTAGTATAAGATTATTGCGTGTATCCTTCCCTTGTTGGTAATTATTAATTTGTAGCTTGTTTTCGTTAGTAAGTTATGAAGAGCAAAGTAATGGCAAGTTTATAACAAACTATGGAGGGTATATTCGGAAATTGCAAAGTAGTATGTAGGACATGATTGTCACATGGATAAAGATGATGACCCTTTTGCACTGTTAAGCTAAAGATCATTGATTTCGAATCTTTTAAAATAAGAATCATTAGCATGCACATTGGATCTCATATAAATTGTTTGAATCATGTCACATAATAGTCATCATCGGTAGGATCATCGGTTTATGTAAAAGACCTAATTACCCTCTACCTTGCTTATTTATTAAAGAGCTATGGGCTGATCAAGCTCAAATACCTCGTTTTTCCCTAGGTGAGGGGTTGTCAAGGTTGTCTGCTTACACCTTATCCATTCACGATGGAAAACGGGTAAGACTCTTTAATATATATTGCCATAGCAGTAAAAAGGTAAGCATCAGTAAGTGTGGTCTCAGGTTCAAATCTGGGTATATAACATAAACCCTTTTATTTTATTTTTTATAAAAATTATATTAACAACATTTGTTCTCTCTCAGCTTATGTTCTTTATTAGAGTCGGATCATGAAGAAAGATCTTTGGGATCATGCTTGTGAGTTTCACTTTAGAGAGGCATGCTATTTTTAAATCTCGTGGTGCATTATTAATTAAAGGGATAAATGCAAGAAATAACAACATATTTTAATTTATTTTTTAACTATAACATTTTTTCTTATACAGGTGGTGATAATGCACTTTTTTATGTTTTGTGTTTATGATTAATGTCATCATCACAAGTTTAATGGATTTGGTTACAAAGATTGAGGCTCACAGTGACAATGTTAATGATCTAGCATTCTCCTATCCAAACAAGCAACTCTGCATTGTAACTTCTGGAGATGACATATTGATAAAGGTTTTTATCTTTCAGATTACTTTTTTTCCCATTGGATTTGGCTTGAATTGGAATTCAATCCCATGGAATTCAGTTCCTAACATTTCCTTATTATTAAAAATGACCCAAATACCCATTTTTGAACTCTAATGCATATAAGATGAAGTTTTTTTTACAGGCGTGGGATGCAGGAACAAGGGCTAAATAGTATACATTCGAGGGTCATGAAGAACATGTATATTCTGTATGTCCATATTTTAAGGAAAACATTCAGGTATAACCAAAATCTCTCAAATCAGCCTCTCAACTTTTTCCAAAACTCTTCCACTTTTAACCTTATTTTCTCTTTCTACCAGTTTATTTTCTCAACAGCAACCGATGGCAACATAAAGGCATGGATATATTACAATATTGGTTCAAGAGTGGACTATGAGATTCCATTCCGTTGTGTGTTTATATTTTACAATTCCTTTAAATTCTAATTCCTTAATTTATTAATAATAATGGCTCATAACTTTTACCAAATCAGCATGGGTTTAGGATACTAAGAACAATGGATAATAGTGCTTTTGATGACTTCTGAGTCGCATCTGCATCTTCCATGTAGGAAAAAAGATTATACTCTTTTCCTTTTTTGCCCTTGGTTTTATAAATAATAACATATATACTAAACACTCTTATAGGTCTGACTGCAATGATGCCAACATTTGGTGGTGCTAATGCACCTAGTGGATAAAGCATGACGAAAAGTTTGTAGATCTCTATAGCATGCCGGTTCTTGAAAAATGTAAGCATCTTTCACCATTTCAGTTTTCCATATCTCAAAGGATTAAATCATTACATACACATTTATGAAAAATTCACCCATTTCATGCAACAAACCGGTTTTTAGATGAAGTATGCAACCATGCTTTATTCTTGAATTAAAATATCCAACATTATAACAAGACCATTATATACTACTTTTCATTCCATAAATGCTTATTATGCGCCAACACCAATGCATGTTTTGTTTGGTCACTCAGGAATTGAGTCGACCAGAGCAGTTGAATAAGCAAGCTCATACACTGAATAAGAAATGTATGGAATTATTGATCTCAAGGACAGTTTAAATCAATGGGAAAACAAAGTGCGTGATGGTGACTATGGATCCACAGTAAGTCCATGGACTGATTGTTATGCTTATCATGTGTTTTTGGATTTTCCTGTAGGTAGCATTTCAACTTCTGATTAATTTGGTGTATTATTTTGGCAGGTTGATCCTGCTACATAGACAATAATGATCTCTAGGGTTTGCTAAAAGGATTGGAGATTGCAGTTAAGCGTCTATCTAAGACTTCACACCAAGGACATGATGAATTTAAGCTAGCAATGTTTTACTTGATTTGGTCACGAACCCTAAGATATCATACTTTGGCATGGCTAAAAGCTTTGGACGAAACGAGACTCAAGCAAATGCAAACACACAGAGAGTTATTGACATATAGTAAGTTAGATAATGCAATTGTATATAAATTCTACTTCTCTTGCGTTCATTTTTTATTAGATTTACTCACTATTGTAATAATTATTTGTATTTGACATATTAGTGAAATGAATTACATTTGTTATTTATAATATTTTATTTTGTATTATGAGATTTTTAATATGTTATTTAATTTGAATATTACTATATCTATTAAAATATATAATTTTTAAAACATTTAACTTTATGACATGCAAAAATGTGTGTCGTCTTTATTTATGACAGGGGTTTTAATGATACGCAATGCGAGTCGTAAATGTGTGTCGTAAGGTTACGACATGTAAATGTGTGTCGTCTTCTTTATCACAGGGCCTTCCTTGACACATATTGTATGTCGTAAGAGCACGCCGTAAATGCGTGTTGTAAATACATGACACCCATTTGCGTTTCGTCTTTCGTTATGACATGGCGTTCCTTGATACACATTTGTGCGTTCTCTGAGCGTTTTATGACACACATTGCGTGTTGTAAAAGACTATTTTTCTCTTAGTGCATAGCTGCGTTTCATGACTATGAAATCTAGCAGAGGGATGTCAAAACCGCTTTCCTCAATTGGAAGTTGGTTGCAAATGTTTACATGAGTCAACAGAGGGTTTGTGGCTGCAAAGTACCCCAATAGAGTGTGTAAGCTTGATAAATTAATCTATAGATTGAAACAAGCTTCTCGTAGATGGAATATTTGCTTTGATGAGAAAGTCAAAGAGTTTTGCTTCTTTAGAAGTGAAAATGAATCTTGTGTATATGTTGATGATGTTGGGTTTTGGTATACTACAACATCCTATGGTGCACATACAACCCTAAATACCTTGGATCTATGTTTTCACTAATTATACATGCAAATGGTTTCCAAGGTATTAATCTTACAACTAGCATGCATTTAACATAAAAATATAATATACTAGTTAGCATGACATACCTTTTGATGGAGCTTGAATTCTTGGTGTACTTGGCCTAAAGAGCTTAGCTGCAATAGCGTGGAAGCCTCAAATGGAATCACAACACACCATGGACAAAGGATGAACTTGAGAGAGAATTCCATGCACACAAAAGACACCATGAACTCTAAAAAGATACAACTGGCGATTTTGGGCAATGAAGTATATATTTATATGTGGGATTTCTAGGGTCATGGATATAACCCAAATCCATACCCATGGGTTTTATGATCCATGGTTCATGTGGCGCAACTCTTTATGTATCCATACATAAACTTGCTCCACCATGGATCATAAGCCCACCACATATAAATAAAAATAACTAATTATCATAATTAGTCCCCATAAATTTAGTTAGTCTCTTTCGACCACTAACCTTCTCTCAATAGTCCATCCTAACAAATTGTCGTGATGATATGCAACCCAAATGGATCATGCTACTCTCGGGTCGAATACATACCAATAATAGTTATGGGCTTAGACACCTAATCCAACAGTCTCCCACTTGGATAAGTCTAAAACTATTATTCAAGTATGGCTCCAAGATCCCGACTAGCAATCGTAGCTCTTATAGCCGCTGTTGTGATGCCCGAAAAATGGATCTACCAATGATCAAAGACAAATAACAGAAGCAAAGATGAAATAATAAGCAAATAACAAAACGAACCAAGCTTGCATACGCCTTAAAGCAATAAAACGTCATATACAACTTGGAGAAAATACGAAGGCATCAACAACCTTTAAAGTCTGACACAACGCCCTATTTATAGCCATGACTTACAACCGCAAGGAGTTTACGGCTGTAGGGAGTTTACGGCCGTAAACACATAACAACCGTAAACTAGACAAAATTTGTTTTTCCTACACAATCACTACCACTAACCAGTATGCCTAGACCAAACCATTAGACAGGGTCTTTCAATCTCCCCCTTGGTTTGGACTAGCTCGAGCCCATTCCTTTGTCGACAATCATCACGTCCATCTGGACCATCGCTCCATTCCACATTCTCTTGCTTTGAATCTCCACGACCATCGTTGTGTACACCTTGGCTCCTTCCTCATAAATATCTTCAACAACTTTAATTTGAAAGTTGCTAAGATAATGAATATCCCATTTCCTGAATTGCAGCAAGTCTCTGCGATCGTACAAACGAATACACCCATTCTTAAGTTTGATAACCGCTCCTGATGTATTTTCATCATAGACCCAACATTCCAAAGAATTGAGAGATCCATCTTGCTAGCCCTGAAGTACAGGAAACTGATTGACTTGTTTCGTTGCAGGCCACATCACTACCTGCAACGGCTTGTCAGTAGACGGTTCCAAGACATATGGGTGTTCAAATATAACTGACTCTGCCGTCGGCATCGATGGAAATCATTTCTTCACTTGATCATCCAGAAAGTGTTTAAACTGAGTAACCTGAGGAGCGTTGAAAAGATTGATAAACGGAGCTTGAGAAAACTCCGTTAGATCAATTCTCGTGAACGACCTAAATGCTTGAATATCCTTATACAACTCTGAATTACCGCTCTTACGAATGACAATCCACATTCTGAGAGCATCATGAAATCCCCAGGCAGCCAGTCCTGATCTATCTCCAAATGTATCTCGGAACCTAACAACTTCAAGATCAGTAACAGTTATTAAGGGTTCACTCCGAAATGTGTTATGATTAACATTCCGTTTAAACAACAATTGTCCTCTCTGAACATCATCTTCTTGATTATTACGAATAAGTTCTTGCATGTGTGGAGCCAATGGAGGTTCAACAGCAACACGTTCAGCAGTACTAGAAGACTGACCGACTGGTAGGTCAACTGGAAAAGCTTGTACGTGAAGATTAATCCTTTGTTCTTCAACGGACGTCTGGTATCTCTCACCAAAATCAACTTCAAGTTTTTTCTTTAACTCAAAATAACTCGAAGTCATCAGATTAAAGTGATCTTGTAAACCGAAGATCTGCTTGATTTTCACCTTCTTATCCTTCTTGAGTTCAGCCAGTTGTCCGCCAAGACTAGATATATCTGATTGTAGCTTGGATACTTGGATACGAAGATCGACATTCTCGGCACGAAACTCTGCCACCTAAATATCAAGTTCAATATTTTTCTGGCTAAGAACCAAAATTACTTTCTGCAGACCAGCAAGAATAAGATTGTCATCCCTAGCACCACCTTCTTCAATGGAAACACCCTTTCCTCGAAGATCTGGCGATACAAGTTGTTCTTCAGCCATGTACAATGCCAACCTTTCAGAAGCAACATCTCGACGGTATCTAGGAACTGAGAAACCAGGCGGTGCAGAGGAACCACCAACATCAAATGTTGAACTCGGACCAGTAGGAAACATCTTTGTAGTGGTGAGCCTTGTGGTAGTAGCAGTGAAAGGTGGGGTAAGAAGACCACTAACCAAACTTGTGATCAGTTCAGATTGTCTTGCATCAAGTCTTCTTCTTTTAGATTGTTGTTGGTCAGCTTCAGGAGAAAACACACTCACAAACGGTTTGGGAGTAGGAGTAACGGACACAGGAGGGGAACATCCCATAACCATCTCCATAGGAATGGAAGTCGACACCATTTGCTTTGAAGTAGGAGTTCGCGTATCAAACGTCTCGCTCGATTTCCTTATCTCAGTTGTGTGAAGACCAACATCATCGACATTATGGAAAATTGTGTCAATATTTTCATGAGACACAACATTGGCACTGCTTGCCAACGAGGCTTCAATATCATCGCGATCAAAACCAGTCAAATCTAGATCATCAAAAGAGTCATTTCTCTCTTCACCAATACTCATCTCTCCACCAACTTGATCATCACTCAACTCTTTTTCATGTTCTGAGACAGTTTGAACTTTGGGAGTTGTAGAGTCTTCTTTCTCGGTTTCTTCATCTTCGAACACATCTATAACAATGTTTGTGGCGTTGACTTTTCAGCAGATGTCTGTTCCAAGGAAATTTGCTCAGACGACTCATATGACTCTGGAGTTTCATCCAGTTCAGTAAATTTCCCAAACTTTTCAAGAGAATATAGTCCTCGAAATATGACTTTGCCTTGCCGATTTTGTTTGATGAGTCCCACCGTGTGGGGACCCAAGGACTTCATATCCAATGTTTCTCCCGTCTTCCTCACGTTTGGAAACTGAATGTTAATGAACACTTGTACGAAGCGGGGATACAACAGAAAAGTATCCCGAGTAGAAGCTCTAATGTTGATAACAAATTCCTCAAGGATGAACTTTGAGAAATTAAAGCGAAACCCAGCAGCAAGAGATACCAGAGCACCAGTTGTGCGCTGAGAGATCTCATCTGCCCCAGACCTCCTTCCTGAGATGCAGCTCACAAAAACATGACCCAAAAACCTCCAGTATGGGTGTAGCAACTTTTTCAGCGTCGGCGGAAAGGTTCCCTCGTAACTCATTCTTCGTAGAACCCTTTGAACATCTTCGATTCCAATCTCTGTCGGGAAATTGGGTTGATCATCAATTAGCAGCGCTTCACGAATAAAGCCTTCATTAATGACAATCTCTTGACCCTGTACTTTTGTCTTCACCGTAAAATTGCCATCATCATCCATGTGTGAGAATACGAAACAAAATAATGCACAAATTTTAAACTATCCTAAAACAAAAAAAAAATGAAAATGTAAAATATTACACAAAAATATAATTTCCCAGAAAATCAAAGTATAAACCATATTTTGACCTAACAATCTCCCCCTTGGTTTATAGCTTTCTTTTCTTAATTGACCCAACAAGCTCCCCCTAAAAAGTAGCTGCTTTCTTGATAATCTTCATTGGGAACTTGGCTTCAGCATTAATCTTCAAATTCTTCACGACCTCAAGATGAACTTGATGAATCTTCAATGAATGACTTCATCTTGAGCAGTTGGGTTTTTTTTCAGAATTTGGCATTGAACGCGCGTTGGGTGAGGAGGCTTGATGATACTGATTCTTGAAATAGAACGCTTTCAGCTTGAGAATCTTCAGAGAGAACATCAGAGAGAAAAAATGTTATGGATCACTTCAGCAGCTACAACGATAGCAGCAGACTGATTGAGGAGGCTTCAATGCAATCCGTCACATAATCTTCAGTTGCAGCTTCACCTTGCTTCTGGGGTTGAAGGATTGAATGTCGAAAGAATAATCTTCATTTCTTGCTCCTTCGAATGCGAATTCTTCGATGCTCACGGACGAGGCTTTGGCTCAGAAATCTTCAAGACAAACTCCATGAGTCTTATCTATATCTGAAATCACTATTCAAGACAAAAACAAAACTAAAAGAAAACTTAGCACACAAATTAAAATAGAAACAAAAATATTTTTGGATTTTTCATATTTTTTGAAAAAGAAATAAAACAGAAATAACACTATTTTTGGATTTTTAGTTTTTTATTTTTCTTTGATTTTTTTATTTTTATTTATTTATTTATTTATTTATTTTTTAATTTTTCTGATTTTTTTTATTATTATTTTTAATTTTTAATTCTCCCCTAATATTTAAATTAGACGAAACTTTGACAAATTTAACAAAAATAAAAATGATATCTAACTTTAAGAGTGATTTGGGATCAAAGTTTTTAGACAGCCTTTATCCACTTGTCGGTACCTTTCATATTCACATCTTTGTCTGGTCGATCGTCGGTATTGTGGTCCACTTAAACACGAAAAATTATGACAGATTTAGGATATACTATATTTTACAAGACAAGGTGAACTTAAAAACCTAAAATTTATATATGATCCTAATTTCTTAGATACTATATCTTAAGGTCCATTCATCTAACGACAACCAGGGATATTGTTGTCCACCTAAATTGAGCAGCGAGATCTATAGACAATCTATATGAGTTCAATTTTAAGTGTACTGGAACGTGTTTCCCACTTCCTGATATGCCCCAGCCATCAAGAACTTCCAGAGTACTCCTTACACCGGGTGAGCAGACAACCATTCAGAGAGAAAAGAGATTCAAAATTCTATTGCTAACTACTTCAGAGGGGTTGAGAAGAAGAAGGTTGCATATGCTGTGTACCAGGTCGGATTAGAAGTCGCGCAAAGGAGACAACATATGGCTAACAGATGAGAAGTATTTCACACACACACACACACACACACACACACACACATATATATATATATATATATATATATATATATATATATATATATATATATCCTGCAGAGAAATAGAATTGCATATGTTGTGTACCAGGTCGGATTAGAAGTCTCGCAAAGGAGACAACATATTGCTAACAGACGAAAAGAAAGAAAATGATATTCTACAGACCTAATTTATCGAAATTTACCAGTCGCCCCATCCAACCGAAATTAAGGACAAAATCCGCACATCGAGGAAAAGTTAAGCCACGGTTCCAAGTACGGGTTCAATTAATGTGACAAGTAGATTCTCATGTTTATCTCCCTGCTCAACCTATCCGAGCGTCGTGACATCAGGTTAAACGGATCTAAGTAGGTCAAAGTTCGTCAAGTCCTTTAAATTCATTAGGTTCAACTTTCCTAGTCAAGTCCATTTAAAATCTTTCGTGCCTACCAACACATTGAGTACAGAGCGTAGACGATTCAACTTAGGTACGTTACGCCAATTCAGGTTGCCCTTTATCACTTGTTAATTTCATTTCCCATCACAGTACTTACAACCGAAGTTGTCAACAATAAATTTTAAAATGCTGAACAGAAATGACACTATTTTTGGATTTTTTATAATTTTTGTTTTTTTTTGTTGTTGTTTTTGGATTTTTATTTCTCTCCCTAAATTGGTGCATGGGTGAGAATACGAAACAAAATAATGCACAAATTTTAAACTATCCTAAAACAAAAAAAATGAAAATGTAAACTAATAACACCAAAAATAAATTGAGAAAAGAAAAAGAAAAGGAAAAAAACTTAATCCTCAAAACGTATGATTTTCAGAAATCTGACAAGCACATCGAAACGAGCTTTGATAAATGGCTTTGTGAACAAGTCGGCCACATTGTTATCAGTGTGGACTTGTTCGATTCGAATTAAAGATCGTTCATAATAGTCTCTGATAAAGTGAATTTTAATGTCGATTTGCTTGGTTTTAGAGTGTTGGACTGGGTTTTTAGCTATTTGAATTGCCGCTTCATTATCACAATAGATAGGGTTTCGAAGTAATTCAAACCGTAGTCCAACAGCTGCAGTTGGATCCATATAACTTGAGAGCAGCAAGCTGATGCAGCAACGTATTCCGCCTCTGCTGTTGAAGTCGAGACAGTGTGCTATTTCTTGCATTGCCATGAAACTAATCTGTCACCTAGGTATTGACATCCTCCTGAAGTTGATTTCTGTCAAACTTACAGCCTCCATAATTACTGTCAGTAAAAGCATAAAGATTAAATTCAGAATTCTTCGGATACCAAAGACCCAATTTAGGGCTTCCTTTGATATACCGAAAATTCTTTTAACAACAATAAGATGAGAGAGTTTAGGATTAGCCTGATATCGAGCGCATTGACAGACTGCAAACATAATGTCAGGTCGACTTGCAGTAAGATACATCAGCGATCCGATCATCGATCGATAGAGAGTTTAATCTACAGACTCGCCTTCAGGATCTGGAGTCAGGAGAGGTCGTTCAGCCATCCGTGTAGAAGCAGATTTAGCATCGTGAAGTGCAAACTTCTCAAGAATATCCTCCACATACTTGGCTTGATGTAGCAGGATTCCGGTTGAATTCTGTTTAACCTGAAGCCCCAAAAACATGGTCATTTCTCCCAACGAACTCATTTCAAATCTTTTCTTCATTACACTTTCGAACTATTTGCAAAGCTTTTGGCTTGTTGATCCAAAGATTATGTCATCGACGTATATTTGTACGAGTATCCGGTCCTTGTCGACATGCTTTATGAACAGTGTTTGATCGATAGTGCCGTGAGTGTAATCATGTTCGAGCAGATGCTTTGTTAGGGTTGCATACCATGCTCTAGGAGCTTGATGCAGCCCATATAACGCTTTGTCCAACTTTTAGACACGATTAGGACACTTCGAGTCGACAAAACCTGGAGGTTGATCAACGTAGATTTCTTCCTTCACCTTGCCATACAAGAAGGCAGTCTTGACATCCATTTGAAAGACAGTAAAGTTCATATACGAAGCATACGCTAGGAAGATACAAATAGCCTCCAGGGGAGCTACTGGTGCATAAACTTCAGTATAGTCAAGACCCTCGACTTGTCGAAACCCACGTACTACCAGTCTGGCTTTGTTTCGCACAATAACCCATGAATCGTCCTGTTTGTTGCGATAGACCCATCATGTGTCAAGAGACTTCTTGCACTTCGGTAACTCAACCAATTTCCAAACACTGAGTTTTTCAAATTGATGTAATTCTTCATGCATTGCATCCACCCAGCTAGGTTCATTTAGATCCATTTCTACATTCTTGGGCTCATTTTGAGAAATAAAGCAAGAATACAGACATGTATTCACGTCTCCACTCTGACTTCTAGTTTTAACACCATCATCTAGCTGGCCGATGATGTTTTCGATTGGATGATCCTGTTGAACCCTAGAAGGTATTTCTTGGCTGATGTCATTGAGAGAAACAGGTAGAGTGTGAATGTTGAGACCTCCTTCATTTGCTGGTTGAGTAGTACTAGATGGTTCTGCGATATACTCATCTGCAATAAGGTCAGGAAAGAGTAATTCCATAAGGGTTGAAGAGACAGCGGAAGCATCATTTGGAACGAACTCTTTCTCTGAAGATATGTAAGGTGTCGATTCAGCATCAGAAGAATCAGTGTGGACTGATTGAGGACTATCATGTTCCAAGAACGGCCCCCCTTGAGGAGTAGCAGAGGACTTTCCCGAAGATGTTGCAGAAGACTCCCCCTCAATTGCAGCAGAAGGCTCCCCCTCAGATGCTGAAGAAGGCTCCCCCTCAGATGCAGCAGAAGATCCTCCCTTGTGCGAGTCAGAGGACTCTCCTTCAACTGAAGCTTTAGATTTTCCTTTCGATGAATCAGAAGGTTTGGACACAGGCTTGTACACGACTTCTTCGTCTTCATCTTCAGAGATACTCTTCCAATGCGAACCAGTTCTAGATACATCATTTGAATACACGTTTAAGGATTTGAAAAGTGACGTATAATCAAACAACCAATCCGGGCCCACTCTTGCGTCTGTCTCATTCTCTTCTAACCAACGCACGTCATAGGATTCCACAATCTCTTTGGTTTTCTTATTGTAGAATCTATAAGCGGTGCGAGCAGCACACCCTACAAAATAGCAGTCATCGGCTTTGGCATTAAACTTCGAATTGGCATCTAGGTGAAGAAGGGTGCAAGGACAGCCAAATACTCGGAAGTAACTGACTGACGGCTTGTGTCCATAGTAAATTTCATACGGAGTTTTCATTTGAGCTTTGTTGATAAGCACCCGATTCTGAACATAACAGGCAGTGTTTATCGCCTCCGCCCAAAAGAAAACAGGCAGCTTTGAGTCACACAGCATCGTTCTTGCAGCGTCTTTGAGTGTTCTGTTCCGCCTTTCAGCAACACCATTTTGTTGAGGTGTATGAGTTGAACTAAATTGACGCAGGATACCCTTTTCAGCGCAGAAGTGGTTGAGAACGGAATTCTTGAACTCTATTCCATTATCGGTACGAAGCGCCTTCACCCTATGATTGGTATGATTCTCAACAAGTACAATGAACTTCTTGATCAATTCAGTGACACCCGCTTTGTTGGATAGAAAGAAAACCCACGTAAATCGAGAGAAATCATCAATCACAACTAAACAGTAAGAACTTCTGTTGACACTTAGCACGTTTACTGGACCACACAAATCCATGTGAAGTAATTGAAGAACCTGACTGATTGAGTTAACCTGTTTTTGGCAAGTGCGGCTTTAGATGGTGCTTTCCTTGAGTGCACGACACACATTTTTCAAACGTAATAAAGTCCTTAACGGGCAATCCACGGACCATCTCTTTTTTCGCAAGACGGTTTAGATTCTTGGCGTTAGCATGACCTAATCTTCGGTGCCACAGCATTGCAGTTTGCTCGGAGAACTTGGAGAATAGACAAGTAACTTGTTCTGGGAGATTGATATTCATATCAATAATATAGGCGTTCCCATCCCTTTTTGATCTTACGAGAATCCATTCTTCAGGGATGACAAAGCCTGTCTTTAAGACCATGCATTCCTTGTCAGTGAAATGCGTAGAATAGCCCTTGTCACAAATCTGAGAAATGCTTAACAAACTGTGTTTCAACTCGGGAGCGAAATTCACGTTTTCGAAACTTAGAACTCCATTTGACACGGTTCCCTTTGAGTGATTTTCCCTCCATCTCCACCCGCAAAAGAGACATACCGCCCATTAAATGATTGAATGTTGTGCAGTTGACTGATATCTCCCGTCATATGCCGAGAACAGCCATTGTCGACAAACCAGGGTCTGACGACATTTCCCTGCAACTGTCCCTGCAAAATGTGCGGGTTTAATTAGATTTGGGCACCCAGGTCATGATCTTCCAGGGTGATCCCGATGCCTTTTCAGATTTATTGCACTTAAACTTCTCTGAGGACACAGATGATGTATTGGGAGCAGGTTTGGGCCTCCATTTATAATTAGGTTTTCTGAAAAACTTAGTTAACTTTGTCATTTTATGCTTAACAATCTACTTAAAGCATGTGTGACTTCTACCAGAGTTGGTTGAAGATCCACTACTGCTTTGGGATGAGCTTGACCTTGGCGTGGCTATGCTCCTTTTTGGCAGACTGCTCGGGACATGGTAATTAAAAACCTTTTTATGTCTGTGAAAAATATCCCTTTTCTATTTCGTTCATCTGCCCAATCATCATTTTGAGAGCGACTTCTAGAGGAATTTCTATTTATGACTCACAAACATTCAGTTAAGACATTTTCTAGCAATATGACCACTAGTGCCACAATTAAAACAAATCTGCTTGTGATTGTTAGAACTTCTGCTGCATTTATCAAATTCATTTTCCCTACAAACACCCTTGCTTGTCTCACTGGAACATGCAACATTATTAGGTTGTGAGGCAAGTGAGGGTGCTATACTCATTGAGGGTTGTGAAACTAGTGGTGTCTCAACATTTTTATCACAAACATTCAAATTGACAACCAAATTGTTCAAAAATTTATCAGACATATTAGAAGAACTCAAAACTGTATAAGAAGTAACAGCTACTGTATCAGAAGAATTAAAAACACCACAAGAAATATTGTCACTTAAAACATTTGAAAAAGAATTGTATTTATTTAAAATGAAAACTTCAGGTTTGGACTCGATTTTATTTTCAGAAACACATCCTTCAACTTTGTGCTTTGACTGATTCAAGGATTGATCTGCAGGAGAAGTAGAAATGTTAGTACTTTCAACATTAATAAATCCTCCCGAAACAAAACCGGAGGGCTTTCCATAAATCATAAATGATTCATTGGCAATCTCTTCTTTGGACAAAGGCTTGGACACATATGAATGATTGAAAGGAGGGGGTACATGATTATACCCTAGACCTTTTGATTGATTCCTTTTAAACTGCATACTTTGGTCTATCATATTTGCAACCACCTCACTTGAGAAATCATATTTTCTAACATCAAGTTTGGCGGTCTCAAATTTTCCTTTCAAAGATTCAACTTCAGCCACTAGCTCAGCATTTTGTTTGACTACATAATCATAGTTGTCACATTTGTTACTGTAGTCTTCCTGGAGTCTCCTAAAGTCTTTAATTTTAGATTCTAGTTGAGCTTTAAGTGGTTTTTGTCCTTTTGGAAGTTGGTACCCTTCATATCTAAGGTCTTCTATGTTTCTTATTAATTTTTCATTGAGTTCACAAAGAATCCTAAGATTTTCTACTTCATTGCCTAATATCTCAATTTTATCCTGTAAAGTTTTTACATAATCTATACAAGCCTTAGAGCTTGATGGGAGACTTACCTTGGACGAATTAGGTTCATGGGAAGAGGATACCATGAAAGCGAATTGTAGCTTCATCACACTGTCTTCTGTTGCTACAATCCCCGCTGGAGTATCATCCCTTACCTGTGCCAGATGAGGATTTTCTGGTCCAGATAAGTTGAGAGCTTGTATTTGATCATCCCAATCAAAAGATTACGCAACCATAGCCTTTTCATTGTTTGCTTGACCACTGCTTCGGTTGTTCCCGACTGCAACCATTGTTCTGTCATTATTAACCCTTCTATCGGGGTGTGGGCAATCACGAGCAAAATACCCTGGCTCGTGGCAATTGAAACACCGAAGCTTTCCTTTTTTGAATCCAACCTTCTTACCAGCGCTCATTCCCCAATTGTTCTTCCCTGTCTTTTTGGCAAACTGTTTTGCCCTAAATACAGCCATGGCAATTTGCCATGTGATGTCCATTTCCTCAACGTCCTCCGGATGGATTTGATCAAGATCTGCAAATGATAATTGAGGCGGAAGCTCCCCAGCTACAAGTGCATTGTAGTAATTTACAAGCCCTGCTGCAAATACAAGGTTTTCATCACCCTCCTTTCCTTTTTAAGAGGAGGCCACATTTGAGGATGGAACAGTTTGGGTAGACACGAGTGGTTGACTTTGTGGGTAGGGAATTACCGGTGCAGAAGAGGATGAACCTGCAGGGGTATAAGAGAAAGAAGAAAGAGCATTGTTAGTTGAAATGCCAAGATTGGCAGCTGAGTAGGAGTTCACATGATTGATCTCTCGCTGCTTGTCATCAATATCACACGCTTTGATGACAACCATCACTTCAGCTAGAGAAAGGCGATTGAGATCCTTAGTCTTCTTAATCATAGCTACGTTCATGTCCCAAGATTTTGGGAGAGCATTTAGTAGCTTCTTATTAATTTCTGACTTTGTATAGAAGATCCCTACCACAGTCATCTCCGTATTGAGAGTTGTGAATCGCTGCAGTCGAGCCTCGAGAGTCTCTCCAGGCACATAGTTAAACATGTTGAAACGTTGCCTCAGCATATCTTGGCGACTCTCTCGCATGTCTTCATTTCCATCATATACTTCAATAAGGGCTTCCCACAGTGCTTTAGTAGAAGTATACTCTCCGAATCCTTGAGCAATGTCTTGAGATAAGGTCATAGTCAAAATGGCCAATGCCTTTTCTTGTTCTTCTACACTCTCAAAATCTTCATCAGTGTAGTTTTCAATTTTCTTGTCAACCACCTGCCCCCCAACTGTAGTGGTGATTCTGACTGGATCCTTTATAACACATTTCCAAATCTTGAAGTCGTTCATCTTTATATATTTCTCAATTCTATATTTCCACTCGGGGAAACCATCAGCGGACATGAGTCTTGGAATGCGCGTGGTTGTTCCCATCACAACATCGAGTTCTTGATATTGATTAGGACTTTGTGATTCCATTTTTTAAATTAATTGTTATATAAAACCTAATTTTCAATTAAAAAAATTATTAATTTACTGTTTACTGTGAATTCTGAAAATTTCTCGACTAAAATTCAAGAAAGGTTTACTGTCGAGAAGTGTTTACGGCCGTAAACTCCTTGTTTACGGCCCGTGAAAATTTAAATTCTGGAACAAAAAACTTTGATGATGCAATTTTTCTAAAGTCGATTATCAGATAATCGATTTATGGCCAATGATTTTCTAAAGGAACTTTGAGTTTACGGCTAATGATTTTCTGTTAAGAATTTATTTTATTTGAGAATTTTAATGCAATGAAATATTATTCTGAAAGCCTTAAGTCAGGAACTCGATTTGCTGTAGAAGAGATTCGTTTGCGGTGTATGAGCCTTGAATAGCTTGCAGCCATGAACTTGGTGTTTACGGCCATAAGCTCGGACCGTGAACTCTTAAACACACGAAAATCGACTGGAATAAAAGCCTTCTTTCGCTGCGAATATCGTTTTGAGCAAAATCGCAACTGTAGGACGTCTTTGACACTGGTCTCGCTCTGATACCAATTGTAAGTCCCTAATCTGCCCATGTATCAGTCAGATCCGTTTGATGGTGCGGAATCCCAACCAAACGGATGATGTCAGATAAAGAAAGAAGAGAAGGAAAAGAAGAATAATATGAATCTTGTATGTATTGATATGAATTAAAGCTCCAGATACAAAAGATTCACACGCATACGCTCCTTATTCTCTCTGGCCGTAAACTCCTTCTAGTTCATCAATCTGTACTCCTCACCCTAACACCTCTATTTATACTTGGAATATGGGCCGGAAACAAATGGGACATAAATGAGTTTACGGCCGTAAGGTGTTTACGGTCGTAAACTAGACCATAAATTCATAAAATATTACACAAAAATATAATTGCCCAGAAAAACAAAGTATAAACCATATTTTGACCTAACAACTGTCAAACTGTGAACAAATCAAATGACATGTCCATTAGATAAGGGATCATATATTCCTCCATTCTAGATATCATATGGACTGAGACATGGATTATAATCATTCTCTCTGTCCATTTGTTGCTTCCCGATTTCCGATTTATGACGACTGACTAATTGAACAAATCAAATCAGTCCAGGCCCGGCCTAGCACTTACGTTTGTCACCACCAAATCATCGAGGGGCCCAAAGATATCGCTTTTATCCCAAAGGTAAAAGGAATGGATAAACTTTGACTCACATGACTTTTTCTACTACTTGTTGAATCATACACAAAGGCATGTTTTATAACATCGAGTTACCAATGCGTTTTCGTGCAATCAATGTATAACCAACTCATAGTAACAGCTCATATCTCTAGGTTTGAAGAATATAAGATATTACCGTCTCATGATCACTCGTGATAAAATCCATGAAGTGATTCCAATGAGCGCGGGTTGAATCCAATACTCAGAACTTATGAGCACGCATGAGTGTTGTAGCCCTTTGTCCAACATCTTAGACCTCTACAAGCAAACCCATGACAGTCTTAATTCATATCCACTTCCAACATATGACCGACTGTGGATGGTTTGAATAACTTAGTCATCCATAACAATGACCTAGTTTATTCTGGAACTCAAAACATGCAAAATGAAACACAAGAATAATTGAATCGAATATGGTATCAAAACCTATGAACATAAATAAAATACCTTTTATTTATCACCATATGATTACACATTATTCATTGTATATTGTTTAAACTATCAAATTTATTATTGAATTTAAAACAATAGTTGTCCCTTGCTCCAAGCATGTAGACTATGTTTTCTAAAGACTAGTCATGCCATACACCAAGTATGCATACTATGTTTGTCTATGATCTTTACTTTGTGAAATAGATCAATTGAACATAACTCCAATGATCCTTTTTTCAAAGTCCCAAATCCTTACTGCAAATGCAAGAATTCCAAATTCATGCAATTTACTGAAATCTGTTAGATTCTAAACTTATATGCATTGATCCTCTTGTAATGATTATGCACAAAGTCAGAAAGACTTGACAACAAATATTACAGAGCATTCCAAAGGATATCAACTCCTTGGAAACATCCTTCTTGCATTAAGTTTCCTTAATCTTACACAGATTGAATAATTTCTAACTTTGAAACATTTCCATATTCCAATTTTACTATCACTTCTAAACAAGAGTTGCCTCCTTACAGATTATGTCAATATGGTCCTTCCAGAATTATCACGATACTTCCAATTGTCCTTCAGGAACCAATCTTTGGTAAACCTTAGATTGTCCTCGACAATTGTTTAATCCTTTTAGTCATATCCAATTCTAGACCTTTTCCCTTCTTAATTCCCTAGGCATTTGGAAAATTTTAGAAAGGATGAATATAGCACATGCAATCGATCCTATATCCGAAACATATGGGACACGATTCATGATGTCTCACATAAAGACAAAACCAGTCTTTTGCTATAATATTTCCATTTTAATTTGCCAAGTTCTCATAATTCAGATTATGAAAAGCGATGCCGTAATCATAATCGAATTTTAGAATGCAAATAATGGACCCATATATTAGAATTTTCTGATGTTGAGCCATACCAACATAACATTCATATATATACTTGTCTAAATACGATTAAAACCTCAATCTAAGCTTTTAGATTTGAGATGAAGTATAATTTCCTCTCCCTTAATTATAGAAAACAAATTTTTCCAAATTGAAACCTTTTGTTTTCTGTAATTAACATTGCAAACTTGCAACCTTTATCATAATTATCACGCTCCCACTAACATGCTGATTACAAGCATAACACTTATGCTCCCACTAGCTTTGACTTGTACTCAGAAATCAGTTGAGCTTCTAGAAAAAACAATACTTTATTGACTTTCTTACCAAAGTTCAGAATTCTGATACTAGATTGCTTTGATAAAACTTTATCAATATCATACACCTTATCTTAGATAGCTCACAGGTGTGTCTAAACAATTTCAGAACTATGAAAAGGAATGTGGTAATCATAGTCTCAATTGTTTAGACCTTTGCCACTTCTCACAAGTCCATGTTAGTGTGCTGGTTAACCACACAACTCAACTAACGACTTTGAGAATGCAAATATCACAATTGCTATCTACTTCAAATCTACTTGGTGGAAGTGTTTCCTCACCATCATTTTCATGAATCGTAGAGAAACCTTATGACCCTTAGATTTAATGGTGTATGTGTTCTTATCCATGTGAATTGTCAAAACCATAGTCACAAGACAAGGATATTGACAAATCCAAACTCATATGGACTGAACTCAATCTTAATTTCTTGCCACCTGGCAGCTCAAGGGCCTGCCATTGCTTCCAAGTTGTTGTGCAACCAACTGAGAACTCTAAGAACTCATATGCAAAGCCAACTTTAACTGGAATGGGCACATAATATGTCAACACGATAGGTTATAAACCTCAAGTCGTGTGCTAGTGAAGAGCTTCAGGTTTTATTCTTGATTAGTTCTTGAGACTTTCAATACCTTTAAGACTCCCACTGTCCTCTTGACATATAAGACTTTCTTGTCAGATATTCAAGAGATAGTGTGGATTCTAATCAAGACAAAAACTTCACACAATTGGCATTAGTTGGTCTTTGTTTTATCCAAAACATCACAACTTACCAATTTCAAATGTACTAGAGTAGAAAATTTTTACTCTTACTTTATATAAGTGTTTTAAACCTTCTTTAAGACATGTCACTCAAGTTACAATCTTAGACTATAACTCTAAGAATTGTTTTTGGAATGAAGTATGAATCATCTTCTTGATTTAACCACTTCAACAATTCATAATCCTCTTCTTAACTATCAGAATGCACTTAGAGGATGAATTGTGATAAGGTCTCAAAATCATTAAGATGGTCTTAAAACATGATACTAAAGTACTGTCCCATCTTTTCAGATTTGAGAGACTTTTATCTTTCTACCTAAATTGATTCTTCTTATTCGCTTTAACATACATTCGAACCTTTTCCAATGTATCAGAATTACACTTAAGCTTGTAAGTATAACCATATTTACTGAGCTATAGTAAATTATGACGAATAGCCTTATCGATCTTTTGTGGTGGACTTTGACTAGTGCACAAGAATGTGTACCCGATCCCTTAGTCCTTCACTTGACTTACACATCCATGTGAACAAGTAGTTAGTCTTAATTTTTCTAATGCTCGAAAGTTCTCATTCATCATGCTATACAACTTGCATGATTCCAAGTTTCTATCCAACTGAAACTTGGGTGATGAGAATCTTTCCTTATTTGGTAAATTTAGACACTACCACAAATGAAAGAATCAAATTCATATTTCCACTCTTGCTCTTAATGGAATCTAATAAGCGACACAGATTTTCACAAATGCCAATGTAAGGATATTTTAAAATAAATAAAATCAAAAGATTTACCTTTTATTTTAAACTTTGCGGAAAAACTTATCCTTACAATCCATATGAAAACTTGTTATCTATTCCTAAGCAAAATATCATAACTCATAAGAGGTAGCTCAAGAATCCGATCTTAAAACTATGCGATAGAAATCCATCTACGCGATCAGATTCAACATATTCTTTCTTTAAGTTTCCTCACTTTTCTTTGATTCTTAAAACATCAACATGTGACCCAGTCACATCATGTATCAAGAATCTCAGAATAGAAAGTTAGCAAAGTTAGATAGTGGACTTTACCTGAAGTAGAGTCAAACTTATTAACTTTAACATCCTTAGGTAAATTTGGCAGCTTTGCAACCAATGCCCCATTCTTTGGCTATATAAACATATGGACCCTTTGGTAATGGGACTATCTTAGACTTAGCTTTTCTCTTTACCATTTGGTCAACCAAGTTGACTGTGGTCGATCCCTTTCCATTGGGAAGAGAATGCTTTTTCTGGATTTCCAGTGTCATCATTGTCAATATCCATAGAGTTTTTAGGAAGTTGATCTTAGCAAATAGATAAGATCATTAAGGGTCTTGTCATAGTCTATTTCATAGGTTTTCCAAAAGAACTCACTATGTGACTTTGAAAGTAGTTGAGCCACCAACTTTCTCAAGACTTTGACACCTAAGTCTCCCGGCTTGTCAATATGTGACTACATCTCCATGATGTGATCACACATAGACCTTTGCTTGACAATAGGGCTTGAGTGACCTTAAAATTTTTAGGAACTTGTGGGTTAGGGAGAATAATTCGAGGAGGTGAAAGAATTATGATTTCCATGGAACATCATCTTCATTTAGGAAAGCTTGTTTCAAGAGATTTGGGAAGATCATAAATGTCTAAACCAGAAATCTTTTGGGAGAAATTCAAGATAGTTGATTTAAAGTCCTTAATATAACACCCAATATGAATTATTAAGGCTAGGACCCAACACAATACTTTTATAACTTGGAAGAGGGATGCCGTAATCCAAGCTATAAAATATTTGAAGGTAGGCGAATGACGATTCACCAATTTCCACCATGAAAACGAAATATATATTATTAGGTTTTAATTGGTTTTTGAAACTCCTAGATCTTTTAGATTCATTGAACTGTTCAATGGCATGTTTCAATCTCGAGTGTGCCTTTCCGGTTTTGTGACTGGGATGCCGAGGATCACAAAACAAGGTGTGAAGTAACCATGCAAATTACTTGGTACCCTTAAGTGTTTGCCCCTCTATCAATGTGCCGGTTAACCACACACGCTCCATCGATACTATGATAAACATTAAGTTACCCTTTTCCTACCTTGTTAAATACGAGTTAGTGTGCTGGTTAACTACACACGCTCCACTAACCAACTTAAACAAAGTGCAATGTGTAATTTCATGGATTAGCACCTTATTCACTTTTTCCTAAGTAACTAAGATTGGGTATTTATAAAAGGTTTAGTTACTTAGTATTTATCGTTAATACTTTTAATGAAGGGAGAATTATAGTCCTTGACCTACCCGTTTCGGCTAACGAACCTCCACCGGTCAAGGAAGCGGTGGGTGAGAGTGGACACCCATTAAACTGTCATTTTATTGGCAGTAACCTTATACCCCCTTTTAGACCGGCTTCGTGAATGAGGCCTACTAACGGTAAGATTGACTTTGTTCTTATACATACATACATACATATATATATATATATATATATATATATATATATATAAGTATTAACTATTAATATTATATTAGTATAAGGGTGTATTTTAAGCATTTAAAATACTTGGTGGTTTAATCTGTTAATTAAACTACTTTAATTAATTTAATTAAACTTAACTACTCTTTTAATTAGACACTTAATTTAATTACTCTTAATTTAATTACTCTTAATTTAATCAAACTTAAATCATGTCTTTATGGAATTATTAACTCTTTTAATTAGACACTTTAATTAATTTAATGAAGTCCATAAAGTTTGAACTTTAACTTTTAAAATTCTAGAGTTTGGAATGAAAGTGTATATGGGGGGTGACTTTATACCAAAACTTGAGGACAAGTTTTGAACAATTCAAAAACTTATGGTTTCCATAACTTATGAGTTTTAAAGTGCTTTAATGGAAAAACTCTCCAAGTTCCATAACTTGTAGACAAGTTATGGAAGACTTTAAAAGCATTTAAAAAGTGTGACTCTTCATTTTTTCATAACTTATGGAAATTTTATGAGTTATAAAATTCATAAATGTGAATTTTCATGTAACTTGAGGACAAGTTACAAAAACACATATTATTACCAACTTCTAGATTAATTTGGACTGAAAACAACTATCTCATAATTTTTTTTTTATTAATCTAAACAAACTCATAAACATGCACATTCATAATCAACATTTTTCAAGCATCATATAAACATGTATAAAACTTGAAACTTTGATTATTATCATTTATTTGGATGAGAAAAAACATTACCATAGTATCAAAAAACAAATTTTATGAACAAAAAGACTTTGTGGTAATGATTCTAATCCAAAATAGGCCAAAAAACACGAATATATGCTGTCAGGGGGTCCAACTCGCCGAGTGCATGAACCAACTCGACGAGTTGGATGAAATTGTTCATGGACTTGTCAAGTCCATCAATGGACTCGTCGAGTCTGTTGTCCAGACAACAAGAATTCGATTTTTTTTCCAGCTATTTGCATCAAGTATAATTGAAAAACAACGTGACTCTGATACCACTGTTGGGTTTTGGTATACTACAACATCCTATGGTGCACATACAACCCTAAATACTTTGGATCTATGTTTTCACTAATTATACATGCAAATGGTTTCCAAGGTATTAATCTTACAACTAGCATGCATTTAACATAAAAATATAATATACTAGTTAGCATGACATACCTTTTGATGGATCTTGAATTCTTGGTGTATTTGGCCTAAACAGCTTAGCCCTAATAGCGTGGAAGCCTCAAATGCAATCACAACACACCATGGACAAAGGATGAACTTCAGATAGAATTCCATGCACACAAAAGACACCATGAACTCTAAAAAGATACAAGTGGCGATTGTAGGCAATGAAGTATATATTTATATGTGGGATTTCTAGGGTCATGGATATAACCAAAATCCATACCCATGGGTTTTATGATCCACGGTTCACGTGGCCCAACTCTTTATGTATCCATACATAAACTTGGTCCAACATGGATCATAAGCCCAACACATATAAATATAACTAATTATCATAATTAGTCCCCATAGAAATAATTAGTCTCTTTCGACCACTAAATTAATTCCAAATTAATTCTTGATCAATACTAATTAAAACATATTATTTCATGTTAATATATTATTACTTATAATATATTAATAAACCATAAATAACCTTCTCTCAAAAGTCCATCTTAACAAATTGTCCTGATGATATGCAACCCAAATGGACCATGCTACTCTCGGGTCGAATACATATCAATAATAGTTATGGGCTTAGACACCTAATCCAACAAATGACATACTTCTTATAGGAAACAACATTGCAACTCTGCAAGAAGTTAAATCTTGTTTTGGAAAATGTTTCGCTATGAAGGATCTGGGAGAGGCTGCTTATATTCTAAGGATAAGGATTTTGAGAGATAGAAGTAAAAGGCTAATTGGACTTAGTCAAAGTACATACTTGGATAAGGTACCAAAATGTTTTAGTATGTAGAATTCAAAGAAGGGAGAATTGCCAATATAGATTAATACCAAACTAAGTAAGACTCAAAGTCCGAGTATTGATGCAGAAATAGCAGAAATGAGTAGAGTTCCATATGCTTCCGCCGTTGGATCTTTCATGTATGATATGCCATGTACTCGCCCTGGTGTGTCTTTCGCTTTGAACATGGTTAGTCGTTATCAGGAAAATCCGGGTAGAGCTCCTTGGATAGTAGTCAAGAATATTCTTAAGTATCTGTGAAAAAGTATGGACTGGGTCCTTGTGCTTGGTGGCAGTGAAGACTTAAGAGTAATCGAGTATAATGACGCTAACTTTCAAACATACATATATAATTTTCGTTCTCAATCTGGGTGGAAGTTTACCCTTAATGGAGGAGTGGTAACTTAGAAAAGTTCCAAACAAGAGACAGTGGTTGATTCTACCTGTGAATTAGAGTATAAAACAGCGAACAAAGCATCGAAGGAGGCTATATGGTTGAAGAACTTCATCAGAGACCTTGGAGTTGTTCCAAGCATCAAGGTGCCAATGGAGATTTTCTGTGATAATGAAGGGGTGGTTGCCTTAACGAAGGAACCAAGAGATCATGGCAGATCAAGGCAGATCAACAGAAAATACCATTTCATTAGACATAGAGTAGAAGAAGGTCACCCCATCATGAAGAGGTTATTGTCAAAAGAGAATCCAACAGATCCCCTCACAAATGGTGTGAGTAGGATTAAGCACGTTCAGCATGCTAGGAGCATTGGACTGAAGGATGATATTTGTTTTAGTATTTAGGTAGATAAGAAATATGTAACAAAATAAACGCAATTGACATTTGATGATTAAATAATAGAGAATTATTTATGTGTATTGTTTATTATCTTGCGTCAATTGTTTATTATTGTGCTTCAATTTTGCATGTTTTACTTCCAAAATAATTGGATTATTTAAACATCCACAATCGATCATAGTTTTGGAAGTAAGTAGTGAATCAAGGCTGTCATGAATTGGATTGTAGATTGTCTAAATGGTTTTGCACATAGCAATGGTTTGCTGCAACATTCATGAGTACTTTGAAATAGAGATAAGTATTGGATTAACCCACACTCAGAGAATTACTTCATGGAAGTTATCAAGAGTAATTATGAGACGATAATATCTTATAATCTTTAAACGGAGATATATGAGTTGTTGTTTACGAGTTGGTTGTGTATTGATAATATGTAAACACATCAGTAACTTGGTGTTATAAAACGTATTGTTGTGTGTGATTTGATGAGTAAATAGTGCAAGTATATAAGTCAAAGTTTATATGTTCCTATTTCCCTAACAGGAAAAGCAATATCTTGGGCCCCTCGATGATTTGGTGTTGACTTATAGTGCCAGGCCCGACCATGACTAAATTGATGTGTTCGATTAGTAGTTCTTTGTCATTACAAATTTGAAATCGGGAAACAAAATATTGGACAATGAGATTTGATTATGTTCCATGTCAGTTTTCCACATGATATCTTGTAGAATGGAGGATTATATGATCACTTATCTTAGGATATGTAACTGACTAGGTTAGAGTTTGACAACGGCTTTGAGAACTACAATTTGCTGATTGATTTAGAAGCATATGCTAGCAACTATAGTTATTATACTTATCCAAGTGGGAGACTGTTAGATTATGTGTCTAAGTCCATAATTATAATTGGTATATACTTGAGTTGATAGTAGCACAATTCTTTTGGGTTTCCCTCAAGACTAGCAACTAGGAAGGACGATTTGGAGAAAGAGGCTGATTTATTAATAAATCGAAATAAGTAATTTATTAATATATTATGAGAATAACATATTAATTATAAATTGTAATATTTAATCAGAAATTAATTAGAAGTAATTTTGAGATTAATAGAATTAATTAAAAGTGTAGGGACTGTATTATAATTGTTCAATAGTTGAGCCAGAGGAAATCTAGAACCCCACATAGGCTATGGATAGTTTTAGAGCCTTAGGGTTTCTAGAATAGTCTCTTATTGTAACAACCCGGAATTTCATATCACTTCTTGTAACTCAAATTGTAATCCAATTCGATCAACCAAATGCCGTTTCCAAATCCGTTTCCGATTTCGTCAATTAATTAAGTCATTAACTTGTATTAACCTAAAATGACTTAATGGGTGTCTTAATGCCATTTGAAATCATTCTAACACCCCATAATAGTCATCGGAATAATTCTAGAATCGACCATATCGGGTTACGGCAACTTGGTCGGGTGCGACCAAAAGCCCCGCCTAACGCCGGTATCGGGTAGAATTCCGCCGTGTCCAATTCCCGAACACTATATAAATGATTCAAAGCTTTCATTTGAAGATTTTGGCCATTCTTCCATAAACACTTCCAACCTCTCTCCTCATCCATAATCAAAGGTTCAAAAACAAAGATTTAAGGCTCCAAAACAAAGAGGTAACATCCCTAACTTGTTATCTAACCTCTTTAGCCTTCAAATTGATGTTTAAATGGAATTTTAGGACCTAGAACATGTGTTTACGGCCAAGGATCAAGCTTGGGCCGAAAACACTTAATAATGGGGTTTTTAAGCCAATTAACCCTTCCAAATCATTGTTGGGACTTAGATACGATTTTGAGGCTTACAAATTGGGACTTGAAACACTTAAAACATGAATTTTGAAGGACAAAAGAGATTTTACTGCCAAGGCTTGTTCTTGGGCCGTAAACTCCTCAAAAATGGGGATTAAACACCTTAAATTATGTCTAAATACCTTGTAACTCAACCAATAGCCTTGTGGTAAATCCTAGATCCATCTAAAAATACTTTGGGGGTTTATAACACATCAAAATACCACATATAGGAGTTTACGGCCTAGGCACATACCCTTTGGCCATAAACTCATGAAACCATGCCAAATGATGCCCCTAATTCACCCAAAGGCTTGGAAAATTTTTTAGAAATCACATGTGATTGTTTTAAGTGTCAAAAATTAATTATTTATGAACATAGGAGAGTTTACGGCCAGAGAACATATGTCTGGGCCGTAAACTCCTAATTTGATGTTATTTGATGTCCAAAAGTGATACAAAGCCTTGGAAAATTAATTAGAATCACATGTGATTGCTCCTTGTGCCTCAAATCAATTTTTCTTGACCCTAGGAGAGTTTACGGCCGTAAACTCCAAGTTTATAGCCGTGAACTCCCTTTTAAATGGTGTTAATCCATTCAAACCATTCCAAGGCATTTTAGTAAGTCATTCCAACAATCCCCAAGTCCAAACAAGCCATTAAACCCTCAAAATCACACCAACGTGAGTTTACGGCCGTAAACTCATGTATGTGTGTGTTTTGTGGCTGTAAACTCCCTAATATGTTTACTCTTGGGGAGTAAACTCAAATCCCAAGTCCCTAGTGTCATTACACGTCCGAAGATGTCACCCGGGTCACTCCAAATGCTCGTTTTGACGTGTTTAACCTCGTTGGAGTGTAATGTTCCATATAATTAGTAATTGTAAATATAATTAGATATATATGGGCATTATTTCATTTTAAATAGGGACATCGCGAGTAATCAAGCCCCGAACCAACGTCTAGTATCCGAAACCGTCGCCTTTCCGAGTCTGGTGAGTTCATACCCCTACCCTTTTTCACTGTTTTTTTACTGTTTTCAGGGGGAACACAAGCAAAGTACAAGGGTTTCTTGTACTTAAAAACTTGTTTTCGTGTGTGTGTTTCAAATTTTATATGCTTTAAATACTGATTGACACAATTGGTAACCATTTGAGCATGCAGATCACGTAAACATTTATTTGCGAAATGGGTTTTATAAACTGTTATGTTTTATATATTTCACAAATGTTTTCCACATTTTATCAGTTAAAAGCATGACATTAGAACATATGAACATGAAACTTGTACACTGTTTGTCCTCGGTAACACTCCTCAGATATACATGAGTGGAGGACTATCATATTATTACTAGTAAATTTGTTATTCCTATATGATTGGAGACACGTCCTCGGCGAACACTCCACAGAGATACGCGAGTGGAGGACTACACCCGTAACCAGAATCTCTGGGATTTAGAGAGCGTGACTTGAGTGTATAGATCTATACGGGCCTGACTACCCCACACTTGGCTGCTAGCTACAGCCGAACCGAAATGGTTCAAGGGTGACGAAAGTCATAAGGATGTGGACGACTTATTGCCACAAGTTCAGTCTATAGTATGGTTATGGAACTCGCAATTAGGATAACAGAGATTTACTTATAGTAATAATGAATACATCTTTTACATTGATAACCAACATTCAGGAAAGCATGGGGCTTTCCTGGGGAAAACATTTACATAACTAGAAAAGTGTAACAAACTGGATAACCTTACATCTTTTACAATTGGTAATATACAATCAGGAAAGTATGGGACTTTCCTGGGGATCCATTGGTACATAACCAGAACAGAATAACAAAACAGATAACCCAAATGTACATTTTCACAAGGGTAAACATGTTTTCAGTGTACAACTTTACTTTACATAATGTGAAACAACCAACCAACCAATTTTTTTTTAAGAAAATGTGGGATTTTCTTGGCGTGTGTTACATTTTCAGAAACAGAAAGGAAACATGAACATTTTCCAAAACAAAAACTACATATGAACTCACCAGCGTTATGCTGATTTTCAAACCGCTTGTGTTCTCAGGTCATTGATAGAACAGGTACCCGAAGATCCACTTGATCCAGGTTGGAGTGCGTACAAGACCCGTTTGTTTTGTTTTGATATATATATACTATGTATCACAAACTGTACTACTTTACTTTTGAAACAATTGTAAAACTTTTATATGTAATGTAATGGTTGTTCTACTTTACTTACTATGTACATTGGATTTGATACTCAACATGGAGTCAACCCCGAAAAGATTTTCGCCTTCGGTTTTCGGGGTGTGATAGATTGGTATCAGAGCCCTTGTTTATAGTGAATAAAGTATACCAAACCTTACATGGTATAAAACTATAAACACTAAAGGGCCTAAGTGCTCTGAAATAAAAGTATCTTCAAACTATAAGTATTTTCAAAAAGTATGTAAGTATACCGAGCCGTCGAGATCCGTAATTACAAGTAGAACAAAACATAACTAAATGGGTGTTGTGTACTGTGGTTAAACCTGGGTAGTTATGTAGTCGTGTGTAGGGTCAATATAGCCTGGCCAAATATATTCATTCGAGACACGGCCAACATGTGCATGGGAGTGACTGTGGTATGCGGCATGCCTAAAAACTTACCCTAATACCACAAACATCGCGCCAATGTAGTAACGAATCATGAAATACTATGGGAGTATTTCTCAAGCCAATCTTTTGTAAGAATCCTCGTTCACATATAGATCCTTGATCATTTCATTAGCGATAGTTTACCTGCTTTGATAACTCTTTCCTGCTTTATCTCTTATTTGGAATAAAAATCTGTCATATCTCTCGATTCAATTCAGAGGACTTATCATCCTCTCTTTCTTGATCTTATTAGATCAAGATGCCTCCCAGAAAGAGACCCAGCTCAAAGACCAACAACCCTCCGCCACCACCTCCTCCTGAAATTGATCCCGTGTTATTCCAAACAGCTGTTACCGCCGCAGTGGCAGCTGCTATGTCCCAATTAAACACCCGTGGTTCGGGAGGTGGTACTCAAGATCAAGAAAGTAATCAGGAACAACGAAAGGAGGGTACCTACAAGGACTTCATGAATGCGAAGCCTTCATCCTTCGATGGCACTGGTGGTGTCATTTCCTTGTCCCGATGGTTCGAGAAAATCGAATCCATCTTCGAAATCTGTGCCTGTGCTGAGTCCGATAAAGTCAAATTTGCAGCTTGTACCTTCAGTAATAAAGCCTTGACTTAGTGGAATGGCCGAGTCAAATCCTTAACCCTACCCGTAGCTAATGCCATGGGCTGGGACGCCATGAAAGAACTCCTCCTTGCCGAATATTGTCCCCGTGGTGAAATACAGAAGCTAGAGCACGAACTCTGGAACCTGAAAATGAAAGGTTCCAACATTGCTGCATACATTTCCCGATTTGATGATCTCGCACTCCTTTGCCCTGGTTTGGTCACTCCTGAAAGCAAAAAGATCGAGAGGTTTATTTGGGGGCTAACCAATCCAACAAAAGGTCATGTCTTAGCTGCTCGCCCGGATACATATGATAGTGCTAAGAGTTTAGCCCAAGCCATAATTGACCACAGTGATGATGTCGAGGAAACCACCGCCGTCCCTGAGTCGACTAAAAGCAGTGGTGAGAAAAGAAAGTTCTGGAAGAAGAAGAAGGGTCAATCTTCTCAAGGATCCTCCAAAAGACAGCAAACAGTAGCAGTCCATGCTGCTACTACCCCCGTTGCTGCTGCTTCTGTTGTGGGATCCACAGCTCCAACTCCTACCAGCCGGTATGCTGGTAATCTCCCTCTCTGTGACAAGTGCAAGTATCACCACAACCCTGGCCCCTGTCGAGAACTTTCCTGTACAAATTGTGGTAAGAAGGGGCACAAAGTCCGATTCTGCAAAGCTCCGGCCCAATCGGCCAATCAATCTTCGGGAGCAGGCGTTGGTCAAGCCTGCTACAACTGTGGTGAAGCTGGGCACTTTAAAAGGAACTGCCCTAAGAAGTCTACTGCTGACAACACCGGAAGGGTCCTCGCCATGGGACGGGAGGAAGCAGTCGCCGATCCCACTGTTGTCTCAGGTACGTTCCTTCTTGACAACTCATATGCAAATATTCTTTTCGATTCGGGTGCTGAGAGAAGCTTTATTAGTCATGCATTCATACATAACCTAAAACATAATTCCCAACCTTTAACCGAAACGTTTACCATCGATATGGCTAATGGTGAGAAAGAAAGCGCGAGCGAAGTGTTCGTAGGTTGTACCCTTACCCTGAACGACCATTCGTTTCCTATCGATCTTATGCCGATATCCATAAAGAGCTTTGATGTCATCATTGGCATGGATTGGTTGAGTCCCAATCATGTGGATATCCTTTGTTTCGAAAAAGCCATCCATCTCAACCTTCCTTCGGGTCAAACTCTAGTAATCTATGGCGATAAACTCAGTTCCAACCTTCGTATCATTTCCTGCATCAAAGCTCAGAAGCTCCTGCGAAAGGAGTGTATTGCATTCTTGGCCCATGTAATCAACGAGAAGCAGGAAGTTAAAGACCTCGCGAGCATCCCCGAAGTCTGTAACTTTCCTGACGTATTTCACGAAGAGCTTCTAGGAATTCCTCCCGAACGTCAGGTCGAGTTCCGTATTGACCTAATTCCTGGAGCTACTCCGGTAGCGAAGTCTCCGTATCGTTTAGCTCCAGCAGAAATGCAGGAGTTATCCAGTCAACTCAATGAATTGCTCATTAAAGGATTCATTAGACCGAGTTCCTCACCCTGGGGAGCTCCGGTATTGTTTGTCAAGAAGAAAGATGGAACCTTTCGGATGCGTATCGATTATCGTGAACTGAACAAGTTGACTGTCAAAAACCGATATCCTCTTCCGCGAATAGATGATCTCTTCAATCAACTCCAGGGAGCCAGTTACTTCTCCAAGATAGTGTAACATCCCGAAATATCAAGAGTAGAGTTGAAGGGCTAAAAGAGTAAGTTGTGAAAGAGTGACTCGGCGAGTCCATGGATGGACTCGGCGAATAGAGTCGCAACTGGGTCGCGTGCTAAGTAGCCGACTCGGCGAGTCAGTGAGGAGGACTCGGCGAGTAGGCGCTGATTGGAGAAAACCCTAATTCTCGGGGTTGAGCCCTATATAAAGAACATTATGTTTTCCTCCCAGCCTCCTTATCACCCCCTTGAGCCCCAGAAAACCCTAAATCGCGGAGAAGCACCATTGTTGAGTGGATTGGAGCTTGGAGAAGTAATTGTTGAAGGAATTTTGGGAGATTGAAGGCTTGGAGCAAGGGGCTTTGCTTGGATTCGAATTACATTGCAGTTGGGGCATCTCTTGGAGGTAATATCTCGTTCTTGGGCTGTTATTATGTGTTTCTTCATTTTGGGGTTTGTGGGAACTTGTCTATGGATGTAATGGGAAGTCTAGAGGTTAGATCTGAGGTTGCTACCTCAGATCTGGAAGGGAGAAGAATCAGAGAGCATGAAAGTCCCTGTGTTGGAGTGTTTAGTGAAGCTTTCATGTCCCAAACCCTAGCCCAATGTGCAAATGGCCTAGATCTCTTTGGATTCACGTAAAGTTTGCCACTTTACGTGATGGATGAGTGGTAGGAGGCTAGATCTATGTTTTGGAGCAATTGGATCGCCTGGAATGCTTCTGAATGGATTCAGACCGGTGGTACTCGGCGAGTCACATGGGTGTACTCGACGATTTGGATGAAGATGGCCTGGAACTCGGCGAGTTGTATGAACAACTCGGCGAGTAGGTTGATGATAGTCTTGGACTCGGCGAGTCTGTTCTTGGACTCGGCGAGTCTTGTCGAAGAGTCCCGATATTCCCTGGTTGAGTCGAGAATCGATGAGTCAAGGGATGACTCGGTGAGTTGTGTGCGAGTGGACTCAGAGTTGTTGGACTCGGCGAGTCTCGGAGTGACTCGGCGAGTTAGGTCGCGGATTGATTGAAGTTCTGATTTTAGAAACTCGGCGAGTCATAGAGTTGACTCGGCGAGTAGGGTCAGTCAGGGGTTGACTTTGACTGAGGACTTTGATTTTGACCAAGGGTTGACCGTTGACTTTTAGGGTTTGGTCAGCGATGTGGCCTTTGGGCCAAGAGAGGGGTAAAATAGTCTTTTACCCTTAAGAGGGTGTATTGAGAGGATTGATTCTAGTCTCGAGAGTTATAGTCATGAGAGTTTTGCCTCACGTGTTAGGCGGTGGCGAGTTCGAGATCCGAGTATGGAGATATCTGCTTTCTGCTTGAGAGGTGAGTCTTCTCACTATAATTTACCTTGAGTAGGTAACCAGAGTTATGTGACAGAGTATTTGTATGCTATGTATGTTATGTGTTGTACTGCATTATTTCTATGTGATTTATGCTGTGCATGTTTGCAGAGTTGGAACCGAAGGGTTCTTAGAGTTAGAACCGGAAGGTTCACGGAGTTAGAACCTGAGGGTTCACAGAGTTTGGGTGCACGAACCCATAGAGTTATAGCCTCGAGTGGCTTATATGTGTTATGTGTGTGGTATTTTGGGGAACTCACTAAGCTTCGTGCTTACATTGTTTTGTGTTATGTTGTTTTCAGGTTTCTTTCAGTATCACGGTACAGCACCGGCTTGATTGTACACACCAGAGCAAGAGTCATATTTTGGAGGATCCTGGTTTTCTATGCAAGTGAAAATGGAGCTATGTTTTGTAATTCGATTATGAATGAGATTTTAAACAAGTGTTCTAAGAATAAAATGATTATTTAAAATTAAAATTTTGTCTTGAAATTTACGGTGTTACAAGTTGGTATCAGAGCCTTGGTTTGAGGGATTCGGATGCGCCTTCGGGTAATTCTGGACTCAAACTGAGGAAGTAAGAAAATTTTTCAAAGAAATAATTTTCTAAAGCGAATAAGAGTTCAAAGAGAAAACGAGAAAGAGCAGTGTGTACAATCAGCCAGAGCCCGAATGGTGATTTCCCAAAATAGCCTTACTTTTGTGTTATGAGATATTTATGATGCACTTTATGAGATATTATTGCATGCTAGAGACAGGCTAGGTATTCCATATATTAGGACTAGAGTGGCATGATTTGTGATGCCTTAGCCTAGGAATTGCTGTGATATGCGTCGTGCTTTTGAGTATGTGATGAGTGAGAATATTTGATTGGAATCCTTTAGGGGATTTGAGTAGAGGAGTAATCTAGGGAAGATACTTAGATGAGTATTGTGGTTCTTGGAGAAAAAATAGTTAGAGACCGCGAGGGGAAGAGTTGCAGAGTTCGGTGGTACTTCCGAGGATGAGCAGAGCAAGCGGAGTTATCACCCAGAGTGAGTCATATATATTCTTCGATGCTCGAATGCTGCTTGCTTCGTGCTTTGTGGAACTCTCGATGATGGGTGTCAGCTACCAAGCGAATATGACGATATTCAGGAGGTAGATGGCTGGCATCATTAGGAGCTCTTCAGCAGCTGATGGCAGAAAAGTGTGGGAATCTAAGAAGAGCCTAAGGAGTAACCTTAGCCAGATGAGTGCACTGGCAGGGTAGAGAATTTCGCTGGGGAGCGAGCGCGTGATGGAATTGCTGAACGAGAAGGTCGAGCAGCTAGTTAGGAGCTCCGGGATAGTCCGTGTGGAAAGTATGGGTAGATGTGGCAGGTAGTATGGGCCCGTACTACTGAAAGCAGAGGACCCATACTTGATACAGGGAGTATTCTGAAGATTCTAATGAGCGTATTAAGGAGTAATGTATGGTTCGAGTACCGTACATCAGAGCAGATTGAGGAGTGATGTTATGGTTCGAGTACCATACATTGGAGCGGATTGAGGAGTGATGTTATGGTTGAGTACCATACATCGGAGCAGATTGAGGAGTGATGTTATGGTTGAGTACCATACATCGAAGCAGATTGAGGAGTGATGATATGGTTGAGTACCATACATCGGAGCAGATTGAGGAGTGATGTTATGGTTCAAGTATCATACATCGGAGCAGATGGAGGAGTGATGCTATGGTTCGGGTACCATACACCGGAGCATATTGAGAAGAGATGTCATGGGATGAGTACCATGGTTCGTAGTGAATGATGCTTGTGATTCTCTGGTTATCCGGTCACGATTGATGAGGTAGAGATTGGACGCTATGGGTTTTAGGCCTGTAGGCAATGATTGAGTTTGGAGAGGCGTCCCTCGAGAGGGAAGTCGAGAGCCTATCAGAGTATTTTGGTAAGGAGTTAGAGGGAGAGGAGAATTTCGGTCTGAGTTGAGCAATCAGTCGATAGAGGAGAGGTCACCTTCTATGTGAGTGGTGCTATTTATGTTCGTGTGCGGAACATGAAAGGCCTGATGTTTTAGTTTTGGGTTTGGGGGTAAACCCTGCAGGTCGTTATTGATGATGATTTCTTCCAGAGTATCAGGTAGCATGTGTGCCGTGAGGCAGTGATTTGTCATGAGCAGATAGTCAATTGGGACTGAGATAGTCGAGGACCACACTAGACCTATTTGAGTATAGTAGGATGTATTATAGTGGTATCAGTGGGGAGTACAGTCGATTTTAGCAGTGCAGAGAGTTTTCTATCTATGTTGGGTGTTGAATATGGGAGTGGGTCCCTGTTCTTGGGATGATCCCGGTGTTGGAGCAATGTTTGATGCGTTGAGGTGAGGGGTACGATGATTTTGTGGTTCGGTCTATGAGCCAGGGATGTCATTGAGCAGTTGAGTTGTTTGGTACTTGATTGGTACGAGATTTGGAACGACTAGAGGCAGTCGTGGCGAGAAGTTCTTGAGGAGTTCATCTGAGGATCAGAGTTATGAGATCGATTAATTTCCTTAAAGGGGATTATCGGGTGTTGCGTAGCACTTTCCAGCGGCAGGTGCGTTATTGCTGGTGGAAATAGTTCGTGAGGTTGTTGATGTGTAAGATAGTGATGGTTCGAACCCTAAGTGGGGGAGAACCGGGTGGTTTATTGAGAGAACCAGAGATTGGTGCAAGAGCGGTTAGGAGTTGGATGCAGAACCTGCGGCTTGGATTCATGAGATCAGGGTCATGGGTGATTAAGGAAGGTGCAGGGCGAGATAATGCATGTGATATATGTCTAAGAGAAGGATGGGTGTCTCCACGGCGGGTGGTCAATGATCAGGAATCTGATGGTGGTCAGAGTCGTCTCGAGTGGAAGGCTCGTAATGATGGTATGGGCAATTGAGAACTTCTGGGTTGAGATATGGGTAGCCGATTATCGAGTAGCCAATTCCTAGGCTAGGATGTGTATTCTTTCTTGAATTTTGAGCGGTAGTGGAAAGGGTTTCGGAGGATCATCGGTGTGTTCTGAAGGGTTAGCGCCTTCCTTGTATTCCAATTGAGTGTTTGGATGCACTGAAGTGTGCATCGTGTGATATCAGAAATTATTATGGGATTCAGAGGAAATGTATTGTCGTGAGTGTATGGTATTGGGAGTAAGGGAATCAGTGGTTGTGGCAGGATCTTGTGATGTTCTGTTGGGATATTCCGAGGTATCCGGGTATGATACCTTTATTTCGGAGTTACTCGTAAATCTTGAGTTGAAACGATTTGTGGTGTATCAGGTATCTACGGATCTAGTGGGAGCCCTTCGAGTATGGGCATCCAGGGAGATTATTAAGAGAATGGAACTTCGCAAGGGTGGGCATTTTGATATGTCGATTGCTTCCAGAGTCTGGAATGTGTATTCGAGTCGAGTATGGGTAGCTGCCTGTGATAGTCTGCGGAGCATGAGCTAGTGGAGTTAGAGGGTGTTGTGATACCGTGGGGAGCCGTAGTACTCACTAGTCAGAGAGTGTTGTGATACTGTGGGGAGCCGTAGTACTCACTAGTCAGAGGGTGTTGTGATACTGCGGGGAGCCATAGTACTCACTAGATGGCAAGAGAATGTGATGATGGAATGATCTCCGATCAGTGTATGATGTGGAAAAGTTTTGGGCTTGAGTATCCCTAGTATTGAGTTCTGGAGCCTGGGTGTTGAACCGGGGGCGAGACTGGGGTCACCGTCTCTGTCGGGAGATGCGGTGAGATGCGCAAGGGATATGCGTAGCAGAAACTAGAGATCAGAGTTGAGGCGATCCTCGGTTGGATTGTATTTTCTCGCATGAGGAAAAGAGAATTTTGTGACTTGCGCGCACTGGGCCGGGATAGTGGTCACGAGGAGGAAATTAGTGGGTTATTTGGATCATGATGATGTCTGAGGACACTTCTAAGCGAACGAGCGATTCAGACGCTCGAAGACATGCTTCGGGCATGTGTATTAGATCTCGGAGGGAGTTGCGGCACGTATTTATCTTTGGTTGAGTTATCCTATATCAACAACCATCATTAGTGCATTTGTATGCCACCTTTTGAGCTGTTGTATGGGAGGAGGTGTCGAACCCTCATTTGTTGGGGAGAGGTAGCGCATGGACCCGAGGGCCCTTGCGAGCAGATCCAGAGCATGTGTGATACATGGAGTAGTGGCAAGGTTGGCTAGTGGTTTCCCTGGGTAAGGGAAGAGAAAGGTATGTAACCCCCCCGGGGGGAGTGTTGGTTCACGGAAGTGAAAGTAGTAGTGAGAGTGGATGATTTGGAGTATGGTGGTTGAACATTGTGTCTGTGACAGTGGTATGGAATGACATCATGTTGGGATGTCTGCTGAGGACGCGGAAGGGGTTCCGCGGGAGTAGGGCCAAGAGTCTCAGGATGAATGCAGGGAGGGAGTCGGGGACTCCCAGCTTGATTCTGATCAGGGTATTGGATATGTACTAGTGGTTCATCCTGGGGAGATGTTGGAGGATATCATCAGTGCATCGGGTTTTTCCCAACCCGAGGGTACTGGGCAAGTTCAGCATGCGTATATGATTGCAAGAGGAGAACTCGTGGGAGTTGCTCTGAGATTGAAGAGTGGGTCTTTCTGTCAGCACGGAATGGATAAAGTGGGATTCGGATCGGGGATCCGATGGTTCATGGCTTTCTAGCCCTTATGGGTCAAGCGATTGTTGAGATTTGGAGCAGTGATGCATCTCGGGTAATTCTCGATTGTTGAGTGTGATTATCAGAGGGTACAGCCGGTGCCCGGTTTGAGACGGTGGTCAGGACACCGCAAGGAAAGAGGAAGTGAGTTCGAGTTCGATGGTTATGCTTTGAGGAACCTGGTCCAGTTAGGGCCAGGTGGCGCGTTGTGGGAGTATTTTTGGAATTGAGTTGCCATAGGCTTCGAGGACGAAGCCTAATTTAAGTGGGGGAGAATTGTAACATCCCGAAATATCAAGAGTAGAGTTGAAGGGCTAAAAGAGTAAGTTGTGAAAGAGTGACTCGGAAAGTCCATGGATGGACTCGGCGAGTAGAGTCGCGACTGGGTCGCGTGCTAAGTAGCCGACTCGGCGAGTGAGTGAGGAGGACTCGGCGAGTAGGCGCTGATTGGAGAAAACCCTAATTCTCGGGGTTGAGCCCTATATAAAGAACATTATGTTTTCCTCCCAGCCTCCTTATCACCCCTTGAGCCCCAGAAAACCCTAAATCGTGGAGAAGCACCATTGTTGAGTGGATTGGAGCTTGGAGAAGTAATTGTTGAAGGAATTTTGGGAGATTGAAGGCTTGGAGCAAGGGGCTTTGCTTGGATTCGAATTACATTGCAGTTGGGGCATCTCTTGGAGGTAATATCTCGTTCTTGGGTTGTTATTATGTGTTTCTTCATTTTGGGGTTTGTGGGAACTTGTCTATGGATGTAATGGGAAGTCTAGAGGTTAGATCTGAGGTTGCTACCTCAGATCTGGAAGGGAGAAGAATCAGAGAGCATGAAAGTCCCTGTGTTGGAGTGTTTAGTGAAGCTTTCATGTCCTAAACCCTAGCCCAATGTGCAAATGGCCTAGATCTCTTTGGATTCACGTAAAGTTTGCCACTTTACGTGATGGATGAGTGGTAGGAGGCTAGATCTATGTTTTGGAGCAATTGCATGGCCTGGAATGCTTCTGAATGGATTCAGACCGGTGGTACTCGGCGAGTCACATGGGTGTACTCGACGAGTTGGATAAAGATGGCCTGGAACTCGGCGAGTTGTATGAACAACTCGGCGAGTAGGTTGATGATAGTCTTGGACTCGGCGAGTCTTGTCGAAGAGTCCCGATATTCCCTGGTTGAGTCGAGAATCGGTGAGTCAAGGGATGACTCGGTGAGTTGTGTGCGAGTGGACTCAGAGTTGTTGGACTCGGCGAGTCTCGGAGTGACTTGGCGAGTTAGGTCGCGGATTGAGTGAAGTTCTGATTATAGAAACTCGGCGAGTCATAGAGTTGACTTGGCGAGTAGGGTCAGTCAGGGGTTGACTTTGACTGAGGACTTTGATTTTGACCAAGGGTTGACCGTTGACTTTTAGGGTTTGGTCAGCGATGTGGCCTTTGGGCCAAGAGAGGGGTAAAATAGTCTTTTACCCTTAAGAGGGTGTATTGAGAGGATTGATTCTAGTCTCGAGAGTTATATTCATGAGAGTTTTGCCTCACGTGTTAGGCGGTGGCGAGTTCGAGATCCGAGTATGGAGATATCTGCTTTCTGCTTGCCAGGTGAGTCTTCTCACTATACTTTACCTTGAGTAGGTAACCAGAGTTATGTGACAGAGTATTTGTATGCTATGTATGTTATGTGTTGTACTGCATTATTTCTATGTGATTTATGCTGTGCATGTTTGTAGAGTTGGAACCGAAGGGTTCCTAGAGTTAGAACCGAAAGGTTCACAGAGTTAGAACCTGAGGGTTCACAAAGTTTGGGTGCACGGACCCATAGAGTTATAGCCTCGAGTGGCTTATATGTGTTATGTGTGTGGTATTTTGGGGAACTCACTAAGCTTCGTGCTTACAGTGTTTTGTGTTATGTTGTTTTCAGGTTTCTTTCAGTATCACGGTACAGCACCGGCTTGATTGTACACACCGGAGCAAGAGTCATATTTTGGAGGATCCTGGTTTTCTATGCAAGTGAAAATGGAGCTATGTTTTGTAATTCGATTATGAATGAGATTTTAAACAAGTGTTCTAAGAATAAAATGATTATTTAAAATGAAAATTTTGTCTTGAAATTTACGGTGTTACAGATAGACCTTCGGTCAAGGTACCATCAGCTACGAGTTCATGAAAGTGATGTGTCCAAAACAGCTTTCAGGACTCGATATGGACACTACGAGTTCGTAGTGATGCCTTTTGGTCTAACCAACGCACCGGCGGTGTTCATGGACCTGATGAACCGGGTGTGTCGTCCTTACCTGGACAAGTTTTTCATTGTGTTCATTGATGACATACTCGTCTATTCCCGAAGCGAAGAAGACCACAAACAACATTTGAGGCTAGTGTTGGAAACCCTGTGATCCGAGAAGTTGTACGCGAAATTTTCCAAATGTGAGTTCTAGATTCGGAAGGTAACTTTCCTCGGTCATGTAGTAAGCGAGGAGGGTATTCATGTAGATCTTCCAAGATAAGGGCGATAGAGAATTGGTCAGCACCGAAGACACCCACAGAAATCCGACAATTCTTGGGTCTCACTGGCTATTATCGAAGATTCATCCATAACTTTTGTAGAATCGCCAAACCCTTAACCACTCTAACACAGAAAGGTGTACCCTTTTGTTGGAGTGATAAGCAAGAAACCACATTCCAGACGCTGAAGAAAGCCTTGTGCAACGCGCCTGTTCTGTCCCTACCCGAAGGGACAAAGGACTTCGTTTTCTACTGCGATGCGTCTAATCAAGGCTTAGGTTGTGTGCTTATGCAAAGGGGAAAAGTAATTGCCTATGCTTCTAGACAGTTGAAAGCACACAAGGTCAACTATACCACACACGACTTGGAGTTAGGATCCGTAGTCTTTGCGTTGAAGATTTGGAGACATTACCTCTACGGAACCAAGTACACGATCTTCACCGATCACAAGAGCCTGTAACACATCTTTGACCAGAAAGACTTAAACATGAGACAAAGGCGATGGGTAGAACTACTCAGTGATTATGAGTGTGAAATATGTTACCATCCCGGCAAGGCCAATGTGGTAGCAGATGCCCTTAGCCGAAAGGAGAGTGCAGGCCGTAAAGTGAAGAACCAGATGATGACCATCCATTCCAACCTACCCATGCAAATCCGAGAAGCCCAGTTAGAAGCCCTCAAACCCGAGAATGTGTCGACCGAAGCCTTGAGAGGAATGGAAAAGAAACTTGAGATCAGAGGTGACGGAGTCCATTGTTTCATGGATCGGATCTGGATTCCCAAGTTCGAAGGATTCAGAGAGATAGTTATGGAGGAAGCGCACAGAACTAGATACTCTATTCGCCCGGGCTCTGACAAGATGTACTTAGATCTCAAGAAGCAATATTGGTGGCCAACCATGAAGGCTGAAATAGCTACATTTGTGGGAAAGTGTCTGACTTGCGCCAAGGTAAAAGTTGAGCACTAGAAACCCTCGGGTCTGCTCCAGCAACCTGAGATACCCGAATGGAAATGGGAGATGATCACCATGGATTTCATCACGAAACTACCCAAGTGTCCGAGTGGGTATGATACCATTTGGGTGATTGTCGATCGTTTGACAAAGTCCGCTCATTTCGTTCCGATCAAAGAATCATACAAGATGGATAGACTCGCGCGGATTTTCATCCACGAAGTAGTCCGACTGCACGGTGTACCTGCGTCCATTATCTCTGATCGAGATAGCAAGTTTACCTCCCGAATTTTGGCAGTCTCTTCAGAAAGCTCTTGGAACCAAACTTGATATGAGCACGGCGTATCATCCTCAGACCGATGGACAAAGTGAGAGAACAATCCAAACCCTAGAGGACATGCTTAGGGCATGTGTCATTGACTATGGAAAGTCGTGGGACACACATCTACCTTTAATCGAATTCTCGTACAACAACAGTTACCACACCAGCATTAGGGCTGCCCCGTTTGAAGCCCTATACGGTCGCAAGTGCAGATCCCCTATGTGCTGGGCCGAGGTGGGGGATACACAGTTAGCCAAGAGTCAGGTCCCGGACAGTGTTCTCACTGGTCCTGAAATCATCCGTGAAACCACCGAGAAGATCATCCAAATCCGAGTATGACTGAAAACTTCATGTGATCGCCAGAAGAGTTACGCTGATAACCGTCGGAAACCACTGGAATTCCAGGTTGGAGACCGTGTTTTGTTGAAGGTCTCGCCCTGGAAAGGCACTGTACGCTTTGGTAAGCATGGGAAACTTAATCCGAGGTACATTGGACCTTTCGAGATCCTCGCCAGGATCGGTCCGGTAGCCTATAAACTTAGTTTACCTCACGAGCTCAGTAACATCCACCCCGTCTTCCATGTTTCAAATCTCAAGAAGTGGATATCCGATGAAACCCTAGTGATTCCTTTAGACGAGATCGAGATCGATGAAAACCTCAACTTCGTGGAGGAACCGATCGAAATCATGGATCGAGAAGTCAAACGTACGAAGCAAAGTCGCATCCCGTTAGTGAAGGTTCGCTGGAATGCCAAGCGGGGACAAGAGTTCACTTGGGAGCGGGAAGACTCGATGAAACAGAAATATCCGCAACTCTTTCCAGATCGATGATTTGTATTTTGTCTTATATCTTGTCTTGAATTTCGGGACGAAATTCCCTCTAACAGGGGGGGGGGGGATAATGTAACCACCCGAAATTTCATATCACTTCTTGTAACTCAAATTGTAATCCAATTCGATCAACCAAACGCCATTTCCAAATCCGTTTCCGATTTCGTCAATTAATTAAGTCATTAACTTGTATTAACCTAAAATGACTTAATGGGTGTCCTAATGCCATTTGAAATCATTCTAACACCCCATAATAGTCATCAGAATAATTCTAGAATCGACCATATCGGGTTACGGCAACTTGGTCGGGTGCGACCAAAAGCCCCGCCTAACGCCGGTATCGGGTAGAATTTCGTCATGTCCAATTCCCGAACACTATATAAATGATTCAAAGCTTTCATTTGAAGCTTTTGGCCATTCTTCCATAAACACTTCCAACCTCTCTCCTCATCCATAATCAAAGGTTCAAAAACAAAGATTTAAGGCTCCAAAACAAAGAGGTAACATCCCTAACTTGTTATCTAACCTATTTAGCCTTCAAATTGATGTTTAAATGGAATTCTAGGACCTAGAACATGTGTTTACGGCCAAGGATCAAGCTTGGGCCGTAAACACTTAATAATGGGGTTTTTAAACCAATTAACCCTTCCAAATCATTGTTGGGACTTAGATACAACTTTGAGGCTTACAAATTGAGACTTGAAACACTTAAAACATGAATTTTGAAGGACAAAAGAGAGTTTACGGCCAAGGCTTGTTCTTGGGCCGTAAACTCCTATAAAATGGGGATTAAACACCTTAAATCATGTCTAAATACCTTGTAACTCAACCAATAGCCTTGTGGTAAATCCTATATCCATCTAAAAATAGTTTGGGGGTTTATAACACATGAAAATACCACATATAGGAGTTTACGGCCTAGGCACATACCCTTTGGCCGTAAACTCATGAAACCATGCCAAATGATGCCCCTAATTCACCCAAAGGCTTGGAAAAATTTCTAGAAATCACATGTGATTGTTTTAAGTGTCAAAAATTAATTATTCATGAACATAGGAGAGTTTACGGCCAGAGAACATATGTCTGGGCCGTAAACTCCTAATTTGATGTTATTTGATGTCCAAAAGTGATACAAAGCCTTGGAAAATTAATTAGAATCACAAGTTATTGCTCCTTGTGCCTCAAATCAATTTTTCTTGACCCTAGGAGAGTTTACGGTCGTAAAATCCAAGTTTACAGCCGTAAACTCCCTTTTAAATGGTATTAATCCATTCAAACCATTCCAAGGCATTTTAGTAAGTCATTCCAACAATCCCCAAGTCCAAACAAGCCATTAAACCCTCAAGCCCCGAACCAACGTCCAAACAAGCCAATTTTTCTTGAGGTGTTTAACCTCGTTGGAGTGTAATGTTTCATATAATTAGTAATTGTAAATCTAATTAGATATATATGGGCATTATTTCATTTTACATAGGGACATCGCGAGTAATCAAGCCCCGAACCAACGTCTAGTATCCGAAACCGTCGCCTTTCCGAGTCTGGTGAGTTCATACCCCTACCCTTTTTCACTGTTTTTTTACTGTTTTCAGGGGGAACACAAGCAAAGTACAAGGGTTTCTTGTACTCAAAAACTTGTTTTCGTGTGTGTGTTTCAAATTTTATATGCTTTAAATACTGATTGACACAATTGGTAACCATTTGAGCATGCAGATCACGTAAACATTTATTTGCGAAATGGGTTTTATAAACTGTTATGTTTTATATATTTCACAAATGTTTTCCACATTTTATCAGTTAAAAGCATGACATTAGAACATATGAACATGAAACTTGTACACTGTTTGTCCTCGGTAACACTCCTCAGATATACATGAGTGGAGGACTATCATATTATTACTAGTAAATTTGTTATTCCTATATGATTGGAGACACGTCCTCGGCGAACACTCCACAGAGATACGCGAGTGGAGGACTACACCCGTAACCAGAATCTCTGGGATTTAGAGAGCGTGACTTGAGTGTATAGATCTATACGGGGCTGACTACCCCACACTTGGCTGCTAGCTACAGCCGAACCGAAATGGTTCAAGGGTGACGAAAGTCATAAGGATGTGGACGACTTATTGCCACAAGTTCAGTCTATAGTATGGTTATGGAACTCGCAATTAGGATAACAGAGATTTACTTATAGTAATAATGAATACATCTTTTACATTGATAACCAACATTCAGGAAAGCATGGGGCTTTCCTGGGGAAAACATTTACATAACTAGAAAAGTGTAACAAACTGGATAACCTTACATCTTTTACAATTGGTAATATACAATCAGGAAAGTATGGGACTTTCCTGGGGATCCATTGGTACATAACCAGAACAGAATAACAAAACAGATAACCCAAATGTACATTTTCACAAGGGTAAACATGTTTTCAGTGTACAACTTTACTTTACATAATGTGAAACAACCAACCAACCAATTTTTTTTTAAGAAAATGTGGGATTTTCTTGGCGTGTGTTACATTTTCAGAAACAGAAAGGAAACATGAACATTTTCCAAAACAAAAACTACTTATGAACTCTCCAGCGTTATGCTGATTTTCAAACCGCTTGTGTTCTCAGGTCATTGATAGAACCGGTACCCGAAGATCCACTTGATCCAGGTTGGAGTGCGTACAAGACCCGTTCGTTTTGTTTCTATATGTATACTATGTATCACAAACTGTACTACTTTACTTTTGAAACAATTGTAAAACTTTTATATGTAATGTAATGGTTGTTCTACTTTACTTACTATGTACATTGGATTTGATACTCAACGTGGAGTCAACCCCGGAAATATTTTCGCCTTCGGTTTTCGGGGTGTGACACTTATGGATAATCAGGAAGGTGTATAATTACCAGGTTTAAGATAATCTTGGGTTTGGGCTTATCTAGGGTTTCCTGACTGCACTATAAATATGGATGATACCGTATGAATTTTGGCCACTTCTTCTTGAAGTGTACCAGCCGAAAATTTGCTTCCTCTCTTCTTCTCCATAATCTTCTTAAATTTCTAGCGGTGGGTGTGATCCATTAGAGGCATGGCGATTGTGACGCTTGTTCTCAAAGTCTCAACAACACTAAAGGATTTAGATTTTTATTACTATATAACAATCAAATATATGTTTTTTAATCCTTATTATGTAATTTTGACTATATACTAGTGTTATAGGGTTTACACATTGTTGTTCACATGGTATGTTTAATTAGAGAAAACACAGATCAATTTTAGGGTTGCATGCACACATAACATTTTTTGTTATGCTCAAAACCCATCACTTCTCTCCTCAAGTCTTCTTATTTACTATGGTTTGAGTACAAACCGTTGGAGGCATTAGAGTTATGGTGCTTGCTTTCCAAGACATTTGAAGAATGTAATTGGTTTGATAATTTGCTATAATAATCAAAAGGCATGTAAACCCTAATCCCTGGTTAATTTCGATTATAGTAAGGCCTGGTTCTTGATGTTCATTATATTATAGCGATCAAGAAGGAAAACTTAGATTCAACTAGGTTACGAGTGAACTTCAAGGTTAAGTTATTTTGCCTCATGCTTTGATTTATAAACTATTGTAGGGTTTCAAAGCACTCCATGGATGATGACAATGGGCCCCTTTGATGAAGTGTAGGTTAAAAGCCCAAGACTTGTCTTTTCCCTATAAATAGTCATGTATTATTCATTATTAGGGTTAGAGTGAGAGAAAATGTAGTCGCCACGTGAGGTTTCTTATGTGTGTTAGATTCTTTAATCTATGCTGAAAGTGTAATTTATTCCTCATAATTCAATAAATCGAGTGATCATTCGACCTAATCTTCATATTTGTGTTTGTTCTTATTTTCTGCATCTTGTTCATCAAATCTCAATTAGGGTTTTATTCCCAACAAGTGGTATCAGAGCGGGTCTTTGAAGATCTATTGATTTTTGAAGTATCGGTTCTTGATTTGATGGTTTTTTTCACGAGTTATTGAAGATTATTGGTGTTTTGGCGTCTTGGAATCAAAATTATGTTCAAGCAACTGTTCATGAAAACTTATGTTTTGTGTTACTGTTCATCTGGGTAATTTTTTTAATCCATCTTGTATTTTTTATTCATTCTCATAATTGGATCTGACATTAGTGTAATCCAAAATCAATATACTGTCGATAGATCAGTTTCCTTTGTTTTGAGCCATTGATTCGATTCTTTACTGTTCTTGATCCACTACCTAAGCCTTATTTTCTTTAAAACACCGTTTGCGTCCCTTATTTTATATTATATTCATCTTGTTCAATCATTAGGGTTTGTAGAAATCAACAATTGATGATTATTTATTAATTATCTGAGGTTATTGTTTGTTATCGTGTGTTTGTCAATTCTCATGAATCGATTCCTTTCCGTTTTATCCAAGATCATTTTTTATTGATTTTCTCATTCCAATTCATATAATCGATTTGATTTTTTGATTGATTTGATTCATGTTGAACTTGGAATATTCTGACGATATTGTTCTATTTGTGAATGAAATCGATCTTTGGCGAATCGATTGGGTATTTGTTGATTGCAAATTTTGAAGACTTATGTTGAACAGATGAAGAACGGGTGAACAAGATTGAATCTCGATTTGGCTGGTGAAAACCGAAAATCAAAATCAGATCAAAAGGTTTAAAGTTGAAATTGGAACCATAAAATCACTTCGTTGGAACAGAAATCGGATCTAAGGAGATAAGGCGTCAAAGTCGGATCTTGAATCGTGTTTGGTATTTGATTGGAATAGAAGGAATTAATTTGATCTTATACGGAATCAATCTTTGCAAATGATTTTGGAATTAGAATTGCCGCTCGGAATCGGAATCGTGATTTGGTAATTACAATCGGAACGAATGTAATGGGATTCGCAATCGGAATTATTTAGTTTGGTAATCGGAACTTTTGGCATCTCAGTTGATTGACTTTTCGAATGATCTGTTTTGATCTCGCAATCAAAATGAAGGAATCGGTACTGAAACTTTTGCCGTGTCTGACGTTAATCAAACAAATTGGGAAGAAGATAGTAAAGTTTCATTTTTCCACCCTGCAACTTCAACAAATTGACACTTTTGGTCCCTATTGTTTTCACAGTTTAGCATTTTTGGACCATTTCCAGATTTTGTTACAAATAAAGGGGAATATGGTGCAGATTTTTTAATTTTGTCCCCTAAATTTCAGCAAGTGACAATTTTAGCCCATTTTTCGAAAAAGTTTACAAATTTGAGGGCTGGTGAACAGTTTTGAATTCTTTAATGCACATATTTTCTCGTGAATAGAAAAATTAAAGATTCCATCAAGTCTTGGCGGTTCGGAAAGTCGTTTTTCGTGATAATGTCAAAATTTCATGACTTTTTCGGATTTTATACTTCATTGTATATATCATTTTGTTGCGGGGGAGCACATTAATTTTTATCCATTCAAGATTATTCTCATGACCATTTGAAGGCTTTATAATCATGTTTTTTATTATAAATCGGGGGAGAATTTGGTATGGCCATTCGAAATTGGATTTGTGACTTTCCAAATTTGAAGATTTTTGATAAAGCTTGTGGTAGAATTATGAAGGTAGCTTTTACAGTGGAAGTTCTTCATCGAGCTCTGCTAAAGCTTTTACAGATCCTTTATAGTAGAAGTTCTTCATCGAGCTCGGCTAAGGACTTGTTATATCTCCGACTTCTAGTATTTTCTCGATCAAGTGGCGTTACGAGTCTTAAAATTTGGGTTGTTACATGATAATTTTTGGTGGCTTATATCATTAGCTTATTTGAAGATCATTGTGACTTGGAGGGGGAGCTCTTCAAAGACAAGAATTGATTCGGTTTCTTTGTTTTGAAATGGGTTTTTAAGGCGGGCTTGGTTTTCATGAAGATTTTTTTGGGATTACATTCGAAAATGAAGTTTAAAGACATTACTTCAGTGCATGATTTATATATCCTAGAGCCCGTGTTTGAAGAGTATTGAAGAATCACGATTCATAGATTGCTTTATCTATTCCTCGTTGCAAGATCTTTTTATTCGCTAGATGCTTGTTTTGGAAGTTAAAGCATTATCATCCATTCCATACTTTGAGGGGGAGATTGTAGGGTTTCAAAGCACTCCATGGATGATGGCAATGGGCCCCTTTGATGAAGTGTAGGTTAAAAGCCCAAGACTTGTCTTTTCCCTATAAATAGTCATGTATTATTCATTATTAGGGTTAAGAGTGAGAGAAAATGTAGTCGCCACGTGAGGTTTCTTATGTAGTGTTAGATTCTTTAATCTATGCTGAAAGTGTAATTTATTCCTCATAATTCAATAAATCGAGTGATCATTCGACCTAATCTTCATATTTGTGTTTGTTCTTATTTTCTGCATCTTGTTCATCAAATCTCAATTAGGGTTTTATTCCCAACAACTATATAACCTATCAGTGGTCTCAGAGCCATAATTTTCTGTTGGTTGTGCATAAAATGAATAGATCAGAGAATTAGGGTTTATCGAAAATAAACCCTAGCCCATGAGATTTTTAACTTTGCTAGGGTTTCTTGAAACCCTAGCCTCCCTAACCATACTTTCAATAATGGGGGAGTTCGTTTAGGGTTTATCATGTTTCCTTATTTATTATTTTAAATGACTTAAAATTTGAATAATTGAACCTAATATACCCAACCCTAATTTTCGAAAATTAGAAAGGTTTGGATTATGATTAAATTTGAATTATTTCATTGATTGTTTAATAGAAAATAATTATTTAATCCATAAATGATTTAAATTAAGTTAATTAATTGTTTAATTAAAAGATAAATATTAAATCATATTTGGTTTAAATTTTAAATGATTTAAAGTTTATTTTAGATGATTAACATTTAAACCTCATATTTTGAAAAGTTTTAAAATACACCTTATACTATATATGATTAAATGTTTAATATATTATATGTATAAAAAAAGGCATTCGAATCGCTAATACGCCACATTCACGAAGCCATGCTATGAAAAGGCTGTAAGGAAATGGCATACAAAATGGTCGTTGAATGAATGTCCGCTCTCACCCACCACTCTCATGTGTGGCGGAGGGTCATTAGCTGAACGAGTTTGATAGAACATAATCTCATTAAAAGTCTAATTCTTTGAAAATGCACATCGTTCTGTATAAGTCATGAGTGAATCATGCGTAGCTAACCGACATACTAATTTGGGACTATAAAGTTGATATGGTGGCACAAGTCGAAAATTATCATTGTTAATGGAGCGTGTTTGGTTTACCGGAACATTAATTTGAGATGATAAATGACATTGAGGTTGTCAAGCGTGTTTGGATGGTTATTCACATCTTGTTTGTGATCCCCGGTATCCCAGTCACAATAGAAGAGCATAATATGAGATTAAACATGCCATTTATAAGATTCAATGAATCTCAAAAGATCTAGGACTTTCATATATTCAAATTGGTGAAATGTTTTACCTACCCTCATAAATATGCAATAAGACTACGACATCCCTCTTCTTGATTGTGAATTGTATAATGGATCCTAGCCTGGAATATTTGTTTTAGGTTAAAATATTAAGGATTTATCTCAACTAACTAAAACTATCAATCTCTTATATAGATGACTACTCCGAGAGATGCTAATGCTGGTCAATCTTCCACAAACAACTCGAACTTCACTCTTTTACCGATCCTCTCTAAGGAAAAGCTAGTTGGTCCATAATACATGGGCTGGACGCAAAATCTAAAAATGACTCTTTGATATGAGGGAAAAGAGTATCTCCTCGATAAACCTCTACTCGAAATCGATGAGTCAACTGCTACTCCACAGGAACAGGCTGCCTACAAACAAAAATATGACGATGCAACAAATGTGGATTACATAATGGTTGCAACCATGATCTTGAATTTCAAAAGTTCTATGAGGACTCTTTTTAATAGGAGTTGTGATTAGATTTTGTTGAAAAGCTTCACAAGAAACAACATCAATAGATGTATGAGGTTGTCAAGGCATTAATAAGTTGAAGGAAGCAGAATCTGTCTGCAATCTTATGCAAAGAATGCAAATATATGTGGAGCGGTTGGAAAAGCTCAATATGTATTTTGACAGGGAGTTGGCCGTTGAAATGGTCCTGAACTCCTTGCCTCCCAATTATGATCAGTTTATCTGAACTTATCATTTGAACAACATAGAGACCATATTGACCCAATTCCACAACTTGCTGCAGACATATGAATCACGGATGAAGAAAACTTAGGCTCTTTCTGATATAAGTGCTCCTATCATTGCCATTGGAAAAAACATAGGAATGAAGAGGAATGCAAATCCTCAATCAAACTAGAAAGGCAAGGACCATGCTAGAACGTCTGGCAGTGGGTCCAAGGCAAAAACCACTTCAGATATTCCTACTGTTAGTGACCCTAAAGAGGTCACCTGCTACTATTTCAACGAAAAAGGGCATTAGAAAAGAAGTTTCCTCAAATTCTTGTAGAACATCAAGGATGGCAAGGTTAAGCCATCGTCGGTAGGTATGTACACTATTCAAGTCAATAACTCACAACTTACTCATTATTGGGTCCTTGATACGGGATGTGGTTTCTACATTTCATATGATTTGCAGGGGCTAAGAGAAAGTGAGGAGGTGGAGCATGGAAGAATAAATCTAATCACGGGGAATAGACGATCTTCACCTATTACCAAGATTAGAACTTATGTTCTTATGCTTGGTGGTAATGTTAGAATACAATTGATTAATTTTTCTATTCGTCATAAATGATAGGAAACCTTATTTCTTTTCCTGCATTATACATACAAGGTTTCCAATATTCATTTGATAATGTAAGTGGTGTTTAAAGATTTACCTTGTAATGGTGTGTATGAAATTCTTATTTGTGGTGATAGCTTAGGAAACAGTGTATTTCATATTGATTCGTCTAATGGTGTTGACAAAGCATGGTTGTGGCACTGTCGTCTTGGTCACATTAACAAAAAACACATTTCCCAACTCCAAAAGGACGGGGTGTTGGAATCATTTGACTTAACGAAATATGATGAATGCAAGTCTTGTCTTTTAGGTAAGATAACACAATCACCATTCACTAGAACATGTGAAAGAGGTGATGGATTGTTGGATCTTATCCATACTTATGTATGTGCACCCTTCAGAGCTTGCTCCAAGGGATGAAAAACGATACTACATGACGTTTACGAACGATTATAGTATATATGAATATATTTACTTAATAAAAAATAAATCAGAAAACTTTGAAAAGTTTAGAGAGTTTAGACACGAGGTCGAGAATCTATTGGGGAATAATATAAAGATGTTATGATCTGATAGAGGTAGAGAGTATCTTAGTATTGAGTTCCAACACTACCTCAAGAAATGTTGAATAGTTTCACAATTTAATCCATCTTGAACACCAAAACTTAATGGTGTGGCTGAGAGGAGAAATCAAACCTTGTTAGACATGGGTCGTTCCATGATGAGTCGAGTTTCCCTTCCTATGTCTTTCTGGGGGTATGCCTTAGAGACAGACGGTGACATCCTAAATCTTGTTCATACTAAGAAGGTTGCCAAAACTCTTCACAAGATGTGGACAAGGAAAATTCCCACGTTGGCACATCTCAAGGTTTGAGGTTGTGAGGCTCTCATGAGACGGGAAACTCATGTCAAGTTAGATTTAACGCCCCAAAAATCCTTCTGTTAACGACGTTAACCTTCCGTTACTCGAGAATTAACTCTAGTAAAGCTATTTTGATTCTAAGAGTATTAAAGTGGAATACTTAAAAAAATTAATTAATATCTAAAAGAAGTAATTTATATTTATTGCGCATATAATTAAATTAGAAGATTTTGAGCGAAATCAAGGAAAAATATAATTCATTAAAGGGTTTAATAGGAATTGAGGGGCTAAGGTGTCATAAAAGGAAACTTAATTTGTAAATTCGTTAGGGTTATGAGTGTTTAGGGTTTACCTATGACACTTAAAGGGCTTAGTTGGAAAAAAAAACCCCATAAAGGAAGCGACATGTTTTATGCACTATTAAGGATTCTTTTGTTTTTTTATTACGTGCGATTAAGGGGGGTTCCATCGATCGTTTTTCTTTTTTTGTTGACACTCATGTGTGTTCGTGTAGGTAGAACGAGGAAGAGAGTGTTGGTGGGTGATATGTGCATATTTAGTTCATATTAAGTGTAGATTTTTATTCCTTTATTAGCTAATTTATTGCATTTCATGGACAAAAGGTACTTAAAAGTGTTTGAATTATATTTTCAGTCCAAAAGTGAAGTTCGGAAGCAAAAGGAAACAGGAGAAGTGGTTGAGAGCTTGGGAATTGAACAAAGAAGAAAAACACTAAAAACAACACCTACTCGACGAGTAGGGTCGACTACTCGGTGAGTCGAAGCAAATATTCTAGAAGATAAAGACTCGAAGACCCAGAGACTTATCGCATACGGGGAATGAGAGATGGAATCGACGAGTCGACACCTGACACAACGAGTCGTTTCGCATATATAAAGATAACTTCTCAGAACGATGGAAGAGAATTCGGGAACCATTCTGGAGAGGTTAGCTGCGATTGAAAAGTCAGAAAAACCCTAGAAGACGAAGATACAAGCTAGAATCCAATTCCAAAGAAGATTTGAGGCAAATTTCATCATTCTACTTAATCTTTTGTTTTTCATTATGGTTAAACAATTAGAATTTGTTTGTTTGCTGTTATTTACTTCAATCATGAGCTAAAAGTCTTAAACTTCTGTTTGGGGATACAAAATTGATACTATGGTTTGATTATTGGTAGGATTAATTCAATGATGGTGATTTTTGTTATTTTAGCTTGCTAAAGAACCTTGTGTGTGAATGATAATTAATTTTCTGTTAATAGGAAGGTAATTGAATAGCATGAACATCTTTTGATTATCAACCTTGTATGCTATGTGACCACTTTGTCATATGTCTAGGATTAATGAACATGAAACTAGAATTAATAAGAAAATTGAGTAAATTCGTGTGTGAGCTTGTGTGATAGCTTGTGTGATGACCATCAACAAGATGTTAATTAAAGGACCAAATTAGTTAACTATTACAAGTCTAAATTAACCCGAATAATTAATCTATTGAATTTAATTAAATTAGACAACTGATCACTGTTTAAGTTAGTTTATTTGCTAAGGATTAGTGTAGCGAATGCGAATCTAATCACTTGAATCGGTAACCAACAAAAGAGTTAACCCATTGCACCATTACCTTGAAATCAACCATAGGATCAATTGAGTTGAACTAAATAGAAGTTCCTTTCCATTATTGAATCTAGTTAAATCTTTGTTTTTCTAGTTTTTAGACTAGGTAATAGTTAGTAAGTTTCTAGTCTTGTAAAACTAGAGAAAACCCCCTACTTATTAATTAATTTAGATATAATTAGATTTTAGTTTTAATTTACCTTTCCCTGTGTTCGATACCCTAGTTATTTAACTATACCACAATTGATAGGTCCACTGCCTTTGTGTGTTTATTTTATAATTAAAAGTAGCTTTAAAACTAAGTGAGTTTGCACACATCAAGTTTTTGGCGCCGTTGCCGGGGAACGGTTCTAAAATTAACGTTAAATTCTAATTTAATCGATCCTTTGTGTGGGATTTATCTTACACAAAGTTAATTAAAAGGTAATTTAGTAAGTAGTATAAGTTTTAATAAAAAATCCGTTTTTAAAAGTAACTAGAAAATTTTTCTGTTTTTGCCTTGAACTCGTTGAGTGCACTCGTGCCGACTCGGCGAGTACATCGCTGTTTACAGTTTTAATTTTTTATTTTATTTTTGTTCTTTTTATGTGTTTTTTTTTGTTTTGTTTACAATTGTTTCATGACCCAAGGATCTGATACACCTCTGGTCCCTCCTATTGAAGACCCGGAATCCGCACTAAGGAGGAGCAAAGGAAAAACCGTTGGAGAATCCGTTTCTTCAAAGAACTCGCCACTCAAAAACCTCAAGTCCGTTTTCAGCAAGAAGAGGAGCAGCAAATCAGGAGCATCCAGTGCCTCTTTGACAATCGGAGACCCAATTCAAGAAGACACCAAGTACGAGACCGACGAAGAAGAAGAACCCACATACGAGCACGAATCCGAGTTTAAAGACGATTTAGTTATCACTATGGCTAATATCGATGAAGTCCCCATGGGGGAATGGAAGAAGAGGATGCGCGATGACACAGGCCCGAGACTTGTGCAGCCCACAATTCCCGCAACTGCTACTTTTGAACTAAAGGGCCATATTCTCGCTTAACTCAAGGAGATTCCTTTTGATGGGAAGGACCACAAAGACGCCTACAAGAACTTGGATGAAGTAAATGATGTGGCTGACTACTTCAATGTACCGAATGTTCCACGCGAGACACAGCTTCTTCGCATGCTTCCAGTCACGTTGAAGGGTGCTTCAAAGGATTGGCTCAAGTCACTTCCTCCCGGATCGGTCACCACATGGGCCAAGATGAAAGAAGAATTCATAGACCACTTTTGCCCACCTTCCAAAATTGCTAAGTTGAAGAAAGCCATTGCCAACTTCGAGCAACAACCCGGAGAATCTCTTTATGAAGCTTGGGAAAGGTACAAGAGCTTGCTTAGAAATTGCCCACACCATGACCTCAATAGCCAACAAGAGGTCTCCATCTTTTATGATGGAGTCAATGTCACCACAAGGCAATTGCTCGATTCACAAGGCCCGCTCACGAAGAAGGCACCCACGGTAATCATGGAATTAATTGAAGAATTGTCTAAGCATTCTAGAGAATACCGCAATCCAAGAAACGAAGTAAGTAGGGGGTAGTGAACTCGGCAAACGATAGCATGGCGACGGTAATAACTAAGCTCGATAGTCTATATAGAAGGATGACAAAAATGGATCAAACAATCCATGCTATTCGAGTTGGATGTGAGAATTGTAGAGGGCGCCATCTCATAAAAGATTGTGATTTGGATGAAAATGCAAATAAGAAAGCTCAAGTGTTCTACTCAAGTGGCGATCGATACGACGAGAATTGGCGGAAACCGAAGAAGGAATGGCTCCCATACAAAGAATACAAGAAGGCTAAGGAGGATAAATACAAGCAGAAGGAGAGGGGATTTTATCAAAAGGAAGAATCGGTAATGGAAAAGAAAGCCGATTTAGAAGAATTGTTCACTAGATTCATAGCGGCGTCCTAAAAGAGACACAATGATCACGATGCTGCAATACACGAGACCAGAAATATGCTAAGGAATCAGCAGGCATCCATTCTCAACATTGAGAAATAGCTGGGACAACTTGCACATCAAGTGAACGAAAGAAGACCAGGTCAACTTCCAAGTAACACCGAAAACAATCCGAGAATGGAGAATGTGGCTGCAGTGACTTCCAATGATGAAGAGCTAAAAAAGATACTTAATATGCTTTGAAATATTCAATTACAGTAAAAATGGGAGCTGGAATGCAAATGGAAGAGAATGGAACTGAAAAGATGCAAAAAGGATATTGCTGGCAGATTGACCCCTCTTCAGTGTTTCGGGTATATCTAATGACTCATAAGACCAATTGACGAGATTCAAGATGTTCAAAGAACTAGACGAAATTTCCTATGACTTATGTGAGAGGGACTTTTGGCTAATTCAACACTTATCTTATCCAAAATCGGACTTGAAGATGAAGCATAAAAGCTAGACGGAAATTCCCTCCAAGTTACTTATTCCCCAAGCACCAGTTATCTTATTTTTATTTGCTTAATCCCTAAGACACCATTAGTTTCCTTATTCCAATCCAACTCTAATATTCCATATAAATTCCATCTCCATCAAATATAAATACCCCATATCATTCCACCATTTTCATAATCTATGATATTCCACTTCGACTTCTGCAACAAGAAAACTTCATAGTTGCCGTTTTGAGGGTCTAGAAGGCGGCCGGAAGGCCGTTAAGCTTATAGGAGCAAAGATATAAAGGATTAGAGAGCGGATTCGTGTCGGTAATCATGTGGTTTGTTATCGTGACCATGTTTAGCATTCCACTATGATACTACTATGTTTTTACTTTCTGATTTTGGTATCAAAACCATTTGCTTAGAGTTTACGTTTAGATAAAACCTTGATTTGTGGATTAATTGCTATATTGGATTGTTTTATTTGTGTTTAATTTATCTTTTTAAGCTTGTTAAAAGATCCTCATGTGTTAATGACAATTATTTTCTTTTAATTATTAAGTATATCGAGTTGTATGAACTTCTGCTTGATTGCTTGCCAGTTATGATTTGATGACCATCAAGATTATATGACTAGGAATAGTGAACATAAAACTAGGGTTAACTAGGAAATAAGTAAATTAATGTGTGAGCATATGTGAAAACCATCCACATATTAGCTAATTGAATTAACCAATTCGATTAACTATTATTACAAGTCTTGCTTGATACGAACTGAACACTAGGAAACATGTTAGTTTAATCAATTGATCACTACTTGAATTGACTTGTTTGCTAAAGGATTAGTAATAATGAACATGAACCTAATCATTTTAGAAATCGGTGAACATGAATAAATAAATCTGTGTGTGCAATTGTCTATGATTTTAAGGTGTAATTTGTCTAAACTAAAGTACCTAAAGAGATTTGTCTCCCTGCCAGTTTATCGAGATTTGCTATTTAGTAATTCGTTTGAGATTTAATTACACATGTATTATTCCTTTCGTATGTTTTGTAACCTATAATCAAATATTTCAAATTAATTCACTACCGTTCCCCTTGTGTTCGACACCCTTGCTTATCAAAGTTATACTATACTCGATCGGGTTCACTGCCTGTAAGGTGTGGTTTAGTTGCGATAAATTAGGACTTATAAATAAAATATAATGCATTAAATATTCACATCAAGTTTTTGGCGCCGTTGCCGGGGAACGATTTTCAATTAATTTAGTTTATTTGATTATTCGTTATTTGTTTTTATTTTTTTATTTTTATTTTTATTTTTATTTTATTTTCGTTGATATTATGTCACTTGTCGGGAAGGTTTTTGTTCTTCTGTGCAGGAATTCGTGATCATACACATTGTTTGCTTTGATTTTTTGCATGGGTTTCGAGATTGCAAGCTATTAGGGAATTCTTGACTTGTTTAGTCTACTACTTTGTTGATTTCTCCAACTCAATCTATGAGGTGTAGTATAGCAAGGTGTGTCGTGGTGGTTAAGTGGAAGACCGAGCTCTTTATGTTCTTGACTAGTTTGGTCACTTCTTGTTTTACTTTTGGTTAATGGTGCAAAGAAAACAAAGGAAATAGTCTGACAGGTCCCGAAAGATTTTGTTTTCACAAACCACTTCTTGCATGCAGGGGATTTAATCACAAGACAAGGATAATGACAAATCCAAACTCATATGGACTGAACTCAATCTTAATTTCTTGCCACTTGGCAGCTCAAGGGCCTGCCATTGCTTCCAAGTTGTTGTGCAACAAAATTGAGAACTCTAAGAGCTCATATGCAAAGCCAACTTTAACTGGAATGGGCACATAATATGTCAACACGATAGGTTATAAACCTCAAGATGTGTGCTAGTGAAGAACTTCAGGTTTTATTCTTGATTAGTTCTTGAGACTTTCAAGACCTTTAAGACTCCCACTGTCCTCTTGACATATAAGACTTTCTTGTCAGATATTCAAGAGATAGTGTGGATCCTAATCAAGACAAACACTTCACACAATTGGCCTAAGTTGGTCTTTGTTTGATCCAAACCATCACAACTTACCAATTTCAAATGTACAAGAGTAGAAAACTTTTACTCTTACATTTGACAAGTGTTTTAAACCTTCTTTAAGACATGTCACTCAAATTACAATCTTGGAGTATGACTCTAAGACTTGTATTGGAACGAAGTATGATTCATCTTCTTGATTTAGCCATTTCAACAATTCAAGTTCCTCTTCATAGTCATAAGAATGCACTTAGATTTCCTTAGAGAAGTAATCGTGCTATGGTTTCTTAATCATTAACATGATCACAAAACTGATACTAAAGTACTCTCCCATCTTTTCAGATTTGAGAAACTTTTATCTTTCTGCCTAAGTTGATTCTTCTTATTCGCTCAACCTTACATAGTAACCTTTTCCAATGTCTCAGAGTTACACTTAAGCTTATAAGTATAATCATATTTACTGAACTTAAGTAAATTATGACGAATAATCTTATCGATCTTTTGTGGTGGACTTGACCAGTGCACAAGAATGTGTACTCGATTCCTTAGTCTATCACTTTACTCACATATACATGTGAGCAAGTAATTAGTCTTAATTTTCCAAGACTTGAAAGTTCTCATTCATCATGCTATACAACTTGCATGATTCCAAGTTCCTGTCCAATTGAAACTTGGGTGATGAGAATCTTTCCTTATTTGGTAAATTTAGACATTACCACAAATGAAAGAATCAATTTCATATTGTACTCTTTCTATTATTGGAATCATATAAGCAACAATTTTTCCTCAGATGCTATTGTAAGGATATTTTAAAATAAATAAAATCATCATTTTTTCCTTTTATTTTAAAAACTTTGTGGAAAAACTTATCCTTACAATCCATATGAAAACTAGTTGTTATCTATTCCTAAGCAATATCTCATAACTCCTAAGAAGTAGCTCAAGAATCCAATCTTCAAACTATGCGATAGAGATCCATCTACGCAATCAGACTCAACATATTCTTTCTTTAAGTTTCTTCACTTTTCTTTGATTCTTAAAACATCACCATGTGACCTACTCACATCATGTACCAGAAATCTCAGAATAGAAACTTAGCAGAGTTAGACAGTGGACTTTACCTGAAGTAGAGTCAAACTTTTTGACTTTAACATCCTTAGGTAAATTTAGCAGCTTCGCAATTAATGCCCTTTCCTTTGGCAATGGACCCTTGATAATGAGACTATCTCATACTTAGCCACTCTCTTTACCATTTGGTCAACCGAGTTGACTATGGACGATCCCTTTCCATTGGGAAGAGAGAGCTTTACTAGATATTCAATGTCATCATTTTCAATGTCCATAAAGTTTTAGGAAGTTGATCTTAGTAAATGGATAAGATCATTAAGGGTCTTGTCTTAGTCTGTTTCATAGGAGTCGCAAAGGAACTCACTATGAGACTTAGAAAGTAGTTGAGCCACCAACTTTCTCAAGACATTGACACCCAACTCTCCCGGCTTGTCAATATGTGACTACATCTCCAAGATGTGATCACACATAGACCTTTGCTTGCCAATAGGGCTTGAGTGACCTTAATCTTTTCAAGAACTTGTGGGTTAGGGAGAATAATTGGAGGAGGTGAAAGAAGTATGATTTCCAAGGGACATCATCTTCATTTAGGAAAGCTTGTTTCATGAGATTTGGGAAGATCATAAATGTCTAAACTAGACATCTTTTGGGAGATATTCAAGATAGTTGATCTAAAGTCCTTAATATGACACCCAATATGAAATATTAAGGCTAGGACCCAACACAAAATTTTTAATAACTTGGAAGAGGTATGCCGTAATCCAAGCTATAAAATATTTGAAGGTAGGTGAATGACGGTTCACCAATTTCGACACAGATAAACGAAATGTATTATTAGGTTTTAATTGGATTTTGAAACTCCTAGATCTTTGAGATTCATTGAACTGTTCAATGGCATGTTTCAATCTCGAGTGTGCCCTTCAAGTTTTGTGACTGGGATGCCGAGGATCACAAAACAAGGTGTGAAGTAACCATGAAAATTACTTGGTACCCTTAAGTGTTTACCCCTCAATCGATGTGCCGGTTAACCACACACGCTCCATCGATACTATGATAAACATTAAGTTACCCTTTGCCTATCTTGTTAAATACGAGTTAGTGCGCTGGTTAACCACACACGCTCCACTAACCGACTTAAACAAAGTGCAAAGTGTAATTTCAAGGATTAGCACCTTATTCACATTTTCCTAAGTAACTAAGATTGGGTATTATTAAGAGTTTACTTACTTTGTATTTATCATTAATACTTTTAATGAAGGGAGAATTATAGTCCTGTCAAACCCATTCGGCTAACGACCCTCCACCAGTCAAGGAAGCGGTGGGTGAGAGTGGACACCCATTAAACTGCCATTTTATAGGCAGTAACCTTATACCCCCCTTATAGACCAGCTTCGTGAATGAGGCCTACTAACGGTAAGACTGACTTTACTCTTATATATATATATATATATATATATATATATATATATATATATATATATATATATATATTATTAACTTATAATATTATAAAGTATAAGGGTTGAATTTTAACTTTCAAAATTCTAAGGTCTAACTTGGAATTAAAGTATTCATAAGTGAAAGCTTTACAAATTCCAAAACTTGAGGGAAAGTTTTGAAACTATTGAAAACTATTTAATTCCATAACTTATGTGTTTAAAGTAGTTTTAATCCAAAAACTCTTCAAGTTCCATAACTTGAGGACAAGTTATGGAAGACTTTAAACTAATAAAAGAATTAACTTTTCTTTATTTTATAATTTATGAAATTAATTAAGGTTACACTTTTTTTTTATTTAATGAGGAGACTCTTGGTCCTCCATAACTTGAGGACAAGTTATGGAGTCATAAAACCACTTAATTAGAACTAGACTCTTCATTTTGTAACCTTTGCCAACTTTTATGAGTTTTATGAAACTTAAATGTGAGTTTTCATATAACTTGAGGACAAGTTACAAAAACACATTTTAGAATCAACTCTTAGATTAATTTGGATTGAAAACAACTATTTCACTCAGCTTTTCTATTAATCTAAGCAACTCATAAGAACAAGATAATTCAAATCAAACTTTTTCATGTAATTAGTCTAAACCTTAAACTAATACAAAACATGAATCTATTGACAATTATCTTTGAAATTGGATTAGCATGAACATTACCACATCAAAAACAAGTTTATAAGTTCAAAAACATCTTAGGGTAATGTTCCTAGTCCAATTCCAGCCAAAAAAGTTGAATTTATGTTGTCTGGAGGTCCAACTCGTCGAGTGCACGAACCAACTCGGCGAGTTGGATGCATTTTGCCTTGGACTCGGCGAGTCCATTCATGGACTCAGCGAGTCTGCTGGGCAGACAGCATCAAAACTCGATTTTTCAGCTTCTATTGCAAGTATAACAAGAAAACAAGCCTAGTCTTTGATACCACTGTTGGGTTTTGAGCATTCTAATACTCCTAAGTGTACATGCAACCCTAAATACCTTGGATCTATTTTTTCTCTATTATACATACAAATATGAACATCCAAGGTATTATCCTAATCTAGCATACAAAACAATGAATATAACAAGATAGAATACATACCTTTTTCATGTAGAAAGTCTTCATGAAGCTTGAGTGCCAAGTGCCTCAAGTGTGACACCTCAAATGGTTCACACAATACCAAATACACTTGGAATAACTTGAGACAATTCTACACTTCATGAAATCGGCTAGCCCTTTCTTACTATCTCTAGTGGCCAATTTTGGTGAATAATATGATGCTTATATAGTGTGTTACAATTAGGGTTACACCATGTAAACCCTAATTGTCATGACCTGTCATTTCCATGACCCATGGGTTATGTAACCTCCATGGAGCATCCATGGAGCATCATATGGGTTTAACCCAACTTGATTATCCATGGAGCTTTGGCCCACTCTATAAGTTATGGATGATTTGCACAATCAACCCATATATTTAATTAGTCTTCTTTTGATCACTTAATTAATCCTAGATTAATTCTTGATCAATACTAATTAAATACTATTATTCTTATTATTAATATACTAGAACTTATAATATATTAATAACCATAAGTGTCTTATTTCTCTCTTTTAGTCTATCTAGGTGCATGATGCCATGTAACCCAAATGGACCATATCGGGTCGGGTTAAGTCTTACCAATTATAGTTATCGACTTTGACATTAATACAACAGCTAGAACCCTAGTTTCTCCATTTTTATGTCTTGACTTTTAGTTGTGATGCCAATCATGTGATTTGATGTTTGTTTCTAATTTCTATCTAGTGAATTTCATTTCGTTTCAATCGAATGTTTGATTTTCATTTGAGTTCTTATTGGCCCTTTGAATTAGGGTTAGATCATTCAAGTTATCTATTTTGCAAAATCTGTAACTGTTTTGTGAAAAAGAGAAAGTAAGAAGCACTAAATTGAGTTCTTTTGAATAATATAGTGTACATAATCTTCACACATTGTTACGTTCCCAAGCTTGTGAGGAGTATTGAATGTTTTTGGGAACATTGACATAAAGTTTAATGAAATCTTTTAATATAACTCTAAGAGCTTGTTTAGATAAGGTTAGTGAGGTTAGGGTTAATCAAAGAGCTTATTTTGGTTAACTAATGTGGTGAGTGGAAAATGTTAGAGCTTCTTAACACTTTCAAGTGCCAATTTAGGTAGAATTTAACAAATATCATGTCATCTTGGAATCACATTGCTAAGTCATTATACATAGAGTTGGAGTGTTTCTTAAATTCTGAATTTATTTCAATTAGTTAACATGTTCCTTGTTTCTTCAATATTTTATTTGAATTATAGTTTACAACCCCCCCCCCCCTTTTTATTTTTCGTGACCAAGGTACCTTGCGCAAAGAGGTATAGACTGATTGTCTCGTGTCTCTTTGGTTCGACCCTGCTTGCCTTGTATTACATATTAGTGCAATATAATAGTGTTCTTTCGGAGTATATTGTACCCTTATCATTTTTTGGGTTTGACAACCTAAAAATTAGTCGAGCTTTACTTCCAATCTCTTTTTGGGGGTATGCCTTAGAGACTGCTACCCATGTTGTTAATCTCGTCCCAACAAAGAAGGTTGCTAAAACACCTCACGAGATGTGGACAAGGAAAGCTCCCTCGTTAGCACATCTCTAGGTTTGGGGCTTTTAATCTTTTATTAGACGAGAGACTCACAAAAATCTTTAACCTCAAAGTGAGAAATATATTTTCATCGGCTACCCACAGAAGTCCTTTAGATATTTGTTCTACAGACCTAGTAAGAACACGATCTTCATAGCACGAAGGGGAGTCTTTTGCGACAGAGAGCTAATATGCAAAGAGGACAGTGGGATTACATATACTCTTGAAGAAATTCGAGAGTCAAATGATTAAGGAACTTCTGAAAATGCTAGCGCTCAACATGAGGAAGAAATTCTAGTTGTACCAATTGACGAGTCATTACCTCTTAAGCATTCCAATTAGTTAGATTTCCACCTGAGTTTTATGGTTTCCATATTACTGCAGATGGTGATAGGTTTATCAGTGATAGTATGCTGGTAAATTTGGATGAAACTTCTAACTACAAGGAACCAATGGCAGGCCCTAAGGCTGCCTAGTGGAAAGAGGCAATGGACAACGAGATCAAGTCCATTTATGACAAGCAAGTTTGGAATTTGGTTGACAATGTACCAAGTCGTAAGACAGTTGGGTGCAAATGGATCTTCAAGAAGAAGATCGATATAGATGGAAAAGTGCACACTTTCAAAGCTCGACTGGTTGCGAAGGGCTTTACTCAAACCCTAGGGGTTGACGATGATGAGACCTTCTCACCAATAGCTAAGATTAAATCTATTAGGGTGATGCTTGCCATCACTACTAGAAAACAACCCTTTAATAACACATAAACAATGACACACACTGATCGAGGACACGCGTTTGTGCATGCCATAAAAAATAGTGTCAGTTTTGTAAAATTTGAAGGATAAAGGACACGCATTTGTGCGTGCCCTAAAATTAGTGTCCAACAAAAAAAATTAAAAACACGGAGGGAACCTATCCTAAAAAGCATGTCGTGTTATCGTGTTGTTTTATAATTTTACTCTATGAACCCGCATTCTTCATTTTTTAATAGCTAGGGGAAATGAAATCCAAAAAATTAAAAACCCCGCCTGTTGTGTCCCCTCCTTCTCCTTCGGTATGATGTAAAATCCTCTACCCATGAAACCCTAATAGCACTGTGTGGCTTTCAATATTTCTCCATTTCGTATTTTTGGAGCTCAGCACCAGCCATATAGAGATCAAAGGTGGCGAATATTCTATTTTCTCCACCATTTTCTCCCTCTTATATGTCTTTATTTCCCTAATCGTTATCGTAAGTGTGAAATCTCTAACTTATAGCTTTAATTTAAACTTTATGTTATTCTAGGTTTATGTTGAACCATAGTAAGAACACGTACTGGATATGGGATACGATTTCATACCGAACGCTTGGGGAACATGTCTTGGATTAGAAGATCCAACGATTTCAAAATTGAACCAACCTTACCTTTATTCGCGTATCTGTAATATAAGACTGACGATTTAGATCATCGATTGAATTTTGGGAACATCGATTAAAGTTTGGGAATGCCGACTTGAACAACGTTTGTGCGTTGGGTACGTCGACTCAATATATGGTAACAAAATCTCCCATTTTCCAGCAATTAATTTTGTATATCTTATTGTAACAAAATCTCTCTCCTTCTCCTTCTCCCTCTCCTTCTCCCTCTTCCTCTCCCTCTCTGTTTTTCTGGAAGACAAAGATTAAGACGAGAAATCGGACACGGAAAGAGAGGGTCTAAGATGTCGTCTCTCAAAAGTTCAGACCATGAGGAAAAATAGGAAACAAAGCATTGTGAAAGATGGGTATGAACCCTTTGCAGACGAAGACAAAGATGAGAAATCGGACACTGACAGAGCGGTCCCGATGGAGATTTTTCGTCGGAGAAACAAGGGAAACCGCCGAGTGAAGAAAAATGGTTGTAACTCACAGGGTTATTTGGTTGTATGTGGTGGTGATATCATGTTGATGATATTGAGCTTTCTCGACGCATACAATGTGGCTTTCATCGCTTGTTGTTTCTCATAGATGGCGTAGAGTTGCTTCCAGTGATACCATTTGGTCTAAAAACGTCGACACACTTATTCTAACTTACTTCTACTTTTTTCTTTTTTGTTTCTTAAATTACTGAATTATTTAACTTTTTTGAACGTATGATAAGTTTATTGTGTTTGATATTGTTTATGTACGAACCCCATAAATTGTGGTATTCATCAAGATTTTCTTTTTCAGAAGTGGTGTTGCTGCGAATAACGTTTGTAGTGCTTAGTATAAGATTATTGCGTGTATCCTTCCCTTGTTGGTAATTATTAATTTGTAGCTTGTTTTCGTTAGTAAGTTATGAAGAGCAAAGTAATGGCAAGTTTATAACAAACTATGGAGGGTATATTCGGAAATTGCAAAGTAGTATGTAGGACATGATTGTCACATGGATAAAGATGATGACCCTTTTGCACTGTTAAGCTAAAGATCATTGATTTCGAATCTTTTAAAATAAGAATCATTAGCATGCACATTGGATCTCATATAAATTGTTTGAATCATGTCACATAATAGTCATCATCGGTAGGATCATCGGTTTATGTAAAAGACCTAATTACCCTCTACCTTGCTTATTTATTAAAGAGCTATGGGCTGATCAAGCTCAAATACCTCGTTTTTCCCTAGGTGAGGGGTTGTCAAGGTTGTCTGCTTACACCTTATCCATTCACGATGGAAAACGGGTAAGACTCTTTAATATATATTGCCATAGCAGTAAAAAGGTAAGCATCAGTAAGTGTGGTCTCAGGTTCAAATCTGGGTATATAACATAAACCCTTTTATTTTATTTTTTATAAAAATTATATTAACAACATTTGTTCTCTCTCAGCTTATGTTCTTTATTAGAGTCGGATCATGAAGAAAGATCTTTGGGATCATGCTTGTGAGTTTCACTTTAGAGAGGCATGCTATTTTTAAATCTCGTGGTGCATTATTAATTAAAGGGATAAATGCAAGAAATAACAACATATTTTAATTTATTTTTTAACTATAACATTTTTTCTTATACAGGTGGTGATAATGCACTTTTTTATGTTTTGTGTTTATGATTAATGTCATCATCACAAGTTTAATGGATTTGGTTACAAAGATTGAGGCTCACAGTGACAATGTTAATGATCTAGCATTCTCCTATCCAAACAAGCAACTCTGCATTGTAACTTCTGGAGATGACATATTGATAAAGGTTTTTATCTTTCAGATTACTTTTTTTCCCATTGGATTTGGCTTGAATTGGAATTCAATCCCATGGAATTCAGTTCCTAACATTTCCTTATTATTAAAAATGACCCAAATACCCATTTTTGAACTCTAATGCATATAAGATGAAGTTTTTTTTACAGGCGTGGGATGCAGGAACAAGGGCTAAATAGTATACATTCGAGGGTCATGAAGAACATGTATATTCTGTATGTCCATATTTTAAGGAAAACATTCAGGTATAACCAAAATCTCTCAAATCAGCCTCTCAACTTTTTCCAAAACTCTTCCACTTTTAACCTTATTTTCTCTTTCTACCAGTTTATTTTCTCAACAGCAACCGATGGCAACATAAAGGCATGGATATATTACAATATTGGTTCAAGAGTGGACTATGAGATTCCATTCCGTTGTGTGTTTATATTTTACAATTCCTTTAAATTCTAATTCCTTAATTTATTAATAATAATGGCTCATAACTTTTACCAAATCAGCATGGGTTTAGGATACTAAGAACAATGGATAATAGTGCTTTTGATGACTTCTGAGTCGCATCTGCATCTTCCATGTAGGAAAAAAGATTATACTCTTTTCCTTTTTTGCCCTTGGTTTTATAAATAATAACATATATACTAAACACTCTTATAGGTCTGACTGCAATGATGCCAACATTTGGTGGTGCTAATGCACCTAGTGGATAAAGCATGACGAAAAGTTTGTAGATCTCTATAGCATGCCGGTTCTTGAAAAATGTAAGCATCTTTCACCATTTCAGTTTTCCATATCTCAAAGGATTAAATCATTACATACACATTTATGAAAAATTCACCCATTTCATGCAACAAACCGGTTTTTAGATGAAGTATGCAACCATGCTTTATTCTTGAATTAAAATATCCAACATTATAACAAGACCATTATATACTACTTTTCATTCCATAAATGCTTATTATGCGCCAACACCAATGCATGTTTTGTTTGGTCACTCAGGAATTGAGTCGACCAGAGCAGTTGAATAAGCAAGCTCATACACTGAATAAGAAATGTATGGAATTATTGATCTCAAGGACAGTTTAAATCAATGGGAAAACAAAGTGCGTGATGGTGACTATGGATCCACAGTAAGTCCATGGACTGATTGTTATGCTTATCATGTGTTTTTGGATTTTCCTGTAGGTAGCATTTCAACTTCTGATTAATTTGGTGTATTATTTTGGCAGGTTGATCCTGCTACATAGACAATAATGATCTCTAGGGTTTGCTAAAAGGATTGGAGATTGCAGTTAAGCGTCTATCTAAGACTTCACACCAAGGACATGATGAATTTAAGCTAGCAATGTTTTACTTGATTTGGTCACGAACCCTAAGATATCATACTTTGGCATGGCTAAAAGCTTTGGACGAAACGAGACTCAAGCAAATGCAAACACACAGAGAGTTATTGACATATAGTAAGTTAGATAATGCAATTGTATATAAATTCTACTTCTCTTGCGTTCATTTTTTATTAGATTTACTCACTATTGTAATAATTATTTGTATTTGACATATTAGTGAAATGAATTACATTTGTTATTTATAATATTTTATTTTGTATTATGAGATTTTTAATATGTTATTTAATTTGAATATTACTATATCTATTAAAATATATAATTTTTAAAACATTTAACTTTATGACATGCAAAAATGTGTGTCGTCTTTATTTATGACAGGGGTTTTAATGATACGCAATGCGAGTCGTAAATGTGTGTCGTAAGGTTACGACATGTAAATGTGTGTCGTCTTCTTTATCACAGGGCCTTCCTTGACACATATTGTATGTCGTAAGAGCACGCCGTAAATGCGTGTTGTAAATACATGACACCCATTTGCGTTTCGTCTTTCGTTATGACATGGCGTTCCTTGATACACATTTGTGCGTTCTCTGAGCGTTTTATGACACACATTGCGTGTTGTAAAAGACTATTTTTCTCTTAGTGCATAGCTGCGTTTCATGACTATGAAATCTAGCAGAGGGATGTCAAAACCGCTTTCCTCAATTGGAAGTTGGTTGCAAATGTTTACATGAGTCAACAGAGGGTTTGTGGCTGCAAAGTACCCCAATAGAGTGTGTAAGCTTGATAAATTAATCTATAGATTGAAACAAGCTTCTCGTAGATGGAATATTTGCTTTGATGAGAAAGTCAAAGAGTTTTGCTTCTTTAGAAGTGAAAATGAATCTTGTGTATATGTTGATGATGTTGGGTTTTGGTATACTACAACATCCTATGGTGCACATACAACCCTAAATACCTTGGATCTATGTTTTCACTAATTATACATGCAAATGGTTTCCAAGGTATTAATCTTACAACTAGCATGCATTTAACATAAAAATATAATATACTAGTTAGCATGACATACCTTTTGATGGAGCTTGAATTCTTGGTGTACTTGGCCTAAAGAGCTTAGCTGCAATAGCGTGGAAGCCTCAAATGGAATCACAACACACCATGGACAAAGGATGAACTTGAGAGAGAATTCCATGCACACAAAAGACACCATGAACTCTAAAAAGATACAACTGGCGATTTTGGGCAATGAAGTATATATTTATATGTGGGATTTCTAGGGTCATGGATATAACCCAAATCCATACCCATGGGTTTTATGATCCATGGTTCATGTGGCGCAACTCTTTATGTATCCATACATAAACTTGCTCCACCATGGATCATAAGCCCACCACATATAAATAAAAATAACTAATTATCATAATTAGTCCCCATAAATTTAGTTAGTCTCTTTCGACCACTAACCTTCTCTCAATAGTCCATCCTAACAAATTGTCGTGATGATATGCAACCCAAATGGATCATGCTACTCTCGGGTCGAATACATACCAATAATAGTTATGGGCTTAGACACCTAATCCAACAGTCTCCCACTTGGATAAGTCTAAAACTATTATTCAAGTATGGCTCCAAGATCCCGACTAGCAATCGTAGCTCTTATAGCCGCTGTTGTGATGCCCGAAAAATGGATCTACCAATGATCAAAGACAAATAACAGAAGCAAAGATGAAATAATAAGCAAATAACAAAACGAACCAAGCTTGCATACGCCTTAAAGCAATAAAACGTCATATACAACTTGGAGAAAATACGAAGGCATCAACAACCTTTAAAGTCTGACACAACGCCCTATTTATAGCCATGACTTACAACCGCAAGGAGTTTACGGCTGTAGGGAGTTTACGGCCGTAAACACATAACAACCGTAAACTAGACAAAATTTGTTTTTCCTACACAATCACTACCACTAACCAGTATGCCTAGACCAAACCATTAGACAGGGTCTTTCAATCTCCCCCTTGGTTTGGACTAGCTCGAGCCCATTCCTTTGTCGACAATCATCACGTCCATCTGGACCATCGCTCCATTCCACATTCTCTTGCTTTGAATCTCCACGACCATCGTTGTGTACACCTTGGCTCCTTCCTCATAAATATCTTCAACAACTTTAATTTGAAAGTTGCTAAGATAATGAATATCCCATTTCCTGAATTGCAGCAAGTCTCTGCGATCGTACAAACGAATACACCCATTCTTAAGTTTGATAACCGCTCCTGATGTATTTTCATCATAGACCCAACATTCCAAAGAATTGAGAGATCCATCTTGCTAGCCCTGAAGTACAGGAAACTGATTGACTTGTTTCGTTGCAGGCCACATCACTACCTGCAACGGCTTGTCAGTAGACGGTTCCAAGACATATGGGTGTTCAAATATAACTGACTCTGCCGTCGGCATCGATGGAAATCATTTCTTCACTTGATCATCCAGAAAGTGTTTAAACTGAGTAACCTGAGGAGCGTTGAAAAGATTGATAAACGGAGCTTGAGAAAACTCCGTTAGATCAATTCTCGTGAACGACCTAAATGCTTGAATATCCTTATACAACTCTGAATTACCGCTCTTACGAATGACAATCCACATTCTGAGAGCATCATGAAATCCCCAGGCAGCCAGTCCTGATCTATCTCCAAATGTATCTCGGAACCTAACAACTTCAAGATCAGTAACAGTTATTAAGGGTTCACTCCGAAATGTGTTATGATTAACATTCCGTTTAAACAACAATTGTCCTCTCTGAACATCATCTTCTTGATTATTACGAATAAGTTCTTGCATGTGTGGAGCCAATGGAGGTTCAACAGCAACACGTTCAGCAGTACTAGAAGACTGACCGACTGGTAGGTCAACTGGAAAAGCTTGTACGTGAAGATTAATCCTTTGTTCTTCAACGGACGTCTGGTATCTCTCACCAAAATCAACTTCAAGTTTTTTCTTTAACTCAAAATAACTCGAAGTCATCAGATTAAAGTGATCTTGTAAACCGAAGATCTGCTTGATTTTCACCTTCTTATCCTTCTTGAGTTCAGCCAGTTGTCCGCCAAGACTAGATATATCTGATTGTAGCTTGGATACTTGGATACGAAGATCGACATTCTCGGCACGAAACTCTGCCACCTAAATATCAAGTTCAATATTTTTCTGGCTAAGAACCAAAATTACTTTCTGCAGACCAGCAAGAATAAGATTGTCATCCCTAGCACCACCTTCTTCAATGGAAACACCCTTTCCTCGAAGATCTGGCGATACAAGTTGTTCTTCAGCCATGTACAATGCCAACCTTTCAGAAGCAACATCTCGACGGTATCTAGGAACTGAGAAACCAGGCGGTGCAGAGGAACCACCAACATCAAATGTTGAACTCGGACCAGTAGGAAACATCTTTGTAGTGGTGAGCCTTGTGGTAGTAGCAGTGAAAGGTGGGGTAAGAAGACCACTAACCAAACTTGTGATCAGTTCAGATTGTCTTGCATCAAGTCTTCTTCTTTTAGATTGTTGTTGGTCAGCTTCAGGAGAAAACACACTCACAAACGGTTTGGGAGTAGGAGTAACGGACACAGGAGGGGAACATCCCATAACCATCTCCATAGGAATGGAAGTCGACACCATTTGCTTTGAAGTAGGAGTTCGCGTATCAAACGTCTCGCTCGATTTCCTTATCTCAGTTGTGTGAAGACCAACATCATCGACATTATGGAAAATTGTGTCAATATTTTCATGAGACACAACATTGGCACTGCTTGCCAACGAGGCTTCAATATCATCGCGATCAAAACCAGTCAAATCTAGATCATCAAAAGAGTCATTTCTCTCTTCACCAATACTCATCTCTCCACCAACTTGATCATCACTCAACTCTTTTTCATGTTCTGAGACAGTTTGAACTTTGGGAGTTGTAGAGTCTTCTTTCTCGGTTTCTTCATCTTCGAACACATCTATAACAATGTTTGTGGCGTTGACTTTTCAGCAGATGTCTGTTCCAAGGAAATTTGCTCAGACGACTCATATGACTCTGGAGTTTCATCCAGTTCAGTAAATTTCCCAAACTTTTCAAGAGAATATAGTCCTCGAAATATGACTTTGCCTTGCCGATTTTGTTTGATGAGTCCCACCGTGTGGGGACCCAAGGACTTCATATCCAATGTTTCTCCCGTCTTCCTCACGTTTGGAAACTGAATGTTAATGAACACTTGTACGAAGCGGGGATACAACAGAAAAGTATCCCGAGTAGAAGCTCTAATGTTGATAACAAATTCCTCAAGGATGAACTTTGAGAAATTAAAGCGAAACCCAGCAGCAAGAGATACCAGAGCACCAGTTGTGCGCTGAGAGATCTCATCTGCCCCAGACCTCCTTCCTGAGATGCAGCTCACAAAAACATGACCCAAAAACCTCCAGTATGGGTGTAGCAACTTTTTCAGCGTCGGCGGAAAGGTTCCCTCGTAACTCATTCTTCGTAGAACCCTTTGAACATCTTCGATTCCAATCTCTGTCGGGAAATTGGGTTGATCATCAATTAGCAGCGCTTCACGAATAAAGCCTTCATTAATGACAATCTCTTGACCCTGTACTTTTGTCTTCACCGTAAAATTGCCATCATCATCCATGTGTGAGAATACGAAACAAAATAATGCACAAATTTTAAACTATCCTAAAACAAAAAAAAAATGAAAATGTAAAATATTACACAAAAATATAATTTCCCAGAAAATCAAAGTATAAACCATATTTTGACCTAACAATCTCCCCCTTGGTTTATAGCTTTCTTTTCTTAATTGACCCAACAAGCTCCCCCTAAAAAGTAGCTGCTTTCTTGATAATCTTCATTGGGAACTTGGCTTCAGCATTAATCTTCAAATTCTTCACGACCTCAAGATGAACTTGATGAATCTTCAATGAATGACTTCATCTTGAGCAGTTGGGTTTTTTTTCAGAATTTGGCATTGAACGCGCGTTGGGTGAGGAGGCTTGATGATACTGATTCTTGAAATAGAACGCTTTCAGCTTGAGAATCTTCAGAGAGAACATCAGAGAGAAAAAATGTTATGGATCACTTCAGCAGCTACAACGATAGCAGCAGACTGATTGAGGAGGCTTCAATGCAATCCGTCACATAATCTTCAGTTGCAGCTTCACCTTGCTTCTGGGGTTGAAGGATTGAATGTCGAAAGAATAATCTTCATTTCTTGCTCCTTCGAATGCGAATTCTTCGATGCTCACGGACGAGGCTTTGGCTCAGAAATCTTCAAGACAAACTCCATGAGTCTTATCTATATCTGAAATCACTATTCAAGACAAAAACAAAACTAAAAGAAAACTTAGCACACAAATTAAAATAGAAACAAAAATATTTTTGGATTTTTCATATTTTTTGAAAAAGAAATAAAACAGAAATAACACTATTTTTGGATTTTTAGTTTTTTATTTTTCTTTGATTTTTTTATTTTTATTTATTTATTTATTTATTTATTTTTTAATTTTTCTGATTTTTTTTATTATTATTTTTAATTTTTAATTCTCCCCTAATATTTAAATTAGACGAAACTTTGACAAATTTAACAAAAATAAAAATGATATCTAACTTTAAGAGTGATTTGGGATCAAAGTTTTTAGACAGCCTTTATCCACTTGTCGGTACCTTTCATATTCACATCTTTGTCTGGTCGATCGTCGGTATTGTGGTCCACTTAAACACGAAAAATTATGACAGATTTAGGATATACTATATTTTACAAGACAAGGTGAACTTAAAAACCTAAAATTTATATATGATCCTAATTTCTTAGATACTATATCTTAAGGTCCATTCATCTAACGACAACCAGGGATATTGTTGTCCACCTAAATTGAGCAGCGAGATCTATAGACAATCTATATGAGTTCAATTTTAAGTGTACTGGAACGTGTTTCCCACTTCCTGATATGCCCCAGCCATCAAGAACTTCCAGAGTACTCCTTACACCGGGTGAGCAGACAACCATTCAGAGAGAAAAGAGATTCAAAATTCTATTGCTAACTACTTCAGAGGGGTTGAGAAGAAGAAGGTTGCATATGCTGTGTACCAGGTCGGATTAGAAGTCGCGCAAAGGAGACAACATATGGCTAACAGATGAGAAGTATTTCACACACACACACACACACACACACACACACACATATATATATATATATATATATATATATATATATATATATATATATATATCCTGCAGAGAAATAGAATTGCATATGTTGTGTACCAGGTCGGATTAGAAGTCTCGCAAAGGAGACAACATATTGCTAACAGACGAAAAGAAAGAAAATGATATTCTACAGACCTAATTTATCGAAATTTACCAGTCGCCCCATCCAACCGAAATTAAGGACAAAATCCGCACATCGAGGAAAAGTTAAGCCACGGTTCCAAGTACGGGTTCAATTAATGTGACAAGTAGATTCTCATGTTTATCTCCCTGCTCAACCTATCCGAGCGTCGTGACATCAGGTTAAACGGATCTAAGTAGGTCAAAGTTCGTCAAGTCCTTTAAATTCATTAGGTTCAACTTTCCTAGTCAAGTCCATTTAAAATCTTTCGTGCCTACCAACACATTGAGTACAGAGCGTAGACGATTCAACTTAGGTACGTTACGCCAATTCAGGTTGCCCTTTATCACTTGTTAATTTCATTTCCCATCACAGTACTTACAACCGAAGTTGTCAACAATAAATTTTAAAATGCTGAACAGAAATGACACTATTTTTGGATTTTTTATAATTTTTGTTTTTTTTTGTTGTTGTTTTTGGATTTTTATTTCTCTCCCTAAATTGGTGCATGGGTGAGAATACGAAACAAAATAATGCACAAATTTTAAACTATCCTAAAACAAAAAAAATGAAAATGTAAACTAATAACACCAAAAATAAATTGAGAAAAGAAAAAGAAAAGGAAAAAAACTTAATCCTCAAAACGTATGATTTTCAGAAATCTGACAAGCACATCGAAACGAGCTTTGATAAATGGCTTTGTGAACAAGTCGGCCACATTGTTATCAGTGTGGACTTGTTCGATTCGAATTAAAGATCGTTCATAATAGTCTCTGATAAAGTGAATTTTAATGTCGATTTGCTTGGTTTTAGAGTGTTGGACTGGGTTTTTAGCTATTTGAATTGCCGCTTCATTATCACAATAGATAGGGTTTCGAAGTAATTCAAACCGTAGTCCAACAGCTGCAGTTGGATCCATATAACTTGAGAGCAGCAAGCTGATGCAGCAACGTATTCCGCCTCTGCTGTTGAAGTCGAGACAGTGTGCTATTTCTTGCATTGCCATGAAACTAATCTGTCACCTAGGTATTGACATCCTCCTGAAGTTGATTTCTGTCAAACTTACAGCCTCCATAATTACTGTCAGTAAAAGCATAAAGATTAAATTCAGAATTCTTCGGATACCAAAGACCCAATTTAGGGCTTCCTTTGATATACCGAAAATTCTTTTAACAACAATAAGATGAGAGAGTTTAGGATTAGCCTGATATCGAGCGCATTGACAGACTGCAAACATAATGTCAGGTCGACTTGCAGTAAGATACATCAGCGATCCGATCATCGATCGATAGAGAGTTTAATCTACAGACTCGCCTTCAGGATCTGGAGTCAGGAGAGGTCGTTCAGCCATCCGTGTAGAAGCAGATTTAGCATCGTGAAGTGCAAACTTCTCAAGAATATCCTCCACATACTTGGCTTGATGTAGCAGGATTCCGGTTGAATTCTGTTTAACCTGAAGCCCCAAAAACATGGTCATTTCTCCCAACGAACTCATTTCAAATCTTTTCTTCATTACACTTTCGAACTATTTGCAAAGCTTTTGGCTTGTTGATCCAAAGATTATGTCATCGACGTATATTTGTACGAGTATCCGGTCCTTGTCGACATGCTTTATGAACAGTGTTTGATCGATAGTGCCGTGAGTGTAATCATGTTCGAGCAGATGCTTTGTTAGGGTTGCATACCATGCTCTAGGAGCTTGATGCAGCCCATATAACGCTTTGTCCAACTTTTAGACACGATTAGGACACTTCGAGTCGACAAAACCTGGAGGTTGATCAACGTAGATTTCTTCCTTCACCTTGCCATACAAGAAGGCAGTCTTGACATCCATTTGAAAGACAGTAAAGTTCATATACGAAGCATACGCTAGGAAGATACAAATAGCCTCCAGGGGAGCTACTGGTGCATAAACTTCAGTATAGTCAAGACCCTCGACTTGTCGAAACCCACGTACTACCAGTCTGGCTTTGTTTCGCACAATAACCCATGAATCGTCCTGTTTGTTGCGATAGACCCATCATGTGTCAAGAGACTTCTTGCACTTCGGTAACTCAACCAATTTCCAAACACTGAGTTTTTCAAATTGATGTAATTCTTCATGCATTGCATCCACCCAGCTAGGTTCATTTAGATCCATTTCTACATTCTTGGGCTCATTTTGAGAAATAAAGCAAGAATACAGACATGTATTCACGTCTCCACTCTGACTTCTAGTTTTAACACCATCATCTAGCTGGCCGATGATGTTTTCGATTGGATGATCCTGTTGAACCCTAGAAGGTATTTCTTGGCTGATGTCATTGAGAGAAACAGGTAGAGTGTGAATGTTGAGACCTCCTTCATTTGCTGGTTGAGTAGTACTAGATGGTTCTGCGATATACTCATCTGCAATAAGGTCAGGAAAGAGTAATTCCATAAGGGTTGAAGAGACAGCGGAAGCATCATTTGGAACGAACTCTTTCTCTGAAGATATGTAAGGTGTCGATTCAGCATCAGAAGAATCAGTGTGGACTGATTGAGGACTATCATGTTCCAAGAACGGCCCCCCTTGAGGAGTAGCAGAGGACTTTCCCGAAGATGTTGCAGAAGACTCCCCCTCAATTGCAGCAGAAGGCTCCCCCTCAGATGCTGAAGAAGGCTCCCCCTCAGATGCAGCAGAAGATCCTCCCTTGTGCGAGTCAGAGGACTCTCCTTCAACTGAAGCTTTAGATTTTCCTTTCGATGAATCAGAAGGTTTGGACACAGGCTTGTACACGACTTCTTCGTCTTCATCTTCAGAGATACTCTTCCAATGCGAACCAGTTCTAGATACATCATTTGAATACACGTTTAAGGATTTGAAAAGTGACGTATAATCAAACAACCAATCCGGGCCCACTCTTGCGTCTGTCTCATTCTCTTCTAACCAACGCACGTCATAGGATTCCACAATCTCTTTGGTTTTCTTATTGTAGAATCTATAAGCGGTGCGAGCAGCACACCCTACAAAATAGCAGTCATCGGCTTTGGCATTAAACTTCGAATTGGCATCTAGGTGAAGAAGGGTGCAAGGACAGCCAAATACTCGGAAGTAACTGACTGACGGCTTGTGTCCATAGTAAATTTCATACGGAGTTTTCATTTGAGCTTTGTTGATAAGCACCCGATTCTGAACATAACAGGCAGTGTTTATCGCCTCCGCCCAAAAGAAAACAGGCAGCTTTGAGTCACACAGCATCGTTCTTGCAGCGTCTTTGAGTGTTCTGTTCCGCCTTTCAGCAACACCATTTTGTTGAGGTGTATGAGTTGAACTAAATTGACGCAGGATACCCTTTTCAGCGCAGAAGTGGTTGAGAACGGAATTCTTGAACTCTATTCCATTATCGGTACGAAGCGCCTTCACCCTATGATTGGTATGATTCTCAACAAGTACAATGAACTTCTTGATCAATTCAGTGACACCCGCTTTGTTGGATAGAAAGAAAACCCACGTAAATCGAGAGAAATCATCAATCACAACTAAACAGTAAGAACTTCTGTTGACACTTAGCACGTTTACTGGACCACACAAATCCATGTGAAGTAATTGAAGAACCTGACTGATTGAGTTAACCTGTTTTTGGCAAGTGCGGCTTTAGATGGTGCTTTCCTTGAGTGCACGACACACATTTTTCAAACGTAATAAAGTCCTTAACGGGCAATCCACGGACCATCTCTTTTTTCGCAAGACGGTTTAGATTCTTGGCGTTAGCATGACCTAATCTTCGGTGCCACAGCATTGCAGTTTGCTCGGAGAACTTGGAGAATAGACAAGTAACTTGTTCTGGGAGATTGATATTCATATCAATAATATAGGCGTTCCCATCCCTTTTTGATCTTACGAGAATCCATTCTTCAGGGATGACAAAGCCTGTCTTTAAGACCATGCATTCCTTGTCAGTGAAATGCGTAGAATAGCCCTTGTCACAAATCTGAGAAATGCTTAACAAACTGTGTTTCAACTCGGGAGCGAAATTCACGTTTTCGAAACTTAGAACTCCATTTGACACGGTTCCCTTTGAGTGATTTTCCCTCCATCTCCACCCGCAAAAGAGACATACCGCCCATTAAATGATTGAATGTTGTGCAGTTGACTGATATCTCCCGTCATATGCCGAGAACAGCCATTGTCGACAAACCAGGGTCTGACGACATTTCCCTGCAACTGTCCCTGCAAAATGTGCGGGTTTAATTAGATTTGGGCACCCAGGTCATGATCTTCCAGGGTGATCCCGATGCCTTTTCAGATTTATTGCACTTAAACTTCTCTGAGGACACAGATGATGTATTGGGAGCAGGTTTGGGCCTCCATTTATAATTAGGTTTTCTGAAAAACTTAGTTAACTTTGTCATTTTATGCTTAACAATCTACTTAAAGCATGTGTGACTTCTACCAGAGTTGGTTGAAGATCCACTACTGCTTTGGGATGAGCTTGACCTTGGCGTGGCTATGCTCCTTTTTGGCAGACTGCTCGGGACATGGTAATTAAAAACCTTTTTATGTCTGTGAAAAATATCCCTTTTCTATTTCGTTCATCTGCCCAATCATCATTTTGAGAGCGACTTCTAGAGGAATTTCTATTTATGACTCACAAACATTCAGTTAAGACATTTTCTAGCAATATGACCACTAGTGCCACAATTAAAACAAATCTGCTTGTGATTGTTAGAACTTCTGCTGCATTTATCAAATTCATTTTCCCTACAAACACCCTTGCTTGTCTCACTGGAACATGCAACATTATTAGGTTGTGAGGCAAGTGAGGGTGCTATACTCATTGAGGGTTGTGAAACTAGTGGTGTCTCAACATTTTTATCACAAACATTCAAATTGACAACCAAATTGTTCAAAAATTTATCAGACATATTAGAAGAACTCAAAACTGTATAAGAAGTAACAGCTACTGTATCAGAAGAATTAAAAACACCACAAGAAATATTGTCACTTAAAACATTTGAAAAAGAATTGTATTTATTTAAAATGAAAACTTCAGGTTTGGACTCGATTTTATTTTCAGAAACACATCCTTCAACTTTGTGCTTTGACTGATTCAAGGATTGATCTGCAGGAGAAGTAGAAATGTTAGTACTTTCAACATTAATAAATCCTCCCGAAACAAAACCGGAGGGCTTTCCATAAATCATAAATGATTCATTGGCAATCTCTTCTTTGGACAAAGGCTTGGACACATATGAATGATTGAAAGGAGGGGGTACATGATTATACCCTAGACCTTTTGATTGATTCCTTTTAAACTGCATACTTTGGTCTATCATATTTGCAACCACCTCACTTGAGAAATCATATTTTCTAACATCAAGTTTGGCGGTCTCAAATTTTCCTTTCAAAGATTCAACTTCAGCCACTAGCTCAGCATTTTGTTTGACTACATAATCATAGTTGTCACATTTGTTACTGTAGTCTTCCTGGAGTCTCCTAAAGTCTTTAATTTTAGATTCTAGTTGAGCTTTAAGTGGTTTTTGTCCTTTTGGAAGTTGGTACCCTTCATATCTAAGGTCTTCTATGTTTCTTATTAATTTTTCATTGAGTTCACAAAGAATCCTAAGATTTTCTACTTCATTGCCTAATATCTCAATTTTATCCTGTAAAGTTTTTACATAATCTATACAAGCCTTAGAGCTTGATGGGAGACTTACCTTGGACGAATTAGGTTCATGGGAAGAGGATACCATGAAAGCGAATTGTAGCTTCATCACACTGTCTTCTGTTGCTACAATCCCCGCTGGAGTATCATCCCTTACCTGTGCCAGATGAGGATTTTCTGGTCCAGATAAGTTGAGAGCTTGTATTTGATCATCCCAATCAAAAGATTACGCAACCATAGCCTTTTCATTGTTTGCTTGACCACTGCTTCGGTTGTTCCCGACTGCAACCATTGTTCTGTCATTATTAACCCTTCTATCGGGGTGTGGGCAATCACGAGCAAAATACCCTGGCTCGTGGCAATTGAAACACCGAAGCTTTCCTTTTTTGAATCCAACCTTCTTACCAGCGCTCATTCCCCAATTGTTCTTCCCTGTCTTTTTGGCAAACTGTTTTGCCCTAAATACAGCCATGGCAATTTGCCATGTGATGTCCATTTCCTCAACGTCCTCCGGATGGATTTGATCAAGATCTGCAAATGATAATTGAGGCGGAAGCTCCCCAGCTACAAGTGCATTGTAGTAATTTACAAGCCCTGCTGCAAATACAAGGTTTTCATCACCCTCCTTTCCTTTTTAAGAGGAGGCCACATTTGAGGATGGAACAGTTTGGGTAGACACGAGTGGTTGACTTTGTGGGTAGGGAATTACCGGTGCAGAAGAGGATGAACCTGCAGGGGTATAAGAGAAAGAAGAAAGAGCATTGTTAGTTGAAATGCCAAGATTGGCAGCTGAGTAGGAGTTCACATGATTGATCTCTCGCTGCTTGTCATCAATATCACACGCTTTGATGACAACCATCACTTCAGCTAGAGAAAGGCGATTGAGATCCTTAGTCTTCTTAATCATAGCTACGTTCATGTCCCAAGATTTTGGGAGAGCATTTAGTAGCTTCTTATTAATTTCTGACTTTGTATAGAAGATCCCTACCACAGTCATCTCCGTATTGAGAGTTGTGAATCGCTGCAGTCGAGCCTCGAGAGTCTCTCCAGGCACATAGTTAAACATGTTGAAACGTTGCCTCAGCATATCTTGGCGACTCTCTCGCATGTCTTCATTTCCATCATATACTTCAATAAGGGCTTCCCACAGTGCTTTAGTAGAAGTATACTCTCCGAATCCTTGAGCAATGTCTTGAGATAAGGTCATAGTCAAAATGGCCAATGCCTTTTCTTGTTCTTCTACACTCTCAAAATCTTCATCAGTGTAGTTTTCAATTTTCTTGTCAACCACCTGCCCCCCAACTGTAGTGGTGATTCTGACTGGATCCTTTATAACACATTTCCAAATCTTGAAGTCGTTCATCTTTATATATTTCTCAATTCTATATTTCCACTCGGGGAAACCATCAGCGGACATGAGTCTTGGAATGCGCGTGGTTGTTCCCATCACAACATCGAGTTCTTGATATTGATTAGGACTTTGTGATTCCATTTTTTAAATTAATTGTTATATAAAACCTAATTTTCAATTAAAAAAATTATTAATTTACTGTTTACTGTGAATTCTGAAAATTTCTCGACTAAAATTCAAGAAAGGTTTACTGTCGAGAAGTGTTTACGGCCGTAAACTCCTTGTTTACGGCCCGTGAAAATTTAAATTCTGGAACAAAAAACTTTGATGATGCAATTTTTCTAAAGTCGATTATCAGATAATCGATTTATGGCCAATGATTTTCTAAAGGAACTTTGAGTTTACGGCTAATGATTTTCTGTTAAGAATTTATTTTATTTGAGAATTTTAATGCAATGAAATATTATTCTGAAAGCCTTAAGTCAGGAACTCGATTTGCTGTAGAAGAGATTCGTTTGCGGTGTATGAGCCTTGAATAGCTTGCAGCCATGAACTTGGTGTTTACGGCCATAAGCTCGGACCGTGAACTCTTAAACACACGAAAATCGACTGGAATAAAAGCCTTCTTTCGCTGCGAATATCGTTTTGAGCAAAATCGCAACTGTAGGACGTCTTTGACACTGGTCTCGCTCTGATACCAATTGTAAGTCCCTAATCTGCCCATGTATCAGTCAGATCCGTTTGATGGTGCGGAATCCCAACCAAACGGATGATGTCAGATAAAGAAAGAAGAGAAGGAAAAGAAGAATAATATGAATCTTGTATGTATTGATATGAATTAAAGCTCCAGATACAAAAGATTCACACGCATACGCTCCTTATTCTCTCTGGCCGTAAACTCCTTCTAGTTCATCAATCTGTACTCCTCACCCTAACACCTCTATTTATACTTGGAATATGGGCCGGAAACAAATGGGACATAAATGAGTTTACGGCCGTAAGGTGTTTACGGTCGTAAACTAGACCATAAATTCATAAAATATTACACAAAAATATAATTGCCCAGAAAAACAAAGTATAAACCATATTTTGACCTAACAACTGTCAAACTGTGAACAAATCAAATGACATGTCCATTAGATAAGGGATCATATATTCCTCCATTCTAGATATCATATGGACTGAGACATGGATTATAATCATTCTCTCTGTCCATTTGTTGCTTCCCGATTTCCGATTTATGACGACTGACTAATTGAACAAATCAAATCAGTCCAGGCCCGGCCTAGCACTTACGTTTGTCACCACCAAATCATCGAGGGGCCCAAAGATATCGCTTTTATCCCAAAGGTAAAAGGAATGGATAAACTTTGACTCACATGACTTTTTCTACTACTTGTTGAATCATACACAAAGGCATGTTTTATAACATCGAGTTACCAATGCGTTTTCGTGCAATCAATGTATAACCAACTCATAGTAACAGCTCATATCTCTAGGTTTGAAGAATATAAGATATTACCGTCTCATGATCACTCGTGATAAAATCCATGAAGTGATTCCAATGAGCGCGGGTTGAATCCAATACTCAGAACTTATGAGCACGCATGAGTGTTGTAGCCCTTTGTCCAACATCTTAGACCTCTACAAGCAAACCCATGACAGTCTTAATTCATATCCACTTCCAACATATGACCGACTGTGGATGGTTTGAATAACTTAGTCATCCATAACAATGACCTAGTTTATTCTGGAACTCAAAACATGCAAAATGAAACACAAGAATAATTGAATCGAATATGGTATCAAAACCTATGAACATAAATAAAATACCTTTTATTTATCACCATATGATTACACATTATTCATTGTATATTGTTTAAACTATCAAATTTATTATTGAATTTAAAACAATAGTTGTCCCTTGCTCCAAGCATGTAGACTATGTTTTCTAAAGACTAGTCATGCCATACACCAAGTATGCATACTATGTTTGTCTATGATCTTTACTTTGTGAAATAGATCAATTGAACATAACTCCAATGATCCTTTTTTCAAAGTCCCAAATCCTTACTGCAAATGCAAGAATTCCAAATTCATGCAATTTACTGAAATCTGTTAGATTCTAAACTTATATGCATTGATCCTCTTGTAATGATTATGCACAAAGTCAGAAAGACTTGACAACAAATATTACAGAGCATTCCAAAGGATATCAACTCCTTGGAAACATCCTTCTTGCATTAAGTTTCCTTAATCTTACACAGATTGAATAATTTCTAACTTTGAAACATTTCCATATTCCAATTTTACTATCACTTCTAAACAAGAGTTGCCTCCTTACAGATTATGTCAATATGGTCCTTCCAGAATTATCACGATACTTCCAATTGTCCTTCAGGAACCAATCTTTGGTAAACCTTAGATTGTCCTCGACAATTGTTTAATCCTTTTAGTCATATCCAATTCTAGACCTTTTCCCTTCTTAATTCCCTAGGCATTTGGAAAATTTTAGAAAGGATGAATATAGCACATGCAATCGATCCTATATCCGAAACATATGGGACACGATTCATGATGTCTCACATAAAGACAAAACCAGTCTTTTGCTATAATATTTCCATTTTAATTTGCCAAGTTCTCATAATTCAGATTATGAAAAGCGATGCCGTAATCATAATCGAATTTTAGAATGCAAATAATGGACCCATATATTAGAATTTTCTGATGTTGAGCCATACCAACATAACATTCATATATATACTTGTCTAAATACGATTAAAACCTCAATCTAAGCTTTTAGATTTGAGATGAAGTATAATTTCCTCTCCCTTAATTATAGAAAACAAATTTTTCCAAATTGAAACCTTTTGTTTTCTGTAATTAACATTGCAAACTTGCAACCTTTATCATAATTATCACGCTCCCACTAACATGCTGATTACAAGCATAACACTTATGCTCCCACTAGCTTTGACTTGTACTCAGAAATCAGTTGAGCTTCTAGAAAAAACAATACTTTATTGACTTTCTTACCAAAGTTCAGAATTCTGATACTAGATTGCTTTGATAAAACTTTATCAATATCATACACCTTATCTTAGATAGCTCACAGGTGTGTCTAAACAATTTCAGAACTATGAAAAGGAATGTGGTAATCATAGTCTCAATTGTTTAGACCTTTGCCACTTCTCACAAGTCCATGTTAGTGTGCTGGTTAACCACACAACTCAACTAACGACTTTGAGAATGCAAATATCACAATTGCTATCTACTTCAAATCTACTTGGTGGAAGTGTTTCCTCACCATCATTTTCATGAATCGTAGAGAAACCTTATGACCCTTAGATTTAATGGTGTATGTGTTCTTATCCATGTGAATTGTCAAAACCATAGTCACAAGACAAGGATATTGACAAATCCAAACTCATATGGACTGAACTCAATCTTAATTTCTTGCCACCTGGCAGCTCAAGGGCCTGCCATTGCTTCCAAGTTGTTGTGCAACCAACTGAGAACTCTAAGAACTCATATGCAAAGCCAACTTTAACTGGAATGGGCACATAATATGTCAACACGATAGGTTATAAACCTCAAGTCGTGTGCTAGTGAAGAGCTTCAGGTTTTATTCTTGATTAGTTCTTGAGACTTTCAATACCTTTAAGACTCCCACTGTCCTCTTGACATATAAGACTTTCTTGTCAGATATTCAAGAGATAGTGTGGATTCTAATCAAGACAAAAACTTCACACAATTGGCATTAGTTGGTCTTTGTTTTATCCAAAACATCACAACTTACCAATTTCAAATGTACTAGAGTAGAAAATTTTTACTCTTACTTTATATAAGTGTTTTAAACCTTCTTTAAGACATGTCACTCAAGTTACAATCTTAGACTATAACTCTAAGAATTGTTTTTGGAATGAAGTATGAATCATCTTCTTGATTTAACCACTTCAACAATTCATAATCCTCTTCTTAACTATCAGAATGCACTTAGAGGATGAATTGTGATAAGGTCTCAAAATCATTAAGATGGTCTTAAAACATGATACTAAAGTACTGTCCCATCTTTTCAGATTTGAGAGACTTTTATCTTTCTACCTAAATTGATTCTTCTTATTCGCTTTAACATACATTCGAACCTTTTCCAATGTATCAGAATTACACTTAAGCTTGTAAGTATAACCATATTTACTGAGCTATAGTAAATTATGACGAATAGCCTTATCGATCTTTTGTGGTGGACTTTGACTAGTGCACAAGAATGTGTACCCGATCCCTTAGTCCTTCACTTGACTTACACATCCATGTGAACAAGTAGTTAGTCTTAATTTTTCTAATGCTCGAAAGTTCTCATTCATCATGCTATACAACTTGCATGATTCCAAGTTTCTATCCAACTGAAACTTGGGTGATGAGAATCTTTCCTTATTTGGTAAATTTAGACACTACCACAAATGAAAGAATCAAATTCATATTTCCACTCTTGCTCTTAATGGAATCTAATAAGCGACACAGATTTTCACAAATGCCAATGTAAGGATATTTTAAAATAAATAAAATCAAAAGATTTACCTTTTATTTTAAACTTTGCGGAAAAACTTATCCTTACAATCCATATGAAAACTTGTTATCTATTCCTAAGCAAAATATCATAACTCATAAGAGGTAGCTCAAGAATCCGATCTTAAAACTATGCGATAGAAATCCATCTACGCGATCAGATTCAACATATTCTTTCTTTAAGTTTCCTCACTTTTCTTTGATTCTTAAAACATCAACATGTGACCCAGTCACATCATGTATCAAGAATCTCAGAATAGAAAGTTAGCAAAGTTAGATAGTGGACTTTACCTGAAGTAGAGTCAAACTTATTAACTTTAACATCCTTAGGTAAATTTGGCAGCTTTGCAACCAATGCCCCATTCTTTGGCTATATAAACATATGGACCCTTTGGTAATGGGACTATCTTAGACTTAGCTTTTCTCTTTACCATTTGGTCAACCAAGTTGACTGTGGTCGATCCCTTTCCATTGGGAAGAGAATGCTTTTTCTGGATTTCCAGTGTCATCATTGTCAATATCCATAGAGTTTTTAGGAAGTTGATCTTAGCAAATAGATAAGATCATTAAGGGTCTTGTCATAGTCTATTTCATAGGTTTTCCAAAAGAACTCACTATGTGACTTTGAAAGTAGTTGAGCCACCAACTTTCTCAAGACTTTGACACCTAAGTCTCCCGGCTTGTCAATATGTGACTACATCTCCATGATGTGATCACACATAGACCTTTGCTTGACAATAGGGCTTGAGTGACCTTAAAATTTTTAGGAACTTGTGGGTTAGGGAGAATAATTCGAGGAGGTGAAAGAATTATGATTTCCATGGAACATCATCTTCATTTAGGAAAGCTTGTTTCAAGAGATTTGGGAAGATCATAAATGTCTAAACCAGAAATCTTTTGGGAGAAATTCAAGATAGTTGATTTAAAGTCCTTAATATAACACCCAATATGAATTATTAAGGCTAGGACCCAACACAATACTTTTATAACTTGGAAGAGGGATGCCGTAATCCAAGCTATAAAATATTTGAAGGTAGGCGAATGACGATTCACCAATTTCCACCATGAAAACGAAATATATATTATTAGGTTTTAATTGGTTTTTGAAACTCCTAGATCTTTTAGATTCATTGAACTGTTCAATGGCATGTTTCAATCTCGAGTGTGCCTTTCCGGTTTTGTGACTGGGATGCCGAGGATCACAAAACAAGGTGTGAAGTAACCATGCAAATTACTTGGTACCCTTAAGTGTTTGCCCCTCTATCAATGTGCCGGTTAACCACACACGCTCCATCGATACTATGATAAACATTAAGTTACCCTTTTCCTACCTTGTTAAATACGAGTTAGTGTGCTGGTTAACTACACACGCTCCACTAACCAACTTAAACAAAGTGCAATGTGTAATTTCATGGATTAGCACCTTATTCACTTTTTCCTAAGTAACTAAGATTGGGTATTTATAAAAGGTTTAGTTACTTAGTATTTATCGTTAATACTTTTAATGAAGGGAGAATTATAGTCCTTGACCTACCCGTTTCGGCTAACGAACCTCCACCGGTCAAGGAAGCGGTGGGTGAGAGTGGACACCCATTAAACTGTCATTTTATTGGCAGTAACCTTATACCCCCTTTTAGACCGGCTTCGTGAATGAGGCCTACTAACGGTAAGATTGACTTTGTTCTTATACATACATACATACATATATATATATATATATATATATATATATATATATAAGTATTAACTATTAATATTATATTAGTATAAGGGTGTATTTTAAGCATTTAAAATACTTGGTGGTTTAATCTGTTAATTAAACTACTTTAATTAATTTAATTAAACTTAACTACTCTTTTAATTAGACACTTAATTTAATTACTCTTAATTTAATTACTCTTAATTTAATCAAACTTAAATCATGTCTTTATGGAATTATTAACTCTTTTAATTAGACACTTTAATTAATTTAATGAAGTCCATAAAGTTTGAACTTTAACTTTTAAAATTCTAGAGTTTGGAATGAAAGTGTATATGGGGGGTGACTTTATATTTATAAATTCCAAAACTTGAGGACAAGTTTTGAACAATTCAAAAACTTATGGTTTCCATAACTTATGAGTTTTAAAGTGCTTTAATGGAAAAACTCTCCAAGTTCCATAACTTGTAGACAAGTTATGGAAGACTTTAAAAGCATTTAAAAAGTGTGACTCTTCATTTTTTCATAACTTATGGAAATTTTATGAGTTATAAAATTCATAAATGTGAATTTTCATGTAACTTGAGGACAAGTTACAAAAACACATATTATTACCAACTTCTAGATTAATTTGGACTGAAAACAACTATCTCATAATTTTTTTTTTATTAATCTAAACAAACTCATAAACATGCACATTCATAATCAACATTTTTCAAGCATCATATAAACATGTATAAAACTTGAAACTTTGATTATTATCATTTATTTGGATGAGAAAAAACATTACCATAGTATCAAAAAACAAATTTTATGAACAAAAAGACTTTGTGGTAATGATTCTAATCCAAAATAGGCCAAAAAACACGAATATATGCTGTCAGGGGGTCCAACTCGCCGAGTGCATGAACCAACTCGACGAGTTGGATGAAATTGTTCATGGACTTGTCAAGTCCATCAATGGACTCGTCGAGTCTGTTGTCCAGACAACAAGAATTCGATTTTTTTTCCAGCTATTTGCATCAAGTATAATTGAAAAACAACGTGACTCTGATACCACTGTTGGGTTTTGGTATACTACAACATCCTATGGTGCACATACAACCCTAAATACTTTGGATCTATGTTTTCACTAATTATACATGCAAATGGTTTCCAAGGTATTAATCTTACAACTAGCATGCATTTAACATAAAAATATAATATACTAGTTAGCATGACATACCTTTTGATGGATCTTGAATTCTTGGTGTATTTGGCCTAAACAGCTTAGCCCTAATAGCGTGGAAGCCTCAAATGCAATCACAACACACCATGGACAAAGGATGAACTTCAGATAGAATTCCATGCACACAAAAGACACCATGAACTCTAAAAAGATACAAGTGGCGATTGTAGGCAATGAAGTATATATTTATATGTGGGATTTCTAGGGTCATGGATATAACCAAAATCCATACCCATGGGTTTTATGATCCACGGTTCACGTGGCCCAACTCTTTATGTATCCATACATAAACTTGGTCCAACATGGATCATAAGCCCAACACATATAAATATAACTAATTATCATAATTAGTCCCCATAGAAATAATTAGTCTCTTTCGACCACTAAATTAATTCCAAATTAATTCTTGATCAATACTAATTAAAACATATTATTTCATGTTAATATATTATTACTTATAATATATTAATAAACCATAAATAACCTTCTCTCAAAAGTCCATCTTAACAAATTGTCCTGATGATATGCAACCCAAATGGACCATGCTACTCTCGGGTCGAATACATATCAATAATAGTTATGGGCTTAGACACCTAATCCAACAAATGACATACTTCTTATAGGAAACAACATTGCAACTCTGCAAGAAGTTAAATCTTGTTTTGGAAAATGTTTCGCTATGAAGGATCTGGGAGAGGCTGCTTATATTCTAAGGATAAGGATTTTGAGAGATAGAAGTAAAAGGCTAATTGGACTTAGTCAAAGTACATACTTGGATAAGGTACCAAAATGTTTTAGTATGTAGAATTCAAAGAAGGGAGAATTGCCAATATAGATTAATACCAAACTAAGTAAGACTCAAAGTCCGAGTATTGATGCAGAAATAGCAGAAATGAGTAGAGTTCCATATGCTTCCGCCGTTGGATCTTTCATGTATGATATGCCATGTACTCGCCCTGGTGTGTCTTTCGCTTTGAACATGGTTAGTCGTTATCAGGAAAATCCGGGTAGAGCTCCTTGGATAGTAGTCAAGAATATTCTTAAGTATCTGTGAAAAAGTATGGACTGGGTCCTTGTGCTTGGTGGCAGTGAAGACTTAAGAGTAATCGAGTATAATGACGCTAACTTTCAAACATACATATATAATTTTCGTTCTCAATCTGGGTGGAAGTTTACCCTTAATGGAGGAGTGGTAACTTAGAAAAGTTCCAAACAAGAGACAGTGGTTGATTCTACCTGTGAATTAGAGTATAAAACAGCGAACAAAGCATCGAAGGAGGCTATATGGTTGAAGAACTTCATCAGAGACCTTGGAGTTGTTCCAAGCATCAAGGTGCCAATGGAGATTTTCTGTGATAATGAAGGGGTGGTTGCCTTAACGAAGGAACCAAGAGATCATGGCAGATCAAGGCAGATCAACAGAAAATACCATTTCATTAGACATAGAGTAGAAGAAGGTCACCCCATCATGAAGAGGTTATTGTCAAAAGAGAATCCAACAGATCCCCTCACAAATGGTGTGAGTAGGATTAAGCACGTTCAGCATGCTAGGAGCATTGGACTGAAGGATGATATTTGTTTTAGTATTTAGGTAGATAAGAAATATGTAACAAAATAAACGCAATTGACATTTGATGATTAAATAATAGAGAATTATTTATGTGTATTGTTTATTATCTTGCGTCAATTGTTTATTATTGTGCTTCAATTTTGCATGTTTTACTTCCAAAATAATTGGATTATTTAAACATCCACAATCGATCATAGTTTTGGAAGTAAGTAGTGAATCAAGGCTGTCATGAATTGGATTGTAGATTGTCTAAATGGTTTTGCACATAGCAATGGTTTGCTGCAACATTCATGAGTACTTTGAAATAGAGATAAGTATTGGATTAACCCACACTCAGAGAATTACTTCATGGAAGTTATCAAGAGTAATTATGAGACGATAATATCTTATAATCTTTAAACGGAGATATATGAGTTGTTGTTTACGAGTTGGTTGTGTATTGATAATATGTAAACACATCAGTAACTTGGTGTTATAAAACGTATTGTTGTGTGTGATTTGATGAGTAAATAGTGCAAGTATATAAGTCAAAGTTTATATGTTCCTATTTCCCTAACAGGAAAAGCAATATCTTGGGCCCCTCGATGATTTGGTGTTGACTTATAGTGCCAGGCCCGACCATGACTAAATTGATGTGTTCGATTAGTAGTTCTTTGTCATTACAAATTTGAAATCGGGAAACAAAATATTGGACAATGAGATTTGATTATGTTCCATGTCAGTTTTCCACATGATATCTTGTAGAATGGAGGATTATATGATCACTTATCTTAGGATATGTAACTGACTAGGTTAGAGTTTGACAACGGCTTTGAGAACTACAATTTGCTGATTGATTTAGAAGCATATGCTAGCAACTATAGTTATTATACTTATCCAAGTGGGAGACTGTTAGATTATGTGTCTAAGTCCATAATTATAATTGGTATATACTTGAGTTGATAGTAGCACAATTCTTTTGGGTTTCCCTCAAGACTAGCAACTAGGAAGGACGATTTGGAGAAAGAGGCTGATTTATTAATAAATCGAAATAAGTAATTTATTAATATATTATGAGAATAACATATTAATTATAAATTGTAATATTTAATCAGAAATTAATTAGAAGTAATTTTGAGATTAATAGAATTAATTAAAAGTGTAGGGACTGTATTATAATTGTTCAATAGTTGAGCCAGAGGAAATCTAGAACCCCACATAGGCTATGGATAGTTTTAGAGCCTTAGGGTTTCTAGAATAGTCTCTTATTGTAACAACCCGGAATTTCATATCACTTCTTGTAACTCAAATTGTAATCCAATTCGATCAACCAAATGCCGTTTCCAAATCCGTTTCCGATTTCGTCAATTAATTAAGTCATTAACTTGTATTAACCTAAAATGACTTAATGGGTGTCTTAATGCCATTTGAAATCATTCTAACACCCCATAATAGTCATCGGAATAATTCTAGAATCGACCATATCGGGTTACGGCAACTTGGTCGGGTGCGACCAAAAGCCCCGCCTAACGCCGGTATCGGGTAGAATTCCGCCGTGTCCAATTCCCGAACACTATATAAATGATTCAAAGCTTTCATTTGAAGATTTTGGCCATTCTTCCATAAACACTTCCAACCTCTCTCCTCATCCATAATCAAAGGTTCAAAAACAAAGATTTAAGGCTCCAAAACAAAGAGGTAACATCCCTAACTTGTTATCTAACCTCTTTAGCCTTCAAATTGATGTTTAAATGGAATTTTAGGACCTAGAACATGTGTTTACGGCCAAGGATCAAGCTTGGGCCGAAAACACTTAATAATGGGGTTTTTAAGCCAATTAACCCTTCCAAATCATTGTTGGGACTTAGATACGATTTTGAGGCTTACAAATTGGGACTTGAAACACTTAAAACATGAATTTTGAAGGACAAAAGAGATTTTACTGCCAAGGCTTGTTCTTGGGCCGTAAACTCCTCAAAAATGGGGATTAAACACCTTAAATTATGTCTAAATACCTTGTAACTCAACCAATAGCCTTGTGGTAAATCCTAGATCCATCTAAAAATACTTTGGGGGTTTATAACACATCAAAATACCACATATAGGAGTTTACGGCCTAGGCACATACCCTTTGGCCATAAACTCATGAAACCATGCCAAATGATGCCCCTAATTCACCCAAAGGCTTGGAAAATTTTTTAGAAATCACATGTGATTGTTTTAAGTGTCAAAAATTAATTATTTATGAACATAGGAGAGTTTACGGCCAGAGAACATATGTCTGGGCCGTAAACTCCTAATTTGATGTTATTTGATGTCCAAAAGTGATACAAAGCCTTGGAAAATTAATTAGAATCACATGTGATTGCTCCTTGTGCCTCAAATCAATTTTTCTTGACCCTAGGAGAGTTTACGGCCGTAAACTCCAAGTTTATAGCCGTGAACTCCCTTTTAAATGGTGTTAATCCATTCAAACCATTCCAAGGCATTTTAGTAAGTCATTCCAACAATCCCCAAGTCCAAACAAGCCATTAAACCCTCAAAATCACACCAACGTGAGTTTACGGCCGTAAACTCATGTATGTGTGTGTTTTGTGGCTGTAAACTCCCTAATATGTTTACTCTTGGGGAGTAAACTCAAATCCCAAGTCCCTAGTGTCATTACACGTCCGAAGATGTCACCCGGGTCACTCCAAATGCTCGTTTTGACGTGTTTAACCTCGTTGGAGTGTAATGTTCCATATAATTAGTAATTGTAAATATAATTAGATATATATGGGCATTATTTCATTTTAAATAGGGACATCGCGAGTAATCAAGCCCCGAACCAACGTCTAGTATCCGAAACCGTCGCCTTTCCGAGTCTGGTGAGTTCATACCCCTACCCTTTTTCACTGTTTTTTTACTGTTTTCAGGGGGAACACAAGCAAAGTACAAGGGTTTCTTGTACTTAAAAACTTGTTTTCGTGTGTGTGTTTCAAATTTTATATGCTTTAAATACTGATTGACACAATTGGTAACCATTTGAGCATGCAGATCACGTAAACATTTATTTGCGAAATGGGTTTTATAAACTGTTATGTTTTATATATTTCACAAATGTTTTCCACATTTTATCAGTTAAAAGCATGACATTAGAACATATGAACATGAAACTTGTACACTGTTTGTCCTCGGTAACACTCCTCAGATATACATGAGTGGAGGACTATCATATTATTACTAGTAAATTTGTTATTCCTATATGATTGGAGACACGTCCTCGGCGAACACTCCACAGAGATACGCGAGTGGAGGACTACACCCGTAACCAGAATCTCTGGGATTTAGAGAGCGTGACTTGAGTGTATAGATCTATACGGGCCTGACTACCCCACACTTGGCTGCTAGCTACAGCCGAACCGAAATGGTTCAAGGGTGACGAAAGTCATAAGGATGTGGACGACTTATTGCCACAAGTTCAGTCTATAGTATGGTTATGGAACTCGCAATTAGGATAACAGAGATTTACTTATAGTAATAATGAATACATCTTTTACATTGATAACCAACATTCAGGAAAGCATGGGGCTTTCCTGGGGAAAACATTTACATAACTAGAAAAGTGTAACAAACTGGATAACCTTACATCTTTTACAATTGGTAATATACAATCAGGAAAGTATGGGACTTTCCTGGGGATCCATTGGTACATAACCAGAACAGAATAACAAAACAGATAACCCAAATGTACATTTTCACAAGGGTAAACATGTTTTCAGTGTACAACTTTACTTTACATAATGTGAAACAACCAACCAACCAATTTTTTTTTAAGAAAATGTGGGATTTTCTTGGCGTGTGTTACATTTTCAGAAACAGAAAGGAAACATGAACATTTTCCAAAACAAAAACTACATATGAACTCACCAGCGTTATGCTGATTTTCAAACCGCTTGTGTTCTCAGGTCATTGATAGAACAGGTACCCGAAGATCCACTTGATCCAGGTTGGAGTGCGTACAAGACCCGTTTGTTTTGTTTTGATATATATATACTATGTATCACAAACTGTACTACTTTACTTTTGAAACAATTGTAAAACTTTTATATGTAATGTAATGGTTGTTCTACTTTACTTACTATGTACATTGGATTTGATACTCAACATGGAGTCAACCCCGAAAAGATTTTCGCCTTCGGTTTTCGGGGTGTGATAGATTGGTATCAGAGCCCTTGTTTATAGTGAATAAAGTATACCAAACCTTACATGGTATAAAACTATAAACACTAAAGGGCCTAAGTGCTCTGAAATAAAAGTATCTTCAAACTATAAGTATTTTCAAAAAGTATGTAAGTATACCGAGCCGTCGAGATCCGTAATTACAAGTAGAACAAAACATAACTAAATGGGTGTTGTGTACTGTGGTTAAACCTGGGTAGTTATGTAGTCGTGTGTAGGGTCAATATAGCCTGGCCAAATATATTCATTCGAGACACGGCCAACATGTGCATGGGAGTGACTGTGGTATGCGGCATGCCTAAAAACTTACCCTAATACCACAAACATCGCGCCAATGTAGTAACGAATCATGAAATACTATGGGAGTATTTCTCAAGCCAATCTTTTGTAAGAATCCTCGTTCACATATAGATCCTTGATCATTTCATTAGCGATAGTTTACCTGCTTTGATAACTCTTTCCTGCTTTATCTCTTATTTGGAATAAAAATCTGTCATATCTCTCGATTCAATTCAGAGGACTTATCATCCTCTCTTTCTTGATCTTATTAGATCAAGATGCCTCCCAGAAAGAGACCCAGCTCAAAGACCAACAACCCTCCGCCACCACCTCCTCCTGAAATTGATCCCGTGTTATTCCAAACAGCTGTTACCGCCGCAGTGGCAGCTGCTATGTCCCAATTAAACACCCGTGGTTCGGGAGGTGGTACTCAAGATCAAGAAAGTAATCAGGAACAACGAAAGGAGGGTACCTACAAGGACTTCATGAATGCGAAGCCTTCATCCTTCGATGGCACTGGTGGTGTCATTTCCTTGTCCCGATGGTTCGAGAAAATCGAATCCATCTTCGAAATCTGTGCCTGTGCTGAGTCCGATAAAGTCAAATTTGCAGCTTGTACCTTCAGTAATAAAGCCTTGACTTAGTGGAATGGCCGAGTCAAATCCTTAACCCTACCCGTAGCTAATGCCATGGGCTGGGACGCCATGAAAGAACTCCTCCTTGCCGAATATTGTCCCCGTGGTGAAATACAGAAGCTAGAGCACGAACTCTGGAACCTGAAAATGAAAGGTTCCAACATTGCTGCATACATTTCCCGATTTGATGATCTCGCACTCCTTTGCCCTGGTTTGGTCACTCCTGAAAGCAAAAAGATCGAGAGGTTTATTTGGGGGCTAACCAATCCAACAAAAGGTCATGTCTTAGCTGCTCGCCCGGATACATATGATAGTGCTAAGAGTTTAGCCCAAGCCATAATTGACCACAGTGATGATGTCGAGGAAACCACCGCCGTCCCTGAGTCGACTAAAAGCAGTGGTGAGAAAAGAAAGTTCTGGAAGAAGAAGAAGGGTCAATCTTCTCAAGGATCCTCCAAAAGACAGCAAACAGTAGCAGTCCATGCTGCTACTACCCCCGTTGCTGCTGCTTCTGTTGTGGGATCCACAGCTCCAACTCCTACCAGCCGGTATGCTGGTAATCTCCCTCTCTGTGACAAGTGCAAGTATCACCACAACCCTGGCCCCTGTCGAGAACTTTCCTGTACAAATTGTGGTAAGAAGGGGCACAAAGTCCGATTCTGCAAAGCTCCGGCCCAATCGGCCAATCAATCTTCGGGAGCAGGCGTTGGTCAAGCCTGCTACAACTGTGGTGAAGCTGGGCACTTTAAAAGGAACTGCCCTAAGAAGTCTACTGCTGACAACACCGGAAGGGTCCTCGCCATGGGACGGGAGGAAGCAGTCGCCGATCCCACTGTTGTCTCAGGTACGTTCCTTCTTGACAACTCATATGCAAATATTCTTTTCGATTCGGGTGCTGAGAGAAGCTTTATTAGTCATGCATTCATACATAACCTAAAACATAATTCCCAACCTTTAACCGAAACGTTTACCATCGATATGGCTAATGGTGAGAAAGAAAGCGCGAGCGAAGTGTTCGTAGGTTGTACCCTTACCCTGAACGACCATTCGTTTCCTATCGATCTTATGCCGATATCCATAAAGAGCTTTGATGTCATCATTGGCATGGATTGGTTGAGTCCCAATCATGTGGATATCCTTTGTTTCGAAAAAGCCATCCATCTCAACCTTCCTTCGGGTCAAACTCTAGTAATCTATGGCGATAAACTCAGTTCCAACCTTCGTATCATTTCCTGCATCAAAGCTCAGAAGCTCCTGCGAAAGGAGTGTATTGCATTCTTGGCCCATGTAATCAACGAGAAGCAGGAAGTTAAAGACCTCGCGAGCATCCCCGAAGTCTGTAACTTTCCTGACGTATTTCACGAAGAGCTTCTAGGAATTCCTCCCGAACGTCAGGTCGAGTTCCGTATTGACCTAATTCCTGGAGCTACTCCGGTAGCGAAGTCTCCGTATCGTTTAGCTCCAGCAGAAATGCAGGAGTTATCCAGTCAACTCAATGAATTGCTCATTAAAGGATTCATTAGACCGAGTTCCTCACCCTGGGGAGCTCCGGTATTGTTTGTCAAGAAGAAAGATGGAACCTTTCGGATGCGTATCGATTATCGTGAACTGAACAAGTTGACTGTCAAAAACCGATATCCTCTTCCGCGAATAGATGATCTCTTCAATCAACTCCAGGGAGCCAGTTACTTCTCCAAGATAGTGTAACATCCCGAAATATCAAGAGTAGAGTTGAAGGGCTAAAAGAGTAAGTTGTGAAAGAGTGACTCGGCGAGTCCATGGATGGACTCGGCGAATAGAGTCGCAACTGGGTCGCGTGCTAAGTAGCCGACTCGGCGAGTCAGTGAGGAGGACTCGGCGAGTAGGCGCTGATTGGAGAAAACCCTAATTCTCGGGGTTGAGCCCTATATAAAGAACATTATGTTTTCCTCCCAGCCTCCTTATCACCCCCTTGAGCCCCAGAAAACCCTAAATCGCGGAGAAGCACCATTGTTGAGTGGATTGGAGCTTGGAGAAGTAATTGTTGAAGGAATTTTGGGAGATTGAAGGCTTGGAGCAAGGGGCTTTGCTTGGATTCGAATTACATTGCAGTTGGGGCATCTCTTGGAGGTAATATCTCGTTCTTGGGCTGTTATTATGTGTTTCTTCATTTTGGGGTTTGTGGGAACTTGTCTATGGATGTAATGGGAAGTCTAGAGGTTAGATCTGAGGTTGCTACCTCAGATCTGGAAGGGAGAAGAATCAGAGAGCATGAAAGTCCCTGTGTTGGAGTGTTTAGTGAAGCTTTCATGTCCCAAACCCTAGCCCAATGTGCAAATGGCCTAGATCTCTTTGGATTCACGTAAAGTTTGCCACTTTACGTGATGGATGAGTGGTAGGAGGCTAGATCTATGTTTTGGAGCAATTGGATCGCCTGGAATGCTTCTGAATGGATTCAGACCGGTGGTACTCGGCGAGTCACATGGGTGTACTCGACGATTTGGATGAAGATGGCCTGGAACTCGGCGAGTTGTATGAACAACTCGGCGAGTAGGTTGATGATAGTCTTGGACTCGGCGAGTCTGTTCTTGGACTCGGCGAGTCTTGTCGAAGAGTCCCGATATTCCCTGGTTGAGTCGAGAATCGATGAGTCAAGGGATGACTCGGTGAGTTGTGTGCGAGTGGACTCAGAGTTGTTGGACTCGGCGAGTCTCGGAGTGACTCGGCGAGTTAGGTCGCGGATTGATTGAAGTTCTGATTTTAGAAACTCGGCGAGTCATAGAGTTGACTCGGCGAGTAGGGTCAGTCAGGGGTTGACTTTGACTGAGGACTTTGATTTTGACCAAGGGTTGACCGTTGACTTTTAGGGTTTGGTCAGCGATGTGGCCTTTGGGCCAAGAGAGGGGTAAAATAGTCTTTTACCCTTAAGAGGGTGTATTGAGAGGATTGATTCTAGTCTCGAGAGTTATAGTCATGAGAGTTTTGCCTCACGTGTTAGGCGGTGGCGAGTTCGAGATCCGAGTATGGAGATATCTGCTTTCTGCTTGAGAGGTGAGTCTTCTCACTATAATTTACCTTGAGTAGGTAACCAGAGTTATGTGACAGAGTATTTGTATGCTATGTATGTTATGTGTTGTACTGCATTATTTCTATGTGATTTATGCTGTGCATGTTTGCAGAGTTGGAACCGAAGGGTTCTTAGAGTTAGAACCGGAAGGTTCACGGAGTTAGAACCTGAGGGTTCACAGAGTTTGGGTGCACGAACCCATAGAGTTATAGCCTCGAGTGGCTTATATGTGTTATGTGTGTGGTATTTTGGGGAACTCACTAAGCTTCGTGCTTACATTGTTTTGTGTTATGTTGTTTTCAGGTTTCTTTCAGTATCACGGTACAGCACCGGCTTGATTGTACACACCAGAGCAAGAGTCATATTTTGGAGGATCCTGGTTTTCTATGCAAGTGAAAATGGAGCTATGTTTTGTAATTCGATTATGAATGAGATTTTAAACAAGTGTTCTAAGAATAAAATGATTATTTAAAATTAAAATTTTGTCTTGAAATTTACGGTGTTACAAGTTGGTATCAGAGCCTTGGTTTGAGGGATTCGGATGCGCCTTCGGGTAATTCTGGACTCAAACTGAGGAAGTAAGAAAATTTTTCAAAGAAATAATTTTCTAAAGCGAATAAGAGTTCAAAGAGAAAACGAGAAAGAGCAGTGTGTACAATCAGCCAGAGCCCGAATGGTGATTTCCCAAAATAGCCTTACTTTTGTGTTATGAGATATTTATGATGCACTTTATGAGATATTATTGCATGCTAGAGACAGGCTAGGTATTCCATATATTAGGACTAGAGTGGCATGATTTGTGATGCCTTAGCCTAGGAATTGCTGTGATATGCGTCGTGCTTTTGAGTATGTGATGAGTGAGAATATTTGATTGGAATCCTTTAGGGGATTTGAGTAGAGGAGTAATCTAGGGAAGATACTTAGATGAGTATTGTGGTTCTTGGAGAAAAAATAGTTAGAGACCGCGAGGGGAAGAGTTGCAGAGTTCGGTGGTACTTCCGAGGATGAGCAGAGCAAGCGGAGTTATCACCCAGAGTGAGTCATATATATTCTTCGATGCTCGAATGCTGCTTGCTTCGTGCTTTGTGGAACTCTCGATGATGGGTGTCAGCTACCAAGCGAATATGACGATATTCAGGAGGTAGATGGCTGGCATCATTAGGAGCTCTTCAGCAGCTGATGGCAGAAAAGTGTGGGAATCTAAGAAGAGCCTAAGGAGTAACCTTAGCCAGATGAGTGCACTGGCAGGGTAGAGAATTTCGCTGGGGAGCGAGCGCGTGATGGAATTGCTGAACGAGAAGGTCGAGCAGCTAGTTAGGAGCTCCGGGATAGTCCGTGTGGAAAGTATGGGTAGATGTGGCAGGTAGTATGGGCCCGTACTACTGAAAGCAGAGGACCCATACTTGATACAGGGAGTATTCTGAAGATTCTAATGAGCGTATTAAGGAGTAATGTATGGTTCGAGTACCGTACATCAGAGCAGATTGAGGAGTGATGTTATGGTTCGAGTACCATACATTGGAGCGGATTGAGGAGTGATGTTATGGTTGAGTACCATACATCGGAGCAGATTGAGGAGTGATGTTATGGTTGAGTACCATACATCGAAGCAGATTGAGGAGTGATGATATGGTTGAGTACCATACATCGGAGCAGATTGAGGAGTGATGTTATGGTTCAAGTATCATACATCGGAGCAGATGGAGGAGTGATGCTATGGTTCGGGTACCATACACCGGAGCATATTGAGAAGAGATGTCATGGGATGAGTACCATGGTTCGTAGTGAATGATGCTTGTGATTCTCTGGTTATCCGGTCACGATTGATGAGGTAGAGATTGGACGCTATGGGTTTTAGGCCTGTAGGCAATGATTGAGTTTGGAGAGGCGTCCCTCGAGAGGGAAGTCGAGAGCCTATCAGAGTATTTTGGTAAGGAGTTAGAGGGAGAGGAGAATTTCGGTCTGAGTTGAGCAATCAGTCGATAGAGGAGAGGTCACCTTCTATGTGAGTGGTGCTATTTATGTTCGTGTGCGGAACATGAAAGGCCTGATGTTTTAGTTTTGGGTTTGGGGGTAAACCCTGCAGGTCGTTATTGATGATGATTTCTTCCAGAGTATCAGGTAGCATGTGTGCCGTGAGGCAGTGATTTGTCATGAGCAGATAGTCAATTGGGACTGAGATAGTCGAGGACCACACTAGACCTATTTGAGTATAGTAGGATGTATTATAGTGGTATCAGTGGGGAGTACAGTCGATTTTAGCAGTGCAGAGAGTTTTCTATCTATGTTGGGTGTTGAATATGGGAGTGGGTCCCTGTTCTTGGGATGATCCCGGTGTTGGAGCAATGTTTGATGCGTTGAGGTGAGGGGTACGATGATTTTGTGGTTCGGTCTATGAGCCAGGGATGTCATTGAGCAGTTGAGTTGTTTGGTACTTGATTGGTACGAGATTTGGAACGACTAGAGGCAGTCGTGGCGAGAAGTTCTTGAGGAGTTCATCTGAGGATCAGAGTTATGAGATCGATTAATTTCCTTAAAGGGGATTATCGGGTGTTGCGTAGCACTTTCCAGCGGCAGGTGCGTTATTGCTGGTGGAAATAGTTCGTGAGGTTGTTGATGTGTAAGATAGTGATGGTTCGAACCCTAAGTGGGGGAGAACCGGGTGGTTTATTGAGAGAACCAGAGATTGGTGCAAGAGCGGTTAGGAGTTGGATGCAGAACCTGCGGCTTGGATTCATGAGATCAGGGTCATGGGTGATTAAGGAAGGTGCAGGGCGAGATAATGCATGTGATATATGTCTAAGAGAAGGATGGGTGTCTCCACGGCGGGTGGTCAATGATCAGGAATCTGATGGTGGTCAGAGTCGTCTCGAGTGGAAGGCTCGTAATGATGGTATGGGCAATTGAGAACTTCTGGGTTGAGATATGGGTAGCCGATTATCGAGTAGCCAATTCCTAGGCTAGGATGTGTATTCTTTCTTGAATTTTGAGCGGTAGTGGAAAGGGTTTCGGAGGATCATCGGTGTGTTCTGAAGGGTTAGCGCCTTCCTTGTATTCCAATTGAGTGTTTGGATGCACTGAAGTGTGCATCGTGTGATATCAGAAATTATTATGGGATTCAGAGGAAATGTATTGTCGTGAGTGTATGGTATTGGGAGTAAGGGAATCAGTGGTTGTGGCAGGATCTTGTGATGTTCTGTTGGGATATTCCGAGGTATCCGGGTATGATACCTTTATTTCGGAGTTACTCGTAAATCTTGAGTTGAAACGATTTGTGGTGTATCAGGTATCTACGGATCTAGTGGGAGCCCTTCGAGTATGGGCATCCAGGGAGATTATTAAGAGAATGGAACTTCGCAAGGGTGGGCATTTTGATATGTCGATTGCTTCCAGAGTCTGGAATGTGTATTCGAGTCGAGTATGGGTAGCTGCCTGTGATAGTCTGCGGAGCATGAGCTAGTGGAGTTAGAGGGTGTTGTGATACCGCGGGGAGCCGTAGTACTCACTAGTCAGAGAGTGTTGTGATACTGTGGGGAGCCGTAGTACTCACTAGTCAGAGGGTGTTGTGATACTGCGGGGAGCCATAGTACTCACTAGATGGCAAGAGAATGTGATGATGGAATGATCTCCGATCAGTGTATGATGTGGAAAAGTTTTGGGCTTGAGTATCCCTAGTATTGAGTTCTGGAGCCTGGGTGTTGAACCGGGGGCGAGACTGGGGTCACCGTCTCTGTCGGGAGATGCGGTGAGATGCGCAAGGGATATGCGTAGCAGAAACTAGAGATCAGAGTTGAGGCGATCCTCGGTTGGATTGTATTTTCTCGCATGAGGAAAAGAGAATTTTGTGACTTGCGCGCACTGGGCCGGGATAGTGGTCACGAGGAGGAAATTAGTGGGTTATTTGGATCATGATGATGTCTGAGGACACTTCTAAGCGAACGAGCGATTCAGACGCTCGAAGACATGCTTCGGGCATGTGTATTAGATCTCGGAGGGAGTTGCGGCACGTATTTATCTTTGGTTGAGTTATCCTATATCAACAACCATCATTAGTGCATTTGTATGCCACCTTTTGAGCTGTTGTATGGGAGGAGGTGTCGAACCCTCATTTGTTGGGGAGAGGTAGCGCATGGACCCGAGGGCCCTTGCGAGCAGATCCAGAGCATGTGTGATACATGGAGTAGTGGCAAGGTTGGCTAGTGGTTTCCCTGGGTAAGGGAAGAGAAAGGTATGTAACCCCCCCGGGGGGAGTGTTGGTTCACGGAAGTGAAAGTAGTAGTGAGAGTGGATGATTTGGAGTATGGTGGTTGAACATTGTGTCTGTGACAGTGGTATGGAATGACATCATGTTGGGATGTCTGCTGAGGACGCGGAAGGGGTTCCGCGGGAGTAGGGCCAAGAGTCTCAGGATGAATGCAGGGAGGGAGTCGGGGACTCCCAGCTTGATTCTGATCAGGGTATTGGATATGTACTAGTGGTTCATCCTGGGGAGATGTTGGAGGATATCATCAGTGCATCGGGTTTTTCCCAACCCGAGGGTACTGGGCAAGTTCAGCATGCGTATATGATTGCAAGAGGAGAACTCGTGGGAGTTGCTCTGAGATTGAAGAGTGGGTCTTTCTGTCAGCACGGAATGGATAAAGTGGGATTCGGATCGGGGATCCGATGGTTCATGGCTTTCTAGCCCTTATGGGTCAAGCGATTGTTGAGATTTGGAGCAGTGATGCATCTCGGGTAATTCTCGATTGTTGAGTGTGATTATCAGAGGGTACAGCCGGTGCCCGGTTTGAGACGGTGGTCAGGACACCGCAAGGAAAGAGGAAGTGAGTTCGAGTTCGATGGTTATGCTTTGAGGAACCTGGTCCAGTTAGGGCCAGGTGGCGCGTTGTGGGAGTATTTTTGGAATTGAGTTGCCATAGGCTTCGAGGACGAAGCCTAATTTAAGTGGGGGAGAATTGTAACATCCCGAAATATCAAGAGTAGAGTTGAAGGGCTAAAAGAGTAAGTTGTGAAAGAGTGACTCGGAAAGTCCATGGATGGACTCGGCGAGTAGAGTCGCGACTGGGTCGCGTGCTAAGTAGCCGACTCGGCGAGTGAGTGAGGAGGACTCGGCGAGTAGGCGCTGATTGGAGAAAACCCTAATTCTCGGGGTTGAGCCCTATATAAAGAACATTATGTTTTCCTCCCAGCCTCCTTATCACCCCTTGAGCCCCAGAAAACCCTAAATCGTGGAGAAGCACCATTGTTGAGTGGATTGGAGCTTGGAGAAGTAATTGTTGAAGGAATTTTGGGAGATTGAAGGCTTGGAGCAAGGGGCTTTGCTTGGATTCGAATTACATTGCAGTTGGGGCATCTCTTGGAGGTAATATCTCGTTCTTGGGTTGTTATTATGTGTTTCTTCATTTTGGGGTTTGTGGGAACTTGTCTATGGATGTAATGGGAAGTCTAGAGGTTAGATCTGAGGTTGCTACCTCAGATCTGGAAGGGAGAAGAATCAGAGAGCATGAAAGTCCCTGTGTTGGAGTGTTTAGTGAAGCTTTCATGTCCTAAACCCTAGCCCAATGTGCAAATGGCCTAGATCTCTTTGGATTCACGTAAAGTTTGCCACTTTACGTGATGGATGAGTGGTAGGAGGCTAGATCTATGTTTTGGAGCAATTGCATGGCCTGGAATGCTTCTGAATGGATTCAGACCGGTGGTACTCGGCGAGTCACATGGGTGTACTCGACGAGTTGGATAAAGATGGCCTGGAACTCGGCGAGTTGTATGAACAACTCGGCGAGTAGGTTGATGATAGTCTTGGACTCGGCGAGTCTTGTCGAAGAGTCCCGATATTCCCTGGTTGAGTCGAGAATCGGTGAGTCAAGGGATGACTCGGTGAGTTGTGTGCGAGTGGACTCAGAGTTGTTGGACTCGGCGAGTCTCGGAGTGACTTGGCGAGTTAGGTCGCGGATTGAGTGAAGTTCTGATTATAGAAACTCGGCGAGTCATAGAGTTGACTTGGCGAGTAGGGTCAGTCAGGGGTTGACTTTGACTGAGGACTTTGATTTTGACCAAGGGTTGACCGTTGACTTTTAGGGTTTGGTCAGCGATGTGGCCTTTGGGCCAAGAGAGGGGTAAAATAGTCTTTTACCCTTAAGAGGGTGTATTGAGAGGATTGATTCTAGTCTCGAGAGTTATATTCATGAGAGTTTTGCCTCACGTGTTAGGCGGTGGCGAGTTCGAGATCCGAGTATGGAGATATCTGCTTTCTGCTTGCCAGGTGAGTCTTCTCACTATACTTTACCTTGAGTAGGTAACCAGAGTTATGTGACAGAGTATTTGTATGCTATGTATGTTATGTGTTGTACTGCATTATTTCTATGTGATTTATGCTGTGCATGTTTGTAGAGTTGGAACCGAAGGGTTCCTAGAGTTAGAACCGAAAGGTTCACAGAGTTAGAACCTGAGGGTTCACAAAGTTTGGGTGCACGGACCCATAGAGTTATAGCCTCGAGTGGCTTATATGTGTTATGTGTGTGGTATTTTGGGGAACTCACTAAGCTTCGTGCTTACAGTGTTTTGTGTTATGTTGTTTTCAGGTTTCTTTCAGTATCACGGTACAGCACCGGCTTGATTGTACACACCGGAGCAAGAGTCATATTTTGGAGGATCCTGGTTTTCTATGCAAGTGAAAATGGAGCTATGTTTTGTAATTCGATTATGAATGAGATTTTAAACAAGTGTTCTAAGAATAAAATGATTATTTAAAATGAAAATTTTGTCTTGAAATTTACGGTGTTACAGATAGACCTTCGGTCAAGGTACCATCAGCTACGAGTTCATGAAAGTGATGTGTCCAAAACAGCTTTCAGGACTCGATATGGACACTACGAGTTCGTAGTGATGCCTTTTGGTCTAACCAACGCACCGGCGGTGTTCATGGACCTGATGAACCGGGTGTGTCGTCCTTACCTGGACAAGTTTTTCATTGTGTTCATTGATGACATACTCGTCTATTCCCGAAGCGAAGAAGACCACAAACAACATTTGAGGCTAGTGTTGGAAACCCTGTGATCCGAGAAGTTGTACGCGAAATTTTCCAAATGTGAGTTCTAGATTCGGAAGGTAACTTTCCTCGGTCATGTAGTAAGCGAGGAGGGTATTCATGTAGATCTTCCAAGATAAGGGCGATAGAGAATTGGTCAGCACCGAAGACACCCACAGAAATCCGACAATTCTTGGGTCTCACTGGCTATTATCGAAGATTCATCCATAACTTTTGTAGAATCGCCAAACCCTTAACCACTCTAACACAGAAAGGTGTACCCTTTTGTTGGAGTGATAAGCAAGAAACCACATTCCAGACGCTGAAGAAAGCCTTGTGCAACGCGCCTGTTCTGTCCCTACCCGAAGGGACAAAGGACTTCGTTTTCTACTGCGATGCGTCTAATCAAGGCTTAGGTTGTGTGCTTATGCAAAGGGGAAAAGTAATTGCCTATGCTTCTAGACAGTTGAAAGCACACAAGGTCAACTATACCACACACGACTTGGAGTTAGGATCCGTAGTCTTTGCGTTGAAGATTTGGAGACATTACCTCTACGGAACCAAGTACACGATCTTCACCGATCACAAGAGCCTGTAACACATCTTTGACCAGAAAGACTTAAACATGAGACAAAGGCGATGGGTAGAACTACTCAGTGATTATGAGTGTGAAATATGTTACCATCCCGGCAAGGCCAATGTGGTAGCAGATGCCCTTAGCCGAAAGGAGAGTGCAGGCCGTAAAGTGAAGAACCAGATGATGACCATCCATTCCAACCTACCCATGCAAATCCGAGAAGCCCAGTTAGAAGCCCTCAAACCCGAGAATGTGTCGACCGAAGCCTTGAGAGGAATGGAAAAGAAACTTGAGATCAGAGGTGACGGAGTCCATTGTTTCATGGATCGGATCTGGATTCCCAAGTTCGAAGGATTCAGAGAGATAGTTATGGAGGAAGCGCACAGAACTAGATACTCTATTCGCCCGGGCTCTGACAAGATGTACTTAGATCTCAAGAAGCAATATTGGTGGCCAACCATGAAGGCTGAAATAGCTACATTTGTGGGAAAGTGTCTGACTTGCGCCAAGGTAAAAGTTGAGCACTAGAAACCCTCGGGTCTGCTCCAGCAACCTGAGATACCCGAATGGAAATGGGAGATGATCACCATGGATTTCATCACGAAACTACCCAAGTGTCCGAGTGGGTATGATACCATTTGGGTGATTGTCGATCGTTTGACAAAGTCCGCTCATTTCGTTCCGATCAAAGAATCATACAAGATGGATAGACTCGCGCGGATTTTCATCCACGAAGTAGTCCGACTGCACGGTGTACCTGCGTCCATTATCTCTGATCGAGATAGCAAGTTTACCTCCCGAATTTTGGCAGTCTCTTCAGAAAGCTCTTGGAACCAAACTTGATATGAGCACGGCGTATCATCCTCAGACCGATGGACAAAGTGAGAGAACAATCCAAACCCTAGAGGACATGCTTAGGGCATGTGTCATTGACTATGGAAAGTCGTGGGACACACATCTACCTTTAATCGAATTCTCGTACAACAACAGTTACCACACCAGCATTAGGGCTGCCCCGTTTGAAGCCCTATACGGTCGCAAGTGCAGATCCCCTATGTGCTGGGCCGAGGTGGGGGATACACAGTTAGCCAAGAGTCAGGTCCCGGACAGTGTTCTCACTGGTCCTGAAATCATCCGTGAAACCACCGAGAAGATCATCCAAATCCGAGTATGACTGAAAACTTCATGTGATCGCCAGAAGAGTTACGCTGATAACCGTCGGAAACCACTGGAATTCCAGGTTGGAGACCGTGTTTTGTTGAAGGTCTCGCCCTGGAAAGGCACTGTACGCTTTGGTAAGCATGGGAAACTTAATCCGAGGTACATTGGACCTTTCGAGATCCTCGCCAGGATCGGTCCGGTAGCCTATAAACTTAGTTTACCTCACGAGCTCAGTAACATCCACCCCGTCTTCCATGTTTCAAATCTCAAGAAGTGGATATCCGATGAAACCCTAGTGATTCCTTTAGACGAGATCGAGATCGATGAAAACCTCAACTTCGTGGAGGAACCGATCGAAATCATGGATCGAGAAGTCAAACGTACGAAGCAAAGTCGCATCCCGTTAGTGAAGGTTCGCTGGAATGCCAAGCGGGGACAAGAGTTCACTTGGGAGCGGGAAGACTCGATGAAACAGAAATATCCGCAACTCTTTCCAGATCGATGATTTGTATTTTGTCTTATATCTTGTCTTGAATTTCGGGACGAAATTCCCTCTAACAGGGGGGGGGGGGATAATGTAACCACCCGAAATTTCATATCACTTCTTGTAACTCAAATTGTAATCCAATTCGATCAACCAAACGCCATTTCCAAATCCGTTTCCGATTTCGTCAATTAATTAAGTCATTAACTTGTATTAACCTAAAATGACTTAATGGGTGTCCTAATGCCATTTGAAATCATTCTAACACCCCATAATAGTCATCAGAATAATTCTAGAATCGACCATATCGGGTTACGGCAACTTGGTCGGGTGCGACCAAAAGCCCCGCCTAACGCCGGTATCGGGTAGAATTTCGTCATGTCCAATTCCCGAACACTATATAAATGATTCAAAGCTTTCATTTGAAGCTTTTGGCCATTCTTCCATAAACACTTCCAACCTCTCTCCTCATCCATAATCAAAGGTTCAAAAACAAAGATTTAAGGCTCCAAAACAAAGAGGTAACATCCCTAACTTGTTATCTAACCTATTTAGCCTTCAAATTGATGTTTAAATGGAATTCTAGGACCTAGAACATGTGTTTACGGCCAAGGATCAAGCTTGGGCCGTAAACACTTAATAATGGGGTTTTTAAACCAATTAACCCTTCCAAATCATTGTTGGGACTTAGATACAACTTTGAGGCTTACAAATTGAGACTTGAAACACTTAAAACATGAATTTTGAAGGACAAAAGAGAGTTTACGGCCAAGGCTTGTTCTTGGGCCGTAAACTCCTATAAAATGGGGATTAAACACCTTAAATCATGTCTAAATACCTTGTAACTCAACCAATAGCCTTGTGGTAAATCCTATATCCATCTAAAAATAGTTTGGGGGTTTATAACACATGAAAATACCACATATAGGAGTTTACGGCCTAGGCACATACCCTTTGGCCGTAAACTCATGAAACCATGCCAAATGATGCCCCTAATTCACCCAAAGGCTTGGAAAAATTTCTAGAAATCACATGTGATTGTTTTAAGTGTCAAAAATTAATTATTCATGAACATAGGAGAGTTTACGGCCAGAGAACATATGTCTGGGCCGTAAACTCCTAATTTGATGTTATTTGATGTCCAAAAGTGATACAAAGCCTTGGAAAATTAATTAGAATCACAAGTTATTGCTCCTTGTGCCTCAAATCAATTTTTCTTGACCCTAGGAGAGTTTACGGTCGTAAAATCCAAGTTTACAGCCGTAAACTCCCTTTTAAATGGTATTAATCCATTCAAACCATTCCAAGGCATTTTAGTAAGTCATTCCAACAATCCCCAAGTCCAAACAAGCCATTAAACCCTCAAGCCCCGAACCAACGTCCAAACAAGCCAATTTTTCTTGAGGTGTTTAACCTCGTTGGAGTGTAATGTTTCATATAATTAGTAATTGTAAATCTAATTAGATATATATGGGCATTATTTCATTTTACATAGGGACATCGCGAGTAATCAAGCCCCGAACCAACGTCTAGTATCCGAAACCGTCGCCTTTCCGAGTCTGGTGAGTTCATACCCCTACCCTTTTTCACTGTTTTTTTACTGTTTTCAGGGGGAACACAAGCAAAGTACAAGGGTTTCTTGTACTCAAAAACTTGTTTTCGTGTGTGTGTTTCAAATTTTATATGCTTTAAATACTGATTGACACAATTGGTAACCATTTGAGCATGCAGATCACGTAAACATTTATTTGCGAAATGGGTTTTATAAACTGTTATGTTTTATATATTTCACAAATGTTTTCCACATTTTATCAGTTAAAAGCATGACATTAGAACATATGAACATGAAACTTGTACACTGTTTGTCCTCGGTAACACTCCTCAGATATACATGAGTGGAGGACTATCATATTATTACTAGTAAATTTGTTATTCCTATATGATTGGAGACACGTCCTCGGCGAACACTCCACAGAGATACGCGAGTGGAGGACTACACCCGTAACCAGAATCTCTGGGATTTAGAGAGCGTGACTTGAGTGTATAGATCTATACGGGGCTGACTACCCCACACTTGGCTGCTAGCTACAGCCGAACCGAAATGGTTCAAGGGTGACGAAAGTCATAAGGATGTGGACGACTTATTGCCACAAGTTCAGTCTATAGTATGGTTATGGAACTCGCAATTAGGATAACAGAGATTTACTTATAGTAATAATGAATACATCTTTTACATTGATAACCAACATTCAGGAAAGCATGGGGCTTTCCTGGGGAAAACATTTACATAACTAGAAAAGTGTAACAAACTGGATAACCTTACATCTTTTACAATTGGTAATATACAATCAGGAAAGTATGGGACTTTCCTGGGGATCCATTGGTACATAACCAGAACAGAATAACAAAACAGATAACCCAAATGTACATTTTCACAAGGGTAAACATGTTTTCAGTGTACAACTTTACTTTACATAATGTGAAACAACCAACCAACCAATTTTTTTTTAAGAAAATGTGGGATTTTCTTGGCGTGTGTTACATTTTCAGAAACAGAAAGGAAACATGAACATTTTCCAAAACAAAAACTACTTATGAACTCTCCAGCGTTATGCTGATTTTCAAACCGCTTGTGTTCTCAGGTCATTGATAGAACCGGTACCCGAAGATCCACTTGATCCAGGTTGGAGTGCGTACAAGACCCGTTCGTTTTGTTTCTATATGTATACTATGTATCACAAACTGTACTACTTTACTTTTGAAACAATTGTAAAACTTTTATATGTAATGTAATGGTTGTTCTACTTTACTTACTATGTACATTGGATTTGATACTCAACGTGGAGTCAACCCCGGAAATATTTTCGCCTTCGGTTTTCGGGGTGTGACACTTATGGATAATCAGGAAGGTGTATAATTACCAGGTTTAAGATAATCTTGGGTTTGGGCTTATCTAGGGTTTCCTGACTGCACTATAAATATGGATGATACCGTATGAATTTTGGCCACTTCTTCTTGAAGTGTACCAGCCGAAAATTTGCTTCCTCTCTTCTTCTCCATAATCTTCTTAAATTTCTAGCGGTGGGTGTGATCCATTAGAGGCATGGCGATTGTGACGCTTGTTCTCAAAGTCTCAACAACACTAAAGGATTTAGATTTTTATTACTATATAACAATCAAATATATGTTTTTTAATCCTTATTATGTAATTTTGACTATATACTAGTGTTATAGGGTTTACACATTGTTGTTCACATGGTATGTTTAATTAGAGAAAACACAGATCAATTTTAGGGTTGCATGCACACATAACATTTTTTGTTATGCTCAAAACCCATCACTTCTCTCCTCAAGTCTTCTTATTTACTATGGTTTGAGTACAAACCGTTGGAGGCATTAGAGTTATGGTGCTTGCTTTCCAAGACATTTGAAGAATGTAATTGGTTTGATAATTTGCTATAATAATCAAAAGGCATGTAAACCCTAATCCCTGGTTAATTTCGATTATAGTAAGGCCTGGTTCTTGATGTTCATTATATTATAGCGATCAAGAAGGAAAACTTAGATTCAACTAGGTTACGAGTGAACTTCAAGGTTAAGTTATTTTGCCTCATGCTTTGATTTATAAACTATTGTAGGGTTTCAAAGCACTCCATGGATGATGACAATGGGCCCCTTTGATGAAGTGTAGGTTAAAAGCCCAAGACTTGTCTTTTCCCTATAAATAGTCATGTATTATTCATTATTAGGGTTAGAGTGAGAGAAAATGTAGTCGCCACGTGAGGTTTCTTATGTGTGTTAGATTCTTTAATCTATGCTGAAAGTGTAATTTATTCCTCATAATTCAATAAATCGAGTGATCATTCGACCTAATCTTCATATTTGTGTTTGTTCTTATTTTCTGCATCTTGTTCATCAAATCTCAATTAGGGTTTTATTCCCAACAAGTGGTATCAGAGCGGGTCTTTGAAGATCTATTGATTTTTGAAGTATCGGTTCTTGATTTGATGGTTTTTTTCACGAGTTATTGAAGATTATTGGTGTTTTGGCGTCTTGGAATCAAAATTATGTTCAAGCAACTGTTCATGAAAACTTATGTTTTGTGTTACTGTTCATCTGGGTAATTTTTTTAATCCATCTTGTATTTTTTATTCATTCTCATAATTGGATCTGACATTAGTGTAATCCAAAATCAATATACTGTCGATAGATCAGTTTCCTTTGTTTTGAGCCATTGATTCGATTCTTTACTGTTCTTGATCCACTACCTAAGCCTTATTTTCTTTAAAACACCGTTTGCGTCCCTTATTTTATATTATATTCATCTTGTTCAATCATTAGGGTTTGTAGAAATCAACAATTGATGATTATTTATTAATTATCTGAGGTTATTGTTTGTTATCGTGTGTTTGTCAATTCTCATGAATCGATTCCTTTCCGTTTTATCCAAGATCATTTTTTATTGATTTTCTCATTCCAATTCATATAATCGATTTGATTTTTTGATTGATTTGATTCATGTTGAACTTGGAATATTCTGACGATATTGTTCTATTTGTGAATGAAATCGATCTTTGGCGAATCGATTGGGTATTTGTTGATTGCAAATTTTGAAGACTTATGTTGAACAGATGAAGAACGGGTGAACAAGATTGAATCTCGATTTGGCTGGTGAAAACCGAAAATCAAAATCAGATCAAAAGGTTTAAAGTTGAAATTGGAACCATAAAATCACTTCGTTGGAACAGAAATCGGATCTAAGGAGATAAGGCGTCAAAGTCGGATCTTGAATCGTGTTTGGTATTTGATTGGAATAGAAGGAATTAATTTGATCTTATACGGAATCAATCTTTGCAAATGATTTTGGAATTAGAATTGCCGCTCGGAATCGGAATCGTGATTTGGTAATTACAATCGGAACGAATGTAATGGGATTCGCAATCGGAATTATTTAGTTTGGTAATCGGAACTTTTGGCATCTCAGTTGATTGACTTTTCGAATGATCTGTTTTGATCTCGCAATCAAAATGAAGGAATCGGTACTGAAACTTTTGCCGTGTCTGACGTTAATCAAACAAATTGGGAAGAAGATAGTAAAGTTTCATTTTTCCACCCTGCAACTTCAACAAATTGACACTTTTGGTCCCTATTGTTTTCACAGTTTAGCATTTTTGGACCATTTCCAGATTTTGTTACAAATAAAGGGGAATATGGTGCAGATTTTTTAATTTTGTCCCCTAAATTTCAGCAAGTGACAATTTTAGCCCATTTTTCGAAAAAGTTTACAAATTTGAGGGCTGGTGAACAGTTTTGAATTCTTTAATGCACATATTTTCTCGTGAATAGAAAAATTAAAGATTCCATCAAGTCTTGGCGGTTCGGAAAGTCGTTTTTCGTGATAATGTCAAAATTTCATGACTTTTTCGGATTTTATACTTCATTGTATATATCATTTTGTTGCGGGGGAGCACATTAATTTTTATCCATTCAAGATTATTCTCATGACCATTTGAAGGCTTTATAATCATGTTTTTTATTATAAATCGGGGGAGAATTTGGTATGGCCATTCGAAATTGGATTTGTGACTTTCCAAATTTGAAGATTTTTGATAAAGCTTGTGGTAGAATTATGAAGGTAGCTTTTACAGTGGAAGTTCTTCATCGAGCTCTGCTAAAGCTTTTACAGATCCTTTATAGTAGAAGTTCTTCATCGAGCTCGGCTAAGGACTTGTTATATCTCCGACTTCTAGTATTTTCTCGATCAAGTGGCGTTACGAGTCTTAAAATTTGGGTTGTTACATGATAATTTTTGGTGGCTTATATCATTAGCTTATTTGAAGATCATTGTGACTTGGAGGGGGAGCTCTTCAAAGACAAGAATTGATTCGGTTTCTTTGTTTTGAAATGGGTTTTTAAGGCGGGCTTGGTTTTCATGAAGATTTTTTTGGGATTACATTCGAAAATGAAGTTTAAAGACATTACTTCAGTGCATGATTTATATATCCTAGAGCCCGTGTTTGAAGAGTATTGAAGAATCACGATTCATAGATTGCTTTATCTATTCCTCGTTGCAAGATCTTTTTATTCGCTAGATGCTTGTTTTGGAAGTTAAAGCATTATCATCCATTCCATACTTTGAGGGGGAGATTGTAGGGTTTCAAAGCACTCCATGGATGATGGCAATGGGCCCCTTTGATGAAGTGTAGGTTAAAAGCCCAAGACTTGTCTTTTCCCTATAAATAGTCATGTATTATTCATTATTAGGGTTAAGAGTGAGAGAAAATGTAGTCGCCACGTGAGGTTTCTTATGTAGTGTTAGATTCTTTAATCTATGCTGAAAGTGTAATTTATTCCTCATAATTCAATAAATCGAGTGATCATTCGACCTAATCTTCATATTTGTGTTTGTTCTTATTTTCTGCATCTTGTTCATCAAATCTCAATTAGGGTTTTATTCCCAACAACTATATAACCTATCAGTGGTCTCAGAGCCATAATTTTCTGTTGGTTGTGCATAAAATGAATAGATCAGAGAATTAGGGTTTATCGAAAATAAACCCTAGCCCATGAGATTTTTAACTTTGCTAGGGTTTCTTGAAACCCTAGCCTCCCTAACCATACTTTCAATAATGGGGGAGTTCGTTTAGGGTTTATCATGTTTCCTTATTTATTATTTTAAATGACTTAAAATTTGAATAATTGAACCTAATATACCCAACCCTAATTTTCGAAAATTAGAAAGGTTTGGATTATGATTAAATTTGAATTATTTCATTGATTGTTTAATAGAAAATAATTATTTAATCCATAAATGATTTAAATTAAGTTAATTAATTGTTTAATTAAAAGATAAATATTAAATCATATTTGGTTTAAATTTTAAATGATTTAAAGTTTATTTTAGATGATTAACATTTAAACCTCATATTTTGAAAAGTTTTAAAATACACCTTATACTATATATGATTAAATGTTTAATATATTATATGTATAAAAAAAGGCATTCGAATCGCTAATACGCCACATTCACGAAGCCATGCTATGAAAAGGCTGTAAGGAAATGGCATACAAAATGGTCGTTGAATGAATGTCCGCTCTCACCCACCACTCTCATGTGTGGCGGAGGGTCATTAGCTGAACGAGTTTGATAGAACATAATCTCATTAAAAGTCTAATTCTTTGAAAATGCACATCGTTCTGTATAAGTCATGAGTGAATCATGCGTAGCTAACCGACATACTAATTTGGGACTATAAAGTTGATATGGTGGCACAAGTCGAAAATTATCATTGTTAATGGAGCGTGTTTGGTTTACCGGAACATTAATTTGAGATGATAAATGACATTGAGGTTGTCAAGCGTGTTTGGATGGTTATTCACATCTTGTTTGTGATCCCCGGTATCCCAGTCACAATAGAAGAGCATAATATGAGATTAAACATGCCATTTATAAGATTCAATGAATCTCAAAAGATCTAGGACTTTCATATATTCAAATTGGTGAAATGTTTTACCTACCCTCATAAATATGCAATAAGACTACGACATCCCTCTTCTTGATTGTGAATTGTATAATGGATCCTAGCCTGGAATATTTGTTTTAGGTTAAAATATTAAGGATTTATCTCAACTAACTAAAACTATCAATCTCTTATATAGATGACTACTCCGAGAGATGCTAATGCTGGTCAATCTTCCACAAACAACTCGAACTTCACTCTTTTACCGATCCTCTCTAAGGAAAAGCTAGTTGGTCCATAATACATGGGCTGGACGCAAAATCTAAAAATGACTCTTTGATATGAGGGAAAAGAGTATCTCCTCGATAAACCTCTACTCGAAATCGATGAGTCAACTGCTACTCCACAGGAACAGGCTGCCTACAAACAAAAATATGACGATGCAACAAATGTGGATTACATAATGGTTGCAACCATGATCTTGAATTTCAAAAGTTCTATGAGGACTCTTTTTAATAGGAGTTGTGATTAGATTTTGTTGAAAAGCTTCACAAGAAACAACATCAATAGATGTATGAGGTTGTCAAGGCATTAATAAGTTGAAGGAAGCAGAATCTGTCTGCAATCTTATGCAAAGAATGCAAATATATGTGGAGCGGTTGGAAAAGCTCAATATGTATTTTGACAGGGAGTTGGCCGTTGAAATGGTCCTGAACTCCTTGCCTCCCAATTATGATCAGTTTATCTGAACTTATCATTTGAACAACATAGAGACCATATTGACCCAATTCCACAACTTGCTGCAGACATATGAATCACGGATGAAGAAAACTTAGGCTCTTTCTGATATAAGTGCTCCTATCATTGCCATTGGAAAAAACATAGGAATGAAGAGGAATGCAAATCCTCAATCAAACTAGAAAGGCAAGGACCATGCTAGAACGTCTGGCAGTGGGTCCAAGGCAAAAACCACTTCAGATATTCCTACTGTTAGTGACCCTAAAGAGGTCACCTGCTACTATTTCAACGAAAAAGGGCATTAGAAAAGAAGTTTCCTCAAATTCTTGTAGAACATCAAGGATGGCAAGGTTAAGCCATCGTCGGTAGGTATGTACACTATTCAAGTCAATAACTCACAACTTACTCATTATTGGGTCCTTGATACGGGATGTGGTTTCTACATTTCATATGATTTGCAGGGGCTAAGAGAAAGTGAGGAGGTGGAGCATGGAAGAATAAATCTAATCACGGGGAATAGACGATCTTCACCTATTACCAAGATTAGAACTTATGTTCTTATGCTTGGTGGTAATGTTAGAATACAATTGATTAATTTTTCTATTCGTCATAAATGATAGGAAACCTTATTTCTTTTCCTGCATTATACATACAAGGTTTCCAATATTCATTTGATAATGTAAGTGGTGTTTAAAGATTTACCTTGTAATGGTGTGTATGAAATTCTTATTTGTGGTGATAGCTTAGGAAACAGTGTATTTCATATTGATTCGTCTAATGGTGTTGACAAAGCATGGTTGTGGCACTGTCGTCTTGGTCACATTAACAAAAAACACATTTCCCAACTCCAAAAGGACGGGGTGTTGGAATCATTTGACTTAACGAAATATGATGAATGCAAGTCTTGTCTTTTAGGTAAGATAACACAATCACCATTCACTAGAACATGTGAAAGAGGTGATGGATTGTTGGATCTTATCCATACTTATGTATGTGCACCCTTCAGAGCTTGCTCCAAGGGATGAAAAACGATACTACATGACGTTTACGAACGATTATAGTATATATGAATATATTTACTTAATAAAAAATAAATCAGAAAACTTTGAAAAGTTTAGAGAGTTTAGACACGAGGTCGAGAATCTATTGGGGAATAATATAAAGATGTTATGATCTGATAGAGGTAGAGAGTATCTTAGTATTGAGTTCCAACACTACCTCAAGAAATGTTGAATAGTTTCACAATTTAATCCATCTTGAACACCAAAACTTAATGGTGTGGCTGAGAGGAGAAATCAAACCTTGTTAGACATGGGTCGTTCCATGATGAGTCGAGTTTCCCTTCCTATGTCTTTCTGGGGGTATGCCTTAGAGACAGACGGTGACATCCTAAATCTTGTTCATACTAAGAAGGTTGCCAAAACTCTTCACAAGATGTGGACAAGGAAAATTCCCACGTTGGCACATCTCAAGGTTTGAGGTTGTGAGGCTCTCATGAGACGGGAAACTCATGTCAAGTTAGATTTAACGCCCCAAAAATCCTTCTGTTAACGACGTTAACCTTCCGTTACTCGAGAATTAACTCTAGTAAAGCTATTTTGATTCTAAGAGTATTAAAGTGGAATACTTAAAAAAATTAATTAATATCTAAAAGAAGTAATTTATATTTATTGCGCATATAATTAAATTAGAAGATTTTGAGCGAAATCAAGGAAAAATATAATTCATTAAAGGGTTTAATAGGAATTGAGGGGCTAAGGTGTCATAAAAGGAAACTTAATTTGTAAATTCGTTAGGGTTATGAGTGTTTAGGGTTTACCTATGACACTTAAAGGGCTTAGTTGGAAAAAAAAACCCCATAAAGGAAGCGACATGTTTTATGCACTATTAAGGATTCTTTTGTTTTTTTATTACGTGCGATTAAGGGGGGTTCCATCGATCGTTTTTCTTTTTTTGTTGACACTCATGTGTGTTCGTGTAGGTAGAACGAGGAAGAGAGTGTTGGTGGGTGATATGTGCATATTTAGTTCATATTAAGTGTAGATTTTTATTCCTTTATTAGCTAATTTATTGCATTTCATGGACAAAAGGTACTTAAAAGTGTTTGAATTATATTTTCAGTCCAAAAGTGAAGTTCGGAAGCAAAAGGAAACAGGAGAAGTGGTTGAGAGCTTGGGAATTGAACAAAGAAGAAAAACACTAAAAACAACACCTACTCGACGAGTAGGGTCGACTACTCGGTGAGTCGAAGCAAATATTCTAGAAGATAAAGACTCGAAGACCCAGAGACTTATCGCATACGGGGAATGAGAGATGGAATCGACGAGTCGACACCTGACACAACGAGTCGTTTCGCATATATAAAGATAACTTCTCAGAACGATGGAAGAGAATTCGGGAACCATTCTGGAGAGGTTAGCTGCGATTGAAAAGTCAGAAAAACCCTAGAAGACGAAGATACAAGCTAGAATCCAATTCCAAAGAAGATTTGAGGCAAATTTCATCATTCTACTTAATCTTTTGTTTTTCATTATGGTTAAACAATTAGAATTTGTTTGTTTGCTGTTATTTACTTCAATCATGAGCTAAAAGTCTTAAACTTCTGTTTGGGGATACAAAATTGATACTATGGTTTGATTATTGGTAGGATTAATTCAATGATGGTGATTTTTGTTATTTTAGCTTGCTAAAGAACCTTGTGTGTGAATGATAATTAATTTTCTGTTAATAGGAAGGTAATTGAATAGCATGAACATCTTTTGATTATCAACCTTGTATGCTATGTGACCACTTTGTCATATGTCTAGGATTAATGAACATGAAACTAGAATTAATAAGAAAATTGAGTAAATTCGTGTGTGAGCTTGTGTGATAGCTTGTGTGATGACCATCAACAAGATGTTAATTAAAGGACCAAATTAGTTAACTATTACAAGTCTAAATTAACCCGAATAATTAATCTATTGAATTTAATTAAATTAGACAACTGATCACTGTTTAAGTTAGTTTATTTGCTAAGGATTAGTGTAGCGAATGCGAATCTAATCACTTGAATCGGTAACCAACAAAAGAGTTAACCCATTGCACCATTACCTTGAAATCAACCATAGGATCAATTGAGTTGAACTAAATAGAAGTTCCTTTCCATTATTGAATCTAGTTAAATCTTTGTTTTTCTAGTTTTTAGACTAGGTAATAGTTAGTAAGTTTCTAGTCTTGTAAAACTAGAGAAAACCCCCTACTTATTAATTAATTTAGATATAATTAGATTTTAGTTTTAATTTACCTTTCCCTGTGTTCGATACCCTAGTTATTTAACTATACCACAATTGATAGGTCCACTGCCTTTGTGTGTTTATTTTATAATTAAAAGTAGCTTTAAAACTAAGTGAGTTTGCACACATCAAGTTTTTGGCGCCGTTGCCGGGGAACGGTTCTAAAATTAACGTTAAATTCTAATTTAATCGATCCTTTGTGTGGGATTTATCTTACACAAAGTTAATTAAAAGGTAATTTAGTAAGTAGTATAAGTTTTAATAAAAAATCCGTTTTTAAAAGTAACTAGAAAATTTTTCTGTTTTTGCCTTGAACTCGTTGAGTGCACTCGTGCCGACTCGGCGAGTACATCGCTGTTTACAGTTTTAATTTTTTATTTTATTTTTGTTCTTTTTATGTGTTTTTTTTTGTTTTGTTTACAATTGTTTCATGACCCAAGGATCTGATACACCTCTGGTCCCTCCTATTGAAGACCCGGAATCCGCACTAAGGAGGAGCAAAGGAAAAACCGTTGGAGAATCCGTTTCTTCAAAGAACTCGCCACTCAAAAACCTCAAGTCCGTTTTCAGCAAGAAGAGGAGCAGCAAATCAGGAGCATCCAGTGCCTCTTTGACAATCGGAGACCCAATTCAAGAAGACACCAAGTACGAGACCGACGAAGAAGAAGAACCCACATACGAGCACGAATCCGAGTTTAAAGACGATTTAGTTATCACTATGGCTAATATCGATGAAGTCCCCATGGGGGAATGGAAGAAGAGGATGCGCGATGACACAGGCCCGAGACTTGTGCAGCCCACAATTCCCGCAACTGCTACTTTTGAACTAAAGGGCCATATTCTCGCTTAACTCAAGGAGATTCCTTTTGATGGGAAGGACCACAAAGACGCCTACAAGAACTTGGATGAAGTAAATGATGTGGCTGACTACTTCAATGTACCGAATGTTCCACGCGAGACACAGCTTCTTCGCATGCTTCCAGTCACGTTGAAGGGTGCTTCAAAGGATTGGCTCAAGTCACTTCCTCCCGGATCGGTCACCACATGGGCCAAGATGAAAGAAGAATTCATAGACCACTTTTGCCCACCTTCCAAAATTGCTAAGTTGAAGAAAGCCATTGCCAACTTCGAGCAACAACCCGGAGAATCTCTTTATGAAGCTTGGGAAAGGTACAAGAGCTTGCTTAGAAATTGCCCACACCATGACCTCAATAGCCAACAAGAGGTCTCCATCTTTTATGATGGAGTCAATGTCACCACAAGGCAATTGCTCGATTCACAAGGCCCGCTCACGAAGAAGGCACCCACGGTAATCATGGAATTAATTGAAGAATTGTCTAAGCATTCTAGAGAATACCGCAATCCAAGAAACGAAGTAAGTAGGGGGTAGTGAACTCGGCAAACGATAGCATGGCGACGGTAATAACTAAGCTCGATAGTCTATATAGAAGGATGACAAAAATGGATCAAACAATCCATGCTATTCGAGTTGGATGTGAGAATTGTAGAGGGCGCCATCTCATAAAAGATTGTGATTTGGATGAAAATGCAAATAAGAAAGCTCAAGTGTTCTACTCAAGTGGCGATCGATACGACGAGAATTGGCGGAAACCGAAGAAGGAATGGCTCCCATACAAAGAATACAAGAAGGCTAAGGAGGATAAATACAAGCAGAAGGAGAGGGGATTTTATCAAAAGGAAGAATCGGTAATGGAAAAGAAAGCCGATTTAGAAGAATTGTTCACTAGATTCATAGCGGCGTCCTAAAAGAGACACAATGATCACGATGCTGCAATACACGAGACCAGAAATATGCTAAGGAATCAGCAGGCATCCATTCTCAACATTGAGAAATAGCTGGGACAACTTGCACATCAAGTGAACGAAAGAAGACCAGGTCAACTTCCAAGTAACACCGAAAACAATCCGAGAATGGAGAATGTGGCTGCAGTGACTTCCAATGATGAAGAGCTAAAAAAGATACTTAATATGCTTTGAAATATTCAATTACAGTAAAAATGGGAGCTGGAATGCAAATGGAAGAGAATGGAACTGAAAAGATGCAAAAAGGATATTGCTGGCAGATTGACCCCTCTTCAGTGTTTCGGGTATATCTAATGACTCATAAGACCAATTGACGAGATTCAAGATGTTCAAAGAACTAGACGAAATTTCCTATGACTTATGTGAGAGGGACTTTTGGCTAATTCAACACTTATCTTATCCAAAATCGGACTTGAAGATGAAGCATAAAAGCTAGACGGAAATTCCCTCCAAGTTACTTATTCCCCAAGCACCAGTTATCTTATTTTTATTTGCTTAATCCCTAAGACACCATTAGTTTCCTTATTCCAATCCAACTCTAATATTCCATATAAATTCCATCTCCATCAAATATAAATACCCCATATCATTCCACCATTTTCATAATCTATGATATTCCACTTCGACTTCTGCAACAAGAAAACTTCATAGTTGCCGTTTTGAGGGTCTAGAAGGCGGCCGGAAGGCCGTTAAGCTTATAGGAGCAAAGATATAAAGGATTAGAGAGCGGATTCGTGTCGGTAATCATGTGGTTTGTTATCGTGACCATGTTTAGCATTCCACTATGATACTACTATGTTTTTACTTTCTGATTTTGGTATCAAAACCATTTGCTTAGAGTTTACGTTTAGATAAAACCTTGATTTGTGGATTAATTGCTATATTGGATTGTTTTATTTGTGTTTAATTTATCTTTTTAAGCTTGTTAAAAGATCCTCATGTGTTAATGACAATTATTTTCTTTTAATTATTAAGTATATCGAGTTGTATGAACTTCTGCTTGATTGCTTGCCAGTTATGATTTGATGACCATCAAGATTATATGACTAGGAATAGTGAACATAAAACTAGGGTTAACTAGGAAATAAGTAAATTAATGTGTGAGCATATGTGAAAACCATCCACATATTAGCTAATTGAATTAACCAATTCGATTAACTATTATTACAAGTCTTGCTTGATACGAACTGAACACTAGGAAACATGTTAGTTTAATCAATTGATCACTACTTGAATTGACTTGTTTGCTAAAGGATTAGTAATAATGAACATGAACCTAATCATTTTAGAAATCGGTGAACATGAATAAATAAATCTGTGTGTGCAATTGTCTATGATTTTAAGGTGTAATTTGTCTAAACTAAAGTACCTAAAGAGATTTGTCTCCCTGCCAGTTTATCGAGATTTGCTATTTAGTAATTCGTTTGAGATTTAATTACACATGTATTATTCCTTTCGTATGTTTTGTAACCTATAATCAAATATTTCAAATTAATTCACTACCGTTCCCCTTGTGTTCGACACCCTTGCTTATCAAAGTTATACTATACTCGATCGGGTTCACTGCCTGTAAGGTGTGGTTTAGTTGCGATAAATTAGGACTTATAAATAAAATATAATGCATTAAATATTCACATCAAGTTTTTGGCGCCGTTGCCGGGGAACGATTTTCAATTAATTTAGTTTATTTGATTATTCGTTATTTGTTTTTATTTTTTTATTTTTATTTTTATTTTTATTTTATTTTCGTTGATATTATGTCACTTGTCGGGAAGGTTTTTGTTCTTCTGTGCAGGAATTCGTGATCATACACATTGTTTGCTTTGATTTTTTGCATGGGTTTCGAGATTGCAAGCTATTAGGGAATTCTTGACTTGTTTAGTCTACTACTTTGTTGATTTCTCCAACTCAATCTATGAGGTGTAGTATAGCAAGGTGTGTCGTGGTGGTTAAGTGGAAGACCGAGCTCTTTATGTTCTTGACTAGTTTGGTCACTTCTTGTTTTACTTTTGGTTAATGGTGCAAAGAAAACAAAGGAAATAGTCTGACAGGTCCCGAAAGATTTTGTTTTCACAAACCACTTCTTGCATGCAGGGGATTTAATCAACAATTGTAGCTTGATTTCGACGAAGACGAGTGATCGTGATATCCTTTTTAGTTATTTTGGTTTGCTATTTTTTTAGTTATTTTATTTGTATTTTTAGTTTGTTTAAAATTTTGTTTTCCATGTTGATGCTCTTTGATTGTTTTAGATCTTTGGAGAATTTTCGCCCTTAGAAAGCTGGCAGTAACTTCAGCAGCTAGATCCGACTGTTGCTTTATCATGAGAGACATAGTTGTGTGAGAGTTTGAAGTTTATAGTCAAGACCCACGTTTTTTTTCATTAGTGTGGGCTGCAAGTTGATATTGTGAGAGTATATTATTTAGAAGAGTGACGTTTCTACCATATTTGGATTCATGTGGTATGGATGAGCTGTTCCCACACCATGGAGTTATATTTCGATGCGGGGTAGAGGTATCATCTCGGCTGCCATGAGATGGTTGACACTTTCCTATGTCGTGGGGGAGTTTTTTTTATCGCAAGAGGAGGCTGCCATTCTATATAACACAACGTGGTCGACACTTTCCCACGTCATGGTTACTATACATTGCATTTATTTGCAATATTTTGCACCACATTTTCGAAGTCAGCGTTCTTGATTTTGTTTACTGACAAATTCAGACACAACAGTTCTAGTTTCCAGTCTTCCAACAATTTATGGAGCAACTTTTAGCAGCCCCATTCGATCTCGCCATTACTATCTCAGGGGAGTCTGTTCCTTTTTCTCCCTCTTTTTACTGCTTTTATGTGCTTAAATAGTTTTATGCATACAATGAGGACATTGTATGAAATAAGTGTGGGGTAGGGGGTCAAAAAAGTAATTTAAATTGAGAAATTAAAAATTGCTAGATTAGTAAAATTTAAAAATTTATAAACTTGAAATAATAGTTTAATTTAGAAAATCTAGTGATAATTTTAAATTTTGCTAATATTGTATGGGATGATCCGATGAGAATCCAAATGTTTACCTGAGCCTACACATGTTTTTGTGTATTTGTGGCTTCCCATTTCCTAGTGAAAAGTCATGAGTTATGAAAGGTAATCTGATAGTTTATATGGCATAATAAGTTTTGCAGCCTAAACCTGAAATCTATCCAGGAGAGCTTATGTAGTCATTGTTGGGTTTTGAGCAATCTAACACTTCCTAAGTGTGCATGCAACCCTAATAAACCATGGATCTATGTTTGTCTAAATACATGCAAAATAATAATTTTCCAAGGTTCATAACCTATCTAACATGGCATGGGGAACATTTCAACATAAAAGAGTTAGAAGAGATTACATACCTTTTTGATGAGTTTGGTTCTTAAGGAGTTTGAGGGCCAAGCACCAATAGTGTGAATGCCTCAAATGGAATCACAAAACACTACAAACTCTTGGAAAACTTTGAGAGAGTATACACACTTATATTTTCGGCCACACACAAGCACACACACACACACACACTAGTTCACTAGTTACCCTTAGGGGCCATTTCATGCAACATAAGCATGCTTATATAGTGTACATGATTATGGTGAAACCCTAATAACCCATGTCTTTTCCTTTCCAAGGATCCATGGGTTAAAAGCTCCATGGATCATCCATGGACTTCCATATAAGCCTAGCCCATTAACAAATGAGTGTTAGCCAACACCATATAAAACCAATAGTCCACAATTTAATTAGTCTTCCTTTTAATCTCTAAATTAATTCATAATCAATTTAAGACTAAAACTAATTAAATAACATAAACTCATATTAATATATTATAACTCATAATATATTAATAAAAATATGTGTATAACTCTCATAAAATTATTCATAAATAGTTCGGGTGAGATGCAATCCAAATGGACCATGCCGGGTCGGGTCAAGTATATACCAAATAAGTTATCGACTTAGACACCTTATCCAATAGAATCCCACTTGGATAAGTCTAATAACTATATTTGCGTATGTTACTTCAGGAACCAACCAGCAATCGTAGCTCTCGAAAACTCCGTTGAACTATGAAGCGCCATTTTAGATAAGTGATCAAATAATCCTCTGTTCTCATGATATCAGCCGGACAAATACATGGAACAACGTCGTACTTGTTGTCCAGCAACTTGTTTCCCGATTTCCGATTTGTTTGACAAAGAACTTAATCGAACACATCAATTTAGTTCTGACCGGCCGGTACATAGGTCACAACAAAATCATCGAGGGGCCCAGATATCGCTTCTATTTCTAGAAGGAACAGATAAACTTCGACTCATATGCTTGTTCTACTACTTGTTGAATTGTACACAAAGGCACGTTTTATAACATCAAGTTACTGATGCGTTTACGTGCAATCAATGCACAACCAACTCATAGGTAACAACTCATATCTCTAGGTTTGAAGATTTATATGATATTACCGTCTCATGATCACTCGAGATAAATTCCATGAAGTGATACAAGTGAGCGTGGGTTTATTCCAATACTCATAACTTATGAGCACTCATGAATGTTGTAGCAACCATTGCTATGACTAAACCCATTTAGCCATCTACAAACTCGATTCATGACAGTCGTGATTCATACCTACTTCCAACATATGAACGACTGTGGAGTGTTTAAATAACTTAGTCATTCGGAAAGAATAACCTAGCTATTTTGGAAGTCAAAACATGCAAAGTGAAACACAATAATAATCGAATCCAATATGGTCTCAGAACCCTTTTGAATATAAATAGAACCACCTTTTACTTGTCACCATATTGATTACACATTATTCATTGTATAATGTTTCAAACAATCAACTTAAGACTTGAATAAAAAAAACAACAGTCGTCCAATGCTCCTAACATGTACACTTTGTTTTCTAAACAATAGTTATGCCATACTCCAAGTATGCACACTATGTTTGTCTATGATCCTTACAATGTGATATAGATCGATTGAACATGATTCCATTGATACTCATTTCACAATCCCAAATCCTTATTGTAAATGTGAGAATCCCCGATTCCTATCATTTACCAAAAAGTCTGTTAGATTTTAAACTTTTATGCAATGTTCCTCTTGTAATGATTATGCGCAAAGTCACCAAAACCTTGTCACCAGTCATTACAGAGTATTCCAAAGAAGGTCAACTTCTATGGAACGGAAGTCTCATATTCAAAGTACATTGCTTTGAACATCCTTCTTGCATTAAGGTTTTCTAATCTTACATAGATTGAATAACTTCCACCTATGGAGACATTTCCATAGTCCCATTTTGACTATCACTTCCGAACAAGAGTTACTTCTTTTCAAAATATGTCAATATGGTCCTTTCCGACAACTTACATCATACTTCCAACTGTCCCTGAGCAACCAATCTTTGGCGAACCTCAGATTTGTCCTCGACAATCGCTTAATCACTTTAGTCATATCTAGTTCTAGACTTTTCCCTTCTCAATGCCTTAAGCATTTGGAAAATTCAGAAAAGATGGATATTATAGCACATGCAATCGATCCTATATCAGAAGCATATGGGACACGATTCATGATGTTTGACATAAAGACATGATACTAGACCAGTCTTTTGCTACAATATTTTTTATTTGCCATGTTTTGAAAATTTAACTATGAAGAGGGATGCCGTAATCATAATCGAATTTTGAAAACACAATATATATAGAATTTCTTCAAGTTGAACCATTCCAACATAAAATTCATATATATATTCTTGACTAAATATGATTAAAATCTCAATCTAAGCTTTAGAATTGAAATGAAGTATAATTTCCTCTCCCTTAATTATAGCAAAACAACTTTTCAACCCCTGCAACTTCACGAATTGAAACTTTGTTTTCTATAATTAACATTGCTAACTTGCAACACTAAACGTAATAATCATTCTCCCACTAACATGATGATTATCAGCATAACACTTATGCTCCCACAAGCTCTGACATATTTCCAGAAATCTGTTGGACTTCTGAAATTTAGATTCATACACCCTTTCTTAGATAGCTCACATGTGTGTCTAAACAATTTTCAGAACTATGAAAAGGGATGCCGTAATCATAGTCTCAATTTCTTAGACCTTTGCCATTTCTCACAAGTCCATGTTAGTGTGCCGGTTAACCACACACGCTCCACTAACAACTTTTGAAAATGCAAATAACACAATTGATATCTACGTAAAATCTACTTAGTGAAAGCGTTTCCTCACCATCATTTTCATGAATCGGAGAGAAACCTTATGACACTTAGATTTTATAGTGTATGAGTTCCTATCCATGTGAATTTGTCAAAACCATAATCACGAGATAAGGTTAGTGACAAATTCAGCCTTACATGGATTAAACTTGTTCAATCTTAGTTTCTTGTCACCTTGGTAGCACAAGGCCCACCAATGCTTCCAGGTTGAACTCTGATAACTCACATGCAAATTCAACTTATTTGAAGGAGGTACAGAAATAAGAATTATGTCAACACAATAGGTTGCAAACCTTAAGTCGTGTGCTTGTGATAAATTACAGGTTTTACTCTTGATTAAATCTTGAAACTCTTTCGGGATCTTTAAGGCTCCCACTGTCCCCTTGACATATAAGTTTCCCCAGTCAAGAACCATTCCTTGACAAAACAAATATTCAAGGGATAGTGCGGATTCTTATCAAGACTAACACTTCACACAATTGGTCTTAGTTGGTCTTTGTCTCATCCAAGACATCACAACTTACCAATCTCAAATGTACAAGGGTAGAAAACATTTTACTCTTACATTTGACTAGTGTTAATAAACCTTACTTTATGTCACTCAATGTTACAATCTTGGAGTATGACTCTAAGAATTGTTTTGGAACGAAGTATGACTTATCTTCTTGATTTTAACCAATCCAACAATTCATGACCTCTCTTCTTAACCATAACAATGCACTAAGACGTCCTTAGAGTATGAGTTTGTGATATGGTTTCATAATCATTAAGATGATCATGAAATACGATACTAAAGTACTCTCCCATCCTTTTAGATTTGAGAAACTTTTATCTTTCTGCCTAATTTGATTCTTCTCATTTGTTTTGTCATACATTGTAACCTTTCCAATGTTACAAAATTATACTTAACCTTATAAGTATAATCATATTTACTAATCTTTAGTAAATCATGACAAATCAATCTTTGTGGTGGACCTTGACCAGCGCACACCCAGTGTACCTAATTCCTTAGTCCTTCAATTGACTCACATATACATGTGATCAAAGAATTAGTCTTAATTTTCAAAGATGAAAATTCTCATTCATCATACAGTACAACTTGTATGATTCCAAGTTTCTGTCCAATTGAAACTTGGGTGATGAAAAACTTTCTTCATTTGGTAAATTCAGACACTACCACAAATGAAAGAATCAAATCCACTTTCCAATATTGCTATTACTGGAAACATATAACCAACAATTTTCCACAGATGCCATTGTAAGGATATTTTTAAAATAAATAAAATCAAAACCCCTTTTTTTCTTTTATTTTAAAACTTTGCGGAAAAACTTATCCTTACAATCCACATGAAAACCTTGTTGTTATCTATTCATAAGCAATATATTATAACTCTTAAGCAACAGCTCAAAATTATGATTGCCGAACCATGCGATCGAAACCCACCTTTGGAATCAGAATCAACATATACTTACTTTAAGCTTCCTATCTTTTCTTTGATTCTTAAAAACGTCAGCATGTGACCCGTTCACATTATGTAATAAGAATCTCCAAATAGAAACTTAATATAGTTAGTCAGTGGACTTTAACTGAAGTAGAGTCAAACCTCTTGACTTGATCAACCTTATGACCTTTTAGGCGAATAGGGCAGCTTCGCAACCAATGCCCTTTCCTTTGGCAACAAAACACATGGACCCTTTGGTAATGGCACATGAGACTATCTCAGACTTTGCCTTTCTCGTTACCATTTGGTCAACTGAGTTGACTATGGCCGATCCCTTTCCATTGGGAAGAGAAATCCTTTTCTAGATATCCAATGCTACCATTGTCAATGTCCATTTAAGACTTGGGAAGTTGTTCTTTTAATCAAATTTGCTTTACTGGTGTTCCAAATCATTTCTGATTCCACAACACCAAGCAAATAGACAACATCATTAAGGGTCATGTCATAGTCTGTCTCATAGTAGGCCCAAAAAGACTCACTATGTTACTAAGAAAGTGATTGAACATCCAACTTTCACGGGACTTTGACACCCAACTCTCCCGACTTGTCAATATGTGACTCTATCTCCAAGATGTGAGCACACATAGACTATGCTTGCCAATAGGGATTGAGTGACTTTAAACTTTTCAAGAACTTGTGGGTGAGGGAGAATAATTGGAGGAGGTGGAGGAAGTGAAGCATGATGTTGAGGGACACCATCTTCAAGAGATTTGGGAAGATCATAGTTGTCTTAACCAGACATCTATAATGGGAGAAAATCAAGTTAGTTGATTCAAAATCCTTAATATAACACCCAATATGAAATATTAAGGCTAGGACCCAACACAATATTTTATAATTTGGAAGAAGGATGCCGTAATCCAAGCTATAAAATATTTGAAGGTAGGCGAATGACGATTCACCAATTTCCACCATGAAAAACGAAATAATTTATTAGGTTTTAATTGGATTTGAAATTCCTAGATCTTTTGAGATTCATTGAACTTTTCAATGGCATGTTTCAATCTCGAGTGTGCCCTCTCAAATTTTGTGACTGGGATGCCGAGGATCACAAAACAAGGTGTGAATAACCATACCAATTCACTTGGTACCCTTAATATTATTACCTAATCAATGTGTCGGTAAACCACACACGCTCCATTGATCTATGACAAACATTAAGTCTCCCTTCGTGATCCTTACTAGTCCAAGTTAGTGTGCCGGTTAACCACACACGCTCCACCAACGACTTGGTAAGGTACAAAGTGTGAATTCCATGGGCTAGCACCAAATTCACATTTTTCCTAAAGTAACTAAGATTGGTAATTAAATAAAACATTTAGTTACTTTATAATAATCATTATACTTTTAATGAGAATTTAAAGTCATTGTCCTACCCGTTTGGCTAACGACCCTCCACCGATCAAGCAAGCAGTGGGTGAGAGTGGACACCCATTAAGTCGCCATTTTATAGGCAACAACCTTATACCCACCTTATAGACCGGCTTCGTGAATGAGGCCTACTAACGGTAAAACGACTTGTTCTTATACATATATATAATAATTAACCATTAATCTTATAATAGTATAAGGGTTGAATTTTAACTTTTAAAATTCTAAGTGTTCGAATTAAAGTTTATTAAAGTGTGTGAAACTTTTCCAAATTCCAAAACTTGAGGGGAAGTTTTGAAACTATTCAAAACTAATTAATTCCATGATTTATGTGTTCAAAGTAGTTTTAATCCAAAAACTCTTCAAGTTCCATAACTTGAGGACAAGTTATGGAAGACTTTAAACTAATGAAAGAATTATTTTTTCTTTATTTTATAACTTATGGAATTAATTAAGGTTACACTTTATTTATATATTTATTAATGAAGTGACTCTTGAACCTCCATAACTTAAGGACAAGACTCTTCATCTTTTGTAACCATCCAAGACTTTTCATTTCATAACTTATGAATTAAAGGTTCATAAAAATGAAGACTGTTCATTTTCATGTAACTTATGTGTTTTAAGTGTGTGTTAAATAAAAGTGACCTTTGGATATCCATAACTTGAGGACAAATTATGGACTCCATTAAAACACATAAATGATCAAGAATTAATTCTAAACAATTCAGCAAATAATTCCTATCATCTTCTAAATTCATAAGAACATGAACATGATCATCAAAATTTCAAGAATTATATGAACACATAAAATCATGGAATTTTGATTATAACTTTGAAATTGGTCCACCATCATCATTACCACATCAAAAACAGGTTTTATGAGTACAAAACAGTTTAAGGTAATTATTCTAGAACAATTCCAGCACCAAAACTCGAAGATATGTTGTCTGGGGGTCCAACTCGTCGAGTGCATGAACCAACTCGCCGAGTTGGATGAGTTTTGCCTTGGACTCGTCGAGTCCCTTCATGGACTCGGCGAGTCGGCTGTACAGACAGCATAAAATCTTCGATTTTCAGCAATTTGCATCAAGTATTCAAACAAGCAAGCCTAGGCTCTAATACCACTGTTGGGTTTTGAGCAATCCAACACTTCCTAAGTGTGCATGCAACCCTAATAAACCTTGGATCTATGTTTGTCTAAATACATGCAAAATAATAATTTTTCAAGGTTCATAACCTATCTAACATGGCATGGGGAACATTTCAACATAAAAGAGTTAGAAGAGATTACATACCTTTTTGATGAGTTTGGTTCTTAAGGAGTTTGAGGGTCGAGCACCAATAGTGTGAATGCCTCAAATGGAATCACAAAACACCACAAACTCTTGGAAAACTTTGAGAGAGTATACACACTTGTATTTTCGGCCACACACAAGCACACACACACACACTAGTTCACTAGTTACCCTTAGGGGCCATTTCATGCAACATAAGCATGCTTATATAGTGTACATGATTAGGGTGAAACCCTAATTACCCATGTCTTTTCCTTTCCAAGGATCCATGGGTTAAAAGCTCCATGGATCATCCATGGACTTCCATATAAGCCTAGCCCATTAACAAATGAGTGTTAGCCCACACCATATAAAACCAATAGCCCACAATTTAATTAGTATTCCTTTTAATCTCTAAATTAATTCATAATTAATTTAAGACTAAAACTAATTAAATAACATAACCTCATATTAATATATTATAACTTATAATATATTAATAAACATATGTGTATAACTCTCATAAAATTATGCATAAATAGTTCGGGTGAGATGCAACCCAAATGGACCATGCCGGGTCGGGTCAAGTATATACCAAATAAGTTATGGACTTAGACACCTTATCCAACAGTCATTGCACTTAGACTAATATCTTAACCAATAAGGGTTGAAGTTAAGCACCACTGCTTAAGCATGTAGGTTTTGAGTGAAAAGAAAAAAAAGTGAGATGCATGTTAAAAAAAAGAGAGAGAGAAATTATTATAAAGTTGCTAGAATTTTGGAGCTATCAAATTATGAAGATCAAAAGATCAAAATTCTGAAGAAATCTAAAAAGTTGAAGATATCAAAAATCAAACAAAAAAAGTGGTGAATTCAAAGAAAGAAAATATCAAATATTCGAAGAAATGACGAATTCAAAGAGCTCCATTGTGGTATCAAAGTTGTAATTTCTAGAATTTATGTATGCTTGGTTGTGTAGCCAAAAATACCTTGAGGTTAAGAAAGATATCTGAGGATTGATTCGGAGGGTTGCAAAAATGAATGTCGTATAAGCTAAGAGGTGAAAGTTCATAAAGATTGTGAGTATTTAGGAGTGGGAAGTTCTTAAGGAATTTTAGACACAAATACATGCATTGCGGTCTTGGGATAATGGCTGGGTTTGAAATTGATTATTTTATGCGATATTGGTGAGATAATAAAATCAGTTTTGCTTGAGGGCAAGCAAAAGGCTAGTGTGGGGTAGTTTGATAACGTCTATTTTATGCATATATTTATGATGTTTTCTTATTATTTTATACTATGTTTTTATGTTATTTAGAAGTAAAAGATACTTAATATGCTTTGAAATATTCAATTACAGTAAAAATGGGAGCTGGAATGCAAATGGAAGAGAATGGAGCTGAAAAGATGCAAAAAGGATATTGCTGGCAGATTGATCCCTCTTCAGTGTTACGGGCATATCTGATGACTCGTAAGTCCAATTGACTAGATTCAAAATGTTCTGAAAACTAGACGAAATTTCCTACGACTTATGTGAGAGGGACTTTTGGCTAATTCGACACTTATCTTATCCAAAATCGGAGTTGAAGATGAAGCATAAAAGCTGGACGAAAATTCCCTCCAAGTTACTTATTCCCCAAGCACCACTTATCTTATTTTTATTTCCTTAATCCCTAAGCCACCATTAGTTTCCTTATTCCAATCCAAATCTAATATTCCATATAAATTCCATCTCCATCAACTATAAATACCCCATATCTTTCCACCATTTTCATAATCTATGATATGCCACTTCGACTTGTGCAACAAGAAAACTTCATAGTTGCCGTTTTGAGGGTCTAGAAGGCGGCCGGAAGGCCGTTAAGCTGACAAGAGCGAAGATCTAAAGGATTAGAGAGTGGATTCGTGTCGGTAATCATGTGGTTTGTTATCGTGACCATGTTTAGCATTCCACTGTGATACTACTATGTTTTTACTTTCTGATTTTGGTATCAAAACCATTTGCTTTGAGTTTATGTTTAGATAAAACCTTGATTTGTGGATTAATTGCTATATTGGATTGTTTTATTTGTGTTTAATTTATCTTTTTAAGCTTGTTAAAAGATCCTCATGTGTTAATGACAATTATTTTCTTTTAATTATTAAGTATATCGAGTTGTATGAACGTCTGCTTGATTGTTTGCCTCTTATGATTTTGATGACCATCAAGATTATATGACTAGGAATAGTGAACATGAAACTAGGGTTAACTAGGAAATAAGTAAATTAATGTATCAGCATATGTGACGACCAACCACATATTAGCTAATTGAATTAACCAATTCGATTAACTATTATTACAAGTCTTACTTGTTACGAACTGAACACTAGGAAACATGTTAGTTTAATCAATTGATCACTGCTTGAATTGACTTGTTTGCTAAAGGATTAGTAACAATGAACATGAACCTAATCATTTTAGAAATCGGTGAACATGAATAAATAAATCTCTGTGTGCAATTGTCTATGATTTTAAGGTGTAATTTGTCTAAACTAAAGTACCTAAAGAGATTTGTCTTCCTGCCAGTTTATCGAGATTTGCTATTTAGTAATTCGTTTGCGATTTAATTAAAAATGTATTTATTCCTTTCGTATGTTTTGTAACCTATAATCAAATATTTTAAATTAATTCACTACCGTTCCCCTTGTGTTCGACACCCTTGCTTATCAAAGTTATACTATACTCGATCGGGTTCACTGCCTGTAAGGTGTGGTTTAGATGCGATAAATTAGGACTTGTAAATAAAAAATAATGCATTAAATATTCACATCTAGTTTTTGGGGATACTTCCGCTTGAAGATGAGGTAAGCACTGAAAAAAGAGGGAATTACAAGAAAAGTTGAAGAATTTTGGAGCAAATAAAGTGAAGATCAAAAGATCAAAATTCCAAGAAATTCAAAAATTGAAGATACCAAAAATCAAACAACAAAGGTGGTGAATTTAAAGAAATAAAAGATCAAATTCTCAAGGAAGTGAAGAATTCAAAAGAGCTCCATAGTGGTATCGTAAATTGTAATTATGGATTATGTATGCTTGGGTTGCTCAACTAAAATACCTTGAGGGTAAGAGGTTTTCTGCGGATGGATTCGGAGGGATGCATAAAATGAATATAGTTCGGGGTTAGTGGGTGAATGTTTATGAGGATTGTGAGTATTTGGAGTATGGGGGGTTATTAGGAAAAATTTAGACACAAATGTATGCGTTGCGGTCTTGGCATAATGGCTGGGTTAGATTGGAGTTGTCATATGTGATTCTAATGTTTTAAAATTCAGTTTTGCTTGGGGGCAAGCATATTTAGTTCATATTAAGTGTAGATTTTTATTCATTTATTAGCTAATTTATTGCATATCATGGACAAAAAGTACTTAAAAGTGTTTGAATTATATTTTCAGTCCAAAGTGAAACTCAGAAGCAAAAGGAAGCAGGAGAAGTGGTTGAGAGCTCGGGAAATGAACAAAGAAGAAAAACACTAAAAACAACACCTACTCGGCGAGTAGGGTCGACTACTCGGCGAGTCCAAGCGAATATTCGAGAAGATAAAGACTCGGAGACCCAGAGACTTATCGCATACGGGGACTGAGAGATGGACTCGTCGAGTCGGCACCTGAATCAACTGGGACAACTTGCACATCAAGTGAACGAAATAAGACCGGGTCAACTTCCAAGTAACACTGAAAATAATCCGAGAATGGAGAATGTGAGTGCAGTGACTTCCAGCGATGAAGAAATTTTCACACATGCACAGAGGATCTCCAATAGGAAGACAGGAAAGGCAGAAGAGTCGGCTCCAGCTAAGCCCGACCAGACTCACCAAGTCCCTCTAATGGACTCGACGAGTCCATGCGTTAATGACAAAACTGTCATTCCCTTAAAGCCATATAATCCCCTTTTGCCATTTCCAATCAGAGCCATGCCTGTTGAAAAAGTTAAAGCTTATAGAGCTTTTATGGAGCATGTTAAATCCCTACAAGTCAATGTGCCATTTGTAGAAACGATGCTTAAAACGGCCAAGTACTTCGACTTACTAAAGGGTCTCTTTGCTGCTAGGAAAGATTTAGCTGAAGTCGCGGAAATAATATTGAGTGAGTTACCCGAGAAGAAGGGCGATCCAGGGAGTATCATAATTCCGTGCCAATTTGGAAATGCACTTGTCACTCAAGCGTTGACTGACTCGAGTGCAAACATCAACCTGATGCATTTCTCTTTCTTCAAGAAACTGAATTTACCGGAGCCAAGGCCGTTAAACATGAAGATCCATTTGGCAGACAAGACAACAGTTCATCGAAGAGGCATTTGCGAGGATCTTCTCATTAAAGTCGACAAGTTCATCTTTCCAATAGACTTTCTGGTGCTTGATATGGAAGAAGACCCCGAAATTCTGATTATTTTGGGGAGGTCATTTTTAAACACTGCATGTGCTTTAATTGATGTATGTGAGTCTACACTAATGTTAAGGGTAGGAGATGATTCAACAATATTTCGAGCTTTACCAGAGGTCAAGCAAGAAGAGGAAGGAAAAGAAGAGATCTCATTTATCAATTTGGATGATGAGATACTACAAAAAGAACTTGCACTTTTGCAAGAAGAAGATCCAAGAAAGTTTTTGCTACCTTCTGTAAAGGATGGAGATGTTAACAAGGACTTGGAGGAGATAGAAAAGCTACTGGAAGGAGCCGACTCGGAAAACACAGTGGAAATGGTGAAATGCGATCCGACTCGCCGAGTCACTTTCCTAGACTCGATGAGTCCAGTCGAAATTACCAAAAACTTGGTCGACTTAGATATGCTTGTTGCTAGTTCTCTGCATGTGCTGGGCATGGATGTTTTTCCTCATTCATTTGAAGAACAAACAACAGAAAGAGAAATGGATACTGAAGTTCAACACGTTCATATAGCATGTCTTGATGCAATTCTGCTTGAAGATGAGGTAAGCATTAAAAAAGAGGAGAAGGCAAGGGATAGGAGAGTTGGTGCTGATCAACCTTTCATTACCAAACCTAGAGCACGAACTTTCACAAAATATGAAGTAATTAAGTTTGAGGAAAAGGAGATGCAAGCGAAGGTGAAAAAGAATCGGGTGAAGAAGAAAAAGAGGAGAAGGGAATTTCAAGCAGCTAAGGATGATGCTGTAAGAAAGAAGAAAGAAGACTTAAAACGGGCTTACAAAAAGAAGATTCACGCTTACAAGACAAAGTACAAACCACAAAAGATTAGGCGTGCATTCCCGATGCTGGAAGATGACGAGACGTAGATGCGAAGGAGTCCAACTAACGACTCCTTAAAAAGAAGCGCTTGGCGGGAGGCAACCTGTTATTTAGAGTTTGCTTTCTTTTATCTTTTTAGTTTTGTTTAATTTTTGTTTTTAGGAATTTAATCTCCAAATCGTCGGACATGTCTGCTTGAGAGTGCGTATGGACTAAGTGTGGGGTGGATTAAAATTTTCTTATCTAAATAAATGGCAAAATTATTTAATTTTTGAATTGTTTGCAAGAGACTCGCCGAGTCTGACCATGACTCGACGAGTCCATTTAGATTTCAGAAAAGGATAAAATCGCGACCAGACTCGCCGAGTCTGCCTATGACTCGACGAGTCTGTTTTATTTATAGAAAAAAAATAATAATCATTTTTTACAACCGGTAACAAGGGTTTATAACCCTAATGAAATCAGTTTTTTTTTTCCCTTCACTCGTCGTGCGCCTCCACTTTGGTTCTCTCTCAAGCATTCATCAACTTCTTCAATTTTTCTTCAAGATTATCGATTTCTATCACGAAAGGTAACTAATTTCCTCTATTCTGTTAAAGCAATGATTTTTACATGATCTAGGTTGCCAATTTCATAGAATACCCGATTTTGAAGTATAGTGAATTTCTAGGGTTTTGATTTTACATCAACTTTGTTGTTTTGGATGGTCATTTATCCTTTAATAAATCTTAGGAACATCCCTGGACAAAACCGTTGAAGTAAAAGGGAGATTTCGTGGTTGAATTTTGACAGACTCGCCGACTGACTCGCACAGTTCTTGCGACTCGCCGAGTCGTTCATGGACTCGACGAGTCCGGTCGGGGACCCAGGCGTGATCTATTTTGATGATTTTCTGTGTTTTCTGGGTTTTGTGTTCTTTGTTTTGCAGGGACAATGTTTCACAGGGGTCAAAGTTCTAGTGGACGCCACAGAGATTTTCCTTGGTTGAATTTTCCTCAAAATGAATCAGCTTCAACCATGACGAGATGGAAGAAGAAGTTAGTTGAAGTCAGAAAGAAAGAGATTTACATGCCCAACAAGATTGATTGGGATTGGTTGCGAAGTGTGTGGTATGAAAAGGAGTTGGCTCCTTATCTTTTAAAGGAGTTTACTTACGAGGGGGAGACGATGGTTTGCGATGGGTGGTGCCGGGTCTTTAGAATTCAAGAGTCAGTGTACCGGGAGCTTTGCCTGGAATTTTTCTCCACAGTATCCTTTCATGGAGGAGATGATTGCTATCACCCAACGAGTGTCAGTTTTTGCCTTGGGGGCGAGTTTCATCAGTGCTCCGTTGTTGACCTTGCTTGTCGGATGGGTATTTATGACCGGCCATTGGTCTTGACTGCTATTTTCCGCGCCCTTATGGAACACTCTCACAAGGTGATCCCCGATGGTGTGACGAGTACGGGTTGGTGGAACACGATCGCCAACAAGTTGTACATTCCAAAGTTGGCCCAAGAGGGAAGTATTCGGTCGCCCACGCACCGTCTCATTTACCGCCTTATCTCCACTACCATCAACCAACGAAAGGATGATGACAAGGTTTCTAACCTTGATGTCTTTTATCTATAGAGCATTATCACACCAGACACTTTTTGCAACATTCCGTGGTGTTTGGCTTCCTATTTGGCGGAGGATGCGGTCAAGGATCACAAGACATCAAAAATTAATGGTGGTATGTTCGTCACCCGGCTAGCCAAGTCGTTTGGATTGATGACCCGTGGTGCGTGGAATTTGATGACAATGATTCCTACCCCTCCATTTAATCCCATTCTTTTCCTGAGGGCTAGGATTATTGAGGACTATGGCGGTGGTCATTATGCTATCCCGCATGATGATTCGGTGGTTGGTCCCGAGGCGCCGGGAAGGAGGGTTCAATCGAGGCGAGAGCGAGATGTAGAGGAGGAACCGCCGGTGATTCCGGTAGACAATGATGAAGTACCAATGGATTGGTACAATGTTGAGATGAGGCGGTTGCAAGATCAAATGGCGCGGGGTATCAACTTTAGCAATGAATCACATATCTGACTTTTTGACCACTTCCATATTCCGCATATCGATGGTGGTAACTTTCCATATATTCCATCTTGGGATGAGGTGATCAATGCAAGGAGGAGTGGCGCTAGTGGAAGTGAAGTTGCGCATGATCATGATGATGAGGAGGAGGATTAGTTTATTTATGCTTTGTTGAACAATTTTTATTTTGTTTTTATTTGGTGTGTTTTGGGATTTGTTAAGACTTTTACTTTATGCTTGATGTTTAATTGCCTTGATGATTTTCGGATTTGGATTAGAATGCTTGCATAAAAGGGTCTAGAGTTTGAGAGAGAAAGAGAGTTCTAAAGAGTGGAAACGAGTCAAGAAAGGGCAGAGTCTAGAGTTAAGGTGTTGAGTCCGGTCCTTAGGGACATGAGCGAATGAGTCTAGGATTTGTGAGAAGTTTTGAAGATTTATCAGAAGCTGGAACGAATGCAGAATCTGATTTTTTTTTTCACCCAGCGGTCTACTCGCCGAGTGTAGTTAACTGAATCGACGAATCGCCTTGTATTCTTACATATTAGAAGCTTTCCGAGACTATACTCGACGATTCGCATATATAACTCGACGAGTCATTCATTTTTATACCAAGAGGACTGTTGATTAGATGCTGCTGAATGTACCACTTGACCATTTATTCCTCCATATCGATTCTTGAAGATCTTACACTGTTTTCCCTGCCTATTTGGAGCTGCCACATGTGATTTGATGCCCAATACATGGATGAGCTGTTCCCATGGCTAAAGTAAATTGAAGATGGAGCTGAAGAAAAGAGAATCAACCTATCGACTGCTACCCCAAGGGAGTTTGTTCCAATTTCCTCTATATTTGCATTTTTATTTTTGCATAATATGCAATGAGGACATTGCATAAAATAAGTGTAGGGTAGGGGGTTGGTCACATATTAGAAAATGTAGAGTCCTAATTTAGGCTAATTTTTAAAAAATATTGTTGCATACCAAAAATATTACTTAGGGATTAATTTAGAAAATTTTGGTAAAAGCAAATTAGGATTCCATGTTAGAGTTATGTTGATAACTGCATGAAGACCCAAATGTTTAGTTGAGCCTATATACGTTCTAGTGCATTTGTGGCTTCCTTATTCCAGTGAAATCATCAGACAAAAACACGACCTTGCTCAGCCCGAGGGATGCAATATGTTTAGCATTGTGTACTAGAAATGTATCCAAGAAAATTATTATCGTTAGCCAATAAAGGTTGAGGTTGAGCGCCCCTGCTTAAGCATTTAGGGTTTTGAGTGAAAAAAGAGAGGTACATGTAAAAAAAAGAGAGTTGCAAGAAAAGTTGAAGAATTTTGGAGCAAATAAAGTGAAGATCAAAAGATCAAAATTCCAAGAAATTCAAAAATTGAAGATACCAAAAATCAAACAACAAAGGTGGTGAATATAAAGAAATCAAAGATCAAATTATCAAGGAAGTGAAGAATTCAAAAGAGCTCCATAGTGGTATCATAAATTGTAATTCTAGATTATGTATGCTTGGGTTGCTCAACTAAAGTTACCTTGAGGATAAGAGGTTTTCTGTGGATGGATTCGGAGGGATGCATAAAATGAGTATACTTCGAGGTGAGAGGGCGAATGTTTATGATGATTCTGAGTATTTAGAGAATGGGGGTTATTAGGAAAAATTTAGACACAAATATATGCATTGCGGTCTTGGCATAATGGCTGGGTTAGATTGGAGTTGTCATATGTGATTCTAATGTTTTAAAATTCAGTTTTGCTTGGGGGCAAGCAAAAGTCAAGTGTGGGGTATTTTGGTATGTGCATATTTAGTTCATATTAATGGGGTATTTTGATATGTGCATATTTAGTTCATATTAAGTGTAGATTTTTATTCATTTATTAGCTAATTTATTGCATTTCATGGACAAAAAGTACTTAAAAGTGTTTGAATTATATTTTCAGTCCAAAGTGAAGCTCGGAAGTAGGAAAAGTGGTTGAGAGCTCGGGAATTGAACAAAGAAGAAAAACACTAAAAACAACACCTACTCGGCGAGTAGGGTCTACTACTCGGCGAGTCCAAGCGAATATTCGAGAGGATAAAGACTCGAAGACCCAGAGACTTATCGCATACGGGGACTGAGAGATGGACTCGACGAGTCGGCACCTGACTCGACGAGTCGTTTCGCATATATAAAGATAACTTCTCAGAACGATGGAAGAGAATTCGGGAACCATTCTGGAGAGGTTAGCTGCGATTGAAAAGTCAGAAAAACCCTAGAAGATGAAGATACAAGCTAGAATCCAATTCCAAAGAAGATTTGAGGCAAATTTCATCATTCTACTTAATCTTTTTTTTTTCATTATGGTTAAACAATTATAATTTGTTTGTTTGCTGTTATTTACTTCAATCATGAGCTAAAACTCTTAAACTTCTATTTGGCAATACAAAACTAATACTATGGTTTGATTATTGGTAGGATTAATTCAATGTTGGTGATTTTTGTTATTTTAGCTTGCTAAAGAACCTTGTGTGTGAATGATAATTAATTTTTGTTAATAGGAAGGTAATTGAATAGCATGAACATCTTTTGATTATTAACCTCGTATGCTATGTGACCACTTTGTCATATGTCTAGGATTAATGAACATGAAACTAGAATTAATAAGAAAATTTACTAAATTCATGTGTGAGCTTGTGTGATGACCATCAACAAGAAGTTAATTAAAGGACCAAATTAGTTAACTATTGCAAGTCTAAATTAACCCGAATAATTAATCTAGTGAATTTAATTAAATTAGACAACTGATCACTGTTTAAGTTAGTTTATTTGCTAAGGATTAGTGTAGTGAACACAAATCTAATCACTTCGATCGGTAACCAACAAAAGAGTTAATCCATTGCACCATTACCTTGAAATCAACCATAGGATCAATTGAGTTGAACTAAACAGAAGTTCCTTTCCATTATTGAATCTAGTTAATTCTTTGTTTTTCTAATTTGTAGACTAAGTAATAGTTAGTAAGTTTCTAGTATTGTAAAACTAGAGAAAACCCCCTACTTATTAATTAATTTAGATAGAATTAGTTTTTAGTTTTAATTTACCGTTCCCTGTGTTCGATACCCTACTTATTTAACTATACCACAATTGATAGGTCCACTGCCTTTGTGTTTTTATTTTATAATTAAAAGTAGGTTTAAAACTAAGTGAGTTTGCATACATCAGTGGGATTTAGGCAAAATCGAGACCAAGGTGGAGAGCGGTGGCGATTTTGTGACTTAACTAGGTCTAGGAATCGTTCTTGGTAAGCCTTGATTTATTTCTTATGAAATTGATTCACCAATTGATGTGAATTAGTTTAAATCAATGTGAATTTTCTTCTATTTGACATCATTTATCATCTTTTCTTCCTTACCTCAATTCTAGTGTTTTTGTGTGGTCAATTTCCAATCACTTTGATTGTTTCTTTGTATCATCACGATGGCGCGATAGTTCTAAATTTAACCCTATAATTTTGTTATGTTGCATTTTGGGTCCATAAGTAGAAGGAAGTGTGCATGGGAAGCCCTAGTGGCAATTTCATAATTTGGGAGGTTTGGGAGTACAACATGCATACGTGTGTACACTGAGTATACTAAGGCTCGACTAAGTACACAAGGTGTACATAGGTACACAGGGCATACGTGCCTTACATGAAAACCCTAATTTTTAGGGCTTTGCTCATATTTAAACCCCATTGTAGCCTCATTTTCCCTCAACTTATCATCCTCCACCCTCTTGATACATTTTTGCAACCCTAGTCCCTCTTGTGAAGCATTTCTTAGTTGGAGTGTGTGTGTTTTGTGTTCTTGAAGAAGAAGAAAGGAATAAGAGACCACCTTGAAGGAATGAAGCTCTCTAAATCCAGTATCACACCACCTTTTGGCACCATTTTGAGGTATCAAGTTCTGAACTTGGTGTTGTTTCATGTAGATCCTATTTTGGGTTAGGTTTAGGTTCTTTTTGTCCCAAATGTGGTGTTTCATGAACAAAGCATGTTCTTAAACCATTAAGCAGTCCTTTTAGAACCTCGGGAGGTTCTTCAGTCATAAAAATGGGTTTCAAATGGTTGGTTTTGGTCTATGCATCTTGTAGAATGTCTTAATGGATTAAGAACTTGAGATAAGCACTTAATGGGCATGCACAATCAAAAAGTTGGAAACTTTATGACTCTAGCGTGTATTTTAGCATTAGATCTAAAATATGGACGTAAGTGATTAATCCATTAAGCACGTAATAAGTTTTGAAGTTTCTGGGAGTACGACCTACGTACAAGGTCAAACACCCTGATGGTGGTCAACATGCGAGGACAGAGTGTGCCCAGCATACCTTCGGAGTATGCCCGCGTACTCTCACTGGGTCAATGCGGTTGAGTTGACTCGGCTGGGTTGACTTGGCTGAGTGGAATCAGTTGACTTAGTTAGTTTGACCTGTTGACTTTGACTTTGACCAAGTTTAAGCAAGTTTGACCTTAAGGGTATTTAGGATTCTAATTGAGATTAGTCAGTTGGCTGGAATAGGAGGTGGTTGGAGCTAACATTCAAAGTTGAGACCTCATCAGTTTTGTTTAGTTTGTGATATGAGTTTTCCTAATTGTATTTGTGGGTCGAAGGCACCAAGGCCGACCCATTGGTTTGATATCATGATATTCACTGATATACTGAGTATGGAATATATATACATGTTTATGCTAGTTCTTGAGCTGCTAGGCTGGTAGATCTATAGGAATACCTATGATACTGTCTCCATGAGTATTTGTATATGTTATTATTTGTTATACGTCGACATACTGTGTTGGGTTGACGTTGTAATGCTTTGTGGGGGTAGACAACAAACCCTAGAGCATTCCAGATATGAGTTGAGGGTCGGGTAGGGCATTCTAGACTCATACTGAGGCCTCATGAGCATTCTAGATACGAGCTGAGGAGCGGGCAGTATTCTAGACTCATACTGAGGGGTTGATGGTATTTCAGTCCGAGGATTGATCTGGTTAGGAGCAAGCCAGACATAAGTTGTGGGCATTGAGGGCAAGCGAAACTTATATTGTCAGCTCATGGGTAATCGAGTCTTTCAAAGATGGACCCATTGCATGTTCTTATTGTATATGTTATTTGGTTATGTGATGATATTTTGGGTAAACTCACTAAGCGTTGGCTTACTTTTTTGAGTTATGTTACAGGTACTTCGGATGACCGTGGCAAGGCGAAGGCGTGACCGTACACATCCTCTTGTAATGATCTATGATTTTGGGAAACTCTGATGTTGAAAATCTTTTGAAAACTATTTTGTAGTCACTTTATGTTTTTGGGTTGTATTTAAAAAGTTTAAATTTATCATGATTTTTATGAGTGTTAGAAGTTGGTATCAGAGACTTGGTTTGAAGTGAACTGGAGGAACATGTTGGATTAATGTCTAAGTCCATAACTATAATTGGTAAGACTTGACCCGACCCGACATGGTCCATTTGGGTTGCATACCATCATGCACTTGGATAGACTATAATGAGAGAAATAAGACACTTATGGTTATTAATATATTATAAGTTCTAGTATATTAATAATAAGAATAATAAGATTATTTAATTAGTATTGATCAAGAATTAATCTAGGATTAATTAAGTGATCAAAAGAAGACTAATTAAATATATGGGTTGATTGTGTAAATCATCCATACTTGTATAGTGGGCTAATGCTCCATGGATAATCAAGTTGGGCTAAAACCCATAGGATGGTCCATGGATGCTCCATGGTGTATTTGTACCCATGGATCATGGAAATGAAAGGCCATGTCAATTAGGGTTTACATGGTGTAACCCTAACTATATAAGCATCTTATTCTTGACCAAAATCGACACTAGTGTGTGGTGTGAAAGGGCTAGCCGATTTCATGAGTTGTAGAATTCTCTCAAGTTATTCTAAGTGTTTTGGTGATTGTGAACCATTTGAGGTGTCACACTTGGGGCACTTGGCACTCAAGCTTCATGAAGACTTTCTACACCAAAGAGGTATGTATTCTATCTTGCTATAGTTATTGTTTTGTATGCTAGATTAGGATAATACCTTGGAAGTTCTTATGTGCATGTATAATAGAGAAAACATAGATCCAAGGTATTTAGGGTTGCATGTACACTTAGGAGTGTTAGAATGCTCAAAACCCAACAGTGGTATCAGAGCCTAGGCTTGTTTTCTTGTTATACCTGCAATAGAAGCTGAAAAAACGAATTTGTTGCTGTCTGATCATCAGACTCGGCGAGTCCATCAGAGGACTCGGCGAGTCCATGCCTAAAATGTGTTCAATTCGATCCAACTCGCCGAGTTGGTTCATGCACTCGACGAGTTGGACCCCCAGACAGCATATTTTCGAGTTTTTTGGCTAGAAATGGACTAGGAACATTACCCTAAGTTGTTTTTGAACTTATAAACTTGTTTTTGATGTGGTAATGTTCATGCTAATCCATTTTCAAAGAAATAATTGTCAATAGATTCATGTTTTGTATTAGTTTAAGGTTTAGACTAATTTCATGAAAAAGTTTGATTTGAATTATCTTGTTCTTATGAGTTGCTTAGATTAATAGAAAAGTTAATTGAAATAGTTGTTTTCAATCCATTTTAATCTAGGAGTTGAGTATAAAATGTGTTTGTGTAACTTGTCCTCAAGTTACATGAAGAGTCACATTAAAGACTCATAAAATTCATAAAAGTTGGCAATGGTTACAAAATGAAGAGTCTTGTGTCATTGAATAATGTTTTATGACTCCATAACTTGTCCTCAAGTTATGGAAGTTCAAGAGTCACTTCATTAAAGAAAAAATATGTAACCATAATTAAATCCATAAGTTATAAAATAAAGAAAAAGTTAGTTCTTTTATTAGTTTAAAGTCTTCCATAACTTGTCCTCAAGTTATGGAACTTGAAGAGTTTTTGGATTAAAACTACTTTAAACACATAAGTTATGGAATTAATTAGTTTTGAATAGTTTCAAAACTTGCCCTCAAGTTGTGGAATTTGAAAAGTTTTCACTTATGAATACTTTAATTCCAAGTTTGCCCTTAGAATTTTAAAAGTTAAAATTCAACCCTTATACTTTATAATATTATAAATTAATAATATATATATGTATAAGAGTAAAGTCAGTCTTACCGCTAGTACGTCTCATTCACGAAGCCGGTCTATAAGGTGGGTATAAGGTGGTTGCCTATAAAATGGCAACTTAATGGGTGTCCACTCTCACCCACCGCTTGCTTGACTGGTGGAGGGTCGTTAGCCGAACGGGTTTGAAAGGACTAGAATTCTCCCTTCGTTAAAAGTATTAATGATAATACTAAGTAACTAAACTCTTAATAATACCCAATCTTAGTTACTTAGGAAAAATGTGAATAAGGTGCTAATCCATGAAATTACACTTTGCACTTTGTTTAAGTCGGTTAGTGGAGCGTGTGTGGTTAACCGGCACACTAACTCGTATTTAACAAGGTAGGTAAAGGGTGACTTAATATTTATCATAGTATCGATGGAGCGTGTGTGGTTAACCGACACATCGATTGAGGGGTAATTTATTAAGGGTTCCAAGTGATTTGCATGGTTACTTCACACCTTGTTTTGTGATCCTCGGCATCCCAGTCACAAAACCTGAAGGGCACACTCGAGATTGAAACATGCCTTTGAATAGTTCAATGAATCTCAAAGATCTAGGAGTTTCAAAACCAATTAAAACCTAATAATACATTTCGTTTATCTTGGTGGAAATTGGTGAATCGTCATTCACCTACCTTCAAATATTTTATAGCTTCGATTACGACATACCTCTTCTAAGTTATAAAATAGTTTGTTGGGTCCTAGCCTTAATATTTCATATTGGGTGTCATATTAAGGACTTTAAATCAACTATCTTGAATATCTCCCAAAAGATGTCTGTAATAGACACCTATGATCTTCCCAAATCTAGTGAAACAAGGTTTCCTAAATGAAGATGATGTCCTTTGGAAATCATACTTCTTTCACCTCCTCCAATTATTCTCCCCAACCCACAAGTTCTTGAAAAGTTTAAGGTCACTCAAGCCCTATTGGCAAGGCAAGGTCTAGGTGTGAACACATCTTGGAGATGTAGTCACATATTGACAAGCCGGGAGAGTTGGGTGTCAAAGTCTTGAGAAAGTTGGTGGTTCAATCACTTTCTAAGTCACATAGTGAGTTCCTTTGGGACACCTATGAAACAGACTATGACAAGACCCTTAATGATCTTATCTATTTGTTAAGATCAACTTCCTTAAAACTTGATGGACATTGACAATAGTGACACAGGATATCCAGTAAAGCATTCTTTTCCCATTGGAAAGGGATCGGCCATAGTCAACTCGGTTGACCAAATGGTAAAGAGAAAAGCTAAGTCTATGATAGTCTCGTGTACCATTATCAAAGGGTCCATATGTTTATATTGCCAAAGGAAGGGGCATTGGTTGCGATGCTGCCAAATTTACCTAAGGAAGTTAAAGTCAATAAGTTTGACTCTACTTCAGGTAAAGTCCACTATCTAACTCTGCTAAGTTTCTATTCTGAGATTCTTGATACATGATGTGACTGGGTCACATGGTGATGTTTTAAGAATCAAAGAAAAAGTGAAGAAACTTAAAGAAAGAATATGCTGAATCTGATCGCATAGATGGATTTCTATCGCATAGTTTGAAGATCGGATTCTTGAGCTACTTCTTAGGAGTTATGAGATATTGCTTAGGAATAGATAACAACAAGTTTTCATATAGATGGTAAGGATAAGTTTTTCCGCAAAGTTCTTTAAAATAAAAGGAAAATTTTGATTTTATTTATTTTAAAATATCCTTACAATGGCATTTGTGGAAATTTTTGTTGCTTACAAGATTCCATTAATAGCAAGAGTGGAAATATGAAATTGATTCTTTCATTTGTGGTAATGTCTATATTTACCAAATAAGGAAAGATTCTCATCAACCAAGTTTCATTTGGACCGAAACTTGGAATCATGCAAGTTGTATAGCATGATGAATGAGAACCTTCAAGTATTGGAAAATTAAGACTAATTACTTGTTCACATGGATGTGTGAGTCAAGTGAAGGACTAAGGGATCGAGTACACATTCTTGTACACTGGTCGAGTCCACCACAAAAGATTGATAAAACTATTCGTCATAGTTTACTAAAGCTCAGTAAATATGATTATACTTACAAGCTTAAGTGTAACTCTGAGACATTGGAAAAGGTTCCAATGTATGGCAGAGCGAATAAGAAGAATCAAATAAGGCAGAAGGATAAAAGTTTCTCAAATCTGAAAAGATGGGAGACTACTTTAGTATCAGTTTTGTGATCATCTTAATGATTAAGAAACCATAGCACACTTAGTTCTCTAAGGAAGTCTTAGTGCATTCTTATGACTAAGAGGAGGGATCTTGAATTGTTGAAATGGTTAAATCAAGAAGATGAGTCATACTTCTTTCCAATACAAGTCTTAGAGTCATACTCCAAGATTGTAACTTGAGTGACATGTCTTAAAGAAGGTTTAAAACACTTGTCAAATGTAAGAGTAAAAGTTTTCTACTCTTGTACATTTGAAATTGGTAGGTTGTGATGTTTTGGATAAAACAAAGACCAACTAAGGCCAATGTTGTGAAGTGTTTGTCTTGATTAGAATCCGCACTATCTCTTGGATATTTGACAAGGGAGTCTTATAGGTCAAGAGGACAGTGGGAGTCTTTAAGGTCTTGAAAGTCTCAAGAACTAATCAAGAATAGAATCTGAAGCTCTTCACTAACACACGACTTGAGGTTTATAACCTATCGTGTTGACATATCTGTGTCCATTCCAGTTAAAGTTGGCTTTGCATATGAGTTCTTAGGGTTCTCAGTTTGTTGCACAACAACTTGGAAGCAATGGTAGGCCCTTGTAACAACGCAAATTCTCAAACAAATTTTTCATTTTAAAAATATATTTATTTCCATTCAAAACAAGGCATAAATAGTTTAAGTATTCTGTCAATTACAAATAATCAAAATCCCAAGATCATAAAAGCGTTCTTCAGTGTGTATCAATCACGCCAGCGCCTTCCCACGGTCCTCGCTAGTACCTGAAATACATGCACAACAACTGTAAGCATAAATGCTTAGTGAGTTCCCCAATATACAACTTACGCACATACGCCTTTCCAGGCCCTGACCTTCCGGTCCATGTGTCTCAGGGGACTTCCGTCCCTGCTGGGTAAACCTTCCGGTCCTACCCACGCCGACCTTCCGGTCCATCACACAACATATCGCCTTCCGGCCCATAACATATTGCCTTCCGGCCCATAATATATTCGCCTTCCGGCCCATGACATACATAGCACATATAACAAATAACTTACTACATATAGCATACATATCACATATCATATCCGACCTTCCGGTCACACAGTCAAACCCTTCCGGGTACAGTATAGTGAGAAGACTCACCTCGTAAATGCTGAAAGCTAGCAAATCCTGAAATCACTCGTGCACAATCCGACGAGCTACAACCTCCCTATAACATCACATATCTCATTAACACTTATATCTTCTAAGTGTGACTATCCCTAAGAACTCAAACTTAGGTCAACTCTGGTCAACGGTCAACGGTCAACTCGACCGGACTCGGCGAGTACCATGGCGACTCGGCGAGTCTAGACGTCCTCCAACTCTCTGGGATTCCCTATCTACCCGTCGAGTATCCTCCTTGACCCGACGAGTTACTCCTGGAAGAATCGCGGGGCCACCCCGACTCAACTCGCCGAGTCTGAAGAACAACTCGACGAGTCCCAGTTAATCTTCAAGCTACTCGCCGAGTCTGCTCATCGAACTCGGCGAGTCCATGCCATGCAACCGCTCAAACTGCATCCTAAGGTCAGAACTGCTTCGACCATTCCTAGGTCTGGCCTTCCTAGGATGATCCACCACGTGAAGTCCTCATTTCAGTGCTCATGATACACCATGTGATTCATAATTTACATTTTGACCTAAGGCATAAGGATTCCAATCCAAAACCTTCATCAATTCCCGAAATGCATAGACTTGGGACATTCTGGACCTCCAAGGGTCTCAATACAGGGTTACACTCGTTTAGGGGACTAGGGTAACAGTCAATCTAATCACACAAGGGTTCCATAAACCCTAAATCCATAAATACATCAATATAGTAGAGCATACACGAATTCTTACCTGGATGATGTATTCTCTGTGTCCCCAATCCTCAGAATGTGACCCCCTTGCTGCTCCTTTAGCCAATCTCTTCTCTTCCTTGCACAACCACTCTTCTATAATCAACAATGGCCTATGATCCTTGCTCCAGATGCACCCAATCGATTTAGGGTTTTTCTCAGAAGGCTAAAATGAATAATAACGGCCAATAAGTCTCCTTTATACATCCCAAACCTGAACGGTTAGGGTTTTCTCTAAACAGCGTAGACTCGCCGAGTCCATAACTGGACTCGTCGAGTCCAGTCGCGAACCCGCGACCAATTCTGCGATCCTACTCGGCGAGTCTAGGCTCCAACTCGCCGAGTCCCCTCTTAAATTACCCCAAAAACATAATTTAATAATACCTGAGATTTCGGGCTGTTACAACTCTCCCCCACTAGGATTAGGCTTCGCCCTCGAAGTCTCACTCTGCATATAGTTCTGGATGCTGCTCTCGCATCTCACGTTCCGGCTCCCAAGTCATTTCCGATCCCTTACGGTGTTGCCACTGAACCAACACCAGAGGTACCTCTTTGTTCCTCAGAACCTTGATCTTCCGATCCCTGATGGCCACTGGTCTTTCGGCATAATTCAGGCTCGCATCCACCTGAATGTCCTCTAATGGAACCACTGTCGACTCATCGGCTATGCACTTCCTCAATTGCGACACATGGAAGGTGTCGTGGATCTGTCCCAACTCCGCTGGCAACTCCAACCGATAGGCTACCCGACCTATCCTTGCAATCACACGAAATGGCCCAACATACCGGGGCCCCAACTTGCCCCTCTTCCTGAATCGAATCACTCCCTTCCAAGGAGAGACCTTCAGGAGAACGAAGTCGTCGACTTGAAACTCAAGCTCGGATCGGCGCCTGTCTGCATAACTCTTCTGTCGGCTCTGGGCGGTCAATAACCTCTGTCTAACTTGCTGAATCTGCTCTGTCGTCTGAAGCACGATCTCTGTGCTACCCATCACTCTCTGTCCCACCTCTCCCCAGCAAATGGGGGTCCGACACCTCCTACCATACAACAGCTCAAAAGGTGGCATACCAATGCTCGAATGATGGCTGTTGTTGTAGGAAAACTCTGCTAAGGGTAAATATGCATCCCAGCTACCCCCGAAGTCTAACACCCACGCTCGAAGCATGTCCTCCAGCGTCTGAATCGTCCGCTCGCTCTGACCGTCTGTCTGGGGATGGTATGCGGTACTAAAATGCAATTTAGTACCCAGCTCCTCATGGAATTTCTTCCAGAATCTGGAAGTGAAGCGCACATCACGGTCTGAAACAATCGAGATCGGCACCCCATGCCGAGATACCACCTCTCTCACATATATCTCCGCCAACTTCTCCGCTGAAGAACTCTCACTGCTGGCAAGGAAGTGTGCACTCTTCGTCAACCTATCCACAATCACCCAAATTGCGTCAACTCCCCTAGCAGTCCTCGGCAATTTGGTGATGAAATCCATAGTGATCTGTTCCCACTTCCACTCGGGGATCTCCAATGGCTGTAACTTGCCATGCGGTCTCTGGTGCTCGGCCTTAACCCTACGGCAGGTCAAGCACCTCTCAACGAACCATGCCACGTCCCTCTTCATACAGGGCCACCAATACTCCTTCCTCAAATCCAAATACATCTTTGTAGCACCGGGATGGATCGAGAATTTCGATCTATGAGCCTCTTCCATCAAAGTAATACGCGTACCGCCCATGAACGGTACCCAGATCCGACCCTGAAACGTCATAAGCCCTCTACTATCCTTAACAAACTCTGAAATTAACCCCATAACCCGCTCTTTCTTCTGCATTTCTGGTCGCACAGCCTCTGCCTGTGCCCCACGAATAGCGTCCAATACTGGAGTCATCACAGTCAGTCTCAAGCATACATCTCGCAATGGAGTGCTCTCCGCCCTGCGGCTCAACACGTCGGCTACCACATTAGCCTTGCCTGGGTGGTACAGGATCTCACAATCATAATCCTTGACCACATCCAACCACCTCCTCTGACGCATATTTAGGTTGGGCTGATCCATCAAATACTTCAAGCTCTTATGGTCCGTATATATCGTACATCGAACCCCATACAGGTAGTGACGCCAAATCTTGAGAGCGAACACTACTGCTCCCAACTCTAAATCATGCGTAGGGTATCTTGCCTCATGAGGCTTCAGCTGCCTCGACGCATAAGCTATCACATGACCCCTCTGCATCAACACTGCACCCAGTCCCGAAATCGATGCGTCGCAATATACCACAAAATCTTCCATCCCTTCTGGGAGAGCTAATACCGGGGCTTCGCACAACCTCTGGCGAAGTGTCTCAAAGGAGGTCTGCTGCTCGGGCCCCCATGAGAATGCAACACCCTTCCGGGTCAATCTGGTGAGTGGCACTGCGATCTTGGAGAAATCCTTGATGAATCTCCGATAATACCCTGCCAACCCAAGGAAGCTCCTGATCTCAGAAGGTGACTTCGGCACCTCCCAACTCATCACCGCCTCAACTTTGGCCGGATCGACCAATATCCCTTTCTGATTGACAACATGTCCTAGAAATTGGACCTCCCGCAGCCAGAAGTCACATTTGGAGAACTTTGCATAAAGCTTCTCCGACCTCAATACCTCGAGGACCTCCCTCAAATGCTCCTCATGCTGCTCTCTAGATCTAGAATACACCAGAATGTCGTCGATAAATACAATCACTGACCGATCCAACATCGGTCTGCATACCCTATTCATGAGATCCATGAACACGGCCGGGGCATTGGTGAGCCCGAAAGACATCACCACAAACTCATAATGCCCATATCGCATCCTAAACGCTGTCTTCTGGACATCCCCATCCCGCACTCTCACCTGATGGTACCCTGACCTCAGATCGATCTTGGAAAACCAAGATGCTCCCTGCAACTGATCGAATAAATCATTGATCCTCGGCAACGGGTAACGGTTCTTGACCGTTAACTTGTTCAACTCCCGGTAATCAATGCACATCCGGTGTGAACCATCCTTCTTCTTGACGAACAGAATAGGTGCTCCCCATGGCGAGCTGCTCGGCCGAATGAATCCCTTCCCCAGCAACTCCTGGAGCTGCGAGGACAACTCTTGCATCTCTGGAGGTGCAAGACGATAAGGCACTTTAGCAATAGGCGCGGCCCCCGGAACTAGATCGATACCAAACTCTACTTGCCTCACAGGAGGTACTCCCGGCAGCTCCTCGGGGAAAACATCTGAAAACTCGCACACCACAGGGACCTCCCCAACTGATTTCGGTCTCTCGGAAACCTCCCGTGTATCCATCACATACGCCACAAAACCCTTACAGCCCTGCTGTAGACACTGCCTCGCCCTAGCGGCCGAACAAAAAGCTGATCCCGAACGGGTACCCTCGTCGTACACCGAAAGAACTCCCCCACTATGGTCTCGTATAGTCACCAACCGACGCTCACAGTCGATGACAGCGCCGAATCGGCTCAACCAGTCCATGCCCACGATGACACAGACATCACCCATCGCAATAGGAATTAGGTCAATCAGGAATTCAACCCCGAAAATCTCTAGTACACATCCCCGAAGAACCTCCGTGGCACAAATCACTTTCTCGTCAGCTATAGAAACTCTCAAAGGTCGACTCAACGACTCACGACTAACGCTGATATGCTGACTAAAGGCTAAGGACACAAAGGACCTACTCGCACCTGAGTCAAATAACACTAAGACAGGCACAGAGTTCACAAGGAAAGTACCTACGCATATAATAACATAAGCATAACATCTCGACATTAAAATAAATACATGAATTACAACATACCTGCCACGACATCGGGCGCAGCGCGGACCTCCTCCGCAGTCAGCTGAAAGGCTCTTCCCCGAGCCCTCGGGGCCTCGGCCTTCACCGGTCGAGTCACAGTAGCTCCGGCAGCAGGTGCAGATCCCTGAAGAATCTGAGGGCACTCGGCCTTCCTATGGCCTGTCTGGTTGCAATGAAAGCAAACCGTAAATCCCTTGGGACACTCCCTAGCAATGTGCCCCTCCTTGCCACACTTGTAGCAAGCACCAGATCGACACGCCCCCTCATGACCCTTGCCGCACTTTCCGCAAGTGCGGCCCTTCGAACCTCCTTTGCTCGCATCGGCGGACTTTATCCGCTTGGCTGCCGGCTGGAACTGAGCCGGTCGCCGGTTCACCCGCTGAGACTCGGCCTCCTCCCTGGCCTGGGTCTCCAACTCGATCTCGCGCTTCCTGGCATTCGCCTGAAGCTCAACAAAAGTATGGTAAGTGGAGTTTGACACAAACTCCCGGATATCCCTCCTCAACACTCCCAAGTACCGGCTCATCCGAGCCTGATCAGTGGACACCAGCTCGGGGCAGAACATCGCCCTCTCATGAAACTTCCGCGTGATCACCGCAACAGAATCAGTACCCTGCTTGAGGGTTAAGAACTCCTGAACCAATCGTTCCCTCTCCACCGGGGGAATGTACTCATCTCTGAACATGGCAGTAAACCCCTCCCATGTTACTGCTGTAGTCTCTGCCAAAGTGAAGTTCGCCGTCACGAACTTCCACCAGTCCTTCGCTCCCAGACGGAGCTGGTTCAATACGAACCGTACCCTCAGGTGCTCCGGGCATGAACAAGTGTAGAAGCACCCCTCTATATCCGCGATCCACCTCATCGCAGCAATCGGATCCTGCGTCCCATCGAACTCTGGTGGCTTCGTGTTGCTGAACTCTCAGAACAGCAACGAGTCACCCCCCTGTGGCCTAGCAGCGGCCACAGCTGCGGCAGCTGCAGCTGTTGCAGCCTCAGTCAATGCGGGGTACCACTCATCGAACGTCTCCATCAGGGTGGTCTTAATAGACCCAAACATCTCCGGGATCTCAGCCCGGATCGCTGCCGCTACCTCCTCGTGAATCATCTGACGAATCTCCTCGTCACTCACACCGCTCGAACTCGCTCCGTGGCGCGGTCTAACCATGATGTCTCTGAAATACAACATAAAACTATCAGAGACTCCACCGAGTGTAATCGCACTCGATAACGCAACCCTACTCAGTCTCCGATATCCAGGGATTCTTACTTGAGCCTCCCACTGACCCGGTGTCTTCGGTGGTACGGGCCCAATACTACCGACCACACCGCATCAGCATTCATCCCAAGTCTTCCTCCCCAAACCCCGGATAGTGAGTACTCTACTTCTGATATGCACTATCTATCCGCACACTAGCAAGCATCTCATATCGGCAAACTTCCCTAGACTAAGGCATCACAAAACAGGCCACTCTAGTCCTATCATGAATACCTAGTCTTCTACCATGCATAACAATTTATATCATATAACGTTGTAAGGTATTTTGGGGATCTTTACCGTTCGGGCGCTGACTGATCGTACACACTGCTTCTTTCTTGCTCACCACAAAACCATTTACAAAAGTTTATGCCTTTATTTAAAAAGTTTTCCTCAAATCCTTGGTTTGAGTTCAGCTACTCCCGAAGGTGCACCCGAATCCCTCAAACCAAGGCTCTGGTACCAATTATAACAACGCAAATTCTCAAACAAATTTTTCATTTTAAAAATATATTTATTTCCATTCAAAACAAGGCATAAATAGTTTAAGTATTCTGTCAATTACAAATAATCAAAATCCCAAGATCATAAAAGCGTTCTTCAGTGTGTATCGATCACGCCGGCGCCTTCCCACGGTCCTCGCTAGTACCTGAAATACATGCACAACAACTGTAAGCATAAATGCTTAGTGAGTTCCCCAATATACAACTTACGCACATACACCTTTCCAGGCCCTGACATTCCGGTCCATGTGTCTCAGGGGACTTCCGTCCCTGCTGGGTAAACCCTCCGGTCCTACCCACGCCGACCTTCCGGTCCATCACACAACATATCGCCTTCCGGCCCATAACATATTGCCTTCCGGCCCATAATATATTCGCCTTCCGGCCCATGACATACATAGCACATATAACAAATAACTTACTACATATAGCATACATATCACATATCATATCCGACCTTCCGGTCACACAGTCAAACCCTTCCGGGTACAATATAGTGAGAAGACTCACCTCGTAAATGCTGAAAGCTAGCAAATCCTGAAATCACTCGTGCACAATCCGACGAGCTACAACCTTCCTATAACATCACATATCTCATTAACACTTATATCTTCTAAGTGTGACTATCCCTAAGAACTCAGACTTAGGTCAACTCTGGTCAACGGTCAACGGTCAACTCGACCGGACTCGGCGAGTACCATGGCGACTCGGCGAGTCTAGACGTCCTCCAACTCTCTGGGATTCCCTATCTACCCGTCGAGTATCCTCCTTGACCCGACGAGTTACTCCTGGAAGAATCGCGGGGCCACCCCGACTCAACTCGCCGAGTCTGAAGAACAACTCGACGAGTCCCAGTTAATCTTCAAGCTACTCGCCGAGTTTGCTCATCGAACTCGGCGAGTCCATGCCATGCAACCGCTCAAACTGCATCCTAAGGTCAGAACTGCTTCGACCATTCCTAGGTCTGGCCTTCCTAGGATGATCCACCACGTGAAGTCCTCATTTCAGTGCTCATGATACACCATGTGATTCATAATTTACATTTTGACCTAAGGCATAAGGATTCCAATCCAAAACCTTCATCAATTCCCGAAATGCAGACTTGGGACATTCTGGACCTCCAAGGGTCTCAATACAGGGTTACACTCGTTTAGGGGACTAGGGTAACAGTCAATCTAATCACACAAGGGTTCCATAAACCCTAAATCTATAAATACATCAATATAGCAGAGCATACACGAATTCTTACCTGGATGATGTATTCTCTGTGTCCCCAATCCTCAGAATGTGACCCCCTTGCTGCTCCTTTAGCCAATCTCTTCTCTTCCTTGCACAACCACTCTTCTATAATCAACAATGGCCTATGATCCTTGCTCCAGATGCACCCAATCGATTTAGGGTTCTTCTCAGAAGGCTAAAATGAATAATGACGGCCAATAAGTGTCCTTTATACATCCCAAACCTAAACGGTTAGGGTTTTCGCTAAACAGCATAGACTCGCCGAGTCCATAACTGGACTCGTCGAGTCCAGTCGCGAACCCGCGACCAATTCTGCGATCCTACTCGGCGAGTCTAGGCTCCAACTCGCCGAGTCCCCTCTTAAATTACCCCAAAAACATAATTTAATAATACCTGAGATTTCGGGCTGTTACAGCCCTTGAGCTGCCAGGTGGCAAGAAATTAAGATTGAGTTCAGTCCATATGAGTTTGGATATGTCATTATCCTTGTCATGTGTTTATGATTTTGACAAATTCATATGGGTAGGAACTCATACACCATATAAATCTAAGTGTCATAAGGTTTCTCTCCGATTCATGAAAATGATGGTGAGGAAACTCTTTCACTAAGTAGATTTTATCTAGATAGCAATTGTGATATTTGCATTCTCAAAGTCGTTAGTGGAGCGTGTGTGGTTTACTGGCACACTAACATGGACTTGTGAGAAGTGGAAAAAAGGTCTATCCATTATGATTACGGCATCCCTCTTCATAATTGTTTAGACACACAAGTGTGCTATCTAAGGGAAGGTGTATAATTTTGATAAAGTCTTATCAAAACAATCTAGCATCAGAAATCTGAACTTTGGTAAGAAAGTCAATGAAGTATTGATTTCTAGAAGTCCAGCTGATTTCTGATTACATGTCAAAGCTAGTGGGAGCATAAGTGTTATGCGAGTAATCATCATGTTAGTGGGAGCATGATAATTATAGAAAACAAAAGGTTTCAATTGGGAAAAGTTGTTTTGCTATAATTAAGGGAGAGGAAATTATACTTCATCTCAAATCTATAAGCTTAGATCGTGAGGTTTTAATCATTTAGTCAAGGATATATATATATATATATATATATATATATATATATATATATATATATATATATATATATATATATATATATATGAATTTCATGTTGGAATGGCTCAACATAAGGAAATTCTGTATATGGGTCCATTATTTGCGTTCTAAAATTCGATTATCATTACGGCATCCCTTTTCATAATCTGAATTATGAGAACTTGGCAAATAAAAATGGAAATGTTATAGCAAAAGACTGGTTTAGTCTTTATGTGAGACATCATGAATCGTGTCCCATATGCTTCGGATATAGGATCGATTACATGTGCTATAATCATCCGTTCTAAAATTTTCCAAATGTCTGGGGCATTAAGAAGGGAAAAGGTTTAGAACTGGATATGACTAAAAGGATTAAACAATTGTCAAGGACATTGAAGTTATGTTCAATTGATCTAGTTCACAAAGTAAAGATCATAGACAAACATAGTATGCATACTTGGTGTATGGCATGACTAGTGTTTAGAAAAACATAGTGTACATGCTTGGAGCATGGGACAACTATTGTTTTAAATTCAAGAATAAAGTTGATAGCTGAAACAGTATACAATGAATAATGTGTAATCATATGGTGATAAATAAAAGGTGTTTTATTTATGTTCAAAGAGTTGATACCATATTGGATTCAATTATTATTGTGTTTCACTTTGCATGTTTTGACTTCCCGAATTAACTAGGTTATCCTTCCGGAATGACTAAGTTATTCAAACCATCCACAGTCGGTCATATGTTGGAAGTAGATATGAATTAAGACTGTCATGGGTTGGCTTGCAGAGGTCTAAGGTGTTGGACAAAGGGCTACAACACTCATGAGTGCTCATAAGTTCTGAGTATTGGATTCAACCCGCGCTCATTAGAATCACTTCATGGATTTTATCACGAGTGATCATGAGACGATAATATCTTATATTCTTCAAACCTAGAGATATGAGTTGTTACTATGAGTTGATAGTACATTGATTGCACGAAAACGCATTTGGTAACTCAGTGCTATAAAACGTCCCTTTGTGTATGATTCAACAAGTAGTAGAACAAGCCATATGAGTCGAAGTTTATCCGTTCCTTTTTCCTTTGGGATAAAAGCGATATCTGTGGGCCCCTCGATGATTTGATGATGACAAATGGAAGTGCTCGGCCGGGCCAGGACTGATTTGATTTGTTCAATTAGTCAGTCGTCATAAATCGAAAATCGGGAAACAACAAATGGACAGAGAGAATGATTATAATCCATGTCTCAGTCCATATGATATCTAGAATGGAGGAATATATGATCCCTTATCTAATGGACAAGTCATTGACAAAGGTCAGAGTTCGTCTACAAGGTCAGAGTTCGACAGAAGCTTTTGAGAGCTACGATTGCCAGTTGGTTCCTGAAGTCATACGCAATAATAGTTTTAGACTTATCCAAGTGGGAGACTGTTGGATTAATGTCTAAGTCCATAACTATAATTGGTAAGACTTGACCCGACCCGACATGGTCCATTTGGGTTGCATACCATCATGCACTTGGATAGACTATAATGAGAGAAATAAGACACTTATGGTTATTAATATATTATAAGTTCTAGTATATTAATAATAAGAATAATAAGATTATTTAATTAGTATTGATCAAGAATTAATCTAGGATTAATTAAGTGATCAAAAGAAGTCTAATTAAATATATGGGTTGATTGTGTAAATCATCCATACTTGTATAGTGGGCTAATGCTCCATGGATAATCAAGTTGGGCTAAAACCCATAGGATGGTCCATGGATGCTCCATGGTGTATTTGTACCCATGGATCATGGAAATGAAAGGCCATGTCAATTAGGGTTTACATGGTGTAACCCTAACTATATAAGCATCTTATTCTTGACCAAAATCAGCACTAGTGTGTGGTGTGAAAGGGCTAGCCGATTTCATGAGTTGTAGAATTCTCTCAAGTTATTCTAAGTGTTTTGGTGATTGTGAACCATTTGAGGTGTCACACTTGGGGCACTTGGCACTCAAGCTTCATGAAGACTTTCTACACCAAAGAGGTATGTATTCTATCTTGCTATAGTTATTGTTTTGTATGCTAGATTAGGATAATACCTTGGAAGTTCTTATTTGCATGTATAATAGAGAAAACATAGATCCAAGGTATTTAGGGTTGCATGTACACTTAGGAGTGTTAGAATGCTCAAAACCCAACAGAACATTCGTGTGAATCCAGTGTCAAACTAAGGAAACTGATTTTTAAAAAGACAAGAAAGGAAATAATAATCTTCATATATTTTCAAAATAATTAAAGAGGATTCGATGTGTACGATCAGCTGGAGCCAGTGAGTAAACCCCAAATTACCACACTATTACTTGGTTTTGTGATATGTTAGAATAACATGATAGTGATAAGATAGGGATGTTCAGGAATTGCATTATAAAACTACCTGATTATATGATACCTAATAGCCTAGGGTTTTCCTTATATGAAATTGACATCATTACTGTAGTTGATTAGTGTATGCATCATAGTTGTACATAACGAATATTCTACAGTCTGAGAATGTTTGGTTTGGCCTTATTTCCTGTTCTTGTTTGATGAAGGGCCTAGGGTAGAATAAGGTATTTGACTGTATATAGGATCTAGGGTTATGTATGATTAGCATACACGAGTGTTGCAGGGTTGGTGGAAATTCCATAGATGTGTTGTGTGAGGTCAGTCGGCTAGTTTCGTAATGATTCACTTTCCTCTAGGAATTGAGGACTGAGTGTATGCACGTGCTAGTGTGTATTGTTAGGGTTGTTGTGATGATCCTCTTATACAAATACAGGTGGTTGTGGAGGGTATTATGGTCCCGTACTACTGGAAGAAAAGGACCTGTATGCATAATAGGGAAGTCACAACCCTTAGGGATTTATTGGGAGTTGGTTCCATTGGTATGAATTGTGTGTTATCTGATATCTCCTCGGTTTACTTTCAGTATGGTGATGATGTGACATTTCGAGGTAGGATCCGGATCGGGATCAGGGGCAGGTGGCCAGAATGGGCCGACTGTGTTCGAGGATAGGATTAGGGAGATCCTTCAGGAGGCGTTTATTTAACACTTTCGGGCACACTTTCCAGAGATGTTTAACTCTATTAAGACCGCCATGGTGGAATACTTTGATGAGCGATACGATGCCCTCTCTGAGGCTGCTGTTGCTGCAGCCACTACAGATGTTACTGGTACTGGGGTTGGTACTTTGAGGGTCTTCCAGTATCAAGACTTCAACAATACAAAGCCCCTGAGTTTTGATGGAGTTCAGGATCCAATCATAGCCATGAGGTGGTTGTATGACTTTGAGGCGTACTTCCTCATTTTCTCTTGCCTAACTGACTAGAAGGTCAGGTGCGCTCTGAACCTTCTGAGGTCCGGAGCAAAGGATTGGTGGAGACATGTTACCAACCCGTATTCTCCTGAGTAGAGGACTACAGTGACTTGGGAGCAGTTCTCGGAGATGATTCGTTCTAGATATGTTCCGCTGGTGGAACGTGAGAGGTTGGATCAAGAGTACTTGGATTTGAGACAGGGAACATAATCGGTGATGGAGATCACCAAGATGTTCCTAGAGAGGGCCATGTTTTATTTTGATTTTGCTGCTTCTGAGCAAGCTCAGATGACCCGTTACTTGAGCATGCTCAAGATGGACATCAGACAGTTTGTATCCACTCAACGTTATGCTTCATTTTTGGAGTTGCAGCAGGCCGCCACGTAGCGTGAGATTGATATGGAGCTCTAGACGAGGGAGCAGAGACCGGCCCCGACATAGTCGCAACCTACATCGAAGCGGTTCAAGGCCACTAATGTCAGACCTGGGGTTCAGAAGGGACCCACTTGTAGGAAGTTCGACAAGGTTCATGAGGGTGCTTATCGATCATCTTCTTGGTGCCACAATTGTGGCCGACAGGGCCATATGGCGCAGGATTTCCGCCAACAGGCCCCACCACTCAGCTCCGGGATTTGTTACCACTGCAACGACACTGCCCATGTGAAGGCCAACTATAGCTTGCTTGCTTCTAGGATGGTGAAGGTCCCAATTTCGGCTACTCTAAGGATCACGGATATGAGCCAGGGCAGGGAGGAGCTCCCGAGGGCTCGAGGTTGCACTTTCCAACTCATGATAGAGGAGGCCAGATCGACACTAGACGTCATGACCGGGACATTTCTACTTATTATTCTGTTGATTGTATTTTATGTTATGCTCATATATATTCTCCTAATAGGTACGTTCTTCACGAACTATTTGCCTACTTTTGTGTTATTTGACTCAGGCGCGAGTCGGTATTTTGTATCTCAATCTTTCAGTAGGGTGTTTGATATGTCTATTGGGGAGTGAGAGTGTCTGTTGAGAGTTTCCATTGCCAACAAACATAGGGTTTCTGCATCCGCGGTGTATCATGGTTGTAAATTAGAGATATTCGGGGTGCCTTATCCTATTGATTTGATCAATATCCTCATGGGGGTGTATGTGTGAGTGGGGGTATGGACTAGCTAAGCAGGTTTGGTGTCATGATTGATTGTGAGGGCTAGCGAATGGTAGTTCGAACCCTAAGTGAGGGAGAATTGGTTATCTATGGGGATGGTACCAGGGTTGGTTCAGCGTTTTGTTCGGCATCTAGGGCTCATCAATATATTCAACACGGGTGTGCAGGTTATTTGGCTTATATGGTTAATACTCAGATTGGGGATCAAATTTTAATTTTCAAGGTTCCAGTTGTCCAGGAGTTTGTTGATGTATTCCCGTAGGAGTTACCCGGTGTACCTCCTTAGAGGCAGGTTGAGTTCAGGATTGATCTTGTGCCAGGTGCGGCCGTGATTGCCAAGGCGTCATTGTAACACCTGGAAACCAGAAGGCTAATTAAGGAAAGATATGATGCAAATTAAAGGTCTACTTGCCGAGTCCTAGGGGACAACTCGACAAGTAGAAATAAGCTTTTGGGACGCAGGTTGAGAAAACCAACTCGACGAGTTGGTATGGGTTTGGAAAGCCCTAGATTTGGGGTTTTACACCCTATTAAAGCATCTTAATCCGCACCTTATATCCTCATTTCCAGCCTCCAGTGTCCAAACCCTAATCCACAAAACCCTAATGCTTATGAACCATTTTGAGTGAACCTTGTCTGATTTGAAGCTTATAGAAGAAGAAGAAGCTTGAGAATTCCAAGAGAAGATTGTAGATCGAGAAGCAACATCCCATCCTCATACTTTTTTGGTAATCAAGCCTCTAACTTGTCTAGTAGTCTCTTAGATCTCCTTGTTTCACTTTATGTGGGTTTTTGGTCCAAGAAGCTTAGACCTTGGGAATTGGACATCCCAAGTGGATTATCTTTAAGGTCTGGGATCTAGAAGGGGTTACATAGCTTAAAGGTGCAAACTTTAAGACCATGGAAGCCCCATTCAAGCTTTCAGGTGTTTTTATTGTTGGATAAGGTGTCTAAGTCTATAACTATTTCTGGTATGTACTTGACCCGACCCGGTATGGTCCATTTTGGTTGCATGACATCATGCATTTGGATAGACTAAATGAGAGAAATAACACTTGTGGTTTATTAATATATTATAAGTTCTAATATATTATTAGTATTATTTAGTTAGTATTGATCAAGAATTTATTTGGAATTAATTAAGTGATCAAAAGATAACTAATTAAATATATAGGTTGATTATGTAAATCATCCATAACTTGTATAGTGGGCTAAAAGGCTCCATGGATTATGAAGTTGGGTTAAACCCACAGGATGCTCCATGGGAGTTACAAACCCATGGGTCATGGAAATGAAAAGTCATGTCACATTAGGGTTTAAAAGGTGTAACCCTAGATGTGACACACTATATAAGCAACATGTTCTCTACCAAAATCGGCTACACTAAGTGACAAGAGGGCTAGGCTGATTTTTAGAGTGTTACATATTCTCTCTAATTCATTCCAAAGCATTTGGTGTTGTGTGAAGCATTTGAGGCATCACACTTGGGGTGCTAGGCTCTCAAGGTTTTCAAGGAATCAAATCAACTACAAGGTATGTAATTCTAGCCATCTTTTAGTTTAAAAGGTATGTAAATCTAGCCATCTTTTTTCTAGGGTTGCATGTATACTTAGGAAGTGTTAGAATGCTCAAAACCCATCAGTGGTATCAGAGGCTAGCCTTGTTTGTGAATACTTGATGTAAAATAGTGTTGAAAATCGAATTTTTGCTGTCTGCACAGGGGACTCGATGAGACCATGGGGAGGACTCGACGAGTCCAAGTGAAAATGTAACCAACTCGGCGAGTCAGTTCGTGCACACGACGAGTTGGCCATGCAGAGTGCAGTTTTTCGATTTTTGTTGCTGGAAATGGACTAGAAACATTACCCTAAACTGTTTTAGTTTTACAAAACTTATTTTAGATGGTTTAATGGTTGTTCTAATCCATTTACAATGGCTAATATCAAAATTACATGATTATATGTGTTCATATGTTTTTGAAATTTTGATATGAATGTTCATGATCTTATGAGTTCTTGATAGATCATAGGAATTACTTGTTTAATGATTAATTCATGATCTTTATCTGTTTTAAAGGAGTCCATAACTTATCCTCAAGTTATGGATAACCAAAAGTCTCTTTGTGTTAAAAGCCATTAAAAAAGAGTCTTCATTTTAATAACTCCTAAGTTATGAATGTGAAAGGTTTTGTAAAGTTACAAAACTTGCCCTCAAGTTTTGGAACATGTAAAGTCACTTGATAAACTTTAGTTCCAACCCCTAGATTTTTAAAAGTTAAAAATCAACCCTTATACTTTATAATATTATAAGTTAATAATATATATATATATATATATATATATATATATATATATAAGAGCCAGTCGGCTTACCGTTAGTAGGCCTCATTTACGAAGCCGGTCTATAATGGGGGTATAAGATTGCTGCCTATAAAATGGCAGCTTAATGGGTGTCCACTCTCACCCATCGCTTCCTTGATCGGTGGAGGGTCGTTAGCCGAACGGGTAGGACAAGGACTTATAAATTCTCATTAAAAAGTATGATGAATATTATAAAGTAGACAAAACTTCAAAAATGGTCCCTGTGGTTTTCGAAAATATCAAGTTTAGTCCCTAAGTTCAAAAAACCTCACAGATCGTCCCTATGGTTTCAAAACTTTTAACATTTGGTCCTTCCGGCTCACTCCGTTACCATTTAGCCGTTAAGTCAGGGGCATTTTTGTCATTTCATTACCCAGGGACCATTTATGAGGTTCTCTATTACTTTAAAAAAAGAAAATAAATAAATAAAATTTAATATGCAAGGGCCCCACCCCTTCTCTCTCTCTCTCTCTCTCTCCAATATATGATCAAGTGCCAGATCATGTTAAGCCCGATAATTACATCCCCATTACTCGCTAATAATCAACATCCCTTGAAGAATGAAAATAAACACAGAAGAAATCAAGTTCCTTTCTTTATTCACTTGTAGCTAGATGTCTGTATGATGATGTTCTTGTTGCTTTTTGGTGCTAGTTTCGATTGATCTGCAGAAATGATGAGAAGTGTATACTCCACAGTGAACAATTCCAATCTCACCTCCAATTTCCTACTGTAACATGTTGAATTTCTTCACTCGATTCATAACCCATTTTAATGGCATAAAACCCGACTGCTTTTGAACCTTTCTTTCTGGAATCGATCAGATGCATAACCCATTCTTCAGTGTGTTTCTGCAACTAAAAACAGCCCCCCCTATAAGACACCTTCTTTATCAGATCTACTTCATCAACTTCATTATCAGATCTACTTTTGATTACCAAATTTCCACCTATCGTCGATCTCCTTCTTTTTCATCTTTTCCAACTCCTGTAATTTCATTACATTCAAGAAGAAATCAATCATGACAGTTTCATAAGAAGGCAATTTCTCGTAACCTGGGAAGTAATTCATATCAATCACCAGATACCCATCTCCTTCACCATCTCTAATCATATCGAAATTAAACAGGTACAATCCAAGATCCTTTCTCAGACCCTTCGCTTCCTCAACGAGGAATTCAAGCGTCGACCTCTTTAGCTCCTCACCGGAGTTATTATTACTCCTTCTGTCGTCACCAGCGATTACAACACTTGATATCCGAGAGAAACTTATAGTGCCTGGGAGAAGACGATTTGGAATCGGTTTTCAAGGGTTGGATCGATGAGACTACTAATCCTGGAACTCGTCTTGTTGTTGCTGTCAACAAGCTTAATCAAGAAAGGGGAGAAGATAGTAGAAGCAAAAGGGGAAGCCGGCAGTCACAAAACAGAGATGGGTTTGATTTGGAGAGAGAGAGAGAGAGAGAGAGAGAGAAGGGGTGGGGCCCTTGCATATTAAATTTTATTTATTTATTTTCTTTTTTTAAAGTAATAGAAAACCTCATAAATGGTCCTTGGGTAATGAAATGACAAAAATGCCCCTGACTTAACGGCTAAATGGTAACGGAGTGAGCCGGAAGGACCAAATGTTAAAAGTTTTGAAACCATAGGGACGATCTGTGAGGTTTTTTGAACTTAGGGACTAAACTTGATATTTTCGAAAACCACAGGGACCATTTTTGAAGTTTTGTCTATAAAGTAACTAAATGTTTTATTAAATTCCCAATCTTAGTTACTTTAGGAAAAATTGAATAAGGTGTTAATCCATGAAATTACACTTTACACTTTGATTATTTCGTTAGTGGAGTGTGTGTGGTTAACCGGCACACTAGCATGGACTTAACATGGTAGGCAAAGGGTGACTAAAAGTTTATCATAGTATCGGTGGAGCGCGTGTGGTTAACCAGCACATCGGCTGAGTGATAAACATTAAGGGTACCAAGGGATTTGCATGGTTACTTCACACCTCGTTTTATGATCCTCGGTATCCCAGGCACAAAACTTGGAGGGCACACTCGAGATTGAAACATGCCTTTGAAAAAGTTCATTGAATCTCAAAAGAATCTAGGAATTTCTAAGAACCAATTAAAAACCTAATAGTTTATATTTCGTTTTTTGGTGGAAATTTGTGAATCGTCATACCTACCTTTCAAATATGTTATAGCTTATATTACGGCATACCTCTTCTTAGTTATAATATATTGTGAGTGGATCCTAGCCTTAATATTACATTTGGGTGTTTTATTAAGGACTATCCTTATATCTAAACTAAAATTGTTCTCTTCTATTCAGATGTCTTCCAACAACACTGCTTCTGGCTCAAACCCTACCAGCTCGTTTTCCCTCAGGAACCTATGTGGGAGGGTCATCTTCGATGGTTCCAACTTTATGGATTGGATCCGTAACATCAGGATGGTGACTCGCTATGAGGACAAGGAATATGTCCTCCATAAGGAGCTGAAGGAGATCGATGTGTCCAGTGCTAGTCCTCAGGAGATCACTGACTTCCGGACTAATGAAAGAGATGCCACCAAAGTGGCATGCATCATGATGGACACCATGAAAGCTGAACTCCAGAAGTCCTATGAGGACTACTACCCTTTTGAGATGCACCAAGATATGATGGAAAGATACCATCAGAGTGCTTGTCAAGAGCGGTATGAAATAATCTCGTCCATGATAACAACCAGGATGAAGGACGGAGAATCCGTCATGGCCCACATGCAGAAAATGCAAAGGTATGTGTAAGATCTCTTAGAAGGGTGCCAAGGCTAGGACCCTTGATGGCTCTTCTTCAAGTGGAACCAAGAAAGGTTTCGTCACTCCTTCTTCTGACCCAAAAGAGGCTGAATGCTTCTATTGTCACGATAAGTCACATTGGAAGTGGAACTGCCTAAAGTACCAACAAGATGTGAAGGATGGGAAAGTCAAACCCAACCATGAAGGTATTTACACTATTCTATCTAATAACTCAGCCTATTCTAACTCTTGGGTCCTTGATACCGGTGCAGTATTCATATCTGTTATGATTTGCAGGGACTAAAAAGAAGTGAGAATGTGGAGCATGGAAAGATAAACTTGATCATGGGGAATAGGAAAGCTTCACCTATCACCAAGATTGGAGTCCAGTATTTGTTGCTAAGTAGTGGGTTTATTTTAGATTTGAATAAATGTTGTTATTTGCCTGAAATGGCAAGAAATATTATTTCCTTTCATGCTTTGTACAAACATGGGTTTACCTTTTCTTTTGATAATGAAAATGGTGGAATAAATGCTTCCTTTACTAATGTTCTTTAGTTTAAAGCATTACCTTGTGATGGTGTGTATGAAGTTGTATCTGTTGTAGATAATCTAGGAAATAATGTGTGGTGTATTGATTCTTCGAGTAATAATAACTTGGATAAAGAATCATTATGGCATTGTCGTCTTGGACATGTGAGCAAGAAACGCATAGGCCAACTCCAAAAAGATGAAGTCTTGGAGTCATTTGACCTAAAGTCAGATGATAGTTGTGAATCATGCTTACTTGGAAAAATGAAAAAGTCACCCTGCACTGGTTCTTGTGAAAAGGGTGAAGGTTTGTTGGATCTTGTACACATGGATGTGTGTGGACCCTTCAAACAGCCACAAGGGATGCTAATCGTTATTATTTGACTTTTACTAATGATTATAGTAGATATGGATATGTCGATTTAATCAAGCATAAGTCTGAGACTTTCGAGAGGTTTAAAGAGTTTAAACAGGAAGTCAAGAATGAATTGGGCAGGAACATTAAGATGCTTCGATCCAATCATGGTGGTGAGTATCTTAGTACATAGTTCCTCGACTATCTCAAGGAATGTGAGATTATCTCAAAATTGACACCTCCTAGGATACCACAATTGAGAGGTGTGGCTGAGAGGCGTAATCGAACCTTGTTGGATATGGTTCATTCCATGATGAATTGAGCTTCGCTACCAATCTCATTTTGAGGGTATGCCTTAGAGACTACCACCCATATCCTTAATATGGTCCCTACAAAGAAAGTTGCCAAAACTCCTCATGAGATGTGGACTAGTAAAGTTCCCAAACTAGACCACATCAAGATTTGGGGTTGCGAGGCTTTCGTGAGATGCGAGACTCACGATAAGCTCGAACCTCGAAGCGAGAGGTGTGTTTTCATCAGCTACCCATATAAATCCTTTGGTTACCTCTTCGACAGACCTAGTGACAATGTGGTCTTTGTAGCAAGGAGGGGTGTCTTGAGTGAGAGAGAGAGAAAGAGAGAGATATAGAGAGAGTTCTTAAGCCAAGGAAAAAGTGGGAGGCATATTGACCTTGAAGAAATTCAAGAGTCAAGTGGTGAAGGAACTTCAAACCCTAGCATTCAACCTAAGGAGGAAACTCCCGTTGAGCCAATTCACAAGTCTGAACCTCTGAGGCGTTCCACAAGGGTTAGGAATGCACCTGAGCATTATTATGGTTTCCATATTACTGCGGAAGGCGAGACACTTATTAGTGATGAGACATTGGTACGTTTGGATGAACCTAAGAATTACGCAGAAGCCATGGCAAGCCTCGAGTCTACCAAATGGAAAGAAGCAATGGACAGGATGAACCTAACCTTTTGTTACTTGAAAATTAATCGTAGTAAATCTTTTTGATTCTAAGAGTATTAAAGTGGAATAATTAAAAAAAATATATTAATTAATATCTAAAAGAAGTAATTTATATTTAATGGGCATATAATTAAATTAGATGAGTTTGAGGGAAATTGAGGAGAAATACAATTTATTAAAGGGTTTAATAGGCATTGAGGGGCCAAGGTGTCATAATAGGAAACTTAATTTATAAATTTGTTAGGGTTAGGAGTGTTTGGGGTTTTCCTACAACACTGGAATGGATTAATTGGAAATTTTAAAATAAAAAACCCCAAAGAGGAAGCGACGTGTTCTATGGGCTATTAAGGATTCTTCCATTTTTTTATTACGTGCAATTAAGGGGGATGTCATCGATTATTTTTTTGTTGAGGTACATGTGTGTGTTTGTGTGGTCGAGTTCCAGCCACTTTGATTATATCTTTGTTTGATTTTTCTAGAAAAGTTGGCTATGAACACTCTCAACAATGCTATTGTTCATGTCCTTGAAATATTCCAAGTTTTATTAGAACATTGAATTCTTTGGTGATTGATAAAACTTATGTTATTGATACCTTGATTCAAGAGGATAATTATTTTTTTTTGTTAAAAGAGCATGTTTTGAGCCACCCAAAAGGTCTTCAAAAAAGAGTTAGAAAGCCTTTCTATGAAGCTTTAAGGTGGAGCAAACTTAAGCTTTGGTGGAGTACTCTTTTTAGCAATGCACTTTGTTTCTCCTATAAAAGCAATACACTTTCAGTCATGGTTGAGGTTGTATTTTCCATTCTAAGTTATTGACATATGGCTACATGATATGTGCATATTTAGTCATATAATTCATACAATATCTTAATACTTTTTGTTGTTTTTGTCTCAGTTTATGAACAAAAGGTGCTTAATTAGTTTAAAATTTAATTTTTAGCCTTAATGACATGCTTGGATGAAAAAGGAAGCAGATTGAGCAACTGGAAGCTTGGAATTTTAAGATTGAAGAAAGATGTCAAATTCGAAGAAGAACTCGTCTAGTTTATTCAACTAACTCGACGAGTTGCGAAGAAAGTTCCCGATAAAAGAGTGCCTTGACCTACATGCGTTTTAAGTAAAAAACTCGACGAGTTTGTCCGTAAAACTCGACGAGTTGGGGTTGATTTTTTGAATCTATATATAGATCGAATTCTCCCGAAACCCTAACTTTTGCTGGAGGCTTTTGGCGACATTTGGAGACCAGAGACATTACGAAGAGGCTTTGGGAACCATAATTCAACTAGAAGGCAATTTTGAAGAGATCAAAGGCAAACAACATTACTTTTCTCTTAATCTTTTGTGTAAATCATGTTTGAACCATCAGATTTCGATTTTAGTGATTTATGTGTTGTAGTTATGAGCTAAAGACTTCATACTTTTGTTTAGACTAGATGATCTTATGAATATGGTACGATTGAGTGGCTTGGATTATATAGATTTGCTTATTTATCTTGTTAAGATTGTTAAAAGTTCCTTGCATGTTAATTATAATTATTTTCTGGTAATAACTAAGTAACTGAGTTTCAGGAACATCTTCTTGATTTCTTGAATTATATAGTTTTGTGAAAACAAGATTGTTAGCCTAGTATTAGTGAACATGAACCTAGGGTTAACTAGAAAATAAGTAAGTTAATGTGTGAGCATATGTGATGACTAACCTCATATGAGTTAGTTAAACCAAACTATTTGATTAACTAATGTTACAAGTCTTACTTGATTCGAATTGAACACTAGGAAACTTGTTCGTTTAATCACTTGATCACTGCTTGAATTAACTTGTTTGCTAAAGGATTAGTAATAGGGAACATGAACCTAATCACATTAGAAATCGGTAACCAATGACATATTAATCCATTGTACTTGCCACGAAATCAACCATATAATAAGTGAATCAAATCTAAATGAAAGTCTCTTTAATTTGATTTAATCTAGTTGTCTTTTGTTCATCTTTTAGTTTTTAATTGCCTGTTTGATAAAGTGTTTAGGAAGTTACTTAAGTTTCTAATCTAGTAAAACTAGAGAAAACCCCCCATTTTAATTAATTGCTTTATTTAGATAATATTAGTATTAATTTAATTTGTTTACCGTTCCGTGTGTTCGATACCCTACTAGATTAAACTAAAATGCTATCGATAGGTACACTTCCTACGTGTGTTCATTTTTATTTGAGTTTGTTAGGATTAAAATTGGCATACTTTACACATATCACTAGAAGTTAAGAAATCAATTTCCATCTTTATAGTTGATTCTGGTTATGGCTTAATGGGTTAATGTCACATACATAATATTTCATAAAAAGAAAAAAATTTCAAACCAACCAAAAATCATAATTGTTTACATTATAGTTTTCAAAATATGTTTAACATCAGAGTTTTCCCAAAATCACAAAACACAACATGAGGAGGTGCATGATCAAACCTTTGTCTTCCCACGATCATCTGATGTACCTGAAACATAATCCAAAATTTTAAGCCCAAAGCTTAGTGAGTTCCCCCAAAATACCAATGCACAAATAAATAATACAAATATAATAATAGCATAAAATGGGTCCATAACTAACATACTGGATTACCCCTAAGCCCACATCATAACTCTGGCTTGCCCTTGGGCCGACAACTTATGTCTGGCTTGCTCCTCGACATGATAAGTCCTCAGACTGAATACCATTAAGCCCTCAGTATGAGTCTGGCACGGTTTTCCCGACCCTTAGCTCGTATATGGAATGCTCATGATCCCTCAGTATAAGTTTGGCATGCCCTTCCTGACCCTCAACTTATATATGGTAGGCTCCATAGTTTGTTAGCTACAACATAGAGAAGTACAACCTCAACCCAACCCACACAATATGTCGACATATAAAAAATAATATCAAATACAGATAAGCAGACAATATCACATGTAGTCCTACAAATTTACCAGACTAGCATATCATAACTAGCATGCATATCTATTCCATACTCAGCATATCAACAATATTAGGTTATCAAACCAATGGGCTGGACTTGGTTCCTTCGACCCGAAAGTATAGTGAATAAAAATCACCTCACATAACTTAATCACATTGAAATCCCCCGACTGCTAGCTCACTAAAATCCCCATACTAACACAACAAAACAATCATCCAATTAATAAATGGATTACAATCCTTGACTAATAATCCGTACTGAGGGTAAATGGCCACTTCACCCTTTTCGTAGTTGGGCTAAGACCCAGGCCCAAATCTTGATCCAAAAAGGCCCAAAATAAATAATCACTCAAGGCCCATAATTGGCCCAATTTTCCAAATTGGGTCCATCTTCTACTTAAGCCTTACTCAAAGGTCCAACACTTCACTTAGCCCAAAACACCCATTATCAGATGGACCAAAAAGGGCCCAATCATCCAAGTCCAAAAGTTGGCCCAAAGCTTGAAGCCAAAACTCGAAAACCCAACAGGCTAAGTACGTGGGGCGAACACACCTGTACGCTTAGTGTACTCTGCATTGGCCCGTAATCGAGCCATTGACCAACTACACCCAACATACGTGGTGGCCGTGCAAGACTTCGATTAAGAGCTTATCTCATTCAGTCCAATGTCCAACTTTTAGAGCCAAGTCCAAAGAGGTTCTCCAAACCATAAAGTTTCCAACTTTATGGTTATGCATGACTTAATAAGGCCTAATACCATGGTTCTAACGTGTTTTAACCACTAGAGACCTCATGAATGCACTAAAAGAGCCAAGATAGAATTTTTATGAATTATTGCACCATATTTATTCAGGAACGATGGATCCTTTGGTCTTAGAGTAGAACATACTCATTAACACCAAGAAAGGGGACTAAGAACACATAATTTCCTCATGGCAAGATCTAAAAGAAAACAACGCTAGATTGAAGGTTTATACCTTCTGGAGCTTCTCAAGAGGGCAAGAATCCCAGATCCACAAGTTGTTCCCTCATCAAGGCTTCTCCGAGAATCTTCTTCTTCCTCTAAGACAACAAGAACACACCAAAAAGCACACTCTTGAGCTCCAAAATACACACTCAAAGATTAGTGTTTTCGAAAGCGTCCCATGGGAGTGGAGGATGAAAGGTGGAAAGGAAATGAGCTAATATGAGGCTTAAATACCCTTCAAACCCTAAAATATAGGGTTTCCTCCTAACGTGAGTATGCCTAGCGTACGTGAGTGTAGGCCAAGCGTACTAGGGCGCGCCTTAGTACGCTCAACGTATACACATGTGTGCTTAGCGTACTCCTCCAGCTCATACTACAAAAATGCCACTAGGGCTTCAAGGCATAATTATTGGACTTATGGATCAAACTGAGTTATAAATTAAAACCAAGGGATGAATTTGAAAATACCTAAAAAGTGGGGTGTTACAGTTAGGTTGTCAATTAACCCTTAAAATGAAATGATGGTAGATTCTGAAAAATTACCAATCTATTCCTATTATTTTCCCTAACCAAGGTGAAAATCGTCTTTTTCACTGACTGGTAGGAAATTAGCTGCACAGACATGCTCTAACGACTGTGTTTTTGTGCTACGCATTAGTATAAGAATGAAATAGTCAAGGTCAACCATTGTAACTCATTTTGAAGTAATAAGGAGGAATTAATTGAATATTATGAAGAAAGTTTTAGTAGTCGTGACAAGAATTCCCAAGATATAAAGAACGCCGAAATCCGAGTTATAACGAAGAATTTATGACATGTCGAAGTTTCGCGACAGAACCGACACGACATTGCATGACGTAAAAAGTGAGTTTACGAGAAAAGGCTTTTTAGCCTTAGCGATCTAAATGATAGTCGTTGTGTTTGCTAAACCGAGAGCGTGCATAAAAAGAACGCCCAAATCGGACTTCGTATGAGGAAGTTATGCTTTTTCCAAGTTTCGGATTAAGAGTACACATCCCGGAGTTCCAATAGTAGATCGAACGGTTTTCGGCCGACACAACCTAAATGGGAATCTAAGGTTTCGTTAATAGTAGCTCAAAGGTAAAAAGACAGAGTAAAATGGACGTCGGATGAAGAAGTTATGAATTTTTAACAGACTTTTCCAATCCCATCCTGTTAAAAATAGAGTCAAAAATTGCCGACAGAGTCTAAACGAAAGTTGTAGAGTACGGTCCCCGCTACGCATGGATATAAGGAACGTCTATAGTGGAGATCGTATGCTAAAGTTACGAATTTTAGAAGTCGAGGGTGTGAATTATGGGCTGGGTGCGAGGCTACGCCCCGCGTAGTCCAAGGAACACCTCGCGTCCAAAGTACGCCCTGCGTACGAGGAGTGAACGCTGCACGGTCCCCTTCTCCTGCAGTCTGAATTAAGCCACGAAACTCCACTGGATGTCTGATGCGTGTTACTATGCCCCGCGTAGATTCGAAGTACGCCCCATGTACTACGAGGCCTCTTGGCCTATAAAAGGGTGTGAGGTGCAGCCGTTTTCTCAAACTTTTCTCCACTTCTTTCTCTCTCTACTCTCTCTCTCTCTCTCTCTCTATCCTCCCTAAACCACCCCAAAGCCTAGGAAATCTCCCTATCACTATAAGAAAGCCCTGGAGCACCCGAAGGCTCCGAGAAAAATGAGCTTTTCGGTTTGAAACTCTTCCCCCGCAGAACCCGGTTTTGTCGAAGGGATTTTTTTTAAAGAGCGAAGTGTTGTCTGAGTTCAGAATCACCACCTTAACAAGTGAGTACATAGTTACTTTCATCTTACATATATATATATATATATATATATATATATATATATATATATATGTATATATATATATATATATGAAGTATTTTATATAATTTATGTGCTATGTGTGCATATTATCTGTTTACTTGAGATATGTGTCGACTGAAAGATTTAAACTTTGTTTTTTCATATCTAAACTGTATATGTATTTTATAACTTGAGATCTATACTAAATGAAAGATTTAAACTTTGTTTTTTTAGACCTAGACCTCTTTTTTCTTCAGAACTAAACCTTAGATGTATTTTCTTTTTAGTTCTAAACTTTTTTCTTGAGATCTGAACCGTATATGTATTTTCTTTTCAGATCTTGAAATTTTCTTCAGATCTGAACCGTATATGTATTTTCTTTTCAGATCTTGACATTTTCTTCAGATCTGAACTATATATGTATTTTATATCTTCAAATATGTTTGGTAAAACATGGGCAGATGAAATTGTTGTTGTTTGATGAATAATGAGTTGGAGGATGAGATGAAAAGTGATATAGATCATGAGATGAGGGTGATAGGTGAAAAATGAGAGAAGCCTTTACCCAAGCGTTGGCCCCGTCATCTACCAGAGTATGGATGACAACCACAGACTATTCTAGATGGTCTGATGGAACACTAGCACGCTCGCAACTTGTAGGTGTTGTGAACAATATGTTCACCCGGTGTACTCTAAAAACCCATTGACATGTATTGCAGGTGGACTCCCGCAAAAAAGTATTGTCGATAAATGAGATTTATGGACATAGCACCCGTTGGATGAACCTTGGAAAGTATGGATTTAGTGCCTGTTGTATAAAACCTGGTGACGATGGACTTCGTGCCTATTCCTTAGGACAAACCTTAGGAATGAAGGAATAAAGAGTAGTTGATTCTTAGGGTAGGTTCTTAAGAGTAAAGAAGATAATGGGGTTGGGTTGAAAACCCTGTGTACTCACCAGGTTTCCCAACCTGAAAACCCTATGTACTCAACAGGTTTCCCAACCTAACCCACTTTGTTTATTTGTATCACAGGTGTCGATATAAAGTTGCACTACACTGAGAGATTAAAGAGATGTAGATCAATAGTGAAAATGAATGCAAGTCCTGTTTATGCTTATGCTTCTTTATTGAAGATGACATCCAAAAGTTTTTAAATGAATAAAATACATTTTTTCAGAAATGCTTTGATAACATATTTATCGTGTTTTTCTGGGAACAAATTCCGCAACACTTTTCTTTAAAAAGTTACTCTGATTTGAAAATAAAGCATAAACAAATAGGTCTTTTTTGGCTGAGAAAATGGGGATGTCACATTTGGTATCAGAACATTAGTTTAAGTGAACTAGGAATTTGTAGGATTTGTAGACTTAAATTTAGAATGTGATGCGATGATTGTGAGATGAGTGTCTACCATATTTTAGACACAAGCACTATTTTATTTTAGGAAAGATGCCTAAAATGTTTTTGTGTGCTAAATGATTTATATTATAGCTATAAAGATGCCTTATATGCTATTATTTGATCGGATCTATGGTCTGTTGCCGACCGGATCTGGAAACTTTTTTTTATTTTAGATTTCTAAACGTTTAATTACAGTATTAAAACTGGCTTGTAACTTTTTGGGGTAATAAGGAGATTTATACATCCATCATAAATAAATCCTTTCCATCTAAATTCCCATGACTGCACACCGAACGTTTGATTTTGGTGTATAGATCGATACGGTGAGCTCTCGAAGCGGATTCGGAAATGGTAACCCATAGCTAGAGCCACAAGTGATCGAGCGTGCACCAGAAGTAGCAGCTGCACCTGGGCCAATAACGATGGTAGGAGTATAGGAAATGATGTGGATGGTGTTGGATTAACAAATGGAAGAGACAAGGAGTTTACTTCAACAAAGTAAGGACAAAATTAGTTGCCAGTACGCCAGGCACCTACTATTGGGGCAACCATCTGGGTTGCTAAGTCTGTCGAAGAAGTAATCAATGATAAGACCGCTAACATGGTTGAAATCAGAAAGAAGAGGAAATTTGAGGGGTCCTCAAGGTCCCACAAGAGCAACATGTTCTCAAAGTCTAGCAAATAAGGAGGTAAAGGAAAATGGTGCTAGAAGTGCAAAAACAAACACTCTGTAAGATAGGACAGGAAGGTGACTTGTTTCAAGTGTGGAGAGACTGGGCGTTAAGCTGATGAATGTACATTTACGGAGAGGGTGTGTTATGGATGTAAGGAAGGAGGGAATTTCTCAAGGGATGCCTGAAGAAAAATGAAGCAACAAGAGCGAATGCACCTCCAAAGCCAAAAAGCATCTCAGAAAATCCTTGACGAAGAAGGTGACGATGCGAGAAATCAAGGATGAGGACTTCATATCCGAAGATCAAGATATGAAGTATCCGTAATAACATGTGGTGTAGCCTATTAGAGGCATAGTATAGGGTGAAATTGATCTCCTATGTAATCATTTCAAGAAAATATATAAAGTTTCGCTTTGTTATCTAATGTGTTAAATGATTATTTTAAATTCTTGAATGGTGACATGGAAAACTGCGAGACAATACTTGGGACAAGTATGAGAAAGTGTGAATGGTAGTAGAGGCCTATACTACCGAAAGCATACAACTCACACTTGGATCAGGGATGGTCACAAGGTTACCAAAAAGCTAGTAATTGATTCAGTTTTGTTCATATCTGTCGTTACCATCATTTCGGTAATGACTAAGAATGTGATTGTTATTTCGACCCTATATGTCATATCATATAGAGTTCGACTACAATGAGTTAGTCATGTGGTTCAGAGAACCAAGTCCGATGTAGCATCCTACTCAAGCTAGAAGATTGAAGTATAGCGATCGTTGTTAAAGTAAGAACCTTTTAGCTAGAAGTACTACATGCTAGAATGTGATATTATCACATTGGAACACGAAGGAAGGTATATTACGTTCATAAACTCGACTCTAAAAGACTTGAGTCAAAGAAGTACATCATATGATGAGAGGTCATTAGAACATAACCCACCAGTCTATTATGGTAATTGAAGGAAAGAACTTGTCTTAAGTTTGTTAAGGAGAAGGAAGAGTCTCCAATAAGGATCAAAATTGTGACTTGAAGGTCACGATTAAAAGTCGAACATGGGATAGAGAGCGGGTGCAAGAGCGAGCATCGCCTACAGACAAGAATTCCAAAAGTTAGATTATCATTCGAAGGAACATAATAGTTACGACGATTACCTAGGATGATGAAATAACGTATGGAGTTATTATACAAGCCATGTGTTGTTGGTGTTTCCGAAAACGGAGTTGAAGACTTAGTAGTCTGTAGCGATGCATCTGGAGTTGGGTTGGTTTGTGTTCTAACCCAGAGGGAAAAAATTATAGCATATGCATCGAGACAACTAAAATAGCACGAAAAGAACTACCCCACTCATGATCTGGAGTTGTCAGCGGTAGTAATCGCTCAAATGATACGGAGACATTATCTTTATGGAAAAAAGTGAAAACTTTTCATTGATTATAAGAGTCTCTAGTGTCTCTTTAATCATAAGGAATTGAATATGAGACAATGATGCTGGCTAGAGTTACTCAAGGATTATGACTGTGAGATACTTTACCACCCCAATAAAGCAAATGTTGTAGCTGATGCTATAAGTTGAAATGTAAACCTTGAAAGAAAAAGGCCAAGAGGGTTAAGAATAGAAGTAGTCTCAACGATTGTGGAAAGCATTAAGGAAGCTCAAAAAGAAGCTTCAGAGCAAAATAACCAAAAGGAAGAACGTTTAGGTAAAACATTGGTGTTCGGTACGAATAATCAAGGATTGAAGGTATTCCAAGATAGGATTTGGGTACCTAAGACGGGAGGAGTAAGAGATCTTCTGATAGAAGAAGCTCACAAGACGATGTACTCGATTCATTCCGGCAGCACTATGATGTATAAGGATCCGAAACCCTACTACTGGTGTCGAAGATGAAGGTCGATGTTGCAAAGTATGTGGCCAAGTGTGTAACATGTGCAAGAGATAAGGCACAACATCAGGAAGCATATGGGAGTTTAGAACCTTTACCTGTACCCATGGGCAAATAGGAAGACGTCACCATGGATTTTGTGACTAAACTGCCAAGAACGAAGAACGGCCACGACGTGATTTGGTGGTTGTAGTTTGGTTCAATAGGAGTGCACACTTTATTGTAGCTAATGGGAGATGGTCTATGGATAAGCCTGCAAATGCTTACGTGAGGGGATTTGTGAGACTTCACGGTGTACCTTTAACGATTGTATCCGTTAGTGGTAGTCGTTTCACGTCAAGGTTTTGGAGGAGTCTACAAGATGAATTGGGTACGAAGTTGTGTTTAAGTACAACCTACCATCCACAGACCGATATTCAAAGCGAAAGAACGATTCAAACACTTGGAGATATGCCAACAGTTTCTACTCTGGAATTCCAAGGTAACTGGGATTAACACTTACCCCTGGTATAATTTTCCTACAAAAATAGTTATCAATCGAGCATCAAGATGGCACCTTACCAAGCTATTGAAGGATTTTGAGCATTCTAACACTCCTAAGGTGTACATGCAACCCTAGAAACCTTGGATCTATGTTTGACTAAGATACATGCAAATTTGATTTTCCAATGTTCTTAACCTATCTAGCATAGCATGGAGAACTTTTAAACATAAATGTTAGAAGAAGAACATACCTTTTGTTGTTTGGATTCCTTAAGAACCTTGTGAGCCTAGCACCTCAAGTGTGATGCCTCAAATGTCTCACACAACACCACAACACTTGGAATAACCTTGAGAGAAGTTCACTAACACCTCAAAATCGGCTAGACCTCTTTACTTGCTTGTACAAGTACCAATTTTTCTAGACAAGGGGTGTTTATATAGTTGTGACATAAGTAGGGTTACACCATGTAAACCCTAATTGTCATGGCTTTCCATATTCCATGATCCATGGGTTTGTAACCTCCATGGATTATCCAAGGAGCACCTTATGGGTTTTAGCCCAATCCATACAAACCATGGATCATTAGCCCACTATACAAGAATAGATGATTTACACAATCAACCCCATATATTTAATTAGTCTCTTTTTGATCACTAAATTAATTCCAAATTAATTCTTTGATCAATACTAATTAAATAATATTATTAATATATTAGAACTTATAATATATTAATAATCCTTAAGTGCACTTTCTCTCATTTAGTCTATCCAAGTGTTGTAATGCCATGCAACCCAAATGAACCCTGCTAATCGGGTCAAGTACATTCCATAAATAGTTATGAACTTACACACCTAATCCAACAGTCTCCCACTTGGATAAGTCTAATAACTATAACTGCAAGATTGACTTTAGGAACCGATCTGCAAACGTAGCTCTTTCAAGGTCTTGCGGAACTGAGATGATGATGATACACCATTTAAGATAAGTGATCATATAATCTTCTGTTATAGATATCAGCTAGACAAATACATGGAACAATGTCTTACTGATTGTCCAACCGTTTGTTTCCCAATTTCTGATTTGTTTGACATATAACTTAATTGAACACATCAACTTCGTTCTGACCGGTCCCGGTACATGGGTCAACACAAAATCATCGAGGGCCCAGATATCACTTCTAATCCAAGAAGGAATAAATAAACTTCGACTCATATACACAAAGGCACGTTTTATAACATCGAGTTACCAATGCGTTTTCGTACAATCAATGTATAACCAACTCTAGGCAACAAGTCGTATCCCTAGGTTTGAAGACTTATATGATATTACCGTCTCACGATCACTCAAGATAAATTCCATGAAGTGATACCAGTGAACGTGGGTTGAATCCATTACTCAGAACTTATGAGCACTCATGTGTGTTTTAGCAATACTTTGCTATGTCTAACATATTAGACATCTACAAGCCAACTCATGACAGTCTTGATTCATATCTACTTCCAACATATGACCAAATGTGGAGAATTTGAATAATATGAAATACAAAAACATAATTATTCTGGAAGTCAAAACATGCAAAAATGAAATGATAGTAAACGATTGACAAAAGATAGCAACATTTTACTCATAAATAAACACAACTTTTATTCATCATCAAATGTCAATTACACTTTACACATTTCAAAGCTATCTAACTAGTAAAACTAATATCATCCTTCAGCCCTATGAACCTCTCATGCTGAAGATGCTTAACCCTGCCCAGTCCCTTCGTGAGGGGATCTGTCGGGTACTCATACGATGATACCCTCTTTGCCACGAGGAGTCCTTCTTCTATTCGATGTCTGCTGAAATGGTATTTTCTTTTGATGTGTCTGGATCTCCCGTGATCCCTTGGTTCCTTGCCTAAGGCAACTGCACTTTCACTATCACAGAAAATCTCTATAGGATCCTATATAGCTGGTAGAACTCCAAGGACTCCAATGAAGTTCTTTATCCATATAGCCTCCTTCGCTGCCTCGCTTGCCGCTATATACTTTTATTCGTAAGTTGAATCAGCCAATATCTCCTGCTTGGAAGTTTTCCAAGAAATTGCTACTCCGTTTAAGGTAAAGACCCAGCCTGACATAGAGCGAAAATTATCCCTATCAGTCTGAAAGCTAGCATCAATATACCCTAATACTCTCAGGTGATCACTCCCACCGAGGGTTAGGACCCAGTCCTTAGTCCTCCGCAAGTACTTGAGAATGTTCTTTACCGCAGTCTAGAGAGCCTTGCCGGGTTGCCCCTGATATATGCTGACCATGCTTAATGAATAGGCCACATCAAGACGAGTACAAGTCATAGGATCCATGATCGACCGTACAGTGGGAGCATATGGTACTCGAATCATATCTACTATCTCAGCCTTTGTACTCAGGCTCTGAGTCTTACTCAACACTTTAACCACATAGTTGCTCTGACTAAGTCCAATTAGTCTTTTACCCTTGTCTCTCAAAATCCTTATCCCTAGGATATAGGCAGCTTCTCTAAGGTCCTTCATAGCGAAACACTTCCGAAGCTAGGACTTCACTTCCTGCAGAGTTGGGATTTAATTTCCTACGAGTAGTATGTCATCCACATACAATACCAAAAAGCTAACTATACTTCCACTAGCCTTGACATATACACAAAATTCATCTTCACTCCTCGAAAAGCCAAACTCTTTGACTTTCTCATTGAAGCAAAGATTCCATCTGGAGGTGCTTGCTTTAATCCATAAATAGTTTTCTCAAGCTTACACACTCTATTAGGGTACTCTTTACTGATAAAACCCTCTGGCTAAATCATGTAAACATCCTCAGCCAACTTTCCATTAAGGAAAGCGGTTTTGACATCCATTTGTCATATTGCATAATCATGAAATGCAACAATGGCTAACATAACCCTAATAGACTTAATCTTCGCTACTGGTGAAAAGGTCTCATCATAATCAACTCCCGGAGTTTGAGAAAAGCCCTTTGCAACAAGTTGTGCCTTATAAGTGTGTACATTACCATCTATGTCGGTCTTCTTCTTAAAGATCCACTTGCACCTAACTGTATTACGACTTGGTACATTGTTAACCAAGTTCCAAACTTGATTGTCATACATGGATTTCTTCTCGCTGTCCATAGCCTCTTTCCATTAGTAGCCTCAGGGCCAGCCATGGCTTCCGTGAAACTGTTAGGTTCATCCAGAATTACTTGTGTGCTATCACTGATAAGTGTATCACCTTCCGCAATAATATGGAATCCATAGTAATGCTCAGGTGCATTCCTAACTCTCTTGGAACGCCTCAGAGGTACAGACTCTTCTGTCGGATCAACAGGAGTTTCCTCCTTAGTTTGATTGCTAGGGTTTGAGGTTCCTTCACCACTTGACTCTTGAATTTCTTCAAGGTCAATTTTACTGCCACTGTTTCCTTGGATCATGAACTCTCTCTCGCAAAAGAATCCCCTCCTTGCTACAAAGACCACATTATCGCTAGGTATGTAGAAGAGGTAACCAAAGGATCTCTGTGGATAGCCAATGAAAATACACCTCTCACTTCGAGGTTCAAGCTTATTGTGAGACTCGTGCCTCACGAAAGCCTCGCATCCCTAAATATTGATGTGGTACAGATTGGGAACTTTTTTAGTCCACATCTCCTGATGTGTTTTGGAAACCTTCTTTGTAAGGACTAGATTAAGGATTTGGGCGTCAGTCTCTAAGGCATACCCCCAAAATGAGATTGATAGCAAAGCTCGACTCATCATGGAACAAACCATATCCAAGGAGGTTCGATTGTGCCTCTCAGCTACACTATTAAGCTGTGATGTCTTGGGAGGTGTCAATTGTGAGATAATCCCACATTCCTTAAGATAGTCAACGAACTCTGTACTAAGATACTCACCACCTCGATCGGATCGAAACATCTTAATGTTCATTCCCAACTAATTCTCTACTTCCTGTTTGAACTCTTTGAATCTTTCAAAGGTCTCCAACTTATGCTTGATTAAGTAGAAATATCCATATCTACGAAAATCATCAGTGAAAGTACCATAAAAGCGGTGAGCATATCTTGTGGCGGTTCTGAAGGGTCCACAAACATCAGTATGTATGAGGTCCAACAAACCCTCACCCCTAGCACAAGTACCAGTGAAGCATGACTTTGTCATTTTCCCAAGCAAACAAGATTCACAACTATCATCTGACTTTAGGTCAAATGACACCAAAACTCCATCCTTTTGGAGTTGGCCCATGCGTTTCTTGCCTACATGTCCAAGACGACAATGCCATAATGATGCTTTATCAAAACTAGTGGAAGAATCAATACACAATACATTATTTCCTAGGTTATCAACAACTGACATAGTTTCATATACACCATCACAAGGTAATGATTTAAAATAAAGAACATTATTAAAGAAAGCATTAATACCACCACATTCATTATCAAATGAAAATGTAAAACCTTGTTTGTATAAACCATGAAAGGAAATAATATTTCTTTCCATTTCAGACGAGTAACAACACTTATTTAAATCTAACAGTAATTCACTACTTAGCAACAAAGAAAAAACTCCAATCTTGGTGATACGTGAAGCTTTCCTATTCCTCATGATCAAGTTTATCTTCCCATGCTCCATATTCTCACTTCTTCTTAGTCCCTGCAAATCAGTACATATGTGAATACCACAACCTGTATCAAGGACCCAAGAATTAGTATGGGGTGAATTATTAGACAATATAGTGTATATACCTGCATGGTTGGGTTTCACTTTCCCATCCTTCACATCTTGCTGGTACTTTGGGCAGTTTTTCTTCCAGTGCGAATTTTCATGGCAATAGAAGGATTCAACCTTTTTAGGGTTGGAAGAAGGAGTGACGAAACCTTTCTTTGTTCAACTTGAAGAGGATCCATCAAGGGTCTTACCCTTGGTACCTTCAAAGGGCTCTTCCTCTTCTTTCCTTTGCCTTGCCCGATAGCCAAGACTAGGGCCGCGGTAGGAGCAGGAGTGGTAAAAACCGATTTACTCTTAAGACCACTTTTCGTGATCTTCAAGAGTCCTTGAAGTTTTATAAGTGTAACTTCCTCCTTGTTCATGTGGTATGTTATACGGAATTGATCATAACATGAAGGTAAGGAGTGCAAAATGATGTCAATTGCCAACTCCTTAGGGAAGTTCACATTCAGTTTCAACAAACGGTCCACATACCTTTGCATTTTCTGCATGTGGCTCGTAATGGGTTCACCATCCTTTATCCGGGTTGTTATCATGGAGGAGATGATTTCATATCACTCCTGACGAGCACTCTGATGGTAGTTGTCTATCAAGTCCTGGTGCATCTCAAAAGGGTAGTTATCCTCATAGGACTTTTGGAGCTCATCCGTCATTGTGGCCAACATGATTCATGCCACTTTGGTTGCATCTCTCTCATGTGCCTGCTATTCAGCGATCTCCTCAGGAGTAGCAGACGACTCAAGTTCCTTAAGCTCATCCTTCATTTTGGAGCTCATCCTGATGTTCCTGATCCAATCCATAAAGTTGGATCCATCGAAGATGAATCTCCTACAAAGGTTCATGAGAGAGAAGGAGCCGATAGGGTTTGAGCCAGAAGCAGTATTATTGGAAGACATCTGAAAAGAAGAAAGACAAGGTTAGATTAGATATAAAGATAGTCCTAAATAAGAGTCCCAAATGTAATATTAAGGCTAGGACGCAACACAATATTTTAAAATTTAGAAGAAGGATGCCGTAATCCAAGCTATAAAATATTTAAAGGTAGGTGAATGACGATTCACCAATTTCCACCATGAAAAACGAAATAAATTATTAGGTTTTAATTGGTTTTGAAACTTCTAGATTCTTTGAGATTCATAGAACTTTTCAATGGCATGTTTCAATCTCGAGTGTGCCCTTCAGGTTTTGTGACTGGGATGTCGAGGATCACAAAACAAGGTGTGAAGTAACCATGAAAATTACTTGGTGCCCTTAATGTTTATCACTCAATCGATGTGCTGGTTAACCACACGCGATCCACCGACCTATGATAAACCTTAAGCCACCCTTTGCCTACCTTGTTAAGTCCAGGTTAGTGTGCCGGTTAACCACACACGCTCCACTAACGACTTAAGCAAAGTGCAAAGTGTAATTTCATGGGTTAGCACCTTATTCACATTTGCCTAATGTAACTAAGATTGGGAATTTATAAAAACATTTAGTTACTTTACGTTTATCATACTTTTAACGAGGATTTAAAGTCCTTGTCCTACCTGTTCGGCAAACGACCCTCCACCAGTCAAGGAAGTGGTGGGTAAGAGTGGACACCCATTAAGCTGCCATTTTATAGGCAGCAACCTTATACCCCCCCTTATAGGCCGGCTTCGTAAATGAGGCCTACTAACGGTAAAACGACTTGTTCTTATACATATATAATTATTATTAAACTTATAATATTATAAAGTATAAGGGTTGAATTTTAACTTTTAAAATTCTAGGGGTTGGAACTAAAGTTTTTAAAGTGACTTTACATGTTCCAAAACTTGAGGGCAAGTCTTTCAAAACTTTTCATCTTTCACAACTTATGAGTTAATGGCTTATTAAAATGACAGACTTTTCATTTTATATAACCTATGTGTTTCTTTAATGGACTTTAAAAGAATGACTTTTGGTAATCTATAACTTGAGGAAAAATTATGGATTCCATTAAAACACATAATGATCAAGAATTAAACTAACAAGCAAGTTACAAATAATTCCTATGATCTTCTAAACTTGTAAGTTCATGAACATGCATATCAACAATTTCAAGAAACATACATAAACCATATAAAACTTGAATTTTTGATAATAGCCATTAAAAATGGATTAGCATAACCATTACACCAACTAAAACAAGTTTTATAAGACCAAAATAGTTAGGGTAATGTTTCTAGTCCATTTCCAGCAGCAAAGCTCCAAAAACTACGCACTGGATGACAAACTCGTCGAGTTCATCAAGGAACTCATCGAGTTCATGAAATAACACATGAACTCAACAAGTTTTTGGCCACAACTCATCGAGTTTTCTTGTCTGGACAGTTTTGGCTTTTGAAAAGCAATTTTGCATCAAGTATTAAGTAAACAAGCCTAGGCTCTGATACCACTGAAGGGTTTTGAGCATTCTAACACTCTTAAGGTGTACATGCAACCCTAGAAACCTTAGATCTATGTTTGACTAAGATACATGAAAATTTGATTTTCCAAGGTTCTTAACCTATCTAGTATAGCATGGAGAACTTTTAAACATAAATGCTAGAAGAAGAACATACCTTTTGTTGTTTGGATTCCTTGAGAACCTTTTGAGCCTAGCACCTCAAGTATGATGCCTCAAATGTCTCACACAACACCACAACACTTGGAATAACCTTGAGAGAATTTCACTAACACCTCAAAATCGGCTAGCCCTCTTTACTTGCTTGTACAACTGCCAATTTTGGTAGAGAAGGGGTCTTAATATAGTTGTGAAACAAGTAGGGTTACACCATGTAAACCCTTATTGTCATGGCTTTCCATATTCCATGATCCACAGGTTTGAAACCTCCATGGACTATCCATGGAGCACCTTACGGGTTTTAGCCTAATCCATACAAACCATGGATCATTAACCCACTATAAAAGACTAGATGATTTACACAATCAACCCCATATATTTAATTAGTCTCTTTTTGATCACCTAATTAACTCCAAATTAATTCTTTGATCAATACTAATTAAATAATATTATTAATATATTAGAACTTATAATATATTAATAATCCTTAAGTGCCCTTTCTCTCATTTAGTCTATCCAAGTGTTGTAATGCCATGCAAACCAAATGGACCATGCTAATCGGGTCAAGCACATTCCAGAAATAGTTATGGACTTAGACACCTAATCCAATAACTATGTATGGACATAAGTGTCGTACATTGTATTGTTCGCTTGAAGCTGGAGAGAAGCAATTTATGGGCCCTGAGAAAGTCCATCAGACTACTGAAAAGTTAAAGGTGATTAGAGAAAGGATGTTAGCAGCTCAGGATCGTCAAAAGAGCAATAGTGATAAGAAAAGACAACCGATGACATTCAAAGTTGGAGATTCAGGCTTGCTTAAAGTCTCATCATAGGGAAGAGAGGAAAGTCTAGTCCAAGGTTTATTGGACCGTTCAAAGCTCTTCAGAAGATCGGGAACCATCTTTACAGGCTATAACTACCAAAAGAACTAGATGGTATACATAACACTTTCCACGTGTGTTATTTGAGGAAGTTCATGGGAGAAGTTCTCAAGATAATTCCAATTTCAGAATTAAGAATGGATGAGAGTAAGAGGCCAATCGAAGAGACCTAAGTGATTAATGACTATAAAACAAAGAAGTTACGACGCAAAATGGTCGACTTAGTGCTTGTGAAATTGAAACATACGACTGGGTCGAACTTCACCTAGGAAACAGAGAGTGACATGATGAGTCGTTATCCACATCTGTTTGCTGATGCATGATTCCGGTACAAAATCATCCTAAGGGGGAGAGAATTGTAATGCATGTGTTTCAGGGCTACGCATTAGTATAAGAATGAAATAGTCAAGGTCAACCATTGTAACTCATTTTGAAGTAATAAGGAGGAATTACTTGAATATTATGTGAATTATGTGATTTTATGTGTTTTACACTTGTTTATAATGATATAATAAATTAAGAATGAAAAAAAGCATCAAAAATAGAACTTTAGATAACCCTGATATCTATGAAGAAAGTTGTAGTAGTCGTGACAAGTATTCCGGGGATATAAAAAACACTGAAATCCGAGTTATAATGAAGAAGTTATGACCTGTAGAAGTTTCGCGATAGAAACTGCACGACACTGCGTGACGTAAAAAGTGAGTTTATGATAAAGTGCTTTTTAGCCTTAGCGATCATAATAAAAATCGTATTGCTCACTAAACCGAGAGTGTGCATAAAAAGAACGCCCAAGTCTGACTTCTTATGACAAAGTTAAGATTTTTCCAAGTTTTGGATTAACAATACACAACCCAAAGTTCGAATAGTAGATTGAATGGCTTTCAGATGACACAACCTAAATGGGAATCAAAGGTCTTGTTAATAGTACGTCAACGGTAAAAAGACAGACGAAAACGGACGTCGGATGAAGAAGTTATGAATTTTTAACGAACTTTTCCTGTCTTGGCGTGTTTAAAATATAACTTTAAAAATAGAATCAAAATTAGCCGACAGAGTCTAAACAAAAGTTGTAGAGTACAGTCCCGCCTACGCGTGGATATGAAGAACATCAAAAATGGATTTCGTATGCGAAAGTTACAAAATTTTGAAGTCGAGGGTGTGAATTGCGAGCTGGGTGCGAGGCTACGCACCGCGTAGCCCAAGGAACGCCTCCAGTCCGAAGTATGCCCTGCGTACGAGGAGTGAACGGTGCACGGTCCCTTCTCCTACAGTCTGAAATAAGCCACGAAGCTCCTGCCGATGTCAGATGCATGTTACTATGCTCCACATAGATCTGAAGTACTCCCCGCGTACTGCGAGGCCTCTCGGCCTATAAAAGGGTACGAGGTGCAACCGATTTTCTCAGACTTTTGTCCACTTCTTTCTCTCTCTACTCACTCTCTAGCCTCCCTAAACCACCCTAAGCCTAGGAAAGCTCCCTAGCACTATAAGAAATCCTCGGAGCGCCCGAAGGCTCCTAGAAAAATAAGTTTTTTGGTTTGAAACTCTTCCCGTGCAGAACCCGGTTTTCAACAAACCTCCTGATTTCATCAAAGGAATTCTTTTTTAAAGAGTGAAGTGTTGTCTGAGTTTAGAATCACCACCTTAACAAGTGATTGCATAGTTACTTTCATCTTACACATAGATATGAAGTATTTTATATAATTTACTCGCTATGTGTGCAATTGTGCATATTATCTATTTACTTGAGATCTTTGCTGATTGAAAGATTTAAAATTTGTTTTTTAGGTCGAAACTGTATATTTATTTTATAACTTGAGATCTATAATGGATGAAAGATTTAATCTTTGTTTTTCAGATCTAGACCTTTTTTTCTTCAGATCTGAACCGTATATATATTTTCTTTTCAGAACTAAGCTTTTTTCTTTAGATCTGAACCGTCAATGTATTTTCTTTTTAGATCTAGGATTTTTCTTCAAATCTAAACTCTATATGTATTTTATATCTACAAATATGTTGGGTAAAACATGGGTAGATGAAATAGTTGGTGTGTCATGAAAAATGAGTTGGAGGATGAGATGAAAAGTGATATAGATCATGAGATGAGGGTGAGTGGTGAGAAATGAGAGAAGCCTTTGCCCAAGTGTTGGCCCCGTCATCTAGCAGAGTATAGATGACAACCATAGACTCTTCTAGATGGTCTGATGGAACACTAGTAGGCTCGTACCATGTAGGTGTTGTGTACAATATGTTCGCCCAGTGTACTTTAACAACCCATTGACATTTATTGCAGGTGGACTCCCGCAAATAATACTATTGACAAATGAGAGCTATGGACTTAGCACCCGTTGGATGAACCTTGGATACTATGGATTTAGTGCTATTGTAGAAACCCTGGCGATGATTTAATTCATGCCTATTCCTTAGGACAAACCTTAGGAATGAATGAATAAAGAGTAGTTGATTATTAGGGTAGGTCCTTAAGAGTAAAGATGATAATAGGGTTGGTAATTGGGTTGATTGTTGATGTTTAAACATAATACATAATATTATTGTGGGTTAAAAACCCTATGTATTCACCAGGTTTCCCAAACTAACCCACTCATTTTATTTGTATCACAAGTGTCGATATAAAGCTGCACTATAGCGAGAGATTAAAGAGATGTAGATCATTAGTGAAAATGAATGTAAGTTCTATTTATGCTCATGCTTCTATATTGACACTGACATCCCATTGTATTACAATGAAAAAAACATATTTCTTCGAAAATTCTTTGATAGCATATTTATCACGTTTTTCTAGGAACAAATTCTGCAACACTTTTCTTTAAAATGTTGCTATGATTTGAAAATAAAGCGTAAACAAATCGGTCTTTTCTGGCCGAGAAAATGGGGATGTCACACATGCTGTCGTGTAAAATTCATAGAAAATTCTAGAAAAATCATATAGACTTGTGCCAGCACTTTATGAAAACATAAGAGTCCAATATACTATAATATGAAAAAAAATTCAACTTATTCAGGTTTAAGTGGGGCTAAAGTGGCATTGAACAGGTTGTTGTTTCAGGTTAAAATATCATAATTTTACCAAATAACTATTTTGCATGTTTCGGTAGTATAATTGCAATTATTTGTTCATGAAAACTTCTAGTAATCAATTTATGTGTTCTTTAATAGGGGAAGGTTAGATACTTTAGTTCCTACAAGAGTTGAAGTGTATAGAGGATGCGTTTTTGACAAAAAGGTGAGTCCATCTTTGTGGTTATTTAAACTACTTGTTAGGAATTCCACATCTCAGAGGGATTGGAATGAACCTAGGTTATTTAGGTTTCTTGTACCGCAATTGTGAATGATGTGTTTATGTGAATGATGTTTCCTTCATGCTATTCTTTTTGTTTGTTATTTTGATGTGAGGGGTCTTATAGGTCCATCATAGAAAGAGGGATTAGTGTTGGTTGTGTGTGGTATGTGCATGCTATGATTTTCTAAAATTCATGTATATGATGCTTAGTACAATGAATGCTATTGCTATAAGATGCCTTAATGATGAAGTGATGATATGTGCATGATTATATAAAAGATGTAAAATTCCTTAACTTGATATGTCTTGTTGTATGTTTACATATTGTGAAGTAGGAAAGTAATATTCCATTTAATATTAATATATATTGATCATGATTACTTAAGGAGGTTTGTAATGTAATCCTTATGTGATGAATTAATAATATATTAATTAAAAAGGGGAATACACTTAGTGGGCGTAAAGGGTAGCAACCTAGTCTTAGGTGTGTACCCTATCCGGATACTTGTGAGGACCTTATAGGTTGAAATATATATGAATGGAAAGAGATTAGGCCAATATTGACGCTGGGTGATTTTTCTGGACTACCACTCGGGAAATGCTTCATGGACACTAAGGTGTTCGAGGACTGGAGTGATATCGGTGTAGTGATGATGTTGGATCAAATATCACATTTGAGTGGGAAGTTTCTAGTGATGGTAAACATTGACAAGTACCACTCTTGAATGACAAAACTCATACTTGTATGTGAAATGTTAGAGTTGCAAAGTAATGAATGGGTAGAAATGTTATGAGTTAGAGTCACGCCTCACTTACTGAATTTGGTCGATCCGGTCACATTATTAGTGAATGAGGTTTTTACCTCTTGGTTTAGTGATGGACCCAGTGGGGGAAGGGTTGGGCCGATCACTTAGTAGTGAATAGGTTTCGCCTTCAGTTTAGCGATGGACCTACGTGTAGGGTGGCTACCTGACGGGTTAGTGATGGACTCATGTATGGGGTCTCTACCATGCGGGTTAGTGAGGGACCCATGGCTAGGTTAGGAATAATTAATATTTCTCCAATATAAAAGATAAATAATAACAGAAGATCCTAATGGTACTTTAGTGATGAATGTGATGTACGCGATGTATATGATGTGTGTGACGTATGTGATGTCTGTGATACATGTGATGTATATGATGATATTTTATGTGTGTTTTCCTAACATTATACTTATGGTTGACTCACTTAGAATTTGATGACACTTGTTTCCTTGTTTGTTGTTGCCTTGCGTTGGTACAAGTAGCATAACTTGTCAGCTTAGTGAAGATGCAGCTTTGGGGTAGTTACACTCCAGTTTATGTATCAGTATTGATACATTGGTTATGTTTTCATAAAATTAAAAAGAAGACTTCCGTTAACGTATTTTGTTAAATAAACGTTTTTTAAAAATAAAAAAAAATGTCGGTGAAAAATCACAATGTTATGAATGGTATCAGAGTCAGTGCACGGGTCGATGTGTGACGTCGAACCCTATAATGGGTGGTGAAGGTGGGTTGCACTGATCCCACATAGGCTGGGAAGGAGAACTAATCATTCCTTGTAAGGAGTGTGGATACCTTCCCTATCAAAACATGTTTTAAAGTCGTGAGGGGAGCAGATACCATAAGAACTCTACAGTTAAGCGTGCACGAGAAAGAACAATTCAGTGATGGGTGACTCCCTGAGAATTGTTTCATGATGGGAGTCCAAAGCGGACAATATTTTGATACGAGCTAGAGGGGGATGTTACATAAGCACACATAGCCGAGATTTGTATTTTCGATACTTGTTCTACAGACCTACTGAGAACGTGGTCTCTAAAGCTCTAAGGGGAGTCTTTCACAAGAGAGAGCTCATATTCAAAGAGGAAAATGAGAGTTTATTTGACCTTGAAGAGATTCAGGAGTTACCAATGAAGGAACCTTAACAGACACTAGATCTCAACCAGAGGAGGAGAGGCTCCTATTGAGCCTATTGACAATTCATTACCTCTTCATCGGTTCGGTAGGGTTAGCATGCCACCTTTGTTTTGTGGTTTCCATATAACGTCGGATGATGACACATTTATTAATGATAGTACACTGGTAAATATAGATGATCTAACTAACTACAAGGAAACGATGACGAGCCCTAAGGCTGCTAAGTGGAAAGAGGCAATAAATAGTGAGATCCAGTCTGTGTATAATAAAAAAGTTTGAAATTTGGTTGATCATGTACTACATCGAAAGAGAGTTAGGTGCAAATGGATCTTTAAGAAGAAGACAATCATGGATGGAAAGGTGCACACAATCAAGGAACGACTATTTGCGAAGGTTTTTACTGAAACCCAAGGGATTGACTATGATGAGACCTTCTTACCAGTGGCTAAGTTAAAGTCTATTAGGGTTATTCTAGCAATAACAACATTTCATGATTATGAAATAGGAAAAACGGATGTAAGAACCGCTTTCCTCAATTGGAAGTTCTCTAAGGATGTTTACATGAGTAAGATAGAGGGTTTTATACATGCCAAGCTTCCTCATAGAGTGTGTAAGCTTGAGAAACAATTTATAGATTGAAACAAGCACCTCACACCTGTAATCTTTGCTTCCATGAGAAATTTAAAGAGTTTGGTTTCTCTTGGAGTGAGGATAAGTCTTGTGTGTATGTCAAGGCTAGTAGGAGTATAGTGACTTTCGTAGTATTGTATGTTGATGACACACTCCTTATTAGAAATGACATTTTGACCCAGAAAGAAGTAAAATCTTGGCTTGGAAAGTGTTTCTCCATGAAGGACCTGTTGGATAAGGTTTCTAAGTCCATAACTATATTTGAGATGTACTTGACCCGACCCGGCATGGTCCATTTGGATTGCACTTCACCCGAACAATTTATATGGACAATCTTTTGAGAACAGTATAAGTAATGATTTATTAATATATTATAAGTTCTAATATATTAATAAGAAGTCATGTTATTTAATTAGTATTGATCTACAATTAATTTAGAATTAATTTAGTGATCAAAAGTATTACTAATTAAGTATGAACTCTTTATTTATATAGTGTGGGCTAATGCTTATTAAGAATGGGCTAGGCTTGCATGGTAAGGCCATGGATAGTCCATGGAGCTTTAACCCATGGATTTCATGGAAATGAAAAGTCATGGGTATTAGGGTTTACATGGATGTAACCCTAATCAACCACACTATATAAAGGAGTCCTTGACACTTGAAATCAACTAGTTTTTGGTGTGAGAACTAAGAGGGCCAATTTCAAGAAGAGTGCTACTATTCTCTCAAGTTTCCAAGGTTTGTGGTGATTTGTGACTTCCATTTGAGGCATCCACATTATTGGTGCTAGGCTCTCAAACTCCAAGCAATCAACAACTAGTAAAAGGTATGTAACTCTACCAGCTTATTATGTTTTAAAAGTTCCCCATGTCATGCTAGTTAGGTTAAGAACCTTAGAAAAACAAATTTGCATGTATCATAGTAAAACATAGATCCAAGGTTTCTAGGGTTGCATGTACACGATAGGTGTATTAGAATGCTCAGAACCCTACAAGACCTAGTGGAAACAACCTATATTCTTGGAATGACGATTTTGAGGGATATAAAGAAATGATTTATTGGCCTTAGTAAGAGTACATACTTAGATAAAGTACTAAGACATTTTAGTATGGAGAATTACAAGAAAGGGGATTTACCCATCCATCATACTGTTAAGTTGAGTATGACTCAGAGCCTTGTACAAATGAGGAAATAGATGACATGAGTTGTGTTCCATATGCTTTGGCTGTAGGTTCGATCATGTATGCTATGATATGTATTCTCCTTGATGTGTCTTATTCTTTTAGCATGGTTAGTCGATTTTATGGAAATCTAAGCAGAGCTCATTGGACTGCAGTTAAGAATATTCTTAAGTAGTTGTGAAGAACATAGGACATGGTTGTAGTCGTTCGTGGTAGTGATACGTTAAGAGTAAGTGGATATAGTGATGCCAATTTTTAGACAGATCGAGACAACTTTTGTTCTCAATCACACTGGTGTGTTAAATGGTGGAGTGGTGACTTGGAAAAGTTCAAAGTAGGATATGGTTGTTGATTCTACTTGTGAATCAGAGTACATAGCAACCATTGAGGAATAGAAGGAGGTGGCTTGGTTGAAGAAATTCATCGGCAATCTCAGAGTAGTCCTGACCATTCAAGAGCCATAGGAACTTTTTTGCGATACTGAAGGGGTCGTTGCTTTGACAAAATACCAAAGGATCATGGTAGATCCAAGCAAATCAACATAAAATGTCATGATATCGGACATAGGGTTTAAGAACTTAATCTCCGGATGAAGGGAGTGCCATCAGAAGACAATCATGCATATCCTTTCACGAAGGTTCTGAGTGGGGTTAAACATAACCATCATGCAAGAAGCATTAGCTTAAGAGAAGATCTATGTTTTAGTAGTTATTTGATAATTTTAAAACTTTGTAACAAAATAAATGTAATTGGTTTGGTGATTAGATATTAGAGAATTATTTATGAGTATTATACTGCCTTTTTCAATTATTTATTCTTGTGATTCATTTTGCATGTTTTACTTCCTGAATGATTTGACTATTCGAAGTAAGTAGTGAATTAAGACTGTAATGAATAGATTGTATATTGTCTTTTGGGATAATACATTGCAATGGGTTCCTACAATATTCATGAGTACTTAGAATAATGGAGATTTTGAGTAATGGATAAACCCACAATAAGAAAATTAATTCAAGGATTATATCACAAGTAATTATGAGATGATAAAATCTTTTATTCTTCAAAGAAAGATATATAAGTTGTAATTTAAAAGTCGGTTGTACATTGGTATTGTGAAAAAGCATCAGTAACATGATGTTATAAAATGTAATGTCATGTATGATTTGGTGAGTAAAAGATATAGGTATATAATTCGAAGTTTATTCGTTCCTTTTTGCCTAACAGGAAAAGCAATATCTTTCGACCCCTCAGTGATTTGGTGTTGGTATTATAGTGTTGGGCCCAACCAGATTGAATTGATGTGTTCAATTAGTAGTCTAATGACATCATCGCAAATCAAGAAATAGAATTTTAGACAATGAGATTGATTGTAATCAATAACTCATGTCCATACGATATCTTGAAGAATGAAGGAATATTTGATCACTTATCTTAGGGCCAATGTCTGATTGGATCAAAGTTCGGTAGAAAGCACACTTTGATGTATATTTTAGAAGTTATACTTGCAATTATAGTTACAAAATTATCCAAGTGGGAGACTATTTGATTAAGGTGTAAGACAATAACTAAATTGGTATATACTTGAATTAAGAGCAAAGTACTTTTTGGGTTGCCCTCAAAACTAGTAATTGACTAGAATGACCTTTAGAGAGAGAGAAAGAGAGAGAGAGAGAGAGAGAGAGAGAGGCTGATTATTTTAATTTATTATATGATTAATAAATGGAAATAGATATTTTTTTTAATATATTATGAGATTAATATATTAATTTGAAATAGTATTCTTTAATTAAAAATTAATTGGAATAAATTTGGGATTAATTAAAAGTGCAGGGACTTAAGCTGTAATCATTCAATAGTTGAATAAGAGAGGTTCATGAACCTTCCATGGGTCATGTATGGTTTTTAAGGGTTTTAAATTAATCCTTAAAGATAATTATCGAGTTGGATAATTACCAAATTTGAAATAATATTATTATATTCAAATTAGGGTTTCTAAGGCTTCGTGTATCAGCTATAAATAGACCCCACTGGCTCCTTATTTTCGTCCACAACTTGTACTAAAGGAATAGCCGAAAATCCTACTCCCTCTCCTTTTCTCCTCAAGTCCTCTTATTTAGTAGGGTTTGGGTACAAACCATCAGAGTAATTGGATTTCTAGTGCTTACTTTCCAAGACATTTGAAGAAAGGAATTGGTTTGATTATTTTCTATAATAATCAAAAGGTATGTAAACCCTAATCCCTTTTTAATTTTTATTATAGTAGGGCCTACTTAGGGTTCTTGATGGTCATTAGATTATAGCTATCAATAGAGAAAACTTAGATCCAAATAGGTTGTATGTGAACATAAGGGTTAAGTTATTTCGCCTCATGCTTTGATTTTTAACCTATAAAAAGCAATCAGGAAGATCATAGGGTATATCATCAAGCCCCATAGTGTCGTGATGATGGTGTACATGATTAGTCATTATGTTCTAGACTTCAGACTATAGATGTCTCCTTACTATCCGTCGAGCAATTTTGATTTCTTCGGACGTGACCGTTTTTTCTAGAAGTTTGATTGCCTTCTGATTTTCTCCATAAATACATGGTTTCTTACTATCTTTTTCTCTTTTATGTTCTATCACTATTCCTTCTTCTTCTTTTTTCTTCAACTTCCTAAGAAATGGATTTGCTTGGTACCATAGTTTCTACTTTCAGTGTGACCCCATGCCAGAATATGTTGATGCTCCCTATGAGAAGTACGGCTTCCAAAGAGATGATGGGGTGCTAATTCCTTTGGATGGGGCTTCATTTCTAGAGCCTCCCCATGCGAAGGCAAGTATATTCTTCAAAAATTTCGATGCTAGCTACCAACTTCCAACGACCGAGTTTCTGGACCAGGTGCTACATAACAATGGCGTTAACATATATGAAATCACTCCCAATGCTGTCAATAAGGTTGTGGCTTTCGAGATGTTATTCTGATCCCATGGTTTCCTTCTCAACATTTGGGTGTTCAAGATTTATTTTGGTTTTCTACTGCAGGGAATAAGTTTACTTTCTATGCTCGAAAGAACGCCCATGTGTTTGTTCCTGATGGGGGAATAGTCCAAAGAACTAGCAGAATCACTGATTTCGGGTGAACGACTCTCGTGTTGGTGGTACTTACTTTAGCACCGATCCAACTTTTGATAGCGCCCCTAAATTTCACCCACCGAAGACTCCATGAATTTTTCTGGTTTATATGTATCAACCCAAATCACCATGTTGGGACGTGATTTGTGGTTCATACTTTACTTTAGGTAGCTTTTAGAGTTTGCGGTCTAGGACTGAAAACACCATGAATTCAGTGGTGTTTGGACCGACAGCACCATGTGAATTCAGTAGGCTTAATGATGCGTTCGGTTGGGCTTTGGGATGGGCCTTTGTAATTAGGTCTAGGTATACATTGTACTATTTCAGCCGTGTTTAGGGTTGGTCATTCTAGTTGATTGATTTCAAGTTTTGGGAGAGAACCAAGAGAACCCAGAGCTATAAAGAGTCTTATGTACTAGACTATTAATCAATATAGTGTGCATTGAAGATTCATATTGTGTTCTTATTTCATATTTACGATTTGTTTCATTCACGGGAATTGGGATTCAAAACCAATCTACTGATTTGGATTGATACCTAGATCGGGGTTTTACAATTGGTATAAGAGCCAGGATTAGTATCAATTGAATTGGCTAAATATTAAATGTTTTTTCATCGTGTTTTTAGTGTTTTTGAGTTCTTTTTTGTCACACCCCCGAACCAGACTGCGGAAACATCCGGGGGCTCATGTAACAAACAATTAAATTATCATCACAATGAATATATATGAAACATAATATATTCACCACCAAGATTACATATAACAACCAGCATTGTTCACATCAAGTACATTGTTATAAAATACATAAATTCAAAGTATTAATAGTACGAGGAGTGATGTTACACAAAATAAATTCACACATACTTGAAAATCTTCCTGCTTAACGATTACCTTCCAATACAAGTTATTTTAAAAACGGTCAACATATATAATGTTGGTGAGTTCATAAGTATGTTTGGATAAAAGTCTTTATATCTTTCGTAAAAACCCAGAAAATCCGATATTTTCCATAAAAATGTCTGAAAATGACGTGAACATCAAGTATAAATGCATGTGTGAATTTCATAGCAATAACTTATTTGATTGTAGTTTAGATTTCTTTGTAGTGTAAGTAACTGATAATTGAACAATAGTATTTCCCCAGAAAATCCGATATTTTCTGATATTTAATAATGTCGAGATTCTTCTATCATTAATTAAGTTGTTTTGTACTGACATCAACGAAGGGTTAATCTTCAAAATGTTAAATTGGTATTGGATCTCTATATGAGCCGTTATAACCATGCATGATAATGACTAGGTTGCCCGTCTTGGCATTTTTCCAAACCCCAGTATTTGCTCAAGGTTTTGTCGCCCTAGACTGGCCTAGTCTAGCTGTAGCGAACAACTAAGGCGTGGGGGGTCACCCTGTATAGATCTATACACAAACTCCTGTTCTCCCTCCAGGAAACTGTGGTTATAACTACAGGCTACGATTGTACACTTAGAGGTGCCAACCGACATGTCTCACAAGATTCTCAACCTTTTGTACTATGTTTAATGTTTACGTGTATGTTGTATGTTTTCATATTCAAGAGCTACATATATAAGTATACAAATTTGAATGATTATGCAAAGGTATAGTTACGATCTACTAAGCATGTGAATTTCAGTCCAAGCCCAATTAGCATGTAAATGGACCACCAAGGCCCAACAAACATGTGACCCATAGCATAGGCTCAAATTAACATGTAAATGGGTCACAAGGCCCAATAAACATGTCATGGAAAATATTGGTCTCAATATACACTTGAATGGGCCCTTAAGGCCGATTGACCATGTAACGTGAATATTAGGCCCAATAAAATTTTTATCGTTGTATTTCGTTGTTTGTTTTAGTTCGAGGTTTACCGAATTGAATATAAAAAGTCCTTTTTGTTGAAACAACGTTTTTGGCTGGTAAGCCTAAAATTTTCAATTAAGGCCCAAAGTTTTGTAAAAATGACACTTTAGTCCATAATTTATAAAAATTTCTAATTTCGTCCCAAATGTTTAGATATTCACGGATTTAAGCCAAAAACTTATATTTTGACATTTATGGCCCAAATTTGCAGAAAATTAAATTTTCAGTCCCCTGTTTGTAAAATTGACACTTTCGGCCCAATTTTGATAAAAGTTACATTTTTGGTCCAATTTAGAAATAAATGTTATTTTCACACCTAAATTTGGTTTATTTACATTTATGACTCAAAATTTGGTCAAATAACATTTTTAATCCCAAAACGTCAATTTTTTTTGCAAAATTGGGCCCAAAACCATGAGGCCTAAATATTTGGCCCATTAAGCTAAAATTTCCATTTTTGGCCCTTTGGAAATCATTTTTATCATAAAAATCCATTTTTATACAAGAAGGACCTGTTTGATCCCTATAAAAAACATAAATGTCACTTTTTCCCTTATCTTTTGTTTTCTTGACAATTTTGACCCTTAACAAGGTTTTCGTTTTAAACTTTTATATGTTAAACATATAAAAACTTTTAAGTTGATAATATAATGTATGAAGTGGCTTAGTTCATGGAACTTTACTCAATGTTCCTTAACATGTCGAGATTTGTTAATATCTAACACATTTTTACAAAATAAACTAAGAAATCACACAAGATATGCATATAACACATAGATCTACACATTTTACTTGCATTCTCCCCCAAAAATCATATGAAAACCGAAAACAAGGGGGTATGAACTCACCTTTGCTTTGATGTTTCGGTTTTGATGAAGTAATGTAAGAAGTTGATGTGATTTTGGCTCTAACAAGCTCCTTGAGTGGATTTCGAGCTTATGAAGTTTCTAAGGTGTTAGGTCACGAAATGAAGCTTCATAAGAGAGTCTTATTAACTTAAGGATGAAAATCAAAGACTTAAATATGATAACAACTTACCAAAGAGTGATGATATAGATGAGAACCTATTGAAGATCCACACAAAGTCTCGAAATTATGGATGAAAGAGAGGTATTCTTGAGAGGATTCTTGAGATGATTTTGAAAAGAAATGAAGGTGGTGAGATGTTGGTGTTGGCCGAGAATAATAAAGAGAGGAAGAGAGACTATTCTTGAAGCAATTTGGGTTATACAAGTTTACATGGAAGTATGAGAAACAATTACCTTGTTGAATGGTGAATAATATGGAGGTGACACCACCAAAGTCAACCCCCATTGTATTTCTTTTTTTTCTTTTTTGTTACTCATGGGCCGAGAATTTTGGGTTGGAGAAGGGGTGGAATATTTAGGGCCTTTACTTGTCTTTACTCGAAATTATGAGGCCCAAATGATTACTTTTCGGCCCATTAGGCTCATTAGATGGTTCACGACCCAGAATGGCATAAAAGAATGGATTTATGGCTTACTTGGGTTAATTGGATTATTTATGGTCCAATAAGGCCCATTAGGGTTACATGAATCATCCTAGGCCCAAATGGTCCAAAATGTTATAGAGTTATGAATTGGGTCCATTTAGAATCCAAATAGGGTTTCCAAGCCCAAAATAGTTGAATTGAATGCTTCTTGGTCCATTAGGCCCAATAAGAAAATCATAGTCCAATATGGACTCAAACCGGGATTCTTTGGGCTTTCACACTCTTTGTTGAACATGAAAGGTGAATTTAAATGAGCACTGAGTGATATTTACTTAGAGTATATGTTTTACAATAGTTGAATGATTACAAGAGAGTAGAATTTCCTAGCTAAAATGCTAGTTGTGACATCATCCCCCCGTTAGAGGGAATTTCATCCCGAAATTCTTTTGAAAACTAGGTTTGTGAAGGAAAGAATAAGTGACGGTATTTTTGCTTCATTTGGTCTTCACGTTCCCACGTTAATTTCGGTCCACGTTTAGCGCTCCATCGAACCTTCACAATCGGAATGCGACTTTGCTTTGTACGCTTCACTTCCCTATCCATAATCTCGACTGGTTCTTCGACGAACATGAGATTCTCGTTTATCTCAATCTCTTCCAAAGGGACGAAAAGGGTTTCATATGATAGACACTTTTTCAGATTCGAGATGTGGAACACCGGGTGTACGTTGTTGAGTTCAACAGGTAGCTGCAACTTGTAAGCCACTGGACCAATCCAGTCAAGAATCTCAAACGGTCCAATGTATCGCGGGTTCAATTTTCCTCGTTTCCCAAAGCGAATCACTTCCTTACAAGGAGATACCTTTAACAACACTCAATCCCCAAATTGAAATTCTAATGGCTTTCGCCGCTTGTCAGCATAACAATTTTGTCGGTCTCGCGATTCTTGAAGTCGGGCATTGATTTGCACTATCTTTTCAGTCGTCTCACAAATGATTTCGGGTCCTGTAAGAGTATTGGCTTGCGATTTCCATTTTGCTAGTTGAGTATCACCCACCTCGGCTCAGCATAGGGGGAATCTGCATTGACGACCATAAAGAGCATCGAAGGGAGCAACCTTGATGCTCGTGTGATAACTATTGTTATATGAGAATTCGATCAGAGGCAAGTGGGTATCCCATGACTTGCTGAAGTCCATCACGCAAGCTCAGAGCATATCCTCGAGTGTTTGGATGGTGCGCTCACTCTAACCATCCGTCTTTGAACGAGAAGGAGGATTTGAACGAGAAGGAGCATATCCTTGAGTGTCTGGAGGGCCTTGAACGAGAAGGAGGCTTTGGATCAAGCATTTATTCAGTAGTAGAAGTTCTTTGAAGGTAAAAAGGCAATACCTTGACCACTTGTTTGTTAGATCTCTCCACTAGAGAGTTTATGGCCATTTCTATCTTCTCTTTGAGTCCTTTAGTTGTTTGAGCATAATACCAACTTGTAACACTCTAAATTTTCAAATAAATATTTCATTTTAACACCACACAAAAAAATAAATTCATATTTCTCAAACCCACATTTATAAGTTGTTCAAAACACAAGACTACAAAATGTTTACCAATACGTCAAAATCCTCAAAACATAATCTTAAGTTGGTGTCTACAATCATGTTGTTGCCTTCCCGCGATCCTATGATGTACCTAAAACACTTTTCACACAACACTATAAGCACGAAGCTTAGTATGATCCCCGAAAAAATGCACATCAATAATTAGCCTCTCATGGTTATAGTGTGATAAGGACCCTTCGACTATGTGCTTAGTGAAGACCCTCCAGTCTCAAAACTTGGGTTGGACCCTCGAGTCCGGTATCTCAGTGAGGACCTGCTGGTCTGCCAACTCGGTTTGAACCTTCTGGTCCTAAATGAATAAGGCACAGAATAATATACAACATAAATCATAAACACAAGATGCATGATATCACAAAACTCAGTATAAGCACATAAGACCCTCCAGCCAATAAGTCAAATAAGACCCTCTGGTCAGATAGTTTTACCACTCAGGTAAGTACAATGAGAAGACTCTCATCGTACTCAACGATTAGTCCAAACCCCGCCTACATGTCATAATTATCTCTAATTAAGAATTTATAACAACAACACTAGAGATGTTAAACTAACCCCTTTTTTAAATCTCAAAAAGGGTGAAAGACCATTTTACCCCTCCATTGTCACCAAAATCCATAAAGTTAACCAAACCCTAAAAGTCAACGAAAGTCAACACTAGAGTCAACAGTCCACCTTGACCCAACTCTTCGAGTGCATCTATGCAACTCGTCGAGTTTCTTCAGTTTTGTGAAAAATTGGGAAAATCTAAATCAACTCGCTGAGTAGAGGTTGAGATAGTCGCGTGATTTTTAGAGTCTACTTGACTAGTTGGGGGACCCAACTCAACGAGTAGGAGTTGAGTGTGAAAACCTTAATTTTCGGGGTTTGTACCCTATTTAAAGGACCTTAATTCCTTTACCCCGCCTCCCTCATTACCTTAGCACTCTGAGAGAAACCCTAATCGAGCTGTTATCATTTGTGTGAGAGAGAGAGAGAGAGAGAGGCTAAGAGTGTGTGTTTTGCTGCAATATTTGAAGGAGCTTGAAGAGTAGAGGGCCTGGAACGAGAAGGAGGCTTTGGATCCGACATTTATTCAGTAGTAACAGCTCTTTGAAGGTAAAAAGGCAGTACCTTGACCACTTGTTTGTTAGATCTCTCTATTAGAGAGTTTATGGCCATTTCTATCTTCTCTTTGAGTCCTTTAGTTGTTTGAGCATGATACCAACTTGTAACACTCTAAATTTTCAAATAAATATTTCATTTTTATTACCACACAAAAACATAAATTCATATTACTCAAACCCACATTTTTAAATTATTCAAAACACAACACCACAATATGTTTAACAATATGCCAAAATCCTCAAAACATACTCTCAAGCTGGTGTGTAGAATCATTTCGGTGCCTTCTCGCGATCATGTGAGGTACCTAAAACACATTTCACACAACACTATAAGCACGAAGCTTAGTGAGCTCCCCAAAATACCCCACAAAAATAATTAGCCTCCCATGGCTATAGCTCGATAAGGACCCTCCAATTATGTGTCTCAGTGAAGACCATCCAGTCTGAAAACTCGGCTTGGACCCTCGTCTCCGGTATCTTAGTGATGACCCGCTGGTCTCACAACTCGGTTTGGACCCTCGTGTCCTAACTTAATAAGGCACAGAATAATATACAACATAAATCACAAAGACAAAATGCATGATATCACATAACTCAATATAAGCACACAAGACCCTCCAGTCACACAATATTTCCACTCAGGTAAGTACCATGAGAAGACTCACTTCGTAAATAAGCAAGTAGGTCTCGTACTCAACGATCGGTCCAAATTCTGCCTACAAGTCTTAATAATATCTTATTAACAGTTTATAACAACAACTCCAAAGATGTTAAACAAACCCCTTTTCTAACTCTCGAAAAGGGTGAAATACCATTTTACCCCTACATGGTCTCCAAAGTCTATAACTTGACCAAACCCTAAAAGTCAACGAAAGTTAACACTCGAGTCAACATTCCATGTTGACCTAACTCCTCGTGTGTATCTATGCGTCTTGTCGAGTAGAGATTGAGATAGCCGCGTGATTTTTAGAGTCTGCTCGACGAGTAGGAGCTGAGTGTGAAAACCCTAATTTTCAGGGTTTTGATAGTTTGATTTTGATTACTTCTTTTCATAGTTTATTTTTAGTTAAAACCATCTCATTTTATCTAATCTTCATGCATATTTTCTCTTTTTGTTAATTTTCTCCTTTACCGGGTGCTTTCCAGTCTTGTGAGCTTATTTGCAGGATTTATCGAAGACTTTGTTATTGGAGGTATGGAAAGAGTGGGGGACCTGCTGGAGGCTTGCAATTTGTTCATGGACTTGAAGTGGTGCAATTGGGCTTGGTGTCAGCATAAGTGAGAAGCGTTTTGGACTTAATCTTTAGACGAAGATTCGAGTTAAGGAAGACTAATGAGGCATTGGACCATCATTGGAGGCTTTGGAATAACATAATTGGACTTCCAAGAATTGATGCATTTGGGTCAGGATGTTAAAGGAAGATTGGGCTGGATTACATATTAATTGGGCCAAGGCATTCAATCAGCGATACACACATTGTCTTCGTGGATCCACAAACGGTCCACGTGGATCGTGCTGAAGTGAATCAGGGTTTTGAATTTTTGACTCTATTTTGGGAAGGTTGGTGGATGGTGGGGGACTTTTGAATCCGGAAATAAACACCTTTTTACTAAAGTTTTGGGGGCATTTTTCATTATCAATCACTTGGAATAACTACTCTTTTGATCTCAAGAAAAGTTTGGAAGAAATTGAGGATTTTGAAGATTGGTGTAATTTCATTTCATCTTGCACATTAAATCATGTTTAGTATCTCTAAACTATCTTGTAGTTCTTTTACTTTGGCCATGCTTGGCTAGATTCTCATTTTGTTGATTAGGGTTAAATCCCATGGATGATGGTTGCTTTGAAGACTAAATGTTATCTTGTGTTTGAAGTTTATGGAAATGTTTTCTAGTTAAACATCTTGTTATGTTTATTTATCTTTGATCATGAGCTTTGATGAATGAATGCTTATTTTTTTTACTAATTTCTTGGTTAAGTAATGGACCCTCAAATTAGTATATGTTTTTTTTTTTCATTTCATTTAGACCATGGAAATGTTTCCTCCATAATGATAATGTAAACATTTGATTATCTTTTGGATTTTTTAACTCTTAGAACTTAAAGCTAGTTGATTTTCACAAGATTATTGATTTTATGACTTTAATTAAGGAAATGTGTTAAGAGCTCCTCTAGCCATTTTAATAACAATGAAGAGTTGAGGTAATTTGTGCTTATGGATTGCTATATCCAAGTTAAATTAATTCACAAGTGTTGTTCTGTTTAATCTAATGACAAGTTAACCATGTCATCCATGTGGTGTACCCAAAATAAGCAAATTCGCTTCATTGAATTTAAAGAAATCTTTTACTTGTTTACTTGTCATACTTATATTCTAACTTAGTTTTAATTTTGTCAAACAATCAAAAAGAATAACCCCCCCCCCCTTTACTTTTACTTTTGTTTTACAAGTACTTGAACAAGTGATTTACATAGAGATTTAAATTGAACCAATCTCCGTGGAAACGATCCCTTTACAACTATACACTACTTTAGTGTGTAATATTCAGGGTATTTATTTTGTTGGCCTCGACAACCACCACATTTTGGCGCCGTTGCTGGGGATTGGTTTATTTTTAATCAATTTTTGTCTCTATGCCCAAATCTTAACGTATAGGTGCTTTGATTTATAATCCGGAAATTGAAAAAGAAGCAAAGCGTTTGGCGAAGGAAAAGAGAATAGAACGTGGTCAAACTTCTAATCCTCAATGGGATCCGGAGGTTGAACCCGCTTCATCAAGTGATACGAAACCTGATTCTAGTCCCGACCCTCACCAAGAAATTCCTGAAACACCACCTCTACAACAAAATCCACCAATCATAAACCCAATTGAAATGGCAAAAGGAGGGGAATCTCCCGAAAGTACCTTGAGGCAAATGATGGAAACCGATGTTACACAAACTCAAACCGGTATCAATTATCTCGTTTTGTAAGGAGGTTCGAAATTGATGTCAAGTTTATCCATCACCTTCCAACTTTTCATGGATTAGAGAATGAAGACCCCTATAAGCATTTAAATATGTTCCATATAATTTGCACTAGTATGAAGCCACAAAGGTCAACCGATGACCAAATGTAGCTAAGGGCATTCCCCTTTTCATTGGCTGATAGAGAAAAAAATTGGCTATTCTATCTCCCCCTGGGGTCAATCAACGCATGGACTGACATGGCAAGAGCTTTACTTGACAAGTCTTATCCCACTTCAAGAGTCTCCAGTCTTAGAAATGAGATTTGTGGAATCCGCCAAGGTCAAAATGCGACTTTTCATGATTATTAGGAGAGGTTCAACAACTTGTGCTATAGTTGTCCATAACATCAAATTCAAGAACAACTCCTCATTCAAAACTTCTACGAGGGATTGTTACCAATGGAGAGAAGATTAGTTTATGTCTCAAGTGGGGGTGATGTCTTTAGTAAATCTCCACAACAAACCAGACAACTTTTCAATACCATAGTCGTGAATTCCCAACATTTTGGCTCACGCCAAGATATGAAGAGAGAAACTCAACAAAAAGTCAACTAAGTGGGTACATCGAATCTAGACTCTCAAATCAAAGATTTAACATCCATTGTTCAAAAGTTAGCTATGGGACAAACTCCATAAGTGATGGTTTGTGGGATATGTGCAAGAATGGGACATCCTAGGAATATGTGTCCCATTCTTCAAGAAGATGCAGAACATGTGAATGCCACGGGAGAATTCCAAAATTACCACAACAAACCATCCGGTTACCAAAATGAATACAATTCAAGTTGGAAGCCAAATCCCAATATGAGCTACAACCTTAGACCATTGCCTCAAAATGCATTGGTTAGACCTTCTTATCCACCATAATAACCTCATTACCAACACCCAAAACCACATTATCAACCTAAACCACACCCTCCACATCATCACCAACAACCTCTTCAATCCCAACCAAGTAGCTCCGGAATGTCTCTTGAAGACATTGTCAAATTGTTAGCCACTAGTACGCAACAATTCCAAAAAGAGACAAGGACTAGTATCTCCAACCTTGAAGCACAAATGGGAGATGTACTTACATCTATAAGAAAGTTGGAGTCCCGTGGAAAACTCCTTTCTTAAACCGAAAAGAACCCAAATGTTAATGTGGTGACCATGAGAAGTGGTAAACAAACCAAAGAAAGTAGTACAAAAAAGAAGTCAATGGAACAGGAGGAAGAAATACAGATCACTCCCGTTGAGGATCCCGTTGTTAAGAATGCTACACAAGTCGGAGTTCCAAGGAAGATTACCTCTCTAGTGACTCCAATAACTGCTCGACCATCATTCCCCTCCCGACTTGCAACTTCAAAGAAAAATATGGAGTAGAAAGAGATCTTGGACACCTTCTGAAAGTTGGAAGTGAACATCCCTTTACTTTATGCAATCAAATAAATCCCTAGATATGAAAAATCCTTGAGGAACTTTGTACCAACAAGAGGAAATTAAAGGGAAATGAGAAAATCTCAACGAACAAAAACACATCTGCGGTTTTGCAAAGGAAACTTCCACCTAAGCGCAAAGATCCAAGAATGTTTACGGTTCCTTGTAAGATTGGGGATGTCACTTTTAGTAGTGCCATGCTTGAACTTGGTGTTTCTAATAATGTCATGCCCTTTTTCGGTGTATGAATCATTGAATGTCCGACCTTTGAGTGAAACTGGAGTCATAATATCTCTTACGGATAAATCAAGTGTCTTTCCTAGAGGCGTTTTGGAAGATGTTTTGGTTCAAGTGAACCAATTGGTCTTCCTGGCGAATCTCTATGTGATTGATTTAGAAGAACAAGTGTCCTCCAAGTCGGGTCTAATTTTACTTGGGAGATCATTTTTGAAGATGGCTAGAACGAATATTGATGTGTGTGCGGGAAGCTTAACAATGGATTTTGATGGGGAAACAATAAGTTTCAATATCTATGATGCTATGAGATATCCTAGTTATGTTTCATCTTTGTGTTTTGTGGATTTTGTCGAACCATTCACCCAAGAATTGTTTGAGTTGTCTAATGGTGACATGTTGGAGATGATTTTAAGCAAAGGATTTTATTGTGGAAAATTAGCCAAGAAGTTGAAGCTCTACTCGTTAGACCCGGAAGTTGAAAGATTGGTTAACAATTTGGAGATCAAGAAAATCACTCAATTCAGTGTGAAGCAAATTGAGTTACCTCAAATCCACACAATATTGCCACCCTCCCGTGTTCAACCACCGAAACTAGAATTGAAAGTCCTAGCTCAACAATTGAAATATGCGTACTTGGGAAACAACGAGACTCTTTCGGTCATCATTTCTACCCACTTAACTGACTGTGAAGAAAACCAACTTCTCAAGGTGTTGAAGGAAGATAAAGAAGCAATGGGTTGGACAGTTGTAGATATCAAGGGATTGAGCCCCTTCACTTGTATGCACAAGATCTTGATGGAGGATGAATGCAAGCCGGGTCGGGATGTGCAAAGAAGATTGAACCCGCCTATGATGGAAGTTATGAAGAAAGATATTTTGAAGCTCCTTGATGCAGGGATGATCTATCCAATCTCGGATAGCAAGTGGGTGATCCTAGTGTATGTTGTGCCAAAGAAGACGGGAATCACGGTGGTCGAGAACAATAAAGGTATGATGGTCCCCACCCGCATGCAAAATGGGTGGAGAGTATGCATTGACTACCGCAAGCTCAAAGCAAGCAAAAGAAAACATCATTTTCCATTGCCTTTCATTGACCAAATGTTAGAAAGGTTGGCCAGAAAATCTCACTATTGTTGTCTCGACGGGTACTCCGGTTTTCACCCAATCCCGGTGGCACTGGAAGACCAAGAAAAGACAACATTTACATGTCTAGTTGGCACTTTTGCATACCGGAGAATGCCATTTGGATTGTGTAACACCCTGGACACTGTCCAACGTTTCATGATTAGTATCTTTTCAGAATATGTTGAAAACATAGTTGAGGTTTGTATGGATGACTTTAGGGTATATAGGAACTCGTTTCAAGAATGTTTGACCAACCCACCAAAATCTTAAAAAGATGCATTGAAACGAATTTAGTTCTAAATTTTGAGAAATGCCATTTTTTGGTAAGTTAAGGTCTTATTTTAGGTCACATTGTGTCTAAGAAAGGAATTAAGGTAGATAAGGCCAAAATAGATCTTATTCAAAGCTTACCTTACCCGATTTGTGTTCGGGAAGTTCGTTCTTTTTTGGGCCACGCAGGTTTCTACCGAAGGTTTATCAAGGATTTTTCAAAGATAACAACACTAATGTGCCAACTCTTACAAAAGGATGTTGATTTTGAGTTCAATGACGCATGCAAAGAAGCTTTCGACAAGCTCAAAGAGTTTCTTACATCTGCTGCTATCATGAAAACACCAAATTGGGATCTCCCCTTCGAGATCATGTGTGATGCAAGCAACTATGCTATAGGTGCCATTTTGGGTTAAAAGAGTGGAAAAGCCTCCCATGTGATTTACTATCCATCGACAACACTAGACAATGCTCAAAGAAACTACTCTACCACGGAGAAGGACCTATTGGCCATAGTGTTCACTTGGGAGAAGTTTATACAATACCTACTCGGTACCAAAGTCATAGTGTATTCGGAACACACGATACTCAAGTACTTGATGACAGAGAAACATGCAAAACCAAGACTCATCCGGTGGATCCTACTATTGCAAGAATTATATTTGGAGATTTGGGACAAGAGTGGAAGCAAGAACCTTGTTGACGACCACCTAAGCCGGATCACTTCAAATGAGACTCTTTTCCCGTTGCAGGACGAGTTTTCGGATGAGCATCTCTTTTCCCTTACTCAATCTATTCCTTGGTATGCCACTATCATTTACTTCTTGGTCATGAAAATGTATCCCGACACATTCACCCATGCTCAAAAAGACAAACTAAAAAGTGATGCAAAGTATTATGTGTGGGATGAACCTTATTTGTGGAAACATTGTCCTGATCAAATCATCAGGAGATGTGTGCCCCAACAAGAACATCAATCTATTTTGCAATTTTGTCATGAATTTCCTTGTAGGGGACACTTTGAACCTAGCCGAACCTTGAGAAAGGCTCTTGAGTGTGGACTATTTTGGCCAACCATGTCACACGATTGTTACTTGTTTTGTAAAAGTTGTGAACGGTGCCGAAGGACGGGGAATATTTCACAAAAGAACCAAATGCCAAAAATCCAATCCTTATTTGTGAAGTTTTTGACGTATGGGGGATTGATTTTATGAGCCCATTTCCCGTCTTATTTGGCAATGTTCATATTTTTCTCGCGGTTGACTATGTCTCTAAATGGGTTGAGGCCGAAGCCACAAGATTGAATGATGCCAAAACGATTATCGACTTTGTAAAATCTAACGTATTTGTAAGATTTGGTGCGCCTAGGGCTTTGATTAGTGATCGAGGGACGCATTTCTGCAACAAGAAGATGAAGGCTTTATTGAAGAAGTACAATGTGACCCATCGCGTCTCAACCGCCTACCACCCTCAGACGAACGGTCAAGCGGAAGTTTCAAATCATGAGGTGAAGAGTATTCTTGAGAAAACAATGAATGCGACAAGAAAGGATTGGAGTTTGGGGCTTGATGATGCCTTGTGGGCCTCTTTGACCGCTTACATGACCCCGATAGAATGTACCCATTTAAGTTGGTTTTTAGAAAACCATGTCATATTCCAGTGGAATTGGAGAACCATGCATTCTGGGCGGTCAAGCAATGTAATTTCAATATTGATGAGACGGGAAAACATAGGAATTTTCAACTTCAAGACTTAGAAGAATTGAGAAATTACTCTTATGAAAACTCAAGGATTTATAAGGAGAAAACAAAACTTTTCCACGACAAGTCCATCACCTACAAACACTTTGAACCGGGACATAGGGTTTTTCTTTACCATTCGCGATTGAAGTTATGTCCTAGAAAATTGAGGTCCATATTGATAGGCCCATTTGTTATGCTAAAAGTCATTGAGCATGGAGTAGATGAAATACAAAGTGAAGAAATGGGACAAATTTTTCAAAGTCAACGGGCATCGTTTGAAGCCATTCTATGAAGGTTTTAATGCAAATGCCCTTGAAATCATCCATTTGGATGTCCCGAGGTGTTGAATCAAGCTGGAAGGACGTCTCGCCAAAGACGTTAAAAATGGGCATTTTTGGAAAACTTAATGTTTTCATGTTTTCTAATTCCGCATAAACACATTAGATAAATTCTTTTTGCATTTCCCCTTTCTTCTTCTTCCTTCTTGCAGCAAAAGAGTGTTGAATTTTAAACCCCGATGTTCATATTGGCCAAGGGCAAAGAATTAAGAAGGTTTCTGCAAGACACACGCGGTCCACGTGTACTCGAAAAGTAGTCCGCATGGGTTATAAAAACGGACTGTGTGTGTTATAAAAACGGACCGCATGTGGCCAAAAAATTTGACCGCATCATTCTTCAAATTCAGATGATTATAGAACTTTTTACGCGGACCCTGTGTGATCGGAGTCCTGTCTGCGTGAATAAACAAAGGTGGCGCATATGATCGCTGCTAAAGGACTGTGTGAAAATGCCAATTTGGGATTGTTTTAGTGCAATTCACGCGGACCGAATGTACTCCAGGGACCGTTCGCGTGAGGTGTTGACTTTCGTTAACCCATGTTTTGACCAGGTTTGAGCGCGAATTAAACTGTTGGATTAATGTCTAAGTCCATAACTATAATTGGTAAGACTTGACCCGACCCGACATGGTCCATTTGGGTTGCATGGCATCATGCATTTGGATAGACTATAATGAGAGAAATAAGACACTTATGGTTATTAATATATTATAAGTTCTAGTATATTAATAATAAGAATAATAAGATTATTTAATTAGTATTGATCAAGAATTAATCTAAGATTAATTAAGTGATCAAAAGAAGACTAATTAAATATATGGGTTGATTGTGTAAATCATCCTTGTATAGTGGGCTAATGCTCCATGGATAATCAAGTTGGGCTAAAACCCATAGGATGGTCCATGGATGCTCCATGGTGTATGTGAACCCATGGATCCAAGGAAATGGAAAGTCATGACAATTAGGGTTTACCCTAATTGTAACACTATATAAAGATCTTATTCTTGACAAAATCGGCCAACAGAGTGAGAAAAGAAAGGGCTAGCCGATTTTCATGAGTGTAGAATTCTCTCAACTTATTCCAAGTGTATTTGGTGTTGTGTGAACCATTTGAGGTGTCACGCTTGGGGCACTTGGCACTCAAGCTTCATGAAGACTTTCTACATCAAAGAGGTATGTATTCTATCTTGTTACACTCATTGTTTTGTATGCTAGATTAGGATAATACCTTGGAAGTTCTTATTTGTATGTATAATAGAGAAAACATAGATCCAAGGTATTTAGGGTTGCATGTACACTTAGGAGTGTTAGAATGCTCAAAACCCAACAATTGTATCAGAGCCTAGGCTTGTTTTCTATTATACTTGATGCAAATTGCTGAAAAATGCTGAAAACTCGATTTTCTAGCTTTCTGGGCACTGGACTCGCCGAGTCCACTGATGAACTCGCCGAGTCCATGAGTAAAATCATCCTACTCGCCGAGTAGGTTCATGCACTCGCCGAGTAGGAGCCCCAGACAGCATAAATTCGACCTTTTTGGCTGGAATTGGACTAGGAACATTACCCTAAGATGTTTTTGAACTTATAAACTTGTTTTTGATGTGGTAATGTTCATGCTAAACCAATTTCAAAGATAATTGTCAATAGATTCATGTTTTGTATTAGTTTAAGGTTTAGACTAATTACATGAAAAAGTTTGATTTGAATTATCTTGTTCTTATGAGTTGCTTAGATTAATAGAAAAGTTGAGTTAAATAGTTGTTTTCAATCCAAATTAATCTAAGAGTTGATTCTAAAATGTGTTTTTGTAACTTGTCCTCAAGTTATATGAAAAGTCACATTTAAGTTTCATAAAACTCATAATTGTTGGCAAAGGTTACAAAAAATGAAAAGTCTAGTTCTAATTAAATGGGTTTATGACTCCATAACTTGTCCTCAAGTTATGGAGGACCAAGAGTCTCTTCATTAAATAATAAATAAATAAAAAAAGTGTAACCTTAATTAATTCCATAAGTTATAAAATAAAGGAAAAAGTTAATTCTTTTATTAGTTTAAAGTCTTCCATAACTTGGCCTCAAGTTATGGAACTTGAAGAGTTTTTGGATTAAAACTACTTTAAACACATAAGTTATGGAATTAATTAGTTTTGAATAGTTTCAAAACTTGCCCTCAAGTATTGGAATTTGAAAAGTTTTCACTTATGACTACTTTAATTCCAAGTTAGCCCTTAGAGTTTTAAAGAGTTAAAATTCAACCCTTATACTTTATAATATTATAAGTTAATAATATATATATATATATATATATATATATATATATATGTATAAGAATAAAGTCAGTCTTACCGCTAGTACGCCTCATTCACGAAGCCGGTCTATAAGGTGGGTATAAGGTTGTTGCCTATAAAATGGCAACTTAATGGGTGTCCACTCTCACCCACCGCTTGCTTGACTGGTGGAGGGTCGTTAGCCGAACGGGTTTGACAGGACTAGAATTCTCCTTTCATTAAAAGTATTAATGATAAATACTAAGTAACTATAATCTTAATAATACCCAATCTTAGTTACTTAGGAAAAGGTGAATAAGGTGCTAATCCATGAAATTACACTTTGCACTTTGTTTAAGTCGGTTAGTAGAGCGTGTGTGGTTAACTGGCATACTAACTCGTATTTAACAAGGTAGGTAAAGGGTAACTTAATGTTTATCATAGTATCCATGGAGCGTGTGTGGTTAACCGGCACATCGATTGAGGGGTAAACACTTAAGGGTACCAAGTAATTTGCATGGTTACTTCACACCTTGTTTTGTGATCCTCCGCATCCCAGTCACAAAACCTGAAGGGCACACTCGAGATTGAAACATGCCTTTGAACAGTTCAATGAATCTCAAAGATCTAGGAGTTTCAAAACCAATTAAAACCTAATATATATTTCGTTTATCTTGGTGGAAATTGGTGAATCGTCATTCACCTACCTTCAATTATTTTATAGCTTGGAGTACGGCATACCTCTTCTAAGTTATAAAATAGTTTGTAGGGTCCTAGCCTTAATATTTCATATTGGGTGTCATATTAAGGACTTAAGATCAACTATCTTGAATATCTCCCAAAAGATGTCTGGTTTAGACATTTATGATCTTCCCAAATCTCTTGAAACAAGCTTTGCTAAACGAAGATGATGTCCCTTGGAAATCATACTTCATTCACCTCCTCCAATTATTCTCCCTAACCCACAAGTTCTTGAAAAGTTTAAGGTCACTCAGGCCCTATTGGCAAGGCAAGATCTAGGTGTGGTCACATCTTGGAGATGTAGTCACATATTGACAAGCCAGGAGTGTTGGGTGTCAAAGTCTTGTGAAAGTTGGTGGTTCAATCACTTTCTAAGTCACATAGTGAGTTCCTTTGGGACACCTATGAAATAGACTATGACAAGACCCTTAATGATCTTATCTTTTTGTTAAGATCAACTTCCTTAAAACTTGATGGACATTGACAATAGTGACATAGGAAATCCAGGAAAGCATTCTCTTCCTAATGGAAAGGGATCAGCCATAGTCAACTCGGTTGACCAAATGGTAAAGAGAAAAGCTAAGTCTGTGATAGTCCCGTGTACCATTATCAAAGGGTCCATATGTTTATATTGCCAAAGAAAGGGGCATTGGTTGCGAAGCTGCCAAATTTACCTAAGGATGTTAATGTCAATAAGTTTGACACTACTTCAGGTAAAGTCCACTATCTAACTCTGCAAAGTTTCTATTATGAGATTCTTGATACATGATGCGACTGGGTCACATGGTGATGTTTTAAGAATCAAAGAAAAGTGAAGAAACTTAAAGAAATAATATGCTGAATCTGATGGCGTAGATGGATTTCTATCGCATAGTTTGAAGATCGGATACTTGAGCTACTTCTTAGGAGTTATGAGATATTGCTTAGGAATAGATAACAACAAGTTTTCATATGGATTGTAAGGACAAGTTTTTCCGCAAAGTTTTAAAATAAAAGAAAATTTTTGATTTTAATTATTTTAAAATATCCTTACAATGGCATTTGAGGAAAAATTGTTGCTTATATGATTTCGTTAATAGCAAGAGTGGAAATATGAAATTGATTCTGTCATTTGTGGTAATGTCTAAATTACCAAATAAAGGAAGATTCTCATCACCCAAGTTTCATTTGGACCGGAACTTGGAATCATGCAAGTTGTATAGCATGATGAATGAGAACTTTCAAGTATTGGAAAATTAAGACTAATTACTTGTTCACATGGATGTGTGAGTCAAGTGAAGGACTAAGGGATCGAGTACACATTCTTGTGCACTGGTCAAGTCCACCACAAAAGATTGATAAAACTATTCGTTATAGTTTACAAAAGCTTAGTAAACATGATTATACTTACAATCTTAAGTGTAACTCTGAGACATTGGAAAAAGGTTCCAATGTATGATAGAGCGAATAAGAAGAATCAAATTAGGCAAAAGGATAAAAGTTTCTCAAATCTGAAAAGATAAGAGAGTACTTTAGTATCAATTTTGTGATCATCTTAATGATTAAGAAACCATAGCACAATTAGTTCTCTAAGGAAATCTTAGTGCATTCTTATGACTAAGAAGAGGGATCTTGAATTGTTGAAATGGTTAAATCAAAAAGATGAGTCATACTTCGTTCCAATACAAGTCTTAGAGTCATACTCCAAGATTATAACTTGAGTGACATGTCTTAAAGAAGGTTTAAAACACTTGTCAAATGTAAGAGTAAAAGTTTTCTACTCTTGTACATTTGAAATTGGTAAGTTGTGATGTTTTGGATAAAAACAAAAGACCATCTTAGGCCAATTGTGTGAAGTGGTTGTCTTGGTTAGAATCCACACTATCTCTTGGATGTTTGACAAGGGAGTCTTATAGGTCAAGAGGACAGTGGGAGTCTTAAAGGTCTTGAAAGTCTCAAGAACTAATCAAGAATAAAACCTGAAGTTCTTCACTAGCACACGACTTGAGGTTTATAACCTATCGTGTTGACATATTCTGTGCCCATTCCAGTTAAAGTTGGCTTTGCATATGAGTTCTTAGAGTTCTCAATGTGTTGCACAACAACTTGGAAGCAATGGCAGGCCCTTGAGCTGCCAGGTGGCTAGAAGTTAAGATTGAGTATAATCCATGTGAGTTTGGATTTGTCATTATCCTTGTCTTGTGACAATGGTTTTGACAATTCACATGGATAAGAACACATACACCATAAAAATCTAAGTGTCATAAGGTTTCTCTCCGATTTATGAAAATGATGGTGAGGAAACACTTTCACTAAGTAGATTTTAGCTAGATAGCAATTGTAATATTTGCATTCTCAAAGTCGTTAGTGGAGCGTGTGTGGTTTACCGGCACACTAACCTGGACTTGTGAGAAGTGGAAAAAAGGTCTAATCATTATGATTACGGCATCCCTCTTCATAATTGTTTAGACACACAAGCGTGCTATCTAAGGGAAGCTGTATGATTTTGATAAAGTCTTATCAAAACAATCTTGTATCAGAAATCTGAACTTTGGTAAGAAAGTCAGCTGATTTCTGAGTACATGTCAAAGCTAGTGGGAGCATAAGTGTTATGCTAATAATCATCATGTTAGTGGGAGCATGATAATTATGATAAAGGTTGCAAGTTAGCAATGTTAATTATAGAAAACAAAATTCAATTGGGAAAAAGGTTGTTTTGCTATAATTAAGGGAGAGGAAATTATACTTCATCTCAAATCTATAAGCTTAGATCGTGAGGTTTTAATCGTTTAGTCAAGGATATATATATATATATATATATATATATATATATATATATATATATATATATATATATATATATATGAATTTCATGTTGGAATGGCTCAACATAAGGAAATTTTGTATATGGGTCCATTATTTGTGTTCTAAATTTCGATTATGATTATGGCATCCCTTTTCATAATCTGAATTATGAGAACTTGGCAAATTGAAATGGAAATGTTATAGCAAAAGACTGGTTTATTCTTTTTGTGAGACATCATGAATCGTGTCCCATATGCTTGGGATATAGGATCGATTACATGTGCTATATTCATCCTTTCTAAAATTTTCCAAATGCCTGGGGCATTAAGAAGGGAAAAGGTTTAGAACTGGATATGACTAAAAGGATTAAACAATTGTCGAGGACAATCTAAGGTTTACCAAAGATTGGGTGCTCAAGGATAGTTGGAAGTATAGGGATAATTTTGGAAGGACCATATTGACATAGTCTGTAAGGAGGCAACTCTTGTTCAGAAGTGATAGTCAAAATGGAATCTGGAAATGTTTCAAAGTTAGAAATTTTCAATCTGTTTAAGATTAGGAAACTTAGTGCAAGAAGGATGTTTCCAAGGAGCTGATCCCCTTTGGAATACTCTGTAATGATTTTTGTCAAGTCTTTCTGACTTTGTGAATAATCATTACAAGAGGATCAATGCATATAAGTTTAGAATCTAACAGATTTCAGTAAATGACATGAATTTGGAATTCTTGCATTTGCAGTAAGGATTTGGGACTGTGAAAAGAGAATCATTGAAGTTATGTTCAATTGATCTAGTTCACAAAGTAAAGATCATAGACAAACATAGTATGCATACTTGGTGTATGGAATGACTAGTGTTTAGAAAAAAACATAGTGTACATGCTTGGATCATGGGACAACTATTGTTTTAAATTCAAGAATAAAGTTGATAGTTGAAACAGTATACAATGAATAATATGTAATCATATGGTGATAAATAAAAGGTGTTTTATTTATGTTCATAGGTTTTGATACCATATTGGATTCAATTATTGTTGTGTTTCACTTTGCATGTTTTGACTTCCCGAATAAACTAGGTTATTCTTCCAGAATGACTAAGTTATTCAAACCATCCACAGTCGGTCATATGTTGGAAGTAGATATGAATTAAGACTGTCATGGGTTGGCTTGTAGAGGTCTAAGGTGTTGGACAAAGGGCTACAACACTCATGAGTGCTCATAAGTTCTGAGTATTGGATTCAACCTACGCTCATTGGAATCACTTCATGGATTTTATCACGAGTGATCATGAGACGATAATATCTTATATTCTTCAAACATAGAGATATGAGTTGTTACTATGAGTTGGTTGTACATTGATTGCACGAAAACGCATTTGGTAACTCGGTGCTATAAAACGTGTCTTTGTGTATGATTCAACAAGTAGTAGAACAAGCCATATGACTCGAAGTTTATCCATTACTTTTACTTTCTGGATAAAAGCGATATCTGTGGGCCCCTCGATGATTTGATGATGACAAATGGAAGTACTCGGCCGAGCCAGGACTGATTTGATTTGTTCAATTAGTCAGTCGTCATAAATCGGAAATCAGGAAACAACAAATGGACAGAGAGAATGATTATAATCCATGTCTCAATCCGTATGATATCTAGAATGGAGGAATATATGATCCCTTATCTAATGGACAAGTCACTGACAAAGGTTAGAGTTCATCTACAAGGTCAGAGTTCGACAGAAGCTTTTGAGAGCTACGATTGCCAGTTGGTTCCTGAAGTCATACGCAATAATAGTTTTAGACTTATCCAAGTGGGAGACTGTTGGATTAATGTCTAAGTCCATAACTATAATTGGTAAGACTTGGCCCGAACCGACATGGTCCATTTGGGTTGCATGGCATCATGCATTTGGATAGACTATAATGACAGAAATAAGACACTTATGGTTATTAATATATTATAAGTTCTAGTATATTAATAATAAGAATAATAAGATTATTTAATTAGTATAGATCAAGAATTAATCTAGGATTAATTAAGTGATCAAAAGAAGACTAATTAAATATATGGGTTGATTGTGTAAATTATCCATACTTGTATAGTTGGCTAATGCTCCATGGATAATCAAGTTGGGCTAAAACCCATAGGATGGTCCATGGATGCTCCATGGTGTATGTGAACCCATGGATCCAAGGAAATGGAAAGTCATGACAATTAGGGTTTACCCTAATTGTAACACTATATAAAGATCTTATTCTTGACAAAATCGGCCACTAAATTGAGAAAAGAAAGGGCTAGCCGATTTTTATGAGTGTAGAATTCTCTCAAGTTATTCTGTGACAACCCGAAATTTCCATTCTAATCAAACCATTTTAATCCAATAGAAGTAGAGCAGTTGCAGTGAAAATTCAGACTTATGGTATAAGTTTGGAAATTTTTAGGGATTTACACCTAAGGAGTTATTAGGAGAGTGGATGCACTAGGATTTTGGGCAACACTGTAATTCCATTACTCTAGGTCATTAGAATCCATTCCGAGAATAGAAATATTTTCTGCCAAAAATCTCAGGACTATAAATAGAATTCTGAACCAAATTGGTTCATTAGTTGAATTCCAATTTGAGAAAAGCCAATTTCTCTCTCACGGATCTTCGGGTTTTCATCCCAGATTGTGAGTCTACTTTCGTAGATGTGTTTTAATACTTGTTATATGTTTAATAACATTATTTACATGTCCAAAACACAAGATCCGGGAGCTTACGGCCCAAGAACGTTCTTGGGGTGTAAACTCCAAAACAAGGCCTAAAAGCTATCTAGTCCCATTTCTGTGTTAGGCAACTAGTTAAGGACTTTATGTATGAACATTAGAGGCTAGAAATCAATCAAAACCATTTAGTTTTAGGAGTTTACGGCCAAGGAACATCTCTTGGGCCGTAAACTCCAAGTGAAGGCACAAATGAGTGCCTAATGCTCCCTTAGCCTTAAAACAAAAACCTAGGAGCCTTAAACTCATGCTTATTACCAACAAAACAATTAGAAATCATTTCTAGAAGGGAGTTTACGGCCAAGAAGCTCCTTAGGCCGTAAACTCCAAGTTTAAGTGCCAAAATCCTTTCAAACACTTCCTGAGGCTTGGACTCTATTTTAGGCAAATACCTTAATGTGTTTAGGACCTAGGAAACATCAGAAAAGCACAAGTATTGAAGATTTTACGTCCAAGAGTGGTTCTTGGGCCGTAAACTCCCATAAAGGGGTCAAAGGACACCCTAGACACTTCCTTAGGCCATGAGACAATTTGGGCATGTACCTAGATGAGTTATGGAGTAGCTAAAACATTTAGAACCCCATGTGTGAGGGAGTTTACGGCCCAAAGGGTTCCAAGGCCGTAAACTCCATAAAATGGTACCATTTAGTGCCATAAACCCTCCTAAAGCCAAGTACTAAGGTCTAGATTTGTTCCTAGAAATGTTTGAGACTTGAAAGCACCATGAGAACCCTCCCAAGGGAGTTTACGACCGTAAACTCCAAGGGAATAGGGTCTTTGGGCCGTAAACTCCCCAAAGGAGTCAATATGGTGCCCAAAAACTTGTATAGCCTAGAAACAATTCCCCACTAGAGTTGTGATAATTCTAGGCTCCATTTCAAGACTTGGTTGAGAGTTTACGGCCAGGAGCTTACTCCCCTGGGCCGTAAACTCCAATGAAAATGGTCATTTGACCTTAAACTTCCATTAGGGGCATTGCACTCCTTTGTTGCAACCCATTAGCCTCCTAGCACTTGACCAAAAGTGTTGTCCTCGCGTTAAATGTTTATACTTGTATAATTAGTGATAAAATCTCTAATTATTTATATACATATGTCTTCATATGTAATTAGGATCATTGTGTGTGTCTAAGTCTTCACTTGACACCAAGCACTTGTCTGATCCTTCCATACGGTAACAGCCCGTTCAATTCCAGTCACTTACTGCAGGTGAGTTCATACCCCTTAACTAATGTTTGAAACTATTTTAAATGTTTTATGGGGGGATACAAGTAGAATCATGCTACTTATTATGTCAATCACATGTGATTAGTAAGTAGGATTATATTACTTATTATATCAATCACATGTGATTAATATACAGCATTCAAATGATTTGGCTACTCATTAGCCATTTTACCAAATAGTTTCCTTCAAATGATTTTTATAAACATTTTATATGTTTTAAACTCCTTATTAAACTGTACCTCTTACTCTGTATATCATATTTCAAACTTATTTACAACTGTGTTTCAAACAAATGTTTCCTTATACTTAAACTGTTTTATCAAACTTATGCCTTCAAATTCTTTTATAGATTGACATCAAGTCGATCTTTTCTTAAAATAATATTTCTGTTTCAAATATCTTACGAAACTTATTTATGTTTTTATATTATAAATTGCATGCCCATATATGTATAGATGTATAAATAATGTTTAAAGGGATTAGGAAGGCCATCCGCCCTATTTCCTTTTTCTCGATTTGGATGTGGTCTGGTGGGATTTCGGGTGACCATCCGAAGGTCGTTTCCATATTAACTATATATCAAATATACATATATAGACATAAAAGTACTTCCATATTCATACGTACTAGACACATCATTAGTAAGTTACCATCGGGGTAACACAGGGTCATACTATTACATATACAACTATACTAGGAAGAGAACATATACAACTATACTATGAGAACATATACAACTATACTATGAGAACATATACAACTATACTAGGACGAGAACATATACAACTATACTAGGACGAGAACATATACAGCTATACTAGGACGAGAACATATACAACTATACTAGGACGAGAACATATACAACTATACTAGAACGCTTACATTACTATACTTGCTAGGTAGAGAGCACGTACATTACAGCTAGAACAGTTCGTTATACTACATATACGAGAATACGTTAATTAATGTGATTTAAATCGGAGTATGACTTAAAACCTCATGACTTGAGTTGCGGCCAGAGTCTCTTGGAGGGGGAGCGTGAGTTTGCGTATAGATCTATGCTGGATTGACAATCCTACACCCTGTTGCTCGCTAGAGCCGGACCTGCAGGTCTGCAGGTGCGAAACGTCATTCCGTTATTACGACCATTCGTATGTCGTTGTTACTAGTCGATAGTATGGTGCAATTTATCACAGAATGCCTTAGCCTAAAATCCGGTTTAAGGTAGTTAGTACGGTAGTAGTCCTTTTAGAGCTACGTTTTAGTACTACGCTAATTTTTCCATTACATATTTTTAGTGATAACCTCACTTAAACATAAATGTACAAACTATATTTTTGGAAAATGATAGTTATACTTTGTAAAAATACGTACTCTTACAAGAGACACACACACAGAATAGTTAGGTCTTGGTAGAAGACACCTTCATATACTAGAAGGAATTATAGGGATTCTAGGGTTTTTCAAACACTTACAAATTCTTACAATACATAGACTTACAAATACTTACAATTCATATACACTTACAAATTCTTACATACAAATTAAGCCACTAAATACTTATGATCTCACCAGCTTCAAAGCTGATACCCGGTTTCAAAATTACTTGTATCCTCAGGTCATCATAGACAGGTACCGATGCAAGGAGAAAGGAAGATGGAGCTTATTCAAGACTTATCTTTCATTTTGATTTATGCTTTAGTGTTTATCAAAATTTCACAGAATACAATTGTATAATAATTATTTTATTAATGCGATGGATGATGTTGTTGCTTGTTTACTACTTTACATTGTTGTTGATATTATACATGACGTCCTCCGCCCCAGAACGTTTCCGCCGTTCTTGGTTTTGGGGTGTGACAGATTGGTTTCAGAGCATTGTTTATAGTGAATTAAGTATATCAACCCATAAAAGATATACTAACTATAAATACATAAGGGATTAAAAATACTCTGACCGAGAGTTTATACTTTAAATAATAAAATATTTAATAAAGTATACGTGCTGCATTCATACTAAAATCAGTGTTACTAGGACAGTACAAAAGAATTACGATTGTTGGACAACACAAGTGGGCTTAGAGACATATGGTCAAAACTGGGAAGATATAGCCTGATCGCCTATATTATCCGAGGGTTGACTAGCATCTGCCTAAGTTTAATTGTGCGGACGCAACACTGCTAAAATCTTACCAACCGTACCACAATGATAACAATAGAACATAACATTAAAATTTAAAATACTATAGGAGTATTTGGTGTTACTATAAGTACATTATACTTCAGAACTAAAACGGGATCTTCATTATTAAGTTGATGGTTGCTAAGTGGATACACTGAGGCTATATGTAATTAGGATGTTATAGACTTAGAATCTGCAATAATTTTGCCTTACCCCTATTCTGTGTGAATTTGGAATTAAGGTCACTTATTCGAAGGTCTATCCTATTTAGATTACACATAGTTGGTATGCACTTCACAAATAGCGATGTAACTAATGAAGGTTTTCTAAATAATTATCCTTTTACCCTAAATTCTCGCATAGAAATCATAACTGGACTCCATCCCCTTGACAACCAGTATCTTCCGAACGAAGTCATAGCTGGTTGGTTTGGAGAATAACCAGAGAATGATCATCCTATCCCCTTGAATGATCACCATGATGAAGACCTTTCCAATTCCTAACCCTCGTCCGGCTTTTTCATGGCCCGACCCTGAGTGAGTGGAATGCTTGGAAATATGGAGCCAAGGACAAGATCAGCCCATGCCATTTAATGGCGACCGAAGCTTTTACGACTTGAGCAATGAGGGCTTAGCAGATATAGTCTTGCCAATCTTGGTCCGCTGAGTGGCCTGAAATGAGATTCAAGGCACGACAGCCCTACATCAGATTACAGAAGTAGTCGCCTATGCTAGAATGCATACCCTCCACACCATTCATCTAGAAGATGCTCATGAGAGATCAGAGAGAAACCATGAAACCCTACCGCAAGCACTGGCTGAATCACGAGCCGAAGTCATAGAGCTCCGAGTACGCCAGATGGTGTGCGAAAGACACCTACTTGACGTGGAACATCAATTGGCTGAACTAAGAGTTCACCAGAGAGTTGACCGTCGCCAGTAGTAGACGCTTTACCTTATTTCCTTATTAATAGTGATCGTGTTTTCTGTCTATGCCCGATGTGGCATTTTCTATGAAATTATCTTGTACCGTAAGTACTTTAGTTAGATCTTTATGCTGTCAGGAACTATCTTCTGTGGATATGATGTAAGACCTTTACAAGGTCATTTTCCTGAACCTTTACATCGTGAATATCAAAGATATTGACAGCCGGCTAACTTTTGTTTCATTCTTCATTCAAGTACTCTTATCATTCTTTCATTAGAGTCTATCTGAATCATGCTTTAGTCAAGTCATTGGGACTATAGTAATTTAGCTCTAGGGACATTTCCAAGTCTCTTTCAGTGGTTGGATCTTGTTATTCACCAATCCACGATACCTCAGCTCGAACGACAAACGTCTTGAGACCATTCTACGAACATACTCCCATTCCGTACTAGGACTGCATCATAGGGATGTAGGTCAAACCTTCGCGAACATACTTTCATTCTTTACTAGGACTGCATCATAGGGATGTAGGTCAAACTTTCGAGATCATACTCTTACTCTTTACATGAACAATCTAAGTACATCAGGGTCAACCAAAATGCTCACAAAATCCATATCTTTCGTGTTACAGAATCATGTCGTCATCCGGAAACAACCAGCCAAGCAACGAGACCTCTACTTTTCCCATGGACGCCGCTACCTTTCAAACAACAGTTACAGCTGCCGTAGTGGCTGCCGTAACCGCGGTCCTTGCGCACCGTAGCGCTAACAACACAGTCAATGCTGCTGATGGGAATGAAGTTTCCAATCGTAGTATCCATCCAAGAGGTCATCAAACGATAACGGCCTCATGCCCGCAAAGCCAAAAATCAAAGAACAAGAAACGGAAGCGTCAAACTCAAAAACAATACAAGAAACCCCGAAAACTTCCCATGCAACAACAGCAAGCGGAAACCTCTGCCACCCCAGTACCGAGCAGACCATACAAAGGAACACTCCCAAATTGCGACCGGTGCAACTACCACCACGAGGGAATTTGTTGAGCCTTACAATGCAAAAATTGCAACAAGATGGGGCACAGTGCTCGTTTCTGTAGAACTACCTCCACCACTAGAACAAGCCTAGTTTACTATAATTGTGGTGAGTTTGGGCACTATAAAAGAGATTGCCCGAAGAAGGAAATCAAGGAAAGAACCCGCATCCCCATAAATCCCACTTGACACTTCACTTCTACCACCAGTGTTGGTGTTGTCCAGATATGTCACCAATGCGGTGAAATTTGACACTTCAAGAGAGATTGCCCGATAACCAAGAACTCGGGTGTTGATGGGAAGATCCTTAGGATCACAGCTGCAGGAGAGCCTACTACGGAAACCACATTAATGTAATTAAGGCGTTTCGTTGTAACAGACTTATAAACTACTTAAAACTAGTGCAACTAGAGTCTTACCTTTTGCGAGATCCTGTCTGCATAGGAATTCTCGTGCTGCGTATACTTGTCATTTGTAGTATATCTTATTCGCAGCAATAGTCTTGTGGTAAATCTAAAGTACTATAACTCTGTTCATGGTTGCACAGTTGTGTTTTGTCTGTAACAGTCTTATGTTTAATTCTAATGTCTTTAAAGTTTCTGTATGATTCCGACATTATCATACAATCAGATTCAATTTGATCGACACCAAAACAGCTTCATACGTACACCTCTTTCTTCTAGATCACTTTTCCAGCGAAGCCGTCATGTCAGAATGCCGAAGTACTCATGCCAGGAGTACCTCTTAGTTATTTTCTTTCCGAAGAAATCCCCGAAGTACCACTCGTGCAGTACGTCAAGTCCAATCCAAGGATTCATGCGATTGATCTATCACTGAGGAAGGTATACGTAAGAGTTATATATAATCAAGCTTCTACAGGTTTAGAATTGATGATTCAACTTTAACTTCTTTTTCCCCGATGGGATGTGAGCTTAAAGAAGAATCAGTTATTCGACTACCTTTTCAACCTTAATTATATGCGACTCGTATACCCGAAATTGTGATGGTGAAACCATGTATGAATTCTAGTAAGAACTTCAGGACGGAGAACTGCTTAAGCCTACGAGAAATCACATCGGCATGTGGACAAACTTAGAACCCAATACGACTCTCGTAAACAGATCGCCCTATAGTTTAACACCTACGAAGATACAAGAACAGTCCGGACAACTTAGCAAACTACACAGAAATAGAATTAGAAGACTAGGTTTCTCACCCTAGAGAACCCCGGTCATATTCTTCCAGAGATCGACGGATTGCATCATATGTGCCTCGGATATCGAGGAATCCGTCAAGATTTTCATAGAAATCGTTATCTCTGCCTCGCATAGACAAAAGGGTTGAGCAAACGCAAGGAAAGAAACTACTTCCAGGAATGGATCTGAAATCCGAATATCACCAGTTCGAGTGTTAGGGAAGGATGTCCGGGAGACTATCTCCTGAACTCGATACGGACACTTCGAGTTCGTAGTGATACCTTTCGGATAGGACCAATACGCCCATAATTTTCATGAGCTAAATGAATAGCGTTACGTCTTTCTTACTTGGATCGATTTGCCATTTCTCCATGTAATGACTTACTTATCTGCCCTTGTAGTAAGAAGAAAACCCATGAAAACATTTCCTACAGAGGAACTTTTAGCAAAGTTCTCTAGGCACGAGTTTTGAAATTGAAGAGTCAAATTTCTAGGACACACTGTTAGTAATGTGGGAAATTTTGAGTACTCTTTCAATTTGTCAAAAACCATTGAGCATTTATTGACACCAGAGACGCCGACAGTTTTTCGCCAGATTCTAGGTCTTACCGACCTACCGTCTTAGTTCATTCAGAACTCTTCGCAAGCTACAGAAACTCGTACGACCTTGACCCAGCAAGGGGTGGCCTTTGACTGGGAAGTTACGCAAGAAAAGGAACCTTTGAAATTCCAAGTGAGTGACCAAGTTCTTTAGGATAACTCACTCTGGGAATGGCTTAATAGGCTTCGTAAGGCGTGGAAAGCTAAATCCAAGTTAGACAGGACCTCCGAGATTCTTATCAGAATCGGTCCTGTGCCTCGCACAAACTAGACCTACTCCGCAAACTCAGTAACGTACAATCTACACTTCGCATCTCGATCGTGAAACCATACCTTTCCATTAGGACTCTTGCAAGTCCACTCGTCGAGATCCTCGCCTTCGTACTAGAACCGTAGTGACCCTCGACCGAGAGGTCAAGCGAACAAAGCAACGCCGTCGCCAGTTAGTGAAGGTTTGTTGGAATGCAAACCGAGAGCCCGATATCACTTAAGTGCGCTAGAACCAATCGATTAGGAAGTTTCCTCCTCATGACTCGATCATTCGTGCATACTTCCTTGCCTAAATTCTAATTTCGGGACGAAATTCCCTTTAACAGGGGGATGATGTGACAACCCGAAATTTCCATTCTAATCAAACCATTTCAATCCAATAGAAGTAGAGCAGTTGCAGTGAAAATTCAGACTTATGGTATAAGTTTGGCAATTTTCAGGGTTTTACACCTAAGGAGTTATTAGGAGAGTGGATGCACTAGGATTTTGTGCAGCACTGTAATTCCATTACTCTAGGTCATTAGAATCCATTCCGAGAATAGAAATATTTTCTGCCAAAAATCTCAGGACTATAAATAGAATTCTGAACCAAATTGGTTCATTAGTTGAATTCCAATTAGAGAAAAGCCAATTTCTCTCTCACGGATCTTCGGGTTTTCATCCCAGATTGTGAGTCTACTTTCCTAGATGTGTTTTAATACTTGTTATATGCTTAATAACATTATTTACATGTCCAAAACATAAGATCCGGGAGCTTACGGCCCAAGAACGTTCTTGGGGTGTAAACTCCAAAACAAGGCCTAAAAGCTATCTAGTCCCATTTCCGTGTTAGGCAACTAGTTAAGGACTTTATGTATGAACATTAGAGACTAGAAATCAATCAAAACCATTTAGTTTTAGGAGTTTACGGCCAAGGAACATCTCTTGGGCCGTAAACTCCAAGTGAAGGCACAAATGAGTGCCTAATGTTCCCTTAGCCTTAAAACAAAAACCTAGGAGCCTTAAACTCATGCTTATTACCAACAAAACCATTAGAAATCATTTCTAGAAGGGAGTTTACGGCCAAGAAGCTCCTTAGGCCGTAAACTCCAAGTTTAAGTGCCAAAATCCTTTCAAACACTTCCTAAGGCTTGGACTCTATTTTAGGCAAATACCTTAATGTGTTTAGGACCTAGGAAACATAAGAAAAGCACAAGTATTGAAGAGTTTACGGCCAAGAGTGGTTCTTGGGCCGTAAACTCCCATAAAGGGGTCAAAGGACACCCTAGACACTTCATTAGGCCATGAGACAATTTGGGCATGTACCTAGATGAGTTATGGACTAGCTAAAAAATTTAGAACCCCATGTGTGAGGGAGTTTACGGACCAAAGGGTTCCAAGGCCGTAAACTCCATAAAATGGTACCATTTAGTGCCATAAACCCTCCTAAAGCGAAGTACTAAGGTCTAGATTTGTTCCTAGAAATGTTTGAGACTTGAAAGCACCATGAGAACCCTCCCAAGGGAGTTTACGGCCATAAACTCCAAGGGAATAGGGTCTTTGGGCCGTAAACTCCCCAAAGGAGTCAATATGGTGCCCAAAAACTTGTATAGCCTAGAAACAATTCCCCACTAGAGTTGTGATAATTCTAGGCTCCATTTCAAGACTTGGCTGAGAGTTTACGGCCAGGAGCTTACTCCCCTGGGCCGTAAACTCCAATGAAAATGGTCATTTGACCTTAAACTTCCATTAGGGGCATTGCACTCCTTTGTTGCAACCCATTAGCCTCCTAGCACTTGACCAAAAGTGTTGTCCTCGCGTTAAATGTTTATACTTGTATAATTAGTGATTAAATCTCTAATTATTTATATACATATGTTTTCATATGTAATTAGGATCATTGTGTGTGTCTAAGTCTTCACTTGACACCAAGCACTTGTCCGATCCTTCCGTACGATAACAGTCCGTTCAATTCCAGTCACTTATTACAGGTGAGTTCATACCCCTTAACTAATGTTTTAAACTATTTTAAATGTTTTATGGGGGGGGATACAAGTAGAATCATGCTACTTATTATGTCAATCACATGTGATTAGTAAGTAGGATTATATTACTTATTACATCAATCACATGTGATTAATATACAGCATTCAAATGATTTGGCTACTCATTAGCCATTTTACCAAACAGTTTCCTTCAAATGATTTTTATAAACATTTTATATGTTTTAAACTCCTTATTACACTGTACCTCTTACTCTGTATATCATATTTCAAACTTATTTACAACTGTTTTTCAAACAAATGTTTCCTTATACTTAAACTGTTTTATCAAACTTATGCCTTCAAATTCTTTTATAGATTCACATCAAGTCGATCTTTTCTTAAAATAATATTTCTGTTTCAAATATCTTACGAAACTTATTTATGCTTTTATATTATAAATTGCATGCCCATATATGTATAGATGTATAAATAATGTTTAAAGGGCTTAGGAAGGCCATCCGCCCTATTTCCTTTTTCTCGATTTGGATGTGGTCTGGTGGGATTTCGGGTGACCATCCGAAGGTCGTTTCCATATTAATTATATATCAAATATACATATATAGACATAAAAGTACTTCCATATTCATACGTACTAGACACATCATTAGTAAGTTACCATCGGGGTAACACAGGGTCATACTATTACATATATAACTATACTAGGAAGAGAACATATACAACTATACTATGAGAACATATACAACTATACTATGAGAACATATACAACTATACTAGGACGAGAACATATACAACTATACTAGGACGAGAACATATACAGCTATACTAGGACGAGAACATATACAACTATACTAGAACACTTACATTACTATACTTGCTAGGTAGAGAGCACGTACATTACAGCTAGAACAGTTCGTTATATTACATATACGAGAATACGTTAATTAATGTGATTTAAATCGGAGCATGACTTAAAACCTAATGACTTGAATTGCGGCCAGAGTCTCTTGGAGGGGGAGCGTGAGTTTGCGTATAGATCTATGCTGGATTGACAATCCTACACCCTGCTGCTCGCTACATCCGGACATGTAGGTCTGCGGGTGCCAAACGTCATTCTGTTATTACGACCATTCGTATGTCGTTGTTACTAGTCGATAGTATGGTGCAATTTATCACAAAATGATTTAGCCTAAAATCCGGTTTAAGGTAGTTAGTACGGTAGTAGTCCTTTTAGAGCTACGTTTTAGTACTACGTTAATTTTTCCATTACATATTTTTAGTGATAACCTCACTTGAACATAAATGTACAAACTATATTTTTGGAAAATGATAGTTATACTTTGGAAAAATACATACTCTTACAAGAGACACACACATAGAACAGTTAGGTCTTTGTAGAAGACACCTTCATATACTAGAAGGAATCATAGGGATTCTAGGGTTTTTCAAACACTTACAAATTCTTACAATAGATAGACTTACAAATACTTACAATTCATATACACTTACAAATTCTTACATACAAATTAAGCCACTAAATACTTATGATCTCACCAGCTTCAAAGCTGATACTCGCTATCAGAATTACTTGTATCCTCAGGTCATCATAGACAGGTACCGATGCAAGGAGAAAGGAAGATGGAGCTTATTCAAAACATATCTTTCATTTTGATTTATGCTTTAGTGTTTATCAAAATTTGACAGAATACAATTGTATAATAATTATTTTATTAATGCGATGGATGATGTTGTTGCTTGTTTACTACTTTACATTGTTGTTGATATTATACATGACGTCCTCCGCCCCAGAACGTTTCCGCCGTTCTTGGTTTTGGGGTGTGACATATTCCAAGTGTATTTGGTGTTGTGTGAACCATTTGAGGTGTCACGCTTGGGGCACTTGGCACTCAAGCTTCATGAAGACTTTCTACATCAAAGAGGTATGTATTCTATCTTGTTACACTCATTGTTTTGTATGCTAGATTAGGATAATACCTTGGAAGTTCTTATTTGTATGTATAATAGAGAAAACATAGATCCAAGGTATTTAGGGTTGCATGTACACTTAGGAGTGTTAGAATGCTCAAAACCCAACATAACCCCCAAATTAACCAGCCAGCCCTTTTCTTCCTTTCTTCTTCTTCTTTTCCCTAAACTCCATTACAGCACCTCCCACTTCCAACAAAAAACTTGATTTCCCGTCCAACCGTCGGTCCGATTTGTTGCTGGAATTCTAGGCACCACCACCACCATCTCGCCACTTTCCGACCATTTTCTGGGCAATTCGGGCTGTAGAGACCCATTTTTATATGAACGGTGGATGCGGAAGAAAAATATATCGAGATTTATCGTGTATCAAAATATTAATATATGAAGAACATGATGATAATTCTTGAAAGATGAGAAAGAAAGAGATATAAAATATAATTCATGAAGAACATTGATGGGAGAGAGAAACTCTCCCTAGATGGGGAAAACCCACCAATTCTCTCTCTAGAATTACATTGAGACTAAGAGTGTATAACTAAGAAATGACCACCTCTCCCTTTATATATGATGGAGAGTAAAATACACCAACAATACAATAAACGGAAAAATACAACCTAACTAGCACTCATTATTTGTAGAGCATTTCCATGCTCCAACATTCTCTCCCTAAATGCTTACAAATGATGAGAGATAAAATAAGTGATATAAGGCTATAATACAGTAATTCGACTAGCAAGTATGGTAATAAAATGAAACATAATGAGAACAAAATGTTTAAATGTCACTGAAATTCTGAAGTGTCTATGAAGTTTGAAACTGACCATGAATCTCTAAACAATAAAGGTCTTCGGCTTCAAAGCACCACCAATGAAGCAGAAAAATAAGATCCAAATATTCAAACTAGTCATAAGCGCCATGAATAAGAAGAAGATCACCATGATCAAGTGTAAGATCCAATAAAAGAAACACTTTGGCTTCAAAAACTCTGAAAAACATCTCGAGTTATGAAATCATAATACACCAAAATTCTTCAAAGAATAACCTGCTAAAAATGTGAAGCATCCAAAAAAATGAAGTCCAGATAATAAATAATGTGAGTCCAAAGACATGGTCCAAGAATGCCAAAAATTTGATCAACAAGATCAAAAATAAGTGCCACATCACATTGCCAAAATAATCTTCGTCTTCAAAATATCACAAATCCAAACTCAAAAAAATCATAAGATCTAAACCGGATGCGAACACAAAATCATCATGTGATAGAGTCCGAATAATAAATAATCTGGAGTGGGTAAACATCTAGTAATGCCAAAACTTTTATCCGTGAATACCAAAAATAACTGCCACATCACATCACTAAATTAATCATCGTCTTCAGAATTCTTCAAAAATCCAAACTCAAACAATCATAATAACTAAATCAGGATGACATTATCTCCGTCTTTTTGATAACCAATGATCGGATATCAAAACTCAACAAATCATCGGATGGAGAGTGTCGGATACCAAGAGCTAATAAAGCTCTCCCAAGATGTATGAAGGGTCACGATAAGACACGAGAAATAGAGTAAAAGAGATACTTTGTTGTCATGGGAAGATGGGTGATATAGTTGCTGAAGCTGCATGAACAAATACCATAGAACGAAGAATCACTACATGAAAAATATCTTTGTTGTGCCGAAAATGTACCAAAATACCCAAAATGCGGTGTCGGAACTCTCCTAGTGGTCTTCAATAGAAAATAAATTCCACATGCTCAAGATACATGATTCGTCAACCGGGGATCAAGAACGAAAAGTCATAAAAATCCCATAAAGTGAAGAATGCGAAACAACTTTGTTGATCAATTGTCGTTGCGGTGCAAGCATCACAAAGAATAACACGAAATCCGACTTCGGTATGGAGTATTCTTCCAAAATAACCGGCATGAAGTGAACCAATGTGACAATCCATGGGTGGTTTGTGGCAAAAATTGGTATTAAAAAAAATTGGTGTAAAAAAATAATTTGTTTTAATAAAAAAATTAGCTAAATAAAAAAAATGGTGTTTAAAAAATTAATTGGCTAAACAAAAAATAAATGTTGTAAAAAAATAAATTTAAAAAAATTAAACAATAAAAAAAGGATGAAAAAGAAAAAAAATGAAGTTAAAAAAAATAAGAAGGCTTAAAAAAAGGGGAGGGGCTGATGAGAAGGGAGGAAAAAAGAAGGAGGAAAGGAGGAGGAAGAAGGAGGGAAGGAAAGGGGGGAGGAGGGAGGCTAGAAGGAGGAAGGAGAAGGAGGGGCTAGAGACGCAAGTGAACCGAGGATAAGGAGGTTGCGGATGGATAAGGGTGAGGACAAGGCTTGCCTACGGATGAGGACTGCAAGTCGGACGTCTGCTGATGGTGCGAAGGAGAAGCAAGTGAGTTACGGTCCGATGAGGGATCTGAAGCTACGGTAGGGGTCTGGACTTCGGTCCGAAGAAAAAAGAGGCTTCGGTCAGCAGAAAGAAAGGAAGTTGCCGTCCTCGGTTTTAGGCTAACAGGTTGCTGACCAAGGCCTGGCTAAATGGTTACGGACCAAGGCCTGAGAGGGGCTGCCGGGAGGCTTCTTAGGAGGCTCTGGTAGGCAGTTTTTGGTTGCGATTCAAGGGTCCAAGAAGGACATGTGGCTTTATGCACACCAAAGAATTACGTCCATACATTCTTCATAAAGATCTACAGCAACAATTTGTTTATGAACAAGAGAATATCATAACTTTTGAATGACAAAAGTTACTGGGAAAAGTCTTCAAGAAAAATGCTCCAACTTTATCAATAAATAAGCCCATAATTTGTGTCTTTTCTTCCAAGAATAAGAACCTCCTTGAGCATATTCTTCAACAGTTTGGAGACCAGAAAAATAATATCTTCACCCATTTATCTTCATTTCTTCAACAGAAAAATACTAAGAACACCAAGAACATATATTTCCAGCAGTGAATTTGAGGGAGCAGCAGCAACATAATTATTCTACTAAGTAAGAATCACCCCAGAAAAATAGAAAACTCATTAGAAATTTCTGGTAGAACCCGAAAATTCTTGCAAAAACACAAAAAATCTTCAAGATAATCACCGAACGGGAGTTGTTCCCTTGAACTAGTCGATTAACCCTTCAAGGTATGGCTCTGATACCAATTGTAGAGACCCATTTTTATATGAACGGTGGATGTAGAAGGAAAATATCTCGAGATTTATCATGTATCAAAATATAAATATATGAAGAACATGATGAGAATTCTTGAAAGATGAGAAAGAAAGAGATATAAAATATAATTCATGATGAACATTGGTGGGAGAGAGAAACTCTCCCTATGTGGGGACAAACCACGAATTCTCTCTCTAGAATTACATTGAGACTAAGAGTGTATAACTAAGAAATGACCACCTCTCCCTTTACATATAAAGGAGAGTTAAATACACCAACAATAGAATAAAGGGAAAAATGCTACCAAACTACCACTCATTATTTGTAGAACATTTCCATGCTCCAACACCGGCCATCTCTCACAATTCTGACACCACCATTGTTCTCCTCTAGGTAAAGGCTACAAACCCCACTAAAAATATTTCTCAAAGCTCGTCGGAAAATTTTTCCAGAATCTCAACCCGTTGCCAGATTTCTCGGGTTTTTGCGGTAAATTACTTCTCATGGGGAATTGAGCAAAGCTTCAAGCTTGGGTGGAGTGTTGCAAGATTTTCAAATCCCGAATTTTCGCGTGCAAATTTTTGACTTTCAATAGTCGTGGTCACCAATCGGTACATTCTTTACTTGACTTTAATTAACCAATATGCATGTTTTAGAACAACAATTTATATGGTATTTAAGGAGAATAATATTCTCTTAGATCGATAGATTCAAACAGATATTAAAAGGATAATGACTAGAATAGAAAACGATAAATATAGAGATGAATCAAACGAGTGTTGAATGATTAATATGCTCCACCTAAGAAGAATTCAATGTGAATTGCTACTGTAGAGGTGTACTAGGGTTACATTCTAAGATCAATCAATAAAAATAATCAAGAAGCGTAAATAATATAATGCATGCATACACTATATATACTAAACCCTAAAACAAAACACGGCTAGACATGCCCAAACCGAGAATACAAATGGACCGAACACAAAGCCCAATGACGCAATCACTTGGACTCAACAATCTCCGCCTTTGCGTCAATTGGGGCGAGAGATCACTTCGGTTGAGTAATGATGGTTTTCATCACAGTCTTGAACAACTTCGGTATAAGAGCAAGTAGAGTTTGGCGAAAGTTAATACACCACCAAAGCATATCCGAAAACAACTTCTTGTATGCATCACTGTTCTGATCGCACCTGTATATGATCTCAAGAATGTGCACCAAGCATGAAGTGGAGAACATGTGTTTGTCAACAAGAGCGAACAAGCATTTTTGACCTTCTCCCCTAGTGAACATGACTATGTGAAACTGTGGGTCGATCTTTCCCTTCATCATCAAATTGATGTCGATTGCCTTCCCAATTAGTTTGATGATGGGCTTCTTTTTCAGGGAAGACGTGATCTCTTAATCCATCTTCGCGACTTCAAGAATATAGCACACCAACATTCGCTTGATATGATCAATGATAGGCTCATACTCTTGTTGATTGGTCAGTAAGATGTTGTTCAAGAGGATCCAGTCATGAGGATTCAGATTCGGCATATCAGCGAAGGAGATCATATGGACAAAAGTATCTGAGCCTCGAGTCACTCTGAATTTGATGTTGATGAACTTCCCTGCCGAAGTGGGTTTCACCACCTTAACTGTTGTGATCTTCTAATTACTCCAAGTCAGGTATTGTGGTTGAGAGAATGTAAAATTATACTCGATCAGGTCTTGATCAACCTACGGGTCAGGAGAAGGGATGGCAACAGTTGACTCGAAACAATGAAATATAAATGCCTTTCGGGTGATTGGCATGACAAATTGAGAGTCCTTGGAATTTTCAAGATTGAATGAAAGGACTGGTTCGAGCCAATGTGTTCTTGGTGATTCGATTACCTCCTTCAGAAGTTTTTCCATCGTCCATAGAGGGAACATGGTTTTCCTTCATTCCATGGCATCGTTCGCTTCTTTTTGTTTCATCTCCCTTTCAATTTCTTCATTCACCTTACTAAGCTTTTCCTCAATCTCTTGTTCATTTTTTTGACTTTAACATTTTCTGTTTTGGAGGCTTTTCCTTTGATTTCGACCACATCTTCGATTTCAACCTCATCATCATCACTAATTTACTAATTTTGTTTTTCCTTCAGACTGCCTGAATCTTCATTACCCTTCGGTTCAGCAGTGACTTTAGGTCGTGGGATGGGTTTGCTTGTTGGAGGTTGTTGTGATTGAACTTGGCTAACATCTTCTTCCCCTTGTTTCGGAGGGACAAAAGACTCTGGAACACCTTCTATGCTGCTTAGAATGTCTAGAGCAGGTCTCAACTTCTTAGCCAAGTTTCATCGAACCGAGATAGTAAGAACTGAGCCATGCGCTTCCAGAAGATGCAGAATAATGGAATCCACATCACCAACGCTGCTCTTTATGACAGCTCGCTCTGACTTGAGTTCATCATTCTCTTTTAGAGCCTGGTTGAGCTTCAGATCTTGAGTTTTAACTTTGGTGGTCTTGAGAGCCAGTTCATCCATGAGTTTGTTCTCCATGGCTAGATCAGATTGAAGTTTATCAAGACGATGATTTATGGAAGATTGAAGCTCAGTGTACTCGGATTTGATGGTTTGGCGTGCTTCCACAAAATGCTTCTTTTTAGCTTGAAGCGAACTGGTAAGAGTATCAACCGAAGCATTCACCATATGAGCATTCTTTTGAGGTGCAGCTTGCAGAGAGTCAAGAAAAACATGAGCATTAGAAATCAGATTTTCAACATTTGTGCTTGCAATCTTTTGTGGATTCATCAATTGCAATAGAGGCTTTCTGGTAAGAGGAAGTGGAAGCATCTATATCTTTAACGACATTAGAAATTGTAGTATCATGCTCTTTGACAATGGTTTCCAACAGAGCCTTGATTTCAGCTTCAGAATACACCTGAGTTGGAGTAGAGGAGAAAGAAGAGAGCATTTTATCAAGCGTGTCATTCAGATTCTTTAAATGCTTCTTTGTGACCGGAGCATCATCATCATCATCGCTTTGAACACGATATGGGCTAAAATAAACTGAGTGAAACTCCATTTCTGCTCCGCTAAGAACAATGTCAGATTCGTGTGATGGAGGTGGGGATAAAGGTTTTGAAGTGATTGGTGGTTCAGATTCTGAAGTAGGTACCCCCGTATCAGATACGTTGACACCAGCTTGTGGTTGAGTGGTAGTGGTAGTGGTTGTTGTAACTTTCGTGAATAAGGGAGTGTGAATTGGAATTGAGGTTGTAGTGGAAGAAGAGATTGGAGGAGGACAATGAGCAATGGTAATTGGAACCGATTGAGTAGGAGAAGGAGGAGGTAAGTTTCGGTAACCTTCATGATCTGGTGAGGGAGGAGCCGAATTACTTCGAAGTGAACTTTCGTGTTGAGAGACATCATCGTCACCAGACTCGGGCTCGGGTTGTGGATCAGATGGAACATAGTCGGAGTCACTTGATGAAGGAGCCTTTGGTTTGTGTGCCTTCTTCTTAGTCTTTCGTTTCTTTGGAGCCCAAGGAGCGGCTTGTTCAGGCTTTTACTTCTTGGGAGTAGAACCATTAGAGGATTGACCTTTGTTCTCCCCTTTTCTGTCAGGCTTTTTCCCTTGTTTCGCTGGTTTGTCTGTTGCTTCCAGCGAATTTTGCATTTCAAGAGTAAGCTGCAATGGTGCTGAAGGAGGGAGCTTCTTGTACTCATTCATCCATTTACTTTTAGTGGAGACACAACGATACATTGATTCCGAAACCGAACCAAGAAATATGAACTTTGATGGATCAAAAATGATTATCTTCATCATGTGAAAGGTAGTAATCGATGACATTAGGGAGTCAACCATTGTTGGAACTTTAAATTTCTCCATCGCCCAGTGAGTAAATAGAGTCCAAAATCTAGCGCAAGAGATTCCAGGGTAGCGAGAAGCAGAATTAAGACTTTGAACCAGTTGCGATCATAAGATGGATCCAAAGTCCATGTTAACCCCATGGTACAGACCATAAAGAACGGTCATTAACGCCTTACTCGCCCCATCAGAACCAGCAACCCTCTTCAATAAACCTTTGAAGAGGAGGGTAAAAAGTCCATTCCACTGAGGAGGAAGGCATGACTTTCTTGAACTTTGTAATAATGGTGAGAACCTCAGTATACCCCATATCATAGAACATTGTGAAGTGTTGAGTGGTGGAAAAAGTATCAAGGTTGATCATGGAGTCGTCGATAGCCATCCTTAGTAACAAACAAAATCGAGTTTTGGAAATCGACGCTTTGTGATTGAAGATCTCAAAGAAGATTCTCTCCTTGACTTTGTCGTAGACAACAATTAAGCCGACTTGAGAGAGCAACGACATTGGAACATACTCCACCTTGGTTAGTGCAACAACAAATGGTGAATATTTAAGGCATTCAACCACTTGCAGCATATATGGATCATACTGGAACGGTGATAGATGAATGATGAGGTTCTGATTTGGTTTAATTGTGAGAAGAGATGACTGGGCACTTTGTTCATGAACTGAAGAGGAATCTGCCATTGATGATTCTTGAAGAAGAAGATGAACAGTACAGAGAGAATACACCATATAGCTCTTGAGAGGATTTGGAAGTGATAAGAGTATAAACAGAAGTTGAGAAATCGCTTTATACAATTACCATGTGAGAGAAAAAATTCGGAGTGATGAGTGCACAATCCGCTGATGTGTCGCCTGAAAAAGCACGATTTGACAATTGTTACCCCGAAAAGTGTGTCAGGCGGCGTGAGAATGGAAAAGATTCAAATTCACGTGCCTTTAAAACCTTATCCTTTCATCTTTTATTTCAATTTTGAAATGATCCAAATTCCCTATGAAATATCGAGTCATCCTTTAGCTTCATATGTATTTACCCTTCGCTCCCAATATAGTGTACCACCACAACAAATTGAACCGAACGCCGTATTTGAGAAATACCAATTTGTTCCACGATCAAGACTTGTGAAAGATCATAAAGATCTTCGTGCAAAAGTGTGCCAATCGAAAAGAAATAAAGCAAATTATTTGTGGGATTTAAGTGATGTCTAGATAGACACGAAACTATGGATCCCAGGCACGAATCATTTCCTTCAAATTCAAGAGAGACTTAGAAGTGTATGTGTGGTTTCCCGGTGAAATACGATCAAATGTTTATTAAGAAACATTGAAAGGCATCTTTTCAAATTTAAGCTATAATTGGTGGCTTCGCTTCAACCGAACTTCAGTACTTGACATAAGAACGAAAGTTGGATGAAGTACTTGTGAGAGAAGTGTGGCCTGTTGAACAAGTAGGTTAGATAATATATTCAGTAACTTGGTGATTTATATGTTGAAATCCAAAAAAAATAAAGACTGGATCTTTTGGGATGAAAAGTCTTGGTGTTAGACAAATTCCTAAAGATCACACAAAAATAAAAGGATTTCAAGGTACTGACCATCAATTCATTTAAGGCATTGGTTTTTGGGTCTCACTTAGCACGTGGTGAAACGAAACTAAGATTATCAACACAGATGTTGTGTAACCATAAACCTCAGTGGTAAATACTAAGAGTCTCAAGGGTTACGATTATGAACCAAAATTAGATGGAGAAATAATAATAGGTTGTTAAAGAACCAAAAGTACCTCTGCAATTAAAATAGACCAAGCAGATAACTCTTAACTCAATTTGAGAAGATTAAGGTAGCTCATGACTTGAGTGATTTTATCAGCCTAATTGGGAAGAAACAATTGGTATATATCGAATCAGTAAGGCTTCACTCAAAGTCTTGGAGGCTTCGGTCAACATGCAACAACATGCTTCTAGGGACAATTAGCTAGTACATAGATACAAAATTTATACCTGCCCCAGCTCCATCATGTAAGTACATCTGTGATACAGAATTATAAAAAGAAAATATTTTTGGATTTTATGAAATTTTTCTGAAAAAATAAATAAAAACAGAAATAAAACTATTCTTGAGTTTTGGTAATGAATTAAAGACATAAAGTAAAGTAAACAAAATATATACATAGTATACAAAGGATATGTAAGTTCCAAACCATAAGTTGAAACAATCGCTCTCTTTGAAAAATGATAAGAGGCGAAATAGACCGAGCCTTCACTTCATTTCGGTTCCCGAAAAATTAGGAGTCGAAATAGACAGAGCGTTCGGCTCATTTCGGTTGTTGAAAAATAATAAGAAAGCGAAAGAGAAAGTTATTCCTAATGAAACGAGTGTGCTTTTGGAACTGACGCAGCTTCCATCATTCCTAAGCCTTGTAGTACTTTATTAAACGGTGCTTCAGGCAAGGCCTTAGTGAAGATGTCAGGCAATTGATCAGAGGAACGAATGAAGTTAATTTTAACATTCCCATCTTCTACATGATCCTTGATGAAGTGATATCTCAGTGCTATGTGTTTCTTCTTGGGATGTTGCACTGGATTATAACAAATTCTGATGGCGCTTTCAGAGTCGCAATAAAGAGGAATGTTCTTCATATTCAGGACATAATCTATTAATTGGCTTTGTATCCAAATGACCTGGGAAGTGCAAGATGCTGCAACAATATACTCAACTTTGGTTGTAGAGAGCAAAACACATGTTTGTTTCTTGGACTGCCAACTGACAAGTTTACCATATAGGAATTGACATCCTCCTGTAGTGCTCTTTCGGTCCAAACCGCATCCTTCAAGATCAACATCAGAGAATGCTTGAACAAAAAATCATGATTTAGCAGGATAGCACAAAGTGAGAGAAGAAGTTCGCGTGGATTAGCTTGGAACCTGGCATAGTAACAAACAAAAAACATAATGTCTGGTCTACTAGCTGTTAGATACATTAGAGACCCTATCATTTGCCGATAGAGAGTCATATCAACAATCGGTTTCTCCAAAGATGGAGTTAACTTCGTTCCAAATACCATAGGAACTTTTAGTTTTGAACCACCCATCATGCCAAACTTAGCTAGTAAGGTCTTCGTATAGGCCTCCCGATTGATAAATATTCCTTTGGGTCCCTGTTTAATATTCAAGCCAAGGAAAAATTTAATTGGACTCATTGAGCTCATCTCAAACTTAGTCTCCATCAATTTCCTGAATTCAGCTATTAGACATGGATTCGTGGAACCGAAGATGATGTCATCGACATAAATTTGGACGATCATTAAGTGGTCACCCTTTTTCTTTCAAAAGAAGGTTGGGTCAACCGAACCTTGTTTAAACTGGGACATTGAAATCGAGTAAGGGTTTCATACAAGGCTCTAGGAGATTGCTTCAACCCATAGACGGATTTATCCAGGATATAGCAATGATTAGGATTCTTTTCATTCACGAAACCTGGTGGTTGGTCAACATATACAGTCTCCACTAACTCTCCATTTAGGAATGCACACTTCACATCTAATTGAAATACTTCAAAGTTATTGTGTGCAGCATATGCCAGAAGATTCGCACTGATTCTAACCTTGCTACAGGGGCGAAGGTTTCTTCATAGTCTATACCTTCTTCCTGACAATATCCCTTTACAACCATCCTCGCCTTATTATGAATCACATTCCCTTCTTGTCCATTTTGTTTCTGAAAACCCATTTTAAGCCAACTACAGATGTATCCTTTAGTATGGGAACTAGTCTCCAAACTGAATTTCTCTCAAACTCATGAAGTTCGTCTTGCATTGCCTGTACCCAACCTGAGTGATCGAGTGCAATATTAATCGTTTTTGGTTCTATTTTTGAGACGAATGAGTTAAACATGCAAAATTCTACTTGAGAGAACAGAGCAATTTGCTTCGCTTTTATTTGAGACCGTGTGAGCACTCCCTCAGATGATTCACCAACTACTTGAGTTTTTGGATGATCTCTTGTCCATTTTGTGAGAGGAGGGTAGTTTGGATCATATGCAGGATCTAATTCGGCATTGATTTCCTCTTCCAATTCCGATTGAAAATCCGAATCATCATTCGTATTATGATTCTCCCCCTTGAATGATGAGACGATTTCAACATCTTGATCAGAATGCTCCCCCTCGAATGGGACATTATGGGTTGTTGTTGGTGATGGATTTTCCTCTTGGAATGCCGAATCAGGGTTGTCTGATGTGGATAAACCCTCCCCGTGTAATATAGAGCTTTCTTTTGGAGGTTCACTTGGACGTGGCTGTTCGTTTGGTCCTTTATGTTCTCTTTCTAATTATTTTGCTGCTTCAATGATAATTTTCTTCAAGTTTTCGATCTTGTTGTCAGTTGCCTTTGTCTCATAATTTATTGTTCTTTCTGGTTCATCAAAGAGTAACATGTATTCTTCAAATAGATTGGAAATTGGAACCGAGAGTTGACCTGATGCTAGAAAGATTTCCTCTGTTAGACCTTTAATTGATTAAAGTTTCTTCACGTAATCATCATCAAAGGTGACATAATAGGTTTCTTCAATTTTCGTTAAATGCTTATTCAACACCCTATATGCCTTTGAAGAAAGCAAATAACCAAGAAAATTCCCTTCATTTTCCTTTACATCGATCTTGTTTCGGTTCTCTTTGGAGTTGAAAATAAAGCACCATGAATTGAACACATGGAAGAACTTAACATTTGGCTTGCGATTATTCACGATTTCGTATGGAGTGATGGGAAAGCGCTTATTAAGGAAGGATTGGTTCTGGGTATAGCAGGAAGAAGCTATGGCATCATCCTAGAAGTACAAGGGTAAGGAAGCGAAGCTAAGCATGGTTCGAGCTGCTTCACACAAAGAGTGGTTTCTCCTTTCAACTATGCCATTCTGTTGTGGAGTGTAGGAAGTAGAAAAGTTGTGAGACACTCCTTTATTAACAAGAAATTCTTCGACCTCTTGATTTTTAAATTTCAGCCCGTTGTCACTTATGATGTTTCTAACCACCTTTACAGTTGAAGTTGCACTTGCTTTATAAACGCTTTGAGCTTAGGAGTCGCCTCTGATTTCTGTTTAAGAAAGAAAACCCAAGTGAAACGTGAAATGTCATCAACAATTACCAAAATGTACTTACTACCACCGATGCTTTCGACTACTGAAGGACCACACAAGTCGATGTGTAGAAGCTCAAGTGGTTCAATGATTTTTGTGATAACACATGTGGGATGACTCTTTTGGCTTTTCTTTCCCATTTCGCATGCAGCGCACAAGTGTTCCTTATCAAATTTGAGAAGGGGATGTCCTCGTACATGATCATCGATAAACAACTTATTGATATCTTTAAAGTTAATATGTGAGAGCCTTCGGTGCCAGAGCCAACTTTCGTCAGAGTGTGCTTTTGACAAAAGGCATACAACTGGCTTTCCTCGAATTGGGTTAAGATTTAGAGGATACATCTCTCCTTTTTGCTTGGATTTTAACAGGACTATCTTCGTCTTCTTTTCAACAATCTCAGAACCTTCATCATCGAATGAAACATTCAAGCTAGTTCCCACGACCAGTTGAGAGACGCTGATGAGATTGTGTTGTAATCCCTCTACATATGCTACCTTCCGGAATGAGAATTCTCCGTTTGTGATCATTCTGTAGCCTTTGATCATGTGATATGAATTATTCCCGTATTTGACACATCCACCATCCTTAAGGGACCGAAACTCCCTTAGCTCTTCACTCCTTCCTGTCATGTGACATGAGCAGCCACTATCAATTTACCATTCGTCGTCGAACTGGTCGTCACTTATAACCTACAAAATTTAAGCATATTTAAGAACCCAAAGTTTCTTAGGTCCTCGTGAGCCTTTTATAGGACAGGGAATTGCAACTGAAAGATCAACCAAATATGTTCTTTTTAGTAAGGTGATTTCATCTATTCTTTTGATGGTAAAAACCTTGATTTTATTGTTTTCTTGTTTTGGCTTATTTTAAGTTGACTATTTATTTTTGTTTTGATTCTCACTTAAACTTGTCTTTTGATTCCTAGGGTTAGATAACGTCTTTTTGGTATGAACTTCAAGGTGTGAAACTAGATTTCCCTTTCCTTTGATATTCTTGACCTGGTTCGGCTTCGGTTGTTTATGGACCTTAGGACCGAAGTTGGTCTTTCATTTCTTACTACTTCTTGATTCAGTACCGAAACTGTTTCTTTGGTTTGTTTGGATACAAGACTGATAGTGAGTACATAAACTTTTGTTTGCTTGAGGGATTACTTTTGCCTGAGGATTCGATACCTTGTGAATGTGAATAGCATTTTGAGAATTGCAAAACTGCTTTCTCTCTTTGAGATTCTTTTGGTACCTTCTGTTCCTTTGACGTGTTTGCTCAACAAGCTGTTTTTTAGATTTGTCAACTTTTGCCTTTGGTTTCGGTTCATCTTCATAAGCTTCGCTTGGAGATTATTCTCTAGATGCCTTTTTCGGTTCGCCTTTAATTTCTTTAGTACCGCTTGTACTTGTCTTATCAAAGCTTGAAGGCTTGTTGAGAGGTTCAGCCACATATCTACCCTTGACTCTCCATGAGGTTTGCTCCGACAGACCCACTGTTTCGTCTGCATTGTCAATGGGAGCATACCAGAAGAATTTATCACACCCATCAGCATTGTCTTCATCTATGAAAGAAGTTAGCTCAATTTTTTGCTTCTTAGTAACTCCAGTGGTGGCATAGACTTGATTCTGTACAGTTTGCACTTTTTTGTATACCACTGCCTTTTCTTTAAGGACTTTGGACTTGTCCTTGGACATACGAGCGAAAGCAACCGAGTTTTCAGATATGAGAGGTTTTTCCGGTTTGGGTTAACTTTTGAGGAATTCAGAGCAGTCGACCTCATCGCATTCAGAAATTTCACTCATATCACTGTCCTCGTAAAATTCAGAAGTATTTTCCACATTCATCTTATTTTCTGAACTTTATTTCGTACTCAATGAATCAAATTTTTGCATGGTTTCGATCTTTAGTTTCAATCTGTTATTTTCGTCCAGTAAATTCCTAAGCATGTCCTTATCGTCTTTGGACTTTATAAAGGACTCAATTTTGTCAAGACCAATCTTGTAAGCATCTGAAACCTCATCTGATGATACAATAGATTCACAATTGTAGCAATCGACATCAACTTCATCCTCCTTAAATTCAAGAAACGGCAAAATCATTTTGTGAACATTTTGTCAATATCACAATTCAAATGTAACTGAGTAATATTAGTGTAAAGACGTTTAGCTATTAAACAAAAAATATTCCTTTGTTTTAAAAACTTCAAATTGTCACGTTGTAAATAAATCAACTCATCTCTCGTTCTAACTAAATCTAACTCTGTCTTCTCGATCCATATCCTTCGCTCCTCACTCTTGGATGCCACCCTGCTAAGTTGATCGGTTAAGTTAGCATTTCTGAGGCATGTTTGCATTAGACTTCCACTTAAACTAGAAATTTCGAATTTTAATTCATTTAATTCCTTTTCATAGTTTGTTACAGGTATTTTAAGTTATTCGAGAATAGATTGTACCTTCTTGATCAACTGATCGCAGTTGTTGATCCTTTCACTCACAGGTTTGGCTATAAAACACTTATCTTCCTTTTATTCGCCTCATCATGCTCGCCTTCGGTTGTGTAACTCCTCATTTGTGACACTCCAGCTGTCACCATCAAGCATCTCCCAGCGCGCTCAGCACCATCTTCTTTCGCCACAAAAGCCCTGCCATGCGTGGGTTTACGTATCTCTTCATCTTTAGAGTCTGTAGACCAGACCTCCACGCCACCGAACTCATCATCCATAATGTTCTCCTGCACAATCAAAGCATTCATAGAATTGTTCGTAGCTTTCTTCTTCTTTATCTCCTCCAGCTTGCGCATATGATTTGCTTCATCATCTTCACCCTCCTTCTTCTCTGATATTTTTCTTAACATGCAATCTTTGGCAAGTGATTTTTGCCATGGCAGAAGTTGAAATCGTATCCAGAGTCTCCTACCAGTTTGCTCTCCATCTTCTCTTCTTCTTTCGTAGGATTGCTTTTGTTATCTTCTTTCGCCTTTTCTAAGCTGCAGCTTCCCTGCCAGTTTCGGTTCTTGGCAACGAGGAACTTTTTGCGAGCAAATCGCTTTTGTTTGGAAACCATCATCGCATACTCTTTGCTTGACAGATCACATTCTGACATTTATGAATCATCTTCACCTTCTGCCAAATTCTTCGCCTAAGAGAGGATGGCCAAGATCCCATACCAGACACCACTTTTGCTTCCTTTGTCACAACACTTTCATGAGACATGAGAATTACCACCATCTTCACCAATGAATAGGTCTTAAATTGCTCGTGAGCCTTCATAGTTGATGCCACAACCATCCATTCGTGTCTCAAACCATTCGGAAATGTGACCTTCTGTTCAATCACTTCTCTTCCAATACCATGAAAAAACATTTCTCTAAAAAGATGGTTGAAACGATCGAATGTGTGAATAATTTTTCATTTGGATTTTGTTGGAAAGCACCGAACTTAGAGAGCAATAGAGTTTGGATGTAATGTTCCAGGTCCTCATCAGTGGAATACAACTCCTTGAGTCTATCCCGGATCTCTTTTGTTGTGGTGCATGGGCCTACCAAACGAAAGGTATCGGACTGCAAAGCGAATCTTATCATTCTCATGGCTTTAACGTTACACAACAACTTTTCTTGTACTCCTTTTGAGTCTTAATGGATCTATTTGTTCCAGAATGAACAAAAGGACCTAATGTTATTGCTTCCCAGAGAAAAGAATCGTTGTCTTCAGAACCAATGACGTAGTCTTCAAAGTGATGTGTCCAAACTTCATAATCTTGAGTGTATAGAATCGGGATCCTAGTTGTGGATCCAATGCTGTTGGAGATATTGATCGGATTGGTTTGTGAATCGTCGAGAGACATGATGACCTTTTTCAGATATCTGCTAAGAGTCAGACTTGTAAAGATTGAATTTGGGTTTTATCAAAAGCAAGAAACAGCGTCAATGAAGAGATGACGGCTCCTAACAATTCGATGAAAGCGGAAACCCTAAAATTTTTCTTCCAATAGAAGAGATGCGTATATATTACACAGTCTCCTGCTCTGATACCAATTGATGAGAATAATATTCTCTTAGATCGATAGATTCAAACATATATTAAAAGGACAATGACAAGAATAGAAAACGATAAACACAGAGATGAATCAAACGAGTTTCGAATGATTAATATGCTCCACCTTAGAAGAATTCAATGTGAATTGCTACTGTAGAGGTGTGCTAGGGTTACAATGTAAGATCAATCAATAATAACAATCAAAACGCGTTACTAATATAATGCATGCATGCACTATATATTTTCTAAACCCTAAAACAAAACACGGCTGGATAGGCCCAAACCGAGAATACAAATGGACCGAACACAAAGCCCAATGACGCAATCACTTGGACTCAACAGTATTGCATCAAATTAGTCTATGAAGTATTTCTTGCTTTGATTGTTGAACCATTTTAGAAGTCCATAGGGATTCAATTGGTGATTTGCATTGAAATATTATTTGTTGGTATTGTTGGTTCGTGTGGTTGTTAATTTCCTTATAGGTTGATCATGTACACATATAGAAAACGCCCGACTGTTGCCCGAGGCAAGACCCCCACTAGAGCTCAAAATGATGAACCCGACACTCTAAGGTTTCGGGACGCTAAGGCGACTGAAAATTACAAGAAGAGTTTTCCTAGGAAACTTGCCTCCACCAAATTTCTGTGCAAACCCACGCTCATTTCATTAGGGGTTCTTGACTGGGTCACTCAATTGTTCCATAACATCGGGTGGGAAAACCTTCTCGAACTCATGGCACACACTTACGAGCTCCCTACTAGAGAGTTCCTTGACGAATGTGGGTTAGACAGCGAGAGAAAAAAGGTTGCATTATAACTTATGGGGGATCGGGCGTACATTGATTTTGCAAGGATAAATGACACTTTTGGCTTACCTTCCTCGAACACATTCGCAACTTTTGACACCTTTCCTGCCGAGTTCAACCACGAGACTTTTTATACGGAAATCACCGGTGAGATCTTTTCATGTGCCGGTCGCGATAAGGCAACCTCCATCATTCACCCGTGCCTCCGCATTGCCCATCGTATCTTGATGCGCACTGTTTTTGCCCGCAAAGAAGTCGGCCTAGTCACAAAAAATGAGCTCTTCTTCCTTTGGTGCATGACGCGACGTGAAAACCCGTCGATCCCAGATTTTGCCTCGTTCTGTTTCCATAAATGCACACTCATGAGAACCAAAGCAACCGATGATATTTGCATTGGAGGATTTGTCACCCTTTTAGCCCGCGGTCTTGACATTGAGCTCCCAGACAATTACGAGCCCATTAACAACAAAATTCTCTTGGATGAGCAGCTTTTCACAAACATGCATCACGTCTGTCGTAGGAATAGGAGCAGTTTTACGTGGTATTGTCCTCAAGGGGTTGGATATTTTAGTCTTCCTGACCCCTACCCTTAACCCCAACACCCATATCCTCCTCCCGATCCCACGGTTTAGGTACTTTCACCTCGCCCCAAGCATTGAGGACAATGCTTATTACTAAGCTTGGGGTGGGGTATTCCCTTTTCTTTTTTCTTTCGCATGCATTTTACCTTAGGTTGTATAGCATTTTAGCTTTAATTTGCATTCATTCTTTTTTATTTTATAAAACTCCAAAAAGATTTTATTTTCTTCTTTTTCACTTTTTAGTTTTGCATGACATTTAGCTTAAGGAATTAACATTCATGCATTTTTGTTATCCCTTTATTCTCATCTTTGAACATCTTTACTTGAAAGACTCGACACACATTAAATACAATTCTTTTGGAAACTCACATAACAAATAAGAATCATTCTTAGGGACCTACAGTTGTTGCATCTTCTCTTATAGATACGTGGGGAGAGAGTGCAAGTAGTTATTCATATGAATCGACATATGGCAAGTGTGGCAAAAGTAGGGGGACAACTTAGCCTCGTGTCGACTAGTCCCTCGCTTGCATTTTCCTCACAAACCAAAATCAAACCCTAAAGAAAGGAATAAAAACTAGATTGTGCTACTTTGAGGTCTTTAGTGTCTAACTACTACAATTCACATCATATCTCATTACTTTATGAGTTAGACACATTTTCCCACTTGATCTCGAATTAGCCTTAGTGTAGTTGTGCTCGTTTGGCCTCTTGTTTGGACTAGATTTAGATTCCACTTATAGTTTGTATATAGTTATGTTTTGTATTTTTATTTGCAGGCTATATTTGTAAAACTCCTGTGGTAAACCAAAAAAGTGAGCTATAACAAAAAAAAGTGTTAAAAAAATTAAAAGAAAAGGCCAGGCCACGGAGTTGTATTCATTTGTTTTCTTTGGTAGATGTTTAGCCAATTTTTTTGGTTTTTAGTTTGTGTAATTTGTTTCTACTTTGATGTTTTTCTAGTCATATTCCATCTTTTGTTGGCAACTACGATGGCGCCCTTTACTCATTGCGTGCTCGACTCTTCGCTCTACATGGATCTTATTTTGGTGGAAGAACTTATTCTTCCAGATGATTGTAGTTTGCCAACTTTTGTACATAGCTCGTTCCATGCCATTTTTGGCCCATGTTATCTTTTTCTAGGATTTATTTTTCGGTATGGGGTTGAAGTTGTGAGGAGTGAGGAACATTCTAACTGAGGGACATATTATTATGGCTAGTGGGCTAGATCAGACCACGAAACAATGTCACATAAACCATACTAGTGAAGTATGTATGCACATTTTGCATCCTGATCAACATGTATCCCTTGCTAGAAAGGTAACAAAGGCTCTTCCCTTACATCGATTCTTATCCCTAAAAATGGATTATATGTTTTTATTTTAAGGGCATGTCATGAATTTCCACCTAAGATGTTCATTCTTTTTTCTATTTAGGATAGTTCATCCCAAGTTCATTATAGTCTTGTCTTACTTGAGGACAAGTAAGGTTTGAGATTGGGATGTTTTGATAGTTTCATTTTATTACTTCTTTTCATAGTTTATTTTTAGTTAAAACCATCTCATTTTAGCTAATGTTCATGCATATTTTCTCTTTTTGTAATTTTTCTCCTTTACCGGGTGCTTTCTAGTCTTTTGAGCTTATTTGATGGATTTATCGAAGACTATTTGTTATTGGAGGTATGGAAGGAGTGCGGGACTACTAGAGGCTTGCAATTTGTTCATGGACTTGAAGTGGTGCAATTGGGCTTGGTATCAGTATAAGTGAGAAGCGTGTTGGACTTAATCTTTGGATGAGGATTCAAGTTAAGGAAGACTAATGAGGCATTGGACCATCATTGGAGGCTTTGGAATAACATAATTGGACTTCCAAGAATTTATGCATTTAGGTTGGGATGTTAAAGGAAGATTGGGTTGGATTACATATAAAGTGGGCCAAAGCATGCAATCAGCGAGACCCACGTGGTCCGTGGGGATCCACACACGGTCAACGTGGATCGTGTTGAAGTGAATCCGGTTTTTGACTTTTTGACTCTATTTTGGGAAGGTTGGTGAATGGCTTTTAGGAAGTTTTTGAATTCAGAAATAAACACCTTTTACTGAAGTTTTGGGGGGATTGTTCATTATCAATCACTTGGAAGAACTACTTTTTTGCTCTCAAGAAAAGTTGGGAAGAAATTGTGGATTCTGAAGATTGGTGTAATTTCATTTCATCTTGTACTTTGAATCATATTTGGTATCTCTAAACTATCTTGTATTTATTTTACTTTGGCCATGCTTGGGTAGATTCTCATTTGGTTGATTAAGTTTAAATCCCATGGATGATTGGTTGCTTTGAAGACTAAATGTTATCTTGTGTTTGAAGTTTATGGAAATGTTTTCTAGTTAAACATCTTCTTGTGTTTATTTATCATTGACCATGAGCTTTGATGAATGAATGCTTATTTTTGTTGACTATATCTTAGTTAAGTAATGGACCCTCAAATTAGGAAGCAATAAATGGTTTATATGTTTGTTTTCATTTCATTTAGACCATGGAAATGTTTTCTCCATAATGATAATGTAAGCATTGGATTATCTTTTGGATTTGGTAACTCTTAGAACTTCAAGCTAATTGATTTTCACAAGATTATATGCTTCACTTATTTTGTGACTTTAATTAAGGAAATGTGTTAAGAGCTCCTCTAGCCATTTTAATAACAATTAAGATTTGAGGTAATTTGTGCTTATGAATTGCTATAGCCAATTTAAATTAATTCACAAGTGTTGTTCCATTTAATCTAAAGACAAGTCAACCATGTCATCCATGTGGTGTACCCAAATTCAACCAATTTCACTTCATTTAATTTAATCAAATATTTTACTTGTCTACTTGTCATACTTATATTATATCTTAGTTTTAATTTTGTCAAACAATCAAAAAGAATTACCCCCCCCCCCCTTTACTTTTACTTTTGTTTTACAAGTACTTGAACAAGTGATTTAAGTTGAACCAATCTCCGTGGAAACGATCCCTTTACCGTTATACACTACTTTAGTGTGTAATATTTAGGGTATTTATTTTGATGGCCTTGAAAACCACCAGGTTTGCACCCTATTTAAAGGACCTTAAGTCCTTTACCCCGCCTCCCTCATTACCTTAGCACATTGATAGAAACGCTAGTCGAACTGTTATCATATGCGAGAGAGAGAGACAGAGAGAGAGAGAGAGAGGCTAAGAGTGTGTCTTTTGGTGCAATATTTGAAGGAGCTTGAAGAGTAGAGGGCCTGTAACGAGAATGAGGCTTTGCATCCGACATTTATTCGGTAGTAGCAGCTCTTTGAAGATAAAAAGGCATTACCTTGACAACTTGTTTGTTAGATCTCTCAATTAGATAGTTTATGGCCATTTCTATCTCCTCTTTGAGTCCTTTAGTTGTTTAAGCATGATACCACCTTCTAACACTCTAAATTATCAAATAAATATTTCATTTTTAACACCACATAAAAACACAAATTCAAATTTCTCAAACCCACATTTATAAGTTGTTCAACACACAAGACCACAAAATGTTTAAAAATATCCAAGAATCCTCAAAACATAATCTCAAGTTGGTGTGTACAATCATATCGGTGCCTTCCCGCGATCCTGTGAGGTACCTGAAACACATTTCACACTACACTGTAATCACAAAGCTTAGTGAGTTCCCCAAAATTCCATAAACAAATAATTAGCCTCTCATGGCTATAGCTCAATAAGGACCCTCCGGTAATGTTTCTTAGTGAAGACCCTCTGGTCTCACGACTCGGGTTGGACCCTCCAATCCGGTATCTCAATAAGGACCCTCCGGTCTCACAACTCGGTTTGGACCCTCCGGTCCTAACTCAATAAGTCACATAATAATATACAGCATAAATCACAAAGACAAAATGCATGATATCACATAACTCAGTATAAGCACAAAAAACCCTCCGGTCAATAACTCAAATAAGACCCTCAAGTCACACAGTTTTACCACTTAGGTAAGTACAGTGAGAAGACACACTTCGTAAGTAAGCAAGTAGGTCTCGTACTCAACGATCGGTCCAAACTCTGCCTACATATGATAATCATCTCTAATTAACAATTTACAACAACAACTCCAAAGATGTAAAACTAACCCCTTTTCTAACTCTTATAAAGGGTGAAAGACCATTTTACCCCTCCATGAACTCCAAAATCCATAACTTGACCAAACCCTAAAAGTCAATGGAAGTCAACACTCAAGTCAACAGTCCATGTTGACCCAACTCGTCGAGTGTATCTATACGACTCGTTGAGTTCCTTCATTTCTATAAAAAATCGGGAAAATCCCACTCAACTCTCCGAGTAGAGATTGAGATAGTTGCATGATTTTTAGAGTCTACTCGACGAGTTGGGGGGACTAACTCGATGAGTAGGAGCTGAGTGTGAAAACCCTAATTTTCAGGGTTTGTACCCCCATTTAAAGGACCTTAAGTCCTTTACCCCAACACCCACAGTATATGAAGGTGGTTGAAGAGTAGAGAGCCTGGAACGAGAAGGAGGCTTTGGATCCAACATTTATTTAGTAGTAGCAGCTCTTTGAAGGTAAAAGGCATTACCTTGACCACTTGTTTGTTAGATTTCTACATTAGAGTTTATGGCCATTTCAGTCTTCTCTTTGAGTCCTTTAGTTGTTTGAGCATGATACTAACTTGTAATACTCTGAATTTTCAAATAAATATTTCATTTTGAACACCACACAAAAAAAAATTCACATTTCTGAAACCCACATTTATAAGTTGTTCAAAACACAAGACCACAAAATGTTTAACAATATCCAAAAATCCTCAAAACATAATCTCAAGCCGGTGTGTACAATCATGTTGGCGACTTCCCGCGATCCTGTGAGGTACCTGAAACACATTTCACACAACACTGTAAGCACGAAGCTCAATGAGTTCCCCAATATACCACACACAAATAATTAGCCTTTCATGGAAATAGATCGATAAGGACCCTCCGGTCATGTGTCTCTGTGAAGACCCTCCGGTCTCACAACATGGGTTGGACCCTCCAGTACGGTATTTCAGTGAGTACCCTCCAGTCTCACAACTCGTTTAGACCCTCCTGTCCTAACTCAATAAGGGACAGAATAATATACACCATAAATCACAGAGAAAAATTCATGATATCACATAACTCAGTATAAGCACATAAGACCCTTCGTTAAATAACTCAAATAAGACCTTCCAGTCACACAGTATTTGATGTGTTTTGGTCCTAAGAACATCCTATGTGCTCATACAAACCCTAATGCTTGGATCTAGGTTTCTCTATTGTACATGCAAGTTATCCAAGACTATAAACCCTAATTCTAGCATTCAAGTAATCATATTATCATGAGAATAGGATTAAGATGTTACCTTGATTGTTATGTAGCAATAACAATCCCAAATCTCCTTGTATTGACTTTAGAAAGCTTAGAGTCACAATTGTCACTCCTCTAATGGTTCACAAACACCATAAGCAAGAGGATGAAGAGGAGAGAGGATGGAGGCTGCCCAAAATGTGTTCTAACCCTAGAAGAAAGCTTCACCGCGTTTTTGGGTCAGAAGGTTCTTATATATAGTTAGACAATTAGGGTTATCTAACAAGGAAACCCTAATTTGGATGCTTAATCCCTAAGCAACCCATGGACTCCATTAATTAGGGCCTTGGACGATTTCCTTATGGGTTTCCCCATAGAATTCGTCCACTCCTTAATTTAAGACAATCCATGGCCCAAATTGCAATTATCTTATAATTACAATTCCAGTCCCTTAAGTTTAATTAATCTCTTTTAGTCAGAAAACTAATTACCAATTAATTATTGACTAATAATAATTAAACAATATGATTTCTCCTTTAATATATCATTCTCATAATATATTAATAAATCATATTTAATCCTTTCTCTCCATAATTCATCCTATCAAGTTGCTTTGGTGAAGGCAACCCAAAAGGACCATGCACCATCGGGTCAAGTACATACCAAAATAGTTATGGACTTAGACACTAATCCAACAGTCTCCCACTAGGATAAGTCTAATAGCTATTATGCGTATGACTTCAGATCCTGATCTGCAATCGTAGCTTTACAAAGCTGCTGTCAACTCTGATCCTATCAGATACACGTGTCCTTAGATAAGGAATCATATATTCCTCCATTCTAGATATCATATGAGATATGATTTCAAATCATTCTCTTTGTCCTATATCGCGATTCCCGATTTATGACGACTGACTAATTGAACAAATCAAATTAGCCCTAGCCCGGCCGAGCATTAATGTTTGTGATCACTAAATCATCGAGGGGCCCAAAGATATCGCTTTTATCATACCTTGGATAAAAGGAACGGATAAACTTTGATACAATGCTTGCTTGCACTTACTCACCGAATCACACACAACAATATGTTTTATAACACCAAGTTACTAGTGCGTTTACATATTATCAATGTGCAACCGATTTGCAAGATACAACTCACACATCTCGGTTTCAAGAATATAAGATGTTATCGTCTCACCAATCACTCGTGATACAATTCATGGAGTGATCCAAGTGAGCGTGGGTTTAATCCAATGCTCAAATCATATTCATAAGCACTCATGAACGTTGCAGCAAACATTTGCTTATGTCTAATACTCTTTTAGACAATCCACACACCAATCCACGACTGTCTTCATTCATATCTACTTCCAATATATGAATGACTATGGCTCGTTCGAATAATTCGATTATTCTTAATAAATTCAATTATTCTGGAAGTCAAAACATGCAAATGTGAAACACAAGAATAATACTAATCCCATATAGCCTCAAACCTTTGAGTATAAATAAAACTACTTTTATTTATCACCATATTGATTACTCATTATTTGTCATTTCGGGTAATCAACTTCTTACTTGAATTATTACACTTGTCCCATGCTCTTAGCATGTACACAATGTTTACCTATGGTTCTTACTTTTGTGAAATAGATCAAATTGAACACATTTCCAATCATTCTCATTTCACAACTCCAAATCCTTTTTCATAAGTGTGAGAATATCAAATTCTTTTTACTTATGAAATATATTAGATTCTAACATTTTATGCAATGATCCTTTCGTAATGTCACTGCACCAAAGTCACAAAGACTATTGCCAATGATATTACAAAATCCTCTATCGGAGATTGTTACAATACAATTCCTTAGATATGATGTCTCTCACTCAAAGAACATTCCTTTGAACATCCTTTTGCATAAAAGTTTCTAATCTAGACATAGATTTTCAATATTCAATTCCCAATATGGACACGCTTCCATATTTTCCATATGACAACTCATTCTTAATAGAATCTTTTCTATTCATAATAATGTCGATATGGTCCATCCAATACCATGCTTCCAACTACTCATAAGCGACCAATCCTCGTCAAACTTTGGATTGTCCTTTGATAGTTGTTTAATTATTTTAGTCAAAACCAATTCTAGTCCCTTTTCCCTCTAAATGTGCTCGACATTTGGAAAATTTTAGAATGGTCAAACATTAAAGCATTTGCAATCGATCCTATACCCGAAGCGTATGGGACACGACACATAATGTTTAATTTGCTATGTTCTCAGAATTCGAATTGTGAAGAGGAATGTCGTAATCATAATCGAAATTTTAAGAACACACTATGTACCCTTGACTAAATTTATTAACATTTCTCAACCTAATCCTTTAGATTTGAAATGAAGCATAATATTATCTCCCTTAATTATAGCAAAACAACTTTACAACCCTTACGAATTTGCAGGGTATAACTCTTGTTTTCTATAATTAATATTGCCAACTTGCAATATGTGCCTTAATAATCATACAATCATAACATTTATGGTCCCAGTATCATGATGATTATTATAAACATAACACTTATACTCCCACTAGCCTTGACATGTCTTTAGAAACATCTTAACTTTCAGACAAACAATACTTATTGAATTTTTTAAGTTCATGTTTCTAATACTTAGTGCTTTAATAATCTTTTATCAAGGCTTCTTGAACTTATACACCTTTGCCTTAGATAGTTTATTTGTGCATCTAAAAAATTAAGACTAATTGCCAAACCTTACAACTCAAATTATGGAAAGGGATACCGTAACCATAATTGAATTCGAGAATGCAATTTTACAATCACTATCTTCTTAAAATCTTTCTTTGTGAAAGCATTTCCTCAAAATCATTTTCATGAAGGAGGAAATCTTATGACACTTAGATTCAAACGGCGTATGTTTTCCTATCCATGTGAATTTGTCAAAACCAAAGTTTACGACAAATTCAAACTCATATGGATCGAACTTTCTTAATCTCGATTTCTTGTCTTATGGTAGCATAACTACCCACCATGTCTTCCAAGTAGTTAAGCAGCTCATCCTTTCCTATCAATGTACTTTTCATTGATCAAGGTGCTTGCCTTTTATGCGTTCAAATGAGAACTCATAGAACTCACATACATAATTAACTCAATTGGAACGGCACAGAAAGAAGACAGTGTCAACACGATAGGTTGTGAAACTCAAGTCGTGTGCTAGTGATGATCGATAAGGTTTATTCTTGATTAGTTCTTGAACTTTTCAAGACCATTAAGACTCCCACTGACTCCTTGACATATAATATTCTCTTGTCAATAAACATTTCTTGACAACCAAATATTCAAGAGTTAGTGTAGTTTTTATCAAAACACTTCATAAATTGGTCCTAGTTGGTCTTTGTCTTATCCAAGACATCACAACTTTTCCATATTTGATGAATGATATAAACCTTCTTAATACTGATCACTCAATGTCACAATCTTAACTCTAAGACTTGTTTTGGAACAAAGTATGATTGACTTTGTGATTTAACCATTTCTTCAATTCTTGATTCCTCTTCTTAGACATACAATTGTACTAAGATTCACTTAGAGGATCAATTGAGATATGGTTCTTAATCATTAAGACCTATCATAAAGCATAAATAACTCGATTGGATTGGCACAGAAACAAAATAATGTCAACACGATAGGTTGTAAACCTTAACTCGTGTGCTAGTGATTACCGATAAGGTTTATTTGATTTGTTCTTGAAACCTTTCAAGTCCATTAAGACTCCCACTGACTCCTTGACATATAAGATTCTCTTGTCAATAAACATTTCTTGACAACCAAATATTCAAGAGTTAGTGTAGTTTTTATCAAAACACTTCATAAATTGGTCCTAGTTGGTCTTTGTCTTATCCAAGACATCACAACTTTTCCATATTTGATGAATGATATAAACCTTCTTAATACTGATCACTCAATGTCACAATCTTAACTCTAAGACTTGTTTTGGAACGAAGTATGATTGACTTTGTGATTTAACCATTTCTTCAATTCTTGATTCCTCTTCTTAGACATACAATTGTACTAAGATTCACTTAGAGGATCAATTGAGATATGGTTCTTAATCATTAAGACCTATCATAAAGCATAAAAGGTACTCTCCCTTCGTCTTAGAATGGAGAAACTTTTATCTTTCTGCCTACTTGATTCTTCTTATTCGTTCTGCTATTGATTTAAACCTTTTCAATCAATTCATAATTACACTTAATCTTATGAGTATAATCATATTTACTAAACTTTTAGTAAAACATGATGAATATCTTTGTTACTCTTATGGTGGACTTGATCGACACGCAACTTTGTGTGCTCGATCTCCTAGTCCTTCACTTGACACTTTGTCAACGAATTAGTCTAATTTCCAAATATGAAATTTCTCATTCATCATGCAACCAAGTTGCGTGATTCCAAATTTCTGTCCAATTGAAACTTGGGCGATGAGAAACTCTCCCATTTGGTAAATTCTCGACTTTCCATAAATAACATAAATAAGAACCAAATTCATTATTCCTAATAATATAAACATTAAAACATCAATTTTTCATATACGCCATTGCAAGGATAAATAAATAATATAAAATCAAAATTTATTTTATTGTGGAAAAATTTTGTCCTTACAATGCAATTCATTGAAAAACTATGCTAATACATCTTTCTTAGCAATCTAATTCTAACTCTAAGTAGTAGCTCAAGAATCTAATCTTCGAGAAATGCGATCGAAATCCATTCCTTCACGGTTAGATTCTGTTCACTTCTTCCCTTAAGCTTCCTTTCTTTTCTTCGATCCTACAAAACATCAATTGTAATCTTATCACATTATGTATTAAGAATCTAGAATAGAAGCTTAAAAGAGTTAGTCAACGGATTTTACCTATATTAGAGCCATACGTTTCGACTCTCCCATATCTTAGATCTCTTAGGTAAATGGGGCAGCTTCGTCTCCAATGCCCCTTCTCTTGGCAATAAAAGCAAATCGACTCTTTTGGAACAGCACATGGAACTACTTCAAACATTACCTTTCTCTTATGATCAAACTTTTCGATCATAGCATGTCTTTCGTTGCCATTTTCTATATCCATAGAGGTCTTGAAGGCAGATTCACCAATCAACTTTGCTTTCCTATTGCGCCAAACCATTGTTGATTCAGCAGCAATAAGCATATAGGTGAGATCTATAAGGGTCACGTCGCGGTTCATTATATAGTACTCTCTTACGAACTCACTATATGAGTTAGGAAGTGACTGAAGAACCCAATCAACAGCCATTTCCTCACAGACAACGGATCCCAACATTCTTAACCTATCAATGTGTGACTTCATCCCTAGGACGTGTGCACACACCGACTTTCCTTCTTTATGTTTACTTGCCAAAAGGGCTTGAGTGAGTTTGAACTTTTCAAGCCTTCGAACTTGCGGGTTAGGGAGAACAATTAGAGGAGGTGGAGGAAGTGAAACATGATTTCTTGTTCCTCGATCAAATCGTGGAATATCATCTTCATGTGGAATGCTTGTTCCACGGGATTTGAGAAGACCATAGTTGTCATACCTTGACATCTACAAAACGGGAGAAAACGAATTCAAGTTAGTTGATAGATTGAGTCCTCAGTAAATCACCCAAATGAGATACTAAGGCTAGGACCCAACACAATGTTCTACAACTCGGTAGAGGGATGCTGTAACCCAAATTGCAGAACATTTGATGGTAAGTGAATGACAATTCACTAATTTCCACCATGAAAAACGAAAAAGAAATTTTAAGTTTTAAATCTGTGGAAACTCCTAGATCCTTTGAGATTCATTGAACTTTCAATGGCATGTTTAAATCTCGATATGCCCCTCTTGTTTGTGACTGGGATGCCGAGGATCACAAAGCGGGTGTGAATAACCATGCAAACTTACATGGTGCCCTCACATGTTACAGTCACCTATTCGATGTGCCGGTAAACCACACACGCTCCACCGAACTATGACAAACATTGAGTCACCCTTTGCTACCTTTGCTTAGAACCATTTAGTGTGCCGGTAAACCACACACACTCCACTAACGTCTTTACAAGGGCACAAAGTGTAATTTTATGGAATTGCATCAATTCACTTTTGCCTAAGTAAATAAGATTGGGAATTTTATGAAAACATTTAGTTACTTTAATAATTCATTATACTTATAATGGAAGGTTTCGTCCTATCCTACCCGTTCGGCTAACGACCCTCCACTAGTCAAGAGTGCAGTGGGTAAGAGTGGATACCCATTCAATCGCCATTTTATAGGCAATTTCCTTAAACACACCTTATAGAACAGCTTCGTGAATGAGGCCTACTAACGGTAAGACTGACTTTACTCATACATACATACATATATATATATATATATATATATATATATATATATATATATATATAATGTTAGACTTTTAATTTTATATATATAGTATAGGGTGTATTTTATACTTTTAAAATACTAGGTGGTCTAATTTAATAATTATACTTTCAATTGAATTAAATTGTATACCAAGACTTTATGGATTTACTAAATCTCTTTTAATTATACACCTTAATTAATTAATAAAACCATAAGGGTGTGATTTGAACTTTTTCAAAACAATACTAGGGTTTTAGAATTTAACATTCCTAATTAAACTTTTAATCAACTTTTAAATTCCAAAACTTGAGGTCAAGTTCTGAAACATTTCAAAACATTAGGGTTTAAAATTTAAATATACATCAAAATTAAACAATTAATCAAAATTAAAATTCCAAAACTTGAGGGAAAGTTTTGAAACCTTTTTCAAAACATTGGGATTTCAACTATTTAAATTTCAAAACAACAAAACTTTTGGGTTCAAATTTAAACTATAAAACCTAAAGGGGAAAATATGAAACTTTTCATAACAACAAGGATCAAATAACAAATAATCTTAATTAACATTTAATCACATAATTATCCATATTTGATTTATTTAATGATTTCTTGCAAAACAATTTACCAATTTAATCAAAATAATTAATCAATTATCACATAAGGAAACAAATATTTTATTAATTGATAAATATCATCAATTAGATCAAGAATATAGTCAAATATATCATAAAATCGGATTTATATTGATCTAATATGATAAGGCAACTATCCTTAAGTAAAAACAGCAAGAAATCCCGAAGTTTACTCCATCTGACGAGTTGACTCGTCGAGTCAAGCATGGACTCGTCGAGTCAGCATGGACTCGGCGAGTTCAGCTATGGACTCGGCGAGTCCAGCCTCCAGACACCAAAAAATCGAATTTTTTAAACATATAATGCATCAATACAATAGAAACCAGTCTAGGCTCTGATACCACTGATGTGTTTTGGTCCTAAGAACATCCTATGTGCTCATACAAACCCTAATGCTTGGATCTAGGTTTCTCTATTGTACATGCAAGTTATCCAAGACTATAAACCCTAATTCTAGCATTCAAGTAATCATATTATCATGAGAATAGGTTTAAGATGTTACCTTGATTGTTATGTAGCAATAACAATCCCAAATCTCCTTGTATTGACTTTAGAAAGCTTAGAGTCAATTGTCACTCCTCTAATGGTTCACAAACACCATAAGCAAGAGGATGAAGAGGAGAGAGGATGGAGGCTGCCCAAAATGTGTTCTAACCCTAGAAGAAAGCTTCACCGCGTTTTTGGGTCAGAAGGTTCTTATATATAGTTAGGCAATTAGGGTTATCTAACAAGGAAACCCTAATTTGGATGCTTAAGCCCTAAGCAACCCATGGAATCCATTTATTAGGGTGTTGGACAATTTCCTTATGGGTTTCCCCATATAATTCGTGGCCCAAATTGCAACTAAGACAATCCATGGCCCAAATTGCAATTATCATATAATTACAATTCCAGTCCCTTAAGTTTAATTAATCTCTTTTAGTCACAAAACTAATTACCAATTAATTATTGACTAATATTAATTAAACAATATGATTTCTCCTTTAATATGTTATTCTCATAATATATTAATAAATCATATTTAATCCTTTCTCTCCATAATTCATCCTATCAAGTTGCTTTGGTGAAGGCAACCCAAAAGGACCATGCACCATCGGGTCAAGTACATACCAAAATAGTTATGGACTTAGACACTAATCCAACAGTATTACCACTCAGGTATGTACAGTGAGAAGAATCACCTCGTAAGTTAAAAATAGGTCTCGTACTCAACGATCGGTCCAAACTCCGCCTACGTGTCGTAATCATCTCTAATTAACAATTTATAACAACAACTCCAAAGATGTTGTAACATAGAAGTGACCCTCTTAAACTTAATAGAGACCCAAAGTTGTCATCTGGAACCGCAATCATTCCTTTTACCGTAGTCGAACTCAGCACCGCAATCAAGATCAGCAACCGCAGTCATAGTCATCAACACTTAGTCTTAGTCTTTTATCTGTTTTTCTTTTAGTACTTTCTTTTGTCCAATGTGCCCTGCGTGGCAAATACTATCAGATAAGACTGTTTGTAATCTTTGAGACTCTATAAATAGAGTTCTCTCTTTCTGAATGAAATACACATCTCTACGCTACTTCAATCTCTTCACTTATCTTACTTCCTTCTTACTTATCATATAATCTTAACTTATTTTAATATCTCTTCAGAGAAAGTATTTCTAGACTTATTCACTAAGTTTGATCTCACTCACTAACTTGGTCTGATTGCATTCCTTGTTAAGAATCAACTTATGTGTATACTTGATATAATACTTGTTGTCATTTATATTTCCTTATATTTCCGCATCTAACTCTCTAACTTCCTAACTTTAACTTATTTTTATTGTTGAGATTTAATGATACTTTGAGTTAAACATTATCCCGCATTACCACTTGTTCTAACGTTTGTTCAAGTGTAACTCAAGTTTTTCTCTCAACAATTGGTATCAGAGCCATAGTGGTTGCTTTTTGAATCAAAACTCTGATTTTCAAAAAGCCTTCTATACCACTGATGCTCATTTCTTAAAAACACAAAATTATTTTTCAAAACAAGGAAATATGGCACAAGCATTATCTCTCAATGTTTCCAACAGTTTTGGTGGTTCTAATAGAGCCCCAATATTAGTGGCAAACGTATATCATCACTGGTCTCAAAGGATGGAAAGATACTTAAGGAGACTTGGAACAGATGTATGGCCATCTGTAGAAGCAGGACCTCATGTTCCTGTTCTCACACCAGTTCAAACCGACGGCGCCACAGCCAGACTAGGAGGAGGTCAACCAACCTTGAATCGTCCCACCAAAGATGATCTCGATAAAACGGAAAATGATGTTATTGCTTTTTATGAAATCTCGTGTGGAGTTGCTCCCGATAACTTCGGCATAAACATAAACTACAAATCAGCAAAAGAAATTTCGGATGTTCTCAAAAACTTATGTGAGGGCACAAAACAAGCTCAAGATAAGAAGCTCATAACTGCACTCAGTGAGTTCAACAATTTCAAAGCTCATACTGAAGACAGTTTGGAAGACTCCTTCAAAAGGTTCAACCTGATTGTCACTAAGTTATCTAATGCTGGCATGGTCCGAAGCAACCATGAGACAAATCTTCAGTTTCTCAATGGTTTGGGAAGACACTGGATGGCTGCAAATATGATAGTGCAAGGAGATAGAAAGAACCATTTTTTTTTATCACTCTATAAGCTCTACTATGAATTGCAAGCACAAGAATCCACTTTACTCAAAGAAGGTGATGACTTCGTAGGACCACTCACTCTCATAGCATAAGCTCCATACATTCAATCTTACTCTCCCTCGTTTGACAATCCTCCGCAGTCAAACGAAGCTAACTCTGAATATGATGATGAAGAAGAATTACATAATGCTATTTCTCTTTCTAGCCAACAGTTCAACCGGCTACCACCTCCTTCTTTTCGTAAAAATCAGCAGTTCAACAAACCTCCATTCAACCGCAACTTCAATAATCACTCTCGATATCCCAAGAATCCTTACCTACCACCAAAACCTCAGACCACTCAACCCAAAGAGCCACCGAAGCCCATCAATCCAATTAACTCCGGTACCTCGTCAGAAGATAAAAATGATGTTGTAATCTGTCATAAATGCAACAAGGAGAATCACTTTGCAAAAGAATGCAAAGCCAACATAGTGAAAGATAGAGCATTCTACCTTAGAATGGCTCAAGAATTGGAAGAAAAAGAAAAATCAAGGGCATACGTAGCTCATGTAAAAAGGGACCATCAAGTCTGGTCATCTGGAGATGAAGATGAAGACATCAGCAACATCAAGGGAAAAGGCAAGATTTGCATGTTGGCAACTGTGGATGATGATGGCTCTACGAAGATGGAAAAGAACTACTGCTACATGGCAAAGGATGGTACTCTAAGCATCGTCGAACAGGTAAAACTCATGATCCAAACTCTAAATTATAGCACGCATGACTGTCAACCATTAATGACACGTGTGTTGCCGTCCTTACAGACTATTAAAAAGCTCTAGTTAAGAAGAACATAGCGTCCCAAGAGATGTTTCACGTAAGAGGATGACTGGATAACAAAAAACACAAAGTAGCTATGTTAGAAAAGAGCTTAGAGTTAGAGAAAGATTCAATAATGTTAAGTGGAACAGAATTAGAAATAACTTTGAACCAAAGACATTTTGCTCAGAGTGAAATTGTACGTTTAAATCTTTTAATAGAAAAACTATTCAATGAAAGTGAAGCTATTGAAAATCTTGTGAACAATGGAACCATAGATAACACCTATAATTGGGTTTGGTCCAATGGGTACAATACCGCAAAGGAATCTTCACCTTAATTTAACAAGGAACGTCCCTATGTCCCTCTGGACCGAGAGTTCCATTCCCTTGTCAATAATAAAACCTTCCCTGAGGACACCAAAGCGCACTTCGGTCGCTTGCATGATCTAAGAAATAATTGTGTCATTGAGTAAATTCTTCCGGAATCCTCAGATCACACTTGTTATCAAAAACCAATCATTGGCACAATTAATCCCAATTCTCAGGTGCCATATATGGAAGACCCAGTAGACTTCACAAACTTTCCTTCACTGCCTTCGGATCGCAGTCTCGCCGACTACAATCCTACACCGAAGTCTGACCAACTGTCCCTCATAAAGTGTCCCACAACTCAATCTTACTATGCGGTAGTCTAATCATCCTTACCGCAATCCCCAGTCAAAAGTTTAGTAATCCTTCAGCCAATTCATCACGAATTGCTCATAAAAAACTTTGAATACGGTCAAGGTTCCCAGAATCCTAAACCATCCAGCTCGGATGAGTCAAGTCCTCGTTTTCAAAACAATCTAAGGATTCAAAGAAACCACAATTGAATCTCACTGACTATTGTACACCAAAAACTTTAGCAAAAATGGCTTTAAAAAGGGAACATCAGTTCGATAACAAAAGGAAGAAAAGTTTTTCGAAAAGACAAGTCAATGTTTCAAATTCCAAGAGTCCAGAAAAACCAGTTTTTTCAAACTATCTTTCTAAAATCTCGACTGTCAGAAAATCAAGCAAAAACAAATGTACAGTCCCTCAAAATTTTTCGAAGAAATCTAACAAAACCAAAAGCAAGTAAAGTCTTTTCGTAGCAATGGTTTATAGAATATTCCTTAGACAACACAAAATGGAAAGGAATCTTACCTACACCAACCAATATCAAATCTCGTCAGTCTCTTACAATGATACATCCTAGGAAATAGTCACATGCACACACTGTGACAAGGCACTATGACTCAAAAAGTAAAGGCACAAATGTCAGATCTCATCATCAGACCGGTCCTAAACATAATTCCATATCCTTCAGACCGCTGACTAGAAACAATGTCAGGGAAAGTGCTCAAAGTCGCTCATCTGATTTTCATCAAAAGGGGATTTCTCAAGCCCAACCTCGTATTTCTCAAAGAACCTATACTTGTCAAAACTCACATACTTTTGAAAAACCTCGTATCAATCATAGACCTCGTAACTTTTCAAAATCTCCAAAAACTCACAAGTTCTCAAGTCTAGGACTCAATGTGGACACTAAACATGTCCCTACAACCTCGATCATGCATTCATAAAAAATCATCTGTAGCCCCGGGCTCCAAACTTCTTTGGATGCCCAAACTAACTGTGTAATTGTCAGGCTTTGTGTAAGGAGGAACAAGAAGAGGAATGGTTAATTGATAGTGCCTGCTCCTTGCACATGACCGGAAGGTTAGAATACCTTCGGGACACTTCTCTATTCAAAAGGTTGCTTACGTAGAAAGCCTTAAACACAATCTCATAAGTGTAGGCCAACTATGTAAAGCACGCCACAGAGTTAAATTTGACAATGAGTACTGCTTCATAATGATAAGTGATAGAAGCACCTGTTTAATCAAATACAAGACCGAAGGAACCATGTATCCTCTGGATGTGCCTCTGATCATTGGCAAACCGCAACTATGTTTTCTATCCAAAGCAGTATCTGATGTTAGCTGGCTATGGCACCACAAGCTAGCTTATCTTAATTTCAGATGCATCAACAATTTGGTCACCGGAGAACTCATCCGAGGTCTCCCAATTCTCAAATTCAGCAATGATACACTCTGTCCTGCCTGTGAATGTGGCAAACAATCAAAAGCAAGTCACCTAAGGCTGATTGATTCTTCAATTTCTGAACCACTGGAACTCCTACACATTAATCTCTGCGGTCCATCTACCATAGCCAGTCTTCATCACAAAAAATACATACTGGTTATAGTTGATGCCTTCACTCATTTTACTTGGGTCTACTTCTTAAGAATCAAATCTAAAACTCCGCAGATACTGATAATTTTTATCAAAGAAATTGAACTTCAGATCAAATTACCAGTGCGTCGCATCTGAAGTGATAATGGAACTGATTTTACCAATCATCTCTTAGACAATTTCTTGGTTTGAAAGGGTATTAGTCACAATTTCTCAGCTCCCTACACACCGCATCAGAATGGAGTAGTAGAGCGAAGAAACCGAACTCTTGTAGAAGCAGCCAGATCTATTCTTCATTTTACACATCTTCCTCTCTACTTCTGGGCTGAAGCAGTGGCCACAACCTACTTTGTTTAAAACCGAAGCATTGTTTGCAAGCGTGTCAGTAAAACTCCTTATGAGGGCCTTAACAACCGCAAACCAAATGTCCGTTTCTTCCACATCTTTGTGTGTAGATGTTTTGTGATCAACAACAGAGATCATCTAAAAATGTTTGCACCAAAGTATGATGAAGACATTTTTCTTGGCTACTCAACAAACAAGGTAGCTTATAGGGTTCTCATTAGACGCACAAGACTAATATTCGAAAGCTTCGATGTCAAATTCGATGACTATTACATCCGCAACATCGCTCCATCAACCGAAACCAAATCAATCCTGGAAAGTGATATTCCTGCCTCTTCGGGTCCATTAAACTTAGTTGAAGTAAACTATGATGATCTCTTTGACCCTGTAGAGACCGCTAGGTTATCCGAAATTCTTGTGTCCCTAGAAGCTCAACAGCAACATGTAGATGTATCTGGTCCATCTCTATCCTATGAAGTATCACTCAATACTTCCGCCTTGCAGGTTGAGGGGGAAAACTCCACTCTGGAGCAAGTAACAACCACCGAGGTTCCAGTACTTGATGATGTAGCTCCAGTTCCTATCCACATAGGATCTCTACCCTCAGATGTTTCTTCTAACTCAGATGACGAAAATATAGATAACATTGGCACAATAACTGATCCGTGGGTTATCATACTTCCAACAATCTAGGGGAACCTTCTCAGGTTCAAGAGGAACTCCCATCCACAATCCAGAGAGAACCTCAATCAGTTGATCAAGAAACTCTAATCCCACCTTCCCAAATCAAGACAATTCAGCCGGCTTCTAATAAGTCCAGGGGGAACTGCCATCCCCATCTGCAAAATCTTCAGATACTGAAGACATCCCATCCACTGCAGCTGTTGACCATCTTCAACCTCGTCTACACGTATGGACGTAGGATCACCCACCAGGTCTTATCATCGGAAACGCATCAGCAAGCATCCAAACTCGATCCTCACAAGACTTATCTAATCACTGTCACTTTGCGGCATTTATGTCTTCAGTCAAGCCCCGAACCATCAAAGAACCAATAATGGAGCCCGATTGAATTGCAGCCGTGCAAGAAGAACTAGAAGAGTTTAAAAGAAACAAAGTGTGGCAACTCGTTCCGAAGCTAGAAGGTCACACTATTGTTGGTACCAGATGAGTGTACAAGAACAAATTGGATGAATCCGGTGCAGTAGTCCGAAACAAAGCAAGATTAGTCGCCAAGGGGTATAGTCAACTTGAAGGTATTGACTATGATGAAACATACGCCCCTGTAGCACGAATGGAAGCCATTTGCATTTTCTTAGGATAGGCAGCTCATAAGAACATTAAACTACATCAAATGGATGTGAAGAGTGTTTTTCTCAATGGTGAATTGAAAGAGGAGGTTTATCTTCAGCAACCTCCTGGCTTCGAAAGTCTTGAATTTCCAAACCACTGTTAAAAGCTTGAGAAAGCGGTCTACGGTCTAAAGCAAGCTCCAAGACCATGGTACGAGACTCTTTCTGAATTTCTTGTCTCGTCTGGATACAAAAGAGGAGTGATTGATCCCGCCTTATTTAGAAAGGAAAATGGTAATAACCTTATGCTCGTACAAATATATGTGGATGATATCATCTTCGGATCCACTGATTAAAAGATGGTGGATGAATTTGCAAAGCTCATGACCAACAAGTTTCAAATTAGCATGAATAGAGAGATTAAATTCTTTCTAGGACTTCAAGTGAAACAAGTACCTCAAGGGATATTCATCCATCAGGAGAAATACACCTCTAAACTACTGAAGAAATACTCAATGGATAATTGTTCATTGGCCAAGCTTCATATGGCCTTCGGATGTAAGATTTCTGCTGATCCTTCCGGAGAATCAGTGGATCACAAAACTTATAGAGGAATAATTGGCTCACTGATGTACCTTACTGCAAGCCGACCAGAAATTGTCTTTGCGACAGGAGTATGCACAAGATACCAAGCCGGTCCGAAAGTATCTCATATAACCGCAGCCAAGCAGATTCTCATATACTTAAAGGGAAACAAGTCTCTAGGCCTCTGGTATCCCATAGGAAATGACTTCAGCCTTCAAGCATACACTGATGCGGATCATGCTTGATGTAGAGCGGACAGAAAAAGCACTTCCGGTGGATGTCACTTTCTTGGCGGAAGACTCGTCAGCTGGTCATCAAGGAAACAGAGTTGTGTCTCACTGTCTACTGCTGAAGCTGAATATGTGGCAGCAGCCAGCTGTTGCTCACAAGTCTTGTGGATGAAAACGCAACTTATGGACTATGGATAAAGAATGCTGCGGATACCAACGTATTGTGATTCAGAAAGTGCCATAGAAATTTCTCATAATCCTATTCATCAATCCAAGATTAAGCATATTCAACTACGGTACCATTTCATTAAAGATCACATCCTGAAAGGTAACATTGAGCTAATTTTTGCTCATACTCATGAAGAGATTGTTGATGTATTCACAAAGGCACTAGACTCGACAAAAGTCAACAGTTTCTTACAAATGTTAGGAATGATGAATCCAGACCCGCAATTCTTCTTGAATTGATAGGTACCGCAGACCACTCTTGGTTATCATTGCGGTCTGAACTAAATATATTTATCTTACATAGTTTCAATATATTGTGTATTGCAGTACATGTTTATGTACCGCAATATAGCATATATTGTTGGGTTTTGAGCATTCTAACACTCCTATGGTGTACATGCAACCCTATAAACATTGGATCTATGTTTTTTCTATTATACATGCAAATAAGAACTTTCCAAGGCTTGAATCCTAACTAGCATATTAAGAAGCAACTATACTTCAAAGACTAGTTAGATGACATACCTTTTGGAGTAGCTTGATGTCTTCAAGCTTTAAGAGCTTAGCCCTAATAGTGTGGAAGCCTCAAGTGGAATCACAAATCACCAAAACACCTTGGAAGACTTTAGAGAATATGGACACTTGGTTCTCTCTAGTGAAATTGGCTAGCCCTCTTAGTGTATCCACACACTAGTCCCAATTTCACCAACCAAGGACATCTTTATATAGTGTTGAGGATTAGGGTTAAACCCTAATACCCATGAACTTCCATTTCCTAGGTTCCATGGGTTAAATCTCCATGGACTATCCATGAAGACTTAGCCCAACCTAAATGAACTTGGCCCACTACACATATATATCTAAGAGTCCATATTAATTAGTTTCCTTTTGATCACTTAATTAATTATAAATTAATTCTTGCTCAATACTAATTAAATAATATGATTCCATATTAATATATTAGAACTTATAATATATTAATATTAATCATAAATATACTATTCTCAAAAGATTATCTATATAAATTGTGTCGGTGAAGTGCAACCCAAATGGACCATGCCGGGTCGGGTCAAGTACATACCAAATATAGTTATGGACTTAGACATTAATCCAACAGTCTCCCACTTAGATAAGTCTAAAACTATTATTTAGTATGAGTTCAAAACCTAACTGGCAATTGTAGCTCTTAAAGCCGCTGTCGAACTCTGATCTTTGTCAACAAACTTGTCCATTAGATAAGCGATCATATTTTCCTCCATTCTATATATCATATGGACTGAGACATGGATTATAATCATTCTCTCTGTCCATTTGTTGTTTCCTGATTTCCGATTCATGACGATTGACTGATTAAACAAATCAAATCAGTCCTGGCTTGGCCAAGCACTCACATGTGTCATCATTAAATCATCGAGGGGCCGACAGATATCGCTTTTATCCCGAAGGTAAAAGGAATGGATAAACTTTGACTAATATGGCGTGTTCTACTACTTGTTGAATCGTACACAAAGGCACGTTTTATAACACCGAGTTATCGAATGCGTTTTCGTGCAATCAATGTACAACCAACTCATAGTAACAACTCATATCTCTATGTTTGAAGAATATAAGATATTATCGTCTCATGATCACTCGTGATAAAATCCATGAAGTGATTCCAATGAGCGCGGGTTGAATCCAATACTAAGAACTTATGAGCACTCATGAGTGTTGTAGCCCTTTGTCCAACATCTTAGACCTCTACAAGCCAACCCATGACAGTCTTGATTCATATCTACTTCCAACATATGACCGACTGTGGATGGTTTGAATAACTTAGTCATTCCGGAAGAATAACCTAGTTTATTCTAGAAGTCAAAACATGCAAAGTGAAACACAAGAATAAATGAATCAAATATGGTATCAAACCCTATGAACATAAATAAACACTTTTATTTATCACCATACTGATTACTCATTATTCATTGTTTCGGTTTTATCAACTTTATACTTGAATTAAAACACTAGTTGTACCATGCTCCAAGCACGTACACTATGTTTTCTAAACACTGGTCATGCCACACACCAAGTATGCATACTATGTTTGACTATGATCTTTACTTTGTGAAATAGACCAGTTGAACATAACTTCAATGATTCTCATTTCACAGTCCCAATTCCTTACTGCAAATGCAAGAATTCCAAATTCATGCCATTTACTGAAATATGTTAGATTCTAAACTTATATGCATTGATCCTCTTGTAATAATTATGCACAAATTCACAAAGACTTGGAAACAATCATTACAGAGTATTCCAAAGGAGATCAACTCCTTGGAAACATCCTTCTTGCATTAAGTTTCCTAATCTTACAGATTGAATACTTTCTAACTTTGAACAATTTCCATATTCCATTTTGACTATCACTTCTGAACAAGAGTTGCCTCTTTTCAGACTATGTCAATATGGTCCTTCCAAAGTCAACACTATACTTCCAACTGTCCTTGAGCAACCAATCCTTGGTAAACCTTAGATTGTCCTCAACAATTGCTTAATCCTTTTAGTCACATCCAATTCTAGACCATTCCCCTTCTTAATGCCCCAGTCATTTGGAAAATTTTAGAAAGGATGAATGTATAGCACATGTAATCGATCCTATATCCGAAGCATATGGGACACGATTCATGATGTCTCACATAAAGACTAAACCAGTCTTTTGCTATAACATTTCCATTTCTATTTGCCAAGTTCTCATAATTCAGATTATGAAAAGGGATGTCGTAATCATAATTGAAGTTTAGAACGCAAATAATGGACCCATATACATAATTTCCTTATGTTGAGCCATTCCAACATGAAACTCATATATATATATATATATATATATATATATATATATATATATATATATATATATATATATATCCTTGACTAAATATGATTAAAACCTCAATCTAAGCTTTTAGATTTGAGATGAAGTATAATTTTCTCTCCCTTAATTATAGTAAAACAACTTTTCCCCAATTGAAACCTTTTGTTTTCTATAATTAACATTGCTAACTTGCAACCTTTATCATAATTATCATGCTCCCACTAACATGATGATTATTAGCATAACACTTATGCTCCCACTAGCTTTGACATGTACTTAGAAATTAGCTGACTTTCTTACCAAAGTTCAGATTTCTGATACTAGATTGTTTTGATAAAACTTTATCAAAATCATACACCTTCCCTTAGATAGCACACTTGTGTGTCTAAACAATTATGAAGAGGGATGCCGTAATCATAATGGTTAGACCTTTTTGCCACTTCTGACAAGTCCAGGTTAGTGTGCCGGTTAACCACACACGCTCCACTAACGACTTTGAGAATGCAAATATCACAATTGCTATCTAGCTAAAATCTACTTAGTGAAAGTGTTTCCTCGCCATCGTTTTCATGAATCGGAGAGAAACCTTATGAAGCTTAGATTTAATGGTGTATGTGTTCTTATCCATGTGAATTGTCAAAACCATAGTCACAAGACAAGGATAATGACAGATGCAAACTCATATGGACTGAACTCAATCTTAATTTCTTGCCATCTGGCAGCTCAAGGGCCTGCCTTTGCTTCCAAGTTGTTGTGCAACCAATTGAGAACTCTAAGAACACATATGCAAAGACAAATTTGATTGGAATGGGCACAAAATATGTCAACATGATAGGTTATGAACCTCAAGTCGTGTGCTAGTGAAGAACTTTAGGTTCTGTTCTTGATTAGTTCTTGACACTTTCAAGACTTTTAAGACTCCCACTGTCCTCTTGACATATAAGACTTTCTTGTTAGTTATTCAAGAGATATTGTGGATTCTAATCAAGACAAACACTTCACAAAATTTGCCTAAGTTGGTCTTTGTTTTATCCAAGACATCACAACTTACCAATTTCAAATGTACAAGAGTTGAAAACTTTTACTCTTACATTTACCAAGTGTTTTAAACCTTCTTTAAGACATGTAACTCAAGTTACAATCTTGGAGTATGGCTCTAAGAATTGTTTTTGGAACGAAGTATGAATCATCTTCTTGATTTAACCACTTCAACAATTCATAGCTCCTCTTCTTAGCTATAAGAGGGCACTTAGAGGACGAATTGTGATAAGGTCTCTAAATCATTAAGATGATCACAAAACTGATACTAAAGTACTCTCCCATCTTTTCAGATTTGAGAAACTTCTATCTTTCTGCCTAATTTGATGCTTTTTATTCGCTCTGCCATACATTGGAACTTTTTCCAATGTCTTAGAATTATACTTAAACTTGTAAGTATAACCATATTTACTAAGCTTTAGTAAATTATGACGAATAGTCTTATCGATCTTTTGTGGTGGACTTAATCAGTGCACAAGAATGTGTACTCGATCCCTTAGTCCATTACTTGACTCACACATCCATGTGAACAAGTAATTAGTCTTAATTTTCCAATACTTGAATGTTCTCATTCATCATGCTATACAACTTGCATGATTCCAAGTTCCGGTCCAATTGAAACCTGGGTGATGAGAATCTTTCTTTATTTGGTAAATTTAGACATTACCACAAATGAAAGAATCAATTTCATATTTCCACTCTTGCTATTAATGGAATCTTATAAGCAACAAAAATTTCCACAAATGCCATTGTAAGGATATTTTTAAAATAAATAAAATCAAAATTTTCCTTTTATTTTAAAACTTTGCGGAAAAACTATCCTTACAATCCATATGAAAACTTGTTGTTATCTATTCCTAAGCAATATATCATAACTCTTAAGAAGTAGCTCAAGAATCCGATCTTCAACCTATGCAATAGAAATCCATCTACGCGATCAGATTCAACATATTCTTTCTTTAAGTTTCTTCACTTTTCTTTGATTCTTAAAACATCAACATGTGACCCAGTCACATCATTTAATAAGAATCTCAGAATAGAAACTTAGCAGAGTTAGATAGTGGAATTTTCCTAAAGTAGAGTCAAACTTATTGACTTTAACATCCTTAGGTAAATTTGGCAGCTTCACAACCAATGCCCCTTCCTTTGGCATTTTAACATGTGGACGCTTTGGTAATGGAACATGGGATTATCACAGACTTAGCCTTTCTCTTTACCATTTGGTCAACCGAGTTGACTGTGGCTGATCCTTTTCCATTGGGAAGAAAGAGCTCTACTAGATATCCAATGTCATCATTGTCAATATCCATAAAGTTTTGGAAGTTGATCTTAGCAAATAGATAAGATCATTAAGGGTCTTGTCATAGTCTATTTCATAGGTGTTCCAAAGGAACTCACTATGTGACTTAGAAAGTGATTGAACCACCAACTTTCTAAAGACTTTGACACCCAACTCACCCGGCTTGTCAATATGTGACTACATCTCCAAGATGTGACCACACCTAGACTTTGCTTTGCCAATAGGGCTTGAGTGACCTTAAACTTTTCAACAACTTGTGGGTTAGGGAGAATAATTAGAGGAGGTGAAAGAAGTATGATTTCCATGGGACATCATCTTAATTTAGGAAAGCTTGTTTCAAGAGATTTGGGAAGATCATAGATGTCTAAACCGTACATCTTTTGGGAGATATTCAAGATAGTTGATTTAAAGTCCTTAATATGACACCCAATATGAAATATTAAGGCTAGGACCCAACAAACTATTTTATAACTTAGAAGAGGGATGCCGTAGTCCAAGCTATAAAATATTTAAAGGTAGGTGAATGAGGATTCACCAATTTCCACCAAGATAAACGAAATGTATTATTAAGTTTTAATTGGATTTGAAACTCGTAGATTTTTTGAGATTCATTGAACTGTTCAATGGCATGTTTCAATCTTGAGTGTGCCGTTCAGGTTTTGTGACTGGGATGCCGAGGATCACAAAACAAGGTGTGAAGTAACCATGCAAATTACTTGATACCCTTAAGTGTTTACCCCTCAATCGATGTGTAGGTTAACCACACATGTTCCATCGATACTATGATAAACATTAAGTTACCCTTTGCCTACCTTGTTAAATACGAGTTAGTGTGCCGGTTAACCACACACGCTCTACTAACCGACTTAAACAAAGTGCAAAGTGTAATTTCATGGATTAGCACCTTATTCACATTTTCCTAAGTAACTAAGATTGGGTATTTTTAAATGGTTTAGTTACTTAGTATTTCTCATTAATACTTTCAATGAAGGGAGAATTATAGTCTTGTCAAACCCGTTCGGCTAACGACCCTTCACCGGTCAAGGAAGCGGTGGGTGAGAGTGGACACCCATTAAATTGTCATTTTATAGAAAGTAACCTTATACCCCCCCCCCCCTTATAGACCAGCTTCGTGAATGAGGCCTACTAACGGTAAGACTGACTTTACTCTTATACATATATATATAAATATTATTAACTTATAATATTATAAAGTATAAGGGTTGAATTTTAACTTTTAAAATTCTAAGGGCTAACTTGGAATTAAAGTATTCATAAGAGAAAACTTTTCAAATTCCAAAACTTGAGGGCAAGTTTTGAAACTATTCAAAACTAATTAATTCCATAACTTATGAGTTTAAAGTAGTTTTAATCCAAAAACTCTTCAAGTTCCATAACTTGAGGACAAGTTATGGAAGACTTTAAACTAATAAAAGAATTAGTTTTTCTTTATTTTATAACTTATGGAATTTATTAAGGTTACACATTTTATTACTGAATGAAGTGACTCTTGAACTTCCATCACTTGAGGACAAGTTATGGAGTCATAAAACCATTCAATGAGACAAGACTCTTCATTTTTGTAACCATTGCCAACTTTTATGAGTTTTATGAAACTTAAATGTGACCTTTCATGTAACTTGAGGAAAAGTTACACAAACACATTTTTGAATCATCTCTTAGATTAAAATGGATTGAAAACAACTATTCAATTAACTTATCTATTAATCTAAGCAACTCATATGAACAAGATAATTCAATCAAACTTTTCTCATGTAATTAGCATAACACTTAAACTAATACAAAACATGAATCTATTGATAATTATCTTTGAAATTGGATTAGTATGAACATCACCACATCAAAAATAAGTTTATAAGTCCAAAAACAGCTTAGGGTAATGTTCCTAGTCCATTTCTAACCAAAACACTCGAAAATATGTTGTCTGGGGCTCCTACTCGTCGAGTGCATGAACCTACTCGACGAGTAGGATGATTTTACTCATGGACTCGGCGAGTTCATCAGTAGACTCGGCGAGTCCAGTGCCCAGAATGCCCGAAATTCGACTTTTTCAGCATTTTTCAGCAATTTTCATCAAGTATAATTGAAAACAAGCCTAGGCTCTGATACCACTGCTGGGTTTTGAGCATTCTAACACTCCTATGGTGTACATGCAACCCTATAAACATTGGATCTATGTTTTTTCTATTATACATGCAAATAAGAACTTTCCAAGGCTTGAATCCTAACTAGCATATTAAGAAGCAACTATACTTCAAAGACTAGTTAGATGACATACCTTTTGGAGTAGCTTGATGTCTTCAAGCTTTAAGAGCTTAGCCCTAATAGTGTGGAAGCCTCAAGTGGAATCACAAATCACCAAAACACCTTGGAAGACTTTAGAGAATATGGACACTTGGTTCTCTCTAGTGAAATTGGCTAGCCCTCTTAGTGTATCCACACACTAGTCCCAATTTCACCAACCAAGGACATTTTTATATACTGTTGAGGATTAGGGTTAAACCCTAATACCCATGAACTTCCATTTCCTAGGTTCCATGGGTTAAATCTCCATGGACTATCCATGAAGACTTAGCCCAACCTAAATGAACTTGGCCCACTACACATATATATCTAAGAGTCCATATTAATTAGTTTCCTTTTGATCACTTAATTAATTATAAATTAATTCTTGATCAATACTAATTAAATAATATGATTCCATATTAATATATTAGAACTTATAATATATTAATATTAATCATAAATATACTATTCTCAAAAGATTATCTATATAAATTGTGTCGGTGAAGTGCAACCCAAATGGACCATGCCGGGTCGGGTCAAGTACATACCAAATATAGTTATGGACTTAGACATTAATCCAACATATATATCACGACTATGTATCATACTTATATTCAAGAGTCTTTTATTGTTTTTTAGTTCTAATTGTGTTCAAGTGTTCCTCTCAGTTTCTTCTACGGCAGTCATCTATCCAGTCATTCGTAATGAAGTCATCCGTAATGAAGTCTTAATCCGCAATGAAGACTCAATCCACAATCACAAGTGATGGAACTTTCAACTACATCATAAATTCGTGAAACATTTTAATGATCCTTCATTAAATAAGAAAAACATTCTCAAAAAAATTATATTTGTTTTGTTGCATATGATCGTTTCAATTCTTCTTTTCAAATAAACCTTTTGTCAGACCTATTTTAGGTGTGATGTCAAAATAAAATAGTTTCCAATAAAAGAAATCCTGTTAGAAAATCTTTTCCTTAAAATGTATTTTCCACTTACCCCCAAGATGTCACATCCGCTACATTTTCCACCTTTATGCAACGGTTTTTCATCCCTTCCGTCTTGCACTAGCTAAAGAGTGGAAATACCGGGTATTACGATCTCCATGTTTATACCAATTGCAACGAGAATTATAAACCCACATTACTTCTTCCTGAGCCAGCAATCCCACCAATTAAAGCCGGAGATAATTTCTCAGTCTGTCAATTTCAGGGTAGTAAGCGCCAGCTGCAAGCTTTCGGTTAATGCCATCCAATCTTCGGTACAAAATTTCCTTCTTCTATTTCATATTTCCAAACACTTCCTTATTCCATCTAGTCACACGGTCTCTGAATCCATCAACAGCTTCATTCCAACCTTGTTCCCCTCTCCAGGCCGCTTTGACAAAATCCGGGAAGTCCTTATGCAACACCTGCCCTAAACTTTAAAGTTTTTGTAAAGGATGAAGTTTCCTATTTCCTCGCCTATCCCTGCCTTTGACCTCGCACCGATGGCTATTGCCAGCTAATGCCCTAAGTTAATAAAAAGCAGCTGAAAGAGAATCCTAAGCATGATGTCTATCGCAGGGCCTTCAGTTCGTTCGCCTTTTAGCCCTTTTATCTATTATGAGACTACCTTCGCGCCTAAGCTCTTCAATTAGCATTCTTATTCTTTCTGTCACCTGCTGGAATATTCGACACGCGAGGAATAGCGTGAAAGGACTCTAAACGACTGGACAAGACAAACTGAGGCTTATTGCTCAATGGAAAGTGAACTACACAAGACGAAATCATAGCCCAATCTCTTTGTCATAGTAGGCCCGATTTTCACCCCCTTTGGAAAGACGAAGAGGGACAAGAGGTTATTCATAGTATTCGCATTTCCTGCTGAGATCCCAAGTCTCCAAGTAGGCCCTCTTGGCTACCCACGACCTTGGCTTTTTAGAGAATCCCGCTCCTGTCTCGTAGGACTTGTAGCTCGGCAGTCCACCGGGTGGGTTTGTTTATCCTTCCAGTTTCGAGTGTATTCTTGGATAGTTATAGCGACCCATAGGCGCGAGATGTACCTCGTGGAGGGGGCGGCGGTCCCATGGACATAGTCCTTTCAGGCAGTGGCCGTTTAGTACATGGTCCATTGGATGGTCGGTGCAAGGCCAGAAATTGGAACACATTGATTCCGCTCGTTCCCGTCCTTCGCTTCAGGGCCTGTCCCTCATCATTTATGATCCACGGCTCACTCAATTAGAGCACTAACTACTTCAAAGGAATTCGCTCCAAAGAGGCTTTGAATCGCTCCGCTGGTGCGATCTGGTCGATAGGTTGTCCAGTCATCTCGGTGAGGATTTTCGCTATGCCCCCCGCTGACCTTTCACTGTGAGTACTGCTGCAGTAAAGCCAGCGGGAAGATCAGTCCCAGGGCTCAATCTAGGCTGCCAGCCAAGATGAAGATGGATTGAAGGGGTTGTCAGGGAGCTTCGTAGGGAATTGTAGGATCCATAGCTGGAAAGACTGCAGGAAAAAAGGGGAACATAGTCGCTAGGAAATCAGATTCCATAGTCAAGGCTGAGACCACACGATCTTCAGATATGGGGTATTGGGTCTGACATTTCATTAAATGTCATTTTTGGAAATTAAAAAAAAAACCTTTTGTTAAATAATTTTGTGGCTGATAATGATTTCAATAATAAAAAAAAACAAAGGTTTTACCCTTAACTGCTTTTTCTTTAGGGTGAAAACAATAATTATTTGAAATCTGCCACTATATAAACCCTCTTTTCTTCCCCAAGAAAGTTTTACGCTTTCTTATCTCTCAAATTCGAATAACTTCCTCTTCTTCCCTCTTACACGTCAAATTTTTTCTGCAAGTTCTTCAAGTTTTTCAAAATGGTGAAATCAGGAGTTTCAAAGAAGCAATCAAAAGCATCAGCCTCTGTTCAACCAACTGGTTCCGATTTTGCTACACGGAACCAATCACCTGTAATTTCCTCTAGCAATTTTTGGGCAATTTTCGATGATCATCCTTCCTATAATGAGTCTATTCATCTCATGATCAAGTTTATCTCCAATCATCCACTCTTTGGACCATTCGAAGCTTTCACTGATGCGGTTCCCATCTCCACATTATTCAAATGTGCATTCTTAGCATACCACCCTCTTGATAATCTGCCAGAAGTTCATCTGAACTTGGCGGATGATTCTTTTGTTATCTTGACCAAAGACAAGTTTCTTACTGCGATCAACCTCCTGGTGCATCCCTCAACCAAGTTCTTTTCACCAAGTGTCACAGACATCACCTCCACTCTGCATCAGATGGGATACCAGAAGAAGATCAAGGGTATTTGAGAGTATAAGAAGAACCAGCTCCCCATGGTTTGGCAGTTTGTGTGCCATTTTGTGATCCGTAGCCTATCTGGACGAACCGGGGGCACTGATAACATGGGCCTCAAACTACTTGAGATAGTATGGAGCATCTTCACGGGTCATGATGTAAACTATGGTCAAATCCTATGGGATGATTTTCTCCAATACATCCCTAAGGAGACTCCAAAAGAAAATCCAACAGAACTTACTTTTACAAGATTTTGGGCACTCTGTATTTCAGATCTTCACCACGATGCCAACCTCAATATGGGCAATGATATCAATCTCTTTATCACACGCGATCTCAAAAGGTATGCTCCTTCTAAAGATCAATCTATCTTTGGACCAATTCGTCATTTACCTGCTCATATTTTAACTACTGTTGGACTTGAGACCCAAATAGTCACATATCACATTGAGGCTACAGAAGGTATTGACCCATAACTTCCTACCCCACATCTCCCAAGTCAAAACATATTAGCCTCTACCGCACCCAATCAACTAGAGCGATTACAGCTCCATCTTCTACTACTCTATCCCATGTTCCCTTAGCTTCAAGAATCAAACAGTTGGCTTCTCCCAAGCAAGGCCCCCGCAGCAAGGGTATGAGACATTCAACGGGTGCAACTCACAAGAAGCGTAAAACATCCATGAAAATCAAAGCCCCCAAGGAAGCAGAACCCTCTAAGAAGCAAAAACTACAACACGTTGCCTCATCAGATCATGACTCTGAGTCCAATCAATCTTCAAATGATTCTGATCTCGGCTCTACTCCTATTTCCATTCTCAAGAAAAGGAAAACCAAACCCTCTGGCCAAATGCATGATCGGACTGATACCTTAGCCTCTCAAAAGGCCCCGGTAGTCCTTGGGGTCCCCGCAGACCCATTTGCTACTACCCTATCCAGCCACTTGAACACCGCAAGTGTGCTCGTTTCATCTCAACGTGGAGACTCACCCGCAACTAGATCCTAAGAGGATCTAATTGGTTATTCTCTCCCTAAGGTCTCCAGGGCTTCCAGACTTCATTTCTTTTCAGAACAGGAGTTGCGCTCCATTCTAGACATTGTACTCTAAACACTCAATACACTGTAACACTAGTCAAAATAGGTCAATAAAAATCACATGTGATTATACCAATCATGTAATATGATTTTGTTAAACTAGTAATGTAGTAAACTTACTATGTATTTCATGATAATTCTAATATCAATATGAACTTTCATACATACTTTATGGTATAAATCAAAGTATACGTCCATACGATTCCAAGAATATAGAGAACATCTAAATCTGAATTTGCATGAAGAAGTTTGTAACAGCCCGGATTCCCAGGTATTATTCATTCTTATATTTTGGTGATTTGTGAGGAGACTCGGCGAGTTGGAGCCCAAACTCGCCGAGTATGATCGCGGCCATGGGCACGGGTTCGCGTAAGGACTCGGCGAGTCCAAAAGTGGACTTGGCAAGTCCACGCTGTTTAATGAAACCCTAATTCCTCGGGTTTGGAGCCTATTTAAGGGAACTTATAGCCTCCCATTGCGGCTACCAGTCCCTTAAGAGAACCCTAAGAGAGCTAAATCGTTTTGGGAGAGAGGAAGTCACTTTTGGGCCTTTGCATTCCTTGTTTAGCAAGAAGAGGGTGGCAAGAGCAAGGAGGAGGTGAGATTCCAGCAGATCTAGAGTCCAGAGGCTTCATTTTGAGGTAGTAGTTCGAACCTCCTTCAGTTTTAGGGTTGATCTTTAGAGTTAGGGCTTTCTAACCCCTTTGGAGAGTGATTATGTGAAGCAAATGGTCCCTCTTCGAGTTTGTGCCTTGGATCTGGACTCAAAGAGGTCCAGAGACCTTAACCCTTGGAGCTTTTTGGGTTATTATGGAGTTATTGGACCTAGGTTGTCATTTTTGGGACCAAATCTCCTTTTAATGCCTTGTGGGGGTTATACAAGCATCAACTTTCGAACTTTAAGTGACATTCATGCTTGGGAAGGCCAGATCTATGGTTTAGGGAAGCAGATCTGAGCTCAGAAGGTCAATAGAGTTTGTGAATGGCATGAACTCGCCGCGTTGTTCTTGAGACTCGGCGAGTAGGGTTGGGGTTTCACGTAAATTGCTCAGCGAGTAGACTCGCCAGGTTGGGGGATGACCCAGTGAGTCTGGGAGAGTCAATAGGGGGTTGAGTCAAGCCGGAACTCGTTGAGTTGTTCTTGAGACTCGGCGAGTTGAGTCGTGGTAGCCCAGCGATTCATGCCAGGTGGAACTCATCGAGTTAGGGAAGTACTCGACGTGTCAAGAGAGGATCTGAGGGAGTCAGTGAACACGTATAGACTCGCCGAGTCGCTCTAGTGCACTCGCCGAGTCCGGTCAAAGTTGATCGTTGACCATTGACCAGAGTTGACCAGTGTTGACTTGATAGGGTTAGTCAACCTTAGTTGTGAAAGTGTTAATTAGAGATATATTGTGCTATACCAGGATTATAGCTCGGGGGATCGAGCGCGAGTGATTTCCGAAATTTGCGAGTTATCGAGATACACGAAGTGAGTCTTCTCACAATACTTTACCTTGAGTAGGTAATCAGAGTTATGTGACAGAGTGTTTGTATGCTATATGTATATTATGTGTTGTACTGCATTATTTCTATGTGATTTATGATGTGCATGTTTATAGAGTTGGAACCAGAAGGTTCACAGAGATAGAACCAGAGGGTTCACAGAGTAGGGTCCACGGACCCACAGAGTTATAGCCTTGAGTGGCTAATATGTGTTATGTGTGCTATTTTGGGGAACTCACTAAGCTTTGTGCTTACAGTGTTTGGTGTTATTTGTTTCAGGTACTAGTGATGACCGTGGGAAGGCGCCGACTTGATCAGTACACACACACAGGATTTTTATGTTATGAGATCTTGGGATTTTTATATGGCATGGATTGAGCTTCAAACATTGATGTTTTAATGAATATTAAATGAATTATGTTTTTATAAAATGCAAAAAATTGTTTTGAAATTTACGGTGTTACAAGTTGGTATCAGAGCCATGGTTTCAGGGATTCGAGTACACCTTCGGGCGTATTTGAACTCAAACTGAGGATTTGACAAGTATTTTCAAAAAGAGTAAAAGATTTTTGGAAAACGCAAAGTAGAGTTGTGTGTACGATCAGTCTGCGCCCAAACGGTGATTTCCTAAAATACCCTAATGTTATGTGATATTGATATGGATATGATGTATTCTCATGCTAGAGTAGGCTAGGTACTCGTATTAGGACTAGAGTGGCCTGATTTGTGATGCCTTAGCCTAGGGAGAGGTGAGCTGCTATGAGATGCTTGAGAGTGAGTAGGTAGCAGCGAGGGACTTATGAGAGATCTGTTAGAGAGTGGATTATGCATAATAGAGTACTTGGAATTTGGGATCTGAAGAGGAAAACTTGGGATGTATTCTGATACGGTGCGGACAGTAGTAATGGGCCCGTACTACTGAAAGCACCGGGGCGGTGTACAGCCCAAGTAAGAATCTTTGGAATGCCAAGGATCAAGGAGGAACGAGTTGTCGAGTGTGAGTATGCTCGAATGGATTCTAATTTATCGTCTTTTGTATTTCAAAGGTATTTCATGGTGAGGACACGTCTTATGCCTGAGAGCAGTGGGGCCAGTGATGAGGAGATCCGCCAGATCATCCATGAGGAGGTGGCTGCGGCCATCAGGGTAGAGATACCAGAGATGTTCGGGTGTATTAAGACCACGTTGATCGAGACTTTCGACGAGCAATATGCTGCTCTTTCTGAGGCTGCTGCTGCAACGGCCACCGCAGCTATTGATGCCGCGAGGCCGCAGGGTGGTGATGCGTTGCTGTTCCGAGAGTTCAGCAACACAAAACCGCCGGAGTTTGATGGGACCCAGGACCCGGTGGAGGCTATGAGATGGATTTCTAACATAGAGGGGTGTTTCTTCACTTGCTCATCTCCTGAGCATTTGAGAGTTCGGTTCGCGCTGAACCAGCTTCGCTTGGGAGCGAAGGACTGGTGGAAGTTTGTGACGGCGCACTTTACGCCTGTTGAGCTTGCGGCAGTGACCTGGGAGAGGTTCACTGCCATGTTCCGAGATGATTACGTTCCCCAGGTGGAGAGGGAGCGTTTGGCCTAGGAGTTTCTGACCCTCAAGCAGGGTACTGAGTCTGTTACGATGATTACCAGGATGTTCCACGAGAGGGCGATGTTCTGCCCTGAGCACGTGTCCACTGAGCAGGCACGTATGAGCCGATATTTGAGTATTTTGAGACGAGACATTCAGGAGTTCGTGGCGAACTCCTCGTACCGGCCATTTGTCGAGCTTCAGGCAAATGCCCGGAAGAGGGAGATTAAGCTAGAGACTCAGGCCATGGAGGAGGCGGAGTCTCGGGGGAGGGATCGGCGACCGGCACAGTCCCAGCCGGCAGCCAAGCGGGCCAAGCCCGCTGATCCCAAAGCGGGGAGCCAGAAGGGCCGCACTTGTGGAAAGTGCGACAAGGGTCATGATGGAGTATGTAGAGCTAGATCTTGCTACAAGTGTGGCAAGGAGGGGCATATGGCCAAGGACTGTCCCAAGGGGTTTGCAGTGTGTTTCCACTGCAACCAGACCGGACACCGGAAGGCGGAGTGTCCGCAGTTGCGGGGATCAGCTTAGGGAGCACCTCAGGGATTTGCCCTTGCCACCATCAAAGCTACCGAGAGTCGGCCAGTGAAGGCCGAGGCACCGAAGGCACGAGGGAGAGCCTTTCAGTTGACCGCGGAGGAGGTCCGCGCAGCGCCCGATGTCGTGGGTGGTATGTATTCTTTCGTGTATTTATTTTGATGTTGAGATATTATGCTTATATTATGTTATGCGTAGGTACTTTTCTTGTGAATTCTGTACCTGCCTTGGTGTTATTTGACTCGGGAGCGAGTCGGTCTTTTGTATCTTTGGCTTTTAGTCAGCATATCAGTGTTAGTTGTGAGGCGTTGAGTCGGCCTCTAAGAGTTTCCATAGCTGACGAGAGGGTGATATATGCCACGGAGGTTCTCCGGGGGTGCGTGTTCGAGATTTTCGGTGTTGAGTTCCCGATTGATTTGGTTTCTATTACGATGGGTGATATATGTGTCATCATGGGCATGGACTGGTTGAGCAGATTCGGTGCGGTTATCGACTGCGAGCGACAGCTGGTGACCACATGAGACCCTAATGGGGGAGTCCTTACGGTGTACGGCGAAGGTACACATTCTGGGTCAGCGTTTTGTTCGGCCGCTAGGGCGAGGCAGTGTCTTCAGCAGGGCTGTAAGGGTTCTGTGGCGTATGTGATGGATACGCGAGTGGATTCCGAGAGGTCGAGGTCAGTTGAGGAGGTTCTGATAGTGCGTGAGTTCCCAAATGTATTTCCAGAGGAGTTGCCGAGTGTGCCTCCTGTGAGGCAAGTGGAGTTCAGTATCGATTTGGTTCCGGGGGCCGTGCCTATCGCTAAGGTGCCTTATCGCCTTGCACCTCCAGAGATGCAAGAGTTATCCTTGCAGCTTCAGGAGCTGCTGGGAAAGGGGTTTATTCGGCCGAGCAGCTCGTCGTGGGGAGCGCCTATCTTGTTTGTCAAGAAGAAGGATGGTTCACACCGGATGTGCATTGATTACCGGGAGTTGAACAAGCTGACGATCAAGAACCGTTACCCGTTGCCGAGGATCCACGATTTGTTCGATCAGTTACAGGGAGCATCTTGGTTCTCCAAGATCGATTTGAGGTCTGGATATCATCAGGTGAGGGTGCGAGATAAGGACATCCAGAAGACAGCGTTCAAGACGCGTTATGGGCATTACGAGTTTGTGGTGATGCCTTTCGGGCTCACCAATGACCCGGCAGTGTTCACGGATCTCATGAACCGAGTGTGCAGGCCGATGCTGGATCGGTCGGTGATTGTATTCATTGACGACATTTTGGTATATTCTAGATCTAGAGAGCAGCATGAGGAGCATTTGAGGGAGATCCTCAGAGTTCTGAGATCGGAGAGGCTTCATGCCAAATTCTCCAAGTGTGATTTCTGGTTGCGAGAGGTCCAGTTCCTGGGTCTTCTCGTTAACCAGAAAGGGATATTGGTCGACCCGGCCAAAGTTGAGGCGGTGATGAGTTGGGAGGTGCCGAGGTCACCCTCCGAGATTAGGAGTTTCCTGGGGTTGGCAGGTTATTATCGGAGATTTATCAAGGATTTCTCTAAGATCGCAGTACCACTCACCAGGTTGACCCGGAAGGGTGTCGCTTTTTCATGAGGCCCCGAGCAGCAGGCCTCCTTTGAGACGCTTTGCCAAAGGTTATGCGAAGCCCCGGTGTTAGCCCTCCCGGAGGGGATGGAGGACTTTGTGGTATACTGTGATGCATCGATCTTGGGGTTGGGAGCGGTGCTGATGCAGAGAGGGCATGTGATAGCATACGCATCGAGGCAGCTGAAACCTCATGAGACGAGGTATCCCACCCATGATCTAGAGTTGGGGGCAATGGTGTTCGCCCTCAAGATTTGGCGTCACTATCTATATGGGGTTCGGTGTACGATATATACGGACCATAAGAGCCTGAAGTATTTGATGGATTAGCCCAAGCCAAATATGCGGCAGAGGAGGTGGTTGGATGTGGTCAAGGATTATGATTGTGAGATTCTGTACCATCCGGGCAAGGCTAATGTGGTAGCCGACGCCTTGAGTCACAGGGCGGAGAGCGCCCCATTGGGAGGTGTATGTTTGCGATTGACCGTGATGGCTCCGGTGTTGGACACCATTCGTGGAGCGCAGGCTGAGGCCGTGAGATCGGAGAACCAAAAGAGGGAGCGAGTTGTTGGGATGGTATCGGAGTTTGTTACCGATGGTCGGGGGCTTATGACTTTTCAGGGGCGTATATGGGTACCGTTTGTGGGAGGGGCGCGTACCATTTTGATGGAAGAGGTTCATCGGTCGAAATTCTGGATCCATACTGGGGCTACTAAGATGTATTTGGACATGAGGAGGGAGTATTGGTGGCCCTGTATGAAGAGGGATGTTGCGTGGTTGGTTGAGAGGTGCTTAACCTGTCGTAGGGTTAACGCCGAGCACCAGAGACCGCATGGTAAGTTGCAGCCGTTGGAGGTTCCCGAATGGAAGTGGGAACAGATCACCATGGATTTTATCACCAAATTTCCAAGGACTGCTAGGGGAGTCGATGCAATTTGGGTGATTGTGGACAGGTTGACGAAGAGCGCCCACTTCCTTGCTATTAGTGAGAGCTCCTCCGCAGAGAAGTACGTGAGGGAAGTGGTATCTCGGCATGGGGTGCCGATCTCGATTGTCTCAGACCGGGATGTACGTTTCACTTCCAGATTCTGGAAGAAGTTTCATGAGGAGTTGGGTACTAGGCTGCATTTTAGTACCGCATATCACCCCCAGACAGACGGACAGAGTGAGCGGACGATTCAGACGCTCGAGGACATGCTCCGGGCATGTGTGTTGGATTTTGGGTGGAGTTGGAATACATACTTGCCCTTGGCAGAGTTTTCCTACAACAGCAGCCATCATTCGAGCATTGGTATGCCGCCCTTTGAGCTGTTGTATGGGATGAGGTGTCGGACCCCCATTTGCTGGGGAGAGGTCGGACAGCGTGTGATGGGCAGTACAGAGATCGTGCTTCAGATGACAGAGCAGATCCAACAGGTCAGACAGAGGTTGTTGACCGCTCATAGTCGTCAGAAGAGTTATGTGGACAGACGTCGGTCCGAGCTTGAGTTTCAGGTCGACGATTTTGTGCTCCTGAAGGTCTCTCCTTGGAAAGGAGTGATTCGATTCAGGAAGAGGGGCAAGTTGGGCCCCGATATATTGGTCCATTCCGGGTGGTCGCGAGGGTAGGCAGGGTAGCCTATCGTTTGGAATTGCCAGCAGAGTTGGGGCAGATTCACGACACTTTCCACGTGTCACAATTGCGGAAGTGTATAGCCGATGAGTCGGCAGTGGTTCCATTAGAGGATATTTAGGTGGATGCGAGCCTAAATTATTCTTAGAGACCAGTGGAAATCGGAGATCGGAAAATCAAGTTTCTGAGGAACAAGGAGGTACCCTTGGTTTTGGTTCAGTGGCAGCATCGAAAGGGGTCCGAGATGACTTAGGAGCCGGAGCATGAGATGCGTGAGCAGCATCCGGAGTTATTTGCAGAGCAAGACTTCGAGGGCGAAGTCTAGTTCTTGTGGGGCAGAATTGTAACAGCCCGGATTCCCAGGTATTATTCATTCTTATATTTTGGTGATTTGTGAGGAGAATTGGCGAGTTGGAGCCCACACTCGCCGAGTATGATTGCAACTATGGGCACGGGTTCGCGTACGGACTCGGCAAGTCCATGCTGTTTAATGAAACCCTAATTCCCTGGGTTTGGAGCCTATTTAAGGGCACTTATAGCCTCCCATTGCGGCTACCAGTCCCTTGAGAGAACCCTAAGAGAGCTAAATCGTTTTGGGAGAGAGGAAGTCACTTTTGGGCCTTTGCATTCCTTGTTTAGCAAGAAGAGGGTGGCAAGAGCAAGGAGGAGGTGAGATGCCAGTAGATCCAGAGTCCAGAGGCTTCATTTTGAGGTAGTAGTTCGAACCTCCTTCAATTTCAGGGTTGATCTTTAGAGTTAGGGTTTTTTAACCCCTTTGGAGAGTGTTTATGTGAAGCAAATGGTCCCTCTTCGAGTTTGTGCCTTGGATTTGGACTCAAAGAGGTCCAGAGACCTTAACCCTTGGAGTTTTTTGGGTTATTATGGAGTTATTGGACCTAGGTTGTCATTTTTGGGACATAATCTCCTTTTAATGCCTTGTAAGGGTTATACAAGCATCAAGTTTCGAACTGTACGTGACATTCATGCTTGGGAAGGCGAGATCTATGGTTTAGGGAAACAGATCTGACCTCAGAAGGTCAATAGAGTTTGTGCATGGCATGAACTCGCCGAGTTGTTCTTGAGACTCGGCGAGTAGGGTTGGGGTTTCACGTAAACTGTTCAGCGAGTAGACTCGCCGGGTTCGGGGATGACCCAGTGAGTCAGGGAGAGTCAATAGGGGGCTGAGTCAAGCCGAAACTCACCGATTTCTTCTTGAGACTCGGCAAGTTGAGTCGTGGTGGCCCCGCGATTCATGCTAGGTGGAACTCGTTGAGTTAGGGAAGTACTCGACGTGTCAAGAGAGGATCCGAGGGAGTCAGTGAACACGTATAGACTCGCCGAGTCGCTCTAGTGCACTCGCCGAGTCCGGTCAAAGTTGACCGTTGACCATTGACCAGAGTTGACCAGTGTTGACTTGATAGGGTTAGTCAACCTTAGTTGTGAAAGTGTTAATTTGAGATATATTGTGCTATAGGAGGATTATAGCTCGGGGGATCGAGCGCGAGTGATTTCCAGGATTTGCGAGTTATCGTGATACGCGAGGTAAGTCTTCTCACTATACTTTACCTTGAGTAGGTAATCAGAGTTATGTGACAGAGTGTTTGTATGCTATATGTATGTTATGTGTTGTACTGCATTATTTCTATGTGATTTATGTTGTGCATGTTTATAGAGACGGAACCAGAAGGTTCACAGAGATAGAACTAGAGGGTTCACAAAGTAGGGTCCACGGACCCACAGATTGATAGCCTCGAGTGGCTAATATGTGTTATGTGTGGTATTTTAGGGAACTCACTAAACTTTGTGCTTACAGTGTTTGGTGTTATTTGATTCAGGTACTAGTGAAGACCGTGGGAAGGCGCCGGCTTGATCAGTACACACACACGGGATTTTTATGTTATGAGATCTTGGGATTTTTATATGGCATGGATTGAGTTTCAAACATTGATTTTTTAATGAATATTAAATGAATTATGTTTTTATTAAATGCGAAAAATTGTTTTGAAATTTACGGTGTTACAAAGTTATGATAAACCGAACACTATAAAATCTCTATAGCATGAGGAATTTAAAATAGGCTTAGAATTAGCTATTGGAGTCTAAAAAAGAGTTCTAGTGCTCGTAAATACCTACGCGTGGATATAAAGAACGTCAGAAACGGAGTTCGTATGCAAAAGTTATGGCCTTCTGAAGATGTCGCTGTCAGAAACCCTAATTGGACTGAACTCACGACGTGAGGAGTCAAACCACCATATTTTGGATCTAGAAGGTGTGACGAGGCTACGAGGGGATAAGATCTAAACTCACGACGTGAACAAGGCATTTTTCACGTCGTGAGGGCTCATTTTGCCACCTTCGGAAGCTAGAAGACGGATGGCAAGTCTACGAAGAGATTAGCTCGAAACTCACGACGTGAACAATGAGATTCTCACATCGTGAGTGTCCAAAACCCTTCCTATAAATAGCAGGTCCAACCTTGACACTTCCTTACACCATTCCCATTTCTCCTTTCTCATTTGCTGAAGCCCTCTTGCATGCCGAGCCTAGACGACCTTGTACCCAGACCATTTCTGCTTAGATTACATAAAATCACGCTATTAAGGTCAGTTTCACGGCCCCACTTTCTAATATTTAGGGGGAAAATGCATGTTAAATATTATATATACGTTATTATTATATCTATATGATAGTATATTAGTATCAACGTAGATAGTTATAATAACAGGGATATAGTTATTTCGTATATGAGAGTATACAACTATCATAAAGTTGTTAGCACGTTATTGTTATAGTAGTAAACTAATGTAGATCTTGAGTTATACTTAGGATTCTATATATATGTTGTGTGCGATATAGTTCTGAAGTTATATCCGAAAGTTCTATATGTTAAGTTATAATTTATGTTGCTATTATTGGTTTTATGTCAAGATAAAACTGGATATGGTATATGTTGTTATTGTTAGTTTTATGTTAAGATAAAACTTAGTATTGTTAATGATAGTTTTATGTCAAGATAAAAATAGGAACGTCATATGTTGCTATTATTGGTTTTATGTCAAGATAAAACTGGATATGTTATATGTTGTTATTGTTAGTTTTATGTTAAGATAAAACTTAGTATTGTGATTGATAGTTTTATGTCAAGATAAAACTAGGAACGTTATATGTTGTTATTATTGGTTTTAGGTCAAGATAAAACCTGGTTTTACTTCAAGATATAGTTGTTATACTGCCTAAATGTTATGAAGTTAGGAGTAATGTTTAAAAACATAGTCTAGTGACTTAGGGTTTTAGACATGAAAATGCTTTTGTTGTTAGAGCTATAGGAAGCCGTCAATGTCTACATGAGCTACCTCATTCATCAACTAAGATTGGGGATCTTAGTGGAAGTCCTCTGACCTGTAACCGTTAATCTCGTGTGAGCAAGGAAGTCGTGTATGAGTAAGATACGAGTTGACGACCCCACTCGTGGTTGTTAATTACACCCCAAGACAAGCGAATGACGATTCGTTCCTTTTATTTTTATTCCGGCGTCGATGAAGCGCGCGGTGTTTGTTTCTCATGGTAAATCATGAGTGTATTGTTTTGTCAGAGGTTTTTTTGTCAAGCAGCGGTTACGGACTCATGGTAGTAAATTGTTAGAAGCATTATACTTTGTCGCTATACAAGTATTAATGTTAAGTATAAGTTTCCCCCTACTTATACCCTAGGTACTACTTGTATATTAAGTAGATAATTATACCTAGCACACATACTCGTATAGAATTGAAATAGATTTATACGTAGTGGTTTTACTCGTATAGAACTAAAATAAGATTTATACGTAGCAACTTTCGTTTGTATGGAATTACAAACACTTATATTCATAGTATATGAGACTTATAAGTATATACTTATTTGGTAAGTAAACTTTTATACCTAGGATATATATAGTAAACGTTGGAGAGTCAAAATTATACTTTCAAAACTATACTTTTGAAACTCGGAATATGTATTATTTTTATATGGAGTCAAAACCTATGGACTCACCAACTTTATGTTGATGTATTTTAAATGCATGTGTTTTCAGGAAGTTGATAACTATGATACGAGAAATGATGTTACACTGCCCAGTGTTTCCGCCGACGGTCGGGGTGTGACATACACCTACCCAACCGCAGGGCGATTCTTCAGCCCTTGCCAGAACGGAGCCGAGGCCAAACTTGACCACGGGTCAAGGAGACCAAGGAAGCTCCGGAAATCCTACTCTGCTTACATCTTTTCCAGGTGGTTTAGGCACAATGAGCACAAATGTGAAAGGATCTGTGAACCCGAGGGACACCTTGGTGCGTTTTCAAGTATTTGACGGTGATGAATCAAATGATTTCTGGAGGCATTACAAACCAAGAACAAAATCCAAAGCTCAGAAATATGCTGCTTTCCGTAGGACATTTCAAGCAAGAAAAGATCAACAAATCAAGCAACTTCAATAGAAGCAACAGGAGATTCAAACCGTAGCCAAATACTGGGCCAATGCCATAAACATTGCCAACACGATGGCTACAATTCTAAAGGTCCAGAACTGGATGGATGAAATGGCTAAGACCGTCCGCAACGCTCAAACTGCTCAACATAATGCAGGTCCATCCAAGCCTCCTCCAACACATGATTCTCAAGGGGATGGTACTGCAATCGAAGTTAGTTCTGCACCCACCTTTGGTTTTGATGATATTGATATCTATGAAGTCAATCAACTAGAGCCCTCAGATGATCCTATGATGATTTTCGATGAAGAAGAAGAGTCCAATGGATCCCAGCATTCCACTTCTAAGCCCAAGGAGAAGAAGAAGAAGAAAAAGAAGCAAGTTGTCTCCAGAAAAGAATTCTTGAATTTGCAAGATAAAGTTGATCAAATTCTTGCTGCTGTGAAATCTTCCAAACCGTAACCTGATGATGTTCCTGGACCATGGTTTCTCATTGACCGCATTGAAAGAATAGAAGCCAGAGAGCTTCTTGCCGCAGAACGGATCTCTCTTAAAGTAGAGATGGCCATTCGGGCCCTGGATAACTCTCGCAAGGCTGATCATCAAAATTTCATCACCACAGTCGAAAAACACATCTCTGAAGTTTCCTCAATCAAATCTGATCTTCAAACCATTCTTTCAGATAAATCTGATCAATCCCAAAATTTTGCTGAAGAAACGCACAATGCGTATGAATCTACCATCTCAGTTCTATAATCAACCATCAACAGCCTCCGCAGGTCCTTATCATCCAATTTTCATGGTCCAGAAATCTTGCGCCTCACCAAGGAGATACACAGATTGCTCTTTAATCCCGCAATCCCAAAAAACCAACACCTTGCTGATGCACTAAATGCTCAATTTGACGAAGTCTGTGGAAAGATTGATGGTCTTAGGAAATGGATTGAGGAAGTACCAATTGTTCCTTCCTCAAGAGGGGGAAGTGAAGACCAAAACTCAGATCATATCTCTCATCAGCATTCTCATCTGATCCATGGAAAAGTTCCTACTCCTCAACCTTCACCACAACCATCTCCTCAGAAGAAAACACCTGTTCCCTCTCCCCAAAGAAGTTCAAGTCATCAGTCACCACCGCAACAACCGCCAATTCAAGAATCTCATCCTTCTCTAGAACAACCCGAGACTCCCCCTCATTTCAAGAATTTAGAGTCTTATATGTAATCCGAACACTCCGTTGACTCTCCCGCTACCAAACAAAAGAAAGTTGACTTGAGATCAGCTAAATTCGCTGAGTTGATATGGAGGGGAAACGGTCTTGATATCACAATAGATGAATCCCTCATAAACTCTTGGGTCAATCCGCACAGAAGATTACTTGATGACGATTACAATCCTTACCTCACATACGCAGAACCTCCTCATGATGGTTATTGGGACATTCCCTCATAAATCCATCATAAAAGTTTTCCTCTAGAGTTTGAAAGACTTGACAGATTTCATGCCAAGCATGGATCTGAAATCGAGAAGATCTGGTCCAATGACATACCCACAGTCGTCAAAAACTACAAGACCTGAAAATTCATGAAGACATAATTCATCCAATACACCCTCACCAGAAGAAACTCAGACTACATCCGAACTCAAGCTGATTTTCCTTGCATGAACCAAGAAAAATCTTCCTAATTGCAAAGGTATTTCAGAATAAGTCTGAAAACATCTGAAGATGAAGACTGCATATGAAAGGGCATGTACCTTTCTGAAAGAGATTGTGTCTTACTTTGCAAGAATTGATGCGGACATCCACCTGGCACTTGCTCAGAAGTTTAACCTTCCTCCGCTTGAACCAGCTCTGGTCCTGACTGAAGGCTTTCAAGAAAGATCTCTTGGATCAACTAACTTTCCAGATCTTTGAGTCATTTTCAAACGCTTAAATGATGAAACAAAATACTTCATCCCAATGACTGCCATGAACCGCATGACCCGTAAGCAATTGGAGATAACTCAGAATGCCGTCAACAAATCTAAACACACAACTGTTGAACTGAAGTTTGAAATTTCAAGAAGGATTACGTGGCTTAAGGAAGTCAGGAAGTTCTGGTGCATCCTCATCAAGTTCCTCAAGCTCAACACTTCAATGAAAAGTTGAAGAGGTCACTTAGGGGGAAATTATGTTGGAGCATGGAAATGCTCTATAAGTAATGAGTGATAGTTACGTTGTATTTTTCCCTTTATTTTATTGTTGGTGTATTTTATCTCTCCCTCCTATATAAAGGGAGAGGTGGTCATTTTCTTATCATGCATCTTTTCAAAAATGTAATCCTAGAGAGAGAAAGTGGTGGGATCTCTCCCACCTAGGGAGAGTTTTCTCTCCCACCATTGTTCTTCATGAATATTATTATTATCTCTCTTTTCTTTCTCATCTTCTAAGAATTCTCATCAATTTCTTCATATTTTTATATTTTGATACACGATAAATCTCAAGATTATTCTTCCGCATCCACCGTTCGTATAAGAATGGGTTCCTACAATTGGTATCAGAGTCGTACCTTGAAGATCTCACGATTATTTCAAGGGAACGACTCTCGTTCAGTGATTTTCTTGAAGTTTTTTCGTGTTTTTGCAAAGAATTTTCGGGTTCAAACTGGAAATTTCTTATGAGTTTTCTATTTTTCTAGGGTGATTGTTTCTTAGTAAAATAATTATGTTGCTGTTGCTCATCAAATTCACTACTGAAATTTATGTTCTTGAAGTTCTTTTTATCTTTCTGTTGAAGAAATGAAGAAAAATGGGAGAATAAATTATTTGTGTGGTCTCAAATTGTTGAAGAAATTGTTCCAGGGAGTTTTTTATTCTTGGATGAGAAGACACAAAATAATTGGCTTATTTTCTTGAAGAAAGTGGAGGAAAGCACTTTATTGTGAAGATTTTTTTTTTCCAACAACCTCTTATGTTCTTCAAAACAAGATATGGTATTCATATCTTACAACTCAAAAAATGTTGTTGTGAATCCATATTATACGTGATAATTTGTTTGCAAAAAGTTAATTGTCCTTGTTACTCTTTTGGGTAAAGAGTACTCCACTCATTTTTTTCCTTCTTAACACTACTAGTAAACAGCCTTTTACGACACGCAAATACGTGTCAAGAAAGGCCCTGTCATAACGAGAGACGACACGCTTTTAGGCGTCGTCTATTTACGACGCGTTTTTACGACGCGCAATTACGACACGCATTTACGACGCGCGTTTACGACACGCATTGCGTATTAAGGAAGTCCCTGTCATAAATGAAGATGACACGCATTTGCGTGTCGTAACCTTACGACGCGCATTTACAACGCGCATTGGGTATCATTAAAGCCCCTGTCAAGAAAGGCCATGTCATAAATGAAGATGACACAAATTTTTGTGTATCATTATTTTAAATTTTAAAAAAATATATTATTTATAGATTTACTAGTTTTCAAATTAAATTTGTATTTAATATCTCATAATAGAAAATAAAATATCACATACAAAAAATACAATCCATTGCATAAAATTTAATGTCATACAAATAATCGTTCCATGGAAAGATAAAACAAATCAACAGTAACATTCATCTAGGACGCCATGTCAGCTCTTTAACTCACACCATAAAATTTACTTGGTGCATTCATCTAGGACGCCAAACTGAGGCTTGTAAAAGAATAAGTGAGCCTTTAAAACAACAACAAAAAAAACAAATTAGAATACAATAGTTGTAGTAATTAATACATATGATAATGATGTGATGTGATGTGGTGGAAGCTCACCATGCCTAATCTTTGTTGTTCACCAAGAGACTAGCATCCCACATCCCTTCTCTTTCAAAAAGGTACAACAATTTCACATTCTCTTGAATCCTTTTTAAATGCATATCCAGAATATTTGCATCAGCAACACCAACGTCTATTTTCCCTGAAATGAAATGAAATCACAACATTTACATTATAGGACGTACTTGAAAGTGGGAAAATGAAAATGGAAAGAATTGAAATTGACCTTGTTGATACAAACTTAATGCCCTCTTTTCGGCTTGCTCATGTGAAAGGGGATAGATGATTTGATCACATAATGTTCCTAAACAAGTATACGGCTTTTGAGGAATATATAAAATACCAGTGCCACAACCAGATTCAGCCTCAACAACGTCATTAACATCGTGGCATGGTTTAACAAGTCGTCCATCCACAATAGGCCAAAGACCTCGCAGAGCCCTGAACACTGATTATTTACCACTTCCATTCGGACCTTCATTTTATATTTTTATTTTTTTTAATCCTCACAGTTATTTATAATCATTATCCATAATAATCAGACTATAACACTAACCGGTAAGAAGAAGGTTTTTCCCTGGTACTATCTCGCATTTCAACTTTCTGGCTAATAAATTATGTGTTGGCGTAATAATATCAACCTCCGAAAAAGAGATAACATCCTCAGATTCCTCATTGGACTTTGATGAAGTACCAACATTTTCATCTGCAATTTCGATCAGATTATTAGTAAATAAGGAACAGCCTAAAAGATTAGATAAAACACTAACCAGATTGTGCAGCATCAAGAAGTTCCTCAAGTTCAAAAATCCAATTAACACCACCAGACAGTTAGATGAACTTTCGATGCAGCTCCAAGATGTCACCAAAGGCCAAGAAGCTTTGAGATACAACTGATGCCAAAAACCGCAATGCATGTGCAAGCTCACCTGCTAACAAAAAAATCCACTCACATCCAAACCAAAAAAATAAAAGCCTAAATTTCATTAGGTTCAGGTAATCGATTTACAACTACTAAAGTATTTCCTATTGTGGTAAACAAATGTCATGATGAATCGGAATTGAGAATGGGAGTTGACCTTGAGTGGAAGTCAATGAACGGTCAGCTTTGTGCTCCATAGCATATAACAAGCTCAATCCCCATGTAACATTGTGGGGTAGTTGTTTGGTGACAAAGTCATTGAGTACTCCTAATAACTATTTCTTCCTCTGAAGTATTTTAGCATGAGCAAGAACCTCATTAAATCTTGACTCAATCATCTGTCAGACAAACCATATTCAAGTATTATTATTATTAATATTATATTCCAAAATTCTCCTTTGTGGAAGGAGATATAAAAAAGAAAGAAGAGAGGAGTTACCACTTTTTCCAGAGCACCACCTCCAAAGAAAGCAACAGATTCAGCATGTATACGCAGCCTCTCGTGCATGAACCTACATAGGTAAACAAAACATCCTCCTTAAACTTAAAGCTCTGTTATTTTGTGCAATAATGAATGAGAATCACAAGTGACAAGGATTGAGAAATAATAATTAACAAAACAAAAGATGATGACCTAAAGCTCCCTTCAAGTTCTTGTTCCCGATTTCCCAGGTCACCAAAATCAAGAGTGGCACTCCTTAGAAAGCCTAACCCTAGCAACATATATGCATATAGTATAGCAATACCATGCCTACCTATCAACATCTTCATTCTCCATGTGAACCTACAAACAACATCAAATAGTATCAAATTTTAAAATAAGCACCAATATTATTATCCCTTTCGCTTATTTATTGCTCTCAATCTCTTGCTCTTGCCTGTGCAAAATAGCCCTGAAAAGCTTGTCTAAGGTAAAAAAAAACATAGACTCACCATAAAATATCAATAGATGGCTTTACCATTCCGGTTACTAGCCCTGACAAATCTGTGCTCAACTTTTCCAAATCTTGTGTTATTCTCTGATCTGCATCAATGCTAACTCCTAACATGTGAAATACCTGAAACCACAAATGAAACTTTTCTACATCAAAACTACAACATTAATAAATAAAAAAAACAATTGCCACTGACCGGCTTATTCCACACACTGAATTTCGATTAATTTGAAATTAAAACTAGCTTTTCAAAAAATATAGATAGGCTTTAAAACTAGAAAAATATCTGGTTATATATAATGAAAACTGCTATATTTGTTTGCAAACTTCATATGATTTATGCATTGATGCTCTTCAGCTTTGAAGTACCATTAGATCCACTTGATCTTATGCATTGTCTAGAAAGAAGTTGAACTATAAAGTTGCAGACAGATAACAGAAAACAAAGACTTGCATTCTTCACGGCCAAAAACCCACTTTAAAGAAAGAAAAAAAAGTTAACTAAAGACAACAAGGTCAAATTCAAACATTCAAGAATATGTATGTGTTGATTTCCTATAGCCATTGCCAATTGTCTCTCACTCATACACTTAATATGATTTGTCGAAACCGAGTAACCAAATAACAATTTTTTGTTAGCTTTTATTAGACACAATTATCATCTTCTTCCGATATTGTCACAAACAATATCAAGGTTTTGAGCACTAGCAACCATGTCTTCCTCAATAATCACATCAGTAGTATCTGTTTCGCCACCATTTCCTCTCTCTTCTTGCGTTACCTTCATATCTGTGTTATTTATATACAAATAAGTCTACATATTTAGATATATAATTATTACTTTTTATTTCTACGTATTAAATAAAATCATATTGTGTTAAGCACATAACACAAGCCCAATGAACGGATATACTAGTCTTAAACGAAGGGATTGAATCCCAAGCCTATTAGCCAGATCATGACTAATACTCGAGTGTATGATATGTTTTCCCAGAGGGGTATTATTTTCCAACCAAGGTGCATCATTATACATCGCATCCCTTGCAACCATGAGAACCCCTCGAGAATCAGGCACCAACAATGGAGTGTTGGAAGATTCAAACATTGATCTCTCTGATTTGACAACCATGGATGAACCGAGCCACATCTGTGATTTTGGTCTAATAGAATCCGGTGCTACAATTTGATGAGTTGACACTAACCATGGAAGTCCGATCAAAGGTGGGTCAACAGAAATAGGACACCATCTGATGGCTTTTAGTTCAGACCAAAACTCGTCTCCTGGCATTTCATCGAACAGATTGCCTACATAATCTTCATGAAATGCATCAGGAGTGTTTCTTGAGTAGTCATCTGCTTCATCATCTGGACCAAACTCATTAAAACTGAATTCTACTTCCTGAATTGAAAAATTGAGTGCCAATGCATCTAAGCAACCAAGTAGTCTCATTCCATTTACAACAGGCTCTGGTTCCATTTTATCATGCAACCTAGACACCAATTTAGCCGAATCAAGCAACCCCTAGCAAAAGAAAAGCAATAAGAACAAGAATGTTTGAAGAATGATTAATAACTAAACAACACATGGGTGTTTTCAGAGTCAAGAACAAGAACTAAATACGATGGAATTTTCTAAAAAAGAAAAACATTAAGAACAAAAACACGGGCAAAAGGGTTAGATGTGTAAGAATCATAGCCCTAATTTGTTTACTAATCATAGATAAAAATGCCCAGATTGGGAACGAAAATAAATATGCAGGTTCCAAGAATCAAGAAAACCTAACAGTTTATGAAGATTTTATAAAATCAAAGAGCTAAATCCACATAAAGTCTAACAGTGAAAGAAGAACAAGAAAGGGGTTTGAAAGATTAAAGATGCAAAAACATAAAAGAAGAAATTATACTCTATGGAGGAAAGACTTACCTAAACTTGCAGGAGAAGAAGTGTTTGTGCAATCAGAGTAGTTTTAGGGTTCCTTCGGTTACTCCTTTCACATCCCCGATAATCTTCATCTATGGAGGAGAGAGATGAGAGGAAACCCGATGGAGGGGGAGAGACGAGAAGGTGGATGCATCGATTAGGGATAAAACAAACTCAGAGAGTGGAGTGATGTCAGATTTAGGAGAAGTTGTACCAGTTTTAGGGAGAAATCGAACCAGTTGGTCTGTGATGTTGATCTTCTTTGCCTAAATTACTGGCTCGTGAATAGAGAGAAAGGTTAGGGTTTCTTGATTGATAGAAAGGTTAGAATTGATAGAATTTACGATAAAGATCTTGCAGAAGGAGTTGATAAAGCCCGAGGCTGTGACAATGACCATATGGGATAACGAACGGATGACTCCGGCAATGGGGAGGTTCTTGATTGAGAGAACCTGAACTAATTCGAAGTTGAATTCACATATTTTGATCTAAGGCACTGTTACTCAAGAACAAATTAGGGTTCTTAATATTTAGGGATTTATGGTTTAGGGTGATTTGGGGAGTCACAGTAAGCGGGATGTTTAATTTTTTTTGGGAATGGAAAATGGTTATGAATGATTTAGGGTTCTTAGCAGAGGATTTTAAAAGGAGAAGAAAGAGTATCAGGCGGGGTGTTTAATTTTTGTGGGATTTCATTTCCCAAAAAAAATACGGAGAACGCGCCTTATTAAAAAAAATATAAAGTGACGCCTTTACACGACATGCTTTTTATGATAGGTGCTCTCCGTATTTCTTTTTTTTTCTTTTCTGAAACTAATTTCAGGGCACGCATAAATGTGTGTCCTCTATCCTTCAAATTTTAGAAGAGATGACATTATTTATAGGGCGCATGCTTTTGCGTATTGTCACATGGTTTTGCTTATCGGACTGCAGGCTTTCTTGTCGGTTTGGACCACCCCTACAGTATCAAACCGCTTTGGTACTACCGCAGTCCGACCCGCAGCTATCATTCTTCACCCGCAGACTTCGGTACTCAGCTCTCGTCTGCACCCACCTACCATCGCACCTACTACCATACGCATCCCTCCTTCTCATCCGAACCCAGATCCACCCACACCCCCCTCTCTCTCCTTCTCCAGCCTTCGACCAGCCCCTCCCTCCTTCCCTTCCCTTCTTCCTTCTTCTCCTCCTTCCTCCTCCCCTCCCCTCCTTTTTTCCTCCATTCTCTTCAGCTCCCCCCTCCTTTTTTTTATCCTTCTTATTTTTTCTGAAACTTTTTTTCAGCCATTTTATTTAATTTTTTTTTCAGCCAATTTTTTTTAATGGCAATTTTTTTTCAACCAAATTTTTTTTCAGCCAATTTTTTTTTGAACGAAAATTTTTTTTCAGCCAATTTTTTTTTAACGACAATTTTTTTAACGCCAATTTTTTATTAAAACCAATTATTTTTTTACACCTACTTTTGCCTCAACCGAACCTTGGATTGTCACATTGGTTCATTTCATGCCGGTTATTTTGGAAGAATACTCCATACCGCAGTCGGACTTCATATTATTATTTGTGATGCTTGCACCGCAACGGCGATTGATCAACAAAGTTGTTTTGCATTCTTAACTTTATGGGATTTTATGGCTTGTCGCTCTTGATTTTATGTTGACGAATCGTGTATCTTGAGCATGTGAACTTTATTCTCTATTGAAGACCACTTCGAGAGTTCCGGCGGCGCAGTTTGGATATTTTGGTACATTTTCGGCACAACAGAGATATTTTTCATGCGGTGATTCTTTGTTCTATAGTATTTGTTCATGCAACTTCAGCAACAATATCAGCCACCTTCTCATGACCGCAGAGTATCTATTTTACTCTATTTTTCGTGTCTTATCGAGACCCTTCATACATCTAGGGAGAGCTCTCTTAGCTCTTGGTATCCGACACTCTCCATCCGATGATTTGTTGATTTTTGATATCCGGTCATTGGTTATCAAAAATAGGGAGAGAATATCATCCGAATTTGGTTCTTATGATTGTTTGAGTTCGGATTTTTGAAGACTTCTGAAGATGATTATTTATTTAGTGATGCGATGTGGCACTTATTTTTGGTCTTTACGGATCAAAATTTTGACATTACTCAATGTTTTCCGATTCAGATTATTAATTATTCGGACTCTACCACAGGATGATTTTGTGTTCGCATCCGGTTCAGATCTTATGATTTTTTGAGTTTGGTTTGTGATATGCTCAAGATGAAGATTATTTTGGCGATGTGACGTGACACTTATTTTTGATCATTGGATCAAATTTTTGGCATTGCTGGACCATGTCTTTGGACTCGCATTATTTTTATCCGGACTTCATTTTATGTATGCTTCACATTTTTTAGCAGGTTATTCTTTGAAGAATCTTGGTGCATTATGATTCGATAACTCGAGATGTTTTTCAGACTTTTTGAAGCTGAAGTGTTTCTTTTATTGGATCTTCTACTTGCTCATGGTGACCTTCTTCTTCCGCTGATTATGACTGGTTTGAAGATTTTGATCTTATTTTTTCTGCTTCATTGGTTGTGCTTTGAAGCCGAAGACCTTCATTATTTAGAGATTCATGGCCAGTTTCAGACTTCACAGACACTTTAGAGTTTTAGAGACATTTCAGCATTTGGTTCTCACTATGTTTCGTTTTATTACCACACTTGCTAGTCGGATTACTGTATTATAGCCTAGTATCACTTATTGTATCTCTCATCATTTGTAAGCATTTAGGGAGAGAATTTTGGAGCTTGGAAATGCTCTACAAATAATGAGTAATAGTTAGGTTGTATTATTCCCTTTATTGTATTGTTGGTGTATTTTATCTCTCCCTCCTATATGAAGGGAGAGGTGGCCATTTTCTTGTCATGCATCTTTTCAAAAATGTAATCCTAGAGAGAGAACGTGGTGGGATCTCTCCCACCTAGGGAGAGTTTTCTCTCCCACCATTGTTCTTCATTAATATTATTGTTATCTCTCTTTTATTTCTAATATTTTAAGAATTCACATCATGTTCTTCATATTTTTATATTTTGATACACGATAAATCTCAAGATTATTCTTCCGCATCCACCGTTCGAATAAAAATGGGTTCTTACAATGTTAAAATAACCCCCTTTTCTAACTCTCAGAAAGGATGAAAAACCATTTTACCCCTCCATGGTCTCCAAAATCCATAACTTGACCAACCCCTAAAAATCAACGGAAGTTAATGTTGGAACCTAAAAGTGAACCTCTAGCAATCCTAAGCCTCAATTCCAAAGTGCACGGTCTGGAGTCATCTTAAGAGTGGTTTGGAATCCGTTTGGACTAGAAGAGAAGAAGATAAGAAGATGAAGACATTTCAGAATGACTCTCATGTCCGGAATGGATGAAGATCCGAAGTCATATTTTTTTTTGTCTTGGTGCATTTATTAAATTTGTCTTTGTATTGATGTAACTATTCATAGGACTTAGTCTTTTGTAATATTAGACAATCAGAATGTCAGAAACATTTCTATTGTCCAGTCTTCTATAAGCTTTGTAGTTAATTCGGCATATACTTCACTCCTATTTATAGGAGCTTTCAATGCAAAGTCATAACTTTTGGTATTTACTCTGTTATTCAAGACTTCTTTCAAACATTCTTCTTGTTCTTCATTTATTAGCTTTACATTGATCATTTATTCTCATACTTCATTTATGACTTGATCATTTGTTGAATACATTATCTAAGACTTGACTAGTCTTTCCATCCTTGACTTAAACATTTATTAGTAAGCAGACATTGATCTTAAGCATTCACTCAAGGTTTGAGTTTTCAAACCTTTTCCCTGCGCATTAGATCTGTTTTGTTCTCTCATTTGGTATCAGAGCATGAGTGGTTGTCCTTTCAATCCATAAGATCTGATTATAGTTGGCTTGTGATTACCTTGGTATTTCAACCATTTTTGTGATAAGGATAAAAGTTCTTCTATATACCACTTTAGCTTGAAGATATCTTAACTTCAATGGCTACCTCTAATCCTCAGCAAATGATTCAATGCAAATCGCAAATAGTGTGGGTAGCCCTATAAGTGCCCATTACTAGTTGTGGAAGAATATGATCACTAGAAAGTTAGAGTGGAAAGATTTTTACTAGCCAAAGATAAAGGTGAAGAAATCTGGTGATCCATCAAAGAAGGTCCTCATGTTCCTGTTAGAATAGTTGTGAGAGATGTTGCTGCTCAACTTATGGGTTATGATGAAACTGGTCCAGCTCCTCTAACTGCAGATGACATTGAGATGTTGCATGCTGACCAAGTTGCTTTCTCAGATATGGTGTTTGGTGTTCCTCCCTCACTCTTTGAGCACATAAAACTATGTAAATCTACCAAAGAGATTTAGGACACTCTTTAGGACCTGATTCAAGGTTTGGAAAATATGAAAGACAAGCGCCTCACCTGAGTTGTCAACGACTTCGATACCTTCACTACAACTCCTGGTGAATCAGTGGCCTCAGCTTCCAATCGTTACCGAATTGTGGTTAACAACATGACTGCTCATGGGATTGTCCGAACTCCTCTGGAGTACAATCTTAAATTCATAAATAGTCTTGGCAAAGGAAGGGGAAATGTAAAATCTTGTCTCCAAAGCAATTGTTCCTTGAAAAAGTTGAAACTCTATCAACTCTTTGATGAACTTCAAGGACACGAATCTAATGTTGCTCAACCCATAAGGGAACTCTCTGGAGGTCCTTTTGCCATTGTTATCTCTTTCGAACCAACCATTCCGAACTTGTCTACTTCGGATCCTTTTAAACCCATTGTTCCATCAGTTCAATCATCTGCACCCATCTTACCCACACAAATCTATCATGTTGATGATTCAGAAGCTATGGACTATGAACTCCGTTTCCAACAGAAGTTTGCATTACTCTCAATGAAATACAAACGTCCTTTCAATCCCTCTTACAAACCATATCAAAACCAATTTCATGCTCCACACCACAACAATCCTCAACCATACTTAGCTCCAGAACCTAAACCATCTTCGAAAAATCATCCAGCATACAAACCAAACCTCTCTATGCCAAACTCTACTCAGGAACCTTCTCAAAGTTCCAAATCGGACAAACCAAAAATTGTGTGTCATAAGTGTGGACATGCAAACCATTTTGCTAAATATTGTTTGGCTGATATTCCGCAAAAACCAAAAGTCAAGGATTCTACCTACTACGTCTAAAAAGCTCAAGAGATGGCTGAAATTGAAAAAGCCTTTGTGACAATAGTCTCGAGAGATGTTGAAGGATGTTGGTCACCCGGGGATGATGATGACATGGTATATGGAAGGAATATGTGTCTAATGGCAAAACAAACTGTTTAATGTGATGAAGGTTATTGATCTTCTAGGTCAGAAGATGAAGATGATGTTGTTGAACCTCACTATTCCTACATGGCCACCAATGATCCACCTGGTTGAAGCATCGTTCAACAGGTAAAATCCACGATCTCTAATAATAATTTTGATTTGTCATAGACATGAGCACCATCTATAAAAGCCTATGAATCAGCCATAGATGCGAGTGAGAAGAAGGAGTGTGAATTAAATCGTCTTAAGTTACGTTTCGAGGATAAAAAAAATTGAAAATCGAGTCTCTAGAGCGTGAACTTGTAATGTCAAATGATGAATGTATCATTTTAAAAGACAAATGTGAAATCAATAGACATGCTTGAAGCGGACATTCGGATGACTCATAATTTTCTTCATCCATGGTATAAAGCACATGGTCTTGGAAGTGAGTTTCCGAAACCAATTGCTAGTCCCTTGAAGGAATTGCAAAACTTGACTTTCATGGGAGAGGTTCCGAACATCAAAAATTTGGACACTCCTGTTTCTCCGTTGTCACCACTTCTTGAGACTGCAGACCATTTTGAGTCTCTAATTCCTGAGTTCAAACCAATTGTTGTCAAGTGTCCTAATTCCACGCTATTTTCGCCTCTAATAAACCTGGACCTAAATCGGACCACGGAATTTCATCACAGTCTTTCAAATTGCATAGATTATGTCCTTAGGAATAATCATATGAAACTGACACCTCTGAGTTTGTATGGGCATCCTTAGATGATAAAGTTGAAAATCAAGTTGTGTATCCTCTGATTCTTGTGAATCTGACTCCTTACTAGTCTCAAAAACGAAATTGGTTCCCATTTCTCCTGAGTTTAGTCATCCATCTATAGGACAAACTTCAAAATCCTCATCTCACTATAAAAGAAAACCAATGTTGAATACGATGGATATCATAGATCCCAAAGTGGAAGCTAGACATGCACATAATAAGGAAGTTAAGAAAATACAAAATTCTAGGTTCATTGAAAACTCCAAACCGAGAGTATCCCAGAACTCTCATGCATCAACCCATAGTCAAAACTCCTTCGCTCCCACTAATATCCTAAAAAGACCTTCTGAATCTCTCAATCGTGTAAAACCCAAGAATGCAGTCAGTTCTACTCAACCAAAATCTTGTGTGAATGCCATGACTGTCCAAAACACTTCCCCTCAGACTGTTTCATCTGTTTTTATTGTTAAATCTGATGGCACAATTTTTAAACCCAATCTTTCAAACACCAATGTATCATCAAACAAATCCACAAATTCAAAGAAAAAAAATCTTTCAAAATCTTCAAAGAAAAATCTTGTGTGGAAAGTTAAATCTTTTATTGATGAAACCACAAATCCGAAGGATACAACTGTTTCCAACCCTTCGGAAGTTAAAGGTCCGAAGAAGACTGTTTGGATACCCCAAGTCATTGACTATGACTACTGGATCGATGAAAAGACATTAGCCTTCTGTCTGTTTCCAAATAATTCGAAAAATACCTCCCAGAAACACAATATTGTTCCTAAGTCACAATCAAAGTCCAACGTCCATGTCTACATCCCAAAGTCTAATTCGGAGCCTAAAAACTCCATTACAAATTGATTTTGAAGGCACTTTATGCTTCGGAGCAAGAAACAATATGGAATATTGATAATGCTTGCTCCATGCACATAACGGGGCACCAATGGAAACTTCTCTATTTCAAATGTGGCTAACGTAGCTGATCTGAAACATAATTTGATAAGTGTTGCTCAGCTCACTGATTCAAATCGACATGTGGAATTTTGCAAAAAGTAAAACTATGCAATGACTGAAGACCAGAAATGATGCTTAATCAAGTCGCTTCGCAACAAGAACATGTACCCGCTCAACATCAACATGATTATTGGAAAACTGCAACTCTACCTTTTCACCAAAGTTGTTCCTGACGTCAGTTGGTTATGGAACCGAATGCTCGCTCACCTAAACTTTCGGTACATGAATGATCTCGTATCTGGTGAAACGGTGAGATGTTTACCTCTTCTTAAATTTGAAAATGATTATTTGTGTGCTGCTTGTGAGTGTGGCAAGCAGTCGAAGAAGGGTCATCCTGTTATCATTGAAAAATCCATTTCGGGACCATTGGAACTTCTGCACATTGATCTTTTTGGACCTTCCACTATAGAAAGTCTTCATCAAAAGAAATACATTCTTGTGATTGTTGATGATTTCACAAGGTTCACTTGGGTCTTTTTGCTAAAGCTGAAATCCGAAGCAGCCTCAGAGCTCATAAACTTTATCAAAGGAATTGAAGTTCTTATCAAACTCCCAGTTAGGAGAATCCGAAGTGCAAATGGATCGGAATTCACTAATTCCACCGTTGAGAAATTTCTCATTGAGAAAGGGAACAATCACAACTTCTCAGCTCCATATACTCCACAACAAAATGGTGTAGTCGAAAGACGAAATAGAACTCTCGTTGAAGTTGCTCGATCTATGCTAAACTTCGCAAATCTACCACTCTATCTTTGGGCTGAAGTTGTATCTACTGCATGCTTTACTCAAAATCGGAGTATCATCAATCAACGCCTCAACATGACACCGTACGAAGCTATGAATGGTCGGAAGCCAACAATCTCGTTTCTACATGTTTTTGGATGCAAATGCTTCATCAAGAACAATTGTGATTAGCTTACCAAGTTCCAACCTAAAGCTGATGAAGCCATCTTTCTTGGGTACTCCTCAAAATCAAAAGTTTATAGAGTTCTTAACCGGAGAACTCGTGTTCTGGAAGAAAGCTTTGACGTTACCTTCAATGACAACTTCATTCGAAATTCTAGCCCAACCCACATCACAACTCACATTATGGAGTCTGATGGTCCTCCGCCAGGATGTCAGAACACTCAAACAATTCTTGAAGTTGACTTTGAAACTCTCTTTGGCCCTTTTGAAACCACACTTCATTCGGGATCCTGTACACAACCTACTTCCAATCAAATCTCTCCTTCGGAAGCCCCTATTTCTCAAAACGTCTCCTGTTCAATCCCAAGCCTCTCTCCATTTAATTATGAACCATTTCAACCTTCTCAGGTTGAGGAGGAGAATACTCATCCATCTCTTGAATCCAATATCATTGGCTTCCAATATGTAACTGCTAACTACGGTGACTCCAATCCCATCAACATTGATGAAAATGAACTTTTCTTTGAGTTCCCTTCTGATGATGATGTAACTCTCTCCGGTTCAGAAGTTCAGGGGGAGCATCATTCTCACAATCAAACCACTGAGGGGGAGCAAATCAATTTATTGTTGGATTAATGTCTAAGTCCATAACTATAATTGGTAAGACTTGACCCGACCCGACATGGTCCATTTGGGTTTCATGGCATCATGCATTTGGATAGACTAAAATGAGAGAAATAACACTTAAGGTTTATTAATATATTATAAGTTCTAATATATTAATAAGATTATCTAATTAGTATTGATCAAGAATTAATTAAGTGATCAAAAGAAGACTAATTAAATATATGGGTTGATTGTGTAAATCATCCATACTTATATAGTGGGCTAATGCTCCATGGATTATCAAGTTGGGCTAAAACCCATAGGATGCTCCACGGATGCTCGATGGTGTATTTGAACCCATGGATCCAACGAAATGGAAAGCCGTGACAAATAGGGTTTACCCTAATTGTGACTAACTATATAATGATCTTATGATTGAAGAAATCGGCCACTAGTGAAACAAGTGAGGGCAAGCCGATTTTGAAGTGTTCTATTTTCTCTCTAAGTTATTCCAAATGCACTTTATGTTGTGTGAACCATTTGAGGTGTCACACTTGGGGCACTAGGCATTCAAGCTTCATGAAGACATTCTACATCAAAGAGGTATGTAATTCTAACTTGATATATTCATATGAATCAATGTTATTATCCTAGTTAGGATGAATACCTTGGAAAGATCATATTTGCATGTATAATAGAGAAAACATAGATCCAAGGTATTTAGGGTTACATGTACAATTAGGAGTGTTAGAATGCTCAAAACCCAATAGTGGTATCAGAGACTAGGCTTGTTTTCAATTATACTTGATGCAAAGTGCTGAAAATGCTAAAAAAATCGATTTTTTGGCTTTCTAGGCACTGGACTCGCCGAGTCCACTGATGAACTCACCGAGTCCATGAAGAAAATCATCCTACTCGTTGAGTAGGTTCATACACTCGACGAGTAGGAGCCCTAGACAGCATATTTTCGACTTTTAAGGCTGGAATTGGACTAGAATCATTACCCTAAGCTGTTTTTGAACCTATAAACCTGTTTTTGATGTGGTAATGTTCATTCTAATCCAATTTCAAAGATAATTGTCAAAAGTTTCATGCTTTGTATTAGTTTAATGTTTAGGCTAATTACATGAAAATTGTTTGATTTGAATTGTCTTGTACATATGAGTAAAATCAAGATTATGAATATTGCTAGATCTGTTTGTGATAGTTGTTTTTGATTCAAATTGGTCTAAAATTTATTCATAAAATGTGCTTTTGTAACTTGTCCATAAGTTACATGAAAAGTCTCATTAATGAATTTTATTAAAAAAAAATATGTTATGAACTTGAAAAGTCTTTTCTCCATAAATTGTTTTATGACCTCCATAACTTGTCCTCAAGTTATGGATTTCCAAGAGTCTCTTTATTAAATGTTTTAAAAAACCTATATCAAACTCATATGTTATTAAATTGAAGACTTTTGAAAAGTTTCAAAACTTGCCCTTAAGTTTTGGAATTTGTAAAGTCACCCCATGTACACTTTAATTCCAAACCCTAGAATTTTAAAAGGTTAAAATTCAAACTTTATGCACTTCATTAAATTAATTAAAGTGTTTAATTAAAAGAGTTAATAATTCCATAAAGACATGGTTTAGGTTTAATTAAATTAATAGTATAGTTTAATTAATAGATTAAACGACCAAGTATTTTAAATGTTTAAAATACAACCTTATACTATTATTATAATTTTAATTATAAAGATATGTATAAGATAAAGTCAATCTTACCGTTAGTAGGCCTCATTCATGAAGCCGATCTATAAGGGGGTATAAGGTTACTGCCTATAAAATGGCAGTTTAATGGGTGTCCACCCTCACCCACCGTTTCCTTGACTGGTGGAGGGTCGTTAGCCGAACGGGTAGGAAAGGACTATAATTCTCCCTTCATTAAAAATATAATGATAAATACTAAGTAACTAAACACTTATAAATTCCCAATCTTAGTTACTTAGGAAAATGTGAAATGGTGCTAACCCATGAACTTACACTTTGCACCTTTGTTAGGTCGTTAGTGGAGCGTGTGTGGTTAACCGACAGACTAACATGGGACTGACAATGTGTCAAAGGGTGACTTAAGTTTTATCATAGATCGGTGGAGCGTGTGTGGTTAATCGGAACATCGATTAGGTGATAAAATTAAGGGTACCAAGTCTATTTGCATGGTTATTCACACCTTGTTTGTGATCCTCGGCATCCCAGTCACAAACTTGAGAGGGCACAATCGAGCTTCAAACATGCCATTGAAAGTTCAATGTATCTCAAAAGATCTAGGAGTTTTAAATCCAATTAAAATTTAATGAATAATTTCGTTTTTCATGGTGGAAATTGGTAAATCGTCATTTACCTACCTTCAAATATTCTATAGCTTGGATTACGGCATCCATCTTCCAAGTTATAAAATAGTTTGTTGGGTCCTAGCCTTAATATTTCATATTGGGTGTTATGTTAAGGACTTTAAATCAACTATCTTGAATATCTCCTAAAAGATGTCTGGTTTAGACATTTATGATCTTCCTAAATCTCTTGAAACAAGCTTTCCTAAATGAAGATGATGTCCCATGGAAATCATACTTCTTTCACCTCCTCCATTTATTCTCCATAACCCACAAGTTCTTGAAAAGTTTAAGGTCACTTAAGCCCTATTGGCAAGCAAAGGTCTATATGTGATCACATCTTGGAGATGTAGTCACATATTCCCAAGTCGGGAGAGTTGGGTGTCAAAGTCTTCAGAAAGTTGGTGGCTCAATTACTTTCTAAGTCATGCTGTGAGTTCCTTTGGGACTCCTATGAAACAGACTATGACAAGACCCTTAATGATTTTATCTATTTTCTAAGATCAACTTCCTAAAACTTTATGGACACTAACAATGATGACATTGGATATCCAATAAAGTTCTCTCTTCCCAATGGAAAGGGATCGGCCATAGTCAACTCGGTTGACCAAATGGTAAAGAAAAAAGCTAAGTCTATGATAGTCCCATGTACCATTACCAAATTATCCATTTGTTAAAATTGCCAAAGGAAGGGGCACTGTTTGCGAAGCTGCCAAATTTACCTAAGGATGTTAAAGTCAATAAGTTTGACTCTACTTCAAGTAAAGTCCATTGTCTAACTTTGTTAAGCTCCTATTTGGAGATTCCTATTACATAATGTGACTAAGTCACATGGTGATGCTATAAGAATCAAAGAAAAGAGAGAAACTTAAAGAAAGAGTATGTTGAATCTGATCATGTAGATGGATTTCTATCGCATAGTTTGAAGATCGGATTCTTGAGCTACTTCTTACGAGTTATGATATATTGCTTAGGAATAGATAACAACAAAGTTTCTCATGTGCTTTTGCATTGTAAGGATAGTTTTTCCGCAAATTTCTTTTTTATATATTTTAAAAATATCCTTACAATGGCATTTGTGAAAAATTTTGTTGCTTATAAGATTCCATTAAGAGCAAGAGTGGAAATATTAAATTGATTCTTTCATTTGTGGTAGTGTCTAAATTTACCAAATAAGGAAATATTCTCATCACCCAAGTTTCAGTTGGATAGAAACTTGGAATCATGCAAGTTGTATAGCATGATGAATGAGAACTTTCAAGCGTTGGGTAAATTAAGACTAATTCCTTGTTCACATTCGCATGTGAGTCAAGTGAGGGACTAAAGGATCGGGTACATTAGGTTGTGCGTTGGTCAGGTCCACCACAAAGAATAATAAGGTTATTAATTATGATGTACTGAAGTTTAGTAAATATGGTTATGCTTACAAGTTTAAGTGTAATTCTGAAACATTGGATAGGTTTCAATGATTGGCAGAATAAATAAGAAGAATCAAATTAGGCAGAAAGATAAAAGTTTCTCCAATCTGAAGAGATGGGAGAGTGCTTGAGTATCTTGTTTTATGATTATCTTAGTGATTATGAAACCCTGTCACAATTGATCCTCTAAAAGACACCTTTGTGCATTTGTTTGGCTAAGAAAAGGAATCATGAATTGTTGAAATGGTTAAATCAAAAGATAAATCATACTTCGTTCCAAAACAAGTCCTAGAGTCATACTCTAAGATTGTAACTTGAGTGACATAATTTTAAGAAAGGTTTATAACACTTATCAAATGTAGAGTAACATGTTTCTTACTCTTGTACATTTGGAATTGGTAAGTTGTGATGTTTTGGATAAAACAGAGACCAACTAAGACCAATTGTGAGAAGTGTTTATCTTGATAAGAATCCTCACTAACTCTTGAAGATTTGTTTTGTCAAGGAATGGTTCTTGACAAGAGAATCTTATATGTCAAGAGGACAGTGGGAGTCTTGAGATAGTTTCGAGAACTGATCAAGAGGATTATTAATCACTAGCCCACGACTTAAGGTTTATAACCTATCGTGTTGACTTATTCTTGTTTCTGTGCCATTCCAGTTAAAGTTGGCTATGCTTGTGAGTTCTATGAGTTCTCAAATGTTTGCATAACAACCTGGAAGCAATGGTAGGCCCTTTTGCTATCGGGTGGCAAGAAATTAAGATTGAACAAGTGCAGTCCATATATATTTGGATTTGCCACTAACCTTGTCATGTGATTATGGTTATGAAAAAATCACATGGATAGGAACACTTACGCCATAAAATCTAAGTGTTATAAAGTTTCTCCCCGAGTCATGAAAATGATGGTGAGGAAACGCTTTCACTAAGTAGATTTTAGGAAGATAGCAATTGTAATATTTGCATTCTCAAAGTCGTTAGTGGAGCGTGTGTGGTTAACCGGCACACTAACATAGACTTGTGAGAAATGGCAAAGGTCTAAACAATTGAGACTATGATTATGGCATCCCTTTTCATAGTTCTAAAATTGTTTAGACACATGTGAGTTATCTAATGAAACGTGTATGATTTTGATAAAGTCTTATCAAAGCTATCTCGTATCATAAATCTGAACTTTGGTGAGAAAGTCAATATACTGTTGATTTCAAGAAGTCCAACTGATTTCTGGATACATGTCAGAGCTAGTGGGAGCATAAGTGTTATGCTAATAATTGTTGAGAGAAAAACTTGGATACACACTTGAACAAACGTTAGTACACGTATATTGCGGAATAGAGTTAATCTCAAAGGATCAAAAGCTCAACAATAATATTGTTAGATAGTTAGATAGTTAGTTGCGGAAAGTAAAGAAATGCAAATGAAAACAGTTGTTATATCAAGAATACACTTAAACTGATTCATAACAGGAATGCATTCACTCCAAGTTAGTAAGTGAGATCAAGTTTAGTGATTAAGTCTAGAAGACTTGCTCCAAAGAGAGGTTATATTCCAGTAGCAGTTTGAGTGTGAAGAGTAATAAGATAGAGAAATGAAGAAGATAAGAGAGATGATTGAAGGAGAAATCTTGTGTATTAAGAAGTTAAGAAGCGTAGTAAGAAGTTGTTTTGACACAAGAGAATGAGTCTATTTATAAAGACTCTGAAACAAACTACTCTATAAGCAGCCGTGCAAGGCATGCTGGACAATAGAGTACATTACATAAGATAAGTAAAGGAAATAACTAAGGCTGCGGATGCTAAAGACTTGATGACTCCGGATGCTTAGATGATTGCTGATGGAGAATGGTTGCGTTTTGTAAAAATGACTTCGGATGCTGGATTGGTTGTGGGAGCTGAACCGTTGCGGTAGTAAGGAGACGGTTGCGGTAGTTGAGTTCAAGAGGGTCACTTTTATGATTCAACAAATTCCCCCTAAGTGACCTCTTTAACTCCGGTTCAGTTATCAAGTTTGAGGAATTTGATCAAAATCTACCAAAATTTTCTAACATTTTACAGCCAAGTGATTCTTCTTGTGATCTCAAACTTGACTTCAGTAGTAGTGTGCTTGGATCTTTCTACTGCGGTCTTGCAGATGTCAAGTTGCTTCTTGGGCAGGCGGTGCATGGCATTCATCGGAATGAAGTATTTGACATTGTCTGTCTTCCGTTTGAATATGATGCGAAGTTCTGGAAAGTTGGTTGCGCCTAGAGATCTTTCTTCATAGCCTTCTGTAAGCATTGGCACTGGTTCAAGTGGTGGAAGGTCAAATTTCTTGAGGATGGTGGGATGGATGTCCGCATCTATTTTGGCAAAGTCGCAAACAGTGTCCTTTAGAAAAGATTTGGCTTTCTCAAGAGCTATCTGCATCTTCCGATGCTTCTCTATCTTGTTTTGAAAAACTCTGGAAATGAGAAATATTTCTTCAGGATTCATGCAGGGAAAGTCTGCCTGGGTGCGGATGTAGTCATGCTCTCTTCTAGTAAGAGTGAATTGAGCAAAGTCTGCTTTCATGAACTTCCGCATCTTGTAGTTTTTCACTGCGGATGGTCTATCGTTAGACCATATGTTTTCTACTGAACAGCCATGCTTCGCATAGAAGCGAGTGAGTCTTTCAAATTCCATCGGCAGACGCTTGTGATCAGGGAGACTACGGTCAAAGGATTCGAAGACAGCAAAATACTTGGCATTGGGAGAAATTGGAATATCCCAATAACCATCGGATGGTGGTTCAGCATAAGTGAGACGGGGAGTGTAGTCTTCATCTAGCAGCCTGTGGTGCGGATTGACCCATGATTTGATCAACGATTCATTGATCATAGTGTCAAATCCACACTCTCTCCAGATGAGTTCAACTAACTTGGCTCCTTTCCGGTCTTGTTTTCTTTGAGCTGTGGCAGGGGAGTCTGTGGAGCTTTCTGATGACATATGTTCCTCAAGGTTTTTGAAATGAGGAGGAGTCTCAGGCCTTTTGGATGTGTCTTTAGGAGGTGAAGAGGGGGGAGTTGGAGTATGTTGAGATGGTTACGGTGAAGGCTGCGGTGTGGGAATTTTATTTGTGGTGATTGGAGGGCTCTGACGAATGTATGTATCTGAGCGATGGCCTTCTTCATCACTTCCCCCTCTTGAGGAATGCAACCCTGGTGCGTCCTTAAGCCATTGTTTGAAGCCATCCACTTTGGCACAGACTTCTGCAAAGTGAGTTTTCATAGTGTCGGCCAGTTGGGAGTTGTCTGGAATGGAAGAGTTAAAGAGCAGTTTGTGAATATCCTTTGTAAGTTGAAGGATTTCAGGGCCATGGAAATTGGTAGTAAGATATTTCTGCATCCGGTTGATCGTAGCATGAAGAACAGAGATAGCGGACTCATAGGCAGTGTGAGTCTCATCTATCACCCTTTGAGATAAAGCAGCTTGGTCCGCAATGGCTGTTTGTAAGCCTTGTTTGATGATCTGCCCTGCGGTTGTTGTCAAGCGATCGAATCCCCATTTCGACCTTGAGAGAGATGCGCTCAGTAGCCATACGCTCTCTTGTCTCAAGTCGTTCAATGCGTTCAATGAGGGACTGCGGTCTTGGAATATCTTCAGGTGGAGGTTGAGTAGGCTTGACCGCAGCTAAAATCTGATCGACTTTAGCTTGGAGATTGAGGAACTCTTTTCTTGTGACAGCAGCTTTCTTCTTTTTCTTTTTCTTTTCCTTGGGCTTAGAAGTTGAGTGTTGTGAACCGCTGGACTCTTCTTCTTCTTCGAACATCATTAGGTCATCATTGGAAGGATTTGGTTTGTTGACCTCTTGGATGTCTTCATCATCAAAACCCAAGGTTGGGGCCGATCTGAGTTCAATAGTTGGCTCTTCGTCTTGAGATGGGTTGATTGCGGTAGGCGGAACAGGAGTTGAAGTAGGAGGAACAGTAGATGTACCTGCGGCTACGGTTGAGGCTTGAGCTTTCAATACAGTTTCCGCCATTTGATCCATCCAGTTTTGAACCGTTTGGATTGTGGCCGTAGTATGGGCATTGTTGATTGCATTTGCCCAGTACTTAGCCACGGACAGGATTTCTTGTTCCTTCTGCTATTGTTGTTTGACTTGTTGCTCCTTGCGGGCTTGGAATGCTCTTTTGAAAGCAGCATATTTCTTGATTTCAGCATCAGTAGTTGGCTGATACTGACTCCAAGAGTCACTAGAATCGTCACCGTTAATTCCTTGAGTTCGCACCAAGGTGTCGCTTGGGTTCACGGATCCTGGCACATTAGTGGTCACCGTGCCTAAACCACCTGATAAAGATGTAAGCAGAGTAGGATTTCCTGGGCTTCCTCGGTCTCCTTGACCCGTGGTCAAGTCTGGCCTCGGCCCAGTTCTGGAATGGGCGAAAGAGATTCCCTGCGGATGGAGTGGTGTTTGAAGTGTTTAGGATACTTGCAAGAGGATGGAGTCTAACTCCTCAGAAGAAAAGATATGCAGCCGGGAAGCCCTGGAGACATTAGGGCATTTTCCAGATTTATCTACTTGAGATAAAACTGGGGGGCTGTCTTCACGTTCAGATGAAGATGATAATGAAACAATCTCACATGATGAGGTTGATTGGTATTCGATAGAGGTATTGAATGGGTGTGCGGTCACCCCAAGGACTACCAGAACCTGTTGAGAGGCTGCAGTATCAGTCTGGTCACGCATTTGGCCAGTGGTTGCGGTTGTCTTTCTTTTCTTGAGGATAGATATAGGTTGTCTATCTTCATCAGAATCACTGCTCGATACAGTGGGGGTTTTGGCTTTTCGTTTCTTAGAAGGTGCGGGTTTGGGGGCTTTCTTCTTGGGTGTGGTAGCTTTCTTTTTGGAAGCCACAGATTTTCTCCGTTGAGAAATGTTAGAAAGTGTAGTGGCAGAGGGTGTTGCGGTACCCTCATGAAGAATGGTAGTAGAAGGAAGAGGTGGGGTAGAAGGGTATGGGATAATACCCTCCGTAGCCTCTATGTGATCTGAGACATCAGCAGTCTCGAGACCAAGCAAGGTAAGGATGTGAATGGGGAGCCTGCGGATAGGTCCAAAAAGAGTTTGATCAGAAGAGGCATTGTACCTTTTGAGATCCTTGGTGACAAAAAAGTTGATGTCACTGCCCATGTCGAGACCAGCATCCGCATGTAGATCAGAAATGCATAGAGACCAGAATCGAGCAAAGGTGAGCTCGGTTGGGTTCTCTCTGGGGTGCTCTTTGGGAATGTACTGGAGGAAATCATCCCAAAGAATTTGGTCGTAGTTGACATCGTGGCCTGTGAAGATGCTCCATACCAATTCTAACAGCTTTAAGCCCATGTTGTCGATGCCTCCGGTCCTGCCAGACAGACAGCGGATGACAAAGTGGCATACGAACTGCCAAACCACAGGCAGTTGGTTCTTCTTGAATTCACCAATCCCTCGGATCGGTTTCTGGTAACGCATTTAGTAGAGTGCGGTGGTGATGTCAGATAATGATGGTGTGAAGATCTTGATGGAAGGATGAATCAAAAGGTTTATGGCATTCAAGAACTTCTCTTTGGTCAAGATGACCAAGGAATCATTGATGATGTTGAGATGCACTTCTTGAGGGTTTTCCAGTGGTCTGTATGCAGAAAAAGCACACATGAAGAGTGTAGAAACGGGAACAACATCAGTGAATGCGTCGAATGGACCAAATAGGATGTGATTCTTGAGGTTCTTGATCATCAGTTTTGTTGGAGCAATATACGATTGATGATCTTCAAACACTGCACGGAAGTTGCTTGAAGCGATTGATGGTGTTGTGGAACCAGTCTGAGTCATGGATCTTGAAGCGTTGGATTGCTTCTTTGATACACCTGATTTCGCCATTGAGAGATGTGAGATTGGAGTTCTTGAGAGCTTTTGGGAGTTTTGAGAAAATAGAGAATAATCGATTAACAGAGAGCGTAAACGATTTTAGTGAAGAATATGGGTTTATAAAGGGGGTAAAAGAATTTTAACCCTAGGTAAAAGATAGAAGGGGGTACGAAGTTGAATGGGGTTTTTGGGGGGAATCAATGATTCTGGGATTGAATCTCAGCCACACGAATATGAAATAGTTTTTGGAGAGATTTTGAGAAATCTTAAAAGGGGGATTGCATTTAATGGCGGATTAGACGCATGGTAATACCTCAGGTAAACGTGGGTTGAGGAGAGAGAATGTTGTAACTGATGGGATGTGGTTGGAAGAAGAAAAGATAGGTTGAGAATGGTTTGATTTGGGAATCGTTCTTTTTGTCATCATCCTTAAAATAGGTATGATCCTGGGTTTATTAAGAAAGAGAATGTGACAGTTTCTAAAGGGAATGTTTGTATTTTATTTAATAAAGGATCATTAAATAACACACAAGGATTCGAGAGTTAATGATCTGTTGGAATTTATTTAAGGTGATTGCGGATGAAAACATCATTGCGGTTGAGAAACTTCATCGCGGATGAGCGAAGAAAGATTTCAGAGAGAATCTGTGATAAAACACTTGTACAAAGAGTTAGAAATAAAAGAACATTAAAACCCATGAGAGATACATATGATATATGGTTGCGGTACCTAGATTGCGGTATCAAAACCATCTATCATATGTAATTCTCAGTTAGAACCGCAATGGAGACCAATGATGGTCTGCGGTAGCTAACACTTCATAAAGAATTGCGGGTCCGGATTCTTCATTCCCAACATTTGTAAGAATGCATTGAGTTTTGTAGAGTCAAGAGCTTTTGTGAAAACATCAGCAATCTCTTCATGAGTAGGAACAAAAATGAGTTCAATATTACCTTTCAGAATATGATCTTTGATGAAATGATACCGTAACTCAATATGTTTTGTCTTGGAGTGCTGAATAGGATTATGAGAGATCGCTATAGCACTTTCAGAGTCATAGTAAATTGGTATCCGCAGCATTCTGTACCCGTAGTCTAGCAATTGTGTCATCATCCAAAGAACTTGGGAATAGCAGCTGGCTGTGGCCACATATTCTGCTTCTGCGGTAGATAGAGATACACACGTTTGTTTTCTTGAGGACCAGCTCATAAGTCTTCCGCCTAGGAATTGGCATCCACCTGATGTACTTTTTCTATCGAGCTTACAACCTGCATGAGCCGCATCGGTGAAGGCTTAAAGACTGAATTCGTTGCCTGCGGGATACCATAAGCCCATCGATTTGCTTCCTTTAAGATACCAAAGAATTTGTTTGGCTGCGGTCATGTGAGACACTTTTGGATCAGCCTGGTATCTTGCACATACACCCGTTGCAAAGACAATGTCAGGTCTGCTTGCGGTGAGGTACATCAGCGATCCAATACCTCTATAGGTCCTGTGATCCACAGATTCACCAGAGGGATCAGTAAAGATCTTATGACCGAAGGCCATAGGGACCTTAGCAGAAGAGCAGTTCTCCATTGAATATTTCTTCAGAAGTTCGGTGGTGTATTTCTCTTGGTGAATGAAAATTCCTTGCTGAATTTGTTTGACTTGAAGACCTAGAAAGAAATTAATCTCTCTATTCATACTCATTTTGAATTTGCTGGTCATGAGCTTTGCAAATTCATCTACCATACCTTGATCAGTCGATCCGAAGATGATATCATCCACATAAATTTGTACCAACATAAGATGGTCACCATTTGATTTTCTGAATAATGTGGGATCAATCACTCCTCTTTTGTACCCGGATGAGACAAGAAATTCAAATAGTGTCTCATACCAAGCTCTTGGGGCTTGTTTCAGACCGTAGACTGCTTTTTCAAGCTTATAGCAGTGGTCAGGGAATTCAACATTTTCAAAGCCTGGAGGTTGCTAAAGATAAACCTCTTCTTTTAGTTCACCATTGAGGAAGGCACTCTTAACGTCCATTTGGTGTACCTTGACATTTTTGTGCGTTGCGTATGCTAGAAAGATCCGGATGGCTTCCATGCATGCTACCGGAGCATACGTTTCATCGTAGTCAATGCCTTGTTTCAGATGACTGAGCCTGATTCGTCTAGCTTGTTCTTAAAAACTCATCTTGTACCAACAATAGTATGACCTTGTGGAAGAGGAACAAGTTGTCATACTTTGTTTCTTTCAAATTCTTCTAATTCTTCTTGCATTGCCACTATCCAGTCTGGTTCAAGCAAGGCTTCTTTGATCGTTCGAGGTTCAACCGAAGACATAAATGCTGCATAATGGCAGTGGTCAGATAAATGGAAGATCAAGTCTGGATACCTGCGGATGGGTTGCCGATAATTTGACCTGGTGGGTGGTCTCTTGTCCAAACATGAAGACGTGGCATCAGATGATCAGCAGTTGCAGTAGAAGGAATATCTTGGATGTTAGAGGAATCTGCGGTTGGGGAAGGCAGTTCCCCCTAGACTTGAGAACATCCTACTAAATCATCTTGATCTATTGAAGCAGAATTTACTTGAGGAGTTGGCAGAGATTGAGGTTCCCCCTGGATTGCGGATGGGAGTTCCTATGGAACCTGAGAAGGTTCCCCCTGGAATGCGGATGGGAGAGTGACAATTCTAGGATCAGATCTAGTGTCAATATTCTCTATGAGTTCGTCATCTGAGTCCTACGAAGGAACGTTTGATGGAGAAGCTTCACTTCGGGAAGGAATGTAAGCAGCATCAGGTACTGGAACCTCAACGGTTGCAAAATGATCCGGAGTAGAGCTTTCCCCCTCAACCGGAGAGGTGGAAGTATTGAGCGATACTACTTCAGATATAGATGGTCCAGATACGTCGGCATGTTTTTGTTGAGCTGCGGGTGACACTAGAACTTCGGATAGTTTCGCTGTTTCAACAGGATCAAACAGATCATCATAGTTGACTTCAACTAGATTCAGAGGTCCGGAAGTGGCTGGAATGTCACTTTCCATGATTGCATTTGTTTCAGTGGATGGAGGTGCACTGCGGATGTGAGAGTCATCAAATTTCACATCGAAGCTTTCGATGATCAACCTTGTTCTTCTGATGAGCACTCGATATGCAACCTTGTTAGTAGAATAACCAAGGAAGATACCTTCGTCAGACTTTGGTGCAAACTTGTTGAGTTGGTCTCTGTTGTTGATCACGAAGCATCTACATCCAAAGATATGAAAGAAAAGAACATTGGGTTTGCAATTGTTGAGACCTTGATATGGTGTTTTATTGAGACGCTTGCAAATAATACTTCGGTTTTGAACAAAGCATGCTGCTGCTACTGCTTCGGCCCAGAAGTAGAGAGGAAGTTGGGCAAAGTTAAGCATGGATCTGGCTGCTTCAGCGAGAGTGCGGTTCCTTCTTTCTACTACACCATTTTGTTGCGGTGTATAGGGTGTTGAAAAGTTGTGAGAGATGCCTTTGGAAACTAGGAAACTGTTCAGAAGATGATTAGTGAACTCAGTTCCATTGTCACTACAGATGCGTCTGACTAGAAGCTTGATTTGAAGTTCGATTTCTTTGATGAAGTTAATGAAGATCTGCGGTGTCTTTGATTTGAGTCTAAGAAAGAATACCCATGTGAAACGTGTGTAGTCATCAACAATAACTAGTATATATTTTTTGTGGTGAAGACTGACTACGGTTGAGGGACCGCAGAGATCAATGTGTAACAGCTCCAGTGGTTCAGAGATAGAAGAATCCATTATTAGAGGATGGCTTGCTTTTGCTTGTTTGCCGCATTCACATGCTGGACAAAGGGTATCGTTGCTGAATTTGAGAATGGGAAGACCACAGACTAGTTCTCCTGTGACGAGGTTGTTGATGTAGCGAAAGTTGAGATGAGCTAGCTTACGGTGCCATAGCCAGCAGACTTCGGATACAGCTTTGGACAGAAAACACAGCTGCGGTTTGCCAATGATGAGAGAAACATCAAGAGAGTACATCGTGCCTTCGCAGCGTGATTTGATTAAGCAAGTGTTGTGGTCACTCGTCATTATGTAACAGAATTGATTGTCAAATTCAACACGATGTCCTGCTTTACATAGTTGGCCAACACTGATGAGATTGTGTTTAAGACCTTCTACATAAGCAACCTTCTGAATGGAAAAGTTTCCCGTAGTGAGAACACCGTAACCTCGGATGACACCGTTTGCATTGTTGCCAAACGTGACATTTCCGCCATTGCATATAGGCCTAAAATCCCGAAGGTACTCTAACCTCCCGGTCATGTGCAAGGAGCAGGAACTGTCAATTAACAATTCTTCTTCTTGTTCCTCCTTGCACAAAGCCTAAGAATTACACAGTTAGTTTAGGCATCCAAACAAGTTTGGAGCCAGGGACGATTGATATATTCTTAAATGATGCATGGTCCGAGGTTGCATGGAAAGGCTTTTGTCAACTTTTAGACCTAATCCTGGGTGTTTGTTCAGATTTGGATTATTACGAGGTTTCTGAAAAGTACGAGATTCTGACTTTTATTTGACTTGTCATGAGATAAAAACTTTTGACAGCTGCACTAACATTTACAAAAAGAGGGTTTGTTGTTGAATCTGACATTGTGGTTGGTCAGCGGTTTATGGAGTGAATTGGACTTGAAATTGGTCCGAGTTGGGTAACTTCTGAAAGATTTGACATTTGATTTTTGAAAAGTTTGTTTTGAACGAGGTTTTGCATGTGGAAATCTTTGAGTTCCTCTAGGTGGATTTGGTAAAATTCCTTTCCACTTGGGGTCATTTTGGGAATAGACCTGAAAAATGTAGTTTCTTACAGATCTGACACCTTTTTGGGTTGTGTCAAAAGTAGCAAGAGTGGCTTTTGAAACTGAACTTCCATTCTTGTTTGTTTTCATGAAAGAAGAATTTTTTGAAATGTAATTTGTGAAAACAAATTTTTCTGGACTCCTGGATTTTGGAATTCTCACATGTTTCTTATTTTTTGAAAAACTTTGTCTGGTTTTGTTTCGAGATCTAATTTCTTCATTGAAAGCTCTTTTTGCTAAAGATTTTGGTGAACCGCAATCATTGTTATTCAATTGTGGTTTCCTAAGATTTTTTGAACACTTTTGAAAATGCCGACTAGAATCATCAGAACTTGAAGATTCTGGAATTTGAGAACATTGACCTACTTCAAAATTTTTTATAGGTAATTTGTGAAAAATCGGTTGAAGAGTTGTAGTTCCTTGAACTGAAGAGATGCAGTTATTGTTGTTCAGCTGCGGTGAAGATGATTTGACTACCGCAGAGTAGGTCTTATTTGAGATTGTGGTGGGACACTTCTGGGACAATTGCCTATAGTGTGGAACGCTACGGTCTGAGGACAAAGATGGAAAGTCTGTTGAGCCTTCAGGGTTTTCAACAACAATTTCTTCATCAACTTCGGATGAAGTTTGATAATTTGAGTGAGTGGTGCCACTGATTGGAGTTTGATCACATTTGTGACTAGAATCCCCGGGCCCAACTTCCTCAATGACACAATTATTGATCAAATTGTGCAGTCTACCGAAGTGAGTTTGGATATCTTCGGGAAAAGTCTTGTCATTTACAGGGAAATGAAATTCTCTATCAGGAGGGACATACACTCTGTCTTTGTTGAACCGGGGTGAGGAATCTATTGCGGTAGGATACCCATTTGACCAACCCCAATTATATGTATTGTCTACGGTTCCATTATTTACCAAATTTTCAATAGCCTCACTTTCATTAAACAATTTTTCAATTAAGAGATTCAATCGTACAATTTCTCTCTGAGCTAAATCTCTTTGATTTAAGGCTATCTCTAACTAGGTTTCACTTAACATTCTAGCATCTTTCTCTAACTCTAGATCCTTCTCTAACATTGCCATCTTAAGTCTCTTGTTATCCAGTCTTCCTCTCACATGAACATCTCTTGGGATGCAATATTCTTCTCATCTAGGGCTTTGTTATAGTCTGTAAGGACGGCAGCACAAGTGTCATTAAGATCATCTATGTAGGGTTGACAGTCATGCATGCTATAATTTAAAGTTTGGATCATGAGTTTTACATGTTCAACAATGCTTAGAGTCCCAACTTTCGCCATGTAGCAGTAGTTTTTGTTCAACATTACTGACCCATCATCATCCGCAGTTGCCAGCTTGCAGATTTTCCCTTTTCCCTTAACACTGTTGATGGTCTCTTCTTCATCTCCTAATGACCAAACTTGTTGGTCTCTTTTAACTTGAGCCACATATGCCCTTGCCTTTTCTTTTTCTTCTAACTCTTGAGCCATTCTAAGATAGAATGCTCTGTCCTTGACTACGTTGGCCTTACAGTCTTTTGCGAAGTGATTTTCTTTGTTGCATGTGTGACAAATCAGAACATCAGTCTTGTCTTCTGATTGAGTACCGGAGTCATTGTTCTGAGGAGACTGCGGTACCTCCTTGGGTTGATTGTTCTGAGAGCCTTTAGGATACCGAGAGTGGTTGTTCTGGGGACCGAAGTTACGGTTGAATGGAGGTTTGTTGAACTGTTGATTCTTGCGGAAAGAGGAAGGTGGTATGCGGTTGAACTTTTGGCTAACTAGAGCAATAGCCTTCTGAAATTCTTCTTCATCATCATACTCAGAATCTACTTCGTATGACTGCGGTGGGGTATCATACGATGAAGAGTAAGGTGACTACAGTGGAGCTTGTGCTATGAGGGCAAGTAGTCCTCCGAAGTCAGCACAGTCTTTAAGCACAGTGGATTCTTGTGCTTGAAGTTCTCCATAGAGTTTGTAGAGTGATAAAGAGTGAATTTTCCTGTCACCTTGGACTATCATTTTGGCCGTAGTCCAATGTCATCCTAAGCCATTAAGGAACTGGAGATTGGTTTCATGGTTGCTGCGGCTGGTACTAGCATTTGATAACTTTGTCACTATCAGGTTGAATCTCTTGAAGGAGTCTTCCAAACTTTCACCAGCATGAGCTTTGAAGTTGTTGAAGTCGTTGAGTACGGTAGTGAGCTTCTTATCTTGTGCTTGTTCTGAGCCTTCGTACAGGTTTTTGAGTGTATCCCAGATCTCTTTTGCTGACTTGCAGTTTATGATAATATCAAAGTTGTCAGGAGCGACACCACAACAAATTTCATAAAAAGCAATAGTATCATTTTCCACTTTATCGAGATCATCCTTGGTAGGATGACTCATAGTTGGTTGACCTCCTCCTAGTCAGGTTTCCGCTCCGTCAGTTTGAACTGGTGTAAGGAATGGAATGTGTGGTCCTTCTTCCACGGATCGCCATACATCTCTACCCAGTCTTCTTAAGTACCTCTCCATTCTTTGTGACCAGTGATGATACTCATTTTCTACTAGTATCGGAGCTCGGTTAGAACCACCAACACTATTGGAGACATTCAGAGATAACGATTGTGCCATTTTGTTTTTTTTTTTTTGTTTTTTTTTTTGAGAAATGAGCTTTAGTGGTATAGAAGGCTTAATGAGAAAATCAGAGTTCCGATATTCAAAAAGCAACCACTTTGGCTCTGATACCAATTGTTGAGAGAAAAACTTGGAGACACACTTGAACAAACGTTAGTACAAGTATATTGCGGAATAGAGTTAATATCAAAGGATCAAAAGCTCAACAATAATATAGTTATATAGTTAGATAGTTAGTTGCGGAAAGTAAAGAAATATAAATGACAACAGTTGTTATATCAAGAATACACTTAAACTGATTCATAACAGGAATGCATTCACTCCAAGTTAGTAAGTGAGATCAAGTTTAGTGATTAAGTCTAGAAGACTTGTTCTGAAGAGAGGTTATATTCCAGTAGCAGTTTGAGTGTGAAGAGTAATAAGATAGAGAGATGAAGAAGATAAGAGAGATGATTGAAGGAGAAATCTTGTGTATTAAGAAGTTAAGAAGCGTAGTAAGAAGTTGTTTTGATACAAGAGAATGAGTCTATTTATAAAGACTCTGAAACAAACTACTCTATAAGAAGTCGTGCAAGGCATGCTGGACAATAGAGTACATTACATAAGATAAGTAAAGGAAATAACTAAGACTGCGGATGCTGAAGACTTGATGACTCCGGATGCTAAGATGATTGTTGATAAAGAATGGTTGCGGTTTGTAGAAATGACTTCGGATGCTGGATTGGTTGTGGGAGCTGAACCGTTGCGGTAGTAAGGAGACGGTTCCGGTAGTTGAGTTCAAGAGGGTCACTTTTATGATTCAACAATAATCATCATGTTAGTGGGAGCATTATTATTATGTTAAGTGTTGCAAGTTAGCAATCTTAATTATAGAAAACAAAAGTTTCAATTCGGGTTTGAAAAGTTGTTTTGCTATAATTAAGGGTGAGGATTTTATACTTCATTCCAATTCTACGAGCTTAGATTGAGATTTTAATCAATTTTACTCAAGGATATATATGAATGTTATGTTGGAATGGTTCAACATAAGGAAATTCTATATATGTTACGTTCTCAAAATTCGATTATGATTACGGCATACCTCTTCATAGTTCGAATTGTGAGAACATGGCAAATAAAAATTTTGTAGCATGAATCATGTCCCATATGCTTTGGTTATAGGTTTGATTACATGTGATATAATATTTATCCATTCCAAATTTTCCAAATGCATAGGACATTAGGAGGGAAAAAGAAATAGAACTCGATATGACTAAAATGATTAAGCAATTGTCGAGGACAATCTGAGGTTACCAAAGATTGGTCACTCATGGACAGTTGGAAGTATAGAGTAAGGACCATATTGACACATTTTGAAAAGAGGCAACTCTTGTTCAAAAGTGATAGTCACAATGGTAATATGGAATTGTCTCCATAGGTGGAAGTTATTCTCTGAATCTGTGTAAGATTAGAAAACTTAATGCAAAGAAGGATGTTCAAAGGAATGTACCTTGAATGTGAGACTTCGTTTCCATGGAATTGATCTCCATTGGAATACTTTGTAATGTATGTTTCCAAGTCTTTGTGACTTTTGTGCATATTCATTACAAGAGGATCATTGCATATAAGTTTAGAATCTAACAGATTACAGTAAATGGTAAGAGTTTGGTATTCTTACATCTACAAAAGGGAATGGGATTGTGAAATGAGAATCATTGGAGTCATGTTCAATTGATCTATTCCACAAAAGCAAGGACCATAGCTAAACATAGTGTGCATGCTTGGTGCATGGCATGACTATTGTTTTAATTCAAGTATTAAGTTGATAAATCGAAAAAATGAATAATGAGTAATCAATATGGTGCTTAGATAAAAGGGTTTTATTTACACTCAAGAGTTTGGGGCCATATGGGATTAAGTATTATTCTTGTGTTTCACTTTGCATGTTTTGACTTCCAGAATAATTAGATCATTCTTTCCGAATGATTAAGTTATTCAAACCATCCACAGTCAGTCATATGTTGGAAGTAGATATGAATCAAGAATGTCATGAATCTGGCTTGTAAGATTTGTCTAAGGTGCATTAGACATAGCAATGGTTGCTACAACATTCATGAGTGCTCATAAGTTATGAGTATTAGATTCAACCCACGCTCATTTGAATCACTTCATGGATTTTATCACGAGTAATTCATGAGACCACAAAATCTTATATTCTTCAAACCTAGATATATGAGTTGTTACTATGAGTTGGTTGTACATTGATTGCACGAAAACGCATTCGGCAACTCGATGTTATAAAACGTGCCTTTGTGTATGATTTAACAAGTAGTAGAACGAGCCATATGAGTCAAAGTTTATGCATTCCTTTTACCTTCAGGATAAAAGTGATATCTGTGGGCCCCTCGATGATTTAGTGATGACAAATGTAAGTTCTCGGTCGGGCCTGGACTGATTTGATTTGTTCAATTAGTCAGTCGTCATAAATAGGAAATCGGGAAACAACAAATGGACAGAGAGAATGATTATAATCCATGTCTCAGTCCATATGATATCTAGAATGGAGGAATATATGATCCCTTATCTAATGGACAAGTCATTGACAAAGTTCAGAGATCATTGGCAAGGTCAGAGCTCGACAGAAGCTTTTGAGAGCTACGATTGTCGGTCGGTTCTTGAAGTCATACTTGCAATAATAGTTTTAGACTTATCCAAGTGAGAGAATGTTGGATTAGTGTCTAAGTCCACAACTATAATTGGTAAGACTTGACCTGACCCGGCATGGTCCATTTGGGTTACATGGCATCATGCATGTGGATAGACTAAAATGAGAGAAATAACACTTAAGGTTTATTAATATATTATAAGTTCTAATATATTAATAAGATTATTTAATTAGTATTGATCAAGAATTTATCTAGAATTAATTAGGTGATCAAAAGAAGACTACTTAAATATATAGGTTGATTGTGTAAATCATCCATACTTATATAGTGGGCTAATGCTCCATGGATTATAAAGTTAAGCTAAAACCCATAGGATGATCCATGGTGTATTTGAACCCATGGATCCATGGAAATGGAAATCCATGACAATTAGGGTTTACCCTAATTGTGACTAACTATATAATGATTTTATGATTGAAGAAATCGGGCACTAGTGAAACAAGTGAGGGCAAGCCGATTTTGAAGTGTTCTATTTTCTCTCTAAGTTATTCCAAATGCACTTGATGTTGTGTGAACCATTTGAGGTGTCACACTTGGGGCACTAGGCACTCAAGCTTCATGAAGACATTCTACATCAAAGAGGTATGTAATTCTAACTTGATATAATCATATGAATCAATGTTATTATGCTAGTTAGGATGAATACCTTGGAAAGATCATATTTGCATGTATAATAGAGAAAACATAGATCCAAGGTATTTAGGGTTGCATGTACACTTAGGAGTGTTAGAATGCTCAAAACCCAACAAATATTGGATCAACGGTTGCACAAGAACTTTCGAGGTTACACGTCTGGACAAAGGATCATCCTCCGAATCGAGTAATTGCAAACCCCAATGCTGGTGTATAGACTCGTTCTACTACAAGTATTCAAAATGAATGACATTTTTCTTCATTTATATCCATGGTTGAACCCAAATTCATCAAGGAAACATTAGAGCATGCTGATTCGATTACAGCCATGCAAGAAGAACTGGCAGAATTTGACCGAAATGAAGTTTGGACTCTCATGCCTCCGCCTTTGAATCACCCCGTTGTCGGTACAATATGGGTATTTCACAACAAGCTTGATGATGTGGGAGTTGTTATTCGTAATAAAGAAAGATTGGTGGCAAAAGGATTTACACAGATTGAAGGACTCGACTACGATGAGACCTTTGCTCCTGTTACACATCTTGAAGCCATTAGGATCTTACTTCCTTATGTTGCCCACGAAGGCTTCAAAGTTTACCAAAAGGATGTTAAGAGTGATTTTCTTAATGGTGAACTCGACACTGAAGTATATCTTCAACAGCCTCCAAGTTTTATTAATATTTCCTTTCCGAACTACTGTTACAACTCCGGAAGGCAGTCTACGGACTCAAGCAGGCTCCTCGGGCATGGTACGAGACCTTCATCGATTTTCTCAAGCGCTCCGGTTTCCAAAGAGGAATTCTAGATCCTACCTTGTCCCGAAGACCAAATGGAAAACTTCTGATGTTGGTACAAATTTATGTGAAAGATATCATTTTTAGATCAACGGATTCATCTATGGTCGTTGACTTTGCTAAACTAATGATCAATGGATTCCAAATGAGCATGAATCGGGAGTTAGGCTTCTTTCTTGACCTCCAAGTCAAACAAACTAACAGAGGAATCTTCATTCACCAAGAGAAGTACATTTCGTAACTCATATTTGTCGACCCCTTAGGTGTTTCAGTTGATGAAAAAGAAATATTGTGGAATGATTGGATCCCTGCTCTATCTCACAGCAAGTCGTCCGGATATCATGTTTTCTACATGTTTGTCTGTCAGATTCAAGTCAACCCAAAAATGTCTCAACTCTTGGCTGTGAAACAAATTTTCCGATACCTCAAAGGTACAAAGAGTCTCGGAATCTGGTACCTAGCAAATGAGAGCCTCCTACTTCAAGCTTACTTAGACTCAAACTATGGTGGTCTTCAACTTGATAGAAAAGGCACTTCAGGTGGCTGTCAATTCTTAGGTGGTCGTTTGGTCAGTTGGTCATCCGAGAAACAGAACTGCATTGCACTCTCTACAGCCGAAGCCGAATACATCGCAGTTGCCAGCTGTACATCACATGTTTAGTCGATGAAATCTCAACTCTTGGATTATGGTTACCGCTTTCAATGCATTCCTATCTATTTTCATTATCACAATCCAATTAGCACTCAATGACTAAGCATATTGATATAAGGTACCATTTCATAAAAGATCATGTTCTAAATGGTAACATTGAACTCTTTTTGTTCCATCTGATGATGAGATTGCTGATGTCTTTATTAAGGGATTAGACGAAACCAAATTCAATGGTTTTCTGAACAAGATAGGTATGATGATACCAGATCCTCCGTTCTTTCAAGAGACATGTTCTCTTTGATAGACGTATTTGAAAGAAAATTAGTTTCGATATTTTTTTTCTTCGGAACTACTTTCTCTCGGAATACATAGGATCATTTCACTTCTCTTTATTTCTGACCATTACTTGAGTTTTGAGTTGTACAGTTCATCATGATCATCTTGTATTCAAAGTCCACTTTGACATAATGCTTAAATTTTCATCTCGGAATAAACTTCGTAATGACATTCCGGAATTTCACTCTGGAAAGGTAGTGCATACTACACTTAGGAATTTTTAAAATTCACTCTGGAAGTTTTCCTCAAATTTACTCTCGAAACTTTTCTTGGATTTCTCACCGGAATGTTTTTCAAATCATGTTCCATAAACCTTTTTCAAATCACTATTCTGGAATTTTTGCTCCGGAATTTCAAACCTTTTCCGGAATCGCATTGAATTTTCTTTGCTCCGGAACCAAAACTCACTCCATATTACATCTAATTCCGGAACACTTTTCAAATACAAACATGTTCCGGAACATAACTCTTTGTCCTCCGGATCATACTCTATTCGAAACCGCTCATCCGGAATTCCAAAGGTTAATAAGGCGAAACGTTTTTGCAACGGTTACTTTTTGAGAAGATCCTTATCCTATCTTCCTTGAATATCGTAACACGTCTGCACACCCCCATAAAGCAACCATCTATTCGCCGTTCAGAGTTTTCCACTTCAAGCTAAAAACCACCTAACCTTTCCCCTCCCAGGTCAACTCAACCCCCTAAAACAGTTACCCATTTAATGTAACCTGTTTCGAATTTGGATCCTCATCATTACCTCCCCTGACCCGACCCACTTAGCTTACCTATAAATACCCATTGATTAATCCTTTTACCTCTTTACGCGGCCAATACTCTCAAAACCCTCAAATTCTCTCGGTGCTCTTCGTGTTCATCAAGCTCTCATCTATCTGCAACAATGGCTTCCCACTCTTCACCACCAAAAACTGTTCCAACCACCTCTACTCCCAGGAAATCCATTGCCAAGAAGAAACAATCCAAAGGCTCTTCCTCATCAACATCCCTTGAACCATTTATAAGGGACACGACGCAACTGTTTTCCCTAAATCCTAAAGATTATGATGAATCTCTTAGGGTTATGATCGAATTTATCACGAATCATCCAATCTTTGTCCCCCTCACCAAAGTTCCTAAACGACCTATTCCACTTCATCATCTCCACAGAGCATTCACAAGCATCAAACTTGATGATGGTGTATTGTAGACAAAGATCATCGGTGACAGGATTGTGCCTATTTTCAAGACTACTTTTCTCAAGGCGATAGGTGTGAAAGAAAACCCCCAGGGTTTTAGAGTTCAAGAACCCACAACTGAAGAGTTTCAGACCTTTCTAAATCACATAGGCTACAACCAAGATTACAAATCCAAAGACTTCAAGAAATCAGCCGTCTCTGGCTTATGGACAGTGCTAATGCACTTCATCATTCGAGGGCTGTCTGGCAAGCATGGTGATACAGACACCCTCAGCAAGGACTAATTACATGTAGTCAACGGTATTTACTTTGGACGTGCCAATGCAGTAGATCTTTCGGAGGTCCTATGGCAAGATTTCTACAAATTTTCCATCAAGAGGAAGGATAATGAGATTTGAAACCCAAGGTTTTGCACTGACAATTCAGCAACTCTTCAAGCAGATTTCCTAACCACTTCCAATTTTCGTAGTTCCTCCGGAGGTATGTGTCTCATTTAAGGTTGTTAAGGCCTGTAGAATTCAGGACCAATCCTCTTTTGGTCCAGTAAAATGTCTTCCAAACCATATGTTGGCCTCAATATCTTCTGAATCCATTTACCTAAAACATCACATGGAGACTTTTGTTGTGTTTGACCCAACACAACCTGCCCCAGTCTCCGTTGAGCCTGTTTCGGAAAAGGCCAAACCTTTCATGTTTGGATCTAAGATTAAAAAATCTGCCAAACGATAGAATTATCCCACTAAGCCAAACCCTCAAAAGATGATGCCGGTGTTGATCATAGTTCCTTGCTTCCCCCTAGAACACACCCACGAGTCTCTTTTAATATCCCTCTTGTTTCTCACACTAGCACATACTCCAGAACCCCTGTTCCGGACCCTAAGCATTCCGGAGTTGGAGCAGTCTCTCCAACTTCGGATGCCTCAACTGGTCTGATACCCAGAAGGTGTACAGGACGACCAGGTGCTAACGATCCCAAATGGGAAGATTATGTCAACAGGGCTGTTTCTAGACGTTCGGATCTAACAAGAGCTCAGGTGGAAGCCACTCTTACTTCCATGTATAAAAGGGCTCATCAAAGTAATCTTCCTTATGTTCCTCCTACCGACGATGATGATGTTGATCAAGAACTGGCTTCGGAACAACCACCAATCACCACGCACACCAGCGTCTTCCAAAATGATTCGGATGAAGAACTCTCCGAAGAAATCATGCTCTCTGATGAAGGCAAATCGGTTTTGAACCCCTACTTCATGTCACCCGTCCGCTTTCAATCCAAGCCAACAACCTCCAAGTCTGCCTTTGACTTCGGATCATCTTCGTCAACCACTCCGGATGGTGGACTTAACTCCAAACTGCATGAAGATGATGCCGCAACTAAGCCTGGTCCATCCACAAGTACTTCTTCACGACAAGCTCCTCCGCAACACTCAGACTCTAACTCCAAATCATCAGCTGGTGACTACATTGACCCCTTCGCTCTTCTCGAGATTCATACCAACCTCTCAGATACTATGAAGAAGGTGTCATCAATCGAAACATCCATAATAGAGCCCAACACAAAAATGGATCCAAAAGTCTCCGGACTTGATTCCAAACTTGATGCCATCCTCCAGTCTCTGTAACATCAGTCCGGGCCTTCAGTTGTAGAACGAGAAGCCCAGCTTGACCAACTAATCTCTATCCGGCTCAAGCACTCTCTGGAAGAAGTTGAAGCAAAATACGATGCTTTGGTCGAACATTATCTTGACACCATCACCTCCATGCTCAAAGTCCATGACGACTTGGTGTCTGCTACCAATGATCTCATTAAGCAGACCCATGTGTGTCATGAGAAGCAAATTCAAAGACTGGAGAAGGAGATAAAGAAGAAGCACGAGATGAATCTCATCATCCAACAAGTCCTCATCAAACTTATTCAATCCACTTGGAACATTGTTGATGTTCTGAATCGAAAGTTTGATGAGATGTTAGCCGCCCTGGGGCATCTGCTCGATCACCTGGCTGCTCAAGCACCTACTTATGAGGCCTATGATAATTTCACCAAACAACTCAACACTAGTCTCCAAAAGTGTTAGAGAAATTTGATAAAGTAAAGGAGTCCTTAATGCTTGCACCGGTCCGAAGGTATCCCGATGCAAGAGGGGGAGAAGGCCCAAGCCAACCTTGGAAACCCGCCTTGGAGTTTACACTCCAAGATGAAGACTTGAATTCCGATGATGAAGTCCAAGTCGTGTCCGGACTTTTAGGAAACTCCTCCGAAGATGAAGAAAATAGTGAAGAGGAAAAATATGTCACCAAAGGAGTTCTAGGTCTCGAGGCTCCCAAGCAGCTATTCCCCAAGGCACTGACTGAGGAAGATAAAAGGATATGGTCTGCAACCTCTTGGCCATCATCTTTATCGGGCGCTCTTCAAAGGTTCATTCATATGGCCAAAGCCAAAACCTTCCTCACAAATCAAGCCTTCCGACCCACTCCTTCTATGTTCCCACCCATTCCAACCTCAAAAATCGCTGCAATAGACCAGGGCTCTCCACTCCGGATCCCTGATAATATTCCAGAAGATCCTCTTCCGAACCCCACTCCGGAATATGTAGTGTATGAAAACATATAGGTCATCATGTCCGCTCTAAAAAGAGACAAAGGCAAAAAGCCCATGACTGATGATCAACAAGCCTACCACTCCAGACATCCTCTCAAGCAAAAACAAGGATGGTCCCAGGAGGAAATCAACCAGACATTAGAGGCTAGCATCCGGATCCAAGCTCTTAAGTATAATCATGATCCGTTGCATGGGATATCTCCTCTTTTCCATAAAGGCATACTCCAAGACCAAGAAATTGTTCTGTGTATGTATTATGACCTTCCATCCAACGATTCCGAACAGCTCGATCATCCTCTTTCTCTATACAATAAGTACTACATCAAATTTGCTCCTCTTCACCCAAATGACAATCCGGAAGTAGTCATTCGGACCGAACGTGAAAGGCTTGAAACATTCTATTCCAAGAATGCTCAATCGTTTAAGGAGGTATGGACCAGAAAGAGAATCACTCAAGTCCATGGATTTGCAAGAAAAATCCAAGTGAAATTTGGTCTTAACTGCCCACTCTTTCGATTTCACGTCCTGCGAAACAAGCCTACCCACCGAACCATTACTGGTGCAGACCTCCCTTCCTTGAATCCAAACGACATCCTGACTCTGGCTGCTCACTTTCGAGGAATGCAAAACAATGATATCGGCATGGGTGCTTTTCATGCAGCTCTAAGCTTCCTGAAAGATTACATCGCGGAATTTTTTGCAGTTGCGATTATGAGTTGGGTCATCTCTACGGAACTAAAGACTTCGTTACAACGATCACCTATGTTCTTCCGGAAGCTGAGCTGCTTGAGGATGGTCCAATTGATGATCCGGTTCTAGGGTTTGTCTACATTACCAAGAAGACAAACAAGAAGTACTTTTTCCATGTCCTAGACAAACACCTATACCCAACCAAAGCCCTTCGTAAGTTCATCTCTCGAGCTTCAAAGTCTAAAGCTCTGGAAAAGGTCAAAGCAAAGTTTGTAAGTCAATTGACCTGGTATATTAAAGTCAGAGAATGGTTGTTCCGGGATTACACCTTCATCAAGGAAGAAGTTGTATAGTTGAATGGATTGCTAAGTTCACTTAAGGGGAGGTTGTTGGAACCTGAAAATGAACCTCTAATAATCCTAAGTCTGAATTCCAAAGTGCACGGTCCGGAGTAATCTGTGAAGAGTGGTCTAGAATCTGTCCGAACCAGAAGGGAAGAAGATAAGAAGATGAAGACATTTTAGAATGACTTTCATGTCCGGAAAGGATGAAGATCCGAAGTCACATTTTTTTGTCATGGTGCATTTATTAAATTTGTCTTTGTATTGATGTAACTAGTCATAGGACTTAGTATTTTGTAATATTAGACAATCAGAATGTTAGAAACATTTCTATTGTCCAGTCCTGTGTAAGCTTTGTAGTTAATTCGGTGTATACTTCACTCCTATTTATAGGAGCTTTCAATGCAAAGTCAAATACGGATCTTTTACTTAACTTTTGGCATTTACTCTGTTATTCAAGACTTCTTTCAAACATTCTTCTTGTTCTTCATTTATTAGCTTTATCTTGATCATTTATTCTCATACTTCATTTATGACTTGATCAATTATTGAATACATTATCTAAGACTTCACTGGTCTTTCTAGCCTTGACTTGAACATTTATTAGTAATTAGACATTGATCTTAAGCATTCACTCAAGGTTTGAGTTTCCAAACCTTGTCCCTGCGCATTAGATCTATTTTGGTCTCTCAGTTAACACTCGAGTCAACAATCCATGTTGACCCAACTCGTCGAGTGCATCTATGCGACTTGTCCAGTTCCTTCGTTTCTCTGAAAAATCAGGAAAATCCAACTCAACTCGTCGAGTATAGATTAAGATAGTCGCGTGATTTTTAGAGTCTACTCGACGAATTGTAGGGACCCAACTCGACGAGTACGAGCTGAGTGTGAAAAACTTAATTTTTAGGGTTTGCAACCTATTTAAAGGACCTTAAGTCCTTTACCCCGCCTCCCTCATTACCTTAGCACCTTGAGAGAAACCCTAATCGAGTTGTTATCATCTGCGAGACAGAGAGAGATAGAGAGATTGAGAGAGAGAGAGAGAGAGAGATAGAGAGGCTAAGAGTGTGTGTTTTGGTGCAATATTTGAAGGAGCCTGAAGAGTAGAGGTCCTGGAATGAGAAAGAGGCTTTGGATCCATCATTTATTTAGTAGTAGCAGCTCTTTGAAGGTAAAAAGGCATTACCTTGACCATTTGTTTGTTATATCTCTCCATTAGAGAGTTTATGGCCATTTCTATCTTCTCTTTGACTCCTTTAGTTGTTTGAACACCACACAAAAACACAAATTCACATTTCTCAAACCTACATTTATAAGTTGTTCAAAACACAAGACCACAAAATGTTTAACAATATCCCAAAATGCTCAAAACATAATCTCAAGCTGGTTTGTACAATCATGTCGGCGACTTCCTGCGATCCTGTGAGGTACCTGAAACACATTTCACACAACACTGTAAGCATGAATCTTAGTGAGTTCCCCAAAATACCACACACAAATAATTAGCCTCTCATGGCAATAGCTCGATAAGGACCCTCCAGTCATGTGTCTTAGTGAAGACCCTCCGGTCTCACAACTCGGGTTGGACCCTCCAGTCTGGTATCTCAGTGAGCACCCTCCAGTCTCACAACTCGGTTTGGACCCTCCGGTCCTAACTCAATAAGGCACAGAATAATATACAACATAAATCACAAAGTCAAAATGCATGATAGCACATAATTCAGTATAAGCACATAAGAGCCTCTAGTCAATAACTCAAATAAGACCCTCCGATCACACAGTATTACCACTCACGTAAGTACAGTGATAAGACTCACCTCGTAAGTAAGAGAGAAGGTCTCGTACTCAACGATCGGTCCAAACTCTGCCTACATGTCAAAATCATCTCTAATTAACAATTTATAACAACAACTCCAAAGATGTTAAACTAACCCCTTTTCTAACTCTAAGAAATGGTGAAAGACCATTTTGCCCCTGCATGGTCTCCAAACCCCATAACTTGACCAAACCCTAAAAGTCAACAGAAGTCAACACCCGAGTCAACAGCCCATGTTGACCCAACTCATTGAGTGCATCTATGAAACTTGTCAAGTTCCTTCGTTTCTCTGAAAATCAAGAAAATCCAACTCAATTCGTCGAGTAGAGATTGAGATTGCCGCATGATTTTTAGAGTCTACTCGATGAGTTGGAGGGACCAAACTCGACGAGGAGTAGTTGAGTGTGAAAACCATAATTTTCAAGGTTTGCACCCTATTTAAAGGACCTTAAGTCCTTTACCCCGCCTCCCACATTACCTTAGCACCCTGAGAGAAACCCTAATCAAGCTGTTATCATCTATGAGAGAGAGAGAGAGAGATGTTGGATTAGTGTCTAAGCTCATAACTATAATTGGTATGTACTTGACCCGATTTGGCATGGTCCATTAGGGTTGCACTTCACCGGAACAATTTATATGGATAGTCTTTTGAGAATAGTATGTTTATGATTTATATTAATATATTATAAGTTCTAGTATATTACTATGGAATCATATTATTTCATTAGCATTGATCAATAATTAATTTAGTGATCAAAAGGAACTAATTAAATATGGACTCTTATATATATATATATATATATATATATATATATATATATATATATATATATAGTATGGGCCAAGTTCATTTAGGTTGGGCTAAGTGTTGAATCATAAAAAGTAACGCTCTTGAACTTCAGCTAATGTAGTCTACAAGCACCCGCAGTCAAGCTCCTTCTTCAGCAACCGCATCCGGAGTCTCTACCTACTGCAGTCACTCTTTGTTACTTAGTTCATTTTGTCTTACTGTAATCCTTTCTATTGCCCAGTATGCCTTTCGTGGCTACTCTTAGAGAGTGAATCTAATGTAACTCCTTGAGTCTCTATAAATAGAGCTCATTCTCTTTGTATTGATAACGCATCTATTATTCTGAATACACATCTCTGAAGTTATCTTTTCTGTCTCTCTTTCTCATACCTCTTACTCTCACTTAACCGATTACAATCTCTTTTCGGAGCAAGTCTTTCGTGACTTAATTACTAAGTTTGATCTCACTTATTAACTTGGCTTGAATGCATTCATCGTTATGAATCAACTTATGTGTATACTTGATATAGCAATTGTTGTCATTTCCATTTCTTTACTTTTCCGTAACTCTCTAACCATGTAACTCTAACTATTATTGTTGAGCTTTTAGATCCTTCGAGATTAACTATTCTGCAACATACTTGTTCTAACGTTTGTTCAAGTGTGTCTCAAAGTTTTTCTCTCAACAATTGGTATCAGAGCCATAGTGGTTGCATTTTGAAAACGGAACTCTGATTTTCAAAGGGCCTTTTATACCACTAAAGCTCATTTCTTAAAAAAAATGGCACAATTGTTATCTCTGAATGTTTGCAACAGTGTTGGTGGTTCTAATCGAGCCCCAATATTGGTAGCAAATGAATATCATCACTGGTCACAAAGAATAGAAAGATACTTAAGGAGACTTGGTAGAGACGTATGGCGATCCGTAGAAGAAGGACCACATGTCCCAGTCCTTACACCAGTCCAAACTGACGGAGCTACAACCAGACTAGGAGGAGGTCAACCAGTCATGAACCGTCCCACCAAGGATGATCTCGATAAAATGGAAAATGATGTTGTTGCTTTTTATGAAATCTCCTGTGGAGTTGCTCCTGACAACTTCGATATTATCATAAATTGCAAATCAGCAAAAGATATCTAGGAAGTGCTCAAGAATCTATACGAAGGCTCAGAACAAGCACAAGACAAGAAGCTTACAACCACACTCAATGAGTTCAACAACTTCAAAGCTCATACTGGAGAGAGTTTGGAAGACTCCTTCAAAAGGTTCAACCTGATAGTCACCAAGCTATCCAATGCAGGCACCATCCACAGTAACCATGAAACAAATCTTCAGTTTCTTAATCGTTTGGGAAGACATTGGACTACGGCTAAGATGATAGTCCAAGGCAATAGAAAGAATCATTCTTTGTCACTCTACAAGCTCTATGGAGAACTGCAAGCACAAGAATCCACCGTACTCAAAGACGGTGCTGACTTCGGAGGACCTCTTGCTCTCATAGCACAAGCTCCACATAATCAATCTTACTCTCCCTCATATGACACTCCACCGCAGTCATACGAAGCTGATTCCGAGTATGATGATGAAGAAGAATTTCAAAAGGCTATGGCTTTAGTTAGCAAACAATTCAACTGACTACCACCTCACTCTTTTCGCAAAAATCAACAATTCAACAAACCACCTTTCAATCGTAACTTCAACCCACAAAAAAATCTCTCTCATTATCCTAAAAGTTCTCATCCACCACCTCAATCTCAAAATACTCAACCTAAGGAAGCACCAAAGTCTACTCAAACAACTGACTCCGGTACTCCCTCGGAAGACAAGACTGATGTTCTAATTTGCCACAAATGCAACAAAGAGAATCAGATTGCAAGAGATTGTAAGGCCAATGTAGTAAGAGACAGAGCATTCTACCATAGAATGGCTCAAGAGTTGGAAGATAAGGAAAAGGCAAGGGCATACGTAGCCCATGTCAAAAGAGACCATCAGGTTTGGTCATCCGGAGACGAAGATGAAACCATCAGCAATGTCAATGGAAAAGGCAAAATCTGCATGCTGGCAACTATGGATGATGATGGTTCTACAAAGCTGGACAAAAACTACTGCTACATGGCAAAGGATGGAAATCTAAGCATTGTCGAACAGGTAAAACTCATGATCCAAACTCTAAACTATAGCATGCATGACTGTCAACCTTACATAGATGATCTTAATGAAACATGTGTTGCCGTCCTTACAGACTATAACAAAGCCTTGAATGAGAAGAACATTGCGTCCCGGGAGATGTTCCATGTGAGAGGACGACTGGATAACAAAAGACTCAAAATGGCTATGTTAGAAAAGGACTTAGAGTTAGAAAAAATGCAAGAATGTTGAGTGAAACACAATCAGAGATAACTTTGAACCAGAGAGATTTAGCTCAGAGTGAAATTGTATGTTTAAATCTTTCAATCGAAAATTTGTTCAATGAAAGTGAAGCTATTGAAAATTTGGTAAATAATGGAACCGTGGACAACACATACAATTGGAGATGGTCAAATGGATATCCTACCGTAATGGAGTCCTCACCCCGGTTCAACAAAGACAGAATATATGTCCCTCTAGAGTGATAATTTCATTTCCCAGTCAATGACAAGACCTTTCCCGAAGATATCAAAACTCACTTCGGTAGACTTCATAATCTAAGCAATAATTGTGTCATTGAGGAAATTGTGCCTTAGGTTTCGGGTCACACATGTGATCAAATTCCTATCTGTGGCACCACTTACCTAAATTCTCAAACCTCATCCGTAGTTGATGAAGAAATTTTCATTGAGGGAACTGAACTCAAAAGACTTTTCGTCATTGTCCTCAGACCACACTGTCTCACACTGTAGTCAAAAGTCCCACAAAAATCCCATTGAAGTCCCAACTAAGACTTACTCTACGGTAGTCAAGTCATCCGTATCGCAGTCTTCGAACAAAATTTATGCCACTCTTCAAACAATTCATCATGAATTACCCATAGAAAACTTTGAAGTGGGTCAATGTTCTCAAATCCCTGAATCTTCAAGTTCGGATGACTCAAGCCCATGTTTTCACAAAATTTCAAAGGGTTCTAGGAAACCGCAATTGAACAACAGAGACTACGGTTCACCAAAATCCTTAGCTAAAAGGGCTTTCAAAGAGGAAATTCGCTCTCGAGGCACAAATAGACAAATTTTCTCAAAAAACAAGAAGCATGTCAGATTTCAAAAGTCCAAAAGACCAGAAAATTTTGTTTTCTCTCACTATTTTTCAAAAAACTCTACCATCAAAAAAACATACAAAAAGTAATGTACATTTTCAACGGTCATTCCTAGTTCATCTGACACAACCCAAAAAAATGTAAAGTCTTTTTGAAACAATAGTTTTCAAATCTATTCCTCAGATGATCCGAAATGGAAAGGTATCTTACTCACTCCAACACTTTTAAAGTCACATCAAAATTTTAACTAGTGGAAGGGTATATTACCAAATCCAACAAAAAGAACACAAAGATCTCAATGTGCTAAACCTTTTTCAAAACAAACTTTTCAGAAACCAAACCACACTCATGTCAGATCTTTTCAACCTCGGACTAGTCACAAGCCCAACAACTCATCCTTTATACTACGGACCAAACGTGGTGTCCAAACAAAAGACAAAATCTCAACCTGTGAATGTTGGTGTAGTTGCCAAAAAGATTCATCCTATGTCAAATCTAGTTGGAATCAGAAACCTCATAACTTATCAAAAACACACAACACTACAAAACTACACAAACACCCAGGACTGGAATTAAAAGTTGGCATGAAACCAGTCCATGCATCATTCAGAAACTCATCTGTTGTTCCAGGCTCCAAACTAGTTTGGATGCCTAAACTAACCGTGTAATTCTCAGGCTTTGTGCAAGGAGGAACAAGAATATGAATGGTTAATCAACAATGCCTGCTCCTTGCACATGACCGGAAGGTTAGAATACCTTCGGGATTTCAAGCTAATCTGCAACGGTGGAAACGTTACATTCAGAAACAATACGAATGGAATCATCCAAGGTTACGGTGTACTCACTATGAAGAACTTCAATATTCAAAAGGTTGCTTATGTAGAAGGCCTTAAACACAATCTCATCTATGTTGGTCAACTATGTAAGGCATGCCATCGAGTTGAATTTGATGATCAATTTTGTTTTGTAATGACAAGTGATAGGAGCACATGTTTGATCAAGTCTCGATCCGAGGGTACTATGTATCCTCGGGATGTCTCTCTGATCATAGGCAAACCGTAGTTATGTTTCCTTTCCAAATCTATATCCGAAGTGAGTTGGCTATGGCACCGCAAGCTAGCTCATCTCAACTTCAGATACATCAACACTTTGGTCACTAGAGAACTAGTCATAGGACTCCCTATTCTCAACTTCAGCAATGATACTCTTTGTCCTGCATGTGAATGTGGTAAGAAATCCAAAGGAAGTCACCCCATGGTGATTGACTCTTCAATTTCTGAACCATTTGAGCTCTTGCACATTGATCTCTGTGGTCCAGCAACCGTATCCAGTCTCAATCACAAAAAGTACATACTGGTTATAGTACATGACTTCACACGCTTCACATGGGTTTTCTTCCTCACACTTAAGTCAGAAACAATGCAAATTCTCATCAACTTCATCATGGAAATAGAACTTCAGATCAAGTTGTCAGTAAGACGTATCCACAGTGATAATGCAACCGAATTTACAAGTCATCCTCTCAACAGTTTCTTGGTGTCGAAAGGCATCACTCACAACTTTTTAGCTCCTCATACACCACCGCAAAATGGAGTAGTAGAGGGAAGGAACCGCACACTAGTAGAAGCATCCAGATACATACTCAACTTCGCACACCTTCCTCTCTACTTCTAGGCTGAAGTTGTAGCAACTACATGCTTTGTACAAAACCGAAGCATTGTCTGCAAACGCCTTAATAAAACACCGTATGAGGGCCTTAACAACTGCAAAGCAAATGTTCACTTCTTTCATATCTTTGGGTGTAGATGTTTTGTGATCAACAACAGAGATCAGCTTAACAAATTTACAATGAAGTCTGATGAAGGCATCTTCCTTGGCTATTCCACTAACAAGGTTGCTTATCGAGTTCTCATCAGATGTACAAGGCTAATCATTGAAAGCTTCGATGTGAAATTTGATGATTCTCACATCTGCAACGCCCCTCCATCCACTGAAACCACCGCAATTATGGAAAGCGATATTACTGCCTCTTCCGGTCCTTTAAATCTAGTTGAAGTAAATTATGACGATCTTTTTGACCCTGTTGAAACGGCAAAACTATCCGAAGTTCTTGTGTCATTGGCCGCTCAACTACAACACGCTGATGTTTCTGGTCCATCTCTATCCGAAGTAGCATCTCTCAATACTTTCACCTCTCCGGTTGAGGGGGAAAGCACTACTCCAGATCAAGCAACAACCATCGAGGTTCCAGTACTTGATGTGGCTCAAGTTCCTATTCGTAGAGAATCATTACCATCAAACATATCTTCGGATTCGGATGATGAACTCATAGAGAACATTGACACAAGAACTGATTCAAGGATTATCACTCTCCCATCTGCAGTCCATGGGGAACCTTCTCAGATTCCAGAGGAACTCCCATCCAATCCAGGGGGAACCTCTCGAAACTGCTCAAAAATATTCCATTCTCATTCCAACAAACCAAGATGATTCCGCAGGATGTTCTCAAGTCCAGGGGGACTGTCTTCTCCAACCACAGATTCTTCTGATATTGAAGATATTCCCTCTACCGCAGCTGTTGATCATCTACAACCCCGTCTATATGTATGGACGAAAGACCACCCACCAGGTCAAATCATTGGCAACCCATCCGTAGGTATCCAGACTCGATCATCTAAGGACTTATCTGATCATTGTCACTACGCAACATTTATGTCCTCAGTTGAGCCCCGAACGATCAAAGAAGCATTACTAGATCTTGATTGGATATCCGCAGTGCAAGAAGAGCTAGAAGAATTCAAAAGAAACAAAGTGTGGAAGCTCATCCCAAAGCCATACGGTCACACCATTGTTGGTACTAGATGGGTATTCAAAAACAAGCTGCATAAATCTGGTGCGGTAGTCAGAAACAAGGCAAGGCTAGTTGCAAAGGGCTACACCAAATGGACGTTAAGAGTGCATTTCTCAATGGGGAATTCAAAGAAGAGTTTTATCTTCAACAACCTCCAGGCTTTGAAACTATTGAATTTCCTGACCACTACTACAAACTTGAAAAAGCAGTCTACCGTCTAAAGCAAGCCCCAAGAGCATGGTACGAGACTCTCTCTGAATTTCTTGTCTCGTCCGGATACAAAAGAGGAGTAATTAATCCCACTTTATTTAGAAAAGCAAATGGTGACCACCTTATGCATGTACAAATATATGTGGATGATATCATCTTCGGATCGACTGATCAAGGAATGGTGGATAAATTTGCTAAGCTCATGACCAAAAAGTTCAAAATGAGCATGAATAGAGAAATACACCACTGAACTAGTCAGAGGACTCCCTATTCTCAAGTTCAGCAATGATACTCTTTGTCCTACATGTGAATGTGGTAAGAAATCCAAAGCAAGTCACCCCATGGTGATTGACTCTTCAATTTCTGAACCACTTGAGCTCCTGCACATTGATCTCTGTGGTCCATCAACCATATCCAGTCTCCATCACAAAAAGTACATATTGTTTATAGTAGATGACTTCACACGCTTCACATGGGTTTTCTTCCTCAGACTCAAGTCAGAAACAACGCAAATTCTCATCAACTTCATCATGGAAATAGAACTTCAGATCAAGCTGTCAGTAAGACGTATCCATAGTGATAATGGAACCGAATTTACTAATCATCCTCTCAACAGTTTCTTGGTGTCCAAAGGCATCACTCACAACTTTTCAGCTCCTTATACACCAGAGAAAAATGGAGTAGTAGAGAGAAGGAACCGCACACTAGTAGAAGCATCCAGATCCATACTCAACTTCGCACACCTTCCTCTCTACTTCTGGGCTGAAGTTGTAGCAACTACATGCTTTGTACAAAACCGAAGCATTGTCTGCAAACGCCTTAATAAAACACCGTATGAGGGCCTTAACAACTACAAACCAAATGTTCGCTTCTTTCATATCTTTGGGTGTAGATGTTTTGTGATCAACAACAGAGATCAGCTTAACAAATTTACATTGAAGTCTGATGAAGGCATCTTCCTTGGCTATTCCACTAACAAGGTTGCTTATCGAGTTCTCATCAGACGTACAAGGCTAATCATTGAAAGCTTCGATGTGAAATTTGATGATTCTCACATCTGCAACGCCCCTCCATCCACTGAAACCACCGCAATTATGGAAAGCGATATTACTGCCTCTTCCGGTCCTTTAAATCTAGTTGAAGTAAATTATGACGATCTTTTTGACCCTGTTGAAACGGCAAAACTATCCGAAGTTCTTGTGTCACCGGCCGCTCAACTACAACACGCTGATGTTTCTGGTCCATCTCTATCCGAAGTAGCATCTCTCAATACTTTCACCTCTCCGGTTAAGGGGGAAAGCACTACTCCGGATCAAGCAACAACCATCGAGGTTCCAGTACTTGATGTGGCTCAAGTTCCTATTCGCAGAGAATCATTACTATCAAACGTATCTTCGGATTCGGATGATGAACTCATAGAGAACATTGACACAAGAACTGATTCAAGGATTATCACTCTCCCATCTGCAGTCCATGGGGAACCTTCTCAGGTTCCATAGGAACTCCCATCAACAATCTAGGGGGAACCTCTCCAAACTGCTCAAGAATATTCCATTCTCGTTCCAACAAACCAAGATGATTCCGCGAGATGTTCTCATATCCATGGGGGACTGTCTTCTCCAACCACATATTCTTCTGATAGTGAAGATATTCCCTCTACCGTAGCTGGTGATCATCTACAACCATGTTTATACGTATGGACGAAAGACCACCCACCAGGTCAAATCATTGGCAACCCATCCGCAGGTATCCAGACTCGATCTTCTAAGGACTTATCTGATCATTGTCACTACGCAACATTTATGTCCTCAGTTGAGCCCCGAACGATCAAAGAAGCAGTACTAGATCCTGATTGGATATCCGCAGTGCAAGAAGAGCTAGAAGAATTCAAAAGAAACAAAGTGTGGAAGCTCATCCCGAAGCCATACGGTCACACCATTGTTGGTACTAGATGGGTATTCAAAAACAAGCTGGATGAATCTGGTGCGGTAGTATGAAACAAGGCAAGGCTAGTTGCAAAGGGCTACAGTCAACTTGAAGGTGTTGACTATGATGAAACGTACGCTCCGGTGGCATGAATGGAAGCCATCCGAATCTTCTTAGCATACACAGCCCATAAAAACATCAAGGTACACCAAATGGACGTTAAGAGTGCATTTCTTAATGGGGAATTCAAAGAAGAGGTTTATCTTTAGCAACCTCCAGGGTTTGAAAGTATTGAATTTCCTGACCACTGCTACAAACTTGAAAAAGCAGTCTACCGTCTGAAGCAAGCCCCAAGAGCGTGGTACGAGACTCTCTCTGAATTTCTTGTCTCGTCCGGATACAAAAAAGGAGTAATTAATCCCACTTTATTTAGAAAAGCAAATGGTGACCACCTTATGCCTGTACAAATATATGTGGATGATATCATCTTCGGATCGACTGATCAAGGAATGGTGGATGAATTTGCTAAGCTCATGACCAACAAGTTCAAAATGAGCATGAATAGAGAAATACATCCCTGAACTAGTCAGAGGACTCCCTATTCTCAAGTTCAGTAATGATACTCTTTGTCCTGCATGTGAATGTGGTAAGAAATCGAAAAGCAAGTCACCCCATGGTTATTGACTCTTCAATTTCTGAACCACTTGAGCTCCTGCACATTGATCTCTACGGTCCATCAACCGTATCCAGTCTCCATCACAAAAAGTACATACTGGTTATAGTAGATGACTTCACATGCTTCACATGGGTTTTGTTCCTCAGACTCAAGTAAGAAACAACGCAAATTCTCAAGCCAATCTACAACGGTGGAAACGTTACATTCGGAAACAATACGAATGGAATCATCTGAGGTTACGGTGTACTCACTACGGGTAACTTCTCTATTCAAAAGGTTGCTTATGTAGAAAGCCTTAAACATAATCTCATCAATGTTGGCCAACTATATAAGGCAGGCCATCGAGTTGAATTTGATGATCAATTTTGTTATGTAATGACAAGTGATAGGAGCACATGTTTGATCAAGTCTCGATCCGAGGGTACTGTGTATCCTCGGGATGTCTCTCTGATCATAGGCAAACCGCAGTTATGTTTCCTTTCCAAATCTATATCCGAAGTGACTTGGCTATGGCACCGCAAGCTAGCTCATCTCAACTTCAGATACATTAACACTTTGGTCACTGGAGAACTAGTCAGAGGACTCCCTATTCTCAAGTTCAGCAATTATACTCTTTGTCCTGCATGTGAATGTGGTAAGAAATCCACTGATGTTTCTGGTCCATCTCTATCCGAAGTAGCATCTCTCAATACTTTCACCTCTCCGGTTAAGGGGGAAAGCACTACTCTGGATCAAGGAACAACCATCGAGGTTCCAGTACTTGATGTGGCTCAAGTTCCTATTCGCAGAGAATCATTACTATCAAACGTATCTTCGGATTCGGATGATGAACTCATAGAGAACATTGACACAAGAACTGATTCAAGGATTATCACTCTCCCATCTGCAGTCCATGGGGAACCTTCTCAGGTTCCAGAGGAACTCCCATCAGCAATCCAAGGGGAACCTCTCCAAACTTCTCAAGAATATTCCATTCTCGTTCCAACAAACCAAGATGATTCCGTGGGATGTTCTCATGTCCATGGGGGACTGTCTTCTCCAACCACAGATTCTTCTGATATTGAAGATATTCCCTCTACTGCAGCTGCTGATCATCTACAACCCCGTCTATACGTATGGACGAAAGACCACCCACCAGGTCAAATCATTGGCAACCCATCCGCAGGTATCCATACTCGATCTTCTAAGGACTTATCTGATCATTGTCACTACGCAACATTTAGGTCCTTAGTTGAGCCCCGAAGGATCAAAGAAGCATTACTAGAACCTGGTTGGATATCCGCAGTGCAAGGAGAGCTAGAAGAATTCAAAAGAAACAAAGTGTGGAAGCTCATCCTGAAGCCACACGGTCACACCATTGTTGGTACTAGATGGATATTCAAAAACAAGCTGCATGAATCTGGTGCGGTAGTCAGAAACAAGGCAAGGCTAGTTGCAAAGGGCTACAGTCAACTTGAAGGTGTTGACTATGATGAAACGTACGCTCCGGTGGCACGAATGGAATCCATCCGAATCTTCTTAGCATACACAACCCACAAAAACGTCAAGGTACACCAAATGGACGTTAAGAGTGCATTTCTCAATGGGGAATTAAAAGAAGAGGTTTATCTTCAACAACCTCCAGGTTTTGAAAGTATTGAATTTCCTTACCACTGCTACAAACTTGAAAAAGCACTCTACCGTCTGAAGCAAGCCCCAAGAACGTGGTACGAGACTCTCTCTGAATTTCTTGTCTCGTCCGGATGCAAAAGTGGAGTTATTGATCCCACTTTATTTAGAAAAGCAAATGGTGACCACCTTATGCCTGTACAAATGTATGTGGATGATATCATCTTCGGATCGACTGGTCAAGGAATGGTGGATGAATTTGCTAAGCTCATGACCAACAAGTTCAAAAGGAGCATGAATAGAGAAATACACCACTGAACTGTTGAAGAAATATTCTATGGACAAATGTTCATTGGCTAAGGTCCCCATGGCCTTCGGATATAAGATCTCTGCTGATCCCTCAGGCGAATCTGTGGATCACAAGACTTATAGAGGTATCATAGGCTCTCTAATATACCTCACTCCAAGCCGACCAGACATTGTCTTTGCAACTGGTGTATGTGCAAGGTATCAGGCTGACCCAAAAGTGTGACATATGACCGCAGCCAAACAAATTCTACGGTACCTGAAAGGAAGCAAGTCTCTCTGATTATGGTACCCCGCAGGCAATGACTTCAGCCTTTAGGCATTCACAGATGCGGATCATGCTGGATGCAGACCAGATCGAAAAAGCACCTCAGGCGGATGTCAATTTCTAGGTGGAAGACTCATTAGCTGGTCATCAAGGAAACAAAGTTGTGTATCATTGTCTACCACAGAATCTGAATATGTGGTCACTGCCAGCTGTTGTTCACAAGTTCTATGGATGAAGACACAACTTATGGACTACGGATACAAAATGTTGCAAATACCAATTTACTGTGACTCTGAAAGTGCTATAGCGATTTCTCACAATCCTATTTAGCACTCCAAGACCAAGCATATTAAACGACGGTATCACTTCATCAAAGACCACATCCTGAAAGGTAACATTGAACTCATCTTTGTCCATACTCATGAAGAGATTGCTGATGTATTCACAAAGGCACTTGACTCTACAAAGCTCAACACTTTCTTACAATCGTTAGGAATGATGAATCCGGACCCTCAATTCTTCTTGAATTGTTAGGTACTGCAGACCATCCTTGGTCTCTATTGCGGTCCTAACTGAAAGCTACGTATATTAAAAGGTTTTGGTATATCCTGTGTACCGCAATCTATGTACCGCAACCATCTATTATATTTATCCTTCATTGGTCATTCTTGTTTGTTATTACTAACTTTTTGTACATGTGATCTCCTCAGTTTCTTCTACTGCAGTCAGATATCTACCCATCCGCAATGGCAAAGGATCCGTCCGCGAGGAATTTTCCATCCGCAATCACATTGATAATTTCTCAAGTGATTCATTAATTCTTGAATCATGGTGTGCTATTTAATGATCCTTCATTAAATAAAACATTAAATAAAAACATTCCTTGAGAAACTGTCTCATTATCCTTTTCTTTTAAACCTTGTGTCAGACCTATTTTAGGTATGATGGCAAAAAGAACGATTTTCCATAAACACATCCTTAATCTGTCTTTTCCTCATACCCAGCACGTCCCATCCGTTACAACTTCTTTTCCCCTCACCACACGATCACCTGACGTAATGATGTACGTCTGATTTTGCATTAAATGCAAATCCTTTTTGGTAAATCTCCAAAACTTTTTAAACTGTTTCATATTATGTGGCTGAGATTTAATTTCCAAATCAAAATATTCCCTCCAAACGACCTTTTACCTTATCCTTTCTTTTTACCTATGGTAAAATATAGTTACTGTTCAAATTCGTCCCTATATAAACCCTTCTTCTTCCCCAAAATCACTTTACGCTCTCTAAACATTGTATCTTCCTTCTCAAATTCCTTCAAGCACTCGGTTTTCTACTCTTTCTCTCAAGCTCCTACAATGGTGAAATCCGGTGTATCCAAGAAACAATCCATGGCATCTGGATCAGTGAACCCTATTGGTTCAGACTCTCCCATGATTGCTTCAAGCAACTTCCGAGCAGTGTTCAAAGATTATTCATCCTACAATGCTGCGATCAAGCTATTGATCAAGTTTTTGAAGAATCACCCCCTGTTTGGCCCCTTTGATGCTTTCACAGATGTTGTCCCAATCTCAACCCTTTTCAAATGTGCCTTCTCAACCTATCGCCCACTTGAAAACCCACAAGAAGTTCATCTTAACCAGGTTAACGATTCTTTGGTCATTCTGTCCAAAGAAAAGTTTCTTTCTGCCATTAACCTCCTTGTTTATCCCTCTATCAAGATTTTCACCCCATCCATGACGGACATTACTTCTGCACTTTACCAAATGGGATATCAGAAGAAAATTAAAGGAATAGGTGAATTCAAGAAAAACCAATTGCCTGTGGTCTGGCAATTCGTTTGTCATTTCATCATCCGCAGTCTATCCGGTAGAACCGGAGGCACGGATAACATGGGACTCAAACTTCTAGAGCTGGTGTGGAGTATCTTCACAGGTCATGACGTGAACTACGAGCAGATCCTATGGGACTACTTTCTTCAATACCTTCTCAAGGAGAGCCCAAGGGAGAACCTAACCGAACTCACTTTTGCAAGGTTCTAGTCCCTCTACATTTCAGACCTTCATGCAGATGCAGGGATCAACATGGGTAGTGACATCAATTTCATTGTCACCAAGGATCTCAAAAGATTATATTGAGGCTACGGAAGGTATTGACCCATACCTTTCTACCCCGCCTCTTCAAAATTCATCCGTAATCATTAACCATGAAGGCACCGCAGTCCTAGCCTCCACAACTCTCTCCAACATGTCTCACTCCCAAAGACGCAAGCATAAAGTCTCTGCTCTTCATGGCCCCCGCAACACCAAGAAAAAAGAAGTTCTAAAAAGGATGGTTCCAATCCCTCCAAGCCCTCCAGGAAAAGAAAGACTCCACAAGTAATCACTATCGTCGAACCAAGCAGACATGTCTCCAGCAGTGACTCTAATGAGGATGATCAACCCATTGCAATCCTCAAGAAACACAGAACCGATCCCACTAGCCATATGCATGACCGGACTGATACCTCAGCCTCTCAACAGGCTCCGATAGTCCTTGGGATGGCCGCACATCCATTCAACACCACCATCGAACACCTTTCAAGCTCAGAAAGTGAGTCTGCTTCACCACATCGTGGAGACTCCCCCCCCCCCCCCCTCAGTTCATTCCCAAGAGGATAATATTGGTTCTCGCCCTAAGATCTCCAAGGCTTCCCGACTGCATTTCTTTTCACCTGAGGAGTTGAACTCCATCCTCTTGAACGTAACCCATACACTTCAAACACCTTCCCAACCGCAGGGCATTTCTTCCGCCCATGCCAGAACTGAGCTGAGGCCAAAATTGACTATGGGTCAAGGAGACCGAGGAAGCTCAGGAAATCCTACTCTGCTTACATTTGTAACAGGTGGTTTAGGCACGGTGAGCACAAATGTGCAATGATCCGTAGACCCGAAGGACACTTCGGTGCGATACAAAGGATTTGACGGTGAAGACTCGAATGACTCTTGGTTAAACTACAATCTGGTATCTAAAGCCGACATTCAGAAATATGCTGCTTTCCGTAAGGCAATCCAAGCACGCAAAGATCAACAAATCAAACAACAGCAGTAGAAGGAACAAGAAATCCAAGTTGTGGCTAAGTATTGGGTAGATGCAATTAACAATGCCAATACCGTAGCCACCATATTGAAAGTTCAAGACTGGATGTCTGAGTTGGTTGGAACTCTCCACAAGGCTCAGGAAGCAACTGCTGATCAAAATGCTTCCAAAGTTCCTCCCACTCCCACTGTCCAAGACTCACAAGACGCAGGAACCGCAATAGAAGTGAGCTCTGCTCCCACCTTCAGTTTTGATGATGCTGATCTACAAGAGGTAAACAAACCCTCTCCCTATGATGATGATCTTATGATGTTTGATGAAGTAGAAGAATCCAGTGGCTCTCACCATTCAACTTCAAAACCCAAAGAGAAGAAGAAAAAGAAGAAGAATGTTGTCACTCGGAAAGAATTTTTGAGCCTACAAGCAAAGATTAATCAAATCCTTGTTGTGGTCAAGCCAACTCAACCGCAACAAGAAGACACCCCCGAACCACAGTCATTGATCAAACGGATAGAGCGCTTGGAAACTCGTGAGAGATTGGCTGCTGAGCGTATCTCCCTCAAAGTCGAAATGGGAATCCGGTCCCTTGACAAAAATCGACAAGCAGATCACAAGGACTTCATGGCTGCTGTGGAACGCCTCGTCTCTGAGGTAACCGCAATCAAGAAAGACCTTCAAGCATCCATTGCGGATCAAGCCTCTCAATCTCAAAAGTTGATCAATGAGACTCATACTGCCTATAAGTCCACTATCTCATTCCTTCAAGCTACAATCAACCGTCTGCAACGATCTTTGTCCACAAATTTCCATGGCCCCGAAATCTTGGGTTGCTTTCCTCAAGAGGGGGAAGTGAAGAAGAAGTCCATCTCTCCATATCACAACATCAAAGTCCCCCCATCAATACAGAAAAAATTCCTACACGGCAACCATTTCATCATACTCCACCTCATAAGACTCCACCGCAAGAGGAGATCACTACTGAGAAACTAAAGACTCCCCCTCACTTCAAAAATATTGTGGAGCACATGTCCTCTCCAAGCTCAAATGACTCCCCTGCCACCACCCAAAGGAAAAAAAGATTGGAAGGAAGCCAAACTTGTGGAGCTCATATGGAGAGAATGCGGTTTTGATACTATCATGGATGAATCCTTGATAAACTCTTGGATCAATCCTCACCGTAGACTGCAAGATGACGATTACATACCTCACCTCACCTATGCTTAACCCACTTCGGATGGATACTGGGATGTCCCAATCTCTCCAAATGCTAGATACTTCACAGTATTTGAGCAATTCGAACGCATCCTTCCAGACCCCAAAAGACTGCCAATGGAATTTGAGAGACTTAGTCTTTTTTATGCTAAGCATGCCTCTCTTATTGAGAAAATATGGTCTAATGATAGACCATCCGCAGTCAAGAACTACAAGACTCGGAAGTTCAAGAAGGCTAACATCATCCAGTATACCCTCACTAGAAGGGAACACGACTATGTCCACACGCAAGTTGACTTCCCTTGTATGAATTTGGAAGAAGTCTTTCTCATTGCAAAGGTGTTCCAGAACAAGTCCGAGAAGCACCCGAAGATGAATATTGCGCTTTAAAGGGCTAATACCTTTTTGAAGGAAACGGTTTGTGATTTTGCTAAAATCGACGCAGACATCTACCCCAACATTGCCAAGAAATTTGATCTGCCACCACTCGACCCTGCACCAATGCCTACCGAAGGCTATGAAGAAATATCCTTAGGTGCAACCAACTTCCCTGAACTCAGAGTCGTTTTCAAAAGGAAGATCGATAATGTCAAATACTTCATTCCTATGACTGCCATGCATCGCCTCACCAGGAAGCAACTTGATATCTTCCGAAATGTAGTAGAAAAATCGAAGCACACTACTGCAGAAGTCAAGTTCGAGATTTTAAGGAGAATCATCTGGTTCGAAAATTCAGGAAGTTTTGGTGGATCCTGATCAAGTTTCTTAAACTTCATAGCTGAACAAAAGTTAAAGAGGTCACTTAGGGGGAAATTGTTGAATCATAAAAAGTGACCCTCTTGAACTTCAGCTACCGCAGTCTACAAGCACCCACAGGCAATCTCCTTCTTCAGCAACCGCATCCGGAGTCTCTACCTACCGCAGTCACTCTTTGTTACCTAGTTCATTTTGTCTTACTGGTATCCTCTCTATTGCCCAGTATGCCTTGCATGGCTACTCTTAGAGAGTGAATCTAATGTAACTCTTGAGTCTCTATAAATAGAGCTCATTCTCTTTGTATTGATAACGCATCTATTATTCTGAATACACATCTCTGAAGTTATATTTTCTATCTCTCTTACTGATACCTCTTAGTCTCACTTAACCAATTATAATCTCTCTTCGGAGCAAGTCTTTTGTGACTTAATCACTAAGTTTGATCTCACTTATTAACTTGGCTTGAATATGCTCCTCGTTATGAATCAACTTATGTGTATACTTGATATAACAATTGTTGTCATTTCCATTTCTTTACTTATCCGCAACTAACTCTCTAACCATCTAACTCTAAATATTATTGTTGAGATTTTAGATCCTTCGAGATAAACTATTCCGCAATATACTTGTTCTAACGTTTTTTCAAGTGTGTCTCAAAGTTTTTCTCTCAACACTAAGCTTGCATGGATAGTCCATGGATTTTTTTTAACCCATGGATCCTATGGAAATGAAAGGGCATGGGTATTAGGGTGTACATGGATGAAACCCTAATCCTCCATACTATATAAAGAGGTCTTTGGCACAAGAAATGGCACTAGTGTGTGTGTATACAAGAGTGGGCCAATTTCTAGTGTGCTTACTATTCTCTCAAGGTTTCGAAGGTGGTTTTGGTGATTTTTGATTCCACTTGAGGCTTCCACACTATTGGGTCTAAGCTCTTAAAGATCAAGACTTCAAGCTTCATCAAAAGGTATGTCTTATAACTTGTTTAAATTACCCATGTATCAAAGATTGTATGCTATTTAGGGTAATACCATGGAAAGTTCAAGTTTGCATGTATAATAGAGAAAACATAGATCCAAGGTATTTAGGGTTGCATGCACACCATAGGAATGTTAGAATGTTCAAAACCCTTCAGTGGTATCAGAGCCTAGGCTTGTTTTCTTTTATACTTTATGCAAATTGTTGAAAAATGCTGAAAAAATCGATTTTCTATTGTTCTGGACAGTGGACTCGCCGAGTCCATGCATAAAATCATCCAACTCGTCGAGTTGGTTCATGCACTCGACGAGTTGGACCCCCAGACAGCATATCTTCGAGGTTTTTGGCTGGAATTGGACTAGGAACATTACCCTAAGCTGTTTTTGAACTTGTAAACCTGTTTTTGATGTGGAAATGTTCATGCTAATCCAATTTCATAGATAATTGACAATAGATTCATGTTTTGTATTAGTTTAATGGTTAGGCTAATTACATGAAAAGTGTTTGATTTGAATTATCTTGTTCTTATGAGTTGATATAGATTAATAGAAAAGTTATGTGATAATATGTTTTCAATCCAAATTAATCTAAAAGTTGTTCATAATATGTGTTTTTGTAACTTGTCCTCAAGTTATATGAAAAGTCACATTTATGATTATTAAAACTCATAAGATTTCCATAAGTTATGACAAATGGAGAGTCTCATTTTTAAATGTTTTAAAGTCTTTCATAACTTGTCCTCAAGTTATGGAACTTGAAGAGTTTTTTATTAGAACTAATTTAAACACATAAGTTAAGGAATTGAGAAGTTTTTGAACAGTTCAAAACTTGCCCTCAAGTTTTGGAATTTGTAAAGTTTCACACACACTTTAATTCCAAACCCTAGAGTTTTAAAAGTTAAAATTCAACCCTTATACTTTATAGTATTATAAGTTTATATATATATATATATATATATATATATATATATATATATATATATAAGATCAAGTCAGTCTTATTGTTAGTAGGCCTCATTCACGGAGCCGGTCTATAAGGGGGTATAAGGTTACTGCCTATAAAATGGCAGTTTAATGGGTGTCCACTCTCACCCACCGTTTCCTTGACTGGTGGAGGGTCGTTAGCTGAATGGGTAGGACAAGGACTATAAGTCTCCCTCAGTATAAGTATAATGATAAAGTAACTAAACCTTTTATAAATTCCCAATCTTAGTTACTTTAGGGAAATGTGAATTTGATGCTAACCCATGAACTTACACTTTTCACTTTGCTTAAGTCGGTTAATGGAGCGTGTGTGGTTTACTGACACACTAGCTTGATTTAACGAGGTAGGCAAAGGGTAACTTAATGTTTATCATAGTATCGGTGGAGCGCATGTGGTTAACCAGCACATTGATTGAGTGGTAAATATTAAGGGTACCAATTATATTTGCATGGTTATTCACACCTTGTTTTGTGATCCTTGGCATCCCAGTCACAAAATTTGAGAGGGCACAATCGAGATTGAAACATGCCATTGAAAATTTGAATGAAGCTCAAAAGATCTAGGAGTTTCAAATCCAATTAAAACCTAATAAATTATTTCGTTTTTCATGGTGGAAATTGGTGAATCGTCATTCGCCTACCTTTAAATATTCTATAGCTTGGTTTACGGCATCCCTCTTCCAGGTTATAAAATATTGTGTTGGGTCCTTGTAACATCCGGATTCCCAGGTATAATATTTTATTCCTTTTTTTTTGGAAGTTGTGAGGAGACTCGGCGAGTTGGTGTTTAAACTCGCTGAGTATGGCCGCGGATTCGTATCCGAGTTCACAGCCGGACTCGACGATTTCATGAGTGGACTCGGCGAGTCCACGCTATTTAATGAAACCCTAATTTCCTGGGTTTGGGACCTATTTAAAGGCCCTTAAGGCCGACATTTGCGGCTACCAAACCCCAGAGAGAACCCCTAAGAGATCTAGAGCGTTTGTGAGGAAGGAGAGGCCAATCTTGATCCTTTTGTTGGTATATTTGCAAGAAGGAGGTGACCAAGGCAAGAGGAGGCTGAAGGAGGTGCGATTTTGGTGACTTCTGAGTTCATAGAGATCATATTGAGGTATTTGTTCGGACTCTCTTCAGTTTTGGTGTTGATTCTTAGAGTTAGGGTTTTCTAACCCCTTTAGAGGATGGATATGTGGAGCAATTGGTCCCTTCTCGAGTCTATGCTTTGGATCTGGACCCAAAGAGGTCCAAAGACCTTAACCCTTGGAGCTTTATGAGTTATTTTGGGAGCCATGACCTTGGGTTGTCATTTTTGGGGCTAAATCACCAAGTTAGACAATTTAGATGTTATATGAATGTCAAGGTTTGAACTTTATGTGATTTTCATGCTTAGGAAGGCCAGATCTATGAATTTAAGGAGCAGATCTGACCTCAGGAGGCCTATGGAGTTTTTGCACCGCATAAACTCGCTGAGTCCGAAGAGCAGACTCGGCGAGTAGGATGAGGGTTTCCCGTAAATCACTCAGTGAGTAGACTTATCGAGTTGGGGAAATAACTTGGTGAGCCAGGGAGAGTTAGGGGACTGGAGTTCAAGGCGGAACTCCTCGAGTTGTTCTTGAGACTCGGCGAGTTGAGTCGGGGTGGCCCCGCGATTCATGCCAAGTGTAACTCGTCGAGTAAGGGGAAGGACTCGACGTGCCAAGAGAGGGACTAAGAGAGTCAGTGGACACGTGTAGACTCACCGAGTCGCCCAAGTGCACTCGACGAGTCGGGTCAAAGTTTGACTGTTGACTTTTGTGGACTTTTAGGGTTTGGTCAACAGTGAGGCCTTTAAGCCAAGAGAGGGGTAAAATGGTCTTTTACCCTTCTGAGGGTGTTAAGAAAGGTTTGAGTATAGTTATATTTATAAGAGTATTTACTTTATGTGATTAGGCGGAGGCTAGATCACATTTCTACCGAGTCAGAGACTTACCGAGACACCTGAGGTGAGTCTTCTCACTATACGTTACCTAGAGTGGTATTATGTGTTGACCAGAGGGTCTTATGTGTTACGTATGGGATTATGTGCTATGTGATATATGTATGTTGTATGATGTTATAGACCGGACCGGAGGGTCCAACGAGCTACGGGGCTGGAGGGTCCCGCTGAGACACATCGACCGGAGGGTCGTATTATAGCCTCGAGTGGCGTATGTGTTGTATGCAGTATTTTGGGGAACTCACTAAGCATTTATGCTTACAGTTGTTGTGTTATGTGTTTCAGGTACTAGCGAGGACCGTGGGAAGGCGCCGGCGTGACTCATACACACTAGAGAGAGTTTGATTTTATGATCTTGGGATATGTTATGTTTCAAAAACTAATATTGGAAATATTTGAGAATGTTTTTATATGAACTTGGTTGATTAAAAATTTCAAAAATTTGTTTTGAAATTTACGTCGTTACAAGTTGGTATCAGAGCCTTGGTTTGAGGGATTCGGATGCATCTTCGGGCGTATCTGAACTCAAACTGAGGATTTGAGGAAAATTTTTGATAATGAAGTAAAATTTTTGAAAAGAGTAAAAAATAGTTTGGGACAAACGGAGCAGAGCCATGTGTACGATCAGCCAACGCCCGAACGGTGAATCCCCAAAAGTACCCTTACATTATGTGTTATGAGATATGCTATGTTACATTTTGCATGCTAGAGTAGGCTAGGTATTCATATTAGGACTAGAGTGGCCTGATTTGTGATGCCTTAGCCTAGGAGATTCTTGTTGCTGAGAAGCTTTGAGAGCGAGTAGATAGCAGTTAGGAGCTCATGAGAGGTCTATCGGAGGGTAGTCAATGCATAATGAGAGTAGAGTACTTGTAATCCAGGATCCAAGGAGGAGGACTTGGAGTGAATGCTGATGCGGTGTGGTCAGTAGTATTGGGCCTGTACTACTGAAGACACCGGATCAGTGCGCATTCCAAGTAAGAATCTTTTGGACAACGGAGGACAAGTAGGGTTGTGTCATCGAGTATGAGTATGCTCGATCGAGTCTCTCATATTTATTGTTGTATTTCAGAGGCATCATGGTTGGGACTCGATACACACCTAAGAGCAGTGGTGTCAGCGACGAGGAGATCCGTCGATTGATTCATGAGGAGGTGGCTGCTGCCATCCGGGCTGAGATTCCTGAGATGTTTAGGGACATCAAAACCACATTGATTGAGACCTTTGATGAGCAGTATGCAGCACTGACTGAGGCTGCGGCATCTGCAGCTACTGATGTTGTTGCTGCTGCCAGACCTCAGGGAGGTGACTCGTTGTTGTTTCGGGAGTTCAGCAACACGAAGCCACCGGAGTTCGATGGGACGTAGGACCCTATTACTGCGATGAGATGGATCTCTGACATCGAGGGATGTTTCTATACGTGTTCTTGTCCAGAGCACTTGAGGGTACGGTTCGCTCTAAACGAGCTCCTCTTAGGAGCGAAGGATTGGTGGAAGTTCGTGACGGCGAACTTCACTTTGGCAGAGATTTCTGAGGTGACTTGGGAGAGGTTCACCGCTATATTCAGAGACGAGTATGTTCTCTCGGTGGAGAGGGAACGATTGATTCAGGAGTTCTTGACCCTCAAGCAGGGTACTGATTCTGTGGCAGTGATCACCAGGAAGTTTCATGAGAGGGCGATGTTTTGCCCTGAGCAGGTGTCTTCTGAGCAGGCTCGTATGAGCTGTTATCTGAGTATTCTGAGGAGAGATATTTGGAAGTTCGTGGAGAACTCGACTTACCGGACATTTGTTGAGCTCCAGGCAAATGCCCGGAAGAGGGAGATTGAGTTGGAGACTCAGGCCAGGGAGGAGGCCGAGTCACAGAGGGCGGATCGGCGACCGGCTCAGTCTCAGCCGGAAGCCAAGCGGGCTAGACCCGCTGATTCGAGATCTGGAGGCACGAAGGGCCGCACTTGTGGGAAGTGCGGCAAGAGTCACGAGGGGTCGTGTAAGGCTGGAGTATGTTACAAGTGCGGGAAGGAGGGGCATATCATGAGGGATTGCCCAAGGGATTTTCGGTTTTCTTTCATTGCAACCAGACCGGCCATCGGAAGGCCGAGTGCCCTCAGCTACTTCAGGGATCTGCGCCTGCTGCTAGGACTACCGAGGTTCGTCCGGTGAAGGCCGAGGCGCCAAAGGCTTGTGGGAGAGCATTCCAGTTGACTGCGGAGGAGGTCCACGCGGCACCCGATGTTGTGGCTGGTATGTATTCTATATTCATCTTTTATTTGAGTTGAGTTATTATGCTTATATGATGATGTGCGTTGGTACTTTTCTTGTGAGTTATGTGCCTGCTTTGGTATTATTTGACTCGGGTGCGAGTCGGTTGTTTGTTTCCGTAGCATTTAGTCAGCACATTAGTATCCGTCGAGAGGTGTTGGATCTTCCTCTGCGAGTTTCCATAACTGATGAGCGAGCAGTGTATGCTTCAGAGGTGATTCGAGGATGTGTCCTTGAGATCTTCGGTGTCGAGTTTCTGATAGATCTGGTTCCGATTGTGATGGGGGATGTGTGTGTTATAGTGGGTATGGATTGGTTGAGCCGGTATGGATCTGTGATAGACTGCAAGCGTCAATTGGTGACGATTCGAGACCCTAGTGGGGGAGTTCTTACGGTGTAAGGAGAGGGTACACGTGCTGGGTCAGCATTTTGTTCTGCCGCCAGAGCGAGACAGAGTTTACAGCAGGGCTGTAGGGGATTTCTAGCATATGTGATGGATGTGAGGGTTGATTCAGAGAGACCGAGGTCAGTTGATGAGGTCCCGATAGTGCATGAGTTTTCGGATGTGTTTCCAGAGGAGTTGTCAGGTGTGCCTCCGGAGAGGCAGGTAGAGTTTGGTATTTAGTTGGTTCCGGGAGCTATGCCTATCGCCAAGGCGCCTTATCGCCTTGCGCCTCCAGAGATGCAGGAGCTATCCTCGCAGCTCCAGGAGCTGCTGGGGAAGGGGTTTATTCAGTCGAGCAGTTCGCCATGGGGGGTGCCTATTCTTTTTGTAAAAAAAAGGATGGTTCACATCGGATGTGCATTGTTTACCGGGAGTTGAACAAACTAACGGTCAAGAACCGTTACCCGTTGTCGAGGATCGATGATTTGTTCGATCAGTTGCAGGGAGCATCTTGGTTCTCCAAGATCGATTTGAGGTCTGGGTATCATCAGGTGAAGGTGCGAGATGAGGACGTCCAGAAGACAGCATTCCGGACTCGTTATGGGCATTACGAGTTCGTGGTGATGCCTTTCGGACTCACCAACGCACCGGCGGTGTTCATGGATCTCATGAACAGAGTGTGCAGACCGATGTTGGATCGCTCGGTGATCGTGTTCATCGACGACATATTGGTGTATTCGAGATCTAGAGAGCAGCATGAGGAGCATTTGAGATAGATCCTCGGAGTTCTGAGATCGGAGAGGCTTTATGTCAAGTTTTCCAAATGTGAGTTCTGGTTACGAGAGGTTCAGTTTTGGGGCATCTCGTCAACCAGAATGGGATATTGGTCGATCTGGCCAAGATTGAGGCGGTCATGAGGTGGGAGGTGCCGAGATCACCCACCGAGATCAGGAGCTTTCTGGGTTTGGCCGGCTATTATCGGAGATTTATTAAGTATTTATCCAAGATCGTCGTGCCACTCACCAAGTTGATCCGGAAGGGTGCTGCATTTTCTTGGGGTCCGGAGCAGCAGACCTCGTTCGAGGCACTTCGCCAGAAATTATGCGAAGCCCCAGTATTAGCCCTTCCGGAAGGGATGGAGGATTTTGTCGTATATTGTGATGCATCGATATCCGGATTGGGAGCGGTGCTTATGCAGAGGGGGCATGTGATAGCATATGCATCGAGGCAGCTTAAGCCTCATGAGTCGAGGTATCCCACTCATGATTTGGAATTGGGAGCAGTAGTGTTCGCCCTCAAGATCTGGCGACATTATCTGTATGGGGTTCGGTGTACGATATACACGGACCACAAGAGTTTTGAAGTATTTGATGGATCAGCCCAATCTGAATATGCGCCAGAGGAAGTGGTTGGATGTGGTCAAGGATTATGATTGTGAGATCCTGTACCACCCGGGCAAGGCTAATGTTGTAGCCGATGCACTGAGCCGTAGGGTGGAGGGCGCCCTGATGCGAGATGTTTGTTTGAGATTGACAGTGATGACCCTGGTGTTGGACGCTATTCGTAGGGCCCAGGCTGAGGCCATGAGGCCAAAAAGCCAGAAAAGAGAGCGAGTTGTCGGGCTGGTATCGGAATTCGTTACCGATAGTCGGGGGCTTATGACATTTCAGGGTCGGATATGGGTACCGTCTGTGGGCAGAACGCGTACCATTTTGATGGAAGAGGCTCATCGATCGAAGTTCTCGATCCATCCCGGGGCCACTAAGATGTATTTGGACCTGAAAAGGGAGTATTGGTGGCCCTGTATGAAGAGGGATTTCGCATGGTTTGTAGAGAGATGCTTGACCTGCCGCAGGGTTAAGGCCGAGCACCAATGTCCACATGGTAAGCTATAGCCGTTAGAGATTCCCGAGTGGAAATAGGAACATATTAACATGGATTTCATCACCAAATTGCCAAGGACTACGAGGGGTGTCGATGCAATTTGGGTGATTGTGGACAGGTTGACGAAGAGCGCTCACTTCCTGGCTATCAGTGAGAGCTCTTCCGCGGAGAGGTTGGCAGAGATGTATGTGAGAGAGGTGGTATCGCGTCATGGAGTGCCGATCTCGATTGTCTCAGATCGAGATGTACGTTTCACTTCCAGATTCTGGAAGAAGTTTCATGAGGAATTGGGTACGAAACTGCATTTTAGTACCGCATACCACCCACAGACTGACGGGCAAAGTGAGCAGACGATTCAGACACTCGAGGACATGCTCCGAGCATGTGTGTTGGACTTCGGCGGGAGTTGGGACACGTATTTTCCCTTGGCAGAGTTTTCCTACAACAACAGCCATCATTCGAGCATTAGTATGCCACCCTTTGAGCTGTTGTATGGGAGGAGGTGTCAGACCCCCATTTGATGGGAAGAAGTAGGGCAGCGTGTGATGGGTAGTACCAAGATCGTGATTCAGACGAAAAAAGTAGATTCAGCAAGCCAGACAGAGGTTGTTGATCGCTCAGAGTCGTCAGAAGAGTTATGCGGACAGACGCCGGTCCGAGCTCGAGTTTCAGGTCGGCGACTTCGTGCTCCTAAAGGTCTCTCCTTGGAAAGGAGTGATTCGATTTAGGAAGAGGGGCAAGTTGGGGCCCCAATATATTGGTCCTTTCAGGGTGATCGCGAGGGTAGGCAGGGTAGCCTACCGTTTGGAGTTACCTGCGGAGTTGGGTCAGATTCATGACATATTCCACGTGTCGCAGCTGCGAAAGTGTATAGCCGACGAGTCGGCAGTGTTTCCATTAGAAAATATTCAGGTGGATGCGAGCCTGAATTATGTTGAGAGACCGGTGGCGATTAGGGATCGGAAGATCAAGGTTTTGAGGAACAAGGAGGTGCCTCTGGTGCAGGTCCAGTGGCAACATCGAAAAGAGTCAGAGTTGACTTGGGAGCCGAAGTGTGAGATGCGGGAGCAGCATCCAGAGTTGTTTGCAGAGTGACACTTCGAGGGCGAAGTCTAATTCTAGTGGGGGAGAATTGTAACATCCGGATTCCCAGGTATAATATTTTATTCCTTTATTTTTGGAAGTTGTGAGGAGACTCGGCGAGTTGGTGTTTAAACTTGTCGAGTATGGTCGCGGATTCGTATCCGGGTTCACAGTCGGACCCGGCGAGTTCATGAGTGGACTCGGCGAGTCCATGTTGTTTAATGAAACTCTAATTTCCTGGGTTTGGGACCTATTTAAAGGCCCTTAAGGCCGTCATTTGCGACTACCAAACCCTAGAGAGAAACCCCAAGAGATCTAGAGCGTTTGTGAGGAAGGAGAGGCCATTATTGATCCTTTTGTTGGTATATTTGCAAGAATGAGGTGACCAAGGCAAGAGGAGGCTGAAGGAGGTGCGATTTTGGTGACTTCTGAGTTCATAGAGATCATATTGAGGTATTTGTTCGGACTCTCTTCAGTTTTGGTGTTGATTCTTAGAGTTAGGGTTTTCTAACCCCTTTAGAGGATGGATATGTGGAGCAATTGGTCCCTTCTCGAGTCTATGCTTTGGATCTGGACCCAAAGAGGTCCAAAGACCTTAACCCTTGGAGCTTTATGAGTTATTTTGGGAGCCATGACATTGGGTTGTCATTTTTGGGGCTAAATCACCAAGTTAGACAATTTAGATGTTATATGAATGTCAAGGTTTGAACTTTATGTGATTTTCATACTTGGGAAGGCCAGATCTATGAATTTAAGGAGCAGATCTGACCTCAGGAGGCTTATGGAGTTTTTGCATCGCATAAACTCGCTGAGTCCAAAGAGCAGACTCGGCGAGTAGGATGAGGGTTTCCCGTAAATCACTCAGTGAGTAGACTTACCGAGTTGGGGAAATAACTTGGTGAGCCAGGGAGAGTTAGGGGACTGAGTTCAAGGCGGAACTCCTCGAGTTGTTCTTGAGACTCGGCGAGTTGAGTCGGGGTGGCCCCGCGATTCATGCCAAGTGTAACTCGTCGAGTAAGGGGAAGGACTCGACGTGCCAAGAGAGGGACTAAGAGAGTCAGTGGACACGTGTAGACTCGCCGAGTCGCCCAAGTGCACTTGACGAGTCGGGTCAAAGTTTGACCGTTGACTTTTGTGGACTTTTAGGGTTTGGTCAACAGTGAGGCCTTTAAGCCAAGAGAGGGGTAAAATGGTCTTTTACCCTTCTGAGGGTGTTAAGAAAGGTTTGAGTATAGTTATATTTATAAGAGTGTTTACTTTATGTGATTAGGCGGAGGCTAGATCACATTTCTACCGAGTCAGAGACTTACCGAGACACCTGAGGTGAGTCTTCTCACTATACATTAGCTAGAGTAGTATTATGTGTTGACCAGAGGGTCTTATGTGTTACGTATGAGATTATGTGCTATGTGATATATGTATGTTGTATGATGTGATAGACCGGACCGGAGGGTCCAACGAGCTATGACCGGACCAAAGGGTCCAACGAGCTACGGGGCTGGAGGGTCCCGCTGAGACACATCGACCGGAGGGTCGTATTATAGCCTCGAGCGGCGTATGTGTTGTATGCGGTATTTTAGGGAACTCACTAAGCATTTATGCTTACAGTTGTTGTGTTATGTGTTTTAGGTATGAGCGAGGACCGTGGGAAGGCGCCGGCGTGACTCGTACACACTAGAGAGAGAGTTTGATTTTATGATCTTGGGATATGTTATGTTTCAAAAACTAATATTGGAAATATTTGAGAATGTTTTTATATGAACTTGGTTGATGAAAAATTTCAAAAATTTGTTTTGAAATTTACTTTGTTACAGTCCTAGCCTTAATATTTCATATTGGGTGTTATGTTAAGGACTTTAAATCAACTATGTGGAATATCTCCCAAAAGATGTCTGGTTCAGACAATTATGATCTTTCCAAAACTCTTGGAACATGTTTTCCTAATGAAGATGATGTCCCGGAAATCATTCTTCACTCCCTTTACCTCCTCCAATTACTCTCCCTAACCCACAAGTTCTTGAATAGTTTAAGTTCACTCAAGCCCTATTGAAAAGCAAAGTCTATGTGTGCTCACATTTTGGAGATAAAGTAACATATTGACAAGCCGGGAGAGTTGGGTGTCAAAGTCTTGAGAAATTTGGTTGTTCAATCACTTTCTAAGTCTCATAGTGAGTGTCCTTTGGGACTACTATGTGAAAGACTATGACATGACCCTTAATGATCTTATCTATTTGCTTGGTGCAGTTGAATCAGCAATGATTTGGAGCACTGGTAGAGCAAATTTGATTAAGAAGATCAACTTCCCAAACTTCCATGGACATTGACAATGCTAACATTGAATATCCAGAAACGTTTTCTCTTCCCAATGGAAAGGGATCAGCCATAGTCAACTCGGTTGACCAAATGGTAAAGAGAAAGGCTATGTCTGAGATAGTCATGTGTACCATTCCCAAAGGGTCCATATGTTCCTATTGCCAAAGAAGGGGCATTGGTTGCGAAGCTGCCCTAACTACCTGAAAGACATGAGAGAAGGTCAAGTTAAAAAGTTTGACTCTACTTCAGGTAAGTCCATTATCTAACTCTCTTAAGTTCCTATTTGAAGATTCTAAATACGTTTTTAATGTATGGCAGGATCAAGAAAAGGGAAGGGAACTTAAAGAAAGAGTACGCTGAATATGATCGCGAAGATGGATTTCAATCGCATGGTTCGAAGATCGGATTCTTAAGCTACTACTTATAGAGTTATGATATATTGCTAGGAAATATGTAATAGCATAGTTTTCATTTAAAGTTGCATTGTAAGGAAAAAGGTTTTTCTGTATCTTATAAATAAATAAAATTTTGGTTTTATTTTATTTTATTTCCTTGCAATGGGATTTATGGAAAATTGTAGTTTATGTGTTTCTACCAAGAATGGAAATATGAATTTGATTCTTTCATTTGTAGTAGTGCCTAAATTTACCAAATAAGGAAAGATTCTCATCACCCAAGTTTCAATTGGACCGAAACTTGGAATCATGCAAGTTGAATAGTATGATGAATGAAAATCTTCATCTTTGGAAAATTAAGACTAATTCCTTGTTCACATGTATATGTGAGTCAAGTGAAGGACTAATGGATCGAGTACACATTCTTGTACATTGATCAAGTCCACCACAAAAGATTGATAAGACTATTCGTCATGATTTACTAAAGTTTAGTAAATATGGTTATACTTACAGGTTTAAGTATAATTCTGAAACATTGGAAAAGTTTCGATGTATGGCAGAACGAATGAAAAGAATCAAATTAGGTAGAAAGATAAAAGTTTCTCAAATCTAAAAAGATAGGAGAGTACTTTAGTATCATGTTTTGTGATCATCTTAATGATTAAGAAACCATATCACAATTGGTCCTCTAAGGACATCTTAGTGCATTCCTATGGTTAAGAAGAGGAATCAAGAATTGCTGAAATGGTTAAATCAAGAAGATGAGTCATACTTCGTTCCAAAAACAAGTCTTAGAGTCATACCCCAAGATTGTAATATGAGTGACACATCTTGAAGAAGGTTTATTAACACTAGTCAAATGTAAGAGTAAAATGTGTCCTACTATTGTAAATTTGAAATGGGTAAGTTGTGATGTTTTGGATAAAATAGAGACCAACTTAGGCCAATTATGTGAAGTGTTTGCCTTGATAAGAATCCGCACTATCTCTTGAATATTTGTTTATCAAAGAATGGGTCTTGGCAAGAGAGTCTTATATGTCAAGAGGACAGTGGGAGTCTAAAAGATCTTGAAAGAATTTCAAGATCTATTCAAGAATAAAACCTATAGTTTCTCACTAGCTCACGACTTGAGGTTTATAACCTATCGTGTTGACATTTTTCCTATTTTTGTGCCCATTCTAGTTAAAGTTGGCTTTTCATATGAGTTCTGAGAGTTCTCAATTGGTTGTATAACGACTTGGAAGCAATGGCAGGCCCTTGTGCTGCCAGGTGGAAAGAAGTTAAGACTGCACAAGTTCAATCCATATGAGTTTGGATTTGTCACTAACCTTGTCTTGTGATTATGGTTTTGACAAATTCACATGGATAGGAACACATACACCATAAAATCTAAGTGTCATAAGGTTTCTCTCCGATTCATGAAAATGATGTTGAGGAAACGCTTTCACTATGTAGATTTTAGGTAGATAGCAAGTGTGATATTTGCATTATCAAAGTCGTTAGTGGAGCGTGTGTGGTTAACCGGCACACTAACATGGACTTATGTGGAATGGAAAAGGTCTAAACAATTGAGACTATGATTACGGCATCCCTTTTCATAGTTCTGAAATTGTTTAGACACACATGTGTGCTATCTAAGGAAAGGTGTATCATTTTGATAAAGTTTTTTTTATCAAAGCATCCTGTACCAGAAATTTGAACATTGGTAAGAAAGTCAATAAATTATTGGTTTCTAGAAGTCCAGCTGATTTCTGAGTATAGGTCAAAGCTAGTGAGAGCAGAAGTGTTATGCTAATAATCATCATGTTAGTGGGAGCATGATAATTATGATAAGTGTTTCAATTTAGCAATGTTAATTATAGAAAACAAAAGGTTTCAATTGGGAAAAAGTTGTTTTGCTATAATCAAGGAAGAGGAAATTATACTTCATTTCAAATCTAAAAGCTTAGATCGTGAGATTTTAATCAAATTTAGTCAAGTATATATATGAATGTTATGTTGGAATGGTTCAACATAAGGAAATTCTATATATGGGAACATTATTTGCGTTGTAAAATTCGATTGTGATTACGGCATCCCTTTTCACAATCTGAATTATGAGAAAATGGCAAATAGAAATAGAAATATTATAGAAAAAGACCAGTCTAGTGTCATGTCTTTATATGAGACATCATGAATCGTGTCCCATATCCTTCGGATATAGGATCGATTGTATGTTCTATAATATTCATCTATTCTAAATTTTTCCAAATGCCTAGAGCATTAAGAGGGAAAAAGTACTAGAACTGGAGATGACTAATTTGATTAAGCAATTATCGAGGACAATCTAAGGCTTACCAAAGATTGGTTGCTCAGGGACAGTTGGAAGTATAATGTTAATTTTGGAAGGGCCATATTGACATATTCTGAAAAGTGGCAACTCTTGTCAGGAGTGATAGTCAAAATGGGAATATGGAAATATTCCCATAGGTGGAAGTTATTCATTAAATCTATGTAAGATTAGGAAACTTAATGCAAGAAGGATGTTCAAAGCAATGTACTTTGAATTTGAAACTTCGTATCCATGGAATGATCTCCATTAGAATACTATGTAATATCTGTTGACAAGTCTTTGTGGCTTTGTGCATAATCATTACAAGAGGATCAATGCATATAAGTTTAGAATCTAATAGATTTAGGTAAATGGAAGGAATTTGGAATTCTTGCCTTTGCAGTAAGGATTTGGGATTGTGAAATGAGAATCATTGTAATTATGTTCAATCGATCTATTTCACAGAGTAAAAATCATAAACAAACTTAGTGTGCATACTTGGTGTATGGCATAACTAATGTTTAGACAAACATAATGTGCATACTTGGTGTATGGCATGACTAGTGTTTAGAAAACATAATGTACATGCTTGGAGCATAGGACAACTATTGTTTTTAATTCTAGTATAAAGTTGATAGTTTGAAACAATATGCAAGGAATGATGTGTAATCAATATGGTGATAAACAGAAGGTGTTCAATTTATATTCATAAGTTCTGAGACAATATTGGATTCGATTAATCTTCTGTTTCACTATGCATGTTTTGACTTCCAAAATAACTAGGTCGTTCTTCCTGAATGACTAAATTGTTCAAACCATCCACAATCGATAATACGTTGGAAATAGGTATTAAGGCAAGACTGTCAAGAAGCTGGATTGCAAATGTCCAAGGTATGGGACATAGCAAGAGTTGCTGCAACATTCATGAGTGCTCATAAGTTCTGAGTATTGGATTAAACCCACGCTCATTTGAATCACTTCATGGATTTTATCACGAGTGATCATTAGACGATAATATCTTATATTCTTCAAACCTAGAGATATTTTTGTTGTTGCCTATGAGTTGGTTATGCATTGATTGTACGAAAACACATTTGTAACTCGATGTTATAAAACGTGCCTTTGTGTATGATTCAACAGGTAGTAGAACAAGCATATGAGTCGGAATTTATCCATTACTTTTACCCTTTAAGGGATAAAAGCGATATATGTGGGCCCCTCGATGATTTAGTGATGACACCTCGAAGTGCTTGGCCAAGCCAGGACTGATTTGATTTGTTCAATTAGTCGGTCGTCATAAATCGGAAATCAGGAAAAAGCAAATGGACAGAGAGAATGATTATAATCCATTTCTCAGTCCATATGATATCTAGAATGGAGGAATATATGATCCATTATCTAATGAACAAGTCGTTGACTAAGGTCAGAGTTCGACGGCGGCTTTAAGAGCTACGATTGCTAGTCAGGTTTTAAAGTCATACGTAATAATAGTTTTAGACTTATCCAAGTGAGAGACTGTTGGATTAGTGTCTAAGGCCATAAATATAATTGGTATGTACTTGACCCAATTTGGCATGGTCCATTTGGGTTGCACTTCACCGGAACAATTTATATGGATAGTCTTTTCATAATAGTATGTTTATGATTTATATTAATATATTATAAGTTCTAATAATATGGAATCATATTATTTAATTAGTATTGATCAATAATTAATTTAGTGATGAAAAGGAACTAATTAAATATGGACTCTTATATATATATATATATATATATATATATATATATATAGTATGGGCCAAGTTCATTTAGGTTGGGCTAAGCTTGCATGGATAGTCCATGGAGTTTTTAACCCATGGATGCTATGGAAATGAAAGGGCATGGGTATTAGGGTTTACATGGATGAAACCCTAATCCTCCATACTACATAAAGAGGTATTTGGCACATGAAATGACACTAGTGTGTGTGTATACAAGAGTGGGCCAAATTCAAGTGTGCTTACTATTCTCTCAAGGTTTCCAAGGTGGTTTTGGTGATTTGTGATTCCACTTGAGGCTTCCACACTATTGGGGCTAAGCTCTTAAAGATCAAGACTTCAAGCTTCATCAAAAAGTATGTCTTATAACTTGTTTATATTACCCAAGTATCAAAGATTGTATGCTAGTTAGGGTAATACCTTGGGAAGTTCAAGTTGCATGTATAATAGAGAAAACATAGATCCAAGGTATTTAGGGTTGCATGTACACCATAGGAGTGTTAGAATGCTCAAAACCCCTCAAGAGAGAGGCTAAGAGTGTGTGTTTTGGTGCAATATTTGAAGGAGCTTGAAGAGTAGAGGGCCTGGAACGACAAGGAGGCTTGGGATCCGACATTTATTCAATAGTAGCAGCTCTTTGAAGGTAAAAAGGCATTACCTTGACCACTTGTTTGTTAGATCTCTCCATTAGAGAGTTTATGGTCATTTCCATCTTCTCTTTGAGTCCTTTAGTTGTTTGAGCATGATACCAACTTGTAACACTCTAAATTTTCACATAAAATTTTCATTTTTAACACCACAGAAAAACACAAATTCACATTTCTCAAATCCACATTTATAACTTGTTCAAAACACAAGACCACAAAATGTTTAACAATATCCTAGAATCCTCAAAACATAATCTTAAGCTAGTGTGTACAATCATGTCGGTGCCTTCCCGCGATCCTGTGAGGTACCTGAAACATAATTCACACAACACTATAAGCATGAAGCTTAGTGAGTTCCCCAAAATACCACAAACAAATAATTAGCCTCTCATGGCTCTAGCTCGATAAGGACCCTCCGATCATGTGTCTTAATGAAGACCGTCCGGTCTCACAACTCTGGTTGGACCCTCCAGTTTAGTATCTCAGTGAGGACCCTCCGATCTCACAACTCGGTTTGGACCCTCCAGTCCTAACTCAATAAGGCACATAATAATATACAACATAAATCACAAAGACAAAATGCATGATATCACATAACTCAGTATAAGCACATAAGACCCTCTGGTCAAAAACTCAAATAAGGCCCTCCAGTCACATAGTATTACCACTTAGGTAAGTACAATGAGAAAACTCACCTCATAAGTAAGCAAGTAGGTCTCGTACTCAACGATCGGTCCAAACTCTGCCTACATGTCAAAATCATCTCTAATTAACAATTTATAACAACAACTCCAAAGATGTTAAACTAACCCCTTTTCTAACTCTCAGAAATGGTGAAAGACCATTTTACCCCTCCATGGTCTACAAAATCCATAACTTGACCAAACCCTAGAAGTCAACGGAAGTCAACACTCGAGTCAACAGTCCATGTTGACCCAACTCGTCGAGTGCATCTATGCGACTCGTCGGGTTCCTTCGTTTATCTGAAAAATCAATAAAATCCAACTCAACTCGTCGAGTAGAGATTGAGATAGCCACGTGTTTTTTAGAGTCTACTCGACGAGTTAGGGGGACCAAACTCGACGAGTAGGAGATAAGTGTGAAAAACCTAATTTTCAGGGTTTGCACCCTATTTAAAGGACTTTAAGTCCTTTACCCCGCCTCCCTCATTACCATAGCACCCTGAGAGAAACCCTAATCGCGTTTTTATCTTCTGCGAGAGAGATAGAGAGAGAGAGAGGCTAAGAGTGTGTGTTTTGGTGCAATATTTAAAGGAGCTTGAAGAGTAAAGGGTCTGGAATGAGAAAGAGGCTTTGGATCCGACATTTATTCAGTAGTAGCAGCTCTTTGAAGGTAAAAAGGCTTTACATTGACCATTTGTTTGTTATATCTCTCCATTAGAGAGTTTATGGCCATTTTTATCTTCTCTTTGAGTCCTTTAGTTGCTTGAGCGTTACTGACTAAGTCATAGTTCGACATCGACTTTTGGTAGCTAAAATTTGCTAGTCGATTAAGTAGTTATACTGGTAGTTATAGTTATTAGACTTATCCAAGTGGAAGACTACTGGATTAGGTGTCTAAGCCCATAACTATAACTGGTATATACTTGAATTGATAGTAGCACAATCCTTTTGGGTTGCCTTCAAACCTAGCAATTGAATAGGATAGCTTTTAGAGAGAGAATAATGATTTATTAATTTATTACTTGGTTAATAAATTAATTAGAAATCAAAATAAATGATTTATTAATGTATTATGGAAATAATATATTAATTAGAAATCATATTGTTTAATTAGTATTTAATCAGAAATTAATTTGGAATTAATTTTAGGGTTGAAGGAATTAATTAAAAGTGCATGGACTAAAGGTGACAATGTTCAATAGTTGAGCATTTGGCAATTCTAGAACCTCCCTAAAGAGGGAACGAAATCTAGAGCATCTCTAGGGTTTCCTTGGGCTCTAGGGTTCCTTGGATGGCTTAGGGAGGAAGTTAAGGGATTAGGGTTATCTTGGATATACTTGTCTTCTCCAATACATTCCTAACACCTATATAAACCCTCGTTAGGGTTAAATTTCGGCCTAGCCCTTCATTCTAAGTGCCTTGGCCAAAATTCTGATCTACTCCTCTCTCTCTCTCTCTCTCTCTCTCTCTCTCTCTTTCTTTCTCTCTATAGTATTCCTTGGTTGCTTAAGTTTGTTTATGAACCATAAGAGGCGCGACACTTGTGGCGCTTGCTACCAAAGGTCTTTCAAGTAAGGATTCAAGATTGTTTACAATAACAATCTTAAAGGTATGTATTATAACCCTTTATTATCTGATTTTCGATTATACACCATAGATCTAGGGTTTATACTTTGTTGTTCATTATTGTATGTTCAATTAGAGAAAACATAGATCTTCAATTAAGGTTGCATGCACACATAAGATTGTATGTTGTTCTCAAAACCCATCAGATCATTGCTAAGTAATTAACGAAACTCCAGTATAATCGGATCATCAAGAGATATGAAATTAGAACGTGGAAGAAGTGAAATTTTCTAGGTTTGCTTCTAAATTTGCAGATAATGTTGACTTTCCGGTGAGAAAATGATTATATGGTACATAAACCAGTTTTTCTAGGTTAGATAGACCAAATAAGCAGGTCAAAATCCACCTTATACCTAGTGGCCAATCTAGAACAAAATATCACGTGGTTCCCAAATTAAGTGAAACCGATAAAAAAAATCAAATAACACTTGTGAGGGGTCAGGTCGGGTCGTGTACGATTTACTGAAATATAACTGAAAAAACCGATCAGCCACCACCAATTAAAATTAAAAAAAAAAAAAACGACTGAAATATAATTGAAAAACCGAACGATTTAATGAAAAATTAGGTGATTATTAGTGTATTGATACCTTATTGTTTGATAAAAACTATATCTTATATTTAACCCTGTACATTTAGCAGCACAAATGTCCCATAAAACTTATTTTTTTTGCCTATTTTAAAATGGTTTTTTAAGACACTTTTAGAAAAACAAACTCAAGGTAGGTCCTCTGTTTTTTCTAAGGTAGTTCCTAATTTTTGTGATATATATATTATAAATGAAATTCAAATTTTAGGTAGGTTATAAATGAAATTCAAATTTTAGGTAGATCCTAGGACCTACCTTGTTATAAGCTAGATACGGCCTTGCTTATACCCCTATAAAGCCAGAAAAAAAAAAGTTTAAGGAACATTTAAACCAAAAGTGAAAAAATTGATGGGCTATGGTGTCATTTCCCTTTAACTTTTGTTTAGTAATTTTTCAGATTGGACAAATCTTTATAAATAGTCCCTATGGTTTCCCAAAATATAAAAATTTAGTCTCTAAATATTTTTGGTGTCATGGAAGGTCCTTGTTGTTTCATTTTCTTTTATCATGGTTGGTCCCTCACCCATATAAAAGACTTATTTACCTTTTTTAGTTTCTTTATCCTTTTCTTTTATTGGATAATTTGAATTTATATTGATTATTATATAAATTATTAAAAAAAGAAAATGCCTATGCATATTACCACCACTATTCAACACTACCACCACTTACCCACATTACCGTTTTTCTTTTCCCTTCTTTCACCACCATCATCTAACGTCTGTTAAGAAAACCATATCCTAAATCTAAAAAATAGATCAGGTGTCCATCGGTAGGCTCTAGCGGTGGGTTTTTGGAGTCAAATGGCGAGTCATGAAGCTTCTGACAGTTTTCTGAATTTTTCGACAACTGATCGTGGCGAGACATGGCGTTGGCGAAATTCTAATAAGATGTTGTGGGGGTTTGCTTAGTGTAGGTTTGTTGCGCACCTCTCACTTGTTCTAATGATGGTGTCAGTTTTGAAAATGGATGCTGGAAGTGGTTGAAAAATGGTGTTGACGACGATGTGGGGGTGATCGCCGAAGGTAGCTATGGCGGTTGTTCGGGGTTTTGTTTAAACACCAATGAGAGTCCAAAGAAGGTGATTTCAAAAAAAACTGAAGCTAGAATAAGTGGTATGCAATTTTCGATGACTTTGGAAGTGGTGTCGCACAGTGGTTAATGACGTATGAAACGATGGAGGAAAGAGAATCAATGGGTGGGGTTTTGATCGTGCGTAATAAGGGTTCAATTGGTGGTAGTTCTGTGAAAATCTGATAGCGGGGAAGTGGTTGTTCGGTGATTTCCGATGATTTTTTTTGGAGAAAAGAAGGTGGAGTATAAAGGTTAAGGATTAGAGATAAAGAAAGGAGTGTAGAATAAGTCGAGGTGAGGGTGTAATATATTTTAATTATTTTTCCTTTTTTTAAATTTTTTTGACAAAACTGCACAAACGGTCCCCGTGGTTAGCTGAAAATTGCCATTTTGGTCCAAAAAGGTTTGGACTAGCACCAGAGGTCCAAACATTTGTTGCGAGTTTGGTCCAGTTATCTATAAACTTTTTCATAATGACTATTTTGCCCTTATTTTTTTCTTTTTCAGTTTTTTTAATTATTTAAATACTTTTTTAATTAAAAGAAAAAATAAAAAAGAAACTTTGCATTTTCTATTTTATTTTTATAATTTTTTATAACAAAATAAAAAAAATAAAAAAGAAATCTCTCTCTCTTTAACGTCACAAATCCTTCTCTTCTGCTCATTCATATCTTACCAGTCAAAGGAAGTGGTTATCCCTCCTCCTTCTTCTTCATTTTAGAGCAAGAGAACTCCATCGAAGGTGGAGTTGTTTTCCGGCCACCAAGAAACACTCACCATCACTGTGCCACCTCCGTTTCCCTTCCGAGAATAACCCACCACTTCACCATACACCACCACTTTAACCACTGAAAACCACCACTCCAACCACCAACTTCCTTCTGTTCTATCAAACAAACACCAACCAAAAGCCCACACTACTGCTGTAGTCAGAGTTCTTCCTCAGCCACCACAAGACACCACCATCTCTAATCTTTTTTTTTTCTGTTGAATTGGAACGAGATCAAGCTCCAACCATCGCCTCACTGCCCTCCCTCTCGTCGAGCTCGTCGAAACAGCAAGGAACGAAGCAGCAGAAGCCGTCGGAGCAACCCCTGCCACCACCAATACCGCTGATGTGGAGCCATCGTCGCTGATTGCTGTTGTGGAACGAAGCAACAGAAGCCACCTGAGCAACCTCATGTGTCTCCCCTCGATTTCTAGTCATTAAACGCTCCTTTCGAAAACCCTAGCTGCCAAGAAACCCTAACTTTCAGATCTCGATCTCGTTTTCTCTCGTGGAGGTTCAAATGAAGGGCAGCAACGATCGAAGTGGGTGTTTGGGGTGGTGCTAACTGACTGTTGGGGGGCGGAGGGGCAGCCTACGCCGGCGACAACCGCCTATTTATTATTCTTTGGCCGGTGGTAAGCAAGAAACGAGAGAGAGAGAGAGAGAGAGAGAGAGAGAGAGAGAGAGAGAAATAGATATTTCGTTTTTTTTTGTTATAAAAAATTATAAAAATATAATAGAAAATTCAAATTTTATTTTTTTAATTTTTCTTTTAATAAAAAAAAAGTATTTAAATAATAAAAAAACTTAAAAAGAAAAAAAATAAAGGCAAAATAATATGAAAAAGTTTATAAAAAACTGGACCAAACTCGCAACAAAATGAAAAATTTGGACCTCTGGTGGTACTCTAAACTTTTTTGAACCAAAATGACAATTTTCAGCTAACCATAAACACCATTTATACAGTTTTGTCTAATTTTTTAAAAAAACATTTAAGAAAATACAATCCATTATTAATAATTAATTGCCATTTTCTGGTCAAGCAGTATTTCCTAAAATCAATTTGTGAATGATTTGATTTTCTTAGAGTACGAGCTACATGTGGGTACCTACAACCTACCTACACCCGTCGTTACTGTAACTCTTATTACCTATGATGATATGTAGGGCTAATTTTGTAATTGTACACCGCGCGGCACCTGTAGTAATTTTCAACTTGCATCAGGGCTATTTCCGTAAATTCACATCTAGTCACCCCATTTTATTCTTACAGAAATAATACTCCCAGTTTTTGTGTAGTAGAGATATTTCATGATCACTCTCTCCCTCATACTTTTTCTAGAGAGAGAAACAGAAGTCGGCAAATGTGAGCTCAAGTCCATCAAAATCCGGTGTTAGTTTCGTATTTTAGGTTCTATTTCTTCGAGTTTGAGAAATTCGGGTGTGGTGTTTGGCGGATTTTTGTTTTTTATTTTTATTTTGGTAAGAAATGCAGGATATACATTCGATTGGGAGTGGTGGAGGAGGAGGTAGGTTGTTCGGCGGCGGCGGTGGGGATAGACGGTTGCGACCGCACCACCACCACCAAGGTCACGGACCACAGGCTTTGAAATGTCCGCGTTGCGAGTCGTTGAACACGAAATTCTGTTACTACAACAACTACAATCTCTCTCAGCCACGTCATTTCTGTAAGAGCTGCCGGCGATACTGGACCAAAGGTGGTGTACTCCGTAACGTCCCCGTCGGCGGTGGATGCCGTAAAACTAAGAGGTCGAAGCCAAAGTCCAGTAACAATAACCCTTCCTCCGATGCTACTGTACGGAAATCGTCTCATTCACAAAATTCCAGCAGTGACAGCTCTAGCCTCACAGCGAACACTACGACGGCAAAAACAAAGGTGAAGACAACCCCAATCGCACCGGCCGCCGCCGCAGAGGTGTTGTCAGGTATTAAATCAACAAACTCTGCACCGACGTTGCTTAATTTTCAGGAATCCTCCTCAGGATTTCTCAATATCACTCAGTCGTCTGCTCCGAACCCTAGCTTCGATCCACAGCTACTGAACCACTCATCAGCCGAAAACAACATATTCCCAGAGATTGGGACATTTACAAGCTTGATAACCTCATCCACCGGTCAATTGCCACTAGGATTTAACATAGCCGCCGACATTTCACCGTTCCGGATGCACCACACTGGTCATCTTGTAGAAAATTCAAACGCGAACCAACAACAATGGATGCATACAGATCATACCATGGAAGATGATTTGAAGGTTCCCGATACAGGTCCACTGGGATTCATGGATGCTCACACAGATCAAACGGAGTTTTCGGGGTTACATGACAAGGCAACTAACGATGAACTTGGCACAGAGGATTGGGATAATGGTACAGATCAAGCATTGTTTGATCTAACAGGAAGCGTGGATCAATCATACTGGAGTCAAACACAGTGGGATGAACATGATCATGGACATCATCAACTTAATTACCTTCCTTAACATCGCCAACGCCAAGGTACCGAATTGAATCATCTACAAGAACTTTTTACCCACCAAAAAAAATAACAGAAAGAGAAAATGGAGATATAACGACTTGGATCTCCTATGTACATCTATATTTTCTTGAAATTTCTCATTTATGATCTCCAGAGATGTTTTGGGTTTGATGTTCTTATTGTGAACCCGAAGCTAACTCTTTTTTTTTATAATTTTTTTTCTTTCTTTTGGGGTTGTGAAATTTTAGTATGATGATTATGGGTTTGAACCATTTTAATTTATAATATAGAGGATCATAGTGTTTAATTTCCTTAATGTTTATTACTATTAAATTCATCAAAATGAAATATAGAGTAAAGACAAAATTGCATAAATGGTACATGTGGTTTAACAAAAGTCTCAAATTCAATCTTTCTATATTTTTTTATGTGAATGGTCCTCTTGGTTTCATTTCTTGCATTGTTGTCATCCAGACTTTTCTACTTTGTCATTTTCTTTTATAATTTTCTTTCACTAATTTTAATAAAAAGGAAAATGAAAATAAATTTAACCTCATACCCATACCCCTTACCTATACGCACCCGCGCTTGTTCCAATCTCATGTCCTCTACATCAATTTTTGTGTTTGGAAGTAACGATTAGGGTTCACCATCTTTGAATTTGGGTTGTTCTTGGGGTTGCTACCTTTGTTGATGTGAGGGCTAATATAGGGATGATTACCATTCTAAATGAAGATTAATGCCATTACTAAATCCAAAGGCATCATCTCAATTAATGTCATTGCCTCATCTACATGTCATGTCATGTACTCAGTGTTCTAAAAGGCGTGTAATTTGTGAGGTGTAGCTTCGTCGTTACAAAAAATCTCATAACGTTGCTGTTAGGCGTGACACATGGCAATGCGTGATATGACGTGTCATGGCATATGTTTTTTCGTTTGAGACACGTTTTGTCGCTTTTGGGTATGTCTTTCTAATCTGGGATACAACTATTGTGTTTTTTTGTTATCTTGTTGTTATTAGTTATTGATATAACATTTTTAAAAACTAGTTATATTTGATATAAGTTTACATTTATGTGGTAATATAATTTTAAATTAATATAAAATTGTATCCTTACATCACGCCTTGAAAGACGTCATGACTCACCGTAACTCGTAAGCTTGAGGTTTGACATTGTCGTCGCACGTTTCATGTCATTTAGAACCTTATATCTACTGCAAACAAAATGCCGATATAAAGGTAAATTTGTTTGGTGTCAAATGTATATGGGTTTTCATTAGCTCCCAAAGAGGATTAGTTGTAGGTTTTCACGTGGCATTTGACGAATTAAATTCATGCCATTTCTCCATCTCGTTATATTTTTGTTCTAATGATATGAATATCCAACAACATTGATTTTATTGGCATGATGAGATCAAACCCGAACAACATTGTTTGTATTGGTATGATGAGACAAAGGCCTAACACCATGATGAGATGAAGACCCATCAATGTTTCTCCATCTCGTTATGTTCTTGTGTTTTTAATGGACATTTTGATTACACTCTATCACAAGCCTTAAAGAACCGGATGGATTGAAATGGGTGGATTGGATTTGAGTGTTTCACCCGTATATCGGAAGTCCGAGAGATTCATTTACTCTTTTCTTTTTCTTTAGTTGTTAAAATCAGTTAAAAATGAAAAAGGAATTAGAAAATTGTAGAAAAGTTTATTACTATTATTATTATTATTATTATTATTATTATTATTATTATTATTATCGCTCAGGAACCAACCATGGAAAAAAAATAAAACAATAAAGATCATTAGCAAATAAAACTTAAGAGAGATCAAGTTTGCGACATGTGATAAACTATAGGGAGCATTTATGCGATTTTGGTCTAGAATAAATTACATATTTGGTCCATGGGGTATGCTCTAATTTGCATTTTTTGTCAAACTTTTGAAAATTTGTTATGGGTGGTCCCTATGTTTTCTAAATCTTGCATCGGAGGTTCCTAGGTTCATCAACGTCTATGGGTCTTCGTTAAATGAGTGTGATATGACGAAAATGCACATAATTTTGTTTTGTTTTTTTTTTTTTTGTTTATTTGTTTTTTCTTTGTCAATATTTAAAGTGATGGGCATTTTTTTGTGAACTTTTCCAAAAAAAAAAAGAAAAAGAAACCTAAAGGCCTAAAATGACAAGCACCCAATTGATGACGTTGCACTTTTTGTAACTTCATATTTTTCGGGCCAGAAGTTTTTACTTTTCAATCAAAAAATACTTTTTCCTTGATAGTTCATTTTTGACTTTTTAAGTTTTTTTTCTTTAACTTTGACCTTAAATATTTTTATTTGTGTTATATATTACTTGATAAAATTTATAACAATGAAAAAACATTTAAAATACAATCCATTCATATATTTTTGCATCAAGTATTATTTATTAAAAACAAAAATATTTAAGGTCAAAGTTGAAGAAAAAAGACTTCAAAATTCAAAAATGGAATATTAATTTGAGACGGAGGTAGTAATAAAACTTCTAATTTAAAATAAAATAAATGAAAATGAAATTAAATAAATTAGATAATTGAAAATTTGAGAAAATGATAAAAAAAATAATAATAAAACCTGTCGCTAGTTAATATTTTTTATATAAGTGTCATACAAATTATTTTTGTCAGAAGGGTCATATGTGTCAAGTTGGTGAAACTTGTGTTTTACTATGTGTTGACCAAGTGAGTGAGTACAACCAAGTTAGGGTCGTTTAATAACTGCTAACTGGGTAAAAACTGACTGAGTTAGAAGTTCTAACTGAGTTAACTTCTGACTGAAACTTGTTGTTTGATTTTACATCTAATTGATTGTGCAAAATGACTATATTACCCTCAAACAACATTTCCTCGTAAAAACATTAAACCTACAGTAAAAAAATAACTATATTACCCTTAAATAAAATAGCATACAAAATCCTAAGTAACATTATAATACACAACACTTTAAGGTATAACATTTGACAATCTACACACATATTCTCTATGTACAGAATTGTTCTTTTTTCCTTCTTCCCATTATTTCTCAAGCTATTATCGTCAACCCCATACTTCATAATCCATATACAATAAAGCTCATAATTCATATACAATAAAGCATATCAATTTTGAACGCCTTTGAATTTCCTTTTGATCGCATCTTTTTCGATTTGCAAACATGAGCACAAAAGTAACTTCCTAATTGATTGTTAAGGATGAAACTCCAATTTTGACCATCCAAACTTTTTTGACTTTAAACTCAATTAATGCTTCCATTTACTATTGTAAATCATAACTACATCGTCTTGCGTCTTGCATCTGATTTCAAACATTTAGAGCTATTTAGAATAAAAAAAATATATCATTAACTTTGGAGTAAATTACACGAATGGTCCTTATGGTTTGGGGTAATTTGCGTGCTTGGTCCCTAACTTATTTTTTTAACTCGGAAGGTCCCTATTGTTTGTTTTTGTTACGCTTGGTCCCTGTCTTACCTAAAAAGACTATTATTTAAATATAGAAAAATGATGGAGTAGGTAAAGTAAGGTGAGGGGTGGGGTTGGGGGTGTGTTTATTTAAATAAATTAAAAAATTCAAGGGCAAAATTATATTTTTAGGTAAGACAAGGACCAAAAGCGTTACAAAAACAAACAGTAGGGACCTTCTAAGTTTAAAAAATAAGTTAGGGACCAAACGCGCAAATTACCTCAAACCATAGGAACCATTCGTGTAATTTACTCTTAACTTTGGAACACCTGAAAATGAATGCTTGGTAAATTCCTTTAACTCTTTACTAAAAAACCCGTCAATCATCAATCAAGTAATTTTCAATGTCAAAGAGTCACACCACAAATTTGATTATTTCAATCCAAAAGGTTATTATATATCTTTAATATATTGTTTCTTGATCTAAATCAAACTAGTTGATTTGATTATTTGTTTCAAGAACGACACAGAAACACAATTGAATCTTCAAATTAATTTCCAAAAATCAAGCTAATTGATTTGATTATTTTTTTCTAGAATCAACCAAAATGAAGTTCTTTACAAAAACAATACAAGGTATCCCATAACTGGAAATCTATTGTGAATCAGAAATCGTGTTGCAGAGATAAAGAGGAGATTAGAGAAGAAACTAACGATGAAGGAGGCCGGAGACGACGATTGCGATGGAGGACGATGCTGGAGGAGGAGGCTGGAGTTTGAGGAGGAAGCGGTGGATCTAGCTATCCTTGCGTTCGTTCTTTGGCGACGGGGAAGAAGAGGTGCGAAGGATTACGCATATTTTGGGAGGAGAAGGGCAAACAAATTATTTTACTTAGTCAACTCTTTTTTTTGGCGGACCGAATCAGCAACTATTAGCGGACCAAGTCAGAGATATGAACAATCTGACTGGACCGAGTCAGACAAAAACCTCTGACTGGACCCAGTCAGCATCTAATCAAACAGGCCCTTAGTTCACTTTACATGGGAAATGACCTTATGTGAAAAAATTCTAAGTTCTAGATAACTTGGGAGCTTTTTTGAAGAATCATTGAAGAGGAGGGACCATAGTTGCCAAATGTCCAAATAAAAGAACAATTAAACCCCTTTTCTCCCCACTTTTTCCGAAACACAATTTCAGCTATATTCTTCCCTCTCTTTGGCGTTTCCACTCTTTTTCATGGTATTTGAAGATCTATAATGAGATGGTGAAAGCTTTGCTCAAATCTCTTCATCTACACACTTGGAATGTAGTTTTCTCTTCTTTTCTCTCTACAATTTTATTTAGTGTTCATGGGAGTTCGCTAATTCGAATTCCCTTTTCATTTTATGAAAAACATAGAAGTTTTATGTAATGATTACATTCATAGATTCATTTTCAAGCTCCAACTAACAAATTGTTGTGATTTTAGTGAGATTTAGGGATATTTGATGGGTTTTCCAAGCTACAAAAGGTATGTTCTTCTTCTAGCATTTATGTTTAAAAGTTCCCCATGGTATGCTAGATAGGTTAAGAACCTTGGAAAATCAATTTTGCATGTATCATAATAAAACATAGATCCAAGGTTTCTAGGGTTGCATGTACACCTTAGGAGTGTTAGAATGCTCAAAACCCTACAGTGGTATCAGAGCCTAGGCTTGTTTGTTTGATACTTGATGCAAAATTGTGAAAAAAACTCAGTTTTTCTACACTCTGCAGCATTAACTCGCCGAGTCCATGGGGGGACTCGATGAGTCCATGAGTAAATTCATCTTACTCGTCGAGTAGGTTCGTTCACTCGACGAGTAGGAGCCCCAAAATGCAGATTTTTGAGTTTTGCTGCTGGAAATGGACTAGGAACATTACCCTAAATTGTTTTGGTCTTATAAAACTTGTTTTAGATGGTGTAATGGTTATGCTAACCCATTTTCAATAGCTATTATCAAAATTTCAAGTTTTATATGGTTAATTTATGATTTTTGAAATTGTTGATATACATGTTCATGAACTTATGAGTTTAGAAGATCATAGGAATTATTTGTAACTTGCTTGTTAGTTTAATTCTTGATCATTATGTGTTTTAATGGAATCCATAATTTGTCCTCAAGTTATGGATTACTAAAAGTCATCCTTTTAAAAGTCCATTAAAGAAACACATAGGTTACATAAAATGAAAAGTCTCTCATTTTATTAAACCATTAACTCACAAGTTATGAAAGATGAAAAGTTTTGAAAGTCACAAAACTTGCCCTCAAGTTTTTGAACAAATAAAGTCACTTTAAAAACTTTAGTTCCAACCCCTAGAATTTTAAAAGTTAAAATTCAACACTTATACTTTATAATATTATAAGTTTAATAATAATTATATATGTATAAGAACAATTCGTTTTACCGTTAGTAGGCCTCATTCACGAAGCCGATCTATAAGGGGGTATAAGGTTGCTGCCTATAAAATGGCAGCTTAATAGGTGTCCACTCTCACCCACTGCTTCCTTCCCTGATGGAGGGTCGTTAGCCGAACGGGTAGGACAAGGACTAGAATTCTCCCTTCATTAAAAGTATTAATGATAAATACAAAGTAACTAAATGTTTTATTAATTCCCAATCTTAGTTACTTTAGGGAAATGTGAATAAGGTGCTAACCCATGAAATTACACTTTTCACTTTGCTTAAGTCGGTTAGTGGAGCGCGTGTGGTTAACCGGCACACTAGCTGGACTTAACAAGGTAGGCAAATGGTAACTTAATGTTTATCATAGTATCAATGGAGCACGTGTGGTTAACTGGCACATCGATTGAGGGGTAAACATTAAGGGTACCAAATGGTTACTTCACACCTTGTTTTGTGATCCTCGGCATCCCAGTTACAAAACCTGAAGGGCACACTCGAGATTGAAATATGCCATTAAAAAGTTCAATGAATCTCAAAGAATCTAGGAGTTTCAAAACCAATTAAAACCTAATAATTTATTTCGTTTTTCATGGTGGAAATTGGTGAATCGTCATTCATCTACCTTCAAATATTTTATAGCTTGGATTACGACATCCCTTTTGTAAGTTATAAAATATTGTGTTGGGTCCTAGCCTTAATATTTCATATTAGGTGCTATATTAAGGACTTAAATCAACTAACTTGAATATCTCCCATTGTAGATGTCTGGTTTAGACAACTATGATCTTCCCAAATCTCATGGAAATTAAACTTCTCTACCTCCACCTCCTCCATGTTATACCTTTAATTCCAAACCTTAGAATTTTGAAAGTTAAAATTCAACCCTTATACTTTATAGTATTATAAGTTAATAATATATATATGTATAAGATCAACTCAGTCTTACCATTAGTAGGCCTCATTCACGAAGCCGGTCTATAAGGGGGGTATAAGGTTACTGCCTATAAAATGACAGTTTAATGGGTGTCCACTCTTACCCACCGCTTCCTTGACTGGTGGAGGGTCGTTAGCCGAACGAGTAGGACAAGGACTATAATTCTCCCTTCATTATAAGTATAATGATACATATAAAGTAACTAAACCTTTTATAAATTCACAATCTTAATTACTTTAGAAAAATGTGAATTTGGTGCTAACCCATGAAATTACACTTTGCACTTTGCTTAAATCGTTAGTGGAGCGTGTGTGGTTAACCGACATACTAACCTGGATTTAACAAGGTAGACAAAGGGTAACTTAATGTTTATCATAGGATCGGTGAAGCGTTTGTGGTTAACCGGCACATCGATTTAGTGATAAATATTAAGGGTACCAAGTATATTGCATGGTTATTCACACCTTGTTTTGTGATCCTCGGCATCCCAATCACAAAACTTGAGAGGGCACAATCGAGATTGAAACATGCCATTGAAAAGTTCAATGAATCTCAAAAGATCTAGGAGTTTCAAATCCAATTAAAATCCTAATAAATTATTTCTTTTTTCATGGTGGAAATTGGTGAATCGTCATTCACCTACCTTCAAATATTTATAACTTGGATTACGGCATCCCTCTTCCAAGTTACTTCCAAGTTATAAAATATTGTGTTGGTTCCTAGCCTTAATATTTTATATTGAGTGTTATATTAAGGACATGAATCAACTAACTTTAATTTCTCCCATTGTAGATGTCTGGTTTAGACAACTATGATCTTCCCAAATCTCATGGAAATCATACTTATCTACCTCCACCTGCTCCAATTATTCTCCCTAACCCACAAGTTCAAGGTCACTCTAGCCCTATTGTCAAGCAAGGTCTATGTGTGCTCACATCTTGGAGATGAAGTCACATATTGACAAGCCGGGAGAGTTGGGTATCAAAGTCTTGAGGAATTTGGATGTTGACTACTCACTTCCTAAGTCACATGGTGAGTTCCTTAAGGACTACTATGTAACAGACTATGACATGACCCTTAATGATCTTATCTATTTGCTTGGTGCTGCTGAATCAACAATGATTCGGAGCACTGGTATAGCAAATTTGATTAGAATATCAACTTCCCAAACTACCATGGACATTGACAATGGTAACATTGAATATCCAGAAAAGCTTTCTCTTCCCAATGGAAAGGGATCGACCATAGTCAACTCGGTTGTCAAATGGTAAAGAGAAATGCTAAGTCCGAGATAGTCCCATGTACCATTACCAAAGAGTCCATATGTTTCTATTGCCAAAGGAATGGGCATTGGTTGCGAAGCTGCCCTGGCTACTTGAAAGATCTAAGAGAAGGTCAAGTCAAAAAGTTTGACTCCACTTCAAGTAAGTCCACTATCTAACTCAGTTAAGTTCCTTATTGATGATTCTTAATACAAAATGTGACTCGGTTACATTTGGATGTTTGGCAGAATCAAGCAAAAGGAAGGTAACTTAAAAGAGGAGTATGTTGAATCTAATCGCGAAGATGGATTTCAATCGCATGGTTCGAAGATCGGATTCTTGAGCTACTACTTAGGAGTTATGATAGATTGCTAGAAAATATTTAATAGCATAGTTTTCATTTTAGTTGCATAGTAAGGAAAAAAAAATTCCGCATTTTTTAAATAAATAAAATTTTGTTTTATTTTTTTTATATTTCCTTGCAATGACATTTATGGAAAATTGATGTTGTATGTTTCTAGCAATAATGGAAATATGAATTTGATTCTTTCATTTGTGGTAGTATCTAAATTTACCAAATAAGGAAATATTCTCATCACCCAAGGTTTCAATTGGACTGAAATTTGGAATCATGCAAGTTGTATAATATGATGAATGAGAATTTTCATCTTTGGAAAATTAAGACTAATTCCTTGTTGACATGTATATGTGAGTCAAGTGATCGACTAAGGGATCCAGTACACATTTGTGTGCACTGGTTAAGTCCACCACAAAAGATCGATAAGACTATTTGTCATTATTTACTAAAGTTTAGTAGATATGGTTATACTTATAAGTTTAAGTATAATTCTGAAACATTGGAAAAGTTTCGATGTATGGCAGAACGAATAAGAAGAATCAAATTAGGCAGAAAGATAAAAGTTTCTCAAATCTAAAAAGAAGGGAGAGTACTTTAATTTCATGTTCGTGATCATCTTAATGATTAAGAAATCATATCACAATTAGTCCTCTAAGGACATCTTAGTGCATTCCTATGGCTAAGAAGAGGAGTCATGAGTTGTTGAAATGGTTAAATCAAGAAGGTGAGTCATACTTCATTCCAAAACAAGTCTTAGAGTCATACTCCAAGATTGTAATTTGAGTGATACATCTTAAAGAAGGTTTATTAACACTTGTAAAATGTAAGAGTAAAATGTGTCCTACTCTTGTACATTTGAAATTGGTAAGTTGTGATGTTTTGGATAAAATAGAGACCACTTAGGCAAATTGTGTGAAGTGTTTGTCGTAATAAGAATCCACACTATCTCCTGAATATTTGTTTGTCAAAGAATGGGTCTTGGCAAGAGAGTCTTATATGTCAAGAGGGCAGTGGGAGTCTAAAAGATCCTGAAAGAATTTCAAGATCTAATCAAGAATAAAACCTATAGTTTCTCACTAGCTCACAACTTGAGGTTTATAACCTATCGTGTTGACATATTCCTATTTCTGTGGCCATTCCAGCTAAAGTTGGCATTGCATATGAGTTCTGAGAGTTCTCAATTGGTTGCATAACAACTTGGAAGCAATGGCAGGCCCTTGTGCTGCCTGCTGGCAAGAATTTAAGACTGCACAAATTCAGTCCATATGAGTTCGGATTTTTCATTAACCGTGTCTTGTGATTATGGTTTTAAAAAATTCACATGGATAGGAACACATACACCATAAAATCTAAGTGTCATAAGGTTTCTATCCGATACATGAAAATGATGGTGAGGTGGTTTCTCTCCGATTAATGAAAAGTCATTTTAAGTAGATAGCAATTGTGATATTTGCATTCTCAAAGTCGTTAGTTGAGCGTGTGTGGTTAACCGGCACACTAACATGGACTTGTGAGGAATGGCAAAGGTCCAAACAATTGAGACTATGATTACAACATCCCTTTTCATATTTCTAAAATTGTTTAGACACACATATGAGCTATCTAAGGGAAGGTCTATGATTTTGATAAAGTTTTATCAAAGCATCTCGTATCAGAAGTCTGAACTTTGATAAGAAAGTTAATTAAGTATTGATTTCTAGAAGTCCAGCTGATTTCTGAGTACATGTCAAAGCTAGTGGGAGCATAAGTGTAATGCTGATAATTCTCATGTTAGTGGGAGCATGATAATTATGATAAGTGTTGCAAGTTAGCAATGTTAATTATAGAAAACAAAAGTTTCAATTGGGAAAAGTTGTTTTGCTATAATTAAGGGAGAGGAAATTGTACTTCATTTCAATTCTAAAAGCTTAGATTGTGATTTTAATCATCTTTAGTCAAGGATATATGTATGATTTTTATGTTGGAATGGCTCAACTTAAGGAAATTCTATATATATATATATATATATATATATATATATATATATATATATATATATATATTGCGTTCTCACAATTCGATTATGATTACGACATCCTTCTTCATAGTCGACTTATGAAAACATGGCAAATAAAAATATTGTAGCAAAAGACTGGTCCAGAATCATGTCTTTATGTGAGACATCATGAATCGTGTCTCATATGCTTCAGGTGTAGGATCGATTGCATGTGCTATAATATTTATCATTTCTATTTTTTTTTCCAAACCCTGGTGCCATTAAGAGGGAAAAAAGGTCTATAATTGAATATGACTAAAATGATTAAGCAATTTTCGAGGACAATCTAAGGTTTACCAAAGATTGGTTGCTCAAGGACAGTTGGAACTATAGTGTGAATTTTGGAAGGACCATATTGGCATATTCTGAAAGGAGGCAACTCTTGTTCAGAAGTGATAGTCAAAATGGGTATATGGAAATGACTCCATAGGTGGAAGTTATTCAATATGTGTAAGATTAGGAAACTTAATGCAAGAATGATGTTCAAAGCAATGTACTTTGAATATGAGACTTCGTTTCCATGGAGTTGATCTCCATTGGAATACTCTGTAATGATTGTTGACAAGTCTTTGTGACTTTGTGCATAATCATTACAAGAGGATCAGTGCATATAATTTTAAAATCTAATAGATTTCGGTAAATGGTAGGAATTTGGAATTCTTACATTAAGGATTTGGGATTGTGAAATGAGAATCATTAGAATTATGTTCAATCGATCTATTTCACAAAGTAAAGATCATAGAGAAACTTAGTGTGCATACTTGGTGTATGGAATTACTAATGTTTGGACAAAGATAGTGTGCATACTTTATGGATGGCATGACTATCGTTTGGATAAACATAGTGTACATGCTTAGAGCATGGCATGACTAGTGTCTTGATTCAAGTATAAAGTTGATTAGTTGAAACATTATACAATGAATAATGTGTAATCAATATGGTGATAAATAAAAGGTGTTCTATTTATATTCATAAGTTCTGAGACCATATTGGATTCGATTATTCTTGTGTTTCACTTTGCATGTTTTGACTTCCAGAACAACTAGGTAATTCTTCCCGAATGACTAAGTTATTAAAACCATCAACAGTCGGTCATATGTTGGAAGTAGATATGAATCAAGATTGTCATGAAGTTGGCTTGTAGATGTCTAAGATGTTGGACATAGCAAGAGTTGCTACAACACTCATGAGTGCTCATAAGTTCTGAGTATTGGATTCAGCCCACACTCATTTGAATCACTTCAAGGATTTTATCATGAGTGATCATGAGACGATAATATCTTATATTCTTCAAACCTAGAGATATGAGTTGTTGACTATGAGTTGGTCATACATTGATTGCACGAAAACCCATTGGTAACTCGATGTTATAAAACGTGCCTTTGTGTATGATTCAACAAGTAATAGAACAAGCATATGAGTCGAAGTTTATCCATTCCTTTTAGCCTTAAAGTGATAAAAGCAATATCTGTGGGCCCCTTGATGATTTAGTGATGACACCCCGAAGTGCTTGGCCAAGCCTGGACTGATTTGATTTGTTCAATTAGTCGGTCGTCATAAATCAGAAATCGAGAAACAAAAAATGGACAGAGAGAATGATTATAATCCATGTCTCAGTCCATATGATATCTTGAATTGAGGAATATATGATCCCTTATCTAATGGACACGTCATTGATTTGTTCAGAGTTCGACAACATATTTTAAGAGCTACGATTGCTAATCAGGTTCGGAAGTCATAAACAATAATAGTTTTAGATTTATCCAAGTGGGAGACTGTAGGATTAGTTTCTAAGTCCACAACTATAATTGGTATGTACTTGACCCAATTTATCATGGTCCATTTGGGTTGCACTTCACTGGAACAATTTATATGGATATTCTTTTGAGAATAGTATGTTTATGATTTATATTATTATATTATAAGTTCTAATATATTAATATGAAATCATATTATTTAATTAGAATTGATAATGTATTAATTTAGAATTAATTTAGTGATCAAAAGGAACTAATTAAATATGGACTCTTATATATATATATATATATATATATATATATATATATATATATATATATATATATATATATATATATAGCATGGGCCAAGTTCATTTAGGTTGCGCTAAGCTTGCATGGATTGTCCATGGAGTTTTTAACCCATGGATCCTATGGAAATAAAAGGTCATGGGTATTAGGGTTAATCCTCCATACTATATAAAGAGGTCTTTAATTGGCACATGAAATAGCAGTATTGTGTGAGTAAAGAAGAGTGGGCCAATTTCTAGTGTGCTTACTATTCTCTTAAGAAGAGTGGGCCAATTTCAGTCGCAATTTGGTGATATGTGATTCCACTTGAGGCTTCCACACTATTGGGGCTAAGCTCTTAAAGTTCAAGACTTCCAGCCACATCAAAAGGTATGTTATCTAACTAGACTTTTGTATTATAGTTGCTTCATATTATTCTAGTTAGGATAAAACCCTGGAATATTAAATATTTGCATGTATAATAGAGAAAACATAGATCCAAGGTTTATAGGGTTGCATGTACACCATAGGAGTGTTAGAATGCTCAAAACCCATCAACTATGGGGATCCGTAGTACTCACTAGTCAGCGAGGGAGTGTCGTCATTCTGCGGGGAGCCGTAGTATTCACTGGTTAGCGAGACAGTGATGTGATACTGCCGGGGGGGGGGGGTGTAGTACTCACTAGTAAGTGAGAGAATGTGGTAGTACTGTGGGGAGCCGTAGTATTCAATGGTTAGCGAAAGAGTGTTGTGATACTCTAGGGAGTCGTAGCATTCACGAGTCAGTGAGGGGGTGTTGTAGGACTACGGGGGGGACTGTAGCACTTAGTAGTCGATAAGAGTGAATATTGTTCTACCTGGAGCTGTAGTATTCACTACTCAGAGTATGATGCAGACGAGTTCTTGGGCTTGGGTAGCCTTACCACTTGAGTCTTCTGGAACCTAGTTGTCGGACCAAGGGCGAGATTGGGGTCTCCGTGATGGTCGAGGATTGTTGTATCCTGGGTTGAGGAGGGATTATAGTAATCGGAAGGAATTGGAGAGATAGTGTGTGTATAAATTCGCGAATCGCAGGTTCGGGTTGAGTATCAGATTGGAAATGAGTGGTTCCCATTCTGCTGTGGAATCAGACTCTTGAGTTGAGTTTGGGACAATTCGTGTATTGAGTAGGTGAGATGAGGTTTCGGATTTGTAGATGGGTTTCATTTTGAGGGGTAATGATCTCCATCTGGTGACTCAGATCGGAGTGGGTCAGTTTCGTTGGTATGGGAAGAACCGTGAGACGCATGGAACCAGTAGGTGGTAGACGACAAAGGTCGGAGGTGAGACGACTTCAGATGGGGTTGTAGTGGGTAACCTTTGGAGGCTTAACTATTTGGGTAAAGCGAACATTGTTACTTGTGTGTCACAATGATCCAATATAGTTATTGTGATAAGGAAGGTGGTAAGTCGTTTGATTGGGTATGCAGTGGGTAACTTTTGGAGGTTCAACTATTGGGTCAGAGTTGAGCTGGTGCTCAGTGTTGGAAGGGACATTTGAGATGAATTGGGGCTTATGATTAAGGGTGTCAGAGGATTGTTCCAAGCTGGCTGGACCGCTTCCTTGTCTGAGGACAGAGTTTTGAGGATCATTCCTTCATAAGAGTTTTGATAGTTGTTCAGATGGTGGGCCCTTAATGGGATATGACCTTTCCGTTCCTTTTGAGTTGCGATTGGGATCAATTAGAGAATTAGATTTGGTAGAGTGTTCTAGAGTCTGTTATTCGACGATCGATTAACATGATGATATTTTGCGAGGGTGGTCTGACAGAGAGATAGACCACAAAAGGGTCTGTCCTTCTTCAGGGTCAGGAGTTCCTGTTGGTTTCAGGTGCTTTTGGAAGAGATTGTTGTATGATATGAGGTCCTTTCGGTGGTGCTTATCGGGTTTGGGTTTGATCTATGTGTTGATAAGGAGCAATTTCAAGGGCGAAAGCTAATTCAAGTGGGGGAGAATTGTAACATCCTGTTTCGGATCGTCCGTGATTAGGGTTTGCGGGCTGCAACCTGGGCATGAGGAAGTCTCAAGGTTGCGAAGAGTTGCTAGAAACGTAGGGCATCTTGTCACCGTTCCGTGGATATGAGGTTCGTTAGAAATGGATTTATATCGAGGAAGCAATGGAAGTTTGAAGTTTTGGCAGGATAAATCCCTTATTTGAGAAAGGTGGAAACTGAGTACCCTGGGCGTATGTGTGTGTACACTTAGCATACTAATGTGCGTGATTTTTAAGCAGAGCTACCTAGTACGCTGGGCGTACCAGAGGGTACGTTGGACGTACTAGGCACTGAATGAAAAACCCTAGTTGAGGGGTGTCCCTATATAAAGAATGAGATGGCCTCATTCCTGGCCACCATCATCAGATTACAAACCCTCTTAAACCCTAATCCTTCATTCATGGAGCTTGTGAGTGCATTTTAGAGCCTTCGAGTGTTTTTGTGTGTTCTTGGTGTTGGATAAGGTGTCTAAGTCCATAACTTATTTGGTATATACTTGACCCGACCCGGCATGGTCCATTTGGGTTGCATTTCACCCGAACAATTTATGGATAATTTTATGAGAGTTATACACATATGTTTATTAATATATTATAAGTTATAATATATTAATATGAAGTTATGTTATTTAATTAGTCTTAGTCTTAAATTAATTATGAATTAATTTAGAGATTGAAAGGAAGACTAATTAGATTATGGGCTATTGGTTTTATATGGTGTGGGCTAACACTCATTTGTTAATGGGCTAGGCTTGGATGGAAGTCCATGGATGATCCATGGAGCTTTTAACCCATGGATCCTTGGAAAAGGAAAGGTCATGGGTTATTAGGGTTTCACCTTAACCATGTACACTATATAAGCATGCTTATGTTGCATGAAATAGCCACTAGTGTATGTATGCTTGTGTGTGGCCGAAAATATAAGTGTGTGTACTCTCTCAAAGTTTTCCAAGAGTTTGTGGTGATTTGTGATTCCATTTGAGGCATTCACACTATTAGTGCTTGGCCCTCAAACTCCTCAAGAATCAAACTCATCAAAAAGGTATGTAATCTCTTCTAACTCTTTTATGTTGAAATGTTCCCCATGCCATGTTAGATAGGTTATAAACCTTGGAAAATTATTATTTTGCATGTATTTAGACAAACATAGATCCAAGGTTTATTAGGGTTGCATGCACACTTAGGAAGTGTTAGATTGCTCAAAACCCAACAGTGGTATCAGAGCCTAGGCTTGCTTGTTTGATACTTGATGCAAAATAGTTGAAAAAGTGGAAAAACTTGCTGTCTGCCTGATGAACTCGCCGAGTCCATGGGGGGACTCGCCGAGTCCATGTGTATCTTCAACCTACTCGCCGAGTAGGTTCATGCACTCGACGAGTAGGAGCGACAGAGTGCAGATTTTCGACTTTAGCTGCTGGAAATGGACTAGAAACATTACCCTAAACTGTTTTGGTGTTTTAAAACTTGTTTTAGTTGGTGTAATGGTTGTTCTAATCCATTTACAATAGCATATATCAAAATTCCATGATTTTTATGTGTTCATATAATTCTTGATGTTTTGATGATCATGTTCATGTCCTTATGAATTTAGAAGATGATAGGAATTATTTGCTAAATTGTTTAGAATTAATTCTTGATCATTTATGTGTTTTAATGGAGTCCATAATTTGTCCTCAAGTTATGGATATCCAAAGGTCACTTTCTTTAACACACACATTTAAACACATAAGTTACATGAAAATGAAGAGTCTTCATTTTTATGAACCTTTAATTCATAAGTTATGAAATGAAAAGTTTTGGATAGTTACAAAACTTGCCCTCAAGTTTTGGAATTTGTAAAGTTTCACACACTTTAATAAACTTTAATTCCAACCCTTAGAGTTTTAATAGTTAAAATTCAACCCTTATACTATTTATAACATTAATGGTTAATTATTATATATATGTATAAGAATAAGTCGTTCTACCGTTAGTAGGCCTCATTCACGAAGCCGGTCTATAAGGTCGGTATAAGGTTGTTGCCTATAAAATGGTGACTTAATGGGTGTCCACTCTCACCCACCGCTTGCTTGACTGGTGGAGGGTCGTTAGCCGAACGGGTAGGACAATGACTTTAAATCCTCATTAAAAGTATAATGATTATTATAAAGTAACTAAACCTTTTAATTCCCAATCTTAGTTATTTTAGGAAAAATGTGAACATGGTGCTAGTCCATGGAATTCACACTTTGTACCTTACCAAGTCGTTGGTGGAGCGTGTGTGGTTAACCGGCACACTAACTTGGACTAGTAAGGATCACAAAGGGTGACTTAATGTTTGTCATAGATCAATGGAGCGTGTGTGGTTAACCGATACATTGATTAGGTGATAATATTAAGGGTACCAAGTGAATTAGCATGGTTATTCACACCTTGTTTTGTGATCCTCGGCATCCCAGTCACAAAACTTGAAGGGCACAATCAAGATTGAAACATGCCATTGAAAAGTTCAATGAATCTCAAAAGAACCTAGGAATTTCAAATCCAATTAAAACCTAATAATACATTTTGTTTTCATGGTGGAAATTGGTGAATCGTCATTCACCTACCTTTCAAATATATTATTACTTAGATTACGGCATCCCTCTTCTAAGTATAATATATTGTGATTGGGTCCTAGCCTTAATATTACATTTGGGTGTCTTATTAAGGATTCTATATATCTAATCTAAACTTGCTTTCTTCTTTCAGATGTCTTCCAACACTAATGCTTCAGGCTCTAACCCAACTGGTTCTTTCTCTCTCGTGAATCTTTGTTGGAGGGTCATCTTTGATGGTTCCAACTTCATGGATTGGATTAGGAACATCAGGATGGTTACTCGTTATGAGGACAAGGAATATGTCCTCGATAAGGAGTTAAAAGAGCTTGATGAGTCTACTGCTACTCCTGAGGAGATCGCTGAATTCAGGACACATGAGAGAGATGCTACTAAGGTGGCATGTATCATGATGGCCACGATGACAGCCGAGCTCCAAAAGTCATATGAAGATTTCTACCCTTTTGAGATGCACCAGGACCTGATGGAAAGGTACCATCAGAGTGCTCGTCAGGAGCAGTATGAAATAATCTCCTCCATAATAACTACCCGCATGAAGGACGGTGATTCCGTCACGGCTCACATGCAAAAGATGCAAAGGTATGTGGACCGTTTGCTGAAGCTGAATGTGAACATCCCTAAGGAGTTGGCAATTGACATCATTTTGCACTCCTTACCTTCTTGTTATGACCATTTTCGTATGACATATCATATGAACAAGGAGGAAGTTACCCTCAGCAAGCTTCAAGGACTCTTGAAGACCGCTGAAACCGGTCTTAAGGGCAAGGCGGTTGTTACCTCTCCTACTTCTACTCCAACATCTACCCCTGTTTTGGCTATCGGGCAAGGCAAAGGGAAAAAGAGGAAGCACCCTTCGAAGGGTACCAAGGGAAAGTCTCTTGAAGGCTCCTCATCGAAGACCAAGAGCGGTTCTATCACTCCTTCTGCCATTCCCAAGGATGCTGGATGCTTTTATTACCAAGAAAAGGCACACTGGAAGTGAAACTGCCCTAAGTACTTGCAGGATCTAAAGGATGGGAAAGTGAAACCCACCCATGCAGGTATTTACACTATATTGTCTAATTACTCAACATATTCTAACTCTTGAGTGCTTGATACAGGATGTGGTATTCACATATGTTCTGATTTGCAGTGCCTAAGAAGAAGTGAGGATGTGGAGCACGGGAAGATAAACTTGATCATGGGGAATAGGAAGGCTTCACCTGTTTCCAAGATTGGAGTTTACACTTTGTTGCTTAATAATGGGTTAAAATTAGATTTGAATAAATGTGTGTACTCGTCTGAAATGGCGAGGAATATTATTTCTTTTCATGCTTTGTACAAACAAGGTTTTACCTTTTCGTTTGATAATGAATGTGGTGGTATTAATGCTTTCTATAAAAATGTGTTTTATTTTAAAACATTACCTTGTGATGGTGTGTATGAAACTGTGTCGATTGTAGACAACTTAGGAAATAATGTATTGTATATTGATTCTTCTACTAGCCTAGATAAAACATCATTGTGGCATTGTCGTCTTGGACATGTAAACAAGAAACGCATAGGCCAACTCCAAAAGAGTGGAGTCTTGGAATCATTCGACCTTAAATCGGATGATAGTTGTGAATCTTGTCTACTTGGAAAAATGACAAAATCACCCTTCACTGGAACTTGTGAAAGGGGTGAGGGTTTGTTGGACCTAATACATACTGATGTATGTGGGCCATTCAAAACCGCCACAAGGGATGCTAATCGGTATTATGTGACTTTTATTGATGATTTTAGTAGATATGGGTATGTCTACTTAATCAAACATAAGTCAGAAACCTTTGAAAGGTTTAAGGAATTCAACCAGGAAGTAGAAAATCAATTGGGCAGGAACATTAAGATGCTTCGATCCGATCGAGGTGGTGAGTATCTTAGTACCGAGTTCCTTGACTATCTTAAGGAGTGTGGGATTGTTTCACAATTGACTCCTCCCAGGACACCACAACTGAATGGTGTAGCTGATAGGCGTAATCGAACCTTGTTGGACATGGTTCGCTCTATGATGAGTCGAGTTTCGCTACCGATCTCCTTTTGGGGGTATGCCTTAGAGACTGCCGCCCATATCCTTAATTTAGTCCCTACAAAGAAGGTTACCAAAACACCTCATGAGATGTGGACTGGGAAGGTTCCCAATTTGGACCACATCAATATTTGGGGTTGCGAGGCTTTCGTGAGGCATGAGACTCATGATAAGCTCGAACCCCGAAGTGAAAGGTGTATTTCCATCGGCTACCCACAGAAATCCTTCGGTTACCTCTTCTACCGACCCAGTGAGAATGTGGTCTTTGTAGCAAGAAGAGGGGTCTTTCGTGAGAGAGAATTTATAAGCCAAGGAGACAGTGGGAGGAAAATTGATCTTGAAGAAATTCAAGAAGCAATTGGTGAAGGAACCTCAGACACTAGCAATCAACCTGAGGAGGAAACTCCTGTTGAGCAAGCTGACATGTCTGTACCTCCGAGGCGTTCCACACGGGTTAGGAACACACCTTCGTTTTATTATGGCTTTCATATTACTACGGAAGGTGATACGTTTATCAGTGATAGTACACTGGTAAATTTGGATGAACCTAGCAGTGTTAAGGAATCCATGGCAGGCCCGGAGTCTGCTAAATGGAAGGAGGCTATGGACAGCGAGATACAGTCCATGTATGACAATCAAGTTTGGAACTTGGTTGACAATGTACCAGACCGTAAAACAGTTGGGTGCAAATGGATCTTCAAGAAGAAGACCGACATGGAAGGAAAAGTGCATACTTATAAGGCTCGACTGGTTGCGAAGGGTTTTACTTAGACTCAAGGTATTGATTATGATGAAACCTTCTCGCCGGTAGCAAAGATTAAGTCTATTAGGGTTATGCTAGCCATTGCTGCATTTCATGATTATGAAATATGGCAAATGGATGTCAAAACCGCTTTCCTTAATGGAAAGTTGGCTGAGGATGTGTACATGAATCAGCCAGAGGGTTTTGTCAGTGCAGAGTACCCTAATAGAGTATGCAAGCTTGAGAAATCCATTTATGGATTAAAACAAGCATCTCGTAGCTGGAATCTTTGTTTTGATGAGAAGGTCAAAGAGTTTGGCTTCTCGAGAAGTGAAGATGAGTCTTGCGTGTATGTCAGAGCTAGTGGGAGTATAGTTAGCTTCTTGTTACTATATGTGGATGACATACTACTTATAGGAAATGACATCCCAACCTGGCAGGAGGTTAAGTCCTGGCTTGGGAAGTGCTTTGCTATGAAGGACCTAGGGGAGGCTGCCTATATCCTAGGGATAAGGATATTAAGAGAAAGGAGTAAAAGACTAATTGGACTTAGTCAGAGTACCTACTTGGATAAGGTGTTGAAAAGGTTCAACATGCAGAATTCCAAGAAAGGAGATTTACCGATCCAAAGCAATGCCAAACTAAGTAAGACTCAGAGTCCGAGTACAGAGGCAGAGATAGCTGAGATGAGCCAATTATCGTATGCTTCCGCTGTTGGCTCGACCATGTATGCTATGACTTGTACCCGCCCTGATGTGGCCTTTGCTTTGAGCATGGTCAGCAGGTATCAGGGGAACCCTGGCAAGGCTCATTGGACCACGGTAAAGAACATTCTCAAGTACCTGCAGAGGACTAAGGATTGGATCCTTACCCTTGGTGGGAGTGATGACTTGAGAGTATTAGGGTATAGTGATGCTAGTTTTCAGACTGATAGGGATAACTTCCGCTCTCAGTCAGGCTGGGTCTTTACCTTAAATGGAGGGGCAATTTCTTGGAAGAGTTCCAAGCAGGAGATGACGGCTGATTCGACTTGTGAATCAGAGTATATAGCAGCGAGTGAAGCAGCGAAGGAGGCGATATGGCTAAAGAACTTCATCGGAGACCTTGGATTTGTACCAGCTATTAAGGAACCTATGGAGATTTTCTGTGATAGCAATAGTGCGGTTGCCTTAGCCAAGGAACCAAGAGATCATGGCAGATCCCGACACATTGACAGAAAATATCACTTCATAAGACACAAGATTGAAGAAGGACTCCTCGTGGCAAAGAGGATATCGTTGGATGAGAATCCTGCAAATCCCCTTACGAAGGGACTGACGAGGGTTAAGCATTTTCAGCATGCGAGCCGCATCGGGCTGAGGGACGATATTAGTTTTACAGATTAGATAGTTTTCCTGAAACTTGTAAAATGTAATCGACATTTGATGATGAATAAAATTTGTGATTTATTTATGAGTAAAGTGTTACTGTCATTGTCAATTATTTACTATTGTTTCAGTTTTGCATGTTTTGACTTCCAGAATAATTAATTTATTCAAACCTCCACAATTGGTCATACGTCGGAAGTAGGTATGAATCAAGATTGTCATGAATTGGGTTTGTAGATGGATAAAGGTGTTTAGACATGGCAATGGTTGCTGCAACGTTCATGAGTACTCATAAGTTAAGAGTATTGGTATAAACCCACACTCACTTGTATCACTTCATGGAATTTATCTCGAGTGATCGTGAGACGATAATATCATATAAATCTTCAAACCTAGAGATATGAGTTGTTACCTATGAGTTGGTTGTGCATTGATTGCACGTAAACGCATCAGTAACTTGATGTTATAAAACGTGCCTTTGTGTACAATTCAACAAGTAGTAGAACAAGCATATGAGACGAAGTTTATCTGTTCCTTCTAGAAATAGAAGCGATATCTTGGCCCCTCGATGATTTTGTGTTGACCCATGTACCGGGCCTGGTCAGAACTAAACTGATGTGTTCAGTAAAGTTCTTTGTCAAACAAATCGGAAATCGAGAAACAACTGCCAGAAAATAAGCAAGACATAGTTCCATGTGTTTGTCCGGCTGATATCATGAGAACAGAGGATTATATGATCACTTGTCTTAAAATGGCGCTTCATAGTTCAACAGAGTTTTCGAGAGCTACGATTGCTGGTTGGTTCCTGAAGTTATATAGGCAAATACAGTTATTAGACTTATCCAAGTGGGAGTCTGTTGGATAAGGTGTCTAAGTCCATAACTTATTTGGTATATACTTGACCCGACCCGGCATGGTCCATTTGGGTTGCATTTCACCCGAACAATTTATGGATAATTTTATGAGAGTTATACACATATGTTTATTAATATATTATAAGTTATAATATATTAATATGAAGTTATGTTATTTAATTAGTCTTAGTCTTAAATTAATTATGAATTAATTTAGAGATTGAAAGGAAGACTAATTAGATTATGGGCTATTGGTTTTATATGGTGTGGGCTAACACTCATTTGTTAATGGGCTAGGCTTGGATGGAAGTCCATGGATGATCCATGGAGCTTTTAACCCATGGATCCTTGGAAAAGGAAAGGTCATGGGTTATTAGGGTTTCACCTTAACCATGTACACTATATAAGCATGCTTATGTTGCATGAAATAGCCACTAGTGTATGTATGCTTGTGTGTGGCCGAAAATATAAGTGTGTGTGTACTCTCTCAAAGTTTTCCAAGAGTTTGTGGTGATTTGTGATTCCATTTGAGGCATTCACACTATTGGTGCTTGGCCCTCAAACTCCTCAAGAATCAAACTCATCAAAAAGGTATGTAATCTCTTCTAACTCTTTTATGTTGAAATGTTCCCCATGCCATGTTAGATAGGTTATAAACCTTGGAAAATTATTATTTTGCATGTATTTAGACAAACATAGATCCAAGGTTTATTAGGGTTGCATGCACACTTAGGAAGTGTTAGATTGCTCAAAACCCAACACTTGGAGTGAAGAAGAAGCTTTGGAGAAAAAGGAGTGAGAGTCCATGCCCTTGGATTTGAGCATATCTACGTTGGGAGCTCCATATAAAGGTATAAATCTGCAAGCTTTCTCACTCTTTTGATTTGTGCATATTAGTAGAGTATTTTAGGGTTTTGTCCTAAAAATTTGGAGACTTTATGAGATATTGAGCTCTAGAGACTTTGACCAACCCCTTTGAGTGTATTTAGTGGTGTAATGTCATAAAAATTAAGACTTAGACGTTGGAATCAAGCCATGCATGAGATATGAGCATTTTGTGATAGAAGAGTGAGAGTTTTGTGTGTTTGTGACCTTATCAGCCATGCCAAGGCTTAAAGTCATTGACTTTATGGAGTAAGAGCCATTAGGGAGTCTAGATCTGTGATATGAGCCAAGGTCTTAAGTCTTAACGGATTAAGACCAAATGAGTAGAAAGAGTGAATTTGGGAAGTACGTTAAGCATAATTCCAGTACCCCCTGCATACTGACTAAGTGTTCCCGATGTCCAATCTGGATTCGTGAGTACGCTGAGCGTACCAAGGGAGGTACGCCCCATGTAACCTCATTGTGGACTTTTTGGGCTAAGTCTCATTTTGGGCCTTGAGTGTTGGTCCTGGAGTTTGGGCTTGTTGCAATAGATTTTTGGACCAGAGGAATATATATATATATATATATATATATATATATACATATATATATATATATATATATATATATATGTATATATCTGTGTGTGTGTGAGTGTGTTTGTGTGTGCTTTGGGCCCTTGAGTTGGGCTTGCCATTTAGATTTGACAGTTGGGCATCGGAAGAGCCCATTTATTATTGGGCCTTGGTGGGCCCAATGGGTTTTAGTTTATTGATAGGCTGGTTAGTGGACTACCTTTATACCTAATGAGTGACAGTTTGGACTTAGTTCCTAATTGGGTTAATTGTGGTTTTGGCTTAGAGATAGAGGCCGGTGCGCAATAACAACATTTATAGAGGCTGTTCATCATCTGTGGTGAGTCTTCTCACCATACTTACCATGAGTGGTATCTTTGTGTGACTAAGATGTCTTATGTGCTTACCTGTGTATTGTGATATTATACATTATGTCTTTGTGATTTACGTTGAGCGTTATTATTATGAGCTTATTGAGTTAGGACCAAAGGGTCCACCCGAGTTTTGGGACCGGAGGGTCCCACTGAGACACATTGACCGAAGGGCCTTATCTGAGTATAGCCATGAGAGGCTATTGAGATATGTGTGGTATTTTGGGGAACTCACTAAGCCTCGTGCTTACCGTGTTATGTGATATGTGTTTTAGGTTTTCTCAGGATCGTGGGAAGGAACCGGCTTGATTGTACACACTAGAGAAAGAGTTATGCTTTGAGGATCCTGGATTATTAATCAAACAATTATGGTGTTGCGTTTTGTCAATTAAATCAGTGAGATTTTTGTGAAATGTGTTATGAGAATTATGTGATTTTAAAAGGAAAATTTTGTTTGAAAATTTACGGTGTTACAATGCTCCAAAATCTCCAGAGAAAGTGCTCCAAAATTGGATGTGCAAGTGTCAAAACAATCCCACCAAACTTTCTCAAATAGAAGCCAAAACTAAAATCATGAAATTGCCCTCGTAGGAACTCACGCGGGCCGCGTGGCATTCTTACGTGGGTCGAGTGAACTGACTGAGAATGGGCCATTTCCATTTATTGGGCCTGCAATCCTTTAGTCCACTGGCCCAGTTCGAGTCCGATCAGCTTCTAGCCCATTTTTCTTCAAGTTCTCTTCATTTTAAGCCCAATTTGGCTTCCCCAAATGATCCATAACTCACGTAATCGCCCAATCAATAATCTCTGCACACCCAAATATTCTTCCATTTCTTGCAAATTTAAAGTTCGTTTCCTCCAAGCCTTCAAATAATCAACAAGCCCACTCCATGCATAATCTCCATAGCTATCATTCCCAAAATCCTTGTTGTCCACTAAGTCCATTTGGTTCCCAATGATTTCGATCCGATAGTCTCCTTAAAATCCGCAATTATGCTCACAAAACTAGAAAGTACCCGAAATATAACAAAAAGGAAAATATGCAAGAAAATTAGCTAAACTATGAACGAAAAAAAATGCTAAAATAAACTATAAAAAGATTTAAATAAAATGAAACTATCCAATCACCCAAATCTTAAATCTTACTTATCCTCAAGTAAGACAAGACTAAAATGAACTTGGGATGAACTATCCTAAGAAAAACAAAAAGAATGTATAGAACCATAGAACCTAATCACAGTTAGTCAACATGGTCATAATTGATCTTGCTATTGTCTCACGAATTTTTCATCCGATGACAATGGAACCATAAACCACATCCAGGACAACTCCTCTAGGTGATTAACGAGGGATGTTCAGTCGCAACCCCAATGGAATATGCATACAATGAAGAAAATTTGTAGTAGGGAGAAAGCAAATGGATGGGCTCGTGTGGAACTCTTCTGTAAGTGTACACTCTTATCACGAAACTTGTGTGGTCTCATGTAACACCCATAATCAGGAAGACCAAGAAAAGAAAGGTTAAACTCTAAATCAAGAGTCAACTCGTTGAGTCCAGGGAGGAACTCGATGAGTCGGAGCGAGATCCGGGTCATTGAGTAAGTGACCGACTCGGCGAGTCTGGTCTGGGCGAGAAAAACCCTAATCCTAAAGGTTGTGCCCTATATAAAGCACATTATAACCCACCCTCAGCCTCTTTACTCCCCTTTTGAGTTCCAGAAACCGTAGAATTGAGTGAGCCTTCATTAATTGAGAGATTAAAGCCTTGGAAAAGAGAATCTTTGAGAGGGGCTTAAAGATCAAGGGCTTTGCTGCAAAGGAGTGGTGTAGATCCGGGATTTACTTCAGTTGGAGCTTTCATTTGAGGTAATAGTTTTTTGATTGGGCTTATGTGCATCTAGACCTATCTTATGTTGTGTTTTGGGCATTTTGAGTATAGATGAGATCTATTTCGAGTTTGGAGTAGATCTGAGGATGCTACCTCAGATCTAGGTTGGTAATAAGATAGAAAGTCATAAAGTTTAGGCCAATAAGTTGTTGGTGAAGCCCCTTTGTCTAAAACCCAAGCCCTAGTGTGTTTTGGGCTTATATCTCCTTGGTATCACGTAAAGTTTGCAACTTTACATGAGAGATAGCTTGTAGAAGGGTAGATCTATGGATTAGAGCCCCTGGCTTGAAAAGCCTCTGAATGGATTGAGAACTGGAGATACTCGGCGAGTCACATGAGTGTACTCGACGAGTTGTATGAATATGTGCATGAACTCGGCAAGTTGGAAGAACAACTCGGCGAGTCTGCTGAAGATTGCCTTGGACTCGGCGAGTCTGTTCTTGGACTCAGCAAGTTTGGTCATGGAACCATAACCTTTTCTGGTTAAGTCGTGAATCGGTGAATGGAGCAGGATGGGACTCAAAGATTCTTGGACTCGACGAGTCAGCGGGTTAACTCGGCGAGTAAAGTCAATCAGGAAGTTTGACTTTGACTAAGGACTTTGACTTTGACCAAGAGTTGACCAGTTGACTTCTATGGATATTTTGGTAATTATTGGTATTTATTGAGTTCAGTTTTTGGTGTTGACCAGTGGAGGGGTTCGAGTCGGTTGTTGGAGCAGCATGGTCTTATTTCTTCAGCCGATAGTTGTAGGTGAGTCTTCTCACCATACCAATGGGTTTAAGGCACCAAGGCCGGTCCATATTATGTTGTGTGATATGATAGTTAGCTTTATGCTAGGTGGTATGCTGGTAATTATGTGATATGATAGTTGTCTTTGTGATACTTGCATGGAAGACAATGTGGGGTAGCCCATGGCACGATGGTATAAGACCCTGGGGGTAGCCACATAATCCATACAGGTGTATGTACGTGTTATGTGTAGATATTTATGTGATGCATGATATGCTATTATGTTATATATGGTATTTGCAGGGAAGACCCCAGGGGAAGCCCGTGGCATTGGATGTAAGACCATGTGGGGTAGCCCATGGCAGTCCTAGGTAAAGACCATGTGGGGTAGCCCATGGCATTGGATGTAAGACCATGTGGGGGAGTCCATGGCAGTCCTAGGTAAAGACCATGTGGGGTAGTCCATGGCACTGTTACAGGTTTATGTATGCAGGGATTATGTGATATATGGTAGCTTTTATAGCTAACGGTATATATGATATGTGTGTAGCTTTTATAGCTAACATGATATGTCATATGTGGTTTGTGTGAATGGTATGCTCTAGGAAACTCACTAAACTTCATGCTTACAGGTTTGTTTATGGTTTCAGGAATCAACGTGTTGGAAAGGAAGAGCTCGGGTTGATCGCAGTGCACACACCTATGATTTCCGCAATGAATGATTTTGGGATAAACTCTGATAAACGATTTGATTGACTATGATTTGATTGTTTGAATTAAAGGGTATCAATGTTTTAGTTATATTAAAAATGAAATTTTTACCCCTGATTTTTGGGACATTACAAGTTGGTATCAGAGCCTTGGTTTGAGGGATTCGGACATACTTTCAGGTGTCTCTGAACTCAGACTGAGGATCTGGAAGTTATTTTTTTAAAGGAAAATGTTTTCAAGGAAAAGTTTTCTAAGAAAAGAAAGGGTGTGGTGCATGCAATCGGCCGAGCTCAAGTAAGTTTACCTAGAATACCCACATCAGTTATCTGTTATGATTTGGTTATGAATATGAATATCGCATGCTAGCTAGGGCTAGGAGGGATGCCTTATATGCTATATGAGCTCTTAGACTTGCATGCTAGTGTTGAGTAGACAACAATAGATTGACCTAATATGTGATGTTTCTATCATTGGGATGCTGGATACCATGCTAGAATGAGAATGATTATTGATATTGGTAACTGCTACGTGTATGTTTTAAAATTGTATACAGTTAGGATCTCATGGCCATAGAATAATTGGTGCGGCTCGTTTCCTGTTTTGTGTACAATTTGCATGCATAAGGCAACCGTCAGCGAGGGTGGATGTGGACAACTTGGGTTGTGGTACGTGGGCCGGATATTCTATGATCGTATGTGGGTCGGAGATTACCCTAGGATGAGCCTAGGATCAGATTAGTGTCAGGAGTGCATCTGCATGAATGCTGCTTGATTTGTGCTTTGTGGAACTCTTTAGTGATGGGAGTCAACTACTAAGTGGATGTGACGATATCCAGGAGGTAGATAACTGGCATCGTGAGGAGTTCCATAGCAGCTGATGGCAGGGCGAGGTCGGGAACCTAGGAATGCCTAGGATATGCTCCAGTGAGTAGTGGGGTGGTTCGGTGTGATTGGAAGCCTAGGAGGAGACCTAGGAGGTGCTTAGGTGGATATTGTGCTGCTGTCTAGAAGACATTTAGTACATCAGGGAAGTAGGTGACTTAGAGGATTTGGGATGATTTCGAAGGAAAGTATGGATAGGTGTGGAAGGTAGTATTGGGCTCGTACTACTGAAAGCACAGGATCCATAATCGAATCGGGGAAAGTCTCGAAGAATCCAAGAAACCTGGGAAAGGAATTCGTGGTTACGAGTGGACTGTGGAGATAGCTGCAGTGCAGAATGCGGATGAGCATGAAAGGGGAAGGGCCAGGGTTTGGTCCTGGCTCCGATAGAGAGCCAGTTAGCAGAAGGACTGCTAGGATTGGGAGTTCGCATTTGATCTCTTGCATCAGGCGGCAAGGATTGATGGTGCGATCTATTGCACTTTCGGAGTTAAAGACCTTGTCTTGGGGAAAGTTTGTAACTGGTTGGGAGCATAGGTTGCGCCATCTATTGCAGATCGGATGTGGAAGATTGAGCAGGTGATTGCGTCAGGGTGCGAGACCCTAAATGTTATGATTTCTAGATTTTGGAGCAGGTATTGATTAGGGTCACCTTTGGAAAAGGGGACCAGCCCGGGTGCCTATAGTGGAGGATCTCGGGAGGGGGATCCAGGAGTTTGGATCAACTTTTGAGAGGCCAACAGGGCCGGATTCGGTGCAATACTTGCGAAAATACGCAATGGAGCTCGTTACAAGGCATTGGATTGCCATTGGGATCGGGATGAAGTGTTGCATCATGTTCTCCGGATGGTCGAGGTAACTCAGGAGGAGATGGTCAGGAGTCCTCCAGGTGTTTGCGGATATACTATCTTCGGTCATTTTCGGTGGTACCGATAATTTATATTGCTTGGGGAGTGTGATAGTTAGACCTCAGGTCGGATTTCTGCTAATGTTCGAGTTAGCAAGAGTATCAAGTGCCAGCCAACGCACCGAGGAATCTTTAAGGAGCTTTCAGATAGACGTATCTTGCGGAGTGGATTCCGTACATACCGTGATCACTCCGAGTCATTGTCGGAGGCTATCCGGTGATCTTGGTAGCTACAGGTGTAGCAGGTTTGGCCACGTCAGCAGGGAATGCCCATAGGGGGCAAGTCCATCATATTGTCGTTGAAGGCAGATGCGGGACAATGAAGTCAACAACTTGACGATCAGGGAGGAGCAGTGAGGGCACCGACTCCAGTTATCAAAGAATTTTCAGTACGCGCGTGTCATTTTGGGTATGGTCTGGATTGGTTCCAGGGCTTATATGAGGGAAATTATGACTAGGTTCCAGTAACCTTAGCTATTATGTTTGGAAGGGCTCCCGAGGTTGTCAAGGGAAGAGAGAATTGTTGCTAAAGATTTGGTTAGACCATCCGACCTTCGGTCAGCAAGCACCGAGAATAACAGTATTTAAAGCATCTAAATCCGTTGATATCACTACTAGAAAAAGGCCTTTTAAGACGCTCATTGCGCATCGTAAAACGCTCAGACGACGCGCAAATGTGTGTCAAGGAAGGCCCTGTCATAAATAGAGATGACGCGCATTTACGACGCGCATTTATGACGCACATTTACGACGCGCGGTTACGACACACATTGCGTATCAAGGAAGGCCCTGTCATAAAGGAAGATGACACGTATTCGCGTGTCGTAACCTTACGACGCGCGCGTTAATGACACGCAATGCGTATCAAGAAAGCCCCTGTCAAGAAAGGCCATGTCATAAATGAAGATGACACACATTTTTGCGTATCGTAAATTTAAATGTTTAAAAAAATATATTATTTATAGATTTACTTATTTTCAAATTAAATTTGTATTTAATGTTTCATAATAGAAATTAAAATATAATATACAAAAAATAGAATCCATTGCATCAATTTAATGTCATACAAATAATCGTTCCATGGAAAGAGGTTTTCCTAACTATATAACCTAATACTACATTGTTATTAAGGAACACCTTCTTCTTTCTACTTCTTATTGTTATGTTTCTGTTTCCGCATGATACCTATATTCATCGTCAACACATTAGTATTCAGAAAGGCTTCAAGCATCATTAATCTATGTTATAAAATATTAAAATTTAATACACATGTAGTAACATACATTTTTCCAAGAATCCAAAGTTCAATATAACCAATTAATGAATAACTTGAAATACGGTCTGGGGTTGAATGATGTACATCATGAACCAACACAACACAACAGATATGATAGTTACCTTGAATTGCAAAGTGCTGTTAATGGCATCACTTATAAGCTCCCGGTTGGACCCATATCATGAACCAACACAACAAGTGCCTGATGAGACAACACACATTTTATAAAAATCAAGAATTTCCCTATGTACGTTGTGTTTCTTGCATTCAGCCTTAATGTATATGCATTTGTTATCAATTAAAATCAAGAATTTCCCTATGTACCACAATTAATATCTCGAGAGTTATAGAATTTCATGTCAATTTTGGTGAAATTTTGAAATGGATAAACAAGCTTTTCAATCTATCACTATACAATTTTTGATCAACCAATTCATAATAAATAAAAATAGTACCAAAGATTGATTAATTTAATCAAGTCTTTAAAAAATGGTGCAACACTTACTGTTCGTGAAAGCAAGGAATGAAGAGCATGCCCAAATTCATGGAAAAGGGTATCCACATCAGAGTGGTTAAGTCTCACGATTGATGAATTATGGGGCTTTGAGAAGTTGCAAACAACGACAATCACCTTCACAATAATAATCAACAAAAACATTTCATCACTTTTTTTCTATTCTTGGTAATGGAATACAATAATAATTCCTGCAATTTGCCCTTGATGAACAAAACAAAATATACTGTAATAACAACTTACTGGCAACTGGTATTCTGTTTTGGAAACTGTACGCCCTCCTCTTATGGCAAAATGAGCACAACCAGGATACTTCCCCTGTCTACAATTTAAATCAAGGTATATATACCCCAAATCCCCCTGAAATGCATTTAATAACAAAACAAACAATAGTTAATTATATTTTTGGTCCCCTAATTTTTGCAATTTTGGTCTTATTTGAAGTTTTTGGTATCTGTTTCAAGAAAATGACTATATTTTTGGGGCCAAAGTTGAAAACAATCAGGTATTACTTGGAACAAGGATCAAAAAAGTTATAAGAACCTCAAAGGATGACCAAAACTGCAAGAGAAAACTTTTGGGACCAAATTGAAAAAATAAGCCATATTCAGAGACCAAACATTTAATTTACTCGATAAAACAAAATTGGGAATATTCATAGAAATGGATATGTACCTCATCAGGATGATGAAGGGCAACTGGTATTCTGTTTTGGAAACTTTTGGGACCCTTTTTTGACATTTTTACCCTTCAACTGGTTGTTGTTTTTCTTGCCCACCACAAGCTTTGACTTTTTTGCATTGGTCAACTCCCCTGCCTGCACTTTAGGTAGTCTTCCCCTGCGTTCTAATTTCTTGAAAAGTGCCATGTCATCAGTCAGATGTAATGATGTAGATTTACCTTGTGTCTTAGGAGGTCTTCTACGACGTTTTTGCTTCTTCTGTGGTTGACCAGTCTGTTGAATGTTTACATTGACTTCTTTGAGCTCAGTTTGGTCTAAACATTTAGCTTCCATCTTTCTTTTGAAGCAAACAAGACTCTCACAGAGCCCACTCTAATCCACCTTGACACTGTCACTCTTCATCATAGGCCTTGTCCTCAGCACCCTACCATTTAGATAACAGCAAGTGTTACAATCGAGTAAACCCATTTACAAATTACTCCTTTATGTATAACTAAGCTTGTGTATTAGAGGCCGACTAGCAAACCATGTGTTTCTTAATAAGGGTGTCCCGCTCCTTCTCAAATAACCCAGAGATACTTAATATTGAACTCTGAAGTGCTACTGTTCCAGATTCCCACCCAAACCTTTTGCTGCAATTTAATGCTATACAAACTAAAAAGATATGTACAAGTGACTCTTAATAAGTGCTGCAGAAGATTAACCGGAAACCTGCATGCATAAATGATGTCAGCTCAAACAAAATAAGGCCAATCATTCAACCATCAAAATTATTAAAAAAAACAAATAATAACAATATGAAGTTTCAAGCATATTAAAAGATCCCACCTTGGCAACCCAGTTCAAGTTGGAAACATCGTTATGCAAAACCAAAGCTGGAAGAAGCCAACGGTAACAATATTGAATGAAATTACTAGCTTCCACATTAAGAACAAAAAGTTCACGTGTCTGCAAAGACCAAATGAGATTAAATGTACATCCAACAATGTCTTCCATTAAATAGTTGTGTTAATATTACCTCAACTAATGCAGCCAAGCTTACACCACACTGGACCCAGAAGAAAATAATTGATGCAATAAGCTCTCCAATGTACTACAAAACAGCTAAATTCAATCACCTTGATGTATAATAACCTCATAAACAGCTACTTCTAGTTATTCACAAAAAAAAAATCTAGATAGCTCAGTTTTGTCCCTCAATGACACAATCAATATCAATTTGTATTATAAGCTAGTAAGAGGATTAAAGATAAACTGAAAAAAAAACCCTCTGATCTGGAGTTGTATTGTAGTTTTTTAGAAAGGTTGTCAAGTACAGCAGCAACCAGCTCCCTGCAGTAAAGTGATTGCAATAAGTATAAAGGCTTTGGTTGGTCGGCAAATAAGTACAAGAATAGTACCTCTGGGAGGAATCAATAGCAGCAATAACACAGATCATAAAAATAGCTTGCATAAAATTTAAAAGGTCAACAGAAGCATACATATCCCCACCAAAGAAAAATCAGTCGAAAAACTTGATAACTATTACACATCTTCTACATAAATTTGCCTTTGTAGTGCCTCACTAAAAATTAAATCAGTCAGATAAGAAAAAAGAACATGTGGTGAATATTTTTCACAAGAAATGACGTTCAATAAAATTTAAAAGGATTTAAATACCTCCAACTCAATATTCTCACTATGCAGAGCAAGATACAAAAGGGTTACAATGATGGTTTCCATGATAGGGCGTGGTTGATGACCAGCAGCTAAAACCTCATTGGCTTTAACGACCTTATCCTTAAATAACACCACCAATTTTACACTAAAATTTGACCTGGAAAATGGAGAAACATAATCAGGCCACATATAGCAGTCAGTACCTTAGTTGGCTGAAGCTTAACATCAGAAAGCCTATCAACCATGTTGTCCAGTGATATAACCTGCAATACCACATATCAATGAAAAAATTAGACAAAAGAAATATCTATTGTCACTATATATTTACAGGAGAGTACCATATCAGAAAACCCTTGACAAGAGGACCAGCAAGGATGTTCACAAAGGTTAAGCATAGGTCATTCCATCAGCTGGATCAATATCAAGGTCAATATTAGATTACTGTTTAGATTACTGGATCAATATCAAGGTCAATATTAAATTACTCCTTTGTGAACGGGCACTTTGTAACTAATAGACCAAAAGCCTACCCACTTCAAGGTTCAAGACCATTCAACCACAGCTCAGACATTAAATAACAAATAAACTGTGAATAAAATCTCAAATGTGGATATTTTACCTGATAACCGGATGAAGACGCAATGATAATAGTAGACATGAAGTTGGATTTCAGACCATCGATATGCTGAAACAGTGAAAAAGGAAATATTAAGCAGCTATGGAAGGGATAGAGGAGAGAGAATGAAGAAGATTTTGCGTTTTTGCTTCGTGATGATGCGAATATTTTATGGATTGAGCACCACCTGTAAGAAAATTAGGCGGGATTTTGCAAATTAGTTCCATGAACCAAGAGCTGGATTAAGAGGGGAAGAAGCAGAGGGATAGAGATGATGAATTCAAGATTGAGATGATGAATTCGAGAGATGGAGATGAAGAAGCCCTTTTTCTCCTCACACTGTTTTCTAATTTCACTACTAGAAAACAGCCCGATGCTTAGGGCAGGGAGGGATAGAGATGATGAATTCAAGATGGAGATGAATTCGAGAGGTGGTGCTCATTGTTTGCGTTTTTTCTCCTCACACTGTTGGCGAGTATTCTCAATAACAACAGAGAGATGAAGAAGGTGAAATTATAGCAACGATGAAGTAGATGAATGGAAATCAGAAGCCCTTTTTCTTGATTGAGATGATGAATTCGAGAGATGGAGATGAAATCGTAACCTTCGATCTTTGATTGAGAAGTTGCACAATAGTGTGAGGAGAATGAAAGATGCGTGAAAATGATTAGGGCAGGGAGGGTAGTGGGCTTTTCTAATTTTTTGGCTTTTCTTTTCCCGCTTGTAACTAAGGAACGCGCGTTCATTAAAATTATAAAGCGACACATATAGAGGACGTGCATTTAAGGTACAGCGCCCTCCGTGTTTTTAATTTTTTTTTTATTTTGACACTAATTTAAAGGCACGCAATAATGCGTGACCTAAATCCTTAAATTTTCTGAAGAGATGACACTTTTTTAATGTCACTCTCGTTTGCGTAACATATATTAATGAGTGTCGTAATTTGCGCATCGTAAAAGGCTATTTTTCTAGTAGTGTATGGTTGGGATTCGGAGATGCTAGCGGGTCTTCGGAAGTTGTGTTGTTTTGGGAAGGGTTATTCTTGGTGTTCTAGCTTTGTTAGGCGCCGCTCGTCAGCAAATTAACCATTGGAACGAGAGAGAGGATGTGGGAATCCTTCAATTTTCATGTGCCAAGCGGACTTAGTCGAATCTAAGTGGGGGAGAATTATTCAGATATCCCGAAGAAAAGCGAGTGTGAGACGTGGATGTGTCTCACATTTTCCTTTTAGGGAGGAAAGGCAGCCTAAGGGGCCGAATGAGTATCAGATATCGTGAGATGGGAGTTCAGGAAACTCCCCGACATTTGGATCGCGTCCTTCTGATGTCATATTGCAGGCTTCGGGGAAGGGAACCAGGTAGTGTTCCAGTCAGTAATTGAGTTCAGTTTGGGAGGATAGACTACATAGGTGCTAAACAGTGAGACGTGTTCGGATTGATAGGTGAGCAGTAGGGCCATGGGCAACGATCATGTGGTATGAAAGTGTTGTAAGACCCGGGGGAGCCGTAGCATTCACTGTGAAAGTGTTGTAAGACTACGGGGGGAACCGTAGCATTCACTGTGAAAGTGTTGTAAGACTACGGGGTAGTCGTAGTATTCATGAGTTATTCGAGTGATTGGGTCTACGGTAGATCAGTTCGCAAAGTCGTGGGAAAGCCACAACTTAGGCAGAATCAGGATCGGAGGGATATTCGATGAATTATTCATGGGCGAGCCCGGATGGGTATGGGATTTCAGAATGGAAGTGGTAGAGACTGTTGAGTCAAGGGTTGGATCTCGAGTTGCAGGATCTTGTGGATAAGTGGCACGTGATGCAGAATGGCTACGGCTGGGTAGTCTTGGTTTTTGATCACCTGGAAACCTGGTGGTTGGACCAGATGAGAAACTGGTAGTCTCAGCGATCGGCTAAGGGTGATTGTCTACTAGCCACGAAGGGGACGTCGGAAGTTTTGGTGTATTATGAACCTCGAGGTAGTAGCGGGGTGTTGATTGGTTTCGGAAAGGATTCCGAATCAGGGATCGTGCATGTTCAGTACAAGATTTTGTTTCAGTAAGATGAGATTGGGAGCATAAGATGCCAAGGGCATCAAATGCAGGATACCCGGGTAATGAATGGGTGTGGTTGATGGTAGCTCAAGCCATCACAGTGTGACTGAAATTGGTTCTATCAGTAATGGGACCATGACATGTTTAACCATGAAAAGACAGGTCGAGGGAGGTCGGGGTATGATGTAAGACCACAGTTGTTATTGTGGCATTCATTTTTGTGTCGGAATTAGTGGTGACGCGTTGTCTGCCTGTCATGATCGGATGGATCAAGGAAGTGAAGGAATCGAGAGAAAAGTTATTGTCAGGGCGGTTATTGTCATACGAGGTGTCCTTCGGAGGTCATGTGGGAATGTGGAGCATGTGTCTCTAGCTCAGCAATCGGGAAGGTGTCCGGTTCTTCGGACAGCTGACAGTCAAGTCAGGACTAGGGAGGTCCCGGTCGTTCTTCTGAAAAGCAGTTTCGTAGTAGCGGGAGGTTGTTAGAGCCACAGTGACAGGATAACTAGTGGAAACTAGTTCCAGAGAAAGATTTCATTCAGAAGTCATGGGAGAGACTGAGTGAGGAGTCCTTGGACTCCACAGTTGAGTTAGAACTCGGTGTTGCAAATAACCGACGAATGATTGGAGACCAGGAAGGTATCGAGATATTTTGGGAAGTTTAGTGTTTCAGGTAGTTTAGTGTTTTAGGCAGTTCAGTGCTCCAGGAAGTTCAGTGTTTCAGATAGTTTCAGTGTTATGGTTGGTACCAGTTTTTGAGTTGGGTATGCTTTTAGAGGCGACCATGTCGTTCAAATGGGCGGGTGATGCTAAGTTGCTCATTGCGGAATCAGGTAATCTGATAGCTGTTTCATAGTTTTAGTTGAGTTTTGACCATAGCAGAGAGGGATCGATTTCTCGAGTGGATTGTTTGAATTATCATACGGAGTGGAGATTTCAGTATTGGAGCATCACGGGTGAAACTATTTCGTGGATAAGGGTTCGATGGCCAACACTGGGAAAGGTTTGTTGCTTGTGGAAAGTTGCCCTGGAAAAGTTAGTGGTAATGCAGGGTAAAAGGGGTAACCCCTTGTGTATCAGAAGTAGGTGCACTGTGAGTGCCGGTGAAATTTTCCGGTTAGGTAAAAGTGGTACACTGGAAGATGGTAATGATCAGGTTAGTCAGGATAAGACATTTTCAAGAATTTCAATCGGATAAGTTAAGTGCATAGATAGTGGTAAGCATTAAGTGGGTTGTGAAATAGTTGACCGTGGTGGGCTTCGAGGACGAAGTCTAGTTTAAGTGGGGGAGATTTGTAACACCCAGAATCAGGAAGACCAAGAAAAGAAAGGTTAAGCTCTAATCAAGAGTCAACTCGTCTGTAACAGCCCGGATTCCCAGGTATTATTCATTTATTTATTTTTGATGATTTGTGAGGGGACTCGGCGAGTTGGATCCTAGACTCGCCGAGTATGATCGTGGATCTGGACGCGGGTTCGCGCCTGGACTCGGCGAGTCCGCGCTGTTTAATGAAACCCTAATTTCTCAGGTTTGGGGTCTATTTAAAGGGCCTTATGGCCTTCATTTGTGCTCACCAGCCCCCAGAGCGAAACCCTAGCGCATTTGAGCGTGTGGAGTGAGAGAAGGAGCCATTATCAACCATTGGAGGTGTTATTTAGCAAGGGAAAGGAAGTTATAGTCAAGAGGATCAACTTCCTGAAGATTTGAGGTCCAGAACAGCACGTTTGAGGTACTATTTTCGAGCAATTCTCTGTTATGCTTATGTTCATGTTGATTTAGGGTTTGTTGAGCCCTTTTGTGGCTAGATCTAGTGCCCAATTGGTCCCATAAACGAGTTAGGTTCTAGATCTGGACCCTTGGAGGTCCAGAGTGTCCCTTTGTCCAAGCTTTTTATGAATCCATGGGGGGTTTTGGATTGGGCTCCTTGTGCTTGAGGTCAAAACACCATTTATGAGTCATGGGGTGTGTTATGAGCGCCAAGACATGAACTTTACGTGATGTATGTGTTTAGGAGGGTCAGACCTATGAGTTGTTGGAGCGGATCTGACCTTAGAAGTGAGATTGAGTTGGTGCATGGAATGGACTCGCCGAGTCCGAAGAACAGACTCGGCAAGTAGCATGAAGTTTGTCCTTAACCACTCAGCGAGTGGTCTTGCTGAGTTAAGGGTCGACTCAGTGAGTCAGGGAAAGTTAGAGAGGATTGTCAAGTGGACTGAGTCGAGCTGGAACTCGCCGAGTTGTTCTTGAGACTCGGCGACTTGAGTCGTGGTGGCCCCGCGATTCATGCCAGGTGGAACTCGTCGAGTCAGGGGAGTACTCGACGAGTCAAAAGAGAATCCTAGAGAGTTGGTGAACACATATAGACTCGCCGAGTCGCTCTAGTGCACTTGCCGAGTCCGGTCAAAGTTGACCGTTGACCAGAGTTGGCCAGTGTTGACTTGATGGGGGTAGTCAACCCTAGTTGAGAAAGTGTTAATTAGAGGTATATTGTGTTATAGGAGGATTATAGCTCAGAGGATCGAGCGCGAGTGACTTTCGGGATTTGCGAGTTATCGAGATACGCGAGGTGAGTCTTCTCACTATACTTTACCTTGAGTAGGTAATCAGAGTTATGTGACAGAGTATGTGTATGCCATATGTATGTTATGTGTTGTACTGCATTATGTCTATGTGATTTATGTTGTGCATGCTTATAGAGTTGGAACCGGAAGGTTCCTAGAGTTAGAACTAGTGGGTTCACAGAGTAGGGTCCACGGACCCACAGAGTTATAGCCTCGAGTGGCTAATATGTGTTATGTGTGGTATTTTGGGGAACTCACTAAGCTTCGTGCTTATAGTGTTTTGTGTTATATGTTTCAGGTTTCTCTCAGGATCATGGGACGGCGCCGGCTCGATTGTACACACCAGAGAAAGAATCATGTTTTAAGGATCCTGGTTTATTATGCAAGTAAAAATGGAGTTATGTTTTGTAATTCGATTATGAATGAGATTTTAAGCAAAGTGTTTCTAAGAATTAAACGTTTATTTTAAATGAAAAATTGTTTTGAAATTTTCAGCGTTACATCGTCGAGTCCAGGGAGGAACTTGACGAGTCGGAGCGGAATCCGGGTCATTGTGTAAGTGACCGACTTGGCGAGTCAGCGAGTGGACTCGACGAGTCTGGTCTGGTCGAGAAAAACCCTAATCCCAGAGGTTGTACCGTATATAAAGCACATTATAACCCACCCTCAGCCTCTTTACTCCCCTTTTGAGTTCCAGAAAACCTAGAATTGAGTGAGCCTTCATTAATTGAGAGATTAGAGCCTTGGAAGAGAGAATCTTTAAGAGGGGCTTAAAGATCAAGGGCTTTGCTGCAAAGGAGTGGTGTAGATCTGAGATTTACTTCAGTTGGAGCTTTCATTTGAGGTAATAGTCTGCTGTTTGGGCTTATGTGCATCTAGATCTATCTTATGTTGAGTTTTGGGCATTTTGAGTATATCTATTTCGAGTTTGGAGTAGATCTGAGGATGCTACCTCAGATCTAGGTTGGTAATAACCTAGAAAGTCATAAAGTTTAGGCCAATAAATTGTTGGTGAAGCCCCCTTGTCTAAAACTCAAGCCCTAATGTGTTTTGGGCTTATATCTCGTTGGTATCACGTAAAGTTTGCAACTTTATGTGAGAGATAGCTTGTAGAAGGGTAGATCTATGGATTGGAGCCCCTGGCTTGATAAGCCTCTGAATGGATTGAGAATTGGAGATACTCGGCAAGTCACATGAGTGTACTCGACGAGTTGTATGAATATGTGCATGAACTCGGCGAGTTGGAAGAACAACTCGGCGAGTCTGTTGAAGATTGCCTTGGACTCGGCGAGTCTGGTCATGGAACCCTAACCTTTTCTGGTTAAGTCGTGAATCGGTGAGTTGAGGGACGACTCGGTGAGTGGAGCAGGATGGGACTGAAAGATTCTTGGACTCGACGAGTCAGCGGGTTGACTCGGCGAGTAGAGTCAGTCAGGAAGTTTGACTTTGACTAAGGACTTTGACTTTGACCAAGAGTTGACCAGTTGACTTCTAGGGGTATTTTGGTAATTATTGGTATTTATTGAGTTCAGTTTTTGGTGTTGACCAGTGGAGGGGTTCGTGTCGGTGGTTGGAGCAGCGTGATCTTATTTCTTCAGCCGACAGTTGCAACTGAGTCTTCTCACCATACCAATGGGTCTAAGGCACCAAGGCCGGCCCATCTTATGTTTTGTGATATGATAGTTAGCTTTATTCTAGGTGGTATGCTAGTAATTATGTGATATGCTAGTTGTCTTTGTGATACTTGCATGGAAGACCATGTGGGGTAGCCCATGGCACAATGGTATAAGACCCTGGGGGTAACCACAGCATCCATACAGGTTTATGTACGTGTTATGTGTAGATATTTATGTGATGCATGATATGCTATTTGGTTATATATGGTATTTGCAGGGAAGACCGCGGGGGAAGCCCGTGGCATTCGATGTAAGACCATGTGGGGTAGACCATGGCGGTCCTAGGTAAAGACCATGTGGGGTAGCCCATGGCATTGGATGTAAGACCATGTGGGGGAGCCCATGGCAGTCCTAGGTAAAGACCATGTGAGGTAGCCCATGGCACTATTACAGGTTTATGTATGCAGGGATTATGTGATATATGGTAGCTTTTATAGCTAACATTATATATGATATGTGTGTAGCTTTTATAGCTAACAGAATATGTGATATGTGGTTTGTGTGAATGGTATGCTCTGGGAAACTCACTAAGCTTCATGCTTACAGGTTTGTTTATGGTTTCAGGAATCAACGTGTTGGAAAGGAAGAGCTCGGGTAGATCGCTGTGCACACACCTATGATTTCCACAATGAATGATTTTGGGATGAACTCTGATAAACGATTTGATTGACTATGATTTGATTGTTTGAATTAAAGGGTATCAATGTTTTAGTTATATTAAAAATGAAATTTTTACCCCTGATTTTTGGGACGTTACATCTCATGTCTGTCACCCACTCTGAAGTGTGATTGGATTTCATTGCTCTGGTATCATTGTAGGAATCAGTTCACTTAGTATCGGCCCGAACAACCAGTAGTATCCGACTCGACAGACTCCCTAACATCACCAATTTGCGAAAACAATTCGATCTATATACAATAAAACATGCCTATATAAATGAATATCAAACGTTGGGACAACCAAAATGTAAGAAAATTTGATTCAATAATTGAACAGGTCACCCATCTAAGATAATCGCAGCTTGGAGTTTGCTTGTTTGAGCTTCTCGTTTTTTTTATTTTTATTTTTTTGAAGAGAAGATATTTGAATGTAATGAACCAACATATCCAAATTTCTATCAAGAAAACTTTTTGACTCAAAATTTGGTTTCCAAAAGTATGTAATTAGAACTAAAAGGTAATAACAATCTGAATGGTCTAAGTGTCAAAATGACCATATGTGGAGCATAGAGATGTAGGCTTCTTTTCAAACTTGTGATTTTACATATATAATGAAAATGTATAAATGTGGGCTAAAAGACTCTCTAAAATCCTAAGGAAATCTCAAAAAAATATGGTGATGTAAGGAGGTCGGATATGGATTCTACTCGAGGACAAGCACTAGTGCTTCATCCTAACGATTCAAACATGATCAAGTGTGATCCTCTTAGCGGCATAGACCGCAGGCTAAAAAAATCCATTGCTATAGTATATCCTACAGTTTTTAGTATTGCATTCATAATTCTTCATGAAAACTACCTGGTCATGATCACTTACCCCTTTAAGCTCCAACAGTTGATCCCAAGTATGAAGTCCCAAACTGCAGCCTAATAGTCCCGGTTCGATGTGTGAGATGAAAACAAGATCCTGGAAAAATAATGATACAATAACTATGAACATGTTCCATGACATCCAAGGGGTTGAGAATAAACAAACAACAAAAATGCATGCATGTTAATGCCCTAAGCTAAATTTTATGAAAAAATAAATTAGAAAAGAAGAAAATAAAAATCTTTTTGGAGCTTGATAAAATAAAAAATGAATGAAAATTAGCTGAAGTCTAATATGTTATGCAACCTAACTAAAAAATGCATGAAAAGTTAAAAATAAAAGGGAATACCTCACCCTAAGCTTAAAAATAAGCATTAACCTCAATGCTTGAGGTCAGAGCAAATGTACCTAAATCAGGGGATCTGGAGGCAGATAGGGGTTTGTAGTGGAGGAGTAATAGAAAATAATGGCGGTTTTATCACGGGATTCCGACTGGTGGATCTCCAGGAAAACGAGTTTTTGTATGAAGCTTGAATGGAGTTTTGAGAGAGAATAGTGTAAGGAAGAAGAAGCACCGATGGGTGAGGGGAAAAAGAAGGGTGAACTGGATATTTAATCCATTTGGTCAAGAAAGTTAACATCAGTCAACGTTGGTCAACTAAAGTCAAACCGCTTAAAATTCTGGTCAACACCTTACATGCGGGCGGGGCGTATGAGAGATGAAATTTTGAAATTTCTCTAAAAACTTGATTTTTGGCCAAAATGATTCTACAAAGTCTGGGTTTCAAAAAACTGGCAAAAGTTTGGAACAAAAACGGGAATGAGAGATGAAATTTTTCAAAAATATTATTTTCAAAATCTCAAAAATGCTTTTTAAAATAATTTATTGGATTTGGAAAAGATGAAAGCACAATGCTTTCCAAAAATTTCCTTATTTAACGTCTTTGGCGAGACATCCTCCAATCTTTGCTTCAACACCTCAAGACATCCAAATGGATGATGTCTAGGGCATTTGCATTGAAACCTTCATAGAATGGTTTCAAACAGTGTCCATTACCCTTGAAAACTTGCCCCGTGTCGACATTTTTTAATTTCCACACCTCCATTGGGACTCTTTTCTTGTATTTGACTTTCTTTTTATAGGAGAACCATACTGGACTTAGACCTTTGATAATATCAATCATCAAACCCTATTCTTTCTTGTAATTGTTCAATAAGGTGATGAAGTCTTCCCTCTTTGACATGGTGGTCGAGTTGGTGACTGGTTGGGCGTCTTCCTTCTCGGGATATGTGTCCTTTGAAGGGTCCGACATATCTATCATTCCTGGCTCTTGTAGTTTTGCTACCACTGGAGTTAGTTTCTTAATGGTACTAGGTGGCTCAACCTCTCTTTCGTTAACCCACAACATTTCCGCTATAGTTTCATTGACATCTTTCTCAATTTCATCTTCCTCCTTTACAACATCTTCCACTTCTACTCCTTCTCCCTCTTCTCCATATAACACTCTTAGGCCATCAAAACTTTTCTAATCTTTCAAAATAATGGCATATGGGCTATGCCATGGTCTATCGTCAGATGGTAGTTTGTATTGAGCTTCCATTATACTTATTGATTGAGTAAGTTGTGTTATTTTTTGGTCTATTCATTTTAGGCTAGCTTTGGTTACTTATTGGAAATTTTGGTTAGTAGTGGAAATGCTCTTCATAATGTCATCTAAGGACATGCTTTCCATTTAGGTTGTTGAGGATGTGGAGGAAATGGATGTTGGAATTGTGGAGTTGGTTGGTATTGGTCATTTCTCCAAGCTTGGTATGGGCTTTGGTATTGGTTGTATCCCCAAGCTTGGTTGTTGTCCCACCATTGATCATGTTGAGGTTGATCATAACTCCATTGGTATGGCCAGTAGTAGCTTCCCCTTTCTTGCACTTCTTCCCATTCTCCTTGTAAATATGTACACATATCTGAATGATGTCCATTTTGGGTGCAATTATCGTAAGGAAGAGTTGTGGGTTGCACAAATTGGTCAGTTCCAATCATCAAAACTAACTCAGCTAGCTTACAAAGTTGGTCTTTAATGCAAGGAAGGTTCCTTTTCGAACCATACTTTTTTTTAATTTCGGGGTATTAAATTAGAGTACCTTCACAACAAGATCTAGGCATCGAGAAACAAACTGATTAAATCAAAACCAATCCCCGGCAACGGTGCCAAAATTTGGTGGTTGTCGAGGCCAACCTAATTATAACCATAAATATTTTACACTAAAATAGTGTATAGTGATAAAGGGGTTGAATCTACGGAGATTGGTTCAGTTTTATCTCTATGAAAAATCTCTTTGTAAAAATACATGAAATTGACAATAAAGTAAAAATGGGGGTTTTGATCTTTTGATATACTTGAAAAAAAACTACAATTAAACTAAATTTAAATGAACAATTCAACAAAAACAAGAATATGATATAAAATCAATAAGAGAAAGATGGTTGACTTAAGGTTTCCTCATTTGAACATTTGATGAACATATCATTAGAATCCAATGGTGCAATACTTGTTTTAAATCCTTAATTTGGCTATAGTAATCCAAGAAGCTTGAGGTTACCTAGATTTTTCTTAGTTGTCAAAATGGTTAGAAACGCTCATAACAATTTCCTTAGTCGAAGTCACAATTTCCATTAAGCATGTAATTAGTGAAAGGCAACTAGCATTAAGAACCAAAAAGTCACCAAATCCAAGAGGATTCAAATGCTTTCACTTCCATGTTAGAGAAAATGTTTTTATGATTGTGTGAAGTAAAACCAACTATAAAATCACTTGTTGATTGCTAATTTAAAAATCCTTTACTTAATCAAGAAATAAGCCAACTAATCACCACAACCACATTTAAACTCATGAATAAAAACATACAAGTAGTAATAAGATGTTAAAAACACAAAACATTCTCATATAGATTCAAGAACAAATTCATGGAGTCTTAAACATTCAACAAACATTCAAATGATTTCACCAAAGTCAACCATGTCTAGTTTTGCCTAACATGGCTAAACTCAAGAAAACAAAGTAAGAAAAGATTGTACCAAACATTTAACAAGATTCAAGAGCATAAAGATGAAGTTCTTGATGTGTTATTGGCCTTCAAAATGCTCCAAAATCTCCAGAGAAAGTGCTCCAAAATCGGATGTGCAAGTGTTAAAAGAATCCCACCAAACTTCCTCAAATACAAGCCAAAAGTAAAATCATGAAATTGTCCTTGCAGGAACTCACACGGGCCGCGTGAACCAACTGAGAATGGGCCATTTCCATTTGTTGGACCTACAATGCTTTAGTCCGTTGGCCCAGTTCGAGTCCGTTCAGTTTCTAGCCCATTTTTCTTCAAGCTCTCTCCATTTTAAGCCCAATTTGGCTTACCCAAATGATCAATAACTCACGTAATCGCCTGATCAATAATCTCTGCACACTCAAATATTCTTCCATTTCTTACAAATTTAAAGTTCGTTTCCTCCAAGCCTTCAAATAATAAACAAGCCCACTCCATGTATCATCTCCATAGCTATCATGCCCAAAATCCTTGTTGTCCTCCAAGTCCTATTGCTTCTCTAAGATCCTGATTCGCTAGTCTTCTTAAAATATTCAATTATGTTCACGAAAATATAAAGTACCTAAAATATAACAAAAAGGAAAAAATGCATGAAAATTAGCTAAACTATGAATGAAAAAAATGTTAAAATTAACTATAAAAAGAAGTAAATAAAATTAAACTATCAAGAAGTCACTTATAAAAGAAAGAAACTAGCATTTCATCATGTCTTACTCTTGATGATGGATATATTATAGAGAAGATCAAGCTTCATGTTCTTTGCTATCTTCATCAACTCTCCAAAACCAAGTCGATCAAAGTCTTCAAATTTTATAGTTCTAAACATCCTATGGTTATCATAATCTTTCTAGTTCATGTATTTGGATCTTCTTGGTGATTTTGTTAAAATTATCATAAAAATAAACTAGTTATTTTAAAAGTCTCCCGTTTGGCGTATTTTATAAAAAAGAACGGTTTTAGCTTTTCGAAACTCATTACTGGTATTAGAGCCTCTTATACATGTTTAGAAAGATTTATTTAAGTGTTTGATAACCTTTGGTTTTGAAAAATATGCTTGGTATTTCTTTTGGCAAAGAAGTCACCAGATATATTTTCTACGACAATTTCTTATTTTTATAATTGTAATTTTTATGCAACCATTTTTTCATGTATTAGGTTGTATAAAGTTTCCTTAGAAAAAAAGTGTTCATTATTATATTTGATATATTTTGTTATGTATAAAAAACCATTAGGACCAGTGTGTTGTGTTGGCTGGTTATTAATTTATTCATTAGATGTAATAGATAAATAGATATTTTTTTCATTTGTTTATTATGTATATAATAAATTGGTTAGACTAGTTGTATTTTTTTTTCCAAATGTAACAAGTTGAAGAAATGATCAGTTTGGAGATCACTTAACCACTTGAGACTATAATCCCGACTTTGAGCTTCTACTTTTGGTCTTGGGCTTAATTGTAGTCTTAATGACTTAAATATCACAACCTCTACAACACATGGAGACTTGAAGTTCCTTTTGCATGTAATGGTTGTCTTGGTAAATGGTAGTTTGAAGACCCTTTACATGTGTCTGTGATATCCCCATTTTCAAGGTCAGAAAAGACCTTTTAATTTATGTTTATTTTAAAATAGAGTTTATTTATGACTATAGAATTTGTTCCATAAAAAGTATTTACGAAGAAATGTTTTTCATTTATTAATAAAATTTGGGATGTCATAACTGATACAAGAAATTTAAGCATAAACATAGTCATTACATGCCTTACAATATGTTATTATACTAATGGCCTATATCTCCTTAAAACTCTCATCAGATCACTATCAATATACCTTTGTACCGCTACCTGGGAAACAAAGTAATCGAGTGGGTCAGTGTAACATCCTGTTTCGGATCGTCTAAGATTAGGGTTTGTGGGTTGCAACCCGGGCATGAGGAAGCCTCGGGGTTGCAACGAGTTGCTAGAAGCGTAGGGCATCTCGACACCTTTCCGTGTGTATAAGGTTCATTGGAATCAGAGTTATATCGAGGAAGCTATGGAAGTTTGAAGTTTTGGCAGGATAAGTCCCGTTTTTGAGAAAGGTTGCAGCTGAGTATCCTGGGTGTACGTGTGTGTACGCTTAGTGTACTCATGTGCGTGACTTTTAAGTAGAGCCACCTAGTACGCCTGGCGTACCACTATCTCGATACTTCTTGGTGGCTCCCGGATATATAGAAAAGCGAGACTTATGAGCCTCCTCCAACACTATCTGCCTGATCCCACTAGAAACTGGAACCCCAACCCGACCACACCGGGTCATTAACCCCCGACTATCGGTGACAAACCTATTGATCTCGCCCCTAATCCTATCTTGTTTCTAGTTCTGCTTCCTAACTCCCTCTTCTTGTGCCTCCCGGATCAAACCCAAAAGTGGAGAATCAACGGATACCCTCATACACATCTCTCCAGCTAAAGATCCAGCCAACTTGCGGCTCAGCGCATCCATTACCACATTCTCTTTACACGGATGGTAAAGTATCTCGCAGTCGTAATCCTTGATCTCCAGCCAACTGCGCTGCCTCATGTTTAGATTCGGCTGGTCCATAAGATATCGCAAACTCTTGTGATCTGTGTAAATGGTACAACGGACCCCATAAAGATAATGTCTCCAAATCTTGAGGGCAAACACCACTTCCCCTAACTCCAGGTCATGATTAGGATACCGTGCCTCATGCGGCTTCAGCTACCGCGAAGCAGAGGCAATCACTTGTCCCCTATGCATAAGGACCGCCCCCAAACCAATGATGGATGCATCACAAATTACAATGAAATCCTCGACACCCTCTAGAAGGGTCAACACCACGGCCTTACATAACCTTTAATGCAGCGTATCAAAAGCAAAATGTTGTTTAGGGCCCCATCGGAAATCCACTCCCTTCCGAGTGAGGGGTAATGCGATCTTGGAAAAGTCCTGAATAAATCTCTGATTGTGTGCCGACAATCCCAAGAAACTCCTGATCTCTGAGGGATATTTCGAAACCTCCAACTGCATCACGGCCTTGATCTTGGCCGGATCGACGAAAGGCTGGGAACCTCCAAAGGCTGCATCATGGCCTCGATCTTGGCAGAATCGTTTCGCAAGAACTGGACCTCTCGTAACCAGAACTCACACATCGATGATTTTTCATATAGCGGTTCCTACCTCAATACTCTGAAAAGCTTCGAAGGTGTTCCTTGTGTTGATCTCTGGTCTTGGAATACACCAAGATATCATCAATGAACACAATAACAGATAGGTTGAGCATGAGCCTGCACACCCGATTTATTAAATCCATAAACACTGCAGACACATTGGTGAGCCCAAATGGCATTATTACGAACTCGTAATGCCCATATTGAGTCCGAAACATGGTCTTCTCCACTTCCTCCTCTTTCACCCTCACCTGATGATAGCCAGACCTCAAGTCAATCTTAGAGAACCAAGATGCACCCTGCATGTGATCAAAGAGGTCATCAATCCGCGAAAGTGGATAACGGTTCTTCACTGTTAACTTGTTCAACTCCCGGTAATCAATTCACATCCGGTGTGAACCATCCTTCTTCTTGACGAACAGTATCAGTGCTCCCCACAGTGAACTGCTTGGTCTGATGAACTGCTTGCCTAATAGCTCCTGAAGCTGAAAGGATAACTCCTTCATCTCGAGCAATGCCAAGCGGTGTGACGCCTTGGCAATCGGAACCACACTTGACACTAGATCAATCATGAACTCAACCTGCCTCTCGAGAGGCACACCGGGTAACTCCTACGGGAATACATCGGCAAACTCGCTAACAACTAGCACATCTAAAACTGAGACCTGCTCCCCTACTCGAGTATCAACGGCATAAGCACGATAACCCGCACATCCATGCTATATATATTGTCGAGCACTGGCTACCAAACAAAACCCTGAACCAACCCTGGTACCCTCTCCATAGATAACCATTTCTCCCCCACTTTAGGTTCGAACTACTACTCACTGGCCCTCGCAATCGATCATGACACCAAACTTGCTCAGCCAATCCATCCCCACTATCACACATACATCCCCTATGAGGATAGGGATCAAATCTATCGGGTAAGGCACCCCCGAGGATCTCCAATACACAACCCTGATACACTCTGGATGCAGAAAACTCGTGTTCGTTGGAGATAGAAACCTGCAACGGACACTCTAACTCCCTAATAGGCATATCAAACTCCCTACCGAACATATGGGATACAAAATACCGACTATCACCCAAGTCAAAAAGCACAAGAGCAGGAAAAGAGTTCACTAGGAAGGTACCTAACAGAATCATAAATATAAGCATACCATAAAATAATCGATATAACAATAAATATAAACATAACCGTCATGAAATCAGGCACTTCCCTAGCCTCCTTCGTTGTGAGCTGAAAATCACAAACTCGAGTCCTCGGGGGTTCCGCCATTCCCTGGCTCCCATCCATGATCCTCAAAGTAGCCGGCTCTGGAGCCTACGCCAGTCTAGCAGCAAGCATGGGACAGTTGGCCTTCATATGGCCAACCTGGTCGCAGTGATAGCAAATCCTGGTGATGGGTACTGGAGCTTGTTGACAGCATTCCCTTGCAATGTGGCCCTTCCTGCCACATTTGTGGCATCTAGAAGAAGATCGGCAAGCACCATCATGAACATTGTCGCACTTCCCATAAGTGCGGCCCCTCTAATTCCCAGATCTCACATCAGCGGCCTTAAACGGCTTCACCACAGGCTACAACTGCGTCGGGGCCTTCCTCTGCTCCCTTGTATGGAGCTTCATCTTGATCTCCCGCCGCCTGGCGGCCTCCTGCAACTCCACCAGTGTACCATAGCGTTGTGTATACACAAATCGACAGATGTCCATCTTGAGCATGCTCAAGTACCGGGTCATATGAGCTTGCCCAGAAGCAGCAAAATCAGGGAAAAACATGGCTCTCTCTGTAAACATCTTGGTGATCTCCATCATCGACTCGGTCCCCTCTCTCAAATCGAAGTACTCTTGAGCCAGCCTCTCCCACTCCACCAATGGAACATACCTCGAGCGGAACATCTCAAAGAACTGCTCCCATTATATTGTAGCTCTCTACTCTGGATTGTAAGAACTAGTAATCAGTCTCCACCAATCCTTCGCTCTGGTTCTAAGAAGGTTCAGAGCGTACTTGACCCTCTGGTCAGCTGGGCAGCAGCAAGGAAAGAAACATCCCTCAACATCTGACAGCCACCTCATGGCAATGATCGGATCCTAAACCCAGTGAAACTCTGGGGGCTTCGTATTGTCGAATTCCTAGTACTGGAAGGCTCTCCCAGCACCAATCCCTAGCGCAGCAGCAGTTGCGGTGGCTGCAGCAATAGTAGTCTCCAAAAGTGCAGCGTCTCGATCAACAAAGAACTCCATCATGGCGATCTTAATAGACCCAAACAACTTGGGTATCTTCCCCCAGAAAATAGAAACAACCTCCTCATTAATTATCTCCCTAACCCGGTCCTCAGTCATTCCTGGCCCATCATGGCCACCTGCTCTGGCTCCTGATCCGGATCCTAACAACAAATGTAACCACACTCATATTTGCCTCATAAGATCATCACAATAACCCTAACCACACTCACCAAAATGTGTATACACCCTATTCTCACTTCCTAGAGAAAGGCTAGAAATCCCTCAATTGGTCGACTGACCCCACATAACTCATCCATGAAACTTCCGCCAACCCTGTAGCACTCGTGTATGCTAATCATACATAACAGTGGATTCTACAGACAGTCGAATACTTGATTCTACCCTAAGCCCATAACCAAACAAGGAACAGGAAATAAGGCTAAATCAAACATTCTCAGGCTATAAAATCTTATTTATGTATAATTTTGATGCATACACTAAGCAACTACAGTACTAATGTCAATGTCATATAAAGGAAACCCTAGGCTATTAAGCATCATAAAATCAAGCAATTCTATCATGTGATTCCTGAAGATCCCTAGCCTATCACTAGCATGATGTTCTAACATATCATAATATCAAATAATAGTGTGGTAATTTGGGGTCTACTTACTGGCTCCGGCTGATTATACACATCACATCCTTTCTTGATTATTTTTTAAAACAATTTTTGAAAATCATTTTTAAAACGTTTGCAGTTCCTTAGTTTGAGACCAGATTCACACGGGTGTTACTCCAATTCGCTCAAACCAAGGCTCTGATTCCAACTTGTAACATCTCAAAAATCACAACCAATTTAAACTTTTTAAATCAACCCATTTACTAATAAAAGTGTTTACAAAACCGTTGTTTCTAAAATACTATTTAGAATAGTCTCCCAAGATCAACAACATAAAAATCAGGATATATACGGTCACGACTTCGCCTTCCCACGATCCTCAAAATTACCTGAATCCATAACCAAAAAATATAACCGAACACTTAGTTAGTTTCCCTTAAAGTACCACCACACAATACACATATCATATACAAACAAGCATGTTGGGTCCAATTAGTCATCAGAATGGAATACCCCCGGGTCCACAACCATCAATCTGGATTACCCTTGGCCTAATCAGTCATCAGACTGGAATGCCAATATACAACATGTCCACTTAGTCATCAGACTGGAATACCAATATACAGTGGGCCCACTCAGTCATCGGACTGGAATACCCTCGGGTCTACTCAGCCATCGAGCTCGAATACCCCCTGTCTGTTAACTCATACAAAATGCAGTAAATTCTCAACCCAACACAATATGTCGACATGTAACAGATAACAAACAAAATCAACAGACAGATAATGATGCAGCCAGAAGTCACAAGTAGTCCTACAGATCTACCGGATCTACACATATCAACAAGTATCATAATCATATAGGCCTATCCCATACTCAACCTATCATAAATCAATGTATAATAGGATATCAATCCAATAGGTTGGCCTTGGTGCCTTTGACCCGTAAATACAATGAGGAAAACTCACCTCATAGTCTGATGAAAAGATGAATGATAAACTTATCCAACTATCGGCTCTATATGTCACCTATTCAACAGATAGAGACCAAGACTCAACTTTACCTCAAAATACCCTTAAGTAAAACTTAGTCAACCTTGTTCAAAGTCAAATTCAATAGGTTAAGAAAATTCAACCTAAACCGAGTACATCCAACGTACTCGGCTCGTACGCCCCCGTACACACGATCCAGGTCGGGGCTCGCTTAGGCGTACGTCGGGCGTTCGACAAGCTACACCCAGCATACGCGATGGCTTAACAACTTCATTTTGAGGACTTATTTACTTAAACCACTACATCTAAATCTCAATCTTAGTCCCAAATGGCATCCCAAACCATAAAGTATCCAACTTTATGATTCTACATATCTAAATCAAGCCCAACAACAAAACCCTAGCTTATCTGAACCACTAAAGCTCTTAATGGCTTGCATGAAATAATCTCAGGGGCCAAGACCATATTTTTATGACTCAATACATGTAAATACGTCCAAAAGGACGATTCAAACGTTCTATACCATGCCATATAAAAGAAAGTCCATATTTGGGGACAAAACCTCATATTATATTCATGCAAGCTAGATCTAGCAACTTAATCATCAAGGTGGGAACTTTTTACCTTCTGAAGATTGAGAATGATGCAAGACTTCCATATCCAGGCTTGCTTCTAGCTTCTAAGGTTCCAACACCTTCTTCCTCCTTTGGAACACAAGAAAACACACTCAAAGGTCTCAAAATGCAATAAAGAGGGTTAGGGTTTGCAAGAAAACGTCTCAAATGATGGAGGTTGGAAGTGGGATGAGGGGATGGGATGTAAGGTTGAATATATATGGTCCAAAACCTTTGGATTTGGGTTTGATTCCAGACGAGTTATGCCTGACGTACGCATAGTACGCCCAACATAGGCCAAACGATGCTGCTTCCTATTAGAGGGACTTACACCAGCGTATCAGGCTTGTACGCCCAATGTAAGTGCCTTTTCCTCACTTTTTACAAAAATTCCACTATTAGCCATTTTCAACCTTTTCGATGCTCAATGGCTAAAATGAAAATAATCTTCATGCTTAAGGTCAAAATTAGAAGTACCTCATCATTGGGATGTTACATTACACCAATTTAGAGGTATGTTCAAAAATCTCACAAACATGCATAAAAGTGGGTTAAATGATTTCAAAATCTCAACCACCGCACTTCAATAATATAAGACACCCATGGTGCTATACCATTTAGCCATTAAAAAACATGACTAGTTATATTAGATGATCCAGAGTGGATGCTTAATCCAAAATCACTTGTGTAATCCACATGCTCCAACAAATGTACGAAAATTTTAGAGTCAGACGGATGTTTTAGAATTGAACTAAATGACGACCTCTACAATGATCCACCGGAAATCACTTTTCGATAGTCGGTTGAAAATGAAAAATCAAAATAGGGAGCATCGTCATCAGAAAGAAACGTTGTTGATGCAATTGTCATGCAGGTACTTTCGGAAAAGCTTGATAGTTTTGAAGTCTATTTTCTCTAGAGAAAAAAATTAGACTTCAAAACTGAAGCGCAATGGGAACAACTAATGATGACCAATATGCGAATTTCCGTACCCCCCACCCCCTCCCCTCGCCGCGACTAGGGCTTTCAATGGAAATTCTCGAAATGTTTATTAGAACTCCAACTAAAAATTTGTGCATAGTATGAGGATTAATAATTATTATTTACTTTTATCAATGTAATTTTTTAGAGTAAAATAGTTTTAAATTTTTATGTATTTTTTTAGTTTTATTAATGTAATTTTTGTGTGTTTTATTAATGAAATTTTTATTTAGTCTTTAGATATAGTGATTACTTTAAACTAGTTGTGTGAATTTTTTTCTTTTTTTAAAAGAATTAAATATGAAGGTGGAAATATTTGAAGAGTTTGAATTTATACGAAAAATGATAAAGTATTGACTTATTAAATTTGAAGTGCTTTTTTTTTCTCTTTAAAATTTAAATAAATTAACTAATGAAACTAATAATGAGAGTTTAAGTTAGGAGTTTTAAAATTCGAAGGTAAGTTCATTAATGAAACTATTATCCGTTTATATTACATTTATTGTAATTATTACATTTAAAACTATGGAGAATTTATTAAAATGGAAAAACACCATAAAATAATATGTAGAAAAAAATAATTTAAAATAACCATAAAATGAAAGGTAATAAAATGAATGAGAATATAGCATGTGACAAAAAAAGTCTTTATTTATTAGAGTATATGTCATATTAAAATAATCAATAATAAAATGATATATATATATATATATATATATATATATATATATATATATATATATATATATATATATATATATATATATATATATATATGGAATATCAGGTGAAAATAGAGGAGAATATTTATACATACCTCTCAGAATGCTTAATGTATCTCTATGTAAGTGTAATACTGTTTATATACTCCTATGATGTGATGATTTATATGAATAAGAGAATATATATAGTAGCATGCAAATGGAGGTGAAGTAGGTGCATTGATATAGCAACACTTGTTGAGTAATAACCATCCGGAAATAGACTTATTATGGCAATTAACTTTTCAGTTTGTTCACATCTGGGTAACTATCTTTTTTTTTGTACACATCTAGGTAACAAACTTTTTGGAAGTGTTCACATATGATCATTATGACCGACTGTAGCAGGTTATATCCGGTCATAACTGGTTATAATGGCTATGTGAACACTTCCAAAAAATTTGTTAACTAGATGTCTACAAAAAAAAAGATAGTTACCCAGATGTGAACAAACTGACAAGGTAAGAGTAAATTAGACGAATGGTCCCTATGGTTTGGGTAATTTGTGCATCTGGTCCCTAACTTATTTTTTAACTCGGATGATCCCTATTGTATATTTTTGTTGTGCATTTAGTCCCCGTCTTTCCTCAAAAGACTATTGTTCCCTTTTTAATTAATTTTTTTAATTAATTTTCTTATTTATGTATTTATTTTCTATAAATTAAAAAAAAAAGTTAATAGATCTCACAAATCTGTATCTCCTAAAGATGAAAAAGAAATAGAAGTTGAGCCGGATGAGAGATGGGATGGTGACTGGTGGGACCCAGTTCAAATTTCTTAAATGTGGTTTTAGATTTAGGGTGAGTAGATACAAATATATGAGGTCTATTAATATTTTTAAATATATAAAAAATAAATACATAAATAAGAAAATAAATTAAAAATGACACAATAGTCTTTTGAGGTAAGACAAGGACCAAACACATTACAAAAATAAACAGTATGGATCATATGAGTTAAAAAATAAGTTAGGAACTAAACGCACAAAATACCCAAACCATAGGGACCATTAGTGTAATTTACTCTTACCTTTTCGGTTTGTTCACATATGAGTACCTATCTTTTTTTTTTGTACACACCTAGGCAACGAACATTTTCGAAGTGTTCACATATGACCATTATGACCAGTTATGATCGGATGTTACCTGCTACAGTCGGTCATAATGTAACTACCCAATTTTCAAAAGAATTTTTTTTTCATTTTTAAATAATCAAAACATTTCCAATAAACCACAAAATTTCAAGAACAATTGTTTTCAAATTCATAACATCAACAATTTTATTTGAAATATCATAGTGTCCCATAAAAACGCACGAGAGAGTGCATGTCACGCCATCAAGCCTTGTCGTTGCCCTTTGGCTCAGAAGTACCTGAAACAAACCAACAAATTGTATGCTAATGCTTAGTGAGTTCCCCAGAGCATACCCCACACAATCCACATAATCACAAAATCCATATTAGCTATAAAAGCTACATAAACAATATAAGCAATGCATACAAACATATAAGGATGTCGTTGGCTCCCCCAGGTTCTTGCTCTAGGATGCCATGGGCTCCCGACATGGTCTTACACCTAAGTGCCATGGGCTTCCCCCATGGTCTTTAATAGGATAACCATTAGCTCCCTACATGGTCTTACATCGAGGTGTTATTGGCTCTCGCATGGTCTTTAATAGGAAAGCTATGGGCTCCCCACATGGTCTTACATCTAGGTGTGATAGACTCTCCCATGATCTTCCATACAAGTATACCACATATACAACTTAAATACCTCCTAGCACATAACCAACTAACATGCCACATAACACTACATCAACTAGTGTACCACATATCATAAAACAGGTCGGCCTTTGTGCCTTCGGCCTATTGGTATGGTGAGGAGACTCACCTCTATCTACTGAATCTGAAAGCTGCTCTCCTAATAGTCCGTGAACACCCATGCTGAACAATAATATCATTACCCTAGGTTAGGGCTGAACATAATCCAACTGAGGAACCCAAACCCTAAGTCCTTTCACAATGGCCCAAAAAGTCTTCCTTTTCTAATGGGCCTAAGGTCCGTGTCCAAAATCATTAATGGGCCTCATGGCCCGATAAATCCCAACCATAGTAACCATGCCCAAAAAAGATAAGTCGGGCCACTAACTCAAAACGTGACCAGGCCCAAAGTGCTTACAAGCCCAAAATAAGTCTGAGCCCATCTGAGGTGTGTACGCCTTGGGTACCACTCTAGTATGCACAGTGTACTGAGTCCCTGAGATGTACGCGCTGCGTACTCTAAGTTACGCCCAGCGTACAAACAGTTTACGCACCTTCTTCATTAAGTGCTTAATAATCGATGTTCTAACGTCTAAAATCAGATCTGGGCTCATTAAGACGTACTAGGACATAAAGTTGGCAACTTAATGCCCTTGCATGCTATATGGAACTTAAAAACTTCATTCTTCACATTAGGGCTTCATATAAAGTTTTAACCTCATGAATGGTGTCTAAATACTCTTCAAGCTAGCACCTTTATGCATCTAGCATGCTCATAAAGCTCAAATCTAACCATTTGAGTGTCTGGAGTTGCTCAACTCTCAAGAGAAGGTCCAAAACCAACTAAAGGGACAACATAGAAAACCCTAGCTAGATCTAATGAATAAGATGGCAAGATCAAGATTATATACCTCTAGAAGCTCTTCAAGGTGAACTAGATGCAGATTCTTGAAGCCCAATGCCACTACAAGCTTTCTTAGCAATTCCTTCTTCTTGAATGTACTCTAAAATGGCCACAAATACACACCTTAAGCTCAAAAGCACTCTCACAAGTGATCTCTGGTGTAAAAGGGCAAAATGAGGCTATGGAGGCTGATTAGGGTTTGTTCCAAGAGGCTTAAAGGTGTTTAAATAGGTGTCAAGTCCTAGAATTAGGGTTTTGGCCCTCTGTCGCGTATGCTCCATGCACTTATACGTATACCCTACGTACGCGACCAACCTCTGTGTTCATGCATCCTTAGTACGCTGGGCGTACTCCTGGAGTATGCCCCGTGTACCAAGGGACCTTTTATGCCATCTTTTCCATTTCAAGGGTCCAAAAAGTAATACCTGATTTGGAATGTTACGACTCTCCCCCACTTGGACTAGACTTCGTCCTCGAAGTCAATAGATGCAAATAGATCGGGGTGATGCTCTCGCATCTCGTCCTCCAGCTCCCATGTCTATTCGGAGCCTCTTCGATGTTGTCATCGCACCTTCACCAGCTTCACCTCCTTGTTATGAAGAACCTTAGTCCTCCTATCCAAACCAGAAATGGGTCTTTCAATGTAGTTCAGGCTCTCATCAACCTGAATGTCGTTCAATAAAATAATTGTGGCATTGTCAGTGACACACTTCCGAAGCTGAGACACATGGAAGGTTTTGTGAATCTGGCTAAGCTCGTCCGCCAGATCCAAACAGTAAGCAACATTCCCCACCCGGGAAGAAATCCTGAATGGACCAATGTATCGAGGCCCTAACTTGCCCCTCTTCAGAAACCTGATGACTCCCTTCCATGGCAACACCTTCATCAAAACAAAGTCCCCCACTTGAAACTCAAGATCCGATCGGCGTCGGTTAGATTAGCTTTTCTGACAGCTCTATGCGACTCGCAGCCGGTCGCGCACTTGTTGAATCAACTCGGTAGTCCTGAGCACCACCTCGGTGCTCCCCATGACTCGGTGTCCAACCTCGCCCCAAAAAACATGGGTCCTACACCTCCAACCATACAACATCTTGAACGGGGTTCGGTCGATACTAGCATGATAACTATTGTTATATGAAAACTCTGCTAGCGGGAGCTATGTATCCGAACTCCCTCCAAAGTCCAATACACCTGCTCGAAGCATATCCTCCAATGTCTGGATCATCCTCTCACACTGGCCATCTATCTGGGGGTGGTAAGTCGTGCTGAAATGTAATTGAGTGCCCAGTTCCTCGTGTAACTTCCTCCAGAATCTAGATGTAAATCAGACATCCCGGTCAGAGACCACTGACACTGGCATCCCATGCCTAACCATCACCTCTCGCACATAAATATCCACTAATTTTTCAGCGGAGATGCTCTTAGAGATTGAAATAAAGTGGGCACTCTTCGTCAACCTATCCATAATAACTCATATGACATCCACATCCCTCGCTGTCCTTGGTAACTTCATGATGAAGTCCATGGTGATTTGTTCCCATTTTCACATAGGAATGGGTAACGACTGAACCTTGCCGTGAGGCCTCTAATGTTCGGCCTTGACCTTCCTGCAGGTCAAGCAACGCTGCACGAACCATGCAATCTCCCACTTCATGTAGGGCCACCAGTAAGTCAACCTCAGATCCCTTTACATCTTTGTGGCCCCCGGGAGAATAGAGAACTTCGATCTGTGTGCCTCCTCTGGGATCTTTGTGCCGACTCCAGGATCTTCTGTCTCACACCCCCGGTTACCGGTATCCACACACGGCCACACTGTGTCATAAGGCCTCGGCTATCCTGAACAAACAAGGGAAACTGACCCCGAATCCGCTCTATCTTCCAGTTCTCTTTCTTCAAGCCCTCCAGTTGAGCCTTCTCTATCCTATCTAGCTGTGGAGAGACCACCGTCATCCACAAACAAACGTTCCTGGCCGGAGAACCCCCCGTCTTGCGGCTAAAGGCATCGGGCACCATGTTGTCCTTCCGTGGATGATACAAGATCTCGCAATCATAATCTTTCAGTACATCCAACCACCTCCTTTGTCGCATGTTTAGGTTCTGCTAATCCATCAAATACTTCAAACTTTTGTGGTCAGTGAAGATGGTGCACCGAAATCCATACAAATAGTGCCTCCAAATCTTGAGGGCAAACACCACTGCCCCTAATTCCAGGTCGTGAGTGGTGTAGTTCGCCTCGTGAGGCTTCAACTGCCTCGAGGCGTATGCGATCACCTTTCCTCTCTGCATCAATACGGCGCCTAACCCCGAGATTGATACATCACAGTACACTACGAAATCATCCAGCCCCTCAGGTAGTACGAGAATCGAAGCCTCACATAACCTCTATCTCAGGGTCTCGAAAGCCGACTGCTAATCCGGGCCCATCGAAATGGCACATTCTTCTTGGTCAGGCGGGTCAAAGGCACCGCAATCTTGAAGAAATCATGGATAAATCTCTGATAGTACCCTGCTAGACCCAAAAAGCTATGAATCTCAGATGCGCTCATCGGTACTTCCCATAGCATCACTGCCTCAACCTTGGCTGGATCCACCGTAATACCCTCCTGGTGGATGATGTGCCCCAAAATTGCACCTCTCGCAACTAGAAATCACACATTGAGAACTTGGCATAAAGCCTTTACGTTCTCAGTGTCTCCAATACCTCCCTCGGATGCTGCTCATCCTGCTCCTTGGTCTTAGAATAGACCGGGATATCATCAATAAAAACGATCACCGACCGATTCAGCATCGGTCTACACACCCTGTTCATGGGATCCATGAACGTTGTTGGGGTATTGGTGAGCCCGAATGGTATCACCACAAACTCATAGTGCTCGTACCGAGTCCTGAAGGTTGTCTTCGGTATATCCTGTTTGCTGATCCTCATGTGATGGTACCCCGACCGAAGATCAATCTTGGAAAACCAAGATGCACCCTACACCCGATCAAACAAATCGTCTATCCATTGGGGTGGATAACGGTTTTTCACCGTTAGTTTGTTTAGCTCTCGATAACCGTGTGACCCATCCTTCTTTTTCACAAACAGGGTCGGTACTCCCCAGAGGGAACTACTCGGACGAATAAACCCTCGGGAAAGACATCCCGGAATTCCTGTACAACTTGTACACTGCCCAAATCTGTCATGTTCTAAACCCTCGTATCTGAGATACAAGCCAAAAATCCAAAACAACCCTAATGAAGCCATCTCCTAGCTCTCATAGTTGAACAGAGGGTTGGCCCCTCTGAGTCCCTCTCTCCGTGAATAACCAGTTCTCCCTTACTTGGGGTTCGAACCCTCACCAGCTAATGCTCGCAATCGATCATCGCCCCATTAGCTCCCAACCAGTCCATCCCGATGACCACCTTCAGCCCTCGCAACGGTATCAAAAATAGATCAACACGAAGCCTCTCCCCAAGCATATTCTGGACATAGTCCCGATACACCCTCACAACACTCACAGTGCGGTCATTCATAATCTCAACCTCAAGCAGGGAATCCAAAGTCCCTGGTATTGGATTAGATGTCTAAGCCCATAACTATTATTGATATGTACTCGACCTGAGAGTAACATGGTCCATTTGGGTTGCATGGCATCAAAACAATTGGATAGACAAATGAGAAAAGTTTATTTATGATTTATATTAATATATTATAAGTTCTAATATATTAATATGAAATCATATTATTTAATTAGTATTGATCAAGAATTAATTTTGAATTATTTTTGTGATCGAAAGAGACTAATTAAATATATGGGGATTGATTATATGAATCATTCATTCTTATATATGTGGGCTTGTGATCTACTGTCCTTCGTGTTGGGCTGAACCCACGTGGTAACCCATGGATACTTCATGGAGGTTAAAACCCATGGATTATGAAGGAGATGGAAAGTCATGCACATTAGGGTTTACATGGTGTAACCTTAATGAGCGACACTATATAAAGGATCCCATGGTTCATGAAATGGTACTAGTAGATACACATAGTGAGGGCAAGGGCCGATTTCATAGGGAGAACCAAAGTAACCTTCTTCTCAAGTTATTCCATTTGTTGGTGGTGTTATGTGATTCCATTTGAAGCTTTCACACTATTGGGGCTAAGCTCTTAAAGGTTCAAGACTTCAAGCTTCATCAAAACTTATGTCATCTAACTAGACTTTTGTAGTATAGTTGCTCCATAATATGCTGGTTATGATGATGCTTTGGAATTTTGTATATTTGCATGTATAGTAGTGAAAACATAGATCCAAGGCACATAGGGTTGCATGCACACCATAGGAGTGTTAGAATGCTCAAAACCCATAAGTGGTATCAGCCCCTAGGCTTGGTTTTCAATTATACTTGATGCAATTGCTGAAAAATAGAAAAACTGGCTTTCTGAACAGTGAACTCACCGAGTCCAAGGCAAAATCTGACCAACTTGCTGAGTTTGTTCATTCACTCGACGAGCTGGAGTCCCAGAGTGTAGATTTTCGACTTTTAAGGCTGGAATTGGACTAGAATCATTACCCTAAGCCATTTTTGAACTTATAAACTTGTTTTTGATGTGGTAATGATCATTCTAATCCAAATCAAAAGATAATTGTCAAAAGTTTCATGTTTTGTATTAGGTTAATGGTTAGGCAAATTACATGAAAATTGTTTGATTTGAATTGTCTTGTTCATATGAGTTTAATCTAGATCACAGTTTTTCTTGACATATTTGTTTGTTTATTAGATGATCTAAATGGTCTTTAATGGATTCCACAACTTGTCCTCAAGTTATGGCAAACCAAAAGTCTTTCTTGTTAATGAGTCTTAAAAAGTCATCAGTTATGTTTTTGAAGAGTTTTTCCCATAGATTGTTTTATTACATACATAACTTGTCCTCAAATATGGATTTTTAAGAGTCTTGTCATTAAAAGCCATATTAAACTCATATGTTATAGATTCCAAAAGTTTTTGAATTGTTCAAACCTTTCCCTCATGTTTTGGAAATTGTAAAGTTACACTTTTGAATACTTTAGTTCCAAACCCTAGAATTTTAAATAGTTTAAAGTTCAACCCTTATACTATTATAATATTATAGGTTATATATATATATATATATATATATATATATATATGTATGTATGTATGTATGTATAAGAGTAAAAGTCAGTCTTACCGTTAGTAAGCATCATTCACGAAGCCGGTCTATAAGGGGGTTATAAGGTCAGTGCCTATAAAATGGCGATTTAATGGGTGTCCACTCTCACCCACCACTTCGTTGACTGGTGGAGGGTCGCTAGCCGGATGGGTAGGATAGGACTCTAATTCTCCCTTCATTAAAAATATAATGATAAATATAACGTAACTAAACACTTATAAATTCCCAATCTTAGTTACTTTAGGAAAATGTGAATATGGTGCTAACCCGTGAAATTACACTTTGTACCTTACCAAGTCGTTGGTGGAGGGTGTGTGGTTAACCGGCACACTAACATGGACTAGTAAGAGTGGAAATGGGTAACTAAATGTTTATCATAGATTGGTGGAGCGTGTGTAGTTAACTGGCACATTGATTAGGTAATAAAGTTAAGGGTACCAAGTTAATTTGCATGGTTATTCACACCTTGTTTGTGATCCTCGGCATCCCAGTCACAAATTTGAGAGGTCACAACCGAGATTTAAACATGCCATTGAAAAGTTCAATAAATCTCAAAAGATCTAGGAGTTTCAATCCAATTAAAACCTAATACCTATTTTGTTTTTCAAGGTGGAAATTGGTGAATCGTCATTCGCCTACCTTCAAATACTTTATAGCTTGGATTACGACATCCCTCTTCCAAGTTATACAATATTGGTTGGGTCCTAGCCTTAATATTTCATATTGGGTGTTATATTAAGTACTTAAATCAACTAACTTGAATTTCTCCCATTATAGATGTTTGGTTCAGACAACTATGGTCTTCCCAAATCCCTTGGAATAAGCTTTCCTACTGAAGATGATGTCTCGCGGTTAGATCATGGAAATCATACTTCTCTTCCTCCACCTCCTCTAATTAATCTCCCTGACCCATAAGCTCGAAGACTTGTAAAATTCAAGGTCGCTCAAGCCCTACCTGCAATGAAACACGAAGATGGAAGGCTTTTCTATACTCAGGTCTTGTAGATGAAGTCACATATCGACTGGCTGAGAGTGTTCGGTGTCGAAGTCTAAAGGAAGATGGTTGTTGACTGGGTTCTTCAATCATTTCCTGAGTCATATATGAAGGGTTTTGGTATAATAAAACATCCTATGGTGTACATACAACCCTAAATACCTTGGATCTATGTTTTCACTAATTATACATGCGAAGGCGTTTCCAAGGTATTAAACCTATAACTAGCATGCAATTTGTCATAAACAATACAAGATACTAGTTAGAGTAACATACTTTTCATGTGGCTTGAAGTCTTGATGTATTTTGGTGTTGCTTGAAACACTTTGGCCTTTAAGAACTTAGTTCCCCAAGTGTTGCACCTCAAATGGAATCACAACTCACCTAGGACAAAGGTGACTCTTGAGAGAGAAAATCCATGCACCAAAAACATCATCATTCTCTAAGAACTTCTTGTAGAGCTACAAGTGGCGATTTTGGGCAATGCACTACATATTTATATGTAGTATTCCAAGGGTCATGGGTATAACCCAAATCCATACCCATGGGTTTTATGATCCATGGTTCATGTGGCCCAACTCTTTATGTAACCATACATAAACTTGGTCCAACATGGATCATAAGCCCAACACATATAAATATAACTAATTACCATAATTAGTCCCCATAGATTTAATTATTCTCCTTTTGATCACAAAATTAATTCTAAATTAATTCTTGATCAATACTAATTAAAACATATGATTTCATATTAATCTATTAGAACTTATAATATATTAATAAATCATATATAACCTTCTCTCACGAGTCCATCCTATCAAATTGTCCTGATGTTATGCAACCCAAATAGACCATGATACACTCGGGTCAAGTACACACCAATAATAGTTATGGGCTTAGACATCTAATCCAATAGTCTCCCACTTGGATAAGTCTAAAACTATTGTTGCATATGAATCCAAGATCCCGACTAGCAATCATAGCTCTTAAAAGCCGTTGTCGAACTGTGACCTAGTCAATGATGTGTCCATTAGATTACGGATCATATATTCCTCCATTCTAGATATCATATAGACACATAAACAAGAATTGATGGGTTTTAGGTAAAACAAATAAACTATAAAAACAATTCCTAAGTTCACATGCAACCTACTTTGGATCTATGTTTTAACTATTGAACATACAACTTTGAATTGCAAAACAAGAACCCTAGAGGAGGAGGATAATATGGAAATTAACAAACTAGGGTTAGGAGTTACATACCTTTCAATTGTTATAGTAAACAATTGACAATTCCCTTGATCTTGATCTTGATCTTCTTGGAAGCTTAGCACCACAAGTGTAATGCCTCTAATGGAATCACACCAAAACTAGCAAGAAGGAAAGTAGAAGAGAGAGGGGAGAGGGAGTATGCAAAATCTCGGCCTTAGGGTTTCTTCAAAAGAAAGTGTAACAAAAAATGTGAACCAAGAGGCTCCTTATATAGCTGAGGGATCTAGGGTTTATGGAAAAACCCTAATGCTCCTTGCTTAGGGCCTAAGCAAACCCAAGGGCCTTATCCAAGCCACCATGGACGAAATCATTAGGGTTTCCCCTATATATTTCGTCCACCCTCTTCCAAGGGGGTTCTGGAGCCTTCCACTCAACTATTAGATAATTGCAAACTAGTCCCTACACTTTATAATTAATACTTTTAACCCCAAAATTAATTCCTGGCTAACTATTAATTAAACATAATAATTCCTAATTAATATATTAATCTTTTAACATATTAATAAATCATTTATATTAATTTATTAATCTTATAATAAATTAATATCTCTCCTTTCATAATTTCCTTTGTCCGGTTGCTAGGTTGGAGGGCAACCCAAAAGGATTGTGTTGCTATCAATTCAAGTATATACCAATTATAGTTATGGGCTTAGACACCTAATCCAACAAGAATATGTCAACACGATGGGTTACAAACCTCAAGTCGTGTGCTAGTGATAAACAATACCCTTGATTACTTCTTGAAACTTTTCAAGATCTTTAAGACTCCTACTGGCTTCTTGACATATAAGCTTCCCTTGTCAAGAACCATTCCTTGACGAAGCAAATATTCAAGAGTTAGTGCGGATTCTTATCAAGACAAACACTTTACACAATTGGCCTTAGTTGGTGTTTGTTTCATCCAAAACATCACAACTTACCAATTTCAAATGTACAAGAGTAAGAAAACATTTTACTCTACATTTGACAAGTATTTTAAACCTTTCTAAGATTATGTCACTAAAGATACAATCTTGGAGTATCACTCTAATACTTGTTTTTGAACGAAGTATGATTCATCTTCTTGATTTAACCATTTCAACAATTCACGATTCCTCTTCTTAGTCAAACAAACGTAGTAAGATGTCCTTAGAGAATCAAATTGATGGGTTTTGAGCATTCTAACACTCCCATGGTATACATGCAACCCTATAAACCTTGGATCTATGTTTTCTCTATTATACATGCAAATATTTAATATTCCAAGGTTTCATCCTAACTAGCATAATATGAAACAACTATACTACAAAAGCCTGGTTAGATGACATACCTTTTGGTGTAGCTTGAAGTCTTGAACTTTAAGATCTTAGCCCTAATAGTGTGGAAGCCTCAGGTGGAATCATAAATCACCAAAAACACCTTGGAAATCTTGAGAGAATAGTAAGCACACTAGAAATTGGCCCACTCTTTTTTTCTCACACACTAGTGCCATTTCATGTGCCAAAGACCTCTTTATATAATATGGAGGATTAGGGTTTCATCCATGTAAACCCTAATATCCATGACCTTTCATTTCCATAGGATCCATGGGTTAAAACTCCATGGACTATCCATGAAAGCTTAGCCCAACCTAAATGAACTTGGCCTATGCTATATATATAAGAGTCCATATTTAATCAATTCCTTTTGATCACTAAATTAATTCTTGATCAATACTAATTAAATAATATGATTTCATATTAATATATTAGAACTTATAATATATTAATATAAATCATAAACATATGATTCTCAAAAGACTATCCATATAAATTGTTCCGATGAAGTGCAACCCAAATGGACCTTGCTACTCTCGGGTTGAATACATACCAATAATAGTTATGGGCTTAAACACTAATCCAACACAATTGTGATATGGTTTCATAATCACTAAGATAATCATAAAACAAGATTCTCAAGTACTCTCCCATCTTTTAAGAATGGAGAAACTTTTATCTTTCTGCCTAATTTCATTCTACTTATTCGTCCTGTCATACATTGAAACTTTTTCAATTTTTTCAGAATTACACTTAAACTTGTAAGCATAACCATATTTACTAAACTTTAGTAAATCATGACGAATAGTCTTATCGTGCTATGTGGTGGACCTGACCAGCGCACATTGAAGCGTACCTGATCCCCTAATCCTTCACTTGACTCACATATACATGTGAACAAGGAATTAGTCTTAATTTTCCAAAGATGAAAATTCTCATTTATCATACAATAAAGGTTGCATGATTCCAAGTTTCTATCCAACTGAAACTTGGGTGATGAGAATATTTCCTTATTTGGTAAATTATGACACTACTACAAACGAAAGAATCAAATTCATTTTCCAATAATGCTATCAATGGAATCACATAAACAACAATTTTTCACTATGCCATTGTAAGGATATTTAAAATAAATAAAAATTAAAACCTTTTCTTTTATTTTAAAACTTGCGGAAAAAACTTATCCTTACAATGCAAATGCATATGAAAACAATGTTGTTATTTATTCCTAGGCAACCTATCACAACTCTCAAGCAACAACTCAAAATTCTGATCACCGAACCATGCGATTGAAATCCATCTTTGCAATCAGAATCAACATGTAATAATAGTCTCCCAATAGGAACTTAATAGAGTCAGATAGTGGACTTTACCCGAAGTATAGTCAAACTTTTTGACTTTGCCATCCTAATGATATTTTAGGTAAATAGGGCAGCTTCGCAACCAATGTGCCTTCCTTTGGCAATAGAAACATATGGACTCTTTGGGAATGGTACACGGGACTATCTCAAACTTAGCCTTTCTCTTTACCATTTGATCAACTGAGTTGACTATGGCCGATCCCTTTCCATTAGGAAGAGACGGTTTTTCTAGATTTCCAGTGTTACCATTGTCAATGTCCTTGGAAGTTTGGGAAGTCGATCTTCCAATCAAATTTGCTTTACCAGTGCTTCAAATCATTTCTGATTCAGCAGCAACAAGTAAATAGGTAAGATCATTAAGGGTCATGTCATGGTATGTTATATAGTAGTCCTAAAGGAACTTACTATGTGACTTAGAAAGTGATTGAAGAACCTAGTCAACAATCCAAATTCCTTTAGACTTTGACACCCAACTCTCCTGACTTATCAATATGAGACTTCATCTCCAAGATGTGAGCATACATAGACATTGCTTTCCAATAGGGCTTGAGTGACCTTGAACTATTCAATAACTTGTAGGTAAGGGAGAATAATTGGAGGAGGTGGAGGAATTGAAGTATGATTTCCATTATCCAACCACGGGACATCATCTTTATTAGGAAAGTTTTTTCCAAGAAATTTAGGAAGATCATAGTTGTCTGAACCAGACGTCTACAATGGGAGATATTCAAGTTAGTTGATTTACGTCCTTAATATAACACCCAATATGAAATATTAAAGTTAGGACCCAACACAATATTTTATAACTTGGAAGAGGGATGCCGTAATCCAAGCTATAAAATATTTGAAGGTAGGCAAATGACGATTCACTAATTTCCACCATGAAAAACAAAATAAATATTAGGTTTTAATTGGATTTGAAACTCTAGATCTTTTGAGATTCATTGAACTTTTCAATGGCATGTTTCAATCTCGATTGTGCCCTCTCAAGTTTTATGACAGGGATGCCGAGGATCACAAAACAAGGTGTGATTAACCATGCAAATATACTTGGTACTCTTAATTTTTATCACCTAATTGATGTGTCGGTTAACCACATGCGCTCCACCGATCTATAATAAAGCTTAAGCCACCCTTTTCCAACCTTGTTAAACACAAGTTAGTGTGTCGGTTAATCACACACGCTCCACTATTGACTTAAGCAAGGTGCATAGTGTAATTTCATGGGTTAGCACCAAATTCACATTTTCCTAAGTAACTAAGATTGAGAATTTAAAGTGTTTAGTTACTTAGTATTTATCATTATACTTTTAATGAATGGGATAATTATAGTCCTATCCTACCCGTTCGGCTAACGACCCTCCACCAGTCAAGGAAGCGGTGGGTGAGAGTGGACACCCATTAAACTGCCATTTTGTAGGCAGTAACCTTATACCCCCCCCCCCTCCTTATAGACCGGCTTCGTGAATGAGGCCTACTAACGGTAAGACTGACTTTGTTCTTATACACACACACACACACACACACACACATATATATATATATATATATATATATATATATATATTAACTATTAATATTATAATGGTATAAGGGATGAATTTTAACCTTTTAAAATTCTAAGGATTTAACTTGGGATTAAAGTATTCATGAGGGGAAACTTTACAAATTCCAAAACTTGAGGGCAAGTTTTGAACAATTCAAAAAACTTTTCAATTCCATAACTTATGAGTTTAAAGTAGTTTTAATGAAAAAACTCTTCAAGTTCCATAACTTGAGGACAAGTTATGGAAGACTTTAAAGCATTTAAAAATGAGACTCTTCATTTTCATAACTTATGGAAATCTTATGAGTTTTAAAAAATCATAAATGAGACTTTTCATATAACTTGAGGAAAAGTTACAAAAACACATTTTTTGAACAACTCTTAGATCAATTTGGATCGAAAACAAATTATCACAAAATTTTTCTATTAATCTAAACAAACTCATAAGAACAAGATAATTGAAATCAAACAATTTTTCATGTAATTAGCCTAACCATTAAACTAATATAAAACATGAATCTATTGATAATTATCTTTTGAATTGGATTAGAATGATCATTACCACATCAAAACCAGGTTTATATGTTGAAAAACAGCTTAGGGTAATGATTCTAGTCCAATTCCAGCCTTAAAAGTCGAAAATATGATGTCATGAGCTCCTACTCGTCGAGTGTATGAACCTACTCAACGAGTAGTATGAATTTCTTCATGGACTCGCCGATTCCATCAGTGGACTCGCCGAGTCGACAGCCCAAAAAACCAGAAAATCGATTTTTTTAGCTTTTTTCAACAAGTTGCATCAAGTATAATTGAAAACAAGTCTTGGCTCTGATACCACTGAAGGATTTTGATATAATACAACATCCTATGGTGTACATACAACCCTAAATACCTTGGATCTATGTTTTCACTAATTATACATGCAAAGGAGTTTCCAAGGTATGAAACTTGTAACTAGCATGCAATTTGTCATAAACAATACAAGATACTAGTTAGAGTAACATACCTTTTATGTGGCTTGAAGTCTTGATGTATTTTGGTGTTGCTTGAAACACTTTGGCCTTTAAGAACTTAGTGCCCCAAGTGTTGCACCTCAAATGGAATCACAACTCACCTAGGACAAAGGTGACTCTTGAGAGAGAAACTCCATGGACCAAAAACACCATCATTCTCTAAGCACTTCTTGTAGAACTACAAGTAGAGATTTTGGTCAATGCGCTACATATTTATATGTGGGATTTCAAGGGTCATGGGTATAACCCAAATCCATACCCATGGTTTATATGATACATGGTTCATGTGGCCCAACTCTTTATGTATCCATACATAAACTTGGTCCAATATGGATCATAAGTCTAACACATATAAATATAACTAATTACCATAATTAGTCCCCATAGATTTAATTAGTCTCCTTTTGATCACTAAATTAATTTCAAATTAATTATTGATCGATACTAATTGAAACATATGATTTCATATTAATATATTAGAACTTATAAGATATATGAAATTAATTATTGATTGATACTAATTAAAACATATGATTTCATATTAATATATTAGAACTTATAAGATATTAATATATCATATATAACCTTCTCTCACGAGTCCATCCTATCAAACTATCCTGGTGTTATGCAACCTAAATGGACCATGCTACTCTTGGGTCGAGTACATCCAAATAATAGTTATGGGCTTAGACATCTAATCCAATAATATAGTGAGTTCATTATGGACTATTATGTGACATGCCACGACATGACCGTTATTGATCTTACCTATTTGTTTGTTGCTGCTGAATCAACAATGTTTTGGCGCACTGGAAAAGTAAATTTGGGTGGAAGATCTAGTTCTCAAATTTCCATGGACATTGACAATGGTAACATTGGAAGTCCAGAAAAGTTTTCTCCTCCCAATGGAAAGGGATTGGCCATGGTCAACCCGGTTGACCAAATGGTAGAGAGAAAGGCTATGTATGTGATAGTCCTGTGTACCATTCCCTAAGATTCTGTAAATTTTTACTGTCAAGAGAAGGGACATTGGAAGTGAAGCTTCCCTGACTACCTGAAATATCTGAAAGATAGTAGAGACAAAATGTTTGACTCTGCTTCAGGTAAGTACACTATCTAACTCTTCTAACTTTCTAATCGTTGATTCTTAATACATGATGTGACTAGGTTGCATTTTGATGTTTGGCAGGATCAAGCAAAGGGAAGGAAGCTTAAAAGAAGAGTATGTTGAATCTAATCACGAAGATGGATTTCAATCGCATGATTCGAAGATCGGATTCTTGAGCTACTACTTGGGAGTTATAATAGATTGGTAGGAAATATGTAATAGCATAGTTTTTCACTTGTAATTGCATTGTAAGGAAAAGTATTTCCACATTTTATAAATTAATAAAAAAAAATTTTGTTTTATATCTCCTTGCAATGGAATTTATGAAAATTGATGTTTGTATGTTTCTAGCAATATTGGAAATATGAATTTGATTCTTTCTTTTGTGGTAGAGTCTAAATTTACCAAATAAGGAAAGATTTTCATCAACCAAGTTTCAATTGGACAGAAACTTGGAATCATGCAAGTTGTATTGTATGATGAGTGAGAATTTTCATCTTTGGAAAATTAGGACTAATTCCTTGTTCATATGTATATGTGAGTCAAGTGAAGGACTAAGGGATCGAGTACACATTCTTGTGCACTGGTCAAGTCCACCACAAAGATCAATAAGACTATTCGTCATGATTTATTAAAGTTTAGTAAATATGGTTATACTTACAAGTTTATGTATAATTCTGAAACATTGAAAAAGTTTCAATGTAAGGCAGAACGAATGAGAAGAATCAAATTAGGCAGAAAGATAATAGTTTCTCAAATCTAAAAAGATGGGAGAGTACTTTAGTATCATGTTTTAGGATCATCTTAACGATTATGAAACCATATCACAATTGAACCTCTAAGAAAATCTTAGTGTATTCTTATGGCTAAGAAGAGGATTCATGAATTGTTGAAGTGGTTAAATCAAGAAGATGAGTCATACTTCGTTCCAAAACAATTCTTAGAGTCATACTCCAATATTTTAAATTGAGTGACATATCTTAAAGAAGGTTTATAAAACTTGTCAAAAGTAAGAGTAAAATGTTTTCTACTCTTGTACATTTGAAATTGGTAAGTTGTGATGTTTTGGATTAAACAAAGACCAACTAAGGCCAATTGTGTGAAGTGTTTGTCTTGATAAGAATCTGCACTAACTCTTAAATATTTGTTGTCAAATAATGGTATTTGACAATGAGAAACTTATATGTCAAGAGGTCAGTGGGAGTCTTAAAGATCCTAAAAGAGTTTCAAGAACTAATCAAAAATAAAACCTATAGTTTATCATTAGCACACGACTTGAGGTTTGTAACCTATCATGCTGACATAATTCTTGTTTATGTGCCTATTCCGATAAAATTAACTATGTATGCGAGTTCTATGAGTTCTCAATTGTCTGCATAACAACTTGGAAGCAATGGTAGGCCCTTGTTCTGCCAGGTGGCAAGAAATTAAGATTGAACAAGTTCAATCTATATGAGTTTGAATTTGTCACTAACCTTGTCTTGTGATTATGATTTTGACAAATTCACATGGATAGGAACACATACACCATAAAATCTAAGTTTCATAAGGTTTCTCTTCGATTCATGAAAATGATGGTGAGGAAACGCTTTCACTAAGAAGATTTAAAGTAGATAGCAATTGGGATGTTTGCATTCTCAAATTCGATCATGATTACGCCATCCCTCTTCATGGTTTGAACTGTGAGAATGACAAAAGGTCTAAACATTATGATTATGCCATCCCTCTTCATAATTGTTTAGACACATATGTGAGCTATCTAAGGAAAGGTGTACGATTTTGAGAAGCTTAGATAAAGTATTATCGAAGCATCTTGTATCAGAAATCTGAACTTTGGTAATGAAAATCAATGAAGCATCGATTTCTAGATGTCCAGCTGATTTCTGAGTACATGTCAGAACTAGTGGGAGCATAAGTGTTATGCTGGTAAGATAATAATTATTATGCTAGTGGGAGCATAATTAATTATGGTAATTATTGCAAGTTAACAATGTTAATTATAGAAAACAAAAGTTTCAATTCGTGAAGTTGCAGGGGTTGAAAATTTTGTTTTGCTATAATTAAGGGAGAGGAAATTATACTTCATTTAAAATCTAAAGGCTTAGATTGTGAAATGTTAATCAAATTTAGTCATGATTACATTATTTGCGTTCTAAAATTCAATTATGATTACGGCATCCCTTTTCATAATTCGAATTATGAGAACATGGCAAATTATTAGAAATATTGTAGCAAAAGACTGGTCAAGTATCATGTCTTTATGTGAGATATCGTGAATCGTGTCTTGTATGCTTCAGATATAGGATCAATTGCATGTGCTATAATACTTATCTGGTCTAAATTTTCCAAATGCCTAGGCCATTAAGAGGGAAAAAGGAAGAGAACTGGATATGACTAAAATGATTAAGCAGTTGTCGAGGACAATCCGAGGTTTACCTAAGATTGGTTTCTCATGGACAGTTGGAAGTAAGAGTCAAAATGGGAATATGGAAATGGTTTCTTCAAAATCTGTGTAAGATTAGAAAAACTTAATGCAAGAAGGTTGTTCAAAGGAATGCACTTTGAATGTGAGAATTCGTTTCCATGGAATTGATATCCATTGGAATACTTTGTAATGTCTGTTGCCAAGTCTTTGTGACTTTTGTGCATAGTCATTGCAAGAAGACCAATGCATATGAATTTAAAATCTAACAGATTACAGTAAATGACAAGAATTTGGTATTCTTAAATTTATGGTAAGGATTTGGGATTGTGAAATGAGAATCTTTGGAATCATGCTCAATTGGTCTATTTCACTAAGTAAGGATCATTGACAAATATAGTGTGCACACTTGGAGTATGGCATAACTATTGTTTGGACAAACATAGTGTGCATGCTTAGAGCATGGCATGAGTATTGTTTCAGTTCAAGTATTAAGTTGATTATTTGAAACATTATGCAATGAATAATGTTTAATCAATATGGTGATTAAATAAAAGGTGTTTTATTTATATTCATAAGTTCTGAGACCATATTGGATTCGATTATTCTTGTGTTTCACTTTGCATATTTTGACTTCCTGAATAACTAAGTTATTCAAACCATCCACAGTCGATCATACTTTGGAAGTAGGTATTGAGGCAAGACTGTCATGAATGGGTCTATAGTTTGTCTGGGACAAACTGGCTATAGTGTTCATAAGTGCTCCTGGAATGAGATTCGAGTATTGGATTCAACCCACGCTCATTTGAATCACTTCACGGATTTTATAACGAGTGATCATGAGATGATAATATCTTATATTTTTCGAATGGAGACGTGTGAGTTGTAGTTGCGAGTTGGTTGCACATTGACATATGTAAACGCAACCAGTAACTTGGTTGTTATAAAACATATCGCTGTGTGTGATTTGATGAGTAAGTACAAGCGAGCATTTGGGTCGAATTTTTTCCATTCCTTTTACCCTAAGAGGGATAAAAGTGATATATGTGGGCCCCACGATGATTTATTGATGAAACCCCCAAGTGCTTGGCCAAGCCTGGACTGATTTCATTTGTTCAATTAGTCAGTCATCATAAATCAGAAATCGGGAAACAATAAATTGAAATAGAGAATGATTATAATCCATGTCTTAGTCCATATGATATCTAGAATGGAGGAATATATGATCCCTTATCTAATGGACACATCATTTGACTAGGTCAGAGTTCGACAGCGGCTTTGAGAGCTATGATTGCTAGTTGGGATCTTAGCGTCATACTTGAATAATAGTTTTAGACTTATCCAAGTAGGAGACTGTTGGATTATATGTCGAAGCCTATAACTATTGTTGATATGTACTCGACCTGAGAGTAGCATGGTCCATTTGGGTTGCATGGCATCAGAACAATTGGATAGACAAGTGAGAAAAGGTTATTTATGATTTATATTAATATATTATAAGTTCTAATATATTAATATGAAATCATATTATTTAATTAGTATTGATCAAGAATTAATTTGGAATTAATTTCGTGATCAAAAGAGACTAATTAAATATATAGGGATTGATTATATAAATCATTAATTCGTATATATGTGGGCTTGTGATCCATTGTCCTTCATGTTGAGCTTAACCCATGTTGTAACCCATGGATACTCCATGGAGGTTAAAACCCATGGATCATGAAGGAGTTGAAAAGTCATGCACATTAGGGCTTTAATGGTGGAACCCTAATGAGCCATACTATATAAAGGGTCCCATGGTTCATGAAATAGCACCAGTGGATACACATAGTGAGGGCAAGGGCCGATTTCATAGGGAGAACCAAAGTAACCTTCTTCTAAAGTTATTCCATTTGTTTGTGGTGTTGTGTGATTCCATTTGAGGCTTCCACACTATTGGGGCTAAGCTCTTAAAGGTTCAAGACTTCAAGCTCCATCAAAAGTTATGTCATCTAACTAGACTTTTGTAGTATAGTTTCTCCATAATATGCTAGTTAAGATGATGCTTTGGAATTTTGTATATTTGCATGTATAGTAGTGAAAACATAGATCCAAGGCACATAGGGTTGCATGCACACCATAGGAGTGTTAGAATGCTCAAAACCCATCACCCGGCGTATCCCGGAACTACTTGCTAAGCTCAAGAGATACAAACGATCGGGTTGCACCTGAGTCGAATAGAACGTGAGCCGACATACCATTGACCAAAAAGGTCCCTATACATAAGCACATATATACACATAAGCAATACAAATCAATATCAAGCAGGAAAGATAAAACACGTACCAGCCACGACGTCTGGCGCTACCCGAGCCTCCTCGGTAGTCAACTGAAATGCGCGGCTCTTCACTGCTTGAGCATCCGCCTTAGCAAGGCGGCCATCAGCGATCCTCATTGTGGTGGGCGCAGGCGCCACCATTGCTCCTCGTCCTCCCTGCAACTTTAGACAATTGGCTCGTTTGTGGTCGGTCTGGTTGCAGTGAAAACAAATCAAGTCCTTCTTGGGGCAATCCCTGATCACGTGGCCAGACTGGACACATGCATAGCATCCCGATCCTGCTGTCCGAAAAGTCCCACTGTGCAGTTTACCTCACTTGGCACACCAACCATGACGGTGTTGGCCCCTACTGGAAGAATCCAAGGTCTTAGGCTTTTTAGCCTAACCTACTGTTGTATGTGCCTGCTCAGGATTCCACTTGGTGTGGAAGTCCAACTGTTGGGTTTTGAGCACTATAACACGCCTATGGTGCACATGCAACCCTTAATGCTTTGGATCTATGTTTTCTCTAATTATACATGCATTTTCAATTTTTCCAAAGCATTCTCCCTATCTAGCATACAATTGAAACTATACAATATAAACTTGGTTTGGACGCATACCTTTTGAGTAGGGTATACTTCTTGACCTTTGAAAGCTTGAGCACATCAAGTGTGATGCCTCTATTGGTTCACAAACACCAAAATGCAAGAGGAGGATTAGGAGAATAAGTTGTCTATCTCCAAGAGATGTTGTAACCAGTTTTGGCTCCAGGGGGTTCTATTTATAGTGTTGCACATGCTAGGGTTACACTTTGTAAACCCTAATAACCCATGACTTTCCAGATTCTCCGGCTCATGGGTTTAACCTCCATGGACTATCCATGGATTAGTTTAGCCCACTTACATAATTATAGATCATTGGCCCACACTACAAGAATGATTGATTTACATAATCAATATCCCTATATTTAATTAGTCTCTTTTGATCACAAAATTAATTCCAAATTAATTCTTGATCAATACTAATTAAATAATATGATTTCATATTAATATATTATACTTGTAATATATTAATAAACCATAAACAACCTTATTCCCCAAATCCATCCTATCAAGTTGCACTGGTGAAGGCAACCCAAAAAGGACCACGCTACAATCAGGTCAAGTATATCTCAATTAAAGTTATGGGCTTAGACACCAAATCCAATAGTCTCCTACTTGGATAAGTCTAGTAACTATAACTGCCAATGTGCAGGATCCGACTTAGCAATCGTAAGCTTTCAAAAGTCGTTGTCAACTATGACCCAGTCAGTGACACATCCTTTAGATAAGGGATCATATAATCCTCTGTTCTCAAGATATCAAGTGGAAAAATACATGGAAAATGTCATACTTATTGTCCAGCAGTTTGTTTACCGATTTCCGATTCGTCTGACATAGAACATAACTAAACACATCAATTTAGTTCTGACCGGGCCCGACACATAATCAAAACAGAATCATCGAGAGGGCAAAGATATCGCTTTTAATCCTATTAGGATAAAAGGGAACAAATAAACTTCGACATTATATGCTTGTACTAACTACTCATTAAATCATGCACAACGATATGCTTTATAACATCAAGTTACTGATGCGTTTTCGTATCATCAATGCACAACCAACTTGTAGTCAACAACTCATATATCTTAGTTTGAAGACTTATATGATATTATCGTCTCACGATCACTCGAGATAAATTCCATGAAGTGATTCAAGTGATCGCGGGTTGATCCAATACTCAAATCTTATTTCAGAAGTACTCATGAATGGTGTAGCAGACATGTTGCTATGCCTAACTCCTTAGACAAATCTACAAGCCAACTCATGACAGTCTTCTTTCATACCTACTTCCAAAGTATGATCGATTGTGGATAGTTTGAATAAATCTTATTATTCTGGAAGTCAAAACATGCAAAGTGAAACAATAGTAAACCATTGACACAAGACAGTAAGTTTACTTATAAATAAAACTCATTTTATTTATCATCAAATGTCAATAACAATTTAGCTATTACAAGTTTTGGTTTATCTAATCACTAAAACTAATATCGTCATTTAGCCTAATGCCCCTCGCATGTTGCAAGTGCTTAACTCAAGTCAGTCCCTTTGTAAGAGGATATGTTGGGTTGTCCTCTGACGATATCCTCTTCACCACGAGGTACCCTTCCTCTACTTGATGTCTTATGAAGTGGTACTTTCTGTCGATATGCCTGGATCTTCCATGATCTCTCGGTTCCTTGTTTAAGGCAATCGCCCCTTCATTATCGCAGAAAATTTCCACAGGCTCCTTTATTGAAGGAATAACTCCAAGGTCTCCGATGAAGTTTTTCAACCATATTGCCTCCTTCGCTGCTTCGCTTGTTGATTTGTACTCTAATTGACACGTTCAATAAGCTACAATCTCCTACTTGGAACTTTTCCATGTCACTGCTCCTCCATTCAGGGTAAACACCCACCCCGACTGAGAGCAAAAATTATTTATGTCGGTTTGAAAGTTGGCATCATTATACCCTGTCACTCTCAAGTCATCACTCCCACCAAGGGTAAGGACCCATTCCTTAGTCCTCCGTAGGTACTTGAGAATGTTCTTAACTACAGTCCAATGAGCTTTACCAGGGTTCGCTTGATATCTACTAACCATGCTCAAATCAAAGGCCACATCAGGGCGAGTACAAGTCATAGCAGACATGATCGAACCAACTGTGGAAGCATATGGTATATGACTCATTTCTGCTATCTCAGCCTCTATACTCAAACTTTGAGTCTTACTCAGTTTGGTATTGCTTAGGATAGGTAGGTTACCTTTCTTGGAGTTCTCCATGCTGAAACGCTTCAGCACCTTGTCCAAGTAGGTACTTTGATTAAGTCCTATTAGTCTTCTACTTCTGTGTCTCAATATCCTTATCCCTAGGATATAGGCAGCTTCTCCGAGGTCCTTTATAGCAAAACACTTCCCAAGCTAGGACTTAACCTCCTACAAGGCTGGGATGTCATTTCCTATGAGTAGTATGTCATCTACATACAATACCAAAAAGCTCATTATACTCCCACTAACTTTAACCTATACACAGGACTCATCCTCGCTTCTTGAAAATCCAAACTCTTTAACTTTCTCATAAAAACAAAGATTCCATCTGCAAGATGCTTGTGTCAATCCATAAATAGATTTCTCAAGCTTACACACTCTATTAGGGTACTTTGCATTGACAAAACCCTCTGGCTGACTGATGTAAACATCTTCAGTAAACTTTCCATTAAGGAAAGCAGTTTTGACATCCATTTTCCATATTTCATAGTCATGAAATGCAGCAATGGCCAACATAACCCTTATAGATTTAATCTTCGCTGCTGGTGAGAATATCTCATCATAATCAACTCCTGGAGTTTGAGTAAAGCCCTTCGCAACCAATCGCGCCTTATATGTGTGTACATTCCATCCATGTCAGTCTTCTTCTTGAAGATTCATTTGCACACGACTTTCTTTCGACCCGATACATTGTCAACCAAGTTCCAAACTTGATTGTCATACATGGACTGAATCTCGCTGTCCATAGCCTATTTCCATTTAGCAGACTCAGGGCCTGCCATGGCTTCCTTGTAGTTATTAGGTTTATCCAAATCTACCAGTGTGTTATCACTGATAAATGTATCACCTTATGCAGTAATATGGAAACCATACAACCCAGGTGGAACTCTAACTCTACTGGAATGCCTCGGAGGTACAGACTTGTCAATTGGTTCAACCGGAGTTTCCTCCTCGGGTTGAGTGCTAGTGTTTGAGGTTCCTTCACCGCTTGACTCTTGAAGCTCTTCAAGGTTAATTTGCCTTCCACTGTCCCCTTGGCATATAAGTTCTCTCTCATGAAAGACACCTCTCATCGCTACGAAGACAACATAGTCACTTGGTCTATAGAAGAGATACCCAAAGGACTTCTGCGGGTAGCCGATGAAAATACATCGCTCACTCCATGGTTCGAGCTTGTCGTGAGTCTCACGTCTCAAGAAAGCCTCGCAACCCCAAACCTTGATGTGGTCTAATGTGGGAACCTTTCTAGCCCACATCTCTTGAGGTGTTTTGGAAACCCTTTTGGTAGGGACTAGATTAAGGATATGGGCGGCAGTCTCTAAGGCATACCCCCAGAATGAGATAGGTAACGAAGCTCGAATCATCATGGAATGAACCATGTCTAGCAAGGTTCTATTGTGCCTCTTAGCCACACCATTAAGCTGTGGTGTCCTAGGTGGCGTCAATTGTGAAACAATTCCACATTCCTTAAGATAGTCAAGGAACTCGATACTAAGATACTCTCATCCTCGATCGGATCGCAACATCTTTATATTTATGCCCAATTGATTCTCCACTTCTTGCTTAAAATCTTTGAACTTTTCAAAGATTTCCGACTTATGCTTGATTAAGTAGATATATCCATATCTGTTGTAATCATCGGTAAACATCACATAGAAGCGATTAGCATCCCTTGTGGCGGTTCTGAATGGTCCACACACATCAGTGTGTATGAGATCCAACATACATTCACCCCTTTCACAATTACCAGTGAAGGTGAACTTGGTCATCTTTCCAAGTAAACAATATTCTCAAGTGTCACCCGACTTTAACTCGAATGACTCCAACACTCCATCCTTTTGGAGTTGGGCTATGCACTATTTCTTGACATGTCCAAGACGACAATGTTGATGGGTTTCGAGCAATACATCATTCCTATGGTGTACATGCAAACCCTAAAAGCTTTTGGATCTAGTTTGTCTAATGAACATGCAATTGAATATCCAAAGCTATAAACCCTAGATCTAGCATACAATTAATCATATTAACATAAAATAGGGTTTAGATCTAACCTTTGATTGTTATATAGCAATAACAATCTAATCCTTGGCTTCATAAAGCATAGTGCCTCAAGTGTTGCACCTCTAATGGAGTCACAAACACCACTAAGCAACTTGGATGAAGAGAGAAGAGAAGGGAGGCACCAAAACTAGCTGGAAACCCTAAAGGAAGTGTTAGCCACATTTTTGGTGCCTAAGGGATCCTTATATACTTAGGGAATTAGGGTTATCTAACAAGGAAACCCTAATTTGACTACTTAATCCCTAAGAAGCCCATGGAATCCTTCTTTAGAAGCCTTGGACGACTTCTAATGGGTTTCCCCCATATAATTCGTCCACTCCACCTTCTATGGAGTCCATAAGCCCATCAATGTAATTATCTTATAATTACACAATAAGTCCCTTAAGTTTAATTAATCTCTTTTAGCCACAAAATTAATTCTTAATTAATTCTTGACTAATATTAATTAAACATTATGATTTCTCCTTTAATATATTATTCTTATAATATATTAATAAATCATAATTAAACCTTTCTCTCCTTAATTCATCCTACATATTGCTATGGTGAAGGCAACCCAAACGGACCATGCTCATAATCGGGTCAAGTACATACCAAAATAGTTATGGACTTAGACACTAATCCAATAGTCTCCCACTTGGATAAGTCTAATAACTATTTTTTGTATGACTTCAGAACCTGATCAGCAATCGTAGCTTTCAAAAGCCGTTGTCAACTCTGATCTTATCAGATACGCATGTCCTTTAGATAAGGGATCATATATTCCTCCATTCTCAAGATATCGTATAGACATAAGACATGAATTTCAATCATTCTCTCTATATTGTTTCCCGATTTATGATTTATTACGACTGAAAACAGACTACAATTGAACACGTTAAATTAGTCCCGGCTTGGTCAAGCGCTTAGGGTGTCATCACTAAATCATCGAGGGGCCCACAGATATCGCTTTTATCCCACTATGGGTAAAAGGAATGGATAAACCTCAACTCAAATGCTCACTTGCATTTACTGATCGAATCACACACAACAATAAGTTTTATAACACCAAGTTACTGGTGCGTTTTCTTATTATTAATGTGCAACTGACCAACAAATAACAACTCATACATCTCGGTTTCAAGAATATACAATATTATCGTCTCACTAATCACCTGTGATAAGTCCATGAAGTGATCCAAGTGAGCGTGGGTTTAATCCAATACTCTAATCTTATCAAAGCACTCATGAACCCTATAGCAAACTTGTGCTATGTCTAAACTCTTCAGACAATCTGCAGACTTTTCATGACAGTCTTCCTTCATACTTACTTCCAACGTATGACCGACTGTAGAGGTTTGAATAACCCAGTTATTCTGGAAGTCAAAACATGCAAACTGAAACACAACAATAATACTTAATCCTATATGGCCCCAAACTTGTGGGAGTAAATAAAACACTTTTGTTTAAACAGCATATTGATTACTCATTATTCATTGTTTACTGTTTCAGAAAATCAACTTATTACTCAAATTACAACAATAGATGTCCCATGCACAAAGCATGCACACTATGTTTCTTATGGTCCTTACTTTATGAAATAGATCAATTGAAAACCTTTTCCAATGATTCTCATTTCACAATTCCCAATCCTTATCATTAGTGTTAGAACACTGGGTTCTTGCCACTACTAGAATATTCTAGATTCTAACATTTTATGCAACACGATCCTTTCGCAAAGTCATAGTACAAATGTCACCAAGACTTGGCCAATGAAATTACAAAGTACTCTATCGTAAATTATTACAAGAAAATTCCATAGACTTGAAGTCTCACATTCAAAGTACATACCTTTGAACATCCTTCTTGCATAAAATTTTCTAATCTAGACATAGACTCTCAATATCCAACTCCCAATATGGAAACATTTCCATATTTGCCATATGACAACTCATTCTTAATAGAATCTTATCTATTCATAATAATGTCGATATGGTCCATCCAATGCCATACTTCCAACTACTCACAAGCGAACAATCCTCAGCGAACTTTGGATCGTTCTTTGATAGTTGTTTAATTATTTTAGTCAAAACCGATTCTAGTCCTTTTTCCCTCTTAATGCGCTAGACATTTGGAAAATTTTAGAATGGTCAAATATTATAGCATTTGCAATCAATCCTATACCCGAAGCTTATGGGACACGATGCATAATGTCTTACATAAAGACATGATACTTTATAAATATTCTGCCATAATATTTTATGTGTCACGTTCTCACAATTCGAACTATGAAGAGGGATGTCGTAATCATAATCGAAATTTGAGAACACACTATGTATCCTTTGACTATATTTATTAAAATTTTTCAATTAAGCTTTAGATTTTGAAACGAAGTATAATCTCTCTCCCTTAATTATAGCAAAACAACTATTCAACCCTTGCAACTTTGCAAAGTGAATCTTTGTTTTCTATAATTAATATTGCTAACTTGCAATACTTGTCATAATAATCATACAAACATAACACTTATGCTCCCACTATCATGATGATTATTATCATATAAGCATAACACTTATGCTCCCACTAGCTTTGACATGTATTCAGAAAATAGCTGAACTTCCAGAAAACAATGCCTATTGAATTTATGAAGTTCATATTTCTAATACCAAATGCTTCGATAAGCCTTTATCTAAGCTTTTAAAACTTATACACCTTTGCCTTAGATAACTCATATGTGTGTCTAAACAATTCAGAACTTATATCAACATGTCCCAAAGGTTAGACTAATTGCCAAATCTCACAATTCGAACTATGGAAAGGGATGCCGTAACCATAATCAAATTTGAGAATATAATTTTTCACAATTGCTATCTTCTTAAAATCTCTCTTAGTGAAAGCATTTCCTCACAGTCATTTTCATGAAGGAGGGAATCTTATGACACTTATATTTTATGGTGTATGAGTTCATATCAATGTGAATTTTCCAAAACCAAGTTTGCGAAGAATCCAAACTCATATGGATTGAACTTTCTTGATTTCTAGCCTTATGGTAACACGAATGCCCACCATGTCTTCCAAGTAGTTTAGCAACTTATCCTTACATATCAATGTACTTTCCATCGATCATGGCGCTTTGTCTTTATGCATTCAAATGAGAACTCATAGAACTCACATACAGAATTAACTCAATTGGAATGGCACAGAAACAAAATAATGTCAACACGATAGATTGTAAACCTCAAGTTGTGTGCTAGTGATGATTGATAAGGTTTATTCTTGATTTGTTCTTGAAACCTTTTTCTAGATCATTAAAATTCCCACTGACCTCTTGACATATATGATTCTCTTGTCAGGAAACTTTCCAAGAAAAAACAAATATTCAAGAGTTAGTGTAGTTCTTATCAAGACAAAACACTTCACATAATTGGTTCTAGTTGGTCTTTGTCTTATCCAAGACAGCACAACTTACCAATTTCAAATGTGCAAGAATAAGAAAACTTTTCCAAATTCCACATTTTTTGAGTGCTATAAACCTACTAAAGACGTGTCACTCAATTCACAATCTTGGAGTATAACTCTAAGACTTGATATTGGAATGAAGTATGATTGACTTCTTGATTTTACCATTTCCACAATTCTCGATTCCTCTTCTTAGACATACAAATGCACTAAGACTCACTTAGAGGATCAATTGAGATATGGTTCTTAATCATTAAGACTTATCATAAAACACAATAAAAGGTACTCTCCTTTCTTCCTAGAATGGAGAAACTTTTATCTTTCTGCCTACTTGATTCTTTTTTATTCGTTCTGCTATTCATTGAAACTCTTTCAACCAACTCAGAATTACACTTAATCTTATAAGTATAATCATATTTTGCTAAACTTTTGTAAATCATGAAGAATATCTTTATCACTCTTGTGGTGGACTTGATCAACGTACAACCTAGTATGCTCTATCTCTTAGTCCTTCACTTGACACTTTGCCAAAGATTTGGTCTAATTCCCAAATATCAAGTTTCTTATTCATCACGCAATGCATGTTGCATGATTCATAGTTTCTGTCCAATTGAAACTTGGGCGATGAGAAACTCTCCATATTTGGTAAATTCTTGACATTTCACAAATAACAAAATCAAGAATCACATCCAATTCAACATTACTAAAATTAGTAATACATAAGCATCCATTTTCACATATGCCATTGCAAGGATAAATGAATAAGACGAAATCAAAATTCATTTTATTGTGGAAAAACTTGTCATTACAATGCAATTCAAATGAAAAATATGCTATTTCAATTTCTAAGCAATCTATTCTAACTCTAAACTAGTAGCTCAAAAATCTGATCTTCAAGAAATGCGATCGAAATCCATTTCTTCACGATCAGATTCAGCTTACTTCTTCCCTTAAAATTCCTCTCTTTTTTCGATCCTACAAAACATCAAAATGTAATCTTATCACATCATGTATTGAAAATCAAAGAATAGGAACTTATAGAGTTAGTTATTGGATTTTACCTGAAGTAGAGCCATACGTCTTGACTCTCCCATCTCTTAGATCTCTCAAGTAGTTTGGGCAGCTTCGTCTCCAATGCCCCTTCTCTTGGCAATAAAAGCAAATGGACTCATTTGGCAGAGCACATGTGACAATCTCATACTTAGTCCTTTCTGGACTTCCAATGTTGCCAGTGTCCATTGAAGTTTGGGAGTTTGATTCACCAGACAAATTTTCTTGACCAGCACACCAAATTGTTGCTGATTCAGCAGCTATAAGCAAATAGGTGACATCAATGAGGGTCACGTCGTGGTCCATCATATAGTACTCTCTAATAAACTCACTATATGATTCAGGAAGCGACTGAAGAACCCAGTCAACAGCCAACATCTCTGAGATATTGACACCCATCATCCTTAACCTATTAATGTGTGACTTCATATCTAAGATGTGTACATACACAGGTTTTCCCATCTTCGTGTTTACTTGCCAAAAGGGCTTGAGCGAGCTTGAACTTTTCAAGCCTTCGAACTTGTGGGTCAGGGAGAATAATTGGAGGAGGTGGAGGAAGTGAAGCGTGATCTCTTGTTCCTCGATCATATCGTGGAATATCATCTTCATACGGAAAACTTGTTCCATGGGATTTGGGAAGACCATTGTTAGATTCAGACATCTACAAAACAGGAGAAATTCAAGTCAAGTTGATTAGAATCCTTGATGTAACACCCAAATGAAACATCAAGGCTAGGAACCAACACAATACTCTACAACCTAGAAGAGGGATGCCGCAATCTAGTTGCAGAATATTTGAAGGTAGGTAAATGACGATTTACCAATTTCCACCATGAAAAACGAAAAAGAAAATTAAAGTTTTAAATGAATTGAAACTCCTAGATCTTTTGAGATTCATTGAACTTTTCAATGGAATGTTTAATCTCGATTACGCCCTTCAAGTTTGTGACTGGGATGCCGAGGATCACAAACAATGTGTGAATAACCGTGTGAATCATGTGGTGCACTCAATGCTACTATCACCTAATCAATGTGTCGGTTAGCCACACACGCTCCATTGATCTATGATAAGCATCGAGCCACCCTTCGCTACCAATGTCATCCCCAAATTAGTGTTCCGGTTAACCACACACGCTCCACTAACGTTTGACAAGGGTACGAAGTGTAATTACATGGATTAGCATACAATTTCACATTTTGCCTAAAGTAACTATGATTTGGGAATTTGTAAAAGCATTTAGTTAATGGAAGGTTTCTATCCTATCCTACATGTTCGGCTATGTCACACCCCAAAACCACGAACGGCGGAAACGTTCAGGGGTGGAGGACATCATGTACAGTATCACAACAGTGTAATACAATAAACAACCAACAACATCATCCATTGCATTATAAGTAGAGTTTTAATACATGTGTGTTCTTTCATAATGTACAACAATAAAAATGAATAATCAAAAATATGACGAGTCTTGACTCTGCTCCGTCTTCTCAAGGCCTGGACATCGTACCTGTCTAACTGGTGACCTGAGAATACAAGTTATTTTGAAAGAGAGTATCAGCTTTAAAGCTGGTGAATTCATAAGTAATTAAGTGTCGTTGTCTTGCTTATGAAAATCTATTATGAAGGCCATGTAAACCTTTAAATGAAAATGTTGAGGTAAGTATGAAAAACCCTAGAAAATCCCTTATTTTCTATTAGTTTGAGATGTAGTCTTCTACCAAGACCCGAATGTTTTGTAAGTAAAATGATAGTTTTTCCTTCAATTGTTTACTACTAAAGTACTTAGTCTAACTCATCGTTTATGTGAAAGTATCACAAAATAAAGTAAACAGGAAAATGTACTACTGAAAGTGTTGTCACTGGGTACTAGAACTAACACAACATCGCATTAAGCGAAATATGTAACGTAATGAACATCCGAAGATTGTCCAGAAAAAGTATTAATGTAAGTGTCATCGCTGGGTACTAGGAGTAACACAACATCGCATTAAGCGAAATATGTAACCTAATGAACATCCGAAGATTGTCCAGAAAAAGTATTAATGTAAGTGTCATCGCTGGGTACTAGGAGTAACACAACATCGCAATAAGCGAAAGGTATAACCTTATGAACAATCGAAGATTGTCCACTTGTCCTCTGTAGCAACAGCAGGGGGTGGAGGGGATAGCCCCAGTCATCGATCTTCCTAATATAAATAGTAACCATAGACCTCCGTAGATGGTCATCGACCACTGGTGCTAATCAGCGGGGTTCGGAATGGTTAGTCCCGCCGAGATATCCCATTGAACCGGGATAGGAAAGATAATTTACACGGAAAGTACAACTAAGTCATCCTCGTAGTTCTAAGTACAAGTATCCATGTAAGTGAATACAGGATAATGCACCTATGTAACAGTGTTCATGTATGGTATTCAAGTAAGTGTGTTCATGTATCATGTAAGCCTATGTAAACGTACTCATGTATCAGGTAAGTATATGTAGATGTACTCATGTATCAGGCAATGTACTGGTATAGACTCATGAATGAACTGACTCTTGTGTGATTCCTTGTAATAGGAATAATGTTTTGTTTCTTCTAACTATCCCTATGATAATTAACTGGAAGGTAATTGGTTGTTCAAGAAGGTAAAGGTAATGGTTTTGCAAAATATCTAAGAGTTTTGAATAATAATTAAGAGTGACTTGATGTCATGTTAATAAACATTTCAAAACTAATACTTTTGTTATCACGGTATTTTAAGATAGAAAACCATTTCATGTGTCAACTTTTGAAGTATGTGAAATCTACTGAGTGAAAACACAATTATAAAATACATAAGATTGATTTAATAACATACTGTTTTCTACTTTTATTCCCCCCATTAAAGCATTTAAAATCATTTAAAACATTGATTAAGGGGTATGAACTCACCTGTAGTTGGTGATTGGGATGAAGTGAACGATATAGGATTGCTAGGTGTCAAGCGAGGACTTGTACACACACTATGATCCTAATGAACATATAATCACACATATATGCACTCAATTAGTCTCAAATCACTAATTGATAATGTTAAGACATCCTAGACATAATAAACACTTTATATAAGTGTTTTAAGCCCTAAGGATTGCATCTAAGCTATTGTGGGACAAGGCACTTGTGTTTAGGGTTCCAAAGGACCCCATATATGAGTTTACTCCCCATATACCATCACACTTTGGTGTCCTTAAATCATGTTTACGGCCCATGAACCATGTCATGGCCGTAAACTCATCTTTACATGTGTTATTGATGTGATTAAGGCCTTAGATTAAATGGGAACAAGTCTAGTTAAAAGTCTAAGGCTTTAGGTGCCTTTAAAGCACCATTTGGAGCTTGAATTTGGAGTTCATGGCCTAAGATATTCTTGGGCCGTAAACTCCCAAACTTGGGTGATCTTTGCTTGATGTCATGTCCCTAATACACATATAAATGAGTCTAAGGCAGTAGCATAACACAAGGGTCGGTCTCGGCTTTGTTTCGGGAGTTTACCGCCCAAGAACACCTTCGGGAGTAAATTCCTAAATCTAATGATTTAGCCATCTAAATCATGTTATAAGAACATAATAAGCTTTCTAACACTACTAGAAAGAGTTACTCACGTTTTGGTATAAAAACCCGAAGATCCGTGAGAGAGAAAATGGCTTTTCTCTAGTTGGAAATGCGAATAATGAATGAATTTGGTTCAAAATTCTATTTATAGTCCTGAAATATTTTTGGCAGAAAATAATTTTATTCCTGAAATGATTTCTAATATAATAGAGTGTTGGAATAACAGTGTTGCACAAAACCCTAGTGCAACCACTCTCTTGATATCTCCTTAAGTGTAAATCCTGAAAAATTGCCAAACTTATACCCGAAGTCTGGAATTTCACTGAAACTGTTCTAAGCTCTATTGTCTTGATATGGTTTGTTCAGAATGGAAATTTTGGGTTGTCACAGGCTAACGACCCTCCACTAGTCAAGAGTGCGGTGGGTAAGAGTGGATACCCATTCAATCGCCATTTTATAGGCAATTTCCTTAAACACCCCTTATAGACCAGCTTCGTAAATGAGGCCTACTAACGGTAAGACTGACTTTTTACTCATATATATATATATATATATATATATATATATATATATATATATATATATATAATATTAGAGTTTTAATGTTATATATAGTATATGGTGTATTTTCTACTTTTAAAATACTAGGTGGTCTACTTTAGTAAATTATACTTTTAATTTATTTAAATGTAAAACAAAACTTTGTGGGTTTATTAAATCTCTTTTAATTATACACTTTAATTAATTAATAAAACCATAAGGGTGTAAATTGAACTTTTCAAATTACTTGGGTTTTAAAATTTAAAATTTCAAATTAAGACTTTTAATTAATTTTAGGGTTTAGGTCATTTTTGGTCACTTAACTTTTGGTTTTGTGCTCATTTGGTCACTTAACTCTTTTTAAGTTTTAATAGGTCATCAAACTTTTGGCTTTGTGCTCATTTAGTCACTTAACTTTTGGTTTGGTCATATTTAGTCACCTAACTTTTAAACTTGTGTTCATTTAGTCACTAAACTTTTAAACTTTTTCAAAAGTTTAGTGACTAAATGAGCACAATTTTAAAAGTTAGGTGACTAAATGAGCACAAATCTAAAAGTTAAGTGACTAAATGTGACCAAATTAAAAGTTAAGTGACTAAATGAGCACAAAGTCAAAAGTTTGATGACCTTTTAAAACTTAAAAATTGCTAAGTGACCAAATGAGCACAAAACCAAAAGTTAAGTGACCAAAAATGACCTAAACCCTTAATTTTAAAATCCAAAACTTGAGGGCAAGCTTTGAAACTTTTCAAAACATTAGGGTTTAACTTATTTAAGTTTCAAAAACAACACTTTTAAGTTCAAATTTAAACTATAAAACCTAAAAGGAGTAATTTGAAACTTTTTCAAACTTTATCAAGAACATTCTAGATCAAAATTTCGAATAAGGCAATTAACAACTAATTAGTGGTTATCTAATTTTGACCTAGTTCAATTTCTTGCAAGATAATTCACCAAATAATTCAAATAATTAAATTTAATCATATAAGGAAGTAATTATTCAATTAATACGAAGATATCTTTTATTTTGGCAAGGATAATCACCCAATATCATAAAAATCCGATTTTTATCAATCAAAAACGTTTTGGTAATTATCACACAGCAAAAAAGGCAAGAAAATCGTGAAATATAGTTGTCGGACTCACTGACCCGTCGAGTACCCAAGGGACTCGGCGAGTCCAACCCCAAAGAGTCAAAAAAAAATTCGATTTTTCATTCAAATAAGCATCAAATTCACTAACAAACAACCCTAGGCTCTGATACCACTAATGGGTTTCGAGCAATACATCATTCCTATGGTGTACATGCAAACCCTAAAAGCTTTTAGATGTAGTTTGTCTAATGAACATGCAATTGAATATCCAAAGCTATAAACCCTAGATCTAGCATACAATTAATCATATTAACATAAAATAGGGTTTAGATCTAACCTTTGATTGTTATATAGCAATAACAATCTAATCCTTGGCTTCAGAAAGCTTAGTGCCTCAAGTGTTGCATCTCTAATGGAGTCACAAACACCAGTAAGCAACTTGGATGAAGAGAGAAGAGAGGGGAGGCACCAAAACCGGCTGGAAACCCTAAAGGAAGTGTTAGCCACGTTTTTGGTGCCTAAGGGCTCCTTATATACTTAGGCAATTAGGGTTATCTAACAAGGAAACCCTAATTTGACTGCTTAAGCCCTAAGCAGCCCATGGACTCCTTCTTTAGAAGCCTTGGACGACTTCTAATGGGTTTCCCCGATAGAATTCATCCACTCCACCTTCTATGGAGTCCATAAGCCCATCTATGTAATTATCTTATAATCACACAATAACTCCCTTAAGTTTAATTAATCGCTTTTAGCCACAAAATTAATTCTTAATTAATTCTTGACTAATATTAATTAAACATTATGATTTCTCCTTTAATATATTATTCTTATAATATATTAATAAATCATAATGAAACCTTTCTCTCCTTAATTAATCCTACATATTGCTATGGTGAAGGCAACCCAAAAGGACCATGCTCATAATCGGGTCAAGTACATACCAAAATAGTTTTGGACTTAGACACTAATCCAACAAATGCTACAATCATGCTTTATCCAAATCATTGGAAGAATCAATGTGTAACACATTATTTCCTAGGTTATCTACAACATTCACAGTTTCATATACACTATTGCAAGGTAATGCTTCAAAATAAAATACACCATTGTAATAAGCATTGATACCACCAATTTCATTATTAAAATAAAAGGTGAAAGGAAATAATATTTATCTCCATATCAGCCAAGTAACAACAATTATTCGAATCTAAATCTAAACCATTACTAAGTAAAGAATAAACTCCAATCTTGGTCACAGACGACATTTTTCTATTTCCCATTATTAAGTTTATCTTCCCGTGCTCCACACCCCTACTTCTTTTTAGCCCCTACAAATCAAAACAAATGTGAAATGCACAACCTGTATTAAGGACCCAAGAATTATCATGTGATGAGTTTTTAGATTGGATAGTGTAAATACCTGCAAAGGAGGGTTTGATCTTCCCATCCTTTATATCCTACAAGTACTTGCGGCAACTTCATTTCCAATGCCCTTTTTCATGGCAATGGAAGAACTTTGCATCCTTCGGATTAGAGGAATTAGCAGAACCAACTTTGGACCCACTAGAAGAGGATCCATCAAGATACTTTCCCTTACGGCTCTTGGAGGGAGCCTTCTTCTTCTTTCCCTTTCCATGTCTGATTACCAGAACAGGGGTAGAAGTAGTAGTAGGAGTAGACACAACCGATTTGCCTTTCAGGTTGCTTTCAACAGTCCTTAAAAGGCCTTGAAGCTTGATAAGAGTGACCTCCTCCTTGTTCATGTGATAAGTCATACGAAACTGAACATAACAAGGAGGTAAAGAGTGTAGAATAATATCTATGGCCAACTCTTCATCAAAATTGTATTCAATTTAAGCAAGCGGTCCACGAATCTCTGCATCTTTTGCAAGTAGGTCGTGATGGGTTCACCATCCTTCATTTTGGTTGTGATCATGGAGGCAATGATCTCATACCTCTCCTGCCGAGCACTTTGATGGTATCTTTCCATCAAATCATGATACATTTCATAGGGATAGTACTTCTCATAGGACTTCTGTAGATCTGCAATCATAAGAGATGACACCTTTGTAATATCCCTCTCATGAATAGTGTGTTCAAAGATTTGTTTAGGAGTGGCAGTGGTTACATCAATCTCCTTTAGCTCTTTATCAAGGACATATTCTTAGTCCTCATAGCAAATAGCCATTCTGATGTTTCGAATCCAATCATTGAAGTTCGAGCCATCGAAAATGACCCTCCCATATAGGTTCATGAGGGAGAAACAGCCTGAAGAAATTGGTGTGGAAGCATTATTTGGGACAGACATCTGAAAAGAAGAAGAAAAAAGTTTAGATTAGATGATAATCCTTAATATTACACATAATATGAAATATTAAGGCTAGGACCCAACACAATATTCTACAATTGCGAAGAGGGATGTCGTAATCCAATTGTAAAATATTTGAAGGTAGGTAAATGACAATTTACCAATTTCCACCATGAAAAACGAAATAGATTATTAAGTTTCAATTGGTTTGAAATTCCTAGATCTTTGAGATTCATTGAACTTTTCAATGACATATTTAAATCTCGGTGTACCCTTCAGGTTTGTGACTGGGATGCCGAGGATCACAAACAAGGTGTAAATAACCATGCAAATTAGCTTGGTACACCTAATGTTACAGATCACCTAATCAATGTGTCGGTTAAACACACACGCTCCATTGATCTATGATTAACACAGGGTTACCCTTTTCCACACACTGACAGTTCCGGATTAGTGTGCCGGTTAACCATACGTGATCCACTAACGACTTAACAAAGATCACCTAATCAATGTGCCGGTTAACCACACACACTCCATTGATCTATGATTAACACAAGGTTACCCTTTTCTACACATTGACAGTTCCGGATTAGTGTTTTGGTTAACCATACGTGATCCACTAACGACTTAACAAAGGTGCAAGTGTAATTTCATGGATTAGCACTATTTTCACATTTTTCCTAAAGTAACTAAGATTGAGAATTTAATACAATTTTAGTTACTTTATATTTATCATTATACTTTTAATGAGAGAGAATTAATGTCCTATCCTATCCGTTCGGCTAACGACCCTCCACCAGTCAAGGGAGTGGTGGGTGAGAGTGGACACTCATTAAACCACCATTTTATAGGCAGTAACCTTATACCCCCCCTTATAGACCAGCTTCGTGAATGAGGCCTACTAACGGTAAGACTGACTTGTTCTTATACATATACATATATATATACATATATATATATATATATATATATATATATATATATATATGTGTGTGTGTGTGTGTGTGTGCATATATATTATTAAACTTATAATATTATAAAGTATAAGGGTTGAATTTTAACTTTTAATACTCTAGGTTTTGGAATTAAAGTTTCATTTAATGAGACTTTGCAAATTCCAAAACTTGAGGACAAGTTTTGAAACTTGTCAAAACTTTTCATATTCATAACCTATGAGTTTAATTTGATTTTAATGAAGAGACCTTTCACTTTCCATAACTTGAGGACAAGTTATGGAGGTCATTAATCATCATTTAGATCATTTTTCTAACAACTAAATTATCACATAATTCATGATCTAACTAAACTCATAATCAAGATAATCTTAAGTCAACAATTTGAAAAGACAACTTTGTTTATCATATAAACCAACAATTATTTTAAAACTTTGATAATTATCTCGTGGTTGGATGAGTACAATCACTACCATATCATTAAAAAAAACTTTTCCAATGATCCAAAACCGTTTGTGATAGTGGTCTTAATCCAAACCAGGCCAAGAAACTCGAAATTCTACAAACAGATCCATCATCTCTTAGAGTGCATGAACTGACTCGCCGAGTTGCCTTGTTTACAAAGTGGACTCGTCGAGTTTGTTCATGTACTCGGCGAGTTCACCAGTCAAAGGCAAAATTTCGACTTTTTTCAGCTTTGAAAAACTAGTAAGCATCAAATATAATAGAAAACAAACATGGTTCTGATACCACTATTTTGGGTTTTGAGCACTATAACACTCCTATGGTGCTCATGCAACCCTAAATGTTTTGGATCTATGTTTTCTCTAATTACACATTCATTTTCAATTTTTCCAAAGCATTCTCCCTATCCATCGATTAGTTTAGTCCACCTACATAATCATGGATCATTGGCCCACACTACAAGAATTATTTATTTACATAATCAATCCCCCTATATTTAATTAGTGTCTTTTGATCACAAAATTAATTACAAATTAATTCTTGATCAATACTAATTAAATAATATGATTTCAGATTAATATATTATACTTGTAATATATTAATAAACCATAAACAACCTTATTCCCTAAATCCATCCTATCAAGTTGCACTAGTGAAGGCAACCCAAAAAGGATCATTGTAACGCCGTAAATTTCAAAATAATTTTTCTCATAATATAAAAACATATTCATTTAATTTTCATAAAACATCAATGTTTAAAAACTCCAATCCATGTCATACAAGAATCCCAAGATCACATGTCATAAAAATCCCACGTGTGTGTACAGATCAAGCCGGCGCCTTCCCACGGTCATCACTAGTACCTGAAACAAACAACACCAACACTGTAAGCACAAAGCTTAGTGAGTTCCCCAAAATACCATGCATAACACATATTAGCCACTCGAGGCTATAACTTTGTGGGTCCGTGGACCCTGCTCTGTGAAATCTCTGGTTCTAACTCTGGGAACCTTCCGGTTCCAACTCTATAAACATGCACAGCATAAATCACATAGAAATAATGCAGTACAACACATAACATACATATAGCATACAAATACTCTGTCACATAACTCTGGTTACCTACTCAAGGTAAGGTATAGTGAGAAGACTCACCTCGCGTATCTCGATAACTCGCAAATCCCGGAAATCACTCGCGCTCGATCCTACGAGCTATAATCCTCCTATAACACAATATATCTCTAATTAACACTTTCTCAACTAAGGTTGGCTACCCCTATCAAATCAACACTGGTCAACTCTGGTCAACGGTCAACGGTCAACTTTGACCGGACTCACGAGTGCACTAGAGCGACTCGGCGAGTCTATACGTGTTCACTGACTCCCTAGGATCCTCTTTTGACACGTCGAGTACTTCCCTGACTCGACGAGTTCCACCTGGCATGAATCGCGGGGCCACCCCGACTCAACTCGCCGAGTCTCAAGAACAACTCGGCGAGTTCCAGCTCGACTCAGACCATCAGTCAACCCTCTCTAACTCTCCCTGACTCACTGAGTCAACCCCTTAACTCAGCAAGACCACTCGCTGAGTGGTTAAGGACAATCTTCATGCTACTTGCCGAGTCTGTTCTTCAGACTTGGCGAGTCCATGCCATGCATCAACTCAAACTCGCTCCTGAGGTCAGATCTGTTCCATTAACTCATAGATCCAGTCCTTCCAAGCACATTCATCACGTAAAGTTACAATCTTGGCTACCATGCAACGCCTACAAGGCTCCTTTTGGTGAAATGACATCTAAAATGGTAACCTAAGTCCCCAACTCAAAAGGAAAGGCATAAAGCAGGGCATTTGGGACTCTCTGGACCTACTAAGGTCCAGATCTAGGTACCATTTCCCCATGGGACCTCTCACACTCCAATTACAAGGCAAACAAGGCATGAAGAAACCCTAGATTTGACCATATCAATAAAAACACGAGAATAAGCTCTGAATATTACCTTAAATAGCTTCCTCTGCCGAAATGGAAGTAGATCCAAGCTCCCCAACTCTCCTAGCTTGGCCTTCCTCTTCCTTTCTTGCAAACACACACAAAAATGGTGAATAATGGCCTCTTATCTCACTCACAAGGACTCTCAGCTGCTCTGGTGCTCTCAAGGTCAAAGGTAGCCGCAATGAAGGGTTATAAGGTCCTTTAAATAGGGCTCAGGGCCGGGAAATTAGGGTTTCATTAAACAGCATGGACTCACCGAGTCCACTCTTGGACTCGCCGAGTCCGGATGCGAACCCACGTCCAAATCCGCGATCATACTCGGCGAGTCTAGGCTCTAACTCGCCGAGTCTCCTCACAAATTACCAAAATAAATAAATGAATAATACCTGGGAATCCGGGCTGTTACAATCATGCTACAATCGTTTCAAGTACATCCCAGTTATAGTTATGGGCTTAGACACCAACTCCATCTCCCGCTCATGAGCCTTCTCCACTATCTCATTCAGCGTTTTGCATCCTGTAAAGCTCACAAACTCTCGGATATCATACCTTAGCATGGAATGATACCTCGTCCTCCTCATATCCTCGTATGTAGCATACTGCAGGATCAATAGTGCTCGCTCCCGAAACTTGGCGGTGATCTCCGCCATAGTCTCGATGGTCTGCTGGAGCTCATGAAACTCCCTTACTAGTCGTTGCACCTCAATGGGTGGTGCAAACTCCAAATCGAAATGCCTGAAGAACTCTTCCTATGTCATCTCAGCCACACCGGCTGCTCCCACCTGGCTAGTCACCTCACCCCACCAATCCTGGACTTGGTCCGTCATCATACACGAAGCAAAACCTGCATTTGCGCATCAGGGAAAGAACTTGTGCGTTGGGCGTTCTCTATGTCCGCCACCTAGCGTTGACTAACTATGGGGTCCCTGACCCTGAAGAGCTCTGGCGCTCCGCACACCTTGAACTCCCAAAACGAGGGAGTTCGGGCCCTAATCTGGCCCGCAGCAATCTCGGCTCTGAATTCCCTGAGCCTCTCCTCCATAATCTCCATCATCCCTTCCTTGACCGTCCTAAAAATCATTGGGGTAACGTCAAGTATGCCCCTCGTAACCTCGGTTGCGATGAGCTCGCGCAACCTCTTGTCAATGGGCTCGGTAGCATGGCCCGACCCAACCCCAGATCCTGATCCTGATCCCCCAGCTCCATGTCGTGTCACCACCATACTGTACTGCAATACCATAAAACATAATGATCATGATATCCAAAAAGGGGATCCTTCCACACCTGTTCTCCTTAGAGCTTCCAAATCTAACATTGGTTCGGGTACAAGTCATGTGCTTCCAGTACTACGGGCCCAATACTACCTTCGACACCTACCTGTACCTTCCCCAAGGCTCTACCTAATAACTCTAATTTGTCCCATAACAAGTCATATCTCATAGGCTACCGCATAACTCAAATCCTAGGATATCCTAAAATTTACTCCATCCATATCAAACCAAAACTCAATCATAACGGGTTGCCTTTATTCATGCAAATAATACACAGAACTGGATTAAATAGACATTCAAATAATAGATTCTACCCTACGATCACAACCAGGCAATTAACAGGAAATAAGGCAAAATCAATCATTCTAAGGCTATAAGCTCCTAACCGTATACAATTTTAAAAGCATGCACATAGCAATATCCATCCGACTATCATAATCCAAATATTAGTATAACATGGCTAACATATTGGGGAACTACTTACTTGGCTCGTCCGATCACGGGCATTGCACTCTCCTCTTTTCCATTTTAAGAAGTTTTTAACTTCTATTTTTTTGAAAACAATTTTACCATTCCCTTAGTTTGAGTCCTAACACACCCGAGAGTGTGCTCGAATCCCTCAAACCAAGGCTCTGATACCAACTTGTAACTACCCAATTTTCTAAAGAAATTTTTTTATTTTTAAATAATAAAAACATTTCCAATAAACCACAAAATCTCAAGAACAATTGTTTTCAAAACGCCTGAGATAGTGCATGTCGCGCCATCAAGCCTTGCCCTTGCCCTTAGGCTCAGAAGTACCTAAAACAAACCAAAAAACTGTAAGCTAATGCTTAGTGAGTTCCCCAGAGCATAACCCACACAATCCACATAATCACATAATCCATATTAGCTATAAAAGCTACATAAACCATATAATCCATGCATACAAACATATAAGGATGGCGTGGGTTCCCCCAGGGTCTTACTCCAGGGTGTCATGGGCTCCCCACATGGTCTTACACCTAAGTGTCATGGGCTCCCCCCCCCCCCCATGGTCTTACATCCAGGTGTCAAGGGCTCCCCCATGGTATTTAATAGGAAAGCCATGGGCTCCCTACATGGTCTTACATCCAGGTGTCATGGGCTCTCCCATGGTCTTCCATACAAAGTATACCACATATACAACTATCATACCTCCTAGCACATAACCAAATAACATGCCACATAACACTACATCAACTAGTGTACCACATATCATAAAATGGGCCGACCTTGGTGCCTTCGACCCATTGGTATGGTGAGGAGACACACCTCTATCTGCTGAATCTGAAAGCTGCTCTCCTAACAGTCTATGAACACCCGTGCAGAACAATAATACCATTACCCTAGGTTAGGGTTGAACATAATCCAATTGAAGAACCTAAACCCCAAGTCCTTTTACAATGGCCCAAAAAGTCTTCCTTTGCTAATGGGCCCAAAGTCCATGTCCAAAATCATTAATGGGCCTCATGGCCAATATAGCTCAACCATAGTAACCATGGCACAAAATAGATAAGCTGGGCCACTAACTCAAAACGTGACCATGCCCAATGACTAATTAAGGACCAAAGGGCTTACAAGCCCAAAACAAGTTCGAGCCTATCTGAGGTGCATACGCCTTGTGTACCACTTTGGTACACGTAGCGTACTGAGTCCCTGAGTTGTACGCGCTGCGTATTGTAATTTAAGCCCATCGTACAAACAGATTAAGCACCTTCTTCCGTTAAGTGCTTAATAGTTGATGTTCTAACGTCCAATATTAGATATGGGCTCATTAAGACGTACTAGGGCATAAAGTTGGCAACTTTATGCCCTTGCATGCTATATGGAACTTAAAAACTTCATTCTTCACAATAGGACTTCATATAAAGCTTCAAACTCATGCATAGAGTCTGGATACTCTTCAAGTTAGCACCTTTATGCATCTAACATGCTCATAAAGCTCAGATCTAACCATTTCAATCTCTAGAGTTGCTAAACTCTCATGAGAAGGTCCAAAACCAACTAAAGGGACAATATAGAAAACCCTAGCTAGATCTAATGAATAAGATGGCAAGATCAAGACTTTATACCTCTAGAGGCTCTTCAAGGTGCACTAGATGCAGATTCTTGAAGCCCAATGTCACTCCAAGCTTGCTTAGCAATTTCTTCTTCTTAAATGAACTCTAAAATGGCCACAAATACAATTCTTAAGCTCAAAAACACCCTCACAAGGTATCTCTGGTGTAAAAGGGCGAAATGAGGCTATGAAGGCTGATTAGGGTTTGTTCCAAGAGGCTTAAGGGTGTTTAAATAGGTGTCAAGTCCGAGAATTAAGGTTTTGGCCCTCTGTCGCGTACGCTCTGCGTATGCGGCCACCATCCGTGTTCATGCATCCTTAGTACGCTAAGCGTACTCCTGGAGTACTCCCCGTGTACTAAGGGACCTTTTATGCCATCTTCTCTATTTCAAGGGTCTAAAGAGAAATACTTGATTTGGAGTGTTACACATAATGGTCATATGTGAACATTTCCAAAAAGTCTGTTACCTAAATATGTACAAAAAAAAAAAAATTACCAGAATATGAACAAACTGAAATTTAATTACCTAAATAAGTCTATTTTCTATAACCATCATACTTGATAGGCTTATAGTCAAAGTTACAACACGATAAAGATGAGCGGTTCGGGAATGTACAATGAAGGAACAAAAGTATAAATAAATTAATATATAACTATAGTTATAAATAACCGACATTTTTATATTATGATTAGACTAGTTTAAAAAAATCAACGTATAACAAAAACATTAAGTATATTAAAAAGAGAAAATAAAAATATACAAATCTGCCCGCCACTACTGCATATGAAAAAGATTGATTATACGTAAACTTTCTCTGTGAATAATCACCGAGTGCTATGAACTCTTTTTATTTTTTATGGCTCTAACCAAAAATATTAAAAAAGTAAAAGAAGTTTGTATACTGCAAAATTGTTTTTCATGTATCGTGAAACTGTTTATACTGGTGAACTATTTTTTTTTCTTCTCAAAACATCATTAATAAAGAAAGAAAATGCTATCAAAGGGTAAACAACTAAAATTTTATGTTCATAAAATACAATTATTTAAATGATATTTTGTTTTATTAATAATGATATTTTTATAAAATAAAATAGATATTTTGTTACTTATTGATGACAGGATGACACGAGCTCTTCATATTATTTAGACAATCATAACTTTATATCCGAAAATCTTTGTTACAGAAATCTTCATAAAACCATTTTCGAAACAGAAAGCTATTCCGTAGTGCAAAAATAAAATGGTAAGTTTATAAAGATTTTCCAAAAAAAATTTGTTGTAAATAAAGAACAAATTAAGTAAATTTTCAATAAAAAACGAATTTTATAATAGATATAGTGAAATAAGTGGTTATATACTTATATTGTGACAGGTAAATTTTGGGCTTATTTTACACGAACAGCTTGTTTTCCTTAAAGAAAAAGGAATATATTATTGAATGGGATGGGTATGGAGAGGTGTACAAGTGAGGTATGGGAATGTGGGTGTGGGTTTGTGAATGAGGACCCATCTTCATTCGGATTTGAGGCTTATTTATAGGTTCTGGTTCATTTGAAACCATTTTAATTTTGTGACACCGTGAGACCAAATCTAAAAATAATTTTAAAATGCAAAATAAATGGAAAAATCCAAAAATTCTTTTTTAAATATTATTTTCGGAACATGAATTAACTAAAAAAATTAAAAACAATTAAAAAAAATTAAAAAAATTCCGTTTTTTTTTAAATACGTGAAATATTCTAATAGAATATTACACTGACATATTCTAAAAAATAATTTTAAAATGCAAAATAAATGGAAAAATCTAAAAATTCTTTTTTTAAATATTATTTTCGGAACTTGAATTAACTAAAAAAAATTAAAAAAAAATTATTTTTTTTTAAATACGTGAAATATTCTAATAGAATATTACACTGTATATATTCTAAAAAATAATTTTAAAATGCAAAATAAATGGAAAAATCCAAAAAAAAAATTTAAATATTATTTTCGGAACTTGAATTAACTAAAAAAAATAAAAAAAAAATAAAAAAAATGTGTCTTACAAGGTTACAACAAACATAAAAAAAAAACGAAAAAAAAAATTAAAACCGTAGGCTTCATACGAAACCTACGGTATACAAGTTTACACTGCACAATCTGTGCATTGTGCACTTGTACACCGTAGGTTTCGTATGAAACCTACGATTTTAATATTTTTTTCGTTTTAAAAAAAATTATCCCCATATACAAAAACTATTCCTAATAAAAAATACAGTAAAATTTTGATAAAAAAAAAAGGGCATACTTTGTTCTTCGGGTTCTCCATTGAGAGAAAAAGAAAAAACATCATAAATGGTCCTTGTGGTTTTCCCAAATCTGAAGTTTAGTCCCCGTGGTTTAAAAACATCATAGATAGTCCCTGTGTTTTCAAAACTTTTGACGATTGGTCCTTATTGTTAACTCCGTTAAGTTTTGTCCGTTAACTGAAGGGCATTTTCGTCATTTCACTAGCACAGGGACCATTTATGATGTTTTTTCTTTTTTTTTTTATAAAAAAAGAAAATTTAAATATAAAAAAAAAAAAAAAAAAATTTAAATATAATTATTTAATATATATATATATATATATATATATATATATATATATATATATATATATATATATATATATATATATATTTCTCATCGTGTTCTTCAAAAAAACACACACAAAGATTACTCCTGCAACCTCACCCTTGAGAGCCTTCTTTCATGTTTCATGTTGGTATAATATTTGATGATCGAAGGAACTTGATTTCTACTTTCTGTTGCATGTGTTTGTGTTTATATTGGAGGAGGTATCTCGATTTCTCCTCTGTACTGCATAATAACTTGAAATGGGTGGTGTTACCCAATTCGTGAGCTACTGGGTCTGATGTTTTCTTTCAACTTTGAATGCATCAAGTGTGAAATTAGACACTTTCAGCTTTGTGAAGGTACTTTTCTTTCAGGTTGTAACGACGTAATTTTTCAAACAAATTTTTCATTTCAAAATAAAGTATTTTCATTCAAAACAAGGCATAAACATTCTAAGTGTCATGTCAGAATACAAATCATATGAATCCCAAGATCACAGAACATCTATCAGTGTGTACAGATCACGCCGGCGCCTTCCCACGGTCCTCGCTAGTACCTGAAACACATACACAACAACTGTAACATAAATGCTTAGTGAGTTCCCCAAAATACAACTTACGCACATACGCCTTTCCAGGCCCTGACCTTCCGGTCCATGTGTCTCAGGGGACTTCCGTCCCTGCTGGGTAAACCTTCCGGTCCTACCCACGCCAACCTTACGGTCCACATTACACGCCTTCCGGCCCATAACATAATGCCTTCCGGCCCATAACATAATGCCTTCCGGCCCACATAACATACATAGCACGTATAACAATTAACTATCACATATAGCACATATATCACATATCATATCCGACCTTCCGGTCACACAGTCAAACCCTTCCGGGTACAGTATAGTGAGAAGACTCACCTCGTAAATATCGAAAGCTAGCAAATCCCGAAGTCACTCGTGCTCGATCCGCCGAGCTACAATCTCCATATAACATCATACATCTCCTATTAACACTTTTATCTTCTAAGTTTGACTATCCCCAAGAAGTCAAACATAGGTCAACTCTGGTCAACGGTCAACGGTCAACGGTCAACTTGACCGGAGTCGGCGAGTGCACAAGGGAAACTCGGCGAGTCTAGACGCATCCGCCAACTCCATAGGATTCCCTTCTTACTCGTCGAGTACTTACCCTGACTCGACGAGTTCCACCTGGGAGAGTCGCGGGGCCACCCCGACTCAACTCGACTCATACCACCTGTCGACCCTCTCTAACTCGTCCTGACTCACTGAGTCAACCCGTGACTCGACTGGATCACTCACTGGTCGATCCAAGGCAATCTTCAAGCTACTCATCGAGTCTGCTCATCGGACTCGGCGAGTCCATGCCATGCAATTACTCAAACTCGCTTCTAAGGTCAGATCCGTTCCATCAATTCATAGATCTAGCCTTTCAAGACTGATTCACCACGTAAAGTCCCTATCTTGGTGTCCATAACACACCCCATGGCTTATAATGAACATTTTGGTCTAAAGCATAAGGGTTCCAACCCAAAACTTCCATTGATTCCCAAAAAGCTTGGGCAAAGGGACACTCTGGACCTTTAGGGGTCCAGATCTATAGTCTAAATCTCTTAGGGGTCCAAGGGAGCACAAGATCTAGCCACAAAAAGGGTTCAATAAACCCTAAATCAATGAAAACACCAACATAGAAGAGAATAGCTCGAAACATTACCCCAATAGAGATGCTCTGGACTCCAAATCCTCAGAAGATGGCTCCTCTTGCTTTCCCCTTGGCTGATTTTCTCTTTCCTTGCAAAATGACACCTCCAAGATCAATAATAGCCTCCTCCTATGCTCCAAACGCTCACACTCGATTAGGGTTTCACTCAAGGGACTGGTGAGCACAAATGACGGCCATAAGGCCCTTTAAATAGGTCCCAACCCCGAGAAATTAGGGTTTCATTAAACAGCGCAGACTCGCCGAGTCCAACCGAATCCCGCGTCCAGAATCGCGACCCTACTCGGCGAGTCTGAGCTCCAACTCGCCGAGTCCCCTCTCAAAACACAAAATAATCAAATCAATAAAGATACCTGGAATTCCGGGCTATTACAATTCTCCCCCACTAGAACTAGACTTCGCCCTCGAAGTCTTGCTCTGAAAATAGCTCCGGATGCTGCTCCCGCATCTCGCGCTCCGGCTCCCAGGTCATCTCCGATCCCTTCCGGTGTTGCCACTGAACCAACACCAGAGGTACCTCCTTGTTCCTCGGAACCTTGATCTTCCGATCCCTGATGGCCACAGGACTCTCAGCATAATTCAGACTCGCATCCATATGAATATCCTCTAATGGAACCACTGCCGACTCATCGGCTATACACTTCCTCAACTGCGACACGTGAAAAGTGTCGTGGATCTGCCCCAACTCGGCTGGCAACTCCAAAAGATAGGCTACCCGGCCTACCCTTGTAATCACACGAAATGGCCCAATATACCGGGGCCCCAACTTGCCCCTCTTCCTGAATCGAATCACTCCTTTCCAAGGAGAAACTTTCAGGAGAACGAAGTCGCCGACCTGAAACTCAAGCTCGGACCGGCGTCTGTCTGCATAACTCTTCTGTCGGCTCTGGGCGGTCAATAACCTCTGTCTGACCTGCTGAATCTGCTCTGTCGTCTGAAGCACGATCTCTATACTGCCCATCACTCTCTGCCCAACCTCTCCCCAGCAAATGGGGGTCCGACACCTCCTACCATACAACAGCTCAAAGGGTGGCATACCAATGCTCGAATGATGGCTGTTGTTGTAGGAAAACTCTGCCAAGGGTAAATACGCATCCCAGCTACCCCCGAAATCTAACACACACGCTCGAAGCATGTCCTCCAGCGTCTGAATCGTCCGCTCGCTCTGGCCGTCTGTCTGGGGATGATATGCGGTACTAAAATGCAATTTAGTACCCAGATCCTCATGGAATTTCTTCCAGAATCTGGAAGTGAAGCGCACATCACGGTCTGAAACAATCGAGATCGGCACCCCATGCCGAGATACCACTTCTCTCACATATATCTCTGCCAACTTCTCCGCTGAAGAACTCTCACTGATGGCAAGGAAGTGAGCGCTCTTCGTCAACTTATCTACAATCACCCAAATTGCATCAACTCCTCTGGCAGTCCTCGGCAATTTGGTGATGAAATCCATAGTGATTTGTTCCCACTTCCATTCGGGAACCTCCAATGGCTGCAACTTGCCATGTGGTCTCTGGTGCTCGGCCTTAACCCTGCGGCAGGTCAAGCACCTCTCAACGAACCATGCGACGTCCCTCTTCATACAGGGCCACCAATACTCTTTCCTCAAATCCAAATACATCTTCGTAGCCCCCCGGATGGATCGAAAACTTCGACCGATGAGCCTCTTCCATCAAAGTAATACGCATACCACCCACGAACGGTACCCAAATCCGACCCTGAAACGTCATAAGCCCTCGTCCATTCGTAACGAACTCTGAAACCAACCCAACGACCCGCTCTCTCTTCTGCATCTCCGGTTGCATAGCCTCGGCCTGCGCCCCACGAATAGCATCCAATACTGGAGCTATCACGGTCAATCTCAAACATACTTCTCGCAGTGGAGTGCTCTCCGCCCTGCGGCTCAACGCATCGGCTACCACATTAGCCTTGCCTGGGTGGTACAGGATCTCACAATCATAATCCTTGACCACATCCAACCACCTCCTCTGATGCATATTTAGGTTGGGCTGATCCATCAAATACTTCAAGCTCTTATGGTCCGTGTATATCGTACATCGAACCCCATACAAGTAGTGACGCCAAATCTTGAGAGCGAACACTACTGCCCCCAACTCTAAATCATGCGTGGGATATCTCGTCTCATGAGGCTTCAATTGCCTCGACGCATAAGCTATCACATGACCCCTCTGCATCAACACTGCACCCAACCCCAAAATCGATGCATCACAATATACTACAAAATCCTCCATCCCTTCCGGGAGAGCTAATACCGGGGCTTCGCACAACCTTTGGCGAAGTGTCTCAAAGGAGGTCTGCTGCTCGGGACCCCATGAGAATGCAACACCCTTCCGGGTCAATCTGGTGAGCGACACTGCGATCTTGGAGAAATCCTTGATAAATCTCCGATAATACCCTGCCAACCCGAGGAAACTCCTGATCTCAGATGGTGACTTCGGCACTTCCCAACTCATCACCGCCTCAACCTTGGCCGGATCGACCAGAATCCCTTCCTGGTTAACGAGGTATCCTAGGAACTGGACCTCCCGCAACCAGAAATCACACTTGGAGAACTTTGCATAAAGCTTCTCCGATCTCAACACCCCAAGGACCTCCCTCAAATGCTCCTCATGCTGCTCTCTAGATCTCGAATACACCAGAATATCATCGATGAATACAATCACCGACCGATCCAGCATCGGCCTGCATACCCTGTTCATGAGATCCATGAACACAGCCGGGGCATTGGTGAGCCCAAAAGGCATCACCACAAACTCATAATGCCCATATCGCGTCCTAAACGCTGTCTTCTGGACGTCCTCATCCCGTACTCTCACCTGATGATACCCCGACCTCAGATCGATCTTGGAAAACCAAGATGCTCCCTGCAACTGATCGAATAAATCGTCGATCCTCAGTAACTGGTAACGGTTCTTGACCGTCAACTTGTTCAACTCCCGGTAATCAATGCACATCCGGTGTGAACCATCCTTCTTCTTGACGAACAGAATAGGTGCTCCCCACGGCGAGCTGCTCGGCCGAATGAATCCCTTCCCCAGCAACTCTTGAAGCTGCGAGGACAACTCTTGCATCTCTGGAGGTGCAAGACGATAAGGCACCTTAGCGATAGGCGCGGCCCCCGGAACCAGATCAATACCAAACTCCACTTGCCTCTCAGGAGGTACTCCCGGCAGCTCCTCGGGAAAAACATCTGGAAACTCACGCACCACTGGAACCTCCTCAACTGATCTCGGTCTCTCGGAAGCCTCCCGCGTATCCATCACATACGCCACAAAACCCTTACAGCCTTGCTGTAAACACTGCCTCGCCCTAGCGGCCGAACAAAAAGCTGATCCTGAAGGGGTACCCTCGCCGTACACCGAAAGAACTCCCCCACTAGGGTCTCGTATAGTCACCAGCTGACGCTCACAGTCGATGACAGCGCCGAATCGGCTCAACCAGTCCATGCCCACAATGACACAGACATCACCCATTGCAATAGGAATCAGATCAATCGGAAACTCGACCCCGAAAATCTCTAACACACATCCCCGGAGAACCTCCGTGGCACAAATCGCCCTCTCGTCAGCTATAGAAACTCTCAGAGGCCGACTCAACGGCTCACGACCAACGCTGATATGCTGACTAAAGTCCAAAGATACAAAAGACCGACTCGCGCCTGAGTCAAATAGCACTAAAGCAGGCACAGAGTTCACAAGGAAAGTACCTACGCATAACATAACATAAGCATAACATCTCAACATCAAAATAAATACATGAAATAAAGCATACCTGCCACAACATCGGGCGCAGCGCGGACTTCCTCCGCAGTCAGCTGAAAGGCTCTCCCACGAGCCCTCGGGGCCTCGACCTTCACCGGTCGAGTCTCAGAAGCCCTGGCAGCAGGTGCAGATCCCTGAAGAAGCTGAGGGCACTCGGCCTTCCGATGGCCGGTCTGGTTGCAATGAAAGCAAACCGTAAACCCCTTGGGGCAATCCCTAGCGATGTGCCCCTCCTTGCCACACTTGTAGCAAACACCAGATCGACATGTCCCCTCGTGACCCTTGCCGCACTTTCCGCAAGTGCGGCCCTTCGGACCTCCCGTCCTCGAATCGGCGGACTTAGTCCGCTTGGCTGCCGGCTGAGACTGAGCCGGCCGCCGGTCCACCCGCTGAGACTCGGCCTCCTCCCTGGCCTGGGTCTCCAACTCGATCTCGCGCTTCCTGGCATTCGCCTGAAGCTCAGCAAAGGTATGATAGGTGGAGTTTGACAAAAACTCTCGGATATCCCTCCTCAAAACACCCATGTACCGGCTCATCCGAGCCTGCTCTGTGGACACCAGCTCAGGGCAGAACATCGCCCTCTCATGAAACTTCCGCGTGATCACCGTAACCGAATCCGTACCCTGCTTGAGGGTCAAGAACTCCTGAACCAATCGTTCCCTCTCCACCGGGGGAACGTACTCGTCTCTGAACATAGAGGTAAACCTCTCCCATGTCACTGCTGAAATCTCTGCCAAAGTGAAGTTCGCCGTCACGAACTTCCACCAATCCTTCGCTCCCAGACGGAGCTGGTTCAAAGCGAACCGTACCCTCAGATGCTCCGGACATGAACAAGTGTAGAAAAACCCCTCAATATCAGCGATCCACCTCATCGCAGCAATCGGATCCTGCGTCCCATGAAACTCAGGTAGCTTCGTGTTGCTGAACTCCCGAAACAGCAACGAGTCACCCCCCTGTGGCCTGGCAGCGGCCACAACTGCGGTAGCTGCAGCGGCTGCAGCCTCAGTCAATGCGGCGTACCGCTCATCAAAAGTCTCCATCAAGGTGGTCTTAATAGACCCAAACATCTCCGGAATCTCAGCCCGGATCGCTGCAGCCACCTCCTCATGAATCATCTGACGAATCTCCTCGTCACTCACACCGATCGTACTCGGTCTGTGGCGTGGTCCAACCATGATGTCTCTGAAATACAACATAAAACTATCAGAGACTCCATCGAGTATAATCGCACTCGATAACGCAACCCTACTCAGTCTCCGATATCTAGGGATTCTTACTTGGGTTTCCCCCTGACCCGGTGTCTTCGGTAGTACGGGCCCAATACTACCGACCACACCGCATCAGCATTCATCCCAAGTCTTCCTCCCCAAACCCCGGATAGTGACTACTCTACTTTTGTTACGCACTATCTACCCGCACGCTATCAAAGCATCTCATATCGGCAAACCTCCCTAGACTAAGGCATCACAAATCAGGCCACTCTAGTCCTATCATGAATACCTAGTCTTCTAGCATGCATAACAATTCATATCATATCTTATCTTTTAACATAACATTGTAAGGTATTTTGGGGATCTTTACCGTTCGGGCGCTGACTGATCGTACACACTGCTTCGTTCTTGTTTACCACAAAATTATTTATAAAAGTTTATGCCTTTATTTTAAAAAATTTCCTCAAATCCTCGGTTTGAGTTCAGTTACGCCCGAAGGTGCACCCGAATCCCTCAAACCAAGGCTCTGATACCAATTTCTAACGACGTAATTTTTCAAACAAAATTTTCATTTCAAAATAAAGTATTTTCATTCAAAACAAGGCATAAACATTCTAAGTGTCATGTCAGAATACAAATCATATGAATCCCAAGATCACAGAACATCTATCAGTGTGTACAGATCACGCCGGCGCCTTCCCACGGTCCTCGCTAGTACCTGAAACACATACACAACAACTGTAACATAAATGCTTAGTGAGTTCCCCAAAATACAACTTACGCACATACGCCTTTCCAGGCCCTGACCTTCCGGTCCATGTGTCTCAGGGGACTTCCGTCCCTGCTGGGTAAACCTTCCGGTCCTACCCACGCCAACCTTACGGTCCACATTACACACCTTCCGGCCCATAACATAATGCCTTCCGGCCCACATAACATACATAGCACGTATAGAAATTAACTATCACATATAGCACATATATCACATATCATATCCGACCTTCCGGTCACACAGTCAAACCCTTCCGGGTATAGTATAGTGAGAAGACTCACCTCGTAAATATCGAAAGCTAGCAAATCCCGAAGTCACTCGTGCTCGATCCGCTGAGCTACAATCTCCCTATAACATCATACATCTCTTATTAACACTTTTATCTTCTAAGTTTGACTATCCCCAAGAAGTCAAACATAGGTCAACTCTGGTCAACGGTCAACGGTCAACGGTCAACTTGACCGAACTCGGTGAGTGCACAAGGGCAACTCGGCGAGTCTAGACGCATCCGCCAACTCCATAGGATTCCCTTCTTACTCGTCGAGTACTTCCCCTGACTCGACGAGTTCCACCTGTCGACCCTCTCTAACTCGTCCTGACTCACTGAGTCAACCCGTGACTCGACTGGATCACTCACTGGTCGATCCAAGGCAATCTTCAAGCTACTCGCCGAGTCTGCTCATCGGACTCGGCGAGTCCATGCCATGCAATTACTCAAACTCGCTTCTAAGGTCAGATCCGTTCCATCAATTCATAGATCTAGCCTTTCAAGACTGATTCACCACGTAAAGTCCCTATCTTGGTGTCCATAACACACCCCATGGCTTATAATGAACATTTTGGTCTAAAGCATAAGGGTTCCAACCCAAAACTTCCATTGATTCCCAAAAATCTTGGGCAAAGGGACACTCTGGACCTTTAGGGGTCGAGATCTATAGTCTAAATCTCTTAGGGGTCCAAGGGAGCATAAGATCTAGCCACAAAAAGAGTTCAATAAACCCTAAATCAATGAAAACACCAACATAGAAGAGAATAGCTCGAAACATTACCCCAATAGAGATGCTCTGGACTCCAAATCCTCAGAAGATGGCTCCTCTTGCTTTCCCCTTGGCTGATTTCCTCTTTCCTTGCAAAATGACACCTCTAAGATCAATAATAGCCTCCTCCTATGCTCCAAACGCTCACACTTGATTAGGGTTTCACTCAAGGGACTGGTGAGCACAAATGACGGCCATAAGGCCCTTTAAATAGGTCCCAAAACCGAGAAATTAGGGTTTCATTAAACAGCGCAGACTCGCCGAGTCCATATCCTGGACTCGCCGAGTCCAACCGAATCCCGCGTCCAGAATCGCGACCCTACTCGGCGAGTCTGAGCTCCAACTCGCCGAGTCCCCTCTCAAAACACAAAATAATCAAATCAATAAAGATACCTGGAATTCCGGGCTGTTACACAGGTGTTTCATCGAACACTTGGAGTGCATTGTTCTCCTCTTTCATTTTCTAATTTATTTATTAAGATTTATTACTATTGGAAGCATACACTTCCAATTTTCTTTCTAGAGACATCCAATTCAGCAAATAGATAAACATGTATAGAGATAGGAATATGAAATTAAGGAGTTGGAATTAAAATAAGCGAAAATTATAAGAGATATGGATACGGACATAAGGAATCGGAAGTGCTTTGCCTATCCATTATTGTTCCCTCTACCTGATTCCACTCCTCACATTCTTGTGCTTTCAAGTCCTCTACCTATCCTCCTACGATCCTTCCAGAAAATGTGATTTTACATTGTAAATCGATTGAAGACATTGCTAATTATAAGTGTATTCTAACTTCTCTCGATACTTCTATATCTACCATTGATTTTACACTTCAGATATAGCTCCGTTCAGTGGATTCACAACACTCTCATTGAAGATTTTAATTAGAAACATTTCCTCTCAAAGTTTGATTCGGTGAATTACGCTTTCTCTGTAAAGCAGGGTCAATTGACAGGGGATTTCTTGAGATCGAAAAGAAGGTTGTATTGGTGATCCGAAGCATGAGGAACTTGCAACAACAAGAAGGAGGACGTCGTCTCCATCGAAAATTCGGACAAGGAGGACATTGAAACCCATATCAGTGAGGGAAGCCTAGATGAAGAAAAACATCGATATGGGTTTTCCATCGATCCATTGTGGTGCTTCCGGTGGTTGTTTATCCGTCGATAAAACAAAGATGAGGGTACTGACCAGTGATTATCAAGCTTCGTTGATTGGAGCTTTGAAGTGAAATTTTTTGTGGTGGGTGTTCTTTAAGTGCATGTTTGATGAAAGAGAGAGAGAGAGAGAGAGAGAGAGGAGAAAGAAAGAGAGAGAGAGAGAGAGAGAGAGAGAGAGAGAGAGATTTTATATATTAAATAATCATATTTAATTTTTCTTTTTTTTAAAAAAAAAAGAAAAAAGAAAAGGCATCATAAATGGTCCCTTTGGTAGTGAAATGACGAAAATGCTATTCAGTCAACGGACAAAACTTAACGAAGTTAGCAATAAGGACTAATCGTCAAAAGTTTTGAAAACACAAGGACCATTTATGATGTTTTTAAACCATGGGGACTAAGCTTCAGATTTGGGGAAACCACAGGGACCATTTATGATGTTTTTTCAGAGAAAAAAGTAGGTAAAACCAAGAAAACAATAGTCAAAATAACCTAATTTAAAAAATTATACATTATATACTATGGGCAATGGGCCGCGAAAAAGTAGAAGGGTCGGGAACAGTAGCCCACTGCCACGAAAGAGTAGTTTTTTACCGTTGACCGTAGTCAACCCTGACCAATCTACTATTTCGTGAGCTATTTTTGGCTAATATGTTTTTTTTTCTATTTTTGTATAGGTAATTAGTGCTTTAGGCTTAGATTAGTAATTTCCTTTTTTTATTTTTATTGTGTATTTAAGATGTTTAATAGTTGTTCATTGACTTAAGCTTTGACTAAGTCAAACTCATCATTTATGCTGAACGAATCATAAATTTTAATTATGGTTTAGATCTAACATATTGCTAGACTCAATGAGAAGTATATCAAACAGTCTATAAGTGCATAATATTTATTAATAAAATCCGATAGTTTTATAACTATATCAACATGCTACATACCAGTATATTTATATGAAGAACTTATTTTTTTTGGAATTGTTACTTTATGTGTTAATAATTGTCATGTATAAAGAAATCGTTAATCAAGTATGATATGTGTATACGAGTAACATGTACATAAGGATGTGTAAAATGTTTAGATTTTTTTTTTTTAAGAACAGCAAACTTAGTCTACTCTTAATATCACCTAAGATTCAGACCGGACTTGAACTCTCAATCTCAAGCATATTTAGATGATAAATAGATATTGTGCAAAAATAATGTCTAAACTAGGGATTATATTATCATCTATATACATTAAGTTGTCTTGACTGTTGACCATTATTATCTTCATTTAAGTACACATCAAGCCGTATAAGCATGCTAATGTGATTGGATATAGAAAAACTGTACATAGAGGCATGAGTTATTGTATATAAATGTACTCTTGATTGTTGCAACTACTTCCATAATTAAAACATTTAAACATGTAGTCGTTTTTGTAAGGTTGGAAGTCATTACTTAGAAAATATGCAACCACCCTTAAGATCATGTAGGGGAACACCCTACATCTTAGGAAGTGAGCCAGCGTGATATCTTGAATGAGCATGCGATGACATAATATGTCACAAATAAATAGTTGAGATCAAACCATTATCGTGTTTTCTAATTATTCTAGCTTCTTGTTTGTTGGTTTAATAGGATTTAGTTGTTAGAAAAGCCTGTTATTTTGTTAGTTGAGATATTTAACATCATATGTTTTATATGGTGATGATAGAGAGATTTCTCTCTTTACTTTTAGAACATCTTTGATTTTGATTGTTGGAGTGTTTTCGTTGAAAAAACTTATGTGGTGCACAGTTGCCCTTTTTTATTCTTTGTAGTGAATGAATCAAACATTTAATGTTGCAAGGGAAGCTTATTGCTCATTCTTGTTTAACCATAACTAGGGATTTTTGGTATTGTCTTTTTGCTAGACAACAAACGATCCAAAACTAAATGGGCCAGGCCATCCCGTTTTGTTTAATTAAATGAATTGAGTTAGAATTCAAATTTTAACTTAACTTCAATTTATAAACCTATTTAAAAATATATTTATATTTTACGTTTGTTTAATATTAATATAAAATAACTATTTTTTTAATTATTTAGTTTTTAACAAATAAAAAATAAAATAACCTATTAGAAAATACACAACCAAGATGAAAGTGATACGGAAAGCGAATGTCGAATTTAAGGAAAGTTAAAGTTAAGTTGCATGGAAAATAGAAGAGTTAACGACACAAAAGTCATTATATATCAACATTTTTCTGGTTTAGCCCTAAACTTTTTTTTCCCTCATATGTCTATATTTTCGAAAACTTTTCATTTTTGGGTCATTGGTCGGTCACCAACTAATTTTGAGGACGTGTTGGTATTGTTTTCTGAGTTTGCATTTATATCTAATATTTACATATGAATTTGCATTTAGACCAAACATTTTGTTTGTTCCATATTTGCCATTATTTTTTCTAATTTTTTTTTTCATTTTAGCCAATGACTAGTCATCAATAAGTATTTGAAAAGGTAATAGCTTAAATGAAAAACGTAGACACTTAAGGTAAAAGTCAAATTTATGACTTCTCCTTGAGGGTAGAGTGCATTAGACGGTGAGTCAATGGCTCCCTTTGTTATCACATATAAACCTATTAAATTGTGTTAAGCCATGAGAATGTGAATCAACATATTACATATTGCTATAATAAGTATATTTATCAAAGTATAATGCATTAATAAAAATTAATTGAAAGTTTCTTTTGAACGATAATGATTTTATAAAACCTGGACTAGTAAGAAACTAGTCGGGAGCAAAAGTATATATTACATAATAGCATGTCGAGGATTCAAAAGCCACCCCACCTAATTAATGTTCATTTTAGATCTAACATTACACCATAAAAAAAGATTGTGTAACTATGTTTTCAAAAAGCACTGAAGCTCTGGTCTAGAAACCCCAAACAACATAGCATTAATGAAATTCGAAATCTGACACCAAGAAACGTAAAAAATAATTTGATAGTACATGCTGTAATAAAAAACTATGAAAGTACAAAGTTATAATAAGGGCAAAAAAGAACATTCGATGCTATTTCTTGCATTTAATTCTTAAAACCGAACTTAATGACATCTTATTTCTTTGATTTTTCAACAATTATGTAATTTGAAATAGTCAGTTGGTTCTTATATGAGTTACGAATGAATTAACAATTTTGATTGGCTCAAATATTAGCATGTCATATTGTTTATTAAATGTTTTGGATTCGAGACTTACACTAGGTCTTTTTTCTTTATTTTAAAATGCATATATACAATAAAATACAACATACACCGATAATACAAAATATAATCATTGACTTAACTAGCTAACGCGTCCCGCCCCTTAAGAATAATTCGTACTTTCAACTTTTGCATTCGTCTTTTTCCTTTTTTTTTTTATTTATGCTATTACGTTTTAAAGTACCTATTTGTGACCTGCCAATGGCTTAAAAAAAATCTAAAAAATTATTAGGCTAAATGCAAACTTATATATAAATGTTGGGGCTAAATGCAAACTGAGAAAAATATTCCATATAAACAAACCCATGTTGGTAACCACCAAATAGCCCAAAAATAAAAAGTCTTCCAAAATATAATGACAAATAAGGAATAAAAAGAAAAGTTATGGCTAAAATAGAAACCAATACATTTCTAATACTATTTGAATATTTGATTTGTGTTTTGTGATTGTTTTTTTTTCAAAACAACCATCGGAGTTTATAAAAAATAAAAATTTATGTTTTTTAAGAATTATTAGAATATGTAAGTTATATAAATAGTTTGGACTATTTGAGTTCATATTTTTGAAAAATAAAATCAATTTGGAAGCACTTAAACGGACTAGATCGATTCAAATGAACACACATAATTACATAATTGCTATATCAAGGTTGCTATATAGTGTAAAATATAAAGTTACATAACTATCATTATCTCTATCTACCTCGTAGCTCATTGTGATAGGGATCTGGTTCTCAAAAGTATCAATGATCACTTTAAAAACATACATTTAAACAATAAACACACTATTCGATCTTTTTTACATAACATCAACCATGGTAGAAGTTACTCAAGTTAGTAGCAAAAGGAGACCATGTGAAGCCCAACAAGTCTTTGAAAACCTAATTTCGAATATTACCCTTGCATCGTAAGTTCATATTAGTCTACAGATAGTTATTATCTAAACTTTTATTAAATAATACGTTAAAAAACAAATCATAAAACTTTCTTGATTAAATTATAGATTTTAGTTTTTTCTTTCTGTAAGAATATACGTGATTGAAGTCCTAGAGTTAGTTTGAGGGGTCCATATGGACATAGGGTGATATATACCTTAGCCATTTCAAACCAATGCATGTCATGTGGGGTTAGGATTAGGGGGAAGTGGTCTCATCCCTACTAACCACTACCCATGTCTTAAAATACATGATCCATATAGCCTTCGTACTTTTTAATCCAATAGGTTAAATTACATGTTTCGTTAACCAATAACAGTTAGTATTACACAAATTAAATAGCTATAGCAGCTATTTTCACCATATATATACTACTAAATTTAATTTGTAGTTATTATTACGCGTGAAGTTATATAGAAAACATGTAATCTCATCTTGATACATATCCATGTATACAATGACTTGGATATTAGAAGACCTAAAACAATCAAAAGACACCCATGCATGTCCCTTAGGCGTACACAATAAGTGGGTCCGAATTTGCTGAGTCTAACGATGTGAGTAGTCTCATAGACCGAAAGGAGTACCAAAGATCATCATAAATGGCAAGCACATGATGCATATGCAACTTTTTTCGCACAAGTATTTATTAAGTTGAACATGGTCATCATAAATGATCGATATATGTGCATGACAATATGCATAAAACTATATGTCATGTGTGAATTTTTATGTGCATGAATTTGATATTGTTTAATATAGAATAAAAAAGAGTTTCATTGCATTTGTATTGTTTGTATTAATCTTTAATACCATACCCGAAAACAAGGTATTTGGAATGGAAAAGATGAGAATAAATGATTATTAATTTAAACCATCAATAGCTTATAAGGCTGGAGGGAGTGGTGTCACGCTTCCTCACTTTACTATAGTGTTATGTAGGCGTTACATCACATTTTGCCACAAAAGTGATGTTTCTTCCCAAGGAATGGTGTCATTCTTGTTTTTTTTAATAAATAAAAACTTTAGTTTTAATTAAAAACATAATATTTCATTTATGAAAACAAATAATATCACATTAAAAAAAATCCTAAAACCTTAGAAAAAAAAACTACAAGTCTTAATCCTAAAAAAACACACACACCAAACGATTTTAAAAAATCGTACTTAGCATAGCATTTTTTGACATCAACTTTCATTGCCAAAACAATTTCAAGGTCCTCCTCGGTCAGTTGTTAGTATTTTCAAGTCACTTTTCCTTTGTTTCCAAACCTCTCTTTCGGAAGCAATTTACAAAATATTGTCCAGTCTATCTTTTATACCCTTCATATCATCTCCAATGTATTTCAAATCATCCGAATCTGATATTTTGCCTTTGCATTTGTTTTTTGTGTTGTCCCTTCCCATTGGTCGGGAAGGTGGTGAAATTTGAACCGGTCCATCTTCATTGAGGTCGAAACCAACATGGCCATCGGATGTAGTGTGATCGGATTCAGATGTTCTTGACCATTTTGAACCACTCTCGATATGGTCGTTGAATGTTTTGTTCAATTGCCATTTTTTGTTGTCTTTGACGAGATTCCAAACTTCAAAAAACTTGAAAGACTTCTTATTTCTTTTTGGTAGACTTTTAAAGATTTCTGCAAAATCACAGCATCGCTTTCGCCACTTATCCATTATCGTTTCATGTTGTTATAAAAATCGCTAAACAACATGAATTCGTTGTTCATCTTCCCCCATTCCGAATAAACTTGGTCTTTTGAACGATACTCAGTAAGGTTCATCTATTGTGGTGTAACGCCCGGTTTTCAGGGCTAAACATTTTTGATGATGTAATAGTCTAGGTCAACTATTGTAACTTTTTTTAATAAAGATGAAATATTTGAGTATTATGTGAATTATGTGAATTTTTATGCTTATTATGTATTTATAAATATTTAATAAATAAAAGATAAAAATAAGCGTCAAAATCAAAGTGTGAGATAAGTCTGATATCTCTACATTAAGTCGTAGTGGTTGAAACAAGGATTCCGAGGATATAAAGAACGCCGAAATCCAAGTTATAACGAGGAGGTTATGACTCGGCGAAGTTTTACGGCAAAACCGGCACGACACCGGGAGACGTAAATAGTGATTTACGATGGAGGACTTTTTAGCCTTAGTGATCTAAACTAAAGTTATAGTATATGTTAAATCGAGAACATCCATAAAAAGAACACCCAAATCCGACTTCGTATGAGGAAGTTATGATTTTTCTAAGATTCGGCTTAGCAGTGCATGACCCGAAACTTGAATTTTAGTTCGAGCAGTTTTTGACTTACGCGACCTAAATGAGAGTTGAAGATCTCATTAATAGGAACTCAACGGTAAAAAGACAGAAGAAAACAGAGTCCGTATGTAGAAGTTATGAATTTTACGGGGACATTTAACAGTATAATCTCCTTGTACTGTTAAATTTAAGATCGGTCGAGAATTAGCCGACGGAGTAAAAATGAAAGTTGTAGATATTATTTTGTATCTACGCGTGGATATAAAGAACGTCAAAAACGGAGGTCGTATGTGAAAGTTACGGATTTTAGAAGTCGGAAGTGTGCTGTGCGAAAATGGGTGATATGGCACAATCTTGGCCATTGCTTTCTCCCCAAGTCTTGCCACTAGATGGTGACATATGGCACCAAGTTCAGCCAATTTTCACCCTATAAATAGAACCTCTCCCACCCTCATTTTCTTCACACCTTTCTCATTCTTTCTTCTCTTTACTCTCTCTCTAGAACCTCTCTCTAGCCTCGAAACCCCCCGAAAAGCCTAGGGAACCTCCTTAGCACGAGGCGGAAGCCCCAGAGTATTCGAAGGCTCCGAGAAGAAGAGCTTTTCGGCTCGGGAACGCTGCTCCAAGCAAAGCCCGGTTTTTTATAAAACCCGTTGTAAGTGAGCTACATCTACGCTATTTTTAATATATCGTTTATTTAATTATAGTAACGTTATTAGGAACTTATAATAAGTACTTGGGCTATTATTATGGGATATATAAGTATTGTTTGACGCTTATATAATAGTAATAATAGCTAGACTATTAATTAGTCTCGGCGAATAATAGATTAAACTCTAGTGGTAATAATACTAGGTTTCGTCGAAGGAAATTATTTTTAAGAAGCGAAGCGCTGTTTGAGTTCGGATTCACCACCTTTTCAAGTGAGTGCATAGTTACTTTCAGCTTACACATAGATATGAAGTATTTTATATAAATTACGTGCTATGTGTGCATATTACCTGAATACTTGCTATCTATGCTGGATGAACATTTTTATACATGTTTTCAATGATTTAAACTGTATATTTATTTTATATCTACGAAAATGTTGGGGTAAAACATGGATAGATGTATTAGTTGTTGTGTGATAAAATGAAATAATGAGAGGCCTCGTTATAGATGTTATTGATGATCCAGTCATCTAGCGGAGTATAGATGACGACCACGAACTATTCTAGACAGTCCAGTGGAACACTAGCAGGCTCGCAACCTGTAGGTGTTTATTTGAACTGTGTGTTTATTTGAACTGTGTGCTCACCAGATGTACTCCATCCCCCACATGGTTGCCTTAGACATTTATTGCTGAGGAATCCCCTTAGCAGTAGTGTCCGTCCCGATGATAATCCTTAGGATAGGTCCCTTATGATAGATGCTTAGGGATCTAATGTGAGGATAACGGGAACGGGTAATCAGGTTATTGTTGGTTGAGGAAATTAATAAACTTATTTATTGTGGGCTGAAAACCCTATGTGCTCACCAGGCTCCCAAGCCTGACCCACTCAATTTCTTGTATTACAGGTAGTGGCGCATGAGCATAGATGTGATATCTTGGGATGAGAGATTAATGGATTTTAGGCCTATAAATACGGAATAATGTAGTAAGGCCTATGTTGTATTGTTTATGCTTATGATCTGTATCGAACATGACATCCCGAGTCTTTTTAATGAAATACATTTCTACGGAAATGCTTTTGATAAATCTCTATCATATTTTGTTTTGGGACAAATTCCGCAACACTTTTATTTAAAATGTTACTCTGATTTTTAAACAAAACATAAACAAAATCGGTATTTTATGGCCGTGATTTTTGGGGATGTCACATGTGGAACCTATGTTTAACTCGCATCCAAAAATGGTCATATATTTGGTCTTCGCCCGTCTTCGCATCTTCAGAGATATTGATCCATGCTTGTGCCAATACTAAAAATCCGTCATCTTTTCAATTCTTAGGTGACGCCTTTTGTTTTCTTTTAGTTGTTGCTCGAGTAGGTTGAGTTTCTTGAACGAATTCTGGTTCAGAATAAAAAAATTGGTGTTTGTGGTTGTGATTGTGTTTGTTGAACAAACGCGAGTTGGGACAAAAACTCAAACGGATTAAAAAATATGGATCATGTTGTGGTGCTCTTTATGGTTGTGGTTGTGTTGGTCGTTGTGGTTGTGGTTGTGAAAATTGTGGTGGAAAATATTAGCATATCACCATAATAATGAAACGGTGGAGAATAAATCGGTTGATCCATTGTAGGTCTAGCCGGTGTTTTTCAATTGTTTGGATTGTTGGAAGAAGTTGTTTTACAAATTCTTTAAAGTGAATTTGGTAAAAGATGGAGAAAATTAAGAGAGATTTGCTAAAAAAATAGAAGGTATATATATATATATATATATATATATATATATATATATATATATATATATATATATATATATATATATAGCTAGGTTATTGTGGCTTTGATAAGTATTATGTGCATGTATGGTTGATTGTGGACCAATCATTTTAGTTATTTTAAGTAATTGATTAATAAATATTAATAAATTAAAGATAACATAAAAATACAATCTAAATTCATTATAAGGGTATTTTAGTCAATTAAGACAAATTAAAAAAAAAACAAATATTTAGGGGATAATCAATGCTCTTGATTTAAAAAAATCTGAGTTTTTTTTTTTAAATTAATTCAATCTCAAACATTATTTGTTAGCACAAAAGGATTTTATTTTATCAGAATGTTTTTTGTTAAAATGATGTTATGTGATTATGTCAGAATGGTATTCTATTATAATATTATTAAAGAATCATTTTTTTGAACCCCCGGTTGAATAATAACAACATTCTTATATCTATTCATAGACATACGAACTTAAACACAAATCAATACATATTCTTACAAAATAACAACATTATACATTTTAATATAATTACACATATTCTAACAGAATGCCATAAAAATGAATAAAATTCTTACAAAATTGCATTCTTAAATATACAATTATTGAACAAATGCACTTGATCTTCTTTAATGGTCTCAATAATCGACTTGATTCCAACTATTCTTATGAAAATGTGATGTATTATTGTAAGAATGTAATTCTTCACAAATATACTTGTTTTTGAACTCTATTCCAAGTCTTTCTCTTGTATGATCAATATCTGATTTCTTCTTAAAGGCATTCTGAAAAAATAACATGCATTACTCGTTAGTATTACCAGTTAAGCAAGTATAGTTGTTGTTAACAAACATTCTCAAAGACATTCTAACAGAATGCATTTATATAAATAAATTTTGGCAGAATGCAAACATTACTTATTTAATGGAAACTATATAATGGAGAATGATAGCATATTCTACCATAATGTTTTTTTTTTTACTTTTCCTATCTTGCAATGTTTAGTTTTCTTATCTTAACAAATAAGAAGATTGAAATCGAATTCTAACAGATTAATAGGCATTCTGAGAGTTTTGACAGAATACATACAACATGGTCAGATTCTCTTTCAGGCATTTGCACAATCACCTTTTGTGCAACATATATAAATAATAGAGAATCAAAGCTCAAAGTATAAAAAAACAAAAATCCAACAAGTGAAAAGGATTTAAAAAAGCAAAAGCAAAATTGTTTTTAGGCATTCCCACAAACACCTATTGTGCAACTTATGAATATAACTATTACTTCAATTTGTTTTTTACCAATAAGCTTTTAACACCAAACCGACTTGATTATTTATACATGTAGATTGTGAAATTTAGGTAAGTAAACAAAAACAAGAAACAAATAAAAAAAGAAATAAAAAGCACTTAACCTGGAAACGATTTTGATCGATTGTGTTTTGATTTAAAGGAACTAATTTTGTTGTTGCGATTTGGATAGAGTATGCTCTGATTTGGTTGTGATTTGGATCAACGAGGGTATAAGAATCGATAATGTTAGCCCTTGTTTGGATGAACTGTTGTTATCAATGCAAAATTATGGATTTATAAAAGCCTTCTGATGATCGATTGATGATGAAGACGCGTAGTGTTAGGTTAATGAGATACAAATGTGATCATTATTTCAGGGAAAGATGATGGCAGCGCTGGTAGCCGCAGGGAAGGAGGTTGCACCGGTGGTGATGGATGAAGTCGTGAACAGAGGAGATCGGCAATTGTGAAGTAGAGGCAAATGTAAATGTAGGATTTTAAACTGATTATCCTTATTTAAAGGGATATTAAATATATTAAATAATTACTAAAATTAAATATGGTAAAGATTACTATTATACCCTTTAACAATTTAATAATTATTTAATATTTGCTAATTTTGATTGAGTAAATTACACGAATTGTCCCTTGTACAGGTGCCAAAAAGCACGCACAGTCCCTATTTTTAAAAATTAACTCGGACTGTCTATCGGTTTGCATCTTCTTACACGGTTAGTCCTTATCGACGTTAGCCGTTAGTGGTTGCCGTTTAAATGCCTCATGTGCCTTGCATGCGGGGGTATTTTTGTCTTTTCATGTGTAACCTATCCCCAATCCTTCCACCATCCCTAAATCATATTAATGTTCAATATTTTATGACTTTAGTCCACCTCCTCCGGTCAACAAGATATTTAAGAGTGGAGCCCACCAAATAAAGTGATATTTACATACGAATGGCAATCGATTTTATCCATTAACACACATGGATTCACCTGTAAGAATCCAAAACAAGACACCATGGATCCAAACGAAGAAGATATGAAATTCATTGGTTCTTCAACATCTTCAAACCCATCTTCTCACCATAATCCTACCTCTCACGATCTGAAGTTGCAATAAAATCGAGATCGAATAACGAGATCAGAGTTAAGTTTGATTGATGAACACAAGATGTAAATACAATATGTTTCGCTCAAATTAGCTTTCAGTCAGTATAAAGAGTTTAGACAAGTTTACACGAATGAGCAAAAAGGCGAAGTTCTTATCTACTCTAATACACTTCCTTATTTATAGGAAAGATGAAAGCGAACAAAAAATACAAGGGACTATAACACTAGACTTTGTACATTAAGATGCCCTTGTAATAAGATTACAATCTAACGAAACTATTAATAAGATTTGAAACCTCACAAAAAAACTTGACCTCTGCATTCTCCCCCTTTATGAGCAGTGAAAAATCAAGCCATTAATATCTTCGCAGACTGATGAATAACTCTTCTGATCTCAGCATACCAATTCACAATCTTTTGAATTTCAGCTTTTTCCTTCTCATTGTTCTTGGTATAGCTATTCATACGAATCAGAAGATTTGTGTAATGAGGTTTTGTAAACCTTTCAACATCACACACAGGGAACAAAAACTTCGAATTGTTTCCCTTTGTATTCTTTCCAATGAACACAATTGCCAGTGGCTTTAAACAGATTTCTCCATCTTTGAATTTGTTTAGGCTAGCCTTTTTCACATGAATAGTTTGAGGAACAAAAATTTCTCTGTCCACAGCTTTAGCTAGTTCAATATCTGTTAATGATAAAGCTCTATAATACCCATCAATAAAAGTTTTCAAATGAGCAAAACCAAACAAAAAATCTTCTTTGCTCGTAACTTGAAGCTTCGAAACATCAACATTTTTCATTATCATGGCCACCACTATCAAATCATGAAGATTCATAATGGGAAAGTATGCAACCGAGAAGTCAAATTGAACATTGTTTGCTCGGACTGCATAATAACAGTAAGTATGTAACATACCCTCGAACAAAAAGTCTTTGGATATGCCAAGAACTCAAACTATTTTGACTAAAGACCATACATCCTCCTCCTTTTTTCCAAGTACAACATGAAAACGAAAATTTGTCGTTTTTATTCATTCTTATCCTTGTACTTGTCAGCAAGTTCGAACTGCTCATCCAGGAACATCATTCTATTTACTAGAAAATCTAGTTGATTTAGATTTGAGTTCACAATATCGAAAATTCTTTTGGGAACTTTATCAAACTCATGCATAGCTCCAGTTACTGTCAAAGCCTCAATATATTCATAGTGATATAGCTTCATTGGATCACCTTTGTTCAGACCAGGAGGATCATTTGCACGTTGCCTCAAAATGCTTTGAATATGCCTTTGTTTTACCACTTCTGCTTCTTGAGTTGCTTTGACCTCTTCTTTCAAAGGTTCAATGATGACACCTTTGCCTTTGCCTTTATCAACTTCAGTTGGCTTGGATTTAGAAGAGCTTGAGTCTCGACCCACTGACCTAATAACTATTCCCTTCATTATTGGTCTAGTTGTTGTAGTTCATGACGAAACAATTGTTGTTGACATTATTGGTAGAGATGTTGGAATTTGAGTAGTTAAAACTCTTCCAACCACCTTGGCATCACCTTCAACCTTTCCAGAACCACTTCCTCCGGAACCACTTCCAACATTTATTTTCTACCAGTGCCAGCACTCCCTTTTTCTCCCCCTTGCATCCCTGTGTTAACAAGTGGGGCATTCGTTGGCATGAAGTAGGCAAACTTTGCAAGTGGATCCAATTTAGAGTGAATTAAAGACTCTAAATTTTAAAAAAAATTTGTTAACAACTCAAGAGAAATGGACATAACTTTCGAAGATTCATCCTTGGCCATAAGAACTTTCAGCTCCCCTAACAGTTTTTCAACATTTTCAAATCCCTTGACTACATCATCTCCAAGTTTATCAACTTTCAGAGCAAGTGTGGTATGCCATTCCACAACTTTCATGATTGCATCAGCCAGTATATCCACCTTATTATGAAGATTAGAATAGCTATGACCCAACCCAACAACTTCATTCGCCATATCATCACGAAGTTCTTGAATCTTGAGATTCACATTCTCACGAACAGTTTTAACTTCCTGAACAAAAAGAACATGTCTCTCTTTGGCAACTACCTTTAATTCTTTCAATGCACCATTAAAGGAGTTAGAATGAGCTTTGAGCCTAGATTCAAGATCTCTATTTACATTCTCAAGTTTACTTTGAATACGATGCTCCTGGGCATTGAGAATCACATCCACTTCAATTCCTGAGATAGAATGATGACTGCCTGCGTTTTCTAGAGACTGAAAAAGTGAATTGAGTTTTCGATTCAAGATTTTAAATTATTTTCCATACATGATCATATGATTAGTAATCTTTTCTTCTTCAGAATAAAATTCAAGTTCTACAAATGATCCCTGAAACTCTTCTTCTTATGATTCGTTGTCTTGAACTGGTGTGGTATCAGTGGAATGGGATTGGAATAAAGTGATGAAAGGTTGTTGTAGGACAATATCAAATATAGGAGGATGAGTGGTAGTAGGAATTTGAGATGTAGTGGGTACAAGAAACGGTGGTAATGAAACTGTAGTGTCAAGAACTAATGTGTCGAAGGTAGACGAGACAACAATAGAAGGGTTACCTTGAGCTGCATGTGTCGAAACTCCTTCACCCTTATTGACATTTTCATTCGTATCAGATACGTTTGCAGTGATGCATGAGGTTCGAACCTCCTCATGAAATGACTCAGTATGCGAAACCTTGGGTAGTATGACCTTCGTCTACTCAGGAGTCAAATTCGTTAATTTTTCACTGTGATTGATGGTTGTGCCTACTTGAGAAGTTTTCACATTGCCATCAAGATTTCCAGTCTCCTGTAAGTTAGACTTGACTGTAGAATCCCTCACAGGTGAAAATGGCCCAAAATTGTTGTTGTGGGTGGTGTGTTAGGAACCACTTCATCATCCGTGGAAGCTTCATGGATAACCAACTTTCGTTGTTTATTTGGCCTCTTCTGTTTCTTCGAAATATTCTTGGCCATGTCTTCGACACTTCTTTTCTTTGAGGCTGGAGACACAGGTGTAGGAATTTCGCAAATTATCACCCCTTTACTGTTAACTTGTGGCTTACGAATATAGGAAGGTGAGAAACTTGATGATCTTTCGGGTGAACGACAAGAACGATGAGCCATCTTGTTAAGTCATCTAAGAACTCCCGTCTTCGAAGGTACTACTTCTATTAAAGGATCAACATCTTTAGTTAGAGCAGGCTTTGTTACAACAACCGGTGGATCCTCTTTCTTCGAAGCGTTATCCTCCTTTGAACTCTTCTTCGAAACTTTTGCAGGACTAGCAGGAGGAGAACTCTCCTGAACTATCTTCTTGGACCCTCTTTTCTTTTTCGACGAGCCTTCAGCAGAGACATCCAACAACTTTCTAGTTTCAACTGAAGGATTAATGTTGGTCAAAGATTCGACCAAAATAGGATTGACATGATCAATCTTTTGAAGCATCGCATCAGGAATACGAGCTATATTCGGAAAAATTTCTGCAGCGTCTTCCAATGTCTTTGGATAATGATAAGTAGCAAACTCAGCAACTTCTTCAGTATCAGAAACCTGAATCCCTTCCTTCGCATAAACAAACACCAAGATCAAGCTCCAGTATCGAGCACACGAAATCCCATCAACAACATTCATGTTCTCAATACTCTTGATAAATTCCTTCCATAGCTGAGATGCATAGTCTACTTGCAAGTCGTAGTAAATGCCAGAAACCATAGCATAGACTTCTAATATGCCCTTGTCTAACCCAAATGTTCTTCTGGTTAAACATCAAAGATAGATACCAAACATAAAATTCCAAATACAGGGCAGACCTGATTTCTTGAAATCACTAATCTTTTTAAGAATTGGTTGATGACCCATCTCATTAAACATATGAATGATTTGAGTATTGTTAACCTTGTAAAAAGGTTCATCATTGGGGATATTCAGAATTTGAGCAAAGAGCTTCTTGGATAACCTGAATTTCTTGTCATTCGTGAGTTGGAAAGTGACATCTCCATCGTGTTGCTGTAAGTTGTAGTGGAACCAACAAGTGACAACCATGAAATAGGAACTGCAAATGATCAGAACATGGCAGTCAATAAGACAGAATGTTGAAGAGCAACAATGAGCATTCTTAATTCCTTGGATAAACGTCAAGAGCACCAAGAACTTGATAATTGGTGCTCTGTATCTTCATGATTGGATGAGAGGTAATGTATTCAGTGGTTTGGGATTGATTGGTCGCCATTGTTAGGGTTTTGAGTTCTTGAAGAAATCAGAGAGAATAAGGAAATCAATTACTTAAGAATTTGAAGTATGCGTAAAGTTGGAATTGATCCTCTGAAACCCTTTTTATAGTAGAAGATAAGTTTGAATTTGAAGCGGTTTCCATATTAAATGTGGCCGACGTGTTCCCTAGAAAATACCACCAGTCTCCAAAAACATAGGCATGCGTGTACTTTATAGCTTCACTTTTTGTTCTTGAATATCGGGTTGGAACACCAAACATCACTTATCATAGCCAGATAACGTGCCCCAAGAGAACAAGAACCGTCAGTAACCTTCGATATTGAGGTTGGGCTCTTTCACTTTTGGGTTTTAAAGCAAAGTCATGTGCCAGACTTGCGAAATCATCAACCTGAGTTGGTTTTACTCAAAACCTCAAGGATTTCATGAGTGCAATGTGTTCCAAAGAAGAAGATAAGAAGTAAAAGAAAAAAATTAGATCTGTGATGTCAAACATATGTGACACGAATGCAGTTAGATCCCAGGCAATGATCACTTCGTTATTCATCAAGAAAGATGATTAATAGCTTGTGTAGTTTCATGTGAATTACAATCGAATACTTGTTGAGAAGTATCAAAGGGCTTCTTTTATCAGCTTTTCAAGGGTGGCATAAAATTTCGTTACAAAGCACATCTAAACATAAGAGTGACAAGTTGTAAACGAAATTACTTGTTTGACCAGTGTAGTCAGAGACAAGTAAGCGTTGGACAAAATTTTCAAGTAATGAAGGTGAATGATGATACTCAATCGGAAAACATATTCTTTAATCAAAAATATTCTTGAATCTTGTTGGGTAACAAATGTCGTGGGTTTTGAACACTTGATCAAATTATAACAAAAAAAAGAATATGTTTTTGAGTATCAAAATAGGTACAGAAACAAAAGTTTCGTTAAAATCTGGAACTAAGTTCCCCGTCAATTCCTTATGTTTCGTAAGTTTGGGTTTCAGTTTCATCACAGTCTCATGATGTTAGATTATAAACACAAATTTTTGATATGTCTAGATCCTGATTGGTTGCTACCATAAATCTCTTGGACAAATGTCATTGTGTGTGAATGTATAAGAATGTTAGGATTAAAAAGAACTGGTTTAAGAAACGAAAGTACCTCTACTATGTTTGGACCAAGCAGTAAACTCTTAACTCATATGAGAAGAGTAAGGTAGCTTAGTGACTCATGGGAATATAGCCTGATTCACTACTAGAAAAACAACCTTTTACGACGCACAATTAATGACACACACACTGATAGAGGGCGCACATTTGTGCGTTCCCAAAAGATTAATGTCTGTTTTCCAAAATTTGAAGGATAGAAGACATGCATTATTGCGCGCCTAAAATTAGTGTCCAACAAAGAAAAACACGGAGGGCGCTTATATTAAAGGCGTATCGTGTAAAGGTGTTGTTTTATAATTTTTTTGAAGAACGCGGGGTATAGCTTAAGGGGGAAACGAAATCCAAAAAAATTAAAAACCCCACCCCCACCTCCAACCCTCACAAACCCTAGAAACATTAACAGCAGACATTCAAACAAGTTTGCCAGCCTTAACATTGGTTGCATCCCTTCTATTTCTACGATCCCGAATCTCCCTTATACTTCCTTTCTCACTGATGCCCAATTTTATAGCATTCAACTCAACAATTTCACGTTTAACTTTCATGGCTGCTTCCACTTCACCACCTAAGCGAATCGGCACTCATAACGGCACCTTCCACTGCGATAAAGCCCTAGGATGCTTGATGATTGGCCTCACGTTAAAGTTCCACAGAGCCCAAATCATTCGAAGTAAAAACCGTCACGTACTATCACAACAAGATATGTCGACTCTCGAACGAAGATATCACCTCACCTCCCCTTTCCGGCAACGTCATGTCCGGCGACCTTAGGATTACTTCTTCTATTGTTCAAATATACAAGCCCTATGTCTTATTAAGGTGTGTTTCGGTTGATTTTCTCTTCCCTATGTTTTTTTCTTCTACCAGAACCCTATCTTGCTAAATACTTTTTTTCTTCCCGGCTTAATTTTTCTCCGTTTGATTTATGATGGAAGGAACAAACTTCTGATTCTTTTTAGATCCCTTTTTCTTCACGACTACATCTTTAACTCCCTACTCTATCAAAGCTCTCTATATATCAATTGAAGACACAGTCCCTAATTCTCAAGAACTTCATCCCAAAGAAGCCTAACAATCAAGAACTTCATCCCAATCAATACAACCAGGGCATCATTTGAGGTATATGTTATTAAAGTTCATTCAATTTGAATATTTTTATCTTAAAGTTGGGCTTATTTGGAAATGCATCTTCCTAACTTTTGATTAAAAAAGGTATTTTGTTGTGATCAGAAATTGCAAAGAGAGATCCACGCTATAGATCTCGCTCACAGGACACTTGCATCTACAAAGAGAAAGCACAAGATTCCGCTTTCTTTTCACACGAATCAGGAACAAAGTCAAAAAAAAAGTCAAACGTCTTTCCGGTTCTTAAAAAAAGAAGGCTGGAAGAATCCTCCATCAGGCAACAGCTGCAGCAATGAGAAGAGGTTCATATGATATTTCAAACATTGGTGGCGATACTTCTAGTGGAATTACATCACAACAAGCTCATAATTTGGTTTCTAATTTAAATATGTGGGAACAAGTTGGTGAAATGAGCCGTGTGCTTATAAATAGTAACAAACTTAATAGTGAGGTGATTGTTGACTTTGTCAAAGCACTTTGTAAGGTGTTTATGGGGGAGCTATAGTCTAATTCTGCTCCACGAGTTTTCAGCCTAACAAAGATAGTTGAAATCATGTATGCTTCTTCTTACTTCCTATTCTTTTCTTGAAATAATTTTATTTTAGATTGTGTTTGTATGAAGGAATTGAATGGTTTGTACCATTGCCGATGGAATGGAATAGACCATTCTTAAAATGTGATTCCTTCCAATTTTTTCATAATTTTAATAAAGTTATATATTTTTTTTATCTAAAAGTAACTAGATTTTTTTTTATCATAAATCTTATTTGAGTTTTAGTGAGCTTATATAATGTTTAAATTTTGTATTTTTTGTATAATGGAATTGAGGGAGGAATGAAATTGTGTATTCCATTGGAATGGAAAAAAGTTGTTTGTTTTGATAGATGGAATAGAATGGTTCGTTCTTTTAGAATAGAATAGTGAGCTAAATTTTCTATTTTAGCGACTTGGGTGGCTTGTCTCATTCCATCATGGAATGGAAATGAAAAAATTGCAATATAGAACTTTTTTGTATTTATGAAGATGTTTTATGGAACAAATTTTTTTAAAAAAAATGATACTTTTACAATATTTTTTTAAAACTAATTGATTCTGATGATGGTAAGCTAAATGCTTATAATTAATTTTTTTAGTGTTTATGTATGTTGTTAAGTGCAAGCAATATGGATGTTTGCAGGGAAAGGTGATGTCTCAAGTTTGATATACAGAGTTGGTGAATGCATGCAAGAATTGATCAATTTATGGAAGGCCTTGTCATAACCGAGCTGCTGGAAACCGCATCTATGCTAGTCTCACTCTGTGTGTGTGTGTGTGTGTGTTGGGTTTGTGAGTGATATGAAATTGGATATGTTGTGCAATCATCAGCAACACCTAGTTAGTTGTGGCATTAGATGAACTTGGACAAGGGACAACAACATCAGATGGACAAGCGATGAGAGGACAACATCAGCAACACGTAATTCAATTGTTATTTTAATGGCTAGGAAACTCTAAGGTTGCTACATGGTTACCGTTGTAACTCAAAAAAGGTAAATAACAGGAATGAACTTTTTATAAGAAACATACAATTATAATGTTGTAGTTTGAATTTACATTGCTATGATTGGGAATAGTTTTATTACTTTTATAATTATAGCATATTAGCTTTGTAGTTTCAAATTAACATATTTTCAAGTAAATATGTTATAAGTAAATATCAAACTCTGCAAAAAAAAAAAAAACCAATAATCTCCCAATATTTTAGCAGCAACAAATAAAACATCATTAAAAAATAGAAACTAATTCCATCATATAATAATACAACTAAGTATACAGTGGGCTGTAAAAGTGATTATAAGGGACATTACAATTTTGTCCCTGATTGTCTTCTCAGCTATTTGTCTTCCATTTTTATAACTTTCCTCATGTATAAGGTGGGCTGCAAAAGTACATGGGCCAGCAAGGATTCAACATAGTGGGCTATGGCTGGACTACATGTATTGGAAACTCCAGAGACAGTCGCATCAACAATTACAAACAATGGTATATTTCCAATTTATGTAGTAAATTAAAAAAAAAGGTCCCTGTACTTCCTTCTTTTTACTATGTTTAGTTGGAACTCAAAAGTTTTTTCACTTTTTCTTCTTATTTCAAGGTTCCATGGAAAAGTTACAATTTTGGACCGAGTAAAGTAAAACTATGAAAGCTCATAACCCCATTTAAAACATCTTTCATTAATATGTTTATTATGTAGATCTTCAGTACTAATTTCTTGCAGGACATTAGCTTTAAAAACATGATGAGACTAAGAATCGGTGTCTTTATGGATATTCTATTTATATTATTCACACCAACTTTCATATCTTGTCTAATAACTTCACATTCTTTTTCTTCTAATTAACTCTTCTGTTTCTATGATTCAGTTTATGAAAAATTCAACATACATGGAAGGAAAAAAAATGGAATGTTTTTTCAACAAATCATTTATCTGTCACATGTTTGCTTGGCAGGGAATTTTATATGTATATATATATATATATATATATATATATATATATATATATATATATATATATATGGTTTGAAGTAAACGTTTTTGTTATATAAATAAACTACAAGTGTTTAATTGCCCTATCAAAGCAGATTCTGCTACTGTCTTGGCTGAATTGAAAAAATCATCACATGACTTGGTAAGTATCACTGAATGAAAATTGTTTGTTAGAATGCAAAGGTAAAATGGTCATTTACTCTCACTTATATGATTTTATTCAGTCTAGAAAAGAAACAAGCATTTTGGCCCCTGAATTGTGAAATTCTAACTACTCGGCTGTTAAAATGTTTTTTTTTCCAAAATGACCATTTTGCCCTTGGACAAAAAATGAAGTTTGTAAATTTTTCTTAAATTTAATAACAAAATTCTAGCGTATATGATTTTAAAACTATGCTAAGAAAATTTTAACTGATTTAAGGATCAAAATTACAAACCGATTTCTTTTGGGACCAAATCTGAGAAAAGATCCAAATTCAGGGACCAAATTTGTAATTCACTTTGTTTATTTGTGGTTTTCAAGCACACGTAGGAGAATCTTTTGGAGCAATACTAGCACTTGCAGTTGCTTCTCGTAACCCTACAATTGACTTAATATTCATTCTAGCAAACTCAGGTTAATTATTCTTTTTGTTTCTTTTCACAATTTATTTTATTTTTTCAGTGATTTCGATTTTATAATAGTAATTTTTTTTTCATTTAAGCAACTACTTATGAGAGATCATCAGTGCATCCATTAGTAGGGTTCATGAAGACTCTTCCTGTTGAACATAATTATGGATCATTTCCTTATCTCACAAGCTTCCTTTTAGGTATTTTACTTATTTCAACATAGAATTTGATTAAGATAATCTTCCTATGTTTTATTTAATTTATAGTTTTCTTTCAGTTGATTTGGTAAAGAAGGCAATGGTTAACACTAATGGTCCAAACTATTTACCTTCTTTTGGGCAATTTATTGGCAATCTTACTCAAGATATACCACTTCTTTCTGTAAACATCACCTTCAACTAATAAAATTTACCAAAAAGCCCTTCAAATAACTTCCACTTCCATTCTTGAATTTACTTCACATAGGCAATAACCAAAATAATTCCAAGAAACACTCTTGATTGGAGGATTAAGCTTCTTGAATCAACTGATGGAATTGTGTGTGTGTGTGTATATATATATATATATATATATATATATATATATATATGGTCTTGCTATATATAAACATTAAATCTTTGTTGTTTTTTTCAAGTTTTTTGCAGATATACAAGTGTTGCATTCTTCATTTCAATTGTACATATGTATCTTTTGGTTTTCATGCAGTCTTTGTTTGGCAGCTTGGACAAACTTTGTAGCACCTGATCATCCATGCCATTCTTGGTAAAATGAATTTATAATGTACTTCTTCCATTCATGTTAGTAATTTCTCATTATGATGTGTTGTTTCTTGTGCAATTTTATTTTTAGGAGGTATTTTACTTTATTAAATGTTGCACATCATGGAACATTTTAGGGCAGTTGTTGGTTTTCCTCTTGGTGATCCATCAATGAGGTGGGCAATATCATGTAATAACATTTAGGGGAAGATGTAGGTATATTTTTTTTGAATGAATAATATAATCATATGTATGTATATGAAATAAAGTTTGGTATTTGTATGACAATAAATTTTATGCAATGGATTGTATTTTTTGTATATGGTATTTTATTTTTTGTTATGAGACATTAAATGCAAATTTAATTTGAAAATTAGTAAATCTGTAAATACTATTTTTTTTAACATTTAAAATTATGATTCACAAAAATGTGTCATCTTCATTTATGACATGGCCTTTCTTGACAGGGGCTTTCTTGATACGCATTGTGTGTCATAAACACGCGCGTCGTAAGGTTACGACACGCAAATGCGTGTCGTCTTCCTTTATGACAGGGCATTCCTTGATACGCATTGCGTGTCATAACCGCGCATCGTAAATGCGCGTCGTAAATGTGCGTCGTCTCTCTTTATGACAGGGCCTTCCTTGACGCGCATTTGCACGTCATCTGAGCGTTTTACGACACGCAATGAGCGTCGTAAAAGGCTGTTTTTCTAGTAGTGATTGGGAAGAATCCTCAGAATGAGAAGTTCATTAAGGCTTCGTAACCCATTGAATCGTGGAGACTTGGGTCAACATGTTGCAGCATGGTTCTAGGGCCATCCTAACTAGGACATAGTTTTGAAAGTTTACCTTTCCCTGAAGTAACAAGCATGAACCTCCAAAAAATCTTCGTAAATTCCTACACAAGAAAACAAAAACAAAAAAAATATTTTTGGATTATTTTGAGTTTTTGAATTTTTGAATGAAAATATCAAAAACAAAACGAAAATATTTTTGGAGTTTTTGATTTGATAAGAAAATATAAAAGTAACGAAAAAAATCTTTTTGGTATTTTTGGTGTTTTTGAAATTGGAAAACAAAACTAACGAAAATTTAAGAAATGATAAAACTTACGAAAATTTAAGAAAAGACAAAACTAACGAAAATTTAACAAAAGACAAAACTAACGAAAATTTAAGAAAAACCCATGTGCCCAATTTACGAAAACGAAGCATGTCGAAGCGTTGACTATGACCAGTAACCGCTGAATCATGAACAGTAACCGCTGAATCGACATCTTTTCGAAACTTTTGACTTGTCATTCTAACGAAAGTAATCCAGGAACTGAATTTGCATCCAACATTCCTAAGCCATGAATGATTCTTACGAAAGATTTCTCATCTAAAGGTTGCGTAAAGATATCAAAAAGCTGATCAGTTGTCTTTACAAAATGTACTTTTATGTTTCCTTCTTCAACATGATCCTTTATAAAATGATAACGAAGAGCAATGTGTTTTGTTTTCGAATGTTGCACAGGGTTATGGCAAATGCAAATGGCACTTTGTGAGTCACAATACAATGGAATTTTCTTCATGTTGATTGCATAATCACGCAATTGACTTTGTATCCAAATGATTTGTGAAGTACAAACTGCAGCAGCAACATATTCTGCTTCTGTTGTGGAAATCGAAACACATGTTTGCTTTTTCGATTACCAGCTTACTAACCTCCCATCCAGTAGTTGACATCCACCACTTGTGCTTTTTCAATCAAGATTACAACCTCCCAAATCAACATCTGAAAATTCTTGGATAAAGAACCTTATTTTTTAAGGATACCACAATCCTAACGAAGTTGTTCCTTTGAGATAACAAAAAATATTTTTGACTGCAGTGAGATGTGGTTCACTGGGATTTGACTGATACCTGACACAATTGCACATAGAAAACATGATATCAGGTCGACTTGTTGTAAGATAAAGTAATGCACATATCATGCTTCGGTACAATGTGAGATCAACAGCTGGTTTATCTAACGAAGGAGTTAGTTTCGTTTCAACTGCCATTGGTGCTCTGAGCTTTGAGTTATTCGTCACATTGAACTTTTCAAGCAGATTTCATGTATACTTTTCTTGATTAATGAATATTCCTTCTCTTCTTTGAAAAATGTTTAACCCAAGAAAGTTGTTGATTTTTCCCATCATGCTCATCTCAAACTGGCTTTTTATTAAAATTTCAAATTCTTTTGTCAAAACAGGTTTAGTAGAGCCAAAAATAATATCATCGACATAGATTTGAACAAGCTTGAGATGATCACCAACTTTCTTTCGAAGGAGAGTGGGATCAACTGATCCTTGTTTCAATTTCGATTACTTTAATAAATTGGTAAGAGTGGCATACCACGCTCTTGGTGCTTGTTTTAACCCATAAACAGCTTTGTCTAAGATATAACAATGATTAGGAAATTTTTTGTTAACAAAACCTGGAGGTTGTTCAACCTATACCGTTTCTTCAAGTTCTCCATTGAGAAAAGCACATTTGACATCCATTTGATAAACATCAAAATCTTTGTGTGCTGCATAGTAGGGATGAGCTATAGAACCGGAAAACCGGACCGGAACCGGAATCGGACCAGAACCGGAACTGGTATAACTGAAAAATTCTTAAACGGTCCAGTTCCTGGTTCTAAAAATTGGCCTTGTCCGGGTTCCGGGTATGTGTCCAACGGGTACGGTTCCAACGGGTTTGAGAACCAGATTCGAAAAAAAGAACCGAACCCAAATTAAATACCAGACCCGGTTCATTAGACCATGAAACGGAATTTGAACGTGTACAAAAAAAAACGTATCCTCCAGTCGATTTCGATCATTCATCCAGGTTGGGTCTGACATAGCGAACGAAGGGTTACTGCCATCGACATCGTCTGTTAGGGCTAATCGTTATCGTTTTTTGTGATTAATCGGTATCATTTTTCTTGTGTGATCGGTGACAAGAGCAAGACTTCAAGAATCAAGAGGGATGCCAAGTAAAAAATTAACATTTTATTCTTTTCTCTATGATCGACAATTCGACATTGTGTATCACATTCTGTGATCGACAATTCCAATTAAACTTCAAATCAATATCCTACATTAAATTAAAGAGAAATGGTGAACAATTGGCTACCTAGGTGTTGAATTTCTATATTGCTCCGGTGTGTGTTTGATTTCTCCCTAGGGTTTGGATGCATGCATATGGGAATTTTTAGCAATAAAGATCTCTGGTTTTTATTATTTCATGTCTCACTAGAATGGGATTGGGTCTTGGTGTGGACTCAATTCTTTTCGTGTGTGTATGTGTTACCACTAATGTTACACAGATGGATTTCTTGGTTTGGAATAAATTTGGAGTTGGTTGTTTGTATTCCATAATTGTGTGTGCAAGTGATACAAGGCCATAAGCGACACGTTTGGTCTATGTAAGGTTTACACTTACAACCTATTGTTGGGTTACTTTATGTCCAAGTCAGTTACATGCTAATTGTTGTGAAAGAAATTTATATCTGGTAGTGGAAGCTTGTAGGTGGAACAGAGTTGATCATATGGTCTTGTTATTACCCTGAAAGGCAGAGAATGCACTTGGTGAAATTTGCATATTTGTCATCGCTTGTTCTTTTGCCCAGCTGTGATTACCCATTATAAGTTGTAGTTTCAAACTGGTTGTTGTGGGTGGAGACCTATAGTATCAAGATCCATGCTTGGTTAGTTGGTTTAAAGATGTTTTTAAAAAAGCAAATAAAAGCATCAAACGAAATTTAGTTTTCTCAGAGAAACAGATCCCAACAGGGGTATTTTTGGAACTTATGATACCTTTTATTTTAACTTTAAAAAACAAAGAGATTATTATGAATTATTATTAATTTGAGGCCTTGGAATATAATATACTATTGAAGCCAAGAAACAAACAGCAATTCCTTTAGAATTACTCTTCTCGTATCCACCATCGTGAATCTTATTAAAGATGACCAATATTTATGTTTCTTGTTTTACTCTGATTTTGCATATTAACAAATTACAAGTTTATACATATTCAATACTCAATCAAGATTCCGAACTATTTTTAAGAAGTAATAATGTAACGTTGCAGAAACTGCAAATAAGAGCAGGGGTATTTTTGAAAGTTTTCTTATTCCGGTTCCAATCTTGGGTTTTCGGTTCCAAGTTCAAATTCCGGTTCCAACCAGTTCCATACCCACTTTACCCGCTATGATACCCGGAACCGAACCGGAACTGGTTCCCGTATACCGGTCCGGTTATCGGGTCTTGTAATCCGTCAATTCCGGGTTTCGGGTTTTCCGGGTCCGGGTCCAATGGTCCGGGTTTGGACCCACTTTCATCCTTACTGCATAGGCCAAAAATATTCGAGTTGCCTCGAGTCTTGCGACAGGGGCGAAGGTTTCCTCATAATCTATACTTTCTTGTTGAGAATAACCTTTGACTACAAGCCTAGATTTATTTCGAACAACATTGCCTTATTTATCAGTTTTATTTTTAAAGATCCATTTTAATCATATTACTTATACATCTTTTTGTTTAGGAACTAGATGCCAAATTTTATTTCGTTCAAATTCAGCCAATTTAGATTGCATAGAAACAATCCAATTAGGATCTTCCATAGCAATCTTGACTGTTTGTGGTTCAACTTTCAAAATAAAAACATTGAACATGCAAAATTCTTGAATTACATTAAGTACCTCATTCATTACACGTAATTGAGCTCTAGTTAACACTCCTTCATGTGGATTTCCTAAATCTTGTTCTTTCGAATGACTTTTAATCCATTTATCCATCGGAGGATATGAATGATCAAATCTAATGGTGCATCTTCGAACATTTCTTCAGTTTCATATCCTTCACCTGCATTCGAAAAATTATCATTAATATCATGAAAAGTATCGGTTTGATCATACGAAACATTTGTATTATTTCCAACTTGCTCCCCTTAACAATTGGATTAATATTTTGATGCTCCCCCTCAACATCATCATTCATTCTTTCTCTCTCCCTATCGAACGTATGCTCCCCCTCAACATGATCAATTCGGCTTATCTGGCAGACTTTCGTTATTTGTGAAAAAATTGGTTGATGACAACACATGATTGTTATCCTGTGTAAGAGTGGAATCATCGGAATGTTTCGATGCTTCAGACACACTGTGACAACCCGAAATTTCCATTCTGAACAAACCATATCAAGCCAATAGAAGTAGAACAGTTATAGTGAAAATTCAGACTCCGAGTGTAAGTTTGGCAGTTTTCAGGATTTACACTTAAGGAGATATTAGGAGGGTGGTTGCACTAGGGTTTTGTGCAACACTGTTATTCCAATACTCTAGGACATTAGAGTTCGTTCCAGGAATAAAAATATTTTCTGCCAAAAATATCTCCGGACTATAAATAGAATTTTGAATCAAATTGGTTCATTTGTTGAATTCCATTTAGAGAAAAGTCAAAATTCTCTCTCACGGATCTTCGGGTTTTCATCCCAAATCGAGAGTACACTTCTCTAGTTGTTTTATAATGCTTGTTATAAGCTTAATAACATAGATTACATGTCAAATATGTGAGATCCGGGAGTTTACCGCCCAAGAACGTTCTTGGGGAGTAAACTCCAAAAAGTGGCTTAAGAGCTATCTAGTCCCATTTCCTTGATAAGTGACTAACTTAGGGTTGTATGTAAGTAAATTAGAGAATAGAAAACATCAAAATCGGATTGATAACCCAAGATTTGGGAGTTTATCGCCCAAGAACACTTGGGGAGTAAACTCCATTTTAAGGTCCTAAAGGGTTCCAATAACCCTCAAAGCTTTAGAACTCGAACTAGAAACCTTCATTTCATGTTTAGGACACCAAAATCATTTCAAAACATGGATGAAAGTGAGTTCATGGCCAAGGAGCTTCTTGGGCCGTGAACTCCATGTTAAGTGCCCAAAGTGCCCTAAATGCCTTCATTGAACCAATAGACTAGCATAGCACATTACCTTGATGTGTCTAACACCCAAAGCAATCAAAATACCAACACCTAGGGGTGTTCACGGCCGTAAACACATGGCCAATTGGTTCATGGGCCGAAAACTCTAAATAGGGGTGTTTTGATGCCACAAACACTTCCTAAGGCTTAGGCTTAAATTAGGACAAGTACTCTAAAGTGTTTATGGCCTAGAGAACATAAGGAATCACTTATATTAAGGAGTTTACGGCCAAGACAAACTCTTGGGCCGTAAACACCTATAACGGGGTCAAACGACACCCTAACTCCTTCCTTATGCCTAGAACCCAACATAAATCATTACCTAGAAATGTTTGAGACTTGAAAACACCATAACCACCCTCCCAAGGGAGTTTACGGCCGTAAACTCCAAGGGAATATGGTCCCAAGGCCGTAAACTCCCTAAAGGAGTTAATATGGCACCCAAACACTTGATTTAGCCTTGAAACAATTCACCACATGAGTTGTATAAATGTTAGACTTCAATTAGAGGCCTTGTTGAGAGTTTACGGCCAGGAGTTTAGTCCCCTGGGCCGTAAACGCCAAGACATATGGTCTTTAGACCATAAACTCCCATTAGGGGCATTGCACTCCTTTGTTGCAACCCATTAGCCTCCTAGCACTTGACCAAAAGTGTTTTCCTCGCGTTTAAATGTTTATACTTGTATAATTAGTGTTTTAATCACTAATTATTTATATACATATGTCTTCATATGTAATTAGGATCATTGTGTGTGTCTAAAGACTTCACTTGACACCAAGCACTTGTCCGATCCTTCCTTACGATAACAGTCCGTTCAATTCCAGTCACTTACTGCAGGTGAGTTCATACCCCTTAACTAATGTTTTAAACTATTTTTAAATGTTTTATGGGGGGGGGCATACAAGTAGAATCATGATACTTATTATGTCAATCACATGTGATTAGTAAGAAGAATTACGCTACTTATTTCATCAATCACATGTGATTAATATACAACATTCAAATGATTTGGCTACTCATTAGCCGTTTTACCAAACAGTTTCCTTCAAATGATTTTTATAAACATTTTATATGTTTTAAACTCCTTATTACACTGTACATCTTACTCTGTATATTACATTTCAAACTTATTTACAATTGTGTTTCAAACAAATGTTTCTTTACACTTAAACTGTTTTATCAAACTTATGCCTTCAAACTGTTTTATAGATTGACATCAAGTCGATCATTTCTTAAAATAATATTCATGTTCAAATGTTTTACAAAACTTATTTATGATTTAATATTATAAATTGCATGCCTCTATATGTATAGTTATATAAGAAATATTTAAAAGACTTAGGAAGGCTATCCACCCTATTTCCTTTTCGCGCTTGAGATGTGGTCTGGTGGGATATCGGGTACTCGTCCGAAGGTCGTTTAAATATTAGTTATATATCATGTGTACATATGTAGTCATAAAAGGTCCTTCCAGTTCATCCCATTCCCTTGGGTAGCAAGGGTATACATCCATGTCTATACGTACCAGATAGATTACTAGTACAATTACTAGAACGCGATATCATACAATGAGTTAGTTCATTCATGAGTCAATACTTTCTAGAACATTACAGTACAGAACATATACAACTATACTATGAAGAGAACATAAACAACTATACTAGAATGATTACATTACTATACTTGCTAGGTAGAGAGCACGTACATTACAACTAGAACAGTTCATTACAGTACATATACAAGAATACATTAATTATTGTGATTTAAATCGGAGCATGACTTAAATGTCATGACCCGAGTTGTAGCCAGAGTCTCTTGGAGGGAGAGCGTGAGTTTGCGTATAGATCTATACTGGATTGACAATCCTACACCTTGTTGCTAGCTACAGCCGGACCTGCAGGTCTGCGGGTGCCAAACGGCATTCCGTTATTACGACCATTCGTATGTCATTGTTATCAGTCGATAGTATGGTGCAGTTTATCACATAATGCCTTAATATAAATCCGGTTTAAGGTAGTTAGTACGACAGTAGTCCTTATAGCACTACACCATAGTACTATTTCATTTTTCCATTACATTCACTTCGTGAACGTTCACACGACGCACGGTAATGTAGAAACTATATTTTGTTAATAATAGTTACACTTGGGAAAATTACAAACTTTTACATGACACGAACATTGAGAACAGATAGGTCTTGGTAGAAGACTACATTCAGAACAGTTAAGTCTTGGTAGAAGACTCCTTCTGTTACTAATAGGAATCATAGGGATTTCTAGGGTTTTTCAAACGTTTACAGTTGTTTTACAAACATTCTCAATACTTACAATTCATATACTTACAAATTCTTACATACAAATTCATACTTACAAATTCTTACGTACAAATTAAGAAACTAAAATACTTATGATCTCACCAGCTTCAAAGCTGATACTCGCTTTCAAAATTACTTGTATCCTCAGGTCATCATAGACAGGTACCGACGCAAGGAGAAAGGAAGATGGAGCTTGTTCAAGACTTATCTTTCATTTTGATTTATGCTCTAGTATTTATCAAAATTTGACAGAACACATTTGTATAATAATTATATTATTAATGCAATGGATGATGTTGTTACTTGTTTACTACTTTTCATTGTTGTGATACTGTACATGACGTCCTCCGCCCCAGAACGTTTCCACCGTTCTTGGTTTTGGGGTGTGACAGATTGGTATCAGAGCATTGTTTATTGTGAATTAAGTATATCAACCCATAAAAGATATACTAACTATAAATACATAAGGGATTAAAAATACTCTGACCCAGAGTTTATACTTTAAATAATAAAATATTTAAGTAAGTATACGTGCTACATTCATACTAAAATCAGTGTCACTAGGACAGTATAAAAGAATTACGATTGTTGGGCAACATAAGTGGGCTTAGAGACATATGGTCAAAACTGGGAAGATATAGCCTGATCACCTATATTATCCGAGAGTTGACTAGCATGTGCCTATGTTTAATTGTGTGGTTGCAACAATGCTAAAATCTTACCAACCCTACCACAATGAGAACAATAGAACATAACATTAAAATTCAAATACTATAGGAGTATTTGATGTTACTACAAGTACTTTATACTTGAGAACTAAAACAGAATCTTCATTACTAAGTTAATAGTTGCTAAGTGGATACACTAAGGCTACATGTAATTAGGATGTTATAGACTTAGAATCTGTGAAAATTTTACTTTACCCCTATTCTGTGTGAATTTGGAGTTAAGATCACTTATTCGAAGGTCTATCCTATTTAGATTACATATAGCTGGTATGCACTTCACAAATAGCGATGTAACTGATGAAGATTTTCTAAATAATTATCTAGATAGTTCGTCTAATAATTATTCTCTTACCCTAAATTCTCGCATAGAAAACATAGCTGGGCTCCATCCCCTCGGCAACCAGTGTCTTCCGAATGAAGTCATAACTGGTTGGTTTGGAGAAGAACCAGAGAATGATCATCCTATCTCCTTGAATGATCACCATGATGAAGACCTTTCGTATGATGCTAACTCCGAACCAGAGGTTGAGAACCTACCCCGAGCAGCTCCCTTTCCAATTCCTAACCCTCGTCCGGCTTTTCATGGCCCGACCCTGAGTGAGTGGAATGCTTGGAAACAAGGAGCCAAGGACAAGATCAGCCCATGCCATTTAATGGCGACCGAAGCTTTTACGACTTGAGCAATGGGGGCTCAGCAGATAGAGTCTTGCCAATCTTGGTCCGTAGAGTGGCTTGAAATGAGATTCAAGGCAGGACAGCCTTACATCAGATTACCGAAGTTGTCGCCGATGCAAGAATGCATACCCTCCGCACCATTCGTCTAAGAAGATGCTCATGAGAGATCAGAGAGAAACCATGAAACCCTGCTGCAAGCACTAGCTGAATCACGAGCCGAAGTCATAGAGCTCCGAGTACACCAGGGAGTGTACGAAAGACACCTACTTGTTGTAGAACGTCAACTGGCTGAACTGAGAGTTCACTAGAGGGGTGACCATCGTCAGTAGTAGACTCTTTACTTTGTTTCCCTTGTTAGAAAGTAATCGTGTTTTTCTGTCTATGCCCGATGTGGCATTTTCTATGAAATTATCCTGTACCGTAAGTACTTTAGATAGGTCTTTATGCTGTCAGGAACTATCTTCTGTGGATATGATGTAAGACCTTTACAAGGTCATTTTCTAGAATCTTTACATCGTGAATATCAAAGATATTGACAGCCGGCTAACTTTTGTGTCATTCTTCATTCAAGTACACATATCATACTTTCATTAGGGGTCTATCTGAAACATGCTTTAGTCAAGTCATTGGACTATAGTGATTTATCTCCGGAGACATTTCCAAGTCTCTTTCAGTGGTTGGATCTTGTTATTCACCAACCCACGATACCTTGGCTCGAACGTCAAACGTCTTGAGACCATTCTACGAACTTACTTCTACTCATTACTAGGACTGCATCATAGGGATGTAGGTCAAACCTTCGCGATCATACTTCCATTCCGTACTAGGACTGCATCATAGGGATGTAGGTCAAACTTTCGAGAACATAGTCGTACTCTTTACATGAACAATCTAAGTACATCACGGGTCAACCAGCATCGCTCACAAAACCCTTATCTTTCGTGTTATAGAATCATGTCGTCATCCGGAAGCAATCAGTCGATCAGCGAAACCTCAACTTTTCCTATGGACGCCGTTACCTTTCAAACAGCAGTTACAGCTGCCGTGGTGGCTGCCGTAACCGCGGTCCTTGCGCACCGCAGCGCTATCAGCACAGTCAATGCTGCTGATGGGAATGAAGTTTCCAATCGTGGTATCCACCCAGGAAGTCTCCAAACAGTAACAGTCACAGGCTCGCAAAGCCGAAAAGCAGAGAACAAGAAACGAAAGTGTCAAGCCCGGAAAGAACGCAAGAGATCCCAAAGGCTGGCTATACAACAGCAGCAAGTGGAAAACCCTGCCAACCCAGTACCGAGCAGGCCATACGAGGGAAAACTCCCGAAGTGTGATAAGTGTAGTTTCCATCATCATGGGGCATGCCATGAGATGCAATGTTGCAATTGCCTAAACATAGGGCACCATCCTCGTGACTGTGGAACACCGAAATGACCCATCACTCAAGTCCCTTTCATCGGGACTAACCCTACACACAAAATTAGTTATAACGCCGAACGATTTAAGAAGCAATTTTCAAAGTGGAGTAACGAGGAAGGCACTCGTGTCCACATAACACTGGCTAAACACCGCAATCCTGTCACCAAAGCTAGTACTAGCCAGTCACGCCACCAATGCGGTGAGATAGGGCACTTCAAGAAGGATTGCCCTATAGCAAAGAACTTTGGCACAGACAGGAAGATTCTCAAGATCACAGCTGCAGGAGAGCCTACTCCGGAACCCTGGTTATTGTAACTTAGGCGTGTTATTGTAACAGACTTATAAACTATCCAGAACTATTACAACTAGAGTCTTACCTTTTGCGAGATCCTATCTGTATAGGGATTCTCGTGCTGCATATACTTGTCTTTTGTAGTATATCTTATTCGCAGCAATAGTCTGGTGGTAAATCTAAAGTACTGTAACTCTGTTCATGGTTACACGGTTGGGTTTTGTCTGTAAACGTCTTATGTTCAAATCTAATGTCTTTAAGTTTTAGTATGATTCCGACATTATCATACGAGTCGATTCAATTTGATCCTCACGAAAACAGCTTCATACGTACATCTCTTTCTTCTAGATCACTTTTCCAGCGAAACCGTCACATCAGAACGCCGAAGTACTCATGCCAGGAGTACTTCTTAGTTATTTTCTTTCCGAAGAAATCCCCGAAGTACTCATGCCAGGAGTACCTCTTAGTTATTGTGTGTGCCTCGGTAATCGAGGACTCTGTCAAGATTTTTCATTAGAAATCGTTATCTCTGCCTCGCGTAGACGAGATGGTTGAGCAAACGCAAGGAAAGAAACTACTTCCAGGAATGGATCTGAGATCCGAATATCACCAGTTCGAGTGTTAGGGAAAGATGTCTGGAAGACTGTCTCCTGAACTCGATGCGGACAATTCGAGTCCGTGGTGATACCCTTCGGATAGGACCAATACGCCCATAGTTTTCATGAGCTAAATGAATAGGGTTACGTCTTTCTTACTTGGATCAGTTCGTCATTTCTCCATGTAATGACTTACTTATCTACCCTCGTAGTAAGAAGAAAACCCATGGAAACATTTCCTACAGAGGAACTTTAGCGAAGTTCTCTAGGCACGAGTTTTGAAATTGAAGATTCAAATTTCTATGACACACTATTGTAATGTGGGAAATTTTGAGTACTCTTTCAATTTGTCAAAGCCGTTGAGCACTCGTCGACACCAGAGACGCCGGCAGTCATTCACCAAATTCTAGGTCTTACAGACCTACTATCATAGTTCATCCAGAAACCCTCGCAAATCACAGGAAACTATATGACCTTGACCCAGCAAGGGGTGGCCTTTATATGGGAGGTTAATCAAGAAAAAGAAACCTTGGAGATTCCAAGTGGGTGACCAAATTCTGTAGGAAGTCTCACTCGGGAACGGCTTAATACGCTTCGTAAAGCGGGGAAAGCTAAATCCAAGATAGAAAGGACCTCCGAGATTCTTATCAGAATCGGTCCTGTGCCTCGCACAAACTAGACCTACTCCGCGAACTCAGTAACGTACATCCTGCTCTTCACGTCTCGATAGTGAAACCATACCTTTCCATTAGGACTCTTGCAAGTCCACTCGTCGAGATCCTCGCCTTTGAAATAGAACCGTAGTGACCCTCGACCGAGAGGTCAAACGGACGAAGCAACACCATTGCCAGTTAGTGAAGGTTCGTTGGAATGCCAACCGAGAACCCGATTTCACTTAGGTGCGCTAGAACCAATAGATTAGGAAGTTTCCTCCTCACGACTCGATCATTCGTGCATACTTCCTTGCCTAAATTGTAATTTCGGGACGAAATTCCCTTCAACAGGGGGATGATGTGACAACCCGAAATTTCCATTCTGAACAAACCATATCAAGCCAATAGAAGTAGAACAGTTACAGTGAAAATTCAGACTCCGAGTGTAAGTTTGACAGTTTTCAGGATTTACACTAAAGGAGATATTAGGAGTGTGACAACCCCAAATCTATTGCCGTTACAATCCCGTCTTCACTAACAGAAATCGTCGTTATGTATTATTTTCCGAGATCTTTGGAGTCCTGAACTAATAAATGTTTGTCTATTCATATTTGCTTGACATTACCATTTTATTATTGAGTGAATATAACTTTTAAGTGTTAAACCCCGTTTAACCAAGCGAAGCTATATACTTTTAACCACTTCACCCGGGTAAAAAGTTTTTGACCCCGTTAAGCTTTAGCATCGGGTAGCCGTGTACCGGGTGCAATACCCGAGACATATATAAGCAAATGAACACCACTTTTTAGCCCTGTTACCACTCATTCACTCTTTCTCACTACTTTCTCTCTCTAGACCCGAACCCGACTCCAAAACCGTGAATCCCGACTTCCAAACGTAAGGGTTTCTTCCTTATCTTGTTCTAATCATAATCCATAGCATTTTGAGGCCAAAAATCAAAGGATTTAGTAGATTAAAGGGAGTTTATGGCCTAGGAAGCCCCTTAGGCCGTAAACACCCAAAAACTTGGCCAAATGTCCCATTTTTCTTCCCATAAGCTTGTACAATAATTAGGGAAATGGCCTAAATGAGTTGGGACATGAAAACATAATCTATTATGACCTAAAAAGGAGTTTACGGCCCAAGCTTGTGCTTAGGCCATAAACACCAAATTTTCCATGCCATTTGATCCAAAAACTCATCTAGGGCATGTAGTAATTTAGCTATGACCCTAGGAAATGTTAAGGCCATTAAACAACACCATTTGGAGATAAAAAGAGGAGTTTACGGCCAAGTCAAAGCTTGGGCCGTAAACACCTAATAATTTTGCCAAAAAGTCCCTAAAACTCCACCTAAGGCCTTCAAAAATTTATCTAAGGTGTAGGGAAGTGTTTTGGACCATTTAAACATCCATTTTGAAGGATTAAATGGAGTTTACGGCCCAAGCACAAGCCTGGACCGTAAAATCCCCAAAATGCCCCAAAATGAGGGTTTAAAGTCTCCAATTTAGTTCAAGACACTTGCTAGGAATTTAGGGAAGTGAAATAAGGCCTTAACTTGCAATTTTGGAGGGATACATGAGTTTACGGCCAAGCCTAGGGGGCTTACGGCCGTAAACTCCCAAGGAGTGGCCTTTAGGCCGTAAACTCCAAGGGAGTGAGCTCATAGACTTCCCCGCAAATCCCTCTTGGCCTTGTACCACTCCCGGGAACCCCTTTTAGGCCCTAAAACCCCGAATTGATACTAGAATGCCTAAATAATTTAATGAAAAGCATAAAATGATTAATTTCTTGTAAAATACATATTTCATATGACATTAGGGTCCTAAAAGGTGCACAAGTCGTTATTTGATACAAAACGCTCAACCGACACTTTTACCCGATTTACCCGATTCACCCGATTTACGCGATTTCAGGTGAGTTCATACCCCTTTAATGAACCTTTCAAACGTTTTATATGTTTTAGGGGGGGGGGGGATACAAGTTGATTATACATGTTTATGGAAAGTTATACAAGACAATTTGTTGGGCTGTAGATAATTTTGATGTTGCGTCTTTTGGGCTCGTTGTTTAGCCTTGTATTCTCCGGTTTGGGCCTGTCCAACCGAGAGCCTTTTATGTATTGTATATAAGTTAAATGCTTGCATGCATATTAGGTTAAGATTGCTGAGATTATCGAAAGAGCGATAGATCAAGAGTACAATATTTTTCTGTAATTGTTCTTGTAATCTTCTAATCCTTTACAGTTGATGTTCTTAATCGAGCTCTTCTAAGGATTTTATTTAATCATTCGACACGTTTGATTCAAGCTGTTTGTTCTTATTATTGCGTTTTTACTGTTTCATATTCATATACTTGTTCAAGATCTAATCGATCTTCATAGATTAAAAGTTGTTTTTAATCCCATCAATTGGTATCGGAGCAGGAGGCTGTGTAATCGATACACATCTTTTCTGTGAAAAAGATTTCCATTAGGGTTTTCCGCAATCATCGATATTTATTGAGCCGTCATCTTAATTGACGTATCTTAATATTTATTGTTTTGCCCTAATCTGCTTTATTACAAGTCTGATCTTTGAACAGGTTTTTACGATCATAATGGACGCGACGCAATCAAATCCCATTAATATTTCCAACATCATTGGTTCGACGACAAAGATTCCAATCTTATACACCCATGACTATGAAGTATGGGCGCATCATTTTGAAGATTACGTGATTGGATCGGAGGACAATGGTTATCTCATCTGGGAAGCCATCATCAATGGACCGTTTTCACATTCTGCAACATCCAGAATCATTAAGACGCAAAAAGAGTACAACGATCTGCTTAAGGACGTGACGGATATTGCGCAAGATGAAAAAGACAAATTCCAGTGCAATATTAAGGCGATAAGGTTGATCAGATTCGCCCTTCAGTCCGACACATTCAGACTGGTCAGCTCATGCACTACGGCGAAGGAAGTATGGGATAGACTTCGCGAACTGTATTCCACAGACGAAGATCTTGAACATTCCATCCAAACCTTGCTTCTATCTGAGTTTGGTGAATTCAGGCAAGGGACCGAAGAAACAGTGACCCAGACGTTTGATCGCTTCAATCATCTTCTCAGCAAGATGATCAAACACGACATTGAAAGGAAGCTCATTGAACAAAAGGTTACTTTCTTGAACGGACTGAGATCTGAATGGAGAGCAGTAGTTTCCACAGTCAAAGCCCATGAACAGTTTAAATCATACTGTTTGGCGAAACTAGTGGGTATTCTAAAGTCCCAAGAGAAAATTGTGGTTCAAGAGAAGAACGTTGTTTCTAGTCTTGGTTCGTTGGCCCTCCTATCTAAAAGTAAAGCTGTGATGGAGGATGAAGAGCTCAACTTGGAAGAATATGACCTCACAACTGAGGATTATGCCATGATGGTATCCAATCCTAAGAGGTTCATAAAGAAGAGATTCCCCAGCAACAAAAACCGAAACTGGCAGGGGAGTTACAGCTCTGAAAAAGGGAACAATGAACCGAAGGCTGAGGAGCCCAAGAAGGAACCGAAGGCAGATGGCGATTCTGGAGTAAGCTGTTTCTACTGTGGTGGCAAGAACCACTATGCTAAGGACTGTGTTCTTAAGAAGATGGCCGAAAAGGACGATGGAAATGATGAGGAAGCTGTGCTGCAGAAGAGATTGGATGAGTTGAGAAAGAAGAAGTCTACCGCTAACCCTTCTATTAATGCTCTTATTGTGCAGGGTTTGGTTAATGACGATGAGTTCGGTAGCACAGAAGTTTGGTCTACTGACTCAGAAGACGAAGAAGTGAGGAAGCCTACTCATGGAAAGGCTTATGTGGCTAAGGAGGAAAGCAGTGGTGGAAAATGCTTCATGGTGACTGACGTATCTCAAATGAGGGGATACAATACCGATGGAGGAAGCAATGGACCGAAGGTGCAGGAGGATATGTGCTTTACGGCCAAACCACTCAGCCAGCAGTTCAATGAGCTCGATGAACTGATAAAGAAGGTACAATCTGTTTTTATTTCATCTAAAGTACCATCATCCTCATATGAGAAAGAACTAAAAAATGTTAATACAAGAATTTCTCATTTAGATAGTAGCTTAACTCAAACTCGAGTCACCAATTCTAACCTGACTGATCAATTAAGCAGGGTGGCGTCGAAGAGTGAGGAGCGGCGAATGTGGATTGAGTTAAAAGAGTCGGAATTAGTTAAAGTTAAAGACGAAAACATTTATTTGCAGAGAGACAATTTGAAATTGTTAAAACAACGAAATGTTTTTTGTTTTATAGCTAAACGTTTATATTCCAATATTACTCAACTTCACTTGGATTGTGAGATAGGCCAAAAGATCCATCGCATGATTTTGCCCTTCCTAGAATTTAAGGAGGATGAAATCGATGCCGAAGCCTATAAATGTGAGAGTGTGATATCGTCTGATGATGTCAATCCGACTTACATGTATGGACTGGACAAAATTGAGTCCTTCATTAAATCCAAAGACCACAAGGACATGCTCAAAAACCTTTTGGACGAAAATGACCGACTTAAACTGAGAACTGAAACCATGCAAAAATTTGACTCCCTAAACGCCAACGTAAGCTCAGAAAATAAAATAGATGTTGAAAATGCATCTAAGCTTAACGAGGACGAAAACTTGAGTGAAATTTCTGTAGAGGATACCGTTGACTGCTCAGAATTTGTTAAAAGCAAAACCAAAAACCACAAAAATCTTATTTCTGAAAATTCTGTGGAATTCGCTAGATTGTCCCAAAATAAGTCCCCGAAATTAGTAGAAAAGGCTGTTGTGTATTAAAAGGTCAGGACCACTCCAAATCAGGTATACAAGGTGACTGGAGTAACCGAACATCAAACAGCTGAACTCACAGCTATTGTTAACGAAGACAATGCTGATGGCTGTGATGAGTACTTCTAGGAAGCTCCTATTGATAATGCAAATGAAACCATTGGCTTATCTGAAAGAACCTCCTGGATGAGCAAAGGAAGATACATCCCTGAACCCTTAAATAAGCCGGACAAGTTCAATGAGCCAAGTACCAGTGGTACGAAAGATATTCCTCAGGAGAATGATCACTCAGCAAAAGAAAACATTCCCTCTACTCTAACAGCTCAAAGTGAATCCTCATCAGATATTCCTTCCACTTCCTCAGTGCAAACTGAATCATCTTCGGATATTCCCTCTGCTCACTCGGCTCAAAGTAAAACTCCTGAAGTTCAAAAGGAACCAGCCAAGGTGACAACAAAAACGAAAGCGAATGTTCATCATCAACCCAAGCAGATGAGGGATAAGAAGATAGAAAGGAACCAAAGATACAGGAAAAACCTTTCTGAAAGGAAACAATTCTGGCACTCCCAGAATGCATACTATTCACACCAGGACAAGAATCTGAAGTATGAAAACAATCCTGTAAGAAAGCCTGAAAGTTCCAACAACCGAAAGCCAAGGTTCGGTTCGCAAGAAAATACCAACCGAAAGCAAAGGTTCGGTTCTGAAAAGTATTTCAACCGAAACCAAAGGTTCGGTTCCAAGAACAACTCCAACCGAACACAGAGGTTCGGCTCAGAAATCAAAAGAGAACAAGACTCGAAGGTCAGCCCCTCCAACGATCAAAAGCAAAAGGGTCACCTAGAGTCATCAGCAAGGAAGACATCTCCATCCAAATCCTCTCTTCCTAATTCTTCTCGTTCTTTTACTTCCACCCATTCGTCTCCATCTTGCTCTAAAGCTAATTCCGTTGGTTCTCAAAAACCTTATTCCTCAGCTGAACAGAAGGGAAAGCAGAAGGTCGATGAATCCAAATCAGAGTTCAAAACGAACACACCCAATCCTAACAAAATAAAAGTCTTCACCATTAAAAAGAAAGATGAAACAACTCTAATAAAACGAACATATCTAGTTGACATCTCTCTTACTATTCCAGTTCCCATGAAAAGCTCACATGGACCCAAGAAACTTTGGGTTCCTAAATCTGTTTAATTTTTATAGGTTATGAGTGACGAGCAGTTTGACGAAGAATGGTACATCGACAGTGGCTGCTCGCGTCACATGACAGGGAGGAAAGAGGAGCTCAGGGAATACAGATCTCTTGCTAATGGTGGCAACGTCAAGTTTGGAAATAACTCTTTCGGCACCATAAAGGGATACGGGATGATAACGAATGGTGACTTTACAATAAGGAAGGTGGCTTATGTGGAAGGACTCCAACACAACCTCATCAGTGTATCTCAGCTTGTTGGAGGTACAGGTCTCAAGGTTTCATTCGATGATGAAGGTTCTGAAATCATAGAGAAAAAGACAAAGAAAGTGATTCTGAAGTCAGAGCGAAAGGGTGAAATGTTTCCTCTGAACATGAAACCCATCAAAGGAAACCCAACCATATGTCTGTTATCCAAAGCTCAATCCGACGAAAGCTGGTTGTGGCACAGAAGACTCTCTCATCTCAATTTCAAAGATATCAACCGACTTGTCACTGGAGGTCATGTTAGGGGCCTTCCATTGCTCAAGTTTGACAGAGAGCATTTGTGTGCTGCATGCGAAATGGGAAAACAGAGTCGTCAAAGTCACCCATCCGTAATTAACACAAAAGTTGTTGAACCACTCGAATTGCTTCATATCGATTTGTGTGGTCCTTCATCTATCGAAAGCATCGGTGGTAGCAAGTATATTCTTGTTATCGTTGATGACTTCTCACGATTTACATGGGTGTTCTTTCTAAAGCTCAAATCTGAAGCGACTCAAAAGCTGAAAGTGTTTATCAAGCAAATTGAAGTCCAGCTCAAGAAGGTCGTTCGAAACATCAGGAGCGACAATGGTCTCGAATTCAAGAACAAGGAGTTTGAAGAGTTTCTTGCAGAAAAGGGAATTAGTCATAATTTCTCAGCTCCCTACACACCACAATAGAACGGAATAGTCGAAAGACGAAACCGATCCTTGTGTGAAGCTGCCCGAACTATGTTAAGTTTCGCTTCCTTACCTCTTTATTTTTGGGCTGACGCTATTTCTGCTGCTTGTTATACACAGAACAGGTCCTATCTCAATAAGCGATTCAAGCTCACACCATATGAGATAATAAATAACAGAAAACCCAATGTGAAATTTTTCCATGTGTTTGGCTCAAGGTGTTTCATCTTTAACTCTAAAGAACACCGCAACAAGTTTGATGTCAAAGCCGACGAGGGAATCTTTCTGGGTTACTCACTCACATCCAAGGCGTACAGGGTCCTAAACAAACGTTCAAGAAGGATTGAAGAGACATACTATGTGACCTTCGACGATAGCTATGTCAAGAAGCTACAGGCCATAGATGACGCTGCCAGGGAAATCTTTCCTCGAACTGGCCAAGTCACAGTCTCGATTGCCAATTTGTACGAGAATTTTCTGGAACTCTTTGACGAACCGGAAAAAGCTTCTCTCTCAGAAGCAGGTGCAGCTGACAACAAAATTGATCATATGAAACAAATTGTCGAAGATGCTGCAAAAAGAATGCATGAAGGAGAATCGCCCACTGATGAATCTCCAACCAACACTGCTTCAGTCGAGGGGGAGCCAAGTTCTCATGTAGAGGGGGAGCCAAGCTCACAAGTCCAGGGGGAGCCAAGCTCTACTACTTCAACCGAAGGTCCTTCACCAACCGAAGGTGCCTCTCCAATCGAAGATGCCCCTCCAAACGAAGGTGCTTCAACGCCTGAAAGTCCAACAGCACAAGTAACTCCTGAACCTCATGTTTCTCAAGACTCATCAATTGAGGGGGAGCATGATGATATGACGCTTGATTACGATAGCCAATCTGAGCCCGAAGAGATGATCAACGCTGAACTAGATCCAACCTTCGACCCGAATTACCCTCCTCTTACCAAATGGACCAGAGATCATCCTATCTCTCAAGTAGTTGGTGATGTATCTGAGAAGGTTTTGACCCGATCTCAACTGAAGGCAAAACAGACATCCTTATTTTCAAAGGTAGAGTTTTGTATGTTTAACTCATTCGTATCAAAAGTTGAACCGAAGACAGTGAACACTGCCCTCGATCACTCTGATTGGGTTCAAGCAATGCAAGACGAACTGAACGAGTTTGAAAGGAACAAAGTCTGGCGCCTCATTCCAACTCCTCCAGATGCTTCGGTTGTTGGTCTCAAATGGGTCTTTAGAAACAAAATGGACAAGGAAGGTAATGTCATAAGGAACAAGGCTCGTCTGGTGGTCAAGGGATACTGTCAGGAGGAAGGAATAGATTACGAAGAGACGTTCGCTCCAGTAGCTAGGCTAGAATCTGTTAGAATATTTTTGGCCTATGCTGCTCACAAAAACTTTGAGGTTTTTCAAATGGACGTCAAGTGTGCATTTCTCAATGGAGAACTCGAAGAAAATGTGTATGTGGAGCAACCTCCTGGGTTCGTGAACGAAAAGTATCCAAATCATTGCTATATTCTGGATAAAGCTGTGTACGGCCTCAAACAAGCTCTGAGAGCCTGGTATGAAACGCTTACAAAATTTTTAAAGATGTCTAAATTTAAACAAGGTTCGGTTGACCCAACCTTCTTTCGCAAAAAGGAAGGTAACCACCTTATGATAGTTCAAATTTATGTCGATGACATCATCTTCGGCTCCACGAATCCCAGCTTAACAGCTGAATTCAGAAAGTTGATGGAGACTAAGTTTGAAATGAGCTCAATGGGTCCTATTAACTTTTTCCTTGGTTTAAACATAAGACAGGGACCTGAAGGCATCTTTATTAATCAAGAAGCTTACACAAAGACTCTCCTAGCGAAGTTTGGCATGATGGGCGACTCAAAAGTCAAAGTCCCAATGGCATTCGGCACCAAGCTTACCCCATCTCTAGACAAACCGGCTGTCGACATCACACTCTATCGTCAAATGATAGGCTCACTGATGTATCTAACTGCTAGCAGGCCTGATATCATGTTTTCTGTGTGTTATTGTGCTCGATTTCAGGCTAACCCACGAGAACCTCACATGCTGGCAGTAAAGAACATCCTACGCTATCTCAAGCGAACCACCTCCTTAGGTCTGTGGTATCCATCCAATTCAGGCTTCTTCGTTCAAGCCTATTCTGATGCTGACCTTGGAGGATGTGGACTCGACCGTAAAAGCACAACTGGTGGCTGTCAATTTCTTGATGAGAAATTGGTCAGCTGGCAATCCAAGAAACAAACATGTGTGTCGCTGTCTACTGCTGAAGCGGAATACATTGTCGCTGCATCCTGCACATCACAAGTGATTTGGATCCAAAGTCAACTTCGAGACTATGGACTCAATATGAAGAAGATCCCACTATATTGTGACTCTGAAAGTGCAATTAGGATCTGTCATAACCCAGTGCAACACTCTAAAACCAAACACATAGCACTAAGGTATCACTTCATCAAAGATCATGTGGAAGATGGAAACGTCGAAGTTCACTTCGTAAGAACCACTGATCAACTGGCTGACGTCTTTACCAAAGCTCTTCCAGAAGCATCATTCAATAAAATATTGCAAGGGCTAGGAATGATGGAATCAGAGTCAGTACCTCATACTACCTCTCAACCTCAAACGTAAGAAGCGAATCCAACCGAACGTTCGGGTTCGGTTCAACCATCTGACTCGCTCATTACTTCAAAGGTAGTTTTTCTGTGTTGTATATTTCTTGTACTATTTTGTTTTTCTTTATGTTAAAAGTATTTATTTCTTGTATATCTAAATTCCTTAGTTTCTCAAAATTTTCCAAAACCGAAACCTACCGAAGGTTCGGGTTCGGTTTTTCAAAAATTTTGTGGAACCGAAACCAACCGAAGGTTCGGGTTCGGTTATTCAAAATTTTGTGGAACCGAAACCAACTGAAGGTTCGGGTTCGGTTTTTCAAAATTTTCTAGAACCGAAACCAACCGAACGTTCGGGTTCGGTTTTTCATTTTTTTCAAGAGTTTTTTTTTTTTGTTGTTTAGGTCTTAATTTTATTTTAACTCTTACTTTTTTATTTTTATTTATTTTTTATTTATTTTTATTATAAATTTCAAAAACTCCAAAAATATTTTATTTATTTTTCTTTGTGTGCTCATTCGTTTATGGGGATATATTTGATGACTTACTTAAGTGTCCCTAGAAGCATGCTGCTGTATGTGTCCCAAGCCTCATAAGATTTTGAATAATAGCCTTCATGACCTGGTATACACAAACCTTGTCTTCCCAATAAGGCTAACTCATTTATTCTAATCGTGAGCTACCTCACTCTCTTTTCACATGAGTTAAGAGTCTCCTGCTTGGTCCTTATTTTCGCAGCAGAGGTACTATGTTTTCTTACACCTTCTCCATTACACTTCTCCATTACATTCGTTTCATCACTGTAACCCTTGAGACTCTCAGAAACTACCACTGAGGTTTATGGTTACACAACATCTGTGTTTATGATCTTAGTTTTGTGCCACTACGAGCTGAGTGAAACCCAAAATTCAACACCAACGAATTGACGGTGACCAATTAATTTGATCAAGTTTTCACCAATGAATAGACGAATGTACCTTCATGGAATCTCAAATTTTCTTTTGCGTGATTCCAATGAAATTGTTACACACCATAACATTTCTTCCCATGGGATCTAGTTTTAAATTTTTATCTGAGATTTCATATTAATCCAAGCTACTTTAAAATCAAATCCTATCTACTTGTTCAACAGACTACACCGGTCTCACAAGTACTTTGTTCACTTTCGTTCTTATATCAAGAATTGAATTGATGAATCAAAGCGAAACTACCCCAAGTTAACCTAATTAAAAGAAGCCTTTCAACATTTCTTAATAAATGTTTGATCGTCATTCAACGGGATTCCACACTAACACTTTGAGGTCTCTCTTGACCTTGAAGAAAGAGATTCGTGCCCGGGATCATCAGTTTCATGTCATTATTGACATCACAGATTATCCTAAAAAGAGTTGTTTTATTTCCTTTTCTTTTACACTCTTTGCACGAAAATCCTAGATTTTCAAAAAAAATTCCGTTACTAATTATTTTACAGGCTGGATTATTACTGGATGGTTAAAAAAGAAGTTGTGATCAAAAATTAGCCACGTGGGTCATTAATTGAAAACAGCTGTTTAAAAAAAGGGATAAGACAAAAAGTTGCTGACTCGGCGGGAGTTAAATGGATAGAAATTCAAACGACGGTAAAAAGGAGGGCGCGTGAATTTGAAACGGTCGCGTTTTTTCTGACACTTAAAGGACGCGTGTGCGATAATGAAGCGTCATCAATCTGGCATAAGAGGCGCGTGTGGAAATGGAAACAGTTCCTTTCTCTGAACCGGCGCTTATTGGGCGGCGTAATCCTAGGAATCTGACACTCTCTCTCCTACGTGATCATCGCACGCCCCAACTGTCACCAATCAGTCACTCAAAAACCCGTTTCGTATTTCCATAAGAGATTTGAAACGATTTTTCTCTCTCCCATCACCCACTATAAAAAGCCTTCAACACCACCTTTTACCTCTTTACTGCCCCCATATTTCCCAAAGCAAAAATACTCCCAAACACTCTCCCGTCCTTCTTCTTCCCCAAACCTGCAACAATGGCTGAATCTTCATCTGTTCATGCAACTTCTCAGATTCTTCCCATCCGACCCCAGCAATGCCTAGTCATTGATCTGAACCCACTGGCGTATGATCCCTACATGTCGCCGGTCATAGAATGCCTCAAGTACTCCCAGCTTGCTCCTGCACTGTCGAGAATTGAAACGGTGCCGATGGTGGCCTTATCTCAGGTCTATGCGACGGCTTACTACGACAAGGCCGTCGACCGGATATTCTTTGAAGTGGGAGAACACAAGACTTCAATTTCTCGCCCCCGTTTCTGCACTTTGTTAGGGTTTGCAGCTGACTCATCACGAGTTCACCCGGAGACGATTCCGGTTGGGATGTTGTACAGCATGTTTTACAACATGGGCTACATAGAGGTTCTCACCTCCGTCGCCAAGTTTAAGAAGTCCTGCCTACCGCCCCAGTGGAATGGGTTATTTACCGTTCTCTTCAAGGGACTGTCAGAGAGGAGCTCATGATCTGACGGTGCAAGTCGTCTCTTCCTTTCGATAATGTATGGGGTGTACAATGGGATAAACCTAGACTATGGGTTTGTCCTTTGGCAACAGCTGATTCAGAGCCTCTCTTCCTCTTCCCGACACTCTGAGGTGTCGTTGGCCCGGTTCTGGATCTTGATCACACGATGGGCCATGGATAAGTTCGACGTTCCAACAGCCGATGGTGCATCGATGTCTTCTATTGGTACGTTTCATACCAAGAAGATCATCGTATCCGATGCATCAAAATTCTCTTTCATTGGCTCTATCCCGGAGTCGATGTATGGGGATGTGCCCTCCGACAGCAAACTGATCAGAACGATCAAGGAGTTAGGGCCAACTGGTCCGAGGGAACTGGCACCGGACATGCTGCGATCGATTCATGATGCCGACAAACCGGTGGCCAGGGGCAAAAAGGCTGAGAAAGGGAAGCAAGTGTCCAAGGCTCCAAAGGGACCTTCTCCCAAGAAGCGCAAACAAACGAAGGCTGCTTCACCCCCTCAACCGAAAAGGAGGAAGACCCAACCGAAGCGAAAGCTCGTCATTCCCTCCTCTTCAAGCGAATCCGAAGGTAGGAGTTCGGACTCTGAAGGATCACAAGGAGACGATTCTCCTCAACGAGGCAACACACCTCCTCGTTCCCCAACCCCAGAGATGGAACTTCATCAATCCCCAGTTCCTTCACCTCCACCCACAATTCCTATTTCCATTCCCACCATAAACCCCACAATTCCCCCAACCTTTATCCCTATACCTCCACCCATATTCACCACATCAACCGAAACACCACCTGTCACCGAAACCCCTCCAGTAACCGAACCTCCTCAAACCGAAACTACCCATACACAACCACCACCCGAAACTAACCCCCCACCCACTCAACCTGAACCAACCAAACCCACTACACCCCCAGCTTCACCACCACCTCAATCTCCAGAAGACGCCTCCGATGGCGGTGATCAATACCTTGGTGGTGATCACATGAACTTCGATTCGGTCTACTATAGTCCGTTTCAAGTTCAGAGTGATGAGGAGGATGATGCTCCAGTGACACGGAAGCATCTTCGCGAGCTTAACGAGAAGGTTGATCAGCTTCTCGCCTCCTCTTCCAACCAGCAGTCATCTTTGTCTGAAGCTGCCCTTCAGAAGATCGTTGACGCCTTCTCCAGGGCTCAACATGATTCTGTCGCCTCAGCAACTGCTGCCATAGACGCCTCCACCCGAGCCTGTGAGGCAGCGACCGCAAAAGTCGATAAACTATTCAATGACGCTTCTATCCTGCTGCAGTCTTTGCAGGAGAATGCCGAAGCCACTAAGACAACTCTGGAACCAGTTGTTCAGCAATTGGCCCAGTTTGTCTCGACGGAGTTATCTTCGTTCGCTATCCTCAGACAAAATCTTAGCGACGACAACTCGGCACTTCGTGCCTCCATCGATGCCCGCTTGGCAAAACTACAAGAGGATCTTGCGGCAGAAAATTCTCTGATGGACGTCTTGGCAAGTAAAACTACCGCCCTGAAGGTCAAGAGCACGCAGCTTTCCAACTCCCAGCAACAATTGGAAGCTCTTCGATCCGAGAGGGAGGTCATAAAGACGTGTGTTTCGGATGTCCACGCAGCTCTCTCAAACATCCTGGAAGCACACGACCCCATCCTTAACCACTCAGTGAGGCGTACCCTCGCTGAAAAACTATCTCCGGCCATGGACCTTTTAAGTAAAATTGAAGGCCTGCTGAGTTTCGTGTCCATTCTGAAACAAGGGGGAGATATGAAGCAAGGATCGAAACCACCTCCTTCCTCCAAAGCGACTCACACAACCGAACCACCCCCAACCGGTCATGCCTCAGGTTCGGGTGTGAAGAACAAGGGCAAAAACATAGCAGAGGGAGGAGATGAAGATGAAGATGCCAATGAAGACAAGGAGACCATTGCATACTTGTTAAAAAGAAAGAACAGTCGCAATGCTGAAGACGATGCCAGTCGTGTGGCGCGTGAAGCTGAAGAAGCCGAACGAAAGCAAAAAGAAGCCCACGATCTCCTTGAGAGCCGAAAGTTGCTCTTCCCTGCCTGGACCAGGGATCGTATGATAAAAGAGGCCATAGAGACTCCAAGCATACTATGGCTCGAGCCGGTGATATCATTCGACTGCAACAACTCTATCGATTCGCAGTTTGATATGCCGCTGACTCGAAAGGCGTTCATCTTCCACGCCTTCTCTAACATTTTTGAAGTCCCGCATCCGAACGATGAGCTTGATAGGGAGCTCATTGACTTCTACCTGGAAGCCGCTCGCCCTCAGTACCTCACATGGAGCGCCCAGAAGATTGTTAATGTTTGGGTGCTGAAGCCTTATGCCGTGGGGAGATTCACAAACGTTAAGTTCAAGCTCATCCGAGGATCTGCAAGAACTGCCCACATCATCTCCCTGACGGATCTGCCCAATCTGAATCCTCATGATTGGATAGTCTTGTACAATATCCTGCTGACAAATGAATCTGAATATGGTCCCATCATAGACCATGTCAAAAGGATGCTGGCATGCTATATCATGGAGGTGGCCCTAATGGATCAGGAGGTCGCCACAGTTTTTAAGAAGAAACCGAAAGTCGCACCTGTGGGATCGGCCAGTGATCTAAATCAAATGCAAATGGGCAAGATAGATCCGAGGCGAAACTCTGTGATGTTCACTAGAGCCGAAGGACAGAAATGTCTCTTCGCTTTAGCTGACAAACATCTTTACACTACAACTTGCTTGGAGCACGTCTTATCTATCATCAAGCAGTGTAAAGACAATTCGGCTGATGACATCAAGTACTTCAATGATATGATCAATTGGTACATCCGGTTTAGACAGACCATCCTCTCCATAACCAAGTGTCTGTTTAGCACCGTGAAGAAGAAGGTACCAGCTTCAGCCGCCGGCCCAAGTAAGAAGTGAAGGTCTCGCTCCAAATTGACGCAAAGGGGGAGATTGTTGGGCTGTAGATAATTTTGATGTTGCGTCTTTTGGGCTCGTTGTTTAGCCTTGTATTCTCCGGTTTGGGCCTGTCCAACCGAGAGCCTTTTATGTATTGTATATAAGTTAAATGCTTGCATGCATATTAGGTTAGGATTGCTGAGATTATCGAAAGAGCGATAGATCAAGAGTACAATATTTTTCTGTAATCGTTCTTGTAATCTTCTAATCCTTTACAGTTGATGTTCTTAATCGAGCTCTTCTAAGGATTTTATTTAATCATTCGACACGTTTGATTCAAGCTGTTTGTTCTTATTATTGCGTTTTTACTGTTTCATATTCATATACTTGTTCAAGATCTAATCGATCTTCATAGATTAAAAGTTGTTTTTAATCCCATCACAATTATTCATGTTACGGGAATTAATCACATGTGATTCACTATTCGTAGTTCAAATCACATGTTATTTATCACTATGCCTTATAAATAGATTCTACGTTTTCAAAACTATTTTGGATAAACAAACAAGTTTTTAAATGTTTCTTTTGGACAATACTTTTATTTAAACAAATCATCTTATAAAATGTAACCACGCTGGTATATTTATATAAGTAAGACTTGAAGGACTTAGGACCGATAGCTCACCTTATTTCCTGTTCTTGTTTATTTGTGGGCTTAGGGTTGTGGTTATCCGTCCGACTGTCGTTGATTTCTTAGTTATATATCTTGTATATTAGTATGGGATACGAGTATTTCTCATTTCATTAGCTGCCTAAATTACTAAAATGACAAGAACCATACACACTAAGTTAGCTATAATAGGTATAGTTAATGCTACTACTACCACTACTCACTATAGTCACTACTCCCTACACTATAATATACACTATTACCTGATAATACACTAGTAAGGGAACACACTATGAACTATACTAAATGACTACTACACTATAACAAAAGAGAAAGCACTAAACAGACGATAACACACTAATCCACTACGAGATACTCTATTCGCTACCCACTACGCCCGGAGTTTTCCGACAGGAAGACGACACTACATGTATAGATCTATACGGGGCAGACGCTATATCATCCCGACTCACACTAAACTCTTATGAACTCACCAACTTTATGCTGATATTCGTTTTCAAAATAACTTGTATCCTCAGGTCAAAGATAGACAGGTATTGGTGCAACATTTTGGAGAAGGTGGAGCATACAAGATCCATCTCTTATTTTTGATTTACTTTTGGTGTTTGTTGAACAATATGAAACACGCTTGTAATTAAATTCACTATGTAAATGAAATGGTTGTATGTTTCTTGTTTTTACTATTATGCAATTGTAATGATACTGTACATGACGTCCTCCACCCCGAAACGTATTCCGCCGTTATCGGTTTTGGGGTGTGACAGATTGGTATCAGAGCATTGTTTATAGTGAATCAAGTATATCAACCTATAAAAGATATACGAACTATAAAAACTTCAGGACTAAAAGACTCTGACCAAGAATATATACTGTTAAGTATCTAAAAGATCTAACTAAGTATGTACATATACACACATCACTATAAAACATAGAAATCAGTATCACACTAGAACAGAACAAAAGTATTAAGATTGTTGGGCAGCACAATTGGGCTTAGAGACATATAGTGACATTCGGGGTGATGTAGCCTGATCAACTACGTTTTCCTGAGAGTGACTAGCATGTGCCTAAGTTGGTTGTGGTGTTGCAACAAGTCTAAAACTTACCAACACTACCACAATAACGTTACTATAAGAATACTATAGGAGTATTCTGTATCTCTAGAATATACGTATGTGATAACAAAAAGGGTCGTTACTAGTAGGACAATAGTTGCTAAGTGGATACACCACAGTTACATGTGACTAGGGCGCTATAGACTCAGAATCTGAAGCCTTTGCTTCATTCCCTGTTCTTGTTTGATTGGGGGTCTGAAGTTAGGGTGGCTTATTCGAAGGACTATCTTGATTCGGTTACATGTAATCGGTATGCAATACGCAAGTATTGGGTCGACTAATAACGATTCATCCTATAAGTATCTTAAAATAGTACGTCTATTAACCTTTCCTTTCCCTTTCTCGCGTAGATAGCATGGCTGGCTTCCACCATCCCGGTGATCCGTACTTTCCGAACCAGGGCAATGGGGGATGGCTCGAAGAGGAGTCAGACGATGATCACCCGATACCTTTGGATGATCATCATGCTGAAGGCTTCTCGGATAGCTCGAGCTCCGAACCAGAAGTTAACAACCAACCTCCTGAAGCCCCGAACCCTAACCCCCGTCCAGTATTTCAGGGTCCCACTCCTATGTGGGCCATATCCTTGCACCGATAGAGCGAGGAGCAGGGTCAGCCCTTGCCATACAATGGAGACCGAAGCTTCTACATCATAGGCGAAGGAGGATCAGCAGATCGGGTTCTGCCCATCATGATCCGAAGGACTGCCAGGAATGTCGAGCAGGGCCAAGCTGCTATAGGTCGAGTCGTAGAAGTGGATGCCAACTCAAACCTCAACACGGTTCGCATCCGCCAACTTGAAGAAGCCATTGACAGGACAAAGAGGACCAACGAGGCTCTGCAGCATCAGCTGGCTACATCCCGAGCCGAAGTTAGGGAACTCCGAGCATGCCAAAGGACTCATGATCGACACCTTCAAGAAGTTATGCGTCAGCTAGCGGATCTGAGGATTCGCCCAACAAGTAACCGTCACCAGTAGAAGACGTCTATTTACCTCACTCTTTTGTTTAAAGGACTAGCCTTTTTCTCTCTATGTTCCGTAGATCTCTTGTCTGTAAACATTCCTAGCTTAAAAGTACTCTAGTTAAACCTCTAAACTGCCAACATTTTCTCTATGGTATGATGTAAGACCTACTGTTAGGTCAATTTTCATGAACTTGTGTTGCACCATTAATACCAGTATATTGGCAGTTGACTACTCTATTTCTATGACTCTCATTCTGATCTTGGATTATGTTGATTTAATCTATGAAGCACTCTATTCGTATTCACAATAGGCTCTTACTATTGTTATCATTTCTATGATCTTCCAGTGAAGGATGCCTCCAGGAGAGCGTCCAAGCAGAGGAAGACCAACAACTCAAACCCCTCCTCCACCACCTCCTCCTCCGCAGTTCGATCCGGTGCTGTTCCAAACAGCTGTGACCGCGACGGTGACAGCAGCCATGGCCCAAATGAACTCGGATGATGCGAGCGGTGGAAATTCTAGATTTGGTGAAGTCCACCAACGAGTGCAGGGATGCACTTATAAGGATTTCATGAACTGTAAACCTACCTTCTTCGATGGTACCGGAGAAATTCTGGCATTATCCCAATGGTTCGAAAGAACCGAAGCTGTATTTGAGATGTGCTCTTGCCCTGAAGAGAGCAAAATCAAGTTCGCTACTGCTACCTTCACTAACAGGGCCTTGACATGGTGGAACGGCCATGTCAGTGCACTCTCCTTGGTCACAGCCAATGCCATGGGCTGGGACACTCTAAAAGATCTCATGAGAGGGGAATACTGCCCTAGGGGCGAAGTTCAGAAACTTGAGGAAGAACTCTGGAACCTCAAGATGAAAGGGACTGACATAACAGCTTACACGGCCAGGTTTTGCGACTTGGCGGCTATGTGTCCCAACATGATCCCATCCGAAAGCAAGAAGATTGAACGATACATCTGGGGTTTAGTGCCCCCGTATCGAGGAAATGTTCTGGCCGCCCTACCACTTTTGACAGCGCCAAGGAATTGGCCCAGAGTCTGATCAACCACGAAATCTCCTCCACCCCAGCAACAACAACCACAACAACCACTGCACCACCCGATTCATCTAATAGAAAGAGGAAGCGATGGGATAAGAAGAAGGGCAAGAAAACTCAAACCTCCTCCAAGGACCAGCAAATCATGGCGGTCCATGCTGCCACCACCCCAGCCACTCCAGCTGCACCAGCCCCGCCAAAAGCTTATAGCGGGAATCTGCCCAAGTGTCCCAAGTGCCCTTTCCACCACAACGGCCCCTGCCATGAATTGCAGTGTTCCAACTGCGGACAGAAGGGCCATACGGTGCGATTCTGCAAGGCCCCTCCCAAACCTATTTCTCAAGTTCCGGGTTCGGGAGTGACCCCGACGTGTTATGGATGCGGCGAAGCTGGCCATTTCAAGAAGAACTGTCCGAAGGCTACAAATGCTGGGGGAACTAGAAGGTTACTCGCTATCGGTCACAATGAAGCGGTAGCAGATCCCACAGTAGTCACGGGTACGTTTCTTCTCAACAACTCTTATGCCTGTGTCTTATTCGATAGTGGTGCGGAAAGAAGCTTCATAAATCAAAACTTTAAACACTTACTCAAACAAACCCCCCAACCACTAAAAGAAATATTCGTCGTAGAAATGGCTAATGGGAAGACAGAAAGCTCTAACGAAATATATATCGGTTGTACTCTCACGTTAGATGATCACCCATTTTCAATCGATCTTATATCAGTCTCAATCAAAAATTTCGATGTCATTGTTGGTATGGATTGGTTGAGTTTTCATCGCGACAATATCCTATGCTCCGACAAAGCCATTCGCCTGAACCTTCCGAATCACGAAACCCTATTGATATATGGAGATAAGCCGAGTACGAGTCTTCGTATCATCTCCAGTATTCAGGCTCAGAAATACTTGCGCAAGGAATATCGCGCCTTTCTTGCTCACGTTGTCGACACTAACCAGAAATCGAAAGATCCAAAAGACATTCCCGTAGTATGCGATTTCCCTGATGTCTTCCCGGAGGATCTTCCAGGCCTACCTCCCAAACGTCAGGTTGAGTTCAGAATCGACCTAGTCCCAGGAGCTACCCCCGTAGCTAAGTCGCCCTACCGTCTAGCGCCCGCCGAAATGCAAGAACTATCCGGTCAACTCAACAAACTGCTCAGCAAGGGTTTTATAAGACCGAGCTTCTCACCTTGGGGAGCTCCGGTCTTGTTCGTGAAGAAGAAGGATGGATCGTTTCGGATGTGCATCGATTATAGGGAACTCAATAAACTCACGGTCAAAAATAGCTACCCTCTCCCTCGTATCGACGATCTATTCGACCAACTACAAGGAGCAAGTTACATCTCCAAGATTGATCTTAGATCCGGGTATCATCAGTTACGGGTGCTTGAGGAAGATGTTCCGAAGACAGCCTTCCGAACCCGCTATGGGCATTTTAAGTTCGTAGTGATGCCCTTTGGACTGACTAACGCCCCCGCAGTATTCATGGACTTGATGAATAGGGTGTGTCGTCCATATCTAGATCAGTTCGTCATCGTCTTTATTGATGATATACTCGTCTACTCGCGGAGCGAGGAAGAAGACGGGGATCATTTACAACAAGTCCTGGAAACACTACGATCCGAGAAGTTATATGCGAAGTTCTCTAAGTGCAAGTTTTGGATCCGAAGAGTTGAATTCTTAGGACACGTGGTTAGTAAAGATGGAATCCACGTGGATCCCTCCAAAATTAAAGCTATTGAGAACTGGTCAGCACCGAAGACGCTTACAGAAATTCGTCAACTTCTAGGCCTCGCTGGCTACTACCGCAGATTCATCCAAAATTTCTCTCAGATTGCGAAGCCTCTCACTATGCTAACACAGAAGGGTGTATCATTCGACTGGGAAGAGAAACAGGAGAAGGCATTTCAGACCCTGAAGCGAGCCCTATGCACCGCACCAGTATTATCCCTTCCCGAAGGGACATAAGATTTTATTGTATACTGTGATGCATCCAATCAGGGGCTCGGTTGTGTCTTGATGCAACGAGGTAAGGTTATCGCCTATGCCTCGAGGCAGCTAAAGACCCATGAAGTAAACTACACTACTCACGACCTCGAGTTAGGAGCGGTCGTCTTCGCACTAAAAATCTGGAGACACTACTTGTATGGGACGAAGAGCGTGGTGTACACTGACCATAAAAGCCTCCAACACATACTGAACCAAAAAGAACTCAACATGAGGCAGCTTCGATGGGTCGAGCTACTTAACGATTACGACTGTGAAATTAGATATCACCCGGGGAAAGCCAACGTAGTAGCAGACGCACTGAGTAGGAAGGAGTATTCTGGTCGAAGGACCAAATCATTGACGATGACTATCCATTTGAATCTATCCACACAGATCAAAGAGGCTCAGCTGGAAGCCTTAAAGCCTGAGAACGTGACGGGAGAATCCCTGCGCGGAATGGATAAAAATCTGGAGGTTAAGGGTGACGGAGCCTACTACTTCATGGACCGAATCTGGACTCCACACCATGGAGGTTTCAGAGACTCGGTTATGAGGGAAGCACACAACACTCGCTACTCCGTCCACCCGGGTTCAGATAAGATGTATCTGGATCTCAAAAAGCTATACTGGTGGCCGAACATGAAAGCGGAGATCGCTACCTTTGTGAATAAGTGCCTTACTTGCGCGAAGGTTGTAACGCCTGTGTTTCCGGGCTTGCCATTTTTTAGCAATGTAATAGTCTAGGTTAACCTTTGTAACCCGTTTTGAAATAATAAGAATGTATTATTTGAGTATTATGTGTTTTGTGCTTAATTGCTTAATTATGTGGTCTGATTAATTAAGAATAAAAAATAAGCGTCAAAATTGAAGTGTAGAATGAACTTAATATCTTTGGCTAATGTTGTAGTAGTTGAAACGAGGTTTCTGAATATATATAGAACGCCCAAATCTGACTTCGTATGAGGAAGTTATGATTTATCGAAGTTTCGACTTAGCGGTATGCAGCCTGAAATACTCGATTTGAGATCGAGCGGTTTTTAGCCGAAGCAGTCTAAACGAGGATCGAAGGTCTCGTTGTTGGTATCGAAGCGATAAAAAGTTAGGCGAGAACGGACGTCAAACGAAGAAGTTATGAATTTATAACGAAGTTTTTCTGTCGCGACCTATTAAAAATAAATAATAAAAATAAAGTCAAAATTAGCCGACGGAGTCTAAACGAAAGTTGTAGAGCATAGTCTCACCTTTCCGTGGATATAAAGAACGTCGAAAACGGAGTTCGTATGAAGAAGATATGAATTTCCGAAGTTTATTAATTATTTTGTATTTATTGTTAAATCAAAAATCCGGCATTATCCGAAGCCGAGTCAGCGGTCCGATCCGACTTACGCCCCGCGTACTCCGAAGAGTGTCGACACTTCGGATGACGCATGCAGTGACGATTTCGAAAGCAGTACGCACTGCGTACTGCAGTACGCCCCGCGTACTCCGAGGCTCCAGCCTCCTATAAAAAGGATCCGAAGGCAGCCGAGTCTTTTGCTAATTTCTTCTCTTCTCTCTCCCGTTTTGCATCGTTTTGCGTGCCAGAAATACCCCGAAGCCCCCGTATCATACTCTAGCCCCGAGGCATGTCCCGAGATCCCGAAGATCCCGAGAAGTGCGGTTCCCGAGCCGAAGCTCTGCCCGCGAGAAGTTCGATTTTTGTGGAGATCTTCCAGATCTGCTGTGGATTACTACTTCTGCAAGTCGTAGTGCTGTCCGATCATCTTCTGATCAAGTGAGTGTATACTACCTTTCATAAACACGATAATAATACAAGTGCGGTTTGAGTGTATTAATGAAATTGTGATTTATATGTGTGAGGGTGCAGTTACTTTCTTCTAACGAGTGACTATGAAATATTTTATACGATATACTTGTTATGTGTATATTTTGTGATTGTATGCGTGAATGGATATTCACTTTATTCTATCTCATAGATCTGAATTGTTTTCTAGGGAATACGTGTTATGTGGTATGCCTCATCTGTTATGTGGAATATATATTGAATGCAAATGATATACAGGTTTTAAACTATGTATGAAAATATATATATTTATCTACTAATATGTTGGGTAGAACATGGATAGATAGTTGGTGTGTAATAAACAGATGAGAGGCCTCGATGTTGTTGTTGTTGTTGATCTAGTTATTCAAAGGAGTATGGATAACGACCACGGACTCTTTCTAGACAGTCCAGTGGAACGCTAGCAGGTTCATAACCTGTAGGTGTTGTGAACAATGTGTTCACCGGTGTACTCTATCCCCCTCATGGTTGCCTTTAGGATATCTATTGTTGAGGAAACCCCTTCGCAGTGATGTCCGTCCCGATGAAAATCCTAGATTAGGTCCCTTGAGATAGATGTTGTTTTAGGGACGTAAAGTGAGGATAACGGGAATGGGTAATCGGGATAGTGATTGGTTGGTGAAATTAAATATAACTTATTTATTGTGGGTTGAAAACCCTATATGCTCACCAGGCTCCCAAGCCTGACCCACTCAGTTTTATTTGTATTACAGGAAGTGGCACAAGGGCGTAAGATGGATGGATCATCTTGTTGTTTTGTTTACAAGTCTGTATATGTATATATTTGTTGAATGACTTGTAATGTTATCGTGTATGCTTTATGGTCTGTATCGGAACATGACATCCCGAGTTTTGATTATATAATGAAATGCATCTCTTGATGAAATGCTTTGATAAACATTATTTTATCATGTTTTGTTTTGGGAACAAATTCCGCAACTCTTTCAAATCAAAAGGATTTACTCTGAAATTATTTAAAAGCATAAATGAAAATCGGTCTTTTCTGGCCGAGATTTTGGGAATGTCACAAAGGTCAAGGTCGAATATCAAAAGCCATCAGGACTCCTCCAACAACCTGAGATACCGGAATGGAAGTGGGAGCGGATCACAATGGACTTTATAACCAAACTACCCAAGACAGCGGGTGGATTGGATACCATTTGGGTCATCGTTAATAGGTTGACCAAGTCCACACACTTCCTACCCATCAAAGAAACAGACGAGATGGAGAAACTCACTAGAACATACCTTAAAGAAATAGTACGACTGCATGGCGTCCCTATATCTATTAGCTCAGACAGAGATAGTAGATTCACCTCTAGATTCTGGCAATCATTGCAAAAGGCATTAGGGACGAGGCTGGACATGAGTACAGCCTACCATCCGCAGACCGACGGACAAAGTGAGAGGACGATCCAAACCTTAGAAGATATGTTGCAAGCTTGGTGATCGACTTCGGGAAATCGTGGGATACATACTTGCCTCTTGTGGAGTTTTCCTACAACAATAGTTATCATACGAGCATCAAGGCAGCTCCATTCGAAGCCATCTACGACCGGAAGTGCAGATCCCCGCTGTGATGGGCTGAGGTGGGTGACACTCAGTTAGCTAAAGGACGAGTTCCTGACAACGCCCTCACTGGTCCGGAGATCATTCGAGAGATGACCGAGAAGATTGTACAGATACGTGAACGACTAAAAGCCGCTAGGGATCGACAGAAAAGCTACGCCGACAAACGAAGAAAACCCTTGGAATTCCAGGTGGGAGACCGAGTCCTTTTGAAGGTCTCGCCCTGGAAGGGCACGATACGCTTTGGAAAGCGTAGAAAGCTGAACCCAAGGTACATAGGGCCTTTCGAGATTCTCACCAGAATCAGCCTCGTAGCTTATAAACTCAACTTACCTCACGAGCTAAGTAACATACATCCTACCTTCCACTTCTCAAACTTGAAGAAATGTATGTCTGACGAGACTCTCGTGATCCCCCTCGATGAGATCGAGGTCAATGAGAGCCTCAACTTCGTGGAAGAGCCTGCGGAGATTATGGATCGGGAAGTAAAACGAACGAAACAAAGCCGCATCCCAATTGTGAAAGTTCGGTGGAACGCCAAGCGAGGACCGGAATTCACTTGGGAGCGCGAAGACCAAATGAAACTCAAATATCCCCATCTCTTCGCTTAGTAATATTGTAATTCTTATCTGTATGAATTCTAAATTTCGGTACGAAATTCCCCTAACGGGGGGATGATGTGACAACCCCAAATCTATTGCCGTTACAATCCCGTCTTCACTAACGGAAATCGTCGTTATGTATTATTTTCCGAGATGTTTGGAGTCCTCAACTAATAAATGTTTGTCTATTCATATTTTCTTGACATTACCATTTTATTATTGAGTAAATATAACTTTTAAGTGTTAAACCCCGTTTAACCAAGCGAAGCTATATACTTTTAACCACTTCACCCAGGTAAAAAGTTTTGACCCCGTTAAGCTTTAGCATCGGGTTGCCGTGTATCAGGTGCAATACCCGAGACATATATAAGAAAATGAACACCACTTTTTAGCCCTTTTACCACTCATTCACTCTCTCTCACTACTTTCTCTCTCTATACCCGAACCCGACTCCAAAACCGCGAATCCGGGCTTCCAACGTAAGGGTTTCTTCCCTATCTTGTTCTAACCATAATCCATAGCATTTTGAGGCCAAAAATCAAAGGATTTAGTAGATTAAAGGGAGTTTACGGCCTAGGAAGCCCCTTAGGCCGTAAAGACTCAAAAACTTTGCCAAATGTCCCATTTTTGTTCCCATAAGCTTGTACAATAATTAGGGAAATGGCCTAAATGAGTTGGGACATGAAAACATAATCTATTATGACCTAAAAAGGAGTTTACAGCCCAAGCTTGTGCTTAGGCCGTAAACACCAAATTTTCCATGCCACTTGCTCCAAAAACTCATCTAGGGCATGTAGTAATTTAGCTATGACCCTAGGAAATGTTAAGGCCATTAAACAACACCATTTGGAGATAAAAAGAGGAGTTTATGGCCAAGTCTAAGCTTGGGCCATAAACACCTAATAATTATGCCAAAAAGTCCCTAAAACTCCACTAAGGCCTTCAAAAATTTATCTAAGGTGTAGGGAAGTGTTTTGGACCATTTAAACATCCATTTTGAAGGATTAAATGGAGTTTACGGCCCAAGCACAAGCCTGGACCGTAAACTCCCCAAAATGCCCCAAAATGAGGGTTTAAACTCTCCAATTTAGTTCAAGACACTTGCTAGGAATTTAGGGAAGTGAAATAAGGCCTTAACTTGTAATTTTGGAGGGATACATGAGTTTACGGCCAAGCCTAGGGGGCTTACGGCCGTAAACTCCCAAGGAGTGGCCTTTAGGCCGTAAACTCCAAGGGAGTGAACTCATAGACTTCCCCGCAAATCCCTCTTGGCCTTGTACCACTCCCGGGAACCCCTTTTAGGCCCTAAAACCCCGAATTGATACTAGAATGCCTAAATACTTTAATGAAAAGCATAAAATGATTAATTTCTTGTAAAATACATATTTCATATGACATTAGGGTCCTAAAAGGTGCACAAGTCGTTATTTGATACAAAACGCTCAACCGACACTTTTACCCGATTTACCCGATTCACCCGATTTACGCGATTTCAGGTGAGTTCATACCCCTTTAATGAACCTTTCAAACGTTTTATATGTTTTAGGGGGGGATACAAGTTGATTATACATGTTTATGGAAAGTTATACAAGAAAATTATTCATGTTACGGGAATTAATCACATGTGATTCACTATTCGTAGTTCAAATCACATGTGATTTATCACTATGCCTTATAAATAGATTCTACGTTTTCAAAACTATTTTGGATAAACAAACAAGTTTTTAAATGTTTCTTTTGGACAATACTTTTATTTAAAAAAATCTTCTTATAAAATGTAACCACGCTGGTATATTTATATAAGTAAGACTTGAAGGACTTAGGACCGATAGCTCGCCTTATTTCCTGTTCTTGTTTGATTGTGGGCTTAGGGTTGTGGTTATCCGTCCGACTGTCGTTGATTTTTTAGTTATATATCTTGTATATTAGTATGGGATACGAGTATTTCTCATTTCATTAGCTGCCTAAATTACTAAAATGATAAGAACCATACACACTAAGTTAGCTATAATAGGTATAGTTAATGCTACTACTACCACTACTCACTATAGTCACTACTCTCTACACTATAATATACACTATTACCTGACAATACACTAGTAAGGGAACACACTATGAACTATACTAAATGACTACTACACTATAACAAAAGAGAAAGCACTAAACAGACGATAACACACTAATCCACTACGAGATACTCTATTCGCTACCCACTACGCCCGGAGTTTTCCGACAGGAAGACGACACTACATGTATAGATCTATATGGGGCAGATGCTATATCATCCCGACTGTCAACTCCAGTCTGCGCCGTACAGGCCCAGGGATGCCACTACTTCACTACACTGTGCATGACCGGGCTGGTCATGGGGTCCGCTATTACTCACACTATTGGTAACATACAAGAAATACACTATAACCGCACTAAAATACTAAACTAAAGGTTAAGTTAATATCCCGAAGTAAACAAGTATCTAACACTAAAGGAAGTTGCACCATTATTATTGACTTCAGGCATAACCTACCATATTGCATTACTTATTCGAGAGTCACTATTATACTTTTACGATAAATGGTTTTCAAAGATGAAAATGACATTTTTCTTAAAGGTTTTCACTTACAATGTTTTTCTAGAAAATATAGGATTTTCTAGGTTTTACTACTACTTATGACTGTAAATTACAGCTTTTCATACTATCGGTTCTAATGCTTTTTATACAAAAACTCACACTAAACTCTTATGAACTCGCCAGCTTTATGCTGATATTCGTTTTCAAAATAACTTGTATCCTCAGGTCAAAGATAGACATGTACAGGTGCAGCATTTTGGAGAAGGTGGAGCATACAAGATCCATCTCTTATTTTTTATTTACTTTTGGTGTTTGTTGAACAATATGAAACACGCTTGTAATTAAATTCACTATGTAAATGAAATGGTTGTATGTTTCTTGTTTTTACTATTATGCAATTGTAATGATACTGTACATGACGTCCTCCACCCCGAAACGTATTCTGCCGTTATCGGTTTTGGGGTGTGACAAGGAGGGTGGTTGCACTAGGGTTTTGTGCAACACTGTTATTCCAATACTCTAGGACATTAGAGTTCATTCCAGGAATAAAAATATTTTCTGCCAAAAATATCTCCAGACTATAAATAGAATTCTGAACCAAATTAGTTCATTTGTTGAATTCCATTTAGAGAAAAGTCAAAATTCTCTCTCACGGATCTTCGGGTTTTCATCCCAAATCGTGAGTACACTTCTCTAGTTGTTTTATAATGCTTGTTATAAGCTTAATAACATAGATTACATGTCCAATATGTGAGATCCGGGAGTTTACCGCCCAAGAACGTTCTTGGGGAGCAAACTCCAAAAAGTGGCTTAAGAGCTATCTAGTCCCATTTCCTTGATAAGTGACTAACTTAGGCTTGTATGTAAGTAAATTAGAGAATAGAAAACATCAAAATCGGATTGATAACCCAAGATTTGGGAGTTTACCACCCAAGAACACTTGGGGAGTAAACTCCATTTTAAGGTCGTAAAGGGTTCCAATGACCCTCAAAGCTTTAGAACTCGAACTAGAAACCTTCATTTCATGTTTAGGACACCAAAATCATTTCAAAACATGGATGAAAGTGAGTTCACGGCCAAGGAGCTTCTTGGGTCGTGAACTCCATGTTAAGTGCCCTAAATGCCTTCATTGAACCAATAGACTAGCATAGCACATTACCTTGATGTGTCTAAGACCCAAAGTAATCAAAATACCAACACCTAGGGGTGTTCACGGCCGTAAACACATGGCCAATTGGTTCATGGGCCGAAAACTCTAAATAGGGGTGTTTTGATGCCACAAACACTTCCTAAGGCTTAAGCTTAAATTAGGACAAGTACTCTAAAGTGTTTATGGCCTAGAGAACATAAGGAATCACTTATATTAAGGACTTTACGGCCAAGACAAACTCTTGGGCCGTAAACACCTATAACGGGGTCAAATGACACCCTAACTCCTTCCTTATGCCTAGAACCCAACATAGATCATTACCTAGAAATGTTTGAGACTTGAAAACACCATAACCACCCTCCCAAGGGAGTTTACGGCCGTAAACTCCAAGGGAATATGGTCCCAAGGCCGTAAACTCCTTAAAGGAGTTAATATGGCACCCAAACACTTGATTTAGCCTTGAAACAATTCACCACATGAGTTGTATAATTGTTAGACTTCAATTAGAGGCTTTGTTGAGAGTTTACAGCCAGGATTTTACTCCCCTGGGCCGTAAACTCCAAGACATATGGTCTTTAGACCATAAACTCCCATTAGGGGCATTGCACTCCTTTGTTGCAACCCATTAGCCTCCTAGCAGTTGACCAAAAGTGTTTTCCTCGTGTTTAAATGTTTATACTTGTATAATTAATGTTTTAATCACTAATTATTTAGATACATATGTCTTCATATGTAATTAAGATCATTGTGTGTGTCTAAAGACTTCATTTGACACCAAGCACTTGTCCGATCCTTCCTTACGATAACAGTCCGTTCAATTTCAGTCACTTACTGCAGGTGAGTTCATACCCCTTAACTAATGTTTTAAACTATTTTTAAATGTTTTATGTGGGGGGGGATACAAGTAGAATCATGCTACTTATTATGTCAATCACATGTGATTAGTAAGTAGAATTATGCTACTTATTTCATCAATCACATGTGGTTAATATACATCATTCAAATGATTTGGCTACTCATTAGCCGTTTTACCAAACAGTCTCCTTCAAATGATTTTTATAAACATTTTATATGTTTTAAACTCCTTATTACACTGTACATCTTACTCTGTATATTACATTTCAAACATATTTACAATTGTGTTTCAAACAAATGTTTCTTTACACTTAAACTATTTTATCAAACTTATGCCTTCAAACTGTTTTATAGATTGACATCAAGTCGATCATTTCTTAAAAAAATATTTATGTTCAAATGTTTTACAAAACTTATTTATGCTTTTATATTATAAATTGCATGCCTCTATATGTATAGTTATATAAGAAATATTTAAAAGACTTAGGAAGGCTATCCACCCTATTTCCTTTTCGCGCTTGAGATGTGGTCTGGTGGGATATTGGGTACTCGTCCGAAGGTCGTTTAAATATTAGTTATATATCATGTGTACATATATAGTCATAAAAGGTCCTTCCAGTTCATCCCATGCCCTTGGGTAGCAAGGGTATACATCCATGTCTATACGTACCAGATAGATTACTAGTAAACTACCATATGGGTAGTTTAGGAAGATACTAGAACAATTACTAGAACGCAATTCCATACAATGAGTCAGTTCATTCATGAGTCAATACTTTCTAGAAAATTACAGTACAGAACATATACAACTATACTAGGAAGAGAACATATACAACTATACTAGAATGATTACATTACTATACTTGCTAGGTAGAGAGCACGTACATTACAGCTAGAACAGTTCATTACAGTACATATACAAGAATACGTTAATTATTGTGATTTAAATCGGAGCATGACTTAAATGTTAAAACGACAATATAAAGGATCGATTCTGAGTAAACCATGCAGTAGATACTACTTCAACATAAGTATTGAGGAAGATTCGCATATGTGAGCATTGTTTGTGCAGATTCACAAAGTGAACAATTTCATCTTTCTACAACATCATTCTGTTGAGGAGTGTAGGGTGAAGAGAAACTAAGCGAAATTCCTTTGTCTGTTAAAAACGAATAGAGAACATTATTTTTGAATTCAGAACCATTGTCATTCTTGATCTTTCAAACCTTTTTCTTCAAACTTAATTCAATGTGCTTGATGAAGTCGATCAATATTTGTGCTATTTCAGACTTGAGTCGTAGAAAATATACCCATGTGAATCTTGAAAAATCATCAACAATGACTAATATGTATCTCTTTTTGTTGAGAGTTGCAACAGTTGAGGGTCCACATAAATTAATGTGAAATTATTCAAGAGGCTCAACAATCTTCGAATCAATCACAATAGGATGACCTTGTCTGTGCTGCTTTCCTTGTTCGCAAGCTGTACATAAAGTATCATTATCAAATTTTAACACAAGTAAACCTCTTAACAGATCTTGTACCACCAATTTATTTAAATTTTGAAAATTCAAGTGTGATAATCATCTATACCAAAGCCAGATAACGTCAACCGAAGCTTTTGAAAGTAAGCAAACTGAAGGAATTCCAACAATTGGATTGATGTTGAGAGTGAACATATCTCCTTTTCATTTGGATTTGAGTAGAATTTCCTTTGTGTCAATGTTCGAAATCAGATTGCCTTCTTCGTTAAACACAACTTGATTGCCAGTGCCCACAACAAGTTGTGAAACACTTATCAAGTTATGTTGAAAACCTTCGACATATGCGACTCTTTTGACTGTAAGATTCTCATTTGTGACTTTGTCGTATCCTCGAACATGGAATTTTTTGTTGTTGCCAAAGTTTACAACTCCAGCATTCTCTAAAGTCCTATAATTACGAAAATTTTCCTTCCGTTCAGTCATGTGATGTGAGCAACCACTATCAATATACCATTTGTCATCATATTGCTTGTCACTCATTACCTGCAATTAATGAAAGAATTTAGGTCCCCAAGGTTGTTTGGGTCCTTGGTGATTAGTTTGAAAGATACTGTGAAATGAAGATCTTGTGATCCAATGATGAACTTTAGACTTGAGACTATCTACTATGTCTAATTTGTTAGTTAAAGGCATTGAAAAGTAAGTATTCGTAGGTTTAAGATCTTCAATGACTTTTTCCTTTTCCTTTTCAGTTTGTTTCACACGAACCATTTTCTTCGGAAGAGATTTCCATTGTTTAACATAAATATTCGAATCTTGTGAGGAAGAACTTCCATTCGAAGATTCATTCAAATACTTCTCATACTCCTCTTTGATCACCTCTTGAGAAAATTTCACAGATTGAAATCTTTTTCCCTTACCGTCCAACCAATGATTGATATTCTTCACATTTGTTTTCCCTTTAACAAATAAAGATTTTACAGGTTGTTTTGAGGGTGGGTTTGGAAAAGGTGGTAGATCAGGCTTATGATTTTCGAATTTGCCTCCACTAACTTGCAACTTCTCATAGTGTCTTGTTGATTTTCGTGTTGTAACATGAGGAGTATAACGATTTTGAAAATGATTTTGATAACCAACATTATTTCTTGGAAAAACCTTTTGAGATTTCATTAATTGATTTGGATGTGAAACATAATGATAATTCTTCCGTTCATTTGATGAAGTCTTATGAAAATTCTTTGATTGTTTATTTTGCACATAATTTTCATGATAAGATTTTTGAACATTAGAAGTTGATTCTTGAGGAGACGAATTCATTGAAATGTGAGTGGGATTTTCCTTGTTTACTGATTTCTTTTCAAAAGAAGTCTGAACATTGTTAAACATTTTCTTTCCAGAAGATTTATTAAGCAAAACATTTTGTTTCTTTTGCGACTCAATGTTTTGCCAAAAAATTTCTTTCGTGCTTGTCTCTTTGAAATTTTGTTTTCTTTTGAAATCTTGTCAACTTGATCTTTAAAATATTGAGAATTGATTTTGACATTTTGAGAGTTAACGTCATTCCTTGTTGAAACATATTTTGATTTTTTAGATTTTTCAACCCAAACTTGTTTTATTTTCAGTAACTTTGACCTTTGTTTGTTTTTCAGCTTGAGATTTGTCAGTTTTAACAATCCATGTTCGACTTGGTTTTTGTCGTTGAAAAGTGTAAGAGTTTTTGGTTAGATTGTTTTCAATGGTACTTTGATTCGAGAAGAATCCATCCCTTGAAGCTTTCCTATTCTCCTCTTCAACTAGTTTGTTTATTTCAGGTTTAACACTTTCTCCATTACCCGTTGTAACAAAAACTTGGTTGGGAAAAACGACATCATTCGAACACTTGAAGTTTGGATAAACCACAAAATTGGGTTCAAGATAGTGAGAACCTTTTTCTTTCATGACTTTTTTGAATTCCATTGTTTCTTCGTACACCTGATCTTCAACTATGCGAAGTATGATGTTCTCTTTCGAAACTTTTGGAGCACTAGTCCCAGTTGACACTTCTTCATCATCGTCACTATCAGTTTGACTATTTTCGAAAGTTACATGATCATGATCAACAACTTTCGAAGTTGAAGGTTGGTCATTGTCAATTTTAACCTCAGAATCATTACATTTATTTTCCTTTAGCCATTGAAGCAACATTAATGATAGACAATTGAGAACAATCAATAACTTCCTCCTCTTCGATTTCGCTAATATTATCTGAATCATCTTCAATATCAGCATAATTGTTTTGAAGATCAGTTTCTGAATTCTCAGTTCTTTTCAAATTCTTAATTTGTTCGTCCTTTGTCAAGGTACATTTACAATATCAACTAATTCATTAGCATTCAAACATTCATCAATTTTTACTATTACATATGCATATCTATTGTCTGGAATTTTATCAAAATCAGCAATTGTTTGTTCACAATCATAGGAAATAGAATCAAATTTCTCCCTTTCGTATGCTAAAAAGGGCAAGAGTTTCCTATGTTGTTCTTTGCTAATGTCCGAAGAGTGATGTAAAGCAGTCAACTTGGCATATAATCTCTTAGCAGAATTATAATAAATGTTTCTCTGAGTTAATAACATGCGAACATCATTATTCAAATTGTATCTATCTCACATGAGATTACTTATTTGTAACTCTAGATATTCTATTCTCATTTTCTTCAAATCCAACTGCTTTTGTGTCTCTAGTAAGAGAGTACTAGATTTCTTAGCCTCATTGCTAGCGGAGATAACTAAATTATCAAAATAAGCAACAATATCATCAAAAGCAATTAACTCATAATCATATGCATTTAGAGGAATATTGAAATATTGAAGTAAAGAACGTACCTTCGTGGTCATTGGTGATTTATCTGTACTTGTCGATACAAAAAAAACAATCGGTCACGAATTCTTCATCTTCCTCCTCATACATTGCATACAAGGCTCCATGCGTAGGATTACGCATTTCTTCATCATCTTATCATGAGGACAAAATTTGGTATGTTCCATCTTCTTCATCTGCTCCCTTAGCCACCAAAGACAAACCCTTAGCTTTTTCACGAACTTCTTCCAGCCTCTCCATGTAATAAGCTTCATCTTTCACCTTGTTCTTCTTCTCATCTCGCTTACGAAGCATGCAATAAGATGTCATATAATTCACACAATTGCAATAATGGTAGTCAAATCCAGCATCGCCTTTAAGCTTTTTCTCTTTCTTTTCCTCTTTTTCATGACCTTCCTTCTTTTCTTCCTTCTTCTCATCAACTCCAGTTTCCCAACAGTACTTCCTTTCATTTCATTATTTTTTGACATTGCATTGAATGGCGTCTTAAAGAATTTCTTTACTCGGTTGTTTGAGTAAAATGCAACAGCCTCATCATCAGAATTTACAATGAGACCGCCATCATCCAAACCTTCCTTCTCAATAGCTTCTCTCTGTGCTTCTCTTCTAATTACTTTTGAAACTAAAGCAAGTGGACCTCCCAAACTAATCTTCGTTTCTTCAGCAATTTCATTAACTTCGGATTCATGAGTTTTCAACAGATTGTACAAATCATTCAACGAAAAGTTATCAAAACTTTGTTGAGTTTTCACCATTAAACTCACGTTTCGCCATTCCTTGCAAAGTCCCATTACAAACGTCATATTAAACTTGTTGGATTAGTGTCTAAGCCCGTAACCATATTTGTCAAGTACTTGACCCGATTGTGCATGCTCCTTTTGGGTTGCCTTCACCAGAGCAACTTGACTGGAGAAATAATAGAGAAAGAGGTTATTATGATTTATTAATATGTTATAAGAATAATATATTAAAGGAGAAATCATATTTGTTTAATTAATATTGGTCAATAATTAATTAAGAATTAATTTTGTGATCAAGTGTAATTAATTAAACTAGAGGGGCTGAATTGTAATTATGTGATAGTTACAAAATATGGTAATGGTTATCCTAGATATAGGTTGGACGAATTCAAGGGATAAGATATCCTTGAAATTGTCCAAAGGATAAGGATAAGGTTTTTTCAAGGCTTATCTTATGGTTACTTGGTGGGCAAGCAACTAGATAAGGATAAGAACTAAAACCCTAATCTCTACACCTATATAAAGACCTCTAAGGCCATAAGAATTCGTCCGTGCCTTGTCTAGGGTTCCTAGGGACGAATTTCATACCTCTTCTCTCTCTCTCTCTCTCTCTCTCTCTCTCTCTTGTCTCTCCATTTGCTCTTGGTGTTTGTGAGCCATTAGAGGTACTACACTTGTGGTACTTGCTTTCAAGACTTAGGGTTTGAAGATTTGAGTTGTTATTGCAATATAACAACAAGAGGTGTGTGATCTAACCTTCTATGTGTATTTCGAAAATACTAGGGCATATTAGGGTTTCTATATGTGTTCATAATGTTGTGTATCTAATAGTGAAAACATAGATCCAATTCTAAGGTTACATGCACACATAAGATTGTTTGTACAAAACCCATCAGTGGTATCAGAGACTTTGGTTAACTTGTTTTCAATTAGTATTATACAATTGTATGAACTTGATATATTAGGGTTTATAGCCAATAAACCCTAGGAGGCTAGGATTTTCGAGATTAGGGCTCATAAACCCTAATTTGCGAAATATTTGAAAGGGTTTTCAAATCCCTTCCTTTAGCCTCAAGATTTCAAAATCTAGGGTTTGCAAGCCCTAGGATTTTCGAGATTAGCCTCCTCCCCAAGATAAGATCCTAAATTTTAGGGATTTGGATTATCCTATATCTTGTAATTATCCTTTAATGGTTATATATGGTAATTAAAGACTTTGAATTATCCTATCCCATGATTTTCGAAATTTAGAGGGATTAAAAGGATTAGGATAAATTAATTGTTTAATTGGTAACTATCCTTCATGATTTAATTAATCCCTTGTGATTTAATAATTTAAATTAATAGTTTAATTCAAGATAATTATTAAATCAAGAGTTTTAATATTTAAAATTTTAATTTAAATAGTCTTAAATTTTGAAAATTTTAAAGTGAGATTAAAACCTAATTGTTTTGAAAAGTTTCAAAAACATGCCCTCAAGTTTTGGAATTTAAATTGTTTGATTAAAAGTTTAATTTTGAAAAATGTTAAATTCTAAAACCCTAAATTTGAAAAAGTTCAAATTACACCCTTATGGTTTTATTAAATTAATTAAGTGTATGATTAAAAGAGAGTTAATAAATCCATAATGATAAGGTTTATATTTTAAGTGCAATTTATAAAATTTAAATCACCTAGTATTTTAAAAGTGTAAAATACATCCTTATACTATGTATAACATTAAAAGTCTAATATTATATATGTATAACTAAAATGCTAGTCTTACCGTTAGTAGGCCTCATTCACGAAGCCGATCTATAAGGGGGGTATAAGGTTATGGCCTATAAAATGGTCGTTTAATGGGTATCCACTCTTACCCGCCGCTTCCTTGATTGGTGGAGGGTCGTTAGCTGAACCGGTAGGATAGGGCAATCCTCTCTTCATTAATAAGTATAATGAATCTATGTAAAGTAACTAAGCGCTTTTACAAATTCCCAATCCTAGTTACTTTAAGCAAAAGTGAAATTGATGCAATCCCATGAAATTACACTTTGTACCCTTGCTAAGACGTTTTTGGAGCGCGTGTGGTTAACCAGCACACTAATTGGGTTCTAAGCAAAGGTGGCAAAGGGTGACTTAATGTTTGTCATAGTTCGATGAAGCGTGTGTGGTTTACCGACACATTGAATAGGTGACTGTAACAATGAGGGCACCATGTAGATTTGCATGGTCATTCACACCCACTTTGTGATTCTCGGCATCCCAGTCACAAACAAGAGGGGCATATTGAGATTTAAACATTCCATTGAAAAGTTCAATGAATCTCAAAGGAAATCTCGGAATTCTTAATACATTTAAAACTTAAGCCTTATGTTTTTTTTCATGGTGAAGAATTAGTGAATAGTCATTCACTTACCTCCAAATTATTTGCATATTGGATTACGGCATCCCTCTTCTAATGTGTAAATAATGTTGTTGGATCCTAGCCTTAATGTCTCATTTGGGTGTTTCATTAAGGATTCAATCAATAACTTGAAATTTCTCCCGTTTTGTAGATGTCTGATTCTAACTGTGGTCTTCCCGAATCCCAAGGAAAAGGTATTCCTGTTGAAAGTGAAAGCTTGTTCCAAACTGAAGGATCAATATGGACTAGCTTGTTTTCACTCCTTCCTCCTCCTCCCGTTGTTCTCCCTGACCCACAAGATCGAAGATTTGAAAGGTTCAAGATCACCGAAACCCTATTGGCAATGGAACATGAAGATGGTAAACCCGTGTGTGCTCACATCCTAGGGATGAAATCACACATAGATAGGTTGATTATGTTGGGTGCATCTTTCCCTAATAAGTTGGTTGTGGACTGGGTTCTTCAGTCACTCCCTAAATCATATGATAAGTTCATAAGAGAGTATTATATGATGGATCTTGACGCGACCCTCATTGACTTAACTTACATGATTATTGTTGTTGAATTAGAAATGATTTGGTGAAGTAATGGAGCATATTTGTCTAATAATTCAACCGACCATGCTTCCGTGGACATTCCAGAAGAACCTACCTGTTTCTGTTGCCAAGAGAAGGGGAAATGGATACGAAGCTGCCCAAAGGACCTGAAGAGTCTAAGAGATGGGAGAGTCAAGAAGTATGGCTCTACTTCAGGTATAAAATCCACTATCTAACTCCATTAAATTCCTATTCTTTATACATAATGTGATAAGATTACATTTGCATGTTTTGCAGGATTAGAGAAAAGAGAGGAAGATTGATAGAAGAGCAAGATGAGTCTGATCACGAAGAAATGGATTACGATCGCATGGATTCGAAGATCAGATTTTGAGCTTAGGAAGTTATGATAGATTTGTTAAGAGTATTTGATTACATAGTTTTTCAGTTGAATTTTGCATTGTAAGGACATGTTTTTCGCTGCTTTTATGAATAAAATATATTTTGGTTCTATCTTATTTGTTTATCCTTACAATGGCATATATTAAAAATTGATGTTTGTGTACTTCTATTATTATCAAAATGGATTTGATTCTTGATTAGGTTATTTGTGGAAGTGTCAAGAATTTACCAAATAGGGAAAGTTTCTCATCGCCCAAGTTTCAAGTGGATTGGAACTTGGAATCCTGCAACAAGTATCGTATGATGAATGAGAACTTTCATTTTTGGGAAATTTAGACTAATTTTTGACAAAGTGTCAAATTAAGGACTAAGAGATCGAGTACACTAGGTCGTATGTTGATCAAGTCTACCATAAAAGTGACAATGACATTCGTCATGATTTACCAAAGTCTAGTGAATATGATTATACTTATAAGATTGAGTATAATTCTGGGTTGATTAAAAGAGTTTCAATCAATAGCAAAACGAATAAGAAGAATCAAGGAGGCAGAAAGATAAAAGTTTCTCTGTTCTAAGAAGAAGGGAGAGTACATTTGTGTAACGACCCGTCTCCGGTATGATGATTCCATAGTATTTAATTAGAAGTTTGCAAGAGGGACTCGGCGAGTTCATAGCCTGACTCGCCGAGTAGGAACGGGTTTTTGAGCATGTGTTAGTCGGTGACTCGGCGAGTCCATATTCGGGACTCGGCGAGTCTGCCTGCCTGGAAGAAACCCTAAATCCCCGGGTTGCTCACTATTTAAACCACCTTATAGCCCCCAATCTCGCCTCTTTCACCCTCGGAGAGCTGTGAGAAAACCCTAATCCATCCTTGAGTGATCTAAGTGTTCTTGTGTGAATTTTGAAGGCTTGAAGAAGAGGAAGAAGAAAGGAGCAAGGAAAGGAAGTGTAGAGCAAAGATCCAAGGGCAAACCAGAGTTCATTGAGGTATTATTCGGATTTCCTCCCCTTTTATGCCTTAAACCTCCATTAGAACTCTTCTAGAGCTAGTTTGATGCTTTTCTCAAGCCTTATGATTGTATGGATGCCTTAGTAGATCGAGATATCCTTTGATCTGTTCATTTAGGAGTTGTAGAGCCCGGATCTATTGCCTTTTTGAAGATACTTTGCATGAAAACCCTAGATCTAGCCTTTATTATGCTTTTTGAGCCATTTTATCTTCATGGACGCATATGGACACGTAAAGATAGAATCTTTACGTGCTAATCGAGTTAAGGGAGTCCAGATCTATAAGTTTTATACACTGGATTCAAGCATAATCGAGTTTGGAGTTGCTGCATGCAAGCGACTCGGCGAGTCGGAAGAACGACTCGGCGAGTCGAGTCGCGAGTCCCCGATTTTTCCCTTTTTGAGTGATGCCGAGTGGGACCAGTGAGTGGTAGACTGGACTCAGCGAGTTTGAGGTCAGACTCAGTAATGGAGGGACTCGGCGAGTTGTTCATACAACTCGGCGAGTCCAAGGCAATCTTCTTAGCTCGAAGAACAACTCGTCGAGTTGTTCATACGACTCGGCGAGTCGGATGCAGATTGCCTGAGTTTTGATTCGAAAGGGAACTCGTCGAGTTGATGCCATACTCGACGAGTAGCAGCGAGTAGGGGTGAGAAATGAGAATAGGGACTCGGCGAGTTGGCGGCCCAACTCGGCGAGTCAGGTCAACTGTGGGTTGACTTTGACCAGGAGAGTTGACTTTGATTAGGAGAGTTGACTTTGACCAAGGGTAAAAGAGTCATTTTACCCCAGTACAGTGATTAGCATTTGATTGAGTGTGTTATGGATTTGTATCCGGGGAGATACCGGAGCAGCAGCAGTTAGCTTCCAGAGCCATACACACAGCAGCCAGTTCACGAGGTGAGTTTCCTTCCAGTAGGAACAGGGTCTAAGGCCACAATGCCGGCCCGTTCAGTTAGCAGTAGTTTCAGGACTCCGGTCCAATACAGTAGTTAGTATGTTTGACGCCTTCGTGGCTCAGACAGGATGTATGTGTTTATGCTAGTTGACATGTTATGCTATGCTATGTTCAGTCAGTCAGCTTCGGACTTCGGTCCGATGGAGGGGACAAGGTCCCAGTCAGTTAGCTTCGGACTTCGGTCCGATGGAGGGGAAAAGGTCCCAGTCAGTTAGCTTCGGACTTCGGTCCGATGGAGGGGACAAGGTCCCAGTCAGTCAGCTTCGGACTTCGGTCCGATGGAAGGGAAAAGGGTCCCAGTCAGTTAGCTTCGGACTTTGGTCCGATGGAGGGGACAAGGTCCCAGTCAGTCAGCTTCGGACTTCGGTCCGATGGAGGGGGCAAGGCCCCAGTATGTGCTTTATATGTTATTGTATGGTATGTGGTAGTTTGGGGGAGCTCACTAAGCTTCGTGCTTACGGTTTCAGTTTTGGTTTCAGGTACTTCCGCAAGCAAAGGGAAGAGCTCGGGATGATGGCATCGCACACACCACAGCTTCAGTTTTATTCCCGGGATTTGATTCAGTTTCTTGATTATGTTATGTTTCAGTTATGATACAGTTTTCCTCGCAGTATATCTATTATGGATGAGAAACATAGTGTGTGGTTTTATGATATGATACTCAGATTTATGGTTTTTGGTTATATTGAAAAATGAAATTTTTGGGTCGTGTTTTTGGGTCGTTTCAAGTTGGTATCAGAGCCTTGGTTTGAGGGATTCGGATACACTTCCGGGTGTATCTGAACTCAAACTAAGGGAAAATAAAAGGTTTTTAAAAAGAAAAACGTTTTCTAAAAGAATTTTAAAAGCACTTAGAAAGAAAGGAATTTTTTTTAAAACGAGATAAGGGTGTGGTGTATGCGATCAGGCGAGCTCAAGTAAGTACTCCCAAATTACCCATACAAGTTATTTGTTCAGTTTCAGTTTCAATAGAACAGCATGCTAGTATAGGACTAAGGATCTAGGAGGATGCCTTATGTGCCTGCTTTATGTGTTACAGCTTTATGAATATTGCATGCTAGTATTGAGTAGACAACAATAGGATAGCCTGTTTAGGTTATGCCTGATAGTATGAACTTAGCATTGTATGCTAGTACAGTTTCCTCGTTATGGGGATAGGATTGCTTGAGTAGTTTCTTGTGTTCGACTGCTGCTTGCTTTGTGCTTTGTGGGATTCTGAGTGATGGGAGTTAGCCATTAGGTGAATACGTCACACCACATGTGATCAGGGTTGAATAATCTCAGAGTGCTGGATTTGGCCCTACTGCGCAGCTCTTGCTTGAGTCCAACCGTTGTAGGGACGAGTCTTTTACTTGAAGGATTATCTGAGCCTCGTCGCATGTGATGGTATTCAGGTGGTGGCTAATTAGCATTATAAGGAGGCCTTCAGCAGCCGAGGACTGGTTGAGTGGAGTCATAGATTTCCCTAGGGCAAGCCTAGGATGAGAGTAGCAGAGATCAGTAGTAGTAGAAGTGACTTGGTGGAGTCAAGGCAGTTCTTGAGGAAAGTACGGATAGATGTGGAAGGTAGTATGGGCCCGTACTACTGAAAGCAAAGGATCCGTACTTGAATCAAGGAAGGCCGAGACAAGACCAGGAAACTAGTTGTAGCATCAATGATCCCTTGAGATATTTCAGTTTTCTGATATTGCTATGGTGTGTTTCAGAATGGTGGTTTTGCATCCGAGGACAGCAGCCGGCAATGGAGGTGTCGGGGAGGGATCAGGATCAGGCTCGGGGGACGAGCGTATGGATGAGTAGACCCGAGAGTTTCTTTCTTCAGAGATTACTCGTATCATTATAGAGCAGACTCCTGTGATCTTCGGTTCGATCAAGGAGGGTATCCTAGAGCTGATGGATGAGAGATTGGGCACCTTCCGTGCCGAGGTGGCGGCCATGATGGGGTCGCACACCCTTACATTCAGGGAGTTCAGGGCATGTGGAGCTCCGGACTATCATGGGGCGCGGGACCCCATAGCGAGTATTAGATGGTTGGCGGATGTGGCCAACGCTTTCCGCACTAGCAGGTGTCCCGAGGGGGACAAGGTCAGATTGGCGTCCTGTCTTCTGAAGGACAGGGCACGGGATTGGTGGGAGGAGGTCGGACATACCATTGGAGATGATGCAGCATTGGATGCCATGACCTGGGCTGACTTCTCTACCAGGTTCAGGGCGGAGTTTGCACCGCTTATTGAGGTGCAGCAGTTAGCTAGGGAGTTTCAGGACCTCACCCAGACTACAGAGACAGTGGCGGAGATCACCGCCAAGTTCAGGGAGAGGGCTCTTCTCGTTCCTCAGTATGCAGCTGATGAGGAGATGAAGAAGGCCCGTTATCATGAGATGTTGTGGAGCGATATCTGCCAGTTTGTGAGCCAGTCCAGCTGTAAAACGCTAGATGACATGATAGCTAGGGCTCGAGAGAGGGAGATTGATCTCGAGATGGAGAAGAAGAGGAAACCGGAGGCGGTTTCGGGTACAGGCGGTTCGGGCAAAAAGCCCAGGGTTTCAGATCACAGGTCCAGGGGTCAGCCGAGCCACGGTTGATGTGGCAGGTGTGGGAAGATGCACGATGGGGTGTGCAAGGCATGGAGTTCCGGCTGCTACAAGTGCGGTCAGATTGGGCATTTGAGTAGGGATTGTACGGCCCCTGCTACTGCCGTTGCAGCATCAGATCTGATTTGCTTTCAGTGCAATCAGAGGGGACATAAAAAGTCCCAGTGTCCGAGTTTAGCCGCAGCAGGGAAGGTAGCTGCACCTGCCCCTGCTACCTTGAGGATTACAGATGGCCGGCAGGGCTGAGCCGAGACGCCAGTGGCGAAGAGTAGGGCGTTTTAGATGACAGCAGAGGAGGCATGAGCGACTCCTGATGTGGTGACAGGTATGTATCTTCCCTTCATCTCTTTATTATTATTGATTGACTATTGCTTATGATTGTATGTTTTATTTAGGGTCGTTCTCTGTGAACGGCATTTCTGCTGTGGTATTATTCGATTCGGGGGCTACCCGATCATTCGTATCGCTTGCGCTTAGCAAGAGATTTAGTAGAGCTCCAGGGGAGCTGGATTGTCCATTAGAGGTTGAGATAGCAGATGATAGGACCGTGAGGGTCGGCAGAGTGCATAGAGGGTGTTCTCTTCAGTTGTTTGATGAGCAGTTTTCGGTGGACCTGGTTCCTATTCCCCTGCGAGGGAATAAGGTTATTGTGGGCATGGATTGGCTAAGCCCCAATGGGGCGGTGATTGATTGTGAGCTTCAGCTAGTGAGGGTTCGCACTCCCAGTGGGGGAGAGTTAGTGATTTAGGGCGAGAGGCTACAGCGCGGACCGACCTTTTGTTCCGCCGCAAAGGCGAGGCGCTATTTTCAGCAGGGTTGCGCTGGTTATGTAGCTTATGTCTTGGATGCCCGGGAGAAGGGCAAGACGACAGTTGATGATGTTCCTATAGTGCGAGACTTCCCGGATGTATTTCCCGAGGATCTACCGGGGATACCTCCTGAGAGGCAGGTTGAGTTTAGGATCGACCTGATTCCTGGTGCGGCTCCGATAGCCAAGGCACCGTATCGCCTAGCTCCCCCTGAGATGCAGGAGTTGTCTACGCAGCTGCAGGAGCTGCTAGACAAGGGTTTCATTCGGCCGAGCAGTTCGCCTTGGGGAGCGCCGATCCTGTTTGTGAGGAAGAAGGATGGGTCACATCGTATGTGTATAGATTACCGGGAGTTGAATAAGGTAACGGTGAAGAACCGTTACCCACTTCCAAGGATAGATGATTTGTTTGATCAGCTTCAGGGAGCGTCTTGGTTCTCCAAGATCGATCTTCGTCCCGGGTATCATCAGATGTGGGTTAGAGATGAAGATGTGCAAAAGACTGCTTTCAGGACCAGGTATGGTCATTATGAGTTTGTGGTGATGCCATTTGGGCTCACCAATGCTCCAGCCGCGTTCATGGATCTCATGAATCGCGTGTGCAGGCCGATGCTGGATCGGTCAGTGATAGTATTCATAGATGATATCTTGGTATATTCCAAGACGCAGGAGGAGCACGAGGAGCACCTGCGGGAGGTGCTGAAGGTTTTGAGGAGGGAGAGGCTTTTCGCAACGTTCTCCAAGTGTGAGTTCTGGTTGCACGAGGTGCAGTTCCTTGGTCACCTCGTCAACCAGAAGGGTATTTTGGTAGATCCGGCCAAGATAGAGGCCGTGATGCAGTGGGAGGTCCCGAAGTCTCCATCTGTGATTCGGAGCTTCCTAGGGTTGGCAGGGTATTACCGGAGATTCATTCAGGATTTCTCCAAGATAGCAGTGCCGCTCACCCGACTGACCAAGAAGTCGGTGGTATTTCGTTGGGGGCCTGAGCAGCAGACAGCGTTCGAGACCCTCAGACAGAGATTGTGCGAGGCTCCGATCCTTACCTTGCCATAGGGAGTAGAGGACTTCGTAGTCTACTGTGATGCCTCGATCATAGGTATGGGAGCAGTGTTGATGCAGCGAGGCCATGTGATAGCTTACGCCTCGAGACAGTTGAAGCCTCACGAGGCTAATTATCCTACCCATGATTTAGAGCTGGGGGCGGTTGTGTTTGCCCTCAAGATTTGGAGACATTATCTTTATGGGGTCCGTTGTACTATCTACACGGATCACAAGAGTTTGAGGTACCTTATGGATCAGCCGAGTTTGAACATGAGGCAGAGGAGATGGTTGGATGTGCTGAAGGATTATGACTGTGAGATCCTTTACCATCCAGGGAAGGCCAACGTGGTGGCCGACGCCCTAAGCCGCAAAGTGTCGGCAGCCCCTATCAGAGATTTGTGTTTGAGGATGACAGTGATCACTCCATTGTTGGAGCGGATCAAGGAGGCTCAGGTTGAGGGCCTCAAGGAGGAGAGGCAAAAGTGTGAGAGGATAGTGGGCCGAGTAGCCTCGTTTGATTATGACAGTCGGGGATTGCTGACGCTTCACGGGAGAGTGTGGGTACCGTACTGGGGTGGGGTACGGCAGGTGTTGATGGATGAGGCTCATAAGTCTCAATTTTCGATCCACCCAAGGGCGACGAAGATGTATCGAGATCTTCGACCCGATTATTGGTGACCCTGCATGAAGCGGGACGTCACCTGGTATGTTCAGAGATGCCTGACCTGCAGGAAGGTCAAGGCGGAGCACCAGCGGCCTCACGGCAAGATGCAGCCGTTAGACATTCCAGTGTGGAAATGGGAGGACATCACCATGGATTTTGTCACCAAGCTTCCCAGGACCGCACGAGGAGTAGATTCGATATGGGAAGTAGTGGATCGGTTGATGAAGAGTGCTCATTTTATCCCGATCCAGGAGAGTATATTGGCAGAAAAGTTAGCCGACATCTATGTGCGAGAGATTGTGGCACGTCATGGAGTGCCGGTATCGGTGGTGTCAGACCGGGATGTCCGTTTTACATCCAGATTCTGGAAGCAGTTCTACGACGAGATGGGTACTCGTCTTCATTTCAGCACCGCTTTCCACCCTCAGACGGACGGGCAGAGCGAGAGGACGATTCAGACCCTCGAGGACATGCTCAGGGCATGTGTTTTAGATTTCAGGGGCAGTTGGGATACGTATCTTCCGTTAGCGGAATTTTCGTATAACAACAGTTATCATGCGAGCATTAATCGACCTCCCTTTGAGATGCTGTATGGGAGGAAGTGTAGGACCCCGATTTGTTGGGGCGAGGTCAGTCAGCGAGTCATCGGGAGCACAGAGGTGGTGCTCAAGACGACCGAGTTGATCCAGCAGGTCCGTAGTAGACTGCAGACTGCGCAGAGTCGGCAGAAGAGCTACGCCAACAGGAGGCGTTCAGACTTGGAGTTCCGGGTGGGTGATATGGTCCTTCTGAAGGTCTCACCTTGGAAGGGTGTCATCAGGTTCCGGAAGAGGGGCAAGTTGGGTCCCAGGTTTATTGGTCCTTTCATGGTTTTGGCCTGGGTGGGTCGGGTTGCTTATCGGTTGGATCTTCCTGAGGAGCTTAGTCAGATCCACGACACTTTCCATGTGTCTCAGCTGAGGAAGTGTTTGGTGGATGAGTCAGCAGTCGTTCCCCTAGAGGATATTCAGGTTGATAGCAGCCTGAATTATATTGAGAGGCCGGTCGCGATTTTGGATCGGAAGACAAAGACCTTGACGAACAAGGAAATTCAGTTAGTGAAGGTGCAGTGGCAGCACCGGAAGGGGTCTGAGTGGACGTGGGAGGCTGAGGAGGAGATGAGAGAGCACTACCCGGAGATATTTGTAGATTCAGCAGTAGCAGACTTCGAGGACGAAGTCTGAGACAAGTGGGGGAGAATTGTAACGACCCGTCTCCGGTATGATGATTCCATAGTATTTAATTAGAAGTTTGCAAGAGGGACTCGGCGAGTTCATAGCCTGACTCGCCGAGTAGGAACGGGTTTTTGAGCACGTGTTAGTCGGCGACTCGGCGAGTCCATATTCGGGACTCGGCGAGTCTGCCTGCCTGGAAGAAACCATAAATCCCCGGGTTGCTCACTATTTAAACCACCTTATAGCCCCCAATCTCACCTCCTTCACCCTCAGAGAGCTGTGAGAAAACCCTAATCCATCCTTGAGTGATCTAAGTGTTCTTGTGTGAATTTTGAAGGCTTGAAGAAGAGGAAGAAGAAAGGAGCAAGGAAAGGAAGTGTAGAGCAAAGATCCAAGGGCAAACCAGAGTTCATTGAGGTATTATTCGGATTTCCTCCCCTTTTATGCCTTAAACCTCCATTAGAACTCTTCTAGAGCTAGTTTGATGCTTTTCTCAAGCCTTATGATTGTATGGATGCCTTAGTAGATCGAGATATCCTTTGATCTGTTCATTTAGGAGTTGTAGAGCCCGGATCTATTGCCTTTTTGAAGATACTTTGCATGAAAACCCTAGATCTAGCCTTTATTATGCTTTTTGAGCCATTTTATCTTCATGGATGCATATGGACACGTAAAGATAGAATCTTTACGTGCTAATCGAGTTAAGGGAGTCCAGATCTATAAGTTTTATACACTCGATTCAAGCAGAATCGAGTTTGGAGTTACTGCATGCAAGCGACTCGGCGAGTCGGAAGAACGACTCGGCGAGTCGAGTCGCGAGTCCCCGATTTTTCCCTTTTTGAGTGATGCCGAGTGGGACCAGTGAGTGGTAGAGTGGACTCAGCGAGTTTGAGGTCAGACTCAGTAATGGAGGGACTCGGCGAGTTGTTCATACAACTCGGCGAGTCCAAGGCAATCTTCTTAGCTCGAAGAACAACTCGTCGAGTTGTTCATACGACTCAGCGAGTCGGATGCAGATTGCCTGAGTTTTGATTCGAAAGGGAACTCGTCGAGTTGATGCCATACTCGGCGAGTAGCAGCGAGTAGGAGTGAGAAATGAGAATAGGGACTCGGCGAGTTGGCGGCCCAACTCGGCGAGTCAGGTCAACTGTGGGTTGACTTTGACCAGGAGAGTTGACTTTGATTAGGAGAGTTGACTTTGACCAAGGGTAAAAGAGTCATTTTACCCCAGTACAGTGATTAGCATTTGATTGAGTGTGTTATGCATTTGTAGCCGGGGAGATACCGGAGCAGCAGCAGTTAGCTTCCAGAGCCATACACACAGCAGCCAGTTCACGAGGTGAGTTTCCTTCCAGTAGGAACAGGGTCTAAGGCCACAATGCCGGCCCGTTCAGTTAGCAGTAGTTTCAGGACTCCGGTCCAATACAGTAGTTAGTATGTTTGACGCCTTCGTGGCTCAGACAGGATGTATGTGTTTATGCTAGTTGACATGTTATGCTATGCTATGTTCAGTCAGTCAGCTTCGGACTTCGGTCCGATGGAGGGGACAAGGTCCCAGTCAGTTAGCTTCGGACTTCGGTCCGATGGAGGGGAAAAGGTCCCAGTCAGTTAGCTTCGGACTACGGTCCGATGGAGGGGACAAGGTCCCAGTCAGTCAGCTTCGGACTTCGGTCCGATGGAAGGGAAAAGGGTCCCAGTCAGTTAGCTTCGGACTTTGGTCTGATGGAGGGGACAAGGTCCCAGTCAGTCAGCTTCGGACTTCGGTCCGATGGAGGGGGCAAGGCCCCAGTATGTGCTTTATATGTTATTGTATGGTATGTGGTAGTTTGGGGGAGCTCACTAAGCTTCGTGCTTACAGTTTCAGTTTTGGTTTCAGGTACTTCCGCAAGCAAAGGGAAGAGCTCGGGATGATGGCATCGCACACACCACAGCTTCAGTTTTATTCCTGGGAGTTGATTCAGTTTCTTGATTATGTTATGTTTCAGTTATGATACAGTTTTCCTCGCAGTATATCTATTATGGATGAGAAACATAGTGTGTGGTTTTATGATATGATACTCAGATTTATGGTTTTTGGTTATATTGAAAAATGAAATTTTTGGGTCGTATTTTTGGGTGGTTTCAATTTGATTATGTTTGATTATGTTTTATGATAAGTCTTATTGATTAAGAACCTTATCTCAATTGATCCTCTAAGTAAGTCTTAGTACAATTTGTATGTCTAAAAAGAGGAATCGATAATTGTGGAAATGGTTAAATCAAGAAGTCAATAATACTTTGTTTTAATATCAAGTCTTAGAGTAATACTCCAAGATTGTGAATTGAGTGACAAGTCTTAAGAAGGTTTATAACATTCATCAAATGTGGAATTTGGGAAAAGGCTTTCTTATTCTTGCACATTTGAAATTGGTAAGTTGTGATGTCTTGGATAAGACAAAGAACAACTAGGACCAATCATATGAAATGTTTTGTATTGACAAAACTACACTAACTCTTGAATATTTGTTTGTCAAGAAATGTTTCTTGACAAGAGAACCTTATATGTCAAGGAGTCAGTGGGAGTCTTAATGGTCTTGAAAGGTTTCAAGAACAAATCAAGAATAAACCTTATCAATCATCACTAGCACACGACTTGAGGTTTACAACCTATCGTGTTGACACTATTTTGTTTTCTGTGCCATTCCAATTGAGTTTTCTGTATATCTAAGTTCTACGAGTTCTCAATGGATCGTATAGGGGCAAGACACCTTGTTCAATGGAAAGTAAATTGAAATGAAGGGGTGATCTGCTCAATAACTTGGAAGTAATGGTGGGACCCTTGATGGCAAGAAATTAAAAAGAACAAGTTCTATCCATAAGAGTTTGGATTTTTCACTAACATTATCTTGTAATTATGGTTATGAAGAATTCACATGGATGGGAATGTATACACCACAAAATCTAAGTGTTATAAGGTTTCTCTCATTCATGAAAATGGTTGTGAGGAAACGCTTTCACTAAGAGAGATTTTGAAGATAGCATTATGTAATTTGGGTTTCTCAAATTCAACTATGATTACGACATACCTCTTCACAGTTCGAATTGTGGGAAATGGCAAATGGGTTTGAACATTTTAGACTTGTTAATATGAGTCCTAGAATCGTTTAGACATATACATATGAGCTGTCCAAGGAAAAGTGTATGAGTTTGAGAAGCTTAGATAAAGTCTTATCAAAGCATCTAGTATTAGAAATATGAACTTAAGAAATTGTTTTCTAGAAGTTCAGATAATTTCTGAATACATGTCGAAGCTAGTAGGAGCATAAGTTTTATGCTGGTAAAGAAATAATCATCATGTAAGTGAGAGCATGATTATTATGGTAAGTATTGCAAGTTATCAATATTAATTATAGAAAACAAGAGTTATGCTTTGCAAAGTCCTAAGGGTTGAAAAGTTGTTTTGCTATAATTAAAGGAGAGAATATTGTACTTCGTTTCAAAATCTAAAGCTTAGATTGAGAAAATTTAATAAATTTAGTCAAAGGATACATAGTGTGTTCTTAAATTTCGATTATGATTATGGTATCCCTCTTCATTGTTCGAATTGTAACAACGTGACACATAAAATATTAGGGCAGAAGATTGATAGAGTATCGTATCTTTATGTAAGACATTATGCATCGTGTCCCATACGCTTCGGGTCTAGGATCGATTGCAAGTGCTATAATATTTGAGCATTCTAAAAATTTTCCAAATGTCTAGCGCATTAAGAGGGAAAAAGGACAAGAATCAGTTTTGACTATGATAATTAAACAACTATTAAAGGACAATCCAAAGTTCGCTGAGGATTGGTCACTTGTGAGTAGTTGGAAGTATGGCATTGAATGGACCATATCGACATTATTATGAATAGATAAGATTATATTAAGCATGACTTGTCATATGGTAAATATGGAAATGTTTCCATAATTGGGAGTTGAAAATTAAGAATTTACGCATAGATTAGAAAATTATATGCAAAAGGATGTTCAAAGGAATGTACTTTGAGTGAGAGACATCACATCTATAAAATTTTTCTGTAACAATTTTGATAGAGTACCTTGTGATTTCATTAGCCGAGTCTTTGTGATTTTTGTGCCGTGACTTCACAAGAGGATCATTGCATAAAATATTAGAATTTGACATATTCTAAAAGGTGGCAAGAATTTGGTATTCTTACACTAATTATAAGGATTGGGGATTGTGAAATGAGTTGCATTTGAAAAGTTTCAATTGATCTATTTCACAAAGTATGGACCATAAAAAACCAAAGTGTGCATGCTTTGAGCATGGGACAATTGTGGTTATGATTCGAGTTATAAAATTGATTATCTGAAATATTAAACAATGGATAATGAGTAATCGATATGGTGATAAATAAAAGGTGTTTTATTTATACTCAAAGGTTTGGGACCATATAGGATTAGTATTATTCTTGTGTTTCACTTTGCATGTTTTAACTTCCTGAATAATTAATTATTTCATAATAATTGAATTATTCGAATGGTCCACAGTCGTTCATATGTTGGAAGTAGGTATGAATGAAGACTGTCATGAATTGGTTTGTAAATTGTCTAAAGTGTATTAGACATAGCAAAGGTTTGCTGCAAGATATCATCATGAGTGCTTATGAATATGATTTTGAGCATTGGATTAAACCCACGCTCACTTGGATCGCTTCATGGATTTTATCACGAGCGATTGGTGAGATGATGATATCTTGTATTCTTGAAACTGAGATGTGTGAGGTGTATCTTGCGAATCGGTTACACATTGATAATATGTAAATGCACCAGTAACTTGGTGTTATAAAACTTATTGTTGTGTGTGATTTGGTGAGTGAGTGCAAGCAAACATTGAGTCGAAGTTTATCCGTTCCTTTTACCCAAAGTGGGATAAAAGCGATATCTGTGGGCCCCTCGATGATTTAGTGATGACAAACGTAAATGCTTGGTCGGTCTAGGGCTAATTTGATTTGTTCAATTAGTCAGTCTTCGTAAACCGGAAATCGGGAAACAACATATAGACTGAGAGAATGATTTCAATCCATGTCTCACGTCTATACGATATCTAGAATGGCGGAATATATGATCCCTTATCTAAAGGACAGGTTACTGATAAGATCAGAGTTCGAAAGCGTGTTTGAGAGCTATGATTGCTAATCGAGTAGTACTTACTATTATAGTTACTAGACTTATCCAAGTGGGAGACTGTTGGATTAGTGTCTAAACCCGTAACCATATTTGTCAAGTACTTGACCTGATTGTGCATGGTCTTTTTGGGTTGCCTTCACTAGAGCAACTTGACTGAAGAAATAATAGAGAAAGAGGTTATTATGATTTATTAATATGTTATAAGAATAATATATTAAAGGAGAAATCATATTTGTTTAATTAATATTGGTCAATAATTAATTAAGAATTAATTTTGTGATCAAGTGTAATTAATTAAACTAGAGGGGCTGAATTGTAATTATGTGATAGTTACAAAATATGGTAATGGTTATCCTAGATATAGGTTGGACGAATTCAAGGGATAAGATATCCTTGAAATCGTCCAAAGGATAAGGATAAGGGTTTTTCAAGGCTTATCTTATGGTTACTTGGTGGGCAAGCAACTAGATAAGGATAAGGACTAAAACCCCAATCTCTACACCTATATAAAGACCCCTAAGGCCATAAGAATTCGTCCATGCCTTGTCTAGGGTTCCTAGGGACGAATTTCATACCTCTTCTCTCTCTCTCTCTCTCTCTCTCTCTCTCTTGTCTCTCCATTTGCTCTTGGTGCCATTAGAGGTACTACACTTGTGGTACTTGCTTTCAAGACTTAGGGTTTGAAGATTTGAGTTGTTATTGCAATATAACAACAAGAGGTATGTGATCTAACCTTCTATGCGTATTTCGAAAATACTATGGCATATTAGGGTTTCTATATGTGTTCATAATGTTGTGTATCTAATAGTGAAAACATAGATCCAATTTTAGGGTTACATGCACACATAGGATTGTTTGTACAAAACCCATCAAAACTGTGTTGTTGACCTGGTGATTCTATATCAACTGCACTTATAGATTAGCTCATTCATACAATCATAGTACAATTCGATAGTTTCACCACCTTTTTGTTTGAATTCTCTTAATTCAGTTAGACAAAATTTCACTAAATTGATTTTTGTTTTTTCATTCCCTTGAAACTTTTCCTTCAAAGTATTCACAATGGATTTAGCAGTTTTACAACTATGAACATAATTGTACACAACAGGAGGTAGAGCATCTATGAGTTCTCTCATAGATTTCTTCTCATTCTTCTCCAATCTATCAGCTACCTCTTGAACATTTTGATTATTGGAAGAAGCTTCAATATTCTGAAACAGGAGGTGGATGAACATCACCGGTAATACACCTCCATAACTCTTCATAGATTCCATTCAAGTAATCTTCCATCCGATCATCCCACTGATCATGATACTCGAGGATCAGCATCGGAATTTTAGTCGATGAACCAAGGGGATGAGAATAAGACGTCATCGTGTTCATGTTGAACTTCGCCATTAACGTATGGATAGACTTTTGAGAAAACTTTGAATTTGAACAAAATCAAACAGATAAAACTTTTGATAATCACAAATGGGTCTTGCAATTTCTCTCTCTAAACTAATGCTCTCAAAGTGTTCATTACATAAATGAGTATCACTCGCTTCCTATTTATAGGAAAGACAACTCATCACACAATACAAGTGGTTAAAGCACAAATACATCCAAGAGTGACTTTTCAACCTAACATTCTCCCCCTCACAGTTAGGATTGGATGTTCGACTTCAATATCCAACAAGCTCATGCGATCAAGACCAAACTCCCCCTCGAAGTAACACTGGTCTTCAAATCCGCAAATGAATACCCGAAAAACTCGCTTCGAATACCCATATTAGTCCATATTAGTCCGTAGTAGAAATCAAAATGAAGGAGAAGAAAGAGATTTGTTCAATAAAAAATACATTTCTCTAATTGAAGACCCAAACGATCTTCATGCTCTTAAGATTGTTGAAGTTCAAGACAACGGAGTTCAATGTGATGTTCTTGATATTCTTGAAGTTCATGATAAGAAGATTCAAGTTGATTCTCATGAAGATGAAAAAGTTTTTTGCTTGATTGGAGTTCAAACCGATGATATTTTGTGTTCTTGTGAGTCGTTTGAAGGAATGATTCCTTATCGGAAGTCGGTGATCCAAGAAAATCACAAGTATCAAACTCTAAAAGATTTGATTCAAACTCATAAAGTTGAAGTTGTGGGAAGTGGTTTTGTTCATGAAATCAAGTCTTCAAGATGCAAAAAGATGAGAAAGAAAAAGAAGAAGAAGATTAAATGGAAGAACAAGCGGGTTTATTGACAAAAATCGTCAAATGTTGTTGTGAATCCAAAATCCATGAAGCAAATTTGGGTTCCAAAGCAACAATCTCCAAGTGTTGCATTGAATTTGAAGTCAAAACCCAAAAGTGTTGGTGGTTCTTATGAAGATGTTCTTGGATCGTTGAAGAACACGAAGAACATGAAGAACGAGTTGTACATCACACATAGTGGGTTGTACAATGTTCAAATTGGAGAATTTCTCATTCTAACTAAAGAACCAAGATCTTCTAAATTTGATTCGTTCATTGAAAATGGAACTCGATTCATCAAAAAGGTATCTCAAATTTTTAAATGGACTCCAAAACGTCCATGATTTCGATTCGTAGTTTGCGTTTTTCAATTTTTGATCGATTTGCCTCATTGGATCAAATTTGTTTCAACCCTATTGTTGATCCAATTATTTTTGTTTAGATCAAAACCAAAACCAAACTCATTTTGTTTAATCTTCGAATGTTATTGTTCTTGTAATTCATTGTTGAGCCTAATTCCAATTCATTTGAAATTCACTATTCATCCAAACACTTAATTCTTTTTTAATATGATCCAATTTCATGATCTGATCAACTTTGAGTCCAAAACTTCAATCAAAATATTGAGCCCAAACAACAAATCTTATTATTCATTACTATTCATTGATCCATACAATTTTTAGCCCAAAAATTATATCGATCCGCTTTCATTGATTGAATCCGGAATGAATGTTCTTGGAGTTGTATTTGGTTGAAGTCGTCTGAAAGAACGACAAGTCAATGTGAAATTCAAAATCAGATTCTTGATGAATCTGAAATCGATTACGATTTTGTTGTACTTGGTTTGAGTCGCTTGAAAGTCGAACAGTATTGCTTGGAGTCGATTGTTGAATTAGATTTGAATGGGTCAGGAATCGAATGATTCATCTAGATTTGTGTTTGATGAGTCGCAATCGTGTTGGGTCTAAGTCGAACGAGTATGTGAGTAGTTCGAATTGTTATTGGTGATTTCATTGGAATAAGCACGTTTGATTGGAAAAAGTTTATTGAGATGTCGAATTGGGATTTGTTGAAGAGATCCAAACATTCATACAAGTTTGATTTTGGATATCTGTGATGTATCTGAATTGGTTTTTGACGAGTCAACTCAAAAGTCAAAATTACATAAGATGTTCGATTATCAATTTTTTGAACGAAATCGGTGTGTTTGGAGTCGATGTTCGAAGGAGATGACTCGGGAATCAAACCTGATTTGAAATTGATAGGTTGATGTCGATGGCTACTTCCTGGAAAATGAAGCGAACAAATGAAGAAATCCAATGGTCAAGGTTTAGGGACGAATTGAAATAATTAATAGCTTGATGTCGACGGTGGTATACTTGGGAACGAAATCGATTTTGTTTTGGTTGTTGATTGATAGATTTGAGAGTTGATATTTTAAAATCGGTATGGTCGATGGGAAGATTCCGATAGAGAAGTTTGATGATTGATTGGGAGTTCGACTATATTGGATTTTGGTTCATTGTTGTATAGAAAGCGACATGTGGTTGTTGATGTTGATATGTAATCTAATTTCGAAAGCCATGGGTTAGATTTCGATGCATCAACTGGGTCGCTGAATATCGATATTGACTTGAATGAAAGGAGGATTCATTGTTGATGTCGATGGTTGAAAACGAACTCTATTTGATTTTGTAATGAACAACTGAGTAATGTATGTTGTTGAAGAAGGAAGATATAGCGAATTCGTTCACTGTGAAACGAATTGTGAATGGTTTGAATTGTCGATTGGTCTAAATAAAAAAGCTAAGACTCGTCAGGTTTTGTTAACAAAGAGAGTGTTTGGGATTGCTTTTAAAATAATATTGATTTTTAGCTTTTTGAAAAAGTTAAAAAATTCAAAAGATGTTTGGGAATTAAAAAAGAACTTTTGAAAACAACCTTTTGTCAAGAAGAAAAAAAGGTTTTTCAAAACTCATGAAATTGTATCTTTTTGGGACTTTTGGCCTTTTAAAAGGTAAAAAGCATTCAAAAGTCAAAAAAATTCATCCAAACATTTTCAAAAACCAACTTTTAACTTTTCCTCCTTAAAAGAACTTTTAAGAAAAAGAACTTTTATAAAAAGGACTTTTGGCTTTGAAAAAAAAATCCCAAACACCCCCAAAGTGTCGATGGTTTTGAGTTAATGAAAAAGCGAATGAAGGTGTAATAATCGATTTGGGTATGGTTTCAAAGGCTATAACATCAAGATTTGGGCATTGACATTGACTAACGAAGATTGGTGAATCAATGTCGACTAACGAAGATTTTTGATTGTTCGATAGTCAAATATTTTTGGTTTGATCGTCCGAAGATTTTGAGTCGTCAACTGGTATGACGAAGCAATTTCGGAGAGGATACAAAAGTTTCGAAGTTTTAACACTTTAAACCCGCATTCGAAAGTTGGACTGATTTCCGAAGGTATGGATGAAAAGAAAAAAAATTTCGAAAGTAGTACCTGAAGTTTCGAAAATTTGGAAGTTTATACTCCCCTTCAAAAATGGGTAATAAAAGCTGAGATATTGAAAAATTTTCATTTATGGTCCCTGCAGTTGGTGCGAACTTACACTTTATGCCCAGTTTCGCAATTGGGGGAGTGTTTCACATTTTTAGCTGTTTTTGGCGCAACGGGTGGGGTCCCTGCAGAATTTTGTTATTGACGGTTTTTACCCGAATTTTGGAAAATCTTGCAACTCTCACCCAAAAGTCGAAAATTTTCATAAATTGGAAATTTTTTCGAGGCTTTTTCATGACTGTTTTTACGTGCAAGTTTTTTTGGGAGTTTCATTTTTGGCACACATCAAGGGGGAGTATTGTCAAGTTCGTTCCTCGGGCGCTTCTCACCCTTAATGGGTTTTATAATCATTTTTTGATTATAAAATGGGGGAGAATGATGGGTATCTGAAGCGAGTTTTTTGGGTATTCATTTGCGGATTTGAAAATCGGTGTTACTTCAAGGGGGAGTTTGGTCTTGATTGCACAAGCTCGTTGGATATTGAATTCGGACATCCAATCCTAACTTTGAGGGGGAAATGTTAGGGTGCAAAGTCATTCTTGGATGTATTTGTGCTTTACCCACTTGTATTGTGTGATGAGTTGTCTTTCCTATAAATAGGAAGTGAGTGACACTTATTTATGGAATGAACACTTTGAGAGCAGTAGTTTAGAGAGAGAAATTGAAAGACCCATTTGTACTCTTCCTATCAATACTAATGAGAGCTAAACCCATATTTATTTACTTCATGTGTTCTTGATTTTGTATGACGATTCACTAGATCTTTTCTAATTCCGCACATACCATCATAATCAACCACCACTACACAATCATCTTCTTAATTCACAGGGAAATCTCCCATCATTTATTCGGGAAAATCGAGAGCAATTTGATCTTGAATATCGACACCAATTCTTTCTTGCAGGTCTTCACCAACGGTCTGGAAACGCATCCTGATCTTTGTTTTGCAACTGGTCCAAAATGCTTTATTTTGTAGTACATTTTACATACAATGTTATACTTTAATGGTGTTACGATGGTGGGAACCAGGAAGTAGTAATCAAGTTGTGAAATTTTGAGGACATCGCTCCTCCTCCTTCTTCACCTCCAACTGCCAGAGTAAATCTTTTAAAATCTCAAGCTCAAAGTCAAAATTGAAATCACTCAAAACTGTTTCATACCTAAAACTCATAATGTAACCTAAAACCTGAAACTTAAAATGTATGTAGAAATCGAACTTAAAATCAAACCCGGAATAAAACCCTCAATTGAACCTAAAAATCATCCCTAAAATCGATACAAAGAGAGTGAGACAGGAAGAAGATAGGCGGAGAAAGAGGAAGGGCAGCAATGATGCTGGTGGTGTGGCGGCACTGGCTATGTTGACGACGGTGGTGATCAAAGACAAAAGGTACGTTTCCAGTGGACGTACATTGCCGGAGGGTTCTGCGAGAAGAGAGGAGGGAGGAGAAGGCAAGAAGCTTGTGAAAGCTCTAGTATACTCAGGAGTCATATTAAAATGATATTGCTAAATAACATATGATCCTAAGGGTCATACTAACAACAACTTGATACAAATTATTATTTATTAGAAATTGATTTTAATAAATATTCATAAACTCTTATAATAATTGCGAAAATATTTATTTCAAGGAAATCATTATTTTACAATACATGTAACAAATTATTTCATATGGTATGAATATAATATGTCATGTACATCCTTTTGGACCTAATAATCCTTTTGTCTTTTAGCAAAAAGACAAAGTTTATATCTTATAAACTGTGAGTTTATCAAATATAAACTCTTGATTTGTCTTTTCCTTCTTGGAAATATGAGATAAAGAGAAAAAACATTTGCATTGGTTTAATACAAAAGAATCAAATCTAGGGTGATATATTAATGACAAAGGGGGACAAAGTTGTCTAAAAGTACTTAATGGTTAATGACTCTTGGACCATAATTCCATTATAAATAAGAGGTGAATTTTCTCATTTTTCTTCACCTTTCTTGCCTTGGCCAAGAACACTTCTTCCCTCTCCATCTTCTCTCTAAAGTCTTGAACTTTGAAGATTTTGTTGCTTGCATTCTCTCTTTAAGTCATAATCTTGTTTTGGCTTAACATCTTAAGAGTTGTAACTAGCATTACATCAAGTTGGCACATTGTTGGTGTCTCAAGGGTTCATCCCTACTCCATCAACTTCCAAGCCTCCCCTAGAGGACTCAAAGTGCTTCAAAGGTTGTTACCACTCCTTCCTTCTATGGTTATGTTTTAAATTTTTCCTTTACTTGCAAGATGATCCTTGGTGGGTGATAAAATGTTTATGTTATTTTATACAACTCAACTCTTCCGTTTGTCATTATTTGTAGTTTTTGAAACTAGTTTTTTAAATAAAACCCAACAATTAGTATCAGAGCAACCTTGCAAGTTTGCTTAGATTTTTTATTGATGGATATCTTAGTTTTTGGAGAATATGGATAACTTGTTTTTGTATAAAAACAAGTTCATACATATTTTCTTTGCTAACTTTATAATTCTTATTTTATGTGACAAAACTTACATGCATTTTTGTCACTTAAAGTTGTCTTAGAAAAAACAAAGGTTGTTTATGTTTAAATGTATTTTAGAGAGCATAAACAAGGCTTGGACCATTTGTGTTGTTGTTTGTGTGATTTGGTTAAAATGGTTTGTAATACTCTTTTATTCATAAAGTGTGTAATAAAGTAACTTGTTTTTATTCTTGTTATTTTTATGTAATAGATTAGTTTTATATTAGATTTATTTTATGAAAAATGTAGCAAGATAAAGATGGAGGCCATTTCTTGAAGAAGCATAGAGACCTACGGTTTTATAAAGACTTTATAAAAGTTTATAACTTTTATAAAAGGATTTATAAAATTACAACAAAGTTGGTTGTCGTTGCAAGTGGGAGCTTGAAGATCACATGAAGAACAAATTGTAATATTTGGTCTCCTTGTCCGTTAGGAAACGACTTAGCACTTTTGTATTGGCTCACAAAAGTGTTATATAGTTTAAGGCTTGTTTATGTCAAATGCATGCTTGTGTTGTTTATTTTTCAAGTAAATATTTTGTGTGGTTGATAATTTAGTTTTTAACAAACCCAAACTATTTTTTGGAAAAAATAAACATCACATGGAGTTTGGATTTCAAAATGTAAACGATGGACATTAATTGTAACATATTTTAGCCATAAAAATAAAATCGGTTTTATAAAAATTGTTAATCACGACAACTTTTGAAATATTGAATTATTGCTGTAAAAATCATGTTTTATAAATTATTCAAACTCCAAAGTATTATTTAATGAAAGGAAGTTTTATTAAACAATATTAAAAGGGTTCTACATAGCTCAAACACAAACTTAATACTAGTTATTAATTTTAAAATTGAACCAAGCCAAAATATAAAAATCAGGTTTTTTATAAGAACCTTAAAAGTGATTTTTAGAAAATTGATATCACGACATAGTGGATGCATGCAATTGTCATGATATCACATGTTTTAAATAGAATAATAAAACATACAAATTCCTTTTTCAAAATGCAAGTCTATGCCATCTAATTTTAGAAACATTTGTATGGCACTTGTATAATGCTACATTAGTTTTATCTTTTGATGGCCAAAGTATTTTTGTGATTTCTATAACCAAGTTATAGGCCAATTGTACAAGTTTCTCTAATTCGATGACTTGATTGGAAACCCACCTCCCAAGAAGAAGGAAAAGGTTGCTAATGATGACACATGCCTTCAGTGTGGAGTTGACGGGCATTGGAAAAGGAATTGTCCTAAGTACCTTGCAGAGTTGAAAAACAAGAAGGTCGGGGAAGGCCCTTCAGGTATATCCATTTTCATGATTGAAATGGGATTATTTAATTTTTCATCAAACACTTGGGTATTGGATACGAGTTGTGGAACTCCTATTTGTAATCCGTTACACGGGTTGTAGTCCAAGCACTAGGACATTTTGATTTATGCTTACCATCTGGTCTATATTTGACATTAGACAATGTGAGTTTAATTACTTCTATTACTAGAAATATCATTTCAGTTTCACGTTTGAGAAAATCCGGTTATGATTTCAAATTTGTTGATGATAACATTCACTCCTTCCTGAAAGGAATCTTCTATTTTGAGGCTAGACCAATAAATGGAATTTATGAACAAAACCTAGATGACACCTCAAAAAATAAGTCCCTTTATCATGTCAACACCGAAAGGCTCAAACCAGATTTGGACCAACCATATATATGTCTTTGTCGCCTGGGACATATAAGCAAGAAACGCATATCTCAACTCCAAAAGAGTGGATTTTTAGGGGCAAATGACATAGAGTCATTTGACATATGTGAATCTTGTTTATGTGGTAAGATGAAAAAATCCCCTTTCTTTGGAACAAGTGAAAGGGCAAGTGCTTTATTAGGCATCATACACATTGATGTATGTGGACCTTTTAAAACAATGTCTAGATATGGTGAGAGATATTATATCACCTTCACTGACGACATCAGCCGTTTTGGTTATGTGTATTTGATGAAGCATAAACATGAAGCATTTGAAAAGTTTAAATTGTTTCAAAATGAAGTTGAAAATCAAATCGACAAAAAAAATTAAAATCCTTCGATTGGATAGAGGAAGCGAGTACTTGAGCCAAGAGTTCCAAGACCATGTAAGGAGTCATGGGATTATCTCACAACTCACTCCACTTAGAACACGACAGCTTAATGGTGTTCTAAGAGGAGAAATCGGACCTTAATTGAAATGGTTCGATCTATGATGAGTCGAAGTACCCTTCCTTTATCTTTTTGGAGTTATGCTTTACGCACCGCAGCCCGTATCTTGAATATGGCACCAACTAAGAAGGTAGAGAAAACACCTTATGAGATGTGGTATGGAAGACCTCCATCCTTATCTTATATGAAAGTTTGGGGATGCGAAGATTATGTTAGACAAGAGACTTCCAGCAAACTTGAGCCTAGATCTACCAAATGCATCTTTGTAGGATATCCTAAAGATTGTTTAGGATATTACTTCTACATCCCTAGTGAGAATAAGATCTTTATTTCACGAAAAGCTTAATTCTTAGAAAGAAAGTTTCTAATGGATGAGGCAAGTTGGAGGTGTGTGGAACTTGAAGAAGATCAAGAACCTCAACCCAATGCATCTTTAGTTGGCACTAGTACTAAACAATAAGTTGTTAAAGATGAAGAGATCACCGTCCTTCAACCTAATGAAACACAAGGCGTTCACAGATCTGGTAGAATTCGTCATGAACCTGAGAGATATGGATTTCTCATTAATGAGTGCTTCATAGTGACGAATGTTGATGTGCCGGTCAGCTACCAGTATGCAATGACAGATCCCAAATCTTCCAAATGGCTTGAAGCCATGAAAACTGAGATGCAATCCATGAGAGAAAATCAAGTCTGGGACTTGGTTGATCTTCCTCCTAATAGAAAGACGGTTGGAAGTAAATGGGTCTTCAAGAAAAAACATGGATGGCAACTTACACACACTCAAAGCAAGATTGGTTGCCAAAGGATTCACTCAAACTCATGGGGTTGATTATGATGAAACCTTTTCACCGGTCACTATGATTAAATCAATCTTGGAAAAGCTCCAAACAAAGTATTGTTGCACAATCCACTACAAAGTCAGAATACATTGTTGCTTCTGAAGCTGCACAAGAGGCTGCCTGGATGAAGAAATTCATTGGGGATCTAGGGGTAGTCCCTCCCATTCAGGACCCCCTAGACGTTTTCTGTGACAATGAGGGTGTTATTGCTTTGGCAAAAGAACCCCGGGCACACAAGAAGACCAGGAATATTAGCCGTAGATTCAAATTCATCCGGTATAAAGTTGAAGAAGGATAAATTAGTATTCACAAAGTTCACACTGATCAAAATTTAGCGGACCCTTTCACGAAGCCTCTTCCTCAAGAAAAATTTGAGGGACATGCTCGAGGAATAGGACTTTGCTATTCTAGTGATTGGATTTGATCTATGTATTAGTATTGAATATTGGAACATTATATAACATCATCTATTGTAATGACTATGATATATATGGCATATGATCTTTTCATTAAATATTTGTTGTGTTCTTTATTAACATGTTTAGTCCTTGAGTGAATTTATTCACTGTAAAATTCCATAATCAATTATTATTGTGGGAACAATAATGAAATAAGACTAATATGAAATAGGATGGTTGACAAAGCATTGTAACCAGTTTCATAGATACTTACTAGAGAGTAAGTATTGGAGTGACCCGTTCAAGATCACTTCATGGATCGCTGTCATGAATGATACTTGATAAAAGGCAATATATGTTGGGTTTTATGTACTACAACATCCCTATGGTTCACATGCAACCCCAATGCTTTGGATCTAAGTTTTCTCTAGTTATACATGCAAAAATATTATCCAAAAGTATGAAACCTATAACTAGCATACAAAATAGATATTTGAAACATAAAAACTAGTTAGATAATTACCTCTTGTTGTAGCCTGTAAAATTTTGGCCTTTCAAGAGCTTAGCACCTCAAGTGTGATGCCTCAAACGGTTCCCAAGACATCATGAACAAAAGATGAATATGAGAGAAAAGTTATGAAGCTCAAATCGGCTAGGCTTACACCTTAGGAGTCTTTGGGGCCGATTTTGTAAGCTTAGGGGTTTAATATATATAGTTTGGAATTCCTAGGGTTTCAACTTGTAAAACCTAATTCCTTTGGGCTTTTAATCTAATAACTCATTATCCTTATGTACTAACACTTCATGGACTCTCACATAAACTTAGTCCATCACTAATCAATCATGGATCACTAGCCTAAACTATATGTATCACTGATTTACATAATCAGTCCCTATAAATTTAATTAGTCTCTTTTGATCACTAAATTAATTCCAAATTAATTCTTGATCAATACTAATTAAATAATATCATTTCTCAATTAATATATTACACTTATAATATATTAATAAATCACAAATAACTTCTTTCTCAAATATCCATCCTATCAAATTGTTTTAGTGAATGCAACCTGAAATAGACCATGTTACTCTCGAGTCAAGTACATACCAACTATAGTTATGGGCTTAGACAACTAATATAGCAGTCTCCCACTGGGATAAGTCTAATAACTATAATTATAGGTACGACTCCAAAATCCAATTAGCAATCGTAGCTCTCAAAAGCCGCTTGTTGAACTTTGATCTTATCAGCAACGCATCCATTAGATAAGGGATCATATATTCCTCCATTCTACAAGATATTCTATGAACTAAGACATGGATTATAATCATTCTCTCTGTTCATTTGTTGTTTCCCGATTTTCGAGTTATGATGATTGACTAATTGAACAGATTAAATCAGTCAAGGCTTGGCCAAGCGCTTATGGTGTCATCACTAAATCATCAAGGGGCCCACAGATATCGCTTTCATCCCTCTTAGGGTAAAAGGAACGGATAAACTTCGACTCATATGCTTGTTCTATTTACTCATCAAATCACACACAAGAATATGTTTGATAACACCAAGTTACTGGTGCGCTTACATATCATCAATGTGCAACCGACTTATAAACTACAACTATATGTCTTCGTTTCAAGAATATAAGATATTATCATCTCACAATCACCCGTGATGAAATCCATGAAGTGATTCAGATGAGCATGGGGTTAATCCAATACTCAAATCTTATTACATGAGTATTAATGAGCATTGCAGCAAACTTTGCTATGTCTAAACACTTTAGACAATCTACAGTCATATTCATGACAGTCTTGCCTCAATACCTATTTCTAAAGTATGATCGACTGTGGATGGTTTGAATAATCTTATTATTCGAGAAGTCAAAACATGCGAAGTGAAACACAAGAATAACCGAATCCAATATGGTCTCAAAACTTTTGAATATAAATATAACACCCTTTATTTAATCACCATATTGATTACACATTATTCTTTGTATAATGTTTCGATTAATCAACTTAATACTTGAATTAAAACAATAGTTATCCCATGCTCCAAGCATGCACACTACGTTTACCTATGGTCCTTACTTTGTGAAATAGATCGGCTGAAAACATTTCAATGATGCTCATTTCACAATTCCAAATCCTTAGTGTAAGAACACCTAATTCTTGCCACTATCATGCAATGATCCTTTTGTAATGTCGAGGTACAAAAGTCACAGAGATTTTGCCAACAATATTACAAAGTATTCCTTGGGAGATTGATAACAAAACAATTCTAAGGAAGCGAAGTCTCAACTTCAAAGTACATTCCTTTGAACATCCTTCTTGCATAAATAGATTCTTAATATCCATCTCCCATTATGGAAACATGACAACTCATAATAATGTCAATATGGTGCATCCATTACTATACTTCCAACTATCCTTAAGCAAGCAATTCTTAGTGAGCCTTAGATTTTCCTTGACAGTTGTTAAACTGCCTTACTCATGTCTGGTTCTAATCCTTTTCCCTCTTAATGCCCTTGGCATTTGGAAAAACAGAACACATGAATATTATAGCATATGCAATTGATCCCATACCCGAAGCAGTATTGTGCTATAATATTTCCATATATAGAATTTTCAATGTTGAAACATTTCAATCTGATATTAATATATGCTCATGACTAAGTTTGATTAAAACTTCAATCTAAACTTTTAGATTTGAAGTGAAGTATAAGTATCCTCTCCCTTATTATAGCAAAATAACTTTTCAAATTTTGCAACTTTGCAAATTTGCAACCTTTGTTTCCTATAACTAGTATTGCTAACTTGCAACACTTCACATAATAATCATGCTCCCACTCATGATAATTATATTCTTACTAGCATAACACTTATGCTCCCACTAGCTTTGACATATACTTAGAAATCAGGTGGACTTCTAGAAATCAATACTTTATTGACTTTCTTACCAAAGTTCAGATTTTTGATACAAGATGCTTCGATAAGCCTTTATCTAAGCTCATACACCTTTTATTAGAAAGCTCATATGTGTGTGTCTAAACTATTTCAAAACTTACAACAATAAGTCCTGGATGTTCAAACTATTTGCCATTTCTCACAATTCAAACTATGAAGAGGGATGTTGTAATCATAATCGAATTTGAAAAAGCAATTAACACAACTGCTATCTCCTTAAAATCTACTTAGTGAAATCGTTTCCTCGCAATCATTTTCATGAATTGGAGAGAAACCTTATGTCACTTAGATTTTATGGTGGAAGTTCCCACCCATGCGAAACTGTCATTTCCAACCAATATCATTAGATAAGATCTATGGCAGATTCAAACTCATATGGACTGAACTTGTTCAATCTTAATTTCTTGCCACTTGACAGGACAAGGGCCTACCATGTCTTCCAGTTGTTGAGCAGATCACCCTTACTGATCAATGAACTTTCACTGATCAAGGTGTTTTGTTCACAGGGAAATCTCCCATCATTTATTCGGGAAAATCGAGAGCAATTTGTTCTTGAATATCGACACCAATTCTTTCTTGCATGTCTTCACCAACAGTCTAGAAACGCCTCATGAGCTATGTTTTGCAACTGGTCCAAAATGCTTTATTTTGTAGTACATTTTACATACACTATTACACTTTAACGGTGTTACGATGGTGGGAACCGGGAAGTAGTAATCAGGTTGTGAAAGTTTGAGGACTTCGCTCCTCCTCCTTCTTCACCTCCAACTGCCAGTAAATCTTTTAAAATCTCAAGCTCAAAGTCAAAATTGAAATCACTCAAAACTGTTTCAAACCTAAAACTCATAATGTAACCTAAAACCTAAAACTTAAAATGTAAGCTGAAATCGAACTTAAAATCAAACCCGGAATCAAACCCTCAATCGAACCTAAAAATCATCCCCAAAATCGATACAAAGAGAGTGAGACACGAAGAAGATAGGCGCAGAAAGAGGAAGGGCAGCAATGATGCTGGTGGTGCGGCGGCGCCGCCTATGTTGACGATGGTGGTGATCAAAGACAAAAGGTACGTTTCCAGCGGAGCTACATTGCCAGAGGGTTCTGCGAGAAGAGAGGAGGGAGGAGTAGTTAAGAAGCTTGTGAAAGATCTAGTATGCTCAAGAGTCATATTAAAATGATATCGCTAAATAACATATGATCCAAAGGGTCACACTAACAACAACTTGATACAAATGATTATTTTTTAGAAATTGATATTAATAAATATTCATAAACTCTTATATTAATTGGGAAAATATTTATTTCAAGGAAATAATCATTTTACAATACAAGCAACACATTATTTCATATGGTATGAATATAATATGTCATGCACATCCTTTTGGACCTAATAAGCCTTTTGTCTTTTAGAAAAAAGACAAAGTTTATATCTTATACTAGACGAATGCCCTCGCGTTGCACAGAAAGACTTATATAGTTGAAATCTTTACAAATATATGTTTTTCTAAATATAACAATAACATTGTTGTTAATTTGATATAATAATTTGTAAACTAAATTGATATAATATATTGACTATTTTGAATTATATGATAATATATACATCTATTATAACTGCATAATCTCAATCGTTTGAATGACTTCTACCTGCGAGTTACTTATGAATAAAATTAAATATAATATATGGTTTCATGCTATTATAGTTGTTGTTATTGTTAATTAATTTTTTAAAATTTATTTGTGTAATGTTTTAATTTTTATCATTATAATTATTTAAAACACCAAATATTGTTTTTTGATTTTAAAGGAAATAATATAAACATTTATATAGAGTTATTTTTAACTATTGTTATTATAAGTTATTTTAAGCTACTTATTTGAAAACTTTTAACGATTATAAAAATATCTTTAGGAAATATTTTAGTCAAATTGAGATTGCAATTTAGTTTTTGCATTTAGTACTATAATTTATCACTTTTAACTGTTCACAAAATATTCATTGGGTTTTTTAAGTGGGACTGAAATTATATTTAAGTTGATACTGTAATGTTATATTTAAATTAACAATTTAAGTATTTTGGCCAAACTGTTCAAAAGTTGTAGCTTTAAACGGTTAATGGTTTACATACAATAACATAATAAATTTAATAAATTAAGTATAATATGTTCAAAGTTAAAGTCATAACTTTATAAGTAGAAGTAAAGATATTATTTTAATATTGAAATTTAGTTTATTTATGGTTACACTTTAAGTTTGATATTTATTTAACCTTATTAACCAAATTATAAGCAGTATTATAAAGACATTATAATTTATCACATCTAATTATTTACAAAATATTTTTTGGGTTGTTTAAGTTAAACTAAAATTTTATATTTAAGTTGACCATGTAATATGATATTTAAATTAATAATTTAAGTATTTTATACAAATTGTTCAAAATTTATAGCTTTAAAATGATAATGGTTTACATCCAACAATATATTAAAATTAATAAATTAACTATAATATGTTAAAAGTTAAAAAAACATAACTTTATGTGGAAGTAAAGATATTTTTTAATATTGAAATTTAGTTTATTTATGATTACACTTTAGGTTTGGTTTTTTATTTAACCTTATTAACCAACTTATAATCATTATTAGAAAGAAATTGAAAAGTCATCAGAGTTTCAAATGAATGTGGTGAAAGGAAAAATGCATGGGAGTTTCAAATGAATACAGTGAAAAGAAAAATGTTTTATTTATAGTATTGTGTGTGTGTGTATATATATATATATATATATATATATATATATATATATATGTGTGTGTGTGTGTGTGTGTGTGTGTGTGTGTGTATAACTGTATAATTTCATCCGTTTGAATGATTTTTACACACGAGTTACTCATTAATAAAATTAAATATAATATATGGCTTAATGTTATTTATAGTTTTTGTTATTGATAATTAATTTTTTAAAAATTATTTTCTTAACGTTTTAATTTCTATCATTATCATTATTTAAAACATTAGACATTTTTTTTTTGATTTTAAAGGTAAAAATATAATCATTTATATAGAATTATTTTTAACTATTGTTATTGCAAGTTATTTTAAGCTACTTATTTGAAAACTTTTAACGATTATATAAATATCTTTAGGAAATATTTTAGTTAAATTGATATTATAATTTAGTTTTTGCATTTAGCACTATAATTTTTTACTTTTAACTATTCACAAAATGTTCATTGGGTTTTTCTAGTAGAACTGAAATTTTTATTTAAGTTGACACTATAATGTTATATTTAAGTTAACAATTTAAGTATTTTGTCCAAACTGTTCAAAAGTTGTAGGTTTAAATTGATAATGGTTTACATACAACAACATATTAAATCTAATAAATTAAATATAATATGTTAAAAGTTAAGGCATAACTTTATAATAGAAAAAAAAAGATATTAGTTTAATACTGAAATTTAATCTATTTATAATTATACTTTAGGTTACATATTTATTTAACATTATTAACCAAATTATAATCATTATTAGAAAGACACTAAAATTTATCATTTTTAACTATTTACAAAATATTATTTTGATTATTTAAGTTAAACTAAAGTTTATATTTAAGTTGGTCCTATAATGTTATATTTAAATTTATACTTAAAATATTTTATACAAATTGTTCAAAAGTTGTAGCTTTAAAATGATAATGGTTTACATCCAAAAATATATTAAAACTAATAAATTAAGTTAATATGTAAAAAGTTAAAAAAAAAAAAAACATAAATTTATGAGTGGAAGTAATGATATTCTTTTAAATTTGAAATTTAGTTTATATATGATTACACTTTACGGTTGATATTTATGTAATATTATTAACCAACTTATAATCATTATTAGAAAGAAATTGAAAAGTCATGGGAGTTTCAAATGAATGTGGTGAAAGGAAAAATGCATGGGAGTTTCAAAAGAATGTGGTGGAAGAAAAAATGCTTCCTTTATAATATAGTATGATATGATATGATATGATGATATGATGATATGATGATATGATATGATATGATGATATGATATGAAACTTTGAGTTTATAAAATATAAAGTTTTGATTTGTCTTTTCCTTCTTGGAAATATTAGATAAAGAGAAAAGACATTTGCATTGGTATAATGCAAAAGAATCAAATCTTGGGTGATATGTTCATGACATAGGAGGACAAAGTTGTCTAAAAGTACTTAGTGGTTAATGACTCTTTGACCATAATTCCATTATAAATAAAAGGTGAGTGTTCTCATTTTTCTTCACCTTTCTTGCCTTGGCCGAGAACACTTCTTCCCTCTCCATCTTCTCTCTAAAGTCTAGAACTTTGAAGATTTTGTTGCTTGCATTCTTTCTTTAAGTCATAATCTTGTTATGGCTTAAAAGCTTAAGAGTTGTAACTAGCATTACATCAAGTTGGCACATTGTTGGTGTCTTAATGGTTCATCCTCACTCCATCAACTTTCAATCCTTCCTTAGAGGACTCAAAGTGCTTCAAAGGTTGTTACCACTCCTTCCTTCGATGGTTGTTTTTTGAATCTTTTCTTTACTTGCATGATGATCCTTTTTGGGTGATAAAATGTTTATGTTATTTGATAAAACTCAAGTCTTCTGTTTGTAATTATTTGTAGTTTTTGAAAATAGTTTTTTAAATAAAACCCAACAACTTGTGAATTTGTTGTGTCAAATTGGAGAGTTCCATCATTCCACCCCCTCCATAGACTAATGCTTTTAGTATCTTACAAATTTGGTCCTTCATTTATTCACTTACATACCTTTTTAGACCTAAAAAGACAAAAATACCCCTGCGTGCAAGGCACGTGGGGCACTTAAACAACAACCACTAACGGCTAATGGTGATAGGGTCTAACTGTGCTAGAAAATGCCAACCCAGGGACGAACTGAGTTAATTTTTATAAATAGGGACCGCACGTGCTTTTTCGTACCTTCACGAGGGACGATTCATGTAATTTACTCTTTTTGATTGGTCCATTCAGGAACACAATAGTTGTTAGAAACATTGAACCTCTATCTATCTCTTTATCTCGCTCTCTCTCTCTCTCTCTTTCTCTCTCTCTCTCTCTCTCTCTCTCTCTCTCTATATATATATATATATATATATATATATATATATATATATATATATATATATATATATATGAATTTCGAGCGTACCCAACAGTTACATCTCAATAACCAATCAAAAGTCACGGTAATAAGGGTTGAGGGGGGAGGGGGCGAGGTGAGGCTAAATTGCACCCGAAACTGCATAGGGGCGGTGTTTCCCTACCTATGTGGCAAAAAGTACGGCCTAGCCGCTACCACTCCATATAGTCTTACGTATTGACCCCAACCAAAACACAAATTAATACTAAATTGTGTTTTTAATCAATTTTTTTCTTGTTATTTTATTTTGCTTTTGCGATGTACTAAAAAGTCTTTTGCCTAGTTATATGGTGTGTGTCGTTACTCCATGAGGTCGAGAGTTTATGTTGTATTACGAGTAATATATAAATAGATAAGATTTGTTGTTTCGAAAATGAAACATGTTTTAAACATATTTTGTTAGTTAAATATACTACATTTTTTTGGAACGACAGAGATTTTATTAAAAAACTAGCAAGAAGCTAGAAAAAAAAAGACATCACAACAAATTACAAGTTAAGAGAGGATTATGAAGCCAAGAGGTCCAACTACTTTTAGCTTTCGTATACCTACTGGAAATCCAAAAAAACAATCTATCAATCACATCGTCTAAAATGAGGGACTTCGTAGGTTGAGCCGTTCCAAAAATGGTTGAGTTACGAAAATTCCACAAACACCAAAGGGTTGTGATGATGACATTGTCGAAGGCTTGTCGTTGCCCTTTTTTAAGGGAAAGAGAATCAGACCACGAGAGGAGAGAATCAATAGAGGAAAATTTAGGAAGCTAAACATCCCACCAAACAAATATTCGAGTCCATAAGTTGGTCAACTGATTGCACTGGAGAAAAAGGTGATCAATAGATTCAACAGTATTGGAGCAGATGGGACAATGAATGGAGTCATTAGTGATCCCACAGAGTGAAAGATTATCTCTAGTCGGAAGACTTCTGGACTGCATTCTCCAAATAAAAATATTCACCTTAATAGGCACCCAAATATTCCAACGAGTTTCAGGACCCCTGAGTGTAACCAATGAGTATCCAGAAAAGCACAAAGAGAAGAAACAATAAAAGAATCTGAGATGTCAATAGTCCATCCCAAACGATCTGGAGTGGAATGAAGAAGAACTCCCTGCATTAAGGAAATGAAAGAAATCCATTGAGTCTCCTCAATACCTCCTATAGGAGTACGCCTTAGACAATCAAAGTTCCAATCGAGAAGCACCTTATCACGAACTGATATATAGATTTATAAAGATCAAGAGCATAAATCCTATGAAAAGAAGCAGCCAATTGGGTATCCCCCCTTCCATACGTCGTGCCAGAAAGAAATTCTATTCTCATCACCAACTCTAATAGGACTAAGAGACCTGAGATCAAGGTCATGATTATTAAGCTGCACAGCATCCGAATAACACCGTTCTAAGGACTAATTGAACCTCTTATAGGAGAGAAAGAGTTACAACCACCATTCGGACCATAGATAGCCTTTAAAACTTTAACCCATATCAAATCCGGGTTATGAAAGAATCTCCAGCGCCATTTATAGAGCATGGCCCGATTAAAGGAGAACAAACTACCAACGCCAAGGCCCCTATTCCTTTTTTGGGCTAAGACCCTATCCCAGCGAATCCAATGCATGCGTCTCTCACCTTTATCACCGCCCCAAAAAAATCTAGCTCGAAGAGACTCCAAGGTATTAACAATGGAGATCGAAACCATGAAAATAGACATCAAGTAACTTCCAAGACTGCCAAGAACCGATTTGATCAAAGTTAGGCGACCTCCAGAAGAAATAATTTTCTTTTTCCAACCCGAGAGCTTTGACTGAAAACGATCAACAGCTGAAGACCAAGCGGTAATCCAGGACATGTTTTGGCCAACAGGAACTCCAAGGTGAATGAAAGGGCAAGAATCAGGAGCACACCCAACTTTACGAGCCGCCATCTCCACCCGTGCCAAAGGAACTCCCACTCAGATCAACTTACTTTTTAGAAGGTTGATTTTTAGCCCCGAAGCTAAATAAAAGCAACGTGGGATACAAATGATTCGGGGAACATTTGTTGGGTCCCATCTCGAAAGCAAAACAACATCATCAGCATAGAACAGATGGGAGATTTCAATCCCACTAATAGAAATTCCTCGAAAAACGTTTGCATTATGAGCTTTCTGAAGAGAGAAATGAAGTCCTTCCATAACTATGATGAATAGAAAAGGAGACAATCGATCGCCTTGTCGCAGGCCACGTTGAATTTGAAATTCATATGTAGGGGACCCATTAATAAGAACTGAAGCCCTAGTAGAACTAAGGAGCTCCATAATCTAATCACACCACAGATTGCCAAAGCCCATAATCTGCATAATCTCCAAAAGATACTCCCACGAAACGGAATCGAAAGCCTTCTCAAAATCCACTTTGAAAATCATAAGAGGATTATTCGTAGACTTACTGATGGTTTGAGCCATAAGAACATCATATGTGCTCTTGCAAACCCTAATGCTTGGATCTAGGTTTCTCTAATTGTACATGCATTCATCCAAGACTTTCTAACCCTAGATCTAGTGATAATAATTAGAAATTATAATGACCAAATCAGATCTAGAAGATTACCTCTTGTTGCTTGCTTGAATCTTCTTGTCTTTGACGCTTAGAGTCACAAGTGCAACTCCTCTAATGGCATACAAACACCAACTAGCAAGAGGGTAGTATTTGAGAGAGGGAAGAGGCACACAAAATCGGCTCTAGGGTTCTTGGAAAGCAAGTGGCCGATTTTTGTACCCTGGGGGTTCTATTTATACTGTGAGCAGCTAGGGTTTCAGTCAAAACCCTAATGGATAGATTAAACATTAAGCAACCCATGGAACCTTCTGGAATAAGGCCATGGACGAAAATATGATGGGCTCCCATCATAATTTCGTTCACCCCTTAGTCCATTAGGTTTCCCAGCCCAAAATACAATTATCAAACATTTGACAGTTTAAGTCTCCTTTATTCAATTAATCTCTTTTAGTCACCAAATTAATTCCTAATTAATCTATGACTAATATTAATCAAATAATATGATTTCTCCTTTAATATATTATTCTTATAATATATTAATAAACCATAATATCTTCTCTCTCTCCGTAAATTACCCTGTTAAGTTGCTATGGTGAAGGCAACCCAAAAGGACCATGCACAACCGGGTCAAGTACTTACCAAATATAGTTACGGGCTTAGAAACTAATCCAACACTTACTCCAAGAAACCACCTCATTAAGAAGAAATGGACCATCCATGATTTGTCAACCTCTGACAAAGGCAGACTGCTCCGGACTAATAATAGAACCAATAACATCCACCAACCTATTAGCTAATAATTTACCAATAATTTTATATTGGCACCCTATTAGACTAATAGGTCTAAAGTCTCTAATATGCTTAGGGTCGCGAACTTTAGGGATCACCGTAAAGAAAGAAGCGTTACAACCTTTTGGGATCGAGCAATGACTGTGAAAATCTTGAATGAAAGCCACAAAGTCATCAAAAATGAGATTCCAATATCTTTTCAAGAATCCAAAAGAATAACCATTCGGGCTAGGAGCCCGATCTAAACCACAATCCCAAACGGCCCTTTTGATCTCATCACGAGAAAAAGGAGCTTGAAGGAGGAGAACTTGATCATCATTGAGGGTATGAAACAGACTGGGATCAGTAGTAGGGCATCTTCCTTTTTTCTTCATAAAGAGATTTTTATAATAATTTTGGAACTCCTTCTTAACCTTTCCAGGGTCATCCTCCCAAACACCATCAATCATAATACCCATTATAGCACTCTGACATCTCTTCTGATTAATAGTACCATGAAAAAAACTAGAATTCTCATCCCCTTCAATGGCCCACTTAATTTTCACTTTCTGTGCCAGGTCAATTCTAGAAAGATGATCTAAGTTCGTTAGTTCTTTAATAGCCGAAACTCTTTGTTCACGAAGATCAGCACTACCTCCATCAAGCATAAGAGAGGTATCAATCTCTTTAACTTTGTCTTGAAGAAGTTTCCTTTTACTAATCAGACGGTCACGGGCTCTAGAGTTCCATAATCTTAAGTTAGATTTGAGAAGTTGGAGCTTCTTCTTAAAAATAACCCAGGATTATTGATCTCATTCACAACAATATTGGAGTTCCAGGTATTACGAACCACATCATCAAAACCATCGAGCTCAAACCAAGAATGGAATATACGGTAGGGGGAAGGACCATATTCAACCCGGTTCTCTAATAAGACAATAGGGCGGTGATCAGGGATGTTTTTCTCCAGAACCAAACCTATAAGATGAGGAAAGCGCTGCAAAAGACCTTCGGTGACCAAAAATCGATCCAGTTTAGAAAACTTGGAACCCCATTTGTCGCTCCACGTATACCAGGGCCCACCCATAGGAATAAACATACAGTCAGGCATATCCGAGTACTGACCTACCCTTGGGTCCTACGGACCACTGTTAGGGAAACTAATCCCTACTATACCCATAACATATCATCCAGATAAATTTCATAACCAACACATAACCAAACTAAGATAATTATCACAAAGACCATTATTCTAAATACCCCTTTTTGGTGGGTCGGCATTGTGGCCTTAGACCCACCCCTACTGGAAGGTAACTCACCTCAATGTCGTGCAGTGTTTGGATTATCCTCGGCGCACAAGTCGACTCCCTTCGACTCCCCGATCCCTACACGACAACCTTCAAGTCAACACACAGCAAGTACAACCCTAAACAGGGTCAGTCCAAGTCTAGTCAAAGTCAACTTCAAGTTGACCCAACTCGCCGAGTTGGGTCGTGAACTCGCCGAGTCCTTCACCCTTTACTCGTCCACATCCATGACCCGACTCGTCGAGTTGGGCCGTCAACTCGACGAGTTCCTCCCTCACATGAACATCGCATGAAACTCATTCGACTCGCCGAGTTGATGAACAACTCGTCGAGTTCACCTTCATCTGATGAACAAGTTCTGTCCTCAACTCACCGAGTTGATGAACAACTCGTCGAGTTCATCTTCATCCTTAAGAAGATTGCCTTGGACTCGCAGAGTCTATTCTAGAACACGTTGAGTCCCATGAACTCCAGGTCTAAAATCACGTCCAATACATTGGGTAACTCTTTATGTCCGATTACAACCCTTCTAACACTCAATTGGGTTCCTTAGACCCTCAACAGATATGGGCTCAAAGCCTCGGACTCGTCGAGTCCAAGAACGGACTCGCCGAGTCAGTCATGTCCACACTCTAAATCCTTGATTTTTGATGTACAACCTTCGATCAAAAGATAGATCCAAGCTTCTATAATCGATCTAGCACATAAAGTTAAAAACTTTACATGCTTCATGGGACTTTGAGCTCAAAAAGACATCAAACAAGCTCTTAAGATGCATGGGGCCTTTCATGGGTGCAAAAGCCACTCAAATCTGCCTAGTGGCCCATTAAACTATGTGATTCAGAAGCTTTGACCCCCAACCATGTTTGCAAACATGGTTGGCCACCAAAAATGGCTTGTAAAAGCCCTAAATCTCCCCAAAGAGAAATCTAACAAATGAATGAGCAAGATTACAGCTTTTTACCTCCAATGAGTTGTAGAAGGTGCACAAATCGGGTTCCCTTGGTCTCTACTTGCTTCCTCAAGCTTTTCTCCTTCCTTCTTAAGACCACAAGCACCAAAATCCACCAACAAGGCTTAGATTGCTTCAATAACGGCTAGGGTTTCAATGAGAGGTGTTTTGGGAGCATAAGGGACGTTTTGGGACGACATAACATTGTTTAAATAGGGTGCAAACCCTTAGATTAGGGTTTTTGTCCAGACAACACCTACTCGTCGAGTCTGGGACCCGACTCGTCGTGTCCACGGCTTAAAACCCGCGTCCCATCCCGCTTCTACTCGGCAAGTTGGTCCTTCAACTCACCGAGTCTAAGGCCAAAATGCAAAATACATAGATAAAAATAAAAAGAAGAGCGTACCAAGAACCAGGTGCTACACAAACAACTAGAATACCTCCAGAAGCACCATGAGAAAGAGAGAAAGCATGAGAGAACGCGAGGTTACCCCAGAACGAGTGAACAAAAGAGAGGTCTATTAGCTCCTTCTTCGTTTCTTGAATAGCTAGAAAGTTTATCTTATATTTGATACAGAGAGATTTTATCCACGCCCGCTTCTCAAAAGATCCCGCTCCTTGGATATTAATAGATAAACAATTCATATCTAAATTTTATTAGATTGCTCCTCTTGAATAGATTTTTTCACATGATCAGAACAACAATTCATATTTAACCCAATACGCCCTCCTATAGCAATTGTATTTCGGGATTCAACCTCTATTGAGTCAGTGTTGAAAGAACCCTATGATAAAATATCATTCTCTCTTTGATTGAAATTTGAAAAACCAGGAGGATGAGATAGAGAATCATTCATCGATGGTATTCTCGACATGCGAATAAAACCACCTGAGAAACCAACCGGAGCTTGTTTATTAGAATTTTCTTTTTCATTTTGAAGAGACCCAAGATTACCAAATTAAGCAGGAACAAAGGGGGCAGTTATCGGAGCGGATAAAGCAGCGAATGCTGCTTGTGGTTCGGTTGCTACAGCAGGTTCTTCAGCACCAGCGGGTTCAACAACAGTGGTATTCAGAGCAGCACCAGAGGTCGAAACAGTTGGAGCAGTGGCTGGGGGGTTGACAACAAGTCCGGGGGCAACAAAAGAATGAACCTGTGAAGCAGCAGGCGAAGTTGAAGCACATCGATCATAGGAGCATGAGACAAAAAGTTTCCCATATCTAAATTCCCATTTTGCCCCTGAGGTGTCTCTTTGTTATTATTGTATTTTTTGCCATTACCCCAGCTGTTAAATCCTTTATTATATCATTGTTGACCTCATCTTTTTTCATTTTTTCAATAGCGTCGTAAATACCAGAGAGATCCGCTGAAACCTCATCATTCTTTTCTGAGCAGTAAGATTTTTCATCATTTTGTTCATTTTCTTGTAATTCACTCTCGGTAAAGCCTGGAGCGGTAAAATCATGATAAATATACCACATTTTATTTTTTTCCCCTTAACCATAATTAAATCCAAATTTATTTATGTTTATCTTTTCAGTTTTTTGAACTAATTACATTTTATACTAAAGTTGTCAAGATCAAGATTTTTATAAGATCGTTTTCTTTATACAAGATCGCGATCTAATATCGAATCAGATCGTAATCTTATCAAAATCATTTTAAAACATAAAAAATAAATTTTACTCCATCAGTTTTTATAGAACGGTAGATTAGTATATGTCTAAGATATAGAACCATAACTTTCTTATTAGTAACTCTTTGTTATACCTTGTTAGTCAAGTGGGTTAGCCCCAATTTGTCATCTGCCGGTTAACAACAAATAACTTAAAACGTAAATAATAGATATTAAATAACTCTTTTAACAATTAACAATTCAGTAAGGGTATTCTATGTAGTTAGTCCAATACAAAATAATTATAATTAAAAAAATTGCAAAAGTCATCGATTTTATTAAAAATGATTCAAAGTAAAATCGAAATCAATTTATTTAGAATCTTAGATAGGATTAATATTGTTTGATCGTATAATCAAAATCGTAATTTTAAGAACATTGTTATATACTATTACTAACTCATTATTAAGAATTGCCCGTTTACATTTGATTTGGACCTTGGCTAGAATCTTAAAACTTTGTTGATTCTGAGTTTCTGACTGGACAAAGTGATCAAAATATAGATTTAGGGGTGTTTGGTTTAGTTTTTCATAGTCCAAAACTCATTTTTGGAAAAGTTACAAAAAGTAAGATTTTTCTTACTTGTCCAAAAAGTTGTTTTTCCGTGTATCAAAACTCCAAAAATAGCTTTTAAAACTTGTTTTACCAATCATCTTTTGCTTATTTTTCTTTTTAAAAAAGCACTTTTGGTTGTGAAAATCTAAACCAAACACCCCTTCATCTAAAATTGGGCTAAGGTCCAAACAAGAGATTTACAATCTGGGCTTTCATATTGATCCAAAACATTTGGTCTCTTCCATTTTTAGTCGGAGCATCTTCATTCTTCAATGTTTTTTTATTCTTAAAAAAAAAATAAATAAAAAATTAAAAAAAAAAAACAAAAAGAAAAACCATATACTACATTAAAAAGCATCCATTTTTTTATCATTAGAAAATCAAACTTTTTCCAAAGATATAACATCTTCATCATTTCTTTAAGCTTCGAAATACGATTTCTTCCTATCAAATTAAAATTACAAGTTTACAAACTTAATATATGTGATTTTCTTAGATTGAATTACTTTTAGCCATAAACATGACATGGATCCCTCATTCCCTGTATTGCATTGTATCATTAATTTTGAATTTGAATTTATATGTGGCCAATACAATCATCAATTGTTCTAACAATGAAAAGAACGTGAAACTCAAGAAAAACTCTTTTAATATTCTATATCCTTGTTAAATTGCAGTAAATGATCAAATGACAATTTTGATCTATATAGTTTTAATCTTTCCGAATTATATTTTCATCCATAAATTTTTAATTTTTATATTACATTTTTGGTCTATGTAGTTTTAAAATTTTGAAATTATATTTTTAATTTATGTACTTTTTAACATGTAAGAAGGAAATTAGCAAAAAGCATTTTTGGTCCATATAGTTTTAAATTTGAGAAATTACATTTTTGGTCCCTAAAGTTTTTAGTTTGCATGAATTATATTTTTGGTCCGAATAGATTTAAGACAAAATTGAAAAAGTGGTCGATATGATTTCTTATTTTATGTAGATAGGTCTAAATTTTTATAAAGTTGTAGATTTGATCCTTTTTAGTCAGTTTTGTTGTAGTTTTAGTCCCTCTTCTATTGACTTAAACTATTTAGCTATTATTTTTTTAAAACAACAATTTTACATTCAATGATCATTTTTGCAGTTTTGCCTTTTTACCAAACTATAAATACCATTTTTGCATATCTCTTTTTAATTTTATTGGATTATTATATATTAATGTATATTATTTTTAATATATAATATTTATATATCAATAAATATTATTTTTGTAACATCCCAAAATACGAGGGTAAAAATTTCATTTTTATTATATACCAAACATTCATTCATTCTTAATTAAAACATTTAACCGTATATAAGGGTAAAACAATTATCAGAATACACTCCCCAAAATCAAGAATTGTAGAAAACACGGGTGTATGTGTAACACCCAGTTTTGAAAGTACTTGGTTGTGGTCTCGGAGGCCAAAGGGTAGGGGCGATTCGGTCTTTTATGGTTATCGGGTTTATTCGGAAGGTGTTAGACTTGGAGGTGTGGCTAGGAGTATAGGGTTTCCCGCCACCTTTTCGTGGATATAAAGTTCGTCGAAAGCGGACTTAGAACGAGGAAGTTATAGTAATTTGAAGTTGTTAGCAGAATTGGTCCTCGAATGGAAATGTTTGGCAAGTAAGTACTATGCATGCAAGGTGGTAGACGTGAGGGTACGCCCAGCGTATAAGGGTGAATCGACGCAGGTGCAGAGAGGTGTACGCCCAGCGTACGAGAAGTACGCACAACGTACGCTCAGATCCCTAAACCCTAATTTTTAGGGTATGTCACTATATAAAGAACATAACACCCTAGATGTCACACCCCAAAACTAGGAACGGAGGAAACGTTCTGGGGCGGAGGACGTCATGTATAATATCAACAACAATGTAAAGTAGTAAACAAGAAACAACATCGTCCATTGCATTAATAATATAATTATTATACAAATGTGTTCTATCAAATTTTGATAAACACTAAAGCATAAATCAAAATGAAAGATAAGTCTTGAACAAGCTCCATCTTCCTTTCTCCTTGCATCGGTACCTGTCTATGATGACCTGAGGATACCAAGACCTAACCGTTCTGAATGTAGTCTTCTACCAAGACCCAACTGTTCTGAATGTAGTCTTCTACCAAGACTTAACTGCTCTGAATGTGTGTCTCTTGTAAGAGTATGTATTTTCCCAAGTATAACTATCATTATCCAAAAATATAGTCTCTACATTACTGTGCGTCGTGTGAATGTTCACGAAGTGAATGTAATGGGAAAATGAAATAGTACTATGGTGTAGTGCTATAAGAACTACTGTCGTACTAACTACCTTAAACCGGATTTATATTAAGGCATTATATGATAAATTGCACCATACTATCGACTAGTAACAACGACATAATGAATGGTCGTAATAACGGAATGACGTTTGGCACCCGCAGACCTGCAGGTCTGGCTATAGCTAGCAGCAAGGTGTAGGATTGTCAATCCAGTATAGATCTATACGCAAACTCACGCTCTCCCTCCAAGAGAATTCTGGCTACAACTCGAGCCATGACATTTAAGTCATGCTCCGATTTAAATCACAATAATTAACGTATTCTTGTATATGTACTGTAATGAACTGGTCTAGCTGTAATGTAATGAACTGTTCTAGATGTAATGTACTGAACTGTTCTAGATGTAATGTACGTGCTCTCTACCTAGCAAGTATAGTAATGTAATCGTTCTAGTATAGTTGTATATGTTCTCTTCCTAGTATAGTTGTATATGTTCTCTTCCTTGTATAGTTGTATATGTAATGTACTGTAATGTTCTAGAAAGTATTGACTCATGAATGAGCTGACTCATTGTATGATATCGCGTTCTAGTAATTGTTCTAGTATCTTCCTAAACTACCCATATGGTAGTTTACTAGTAATCTATCTGGTACGTATGAACATGGATGTATACCCTTGCTACCCAAGGGCATATGTAGAACTGGAAGGACCTTTTATGACTATATATGTACACATGATATATAACTAATATTTAAACGACTTTCGGACGAATACCCGATATCCCACCAGACCACATCTCAAGCGCGAAAAGGAAATAGGGTGGATAGCCTTCCTAAGTCTTTTAAACATTTCTTATATAACTATACATATAGAGGCATGCAATTTATAATATAAAAGCATAAATAAGTTTTGTAAGACATTTGAAACATAAATATTATTTTAAGAAAAGATCGACTTGATGTCAATCTATAAAACAATTTGAAGGCATAAGTTTGATAAAGCAGTTTAAGTATAAGGAAACATTTGTTTGAAACATAGTTGTAAATAAGTTTGAAAGGAAATGTACAGAGTAAGATGCACAGTGTAATAAGGAGTTTAAAACATATAAAATGTTTATAAAAATCATTTGAAGGAAACTGTTTGGTAAAACGGCTAATGAGTAGCCAAATCATTTGAATGATGTATATTAATCACATGTGATTGATGTAATAACTAGCATAATTCTACTTATTAATCACATGTGATTGATATAATAACAAGCATGTTTCTACTTGTATCCCCCCATAAAACATTTAATAATAGTTTAAAACATTAGTTAAGGGGTATGAACTCACCTGCAGTAAGTGACTGGAATTGAACGGACTGTTATCGTACGGAAGGATCGGACAAGTGCTTGGTGTCAAGTGAAGACTTAGACACACACAATGATCCTAATTACATATGAAAACATATGTATATAAATAATTAGTGATTAAAACACTAATTATACAAGTAATAACATTTAAGCGCGAGGAAAACACTTTTGGTCAAGTGCTAGGAGGCTAATGGGTTGCAACAAAGGAGTGCAATGCCCCTAATGGAAGTTTAAGGTCAAATGACCATATTCATTGGAGTTTACGGCCCAGGGGAGTAAACTCCTGGCCGTAAACTCTCAAGCAAGGCTCTAAATGGTGCTTAGAATTATCACAACTCTAGTGGGGAATTGTTTCAAGGCTATACAAGTGTTTGGGTACCATATGAACTCCTTTGGGGAGTTTACGGCCCATAGACCATATTCCCTTGGAGTTTACGGCCGTAAACTCCCTTGGGAGGGTTTATATGGTGCTTTCTAACCTCTAAATTAACTAGGAACAAATCTAGGTTTTGGTACTTGGCTTTAGAAGAGTTTATGGCACATTTGGCACCATTTTATGGAGTTTACGGCCCTGGAACCTTTTGGGCCATAAACTCCCTCAGTCATGGGGTTCTAAGTGTTTTAACTAGTCCATAACTCATTTAGGTACATGCCCAAATTGTCTCTTGGCTTAAGGAAGGATTTAGGGTGTCATTTGACCCCTTTAAAGGAGTTTACGGCCCAAGAACTACTCTTGGCCGTAAACTCTTCCACACTTGTGTTTCCATGAGTTTTCTAGGTTCTAATCACTTTAGGGTATTTGTATAAAATAGAGTCCAAGCCTTAGGTAGTGTTTCAAAGCATTTTGGCACTTCAAACTTGGAGTTTACGGCCTAAGAAGCTCCTTGGCCGTAAACTCCCTTCTAGTCATGGATCCTAATTGTTCTGTGGTATAAGGCATGAATTGGAGGCTTCTAGTTCGAGTTCTAAAGCTTTGAGGGTCATTTGAACCCTTAAGGACCTTAAAATGGAGTTTACTCCCCAAGAACGTTCTTGGGCGGTAAACTCCCGGATCTCTTATATTTGACCTACAATCTATGTTAATAGATATAAAACAAGCATTAAAACACAACTAGAGAAGTGTACTCACGATTTGGGATAAAAACCCGAAGATCCGTGAGAGAGAATTTGGCTTTTCTCTAGTTGGAATTGTGAATAATGAATGAATTTAGTTCAGAAATCTATTTATAGTCCTGAAATATTTTTGGCAGAAAATATTTTTATTCCTGGAACGAACTCTAATGTCCTAGAGTCTTGGAATAATAGTGTTGCACAAAACCCTAGTGCACCCACTCTCTTAATATCTCCTTAAGTGTAAAATCCTGAAAACTGCCAAACTTATACTCGAAATCTGAGTTTTACATTGTAACTGATCTACATCTATTGGCTTGATATGGTTTGTTCAGAATGGAAATTTCGGGTTGTCACACTAGATATCCGCATCCCTCTCATCTTTAGAAAGCCACCACGAAACCCTAATCCTCCCTTGAGTGTTCTTGGAGCTTTGGAGGCCATTAGAGAGCATTTTGGTGTTGTGAAGCCATTTTTCAAGCAAGTGAAGAGTATAGCAAGGTGGTGGATCAAAAGGGAAGCAGTAGATCCAAGATTGTGGTTCCATTTCAGATCATTTTGAGGTGTAAAGTCAGAAACTTTCCTCAAGTATGCTTAGATATATGTTAATGGAGTTTTTGGACCTTTTAGGTCCCCAAGAATGGACCTGTATGACTCAACTCGTTTCTAGGTCTAGGGTTGCCACCCTTAGTGTCATATGAGCCCCATAAGCAAGAAAGTTTCAATATTTAGGGTTCACTTGTGACCATGCATGAGAACTAGCCCTTACCATGGGAGTTTGTTGTCACATTTCAAGTTTGGACTCTTTTGGTGGGTTGCAAGCCACCAAGTAATCAAGTTTATGGATTAAGACGTTGAACAGGACTTGGATCTGTAATTGTAGCTTTTGGAATAGAGTATTAAGCACTTAATGGGAAAAGTAGCTTAACAGAGGAGTACGATGGGTTTACATGCAGGTACGCGCAGTGTACACCACCTTCAGCCAGTACGCTTAGCGTATAGAGGAGTACGCCCCGCATACTCATCAGTTATGGGCTTGGTGTGTTTTGGGCCTCGGGTTGGGCCAAGCAGTGGACTTTGGGCCTTTGGACCTTAGTGGGCCATCAAATGTCAGATGTTTTGGGCCAAGAATATGTTCGGGATTAGGGTAAGGCCTATTAAAGGGATTAGGCCCAATTTAGCAAATTAGGCCATTAGTGGGCCACTAGTGGGCTTGGAAACCCTACCTAGTGTTGGGCCTTTTTGTATTATGGCTTTAGGCCTTAGATATTGACCAAGTTAGACTAGGGGTAAAATGGTCAATTTACCCTAAGTAGGATTATTGAATTGGTCTAATTGTCACTTTGGGTAATGGTAGCTCGGGGAGTCGAGAGACTAGCAGTTCGGGGATCCGCTGACTAGCAACGAGAGGTTTATTCGTAGGGTTCAAGAGTCAGCTTGTGAGGTGAGTCTCCTCACTGTTTGTATGGGTCTAAGGCACCAATGTCGGCTCATTTAGCTTATGTATGGTAGGAAGACTCGGAAGTTAGCCCTAGGCAATATGTATGAAAGACTAGGAGGTGGCTCCTGGCACACTGTATGCTATTATGTATGAAAGACAAAGAGGTGGCTCCTGGCACACTGTATACTGATTAGCTAAGTAGAGTAGTATGTATGCTAGTTGTCTTTATGATGCTTGCATGGAAGAACCGGAGGTGGCTCTTGGCACTTGTCTGTAAGACCGAAGGGGTGGCCCCAGGCTTGGCAAGAAAGATCAAGTGTGGCCCGTGGCATAATGGCCAGACTATGTTTGACGCATAGCACCTTACTTGATTATGGATATGTTTGATATGTATGGCTTACAATATATATGGCATGTATGGCCCAGTTGATATCTATGGTATGTGGTATTTGGGGAACTCACTAAGTTTCGTGCTTACGGTTTACAGTTTTGGTTTTAGGTATCTTCAGTTTTCAAGAAAAAGGAGATCGGGATGATCGCAGTGCATTCACCCATGTTATTCCGCATTATGTGATCTTTGGGATTAGACTCTGATAGTTTTTTTAATTGAAAATTTTCAATGTCTGGAACAAAGTTATTAAAGGTTTTCTTATATTAAAAATGAAACTTTTGGCCTTAAATTTTGGGGTGTTACAAGTTGGTATCAGAGCCTTGGTTTGAGGGATTCGGGCACACTCTCAGGTGTGTCTAGACTCAAACTGAGGACTTGGTATGAAAATTTTCAAAAGGAAAATCACTTTTATAAAAGAATTTTAAAAGGAACTTGAAAAGAGAAAAGAACTTTAAAAAGAAAAGGGTATGATGTGTGCAATCGGCCGAGCTCAAGTAAGTGGTTACCAAAATACCAATACATGTTTGTTATGTAATATGGCATGATTATGTGATTCACATGCTAGATTAGAGCAAAGGATCTAGGTGAGATGCATTTGTATGCTTATATGAGCTTGTAGATTTGCATGATCGAACTGATCAGTCAATAGTAGGATGGCTTTTTTATCTTATGCCTGATTGTACGAGCCTTGAATTACATGTTAGTATTGATTCCTGACAAGAGGATAGAATGGTTTAGTTGGTTAGATTTTCCATTGTTTGAATTCTGCTTGCTTTGTGCTTTGTGGGACTCTTAGTAATGTGAGTTAGCTACTAAGTGAATATGCTAAGTCACATGGGGCACAGGTTGGATAATCTCAGAGTAATGAACTTGACCCTATTGCGCAGCTCTTGTCTGAGTCTAACCGTTCTAGGGATGAGTCTTTTACTCGAAGGATTATCTGATCTCTATTGCATGTGGCTATATTCATAAGGTAGATAGTTGACATTACTGGGAATCTTTCAGCAGCTGAGGACTAAGTGGGTTCGGGAACCTTGGGAAGCCTAGGATGAGAGTAGCAGAGAGCAGTAGTAGTAGAAGGGACTTGGTAAAGTTGAAGCAATCCTTGAGGAAAGTATGGGAAGATGTGGAAGGTGGTATGGGCCTGTAATACTGAAAGCATAGGATCCGTACTCGATTCAAGGAGGGTCGAGATAGAACCAGAGAACTTGTAGTATGTGAGACCTTCTGAGGTTACGTATGACCCTGACGATTATGTGTCTTGTTTCAGAATGGTGATGATTACGCGACACGGAGGAGGAGGTTCAGGGTCAAGTCAGGTTCAGGATTAGGTTCGGGATCAGGTGCCGAGCCAGTTGATGAGGGACTACGTGACTTCATTGCTTCTGAGATCACTAGAGGTATCATTGAGGCGACCCCGGTGATTTTCAGGTCGATCAAGGAAGGGATTATCGAGCAGATAGAGGGTCGCCTCAGGTCGTTCAGGAGTGATTGGGCATCTAGCCAGTCAAGGGCGCTCACACTGTCCTTTTATGACTTCAGGGGATGTGGTGCGACAAACTTCCACGGGTTGAAAGACCCCATAGTTGCCAGGAGATGGATTGCAGACATGGAGTTTGCTCAGTTGATTAGCTTCTGCCCTGAGGGGTCGAAGGTCCGATATGTTGCGGGATTTTTAAGAGACAGAGCCAGAGATTGGTGGGATTCGGTTTGAGACTCACTGGGAGCCTCAGCCATTGAGGCTATGACTTGGTCAGACTTGTGCCCCGGTTTAGGGTAGAGTTCGCGCCGACTGTGGAGCTTTAACAGTTGGCCAGAGAATTTCTCGACATGAGGCATGATATGTGCATATTTAGTTCATATTAAGTATAGATTTTTATTCATTTATTAGCTAAATTATTGCATTTTATGGACAAAAGGTACTTAAAAGTGTTTGAATTATATTTTCAGTCCAAAAATGAAGCTCGGAAGCAGAAGGAAGCAGGAGAAGCGGTTGAGAGATCAAGAATGGAACAAAGAAGAAAAACACCAAAAATAACACCTACTTGGCGAGTAGGGTCGACTACTCGGCGAGTCCGATCGAAGAATCGAGAAGATAATGACTCGGGATCCCAGAGACTTATCACAATACGGGGACTGAGAGATGGACTCGACGAGTAGCCACCTGACTCGACGAGTCGATTCGTATATATAGAGATAACTCCTCAGAACGATGGGGGAGAATTCTGGAACGATTCAAAAGAGTTTAGTTGCGATTGAGAAGGCAGAAAAACCCTAGAAGACGACGAGAGAAGCTAGAATTCAATCCCGAAGAAGAATTGAGGCAAAATTTCATCATTCCACTTATTCTTTTGTTTTATCATTATGGTTAAACAATTTGACTCTGTTTGCTTGCTGTTATTTACTTCAATTATGAGCTAAAACCTTTAGACTTCTGTTTGGGGATACAAAGTTGACAATATGGTTTGATTGATTAGTAGGATTAATTCTAATTTGGTGAATTTTTGTTATTTTAGCTTGCTAAAGAACCTTGTGTGTGAATAATAATTAGATTTCTGTTAATAGGAAGATAATTGATTAGCATGAACATCTATTGATTATTAACCTCATATGATATGTGATCACTATGCCATATGTCTAGGATTAATGAATATGAAACTAGAGTTAATAAGAGAATTGAGTAAATTCATGTGCAAGCTTGTGTGATGACCATCAACAAGAAGTTAATTAAAAGATTAAATTAGTTAACTATTGCAAGTCTAAATTAACCCGAATAATTAATCTAGTAAATCTAATTAAATTAGACAACTGGCCACTGTTTAAGTTAGTTTATTTGCTAAGGATTAGTGTAGTGAATGCGAATCTAATCGCTTGAATTGGTAACCAACGAAAGAATTAATCCATTGCACCATTACCTTGAAATCAACCATAGAATCAACTAAGTTGAACTAAACAGAAGTTCCCTTCCATTTATTGAATCTAGTTAGTATTTTGTTTTCTAGTTTTTAAGTAAGTAATAGTTAGTAAGTTTCTAGTCTTGTAAAACTAGATAAAACCCCTACTTATTAATTAACTTAGATAAAATTAGTTTTTAATTTTAATTTACCGTTCCCTGTGATCGATACCCTGCTTATTTAACTATACCACAATTGATAGGTTCACTGCCTTTTGTGTGTTATTTGATAATTAAAAGTAGGTTTAAAACTAAGTGAGTTTGCACACATCAAGGCACATGACAGAGACAATGGCGTAGATTACCGCCAAGGTCCGGGAGAGGGCCTTGTTGGTGCCTCAGTATGTGGGAGATGAGGAGATGTAGAAGACCTGCTATCATGACATGTTGAAAGATAATATTCGGGAGCATGTCAGCTACTCGACATGCCCGACCTTGGATTCTATGATTGCCAAGGTAAGGGAGAGGGAGATTGATTTGAATCATGTTAAGAAGAGGAGGTGAGATCAGTTGTATACTTTTGAGGGTCCTGGGAAGAGGCCCAAGACTTTAGATCAGTGATTGGTAGGTCGCCAGGGGCGAAGTCAGTGCAGCACGTGCAAGAAACTGCACGAGGGAGTTTGTCGTTCCAGGGGTTCAGGCTGCTACAAGTGTGGCAGGGATGGTCACGTTAGCAGGGACTGCCCACAAGGGGTAACCCATTATGTTTTCACTGCGATCAGGTAGGCCACAAGAAGGCTGACTGCCCGACGATGAGGGGAAAAGCAGGGAGTGTGTCTGCCCCGACTACTTTGAGGATTACGGATGGGCGAGAGGGTAGGTCCTTGTAGTGATAGAAGAGGGAGATCTGGATTACAACAGGCAATGTTACAGGTACATATCAATTGCCCTTTTCGATTCTATTTGTATTATGGTTGTTCTTGCCTCAATCTTGGGTAATAGTATGTATGAGTTATCTCCCTGCTTGTATTCGGATTGTATTTGCGAAAAATGTCATATGCCAATAGCATATCAGGAATTATTAGTAGCTAGTGTAAGGTCATTTCCCTTTTTCTAGTTTGAAGGGTTTAGTTTTTTCTCGGTTATGGCCGAGATCAGTTCAGGAGCAGCATGAGAAATCTGCGGTCAGGGTTCAACAGGATGGTTATCCACCATCGTAGGATTTGGTGAAGTTCGGTCTTTTTGCTAGGATAGCTTTTGGAAGCACCAAGAGAAGCATTCTATCGCTAAAGAAGTTACTCTGAGCATCGGATAATTGGACTTTAAGGTTAAAAGGGACATCATGTGAAGCTTTTGGGGTCATTAGTGTTGGGATTTTAGAAAGCTTTCATCTAGTCTTCAGTGATTGCACAATCTTTTGAGTGGGATAGTGATGGGTTGCTAGCAAGATTAAGCGTTTGTAGTTAGCATGTCTATCATGTAAGGAAGGAAGGAATGGGAATCCTCCAATTATCGCGTGACGTGAAGACTTAGTCAAAGCTAATTGGGGGAGAAACGATCATGTACTTAGAAGCAAGAGCGGTTTTGAAAATGGGATAAGTTTCACATCCTTGTTAGGAAGAAAGACGGCCCAAGCGGCTGTGCGGATTGAGGAAAGTGTGAACTGGAAGTTTGGAAAACATGCCAATAGTGAGATCGCATTCTCGGATGACTGATAGCAGGATTTAGAAAATTAGGTTGGGAATTTCAGTCAGGACATGAGCTCCGCTTAGGATTCTAGATCATGCTTGTATGCTCTATTATGGGTGTGTTCAGATTAGTAGTCAGCGAAAGACCATGGTCAGTGGTTGAGTAATAAGGAAAGTGATATAAGACTAGGGGATAGCCATAGCATTCACTAGTAGCCAGTCGGTGGGGGAAATGTTGTAAGACTACGGGATAGCTGTAGCATTCACCAGTGGCTAGATAGCATGAGAAGTGTGGCAAGACTGTGGGGTGGGTCGTAGCTTTAGTTAGCCGATAGTGTAGAAGTGTTGTAAGACTATGGGGTGGCCCGTAGCGTTCACTAGTGGGCAGATAGAGTAAGAAAGTTGTAAGACTGCGGTGTGGCCCGTAGCATTCATATATCAGTATAGTAAGACTGTGGGGTGGCCTGTAACATTGGTATGGCAAGACTGCGGGGTGGCCCGTAGCACTCGTTACTTACCTAGTAGTATATTGGTATATTAAGACTATGGGGTGGCCCATAGCATTCATTAGTGGTCAGTTGATACGGGGGCGTAAGACTGAGGGGTGGCCCGTAGCGTTCGTCGCTCCCTATTCGGCAGTAAGAATGTATCAGAGGCGTGATTCACTGGTGGATTTCTTTAGATGGTTTAGACTAGGTCAAGGCAGCCCGCACGGATGTGACTAGGCGGCGGTATGATTGGGTTCAGGAAGCGATATGTCATTGAAGACCAGGTGTGATGTAAGACTACAACAATTCTAGTAGCATTCACCTTTTTGTAGTAGATTTGGTAGCAATGTGGATATAGTAGTTTGCGATGACCGAAGTTCCTTCAATAGTCGCAGGGAGCGACCGAGAAAGTGTTCATTGGTTCGGTACCAGGTGGAATCTGGTATTTCTAGTAGTCGACAGGTAAGTTTGGACCCAGGAGGTCTCGGTTCACCTGGAAAGCGGATAAGAGACAACAGGATCTTCGGGCAGGAGCAATGATAAGAGAATTTGTGCATGGAATAGTTAGTCGACCGAGAGGTGCTGAGTCATTCACAACAAGATTAAATAATCTCAGAGTAGGCGAATTGACTCTGTTGCGCAACTCTCATATGAGTCTAACCATTGTAGGGATGAATCTCTTACTCGAAGGATTATCTTACCCATTCACTAGGATGGGTGTTAGGCATCGAGTCAGAGTAGGTCGGAGCTTTCACTGGGTAACAGCGAAGGGACTAGCACTGTGAGTTGCTGGAGATTTGGTTACAGCGGAGGATCTGTGTGACAACCGTCAAATTTGGGTCAAACTCAAAGTCAAATAAAGGCCTGCTAGTCGAAAACAGATTTCGACTTCGTATGATTTTTCTATGATTTTCTAAAAAACAGTACAGAAAAGTTAAAACTAGTTAAACAGCTTTCAATTTATTAACACTTTGTAACATGTTGAGCAAAGTGTACAACAATAAAATTATATGTTGAATATATTTCTTATTAGTTTAATATCACAGACAGAAATAGTCATTCATGATAAGATTTTCACTCACTACAACCATGTATAATAAACTATAATAGGTATAGTTTATGGTTCCTTACACTATAAATACACTACAAAAAGGGGTTCAGTTACACTACAGAAAAGGTTTTTCATTCACTCTAAACGTAAACTCATTAACATAAATTGTGAAACACTACTTCATTGTACTCTTAGAGTCCGGGTTAAAATTCATGTAAGTTATAACCAGAGTCTCTTGTAGGAGATCGTGATAGTTGTATATAGATTTATATTGTGATTGACAACCCACACCCAAGTTGCTTGCAACTGCTCGGCCGACAGGTCAGGGGTGACAAATGTCATAACATTTTGACGCCTGAAGAACGTCACAGCAGGTCTACTATGTCATAGTATGGTTATAACGACTCACATAGGGAGATAACGATACATATAGTTTACGGGACTTCTTATATTAAGAAGGGTTTTATTTATGTAAAATTTCATGTACCACCATAAGTATGGAAAATACTTGTACATTTCAGTCTTTGAGTTTTAAGACTACAAAACATTTTATAAGGAAAATATTGGATTTTTCTTAAACAAACACTACATTTACAAATAGCAGATTTCAACTCTTCATACAAAAGCTTATGAACTCACCAACTTAATTGTTGACACTCTTTCAAAATTACTTGTATTATCAGGTAATCAATACATTTTGCCATTATAATCGATTTTGAAACATGTACTCTTATGAAACTATGTAACTTTCTCGATTATATTTACAATGGTTGTATTTACTTTGAGCACTATTATACTCCTTGTTGTGATACTATACATGAAGTCCTCCACCCCTGGACGTTTCTGCCATCCTTGGTCTGGGGGTGTGACAGATTGGTATCAGAAGCATTGTTTATAGTGAACTCAGTATATCAACCCATTAGAAGATATACAACTATAAATACAAAGGGACCGAAGTGCTCCGAATAAAAGTATACTTTTAAAAATATAAGTAATTTTATGAGAAGTATACGAATATACATACATGTATACTAGAGAAAGTATTACAAGAAGAACAATACAAAGGTATTTAGATATTGGACACTGCAATCAAACCTGGACAGTTATGTAATCATATCTAGAATAAATATAGCCTGGTCAACTATATTTATTTGAGATACGACCAACATGTGTTTGGGAGTGGTAGTGGTGTTGCAACAAGTCTAAATCTTACCAACTCTACATACAAAGGAAACTTTAGAATCAAACATACAGTTAAAATACTATAGGACTATTTTAGGCACTATAAATAACTTATGTCAAAACTAAAAGGCCCTTACTAGTAGATTTATAATTACTGAGTGTATACGTTAAGGTTGTATATAGTTGAGATTTTATAGACCTAGAATTGGTGATTTTCGCTCTACTTCTTTTCCTTATTTGGATGTGGTCTTAGAGTAGGATCACTTATTCGAGGGTCTATTTAATCTTAAGTTATATACAACTTGTATACACTGCGTGATTATAGGAGGACCCGGTAAGGGTCACCCACAAGATAAAATTCGCTTTATTTAAACTCATATATTCTTCAGACACTCCCGTTCTCGCAAAAACAACATAGATAGATATAGCCACTCCACCATAACAACCAATAGAGGAGTCAAGGAAGAAAGAGAAGAGGTCCGTCAAGAGGATTCTGAGAAGGGATGAGCAGAAGAGAGAGACACCGGAGTAATTACTACTGAACCATACCATAGAAAGATCAGACATAAGAAACTCGCTCGGACATTCGGGGTCTGACCCAACATTGCGAAATAAGGGAGATCAGTAACAAAGCCTGAAGCAGGATATAACAAAGATTCAACACGCCTACGGGGGACAAGAATACCATAAGGATGCCCAGAGACAACAAATCTCTGTAACTAAACCTAGGATAAACATATCATGAACATAAGATAGAGAAACCAACTCACTAGACATGCGAAGATACCAAGCACTGTATGCATCACACTAATAATTAATGAAGTAATACAACCTAGTGAGTTAGTAATTGCACTGCTCACACTATGTGTTGGGTTTTTCTCGTCTTTCATGACAAGTAGTAACAATTTATTCAATTCACAGAAATTCATTCGAAGGTAACCACTGCTAATTCATAAGTCTATTTTACACAGACCTCTGTTATGAATTGTTTTCAAAAAACTATAAAAGTCGGAACATGATATGCTCAGAACTAAGCTAAACTTAGTTTGATAACTCTCGACGTATAGCCACTACTAAAGACTCTCATCTTGTAAACCTTATGGTTAAAAGATGCTTTCTTCGTAGACATATAGGGTGCGATCATACTAGCACTAATGCACCGAATCCTATCTGAACTCCCCAGCTACGCATGCTTGGGCCAGAATAGTACTAGGATGGACAAACTTAACACTCGTACGAAACTTACTTCTACCCACTACCATAACCCCATCTTAGGAATGTTTAGTGGGAAACATTGTGTGACATCCCCAATTTCACGGCCAGAAAAGACCGATTTGTTTATGCTTTGTTTTTAAAATCAGAGTAATCATTTAAAGAAAACTGTTGTGGAATTTGTCCCCAAAACAAAATATGATAAAAATTTATCAAAGCATTTCTTAAAGAAAAGTATTTTCAGTATATAACAAAATCTCGGGATGTCATGTTCCGATACAGACCAAAAGCATAAACAATATAAAATAGACCTTACAATAGTTATTTATAACTACTGATCTATAATACAAAATCTCGTCAAGTCCACCAACTTATACTCTGGTGTCATTACCTGTAATGCAAAGAAAACTGAGAGGGTCAGGCTTGGGAGCCTGGTGAGCATATAGGGTTTTCAACCCACAATAATATAATTATTATATTCAATCATCAAACAATCAGCCCAATTGCCCACCCCATTATCTCCTTTTTATTTCTTAAAGATTACCCTAAGAATCAACTATTCCTTGTTCATTTATTCCTGAGGATTTACCTAAGCAATTGGCATGAAGTCCATTGCTGCCAAAGTTTATCTATCAGATACTAAATCCATAGCTATCAGGCGCTAACTCCATAGTCACCAACGTTTACTCAACAGGCACGAAGTTACATCGTCACCAAGGTTTATCAAATAGGAACGAAGTCGCATCGTCACCAAGGCTTACTCAACAGGAACGAAGTCACATCGTCACCAAGGTTTATTAAATAGGCACGAAGTCGCATCATCACCAAGGCTTACTCAAAAGGCACTACATATGATAGTCAATAGAGTTTACACAATAGGCACTAAGTCTCACAGTCACCAAATTCATCTACCCATGTTCTACCCAACATATTTGTAGATATAAAATACATATACGATTTAAATCATTAAAAACCTGTATAAAACATCCATTCCACACCCATCTCAAATAAACAAACAATATATAACACATAGCACGTATTTCATAGCAAATACTTCATATTTATGTGTTAGAAGAAAGTAACTACACACTCACTTGATTAGAAGATGAACGCACAACACTACGGCTTGTAGAAGTAGTATTATTCGGTTAAACTAGGAGATCTTCACAAAAACCGGTCTTCTCGCGGGCAGAGCTTTGGCTCGGAAATTTCACTTCTTGGGATCTTCGGGGCTTCGGGACTTGCTTCAGGGCTCAGGAATGATACCGGGGCTTCGGAGTATTTCTTGCATGAAAATCGAGGCAAAACGTGAGAGAGAGAAGAGAAAATGAGCAAAGGAATCGGCAGCCCTCGCACCCTTTATATAGGGTCTGATCTTCGGACTATGTTGGGCGTAGTCTTCTGTTACGCGGGGCGTAACTTGGATAAGAGGGCCACGTGGCGAGGTCTCGGTGGTTGATGGTGGCTCTCCCTCGGACCACATAAGACCGAGGTACGTTGGGCGTATTTAAAGGTTATGCGGGGCTTACCCTTCGGATCAGACCGGTGACTCCTCCCTTCGGATAATATCCGAATTTATATTAAAATTTAATATCTTAATTATTTAATAAACTTCAAAAATTCATATCTTCCTCATACGAAATCCGTTTTCGACGTTCTTTATATCCACGCGTAGGTAACACTAAGCTCTACAACTTTCGTTTAGACTCTGTCGGCTGATATTGAATTTATTTTTATTATCTATTTTTAGTGGGCCGGGACAGGAAAACTCCGTTATAAATTCATAACTTCTTCATCCGACGTCCGTTTTTGTCTGTCTTTTTATCATTGCACTACTAATAACGAGATATTTGATTCTCGTTTAGATTGCTTTGACCAATAATCACTCGATCTCAAGTTCGAGTTTCGGGCTGCATACTGCTAAGCTGGAACTTAGAAAAATCCTAACTTCCTCATACGAAGTCAGATTTGTGCGTTCTTTTTATGCACGCTCACGGTTTAACGAACTCTATGACTTACTTTTAGATCGCTAAGGCTAAATATCGCTCTAACGTAAATTCACGATTTATGTCACGTTGTGTCGTACCGGTTCTGTCGCGAAACTTCGACAGGTCATAACTTCTTCATTTTAACTCGGATTTCGGCTTTCTTTATAAGTACAGAATCCTTGTAACCTATACTACAACTTAGCTAAGATTATTCATTCTAAATAATCTTCTATTAAAAAGTAATTTTTGACTCTTATCGCCTCTAAATTGACTAGCCCTGATCTACGGGCGTTACAATTATCACCCCCTTAGGATGATTATGTCCCGGAATGATCAACGAAATAGGGATTGTAAAATGATTCCAATCTTCTTACTTAACTCAGATGTTACATCGAACTTGGTCCTCTGGACCATGTAACCAATTCATCATAGTCGGACTCAATTTAATATGACCACTAGGGTCGGAATAACCATCATCCTACTAGCCATTACCGAAACAAGGGTAATGACATAGTTGATTAAAACGAAATCAATTAATAGATTCTTGGTAACCTCGTGACTTTCCCTGATCCAAGTACGAGTCCTATGCTTCCAGTAGTATAGATCTCTACTACTATTCACACCTACTCATACTCGTCCCAAGTATTGTCTCCCAGTTAACCAAGTCACCATACATAAATCATATAATCATTCAACACATCAGATAACAAAACCAGGATTTATATTAATTCTTGAAACGATTACACAAAGGTTCAACTTCATCCTATACTATGCCTCTAATAGGCTACACTTCCTGATACAGACTTTATATATTGATATGAAGTCTTCATCTTTTAATCCTCCCATCGTAATCTGCTTCGTCGAGGAGCATGTGGAATGCCCTTGGCTGTGGCGGTGCGTTTTTCTTTGGGAGGTCTCTAGAAATATTCCCTTCTTCGTTACATATGTAGCACACCTTCTTGTTACTTGCACATTTGTTGGCGAAATGGCCTGTCTTCCCACATTTTTAGCAGGTCGTCTCCTCGCTACACTTCCCGAGGTGTTTCTTTTTACACTTCTCACACCACTAGCTTCATCTCTTCCTCCAAATTTCGAGAATTTGGTTTCTTTGTTGATCATTGAAAATCCTTCATGTTTCCTTTTCTCTCCAACTTCCGCTCTCTTTAGACCCTTTTCTTTTATTTGGGTCTCAACATTTTTGGCTGCCCAGATGGTGGCTTTCAGAGTGGTTTCTAGCTTGACTATCGGATCAAAGTCCGCTGGTAATCCATTGGCAAACTTGTTGACCTTGGAAAGTTCAGTTGGAATTAGGTATTGAATAAGCTTCATCTTCTCTGTAAAGCTTGTAGCATATTCAGTGACGCTCAATTTTCCCTTCTTCAGGTTCTGGAACTCATTGTTGATTTCCAGAAGATCCTGCTCAAAGCAGTATCGCATTTTCAGTTGCACCATGAACTCTTCCCAATACATCTTGCTAGCTTCCTCCTTGGGCATCGAACCAGCAGTAACTTCCACCAGATCAGTACTCCAGATTTTAACAGAGGAATTGCAAGAGCGGTCTTTTGTGTGTTGCTACACTCACAACTTTCAAACATTGTCTCCATCTCGGAGATCCAGTCCATGACTTGCACCGATTTCGGGCTCCCAGAAAGACACGGTGGTTTGGATGCCATGAAATCCTTGTACTTGCATCCACGTCCGTTATTTCCTCCATCCTGGTTGTTTCGGAGAACTATTGGTGGGTTGGCTTGCCAACGGTCCCACTGTAGTTCCCTCCTTCCGAATGCCCTCCATTTACTTCGGGCTCTTCCACTTGAATTGTTACTTCTTCACAATTCCGTCGAAGCAACCACTTGGTCTCCTCTATTTGACGATCCAACATCGCCTGCATCATTGCTTGTACACCAGCCATCGTCATTGGCTCAGGTGTTGCAGCTACAACATGTATTTGCTCAATCACTGGTGGTTGATTCCTATTCTCATTTGCATTTCCAACTCCGCTTCTAGTTCTTGCCATTTTTGAACTATACACCAAATAAGGTGAATTTAGATCCTCATTCACGATATATACATATATCATCCTTATCACTCCGAAACATTTACATGCTAGTTCTAATATCGTAGACATACGCTTAGAATCCTAAACACATAAGGTTTCCCGATTCGGTCGGCAACAGACCATAGATCCGAACAAATAATATCATATATGGCAACATATAACATTTAGCACATAAAAGAATTTTAGGCAATTCTCCTAAAATAAACTAGTGCTCGTGTCTAAAATATAACAGACACACATCTCACAATCTTCACTTAGCATTCTAAGTTTAAGTCTAAAAATTTCCTACAAAATTCCTAGTTCGCTTAAACTAATGCTCTGATACCAACTGTGACATCCCCAATTTCACGGCCAGAAAAGACCGATTTGTTTATGCTTTGTTTTTAAAATCAGAGTAATCATTTAAAGAAAACAGTTACAGAATTTGTCCCCAAAACAAAATATGATAAGAATTTATCAAAGCATTTCTTAAAGAAAAGTATTTTCATTATATAACAAAATCTCGGGATGTCATGTTCAGATACATACTAAAAGCATAAAAAATATAAAATAGACCTTACAACAGTTATTTATAACTACTGATCTATAATCCAAAATCTCTCGTCAAGTCCACCAACTTATACTCTTGTGCCATTACCTGTTATGCAAAGAAAACTGAGAGGGTCATGCTTGGGAGCCTGGTGAGCATATAGGGTTTTCAACCCACAATAATATAATTATTATATTCAATCATCAAATAATCAACCCAATTGCCCACCCCATTATCTCCTTTTTATTTCTTAAAGACTACCCTAAGAATCAACTATTCCTCGTTCATTTATTCCTAAGGATTTACCTAAGCAATTGGCACGAAGTCCATTGTTGCCAAAGTTTATCTATCAGATACTAAATCCATAGCTATCAGGTGCTAATTCCATAGTCACCAAGGTTTACTCAACAGGCACGAAGTCACATCGTCACCAAGGTTTATCAAAAAGGCATGAAGTCTCATCGTCACCAAGGCTTACTCAACAGGCACGAAGTCAAATCGTCACCAAGGTTTATCAAATAGGCACGAAGTCGCATCGTCACCAAGGCTTACTCAACAGGCACTACATCTCATAGTCACCAGAGTTTATACAATAGGCACTAAGTCTCATAGTCACCAAATTCATCTACCCATGTTCTACCCAACATATTTGTAGATATAAAATACATATACGGTTTAAATCATTAAAAACCTGTATAAAACATCCATTCCACATCCATCTTAAATAAACAAACAATATATAACACATAGCACGTATTTCATAGCAAATACTTCATATTTATGTGTTAGAAGAAAGTAACTACACACTCACTTGATTAGAAGATGATCGGATAGCACTACGGCTTGTAGAAGTAGTATTATTCGGTGAAACCGGGAGATTTTCACAAAAACCGGGCTTCTCGCGGGTAGAGCTTCGGCTCAGAAATTTCACTTCTCGGGATCTTCGGGGCTTCGGGACTTGCTTCAAGGCTCGGGAATGATACCGAGGCTTCGGAGTATTTCTTGCACGAAAATCGAGGAAAAACGTGAGAGAGAGAGAAGAGAAAATGAGCAAAGGAATCGGCAGCCCTTGCACCCTTTATATAGGGGCTGATCTTCAGACTACGTTGGGCGTACTCTTTTGTTATGCGGGGTGTAACTCGGATAAGAGGGCCACGTGGCGAGGTCTCGGTGGTTGATCGTGGCTCTCTCTCGTACCGCATAAGACCGAGGTACGTTGGGCGTACTTAAAGGTTACGTGGGGCGTACCCTTCGGATCAAACCGGTGACTCCTCCCTTCGGATAATATCCGAATTTATATTAAAATTTAATATCTTAATTATTTAATAAACTTCAAAAATTCATCTTTTCCTCATACGAACTCCATTTTCGACGTTCTTTATATCCACGCGTAGGTGAGACTAAGCTCTACAACTTTCGTTTAGACTCTGTCGGATGATTTTTAATTTATTTTTATTATCTATTTTTAGTAGGCAGGGATAGGAAAACTTCGTTATAAATTCATAACTTCTTCATTCGACGTCCGTTTTTATCTGTCTTTTTATCATTGCACTACTAATAACGAGATATTCGATTCTCGTTTAGATTGCTTCGACCAATAATCACTCGATCTCAAGTTCGAGTTTCGAATTGCATACTGCTAAGCTGGAAGTTAGAAAAATCCAAACTTCCTCATACGAAGTCAGATTTGGGAGTTCTTTTTATGCACGCTCACGGTTTAACGAAATCTACGACATTCTTTTCGATCGCTAAGGCTAAATATCGCTCTAACGTAAATTCACGATTTACGTCACGCTGTGTCCTACCAGTTCTGTCGCAAACTTCGACAGGTCATAACTTATTCGTTATAACTCGGATTTCGGCGTTCTTTATATGTACGGAATCCTTGTAACCTATACTACAACTTAGTTAAGATTATTCATTCTAAATAATCTTCTATCAAAAAGTCATTTTTGACGCTTATCGCCTCTAAATTGACTAGCCCTGATCTACAGGTGTTACACATTGAGAATAGCACAACAAAGTGCGAAATTAATATATATGTATATAGATTGTAAGAATGTAACTAGCAATGATCATCACTACTCACAAGATCGTTCCTCACTGTACAACAGTATTATTTCTTCATAAGGTAGTGACCAGCCAACTAGCGAGGCACCAATTCTGCAGATAGACTCTACTACCTTTCAAGTTGCAGTCTCAGCAGCCGTGACCGCCGTCATGGCACAAATCAATGCTAACAATGTCAGTGGAGGTGGAAGCAGTGCCAGAAACACTAATCGCAGTAACGATTAATGAGATCAGCAGGTGTCTACTGAAGAAGACACCTCAGACCACAAACCTAAGATCAAGAAACAAAGGTTTTGGAACAAAAAGGAGTGCAACCTGTCTTAAAAACTCGCTAAAAGGCAACAGCCCATGGCTGTCCTTGCAGCTTCAACAGTAGTCACGACACCTGCCTCCATATCCGCCACGACATCTGTCACTTCAGTCTGTACCAGTCAATATGTTGGAACCCTCCTGCAATGTAATAAGTGTTGGATTAATGTCTAAGTCCATAACTATAATTGGTAAGACTTGACCCGACCCGGCATGGTCCATTTGGGTTGCATACCATCATTAATAATAAGAATAATAAGATTATTTAATTAGTATTGATCAAGAATTAATCTAGGATTAATTAAGTGATCAAAAGAAGACTAATTAAATATATGGATTGATTGTGTAAATCATCCATACTTGTATAGTGGGCTAATGCTCCATGGATAATCAAGTTGGGCTAAAACCCATAGGATGGTCCATGGATGCTCCGTGGTGTATTTGTACCCATGGATCATGGAAATGAAAGGCCATGTCAATTAGGGTTTACATGGTGTAACCCGAACTATATAAGCATCTTATTCTTGACCAAAATTGGCCACTAGTGTGTGAAGTAAAAGGGCTAGCCGATTTCATGAAGTGTAGAATTCTCTCAAGTTATTCTAAGTGTTTTGGTGATTGTGATTCCATTTGAGGCTTCCACACTATTGGGGCTAGGCACTCAAGCCTCATGAAGACTTTCTACATCAAAGAGGTATGTATTCTATCTTGTTACACTCATTGGTTTTGTATGCTAGATTAGGATTATACCTTGGATGTTCTTATTTGTATGTATAATAGAGAAAACATAGATCCAAGGTATTTAGGGTTGCATGTACACTTAGGAGTGTTAGAATGCTCAAGACCCAACAGTGGTATCAGAGCCTAGGCTTGTTTTCTTGTTATACCGGCAATAGAAGCTGAAAAAAACGAATTTGTTGCTGTCTGAGCATCAGACTCGGCGAGTCCATCAGGAGACTCGGTGAGTCCATGCCTAAAATGTGGTCAATTCGATCCAACTCGACGAGTTGGACCCCCAGACAGCATATTTTCGAAGCTTTTGGCTAGAAATGGACTAGGAACATTACCCTAAGTTGTTTTTGAACTTATAAACTTGTTTTTGATGTGGTAATGTTCATGCTAATCCATTTTCAAAGATAATTGTCAATAGATTCATGTTTTGTATTAGTTTAAAGTGTTACTCTAATTACATGGAAAAGTTTGATTTGAATTATCTTGTTCTTATGAGTTGCTTAGATTAATACAAAAGTTGAGTGAAATAGTTGTTTTCAATCCAAATTAATCTAAGAGTTTATTCTAAAATGTGTTTTGTAACTTGTCCTCAAGTTATATGAAAAGTCACATTTAAGTTTCATAGAAACTCATAAAAGTTGGCAATGGTTACAAAAGATGAAGAGTCTTGTCCTTAAGTTATGGAGGTTCAAGAGTCACTTCATAAATAAATAAATAAATAAAGTGTAACCTTAATTAATTCCATAAGTTACAAAATAAAGAAAAAGTTACATTCTTTAAATATTTTAAAGTCTTCCATAACTTGTCCTCAAGTTATGGAACTTGAAGAGTTTTTGGATTAAAACTACTTTAAACACATAAGTTATGGAATTAATTAGTTTTGAATAGTTTCAAAACTTGCCCCCAAGTTTTGGAATTTGAAAAGTTTTCACTTATGAATACTTTAATTCCAAGTTAGCCCTTAGAATTTTAAAGAGTTAAAATTCAACCCTTATACTTTATAATATTATAAGTTAATAATATATATATGTATAATAGTAAAGTCAGTCTTACCGCTAGTACGCCTCATTCACGAAGCCGGTCTATAAGGTGGGTATAAGGTTGTTGCCTATAAAATGGCGACTTAATGGGTGTCCACTCTCACCCACCACTTGCTTGACTGGTGGAGGGTCGTTAGCCGAACGGGTTTGACAAGACTATAATTCTCCCTTCATTAAAAGTATTAATGATAAATACTAAGTAACTAAACTCTTAATAATACCCAATCTTAGTTACTTAGGAAAATGTGAATAAGGTGCTAATCCATGAAATTACACTTTGCACTTTGTTTAAGTCGGTTAGTGGAGTGTGTGTGGTTAACCGGCACACTAACGCGTATTTAACAAGGTAGGCAAAGGGTAACTTAATGTTTATCATAGTATCGATGGAGCGTGTGTGGTTAACCGGGACATCGATTGAGGGGTAAACACTTAAGGGTACCAAGTAATTTGCATGGTTACTTCACACCTTGTTTTGTGATCCTGGACATCCCAGTCACACAACCTGAAGGGCACACTCGAGATTGAAACATGCCTTTGAACAGTTCAATGAATCTCAAAGATCTAGGAGTTTCAAAACCAATTAAAACCTAATAATACATTTCGTTTATCTTGGTGGAAATTGGTGAATCGTCATTCACCTACCTTCAAATATTTTATAGCTTGGATTACGGCATCCCTCTTCTAAGTTATAAAATAGTTTGTTGGGTCCTAGCCTTAACATTTCATATTGGGTGTCATATTAAGGACTTTAAAATAAACTATCTTGAATATCTCCCAAAAGATGTTTGGTTTAGACATTTATGATCTTCCCAAATCTCTTGAAACAAGCTTTCCTAAATGAAGATGATGTCCCTTGGAAATCATACTTCATTCACCTCCTCCAATTATTCTCCCCAACCCACAAGTTCTTGAAAAGTTTAAGGTCACTCAGGCCCTATTGGCAAGGCAAGGTCTAGGTGTGGTCACATCTTGGAGATGTAGTCATATATTGACAAGCGAGGAGAGTTGGGTGTCAAAGTCTTGATAAAGTTGGTGATTCAATCACCTTCTAAGTCACATAGTGAGTTCCTTTGGGGCACCTATGAAACAGACTATAACAAGACCCTTAATGATCTTATCTATTTGTTAAGATCAACTTCCTTAAAACTTGATGGACATTGACAATTGTGACACAGGAAATTCAGAAAAGCATTCTCTTCCCAATGGAAAGGGATCGGCCATAGTCAACTCGGTTGACCAAATGGTAAAGAGAAAAGCTAAGTCTATGATAGTCCCGTGTACCATTATCAAAGGGTCCATATGTTTATATTGCCAAAGAAAGGGGTGTTGGTTGCGAAGCTGCCAAATTTACCTAAGGATGTTGAAGTCAATAAGTTTGACTCTACTTCAGGTAAAGTCCACTATCTAACTCTGCTAAGTTTCTAATCTGAGATTCTTGATACATGATGTGACTGGGTCACATGTTGATGTTTTAAGAATCAAAGAAAAGTAAAGAAACTTAAAGAAAGAATATGCTGAATCCGATAGCGTAGATGGATTTCTATCGCGTAGCTTGAAGATCGGATTCTTGAGCTACTTCTTAGGAGTTATGAGATATTGCTTAGGAATAGATAACAACAAGTTTTCATATGGATTGTAAGGATAAGTTTTTCCGCAAAGTTTTAAATTAAAAGAAACTTTTGATTTTATTTAGTTTAAAATATCCTTACAATGGCATTTGAGGAAAAATTGTTGCTTATAAGATTCCATTAATAGCAAGAGTGGAAATATGAAATTGATTCTTTCATTTGTGGTAATGTCTAAATTTACCAAATAAGGAAAGATTCTCATCACCCAAGTTTCAATTGGACCGGAACTTGGAATCATGCAAGTTGTATAGCATGATGAATGAGAACTTTCAAGTATTGGAAAATTAAGACTAATAACTCGGTCACATGGATGTGTGAGTCAAGTAAAGGACTAAGGGATCGAGTACACATTCTTGTGCACTGATTTAGTCCACCACAAAAGATCGATAAGACTATTCGTCATAGTTTACTAAAGCTCAGTAAATATGATTATACTTACAAGCTTAAGTGTAACTCTGAGACATTGGAAAAAGATTCCAATGTAAGGCAGAGCGAATAAGAAGAATCAAATTAGGCAGAAGGATAAAAGTTTCTCAAATCTGAAAAGATGGGAGAGTACTTTAGTATCAATTTTTTGTGATCATCTTAATGATTTAGAAACCATAGCACAATTAGTTCTCTAAGGAAATCTTAGTGCATTCTTATGACTAAGAAGAGGGATCTTGAATTGTTGAAATGGTTAAATCAAGAAGATGAGTCATACTTCGTTCCAATACAAGTCTTAGAGTCATACTCCAAGATTGTAACTTGAGCGACATGTCTCAAAGAAGGTTTAAAACACTTGTCAAATGTAAGAGTAAAAGTTTTCTACTCTTGTACATTTGAAATTGGTAAGTTGTGATGTTTTGGATAAAACAAAGACCAACTTAGGCCAATTGTATGAAGTGTTTGTCTTGATTAGAATCCACACTATCTCTTGAATGTTTGACAAGGGAGTCTTATATGTCAAGAGGACAGTGGGAGTCTTAAAGGTCTTAAAGGTCTTGAAGGTCTTGATTCTTTCATTTGTGGTAATGTCTAAATTTACCAAATAAGGAAAGATTCTCATCACCCAAGTTTCAATTGGACCGGAACTTGGAATCATGCAAGTTGTATAGCATGATGAATGAGAACTTTCAAGTATTGGAAAATTAAGACTAATTACTCGGTCACATGGATGTGTGAGTCAAGTAAAGGACTAAGGGATCGAGTACACATTCTTGTGCACTGATTTAGTCCACCACAAAAGATCGATAAGACTATTCGTCATAGTTTACTAAAGCTCAGTAAATATGATTATACTTACAAGCTTAAGTGTAACTCTGAGACATTGGAAAAAGATTCCAATGTAAGGCAGAGCGAATAAGAAGAATCAAATTAGGCAGAAGGATAAAAGTTTCTCAAATCTGAAAAGATGGGAGAGTACTTTAGTATCAGTTTTTTGTGATCATCTTAATGATTTAGAAACCATAGCACAATTAGTTCTCTAAGGAAATCTTAGTGCATTCTTATGACTAAGAAGAGGGATCTTGAATTGTTGAAATGGTTAAATCAAGAAGATGAGTCATACTTCGTTCCAATACAAGTCTTAGAGTCATACTCCAAGATTGTAACTTGAGCGACATGTCTCAAAGAAGGTTTAAAACACTTGTCAAATGTAAGAGTAAAAGTTTTTTACTCTTGTACATTTGAAATTGGTAAGTTGTGATGTTTTGGATAAAACAAAGACCAACTTAGGCCAATTGTATGAAGTGTTTGTCTTGATTAGAATCCAAACTATCTCTTGAATGTTTGACAAGGGAGTCTTATATGTCAAGAGGACAGTGGGAGTCTTAAAGGTCTTGAAAGTCTCAAGAACTAATCAAGAATAAAACCTGAAGTTCTTCACTAGCACACGACTTAAGGTTTACAACCTATCGTGTTGACATATTCTGTGCCCATTCCAGTTAAAGTTGGCTTTGCATATGAGTTCTTAGAGTTCTCAATTGGTTGCACAACAACTTGGAAGCAATGGTAGGCCCTTGAGCTGCCAGGTGGCAAGAAATTAAGATTGAGTTCAATCCATATGGTTTTGGATTTGTCATTATCTTTGTCTTGTGATTATGGTTTTGACAAATTCACATGGATAAGAACTCATACACCATATAAATCTAAGTGTCATAAGGTTTCTCTCCGACTCATGAAAATGATGGTGAGGAAACTCTTTCACTAAGTAGATTTTATCTAGATAGCAATTGTGATATTTGCATTCTCAAAGTCGTTAGTGGAGCGTGTGTGGTTTACCGGCACACTAACCTGGACTTGTGAGAAGTGGCAAAAAGGTCTAACCATTATGATTACAGCATCCCTCTTCATAATTGTTTAGACACACAAGTGTGCTATCTAAGGGATGGTGTATGATTTTGATAAAGTTTTATCAAAACAATCTAGTATCAGAAATCTAAACTTTGGTAAGAAAGTCAGCTGATTTCTGAGTACATGTCAAAGCTAGTGGGAGCATAAGTGTTATGCTAATAATCATCATGTTAGTGGGAGCATGATAATTTTTCATAAGTATTGCAAGTTAGCAATGTTAATTATAGTAAACAAAAGTTTTCAATTGGGAAAAGGTTGTTTTGCTATAATTAAGGGAGAGGAAATTATACTTCATCTCAAATCTATAAGCTTAGATCGTGAGGTTTTAATCATTTAGTCAAGGAAATATATATGAATTTCATGTTGGAATGGCTCAACATAAGGAAATTATGTATATGGCTCCATTATTTGCGTTCTAAAATTCTATTATGATTACCGCATCCCTTTTCATAATCTGAATTATGAGAACTTGGCAAATAGAAATGGAAATGTTATAGCAAAAGACTGGTTTAGTCTTTATGTGAGACATCATGAACCGTGTCCCATATGCTTCAGATATAGGTTCGATTACATGTGCTATATTCATCCATTCTAAAATTTTCCAGATGCCTGGGGCATTAAGAAGGGAAAAGGTTTAGAACTGGATATGACTAAAAGGATTAAACAATTGTCGAGGACAATCTAAGGTTTACCAAAGATTGGTTGTTCAAGGACAGTTGGAAGTATAGTGATAATTCTGGAAGGACCATATTGACATAATCTGTAAGGAGGCAACTCTTGTTCAGAAGTGATAGTCAAAATGGAATCTGGAAATGTTTCAAAGTTAGAATTTTTCAATCTGTGTAAGATTAAGGAAACTTAATGCAAGAAGGATGTTTCCAAGGAGTTGATCTCCTTTGGAATGCTCTGTAATGTTTGTTGTCAAGTCTTTCTGATTTTGTGCATAATCATTACAAGAAGATCAATGCATATAAGTTTAGAATCTAACATATTTCAGTAAATGGCATGAATTTGGAATTCTTGCATTTGCAGAAAGGTTTTGGGTGTGTGAAAAGAGAATCATTGGAGTTATGTTCAATTGATTTATTTCACAAAGTAAAGATCATAGACAAACATAGTATGCATACTTGGTGTGTGGCATGACTAGTGTTTAGAAAAACATAGTGTACATGCTTGGAGCATGGGACAACTATTGTTTTAAATTCAAGAATAAAGTTGATAGCTGAAATAGTATACAATGAATAATGTGTAATCATATGGTGATAAATAAAAGGTGTTTTATTTATGTTCATAGGTTTTGATACCATATTGGATTCAATTATTATTGTGTTTCATTTTGCATGTTTTGACTTCCCGAATAAACTAGGTTATTCTTCCGGAATGACTAAGTTATTCAAACCATCCACAGTCGGTCATATGTTGGAAGTAGATATGAATTAAGACTGTCATGGGTTGGCTTGTAGAGGTCTAAGGTGTTGGACAAAGGGCTACAACACTCATGAGTGCTCATAAGTTCTGAGTATTGGATTCAACCCGCGCTCATTGGAATCACTTCATGGATTTTATCACGAGTGATCATGAGACGATAATATCCTATATTCTTCAAACCTAGAGATATGAGTTGTTACTATGAGTTGATAGTACATTGATTGCACGAAAACGCATTTGGTAACTCGGTGCTATAAAACGTGCCTTTTTGTATGATTCAACAAGTAGTAGAACAAGCCATATGAGTCGAAGTTTATCCATTCCTTTTACCTTCGGGATAAAAGCGATATCTGTGGGCCCCTCGATGATTTGATGATGACAAATGGAAGTGCTCGGCCGGGCCAGGACTGATTTGATTTGTTCAATTAGTCAGTCGTCATAAATCGGAAATCGGGAAACAACAAATGGACAGAGAGAATGATTATAATCCATGTCTCAGTCCATATGATATCTAGAATGGAGGAATATATGATCCCTTATCTAATGGACAAGTCATTGACAAAGGTCAGAGTTCATCTACAAGGTCAGAGTTCGACAGAAGCTTTTGAGAGCTACGATTGCCAGTTGGTTCCTGAAGTCATACGCAATAATAGTTTTAGACTTATCCAAGTGGGAGACTGTTGGATTAATGTCTAAGTCCATAACTATAATTGGTAAGACTTGACCCGACCCGGCATGGTCCATTTGGGTTGCATACCATCATGCACTTGGATAGACTATAATGAGAGAAATAAGACACTTATGGTTATTAATATATTATAAGTTCTAGTATATTAATAATAAGAATAATAAGATTATTTAATTAGTATTGATCAAGAATTAATCTAGCATTAATTAAGTGATCAAAAGAAGACTACTTAAATATATGGGTTGATTGTGTAAATCATCTATACTTGTATAGTGGGCTAATGCTCCATGGATAATCAAGTTGGGCTAAAACCCATAGGATGGTCCATGGATGCTCCATGGTGTATTTGTACCCATGGATCATGGAAATGAAAGGCCATGTCAATTAGGGTTTACATGGTGTAACCCTAACTATATAAGCATCTTATTCTTGACCAAAATTGGCCGCTAGTGTGTGAAGTAAAAGGGCTAGCCGATTTCATGAAGTGTAGAATTCTCTCAAGTTATTCTAAGTGTTTTGGTGATTGTGATTCCATTTGAGGCTTCCACACTATTGGGGCTAGGCACTCAAGCTTCATGAAGACTTTCTACATCAAAGAGGTATGTATTCTATCTTGTTACACTCATTGGTTTTGTATGCTAGATTAGGATTATACCTTGGATGTTCTTATTTGTATGTATAATAGAGAAAACATAGATCCAAGGTATTTAGGGTTGCATGTACACTTAGGAGTGTTAGAATGCTCAAGACCCAACAATAAGTTCAACCTCCATCACACTGGAGTGTGTCAAAAGATGCATTGCAAGAACTGCCACAAGAAAGGATGCACTACCCGTTTCGGTAGGACTCCGGCCCGACACAACACCTAGTACGCCAATGCCAGTGTGAGCGCAGTATGCCACCTATGCGGTGAAACGGGACACTTCAAGAGGGATTGTCCAACCAAGAGGAATGATGGATGGGCAGGAGGGGTTTGACAACCGAACCAGTAGAAGAAGCAAGGAACCTTACTAGGACTTTTGGGAGTGTTTCTAAAAACAGGAATATTTAAGTACCGTATGTTTGTATAGTACGTGGTATGTTTGCTAAGACTATTGTCCTTTAAAAAGTAGTTAAAATACCCTCTCGTTCAATCAAATCACAAAACTTATATATGAACTTATGATCCTTACAGATGAGATGTGATGACTTAGTGTATACATCATGGTTACTTATAATTAAGATATTACATGCTTAGAGTGAGCGATTCCGCTATAGTTCATGTTCCTTGTCTGGTTGTGGATTTAGGGCAGAGTCACTCAGTCGATGGTTTTATAAATCTTAATTACACATGGTTGGTATACACCAAGCAATCATAGAGGGGCCTGATAGGGGTCATAATATGAAGTATCATCACTAACTATCAGAACACTCTTACCGCTAGTACTAGCTTGCTGCGGTACGAATCATTTGTAGTAATAATAATACCGACCCAGAACAGAACGCACTAACGAGAAACACAGGATGCATTATCTCTCTAACGAATATTTCTTTCGAATACAACTTAATACATGTTTCACTAAGAAGATCCGATGTCATCATTCGATCTGGATTGGTTTGGTTCTCACCTTACCAATTGCATGTGCCACGAAAAGACCCTTCGCATAACCAACTAAACATCGAAACCCTCGTCTCTCATAACCACAAACCTGACACGGAACTCCGGGTCATCTCTCGTTATAAAACCCCGAAGTACTCAAGGGAGGAGTATTATACCTTCTGAAACCTCTTCAAAGTATTCCCAACAAACTCTTCGTGAATATCACTCGTGCAGCAGATAAAGTTCAAGCACATAGGCTTGGGACAAATACAGTTGACCTACCATTACTAAGTGTATACACAAGGACGATATATAATAAAGATTCTACGTACATTGGATGTGTGTTCCCGCCCTATTTCCTGTTCCTTGTCTGGTTGTGGACTTGGGGCAAAGACACCCATCTGACTATCTTACCAATCTTAATTATATAAGACCTGTATACACGAGGCGATGATAGATGGACCGGGAATGAGTCCTACCATGAACTCGGGGACAAAAGCTACCTAGGACTGCGAGTGAACGTGCTACCATTCGAAAGAATCTAGTCAAGTAAACCAAACCCATACACTCCCTACCGATCTAAACAGTAGACGTAATGGTGAAGAACCGCTGGAGCGTAAAGTGGGGACCAAAATTCTCTTAAGGAGAGAATCAAGAGACCGCATTCCAAAAGCTAACACATACCTTGTGTAGCGCCCCGATTTTTATCCCTACTAGAAGGAACCGAAGGCTTTGTAGCCTACAGTGACGCATCAAACCAGGGCTTGGGATACATGTTAATGCAACGAGGAAAGGTCATCGCCTATGCCTCGAGACAGCTAAAGACGCACGAAGTCAGTTACACCACTCACAACCTCGAGCTAGGAGCAGTGGTGTTTGCCCTAAAGATCTAGAGACACTATCTCTACGGCACGAAATGCACAAATTTCACTGATCCTAAGAGCCTTCAGCACATCCTCAACAAAAAGGAACTCAACATGAGGCAAAGACGATGGGTTGGACTGCTGAACGATTACGAGTGTGAGATCCGTTATCACCCAGACAAGGTAAACGTAGTAGTAGATGCACTAAGCTGGAAGGAATACTCGGTCCGAAGAGTAAAGTCATTAGTCATGACAATCCATTCACACCTGTCCACATAAATCAAGGAAGCCCAGTTAGAAGCCTTGAAACCAGAGACCGTGATCGGTGAAGCTTTAAGAGGGAATGTGAAGATCAAATGAGGAAAAAATACCTGCATCTTTTCCCCAACTCTTAAAGTCCCCGTGGAAATGCAAATTTTAGGACGAAATTCCTTCTAACGGGCGGATAATGTGAAAACCATCAAATTCGGGTGAAAGTCAAAGTCAAATAAAGGCCAACGAGTCGAAAACAGTAAGTACGATATGTACTTGCTTAGTAGAATTTACTCCATGTTCACTAATGTACAAACACCTTATATCAATAAAAAGTATCACTCGAAAATTTGACATATTCTGAAATTCTAAACCCTAGTAGGGTAAATGATTGGAACGACTCGATAAAACACTATTACATACCCTTCGGGGGTGTGTAGCATTCATAGCGAATCATAATGGGGAGTGCAAACCCAGCAATACAAGGCTGAACACTATTGACAATCATAAACAAAGTCTCTATAAATCTCTTAACTTTTTATTAAACACTAGGGGCACCTAACCCCTGTAGCGTATTCAAAAATTACTCGAGACGAGAAGATTTCACGAGAAGCAGCAAAAGGAACGGAAACCACCTATGGACCGAGCCTACCTTCGGTCCAAAGTCACTTTCGGCCCGAGACCTCTTTCGGTCCTGCATTTACTTTCGGTCCAAGGCCAGGTTTGATTTATCTCACTGCGGCACGGCCCGGACTACTCTCCGTTCCAGATTACCTTCGGGTCATCTCTACTCCCAATTCAAACCACTTTCAATAAGAGGTCTCTTGAACCGAGACCTCACACCAAATTTCCCCCAGCCTCACAACTCAAACCAAGGTAGAAAACCCAAAAGGGACCCTATTGGTCCGGAGCCCTCTAAGTCTGGAACATGACCCTCTAAAATGTATCGGACACTCTCTACATACTCCAGAACCAACCTGCCTCGAAAGGATCCACACCAGACGAGTTTCGCTGCCTCGGAAGACTAAGGCCACTCCGGGAGTTGATAACCCTACACCTCCACTCTGGAACAATGGATGACTCCAGACGAATGATCCTAACTCCGGACGAGCTCTCCTGACTCCGAGCACCCTATCTCGCTTACCAATCTCGAAGAGTTAAGACACGATTATGATGTCTATGACTCGTTATTTTAATCATATTTTGGGGAATTTATCGCTAAAAACCATATCTTTTGTGCAAGATGTTCTTCAAGGGGTGGTTGACTTTTCCAAAAAGTTGTGACACAACCCATTGCCCATAACCACTCTATGACTACTTTATGGCACTATTTTCATTATACCTAATAAATCAATATTTTTCTCCCAACACTCCATCAGATTTCGCTGCCCCAAATCTACTCATTAGATCCTTAATCCTCACCTATAAAATCCCACTCATATCCTCCAAAGGCACACTTTTTCCCTTCCATTTCTCTCTCGAACTCGAAGATTCCCAAGAAGTTCTCAACTCTCACTTCACTCTTGGTAAGTTCATCATTATCACACTTTAACATTCTACCCTCTTTCATTCAAATCTCGGATTTCTTATACAAATATCGTCATATTTGTTCTTAGGATCTTCAAATCCTCAAGCGTCCTCCAAGTGTTCTTGACTTGGAAACCTCTTTTCTTTAACCATCCATCTCAGGGAATCACTCAAGGTGAGTTTGTACCCTTATATTTTCATGTTTTACTCAAGTTTTAAGGGGGAGAATACAAGTTACAACACTAAAATACATTTTAACTCGACCAACAACCTTCTACAGAAAAGTTGGGCCTCATTCACGAACTGTTTTGAACATCTTAAACTTTTTTTTATATTTCAAAACTATACAAGATGCAAATAGTTCAGGTTGATACCTTTCTAAGTACTACTTGCACATACTCATACTATTTTTCTACAATTTATGGTGATTTTTACAAACTGCCTTTCAATTCGAAAACGAACTCGGACCCGTCTGTGAATATGGGCATTTTCGCACTAGTTAGAGACCACTAAAAATCATAATAAAAATTATGCATAAACTAGGCACATTTCCTGAACTCTCAGAGTTTACGGAATCAGATTTCGACTTCATATGATTTTTTTGTGATTTTCTAAAAACAGTACAGAAAAGTTAAAACTAGTTAAACAACTTTCAGTTTATTAACACTTTGTAACATGTTGAGCAAAGTGTATAGCAATAAAATTTATGTGTTGAATATATTTCTTGTTAGTTTAATATCATAGACAGAAATAGTTATTCATGATAAGATTTTCATTCACTACAACCATGTATAATAAACTATAATAGGTATAGTTTATGGTTCCTTACACTATAAATACACTACAAAAAGGGGGTTCAATTACACTACATAAAAGGTTTCTCATTCACTTTACATGTAAACTCGTTAACATAAATTGTGAGACACTAATTCATTGTACTCTTATAGTACGGGTTAAAATTCATGTAAGTTATAACCAGAGTCTCTTGTACGGAGAGCGTGATAGTTGTATATAGATCTATAATGGGATTGACAACCCGCACCCAAGCTGCTTGCAACAGCTCAGACGGCAGGTCAGGGGTGACAAATGTCATAACATTTCGACGCCTGAAGAACGTCGCAACAGGTCTACTATGTTATAGTATGGTTATAGCGACTCACATAGGGAGATAACGACACATATAGTTTACGGGACTTCTTATATTAAGAAGGGTTTTATTTATGTAAAATTTCATGTACCGCCATTAGCATGGAAAATACTTGTACATTTCAGTCTTTGAGTCTTAAGACTACAAAACATTTTAGAAGGAAAATATTGGATTTTTCTTGAACAAACACTACATTTACAAATAGTAGATTTCAACTCTTCATACAAAAGCTTATGAACTCACCAACTTAATTGTTGACACTCTTTCAAAATTACTTGTATTCTCAGGTAATCAATAAAAATAGGTGACTACTAGCTTTTTGAGGATGGAACGCTTCGGCGTAAATCAAAATATTTTGCCATTATATTGTAATCGATTTTGAAACATGCACTCCTATGAAACTATGTAACTTTCTCGATTATATTTACAATGGTTGTATTTAGTTTGAGCACTGTTATACTCGTTGTTGTGATACTATACATGAAGTCCTCCACCCCCAGACGTTTCCGCCATCCTTGGTCTAGGGGTGTGACAATCTGTCCCTCGCAGAGACAGGAAAGGTTGTCGCTTATGTACAGTTGCCTTGGGAAGACCATCGGTTGCGCATGGAAATGGTTGGACCCTCAGGATGTAAAGTGTAGTGGTCCTTTCGGGGATCGGACTGAGCAGACAAGATTAGGCGTTGTATATGAATTGGTATGAGCATTCAGGCTTGTTTGGATTGACTTTTGTGTCCCATGAGAAGTATCCGAGATAAGTATCCGCAGAAGACTTCGAGGATGAAGTCTAGTTTAAGTGGGGCAGAGTTGTAACACCCAGTTTTGAAAGTACTCGGTTGTGGTCTCGGAGGCCAAAGGGTAGGGTCGATTCGGTCTTTTATGGGTCTCGAGTTTATTCGGAAGGTGTTAGACATGGAGGTGTGTCAAGGAGCGAAGGGTTTCCTGCCACTTTTTCATGGATATAAAGTTCGCCGAAAGCGGACTTTGAACGAGGAAGTTATAGTACTTTGAAGTTTTTGGTAGAATTGGTCCTTGAATGGAAATGTTTGGCAAGTAAGTACCATGCATGCAAGGTGGAAGGCATGATGGTACACCCAGTGTAAGTTGGGTCACACTCAGCATATAAGGGCGAATGGACGCGGGTGTAGAGAGGCGTATGCCCAGCGTACGCTCGAAGTCCCTAAACCTTAATTTTTAGGGTATGTCACTGTATTAAGAACATAACACCCTAGATATCAGCCTCCCTCACATCTTTAGACAACCACCACAAAACCCTAATCCTCCCTTTAGTGTTCTTGTAGCTTTGGAGGCTATTTGAGATCATTTTGGTGTTGTGAAGCAATTTTTCAAGCAAGTGAGGACTATAGCAAGGTGGTGGATCAAAGGGGAAGTAGTAGAACCAAGATTATGGTTCCATTTCAGATCATTTTGAGATTTAAAGTCTGAAAATTTCCCTCAAGTATGCTTAGATATATGTTAATGGAGTTTTTGGACCTTTTAGGTCCCCAAGAATGGACCTTTATGACTCAAATCATTTCTAGGTCTAGGGTTGCCACCCTTAGTTTTATATGATCCCCATAAGCAATAAAGTTTCAATCTTTAGGGTTCACTTGTGACCATGCATGAGATCTAGCCCTTACCATGGAAGTTTGTTGTCACATTTCAAGTTTGGACTCTTTTGGTGGGTTGCAAGCCACCAAGTAATCAACTTTATGGAGTAAGACGTTGAAGAGGACTTGGATCTGTAATTGTAGCTTTTGGAATAGAGTATTAAGAACTTAATGGGAAAAGTAGCTTAACAGAGGAGTACAATAGGTTTACATGTAGGTACGCGCAGCGTACACCACCTTCAGCCAGTACGCTTAGTGTATAGAGGAGTACGCCCCGTGTACTCATCGGTTATGGGCTTGGTGTGTTTTGGGCCTCGGGTTGGGCCAAGTAGTGGACTTGGGACTTTGGGCCTTAGTGGTCCATCAGAATTCATATGTTTTGGGCCAAGAATATGTTTGGGCTTAGGGTAATGCCCATTAGAGGGATTGGGCCCAATTTAGCAAATTGGGCTATTAGTGGGCTTGGAAAGCCTACCTGGTGTTGGTCCTTTTTGTATTATGGCTTTGGGCCTTAGATATGGATAAAGTTAGACTAGAGGTAAAGTGGTCATATTACCCTAAGGAGGATTATTGAATTGGTCTAATTGTCACTTTGGGTAATGGTAGCTCGAGGAGTCGAGAGACCAGCAGTTCGGGGATCCGCTAGCTAGCAGCGAGAGGTTTATTCGTAGGGTTCAATAGTCAGCTTGTGAGGTGAGTCTCCTCACTATTTGTATGGGTCTAAGGCCCCAATGTCAGCCCATTTAGTTTATATATGGTAGGAATACCCGTGGGTTAGCTCTATGCAATATGTATGAAAGATCAGGAGGTGGCTCCTAGCACACTGTATGCTATTATGTATGAAAGACCAAGAGATGGCTCCTGGCACACTGTATGTTGATTAGCTAAGTAAAGTAGTATGTATGCTAGTTGTCTTTGTGATGATTGCATGGAAGACCAGGAGGTGGCTCTTGGCACTTATCTGTAAGACCGAAGTGGTGGCCCCAAGCTTGGCAAGAAAGACCATGTGCGGCCCGTGGCATAATGGCAAGATTATGTGTGGCACATAGAACCTTACTTGATTATGGATATGTTTGATATGTATGGCTCACAATATATATGGAATGTATGGACCAGTTGATATGTATGGTATGTGGTATTCGGGAAACTCACTAAGCTTCGTGCTTACGGTTTACAGTTTTGGTTTCAGGTATCTTCAGTTTTCAAGAAAAAAGGAGCTCGGTACGATCGCAGTGCATTCACCCATGTTATTCCGCATTATGTGATCTTTGGCATTAGACTCTGATATTTTTTTTAATTGAAATTTTTTTAATGTCTGGAACAAAGTTATTAAAGGTTTTCTTAAAATGAAATTTTTGGCATTAAATTTTGGGATGTTACAGTATGCCCTGTGTTCAAGCCGGGCCCTTCCCTTTTCAACCAAAAGTACCTGAAACCATAAATTATAACTATAAGCATGAAGCTTAGTGAGTTCCCCAAAATACCATACAACATACAAACACATATTATCATGCAACATGCATATAGTTTCCATGGGCTCCCCCTTGTTCTTTACCTAGAATGCCATAGGCTTCCCCCCATGGTCTGACATCCAATTGCTACGGGCTCCCCCTGGGGTCTTCCATGCAAGTATCACAGAGACAACTAGCATACCACATAACACGTATTGGGTCGGCATTGGTGCCTTCGACCCATGGATACAGTGAGAAGACCCACCTCGAAGCCAGAAGCTCACTTAACTAAATCTCTAGCTGCTGCCCTAACGACTTCCCGAGCTATCAATACCAGAATAACTCCCAATTAGCAATTGGGTTCCAACCTATGATCCATAATGCATGCTTGGGGTAAAATGACCATGTTACCATATCTCATCTTGAACCAAACTGAGGTCCAAGCCCAAAATCAAAAAGGCCCAAAACTGCTAGATCCATAAAAGCCTACTAATGGCCCAATTTTCCAAATTGGGCCTTTCCTTAAAGCCCATTAACATTTACAAAACACTCCTTCCCAACTAGCCCAACAAAACCCCAAACAATACAAGCCCAAATGATAGTCCAAGCCCAAAATGACACCAGAAGGCCCAATAAGGCCTAAAAATGCCCAATGGTCAACCCAAATCAACTTCTGGTCAAAGTCAAAGCCAAAAGTCAAGATCAACGGCCCGAGTTGACCAACACGCCGAGTTGTCCTTCAAGTCGTCGTGTTTCTCCATGAACTGCCAAGTCGGGAAAAACCGAGCCAACTCGCCGAGTTTATCAATAAACTCGTCGAGTTCTCCAGAAACCCAACATCTTAATACATTAAAATGACATTAACGAATCTAAGAGCTTCAAAACTCGGATCTCAACCAAAATGAGATCTAGAAGGGTAAAGTTTCCAACTATACCCCTAAGAAGCACCGAAATGGATCTAGGGAAAATTTTAAGATTATTTAGACACATTCGTATGTGTTAAATTGTTTTGTGATTTTAGGAAATAAGAACTTAGGGACTACGAGACAATACTTGGGACGAGTATGAGTAGGTGTGAAAGGTAGTAGAGGCCTATACTACCAGAAGCATACGACTCACACCAGATTAGGGAAAGTCACAAGGTTACCAAGGCACTAGTAATTGATTCCGTTTTGTTCATCTATGTCGTTACCATTGTATCGGTAATGACTAAGAAGATGATTGTTATTCCAAACCTAGTGACTATATCTAATCAATTCGGATAAGATAAGTATGTTATGTGGTTTATAGAGCCAAGTTCGATGTAGCACCTAACTTAAGCCAGAATATTGAAGTGAAATATAATCGAAGCGATCAATAGAAGTTTTGCGATCGTCGTTAAAGTAAGAAGCTTGTAGCTAGAAGTGCTACATGCTAGAATGTGATTATATCACATTAGAACATGAAGTAAGGTATCTTCCAATTTGGAATCTGACTGATTAAAACCTAAGTCTAAGCATTGCATCATACGATGAGAACATGACCCATCGGTCAGTTATGATAATCGAAGTAAAGTCTATTTATGAAGGAGCAGGAGTCTACAATAAGGATCGAGATTGTAACATGAAGGTTACAATTGAAAGTCTAACATAGTATGAATAGTGGGTGCAAGATTGAGCACTGTCAGCAGTCAAGACATCCAAGAGTTAGACACTCATTTGAAAGGACATAAGAGTTACGGTTATTACCTATTATTAAGAGATAACATGTGGAGTCATTATAAAAGACCTATTTTGTTAATGATTTTGGGATGTAATTATCCTAAGGGGGAGATAACTGTAACGCCCGCAGATTCAGGCTAGTGAATTTAGAGACAATGAGCACCAAAAGTGACTTTTTGATAGAATATTATTTAGAATAAATAATATTAACCAAAGTATAGTATATGTTGCAAGGATTTCGTAGATATAAAGTGTTGGATAAGGTATCTAAGTCCATAACTATATTTAGTATGTACTTGCCCCAACTTGGTATGGTCCATTTGGGTTGCATGGCATTACAACAATTGGATAGACACAATGAGAAAAGGACACTTATGGTTTGTTAATATATTATAAGTTTGAATATATTAATAATATTATTTAATTAGTATTGATCAAGAATTAATTTGGAATTAATTTTGTGATCAAAAGGAGACTAATTAAATGTATGGGGATTGATTTGTAAATCATTCATTCTTGTATAGTGGGCTTATGGTTCATGATTCACTAGATTGGGCTAGGTCCCATTGGGTGTTCCATGGAGGTTATAACCCATGGATCATAAGGGAAATGAAAAGCCATGCACATTAGGGTTTACATGGTGTAAACCTACATGTGGCACACTATATAAAGAGCCCCATAGCTAGCAATATCGGCCACTAATACAAGACAAGGAGGGCTAGCGTTAGAGTGAAAGTGTTCTCTTCTCAAGTTATTCCAAGAGTTATGGTGTTGTGTGAAACATTTGAGGCATCAAATTTGGGGTGCTAGGCTCACAAGGTCTTAAGGAATTCAAGATACAAGAAAGGTATGTCATTATACTAGTTTTTGTATTACAAGTTCCCATGCTATGCTAGTTAGGATGAAAACCTTGGAAAATTCTAATTTGCATGAATCTTAGAGAAAACATAGATCCAAGGTTTCTAGGGTTGCATGTACACCATAAGGTGTTAGAATGCTCAAAACCCATCAGTTGTATTAGAGACTAGGCTTGCTTTCTTGATATTTGATGCAAAATGCTTGAAAAAATCGAATTTTCTGCCCACTGTTCAGTGGACTCGTCGAGTCCATGGGGGGACCCGAAAAGTCCATGTGTATCTTCATCCTACTCGTCGAGTAGGTTCATGCACTCGACTAGTAGAAGCTCATGTGTGCAGATTTTCGAGTTTTGTTGCTGGAAATAGACTAGAATCATTATCCTAAACTATTTTGGTCTTATAAAACCTGTTTCTGATGGTGTAATGATTATGCTAATCCATTTTCAATGGCTATTATCAAAATTTTAAGTTTTATATATGTTTATATGATTTTTGAAATTTTTGATATGAATATTCATGCCTATGAGTTTAAGTAGATCATAGGAATTATTTGCAAATTGTTTGTTAGTTTAATTCTTGATCTAAATGTTTTTAATGGAGTCCATAATTTGTCCTCAAGTTATGGATTACCAAAACTCATTTCTTTTAAAGATCCATTAAAGAACTATAGGTTACATAAAATGAAGATTCTTCATTTTAATAATCCATTAAACTCATATGTTATGAATATGAAAGTTTTTGAATAGTTTCAAAACTTGCCCTCAAGTTTTAGAATTTGTAAAGTCACTTTAGAAAACTTTAATTCCATACCCTAGAGTTTTAAAAGTTAAAATTCAACCCTTATACTTTATAATATTATAAGTTAATAATATATATATATATATATATATATATATATATATATATATATATATATATATGTATAAGAGCAAGTCAGTTTTACCGTTAGTAGGTCTCATTCACGAAGCCGGTCTATAAGGGGGTATAAGGTTGTTGCCTATAAAATGGCAACTTAATGGGTGTCCACTCTCACCCACCACTTCCTTGACTGGTAGAGGGTCGTTAGCCAAACGGGTAGGACAAGGACTATAATTATCATTAAAAGTATAATGAAAATATAAAGTAACTAAACTTTTTATAAATTCCCAATCTTAGTTACTTTAGGAAAATGTGAAATTGGTGCTATCCCATGAAATTACACTTTGTACCTTACCTTGTCGTTGGTGGAGCGTGTGTGGGTAACCGACACACTAACATGGACTAGTAAGGGTGGCAAAGGGTGACTTAATGTTTATCATAGATTGGTGGAGCGCGTGTGGGTAACCGACACATTGATTAGGTGATAAAAATTAAGGGTACCAAGTTAGTTTGCATGGTTATTCACACCTTGTTTGTGATCCTCGGCATCCCAGTCACAAACTTGAGAGGGCACAATCGAGATTTAAACATGCCATTGAAAAGTTCAATGAATCTCAAGAGAATCTAGGAGTTTCAATCCAATTAAAACCTAATAATTCATTTCGTTTTTCATGGTGGAAATTGTTGAATCGTCATTCGCCCGCCTTCAAATATTTTATAGCTTGGATTACGGCATCCCTCTTCCAAGTTATAAAGTATTGTGTTGGATACTAGCCTTAATATTACATTTGGGTGTCTTATTAAGGATCCTATATCTAATCTAAACTTGTCTTTCTTCTTTTCAGATGTCCTCCAACAATGTTGCTTCTGACTCAAACCCTACCGGCTCCTTCTCTCTCATGAACCTTTGTGGGAGAGTCATCTTTAATGGTACAAACTTTAATGATTGGATCATGAACATCACGATGGTCACACGTTACGAGGACAAGGAATATGTCCTCGACAAGGAGCTGAAAGAAATTGATGAGTCTACTGCTACTCCATAAGAGATCGCTCACTTTAGGGCACATGAGAGAGATGCTACCAAAGTGGCATGTATCATGTTGGTCACAATGACAGCTAAACTCCAGAAGTCCTATAAGGACTTTTACCCTTTTGAGATGCACATGGACTTGATGGACCGCTACCATAAAAGTGCTCTTCAAGAGAGGTATGAAATCATCTCTTCCATGACAAAAACCCGAATGAATGATGGAGAATCTGTCACGGGCCACATGCAGAAAATGCAAAGGTTTGTGGACCATTTGTTGAAGTTGTATGTGAACTTCTTGGAGGAGTTGGCTATTGATATCATGTTGCACTCCTTACCTACTTGTTATGATCAGTTTCGGATGACCTATCACATGAACAAGGAGGAGTTCAAACTCAGCAAACTTCAAGGACTTTTGAAGACCGTGGAAACCGGTCTCAAGGGTAAATTGGTTGTTACTACTCCTAATCCTAACACTGCTCATGTTCTAGCAATTGGGAAAAGTAGAGGGGAGAAGAGGAAGACCCCTTCGAACGGTACCAAGGGAAAGTCTCTTGATGGCTCCTCTTCAAGTGGAACCAAAGGTGGTTTTGTCACTCCTTCTTCCAACCCAAAGGAAGCTCAATGCTTCTATTTTCAGGAAAAGGGGCACTGGAAACAAAACTGCCCCAAGTAACTGGAAGATGTGAAGCATGGGAAGGTCAAACCTACCCATGTAGGTATTTACACTATATTGTCTAATAACTCATTACATTCTACTTCTTGGGTTCTTGATACAAGTTGTGGTATTCATATATGCTCTGATTTTCAGGGCCTAAGATGAAGTGAGGATGTGGAGCGTGGAAAGATAAACTTGATCATGGGTAATAGGAAAGCTTCACCTGTCACCAAGATTGGAGTTTATTCTTTGTTGCTAAGTAGTGGGTTAGTGTTAGATTTGAATAAGTGTTGTTACTCGTCTGAAATGGTGAGAAATATTATTTTCTTTTCATGGTTTGTACAAACAAGGATTTACTTTTTCATTTGATAATGAAGTTGGTGGTATTAATGCCTTTTATATAAATGTTCTTTATTTTAAAGTATTACCTTGTGATGGTGTATATGAAACTGTGTTGGTTGTAGACAACTTAGGAAATAACGTATTACATATCGATTCTTCCACTAGTTTGGATAAAGCATCCTTGTGGCATTGTCGTCTTAGACATGTTAACAAGAAGCGCATAGGCCAACTCCAAAAGGCTGGAGTCTTGGAGTTGTTTGACTTAAGGTCAGATGATAGTTGCGAGTCTTGTTTACTTGGAAAAATAACAAAGTCACCCTTCACTGGTACTTGTGCTAGGGGTGAAGGTTTGTTGGACCTCATACATACATATGTGTGTGGACCCTTCAAAACCACCACTAGGAATGCTAACCACTTCTATGTGACTTTTACTGATGATTACAGTAGATATGGTTATGTCTACTTAATCAAGCATAAGTCAGAAACCTTTGAAAAGTTCAAGGAGTTTAAACAGGAAGTGGAGAATCAGTTGGGCAGGAACATTAAGATGCTCTGATCCAATCGAGGAGGAGAGTATCTGAGTACAGAGTTCCTTGACTATCTTAAGGAATGTGGAATTGTTTCACAATTGACACCTCCTAGGACACCACAACTGAATGGTGTGGCTTAGAGGCACAATCAAACCTTGTTAGACATGGTTCATTCCATGATGAGTCGAGCTTCGTTACCAATCTCATTCTGGGGGTATGCCTTAGAGACTAACGCCCATATCCTAAATCTAGTCCCTACCAAGAAGGTTGCCAAAACACCTCACGAGATGTGGATTGGGAAAGTTACTAATTTAGACCACATCAAGATTTGGGGTTGCGAGGCTTTCGTGAGGGGTGAGACTCAAGACAAGCTCGAACCTCGAAGTGAGCGATGTATTTTCATCGGCTACCCACATAATTCTTTTGGTTACCTCTTCTACAGACCCAGTGAGAATGTGGTCTTTGTGGCGAGAAGAGTGGTCTTTCAAGAGAGAGAGATTTTATAAGCCAAGGAAAGAGTGGGAGGAAAATTGACCTTGAAGAACTTCAAGAGTCAAGCGGTCAAGGAACCTCAAACTCTAGCAATCAACCTGAGGAGGAAACTCATGTTAATGAGTCTGTACCTCTGAGGCATTCCACAAGAGTTAGGAATCCACCTGAGCATTACTATGGTTTTCATATTACTATGGAAGGTGATGCATTTATCAGCGATGGTACACTGGTAAATTTGGATGAGCATAACAGCTTTAAGGAAGCCATGAAAGGCCCTGAGTCCGCCTAATAGAAAGAGGCCATGGACAGTGAGATTTAGTCCATGTATGACAATCAAGTTTGGAGCTTTTTTGACAATGTACCGGGTCGTAAGACGGTCGGGTGCAAATGGATCTTTAAGAAGAAGACCGAAATGGATGGGAATGTACACACTTACAAAGCACGACTGGTTGCAAAGGGCTTTACTCAAACTCCGGGAGTTGACTATGATGAGACCTTCTCACCATTAGTGAAGATTAAGTCGATTAGGGTTATGCTAGCCATAGCTACCTTTTCATGATTATGAAATATTGAAAATGGATGTCAAAACTGCTTTCCTTAATGGAAAGTTGGATGAGGATGTTTACATGAGTCAGCCAGAGGATTTTGTCGATGCAAAGCACCCAAATAGAGTGTGTAAGCTTGAGAAATCCATCTATGGATTGAAACAAGCATCTCGCAGATGGAATATTTGTTTCAATTAGAAAGTCAAAGAGTTTGGTTTTTCGAGGAGCGAAGATGAGTCATGTATATATGTTAAGGCTAGTGGGAGTATAGTTAGCTTTTTGGTACTGTATGTGGATGACACACTACTCATAGGAAATGACATCCCAACCTTGCAGGAGGTTAAATCCTGGCTTAGGAAGTGTTTCGCTATGAAGGACCTTGGAGAAGCTGCCTATATCCTAGGGATAAGGATTTTGAGAGAAAGGAGTAAGAGACTAATTGGACTTAGTGAAAGTATCTGCTTGGATAAGGTGCTGAAGAGGTTCAACATGCAGGATTCCAAGAAAGGTGACTTACCAATCCAGTGTAACGCCAAACTGAGTAAGACTCAGAGCCCAAGTATAGAGGCTGAGATAGCTGAGATGATTCGAGTACCGTATGCTTCCGCTGTAGGCTCGATCATGTATGGTATGACTTGCACTCGCCCTGATGTGGCATTTGCTTTCAGCATTGTCAACAGATATCAAGGGAACCCGAGCAAGGCTCACTGGACTGTGGTGAAAAATATTCTCAAGTACCTATGAAGGACTAGGAACTGGCTCCTTACCCTCGGTAGGAATGTTGGATTAATGTCTAAGTCCATAACTATAAGTGGTAAGACTTGACCCGACCCGGCATGGTCTATTTAGGTTGCATGGCATCATGCATTTGGATAGACTATTATGAGAGAAATAACACTTAAGGTTGGTTAATATATTATAAGTTATAATATATTAATAAGATTATTTAATTAGTATTGATCAAGAATTAATCTAGGATTAATTAAGTGATCAAAAGAAGACTAATTAAATATATGGGTTGATTGTGTAAATCATCCATACTTATATAGTGGGCTAATGCTCCATGGATTATCTAGTTGGGCTAAAACCCATATGATGCCTCATGGATACTCCATGGTGTTTTTGTACCCATGGATCATGGAAATGAAAGGCCATGTTAATTAGGGTTTACATGGTGTAAATATATGCATCTTATTCTTGACCAAAAGCAGCACTAGTATCATTCTAGAGAAGGGCTAGCTGATTTCAAGTGTTCTACATTTCTCTCAAGGTTATTCCAAAAGCAATTGATGCTGTGTGAACCATTTGAGGTGTCACACTTGGGGCACTAGGCACTCAAGCTTCATGAAGACATTCTACATCAAAGAGGTATGTAATTCTAACTTGTTATATTCATATGAATCAATGTTATTATGCTAGTTAGGATAAATACCTTGGAAAGTTCATATATGTATGTATAATAGAGAAAACATACATCCAAGGTATTTAGGGTTGCATGTACACTTAGGACTGTTAGAATGCTCAAAACCAGAGATGCCGACAGTCATTCGCCAAATTATAGGTCTTACAGACCTACTGTCATAGTTCATCCAGAACTCCTCTCAAATCACAGAAACCCATACGACCTTGACCCAGCAAGGAGTGGCCCTCGACTGGGAAGTTAAACAAGAAAGAGAAAGAACCTTTGGAATTCCAAGTGAGAGACCAAGTTCTTTAGGAAGTCTCACTCTGGGAATGGCTTAATACGCTTCGTATCGCGTGGAAAGCTAAATCCAAGATAAATAGGACCTCCGAGATTCTTACCAGAATCGGTCCTGTATCTCGCAAATTAGACCTACACCGCGAACTCAGTAACGTACATTCTACTCTTCGTGTCTCGATCGTGAAACCGTACCTTTCCGTTAGGACTCTTGTAAGTCCACTCGACGAGATCCTCGCCTTCGTATTAGAACCGTAGTGACCCTCGACCGAGAGGTCAAGCGGACGAAGCAACGCAGTCGCCCATTAGTGAAGGTTCGTTGGGATACCAACCAAGGACCTGATTTCACTTAGGAGCGCTAGAACCAATCAATTAGGAAGTTTCCTCCTCTCGACTCGATCATTCATACCTACTTCCTTATCTAAATTCTAATTTCGGGATGAAATTCCCTTTAACAGGGGGATGATGTGACAACCCGAAATTTCCATTCGGTCAAACCCTAAAAGTCAACCATTTCATATCATTAGTCAATGTCATTATTTCTTATTTTTAAGAAATATAAAGTTCGTTTGATTATTTTAATATTATTTTTAAACGAACGGGGGAAAGAAAGTGTCATCTCGGGTTTTGAATTTTAAAAACTGCAAACACTTCGCGTATTAGAAACACCCGACCAAACTTTTATGTTTTGGGTTTAGAAATCACCCAAAACCGTGAACTCATACCTATGTATGAGTTTACTCCCCAAAAAGTTATTCATTTGTGTTTACTCCCCAAAAAGTCAAAAGAGTAAACTCCAAGAACTCTTTCAAGTATCATCCAAGATTTAATTCCAAATCTTCAAACTAGTAAGTGTTCTAACCCTTTCAAGTTAGTATATCACTTAATCTAGTGATTGTACATCCTTTAATCCATTCATTTATGTGTTTTGACTAGTTTTTCCAAAACACCAAGAACACACACTAGTGCTCTTGGAGTTAAAGTTCATTTCAAGCTTCCACAATGTAAGTACTTCTATCCTAGAGTCATTTTAAGCTAGCTATACATGTTTATACCAAGGAAAAGTCCCAAGAACACCAAGAACAAGGTGTTCACAGTTTTGGGAGGCTCCCAAAACCGTAAACACCAAATATAGTGCCTAAGGGTGCTTTAGGGTGTCTAGATGCTTCACAATGCCTTAGGGACTTGTCTAGATCCATCCTTGATGAGTGTATCACACAAAAAGCACCAAAATCATATATTTTTATGTCTTTACGGTTTGGGGATCTCCCAAAACCGTAAACACCTCAAATGTTGTGTATATGTCCCATAAATGGCCCATGGTTGTTCCTTATGGCTAGAATCTAACCTAGACTAGTGCCATGTTTGAGCTAAGGACTTGAAAACCGCCAAATACCAAACTTAGGAGTTTAAGGTAGTAAACTCATGAGTTTAAGGTAGTAAACTCATGGAGAAATGGTCCTTAGACTGTAAACTCCATTTAGGAGTGTTTTGATGCCACACAACACTTCCTAAGGCTAAATCACGATGTAGGAATGCTTGGAATAGCTTAGAAGACTTCAAACCAATAAATGATCATAAAGTGTAGAGTTTACGACCGTAAACCCTTGAGTTTACTTCCGTAAACTCCTTGGGTAATGGTCATGAAAACCGTAAACTCCAAGGGAGTTTACCCTTGAACCCCAAACACACTAGCCTTTCCCTACAACACTTAGATGCAACCCTTGAGACTTATAACACTTGTATAAAGTGTTTAGCATGTCCTAGAGTGTCTTAACTTTGTTTATTAGTTGTTTAAAGACTAATTGTGTATATACATATATCCTTATATGTTATTAGGATCTTTGTGCGTGTCTAAGTCTTCACTTGACACCAAGCACTTATCCGACCCATCCTTCCGATCCACTTACTTCGGGTGAGTTCATACCCCCTTAATCAATGTTTTAACTATTTTAAATGTTTTATGGGGGGATAAAACTAGAATAATGCTAGTTATTATATTAATCACATGTGATTAATAAGCAGCATTTAAATGGTTGGCTACTCATTAGCCGTTTTACCAAACAGTTTACTTCAAATGTTTTCATAAACACTTTATGTGTTTAAAACTCCTTATTACACTGTACATTTTACTCTGTATGTTTTATTTCAAACTTATTTACAATTGTGATTCAAACAAATGTTTCCTTATACTAAAGTTGTTTTATCAAACCCATGCCTTCAAACCGTTTTATAGATTGACATCAAGTCGATCTTTTCTTAGATAATAATTATGTTTCAAAGGTTTTACAAGACTTATTTTATGCTTTTATATTATAAATTGCATGCCTCTATATGTATAGTTATATAAGAAATGTTTAAAAGACTTAGGAAGGCTACCCACCTTGTTTCCTTTTCCTCGATTTGGATGTGGTCTGATAGGATATCGGGTACTCGTCCGAAGGTCGTTTAAATATTAGTTATATATCATGTGTACATATATAGTCATAAAAGGCCCTTCCAGTTCATCCCATGCCCTTGGGTAGCAAGGGTATACATCCATGTGCATACGTACCAGTTAGATTACTAGTAAGCTACCATATGGGTAGTTTAGGAAGATACTAGAACTATTACTAGAACGCAATACTATACAATGAGTCAGTTCATTCATGAGTCATACTTTCTAGAACATTACAGTACATTACTATACTTGCTAGATAGAGAGCACGTACACTACAGCTAGAACATTACAGTACGTTACTATACTTGCTAGATAAAGAGCACGTACACTACAGCTAGAACATTACAGTACCTTACCATACTATTACATAGATATGGTCACTTGATCACATGTACATGAGTACACTTACAGGAATTACTAGTACATTTTATATGTATAGATTTTGTTATATAATCCTCATTCTTATCTTTACCTTGTGATTCAATCACATAATCGACGAGATAGATTGGATTTAATATCCTAGTACCCAAGGATACGTTGCGGGACTGACCATTCCTAGAATCTCTGTTAGCTACAGAGGTAAAAGCACATCCACGGATGTCAACGGTTGATACCATTATAGGTATACTTTTGGGGACTGACTATTCCTATACCCAGTTGTTAGCAACAGAGGTAAATGTACATCTACGGATGTCTTCAATTAACATTGTTATTTGCCCGGGTACCAAAGGGTAATACTATTACAGTTAGGTCTTGGTAGAAGACTACATTCAGAACAGCTAGGTCTTGATAGAAGGCTACATGAGAACAGTTAAGTCTTGGTAGAAGACTCCTTTTGTTACTAGTAGGAATCATAGGGATTTCTAGGTATTTTCAAACGTTTACAGTTGTTTTACAAACATGTTCATACTTACAATTCATATACATTTTCATACTTACAGTTCATTTACATTTTCAATACTTACAATTCGTATACATACAAATACTTACATTTCAAATACATATAAGTATTTACATACAAATTAAGACACTAAAATACTTATGATCTCACCAGATTTAAAGCTGATACTCGCTTTCAAAATTACTTGTATCCTCAGCTCATCATAGACAGGTACCGATGCAAGGTTCAGGAAGATGGTGCTCGATCAAGATGCATCTTTCATTCTGATTTATGCTTTAGTGGTATCAAAATTTGACAGAACAAACTTGTATAATAATTATATTATTAATGCAATGGATGATGTTGTTGCTTGTTTACTACTTTTCATTGTTGTGATACTGTACATGACGTCCTCCGCCCCAGAACGTTTCCGCCGTTCTTGGTTTTGGGGTGTGACACCTTCAAACCTGGCAATTGAATAAGATGACTTTTAGAGAGAGAATAATGATTTATTAATTTATTACTTGGTTAATAAATTAATTAGAATCAAAATAAATGATTTATTAATGTATTATGGAAATAATATATTAAATAGAAATCATATTGTTTAATTAATATTTAATCAGAAATTAATTTGGAATTAATTTTGGGATTAAAGGAATTAATTCAAATTATAGGGACTAAAGGTGACATTATTTAATAGTTGAGAATTGGGCAATTCTAGAACCTCCTGATAGTGGGAGGAAAGAATTTTAGATGCTCCTAGGGTTTCCTTGGGCTCTAAGGGTGCCTTGGATGCCTTGTGGAGGAAGTTAAAGGGATTAGGGTTATCTTGGATACACCTGCCTTATCCAATACATTCCTAACACCTATATAAACCCTCCTTAGGGTTAGATTTCGTCCATGCACTCCTCCAAAAGGCTGAGAGCCAAAATTTCTCTTCTCCCCTCTCTTTCTATAGTTTTCCTTTGTTGCTAGGCTTCTTTGTGAGCCATTAGAGGTGTGAAATTTGTGACACTTGCTCTCAAAGTTCAAGATCATCAAGGATTTAATTGTTATTACAATATAACAATCAAGGTATGTACTCTAACCCTAATTATATGTTAATTTCGAAAATTACATGTTCCTCCTAGGGTTTCTAGTTTTTGTGTTCAACGCTTGTATGTCTAATAGTGAAAACATAGATCCTAAAATTAGGGATGCATGCACGCATAGGATTGTTTGCTATGTATAAAACCCATCAGTGGTATCAGAGCGCATGGTTTTTTGTTTTCAATTAGATTTTGTACAATTGATTGAACTAGACAAAATTAGGGTTTATGGCTATTAAACCCTATGGCTTGTGATTTTCGCAAATTAGGGTTTAAGAACCTTGTTTTTTCAAAAATCCCTAAGGGTTTTCAAACTCTTTCCTTTGGCCACCTTGGAGTCGAAATCTAGGGTTTCCTGAGCCTAGGGTTTTTGATTTAGGGAAGGTTGAAAACCTTGCCTTCCACTCCAAGTAGAAGATTTCGAACTCTAAGGAATAAGTTAGTAGGTTGTTGTTTTTGATAATTATCTTGTTAATTGTTTAATTGGATAATTAAAGATATCCCTACCCTAAATTTCGAAGTCCATGGATAAAGGATTAAATTAAGTTAAGATGTTTAATTTAAATTGGTAATCCTTATGTGATTTAATAATTTAATTAATTGTTTAATTTTTGAATAATTATTAAATCAAAGGTTTTTATTTTATTTTTAATTTTAAATTAAGTTCTTTTAATTTTCGAAATTTTTAATAAAACTAAAAACCCTATTATATTAAAAGTTTAAAATACATCCTTATACTATATGTAAAATTAAAAGTCTAATATTATATATATGTATAAGACAAGTCAGTCGAACTATTAGTACGTCTCATTCACGAAGCCGATCTATAAGGGGGTATAAGGAAACTACCTATAAAATGGTAGTTAAATGAGTGTCCACTATCACCCACCGCTTCCTTGATTGGTGGAGGTCAGTTAGCCGAATGGGTTTGATAGGACATAACCTCATTAAAAGTATAATGATGAAAAGTAAATAAACTATTTTCTAAAATCCCACTGTTAGTTACTTTAGAAAAAATATGAATTTGATGCTAACCAATGAAATTCCACATTGCACCTTATTGGTCGTTAGTGGAGCGTGTGTGGTTAACCGACACACTAATATGGGACTAATATTGTTGGAAATGGGTGAATCGTGAATTATTATTGATTAATGGAGCATATGTTGTTTAACCAACACATTAATTAGATAATAAATGACATCAAGATTACCAAGCTAATTTGCATTGTTATTCACACCTTGTTTGTGATCCTTGGTATCCCAGTCACAAATGGAAAGGGCATAATCGAGATTAAACATTCCATTGAATAGTTCAATGAATCACAAAAGATATAGCAATTTCATTTAAAACCTAATTGTTTCAAATTTCAATTTTCATGGTGAAATTGGTAAATCGTCATTTACCTACCTTTAAATAATTTGCAATTTGATTACGACATCCCTCTTCTAAATTGTGAATTATTTAGTTGGATCCTAGCCTTGATTTAAATTTTGGGTTGATATCAAGGATTAAAATCATCTATCTTGAATTCTCTTTTCTCCTATTATAGATGTTAAGTTCTGACAACAATGGTCTTCCTCGTTCTTCTGGAAATGTTCTAAATATGATCTTTTACATGTTGATCAAGGTGAAAGAATGTTCCATTCTTCAAGCAATTGTGGAACTGGAAATCATGCTTCTCCAACTCTTCCTTCACTTCCACCAATAATTCTCCCCGAGCTATGTTTTCTTCAAGCTGAAAAAATACAAAGTTACTCAAACCCTATTGGCAAGAAAACATCAAGATGGAAAGTCTGTGTGTGCACATGTTCTGAAAATGAAATCGCACACTGACAGATTAGAGATGTTGGGTGTCATTTTCTCGAAGGAGTTGGCCATTTACATGGTTTTGCGTTCACTTCTTGGGTCATATGGTCAGTTCATTAAGGACTATTATATGAGGGACGACAACATGACCCTAATCGATCTGACATATCTGTTGATTGATGTTGAATCAGAAATGCTTAAGAAGCACAAATCAAGCAAATGTATTTGAAGGATATGTCTCCAAAATTTACATGGACATTGACAATGGCAACATTGGTAGTCCAGAAAAGGTTTCTCTTTCCAATGGAAAGGGATCGGCCAAGTTCAAATTGTTTGACCGTATGGTAAAGAGAAAGGATAATTATGAGATAGTCCCATGTGCTATACCTGAAAGGTCCATATGGTTCTATTGCCAATTGAAGGAGAATTGGATGTGAAGCTGCCTAGATTACCTGAAAGATCTTAGAGATAGTAAAGTCAAGTAGTGTGACTCTACTTCAGGTACATCCACTATCTAACTTTGTTGTTAAGTTCTTATTCATAGATTCTTAACAGATGATGTGATAGTCCATTTTGATGTTTTGGAGGATCTAAGAGAAATAAGGAATCATAAGGAGAGTGAGTTGAATCTGATCGTGAGAGGTGGATTTCGATAGCATGGTTCGATGATCATATTTTAGAAGCTACTCTTAGGAGTTGTGATAGATTAACAGATTGCTTAGGAAATATCTATAAACATAATTTTCATACATTTAGATTGTAAGGACAAATTTTTCTGCTTATTATCAATAAAAATGAATTTTTGATTTATTTGTATTTCCTTGTAATGACATTTATCAGAATTGGTGGTTATATTTCTATTATTAGCAATGTTAAATGTGGATTGATTCTTAATTATATCGTTTGTGGTAATGTCATAATTAACCAAGTGAAAAAGGAATTCTCATCACCCAAATTTCAATTGGATAGAAACTTGGAATCATACAATTCGAATTGTGTGATGTATGAGAATTTGTATCTTTGGAAGATTAAGACTAATTCCTTGATCACATGTTTATGTGAGTCAAGTGAAGGACTAAAGGATCTAGTACACATTGATGTGGAATATTTAGATCCACCACAAAGAATGATAAGTCTTCAGTAAATATAATTGTGTTTATAAGATTAAACATAATTCTAACACTTTGAAAACATTTCAAAGAGTATTAGAACGGATATTAAGAATCTGCTAGGCAAAAAGATAAAAGTTTCTCCAATCTGATAAGAAAGGAGAGTACCTTAGTATCATGTTTTATGATCATCTTAATGATTATGAAATCATGTCACAAATTGATCCTCCTAGAACGTCTTAGTGCAATTGTTTGAATAAGAAAAGGAATCAAATATTGTTAAAATCGTTTAATCGATAGATGAATCATACTTCGTTTCCAAATCAAGTTTTAGAGTCATGCTCTAGTAACTTTAAATTGTATCTTGAAGCTTATTTCAAACTAAGTAGGTTTATAACACCTCATGAAATGTGGAGTAGTAATGTTTTCTTACTCTAGCACATTTGGAATTGGTAGTTTTAATGTTAAAACAAAAATGAACTAAGACCAATTCCATGAGATGTTTTCTTGACAAGAATCCACACAAACTTTTGAATATTTGTTTGTCAAGAAGTCAGTGGGAGTCATGTTAGTCTTGAAGAGTTTCAAAAGTCAATCGAGAATAAACCTTTTAGTTATCACTAGCACACGATCTGAGGTTAATAACCAATCGTGTTGACACATTCTTGTTTCTGTGCACCTTCTAGTTGAGTTAGTAATGCTTATGAGTTCTATGGTTCTCATTTGACTGCAAAATGCAGAGCATGTTGGTCAGTGATAGTATATTGATCAATATGAGTGAGCTGATTGACAACTTGGAAGCATTGGTAGGCCCTTGCTACCAGATGGCAAGAAATTAAGAATAAAAAAAGTTCAGCCCATGAAAGGAAAACAAAATTTGATTTTGGTTTGTCCTCAACCTTATCTTATGATTGTAGGTTGGAACTGATAAATTCACATGGATAGGAACGCATACACTATAAAATCTAGGTGGCAAAAGGTTTCTCTCTAATTCATGAAAATGATTATGAGGAAACACTTTAGCTAGTAGATTTTAAATTTGATTAATATCATTATGGTTAGCAGTTGTGATAATTGTGTTCTCAAATTCGTATATGATTACGACATCCCTATTCATAGTTCGAATTGTAACAAATGGCAAAAAATAGTTTGAATGTTTAGGACATATTGCTATAAGTTATGTAAGGGTTTAAACACACACATATGATATCTAATGGGAGGTGTATGAGCTTGAGAAGTCTGGTTGAAGACTTATCGAAGTATTACATATTAGAAATCTGAACATTAGTAAGAAAGTAAAAGAGTATTTATTTCTAAAAGTCCAGTTGATTTTTGGGTACATGTCAAAGCTAGTGGGAGCAAAATTGCTATGCTACATGGAGCATAATTGATATGCTAGTGGGAGCATAATTGTTATGCTAAGTATTGTAGGTTGCCAATACTAGTTGTAGGAAACGAAGATTTCAAATTTGCAAAATTGCAATATTTGGGAATTGTTTCGCTACAAAAGGATTTAGGGGAGAAGGCACTCATACTTCATTTCAAATCTAAAAGTGAAGGATTTTAATGGAACTTAGTCATGAACATATATGAATATCATGTTGAAGTGATTCAACATAGGAAATTTGATATATGGAAATAATGTAGCAAGAGACTGATCAAGTATCATGTCTTTATGTAAGACATTATGCATCGAATCCCATATGCTTCAGATATACGATTGATTACATATGCAATAATATTCACTTGTTTTGATTTTCCAAATGCCTAGGGCATTAAGAGGGGAAAGGACTAGAACTTGGTATGACTAAAGTTATTGAACAACTGTCAAGAACATTTTGAGGTTATTCCAAAGGATTGGTTGCCTGTGGACAGTTGGAAGTATAGTGATATTTGGATGGACCATGCTGACATAATTCTGAGTGGAAGTGATTTTTATTCGTAATTGATTCTTATTCAAAATTGATTATCATATGGAAATATGGAAAGGTTTCCATAGTGGGAGTTGATGATTAGAATCTATATGTGAGTTAGGAACCTTAATGCAAGAAGGTGTTCAAGGAGTTATCTTGAATTTGAGACTTCTTTACCATGAAATTGTTTGAAGTAACAAAGTTTTAATGGAGCATTTTGTGACATCGGTTGCTAAGTCTCAGTGACTTTGATGCCACGTCATCATAAAAAGGTATTGCATGCAAGGTCGGACTCTAACACATTTATTGGTGACAAAAATTTGAAATTCTCACACTTGTAATAAGGATTTGGAATTGTGATATGAGCATCATTGAAATTATGTCCAATTAATCTGTTCACAAAGGAGGGACCATAGAGAAACATGGTATGCATGTTTAGAACATGGCATGACTGATGTTTATTTCAAGTGTTTAGTTAATTATCGAAAAATTATACAATTAATAAAGTCTAATTAATATGGTAATTAAATAATAAGTTTTTTATTTATATTCAATAGTTTTGAGACCATAGTTAACTAGGTTACTATTGTGTTTCAATTTGTATGTTTGACTTCCCAAATAATTAGATTATTTAAACACCCACAATCGATCATACTTTTGGAAGTAAGTAGTGAATCAAGATTGTCATGAATTGAATTGTAGATTATCTATGGAGATTAGACATAGCAATGGTTTTGTTGCAATGTTCATTAGTACTTGAAAATGGCGATTTAAGTATTGGATAAACCCACGCTCAGAGAATTACTTCATGGATTTTATCAGGAGTAATTTTGAGACAATAATATCTTATATTCTTGAAACATAGATATATGAGTTGTTGTTTACGATTCGGTTGTGCATTGATAATACGTAAACGCATCATTAACTTGATGTTATAAAACTTATTGTTGTGTGTGGTTTGATGAGTAAATAGTGTAAGCATATAAGTCGAAGTTTATCCGTTCCTTTTGCCCTGGCGGGAAAAAGCAATATCCATGGGCCCCTCGATGATTTGGTGATGACATCTAAAGCGCTTGGCCAAGCCTGGACTGAATTGATGTGTTCAATTAGTAGTCCGATATCAGTCTTCATAAATCAGAAAATTGGGAAACAAATCTTGGAAAGAGAGATTGATTATAATCCATGTCTCATGTCCATACGATATCTTGTAGAATGGAGGAATATTTGATCACTTATCCAAGGACACGTAACTAACTAGGTCAGAGTTCGACAGCGGCTTTGAGAGCTATAATTTGCTAGTCAATTTTGAAGTCATACTTGCAACTACACTTATTAGACTTATCCAAGTGGGAGACTATTGGATGAGGTGCTTAAGCCCATAACTCTAATTGGTATCAACTTGAATTGATAGTAGCACAATCCTTTTGAGTTGCCTTCAAACCTAGCAATTGAATAGGATGTCTTTTAGAGAGAGGAGAATGATTTATTAATTTATTACTTGGTTAATAAATTAATTAGAAATCAAAATAAATGATTTATTAATGTATTATGGAAATAATATATTAAATAGAAATCATATTGTTTAATTAATATTTAATCAGAAATTAATTTGGAATTAATTTTGGGATTAAAGGAATTAATTAAAACTGCAGGGACTAAAGGTGACAATGTTCAGTAGTTGAGCATTGCGCAATTCTAGAACGTCCCTATAGTGATAGGAATGAATTCTAGATGCTCCTAGGGTTTCCTTGGGTCTAGGGTGCCTTGGATGCCTTAGGGAGGAAGTTACGGGATTAGGGTTATCTTGGATACACCTGCCTTTTCCAACACCTTCCTAACACCTATATAAACCCTCCTTAGGGTTAGATTTCTTCCATGCACTCCTCCAAAAGGCTTAGATCCGAAATTTCTCTTCTCCTCTCTGTTTCTATAGTTTTCCTTGGTTGGTTTGTTTGTGAGCCATTAGAGGTGTGGCATTTGTGACACTTGCTCTCAAAGTTCAAGATCTTCAAGGATTTGATTGTTATTACAATATAACAATCAAGGTATGTATCATAACCCTAAGTATATGTTAATTTTGAAAATTAAATGTGCCTCCTAGGGTTTCTAGTTTTTGTGTTCAATGCTTGTATGTCTAATAGTGAAAACATAGATCCTAAAATTAGGGTTCCATGCACACATAGGATTGTTTGCTATGTATAAAACCCATCATTAGAGGCGAGTCCCAGAGCGCCAGAAAGCCCCGAGAAGAAGAGATTTCGGCTCTGAAGTTCTCCCCGCGCAGAGCCAGGTTCCTCGCTAAACTCCCTTGTAAGTGAGTTGTGCTTATCATACTTTAACTATAACTTATGTTTAAATTCATTATCATTATTGTGTACCTATAAAAAAGATTTATTAGTGATTCCAAGTCGTTATATTGGTTGATCTACTTACGGGGATGATGTTTAGGCTGTGACTTAGTGAGGTGTTTAAAGTGGTATTTCCAAACAGTATACTTCATATACCAAATGGACCCTACCTCTGATATGATCCTACCTGGTTGTTCCTTACTTGATAGATCTTGAAGTAGACTTTGAGTTAATGATGAATCTAGACTAATAATTAGTCCAATAAATAATAAACTAAAACTTAGTAATAATGATATTAGGTTTCGTCGAAGGAAAAGAAAATTTTTAGAAGCGAAGCGTTGCCCGAATTTCGAGTCGTCACTTTAACAAGTGAGTGCATAGTTAATTTCATCTTACACATAGATATGAAGTATTTAATATTAAAACATTCTATATGTGCTTATTATATGTGTTCCTAATATCTATTCTAGATGAACGGTTTATACATGTTTTACTTGATTTCAACTATATATGTATTTTTATACCTATAAGAATAATGGGTAAAGATGAGTAGATGAATGATGAGAGATGAGAGATGAAAGATGATATAAATGAATATTAGCAGTTGTGCCTAATAGATAACCTTTGAACTATGTGTTCACCATATGTACTCTAAAAACCATGGCAGCTATGGACTTAGTGCCTTATGAAGGGACGTTGGCAGCTATGGATTTAGTGCCCTATAGATGAATGTTGGCAGCTATGGACTTAGTTCCTATTATATAAACATTGGCGGCTATGGACTTAGTGCCTATTAGATAGATGTTGGCAGCTATGGACTTTGTGCCCTATATATAGACATTGGCAGCTATGGACTTAGTGCCTTATGGATAACACTGGCAGTTATGGACTTAGTGCATGTTAGATAACCTTGGCAGCAATGGACTTCGTGCCTATTCCTTAGAAAAATCCTTATGAATGAATAAATTAGAATAGATGATTCTTAGGAAAGATCCTAAAGAATAAAGAAGATGATGGGGATGGGAAATTGGGTTAATTTTTTGATGATTAAAATGATAATTATATTATTGTGGGTTGAAAATGATGGGTTTTGAGCATTCTAACACTCCTATGGTGTACATGCAACCCTAAAAACCTTGGATCTATGTTTTCTCTATTATACATGCAAACTTTCTTTTTCCAAGGTTGCATCCTAACTAGCATATGATTGGGGTATATGTAATATAAAACTAGTGGAATGACATATCTTTCTTGTAGCTTGGATTCCTTAAGACTTTATGAGCCTAGCACCCCAAATGTGATGCCTCAAATGCTTCACACAACACCACCAACAATTGGAATAACTTAAGATAAGATTACTATGCACCAAAATCGGCTAGCCCTCACTAATATCTCTTAATTGTTGATTTTACAAGTATGAGGCTTCTTTATATAGTGTCCATATTAGGGTTACACCATGTAACTCATGCCTTTCCACATTCCTCATTATCCATGGGTTTTTACCTCCATGGAGTATCCATAGGTAACCACATGGGTTTAGCTCATCATGAGGAACTATGGATCATAAGTCCACTATATAAGAATGAATGATTTACCAAATCAATCCCCATTTATTTAATTAGTCTCTTTTGATCAAAAAATTAATTCCAAACTAATTCTTGATAAATACTAATTAAATAATTCATATTAATATATTAGAACTTATAATATATTAATAAACCATAAATATCCTCTTCTCACAAAAGTCTATCCAAATTGTGCCGATGCCATGCAACCCAAATGGACCATGCCAAATCGGGTTAAGTACATACCAAATATAGTTATGGACTTAGAAACCTTATCCAACAGTCTCCCACTTGGATAAGTCTAATAACTATAGCTGCAAGTATGAATTCAGGATCCGACCAGAAATCGTAGCTGTTTCAAAGTCTAGCAGAACAAAAGTTGTGCTATTTTAGTTAAGTGATCATATAATCCTCTGTTCAAGATATCAGCCGGAAAAATACATGGAACAACGTCGTACTTATTGTCCAGTAGTTTGTTTCCCGATTTCCGATTTGTTTGACATAGAACTTAATCGAACACATTAATTCAATTCTGACCGGGCCCGACACATAAGTCAAAACAACGACATGTTTTATAACATCAAGTTACTGATGCGTTTTCTTACTATCAATGTACAACCAACTCATAGTCAATGACTCATATCTCTTAGTTTGAAGACTTATTTGATATTATCGTCTCACGATCACTCGAGATAAATTCCATGAAGTGATACAAGTGAGCGTGGGTTGAATCCAATACTCAGAACTTATGAGCACTCATGAATGTTGCAGCAACAATTGCTATGTCTAATACAATTCAGACAAATCTACAAACCCAATTCATGACAGTCTTATTTCAATACCAACTTCCAAAGTATGATCGACTGTGGATAGTTCGAATAATATCATTATTCTGGAAGTCAAAACATGCAAAATGAAACAATAGTAAATGATTGACACAAGACAGTACCATACTAGTAAATAAAAACACATTTTATTTAAACATCAAATGTCAATTACATTTCAACTATTACAAGTTTTGAAAGCTATCTAATTACTAAAACTAATATCATCCTTCAGCCCAATGCGCCTCGCATGCTGTAAATGCTTAACCCTACACAGTCCCTTCGTGAGGGGATCTGATGGGTTCTCATCCGATGATACCCTCTTTGCCATGAGGAGTCCTTCTATTCGATGTCTAATGAAGTGGTATTTTTTTCGATGTGCCTAGATCTGCCGTGATCCCTTGGTTCCTTGGCTAAGGCAACTACACTCTCGTTATCACAAAAAATCTCCATATGCTCCTTTATAGCTGGTACAACTCCAAGGTCTCCAATGAAGTTCTTCAGCCATATTGCATCCTTTTCCGCCTCACTTGCTGCTATATACTCTGATTCGCAAGTTGAATCAGCTACTGTCACCTACTTGGAACTTTTCCAAGTAATTTCTCCTCCATTTATGGTAAATACCCAACCCGACTGAGAGCGGAAATTATCCCTGTCAGTCTGAAAGTTGGCGTTACTATACCCCACTACTCTCAATGTTGGATTAAGTGTCTAAGCCCATAACTATTATTGGTATGTATTCGACCCGAGAGTAGCATGGTCCATTTGGGTTGCATATCATCAGGACAATTTGTTAGGATGGACTTTTGAGAGAAGTTTATTTATGGTTTATTAATATATTATGAGTTATAATATATTAATATTAAATCATATGTTTTAATTAGTATTGATCAAGAATTAATTTAGTGGTCAAAAGAGACTAATTAAATATATGGGGACTAATTATGATAATTAGTTATATTTATATGTGTTGGCCTTATGATCCATGTTGGACCAAGTTTATGTATGGATACATAAAGATTTGGGCAACATGACCATGGATCATAAAACCCATGGGTATGGACTTGGTTTATATCCATGACCCTAGAAATCCCACATATAAATAGATACTTCATTGCCCAAAATCGCTACTTGTATCTTCTTGGAGTTCATGGTGTCTTTTGTGTGCATTGAATTCTCTCTCAAGTTCATCCTTTGTCCATGGTGTGTTGTAATTCCATTTGAGGCTTCCGCACTATTGGGGCTAAGCTTTTTAAGGCCAAATACACCAAGACTTCAAGCTCCATCAAAAGGTATGTTATGCTAACTAGTATCTTATATGGTTTATGTTAAATGCATGCTAGTTGTAAAATTAATACCTTGGAAACCATTTGCATGTATAATTAGTGAAAACATAGATCCAAGGTATTTAGGGTTGTATGTGCACCATAGGATGTTGTAGTATACCAAAACCCAACAGTGGTATCAGAGCCATGGGTTGTTTTCAATTATACTTGATGCAAGTTTCTAAAAAAACCTGAAAAGAATCGAATTGTTTGCTATCTGGACAGCAGACTCGACAATTCCAGTGAATGACTCGATGAGTCCATGAACAAATTCATCCAACTCGTCGAGCTGGTTCATGCACTCGACGATTTGGACCCCCTGACAGCACATCTTCAAGTTTTTTGGCCTGTTTTGGATTAGAATCATTACCACAAAGTGTTTTTGTTCATAAATTTTGTTTTTGATACTATGGTAATGTTTATTCTCATCCAAATAAAGGATAATTGTCAAAGTTTCAAGATTTATGTTAATTTATGTGATTAGCTAAGTTCTTGAAAATTGTTGATATGAATTGTTTTTGTTTATGAGTTAGTTTAGATTAATAGAAAAAATTATGTGATAGTTGTTTTCAATCCAAATTAATCTAGAAGTTGTTCATAATATGTGTTTTTGTAACTTGTCCTCAAGTTACATGAAAAGTCACATTTATGAATTTTAAAACGCATAAAATTTCCATAAGTTATGAAAAATGAAGAGTCACATTTTTTTAAATGTTTTTAAAGTCTTCCATAACTTGTCTACAAGTTATGGAACTTAAAGAGTTTTTCCATTAAACCACTTTAAAACTCATATGTTATGGAAACCATAAGTTTTTGAATTGTTCAAAACTTGTCCTCAAGTTTTGGAATTTGTAAAGTTTCCTCCCATGAATACTTTAGTTCCAAGTTAGCCCTTAGAGTTTTAAAAGTTAAAATTCAACCCTTATACTATTATAATATTAATAGTTAATAGTTATGTTTATGTATAAGAACAAACTCAGTCTTACCGTTAGTAGGCCTCATTCACGAAGCTGGTCTATAAGGGGGTATAAGGTTACTACCTATAAAATGGTAGTTTAATGGGTATCCACTCTCACCCACCTCTTCCTTGACTGGTGGAGGGTCGTTAGCTGAATGGGTTTGACAGGAGTATAATTCTCCCTTCATTAAAAGTATAATGATAAATACTAAGCAACTAAACACTTATAAATTCCCAATCTTAGTTACTTAGGAAAATGTGAATTTGGTGCTAACCCATGAAATTACACTTTGTACCTTACCAAGTCGTTGGTGGAGCGTGTGTAGGTAACCGGCATACTAACATGAACTAGTAAGAGTGGCAAAGGGTGACTTAATGTTTATCATAGATCGGTAGAGCGTGTGTGGGTAACCGGCACATCAATTAGGTGATAAAATTATGGGTACCAAGTCAATTTGCATGGTTATTCACACCTTGTTTGTGATCCTCAGCATCCCAGTCACAAACTTGAGAGGGCACAATCGAGATTGAAACATGCCATTGAAAAGTTCAATGAATCTCAAAAGATCTAGGAGTTTCAAATCCAATTAAAACCTAATAAATTATTTCATTTTTCATGGTGGAAATTGGTGAATCGTCATTCACCTACCTTCAAATATCTTATAGCTTGGATTACGTCATCCCTCTTCCAAGTTATAAAATGTTGTGTTAGGTCCTAGCCTTAATATATCATATTGGGTGTTATATTAAGGACTTAAAAATCATCTAACTTGAATATCTCCCATTATAGATGTCTAGTTCAGACATCTATGATCTTCCCAAATCTCTTGAAATTTCACTTCCTCCACCCCATCCAATTATTCTCCCTAACCCACAAGTTCAAGGTCACTCAAGTCTTATTGGCAAGCAAGGTCTATGTGTGATCACATCTTGGAGCTGAAGTCACATATTGACAAGCCAGGAGAGTTATGTGTCAAAGTCTTGAGAAATTTGAATGTTCAATCACTTTCTATGTCACATAGTGAGTTCCTTTGGGACTACTATGTGACAGAATATGACTTGACCCTTAATGATCTTACCTATTTGCTTGGTGCTGCTGAGTCAGCAATGATTTTGAGGACTGGTGAAGCAAATTTAAGATCAACTTCCCAAACTTTCATGGACATTGACAAAGGTATCATTGGAAATCCAGAAAAGCTTTCTCTTCCCAATGGAAAGGGATTGGCCATAGTCAACTCGGTTGACCAAATGGTAAAGAGAAAGGCTAAGTATGAGATACACTCGTGTACCATTCCCAAAGAGTCCATATGCTTTTGTTGCCAAAGGAAGGGGCATTAGTTGTGAAGCTGCCTATTTACCTGAAAGATCATAAGGATGGTAAAGTCAAAAACGTTTGACTCTACTTCGGGTAAAGTCCACTATCTAACTCTATTAAGTTCAGATTCTGAGATACTTATTACATGATGTGACTAAGACACATGTTGATGTTTTAAGAATCAAATAAAAGAGAGGAAGCTTAAAAGAAGTATATGTTGATTCTGATTGCGAAGATGGATTTCGATCGCATGGTTCGGTGATCAGAATTTTGAGTTGTTGCTTAAGAGTTGTGATAGATTGCTTGGGAATAAATAACAACATTGTTTTCATAAGTATTTGCATTGTAAGGATAAGTTTTTCCATAAGTTTTAAAATAAAAGAAAATTTTTAATTTTATTTATTTTAAATATCCTTACAATTATATTTGTGAAAAATTATTGTTTATATGGTTCCATTGTTAGCAATATTGGAAAATGGATTTGATTCTTTCGTTTGTGGAAGTGTCATAATTTACCAAATAAGGAAAGATTCTCATCACCCAAGTTTCAGTTGGATAGAAACTTGGAATCATGCGACTTGTATTGTATGATAAATGAGAATTTTCATCTTTTGGAAATTAAGACTAATTCATTGTCAACATGTATATGTGAGTCAAGTGAAGGATCAGGAGATCAGGTACACTTGAGTGTGCACTGGTCAGGTCCACCACAAAGAATGATGAGACTATTTGTCATGATTTACTAAAGCTTAGTAAATATGGTTATACTTAAAAGTTTAAGTATAATTCTAAAACATTGGAAAAGTATCAATGTTAGTCAGAACGAATAAGAAGAATCAAATAAGGCAAAAAGATAAAAATTTTCTCCAATCTGAAAAGATGGGAGAGTACTTTAGTATCTTGTTTTATGATTATCTTAGTGATTATGAAACCATATCACAATTGATTCTCTAAAGGACATCTTAGTGCATTTGTTTGGCTAAGAAGAGAAACCGTGGATTGTTGAAATGGTTAAAATCAAAAAGATGAATCATACTTCGTTCCATAACAAGTCTTAGAGTCATACTCCAAGATTGTAATTTGAGTGACAAAATCTTAAGAAGGTTTAAAAAACTTGTCAAATGTAGAATGAGATGTTTCTTGTTATTGTACATTTGAAATTAGCAAGTTGTGATGTCTTGGATAAGACAAAGACCAACCAAGACCAATTGTGTGAAGTGTTTTTCTTGATAAGAATCCGCACTAATTCTTGAATATTTGTTTGTCAAGGAATGGTTCTTTATAAGAGAATATTATATGTCAAGAGGATAGTGGGAGTCTTAAAGGTCGTGAAAGATTCAAAAACTAAAGGGTGAAACCTATTGTTTATCACTAGCACACGACTTGAGGTTTGTAACCCATCGTGTTGACATATTTTGTGCTCATTCCAGTTAAAGTTGACTATGCATGTGAGTTCTATGTGTTCTCAATTGATTGGATAACAACCTGGAAGCAATGGTATGCCTTTGTGCTGCCAAGTGGCAAGAAATTTAGGTTGCACAAGTTTAGTCCATATGAGTTTGGATTTGTCACTAACCTTGTCTTGTGATTATGGTTATGACAAATTCACATGGATAGGAACACATACACCATAAAATCGAAGTGTCATAAGGTTTCTCTTCGATTCATGAAAATGATGGTGAGGAAATGCTTTCACTAAGTAGATTGTTGGGTAGCAGATTTATTTTTGTAGTGCGTCTATTGGGCTCGGTTAATAGTCCAAGTTTTGTAACTCCGGTTTGGGCCTGTCCAACCGTGAGCTGATAGGGTTTAGTATATAATAATGTGCTTGCATGCATATTAGGTTAACGATCTAGAATACGATTGATAGCATTACGATAGCTTTTATAGATTTCTTCATCGTTCTTGTAAACCCTAAATCCTCTACAGTAGAAGTTCTTTATCGAGCTCTTCTGAGGATTGTTTATTAATCATTCGACATCTTTGATCCATTCTTGTGTTCATATTGTTTTCTGATTTATTACTTTACCTGTTTAAAGATCTAATCGATCTTCAAGTTAGTTTTTAACTTATCAATTGGTATCAGAGCAGGAGGCTGTGTAATCGATACACTTCTTTTCTGTGAATAAGGTTTCGATTAGGGTTATTCCGCATTTATTGATATTTATTGAGCCGTCATCTCATAATTGACGTATCTCGATATTTATTATTTTGCCCAAATTCGATATATTACAAGTCTGATCTTTGAACAGGTTATTCGATCAATTATGGACGAGTCGCAATCCAATCCCATTAATATTTCGAACAGCATTGGATCAACAACGAAGATTCCCATCTTGTACACCCATGATTATGAGGTCTGGGCGCATCACTTTGAAGATTATGTTATAGGATCTGAGGATAATGGATACCTCATCTGGGAAGCAATCTTTACTGGACCTTTTTCTCATTCAGCAACTTCAAGGATTATTAAAACTCAAAAGGAGTATAATGATCTTCTGAAAGACGTTAAAGATATTGCGCAAGACGAAAAAGATAAATTTCAGTGCAATATCAAAGCGTTAAGATTGATCAGATTCGCTTTTCAATCCGATACTTTTAGGCTGGTGAGTTCATGCACGACTGCAAAAGAGATATGGGACAGGCTACGTGAATTATACTCTACAGACGAAGATCTTGAACACTCCATTCAAACCTTACTCTTGTCTGAGTTTGGTGAATTCAAGCAAGGAGCCGAAGAAACAGTGAGTCAAACGTTCGATCGCTTCAATCATCTTCTTAGCAAGATGATCAAACACAACATCGAAAGGAAGCTTATTGAGCAGAAGGTTACGTTTTTGAACGGACTCAGATCTGAGTGGAGAGCAATTGTGTCCACAGTTAAAGCACACGAGCAATTCAAATCCTATTCTTTGGCAAAACTGGTGGGCATCCTAAAATCTCAAGAAAAGATCGTGTTACAGGAGAAAAATGTGGTTTCAAGCCTAGGTTCGTTGGCCCTCCTGTCCAAAAGCAAAGCAGTGATGGAAGAAGAAGACCTCAACTTGGAGGACTATGACCTCACTTCTGAAGACTATGTTATGATGGTGTCCAACCCCAAGAGGTTCATCAAGAAGAGATTCCCCACTAACAAGAACCGAAATTGGCAGGGGAGTTACAGTTCTGAAAAGGTCAAAAATGAACCGAAGGCTGAAGAGTCAAAGAAGGAACCGAAGGCTGAAGGAGATTCGGGAGTGAGCTGCTATTATTGTGGGGGAAAGAACCACTATGCAAAAGATTGTGTCCTCAAAAAGATGGCAGAAAAGGATGAGGAAAAGGATGAAGAAGCTTTGTTGCAGAAAAAGCTAGATGAAATTAGGAAGAAGAAATCTACTGCTAACTCTCCTATGAATGCGTTAATTGTGCAGGGTTCGGTTGCTGATGATGAGTTTGGTGGCGTGGAGGTCTGGTCAACCGACTCTGAAGATGATGAAGTGAGGAAGCCTTCTCATGGAAAGGCTCATGTGGCGAAAGAAGAGAGCAGTGGAGGAAGATGCTTGATGGTGTCTGACGTATCTCAGATGAGGGGATACAACACTGATGGTGGGAATGATGACACGAAGGAGCAACAAAACTTGTGTTTTACAGCCAAACCGCTCAGCGTGCAGTTCAACGAGCTTGATGAACTGATCAAGAAGGTACAATCAGTCTTTGTCTCTTTTAAAGTCCCACAATGCTCATATGAAAAAGAATTAAAAAATGTTAATTCAAGAATCTCTCATTTAGATAGTAGTCTAACTCAAACTCGAGTCACCAATTCTAACCTAACTGACCAATTAAGCAGGGTGTCTTCGAAGAGTGAGGAACGGCGAATGTGGATCGAACTGAAGGAGTCGGAATTAATCAAAATAAAAGATGAAAACATTTATTTGCAAAGAGACAATTTAAAGCTTTTGAAACAGCGAAATGTTTTTTGTTTGATTGCAAAACGTCTTTACACTAATATTACTCAGCTTCATTTGGATTGTGAAATAGGACAAAAGATTCATCGCATGATTTTACCCTTCCTTAAGTTTAAGGAGGATGAAATTGATGCTGAAGCGTATAATTGTGAGAGTGTTATTTCATCTGAGGATGTTAATCCGACGTACATGTATGGACTGGACAAAATCGAATCTTTTATTAAGTCCAAGGACCATAAGGACATGCTTAAAAACCTTTTGGATGAAAATGATAAACTGAAACTGAGAACCGAAACCATACAAAATTTTGACTCTTTAAACGCCAACTTGAGCTCAGAAAATAAAATTGATGTTGAAAATGCATCTGAGCTTAATGAGGACGACAATATGAGTGAAATTTCTGTAGAGGATACAGTTGACTGTTCAGAATTTGTCAAGGGTGAACCCGAAAACCACAAGAATCTTATTTCAGAAAATTCAGTGGAGTTCGCTCGTATGTCCCAACAAAAGTCCCCAATTCTTGCAGAGAAGGCGGTAGTATATCAGAAAGTAAGAACCACTCCAAATCAGGTGTACAAGGTCACAGGCGTAACCGAACATCAGACTGCTGAACTCACAGCTATTGTTAACGAAGACAATGTTGATGGCTTTGACGAATTCTTCTGGTCAGCTCCCATTGACAATGTTGATGAAACGGTAGGTTTTTCTGAAAGAACTTCATGGAAAAGCAAAGGCAGATATGTGCCAGAACCTTTGAATAAACCTGATAGCTTCGATGTGCCAAGTACTAGTGGTACGAAAGATATTCCTCAGGAAAAAGAAATTCCTGCAAAAGAAGTCACATCTCCAAGTGAAACTTCATCAGTTCAGAGTGAACCAGCTAAAGAAAAACAAAAACCGAAAGCTAACATCCATCATCAACCGAAGCAGATGAGAGATCAAAAACGTCAAAGGAATCAGAGATACAGGAAGAATCTCTCTGAAAGAAAACAGTTTTGGCAATCTCAGAATGCCTATTTCTCATATCAAGATAGGCACTTAAAGTCAGAGAAGAGTCCTGTTAAATCACAAGAGAGCAACAACAACCGAAAGCAGAGGTTCGGCTTAGAGAAAAATATCAACCGAAAGAAAAGGTTCGGTTCAGAAAATGATTCCAACCGAAAGCTGAAGTTCGGTTCAGAGAACTACATCAACCGAAAGCAAAGGTTCGGTTCTGAAATCAAAAGAGATCAAAACTCTAGGGTCGGTCCCACTAATGATCAAAAGCAAAAGGGTCACCTAGAGTCTCCAGCCAAGAAGTCATCTCAATCTAAGCTCTCTCATCCTAACTCTTCTAATTCTTCAAACTCTTCTAATTCCTCTCCACCTCGTTCTAAATCCCATTCTGTTCACTCTCAAAAACCTCAATCATCAACTTAACCAAAAGGAAAATCAAAGGTTTCATCAGTTAAACCAGAGTTCAAACCAACAGTAACAAATCCCAATAAAATTAAAGTTTTCACCATCAAAAGGAAAGATGAAACAACACTAATAAAAAGAACATACCTTGTTGACATCTCTCTTACTATTCATGTTCCTGTGAAAGGCTCACGAGGACCCAAGAAACTTTGGGTTCCTAAATCTGCTTAATTTTTGCAGGTTATCAGTGACGAGCAGTTTGACGAAGAATGGTACATTGATAGTGGCTGCTCGCGTCACATGACAGGAAGGAAGGAAGAGCTAAGGGAATACAGGTCTCTTTCAAATGGTGGAAATGTCAAGTTCGGGAACAACTCCTTCGGCACCATAAAAGGATATGGAATGATTACAAATGGTGATTTCACGATAAGGAAGGTTGCATACGTGGAAGGACTACAACACAACCTCATCAGTGTATCTCAGCTTGTTGGAGGTACCGGTCTCAAAGTTTCATTCGATGATGAGGGTTCTGAAATAATTGAGAAGAAGACTAAAAGAGTTATTCTCAAATCGGAGCGTAAAGGTGAGATGTTTCCCCTGAACCTCAAACTTATCAAAGGGAACCCAGCTATCTGCCTGTTATCAAAAGCACAATCTGACGAAAGCTGGCTGTGGCACCGAAGACTCTCTCATCTCAACTCTAAAGATATCAACAAACTTGTTACTGGAGGTCATGTTCGAGGTCTTCCATTGCTCAAGTACGATAGAGATCATTTGTGTGCTGCATGTGAAATGGGGAAGCAGAGTCGTCAAAGTCATCCATCTATAATAAACACTAAAGTTGTTGAACCACTAGAATTACTTCATATTGATTTGTGTGGTCCATCATCTATCGAAAGCATCGGTGGTAGCAAGTATATTCTTGTTATTGTTGATGACTTTTCGCGTTTTACTTGGGTGTTCTTTCTGAAGCTTAAATCTGAAGCTACTCACAAGCTAAAAGTGTTCATCAAGCAGATTGAAGTACAGCTGAAGAAGGTCGTTCGCAACATCAGGAGCGACAATGGATTGGAGTTCAAAAATAGAGAATTCGAAGAATTCCTGGCAGAAAAGGGAATCAGTCACAACTTATCAGCTCCCTACACACCTCAACAGAACGGAATTGTCGAAAGACGAAACCGATCTTTATGTGAAGCAGCCTGAACCATGCTAAGTTTCGCTTCCTTACCTCTTTATTTTTGGGCTGATGCTATTTCTGCTGCTTGTTTTACACAGAACAGGTCATATCTCAACAAGCGCTTCACTCTCACTCCTTAAGAGATCCTTAACAACAGGAAGCCAAATGTGAAGTTTTTCCATGTGTTCGGTTCACGGTGTTTTATCTTCAATTCTAAAGAACACCGCAACAAGTTCGATGTCAAAGCCGACGAAGGGATATTTCTGGGCTATTCTCTCACTTCTAAAGCGTACAGGGTATTAAACAAGCGTTCGAGGAAAATATAAGAAACTTACTACGTGACTTTTGATGATAGCTATGTCAAAAAGCTAAAAGCCAACGAAGACACAACTGGAGAAATCTTTCCTCAAACTGGCCAAGTCACAGCTTCGATCGCTAATCTATTCGAGAAGTTCAGGGAGCTGTTTGATGAACCAGAGAAGGCCACTCTCTCTGAAGCCAGTGCAGCAGACAACAAGGTAGATCACATGAAGCAAATTGTTGAAGACGCTGCAAGGAGAATGAATGAAGGAGGATCAAGTTCTGATGAGCCTCCATCACCCAATGCTTCAGTCGAGGAGGAGGATCCACCTTCATCATCCCAGCCGAGCTCACAAGTTGAGGGGGAGCTAAGGTCTCAAACTACTCCCGAAAGCACTTTGCCAACCGAAAGTGCCTCACCATCCGAAGGTGCATCAACGCCTGAAAGCTCAGCACCACAAGAAACCACTATAGCTCAAGATTCTCAAGACATTCCTGTAAGATCATCTATCGAGGGGGAGCATGCTGATATGTCTTACGACTATGAAAGCCAATCCGAACCAGAAGAAATGATAGACGCTGAATTAGATCCAACCTTTGATCCAAACTACCCACCTCTCACCAAATGGACCAGAGATCATCCTGTCTCTCAAGTTGTTGGTGATATATCTAAAAAGGTTCTGACTCGATCACAACTCAAGGCAAAACAGACTTCCTTTTTTTCAAAAGTCGAATTCTGCATGTTTAACTCATTCGTATCAAAAGTTGAACCAAAGACAGTTAACACTGCTCTTGATCACTCCGATTGGGTTCAAGCTATGCAAGATGAACTAAATGAATTCGAAAGGAACAAAGTTTGGCGACTTATTCCAACTCCTCCAGATGCCTCGGTTGTTGGTCTCAAATGGGTCTTCAGGAACAAAATGGACAAGGAAGGGAACGTTATAAGGAACAAAGCTCGTCTGGTAGTGAAAGGATACTGTTAGGAGGAAGGCATTGACTATGAAGAGACTTTCGCTCCTGTAGCTAGGCTGGAATCTGTTAGAATCTTTCTAGCCTATGCTGCCCACAAAAACTTCGAGGTTTACCAAATGGACGTCAAGTGTGCATTCCTCAATGGTGAACTCGAAGAAACAGTATACGTGGAGCAACCTCCTGGATTCGTGAATGAAAAGTATCCTAATCATTGTTACATTTTGGATAAAGCCGTGTATGGACTAAAACAAGCTCCAAGAGCCTGGTATGAAACGCTGACTAAATTCTTAAAGATGTCCAAATTCAAACAAGGTTCGGTTGACCCAACCTTCTTTCGCAAGAAGGAAGGTAACCACCTTATGATTGTTCAAATTTACGTCGATGATATCATCTTTGGCTCTATGAATCCCAGCTTAACGGCTGATTTTAGAAAGCTGATGGAGACTAAATTTGAAATGAGCTCAATGGGTCCTATTAACTTTTTCCTTGGTTTAAATATTAGACAGGGACCCGAAGGCATCTTTATTAATCAGGAAGCTTACACGAAGACTCTCTTAGCAAAATTTGGCATGATGGGAGATTCCAAAGTCAAAGTTCCAATGGCGTTCGACACCAAGCTCACCCCATCCTTGGACAAACCGGTTGTTGATATTACGCTTTATCGTCAGATGATAGGCTCATTGATGTATCTCACTGCTAGCAGGCCTGACATAATGTTTTCATTTTGTTACTGTGCTAGATTTCAGGCAAACCCACGCGAACCTCACATGCTTGCAGTGAAGAACATTCTACGATATCTCAAGCGAACTACCTCCTTAGGTCTATGGTATCCATCCAACTCAGGCTTCTTCGTTCAAGCCTACTCAGATGCAGACCTTGGAGGTTGTGGATTAGACAGGAAAAGCACCACTGGAGGCTGCCAATTCCTTGACGGGAAGTTGGTTAGCTGGCAATCAAAGAAACAAACGTGTGTGTCTTTGTCTACAGCTGAAGCAGAATACATTGCAGCTGCGTCCTGTACCTCTCAAGTGATTTGGATCCAGAGTCAACTACGAGACTATAGACTCAATATGAAAAAGATCCCACTATATTGCGACTCTGAAAGTGCAATTAGGATCTATCATAACCCAGTGCAACACTCCAAGACGAAGCACATAGCACTGAGGTATCACTTCATCAAAGATCATGTGGAAGATGGAAACGTTGAAGTACACTTTGTTAGAACCACTGATCAATTGGCTGATGTCTTTACCAAAGCTCTTTCTGAAGCATCATCCAACAGAATTCTACAAGGGCTAGGTATGATGGAATCAGAGTCAGTACCACAAACTACCTCTCAATCTCAAACGTCAGAAGCGAAATAGACCGAACGTTCGGGTTCGGTTGAATCATCTGCACTCGCTCATCATTTCAAAGGTAGCTTTCTTGGTTGTAAATTTCATGTACAAAGTTGTTTATCTTATTGTCAAAATTATTTCCTTTTTGAAAGTCTAAATTCCTTGGTTTTCCAAAATTTTTCAAAACCGAAACCTACCGAAGGTTCGGGTTCGGTTTTTCAAAATTTTTCAAAACCGAAACCAACCGAACGTTCGGGTTCGGTTTTTCAAAATTTTTCAAAACCGAAACCAACCGAATGCTCGGGTTCGGTTTTTCAAAATTTTTCAAAACCAAAACCAACCGAACGCTCGGGTTCGGTTTTTCAAAATTTTTCAAAACCGAAACCAACCGAACGCTCGGGTTCGGTTTTTCAAAATTTTTCTCAACCGAAACCAACCGAACGCTCGGGTTCGGTTCCAAAGTTTTTTTTTATGTTTTTCTTTTCTTTTCCTAAGTTTTTTTAATCTTTTATTTTCTTTCTTAGTCTTATTTTTCTTATTATTTATATCAAAACTCCAAAAATATTTTGTTCTTCATTTGCTTTTTGTCTTTAATTTTTATATGTGTGTTCGTTCGTTTATGGGGAAATATTTGTTGGATTAGTTAAGTGTCCCTAGAAGCATGCTGTTGTATGTGCCCAAAGCCTCATCAGATTCTGAATAACAGCCTTAATGACTTGGTATACACAAACCTTGTCTTCCCAATTAGGTTATCCCATTTATTCTAATCAAGAGCTACCTAACTCTCTTCTCACATGAGATAAGAGTTTTCTGCTTGGTCCTACTTTTAATAGCAGAGGTACTTTTCTTTCTTACACCATCTCCATTACATTTCTCCATTAAATTCGTTTCATCAATGTAACCCTTGAGACTCTCAGAAATTACCACTGAGGTTTATGGTTACTCAAAAACTGTGTTTATGATCTTAGTTTTGTGCCACTACGAGCTGAGTGAAACCCAGAATTCAATACCAAATCTGAATTGACGGTGAACAATCAATTTGCTCAAGTTTTCACTAATGAATTGACGGACGTATCCTCATGAAATCTCAAGTTTTTCTTTTGTGTGATTCCTATGAAATTGTTAAACACCATAACATTTCTTCCCTTGGGATCCAGTTTTAATTTTTTTTTGAGATTTTATTTTTTCCAACCCACTTTAAAATCATTTCCTACCTACTTGTTCAACAGACTATACCGGTCTCACAAGTACTTTGTTCACTTTCTATCTTATTTCAAGATTAGGATTGTTGAATCAAAGCTAAAACCACCCTACAAAGCCTAATTAAAAGAAGCCTTTCAACACTTCTTAATAAGTGTTTGATCTTTATTCAACGGGAAATCACACTAACACTTTAAGGTCTCTCTTGACTTTGAAGGAAGAGATTCGTGCCCGGGATCATTTGTTTCGTGTCTTTATTGATATCACAATAATTCCTAAAAAGATTTGCTTTATTTCTTTTCTTTTCACACCCTTAGCACGAAAATCTTTGATTTTCCAAAATTCTGGTACTAATAATTACAAGCTTTTTCTTTGGATCGGTGATTAATTATAAAGATGTGGTCAAAATTACTCCACGTGGGCGTATTATTCAAAAGATGTCGTTAAAGGGATAAGATGAAGGGTTGCTGACTCAGGTGGGAGTCTAATTGATTTAATTTCAAACGGCTGTAAAAAGGGAACGCATGCGAATTTGAAACGTCCAATCTTTAACTGACGTCGCAGACGCGTGTGCGAATTTGAAACGGTTCCTCTCTGGCACAGAAAGGCGCGTGTGAATTTGAAACGGTTTACCAGAAACCGCGCTTGATGGGAGGCATGTTCCAAGGAATCTGACACTCTCTCTCATGCGTGATCATCGCTTACCTTAACTGTCACGCATCAGTCAAATTCCGGGAAAACCTTTCGTATTTCGATAGAAGATTTGGGAAGATATTTCTCTCTCCTTAAACCCCACTATAAAAAGCGACATCCTCTCCCATTTACCTCTTTACTGCATCAAAATTCCCAAGAGAGCAAAAATTCCCTGAAACCCTTACTGTTCATCATCTTCTTCCCAACTTCAACAATGGCAGAATCATCCTCCGTTCACGCTACTTCCCACATCCTTCTCATTCGCCCTCAACAGTGTTTGGTAATCGATTTAACCCCTCAGGCATACGACTCCTACATGTTCCCAATCATCGAGTGCCTGAAGTATTCGCGAATAGCACCTGCACTTTCAAGGGTGGAATCAGTGCCCATGGAGCTTTTATCGCAGATTTATTTGACTACACATTATGATAAAGCGGTCGATAGGATCTTCTTCGAGGTTTCTGATCACAAAGCCTCTATTTCCAAGCAACGATTTGGCTCATTGCTAGGGTTTGCAGCTGACCCTTCAAGGGTTAATCCGGAGACAATTCCGTTAGGGCATCTCTTCAACATGTTCTATAATATGGGGTACACGGAGGTGCTAACTTCCGTCGCAAAGTTCAAAAAGTCGTGTTTGCCGCCACAGTGGAACGGCATGTTCACTGTACTTTTCAAGGGTCTTTCAGAATGGAGCTCAGGTTCAGATGGCTCAAGTCGACTCTTCCTGTCCATTCTGTATGGAGTTTACAACGGCATCAACATCGACTATGGGTTTGTTCTCTGGCAACAACTCATCCAGAGTTTATCTTCTTCTTCACGACATTTTGAGGTGTCGTATGCCAGGTTTTGGACCCTCATTACTAAGTGGGCGATGGATAAGAACAATGTCCCCACTGTTGCCGGCGCATCGATGTCTTCGATTGGTACATTCCATACCACGAAGATTATCGTCTCAGATGCATCGAAGTTCCCTTTCAATGGTTCCATCCCGGAGACCATGTACGCTGATGTTCCAACTGACAGCAGGATCATCCGGACCTACAAGGAGTTCAAGAGGTCTGGTCCGAGGGATCTCACGCCGGAGATGCTCAAGTCCATTCATGATGCCGATAAGCCTGCTTCGAGAGGCAAAAAGGCAGATAAAGGGAAGCAAGTAGCGAAAGGGGTTAAAGGCCCTTCTCCTAAAAAGAGGAAAGCTGTTAAAGCTGCTCAGTCCCCGCAGCAGAAGAGGCGCAAGACTTAACCAAAGCGAAAGCTCATTATCGCTTCATCTTCAAGTGAGTCGGAGGGTGAGAGTTCGGATTCGGACGACTCTCCAAGAGGCAACACACCTCCAAGGGGCAACACACCACGCAGATCACCTACCCCTGATATGCAAATCCATACCTCTCCACTTCCCTCTCCTAATCAACAAATTCCTACTTCCATTCCCACCATAAACCCCACTACCCATATTCCCAAAACCTCATTCACTATACCACCACCCATTTTCACCGATGCAACAACAACAGCTATTGCAAAGGTTACAACCAACGTATCTGATACGGGGGTTCATACCGATGCAACCGAACCACCGCCAGCATCCGAACCCATACACACAACCGAAACCCAACAACCACCCGAACCCACCCCTACTCAAAAACAAACCGAACCTACACCTACACCTACACCTACCCCTACACCCGAAACAACCCATCCAGAACCCACCCATACAACCGAACCACCACCAGCTTCACCACCACCCCCATCTCCCGGTCATGCCTCTGACGGAGATAATCCTTTCCTTGGCAGGGAGAACATGACATTTGATTCGGTCTATTATAGTCCGTTTCAGGTGCAAAGCGACGATGATGAGGATGCTCCAGTAACAAAGAAGCACCTTAAGGAGTTGCATGAGAAGGTCGACTTGCTCATTGCTTCCTCCTCCAATTCTCAATCATCTCTTTCTGAAGCTGCTCTTCAGAAGATTGTTGATGCCTTCTCTAGGGCTCAGCAAGATTCAGTCGCTTCTGCCACTGCCGCCATAGATGCCTCGACGAAAGCTTGTGAGGCAGCGACCGAAAAAGTCGATAAACTATTCTCTGACGCCTCTACCCTGTTACAATCTTTGCAGGAGAGTGCCATTGCTACCAAGACAACGTTGCAACCAATTGTTCAGCAGTTGGCCACGTTTGTCTCCACGGAGTTGAAGTCATTTGCCACCCTTCGCCAATCGATCAGTGACGACAACTCGGCCCTTCGTGCCTCTATCGATGAGCGCCTCTCTAAACTCCAAGAGGATCTGGCCGCCGAAAACTCGTTGATGGACGTTCTAGCAAGAAAGACCACCACCCTCAAGGTCAAGAGTGCTCAGCTTTCCAACTCTCAGCAACAAATTGACGCTCTTCGATCCGAACGGGAGGTCATCAAGACGTGTGTTTCGGATGTACACTCAACTATATCCAACATCCTGGAAGCGCACGATCCGATCCTGAACTATTCTGTGAGGTGTACCCTTGCAGAGAAACTCGCTCCTGCCCTGGATCTGCTTAGTAAAATTGAAGGGCTACCCAGTTTCGTGTCCACTCCGAAACAAGGGGGAGAAAAGGAGTCTGGATCGCAACCACCTCCTTCCTCAAAAGTTGCTCACACAACCGAACCTCCTCCTATAGGCCAAGCCTCTGGTTCGGGTGTGAAGGATAAAGGCAAGAAGATAGCTGAGGAAGAAGAGGAAGAAGACAACGAAACCATTGCCGACTTGCTGAAACGCAAAAGTCGACGCAACGTTGAAGATGATAATGTTCGTGTGGCGAGAGAAGCTGAAGAAGCTGAACGCAAACAGAAAGAAGCCCACGACCTCCTCGAGAGTAGGAAAACTCTGTTTCCTGCTTGGACTCGAGAGAGGATGATAAAGGAGGCAATCGATACTCCGAGCATCTTATGGCTCGAACCGGTGATCTCCTTTGACTGCTACAACTCTGTCGACTCGCAGTTCGACATGCCCTTAACCCGAAAGGCGTTCATCTTTCACGCCTTCGCCAACGTTGCTGAGGTCCCTCATCCTCATCCGGAGGTTGATCGGGAATTGATTGAGTTCTATCTGAAGGCAGCTCAACCCCAGTACCAAAACTGGAACGCTCAGAATATCATCAACGTTCGGGTTCTGAAGCCATATACTGAAGGGAGATTTATCAACGTTCGGTTCAAGGTGATCAGAGGGTCTGCAAAAACCGAACATCTCATCTCTTTAGCAGATCTACCGAACCTTAACCCCCATGACTGGATCGTTCTGCACAACATCCTTCTGACTAATGAAGCTGAATATGGTCCGATCATTGACCATCTCAAAAGGATGTTGGTGTGCTATATCATGGAGGTCGCCCTGATGGATCAGGAGATTGCATCTGTCTTCAAGAAGAAACCGAAGATCTCTCCTGTTGGCTCGGCCAGTGATCTAAACTAGATGAAGATGGGAAAGATTGACCCAAGGCGAAACTCGGTCATGTTCACTAGGAGTGAAGGACAGAAATGTCTCTTTGCCTTAGCGGATAAACATCTTTATACCACTGCTTGTCTTGAGCATGTGCTGGGGATCATCCATAGGTGTAAAGAAAATACAGCGGATGATATCAAATACTTTGATGACATGATTCAGTGGTACATCCGATTCAGACAGACGATCCTTGCCCTTATCTCGCGTCTGTTTGAGACTGTAAAGAAGAAGGTTCCTGTTGCTGCTGACCCAAGTAAGAAGACAAAGTGATCTCGCTCCAATTTGACGCAAAGGGGGAGATTTTTGGGTAGCAGATTTATTTTTGTATTGCGTCTATTGGGCTCGGTTAATAGTCCAAGTTTTGTAACTCCGGTTTGGGCCTGTCCAACCGTGAGCTGATAGGGTTTAGTATATAATAATGTGCTTGCATGCATATTAGGTTAACGATCTAGAATACGATTGATAGCATTACGATAGCTTTTACAGATTTCTTCATCGTTCTTGTAAACCCTAAATCCTCTACAGTAGAAGTTCTTTATCGATCTCTTCTGAGGATTGTTTATTAATCATTCGACATCTTTGATCCATTCTTGTGTTCGTATTGTTTTCTGATTTATTACTTTACCTGTTTAAAGATCTAATCGATCTTCAAGTTAGTTTTTAACTTATCATAGATTTTAAGTAGATAGCAATTGTGATATTTGCATTCTCAAAGTCGTTAGTGGAGCGTGTGTGGTTAACCAGTACACTAACATAGACCTGTGAGAAATGGCAAAGGTCTAAACAATTGAGACTATGATTACGGCATCCCATTTCATAGTTCTATAAAATTGTTTAGACACGCATGTGAGCTATCTAAGGAAATGTGTATGGTTTTGATCAAGTTTTATCAAAGCATATAATATCAGAAATCTGAACTTTGATAAGAGAGTCAATAAAGTATTGATTTCTAGAATTCCAGCTAATTTCTAGATACATGTCAAAGCTAGTGGGAGCATAAGTGTTATGCTAATAATTATCATGTTAGTGGGAGCATGATTATTATGTTAAGTGTTAATTATAGAAAACAAAAGGGTTTCAATTGGGAAAAGTTGTTTTGCTATAATTAAGGGAGAGGAAATTATACTTCATTTCAATTCTAAAAGCTTAGATTGAGATTTTGATCCTCTTTAGTCAGGGATATATATATATATATATATATATATATATATATATATATATATATATATATATATATATATATATATATATGAATTTTGTGTTGGAATGGTTCAACATAAGGAAATTCTATATATATATATATATATATATATATATATATATATATATATATATATATATATATATATATAGGATCGATAGCATGTGCTGTAATATTTATCCTTTCTAAATTTTCTGAATGCCTAAGGCATTAAGAGAAGAAAAGATCTAGAATTGGTTATGACTAAAATGATTAAGCAATTGTCGAGGACAATCTGAGGTTTACCAAAGATTGGTTACTCATGGACAGTTGGAAGTATAAGTGTTAATTTTGGAAGGACCATATTGACATATTCTAAAAAGAGGTAACTCTTGTTCAAAAGTGATAGTCAAAATGGGAATCTGGAAAGGTTTCCATAGGTGGAAATTGTTCTTTCAAATTTGTGTAAGATTAGAAAGCTTAATGCAAGAAGGATGTTCAAAGTAATGTACTTTGAATTTGAGACTTCGTTTCCATGGAATTGATCTCCATTGGAATGCCCTGTAATGTCTGTTTACAAGTCTTTGTAACTTTGAGCATAGTGATTACGAGAGGATCAATGCATATAAGTTTAGAATCTAACAGATTTCATTAAATGGTAGGAATTTGGAATTCTTACATTTACGATAAAGATTTGGGATTGTGAAATGAGCATCATTGGAATCATGTTCAGTTGATCTATTTCACAAAGTAAAGATCATAGATAAACATGGTGTGCATAGAAAACATAGTTTACATGCTTGGAGCATGGGACAACTATTGTTTTAATTCAAGTATAAAGTTAATTATTTGAAACATTATACAATGAATAATGAGTAATCAATATGGTTTAAATAATCTCAAAGGTGCTTGGGACCGTAGAGGATTAGTATTATTCTTGTGTTTCACTTTGCATGTTTTGACTTCCAGAATAACTAGGTTATTCTTTCCGAATGACTAATTTATTCAAACCATCCATGGTCAATAATACGTTGGAAGTAGGTATTAAGGCAAGACTGTCATGAATCGGGTTTGTAGATGTCCAAGGTAGTGGACATAGTAAGAGTTACTACAACATTCATGAGTACTCCAGGAATAGGGATTCGAGTATTGGATTCAACCCATGCTCATTTGAATCACTTCATGGATTTTATCACGAGTGATCATGAGACGATAATATCTTATATTCTTCAAATCTAGAGATATGACTTGTTTCCTATGATTTGGTTATACATTGATTGCACGAAAACGCATTTGGTAACTCGATGTTATAAAACGTGCCTTTGTGCATGATTCAACAAGTAGTGGAACAAGCATATGAGTCGGAGTTTATCCATTCCTTTTACCCTTGGAGGGATAAAAGCGATATCTGTGGGGCCCTCGATGATTTGGTGATGACAAACGTAGGTGTTCGGTCGAGCATGGACTGATTTGATTTGTTCAATTAGTCAGTCGTCATAAATCGGAAATTAGGAAACAACAAATGGACAGAGAGAATGATATAATTCATGTCTCAGTCCATATGATATCTAGAATGGAGGAATATATGATCCCTTATCTGATGGGCATGTCATTGATTTGTTCAGAGTTCGACAGCGGCTTTTAAGAGCTACGATTGCTAGTCGGGATCTTTGAGTCATACTTGAATAATAGTTTTAGACTTATCCAAGTCGGAGACTGTTGAATTAGGTGTCGAAGCCCATAACTATTATTGGTATGTATTCGACCCGAGAGTAGCATGGTTAATTTGGGTTGCATATCATCAGGACAATTTGTTAGGATGGACTTTTGAGATAAGGTTATTTATGTTTTATTAATATATTATGAGTTATAATATATTAATATGAAATCATATGTTTTAATTAGTATTGATCAAGAATTAATTTGGAATTAATTTAGCAGTCAAAAGAGACTAATTAAATCTATGGGGACTAATTATGATAATTAGTTATATTTATATGTGTTGGGCTTATGATCCATGTTGGACCAAGTTTATGTATGGATACATAAAGAGTTGGGCCACATGAACCACGGATCATAAAACCCATGGGTATGGATTTGGTTTATATCCATGACCCTAAAAATCCCACATATAAATAGATACTTCATTGCCCAAAATCGCCACTTGTATCTTCTTGGAGTTCATGGTTTCTTTTGTGTGCATGGAATTCTCTCTCAAGTTCATCCTTTGTCCATGGTGTGTTGTGATTCCATTTGAGGCTTCCACACTATTGGGGCTAAGCTCTTTAAGGCCAAATACACCAGGACTTCAAGCTCCATCAAAAGGTATGTTATGCTAACTAGTATCTTATATGGTTTATGTTAAATGCATGCTAGTTGTAAGATTAATACCTTGGAAACCATTTGCATGTATAATTAGTGAAAACATAGATCCAAGGTATTTAGGGTTGTATGTGCACCGTAGGATGTTGTAGTATACCAAAACCCAACACTCAAGTCATCACTCCCACCAAGGGTAAGGACCCAGTCCTTAGTCCTCCGCACGTACGTGAGAATGCTCTTCACCGCAGTCCAATGAGCCTTTCCAGGATTCCCCTGATATCTGCTGACCAAGCTCAAAGCAAAGGCCACATCATGGCGAGTACAAGTCATAACATACATGATTGAGACTACAACAAAAGCATATGGTACTCAACTCATCTCAGCTATCTCAGCCTCTGTACTCGGCCTCTGAGTCTTACTCAGTTTGGCGTTACTCTAGATCGGTAAGTCACCTTTCTTGGAATCTTGCATGTTGAATCTTTTCAACACCTTATCCAAGTAGGTACTTTGACTAGGTCCAATTAGTCTCTTACTCCTGTCTCTCAATATCCTTATCCCTAGGATATAGGCAGCTTATCCAAGGTCCTTCAAATCGAAACACTTCCCAAGCCAGGAATAGATTAAGGATATTGGTGGCAGTCTCTAAGGCATACCCCCATAATGAGATTGGTAACGAAGCTCGACTCATCATGGAACGAACCATGTCTAACAAGGTTCGATTGCGCCTTTTAGCCACACCATTCATCTGTGGTGTCCTAGGAGGTTTCAATTGTGAAACAATTCCACATTCCTTAAGATAGTCAAGGAACTCGATACTAAGATACTCACCACCCCGCTCGGATCGGAGAATCTTTATCGTCTTGTCCAACTGATTCTCTACTTCTTTTTTAAACTCTTTGAATTTCTCAAAGGTTTCTGACTTATGCTTGATTAAGTAGACATAACCATATCTATTGTAATCATCAGTAAGAGTCACATAGAAGCGGTTAGCATCCCTTGTGGCGGTTCTAAAGGGCCCACACACATCAGCGTGTATGAGATCCAGCAAACCTTCACCCCTAGCACAAGTATGAGTGAAGGGTGACTTAGTTATTTTTCCAAGTAAACAAGATTCACAACTATCATCTGACTTTAAGTCAAATGACTCCAAGACTCCAGCCTTTTGGAGTTGGCCTATGCGCTTCTTGTTGACATGTCCAAGACGACAATGCCACAAGGATGCCTTATCCAAACTAGTTGAAGAATCAATATGCAATACATTAATTCCTAAGTTGTCTACAACTGACACGATTTCATATACACCATCACAAGGTAATGCTTTAAAAAAAACACCATTATAAAAAGTATTAATACCACCACATTCATTATCAAATGAAAAAGTAAACCCTTGTTTGTACAAACCATGAAAGGAAATAATATTTCTCGCCATTTCAGATGAGTTACAACATTTATTCAGATCTAATATTAACCCACTACTAAGCAAAAAAGAATAAACTCTAATCTTGGTGACAAGTGAAGCTTTCCTATTCCCCATGATCAAGTTTATATTCCTGTGCTCCATATCCTCACTTCTTTTTAGGCCCTGCAAATCCGAACAAATGTGAATTACACACCCTGTATCAAGGAGCCAAGAACTAGTATGTGGTGAGTTATTAGACAATATAGTGTAAATACTTGCATGGGTGGGTTTAACTTTCCCATCCTTAACATCCTGCAACTACTTGCGGCAGCTTCGCCTCCGGTGCCCTTCTTCCTGACAGTACAAGCATTAACCACCCTTCAGTTGGAAGAGGGAGTGGCAGAACCACCTTTGGTTCCACTCGAAGAGGAGCCATCAAGAGACTTTCCCTTGGTACCCTTCGAAGGGGTTTTCCTCTTCTTCCCTTTACCTTGCTTGATTGCCAGAACAGGGGCGGTAGTAGGAGTGGGAACAACATTCTTACCTTTTAGAATACTTTCAGCAGTCCTCAAAAGTCATTAAAGTTTGCTAAGTGTGACCTCCTCCTTGTTCATATGATAGGTCATGCGGAACTGATCATAACAAGAGGGTAAGGAGTGTAGAATGCTATTTATTGCTAACTCCTCATCAAAGTTCACATTTAACTTTAGCAAACGGTCCACGAATCTTTACATTTTCTGCAGGTGACCTGTGATGGACTCTCCATCCTTCATTTTTGTTGTTATCATGGAGGTGATGATTTCATACCTTTCCTGAAGAGCACTCTGATGGTATCCTTCCAACAGGTCCAGGTGTATCTCATAAGGGTAGAAATCTTCATAGGATTTCTGGAGTTCTGCTGTCATGGTAGCCAACCTGATACAAGATACCTTAATGGCATCCTTCTCATGGTTAGTGTACTCAGTAATCTCCTCAGGAGTAGCAGAAGACTCATCAACGACCTTAAGCTCCTTGTCGAGGACATATTCTTTGTCCTCATAATGAGTAACCATCCTTATGTTCCTAATTCAATCATTGAAATTAGTTCCATCAAAGATGACTCTCCCACAAAGGTTCATGAGAGAGAAGGAGACAGTAGGGTTTGATCCAGAAGCAACATTGTTGGAAAACATCTGAAAAGGAAGAAAGACACGTTTAGATTAGATAAAGAGTCCTTAATAAGACACCCAAATGAAATATTAAGGCTAGGACCCAACACAACATTTTATAACTTGGAAGAAGTATGCTGTAATCCAAGCTACAAAATATTTGAAGGTAGGTAAATGACGATTTACCAATTTCTACCATGAAAAACGAAATAGATTATTAGGTTTTAATTGGATTGAAACTCCTAGATCTTTTGAGATTCATTGAACAATTCAATGGAATGTTTGAATCTCGATTATTCCCTTCAAGTTTGTGACTGGGATACCAAGGATCACAAACAAGGTGTGAATAACCATGCAAATTAACTTGGTACTCTTAATTTTATCACCTAATTGATCTGTCGGTTAACCACACACGCTCCGTCGATCTATGATAATCCTTAAGCCACCCTTTCCCACCCTTGTTAAGTCCAATCTAGTGTGTCGGTTAACCACACACGCTCCACTAACAACTTTAGCAAGGTGTAAAGTGTAATTTCATGGGTTAGCATCGCTTTCACATTTTCCTAAAGTAACTAAGATTGGGAATTTAATAAAAGGTTTAGTTACTTTATATTTATTATTATACTTTTAATGAGAATTATAGTCTTTGTCCTACCCGTTCGCTAACGACCCTCCACCAGTCAAGGAAGCGGTGGGTAAGAGTGGACACCCATTAAGCTGCCATTTTATAGGCAACAACTTTATTCCCCCTTATAGACCGGCTTCGTGAATGAGGCCTACTAATGGTAAGACTGGCTTGATCTTATACATACATATATATATATATATATATATATATATATATATATATATATATATATATATATTATTGACTTATAATATTATAAAGTATAAGGGTTGAATTTTAAACTTTTAAAATTCTAGGGTTTGTAATTAAAGTTTTCTAAAGTGACTTTACAAATTCCAAAACTTGAGGGCAAGTTTTGAAACTATTCAAAACCTTTCATTTCTACAACTTATGAGTTTTAAAGATTTTAATGGAAAAGACTCTTCGAATTCCATAACTTGAGGACAAGTTATAGAGTCCATTAAAATGCATTTAGATCAACAATTAAACTAACAAGCATGTCAAATAATTTCTATGATCTAACAAAACTCATAAGCATGCATAATTCATATCAACAATTTTCAATAATCATATGAACTTAATATAAAACTCGAAACTTTGACAATTATCATTGAAATTGGATAAGCACAATCATTACCACATCAAAAACAGGTTTAACAATCTAAAAACAGTTTAAGGTAATGATCCTAGTCCAATTCCAACAATAAAACTCGAAATTCTACACTCAGGGCCTCCAACTCGTCGAGTGCAAGAACCAACTCGACGAGTTGGATGAATTTTCATATGGACATGTCAAGTCCCCCCAATAGACTCGGCGAGTTCACTGAAAAGTGAGCAGAAAATCGATTTTTTCAGCAATTTGCATCAAGTATAATTGAAAACAAGCCTAGGCTCTGATACCACTGATGGGTTTTGAGCATTCTAACACTCTTATGGTGTACATGCAACCCTAAAAACCTTGGATGTATGTTTTCTCTATTATACATGCAAACTTTCTTTTTCCAAGTTTTCATCCTAACTAGCATATGATTGGGGTATATGTAATATAAAACTAGTAGAATGACATACCTTTCTTGTAGCTTGGATTCCTTAAGACTTTGTGAGCCTAGCACCCCAAATGTGATGCCTCAAATTCTTCACACAACACCATTAACAATTGGAATAACTTGAGAGAAGATTACTATGCACCAAAATCGGCTAGCCCTCACTAGTATCTCTTAAGTTCCGATTTTACAAGTATGAGGCTTCATTATATAGTGTGCATATTAGGGTTACACCATGTAACTCATACCTTTCCACATTCCTCATGATCCGTGGATTTTAACCTCCATGGAGCATCCATGGGTAACCACATTGGTTTAGCCCATCATGAGGAACTATGGATCATAAGTCCACTATATAAGAATGAATGATTTACCAAATCGATCCCCATTTATTTAATTAGTCTCTTTTGACCACAAAATTAATTCCGAACTAATTCTTGATCAATACTAATTAAATAATTCATATTAATATATTAGAACTTATAATATATTAATAAACCATAAATATTCTCTTCTCACAAAAGTCTATCCAAATTGTTCCGATGCCATGCAACCCAAATGGACCATGCCAAATCGGGTTAAGTACATACCAAATATAGTTAAGGACTTAGACACCTTATCCAACAGAAAACCCTATGTACTCACCAGGTTTCCCAACCTAACGCACTCAGTCTATTTGTATCACAGGTATCGATGCGAAGATACATTACACTGAGAGATTAAAGGAGATGTAATTCATTAGTGTAAATGAATGTAAGGTCTGTTTATGCTTATGTTTCTATATTGATGATGACATCCCAATGTTTTAACATAAATAAAATACATTTCTTCGGAAATGCTTTGAAAATATATTTATTATGTTTTCTGAGAACAAATTCCACAATACTACATTTCAAAAAGGATAGTCTAATTTTCAAATAAGCATAAATGAATCGGTCTTTTCTAGCCGTGAAAATGAGAATGTCACAGTTCCTACATGGGTATTTTCGTGATTTTACTTTTGCTTCTATTTAAGGAAGTTTGGTGGGATTCTTTTGGGACTTTTTGCACATCCAGAAGTTGGTGATTTCTTTAGAGTTTTGGGAGTTTTTGGAGCACTTGAAGAACATCAAAAACACCATATTTTTCTCGTGATTATTGCGACATGTTGGGTACTTTTAACCTTTATTTTGTTTTCTTGAGTTTAGCCTTGCTAGGCTAAACTAATCTTTGTTGACTTTGGTGAAATCATTTGAATATTTGTTGAATGTTGAAGACTCCATGAACTTGTTCTTGAATCTTTACGAGAATGTTTTGTGTTTTAACATCTTATTACTACTTGTATGTTTTTATTCATGAGTTTAAATGTATTTGTAGTGGTTAGTTGCCTAATTTCTTGATTAAGTAAAGGATCTTCAAATTAGCAAGCAACAAGTGGTTCTTGTGTTGGTTTTGCTTCACACAATCATGAAAACATTTTCTCCAACATGGAAGTGAAAGCATTTGACTCCTCTTGGATTTGGTGACTTTTTGGTTCTTAATGCTAGTTAATGTTCACTAATTACATGCTTATTAGAAATTGTGATTTTAACTAAGAAAATTGTTATGAGCTTCTCTAACTATTTTAACAACTAAGAAAAGTCTAGGTAATCTCAAGCTTCTTGCGTTACTATAGCCAAATTAAAGATTTAAAACAAGTATTGCACCATTGGATTCTAATGATAGGTTCATCAATTGTTCAAGTGAGGAAACCTTAATTCAACCATCTTTCTCTTATTGATTTTACATCAAACACTTGTCTTTGTTGAATTGTCTATTTAAATCTTAGTTTAATTCTAGTTTTATTTCAAGTATTTCATAAAGACCAAAACCCCCCATTTTTACTTTTATTGTCATTTTACAAGTATTTTTACGAAGACATTTTCATAGAGTTATAAAATTGAACCAATCTCTATGGATTTAACCCCTTCACCACTATACACTATTTTAGTGTAAAAGATTTAGGGTTATTAATTCTATTGGCATCACCAACCACCAATACATGTCACCACGTTGGGAGTCGCGTAAGCCTCCTCGTCCATCAACTGAAAAGCCCTGCTCTTCACCACAGGTGCATCTGGTCGGCCCTGACGGCCGTCAGTAATCAGAAGAGTCGTAGGAGCGGGTGTCGACACCGGTCCTGCAACAGCTAAACTCGGACAATGGGCCTTCTTATGACCCCTTTGATTGCAATGAAATCAAATCAGATTAGATAGTGGCGTGGTGGTGGTGGTAACAGTGCAATCCCTGCTAATACGACCTGTCCGACCGCACTTAAAGCAACCAAAACCACCCACCCTGCACGCCCCATCGTGCATCCTGCAACACTTGCCATAGCGGCCTTGAACCTGTTGGCCATTCCCTCTCGCATCAACAACCTTGGGCCTTTTGATTAAACCCCCAGATACCTGAGCCTCATCCGACTTCCTCTTCCTATCCATCTCAAGATCAATCTCTCTCTCCCTAGTCCTCACTATCATATCCTCCAGCGTTCTGCAGCTGGATCGGCTCACAAACTATTGAATATCACTCCTTAACACCTCATGATACCTAGCCTTCTTCATCTCCTTATCTGCTACATACTGCAAAACCAAAAGTGCCCTCTCCCGAAACATCACGGTGATCTCAGCCACTATCTCAGTAGTCTAGTGGAGATCCCGAAACTCTCGCACCAACTGCTGCACCTCGATCACCGGTGCAAACTTAGCCCAGAACCTGGTCACAAAATCATCCCAGGTCATTCTGCCAATAGCCTGATCACCAACTGCACGTCCCACCTCCTCCTACCAATCTCGTGCCTGTCCTTCAGAAGACAAGAATCAAGTCTGATATTTGTCTCCTCGGCGCAACTATTGGTGCGGAAGGCGTTAGTAACATGTAACATCCATAAAAATTCACAAAATTTAAACTTTTTTTTCTAAAGAAGTGTTTATAAAAACCATTGTTCCCAAAACATTATTTAAAATCAGAATCGCTTTCCACATAGTTTTCAACATTCACATTATCAGAGTTTCCGAGAAATCATAAGTCCAAAAACGCGAGGATGTGTACGGTCATGCCTTCACCTTGACACGATCCACTGAAGTACGTAGAACCATAAACCACAACTATAAGCATGAAGCTTAGTGATTTTCCCCCAAAATACCAACACATAAACAATAGCATATTTACAAAACAACATACTATGGGTCCAATCAACCATCGGGTTGGAATACCCTAGGCCCTCAACCATCGGGTTGGAATGCTAACATACTATGGGTCCAATCAACCATTGGGTTAGAATACCTTAGGCCCTCAACCATCGGGTTGAAATGCCAACATACTATGGTTCCAATCAACCATTGGGTTGGAATACCCCAAGCCCTCAACCATCAAGTTGGAATGCCAACATACTATGCGTCTAATCAACCATCGGGTTGGAAAACCCTCGACCCTCAACCATCGGGTTGGAATGCCAACATACAATGGGTTCAATCAACCATTGGGTTGGAATACTCCAGGCTCTCAACCATCGGGTTGGAATGCCAACATACTGTGGGTCCAATCAACCATCGGGTTGGAATACCCCATGACCTCAACCATCGGGTTGGAATGCCAACATACTATGGGTCCAATCACCCATCGGGTTGGAATACCCTCAACCATCGGGTTCGAATGCCCCAGCCTGTTGTCTTATGCACAAAGCAGTGAAGCATCATCCACCGACCAAACATGTGCATATATAACATATGATCATATAGCAGTCTACAGCTAGTCAAAGAGATCTATAGATCACTAAGAAATCAGCCATCTTATCTACCAGGATACCGATCTAACAGATCATAATAGCATAGCAACATCCTATCCACCAGGATACCGATCTAACAGATCATAACAGCATAGCAACATCCTATCTACCATGAGACTTATCTAACAGATCATAACAGCATAGCAACATGCATAACATGATATCAATCCAATGGGCCGGCATTGGTGTCTTCGACCCTCAAGTATAGTGAGGATAACTCACCTTGCAATGCCGAATCATACTGAAACCTCTGACTGCTGGTTCATTAAAATCTCAACTATAACAACCAAACAAACATCTAATTAACAACTGGATTACCATCCTTGACTAATGATCCATACTTAGGGTAAATGTCCATTTTACCCCTTCCCTAACTAGGCCAAGGCCCAAATCCAAATCTTTGATCTGAAAGGCCCAAATTACCTCAAGGCCCATGATTGGCCTAATTTTCCAAATTAGGCCCAATACCCTTATTGGGCCTTATCCAAAAGTCTAATCCTCTAATTAGCCTAAAACATACTTATCCAGATAATCCATTAGGGGCCAAGTATCAAAGCCCAACAGATGGCCCAATACCTGAAGCCTTAAGTCCAAAACCCAAACAGAAGGTGTACCCAGGGCGTACCCCTTCGGTACTATGGGCGAACTTTGCCTCGCATTGACCACCATCGGGGTGGTTGACTCAGTACGCAGGGCATACATCAACCTTCGCGGGGCGTACCCTCGTAAGGCTTAAAACTTCCATAAGTGCTTAATAGATTAAGCACTTAAGCTCAAACTTCATATCCATGATCCAATAGCACTCTAGAACCATAATCTATCAAACTTTAAGACATTAATCATCCAAAAAGGGCTTAATACATAGTCTTAATCCATTAAGACCTCCTACAAAGAACAAGGGGCCAAACTAGCTCAAGGGACCTCTTTTTATGTCTTAGGACCCATCCTAGGGTCTAAAAGGACAGCCCAACACGACCAACACAAAGCATGCACAAAATTGGGACTCTTGGGACAAGAAGAATACCAAAAAGCAACCAAAACAAGATCTAAACAATACAATCATAAAGGTAGAAGCTTTATACATTCTAACGCTTCCTAAGAAGATGATAATCCCATATCTATAAGCTTACTTCCTTCCTTGACTCCTTTGATGCACTAACTTCTCCTTTTTGCACACACAAATCACACTATAAGCTCAAGATGCTCACTATGGGGGTTAGGGTTCTCTCAAAACGGATAAAGGATTTGGACGCTGAAAGAGTGAGTTAAAATGACTCATAATAGTGCTTAAATACTCCACAAACCCTAAAAGTTAGGGTTTCCACCCGGACACACATACGCCCAACGTACATATGTGTATGCCCAGCATACTAAGGCACACCCTAGTACGCTTAGCGTACTCACATGTATGCCCTGCGTACTACTCATGCACCAAAATTACCCTCTTGCTACTAGGGCTTCCTATGACCACTTCTTTCCAAACCAAGGACCTAAAATGATGTAATTAAAATCCAAGGGATGAATTTGAAGTTACTTGAAAACTGGGGTGTTACACACCATCCGCTAACCACCTCCTTCTTGCTATCGGGTCCTTCGCCCCATGATAGTCCAGAGCTCCACATGCCCGGAACTCCCTGAAGGTCAAAGAACGCGCTCCTACCAAGGCTACCATCTCAGAATGAAACAATCTCAACCGCTCATCCAAAATCTCCATAATATCCTCCTTGACCGTACCAAAGATCACAGGAGTCTGCTTAAGAATGTAATGCGTAATCTCAGACGAGATGAACTCCCTAGTCTGATCATCCAGTTGCCCGGCTCCAGAACCTGATCCTGAGCCCTCTCCAGCACCAGAACTGCCAACAGGTCTGCCCTACAGAGTCACCATACTGAAAATAAACCATATAAACCATCAGAATAAGCATCAGAATATATCGAGGGATCACAAACACTTCAAGCTTCCTGGTTTCATCGCAACTCTCCTTGAATCGAGTACGGATCCTTTGCTTCCAGTAGTATGGGCCCATACTACCTTCCACATCTATTTGTACTTTCCTCAAGGATTGCCTTGAATTAGCAAAGTTACTTTATATCCATACAATTAACCCTCCTCAAGACAAGGCTCCCAACACTAGATCTCATCCTAGGTTTTCCTAAAGCAACTTCATACCACTCTCTGCCATCAGTTATAGAAGGAACTCCCGCTAGATCACAAATACAATTACATATCACCAAAACCAGATTATTCTTCAAAATGAGAGGTCTCAAACTACAACGGTTGGACTCACACAAGAGCTGTGCAATAGAGTTAAAATCCAACCTTCTAAAATTAATTAGTTCTTATAATATGTATCTTAGCATATTTGTTTACTAGTTAGCTGAAGCTAGTGAGAATTCCTAAAAATCAAAATGCAAGCAACATTCGAGCATAAAGTAATCAGAACCAAGCATCAACTAATCAGGCCATCATATCACTGACTGATCAGTACTAGCATGGAAGTCTACAAGCTCATAAAATAGGCATACAAAGGCATCTTTCCTAGAATTCTATCATGTAAATATTGAGCGGATCCTTAGCCCTAACTAGCATGCGATTCACAGATTCACATATCAAATATCAGATAACATGTATGGGTATTTTGGGGAACTTACTTGAGCTCGGTCAATTGCATGCACCACACCCTTTCTTGTATTAGAAAACTTGTTTTCCTTTTTAAAACATTTCTTTTTGAAAAACTTTACCAAATCCCCAGTTTGAGTTTAGACACACCCGAAAGCATATCCGAATCCCTCAAACCAAGGCTCTGATACCAACTTGTAACATCCCAAAAATAAGACCTATTTTTTTCATTTTTAGATTATTAAAATAGTAAACCATATAATTGTTATAAAACCAAGGTAAACAAATTGTATCAATACATCAACAATCATCAGTCTAAATCACAAAATGCAGAATCGAGTGGTGTGTGCTTTGCAATCATCCAGGGCTCTTCCCTTTGGAACCAGAAGTACTTGAAACATAAACTAAAAACTATAAGCACAAAGCTTAGTGAGTTCCCCAATATACCACATACCATACATAAATAAACATATAATGGGCCACACCCAATGAGTGTATTGGGCCCCGCCCACACTCACATATGGACCCCGCCCACTGAGTATAACGAGCCCCACCCAAACTCGCATATTAGGCCCCGCCCACTGAGTATAACGGGCCCCATCCAAACTCACATAACGGGCCCCGCCGAACATATAAATCATATAATCACATATACATACAAGAGTCACACAAACATCTAGTATCCTAGCATCACTGATCATGGCTCGACATTGGTGCCTTAGACTCGCTAACATGGTGAGGAAACTCACCTTGCCTGCTGAATCTCACAGATAAATCTCTGGCTACTGGCCCGGTAAAAATCCTCGCGCTATAATCACAAAACACCATCAAATTAATAATTGGATCCTGACTCACCCTAAGATTCCAAACTAGGGTAAAATAATTTTTTACCCTTCCTTATATTTAGTCCAAGGCCCAAGACCAATCCAAATTGTCCAAAGGACCAAATTATAAAATAGTCACCCAAGGCCCACTATGGCCTAATATTCCAAATTCGGCCCAAACCTCTTCATGGGCCTTAAACCAAAGTCCAAAAATATTCTTAGCCCAAAATAACATTCTGATGGACCAAAATAAATCACAATACCGAAAAGCCCAACTTCCGCAGCCCACTACTGAGTAAGCGGGGCGTACTCAGCTTGTACGCTAAGCGTACATGCTTTAGGGCTTGTACGCGCGGCGTACCAGCTTGTACGCCCAACGTACTCCCCTCGTTTGGACAACTTTCTCATTCGGCTCTTAAATGGTTAAGGCTTCACTCCAACACTTAGATCTAACTTCCTTAAGGTGGTTTATCATGTAAAGTTGCCAACTTTACGTGCATGTATGGCTTAATGAGGCTCTTAAAGCTCAAAAGGACTTAACAATGACTTAATGAATGCATGAGACCACCAATACCATAAAGTTTGCATTTTTATGCCAAAGGAACCCTCAAAACATCCATATCTGCAAGGTTTAGCTTCTAAAACAACCTTAACTCATCAAGACCAACCAAAAGGGACCAAAAAGGACCATAACAAGCTAAAGAGTAGATCAAAGTAAAGAGTAGACAATGTATGGACTTTATACCTCAAAAGTCACCAAGATATGGAGCTAATTCTAGATCTCTAAGCTCTCTTCCAAGGAATGAGTCTTCCACTTCTTCTTCTATCACTTCAAAGAGAAAAAAAACCCACCAAAGATCAAAACCAAGACTCAAGAGCACCTCACATTGATTATATAGGGTGCATTAGGGGTTTCAAGGGTAAGGAGGCTGAGTAAACATGTCCAAAAGAGGCTATCACATGGATTATATAGGGTGCAACACCGTAAAATTAGGGTTTCATTTTAATGCATGTACGCCCCGCGTACACAAGTGTAAGCCCTACGTATATGCCCGAAGGCGCGATCCAACCTTGCACTAATATGCTAAGCATACACACATGGTACACCCCGCGTACTAGCTTCTCAGCTAGTACGCTAAGCATGCCCTATGGTAAGCCCCATGTAGTAACCATAAGGACTAAAATTAAAATGCTCATAAATAAAAGGGTTGAAAGGGAACATACCAAATTCAAGTGTTACACGTGTTCAATGAAATCTTCTTCCCTTTCGTATCAATGACTCCAAATAACCCAACAAACTATGATTTTCTCAACCCCGAAAATGATCACAACCATATAGATATGCTTATTTCCATCTTTATTCTATATCGATCAAACTTATCACCCTCGCTACTCTTGTTGTCGCGACGATACCACCATTTCCCATTGTTGATACACCATATTCTACAACCGTTTCTCCAATCTTTACTGCTTTATTTTCCCCTCTACACCTTTTGTATGATATCTGATAGCCCCTATATATTTGATATGACAACCTATCAGTTGCACCTTCATCATTCAAAGTCATATTTGCCACTCCAATAACCCTTCCACTTCCTTCTGCTAATCCAAATGTATCATATCACCCCATGACAACTTATTCCAAACATGGCATCTCCAAACCCAAAAACTAAATATCCATACCGATACTTCCTTTCTAGTACCACTGATATGAGCTTATTTAGTCATAAAAATCATACATTATCTAATTAATTATTGTTGATTTTATAACATTTTATGGAAAAAAGGTACTGAATTAGCTTAATATTTCAATTTAAACAATAAAGACAAGTTTGGGCGAAAAAGGAAGAGGATTGAGCAATTGGAAGCTTGGAAATTAAAGTTTGAAGAAAGAAGGCTGAAATACAAAGGAATTCGACGAGTTGATCCAAATATTCTCGATTTGAAGATGCCTTACCGTACACGCCGCACACGCGGATTTGAGAAAAAACTCGTCGAGTTGGTCTTAAAAACTCGACGAGTCGGGTTGATTTTTGGAAATCTATATATTGGATCGCTTTCATTCGAAACCCTAACTAATTTTGGAAGCTTTGGATGATTTTTGGAGGCCAGAAGGGTTCTTAGAGCTGTGGTTTTTGAGAATTCAACCTAGAAGTCAATTTTGAAGAAATCAAAGGCAAACAAACATTACTTTTATCTTAATCTTTTGTGTGAACCATGTTTGAAACATTAGATTTCGATTATAGGATATTATTTACTGTAGTTATGAACTAAAAGCTTCATATTTTTGTTTAGATGTAGATGATCTTATGAATATGGTTTGATTGAGTGGTTGGATTATTATTGATTTGGTTATTCATCTTGTGAAGCTTGTTAAAGATCCTTATGTATTGATGATAATTTTTTTTGTTAAATATCAAGTTATTGAGTTGCATGAATATCTTCTTGATTGCTTGAATCATATAGTTTTGTGAACACAAGATTATATGCCTAGGAATAGTGAACATGAAACTAGGGTAAACTAGAAAATAAGTATATCAATGTGTGAGCATGTGTGATGAACAACCACATATGAGTTGATTGAATTGAACAACTTAATTAACTAATATTACAAGTCTTACTCGATTCGAACTGAACACTAGGAAACTTGTTAGTTTAATCAATTGGCCACTTTTGAATTAACTTGTTTTCTAAAGGATTAGTAATAGTGAACATGAACCTAATCACATTAGAAATCGGTAACCATTGATATATTGATCCATTGCACTTGCCACGAAATCAACCATAGGAATAAGTAAATTGAATCTGAACAGAAGTCTCTTTTATCATTGAATCTAGTTGTCTTTTTGTTCTCTTTAGTTGTTAATGGTCTCCTTTTAAGTGTTATTTGATTGATTAAGTTTCTAGTCTTGCAAAACTAGAGAAAACCCCTCTTTATTACTTGTTTTACTTAGATAATTATTATTTAATTTAATTATTACCGTTCCTTGTGTTCGATGCCCTACTTGCTTAAACTATATTGCTAATCGATAGGTACACTGCCTTTCGTGTGTTTACATTTGTGTTTAAGTTCGTAGGATTAAAACTAGTGCATTTCACACACATCAACCACATAACTACTTTTAAGCATTCAAACATCCTAACTAGTTCAATGTTATAGGAAACAAATTTAATGCACTAGTTTCTAATGTAACTTGAGTTCTTGTGACTTTAACTTCTAATTTAAATATTATTAATTATATTTGACTCGCTAAAAGGAAACATGCTAAAGATGGATCTTTAAATCTTTATAAGGCTCGACTTATTGCCAATGGTCGTAGAGAACAACATGGTATTGATGGTGAAGGGACTTTTAGTCCGATTTTCAAACTGACCACCATTCATATAGTTCTCCATCTCGCCATCTTTCATCATTAACCGGTTCACCAACTAGTTGTGAAAAATGTCTAACTTCACGGATACTTACAGGAGACTATATACATGCATCACCCCTTGGCTTTTGTGACCTTGTGTTTTCCTAATCATGAATGTTTACTCTGTATGTCCCTTTATGGCCTAAAGCAGACACCACACATAAGGTTCCAACGGTATGCACAATTTATCATATATTATGGATTCACTTATAGTGTTTCAAACTCATCCTTATTTATCTATCGACATGACACACATTCAACTTATCTCTTCTATATGTGGACGACATCATATTGATTGATTCATCCACCAGTCTCCTGCAACAAGTTATCACAACACTTACGTTCGAATTGGTTACTTATCGAGAGAGACATGACATCTTTTTATCTTAGCAAAAATATTCCACATAGGTTTATGAACGGGCCAAGATGCTAAATTGCAAATTGACATCCATTATTGTAGACATCTCAACCAAGCTTGACACCTCTAGTTCTCATGTGTCAGACCCTACTTATACTAGAGACTTGTATGGGCATTTCAATATTTGACATTCACCATACCAGGGCCAACATGAGGGCATGCGACCGTATATGGCCGCAAAAATAATAGGGCCCAAGTTTGAACGAAATTATATATATATATATATATATATATATATATATATATATATATATATATATATATACATATATATATATATATATATATATATATATATATATATATATATATATTATTTTAAGTAAATATTTATATAAATCATTAATAGACGAGTTCACTATTTTATAAGGGTGTTCGTTTGGATGAATCAGTTTGATCCGATCCAATTAAGTAAATCCAAATTGATTTCGGTTTTCAAAATATGGATCCGAATTGTCCAAACTAAATTCAAATCCGATCCGATCCAATCCAATTAAAATTCGGTTGAATCGGTTTTTGTAATTCGGTTTTCAAAAGTCAGAACAATTTAAAACAACATATAATTATAATAGTATCCAAATTTTAATGAATAAGCAAAAATAAATTATTTTGTTGCGATTTAAAATTTATAAAAAACTAGTAAGAAGGTATATTATAATTTAATATTTAATAGATAAAAAACTTTTGAGAGAAAATGCATATTAAATTGTTTATTATGTGAACCTTTTTGAACTTTTTTGAAAAAAATAAATTATAAAATTAATAAACATTTATAGATATATTAAAAATAAATAAATAATAAATTTTTGTTCGGTTTTTTTGGACTATTCGGTTCTTATTTCATAAACCAAAACCAATCCGAAATCCAAAATAATAATTCGGTTTTGGTGAAATCCAATCCAAAAATCCGAATATTCGAACCAAATAGTACAATCTAAATTGTCCAATTGGACAATTCGGTTTTATCCAATTAGGGAACAGCCCTACTATTTTATGCGACCATCATTTTAAGTAAATATTTATAAAAATAATATCCCCCTCTTGTAGTTGATCGTGGTTTGAATCTTGATTTCTCCACCATCAATTTTATTTTTTACTAATCGGTTTCGTATCTTTGTTAATTCTCATTAACCCATTCATGAATCCATTATCGTAGTGTCCATTACATCTTTTTTCTTCGCTAAACCAGTTAACGAGTTCATTACGTGGCATTATCAAATTACGTTTTTTTTACTTGATGAGCAAGCCGCAAATGCAACTCATACACATAAACTGATTATGAATAGTTAGTGATCAAATTTGTTTTCAAGATTGCTAGAAAAACCCTCGTGATTCATGTAACTATGTAAAGTTATATATTGTATTATCGCTCTTTTGTTTTGATAGATTTTAGAACATTTATCGACTTATTATATTATTAACGAATTTTGTGTGTGTTGTGTGTGTGTCTGTATATATATATATATATATATATATATATATATATATATATATATATATATATATATATATATATATATATATATATATATATATATATATATATATATATATAACCATTTTAATTTTTCGTAGATAACCCTTAAAATCAATGTGATGCCTGTGTCCCATACTAAACACTAGTTGTGAAACTCATGTATTAAAATAGTTAATTTAAAAAAAATTAAATATAAAAGTCAAAATATTTGAGAACTTTGAATTTGTAAGAAAATAAGAAAAATATTGAATTATAATAATAAATTTGTTTTTTATCTTTTAAATTTGAACAAATACTAATTTAAATAAATAAAAGAAACTAATAATTTTTAATTTTAAGAATTTTGAAATTAAAAGCTAAGTTTATTAATGAAATTGATATCCATTTATTACTACATTTATTGCAAGTATTATATTAAAATATTATACGAAATTTAATAAAATAGAAAAACTCATAAAATAACATGTGGAAAAAAAATAATTCAAAATAACCATAAAATGACATTTGACAAATTGAATGAGAGTATGACAAGTGACAAAAAAAACATTTATTTATTAGAGATGATTTAATAAAATAGAAAAACTCATAAAATAACATGTGGAAAAAAAATAATTCAAAATAACCATAAAATAACATTTGACAAATTAAATAAGAGTGTGACAAGTAACAAAAAACGAATGTTTATTAGAGAGGATTATATATCTTGTTCAACAAATATGTATGTTCATAAAGAGCCTTACTACACACTCTCAAACGAATTATCTGGTACATAAGAATTTTAGTCCGATTTTCAAACCGAACACCGTTCATATAACCTTTTATGTATTTTGGCCCACGTATAGCCAAGCCACAATGTACGTATTTTATATATGATGGAGAAGATTATTGAAAATAATTCTTTTATATATCGGAGAAGATTATAGAAAATAATTCGAATTACATGATATAATCGGATTTCAAGAACATGTTGTCCTAGCTTTGTCTATGATAGCATAGGCCACCTTAATATGGTACCTACCTACACTGAAAGTTAACCATTTTATTTTTTTATATTACTACTCATACGCTTATCAATATTTCATTATGATTTAAAATATATTAAGTTTTTCCATCTTTTTTAAGTGTTCATGTAATGTTGTAAACTTATGTAACAAAATCATGAGTGTAACAAAATTTTGCAATACATCTTGTTGGGTTAATCGGATTTTATGTATAGGGGTATTTTTGGAAAATTATGTTTTTTTTTACATTTTTTCCAAGTTTTTGTATTTACGTCAAACTCTTTTAGACCTAGTATAAATCGGGTATTATGATTTCTCTATATTTAATTAAGAACCAAGTTTTTCCAGAAAATAAAAATCGTTGTTAACCAAGTTGTTTCAAGTATCTTTTGTTCTTGTTATTCTCCTTGTTATTCTTGTGATTCCTTTGTTGGTTTTTTCTTCTTTTCATCTGTTGATCAACTTATACTTTGAGCACCAAGGTAACATTAGGTTGTTACCTTACACTTGGTATCAGAGCATAGAGATCGTGAAGACATAGGACGGCCGGTTTGAGAGTCGGTTTCAAGAAAAGTATTTGGTTTTGATCGCAAACAACATCGGTTTCTCTTAACCGAGCTTGTTCTAAGGCAGTGAAAGACTAACCATAGGCGCGGAATAAATAGACGGGAAGACATCAAAGTGGGTGGTTTTGATTCGTTCGTTTTTGTGGGTGACGAAAGATGATAAAGTTGATCGTGAGCTTGCCTTGTTGTTTGGTGGAAAAGTGTTCTCGAAACAAGTTTGATTAAAGAGGTCAAGGTTGTCAAAATAGAGAATAGGATGTCGATGGTTAAAGAAGGATGTTCGATGCCGTTTCAAGTTCTAGTTTTAACTCCAATGAATTATCCAGTGTGGGGAATCAAATTCAAGTTGATTATGAATGCACACGACATATGCAAGAAGGTTGAACCGAGGGCGTTCGACGGAAGAATCTCTTGGAATATGATTGATCAGCAAAGGTATGGCTGTTAAGACATGAAGTAAATGGATAAATAACACGATGTGAACATTATGGTGTTGGAGTTCAAATTGGATGGCTTTGGATGTGGCCGAGGAAAGGTCGTGAATTTGGAAAAAGTCGACATGGTAATGAACGTGTCCAATGGGATGTCATTGTACATGTTAAAGGTATTGTAAATCATCAAAATGGGTTGAGAGAAGACTTTGGATGTGACCAAGTGTAACACCCAATTCCTGGTACGCAGTTAATTCAAGCATTTCTTGTGTTTTTCTCTGGGACTCGACGAGTTGGAGGTCCAACTCGTCGAGTAGAGTCGAGATCTGTGGACAGTTTAAGTGACCTACTCGACGAGTCGAAAGACTGACTCGGCGAGTAGGTGTTGTTTGGGTAAAACCCTCAAACCATATTTAAACACCTTATCTCAGCCTCCATCGTCCCTAGTACTCCCAGAAAGCATTATCTTGAAACCCTAGCCTTGTGTGAGTGTCTTAAGGCCATTTTGGTGCATTTTTGGTGGATTGTGAAGCTTGAATGGAGGAAGGAAGCTTGGGAGTTCGAGTTGGGGCTTGGAGATCCAGAGATTTTGTTCCATTTCCAGCTCATTCAAGGTAAAATGCCCCTGTCTTGGTCTTCCATGTGTTTATTTATCCTTAGGGCTTGGATTTTGAGTATCTTTAGGGCTTTCTAAGCCATTTTCAGAATTGTGAAGGGTTATTTGGGGTTTTGACTTCAAATCTGGGTCATTGGAGGGGTCTCATGGCATAAAGGTACCAACTCTATGGCCATGAGAGCCCCATGCACTTTGTAGAACATCTTTTTATGGCCTTTTGAGCCAAAGACCCCTTGCATATGCACCAAGTTTGGGACTTTACATGTAAAATGGGCATTAGGAGGCCAGATCTATGGTTTTGGTGTGTTAAGACCCATTTAAATCGATTGTATAGTGTTGGTCAAGGATGGACTCGACGAGTTGTTCTTGGGACTCGGCGAGTCGCGGTGGATTGACCACCAAATCCTTTATGTGGATGGACCAGCTGTTAGGGAGGAAGTCCCGTAAATGTTTAGACACGAAAAGGGACCTGGGAATCATGGGACTCAACGAGTGTATGAACAGACTCGGCGAGTCCTAGGCAATCTCCCAATCTTTGAAGATGAACTCGACGAGTTGTTCATACAACTCGGCGAGTTCAAGGCAATCTCCCAATCTTTGAAGATGAACTCGACGAGTTTTTCATACAACTTGGCGAGTCATAGACTGGACGCATTCATATGCTGAAGATAAACTCGACGAGTTCAAGGGAGAACTCGTCGAGTCAGATGAAGATGGCCCCGATGGTTTGAATGAAGGATAACCCGTCGATTTCTTGCTAGACTCGACGGGTGAAGTCGGGGTTGGATCGGGTTAGTGGAGTATGGACTCGACGAGTTGGTAGACCAACTTGGGGAGTCAGGTCAACTGGGTGTTGACTTTGACCAATGTTGACTTTGCCTGGTTTGGTATGACCCCGGTTAGGGTTGCATACTCAAATGAATAACTTTGAAGTATTGTCGTGTAGGGATCGAGGAGTCGAGAGTAGTCGACTTGTATGCCAAAGATAGTTCAGACACTACACGACATCGAGGTGAGTTACCTTCCAGTAGGGGTGGGTCTAAGGGCACAATGTCAACCCACCATCAGGGGTATTTGGTGGATAATTGTCTCTGTGATAATCATCTTGGTGTTTTTATGTGATATGGTCATGAGATATGCTTGTATGATATGCAATGTGTATGTTAGTGGTAGTAGTAGGGAATAGTTTTTCCCGGACATCGGTCGTTAGGATCTAAGGGTAGGTCAGTACCCAGATATGCCTGACTGTATGATTATATCTTGATATTGTATGATAGCAGTAGGGGTGAAATATTCCCCGGTTACCGGTTGAAAGATACCGATGGCAGATACCAGTTAAAAGATACCGATGGCAGTTACCGGTTGAAAGATACCGATGATATGGCATTGTATGTGGTATGATGGGGGAACTCACTAAGATTTTTGTGCTTACAGTTTTGGTTTTGGTTTCAGGTACCTCTTCGTCGAAGGGGAAGGAGCCGACGGTATAGCAGCGCATCACACACACACAAACACACATGGTTTCTGCATTAGGTTTATGGGATTGTACTCTGATTTTCATTACTTTTGATGTCATGGGTTGGGACACAACATTATGATTTTGTAATGTGTTGTTTTATTGACAATCTTTTGGTAAAATCTTTTATAAAATATTACTTCAAAAATGAAATTTTTGGTCTCAAAATTTGGGATGTTACACCAAGGTGGAGGTCGGGTCCGGGAAAGGTCGAGAATCGATACAGTTCGAAAAGAAGGTGATTGAACACTGTTGTGAACGAGTGGTATGAACAACCCGATTAAGGGGGTGGTTGTTGGGTTAATCAAATTTTATGTGTAGGGGTATTTTGGAAAGTTTTGTTTTTTTTTTTACCTTTTTTTCCAAGTTTGTGTATTAGCTTCAAACTCTTTTAGACCTAGTATAAATAGGGTATTGTGATTTCTCTATATTTAATTAAGAACCAAGTTTTCTAGAAAGACAAAACTGCACGAATGGTCCCTGTGGTTAGCTGAAAATTGCCACTTTGGTCCAAAAATGTTTGGACTAGCACCAGAGGTCCAAACTTTTCATTTTGTTGCGAGTTTGGTCCGATTTTGTTTGAACTTTTTTATAAAGACAATTTTGCCCCTGATTATTTAATATTTTAATTTTCTTTTATTACAATAATTAAAAAGAATTAAAAAGAAAAGAAAAAAGAAGATACTCTCTCTCTCTCTCTCTCTCTCTCTCTCTCTCTCTCTCCTTCTTCAAAGCAGACGAGCACCACAGGTTATACAACCTTGCGATCGATCGACACTCCCCGGAAATCCCCTTCTAGCCTCGCCTCTCATACCTCTCTCTCGAACCAACCGTCGCACTCGCTTCTTCTTCTTCTTCTTCTTCCGTCGAGCAAAACCCACCGACGACCTCTTCTTCTTTATTGTTGTTGCTCGTGGCACCTCATCGGGACCCCCAAACGAACCTTGTTTTCGATTCCTCTTCCTGTTTCAAACCAACAACGGAGGCGTGTGGTCTGCTGTCGTTCTCTTCCAACAATCGCTCGGGGATGAGAGGGCCAAATCGGAGACCAAATTTGCAGAGATTGGCACTCTACCTATGTGTGTCTAGGGTTTTTTATTGGGGGTGACAGAAAGTTAGAGAAGGAAGATTCTGATGCCAAAACGACTTCATCTTTGCTCGAAGCAATCCCGACGATCTCGATTCTCAAATCGCCTCTCTCTACAACCTCTTTACGAACCCTTCTCAGATCTTACACCGATGAAGGTTTGGTGCTGAACTCGACTGATGTCCTTCTAGTTTTTTGAAACCCTAGCTATTCAAATCTGTTGTGGTGTTTGTGTGTGATTAATCTCCCGTTTGTCTTGTTCGAGTTTGTGTATGTGTTTAATTTGTATGTGTGTGTGTTTGTGTTGTATTTGTTGAAAAATCGATGGATGTTCGTGTTGATCTGTGTTTGCTCATCAGATTTCATTTTTATGTGTGTGTGTGTTCATTTGATCTGATTTTGTGTGTGTGTTCATCTGATTTCATTTAGGTGGAGATGGATATGACAAATTGTGGTTGTGTCGGACGGTGGTCAAACAATGGTGGTGGAGGACGACGGTCGAATGGTGGTGGTGGCAGAAGATATTCTTCAGCGTTCTTGAGGAAGAAGAAGAAGATGAGTGAGAGAGAGAGAGAGAGTATCTTCTTTTTTCTTTTCTTTTTAATTCTTTTTAATTATTGTAATAAAAGAAAATTAAAATATTAAATAATCAGGGGCAAAATCGTCTTTATAAAAAAGTTCAAACAAAATCGGACCAAACGCGCAACAAAATGAAAAGTTTGGACCTCTGGTGCTAGTCCAAACATTTTTGGACCAAAGTGGCAATTTTCAGCTAACCACAGGGACCATTTGTGCAGTTTTGTCTTCTAGAAAATAAAAAACCTTGTTAACCAAGTAGTTTCAAGTTTCTTTTGTTCTTGTTATTCTTCTGTTTCCTTTGTTCATTTTTTCTTCCTTTCATCCAGTGATCAACTTATAATTTGAGCACCAAGATAAGTTGTTACCTTACACGTCATCCAAGAGGTCGATGTAACCCATACTTGGGAAATGTCTCTCCTAATATCCTTTAGACCAAACCTATATTTCCCTGCTAGGAATCATTATACATTAGAAATAAGGTTAACTTTTTACTATAATTTTATAAATCGATACTTCACAATCCCTAAAAACATTGATACCGAAATACGTTGTCATTACTAATACATTTATTGTGATTCATAATATAAATAAGCATTCATATGTTATAGACATTTTATAAGGATTATCAAAAAAAAATATTTGGTCAAATTAAATAGAAAAACTTGAATAAAAAATACGGAAAACAAAAACATATAAAAACTTTATAAACCTAAGCGGTTTTGTATATATATATATATTTTAAGAAAATAAAAAGATCGGGAAGGATTAGGAAGGTTTATTGGTTAGTGATGTCGCAACTAGCATTTTAGCTAGGAAATCTTATTCTCATGTAAACCTTCACCTAGTGTAATGACTTGTACTCTAAGTGAATATCATGCCCTATGCTCACTCAATACATCTCTTATAGTCAGTTATGTGTTGAAAACCCTAGAAATCCCGGTTCGAGTTCATTATGGACTAGGACTCTCTTATTGGGCCAATAAACTTTCAACTTGACTATGATGGGCCTAGAAACCCTAATCAGGTTCTAATTGGACCCACATTCATAGAACTTAACATTTTGGGCCATGTGGACCTAAAAATGATTCCATTTACTTTAATGGGCCTTGTTGGGCCATAAAGAATTTAATTAGCCCTAATGGGCCATAAACCCATTCCTTTATAACAATATTGGGTCGTGAACCTCCTTAAAGAGCCCAATGGGCCGAGAGATAATTATTTGGGCCTCATAGGGTCAGGACCAAGCATGTAAGCCCCAAGCTACCCATCCTTTCCTCTCTTCTTAGCCTCCCTCGGCCCAACTATGTAAAAAAAAAAAAGAAGAGAAAATGATTAATTAACCTAATGCATGACACCTCATTTTTGTTTAGAAGATAACCAAGCTATTTACACACCATGTAACAATATATTCTCATATCACCATGCAAACATCACCTCAAATCTCTCCCCCCCCCCCCCCCACTTCTCCTCTTGGCCGAAACACCCCACAACACCACCTCCATTTCTTTCTTTCAAACTCTCTCAAGAACCCTTCATACTCCTCTAAAATTTTTCGAGATTGTGGGCATCTCCAAGAAGTTTTTCACTAAGATCATCATCTTTTGTAATTTCATACTTGGATCTATGGTTTAGTTTCTTGATTACTTCAAAAATCTCTTCTTAACTCATACCATTTTGTGATCTTGCTTCTTAGAACCCATTTAAGTCCAAAAAGTTCTCAAGGAGCTTGCTAGGGCCGAGAATCACATCATCTTCTTCCATTTCTTATTCAAACCGAGAACCACAAAGCAAAGTGAGTTCATACCCCCTTGTTTTTGGTTTTATCTTGTTTTAGGGGAGGATACAAGTCATTATGTGTTAGATCTATGTATTTGTGCATGTTATGTGTGTTTTTATTGGTTTAAGTTGTGATTATTTGATGAAACACTATAGATCTCGAAAATTCTAACCAAAAGTTGTGATATGTGTAACTAAAACACTTCAAACAACATACTATGAAGTTAGATGGGTTTAACATGTGAAGATCCATAAGAAGTTAAACAAAATCTTGAAAAAGGGCCATTTTTGAACAAATAAGCAAAAATATGAGATTTTATGACACTTTCGGTTTTACAATGACTAAAAGAGTCACTTTTATACAAAAATGAGTTTCTATGATATTTTTTGGGGGTAAAAGGGACCAAAAATGTAAATTTTTGAGCATTGGGCCTTAAAAATGGGCTTTTCGGTTTTAGTGGACCAAAATGTAAAAATCTTTGTTTTTAAGGAGTAAAGAGTAAATCATCACTTGACTCAAGTTTGAGTCCAAAAATATAAACCTACGGTTTCATGGGTGAAAAATGAAATTTTTCCAAAGTTTGGGCCAAAAACATAATTCCTATGATTAGTGAGATAAAAATGTAAATTTTTATAATCATGGGCCAAAAATGCCATATTTATAAAACTTTAGTCAAATATGTCATTTTATTTAAGAATGGGCTAAAAATGCAAATCCTTACAACAATAGGCCGAAAATAACATGTATTATATATTTTGGGTCAAAAGTGTCAATCTCTTTAAAAATGGGCCAAAAATAACATCTTATATACATTTGGGCCATAAATATAAATTTCGAAATATTGGGCCTAATATATCCATTACATGTTCATTTGGGCCTTAGTAGCCCATATATATGTTGTTGGGCCTAACATGTTCATTTCATGTTTATGGGGCCTTAGTGACCCATATACATGCTTTTTGGGCTTAAATTAAGCATTTCATGTTTAATTGGGCCTTAGTGGCCCATATACATGCTAATTAGGCCTGAATTATTCATTATATGTTGTTGGGCCTTGGTGGCCCATATAGCTGTTACCGGATCTCGTACATTCGATACATACTTTGGATTTGAAAACTTAAAACATACACGTAAAACATTATACAGCGTAAGACAATATACTAGTAATACATTGCTCGTGAACAAGTTGAGGATCTAGTGAGACTTGTCGGTTGACACCTTTGAGTGTATGATTGTAGCCTGTAGTTATAACCAGAGTCTCCTGGAGGGAGAGCGGAAGTTTGTGTATAGATCTATACGAGGTGACACCCCACACCTGAGTTGTTCGCTACAGCTAGACTAGGCCAGTCTAGGGTGACAAACCTTACCTTCGACAAGCCGACATTTAATACGCCATGACGGGCGAATTAGTCTTTATTAAGCATGGTTGTGACGAATCACATAAAGATCAATACCATTAGAATATTACGGAATACAAATACAAATCGTGGCGACACAAAGCGTACACATACTAATACCTAGTCTTAGGGATTTAAGACTACATTACTTTTATAATCAGAAAATATCTGATTTTTTGGGGAAGAAAATACATTTACACACCACCTTTAATTTACAACATAAACAAATAGGATTTCCGGGAACTTATTCTTACATATTTTCTACAATGTAAACCACACATGCATTAATACTTGATTTGATACATCATTTTCAAACTCTTTTGCAGAAAATATCATTTACTATCGATACAAAACTTTTCATTGAAATACACTTATGAACTCACCAACATTGTTATGTTGACCGTTTTTCAAAATAACTTGTATTCTCAGGAACTCGTTAAGCGGAAGAATCAACAAGAATACGGATTTTGTGTCGTGTACTGTTAAACCTCGTACTTTGAAGGTCATGATCCTGTAATTTAAAATATTGTACTTGATGTGAACAATGACAGTTGTATTATATTATGTATGGTGATGATGATGTTATGTTTCAATTATATTCATTGTAATTATATTTCAACATGAAGTCACGCATAAGCCCCCAGACGTTTCCGCCGTCTGGTTCGGGGGTGTGACAGATTGGTATCAGAGCATTGTTTATAGTGAACTGGCATATCTAATCATACTTGATATTCAACTATTAATGCAATGGGACTAAAACACTCTGAATAAAGTGCATACATTAAAAACTATAACATTAAAAGTCTCGGGAGGAGATGGAACACTATGATTAAACCCGAGCAGTTATGTAGTCATATTAGGGGTAAATATAGCCTGATCAACTATATTTATTCAAAATATGAACAACATGTGTTTGGGGGTAATCATAGCGGGAAATTGCCTTAGAAACTTACCTCGTATCCAAAACTTCTCAGGAATTCAAACACAGATAATTAAAATACTATAGAAATATTTTGGAAATACTATATGCATACATTTTCTTACATCGTCTTACACCCCTCGTGCAGACACTATGGCCGACTTTCATCATCCTGGAGATCTATATTTCCCCAATCAGGGAAATGATGGATGGTTAGAACTCGAGGAAGAACCCGAGGAAGAACCAAAAGAAGAACAAGAAGAGGAGCCCGTGGAAGGACCGGCGGAACCGGTAGCCGACTCGGACGAGGAGGAGGCAGAGGGAAACGACATAGATGACTCGGATACGGGGTCCGAAGTCATCAATCCTCCGTACATGGCCAGGGTGCCCCCATACCGGATGGGCCCTAATGGACCTACACCCCCATGGGCACACGACATTTGGAGATGAAGCCGCCAACAAGAGGTGCTGCCCCCATTTTGTATGAAACGGGACTACTACGATCTGAGTCACGAGGGACCCGCCGATCGAGCCTTGCCGGTGATAGTGAGGAGAATTCGTGACATCGGCGAGCAGGAACAGGCGACCGCTGACCAAATGGTGGCCATAAGAGCCACGATGAAGCGTACGGAGAGGATGACACACGACGTAGTCAGGGACTACTAGATGCGTCGGGCGGTTTTAGAATCCCGGCTTCGGGACGCCGAGCGCCACCTGGCTAGACTTCAGGGTGCATTCACCTCATCGTCAGCACCACCAGATCCACCCCGTCGCGATTAGCACCTGTTCATGTACTCCCGATATGATTTTCTTTTTATGATTTACTCTATGTACTATCGACCATATGTTTAAGTGACTACACTACTCATAGGGTCGTCATATCCAGGTTTAGTGAGTTGTCTCTCTTTGTGTCCCATGATGATCACCTCTGAAGGGAAGAAGATTGAGAGGTTTATCTGGGGATTGACTGCGCCAATCCAAGGGAATGTCATTGCGGCAAACCCTGAAATGTATGATAGTGCAAAGAGGCTGGCCAAGATTTTGTATGATCATGGCAACAAAAAGGGTGCCAAAACAGGAGAAGCGGAAGTTAAGAAAGAAGGTGAGAACAAGAAAAGGAAAAACAACAAGCGGAAAGGGAAAACAAAACTCTGAATCATCAAAGAAACAACAAACTGTGACTGTCCATGCTGCAACTCAAGCTATCACCACACCACATGCTCCAGCCTCATCCACACCAAATAATCCCAAGCAATACTCAGGGACCCTTCCTAAGTGCAGCAAATGCAATTTTCACCATCAGGGAGAATGTAGAGAGATGCATTGCACAAGCTGCAACTGACGGGGTCACATCGCAAGGTACTACAGGACATTTCCACAACAAAACCAACAGTCAAACAACAACAACAACCACAACAACAACAACAACAAACAACAACAACAACAATGTTGGGGCCAGCTACACCTACTATGGGTGTGGAGAAACCGGCCATTTCCGACGCAACTGCCCCAAAGCAAACAATTAGGGGGCAAGAGCAGCAGGAAAAATGTTGACAATGGGACAAGGCGAAGTAGTGCAGGACCCAACAATTGTTACTGGTACGTTTCTACTTAACGACTCGTACGAATGCATCTTATTTGATAGTGGAGTAGAGAGAAGTTTCGTTAGTAATAAATTCAAACACTTACTAAATCAACAACCCCAGAAGCTCAACGAAGCCTTCATGGTGGAAATGGCTAATGGAAAAACTGAAACAACCAAAGATATCTATGTAGGGTGCACATTAACACTAAACAATCACTCCTTTCAAATAGACTTGATGCCAATAAATATTAGGAGTTTTGATGTGATAATCCGCATGGATTGGTTGAGCCCCCACCATGCTGATATTATGTGTTGCGGGAAGGTCGCTCGCCTTCATCTCCCTAATGACGAAACCCTAATAATCTATGGCGATAAACTTGGCGCCAACCTTTGCCTTGTCTCGTGTATCAAGGCACAAAAGTGTCTACACAAGAAGAACTACACATTCCTTGCTCATGTGGTGGATAAGACCAAAGAAGAAGTGAACATTCAAGACATCCCAGTGGCATGCGACTTCCTAGATGTATTTCCAGAAGATCTTCCGGGAATACCCCCAGAAAGGCAAGTCGAATTTCGGATCGACCTTGTACCAGGAGCCACTCCAATTGCCAAATCGCCCTATAGGTTGGCTCCCGCTGAAATGCAGGAATTATCAAGCCAACTAAGCGAGTTGTTGAGCAAAGGGTTCATCCGACCAAGCTTCTCACCCTAGGGAGCTCCGGTCTTATTTGTCAAGAAAAAGGACGGTTCCTTCAGAATTCAAGTGATTTGACAAATTTACTGTAACTTCGCCAAGAATGCTAGATCTTCCTGATTCATGCCGAAAGACATTAGTCATACACTATTACTAAATAAGGATATTACTAAATAAATCATTGGTGGACAATATATAATGTGTTTCGGTTGTGGATTATGGAATGCTCATTGATGGAAAGTGTTATCCAAAGAACACAAAGATATTACTAAATAAATCACTTCAAACTCTAGGTCTCTTCATGGTATGAAAGAGTAGTATTGTGGACCTAGATTTTGGGGGGACATATTGTGTGACCTTAATGTAATAATAAATTAATAATATTATCCTAATTGTGTGAATTTTAGTGAATATTTTGTAATAACAACTCAAGAACTGACTTCATTAGCTCCCCGTTGATGAGCTTTAGTTAGATTCTTAATGGTTTAGAAATGAAAAACTCTCCCCTCTCTAAACTCCACCTTCTAAGCAGAATTTATTTCATGATATCCATTAGTAAAATTTTTTGGCTCACGAATCAATCATTAGTTTTTGTCTATAATATTTAGGACCATTTCATTTGAAACACAGGTAAAAAATGAAACTACACCTAGTTAATTTGAAACTGGAGTAGCAACAAATAAAATAGAGATAAGAGAACATCAATTACATCCAAATAATTTACTTAAAAACGCACTCATAACTTGATATATATCAGACATTCGATATTTTTTTCCCTAAAACCTCACAATGATACATTACTACGCATACTTGTCACCATGAAAACGAATAAAACTATTGTGTACAATCCAACAAATGTACAACTAGCTGTGTGTGTGTGTGTCTGTAATATAGAGCAAGTAGAATGGATAAGTACCTGAAGAGCTTGAAGACCAGAGAAGTTGAATTGGAGTCTTACGCCAGACGTAAAATCAATGGAGGCGGTGGAAGAGGAGGAGGAATTTATGTGTGCGATTTCCATCAACAGTACTAGAAATCGATGGCAATTTTGTTGAAATCGACAGTGGTTTTAGTGGAAATCGACAATAATTCTGATTCGTCATCAATCTTCACAGTATGTGTGTAAGTTCGATCTTCGGTGACGTGATTACGGGTACTCCGACTATCAAAGATCCACCATCGAACGATTTAGGCCTTCGGCGATCTACTGTTGCAATCGAACAGGAAAACGAATGACGTCAATCTCTTGGCTCATGGATTCATTGTTGATTCCGTTGGGATTTAGTCTTTCTTAGAAGGCACGATAAAGGAAGAGGGTGAGTGATCATCAAAGATATACATGGCAACATTGGTTATGGTGAGAGAGAAAGAGATTGGACGTTATTCTTAATTTAGCTTTTAGGATGAATTTATCTCATATTTTAATGCCAATAACACACCTGGGTCAAAAAACATAGATACCCTCGTGCCGCTTTTTTTTTTTTTTTTTTCAGTTATTTACAAATCTGCCATAAAAAATCTCAGCCCTCCATTTTTTGATCTCATGATTTAAAATTAGTTTTCGGGTTCTCAGAAAATTATAAGTTCTCAACGGATCTTACTCTCTCTCTCTCTCTCTCTCTCTCTATATATATATATATATATATATATATATATATATATATATATATATAAAATTGGTGAAAAGAAAAAGTAAAAGGTCAAATTAAGAAGTTGCGTACAAAAATAAACCGTAAAAACTAAGGTGTCGTTTGGTTCGCTGGAATCCATTGGAATTAGATGGAATTGGAATCTAATTCCATCACTTTCCTTTGTTTGGTTCAGATTTTCAAAAGGAATTGGATTCCTAAATGAGTCAAATTTTCCTTCCAAGGTGGGAAAATAAATTCCATCCCAAAACTTAAGGAATTAAAATTCCTTTCAAATGAGAATGTTGAATATTACCATATTACCCATTTTACTTTTAACGGTACATATGAAACCTCTCTATCACCGCCACCATCACCACCTCCGCCTCCTCCACCACCGCTATACACCACCACCACCCACCATAACCACCACCGTTACCACCACCCTCCACCCACTATCACCGTCACATCCACTACCACTGGCCACTGCCACGCGCTACCACCCTTGCCACCTCCATCACTGCACCACCTATCACCTCTGCCACTACTCATGACTGCCACCATCACCATCACAATTACTACCACCACCACCTTCATAACCTCCGTCACTACCCACCATCACCTCTGTCGCCATCATCGCCACTATTTCCACTGTCAACATCATTGGCACCATCACTTACTAATTTTATAAGTTATACATATATGTTATAAAACAAAGTAAAAAAAGGAAATCTTGTTATTTTATATTATTTCAGTTCCATTTTCTGTCAACCAAACATAATATAAAATTGGATTCAAATTTCATTTCTGCCAACTAAACATAATATAGAATTGGATTGCAATTCCTGATAGATTCAAATTCCTTAACAAATTCCAATTCCATTAAAAACATTCTGCGAACCAAACGACACCTAAAAAAAAATGTAATAATTTTTCTTACGTATATCCCTTTTAAAAATTACCATTTAGATATAAGAATTTTGAATTTGAAAAGGAAATATTGTTGGTTTTGATTTTCCTTCAAAAGTCTCCCATCCTCTTTTACCCTCTTCCAATCCTCACGCTTTCTTCTTCGTTCTTTTTCGAAACCGATTTTTTCTGGGTTTCAGTTTCAGTTTCTGGGTTCATTTCGAAAGCCATAATTCAAGAAAACGAAGATCCAGGAATGTATCATCAGTCATCTCAGCACTTTGATTTGGAGCAGGACAATGCTAATTTGGGTTTTGGCGGTGGAGAACCAACTTCATGGCTTTCCGGCGAAGATCTCCGACCTTCTTCTCCTTCTCACCGCCGTAATCTTTCCGCCTTTTCAAATTCCACCGCCACTACTGCCGCCGGAAATGTCGACCGTCTTCTCTTCAATGACCTTGTCGAGATCGTTCCACTCGTTCAGTCTTTGATTGTATGTCGCCCTCTTTCACTCACTTACACACACTACATATCCATGTATATGAATACTTCGATTTTTAGGCCTCTATTGAAATTCGGTTCGAATAAAGCAAGATGCCTCTCTTAATTTTCGATTTCTAATGTGTTCGTATGTATTTCGATTAAATTAGGGTTTCTTCATCTTTTGATTTCTTATGTGGTCATATACACTCGGATTCAATTAGGTTTTTCCTGAACTGGCTTTCCCCCCAAATGTTCAAACTTCTAATTTCCGAATGGTGTATATTTATCTTTGTAGGATCGAAAGGCAACCAGTTCATACACTCGTAGGGGGTCAATGATCTACACGAAGACACCTTCGAGAGAATCAATGTCTTATAAGGTAATTCTTGTCATATGGATGTAGAAATAGAATAACTCTTGGCTTCATTTATGGCAATTCCATAAGTTGCAAGGTTTACTCTTTTAGTTTTTTTAAATGATACCATTTTTATCCCATTTACTGCTTAACCATAGGAATGCAGTAAAAAATTCCTTATGTTTCTTGATTTACTTTTTGTCCAGATGACTGATGCAAAAGGTAGGAACGCTCAGTCAATTCCTGGAAAAAAACGCAGGGAAAATGGTGGTGGCAATGAACAAGATGGAGGAGCTGATGGGTTTTCCATGTTTTCCTCAAATGCAATTTTGACCAAGGAAAGGGAAGAGTTGACTGAATTGAGAGAGAAAGTGGAGCATCTGCAAAAACAGTTGTTGGAAAAAGATGAAATCTTGAAGTCAGCAGAAGCTTCAAAAAATGAAATTAATTCTGTTCATAACACACTTGATCAAATGAAAAATCAGTTGGCAGAAAAGGATTTGTTACTCCGCTCTACTCAGGCACAATTAGCCGATCTCAAGGTAAATTTGCAAAATTTCCTTCATCAGAGGTTTACAGGGTTATAATCGTCTTTTTACACAGATTAAACTTGCTGATAAACAAGCAGCTGTGGAGAGGTTACAGTGGGAAGCAACAACTTCCAATAACAAGGTGGAAAAGCTCCAGAAAGATCTGAATGCCTTTCAAGGAGAGATGTCATCATATACACTGTTATTCGAAAGCTTGTCAAATGACAATTATACCCTTTCGGACCAAGAGTATGATGATATCACACCCGATGATGCCCACCTTCCTGAAATAGTAAGCAAAATGCTATTTCATGCTATATATACATTCTTCACGATTTTTTTTTTTATATTTCTAAATTGATGTGTGATAATTTCCAGGATGATATGGATATTAGCAAAATGGAAGAGGCACAAGAAGCTTACATGGCTTCAATTGCTTCTGCAAAAGAGAAGCAGGATGAAGAGTCGATTGCCATGGCTGCCAATGCAAGGTTGCATCTGCAATCTTTTGTTCTAAGAAGTTGACTTTTGAGAAAGTCAACGATTTGGAGTGTTGTTATGGTGGATGTCATATCATGCAAACCCTACCTACCCTTTGGTGTAATCTTATTCTTTTAAAAGTTGTGTGAGTTGGGATTTCATATCCATTTGCAATACTTAAATTTTATCATTCTCTGAGTAAACAATGAAAAGAGAATATACTAACATGTGTGTATACAGTTTTTGTGTGAAATGCGAGTTGGGTTTGACCTAACAAGTGTCAAATTTGTCATAATTTAGTGTTTTTACTATGTCAGTTTAAGATAATGTTCACTTATGAATGACATGTTTGTTTTTTATGATGAAGTTGATTGAAAGATTGTAGCTTCATAAAGAAATCAAATAGTCAAGAATATAATATATTGAGTTTCCAACATATGAATTAATTAATGTGTACCAATTTGGTATAAAATACCCAAAGAATAAAGATTGTAATTTCATGAAACAATCAGCAAAAATCAGAAGGCTTGCCAACGTTTATATTCTCTTCTTTCAAGAAACTCAAAATGGCATTTTTCTGCCAACTTTTAAAGCTCCTGCATTCAGATTAAGGCCAAATTAAATTATCTTTAATTGTATCTAAAACAAACTTTGATAAAACTTGTGGACAAAAAAAGCTTAACTTGGAATCTTGTTAAAGAAAAATACTTACTTTTGATCAAGATGAGCAAGAACTTCACCCCCTGGGAAGGCTTTTTTTGTAACTTGATATGCAACTTTGATTGCTTCTCTCCATGTTCCACCTATTCCAGCATCTCCATTGTCTTCCATTAGCAATGAATACCCCGAAATTAGGTGTCCAACCCAAACATCGGTTTTCCTGAAAAAGAAGACACTTAGGTGTTGTTTCTTTTTGACTTAATGGACTTAACGAGGATATATGACTTAAGGACTTTTTTTTCTTATCTTGTTAAGTCTTTGTATGGGTAAACTTACATAACAACATCCATATGCCTTGGGACATAGTGTCCACCACCAAACCCTAGAAGGATTTTGCCTTTTCCATTATTTCTACACCATTAAGCAAAATAGTAAGAAATCTTGAACACTTTGTTCCAATGTATATACTTCAAACTTTTGTGAAAAAAACTAAGCCAAGATGATCATCAGTCATCACCTATGCCAATCTCCAACAGGAACCCCTCCATCGAGCCCCAGTCCTTTCCAAACTAACTTCAATGCAAAATTATAAACAAAGAATCATACAATATTCTTCATTAGGGATATTTTTTTTTAAACTCAAAAGGGTATCACAATTTACAAATATATAACAACATTATTATATAGCAAAGTCAAGATTATGCTCAAAGAGATACCGAACTAGAGCAATAGCTTGTGCTGCATCTTGCCTCTTCCAGTACTCTTCTGTGCTACCTAATACAATAAAAACATCAAAATTGTAGCATTAATGCTTTTCCAATGACTTTGATCAAAATCAAATGATCAATTTTCTTTTGCATACCAATTTCCACAAACATGGTGGGTGAATCAATTACAGGTCCATGATGTGTGGCCTCCAATGTAACCTATACCAAGAACAAAAGAAGATAAACAACAATATACAAGTTCATAAGAAGTAAAAACAAGAAACTTAATGCTAAATTTCTAGCATTATATGTACCTCAAATTCAGGAGTCAGATTGTGTGATTCAGCAATGACCTTTAAGAGTCTCAACCATGGCCCCATTCGGGTATTAGGAGGTGCAGCCCATCCAGGTTTGCCACCAGCTGGTGGCACCTCATCTTCTCTTAAATGAGGAACGCCTATAAATATAATATACTCCATGATTAACATCTAATGTACTCAACTCTTGAATTGATTCAATGGTAAATTAGATAACAGATGTACCGATTGGGTGAATGGTTAGTGCAGGTCGCTTTGAGGCAGCCGTGTGTCTGCTGAGAAATATAACGTCGTCGACAACCTCTCCGGTGGCAGCCTCCCACCGTTTGTCCAGGTGATCCTCTGTAATACTGGAGTTATCGTGTTTCAATAACCTTACGTATTTGTTCACAAAACTTGCCATGTCCTATACCAAAACTTTAACATCAAAACCACAGATTAAGATTGGAAATCGATAAGTAGGAGGATTTTGTTCGAAAGGTGATTTTGTATGGTTCATTTTGTTTGTGGATTTCATGTAATTGTGTTAACCAGAAGACAGTAGAACAAATTACGAAGATGAGGTGGAGGTTAACCTGAAGAAATGGACCGGGGTGCCAGCCCGGCATGGCTAAGAGGGCGGAGGCAGGGCCGATAGATGCCGGGTCAAGGGTGGTGGCCACCACTAGAGTCACCATCGCCCTTCTGGAGTGTGCCCCGGAACAATGTTTGCGAGAGGATGTGAGGGTAGGGAAACCAATTAGTCTTCGAGTTAAGGACGAAGGCATTTCGTCGAACGGGTGGGTGAATATACGATCTCTTTAGACAAAGGAAATAAGGTTTTGGAGTAATTTACAAAGTGAGTTTATTCACTAAAATATCTAAAAAAAATTCATTCGCATTTCTCCATAACCTCATATTCAAAAGCTACAACAAAATTACTTCCAATCCCAAAAAATATTAATCTATGATTTTTGTTTTGCAAAACGCATCCTTTAAATTTAACAACAAATTCTCATATTCTTTCAACGGTTAAAAAAAAAAAAAAAAAAAGGAGGATAACACTGATAATAAGAGAGTCTGGCGTTTTGCAAAACGCATCCTTTAAATTTAATAGCAAATTCTCATATTCTTTCAACAATAAAAAAAAAGGATTACACCGATATTAAGAGAGTCTGAGTTTGTTTAAAATAATGACATGCAACAATTCTAATGTTTAGAATAAAACGTTAGTGTTGTGTAATTGTGTTTCTCCTAGAAGAATAACCATTATTCATATCACTCAGTGAGGTGAGACGAAACAATATTGTTGGAAGCATTGCTTCAAACTTAATTTCATGATTTAACTGATTTTCGAGAAATTGTGATTTTCTTAAAGTTCACGTTGAATAATTTAATGTCATATTTGTAACAACTATCAGTAGAATTTAAAACTGTATGCTTGTAGGTCGGATATGCAATATGGTTCATAGCACTATCTTGGACTTCATATCTAGCTTTACACATTTGTGAGACCACTTGCATACCATAAAGATCCCGTTATTGATGGGTTTTGTACAAACAATCTTATGTGTGCATGCAACCCTAGAATTGGATCTATGTTTTCACTATTAGATACACAACATTATGAACACATAAAGAAACCCTAATGTGGTCTACTATTTTCGAAATTCACCAAGAAGGATAGATCACATACCTCTTGTTGTTATATTGCAACAACAACTTAAATCTTCAAACCCTAAGTCTTGAAAGCAAGTACCACAAGTGTAGTACCTCTAATGGCTCACAAACACCAAGAGCAAATGGAGAGGTAATAGAGAGAGGGAAGAGGTGTGAAATTCGTCCCTAGGAATCCTAGACAAGGCGTGGACGAATTTCATTAGCCAAGGGGTCTTTATATATGTGTAAGGATTAGGGTTTCAGTCCTTATCCTTATCTAGTTGCTTGCTCACCAAGTAACAATAAGATAAGCCTTGAAAACCCTTATCATTTATCCTTTGGACGATTTCAAGGATATCTAATCCCTTGAATTCGTCCACCCTATATCTAGGATAACCATTACCCTATTTTGTAACTATCACATAATTACAATTCAGCCCCTCTAGTTTAATTAATTACACTTGATCACTAAATTAATTCTTAATTAATTATTGACCAATATTAATTAAACAAATATGATTTCCCCTTTAATATATTATTCTTATAACATATTAATAAATCATAATAACCTCTTTCTCTATTATATCTCCAGTCAAGTTGCTCTGGTGAAGGCAACCCAAAATGACCATGCACAATCGGGTCAAGTACTTGACAAATATGGTTACGGGCTTAGACACTAATCCAACAGTCTCCCGCTTGGATAAGTCTAGTAACAAAAAATGCAAGTACAACTCGATTAGCAATCGTAGCTCTTAAACACGCTGTCGAACTCTGATCTTATCAGGGACCTGTCCTTTAGATAAGGGATCATATATTCCTCCATTCTGGATATCGTATAGACGTGAGACATGGATTGAAATCATTCTCTCAGTCTATGTGTTGTTTCCCGATTTCCGATTTACGACGACTGACTAACTGAACAAATCAAATTAGCCCTAGCCCGGCCGAGCATTTACGTTTGTCATCACTAAATCATCGAGGGGCCCACAGATATCGCTTTTATCCCACTTTGGGTAAAAGGAACGGATAAACTTCGACTCAATGTTTTCTTGCACTCACTCACCAAATCACACACAACAATAAGTTTTATAACACCAAGTTATTGGTGCGTTTACATATTATTAATGTGTAACTGATTCGCAAGATACAACTCACACATCTCGGTTTCAAGAATACAAGATATTATCGTCTCACCAATCGCTCGTGATAAAATCCATGAAGCGATCCAAGTGAGCGTGGGTTTAATCCAATGCTCAAAATCATATTCATAAGCACTCACGAATGTTGCAGCAAACCTTTGCTATGTCTAATACACTTTAGACAATTTACAAACCAATTCATGACAGTCTTCATTCACACCTACTTCCAACGTGTGACCAACTGCGGGCCGTTTGAATAATTCGATTATTCTTAATAAACTCAATTATTCTGGAAGTCAAAACATGCAAAGAGAAACACAACGATAATACTTAATCTTATATGACCCCAAACTTGTGAGTATAAATAAATCACCTTTATTTAATCACCATATTGATTACTTATTATCCATTGTTTAATGTTTCAGATAATCAACTTTATAAATCGAATCATAACCACAATTGTCCCATGCTCCAAGCATGCACACTTTGGTTTCCTATGGTCCATACTTTGTGAAATAGATCAATTGAAAAACTTTTCAAATGAAACTCATTTCACAATCCCCAATCCTTATAATTAGTGTAAGAATACCAAATTCTTGCCACCTTTTAGAATAGGTCAAATTCTAATATTTTATGCAATGATCCTCTTGTGAAGTCACGACACAAAAATCACAAAGACTCGGCCAACGAAATCACAAGGTACTCTATCAAAAATTGTTACAGAACAATTCTATAGATGTGATGTCTCTTACTCAAAGTGCATTCCTTTCAACATCCTTTTGCATAAAATTTTCTAATCTAGACATAAATTCTTAATTTCCAACTCCCAATTATGGAAACATTCCCATATTTATCATATGACAACTCATTCTTAATAGAATCTTATCTATTCATAATAATGTCAATATGGTCCATTCAATACCATACTTCCAACCACTCACAAGCGACCAATCCTCAGCAAACTTTGGATCGTCATTTGATAATTGTTTAATTATCTTAGTCAAAACCGATTCTTGTCCTTTTTCCCTCTTAATGCGCTAGACATTTGGAAAAAATTTAGAATGGTTAAATATTATAGCATATGCAATTATTCCTATACCCGAAGTGTATGGGACATGATGCATAATGTCTTACATAAAGATACGATACTCTATCAATCTTCTGCCATAATATTTTATGTGTCACGTTCTTACAATTCGAACTATGAAGAGGGATACCTTAATCATAATCGAAATTTGAGAACACACTATGTATCCTTGACTAAATTTATTAACATTCCACAATCTAAGCCTTTAGATTTGAAATGAAGCACAATATTCTCTCCCTTAACTATAGCAAAACAACTTTTCAACCCTTACGACTTTGCAAAGTATAACTCTTGTTTTCTATAATTAATATTGCTAACTAGCAATTCTTGACCTTTCAACAAATAATACAATTAAGAATCAAATCCATTATTGCTAATAATAGAAACTTACAAACATCAATTTTTCATACACGCCATTGCAAGGATAAATAAATAATATAAAATCAAAATTTATTTTATTGCGGAAAAATTTGTCCTTACAATGCAATTTAATTGAAAAACTATGTTAATACATATTTCTTAGCAATCTTATTCTAACTCCAAGTTGTAGCTCAAGATTCTAATCTTCAAGTAATGCGATCGAAATCCATTTCTTCATGATTAGATTCCGCTCACTTCTTCCCTTAAGCTTCCTATCTTTTCTTTGATCCTACAAAACATCAAAATGTAATCTTATTACATTATGTATTAAGAATCTAGAATAGGAACTTAAAATAGTTAGTTAATGGATTTTACCAAAAGTAGAGCCATACGTTTTGACTCTCCCATCTCTTAGATCTGTTAGGTAAATAGGGCAGCTTCGTCTCCAATGCCCCTTCTCTTGGCAATAAAAGCAAATTGACTCTTTTGGAACAGCACACGGAACTACTTCTGACTTTGCCTTTCTCTTATGATCAAACTTTTCGATCATGGCATGCCTTTCGTTTCCATTGCCTATATCCATAGAGGTCTGGAAGGCAGATTCACCAATCAACTTTGCTTTTTCAGTGCGCCAAATCATTGTTGATTCAGCAGCAATAAGCATATAGGTGAGATCGATGAGGGTTACGTCGTGGTTCATTATATAGTACTCTCTTACGAACTCACTATATGAGTCAGGAAGTGACTGAAGGACCCAGTCAACAGCCAGCTCCTCACATACAACAAATCCCAACATTCTTAACCTATCAATGTGTGACTTCATCTCTAGGACGTGTGCACACACTGACTTTCCTTCTTCATGTTTACTTGCCAAAAGGAATTGAGTGAGTTTGAACTTTTCAATCTTTTGAACTTGTGGGTTAGGGAGAATAATAGGAGGAGGTGGAGGAAGTGAAGCATGATCTCTTGTTCCCCGATCGAATCGTGGAATATCATCTTCATGTGAAAAGCTTGTTCCACGGGATTTGGGAAGACCATAGTTGTCATACTTTGACATCTACAAAACGGGAGAAAATTCAAGTTAGTTGATTGATTGAATCCTTAATAAATCACCCAAATGAGATATTAAGGCTAGGACCCAACACAATACTCTATAATTTGGGAGAGTGATGTCGTAACCCAAATTGCAGAACATTTGAAGGTAAGTTAATGACGATTCACTAATTTCCACCATGAAAAACAAAAAAGAAATTTAAGTTTTAAATCTATTGAAAATTCCTAGATCTTTTGAGATTCATTGAACTTTTCAATGGCATGTTTAAATCTCGATATGCCCCTCGATTTGTGACTGGGATGCCGAGGATCACAAAACAGGGTGTGAATAACCATGCAAACTTACATGGTGCCCCCGATGTTATAGTCACCTATTCGATGGGCCGGTTAACCACACACGCTCCACCGAACTATGAAAAACAATGAGTCACCCTTTGCTACCTTTGCTTATGTAGCACCTGGTTCCTGGTATGTAAGATTTATCTGAGTATTTTGTATTATTGGCCTTGGACTCGGCGAGTTGGAGGCCCGACTCGCCGAGTAGAGACGAGACTTGGGACGCGGTTAAGTTGGCGACTCGGCGAGTCCATATTATGGACTCGGCGAGTCCGTGCTGTCAGATGAAACCCTAATTTCCAAGGGTTTGCACCCTATTTAAACGACCATTTGCGCCCCAACTCCACCCCCTTCACCCTCAGAAGCTCTCCATACAGTATAGCCCTTGTTCTTGTGAGTTTGAGGCTTTTTAGTGTGTTTCCTTGAAGATTTTGGGAAGGAAGAGGAGTAGATCAAGAGGAAGGGAAGGAAGCCAAGCATCTCCGTGTTCTCTCAGTAATTCCTTGGAGGTATAACTCGTTTTCCCTCTGTTTCTATGCTTATTACTCCATTAAAGTCCTTTTTGAACCATGTCCCAAGCTTGGTTGTGCATTGTTGGTTGATTCAAGTTGTTAGCCTTTAGATCTAGACCCTATTCAGTCCCTGGAGCTTGGATCTACTGCCTTTATGGACTCATATTGCACACAAGCCCTAGATTTACTCCTTTTGGTGCACTTTGAGCCTTAGAACCTTTATTGGTGATGATCTACATGTAAAGTTGGAAACTTTACGTGTAAACCAGGCCCTAGGAGCCCAGATCTATGAAAGGCATGGATTGGATTCGAGCAAAATCGCGTATTTGGCTTTTGCATGAAGCAGACTCGGTGAGTCGCTCATCTAACTCGGCGAGTCTGGTCGCGAGTCTCCGAGTTGTCCCCTTTTCGTTGTGTCAAGTTGAGTAGTGAGTCCTGGGTGGACTCGGTGAGTTGGTAGCCGAACTCACCCATTAAGGAACTCGGTGAGTCAACGCCCTGACTCGGCGAGTTCAAGACAATCTTCTTAGATCAAGAACAGACTCGGCGAGTTGTTCATACAACTCGGCGAGTCACAGCATAAATTGTTCATCAGATGAAGATGAACTCGGCGAGTAGGATGAAGGACTTGGATATCAGTTTAGAAGGAGATCTCGTCGAGTCAACACCCAACTCGACGAGTAGAGACGGGTTGCAGGTCAATTGATTGGATAAGGACTCGGTGAGTCAGGGAGCCAACGCGGCGAGTCGGGTCAACTGAAAGTTGACTCTGGCTTTGACTTTTAACTTGATCAAGGGTAAAATGGTCAATTTAACCGAGGGTCAGTTAACAGTGTTTGATTGAGTGTTTTGTGGGAATTATAGCCGGAGGATCTCCGGAGCAGCAGCAGTCAGTCAATTCCCACGCAGACCAGCAGCTATTTCAAGGTGAGTTTCCTTCCAGTAGGAACGGGTCTAAGGCACCAAGGCCGACCCGTGTAGACGAGATGTTAGCACTAGAGTGTGGGCCGAGCCCGTATCTCTTGGTTTAGTTAAGTATGATATATGTGTCGGTATGATAGAGTTGTCTATACTTGTTGTCTGTGTGATACTTGTATATTATGAGTTAGCGGTTGAGTGTGGGCAAGGCCCGTATCTCTCCGAGAGTGGAGTGTGGGCTAGGCCCGTATCTCTCCGAGAGTGGAGTGTGGGCTAGGCCCGTATCTCCCAGATAGTAGAGTGTGGGCGAGGCCCGTATCTCCCGGTTAGCGAAGTGTGGGCAGGGCCCGTATCTTCACGAGTGTGGCCGAGGCCCGTATCTCCCGGCTAGCAAAGTGTGGGCAGGGCCCGTATCTTCACGAGTGTGGGCGAGGCCCGTAACCCCTAGCTGAATGTTGTATGATATATGCTTGCATGGTATGAGGTATTATGGGGGAACTCACTAAGCTTTGTGCTTACAGTTTACAGTTTTGGTTTCAGGTACCTCTTCATCGAAGGGGAAGGAGCTGGCGTGGTAGCGGCACATGATACACACACACTGGTTTCCGCATTTACGAGATTTCTCTGGGAATTATACTATGATATTTTGATTGGTTGTATGATTTGGCTTTTAGACATGGTTTACGTCGTGATGTGGTTTGATCAAACAATGTTTTAATTATTAATGTTTTTCTAAAGTAATGTTTTAAAAACGAAATTTTTGGACGTGAAAATTGGGTCGTTACAAGTTGGTATCAGAGCCCTGGTTTGAGGGATTCGGACACACCTTCGGGGGGTGTCTGAACTCAAATCGAGGGGTCAAAAGATTTTGAAAAAGAAAAAGTTTTCTAAAAGGTCAAGTAAAGTATTTTAAGAAGAAACGAAGTGTGTGATGTGCGCAATCGGCCGAGCTCAAGTAAGCATTCCCCAAAGTACCCATACAAGCTTATGTTGTGTTTATCAGTTTCAGTAGAACAACATGCTAGAATAGGACTAAGGATCTAGTAGTGATGCCTTATGTGCCTGCTTTATGTGCTTCAGTGTATGAAAATTGCATGCTAGAATCGAGTAGACAACAGTAGGATAGCCTGTTAGGTTATGCCTGATAGTATGAGTTTAGCTCTATATGCTAGATCAGTTTCTCTGTATGAGAGCGGATTTGCTTGAGATTGTTCCCTTAGTTCAAATGCTGCTTGCTTTGTGCTTTGTGGGACTCTGAGTGGTGGGAGTTAGCCATTAGGTGAATATGTCACGTCACATGTTATCAGGGTTGAATAATCTTAGAGTGCTGGATTTGGCCCTATTGCGCAGCTCTCGTTTGAGTCTAACCGTTGTAGGAATGAGCCTGTTACTCGAAGGATTATCCGAGCCTCACCACATATGATGGTATACAGGTAATGGTTAATTGGCACTACTAAGAGGCCTTCAGCAGCTGAGGACCTGGTAGGGTGGAGCCTGAGATTTCCCTAGGGCAAGCCTAGGATATAGCAGTGATCAGCCGTAGTAGAAGGGATCTGGTGGAGTCGAGGCAGTCCTTGAAGAAGGTACGGATAGATGTGGAAGGTAGTATGGGCCCGTACTACTGAAAGCAGAGGATCCGTACCCGAACCAAGGAAGGCCAAGATAAGACCAGGGAACTTGTAAGTAGTTGTGATCCCTCAAGAAGTATCAGTATCACTAATGATTGTTATTATGTATTGCAGAATGGTGGTACTTCGATCGAGGCCGATAGATGGCGGTTCAGGAGAGGGGTCAGGTTCGGGATCAGGTTCCGAGCCGGTAGATGAGGGACTACGCGAGTTCATCACGTCAGAGATCACCAGGGGTATCCTTGAGTCGACCCCCATTATCTTCGGGTCGATCAAGGAAGGGATCATCGAGTTGATGAAGGATCGCCTCAGGGCGTTCAGGAGTGACATGGCATCTGGCCAGTCGGGATCTCGCACGCTGTCCTTTAAGGACTTCAGGGGAAGTGGTGCGCCAGATTTCCACAGGGTGAAAGATCCCATTGCTGCCAGGCGATGGATTGCGGACATCGAGTCTGCACAGTTGACTAGCTTCTGCCCCGAGGGGTCGAAGGTGAGGTATGCAGCAGGGTGTTTACGAGACCGAGCTCGAGATTGGTGGGAGTCAGTGGGTGACTCGTTGGGAGCCTCAGCGATCGAGGCTATGACTTGGTCAGATTTTGTGACCAGATTCAGGGCAGAGTTTGCACCGGCTGTCGAGCTTCAGCAGCTGGCTAGGGAGTTTTTGGACATGAGGCAGACGACGGAGACTGTGGCGGAGATCACCGCCAAGTTCCGGGAGAGGGCTTTGTTGGTGCCCCAGTATGCGGGTGACGAGGATATGAGGAGGACCCGTTATCATGATATGCTACGGGCTGACATCCGGGAGCATGTTAGCTTTTCAGCTTGCCCTACCCTGGAGTCCATGATTGCTAGGGCGAGGGAAAGGGATATCGATTTAGAGCACATTCGGAAGAGGAAAGCAGAGGCGGGGCAGGTGATTGGGGCTTCAGGAAAGAAGCCCAGGGGATCATATGGGAGGCCGAAAGGCCAAGGGGGACCTGGCCGCTGCGGGAAATGCGGCAGGACGCATGAGGGAGCATGTAGGAAGGGATCAGCAGGCTGCTACAAGTGCGACAAGGCAGGGCACTTTAGCAGGGATTGTACTACTCCTGTTTCGGCTATTCATACTTCGGAGTTGTTGTGTTTTCACTGCAACCAGAGGGGCCACAAGAAGGCCAATTGCCCCCAGTTGACAGCATCTGCGCCAGTAAAGGCGCCAGCTCCAGTGACCTTGCGGATCACTGATGGCCGGCAAGGCAAGGCAGAGGCTCCGGTGGTGAGGAGCCGGGCATTTCAGCTGACTACCGAGGAGGCACGCGCCGCACCCGACGTGGTGACGGGTATGATTCTTTACCTCTACTTTATTTTATGATGTTATGATATTGATATGTACTCTGTGTGTATATGTATGCATTAGGATCGTTCCATGTGAACGACATCCCAGTTCAGGTGTTGTTCGACTCGGGTGCCTCCCGATCATTTGTTTCCCTTGCACTTAGCAAGAAGTTTCCTGAGTCTTCAGGCATATTGGATTGCTCTTTAGAGGTAGAGATTGCTGATGATCGATCGGTGCGAGCATCGATGGTGTTTCGGGATTGCGTATTGCGTTTGTTTGAGGAGCACTACTTGGTAGACTTGGTTCCCATTCCGTTGCGCGGGAACAAGGTGATTATAGGCATGGATTGGTTGAGCCCTAATGGGGCGGTGATAGATTGCGCACATCAGCTAGTGCGAGTCAGGACCCCGGGTCGGGGAGAGTTAGTGATTCATGGCGATAGGCTGCATTGCGGACCCACTGTATGTTCAGCAGCGAGGGCTAGGCGCTATCTTCAGCAGGGATGCGCAGGATATGTCGCATATGTGATGGATACCCGGGAGGCGGGTAAGGCGACAGTGAGCGAGGTTCCGGTGGTTCGAGATTTCAAAGATGTTTTCCCAGAGGAGCTTCCTGGGATACCTCCGGAACGACAGGTGGAGTTCAGGATTGACCTCATTCCTGGTGCGGCTTCAATAGCCAAGGCACCGTATCGGTTGGCTCCTCCCGAGATGCAGGAGTTGTCTACGCAGCTGCAGGAGCTGCTAGACAAGGGATTTATTTGTCCGAGCAGTTCACCCTGGGGAGCCCCGATCCTATTTGTGAAGAAGAAGGATGGGTCGCACCGGATGTGCATAGACTACCAGGAGCTGAATAAGGTAACAGTGAAGAACCGTTACCTACTCCCGAGGATTGATGATCTCTTTGACCAGCTTCAGGGAGCGTCTTGGTTTTCCAAGATCGATTTGCATTCGGGATACTATCAGATGAGGGTCGGAGAGGAGGATGCGCAGAAGACCGCGTTTCGGACGTGCTATGGCCATTATGAGTTCGTGGTGATGCCGTTTGGGCTCACCAATGCTCCTGCCGCGTTCATGGACCTCATCAACCGCGTATGCAGACCGATGCTGGATCGGTCTGTGATAGTTTTCATTGACGACATCTTGGTTTATTCCAAGACACAGGAGGAGCATGAGGAGCATCTGAGGGAGGTATTGGAGACCCCGAGGAGGGAGAGCTTGTATGTCAAGTTCTCCAAGTGTGAGTTTTAGTTGCGTGAGGTGCAATTTCTCGGACACCTTGTCAACCAGAACGGGATTCTGGTCGATCCGGCCAAGGTCGAGGCCGTGATGAGGTGGGAGGTTCCGAAGTCTCCATCTGAGATTCGGAGTTTCCTAGGATTGGCAGGCTACTATCGGAGATTCATTCAGGATTTCTCCAAGATAGCCATACCCCTGACGCGGCTGACGAAGAAAGCCGTAGTCTTTCGGTGGGGACCCGAGCAGCAGGCTGCGTTTGAGACGCTGAGACAGAGATTGTGCGAGGCGCCAATCTTAGCCCTGCCAGAGGGCGTAGAGGATTTTGTGGTTTATTGTGACGCATCCATTTCAGGGTTGGGCGCGGTACTGATGTAGAGGGGGCATGTCATTGCCTACGCTTCGAGGCATCTCAAGCCCCACGAGGCGAACTACCCGACGCATGATTTGGAGTTGGGGGCGGTGGTTTTTGCCCTCATGATTTGGCGGCATTACCTCTACGGGGTTCGATGTACCATCTACACGGACCACAAGAGTTTGAGGTACCTCATGGATCATCCGAATCTGAACATGAGGCAGTGTCGGTGGTTGGACGTGGTGAAAGATTATGATTGTGAGATCCTTTACCACCCTGGGAAGGCCAATGTGGTGGCCGATGCGCTTAGCCGCAAGGCGGCGCCGATCAGGGATATTTGCATGAGGATGACCGTAGTGACTCCCCTATTGGAGCAAATTCGGGAGGCTCAACAGGAGGCTATCAAGGAGGAGCATCGGAAGAGCGAGCGTGTGGTGGGTTAGGTTTACTCCTTCGATTATGATAGCCGAGGACTATTGACACTACACCGTAGGGTGTGGGTGCCGTATCACGGAGGCGTGCGCCAGATCTTGATGGAAGAGGCGCATAAATCCCGATTCTCTATTCATCCAGGGGCGACGAAGATGTATAGGGATCTTCGTCTAGATTATTGGTGGCCCTGCATGAAGCGGGATGTGGCCTGGTATGTCGAGCGGTGCTTGACCTGCAGGAAGGTCAAGGCCGAACATCAGAGGCCGCATGGTAAGATGCAGCCGTTGGATATTCCACTGTGGAAATGGGAAGATATCACGATGGATTTTATCACGAAGCTTCCCAGGACTGCGCGTGGAGCAGATTCGATTTGGGTCATCGTGGATCGATTGACCAAGAGCGCCCATTTTATTCCGATCCAGGAGAGCATCTCGGCCGAAAAGCTGGCCGATATCAACATCAGGGAGATAGTAGCGCGACACGGGGTGCCAGTGTCAGTGATATCAGTTCGAGATGTGCGGTTCACTTCCAGGTTTTGGAAGAGATTTCATGACGAGTTGGGCACTCGGTTACATTTTAGCACCGCCTTCCACCCGCAGACAGATGGTCAGAGCGAGCGGACCATCCAGACTCTGGAGGATATGTTGTGGGTGTGCGTGCTAGACTTTGGTGGTAGCTGAGATACCTATCTTCCCTTGGCTGAGTTCTCATACAACAACAGCTACCACGCGAGTATCGACCGCCCTCCATTCGAGATGTTGTACGGACGAAGGTGTAGGACCCCGATATGCTGGGGAGAGGTTGGTCAGAGGGTCATGGGGAGCACCGAAGTGGTGCTCAAGACTACCGAGAGGATTCAGTAGGTTCGGAGCAGGCTTCAGACCGTGCAGAGTCGGCAGAAAAGTTACGCCGACAAGCGCCGATCCGACCTGGAGTTCCTGGTTGGGGATATGGTTCTCCTGAAGGTGTCGCCTTAGAAGGGCGTCATTCGATTCAGGAAGCGGGGCAAGTTGGGCCCGAGGTATATTGGGCCGTTCAGGGTTGTAGCCCAGGTGGGCAAGGTGGCGTATAGGCTGGATCTGCCAGTTGAGCTCAGCCAGATCCACAACACTTTCCATGTTTCTCAGCTGCGGAAGTGCCTAGTGGACGATTCAGCGGTAGTGCCGTTAGAGGATATACAGGTTGATGACAGCCTGAATTACATTGAGCGCCCAGTCGCAATCCTCGACAGGAAGTCGAAGGATTTGAGGAACAAGCGAGTGGAACTCGTGAAGGTGCAATGGCAGCACCGGAAGGGATCAGAGTGGACTTGGGATCCAGTGGAAGAGATGATGGAGCATTACCCCAAGCTGTTTCAGGATCGAGCAGCAGACTTCGAGGACAAAGTCTAAAATAAGTGGGGGAGATTTGTAGCACCTGGTTCCTGGTATGTAAGATTTATTTGAGTATTTTGTATTATTGGCCTTGGACTCGGCGAGTTGGAGGCCCGACTCGCCGAGTAGAGACGAGACTTGGGACGCGGTTAAGTTGGCGACTCGGCGAGTCCATATTATGGACTCGGCGAGTCCGTGCTGTCAGATGAAACCCTAATTTCCAAGGGTTTGCACCCTATTTAAACGACCATTTGCGCCCCAACTCCACCCCCTTCACCCTCAGAAGCTCTCCATACAGTATAGCCCTTGTTCTTGTGAGTTTAAGGCTTTTTAGTGTGTTTCCTTGAAGATTTTGGGAAGGAAGAGGAGTAGATCAAGAGGAAGGGAAGGAAGCCAAGCATCTCCGTGTTCTCTCAGTAATTCCTTGGAGGTATAACTCGTTTTCCCTCTGTTTCTATGCTTATTACTCCATTAAAGTCCTTTTTGAACCATGTCCCAAGCTTGGTTGTGCATTGTTGGTTGATTCAAGTTGTTAGCCTTTAGATCTAGACCCTATGCAGTCCCTGGAGCTTGGATCTACTGCCTTTATGGACTCATATTGCACACAAGCCTTAGATCTACTCCTTTTGGTGCACTTTGAGCCTTAGAACCTTTATTGGTGATGATCTACACGTAAAGTTGGAAACTTTACATGTAAACCAGGCCCTAGGAGCCCAGTTCTATGAAAGGCATGGATTGGATTCGAGCAAAATCGCGTATTTGGCTTTTGCATGAAGTAGACTCGGCGAGCCGCTCATCTAACTCGGCGAGTTTGGTCACGAGTCTCCGAGTTGTCCCCGTTTCGTTGTGTCGAGTTGAGTAGTGAGTCCTGGGTGGACTCAGTGAGTTGGTAGCCGAACTCACCTATGAAGGAACTCGGCGAGTGTGGCCGAGGCCCGTATCTCCCGGCTAGCGAAGTGTGGGCAGGGCCCGTATCTTCACGAGTGTGGGCGAGGCCCGTAACCCCTAGCTGAATGTTGTATGATATATGCTTGCATGGTATGAGGTATTATGGGGGAACTCACTAAGCTTTGTGCTTACAGTTTACAGTTTTAGTTTCAGGTACCTCTTCATCGAAGGGGAAGGAGCTGGCGCGGTAGCGACACATCATACACATACACTGGTTTCCGCATTTACGAGATTTCTCTGGGAATTATACTCTGATATTTTGATTGGTTTTATGATTTGGCTTTTAGACATGGTTTACGTCGTGATGTGGTTTGATCAAACAATGTTTTAATTATTAATGTTTTTCTAAAGTAATGTTTTAAAAACGAAATTTTTGGACGTGAAAATTGGGTCGTTACAGCTTAGAACCATTTAGTGTGCCGGTTAACCACACGCGCTCCACTAATGTCTTCGCAAGGGCACAAAGTGCAATTTCATGGAATTGCATCAATTCACTTTTGCCTAAAGTAACTAAGATTGGGAATTTTGTAAAAACATTTAGTTACTTTATACTTCATTATACTTTTAATGGAAAGTGTTTGCCCTATCCTACCTGTTCGGCTAACGACCCTCCATCAATCAAGGAAGCGGTGGGTGAGAGTGGACACCCATTAAACGGCCATTTTATAGGCCATAACGTTATACCCCCCTTAAAGATCGGCTTCGTGAATGAGGCCTACTAACGGTAAGACTAGCATTTTAGTTATACATATATAATATTAGACTTTCAATGTTATATATATAGTATAAGGGTGTATTTTACACTTTTAAAATACTAGGTGGTTTAATTTTATAAATTACACTTTTAATTTAATTAAAAATAAACCATATCATTATGGATTTATTAACTCTCTTTTACTTATACACTTAATTAATTTAATAAAACCATAAGGGTGTAATTTGAACTTTTCCAAATTAGGGTTTTAGAATTTAGACTTTTTCAAAATTAAACCTTTTAATCAAACAATTTAAATTCCAAAACTTGAGGGCAAGTTTTGAAACTTTTCAAAACAATTAGGTTTTAATCTCACTTTAAAATTTTCGAAATTTAATACTATTTAAATCAAAATTTTAAATATTAAAACTTTTGATTTAATAATTACCTTGAATTAAACTATTAATTTAAATTATTAAATCATAAGGGATTATCTAAATCAAGAAGGATAATTACCAATTAAACAATTAATTTATCCTAATCCTTTTAATCCCTCTAAAATTCGAAAATCATGGGATAGGATAATTCAAAATCTTTAATTACCATATATAACCATTAAAGGATAATTACAAGATATAGGATAATCCAAATCCCTAAAATTTAGGATCTTATCTTGGGGAGGAGGCTAATTTCGAATATCATGGGGTTTTGCTAACCCTAGATTTTGAAATCTTGAGGCTTAAGGAAAGGATTTGAAAACCCTTTCAAAATTTTTGCAAATTAGGGTATAGAGAGCCTAATCTCGAAATTTCTAGCCTCCTAGGGTTTATAGGCTATAAACCCTAATATGTGAAGTTCATACAATTGTATAATACTAATTGAAAACAAGTTAACCAAAGGCTCTGATACCACTGATGGGTTTTGTACAAACATTCCTATGTGTGCATGCAACCCTAGAATTGGATCTATGTTTTCACTATTAGATACACAACATTATGAACACATAAAGAAACCCTAATGTGGTATACTATTTTCGAAATTCACCAAGAAGGATAGATCACATATCTCTTGTTGTTATATTGCAACAACAACTTAAATCTTCAAACCCTAAGTCTTGAAAGCAAGTACCACAAGTGTAGTACCTCTAATGGCTCACAAACGCCAAGAGCAAATAGAGAGGTAATAGAGAGAGGGAAGAGGTGTGAAATTCGTCCCTAGGAACCCTAGAGAAGGCATGGATGAATTTCATTAGCCAAGGGGTCTTTATATAGGTGTAGGGATTAGGGTTTCAGTCCTTATCCTTATCTAGTTGCTTGCCCACCAAGTAACAATAAGATAAGCCTTGAAAACCCTTATCCTTTATCCTTTGGACGATTTCAAGGATATCTAATCCCTTGAATTCATCCACCCTACATCTTTGATAACCATTACCCTATTTTGTAACTATCACATAATTACAATTCAGCCCCTCTAGTTTAATTAATTACACTTGATCACTAAATTAATTCTTAATTAATTATTGACCAATATTAATTAAACAAATATGATTTCCCCTTTAATATATTATTCTTATAACATATTAATAAATCATAATAACCTCTTTCTCTATTATATCTCCAGTCAAGTTGCTCTGGTGAAGGCAACCCAAAAGGACCATGCACAATCGGGTCAAGTACTTGACAAATATGGTTACAGGCTTAGACACTAATCCAACAGTTATCGCTTGTAGAAGTCGAGGACATATAAAGTTAAGATGAATATAAAGTTATGAACCATCTACTGATGACTTGATGGGTAAAGCAAATGATACACTTTCGTTTCCCTCATAAGAGGTCATGAGTTCGAGTCCCAGGAGGGTTTCAATTAAGGGATGGCCACTAGCCCCTTCTCTACTCCCCACATAGTGTTTAAACCGGACCACATATTCCATCAGACATGTGTGAGCCTCAATGTTGTGTCAGTCAGGTCATCAAATATGGATCGGTTAGGGTCCTCGGTTATAAAAAAATCGAGGACTGTGTATACATGAGTTTTGATTAACATGTATGACGATTTAAGAAATTTCATGAATTTAATTGACATAATTGACATCATGTGTGTTCCACCTCCAACACTAGATATGCCATATTTGAATTACTGTAACATCCCAAAAATTTAAAGTAAAATTTTCATTTTTAAAACACTCAAACCATACAATTTAGTTGTTCTAAAATTAGTTACATATATTTAATCATTCAAACATTATAGTAAAATCAAAATAGTGAATGTGGAAAATGTCAGGGGATGTTGTGTAATCACGTCGGGCTCTTCCCTTTGCAACCGAAAGTACCTGAAACCATAAACACATAACCGTAAGCACAAAGCTTAGTGAGTTTCCCCCAAAATACGATATACCATACTAGTTTAGGCCTAGCACACATACACACAGACAACTAGCATACTATAAACATAACCAGTGGGTCGAATTGGTGCCTTCAAACCATAAATATTATGAAGAGACTCACATCGCTATTGCAGAAAAAAGTCAACCGCTCTCACAAACCGGAACCTAGAGTCAAAGACCACCTAAACAACCAAGCAGGATAAATCCTTAGTCTACCAACATACAAAATACCAAAAGTCAACCAAGTAAAAAAGTCACCCCTCAAGGTCAACAGTAAACGTCCAAGGCCCAATAATCCTTCACAACTAATTAACACGTCGTGACCATCCCTTGGCCACGTCATGACACAGAAGTTCAACCCGACCAGTCGCAAATTCCCTGATCGCCACGACGTGGTTGCCTGGTGCCACGTCGTGGGGGCTGGTTTGAATGACTAAATCAAATTAAGTCATTTCTTTTACATTCCAAGGGCTCAAACTCATAAATCGACACCTTCACAAAGTCTCAAAAGACAAAGTTTCCAACTTTACCCTTTAAGACACACGAAAATGACAAGATCACCAAAACTAGGTTCTTAAAGTTCAAAAGAAGCATATTGTAACATCCCGGGCTTTCAGGTATTTTCAAATCCTTCCTTTGGTAATTTAAATTTGTCATTTTAGCCCTTGAATTGGTTGGATTTGACCCTACTGGCAAATTGGTAATTTCTTAGGAGCATAAGTAGTATGATGGGTGTACATGTGGTACGCTAAGCGTACTAGGGCGCGCCTTAGTACGTTGGGCGTACACATATGTACGCTGGGTGTACGTGTGTCCGGGTGAAAACCCTAATTTTTAGGGTTTGTGGAGTATTTAAGCATCTTTATGGACCCTTTACCCCTATCTTTTCATCCTCCAAGTTCTGGAATCGTTTTTGTCAAACCCTATCTTCTCTAGTGTGTGTGTGTGAGAGAGCTAAGAGTGTATTTCTTGTGTGGTTGAAGAAGAAGAAGTTGCATCAAGGTGATTGGAGAGTGAAGCAAGCTAGTTGATCTTGGATCATCACTTCATAAAGAAGCTCCAGAAGGTAAAAAGCTTCTACCTTTATGCTTGGATTGTTTAGATCTTTTTTTGGTAAATTTATGGTTTTCTTCTTGTCCTAAAAGTCCCAATATTGTGCATGCTTTGTTTTAGACGTGTTTGGTTGTCCTTTCAGCCCCAAGGATGGGTTCAAAGACATAAAAATAAGGTCCCTTTAGCTAGCTTGGTTCCTTGTTCTTTGTAGGAGGTCTTAATGGATTAAGACCATGTATTAAGGAATTTTTGGACATCCAAAGTCTTAAAGTTTGAGACTTTATGATTCTAGAGTACTTTTGAGTCATGGATCTAAAGTTTGAGCTTAAGTTCTTAATCCATTAAGCACATATGAAAGTTTTAAGATCTGCGAAGGTACGCCCCGCGTAAGGCAGTGTACGCCCCGCGTACTGATTTGTCACAACTAAGAATTTCGATGCTTTGTAAACACTTAACAAGGATAACATTGTAACTAAAACTTGAAAGCATGCATGGTGCTTATTCAATGATAACAAAATTCCATCAAACACTCTATACAAGCATTCAAATAGTCAACAAAAGGTTGGAAACCCTAGAAATCCTGGTTTAAGTCCAGTTTGGACTAGGATTTCCTTATTGGGCCTAATGGACCAATAAGCTTTCAATTTGACTATTTTGGGCCTATAACCCCTAAATGGGCCTTAATTGGACCTGCTTTCATAAAACTTAACCTTTTCGGGCCTTATAAGCCTAAAATGGGCTAGTTTATCCTTAATGGGCCATAGTGGGCCATAACAAATCCAAATAGCTTTAATGGACTCAAATCCATTCCTTTATGCTAAATTGAGCCATGAACTACTATAAAGGCCCAATGGGCCGAAAATCATCAAATTGGGCCTCACATTACGGAGCCCAAGCACTAAAGGCCCAAATCTTGCCTCTCCTCTCTTTATCTCGGCCTAAATAAATAAATAAAAAAAAGAAAGAATAAGGAGGGTTGACTTTTATGTGCCACCTCCTTATTACCCTTCATATTTCCATGCATAATCCAACATATATCCATAATGGTTATTTCACTCCTTTCTCTCTCCCCCTCTCTTTTTCTTCTTCGGTCGAGAACACAAGGGAACACACACACACCACTTCAAACTTCTTCCAAACTCTCTCAAGCATTCTTTTCCTTCTCACTCCAAAAATCTCGAGGTTTTGCTTGTGTATCAAGAGGATTTCAAGAGAATGTCATCATTCTTGGTAAGTCTTCACTTAGATCCATAATCTAGTCTCTTTATTTCATCAAGAATCTCTTCTAAACTCACACAAACTCATGATCAACAACCTAGAAAACTCTAAGTTCGAAATCCACCCAAGAAGGCTTGCTAGGATCAAACTCTTCCATTTCTTTCTTCAAAACCGACATCAACAAGCAAAGGTTAGTTCATACCCATCTATTTTCGGTTTTCACAAGTTTTAAGGGGGAGAATACAAGTAAAATGTGTAGATCTATGTGTATGTGTATGTTATGTGTGATTTCATGTGTTTATGTGGTAAATATGTGCCGAAAAGGAAAGAAATCTCGAGATCTATGGCTCAAGGAGGAGAATATACGTGATCTAGGATGTATTACATTAAACAATTCAAGAAAATTTATTATCTAAGGTTAAAATAAACATGTTACAACATAAAACCCATTTTTAGGCTATTTTTGTCAAATAAACAAAAGTTTGGGTAAAAGTTGTCATTCACGGTTTTATAAGGACCCAAAGGGTCAAAACAGTTAAAATAGAAGTTTTTATGAATATTATGTTCTTCAAAGGACTAGAAATGTAAATTGTAGTCTATTGGACCAAGCTTTGGGCTTTTCGGCCCATAGGCCCAAATTTACGAAAAAATGGGTTTTAAGGGACTGAAATGGTAAATTTCTCAAAACAGTGGGCAAAAAGGTAAATAAATATATTTCAGGGGTTAAAATGACCCTTTTTGCTAACAAGGATTAAAAATGCAAAGTTTTTGGAGTTTGGGTCAAATTTGTAAAAGTTGCGAAAAGTTTGGACTATAAATACAATTTTTTTACTAAAGGGGCTGAAACTGCCAAAAAATAAGCTTTGGGCTAAAAACTTCTTTTAAATAAGTCCTCGGGCCAAAATGTCAAGAAAAATAGTTTAAGGACCTAAAATGTCATTTTTTTACAAAAAGGGGTAAAAATTGTCATTTCTATTAAAAAAGGGCCGAATAGGTCAAACCAATATTTTTTAGTCAATTGTTTTAGTTTTAAAATATTGGGCCAAAAAATACCAAATTATAACTTATGAATTTACGATGAAAAATATACATATATTTTAAGATCGTTATAAAAACAATCGACAAGCTTCGTGCCTTTGCGATTTAACAATTGTTCAATCAAACTTTCCGACAATTATACTATACCTAAAACAAGTAAATATTCAAATTGTTGGGCTTGAAAGATTATAATGATGCTTATTGGGCCTTCGTGACCCATTAACATGACTTTTGGGCCTAACAATAATAATAAATGTTTATTGGGCCTCCTGTGACCCAATTTGTAACATCCGGAAATTCGGGTATGATAGTTCGTGTTTTCAATTTTGAGGATTCAGGAGGGACTCGATGATTCAAGGATATGACTCGCCGAGTTACATCGAGTTGAAACGCGGATTTAATGAGCGGAATCGACGAGTCCAAGGATAGACTCGCCGAGTAGGTACTGGGCAAAGAAAAACCCTATGTTCCGGGGTTGGAGCCTATTTAAAGGAACTTATGACCTGGGATGCGCCTCATATCTCCTGTGAGAAACCCTAAACCGCCATAGAAGCCATGAGAGAGTTCTTATGATGAAATCAAGTAATTTGGTGGGTTTTATTGAAGGAAAAGAGCACGATTTAAGCAAGAAGCGAGATGGGGGTTGTGGTTCTAGCATTTCTTCATGTGGGACTGCTATAGAAGGTATGAACTTGCATCCTTTTCATCTATTTGGCTAGATCTCATGATCTTGGGAGTTTTAGGGTTTTACTCCCCTGCTTTTGTATCTACGAGTTGATTGAGACATGATTGGAGGTGGGAAACCTCATATCTGAGCATTTTGAGGTCGTTGAAGACTAGATGCCCCAACTTTCGTTGTCCAAATAAGAGTTGATGAGCTAACTTCTTCATTAAGGGCATATAATGGTGTTTTGAAGCAATAGCACCATGTATGAACGTAAAGATCGAAGCTTTATGTAACCATTGAGCCTTGAGATGATAGATCTATAGTTTAGAGTGGCAGATCTGGGTGAAAACGTCTGAATGAGAATAAGTCAGGATAGACTTGCCGAGTCCATGAGCTGACTCGACGAGTTGGTTAGAGTTTCCTGACCAGGCTGAATCCCGTGCTAACTCGGCAAGTCGTGGGATTGGCTCGACGAGTTGAGCTAGATCTTCATGAGATTTCGAAGAGAATGAGTGGACTCGACGAGTCACAAGGGTGTACTCTCCGAGTCGGGTCAGATCTGGACTGTGGACTTGAGTTTGACTTCGGTTGACTTTAGGGTTGGGTCAGCCATGTGTAATGGAGATCATGGAGGGGTAAAATGGTCTTTTATCCAATATAAGAGTTAAGCAGGAGGAGAGAGTGATCCTTATTAAATATTGAGTACAATTAAGTGTTATTTAAGGGCATGTAACCTATGTGTTAGGCGGAAGCTAGCTCGAGATGTCCGAGTGCGAGATTATACTGGTCGGCTTATGAGGTGAGTCTTCTCACTATACTTTATATAGAGTGGTAATTAGAGTTGTATGACAGAGTACTTTATATGTTATTTGTATGATGTGATACACTGCATTATTCCATGTGATTCATGCTGTGTATGATTCAGAGTTTACAGAGTTAGGGCCAGAAGGTCCACAGAGTTAGGGTCAGAGGGTCCATAGAGTTATGGGACTGGAGGGTCCTACAAAGACACATTGACCAGAGGGGCGTACAAGGTTATAGACTCGAGTGGCTAATTTGTGTTATATGGTATTTTAGGGAGCTCACTAAGCTTCATGCTTACCATGTTATGTGTTATGTGTTTCAGGTTCTTATCAGGATCACAAGAAGGCGGTGGCTCGATTGTACACACAAGAGAAAAGAGTCATGAATGGGCATCCTAGATTTTGATAATGTTTTGAAAACTTTGTTGATTATTAAATGGTCTCTATTTAAAATGACATGTGTTTTATGAAAATAAAAACGAAAAATTATTATGAAAATTTACGGTGTTACACAATTACATGCTTAAGGGACCCTCAATGGCGTTTACATGCTATTGGGCCTCAGTGGCCCATTAGCATTGCTAGTAAGGTCCAAATAAATCATATGCGAAATAGGCCAACGCGCCCTTCGTATACTCGACAGCCTTAGATAACATACACAATTAGTAGGACCTTATGGTCCTCTTCTCCTCGTCTATTAGGTTTACCTTCTATTCAAGTAAACAAAAATCAGGTCGTTAATCAAGAGTAATCAAATTCATTTGGATTAAGTAAGTAATAACGGGCGACACCATTGAGTGTCTGTCGTAGTCTATAGTTATAATCAAAGTCTCCTGGAGGGAGAGCGAGAGTTTGTGTATAGATTATACGGGGGTGACTCCCCCACACCTCAGTTGTTCGCTACAGTTAGACTCGGCCAGTCTAGGGTGACAAAATCTTAAGATCAATTATGGCGTTCAACATAATGCCAAGACAGACGAACTAGTCATTATCATGCATGGTTATAATGACTCACATAATAAATCCAATACTATCTAAGTAATCAAGGGAATTCATAATCATTAGTTGTGACGGTATAATAATTGAAACAATCATACTATTTTATCAGAAAACATCGGGTTTTCGGGGGAAATCAACACTATTCACTTGTATTTTGAATAACTATAATGCAAAAACTTCTCATTTATACATGCTTTGAAATCATTCATGCATAAACCTATGGATCTTCACACTTTTTGCATAAACAATTGCCGTTTCAGAAAATATCGGATTTTCTGGGTTCTTATAAACTACACAAAACATTTTCATATCAAACCTGCTTATGAACTCACCAACATTCCATATGTTGACGTTTTCAAAATAACTTGTATTCCCAGGTAACAAATAAGCGGAAGAACATTACCAAGTGTGTTAGGATGTTATGTTTTGAAAACTAACAAACAATTTAAGCTATGAATATGTAATATTTAGACAATGTATTTGATGTGAACAAGATCGGTTGTAATGTATTAATGCATGGTGATGTTTATGTTATGTTTCATGTATATTCATTGTGATGATATTCAATTTTAGTCACGTGAGCCCTCAGACGTTTTCGCCATCTGGTTCAGGGGTGTGACATGATTTCACCACCCCGATGGTGGTCAATGCGAGGCGGAGTATGCCCAACGTATCGAAGGGTTACGCCCCGCGTATGCCTCCTGTTTGGACTTCAGACTTTGGGCTTCAGGTATTGGGCCATGTGTTGGGATTTGATGCTCGGGCCTTAATGGACTATCTGGATAAGTGTGTTTTGGGCTAATTAGAGGATTGGACCTTTGAGTAAGGCCCAATAAAGAGCTTGGGCCCAATTTGGAAAAGTGGGCCAATCATGGGCCTTGAAGTAATTTGGGCCTTTTGGATCAAGATTCGGACTTGGGCCTTGCCCCAATTAGGGAAAGGGTAAAATGGACATTTACCCTAAGTATGGATCCTTAGTCAAGAATGGTACTCCAATTGTTAATTGGATGTTTGTTTTCTGTGATAGTTTGAGATTTTCCGTGAGTCAGCAGTTGGAGGTTTCAACATAGTTTGACATTGAGATGTGAGTTTTCCTCACTATACTTTCGGGTCGAAGGCAGCAAGGCCAGTCCATTGGTTTGATAACCTGTTATTATTGATATGTTGAATATGATATAGATATGCATGCTAGTCTTGATATGCTAGTCTGGTAGATTAGTAGGACTACGTGTGATATTGTCTGTTTATGATGTTATCTGTTATATGTCGACATACTATGTGGGTTGGGTTGAGGTTGTCTGCTTCGTGATGTAACCAACAAAACCCTAGAGTATGGTTACATAAACCCTAGAGTATGCCATATATGAGCTGAGGGCCAGGGTGGACATGCCAGACTCACACTGAGGACTCATGAGCATTACATATACGAGCTGAGGGCCGGGAAGGGCATGCCAGATTCGTAATGAGGGCTTAGCGGAATTCATTCCAAGGACTGACCAGGACGAGGAGCAAGCCAGACATATGCTGTGGGTCGAGGGCAAGCTAGACTTATGTTGTGGGCTCAGGGGTAATCCAGTATGTTAATCTCTGGAGCCATTACATGTTGTTATTATATTGTGCTATATGTTATGTATTAGTATTTTGGGGGAACTCACTTAGTTTTGGGCTTACAGTTTTGGATTGTGTTTCATATAATTCAGCGGATCGCGATAAGGCGAAGATGTGATTGTGCACCTCCTCATGTTTTTGTTTTATGGTTTTGGGATTTCTCTGATGTGGAACTTATTTTGAAAATAATTTGTAAACAATGATGCTTTTGGGTTTATTTTAAAAAGATTAAAATTGTTAAGAATTTTATTAATGTTACAAGTTGGTATCAGAGCCTTGGTTTGAGGGAATTGGAAGAACACTAGTGTAACTCCAGTCTCAAACTAAGGAAAAGATTTTCAAATGGTTTTCAAAATACTCAAGGAGGATGTGATGTGTACGATCAGATGGAGCAAGTAAGTAGACCCTAAAATACCATATTGTTATTTGATATTGTGATATGTTAGAACACCATGCTAGTGATAGGCTAGCGATCTTCAGGAATTGCATGATAGAATTGCCTGATTATATGATGCATGATATCCTAGGACCTTTCTTTTATGGAATTGACATCATTATTGTAGTTGCTTAGTGTATGCATCATGGTTATATATAACTAATATCTTATAGCTTAAGAATGTTTGGTTTGACCTTATTTCTTGTTCTTTTTTAATGAACGTTTTAAGGTAGAATCAGATATTCGAATGTCTATAGGGTCCAATTTTATGTATGGATAGCATACACGAGTGCTGTAGGGTTGGTGGATGCTTCATGGATGCGTTATGTGGGGTCAGTCGACCAGTTGGGAGATGTTTAGCCTTTTCCTCTATAAAGTGAGGATTGAGTGTATGATTATGCTGATGAGTATTGTTAGGGTGTTGTGACGATCCTTGGGACAAATATGAGTAGGTGTGGAAGGTAGTATGGGCCCATACTACTGAAAGCACAAGACGCGTACTCGTAGCAAGGAAGTCACAACCCTTAGGGATTTGTTGGGAGTTGGTTCCCCATTATGATATGCATATTATATGATATCTTCCTAGTATATTTTCAGTATGGTGACTACGAGGCAAGTTGAGATCAGATTCGGATCGGGATCAGGGACTGACACGCAGATTGGATCAGATGAGTTGGATACCATGATTAGGAGGATTCTCCGTGAGGAGGTTGTGACTATTGTCCGAGATCGGATACTAGAGATATTTGGGTCTTTTAAGACCGCGATGATGGAGTAATTTGATGACGGATACGCAACCGTTGCTGAGACTACTACTGTTGCATCCTCTGCAGTCGTAGCAGCTGCAGGTGTTGGACCAGGTCGGGTTTTCCCGTATCAAGAATTCGACAATATGAAGCACCCGACTTTCGATGGGGTTCAGGATCCGATCTATGCCATGAGGTGGCTATCTGACATGGAGGGATGTTTCTTCACTTGTTTGTGCCCTGCTGACCAAAAGGTTAGGTGTGCCCTGAACCTTCTGAGGACTGGAGCCAAGGATTAATGGAGGCTCGCTACCAATTCCTATTCTGCTGAGTAGAGAGTTGCTATGACTTGGGAGCAGTTCTCTGAGATGTTCCGCTCCCGTTATGTGCCGCTAGTGGAGTGAGAGAGATTGGCCCAGGAGTACCTGGACTTGAGGCAGCGTACTGAGATGGTGACTGAGATCACTAAGATGTTTACAGAGAGGGTGACGTTCTGTCCTGATTTTGTTGCGTCTAAGCAGGATTAGATGACTCGTTACTTGAGCATGCTCAAGATGAAGATCATGCAGTTTGTTTCTACTCAGTGTTATGGTATATTGTTGGAGATGCAGGTTGCCGCCAGGCGGCATGAGATTGAGATTGATCTACAGACGAGAGAATAGAGGCCGGCCCCGACGCAGTCGCAGCCTGCGCCAAAGCAGTTTAATATTGCTGATGTCAGATATGGGGTCCAAAAGGGACACACTTGTGGAAAGTGTGGCAAGACGCATGTGGGTGCTTGTCAATCATCATCTGGGTGCCACAATTGTGGCCGAAAGGTTCACATGGTAAGGGATTGCCGCCAGCAGGCTCCAACACTCGGTTCCGAGATTTGTTATCTTTGCGACTAGGTTGGCCATGTGAAGGTCAACTGCCCATCTCTTGCCGCCAGTCCGGTGCAGGCTCCAGCACCAGCTACTTTAAACATCAAAGATGGGAGTCAGGGTAGGGCGGAGCCCCCGAGTGCTCGAGGTCGCGCTTTCCAGCTTATCGCCGAGGAGGCCAAAGCAACACCAGATGTTGTGACTGGTATATTTCCATTCCTTATTCTATTGATTATGTTTTGTGTTATGCTTATGTGTGTACCTATGTTAGGTACGTTCTTAGTGAACTCCTTGCCTACTCTTGTATTGTTTGAGTCGGGCGCGAGTTGGTCCTTTGTATCTCGATCATTCAGTCGGGATTTTGTCCTGCCTTTGGGGAGTTAGAGTGTCTGTTGTGAGTCTCTATCGCCAACAAAAACGGGATTTCTGCATCATCAGTATATCAGGGTTGTGCTCTGGAGGTCTTCGGGGTATCCTTTCCGATCAACTTGATCCCTATTCCCATGAGGGACGTCTACATGATTGTAAGGATGGATTAGCTGATCCGTTTTGGTGCTATGATTGACTGTGAGGGCCAGCGCATGGTAGTTCGAAACCCAAGTGGGGGAGAACTGATTATCTATGGAGAGGGCACTAGGATGGGTTCAGGGTTTTGTTCTGCAGCCAGAGCATGGCGGTAAATTTAGCACGGGTGCGCAAGTTATTTGGCATATGTGATGGGTACATGTGTTGGGGGCTAGGTTTCAGTTTCAGAGGTCCCAGTGGTCAAGGAGTTTGCTAATGTATTTCTGAAGTAGTTACCCGGTGTGCCTCATGAGAGACTGGTCGAGTTTAGGATCGACATCGTGATAGGTGCGACCTCTATTGCCAAGGCACCATACCGTTTGGCAGCACCTGAGATGCAGGAGTTGTCATCTTAGCTGCAGGAGCTGCTAGGCAAGCAGTTCATCCGTCCAAGCAGTTCTCTGTGGGGAGCACCGATTCAATTCGTCAAGAAGAAGGATGGTTCATACCGTATGTGCATCGATTATTGGGAGTTAAACAAGTTATCGATGAAGAACCGTTATCCCCTTCCTGCGGATGGATGATCTCTTTGATCAGTTATAGGGAACATTTTGGTTCTCCAAGATAGATATGATGTCTGTTTACGATCAGGTTAGGATGAGAGAGGAGGACGTGGAGAAGACCGCATTCCAGGATTGTTGTAACAACATAAATTTTCAAACAATTTTTTTCATTTTAAAAACACAATATAACTCATTTCATAATTCTCAAAATCACATATGTCTCAAATGTCAACAAATAAAACACAATCCCAAAATCATAAAGACAATCTCTCGCCAGTGTTTACAATCATGTCGGTGCCTTTTCGCGATCCTCGGAACTACCTGAAACACATAACACGTAGCACGGTAAGCATAAAGCTTAGTGAGCTCCCCAAAATACCACATACAACACATTAGCCACTCGAGACTATAACTCTGTAGGACCCTCCGGTCGATGTGTCTCAGTGGGACCCTCCGGTCCCACAACTTAGGTGGACCCTCTGGTCCCTCAACTTAGCAACTTAATATAATACACAGTAAGCGTATCACAAAACTTATAGCAGGATATATCAATACACAACACCTACACATAAGACCCTCTGTTCACACATAAGTTACCACTCAAGGTAAGTATAGTAAGAAGACTCACCTCGTAAGCTAGCAAGTGAAAACCTCGTACTCAGAAATCTCGAACTCTACCCACCGGTCTAGCCTCCGCCTAACACATAATAATTATCCCTAATTAATATTGGCCCTCCAGAAGCTAGACTAACCCTTCTACACTCACAGAAGGGGTAAAAGACCATTTTACCCCTCCATAGGCTTAATAGTCCACAATTTGACCAAACCCTAAAAGTCAACAAAAGTCAATGGCAGGGAGTACACTGCGCGTACTCGATCTCTACGCTTTGCCTGCCAAGCAGGCATCGGGGATGCACGACCCCTACGCCGCACGTACTAGATTTACGCCAGCGTACTCTCCAGTTTCCTCATGCTCACTCCTTTGGTCTTAAACAGTTAAGACCTTGGCTCATCTCATAGATCCTGACTCTCTAATAGTTCCTAACCCATAAAGTCAGTGACTTTAAGCCTTTGGATGTCTGAAAAAGTCACCAACCTCAAAATATACACTCTTTTGCCTCAAGGGAGATCATAACTCATGCATGGAGTGATTTCAACATCCAAGATTGGATTTTTATGTCATTACACTACTCATATGCTCAAAAGGGGTTGGTCCTAGTCTCTGGAGTTCAAGATCTCATCAAGTCTCCACCTTTTCGGAACAAAACCCTAAAATACTCAAATAAGATGCTCATAAAAAAAGAAAGGTAAAGTCTGAAGCAATATACCTCAACAAGAAGCTCCCCACTCAGATTTGCTCGGATCTAGAAGCTTGGACTCCAACTCCTTATTCTTCAAGACCTCCTCTTCTCTTCAAAACCACACAAAAACTCTCAAGGCTCAAACACACGCACACACAAGCTCTAGAACGAGAGTTAGGGCACTCTTAGGGTTTTCTTTCTGGGAATGGTGGCCAGGAATAAGGCCATCATATCCCTTATATAGGGGACTCACCCTAAATTAGGGTTTGCACTTTGGTCCTAGTCGGGTACGCCCAACATACTAGGTTGTCTCCACGTCACATGCACGCTGACGAGTACGTTAAGCGTACACCTCAGGTACGCCCCGCGTACTTGTTTTCACTCTTTCTATAATAAGGACCAAAATAGACCACATATCAATAGATCAAGGTTCGTAAGGTATACTTGGACTCGGGATGTTACAATTGTTATGGGCATTACGAGTTTGTGGTGATGCCATTCAGGCTCATCAATGCGCCTGCGATATTTATGGATTTGATGAATTGGGTATGCAGGCATATGCTCGATCGCTCGGTTATCGTGTTTATTGATGATATCTTGGTGTATTCCAAGACTAGAGAGCAGCATGCGGAGCATCTTCACGATCTTCTAGGGGTTTTGAGGCGAGAACGACTTTCTTCTAAGTTCTCGAAATGCAAGTTTCGATTGCGAGAGGTTCATTTCCTTGGACACCTCGTTAACCAGGATGGGATTTTGGTCGATCTGGCCAAAATCGAGGCGGTGATGTGGTGGGAGGTCCTGAAATCTCCCTCGAATATCAAGAGTTTCTTGGGTTTGGAAGGGTACTACCGGAGATTTATTCATGATTTCTCCAAGATTACGGTACCCCTCACTCGTCTGACGAGGAAGGGGTGGATTTCCGGTGGGGCCCTAAGCAGCAGTCAACATTTGAGAGCCTTTGGCAGAGACGTTACGAGGCCCCGGTTTTGACCCTCCCTGTGGGGATTAAGGATTTTGTGGTTTTCTGTGATTCGTCCATCACCGGGTTGGGGGCAGTCCTCATGCAAAGAGGATGAGTGATAGCTTATGCTTCACGGCAGCTGAAGCCGCATGAGACGAGATACCCCACACATGATCGTGAGTTGGGAGCGGTGGTTTTCGCCCTCAAGATTTGGAGGCATTACCTTTATGCGGTCCTCTGTACTATCTACACGTATCACAAGAGTTTGAGGCATATTATGGATCAGCCCAACCTGAACATGAGGCAGCACAGGTGGCTGGACGAAGTCAAGGATTATAACTGTGAGATCCTTTACCATCCTGGTAAAGCGAATATGGCGGCAGATTCCTTGAGCCGTAAGTCGATTGGACCTTCAGTTGAGGTGTTATGTATGAGGATATTTGTGGATTCTCCACTTGTGAGGTTGATTAGGGAGGCTCAGGCCAAGGGGGTGTGGGAAGAAAATTGGAAGATTGAGAGGATCAGGGCGAGAGCACCAAGTTTGTTCCAGACAGTCGTGGTTTGTTGACCCGTTGCGGTCGGGTATGGGTTCCTATGTCTGGTGGGGTCAGACAGATGGTGTTAGTGGAGGATCATAAGTATCGTTTTTCTATCCATCAAAGGGCCACCAAGATGTATCGGGATCTGCTGTTGAGCTATTGGTGGCCTTACATTAAGAGAGAGATCGCTTGGAATGTTGAGAGGTGCATGACCTGCAGGATGGTCAAGGCCGAGCATCAGAGGCCACAGGGCAAGCTGCATCCTCTGGAGGTTCCCATGTGGAAATGGGAGCAAATATCGATGTATTTCATCACTAAGTTGGCAAAGACGGCAAAAGGGTTTTGATGCTATTTGGGTCATCATGGATCGATTGACCAAGAGTGCCCATTTCCTAGCACTTAGGGGAGCTCGTCGGTCAAGAAATTGGTATATGTGTATATTTTCGAGATCGTTGCTCGCCATGGCTCTCCGGTCTCTATTGTGTCAGACGGTGATGTTCGGTTCACCTCCCAATTTTGGCAGAAGTTCCATGAGGAACTAGGAATGAGGCTACACTTTAACACAACTTATCATTCGCAGACCGGTGACCAGAGTGAGCAGACCATTCAGAATCTTGAGGATATGTTGCGAGCATACGTCATTGATTTTGGTGGGAGCTAGGACTTCTACCTACCTCTTTCAAAGTTCTCCTACAACAACAGTTTCCACTCCAACATTGGTGCTCCGCCTTTTGAGCTTTTATATGGGCAGATATGTCATACCCTATTATGTTGGGGCGAGGTTGGTCACAGAGTCATGGGTCAGACCGAGGTGGTTCTTCAGACTACATAGATGATTCAGCAGAGCAGGCAGAGATTACAGACTGCTCAGAGTCAGCAAAAAAGCTATGTCGACTGTCGCCGATCGGAGTTGGAGTTTCAGGTCGGTGACATGGTGTTGCTGAAGGTCTCACCTTGGAAAAGTGTGATTTGCTTCAAGAAGAGGGGGAAGTTGGGCCAACGATATATCAGACCATTCCAGATTATAGCCAGGGTTGGCAAGGTTGCCTATAGATTAGACCTTCCCAAGGAGCTCAGTTAGATCCATAGCACTTTCCATGTTTCACAGCTGCGGAAGTACGTATTGGATGAGGATGCGCTTCTGTCTTTAGAGGACATTCAAGTTAATGAGAACCTGAAGTATTTTGAGAGACCTGTAGCTATTTTGGAGAGAAAGGTGAAGGTTTTGTGGAGCAAGGAAGTACTTCTGGCTCCAAGTGGACCTGGGAGCCAGAGGCTGAGATGCAGGAGCATTACCCGGATTTGTACACTACATCAGACTTCGAGGATGAAGTCTATATCAAGTGGGAGAGAGTTGTAACATCTCCGGCTTTCAGGTATTTTCAAATCCTTCCTTTGGTAATTTAAATTTGTCATTTTGGCCCTTGAATTGCTTGGATTTGGCCCTACTGGCAAATTGGTAATTTCTTGGGAGCATAAGTAGTATGCTGGGTATACATGTGGTACGCTAAGCGTACTAGGGTGTGACCTAGTATGTTGGGCGTACACATATATACGCTGGTCGTACGTGTGTCCATGTGAAAACCCTAATTTTTAGGGTTTGTGGAGTATTTAAGCATCTTTATGGACCCTTTACCCCCTATCTTTTCAGCCTCCAAGTTGTGGAATCGTTTTTGGCAAACCCTATCTTCTCGTGTTTGTGTGTGTGTGAGCTAAGAGTGTGTTTCTTATATGGTTGAAGAAGAAGAAGTTGCATCAAGGTGATTGGAGAGTGAAGCAAGCTAGTAGATCTTGGATCATTACTTCATAAAGAAGCTCTAGAAGGTAAAAAAAAGCTTCTACCTTTATGCTTGGATTGTTTAGATCTTGTTTTGGTAACTTTATGGTGTTCTTCTTCTCCAAAAAGTCCTAATATTGTGCATGCTTTGTTTTGGACGTGTTTGGATGTCCTTTCAGACCCACTGATGGGTTCTAAGACATAAAAATGAGGTCCCTTTAGCTAGCTTGATTCATTGTTCTTTTTAGGAGGTCTTAATGTATAAAGGCCATGTATTAATGACTGTTTAGACGTCCAAGGTCTTAAAGTTTGAGACTTTATGATTCTAGAGTACTTTTGAGTCATGGATCTGAAGTTTAGGCTTAAGTGCCTAATCCATTAAGCACTTATGAAAGTTTTAAGATATACGAAGGTACGCCCCGCGTAAGGCAGTATATGCCCTGTTCACTGAGTCAACCACCCCGATGGTGGTCAATGCGAGGCGGAGTACGCCCAACGTATCGAAGGGTTACGCCCCGCGTACGCCTCCTATTTGGACTTCAGACTTTGGGCTTCGGGTATTGGGCCATGTGTTGGGATTTGATGCTTGGGCCTTAATGGACTATCTGGATAAGTGTGTTTTGGGCTAATTAGAGGATTGGACCTTTGAGTAAGGCCCAATAAAGAGCTTGGGCCCAATTTGGAAAAGTGGGCCAATCATGGGCCTTGAAGTAATTTGGGCCTTTTGGATCAAGATTCGGACTTGGGCCTTGGCCCAATTACGGAAAGGGTAAAATGGACATTTACCCTAAGTATGGATCCTTAGTCAAGAATGGTACTCCAATTGTTAATTGGATGTTTTTTTTCTGTGATAGTTCGAGATTTTCCGTGAGTCAACAGTTGGAGGTTTCAGCATAGTTTGACATTGAGATGTGAGTTTTCCTCACTATACTTTCGGGTCGAAGGCAGCAAGGTCGGCCCGTTGGTTTGATAACCTGTTATTGTTGATATGTTGAGTATGATATAGATATGCATGCTAGTCTTGATATGCTAGTCTGGTAGATCTGTAGGACTACCTGTGATATTGTCTGTTTATGATGTTATCTGTTATATGTCAACATACTATGTGGGTTGGGTTGAGGTTGTACTGCTTCGTGATGTAACCAACAAAACCCTAGAGTATGCCATATATGAGCTGAGGGCCAGGGTGGACATGTCGGACTCATACTGAGGACTCATGAGCATTACATATACGAGCTGAGGGCCGGGAAGGGCATGCCAGACTCGTAATGAGGGCTTAGCGGTATTCATTTCAAGGACTGACCAGGCCGAGGAGCAAGCCAGACATATGCTGTGGGTCGAGGGCAAGCCAGACTTATGTTGTGGGCTCAGGGGTAATCCAGTATGTTAAGCTCTGGAGCCATTACATGTTGTTATTATATTGTGCTATATGTTATGTACTAGTATTTTGGGGGAACTCACTTAGCTTTGGGCTTACAGTTTTGGATTGTGTTTCATATACTTCAGCAGATCGCGATAAGGCGAAGATGTGATCGTGCACCTCCTCATGTTTTTGTTTTATGGTTTTGGGATTTCTCTTATGTGGAACTTATTTTGAAAACAATTTGTAAACAATGATGGTTTTGGGTTTATTTTAAAAAGTTTAAAATTTTCAAGAATTTTATGAATGTTACACATATCTTAATCACTAAGTCCAAGATCATTAAATACATAAGCTCAACTTCTCCAGAAGGTTTTCCTTCCCTCTAAAGGTCACTAAGATGAGTGCTTTATGTACATGCATGTAATATGCATGTCTCGTTTATGTTCGGTCAAAAAGTGGAAGAAAAGGGCCAAAAAAAACATGAGCTCCAAAACACCATGAAACTCCATATCTACAAGATATGATACCAAAAAGGACCTCTAGGAAGAATTTATGGAATCCTACAATTCTAATTAGCACAAAAAGAAGAAAAGGGGACAAAACCTTAGATTCATTAACATAGAAGCATAAAGTTAGGATCTTGAACACTTACCAAGATCTAGAGATGTACAAAAAAGATCCTCATGCTAGCCAAGATGCACGGCAATCGTTCCCAAAGCTTCTTATTCCTTCACGCGTAACAAAAAATCTCCCAAAATGAGCTCATGCTTGCAAGGAGGGTTAGGTTTAGGGTTTCTGAAACTTGAGGGTGATGGAGGCTGATAAGGAACCCTAAAAATGACTCAGAGGGGTTTAATACAAAGTAAATCCTAAAAGAATCATGGGTTTGGGCCAGAATAGCTGCCAAGCCATGGTGATCCAATAACACATGCGATCCGTTAAATAATTGTCACGTCATGGCCCTCCTTGGCCTCATCGTGGCACATGATTTCCTCTAAAACTTCATCTTTGGTCCCTGATAAAAGTAAGCTCAACCAATCTGGAACACAGGTGTTACAATTCTTCCCACTTAAAGTAGATTTCGTCCTCAAAATCACTCCCTACTACTACCCAGATTATTCGGACAATCCTTTTAGAGTCCCGATCTGAACTAATAACTCGACTTATACATACAAATGCCTTCCCATACTACGATCAAAACCCATTCTTAGAGAAACTCACATACCATGACAAATAATGAATCCTTGACCCACTAACTTTAACCAATGAAGAATAACCATCTATACTTTTCCTGAACTCTGGAAATCTACTACCTTGTCTAACTTCCTGATAGACAAAACCATTCTGAAACACAACCAATATGGATCCACTTCGCAACCTAACCTGAACGAAACCATTACAACCCTGAATTATCTTACTGATACCACTGGAAAACAGAATCTCTGATCATTCATCGCTGCTGAAAGACCTTTCATTTTCAAGGGTGACTCCCATCGTGAGTCTCACCACTAAGTTCCAATCCAATATATAACTCACATCCTGATAACCAAAGATTCGCATATTTCATTAATCTAAGATCTTTTGATTCCATGGTGATCTTCTACTAAGATGTGATACAAAATCCCTAACCGTTCACTACATCCGACAATCTCGTGCATGCTCACACCATGAGACTCCACCCAAGATTCTAACTGTTACATGCTACCTGAGCCTAGGTACCACATAGATTCCATCTGTTGATCACAAAGTCACCCTACTCTAAACATGATCCAACACCTTAATCAAGACAATTTCTATCAGGTTTCACCCCTACTATCATAACCAAATTGGCCTCGTGATGGGTTTTACACAAAATAACATCCTATGTGTTCATGCAAACCCTAAAGCTTGGATCTAGGTTTCTCTATTGTACATGCAATTCATCCAAGACTTACAAACCCTAGATCTAGCATACATGATTCGAAATTGGCATAAGAAAACAGATCTAGATGAATACCTCTTGAACAATAGCTTGAATCTTCTTGTCTCGGAGCTTAGACTCACAAATGTCACTCCTCTAATGGCTTACAAACACCACACAAGCAAGAGGATGATTTGGAGAGGGAAAGTGGCACATAATTTTGGCTATGATCTCTCTAGGGTATCAAGTGGCCGAAAATTGGAGGCCTTAGGGTCTTATTTATACTGGTGCTGCTAGGGTTTCAGCCTAAACCCTAATGGACATCTTAGGCCTTAAGCAATCCAAGGAAGCTTCCGGAATAAGGCCCTTATGGCCGAAATTATGGATGGACACATCCTAATTTTGTCCATGCCTAGTCCAAGAGGCTCCTCAGCTCAATACTCAACTATCACACATTTGACAGTTTAAGTCCCTGATATTAAATTAATCTCTTTTATCCACAAAATTAATTTCTTAATTAATTATTGTCTAATATTAATTTAATTATACGATTTCTCTATTAATATATTATTTATATAATATATTAATAAACCATATTAACCTCTTTATTCATAAATCACCTTGTCAAGTTGCTTTGGTGAAGGCAACCCAAAAGGACCATGCACAAGTAGGTCAAATACTTACCAAATATAGTTATGGGCTTAGACACTAATCCAACACCTTGCACATGGGTCTCACCCTCTCGAGGGCTATACACGTCCAAAACATTGCCATAGATCCAAAAATCCTCATCCCAAACAAGGAGTGGTCAACCAACAAAACGATCTTATTGACCCATGCATGTGTTGTGATCCTACTATAGGCCAACAACCACTCCTATAATGACTTATCTCATCCTGGTGAATGCTACGACTCCACCGCAGACTTACAAAACTTCCGTGACAACCTATCAACCTTTTGTATGCTACAGTTACCTATAGTCTTACAACACTTCCATAATAGCATGGGCCCAACCCTTGGTCTTGCCCTTCATCTACCATACCAAATCATAATCAATCACAGGTTGAAACCACATCCGAATATACCCCAATCAGGTGTTCGGGTCATGCTTCGAACCCAAAAACCTCTATTAGAAAAGAATACACAGTGAGGCTCTAATACAACCCTCAACCTGAATCTAATCACATATCCGCCATGCGCCATGACTAATGCGCCACCCATTCGGCGAAAGGTCCTGAATCACCCATTCTTGTGCAAAACTTAATCCATACTGCCACTTGAACTAGCTCTCCACTTGACTATGGTATGGAATTCCTCCTTCTTTTGCACATGGAATTATTCCTAAGAATCCAAACGGTTCTTCCCACTTGGATTCAACTTTGCTCTGCCAACCTTGCTAATGACAACGAATGTTAAACCCTTCACCAGAACGAACGAATCACCAATCCAACAAGCCATTTTCCAGAAGATAGATGCACATCAAACATCTCCAACATATATAATTTTAATTCCTTTGATAATCCCAACGTCTAAACAAACCCATGCGGCCAATTCATCACCCACACTCTGAAATGATGGTTCACTACCGCTCTTGCCCTACTAGCGGTAATGATCGGATAAAAAAGCCAATCAACAATCAGCTGGCATCCATCCTAAGCGACATAAGCACTTCTGAACTCTGGCTTCATTGTCCCAAAAGGGGACAACCAACTTCCATGATATCCTTTCCTAAAAGCTTCTAATGCGAGGACCACACCCACAACCCCAAAAACATGAACCTGACAATAACTCCCTTGAACTTGTGTTCTGAGGAATCCCATACCCTCCTCAACTAGAAAATATCTCAACCATCTTAAATTCAAATACTCAAATGAACTCACATTGCAACTCCTTCTGGCCCACTATACTGAATCTACATATCGATTCGGCTGCTGATCCTCTGACAAGACACTCAGTATGCTTCCATTCAAGGCTCGCACTAACAACGACTAACGTCTTAAGACCAACTCATCCAGTTCACTCCATTCATGAATCTCGGTATGCAAAAATCGCATAAGATAATCTCTTGATACTAATAATGACCAGGAAATCTTAAAGGACTATGACCGTTAGGTGGGGACTTGACTAAATTGGACATAACGTTTCATATATATATATATATATATATATATATATATATATATATATATATATATATATATATATATATATATATATATGACCAGAAAATGTTAAAGGACTATGATCCTTGTGGCCTTCGCCCTGCCCTTAAGGTCGTCATTAATCCTCAATGTAGTTGGAGCAGGTGATCTCAATGCTCCACTCGTCAACCTCGAACAGTCGGCCTTCTTGAGGCCCACCTGGTTGTAGTGAAAATACATCGAAACCGAGACTCGAGGATAATACCTGATAAAATGACCAATCTGACCGCAACTGAAACATCCCCTTACTGTACCCTGACAGCTCCCCTTATGCATCCAACCACACTTGGCATAATGGCCCTAGTCCTTATGGCTTCCTACTCATGAATCCTGAGTCTTGCGCCTCTTCACAGGACCCCTACTTGTCTCAACCTGATCTATCTTCCTCTTTCTGATGTACTCCAAGTCAATCTCCTGTTCTCGGGCTCTAGCAATAATATCCTCCAGAGTCTTGCAGATGGACACGCTTACAAACTCCGTAATATTGACTCGTTGCATATCATGTGTAACACTCATAAAAATCAAGCCAATTTATAACTTTTTAAATCATTTTAAAACCGATAATCATTACAAATATGTTTTCAAAATGGTTTAATGTCAGAGTATCCCACAATCAAATCATAAAAACATAAGGAGGTGCACGATCATGCCTTCGCCATCCTGTGATCATCAGAAGTACCTGAAACAAAATCAACAACTATAAGCCCGAAGCTTAGTGAGTTTCCCCAAAATACCAACGCCATACAATCGTAATCATATCATATAAACAAACAACATGCATAATGAGCCATCAGCTTGACTAGACCGCCTCGTAGGCCATCAGTTTATCTGGAACGCTCTCCGAGCCTTCGGCACGTCTGGACAGGCTCTCAGGGCCTTCGGCTTATCCGAACCGCTCGTTGGGCCTTTAGCCTGACTAATATGCCCTCCCAGGTCTGTAGTCTATCTAGTCCACCGAGGGTATGTTGGCCTTCAGCACAAAGCATGTCCGCCTCAACCTAACCCCAATCATATAATCATGTGCACATAACTATCATATGCTAGCACGTATATAACAGTCAAACCGATCTAACAGATCATGAATCATAGCAACATCCTATAACCCGGATACCGACCTAACCGGTCACTAACATAGCATTATCCTATATACCAGGTTACCAACCTAGTCGGTCACTAACGTAGCATTATTCTGTATACCGGGATACGAACCTAACCAGGTCACTATGCATATCACCATCCTAAGTACCAGGATGTAAATCAATAAGCATATCATGCAATAAACCTAGATACAAATCCGAAAAGGGCAGACATTGGTGCCTTCGACCTGTTAGTATAGTGAGGACAACTCACCTCATAAGTAGCTCGGGATGATAATGTCAAACTCCTCCAAATATAGCTCCAACTCCAACACCTACATCCACCAATGATCCACTTCTATAAATTCCCAAATTATTAAAATACCCCCAGAAGTCAAACTGGTCAATCCTTGGTCAAAGTCAAAGTCAACGGTCAAGGTCAACAGTCTATGTTGACCCAACTCGTCGAGTGCAGCTTATTGACTCGTCTAGTTCCTCCAGAACTTGAGAAATCGTGAAAACCCTAGTTGAATCGTCGGGTTTCCAAACAAATCGTCGAGTCCATGCGGTGTCTAAATGTCTGAAAAACCATAACTGGCTCGTCGAGTCGTCTCACTGACTCGCCAAGTCCATGTAGAAACCAACAACGGCCAATATTTATCTGAATTGTCGAGTTGAACATGCAACTCGTCGAGTCCCTTCAGTCCATTTCTTATTCAAACGTTTTTAAGCTACCCAAAGCTCCAAATTGCAGATCTAACCTCCTAGGGCATGGTTTCCATGTAAAGTTGCAAACTTTATGTACATGCGAGGTCCTAAATGCTAAGACCAAGCTAATGGAAAGGTTTAAACCAAAGAGAACGGCCCAAGGTTGCTATATCTAATAACTTTATGACTATATGGACTTAGAGGAGTCCAGATCTGAAGTTACAACTTCAAATCATGCCCAATACCCGAAATAACCCACAACCAACTAGAAAATAGCCCTAAACCTTTGCATGAAGAGATCTAGCTAAAGATAAGTCAAGGTAACGACTTGTTACCTTCAAAATGATGCCAAGATGAAGTAGAGTCAGATCTACATGTTTCTCTTTACTCCAAGCTCCTTAGATTTTAAGCCATCTTCACAAAATCCACCTTCCAAGCTTCTTAACACACAAAAAATGGAGAGTAGGAAAGATTAGGGTTTTCTAAGATCAAGAGGGACGATAAGGGAGGCTAATGACCCTTTAAATAGGGTGCAAAAGCCTGGAAATTAGGGTTTCGTTTTCCAGCTCCTACTTATCGAGTTGGGGTCCTCCAACTCATCGAGTAGACCTCATAAAATCACACGACATGAATCGTTTCTAGACGTAGAGTTGAGCCATCCGACTCGTTGAGTAGGTGTAAGAACATGACTATAAGCTTTAAATTTTTTTACCTTGGAGTCGAGATGTTACAATTCCCCCCCACTTGAACTAGACTTCATCCTCGAAGTCTGCTATGGTAAATAACTCGAAGTAATGATCCCGCGTCTCAGCCTCCGGCTCCCACGTCCACTCAGATCCCCTCCGGTGCTGCCACTGTGCCTTTACCAAAGGTACTTCATTGTTTCGTAAAAACTTTACCCTCCTCTCAAGAATGGTCACTGGCCTCTCCACATATTTCAGGCGCTCATCAACCTGAATATCGTCTAACGACACTACTACATCCTCATCCAGTATGCACTTTCGTAACTATGACACATGGAAAGTGTTGTGGACCTAACTAAGCTCCTCTAGGAGATCCAGCCTATACGCCACCTTGCTAACCCTGGTAATGATATTGAATGACCCAATGTATTGGGGACCCAATTTCCTCCTCTTCCTGAAGAGAATCACACCCTTCCAGGGTGAGACCTTTAGTAAAACCATGTCTCCCACTTGGAACTCCAACTCAGATCGGCGCCTATCGGCGTAACTCTTCTGCTGACTCTGAGTGGTCTGCAGCCACTGTCTGATCTGCTAAATCCTCTCGGTATCTGCAAAACTACCTCTGTTCGTCCCATCACCCTTTGTCCAATCTCACCCCAACAGACTGGGGTGCGACATCTTTGTCCATACAACAGTTCATATGGTGGAGTACCAATACTGGAATGAAAGTTGTTGTTATAGGAGAACTATGCAAGGGGTGGGTAGGAGTCCCAGCTCCCATCAAAGTCAATAACGTAGTCTCTCAGCATATCCTCGAGTGTCTGTATGGTCTGCTCACTCTGGCTGTCTGTCTGCAGATGATAGGTTGTACTGATGTGTAGCCACGTGCCTAGTTCCTCATGGAACTTCTGCCAGAAACGGGAGGTGAACCGAACAACGCGGTCCGAGACAATAGAGACTGGCACCCCATGGCGAGCAACGATCTCATGGATATACATCTCGGCCAACTTCTCAGTCGATGAACTCTCTCATAATGCTAAAAAGTGGGCACTCTTGGTCAATCGATCCACGATGACCCAAATAACGTCGAAGCCCTTCGCCGTCGTCGACAGCTTGGTGATTAAATCTATCGTGATATGTTCCCACTTCTACATGGGAACCTACAGGGCCTGTAGTTGTCCGTGCGGCATCTAATGCTTGGGTTGACCATCCGACAGGTCAAGCACCTCTCCACGTACCATGCAATCTCCCTCTTCATGGATGGCCACCAGTAACTCAATTGTAAATCCTGGTACATCTAGGTGGCCCCCGGGTGAATAGAGAAGTGAGACTTATGAGCCTCCTCTAGAACAATCTGTCTGGCCCCACCAGACATCGGAACCCAGAACCTACTACAACGGGTCAATAACCCCCGGCTATCCTACACAAACCGGGTGTTCTCACCCTAATCCTCTCAAGCTTCCAATTTTCCTGTCGCAAGCCCTCAACTTGAGCTTCCTTGATCAAACTCACCATAGGAGAATCTACTGATATCCTCATACATATAACTAGAGTAGAAGATCCAGTTGACTTGCGGCTTAGAGCGTCCGCAACCACGTTCGCTTTACCTGGGTGGTAAAGGATCTTACAGTCGTAGTCCTTGACTACATCCAGCTACCTGCGCTGTCTCATGTTCAGGTTTGGCTAATCCATGATGTGTATCAAACTCTTGTGGTCCGTGTATATGGTACATCGGACCCCATAGAGGTAATTTCTCCAAATCATGAGAGTGAATACCACCGCTCCCAACTCCAGATCATGAGTAGGGTATCTCGTCTCATGTGGCTTCAGCTGTCGCGATGCGTAGGCTATCACCCGTCCTCTCTGCATGAGGACCGCTCCCAGTCTCGTGATGGATGCATCACAAAATACAACAAAATCCTCAACTCTTTCTGGGAGAGTCAAGACTGGAGTCTCTCATAGTCGCTGTCTGAAGGTCTCAAATGCCCTCTGCTGCTTAGGGCCCCACCGGAAATCCACCCCCTTCCTCGTCAGACGAATGAGGGGTACTGCAATCTTAGAAAAATATTGTATGAATCTTTGGTAGTACCCTCTTAATCCCAATAAGCTCTTGATATCCGATGGAGATTTCGAAACCTCCTACTGCATAATCGCCTTGATTTTTGCAGGATCGACCAAAATCCCCTCCTGGTTAACGAGATGTCCAAGGAACTGAACCTCTCATAACCAAAACTTGCACTTAGAGAACTTGGCATAAAGTCGTTCTCACCTCAAAACTCCCAATAGCTCCCGTAGATGCTCCTTATGCTGCTCCCGGGTCTTGAAGTACACCAAGATATCATCTATGAACACGATAACTGAGCGATCGAGCATCGTTCTGCAGACTCGATTCATCAGGTCCATAAACATTATCGGCGCGTTTGTGAGCCCAAACAGAATCACCACGAACTTGTAATGTCCATAATGAGTCTGAAATGCGGTTTTCTCCATGTCCTCGTCTCTAACCCTGACCTCAAGTCTATCTTGCACAACCAAGATTCTCCCTGCAACTGATCGAAAAGATAATATATCCTTGGGAGTGGATAACAGCTCTTTATCGTCAACTTGTTCAACTCCTGATAGTCAATGCACATCCGGTGTGAACCCTCCTTCTTCCTGACAAAGAGAATCTTGCCCAACAATTCCTGCAACTATGATGACAGCTCCTACGTATCTGGCGGTGTTAATCAGTACGACGCCTTGGCGATAGGGGTCGCACTTGGAACTAGGTCGATCCTAAACTTGACCTGCCTCTTTGGAGGCACTTTGGGAAACTCATACGGAAACACATCAGCGAACTCCCTGACAACTGGAACCTCTGAAACCAAAGTCTGATCCCTGACCCGCGTCTCCACCACGTACGCTAAATAACCCGCACACCCATGTTGAATATACTGCCGGGCCCTGGCAGCTGGACAAAATCCTGATCCCATCCTGGTGCCCTCACCGTAGACAATCAGTTCTCCCCCACCTGGGGTTCGAACTACCACTCCCTGACCTTCGCAATCGATCATGGCACCGGAGCGAATAAGCCAGTCCATACCCACTATCACACACACATCCCCCATGGGAATTTGAATCAAGTCTATCAGAAAAGATACCCTGAAGATCTACAACATGCAACCTCGATAGACTGAAGAAGCAGAAACCCCATGTTTATTGGCTATAAATACTCGCAACAGACACTCTAGCTCTCCTACTAGCAAACCGAACTCCCTACTAAATGTCTGAGAGACAAACGACCGACTTGCCCCAGAGTCAAATAATACCAAAGCAGGTAAGGAGTTCACTAAGAATGTACCTAACATGGTACAACACATATAAGCATAAAACAAATATAATAAGTATGATAAAGGATAGAAACATACTAGAAACCACGTCTGGTGCTGTCACACCCCTGAACCGTCAGAACGGATGATGGAAACGTTCGGGGGGCGGGTGACATCATGCATAGTATCACAACAATTGTATCATAACAATCAAAGTGAACACAACCATTACATTACAATATGAATATTTACATCTGTTTGAAAAGATAGTTTGTACATATCAGTATATAACAAAAGTAAACGACGCCACTCTATCGTGCTCTGTCTTCTCCAAAAGATGGCAAGGGTACCTGTCTATCATTTCCCTGAGAATTAGGGATGAGATTTAGAACCGGAAAACCGGACTGGAACTGGAATCGGAATCGTTAGAACCGGAATATATAGAATTGGTTCCGGTTCCGGGTTTAAAAATTGGCTTTATCCAGGTTCTGGGTAATCCGGGTTTGGGTCCACCGGGTCCGGGTAAACCAGGTCTAAAAACCGGAACCAATGTTTGGAATCGGAACCACTTTTTGGGCCGGAACCAGTTTTTGTGAAACGTTTAAAAGATGCATATCTCATCCATTTCAACTCCGATTGACATGCAGTTTTTTCCAACATGTAGTTTAGAGTTTGTACATGATTTTAGACTATAAATTTGCCATTTCTAGTATTACATTCATTGACTTACAGTCCTCCAAAGTCGAGATATCAAAGCTGGAAGTTTTTAGTTTTTCAGTTTTTTTGTATTCGATGAAAGTTTTAAAACATGCATATCTAATTCGTTTGAAGTCGGATTGACATATGGTTTTTTCCAACATGTAATTTACAGTTTGTACATGAGTTTAGACTATAATTTGGTCATTTTTGGTTTAACATTCAATGATTTACAGCTCTCTGAAGTCGGGATATATCAAAACTGAAAATTTTCAACTTTTCAGCTATTTGTTTTTGTACTTTGTATTATGTGAAAATGTTAACACATGAAAATCTCATTCGTTTAAAGTTGGATTGTCATGCAGTTATTTCCAGAGTGTATTTTAGATTTTGTACATGATTTTAGACTATAATTTTGTTAATTTTGGCTTCATATTCAATGAGTTACAATCACCCAAAGTCGGGATATAAATATGAAAAATTTCAAAGTTCAACCGACTAAGTAGTAAGTAATTACCAAGAAATTCCAGTTTTTTCGGGTTGTCTGGTTCTAAACCCACTTTATCCAGTTCCAACCTACCCACTTTGATGGTTCTGGGTTTTCCGGTTCTAGACCCACTTTACCCGGAACCGTACCCGGAACCAAACCGGAACCGGTTCCTATATACCGGTCTGGTTTCCGGTTCTAGAAAATCCCGTTAACCGGTTTCGGGTTTTCCGAGTCCGGGTCCGTCCGGTCTGGGTTTGGACCCACTTTCATCCCTACTGAGAATATAAGCGGTTTTGAAAACGTATCAGCATAAAGCTGGTGAGTTTATAAGCATGTTTATGAATTGGAAACTAGTCACCGAATTTGTAAAAATGATTTCTTTTCATTATAAGTAAATATCGTTTGTATCGAAACCCTGGTTACCACAAGTAAGTAAAGTATGTTTTGTTTGAAAACCCTGGTTATCCCCAGTATGTAAGTATGTTCTATCGAAAACCCTAGCTAACGCTAGTAAGTAAGGTACATTCTGTTCGTAAACTCTGGCTACCGCCAGTAAGGTAGTTTTATTACTTAAAATAAAACCAAAGGTTGTGTCCCTGGAATACCCTCCAGTAAGTAGATAGGTAGTTTTATTAGTTAAAATAAAACTATTGAAGAAGGAAATCCCGTAAACAAAGGTTAGTTTATACTTATTGTGAGTCATATAACCATGCTAGTATGACTGGTGACCTCCTTGACGTTTCTTCAGGTGTCATACGATTACAAAATTTGTCACCCCAGGCATACCTGCCTAACTGTAGCTAACAGTTCAAGTGTGGGATTGTCGGTCCCGAATAGATCTATTCACAAATTTCACGCTCTCCCTCCAGGAGACTCTGGTTATACTAAAGGTGACGATTTACCAGTACCCTGAGGGGTACCATGAAGATAGGTCTCACAATCATGTATTAACTAGTTTACGTGTAGTTCAGTTGTTCTTGAGTTCGAAATCGATTGTTTACGGTGTAGAGTATAAATAATTATACACAAAATAATTATTTAGTAAGATACTCTTGTTATCTGTAGATAATAATGGGTAAACTAAATATGTCATAGTTTATGTGTTCGACTTTGTACGTAGTTTGAATCTGTAAAATCGGTAATGAATTCCCCAAACTATACCTATTATAGTTTGACTGGTAAGTTGTGTTCATGTAATGTTCTGAAAACTATGCAATTAGGTTTAGAAAACGTCCCTTATGCTCCGCATATTACAAAAGGGATAAAGTGTCTAAAATTTTAATGTAAAACCGTTGAAATTGCATTAGTTTATAACTGATGAAAACCTTTATGTTTGGCTTGTATTCCCCCTGAAAACGTTTTAAAAACTATAAAAACGTAGGGGTATGAACTCACAGTTGGTTGGATGCAAAGGATTGAACTGGACAATCCTTGAGTTGATGTACGTTGCACTTGATGGAATCCTAATATCAAATAAATACATATGTGTATCTAACTTAGCGATTTCGTTAGTTAAAGTGTTAGAAAAACACTTGGTTTCGGTTAAGGAATGTTACCGGGACTTGGATAAATGGAGGAAATAGGCTTTTCCCCACGAAAGAGCTGTTTACGGCCATATATGGGGTTTACGGCCGTGAACAAGGTTTGTGGCCATGAATGGAGTTTACGGCCGAGAACTGGGTTTACGGCCGTGAACAGGGTTTACAGTCGTGAACTGAGTTTACGGCTTTTGAAGATCTGAAGGATTACAGCCGTAAACTCAAGAACAAATGTGCTTGTTTTCGATGAAAAAGTGTTCCAGAGGCTCCAAAACGGCCCCAAATGACGATTTCCGGTGTTTTTCGTGTGAAAGGAGGGCTTTATGGTGTTTACAGTCAAGAGGTTTAGAGAGAGAAAGTGGGTGTTTCTGGCCAAGAAGGTTCAAATGAGGGTGGGGGTCCAGTATTTATAGGCTGGGGGTTTGGTCGATGGTGGGGTCCACCTGGCACCGACCGTAAACGGGTTTACGGTCGTACACGAGTTTAAGGCCATAAACTCGTCCTGGCCGTGAACTCGGTGATTTTCAAGGAAGTTCAAGTTTTTCGCGTGATTTCCGGTTTATTCCGAATCGTATAAATACATATTATTTATTTAAAAATGTAAAGCCTTTCCCAAACCAAGAAATTTAACGGAATTTAATAAAAACTCAAAGTTTATTAACGGAAACTGGGTAAGAATAGCGGAAAAAGTTTTCGGTTGTCACATCATCCCCCCGTTAGAGGGAATTTCATATCGAAATTCGAACATAGAATACAAATCATGGATTAGAAAAGAGATGCGGATACTTATGTTTCATCTGATCTTCGTGCTCCCAAGTGAATTCAGGTCCCCGCTTGGCATTCCAACGAACCTTCAGTATCGGGATGTGACTTTGTTTGTAACAACGTGAATTTCAAAACAATTTATCACTTTTAAAATTTATAATTTCATTAATAATTCTTCACAAATCCCAATGTATCACATATCAAATCCATAAAAACACATCCCAAGATCAAAATGTATAAAGACTCCAATAGTGTGTACTGATCATGCCGGCGCCTTCCCGCGATCCTCACTGGTACCTGAAACACATAACACAAAACACTGTAAGCATAAATGCTTAGTGAGTTCCCCAAAATACCACATATAGGACATAATAGCCACTCAAGGCTATAAATCTGTGAGCTCTCTGGCCCTAATTCTATGGACCCTCTGGTCCTAACTCTGTGGACCTTCCGGTCCTAACTCTGTAAACTCTGATATACTCACAACATAAATCACATAGAAATAATGTTGTGCAACACATCAGATAAATAGCATACAAGATACTCTATCACATAACTCTAATTACCACTCAAGGTAATGTATAGTGAGAAGACTCACCTCAGGAAATCTCGAAGAATCTTGAACTCGGATATACTGAACTAGTCTCCTGCCTAATCACATAAATAATTATGCAAATCAATATGAATTTCAAAGGCTAGACTAATCCCCTCTAAGTTCTCTAAGAAGAGTAAAAGACCATTCTACCCCTATAATGGCTCAAAAGTCCAAGCATTGACTAATCCCAAAAAGTCAACAGTCAAACTTTGACCAGACTCGTCGAGTGCACTCAGGTGACTCGGCGAGTCCACACTTGTCCTCTGAATCCTTCTAAGCCTTACTTGGCACGACGAATTCCCTCCCCACTCGCCGGGTTACTCAGTAACGAATCGCGGGGCAACCCCGAATCTACTCGTCGAGTCCACTTATGAACTCGGCGAGTTGCTCCCATGACAACACTCATTTGACCTTCTGAGGTCAGATCTGCTTCCCTAATCTATAGATCTGACTTCCCTATAACCAGTAACTACGTAAAGGTCGAATCTTGCTACACATGCATTGCACTCCAAGTCTTTTTTTTGGTGTAATTCCTTCTAACATGGCAACCTAGTCTCCTTTCCTCCATAAACCAACATAAAGCAGAATGGGGAAGGCTCTCTGGACCTCTATGTGTCCAGATCTAAGGTCTAACATAGCAAGGGACCATAAACTCCTCTTATCAAACCCTAAAAGGCTATAGAAAACCCTAGATCATGGATCTTAACCCAAAACAGAAAGGAAGTTCGATTTGATACCTCAAAGGTGTAGATCTGAACTTGAAAACCCTGGATCCACTGCTCCCTTGACCTCCTCTTGCTGGAAACAACTTCTCCTTTGCTAAATCACACCAAAATTGATTAATATATCCTTATCACTCTCTCAACTCACTCAAGCTCTCAAGGGGAACTCTCTCTGGATAGGTAGCTGCACAAGAGGGCTATAAGGTCCTTTAAATAGGGCACATGCACGGGGATTTATGGTTTCAGTCGTCAGTACGGACTCGTCGAGTCCACCATTACCGACTCGTCGAATCCCTTCATTTAACAGTCAGCGAATCGCGATCCTACTCGACGAGTCCAGGTGTCAACTCGTCGAGTCCCTTTCTAATCTCCAAAAATAAATAATAAAATATAATACCTGGAAATCCGCATGTTACAATTCTCCCCCACTAGAATTAGACTTCACACTCGAAGTCTTACTCTACAAACAACTCTAGATGCCGCTCAAGCATCTCCAACTCCGGCTCCCAATTCAACTCGGACCCTCTTCGATGTTGCCACTAAACCTGCACCAGGGGCACCTCCTTGTTCCTCAGAACCTTGATCCTCCGATCCACAATCGCAACTGGCCTCTCAACATAATTCAGGCTGGCATCCACCTGAATATCTTCCAACGGTACTACCGCCGACTCGTCGGCTATACATTTCCTCAACCGAGATATGTGGAAGGTATCATGGATCTGGCTTAATTCCGCAGGTAGCTCCAGACGATATGCTACCCTGCCTATCCTCGCAGTCACCCTGAACGAACTGATGTACCGGGGTCCTAGCTTGCCCCTCTTCCTAAATCGGATCTCTCCTTTCCAAGGAGATACCTTAAGGAGTACAAAGTCTCCCACCTGAAACTCAAGCTCGGACCGTTGCCTACCCGCATAACTCTTCTGGCAACTCTGAGTTGTCAGTAACCTCTGCCCGACCTGTTGTATCTGCTCTGTCGTCCGAAGCACTAACTCAGTTCCGCCCATCACTTGCTGCCCAACCTCTCCCCAGAATATGGGAGTCCGACACCTTCTCCCGTACAACAACTCAAAGGGAGGCATGCCGATACTCGAATGGTGGTTGTTGTTATAAGAAAAATCAGCCAATGGCAAATACATGTCCCAACTTCCCCCGAAGTCCATCACACACGCTCGTAGCATGTCTTCGAGTATCTGAATCGTCCGCTCACTCTGACCGTCCATCTATCAGTGGTATGCGGTACTAAAATGCAGCCTCGTACCCAACTCCTCATGGAATTTCTTCCAGAATCTGGAAGTGAAACGTACATCTCGATCTGACATGATTGAGATCAGTACTCCATGTCGCGATACCACCTCTCTCATGTGTATCTCTGCAAGCCTCTCAGCAGAAGACCTCTCACTGATAGCAAGAAAGTGAGCGCTCTTCATCAGTCGGTCAACAATCACCCAAATTGCATCGACACCCCTCGCAGTCCTTGGCAATTTGGTGATGAAATCCATGGAAATCTGTTCCCACTTCCACTCGGGAACCTCAAGTGGATGCAACTTGCCATGAGGATGCTGATGCTCAGCCTTCACCCTGCGACAGGTCAAGCACCTCTCTATGAACCACGCGACATCCCTCTTTATACAGGGCCACCAATACTCCCTCTTTAGGTCCAAATACATCTTAGTGGCCCCGGGATGGATCGAGAACCTCGACCTATGTGCCTCCTCCATCAGAATGGTACGTTCCCCACCTTCAAACGGCACCCAAATCCGACCCTAAAAGGTCATAAGCCCACAACTATCGGCAACAAACTCAGATCTCTGCCCGATCACCCGCTCTCTTTTGCGGTTCTCCGGTCTCATGGCCTTTACCTGGGCCTCCTGAATGGTGTCCAACACCGAAGTCATCACTAGCAATCTCAAACAAACATCTCATATCGGGGCACTCTCTGCCTTGCGACTCAGCGCATCGGCTACAACATTAGCCTTGCCCGGGTGGTACAGGATCTCACACTCATAATCCTTTACCACATCCAACCATCTCCTCTGGCGCATATTCAGGTTGGGCTGATCCATTAGATACTTCAAGCTCTTGTGATCCGTGTATATGGTACATCGGACCCCATAAAAATAGTGACGCCAGATCTTGAGGGCGAACACCACAGCCCCCAACTCCAAATCGTGAATGGGATATCTCGTATCGTGAGGCTTCAACTGCCTCGATGCGTATGCTATCACATGACCTCTCTACATCAGCACCACACCCAATCCTGATATTGACGCGTCACAATACACCAAAAAATCCTCCATCCCCTCCAGAAGGGCTAATACTGGGGCTTCTCATAATCTATGGCGAAGTGTCTCGAATGAGGCCTGCTGCTCTGGGCCCCAACTGAATGCTACGCCCTTCCGGGTCAACCTGGTGAGAGGAACAAAAATCTTCAAGAAATCTATGATAAATCTCCGAGAATAGCCGGCCAACCCCAGAAAAGTCCTGATCTCTGAGGGGGATCTCGGCACCCCCAACTCATCACTGCCTCAATCTTGGCCAGATCGACCAATAACCCGTTCTGGTTAATGAGATGCCCTAGGAACTGGAACTCTCGTAACCAAAAATCGCACTTGGAGAATTTGGCGTAAAGCCTCTCCGATCTGAGAACTCCAAGGATCTCCCTCAAATGCTCCTCATGCTGCTCTCTGGATCTCGAATACACAATTATATCATCAATGAACACAATCACCAAACGATCCAACATCGGCCTGCACACCCTGTTCATGAGATCCATGAACACCGTTGGTGCATTAGTGAGCCCAAAAGGCATCACCACGAACTCGTAATGCCCATAACGAGTCCTGAATGCTGTCTTTTGGATATCCTCATCCTGCACTCTCATCTGATGATATCCAGACCTCAGATCAATCTTTGAGAACCAAGATGCTCCCTGCAACTGATTGAGCAAATTGTCAATCCTCAGTAAGGGGTAACGGTTCTTGACCGTTATCTTGATCAACTCCCGGTAATCAATGAACATCCAGTGTGAACCATCCTTTTTCTTGACAAAAAGGATCGGCGCTCCCCACGATGAGCTACTCGGCCGAATAAACCCCTTCCCCAGCAGCTCCTGAAGCTGCGAGGATAACTCCTGCATCTCTGGAGGCGCAAGGCGATAGGGCGCCTTGGCAATAGGTGCTGCCCCCGGAACTAAATCAATACGGAACTCAACCTGCCTCTCGGGAGGCAACCCGACAACTCCTTGCGGAAAACGTCTGGGATTTCTCGCACTATCGGGACCTCATCGACCGACCTCGGCCTCTCTGCATCTACTACAGTGTCCACCAAATACGCCATAAACCCATTACAACCCTGTTGTAGGCTCTGCCTCGCTCTAACGGCCGAACAAAATGCTGACCCAGAACGAGTACCCTCGCCATAAACCGTAAGAACTCCCCCACTAGGGTCTCGTATTGTCACCAACTGCCTCTCACAGTCGATAACCGCTCCGAATCTGCTCAACCAGTCCATGCCCACGATGACACAGACATCCCCCATCTCAATCCGAACCAAATCAATCGGAAACTCAACTCCGAAGATCTCAAGTACACATCCCCGAATCACATCGGTGGCATACAGTGCTCGCTCGTCAGCTATGGAAACTCGCAGGGGTCGACTCTGTTGGAATAGTGTCTAAGGCTGCAACTATATTAGGCAAGTATTTCATCCGATTGTGCATGGTCCTTTTGGGTTGCCTTCACCATAGCAACTTGACAGGATGATTTATTATGAGAGAAAAAATATTATTAATATATTATGAGAATAATATAAGGAATAATAATATTGTTATTTGATTAATATAAGTCATAAATTAATTAGTATTAATTTGGTGACTTAAAGAGATTAATTAAATAAGAGGGTATAAACTGTCAATTGTTTGATAGTTACACTTTAGACTGTAAATCCTTAAGGGATAAGGGATGGACAGATTCTAGGGCTTAGGATAGCTCAAAATCATCCAAGGCTTATCTAAGGTAAGGATTTGGATTGCTTTAAGGAAAGATTATCCAACTAGGGTTTAAAGGTGAAACCCTAAGGAGTCTACAAGTATAAATATATCCCTTGAGCAAGGGAAATCGGCATCTCATCTAAAGTAGAGTACCCCTGGCCGAATTTCCTCCTAACCTCTCTGTCAAATCATCCTCCTTTCTAGTTGGTGTTTGTAAGCCATTAGAGGAGTGACAATTGTAACTCTAGAGCTCCAAGACAACAAGATCAAACAAGAGATTCAAAGGTAAACTTCTAGATCTGATTTTGTATTGTTCTTATACCTAATTAGTCATTAGAAGTCTTGGATTCAAAGCATGTTTAATTAGAAAGCCTAGATCCAAGCATTAGGGTTTTGCATGCGCACATAGGAAAGTTCTTATGGCTAAAACCCAACAGTGGTATCAGAGACTAGATTGGTTTCTATTAAATTGTTGCTTGTTTGTTTGAATCTTGTTTGCAAAATTCGGATTTTGTGTCTCTGTCTCATGAACTCGACGAGTCCCATGGTGGAATCGACGAGTTGGCCTGACTCGACGAGTCCAGTTAGGAACTCGACGAGTTCGAGCGTCAGGAAGGGCCATATTCAGGATTTTTTCATATTTATCTTATGGAAACTTTCCTTTATCATATTAGATCAACCTTAATCCAATTTTATGATATATATGACTATAATCTTGATCTAATTAAAGATATTTATCAACTAATAAAATATTTAATTTCCTTATGTGATAATTAATTAATTATTTTGATTAAATTGGTAATTATCTTGCAAGAAATCTTGAATAAATCAAATATTGATAATTATGGAATTAATTGTTAATTAAAATTATTTGTTATTTGATCCTCCATGTTTTAAATGTTTAAAACTTGTCCTCAAGTTTTGAAATTTATGTTTTGTGATTAAAAGTTTTAATTTAGACAATTTAAATTTCAAACCCTAGATTTTTAAAAGTTTAAAATACAACCCTATACTAATATAATATTACAAGATTAATATATATATATATATATATATATATATATATATATATATATAACTAAAATGCTAGTCTTACCGTTAGTAGGCCTCATTCACGAAGCCGATCTATAAGGTGGGTATAAGGTTGCGGTCTATAAAATGGCGCTAAATGGGTGTACACTCACACCCACCGCTTGCTTGATCGGTGGAGGGTCGTTAGCCGAACGGGTAGGATAGGGCAACCTCATCCTCTCATTAAAAGTATAATATGAAATACAAAGTAACTACATGTTTTTAAAATTTCCCAATCTTAGTTACTTTAGGAAAAGTGAATTGATGCAATCCCATGAAATTACACTTTGCACCCTTGCCAAGAAGTTAGTGGAGCGTGTGTGGTTTACCGGCACACTAATTGGTTCTAAGCAAAGGTGGCAAAGGGTGATTCATTGTTTATCATAGTTCGATGGAGCGTGTGTGTTTTACCGGCACATCGAATAGGTGATCGTTACAATGAAGGCACCATGAGAATTTGCATGGTAATTCACACTCGCTTTGTGATCCTCGGTATCCCAGTCACAAACAAGAGGGGCATATCGAGATTTAAACATGCCATTGAATAGTTTCAATGAATCTCATCCGAACCAAGGAATTCTCAATACATTTAGGACTTAAAGTTATGTTTTTATGGTGGAGAATTAGGGAATCGTCATTCATTTACCTTCATATTATTTGCATGTTAGATTACGGCATCCCTTTTCTAATATGTAAATATTGTTGTTGGATCCTAGCCCTAATTTTTCTTATTGGGTGATAATTAGGGATTCATATTCTAATCTATCTTTGTCCTTTCTATTTGTAGATGTCGAACGCAAACAACGCTGCTGCTAGTTCTTTCACATTGATGAGCCTTTGTCAAAAGGTCACTTTCGATGGGACGAACTTTAGCGAATGGATAAGATACATTCGCACCATTGCTCGCTATGTGGATAAGGGGTATGTCCTCGATGAGAAGCTCGAGAAGATCAACCCTGAAATCGCTACTCCGGCTGAAATGACCGCTTTTGAAACTCATGAGCACGATGCAACGAAGGTACATTGCATCATGATAGCCACCATGAACTCCGAATTCCAAAAGTCCTATGAGGACATGTACCCGTACAAGATGAATCAAGACTTATTGGAGAGATACCACTAAAACACGAGACAAGAGCGTTATGAGATTTTCACTAACATGATTTCCGCTAAGATGGGTCATGGAGAGTCTCTTACCGTGCACCTGCAAAAGATGCAAAGGTATGTCGGCCGCCTTCGCAAGTTAAATGTTGACTTTGGGGAAGACTTGGCGATCGACATGGTGCTTCACTCTTTGCCTCCAAGCTAAAATCAATTTAGGATGACCTACCATATGAACAAAGAGGAGGTCACACTAAGCAAACTCCAAGGTCTCTTGAGGGTCGCTGAGAGCAACTTCAAGGACAAGTCTGTTGCACCAACTCCCAATCCGCCCGCTGCTCCTGTCTTGGCATTTGGACAAGGAAAGGGAAAGAAAAGGAAGGCTTCGTCTAAGAACTATCGTAAGGTTAAAGCCCGAGATGGTGCCTCTTCTAGTGGGACCAAAGTTGATCCTGCTAAGCCCTGCCCTAACCCAAAGGAGGCAGAATGTCACCACTGCCACAAGATAGGACATTGGAAGAGAAGCTGCCCAGAGTACCTGCAAGCCATCAAGGAGGGAAAGATCAACCCATCTTTTGCAGGTATATACACAATTAATTCTAACGATTCTAATCATGCTATTTCTTGGGTTCTTGATACCGGTTGTGGTTACCACATTTGCTCTAATGTGTAGGGACTAAGAAGAAGTAGGGATGTGGAGCAAGGAAGGATCAATCTAATCTTGGGGAACAGAAGATCGTCGCCTGTGACCAAGATTGGAGTGTATTCTTTAGTGCTTAGGAATGGTTTAAGTTTAGATTTGAACAATTGTTGCTATTCACTAGAAATGGCTAAAAACATCATTTCATTTCATGGTTTGTTTATACAAGGTTTTAGATTTTCTTTTAATAATGAGAATGGTTCTATTTTGGCTTATCTAAATGGTGTCTTTTATTTTGAAGCTATACCATGTAATGGAATATATGAAACTGTTATGATTGTTGATAACTTAGGAAATGATGTTTTGAACATAGATTCTTCCAATAGTATGGATAGAGCATCCTTGTGGCATTGTCGTCTTGGACATGTCAACAAGAAGCGCATAGCCCAACTCAAAAAGGATGGAGTGTTGGAGTCATTCGACCTTAGGGAAGACGACACATGCGAATCTTGTTTACTTGGAAAGATGACTAAGTCACCCTTCACGAGTACATGTGAAAGGGGTGAGGGTCTATTGGACCTAATACATACCGATGTATGTGCAGCGTTTAGATCAACCACGAAGGATGGGCACCGCTTCTACGTGACTTTCACTGATGACTATAGTAGATATGGGTATATCTATTTAATCAAGCAAAAGTCAGAAACTTTTGAAAAGTTCAAAGAGTTCAAGAATGAAGTGGAGAATCAATTGGGCAAGAAAATCAAGATGCTTCGATCCGATCGAGGAGGAGAGTACCTAAGTCTTGAATTCCACGATTATCTCAAGGAGAGTGGAAAAGTTTCACAATTGATGCCACCTAGGACACCACAATTGAATGGTGTGGCAGAAAGGCGTAATCGAACCTTGTTAGACATGGTTCGCTCTATGATGAGTCGTGCTTCACTACCTATCTCTTTTTGGGGGTATGCCTTAGAGACTGCCGCCCATATCCTTAACCGAGTCCCCACTAAGAAGGTTGCCAAAACACCTCACGAGATGTGGATAGGGAAAGCTCCCTCGTTGGCACATATCAAGGTTTGGGGTTGCGAGGCTTTCGTAAGACGAGATACTCATGACAAGCTCGAACCTCGAAGTGAGCGATGTATTTTCATCGGCTACCCGCAGAAATCCTTTGGATATCTCTTCTATAGACCGAAGGACAATGTTGTCTTTGTTGCAAGGAGAGGGGTTTTCTGAGAGCGAGAACTCATAGGCCAAGGAGACAGTGGGAGGCAAATCGAACTTGAAGAGATTCAAGAGTCGATAGATGAAGGAACCTCTACCGCTGGCACTCAACCCGAGGAGGAAACTCCGGTTGAACCGATTGACGAGTCCTTACCTCTTAGACGTTCCGATAGAGTTAGAGTTCAACCCCAGTTTTATGGTTTTCATATTACTACCGGAGGGGATACGTATATTAGTAATGGTACACTAATAAATCTTGATGAACCTAATAGCTATAAGGAAGCCATGGCAGGCCCGAAGTCTGCGAAATGGAAAGAGGCAATGGATAGCGAGATCCAATCCATGTATGATAACCAAGTTTGGAATTTGGTTGATAATGTGCCCGGACGTAAGACCGTTGGGTGCAAATGGATCTTCAAGAAGAAGACCGACGTGGATGGAAACATACACACATATAAGGCGCGATTGGTCGCGAAGGGCTTTACTCAAACTCCCGGAGTTGACTATGATGAGACCTTCTCACCAGTTGCGAAGATAAAGTCTATTAGAGTGATGCTAGCTATTGCCGCATCTCATGATTATGAGATTTGGCAAATGGATGTCAAGACCGCTTTCCTTAACGGAAAGTTGGCTGAGGATGTTTACATGGCTCAGCCAGAGGGGTTTGTGGATCCGAAGCATCTGAATAGAGTGTGTAAGCTTGAGAAGTCCATTTATGGACTTAAGCAAGCGTCTTGCAGATGGAATCTTTGCTTCGATGAGAAAGTCAAAGAGTTTGGATTTGTACGAAGCGAAGATGAATCGTGTGTATATGTCAAAGCCAGTGGGAGTATAGTAAGCTTCCTCGTTCTATATGTCGTTGGCATATTACTCATAGGAAACGACATCCCGACTCTGTAGGAAGTTAAGTCCTGGCTCGGGAAGTGCTTCGCTATGAAGGACCTCGGGGAGACTTCTTACATTTTGGGAATAAGGATAGTGAGAGAAAGAAGTAAGAGACTAATAGGACTTAGTCAGAACACTTACTTAGAGAAGGTACTGAAACGTTTTAGTATGGAAAACTCAAAGAAGGGAGAATTACCGATACAAAGTAATGCCAAGTTGAGTAAGACTCAAAGTCCGAGTACCGAAGCTGAAATAGCAGAAATGAGCCGAGTACCATACGCTTCCGCAGTTGGCTCAATCATGTACGCTATGACTTGTACTCGCCCTGATGTAGCCTTTGCTTTGAGCATGGTTAGCAGATATGAAGGAAATCCTGGCAGAGCCCATTGGATTGCGGTGAAGAATATCCTTAAGTACCTTCGGAGGACGAAGGAATGGTTCTTAGTCCTCGGAGGGAGTGATGACTTGAAGGTGCGAGGGTATAGTGACGCCAGCTTTCAGACCGACAGGGACAACTACCATTCGCAGTCAGGCTGGGTCTTTACCCTAAATGGAGGAGCAGTGACTTGGAAAAGTTCCAAGTAGGAAACCGTAGCTTATTCAACGTGCGAATCAGAGTACATTGTAGCGAGCGAAGCGTCGAAGGAGGCAATATGATTGAAGAACTTCATCGGTGATCTTGGAGTTGTACCTGCCATAAAGGATCCCATGGAGATTTTCTGTGATAATGAAGGAGCGGTTGCCTTGACCAAGGAACCGAGGGATCATGGTAGATCTAGACATGTCGACAGAAAATATCACTTTATTAGACATCGTGTAGAAGAAGGACAACTCGTAGTGAAGAGGATATCATCAGAAGATAACCCAGCAGATCCGCTTACGAAGGGACTGAGTAGGGTTAAGCACTTGCAGCATGCTAGGAGTATTGGGCTAAAGGATGATATTAGCATAGATTAGATGGTAGTAGAAACGTGTAATAGATAAATGTAATTAACATTTGATGATTAAATAAAGGAGTTTTATTTATGAGTAATGTTACTATCTTATGTTAATTGTTTAACTATTGTTTCATTTTGCATGTTTTGACTTCCAGAATAATTGAATTTATTAAGAATAATCGAATTATTCAAATTGTCCACAATCGTTCATATGTTGGAAGTAGATATGAATGAAGATTGTCATGAATTGGTGCGTAGATTGTCTAAATGGTATTAGACATAGCAAAGGGTTGCTGCGACATTCATGAGTGCTTATGAACTGGTTTTGAGCATTGGAACAAACCCGTGCTTGCTGGTATCACCTTATGGAATATGATATATAAAAGGGTGATCGCAAGACGATAATATCATATAGTCTTAAAACCTAGATATATGGTTTGTTATTTTTTGATTGATTGTACATTGATAATGCGAAAACGCATCAGTAACTCGGTGTTATAAAACGCATTGTTGTGTATAGTTGATTAATGAATAAGTAAATGCATATAAGTCGAAGTTTATCTGTAACTTTTATCCTAAGAAGGTAAAAGCGATATCTCGGCCGCTCGATGATTTGATTTGACCTATGCGCCAGGCCCGGTCAGAACTGAATTGATGTGTTCAATTAAGTTCTATGTCAAATAAATCGGAGATCGAGAAACCTAAATGCTTGACTAATCATTCCATAGAAATTTTCAACATGATATCTAACAGAGGACTGTACGATCCCTTATCTAAAGGACAAGATTGATTAGATCAGAGTTTGACAGCGTCTTTGAGAGCTACGATTGCAAATCGAATTGTACTTGTGCATATAATTGCTAGACTTATCCAAGTGGGAGACTGTTGGAATAGTGTCTAAGGCTGCAGTTATATTAGGCAAGTATTTGATCCGATTGTGCATGGTCCTTTTGGGTTTCCTTCACCATAGCAACTTGACAGGATGATTTATTATGAGAGAATAAATATTATTAATATATTATGAGAATAATATAAGGAATAATGATATTGTTATTTGATTAATATACGTCATAAATTAATTAGTATTAATTTGGTGACTTAAAGAGATTAATTAAATAAGAGGGTATAAACTGTCAATTGTTTGATAGTTACACTTTAGATTGTAAATCCTTAAGGGATAAGGGATGGACGGATTCTAGGGCTTAGGATAGCTCAAAATCGTCCAAGGCTTATCTAAGGTAAGGATTTGGATTGCTTTAAGGAAAGATTATCCAACTAGGGTTTAAAGGTGAAACCCTAAGGAGTCTACAAGTATAAATAGATCCCTTGACCAAGGGAAATCAGCATCTCATCTGAAGTAGAGTACCCCTGGCCAAATTTCCTCCTAACCTCTCTCTCAAATCATCCTCCTTGCTAGTTGGTGTTTGTAAGCCATTAGAGGAGTGACAATTGTGACTCTAGAGCTCCAAGACAACAAGATCAAACAAGAGATTCAAAGGTAAACCTTTAGATCTGATTTTGTACTGTTCTTATACCTAATTAGTCATTAGAAGTCTTGGATTCAAAGCATGTTTAATTAGAAAGCCTAGATCCAAGCATTAGGGTTTTGCATGCGCACATAGGAAAGTTCTTATGGCTAAAACCCAACAGACTCAACGGCTCTCGATGAATACTAATGTGATGGCTAAAGGATAATGACACAAAAGATCGACTTGCACCCGAGTCAAATAACACCAAGGCAGGAACAAAACTCACAAGAAAAGTACCTACACATATCATAATATAAGCCCAATATCTCAAACATCATAATAAATACATAAAAGAATACATACCAGCCACAACATCGGACGCCGTGCGGACCTCCTCTGTGGTCAACTGGAAGGCTCTCCCTCGTTCCTTCGGTGCCTTGGCCTTCACCGACCTACTCTCGGTAGCTCGAAAAACAGCAGGGGCAGATCCCTATGGTGCTCACTGTGCTGATCCCCGCAGCTACGGACACTCAGCCTTCCGGTGTCCGGTCTGGTTGCAGTAAAAAACAGACTGCAAATCCCTTGGGGCAGTCCTTGGCCATATGCCCCTCCTTGCCACACTTGTAGCAAGACCCTGCTCTACACACTCCCTCATGACCCTTGCCGCACTTGCCACAAATGTGGCCCTTCTGGTTCCCTGATCTCGAATCGGCGGGCTTGGTCGGCTTGGCTGTCGGCTGGGATTGAGTCGGTCGCCGATCCCTCCCCTGAGACTTCGCATCCTCCCTAGCCTGAGTCTCCAGCTCTATTTCCCTCTTTCGAGTATTTTCCTGGAGCTCGGCAAATGTCCGGTACGATGAGTTCGCCAGGAACTCTCGTATGTATCTCCTCAAAATACTCAAATACCGACTCATACGTGCCTGCTCGGTAGACAAGTGCTCAGTGCAGAACATCTCCCTCTCATGGAACAGCCTGGTGATCATAGTAACAGACTCAGTACCCTGCTTGAGGGTCAGAAACTCCTAGGCCAAACGTTCCCTCTCCACCAGGGGAACGTACTCATCACGAAAGATAGCGGAGAACCTCTCCCAGGTCACCGCGGCAAGCTCAGCAGACGAAAAGTGCGCCGTCACAAACTTCCACCAGTCCTTTGCTTCCAAGCGAAGCTGGTTCAGCGTGAACCGGACCCTCAAATGCTCTAGACATGAACACGTATAGAAGCATCCCTCAATATCAGAAACCCATCTCATCGCAACAATCAGATCCTGCGTCCCATCAAACTCTGGTAGCTTCATGTTGCTGAACTCCCGGAATAGCAACGAATCACCACCCTGAGGTCTAGCAGCAACAACAGATGTGGTAGCGGCAGCGGCTGCAGCCTCAGTAACCGTTGCATATCTCTCATTAAAAGTCTCAATCAGCGTGGTCTTAATAGACCCGAACATCTCTGGAATCTCTACGTGGATAGCCGCAGCCACCTCCTCATGGATCATCTAGCAGAGCTCCTCATCACTCACCCCACTGGTCTCTGGTCTGTGGCGTGTCCCAACCATGATGCCTCTGAAATACAACATAAAAATATCAGAGACTCGCTCGAGCATACTCGCACTCGATAACTTAACCCTACTCGTTACCTGGTACCCCAATGATTTTTTCTTGGGCTGCGCACTGCTCCGGTGTCTTTAGTAGTACGGGCCCAATACTACCGTCCACACCGCATCAGTATTCACCCCAAGTCCTCCTCCTAAGATACCAAATGCCAAGTACTCTACTCTCACTATGCATAGTTTACTCTCTAGCAGGTCTCTCATAAGCTCCTCGCTGCTATCTACTCACTCTCAAGCATCTCCTAGCAGTGAAACCCCTAGGCTAAGGCATCACAAATCAGGCCACTCTAGTCCTAATAGGAATACCTACCCTACTCTAGCATGCATGACATATTATCTCAGATCTCATAACACATAATATAAGGGTATTTTCGGAAATCACCGTTCGGGCGCTGGATGATCGTACACACTGCTCTGCTCTACTCTTTTCAAAACCTTTTTACTCTTTTAGAAAAATTTTGTTTTATTCTAAAAAAAATTCCTCAAATCCTCAGTTTGAGTTCAAATGCGCTCGAAGGTGCATCCGAATCCCCCAAACCAAGGCTCTGATACCAACTTGTAACAACGTAAATTTCAAAACAATTTTTCACTTTAAAAATTTATAGTTTCATTAATAATTCTTCACAAATCCCAATGTATCACATATCAAATCCATAAAAACACATCCCAAGATCAAAATGTATAAAGACTCCAATAGTGTGTACTGATCATGCCGACGCCTTCCCACGATCCTCACCGGTACCTGAAACACATAACACAAAACACTGTAAGCACAAATGCTTAGTGAGTTCCCAAAATACCACATATAACAAATAATAGCCACTTGAGGCTATAACTCTGTGAACCCTCTGGCCCTAACTCTACGGACCCTCTGGTCCTAACCCTATGGACCTTCCGGTCCTAACTCTGTAAACTTTGATATACTCACAACATAAATCACATAGAAATAATGTTGTGCAACACATCACATAAATAGCATACAAGATATTCTATCACATAACTCTAATTACCACTCAAGGTAATGTATAGTGAGAAGACTCACCTCAGGAAATCTCGAAGAATCTCGAACTCGAAAATACTAAACTAGTCTCCTGCCTAATCATATAAATAATCACGCTAATCAATATGAATTTCAAAGGCTAGACTAATCCCCTCTAAGTTCTCTAAGAAGGGTAAAAGACCATTATACCCCTATAATGGCTCAAAAGTCCAAGCATTGACTAATCCCAAAAAGTCAACGAAGTCAACGGTCAAACTTTGACCAAACTCGACGAGTGCATTCGGGCGACTCGGCGAGTCCACATTGGTCCTCTGAATCCTTCTAAGCCTCACTTGGCACGGCGAGTTCCCTCTCCACTCATCGGGTTATTTAGCAACAAATCGCGGGGCAACCCGACTCAACTCGTGGAATCCACTTATGAACTCGGCGAGTTGCTACCTTGAGAACACTCATCTGACCTTCTGAAGTCAGATCTGCTTCCCTAATCTATAGATATGACTTCCCCATAACCAATAACTACGTAAAGGTCGAATCTTGCTACACATGCATTGCACCCCAAGTCTTATTTTGGAGAAATTTCTTCTAACATGGCAACCTAGTCTCCTTTCCTCCATAAACCAACATAAAGCAGAATGGGGAAGGCTCTATGGACCTCTATGGGTCCAGATTTGAGTTCTAACATAGCAAGGGACCATAAAATCCACTTATCAAACCCTAAAAGGCTATGGAAAACCCTAGATCATGGATCTTAACCCAAAACAGAAAGGAAGTTCGATTTGATACCTCAAAAGTGTAGATCTGAACTTGAAAACCTTGGATCCACAGCTCCTTTGACCTCCTCTTGCTGGAAACAACTTCTCCTTTGCTAAATCACACCAAAATTGATCATTATAGCCTTATCACTCGCTCAAGCTCTCAAGGGGTACTCTCTCTGGACAGGTAGTTGCACAAGAGTGTCACACCCCCAAACCAAGGATGGCGGAAATGTCCGGGGGTGGAGGACTTCATGTATAGTATCATAACAACAATGGCAATAGTGATGAAAGTAAACACAATCAACATATATATAATTGAAAGAGTTACATCATTGTAGGAATTACATGTTTCAAAATCAATTACAATATGTTGACAAAATATGAAATATTTGACGCCTTAACGTCCCATCCTCACAATGCACTTGATTTCCTGCTTAGTGATTTCCTGAGAATACAAGTTGTTTGAAAAAAAGTGTCAACACAAAGGTTGGTGAGTTCATAAGTTTTTGAGATAAAGAGTTTGGGAACCGTTCTTTGTAATGTGTTGTGTGTCACCAAGAAAAATCGAATATTTTCCTTTAAAAAGTTATGTGGTCCTAAATCCCAGAACCGAAAATGAACAATATTTGTCGTACTTAAAGATATAAAAGTGGTTTTAAATTGGCGTAAAACCCTTTTTAATTTGAGAAGAATCCCATAACGAATGATGTGCAATCTTAAATACCAAGACCGAAAGTGTGCAATAAAATCTGTAATTAATGATGTAAAAAGTGATTTTAAATCGACATAAAACCCTTTTTTGATATGAAGGCGCACAAGTATTTTTCCATACTTGAGCTAAATCGACATAACTCGTTAATTTAAAGTTAGAACCCATAAACCTTATGATTTGTTAATACCACATGTGAGCTATCATAACCATACTTGACATAGACGGCCTCGTAATACGACGTTCTTCAGGCGTCGCTGTTAAATGACACTTGTCACCCCAGACCTGCCGGTCTAGCTGTTGCAAACAGCTCAGGTGTGGGTTTGTCAAACCCAATATAGATCTATACACAACTATCACGTTATCCCTACAAGAGACAATGGTTAAAATTTACAGGACTTTTTGACTTGGTTACTTTGGAAGTAACCCGAAGAGAATGACTCACAAATTTATTCATTAACAGATTTACGTGAACTAAGCTGAAAACCTTTGATATCTGGGTTTGAAAAGTAAATGATCCATAAACTATACCTATTATAGTTTATCCAAACGTTTGTAATGTATAAGAACTCTTTTATGAAAACACTTTAGTGTTATAAATCCATAAACTATACTTATTATAGTTTAATATGTGCGTTCTAAATGAATGAATAATCTTATCATGAATGACTAAGTCTCAGTTTATGATGTTAAACTAACAAGGAAATACATTCAATATTTAGAACTTATTGTTATACACTTTGCTCAACATAATACAAAGTGTTATGAAAGTTATAAGTTGTTAACTAGTTTTTAACCTTTCTGCGCTGTTTTTAGAAAAAATCATACGGAGTTGAAAACAGAATCTGTAAATTCTGAGAGTTCCTAAAATGTGTCTAGTTTACTCATAATTTTTATCATGATTTTTGGAAATCTTTAACGTGTGTTAAAATGTCCATATTCAGAGACTAGTCCAGATTTGTTCTTGAAATGATAGGCTGTTTTGCAAAAATCACCATAAATTGTAGAAAAATTGTATGGAGATGTGCAAGTAATAATTTTAAAGCTAAGAACTGGAACTACTTTCACCTAAAACAGTTTTGAAAACTAAAATGTTTAAGTTGTCCAAAATAGTCCGTGAATGGAGTCCAACTTTTCTGATGAAAGCTGTTAGAAAAGTTTAGTTATGTTCTTAGTGTTTTAACTTGTATCCCCCCCCCCTAAAAACTTAAGAAAACATGAAAATATATGGGTATGAACTCATCTTGAGTGATTTCAGTAGATGATTGTTGAAGAATGGAAGTGTTTAACTCAAGAACACTTGAAAGATCACTTGGAGATTCGAAGATCTAACATGAATGTGATGATGTTTGTGTAAGGAATCGATGATTGGAGTAGAATGAAGTGTATTAATCACAAGAAGGATGAATTATACTTACCAAGAGTGGGAGAACACTTGATGATCAGCCTTGGAATCTCGAATTAGAGAGAAAAAATTTGAGAGAAAAGTGGAGTTGGATCTTTGGTGAAATGAGAGAAATGAGGAGAGAGGATAGATGTTCCAGCCCTAAGGACATGGGGAGGGCTGGTAAATGAGTGGAAATGACATTGAAGTGACCTAGGTAAGGTGGGGAGGTGTGGCTGGTCATAGAGTGGGTGTGGGGGTGGTTGCTTGTGTCATAAGGTAAAGCAAAGTCAACACTCAACCTTGTACTTCACCCACTCATTTCTTGGATAATATTTATATTAAAAACGTGGGGAATTAATGATTTATGGGTTTTAATTGTTAAAATAAGGTTTTGGGTGAAAATCCCACGTTAAAACAATTAAAAACAGGCCTAAAACGCAAAACTAGTCGAAAACCGGGTGAAAATGAGCCTCCTGCGAGACCTCTCGGTCCTAGGCCGAGGTTCGGTCCCTTCTATTGCTGAGCCGAAGGTGAAATGGAGCGAACAGGGAGTAAGAGGCGAAGGCGAAGGTGGCTTCAGTCCCCTGGTGCGAGGTTCGGGCCTGAGAGGACCCTTTGGGTTCGGTTCATTTCGCTTCTGATGCCTTCGCTTCTGACAAGTTCGGTTCCTAAGAGGGGTTTCGGGTCCTTAAGAGGGTTCGGCTCCTTAAGAGGGGTTACGGATCCTTAAGTCTATTTTATCCGTTTTTACCCCGTTTTAAGCGGTTTTTGACCCAGTTAAGGGTCGGAATGACCCGAATGACTTCAAAAAGTTGCGGGAACTTTTGAGAGAGATTTGGGAGAGATTTCACATACTTGGAGAGATTTGGGAGAGATTCTCGATAAAGAGAGATAGAGTGAAAACGATTGAGAAAGGTTTCTTGTGTGACATTTGTGAGTGTCCGGCTTCGCAACGCAAGGTCCGTAAGTCCCGTTAAACCATGTTCAAGGACCTTACACACTCCCGATGAGTATGCAACATTGTTTTATTGGTTTGGTTCATTGTCTAGCACTAAGGCTAAGGAAAATTAAACACAAAAATTTTCCAAGTGATATTTTCTCATTAAAATAGTGAGTTATACAGTAATTACATAACACAACCCTAATATACAAGGTATAATTGAGTTTACCGGTTTGACTCGATGACTTTGTTCGACTTTGACTTGACCCGAAATTGACTATTGTCACATCATCCTCCCGTTAGAGGGAATTTCGTCCCGAAATTTACGTTTTCGCTGGGACTTCAAGAGTTTGGGAAAAGATGTGGGTATTTTTGTTTCATTTGGTCTTCGCGTTCCCAGGTGAACTCAGGTCCTCGTTTTGCGTTCCATCGGACCTTCACGATGGGAATACGACTTCGTTTTGTTCTTTTGATCTCCCGATCCATGATCTCGACTGGTTCCTCCACGAAGTGTAGATTTTCATTAACTTCGATCTCGTCAAGGGGTATTACAAGTGTCTCGTCAGAAAGACACTTCTTTAAGTTGGATACGTGAAATGTGGGGTGTACGTTACTAAGTTCTTGTGGTAATCGGAGTTTGTACGCCACAGGACCAATCCTGGCAAGGATTTCAAACGGTCCGATGTACCTCGAGTTTAGTTTCCCACGTTTACCGAAACGTATCATTCTTTTCCAAGGGGAAACTTTCAGTAGTACCCGATCTCCGACCTGGAATTCCAAGGGTTTGCGTCGCTTGTTTGCGTAACTCTTTTGTCGATCACGAGATGCCTTTAGTCTTTCCTGAATTTGAACAATCTTTTCTGTGGTCTCCTTTATGATTTCAGGACCAGTAAGGGTGCTATTAGGGACTTTCCCCCTAGCTAGTTGAGTGTCCCCTACTTCTGCCCAACACAGGGGTGATCGACACTTGCGTCCATAAAGAGCTTCCAAGGGAGCAACTTTAATGCTAGTGCGATAGTTGTTATTGTAGGAGAATTCAATCAGCGGTAAATGGGTATCCCATGCCTTACCAAAGTCTATCACATAGGCTCTCAACATGTCTTCTAATGTCTGTATGGTGCGCTCGCTTTGCCCGTCAGTTTGTGGATGGTAGGCCGTACTCATGTCTAGCCTAGTTCCCAAAGATTTCTGTAGGGACTGCCAAAATCGCGAAGTGAATCTACTATCTCGGTCTGAGATAATGGATATTGGTAAACCATGCAGTCGCACAATCTCCTTGATGTACATCCTCGTTAGCTTCTCCATCTTGTCGGTTTCCTTTATCGGCAGGAAGTGCGCAGACTTGGTCAATCTGCCTACGATTACCCATATGGTATCAAGCCCACCTGAAGTCTTAGGTAGCTTGGTTATGAAGTCCATGGTTATCCATTCCCACTTCCATTCTGGTATATCAGGCTGTTGTAGTAGTCTTGAGGGTTTCTGGCATACCACCTTGACCTTGGCGCAAGTCAGACACTTGCCCACATAAGTCGCAATCTCGGCTTTCATGTTCGGCCACCAGTATAACTTTTTGAGGTCTAGATACATCTTGTCTGAACCTGGATGAATGGAATATCGAGTCTTGTGTGCTTCATTCATGACGACGTCTCGGAACCCACCAAACTTTGGCGTCCAGATCCGATTCATGTGATAACGTGCTCCATCATCCCTGACTTGTAAGTTTTTATCCATCCCTCTTAATGCCTCACCTGTCACATTTTCTGGTTTCAAGGCTTCTAGTTGGGGTTCCTTGATTTGTGTGGCCAGGTGGGAATGGATGGTCATGGTTAAGGATTTTACTCGGCGGCCTGAATATTCCTTTCTGCTCAGAGCATCGGCCACTACATTGGCCTTGCCTGGATGATAGCGAATTTCGCACTCGTAGTCGTTCAGAAGCTCTACCCATCTTCTTTGTCGCATGTTGAGCTCTTTTTGATTGAGAATATGCTGAAGAATTTTGTGATCGGTGAAGATAGTGCACTTTGTGCTGTAGAGGTAGTGCCTCCAGATCTTTAAGGCGAACACTACTGCTCCCAGCTCAAAGTCGTGGGTAGTATAATTGACTTCGTGTATCTTAAGTTTCCTTAACACGTAAGCAATGACCTTCCCTCTTTGCATGAGTACACATCCGAGACCTTGATTCGAAGCATCGCAGTACACAACGAAGTCTTCGGTTCCTTCTGGGAGAGACAAAACCGGCGCGCTGCATAGGGCTTGTTTTAACGTTTGGAAAGCAACTTCTTGTTTATCTTCCCACTTGAACACCACGCCTTTCTGAGTCAAGGTGGTGAGGGGTTTGGCAATTTTGGAGGAGTTCTGTATGAACCTTCGGTAGTAGCCGGCAATCCCTAGGAATTATCGGATTTCTGTCGGCGTTGCAGGTGCTGACCAGTTTTTGATTGCTTTGATTTTGAGGGATCCACATGTATCCCTTTCTCGCTAATTATGTGGCCAAGGAATCCCACGTCTCGGAGCCAGAATTCGCACTTTGAAAACTTAGCATAAAGCTTCTCGGCTCTTAGAGTCTCCAGTATTTGTCGCAGGTGTTGCCTGTGCTCTTCTTCCCTCCTTGAATAGACCAAGATATCATCGATGAACACGATCACAAATTTATCTAGGAAGGGTCGACACACTCGGTTCATCAGATCCATGAACACCGCAGGCGCGTTTGTTAATCCGAATGGCATCACTACAAATTCGTAGTCTCCATAGCGTGTTCTGAATGCCGCCTTGGGGATATCTTCTTCTTGAACTCGCAATTGATGGTAACCCGACCTCAATTCGATTTTTGAAAAGTAGCTTGCTCCTTGAAGTTGGTCGAAAAGGTCGTCGATTCGGGGTAGGGGGTATCGATTCTTGATGGTAAGTTTGTTCAACTCTCTATAATCGATGCATGTGTGAATTGATCCATCCTTCTTTTTCACGAATAGAACTGGTGCTCCCCAGGGTGAAAAGCTCGGTCTGACGAATCCCTTGCTTAATAGCTCGCTCAATTGACTAGACAGCTCTTGCATTTCTGCCAGTGCGAGGCGATATGGTGCTTTGGCTAAGGGGGTAGCACCGGGAACCAAGTCGATTTGGAATTCGACTTGTCGTGCGAGCGGTACACCTGGAAGATCTTCTAGGAATATGTCGGGGAAGTTGCACACTTCCGGTATGTCTTTGATGTCCTTTACCCCTTGATTCTTATCTACGACGTGGGCTAAGAAGGCATGGTATTCATTTCGGAGGTACTTTCGGGCTTTGACACAAGAGATGATTTGTAGGTTCGCACTAGGTTTGTCTCCATAAACGACGAGAGTGTTGCCATTTGGCAGATTGAGGTGGACAGCCCTTTCATAACACAAAATGTCAGCACGATTAGAACCCAACTAGTCCATACCAATGATGACGTCGAAACTTTTTATTGTGACCGGCATTAGATCGATTTTGAACGAATGGTTGTCTAGAGTGAGGGTACACCCTGAGTAAATATCATTAGTGCGCTCAACCTTTCCGTTTGCAATTTCTACAACGTATGAATCTTTTAATGACTGGGGATTTTGTTTAAGTATTTGTTTGAATTGGTGACTTACGAAACTTCTTTCTGCCCCACTATCGAAAAGTACGCATGCATAAGAGTTATTGAGGAGGAACGTACCAATAACCACCGTGGGGTCCTTGACTGCTTCTCCATGCCCTAAGGTTAGGACTCTTCCGGTACCCCCAACATTAGTGTTTCGTGCTTTTGGGCAGTTTCTTTTGAAGTGCCCTGCCTCTCCATAGCCGTAACAGGTTTGACTCGCTCCGGTGTTGGCGGCCGGGGCGACTTGAGGGGCAGATTGGGCGGGTATTTTATATAATTGAGCAGTGTGCCCCTTCCTGTTGCAATTACTACAGTGCATTTCCCAACAAGCGCCGGTGTGGTGGAAGTTGCACTTGGGAAGAGTTCGTGCGTATTGCTTCCGTGGGGCCGGAGTGGGTGGAGTAGTGGCAGCATGAATGGTGACAGTTTGCTGTTTCTTGGCAGATTCTGGTGCCGACTGTTTCTTTTTGTTACTCCAGAACTTTCTTTTATTGTTACCTCCTTTTGTTTGACCGGAGGTGGTGATCACGGTACCATGGCTGGCCTTATGGTCGATAAGTTGTTGCGCCAATTCCTTGGCACTCTCAAAAGTAGTGGGTTTCGATGCCAAAACACTATCATGAATCTGAGATGATAGCCCCCAAAGGTATCGTTCTACCTTTTTCGCCTTTGGAGTGACCATTGCGGGACAGAGGAGTGCTAGGTCATTGAATCGGGCGGTATAAGCTTCAAGATCCGTCCCCGACATCTTGAGGTTCCAGAGTTCCTCTTCCCGTTTTTGCACTTCGCCTCTTGGGCAATATTCCTTCAACATCAAAGCTTTTAAATCCTCCCAGCTTATAGAGTTAGCCACTGCAGGAGTAAGTGACTTAACTCTGCCGTTCCACCAAGTGAGAGCTCTTCCGATGCAAGTGAATGTCGCGTACTTGACTTTGCTCGCTTCGGGGCAAGCACAATTTTTGAAGACTGCTTCGGTTCTCTCGAACCATTGCATTAGTGCGATGACGCCCCCGCTTCCATTGAAAGAATCGGGTTTGCCATTTGTGAAGTCCTTGTAAGTGTATTCCCTTGTGCGCACCAAACTGTCACTCTGATTAGAGGGTGTAGCACCAGATCCAGAACCACCATTGCCATTAGTGCCGATTTGTGACATAGTTGCTACCACAACTCCTGTTACTGCAGCCTGGAACATTGCTGGGTCAAATTGTGGTGGCGGTGGCAGAGGTGGTGGTGCTGCGCTACTGGAAGGTCTTGGTCTTTTGCTTGGTGGCATGATTCTGTCATAATTTTAAAATGACAAGTCGGTAAAACTTCGATAGTAATAACGAGTCGAGTGTTACTGGTTTTATCTCATTTGTATTATTTCCAGAGTTTATTACATTAGCAGGTAATTCATCTAAAATTTCATGCAATTAAACGTATGAATTAAATAGTGTTGACCCAAGCAGAGTTATGTGCTTGGTTCATGTTAACATCCAAGGAAGTAAAATACAAGCCAAATTCATTGATAACTTGTTAGTACATATTGTTTTGAGAGAATTTGACCTCACAAGGGTCTACATTACATCATAATAAAAGACAAAGTTTTGGCAGTACAAAAGTCCCTTTTGACTAGTGTGATCACTTAGTCGCGGGGTCAACCTATTCGCAATAATGAGTAGCACCGACGCATACTCGAAATCCTAGATTTATAACAAAACATGAGCAGTGTGAACACTACTCACGGCGGGTGGCATATGGTCCATGGTGGCCCTGGGATGACGTCGAGGCTCCCTGAAGCTCCGCAATCCGGCATTCGGCCTCGATCACTCTCTCCTCGAGATCTGCGTGCCTCTCCTGGTACTCCCTTACCTCCGCTCAAGCCATGGTAAGGTCCTCGATGAGTTGGTCCACTAGATAGAAGTCCCTCTCCAAATCCCTGGTGCGTGCATCGGTGGCTGTCGTAATAGCGCTGAGATTTCGAACCTGGTTTGCCATTTCCCTACTCTGCTTCCCCAAGTTCGTGATGTGTTAGACCATGACGGGGAGGGCTCTGTCAGCCGGTACCCCGTGGTTGAGGGCATACTAACCTCGTTGGTCGCCATATGGTGATCATTGGCGTTGTTTCCGGCTCCACCTCTCGATCATGGTTTCCCAACGGGGTTCAGGCCTGTTGTGGCCAAAGCGGTTCGCAGGCACCCTGGCGATGTAAGGAGGGTTGAAGACTTCCTCTTCTGGTTCTTCTTCACTTTCTTCCTCATCCATGTCTACCTCATCGTCTTCCTCTTCTTCTTCTTCGTCTACCTCCTCTTCTTCCTTTTTGGGTTCTTCTTCGGGATCCTCTTCGGGGTCCTCTTCAATCAGCTTTTCGGGCTCTTCTTCAATCCAGCCGGCATTTCCCTGATTTGGAAAGTATGGGTCTCCTGGTAAGTGGAATCCTGCCATGTCGTCTGCGCGAGAATAGGGGTGTAAGAAGCAGGTAACGATTAATAATAATAATATTGCGCTATAGCAACATACAAATACTCCTATAGTATTTTAAATGTTTAGATTTGGTTCTCAGAGCATTCTTTGTAGGGTAAAGTTAGGTTATTAGATTTGTCGCCCCCTACAACTATCCCCCGGTATGAGTAAGTCACTTCTCGGACAAATATAGTTGATCAGGCTATATCCTTCCCAGAACTGATTACTCATACCAAGGCATACTCGTAGCGTTCAACTCCTCTTCTTTTACTTTATGTTCTTCTAGTTATGACACTACACGAGTATTTAATGTATGTAGGCATACTTTTAAACAAGAAACTATTTATTTTCTAGAAGTATAACCCGTTAAAATGTTTTAAAATTAGAGACTTTTAGTCCCAAATGTGTTTATAGTTTGTATATCCTATGTTGTTTGATATACTTAATTCACTATAAACCGTGCTCTGATACCAATCTGTCACACCCCCAAACCAAGGATGGCGGAAACGTCCGAGGGTGGAGGACTTCATGTATAGTATCATAACAACAATGGCAATAGTGATGAAAGTAAACACAATCAACATATAGATAATTGAAAGAGTTACATCATTGTAGGAATTACATGTTTCAAAATCAATTACAATATGTTGACAAAATATGAAATATTTGATGCCTTAACGTCCCATCCTCAAAATGCACTTGATTTCCTGCTTAGTGATTTCCTGAGAATACAAGTTGTTTGAAAAAAAGTGTCAACACAAAGGTTGGTGAGTTCATAAGTTTTTGAGATAAAGAGTTTGGGAACCGTTCTTTGTAATGTGTTGTGTGTCACCAAGAAAAATCCAATATTTTCCTTTAAAAAGTTATGTGGTCCTAAATCCTAGAACGGAAAATGAACAAGTATTTGTCGTACTTAAAGATATAAAAGTGGTTTTAAATTGGCATAAAACCCTTTTTAATTTGAGAAGAATCCCATAACGAATGATGTGTAGTCTTAAATACCAAGACCGAAAGTATGCAATAAAATTTGTAATTATTGATGTAAAAAGTGATTTTAAATCGACATAAAACCCTTTTTTGATATGAAGGCGTACAAGTATTTTTCCATACTTAAAGTAATTTATGTGAGCTAAATCGACATAACTCGTTAATTTAAAGTTAGAACCCGTAAACCTTATGATTTGTTAATACCACATGTGAGCTATCATAACCATACTTGACATAGACGGCCTCGTAATACGACGTTCTTCAGGCGTCGCCGTTAAATGACACTTGTCACCCCAGACCTACCGGTCTAGCTGTTGCAAACAGCTCAGGTGTGGGTTTGTCAAACCCAATATAGATCTATACACAACTATCACGTTCTCCCTACAAGAGACTCTGGTTACAATTTACAGGACTTTTTGACTTGGTTACTTTGGAAGTCACTACAAGAAAAAGACCCTTTTACGACGTGCAAACCACGACACTCATTGATTTATGTTATGCAAAAGAGAGAGACATTAAAAATGTGTCATCTCTTCAAAAAATTTAAGGATTTAGGTCGCGCATTATTGTGTGCCCTTAAATTAGTGTCTTATGTAAAAAATTAAAAACACGGAGGGCACTTGTGCATCCTCTGTGAATGTCGTTATATATTTTTGTTTTAAGTAACGCGCGTCTCCTTAGAGGGAAAATGAAATCCCTAAATTTTTTAAACCCCCGCCTTCCAAATCGATCCTCACACTAAATGGTTCGATGATTGCATCTCCTTTCAATTATAGCGCGGATCGACAACTACGACCATCAATCGAAGCTACCAGTTGAACAGCCCCTAATCGACACCTCCACCTTCTCATCTCTCATTCTCCACGAGGTTTCTTTTACGCTGGGAAATTTTGTAACTTATATTTTCCTTTACCTTTTTCTATAATTATCTCACATGACAAAAGCCCCCACCTGTTTCCAAACCCTTCTTCTCTCTCCAACGACGTACATCACCGGCGACACACCTACGACTAGTCACCAGAGCTTTATTTGCATCAGAAAATATATCTACCGTTCTGGAAGTTCGAACCGAAGGCGAACCAGCTGTTGCGGAGGAATTAGGGCAAAATGTTGATAAGATCATCGTGAAGGTTGATGAGGTACGCTTTTTGTTGCTGAATCTTCCGATTGTATAATTTTCCCAGTTTATATACACTTCGTCTTCTTAGGTTACATAAGAATGACGTATGGTTGAGTCAAATAAAGAAAATTTGTAAAAGGTTAGGTCCATAGTTACATAATTCGCTGGAAGTGCCACGAATCTCGTACCAATTCACTCGTACCAAAACGCGTTATGTTTGCGTTCCGGGTACGCTCGGGATTGCGTTTCCAATTCTGAAATTGACGTTCCCAAAATGCAATTGAATCGTACCTATTTCTGTTTGGATCATGAATTTGATGATTATGATACGTGTTCTGGAGTCAATTGGGAACATCGTACCGGAAGTTATAAAGTCAAGATTCTACTAAAGGTAAGAAAATTAATTGACGACCCTCTATAATCGAATGAACATTACGCACTATTTTGACCTATATTAGGCTTCCCTCCATTCTCATTCTCCATTTATTATAATAATCAGAAGTACATAATCATAATCTCAATTCTCAATTTTAATTAGATAATCATGGTTTTTAGAAAGAGTAGAGGTGTTGCAATCACAACAATACGATGATGAAGATGATTATGATGTTGACCTTGGCGATGAAGAAGATAATCAGAACCAGAATGTGGCTGAGTCAACTCAGCAACCAAGTTGGACTAATTAAAATATCCAAAACTTCAGGAACAGTAAGTTCACAAACTCATTAATTTTTTTGTTTTCTTTATAGCATCATTATAATTTATATGACTATTGTTTTGATTTTTTAGGTGGGTGTATTTGGGTCAATTGCATATGTCAAACATCTTGGTTTCAAAGTGGGACAATTTACAATGATGCTGACATATATCTTCTTGATGACCCTTTCAATGATTTAGATGCACATACAACAACAACTCTCTTTAATGTAAGTTTTCAACTTGTTGAAATCAAATGGATGTTATTAGTTTGTCCTTTTTAGCTACTCCCTTAATCTTTGGATATTAAAGAAGACAATTGTCATTCTTGTCACTCATTAAGTGGAGTTTCTCTCATTTGTTGACAATATTCATGTAATCAGAATAAAAAATCTATAAATTTAGTTACACATGATGGCTTTATATATTGGTTTTAAGTCTATTTTACCATTTGCATTTAATTCTTTTTTCCCTTTTAAGGTTATGAAAGGCGGTCAAGTTACACAATCAGAAAAGTATGAGGAGCTGCATTTGAAGAGCTTGTGAATGCTCATAAAGATGTCATTATAGGTTTAGAGCCTTCTCTATCTGAAAATAAAAATGAACTACTAAAACCAGTAACATTAAGAGGATTAATCATTAAGAACACTTCTAGGCAACAACAAGTTATTGGCTAGCTGGAGTGCTGGGCAAAGACAACTCTTCTGTCTTGGAGGAGTTTTACTCAGAAGAAACAAAATCCTAGTGCTGGATGAAGCCACTGTATCCATCGATTCAGCCACAGATGCCACCCTACAGAAAATCATTTTAATATTATTGATTCAAGTGTAGTATTTATAATTTTTTGGTCCAAGTATAAATGTAATCTTTCATTTATGGTTTTTTAGGAATATGGGTATGGAGAACACCAGTTGAAATGGACATTGATGGATTTAAAACCTCAGTCTTTTATCTGGATACGGAAGGATTTGAAAGTATAGGGAAATCAAACGTTTATGATGACAGATGTTTGTCTTTTTCTTATTGTTTATAAATTATAAATTATAAATTATAAATTTATAATCAATGGATTTTCTTTTCTGATCCACATTTCTTCAGGATATTTGCTCTGGCAACGGTTTTAAGTTCAGTGCTTATCTATAATTTTCCTGAAACAGTTGGTTTCATCTTTAAAAACTGCTTGATTTATTTATTTATTAGTTTTTTCAAACAAGAAATGTAAGTCTGCTGCTATTTTTTTAAAAATCTTTTCAGATACGTGAAGCTGATATATCTCGGTTGTCATTTGCAGTTGAGCTTGTTGAAGAGTTCTATGGAAGGTTGGTTTTCATTCAAATTTGAAACTGATGATCTTATTGTTAAAAACTTAAAATCATATATCATGACCAAAACTGATTTTCGTTTTCTGTTTTTTTTTTTTTTTTTTTTTTGTGAATCTACAGAGTCAAGGTAACTTTTGAACAACTTGGATATTTTCTTGTTTATCTTACTAAAGATAGTAAGAGTGGTCAAATTTTTGGTTTGACTTTTTGATATAATTACAGGGGCAAGATGTCGGCACATTTTGTCTCTGGTTTTAAATAAATTATAGCTTTGGTCTCTGAGTAGTGAGTGTAGTTGAAGTTTCATAAAGATTTTGGTCCATGTGACCTATAAGTAAACAGCGTAGCTAATAGATTTTTCAAAATGGTCGTTTTACCCTTGGACCAAAACTGAAAAAAAACAATATTTCACATGGGCAAAATTTGTAAATTTCTCTTATTTGGTCCCTAAGGTGTGTGTATGTGTGTGTGTCTATATATATATATATATATATATATATATATATATATATATATATATATATATATATATATAGGGTTAGGTTATATTGTTTCTAGTAACTATTGTGTGCCAGAATGCACAGATTTGGACCATCGGATGGAATATAATCAAAGGTCATGATCTGAGGGTCTATGATAGTAGAATAGGATAACATATACCATATAATCACACAAATTTCAGCATAAGGGCATTTTAGTCAATTAACCTATATTAAAAAAGGAAATTTTCGGATTTTTAGGGATAATTAATTCCTTTATTTTTAAAAATTTGAATATTTTAAATTAATTCAAAATTAAAAATTCGATTTTATTCTGTCAGAATGTTAGAATGTTAACCATAAACTAGTAAATATATTTTTCAATTTTATTCTGTCAAAATGACAGAATGCCAACCATAAACTAGTAAATACATTCTAAAAAGAATACACAAAATCAATTCTTGAACTAATAATATACCAAATAATTACATTGTATGATTGTGATTCATTGAATAATAACAACATTCTGAAAGAAAAAAGAAAAAAAACATCACAATCTAACAAAAACACTAATCTATTCTGATAGAATATTATTTTTTTAGCAACATTTTATACATTGTAGCATAACACGTTCTGGTATAATACACTCTCATTCTCTATGTTTTCTTCCTTCTCCACATCAATGTTAGCCTCTTCAAAACCTAAATCCACAAAGAAAACATAATCAAGATTCAAAAATTAAAAAATTCAATGCATTCTAAGAGAATAAAAACTATAAATTCTGACAGAATGTACTTGTTGTTGACAATTATTCTCAAACATTCTAATAGAATACATTTATATAAAATAAATTCTAATATAATACATTACATAATTCAAGAGCTGTGATTGTATACAAAATTCAATAGCTGTGATCGAATCATCAACACACATATACATTCATTCCCAGTCATGAATTCAAGAAACAAACACACATTTACATTATCGATTTAGAAATATGAACACCAATTTTGACTTTTTCGAAACAAAATCCAACTTATGACTGTGAAGTGCAAGTTGTATCAGAATATTTCTTCAATCGAACAGAAATAAACCATTGAAGAAATCGAATTTAATAAGATGATGAACACAATCTCGATCTTGAAAAAAAATTGAGATAAAATCAATCTCGATTGAGGTAAATAATTTCCAGTTATATCCCCTAGTTGTTGGATTACCGGACCAAAGAAAGAAGAACAGGAGGATGCCGGAGGATACCTCCATCCAAGTACCTGCAATCGTCGAGATTTCCTGACCGTTTGCTCCTCACTTCTCATTCGTGTTCATAGACCCCACAACAGCGCCACCGCTCCTCCGCATCCCCTTCTTCAGCCTCATCGACCCCAGAATCCATCATCGATTGCGAGACGAGAGTATGTGCTCCCTTTTGGATCCGTCGATTGTAGAAGAAGAAGTAGAATCAGTGATGGTGATGGTGTTGATGTCGATGATGAAGTGTTCGGCCGCAAACATATCTAGGTCAAATATATTTAGTTTAATTCCTTAATTGAATGATTTCAATTAAATAATTTCCTTAAACAAAAGTACAAAAGGTCCAAAATACCCTTTAATGATTTATTTAATTATTTATTATTTCTTGAATTCTCATTGGTGCATTTAGGCACACAATAGTTGCTAAAAACATTTGAACCTAGCTCTCTCTCCCTCTATATATATATATATATATATATATATATATATATATATATATATATATTCAATTTTCGTCATAATGAAAAGTTCAACAGCCAGACGGTTAACATAGATGACAAGTGGACCAAAATCATAAGGAAACTTGAAAATAAGTTTTTGGAACAAAAATTGCAAAAATCACCTTATGCTAGCTGTAATACCCATTTGGGAATTGGCATGCAATTATTTCTGCATAATTCTTTTTACAATTTGATATTTTTATTTGCATTTTCTCTTATACAATATTTTCTTTTTTTTATATATAAATTCAGAACAAAGTCGGCGTGATGACTTGGAGTCTCTGGGCTATGTTTTCTTGTACTTTTTGAAAGGTATGTGCTTAAATATTTTAATTGAGTATGTTGTGAAATCTAAAAAAAATGAGCTTTTTGTTTTTTTGTTTTTTTTTTTTTTGCAGTCTCCCATGGCAGGGTCTAAAAAGTGCAACAAAGAAGCAAAAATATGACAAAATATGTGAAAAGAAAGTATCGACTCCTATTGAGGTATTTGTGAAACAATATACAAGATATAACTTTTTTATAGGGATAGTTGGCTACTGCTAAAATAACAGTCATATTTAAATTGTTTTAGTGGAGTATGAAAATCATTTTCAATTTGTTTATCATGTTTTATTGCCACTTACTTCAAATATTGCAGATCTTTAACATTTGATCAAAAACCTAATTATGGATTCTTGAAGCTCCTTTTTCGTGACTTACTTACGGGAGAAGGTATATCCTTTATTCATATAATACAATATTATAGAAATTTAACGACATTTATGCTGTAAAATTTGTATAACATTGTATCTGATGTTTAACTCTTGATATTATTTTTTGATTAATATGATGTTCTACTTATTTCAGGATTTGATTTTGATTACGTATTTGATTGGGTAATCTTAAAGCATCATCAGTCAGAAAAGAATAAACCACATATGGTTAACCGAAGCTGAGTCGCCTCTTCAAACTTTGAAGCTATCTTGGATCGAAGGTTGGGCATTTATTGCATTTGCAACCTTAGGGTGTCTGCAATAGAAATGTTTGAGGTATATTCATTGATGTTTTTTTTTCATAAAAAAATCAGACCATTGTTATGGTTGTCAATCTCAAACTCGTTCTTATTTAATAATATTGATCCCTGTTGCAAGAGAATTTAAATGTTTACGTACTCCATGATCATGGCTACCAAGTACTCCATGATCATGGCTACCAATTTGGAGTCTTGTTACCATATGTGTCAACATACACATCCTCTTTTAAAAGCTTCTGGAGCTGAAAACATTGTTTTGATTTCATCTGTTGCTGGTCTTGTTCACGTTTCTGTTGGGTCTGTTTATAGTGTAACCAAAGGTATGGTTTGTTTGGCTCCATATTTTATATCTGATTTCTTCTAGAAACAGGTAGTTGTTGTATCTATTCAGACTAAGCTTAGAGCAATGGTTCCAAGAGATGAGTTCAGAAGAAGAAGAAATAAGGCTGCAACTATAGTTCAGGTACTATGGATGAATTATGTTTGAAAAGTATTTAAGAAAATGATTAGAAACAAGGGTGAATTTGTACAGATTAATTAGCTACTTGCAGGTTGATCTTAAATAAGCAAAGGGGCAATGAATTGTATTTTTTGTATCTAATTCGTTTACATTAGCTTGTAATATAGCTACACCTAATTCCAGACCGGTTAATGCAAGAACTATAAATAAAGGACCAAGATCCCCTATAAAAAACAAAATATCATTCATACATAGCATAGTCCAAGCGAACCCACTTAAAATCTTTACTAAACTATGACCGGCCATCATATTAGCAAATAAACGTATTCCTAAGCTTAATGCGCGAAAACAATAAGAAATTAGCTCAAGGAGTACTAAAAAAGGTGAAATTTTTGTTACAACTTCTATTGATTTGTTTTATCTTTCCATGGAACGATTATTTGTATGACATTAAATTTATGCAATGGATTCTATTTTTTGTATATGATATTTTATTTTCTATTATGAAACATTAAATACAAATTTAATTTGAAAATAAGTAAATCTATAAATAATATTTTTTTAAAACATTTAAAATTATGATACGCAAAAATGTGTGCGTATACATTTATGACATGGCCTTTCTTGACAGTGGCTTTCTTGATACGCATTGCGTGTCATTAACACGCGCGTCGTAAGGTTACGACACGCGAATGCGTGTCGTTTTCCTTTATGACAGGGCCTTCCTTGATACGCATTGCATGTCGTAAACGCGCGTCGTAATTGCGCGTCGTAAATGAGGGTCGTAAATGCGCATCGTCTCTCTTTATGACAGGGCCTTCCTTGACGCGCATTTGCGCGTCGTCTGAGCCTTTTACGACGCGCAATGAGCGTCGTAAAAGGCTGTTTTTTTAGTAGTGAGTAACCCGAAGAGAATGACTCACAAATTTATTCATTAACAGATTTACGTGAACTAACCTGAAAACCTTTGATATTTGGGTTTGAAAAGTAAATGATCCATAAACTATACCTATTATAGTTTATCCAAACATTTGTAATGTATCAGAACTCTTTTATGAAAACACTTTAGTGTTATAAATCCATAAACTATACTTATTATAGTTTAATATGTGCGTTCTAAATGAATGAATAATCTTATCATGAATGACTAAGTTTCAGTTTATGATGTTAAACTAACAAGGAAATACATTCAATATTTAGAACTTATTGTTATACACTTTGCTCAACATAATACAAAGTGTTATGAAAGTTATAAGTTGTTAACTAGTTTTTAACCTTTCTGCGCTGTTTTTAGAAAAAATCATACGGAGTTGAAAACAGAATCTGTAAATTCTGAGAGTTCCTAAAATGTGTCTAGTTTACTCATAATTTTTATCATGATTTTTGGAAATCTTTAACGTGTGTTAAAATGTCCATATTCACAGACTAGTCCAGATTTGTTCTTGAAATGATAGGCTGTTTTGCAAAAATCACCATAAATTGTAGAAAAATTGTATGGAGATGTGCAAGTAATAATTTTAAAGCTAAGAACTGGAACTACTTTCACCTAAAACAGTTTTGAAAACTAAAATGTTTAAGTTGTCCAAAATAGTCCGTGAATGGAGTCCAACTTTTCTGATGAAAGCTGTTAGAAAAGTTTAGTTATGTTCTTAGTGTTTTAACTTGTATCCCCCCCCCCCTAAAAACTTAAGAAAACATGAAAATATATGGGTATGAACTCATCTTGAGTGATTTCAGTAGATGATTGTTGAAGAATGGAAGTGTTTAACTCAAGAACACTTGAAAGATCACTTGGAGATTCGAAGATCTAACATGAATGTGATGATGTTTGTGTAAGGAATCGATGATTGGAGTAGAATGAAGTGTATTAATCACAAGAAGGATGAATTATACTTACCAAGAGTGGGAGAACACTTGATGATCAGCCTTGGAATCTCGAATTAGAGAGAAAAAATTTGAGAGAAAAGTGGAGTTGGATCTTTGGTGAAATGAGAGAAATGAGGAGAGAGGATAGATGTTCCAGCCCTAAGGACATGGGGAGGGCTGGTAAATGAGTGGAAATGACATTGAAGTGACCTAGGTAAGGTGGGGAGGTGTGGCTGGTCATAGAGTGGGTGTGGGGGTGGTTGCTTGTGTCATAAGGTAAAGCAAAGTCAACACTCAACCTTGTACTTCACCCACTCATTTCTTGGATAATATTTATATTAAAAACGTGGGGAATTAATGATTTATGGGTTTTAATTGTTAAAATAAGGTTTTGGGTGAAAATCCCACGTTAAAACAATTAAAAACGGGCCTAAAACACAAAACTAGTCGAAAACCGGGTGAAAATGAGCCTCCTGCGAGACCTCTCGGTCCTAGGTCGAGGTTCGGTCCCTTCTGTTGTTGAGCCGAAGGTGAAATGGAGCGAACAGGGAGTAAGAGGCGAAGGTGAAGGTGGCTTCGGTCCCCTGGTGCAAGGTTCGGGCCCGAGAGGACCCTTTGGGTTCGGTTCATTTCGCTTCTGTTGTCTTCGCTTCTGACAAGTTCGGTTCCTAAGAGGGGTTTCGGCTCCTTAAGAGGGGTTACGGATCCTTAAGTCTATTTTATCCGTTTTTACCCCGTTTTAAGTGGTTTTTGACCCGATTAAGGGTCGGAATGACCCGAATGACTTCAAAAAGTTACGGTAACTTTTGAGAGAGATTTGGGAGAGATTCTCGATAAAGAGAGATAGAGTGAAAACGATTGAGAGAGGTTTCGTGTGTGACATTTGTGAGTGTCCGACTTCGCAACGCAAGGTCCGTAAGTCCCGTTAAGCCATGTTCAAGGACCTTACACACTCCCGATGAGTATGCAACATTGTTTTATTGGTTTAGTTCATTGTCTAGCACTAAGGCTAAGGAAAATTAAACACACAAATTTTCCAAGTGATATTTTCTCATTAAAATAGTGAGTTATACAGTAATTACATAACACAACCCTAATATACAAGGTTTAATTGAGTTGACCGGTTTGACTCGATAACTTTGTTCGACTTTGACTTGACCCGAAATTGACTATTGTCACAAAGAGGCTATAAGGTCCTTTAAATAGGGCACAAGCTCGAGGATTTAGGGTTTCATTCGTCAGCACAGACTCGTCGAGTCCACCCTTACCGAATCGTCGAGTCCCTTCATTTAATAGTCAGCGAATCGCGATCCTACTCGACGAGTCCAAGCATCCACTCGTCAAGTCCCTCTCTAATCTCCAAAAATAAATAATAAAATATAATACCTGGAAATCCGGATGTTACATTGTTTCGTTCGTTTGATCTCTCTGTCCATGATTTCAACCGGTTCTTCCACGAAGTTGAGATTATCGTTGATTTCAATCTCATCGAGAGGGATCATAAGGGTCTCGTCAGATAGACACTTTTTAAGGTTCAAGACGTGGAAGACAGGATGAATGTTGTTAAGCTCTTGTGGTAGACGAAGTTTCTATGCTACGATACCGATCCTAGCAAGGATCTCGAATGGTCCTTCTGGTCGAAAATGTGTTGCAGGCTTTTATAGTCAATGAAGATAGTGCACTCGGTTCCGTAGAGATAATGTCTCCATGTCTTAAATGCGAAGACCACTGCTCCCAATTCCAGGTCGTGCGTTGTGTAGTTGACTTCGTGTGCTTTCAGCTGTCTTGAGGCATAATCAATGACTTTTCCCCGCTGCATGAGCACACAGCCTAGGCCCTGATTGGATGCATCACAATAGGCAACGAAGTCCTCCGTCCTTTCGGATAGAGACAATATAGGTGTGCTGCATAGGGCCCGCTTCAACGATTGGAACGCAGTGTCTTGCTTTTCACTCCAACAAAAGGGTACGCCTTTCTTAGTCAGAGTGGTTAAGGGTTTGACAATTCTGGAAAAATTATGGATAAATCTGCGATAATAGCCAGCGAGACCCAAGAATTGAAGGATTTTTGTGGGCGTCTTTGGTGCTGACCAGTTCTCTTTCGCTTTGATTTTAGAGAGGTCCAGGTGTATGCCTTCCTCGCTTACCACATGACCTAGGAAGGTTACTTTTCGAATCCAAAATTCGCACTTGGAGAATTTCGCGTATAGCTTCTCCGCCCTTAGAGTTTCCAACACCAATCTCAAGTGTTGTCGGTGTTCTTCCTCACTTCTAGAACAGACAAGTATATCATCGATGAACACGATTACGAACTTGTCCAGGAAGGAACGGCACACCCAATTCATCAGGTCCATGAATACTGTCGGTGTGTTGGTTAGACCGAAGGGCATTACTACAAATTCATAGTGACCATAACGAGTCTGAAATGTTGTATTAGGAACATCACTCTCGTGGACTCGCAGCTGATGGTACCCTGATCTTAGGTCTATTTTGGAGAAGTAGCTAGCTCCTTGAAGTTGATCGAATAGGTCGTCGATTCGAGGAAGAGGGTAACGGTTTTTGACAGTGAGCTTGTTCAGTTCGCGGTAGTCAATGCACATCCGAAAAGATCCATCCTTCTTTTTCACAAATAAGACTGGGGTTCCCCAGGGTGAGGAACTCGGTCTGATGAATCCTTTGTTGAGCAACTCATTGAGCTAACTGGATAAGTCCTGCATTTCTGTCGGCGCTAAGCGGTATGGGGACTTAGCTACGGGGGTAGCTTGGGGGATTAAGTCGATTTGAAACTTGACTTGGCACTCGGGAGGGATTCCCAGGAGCTCTTCGGAAAAAACATCAGGAAAGTTGCAGACTTCGGGGATGCTCTCATGGTCTTTAACTTCCTGTTTCTCGCTAACGACATGAGCTAGGAATGCATGACACTCATTTCGTAGAAATTTTTGGGCTTTGATGCACGAAATGATACGAAGGTTTGAGCTGAGTTTATCACCATAGATCATGAGGGTCTCACCAGAGGGAAGATTGAAACGGATAGCTTTTTCGTAACAAAGGATATCAGCACGATTGGGGCTCAACCAATCCATTCCGATGATGACATCGAAGCTTTTTATGGAAACTAGCATAAGGTCGATGGGAAAGGAATGATCGTTTAGGGTAACGGTACAGCCCACGAATATGTCGTTAGTTCTCTCTTTCTCACCGTTAGCCATCTTGCCGGTAAATGTTTCGGTTAAAGGTTGGGGTTTATGTTTGAGAAGATGCTTGAATGCATGAATAACAAAACTTCTCTCCGCACCATAATCGAAAAGAGTGCATGCATAAGAGTTCTCAAGTAGGAACGTACCCGTAACAACGGTAGGGTCAGTAACTGCCTCCTGTTGCCCCATAGATAGTACTCTCCCTGTGCTACCAGTTGTTGTTGCCTTGGGACAGTTTCTCTTATAATGCCCGACTTCTCCACAGCCATAACAGGCTTGACTAATACCTGCTCCAGAGGCCTGATTGGTTGGTTGGGCTGGTGTTCTGCAACCTCGAGCCTAGTGACCCTTCTTACCACAGTTGTTGCAGAGCATTTCACGGCATGGGCCGGTAATGCGATGATGATAACTACACTTGCTACACAAAGGGAAGGTACCAGTACATCCACTGGTAGGTGCTTGAGTTGCGAGCACAGTGGCAGGAGTAGTAGCAGCGTGAACTGCCACCGTATGTTGTTTCTTGGAGGGCTCCTACGAAGATTGGCCCTTTTGCTGCTTCCAAAACTTTCTTTTCTCGTTGCTGCTTTTCGTTGGTTCGAGAGCGGCTGTCACTTTATCAAGATCAATCCCATGATCTATGAGATTCTACACCAGGCACTTGGTGCTATCAAAAGTGATTGGCCTGGCAGCTAAGACATTTCCTTGAGTTGGGGGAGTCAATCCCCAAATGTATCTCTCTATCTTCTTGCTTTCCGGGGTGACCATTCCCAGGCAAAGAAGTGCTACGTCTTAAAACCTAGAAGTGTAGGCAGCAATGTCGGAACCCTTCATCTTCAAGTACCATAGCTCGTGCTCCAGTTTCTGCATTTCGCCCCGTGGGCAGTACTCAGCAAGCATGAGATCTTTCAAGCTCTCCTAACCCATAGCATTCGCTACTTATAGGGTTAAGGATTTGACTCGACCATTCCACCAGGTCCAGTGCTCTGTTGGTGAAAGTGCAAGTGGCGAATTTCACCTTGCTGACTTCAGAATAGGAACAAATACCGAAGATAAATTCGATCTTTTCGAACCATCGAGTCAAGGCAATAATACCTCCATTTTCGTCAAAAGATGTGGATTTTACATTCATGAAGTCTTTATAGGAGCACTCCTTCTGGTGTCCCTGACTCCCTTCATGATTCTGGGGATGAATACCACTCCCCGATCCACCAGAGCCGCCAGAATTTATCTGTGACATCGCGGCAGCCACAGCAGCAGTAACAACTGCGTGAAACATAGCAGGATTGAACTGAGGAGGTGGTGGTGGCGTTGGTTGAATGGAGGAAACAGGATTTTCCCCACGAAAGAGTTGTTTACAACTGTATATGGTGTTTATGGCCGTGAACAAGGTTTGTGGCCGTGAATGGAGTTTACGGCCGAGAACTGGGTTTACGGTCGTGAACTGAGTTTGCGGCTTTTGAAGATCTGAAGGATTACGGCCGTAAAATCAAGAACAAATGTGCTTGTTTTCGCCGAAAAAGTGTTCCAGATGCTCCAAAACGGCCCCAAATGACGATTTCCAACGTCTTTCGGGTGAAAGGAGGGCTTTATGGTGTTTACGGTCATGAGGTTTAGAGAGAGAAAGTGGGTGTTTCCGGCCAAGAAGGTTCAAATTAGAGTGGGGGTCCAGTATTTATAGGTTGGGGGTTTGGTCAGTGGTGGGGTCCACCTGGCACCGACCGTAAATAGGTTTACGGTCGTACACGAGTTTACGACCGTAAACTCGTCCTGGCCATGAGCTCGGTGATTTTCACGGAAGTTCAAGTTTTTCGCGTGATTTCCGGTTTATTCCGAATCATATAAAATACATATTATTTATTTAAAAATGTAAAGCCTTTCCCAAACCAAGAAATTTAATAGAATTTAATAAAAACTCAAAGTTTATTAACGGAAAGTGGGTAAGGATAACGGAAAAAGTTTCGGGTTGTCACAGGTGCTGCCCTGGCCTTCTCTACTGTAAGTTAGAAGGCGCGTCCCCGAGCCCTCGGGGTGCTGCTCTACCTTGACTCCCGTCAGTAATCCTCAGTGTAGCCGGCGCTGGAGCCTGCGCCGGCCTGGCAGCTAGTTGTGGACAGTTGGTCTTCACGTGACCAACCTGATGGCAATAGTAACAGATCCTCAAATCCTGAATCGGGGCTGTCTGAAGACAATCCCTCGCAAAATGCCCCTCCTTGCCGCATTTGCAGCACGCACTGCTCGACCTACAAACCCCCGAGTGACCATTCCCGCACTTGCCACAAGTGCAGCCCTGCAGTCCTCCTGACCTGGAATCAGCAGTCTTAGACCGCTTTGGCGCCGACTGTGACTACATCAGGGTCTGCCTCTGCTCTATTAGTTGTAACTTAATCAGAGTAAGACCCAGTCATCAACCTCCACCAGTCCTTTGCCCTAGACCTCAGCAGGTTTAGGGTACATCTGACCTTCTGGTCAGTAGGACACGAGCATGTGAAGAAACACCCCTCCACTTCTGGAAAACCACCTCATGGCTCTGATCGAATCCTGAGTCGCATAAAATGTCGGGGGCTTTGTGTTATCGAAGTCCCGATACTGAAAATCCCGACCAGCTCCTCCCCTTGTCACCGTTACAGTTGTTGTAGTTGCTGCGACAGCCGTCTCAGCAATGGCTGCATAGCGCTCATCAAAGTACTCAACCATGGTGGTCTTAATAGATCTAAACATCTCCAGTAGCTGTGCTCGGAACACAGCAACAACATCTCATCCGACCTCATTTGACCAATGACCTCAGGCACTGTCGGTCCCTCCTACCCGCCATCTCCTGATCCTGATCCAGATCTAGTCACAAAGCGTCTCGTAACCACCATACTGAAAATACACCAGGAAGATATCAGATAATCCGCATAAATAATGGGGAACCAACTCCCAACTAAACCCTAGGGGTTGTGACTTCCTTGCTACGCGTATGGGTCATGCGCTTTTAGTAGTACATGCACATACTACCTTCCACACCTACCCATATTTGTCTCAAGTATCGTCACAACGCCCTAACAATATACATAAACATGGTGAGTGCTCAATCCTCACTGTTATAGGAATGCTAGATATCTCATAGCTAGCCTACCGGCTTCGCACAACCCACCCATGAAACTTCCACCAACCCTGCAGCACTTGTGTATGCTAACCATACATAACGTTGGACCCTATAGACTTTCGAATACTTGATCCTACCCTAAGCCCTTCATCAAACAACAACAGGAAATAAGGCCAAACCAAACATTCTCAAGCTATAAGATCTTAATTATGTACGGCAGTGATGCATACACTAAGCAGCTACACTAATGATGTCAATTTCATATAAGGAACAACCCTAGGCTATCAAGCATCATATAATCAGACAATTATATCATGCAATTCTTGAAGATCCCTAGCCAAATACTAGCATGTTGTTCTAACATATCACAAAATCAAATAATCCATAAGGTATTTTGGGGTCTACTTAGTGGCTCCGGCTGATTGTACACTTGCATCCTCCTTTAGTATTTTGAAAACCATTTGAAAAATCATTTTAAATTCTTGTCCTTAGTTTGAGACTGGAGACACGTGAGTGTTCCCTCCAATTCAATCAAACCAAGGCTCTGATACCAACTTGTAACACTCATAAAAATCAAGCCAATTCAAAACTTTTTAAATCATTCAAAAACCGATAATTATTACAAATATGTTTTCAAAATGGTTTAATGTCATAGTATCCCAAAATCAAATCATAAAAACATAAGGAGGTGAATGATCATGCATTCGCCTTCCCGCTATCATCAGAAGTACCTGAAACAAAATCAACAACTGTAAGCCTGAAGCTTAGTGAGTTTCCTCAAAATACCAATGCCATAGAATCATAGTCATATCATATAAACAAACAACATGCATAATGAGCCATCAGCCTGACTAGACCGCCTCGCAAGCCATCAGTCTATCTGGACTGCTCTCAGAGCCTTCGACACATCTGGACTACCTCTCAGGGCCATCAGCCTATTTGGACCACTCGTCGGGCCTTCAGCCTGACTAATATGCCATCCCAGGTCTGTAGTCCATCCGGTCCACCTAGGGTATGTTGGCCTTCAGCATAAAGCAGGCCTGCCTCAACCCAACCCCAATCAAACAATCATGTGCACATAAATATCATACGCTAACATGTATATAACAGCCAAACCGATCTAACAGATCACTAATCATAGCAACATCTTATAACTAGGATACCAACCTAACCGGTCACTAACATAGCAACATCCTATAACCAGGATACCGACCTAACTGGTCACTAACGTAGCATTATCCTATGTACCAGGATACCGACCTAACCAGGTCGCTAAGCATATCACCATCCTAATTACCAGGATGTAAATCAATAAGCATATCATGCAATAAACCCGGATACAAATTCGAAAAGGGCCGACATTAGTGCCTTCGACCCTGTTAGTATAATGAGGACAACTCACCTCAAAAGTAGCTTGGGATGATAATGTCAAACTCCTCTAAATATAGCTCCAAATCCAACACCTACATCCACCAATGATCCACTTCAATAAATTCCCAAATTACTAAAATACCCCCAGAAGTTAAACTGGTCAATCCTTGGTCAAAGTCAAAGTCAATGGTCAAGGTCAACAGTCCATGTTGACCCAACTCGTCGAGTGCAGCTTAATGAATCGTCAAGTTCCTCCAGAATTTGAGAAATCGTGAAAACCCTAGTTGACTCGTCGAGTCCATGCGGTGTCCAAATGTCAAAAAAACCCTAACTGACTTGTCGAGTCGTCTCACTGACTCGCCAAGTCCATGCAGAAACTAACAACGACCAATCTTCATCTGACTCGTCGAGTTGACCATGCAACTCGTCGAGTCCCTTAATTCCATTTCTTATTCACACATTTTTAAGCTACCCCAAAGCTCCAAATTGCATATCTAACCTCCTAGGGCATGGTTTCCACGTAAAGTTGCAAACTTTATGTACATGCAAGGTCCTAAATGCCAAGACCAAGCTAAGAGAAAGGTTTAAACCAAAGAGAAGGGCCCAAGCTTGCTAAATCTAATACCTTTATGACTATAGGAACTTAAAGGGGTCCAGATTTGAAGTTACAACTTCAGATCATGCCCAATACTCAAAATAACCCACAACCAACTAGAAAATGGCCCTAAACCTTTTCATGAAGAGATCTAGCTAAAGATAAGTCAAGGTAACGACTTGTTACCTTCAAAATGATTCCAAGATGAAGTAGAGTCAGACCCACAAGCTTCTTTTTGCTCCAAGCTCCTTAGACTTCAAGCCTTCTTCACAAAATCCACCTTCCAAGCTTCTTAACACACAAAAAAATGGAGAGTATGTGAGATTAGGGTTTTATGAGATCAAGAGGGGCGATAAGGGAGGCTGAGGGAGGCTAATGACTCTTTAAATAGGGTGCAAAACCCTGGAAATTAGGGTTTCATTTTTCATCTCCTACTCGTCGAGTTGGGGTCCTCCAACTCGTCGAGTAGACCTCATAAAATCGCGGCCTGAATCGTTTCTACACTACAAGTTGGGGAATCCAACTCGTCGAGTAGGTCTAAGAACATGACTATAAGCTTTAAATATTTATGCCTGGGAGTCGGGATGTTACATCATGGTACCTCTTCTTCCTCATCTCCTCATTCGCAGCATACTGCGGAACCAATATGGCCTTATCCCTAAATTTGGCAATGACCCTCACCACAGTGTCAATCGTTTGGCGAAGGTCCTGAAACTCCCTCACCAACTTTTTCACCTCGATAGGTGGTGCAAACTCAGCCCTAAACCTAATCACAAACTCATCCCAAGTAATCGTCTCAATGACCTTGCCCCCTAAAGCAAAATCTAACTTCTCCCACCAGTCATGAGCTGTGTCGTTCAGAAGACAAGATGCAAATCTGACCTTCGACCCGTCGGGGAAGAAGCTCGTCCAAAAAGTGTTCACCAAGTCTGCTAACCACTTCCTACTAGCAATCGGGTCCTTCTCCCCAAAGAACTCAGGAGCCCCACAAGAATAGAACTTACGGAAGGACAGAGTATGCGCTCCCATAATAGCCATAATCTTGGTGTGAAATGCTCCTAGATGCTCATCCATATTCTCTATAATCCTCTACTTGACCGAACCAAAGATCACAGGAGTCTGCTCCAAAATACCGCGGGTGATCTCCAACAAAATTAACTCCCGCATCCGCTCCTCAAACGGCTCAGTACCAGCACCTAAGCCTGAACCAGAACTGAACATCCTCCACGTGTGCTCATCAGCATACTGAAAAGCAATCAAACATTGATTAGAAAATACTCAAAGAACCCTCATCTTACATGCTTCCTAGAATCTTCAAGACTTTCCTCAATTCGAGTACAAATCATGTGTTTTTAGTAGTACAAGCCATATACTACCTTCCACACCTATCCATACTCTCATCAATAATTATTTCGAATCCTCTAAGTCACCTTCTCAAACTCGTACTCTAAGTACCCTGCTAAACAGCGCATCCAAACCTACTACAACACTTCTAAGGCTCTCCTAGGTTCCTCACTCACCTTGCCATCAGTTGCTGAAGAACCTCTACTAATGTCAATTAACTACTTCATGAATATAATTACTTTCAACAAAGCTTAGATAATCCTTCGACTAAAAGACTCAACCTACAACGGTTAGACTAAAACGAGAGTTGCACAATAAGGCCAAGTCAATCACCCTAAGATTATTTAACCCTTACTGCATGTTACTTAACAATTTCATGTAATAATTAGCTCACATAAATATGAGTTCCACAAAGTGTCACAACTAGAAATTTTGTGTCTTGTAATCACTACACTCAAGTAAAATGTAGAGTCAAAAACTTAAGAGCATGTATGATGCTTACTCTATGACAACAAAAATTTCAATCCAATACACCATTCAAGCACTTCAAATAGTCAAGAAGTAATTGGAAACCCTAGAAGTTCGAGAAATCGTGAGACTCCACGGAGTACCAGTGTCTATTATCTCGGATAGGGACAGTAGGTTCACTTCACGTTTTTGGCAATCACTCCAGAAAGCATTGGGAACTCATCTCGACATGAGCACCGCTTATCATCCACAAACGGATGGTCAAAGTGAACGAACCATTCAAACGCTCGAAGACATGCTCCGCGCATGTGTGATAGACTTTGGGAAGACTTGGGATACCCACTTACCCTTAGTCGAATTCTCGTATAACAACAGTTACCATTCGAGCATCAAGGTCGCTCCTTTCGAAGCACTATACGGGCGTAAGTGTAGATCACCGTTATGTTGGGCTGAGGTGGGTGATACCCAACTAGCAAAAGCACATACGTCGGACAAGGCACTAACGGGACCGGAGATCATTCGTGAAACCACAGAAAAGATCGTTCAAATCAGAGCTCGATTACAAGCATCGCGCGACCGACAAAAGAGCTACGCCGATAAATGGCGAAAGCCCTTAGAATTTCAGGTCGGGGATCGAGTACTATTGAAAGTCTCACCCTGGAAAGGAGTTATTCGTTTCGGAAAACGGGGAAAACTGAACCCACGATACATTGGACCTTTCGAGATCGTCGCCCGAATAGGTCCCGTGGCGTATAAACTGCAACTACCCGCAGAGCAAAACAATGTACACCCCGTGTTCCATGTCTCTAATCTAAAGAAGTGTCTATCGGATGAAACACTCGTCATTCCCCTTGACGAGATCGAAATCAACGAGAATCTCCTGTTCGTTGAAGAACTGGTTGAAATCATGGACAGGGAGGTGAAACGTACTAAGCAAAGTCGCATCCCGATCGTGAAAGTACGGTGGAACGCAAAGCGTGGGCCAGAATTCACGTGGGAACGCGAAGACCAAATGAAGCAAAAGTACCCTCACCTATTCTAGCATTCTCAAATCTAGCTTTCAAACAGAATTTTGGGACGAAATTCCCTCTAACGGGGGGATGATGTCACAACTAGAAATTTTATGTCTTGTAATCACTACACTCAAGTAAAATGTAGAGTCAAAAACTTAAGAGCATGTATGATGCTTATTCTATGACAACAAAAATTTCAATCCAATACACCATTCAAGCACTTCAAATAGTCAACAAGTAATTGGAAACCCTAGAAGTTCTTGTGTAGGTCCACTTTGGACTAGGACTTTCTTATGGGGCCCAATGGGCCAATAAGCTTCCAATTTGACTATCTTGGGCTTAGAACCTTTAAATAGGCTCTAATTGGACCTACTTTCATTTATTTCAACATTTTGGGCCATATTGGGCCTAGAATGAAATAAATTAAATATTATGAACCATAATTAACCTAAACTAGCCCAACAAAGTATAAAAATCACACTTATATTTTATAGGGCCAACAACCATTCAACTTAACTCTAGTATGGGCTTAGGGGCAATAAAGCCCAAAAATCTTTTTCTTCTCTTCAAATTTCGGCCCAAGCCCATGAAAAAGGAAGGGTTGACTTATGCTAGGCACCTCAATATTATATTGTGGGTATCTAAGCTATTATTCATCATACATCCAAGCCTTACTCACATTCCCATGCACACTCTCTTCTCCCTCTTTTTCCTTTGGCCGAGAGCAAGAAAGGAACACACACACCTCACAAAACTCTCTCTAAATTACTCAAGAATCATCCCCTCTTTCCATCCAAAAATCTCGAAAATTTGGCTTGAAGCCTAAGGATCTTCATAAAGAAATCCATCATCTAAGGTAAGTTAATGTCTAACTTATGATCTAACTCCCTCCACTTCATCAAAATCTCTTCTAAATTCATTCAATCTTGTGATCTTGCACCTTAGAAGCTCCTTAAACTCGAGATCTTCGGTTTTTATAAGTTTTGTGGGGGGGGGGGGGAATACAAGCAAATGTGTAGATCTATGAGTATATGTATGCTTTCTATAATTTCTATGTTTATTTACATGTTCTTATGTGATTATGGTGTTGAAACTAGTCAAAAAGTCCTTAAAATCGAGATTTCCATTAGGATGTATGAAACTCCTTGGGCTAAAAATCCCATTTTTGGACTCAAAATGTTAAAAATATAAGGTTAAAGGGCCCAAAATGACAAAATACAAATTCTGATGGATGAAATGAGTCAAAACAGTTTCAACAATGTATTTTTCTGGAAATATTCTCTTTGAAGGATTAAATGTGAAATTTTTAAGCATAATGGGCCAAAAATGAATTTTTCGGCCCAATAAAGCCCAATTTGCGAGATTTTCAAATTAGAGGGGCTGAACTGTATTTTTCTGTAAAACAGGGGACTACTAGTGCTCCAAGTCCATTTCAAGGGTTAAAAATGCTTTTCATATTTAAAAGGGACCAAAGATGCAAAAAATTTCTACTTTGGGCCAAAAGTGTAAAAATTGCGAAAATAAGGGTTTCAGCCGAGAAAATTTCATTTGAGGGACTAAAACTGTTTTTCAAATAACTTTGAGCTGAAAAATACCTTTTCTACAAGTTTTGATACTAAAGTGTCAAGAAAAATGGTTTAAGGACTAAAATAGAAATTCTTGTATACAAAGGGTCAAAAGTGTAAATTTATCCAAAAGAAAGGGGCTGCAAAAATGTAAAATTCTAATGTTTTAAACAATAAATCCGACATGATGAAATACTAGTACCTCGACTATCGCCGAAATATAATACACCTTCAACACCAAAAATCGTTATCAAACGAATTGATTCGGTCTCGAATCAATAATGAATCCGAAATTACTAACACGACGATACTTCAATACACACGCGGAAATCTCAGGAATTCAATACACACGCGGAAATTTCGGGAAGTCAATACACACGTGGGAATACACCAGACGTCGATACACCGTCTTTGGGCCCGAAAGTTTCAAATCGTGTTTGTTGGGCCTAGCTAGCCCAATGACATGATCTTTAGGCCCGAAGGAAACTCGCTTACATGTAGTTGGGTCTTATATGACCTAATCCCGTGTAAAAGGACTTTTATAGGCTTTGTGTTGTTGGACCCCAAGGGCCCTCTGGTGCTGCTAGTAAAGTCGAGAATTCACCAAATGCGAGTCGGGCTAAGGGCCCTTCGCATTCACGATAGCCTTGAACGACTTATGGAAAATATCGGGGGCTTCGCACCCTCTTTTCCTCCTCGGTTGTGGGGCTATGAGAAGTCCGGGTGATTGGATTAAGTGAATAGTGCGAGCGATGCCTAAGGGATCGTTTGTATAGTTGTAAACTAGTCATTTTCATTAATGTGTGTTTATAACAATTCACAATCCATAATTAATCCAACGTCACCGGGACTCAACGAATACACCCGTCGCAATGAAATAACAAAATATAAATCATTTGATGCAAAGTATTAGGAAAACATCGGGTTTTCCTAGGGTTTTCAATTAATACACCTACGAGTTACATACCGAGTTTTACAAATTGTACTTTTACATTTATAGAAACAAACAAGCATACTTACGGATCTTCACACTTTTTATACTATGCTCTTTTCAGAAAATATCGGATTTTCTGGTGATTTTCAAAACAATACAAACCACTATATTTCAAACATTACTTATGAACTCACCAACATTTCATATGTTGACGTTTTTCAAAATACTTGTATTCTCATGTAACAGGTAAATCGAAAAGGAAAAATGTACTCGGTAACGTCTTGCTGTTTTTTTAATTAGTATCGAACAATTTACTTTTGGGCATGTAATATTATGGATCATTGTACTGAATGAAAACGCTACCAGTTGTAACATTTCAATGCTTGGTAATGTATGATGTTATGTTTCATGTATATTCATTGTGATGGTATTCAATTGAGTCACAATAGCCCTCGGACGTTTCAGCCGTCTGGTTCGGGGGTGTGACACAAAGCACAAACCAAGCAATATTCAGGCATCGGAAAATCTAACTAGTGCATCACCTAATCAGGCCATTCTATCCAACATCTGATATCCATAATAGCATGTAGCGATTCCAATTCTCATAATAGGCATAAAGGCATTTCTCCTAAGTAGACATCCTAGCATGAAACTCTGAGCAAATCCTTATCCTAACTTCTAGTATGCGATTCTCATATACTCATATCAAAACGATAAGCATAACAAAACCTTCTTATATAGGTACTTTGGGAAACCCTTACTTGAGCTCAGTTGATTGCACGCATCACACCCCCTTTTCTTTATAAAAATCTTTTTAGAAACTTGTTTTGTTTCAAAAGATTACCAATTCTTTAGTTTGAGTTTAGTCACACTCGGGAGAGTGCCTGAATCCCTCAAACCAAGGCTCTGATACCAATTTGTTATATCCAAAAAATTCAACGTAAAATTTTCATTTTTAAAACACTTAAACCAAACAATTGAGTTGTTCCAAAACTAGTTATAGAGATCTAATCATTCAAACATAAGAGTAAAATCATAAATAGTCAATGTGGAAAACACTAGGGGATGATGTGCAATCACGTCGGGCCCTTCCCTTTGCAAACAGAAGTACCTAAAACCATAAACACATAACTGTATGCACAAAGCTTAGTGAATTTCCCTCAAAATATCACATACCATAGTAGTTCAGGCCTAGCCTACATACATGCCTTTGGTCCTAGCCCACAAACTTGGGCCTAACATACATACTTGAGCCTAGCATACATACATATATGCAAGAGTCACACAGACAACTAGAATACTATAAAACATAACCAATGGGCCGACATTGTTGCCTTCGACCCACAAGAGTCACACAGATAACTGTGAGGAGACTCACCTTGCTATGGTAAACAATAGTCAACCGCTCTCACAAACCGGAACCGAGAGCCAAACACCACCAAAACAACCAAGCATGATAAATTCTTAGTCTACCAACATACAAAAATATCAAAATTCATCCAGGTCAAAAGTCACCCATCAAGGTCAACGATCAACGTCCAAGGCCAATAATCCTTCATAGCCGATTGCCACGCCGTGACCATCCCTTGGCCACGTCGTGACACACAAATTCGACCTGATCAGTCGCGAATTCCCTAATCGTCATGGTGTGGCGACCTGGTTCTACATCGTGGGGGATGGTCTGAATGACTAAATTGAATTTAGTTATTTATGCTCCATTCCAAGGGCTCAAACTCACAGATCAACACCTTATCAGAGTCTCATTGGATAAAGTTTCCAACTTTAGCCCATAAGACACCCCAAAATGACAAGATCACCAAACCTAGATTCTTAAAGTCCAAAAGAAGCATATCTTAGTGCAACGCCCCAAATTTCAACCCTAAAATTTTCAAATTAAAAACTTTAAGTGTTTATTCAATACACAACTACATGATCTTAAAACATTTATCAGAGTATCATAAAAGGTTATCATGTGCACAAGTCCCCCATTGATGCGATGCAATCGAGCCGTGCCCCTCATTTATATAAGAAAACCTGAAACATGTAAACCATAAATCGTAAGCACAAAGCTTAGTGAGTTCCTCAAAATACCACACACAACACAACATAAGTAAACAACTATGGGTTATCCAAAACTAGCTAGATCTAACAAACACGTCATCAAGATTCAAACTTTATACCTTTAGAAGAGAGATCAAGGTGAATAAAGTCTGGATCTACAAGCTCCAATGCAAACAACATTTATCCAATGAGCTCCTTCTTCTCCAAGATGCACTAAGAACACTTCAAAGCACTCAAAACACCTTCTTTTGCTCAAAAGGCTCAAACTAGGGTTAGGGTTTTCATGGGAGAATGTTGGAGAGGTAGAGGCTGAAAATGTAATGGTTTTGGGGAAGTTAAGGAGCATAAATAAGGCTCAAACCATGAAAATAGAGTTTGGGCGCTGATCACGTATGCCTAACGTACTCAAGATGCCCTAGTATGCCCATCGTACTCCCCGTACGCCCAACATACACAGCTTAACCCAAAACTGTCCAAACTTCAAACGGTCATAACTTCTTCATTTCAACTCTAATTTTGACGATCTTTATATCCACGGGATGGTATTGAGGAGCTCGACAACCATATGTAATTACTTTTTACTTAAAACACATCGAACTAAAATTCATAATTCATAAAAGAAGTCTGAAACACTACTTTTCCCATTTTACCCTTTGACTCCAAAGCACAAACCGAACTCTTGGATCACATAATCTACATTGCCTGTATCCGAATGGGTCTAACCCTCTCTTTCCTAAAGCCTAGATCCTTATGATACTTGATATTCAGGTCTCAACCCCGAATTATGAAACAACTCGAAACAGGGTGTTAAACTTAACCAATAAGTCCTAGATCCTTAAGGACACAAGATCAACTTCTCTAGAAGGTTTTCCTTCCCTCCGAAGGTCACAAATATAATTTCTTTATGGACATGCATGTCATATGCATGTCTTCTTCACTTTAGGTCAAAAAGTGGAAGAAAAGGGCCAAAACTCAAACACGGACTCCAAAACACCATGAAACTCCAGATCTATAAGATATGATACCAAAGGGACCTCTAGGATCCATAAAGTTTCCAACTTTATGGAATTCTACAATTCCAATTATCCTAACAAGGAGAATAGGGGACAAAACCTTAGATTCATAAACATAGAAGCATAAAGCTAGGATCTTGAACACTCACTAAGAACCAGAGATGTCCAAGAGAGATCCTCAAGTTGGCCAAGATGGACCACAATCCTTCCCAAAACTTCTTTTTCCTTTAAAAGTAACCAAAAACTCCCAAAATAAGCTCACACTTACAAGGAGGGTTAGGGTTAGGGTTTCCGAAACTTGAGGGTGATTGAGGTTGATAAGGAACCCTAAAAATGACTTAGAGGGATTTAAATACAAAGCAAACACTAAAAGAATCATGAGCTTGGGCCAGAACAGCTGCCATGCTGTGCCGATCCAATAACACACGCGATCCGTTAAACAATTGCCACTCTATGGCCCTCCTTGGCCACATTGTGGTACATGATTTCCTCCAAAACTTCATATTTGGTCCCTGATAAAAGTAAGCTTAGCTAATCTGGAACATGGGTGTTACAATTGCATTAGCCGACAATGTCGATCCAATAACTTTCACGTACTAATTTCATAACTGCCGATCCAATAACACGCGTGAAAGTTATGAATGTTTAAAGTTGGGACATCTTTTATTTTTCACCGAGTAGTCTACTTTAGAGACTAAAAAAATATAATTTTCTGACATCTAAATTTGAAATGTTATATGTGTGATACGTAATCTTTGTTATAAAGAAAACAATGAAAAAAATATTCGGGTTAAACGGAGTTCGTACGAACGCTTTCGATAATATTAAAGTTCAAAGTTGAACCTGATTTTTACAGATGATGGATTTAGATAATATCAATGTTTTAAAAACCGTTTTTTTAATTGAACCGGTCGGGTGACGTTTTACGGTTCAACCGGTTTAACCGGTTCAACCGGACGGTCAAACCGGTGTTATATTTTTATATGTTTTTAATTATCCTGCATATATTGATTACAAAACTTATCATATTTTTAGTATTACAAATGTAAATAGAATGCAACATATAAAAACAATCATTATAGAAGTCAAAATCAAACAAAGAAGCCTAAAACAAACACAAAAATCAAAAAATGTCCAGTTCAACCCGATCCATTCCGATTCAATTTAACCGGTTGAACCGGTTTTTTACCAAAACCGGCCGGTTCAATCCGGTCAGGAAATCATTATAAAACCGGTCCAAATCGAACCGCCCTCACCTCCGGTTCCCGGTTCGACCGGTTCAACCGGCCAGTTCGAACCGGTTTTTAAAACACCGGATAATATCAACTTTTGGCATTTTGCTAATTTAAACTATTTTTTGAAAATTGGTATGTGGGATTAACCTAATTTGTTAATATTTTTTCTAAAATTTTAGTTGGGTGTAGTTGATATTTTATATTATTTTTTAATAAAAATATGTGTAACTACAAATTGTATTCTTCAAAGTCGTTCTAAAATATAAAACTAATGAATCAATTCTAAAAAAATAAAAATAAATGATGAATTACTCGAATTAACGATCCAAAAATAATATAAAAAAGGGAAGAGGCACGGCGGGAGGGTTTCAAGTAATCAAGTTGCAGTAGAAGGAATACCGAAAACGTAAATCATGGGATGGGCAATAGCTTTGCACGGCGGAGCCGGCGATATTCCGGTCGATTTACCAGCTGAACGCCGTGAACCTCGAGAAGCTGCCCTCCGCCGTATCCTTCAGATCGGTGTCTCCGCTCTTAATGCCAAATGCTCTCCCGTAGATGTCGTTGAACTTGTGGTATTCTCCTTCACTTCATTTAAATTACTCTTCCAGTTGCATAATTGTTGCTCTAAGCGGTTTATGTTCTGTTCATATCATCTCTATGATCTCTTCTGAGCTTCTCCTCACGCTAGCTATTCGATGATGCCAATTCTACGTTTCTGTTGGATTTAATTAATTTTCACTTCGCAGAAGAGAGATGATCCTGAGACGTCTGAATAAATTTTTTTCATTAACAGTACTCTGTTGTTTATAGCAATGATAATTAATAATTAGCTTGTTTTGTTGTCTTAATTCTGAGAAGTTTATACGAACTATTCTCATGTCAATCACGCCTCTAACTTCACAATTATGGCTGTAAAAAGTCCATCCATGTTCATATCATTTCTATGATCTTTTCTCAACCTTTATCCGTGCTCTTGTGCTTAGAATATGATTACCTTGAATCTAGTCCAGTTCAATCGAATGAATTTTCAGCATGTTTAAGAGAAATTATTGAAATTCTAACTCTATGCTAGGAACGACTGAGACATCTAACTGATTATTCATTATTTTAACAATACTTTGTAATTGATTCCAATGATAGTTGGCAGATACCTTGTTTTGTTGTGTTACTTGATTGCGACAAGTTTGCACATTAAAATATCCTCATGATTTCTTCATTTCTTAACTTGTTTGAGTGTTGATTTGTATGAGGAATTTATGAAACACAATCATACTCCTGATTCCTGTAACCCCTTGTATTGTAATTTGTAGGTATGTGAACTGGAAAACTGTCCAGACTTCAATGCTGGTAAAGGATCTGTTCTAACCACCAATGGAACAGTTGAGATGGAAGCTTGCATCATGGATGGAATTTCAAAAAGATGTGGTGCAGTTTCTGGTGTCACAACAGTTGTCAATCCCATCTCTTTAGCCAGAAAAGTCATGGAAAAAACTCCTCATATTTATCTTGCTTTTGATGGAGCAGAGTCCTTTGCAAGAGAACAGGTTTCCTTTCTTTTCTTTCATTTTTTTAATCACCATCATCATATGAAACACTCCAAAATGATTCGAATCCCACAGTTTTTATCTGATTCTATATCTTTTGTACAAAATTACTTTTGTTAGGGGCTCAAAACTGTAGATAGGAGCCATTTCATCACCCCTGAAAATATCCAGAGATTAAAGCAAGCAAAAGAATCCAACAGAGTTCAAGTATACTCATTTCCTCTCACTTCTTCACTTGATTTAAATTCAAATAACATACAAATTACTTTCAATTATTTGATTTAAGTTTAAACAAATAAAAGTATGTTGATACTCCATTTATTTAATTTTAAATTGAAAACAAATTCTTGTAGCAAGACTATACACAACCTATTAAAACACCAGATGAGAAGGTTCCTGACGACGGGGATAGCAAACTTGGAACCGTCGGATGTGTGGCGGTGGACGGTCTCGGCAACCTAGCCGCCGCCACTTCCACCGGCGGTCTGGTCAACAAAATGGCGGGAAGGATCGGAGATACGCCCATCATCGGTGCAGGGACCTACGCGAATAAGTTGTGTGCCGTTTCTGCAACCGGCAGAGGTGAAGCTATAATCCGGGACACGGTGGCGAGGGATGTGGCGGCGGTTATGGAGTATAAAGGTTTAGGTCTGAAAGAGGCGGCGGCGTATGTTGTACATGAGGTTACGCCGATGGGAACCACCGGCTTGGTGGCGGTGTCTGGTGGTGGTGAGGTTGCTATGCCTTTTAATACGACGGGTATGTTTAGGGCTTCGGCTACTGAAGATGGGTTTATGGAGGTTGCAATTTGGTGATTGGAGTGATCGATCTCATCTTATGTTATTTTTAATGTGTGTTAATCACTTAGTGGGATAGTTATATTTGTCTTAATCTATTAAGATATTAATCTTTTCCCCGTTTGTTTTTTTTTTCTGTCTTAATTTCTTTCCTGATAAATTTAATAAATATTTTTAAATTTTATAGATAAATTAGTCATTTGTTCTAGCAACTTTATTCATCCAAAAAGACAAACATAATTGAGTAATCTAACCCTTTTCTTGGGTTTTTTTTCTAAATATAATTTTTTATTGCAAAATAACCACATATTCCGGAATGGGTTGTTCCGGAACGAAATCCGGATTATTTTTCGGGTGACCCGATCCATTTCATTGGATCCGAAATACCTATTATGGTCTTCTAGATAAGCCTCATATGTTTCGGAGTGAGATTTTGAATTTCAAAAGACAAAATTGCAAGAATGGTCCCTGTGGTGTGTCAAAACTAGCAACTTTGGTCCAAAATAGGTTTGGCTCGCAAGAATGGTCCAATAGTTTTGTTTTGTTGCGAATTTAGTCCAATTTCCTATGAACTTTTTTATAATGACGAATTTGCCATTTTTAGTTTTATTTTCTTAATTCTTTTTATTGCATAAATCAGAAATAGAAAAGAGAAATAAAAATACACACCTCATCCCTCCTTCCTCTCTTTCTCTTTCTCTCTCTAACGCATTTTCATTTTACAAGAACACACGCTGCCGGAAAAATTAGATCAGTTGGAATCTTCTCGTCGGACCGCCACCCTCTGCCACAGTAGCCACCATCTAGATGGAGTCACCACCCGCTCATCTCTCTTCCTCCCCCGCTTCAGTTTTTAGCAGGAGAAACCCTAACTCCAGTTCTTTGTTTACAGATTTGTGGTTCATTAGACCACCGTCGGCGCCACCCCTTAGATGTTTAGGTCTCGTCAGCCATGAACTCTAAATCTTTCGGATCTCGGTTCTTCTTTTCTATCAATTCTTCTCTCGTAGCAATGGTGAGCTCAACGTGACGAAGGCTTTCAAATGGGAGGGTTTTTCAGGTCGAAGGGTTTTCAAATCGAAGGATCATAGAGGCGAAGATCTGAAGCTAACAAAGAGGGTTTTGGTGTTTCGAGTGTGAGTCCAAGATAGATCTGAAGAATTGGAGGAGCATGACGGTGGAGATCTTGAACTTTTCTTGGTGACGATTTAGGGTTTGTTAAATGGTCGGCGTCACCTCCGTACAAATGAAGACAGAGTTTGCAAAGATCCCAAACAGTAACCCACGTTGGAAACCTATTCCGGTGAGAGGTGGTGACTCCGGCTCCAGCGACTCCAACGTCTGATCGATGACTTTCTAGATCAAGATACCAATAACATCCACCCTCTTCTCCATCGATTTTGTTTTCAGAAATCGATAATCGATTTGGTTTTCATTTTTGTTTTCTGTACGTTTTCAGATTTCTAGTTCATGAGTGTTCTTATTCCAATTCGAGTGATATGGAAAAAATTGAGTTTGTAGAAAATTGGATTGTCCATGATTTAGATTGCAGATGTGAAAAAAAAATGATTATTTTGTTTTTCAAATATGAAAAAAAAAATTTGTTTTGCTGGAGTGGTGGTGGTGGTGGTTTCCGGTAGCAGTGGTGACCAGACTAGTCTTGTTGGGAATAAAGAAAGTAGGGTTACATTTTCTTTTTTCTTTTGTTTAAATTTTAATTAGAAAAATAAAAAGAAATTATAAACAAATAGAAAATTAAATAATAAGGGCAAATCCGTCATTAAAAAAGTTCATAGGAAATTGGACTAAACTCGCAACAAAACGAAACTATTGGACCATCCTTGCGAGTCAAACCCATTTTGGACCAAAAGTTGCTAGTTTTGACATACCACAGGGATCATTCTTGCAATTTTGTCTAAAAAGAATTAAGAAAATAAAACTAAAAAGGGCAAATATGTCATTATAAAAAAGTTCATAGGAAATTGGACTAAACTCGCAACAAAACGAAACTATTGGACCATTTTTGCAAGCCAAACCCATTTTGGACCAAAGTTGCTAGTTTTGACATACCACAGGGACCATTCTTGCAATTTTTTTCATTTTAAAATCCGCAATATAATTTGAGGCAACAACTTTATTCTGGAAAGACGCATTCCGATTCCGACACACAACTCCATTCTTCGACACACATCGACACCCATTTCCGCCACGGAAGACGAGCATTATGACCCCGTTATTTTACTGGTACGTTCTTCGTTTTCTCTTTTTTTTGTTTAAGGTTTCTATTTTTCTACTGTTATTATTCCTGAATTCGTATACTACCTTCGGGATGAACTGAAAATGTTCTGGAGCTTAAATTAAAGATGTCATTGTTGTATCACCAATTGAAAAGTAGTTTAGATGTTTATGTATTGTTGATTTACATCGAAAAAGTAGTGTTCCAGATCTTAAAATTTCATTCCGGAAGCCACCAGAACACGAAAAACTATTTCAGAACACGAGAGGAACATGAAGAACATATCAATAACCGCTTCTAAACAGGTCCGGAATATTTTTCATTTTCATTTTCATTTTAGAATGAAGTGATAACATTTTTCTTATTTTTGCAGCACGCCATGGTTTTTGATGCATCAATTACACTCTCGTGTAAACCCAAAATCGATGGGGAAATTCTTGCAGCATTCAGAAACAGACCTAAATGCGAGACTATGTTCCAGAATACATGTTTCAGGAGGTGTGGTGGTTATCGAGGCCAACAAAATAAATAACCATAAATCTTGTACACTAAAATAGTGTATAGTGGTAAATGGATCGACTCCACGAAGATTGATTCAATTTGTTACTTCTATGAAAATTTTTGTTATACAAATACTTGTAAAATGACAATAAAAGTAAAGTGGTGGTTTCAGTCTTTTGAAATATTTGAAAGAAAACTAGAACTAAACTTAGATTTAAATAACACAATTAAACAAAAGAAAGAATTTGATGTAAAATCAATGAGAGATAAATGATTGACCTTGGCTTTCATCACATGGACAATTAGTTGATTATCATTAGACATTATGGTGCAAGACTTATGATTTTATTTTAACGTGGCTATAGCAACCCAAGAAGCTTGAGGTCACCTAAACTTTAGTAAAATAGCTAGAGAAGCTCATAACATATTTCTTTAGTTAAAGTCACAATTTCCATTAAACATGTAATTAGTTAAAAATAACTAGCATTAAGAACCAAAAAGTCACCAAATCAAAGAGGAGTCAAATTTTTTCACTACCATGTTGGAGAAAATGTTTTTGTGGTTGTGTGAAGTGAAAACTAACACAAGAACCGCTTTTTACTTGCTAATATGAGGATCCACTACTTAATCAAGAAATTAGTAAACTAATTACCAAATATACATCTAAACTCATGAATAAATACATATAGATGGTAAGATGTTCAAATGCAAAACACTTTCATAAAAATCATCACAAGTTCATAATATTCTTCAAACAACTAAATATCCATCGATTTTACCAAAATCAACCAATATTAGTTTATCCTAGCATGGCTAAACTCATGATAACAAAAGAAAAGTTAAAAGTACCCAACATGTAGTAAGAATCAAGAGAAAAAAGATGGTGTTTTGATGTTCTTCAAGAGCTCCAAGACCTTCAAAATCTCTAGAGAAATGACCAAATTTTGGATGTGTAGTAGTGTGCAAAAGATTCACACCAACCTTCCTCAAAACAACATTCAATAAAGAATTTCGAAAATGCCCCTACATGTTTGTGTGCAGCCGCACAGCTGTACGCGGGTGGGTTGCGCGAGTGAGACTTGAATTGGGTTCCTTTGAGTTTTGATCCTCCAAAGCTTTAACCCACTAGCCCATATTGAGTCCAATCAGCTCATAGCCCATTTTTCTTTAAGTTTTCTTCATTTTAAGCCCAATTTGGCTTCTCCAAATCACCCATAGCTCACATAATCGCTTAATCAATAATCTTCACACACACAAAAATTCTTCCAACTTCGTTTAAGTAAGAGACCATCTTCTTCAATGATCCATCCATCAATAGCCCACTATATGCATCATCTCCACTAGTTATTAAGCCTATAATCCTTGTTGTCCTCCGAGTCCAATCGCCTCCCAAAGATCCCACTCTGCTAGTTTCCTTAAAATCTGCAATTATGCTCACGAAACTAAAAGTACCCGAAATAGTCATAAATAACAAAAAGGAAAATATGCATGAAGATTAGCTAAATTATGAATGAAATATGCTAAAATAAACTATAAAAAGAAGTGAATGAAATGAAACAATCAAAGTGGTTAGACATTCCTAATGTAGATGGGGATCAGTTGCTTCTACATTACATTTTTTGCCACGAAGTTATCACCGACCCCGAAGCCAAGTAACGGAAATGGTTTTTGAGATTGGGGATTACGAGCTGTCTTTTGAGAAGAAAGAATTTTGTCTCATCACCAACTTCCAGTTTGGTGACTATTTTCTTGCTTCTGTGTCCGACGTCACCTTTTGTTCCCGTGCCTTTCCTATAGTCCCGACGAATGACTCGATCAAATTACAACATGTCATAGATGTGTTTAAACAATCACTTCATAAGTTATCGAATGAGGATGCAGTCCGTGTGTGTCTTCTATACCTATTAAAGAAGGGTTTTAATGGGCGATTGGCTAAACAACTTGTTACAGAAGAGAATTTCGCTTTGCTAGCCAACCTTGATGAATTCAACAAGTATAATTTTGTCTATTTTATAATTATTGATTATAATTACACACCGTTACTAATATTTTTTTATAAATATAATTGTTAACTAATTTTTTTATGTAGCAGATGTCACACCCCCAAACCAAAATGGCGGAAACGTTCGGAGGCGGATGACTTCATGTTCAGTATCACAACAATTGCATAATACATATCAAAGTACAACAACCATGTATTGATAAAGTATAAGTTTTACATTTGTGTTCAAAATCATAGTTTACATGACAACAAAATGTATATCAAAAGTTTAAAAGACATGAGTGTATGAAGCTCCGTCTTCTCAAAACCTGTGGATACCTGCTTATTGTTTTCCTGAGAATACAAGTGGTTTTGAAAAGAGTGCCAACAATTAAGTTGGTGAGTTCATAAGCATGTTTGTAATTGAAAATCTGTCATTTTTTTCTTGAAAACATAAGTATGTTTTCCCAGAAAATCCTATATTTTCTGTTGTAAATGGTTTGTAGTTTTAATACCTTAAGACCAAAATGTATAGTTGATATTGTACTCTGGAATAATATAATGTAGTTTTAATTCACATAAAACCTTGAAATGTATGATTTCTCTGTACTAGTATAGTATTATGTAATTGTACTTGTATGAAAACTCTGTAATTATAAGTGTCTAGATTTACCAACTATACTGTTGATGTGTGTAAAAAACCAACTAGTTTTAATCCTACTAACTTAAACAGAAAGAAGAACACACAAAAGGCAGTGTACCTATCGATTAGCAGTTTAGTTCAGGTAAGTAGGGTATCGAACACAGGGAACGGTAAACAATTAAAATAAATGCTAATATTATCTAAATAAAACAAGTAATAGAAAGAGGGGTTTCTCTAGTTTTGCAAGACTAGAAACTTAAACAATTAACTAAAACTTAAACTAAGAAACTAAGAGCTAAGCAAATAAAAATCAACTAAATTCAATAATAAAGAGGACTTCTGTTTAGTTCGACTCATTTGTTCCCATGGATGATTTCAATGTATCAGATTAATTCTTCATTGGCTACCGACTAAGATGATTAGTTTCATGTTCGCTATTACTAATCCTTAGGAAACAAATTAACTCAAGCAGTGGCCAGTTGTCTAAATTAACGGATTTCCTAGTTATTAATTCGGGTTAAATAAGACTTGTAATGGTTAATTAAATTGGCCCTTCAATTACCTCTTGCTGATGTTCATCAAACAAGCTCACACATTAACTTACCTATCTTCTAGTTAATTCTAGTTTCACATTCGTTATTCCTAGACATACAACTATGTGGTCACAATAAATCATATGAAATTAATAACTAAGAGATGTTCATACAACTTAATTACTAATTTATTAACAGAAGAATAGTTATTGTTAACACATAAGGTTCTTTAACAAGCTTAATAAAACATAATCACCAATTAAAATTAATCCTAATCAAATAATCAATCCATGTTCACAAATTCATCTACCTAAACAGAAGTTATGAGTTTTAGCTCATGATTACAACAGAAACAAGCTCAAAAACGAAATCAATTGGTAAAAAAATAGTTCAAACAAGAGATTAGGTAAAGAGTAAAATTGATTTTGCCTTGATTCTCCTTAAAATTGAATGTAGGGTTGATTCCCTTGCTTCCCACGCTCCAGCAGCACCTTTAGTCGACAATTGGCCTCCAAGGGTTTCTCTATATCCTAGGGTATCGATCTGAAAGTCCCTTTATATAGATTTTCACAAAACAGAGGCTACTCGGTGAGTCCAGTGACCTACTAGGCGAGTCCGTCACTTAAAACCCGTGTACGGCAAGTCAGCGCGTCCAGAATCGCGAAACTTCTGACCAACTCGGTGAGTAATCGACCCTACTCGCCAAGTACGTTTCGAATCAGCATTTTCTCAAAACACGAAAGTCGTCCGAATCTGTGTCTACTTTTCAGAACATTTTGAATCTCGTCAATCGGAGTTACGGTTCATGAGATATAGCCAAAACACTGACGAGGGGTCAAGCTGTCCAACAACATCCTTCTTTCTTCAAAATCCAAGATCCAAGCGTCCAATCGCCAATTCCGCTTCCTTTTCCATCCGAGCCTGTAATTGTTGCTGAAAAATGAAATTATAAACTAATTAAGCACCTTTTGTTCATTAAATGAGATAAAATCAACATAAAGTATTAAGATAATGCATGAATTTTATAACTAAATATGCTCATATCAACTGTGAAATACTATATTATAGTTTTATTTAAAATAAAACTAAGTGAAGCTGATTACTTATTCATACACTAATCGTATTATTCAATACCAACTTGTGAGTTATCATAACCATGCTTGATGACATCAGAATGTCTGAACGCGACGTTCTTCAGGCGTCGTAATTGGTACAACATTTGTCACCTCAGGCCTGCCGGCCTAGCTGTTGCAAATAGCTCAGGTGCGAGATTGTCAATCCCATATAGATCTATATACAAGTGTCATGCTCTCCCTCCAGGAGACTCTGGTTATAATTTTAGGACTTGTTTGTTGCTTGAAGTATGTCTCACAAAGCTATATCGACGGTTATGGGTAGAATAATGAAAACTCATTTTGAAATGAATAAAAATTGTATATGTGTCTCATAAACTATACCTATCATAGCTTATATGTTTGTTTCTGTATTGTAACCTGAACTTGTAAAATAGTGCATTTGTTTCATAAACTATACCTATTATAGTTTATATGTTGTTTTTATATGAAATCCCAGACTTAGTAAAGTAGTATGTTTATTCTAGTAAAAACGATAGTTGAAAATTATTTGAATAGTTTTGTTAATAACACAAGATTTCCTTGTGTTTTACTTATATGTAGTGAAAATGTAGGGTATGAAATCACTTGATATGTGGTGATTTGGGCAGCGCTTCGCTATTTGAAATCACGAGTTTCTGGTGAAAATCGAGTTCTGCGCGGGTAGAGTTTCAACCGAAAAAGATTCTTTTCTCAAGGATTTCAATTGCTTCGGGTTTTCTTCGGGTGTTAGAGAGGTTCCCTAAACTTTGGGGGGGAGGGGGGGGGAGGGGGGTTTAAAGTGTCTTAAAAGAGTGTTTAAAGGGAAAGAAAGATCAAATTTTGTAACATAAATCGAGAGATCTTGCACCCCCTTTATACCTGAACGAAGCCTCGCATTACGATGGGCGTACTTCAGTATGTTGGGCATACTTCAGTACGCAGGGCGTACCCTCGTACGCGAGGCGTAATGAAGGAACGTGTCTCTAATCGGTATTTGAGCTTTGAACATGCCATGGCTAGTAACACGCGTCCATCATGCGAAGGTGTAGGGCGACGTGGCTGACTCGAGACCTAGTGCATGTGAACGTTGGGCGTACGGCTTCGGACCAGTCTCAGAATTTGGGCCTTGAACTTCAAAAATTCATAACTTCCGCATACGAGCTCCGTTTTTGACGTTCTTTATATCCACGTGTAGGTGAGACTGTACTTTATAACTTTCGTTTTGACTCTGTTGGCTAATTTTGACTTTATTTTTAATATTATATTTTTAAGAAGCCGGGACAGGAAAAGTCCATTAAAAATTCATAACTTCTTCATCCGATGTCTGTTTCCGTCTGTATTTTTACCGTTGAACTACTATTGACAAGATATTCAATTCTCGTTTAGGTTGTGTCGGCTAAAAATTGCTCAATCTTTAATTCGAATTTCAGGTTGTATACAGCTGTGCCGAATCTTAGAAAAATCATAACTTCCTCATACGAAGTCAAATTTGGGCGTTCTTTTTTTGCACACTCTTGGTTTATCGTATACATCAGCTTTCATTTAGACACCTAAGGCTAAAAAGCATTTTATTGTAAGTTCACTTTTTTACGTCACATAGCGTTGTGTCGATGCTGTCGCGAAACTACGATGGGTCATAACTTCTTCGTTATAACTCGGATTTCCACATTCTTTATATCTCTGGAATCCTTGTCATGAGTACTACAAGTTTCTTCATAGATATCGAGTTTATCTAACATTTTGTTTTTGACGATCATTTTTATCTTAATTTATTACATCTTTATAAATAATTAAATGCACATAATATTCAAATAATTTCTCTTTATTACTTTAAAACTAGTTACAATGGTTGACCTACACTATTACATTGACTTGAAATATCGGGTTGTTACATTATCCCCCTGCTAGAGGGAATTTCGTCCCGAAATTGTTTCTAAAGTGGTACTCATGAACTAGGGAAAAGATGTGGATACTTTTGTTTCATCTGATCTTTCCGTTCCCAAGTGAATTCAGGTCCCCTCTTGGCATGCCAGCGAACCTTCACTATTAGGATATGGCTTTGTTTTGTTCTTTTGATTTCCCTGTCCATGACTTCCACTGGTTCTTTTATAAAGTGTAGACTCTCGTTTAACTCGATTTCATTGAGTGAGATTATAAGAGTCTCGTCAGATAAACATTTCTTGAGATTTGAGACATGAAAAGTAGGATGAATGTTACTGAGTTCATAAGCAACCAGACCAATTCTAGCAAGAATCTCGAATGACCCGATATACCTTGGATTTAGTTTTCCACTTTTTCCGAAACGTATCTTTCCTTTCCCGGGTGAGACCTTTAACAAGACGTGGTCACCAACCTGAAATCTAAGGGTTTTCATCGTTTGTCCGCATAACTCTTTTGTCTGTCTCTAGAAGCTTTCAATCGTTCCTGGATTTGTACAATCTTTTCTATGGTTTCTCGAATGATCTCGGGACCGGTTAGAGTACTGTCGATTACTTGGTTCTTGGCTAGTTGTGTATCACCCACTTCAGCTCAACACAGAGGAGATCTGCACTTACGGCCATAGAGGGTTTCAAAGGGTGCAACTTTGATGCTAGTGTGATAGCTATTGTTGTATGAGAATTCAACTAGTGGTAAATGGGTATCCCAATCTTTACCAAAATCTGTCACACAAGCCCTTAACATGTCTTCCAACGTTTGTATGGTTCTCTCACTTTTCCCATCAGTATGAGGATGGTACGTTGTACTCATGTCAAGATTTGTTCCCAAGGACTTTTGCAGTGATTGCCAAAACCGCGAGGTAAATATACTATCTCGGTCAGATATAATAGATATTGGCACCCCATGTAATCGTACTATGTCTTTAATCTACATCCTTGTTAGCTTCTCCATTTTTTCAGTTTCTTTTATTGGCAGGAAGTGTGCGGATTTGGTTAATCTATCGATAATTACCCAAATGGTGCCATGACCTCCCGTTGTCCTGGGTAGTTTGGTTATGAAGTCCATTGTAATTCGCTACCACTTCCACTCAGGTATTTCTGGTTATTGTAGTAGACCTGAGGGCTTTTGATAATCTACCTTGACTTTGGCACAAGTCAGACACTTGCCCACATAGGTAGCAATTTCAGCTTTCATGTTCAGCCACCAATAGAGTTTCTTAAGGTCCAAATACATCTTGTCTAAACCTAGATGAACGGAGTATTGAGTTTTATGGGCTTCATTCATGACAACATCCCTGTAGCCACCAAACTTCGATGTCCAGATCTGATTCATGAGATAACGAACTCCATCACCCTTGACTTCCAAGTTCTTTTACGTTCCTCTTAGGGCTTCACCTGTCACGTTTTCGGGTTTCATGTAACGACCCAAAAATCAATGGTAAAAATTTCATTTTTAATATAGCTAAAACATTGATACCATTTATTTCAAACATCTCAAATCATCATTAAGTAAAGCATTTATCAGAGTTCATCCCAAAATCACTCATTGCGGAAATCATAGGTGTGTGCACTGTGATCAATCCGAGTCCTTCTTTTCCAAACCGATAATAACTGAAACCAAAACTGTAAACTGTAAGCACAAAGCTTAGTGAGTCCCCCCAAATCATACCCCACACACAATCCACATAACACATACCATATTAGCTATAAAAGCTACATATATCACATAAGCCATGCATACTAACATATAAGGATGTCGTGGGCTCCCCCAGGGTCTTATACCTTCATGCCATGGGATCCCCCCATGGTCTTTACCTAGGAATTCCATGGACTCCCCCATATGGTCTTATATCTAACTGCCACGGGCTGCCCCCAGGGTCTTCCATGCAATAACATACATAATCACTAACATATCATATATCACATAAGTATCTATCATACTACATAACACATACATAACCATATAAGGATGTTGTGGGCTCCCCCCAGGGTCTTATACCATCATGCCATGGGCTCCCCCACATGGTCTTTACCTAGGAATGCCATAGGCTCCCCCACATGGTCTTATATCCAACTGCCACAGGCTCCCCTGGGGTCTTCCATGAAAATATAACATACTCACTAGCATACGAATTAGCATAAAGTTAACTATCATACCGCATATCTCTACTATAGCTAGTGCACCACATATCATAAAATGGGCCAACCCTGGTGCCTTAGACCCATTGGTATGGTAAGAAGACTCACCTCGAAAGCAGAAGCTTCCCAAATGTCATCCTTAGCTGCTGCCCTGCCGACTTCCCGAGCTATCAATACCAATCCGTACACTCAATTAGCAAATTGGGTTCCATACTATAATCCTTAATCCATGCAAGGGGTAAAATGGTCATTCTACCCCTGGCCCAGTATGATCCAAAACTAAGGCCCAATCCCAAAACAAAAGCCGACACTATAATGTCTATAAGTACTTTAATGGCCCAATTTCCAAATTGGGCCCAAACCCAATAGTCCACAAGGCCTAATTACCAAAAATTCCTTAAGACCCAATCCATGGCCCAATTTTCCAATTTGGGCTCAAAACCATAATGGGCCTCCATAAATAAATATCAACCCCAAAACGTGATGGCCCAACAGGACCCAAAACACAAAGTCCAAAACCATAAGATCCATAAAGGCCCATGAATGGCCCAATTTTCCAAATTGGGCCCACGCTCCTTATTTGGCCTTAACCTAAGATCCAATCCTTCTTTTAGTCCAGAACATTATCACTCTGATGGTCCATTAGGGCCCAAGAATCTAAGACCCAAACAGATGGCCCAAACTCGAAGCCCAAATTCTGAAACCCAAGCTGGCTGAGTACATTGCGCGTACACGCTTAATGGCTTGTACGCTGTGTGTACTGGCTTGTACGCACAACGTACTACCATCTATCCTCACTTATGCCATTAAGCACTTAATGCTTTAAGTCATAAGTCCAAACCACAGATTTGAGTCCCACATAATGTCTAAACCCATAAAGTCACTGACTTGGTGACTTTGCATGCTCCGAATAAGACCAGACGACATTCTACTTTCATGTAAATGGCTCAAAATCTAACATAGATGGTCTTAAACTCTAAATGTGCTAACTTTATGGACCTTGAACCTCAGAAACAATGTACCGGGTCGTAAGATAGTCGAGTGCAAATGGATCTTCAAGAAGAAGACCGACATGGATGGGAAAGTACACACATATAAGGTGCGACTGGTTGTGAAGGGATTCACTCAAACTCTAGGAGTTGACTATGATGAGACCTTCTCACCAGTTGCGAAGATTAAATCTATAAGGGTTATGCTAGCCATAGCTGCATTTCATGACTATGAAATATGGAAAATGGATGTCAAAACCACTTTATGGATTAAAACAAGCATCTCGTAGATGAAATCTTTGTATTGATGAGAAAGGCAAAGAGTTTGGATTTTTTAGAAGCGAGGATGATTCCTGTATATGTGTCAAAGCTAGTGGGAGTATAGTGAGCTTTCTGGTATTTTATGTAGATGACATACTGCTCATAGGAAACGACATCCCAACCTTGCAAGAGGTTAAGTCCTGGCTTGGGAAGTGTTTCCCTATGAAGGACCTCGGAGAAGCTGCCTATATCCTAGGGATAAGGATATTGAGAGACGGGAGTAAAAGATTAATAGGACTTAGTGAAAGTACCTACTTGGATAAGGTTTTGAAGCGTTTCAGCATGGAGAAATCCAAGAAAGGTAACCTACCTATCCTAAGCAATACCAAACTGAGTAAGACTCAAAGTTCGAGTATAGAGGCTGAGATAGAAGAGATGAGTCGTATTCCATATGTTTCTGTAGTTGGCTTGATTATGTATGCTATGACTTGTACTTGCCCTGATGTGGCCTTTGCTTTGAGCATGGTCACCAGATATTAAGGGAATCATGGTAAAGCTCATTGGATTGTGGTTAAGAACATTCTCAAGTACCTGCGGAGGACTAAGGACTGGGTCCTTGCCCTTGGTGGGAGTGATGACTTGCAAGTGGCAGTGTATAGCGATGCCAACTTTCAACCCGACCAAGATAATTTCCGCTCTCAGTCGGGCTGGATATTTACCCTAAATGGAGGAGTGGTGACATGGAAAAGTTCCAAGCAGGAGACTGTAGCTGATTCAACGTGCGAATCAGAGTACATAGCAGCAAGCGAAGCATCGAATGAGGAGATATGGTTGAAAAACTTTATCAGAGACCTTGGAGTCATTCCATCCATAAAGGAGCCTATGGAGATTTTTTGCGATAATGAAGGGGTTGTTGCCTTAACCAAGGAACCGAGAGATCATAGTAGATCTAGACATATCAGCAGAAAATACAACTTCATAAGACATCAAGTAGAAGAAGGACACCTTGTGGTGAAGGGGATATCGTCAGAGAAGAACCTAGCAGATCCTCTTACAAAGGGACTAACTTGGGTTAAGCACTTGCAGCATGAAAGGGGCATTGGGCTAATGGAAAATATTAGTTTTAGTGGTTAGATAAATAGAAACTTGTAATAGCTAAACTGTAATTGACATTTGATGATTAAATAAAAGGAGTTTTATTTATAAGTAAATTTACTATCTTGTGTCAATCATTTACTATTGTTTCACTTTGCATGTTTTGACTTTCAGAATAATAAGATTTATTCAAATTATCCATAGTCGATCATACGGTGGAAGTAAGTATGAAAGAAGAATGTCATGAGTTGGCTTGTAGATTGTCTAAGGTGTTAGGCATAGCAACAGTTTGTTATACCATTCATGAGTACTTCTGAAATAAGATTTGAGTATTGGATCAACCCGCACTCACTTGAATCACTTCATGGAATTTATCACGAGTGATCGTGAGACGATAATATCATATAAGTCTTCAAACCTAGATATATGAGTTGTTGACTATGAATTAGTTGTGCATTGATGATACGAAAACGCATCAGTAACTTGATGTTATAAAATATATCGTTTAGCATGATTTAATGAGTAGTTAGTACAAGCATATAATGTCGAAGTTTATCTATTCCCTTTTATCCTAAGAGCATTAAAAGCGATATCTTGGGCCCCTCAATGATTCTGTTTTGACTTATGTACCGGGCCCAGTCAGAACTAAATTGATGTGTTCAATTATGTTTTATGTTAAACGAATCGGAAATCGGGAAATAAACTGTTGGAAAATAAGTATGACATTGTTACATGTATTTAGTCCAGCTGATATCTTGAGGATAAAGGATTATATGATCCCTTGTCTAAAGAATGCGTCAATGACTGGGTCAGAGTTGACAACGGCTTTTGAAAGCTTACGATTGTTAAGTCGGATCCTGAAGTTACATTGACAGCTATAGTTATTAGACTTATCCAAGTGGGAGACTATTGGATTTGGTGTCTATGCCCATAACTATAACTGGGATGTACTTGACCCGATTGTAGCATGGTCCTTTTTGGGTTGCCTTCACCAGTGCAATTTGATATCATGGATTTTGAGAATAAGGTTATTTATGGTTAATTAATATATTACAAGTATAATATATTAATATGAAATCATATTATTTAATTAGTATTGTTCAAGAATTAATTTGGAATTAATTTTGTGGTCAAAAGAGACTAATTAAATATAGGGATTGATTATGTAAATCAATGATTCTTGTAGTGTGGGCCAATGAACCATGATTATGTAGATGGGCTAAAATAATCCATGGATAGTCCTGTTGGAATAGATGTTTAAGCCCATAACTATTATTGGTATGTATTCGATCCGAGAGTAGCATGATCCATTTGGGTTGCATAACACCAGGACAATTTGTTAGGATGGACTCTTGAGAGAAGGTTATATATGATTTATTAATATACTATAAGTTCGAATATATTAATATGAAATCATATGTTTTAATTAGTATAGATCAAGAATTAATTTGGAATTAATTTAGTGATCAAAAGAAACTAATTAGATCTATGGGGACTAATTATGTTGATTAGTTATATTTATATGTGTTGGGGTTATGATTCATGTTGGACCAAGTTTATGTATGGACACATAAAGAGTTGGGCCACATGAACCATGGATTATAAAACCCATGGGTATGGATTTGGGTTAAACCCATGACCCTTGGAATCCACCATATAAATATGATTCTTCATGACCAAAAACGTGTGTTTCTTTTCTTAGAGAAATATGGAGTTGTTTTGGTGCATAGAATTCTCTCTCAAGAGTCACCTTTGTTCTAGGTGAGTTGTGATTCCATTTGAGGTGCAACACTTAGGGTACTAAGTTCTTAAAGGCCAAAGTCATTCTAGAAACACCAAATACATCAAGACTTCAAGCCACATAAAAGGTATGTTACTATATCTAGTATCTTGTATTGTTTATGACAAATTGCATGCTAGTTATAGGTTAATGCCTTGGAAACCATTTGCATGTATAATTAGTGAAAACATAGATCCAAGGTATTTAGGGTTGTATGTGCACCATAGGATGTTCTAGTATACTAAAACCCATCAAGTCTATGGAGGTTAAATCCATGGAGCATGAGAATGTGGAAAGTCATGGGTCATTAGGGTTTACAAAGTGCAATCCTAGCATGTGCAACACTATAAATAAGCCCCTCCTAGAGCCAAAATCGGTTGCCACTTACTTTCCAAGAGAGTGAAGTTGATTTTGTGCTAGTAACTTATTCTCTCAAGCCTCTTCTTGCATTTTGGTGTTTGTGAACCAATAGAGGCATCACACTTGAGGTGCTCAAGCTTTCAAAGTTCAAGAACTCTACCTTACTCACGAGGTAAGCATCCAAACTAAGTTTATATTTTATAGCTTCAATTGTATGCTAGATAGGGAGAATGCTTTGGAAAATTGAAAATGCATGTATAATTAGAGAAAACAAAGATCCAAAGCATTTAGGGTTGCATGTGCATCACAGGAGTGTTATAGTGCTCAAAACCCAACCGTGACTCCATTATTGGTGCAACACTTAGGGCACTAGGCTTTCAGAAGTCAAGATCAAGAAGGATTAAACTTGTTATTGCTACATAACAAGAGAGGTAAAGATTCTAACCTTAATCATATGTGAGTTTTGAATTGTGTATGCTAGTTCATAGAGTTATTGCTTTGGTATTCATAGTTGAAGGAAGAAGGATCAATGGAGAAACATCAGATACAACATCTACTTTGTTTCGGACACTTTACTGAGGTATTAATTTGTCATCTTAAGCCTTGAAGTCTTAGATCTCCATTTGGATGATTATGGTCATTATTGGGGGAAAATGGAATCAAGCTTGGATCTGGACCTATCATAGTGATATGGTTCCAGATCTGGACCTTCTTAAGCCCCAAATAGTATAAAGTTGCATCTTTTTATAAGCTTATCCTCTCTCCATGCAAGAAAGCCTTATTTAAAGGATTAGTTTTAGTGCATGGCCATGTGAGGCCATGCATGCACGTAAAGTTTGCAACTTTACGTGACATCTGCCCTAGAAGAAGATAGATATGAAGTTTGGGACCTTAAGTCCCACTAGAAAGGACCATAAACATGTTGGACTAGGGGAACTCAACGAGTCGTGAAAGTGACTCGACGAGTCGGGAAGGGTTTTCTCATTCACGGTCAAGGGTTCACGGTCAAGGGTTCACGGGAAAGGGTTCACAGACATGGGTTTCCGGTTGGGAGTTCACGGCCGTGAACATCAAGGAACTCGACGAGTCAATGGGGTGACTCGACGAGTTAGTGAGTTAAACAAGGAACTCGACGAGTGTCAGGTCACACTCGACGAGTCAGGGTCAGCATGGATTATAGACCTTGATTTTGACCAGGTTTGACCTTGGGGTATGTATGGGATTATGCTGAGTTATTTACTTATTGATTATAGGCAGTTTGGGAGGAGCAATGTGGGATATATCTGACTACAGTTTGCCAGTTCTGTCTTTGAGAGGTGAGTCTTCTCACCATACCAATGGGTCTAAGGCACCAAGGCCGCCCATTTTTTGATATTTGGTATACTTGCTGTGTTGAGAGGTGTGTCATATATTTAATTGTAGCGATATGCAGTAGATATAGCCTTCGTAGCTAATGGTAGAGATAGCGTTTATGGATAATGGTAGAGATAGCCTTTATGGCTGATGGTAGAGATAGCTATTATAGCTAATTGATATGTGGTATGTGGTAGAGGTAGCTTATATAGCTAATATGACATATGGAAGTTGTGTGGGGTATGCCTTGGGGGACTCACTAATCTTTCATCTTACCGTTTGTGGATTTGTTTTAGGTACATCGTAGCCCAAGGGCGAAGGCAAGGCGTGATGATGCGGTGTGCACTCTATCTCTCTTTTCTGATATGATTTGGGGACACTCTAATGTTTTAAAAAAATAATGTGTAATGATGGTGGATTTGAAAACAATTATTTGGATTTTCATGTTTTATGAATTATGATTGATTAATTAAAAGCAAAAAATTTCTTTGAAAAATTTGGGTCGTTACAAGTTAGTATCAGAGCCTTGGTTTGAGGGATTCGGGCATGCTCTCGGGTGTATCGGGACTCAAACTAAGGAAAAGGTAAATTGTTTTCAAAAGTAACATAAAAGGTTTTAAAAGAAATGAAAAGAGGAGAGTGCAGCACGCGTGATCAGCCGAGCCAAGTAAGTAGTTCCCCAATATGTTAAGTCATGTTATACTGATATTTGAACTTTGTTGATTATATGGAACATGCTATGTGTATGCTTTTAAAATTATATACGGTTAGGAGCTTATAGCCTTAGAATGATTGATTTGGCCTTATTTCCAGTTCCTTGTTTGGTTGTGGTCCTAGGGTAGAATCTTTTATTCGAAAGTCTATTTGATCCTTTTATGTGTATAATTTGCATGCATAAAGGCAACCGGTTATGATTGGTCTCATTGGTACAGGTAGAGCAAATCTTAGGGTCGCCTAGGATTTGAGTTATGGGTAGTCTGGAAGACATTATTGAGTTTGGGACAAATTGGGGTCGTCGGATATAGCCTTGGGAAAGGTATAGGTAGGTGTGGAAGGTAGTATTGGGCCCGTACTACTGAAAGCACAGGACATGTACCCGAACCAATGCTAGATCTGGTAACTTCAAGGAGGACCGGTGTGGAAAGATCCCTTATATGGTAATCTTGATCATTATGAATTATGGTATTTCAGTTTAGCATGGTGATGACACAATTTGGAGCAGGGGAATCAGGATCGGGATTTGGATCCAAGGCGGGATCAGGTGACACTAAAAATGGCATTGACGAGAGGTTGCACGAGCTGATTGCGGCTGAGGTTATGAAGGGCATCCTTGACACTACCCCAGTCATCTTTGGGACGGTCAAGGAGGGCATGATGGATATTATGGAGGAGAGGCTTTAGACATTAAGAGTTGAGATTGATGCGGGCCAGGTTGGGTCCCGAACTCCCTTGTTTCGGGAGTTCAAGGTGTGCGGAGCGCCAGAGTTTTTCGGGGTTAGGGACCCCATTGTTATCCGACATTGGATCGCGGATATCAAGAATGCCCAACGCACGAGTTCTTATCCAGATGCGTCAAAGGTGGGATTTGGTTCCTGTATGCTGAGAGATAGAGCCCGAGATTGGTGAGGTGAAGTTACTAGCTAGGTGGGAGCAGCTGGTGTGGCTGAGATGTCATGGGCCAAATTCGTGCAGTGATTTGATTTGGAGTTTGCACCAGCCATTGAGCTACAGAGGATGGTGAGGGAGTTCCAGGAACTCCAACAGACCACCGAGACTGTGGCGGAGATCACCGCCAAGTTTCGGGAGCGAGCATTGTTGATCCCACAATATGCTACTGATGAGGATATGGGGAGGAGGAGATATCATTCCATGCTAAGGGATGATATCCGGGAGTTTGTAAGCTTTACAGAGTGCAAAACCCTGAATGAAATGGTAGAGAAGGCCCGAGAACGGGAGATAGAGTTGGACTTCCGCACCAAGCGGAAGCCGGAGCAGGTACAGACAGTAGTGGGACAGGCTAAGAAGCCTAAGACCTCAGACACTTCCAGCAAGGGTCAGTAGGGTTGGGGCCGGTGTGCCAAGTGTAGTAGGGTGCATAGTGGAGCTTGTCGTCTGGCAGGCTCGGGATGTTATGCATGTGGCCAGCATGGCCATATGAGCAGGGACTGCCCCACAAAGGGCTTGATATGTTTTCACGGCAACCAGACCTCCCATAAGCGGGTCAACTTTCCGAAGTTGCAGGGAGGGGGAGGAGTGGTGGAAGCACCTGCACCTGCCACAATGAGAATTACTGATGCTCGCCCAGCTAATGTGGAAGCCCCGATGGTGAAGAGCCGCGCGTTTCAGCTGACTACCGAGGAGGCTCGGGTTGCGTCGAATGTTGTAGCTGGTACGTGTCTATTATTCTCTATTTCTATTACTCTTGTATGACTTATGTGTAATATATTCTTGCATAGGGACCTTTATGGTCAATGCCTCAATGGTATGCCTGATCATGTCTTGTTTGATTCGGGTGCTACCCGATCGTTTGTGTCACTTGCGCTTAGCAAGAAGTTCCAGGACATGTCGGGGGCTTTGGGTTCCCCGCTTGAGGTAGAGTTTGCGGACGACCGCATCGTTAGTGCTACAAGGGTGTATCGGGACTATGTCCTAAATGTGCTTGGTAAGAGATTTTGTGTCGACCTAGTCCTGATACCGTTACGAGGGATGAAAATGATTATGAGAATGGATTGGTTGGGGGACAACGGGGCCATGATTGACTGTGAGCATCAGATGGTGAGCATTCAAACCCCAAGTCGGGGAGAACTGGTGATACATGCTGATAGGGCATCACATGGTCCAACCCTTTGTTTGGCTGTGAGGGCAAGGAGGTTCCTGCAGCAGGGTTGTTCAGGATTTCTGGCTTATATCTCAGATATGAGGGTAGAGACCACGAAGGAAGTGGGTAGTGTGCCGGTTGTACAGGATTTTCGGGACGTTTTTCCCAAGGAGTTAGTGGGAGTGCCTCCGGAGAGGCAGGTGGAGTTTCGCATCGACTTGGTGCCGGGTGTCGCACCGATTGCAAAGGCACGATACCAGTTGGCACCACCTAAGATGCATGAGTTATCTATACAGCTTCAGGAGCTGTTAGACTGAGGGTTCATTCATCCGAGCAGTTCCCAGTGGGGAGTACCGATGCTTTTCGTGAAAAAGAAGGATGGATCCCACAGGATGTGCATTGATTATAGGGAACTGAACAAGCTAATAGTGAAGAACCGTTATCCGTTGCCTAGGATTGATGATTTGTTCGATCAGCTACAGGGTGCGTCTTGGTTTTCCAAGATTGATCTTCGGTCGGGGTATCATCGGATGAGGATTAGGGACGAGGACATACCGAAGACAACTTACAGGACTCGATATGGGCTCTACGAGTTTGTGGTGATGCCGTTTGGGTTCACCAATGCCCCAACAACGTTCATGGATCTCATGAACAGGGTGAGCAGAACGATGCTGGATCGGTCGGTTATCGTTTTTATTGATGATATCATGGTCTATTCTAAGACCAGCGAGCAGCATGATCAACATTTGAGGGAGGTGCTGGAGACCCTAAGGGCGGAAAAGTTGTACGCCAAGTTCTCCAAGTGTGATTTCTGGCTGCGAGAGGTACAATTTTTGGGGCATATCATCAATCAGGAGGGTATTTTGGTTGATCCAGCCAAGGTTGAGGCTGTGATGCGGTGGGAAGTACCGAACAATGCATCAGCAATTCGTAGCTTCTTGGGTTTAGCGGGTTATTATCGAAGATTTATCCAGGATTTCTCCAAGATTGTTGTGCCATTGACCCGTCTGACCAAGAAGAATGTGACATTTCGATGGGGTACAAATCAACAGTTGGCCTTCGAGACCTTGATACGGAGATTATGTGAGGCTCCGATCCTAGTACTACCTGAGGGATTAGACGATCTGGTGGTGTACTGTGACGCATCGATTTCAAGGTTAGGTGTGGTACTAATGCAGAGGGGGCACGTGATAGCATACGCCTTGTGACAGTTGAAGCCACATGAGACAAATTACCCCACTCACGATCTGGAACTGGGGGCAGTGGTGCTTTCCCTCAAGATTTGGAGGCATTACTTGTATGGAGTGCAGTGTACCATTTACACTGACCACAAGCGTTTGAAGTATTTGATGGATTAGCAGAACCTCAACATTCGACATAGGAGGTGGTTGGACGTTCTAAAGGACTATAACTGCGAGATTCTATACCATCCAAGGAAGGCCAACGTAGTGGCCGACGCTTTGAGCCGTAAGATGGCAGGTTCCCCAATTGGGAGTGTGTGTTTGAGAATGACGGTGATTTGTCCATTGTTGGAGATGATCAAAGAGGCTCAAGTTGAGGGAGTGAGGAAAGAGAACTGGAAGATAGAGAGAATCCGAGGACAATATCCTTTGTTTATTAAGGATAGTCGTGGCCTCTTGACACAGTGTGGCCGGGTGTGGGTACCAGTGACTGGGAGAGTGAGACAAAAGATATTGGAGGAAGCGCATAATTCCAAGTTCTCTATACATCCAAGAGCTACAAAAAAGTATAGGGACTTGAGGCTGAGTTATTGGTGGCCCTGCATGAAGTGGGAAATTGCTTGGTTTGTAGAGCGATGCTTGACCTGCAGGAAGTTCATGGCCGAGCATCAGGGGCCTCATGGTAAGGTCCAGCCACTACCTGTTCCCATGTGGAAGTGGGAGGAGATCACAATGGACTTCATTACGAAGTTGCGAAGAACGACGAGGGGTGTGGATGCCATATGGGTGATTGTGGATAAACTAACGAAGAGTGCCCATTTTATTCCGATTTCCGAAAGTATATCCGCAAAGAAGTTGGCGGATATTTATGTGCGTGAGGTGGTGGCTAGACACGGGGCGCCTGTGTCGGTAGTCTCTAATCGTGATGTTCGGTTTACATCCAGATTTTTGAAGAAATTCCACGATGAGCTAGGCACTCAACTACATTTTAGCACGACATATCACCCCCAGACCAATGGTCAAAGCGAGAGGACGATACCGACACTGGAGGATATGTTGCAGGCATGCGTATTGGATTTTGGAGGGAGTTGGGATATGTATCTCCCACTGGCAGAGTTTTCGTACAATAACAGTTATCATGTCAGTATCAATCGAGCCCCGTTCGAAATGTTATACGGTTGAAGGTGCAGGACCCCAGTTTGTTGGGATGAGGTTGTACACCAGGTCATAGGGAGCACTGAGGTAGTGCTCAAGACTACCGAATTAATTCGGCAAGTGCGCGCCCGAATGCGAGTTGCATAGAGTCGTCAGAAGAGTTACACTGACTGACGGCGTTCAGACCTGGAATTTTAGGTGGGGGATTTTGTACTATTGAAGGTGTCACCTTGGAAGCGAATCATCAGATTTCGAAAGAGGGGTAAGCTAGGACCCTGATATATTGGGCCATTCAGGATTTCGGCCCGAGTAGGTAAAGTAGCCTACCGTCTGGAATTACCGGAAGAGCTTAGCTAGATTCACAACACCTTCCATGTGTCTCAGCTTCGAAAGTGTGTCACTAATGAGGCCACAGTCGTCTCGCTAGGTGACATCCAGGTGGATGAGAGCCAGAACTACATTGAGAATCCCGTTGCGATTCTGGATAGGAAGACCAAGGTTCTTCGGAATAAGGAAGTAAGATTGGTAATGTAACTGATGGTGTGCCTATGGCAGCACAACATAGCCGCGTCCAAGCCCTAGAGCCGGGCACACCAGCCAGGCCCAGCCCAGCAGGCTCAGTGCCCGCTGGCGCCCCTAGGAGCGGAACGCCCAGGCAGAAGGCTCGTGCCCGCCAAGTGACGCTCCTTGCTCCAAGACAAAAGGTACGGTCAGGAGACAAACAGTGGGATCAGAGCATTACCGTCAGAGCCAATGAGAGCGCTCTAGCGGTTGAGGGCGCACGACCCTCCAATCAGCGCCTCTGATCCTGTCTCCCCAAAAAGCGATCTTGTCTGGTACGGACCAGGCAGGAGCGCTAGGTATAAAAGGATGCATTCTCAAACTAGCGAGGTAAGTTCTCTGGCCCTTCTGGAGAACACATACACAAACCCTAAATCATCCTCTAACTTGGCCGTCGGAGCGTTCTTCCGGGAGCTCCTCCCGGAAAGCGGCTAACGGCCCTCGTTCTCTGTGATCTTGCAGCGGTGACTAGGCAACCAAGAAGAATTCAACTGAAGCAGAAGCAAGGTCTTACGAGGGACAAGGTTCCATCATTTGGTGTCATCCGTTTGTGAGACGAAGAACACAAGAAAAAAGCACGAAAACAAGCAACAATGGCGTCCAACGGTAGCGAGGGACAAGCAATTAGCCCCATACGTCCCATGACGACGTTGGACGAAACACCACCGTCTGCAACGACCAGCAGGGCCATTTTGGGCGAAGGAAGTTCTACAACAGCCGTCGCAAACGTTTCACAACCGTCATTTCCTCAGCAAGAAACAGCTCCGGTGGAGCTACTCCCGTCTACACAGCTTCAGATGCCGCCGTTCTTCGCGCCATCTCTGCAACAGACACGAGCAATCCAATTGACAACACCCCCGTTGAGTTACATTTTCAACATTCCACCGCCGTTTGCAACACCTTCTCCATTTCAAATGACGGGAGGACAGAGTTCCACAACCCTATTACCACCGTTGGCGCAAACCATGATGAGCCACTCACCACCCATTTACCCGACGACCAATACATGGACCGGACCGACTATACCTGCCAACAACAACCTGCAACAGTCGGTAATTGTTGGAATGGTGTCTAAGGTTGCAACTATATTTGGCAAGTATTTGACCCGGTTGTGCATGGTCCTTTTGGGTTGCCTTCACCATAGCAACTTGATAGGATGATTTATAATGAGAGAAGAAATATTATTAATATATTATGAGAATAATATAAGTAATAATAATATTGTTATTTGATTAATATAAGTCATAAATTAATTAGGAATTAATTTGGTGACTTAAAGAGATTAATTGAATAAAGGGGCATAAACTGTCAAATGTGTGATAGTTATATTTTGGGCTATGAATCCTTAAGGATAAGAGGGTGGACGATTTTAGGGTTTGGAAGAACCTAGAAATCGTCCGAGACCTAGTCCATAGGGATCATTGGATTGCTTAGGGCCTAAGTTATCCAATTAGGGCTTTAAGGGTGAAACCCTAGGAGCTCACTAGTATAAATAGACCCATAGGGTTGAGGAAATCGGCACCCTTGTGATTGGAGTAACCCTGGCCGATTTCTCACCCTTCTCTCTCTCTCTCTCTTATCATCCTCTTTCTAGTTGGTGTTTGTAAGCCATTAGAGGAGTGACAATTGTGACTCTAAGCTCCAAGGACAAGAAGATTCAAGCAAGCAACTCAAGGTATTCCTTTAGATCTGATTTCATATGTTATGATTTGAATGTTTACACTAGATCTATCAATCAAAGTCTTGGATACATTGCATGTTCAATTAGAGAATCCTAGATCCAAGCATTATGGTTTGTATGTGCACATAGGAATGTTCTTATGGCTCAAACCCATCAGTGGTATCAAAGTCTTGATTGGTTTCTATTGAATTGATGCATTGGTTGATTGCTTGTTGATTGAAAAAAATCGTTTTTGTCCATCTGCCTGATGAACTCGGCGAGTCCAGTGTGGTACTCGGCGAGTTCGAGCGTCAGATGGAGCTAGTTTCGGGATGTCTTGCTGTTTTTCTTATGGAAACTTGTCTTAATCTTCATGGGTCAATAAAATCCGATTTTAAACATATATGTGAGTATATATTTGACCTAACAAAAGATATTTACCAATTAATTGAATAATAATTTCCTTATATGATATTAATTGATTATTTTAATTAAATTGGTGAATTGTTTTGCAAGAAACATTTAAATAAATCAAATATGGATAATTATGAGATTAAATGGTTAATTTAAATTATTTGTTATTTGATCCCTTATGTTTTGAAAAGTTTAAAACTTGTCCTTAAGTTTTGAAATTTATGTTTTGTGATTAAAAGTTTAATTTAGACAATTTAAATTTCAAACCCTAGAATTTTACAAGTTTAAAAATTCAACCCTATACTAATATAATATTACAAGACTAATATATATATATATATATATATATATATATATATATATATATATATATATATATTAAAATGCTAGTCTTACCGTTAGTAGGCCTCATTCACGAAGCCGATCTATAAGGTGGGTATAAGGTTGCGGCCTATAAAATGGTGCTTAATGGGTGTACACTCACACCCACTGCTTGCTTGATCGGTGGAGGGTCGTTAGCCGAATGGGTAGGATAGGGCAACCCTATCTCCTCATTAAAAGTATAATATTAAAATACAATGGTAACTATATGTTTTTCAAATTCCCAATCCTAGTTACTTTAGGAAAAGTGAATTGATGCAAACCCATGAAATTACACTTTGCACCCTTGCTAAGAAGTTAGTGGAGCGTGTGTGGTTTACCGGCACACTAATTGGTTCTAAGAAAAGGTGGCAAAGGGTGACTATCCATAGGGTCTATGTTGACACCGGGAGTTCAGCAGACATCATCTATGAGCATTGTTTCCGACTCCTCCCAGATCGCTGGAAAGACAACTTGCAACCTACGACTGGTAGACTGGTGGGATTCACTGGCCATAGCCTGTGGCCGCTGGGCACAATCCATCTTCCCCTGACAATCACTAGCCATGACAAGCAGCGAAAGAAAACTGCCCTGATAGATTTTGTGGTCATCCGACATTCAGCAGAGCACAATATCATCCTAGGAAGGACAACCCTCTTGAAGGTAGGGGCAGTACCATCAACCATGCATGGGATCATGAAATTTGACACACCGAAAGGCGAGGCCATGATACTGGCCACTCCACCCAAAGAATTGCAATGTTATACAGTCATGAAGCCAGCAGAAATAACCAAAGGGTCCAAAAGACCCAGAGGCAGTCCCATAAAGGGGAAGGAAGTAATCAAGGAAAGACACCCTGATCAGCCGATCAATGTTGGATGTGACCTCCCAGATCACACGAGAAGAGCGTTGGTCAACTTGCTCAAACACTACAAACATGTGTTCTCATGGACTCCTATAGGCATGATGGGAGTAGAAAGGAAGGTCATTGAACACAAACTGATGATTAGGCCAGGAGTAAAAGAAGTTAAGCAGAAGAAGAGGGTCTAGGGGGAGACCGTAATAGGGCGATTAATGCAGAAGTGACTAAGCTGACGGAGGCCGGGATATTAAGGGAGGAAATATTCCCGACGTGGATTGCGAACCCAGTTATGGTTCGCAAACAGGATGGATCGTGGCGTATGTGCATAGACTTCTCCGATCTAAACAAGGCGTGCCCTAAGGACTGCTACCCCCTCCCGAAGATCGATCAGAAAGTAGAATCGCTACAGGGATTTAAATTGAAATGCTTTTTGGATGCATATAAGGGGTATCACCAGATTTTGATGAGCAAGGAAGATGAAGAGAAAACAGCCTTCTATACAGATCATGGCACTTTCTGCTACACTAAGATGCCTTTCAGATTAACGCAGGGGAAACATATCAACGTCTGGTTGACTCGATATTCGCTAAGCAAATTGGAAGGAACATCGAAGTGTAACGTGGAAGATATGGTAATTAAAAGCCCGAATGAGGAAAAGATGTTGCAAGACATTGAGGAAACTTTCCAGACATTAGAAGCAGTCAAGATGAAGCTAAACCTAGCCAAGTGCACGTTTGGAGTGGAAGAGGGGCAATTCATGGGATACTATGTCACCAGACAAGGCGTCCAACCCAGCCCGACCACGGTTGACGAGTTCATCGAGACGCCAACCCCAAACTCCCTCCGAGATGCACAGGGTCTGAACGGGAAGCTTACAGCTCTAAGCAGGTTCATTTCGAAATCCGGTGACAAGGCCATGCCATTGTTCCACACCTTAAAGGGGCGCATTAAGAAGAGCAACTTCCAGTGGACGAATGAGGCAGAAAAGGCGCTCCAGAAAATCAAGGAAGCGCCGGCCACCCCTATCCCTGGAGAAACGTTACAAGTGTATCTTTCAACGTCAGGCGAAGCGATATCCTCGGTATTGGATGTGGAAAGGGAGGGGGAACAGAGGCCGATGTACTTTGTTAGTAGAGCGCTGCAAGGACCAGAACTCAACTATCCCACGTTGGAAAAGTTGGTATTAGCACTCATCTACGCCGCGAGACGACTAAGGCGATACTTCCAGGCACACCAAATCGAGGTACTCACGAGCTACCCCATTAAACAGATCTTGCTCAAGCCAGAGACGTCAGGCCGGCTGGCCAAGTGGGCAATTGAGTTGGGGGAACACGGCATAAACTACCTCCCAAGAACGAGCATCAAAGGGCAGGAACTGGCCGACTTCTTACTGGAGATTCCATACGGAGGGAACCCGACGAAAGAGAAGGTGTGGGTAGTTGAAGAGGCCTCGGCTGACCATGGTTCATGGACCCTGCATACGGATGGAGCATCCAGCAGGGACGGCTCGGGGGCTGGGCTGATCCTGACTAGCCCATAAGGAGAGGAGGTAACCTATGCCCTCCGCTTCGACTTCCATACATCAAACAACGAAGCGGAGTACGAAGCACTTCTTGCAGGATTACGGTTAGCCAAGCAGATGGGTGCGAAAGCCGTAACAGCCTTAACCGACTCGAGGTTAGCAGCAAACCAAGTCAATGGAAGTTTCGAGGTAAGAGATCAAAGAATGGGAAAATATGTAAAGATGGTGAAACAGCTAGTTGGAGCATTCGGCCGGTTTACAATCAAGCAGATACCCAGAAGCGAAAACAAGAGGGCAGACACTTTGAGTAAGTTGGGGTCCACATGCTTTGACCACCTATCAAAGAAAGTTTTAGTAGAGGTACTCCGAGAAAGGAGTATAGATGAGCAACAAGTGAACACCCTAACCCCCGCTGGATCCACATGGATGACACCGTACCGGGAATACCTCCAAAGAGGAGTGTTGTCGGACGATCATGAGGAAGCCAGGAAAATATGTATAAAGGCACCCTCAAACGCAATGGTGAATGGAGAGTTGTACAAGAAGGGGTTCACGTCTCCATGGTTAAAATGTGTGGATCAGGCCAATGGGGTAGAGATATTGCAGGAGGCACACCCAGGACAGTTGGGTGCACACGAAGGGGCGAGAGCCTTGACGGGCAAGGTGTTACGAATGGGGATATACTGGCCAACGATACAGCAGGATGCGATAGAAGTAACCGGGAAATGTGGGGAATGTCAGTCTTATGCCCCAGTCCAGGGGAGCCCCTCGGCCCCGCTAAGCAACATATCCAGCCCATGGCCTTTCTACCAGTGGGGCATAGATATAGTGGGTCCATTCCCAGAAGCACCAGGGAAACTAAAGTACATGGTGGTAGCTATGGATTACTTCACAAAGTGGATTGAAGCTGAGCCTCTGGCGTGCATATCTGGGAGGCACATGATAAAATTCGTATGGAAAAACATCATGACAAGATTCAGAACACCTAAGGTTCTCATCAGCGACAATGGCTTACAGTTTGCTGAGAACCCGTTCAGAGATTGGTGCACCGCCAAAGGGATAAGCCAACGCTTCACATCGGTGGCACATCCTCAAGTGAACGGCCAAATGGAGGTGTCCAACCGAACCATTGTCAATGGGATTAAGAAGAGGTTGGGCAAAGCAAAGGGGAATTGGGCAGAAGAGATACCAACGATGCTGTGGTCATACAGAACTACACCACGGAAAAGCACAAAGGAAACCCCTTTCAGCTTGACGTATGGAACCGAAGCCATGCTTCCCATGGAGGTAGCAGTGAACACACTGAGGGCGGCCAACAAAGATGAGGAAAGCAATGTAAAAGACCTGAGGATAAACCTAGATATCCTAGAGGAGAAGCGTGAAGAATCGAGTGTACGCCAAGTCGCGTATAAACATGCAACAGAAAGATATTACAACCAAAGGGTAAAGGAGAAGGCCTTCAAAGTCGGCGAATATGTTTTGAGGAAAAACGAAGCAAGCCGAGCCCAACCTCAAGGAAAGTTGGGCCCAACATGGGAAGGCCCATACAGAGTCACGGAGGCAAATAGGAGCGGTGCATACGTGTTGGAGACAATGGAAGGAAGGACCATTCCAAGAACATGGAATGCTAGAAACTTAAAGAAATATTTCTTCTAAAGCAAGGGAAGAAAAGGAGGCAGCCCAATTGGTTGACGTCTCATTGAGCGTATCGTACCCCGAATACTTAGAGTATATTTTTTCATGCTAAGAGACATGAGTTCAGTACTTAGTGTATTTAAAATTCCATGCTAAGAGACATGAGTTCGATACTTAGTGTATATATAATTCCATGCTAAGAGACATGAGTCCAATACTAAGTGTATTTAAAAATACCATGCTAAGCGTCATGAGTTCAACACTTAGTGTATTCAAAAAACCCGCGGTTAATGAAATGACAATGCAATTGCAGATCTTCATATACTTAGTGTATTAGTCTAATGACTGAATGATCACATGCGAAACCCAATCATGGATGCTAAGTGCGTCCAATATAGACACTTAGTGTGCTAATAGTAGCAAGGGTAAAACAAAGTGTCCGGCGCATCAAGGCGCTGTATATCCTGAATAATGCGCAGTAAACGAGCAAGCCAAAAAACAAAACAAAACAAGCAGGCAATTGATAATGCCTAAAACATGCCAAACATACATCCAAGAAAGCGAAATATTGTTTTAGAAGTTCAAACATTACATGACAAAACATCAAACACTAAACCAACAGAAAAAAAAACCTTATGACTCCAGACCATCCCCACGAACATCCTTCTCACCCGCTACAGCCTCCACCCCAACACTCTTTCCATCATTTTCTCCAATCGCCCTGCCATCGCCTACTCCATCACCCACAACCACTTCACTAACGTTACCATCACCGACACTTGCCCCAAAATCATGCTCACCACCACCACCAGACCCATGATCCTTACCATCACCTTCCATGTCAACACCCGTCACCAACACCATCTCATGACCCACAGTACTCTCAGGCGTACCCTCTGAACCACCAAAGGAGCATAACTCCCGCAAACCTTCAATACCCACCTCCCCCAAACCTAACAGACTCGCATGATCCATAGTAGCGAAGGACAAAAGAGCATCATTTATACTAACCACGGGACCAACAGAAGACGCACCAACAATCCCCCCCCCCCCCCCCCCGCTCCCACCGCCACCTGAAGTCTTTTGAACAGACTCGACCCCAGCCATGTACGCAGCATGGCGGATAAGACTGATGGCGTTGGTAAAATCAGGATGCTCTATCAGTTTATCAACAATACGAACAACGCCAACATGCAACAATCAATCCAAGTCTCGCCGAACAGCATCCACATCTGACTGCAGTGACGATATAAGCTTGTCGCGATCGACAACATCACGCTCAAGACTTTCAACCTGGATCATTAAGCCTTCATTCATTTGTGTGAGAGAATCGACCTTGATTTCCAATGCAGCCCTAGCCTCGTCAAGAATGTTCTTCTCGGATGCTAGCAACTCACATTTCTTCTCAGAAGAGAGAAAATCATCACCAAGCTCATTCAGACGACGCTCCAAACTAGCCACACGTGATCCACAGGTGGCATGTGTGGCCTCCACCTTGCCAAGGGTGTGGATACGCCGAGAAGCTGCAACAAGATAAAACATGGCCTGTGTAGCAGCATAAGCCATATTGTGAGCAAGAGCAGGATTACCCATCGCCTCCATATCCTCAACTGCAGCTGGAGGGAAGGCGTGGCGTGAGAATTCCAGAGCATTGGCACGAACAGACAGACGGGAATCATCGCGAAGATCCCAAGATGGCACAAAGACTATAGACTCAGAAGCACCATCACCAGGGCCACCGTCACTGGAAACTGTAACCGGCCCATGGGGGCCAAAGCCTTTCGCCGGGGAAAGCTTGGTGGGAGCAAACAGAATAGTTGGAGAAGGAATGCAAGAAAAATATGAAATAACGGGTTGTTCAGTCGCCCTATTGACTCCCTCAGACTGTTGCGCGTCATCATCGGGAATCACAACCACGCCAGTGGATGTGGAACTCACTGGTGCGGAACTCATCGAACTCAGCAGGCGAGAGAAGCTGCGCCTAGTATGAACTCTCTTGGTGGCAGGGGAAGCGCCAGTAACCGGCTCGCCCATGGCTTGCATAGCTTTCCGTTTCGCCTGCATCCGCCGAACATCAGCAATGACACGTTCTTTGCTATCTTCAATGTCCACTAGGGATGAAAAGAGAGCGCCGACCAGGGACATGACAGAGGAGATGGGGCGAGCACGTAGCGGATCCTCCTTGGACGCCGATGAGCTTAGCGGAGGAACAGGAGGAGCAGGGGTCAGAGCAAGCCAGTCTGCTCGGCGAGGAGGGAGAAGGCTATCGACCAGGTCTACCTCACGAAACTCCAGTTTGCCCCGATAGCGCTTACGCAGCACCTCATCCATAGACAAAGAAGACTCAGTGCCTGGGGAAAGCAGAATGGAGATATTAAAAACATGGAAGCAACGAGGAGAAACAAGAAAAGAAAAGGGGGAAGATACTACACTAACCATCAACGATGGAGAAGAACACCGCCATCTTGCCACGCCGCCTCCAAGAAAGACTCATCCCCACACCAGAAAGAAGCGCCTCAGAGTAATCTTCAGCGGATACTTGCACACTCTTCAGATAATCAACAACACCCTGGCTGTGGGGGAAAAGCTTAGGAATGGTATCAGCGAATGCATTGGCACGATAGCGGCCACTTCCAACCAGCTCCTGGTTCACCCATAACCACTTGTCCTGCCAGTTCTTGAGGGTACGCCCATCGGGAACTAAGGCGTGTCCCCCTCGCCGGACTAAGAAGGTACATTTATCTCCGGTGATGCAAAATCGATAGAAGAACTTGAAGACAAAGTAGTCGGGAAGGTACCCGTTTGCCCTACAGATCATCTCGAAGGCAACCACTTTGTTGACAGCATTAGGGGTCAACATCTGAAGACTACAGCCATCCTTCTGAAGGACTTCCTCCTGAAAGTCCGTCAGGAGAAATCGTATACCGACGCCCAGGGTTTTCAGGAAAAACCCAATTTTGCCAGGAGGAGGGGAAGATATGCTAGAGCCAGGGGAAGGAAATCCCACACCTTCTAAGGAGGATAAGCCATACGTGGCCTCCAATTGTCGATACTCAGCAGCAGAAGGGACGATCCTGGGAAGGCTAGCCATGAGAAGGAAAGAAGAATGAGCACGAAGAGAAAAGGAAGAACAGGTGAAGCGAAAGTAACTGTGCAGATACCCTCTTAAAGAAGGGGAAGAGGCGGGACATTTAAATGTCTGACGTAATGATGTAACTGCCAGCAGTCATGCGCAGTCACGTCGCCATTAAAAACGGAGTGGCGGGTAGAGGAAAACGAACACGCGTCAATCAATTAAGTCCAGAACACCGTAACTAGCGCTGCAACGCTACGGCTACTGGACTGGCGGACTTGATGGTGTGCCTAGGGCAGCAGAGCAGAGCCGCATCCAAGCCCTAGAGCCGGGCACACCAGCCAGGCCCAGCCCAGCAGGCTCAGCGCCCGCTGGCGCCCCCGGGAGCGGAACGCCCAGGCGAAAGGCTCGCGCCCACCAAGTGACGCTCCTTGCTCCAAGACAAAAGGTACGGTCAGGAGACAAACAGTGAGATCAGAGCATTACCGTCAGAGCCAATGAGAGCGCTCTAGCGGTTGAGGGCGCACGACCCTCCAATCAGCGCCTCTAATCCTGTCTCCCCAAAAAGTGATCCTGTCTGGTACATACCAGGCAGGAGCGCTAGGTATAAAAGGATGCATTCTCAGACTAGCGAGGTAAGTTCTCTGGCCCTTCTGGAGAACACATACACAAACCCTAAATCATCCTCTAACTTGACCGTCGGAGCGTTCTTCCGGGAGCTCCTCCTGGAAAGCGGCTGACGACCCTCGTTCTCTGTGATCTTGCAGCGGTGACTAGGCAACCAAGAAGAATTCAACTGAAGCAGAAGCAACGTCTTACGGGGGACAAGGTTCCATCAGTAACACTCTAAAAATTTCAACCAATTTAAACTTTTCAAAAACAACCCAGTTTCATAAAGTTATTACAAAAAGGTTTTCAATACAATTATTATCAGAGTCTTCCTAGAACCACATCATAAAACATAATCATGAGGAGCGGTACGATCACGTATTTGCCTTGCCACGGTCTCCTGAAGACCCTGAAAAACATTAAACCACAACTGTAAGCCCGAAAGCTTAGTGAGATACCCCCAAAATACCAACCACATATACCATACACGCACAACATGCCATATCATAACAGAACACAAAACAGCCATGCACTTCGGGTCTACTGTGTGACTGGTCCGCCGTACCGAGCCTTCAGTCCACCTGGTCCACCCTCCGAGTCTAGCCATATACATCGAGTCTACAGTGTGATTGGTCCGTCGGCATCGGGCCTTCAATCCACCTGGTTCACTCTCTGAGTCTACAGTATGATTGGTCCGCCCGCACTAGGCCTTCAATCGGCCTGGTCCACTCTCCGAGCCTCGGCACGTCTGGTCCGCCCTCTTGGGGCCTACAGCCTATCTGAACCGCTCGCTGGGCCTTCGGGATAACCGGTCCGCCCTAGGTATGTTGGCCTACAGCACAAAGCAGGACCCGCCTCAACCCAACCCCAGTCCAACAACCATGTGCACATAAACATTCAATCACATAACAATTCACATCCAATCAAACCGATCTAGCAGATCACATAACATAACATCATCCTAACCAGGATACTGACCTAACCGGTCACTAGCATAGCATCATCCTATATACCAGGATACAGACCTTAACCACGTCTCTAACATATACCATCCTAACTACCAGGATGCAAACATAGCAAAGCAATAACATAACAACAATACCCGGATTACAATCCGATAAAGGGCCGGCCTTGGTGCCGTAGACGCTGTCGATATAGTGAGGATAACTCACCTGCAACTGCTGACTGAAGAGATAAGACCAAACTGCTCCGACCATTGACACGATCTCCACCACTAGCCAATCACCAAAACACTGAACACAAAACAAATGCAAACAATTACCAAAATGCCCCTGGAAGTCAACTGGTCAACCCTGGTCAAGGTCAAAGTCAAAGTCAACCTCCTGACTGACTCTACTCGCCGAGTCAACCCGCTGACTCGTCGAGTCCCCATGCTCAGAACTCCCAATCTGCGACTCAACTCGCAGAGTCGCCCCAAGACTCGCCGAGTCCAACAAACTTTGAGTCCTTTCTCACTCAACTCACCGATTCACAGCTTAACCAGAAAAAGGTTAGGACCTCACGACCAGACTCGCCGAGTCCAAGAACAGACTCGCCGAGTCCAAGACTATCTTCAACCAACTCGCCGAGTTGTTCTTCCAACTCGTCGAGTTCCTGCCCATCTTCATGCAACTCACCGAGTACACCCTTGTGACTCGCCGAGTACCGCTAGGTCTTAATCCATACAGAGGCTTTCTAGGCCATGCAGATCATCCAAACCATAGATCTACCCTTCTCCAAACCATCCATCACGTAAAGTGGCAAACTTTACATGAATCCAAAGAGATCTAAGCATATAACACTCTAGGGTTAGGGTTTGGGACAAGATGGCTTCGCCAATCACTCAAGAACAGGGACTTTAATGCACTCTAGACCTTCTCCATTCCAGATCTAAGGTAGCAACCTCAGATTTAACCTCCAAACTCCAAATATCACAAGCTATGCTTTCCAAAAACTCCAAAATGATGAATCTAGAAGAATAACAGCCCAAGCAACGAAATAATACCTCAAAAGAAAGCTCCAACAGAGGAGTAATCCAAATCCCTGCAAAGCCCCTTGCTCCAAGCCTCTTAACTCTCCAAGATCTCTTCCACAAACACTCCTCCAAGGTTCAAATGCTCTCAAAATCACTCACAAACACGCATTAGGGTTTTCTGGACTTCAAGGGAGAGTAAGGAGGCTGGGGAGAGGGTATAATGTCCTTTATATAGGGCTCAACCCCCGAAATTAGGGTTTTCACCACACAGCACCAACTCGTCGAGTTAGCCACTTAACACGCGACCAGAATCACGACCCTACTCGCCGAGTCCACTCGTGGACTCGCCGAGTTGCCCATTCACATTTTTCACTTTGAAGCCTGAACTTGCACTCCTGAACTCGGGATGTTACAGGTAAAAGTATCGGAGGGGCTCCGAATGGACTTGGGAGCCGGAAGAAGAGATGCGAGAGCATTACCCAGATTTGTTTGGGTCGGCAGACTTCGAGGACGGAGTCTAGTTCAAGTAGGGGAGACTTGTAACGCCTCTTTCGGGTATTGGTTGGAAATTTTCCAATTGGGGAGGTTATATGTATGGCTCGGCAAGTTGGGAGTCTAACTCGTCGAGTAGGGTCGTGTATCATGGACGCGGGTCGGAAGAGACTCGGCGAGTCGGAAGACCGACTTGGCGAGTCAGGGATGTTTAAGGAAACCCCCAATTTCAGGGTTTCCCCCTATATAAACAACATTAACAGCCTCCATAGCTTCCCATTTGCACCCTAGAAACTGTTCACGGCTGCAAACCCTCTTGTGAGAGAAATGAGAGCCTTGGTGAGATAAATTGGTGAATCTTGGGAAGGATTTCAAGTTGAAGAAAGAAGGATCAAGGGAGAAACATCAGATCCAACATCTACTTCATTTTGGGCACTTTACTGAGGTATTAATTCATCATCTTAATCCTTGAAGTCTTAGATCTCCATTTGGATGATTATGGTCATTATTGGGGGAAAATGGAATCAAGCTTGGATCTAAACCTATCACAGTGATATGGTTCTAAATCTGGACCTTCTTAGGTCCCAAATAGCATAAAGTTGCATCTTTTTATAAGCTTATCCCCTCTCCATGCATGAAAACCTTATTTAAAGGATTAGTTTTGGTGCATGGCCATGTGAGGCCATGCATGCACGTAAAGTTTGCAACTTTACGTGACATCTGCCCTAGAAGAAGATAGATATGAAGTTTGGGACCTTAAGTCCCACTAGAAAGGACCGTACACATGTTGGACTAGGGGAACTCGACGAGTCGTGAAAGCGACTCGACGAGTCGGGAAGGGTTTTATCATTCATGGTCAAGGGTTCACGGTCAAGGGCTCACAGTCAAGGGTTCACGGGCAAGGGTTCACGGACATGGGTTTCCGGTTAGGAGTTCACGGTCGTGAACATCAAAGAACTCGACCAGTCACTGGGGTGACACAGCGAGTTGGTGAGTTAAACAAGGAACTCGACGAGTGTCAGGTCACACTCGACGAGTCAGGGTCAGCATGGATTATAGAGCTTGAATTTGACCAAGGTTGACCCTGGGGGTATGTATGGGATTATGCTGATTTATTTACTCATTGATTATAGGCAGTTTGGGAGGAGCAATGTGGGATATATCTGACTTCAGTTTTCCATTTTAGTCTTTGAGAGGTGAGTCTTCTCACCATACCAATGGGTCTAAGGCACCAACGCCGACCCATTTTATGATAGTTGGTATACTTGCTGTGTTGAGAGGTGTGTAATATATTTAATTGTAGCGATATGCGGTAGAGATAGCCTTTATGGCTAATGGTAGAGATAGCCTTTATGGCTAATGTGTAACACTCTAAAAATTCCAACCAATTTAAACTTTTCAAAAACAACCGAATTTCATTAAGTTATTTGTAACATCCCAAAGTCAGAATCAAGAGTTCAGGGGGTAAAAGTGTAAGTTGGAAGAAAGGAACTCGTCGAGTTTGAGCGGGTGTCGGGCACATGTTAAGTAACCGGACTCGCCGAGTCAGAGGCTGGACTCGACGAGTCCATGCTAGAATGAGAAACCCTAATTTTTGGGGTTTGCACCCTATATAAGGAACCTTAAGCCCCACCCCAGCCTCTTTAGCACCCCCTTTGATGTCCAGAAGCTTTCCCCATCATTTTCAAACCCTAATTTGAGAGTGAGAGGGATTTAAGTGTTTTGTGGAGCTTGGAGAAGAAGGATACTTGAAGCAAGAGTTGGTGGGATCATAGAGGAGCGAAGTGGATCTGATTTCCTTGCTTGTTGGCATCAGATTAAAGGTAAAAAGTTGTTACCTTGGCTTGGTTGTGCTTAGTTTGTTCATGAATGAAGTTTTAGGGCCAAATTGTCATATATGAGTCTCTTTTCGAGTTTTGGGTTCAGATCTGTGGTTGCTACTACAGATCTAGACTGGTCTTGACTCATGAATCTGGAAAGTGATAGCTTTGGGGCTTGTTTGAGAGTGTCCTTGCCTTAAACCTTCATTTTAGCTTGTTTAGAGCTTGTTGAACCTTGCATGCACTTAAAGTTGGAAACTTTACGTGTGAATCTGGCCCTAGGAGTCCAGATCTATGTATTGGAGGCATTGGAATGGCCTGAAATCATCTGGATGAAGATGTCACGTCTGGACTTGGCGAGTCGCATGGGTGCACTCGGCGAGTTGTATGAATATGTGCATGGAATTGGTGAGTTGGAAGAACAACTCGGCGAGTCTGTTGAAGATTGCCTTGGACTCGGCGAGTCTGTTCTTGGACTCGACGAGTCTGGTCGTAAGGTCCTAACCTTTTTGCTTGAGCGGTGAATCGGTGAGTCGAGGGACGACTCGGTGAGTTAAGCAGGAAGTGACTTAGAGTTGGTTGGACTCGGCGAGTCTTGGGGCGACTCGGCGAGTTGAGTTGTGGATTGGGAGTTTCTGAGTATAGGGACTCGATGAGTCAGCGGGTTGACTCGGCGAGTAGAGTCAGTCAGGAAGGTTGACTTTGACTGAGGACTTTAACTTTGATCAAGAGTTGGCCTGTTGACTTCCAGGGATATTTTGGTGATTATTGGTATTTATTGAGTTCAGTCTTTTGGTATTATCAGTGGTGGAGTTCGTGTCGGAGGTTGGAGCAGCGTGATCTTATCTTTTCAGTCAGCAGTTGTGAGGTGAGTTATCCTCACTTTATCGACAGGGTATAAGGCACCAAGGCCGCCCCTTTATCGGATGGATATTTGGGTAGTTGTTTGTTATGTTATTGCTTTGATATGTTTGCATCATGGTAGTTAGGATGGTATATCTTAGAGGCCTGGTGGGGTCAGTAACTGGTTTATAGAATGATGCTATACTAGTGACCGGTTAGGTCGGAATCCTGGTAGGGATGTGCTATGTTTGTGATTTGCTAAGATAGGTTTGATTAGTTGTGATTCGATATATGATTATATGTTTATGTGCACATGGTTGTTGGACTGGGGTTGGGTTGAGGCGGGTTATGCTTTGTGTTGTAGGCCAACATACCCAGGGCGGACCGGTAAGCCCCAAGAGGGTGGACCAGACATGTCGAGGCTCGGGGAGTGGACCAGGCCGACTGAAGGCCCGGTGCGGGCGGACCAGTCATACTATAGACTCAGAGAGTGGACCAGGTGGGTTGAAGGCCCAGTGCGGGCGGACCAACCACACTGTAGACTCGATGTATATGGCTAGACTCGGAGGGTGGACCAGGTGGACTGTAGGCCCGTTGCGGCGGACCAGTCACACAGTAGACCCAAAGTGCATGGCTATTCTGTTATGTTATGATATGACATGTCATGTGTATGGTATATGTGGTTGGTATTTTGGGGGTATCTCACTAAGCTTTCGGGCTTACAATTGTGGTTTAATGTTTCAGGTACTTCAGGGGACCGTGGCAAGGCAAAGGTGTGATTGTACTGCTCCTCATGTTTCGGTTTTATGTTTTGGTTCTGGGAATACTCCGATAACAAATGTATTGAAAACCTTTTTGTAATAACTTGAGGATGTTGGGTTGTTTTTGAAATGTTTAAATTGGTTGGAATTATTAGAGCGTTACATTATTACAAAAAGGTTTTCAATACATTTATTATCAGAGTATTCCCAGAACCATATTATAAAACATAAACATGAGGAGCGGTACGATCACGCCTTTGCCTTGCCACGGTCTCCTGAAGTACCTGAAACGTTAAACCACAACTGTAAGCCCGAAAGCTTAGTGAGATACCCCCAAAATACCAACCACATATACCATACACATAACATGTCATAACATAACACAACATAACAGCCATGCACTTCGGGTCTACTGTGTGACTGGTCCGCCGCACCTCCGAGTCTAGCCATATACATCGAGTCTACAATGTGATTGGTCCGCCCGCACCAGGCCTTCAATCCACCTGGTCCACTCTTTGAGTCTACGGTATGACTGGTTTCTAGGGTTGCATGTACACTTAGGGGTGTTAGAATGCTCATAACCCATCAGTTTGGGCCTTGGGTTTGAACCAAGCTTGAGGAAAGGTAAAAAGGTCTTTTACCCTAAGTTGGACTCATAGTGTAATGGCTAGATGTTGATGGGTTGTCCTTTTTGGTACTTGATAGCGTGCGAGCCATAGTGGATATGCAGTCATAGATTATTCATGGGATTAGTTGTGGATGGGGTGTTTTCTTGATATTGGCGGTTCGGGGATCTGGCAACCTGCAACCAGGGATCATCTTTATGTTTCGGCAGTATAAGGTGAGTTTTCCTCACGGTACTTTCGAGTCGAAGGCACAAAGATAAGGTCGGCCCATTGGTTTGATATCCTGCTATTTGCTGATATGTCAAGTATGGAATATATATATGCTTGAGTATGCTAGTTCTTGATATGCTAGTCTGGTAGATCTATAGGACTACATATGATTTTGTCTGCATGATTATCTGCGCATGTGGTTATCTGTCAGCATATTGTGTTGGTTTGAGGTTGTACTACTTCGTGCTGTAGCCAACAAACCCTAGGGCATTCCAGATATGAGCTGAGGACCGGGTAAGGCATGCCAGACTCATACTGAGGGCTCAATTGCATTCCGATATGAGCTGAGGACCCAGTTGGTATGCCAAACTAGTACCAAGGGATTGAGGGTATTGGAGCAATCCAAATATGAGCTGAGGGTTGGGCAGGGCATGCCAGACTCATACTGAAGGCTCAATAGCATTGTAGATACGAGCTGAGGACCCGTTTGGTATGCCAAACTTGTACTGAGGGCTGAACATTGACATTTAAGTTCGATGACTAATAGGTACAGGGAGCAAGCCAAACATAAGTTGTAGGCCATGAGGGCAAGCCAGACTTATGTTATGGGCTCAAGAGCAAGCTATATGTGAGCTGTGGACTCGATAGGCAAGCCAGACTCACACTGTGGGCTCAGAGGTAATCTAGTCTTTTAGCTGTGGACCCATTGCATGTTGTTATTTTATATATGTGATAGCTTGTGTGATTCGTATTTTGAGGGAACTAACTAAGCTTTGTGCTTATAGTTTTGGTTTATTGTTTCAAGTACTTCAGTAGATCGTGTCAAGGTGAAGGCATGACCATACACATCCTCACATGTTGGACTTATGATTTCTGGGAAACTATGATAACGTAAATGTTTTGAAAACTATGTCGAAAGCGATTCTGGTTTTAAATAATGTTTTGGGAACAATGGTTTTTGTAAACACTTCTTTAGAAAAAGGGTTGTTTTGAAAAGTTTAAATTTTATGAATTTTATGGATGTTACAGAAACTTTCTGATATGCCATTCTCATAAGCATCACAAACCTGTCCACTTCAAAGAATGCCCTGTACCAACTTTTAGGGTCCCTTTCAATGAGGTGTTCATAAACCAAAGGGTCAATTTTTTTATAGAATTCATTTCTGCCTAAATTTAGGTTGAGTAGTACTAGCAGCAGTAACCCAAAACAACTTCCTATATTGTTCACCTTTGAATCTTTTCTTGAAGTTAGCATATATGTGCCTAGCACATTGTCTATACTCTGCTGCTGGAACCCTTTCTTTGACAACCTCTACTAATCCCTAAAAGAAAATATGAAATAGATGACATAACAAAAAACATTAAACTCAAACAAAACATAACAAAAAATACACCTTGTGTTGGTATGATATGAGGGTCAATCCATGACCAAGTCCTATTTCAATGTCATCCAGTAGGAGGTCAAGAAAACATTTCCATGTTTCCTTATTTTCAACTGCCACCACAGCCCATGCAATAGGGAAGATGTGGTTGTTTGCAGCCGTACCCATAGCTGCTAATAGTTGGCCTCTATATATACCCTTTAAAAAAACAACCATCTGCCCCTATTACCCTCCTACATGTTGCAATCCAAGCATCCTTCACACCTTTAAAACAAACATACATTTTAGAAAAGTAAGTGGTGGAATCAGGCATGACATTCACATTTATCTTTACTATTGAACCAAGATTTGTCCTCATTATTTCTTCTCCATAACTCCATACTTTACCATAATGTTCTATCAAACTACCCTCTATCTCATCTAAAACATATCTCCTCGCATTTCTACATTGAGCCACACTAAGAATAAAGTTAAACTTTGTACTTACTTTGGTTTTCATTTTCTTTAAGTTCATTTTGGGGTTCTTCAAAAGCTGATTCTTAAAATGCTTTCCAATCCATTTATATGTTACAATGGAACCAAGTTTGAAGACTCTTGAACAATTATGGTCATCAACTAAGGACTTAATCTGGAAAGACCTTTCACTACTCATCCACGAAGCCCACAGTCGAAAAGGACAAGAAGGGTTCTTGTTATCTTTACAACATCTCTCTAATAACCTCTGGCTATCATTTTTCTCAAATGAAAACAAACTCAACAGTTGGTTACCCTCCTGAATCATTTTCCTTGAAAAGTTAAATGAAATTAATGTTGCAAAATTATCAAAGACTACAACCTTCTTTGGTCATAACGTATATGAAGAGCGTTTCGGAGGGGTAACTTCGTTAAAACATATGCTATGTTTACTATAGTTAGCTATCAACACCTCTCTGCAAAAGGATATGACTATGTTATGAAATGTATATTTATCAGCATAAACGTTTACCTCAATGTATATTATGGTGATGTGTCTGCAAAAGCTACATGATATTGTACATATTGATGGTGTATCTTATCCCATGAATTCGGTCTTAAAGTTAAGTAAACTCAAAAATCACAGCACTTGTGATTCCACTCATTTGTAGACATGTCTAAAATCCATGATACATGAATCATTTGATTGGAAATGTAAATGTAGTCATGAAATGCATTTGCTTAGTTAAGATTCCCTTAATAAATATTCAAGTGCATTACAAGGTTGCATGTATGGATAATGTTCTTTCGTGGGTTATGTTTTGAAGAGAAGCAATAATGAATCTCATAAAGTCATTAATATTAACAGGAGATGACGTGAGATTTGTTGTAAATGAATAAAAAGAAAATGAATCAGGAAGGTAACCAACTGTTGCATTTGTTCTCATTTGGTCTCTTTCCTTTTTTTGTACTCAATATATCATCGAACTTATTGCTTGTGTGAACCATAACCCTTTGACCGACTATCACAGGTCAAAAGTCGGTCATAAGAGTTATGTTGAACACAAGCAACACGTTCGATGGTATATTAAGTACAAAAAAAATAAAAAAATAAAAAAATAAAAAATAAAAAAAATAAAAAACAAACGCAAATGTTAGTTACTCTCAAAAAGTCATTTTCCCTTAAATCTTATTATTTATTTACTTTTAATAGTATATAATCGTTTAATTTAGTTGGCGATACCATTTAGCATACGTTGTTACGAACGTGTATGCCTTGATAAAAATGGGTCCCGCCGATCAACGTCACCTGCTCCGATTAGCTTTATCTTGCCGGAAAATCTCTGCTCAGGTAACCAACTCCGGCACCGATTCCATCGTCGCCATGGCCTCATCCACCGAACAAGAATTCATGACTCATTATCGATCCAAACTCACTACGTTTCCCAGGTCACACAAATTTTGGGACGCCAAGATCGCTTCGAGAATCGGTGAAAAACTAGGGTTTCGGCTCAACGACATAGGCATCTCCCACCTCGAAATTGACCTCGCTGAAGAGCTGTCACGCCCGATTCATTACCGGAAAATGGTCGTCCCGTTCTTTCACTCCGTCAAACGTGCTGGAATTAGCGTCTCTGGTTCAGAACAACTGGAATCCCAGCCGTAACAAAACCTCAAAATTTATGGAAGGGAAGGTAACTCAAAGTTCAAACGTATAGAAATTTTGTACTTCAGTTGAACCAATTGTTATTGTTTGATAATAAGTCTGTATAACAGTAAGTTACTTTGTTGTAATTTGTTATCGTTGATGTTCATCAACAACATCTGATATGAAATCAATTTCATTCCAAAAATTGTAATTGCATAAGCTAAGATTACCAATACCAGCAGTGTTCAATGAGAATATTATTCATTCGACTCTCATATACATATGGGTTAGAACTTAGAAAACCGATAGACATTCTTCCATTCAAGATAGTGAACAAGTACAAAGGTAATGAACAGAGCAGTGCCAAATGATGACTCACAAGTCACAAATTGTTTACAGTTTTTTTGGCTGCTGTTAATTCAAGAACATTCATAATTCAATCATGTCAAATGTAACATTTTTCTTTTTTGATGTTTACGTTAGAATTGAATTACCGGTTTACGTATTATCATCATTTACAAATTACCGATTGATGCTATTGGTTTTGATTTTGGTGCATACTGCATATGATTCATTTATTTATAAAAGCAAAGGATCGCATATAGATTATTAGGCAGATGTTTAGGAAAATAAAAGGTCAAATATGAACGAGGTGATATTTGTAACAAAAAAACAAATCAAAGAAACAGAGACAATGAATTATATGCGACTAGACTCCAGCAATTAAAGAAATTGTAAATTACAATATCAATACATTTATTATTATTACAACTTATTGTATATACAGGTACAGCTCTATTTTTTGCATAATATTCATAAGACTCCAAAAATCTTTGCTTAATATAAGTTATAAATATATATATGTTACTTACTGGTTTATGTATTGAAGCATCCAATGAGGCATAACGGGTAACGCTTGATCTTGTCTCCTTGTTTCTTCCATTTCAACATTACCTCCTCCTATCTGTGCATGTGTCTCGTACATCTCACTGCATAATACCCATTTTCATTTCTTAGCATCAGATATATATATATATATATATATATATATATATATATATATATATATATATATATATATATATATAATGTTATTGACAAGATTTATTAACCCCCAACTTAAAATATAACCCACCCGAGGTTTAAGGTGCCTATGTTGTCATGAGTTTGGGCTTGTGGTTGTGGTTGGGGTAGTAGCTCTTTCTCCTTTTCTTTCACCTGCTTAATTTTTTAATGTACATTTACTAATTTAGTAAATTGAAAAAAATAATAATAACAATAATAATAATAATAATAATAATAATAATAATAATAATAATAATAATAATAATAATAGAAGCCACAAGCCAAGGGTAGTTAAGGTTACTGTTACCTCCTTTGAGAGCACGTTGTTTTGATCTTGCAATGCTTTGTCCTTTCATGTGTTCAAAAATCAAAATCATATTTTCAGTATTGATTTGGTCAGAATCATATTTTCAGTATACATACATACATACATACATACATACATACCTTTTTTTGGAGGTCAGAAATGGTTTCAAGCATCAACTGATTCTGCAAATAATATAGAGCATGATTAAACATATATGGGTTGAAAATTTGGAAGGGGAATTAATGTTTTTTTTTGGGTACCTTTCTTAACCTAAGGCGTCTAAGAGCTGTATCGAGTTGCTGTTCACAATTCTGAAGTTCCTTGAGACTCAATGAATCAAGGTCTTCTCCCATTAGGTGCCTGATATGTCATATCACATCATTCATTTATTGTATCTTTGATTGAATAATGAATACAACACCATGCATTTTGGTTATAATTAAATAGATAGATAGAGACCTTTTGTTTTTCTCCAAGACCTCAATTCTAGCCTTCAGTTTTGCATGCTCCAAACTCCAGTTTTCCTAAAAGTAGTAGACCAAATAAAATTGGTAAAAAGAAGATGAAAAATGATTGAACATATAGAAAAGCATGCATATGGTGATGGTTGTGTACTTGTGTTTGATGAGTGGTCCCTTCATTAAGCTGCCTTTCTGTGTACGAGTGTCGATCATACCTCTCAAGGATGCTTTCCATTCTGTTGTTTGCCAAAAATGTGTCAAAGTTAATTATAAGTATCCGAAAAAAATTTCCAAGAAAAATGAAAACGCGTTTAGTTCGTCTATTTTTCTAAATTTTTCATGGAAAATGAAAATTTTATGTTTTCTAAAATTACAAAGAAGTTGGAAAATTTTAGAAAACCTATAATCATTGTTTTCCATATTTTTCTAATTCCAATTTTTTTCTAAAATATAACACATCCACTGTCACTCCATCCACCTCTACCTACCACCACCTTAACACTCCACCTAAAATTTGTTTTCTCTAAATTTAAACAAATAATTTAGATAAATAAATTAAGGAAATTAATATGCATTTATTATTGCATTTAAATAGTATATGAAATTAATAAAACAGAAAAACCATAAATTGATATATGGAATAAAAATTAATTCACAATAACCACAAAATAACATTTGGTAAATTGAATGAGAGTGTGACAAGTTACAAAAAAACATTCATTTATTAAAGTAGATTACAAAATGTCATTTTAGTATATAAGATCATAACAAAAATTACCTTAGGTAGTCTCTCTCTCTCTCTCTCTCTCTCTCTCTCTCTCTCTCTCTCTCTCTCTCTCTCTCTCACACACACACAAGCACACACACACAAATTATTAATTACATATGTTGCTACCAGCAGTAGCACATACATGATTGATTGTTCACAAAAGTGGTGCAAAGTTCCTAATTTTGGTTCCACCATGCATCCATGCTGAGTTCCTAATTTTGGCTGAATAGGTAAGGATATGCTACTCGGTGTCATCTATCTCCTTACCAATTGGATACTTGTTCAACATCAACTGAAAATTGCAATACCTATATATGATTTGTAAGACTTTTTTTTTTTTTTTTTTATAATTTATGTGTGGGTTTGGCTGTGAATGCTATCAAAGTTATGCCTAGGCGATGTCTGTGACTTCTAAAATATGGAACAAGTATACACTAGAAACAAGGCATGTTTGTCGAATAAGGTTGAGTGAAAATTTTCACATTCCTCCTTAAAAATGAAGATGTTTGTTTTATTGAAAGATATAAAACATGTAGATGGATGATAAACAGGGACCATTTATTATCGTGTGGTGTCTAGAGTTTCTAATGCAGATAGATTGCTAGGATTTTTTTTCATGTGATGACTAGGATTGATAATGTATCTCATGAGTCAAATCCCTAGGGTTTATTACAATGATTGTATGATAGCTAGGGTGGTGTATTGTTTTGTTGGTTTATGAATACTATGTGAACTATGGTTAGGTGATATAATTTCTCCCAAATAAATAATAATAATTGTCCAGAAACAAACAAAGATATATAGATATCAACAACAGTTTCAAGTATCAACACTTGATTTCAATTATGGAATTAAGAAAATAAATCTAGGATTATATTGCATACAACAACATCAACATTAATATATATATGAATATTATATATTACATAAACATATATAGGATTATATTACATGAAAATTATATATGCAACAATGGATTTTGAAGAAGTTAAGATGCTTGAAGGCAACATCGTCAACGTTACTAATTATATATTCTCATGTTATTTAGTCAATGAGAACTCTAGCTTATAATAATAGTGAAGAAATTGAAACATTTATTCTATTCCGCGAGTAATTTGACTTAATTTACTGGATTATAAGAACAGATCTTGGGATATATAAAAGAAAAGAAACAAGTTTTCTGTGGAAGAAGAATTTAAATTTGACGAATTTTACAAATTAATAAATTGGTGAGGAAAGAAAAAGAAAGATTATCTTTTGATATTAGTGCAGTTTGATTTCTAAAAAAAATAAAAGGTATTAACTCAGATAAGAATGCATACGAAGTAAGATACGCATAATTAACTTGGATACGAAACTTATAAAGAGTTTATTTAATTTAGGTTTTGTTTCAGAAAATAAAAAAGGAAGTCGGATCAGAATTGAATGTTCTATTAGGTTTTAGTTTTTTGAGCTGCTGTATAACTAGCAAGGTTGATAGAGTTTTATTTAGGTTAGGTTACCCATTGTTACTGGTTTTTCTACTTTAACGTCTTAGTTCCAATGATTAAATGATATTAATTGTTAGATATGTTCTAACGATTTAACATTAATTTCATCCGAAACAAATCATCAAAAACAGTTGAGATGTTAACAATCTATCTGTTGTATTCTTCTTCTTTTACTTTTGTCCCAGATTACTCAAGATAGCTAATTTGATCAAACTGAAATAAAATATAACTAATACAATTATAAATATAAATAAGTAAAGGGCAAGGTACATAAGGATGCAATATACTTTGATTATACCAATCTATACAATCTGCTTTCTTTTACCGTTTAATGTAACAAACTTTATCATTTTCTATATTTAATGTAACACGTTACATAAAATGGTAAGTTTGTTATATTTAATATTAAAATTTTGTAATTTATTAAGTAAATGGTTAGAAAAAGTATGTTGATTGGTAAAAATAATAAAACTATCTTGCATTTTTTTTTGTAAAATTAATTCATACGTAATTGATGAAAATTTATGGGCTCGTGGCTGTAATGAACCATGATGAATGATCCATGTTTTTTTTTTGATAAAAGGATTTCCCCAAGACTTAGGGCCTGTTTGTTTGCATCTTAATACCTCTTAATAAGGGGTAGGTTTGAATCTTTAAGATTCAGACCGTTTGTTTACCTCTTAAGTTTTGGTCTGAATCTGAATTTTAGCACTTACCGAATCAGATTTGATACTCCATCTGAAAAAATAAAAGACGCTCTATGCCCCTTAACCCCAAAACACATTCTCTCTTTCTCGCACCCATCTCCTCCTTCTCACCCACTTCTTCTCCCTCACCGATCTCCAATAATCGTTCGCTTCCTCCGATCTACAACACCGCCTCCGACAGCAACACCGTTTCCGACATTGTTGTCGGCAGCCAAGCCCTTCAGCTCCCTCATCGACGCCGGTTCTCTTCCACCCCTTTCTCCTCCTCCTCCTCTGATTTGTCTGCATCCATTCGATCGGCAACGTCGCCGCCGCCGCCGACTTTGCATCCGCCTCCGGTTGCTTCACCTATGCCGCCTTCACCTCCGGTATCTTCTGCAGGTAACATATTATTTTTCTCTTGTTATGTAATTCAAGTTTAATGCTTAAAAATCTAGTGTGTTTCCCCTGTAATTCGAATATCAGAGAATCATTACTTAGAGTTAGTTTTGGTTCAGTTTTGATTTATGATAATGTGTTGATTTCTGAAATATATGGGGTGATTTTTGATTTTGTGTTTATTTGGTGAAATATATTGCTGAGAATGTGTTACTAGTTGCTGATTTGTTCTTTTTTATTGATAATGTGTTCCTAGTTGTTAATATAAGTTGTTGATTTTCTTTATTTGCTAAAATATGTTGCGGATCTTGTTGTTATGTGTTGAAATGTTGTTGACATATATTGATCTTTGAAATTTGATACTGTTGTTGATGAAATCATATGCTTTGCTTTTTTTCCTGAAATATGATAATGTTTTGCTGATGAAATCATATGCTTTTTGGTTTTGCTTGATGAAATATGAATATTAGCATGTTATGGATTCACTAAATGAAAGTACAATGTTATATATTGAACAGGTGGTGTCTATTAGTGGAGGATATTTCATACCCACAAGCTTAAGGAGTTCATTAACATTAGATTTGTTATGGATGGAGATGGTTCTAAAAGATTTCACAAAACAATGAAAGCAAGAGCTTTGGGTATAATCAAGAAATGATTAGTGTTATGTTTGATTTGGATTTATGATCTAATCTAGATTTTATATGGTGTTTGTAAATTTTTTATAATTATTCAAGAAGTTGATTCGGTTATTTTATAAAAAAAACGTTAAATTTAGCAAAAATAACATAGAAGGGTAAAATGGTCATTTTTGTAATTCAGCACTGCAATTCAGAGGTTCCAACCAAACAACATTTGAAAATTCAGATCTTAAAAATTCAGACCCTCTTTGAAATTCAGACCTCTTAAAAATTCAGCTCTTATAAATTCAGATCCTGCCAAACAGCCCCTTAATATTCTTACTCCTAATTATTAGGGATAAAACTCCTCCTAATGATTACAGACCCGAACCGAAGATGATGGTTTTAAAATTGTCGAGTGGAAAAAGTCTCCTCTTGAGCAACATGTGTTTACTAGACCAAAAACATTAGAGTGTCTTCAATAGTTAACCCATGTTATAATTTAAAATTATTGTCACCTCGTTATCTATTAATTTTGACCTCTAAATAAATGACTTCTCTAGTGGTTAAAGTTATTTTAATAGTTTTTTGTATAACTTTAACTAATTTACCCTCTTCTATCTAAAATCTTTTATAAAACATCTAATTTAATTAATCTTTTTTTAAATACAAATCATATCTTAATATGAAACTATATAATACAACTATATCAAGTCTTTATATATATACCTAAAATATGAAAAATTATTATGTTTTAGTTATAAAAATACAATAAAAACATTGAAAATATTATAAATTAGTTATACAATGACATATGTTTAAAATGAAAGGGGTTAAATGTACAAGTTATAATACTATATTAACCATTCAATATATATTGAGTGGTCAAAATAAAAAAGCAAAAAAGTTGGTTGCTTAAATGGTTTTAAGTTGTCATTTAAAAAAAGTAAATAGTAATACACTATAAAAAAACGTCCAATTGAAGATGCTCCAAGGAAGGATGTAATAATAAATAGGGAAAGACACAAACAAATTCAAAGGAGTTCCTTCATTTGATGATCTTAGTTAGAACATAGTTGAGGTGAGGTCCAACATAAGTGAAACAACCATGTTCGAGTCTCACATCGACTAGACACGATCTCATTCACTTTTATATGCTTTGAAGTTGTTAGATACTTTTACCATGTTACTTTATATCGTTTTGCATCATTTAATTTACATAATCATAAGAAATTCATGCATTTCACAACATTTTGGTATTTTCTTAAATCTAATGTACGATTTACTTTGAGTGATATGGTTTGATTTTAGGTTGCGCGACGCGAGGGAAGTTTGTGTTGTAGTTTACTTCAAGTGTTATGGTTTTCATTCAAGGTTGCGAGATACAAGGGAATGGATTTGTTAGTGGTTTTATTATCATCTATCCATTTGGTATAGTTAGAATTTATATGAGTGCTAAATAGGATCAAACTCTGATCTAATTCAAGTGGATACAGAGTGCACACTTGGATTAGGCGAGTATGATCTTGAACACAACAAAATACAAGGTAAGGGGGCTTTGTAGGGTCTAACAGGAAACATCCTAAAACCTAAACAAAATTTTGGATCATAAGTCTAGTGGAAAATCATGACCAGATTATGGAAAAGCCTAGTTCATTGATTAGAACAGAGAAAACTAAAGTTATTGGACAACTACCTTGGGTTTGGATAAAGACAACTCAAGCTTCTAGAATGCTTCCATTGTTGACCAATCATGTTGCCTCAAACAACCATCTTGCTTTGGTCAACATCTTGTTTGGTCAGTAGCTTTTCTAGGCAGTTTGAGGTACCTGATGGTTATTTTCCAAAAATTGATTTTAGCAGCCTAAACTACTATTTCGTCATAATTCACACTTTTGGAGCTCTTCTTAACTCCTTTAGTATTCATACACTCTCTAGCACATTGATTTCTTTTTCGTGTCTGAATCTAGAAGTGCCTTTGGTGGATTATTCTAATTTGGATTTGATGCAACACTTAGATAAAGTCAAAATATTAACTACGGAAAGTGAACCTACACGATCCATCAAATATCCAAGAATCCCTTAATCATAAAATCACCATTTTCATACCCAATTTCGAATAGGAATTAGGGTTAATAAACTAGAAAATAAGGAACATTGTGGGTTGATGGGTGAAATACGTTCGGAAGAAAAAGAAAAGAACCATAAAGGTCAAAACTTGGTGTGCATGTATGTGCCAAATTTACAAAGAGTTGCACGTCCATGCCACTTACACATGTTGGTGATTTTAGTATCATTAAACATTTTGCTATAGTGATTAACTCAAGAGATAATAAGTTCAACTTTAGCTATAACACGACATTAGAGGTGTGGTGCGGACATTTGGATAAGCTAATATAAACTCAGGAACCGGGGGTCCGGGTGCATCGCCCCTGGTGGGGTTCCAAGGGGCATTGCCTCTGATTGGATTATAAGGGAGCAAGGTTATAAAGACAGAGCCAATTGTCATGTATTTTGGAAACATACACAACTTGCCGCTAAAAATCATTGAATTCAACTGACTAGTGTCTTCATAAGAGAAAGAATTCAGTGGTTGCAGATAATCTTCTATATATCATAAAGTTACTCTGCCAAAATCTTGTCTTGAAGCACACCAAACGAAAGCAAAGTAGTTTATGTTTTTGTTTTGGATTTTGCCTAGAATCTATATTCCATTTTTCTTAAGGTATCCCAAGTTTGAATTCGTGTAACCCCGGAAATAGGATTGAATTATAGATTTTTGAAAAGTGTTTTTAACACGATCCACATAATTATCCAACTCTTGTTGATATTTTGAACCTATATATATATATATATATATATATATATATATATATATATATATATATATATATATATATATATATAACACATCCGTGACAAGTGATAAAATACTATATACGAAACTTGCCTTCATTTTGCATAATTGTGTCAGATTTGGTTGTAGGCTTCACCTATGCAGCTAGTTGTTGATTGTGCTTTTGGTAATTTTTGTAACTCTTATTTTTGTAGGTTAGGGAGACGAATATGTTTCTAGATTTTGTTAGGCAAATTTTCTAACTAAAGAAGTGATTTATTGGTCCAAAAAACTTCCTTTTTTCATATTTGTAAGTCAACTTTGTTGCATTTCATTGTTTTATCTTAATTGTAGAAGTCACAAAGCCGCTAGATGTGACAAAGAAACATCGGTGTTTGATGCTTTGTTTTTAATTCTTGTGCGGGATGATTAGTTTATATGTTTTCATATGTTCAATTCGATATTTATGTCGTAAATAAATTAGATTATTAATGTACAAAATTAATTTATCAAGAAGTTCACTGAGAATTTGATATGCATGTTACATTACCAAATTTAAAGTATATTATGTTGAATTAATGAATATTTATTGGTTAAATTATAAAAAGGGTTATCATGGCTTATTCGTTACTAAGAAAACTGTAAATTTGGTCCATTTGGTTGTCAATGTTTTACGGTTTCAGTCCAAAAAAGTTTGGACTTGTACCAATGGTGCAAAATCGGATACCTTTTGTGGTTTTGATCCCTACCAAACTTGAAATGATTTTTTTACCATTTAGTTAATTTTTCTATTTTTATTTATTAATTCAATGTTTTATTTATTTAAAAAAATAGAATATAAACCCACCCTACCATACCCATCCACCCTACCCTACCGGTTACCAGTCCCCCTGTAACACCCCGGTTTTCAGGTATTTTCAAATTCATCAATTGGTTTTAAATTATGTCATTTTTGGTCCTTGGATTGGAAGGAAATGGTCATGGGAAGCCCTAGTGGCAGGATTGTAAACTTGATGCAGGATGAGTACGCTAAGCGTACTAGGGCGTACCCTAGTACACTGGGTGTACTCATGTCCGAGTGAAACCCTAATTTTTACGGTTTGTAGGGTATTTAAGCATCTTTATGGATCATTTACCCCCATCTTTTCAGCCTCCAAGCCCTTGAGTCGTTTTTGGTAAATCCTAATCCCATAAGAGTGTATTTTGAGGTAAAAGTGTGTTGTTTGTGTGCTTAAGAAAGAAGGAGTTGCATCAAGGAGCTTAGAAGTTGAAGCAAGCTTGTGTATCTTGGATCATCACCTTCTTGGGAAGCTCCAGAAGGTAAAAGGTCTTCACATTGATGTTTTGTTTGCTTGGATCTCATTTTGGTGACTTTATGTTGTTCTTATTGTCCCAAAAGTCCCATTTTTATGCATGTTTGGTGTTGTACGTTTTGAGTTGTCCTTGTAGACCATAGGAAGGGTTCTAAGCCATAAAAATGAGGTCCCTTTAGCTAGTTTGGCGCCATGCTTCTTGTAGAAGGTCTTAATGGATTAAGACCTTCCATTAAGAACTTTTTAGACGTGGAAAGTCATAAAGTTGGGAACTTTATGACCCTAGTATGCCTCTGGACCTTGGATCTGAAGTATGAGCTCAAGTGCTAAAGCCATTAAGCACTTAATGAAGGAGTTGGTATTGTGAGGGTACGCCCCGTGTAACATCCTGTTTCAGATCGTCTATGATTAGGGTTCGTGGGCTGCAACCGGGCATGAGGAGGTCTCAGGGTTGTGATGAGTTTCTAGAAGCATAGGGCATCTCGTCACATTTCCGTGGGTTTGAGGTTCATGGGAATCGGGGTTATATCGAGGAAGCGATGGAAGTTTGAAGTTGTGGCAGGTTAAGTCCCTTATTTGAGAAAGGTGGCAGCCGAGTACGCTGGGCGTACATATGTGTACGCTTAGCGTACTCATGTGCGTGATTTTCAAGCGGAGCCACCTAGTATGTTGGGTGTACCAGAGGATACGCTAGGCGTACTAGGCATAGAGTGAAACCCCTAACTTTGGATGTGTCCCTATATAAAGAATGAGATGGCCTCATTCTTGGCCACCATCCTCAGTCTATAAACCATCTAAAACCCTAATCCTTCGTTCATGGAGCTTGTGAGTGCATTTGAGAGCCTTGAGTGGTTTTGGTGTGCTCTTGGAAAAAAGAAGGAGCTTTGGAGAAGGAGTGAGAAGTCCAGGCCTTGGATTTGAGCATATCTGAGTTAGAAGCTTATATAGATGTATAAAGCTTCAATCTTTCTCACTCTTTTGTTTTGAGCATTATATTAGAGTATTTTAGGGTTTTGGTCCCAAAAGGTGGAGACTTTATGAGATAGTGAGCTCCAGAGTCTATGATCAGCCCCTTTGAGTGTGATTTGTGGTGTGATGACATAAAAATCCAATCTTGGTCGTTGAAATCAAGCCATGCATGAGTTATGAGCTTTTTGAGATAAGGGAGTGAGTGTTTTCGGTGTTTGTGACATTTCTAGCCATGCAAAGGCTTAAAGTCGCTGACTTTATGGAGTAAGACCCATTAAGGAGTCCGGATCTGGGATTTGAGTTAATGTCTTAACTGATTAAGACCAAATGAGTAGAAAGAGTAAATCTGGGGAGTACGCTGAGCCTAATTCTTGTACGCCTCGCGTACTGCCCTAGTGTCCCCGATGGCCAATCTGGATTGTGAGTACACTGAGCGTACCAAGGGAGGTACGCCCCGCGTAACCTCACTGTGGACTTCTGGGCTAGGTCTCATATTAGGCCATAAGTGTTGGGCCTGGAGTTTGGGCTTGTTGCAATAGAGTTTTGGGCCAGGGGATTATAGATAAGCGCTTTGGGCCCTTGTATTGGGCTTGCCATTTAGATTTGAGAGTTGGGCCTTTGGAGAGCCCATTTATTATTGGGCCTTGGTAATGGGTCTTAGGTTGTTGATGGCCTGGTTAATGGACTTTCTTTAGACCTAATGAGTGAGATTTTGGACTTAGTTTCTAATTGATTTAATTGTGGGTTTGGCTCAGAGATAGAGATTGGTGTGCAACAGTAGCGTTTATAGGGGTTGTTCATCATCTGAAGTGAGTCTTCTCACTATACTTACCATGAGTGGTATTTTTGTATAACTGAGATGTCCTATGTGCTTACATTGTGTATTGTGATATCTTGCATTATTTCTTTGTGGTTTATGTTGTGTATTATTCAGAGCTTATAGAGTTAGGACCGGAGGGTCCATCAGAGTTGTGGGACCGGAGGGTCCCACAGAGACACATTGACTGGAGGGTCTTAATGTGTTATAGCCTCGAGTGACTACAGAGCTGTGTGTGGTATATTGGTGAACTCACTAAGCTTCGTTCTTACTGTATTATGTGTTACGTGTTTCAGGTTTTTCTCAGGATCGTGGGAAGGCACCGGCTCAATTGTACATACCATGGAAAGAGTTATGTTTTGAGGATCTTGGATTATTAATCAAACAATTATGGGTATGCATTTTGTAAACTAAATAAATGAGATTTTGTGAAATGTGTTATGAGAATTATATGATTTTAAAATGAAAAATTTGTTTGGAAAATTACGGTGTTACACCCCGCATACCCGGTCAGCCACCCCAATGGTGGTCTCTACGAAGCCTTGCGTACGCTGAGCGTACCACCGGGGTACGCCCCGCGTACTCGCATGGATCAGCCCATGTTGAGTTACCTCGAGTGGGTTGACTCGGCTGGGTTGATTCAGTAGGTTTTTGGACTTTGACCAGTTGACTTTGAGTTGGACCATGTTTGACCAAGTTTGACTTTTGAGGGTATTTTGGGTATTGTATTGCTCCGTGTTGTAGCTCACAAACCCTGGAGAAAACCAGATATGAGCTGAGGACCGAGGAGGGCATGCCAGACTCATGCTGAGGGCTCATGAGCATTCTAGATACGAGCTGGTGGCCAGGAAGGGCATGTCATACTCAATCTAAAGGCTTAGTGGTATTCATTCTGAGGACTGATCAAGCCGGGGAGCAAGCCAGACATAAGTTGTGGGCCAAGGGCAAGCTAGACTTATGATGTGGGCTCAGAGGTTATCAAGTCTGTTAGTTATGGACCCATTGCATGCTGTTATTGTATTTGTGCTATTTGTATGTGTATTGGTATTTTGGGGGAACTCACTAAGCTTTGGGCTTGCAGTTTTGGATTATGTTTCAGGTACCTCAGAGGATCGTGGAAAGGCGAAGGCATGATCGTGCATCTCCTCGAGTTTTGATTCTATGATTTTAGGAAAACTCTGATATTAAACCTGTTTTGAAAACTATTTGTAAACAATGATGATTTATGGGTTGTTTTTAAAAATTTAAATTTTCATGAATTTTTTGGATGTTACAAGTTGGTATCAGAGCTCAGGTTTGAGTGAATTGGAGGAAGACTCGTGTGAATCCAGTCTCAAACTAAGAAAAAATATTTTTAAATGATTTTTCAAATGGTTTTCAAAATAATTAAGGAAGATGTGATGTTTGCGATCAGCCGGAGCCAGTAAGTAGACCCCAAAATACCATACAATTATTTGATATTGAGATATGTTAGAACAACATGCTAGTGATAGGCTAGGGATCTTCAGGATTTTTGGATGATAGAATAGTCTGATTATATGGTACCTGATAGCCTAGGGTTTTCTCTAATGGAATTGACATCGTTACTGTAGTTGCTTAGTATATACATCATGGTCATGCATAACTAAGATTCTATAGTCTAAGAATATTTGATCTAGCCTTATTTCCTATTCTTATTTGATGAAGGGCTTAGGGTAGGATCAAATATTCGACTATCTATAGGGTCCAGTGTTATGTATGGTTAGCATACACGAGTGCAACAGGGTTGGTAGAAGTTTTGTGGATGAGTTGTGTGGGGTCAGCCAACCAGTTGCGAGATGATTAACCTTTCCTCTAGGGAGTGGGGATTGAGTGTCTGTTTATGCTAGCGAGTATTGTTAGGGTATTGTGATGATCCTCAAAGACAAATACGGGTAGGTGTGGAAGGTAGTATGGGCCCGTACTACTGAAAGCACATGACCCGTACGCATATCAAGGATATCACGACCCCTAGGGATTTGTTAGGAGTTGGTTCCCCTGTTATGATATGCGTGTTACCTGATATCCTCATGGTTTATTTTTCAATATGGTGATTACACGTCGATTTGAGACCGGGTCTGGGTTGGGATCAGGAGTTAGCCATCTGGGTGAGTCGGCTGCGTTAGATGGCAGGATCAGGGAGATCCTGTAGGAATAGGTTGTTGCTCATTTCCCTCAATTGCCAGAGATGTTTGGGTCTATTAAGACCGCCATGATTGAGTACTTTGATGAGCGTTATGTTGCTTTGTCTAAGACTGCTTTTGTTGCAACCACTGCAGCCGTTGCAGCCGCAAGAGTTGGATCGGGTCGGGTTTTTCAATATCGGGACTTCAATAATACGAAGCCCCGACTTTCGATGGGGTGCAAGACTTGATCATCGCCATGTGGTGGCTATCTGATGTGGAGGGATGTTTCTTAACTTGTTCTTGTCCAGATGACTCGAAGATCAGGTGCGCTCTAAACCTTCTGAGGATCGGAATGAAGGATTGGTGGAGGCTTGCTACTAGTTATATTATGCTAAACAGAGAGCTGCTGTGTCTTGGGAGCAATTCTCTGAGATGTTCTGCTCCCGATATATACCATTGGTGGAGCATGAGAGGTTGGCCCAGGAGTACCTGGATTTGAGGCAGGGTTTTGAGATGGTAATGGAGATCACTAAGATGTTTACAAAGAGGGCTGTGTTTTGTCCGAGGTTTGCTGCATCCTGCTCAGATGACCCGCTACTTGAGCATGCTCAAGACGGAGATCAGACAGTTTGTTTCCACCCAGTGCTATGGTACTTGGTTGGAGATGCAGGAGGCCGCCAGGCGGCGTGATATTGAGATTGATTTGCAGACGAGGGAGCAGAGGCCAGCCTCGATGCAGTCGCAGCCTGCGCCAAAGCGGTTTAAGACCGTTAATGTCAGATCTGGGGGTTGAAAGGGCAACACTTGTGGGAAGTGCGGCAATGTGCATGAGGGTACTTGTCGATCGTCTTCTAGGTACCACAATTGTGGCCGGCAGGGCCATATGGCGAGGGATTGCTGCCAGCAGGCCCCAACACTCAGTTCTAGGATATGTTATCATTGCGACCAGTTTTGACATGTGAAGGCCAACTGCCCATCGCTTGATGCTAGGCCAACGCAAGTTCCAGCGCCAACTACTTTGAGGATTACTGATGGGAGTCAGTGCACGGTGGAGCCCCCGAGGGCTCGAGGTCGCACTTTCCAGCTTACTGCCGAGGAGGCCAGAGCAGCTCCAGATGTTGTGACTGGTATGTTTCTATCTCTTATTTTGTTGATTATGTTTATGTTATGCTTATCCATGTGCCTTTGTTAGGTATGTTTCTAGTGAACTCTTTGTTTGCTCTAGTGTTGTTTGAATCATGTGCGAGTTGGTCATTTTGTGTCTCGATCATTTATCAGAGAGTTTGATATGCCCATTAGGGAGTTAGAGTGTCTGTTGCGAGTTTCTATCGCCAACGAGCATGGGGTTTCTACATCATCAGTATATCAGGGGTGCGTTTTGGAGATCTTTGGGGTGTCTTATCAGATCGATTTGATCCCTATCCCCATGGGGGATTTCTGCATGATTGTGGGTATGGATTGGCTGATCCGTTTCGGTGCTATGAATGATTATGAGGTCCAGTGTGTGGTAGTTCGAATCCTAAATGGGGGAGAACTGGTTATCTATGGAAAGGGCATCAGGATGGGTTCAGGGTTTTGTTTTTCAGGCAGTGCTCGATAGTATATTCTGGACGGGTGTGCGGGTTATTTGGCTTATGTGCTGGATATGCGTGTGGGGGGTCAAGTTTCAGTTTCAGAGGTCTCGATTGTCAGGGAGTTTGCCGATATGTTTCCAGAGGAGTTACCTGGTGTGCCTCCTGAGAGGCAGGTCGAGTTCAGGATTGACCTCGTGTCAGTGTGGCCTCGATTGAAAAGGCACCGTACCGCTTGGCACCGCCTGAGATGCAGGAGCTGCTAGACAAGCAGTTCATCAGACCGAGCAGTTCTCTGTTGGGGGCGCCGATTTTGGCGTCAAGAAGAATGATGGTTCACACTAGATGTGCATTGATTACTAGGAGTTATAAGTTAACGATGAAGAAGCGTTATCCCCTTCCGTGGATTGATGACCTCCTTGATCAGTTGTAGGGTGCATCTTTGTTCTCCAAGATAGATCTGAGGTCCGAGTATCATCAAGTCATGGTGAGAGAAGAGAACGTGGAGAAGACCGCGTTCCGAACTTGTTATGGGCATTTACGAGTTCGTGGTGATGCCATTTGGGCTCACCAATGCGCCTACAATATTTATGGATTTGATGAATCGAGTACGCAGATCGATGCTCGATCGTTCAATTATTGTATTTATTGATGATATATTGGTATATTCCAAGACCAGAGAGCAGCATATTCGTGAGCTTCTGGGGGTTTTGAGGCGAGAACGACTTTATGCTAAGTTCTCGAAATGCGAGTTTTGGTTACAAGAAGTTCAGTTCCTTTGACATCTCGTTAACCAGGACGGGATATTGGTCGATCCGGCCAAGATCGAGGTGGTGATGCAGTGGGAGGTTCTGAAATCTCCCTCGAATATCAGGAGCTTCTTGGGGTTGGCAGGATACTATCGGGGATTCATTCAGGATTTCTCCAAGATTGCAGTACCCCTCACTCGTTTGAAGAGGAAGGGAGTGGATTTCCGATGGGGCCTTGAGCAGCAGGCAACGTTTGAGACCCTTCACCAGAGATTATGTGAGGCCCCAGTTTTAACCCACCCAGAGAGAATTGAGGATTTCGTGGTATTTTGTGATGCTTCCATCACTAGTTTGGGAGCAGTCCTCATGCAGAGAGCACGAGTGATAGCATATGCTTCGCGGCAGCTGAATCCGCACGAGGCGATGTATCCTATGCATGATCTGGAGTTGGGGGCAGTGGTTTTTGCCCTCAAGATTTAGAGGTATTATCTTTGCGGGGTCCGTTGTACTATCTAAACAGACCACAAGATTTTGAGGCATATTATGGATCAGCCGAACCTGAACATGAGGTAGTGTAGGTGGCTGGACGTAGTCAATGATTATGACTACGAGATCCTTTACCATCCGGGTAAAGTGAATATGGTGGCGGATGCTTTGAGCCGCAAGTCGGTTGGGTCTTCAAATGGGGTATCGTGTATGAGGATATCAGTGGATTCTCTGCTTTTAGGATTGATTAGGGAGGCTCATGCCGAGGGTGTTTGGGAAGAGAACTGGAAGATAGAGAGGATCATAGGTGAGATCGCCAGATTTGTTCCGGATAGTCATGGATTGTTGACCCGTTGTGGTCAGGTCTGGGTTCCGATGTCTGGTGGGGTCAGACAGATTGTATTAGAGGAGGCTCATAAGTCTCGTTTTTCTATCCATCTAGGGGCCACTAAGATGTATCGGTATCTGAGATTGAGCTATTGGTGGTCGTGTATGAAGAGGGAGATCGTCTAGTACGTGGAGAGGTGCATGACCTGCAGGATGGCCAATGATGAGCATCAGAGGCCGCATGACAAGCTGCAGCCTCTGGAGGATCCTATGTGGAAATGGGAGCAGATTTCGATGGATTTCATCACCAAGTTGCCGAAGACGACAAAGGTTTTCGATGCAATTTGGGTCATTATGGATCGATTGACCAAGAATGCCCACTTCCTTACGATTCGGGAGAGTTCTTCGGCCGAGAAGTTGGCTGATGTGTATATTAACGAGATCGTTGCTCGCCATGCGGTTTTAGTCTCTGTTGTTTCAGACCTTGATGTTCCGTTCACCTCTTGTTTTTGGCAGAAGTTCCATGAGGAACTGGGCACAAGGTTGCGTTTCAGCATAACTTATCATCCGCAGACTGACGGCTAGAGTGAGCGGACGATACAGACCCTTGAGGATATGTTGCGGACCTGTGTCATCGATTTTGGTGGGAGTTGGGACTCATACCTACCTCTTGCGGAGTTCTCCTACAACAACAGTTTTCACTCCAGCATTGGTGCTCCGCCTTTTGAGCTCTTGTATGGGCAGAGATGTCGTACCCCGGTTTTATGGGGCGAGGTTGGTCACAGAGTTATGGGGCAGACCAAGGTGGTCCTTCAGACTACGAAGATGATTCATCAGATCAGGCAGAGATTGCAGTCTGCTCAGAGTCGACAGAAGAGCTATGCCGACCGGCGCCTATCTGAGTTGGAGTTTTAGGTCGGTGACATGGTGTTACTGAAATGTCTCACTTTGGAAATGTGTGATTCGCTTCAGAAAGAGGGGAAAATTGGGTCCCCGGTATATTGGGCCGTTTTGGGTTATTGTCAGGGTTGGCAATGTTGCGTACATATTGGATCTTCATGAGGAGCTTAGTCAGATTCACAACACTTTCCATGTTTCGCAGCTGCGAAAAAGTGTATTGGATGAGGATGCAATGGTTTCCTTAGATTATATTCAGGTGGATGAGCGTCTGAACTATGTTGAGAGGCCAATAGCTATTCTAGAAAGGAAGGTAAATTTGTTGCGTAGCAAGGAAGTACCTTTGGTAAAGGTACGATAACAGCACCAGAGGGACTCCGAGTGGACCTGGGAGCTGGGGGCTAAGATGCGGGAGCTTTACCTAGATTCGTTCTCTGCAGCAAACTGCGAGGACGAAGTATAGTTCAAGTGGGGGAGAGTAGTAACACCCCGTTTTTCAGGTATTTTCAAATTCATCCTTTGGTTTTAAATTATGTCATATTTGGTCCTTGGATTGGAAGGAAGTGGCTATGGGAAGCCCTAGTGGTAGGATTGTAATTTTGATTCAGGAGGAGTACGCTAAGCGTACATGGGGGTACGCTAAGCGTACATGTGGGTACACTAAGCGTACTAAGGTGTACCCTAGTACGCTCGGCGTACTCATGTCCGAGTGAAACCCTAGTTTTTAGTGTTTATGGGGTATTTAAAAGCATCTTTATGGATCATTTACCCCCATCTTTTCAGCCTCCAAGCCCTTGAGTCGTTTTTGGCAAACCCTAACCCCATAAGAGTGTATTTTGAGCTAAAAGTGTGTTCTTTATGTTCTTAAGGAAGAAGGAGTTGCATCAAGGAGCTTAGAAGTTGAAGTAAGCTTGTGGATCTTGGAACATCACCTTCTTGGGAAGCTTAAGAAGGTAAAAAGTCTTCACCTTGGTGTTTTGTTTGCTTGGATCTCATTTTGGTGACTTTATGTTGTTCTTCTTGTCCCAAAAGTCCCATTTATATGCATGTTTGGTGTTGGATGTTTTGAGCTGTCTTTTTAGACCCTAGGAAGGGTTCTAAGCCATAAAAATAAGGTCCCTTTAGCTAGTTTGGCTCTATGCTTATTGTAGAGGGTCTTAATGGATTAAGACCTTGAATTAAGGACTTTTTGGACGTGGAAAGTCATAAAGTTGGGAACTTTATGACCCTCGTATGCCTTTGGACCTTGGATCTGAAGTATGAGCTCAAGTGCTAAAGTCATTAAGCACTTAATGAAGGAGTTGGTTCTACGAGGGTACGCCCCACGTAGCCTGGTGTACTCCCCGTGTACCCAGTCAGCCACCCCGATGGTGGTCCTCTGCGAAGCCTTACGTACGTTGAATGTACCTCCATTGTACGCCCCGCGTACTCGCATGGATCAGCCCATGTTGAGTTCACTCGGCTGGGTTGACTCATTGGGTTTTTGGACTTTAACCAGTTGACTTTGAGGTGGACCATGTTTGACCAAGTTTAACTTTTGAGGGTATTTTGGGTATTTTTGGGATTTTGATGGAATTGGTCACTTGGTGGGTGTAGGCATTGAGTAGAGAGATGAGATTTGGAGTCAACCCTAATCAATTATATTCAACTTGTAAGGTGGGTTTTCCTTACTATACTTTCGGATTGAAGGCACCAAGGCCGACCCATTGGTTTGATAACCTGATTTGTGGATATGCTGAGTATGGAATAGATATGCATGCTAGTTTTGATATGCTAGTCTGGTAGATCTGTAGGACTACCTGTGATACCGTCTGTTTATTTGTATATGATATTATCTGTTATATGTCGACATATTGTGTGGGCTGGGTTAAGGTTGTACTGCTCCGTGCTGTAGCCAACAAACCATGGAGCATACCAGATGTGAGCTGAGGGCCGGGAAGGGCATGTCAGACTCATACCGAGGGCTCTTGAGCATTCCGTATACGAGCTGAAGGCCGGGAAATGCATGTTAGACTCGTACTGAGGGCTTTGTGGTATTCAGTCCGAGGACTGATCAGGCCGGGGAGCAAGCCAAACATAAGTTGTGGGTCAAGGGCAAGCCAGACTTATGTTGTGGGCTTAGGGGTAATCAAGTCTGTTAGCTGTGGACCCATTGCATGATGTTATTGTATATGTGCTATTTGTATGTGTATTGGTATTTTAGGGGAACTCACTAAGCTTTGGGCTTACAGTTTTGGGTTATGTTTCAAGTACCTCAGAGGATCGCGGGAAGGCGAAGGCATGATCGTGCACCTCCTCGAGTTTTGATTTTATGATTTTAGGAAAACTCTTATATTAAACCTGTTTTAAAAACTATTTGTAAACAATGATGATTTATGGATTGTTTTTAAAAGTTTAAATTTTCATGAATTTTATAGATGTTACACCCCTTTATCTCTTTCTTTGTGATTCAACACACACACACACACACACCCACTGATAAACTTGGGGATGCACCTAATAGTACCATCACCCTTCTATCAGGAGCCACCACCCTTCTTGTGAGAGCTAGGGTTTTCAGACACTTCTCCCCTACCTCTCTCTCAGATCTGAAAGCCCATACAAACACATCTCTCTCTCTCTCTCTCTCTCTCTCTCTCTCTCTCTCTCTTTTCTTCATCTTTTCCTGATTCAACACACAATGATGAACTAGATGAAGATCTTGGTTCATATTCAATACACACATACTCCAAAATCAACACACACAATCAGACAAAAAAGCCAAAAATTAAGGGAAGAAATATCAAATAAAGGTATCCAAATTTAACACAAAACCTAGTTGAATAATAGATGTGATTTGCCAAATATTCTAATAAACTGGAAATAAAAATCTGATTTGTCAAATCAAACCAACTAAAAATGAATCTAATTGTTAAATCAAACCAACTCAACTTAAAGTATGGAATCCAACCCTCATTCATTCCGATGACTTTTTCCCCCTTCAACCCTTCCTTCTCCGGCAAAACATATCCACTAGCACCGTACTTTGGCCTCATTAATCGATTTGGTCTCTATCGTTTAATTATCAAAAGAACATTCACTTTTGTTACTGTTGAAAACGATGAGTGAGTAGGGCGAGATTTCAATGGTTGTGTGTTGAGGAGTGTTTAGGGTTCTTGAGAGAGAGAGAGAGAGAGAGAGAGAGAGAGAGATTTTAATTATGAAAATATAAAAAAAAATGAAAAACAAATTAATGGAAAAATAAAATTTTCAAGTTTGACGATGATCAAAATCACAAAAAAAAAATCTCATTTTGAACCATCGATGCAAGTTTTTACTCTTTTGGATTGAAACCATATAAAAATATAAACCATAAAAGGTATTCATGGAAAAAATATGGGCACGTAATTTCTCTCAAACATCTAAAATACATATACGATCAACTTAGCTACAAGTTAGTAAACATAAGATTATAATAAGCATAATACTTACATAGCCAGTACCAAAATAGTGACACTATGGTCATGGGTAACTATATATCGGAATCAATGCACCTTGGAGAAAGTTTGAAGTAAAAATGTAAAATAGCATCAATTTCTGTACATTTACTTAATGCATATATTTAGTTGGCTGAATTGATTTTTGGAACGTACACTTCATATTTTCATAGTTAATATCGTGGTACAATAATATACATGTGCATGTAATTGCAAGCTACTTTTAGGTGCAACTGACACTACACCATGCATACCACTTGATTTTAGATATTAAATGAGTTACATTATTGATCATACACGTTTTTTTTATGTTTCAAAAGAATTAGAATGAAATTGAATTTGATTTGACTATGTGTGATTGGTTAAAAAGAGGTGGAGTGAAAATTGAAATGAAGTTTGGAATCAGAATGTAGATTATAATATTAAACGATAAAATATATAATTAAATATAGGGATTAGCATCAAATTAATGCACCCCAGTAATCTCCAATTACCCAATTTTTTCAAGATAATGTGCCTAAAAAGATAATGATAAAAGCAAAAAGGTATGCACTAGTACCTATGTTCTATAACGCACAAAAGCTGTTTCACTGATTTTCTATGATTAGATGAGAAAGTCAAGAAGTTGCTTCATTGTATATGACCATATTTGTGATCTTATGTGCCAAGTGAAAAACAAAAATATTATTAGATTTCAAAGACTAAAATTACATATAAGTTTAAGTGAAAGATCACAATTATATATTATACTCTAATTATACTAAGTATATACTACATTAGATATCTTAGTGAAATCAAAAGGCTATGACAATCAGGTTAATTAAAGACTAAATTAGACCTGATTTGGGTGAAATACAAATTTATATATAAAGAATTAATTTAGAATGTCAAATTATGTATCTTCTTTAATTAGCTTAGAAATAGACCTGAATGACTATTTTGGTTTAGGAAATATTACATCAACAGAAACAGAAAGCCTTTACGACTCTTTTGAACCTTGAAAATGATGCAGAACTTTTAATAGAAACTAGTACCATGTTCTGAATATATATTTTTTAAGAAAGAAAAAACAAAAAAAGGAAGATAACGACTAATGAATTACCTGAAATCACTCAACCTAATTGACCAATTTAGTTATCCAATTGGTTTCTTAATTTTTCTGTAAATACTACTTGATCACTATCGTAAACCCTAGCTAAAACTCCATTACGAATAACCAGCTGTGCTCGATCATAGTTTCTTTTGCATGTATTTGTGCTTAAAACAGGCCTTTTATATATTAAGCTTGCTACTCGAAAACATCACTAGTCAAACTAACCAATCAATCAAATTGGTCCAACTAATCCGGAGTTACTGTCGATGGTTGAAATAAACCCAAACATATACATATTAGTATAAACTTGATGATGATGAAGATCGATTATGAGATGAAGTTGATATTAACGATTTAAATCTTCATCTCAGCTTATCCTACTTGTTTTCTAAACAAAATAACACTAATTAACAGGAATCATCAAAGTCGAACAAATCAATCGTTTTGGAAGTAATAAACTTAGGGAAGCTGCGAGATAGATAGATTAGAGAGAAGTCTTACGAAGCATCGGAAGCGTACTCGCAGAGCTTTCCTTTAGTGGAGAAGACGATGAGAGCGACATCCGCTTCACAAAGCACTGAGATCTCATGAGCTTTCTTCAACAATCCAGACCTTCTTTTGGAGAAAGTGACCTGCCGATTGATTTTGTTTTCGATCCGCTTCAACGTCACTCTTCCCCTCCCCATTGATGATTGATCGATCTACAGATATTCAGAATCTTCTTCAATTCACCCACACCACAACCACACGAAATGCAATACACACACATATATGTATATATATATATATATATATATATATATATATATATATATATATATATATATATATATATATATATATGTAATAAGTTGTAACTAACCAACAAACACCACCATCAGGTGTGTTGTTGCGCTGCTGTGGTGGAAGAATATCTGGATTTACCAAGTTTGGAAAATTCTTATCACCTACTTATAACCCGCCCCAACATTTTATTCTATTTTTATTTATTATTTTTTTTTTTTACCAAAACTATCAATTTTTAAATGCTACGTAAATAGTAACTGGTTGTTTAAGAAAAAGTAAATACACAACCAATACAATTACAGAAGTACTGATTAACATTTTTTTATGTTTTTTTACTTGACTTAACTATAGAGTTACAGTTTGATTTAATGAGAAACTCATGAAAAATAAGAATTTATCTTTATAGATTAGAACTCAAATATTTTTCCATTCATTTTTTCAAATGTATTTTAACTATCATTTATTTAAATAACACTTAAATAATAAAGACGTTTAAAATTTCAATTATATAATATAACCATTTTAATTTTATAAATTTCATCGGAACTACTTTGCATTAATAGTATCTACCATATTTTAAATAAAGATTATGGCGTATTTATTCTTTTTCAGTTTATGTACAAAATAGTTGTTTTCCTAAAATAATTGTTTTTACAAATATGACACCACATTTTATTTTAGGACCGATAACTCTATTACGGTTTTAAATATGATTTGCATAATTTTTGGACGTGTTTGGCAAAAGTATCTGTTAGCTGGAAGTGAGTAGCGGTTAGCTGGTAGCGGGAAGCTGTAGCTTTTATTTGTTATATAAATGTTTGGCAAAAGTAGCGGAAAGCTTTTCAAATATATAAAATTACATAAAAGGACAATTGATTAAAAATAAATAAATATATAAATATATTTTTAAAGGTAATTATAGAAATTGGTTTCAAAAGCTTAAGAGCGTTTTGTTAAACGCTACATGAAGTAGCTTTTAGAATCGGAGCGTTTTATTAAAACTAAAAGTTAAACGTTCGTACTGCCAAACGAAACTTTGTGTTTAAACTATAACGTTTTATCAAAAACTAAAAGGTAGAAACTCTCAAACGCTTTCAAAAGCTTCGTGTCAAACACGCTCTTTGTTAGTTAAATAAAATTAATATGTAAAATATCATTATATAAAGTCATAAATATAGAAAGAAATAACCACTATTACTACTATATAAATAAGAATTGTCTATTTCCAGTATATATTTTATTTTTTATAGTAAAATATAATTTGTATATTTCTAAAGAAATTTTGTATTTTTAAATGTCTTAAAATTGATTGTTTACGGTTACTGGGAGGATAATAGCTATATATTAAGGCATATATTAATATTAAATATCAGTGAAACAAGAATCTTTAAGAAAACGCATTTATGGTAAGGTGGTATTGGAAAACCAGAGTGGTATAAGGAAAAACGCTGTCTAATTATGATTGGCGGAAGGACAGTTAGACGCTGAGGCTGTCTGGTGTGTACGAAGCCACATCGTACACACGCGTGTGACATCTCCTTTGTTTTTCTTTCATCAATCCAAATGTGGGCATCTTATTGTAAATTTATAATAGGCGTATAAAAAAAGTTCAAAAATAAACAAATTCTTTTTAAGGTTTTTGAATTTTATTTTAAATAGCTAATAATTAAAATATTTTTCAGAAACCATTAATTTTGTAAGAGGTAGTTTTGGCTATTTCGTATTCGTCGTTGGTAATTTCTGGATTAAAGACAGTTTATTAGAAATGAATGTTTCATTAAGATGGATATTATATACTTATAAATTAATAGTATTCAATATCATTATGTAATGTCTCCGTTTGCAAAAAGTGTGAGTGATAAAATCTTCAATTGGTACGATAGTCATTCAATAACATTGGCGAACTACTCAGATTTGGGGGAGGGGCCCTAAAATGAAAGCTAGGTTCCATACCATTTGCTATGGTCTAGTTTGGAATCTATGGAAATATTGTAACAATCGGATGTTCGATCAGGCGTTTATTAGTCCTTCGTATGGTGTAGAGCAAATCAAATCAATTCTATATATGTGGGTTAAATGTAGGGTAAAGGTGGTATCTGTTCATGGATAGAGTGGTCATCATCGTCTTTTTGTATTTGATAACTTTCATACTTTCTTTCTTTCTGTTGTTTATCTTTTTCCCCTTGATAGTTACTTACTAGTCGGGGGTTTTTATTTTTATTTATAATATTTGCCGTTTCCAAAAAAATAAATTAAAATTTGTGGAGATTTTAAGTTTTTAACCTTTGGTGTAAATAGTTGATGGTTCCAAAATGCAAATACACACAAATATCTTTATATAATTTAAATTTCTTGAAAATATTGTAAATCTTTTTGTTCATAAATATCACGATATATCGGTTCTGGTTCATTCTCAAAATTTCGTATCAAAAAATCGACAAATTTAAACTACGGATTCATATTTGTCTTAAACTTTTTAATGATTCAATAATATGAACATTTTGTTAAATCATCGACGATCCATCTCCAAACCACTATTATCTTTTATCCAAAAAAAAAAAAAGATAAATAGCATTTCATTTTTAATAATATTTATTTTTACCTCTAAAAATATATTTTTAGTATATTTCATTTTATAACTTATATATTCGTCAAGCATACCCTTCTATTAATTAGTTTTTAACAAACATATTCTATCTTTTTTTATTATAATAATATTATAAATTAGATTATCATAAAATAATAACCAAATAAACTATTTATATATAATGAATTTTATGAATTTGCATGTACAATATGTATTTAATTTTTTATTTGAATAAGATACATAAATATCAAATTTTACACTTATAATTAATTAATATAATTAGGGAAGAATTAACATTTAAAGTATAATTAATTTACAAAAATAAACTGAAACATCGACTTCATTTTTTGAGAAATAAGATAAGAAATATGGTAGGACGAAGGCAAAAATTAGGGAAGAGTTCACTTTTGAATTTGAGGTGGGCTAAAAATGCTCTAACAAGAAACATCAGAAAAAAATCATATTTATTAGTTTTGTCTCGTTTATCTTTACAATGGTATGATTTTATTATCCTCTTCTACCAATGTTTCTAGTGTTTTGGTAGATATCCATATTGTTAAGGCGGAGCGAGTCCATAATTTTCATCTCACCGGCAATATGTCACATAGAGGCAATATCAATTTTTTTTTATTTCATTTTTCATCTCTGCTAATCACATTTTTTAATACAATTTATAATATAATGCATATGATATAAATAGAAAAAGAAACAATGAGAATGTGCACAAGTGGAAGTGTTCATAAAGTTGAGAATGAATAATGTTGATACAACTACCGAAAAAACCTCCCCCATCGTACCACTCTACCTTTCTTGTGAGGGATAATAATTTAAAAGATAATATATTTTTCGATTTGTATACATTTGGTCATCGAGTTTTTTTTTTCCGTCAATATTTACCTTTCAACTTGTTAAACTGTATACATTTAGTACTTATGACCGGCTATTCCAGGTTAGCCGGTAAAAATGACTTAATTGGGTAATATATTTCTCATTTTGTATACATTTAGTTCTTAATATTTTTGTACACATTTCCTCCTTAATATTTTTTTGTTGCAAAATAAGTCATTTTTGTTTTTGTACTCATTCAGTACTTATAAATGACTTTTTATATTTTCCTGACGACATTTTACGTGGGACAATCATTAATGAAGTGTTTAGGGTTTTTGATTTTTATGTTCATCACGATCTCGACTACTTGCTTGCTTAAGTCATGTATTCTGAACGTCATAATTTCTCCATACGATCTCAGAATTTAACGATCTTTATATCAATGCATTCGTATTTTAGTCTACTATAACATTTGTTTAAATTGCTCCCGGTAAAAGATATAATATTTTTACTTATGATCTTTATATCCATACATTTTTTTCTGAATGTTTGTATGGATGTTTTTTTTTATAAAATCGTAAGTAAAACTATATTACATTTTAACAAGTGTAATCTACGAAAGTTGTAGTAGACTCAAAAAACGGACACATGGATATAAAGATCGTTAAAAATCTGATATCAAGAAGTTACGACGTTCAGAACACAAAACATAAATCAAACCACAATACCTACCAATCAAGCAGTCGAGATTGTGATGGACATAAGCATCAACAACCAAACTAAATCATTCATGAGTACTGAATGAGTACATAAACAAAATGGACTTATTTTGAAACAAAAAAAATACTAAGGACTAAATTTTTACAAAATGATAAATATATTACTCTATTAAGTTATTTTTCTCGACTAACCTGGAATAACCGGTTATAAAGACTAAATGTGTACAGTTTAACAAGTGAAATAGATAAATATAGAAGAAAAAAAAACTCAATCACCAAATATATAAAATTCAAAAAAATATATTACCCTTTTAAGTATTGTATTTTTGTGCCATAGCTATATTTTCTTCATTTATTAAAAGAGATAATATTTTAATTAACAAATAGAAAGAAATAATTATGATAGTAAAGAGTGTATGCTTCATTCTTTGTGATATGTGGTGTTCTTTTTCTTGATAATGTTTATATTGTCAATCCCACGGAAAATACGGAAAATATGAGACACCTATTTTTCAAGAAAATCATGACGATAGTGTTGACTTTTTTTTCTAATTTGGCTTGGTTATATTTATTATTATTATTATTATTTTCTAATAAGATTCTTTTAATTAGTAATCGGTTGTAACTTAAATTTTCATTAAAAAAACCTTAGTAATCGGATATAATTTAATCTTTCATTAGAACTTCCAATGTCCACACTTACAACCAACAAACCAAATTTAAAATTTTACCATTTATCAACATTATATGAGAGTTTTATAAATAAAAAAAGATCAATTTTAAATTTTCTTAAACTAAAAAACAAAAACTTTAATATATATATATATATATATATATATATATATATATATATATATATATATATAAGGGTTAGGTTAATTTGTTTTCACTATCTATTGTGTGTATGTATGATTGATTCTAAACCAATCATTTTAGTTATTTTAAGAAAGTAATTAATGCATATTACATGTTGAAGATATAATGGATATTAATTACATCTTCAGCATTTAATATGCATTAATTACTTTCTTAAAATAACTAAAATAATTGGTCTAGAATTAATCATACATGCACACAATAGATAGTGAAAACATTTGAACCTAAGTCTATATATATATATATATATATATATATATATATATATATATATATATATATAGACTTAGGTTCAAATGTTTTCACTATCGGTAATTCTCCCTTCTTCGAGTTTTCCATACTAAACCGTTTTAGTACTTTATCTAAGTAAGTGTTCTGACTAAGTCCTATTAGTCTCTTACTTCTCTCTCTTACTATCCTTATTCCCAAAATATAGGAAGCCTCTCCGAGGTCCTTCATAGCGAAGCACTTCCCGAGCCAGGACTTAACCTCCTGCAGAGTCAGGACGTCGTTTCCTATGAGTAGTATGTCGTCGACATACAGAACGAGGAAGCTTACTATACTCCCACTGGCTTTGACATATACACATGATTTATCTTCACTTCGTACAAATCCAAACTCCTTGACTTTCTCATCGAAGCAAAGATTCCATCTGCGAGACGCTTGCTTAAGTCCATAAATGGACTTCTCAAGCTTACACACTCTATTTGGATGCTTCGGATCGATAAAACCCTCTGGCTGAGCCATGTAAACATCCTCGGCCAACTTTCCATTAAGGAAAGCGGTTTTGACATCCATTTGCCAAATCTCATAATCATGAAATGCGGCAATAGCTAGCATCACTCTAATAGATTTTATCTTCGCAACTGGTGAGAAGGTCTCATCATAGTCAACTCCGGGAGTTTGAGTAAAGCCCTTCGCAACCAATCGCGCTTTATATGTGTGTACGTTTCCATCCACGTCGGTCTTCTTCTTGAAGATCCGTTTGCACCCAACGGTCTTACGTCCGGGCACATTATCAACCAAATTCCAAACTTGGTTGTCATACATGGACTGGATCTCGTTGTCCATCGCCTCTTTCCATTTTACAGACTCCGGGCCTGCCATGGCTTCCTTATAACTATTAGGTTCATCTAGATTTATTAGTGTACCATCACTAATATACGTGTCCCCTTCGGTAGTAATATGAAAACCATAAAACTGGGGTTGAACTCTAACTCTTTCGGAACGTCTAAGAGGTAAGGACTCGTCAATCGGTTCAACCGGAGTTTCCTCCTCAGGTTGAGTGCCAGCGGTAGAGGTTCCTTCATCTATCGACTCTTGAATCTCTTCAAGCTCGATTTGCCTCCCACTGTCTCCTTGGCTTATGAGTTCTCGCTCTCGGAAAACTCCTCTCCTCGCAACAAAGACAACCTTGTCCTTCGGTCTATAGAAGAGATATCCAAAGGATTTATGCGGGTAGCCGATGAAAATACATCGCTCACTACGAGGTTCGAGCTTGTCGTGAGTATCTCGTCTTACGAAAGCCTCACAACCCCAAACCTTGATATGTGCCAACGAGGGAGCTTTCCCTGTCCACATCTCGTGAGGTGTTTTGGCAACTTTCTTAGTAGGGACTCGGTTAAGGATATGGGCGGCAGTCTCTAAGGCATACCCCCAAAAAGAGATAGGTAGTGAAGCACGACTCATCATAGAGCGAACCATGTCTAACAAGGTTCGATTACACCTTTCTGCCACACCATTCAACTGCGGTGTCCTAGGTGGCGTCAATTGTGAAACTATTCCACACTCCTTGAGATAATCATGGAATTCAAGACTTAGGTACTCTCCTCCTCGATCGGATCGAAGCATCTTGATTTTCCTGCCCAATTGATTCTCCACTTCATTCTTGAACTCTTTGAACTTTTCAAATGTTTCTGACTTTTGCTTGATTAAGTAGATATACCCATATCTACTATAGTCATCGGTAAAAGTCACATAGAAGCGGTTCCCATCCTTTGTGGTTGATCTAAACGGTCCACATACATCGGTATGTATTAGGTCCAATAGACCTTCACCCCTTTCACACATACTTGTGAAGGGTGACTTAGTCATCTTTCCAAGCAAGCAAGACTCGCATATGTCATCTTCCCTAAGGTCGAATGACTCCAACACTCCATCCTTTTGGAGTTGGGCTATGCGTTTCTTGTTGACATGTCCAAGACGACAATGCCACAAGGATGCTCTATCCATACCATTGGAAGAATCCATGCATAAAACATCATTTCCTAAGTTACCTATAATCGTAACAGTTTCATAAATTCCATTACATGGTATAGCTTCAAAATATAAGACACCATTTAGATAAGCAAGAATAGAACCATTCTCATTATTAAAAGAAAATCTAAAACCTTGTCTAAATAAACCATGAAATGATATGATGTTTCTAGCCATTTCCGGCGAATAGCAACAATTGTTCAAATCTAAAGATAAACCATTCCTAAGCACTAAAGAATACACTCCAATCTTGGTCACAGGCGACGATCTTCTGTTCCCCATGATTAGATTTATTCTTCCATGCTCCACATCCCTATTTCTTCTTAGTCCCTGCAATTCAGAACAAATATGGTAACCACAACCGGTATCAAGGACCCAGGAAATAGCATGAGATGAATCGTTAGATTTAATTGTATATATACCTGCGAAAGATGGCTTGATCTTTCCTTCCCTTATGGCTTGCAGGTAGTCTGGGCAGCTTCTCTTCCAATGCCCTATTTTATGGCAATGATGGCACTCTGCCTCCTTAGGGTTAGGACAGGGTTTAGCATGATCAACTTTGGTCCTACTAGAAGAGGAACCATCTCGAGACTTTCCCTTGCGGTGGCTCTTAGACGGAGCCTTCCTCTTCTTACCTCTTCCTTGCCCAATGGCCAAAACATGAGCAGCGGGTGGATTGGGAGTGGGTGCAACAGACTTGTCCTTTAGGTTGCTTTCAGCAACCCTAAGGAGACCTTGGAGCTTGCTTAGGGTAACCTCTTCCTTGTTCATGTGGTAGGTCATCCTAAATTGATTGTAACACGGAGGCAAAGAGTGAAGCACCGTGTCGATCGCCAAGTATTCCCCAAAGTCAACATTCAACTTGCGAAGACGATCGACATACCTTTGCATCTTTTGCAGGTGCACGGTAAGAGATTCTCCATGACCCATTTTAGCGGAAATCATGTTAGTGAAAATCTCGTAACGCTCTTGCCTCGCGTTCTGGTGGTATCTCTCCAACAAGTCTTGGTGCATTTCATACTGATACATGTCCTCATAGGACTTTTGGAATTCGGCATTCATGGTGGCTATCATGATGCAATATACCTTCGTTTCATCATGCTCGTGAGTTTCAAAAGCGGTCATTTCAGCCGGAGTAGCGGTTTCAGGGTTGATCTTCTCGAGCTTCTCATCGAGGACATACTCCTTGTCCTCATAGCGAGCAATTGTGCGAATGTACCTTATCCATTCGCTAAAGTTCGTCCCATCGAAAGTAACCTTTTGACAAAGGCTCATCAATGTGAATGAACTAGCAGCAGCATTGTTTGCGTTTGACATCTACAAATAGAAAGGACAAAGATAGATTAGAATATGAATCCCTAATTATCACCCAATAAGAAAATTAGGTCTAGGATCCAACAACAATATTTACATATTAGAAAAGGGATGTCGTAATCTAACATGCAAACAATTTGAAGGTAAGTGAACGACGATTCACTAATTCTCCACTACAAAACATAACTTTAAGTTCTAAATGTATTGAGAATTCCTAGTTTTAGATGAGATTCATTGAAACTTTTCAATGACATGTTTAAATATCGACATGCCCCTCTCGTTTGTGACTGGGATACCGAGGATCACAAAGTGGGTGTGAATTACCATGCAAATTTACATGGTGCCTTCATTGTAACGATCACCTATTCGATGTGCCGGCAAACCACACACACTCCATCGAACTATGATAAACAATGAATCACCCTTTGCCACCTTTGCTTAGAACCAATTAATATGCCGGTAAACCACACACGCTCCACTAACTTCTTAGCAAGGGTGCAAAGTGTAATTTCATGGGATTGCATCAATTCACTTTTCCTAAAGTAACTAAGATTGCGAAATTTTTGAAAAACATGTAGTTACTTTGTATTTCATATTATACTTTTAACGAAGAGATGAGGTTCCCCTATCCTACCCGTTCGGCTAATGACCCTCCACCGATCAAGCAAGCGGTGGGTGTGAGTGTACACCCATTAAGCGCCATTTTATAGGCAACAACCTTATACCCACCTTATAGACCAGCTTCGTGAATGAGGCCTACTAACGGTAAGATTAGCATTTAAATTATATATATATATATATATATATATATATATATATATATATATATTAATCTTGTAATATTATATTAGTATAGGGTTGGATTTTAAACTTGTAAAATTCTAGGGTTTGAAATTTAAATTGTCTAAATTAAACTTTTAATCACGAAACATAAATTTCAAAACTTGAGGGCAAGTTTTAAACTCTTAAAACATAGAGGATCAAATAACAAATAATCTTAATTAACAATTAATTCCATAATTATCCATATTTGATTTATTTAATGATTTCTTGCAAAACAATTTACCAATTTAATTAAAATAATTAATCAATTATCACATAAGGAAACAAATATTTAATTAATTGATAAATATCTTTAATTAGGTCAAGAATATACTCATATATATCATAAAATTGGATTTATATTGATCTAATATGATTAAGGCAAGTATCTCAAAGATAAACAGCAAGAAATCCCGAAGTTTCCTCCTTCTGACGCTCGAACTCGCCGAGTACCCAGATGGACTCGCCGAGTTGAGCCTACTCGCCGAGTACCACCATGGGACTCGCCGAGTTCATCAGCCAGAGGACAAAAAAACAATTTTTTCAGCAACAAACAAGCAATCAAAGTATGAATTCAATAGAAACCAACCTGGCTCTGATACCACTGATGGGTTTTAGCCATATGAACATCCCTATGTGCACATGCAACCCTAATGCTTGGATCTAGGTTTCTCTAATTGATCATACATTGAATCCAAGACTTCTAATGGCTAATATACAATAATAACAATATGAAATCAAAGATTAGAAGTTTACCTTGAATCACTTGCTTGATCTTGTTGTCCTTGAGGCTTTAGAGTCACAATTGTCACTCCTCTAATGGCTTACAAACACCAACTAGCAAGAAGATGATTTAGGAGAGAGGAGAGGGGAGGAAGAATTCGGCCAGGGTTTCCTTAGAGACAAGTGTGTCGAATTCCCTCAACCCATAGGGTCTATTTATACTAGTAAGGCTTCTAGGGTTTTACCCTTAAATCCTAATTTGATAACTTAAGCCCTAAGCAATCCAAATCCTTTCCATGATAAGCCTTGGACGATTTTATGGCTATCCTTAGCCCTAGAAATCGTCCACCCCTTATCCATAAGGGATATATAGCCCAAAGTGTAACTATCAAACAATTGACAGTTTATACCCCTTTATTTAATTAATCTCTTTAAGTCACCAAATTAATTCCAAATTAATTTATGACTTATATTAATCAAATAACAATATTATTATTCCTTATATTATTCTTATAATAATATTCTTTCTCTCATTATAAATCATCCTGTCAAGTTGCTATGGTGAAGGCAACCCAAAAGGACCATGCTCAACCGGGTCAAATACTTGCCTTATATAGTTGTAGCCTTAGACACTATTCCAACAGGTCTTCCATACATATGCTAAGGTCCAAACCCTGGTCTTTCATATAAATGTCAGAGTTCAAACTGTAGTCTTCGATGCAAGAGTCACAAATACAACTAGCATCCTACATAGTATAGTGAAAAGACTTACCTTGAAAACATAGTCAACAGCTAACCAGCTCATATAGCCAAGAAATGTGTGTTACACTGTGGCATCCTCATTTTCACGGCCAACTTAAAACTTTTTATTTATGCTTATTTACTTTAGATTATAAAATTTTATTGTGGAATTTGTTCCCAAAACATAATTATATTTCCGAATAAACATTTTTCATTATATAAAAACCTTGGGATGTTATCGTCAATACGAATACATAAGCATAAAGTCCTCCAACAATTTATTATACTATGGCCTAACAACTCCTCAAATCACTCATCAACCATTTTTTTTCAAATCAGATCTATAAAATGAGAGTATAAAATAATCTCTCAAAACATAAATCACCAGGAGGATGTGTACGATCATGCCTTAGCCTTGCCATGATCATCTGATGTACCTAAAAACATTAAAATCAACAACTGTAAGCCAAAACTTAGTGAGTTCCCCCAAAAATACCCCAACCATAACACAAATACAATTTATGCACATAAGGTCTACAACACGAGGCGGGAGTGCCACCTGAGCCTTCAATAATAAACTGGACTGCGCCCAAGCCTACAACATAAGTTGCACCGCTCCTTTAGGTCTATAGTATCAACTTGACCGCCCAGGTATCTTGGCCTTCAGCAGAAAGCAGGACCGCCTCAACCCAACCACAATATGTTGACATATGCAAACAATAATCAATAACCAACAAATACATGTAATCATATAGATCTACTAATCTAACATATCACTACTGCATAACAACATCCTATACAAAAGGACACATAAAAAGAATATAGTGGGCCGCCATTGGTGCCTTCGACCCACGAGTAAAGTGAGGAAAACTCATTTCGCAAAACCGAAGAAGTATATTAGTGCTTTAGCTCTTAGCATTAATCAATCCCTCGAACCGACTAACACCCAGAACAAATAAATCCTCAATCAACACCCAATTTCCTCCAAGTTTGACCTAAGGTCAAACTGGTCGAAAGTCAACGGTCAAAGGTCCACAAGGTCAACGATCCGTATAGTCAAAGTCAATGTCACGTCGTAACAATTCCTTAGTCACGTCGTGGGTATGTAAAGACAAACTAATCATGATTTTGGGCACCGTTGCGTCATGTCACATCCTATGTCACGTCGTGATTTCTCGTCAGAAAGCCAAATCTTCAATAAGTTCTTAATCACTTCAGACTAAGGCCCATAACCTCAGATCTAGTTCCTAAATATATTTTTAATGATCCGTTAAGATGGTCCAAAGAACCAAGATGTAGTCTTTAAGTCTTAAAAGGGCCAATAATTCATCTTTCTCAACTTAATCCATTAAGTCTAAGTCTCCAACCTAAAGATCTGAATCAAAATGATGTTCAGATGGATAAAGTTTCCAAGTTTATCCATAGTAATATCTCAAACTTTCAAGATTTAATGCTCTAAAATGACCTAAAGGACCACGATAACTTGCATGGCTAAAAGGAGAAGCAAAAGATCGATAACTTTCCTAGTCTATGAGGTCCAAGAAACCTTTCACACCAAACAAAAGATGTTGGAGTTCACTTAAATCCAAGATCAGCTATAAAATGGGCCAAAAGTGTTAGAAACCACAAATAAATAGATCTAAAGAACTAAGGAACAAGATATGAACTTTATACTCACTATAGTCCAAAAATGGAGTGACTTTGATGGATCCAAACTTGAAACAATATCCCTTTCATATAAAAGAACCTTCTTGATCTTCAAGCTTCATCAAAATATCACCAAGAGCATCCAAAAGAGAAGAGAAGAGAGGGGAGGAGATCAAATCTTGAAAAGGGAGGCTAGGGTTGCTCCCAAGAGTTCTAGATGTGATGGATGCTAAGAAAATACCCTAAAACATCCATCCTTACCTTTAAATATGTTAAAAAAACCCTAAAATCTATGTGCTTGGACTAAACAACACTCACCTCGTGACAAACTACTTGTCACGTTGTGACAACATGCTTGTCACATTGTGAGGACGGGTTTTCACCCAATTCTACTCTAGCTTCAAACAATCATAACTTCTTCGTTTCAACTCCGTTTTTGGCGCTCTTTATATGCACAGAAAGGTGTTTAAGAGCCCCAAAACTCTATATAATTACTTTTGACTTAATATATGTCAAGCTAAAACCATAATTAACCTGGATATTACTTTTCCCATCTTACCCATTTGCTTCAATGCACACAAATCGAGGGATTAAATCACTTAACCCAACTTTATCTACATATGAAAGGGTCTAGATTCTATTACCTTGAATCCCAAGACCTTTACTCGATCCGTGTACCGCCATCCCAAAACTAGGTGTTACAATTCTCCACCCACTTAAACTGGATTTCGTCCTCAAAATCTGACTTGGTTGAAATCTTTGAAAATTGTACTAACACGGTCCAAATGCTCCTTCCAACCACTCCATATAATCAGCACATCCATATCAAACTTGAGAGACCATTAAAAACCCTATTCATAGCAAATCCCACTCAAACAGGAACTCCCAAAGCTGGATCTACTAACCATTTCCATCAATGTACTTCACAATTTTGAAAAACCAACAGTCCGAACTCTAGAGACATACCTGATGGCTGACGATCATCTACTCATCAAACATGTCCCATGTTTCAAGTTCTCCTAAAAGTTCTTAAATACATACATGACTTCATGACAAGTCATCACTATCCCACCGCTCCTACGAGCGTAACAGTGTCAATCTAGAAGAAAATCTCAGCGACATCCACACTCCCATACTCATAGGGGTACAACCATTTAACAATCATGTAATGCTTGGTCCAGGTATGAATTAATTCTAGTTATTTTCTGAAGTATTGGAAGGAACTTGACGAGTTGGGAGGCTCCAACTCGTCGAGTAGAAAGCTTTTCAGCCGCGTAGATTGGAGGACCTACTCGACGAGTTGGGGACCCTCAACTCGACGAGTTGGTACTGGAAGGGAAAATCTTAATTTTTTGGGCATTGTACCCTATTTAAAGGACTTAACTTCTAGGTTTGGCCTTCTTACCAGCCTTCTTGCCCAGAAGAAAACCCTATACTCTCCTTCATCCTTGTTCATTGAGTTTTGTGAGTGTTAGAGTGATTATTTGAGATATTTGAAGGAGGTTTCGAAGAGATAAGTATCAAGCTTGGAGGAGTGAACTTTGATCCATAAACTCTACATCAAACGCTACATCTCTGAGGTATGAAGTCATAATCTTGACATTTAGCTTATTAGGTCTCATCCCTTGTAGTTATTGGCTTGGTTTTGGGACTTTCACTTGAGTTGCCTAAAGAAAAGAGGTTTTCATGGGTTGAGAAAGTAGATCTGGCCTTTACATGACCTCTAGAGGAATAAAGTTGCAAACTTTAATAGCCTCCATGTCCCATTCATGCAATATGCTCATCTTTAAGCCTAAAGTGGACCTTGGAGTGTGTTTCAAGCATGCATGGATGTAAAGTTAGAAACTTTATGTGCTTTGTCCACCCTTGGACATCAGATCTATAATTTGGAACGTTGTAGTAAGGGTTTGAGGGCTTAATGAGTCAAGACCTTCCTTAAAGGAACTAGGGGTTGGGTTTAGAGCTTATTGGGTGAAACTTGAGAGTAAAGCTGGAAACTTTACCCTTCTAGACATCTTTATGGATAGGGATCTGAAGTTTGGAACCTTTGGATTCAAGAAAAAGGGCTTAATGTATAAAGTGGGTTGACAGACTGAAGAACTCGACGAGTTCATAGGGGAACTCGACGAGTTGGGTTGGAGTTCATAAAGATTATGATGCGAGGAATACCCTCACATCCTGATAATATTGACCTGCGGCAACTCACTTGCACTCAAATCCCAGTCAATAATTTACATTCCACATCTATCCTAAATTACAAAAGCCAAGGAACTAGCACTATAGTTTGCTCTCCCCCGTTGTTGAACTAATCACGCTAATCTGACTACTGATCTTCCAAGCGGTACTCCTAATTCGTTCCACCGATTGCCCATAACAGAATGGCTGACAATCTAATCCATCTCAATAAGATGCGCCCCACTCATAACTCTTGGCATATGGAATGGCATATAATAACCCTTGATACTACTAACCATGCAATTACAAAGAAATTAAATCGAAGATAATGTGTTACACATACGAACACATGATTCAAAAGCATATACATATATATATATATATATATATATATATATATATATATATAAACGAGTAATAAGGCACAAGGAAAACAAAAGATAGCATACCCGAGATAGCATCTGATGAAACTGTAGCCTCCCTTGCCTGAAGTTGCAGTGCTCGGCTCCTCACTGTTGGGGCTTCCGCCCTACCCTCATGATCGTCAGTGATCCTCAAAGTAATTAGAGCAAGTACACTCACTATTGCACCCATCAACTGTTGGGTCAAAAATATGGTTTATACTTTACTTTTCTAGGCAATTGTAGTTTTCGGTCTAGGACCGAAAACAGCCTTGGGTTTAATTGTGTAACGACCAAAAACTTGATCCAATTTAAAACATTTTATTTCATTCAAAAACCATTAAGTTCATACATCTTATTTTCAAAATAGTTTAAACATCAGAGTATCCCCCAGAACCATATCACGTGAATCATAAAACATGAGGAGTGGTACGATCACGCCTTCGCCTTGCCACAATCTCCTGAAGTACCTGAAATAATACACTAAATTGTAAGCCCGAAAGCTTAGTGAGTTACCCCCAAAATACCAACCACATACAACCATAGTCATACCATATTGTATCATAATACAGAGCAGCCATGCCTCTCAAGTCTGCAGCATGACTGGTCTGCCCTCAACAGGCCTTCAGTTCACCTGGTCCACTCTCTGAGTCTACAGTATGACTGGACCGCCCGCACCGGGCCTTCAGTCTATCTGGATCTATCCGAGCCTTCGGTATGACTGGACCGCCATACGGGCCTACAATCTATCCAGGCCGCTCGTAGGGTATGTTGGCCTTCAGCACAAAGCAGGACCGCCTCAACCCAAACATCAAGCAAATAACCATGTGTACATATAACAGGAAATCACATAACAGTCCATAGGCAAACAAATCGATCTAGCAGATCATAATGCATAGCATCATCCTTACCAGGATATCGACCTAACCGGTCACTAACATAGCATCATCCTATATACCAGGATACCGACCTAAACCAGGTCACTAACATAGCATCATCCTATATACCAGGATACCGACCAAAACCAGGTCACTAACATAGCATCATCCTATATACCAGGATACCGACCTAAACCAGGTCACTAACATAACATTATCCTATATACCAAGATACTGACCTAAACCAGGTCACTGACATAATATTGTCCCAATTACCAGGACGCCGATCTAACAGATCAATAAGCACATCAACAGTACAAGTACAAATATCAAATATAACTATCTCACAGATCATCGATCATAGCAATCTCTCATGACCAAGGCATCGACCTAACCAGGTCACTGACATACCAATCCTAACGGATCACAAGAGCATAACAACATACTGTCTATTCTGATACCAATCTAACAGATCATAACCACATGGAGCATACTATAACCAAGATAACAACTAAAAGGCTCGGCCTTGGTGCCTTAGACCCTATTGATATAGTGAGGATAACTCACCTGAAATTGTTGAGTGAAAAGATAAGACCAAGCTGCTCCAACCTTCGACACAATCGCCGCCACTGAACACTACCAAAGAACCAACTCCATAAATACCAATATTACCAAAGTACCCTTGGAAGTCAAACTGGTCAACTCTTGGTCCAGGTCAAAGTCCTCAGTCAAAGTCAACCTTCCTGGTTGTGACATCCCCATTTTTCACAGCCAGAAAAGACCGGTTTCGTTTATGCTTTGTAAAAATCAGAGTACTTCTTTTCATAAAAATGTTGCGGAATTTGTACCCAGAAAAACACGATAAATACGTTATCAAAACATTTTTGAAGAAACGTATTTTATTCATTTTAAAACGTTTGGGATGTTGTCGTCAATACAGAAACATAAGCATAAACGAAACTTACATTTATTTACACTAGTGATCTATATCTCTTTAATCTCTCAGTGTAATGTGACTTCATATCAACACGTGTGATATAAATAAACTGAGTGGGTCAGGTTGGGAAACCTGGTGAGTACATAGGGTTTTCAACCCACAATAATATAATTATTATGTTTAAACAATCAAACAATCAACCCAATTACCCATCCCCATTATCTTCTTTAGTCTTAAGGATCTACCCTAAGAATCAGCTATTCCTCGTTTATTTATTCCTAAGGATCATCTTAAGGGATCGGCACGAAGTCCATCGTTACCAAGGCTTATAGATTATAACCGGTGAACACGTAGTCCAAAACATCTGGTAAACACTTAGTTCAAAAGTAACTAGTGAACACACTTAGTTCAAAATACCTAGTGAACACACTCAGTTCAAAAATACCCAGTGAACACACTCAGTTCAAAATACCTAGTGAACACACTCAGTTCAAAAATACCTAATGAGCACCTAGTTCAAAAACACCTACAGGTTACGAGCCTGCTAGCGTTCCACTGGACTGTCTAGTATCGTCCATGGTCGTCATCTATACTACACTAGATGACTGGATCACTATCAACATTGATGTCTTTCATCGTGTTATCACACAACAACTATTTCATCTACCCATGTTTTACCCAACACATTTTGTAGACATAAAATACATATACAGTTTAAATCATTTAAAACATGTATAAAAAATCTTTCACCCAACATAGACAACAAGTATTCAAACAATATGCACACATAGCACGTAATTTATATTAAAATACTTCATATCTATGTGTAAGATGAAAGGGACTGTGCACTCACCTGGTAAGGTGGTGAGTCGGCACTCGGACAGCACTTCGTTACTCTTAAAATAATTATCCCTTGACGAAACCTAGTATCATTACCACTAGAGTTTAGTCTAACGTTAACCGCGACTAATTAATAGTCTAGCTATTATTACTATTATATAAGCGTTAGGAAACACTCTTATATAACTCATAATAATAGCCCAAATACTCATTATAAGTTCTTAATAACGTTACTATATTAAAACATAAGCTATACTAAAGATAGGGTAGGCATAACTCACTTACAGCGAGTTTTTCTCAAAACCGGGCGCTGCAGGGGTAGAACTTCCAAGCCGAAATCTCTTCTTCTCGGAGCCTTTTGGCGCTCCGGGACTCGCCTCTAGCCTCTATTTATAGGCTATCTGGGCCAATTCAGGTCGTGAAAAAGGGTGTTCACGTCGTGAGTTTTGCGTAGGCTCCAAGGCAAAGTCTGGTGTTGACAAGTGGCGCCGGACGCAGGTAAAACATCCAATCTTTAAAAATTCATAACTTTCGCATACGAACTCCGTTTTTGACGTTCTTTATATCCACGCGTAGGTAAAAAAAAGATCTACAACTTTCCTTTTGACTCCATTGGCTAATTCTTAACCGATTTTAAATTTAACAGTAGGAGGAATTTAGACTGCTAAATGACCGCGAAGAATTCGTAACTCCTTCATACGGAATCCGTTTTCGTCTATCTTTTTACTGTTGAGTTCCTATTAATGAGATCTTTAACTCTCATTAAGGTTGCATAAGCCAAAAACCACTCAAACTAAAATTCGAGATTCGGGTCGTGTACTACTATGCCAAATCTTAGAAGAATCATAACTTCCTCATACGAAGTCAGATTTGGGCGTTCTTTTTTTGTATGTTCTCGTTTTAATGTATACTACAACTTTTATTTAGATCACTAAGGCTAAAAAGTCCTCTATCTTAAATTCACTATTTACGTCTCCCGGTGCCGTGCCGGTTTTGCCGAAAAACTTCGACGGGCCATAACTTCTTCGTTATAACTCGGGTTTCAGCTTTCTTTATATGTACAGAACCCTTGAGACATATTCTAAAACTTGGTTAAGATTATTTATTCTAAATAATCATTTGTCAAAAACTCATTTTCGACCCCTATTATATCTAAATTGACTAGCCCGGATCTACGGGCATTACACTGGTTGACTCTACTCGCCGAGTCACCCCGTCGACTCGTTGAGTTCCCTTACCCAGAAAACTCTCATGACACAACTTAACTCGCCGAGTCGCCCCAAGACTCGCCGAGTCCAACGATCTTCGAGTCCCATCCTATTTAACTCACTGAGTCGCCAACCGACTCACTAATCCAAGGCTTTAACGAAAGGAGGTTGGGGTTCTGCGACTTGACTCACCGAGTCCAAGAACAGACTCGCCAAGTTGTTATTCCAACTCGTGGAGTCCATGCATGTGTTCATACAACTCGTCGAGTACACCCATGTGACTTGCCGAGTCTCTCCAGTTCTCAATCCATTCAGAGGCTTTTCGAGCCATGTTGAGGCTCCAATCCGTAGATCCACCCTTATATAATCTATCCCTCACATAAAGTTGCAAACTTTACATGAAACCAAAGAGATATAGACCCAAAACACACTAGGGCTTGGGTTTTAGACAAAAGGGCTTCACCAACAATTCAATAATCGATGCTTTATGAGCTAAACTCCACTCTACACTATCCATGTAGAGCAACTGCTATTCTCGAACTCCCATATACCCCGAGTCCGATCACATAAACAACAAGGCCCACGCACGACCTCCAGCCAACTCCATCATCATGATCAATACTTGGGGTTGGACCATATCAATTGCTATTGCATGGCGACATATCCACTTATTCTCCACATACAGATCCACTTAACAAATACAGAGTCTTCAGCATGACTGGACCCCCTTACCAGGCCTTCAACCTATCTGGACCACTCTCAGAACCTTCAGCATGTTTGGACCGCCCTCCCTGGCCTTCAGCCTGTCTGGACCGTTCCCTGAGCCTTCGGCCTGACTGGTACGCCTTCCGGCCTTCAGTCTATCTGGACCGCTCAAAACTGTCGTACGTCACCCTGAACCATCCTTCCCGGGGATCTCTCACATCGACCAACTACCTTACCTGAAACCATGGTCTGTTCCCTGCCCCACTTGTCTATCACTTGCTCCATTCATGCCCCACTCTCGGCTAACAACACCGTTGGATCCAACATTTTAATTAAAACGCCCATTCAGATCCATTCTCGGTCCCCAACTGGAGTATTTCCTGATCCAAGAAGATGAAACTTCGGATACAATCTGAACGGATGAGATCACCAAGATTCTTTGAATCCGTCCGAACCCTAACAATAACTTTCGGTCAACCAAGATACACCGGAGTCCTCAGCCTACTCTAGCAGCATGCTCAAAACGTGGAACAAATTTATTGAGTGCTAAAGCGTAGCAGCCTACTCAATACCCGAACATAGATCTACAAACATAAACAGAGTCTTCAGCATGACTGGACCGCCCTACCAGGCCTTCAGTCAATCGCCTACCTTCTCGGAAATGCGAGGTTTGTTCCCTGGCCCGCGTGTCTACCATACACGCTAAATAACCCACACTCTCGTGCTGAATGCACTGCTGAGCCCTAACATCTAACAAAACCCTCAATTTATCAATCCAAAACCTTCAGAGTCGAGCGCACCCTCAACTGAAAACTCGAACTGAACCCGATTCTTGACTAGGACCCCAACATGGTTACCCAACTTCTGCTATCAAGCATCCAGAAGACGTGTTCTTATGCTGGGGAGTTCAAACATGGTTACCCAACTTCTGCTATCAAGAATCCTTCTGCTCATCAGATTATGTACCGATAACATGTCTCGGTCCTGGAAAGCTCATCCAGCTCCTCTCCCTGCCATCGTTACAGCTGCCAAAGTTGTCGCGACAACCGTCTCAGTAATGTTTGCATGACGCTCGACAAAATACTCAACCATGGCGGTCTTGAAAGACCCAATCATCTTCGCAGTATGTCCCTGAACAATCTCGATTGTCTCCTCCCGAAGGATATCCCTGACACGATGCCCTGACAATGCTGGCCTATCCTGGCTGCCAGCTCCCGATCCTAACCTGGATCCGGTCACAAGACGTCTTGTGACCACCATTCTGGCAATACACCAAAAGGTCTCTAATAACCTATATAATGACATGGAATCAACTCCAAAACCCAACCCTAGGGGTTGTGACTTCCTTGCCACACGTATGGGTCTTGTGCTTTCAGTAGTACGGGCCCATACTACCTTCCACACCTACCCATATTTGTCTCAAGTGTCAACACAACACCCTAATAATATACAAAAATGTAGCGAGCGATTAAATCCTCACTCCTAGAGGAATGCTAAACATCTCATATCTGGCCTCCCGGCCTCTCACTACCCACCCAATCCATGAAACTTCCACTGACCCTGCAGCATTAGTGTATACTAGCCACACATAACATTGGACCCGATAGACTTTCGAATATCCAATTCTACCTTAAGGTCGAATCGAACATTCTCAGGCAATAAGATCTTGATTATGCACAGCCGTGATACATACACTAAACAACTACAGTAAGTATGTCAATTTCCTATAAGGAAAACCCTAGGCTAATAGGCATCATGAAATCAGGAAATTCTATCATGCAATCCCTGAAGATCCCTAGCCTAGTACTAGCATGTTGTTCTAACATATCACATAATCAAATAACTTGTGTGGTATTTTGGGGTCTACTTACTAGCTCTGGCTGATCGTACCCTTTGCATCCTCCTTTACTTATTTTGAAAACCTTTTGAAAACCATTTTGTAAATCCCTCCTTGATTTGAGACTGGATTCACATGAATGTTCCTCCACTTCACTCAAACCAAGGTCTGATACCAACTTGTTATGACCAAAAACTTGACCCAATTTAAAACATTTTATTTCATTCAAAAACCATTAAGTTCATACATCTTATTTTCAAAATAGTTTAAACATCAGAGTATCACTCAGAACCATATCACATGAATCATAAAACATGAGGAGCGGTACGATCATGCCTTCGCCTTGCCACAATCTCCTGAAGTACCTGAAACAATACATTGAACTGTAAGCCCGAAAGCTTAGTGAGTTACCTACAACGCCCCGATCCTCAGGTATTTCGTTATCATGAATTTCTAGATAAAGCTCAACTCGACGAGTTGGTTGACCTACTCGTCGAGTAGCAGCGGGGTGAGAACGTGTGTTTAGTGACCTACTCGGCGAGTCCACTATTGGGACTCGGCGAGTAGGAGTTGGCAGATGAAACCCTAAATCCCAGGGTTTGCGTCCTATTTAAAGGAGCCTCAACCTCCTTTGGGCTTCCTTACAGTCTTTGAGTGCCCTTATAAACCCTAATTCGTGTGTGTGTGCCTTGGAGTGGTTTTAAAGCTTGGAAGAGAGGATTTTGGAGAAGGGAGTTAAGAGTGCAAAGGAAATTGAAGCAAGAAAGGAGGGGGAAACGGGTTTTGCCTCAGCTAGCATCTTTTGAAGGTATCAAATTTCCATTCTTGCTTCCTTTTCTTTCCTCTTGTTGAGTTCTAGGGCTTTTTATGGATTTTCAAGTTGGGATGTTGAGCTATAGGCTAGATCTGAAGTTATAACTGCAAATCTGGACCCTCCTTGGGTGCTAGAGTCATAAAGTTGCTGCATTGGTTGTAGATGAAGTCCCTCTTGGACTAGAAGCTCCATTAAGAACTTAAAATAGACTTTTGGAGCCCATATAGACATGCATGTACATAAAGTTTGCAACTTTACATGATAAGTATGCCCTAGAAGCTTAGATCTGTGATTTGGAGCCGCTGCATGGCTCAAAACAAATCTGTATGGAAAGAGGACTGAATGGACCTGGCGAGTCGCAAGGGTAACTCGGCGAGTCCCATGAAGATGGTCATTGAGCTCGGCGAGTTGGATGAACAACTTGGTGAGTCCGATGAAGATCGCCATAAAACTCGACGAGTTGAAGAACAACTCGGCGAGTCGGATGGCTTTTCCCTTGGATAGACTTGCGTGTGTACCCGTCGAGTTGCAAGGGGGAAACTCGATGGGTGGCCCTTAAGGATCGATCGGGATTCGAAGGAACTCAACGAGTCACTCTGGTGGCTCAGCGAGGTGGGATGTGCTCCATGAACTCGGCGAGTAGAGGTCAACATGGACTGTTGACCTTGACTGAGGACTCTGACCTTGATCAGGAAGTTCTAAGAGGTTATGGGGTGTCTCATAAGGGTAAGAAAATATGAGTATATTGTGCTATGGTTATAGGTGGTGGAGCCAATGTCAAGTGATCCGATAGTTGGAGTTTGCATTCTATTGACATCTGCAAGGTGAGTTATCCCCACTATATCGATATGGTCTATGACACCAAGGCCGACCCTTTATGATTTACATCATGGGTTAGGATGGTTGCTTTGTTATTGCCATGTTAGATTTTATCCTGGTTAAGGATGGGTGTTATGTTATTGCTTTGCTAGAATTTATCCTGTTTAGGATTGGGTTGTCATACTAGAGATCGGTAGTTATGGTATGTTGCATAAGATTCTGATCTATAGGATCGGAATCAGGATAGATAGTATGTTATGCTTTTATGATCCATGAGGATTGGTGTGTTAGTGACCTGTTAGGTCGATACTCTAGCTATGAGTGAAACTCTATGATTGATGGTCAATGAGATAGATATGTTTGCTATGTGTACATGCCGGTATATGATAGTATGCGTACATGGTTAGTTGCTTGTTGGTTGGGTTGAGGTGGTCCTGCTTTGTGCTGAAGGCCAACACACCCTCTGAGCGGTCCGGGGAGACTGTAGGCCCACGTGGTGGACCAGTCATGCCAAAGGCTTGGGAAAGATTCAGATAGACTGTAGGCCCAGTAGGGTGGACCAGTCTGGCCGATGGCCCAGTATGTATATTGTTTGATTGATCGTTATGGCTATGGTTCTACCAGTGTGGTATTGGTATTTTGGGGGTAGCTCACTAAGCCCTTGGGCTTACAGTTTTCAGTTTATTGTTTCAGGTACTTCAGGAGAGCGAGGGAAGGCGAAGGCGTGACCGTACCGCTCCTCATCCTCATGATCCATTTTGGGATACTCTGATGATAAATGAATTGGAAATGTTTTGTAAAAAAAATTACTATTTAACTCTTTTGTTAGTATTAAAAGTCTAAATTTTCCATAAACTTTATGGGTGTTACAAGTTGGTATCAGAGCCTTGGTTTGAGCGAATTGGAGGAGCACTCGTGTGAATCCAATCTCAAACCGAGGAGATTTTTGGGAAATAAGTTTTTAAAAAATGGTTTTCAAAATAAAGGATGGAGGATGCAGAAGGTACGATCAGCCGGAGCCTGTAAGTATGCCCCAAAATACCATACAGTTATTTGATATTCTGATATGATTAGAACAGCATGTTAGTACTAGGCTAGGTATTTTCAGGAATCACATGATAGATTGGCCTGATTGTATGATACCTATTAGCCTAGGGTTTCTTGTATATGGGATTGACATCATAACTGTAGATGTTTAGTGTATGCACCACAGATGTGGATAGTCAAGATCTTATAGCCTGAGAATGTCCGATTCGACATTAGTGTAGGATCGGATATTCGAAAGTCTATCGGGTCCAGCACTATGTGCAGCCAGTGTACACTAGTGCTGCAGGGGGTGATGGAAGTTTCATGGATATGTGAGTGGTGCGGAACTGCAGGATCAATTATTAGTTACGCGATGTCCCCTGTTAGTGAGGGTTGAGCGCAGATTATGGTAAATACAGTTTAGGGCGTTGTGGTGATACTTGACACAAATATGGGTAGGTGTGGAAGGTAGTAGGGGCCCATACTACTGAAAGCACAGGAACCATACACGTATCAAGGAAGTCACAACCCCTAGGGTTTGAGGGTAATTGGTCTTCCGTCATTATATGATCTGTCTGAGACATTGAGGTTGTTTGCAGTATGGTGGTGACGAGACGTGTTGCTTCGGGGTCCGGATCAGGATCAGGGTCAGGAGACAGAGGATTGGAGGTGCCAATAGCACCTAAGCCTGTGGTTCAGATTGGGACTGAGGAGTTGGATGCCTGGATTCAAGAGATCATGCACGATGAGATTGCTGCTGCATTCCGAGCGCAGCTGCCAGAGATGTTTGGGTCAATTAAGACCGCGATGATCGAGTACTTTGATGAGCGGCATGCCGCTCTAGCAGAGACTGCTGCCGCTGCAGCCACTTCGGCTGTAACTGCTGTAGGGATTTGAGGAGGAGGAGCCGGCAGGGCTTTCCAGTACCAGGACTTCGACAATACGAAGCCCCCAACATTTGATGGTATGCAGGATGCTATTCGGGCTATGAGGTGGTTATCTGACGTGGAGGGATGTTCCTTCACGTGTTCATGTCCTGCTGACCAGAAGGTCAGGTGTGCCCTGAACCTGCTGAGGCTTGGGGCGAAGGACTGGTGGAGGTTGACGACTGGGTTGTATACTGATGATCAGAGGGCTGTTGTTACCTGGGATCAGTTCCTGGATATGTTTCGCACCCGCTACGTTCCGCGCGTGGAACGGGAGCGGCTTGCTCAGGAGTTTTTGACCTTGAGACAGGATGGGGAGTCTATGATGGAGATTACCCGTATGTTCACGGAGAGGGCTATGTTTTGCATGGGCTTTGCTTTTGAGTAGTCTCAGATGACTCGTTATCTGAGTATGCTCAAGACGGATATTCGACAGTTTGTGTCTACTCAGTGATGTGATACCCTCCTAGACCTACAGGAAGCCGCACGGCGGCGTGAGTTGGAGATAGAACCGCAGCTTAAGGAGCAGCGTCAGGCACCGACACAGTCTCAGTCGGCGCCTAAGAGGTCTAAAACTGCTGATACACGGTCCAGGGGTCATCAGAGCCGCACTTGTGGAAAGTGTGGCAAGGCTCATTCAGGGGTTTGTCGAGCAGGAGGAGGGTGCCACAAGTGTGGCAAGGAGGGGCACTATGCTAGGGACTGTCACCAGTCCGCCCCTCCAGCAGATATGAGGATTTGTTTCCATTGTCATCAGGTTGGTCATGTGAAGACCAACTGTCCGCAGCTCGCCGTCAAGCCGGCGCAGGGTTCCGTGCCAGCTACTGTGAGGATTGGGGATGGGAGGCCAGTCAAGATGGAGCCTCCGAAGGCTCAGGGTTGCGCCTTCCTGCTCACGGCCGAGGAGGCGAAGGCAGCACCGGATGTGGTTACTGGTATGTTTCTATTCTCTATCTCAGTTATTGTAGTTGTGTTATGCTTATTGGTGGTACCTATGATCAGGTACGGTTTTAGTAAATTCCTTGCCTGCTTTGGTTTTGTTTGACTCGGGGGCAAGTCGGTCGTTCGTATCTCAGACCTTCTCTAGAGGGTTCAGTGTGTTGATAGATGATCTTGAGTGCCCATTGCGAGTTTCGATATCCAACGAGCACGGGGTTTCTGCTTCATCGGTCTACCGGGGATGAGAGTTGGAGATTTTCGGAGTGTCTTTCCCGATAGATTTGATTCCTATCCCCATGGGGGATGTATGCGTGATTGTGGGAATGGATTGGCTTAGCCGTTTTGGCGCCATGATCGACTGTGAGGGTCAGCGGGTGGGGGTTCGAACCCCAAGTGGGGGAGAACTGGTGGTATATGGTGAGGGCACCAGGTCGGGATCAGGGTTCTGTTCGGCGGCCAGGGCTCGACAGTATATTCAGCACGGGTGTGCCGGTTGTTTGGCATATGTGGTAGATACGCGGGTTAGAGAGCAGCTCTCAGTTTCAGAGGTCCCTGTGGTTAGAGAGTTTGCTGATGTATTTCCAGAGGAGTTACCTGGAGTGCCTCCGATGAGGCAGGCTGAGTTTAGGATTGATCTAGTGCCAGGTGCGGCCCCTATCGCCAAGGCGTCGTACCGTTTGGCACCGCCAGAGATGCAGGAGTTGTCATCTCAGTTGCAGGAACTGCTGGGTAAGCAGTTTATTTGTCTGAGTAGCTTACCCTGGGGAGCACCGATCCTCTTCGTCAGGATGAAGGATGGTTCGCACAGGATGTGCATTGACTATAGGGAGTTGAATAAGTTAATGGTAAAGAACCATTATCTGCTCCCGAGGATAGATGATCTCTTCGACCAGCTACAGAGTGTATCTTGGTTTTCCAAGATTGATTTGAGATCAGGTTACCACCAGGTCAGGGTGAGGGAGGAAGATGTGGAGAAGACCGCGTTCCGGACTCGTTATGGTCATTACGAGTTCGTGGTGATGCCGTTTGGACTCACCAACGTGCCAGCAGTGTTCATGGATCTGATGAACCGAGTCTGCAGACCGATGCTCGATCGATCGGTCATTGTGTTTATAGATGATATCTTGGTGTATTCCAAGACCCGAGACCAGCATGAGGAGCATCTCAGGGAGCTGTTGGAGGTGCTGCGACGAGAACGGCTTTATGCCAAGTTCTCGAAGTGTGAGTTCTTGTTGCGGGAGGTTCAGTTCCTTGGACGTCTCGTTAACCAGGATGGGATTTTGGTCGATCCGGCCAAGATGGAGGCGGTTATGCAATGAGAGGCTTCGAGATCTCCCTCAAACATCAGTAGTTTTCTGGGCTTAGCAGGGTATTATCGGAGATTCATTCGTGATTTCTCCAAGGTTGTTGTACCCCTTACTCGTCTAATGAGAAAGGGAGTGGACTTCCGGTGGGGCCTAGAGCAGCAGAGGGCGTTTGAGACCCTCTGGCAGCGGTTATGCGAGGCACCAGTGTTGACACTCCCCGAGGGAGTGGAGGATTTTGTGGTATATTGTGATGCGTCCATCGCAGGCTTAGGAGTAGTCCTAATGCAGAGGGGGCGGGTGATAGCTTATGCATCACGGCAGTTGAAGCCGCATGAGACGAGATACCCCACACACGATCTTGAGTTGGGAGCGGTGGTCTTCTCTCTCAAGATTTGGAGGCACTATCTGTACGGGGTCTGTTGTACCATATACACGGATCACAAGAGTTTGAGGCACATTATGGATCAGCCGAACCTGAATATGAGGCAGCGCAGGTGGCTAGATGTAGTTAAGGACTATGATTGTGAGATCCTTTACCATCCTGGTAAAGCGAATATGGTCGCGGATGCCCTGAGCCGCAAGTCAGCTGGGTCTTCTACCCCAGCCAGATGTATGAGGATAGCGGTGGATTCCCCACTGATGGGTTTGGTCAGAGTTGCTCAGATCGAGGGTATGAAGCCGGAGAACAGGAAATTAGAAAGGATTAAAGGCAAAAGCGCCCGATTTGTTCAGGATAGCCGCAGGCTACTGACCCGATATGGTCAGGTTTGGGTTCCGATGACCGGAGGAGTTAGACAGACAGTGATAGAGGAGGCTCATAAGTCTCGTTTTTCTATTCACTCGGGGGCTACCAAGATGTACCGAGATTTGAGTTTGAGTTATTGGTGGCCTGGTATGAAGCGAGATATCGCTTGGTACGTTGAGAGGTGCTTGACCTACAGAATGGTCAAGGCCGAGCACCAGAGGCCGCATGGTAAGTTGCAGCCCCTGGAGATACCCATGTGGAAATGGGAACGGATTACGATGGATTTCGTCACAAAGTTGTCGAAGACGGCAAAGGGATTCGACGCTATATGGGTCATCGTGGATCGATTGACCAAGAGTGCGCATTTCCTAGTTATTCGGGAGAGTTCATCGGCGGAGAAGTTGGCCGACCTATACGTCCGCGAGATTGTCTCTTGCCATGGGGTTCCAGTTTCCATAGTTTCCGATCGGGATGTCCGATTTACTTCCCGTTTTTGGCAGAAGTTCCACGAGGAACTAGGTACGAGACTGCATTTCAGTACAACATTCCATCCGCAGACTGATGGGCAGAGTGAGCGGACCATTCAGACCCTCGAAGATATGTTGAGGGCGTATGTCATCGATTTCGGTGGGAGTTGGGATTCCCACCTACCGCTTGTGGAATTCGCCTACAACAACAGCTATCATTCCAGTATTGGTGCCCCGCCTTTCGAGCTATTGTATGGGCGGAAGTGTGGGACCCCAGTCTGTTGGGGCGAGGTTGGGCACAGGGTAATGGGTCGAACGGAGGTAGTCCTGCAAACTACCAAGATGATACAGTAGATTAGACAGCGGTTGCAGACCGCTCAGAGTCGACAGAAGAGTTATGTCGACCGACGCCGATCTGAGTTGGAATTCCATGTGGGTGACATGGTTCTCCTGAAGGTCTCACCATGGAAGGGTATGATCCGTTTCAGGAAGAGGGGAAAATTGGGTCCCCGATTCATTGGGTCGTTCAGGATTGTTGCCAGGGTTGGCAAGGTGGCTGATAGGCTAGAGCTTCTGGAGGAACTTAGCCGGATCCACAGCACATTTCATGTTTCGCAATTATGGAAGTGCGTCATGGACCAGGAGGCAGTGGTATCGTTGGATGACATTCAGGTCGATGAGCGCCTGAACTATGTGGAGAGGCCTATAGCTATCTTGTAAAAGAAGAAGAAGATTATGCGGAACAAGGAAATACCTTTAGTAAAGGTGCAGTGGGAGCATCGGAGGGGATCCGAGTGGACGTGGGAGCCGGAGGAGGAAATGCGCGAACATTACCCGACATTGTTTTCTTCGGCAGACTTCGAGGACAAAGTCTAGTTCAAGTGGGGGAGAATTGTAACGCCCCGATCCTCAAGTATTTTGTTATCATGAATTTCTGGATAAAGCTCTACTCGACGAGTTGGTCGACCTACTCGTCGAGTAGCAACGGGGTGAGAACGCGTGTTTAGTGACCTACTCGGCGAGTCCACTATTGGGACTCGGCGAGTAGGAGCTGGCAGATGAAACCCTAAATCCCAGGGTTTGCATCCTATTTAAAGGAGCCTCAACCTCCTTTGGGCTTCCTTATAGTCTTTGAGAGCCCTTATAAACCCTAATTCGTGTGTGTGTGCCTTGGAGTGGTTTTGAAGCTTGGAAGAGAGGATTTTGGAGGAAGGGAGTTAAGAGTGCAAAGGAAATTGAAGCAAGAAAGGAGGGGGAAACGAGTTTTGCCTCAGCTAGCATCTGTTGAAGGTATCAAATTGCCATTCTTGCTTCCTTTTCTTTCCTCTTGTTGAGTTCTAGGGCTTTTTATGGATTTTCAAGTTGGGATGTTGAGCTATAGGCTAGATCTGAAGTTGTAACAACAGATCTGGACCCTCCTTGGGTGCTAGAGTCATAAAGTTGTTGCATTGGTTGTAGATGAAGTCCCTCTTGGACTAGAAGCTCCATCAAGAACTTAAAATAGACTTTTGGAGCCCATATAGCCATGCATGTACGTAAAGTTTGAAACTTTACATGATAAGTATGCCCTAGAAGCTTGGATCTGTGATTTGGAGCCGCTGCATGGCTCAAAACAAATCTATATGGAAAGAGGACTGAATGGACTCGGCGAGTCGCAAGGGTGACTCGGCGAGTCCCATGAAGATGGTCATTGAGCTCGGCGAGTTGGATGAACAACTTGGCGAGTCCGATGAAGATCGCCATAAAACTCGACGAGTTGAAGAACAACTCGGCGAGTCGGATGGCTTTTCCGTTGGATAGACTTGCGTGTGTACCCGTCGAGTTGCAAGGGGGAAACTCGACGGGTGGCCCTTAAGGATCGATCGGGATTCGAAGGAACTCGACGAGTAACTCCGATGGCTCGGTGAGTTGGGATGTGCTCCATGAACTCGGCGAGTGGCCGAGTACACTCGGCGAGTAAAGGTCAACATGGACTGTTGACCTTGACTGAGGACTCTGACCTTGATCAGGAAGTTCTAAGAGGTTATGGGGTGTCTCATAAGGGTAAGAATTCAATAACTGATGCTTTATGACTTTCTGGACCAATACAAGTCTAGATCTGAAGTAGCAACCTCAGATCTGGACTCCAAACCCGAAGTGGATCTCAATCATACCAAAATGGCCCCAAATCTCATTCAAGAATAAATCTAGAAGCAACAAAGGAAAGGTAACAGCTCATTACCTCCAAGATGTGCCCAAAACTGCAGTAGATTCTGGATCTACACTACTTTCTTGATGCAACCCTTTTTATCTTCAAGTTTCTCCCACTAGAACACATCTTCAAAGCTTCAATCTCCCTCCAATGGCCTTATACACACGAGCTAGGGTTTACTGGATCTCAAAGGGGGCTAAGGGAGATGAGGGGAGGACATTAAGTCCTTTAAATAGGGTGCAAACGCTAAGATTAGGGTTTTTCTCATCCCAACGCCAACTCGTCGAGTCCAGCTTCCGACTCGGCGAGTTGGTCACTTAATTCGCGACCCAAACCCGCTCCGACTCAGCGAGTAAGCGTACCTACTCGTCGAGTCCCTGCTTCGAAATTACACTTTAAACTCATAAATTGTACTTCTGAAATTCGGGATATTACAAATTGTAGCTTGGATCGAAAACCCTTGTGTTCTCGGTCTAGCATTGGGTTTGGGCCTTAGGTTTGTTGTCTATATATATATATATATATATATATATATATATATATATATATATATATATATATATATATATATATATATATATATATATGGGGTGAGGGGTAGGCCTGGAGAAGAGTCACAAGTGATGGAGCGTTTTTGCACTTGATTGGGATTCCGCACCATCAAGTGGATCGGATTGATACATCACACAAAATTTGAGACTTACACTTGGTATCAAAGCTTGGATTGTATCAATCTCATTGGCAAGATCTGGAGCGTTTTTGCACTTTTTCTTGAAGGATTTTACGTTTTTGGATAGTATTTGACAAAATAGTGGGGATTTTTTTTTCGTGTTTTTCATAAAATGAGTTTTTGGTCAAGTTTTGGAGCTAAAAAGGTGAAAAATTGCGTTTTTTTGGTTGTAACCAACGAGGGGTGGTGGCGGATTGCGGTCAACAACTAGGGTTTGCAAGGGTTTGCAGTCGGAAACTCATTTGAGGTCTGAAGCGTTTACAGCCGTGAACCGTTTACAACTTCGGACATTGCGTACATGTTCGGTCAGCAGTCTCGCACGTGTTCGGTCCTCTCTTGTTTGCAGTCAGCAGGAGTTTTCGGTCTGCAACAATTATTCAAAAATTTGGGGTGTAGCAAGGATCGAACCTGGGTCTCTCACACATACAACCCAATTCCTTACCGATCCATCTAGCAAGCCACATGTTATACGTCTTCCCGGTTTAGTTCAAATAGCTTCGCAATTTCGGTTCCTATTTTTGGGTTTCTTACAATTTTGGCCCAAAATTCAGTTTTTCAAATTTTAAAGTTTCATTTTCAACTCAAAATTTTGATTTTTATTTTTGAATTTCTAAATTGACTTTTGACCTCAAAAATTGACTTTGACTTTCAATTTTGACTTTGACTTTTTTGTTTAACTTTCAAGTTTTCACATTTAGCTTTTCGGTTTGACTTTTTAAACTTGAATTTTAAGGTTGACTTTTGAGTTTTATAGTCAAAGGGCATTTTTGTTAAAGAAATGAGTTCCGTAAACATCCGTGTCAATGAAGTTTCATGCTCTCAATCTTGTGAAACTACGATTAAGTTTCTTCGTGAACAAATCAATATATTAAAAAGAGAAAATGAGGACCTTAAATATGAAGGCTATACCCTAAGGAAAGGCCAAAAACCCCTAAAAGCACAACTAGAGGCCAAAACCAAGGACTTTAGAAAACTTCAAGAAAAATACAACAATAAATGTGTGAATTATGATTATGTTAAGGGAAAACTTGCCAATTTCAATGCCGAACTTGATGCATCAAAAGCTAAATATAAAGATGTTGAATTCAACTTTAAGAAATTTGATGTGTCAAGTGAGGTAGTTGCATCCATGATAGAGAAACAATTAACATTTAAAGATAATCAAGCCAAGGGTCTAGGGTATCATAGTGTTCCACCTCCTTTCAATGACAATTATAACCCACCCCTTGAGACCAACGAGGAAGAAATACCTAGAGCTGTTCACTATTTGGATAAAAGCAAATTGTCCAATTGGACAATTTGGATTGCACTATTTGGTTCGGATATTCGGATTTTTGGATTGGTTTTCAACAAAACCGAATTATTATTTTGGATTTCGGATTGGTTTTGGTTTAGAAAATAAGAATCGAATAGTCCAAAACAACCGAATAACAATTTGTTATGTATTTATTTTCAATATATCTATAATTATTTATTAATTTTATAATTGTTTTTAAATAAGATCAAAAGGTTTTACCTAATAAAAGACATTAATATGTACTTTCTCTCAAAAGTTTTTTATTTATTAAATAATAACTATAATATGCATTCGTAGTTGTTTATAAATTTAAATCACAAATAAATAATTTGTTTTTGCTTCTTTTGTAAAATTAGATCATATTACTGGTGGGTTTTGAGCATTCTAACACTTCCTAAGTGTACATGCAACCCTAATAAACCTTGGATCTATGTTTGTCTAAGATACATGCAGATAATTATTTTTCCAAGGTTCATATCCTAACTAGCATGGCATGGGGAGCTTGAATCAAATAAAGCTAGTAGAAATACTTACCTTGTAGTTGTAGTTGATTCCTTGGAGTTTTAGAGCCTAGCACCAATAGTGTGGATGCCTCAAATGGAAATCACAAATCACCACAAACTTGGAACTTTGAGAGAATAGTCACTACTATCTTGAAATTGGCCCTCTTGTTTTTCTCACTCAACTAGTGTCCACTAGTCTATTTCAAGAACCAAAGCCCCATTTATATAGTGTGGTGGATTAGGGTTACATCCATGTAAACCCTAATACCCATGTCTCTTCATTTCCATGAGATCCATGGGTTAAAGCTCCATGGAGTATCCATGGACTTTCCATGCAAGCCTAGCCCATTCCAAATAAGCATTAGCCCACACTATATAAATATAGAAGCCCATATTTAATTAGTAATATCTTTGATCTCTAAATTAATCCTAGATTAATTATAGATCAATACTAATTAAATAATATGATCTTATATTAATATATTAGAACTTATAATATATTAATAAATCATAACTTGTACTATTCTCAAACGATTATCCATAAATTGTCCGGGTGAAGTGCAACCCAAATGGACCATGCCGGGTCGAGTCAAGTACATACCAAATATAGTTATGGACTTAGACACTATATCCAACAGTCTCCCACTTGGATAAGTCTAATAACTATAGTTGCAAGTATGACTTCAGGAACCGATCAGCAATCGTAGCTCTTTAAACTCTGTTGAACTAGAACGCGCCATTTTAGATAAGTGATCATATAATCCTTTGTTCTAGATATCAGTCGGACAAATACATGGAACATGGTCTTACTTATTGTCCAGCATTTGTTTCCCGATTTCCGATTTGTTTGACATAGAACTTAACTGAACACATCAATTTAGTTCTGACCGGGCCCGGTACATAGGTCAAAAAAAATCATCGAGGGGCCCATATATCGCTTCTAATCCTAGAAGGAACAGATAAACTTCGACTCATAAGTTTGTTATACCACTCATTGAATTATACACAAAGGCACGTTTTATAACATCGAGTTACCAATGCGTTTTCGTACAATCAATGCATAACCAACTCGTAAGTAACAAATCATATCTCTAGGTTTGAAGACTTATATGATATTACCGTCTCACGATCACTCGAGATAAAATTCCATGAAGTGATTCCAGTGAGCGTAGGTTGAGTCCAATGCTCAGAACTTATGAGCACTCATGATTGTTGTAGCCATGTCCAACACCTTAGACCTCTGCAACCAATCATGACAGTCTTGATTCATACCTACTTCCGACATATGACCGACTGTGGAGGTTTGAATAATATGATATACCAAACATAATTATTCTGGAAGTCAAAACATGCAAACGAAATACAGTAAACGATCGACAAGAGATAGCAACACTTTACTCATAAATAAAACACCTTTTATTCATCATCTAATGTCAATTACACTTTACAAATTTCATAATTTATCTAACTACTAAAACTTATATCATCCTTCAGCCCTATGCTCCGAGCATGCTAGATATGCTTAACCCTACTCAGTCCCTTCGTGAGGGGATCTGCTGGGTTCTCATCCGATGATACCCTCTTTGCCACGAGGATTCCTTCTTCTATTCGATGTCTGATGAAGTGATATTTTCTGTCAATGTGTCTGGATCTCCCATGATCTCTTGGTTCCTTGGCTAAGGCAACCGCACTATTGCTGTCACAGAAAATCTCCATTGGCTCTTTTATAGTTGGTACAACTCCAAGGTCTCCGATGAAGTTCTTTAGCCATATAGCCTCCTTTGCTGCCTCGCTTGCTGCTATATACTCTGATTCACAAGTGGAATCAGCCACTGTCTCCTGCTTGGAACTCTTCCAAGTGATTGCTCCTCCGTTTAAGGTAAAGACCCAGCCCGACTGAGAGCGGAAATTATCCCTATCAGTCTGGAAGCTAGCATCACTATACCCTACAACTCTCAAGTCATCACTCCCGCCGAGAGTAAGGACCCAGTCCTTAGTCCTCCGCAGGTACTTGAGGATATTCTTTACCGTAGTCCAGTGTGCCTTTCCAGGGTTCCCCTGATACCTGCTAACCATGCTCAAAGCAAAGGCTACACCAGGTCGAGTACACGTCATAGCATACATGATCGATCCTACAGCTGAAGCATAAGGTAGTCGACTCATTTCTGCTATCTCAGCCTCAGTACTAGGGCTTTGTGTCTTACTCAATCTGGCATTACTCTGAATGGGTAATTCACCTTTCTTGGAGCTATGCATGTTGAATCTTTTCAACACTTTGTCCACATAGGTGCTTTGACTAAGTCCAATTAGTCTTTTACTCTTGTTTCTCAAAATCCTTATCCCTAGGATATAGGCAGCTTCACCAAGGTCCTTCATAGAGAAACACTTCCCAAGCCAGGACTTAACTTCCTGCAAAGTTGGGATGTCATTTCCTATGAGTAGTATACCATCCACATACAACACCAAAAAGCTAACTATACTCCCACTAGCCTTGACATACACACAAGATTCATCTTCACTCCTACAAAAGCCAAATTCCTTGACCTTTTTATCGAAGCAAAGACTCCATCTGCGACGTGCTTGCTTTAATCCATAAATGGATTTCTCAAGCTTACACGCTTTATTAGGGTACTCGTTGCTGACAAAACCTTCTGGCTGACTCATGTAAACATCTTCAGTCAACTTTCCATTAAGGAAAGCGGTTTTGACATCCATTTGCCAAATTTCATAGTCATGAAATGCAGCTATGGCTAACATAACCCTAATAGACTTAATCTTGGCTACTGGAGAAAAGGTCTCATCATAATCCACTCCAGGAATTTGAGAGAAGCCCTTTGCAACCATCCGAGCCCTATAAGTGTGTACATTACCATCCATGTCGTTCTTCTTCTTGAAGATCCATTTGCACCCTACAGTCTTACGACCTGGTACATTCTCAAACAAGTTCCAAACTTGATTGTCATACATGGATTGTATCTTGCTATCCATAGTCTCTTTCCATTTAGCAGACTCAGGGCCTGCCATGGCTTCCGTGTAGCTGTTAGGTTCATCCAGACCTACTAGTGTCTCATCACTAATAATTGTCTCACCTTCCGCAATAATATGGAAACCATAGTAATGCTCAGGTGCATTCCTAACTCTCGTGGAACGCCTCAGAGGTACAGACTCGTCAATTGGCTCAACAGGAGTTTCCTCCTCAAGTTGAGGGCTAGGGTTTGAAGTTCCTTCACCGCTTGACTCTTGAATTTCTTCAAGATCAATTTGCCTCCCACTGTCTCCTTGGCTTATAAACTCTCTCTCTCAAAAGACTCCTCTTCTTGCTACAAAGACCACATTATTACTAGGTCTGTAGAAGAGGTAACCAAAGGATCTTTGTGGGTAGTCGATGAAAATACACCTCTCGCTTCGGGGTTCTAGCTTATCATGAGTCTCGCGCCTCACAAAAGCCTCGCAACCCCAAATATTGATGTGGTCTAGGTTGGGTACTTTACCAGTCCACATCTCGTGAGGAGTTTTGGCAACTTTCTTTGTAGGGACTAGATTAAGAATATGGGCGGTAGTCTCTAAGGCATACCCCCAAAACGAGATTGGTAGCGAAGCTCGACTCATCATGGAATGAACCATATCCAACAAGGTTCGATTACGCCTCTCAGCTACACCATTCAACTGTGGTGTCCTGGGAGGTGTCAATTGTGTGACAGTCCCACATTCCCTAAGATAGTCAAGGAACTCTGAACTAAGATACTCACCACCTCGATCGGATCGAAGCATCTTAATGTTCCTGCCTAATTGATTCTCGACTTCCTGTTTAAATTCCTTAAACCTTTCGAAAGTCTCTGACTTATGCTTGATTAAGTAGACATATCCATATCTACTGTAATCATCAGTAAAAGTCAAATAATAATGATTAGCATCCCTTGTGGCATGTTTGAATGGTCCATACACATCCGTGTGTACAAGGTCCAACAAACCTTCACCCCTCTCACAAGAGCCTGTGAAGGGTGTCTTTGTCATTTTCCAAGTAAGCATGATTCCCAACTATCATCTGACTTTAGGTCAAACGACTCCAAGACTCCATCCTTTTGGAGTTGGCCTATGCGTTTCTTGCTTATATGTCCAAGACGATAATGCCATAATGATGCTTTATCCAAGTTATTATTATTAACAGAATCAATACACAATACATTATTTCCTAAGTTATCAACCACAGATACTATTTCATACACGCCATCACAAGGTAATGCTTTAAAATAAAGAACATTATTAAAGAAAGCATTAATCGAACCAACTTCATTATCAAATGAAAAGGTGAAACCTTGTTTATATAATGCATGAAAGGAAATAATATTTCTTGCCATTTCTGGCGAATAACAACACTTATTCAAATCTAAACTAAACCCACTACTTAGCGATAAAGTATAAACTCCAATCTTGGTGACAGGTGAAGCTTTCCTATTTCCCATGATCAACTTTATTCTTCCTTGCTCCACATCCTCACTTCTTCTTAGTCGCTGTAAATCAGAACATATATGAATACCACAACCGGTATCAAGGACCCAAGAATTAGAATGGGGTGATTTGATAGATAAGATAGTGTAAATACCTGCATGGTTGGGTTTAACTTTCCCATGCTTCACATCTTGCTGGTACTTTGGGCAGTTCCGCTTCCAATGTGCCTTTTCATGGCAATAAAAGCATTCAGCCTCTTTTGGGTCAGAATAAGGAGTGATGAAACCTTTCATGGTTCCACTTGAAGAAGAGCCATCAAGGGTCCTAACCTTGGTACCCTTCGAAGAACTCTTTCTCTTCTTCCCTCGTCCTTTCCCGATTGCCAAGACAGGGGCGGAGTTGGTAGGAGTAGGAGTAGTAACAACCGCCTTACCCTTAAGACCACTTTCCGCGGTCTTTAAGAGTCCTTGAAGTTTGATGAGAGTGACCTCTTCCTTGTTCATGTGGTATGTCATGCGGAATTGATCATAACATGAAGGTAAGAAGTGCAAAATAATATCTATTGCTAGCTCCTCGGGGAAGTTCACATTAAGCTTCAGCAAACGGTCCACAAATCTTTGCATTTTCTGCATGTGGCTTGTGATGGGTTCACCATCCTTCATGCGAGTTGTTATCATGGAGGAGATGATTTCATACCTCTCTTGACGAGCACTTTGATGGTATCTTTCCATCAAGTCTTGGTGCATCTCATAGGGGTAGAAATCTTCATAGGATTTTTGGAGATCCGCGGTCATAGTGGCCATCATGATGCATGCCACTTTGGTGGCATCCCTTTCATGTGCCCTAAACTCAGCGATCTCTTGAGGAGTAGCAACTGTCTCATCAATCTCCTTAAGCTCCTTACCGAGGACATATTCCTTGTCCTCGTAGCGAGTAATCATTCTGATGTTTCTGATCCATTCATTAAAGTTGGATCCATCAAAAGTGACTTTCCCACACAAGTTCATAAGAGAAAAGGAGCCACTAGGATTAGAGCCAAAAGCAGCGTTGTTTGCAGACATCTTGTAAGAGAAGAAAGAAAGAATTAGTTTAGATATAGAGATAGTCCTTAATAAAACACCCAAATGTAATATTAAGGCTAGGACCCAATCACAATATATTATACTTAGAAGAGGTATGCAGCAATCTAAGTAATAACATATTTGAAAGGTAGGTGAATGAAGATTCACCAATTTCCACCAAAGTCGAAATATTAAAAATATTTAATTTGGTTTTTAGAAACTCCTAGATTCTTTTGAGATTCAATGAACTTTTCAAAGGCATGTTTCAATCTCGAGTGTGCCCTCCAAGTTTTGTGACTGGGATGCCGAGGATCACAAAACGAGGTGTGAAGTAACCATGCAAATTACTTGGTACCCTTAATAAATTACCCCTCAATCGATGTGCCGGTTAACCACACACGCTCCATCGATACTATGATAAATATTAAGTCACCCTTTACCTACCTTGTTAAGTCCAAGTTAGTGTGCCGGTTAACCACACACGCTCCACTAACGACTTAGACAAAGTGTAAAGTGTAATTTCATGGATTAGCACCTTATTCACATTTTTCCTAAAGTAACTAAGATTGGGAATTTAATAAAACATTTAGTTACTTTATAATATTCATCATACTTTTAATGAGAATTTATAAGTCCTTATCTTACCCGTTCGGCTAACGACCCTCCACCAGTCAAGCAAGCGGTGGGTGAGAGTGGACACCCATTAAGTTGCCATTTTATAGGCAACAACCTTATACCCACCTTATAGACCGGCTTCGTGAATGAGGCGTACTAGTGGTAAGACGACTTTAATCTTATACATATATATTATTAACTTATAATATTATAAGTATAAGGGTTGAATTTTAACTTTTAAAATTCTAAGGGTTGGAACTAAAGTTTTTAATATGACTTTACTTGTTCCAAAACTTGAGGGCAGGTTTTGTAAACTTTCAAAACTTTTCATTTCTTGTAATTTATGAGTTTAATAGAGTAATAAAAATGAAGACTCTTCATTTTTCTAACTCTAGTGTTCTTTTAATGGTTTTAATTCAAGTGACTTTTGGTTTTCCATAACTTGAGGACAAGTTATGGACTCAATTAAAACACATAATGATCATGAATTAACCTACCACATAGGTTACAAATAATTCCTATGATCATCTAAACATCATAAGATCAAGAACATGAATATGAACACTTTCATGAATCAAAAATTACACATAAAACTTTGTAATTTTGATAACAAGTTGTTGTAAATGGATTAGCAAAGACATTACACCATCTAAAACAAGTTTTCAAGTACCAAAACAGTTTAGGGTGATGTTTCTAGTCCATTTCCAGCAACTAAAGTCGAAAATCTACACTCTGTGGCTCCTACTCGCCGAGTGCATGAACCTACTCGGTGAGTAGGTTGAAGATACACATGAACTCGGCGAGTCCCCCCATGGACTCGGCGAGTTCATCAGGCAGACAACAAGTTTTTTGACTTTTTCCAATATTTTGCATCAAGTATCAAACAAACAAGCCTAGGCTTTGATACCACTGATGGGTTTTGAGCATTCTAACACTTCCTAAGTGTACATGCAACCCTAATAAACCTTTGATCTATGTTTGTCTAAGATACATGCAAATAATTATTTTTCCAAGGTTTATATCCTAACTAGCATGGCATGGGGAACTTGAATCAAATAAAGCTAGTAGAAATACTTACCTTGTAGTTGTAGTTGATTCCTTGGAGTTTTAGAGCCTAGCACCAATAGTGTGGATGCCTCAAATGGAAATCACAAATCACCACAAACTTGGAACTTTGAGAGAATAGTCACTACTATCTTGAAATTGGCCATCTTGTTTTTCTCACTCAACTAGTGTCCACTAGTCTATTTCAAGAACCAAAGCCTCCTTTATATAGTGTGGTGGATTAGGGTTACATCCATGTATACCCTAATACCCATGTCTCTTCATTTCCATGAGATCCATGGGTTAAAGCTCCATGGAGTATCCATGGACTTTCCATGCAAGCCTAGCCCATTCCAAATAAGCATTAGCCCACACTATATAAATATAGAAGCCCATATTTAATTAGTAATATCTTTGATCTCTAAATTAATCCTAGATTAACTATAGATCAATACTAATTAAATAATATGATCTTATATTAATATATTAGAACTTATAATATATTAATAAATCATAACTTGTACTATTCTCAAAAGATTATCCATAAATTGTTCGGGTGAAGTGCAACCCAAATGGAACATGTCGGGTTTGGTCAAGTACACACCAAATATAGTTATGGACTTAGACACTATATCCAACAATTACAATTCTATGTCCTTTTAAAATGTTATGGCTTTTGAAAACCGAATTATAAAACCGATCCAACCGAATTGTAATTGGATCGGATCAGATCGGATTTGAATTTAGTTTGGACCATTTTGATTTATATTTTGAAAACCGAAATCAATTTAGATTTAATTAATTGGATCGGATCGAACCGATCCATTCAAACGAACACCCCTAGAAATACCTGCTCAGTATAGCCAAACCACTATTCCAGCTTCAGTTAAGACTGAACAATCTGGGCCAACTGAGGGTGTTGAGATAAAAGATACTAATGATTCTACTTCCTGTACAGGTAAAGTAGTAGAGGGTGACGAACAGGTGAACAAACTAATTATAGTTATACAAATTCTGTTGACTGTCAAACCAATGACTCCTTAAACTCTGAATATGTTGCTTCTAATTAACCTGACGTTGGTAAATACATGCCACTAGAACAAGTGAAACAGCCGGCTTGCTGCAAGTGTGCTTGTGGGAACAATCAGAGACATGGCAAGGGTGTGATACAAGGGACAGGCAGAAACAACTTCCAAGTAAAGAAAAAGACATGTTTTCACTGTGGAACACCTAGACACATTGCCAGAAATTGTCCTAATCGTGCATACGTTCCATACTATGCACATGGATGGGAGAATGCGCCAAGAGGGAGATCTTTCAAAAGAAATCCTTCGAGACCATGTTCAAACAATGGTGACTGGAATGCAAAGAAGACCAAGAAATCAACTCCCAACAACAAGAAAGGAATGCCGACCAAGAAGCAAAATTTAAGAGATGCTCCTGTGAAACCAAGACCGGTTAGGGTAAAGCCATCTCAACGGCTGACTTCAAGTTCAAAAGCAAGTACTGAGCCACCCATCCGATCGAACAAGAACTGGTTAAACCCGACTACAAATGGGTTCCAAAGGTTCATTCTCCCAAATCACCTAATGATTCTAACGTTTCTTCATCTTCTGTTTGTGATAAGCAGGATATGTCATGGGAGAGAGCACCTTGCACAAATGACAAAGGTCAATCCAGTTTCAAAATGGATTGGGTTCCAAAGACCAACTGATCCTGCTCTGTGCTGGAGCAGCTATGGAGGCATATCATCAGACTTCGGTTTGTTGGTAGTGGATGTTCCAAGCACATGATAGGGGACATCTCTCTACTGTATAACACTCAGAACTTAGTTTGAGAGTATGTCTCCTTTGTGGGAAAGGAAGAAAGGAGAGGATCACACATGGGGTTTGTGCTTAACGATGTGAAGAATTTTTGGATCTGTTCTGAGATTGAAATATGGGTGTTGTTCTTAGACCTTCTGGATGCAAATTCAATTGTTGACTTACAGTTTAAGTTTTCTTCTTGATACTCCTAAGTTTTTCTTACAATGATTCCCTTTGAAGATAATTTTTTATTTTCTTATAGTCTTTTGTTAGTAGGTATTGTTTAGGGAAGTGATATGAAGTCTAATGCTAAAGGGCAATATGAAATTCGTGTAATGCACTGAAGCCAAATTGTCTAGACTTTGTGTTCAATGTGCTGGTAGGCACAAAGGATTCAAAAGGACTAGACATAGATTGACAATGAAAGGACTTTACAGTATGGACTTATATAGTTCTATTTGGACTAACAATATAACGATCGGGTAGATTGAGCAGTGAGATAAACATGGGAACCTACAGGATACACTAAAAATCATATATATATATATATATATATATATATATATATATATATATATATATATATAATTGTGGCTTAACATTTCCTCGATGTATGGACTCATGTCCTTAATTCGGGTACTGATAGGGCGACTAGGGGGTTTTGATAAAGTAGGTCTGTAGGAAATTATTTTCTTGCCTTTTATCTGTTAGCCATATGTTGTCTCCTTTGCGCGATTGGAACATATCCGACCTAGAATGCAACATATGCAACTCTATTTCTATGCATCTTCTTGTCTATGCAATTCTTTCTATCTGTTAGCCATATGATGTCCCATCTGCGTGATCGGAAGATCCGACCTCGGACACAGCATATGCACCCTACTATCTCTCTAACCCTCTATCTATGTTAGTCATATGTTGTTCCCTCTACGTGATTGGAAAACATCTGACCTGGGATACAACATATGCACTTTTATATCTGACTTCTTTCTTAATGATTGAATACTCTCCTAAAGTAAGAAGTTATTTGGAAGTTCTTGATTACTGTGGTCAGGAAGTGGGGAACACGTTCTAGTACATCTGAAATTGAACCATTTAATAGGTTGTCTGTAGATCTCACTATTGAATTTAAGTGGACAACAATATCCTTGGTCGTCGTCAGCTAAATGGTCAATTTAGGAATAAGATCACAATGTATGGTCACTTATAATCTGTCAAATTTGTCCATATCCTTTGTGTTTAAGTGGACCACAATACTGGTGATTGACCAGATCTAGACATGCAAGTGTGTGCTGATAAACGATATTGAATTGCTTGACAACTTTGATCCCAAATATTTTTGTTTTTGTTAAATTTGTTCATAGTTTTCCTCTATGCATAAATTTTAGGGGGGAATTAAAAAAAATTTAAAAAATCAAAAATCCAAAAATATTGTCATTTCCGTTTTATTTTTTTCAAAAAAATCAAAAATCCAAAAATATTTTTACTTCTATTTTTATTTCTTTTTCAGAAAAATATGAAAAATCCAAAAATATTGTGTGCTTAGTTTGTTTTTAATTTTGTTTTTATCTCAAATTTCATTTGTCTTGAAAGGTGAATTCAGATGTAGATGAGACTGTATCGAGATTTTTTTAGTCAAGTCTGGGTCCTTGAACAATTGTGGTGAGAAGGGTTTTCATAACTTTGTGATCCACGTGGACTTTTAGTTACGTTTACTTTTCAAGACGCATCTGGGATCATTAAAGAATTCTCATTCGAAGGAACAAGAAATGAAGATTATTCTTTCAACATTCAATCTTTCAAACCTAGAAGCAAGGTGAACTTGTACTTGAAGATTATGTGACATATTGCATTGAAGCCTCCTCAATCAATTTGCTGCTATCTTGTACCTGCTGAAGTGATCTAGCAGATTCATTCTCTGTTGTTCTTTCTGAAGATTCTCAAGCTGAAAGCGCAGATTTTCAAGAATCCATACAAGAAGCCTCCACACCCAACATGCGTTCAAAGTCAAATTTCGAAGAAAATCCCAATTGTTCAGGATGAAGTCATTCACCTAGAAGATTCAGTTGTTTATCTTGAAGTTGTGAAGAAATAGAAGATAAAAAGCTGAAGTCAAGCTCCAAATGAAGATTGACAAGAAAATCCAGCTACATTTTTAGGGGGAGTTTGTTAGGTCAAAGAAAAGAAAGCTATAAACCAAGGGGGAGATTGTTGGGTCAAAAATATGGTTTATACTTTACTTTTCTAGGCAATTGTATTTTTCGGTCTACGACCAAAAACGGCTTTGGGTTTAATTGTAGCTTGGACCGAAAACCCATGTGTTCTTGGTCTAGCATTGGATTTGGGCCTTGGGTTTGCTGTCCATATATATAGATGTAGGGGTGAGGGGTAGGCCTGGAGAAGAGTTACAAGTGGTGGAGCATATTCTAGAGATAGAAAGTTAAAGAGAAGAAGAGTATGTGTGTGTGTGTGTATGAATCTCTTGTAAGATCATCAATCTTATCATCAATACATCATAAATTCATCTTATTCTTCTTCTTCTTCTTCTCCATTTGATCTTGCATCATCCACTTGATTGGGATTCCACACCATCAAGTGGATCAGATTGATACATCAGACAAACTTTGGGACTTACATCAACCTCAGACATTCGACCTTCTTGTGGCCCACCTGATGCAGTGAAAATACATTGGAACTGATTCCCAAGGGCACTCCCTACTAAAATGACCCATTTGACCGCAACTAAAACATCCTCTTCTTGCATCCCGACAGCCTCCCTCGTGGGTCCTCCCATACTTGGCACAATGGCCCCGACCCTGTTGGCCTCCCAAACGCGAATACTAAGTCCTAAGCCTCTTCGTCAGACCCCCTGCGATCTGAATCTGCTCTGGCTTCCTCTTCCTGAGATGCTCTGGGTCAATCTCTCACTCTCGGGCTCTAGAAATCACATCATTTAGGGTCTTGCACCCTGACAAAATCATAAACTCCCTGATTTCATCCCTCAACATATCATGATACCTCACCTTCTTTATTTCCTTGTCCACCGCATACTGCATGACCAACAAGGCCCTCTCCCGAAACTTGGCAATGATCTGTGCCATAGTCGCAGGAGTCTGACGAAGGTCCTGAAACTCTCTCTCCAGCTTCTGCACCTTAATTTCTGGTGAAAACTCCTCCTTGAATCTCGTGACAAACTCCTCCCAGGACATGGCCACCACGGCTGCAGATCCCAACGCACTAATCTCATCCAACCAATCATGGGCTCAGTCCCTTAAGAGACAAGATGCAAATCCCACCTTCACCCCCTCATGGCAGAAGCTCATCCGTTGAGCATTCTCCATGTTAGCGATCCATCGGCGGCTAGTAATTGGATCCTTAGACCCAAAGAACTCTAGAACTCCACAAGCCTTGAACTGCCGAAATGAGGGAGTTTACGGTCCCAATTGTCCTGCCGCGATCTCAACCCAAAAAGCCCTGATTCGCTCATCTAGCAAGTTCATAATCCCATAATTGTATGCATCCTGATGCTCCTCTATAATCTCCAAGATTCCCTCCTTGAACGAATCGAAACTCATTGGAGTCTACTCCAAAATACAGTAGGTGATCTCTGACGCAATAAAACCCGCATCCGCTCATCTATCGGATCGATGCCAGCACCTGAACTAGAACCAGATCCTCCTCCGCGAGTACTCATCACCATGTTGAAAAGCAACCATACAATAATCAGAACATACTCAAAGAATCCTCATCCCACATGCTTCCTGTATTCTCCGTGGCTCCCCTCGATTCAAGTATGGATCCTGTGCTTTCAATAGTAAGGACCTAATACTACCTTCCACACCTATCCATACTTTCCTCAAGAGTTATCTCGAATCCTCCAAGTCACTGTCTCAAACTGGTACTCCAAGTATGCTTGATATGCGCATATTTAGCTATATATTTAGTATAAATTTTTATTATTTATTGGCTAATTTATTGCAATTATGGACAAAAGGTACTTAATTGTGTTTAAATTGTATTTTCAGTCCAAAAGATATGCTCGGAAGCAAAAGGAAGTAGGAGATGCGATCGGAAGCTCGGGAACTGAAGAAAGAAGAAAAAAGAGCCAAATCCTGAAGGACTCGACGAGTCTAAACGACTACTCGGCGAGTACCCACGAATGTTCGCGAAGCAAAACACAAAGTCCTTGTCGTACACAGATTCCACAAAGGGGACTCGGTGAGTCGGTTACCTATTCGATGAGTAGACCCTGTTTTCTGAAATCTATAAATAGAAGTCAAATTCCCGAATTGAGGCTCTCTTTGGAAACCCTTGGAGGCTAAGTTGCGATTGAAGTTACTACTGGAGCCCTAGGAACTCGAAGATCAAGTCTAAGCATCCGATTTTGGGAAGATTAAAGGCAATTCAAGTATATCCTTACTTTAACTTTTGATTGAACCATGTTTAAACCAATGGATTTCATTTTTGAGTTTGTTTTTACTGTAATTATGAACTAAAACACTTGTCTTCTGTTTAGGGTAGATGATTTTGTGAATATGGATTGATTTTATGGTTAGGATTAATTTAATTTGGTGATATTGTTTTGTTAAGCTTGTTAAAGAACCTTATGTGTTAATTACAACTATTTCCAGTTAATTAACCAGCATATTAAGTTGCATGAACATCTCTTAATTGCTAATTTCGTATGATCTATGTGAGAACATTGTTATATGCCTAGGAATCGCGAATGTGAAACTAGGGTTAACTAGAAAATAGATAAATTAATGTGTGAGCTTGTGTGACGAACCATCAACAAGAGGTTAATTGAATGATCAATTTAATTAACCATTACAAGTCTTACTTAACCCGAACCAATAAACTAGGAAATTCATTAATTTAGACAAATGGCCACTGCTTGAATTAATCTATTTTCTAAGGATTAGTAATAGCGAACGTGAACCTAATCACCTTAATCGGTAGCCAAAGAAAAAAATTAATCCATTGCATTAACTATAAAATCAACCATAGGATCAAATGATTCAAACCTAAACAGAAGTCCTCTTTATCATTGAACTTAGTTGAATTTTATTTGCTTAGTTGTTAATTGTTTTCTTTAAGTGTTAGTTGAGTATTTAAGTTTCTAGTCTTGCAAAACTAGAGAAAACGCTCCTTTTATTACTTTTTTTTATTTAGATAATCCTAGTAGTTAGTCTTATAATTTTCGTTCCTTGTGTTCGATACCCTGCTTGCTTAAACTATACCACTAATTGACAAGTACACTTCCTTTTGTGTGTCTAATTTATATTTAAAAAAAGTAGGATAAAACTAGTTAGTTTCACACACATCAATGCTAAATAGCACAACCAAACCCTCTAAAGCACTTCCTAGGCTCTCATAGGTTCCTCATCCTCACCCTGCCATCATTTGCTGAAAAACTCCCACTAATGTTAGCTAAATACTTCATGAATACAATCACATGCAACAAAGCTTAGATAATTCTTCGAGTAAAAGACTCAACCCTACAACGATTAGACTCAAACACAATCTGTGCAATAAGGCCAAATTTGTCACTCTGAGATTATTTAAGATTTATAGCATTTGACGTATCATATTCACTTAATAGTTAAATCACATCACTAAGAGTTCTACAAAGCACAAAGAAAGCAGCATTCATGCAGTAACGCTCCAAGATACAGAACAAACAAAGGACACCCCAAAATCACTTACTACAACCCATGCTAGGAACTTCCACTCTGACTGCCCATTGCCTTATGAATGAAAATTATACACAATACAGGATCAGATAGACTGTCGAATAAAAGACTATACCCTAGGACCCCAACCAAAAAAGGAACGGGGAAATAAGGCTAAATCAGTCATTATGGGGCTATATGATCCTAATCGTATATAATTTTTAAAGCATACGCTTAGCAATAAGTTCTATCAATACATATTCCAAATCAATCATAGCATCCAATTCCTTATAAGCTACGAGGCATCATGTACCAAGCCAATCTATCATGCAATTCATGAAAGTATCCCCGACTTATCCTAGCATGTAAACATTCATATTATATAACATAGCAACATGTATGGGTATTTGGGAAATCACTTACTTGAGCTCGGTTGATTACACGCATCACACCCATTTTTCTTTATAAAAAATCTTTTTAGAAATCATTTTCTTTTAAAAGATTTTATAAATCCTGAGTTTGAGTTCAGACACACTCGAGTGTGTGCCCGAATCCCTCAAACCAAGGTTCTAATACCAACTTGAAACATTCCAAAAATCATAAGGTAAAAAAATTCATTTTTAATTCAACACAAAACATCATTTATTCTTATCAACCATTTAGAAGTACGTCAAAGTAGAATAATTATCAGGGTATAATTCCTAAAATCATAAAGTGCAGAAACATGGATGGCTGCACTGCAATTAACCCTGGTCCTTTCCTTTCGAACTGGAAGTACCTGAAACCATAACCATAGAGACCGTAAGCACAAAGCTTAGTGAGTTCCCTAAAATACCACATACCATTGGCCTAGCCCTCACTTAGGATAATGGTCCTATCCCTTCCTAACCAATGGGTCTAGCCCAACATACAATGCAAGAGTCACAAAGACAGCTAGCATCCAACATAACATACATTGGGCTAGCACTTCCTAATTCATGAGCCCAACCCAACATAAAAACAGGCCCATTTTGTCATACAATGGGCTTAGCCCAACATACCATGCACGAGTCACAAAGACATCTAGCATATAACAGATCCTTGTGGGTTGACATTGGTGCCTTCGACCCACGGGTACAGTAAGGAGACTCACCTGAATCATGAATAAGCTAAATGACAGCTAAAAGCCTTGCAACCGCTACTACAACGCTCCTATCATGTCATACAGGTTCCAACCTTAGACTACGCACTAAAACTAGCTATCTTGACCAAAAGTCAACCCAGGTCAAAAGTTAATGGTCAAAGTCAAAGTTAATAGCCCAGAATGTCAGTTATCTAGCTTCATGTCATGACCAACCCTTGGTCACATCGTGAGAGCTTACTCATTCCGATTCCAACTCATCTTAACTCAACTCAGCCAACTCAAACATGAAAAGTCACTAGAGCTGATCTCACGTCGTGAGCAGCCTCCTCTCACATCTTGAGCTCCAAGAAGCTGAGCCTACAACAATCTCGACTCGAAAAGACCTGAGCTGCTCCTCCATGATCTCCATGATACCCTCCTTGACGGTACCAAAGATCATCAGGGTAGCGCCAAGGATGCCACGTGTAACCTCAGCTGCAATAGATCGCGCAACCTCTCATCAATAGGCTCTGCACCGGATCCTAAACCCGAACTTGATCATGATCCTGAACCTCGAGTGATCATCACCATCCTCAATTGAAAATACCACTTGACAAAATTATAAGGAATTTGAAGGGGATACCCCTCACCGGTCTCCTTAGATCTTCTAAGTCCAACATTGGTTCGGGTACATGTCATGTGCTTTCAGTAGTACAGGCCCAATACTACCTTCCACACCTACTTATACATTCCCTAAGGCTATACTTGATACCTCTAATTCACCCAAAACAATAACATAACCCACAGAATACCGCATAAACTCTAATTATAGGCTGCCCTATGCATGCAAGTTATATACAAAGAGAATCACATAGACTGTTAAATAAAGCTCCTATCCTAAACCACAGCCAAACAAGGAACATGAATAATGCATATTCATCATTCTAGGGTTGTGCGATCCTAAACATATACAACTTTGAAAGCATACACATAGCAATATCCATTCAATTATCAATTTCCAAATATAACTATAGCATGGCTAACATGTTGGGGAAAACACTTACTTGAGCTCGGCCAATTATGTGCATTGCTCTCTCCCCCCTTTTCTTACAAAGAAATCGATTTCAATAAATTTTAACTTTTGATTTCTTCATTGAAAACAATTTTATCATTTCCTCAGTTTGAGTTCTGACACACCCGAGAGTGTGCCCAAATCCCTCAAACCAAGGCTCTGATACCAACATGTAACAACCCAAATTTTCAAATAAAAATTTTCATTTAAATATTAAAACCCACGTCCCTTAATTATAAATTCCAATCTTAATTTACTTCTCAAAAATCCATTACATCGATTAATTATTCAAAAGATCAGAGTGTCCATAACTAAATATTGGAGAGTGCGTGTTGCACCATCATGCCGGGCCCTTACCCTTTGATCCAGAAGTACCTAAAACAATCAATAAACTGTAAGCTAATGCTTAGTGAGTTCTCCATAACATATACCATATAAAAACACATAAGTCATGCATACAAACATATAAGGATGCCATGGAAACCCTCCATAGTCTTACTCAGGGTGTCATGGGAACCCCCACATGGTCCTAATTAACTGCCATGAGAACCCCCACATGGCCTTGACTAACTGCCTTGGGAACCCCCACATGGTCTTAACTAATTGCCATGGGAAACCCACATGGTCTTCATGTACATACATAACACACTGATAGCACATTCGCAAATAACCACTTTAGCTAAATAACATGGGCCGGCCTTGGTGCCTTTGACCCATTGATATGGTAAGGAGACTCACCTCAATACTACACGATAGTCGGCTAGGTCTGAACTCTGAATATCAGATTTACACAAACCCTAAAACAAAAACCCCTTAAATACAACTCAAATGCCCCAAAACCTTTATAGGTCAAACTTGGTTAAAGACTAAAGTCAAAAGTGAAATTCAATGACCTGAGTTGACTTAACTCGCCGAGTTGCCCTTCAACTCGTCGATTTCTCCACTAACTACACGGGTCGGGAAAAATCCTATCAACTCGTCAAGTTCAGTAATAAACTCGCCGAGTTTGCCAGAAATCCAACCTCTTTATGCATTAAGCTACTTCCATCGAATCCAGGGAGTCCCAATCTCAAATCTCTTCCAAAATGATGTCTAGAAGGGTAAAGTTTCCAACTTTACCCTTAAGAACCATCCATAAAGAGCCAAACTCAAACCCTAGGTTCATTAGAGTGAGTCTTAACCCATTAAGCCCTTAAACTCTCACAACATAGTCCCAAAACATAGTTTTGGAGTCCAAAGGTTGGAAAGTCACCATGCAAGCTAAAAATACACTCTAGAGATTAATAAAGTCTTAATGAGGGACTTATTGCATGAATGGGACCTAGAAACAAATAAAGTTTGCAACTTTAAGCCAAGAGAAGTCATGAAGGGGTCAGACCTAACATAATAACCCCTGGAACCTTCAACATCATGGACACCCCAACCAAAATCCCAAAATCATGCTAAAACTTCAAACAAAGAGATGTAAATGATAATAAGGCAAGGTGCTGACTTTATACCTCAAAAAGGCTGCTTTTGATGAAGAGTTTCAGGATCTAAAGTCCTCCTTCCAAGCTAGGCACTTTCAATTTCAAATCTCCTTCCAAGAAATCACCAAAATCAAGTTTCCAGGCTCACCACAAACTCACACACTCAAACTTGCAAGGAGATACATGAATCTAGGGTTTCTGGTAAGTAGGCTAGCCAATGAGGTTAAAGTTCTTTAAATAGGGTGCAACACCCTAAATTTAGGGTTTCATCCCAGCCGCCAACTCGTCGAGTTGGGACACCCCGACTCACCGAGCTGGGTCATTAAAACCCACGACCACAATCCTTCTCAACACGACGAGTTGGATCTCCCCAACTCGTCGAGTTCCAACAAAAATTTCAAAATTTAAAGAATAATTTATACCTGAACCAAGCATTACAAATCTCCCCCACTTGAACTAGATTTCATCCTCGAAGTCTGTTGATGCAAAAATGTCAGGATAATGCTTTCTCATCTCGTCCTCCGGCTCCCAGATCCATTCGGAGCCTCTTCGATGCTACCATTGCACCTTTACTAACTTCACTTCTTTGTTCCAAAAGGCTTTAGTTTTTCTGTCCAGAACCGTAATGGGCTTCTCCACATAATTCAGACTCTCATTAACCTGAATATCATCTAAGGAAATGACTATGGCCTCATCAGCAACACACTTACGAAGCTGAGATACATGAAAGGTGTTGTGAATCTGATTGAGCTCGTCCGGTAGGTCCAATCAATAAGCAACCTTGCCAACTTAGGCAGAAATCCTAAACGGACCAATCAATCCTTAAAGTGAGGTTGTTGAAAGAAGTAAATAAAATAGTTTAATGGGTTTATTTCATCGACGAGGATGGAAGAATGAAAAAGAAATTGGTTTTAAGTGAAAATGTTTCCACCCCTCATAAAACTTGTAGCACAAATACTCTTTCTTGGCGAATGCACAACTAATCAACCTAGAAAAAGTTTAAGGTTCTTTTGCAAATATTTATTTTAACTTAAAAATGGGTTAGCTTTTCTCATTTATTTTTCTTGGCAACGCTATAAAGATTTTCTGTGTGTTGCGTTGCTTTTACCTAGCGTCATTTTTGAAAAATAATTTTAAAAAAGAATCGTTTCAGGAGTTTGGGCTTTATATGAACAAGTGAAACATCTTGCATCTTTTGTAGGTTGTCTCCCTATTTAAATTCATATTCAACTTCCTTCGTTTGCCCGCTGGATATAACATGACTCGTGTGGAATTCAAGAATAAACTTTACAGTTAGAAAGTCAATTTATCCATGAGTAATGAGTTTACCCATTGAAGGTAGAACCACTCTTTTGAAATGGGTTCTAAGAAGTCTTCACATTTATTTTATGTCAATTTCAAAGCCCTTCAACACAATTCTTAAGTTTTCAGAAAAATTTGAGATGTCATCCTTTTATAGTGGAGCTGAGTTGGAGAAAAAGAAAATATGTTGGATCAAGTAAAGGGAAAAAAGTTAACTTCTATAGAAGAGGGTCTTCGCAATGTGGAAAATGAAAATATGTTGGACCACGTGGAGAAAAATGCTTTTACTCATACATTAGTTCAGAATTTGTAAAAAAGTCATATTGTCTGTGGGTTCGGTTCTAAAGGTTAGTGACAACTTGGTATGCTTGTTCAACCACCCAAAATACACGTTGTTTGGTCTAATATCATTAAATCGATCACTTTCCAAATGATAAAAGGAATTTTTTAAGATCTTTGACCAAGTTCTTTGAAAAGTGAAAAGCACGATGGCCTCTTGAAATGTTTCAATCAAAAATCTTAATCAATAATGCAAATCAATAACAATAAAAAACACTATGTTATAAAAGAGGGAAACAAACCTAACATCCTCCATAATCAATAATAATCCATACCGCAAAAAAGAAAAAAGAAAAAAAAAACTCATAATAATATCTTGTATAAGTGAAAAATCAATAGTAGTTAAACACTTGAACTAAACTTGAAATTGGTCTATTTCCCATTAGAAAGCTTCTGAGAAGTAGAAGGGTTGAGCTCATCCCATGCTTCAATCCATGTGAGCATGGCATCAGCTAACTTGTTGAAATAGTCATCAATCTTCCCAAGTTTAGCCTTCACCTGTTTTGAAAGCTCCTTGTAGCAACTCTGAACTGTGGTGCACTCTTTTGGCAGGGTGGCAGCTTGGAAAAATGGGATCAACTCCTCTTGCCAGTAGATTCCTTTGTATTCCTTCTTCAAGTTCACAAACGGGTTGCTAGCCTTACTGTGCCATATGTATGGCAACCCTGTCTTCACACCTAACCCTAGGTGGTCGCAGATCACCTATACAGGTTCACCAAATACTTTTTTACTTAATACAGAAAGAACGACTAAATACAGAAAAAACAGGTTTACTAAAAAGGAAAATTTTCAGAAACATCCCCTTATATTTTCAGCCTTTTACAGTCTTTTTGACAAGAAAAAACATAAAAGGTTAAGAGCTTTTTTGAAACTTACCATTTAAAAAAAAAAAAAAATTGAAACATCATTTTATTTACCTTGATGCACCAACCAGCCCACATGTCGTCGTAGCGCCCGATTGGCTGACCGTCACCCATGAGACCGAAGTACATTGCCGGACCGATCAGCTCACGGTCAAAAGCAAGATTCATTCCGCACATCGGGAAGAGGGTTCCCTTTGGTATGGTCATAACCGCGTCCACAAATCTATTAAAATGTAACCACAAAGGATTAGACTTTAAAAAATATTGTTACTGAAAAATACTAAAAGACTAAGACTGTCTACCAATGGGCTAGACTGGATATAAAGTCTAGCCCATGGATGGTCGGTCTGTTCCAAGAGGTCATCCAGAAATGGCCCTGCAGGATGTAGGGCCCAAAGTGGATGACCTATTTTATGGAACAGATCCGCGATTGTGGAAAAAAGACAAAAAGGGACACGGTCACACACCTAGTGTTCCTTTCACGAGGCTTGACGAGTTGAGTGGGGGCATCATAATCCGGTATGTTGAGCCAGAGGCCGTGAGAAACGGCGGTTGAGACCCCCTCGCGAAGACTAAATGGATATCCACGGACGAAATCGGCACCTTCCCTGTATGGATCGTAGAGGGTGTTGAAGAAAAATGGAGTTGATGGAGATAATAGGTTCTTGATGTGTTGTTCAAGGGCATTGATGTCATTTCCGGATGGATCTTTAGCAACCTATTGAATCAACATCAACAAAACAATGTATATTACTAACATTTCGTTGTAGCTCAATAACGTCAAAAAATCAAATGTCTAAAATACCCTTTTTATATGTTGTAAGCATCATGCATTTTTCTAACACTATACAAGATGATCCACCATGGCATTACATATGTACATACAAATAAATGCATACATAGCTAAGAACATAGATCAAACTTAGGAACGGACAAAATCGCTAGTGAAAAGAGCAAAGTTCCAATTTAGTACAAATAAAGATCCATCACAACTGTTACTTAACATGGAAATCATGGCATAATCAGGGGTTTCTCAATCAATCGGGACGTCAAAAACACAATTGATTGCATATAAAGCAAAATTTGAAACAGAAAAAAGCAGATCTGCGGTCAAAACCCTAAAAGACTTTCTTAAAACCCTAGATCGCCCAAAATTCTATCGAGCCCAGATATAATCAAACAATTTTCAATTTTCGTTCAAATTTAAACACAAAATTGAACGAATCGAAACACAAAAAACTGGATCTTGTGGAATTTATTTCGATCTTAAACCCTAAAACTAGTTAAATTCCCGAAATTGATCAAATTTAAACATAGAAATTGAACTTTACGCAATAAGAAATTTAAAACTAAAACACATCAAGAACATGAAAGCAATATAACGAAAATGGGGGACAAAATGTGACTTACAAAGCAATCATCGTCAATGGTGAAGATATACTTCTTCTTGGAGACCATATAACCAAAGCAACGACAAGCAGAATCTTTGAAGGATATGCAAGAAGCCTTAGGTCCCAGAATTCTGTTGATGTCATTACGATTGTAGAGTTCATAATCGAAACCTTCAGGTACTTTGATGACTTTTGAAGGATCACCATCTTGTACGATAATCAAATGGTAGGGTTGGAAGAATGGCCTCCACATCTCGAGGAAATCGAGGTTTCTGATTGTGGGTATAACAATATCGAGTTCATCTTTCAACAAGGGGGTGGGGGTTACAGAGGAAGCCATTCTCGTTGATAGAGAAAGACGAAGATGAGATCGATGAAGGGTTGTTTGTGGGAAGAAACGTAGAGGAAGAAGGGTATAAGTAGAGGAAGATTTGTGTTTGGACTTTGGACTTTTTGATGAAGGAGAAAATGTAGGGGCGATTCAACAAGTAAAATTGGAAGAAAAAAAAAAGTAGTCGACAAATAGTTGTACCTTAGGCATTATGATATGCACGTTGTTTTATATTTGCATTTTGCTAAAAGGGTACGATTATAATGTAAGTTGTATGCAATGTTCGGTTATTTTTGTTTTTTTTTTTTTTAATTCTAATAAAGCATGCATTACAAACTAAATATGATGCATAAGAATTCTTTGTTGAAACTAAACTGAAAGGCCAAACGGTTTTAGATTCGGGAGTTCTTGCTATAGTCGAACATTCCAAAAAAATACATAAACTAGGTGATGAAAGTATTATTATAAGGATTCTAATATTCTATTAGTTATATACCAATATATCAACAAAATTACATAAACTAGATGTTAAATACATGGGTGGCCAAGGAGGTCTTTCGGCATGCATATAGAAAATAAGTATGTACAGGGCGGACGCAGGATTTCATAGTAGGGATTGCACGGGAAGATTAGGGGTTGCACGATAGTAGAAAAAATAAAAAAATTTAAGAATTTCGAAAAATTTTCCACTGCGGCCGAAAAATTTAGGGGTTGCCGGTGCCACCCCGGAACCCCCCTAAATCCGCCACTGAGTATGTGATAGTTTTTATCAAATTAAATTAAAAGTTTTCTAGTTAATATATATATATATATATATATATATATATATATATATATATATATATATATATATCATAATAAATAAGTACTTTTCTATCATGTGTCATTCTCTAAGCCCTCTCCTAGCTTATTTTTCCGCTCATTTTATCAAACTAAAATCCCGAAATTATCTCTCTCGCCCTTATTTGTTCATTTACCAGTTAAATACTTTCCTCTTCAATTTTCATATTTCAATAGGAAAATCAGGAATTTATCTTCTAAATCTTCAGTCATCCTCAAATCTCGGTCCCTTGATTAGCTGTGATTTGGGTTTCAAATCCCTAATTCACTCAGTTGTAAAATCAGTCGCCCCTTTAATATTTCAACATTCTTGCTTTGTAACCTCTAATTTCCATCCGACTCCTTTTCTTTGATCTTTTTGGTAAGCTCCGATTGCGGAACAAGAGGATGAAGCGATGGTAAAATTTGAAGTGGATGACAGACCGATTGGGAGAGAGACGAATAGGTCTGGCAATCGTGTCGTGTTCGGGTTGACGTGTCGCGGATTGGCGGGTTGGCGGGTCAAAATATGTCAACCCAAACACGACCCATTTAAATATACAGGTCACGGGTTGGCGGGTCATGGGTTGACGGGTTTGAAACATAAACCCATATATGACCCGCCAACCCATTTATTTATATGGGTTCACAGGTTGGCGGGTTCGTGGTCTGAATTTTATACATTTAAGTTTTAAACATCCAAATGGAAATTAAAAACATTCATAGAAACATGTTACAAACTTAGCCTTATAGGTTACGACTTACGACTTTAGACCATCTACAACGAGTTAACATGTCAAAATAGTCAAATGGTCTATGAATCAATGGTATATATTATATAATACTTATTAAATATTAATACTTGATACATAAATACATTTAGTATAAAATAATTTTTTTATTAATAATATAAACGGGTTGGCGGGTCAACCCGTTTATTTTTTGAGAAACTCATATATGACCCGTTTAATAAACGGGTTGGCGGGTTTGTAGTGGTGTTGATTATGATGGCATGTGCGGAATTAGGAAAGATCTAGTGATTCATCATACAAATTCAAGAACACAAGGAGTAAATAAATCTTTGTAAGCTCTTATTAGATCTAGAAAGAATATACAAAATGGGTTTGTACAAGTTTTTCTCTCTAGTCTAACACTCCAAATGGATTCACTTACATAATGGGAGTCACTCACTTCCTATTTATAGGAAAGACTCAACCCATTTACACATACAAAGAGGAAAGCCTAAAACACTACATCCAAGCATGACTTTGCACCCTAACATTCTCCCCCTCAAAGTTAGGATTAGATGTCCGGCTTCAATCTCCAACGAGCTAGCGCGATCAAGACCAAACTCCCTCTCGAAGTAACACCGGTCTTCAAATCCGCAAATGAATATTCGACAATCTGAGAAGCTTCGAATACCCATCATTCTCCCCCTTTTTATAATAAAAAAATGATTATAAAACTCACTAAGGATGAGAAGCGCCCGAGGAATAGTCTTCACGATACTCCCCCTTGATGTGTATCAAAAATGAATCACCAAAAATCTTGCACGGAAAAACAATCACGAAAAAGCCACAAAAAATTTCCAATTTATGAAAATTTTTGACTTTTTGGGTGAAAGTTGCAAGATTTTTCAAAAACCGGGTAGAAATTGTCACTCTCTGAAACTTGCAGGGACCCGTTGCGCCAAAAACAATCAAATATGCGAAACTCTAGCCCATTTGCGAAACCGGGCATAAAGCGTAAATTCGCACAAACTGCAGGGACCAGAACTGAAAATTCTGCAATTTCTCAGCTTATATTACCCATATGCGAAGTTGGGGGTATAAACTGCCAATATTACGAAACTGCAGGTACTCATTTTGAAAATTTCTGCATTTTCTTCAAACTTGCGAAACTGGGCTGATTTTGCCATTTCGTGAAAATATAAGGGGCCAAATTCGAAACTATTTGTTTTCTTCCCCAATTCACGTTTTACAGTGAAATACTTCGCACGTTCCAGTCAAATTCTTCGCATATTAAGTGTCAACTTCCCAAATCACTTGCAAAAACAAATGCGAATGAACAACTTCCGCATACTGAAACATGAATGCGAACAAAACACTTTGACCTTCAAAACCCAATCATCCAATTTTAGATGCGAAGCCTAATCAATACAACCTCAAATGCGAACTCAATTGAGACCCAGATGCGAATATTCTTGGCCTTCAAACCAGTTAACCAAATGCGAAATCATGTTTGAAGAATCAACAATCGACATCAAAATTTCTTTTGGTTCCAGTCAACTATCGAACCAATAGCATATCAAAATCATTCAATTCTTCAAATGTTGACTCCAAAATCTTCCCAGTTCATTCCAAAACTATCACAGATCCATCGACTCCAAATTAATCTTTAATCGTTCAACCCTTCGATTTCATAGCCTTTGAAACACAGAAATCGACATACAAACCATGATTCGAACCTCAAGGCTCCATCTTCCAAATAAAACGTGTTCGACATCAAGCCTTTTTATCCAAATAGCCATTTGATTTTCAAATCATGTTCAAGAAGCAAACATGAACGAACTCATTGTGTTCGACATTAAGAACACAATCCCAATCACTTTCAAAATTAAACCCAAATTTAACTTGATTTCGACATCTTCATCCCAAATACAACCTGTATTAACAAATTTCGGCCTCTAATTCATCGATTCATCTCTTAAATCTCGACTTTGACTTTTTCACAGTTTGACTTTTCGAAGTCAACAATCAACAAACAAGAAATTGATGATTCAAACAACAAATTTTGGATCAAAACATGATTATCCGACTGTTCTTCATCACATTCATGTGTTCTTTGTACAAGTTCATCAAAATCAAGAACCAATTTGACAATTACTTCACTTGAACTTGTAAAAAATCGACTTCAATATATTCCAAATCATATGAAATCGAGACTCGTTTTCAGATTAGCATTCAACATCGATCAGAAAAAAATGAGAAAACGAGATTAAGAACTCAATAACAATTGATTATGAAGATGATGAATCGATGGTACAAGTACGAGATGTGTGTTGTAAGAACGAGATCAGCAACAAGGTTATTGAATTAACTACTTCAACCGACTGGGCTCACACAATTGTAATGGATTAAACACATTTTGGGCTGAAAGATTGATGAACAATATGATCGCGATTTGGGCTCACGATGAGGATCAAATGAATTTTGGATCAATGAACAGTAGACGCAAATTTGATTTTGTTTTTAGTTAGAGTTGATCTTAAAAAAAATTATTGGATCATCAATGGGGTTAAAACGGATTAGATCCAACGAAGCAAGTCGATCAAAAATGAAAAACGAAAAATATGAATCGAAATCATGGACGTTTTGGAATCCATTTAAGAATTTGAGATACCTTTTTGACGAATCGAGTTCCGTTTTCAACGAACGAATCAAATTTGGAAGATCTTGGTTCTTTTGTCGGAATGAGAAAATCTCCAAATCGAACATTGTACCACCCACCATGCGAGATGTATAACTCGTTCTTCGTGTACTTTATGTTCTTCAACGATCCAAGAACATCTTCAAAGAACCACCCAACACTTTTGGGTTTTGAATTCAAATTCAATACAACATTTGGAGATTGTTGCTTTGGAACCCAAATTTGCTTCACAAATTTCGGCTTCACAACATCTGACGATTTTTGTGAGTAAACCCGCTTGTTTTTGCGATTGATCTTCTTCTTCTTTTTCTTTCTCATCTTTTTGCATCTTGAAGACTTGATCTCATGAACAAACCCACTTTCCACAACATCAACTTTGTGAATTTGAATCAAATCTTTTGGAGTTTGATATTTGTGATTTTTTTGCATCACCGGCTTCCGATAAGGAATCATTCCTTCAAACGAATCACAAGAACACAAAATATCATCGGTTTGAACTCCAATCAAACAAAAAACTTTTTCAACTTGAAAATCAACTTGAACTCCTTTTTCTTGAACATCATCATCATCAAGAACACCATCCCAAGCTTCACGACAATCTGCATAATATTCAAGCTTATTGCTTCCATATTTGCATTCAGCACGAGAAATTCCTTTTATGACTTCTCCATCTCTTCTATTTCTTCGTCTCTTTTGATATGTTGTAACCAAACGATAAAACAAATGTTTGGTTCGAAAAATTGGACAACTAATTAATTCTCCAACTTCATTCTTTTCTCCATTTATAACAATATCATATTCACTTTTCAATCCAACAGTTAAGCTATAAAGAAGATATTCAAATGAGCATTCACTTTGAACATCTTCACTATGTATCATCCATTTCTCCATAATTGCTTCTTTTCTTTCGAATCAAATGATATGAACTTGGGTTTTCTAGAGAGAGAAAGTGTAAATCAAGGAGATCTCTAGAGAGAGAAAGTGAAACAAACAAGTATTCTAAAGAGAGAAAATCGAATTATGGATCAAATCAAGGAAAAATTCGATTTCTAGAACACAAAACACTCTCAAAACACGAAGATCCAAGATCATAAAATGAATCACCAAATCAAGAAAGCCATCAAGGATCAATTCTTGATCAAATCAAGAACACCCGCTCTGATACCAATTGTAGTGGTGTTGATTATGATGGCATGTGCGGAATTAGGAAAGATCTAGTGATTCATCATACAAATTCAAGAACACAAGGAGTAAATAAATCTTTGTAAGCTCTTATTAGATCTAGAAAGAATATACAAAATAGGTTTGTACAAGTTTCTCTCTCTAGTCTAACACTCAAAATGGATTCACTTACATAATGGGAGTCACTCACTTCCTATTTATAGGAAAGACTCAACCCATTTACACATACAAAGAGGAAAGCCTAAAACACTACATCCAAGCATGACTTTGCACCCTAACAGGGTTGGCGGGTTGACGGGTTGAACAACTCTACCCAAACCCATTTATTTCGTGTCGTGTCATGGGTCATGTCGCGGGTCGTGTCGAGAATTGTCAGCCCTAGAGACGATCACCAATCGACCAGGATCTTCCACCACCTCTCCCTCTGTCGCCTCAAGAAAATATCGCTCTTCTCAATATAGGGGACAACCGAACGATCGGTGACACAACGGATGACCATTGACCCCAACTGCCATAAGGTGATTTGAATGAAACATTAGTTTTTTTAATATCGGGTATCACTTAAATATTTTGGGAGACAACAAAGCGATACGTCGGCATCCGTTCTTCATTTTTTATCGAACCCAAAATCCTTCTTCCTCCAAGAAGTAAGTTCTTCACTCCAATTTGTAGTTGAATTTTGTTTATTTTTGTTGATTCTGTCCAGAACAAAAGAAAAAAAAAAGAAAAAGGTAAAAATAGCATAACATACGATCGAATTTGATTCAATAGGTGATGTTGTTATTTCCAACAAGGCTCTCATAAAACAAGATGTATCCATGGTTAGTGTTGCTTGCATACTCCTAAGCCGAACTAAATGAAGTTTGAACTGCTGAATCATCAATCATCTCCACATTCTCATCATCAAAGAAGTGCCGATGGTTGTGGCTTTTCACCAGACTCGCATAATGCCCATGGTTGGGCCCACTGCCAACATGGACCATCACCACGAATAGAGATTACTCACAGTCAGCATCTTCCATGGTGTTTGTTAGCTTCAGCTCAAGGGGAAACACAACACGGTATGACAACTTCTTGTACCTTCCCAGCTGCTCCATGTATTGAAACGTTTCAAATGTATCACTAGAATATGCAGTTGTTTCTTGATCTTCATCCTCTTTTGTGCTTCCTGCAAACTATGGGCCCCCACAAAACATTTTTACACTTCATAAAAATGAAAACCATTATCACAAAAATAAAATATTGTTGAGAAAGAAAGTAGAGAAACCTGCAGCAGTTATCACATAAAAACTTATCCTCAGCATTTAAGGTCTCAGTGGAACTGAAATTCTTTAGGCAACTTGTAATGGAACTGTTTTGCTCAATATCAAGGCTCAGATCTAAGAATATTTCATCTCTTGCAGTTACAGTCTCACATCTTAAACACTTTGTTTCATTTGTCAGTATACCCTGAAATTCAAAAAATAGGACAACCTCATCATATAATACCACATCATAATTTCACTAATTTTATTTATGCTTTACTGATAGGGTTTTATGCAGAAGAGTCACCTTACTTTGGGAAAATCACAAAGTATTTCATTTCCTATAAAAATAAAATAAAAAATGATTTTTTTGTTAATTTGGGCAAAATGTTAAATAATCGAGACTTTTCTGTCCAAAAAAAATGTAGGACCTGAAAGTTTTTATGATAAACTAGGATAATAGCTTTCATTGGCGATGCTATAATATGATCTATTAATGATTAGTAGAGTTGTTGAATAAACCTGAAAGTTTTTGTGAACCCATGTAACCAAGGGCTCCTTACTTAGACCATTAGCCTGAGGCATATGTATACCATTGGCAATCTTTTCAGGAGGTAATGATGATGATTTTGATATTGTTTTCTGGGAGGTTAAATGTTTTAGAGATATTGTTGTGTGATTGAATTTCTCATTTGTCTGTGAGGGGGAAAGGATGAGTGTAATAACCTTATGTTAGTTAACAGATATCAGTAAAGGAATTTACATTTGGACTCTAAGTTGTTTAACAACATACACATCTAAAAGACTAAAGTGACCTCCATATTGTCCTTGAATTGATTTACCATGAATGCATGTTTGATCACTTGAATCCAAGAAAAGATTTTTTTTAAAAAAAATCAAACTGAAATTGTACAATTTAATAAAAGAGAATTTCTAATGGGTAAAAAAATTATATTATTGCCACTTATGACTTAAAATGAAAGTACAACACACAGTTCTAATGTTATTACCCTGAACAGATTTACCATCAATGCATGTTTGATCATTTGAATCCAAAAACTAATTTAAAAAAAAAAATAAACAAATGAAAATATGGTGTAATTATAGAGTACAAATCCCCCCCCCCCCCTTTTTAAAAAAAGTCAAGAAAAGTAGTTTGCTTGTATGTTTCTATGAGTATAGGCAAGAAAACAAAAAAAAATGAAAATTTGTTGTAATAAAAACCATTATAACCCCACCCTGTGCCATAAACTTATTTGAGTTGGTGGTCATCGGAAATACCATTTGATTTTATCACAAATGGCCGCTATAACCGGTGCTGTCAAGAAATAGCAACGTACTCTCAGTATTAAATTTTAAAATAAACGAAAATGGAGAATGCAGGGGCAATTTAGGTATACTGGTATTTTTTTTCTTTAATCCTATTTTTCCTGTTATTAAAGAACAACGAACATTAGCCTAACTTTTAAACTTACATTAGGTTGACATGAATTAAAGGGGAAACAAAAGGGTCAAAATGACAATATTGAACAAAAAAATATATATTGTTTTAATTGTTTCATATCAATGTACTTTTGTTTTTTATGTTTAAGTCGGCAAATTACGAAAAAGTATTTTTGAATCAAATCAAGGTCATTTTGACTCCAAATTTCTTCAACTTAACAGTTTAGGAAGTATAATGCCAAAATGGAATGTATTTAAAAAAAAAATCAAACTTTCTATGACCTTAATATTAAAATTTTAAAGTAAACATAAATGGAAGTTGCAAGGGCAATTTAGGTATATTGGTCTGCTGTTTTAATTTTATTGTATTTTTCCTGTTATTTAAGAACAATGAATATTAGCCAAACTTTTAAGCTACAATGAATATTAGCTAAACTTTTAAACTGTATATTTGGTTGACATGACAAAAAAGGAAAAAAGATGGTCAAAATGACAATTTTGAACAAAAAATAATTTGTTTTAAGTGGGTAAATTACGAAGAAAAAAAAAAGTAAAAATGACCAAATTGGACAAAAAGGTCATTTTGAGTAAAAAATGTCATTTTGACTCCGAATTTCTTCAACTTAGCGGTTTAGGAAGTATAATGCTAATATGAGACTTATTTAAAAATATCAAACTTTCTGCTTGTGGTCTCATTTTGTGATTACAGGTGATCTAAACTAAAGTAGAATAATGAATAATTTATTTTTATATAAATGTCTAAAAATATAGCATTCTATTTTTAAAAAAATGCTACCCTTAGCTGTGAACTTATCCAATTCACCTGGTGTTATTTTTTAACATCTATTTTGCAACTGCTTTTAATAATTGTTTTCATTTTTTTAGTTTTTTTTTTACATGTATTCATAGAAACATAAAAACACCAAAGTACCTTGCTTCATTGTTATTTTTTTAAAAGGGGCAAATTTCGATCAGATGCAATTATGTATTTCTCATGCATGGAGTGTTTATGTAATTTTGTATTTGTCATACCAATTGTATGAAATGTGTGTATGTGTTGTAAATAAAATGAGAATATGGTCATTGTTATTATAAAGTATAAAATTTCCCTTTTTAAAAAAATAAAATCATGAAATCGTACTTTGTTGTTTATATGTTTCTATGAGTAAAGGTAAAAAAATGAAAATTTGTCATTATAAAATTTTAAAGTAAACAGAAGTGGAGAATGCAGGGACAATTTGGGTATATTGGTGTATTATTTTATTTTATCATATTTTTCCTGTTATTAAAGAACAAACATTAACGAAGCATTTAAACTATACATTGAGTTGACATGAAGAAATGATCAAAATGACAATTTTGAAAAAAAATATTTTTTATTTTAATTGTTTCGTATAAATGTAAAGCTATTTTTTATGTTTAAGTGGGCAAATTACTTAAAAAAAAACCCATTAAAAATGATCAAATTTGACAAAATGGTATTTTTGAGTCAAAATAAGGTCATTTTGACTCGGAATTTCTTTAACCTATTAGTTTAAGAAGTATAAGGCTAAAATGAGACCTATTAAAAGAAAATAAAATTTGTGCTTATGACCTCAATATTAAAGTTTTAAGGTAAACACAATTGGAGGTTGCAGGGCAATTTTGGTTAATAATGTAATTAGTTAGTAAATTTTATGTAATTTAAGAAAAATGAAAAATACCATAATTGCCAAATGAAAAAAGATAAATGAAAATAATAAGAAAAACCCGCTTTAGAAGATTGCAAATGACAAAAACATTCATACTTATTAGGGTAGATTCTTTATGGTTTCATCATATTTTCAAAACCATGAACTTTACTTTCTTTAGTTGTTAAATAACAAACAAATATTTTTTTGTTATATTTTTTTCATAAAATTAATAGTTAGTTAATGTAACTTATTTTGCTTTGATAAACATTTAGATAGAAAAGAATAATTTAATAATATATATAATGTATTTTTGTCATTTTATATTTATATTTAAAAGGGTAAAAAATATTTGTCAAACATAATGGATGTTTTAAAGTTGTTTTACTTTAATAACGTATAATATACATAAGTTATGAATATTGTTTTTCCTTTTCAACTATGGTTTCTACGAGTTTAAATTTATTATAAGTCGTTTCATACAAATAATATGTTGCATTATATAAACTCACGACTTTTATAAAATAGGTGGATTTACATGTGTAATTAAATAGTTACAAATTACAAAGTTATTAAAAAATACAATACTACAATTCATAAGTTTTTCTAAATTAATGATATATTATTTTATTATATAAACAATTTTTTAATTCTATTTAAAATTATTACCCTTGGGTTCCACAGGTTTTAACCGTGTGTGTGTATATATATATATATATATATATATATATATATATATATATATATATATATATATATATATATATATATATAAAGCAACTTAAGGAATAGTATAGTAATATAGTTTAATCAATTTGGGTTTTGCCACACTTCTTTAGCAATTTTGACAGTTTTGGTCGCTCTTTAATTTTTTCAAATTTTTGCCACAAAAGTTTCAATATTTTGCCACTTTTGGTAATATGTGCGGTATGCTCTGGGGAACTCACTAACCATTAGCTTACAGTTTGTGGATTTGTTTTAGGTACATCTGAGCCCAAGGGCAAGGGCAAGGCTTGATGGCGTGGCATGCACTCTCATTCGAGCGTTTTATGGGACACACTGATATTTTGAAATAAAGTTGTAATTGATATGGTTTTTAAAACAATTGTAACTGGTTTTTTTGAATGATGGAATCGTGTTTTGGATAATTAAAAATGAAAATTTAGGTCGTTACAAGTTGGTATCAGAGCCTTGGTTTGAGGGATTTGGGCACACTCTCGGGTGTGTCGGGACTCAAACTAAGGAAATGGTAAAATTGTTTTCAAAGATAAAATGAAAAGCTTTTAAAGAAAGGAAAAGATGAGAGTGCAACGCGCGTGATCAGTCGGGCCAAGTAAGTAGTTCCCCAATATGTTAGCCATGTTATACTGATATTTGAGCTTTGATGATCGTATGGAACTTGCTATGTGTATACTTTTAAAACTGTATACGATCGAGAGCTTATAGTCTTAGAATGATTGATTTGACCTTATTTCCTGTTCCTTATTTGGTTGTGGTCCTAGGGTAGAATCTATTATTCGAAAGTCTATTTGATCCTTTTCTGTGTATAACTTGCATGCATAAAGGCAAGCTGTTATGACCGGTATGATTGATGTAAGTAGTCCAAATCTTAGGACAGCCTAGGATTTGAGATATGCGATAGTCTGCAGGATATGGTTTATTTTGGGACGAAGTGGAGTTGTCAGGTAGAGCCTTGGGGAAAGGTACAGGTAGGTGCATAAGGTAGTATTGGGCCCGTACTACTGAAAGCACAGGACCTGTACCCAAACCAATGCTAGACCTGTGAGCTCTAAGGAGGACTGGTGTGGGAAGATCCCTGTTATGGACATCTTGATCATTATGTTTTATGGTATTGCAGTTCAATATGGTGGCGATACGACATTGAGCTGGTGGATCAGGATTAGGATCTGGATCTGGGTCGGGCGATGGTACCGAGCCCATCGATGAGAGGTTGTGTGAGCTCATCGCAACTGAGGTTACGAGGGGCATTCTTGACGCTACCCCAGTTATCTTTAGGATGGTCAAGGAGGGTATGATGGAGATTATGAAGGAGAGGCTTAGGGGATTTAGAGCCGATATTGTTGCGGGCCAAGTCGGGGCTCGAACTCACTCGTTCTGGGAGTTCAAGGCGTGCGGAGCGCCAAAGTTTTTCGTGGTCAGTGACCCTATTGTTAGCCGACGTTGGATGGTGGATATCAAGAATGCCCAACGCACGAGTTCTAGCTCGGACGCGGCAAAGGTGGGTTTTGCTTCTTGTATGCTGAGAAATAAAGACCGAGATTGGTGGGGCGAGGTTACTAGCCAGGTAGGAGGAGCCGGTATGGCTGAGATGACATGGATCGAGTTTGTTAGGTGGTTTGATTTGGAGTTTGCACCACTAATTGAGGTACAACGACTTATGAGGGAGTTTCATGACCTTCAGCAGACCACCAAGACTGTGGCGGAGATCACCAACAAGTTTCAGGAACGAGCATTATTGATTCCATAGTATGCTACCGATGAGGACATGCGGAGGACGAGGTATCATTCCATGTTGAGGGATGATATCTGGGAGTTTGTGAGTTTCATAGGGTGCAAAACCCTTAATAAGATGGTTGAGAAGGCCCGTGAGCGGGAGATGGAGTTGGAATTCCGCAGCAAGCGGAAGCCTGAGCAGGTTCAGACAGCAGTGGGTCATGCTAAAAAGCCTAAGACCTCGGATTCATCGAGTAAGGGCCAGTAGGGCCGTGGCCGGTGTGCCAAGTGTGGGAGATCTCATGGTGGAGTTTGTCGGGGGACAGTTCTGACATGTTATACATGTAATCAGCAGGGCCATGTGAGCAGAGATTGCCCCAAAAACGGCTTGATTTGTTTCCAGTGCAACAAATTGGCCATAAAAGGCCGATTGTCCGAGGTTGCAGGGACGGGGAGGAGCGGTGGTGGCACCTGCGTCTACCACATTAAGGAATACTGATGGTCGCCCTGCTAAGGCGGATGCTCCGGTGGTGAAGAGCTGTGTGTTTCAGTTGACCACCGAGGAGGCTCGGGCAGAGCCAAACGTCGTGGCTGGTATGTACTTACTTACCTGCTCTTTATTTATTTATTTGCATTGCTTATGTGTATATCATGCTTATGTATAGGGACCTTTTTGGTCAATGGTATGTATGCTCATGTTTTGTTCGATTCAGGAGCTACCCGATCGTTCGTGTCTCTTGCGCTTAGCAGGAAGTTTCGGGACGCGCCGGGAACCTTGGATTCCCCGCTCGAGGTGGAGATTGCAGATGAACATACAGTGAGTGCTACGAGGATGTATCGGGACTGTGTCCTGAATGTTTTTGGAGACAGGTTTCGTGTCGATCTAGTTTCGATACCGTTGCGGGGACTAAAGGTGATTGTCGGGATGGACTGGTTGGGGGCCAACGGGACCATGATTGATTATGAGCGCCATTTAGCGAGGTTCGAAACCCAAGTGGGGGAGAACTGTTTATACAGGGTGAGAGTGTAACACCCATAAAATTCATATCAAATTTAAACTTTCAAAAACATGTAAAATACCAATAGTTATTACGAAAGGTTTCCAAAATAGTTTCATATCATAGCTCCCATAAATCATAATCATAAATCGAGGGAAGTGTACGATCACGCCTTTGCCTTCCTGCGGTCATCCGCCGAACTTGAAACAATAATCGATAAGTGTAAGCTTGAAAGCTTAGTGAGTTACCCCCAAAATACCAACCTCATATAACCATAACATATTATACAACAAACATAGAACAACCATGTATCTAAAGTCTACAGAGTGACTGGTCTGCCCACATAGAGCCTTCAGTCCACTTGGTCCACTCTCTGAGTCTTCAGTATGACTGGACCGCCCGCATCGGGCCTTTAGTCTATCTGGCCCACTCTCCGAGCCTCGACACGTCTGGACCGCCCTCGTGGGGACTTCAGCCTATCCGGACCGCTTGTCGGGCCTTCGGCCTGACTATGTACCCTTCTGGGTCTGCAGTCTATCTGGTCCGCCCTGGGTATGTTGGCCTACAGCATGAAGCAGGACCCGCCTCAACCCAACCCCCATACCAATCAATCATGTGCACATAACAAATAATCATATAACAGTCCATATATAAACAAACCGATCTAACAGAACATATAGCATAACAACATCCTAACCAGGATACCGACCTAAACCAGGTCACTAAACATAGCATCATCCTATATACCAGGATACCGACCTAAACCGGGTCACTCAACACAATACCGCCCTAACTACCAGGACGCAGATCTAAAAGATCAATAAACATAGCAAGCAAATACCAATACACAATCCGAGAAAGGGTTGGCCTTGGTACCTTAGACCCTGTCGATATAGTAAGGATAACTCACCTCAAAATGCCGATCTGAAGAGATGAGATCAAAACTCCCGACCACCGCTACGAACACCACCGCCTAAAACTTCATTGAAACCATAACCATCAGAGCCCAAGTTACCAAAATACCCTTTGAAGTCAAACTAGTCAACTCTTGGTCAAAGTCACAGTCCTGGTCAAAGTCAACCTTCCTGGTTGACCCTACTCGCCGAGTTAACCTAGGGACTCATTGAGTTCATGAACTCAGAAACCCCACAATTTGCGACTTGACTCGCCGAGTCACCCCATGACTCGTCGAGCCCTTCAATCCGAGTCCTAGCCTGTCCAACTCACTGAGTCCACTCAACTCTCTAATCTGCATTATAACCAGATGGGTTAGGGTTTGTGACCCAACTCGTCGAGTCCAATAACAGACTCGCCAAGTCTACTAAGCCATCCCCATTCAAACAATTTCAGACCATCTCACTGCTTCCAACTCATAGATCTGGACTCTTAGGGCTAGTTTCACATGTAAAGTTTCCAACTTTATGTGCATGTAAGGCAATATAGGCTCAACACAAGCTAGAAAGAAGGTTCAAGACAAGAATGCTCTCAAATGAGCAAAAAGGCTGCTACTTTATTCCTCCATGGACCAAGATAAGTCTAGATCTGAAGTTGCAACCCCAGATCTAGTCCCAAAACCCAAAATGGATTCCAAACATGCTAAAAAGCCCCAAATCCTCATCCATGAAAAGATCTAGAAGGGTAAAGCTTAAGGTAACGACTTGTTACCTCATAAATATGCCCAATATGAAGTAGATTCTAGATCTACACGAGTTCCTTGATGCTAGCCTCTTGATCTACAAGTTTCCTTCACTAGAATCACCTTCCAAAGCTCAAAAACTCTCACCAATGGCTCACACTCAATTTTAGGGTTTACTGACTCTCAAGGGTATAAGGAGGCTGAGGGGAGGACACATGATCATTTAAATAAGGTGCAAACCCTAAGATTTAGGGTTTTCTCTTCCCAGCACTGACTCGTCGAGTCTAGCCACCGACTCGGCGAGTTAGGTCACGTATCACGTGCCCAACATACGTTCCGACTCGACGAGTTAAAGCTCCAACTCGCCGAGTCTACTTTTCCATTTACACATTACACCCCTGAACTCTTGCTTCCAAACTTGGGATGTTACAGAGAGGGCCTCGTAGGGGCCAACTATCTGTTCAGCTGCGAGGGGAAGGAGATTTCTGCAACATGGATGTATGGGATTTATGGCTTATATCTCAGATATGAGGGTTGAGACCACGACGGATGTGGGCAGTGTGCCGGTTGTACAGGAGTTTCGGGATGTCTTTTCCAAATAATTACTAGGAGTGCCTCCGGAGAGGTAGGAGGAGTTTCGCATTGATTTAATGTCGGGTGCCGCTCCGATAGTGAAGGAACCATACTGGTTGGCACCGCCCGAGATGCAAGAGTTATCTAAGCAGCTTCAGGAGCTGCTAGATCGAGGGTTCATCTGTCCGAGCAGTTCCCCGTGGGGAGCACCGATCATGTTCATGAAAAAGAAGGATGGATCACACAGGATGTACATTGATTACCGAGATATGAACAAAATAACAGTGAAGAACCGTTATCCGTTGTCAAGGATCAATGATTTGTTCGATCAGTTTCAGGGTACGTCTTGTTTTCCAAGATTGATCTTCGATCGGGGTACCATCAGATGAGGATTCGGGATGAGGACATACCGAAGACAACTTTCAAGACTCAGTATGGGCACTACGAGTTTGTGGTGATGTCGTTTGGGCTCACCAATGCCACAATAGTGTTCATGGATCTCATGAATAGGGTATGTAGACCAATGTTGGATCGATCGGTTATCGTTTTTATTGATGATATTCTGGTCTACTCTAAGACCAAGGAGCAGCACGAGCATCATCTGAGGGAGGTATTGGAGACCCTGAGGGCAGAGAGGTTGTATGCCAAGTTCTCCAAGTGTGATTTTTGGTTGCGGGAGGTACAATTTTGGGGTCACATTATCAGTTGGGAGGGTATTTCTGTTGATCCAGCTAAAGTAGAGGCAGTGATGCAGTGGAAAGTACTGAAGAATGCTTCCGAGATCCGTAGCTTCTTGGCCCTAGCGGGCTATTATCGGAGATTTATCCAGGATCGATTTCTCCAAGATTGTTGTGCCCTTGACCCGCTTGACCAAGAAGAATGCAACCTTCCGATGGGGTACGGATCAGCAGATGGCTTTTGAGACCTTGAGGCAAAGGTTATACGAGGCTTCGATTCTGGTACTACCCGAGGGGTTAGATGATTTGGTGGTATACTGTGACGCATCGATTTTTGGGTTAGGTGCAGTACTGATGCAGATGGTGCATGTGATAACTTACGCCTCGAGGCAGTTGAAGCCTCATGAGGCGAATTACCCTACTCATGATCTGGAATTGGGGGCAGTGGTGTTCGCCCTTAAGATCTGGAGGCATTACTTGTATGGAGTGAGGTGCACCATCTATACTGATCACAAGAGCTTGCAGTATTTGATGGATCAACAGAACCTCAATATACGACAGAGGAGGTGGTTGGATGTGCTGAAGGACTATGATTGTGAGATCTTATACCATCCTAGAAAGGCCAACGTGGTGGCCAATGCTTTGAGCCGCAAGGCAGCAGGTTCCCCGATTGGGAATGTTTGTTTGAGGATGACTATGATCTATCCATTGTTGGATATGATCAAGGGGGCTCAGGTCGAGGGGTGAAGAAGGAGAACTGGAAGTTAGAGCGGATTCGGGGACAGTATCCTTTGTTTTTCAAGGATACCTGTGGCCTTTTGACACAATATGGCCGAGTGTGGGTACCGGTGACTAGAGGAGTGAGACAGAAGATAATAGAGGAGGCTCAGAAGTCCAAGTTCTCTATACATCCAGGGGCTATGAAAATTTATAGAGACTTGAGACTGAGTTATTGGTGGCCTTGCATGAAGCGGGAGATCGCCTGGTTTGTGGAGCGGTACTTAGGGATGAGATTTAGAACCGGAAAACCGGACCGGAACCGGAACCTTTAGATCTGGTTCCAGTTCTGGGTTTAAAAATTATCTTTATCCGGGTTCCGGGTAATCCGGGTTTGGGTCCATCGGGTCCGGGTAAACCGGGTCTAAAAACCAGAACCGGTGTTAGGAACCGGAACCACTTTTAGGGCCGGAACCGGTTTTTGAGAAAATTTTAAAAGATGCATATCTCATTCGTTTCAACTCCAATTGACATGAGGTTTTTTCCAATACGTAGTTTAGAGTTTGTACATGATTTTAGACTATAAATTTGCCATTTTTAGTTTTATATTCATCAATTTAGAGTCCCCCAAAGTCGAGATATCAAAGCTGGAAATTTTTAGTTTCTTAGTTTTTTTGTATTCGGTGAATGTTTTAAAACATGCATATCAAATTCGTTTGAAGTCGGATTGACATCTGGTTTTTTCCAGCTTTTAGTTTACATTTTCTAAATGAGTTTAGACTATAATTTTGTCATTTTTGGTTTAATATTGAATGATTTACAGTCCTCCGAAGTCGGGATATCAAAACTAGAATTCTTTAACTTTTCATCTATTTGTTTTTGTACTTTGTATTCTATGAAAATGTTAACACATGCATATCTCATTAGTTTAAAGTTGGATTGACATGCGGTTTTTTCCAAAGTGTATTTTAGAGTTTGTACATGATTTTAGACTATAATTTTGTTAGTTTTAGTTTCATATTCAATGAGTTACAGTCCCCCAAAGTCGGGATATCAATATGAAAGTTTTCAAAGTTCAACCCACGAAGTAGTAATTAATTACCGAAAAATTCCAGTTTTTTTGGTTCTGAACCCACTTTATCCGGTTCCAACCTACCCACTTTGATGTTTTCGGGTTTTCCGGTTCTAGACCCACTTTACCCGTTACCATACCTGGAACCGAACCGGAACTGGATCCAATATACCGGTCCGGTTTCCAGTTCTAAAAAATCCCGTTAACCGGTTCCGGGTTTGGACCCACTTTAATCCCTAGTTGTACTTGAACTGCAGGAAGGTCAAGGCCGAGCATCAGCGGCCTCACGACAAGATTCAGCCGCTACCCATTCCCATGTGGAAATGGGAAGAGATCACTATGGACTTCATCACGAAGTTACCAAGGACGGCGAGGGGTGTGGACACCATATGGGTAATCGTAGACAGACTGACGAAGAGTGCCCATCTTATTCCGATCTCTGAGAGTATATCCACCGAGAAGTTGGCGGATGTTTATGTGCGGGAAGTGGTGGCTAGACACGGATTGCCAGTATCAGTAGTCTCTGACAGGGATGTTCGGTTTACATCCAGGTTTTGGAAGAAGTTCCACGAGGAACTGGGCACTCAGTTGCATTTTAGTACCGCGTACCACCCCCAGACAAACGGCTAGAGCGAGAGGACGATCCAGACACTGGAGGATATACTGCGAGCATGTGTGTTGGATTTTAGAGGGAGTTGGGATACGTACCTTCCACTAGCAGAGTTTTCATATAATAATAGTTGCCATGTCAGTATCGACCAACCTCCATTTGAGATGTTGTATGGCAGGAGATGTAGGACTCCGATTTGTTGGGACGAGGTTGGACACTGAGTCATGAGGAGCATTGAGGTGGTGCTCAAGACTACCAGACTGATTCAGCAGGTGCACGATCGGCTGCGAATCGTGCAGAGCTGTCAGAAAAATTATGTTGACCGGCGGCGATCAGATTTTGAGTTCCAAGTGGGGGATTTCGTGCTATTGAAAGTGTCTCCCTGGAAGGGGGTCATCAGGTTTCGAAAGAGGAGCAAATTAGGGCCACGATATATAGGCCCTTTCAGGATTACAGCACGGGTGGGCAGGGTAGCACATCGCTTGGAGCTGTCGGATGAGCTTAACCAGATTCACAACACTTTCCATGTGTCATAGCTTCGGAAGTGTGTCACTGACGAGTCTACAGTCGTTTCTCTGGACGACATTCAGGTAGACGAGAGCGTAAACTACATTGAGAGACCCGTTGTGATTTTGGATAGGAACACCAAGGGTCTTCGGAACAAGGAATTGAAGCTGGTAAAGGTGGAATGGTAACACTGAAGGGGCTCCGAATGGACATGGGAGCCGGAGGAGGAGATGCGGGAGCATTACCCCGATCTATTCACATTTGTAAATGAGGGAGAGTTGTAACACTCCAAATCAGGTATTTCCTTTAAATCCCTTGAAGATTTTAAAAATTCCATAATAAGTCCCTTAAGTACGTTGGGCGTACTCATTGGTACACTTAGCGTACTATGTATGATTGATCGTGGAGGGACAGCACGTACGTTGGGCATACCAAAAGTATGTCGGGCGTACGTGGCGGATGTTCAAACCCTAATTCCCGGACTTGAGACCTATATAAGCATCCTTATCTTATCTGAGCCTCACCCTAATAAGCCTCATTCACCTTCAAACATCTCTGAAAACCCTAATACCATTTGAGAGTGTGTTTTGAGCTTAAGGAGTGCATTTGTGGCCATTTTAGTGTCCATTCAAGAAGATGGAGTTGTCAAGCAAGCTTGGAGTGGCATTGGGCATCAAGAATCTGCATCTACTTTACCTTGAGGAGCTTCTGGAGGTATAAAGCTTTGATCTTTCCATCTTATTCATTAGATTTAGCTAAGGTTTTCTAGTTTTGTCCTTTTTGTTGGTTTTGGATCTCCTCTTGTGAGTTGAACAACTCTAGAGGCTTGAAATGTTAGATCTGAGGTCCTTTGGTCCATTCATAGCATAAAAATGAAGTCTTGATGGGTGTTTTGATCTCATGCATGGATTAAGACCCTTGGAAAGGTCTTAATGGGTTGGTGGGAACATATGAGACATGCAAAGGCCTAAAGTTGCCAACTTTATGCCCTAGGTCATCTTAATGATCTTAGATCTGACTATTGGACATGAGAAAATCGAGTATTAAGCACTTAATGGAAGAAAGTGCTTAATCTGTTAGTACGCTGGGTGTAACTTAGCATACGCAACGCATACGGCCCAGGGACTCAATACTTTGCGCATACCAGGGTGGTACACTAAGCGTACGCACAACAAAATAGACTTGGATTTGTTTTTGGCCTTTGGGCTTTTAGGCCTCAATTAGTCATTGGGCCTGGTCATGTTTGGGGGTTAGTGGACCAGTTTATCTGTTTTGGACCATGGATGTTAAGATTGGGCCTTATTGGGCCATGAGGCCCATTAATGGTTTTGGATATGGACTTTGGGCCCATTAAGTAAGGAAGAATTTTTGGGCCATTGTGAAAGGACTTGGAGATTTGGGTTCTCCACTTAGATGGTGTATGATCCTAACATTGAGTAATATTATTATTGCTCAACATGGGTGTCTATGGACTATTAGGAGAGCAGCCTTCGGATTCTATAGATGGAGGTGAGTCTCCTCGCCAAACCAATGGTTCTAAGGCACCAAGGTCGGCCCATTAATTGTTATGTGATGTGTTAGTGGGTTATGGAATATGTGATATGTTGGTTATTTGTGAAACTTGCATGAAAGTCCTTGGGGGGTTCCCGAGGCACCTAGGTGTAAGACCTTGGAGGGTTTCCAAGGCATCCTCGGTAAAGACCTCAGGGGGTTCCCAAGGCATGTGTGCTAAGACCTTGGGGGTTCCCGAGGCACCCGGAGTAAGACCCTGGAGGGTTTCCAGGGCATCCTTGGGCTAAGACCTTAGAGGCTTCCCGAGGCACCCGGAGTAAGACCCTAGAGGGTTTCCAAGGCATCCATATATGTTGTATGCATGGCTTATGTGGTATATGTAGCTTTATGGCTAATATGATATGTGATATGTGGATTGTATGTGCGTTATGCTCTGGGGAACTCACTAAGCATTAGCTTATAATTTGTGGATTTGTTTCAGGTACATCTGAGCCTAAGGGCAAGGGCAAGGCTTGATGGCGCGGCACGCACTCTCACTCGGACGTTTTATAGGACACTCTGATTTTTTGAAATAAAGTTGTAATTGATATGGTTTTGGAAACAATTGTAACTGGTTTTTGTGAATGATGGAATCATGTTTTGGATAATTAAAAATGAAAATTTTATTTTGAAAATTTCGGTCGTTACATATTCGTTGTTATGAACTGATAATTAAGATTTATAAGTGATTCCAAGTCATATATTGAGTGATCTACTTACGGGAGAGGTGTCTAGAAAGTTCACGTCGGCTTGGTTGTTGGATTTCAGTAAGACTATATGTTGAAATGGTCCTGTCTCCCAATTGTCTTGCATGGCTCATAATTATTTGATAAAACTATCAACGTTCATTATAATGATTGATAGGTATAGATTCTTTCTAGTCATGTAGAATATTAGACTAAGTCAGAGTGATAATGGTACTAGGTCACGTCAAAGGAAGGTTCGGTTGCTAGAAGCGAAGCTCTGCTCGAATTTTCTAGTCATCCCTTTAGAAAGTGAGTACATAGTTACTTCCAAGCTTACACATAGATATAAGTATTCTAAATGCTCAAATGCTATGTGCGTTATCTTTATTGTGTTTAATGTAGTTGTACAAATATGATTACTACTTGATTTATTGGTATGTTTAACACACTTAATTAGATGATTGGGTAGTGCGCGGCTGTACAAAATAATAAATAAGAGGTTGTGATATGGTTGTGTGAAATAGTGGTTGTGATAGGTTAGAGAGAGAGAGAGAGTCGTGTGAGATAATAAGTCATGTCTATCATGTCTATCACAAGTACTTTTTTATGTCGTGCTAAACCCATGTACTTTTGTACTATCGTGCTAAACCCAAGTACTTTTGTATTGTTGTGCTAAACCTAAGTACTTTGTACTGATGTACCTGTCGCGATTATACAAAAAGTATTAATGTATTGTCGTGTTGTCGCGAGTATTATCATACTATCGTGCCTAATCACCTAGGAATTATAGTTGTCCGTTGATAAAGATCCTTTAGGAGAGATCCCTCAAGATCATCATAATAGGATTAGTAAGTGAAAGTGATGGGAAATGGGGTAATTGGGCTATTTGAATGTTGATGGTTATATAATTAAGAATTATAATATTGTAGGGTTGAAAACCCTATGTATCTCACCAGGTTTCCCAACCTGACCCACTCAGTGTCTTTCTATCACTGGAAATAATAATGATGATGCCTGAGAGATTTGAGGAACTTTAGACTATATTAAGATATTGTAAGTCTTCGTTTATACTTATGTTTCTTGTATCAGTTATGACATCCTGAGTTTTTAATAAATCAATGAAAAGCATCCCTTTAGGAATATTTAATGGAACAAATTTCACATTTGTAAATTAAAACTCTGATTTTTAAAATAAGCATAAATTGGTCTTTTTTGACCGTGAAAATTGGGGATGTCACGCTTGGTATCAGAGCATTAGTTTAAGCGGACTAGGAGTAAGAATTTATTTCTAGACTTAAACTTGGAATGCTAAGCGATGGTCGTAAGATGAGTGTCTAGTATATTTTAGGTAGTACACCTGAATAGACATGAGCACTAGGTTACTTTGGGATAGATGCCTAATTTGCTTCTATGTGCTAAATGATTTACACATGCTATAGCTATCTTTCTTAGGATGCCTTTAGATGCTTTAGGATGTTCGCATCTATGGTCTATTGCCGACCGGATCTGGAAATTTTATGTGTTTAGATTTCTAAATGTTTAATTACAGTATTAGAACTGACATATAACTTTTTGGAGTGATGAGGAGATTTATACGTTTATCTTCCCTATCTATATTCTCGTCATTATACATTGAACACGTGATTTGGTGTATAGAACGTCATGGTGAGGACACATATTGGGCTAGGAAATAATAACAAGAGTCGTTGGCCTGAGCCCCAAGCAGTTAAGCGTGCACCTAAAGTAGTGCCGGTAGCTGAACCTATCACAATGAAAATGCTTAGAGCTCTATTAGCCGAGCAAAGAGAGGAAATGAGGCAGCTGATCATTGAAAATGGACTAGAGTAATTAGTTGGGCTTTAGGGTAAGGCCCATATTAAGGATTAGGCCCAATTTGGAAAATTGGGCCATAGTTTGGCCCTAGATGGTTGTATGATATTAGGCCCTTAGAATGAGACATGTTGGACTGGACTGAACAATTGGGCCTTAAGGGAAGTCCATGTAGAGGTTTGGGCCCAATTTGGAAAATTGGGCCTTGGTCCATTATTAGACTTTCAGGCCTTTGGTTTGGGCCTTGGGCTTAAGTCAAGCTAAGTTACGGGGTAAAGTAGTCTTTTACCCCAAGCATGGATTATGAATATGTGTTAGAACCTAATTATTAATTGGGTGTTATTTTGATATCGACAGATCGGGAATCTGTCAGCGAGCAGCTATGGTTCTGTCAGCGGGACTTCAGCAGTGTGAGGTGAGTTTTCCTTCCAGTTGGAACGGGTCTACAAGCACAATGCCGGCCCGTTTAGTCACTAGTAGTTTCAGACTTCGGTCCGATGCAGTAGTTCAGTGTGCTTGATGTCTTTGTGATTCAAGCATGTTTGTGTGTTATGTGTTCCAGACTTCGGTCCGAATCAGTATGCATTATATGTGTTTATGCTAGTAGTTATGATTATGCTATGCTATGTTCAGTCAGTTTTCGGACTTCGGTCTGATACAGAGGGCAAGGCCCTGGTTAGCTTCCGGACTTTGGTCCGATGCAGTTTCCGGACTTCGGTCCGATGCAGAGAGCAAGGCCCCGGTTAGTTTCCGGACTTTGGTCTGATGCAGTTTCCGGACTTCGGTCCGATGCAGAGGGCAAGGCCCTGGTCAGCTTCCGGACTTCGGTCCGATGCAGTTTCCGAACTTCAGTCCGATGCAGTTTCCGGATTTCGATCCGATGCAGTGGGCAAGGCCCAATACGTGCTTTATATGTTATCGTATGGTATGTGGTAGTTCGGGGGAGCTCACTAAGCTTTGTGCTTACAGTTTTCAGTTTTGGTTTCAGGTACTCAGTTTTCAAAAGAGGAGCTCGGGAAGATTGTAGTGCACACACCATTTGTTCAGTCTGGGATGTTTATACTCTAGTATACTTGATAGTTGTTATAATATTTTGAGATACATTGCTTATGATTTTTATATGATGCTTATCGATTATGGTTTTTATTATTAAATTAAAACGAATATTTTAGACTGTATTTTTGGGATGTTACACCACTTGAGGCTACAGTACGACCCTCCGGTCGATGTATCTTAGCGGGACCCTCCAGTCCCGTAACTCGTTGGACCATCTGGTCCGGTCATAGCTCGTTGGACCCTTTGGTCCGGTCTGTATCGTTGGACCCTTCGGTATGGTCTATATCGATGGACCCTTCGGTCCAGTCTATATTGTTGGACCCTCCGGTCCGGTCTATACAACACATACCATACATATATCACAATGCACATAATCTCATACATACACATAGCACACAAGACCCTCCAGTCTACACATAGATACCACTCTAGGTAATGTATAGTGAGAAGACTCACCTCGGTAACTCGGATAATCTCGCACACGAATATACTGATCTAGCCCTCGCCTAATCACATAAACAATATCCTCAAATAAATAATGGCTCTCAAAGGCTAAATTAAATCCCTTTCTACAATCCCACATAAGGGTAAAAGACCATTTTACCCCTCCTTGACCCAAAAGTCCAAATGTTGACTAAAACCCTAAAAGTCAACATGGGCAGTAGGCGACGCGTACCAGCTCTAGTACGCGGGGCGTACTCCGGCGATCCAGAATCGGGGTCTCAAACCCTTACGTTGCGCATACTGAGATTTACGCCCAACGTAAGTCTTAGTTTCATGCTCTTATGGATTTTTGGTCTTAAACGATTACGACATGAACTCAAACTCCAGATCTGACTTTTCTGAGGTCACTTAATCCATAAAGTTGAAACCTTTAAGCCTTTGCATGGCTATAAAGGTCACCATTCACTTCAAACATATAACCTCTTTCCCCCTTAAGCCCTAAACTCATGCATGACTTAATATTTACGTCCAAGATTGTATTTTTATGAACCGACAACTCATATTACTCTGAAATATGGCAGATCTAAGCTTATGGAGACCATTTGCTCATAAAGTCTCCACCTTGGGACCAAAAACCATAAAAATTGGTCCATGAAGCACAAATCAAAAATGACAATGAAAGCTTTGAGCTTTTTAGCTCCAAGTATAGCTCCTCCCTCCGTAGCAGTGCTGTAAAACTCGCCGAGTTGGCCGAGTACTCGTCCGAGTACTCGCTACTCGGCCCCTTGCCGATGCGAGTTACAAAATCCGAGTACTCCCCGATCGGTCTCTTGTTGAAGTGAGCATTGTTGTAAAACTCGGCCAACTCGATGATTAATATGTATGGTATACTTAATGATTTATTACTTAACACACACATATGTGATTATTACTACATATATATCTTAAATTTTCAATAATTATTCACGAATTGGGACCATTGTGTGTTTCTTTAGTTTTTATGTATTTACATGTATCTAATTTTGTTATATATTTCATTCAACTTATGGTTTTAACTTATGATGTTTACATATATATTTTCCCTAAAAATATTTCTATATGAATTACCGAATCCGAGTACTCCCCGAGTACTCCCGAGTACTCGCTACTCGGTAGTCGGCCGAGTAGGTACCGAGTAGCGAGTTCTACAACCATGCTCTGTAGAACTCAGATCCAAGCTTGTACTCCAACTTCTAGCCTCCACAAGAACCTCCTCGTCTTCTTCACTAACACACAAAGGCACTTTCTAGCTCAAGAACACTCACACACTAGCTTTAGAATGATAATATTGCTCTCCTATGGTTTCTCTCTGTGGAATGGTGGCTAGGGACAAGACCATATCATTCCTTTTATAGTCCACAAGCCACATTTAGGGTTTGCATCTGAGCTCGCTACGCCTAGTGTAACCCTGGGTACACCCAACGTACTTGGGCGAGTCCGCGTCCAAACTAAGTGCATGAGTACGCGCAGCGTACTCTTCAGTACGCCTAGTGTACTCAATGACCATAGTTTTTCCTTAAGGGGCTAAACTTGACAACTTGGAAAAGAAGAAGGGTTTAAGAGATGCACCTGAATTTCGGGATGTTACATCCAAAATATCAATTCACTGCAATGTATGTTGCTTTTATGGTTCCAATATCCAAATACCAAATTTTAATCAAATGTATCCACTTATAACAAGTTCATATAGCACCAGCATGACTTTTCATGCTTTAGCTAATGAAGGCACTTTGTTAAGTAGATTTGACAAACGTGATTTGTATAAACTTTGAGAATACTAACATTTTTAGTTTTATATACATAACTCGTATATAGAGAAACAATTAAGAATGTTTTAGATGCTTAAATATGACTTAGATACCAATACTTGCATAATGGGTTTACTCATAGTCATAAATGGACTAAACATTAAGGATCTTCATATGTGGTTCCCCGAATATCAATTTATTCTAACTCTAATATATAACTGTAATTAAAACATACATGAAACCACAATCCATGGAACTTTCTCCTTCATTTAAAATGAGGACACGCCCACTTGTGATTGAGAAACATCTAAATCTATATGGAAGTTTAGCATATGTCTATCAGCTTAAATATAACTTTTTTCAAATACTCCACAAATTAGAAATATTTCTCTAGTTCTCGCAACTATTTTAGAATGCTCCTATAAGTCATACCATGACTTATTATCGAATTATTCTGATATTTATTTGACATACTCTAAGCATACGACATATATGGCCTTCAATGCGTAATTATGACATATATGATTATCTAGTTCAGAACATTGTATATTTTGAGGGATGCTCAAAATCATGTCATGTGGTTTTTTGTATTAGTTTTTTGTTAGACAAAGAGCATATAAACATTAAACAATCATCTCTCCTACGCTTTGTTGGATTTCGTTTTGTATTTTTTTCTATTATGTTTTTTGGTTTGGAATTTTTAACTTAAAAAGATAAGATGGTTTTAGATGGTTATGCTCAAGCATTTCACCACTTATTTAGATTAATGAAAAAACACAAACATTTTGGATATCCGGATCTATATTCAAAATTCTGGATACCAATTTAGACTTCACAATTCATTATAAAAAATTCAAGATGTCTAGATATTTAGATATTCGATTTTGAACAGTAAAACTTAGGTTCCATTTTTGTAATTGGCTTTTATAATTGGAAATTGTGGACTTAATTTCAAATTGTTTTGACAGGCCAATTACAGGTGGGCCACGATGATTGGGTAGACGTACGTGGAAAGAGATATTGCTGTCCATATGGCTGTATTATTGACTTTTGTCGGATCTATCAAAGGTCACCCTCTCCATATTTACTTTTCTTTCACAAATAAATATTCCATCTTATATGGTCTAACTTAATAAAACTTTAACTAATGGCATAAAGTATAATAATATATACACTTTATCAACATTTATATTAAAAAGAAACACATTTATTTGAAAACAAATATTTCCACTATTTTGCATGATAGTAAGGTACGATGTACTTCATTGACATAAAAATTGAGATGAGCTGATATTTATAGTAAACATATATTACATTACCAAGATTAAGAGGGTGTTTGACAAAACTTATATAAAAAGACTTATGATTTTTTGACTTATAACTTATTTTGGTGAAATAAGAAGTTTTTAATAAGTAAGGGATAGGTTACTTAACACTTTTTGATTTATTAGATGTTACCAAAAGCTATAAGTTATTTTTTTAACCAAACATTTTTTTTTTGACTTATACCAGTATAAACCGATAATAAATCAAAAAACTTATTTTTTAAGCTTTGTCAAACACCCCTAACAGTAATTGTTTAAAATAAAGAATAAGAAGTGTTATTGATGGGACCTATGGAGTAGTGGTTGTATTTTGGTCTTTAAATGAATAAAATTATTAAATGATAAAAAAAAAATTAAGTAAATTTATTCTTAAAAATCAATTTTATCAGGACAGTTATTTATCTGTTTACAAAGTTTGATGTCTTTTTCATCCTAGAAATTAAAAAGTTTACAAAAATCCATAGATTTTACAAACATTTTTTTTGTTTGGAAAAAAGGCAATATAGCAAAAGCATGTTGGAGATGTATCTTACGAGAGGGTCCCATCTCTTTTAACGTGGTACGAGATGGAGCTTCACGACTCCAGCTCACCTGTTAACATGCTCCGCCGACACCATTATTCTCTCCAAAGTCTAAAGACCAAACATAAGATTGTTTTTGGAGTAAATTACACATTTTGTCCCTATGGTTTTCCCAAATACACATTATTGGTCCTAGTGTTTATTTTGTTGTATGGCTGATCCCAATGGTTTGCATTCACTACACCAGGTCCTTGACCATAACTCCGTCTAGTTAGAGCTGTTAGATTCCTTTGAAAAGATCAATTCACCCTAGTTGTTAGATAGCCCATAATGTATTACATTCCCTACCCCTCCGTTTCATCTTATCGTCGCTCACACACCATTATTGTCTCCTTTGTTTTAACCTAATCATACCATTGTATAAACTGAAATCGAAATGGTGTTGTCAAAATTGAATCATGTCGTTAAAGTGAGGTGATAGAGTTGAATTATCTAACACTGAAAAAAGCTTTAAAAAGTCTTACTACTTAGCCAATGTCATTGTTGTTTTAACTGCTTAAGAGGTCGTTGTTTACTATCGAATCCTGTTAAATGATGATGGTAACAGACCCCTCAAGGTGACTATCTTAGTGGAGTAAATTATGATGGTTCCTCTTGAAATTCTGGTGAGTGACTTTCTATGGGAGATATCGGATGGATGGTGGGTGAGCAGGATGTTGGAGAAAATAAGGATAATATTCTTATATTTTCATTATACAAGGAAATAAATTATGTTTCCATTAGAAATGTTACGGCTCCAAAAAGAAGAGGACAAAAATAATGTATGAGTTTATTCAAAGAAATAACATGTTTTCTTATTGTTATTGTTGGGATTATGTCCAGTTTAATATTGGTTAGTAATGTTCATGTCAAAACAATGTCTTTCAATATGCTTGGTAATGTATGTGTCCTAAATTATGTTATGCGGTTTGATAATGGTAAAATTTGGAATGTATTATGTTTGATTGGTAATGTTTGTGTCTATATTTTGCTTGGTAATGTTTGTGTCCATTATTTCTTTGTAATGTTTGTATTCATTTTTTTTATTGTTAGAATAATGCAAGTTAAAAAGAATGTATTTTGGTATGGTATTACGTAGATGTTGTGTAAAAGTAAGAATTGATTTCTTTTTTGAGTTTAGGGATTTCAAATTGATAGTGGTGGTAGTGATGATGGTGGTAGGAGTGATATTGTGGTTTTTATAAGGGAGGTGAAAGCAATGAAATGATGATAAGATTGATGTAGTAGTGGTTGTGATGGTAGTATAAGGAGTAAGTGGTGGCAATAGTAGGGTGGTGGTAGGAGTAATGTTTTGGTAATTGGTGGTGAGTGGCTCATGTTGGTGATGTTGCCCCTAAAAATACATTGCCTTTAGATGTTGTCCATGAAAGTACATTGCCTATTTTGGTGGTGGTTGTGGAATGGTTGGCAGGGACTAGTAAGAACGGGGGTGAGTGGGTTAGTAGTCATTAGTATTTTAAATAAACAAATCTGTTAAAATTTTAAAATGTTATAGTTTTTGTCGCTATAGGGGTAGGGGTGGGGCGGGGAAAAGGAAAAACGGTTACATTTAAAAAAGTAACAACCAAAGGGTTAGTTTTAACAGCCTATGGACCACTAGTGCAAGGAATACAAACCACTATGATGAACCATGTAACAAATCAATATTAGGACCGATAATATGAATTTGGTCTAGTCATAAGGACCAAATACGTAATTTATTATAGTTTTTACCAAACATTAAAAAATATCACAAAACTAGTTATATGCATGTATCTATCTCTTTAATAATATATATACCTTTTTTCAAATTTTCTCAAATAATTTATAGTCAATAAAAAATTATTTTATGCTGCAAAATAGATTTTTTAGACTAAAAAATATCTCACAATACTCATGATAAAGTACATACATTGCAAAGTACATGATTTGCCAAATACTTTCTCAATCTAAACTACAATTTTATTCCCATTTAATATTAATGTAATTACGTTTCGCAATAAGTATGGCGCAAATACCCAAAAATGTTGGGAAATAAACTTTTTTTTTTTACTGTAAAAGCTATACAAGTTTCTTGATTAATTCATATTAAGTTGACTTTCATTACGTCTTTTTTTTTTTTTTTTTTTTTGAAATATCTTATTTTTTCAGGAAATGTCTTCTAAGTCGCTGAAGAATGCAGGAAAAAAAATACAGGAGTTACAAGGTTCTACAATAATACCAATAGTTATGATTACCGTTGTGAAAACAATAATTTTGAATGTCTCATTAAGGCATTAAGTCATTAACAACCAATTTCCCGCTTTGACACATTAATTTTTTTTTATTATTTCTTTTTATCGTTGTTGGAATTTTCACTAATAATGTAGATTATAGTCGCTATTGAGAGCCGAAGAGAGGATAATAAAAGAGACGCCGGAAAAAAATAAAATTGCATGCAAACATTGTCGAAAGGAAGTAGAAAAAATAAGAGATTGGTCAATAAAGATGTAAAAAAAAAATTAAAAATGGTAGAAAAATGGAGACTTGAGGCATTATTGATTGTACTCATCTTCTTCAAGAGTTCCATCATGTTAAAAGATAATAATTTAACTAGATTAGATATATTGATGATGAAAAAACACAATCCCTAATTATCAACTAGATATGTTGCCCATGTTCCGTATGAATCGTGTGCGTCTGATTTGAGTATCGTTTTTGTTAAAAGATGCAAATGATATAATTCGACCCCTAATTTTCATAGATAGAGACAGATAGATAGAGGCAGGGAAAAAAAATATGCGGAACAATATATAAAAAATATACTAAAAGAAAAAAATGACAGACGGCAGAAAGTGCAAGGGAAAGGAAAAAACAAAAAAATTAAATATGAGGACATACCTGGACTTTGTTCCGGGCCGTTTTTTTGTGTTTTTTATGAAAATATATAAAAGTTTAGATTGTAAGAACCAAAAGTGTCAAAATGGCTAAAGAATTAAAGGGGTTGAAATTATCAAGTTTTTAGAAAAGTGACCAAAGTTGTCAATTCTTTAAGTTTTGTGGCCAAACTTTGAATAGTAAAAGGTTCCTAAAAAATATAAAATTTTTTATTGTAAGGACTAAAGGTGTCAAAATGACTAAAGATTAGGAGACAAAATTGACAAAAAGCATGCATGTTCACTATTCCTAACTTTGGACTTTATATATATATATATATATATATATATATATATATATATATATATATATGACAAAACTTCAAAAACGGTCCCTGTGGTTTCCAAAAATATCAAGTTTAGTCCTTAAGTTTAAAAAACCTCATGGATCGTCCTTGTGGTTTCAAAACTTTTAATGTTTAGCCCTTCCGCCTAACTCCGTCAGTTTTCTGCCGTTAAGTGAGGGGCATTTTCGTCATTTCAATACCAGGGACCATTTATGAGGTTGTCTCTATTAAAAAAAAGAAAAAAAATATAATTATTTAATAAAAGGGCCACTCACATCCCATCCTCCGACATCATCATTCGAGGAATCAAACCGTTTTACAACAAACATCCATTTTGCAAAACCATCTACATTGCCACTGACATCTTCTTCCTCGCTATAGACATCCATCTACACTAACACAACTTTCTGTCGACGACTCTTCATTCTCACAAAATAGTTGCAACTAGGGTTTTTTCTCTTCAAAACATGTTTTAAGATAAGCATGGAGGTTGCGGGTGAGAGTTTAATCTTCATATTGGAGTCGGAGGTGGGGCTATTTTATTTATTTAGAGGGTTTGCATACTTGATCTATTTCTTTTGAGCTAGTTTTGTGCTTATTAATTTTTTGGATTTCATTCAAATTGAATGCACATGGATTTGTTTTTTTTCTCCATATTTGTGGTCATTTGTGGTTCAATTAGTTTATTTGGATTTGTTTTTTCTATATTCAATTCATCTTCGGCAGGTGAGTGGTGAGGATGAGGGTGTTACTAGGGATGATTTCAAGGGCGGTTATGGGTGGTGATGTTGGACCATGATCGAATATGGTGGTCAGCGGGGGACAAAGTGTTCGATGTAGGGGAGATGGGTAGTGGAAGGAGTTAACCTGTAAAAGTATAGATGTGCATTAGTGGTCCTGAATTGGTCTTAGTCTTGAAGCAGTTTTTTTGTTTTTTTTTTTTTCCGGATCACTCTCGGAACGTGTGAAGCTAGTTTTATTTCGGTCCAATCTTCTTAGGCATGGTCTTGGTCTTTTTTGGTCCAGTCACGCGGTCTTTGCTTGCTCCTTTTCGGTTCCATTTTGATATTTTTTGGTTTTTTGTTTCGGTTTCAAGTTTTTTTGTTAACAAATGTTAATTATCTACAAATTTATAGATTAGAATTTACAAAAAATGATACACTAAAACTTAATAAAAAGAAAGAAGATAAAAAGTTGGGTAATGTTTGATTAAAAAAGGTGTAATTAACACAAAAAGGATACAAATATAAACTTTGGTTTCCGGTGTATTCCTAGATCGGTCTCGAAAGGTTTGGTCTTTTTTGGGGCGGTCTCAGAACGATCCTTTCTTTTTCTGGATTAGTCCCAGACGGTATCAAACCGATATTTTTCAGTCTAGTTTGGTCTCGGTCTTTTTCTGAGATTGGTCTGAGACCGTTTTTTTTGTTCATGATAAGGGTTAGGGGTGGGGTGGGCTCATTTCTTTTTTTTTTTAATTATAAATAATAGATATGTAATAATAAAAAATAATAATAGGCAAGAAAATATAGCAATTTCATGTTTGACATGGATTAAACGTGCAAGTTTAAAACTAATCGAGGTGATCCGAGTGAAAAACAAAAGTCAGTGACAAAACGCCGACCAAAACATATGGACGATTCGTGTAATATACTATATATTTAACTAGGCGAATTTATGTGCATTACGCAAAATATAATTATATTGTTTAAAATCTTGATTTTTAAACGTGTAGTTAGTGACTAGAAGTAAATATCACCACGTTAGTAAAATTCAATAACGTATTAGAACTCAATATATCCAATCTAAAAGGTAAAATATCTACGAAGTAGGTTAGTCCCGTATTGACGATTAATTTTTTTTGGAAACGTGAAATATATTAAAAAGGACTGACATCTAGCAAGGAGCTAGACACAGCCAAAAACTACAAAGGATTACACTATGTACAATTCACATATAACCACACCTAAATAAGCAGCACACCCAATCCAACCAACAACATGTATTATGTTTTCCCATATACTTATGCCAAGAATACACCAGTGATATTACATCATTAGCCACCTTCCTAGGAGATTGTGGAATCTTGTTGTGTACTTTATCATTCCTACCCTTTCAGATTCACCAAAGGAGACCGTAGACACTAACAATTAATAACTTTCGTTTCTTGAGACAATTCCCCCCAACACGCAACAAAGTTGATAAGTTCACTAACATTCGTGAATTGTCTCGAAGAATGTCACACTATTTTAGGATCCATTCTAACATAGTTGTTGCAAAAGGACAACTAATTAGAATGTGATCTACCATTTCCACCCCTGTGTTGCAAATATGACAAATAACCGAGGAAAATTGGATCCTTCTCCTTGACAACTCCATGGCTACTGAAATCCTACCAGCCACCACCCTCGAGATACAACACTTTTAATGGAGCTAACTTGTCCCAAATGAACCTTTCATCTCCTATTAGGTTTTATATTTAAAAATATAAATATCTTTTAACTATTAGAAAAATAGTTTTATGATATTTTAATTTATGATTGTCATTTAAAATCATATTTATTTCAACTAATAAGTTAAGTATATATTAGGTTGAAAATTAATTAGTTAGTTTTAATTTAAACTAATAAATGACTTTAATGTATTAAAAATCAAATTGACAAGGCTAAAAAGAATGATTTAACTAATTTTAAAAAATTAAGTATGTGTGGTTAATTAGTCAAAAGTTCAAGAGTCTGTCTAACTTTCAAATGAGTATTATGTATTGAATATGTGTGGTTAATTAGTGGAAAGTTTGAAAGTTTATGTAACTTTTAAATGAATATTATGCATTAAGTTGACATTTACTATAAAATGAAAACCAAGATTCTTGAATAATTAAAAAAAATACACATTTTAACGATGTTGGTATTGATTTTTCTTGTTAAGTGTTTCTTTTATAGTTTAAAATTTATTATCATTTCTATTATTAATTATTAACAACATTTTATAGGTTTAAGTTGTGCATGTAGGATAAGTCATGTGTTTCTTCATAAAAATTATTGTTTTATTGCAATTGATGTGTTTGATTCCTTACTCTTTTAGTGTTGATTTAAGAAAATCATTGCATTGATCATTTTCAAGAATATGAAACATATGAATGGAAAACAACAATAAAATTAAAAACCAAGAGATACAACTTGTACAACAAACCAACAACAATTAACGACGGTAAATAGTAAAGTTTCTAGCATCATCGTTAAAAAGCATCAACACATTTGGATATTTCATTAAAACATCTTAGAATATACAATAACAAAACTAACAATTTCCTCAAAAGACGATAAACTCATCATCTCATTAAAGTGAATTTCTAAATCTTAATATGAACATTGGCACAAAAACTTGCATATTATTCAAAATGTGAGGGAATTTTCAACCTAAATATTCGTTCAATATTAGAGTGTTTATAAATTAGTTCAACAAATTATCCTTATCACATTTTAAGCAAATAAATATTCGTTCAATCTTAGAGTGTTTATAAATCAATTCAGCAAATTATGACTTATCACATTTAAGCAGAACTCAAACCATAAAACATTGCACATGTCAATTTTTAAAATAGATGCTAACAATTTTTAAAATAGATGGTAGCAAGTTCTCAAACCTAAGAGCTACTTTTATTCATCATTAAAAAACTACAAGTGAACAAACCAACAAAAAAAACAAATTTTTTGGTAAATATCCATTGAACAAACACTACTAGAAAACAGACCTTTAATGACACGCTTTTTACGACACGCTCTGATTAATGATACGCAAAAGGGCGTGCCCTATAAATAATGTCAGATCTTTAGAAATCTGAACAATTTAGGTCGCGCATTTTTGCGTGCCCTACAATTAGTGTTCAACAAAAAAAAATTACAAACACGGAGGGCGCTTATCTTAAACGTGCGTCGTCTACATATGTCGCTTTATAATTTTTTACTTAAACACGGGTTTTTAAAGCGGGAAATGAAATCCTTAAAATTTCTAAATTTTGAAGTACCCCGCTTTCCACTCTCTTTTGTAGATCTCCCTTCATTCTCTCCCTCCCTTATCTCTTCAAACCATAAGGCATTCCATTGCCACCACCATTGAACCCTAAAAACTCTCCTTATATTGGGGATAAACCACCCTGATTAAAGGAAAAATATCATATCGAGGGCTAATCTCAATATTGCCGACAATAACTTTTTGGAGTCTAAAAGCCCTAATATCAGGTCGAACTATGGATTATGTACAATCGGAGCTTGATGCTACGGAAACATAAATTACTCGTCGCAACCAAACCTCCGACTTTAACCCACTTCCACACAACATTCGGGAACCCTAAATTGGACCCAATGTATACACCCGGTTGAATCTCCTCACTAATCCCCTTTTACCTCTCTCTTCGATCTTTCCATAGTTCTTAAATCTCTACGAACATACAAATCTCTATAATACCCGTTTTAAATTTCTTGTTTTTGTTTATAATCATCTACTCGAATCAACACAGACGTCGGCAGCAAGGTGTTTTGCACTACAAGCTTGCAATTGACTCTAGATATTCGTAAGGTTGATTTGTTGTTTCAAGTGAATTTGTTAGTGTTTTTGCTTTTATTGGTTATTGTTGATTATAAGTCTTTCTCTTAGGTTCGTTTGTAGATTCATGAAAGTTCCAGGTTTAAGGCTTTAAGCTAATATCTGTTTTTTTCTTTTAACAGGAGGATGCTTTTGATGCTATGATGAATCAAGGAGTTACGGACACCATAACCACCCTGGACCCGAATTCACTTGAGGTAGGCATTAAGACACCTGCAGAAACATTACTTTAACATGTTTATATAACACTAATCGATGCCTATGGATGATATTTAAATTCTTTTGCTAGTCATTCGTTGGTTTTTAATAATGGTGCATTTCAACTAAAATCATTTTTGATTGTTTCGATTTTTAAGCATCACGTTGTTGATTCAAGCCATGGACAAGCACAATCATATTATGCCTCATCTTCTGCCCCTGAATCTGCATCATGGACCATGTATGGAGTTGTTAGCGATTCCACAGGGAATAATCATATTTAAATTCTTTTGCTACTCATTCATTGGTATGTTCCTTCTGTTGTGATTTAACATTTGGTTGGATTCGGCACATTATCTCAGTTTAGTGATGATTATGCAAGCAATATGAGATGTGGGGCAACTGACTTGCCTATGTCATATCCCAACAACAATATTCAGTGATACCCAACCAGTTGATATTGAAATTTGAAAGAAAGTTTCACCATGCATACCAAGTGTTCGATAAAATGCTTGAACCAGGACAATCCAGTCCTTAAAGAGCAATAACATCCGGTCCTTAAAGGGAGATAATAGGGCAACATGGGAGATATTTGACCAGATCAAGGTTGTTGATTTTCTCATGTAACAACAGTTCGTATTGGCACATGGATAATAATTTGTTTTATCAGACAACTTGATACTTATGTAAGTTCTTTCTTCCTATGCATCTGTATGTTTCTTTGACCTTTAACTATTTATCTTGTGAAAAAATTCTACAGCTTTTGATGGAGTCGTCAAGAATCTGGAAGAGTCGTCCCTGTTTTAAAGTAGATAGAAAATGCATGGCTAGGTTCCTCTCTTCCTCTGGCCTATCAAAGCTAAGAGCTTTTTTTCCAGTCATCAGTTCCACTAACACTACCCCAAAACTGTAAACGTCACTCTTATCTGTCAACTGGTTCGTCTATATATATTCAGGATCTAAGTAGCCTCGTGTTCCTTGCACCATTGTCTTCAGCTGTTTCTGTTGCTATTCTAAGTCTGATGTCCCATGTAATAGCTGACGACTTGCCTTTGTTGTGGATGTGATCAGAGAGTGTGCCATTTGGAATGAACTCATAAACCAATAATGGGACTTCTGTTTCCAAGCAACATCCAATCAGCTTTACCACATTTCTATGATTGATTTGAGAAAGGATAACCACTTCATTAATATATTGCTCTATCTGGGTTTAGGTTTGATCTGCTAGTTTGGACTTCTTTATGGCAACTGTTGTACTATCTGATAGTATCTGATAATATATTTTAATCTTGTTATGCTGTTGTACAGGTGTCACTGGTGACTGGATTCTTCATTTTGTTAAATAAACTTTGGAAAGGTATGAACACATCACCCTGCAAACAATGTTGGTATTCCGTCTTTCAGAAAAACTTCATCCCTCTTCTGTTGCTCTAGTTGTGACTTAGATGTCACAAACTCTATACATTATTATAATTTATACAAAACAAGTTAAGTATGCTTACTTACAGACATAGAAAATGTAATACTTCCAATTTCTGTTTCTCCTGCAAAAATATATAATGAAATATTTTGGCTCTGGGCCCGGCTCTCATGATAGTGTTCATTGTATTTGGTGGCTATTACGTGAATGTCGATAATACCCCTATCATTTTTCGACGGATTCCTCGTGTTTCTCTTATAAGATGTGGTTTGACTACATTCTTCTCTTATTATATACATATCTCTTTATTATAAAATAAAATTATTACTGTTGTTTTTTTTAATAAAAATTCTGAAGATTATTTGATTACTTCAACAGGGCATTTCAAGGTCTTTGCATTAATAATTTATAGGGCTTGAGTTTGATCATGAAAAATCATATCATATACAATCTGGAGAACAGGTGAGTGAATACTAAAGCAAATGACATATGCATGCATATGAACCCGAACTAAAATCCTTTATAGCAACTTCAGTTGTCTTGGATCTAACTGTCAAATCATTTTCTAGCGACAAAACAAATCTACACAAACACAAAATTGGACTTCAACTATAAATAAACAGTAGCATTTCTTTTTGGGTGAATGTAGAAATACTTTTACAAATTTGTCCTGATTTAGTTATCCATACATACATACCTAGACACAGGAGGGCAATAGTGGTGGCGTAGGGTGTCAATTTCCCATAGAGAACTCCCTGCAAAAAATATATATATTTATATATGAGAAACTCATTTTCATTTGTTTGTTTAAAACATTGTAGTTTGCCAAAAATAAATGGAAGTAGAAGGATGCTATAAATATAATGCACATTGCACAATTCAAAGAAAGTATGTTGTGGAAACTTACTCATAGCATTGGTTTTAAGAAGATCAGTTTCCTCATGGAGTTATTAAAAGCACTCAAGTTTAGTTTTATATGAAATTTCTGATAACATGTCATAGGTGTTCAATTTTAGGAGAATAAAGGATATGGTTGTTCAATCTAAAGGAAGCCTTCTGCTTGAACTGCAACAAAGATCAACAAAATTTGATTCTATAATTGAAAAGCATCAGAATATAAGGTATGGAACTGTAGATAGTAATTTTGATAATTTAATACAAAAGATTGAATTGAAGTAATTAGTTGCGGCTGAAGAACCCTAGATTCCATCTCAGATGGTTCACTCATGTAGCTGAGGTTACCATTAGTTTGAATTTCTTCTATATATTATCACCTTTATTTATATGTTTGTTTAGGTTACCATCAGTTTGAATTTTGTCACACCCCCGAACCAGACGGCGGAAACATCCGGGGGCTGTCGTGACTCAATTGAATACCATCACAATGAATATACATGAAACATAACATCATACAATACCAAGCATTGGAATATTACAACTAGTAGCGTTTACATTCAGTACATAGTTTCAAAATATTACATTCCCAAAAGTAAACTGTTCGACATTAACTAAACAACAGCAAGACGACATAGAGTACAATTCTTCCTTCACTTTATCTGTTACCTGAGAATACAAGTATTTTGAAAAACGTCAACATATGAAATGTTGGTGAGTTCATAAGTAATGTTTGAAATCCAATGTTTTGTATCGTTTTGAAAACCACCAGAAAATCCGATATTTTCTGAAAATTGTATAGTATAAAAGGTGTGAAGATCCGACAGTATGCTTGTTTGTTTCTATAAATGTAAGAGTACGATTTGTAAAACTCGGTATGTAATTCGTAGGTGTAATAATTGAAAATCCTAGGAAAACCCGACGTTTTTCCCATTACTTTGCATTAAATAATTTTATGTTTCGTTATTTCGTTACGACAGGTGTATTCGTTGAGCTCCGGTGACGTTGAATTAATTGTGGATTGTGAATTGTTGTAACCGTGCATTAATGAAAATGACCCGTTGACAACCGTACAAACGATTCCCTCAGGTGTCGCTCGCACTATTCACTTAACCCAACCACCCGGACTCATGTAGCCCCACGACCGAGGGGAAAAAAATGAGTGCGAAGCCCCAGGTAATTCCCTACGTCGTTCAAGGCTATAGAGAATGCGAAAGGCCCTTAGCCCAACTCGCATTTGGTGAATTCTCGACTTTGCTAGCAGTACCGAAGGACCCTTGGGGTCCAGCAGCCCATTGCCATTGAAAGTCCTTTTACGCTGTGTTGGATCATGTAAGACCCAACAACTCGTAAGGTTGATGTCTTCGGGCCTAAAGATCAGGTCATTGGGCTAGCTAGGCCCAACAAACAAGATTTTACACTTTTGGGCCCAAAGATGATGTATCGACGTCTGTGCACTCTCACGTGTGTATTAAATTCCCAAATTTTCCATGTATGAATCCAGTTGTCGTCGTGTTAGTAGTTTCAGATTTGTTATTGATTCGAGACCGAATCAATTCGTTTGATAACGATTGTTGGTGTTATTATGTATTATAATTCGTCGGTAGTCGCAGTGTCAGTATTTGATCACAATGGATGTATCGAATTAACATTGAAATTTTTCTGTTTACAACCCCTCTTTATCTTGTAATTTACTTTTTCAACCCTTTAAGTAAATTAATTTCCGGTTTAGTCCTTAAACCATTTTTCTTGGCATTTTAACATCAAAACTTATTGAAATTGATATTTTTCAGCACATTTTTAATTGAAAACAGTTTTAGTCCCTCAAAATGCAATTTTCTCGGCTGTAACCTCTCTTTTTCGCAATTTTTACACTTTTGGCCCAAATTGGAAATTTTTTGCAACTTTGGTCCTTTTTAATTATGAAAAGCATTTTTAACCTTTGAAACACTGATAGTCCATTGTTTTACAGAAAAACACAGTTTCAGCCCCTCAAATTGGAAAATTTCGCATATTGGGCCCTATTGGGCCGAAAATGTCATTTTTAGCCCATTAAGCTTGAAATTTATATTTTTAACCCTCCAAAAGAGTATATTTCCAGAAAATACATTATTAAAACTGTTTTGACTCATCACACCCATCAGAATTCGTAATATGTAATTTTGGGCCCTTTAACTTTATATTTTTAACATTTTGTGTCCAAAAATGAGTTTTTAGCCCAAAGAAGATGTTATTAAGCCACTTAGCTATTTTTCTTGGAATACTTTGTATGTAGTAATATAATTTATGCTAGTATCATTTAACATAAAGTATATCTCAATTTTTAGGGTTTTATGGCTAGATCTAACATCATAATCACACAAAAACACACATATAAGCATAGAAATCATACAAGGCATACATATACATATAGATCTACACTTTCACTTGTATCCCCCCCCCATAAAACTTATAAAACTGAAAAATAGGGAGTATGAAGCTCACCTTGGGTGTGGTTTCGGTTTTGGAGAGGATTGGAAGAAGTTTGAAGTGAGTTTCGGCCCTAACAACTTTTCCTTGAAGATCTCGAGTTTAAGGAGTTTTCAAAGGATGATGATTATCTTGTGAAATCCTCTTGAAACACAAGCAAATTTTCGAGATCCTTGGGTGAGGAAGAAGAGAGGAGTCTTGAGTGATTTAGAGAGATTTTTGTTGTGAAATGTGTGTGTTTGGGGAGACTCTCGGCCAAAGGAAAAGAAAGAAGGGGAAGAGAAGTGAGTGAAGTGATGTGTGCATGGAAACATGAGTTTGTGCATGGAGATCCATGAGAGAATAAAGAGGTGGCAATGAAAGTCAAACCCCTCCTTTCTTCTTGGATTTGGGCCTTGGGCCGAGATTATGGAAGGGAGAAAAGATTTTTGGGCTTTATTGCCCCTAAGCCCACATAGGAGTTAAGTTGTATGATTTTTGACCCAAAAAAAATATAATATGATTTTTACACTTTGTTGGGCTAGTTTAGGTTATTCATGGATCATAATTATTAATTTATTTCATTCTAGGCCCAATATGGCCCAAAACGTTGAAATAAATAAATGTGGGTCCAATTAGAGCCCATTTAAAGGTTCTAATCCCATGATAGTCAAATTGGAAGCTTATTGGTCCATTAAGTCCAATAAGGAAGTCCTAGTCCAAAATGGACCTAAACAAGAACTTCTAGGGTTTCCAATTGCTTGTTGACTATTTGTAGTACTTGTGTGATGTATTTGATTGAAATTTTTGATGTCATATAATAAGCATCATACATGCTCTTAAGTTTTTGATTCAACATTTACTTGAGTATAGTGATTACAAGACACAAAATTTCTAGTTGTGACAAATTTCCATCTCAGATGTTCTGTGTTGTTTCTAACTCAAGATTATTTTTGTTTTAGGTGACAATGGATCACAGGCCTCCACACCTCACACTTGGGGTACCAGCTGCCTTCTAAAGGGTTGTACCTTTAACTTCTAACATAAATCCAATCAAGATTTTGCTTGTTTAGTTGATTCTTTTTCTTAGTCATTCTTGACTCGTCTTGGATTAAAGCATTGTTATCTTATCAGCAAGTAATTACTTTCCAGCCACCCCAGGTGGCCAGCCGCCCATGACACGAAGTTCAACATTTTTATGTGGTACACCAGGTGGCAAACCAATGACATGAAGGATCGGGTTATATAGTGAGAGATGTAGTATCAAGTTATATAGTTAGGGAAAACCCCTTAATAACAATGTACTATCAGATTAATATGAATGTATTTCAATTTTTGATAACTTGTTTGACATGATGTTATTGGATCAAATTGATTATTTTGGTATATATTTGTTTCCATATTTATGCAATGGATTCTATTTTTTGTATATGATATTTTATTTTCTATTATGAAACATTAAATACAAATTTAATTTGAAAATAAGTAAATCTATAAATAATATTTTTTTTAAACATTTAAAATTATGATACGCAAAAATGTATGTCATCTTCATTTATGACATGACCTTTCTTGACAGGGGCTTTCTTAATACGCATTGCGTGTCATTAACACGCGCGTCGTAAGGTTACGACACGCGAATGCATGTCGTCTTCCTTTATGACAGGGCCTTCCTTGATACGCATTGCGTGTCGTAATTGCGCGTCATAAATGAGCGTCGTAAATGCGCGTTGTCTATAGACGACGCGCAAAAGCGTGTCGTCTCTCTTTATGACAGGGCCTTCCTTGACGCGCATTTGCGCGTCGTCTGAGCCTTTTACGACGCGCAATGAGCGTCGTAAAAGGCTGTTTTTCTAGTAGTGAAATTGGCTCTGTACATTTTCAAAATCAAGTAATAATTTAGATAAAACTATATACCTTACTTATTATAGATTATTGAACTTCAATATTATATTGAAAATATACGAATTGGGTTTACATCAAAATAGAGAAAAAAGGAGCAGTATTTAGTCAAAAAAAGGATTTTCTTTTGGTTTAGGATATGTGTTGATGAAGAAGTAAGTATTTATAGGCAAACTACATTTGTTGAAGGGAATTTTAAAAGCCAAATTAAGTTGTATAAGTTGAATAGTCTTGAAAGTTTATGTAACACCCGGAATCCAGATGGCTAATTAAGGAAAGAAAAACCCCAAATCAAAATGTATATGATATTTTATTTTCTATTATGAAACATTAAATACAAATTTAATTTGAAAATAAGTAAATCTATAAATAATATTTTTTTTAAACATTTAAAATTATGATACGCAAAAATGTATGTCATCTTCATTTATGACATGGCCTTTCTTGACAGGGGCTTTCTTAATACGCATTGCGTGTCATTAACACGCGCGTCGTAAGGTTACGACACGCGAATGCATGTCGTCTTCCTTTATGACAGGGCCTTCCTTGATACGCATTGCGTGTCGTAATTGCGCGTCGTAAATGAGCGTCGTAAATGCGCGTTGTCTATAGACGACGCGCAAAAGCGTGTCGTCTCTCTTTATGACAGGGCCTTCCTTGACGCGCATTTGCGCGTCGTCTGAGCCTTTTACGACGCGCAATGAGCGTCGTAAAAGGCTGTTTTTCTAGTAGTGAAATTGGCTCTGTACATTTTCAAAATCAAGTAATAATTTAGATAAAACTATATACCTTACTTATTATAGATTATTGAACTTCAATATTATATTGAAAATATACGAATTGGGTTTACATCAAAATAGAGAAAAAAGGAGCAGTATTTAGTCAAAAAAAGGATTTTCTTTTGGTTTAGGATATGTGTTGATGAAGAAGTAAGTATTTATAGGCAAACTACATTTGTTGAAGGGAATTTTAAAAGCCAAATTAAGTTGTATAAGTTGAATAGTCTTGAAAGTTTATGTAACACCCGGAATCCAGAGGGCTAATTAAGGAAAGAAAAACCCCAAATCAAAAGGCAACTCGTCGAGTCCAAGGAGGAGAACTCGACGAGTAGGAATAAATTTGGGACGCGGGTTGGGAAACCTACTCAACGAGTTGGAGGGACCAACTCGACGAGTTGGTCTGGGTTTGGGAAACCCTAAATCCGAGTTTTTGTACCCTATTTAAGCATCCCATTCTCCACCTTTCAGCCCCATTTCCAGCCTCCATTGTCCAAACCCTAGATCTCGAACCCTAATGCTATAGTGAGCCATTTTTTAGTGTTCCTGTGAGTATTGAAGCTTGGGAAGGAAAGAGAAGCTTGGGGGAATCAAGAAGAAGCTAGTAGATCCAGAAATATCTTGCTTTTCTCATCATTTTTGGGTAAGAAAGTCTCCACCTTAATCATTGAGTACTTAGATCTTCTTAGCACCTTTTCTAATGGGTTTTGGTCCAAGAAGCTTGACTCTTGGGATTTGGACGTCCCAAGACAGGAACACTTCAGATCTATTGTCTAGAGGGACTCTCATGGCATAAAGGTGCCACCTTATGGCCATGGAAGTCCCATGCAACCTCTAAGCCTCTACTTTGGTCTTTTTAGCTCCAAAAGGCCATGCATGTAGATAGAGCTTGAAGCTTTACATGATTTTATTGACCCTAGAGTCCAGATCTACAACCCCATGAGTTATCTTGTAGTTTTGGTGAAATTTGGATCAAGATCTAAGTCTTAAAGGACTAGGGTTTGAGCTATAGCCATTAAGTGAGAGTATTAACGGGTAAAGCTGGAAACTTTACCCTTAAAATGACATATTCAGTGTATATAAGAAGTATGAAGCTTAGATATGAAGAATAGGGGCTTAATCCATTAAGAAGGCCCAACAGACTAAGGAACTCGACAAGTCCATGGAGAGACTTGACGAGTTGAGTTGGTTTGTCCCGATCCTGTACAGAAGGAACTCGACGAGTCTGTGAAGGGACTCGACGAGTTGGTTCGTGTTTTTGCAACTAGGAGTAGCAAGGGAACTTGGCGAGTCAGGGGGTGACTCGACGAGTTGAGTCAACTCGGAGCATTGAATTTGACTGTTGACTGTTGACTTTGACCTAGTTTGACTTATGAAGGCATTTGGACAAGAGTATGCGGGGGGTGGGATGGTCTTCTACCTCAGTGAGAACTTATGGTTAAGTTATAAGAATCCTAGACTTATCTAAGTTGTATGATGAGCGGTAGCTGGGGAGTCGAGAGATCAGCCGTTCGGGGATCTGCCAGCTAGCAGTGAGGGGTTTATTCGTGGGATTCGGTAGTCAGCTTGTGAGGCGAGTCTCCTCACTATTTGTATGGGTCTAAGGCACCAATGCCGACCCATTTAGTTTATGTATGGTAGGAAGACCCGGGGGTCAGCCTTAGTCATTATGTATGAAAGCCCAGGAGGCGGCTCTTGGTACACAGTATGTTATTATGTATGGTAGGAAGACCCGTGGGTTAGCCCTAGGCAATATGTATGAAAGACCAGGACACTATATGCTCATTAGCTAAGTAGAGTAGTATATATGCTAGTTGTCTTTGTGATACTTGCATGGAAGATCAGGAGGCGGCTCTTGGCACTTGTCTGTAAGACCCAGGGGGTGGCCCCCGACTTGGCAAGAAAGACCACGTGGCGGCCCGTGGCATAACATCAAGACTATGTACGGTACATAACAACTTATTTGATATATGATTGATATGTATGGCTCACAATATGTATGACATGTATGGCCCATTTGATATGTATGATATGTGGTATTCAGGGAACTCACTAAGCTTCGTGCTTACGGTTTTTCAGTTTTGATTTCAGGTACTTTTTCTTCAAAAGGAAAGGAGCCGGTTTAATCGCAGCGCATCACAATATGATTTCCTGTATTACGAAATCCTTGGGGATTGTACTATGATATTGTTTTACTATGACATGTTATGGCTTTGATTTTTTATCACTTGAGTTTGAGTATATATATATATATATATATATATATATATATATATATATATATATATATATATATATATATATATATATATATATATATATATATGTTCTTTTTAATACACTACAAAATTTGGGTTTGGAATTCGTAAATAATCTCGACCATTTGATTTTAGTAATTCATAGTAGCCTTTATAGTATACAGGTTTATTATCAGTTTTTTCGGGGCGTAATTAAGTACTCTATAACCATAAAAACGAAAACACCACAATTTACTTGAAAGCTAGTATGAGAAGATACTTAAACATCAACTAGGCAAAAAGTTTAATTCGTGGTATTTCATAGAAAATGTAGAACTGGGATTTCAAAGAAAATGTCAAAAATGTTGAGTAAATTGATAAATATCATATTTAGTGATTTTGTTTGTGATTGTTTCATTAATATTAACTGTTCAGTAATTTTATTTAAGATTATTAGGAATGCAAATTCTAATAAAATAGATTGATAGATTTTCCTGTTCGAGGAGTACATTGGGTTTGTAGTTGAAATGTTAAATGTTGGGCTTTAATATTTAAGATTTTAAGTATTATGTTGAAACCATTTGTAGGTCCAAATAAGATGAGCAAATCCCAACTACACAGGTGTTTAATAGATTTTCCTGGCTTAATGTATAGAGTCCCATGTGAGCTCTAAAATTGGCCCAAACTTGCAAAATTCACATGAAAAGTAAGATGAAATTTCTCATTTTTTTTTTTTTTTTTTCAAACTTAACAAATTTAAGACAATTATTATTCTGGATGTTATTAATTTCAAGATTCTTTCTTTTTATGATTTTACAAATTCAAAATTCTTGATTTTCTATTTCATGTTAACAAGCTTAAAATTGTAGGTTGTTTATTTCTTGATGTTAGTGATTGGAACGTTTTATATCGTTCAAAATTTGTTTATCTTTCGAAAACTTTCCCAATTACGATGATGAATATTCCATAGCCATGACCAAATTGAAAGCATCTTATATTTTAAGCGCAAAATACCCGAACCCATCTGAAATCACCTTCAATAATGGCGTTCAAGTCACAAAATCTTGTATTGTTGTTTAAATCTTCAATTATTCCATCAGTGGCACCATGCACTTCTTGATAGAGGCACACAGCTAGGGTTTTAGAGGGTTTTAACTGGCGATTGATAACTTACGACCTACGATTCGACATGGATACCAACAACTTGGAGCAGACATTGCAGGAAGGAAAGCTTTACCGATATGTAAATAATCTAATCGTTGCTCATCTTCGAGACAACAATCTCACCCAGGTATTGCCCTTGTGCGCTCTGTTTTGTTCTTCGTTCAATTGATTTTAGTTTTAGTTTCTCGATCCCTCTAATCCCTACATTTGTAATCATGATAACTTACATCTCGATTATGTGAATCATACTACCAACTCTGTAAGACTGTAACTACAAGATTGATATGCATTCGAACTTTTCAACACAAGTTTGATTTACTACAAGTTTTGTAGCCGATTCGTTTCAAACTTTCAATTGCATTACTTACTTCTTTCTAGGCTGCAAGTGCAGTTGCTTCTGCTACAATGACACCACTTAACATTGAAGCTTCTCCCAACAAGCTCCTTGAACTGGTTGCCAAGGTTTGTTTTTTTTTTGACTTAATGTAGAAACGATGGCTACTCTTTTACAAATTTACCCTCAAACTTAATGATATGTCTGAAAAGTAAACAGGGTCTTACAGTGGAAAAAGATGAAACACTGAGAGGAGGAGTACCTTCATCTACATTGTTTGATTCAAACGCATTAATACCCTCAGCATATGGCTCAATACCACCTTCCCGAGCTGTTTCTGTTGATTTCAGGTACTTCTGAAATCAAATTTTCTTGGGGGTAGTTTGGTAATTTTACATTCATCGTAACTATCGCTTAATCAAACAGTGCTGCACATGATACAAAAGGCTCCTCAAAGAGTTTCCCAAAGCACGAAACAAGACATGTTTCAGAACATAAGGTATGCAATATGCTTCCATATGGACCATATGAAGTTAAGATTAAAGTTGGGGGGATAGTTAGGTCATTTTACATTTATTTTATGGTGTAGAATGTTGCAAGATGTGCAAGATTTAGTCCTGATGGAAGGTTTCTTGCAACGGGAAGTGCAGATACCTCAATTAAGTTATTTGAGGTAATAATCTTTTGTTATAAATCTATAATAGCTCCAATTTATTGTGGGGTATACAGATAACCCCAGTACTAAAAATAACAGAGAAAGAGAGAGATAATTTTGGGGCAAACTTTTCTGAGTTTTATTTATGCTTATCAAAAACGGGAAAACAACCTGCTACTTATCTAAACTTCATGCTAGAAATAAGGAAACAACTACCCACGTGACTACTAAGCTACAAAGAGGGAAAATGGCCTACATGGCCTTTGATTACTTCAACCTGACTTACGTAAAAGTAAATAAAAATAATAGATACTCAAAATTACTTAATTGCCCCCCATGTCTTCTGGATTAACCCAACAGACTCCCCTTTAATCCAGAACTCTTCGTGTCCTTCACCCCAAGGAGTCTTCGCATCTCTATGAAATTGACTTTGGCTAAAGACTTTGTGAATATGTCGGCTTTTTGTTCTTTGCTGCATACGAACTTGACGACCACCTCTCCCCTTTCTACACACTCCCTGATAAAGTGGTATCTTGTATCTATGTGTTTGCTCCGTCCGTGAAAAACCAGGTTTCGAACTAAGTCAATCGCTGACCTGTTATCGAGGTAGAGGGTCACCGGTTTTATTTTCTCACCAATTATTCCTTTTATTAGCCGACGGATCCATATCCCTTGACACGTTGCTGACGTAGCAGCCATGAATTCTGCCTCACATGATGAGAGAGCCACACATCTTTGTTTCTGTGAGGCCCATGCTACTAAGCTTGCATTTAGATAAAATGCCATGCCACCTGTACTCCTTCTATCATTCAAATCTCGTGCATGGTTGCTATCTGAATACCCAATGATTTCAGTTTCATCTTTTCCTCTTTCATAAATCAGACCAAAATCGATGGTCCCTTTGATGTACCTCAGTATCCTCTTGACTACCTGTTGATGTTGTACAGTGGGTCTTTCCATGAACCGACTCGCCATGCCCACTGCGTAGGATATGTCAGGCCTGGTGTGTGTAAGGTATTGGAGTCCACCAATAATGCTTCTATACTCCGTTGGGTTTACCGGTGTGCCTTCTTCATCCTTGGTAAGCTCCAACTTCGGTTCCATGGGATATAGAGAAGGATTGCATTCTGTCATTCCAGCTTTTGTGAGGATACTTCTGGCATACGCTGTTTGCTTTATACTTATGCCATCTTGATGTTGAGCTACTTCTATTCCCAAGTAATATGAGAGAGTACCAAGATCACTCATCTCAAATTCATCATTCATTTGTTGCTTGAATTTAGACACCTCCACTTTACAATTACCTGTCACAATTAAATCGTCCACATAAACTCCAACGATTAAGAGCTTACCATTCTTGCTTCTTGTATACACCGCATACTCTTGAGGGCATCTTTGAAAACCCATAGCTTTCAGACTTTTGTCGAGACATGAGTTCCAGGCTCTAGGTGCTTGGCGAAGGCCATAGAGAGCCTTGGATAATTTCAACACCTTTTCAGGTTCCTTTGGGTTTACGAATCCTTCGGGTTGTGACACATATACTTCCTCCTTTAACTCTCCATTTAGGAAGGCAGATTTGACATCGAGATGAAAAACCGGCCACCCGTGTTTACCTGCTATGGCGAGTATGATTCGGATTGTTTCAATTCTTGCGACGGGAGCAAATACTTCATCGAAATCCAACCCTTGCTTTTGAACATACCCTTTTGCGACTAGTCTCGCCTTATGCTTCAAGACTTCTCCTTGCGGATCTCTTTTTAACTTATACACCCATTTCAAGCCAATAGGCTTTCGACCTACCAGTAAATCAACGAGCTTCCATGTGTGATTTCTCTCAATTGCTTCAAGTTCCGACTTCATCGCCTTGACCCATTCTCTTTTTGTAGAAGCCATGGAATAATTAACGGGTTCATCCATGTCTTGCATAAATAAAAGCTCGTCACATTCTTCATATAATTCAGCCAAGGTTCTGTATCGCTTTGGTGCACCGCCTCCTGTTGATGATGAGGCTGGACTAGTGGACCCTACTGAGCTTGTTGGTGTTGTCGGGATGGGTGTTTGTTGATGATCACTTGACTGGGTATCTTGTTCTAATGGGGATTCGTGAACCACTTCTTCACTTACGTAGTCATCACCTGGTGCATGGTTTAAAGGAGTGAGTGGGTCAACACCTTGTACCTCATGTTCTTGATCTTGTACCATGGTTCCAAATGTGAGAATTACTCCAGGAGTTGCTCGAATTTTCTTAGCTGATTCCCATGGCCAAACCTTGTTTTCTTCGAAATACACATCTCTACTCACTCGTATCCTTCCCGTGTTTGGGTCCAACAACCTGTAGGCTTTACTTCCTGCTTCCATTCCCAAGTGTACCAATACCTCACTACGATTATCAAGCTTTTGCAAGTTCCCTCGCATCAGCTTTGCATGAGCTAAACACCCAAACACTCTAACATGCTCTAGATTTGGTTTCCGCCCGGACCACACCTCATAAGGTGTTTTGTCTCCCAATGCTTTCGTTGCCACACGGTTAAGGATATAAGTTGCATGTCGTGCTGCTTCTCCCCACAAAACCTTCGGAATCTCCATGCTACTTAACATGCTTCGTATCATCTCCACAACCGTGCGGTTACGCCTTTCGACAACGCCGTTTTGCTGTGGCGAATATGGTGCTGTAAAATGGTGTCTTAAGCCTGATTCGTCACAATACGCTTCAAATTGTTTTGAGAAAAACTCGCCTCCTCGGTCTGTTCGTAACACTTTCATCTTTTCACCCGTTTCATTCTCAACAAGCAAACGGAATTTTCGAAATACCCCTAATGCTTCATCCTTATCTTTTAACAAATATAACCACATCACACGACTGAAATCATCTACAAGTAACAGGAAACACCTGTTTCCAGATGGTGTAGAAGGCGTGATCGGACCACAAAGATCTGCATGTATCAGTTCTAATTTAGCCTTGGCTCTATAAAATGTGTGTGTAGGAAATGGATTTCGAGAGTGTTTACCATCTATACAACCTTTACACAGCTGTACAGGCTGCTCCACGTTGGGCAATCCCAATACAATCTTTTTCTCTGCCATCCTTTTAAGTGATTGAAAATTCACGTGCCCTAAGCGGGCATGCCACAACCATGATGTTTCTTCACTACTCCCTAGCAAACACTTTGGTTTTGCCTCATTTAGAATGATCTTGTAGAGACGGTTAGGGGATCTTTTTACTTTCATTAAGAGTCTTCCAGTTTTGTCACGAACCCATAAAAACGAACCTTTCATGAGAATCTCATCACCAGTCTCCGCTAATTGCCCCAAGCTTATTATATTGCTACATAGACTTGGGATAAAATACACCTCCTGTAGCACTCGTCTTTCATCTGTCTTACATTGAAAGACAATGGATCCTTTGCCTTCTATCCGCACCTTAGACGCATCTCCAAACCTTACGTAACCCCGAATACCTTCATCAAGTTCCTGAAACTTATCTTTGTCGCCTGTCATGTGGTTCGATGCCCCGTTATCCAGGTACCATACTTTCGTCCGGTTCTCTATATCTTTTGAACTCTTTAACTTTGGTACTACATGTTGTTCGTTCAGATACACTTCCTCTTGGGCTTCAACTGGTTGAAACTTAGCTAACAAAAGTGCTGGTTCATCTTCATCTTGGCCTTGGGTCAGATGCACCTCCTGATTCCTTTCCTTCCGTGGGTTCTTGGTTGGTACTTAGGCATATACCGTGAGCTCTGATACCAAATTGTGGGGTATACAGATAACCCCAGTACTAAAATAACAGAGAAAGAGAGAGATAATTTTAGGACAAACTTTTCTGAGTTTTATTTATGCTTTATCAAAAACGGGAAAACAACCTGCTACTTATCTAAACTTCATGCTAGAAATAAGGAAACAACTGCCCACGTGACTACTAAGCTACAAAGAGGGAAAATGGCCTACATGGCCTTTGATTACTTCAACCTGACTTACGTAAAAGTAAATAAAAATAATAGATACTCGAAATTACTTAATTGCCCCCCATGTCTTCTGGATTAACCCAACATTTATAAATACAAACATTATTATGTAACAAATTTGTTGTCATTTATTTACAGGTGGCAAAAATCAAACAGATGTTGCTGCCAGAGGGAAGAGATGGTCCTGTAAGACCTGTAGTACGGACATTTTACGACCATCTACAGGTAATTCTTTCTTCATTTAAAAGAAATTGTTTTTTTTTTTTTTTTTTTTTTTTTTAAAGTTGATAACTTTTTTTGAAAAGGGCAAAAAAAAAAGGATTTAGGGAAAAATGGCTTAATGGGTAATGATGTTTGTCTAGATAAAGTGTTGTATACATGAGATTTGTTTCTGTTTTAGATTGAATAAACCGTTTGAAGGAGACTAAATGACCATTTTGCCCTTGCATTCCAAAAATAAATTTCGTAACAACCATAAAAGCCTAAAATGCCTAAATTACCCTTCCACTACCAGAGATGCTCTTTATTTTGTTGAATTCCCCTTTTTACCCCCTTCAGAATGCTTGACTAAACTTAGCATTTCATCATTTTATTGATTTAGCCACTGAACTATTATTATAAGAAAAAATAAAAAGATTTTTTTTTTTATATTTATGCAGCCAATAAACGATGTAGATTTCCATCCTCACAATACTATTTTGATATCTGGGGCCAAAGATCACACAATAAAGTATGATCCTAAATCCATAACTGTTTAATCTTTTAATAAATAGCATCTCAAAGCCTATAAATTATCAATTACATTAATATTCACCACAATTCAGGTTTTTTGACTTTTCCAAGACAGTTGCAAAAAGAGCATTCAGGGTTATCCAGGTTTATTTCTTATCTTATCATAAAGCATAATTCATAATTCATCACAAACATATAATTTAAATTTCTTACAAATAATTTTTTTATTTTCTCATTCTTTAAATTTTTTTCAGGACACTCACAATGTTCGATCTGTATCTTTTCATCCTTCTGGAGATTTTCTTCTTGCAGGGACAGATCATCATGTCCCACATTTATATGACATCAATACTTTCCAGTGTTATCTCTCAGCAAATGTACAAGAAATCGGTGCCACAAGTGCAATAAATCAGGTACAACCAATAAACACATTTTAAAAAAAAAATAAAATAAACAATCGGTGTTTTTTTGTAGGTGAGATATTCATGTACAGGTGGCATGTATGTAACAGCTTCGAAAGATGGTGCTATTAGAATATGGGATGGGGTGAATAGTAATGTTGTTAGGTCTATACTTAGTGCACATGGGTCAGCTGAGGCCACTAGTGCAAATTTTACAAAAGATCAAAGGTAAAATATTTTTATTTTTATCATTTTATGTGAAAAACGACACATTATATTTGGGTTTTTTTTCCTTTTTTTATTTAGATATGTTCTTTCATGTGGAAAGGATTCATCTGTGAAGCTTTGGGAAGTTGGAACAGGGAGATTAGTGAAGCATTATCTTGGAGCTACACATACACAGTTGCGATGCCAGGTAAGCCGTTACAAAATGCTGACGTGTCAAATAAGTTTTTTGACTTGCTTGCTGACATGGACTTGTTGTCTTATATTCTTCAGGCTATTTTTAATGATACGGAAGAATTTGTATTGTGCATTGATGAACCTAGCAACGAGGTTGTTATTTTTTATGGTTTGATTTGAATTGAATATGATTTATAATAACTGATGTTATGTTTTTTGATATACAGATAGTTATATGGGATGCTGTTAGTGCAGAAAAAGTGGCAAGATGGCCTTCGAACCATGTGGGCGCACCAAGGTGGCTCGAACACTCACCCACTGAGCCAGCGTTTGTGTCATGTGGTATTGACCGGTCAATAAGATTTTGGAAGGAAACTCCTTAGTGGCTCGGTGACTTTGAGTTGGCTACATTGGTGAGTTGTAATCATGTGATAAACAAGAAATATGGGTCAAAGGTGATGTGATTTTGTGTCCATATAGATTTGATATGAGAAATGAATATTTGACACATGAAAATTTAAACCAAAAAAAGATTGATGTAAATTAATGAAGTTAATCTTGGACATTTAGATTGGTTCGACTCTTTTGAGTGTTTGGCAATGCCTTCATTCTTGACATGGTTTAAGATCTCCATCAGGAAAAGGTCTACAAATGTCGATTATTAGTTCAAATATTCACACCTTGTATTTCCCTTGAACTTCGTATCTTGTGATATATCGTAGCAATGTTGATGCCAAAGTCGTTAAGACTGGGATCATATGTATGATTGCTTTTAGCTTTGCAACATCAGGAATTGAGATCTTAAGATCCACCAAAAATGACATAATTGTTGGTTTAAAAATTAAATAGTAAACTCATGTTTTAGGAATCTGTAAAAATGAAAACATAGTTATAAATTGATGCGGACCACATAGATGATTTGGTTGAAGCTTTTATGGACAAGTGGAAGAAAGATAAACGGGCCAAAAGAGGCCAACTTGAAATGAACATAATTTTTGATCCGTAACGAATTTGGAGACGTGTGATAAATCGACAGGCCGAAGCTCCTAACAAGTCGACAAAAAGGGTCGACCCTCAAATCCCACTGTTTAGGCCCCCAAATATCAATTTTTCCTAATTTTCGATATTTTTCGTTTTTGTTTTATTCTGTTTTTTATGACAAAATAATTGTTTTCTTTATTTTCTGAATTTCTCTTTTCTTATTTAGAAGGTTATTTAATAGAACTTATTGTTGATATGAGTTTTCCAAGTTTGGTTGTACCTATCAAATTTAGCATCGTGCATTGTAAGTCATGAAAAACATCTTCAATTTCAGTAATAAACAAGTATTGATTTTCTCTCTATTTTTTGTTTCCGTTCTGTGTCATAAATTCATTTAAAGGCAAGACTAGATCTCGATCCCACGATCATACGATCTCGTATGCGATCTTTATAAAGGGTTCAATGTAAGCCTTGAAAGACATCTTGAATTTTAGTTAGGGCTGTCAAGTCGGGCAGTCGTGTCGTGTTTTTATTTGTTTTTGTCTGACACGACACGACACAACAAAGTTTTGTATAACACGAACACGACACTACACGATGTCGTGTTTTTTTTCATTAACACAAAAACGAACCAATTAAAACACGACAACTCGACACGACACGACATATCATATTACATAACTACTAGTGTATTTCATTCATACTTAAAGATATATAACACGATAAAAATGACAAACACGAAAAACCCGATAACCACATGCTTAATCGTGTTGATTTATGAACACGAACACGACACGACATCATGTTTTTTAATCTTGACACGAACACGAATTCAAATTTTGATTTCGTCCCGATTTCGTTTCGTTTCGTGTATTTTTGTCGTGTCGTGTCATAAATTGACACCCCTAATTTTAGTAATAAACAAGTATTGAGTTTCTCTCTATTTGTTGCTGCCTTTTGTTATGTGTTATAAATTCATTTAAATATAGAACCAAATCCCAATCTCAATCATGATCCTACGATCTCGTATGCGATCTTATATCAATACGATCTTTTACGTTTTTCAAATGTAGGATTGTAAGACCCTTCAATCAAGATTGAAATCTTGACAACGCTTGATTGATGCCATAACATAGTTAAGTCTCCATGTCTTGCCTTATCTTATGTGAATTCTCATTAACATCAAGCAATAATAGAGATTTGGCCATCCACACATAATCTAAATAGGTTTCCCTCCAAACAACAAAAATCAATGATTTCCGAATTTAATTAAATAGTAATTTTATAAAGACTGGAAGTAAATGAATAATCATAATCATTTAACTTATGTACACATACGGAATTTCGAGCTATGCTCGATACATAAAAATTCAAAGAGAATCCACCTTCTAACATTAAAGATAAGGTTCCTTAGCTTCCATGTTCAAATCATTTCCATTCGTTTAGTTTATTTCTTATCTCGAGATTGTATATGAAATCCTTATAGAGAACTTTAAATGCATACCATGGAACCATAATCAATCCACCATGTATTTAAACGGGAATGTTGACATCAAGTGATTCGTAAATTATATGAGTATGAAGATAACATTTATTTGTTGACCATTCGTTCAACTTACGGCAATCCAATTGGAAGTGCCATTTTTAGCGGAAAAATTACATCGGGGAGGACCCTTGAAATTGCTAGGAATCAAACTCGTACTTTTACTCGTTTTCTAATCCTTAGACTCTCCATCCTTAACATTTACCCTTCCTCTTTTTAGAGTAGTAGAGGTAGCATGGGCAAGTAGGCAACCTCAAGCTTTTTAACTTTAAGGCACTATTGTTATGTACACATAAATCAAGTTAATCCAACAGATCAAGAATACTAAAACTTACTTGGAGATCTGATCTTTATAGGCATGTTAAAAGACAATGATACTACGGAATAGTTTGACCAAAGAATAGATTTATTCTCGTTATGATACTTAATCTTCTTGGAAAGATTATGAGGCAGAATATTTGTGTTATAAGGATAGGTCTCTCATCTAATGAGAAAATCAATTGACAACACCCTAAAGTTACTTCCATCAAGTAACAATTCAAATTGATCGGAGTACCTATCGTGTCATCTTGACATAATAATACAAGCCATACATATATTGTGTCAAATCATGAACAAACTATTTGAATCTTCAACCTTGTAACAGACCAACTATTGCATCTTGTATCTATGTATCTATGATCTTCTTTTCGAATCTTGGACTGTGTTAATTTGGTCAAAAACTAAGGCTTTTGCATTCTGTTCCCTCATGAATCCATGAAAGACAATTAACCTCCTTCCATACATGTGGAATTTGAAAGTGGTTGTTGCAATGTTTGCCAATGGATAAAAACAATGTCTAGAGCAACAGGGAAACACTATCTTGGGTTTATTTTTTGATAAAAAAAAAACTAGGTGTTCAGTGTTCTAATGTTTGCCAAATAACAAAATGAAAAACAACAAGGGAAACATAATAAAATTCAATGATAAGATCATTGTACCGATTTATATTTCATATCACACCTTCAAAATCCCTCAATAAGCTCGCCTTTGAGCTTTCTTTGGCTTCTTCACAAAACTCAACCTGATCTGCTTAAGCCTTCTCCTCTTCCTAGCCATCTTTTCTGGTAATGTCTCCCGCTTCTTCTCCTTCACCATTTTTGGTTTCTTCATAAACCTTGGATCCAATTTATAAGCTTTCACTACAACTCCTACACCCTTACTTTCAGCTTCTTTAAAAAGAACATTCGCCTTTTCAACACGCCCATGAGCACAAAGCTTCCCCATCAATAGATCATAAGTCTTGATCCCAGGTTCACAACCATCTTTCTTCATCTTTGCAAAAACAGTCAACGCATGGTCAATCCTCTCAATTCCACACAGAATCTTGAGAAACTCATAGTAAGATTTCTTATCGAGTGCTTCACCAAATCCAGCAGATTTCATCTTATCGATCATCTCATCACCCTCTCCTGTTCTTGCAGCTTGATATAAACTCTTGATTAGAACAAGAAATGTTTTCTCATTTGGATGACACCCCCATTCACCCATTCGATCAAACAAATTCATTGCTTCTTCAGTCTTACGAATTTTGCAAAGATTATTAATCAAGACGTTGAAAGTTTCCACGTTTCTTGGAACACCAGCCACATCCATATCGATCAATACTTTTTCTGCTTCGAATTGTAAGCGAAAGGGATCTTTCTTCCTACAAAGCTTACACACACAATCAAGAATGGCGTTATATGCCACTGGACCGATTTCAAACCCTCCTCTATACATCTCTTGTGATAACCTCCGAGCTTCATCAAGCTTTCCATCAACACACCAACCTTTAATCAATGTATCACAGATGAATTCATCTGGGAAAAACTCATTCGCGACATTTGTAACCATTTTCTCAGCGTAACTAGCAAATCCATGTTCACATAACTTAGACACGATGAATTTCAGCGAATCCATATTCCTCACGAAGGCGTAATCACTCTCCATTTTATCAAAAAATGCAACCGCCTGCGTCGGTCGACCAGCTCTAACCAAACGATCGATGGATGATTCAAATGTCTTAACGCCCGAAATACCTTTGCTGGCTACAAGAAGTTCGTGGGTTGCCTTGAAATCCTTACGCCGACCAAAGTAATCGATGAAATAAGCCAAAGTTTCGTCAGTTAGCTTAAAGTCAGTTCTTGTGGATACCCATTTATGGAAATCGAGTGCTGTGCGTCCCGATTCCGGGGAGAGATTGAGTGCAGTGAGAATAATATTAGAGGTGAGAGTGATATGAGAGAAGCTTAGGTCAAGGCGATGAGGGAGAGGGAGAGATTGCTCATTTGGGTCTTTGAGGAGCTCATACGAGAGAGATTGTGCAATGTCTTGTGAATCTTCAGGTGGGGTTTCGATTTGGGTTTGGGAAGAGAAGAATTTAGAGAACGGGGGAAAAGGTGTAAAAAGAGAGTAGGGTTTAGAGAGCGAGGGTTTATGGGGGTGGAGAAAATGGTGGATTGATCGCAGTGGTGGCGGCGGCGGTGGAGGTGGAAGTGATGAAGAGAAGTACCGACGGCGGAGCAGGATCCGAAGATGAGCCGCCATTAACGGCGGAGACGGTCTAGGCATCGCTGTTTCAGAGCAGGAGAAAGGAAAAAAGAGGAGAGCTTTGTGTAATTCAAGATTTTAAGATCGTTCTTCGAAACCTAAAACGACTTGACCCGGATTATTTCATCCGACCCGAAAGTTAAATCCGGGTTGTGTATATTGTTATGTAGAAAGACGACACTACCCAAGTACCCGACTTTTGGACTTGTTATTTTTCCATAATTTTAGAGGGTATAAGAGTCTTTTTGCATCTAAATAATATGAGAGGCATATAAGTAAGTGGATAGAATGAGAGAGATACGATATATGTAGGATGATGTGGTTGCCATAAAATCAAGAGACTTCATCTAGTTCCTGGGTTTTTTGGCCAAAAAATCAAAAAAAGGTACAAATTATGAATTTTTTCTTTGTAATTCTTCTTTACCCATTTCATGTATGAATGTGTTCTTATGTTTTAATTTTTATCCATCCAATAGGTTGTTCCAAATTAGTTAATTTCACTCCCAATTTGTTAAGTAGAATAGTGGATTATCTGATTTTGGGGAAATGCATTAGCGAAAATTGCATATTTGTTGTGGTTGAGTGAGTGATATTAGATCATCTCCTCATTATGTTTAAAATTGAAGAATTATGTAAATTTGTTATTCGAGAACAGAAAGAGCAATACATTGCAAAAGAAACTCCAATTTATGTATCTGTATATGTATCAATGAGAAGTAACACTACGTTACCTTCGTTATAGCGTCATGAGTCTGTCTATTACCCTGTATCTTTTCCATTTTGTTATGATGAAGTTCCCAATGCCCACCTGGTGTTCGATGAAAGTCCTGAATGAAAGTACCTTGATAATGCACATGTTATCGTATTTATTTTACATTTGAAAAACCCAAATCTTGGATATTGGTTTGTTGTGCAATGTGCAGAGCAAACCAAAGACAATGTTGTCTTTGCAACAGTTACCATGTATTCATCTGAATACAAACAGTCGCTTCCAAAGAGGCGTGCCTTTTGTTGTTAGAGCAGAGCAAATATCGTCCCCTTCAACCACTCTCCAAGGTACACATCTGTAGAGAGATATTTTAACCTGGTTATTTATTTATTTATTTATTTTTTATTTTTTACAGATAAAACAGGGAGGCGCCAACTACTTGCCACTGGGGTAACAATAGTGCCTTGGTTTCTTTTGTCATACCAGAAATCAACAGCATGTACGTATTCTTCCATGCTGATTAATGATTATGATTTATTTGGCCTAAAGCTGATAGATATTTGTTTGTCTGAATGATTAAATAATTCATGGGTTTCTAAGAGTAAACTTTTGATATGGCTCTCAGTTGCTGCAGAAAATGCAAAGGGATTTTTACCTGTCACTGATAAGAGTGATGGATACTCATTTATCTATCCCTTTGGATGGCAGGCTTGATTCTTTTTCTTTTTCTTTTTTCTTTTTCTTTTACTTCCTCATTTCTATAAATCTGTTTGGTGAAAAACATTAATGAAATGCTCTTCAATTTCCTTTTTTCATTGAAGCAGGAGGTTGTTATTGAAGGGCAAGACAAGGTTTTTAAAGATGTTATTGAACCTCTAGAAAATGTAAGTGTTACTGTGTTCCCTACAAACAAAGAGGACATAAGAGACCTTGGTTCCCCACAAGAGGTTGCTGCAGCTTTAATTAAGAAGGTTCTTGCTCCCCCATCACAAAAGACCAAGCTACTTACTGCAGCCGAGGTTATATCCGTAATTTTATCTCACATTTCTCCATTATTAATTTTAATGGTTTCTTAAATTTATCACCATTTTCATTTTCATTTCGCAGCATGACGTGGATGGGAAAGCTTATTACACCTTTGAATTTGTGGCTCAAGCCCCAAACTTCACTCGCCATGCTCTCAGTACTATCGTCATCGCAAACGGTATATATAAATATTTACACATTTTCTCCCCTTCAGTCACAGTCACAGTCATAGTCACAGTCTGTCTGTTCTTTTTTGGCAGGGAAGTTTTACACTTTGACAACGGGGGCAAACGAGAGAAGATGGGGGAAGATGAAAGACAAATTAAACACCGTTGTTGATTCCTTCAAAATCTTTAATGTCTAAGACATTCACTCATTGTTTTCAACTTCCTAGCTAACACTACAGGCTAGCCCAATTCCATATATATAGTTGAGCATTTTGTGTCTTGATTCTTGAGTGATTGCATTTTCATTTAATTTCAAAGATGTGTGTTTATATTTATAGTCCGTTAATGTGAAGGAAAAGTTATTATTTACGATTTGTCTTGAATTTTCGTTGCTTTTGTTATTAGTTAACCAACTTTTATATGAAAAAAAGTTGCGTTTGGTAAAACAGTTAACTGTTACCCATTTGCAGCTTGTACATCGTCTTACAATAAAAGGGCTTTTGGATTTGGTTCCCCTATGTACCACCAACTAGGGTGTAATCGAGTCGAGTCGAGTCGGTTACTGCCAAGCTCGAAAGACTCAAGCCTTAATTTTCAAGCTTGAACTTGATAAAGTAATCGACACTTTCGAGCATTGTTCGACTTGACTAGATTAATTATTAAATAAATAAAATAACATTAAATTGCAATAGAAATATGAATAAGCTTGCAAGCTCGATTCAACTCTATTATATGAAATATGAATAAAATAAGAGACAAAAGTGTAAATATGGCTCAGCTCGATTAAGCTCGTGAGCTTCACGAGCCAAGCATTCCAATACCTGAACTTGATTCGATAGTATACTTGAGTAGCTTGAGCTTGAACTCGACTTGACTTGAACTGAATCAATTTCAAGTAATTTTCGAGTCGGTCTTGAGTATCTCGGGAGTTGACTCGACTCGATTACAACCATACTAACAACTTTTATTATAACAAATAAGCCTAATCGAGGAGATGTTAGATGTTAAAATTATAAAAAGAGATATCTAACATTTAGTTACATTTTTTGGAACGACATAATTTTATTAGAAAGAAGTTAGAAAAGACTAGTTACAAAGAAGTAAAAACTAAGGTTGGGTTTTGCAACCAAGAAACCCACAACAACTTAGCTTTTTTGCACCTATTAGAAATCCAAAAAAATAATTAGTTTACAACATCATAAAAAATAACAGATTTCCTAAGTGCGCTCATCCCAAAAATTAAGAAATTCTGAAAATTCCAAATACAATAGAAAGTAGTCAATACCGCTGCATCAAACGCCTTCCACTGGCCTTCGACCAACTGAACTGAGCCAGAGCCAAACTAGGAGACTAAACCGAGTCAGACTAGGAGACTAAAGAATGAAGAGAAATGGGATTAATGAGTTGAATCCCACACCAGATCGCAATACGAGCCCACAACTCCACCAACTCTCAACAATCGGAAAACAAATGATGGATCTTCTCCAATGAAAATGAGAAACTGGATACATAATTGACTCCATCAATTTGCAATTTGAAGATTGGACTTAAATATGATTGTACCAATTGCATACCTTATAAGCAATCATGATATATGATGGGGGAAATGACATTGTAGCCCTACAATGTTTTCGAAATTTGTCTAATCAGTCCCTAAACTTATTTTATGGCTTTATAGGGGGATAAATGACTTATTTCACGTTTAAATAGTCCTTTTGGGAATTCCGAAGGGTAAACCGGTTACCCATTGTCACTTAGATAATACTCTTGACCCACTTCCTTGAACTACTTCTCGTCATCCGCTTCCCCTTTTATCTTCTCAATTAATGAAATACATCATATGACATGTGTGTGTACATCGAGTGTGTGTATTGTGTGGTTGTGGTTGTCCAAAAGGACACCACAGGATGGGGATGAAAGCATAAATCACAAACATGGTTGGTATAACATCCACTCCAGGTAAATGATTCATTTATGTTTCGGCAATTAAAGAAGTAAAATGTGGGTTTTGTAATGACCACGATGTGGTAGAAGATACACCACGACGTGGTCATGACCTTATGAAACACACATCATTCTTGTGCACCACGATGTAGCAAGGTTATGGCCACAGTGTGGTGGCCGCTAGAGTGTAAACCCTAATTTTCTGGGTTTTGGTCTTTATTTAAGGGATTTGAAGGGTAGGGTTGTAGGTTACCATTTTGTCGATTGGATTGGTGCGGAAATATAATATCAAGAAGATAATCGTATGAACAATGAAGAACATAATATGTGAGTACAACTGTAGTGGATAGATAGAGATATACAAAATATTACACGAACAACTCTCAGGGATGGGGAGAATCCCCATCCAAAACTCTCTCTAAACTAATGTCTACATAGTGAACACTTACTTACAAATGACCATCACATCCACTTTATATACTAGTGGGGAGAATATGCTTTTCATACAAGGGAATAATTTAACGTAATAAACACTCATCATTGTAGAGCATTTTCCTGCTCCAACAATCTCCCCCTAAATGCTCGGAAATGGTGAGGGTAAAGCAGTGAGAAAAGACAGAACATCCGATGGGTAGGTCCGGTAGGTCTGGTGCTGAAGTGTCTCGGAAAAGTTGAAGCTGTCAATCTCGAAATTTGGCAATGGAATCTCTATCATCAAGGAACATACAGAGGAACCCAATCTCTGAATAAAAATATGAAATCCCAATCTTCGAATTTGATCAATCCCTAAAAACTAATCATGTTTATAGTCTCCCCCTCGACTGTTGAACCGAAGAGCCCAATCTCTGAATAAAAATACCGAACTAAAGTGATAATGCACCAAATAATATATGATAACCTACTAAAAATGTGAAGCATCCAAAAATAAAGTCCAAATGATAAATAATGTGAATCTGAAGACATGGTCTAACAATGCCAAAAATTTGATCGGAAAATCAAAAATAAGTGTCACGTCACATTGCCAAAATAATCTTCTTCTTCAACGTATCACAAATCCAAACTCGAGAAATCATAAGATCTGATCTGAATGATAACACAAATGAGACATCCCAAAATGTAGAGTCTGAAGATAAATAATCGTAATCCGAAGAATATATAGTAATGCCAAAAATTCGATCTGTAAAGATAAAAAATCAGTGCCACATCACACTACTAAATCGATCTCCGTCTTCAAATGTCTCTAACTCAAAAATCCAATAATAAAATAGAATGGATGCTCATGATTCTCCCTTATTTTCGAACGACCATGCAATAAAGATACAAATAATCATGAAACCAAGCAAGAGAATACGTCGGATATGATGGAGCATCGCGCAATCCCCCTTGATGTGAGGATCTACCAGTAAAAACGAGGATATTATTTTTGGGTTATGAGTAGACTTGGTGATGTATTGCCGAACTTAACAAACACTGTAGAATATGTATGATAAACCCACTTCTGAAGAACAATAATGCTGATAACCGAAATGCAAACCCGAACTCCCAAATAATGGTCTGAAGGGAGTATAAATGCAAACCTCGGAAAAGATCCAAACTTCGAAAAATCTGTGGATCCGAGTCTATGACGCATAAAAATCTGAGGTTGCAAATGCGAGTAGCTCAGAAAGAGAAAGAGCACACAAATAATAATCTATGAATCAAATTGTGTCTTCACTCTTAATTAGCAAGAAGAATGAAGTCATGAACCATAGAATAAAATTGGTGTTAAAAAAAATTGGTTTTACAAAAAAAAATTGTTTTAATAAAATAATTGGTATTAAAAAAATAATTGGTATTAAAAGAAAAATGAAAGAATTAATTGGGTAAAAATAAAATGGAAATTGGTTTTTATAAAAAAGGCTTTAAAAAGAACAAAAAATTCAGAATATATGCGAAAGGATTCGGAATTGAAACAAATGTTGGAAATGGATTAGAGAGTGAATCCACATTAGAGATGTGAATCCGAAATGAAGAAATGGATTGAAGGTGGATCCATAATAAGGTGTGAATCCGAAATGGATAGGTCCGAAATGGGTATGGCAATATGGATCTCGGAAATGGATTCACAATGTGGATCTATAAGGGCTTGGTGTGTCAGAACTTAGATAGGGTAGATGTGCTGGATCCGAAATGAAAATAATAAAAGGTCCAAAATGGGTATGAGGGTCCGAAATCAAAAGGAAGATGGGTTGAGTTTTGGATTCGAAATCTTGGAATATGAATTCACAATGTGGATCCATATTGTGACTTGGTCTCAGAATTAAAATCGATGGGACAAAAAGATTTGAGGTGGCAATGTTAAATTGGTGAAACAAGGTGCTGGTGGGGTCATATGGAAAGTCTCAGAACAGGTAGTCATCTCGGAGTTGAAGTTCACATGCGACAAAAGTAATAACAAGTGGGACAAGAGCTGACCTTTTAGTGGGTGTTGAAAAATGATGTCTCCACTGTCCCATAAAATTTGATGCGTTTGGTAGTAGGATGCGTCTGATGGGCTGACAAAAAACAAGTTGGTCGGTTGAGTTGGAAGTCTCTAACTACTGTTTGATGTGGGACCCGGTTGGAAAATAGAGTGAGTCTTTGCATTGTTTGACTTTGGATGTGGCTAGCTATCAGAAAATCGAGAAAGGTGAGTAGAAACACATGAGGAGACAGGTCTCCATGGAGGTGGGGCCGACCACTGCTGGCTTTGGCTTCGTCTTTAAAGCATTGTGAGACCCGGCTGGTGAGATGGCGTGAGATGAATAGAAAGTGAACGTCACACGCTAGCACTGAGATGTTTTTTGTTGTACCACATGATAAAGAGATGCTTTCGATCAAAGCTTCAAACACTTGTACAACCAACAAATGTCACTTGTAATCTAAGAATTTTTGAACCCAAACACACTAAAAGCCATGTCATCTCGGAAAATGATCTTCCTAACTCCTTTTCATTTCGGAAAATACATGCATCTAAGCATTGTATCACAACTAAATTACTTGTACATTCCAAAATGAATAACTAAAATCTCTAAAAATCACATAGTCCGAACTCATAACCATCTGTTCAATCTTTTACCCAATAACCATATTTTTTTCTTTTTCTAAACACATTTTTGCATGGGATAACAAGATCAAACACCACTTTTTTTTAAAAGAAACTACATTTTTTTCAGCACAAAATGTTATTCTTCATAAACTCAGATTTAACAGCAGCAAAATGTAATGAACAGTAGCAGCAAGATATTTATTTTTCTAGCAACATCACCAACAAAATAGTAAATAACTCACAAAAGATTTTTCAGTTGCAAAGGCTGAACAATGCTTCATAAATGAAGAAAATCTTCAAGATAATAAACCAATCGGGATCATTCCCATGAACTAATCATGAGATCTTCATGGTTACGCTCTGATACCACTTGTAGGTTCCCATTTTGTCGATTGGATTGGTGTTGAAATATAATATCAAGAAGATAATCATATGAATAATGAATAACATAATATGTGAGTAAAACTGTAGTGGATAGATAGAGAGATACAAAATATTACAAGAACAACTGTCATGGATGGGGAGAATGCCCACCCAAAACTCTCTCTAAACTAATGTCTACATAGTGAACACTTACTTACAAATGACCCTTACCTCCACTTTATATACTAATGGAGGGAATATGCTTTTAATACAAGGGAATATTCTAACCTAATAAACACTCATCATTGTCGAGCATTTTCATGCTCCAACAATCTCCCCCTAAATGCTCAGAAATGGTGAGGGTAAGGCATTGATAAAAGACAAAACACCCGACGAGCAGGTCCGGTAGGTCTGGTGCTGAAGTGTCTCGGAAAAGCTAAAGTTGTCAATCTCGAAATTTGGCAATGGAATCTCTATCATCAAGGAACATACAGAGGAACCTAATATCTAAATAAAAATATGAAATCCCAATCTTCGAATGTGACCAGTCCCCAAAAACTAATCATGTTCATAGTCTCCCTCTCGACTGTTGAATTGAAGAGCCCAATATCAAATCACACAATGTCTTCAATATACCGAACTCAAGTGATAATGCACCAATTAATATCTGATAACCTGCTAAAAATGTGAAGCATCCAAAAATAAAGTCCAAATGATAAATAATGTGAATCTGAGGACATGGTCTAGCAATGCCAAAAATGTGATCGGAAAATCAAAAATAAGTGTCACGTCATGTTGCCAAAATAATATTCATCTTCAAAGTATCACAAATCCAAACTCGAGAAATCATAAGATCTGATCTGAATGCTAACACAAATGAGATTTCACACCCCGAAACCGTGATGGCAGAATCGTTCCAGGGTGGAGGACATCATGCGTAATATCACAACAATTGTATAATAGCAAGCATAGTAAACACAACCAAACATTGAATACATATGTGTAAAGCTTTACATTGTTTAATACATAGTTTTTTATTCATAGTAAAAGTAAATAGACAGACGCGACTCTAAATCTTCGTCTTCTCCGAACTCCTGGAAGTACCTGTCTACTAATTCCCTGAGAATACAAGCAGTTTTGAAAGAATATCAGCATAAAGCTGGTGAGTTCATAAGCATTTTAGTTTTAGTGAGAAAATTTTCTTTGAATACATTTGAAAAGTGTTCTTCAAGAAAATCCTGTATTTTCTTATGAAAAGCGGTCTTGAAAGAGTGTCTATTAGTAGAAAATAAACCATCAGTTTTAGAAAAACATGTTATCCGTCCTAGAGGTAGAGATGCCACTTTAGAAGTCCTTGATTTCTAACAACATATATAAAAGTAGTTTTATTACTTAAAATAAAACAAATGAAGAAGAGAGTCCGTAAACAAAGTTAGTTTATACTTATTTGCGAGTCGTATAACCATACTTAATATGACTGAGAGACCTTTATAACGTTCTTCAGGAGTTAAGCTAAATGACATTTGTTCACCACATGCGTGCCCGCCTAACTGTAACTAGCAGTTCTGGTGTGGGATTGTCAGTCCCGAATAGATCTATTCACAAATCTCACGCTCTCCATCCAGGAGACTCTGGTTATACTAAAGGATTTATCACTATACACCTAAGGGTACAGTATTAAAGTAGCGCCTCACAATTCTGTATAATCTAGTTTACTAGCGAGAAATCAGCATAAAACGGTAATTATCCTTGAATAAATGTACTTTAATTTTTGAGAAAAACATATATCATAAACTAAATCTGCCATAGTTTATACATATTCTTTTTATGAAATCTGATTAAGTAGAGATGCCTAGAGGGTTATCCCAAACTATACCCGTTATAGTTTATTAGAGTTGATATAGAACTGCTTTGTAAAAACCTCTCTGAAAGCTATGAAGTTAGATTTCCAAAATAGTAGTTTCCCTTATGCTCAACATATTACAAAAAGAGATAAAATATCCGAAAATGTTATTAAACGTGGAAATCATTGGACTGCATTAATAAGTTTAAAACTTAATAAAATACTTTGAATTTGGCTTTTATCCCCCCTGAAAACATTAAAAACACGGAAAATGTAGGGGTATGAACTCACTGTTTGACGGATGATTCGAGCGGATGATCGGTTACGAGTGTTGAGTGTCAATTGAGGTTTCGCACTCAAGTGGATCCTAGTAACATATAATAGCACATATATGTATTAGATTTAGGTATTACATGAAAAAACATGACGGGAAACCACCCTAAAGACTTGGAAATGCTTGTCGGGACCTTATGTGATCAAACAAAGGAGGTGTATGGTCATTAGGGTATGTGTGCGGCCAGGGTGTGTGGCCAGGCTGTGTGTGCGGTTGCACACAGGAGTGTGCGGCCGGACAGAGGGTGTGTGTGCGGCTGCACATGGGAGTGTGCGGCCGTACACTCTTCGTTTATGCTCCAAACGTCGATTTTCAAGTGTTTCAAGGCTCAAACCAAGTCCAATTAAGAGATAGAGGGCCAAAACTCTCACTTTGGAGGGTTTTTGAGGTGTGTACAGCCACCTTATGAAGGTGTGCGGCCGTACACCTTCAAGTGATGAAGAACACGAAGAACATGAAGAGTTTCGGGCTTAGATTTAGGTGTTTTACCTGTATAACAAGCTAAATGATGAAATTCTTCACGTTTCTGAGGCCCTTAGAGTGTTCTTGGATGAAGTTTTTAGAGAGAGAAAGTAGAGTGTAGTCAAATGAAAGGAATGAGTGAAGGGGTCACCTTATATAAATAAGGATGAGTGTGCGACTGGAGGATGGGTGTGCGGCCACACACTCGTGTGTGCGGCCATACACTCGGGTGTGCAGCCACACACTCTTGTGTGCAACCATACACTCGGGTGTGCGGCCACACACTCATGTATGCAGCCATACAATCGGGTGTGCAGCCACACACTCATGTGTGCAGCCATACACTCGGGTGTGCGGCCACACACTCGTGTGTGCAGCCATACACTCGGGTGTGCGGCCACACACTCCTTTTGATGGAGTGTTTGGCCTATTTGCAACCCTAAATCTTAAACCAATCCATCCCTAATTCAAACTTTGGTTGTACTTAAGGCTTTAAATGCTTAAATGAGCCCTTAATCAATGCTAGGAGTTAACAGAAATGAGTTTAAATTAGACTAACTGACTAGATGTACCGGGTAGAAGTTTTCAGGTTGTCACATCATCGCCCCCATTAGAGGGAATTTCGTCCTGAAATTCAAGAATAAGAATATAGCTCATGGCCTTGGAAAAGATGGAGGTACTTAAGGTTCATGGGAATTACAAATGTCTCATCAGACCGACACTTCTTTAGATTTGATATGTGGGAGGTGGAATGGAATTTGCTAAGTTCTCGAGGTAACTGGAGTTCATACGTTTACTGGACCGACCCTAGAAAGGATCTCGGACGGTCCAACGTATCTTGGATTTAGCTTTCTACGCTTTTTGCAGCGTATCTGGCCTTTCCAGGGTGAGATCTTCAAGGGACACGTCCACCAATTTCCGGGCTCCTGAGGGTGCTGTTGGGGACTTAACTCTTGACTAGATACGTGTCGCCTACCTCAGCCCAACACAGAGGGGAGTTGTACTTACGACCATAGAGGGCTTCGAACGGTGCGACCTCGATACTGGAAAGGTCGCCGTTGCTTCAAGAAAGTTCGATTAAGGGTAGATGTGTGTCCCATGACACATCTTCAATTATCTGGATGGTTCTCTTACTTTGTCCTTCTCTTTGTGGATGATACTCTTTGTATGAATACTTTTGGATTTTGAAGAGAGATGAATTCTTTGAAGTTCACATCTGGTTGTCGTCACGAGCGACGTGAGTTTCGCGATTGAACGATTTAAGACAAAAGGGTTTGGTATAACATAGACTTAGTCGAACTAAGCAGGACGACGTCGTAGAGTCGCGCGTTTAGTTAGCTTGGAAGGATCGCTTTGTTAGAACATTGATGCCCCGAGGTGAATGTCTCTGGTGTTTTCTGTGTTTGATTCGAGGTTAATAGGTACTACTAACACGAGGGTTCTGATGTTTTGAAACTATGAAATTTCATGAAATGGTTCTTACTAGATCTCTCTATGATCGTTTGGTGCATACAAGTCGTGTATAACTATGAATGACCCTAGCGTACTCACTTAAGCTATCATGATTTGCTTAGTAGGGCTTTAAACCTTATAAGGATTAAGTGATTCAATCTGGACGAGAATGTAATCACAATTATGAACAATTATTGGGGTTTTAAATAATGTATCAAAACAAGGCAGGGTCCTTCGATGCTCCCTTCTTCACTGAGGTCAGACTCCTCCGGTTTCCTCATTGTTCTTTTCTGTTGGGTAGTCTATTGTGAAGTGTCCCATTTCGCCATATGTACCACACACTTGAACTATGCTAGCGTCGGTAGTGGAGGTGATGTGTTGAGTCGGGGTATTCGCGTAGCGAGCTTTCTGACCATCCTTAGCCCCTGGACAATTTCTTTTGAAATGTCCGGGTTCGCCACAATTGTAGTAAACCTGACCCACCTTTTCCCTAGAAATCAAAGCGTTTGACGGTGCTAGTGCTCTACAGTAACGAGCGGTGTGTCCTTGCCTGTTGCAGTTCTTACATTTCGATTCACAACATTTTCCTACATGGTGGAAGTTGCATTCCTCACAATTTGGAAGTTTTCCAGCATATCGTTGCACTGATGTTGGCACCGGTCTGGCGGATGTTGTGGTTGTAGGAGTTATCACGGGTTGTTGTCTCTTGGCAAGTTTCTGAGACAACTTGCGCTCCTTCTTGTTCCAGAATTTTCGTTTGGTGCTCTTAGGTTTGGGAGTTGGAGTGTCCTCCTGGATAAGCCCTTGTTGGTTTCCTGATGTGTTGCTACAGTTCGAGATGTGGAAACTGTTCCCATTCCCACTTGGGTTGTAAGCGTTAAGAATAGCTAGGGCGGCCGCTACGGCTGCTGTGACAGTACCTTGGAACGTAGCTGAGTCCATCTGAAGGACTGGTGTCTTATTGATGGGTTGGGTACGTTCCTTCGGAGGCATGATTCTGCTACATGTCAAAAAAGAAGCTTGTGAGCAACAATGGTTGCCTCTGGATGTATCCTAAATGTTCATCTATGCATTGGGATTTTCCGCATTGCTATCTGACTCTCATTGATTCGACCCACATCCCCATGATATGGTCTTAGAAAGAATAGAAAACGAACTGAACACAACAAAGTTCACATAAAATAAGTTTATGGACTCCTGGTTGCTCAGCTCCTTGGGCTGGCTGAGTAACTCTTACATTTTCGTCAGCTCTTGATGATATGGATATTTGGCTATAAGGGTAGCTCCGAGGATAAAGTTAACACAGGATTCAACTTGGCACTCGGAAGAAATCCTTGGAATGTCTTTGGGGAAGACATCGGGAAAATTGCAGACTTCAAAGATGCTCTTGAGGTCTTTAACTTCTTGCGTCTTATTGACAACATGAACCAGAAATGCATAGGATTCCTTCTGTAGATGCTCCTAGGCTTCGACGCATGAAATGATACTAAGGTTCAAATAGACTTATCACTGAAACCAATGAGGACTCCGTCTGAAGGAAGATTGAGATGAATCGCTTTCTCGAAGCAAAGGTCATCGGCACGATGGGAGACTCGGTCGTCCTATGCCGATTAGGACATTGAAGCTTTTCATGGAGACTGATATGAAATTGATGGGGAAAAGGAATAATCGTCTAAGCACATCTTATGATTCATGTTTTGAGGACAAAACAGTGATGGGACCTTGATAAAGTTGCTCAATTTGAATGCCACTTCTCCAAGATATACTTTTGACAATGATAATCTTTGACTGAAATATAATAGTTGCCACCATTGTCGATATTAAGATTACACAGAGTTTGGAAAATTTGACCTAGGAGTAGGTCTACAACATACAAACAGAGGAACAATTTGACAACATAAAGAACTAGTGAATCAGTACTTGCAAGACAGGAATGTTTACAGGGAAAAGAGTTACTTAGAGCATAAGTATGAAAGCTATCCTTTAAACCAAAAGAAGGATGAGTAGAATATCTCCTACTTCCGACGGGCATTCCTCGGACGGAACCTTAAGTTAGCTAGCTGGCGTTCCATGTTAAGCAGGTGGCTCTCGTATACTGATTGGCATGTGTAGCACCTGGTTCTTGGTACATATTAATTCTTTAAAATATTTTTCATTTTGGCCTTGGACTCGGCGAGTTGAAGGACCAACTCGCCGAGTAAAAGCGGGATGAGAAACGGGGTTTAAGTAGTGGACTTGACGAGTCGGGTCCCGGACTCGGCGAAAACCCTAATATGAGGGTTTTCACCCTATTTAAACACCTTAACTCGGCCTCCTTCGTCCCATTTGCTCCCAGAAGACCCCCCATAGCAAACCCTAGCCGTTATTGAAGTAATCTAAGGCATTTGGAGTGATTTTGGTGCTTTTGTGACCCAAGGAAGGAAGGAAAAGCTTGAAGGATCAAGAAGAGGCTAAAAGGATCCGATTCTGACCATCATTTGCAGTCTATAGAAGGTATAAAGTCTATACTGTCACACCCCGAAACCTAAGGCGGAAACATTCCGGGGCGGAGGACGTCATGAATATCGCAACCAATGTACATAGTAAGCATAGTAAACACAAAACATTACATTAAATAGAAATATTTACATTGTTTGAAAAACAAAGAGTTACAAAGGTTATACATATATATCATATGAACAAAAGTTAAGACGAGACTTCTATACGCTCCGTCTTCTCCAAAAGATCGCGATGTACCTGTCTAATGTGGACCTGAGAATACAAGCAGTTTGAAAATCAACATAAAGCTGGTGAGTTCATAAGCGGTTTAGTTTTGAAAAGAATGAGTTCCTTTTTGGTTTTCTGAAAAAGACGTTATTCAAGAAAATCCCATATTTTCTTATGAAAACAGTTTAGTTATTATTCGTTACACGATTACGATTTTTATCACAGGAAAATCCCATATTTTCCTATTAGTTTAGTTTTCCATTCGTTACACCATTCGTTTACTAGTTGTTATGTTATCCAAGGAAAATCCCATATTTTCCAAAACATTGTGGTTAATTCTTAGTTCGGATTTCGATGTACTAGTATCTACCATACTTATAGTATTAGTTAGGTATTCTGATATCTTAGTTACACTACATTCGAATGTCGATTACCTACTATACTTAGTTGTATTTTCGAATATTTGGGTACACTCAGAAACGTACATTAACTGTATATTCGATGTTCTGGTGATTTCCAAAAGAGTACATTAGACGTATCTTCGAAACTCTGTCGACATCCAAAGGCATATGTTTTCGAAACTCAGTCGATGTCCAGAGGCGTACTTTCGAATTAATTTCGAAACTCTGGTGACACTCAAGGCATACACTAACTGTATTTTCGAAGTCTTGGCATCATCCAAAGGCGTGCTTTCGTATTCGTATTCGTATTCCTATTCCTATTCCTACTCCTGTTTGTATTCATATTCGTATTCGTACTCCTATTAGTATTCGTATTCGTATTCGTATTCGTATTCGTATATCTATTCCTATTCCTATTCGTATTCGTATATCTATTCCTATTCCCATTCGTATTCGTTCTGTTTCTAACTGTGTGTTATTATCCCTTCGCGGATCTACAGGGAGTTATATCAAGAACACTTTAATGCTTTAAGATTCATGCTTTTAAAAATAATATTGAAATTCATTTATGAAATATAAAATATAACATTTTAAAACGAGCTTCACAAATAACATGACGGTTTACTCTGCAAGTTGAACGATTGGTTATTACAGTTTTCCGTGTTAAAAGTATAAGAAATATGAAATAGATCAAATGAAGTCATAAGTTTGAGTACAAGTTTTCCTTGTAATTTTGCTTGTATTCCCCCTGAAAACATTGGAAAAACATTGAAAAAGGGTAGGGGTATGAACTCACCGATTGGAGAATGTGCCTGATTGGATGCTAAACGTTAGTTCGGGGCTTGAACGCACATGAGGTTCCTATTTAATATGAAAGGATACATATTTGTATCTAATTAGGATTTGAACTAAAATTTAGATATGATTATACACTCCAAGACGCGAAAACACTTCATTACAAGTGTTTGGAGTGACCCGGGTGACATCTATGGACATATATGGCTTGGATATGGAGTTTACTCTTCAAGAGTAAACTCATAAGAGGGTTTACGGCCCTAAGAACCCACTCCCCATGAGTTTACGGATGTAAACTCATGGTAGGGTGTTCTATGGTGCTAAATGGCCTTATATCACTTGGGAAAATTAGCTAGGATCAAATCTAGGGCATTGGAATGGATTAAACTCACATATAGACCATTTAATGGAGTTTACGGCAGTAAACTAGGAGTTTACGGCCGTAAACTCCCCCACACTCAATCCCTTGATGTTTTGGTGGTCCTAGGTCATTACAATGCACATAGGAAGGTTCTAGGGTTGATTCCATGGCTTAGGAAGTGTTTGGGACTTGAATTGACCTTGGAAAAGTAGTTTACGGTCTATGAAGATGTTCTTGGGAGTTTACTACCTTAAACACATGAGTTTACAACCGTAAAATCATGTTTGTCCAAGATTCATGGGTTTTGGTGGTTGAAAGTCAAGCATACTAAGTTCTAGACCCATTTCTAAACCATACAAGGTGTTAAGGGCACTTTAACACCCATTGGATGAGTTTAAGGTCTAAGGAGATTAGTTTACGGTCCAAGAATGTTCTTGGGCCGTAAACTCAATGTAACACCGAAAATTTTAAAATAATTTTCACAATTTATAAAAACATTTCTCATTAATTTTTCATAAAACATCAGGTTTAAATCTCAATTCACATTACACAAAATCCCAAGATCAATGTAAATATATCAAAGTCCCCTGCGTGTGTACAGATCAAGCCGGCGCCTTCCCACGGTCATCGCTAGTACCTGAAACAACAACACTAACACTGTAAGCACGAAGCTTAGTGAGTTCCCCAAAATACCACATAAACACATATTAGCCACTCGAGGCTATAACTCTATGGGTCCGTGCACCCAACTCTGTGAACCCTCAGGTTCTAACTCTAGGAACCTTCCGGTTCCAACTCTGTAATCATGCACAACATAAATCACATAGAAATAATGCAGTACAACACATAACATACACATAACATACATACACTAACACATAACTCTGATTACCTACTCGAGGTAAAGTATAGTGAGAAGACTCACCTCGCGGATCTCGATGACTCACAGTTCCTGAAATCCCTCGTGCCCGATCCTCCGAGCTATAATCCTCCTATAACATCATATGTCTCTAATTAACACTTTTTATCTCTAAGGTTGACTATCCCTAAGAAGTCAACTCTGGTCAACGGTCAACGGTCAACTTTGACCGGACTCGGCGAGTGCACGAGGGCAACTCGGCGAGTCTAGACGTTTTCACCAACTCTCTAGGATTCCCTTCTTACACGTCGAGTACTCCCCCTGACTCGACGAGTTCCACCTGGAAGAATCGCGGGGCCACCCCGACTCAACTCGCCGAGTCTCAAGAACGACTCGGCGAGTCCCAGCTCGACTCGGACCACTTGACAACCCTCTCTAACTCGCCTTGACTCACTGAGTCAATCCATGACTCGACTGGACCACTCACTGGTCGGTCCAAGGCAATCTTCAAGCTACTCGCCGAGTCTGCTCATCGGACTCGGCGAGTCCATGCCATGCAATCACTCAAACTTGCTTCTAAGGTCAGGTCTATTCCAACAATTCATAGATCTGGCCTTCCTAGAATGATTCACCACGTAAAGCCCCAGACTTTGTGCATAAACAACCTCTATATGACCATATATGAAGAATCATCAACAAATCTCACTACTCAAGGTCATAACCTCCATTGTTCTCTATAAAGCTTGATGAATGAGGCTCTCTGGACCTCTATGGATCCAGATCCGAAGTCTCATCACTAGCAAGGGACTATTTGGCCGTCCAATCAACTCAACAAGGTCACAAGAAACCCTAAAATCAATTATACTTAACAAAACAGGAGATGAGCCGAAATCATACCTTTAGATTGAAGGGCTAAGCTTCAAATCCACCGAATAGCAGTCCCCTTTGCCTCCTCTTGGCTAGAGCCTCCCTCTTCTTTGCTAAACAACACACAAATGTCAAGAAATGCTTCCTTTCTCTCTCAAATCGCTAAAGCACTCTAGGGTTTCTCTCTATGGACTGTTGGGTGCAAATGACGGCCATAAGGTCCTTTAAATAGGTCCCAAACCCGAGAAATTAGGGTTTCATTAAACAGCATGGACTCGCCGAGTCCATATCCTGGACTCGCCGAGTCCAGACGAATCCCGCGTCCAGAATCGCGACCCTACTCGGCGAGTCTGAGCTCCAACTCGCCGAGTCCCCCCTCAAAACACCAAAAAAAACAAAACAATAAAATACCTGGAAATCCGGGCTGTTACAACTCTCCCCCACTAGAACTAGACTTCGCCCTCGACGTCTCGCTCTGAAAATAGCTCCGGATGCTGCTCCCGCATCTCGCGCTCCGGCTCCCAGGTCATCTCTGATCCCTTCCGGTGTTGCCACTGAACCAACACCAGAGGTACCTCTTTGTTCCTCAGTACCTTGGTCTTCCGATCTCTGATGGCTACTGGTCTCTCGGCATAATTCCGGCTCGCATCCACCTGAATATCCTCTAATGGAACTACTGCTGACTCATCGGCAATACATTTCCTCAATTGCGACACATGAAAAGTGTCGTGGATTTGCCCCAACTCTGCTGGCAATTCCAAACGATAGGCTACCCGGCCTACCCTTGCAATCACGCGAAATGGCCCAATATACCGGGGCCCCAACTTGCCCCTCTTCCTGAATCGAATCACTCCTTTCCAAGGAGAGACCTTCAGGAGAACGAAGTCGCCGACCTGAAACTCAAGCTCGGACCGGCGTCTGTCTGCGTAACTCTTCTGTCGGCTCTGGGCGGTCAATAACCTCTGTCTGACTTGCTGAATCTGCTCTGTTGTCTGAAGCACGATCTCTGTACTGCCCATCACTCTCTGCCCAACCTCTCCCCAGCAAATGGGGGTCCGACACCTCCTACCATACAACAGCTCAAAGGGTGGCATACCAATGCTCGAATGATGGCTGTTGTTGTAGGAAAACTCTGCCAAGGGTAAATACGCATCCCATCTACCCCCGAAATCCAACACACATGCTCGAAGCATGTCCTTAAGCGTATGAATCGTCCGCTCACTCTGACCGTCTGTTTGGGGATGATATGCGGTACTAAAATGCAATCTAGTACCCAACTCCTCATGAAATTTCTTCCAGAATCTGGAAGTGAAGCGCACATCACGGTCTGAAACAATCGAGATCGGCACCCCATGCCGAGATACCACTTCTCTCACATACAACTCCGCCAACTTCTCCGCTGAAGAACTCTCACTGATGGCAAGAAAGTGAGCGCTCTTCGTCAACCTATCCACAATCACCCAAATTGCATCAACTCCTCTGGCCGTCCTCGGCAATTTGGTGATGAAATCCATAGTGATCTGTTCCCACTTCCATTCGGGAACCTCCAATGGCTGCAACTTGCCATGCGGCCTCTGGTGCTCGGCCTTAACCCTACGGCAGGTCAAGCACCTCTCAACGAACCATGCGATGTCTCTCTTCATACAGGGCCACCAATACTCTTTCCTCAAATCCAAATACATCTTCGTGGCCCCCGGATGGATCGAAAATTTCGACCGATGAGCCTCCTCCATCAAAGAAGTGCGCGTACCACCCACAAACGGTACCCAAATCCGACCCTGAAAAGTCATAAGCCCTCGCCCATCCGTAACGAATTCCGAAACCAAACCAACGACTCGTTCCCTCTTCTGCATCTCCGGCTGCACAGCCTCGGCCTGTGCCCCACGAATGGCATCCAATACCGGAGCTATCATGGTCAATCTCAAACATACATCTCGCAATGGAGTGCTCTCCGCCCTGCGGCTCAACGCATCGGCCACCACGTTGGCCTTGCCCGGGTGGTACAGGATCTCACAATCATAATCCTTGACCACATCTAACCACCTCCTCTGACGCATATTTAGATTGGGCTGATCCATCAAGTACTTCAAGCTCTTATGGTCCGTGTATATCGTACATCGAACCCCATATAAGTAGTGGCGCCAAATCTTGAGGGCGAACACTACTGCCCCCAACTCTAGATCATGCGTGGGATATCTTGTCTCATGAGGCTTCAGCTGCCTCGATGCATATGCTATCACATGACCCCTCTGCATCAACACCGCACCCAACCCCAAAATCGATGCATCACAATACACTACAAAATCCTCCATCCCTTCTGGGAGAGCTAATACCGGGGCTTCGCACAACCTCTGGCGAAGTGTCTCAAAGGAGGTCTGCTGCTCGGGACCCCATGAGAATGCAACACCCTTCCGGGTCAATCTGGTGAGCGGCACTGCGATCTTGGAGAAATCCTTGATAAATCTCCGATAATACCCTGCTAATCCAAGGAAGCTCCTAATCTCAGAGGGTGACTTTGGCACCTCCCAACTCATCACCGCCTCAACCTTGGCCGGATCGACCAGAATCCCTTCCTGGTTAACGAGATGTCCTAGAAACTGGACCTCCCGTAACCAGAAATCACACTTGGAGAACTTTGCATAAAGCTTCTCCGATCTCAATACCTCAAGGACCTCCCTCAAATGCTCCTCATGCTGCTCTCTAGATCTCGAATACACCAGAATATCATCGATAAATACAATCACCGACCGATCCAACATCGGCCTGCATACCCTGTTCATGAGATCCATGAACACCGCCGGGGCATTGGTGAGCCCAAAAGGCATCACCACGAACTCATAATGCCCATATCGCGTCCTGAATGCTGTCTTCTGGACGTCCTCATCCCGCACTCTCACCTGATGATATCCCGACCTCAAGTCGATCTTGGAAAACCAAGATGCTCCCTGCAGCTGATCAAATAAATCGTCGATCCTCGGCAACGGGTAACGGTTCTTGACCGTCAGCTTGTTCAACTCCCGGTAATCAATACACATCCGGTGTGAACCATCCTTCTTCTTGACGAACAGAATAGGTGCTCCCCACGGCGAGCTGCTCGGCCGAATGAAGCCCTTCCCCAGCAACTCCTGAAGCTGCGAGGATAACTCTTGCATCTCTGGAGGTGCAAGACGATAAGGCACCTTAGCTATAGGCGCAACCCCCGGAACCAAATCAATACCAAACTCCACTTGCCTCACAGGAGGTACTCCCGGCAGCTCCTCGGGAAAAACATCCGGAAACTCACGCACCACCGGTACCTCCCCAACTGAACTCGGTCTCTCGGAAGTCGCTCGCGTATCCATCACATACGCCACAAAACCCCTACAGCCCTGCTGTAGACACTGCCTCGCCCTAGCGGCCGAACAAAAGGCTGATCCCGAACGTGTACCCTCGCCGTACACCGAAAGAACTCCCCCACTAGGGTCTCGTATAGTCACCAGCTGACGCTCACAGTCGATAACCGCGCCGAATCGGCTCAACCAGTCCATGCCCACAATGACACAAACATCACCCATCGCAATAGGAATCAGATCGATCGGAAACTCAACCCCGAAAATCTCTAACACACATCCCCGGAAAACCTCTGTGGCACAAATCACTCTATCGTCAGCTATGGAAACTCTCAGAGGCCGACTTAATGCCTCACGACTAACACTGATATGCTGACCAAAGGCCAAAGATACAAAAGACCGACTCGCACCCGAGTCAAATAACACTAAAGCAGGTACGGAGTTCACAAGAAAGGTACCTACGCATAACATAATATAAGCATAACATCATATATCAAAAATAAATACACGAAAGGAAACATACCAGCCACAACATCGGGCGCAGCGCGGACCTCCTCCGCAGTCAACTGGAAGGCTCTCCCTCGAGCTCTCGGCGCCTCGGCCTTCACAGGCCGACTCTCTGTAGCTCTGATGGCGGCAGGAGCAGACCCCTGAGATGCTCCGCGCAACTGCGGACACTCGGCCTTCCGGTGTCCGGTCTGGTTGCAGTGAAAGCACACTGCAAACCCCTTGGGGCAGTCCTTGGCCATGTGCCCCTCCTTGCCACATTTGTAGCAAGACCCCGCTCGGCAAACTCCGTCATGACCCTTGCCGCATTTTCCGCAAGTGTGGCCCTTCTGGCTCCCTGGTCTGGGATCAGCAGGCTTGGCCCGCTTGGCGGCCGGCTGCGACTGTGCCGGTCGCCGATCCCTCCCCTGAGACTCCGCCTCCTCCCTGGCCTGAGTCTCAAGCTCAATCTCCCTCTTCCGGGCATTTGCCTGAAGCTCGGCAAATGTCCGGTACGAGGAGTTCGCAGCGAACTCCCGAATATCCCGCCTCAAGATGCTCAAGTAGCGGCTCATACGTGCCTGCTCAGTGGACACGTGCTCAGGGCAGAACATCGCCCTCTCGTGGAACATCCTCGTGATCGCTGTAACAGACTCAGTACCCTGCTTGAGGGTCAGAAACTCCTGTGCTAAACGCTCCCTCTCCACCTGGGGAACGTACTCATCCCGAAACATGGTGGTGAACCTCTCCCAGGTCACCGCAGAAAGCTCAGCAGGCGTATAATGCGCCGTCACGAACTTCCACCAGTCCTTCGCTCCCAAGCGAAGCTGGTTCAGCGCGAACCGGACCTTCAAATGCTCAGGAGACGAGCAAGTGAAGAAACACCCCTCAATATCAGATATCCACCTCATAGCTGCCACCGGATCCTGAGTACCAACAAACTCCAGTGGTTTTGTGTTGCTGAACTCACGGAACAGCAACGCATCCCCACCCTGCGGCCTCGCAGCAGCAATCGCTGCGGTAGCCGCTGCAGCAGCAGCCTCAGAAAGAGCGGCATAACGCTCATCAAACGTCTCAATCAATGTGGTCTTTATAGACCCAAACATCTCCGGTATCTCTGCCCTGATGGCCGCAGCCACCTCCTCCTGAATGATCCGGCGGATCTCCTCCTCACTGGTACCACTGCTCTCGGGCATCAAACGTGTCCTCACCATGATCTACCTCTGAAATACAACATACGATAAATTAGAATCCACACGAGTATGCTCACACTCGTCAACTCTTTCCTCCTCGATTCTTGGCATTCCAAAGATTCTGACTTGGGCTGCACACCGCCCCGGTGCTTCCAGTAGTACGGGCCCAATACTACTGTCCGCACCGCACCGGAATACACCCCAAGTCCTTCTCTTTGGATCCCAGGTCTCAAGTACTCTATCATGCATAGACCACTCTCTAATAGATCTCTCATAAGCCCCTCGCTGCTACCTACTCACTCTCAAGCATCTCATAGCAGCTCACATCTCCCTAGGCTAAGGCATCACAAATCAGGCCACTCTAGTCCTAATAGCAATACCTAGCTTACTCTAGCATGCGGATACACCATATCAATATCACATAATATATAAAGGTATTTTGGGAAATCACCGTCCGGGCGCTGACTGATCGTACACACATCTCTTGCTCTGCGTTTTTTTTTTAAAAAAATCTTTTACTCTTTTTGAAAATACATTCTAAATCCTCAGTTTGAGTTCAAATACGCCCGAAGGTGTACTCGAATCCCTCAAACCAAGGCTCTGATACCAACTTGTAACACCGAAAATTTTAAAATAATTTTCACAATTTATAAAAACATTTCTCATTAATTTTTCATAAAACATCAGGTTTAAATCTCAATTCACATTACACAAAATCCCAAGATCAATGTAAATATATCAAAGTCCCCTGCGTGTGTACAGATCAAGCCGGCGCCTTCCCACGGTCATCGCTAGTACCTGAAACAACAACACTAACACTGTAAGCACGAAGCTTAGTGAGTTCCCCAAAATACCACATAAACACATATTAGCCACTCGAGGCTATAACTCTATGGGTCCGTGCACCCAACTCTGTGAACCCTCAGGTTCTAACTCTAGGAACCTTCCGGTTCCAACTCTGTAATCATGCACAACATAAATCACATAGAAATAATGCAGTACACCACATAACATACACATAACATACATACACTAACACATAACTCTGATTACCTACTCGAGGTAAAGTATAGTGAGAAGACTCACCTCGCGGATCTCGATGACTCACAGTTCCTGAAATCCCTCGTGCCCGATCCTCCGAGCTATAATCCTCCTATAACATCATATGTCTCTAATTAACACTTTTTATCTCTAAGGTTGACTATCCCTAAGAAGTCAACTCTGGTCAACGGTCAACGGTCAACTTTGACCGGACTCGGCGAGTGCACGAGGGCAACTCGGCGAGTCTAGACGTTTTCACCAACTCTCTAGGATTCCCTTCTTACACGTCGAGTACTCCCCCTGACTCGACGAGTTCCACCTGGAAGAATCGCGGGGCCACCCCGACTCAACTCGCCGAGTCTCAAGAACGACTCGGCGAGTCCCAGCTCGACTCGGACCACTTGACAACCCTCTCTAACTCGCCCTGACTCACTGAGTCAATCCATGACTCGACTGGACCTCTCACTGGTCGGTCCAAGGCAATCTTCAAGCTACTCGCCGAGTCTGCTCATCGGACTCGGCAAGTCCATGCCATGCAATCACTCAAACTTGCTTCTAAGGTCAGGTCTATTCCAACAATTCATAGATCTGGCCTTCCTAGAATGATTCACCACGTAAAGCCCCAGACTTTGTGCATAAACAACCTATATATGACCATATATGAAGAATCATCAACAAATCTCACTACTCAAGGTCATAACCTCCATTGTTCTCTATAAAGCTTGATGAATGAGGCTCTCTGGACCTCTATGGATCCAGATCCGAAGTCTCATCACTAGCAAGGGACTATTTGGCCGTCCAATCAACTCAACAAGGTCACAAGAAACCCTAAAATCAATTATACTTCACAAAATAGGAGATGAGCCGAAATCATACCTTTAGATTGAAGGGCTAAGCTTCAAATCCACCGGATAGCAGTCCCCTTTGCCTCCTCTTGGCTAGAGCCTCCCTCTTCTTTGCTAAACAACACACAAATGTCAAGAAATGCTTCCTTTCTCTCTCAAATCGCTAAAGCACTCTAGGGTTTCTCTCTATGGACTGTTGGGTGCAAATGACGGCCATAAGGTCCTTTAAATAGGTCCCAAACCCGAGAAATTAGGGTTTCATTAAACAGCGTGGACTCGCCGAGTCCATATCCTGGACTCGCCGAGTCCAGACGAATCCCGTGTCCAGAATCGCGACCCTACTCGGCGAGTCTGAGCTCCAACTCGCCGAGTCCCCCCTCAAAACACCAAAAAAAACAAAACAATAAAATACCTGGAAATCCGGGCTGTTACACTCAAGTTTTTCCCATTTGTGTAAGATTTGGTGCATTTCTTGAAGGATTATAAGGTTCTATACTCCCATGGAAGCTTGTTGGAGGTGTTTAGGGGCAAACTAACACCTTAAAATGAGTTTACTCCCCATGAATTAGTGTTTACGGTCTAAGCATGTGCTTGGACCGTAAACTCATGTTTATACCCTAAATAATGAGTTCAAGGTGTTCTAAGTCCATGCAAATGAGTCCCTTAGTCATATCTAAGCTCCAAATGAGGTTTGGAAGGGTTTTAAGGCTCAAAACCCCTTATTACATGTGTTCACTGCCTAAGGAGGTTCTAGGACCGTAAACACATGTTTATGGTCCTATTCCTCATATATTTCACGAATTTGAAGGCCAAAGGTGTTATACTAGGAGCTAGGATAGTTACCTTGATGATTTGGAGCTTGATTTGGGATGATTTTGGCTTGATTTCGAGTTTTAGAGAGAGAAAGTAGAGAGAGAGTGGAAAGGCTTCAAATGAGGCTCTCTCAACTTTATATATGCTCAAAGTTTGGGACACGGTGGAATTCTACTTGATACTATTGATAAGTGAGGCTTTTGGTCGTACCCGATTAAATTATTTTATAACTTGACGGAGTAAAACTAAAATTTTTCTAAATAAAATTCGGGGCGTTTCCACGAGTTAATGTGTTTGGACAATTATTAAATCATAATAACAAACTCAAAATTAATGACTTAATTTTAGAAACGAACGGAAACCATTCAAGACGATGAATTTTAAAAGACGGAACGGGCTACGACGACGGAACGAACTTCGGGTTGTCACATTATCCCCCCATTAGAGGGAATTTCGTCCCGAAATTCAAAGATTAAGATACAGTTCATGAATTGAAAAGAGATATGGATGAATCTACTGCTTCGGGTCTTCACGCTCCCAAGTGGAATCGGGACTCCGCTTGACATTCCAGCAAACCCTCACTGTCGGGATGCAGCTTTGTTTCCTACGTTTGACTCTCAATTTGTTCTTCCATGGGGGGTTCAGTCTTTCGTTGATTCCGGTCTCATCGAAGGGATTACTATGGTTTCGTTGGGCAGGCGCTTCTAAAGATTCGAGATGTGGAAGACAGGATGGATGCTACTAGGTCCTTGAGATAATCGAAGTTTTGTAGTTCAGGGTTCCGATTTCGGCAGGGATTTCGAAAAGTCCGATGAACCACGGGTGAAGTTTTCCGCACATCCCCAATGCATATTATGCCATTCTGGGATAAGACCTTCAACAAGACATAAGGTCCAACAAGAGGGTATATCTTCATGTGGCAGAGTAGCTAAGGTTTTGATGATTCTGAAAGAAATTTCTAAGTGGGTCTATGATAATAACCGACGGGACCCAAGAATTGACGGGTTTCTATGGGTATCTTCGGTGCCGACTAAGTCTCTGTCGTCTTGATTTTTGGGAGGAATCTACGGGTATAATTGCTTTGCTTACTACATGGCCAGGGAAAATGGTTTGACCGAAGGGCACCACTACTAACTCGTAGTGACCACATCGAGTCCTAACCACTGTCTTGGACACATCATCCTCACGGAGATTTGGCTAAGAGATAGTTCCAGGGATTAGGTCGATGCGATACTCGACTAGAAGATCAGAAGGAATTCTCGGGAAATCTTCGGGGAAGACATCAGGGAAAGAGTTGCAGACTTCCCGTTTCCCGATAATCACACGGACGAGGAATGCATGGCACTCCCTTCAGGGAAATTTTTTAAGCTTTGATGTACGAAGTGATGCGAAGGTTGGATTTAGGTTTGTTGCCGAAGATCATGAGAATTGGGTTAGAGGAAAGATTTAGAGGGACGACCTTTTCGAAACCAAAAATAACAACATGAGTGAGACCCGGTCATTACATGTCAATGATGGCATCAAAGAATTTCATGAAAAGTTTTCCATTTGATTGAATGAAAAAGAATAATCGTCCGGATTAAGGGTACAACCTATGGGTATGACGTTAGCGTTCTCTTTCTCACCGGTTAGTCATCTTGACGGTACACGTTTCGATTATTAACGAAGAATTAAGTTTAGAAAGGTGTCTGAATGGATAGTTAGCAAAATTTTCTTTCAATACAAGAATCGAAAAGGATTACAGGCATAAGATTCATCGAGGAGGAATATACCTGTGGCAACGGTGGAGTCGGTGGCTGCCTCATTTTGTCCTATAGCTAGGACTCGCCCGGTGTTGGCAGATGTTGCTGCCTTAGGGCAGTTTCGCTTGTAATGTCCGACTTCCCCACAACTATAGCAGGACTGACCGATACCCGCTCCAAAAGCTTGACTGGTTGATTGTGTTGGTGCTCTGCAGCTTCGCGCGAGGTGACCCTCTTGGCCACAGTTCTTATAAAACTTTGCACGACAAGGGCTAGGGATATGATGGTGGTAACTGCACCTATTACACCATGGAAGGATACCGGCATATCCAGTGATAGGTGCTTGGGCTGAGGAACCGATAACAGAAACAGCAGCAGGGGTAGTGGCAGCATGGACTGCCACTATCTGTTGTTTCTTCGAGGATTCCGGGGAAGACTGACTCTTCTTCTTCTTCTTCTTCCAAAACTTTCTTTTCTCACCACTCTTCTCTGTCAGCTCAGGAGTGGTGGCCGCTTCCTCTGGGTCATCGCTATGGTCGATCAAGGTTTGCGCTAGGCATTTGGCGCTGTCATAGGTATCCAGCTTCGCAGCTAAAACATTCCATTTAGTTGGCTGGGTCAATCCCCAGATGAACCTCTCAACTTTTTTACTCTCCGGGGTAACCATTCCCGGACAGAGTAATGCCAGGTCATCGAATATGGATGTGTAGGCGGCGATATCAGAACCCTTCATCTTCAGGTTCCAAAGTTCATGCTCCAGCTTCTGTATTTCACCCCGAGGGCAGTATTCTACAAACATAAATTCCTTCATAACTTCCCAACCCATAGCATTTGCTACAGGTAAAGTTAAGGATTTGACTCGGCCGTTCCACCAAGTCAGAGCTTTATCGGTGAATGTGTAGGCGGCGAATTTCACCTTGTCGGATTCTGAACAGGCACAGATCTCGAAGATAGATTCGATTTTCTCTAACCACCGAGTTAGAGCAATGACACCCCCCTGTGCCATCGAAGAATGTGGGTTTTGTGTTCATAAATTCCTTATAGGAACACTCCTTCCGGTGTCCCTGGCTACCTTCCTGGTTTTGAGGCTGGGGACCACTTCATGATCCACCGGGGTTTATGTGAGACAAGGCGGCTGCCACTGCGGCAACAACATCTGTCTGGAACATGACAGGATCAAATTGAGGAGGAGGTGGTGGTGGCGGAGGGTTGTTGTTGTTCTTTGAGCTGGGTCTTTGTCCTAGGAGGCATCTTGATCTAGAATAGCCAGGAAAGAGAGGATCATAAGTCCTCTGAATTGAACCAAGAGATATGATACAAGGGATATCTCATTACGACATATATAGAATTCCATTAAACGATAAAGTAGGAAAGAATTATCAAAGCAGATAAACTATCGCTAAAGGAATGATCAAGGAACAATGCTTCAAGGAGGATTTCTACAACGGATTGGCTCGAGAAATACTCCCATAGTATTTCATGATTTGCTGCAACGACGACTCGTTGTTTGGGGTATTGGTTAAGTTTTAGGCATGATGCATACCACAGTCACTCCCGAGCACATGTTGGCCATATCTCGAATGAATATAGTTGGCCAGGCTATATTGATTCTAGACACGACTAAATAACTGCCCAGGTCTAACCGCAGCATACAGTACCCATTTACTTATGTTTTGTTCTACTTGTAGTTACGAATTTCGACGGTTAGGTATACTTGTATACTTTTGAAAGTACTTATATTTTAAGGTATACTTTTAGTTCAGAGCACTTAGGCCCCTTAGTGTTTATAGTCTTATACCATGTAAGGTTTGGTATACTAGTTCACTATAAACAAGGGCTCTGATACCAATCTGTCACACCCCAAAACCTAAGGCGGAAACGTTCCGGGGCGGAGGACGTCATGAATATCGCAACCAATGTACATAGTAAGCATAGTAAACACAAAACAATACATTACATAGAAATATTTCCATTGTTTGAAAAACAAAGAGTTACAAAGGTTATACATATATATCATATGAACAAAAGTTAAGACGAGTCTTCTATACGCTCCGTCTTCTCCAAAAGATCGCGATGTACCTGTCTAATGTGGACCTGAGAATACAAGCAGTTTGAAAATCAACATAAAGCTGGTGAGTTCATAAGCGGTTTAGTTTTGAAAAGAATGAGTTCCTTTTTGGTTTTCTGAAAAAGACGTTATTCAAGAAAATCCCATATTTTCTTATGAAAACAGTTTAGTTATTATTCGTTACACGATTACGATTATGAGTAGTTATGTTATCCCAGGAAAATCCCATATTTTCCTATTAGTTTAGTTTTCCATTCGTTAGTTGTTATGTTATCCCAGGAAAATCCCATATTTTCCTAAACATTGTGGTTAATTCTTAGTTCGGATTTCGATGTACTAGTATCTACCGTACTTATAGTATTAGTTAGGTATTCTGATATCTTAGTTACCCTACATTCGAATATCGATTATCTACTATACTTAGTTGTATTTTCGAATATTTGGATACACTCAGAAACGTACAATAACTGTATATTCGATGTTTTAGTGATTTCCAAAAGAGTACATTAGACGTATCTTCGAAACTCTGTCGACATCCAAAGGCGTATGTTTTCGAAACTCAGTCGATGTCCAGAGGCGTACTTTCAAATTAATTTCGAAACTCTGGTGACACTCAAGGCGTACACTAACTGTATTACTGAAGTCTTGGCGTCATCCAAAGGCGTGCTTTCATATTCATATTCGTATTCCTAATCCTACTCCTATTCGTATTCGTATTTGTATTCGTACTCCTATTAGTATTCGTATTCGTATTCGTATATCTATTCCTATTCCTATTTGTATTCGTATATCTATTCCTATTCCCATTCGTATTCGTATTCGTTATGTTTCTAACTGTGTGTTATTATCCCTTCGCGGATCTCCAGGGAGTTATATCAAGAACACTTTAATGCTTTAAGATTCATGCTTTTAAAAATAATATTGAAATTCATTTATGAAATATAAAATATAACATTTTAAAACGAGCTTCACAAATAACATGACGGTTTACTCTGCAAGTTGAACGATTGGTTATTACAGTTTTCCGTGTTAAAAGTATAAGAAATATGAACTAGATCAAATGAAGTCATAAGTTTGAGTACAAGTTTTCCTTGTAATTTTGCTTGTATTCCCCCTGAAAACATTGGAAAAACATTGAAAAAGGGTAGGGGTATGAACTCACCGATTGGAGAATGTGCCTGATTGGATGCTAAACGTTAGTTCGGGGCTTGAACGCGCGTGAGGTTCCTATGTAATATGAAAGGATACATATTTGTATCTAATTAGGATTTGAACTAAAATTTAGATATGATTATACACTCCAAGACGCGAAAACACTTCATTACAAGTGTTTGGAGTGACCCGGGTGACATCTATGGACATATATGGCTTGGATATGGAGTTTACTCTTCAAGAGTAAACTCATAAGAGGGTTTATGGCCCTAAGAACCCACTCCCCATGAGTTTACGGACGTAAACTCATGGTAGGGTGTTCTATGGTGCTAAATGGCCTTATATCACTTGGGAAAATTAGCTAGGATCAAATCTAGGGCATTGGAATGGATTAAACTCACATATGGACCATTTAATGGAGTTTACTGCAGTAAACTAGGAGTTTACGGCCGTAACCCCCACACTCAATCCCTTGATGTTTTGGTGGTCCTAGGTCATTACAATGCACATAGGAAGGTTCTAGGGTTGATTCCATGGCTTAGGAAGTGTTTGGGACTTGAATTGACCTTGGAAAAGTAGTTTACGGTCTATGAAGATGTTCTTGGGAGTTTACTACCTTAAACACATGAGTTTACAACCGTAAAATCATGTTTGTCCAAGATTCATGGGTTTTGGTGGTTGAAAGTCAAGCATACTAAGTTCTAGACCCATTTCTAAACCATACAAGGTGTTAAGGGCACTTTAACACCCATTGGATGAGTTTAAGGTCTAAGGAGATTAGTTTACGGTCCAAGAATGTTCTTGGGTCGTAAAATCAAGTTTGTCCCATTTGTGTAAGATTTGGTGCATTTCTTGAAGGATTATAAGGTTCTATACTCCCATGGAAGCTTGTTGGAGGTGTTTAGGGGCAAACTAACACCTTAAAATGAGTTTACTCCCCAGGAATTAGTGTTTACGGTCTAAGCATGTGATTGGACCGTAAACTCATGTTTATACCCTAAATGATGAGTTCAAGGTGTTCTAAGTCCATGCAAATGAGTCCCTAGGTCATATCTAAGCTCCAAATGAGGTTTGGAAGGGTTTTAAGGCTCAAAACCCCTTATTACATGTGTTCACAGCCTAAGGAGGTTCCACGACCGTAAACACATATTTATGGTACTATTCCTCATATATTTCACGAATTTGAAGGCCAAAGGTGTTATACTAGGAGCTAGGATAGTTACCTTGATGATTTGGAGCTTGATTTGGGATGATTTTGGTTTGATTTCGAGTTTTAGAGAGAGAAAGTAGAGAGAGAGAGTGGAAAGGCTTTAAATGAGGCTCTCTTAACTTTATATATGCTCAAAGTTTGGGACACAGTGGAATTCTACCTGATACTGTTGATAAGTGAGACTTTTGGTCGTACCCGATTAAATTATTTTATAACTTGATGGAATAAAACTAAAGTTTTTTTAAATAAAATTCGGGGCGTTTCCACGAGTTTCTAATGTGTTTGGACAATTATTAAATCATAATAACAAACTCAAAATTAATGACTTAATTTTAGAAACGAACGGAAACAATTCAAGACGATGAATTTTAAATGACGGAACGGGCTACGACGACGGAACGAACTTCGGGTTGTCACATATACCTTGTTTGTTCCTTTGATAGATCCTATTTTATGGAGTTTTAGGGCTTTTCTAAGACATTTTGGTCACCAACCATGATTGCAAGCATGGTTTGGGGTTGATGTTTCGGATCTGGGTTCTTAGAGGGGTTACAAGGCAGAAAGGAGTGGCTCTTGCACTCAAAGAAGGCCCCATGCATTGTAAGAGCTTGTTTTAGGACCTTTTGAGCTCAAAGTCCCATGCAAGCACGTAAAGGTTGTAACTTTACGTGCTAGATCGATTGTAGAAGCATAGATCTATCTTTTGATCAAGGGTTGTACATCAGAAATCGAAGATTTAGTGAGTGGATGTGACCAACTCGACGGGTCCATTCTTGGACTCGGCGAGTCCAAGGTTTCTGTCCCATATCAGTTATGGGTTAAAAGGACCCAGTTGAGTGTGGAAAGGTTTTAGGGAGTCCCGGGGAGTGACCCATCGTTCTGGACTAAGCCATTGTTTTTGAAGTTCATGGGACTCAGCGAGTGCATGAATGGACTCGGCGAGTCCAAGGCAATCTTCTAAGGATGAAGATGAACTCGACGAGTTGTTTGTCAACTCGGCGAGTCGAGGACAGAACTTGTTCTTCAGATGAAGGTGAACTCGATGAGTCGGATGAGTTTTCATGTGATGTTCATATGAGGGAAGAACTCGTCGAGTTGAAGGCCCAACTCGACGAGTGGGGTCATGGATAAGGACGAGTAAAGAGTGAGGGACTCGGCGAGTTGACGACCCAACTAGGTGAGTCGGGTCAACTTGAAGTTGACTTTGGCTTGGACTTAAATTGGGGGGGGGGGGGGTAAAATGGTCATTTTACCCTAAGAACAGTTAGCAGTTTATGACTAAGTGTTTTATGGGAATTATAGCCAGAGGATTTCCAGAGTAGCAGCGGCAACAGTCAGATGATTCCCGCACAGATCAACAGCTACTACGAGGTGAGTTACCTTCCAGTAGCGGTGGGTCTACGGCTACAATGCCGACCCACCAATAGGAGTCGTATGTTAGATGATTGTCTGTGTGATATTCATATAGGTTTGCTACTACCTGATATGTTATATGTTGGCATGATATGTTATATGCGATAGTAGAAGAGTTCGGTGGTTAGGACCGCAGGGTAGGTTAGACACCCCAGATATGTCTGACAGTACGTGATGATATGTTTATATGCTGACATGATATGTTATATGTGATAGTGGTAGTAGGAGGGGGAATAATCCCCAAGTTCGGTTGTTAGGACCGAAGGGTAGTTCGGACACCCCATATATGTCTGATAATATGTTTATGTTATGATATATGTGATAATAGAAGTAGGGGGTGGAATAGTCCCCGAGGGTCGGTTGTTAGGACCGATAGGGCATGTCAGCACCCCAGAATGGCTTGACACGGGTAGGACGACACCCCAAAATGGCCGCATGGGTAGGAAGGCACCCTAGAATGGCCGCATGGGTAGGTCGGCACCCCAGAATGGCCGCATGGGTAGGTCGGCACCCCAGAATGGCCGTACGGGTAGGTCGACACCCCAGAATGGCTGTACCGGGTAGGTCGGGCACCCCAGAATTTCCTGGCAGTATGTATGCTATGTGATTGTGTGATATGTGGTACGATGGGGGAACTCACGAAGCTTCGTGCTTATAGTTTACAGTTTTGGTTTTAGGTACCTCTTCAGCGAAGGGGAAGGAGCTGGCGCGGTAGCGGCACATCACACATACATTCTTTGTTTTTCGCACTATGAGTTATTCTGGGATTTGTACTCTGACATTATTATGTTTTACGATTCGGTTTTCAGATACGAGACATGTATTTATTAAATGATATGGTTGGATGATATTTTGTTACAAATGTTTTGCAAATCACTTCATCAAAAATGAAATTTTTGGGTGTGAAAATTGGGTCGTTACAAGTTGGTATCAGAGCCCTGGTTTGAGGGATTCGGACACACCTTCGGGGGTGTTTGGACTCAAACCAAGGGATTAAAAGATTTTTACAAGGAAAATGACTTTCTAAAAGCTAAGATAAAAGAGTTTTGAGAAGGAACAAGTGTGTGATGTGCGCAACCGGCCGAGCTCAAGTAAGTATTCCCCATAGTACCTATACCAGTTATCTTATGTTTATCAGTTTCAGTAGAACAGCATGCTAGAATAGGACTAAGGATATAGGATTGATGCCTTATGTGCCTGCTTTTTGTGCTTCAGCTTTTGAGAATTGCATGCTAGTATTGAGTAGACAGTAGTAGGATAGCCTGTTTAGGTTATGCCTGGTAGTATGAGCTCAACATTATATGCTAGTTCAACTTCTCATATGAGGACAGATTTGCTTGAGTAGCTTTCCTGCGTCCGAATGCCCCTTGGTTTGTGCCTTGTGGGACTCTGAGTGATGGGAGTTAGCCATTAGGTGAATACGTCACGCCACATGTGATCAGGGTTGAATAATCTCAGAGTGCTGGATTTGGCCCTATTTCACAGCTCTCGTTTGAGTCTAACCGTTGTAGGGACGAGTCTGTTACTCGGAGGATTATCTTAGCCTCATCACATGTGATGGTATTCAGGTAATGGCTAATTGGCATTACAAGGATGCCTTCAGCAGCTGAGGACCGGTTTGGGTGGGGCTAGAGATTTTCCCCAGGACAAGCCTAGAATGGGAATAGCATAGAATTAGCAATAGCGAAAGGGAGTTGGTGGAGTCAAGGCAGACCTTGAGGAAGGTACGAATAGATTTGGAAGGTAGTATGGGCCCGTACTACTGGAAGCAGAGGATCCGTACCCGAATTAAGGAAGGCTGAGACAATACCAGGGAACTTGTAGTGGATGTGATCCCTCTAGAGGTATCGGTACCCCTAACGGTTGGTATTATGTTTTGCAGAATGGTGGTACTACGACAGAGGCCAGTAGTTGGCAGTTTAGAAGAGGGATCGGGTTCGAGATCAGGTTCTGAGCCAGTAGATGAGAGGCTACGTGAGTTCATCGCGTCAGAGATCACCAGAGGCATCCTTGAGTCGACCCCCATCATCTTCGGGTCGATCAAGGAAGGGATAGTTGAGCTGATAGAGGATCGCCTCAGGGCGTTCAGGAGTGATATGGCATCTGGCCAATCAGGATCCTGCACACTGTCCTTTAAGGACTTCAGGGGCAGTAGTGCGCCGGATTTTCATGGGGCGAAGGACCCCATTGCTGCCAGACGATGGATTGCGGACGTTGAGTCCGATCCGTTGACCAACTTCTGCCCCGAGGGGTCGAAGGTAGGATATGCAGCAGGGTGTCTGAGGGACCGGGATAGGGATTGGTGGGAGTCAGTTGGTGATTTTATGGGAGCCTCGGCTGTTGAGGCTATGACATGGTTAGATTTCGTGACCCGGTTTCAAGCAGAGTTTGCGCCAGCTGTAGAGCTTCAGCATCTGGCCAGTGAGTTTTTGGACATGAGACAGACTACGGAGACTGTGGCAGAGATCACCGCCAAGTTTCGGGAGAGGGCATTGCTGGTGCCCCAGTATGCGGGAGATGAGGACATGAGGAGGACCCGCTACCACGAGATGCTACGGGATGACATTCGGGAGCATGTTAGTATTTCAGCGTGCCCTACCCTGGATTCCATGATTTCCAGGGCTAGGGAAAGGGAGATTGATCTGGAGCATGTCCGGAAGAGGAAAGCCGAGGAGGGGCAGACGACTGGGGCTTCGGGGAAGAAGCCCAAGGGATCAGATGGTGGGCCGAAAGGCCAGTCAGGACCGGGCCGCTGCAGGAAATACGGCAGGCCACATGAGGGGGCGTGTAGACTGGGATCGTCGGGTTGCTACAAGTGCGGCAAGACGGGGCACTTCAGCATGGATTGTACTACCCCTGCACCGGTTATACAGACGTATGAGTTGCCATGTTTCCACTGCAACCAGAGGGCCATAAGAAGGCCAACTGCCCCCAGTTGACAGCAGCGTCAGCGCCAGTGAAGGAGCCAGCTCCAGCGACCCTACGGATTACTGATGGCCGACAGGCCAATACTGAGGCTCCAGTGGTGAGGAGCTGGGCCTTCCAGTTAACTACCGAGGAGGCACGTGCTGCACCTGATGTGGTGACAAGTATGACTTCTTATTTATGCTATTATGATATGCTGCTGTGATTTTGATATGTTATGTATGTGCTCTGTTCAGGATCGTTCCATGTGAACAGTATCCCAGTTTAGGTATTATTTGATTTGGGGGCTACCCGATCATTTGTCTCTCTTGCGCTTATCAAGAAGTTTCCTGAGTCTTTGGGCATGTTGGATTGCTCTTTAGAGGTAGAGATTGCAGATTACCGATCAGTGCGAGCATCGACTGTATTCCGAGACTGTGTGCTAAGATTATTCGAGGAACGTTATCTGGTAGACCTGGTTTCTATTCCGTTGAGAGGGAACAAGGTGATTATATGCATGGATTGGTTGAGCCCCAATGGGGGCAGTGATAGATTGCGCGCAACAGCTGGTTCAGATCAAGACCCAAAGTGGGGGAGAGTTGGTAGTTCAGGGCGACGAGCCACAGCAAGGAACATCAGTATGTTCAACAGCGAGAGCTAGGCGTTACCTTCAATAGGGTTGCACAGGATATGTCGCTTATGTTATGGACACCCGGGAGGCGGGTAAGGCGACAGTGGGCAATGTGCCCGTGGTACGAGAATTTACGGATGTATTCCCCGAGGAGCTGCTTGGGATACCTCCGGAGAGGCAGGTGGAGTTCAGGATCGACCTAGTCCCTGGTGCGGCTCTGATAGGCAAGGCACCGTATCGGTTGGCTCCTCCAGAGATGCATGGGTTATCTACACAGCTGCAGGAGCTGTTAGACAAGGGATTCACTAGACCGAGTAGTTCTCCCTGGGGAGCCCCGATTCTGTTTGTGAGGAAGAAGGACGGGTCGCATCGGATGTGTATAGATTATCGAGAACTGAATAAGGTAACGGTGAAGAACCGTTACCCACTCCCGAGGATTGATGACCTCTTTGATCAGCTATAGGAAGCATCTTGGTTCTCCAAGATTGATCTGCGTTCAGGATATCATCAGATGAGGTTCAGAGAGGAGGATGTACAGAAGACTGCATTTTGGACGCGCTATGGCCACTACGAGTTTGTGGTGATGCCCTTCGGGCTCACCAATGCTCCTGCCGCGTTCATGGACCTCATGAACCGCGTATGTAGACCGATGTTAGACCGGTCTGTGATAGTGTTTATTGATGATATATTGGTTTACTCCAAGACACAGGAGGAGCACGAGGAGAATCTGCGGGAGGTTCTAGAGACTTTGAGGAGGGAGAACTTGTATGCCAAGTTCTCCAAGTGTGAGATCTGGTTGCGCGAAGTGCAGTTCCTTGGGCATCTCGTCAACCAGAACGGGATTTCAGTGGACTCGGCCAAATTGGAGGCCGTGATGAGATGGGAGGTTCCGAAGTCTCCATCCGAGATTCGGAGTTTCCTAGGATTGGCTGGCTACTATCGGAGATTCATCCAAGATTTGTCCAAGATAGCCGTACCCCTGACCAGGATAACGAGGACGGCCGTGGTCTTTCATTGGGGGCCTGAGCAGCAGGCCGGATTTGAGACACCGTGACAGAGATTGTGCGAGGCGCTAATCTTAGCCCTGCCAGAGGGCATGGAGGATTTTGTTGTGTACTGCGATGCATCCATCTCAGGTTTAGGCGCAATATTGATGCAGAGAGGGCATGTCATCGCCTACGCGTCGAGGTAGCTGAAGCCTCACGAGGCGAACTACCCGATGCATGATTTGGAGCTGGGGGTTGTTGTATTTGCCCTCAAGATTTGGCATCATTACCTCTATGGGGTTCGCTGTACTATCTACACGGACCATAAGAGTTTGAGGTACCTCATGGATCAGCCGAATCTAAACATGAGGCAACGTCGGTGGATGAACGTGGTAAAGGATTACGATTGCGAGATCCTTTACCATCCGGGAAAGGTCAATGTGGTGGCCGACGCGCTTAGCCGCAAGGAAGCGCCGATCAGGGATATCTGCTCGAGGATGATAGTGGTGGCTCCGCTGTTGGAGCGGATTCGGGAGGCCCAACGGGAGGCCATGAAGGAGGAACATCGGAACAGTGAGCGGATCGTGGGGCAGGTTTCCTCCTTCGACTACGACAACCGAGGATTACTGACACTACACCATAGGGTGTGGGTGCCATACCTCGGGGGTGTGTGCCAGGTTCTGATGGAGGAGGCTCACAAATCTCGGTTCTCCATTCATCCTGGGGCGACGAAGATGTATAGGGATCTTCGTTTGGATTATTGGTGGCCCTGCATGAAGCGGGATGTGGCATGGTTCGTGGAGTGGTTCTTGACCTGCACGAAGGTCAAGGCTGAGCATCATAGACCTCACGGCAAGATGCAGCCATTGGATATTCTGCTGTGGAAATGGGAAGACATCATGATGGATTTTATCACAAAGCTTCCCAGGACCGTGCGGGGAGTGGATTTGATCTGGGTCATCGTCTATCGATTGACCAAGAGCGCCCATTTTATCCCGATTCAGGAGAGCATCTCGGCCGAGAAGTTGGCCGACATCTATATGTTGATTTTTGAGCATTCTAACACTCCTATGGTGTACATGCAACCCTATAAACCTTGGATCTATGTTTTCTCTATAATACATGCAAATAAGAACTTTCCAAGGCTTTAATCCTAACTAGCATATTATGAAGTTCTTATACTACAAAGTACTAGTTAGATGACATACCTTTTTGATGTAGCTTGATGTCTTCAAGCTTTAAGAGCTTAGCCCCAATAGTGTGGAAGCCTCAAGTGGAATCATTAATCACCAAGACACCTTGGAAGACTTTAGAGAATATGAATACTTGGTTCTCTCTTAGTGAAATTGGCTAGCCCTTCTTAGTGTACCACACACTAGTGCCAATTTCACCAACCAAGGACATCTTTATATAGTGTGGAGGATTAGAGTTAAACCCTAATACCCATGACCTTTCATTTCCTAGGATCCATGGGTTAAACACTCCATGGACTATCCATGAAAGCTTAGCCCAACCTAAAGGAACTTGGCCCATTCCATATATATAAGAGTCCATATTTAATTAGTTCCTTTTGATCACTTAATTAATTATAAATTAATTCTTGATCAATACTAATTAAATAATATGATTCCATATTAATATATTAGAACTTATAATATATTAATATTAATCATAAACATACTATTCTCAAAAGATTATCCATATAAATTGTGTCGGTGAAGTGCAACCCAAATGGACCATGCCGGGTCGGGTCAAGTACATACCAAATATAGTTATGGACTTAGACATTAATCCAACACTATATCCGGGAGGTGGTGGCGCGGCACGGTGTGCCAGTTTCTGTGACTTTAGACAGGGATGTGCGGTTCACTTCCAGGTTTTGGAAGAAGTTTCATGACGTGCTGGGTCTGCATTTTAGCACCGCCTTTCACCCGCAGACGGATGGTCAGAGCGAGTGGACCATCTAGACCCTGGAGGACATGCTGCGAGCATGCGTATTAGACTTTGGTGGTAGTTGGGATACCTACCTTCCATTGGCAGAGTTCTCCTATTACAATAGTTATCATGCGAGCTGTAACAGCCCGGTATTTCAGGTATTGTTTTAAAACTATTTTTGGGGACATTTTAGGAAGGGACTCGGCGAGTTGGTGCCTGACTCGCCGAGTAGGACCACAGGCTTGGTCGCGGATGCGCGACTGGACTCGACGAGTCCAGATATGGACTCGGCGAGTCGATGCTGTTCAGCAGAAACCCTAGCCGTTTAGTTTGGAGCGTATATAATGCCTCTTAGGCCGTCACTGTATGTTTTTTTGGCCGATTGTGAAGCACCTAGCATCTGTGGACGATTAGAGGTGAAGGGAAGGCTATTGGGGACCTTGAGGAGATTGTTAGGCAAGAAGAGGCAAGGTTTTGGTCAAAGGAAGATCAAGAGGATTGAGTTCTGAAGGTTGGGGACACAGGGATCACGTTCTTCAGGTAATACTCGGCCCATTTCTGTTGTTTTGATGGTGAGCACGAATCTAGGGTTTATGAAACCCATTTAGTGATTAGATAGATTATAATGTTGTTACCAAGCGTTTAAATCCCAGTAATAGTATGTTAGAGGTCCAGGAAGTCCCATGTATATATATATATATATATATCGGAACCATGCGGATCACAGGAGGCAGTTGATCGACTGCATGGCATGGACTCGCCGAGTCCAATGATCAGACTCGGCGAGTAGCTTGAAGACTCACTGGGACTCGCCGAGTTGTTCTTCAGACTCGGCGAGTATCTTGAAGGTTCACTGGGACTCGCCGAGTTGTTCTTTAGACTCGGCGAGTGGAGTCGGGGTGGCCCCGCGATTCTTCCACGAGGATCTCGTCGAGTCAGGAGGGATACTCGACGGGTAGAAAGGGGAACAACAGGGAAGTTGGGGAGGACGTCTAGACTCGCCGAGTCGCCTTTGCACTCGACGAGTCCGGTCAAGTTGACCGTTGACCAGAGTTGACCTGCATGTAATTTCGTAGGGTCAGTTGTCTTGTTTGATAAGATTATTAATAAGGGTATGTGGTATTATAGGGAGTCTGCAGTTTGGCGGATTGAGTGCGAGTAGTTTCAAGAGTTCTAGCCTACATACTACGAGGTGAGTTTTCTCACTATACTCCACCCGGAAGGGTTTGACTGTGAGACCGGAAGGTCGTATATGATATGTGTTATTTATGTTATAAATAGAAAGATAGATGCTATGCATGATATGTATGTTTATGTGGGCCGGAAGGCGATATATTATGTGGCAGAAAGGTCAGGTATGATGTATGTGCTACGTGCTATGTGTGTTAAGTTAAATGTATTATGTGTTGTAAATGTTATGGGCCGGAAGGCAATATACTGTGGGCCGGAAGGCAATATGATACGGGCCGGAAGGCGATATGTCATGGGCCGGAAGGCAATTATGTTACGGGCCGGAAGGCAATGTATGGTGGACCGGAAGGTCAGGGCCTGGAAAGGCGTATGTGTATAAGTCGTATACTGGGGAACTCACTAAGCATTTATGCTTACAAGTTGTATGTATGTGTTTCAGGTACTAGCGAGGACCGTGGGAAGGCGCCGGCGTGACGCGTACACACTGCCATTGCTGGAGATCTTGGGGATCCTTTAAATTGTATTTTGAAATGAAATTTGGAATAAATACTATTGTTGAGTGAAATTGTTTTATTTTAAATGAAAAATTTATTTGAAAATTTGAGCTGTTACAATTGGTATCAGAGCCTTGGTTTGAGGGATTCGGGTGTACCTTCGGGTGTAACTGAACTCAAACCGAGGATTTGAGGAAAAATCTTTTAAAAGTAATAAAGACATACAATTTTATAAATGGTAAAGCGGTAAACAAGAACGGAGCAGTGTGTACGATCAGCCAGCGCCCGAACGGTAAAGATCCCCAGAATACCTTACAATGTTATGTTATGCACTGAATTATGAATTGTTATGCATGCTAGAAGACTAGGTATACATGATAGGACTAGAATGGCCTGTTTTGTGATGCCTTAGTCTAGGGAGATTGCTTATATGAGATATTTGGTAGCGTGCAAGTAGATAGTGCATACTGGAGGTAGAGTACTCATTATTCGGGGTTTGGGGAGGAAGATTTGGGACGAATACTGATACGGTGTGGTCGGTAGTATTGGGCCCGTACTACCGAAGACACCGGGTCGGTGGAAGACCCAAGTAAGAACCCCTGGATATCGGAGACTGAGTAGGGTGCGTTATCGAGTACAATTGTACTTGGTGGAGTCTCTGATAATTTTATGTTGTATTTCAGAGACATCATGGTTATCACACGCAATGGGGCGAGTTCGAGCACTGTGAGTGACGAGGATCTTCGTCAGATGATCCAGGAGGAGGTGGCTGCAGCGATCCGGGCCGAGATCCCGGAGATGTTTGGGTCTATTAAGACCACACTGATGGAGACATTCGAGGAGCGGTACGCCGCACTGACTGAGGCTGCAGCTGCTGCCGCTACCGCAGCCGTGGCCGCTGCCAGGCCGCAAGGGGGCGATTTGTTGCTGTTCCGAGAATTCAGCAACACGAAACCCCCTGAGTTCGATGGGACACAGGATCCGATTGCGGCGATGAGGTGGATCGTCGACGTTGAGGGGTGCTTCTATACTTGCTCATGCCCGGAGCACCTGAGGGTACGGTTCGCCCTGAACCAGCTCCGACTGGGAGCGAAGGATTGGTGGAAGTTCGTGACGGCGAACTTCACTCTGGCGGAGATTACAGCGGTGACGTGGGAGAGGTTTACCGAGATGTTCAGGGACGAGTACGTTCCCCCGGTGGAGAGGGAACGATTGATTCAGGAGTTCTTGACCCTTAAGCAGGGTACTGATTCCGTTGCAGTGGTCACACGGAAGTTTCATGAGAGGGCGATGTTCTGCCCCGAGCTGGTATCTACAGAGCAGTCACGGATGAGCCGGTATTTGGGCGTGCTGAGGAGGGATATCCGGGAGTTTGTGTCAAACTCCACATATCGTACTTTCACTGAGCTTCAGGCGAACACCAGGAAGCGCGAGATCGAGTTGGAGACTCAGGTGAGGGAGGAGGCCGAGTCTCGGCAGGTGGATCGGCGGCCGGCTCAGTCTCAGCCGGCAGCCAAGCGGATCAAGTCCGCTGATTCGAGGATGGGAGGTCCGAAGGGCCGCACTTGCGCGAAGTGCGGCAAGGGTCATGAGGGGGCGTGTCGAGCTGGTGGTTGCTACAAGTGTGGCAAGGAGGGACACATTGCCAGGGATTGCCCTAAGGGGTTTATGGTTTGCTTTCACTGCAACCAGACAGGCCATCGGAAGGCCGAGTGCCCGCAGCTTCGTCAGGGAGCTACACCTACTACCAGGACTACTGAGACCCGACCGGCGAAGGTCGAGGCCCCGAGGGCTCGCGGGAGAGCCTTTCAGCTGACTGCGGAGGAGGTCCGTGCTGCGCCCGATGTTGTGGCAGGTACTTTTCTTGTGAACTCTATGCCTGCTCTAGTGTTATTTGATTCGGGTGCGAGTAGATCTTTTGTATCGTTAGCTTTTAGTCAGCATATCGGCATTAGTCGTGAGCCGTTAAGTCGGCCTTTGGGCGTTTCTATTGCGGCCGAGAGGGTGGTTTGTGCTACGGAGGTTCTTCGGGGATGCGTGCTAGAGATTTTCGGAGTTGCGTTTCCGATTGACCTAATTCCTATTGCGATGGGGGATGTCTGTGTCATCGTAGGCATGGACTGGTTGAGCCGATTCAACGCCATCATTGACTGCGAGCGTCAGCTGGTGACTATACGAGACCCTAGTGGGGGAGTTCTTACGGTATACGGCGAGGGTACCCGTTCGGGATCGGCTTTTTGTTCGGCTGCTAGGGCGAGGCAATGCCTACAGCAGGGATGTAAAGGTTTTGTGGCGTATGTGATGGATACGCGGGAGACTTCCGAGAGACCGAAGACAGTGGAGGAGGTTCCAGTGGTGCGCGAGTTTCCAGATGTTTTTCCCGAGGATTTGCCGGGAGTACCTCCTGCGAGACAGGTAGAGTTTGGTATCGATCTGGTTCCGGGGGCTGCGCCTATTGCGAAGGTGCCTTATCGTCTTGCACCTCCAGAGATGCAAGAGTTGTCCTCGCAACTCCAGGAGTTGCTGGGAAAGGGATTTATTCGGCCGAGTAGCTCGCCGTGGGGAGCACCGATTCTGTTCGTCAGGAAGAAGGATGGTTCACACCGGATGTGTATCGATTACCGGGAGTTGAACAAGGTGACGGTCAAGAACCGCTATCCGTTACCGAGAATCGATGATCTATTCGATCAGTTGCAAGGGGCATCTTGGTTTTCCAAGATCGATTTGAGATCAGGGTACCATCAGGTAAGAGTGCGGGATGAGGACGTCCAGAAGACAACATTTAGGACGCGGTATGGGCATTACGAGTTCGTGGTGATGCCTTTTGGGCTCACCAATGCCCCGGCAGTGTTCATGGACCTCATGAACAGGGTATGCAGGCCGATGCTGGATCGGTCAGTGATTGTATTTATCGACGACATCCTGGTGTATTCGCGGTCTAGAGAGCAGCATGAGGGGCATTTGAGGGAGGTCCTTAAGGTACTGAGGTCGGAGAAGCTATATGCGAAATTCTCCAAATGTGACTTCTGGTTGCGGGAGGTCCAATTTCTGGGACATGTTGTTAATCAGGCAGGGATATTGGTTGATCCGGCCAAGGTGGAAGCAGTGATGAGTTGGGAGGCACCGAAGTCACCTTCCGAGATCAGGAGTTTCCTTGGGTTGGCGGGGTACTATCGGAGGTTTATTAGAGACTTCTCCAAGATCGCGGTACCGCTCACTAGATTGACCCGGAAGGGTGTTACATTCTCATGGGGACCCGAGCAGCAGACTTCCTTCGAGACACTTCGTCAGAGACTGTGCGAAGCCCCGGTATTAGCTCTCCTGGAAGGGATGGAGGACTTTGTCGTATATTGCGACACATCGATTTCGGGACTGGGTGCAGTGTTGATGCAGAGGGGCCATGTGATAGCTTATGCATCGAGGCAGCTGAAGCCTCACGAGGCGAGGTATCCCACGCATGACTTAGAGTTGGGGGCAGTAGTGTTCGCTCTCAAAATTTGGCGTCACTACCTGTACGGGGTTCGTTGTACTATATACACGGACCATAAGAGTTTGAAGTATTTGATGGATCAACCCAACCTAAATATGCGACAGAGGAGATGGTTGGACGTGGTTAAGGATTATGACTGTGAGATCCTATACCACCCAGGCAAGGCTAATGTGGTAGCCGATGCATTGAGTCGTAGGGTGGAGAGCACTCCATTGCGGGACGTATGTCTGAGGTTGACGGTGATGACTCCGGTATTAGATGCTATTCGTGGGGCACAGGCCGAGGTTGTGAGATCCGAGATGCAGAAGAAGGAGCGGGTCGTCGGGTTAATTTCAGAGTTCGTTAAAGATGGACGAGGACTTCTGACGTTTCAGGGTCGGATTTGGGTACCATTCGTGGGCGGTACGCGTGCTACTTTGATGGAGGAGGCTCATAGATCGAAATTCTCGATCCATCCCGGTGCTACGAAGATGTATTTGGATCTGAGAAAGGAATATTGGTGGCCTTGCATGAAGAGAGACGTCGCTTGGTTCGTTGAGAGGTGTTTGACCTGCCGTAGGGTTAAAGCCGAGCACCAGAGACCGCATGGTAAGTTGCAGCCCTTGGAGATTCCTAAGTGGAAGTGGGAACAGATTACGATGGATTTCATCACCAAATTGCCAAGAACTGCCAGAGGAGTCGATGCAATTTGGGTGATTGTGGATAGGTTGACAAAGAGTGCACACTTCCTTGCCATTAGCGAAAGTTCATCAGCAGAGAAGTTGGCGGAGTTATACGTGAGAGAGATAGTATCTCGGCATGGAGTGCCGATCTCGATTGTTTCGGACCGCGATGTACGTTTCACTTCCAGGTTCTGGAAGAAATTCCATGAGGAGCTGGGTACTAAACTGCATTTTAGTACCGCATACCATCCCCAGACAGACGGTCAGAGCGAGCGGACGATTCAGACATTGGAAGACATGCTTAGAGCGTGTGTGTTAGACTTCGGGGGTAGCTGGGATGCGCATTTGCCTTTGGTTGAGTTTTCCTACAACAACAGCCATCATTCGAGCATTGGTATGCCACCTTTTGAGTTGTTGTATGGTAGGAGGTGTCAGACTCCCATTTGCTGGGGAGAGGTGGGACAGAGAGTGATGGGCAGTACAGAGATCGTACTTCAGACGACCGAGCAGATTCAGCAGGTTAGGCAGAGGTTATTGACCGCCCAGAGCCGACAGAAGAGTTATGCGGACAGACGCCGGTCCGAGCTCGAATTCCAGGTTGGCGACTTCGTCCTCCTAAAGGTTTCTCCTTGGAAAGGAGTGATCCGGTTCAGAAAGAGGGGCAAGTTGGGGCCCCGGTTCATAGGTCCATTTCGTGTAATTGCAAGGGTAGGTCGGGTAGCTTATCGGTTGGAGTTGCCAGCAGAGTTGGGTCAGATTCACAATACCTTTCACGTATCACAGTTGAGGAAGTGTATAGCCGATGAATCGGCAGTGGTTCCGTTAGAGGATATTCAGGTGGATGCGAGCCTGAATTACGCCGAGAGACCAGTAGCTATCAGGGATCGGAAGATCAAGGTTCTGCGGAACAAGGAGATACCTCTGGTGTTGGTTCAGTGGCAACATCGGAGGGGATCGGAGATGACTTGGGAGCCGGAGCGTGAAATGCGGGAGCAACATCCGGAGTTATTCGCAGAGTGAGACTTCGAGGGCGAAGTCTAGTTCTAGTGGGGGAGAGTTGTAACAGCCCGGTATTTCAGGTATTGTTTTAAAACTATTTTTGGGGACATTTTAGGAAGGGACTCGGCGAGTTGGTGCCTGACTCGCCGAGTAGGACCACAGGCTTGGTCGCGGATGCGCGACTGGACTCGACGAGTCCAGATATGGACTCGGCGAGTCGACACTGTTCAGCAGAAACCCTAGCCGTTTAGTTTGGAGCGTATATAATGCCTCTTAGGCCGTCATTGTACGTTTTTTTGGCCGATTGTGAAGCACCTAGCATCTGTGGACGATTAGAGGTGAAGGGAAGGCTATTGGGGACCTTGAGGAGATTGTTAGGCAAGAAGAGGCAAGGTTTTGGTCAAAGGAAGATCAAGAGGATTGAGTTCTGAAGGTTGGGGACACAGGGATCACGTTCTTCAGGTAATATTCGGTCCATTTCTGTTGTTTTGATGGTGAGCACGAATCTAGGGTTTATGAAACCCATTTAGTGATTAGATAGATTATAATGTTGTTACCAAGCGTTTAAATCCCAGTAATAGTATGTTAGAGGTCCAGGAAGTCCCATGTATATATATATATATATATGTATATATATATATATATATATATATATATATATATATATATATATATATATATATATATATATATATATATATATATATCGGAACCATGCGGATCACAGGAGGCAGTTGATCGACTGCATGGCATGGACTCGCCGAGTCCAATGATCAGACTCGGCGAGTAGCTTGAAGACTCACTGGGACTCGCCGAGTTGTTCTTCAGACTCGGCGAGTATCTTGAAGGTTCACTGGGACTCGCCGAGTTGTTCTTTAGACTCGGCGAGTGGAGTCGGGGTGGCCCCGCGATTCTTCCACGAGGATCTCGTCGAGTCAGGAGGGATACTCGACGGGTAGAAAGGGGAACAACAGGGAAGTTGGGGAGGACGTCTAGACTCGCCGAGTCGCCTTTGCACTCGACGAGTCCGGTCAAGTTGACCGTTGACCAGAGTTGACCTGCATGTAATTTCGTAGGGTCAGTTGTCTTGTTTGATAAGATTATTAATAAGGGTATGTGGTATTATAGGGAGTCTGCAGTTTGGCGGATTGAGTGCGAGTAGTTTCAAGAGTTCTAGCCTACATACTACGAGGTGAGTTTTCTCACTATACTCCACCCGGAAGGGTTTGACTGTGAGACCGGAAGGTCGTATATGATATGTGTTATTTATGTTATAAATAGAAAGATAGATGCTATGCATGATATGTATGTTTATGTGGGCCGGAAGGCGATATATTATGTGGCAGAAAGGTCAGGTATGATGTATGTGCTACGTGCTATGTGTGTTAAGTTAAATGTATTATGTGTTGTAAATGTTATGGGCCGGAAGGCAATATACTGTGGGCCGGAAGGCAATATGATACGGGCCGGAAGGCGATATGTCATGGGCCGGAAGGCAATTATGTTACGGGCCGGAAGGCAATGTATGGTGGACCGGAAGGTCAGGGCCTGGAAAGGCGTATGTGTATAAGTCGTATACTGGGGAACTCACTAAGCATTTATGCTTACAAGTTGTATGTATGTGTTTCAGGTACTAGCGAGGACCGTGGGAAGGCGCCGGCGTGACGCGTACACACTGCCATTGTTGGAGATCTTGGGGATCCTTTAAATTGTATTTTGAAATGAAATTTGGAATAAATACTATTGTTGAGTGAAATTGTTTTATTTTAAATGAAAAATTTATTTGAAAATTTGAGCTGTTACACGAGCATTGATCGTCCTCCCTTCGAGATGCTATATGGGAGGAAGTGCAGGACCATGATATGTTGGGGCGAGGTTGGCCAGAGGGTGATGGGGAGCAATGAGGTAGTGCTTAAGACGACAGAGAAGATGCAGCAGGTCCGGAGCAGGCTTCAGACTGCTTAGAGTCGGCAGAAAAGCTATGCCGATAAGCGCCGATCAGACATAGAGTTCCAGGTTGGGGATATAGTTCTCCTGAAGGTGTCTCCATGGAAAGGCGTTATCCGATTCAGGAAGCGGGGCAAGTTGCGCCCTAGGTACATTGGACCGTTCAGGGTTATAGCCCGGGTGGGCCAGGTGACGTATAGGCTGGATCTGCCAACCGAACTCAGCCAGATCCACAACACTTTCCACGTCTCCCAGCTGCGGAAGTGCCTGGTGGACGACTCAGCAGTGGTACCCTTAGAGGACATTCAGGTCGATGGCAGCCTGAATTACATTTAGCGGCCAGTAGCGATCCTCAACCGGAAGTCGAAGGATCTGAGGAACAAGAGAGTGGAACTCGTGAATGTGCAATGGCAGCACTGGAAGGGGTCGGAGTGGACTTGGGAGCTGGTGGACGAGATGATGGAGCATTACCTCGAGCTGTTTCAGGATCGAGCAACAGACTTCGAGGAAGAAGTCTAAGATAAGTAGGGGAGATTTGTAGCATCTGGTTCTCGGTACGTATTAATTCTCTAAAATATTTTGCATTTTGGCCTTGGACTCGGCGAGTTGAAGGACCAACTCGCCGAGTAGAAGCTGGATGAGACACGGGGTTTAAGCAGTGGACTCGACGAGTCGGGTCTCGGACTCAGCGAGTAGGCCCTGTCTTGACAAAAACCCTAATCCGAGGGTTTACACCCTATTTAAACACCTTAACTCGGCCTCCTTCGTCCCATTTGCTCCCAGAAGACCCCCATAGAAAACCCTAGCTATTATTGAAGCAATCTAAGGCATTTGGAGTGATTTTGGTGCTTTTGTGACCCAAGGAAGGAAGGAAAAGCTTGAAGGATCAAGAGGAGGCTAGAAGGATCCGATTCTAAGCATCGTTTGCAGTCTACAGAAGGTATAAAGTCTATACCTTGTTTGTTCCTTTGATAGATCAGATTTTGTGGAGGTTTAGGGCTTTTCTAAGCCATTTTGGTCACCAACCATGATTGCAAGCATGGTTTGGGGTTGATGTTTCGGATCTGGGTCCTTAGAGGGATTACAAAGCAGAAAGGAGTGGCTCTTGCACTCAAAGAAGGCCCCATGCATTGTAAGAGATTGTTTTAGGACCTTTTAAGCTCAAAGTCCCATGCAAGCATGTAAAGGTTGTAACTTTACGTGCTAGATCGATTGTAGAAGCATAAATCCATCTTTTGATCAAGGGATGTACATCAGAAATCGAAGATTTAGTGAGTGGATGTGACCTACTCGACGAGTCCAAGGTTTCTGTCCCATATCAGTTATGGGTCAAAAGGACCCAGTTGAGTGTGGAAAGGTTTTAGGGAGTCCCGAGGAGTGACCCAATGTTCTAAACTAAGCTATTGTTATGGAAGTTCATGGGACTCGGCGAGTGCATGAACGGACTCGGCGAGTCCAAGGCAATCTTCTAAGGATGAAGATGAACTCGACGAGTTGTATGTCAACTCAGCAAGTCGAGGACAAAACTTGTTCTTCAGATGAAGGTGAACTCAACGAGTTGCTCATCAACTCGGCGAGTTGGATGAGTTTTCATGTGATGTTCATATGAGGTAAGAACCCGTCGAGTTGACGGCCTAACTCGATGAGTGGGGTCTTGGATAAGGACGAGTAAAGAGTGAGGGACTCGACGAGTTGATGACTCAGCTCGGCGAGTCGGGTCAACTTGAAGTTGACTTTGGCTTGGACTTAAATTGGTGGTGGGGGGGGGGGGGTAAAATGGTCATTTTACCCTAAGAACAGTTAGCAGTTTATGACTAAGTGTTTTGTGGGAATTATAGCCGGAGGATTTCCGGAGCAGCAGCGGCAGCAGTCAGAGGATTCTCGCACAGATCAGCAGCTACTACGAGGTGAGTTACCTTCCAGTAGCGGTGGGTCTACGGCCACAATGCCGACCCACTAGTAGGAGTCGTATGTTAGATGATTGTCTGTGTGATATTCATCTAGGTTTGCTACTACCTGATATGTTATATGCTAGCATGATATGTTATATGCGATAGTAGTAGAGTTCGGTGGTTAGGACCGAAGGGTAGGTCAGACACCCCAGATATGTCTGACAGTACATGATGATATGTTTATATGCTGGAATGATATGTTATATGTGATAGTGGTAGTAGGAGGGGGAATAGTCCCCAAGTTCGGTTGTTAGGACCGAAGGGTAGTTCGGACACCCCAGATATGTCTGATAATATGTTTATGTTATGATATATGTGATAATAGCAGTAGGGGGTGGAATAGTCCCCGAGGATCGGTTATTAGGACTGACAGGGCAGGTCAGCACCCCAGAATGGCTGGACATGGGTAGGACGGCACTCCAGAATGGCCACATGGGATAGGTCGGCACCCTAGAATGGCTGCATGGGTAGGTCGGCACCCCAGAATGGCCGTACGGGTTGGTCGGCACCCCTGAATGGCTGTACCGGGTAGGTCGGGCACCCCAGAATTGCCTGGCAGTATGTATGCTATGTGATTGTGTGATATGTGGTACGATGGGGGAACTCACTAAGCTTCGTGCTTACAGTTTACAGTTTTGGTTTCAGGTACCTCTTCAGCGAAGGGGAAGGAGCTAACGTGGTAGCGGCACATCATACACACACTCTTTGTTTTTCACACTATGAGTTATTATGGGATTTGTACTCTGACATTATTATGTATTTTATATCTACGAAAATGTTGGGGTAAGACATGGGTAGATGTAATAGATGAAATATGAGTTGGATGATATGTTGAGAGGTGAAATAGACCGTGAGTTTAGGGTGAGAGGTGGATGATGTGAGAAGCTTTTTTCCCAAATGATGGCCCCGTCATTCAACAGAGTATGGATGACAACCACAGACTATTCTAGATAGTCCAGTGGAACACTAGCAGGCTCGCAACCTGTAGGTGTTGTGAACGACGTGTTCACCGGTGTACTCTAAAAACCCATTGATATGTATTGCGAGTGGACTCTCGAAAATGATACTGTCAATCAAACCCGGCAGATGTGCCTAAAGGACTCTACCGGCAGAAGCGCCTAATAGAGAACCTCATAACCCCGACAGATGCGCCTAAAGGACTATTTCGGTAGATGCGCCCCATAGAAAATGTCACAATTTTGGCAACTGCGCCCTAGTGACAGAACTAGCAGTTGTGCTTGACAGATGTGTCATTTACAACGATGGAATTCGTACCTATTCCTTAGGATACTCCTTAGGAATAAATGAACGAGAAATAGCTGATTCTTAGGGTAGATCCTTAAGGATAAAGACGATAATGGGGATGGGTAATTGGGTTGATTATTTGATTGTTTAAACATAATAATTATATTATTGTGGGTTGAAAACCCTATGTACTCACCAGGTTTCCCAACCTGACCCACTCAGTTTATTTATATTACAGGTGTTGAGATGAAGTCACATTACACTGAGAGACTTAAAAGAGATATAGATCACTAGTGATAATGAATGTAAGTTTTGTTTATGCTTATGTTTCTGTATTGATGATGACATCTCAAATATTTTAAAATGAATAAAAATACTTTTCTTCGGAAACGCTTTGATAACGTATTTATCATGTTTTACTGGGAACAAATTCCGCAATATTTTTATTAAAAGAGGCACTCTGATTTTTATAAAGCATAAACAAAATCGGTCTTTTCTGGCCGTAAAAATGGGGATGTCACAATGTGGATCTGGCGAGAAGATATTATCTGGGAAAGATGAGGAAGACAGTGATGATGAATTAGAGGAGAATACTAAAGATGAGGGAAGTGATGAAGAATATGTGGAGAAGGTGTTTTTTTCCCTTAATATTCCTTTAATTTCTTATCATGTTGTTTTATGCGATTTTGATGAAACTTGCTCTTTTTTGAATGACTTGCTGATTTCGATGAGTAGTGAAGCTGAGAAATCTAAGGTATCCCTTTATGAAGCTCAAAATATGTTGGAAGATAAGAACAATAAGATAGAGAGTTTAGCACTTAAAATAACTAATATCATGTGTGATAGGGATGGTCATAAGATGGATAATATGATGTTAGTCAAGCAGCATAACATTTACTGTAATACTACAAATGCTTGTATGGTAAATTAACAGATCTTTATCACTCTGTTGATATTTTTGTTGAACAACATAGGAATATGCCTCCCTTCATTACTTTCAAAAGAGAGTTAGTTGGTGGGACTACTTTTGACTGTATCAGTAAAGTAGCTGGTGAGACTACTTTCGACTGTAAGAGTAAAGTAGTTGACTATGCCACCATTCCTAATTATTCATATGGTTATGATCTTGTAATTATAAATGACTATTTAAATACTGATAAACTTGTTACTATTGTGAATGAGACTTTGACCAAAAATGATCAAATCAAAATTTTGAACAAGATCGAGAATTTGACACAAAAAGATGACTTTGACAATATCAGTGAAATTGAGGAAGAGGAATGTGTTGATTGCTCGAAATTGTCTATCATCAATTTCACTTCATTAGCTAAGGACAAAGATAATAAGGACTCAAAAAACAAAGTTAAACGATGAGTCTTCTTCGACAACCAAAACTTTTGATTCTCAAAAGGGGATAGTTAATGTCAAGGAAATAACAAACAACGAAAGTGATAGTGGCAATGATTCTTGTGAGAAGGAAATTCCATGAGTTGTGGATGCTCAAGTGTATGATGATACATAGGAATTTACAAAAATTTTGAATGAAAAAGGGAAACATTATTTGGAAATGAATATAGTTCTTTATCCAACATGCATTAAAGGTCTACTGAATCAAGTTTCTATAACGAAAGAAATGTTGATAATTTTGATCCAAAAATCAATGACTTGTTGAAAGAAGATAATGAAAACGTGACTGATGCAGGTTTTTACTCAAATCAGAATATGGAAGAAAACAAATTTAACAAAAGGTCACATATTTCTCAACGTCAAAAAAGGAAAAAACAAATTCCAAAGAAAATGAAAAGAAATTGAACAAAATTTGGGTTGTGAAAACAGATAAACCAAAATATCGGAAGCAAAAAGGAAGAAAATTCTGAGAAACCTTTCCCTAATGATTCTAGTAATCAAAAGGCTAAAACTCATGATTTCAAAAAGAATGAAAAATCAGTTTCACATGAAGTACCTTTCAAAAATTAGAAAGGGAAATTTCAAAATCAAGATAAAGAAGCTGAGAAATCTGATTTGAAAAATGAAATTTCCAAAAAGAAAGCACGAAACAAGGCTTATTGGAATAAATAAAAAGAAATTCAAAAGGAAAAGTTTTTTAAATACAAGGATAATCAAAATTTTGGAAAGAAGTTTTCACAAACATCTAAAAATCATACTTCATAAGAGACTTCTCAAAGTAATTTGAAAAATGTCAAAAGGAATGTTGTTAATAAAAGTGGTTTTCGCCAAAAGCGAAAGTTATTCAAAAAAAAAAAAAGAATGAGAAAAAGAATGTGGAAACTTCAAATCCTTTCAACAGAATGATGTTTTTCAAAAGGATTTTCATTTTGGTTATCAAAATTGATACGAAAATCGCTTTCAACAACGACCACAAAAGCCATCATCACAAATGAATTTTAGAAAAAATGACAAATGTTGCAAAGAAAAATGTACTATTCAAACCTGATGGTCCAAAATTTCCAAAATCTTGATTTGAAGCAAAAGCCGAAAGTATCTTTCGTCAAAGGCAAAAATGACACTAAAAATATTAATCATTGGTTGGGGGGGGGGGGGGGGAAAGGAAGACACTTTCAGTCGAAAAAAATATTCTCAAGAACAAATCCATGAGGCTTATGAGAATTACATGAATGAATCCTTAAATGGAAGTACCTCCTCTGAATAATCAGTGTAGTGTTAAAATAGAATAAAGTTAAAGCTACAAAAGTAGATGTTTCTCAAAGAATGGATGAAAAAGAGAAACTCAAATTTGAAACTGTTGGATTGGATGTCTAAGCCCAAAACTAATATTGATATGTACTTGACCCGAGAGTAGCATGGTCCATTTGGGTTGCATATCATCAGGACAATTTGTTAGGATGGATTCTTGAGAGAAGGTTATATATATTGTTTATTAATATATTATGAGTTATAATATATTAATATGAAATTATATGTTTGAATTAGTATTGATGGAGAATCAATTTGGAATTAATGTAGTGATCAAAAGAGACTAATTATGGTAATTAGTAATATTTATATGTATGATTCATGTTGGACTAAGTTTATGTATGGATACATAAAGAGTTGGGACACATGAACGATGGATCATAAAACCCATGGGTATGGGTTTGGATTAACCCATGACCTTTGGAATCCCACATATAAATATGTTATTTCATAGCCAAAATCACCACTAATGTATTCTTGGAGGATATGGACGGTTTGGTGAGGCTAGGATTCTCTCTCAAGTTCTACCTTTGTACATGATATGTTGCGATTCCATTTGAGGCTTCCAAACTATTGGGGCTAAACTTTTAAAGGCCATATTCATCAAGTTCTACAAGCTACACAAAGAGGTAAACTTCTAACTAGTATTTTATGTATTTTATATCATTTGTATGCTAATTGTAGGCTTAAAGCTTTGGAAAAAATATTGCATGTATAATTAGAGAAAAATAGATCCAAAGCTTTTAGGGTTGTATGTGCACCATAGGATGTTGTAGTATACTAAAACCTAACAGTGGTATCAGAGCCATGTGTTGTTTTTTATTATACTTGATGCTACATGTTTTTCCAAGGTTGAAATTCTGCCATTTTTGCATCTAACTGCTCACTACGACGTGGTTGTCCTTACCACTACGTGGTGATGAACCTGTGTGCAGAATTTTGGGTTTTTGGATTGCTATTGGATGAGGATCATTACCTAAACTGTTTTTTGAACTTAGAAATTTGTTTTCCAAGAGGGTCATGTTCTTGCTTGTCCAAATAAAAAAATAAAAGATAATTGTCATAATTTCAAGATTTGTATTAGTTTATATGTTTATGCTAATTTCTTAAAGATTGATGATATGAATTATTTTGCTCTTATGAGTTAGTTTAGATTGCTAGAAAAATTATGTGATAATTGTTTTCAATCCAAATTGATCTAAAAGTTGTTCATAATATGTGTTTTTGTAACTTGTCCTCAAGTTATATGAAAAGTCTCATTTATGAATTTTAAAACTCATAAAATTTCCATAAGTTATGAAAATGAAGAGTCTCATTTTTTTAATGTTTTAAAGTCTTCCATAAGTTGTCCTCAAGTTATGGAACTTAAGAGTTTTTCCATTAAACTACTTTAAACTCATAAGTTATGGAAACCAAAAGTTTTTTGAATTGTTCAAAACTTGCCTTCAAGTTTTGGAATTTGTAAAGTTTCCCCCCATGAATACTTTAATTCCAAATTAAACCCTTAGAATTTTAAAAGTTCAAATTCAACCCTTATACTATTATAATATTATAGGTTTAATATATATATATATATATATATATATATATATATATATATATATATATATATATATATATATATATATATGTATAAGAACAAAGTCAGTCTTACAGTTAGTAGGCCTCATTCACGAAGCCGGTCTATAAGGGGGGTATAAGGTTACTGCCTATAAAATGGCAATTTAATGGGTGTCCACTCTCACCCACGGCTTCCTTGACTGGTGGAGGGTCGTTAGCCGAACGGGTAGGACACGACATTAATTCTCCTTTCATTAAAAGTATAATGATAAATACTAAGTAACTAAAAACTTATAAATTCCTAATCTTAGTTACTTAGGAAAATGTGAATTTGGTGCTAACCCATGAAATTACACTTCGTACCTTACCAAGTCGTTGGTGGAGCATGTGTGGTTAACCGACACACTAACAAGGACTAGTAAGAGTGGAAAAGGGTGACTTAATGTTTATCATAGATCGATGGAGCGCGTGTGGTTAACCGACACATCAATTAGGTGATAAAAATTAAGGGTGCCAAGTCAATTTACATGGTCATTCACACCTTGTTTATGGTCCTCGGCATCCCAGTCACAAACTTGAGAGGGCACAATTGAGATTTAAACATGCCATTGAATAGTTCAATGAATCTCAAAGGATCTAGGAGTTTCAATTCACTTAAGACCTAAAATTCCTTTTTGTTTTTCGTGGTGGAAATTGGTAAATCATCATTTACCTACCTTCAAATATTTTATAGCTTGGATTACGACATCCCTCTTCGAAGTTATAAAATATTGTGTTGGGTCCTAGCCTTAATTTTTCATATTGGGTGTTATATTAAGGACTTAAATAAACTAACTTGAATTTCCCCCATTGTAGATGTCTGGTTCAGACAACTATGATCTTCCCAAATCTCTTGGAACAAGATTTCCTAATGAAGATGATGTCCCGCGATTGGATCATGGAAATCATACTTCTCTTCCTCCACCTCCTCCAAATATTCTCCCTAACCCACAAGTTCTTGAAAAGTTCAAGGTCACTCAATCCCTATTGGCAAGCAAAGTCTATATGTGCTTACATCTTTGAGATGAAGTTACATATTGAAAGGCTTGGAGAGTTGGGTGTCGGAGTCTCGAGGTAGCTGGCTGTTGACTTGGTTCTTCAGTCACTCTCTGATGACAAATCACGACATGACCCTTATTGATCTTACCTATTTGCTTGTTGCTGCTGAATCAACAATGATTTAGGGCGCCGATAAAGCAAATTTGATTGGAAGATCTACTTCCCAAACTTCCATGGACATTCACAACGGTAACGTTAGAAGTCTAGAAAGGCTTTATCTTCCCAATGGAAAGGGATCAGCCATGGTCAAGTCATTTGACCCAATGGTAAAGAGAAAGGCTAAGTTTGAGATTGTCTCGTGTACCATTCCAAAAGAGTCCATATGTTTCTTTTTTCAAAGGAAGGGGCATTGGTTGAGAATTTGCCCTATTTACCTGAAAGATCATAAGGATGGTAAAGTCAAAAAGTTTGACTCTACTTCGGGTAAAGTCTACTATCTAACTCTATTAAGATCCTATTTGGAGATTCTTATTACATGATGTGACTAGGTCGCATTTTGATGTTTTATAGAATCGAAAAAGGAGAGGAAGCTTAGAAGAAGAGTATGCTGAATCTGATCGCAAAGATGGATTTCGATCGTATGATTTGAAGATCAGAATTTTGAGCTGCTGCTTAAGAGTTATGATAGATTGCTTAGGAATAGGTAACAACATAGTTTTCATATGTATTTGCATTGTAAGGATAACTTTTTCCGCAATTTTAAAATAAATGGAAATTTTTTGATTTTTTTTATTTTAAGTATCCTTACAATGGGAATTGTCAAATTTTTTGTTCATATGATTCCATTGATAGCAATATTGGAAAATGGATTTGATTCTTTCGTTTGTGGTAGTGTCATAATTTACCAAATAAGGAAAGATTTTCATCACCCAAGTTTCAGTTGGATAGACACTTGGAATCATGCAACTTGTACTGTATGATGAATGAGAATTGTCATCTTTGGGAAATTAAGACTAATTCCTTGTTCACATGTATATGTGAGTCAAGTGAAGGACTAGGAGATCAGGTACATTTGGTTGTGCGCTGATCAGGTCCACCACAAAGAACGATAAGGCTATTCGTCATGATTTACTAAAGTTTTGTAAATATAGTTGTGCTTACAAGTTTAAGTATAATTCTGAAACATTGGAAAAGTTTCAGTGCATGACAGGACAAATGAGTAGAATCAAATTAGGCAGAAAGATAAAAGTTTCTCCAATCTGAAAAGATGGGAGAGTACTTCAATATCGTGTTTTATGATAATCTTAATAATTAGGAAAAACCATGTCACAATTGATCCTGTAAGGACATCTTGGTGCATTTGTTTGGCTAAGGAAGAGGAATCATGAATTGTTGAAATGGTGAAATCATGGAAGATGAGTCATACTTCGTTCCAAAACAAGTCTTAGAGTCATACTCCAAAGATTGTAACTCGAGTGGCATATGTGACAACCTGTAATTTATTCCGTCGCTAAAACCGTTCTCGTCAAATAAAACCGTCATATTCAATTCGTTTCGTTAACCATTTGCGTTAAATTAATTTTATCGCAACTTTTATTTTGGTTTCGTAATTGTCGGAATGTGTTTTAATTGTTAAAATATTTTCCATAATTGCTTGGAAAATTATTATTTTCATTTAAGTCTTAATTACGACAACTTAATCGGGTGCGACCTAAAGCATCGTCTAACGGCAGTATCGGGTAGAATTCCACCGGGCCACAAACTCAACCCCTATATAAGGGATTGAGTGACATCATTTAGAGGCTTTTTCCCTCTATCGAAAAACTTTCTCTCTCTACAGTTTCTCTCTAGAACTCGAATTGCCTCAAAAACCCCATTTCAAGCATCATTTGGTAAGAAATCCATCCTAAACTTGTTATCTAACTTAATTGGTTTGCAAATTCATGAGTGCATATAACCGTATAACCCTTCAAGAAATGCACCAAAACATTCATAAATGGGACAAACTAGAGTTACAGTCCAAGAACATTCTTAGACCTTAAACTCATCTTCCTAGACCATAAACTCTTCAAATGGGTTTTTAAGTGCCCTTATCACCTTGAATGACTTGTATGTTAGACTAAAATCACATGTGATTGAATTACAACCATCAAAGCCCTTAATTCATTGAAAAACATGAGTTTACGGTTGTAAACTCATGAGTTTAAGGTAGTAAAGTCCCCAAGAATATCTCCTTAGACCTTAAACTCATTTCCCAAGGCCATTTCAAGTCCCGATCACTTCCTAAGCCATGGAATCAACCCTACAACTTCCCGTGTGCATTGTTTGACCATTTGGCATCCAATAACTCACCACCCATGAGTTTACGGCCGTAAACTCATGGGGATATGATCAATGGGCCTTAAACTCCTCAAGGAGTTTACTCTTGAAGAGTAAACTCCATACTTAGGCCCTACACACCCTTAGATGTTACCCGGATCACTCCTAACACTTGAATTGAAGTGTTTTCACGTCTTGGAGTGCATAATCATGTCTAATTAGTGGTTCAAAGTCTAATTAGATACAATTGTATATCATTTCATATTACATAGGAACCTCGCGTGTTAAAAAGCCTCGAACCAACGTTTAGCATCCAAACAGTCGCGTTTTCTCGTCTGGTGAGTTCATACCCCTACCCTTTTTCACTCTTTTTCACTGTTTTCAGGGGGAGAATACAAGCAAAGTACAAGGAATACTTGTAATCAAAAAGTTGTTTTACATATGGGTGTTTCATAATTTCATATGCTTTTAACACTGATAGACATAACAAATAGCTGTTTGAACATGCAGAACACGTAAACATATTATTTGTGGATTATGTCATAAAATGTTGTATTTTATATACTTCACAAATGTTTTTTTTTTCATATTTTATCAGTTGAAAGCATGACAATTGAACCTTTAACATAAAAGTTAGTACACTGTTTTGTCCTCGGTTACACTCCATAGAGATACGCGAGTGGAGGATTATCATATTATTACTAGTAAATTTGTTAATCCTCTATAATTGGAGACACGTCCTCGGTGAACACTACACAGAGAGATGCGAGTGGAGGACCACACCCGTAACCAGAATCTCTTAGATAGGGAGCCTAACTTGAGTGTATAGATCTATACGAGGCTGACTACCCCACACCTGGCTGCTAGCTACAGCCGAACCAAAAGGTTCAAGGGTGACGAAAGTCATAAGGTGATGTGGACTACTTATTGCCATATCTAGTCTATCGTATGGCTATGGAACTCGCAATTAGGATAACAGAGATTTACTTAATAGCAATAATGAATAAAGTAATTGATTTACTTTGTATATATTAGTTTTATATATGTGTTAAAACTAATACATTTCACAAGGATAACCATGTTTTCAGTATACATCTTTCACATTTGGTAACCAACATTCAGGAAAATATGGGATTTTCCTGGGGAAACATTTGTACATAACCAGAACAGTGTAACAAACCAGATAACCTAACTTTACATTTCACAAGGGTAAACATGTTTTCAGTGTACATCTTTACATTACATTTTGGGATTCAATAACCAACTTTTAAGAAAATATGGGATTTTCTTGGTGTGTAACATTTTCAGAAATGGAAAGGAACTTGTACATTTTCACAAAACAAAACCACTTATGAACTCACCAGCGTTATGCTGATTTTCAAACTGCTTGTATTCTCAGGTCCGTATTAGACAGGTACCCGATGATTCCTTCTGGCGAAGACGGGGTACGTTGAAGTCTCGTTTCATTTTGTTTATATATACTTTGTATCACTTGTACAACTTTACTTTTGAAACAAATGTAAAATTTTCTATATGTAATGTAATGGTTGTTTTACTTTACTTACTATGTGCATTGGATTTGATACTCAACGTGGAGTCAACCCCGGAAATGTTTCCGCCTTCGGTTTTCGGGGTGTGACAGATTGGTATCAGAGCCCTTGATTATTGTGAATAAAGTATACCAAACCTTACATGGTATAAAAATATAAACACTAAAGGGCCTAAGTGCTCTGAACTAAAAGTATCCTTCAAAATATAAGTATTTTCAAAAGTATTCAAGTATACCGAACCGTCGAGATCCGTAACTACAAGTAGAACAAAACATAAGTAAATGGGTGTTGTGTACTACTGTTAAACCTGGGTAGTTATGTAGTCGTGTCTAGGATCAATATAGCCTGGCCAACTATATTCATTCGAGACATGGCCAACATGTGCTTGGGAGTGACTGCGGTATGCGACATGCCTAAAACTTACCCTAATACCACAAACATCAAGCCAGTGTCGTAGCGAATTATGAAATACTATGGGAGTATTTCTCGAGCCAATCCCTTGTAGAAATCCTCGTTCATGCGTTATTCCTTGATCATTCCTTTAGCGATAATATATCTGCTTCGATAACTCTTTTCTGCTTTATCGCTTATTCGGAATATATATATATATATATATATATATATATATATATATATATATATATATATATATATATACCTGTCATATCTCTTGATTCAATTCAGAGGACTTACCATCCTCTCACTTTCTTGATCTTATTAGATCAAGATGCCTCCAAGAAAGAGACCCAACTCAAATACCAACAACCCTCCGCCACCACCTTCTCCTCAAGTAGACCTTGTAACGCTTCAGGCAGCTGCTACTGCCGCAGTGACAGCCGCCATGTTACAAATGAACCCCGGTGGTTCAGGAGGTGGTCCCCAACCTCAAAACCAGGATGGTAGTCAGGGAAACCGAAAAGAGGGTTCCTATAAAGACTTCATGAACGCGAAACCTACATCCTTCGATGGCACTGGAGGTTTCATTTCCCTTTCCTGATGGTTTGAGAAAATCGAATCCATCTTCGAAATCTGTGCTTGTTCGGAATCCGATAAAGTAAAGTTCACAGCCTGTACCTTCATTGATAAAGCTCTGACTTGGTGGAATGGCTGAGTCAAATCCTTGACCCTACCTGTAGCCAATGCCATGGGTTGGGAAGCCATGAAAGAACTCTTGTTAGCTGAGTACTGCCCTAGGGGCGAAATGCAGAAATTAGAGCACGAGCTCTGGAACCTGAAGATGAAAGGTTATGATATTGCTGCATACACTTCTAGATTCGATGATCTTGCACTCCTCTGCCCGGGAATGGTTACCCCGGAAAGTAAGAAGATAGAGAGGTTCATTTGGGGGCTGACCCAGCCAACCAAGGGAAATGTCTTAGCTGCACGGCCAGATACGCATGACAGCGCCAAGAGTTTAGCCCAGACCCTAATTGACCACAGTGATGATGTAGAGGAAACCACCACCACCCCTGAATCGACCAAGAGGAGTGGTGAGAAAAGGAAGTTCTGGAAGAAGAAGAAGGGTCAATCTTCGCAAGGATCCTCAAAGAAACAGTAGACTGTAGCAGTCCATGCTGCTACTACCCCTGTTGCTGCTGCTTCTGTTGTGGGATCCACAGCTCAAACACCTACTAGCAAATATGCTGGTAACCTTTCCCCTATGTGACAAGTGCAAATACCACCACAACCCCGACCCCTGCCGTGAATTGTCATGCACCAATTGTGGTAAAAAGGGGCACACAATCCGATTTTGCAAAGCACCAGCCCAATCAGCCAATCAATCTTCGGGAACAGGTGTTGGTCAAACCTGCTATAACTGTTGAGAGGCCGGGCACTTCAAAAGGAACTACCCCAAAAAGACTACAGCCGATAACACTGGAAGAGTCCTAGCCATGGGACGGGAGGAGGCAGTCGCCGATCCCACCGTTGTTTCGGGTACGTTCCTTCTCGACAACTCATATGCTAGTATTCTTTTCGATTCGGGTGCTGAAAGAAGCTTTGTTAGTCATGCGTTCAAACATAATCTTAAACCTAATCCCCAACCATTAAGCGAAACATTTACTGTCGAGATGGCTAACGGCGAGAAAGAAAGCGCTAGTGAGGTGTTCGTGGGTTGCACCCTTACCTTGAATGACCATTCATTTCTCATCGATCTTATGCCGATTTCCATAAAGAGTTTTGATGTCATCATTGGCATGGATTGGTTGAGTCCCAATGATGCTGATATTCTTTGTTTCGAAAAAGCCATCCGTCTCAACCTTTCTTTGGGTCAGACTCTCATAATCTACGGCGATAAACTCAGCTCCAACCTTCACATCATTTCCTGCATCAAAGCTCAAAAGCTCCTGCGTAAGGAGTGTCCCGCATTCTTAGCACATGTAATCAATGAGAAACAGGAGGTTAAAGACCTCGCGAGCATCCCCAAAGTCTGTAACTTTCCTGATGTGTTTCCCGAAGAGCTTCCAGGAATTCCTCCCGAACGTCAGGTCGAGTTTTGCATTGAGCTAATTCCTGGAGCTACCCCCATAGCGAAATCTCCGTATCGATTAGCTCCAGCAGAAATGCAGGAGTTTTCCAGTCAACTCAATGATTTTCTCAGTAAAGGATTCATAAGACCGAGTTCCTCACCCTGGGGAGCTCCGGTATTGTTTATAAAGAAGAATGATGGATCCTTTCGGATGTGTATCGATTATCGTGAGCTTAACAAGTTGACCGTCAAAAACCGATATCCCCTTCCGTGAATCGACGACCTCTTCGATCAACTCCAGGGAGCCAACTACTTCTCAAAGATAGACCTTCGGTCAGGGTACCATCAACTACGAGTTCATGAGAGTGATGTTTCCAAAACAACTTTCAGGACTCGGTATGGACACTACGAGTTCGTAGTGATGCCCTTCGGTCTAACCAACGCACCGGCAGTGTTCATGGACCTGATGAACTGGGTGTGTCGTCCTTATCTGGACAAGTTCATCATTGTGTTCCCTGATGACATACTTTTCTACTCCAGAAGCGAAGAAGATCACAAACAGCACTTGAGGCTAGTGTTGGAAACCCTTAGATCCGAGAAGTTGTACGCAAAATTCTCCAAGTGTGAATTCTGGATTCAGAAGGTAACTTTCCTCGGTCACGTGGTAAGCGAGGAGGGTATTCACGTGGATCCTTCCAAGATTAAAGCAATAGAGAATTGGTCGGCACCGAAGACACCCACAGAAATCCGTCAATTCTTGGGTCTCGCCGGCTACTATCGGAGATTCATCCAGAACTTTTCCAAGATCGCCAAACCCTTAACCATACTAACACAGAAAGGTGTACCCTTTTGTTGGAGTGAAAAGCAAGAAGCATCGTTCCAGACATTAAAGCAAGCCTTGTGCAGCGCGCCTGTACTGTCCCTACCCGAAGGGACAGAGGAATTCGTTGTACTGCGATGCGTCTAATCAAGGCTTAGGCTGTGTGCTTATGCAAAGAGGAAAAGTAATTGCTTATGCATCTAGACAGCTGAAAGCACACGAGGTCAACTATACCACACATGACTTGGAGTTAGGAGCCGTAGTCTTTGCACTGAAGATCTGGAGACATTATCTCTATGGGACCAAGTGTACGATCTTCACTGACCATAAGAGCTTGCAGCACATCCTCGAGTAGAAAGACTTAAACATGAGACAACGGCGATGGGTAGAACTACTCAGCGACTATGAGTGTGAAATCCGCTACCATCCCGGCAAGGCCAATGTGGTAGCAGATGCCCTTAGCCGAAAGGAAAGTTCAAACCGCAAAGTGAAGACCCTGACGATGACTATCCATCCCCATTTATCCATGCAAATCCGAGAAGCCCAATTAGAATCCCTTAAACCTGAGAACGTTTCAAGCGAAGCCTTGAGGGGAATGGATAAGAAACTTGTGACCAGAGGTGACGGAGTCTACTGTTTTATGGACCGAATCTGGATTCCAAAGTCTGGAGGATTCAGGGAGATTGTCATGGAAGAAGCACACAAGACCTGATACTCTGTTCACCCGGGTTCGGACAAGATGTACCTGGATCTCAAGAAACAATACAGGTGGCCCAACATGAAAGCCGAGATTGCTACATTCATGGGCAAGTTCCTGACTTGCGCCCAGGGTTAAAGTTGAGTACCCGAAACCCTCGGGTCTGCTCCAGCAGCCCGAGATACCCGAGTGGAAATGGGAGATGATTACCATGGATTTCATCACCAAGTTACCCAAGTGTTCGAGTGGGTACGACACCATTTGGGTAATTGTCGATCGTTTGACAAAGTCCGCTCACTTCATTCCGATCAAAGAATCATTCAAGATGGAAAGACTCGCGCGAATTTACATCCAAGAGGTAGTCCGACTGCACGGTGTACCTGCGTCCATTATCTCTGACCGAGATAGCAGATTCACCTCCTAATTTTGGCAGTCTCTCCAAAAGACTCTTGGAACTAAACTAGACATGAGCACGGCCTATCATCCTCAGACCGATGGACAGAGTGAGAGAACAATCCAAACCCTGGAGGACATGCTTAGAGCATGTGTCATTGATTTTAAAAAGTCGTGGGACACACATCTGCCCTTGATCGAGTTCTCGTACAACAACAGTTACCACACCAGCATCAAGGCTGCTCCATTTGAGGCCCTCTACGGTCGCAAGTGCAGATCCCCTCTATGCTGGGCCGAGGTAGAGGACACGCAGCTAGCTAAGAGTCAAGTCCATGACAGTGCTCTCACTGGTCCTGAAATCATCCGCGAAATCACCGAAAAGATCATCCAAATCCGGGAACGATTAAAAGCTTCGCGATATCGCCAAAAGTGTTACGTTGATAACCGACGGAAACCTCTGGAGTTCTAGGTTGGAGACCGTGTCTTGTTGAAGGTCTCGCCCTGGAAAGGCATGGTACGCTTTGGAAAGCGTGGAAAACTTAATCCGAGGTACATTGGACCTTTTGAGATCCTTGCCAGGATCGGTCCGGTAGCCTATAAACTTTGATTACCCCATGAGCTCAGTAACATCCATCCCGTCTTCCATGTTTCAAATCTCAAAAAGTGCTTATCCGATGAAACCCTTGTGATTCCCTTAGACGAGATCGAAATCAACAAAAACTTGAACTTCATGGAGGAACCGATCAAAATCATGGATCGAGAGGTCAAACGTACGAAACAAAGTCGCATCCCGATAGTGAAGGTTTGCTGGAATGCCAAGCGGGGACCGAAATTCACTTGGGAGCGTGAAGACTAGATGAAACAGAAGTATCTGCATCTCTTTCCAAATCCATGATTTGTATCTTCATTCTGAATTTCGGGACGAAATTCCCTCTAACGGGGGGATAATGTGACAACCTGTAATTTATTCCGTCGCTAAAACCTTCCCGTCAAATAAAACCGTCGTATTCGATTCGTTCCGTTAACCATTTGTGTTAAATTAATTTTATCGCAACTTTTATTTTGGTTTCGTAATTTTCGGAATGTGTTTTAATTGTTAAAATATTTTCCATAATTGTTTGGAAAATTATTATTTTCATTTAAGTCTTAATTACGACAACTTTATCGGGTGCGACCTAAAGCATCGTCTAACGGTAGTATCGGGTAGAATTCCACCGGGCCACAAACTCAACCCCTATATAAGGGATTGAGTGACATCATTTAGAGGCTTTTTCCCTCTCTCTAAAAACTTTCTCTCTCTACACTCTCTCTCTAGAACTCGAATTGCCTCAAAAACCCCATTTCAAGCATCATTTGGTAAGAAATCCATCCTAAACTTGTTATCTAACTTAATTGGTTTGCAAATTCATGTTGTAATCACCCAAAACACATATGAACATGTGTTTATGGTCTAAGAACCCTCCTTAGGCCGTGAACACCTCATATGAGGGTTTTGAAGCCTCAAAACCCCTCCAAAACACTTCTAGGGCCAAGATTCGACTTAGAAACTTGCATGCATGGAATAAGGACCCAAAAATCATGACATTTGATGTATGAACATGAGTTTACGGCCCAAGAACCTTCTTGGACCGTAAACCCCCATGCATGAACCATAAACACCTCTTAAGGTGTTAAAAATGCCCTTAAACACCACCACAAGCTTCCAAACGTGTCTAGGACCTTCCACTTTCATACAAGAAGGGACCAAACATGAGTTTACGGTCCAAGAACATGCTTGGACCGTAAACCCTCAATATTAGACCTTAAACACCATTTTGGGTGTTAGTTTGCCCCTAAACACCTTCAATGAACTTCCATGAGTGCATATAACCATATAACCCTTCAAGAAATGCACCAAAACATTCATAAATGGGACAAACTAAAGTTATGGTCCAAGAACATTCTTAGACCATAAACTCATCTTCCTAGACCATAAACTCTTCAAATGGGTTTTTAAGTGCCCTTATCACCTTGAATGACTTGTATGTTAGACTAAAATCACATGTGATTGAATTACAACCATCAAAGCCCTTAATTCATGGACAAACATGAGTTTACGGTTGTAAACTCATGAGTTTAAGGTAGTAAACTCCCCAAGAACATCTCCTTAGACCTTAAACTCATTTCCCAAGGCCATTTCAAGTCCCGATCACTTCCTAAGCCATGGAATCAACCCTAGAACTTCCCGTGTGCATTGTTTGACCATTTGGCATCCAATAACTCACCACCCATGAGTTTACGGCCGTAAACTCATGGGGATATGGTCAATGGGCCGTAAACTCCTCAAGGAGTTTACTCTTGAAGAGTAAACTCCATACTTAGGCCCTACACACCCTTAGATGCTACCCGGATCACTCCTAACACTTGAATTGAAGTGTTTTCACGTCTTGGAGTGCATAATCATGTCTAATTAGTGGTTCAAAGTCTAATTAGATACAATTGTATATCATTTCATATTACATAGGAACCTCGCGTGTTAACAAGCCCCGAACCAACGTTTAGCATCCAAACAGTCGCGTTTTCTCGTCTGGTGAGTTCATACCCCTACCCTTTTTCACTGTTTTCAGGGGGAGAATACAAGCAAAGTACAAGGAATACTTGTACTCAAAAACTTGTTTTACATATGGGTGTTTCATAATTTCATATGCTTTTAACACTGATAGACATAACAAATAGCTGTTTGAACATGCAGAACACGTAAACATATTATTTGTGGAATATGTCATAAAATGTTGTATTTTATATACTTCACAAATGTTTTTTTTCATATTTTATCAGTTAAAAGCATGACAATTGAACCTTTAACATAAAAGTTAGTACACTGTTTTGTCCTCGGTAACACTCCATAGAGATACGCGAGTGGAGGATTGTCATATTATTACTAATAAATTTGTTAATCCTATATAATTGGAAACACGTCCTCGGTGAACACTACACAGAGATACGCGAGTGGAGGACCGCACCCGTAACCATAATCTCTTAGATAGGGAGCGTGACTTGAGTGTATAGATCTATACAGGGCTGACTACCCCACACCTGGCTGCTAGCTATAGCCGAACCAAAAGGTTCAAGGGTGACGAAAGTCATAAGGTGATGTGGACTACTTATTGCCATATCTAGTCTATCGTATGGTTATGGAACTCGCAATTAGGATAACAGAGATTTACTTAATAGTTATAATGAATAAAGTAATTGATTTACTTTGTATATGTTAGTTTTATATATGTGTTAAAACTAATACATTTCACAAGGATAACCATGTTTTCAGTATACATCTTTCACATTTGGTAACCAACATTCAGGAAAATATGGGATTTTCCTGGGGAAACATTTGTACATAACCAGAACAGTGTAACAAACCAGATAACCTAACTTTACATTTCACAAGGGTAAACATGTTTTCAGTGTACATCTTTACATTACATTTTGGGATTCAATAACCAACTTTTAAGAAAATATGGGATTTTCTTGGTGTGTAACATTTTCAGAAACGGAAAGGAACTTGTACATTTTCACAAAACAAAACCACTTATGAACTCACCAGCGTTATGCTGATTTTCAAACTGCTTGTATTCTCAGGTCCGTATTAGACAGGTACCCGATGATTCCTTCTGGCGAAGACGGGGTACGTTGAAGTCTCGTTTCATTTTGTTTATATATACTATGTATGACTTGTACAACTTCAATTTTGAAACAAATGTAAAATTTTCTATATGTAATGTAATGGTTGTTTTACTTTACTTACTATGTGCATTGGATTTGATACTCAACGTGGAGTCAACCCCGGAAATGTTTCCGCCTTCGGTTTTCGGGGTGTGACAGCATAATCTAAAGAAAGGTTTATAACACTTATCAAATGTAGAGTAAAATTCTTTCTGCTCTTATCATTTGAAGTTGGTAAGTTGTGACGTTTAAGATAAAACAAAGACTAACTAAGACCGATAATGTGATGTGTTTTTTTTTCTTGATAAGAATCCGCACTGACTCTTGAATATTTGTTTGTCAATGAATGGTTCTTGACAAGAGAATCTTATATGTCGGGAGGTCAGTGGGAGTCTTAAAGATCTTGAAAAGTTTCAAGAACTAATCAACAATAAAACCTGTTGTGTATCACTAGCACACGACTTGAGGTTTGTAACCTATCGTGTTGACATATTTTTGTTTCTGTTCCCATTCCATTTAGAAGTTGACTATGCATGTGAGTTCTATGAGTTCTTAGTTGTTTGCATAACTACTTGGAAGTAATGGTAGGCCCTTGTGCTGCCAGGTGGCAAAAAGTTAAGATTGAACAAGTTCAGTCCATATGAGTTTGGATTTGTCGCTAACCTCCTCTTGTGGTTATGAAAAATTCACATGGATAGGAACACATACACCATAAAATCTAAGTGTCATAAGGTTTCTTTCCGATTCATGAAAATGATGGTGAGGAAACGCTTTTGCTAAATAGATTTTAAGTAGATAGGAATTGTTATATTTGCATTCTCAAAGTTGTTAGTTGAGCGTGTGTGGTTAACCGACACACTAACATGGACTTGTGAGAAGTGACAAAGGTCTAAACAATTGAGACTTTGATTACGACATCCCTTTTCATAGTTACAAAAATTATTTAGACACACATGTGAAATATCTATGAAAAGGTGTATGATTTGATAAAGTCTTATCAAAGCATCTCCTATCAGAAATCTGAACTTTGGTAAGAAAGTCAATAAAGTATTGATTTCTAGAAGTCCAGCTGATTTCTGGATACATGTCAAAGCTAGTGGGAGCATAAGTGTTATGCTAATAATTATCATGTTAGTGGGAGCATGATTATTATGTTTAGTATTACAAGTTAGCAGTGTTAATTATAGAAAACAACAGGGTTTCAACTCGTGAAGTTGCGAGGGTTGAAAAGTTGTTTGCTATAATTAAGGAAGAGGAAATTTTACTTCATTCCAATTCTAAAAAATTAGATTGTGAGTTTTTGAATCAAATTTATTCATAATTACAATATTTGCGTTCTAAAATTGATTATGATTACGACATCCCTTTTCATGATTCGAATTATGAGAACATGGCAAATAGAAATAGAAATATTATACCAAAAGACCGATCTAGTATCATGTCTTTATTTGAGACATCATGAATCGTGTCCCATATGCTTCGGATATAGGATCAATAATATGTCCTATAATATTCATCCGTTCTAAATTTTCCAAATGCCTAGGGCATTAAGAGGGAAAAGGATTAGAACTGGATATGACTAAAATGATTAATAAATTGTTGAGGACAATATGAGGTTTACCAAAGATTGGTTGCTCATGGACAGTTGGAAGTATAGTGTAAATTTTGGAAGGACCATATTGACATATTCTGAAAAGAGTCAACTCTTGTTCAGAAGTGATAGTTAAAATGGGAATGTGGAAATGTTTCCAGCGGTAGAAGTTATTCATTAAATCTGTGTAAGATAAGAAAAATTAACGCAAGAAGGATGTTCAAAAGAATGTACTTTGAATTTGAGACTTCGTTTCCAGGGAATTGCTCTCCATTGGAATACTTTGTAAATGTCTGTTGCCAAGTCTTTGTGACTTTTGTGCATAGTCATTACAAGAGGATCAATGCATATAAGTTTAGAATCTAACATATTTTAGTAAATGGCAAAGAATATTGTATTCTTAAATTTGCGATAAGGATTTGGGATTGTGAAATGAGCATAACTAGAATCATGTTCAATTGATCTATTTCACAAAGTAAGGATCATAGACAAACATAGTGTGCATACTTGGAGTATGGCATAACTATTGTTTAGTAAACATAGTGTGCATGCTTGGAGCATGGGACAACTATTGTTTTGATTCAAGTATAAAGTTGATTATTCGAAACATTATACAATGAATAATGAGTAATCAATATGGTGTTTAAATAAAAGGTGTTTTATTTACTCTCAAAAGTGTTTGGGGCCATATAGGATTAGTATTATTTGTGTGTTTCACTTTGCATGTTTTGACTTCCTGAATAACTAGGTTATTCAAACTCTCCACAGTCAATCATACTTTGGAAGTAGGTATGAATCAAGATTGTCATGAATTGGGCTTGTAAATGTCTAAAGTGTCTAGACATAGCAAAAGTTGCTGCAACATTCATGAGTGCTCCTGGAATGAGATTCGAGTATTGGATTAAACCCACGCTCATTTGAATCACTTCATGGATTTTATCACGAGTAATCATGAGACGATAATATCTTATATTCTTCAAACCTAGAGATATAAGTTGTTGACTATGAGTTGGTTGTACATTGATTGTACGAAAACGCATCAGTAACTTGATGTTATAAAACGTGCCTTTGTGTATGTTTCAACAAGTGGTTAGTACAAGCATATGAGTTGAAGTTAATCCATTCCTTTTACTCTTGGAGGGATAAAGGCGATATTTGTGGGCCCCTCGATGATTTAGTGATGACAAACGTAAGTGCTCGGCCGGGCCTGGACTGATTTGAATTTGTTCAATTAGTTGGTCATCATAAATCGGAAATCAGGAAACAACAAATGGATAGAGAGAATAATTATAATCCATGTCTCAGTCCATATGGTATCTAGAATGGAGGAATATATGATCCCTTATCTAATGGACACGTCATTGACTAGGTCAGAGTTCCATAACGACTTTTAAGAGCTACGATTGCTAGTCGGGTTTTGGAGTCATACTTGCAATGATAGTTTTAGACTTATCCAAGTGGGAGACTATTGGATTAGATCTCTAAGCCCATAAATATTATTGGTATGTACTCGACCCGAGAGTAGCATGGTCCATTTGGGTTACATATCATCAGGACAATTTGTTAGGATGGATTCTTGACAGAAGGTTGTATATATGATTTATTAATATATTATAAGTTATAATATATTAATATGAAATCATATGTTTTAATTAGTATTGATTGAGAATTAATTTGGAATTAATTTAGTGATCAAAAGAGACTAATTAAATCTATGGGGACTAATTATGGTAATTAGTGATATTTATATGTGTTGGGCTTATGATCCATGTTGGACTAAGTTTATGTATGGATACATAAAGAGTTGGGCCATATGAACCATGGATCATAAAACCAATGGGTATGGGTTTGGATTAACCCATGACCTTTTGAATCCCATATATAAATATATTATTTCATATCCAAAATCACCACTAATGTATTCTTGGAGGATATGGACGGTTTGGTGAGGGTAGGATTCTCTATCAAGTTCCGCCTTTGTCCATGATATTTTGTGATTCCATTTGAGGCTTCCACACTATTGGGGCTAAGCTTTTAAAGGCCAAATTCATCAAGTTCTACAAGCTACACAAAGAGGTAAACTTCTAGCTAGTATTAGAGAAGACATAGATCCAAAGCTTTTAGGGTTGTATGTGCACCATAGGATGTTGTAGTATACTAAAACCCAGCAGAAACTTCTCCATTGCATGATTACATATCAATGCCTAAAGCTGACGAAGTTGACTTAACCGGCATAATTAAGACCAAATTTCATAATTGGATCTTTAGTTCTACATTGCACAATACATTCTAAGCTTATGTACAAGGAGCCAAAAGGTCTTAGGGATCTAAGTCTCTCTCTAACTGATTGCATGTACTATGTGACGATCAATATGAAGAAAATTGGTATATCGATAGTGGGTGCTCACATCACATGCTTGGAAGGAAGGAGAATTTGAGAGATATTCACAAGTTAGAGAATGTTAGAGTAAGTTTGGGAACAACCAAAAGTTCAAGGTTAAGGGATATGGGAAAGTTACAAATGGAAAGTTCACAGTGAAAAGAGGCGCTTATTTCGAAGGGTTAAAGCATAACCTCGTAAGTGTATCTCAACTCGTAGTAGGAACTGGGAACCAAGTGCTTTTTGATGAGGAAGGAAGAGTAATTTCCAAGAAAGAAACAAAGGAATTTTTATTGAAGTTGAAGAGGAAGGGTGATAAGTTTACTTTGGACATGAAATCTATAGTGGCTATACCCTCTGTGTTCTTACTATCGAAAGCTTCATCTGACCTCAATTGGCTATGGCATCGAAGAACTTCTCATCTTAACTTCAAAAATCTAAACAAACTTGTTCTTAATGATATTATTTGTGGTATTCCTGTTTTAAAATTCGACAATTATTCATTATATGTAACTTGTGAATAGGTTAAACAACATCGTCAAGGTAATCCAATCACTATTGATTCAAAGAACGATTAACCGATGGAACTTCTTCACATTGACTAGTGTGTTCTTTCGACCGTTGAGTCTCTCAATAAGAAGAAGTATATACTTGTTATTGTTAATGATTTTTCTCGATTTACTTGGGTTTTCTTTCTTAGACAGAAGTCGGAAACAACTCAAGTAATGATCAGTTTTATCAAAAACATAGAACTAAGTTTGAAGAAGAAAGTTCGCAAGATAAAGAGCGACAACGGATCTGAGTTCAAAAATCGGATTTTAGATTCACTTTTTATTGAACTAGGAGTTTCACATAACTTTTCATTTCCTTACACACCAAAGCAAGATAGTATTGCCAAGAAGAGGAATCGTTCTTTTTGTGAAGTGGCTAGAACGATGCTCATATATGAGAATTTGCCTCAAAACTTTTAGGCAGAAGCAGTTTTGACAACTTGCTTTATGCAAAATCGTTCATTCCTTCATAATGAATCTCAACGATAACCTTTCCAAATTTCAGACGAAAGTTGATGATGGGATTTTCTTGGGATATTCACATAATTCTACCGCATATAGGGCATTGAACAAAAGAAAATGAAAAGTTGAATAAACATTCAATCTCACATTTGATGATTACTATGTCAAGATAGTTAAACAAGAACTTTTAAAGAAACCAATCATTTCTAAAACAAATGAAGATTCTGAGAAAATGCTTACTTTTGATGTCGATCTTGATTTAATTTTTGGCATACCTGACAAGGCAATTGATGTATAGATCAATATTGAAGATAATCAATTTACAGAGGTATCAAAGCACTCAGATGATTCCTCAATTACTAATGAAGAAAATGAAGCACATTCATCATCAACCTCAAGATACAATGTTGAAAGAGCACAAAATTCGAATGACGGTCAAGTGAAGGGGGGAACTTGATTTCTTCACGTCATATTCAAAGAAGAAATTTGACTTCTCAAACTCAAATTGAGGGAAATTTGATGAATTCACATTGAGATGTTGAGGGGGACTTGTTGACTTCTCAAGCTGGTGTTGAGAGGGAGCACCAGACAATGAATCCATTGGTTGAGCGGGAGCCAAGTGGAATGAATCATGATGATAATGATGCTCAAGGCAACAAATTTCATGATCTTAATGATAATATCTCTATTTCAGATGAATTATCAAAAACAAAGGAGACATTTGAGGATGGAAATTTGGAGTTTGATCCTGCATTTCCTCTTATGAAGAAATAGACAAAGGATCATCCTAAAAAACAAACTCTTGGTGATTTAAGTTCAGGTGTGTTAACACGAGCACAGGTTCGAGCCAAGAATGAGGTTCTGAATGGTCATCAAGAATTCCATATGTTTAATGTCTTTATTTCAAAAATCGAACCTAAAAAAGTCAAGAATTCATTAGAACATCTTGATTGGGATGTTGCGATGCTGTCTAAGTTAGCTGAGTTCGAACGAAACAAAGTTTGGAGATTAATTCCCAAACCTGATGATGTTTCGATTGTTGGTCTCAAATGGGGTTTTAAAAATAAAATGGAAAATGATGGCAATATTGTACAAAAAATCTAGATTAGTAATAAAAGGTTATTCTCAACAAGAAGGAATTGATTATGAAGAAACCTTTGCCCCCGTCGCAAGACTCGGGGCTGTATGAATTTTTTTGGTTGATGTAGCTCATAAGAACTTCGACGTCTACCATATGGATGTAAAGTATGCATTTATTAACAGTGTTCTTGAAGAGATGGTTTATGTCGAGTATCCACCCGGTTTCATAAATGATAAGTATCTCGATCATTAATATATCCTTGACAAAGTAGTTTATGGGTTAAAACAAGAACCTCGTGCTTGGTATGTGATGCTTACCAATTTTTTGAAAAATCGTGAAATTTAAGCGAGTATCAGTTGATCCCACTTTATTTCGAAAGAAAGTATGGGGTCAGCTAATGCTTGTTCAAATTTATGTCGATGACATTATATTTGGTTCTACTAACCCTTCATTGTCAAGGGAGTTTGAGGAACTAATAAAGAGTCAATTTGAAATGAGCGTGATGGGGAAAATCAATCATTTCTTTGGTTTGAATTTTCATCAGAGCATGGAAAGAATTTTCATTAATCAATAAATTATACATGAAACTTGCTTGAAAGATTTGTAATGATGAATTGCTCGAAAGCTAAAGTTCCTATGGCAGTCGGAACTCGTTTAGGTCCTTCATTGGATAAGCTAGCTGTTGATCCCAAAACATATAGAAGCATGATCGGCTCGCTTTTGTAGTTAACTGCAAGTCGACGTGATATAATTTTTTTCTTCTGTGAGAAATTGTGCTAGGTATCAAGCTAATCCAAGAGAATCCCATCTTAAAGCGGTGAAAAATATCTTTTAATATCTTCATGGCACGAATCTTGGGTTATGATATTCATCAAATACAAGATTCTTTATCCAAGATTTCTCAGATGCTGATCTACAGGAGGATGTTAATTCTTAGATGGGAAACTTGTGAGTTGGCAGTCGACGAAGAAGACATGTGTATTAGTTTCGATAGCAGAGGCTGAATACATTGTTGTTGTAGCTTCTACTTCTCAAGTGATTAGGATCCAAAGTCAACTACATGACTATGCGATTGACATGAAAAAAATTCGATTATACTGCGAATCTCAAAGAGCAATTCGCATATGTCATAATACAGTTCAACATTCCAAAACTAAGAATATTTCACTTCATTACCACTTCATTAAAGATCATGTTGAAGATGGGAGTATTGAAGTTCATTTTGTTAAAACAACTGACCAACTTGCTTATATTTTTACAAATCCACTGGACAAAAAAATCATTTTTAAGAATTTTAAACGAATTGGGAATGAGTGAAACTTGTTATGTTCCTAATTCTACCTAATTTTTCCTGAATTTGAGATGCGAAAATTTTGCTCTGACTTTTGTTATTTGGACTAAGTTTCGTTACTTGTCAAAATTTCGTTCGGAGGTTACTGTTCACATTAAGTGTTCGACTCGCTTCGCATTCGACTTTGTCCCTGATCCATTCAACACAAGTTCACACCTAACGAATGAAAATGGTCTATCAATGGGAAGTGTGTACCACTGGTGAGCACTTGTTTTTAGGAAATCTCTTTGGAGATGGTAAAGCATTGGTTTGCATGCAAAATATTTGTTATTCCTAACAAATAACCAATGCTGGTGATATCATTTTCTTATTTTTCGTCTTTTCTTTATAAAAGTCAAACATCCAAAAAGATTTCCTTATTTTCATCTTTTCTTTATAAAAGTCAAAATTCCAAAAAGATTTTCTTATTTTTCGTCTTTTCTTTATCAAAATCAAAAATTCAAAAAGAATATTTTAATTTTTTGTCTTTTCTTAACAAAATTCAAAAATCCAAAAAGATTTTCTTATTTTTTGGCTTTTCCTTACGAAAATCAACAATCCATAAATTCTTTGTTTTCATTGAATTTTAATTTTCAAAAATCAAAAATCACAAAAGTATATTTTCCTGATTTTCTAATGTTATTGGAGAACTCTATTTGAACAACGTGTTGCACTTTCTCATGCCTAACAAGAAGATCCACAGGGTGCTGGTATGATACGAAACTTTGGTACTAGTTAAGTGTCCCTAGAATCATGCTACAACATGTTACCCACAAGCCTCATAGACTCTTTGCGTACGAAGTCTTAATGAAAATTTTCTTATGAAAGTTTCTTCCCAATTAGGTTGTATTCACAATAGTCTATGAGCTACCTTTCTCTTCTCATATTGAGTAAAGTGATTTCTGGTAGGTCCAATAAGTGGTATAAGAGCTAGGGTTGTGAATTTGATTCTCTAAAGGAGCAGTTTTTGAGGGGGGGGGGGGTGGTTGGGGTTAGAAATGGCTCAGTCTCCGTGGTATGTAGGGAAGGTTTCCTAGTCGCATTCGAATGATGTAGGCACTAGAGGGCTGAATCTTCTATATCTACAAAAGTAGCGCCTTTCCTAATACCAATTGGTTTTGGGAGAGTTGGTAGCACTACCTTTGAACATACAACACATTCATCCCTCTAGCGCCTACAACATTCGACTGCGAATAGGAAACCTTCCCTACACATCATGGAGACTGAGCCATTTCTGACCCCAAAAATTCCCCCCCACCCTTCGAAATTGCTCCTGGAGAGAATCGAACCAGTAGACCTAGCTCTTATACCATTTATTGGACCTATGGCGCTACCAACTCTCCCAAAACCAATTGGTGCTAGGAAAGGGGCTACCTTTGTACATACAACGCTTTCATCCCTCTAACGTCTATGGCATTCAATTGCGACTAGGAAAACTTCCCTACACATCACGAAGACTGAGCCATTTCTGACCCCAACAATCCCACCTCTCAGAAATTGGTCCCTGAGAGAATCGAACCAGCGACCCTAGCTCTGATACCACCTATTGGATCTAAGGCGCTACCAACTCTCCCAAAACCATGTGGTGTTAGGAAAGGAGCTACGATTGTACATATATCGCATTCAGACCTCTAGTGCCTACTACATTCGACTGTGACTAGGAAACCTTCCCTACACATCGAAGCGACTGAGCCATTTCTAACCCCAGTAATCCCCCCAGTAGAAACTACTCCCTGAGAGAATCAAACCTACGACTAGGAAACATTCCCTACACATCGCGAAGACTAATCCATTTCCGACCCCAACATAGAATGTGATTTTCTTCATAATCTTTTTCCTCCATTGGTCACCTAGGAATATATATGAGTTTTGAAAGGTCAACATAATGTTGGTCAGTTGACATGTTTTGTATACTTGAAAATACCCTGTCGAGTTTGTTAGGTTAGTGCTTGTTGTCTTCTTAACTTATATTAGTAGATTTGTGTATCAAACTGTTTATTTAATTTTGCTGGTAGTGGGTTCAGATAGTTTAGTAACTAGATTTGAACATGGATTCTTGTTTATGAAAAGAAAGATGTACTGTATTACTTTCTAAAATTCTTCATGAAATCTATGAAATCCATTGTTGGTACTAGGGTAATATTATCCTAGTATTCCTTTATCGTGTTGTCTGTACTACCACTCTCTTCAAGAGGTCCCTTAAAAGTAGTAGATTATGTTTAACAATATTACAGTGAATTCCTATAATTGATCTATAACTGTTGAGTGTTCCCCGAAAAACCATGATGCTACATCAAACGTGGAAAATGTGTTTAGAAAGTTATGCCTGCTTCGACATGTCATCAGGTTGTAGATAGCAACCACAAGTGGGAGTGTCAATCCCGTATAGATCTATACATATCCTTCCGGATCACTTAAGATTTAACGAGTATAGGCCAGGGGCTAGTTGAAAATCTTTTAACGTATTGATGAATCTTGTCTCATCTAACTCTTGTTGTACAGGTCTCCCCTAGTTGGCCGTGTTGTTATTCCTTGTTGTATTTATGCGAGTTAGTTATTACATATATTATTCGTCTTATACATATATAATTAGTGTGTTTTTCATAGTCGAGTATTTGGGCAGAGTAACCACCAGGTACTAATCTTATCCAAATGGTGGCTATAATAACGACTTGAGTATCGGTGTTTCCTTAAAACTGGCCAACTTAACAACTATATATGATATTTTCTATCAGTGTGAATCACTATAACAACTAGGCATAATAGTAACTTTTAAAATTTGGGCAGAGTATCCACTAAGAATAATATCATACTCATGGTAGGAGCATAATTATCTAACTAATCTTATATAGTTAGTAATAACTATGTATAGTTGCATTTTAATATGTATCCCCCCCCCCCCCCCCCCCCCGAAAAGGCTTAGAAAATAGGGTCGTGAACTCACTTGTAAATGTTAACTTGCTCATATGATGACGTGGGTTTTCATGAACTAAATTTTGAGTCATAACAAAGATCAAAATTTGGATATTTTCATTTATACATCATTTGATTTTAGAGTACTTAATTTAAATGTTGTTGGTGACGTTAGATCTGTAACTGCGGTTGACAACGTATTTTCTGGGTTGTCACACCTTGGCTCCTCATTTTCGTCCATCACTTCTACCAAACGAATAGCCTAAATTCCTACTCCATCTCCTCTCTCCTCAAGTCTTCTAACTACTAGGGTTTGGGTACAAACCATTAGAGGCATCAAGATTTTGTTTCTTACTTTCCTAGGCATTTGAAGACATGAATTGTTTTGATTATTTACTATAATAATCAAGTGGTATGTAAACCCTAATCCCTTGTTATTTTTTACAATAACAGGGCTTCATTAGGGTTCTCGATATTCATAGATTATGGCTATCAATAGAGAAAACTTAGATCCAAATAGGTTGCATGTCAACTTAAGGGTTAAGTTATTTCGCCTCATGTTTTGTAACCTATAAAACTTATCAAATTGTTCTAATCAACATGTAATAAGTAACAAGTATCAGATTGGTTCCATGTTAGTATTTAACTCCGATATAAACTGAAATTTCATATCGTTACACTTCTGGGCTTGTGAGAAGTACTGGATGTTGTTGGGAATTTTACACAGATCATAATGTTGCTTTTCTGAATTTAATTAAGAGCTTGTTTAATTAGATCAATAAAAATTTAGGTTTAATTGAAGTGCTTTTTTTATTTAACTAATTAGGTAAAAGAGAATGTGCTAGACCTGATTAGTTGTTCTGAGTACCAACTTAGATAAAACACATTTTGAATAATCAGGCTTATGTTGATTGCATGATTAGTAAAGTTGCAGCAAAACTAAACTTGTTTTTTATTATTGAATTTTTTTAGTTATTTTAACTTCTATTTTTAGTTTAGTTATAATAAATAATCCCTTTTTATATTTTTCTATTTTTTGACTAGTATGCGCCTTACATAAAGAGACATTGACCATTAGGTTGTGTCCCTGAGGAATCAACTTTTCTTCCCTATGCTATCCTTTAGTGCATTTGAGCAGTGAAATATTATTTGCTTAAGACGCCCACGACAACATGTTAATAAGTACCTAAGAGTTAGATGTGGCTTTTTGGAGCATATAGATGTGTGTGCTAATGCATTTATTGCATAGTAGCTTAGTGATTTGGGGCCTTAGGAGGAATTTTGAGTCACATACGGATAGGTGTTGAAGGTAGTATGGTCCCATATCATTGAAATCACATGATCCGTACGAGATTTAGGAAGAGTCCCGAGACTAATAGGGAAGTACTAGGGGTGTGTTTCATGTATGTATATGATATGGCTTGGTTTTTCACCTTTTTCCTTGCATGTTTCAGTACATAAGTTTAGGTTCTAGCGACCCAGAGAGGCCGGGTACAAGTGATGATGAGATCCGTAGGATAATTTCCGCAGAGGTGGCCATAGTTATGAAGGAGGCGATTCAGGAGATGTTTGGGTCTATTAAGACCACGTTGATTGAGCTATTCGACGAGCGTTACACCGCTCTCATTAAGGTTGTTGTTATCATAACCACCACATCCGTTGCTACTGCAAGGCTGCCTTAGGGTGTTTCGATGCAATAATGGGAATTTAACAACACGAATCCCCCAAAGTTTGGTGGGACTAAGGAGCCAGTCGTTGTGTTGAGGTGGATTTTCAATGTTGATGGATGCTTCTATACATGTTCATGTCTGAAGGATCTGAAGGTTAGATTTGCGCTGAACCTTCTTCACTTGGTAGTGAATGACTGGTGGAAGTTTGTGACTACTAGGTACTCTCTTGCGGAGCGGGAACTAGTGGCATGGGAGTGGTTTTCTAAGATGTTCTAGGATGAGTATGTACCTTTGGTGGTGAGAGAGCAGCTGAATTAAGAGTACCCATCGTTCAGGCAGACGACATAGTTGGTGCCGAGATCAATAGGATGTTCCATGAGAGATCCTTGTTTTTCCCTGAGTATGCTTCCTCGGAGTACGTGCGGATGCCATGGTACATGAGTATGCTCAAGAAGGATATCATAAAGTTCGTGATGAACTCTCACTACTGTACATTGGGTAAGCTACAGTCTAATACCAGGAGAAAGGAGATTGAGTTAGAGACTCAGGTAAGACAGGGTGAGGTGGAGAATCAAAGAAGGGAGAAGAGGCATGTTCTAGTGTAGTCGCAACCGCCGACTAAGCGGTTTAAACCAGCGGATTCGAGATCAGGAGGTTAAAGGGGCCACACTTGCAGCAAGTGCAGTATGGGTCATGAGGGGCCTTGTTAGGCGGGGCGGTTTGTTATATGTGTGGAAAAGAGGGGCATTTTGTGAGGATTGTCTATTTCTTGCCTTGAGATCAGTATAGACTCCAGGTCCTGTGACTTTGTGCATCACGGACGGACGCCAGGGGAAGGCCAATTCCCCCAAACCCTAAGGGAGAGCTTTCCCATTGACAGAAGAGGAGGCCATGGCGGTGCTGGACGTCGTTGTTTGTATTCATTTATATTTTTATAAATTTATATTTCCTATATGCTTATATCGATGGTTATGTAGGTACATTCCTAATAAATTCATTTTTTGCATTAGTGTTGTTTGACTCGGGTGTTAGTTGATCATTTGTGTCGTCATCGTTTAACGATGATTTTTGTGTTCCCCTTGGATCATTGGATCGAACTCTGGAGGTCATCATCGCCGATGATCGCATGGTTTCAGCTTCAGATGTTTATCGTGACTATATGCTGGAGATATTTGGTGTAGGATTTTCATAGACTTTATTCCTATTCCAATGACAGAGGTATGTGTGATCACATATATGGATTTGTTGAGCCGGTTCGGGGCATTGATCAACTATGAGCATTAGTTAGTAGTAGTTCATACCCAAAGTGGGAGAGGACTCACCATCTATAGGGAGAGCACTAGAGTTGGTACAACCTTATGTTTGGCTACCAGGGCTAGGCATTATCTTCAACATGGATGCTCAAGTTACCATGCATATGTGGTTGACACTCAAGTGAAGAAGAAGAAGTCAATTTTCCAATGTTCCTATGTTGAGGGAATTTCGTGATATTTTTCCAGATGATCTACCAGGAATGCCTCCTAAGAGGTAGGTGGAGTTTAGGATCAAGCTGATCTCTGGTGTGGCCCCGTTTTCCAGGGCAACTTATCACCTTATGCCATCTGAGATGAAGGAGTTTTCATCACAACTCAAGGAGTTATTGGGTGTGACATCCTCAATTTCATGGCCATAGAAGTCCGATTTTTTATGCTTATTTAAAACCAGAGTATCCTTTTTGAAAAATAATATTGCAGAATTTGTTCCCAAAAAATATGATAATGGTATTATCAAAGCATTTCCGAAGAAATGTATTTTATATATACTAAAAACCATGGGATTTCATCGTCAATACAGTACATTAGCATAAACAGAAATAATTCAGGCCTTACAAACATCTATTATTCTGATGGCCTACAATCCATTAATCTATCATCTAATCATCACACATATGCTCTTGTGCCACTACCTATAATACAAGAAACTAAGTGGGTCAGGCTTGGGGGCCCGGTGAGCATGTAGGGTTTTCAAACCATAATAATTAAATTCTTTTAATTATTTATTTTCATCAAATCATTTAACACGATTACCAATTCCCATTATCCTCACTTTCTGTCCCTAAAGCATATAATTCAAGGGGCAAATCCTAAGGATAATCTGTTGGTTAGACAATTTGTCACACCCCAAAACCGGAACGACGGAAATGTTCTAGGGTGGATGACGTCATGTCAAAGATCACAACACATGCATTATAGTAATCAAAGTATAACCAAAACATTGCATTAATAGTAATAGTTTTACATGGTTTACATTACCATACATCAAAGTAATACAAGTAAATATAATAAGTACAACATGGTACTAAGCTATCTTCATCAACAGCTCCGGGGATGTACTTGTCTAATGCGGACCTGAGAATACAAGTTATTTGAAAAGCGAGTATCAACATTTTTACAAATGCTGGTGAGTTCATAAGTATTTAGTGGCATTTTAACCAAATAACTTAATAAAAGTGGTAGTTTCAGAGTATCCATTACATTAGTGTCTTTTCCAGAAAATCCTATATTTTCTTTAATAAAAGCAGTCTTCTACCAAGACAGGACGGAGTTATTGATGGGTTTTGGTCCTAAGAACATCCTATGTGCTCATACAAACCCTAATGCTTGGATCTAGGTTTCTCTATTGTACATGCAAGTTATCCAAGACTATAAACCCTAGATCTAGCATATGATAATCAATATAACATATAATTAAGGGTTTAGATCAAACCTTGATTGTTATGTAGCAATAACAATCTCAAATCCTCCTTGTATTGACTTTCTAAAGCTTAGAGTCACAAATGTCACTCTTATAATGGTTCACAAACACCAAGAGCAAGAGGATGAGGAGAAGAGAGGATGGAGGCTGCCCTTAAACGTGTGAAACCCTAGAAGGATGCTTAGCCACATTTTTGGGTCATAAGGGATCCATATATATAGGAGGCTATTAGGGTTATCTAACAAGGAAACCCTAATTTGGATGCTTAAGACCTAAGCAACCCATGGATTCCTTTCCTTAAGGGCTTGGACGATTTCCTCATGGGTTTCCCCATAGAATTTGTCCACTCCTTAATACAAGGCAATCCATGGCCCAAATTGCAATTATCTTGTAATTACAATTCTAGTCCCTTAAGTTTAATTAATCTCTTTTAGTCACAAAACTAATTACTAATTATGTATTGACTAATATTAATTAAACAATATGATTTCTCCCTTAATATATTATTCTCATAATATATTAATAAATCATATTTAATCCTTTCTCTCCATAATTCATCCTATCAAGTTGCTTTGGTGAAGGCAACCCAAAAGGACCATGCACCCTTGGGTCAAGTACATACCAAAATAGTTATGGACTTAGACACTAATTCAACAGTCTCCCACTTGCATAAGTCTAATAACTATTATGCGTATGACTTCAGATCCTGATCTGCAATCGTAGCTTTCCAAAGCCGCAGTCAACTCTGATCCTATCAGATACGTGTGTCCTTTAGATAAGGGATCATATATTCCTCCATTCTAGATATCGTAAGACATGATTTCAAATCATTCTCTTTGTACTATTTCTCGAATTCCGATTTATGACGACTGACTAATTGAACAAATAAAATTAGCCCTAGCCCGGCCGAGCATTTACATTTTTCATCACTAAATCATCGTGGGGCCCAAAGATATCGCTTTTATCCTACTTTGGATAAAAGGAACAGATAAACTTTGATACAATGCTTACTTGCACTTACTCACCGAATCACACACAACAATATGTTTTATGACACCAAGTTACTGGTGCGTTTACATATTATCAATGTGCAACCGATTTGCAAGATACAACTCACACATCTCGGTTTCAAGAATATAAAATGTTATCGTCTCAGCAATCACTCGTGACACAATCCATGGAGTGATCCAAGTGAGCGTGGGTTTAATCCAATGCTCAAATTCATATTCATAAGCACTCATGAACGTTGCAGCAAACATTTGCTTATGTCTAATACTCTTTTAGACATTCCACACACCAATTCATGACAGTCTTCATTCATAATTACTTCCAACATATGAACGACTATGGCCCGTTCGAATAATTTGACTGTTCTAAACCAATTAAATTATTCAGGAAGTCAAAACATGCAAAGTGAAACACCAGGATAATACTAATCCTATATGACCTCAAACCTTTGAGCATAAATAAAACACCTTTTATTTATCACCATATCGATTACTCATTATTTGTCGTTTTGGGTAATCAACTTCTTACTTGAATTATTACACTTGTCCCATGCTCTTAGCATGCACACAATGTTTACCTATGGTTCTTACTTTAGATCACACTGAACACATTTCCTATCATACTCATTTCACAACTCCAAATCCTTTTTCATAAGTGAAAGAATATCAAATTCTTGCCACTTATAGAATATGCTAGATTCTAACATTTTATGCAATGATCCTTTCGTAATATCACTGCACCAAAGTCACAAAGACTATTGCCAATGATATTACAAAGTTCTCTATCAGAGATTGTTATAATACAATTTCTTAGATATGATGTCTCTCACTCAAAGAACATTCCTTTGAACATCCTTTTGCATAAAAGTTTCTAATATACACATAGATTTTCAATATTCAATTCCCAATATGGACACGTTTCCATATTTTCCATATGGCAACTCATTCTTAATAGAATCTTATCTATTCATAATAATGTTGATATGTTCCATCCAATATGGAAACATTTCCATATTTTCCAATACTATACTTCCAACTACTCACAAGCGACCAATCCTCGATGAACTTTGGATTGTCCTTTGATAGTTGTTTAATTATCTTAGTCAAAACCGATTCTTGTCCTTTTTCCTTCTAAATGCGCTAGACATTTGAAAATTTTAGAATGGTCAAATATTATAGCCTATGCAATCGATCCTAATCCTCAAAGCGTATGCGACACAATGCATAATGTCTTACATAAAGATTTGATACTTCATCAATCTTCTGCCATAATATTTTATTTGCTATGTTCTCAAATTTCAAATTGTGAAGAGGAATGCCGTAATCATAATCGAAATTTTGAGAACACACTATGTACATTTGACTAAATTTATTAACATTTCTCAACCTAAGCCTTTAGATTTGAAATGAAGCATAATATTCTCTCCCTTAATTATAGCAAAACAACTTTACAACTCTTGCGACTTTGCAAAGTATAACTCTTGTTTTCTATAATTAATATTGCCAACTTGCAATTCTTTCCTTAATAATCATACAATCATAACATTTATGCTCCCACTATCATGATGATTATTATAAACATAACACTTATGCTCCCACTAGCTTTGACATGTATTCAGAAACAACTTAACTTTCAGAAAAACAATACTTATTGAATCTCTTAAGTTCATGTTTCTAATACTTAATGCTTTGATAATCTTTTATCAAGGCTTCTTAAACTTATACACCTTTGCCTTAGATGGCTCATATGTGTGTCTAAACAATTCGGACTAATTGCCAAACTTCACAATTCAAATTATGGAAAGGGATACCGTAACCATAATCGAATTCGAGAATACAATTTTTACAATCACTATCTTCTTAAAATCTTTCTTAGTTAAAGCATTTCCTCACAGTTATTTTTCATGAAGGAGGGAATCTTATGACACTTATATTTTAATGGTGTATGTGTTCCTATCCATGTGAATTTGTCAAAACCAAAGTTTACGACAAAATCAAGCTCATATGGACCGAACTTTCTTAATCGTGATTTCTTGCCTTATGGTAGCACAACTGCCCACCATGTCTTCCAAGTAGTTAAGCAGCTCACCCTTTCCTATCAATGTACTTTCATTGATCAAGGTGCTTGCCTTTTATGCATTCAAATGAGAGCTCGTAGGACTCACATGAATGATTAACTCAATTGGAATGGCACAGAAACAAAATAGTGTCAACACGATAGGTTGTAAACCTCAACTCGTGTGTTAGTGATGACCGCTAAGGTTTATTTTGATTTGCTCTTGAAACCTTTCAAGACCATTAAGACTTCCACTGGCTCCTTGACATATAAGATTCTCTTGTCAATAAACATTTCTTGACAAACAAATATTCAAGAGTTAGTGTAGTTTTTTTTTTTTTTTTTTTTTATCAAAACACTTCATAAATTGGTCCTAGTTGGTCTTTGTCTTATCCAAGACATCACAACTTTCCGCATTTGATGAATGTTATAAACCTTCTTAATACTTATCAGTCAATTTCACAATCTTAACTCTAAGACTTGTTTTGGAACGAAGTATGATTGACTTCTTGATTTAACCATTTCTTCAATTCTCGAATCCTCTTCTTAGACATGCAATTGTACTAAGACTCTATTAGAGGATCAATTGAGATATGGTTCTTAATCATTAAGACATATCATAAAGCATAAAAGGTACTCTCCCTTCTTTTTAGAATGGAGAAACTTTTATCTTTCTGCCTACTTGATTCTTCTTATTCGTTCTGCTATTGATTTAAACTTTTGCAATCAATTTAGAATTACACTTAATCTTATAAGTATAATCATATTTACTAAACCTTTAGTAAATCATGACGAATATTTTGTTATTCTTATGGAGGACTTGATCAACACGCAACTTTGTGTACTCGATCTCCTAGTCCTTCACTTGACACTTTGTGAATGAATTAGTCTAATTTCCAAATATGAAATTTCTCATTCATCGTGCAACCAAGATGCATGATTCCAAGTTTCTGTCCAATTGAAACTTGGGCGATGAGAAACTCTCCCTATTTGGTAAATTCTCGACTTTCCATAAACATCATAAACAAGAACCATATCCACTCGTTGTAGAAATATGCAAAAGTCAATTTTCATAACGATTTCATTGCAAGGAATTAAACAAATAAATAAATAAGTCAAATCAAAATTTATTTTATTTATAAAAGCAGCGGAAAACATTTGTCCTTACAATGCAAAATCAACTGAAAACTATGTATTCAAAAGAAAATTCCTAACAACTCTATCATAACTATAACTATATATATATATATATATATATATATATATATATATATATATATATATATATATATATATGTTCCGTATACATTAAGACATCATAAGGGGTACCAGGTATGGGTCAAGTCATAGGACACTAATACAATGCACAATTTTCTAATACAAAACATACTTCTCAAATAAAACTTTTGATATACAAAACTAGGAACTTACCTGTAAAGGGTTTAATCCATTTTATTAAACTAGTATAACTTAAAGGACCTTAGGTGGTTAACTCTATAATACCTTAGTTTATACATCAGGGTTATATATAATTAATACCCGATAGGTAGTTAGATGTGTGCTTTCCGCCTCATTGCCTGTTCCTTGTTTGGTTGTGGGCTTAGGGCAGATTCACACAATTAACTATCTATTCGATATTAGATTATATATAGCTAGTATAAACTAAGTGATTATAGAAGGAACCACTGTGGTTACCATTTTTATTATAAGAAATAAGGGTTTTCTTAAAGAATCTTTTCATAAAATATAAAGGAACTATTACAATTAACTCCGTGAGTACCAAGTGAATACGCCAGGGTTATATACAACGACGATCTAACAAACAATGGGATGTGTGCCTTCCGCCTCATTTCCTGTTCCTTGTTTGGTTGTGGGCTTAGGGAAAATTCACACAATCGATTGTTTGTTTACTCTTAGTTTTATATAACTTGTATCCATTTAGTACATGTAGAAAGGATTGTAAAGTCATTTTTACTTATCTTTCATTAAAGCAGGAAATATAGGATTTTCTGGAGGAACTGGCAAACTTTTCTAAACAGAACTTACAAACTTACTACAACTTTATACAACATACTTACATCACTAAAATTTTGATGAACTCACCAGCTTAATTGCTGATCAACTCTTTCAAAATAACTTGTATTCTCAGGAAACTAGTAGACACGTACTCGTACTGGGAATTCAGAAGATGGAGCAGTATAGCTTCATGTCTTGTTTTGTTAATTACTTATGTATTCTATGTTTTGTGAACACATACTTTGTAAACACTTTCTTTCTAATGAAATGGTTGTTCATTACTTTGATTACTATGATACATGTCTTGTGATACTAAATATGATGTCCTCCACCCCCGAACGTTTCCACCGTTCCGATTTTGGGGTGTCACATCATACCCGCTGACCTCTCATACCCAGAAACCCTCTCATACCCGCATACCTCTCATACCTGAAGACCCTCTCCTACCCGGAGACCTTCTCACCCGAAGACCCCCCTCCTCAATACACGTCCTCGGTAGCCATCAACCCTTACCCATCTCAACCTGCAGACTACCTTCTCATCCTTCATTACCCCTCTCAACCCGTAGCCCTTCCTCCTCCCTCCTCGTGTTTCCTCCCTTCTCCTCTGGCTTCCTCCTTCTTCCTCTTCCCCTCTCATATCAACCCTTCCTCGAAAAATAGCCCCTCTCAGCCATATATTTTTTTAATTAAACCTCATTATTCTTTTTACACCAATTTTTTTTCAGCCAATTTTTTTATTTAGTCAATTTATTGATGAAACCCAACAAATACCTTACCGTTTTATTTTTTATTTTTTTTATTAAAAAAAATTTATTTCTTTATTTTATTTTAAAACCAAATACTTTTTTTAATGCCAATTTTTGCCACAACCTAACCTATGATAGTCACATTGGATTACTTCATACTGATTATATTGGAAGAATTTTTCTATTCTTTCCATGAGGATTACTACATACCGTAATCGGACATCATATTTTTCTTCGCGAGGATTGTACCGTAGTTGCGGCTGATCAACAAAATTGTTTCGTAACCTTCACTCTACGGCATTTTTATGATATGTCGCTCTTGATCTTCAGTTGATGAACCATGTATCTTGAGCATGTGGACTTTATTTGTTGAAGACCACTTCAGGAGTTACGACACTACATTTCGGGTACATTGGTATTTATCAGCATAGTAGAGATTTTTTCATGTAGAGTTATTATTTGTTACTTTGCTATTTGTTCAAGCATTTTTTCAGTGCCAGAATCAACCATATAAATGACCAGAGAGTATTTATTTTACTCTCATTCATGTGTTTTATCGAGACCCTTCATACATCTAGGGAGAGCATGCAAAACTCTTGGTATCCGACACTCTCCATCCTTATGATTTATTTATTTTTGATATCCGATCATTGGTTATCAAAAATAGGGAGAGAATATTATGTTATCAACCGGATATGTATTTTATGATTCTTTGAGTTTGGATTTTTGAAGACGATGATTTATTTAGTGATGCGATGTGGCACTGATTTTTGGTCATCTTTTGATCAAATTTTTGGCTTCACTAGATGTTTACCGGATCCATAATTACTCAGACTCTACTTTAGGATGTTTCATATTTTTAGCGGGTTATTATTTGAAGAAATTTGGGTGTATTATGATTCGAGAACTAGAGATGTTTCAGAAATTTTTGATGCCGAAGTGTGATTTGTTTATGGGACATACAATTCAAAGGTTATTGGTACTATTTTGAAGTTGATCAGCTTGGTTCACTGATCAGATTTGTGGACTGGAATCTCACTCTTCAATACCGGAGATGCTTAAGCCTCGGTATTTAGAAAACTTTGACTAGACCGCAGAGATTTCATCACCTGCATTTAGAGATCACAGACACTTCAGGGTTTCAGAGACATTTCAACATTTGGTTCTCATTATTGTAAATTTTTATTACTACACTTGCTAGTAGGCTACTATGTCTTTTAGCCATTTATTACTTATTTGTATCCCTCATCATTTGCGAGCATTTAGGGAGAGAATGTTGGAGCATGGAAATTCTCTACAAATTATGAATGATAGTTAGGTTATTTTATTCCCTTGATTGTATTGTTTAGTTTATCTATCCTTATAAATAGAGAGAGATGGTCGTGAATTATTGTAAGTGTGTACAAAATATAGTTTCGAGAGAGAGAGAGAGAGAGAGAGAGAGAGAGAGAGAGAGAGAGAGAGAGAAAGAGAGAGAGAGAGAGAGAGAGAGAGAGTATGGTGGGATCTCTCCCACCGAGGGAGAGTTATCTCTCCCAACCCATGTTCTTCATGTAATATTTTATAATTCTCTTTCTAGTAAAATCATGGAATTACTTATCTCTTTTATGTTCTTCATATTTTTATGATCGTTAAATCTCAAGATGTTCTTATTCCACACAAACCGATCGTCAAAATGGGCTACAACAGACCTATTACACCCCTCACATCGAAATACCAAACAAAATAATACCATGAAGGAAACATGATTCACACCAACATATCATTCACAATTAGGGTACTTGCAACCTAAACAAGCTAGGTTCATTCCAATCCCTCTAAGATGTGGAATCCCTAACAAGTACTTTAAATAACCACAAAGATCGACTCACCTTTGTCAAACAAGCACCCTTTCCACACTTCAAATAACGTAGTACATGGGGGTATCAAACCTTACCCTATTTAAACACAAATAGATGGATTACTTTGAAGTTTAAATGACGAAAGGATGACAATTTACTACCGAAACATGCAAATTGGTTATTAGGTCAAATTCTTAGATTTTGACCGGTAACAACAGCCTGTTCAAGGCCACCTTAGCCCCACTTAGACATGAATAAGTTACAATATTTTTTCTTATTCCATTTTATTAGACTTTTAGATTTTCATATGTGCTCGCACAACTCCATACGATTTTTCTATAATTTGATATGACTTTTACAATACAACATGTCCGTGCAGCTAATTTCTGACCAGTCGGTGAAAAAGATGATTTTTCACCTTGGTTAGGGACAATATCAGGTCTTGGAAAAATCATGAAAAAACTAGACTCAAAATTAAAGCTTTTAGAGTTATCAGATCCCCAATTTGACTCTTGATGATTTTTCTATATTATTTTTTTCAAAACAGTGAAAAATTTGTAATTTTTTAGAATTTCTCAGCATTGCATTTTAAAGGTTAATTGGTAACTTAACCCATTAAGCCACAAATAAAATCAACTATAAAGACGGAAATTGAGTTCCTAACAGTAGAAACGGGTCAAGAAATTTAAATATCAATTTCAACCTCAAACGATGACTCAAACTACATTGGTTTTATAGGAAAAACAAAGTTCATTGCTTAAAGAGAAAACACCATTAGGAATTGAGTTTCCTCCACCACCAAGCTTCATATTATGACCTTTAGGGACTATTTTTAAGAACTTTTTGATGGCTCAAAACATGGTCTTTTATACAAAAAAATCACACACCAAAAACCACAATGATTGGGGCACTAGGCTCTTGAGCTCCATGGAATCAAGTTACATTAAAAAGGTATGTATTCTATCTAGTTTGTTATACTAGTACTTATGATTGTATGCTAGTAAGTGTAATACCTTGGAATATTCATATTTGCATGTATAATAGAGAAAACATATATCCAAGGTATTTAGGGTTGCATGTACACTTAGGAGTGTTAGAATGCTCATAACCCAACAGTGGTATCAGATCCTAGGCTTGTTTTCTTGTTATACTTGCAAAATTGGCTGGATAATCGAAGTTTGCTGCTGTCTGATCCGTAGACTCGCCGAGTCCATGAAGGGACTCAACGAGTCCAAGGCTAAACTCATCCAACTCGCCGAGTTGGTTCATGCACTCGACGAGGAACATTACCCTAAGCTGTTTTTCAACTTATAAACCCGCTTTTGATGTGGTAATAATCATGCTAATCCAATTTAAAAGATAATTGTCAATAGTTTCATGTTTTATATTAGTTTAATGGTTAGGCTAATTACATGAAAATTTTTGATTGAATTGTCTTGTTCTTATGAGTTGCATAGATTAATAGAAAAGTTATGTGAAATTGTTGTTTTCAATCCAAATTAATCTAAGAGTTGGTTCTAAAATGTGTTTTTGTAACTTTTCCTCAAGTTATATGAAAAGTCACATTTAAGACTCATAAAACTCATAAATATTTCCATAGGTTATAAATAAAGAAAAGTCATATACTTTTAATAGTTGAAAGTCTTCCATAACTTGTCCTCAAGTTATGGAACTTGAAGAGTTTTTTTGAATTAAAACTACTTTAAACACATAAGTTACGAAATTGAATAGTTTTGAATAGTTTCAAAACTTGCCCTCAAGTTTTGGAATTTGTAAAGTTTTCCCTTATGAATACTTTAATTCCAAGTTAAGCCCTTAGAATTTTAAAAGTTAAAATTCAACCCTTATACTTTATAGTATTATATATATATATATATATATATATATATATATATATATATATATATATATATATATATATATATATATATATATATATATATATATATATATATATAAGAGCAAGTCAGTCTTACCGTTAGTAGGCCTCATTCACGAAGCTGGTCTATAAGGGGGTATAAGGTTACTGCCTATAAAATGGCAGTTTAATGGGTGTCCACTCTCACCCACCGCTTCCTTGACTGGTGGAGGGTCGCTAGCCGAACGGGTAGGACAAGGAATAGAATTCTCCCTTCATTAAAAGTATTAATGATAAATATAAAGTAACTAAACCTTTTATAAATTTCCAATCTTAGTTACTTTAGGAAAATGTGAATTTGGTTCTAACCCAAGAAATTACACTTTGCACTTTGCTTAAGTCGGTTAGTGGAGCGCTTATGGGTAAGTGGCACACTAACCTGGATTTAACAAGGTAGGCAAAGGGTAACTTAATGTTTGTTATAGTATCGATGGAGCACGTGTGGTTAACCGACACATCGATTGAGGAGTAATCATTAAGGGTACCAAGTATATTTGCATGGTTATTCACACCTTGTTTTATGATCCTCGACATCCCAGTCAAAAAATTTGAGAGGGAACAATCTAGATTGAAACATGCCATTGAACATTTGAATGAACCTCAAAAGATCTAGGAGTTTCAAATCCAAGTAAAACCTAATTAAATTGTTTCGTTTTCATGGTGGAAATTGGTGAATCGTCATTCATCTACCTTCAAATGTTTTATAGCTTGGATTACGGCATCCCTCTTCCAAGTTATAAAAGTATTGTGTTGGGTCCTAGCCTTAATATTTCATATTGGGTGTTATATTATCTTGAAAATATCCCAAAAGATGTCTGGTTCAGACATCTATGATCTTCCCACGAACTCTTGGAACAAGTTTTCTTAATGAAGATGATATCTCGGAAATCATTCTTCAGTCCCTCTACCTCCTCCAATTATTCTCCCTAACCCACAAGTTCAAGGTCACTCTAGCTCTATTGGCAAGCAAGGTCTATGTGTGCTCACTTCTTGGAGATGAAGTCACATATTGACAAGCAGGCATATTTGGGTGTAAAAGTCTTATGAAAGTTGGTTGTTCAATCACTTTCTAAATCACATAGCGGGTTACCTCTAAGACTACTATGAAATAGACTATGACATGACCCTTAATGATCTTATCTATTTGCTTGGTGCTGATGAATCAACAATGAGTTGGAGCTTTGGTAAAGCAAATTTGATTAGTAGATCAACTTCCCAAAATACCATGGATATTGACAATGGTAACATTGGATATCTAGAAAAGCCTTCTCTTCCCAAGGAAAGGGATTGACCATAGTCAAACTCGGTTGACCAAATGGTAAAGAGAAAGGCAAGTCTGCGATAGTCCCATGTACCATTCCCAAAGAGTCCATATGTTTCTCTTGCCAACGGAAGGGGCATTGATTGCAAAGCTGCCTATTTACCTAAAAGATCACAAGGTTGATCAAGTCAAGAAGTTTGACTCTACTTTTGGTAGAGTCCATTATCTAACTCTGTTAAGTTTCTATTATGAGAGTCTTATTACATGATGTGACAGGGTCACATGTTGATGTTTTAAGAATCAAAGAAAAGTGAAGAAACTTAAAGGAAGTATATGCTGATTCTGATCGCGAAGATGGATTTCGATCGCATGGTTCAGTGATCAGAAGTTTGATTTGTTGCTTAGGAGTTATGATATATTGCGTAGGAATAGATAACAACAAGTTTTCATATGCTTTTGCACTGTAAGGATAAGTTTTTCCTCAAAGTTTTAAAATAAACGGATTTTTAATTTTTTTTTTCTAAGTATCCTTACAATGGAATTTGTGAAAAATTGTTTCTTATATGATTCCATTGATAGCAATATTGGAAAATGGATTTGTTTCTTTCGTTTGTGGTAATGTTCAATTTACCAAATAAGGAAAGATTCTCATCGCCCAAGTTTTAATTAGACCGAAACTTGGAATCATGCAAGTTGTATAGTATGATGAATGATAATTCTTATCTTTGGAAAATTAAGACTAATTCCTTGTTCACATGTATATGTGAGTCAAGTGAAGGACTAAGAGATTGAGTACACATTCTTGTGCACTGGTCAAGACCACCACAAAAGATTGATAAGACAATTCGTCATGATTTACTAAAGTTTAGTAAATATGGTTATACTTACAAGTTTAAGTATAATTCTGAAGCATTGGAAGAGTTTCAATGTATGGCAGAACGAATGAGGAGAATCGAATTAGGCAGAAAGATAAAAGTTATTCAAATCTGAAAAGATGGGAGAGTACTTTAGTATCATGTTTTGTGATCATCTTAATGATTAAAGAACCATATCACAATTGGTCTTCTAAGGACATCTTAGTGCATTCTTATGACTAAGAAGATGAATCTTGAATTGTTGAAATGGTTAAATCAAGAAGATGAGTCATACTTCGTTCCAAAACAAGTCTTACAGTCATACTCCAAGACAATAAGTTTAGTGACATATCTTAGAGAAAGGTTTATAACACTTGTCAAATGTAAGAGTAAAATGGGTTCTACTCTTGTACATTTGAAGTTGGTAACTTGTGATGTTTCGGATAAAACAAAGACCAACTAAGGCCAATTGTGTGAAGTGTTTATCTTGATAAAGAATCCGCACTATCTCTTGAATATTTGGCAAGATAGTCTTATATGTCAAGGGGACAGTTGGAGTCTTAAAGATCCTGAAAGTTTTTCAAGATCGAATCAAGAATAAAAAACCCGTAGTTTGACACTAGCACACGACGTGAGGTTTATAACCTATCGTGTTGACATATTTCTATTTTTGTGCCCATTCCAATTAAAGTTGGCTTTGCATATGAGTTCTGAGAGTTCTTAATTTGTTGCATAACAACTTGGAAGCAATGTCAGGCCCTTCACCTGCCAGGTGGCAAGAAGTTAAGACTGCAAAAGTTCAATCCATAAGAGTTTGGATTTGTCACTCACCTTGTCTTGGGATTATGGTTTTGACAAATTCACATGGATAGGAACACATACACCATAAAATCTAAGTGTCATAAAGTTTCTCTACGATTCATGAAAATGATGGTGAGAAAACACTTTCACTAAGTAAGTTTTAAGTAGATAACTGTTGTGATATTAGCATTCTCAAAGTCGTTAGTGGAGCGTGTGTGGTTAACCGGCACACTAACATGGACTTGTGAGAAATGGAAAAGGTCCAAACTATTGAGACTATGATTACGACATCCCTTTTCATAGTTCTAAATTTTTTTTAGACACACATGTGTACTATCTAAGGAAAGATGTATGATTTTGATTAAGTCTTATCAAAGCATCTCGCATCAGAAGTCTGAACTTTGGTAAGAAAGTCAATAAAATATTGATTTCTAGAAGTCCAGCTGATTTCTGAGTACATGTCAAAGCTAGTGGAAGCATAAGTGTTATGCTAATAATCATCATGTTAGTGGGAGCATGATAATTATGATAAAGGTTGCAAGTTAGCAATGTTAATTATAGAAAAACAAAAGGTTTCAATTGGGAAAAAGTTGTTTTGCTCTAACTAAGGGAGAGGAAATTATACTTCATCTCAAATCTATAAACTTATATTGTGATATTTTAATAAAATTTAGTCAAGGATATATATGAATTTTGTGTTGGAATGGCTCAACATAAGGAAATTCTATATATGGGTTCATTATTTGCATTATAAAATTCGATTATGATTACAGCATCCCTTTTCATAATCTGAATTATGAGAACTTGGCAAATAGAAATATTGTAGCAAAAGGATTGGTCTAGTATCATGTCTTTATGTGAGACATCATGAATCATGTCCCATATGCTTCAGATATAGCATCGATTGCATGTGCTATAATATTCATCCTTTCTAAAATTTTCCAAGTGCCTGGGGCATTAAGAAGGGAAAAGGTCTAGAATTGGATATGACTAAATAATTAAGCAATTGTCGAGGACAATCTAAGGTTTACCAAAGATTGGTTGCTCAGGGACAGTTGGAAGTATAATGTTAATTTTGGAAGGAGCATATTGACATATTCTGAAAAGAGGCAACTCTTATTCAAGAGTGATAGTCAAAATGGGAATATGGAGTTGTTCCCGTAGGTGGAATTTATTTATTAAATCTGTGTAAGATTAGGAAACTTAATGCAAGAAGAATGTTCAAAGGCAATGAACTTTGAATATGAGATTTTGTTGCCATGGAGTTGGTCTCCATTGGAATACTCTGTAATGTCTGTTGACAATTCTTTGTGAGTTTGTGCATAATCATTACAAGAGGACCGATGCATATAGGTTTAGAATCTAATAGATTTAGGTAAATGGCATGAATTTGGAATTCTTGCATTTGCGGTAAGGATTTGAGACTGTGAAATGAGAATCATTGGAATTATGCTTAGTCGATCTATTTCACAAAGTAAAGATCATAGACAAACTTAGTATGCATACTTGGTGTATTGCATAACTAATGTTTAGACAAACATAGTGTGCATACTTGGTGTATGGCATGACCAGTGTTTAGAAAAATATAATGTACATTCTTGGAGCATGGGACAACTATTGTTTTAATTCAAGTATAAAGTTGATAGTTTGAAACAGTATGCAATGAATGATGGGTAATCAATATGGTGATAAATAAAAGGTGTTTTATTTATATTCATAAGTTATGAGACCATATTGGATTCGATTATTCTTGTGTTTCACTTTGCATGTTTTGACTTCCAGAATAACTAGGTCGTTCTTCCTGAATGACTAAGTTATTCAAACCATCCACATTTGGTCATATGTTGGAAGCAGATATGAATCAAGACTTTCATGAAGTTGGTTTGTAGATGTCCAAGGTAGTGGACATAGCAAGAGGTGCTGCAACATTCATGAGTGCTCATAAGTTCTGAGTATTGGATTCTACCCACACTCATTGGAATCACTTCATGGATTTTATCACGAGTGATCATGAAATGATAATATCTTATATTCTTCAAACCTAGAGATATGAGTTGTTACTATGAGTTGGTTATACATTGATTGCACAAAAACGCATTGGTAACTCGATGTTATAAAACGTGTCTTTGTGTATGATTCATCAAGTAGTAGAACAAGCCATATGAGTTGAAGTTTATCTATTCCTTATACCTTCGGGACAAAATCCTTATCTGTGGGCCCCTCGATGATTTAGTGATGACACCCCGAAGTGCTTGGCCAAGCCAGGACTGATTTGATTTGTTCAATTAGTCGGTCACTATAAATCAGAAATTGGGAAACAAAAAATGGACATAGAGATTGATTATAATCCATGTCTCAGTCCATATGATATCTCTAATGGAGGAATATATGATCCCTCTTCTAATGGACGCGTCAGTGATTTGTTCAGAGTTTGACGACAACAGCTTTTAAGAGCTACGATTGCTAGTCGGGTTTTGAAGTCATACACAATAATAGTTTTTAGACTTATCCAAGTGGAAGACTGTTGGATTAGTGTCTAAGTCCATAACTATATATTGGTATGTACTTGACCTGATTGGCATGGTCCATTTGGGTTGCATGGCATCATGCATTTGGATAGACTAAAATGAGAGAAATAACATTAAAGGTTTATTTAGTATATTATAAGTTCTAATATATTAATAAGATTATTTAATTAGTATTGATCAAGAATTAATTTGGAATTAATTAAGTGATCAAAAGGAAACTAATTAAATATATGGGTTGATTGTGTAAATCATCCATACTTGTATAGTGGGCTAATGCTCCATGGATTATCAAGTTGGGCTAAAACCCGTAGGAATCTCCATGGTGTTTTTGTACCCATGGATCATGGAAATGAAAGGCCATGAAACTTAGGGTTTACATGGTGTAACCCTAATTTTGACATACTATATAAGCATATTATTCTTCCTGAAAATGGTACACTATGAAGGAATGGTGAGGGCTAGCCGATTTCATGAAGTGGTTCATTTCTCTCTAAGTTATTCCAAGTGTATTTGATCTTGTGTGAACCATTTGAGGTGTCACACTTGGGGAAATAGGCTCTTGAGCTCCATGGAATCAAGCTACATCAAAAAGGTATGTATTCTATCTAGTTTGTTATACTAGTACTTATGATTGTATGCTAGTAAGTGTAATACCTTGGAATATTCATATTTGCATGTATAATAGAGAAAACATAGATCCAAGATATTTAGGGTTGCATGTACACTTAGGAGTGTTAGAATGCTCATAACCCAACACCATTTCCCTGAGATGCACAACACATATCGAACTACGAATGTTTTGTAATAACTAAGCAAGTGGGTCACAGGAAACTCTCCAAATGTCGAGCGATATTAACAGTTATAGGTTCCACGATAAAGATGAGAGGATATGCTAACATTGAAAAGATTAATAGTCCTATGTGCATATAAGAAATAACATATAACTCTCAACACACACCCTTCCACCATTAAGAGCCTAAAGCACCTAATTCAGCCAATCTACACTGTGAGTCTGAACACCAACCATTTTATTCAGTTCATTCACAACATGGCTCTGATACCAACTTGGAACATCGTGAATTTTCACCTCAATTTTTTTAAAATATTCATTTAACAAAATACATTAGCGGAAGTCTTACTTTGAATTTTATGAAAACATAACCAATGTTACTTTTATTACCAAAAACATCATTAATCAAAGTAAAGGTCATTAACCAAATCAAAACATGCTCTCAAATACAATTGTTAATAAAATTCAATGACATGTCCAAATGGTATCACTACTAAAACATAAACTGGAATGTAACTACCCAAAAGCCCCATCCTCACCAAGCCACTAAAATATGCTACTTGTACCAATGCAATGCAACAACAAGCAAAGAAACAAGTGTCAACAAATGCTAAGTGAGTGAACCATAAGTACAATGTTAGGAAAACACACATAACATATCATCAGATACATCACATGCATCACAGACCTCATATACATCACACATATCATATACATCACATACATTGAATGTTCATCACTAGATTACCATTAGAGCCTTATCTTATTATTTATATTTTGATATTAGATAAATATTAATTATTCCTAACCTAGTCCTGGGTCCATCACTAACTCGGAAGGTAGACACCCCACATATGGGTCTATCACTAACCCATAAGGTAGACAGCTCATACATAGGTCCATCACTAACCTAAAGGCAAAAATTGTTCACTACTAAGTGATCGGCCCAACCCTTCCCCCACTGGGTCCATCACTAACCCAAGAGGTAAATTCTAATTTACTACTAACGTGATTGGCTCGACCCAATGCACTAAGTGATGCGTGACTATCACTCGTTATATTGCTCCCGGTTCGCTACGTTCGCTACTTCGAAATTGCACATACAAGTATGTGTGATATCATTTGAGAGTGGTACTTGTCGTTGTTTCCCAACACTAGAAACTTCCCACTCAAATGTGATATTTGATCCAGCGCCATCACTATGCCAATATCACTCCAGTCCATGAACACCTTAGTGTCCATGAACCATGTCATGAGTGGTGGTCTAGAAAACCACTCGGTACTACTAGAAAACGACCATTTAATGACACACAAACAATGAAACATATTGATTTATGATGACGTTTTTCCAAAAGTTAAAGGTTAGAGGACACACATTTTTGTGTGCCCTAAAATTAGTGTCAAAAAAGAAAAAAACGGAGGGAACCTATCATAAGATGTGTGTCATGTATGTCTGTCGCTTTATAATTTTGTTTTTTTTTTTAATGAAACACACGTTTTGAGGAGGGAAATGAACTCCCCAAATTTTAAACCCCTACCCATTCTACTTGAAAAATTAAAACCCTCCTCTTCGAGTTAAAAAGAAAGAAGCCCTAGGATCTTTATCCTGACCCACCTTCAGTGCCTCCAATGCTTATCTGTTCATCCAACACTACTCATGCTCTCTCCAGAAGAAAACCTCAAACTACATCCTCCACATGAAAAAAACCCTAATTGGTGGCCATATAACATGCTTTATCTTCATATCTCTTCCATTGATGCACAAACACTTCTTCTCATGTGACTTTAGGTAAGTCTCTCTCTATATCTCTCTCTTTCTCTCTCTCTCTCTCTCTAACCTAAAACCCAATTTGCAATTTCATAGAGATCTCCCATGGCTGTAATAATTGTTCTCATGACGTAGATCACTGAAGAGGGAAATTCACCATTTTCATATTCATTAGGTCTCCAAAAGTTTCAAAGGGGGAAAACGACTAGCTGACTCACTAAATCATAAGCAATCCTCACTGATCTTCACATATCTCACTAAAATCGTAATAACAATAAATCACTATCTTCACTTATTGCCATCATGTGTCATTTTTCTCTCCCTTTTCCCTACTTTGATTTCTTTCCCCTACTCGAAATTTTGGTATCAAGTCACACAATACATTTTTTATTGATATATCAAGATGCCCACATTAAGATTTTACTTAACGATAACATTTATGCATATTTTCCTTTTTCCTTTTCCTAAAATGAATTAGTGGTATAGTGATTAGGTCTCAGGGAAGCTTCAAACACTTGATATACTATTGAAGCAGTTGCGTGCAGGAAATCATCGTGTAAGAATTCAAAATTAAAAATTGATTCCATCTGTTTGTGACATGTAAGGTGCGAGATTGGTACCTGGATTCCTTTCGTAACCTTAGATCCTTTCCTGATATCAAAGACATGAATGACGAACAAGACTTCTCAAAATGATTAATTTAATCAAGGTGAGGCACAATAACATTGTCTCTACCATGGCTCTTGGTGTCCAACAGTTGAAGAAATATCTTAACCCAAAACTTGATTACAAAGACCTCGATGACATTCACTAGTTGCTAGATCTCTTTTACATGTCAAGAATTGGGGAGTCCTATGCTAATTGGTTAGTATCCTAAAATCCTTCCTACTCTTTTATTCATGTAGGATGGGTTGTTACTTATTACTTTTTACTTATTACAATTACTATAAAATTCGGTCAAATCTCAAGTCAACATGTGGCATTACATGAACCAACCCCCCCACCAGATTGTCTTGGTTACATACATGCAAAAATGTCTCCAATAGAAGTAGCGAGGCATGCTAGTGAATATGCAAGATATTTTTGTTTACATGAGTATGGCACTGCACTTGATGTTAAGGTCTATGGTGATCTTGATGTCACATTCTCGTAAGTTGTTATGTGTTTCTTTGAACAATTTGAGATATTTTGTTTTTTTTATAATAAATTCCATGTTATGACATGTTACTGATAGTTATGTACCCACGCATTTGCATTTGATGGTGTTTGAGTTGGTTAAAAATTCATTGCACGCTGTTGAAGAGCGATTTATGGATTTGGAGAAACTCGCACCTCTCATTCGGATAATAGGATAAAAAATGGTAAGTTCAAATGAATGTTTGATGTAGGACTACAATCACTCATTCCATTTCATTCCTCCTCCATTGATTCCATTCCGCCATAATTGTAATATATAATATGTTGTAGGAATGATATATTTGTATTCTTGCAGAGTACAAGAGCTGGTGGGGATAGGGATCAATCTAACACAGTCATTTTTTATGGAAGTAATTGGAATCCAACTCTTGATTTGCATGCCATGGACAGGGCTCATTGCTTCGGTCAAACAAAAGATGTTAGTTTTCTTACTTCATTTATTTAATTTTTTTATTTTTACCAAAATAACCTTAACAATAATGTATGTTTGGTGGCTGGTGTAGGTTACAATGTATAGGTTGATATGCAAAGAAACGGTTGAAGAAAAGATTTTGCACAGAGCTAGCCAGAAAAGTACTGTCCAACAATTTGTGATGACTGGTGGTCACATACAGTCCTATTATATTCATTTAACTCTTGTAACATAAAAGGGCAATAAAGTAATTTTGTAAACCAATTTTGTTCGACTATTTCTATATTACATGCTCATCTAGATTTGTTGAGTATATGGAACCCTTCTTTTCTTGGATATCCAGCAAGAGTGAGTCCTATTATATTCATATGAGAGGGTATTTTGGTTTTCTATATATAATTTGAAATTTTGGTTTTCAGATGCGATGCATGTGTTTTTGATGATGTTTAGGGAAACTTGAGAATTTAGATTTGAGGTTGAATCCATTGTGCAACAAAGCAAATATTACTTATTTGTTGGTTGGCCGATGATACCAAGGATTTGTTTGAATGTATTATCAAATTATATAGTTAGGGAAACTCCTTTTATAGCAATGTATTACATTTATTTAGCAATTGAATGATTATTTGTATTTCACATACTATATATTATGAAATTGATTGTCTTTTTCTTTTCATATGATATGTTATTTTGTATTATTAGATATCAATTGTCATTTAATTTGAAAATAACTAAATCTATACAATTATTTTTTAAAACATTTAAAATTATGACATGGAAAAAATCTGTGTCGTCTTCATTTATGATAGGGGCTTCCTTGATATGCATTGTGTGTCATCTATGTGCATCGTAAATGTGCGTCATAAGGTTAAGACATGAAAATTCCTGTTGTCTTCCTTTATGACAGGGCCTTCCTTGACACGCATTTGTATGTCGTCTATGGGTTTTATGACAAGCAATGCGTGTCATTAAAGGGAATTTTTATAGTAGTGCGACATCACTATTAGCTTAAGCTCTTTCCCTTTAGGTATCTTTCAACCTATAAGGCACTGACAAGTATTCGGAAACGTTACACACACCTAAGTCTAGGTTGCTACCCTTTACGCCCCACTAAGTGTATTCCCCTTTTTAATAAATATATACCAATTCATCACGTAAGGATTACACTACAAACCTCCTTAAGTTATCATGCTCAGTTTCTATTAATATTAAATGACATATTACTTCCCTACTTCACAATATGTAAACATGCAACCAGTGTTGCAAAACTTGGCCTACTCGGCCGAGTACTCGACCGATTACTTGGAATCGGCCCTCCACCGAAGCGAGTAGTGTCAACTCGGCCAAAAAACTCGGATTTAGTCAAAATCGGCCAAAAATCGGTCAAACTCGGTCAAACTCGGTCAAAATTGTCATAAAAAGAGAAAAAAATCAAGAATTTCAAGATTAATATGTATAATGCACTTAATGATTAATTATTTAACACAAACATGTGATTATTACTACATATATATCTTAAATTTTCAGTAATTATTCACATAGTGAGACAATTATGTGTATTTCAGTTTTTATGTATTCACATGTATCTAATTTTGGTTATATATTTCATTGAAATTATGATTTTAACTCATGATTTTGACATATATAATTTTCCAAAAAATATTTCTAAATGAATTACCGAATCCGAGTACTCCCCGAGTACTTCCGAGTACTCGCTACTCCCCAATCGGCCGAGCAGGTACCGAGTAGCGAGTTCTACAACCTTGCATGTAACAAGACATCAAGTTAACATTTTTTTAATCTTTATATAATCATGCACATATCATCACTTCATCGTTGAGGAATATGATACCACTAGCATGTATTGTCCTAACCAACATAGAAAAGTATTTTACAGAAAAACAAAACATGCACATACCACCCACAACCATCACATATCCCTTTTTCTATCATGGGCATGCCACACACCTCACGTTAAAATATCAAACAATAAAAAGAATAACATGAAGGAAACATGATTCACACAAACATATCATTCACAATTGGGGTACACACAACCTAAACAACCTAGGTTCATTTCAATACCTCTAAGATGTGGAATCCCTAACAAGTACTTTAAATAACCAGAAAGATCGATTCACCTATGTCAAACAAGCACCCTTTCCACACTTCAAATCTTGTAGGACATGAGGTATCAAGCTTTCCCCTAGTTAAACACAAATAGATGGATTACTATAAGTTTACATGAATAAAGAATGACAATTTACTACCCAAACATGCAAGTTATTAGGTCAAATTCTCAAGTTTTGACCTGAAATAACAACCTGTTGAAGGCTACTTTAGCCCTATTTACACCTAAATAAGACGCCATATTTTTTCGTTTTCCAAGATATTAGAATTTTATCTTTTCAGAAAGTGCTTGCACAACTCCATTCAATTTTTTATAGTTTTCTATAAATTTTACAAGACAACATGTCCGTACAGCTACATTCTTACCAGTGAGTGAAAAAGATGATTTTTCACCTTGGTTAGGGACAATATAAGGTCTTGGGAAAAATCATGGACAAACTAAACTCAAAATTAAAACTTTTAGAGTTTATGGATCCCTAATTTGACTTTTGATGATTTTCCTAGATTTTTTTTCAAAACATGGACAGATTGGTAATTTTTTAGAATTTCCAAGCATTGCATTTTAAGGGTTAGTTGAAAAATTAACCCATTAAGCCACAACCAAAATCAACTGTAAAGTTTGAAATGGAGTTATTAACATTATCAATGTTTCAAGAAGTTAAAATAACAATTTCAACTTTGAACTCTGACTAAAAGTACATTGCTTTTATGGGAAAAACAAAGTTCATTGCTTAAAGAGAAAACACCATTAAGGCTTGAGTTTCCTCCAACACCAAGCCTCATATTAATACCTATAGAGGATGATTTTATGACAATTTGGATGGCTCAAAACATCGTCTTTTATACAAAAAATCACACACCAAAAACCACAATGATTGAGAATAAAAGAAACAAGAATTATGACACCAAGCCGAAAACAATTGATTCACAATTCCAACCAATTCTCATTCCTATCAAATCTCATGACATAAATATAGAAAAAGAAGTTCTGGATAAATTATTAACCTCCTGGAAGTTTTGAAATACTCAAGAATAACACAAGTTTCTAAAAACGCCACTTTAGTGCAATATAATGTTTATTTTCCAGCCCAACCACTGTTCAGTGTTTTGAGCGTAAAACAGAATCTAGAAATCCAAAGAGAGTGTTATTAGAATTTCTAGAAACTAGACTCAATTTACTACAATTTCATGTCACTATGGAATTGCCTACTTCGGAGCAGATCGAGCTCTACAGCCCTCGCAAAATTGATCAACAATTCTGTCCAAATTTCTAATTTTAACAAACATCAACAAATACTTCAACGATTAAGACAAGGACTTGAAAAATAGAAAAGGATGGTAAGAAACTCATTTATACCTCTGGAAATGTGATGAATTTATAAGAGAAGAAGCTAGGAAGAAGTCTTAAACCCAATAAAGAAGTATCTCCAATTGAAAGCACCAAAATCACCACCACAAATTCTTAGATTTCCACCACCACTTCAAGAAAGGAAATGTACTTAAGAACTCACTTCAAAGTAGTGTGGAGGCTGCCAATTAGGGTTTAATACCATATTTAGGGTTAGGATTTACTTAACTACATCATAACTTTCATTATTTTCCCTCAAAGTATCACTAAATGACTCCTAGACTCATATACATGCTCATGGTTCATTTTATTACAATTGGCCTTCCAAAGATAAATATAAAAAAATGAAAATGTTAGTTTAAGAATAAGACTTAAAGGGACACTCACACCGATGATGGATAGAAATTTAGGTTATTACAATAGCTACTACTTGTCGAGCACTTAGGGGTCATACGGCTTCTCTAGAACACTAAAAACTAAAGGAAGATGGGCTAAACACCGAAGATTATTGAGAGAATTGTATGGATAGTGTGGGGAACGAATGGGGGTGATCAACTATTTATAGGGCCAAATTGTCCTATGCACGTCGCATACAGACATGGTGCACGTGGCGCCATGTCTTGGTCGGCAAGGGTTCCCTCTCATAATGAAACATGTCAGGCAATGGTTGGTGAGACGTGGCTGTACGCGCGCCATGAACGCATGTGTGTCGAATTTTCAGATTTTTAAAATTGTTTAAATTCTTCATATGAGCTTCTTTTTCGACGAGTTTTTAAATCCATGCATAGCTATCGACGAGATCTACAACAGTCGTTTATACTTTATCGGCTAATTTTGACTTTATTTATTTTACACAGACTTAGACTGTTAAAGCCCATATAAAATGCATAACCCTCTCATCCGACGTCTGTTTTGGACTGTCTAAGTATTTTTGAACTCCTGTAAATGAGATCTTCACTTCTTGTTTAGATTGTTTTGGATAAAAATCGACCAATCTAAAATTCGATTTATGTGTCCACAATACTGCGCTAAAACTTCGAAAAATCATAACTTCCTCTCTTGAAGTTATATTTGGAAGCCCTCTATATGCACGCTCTCGATTTAACGACTTTCGTTTAGATTTCTAAGGCTAAAAAGTAATCCATCAAAATTCACTTTTTACGATGCACCTTATCGTATCGGGTTGAATCGTGAAACTTCAAATGATCTTAACTTGTTCGTTATAAGTCGGATTGGAGCGTTCCTTATGGTTTTGGAATCTTCATTACAACTATTTCAACTTTCTTCAAGGATATTTGTCCTAATTATTATGTTATTTTGACATGTATTTTATTCCTATTTATAGTATTGCTATAAACACATAATTTATACATATATATATATATATATATATACACACATACCACAAATATTCCCAGAACTCTCCTTTATTAATTGAAGTAGGTTGCAATTTTTAATCCTGACTATTACATCATCATATTAATGCCTAGCTGGAAACGCGAACATTACATTGGGCAAGGGATTTATTCGACCTAGCAGCTCACCATGGGGAGCATCAATCTTTTTTGTCAAAAACAAGGATGGTTCGCACCGAATGTACATTGATTACTGAGAGTTGAACAAGTTAACGGTGAAGAACCATTACCCACTGCCAAGGATTGATGACCTTTTTTACCAGTTTTAGGGAGTGTCTTAGTTTGTAACACCCGCAACTTTGGGTTAGACATTTTAGATATAGTAATTAATAGCTATTATAATTTAAACCCTTGAATAGAGAAATCATTAGTCATGTTCGTTGCAGACTACATACTATAAAACTTTTGTGTATATTTATTGAGAAGCGATATAATTTTAAAAGAATATTATATAATCTTGATGAAGTTCTAGTGATCTCGATGGTGATTCTGTAGACGTAAGGAATGTTCGAATCCGACTTCGTATGAAGAAATTATGCTTTTTTGAAGTTTCTCAATTAAACCAACACGACTATGCACGTCATAAAAAGTAAAATTGAGATAGATGGCTTACTTGCCTATGTAATATAAATAAAGTCATAGTAATCGTAAATTCAAGCCCATGTAAGAGAATGTCTAAATATGACTTCGTACGAAGAAGTTATGATTTTCAAAGTCTTAGCACAACAGTGTGCGACACCGAAACCGATTGATTTTTTGGCAAAACAATCTAAACAAGAATCAAAGATTTAAGGAATAGTATTCCATCAATATAAAGACAGGCAAGAATAAATTTAAGAAATAATTATGATTTTTATACGGACATTAAAATTCTAGACCTATTAAAAATATAACTTTAAAAATTAATTGAGAATTAGCTGAAGGAGTTTAAATGAAAGTTGTAGATCTATTTGATAGCTACGTATAGATATAAAAACATAAAAAAAAATAGAGTTTGTATGAAAAAGATATGAATTTTCGAAAATCTGGAAAAAAATCGCTCACGTGCTAGAGGCGCCGTGCATGCTTCTAGATGGGGGCCATGTCGATCCACTGCAAGCATGCCACATGTTGCAAGGAGGGAAGCCGACCAGGCCAGAGCATGACGCGCTCCTGGTCTGGGCGCGGTGCTCCTTTCTCGATTTTTGGCTATAAATTGCTGGTTCCATTCTCATTCATCCTCACACCTATTACAATCCTTTTTGGAAATTCCTTCCACTTTGGTCTGAAAGTTTACTTAGAATTTAAGTTTCTAGCTAGGCTCTGGAGGATCTGAGATTCCAACAGATAGGAGCTTTCAGGTCGGAGTTCTGCCAGGACCATTTTATGACTTTTCGATAGAAAACCTATGTAAGTTAAGTTACATTTTTATTGCTTTTAGTGTAACTTATATTTATATTCATGGTTGTTTTTATGAATTTATAAATGCATTTTATCGGTAATTTCATGTCGTAATACTGATTGATCTACTTATGGGGTTGATGTCTATGCTAGATTTAGTGAGGTGTTTAAAGTGGGATTTCCAAACATTATACTCTGTTTACCAAACAGACCCTACCTCCTATGTGATCTTACATGGTTTCTCCTTACTTGATAGATCTTGATGTATACATTGGGATTGGTGAGGAATCTAAACTATCATTAGTGACCAAGAATATAAGACTAAGAATTAATAATTTTTATGCTTAGGTTATATCAAAGGAAAGGCTAAGGTGTTAGGTGAAGCTCTGCACAAATCACAAGTCATCCACTTTTAACTTGTGAGTGCATAGTTACTTTCATCTTACATATAGATATGACATATTTAGATATTTAAATGCTATATGTGCTTATTATCTGTGATTAAGAGGTATTGTGTTAGATGAAATAATATACGATGATCTTTATATGATTTTTACCATATATGTATTTTTAGACTTATAATATATTGGGTAGTGATGGGTGATGAGAGATGATAGATAATGAGCGTGATGGGTGATGAGAGATGATAGATGATGAAGGTGATGGGAAAAGGATGATAATATGCCACAACTTTAATAGTACTATTGTACTAACAATGTAGTCATCTAACAAAGTATAGATGATGACCATAGACTATGCTAGACAGTCCAGTGGAACACAGACATGTTCACAACTGTAACAACCATTTTCCAGATTTGATCAAAGTAGGACATAAAGGAGTCAAAGGCATGATATTTGGGAAAAATCATTTTTGACGACGAGACCAACCAATTGAAGAATGCGTATTTGTAGGTTGGTCACGACGTGACTTGTTTGTGGTCACGACATGAGAAGGGATGCAATCCAAGTCCATGATCTTTTAGGGCTTCCTTCGTATTTAAACCCATAAACTCGGATTTAGGGTTCATTTTTTAGCTTCCATCTCCCTCAAACCTCTGAAACCCTAAACCTAATCCCTCTTGGTGGTTTTGGATCATTTTGGTGGTTTTGGTCCTCTTTGAAGAAAGTAGAAGGAGAATTGGTATAAGGATCAAGCAAGCAACACCTTCTCATCTTTTATAGCATCTTCTAGACCATTTCTAAGTATTCAAGCTTCCACCCTTATGGTTTATTCTCTTAGATCTTAGTTTTTTTAGTCCTTTTTGGTTCATGGTTTTGCTGTGAGTGAATAAATGGAATAAATTTGTCGACTTTATGGTCCTCCAGAGTCCCTAGATCATCATATCTTATCGATCTAATGATTGGATGTGGATTGTGAACATTACATGAGTTTTAGGAAATTTTTTGCCTTTGGACCTAGGCTGGGTAGAGGACATGCGTGGAACATGCATGTCTATAAAGCTGCCATTTTTATGAACCTCTGGAGTCCCTTAAAGCTTTCGAGAAAGTTGGAGTTGAAAACATAATGGGTTCAGGACCCATATCATTAAGATCTTGCCTCAAACGGTGGTCACGACGAGACATGTTTGTCGTCACTATGTGACGATGGAGGATTCCTCGATTATTTTGTCTTGATGATTTCACGAAATGACAAAGGAAGGTTCATGTCGTGATGTCTGCTAATTGAGTTGTCTGGGACCGAGTTGGCTAAGTTGGTGCATGACCGAGTTTGGAATCGGGTTGAGTACATTCTTACGATGTGACCAAGGGTTGGTGACGACATGAGGATCAGTTGTTGGTATTGTTGGTTGTTGACTTTTTGTTGGATTCAAGGTATAGGATAAGGTTGGGCCTTGTATGATTTGATAGGTGTCTGTGTTGTAGCACCGGTTGTGTGGCATTGAGCTATGGTATAACTGACTTTATGAGTAAAGTGAGTTGTCTCACTGTACTATGTAGGATGCTAGCTGTCTTTATGACTCTTGCAATGGTATGTTGGGCTGCGCCCATATGTATGTTGGGTTGGGCCTGTATCTATGCAGGCAGGACCTATTTACATGTTGGGCTGGGCCGATATATATGTTGGGCATGTATGTATGTAGGGTTGGGCTAGATTGTATCTTGGGTTAGTGCCGTTACTCTGGATTGGGCATGTTGATGGTATGTGGTATTTTGTGGAACTCACTAAGCTTTGTACTTACGGTTTTGGGGTTTAAACATTCTCCAGGTACTTCGAGTTCTAAATGGAAGGGTCCGGCATGATCGCACAACATCCCCTTAATTTTATCCAACATTGTTTTGTTGCACTCTGATGTTAAGAATATTTATACTATGATTGGTTTGGAACAATTGGTTGTATCTTTTGGGTGTTTGAAAAATGAAAATTTTACAACTAATTTTGGGACGTCACAACAACTTGTAGGTGATGCAGTACATCTTTATATGATGTACTCTACTCCTTAATGTCATGTATTGTGGAGAAATCTCTTAAACAGTACTGCCAACTTAATGTTACATGATGATTCAGTAGAGATGAATATATAAGAGGATGGGATGGGTAATCAGATTAATTGTTTGATGTGAAATAGATAATTAAACAAATTAATTGTACTATTATGGGTTGAAAACCCTATGTACTTACCATGCTTCCCAGCCTGACCTACTCAATTTCTTTGTATCACAGGAAGCAGTACAAAGGTACATGGATGATGATGTTTGGATTTGATGAGAGATTCAAGGAGATGTAGGACATAATATAAAAAGATATTGTAAGTCATTTAATGACTACATTTATTCTTATGTTTCTTGTATTAGTGATGACCTCCCAATTTTTTAATAATCAGTGAAAAACATTTCTTTTGGAAATACTTTTTATGGGACAATTTATGTAATTACAAAGAATACTCTGTTTCTTAAAATAAGCATAGGGAAAAGATCTTTTGGACTGTGAAAATAGGGATGTCAAATAGTTATCCAAGATCAATTTGAGGTCAGTATACCATCAAATGAGGGTTAGGGAGGATGACATTTAGAGAAAAACCTTTAGTACTTATTATAGTCATTACGGGTTTGTGGTGATGCCTTTTAGGCTCACCAACGCACCGGCAGCGTTCATGAATTTCATGAACCTGGTGTACAAACAGTTGTTGGATCGATCAGTGATCATTTTTATTGATGATATCTTGGTCTATTCTAAGACCAAGCAGAAACATGAGGAGCACCTTTGTGAGATTCTTGGGGTTTTATGGATCGAGAGGTTGTACACTAAGTTCTCTAAGCACGAGTTCTGGTTGTGTGAGTTTTGGTTTATGGGGCTTGTCGTCAACTAGTGCAATATTTTGGTCAATCCAACCAAGATTGACGTGGTAATTCAGTGGGAGGTTCCGAGATCTCCATCGGAGATACGGAGTTTCCTTGGGTTGGCTAGGTACTACATGAGATTTATTCGAGATTTCTCCAAGGAGTTCCTATCACCAAGTTGATCGGGAAGGATGTCACTTTTCATTAGGGACATGAGTAGTAGGTGGCTCTTGAGAGCCTACATCATAGGTTATGTGAGGCACCGGTTATAACACTCCTCTAGGAAGTTGATGACTTTGTGGTATATTGTGACACATCTATTTTTGGCATGGGTATCATTTTGATTCATAAGGATCATTTGATAGCTTACACTTCAAGACAGCCGAAGCATCATGAGGCGAATTATCCTAATCATGATCTTGAGTTGGGGGTAGTGGTTTTTTCCCTCAAGATTTGGTTCCTTATCTATATGGGGTTCGTTGTACAATCTAGACAGATCACAAGAGTTTTAGGTACTTCTTAGATCATCCATATTTGAATATGAGGCAAAACAGGTGGTTTGATGTAGTTAAGGATTCCCACTATGATATTTTATATCCCTAGGGAAGGTCAATGTGGTGGTCAATGCTTTGAGCCGCAAGACTGTTGGTACGCCCATTCAAGACCTATGTTTAATGATGACCATAATTTCACCACTTTTAGATATGATCAGAGAGGCTTGGGCTAAGGGATTCAAGAGGGAGAACTGAAGAAGGAGAAGATCAGGAGTCAAATTGATAGATTCGCCGCCAACAGTCGGGAGCTATTGATCCAGTATGGGTGGGTTTGGGTTCTAGTTTCTGGGGGATTCCGTCAGAAATTGATACAGGAGGCGCATAAATCTAGGTTTTTGATTCATCCTGGAGCCACAAAAATGAATTGAGACATGAGAGACAGTTATTGGTAGCTATGCATAAAGAGGTAGATATCATGGTTTGCTGAGAGGTGCCTAACCTATAGGATGATCAAGGTCGAGTATCAAAGACCACATAGTAAGTTACATCCTTTAACAGGTCCCTATGTGGAATTGGGAGCAGATCATTATGGACTTTATCACCAAGTTACCAAGGACGGACAAGGTACTCGATGCTATTTGGGTTATTATGGATTGTTTGAACAAGAGTGCCTATTTCCTTGTTATTCGAGAGAGCTCGTCGGCCGAGAAATTGGATGAAATTTATATTCGAGAGGTTGTGGCTTGTCACAGGTGCCTCCTTCTATAGTCTCAGATCAAGATATTTGATTTACATCAAGGTTTTAGAAGAGGTTCCATGAGCAGTTGGATACCAGACTGCATTTTAGTATAACATACCATCCGTAGACAATTAGCTAGAGTGAGAGGACTATTCAAGGTCTCAAGGATATGTTGAAAGCTTGGATCATTGATTTTCATGGGAACTGGGAATCCTACCTTCCTTTGAATGAGTTTTCATACAACAACAACTATCATGCCAGCATTGGTATGCCTCCCTATGAGCTTCTCTACGGGAGGAAGTGTCGAAACCCGATTTACTAGGGGGAAGTTAGGCAAAGAGTAATGGGAAGCAAAAAGGTGGTCCTCAAGAAGACTAAGCTTATTCAACAGGTTAGGAAGAGATTGATAATGGCTCAAAGCCGGAAGAAGAGCTATGTGGACAGACGCGGTTCAAAGTTAGAGTTTCAGGTCGAGGATATGGTACTTCTGAAGTTATCCGCCTGGAAGGGTATTATTCATTTTAGGATGTGGGGAAAGCTAGGCCCAATTTTATCATTCTGTTCCGAGTTGGGGATAGAGTGAGAAAAATGGCCTACCCATTGGATCTACTGGAGGATCTCAGTCAAATCCACAACACTTTCCAAATTTCATAGTTGAGGAAATGTGTGATAGACGAGTCCATTTTTGTCTTGTTGGATGATATCCAGGTTGTTGATCGCATGAATTATATCCAGCGACCAATGGCGATTCTTGATATGAAGACAAAGTCCTTGCACAACAAGGTGGTTCCCTCGGTCAATGTGTAGTGGCAGCATCGTAAGGGCTTAGATTTGACTTAGGAGCCCTAGGCGGAGATGCACGAGCACTACCTGGATTTGTTTTCCGTTGAAGATTTTGAGGGCGAAATTTTGTTCAAGAGGGGTAGAATTGTAACATCCACTCCAGGTAAATGATTCATTTATATTTTGGAAATTATAAAAAGTAAAAGGTGGGTTTTGTGATAACCAATACATGGTGGAGAATACACCACGATGTGGTCATAGCCTTATGACACGTGCATCATTCTTGTACACCACAATGTGACAAGCTTATGAACATGAAGTAGTGGCGGTAGAGTGCAAACCCTAATTTTTTCGGGTTTTGAGCTATATTTTGTAACAACATAAATTTCAAAACAATTTTTCACTTTTTAAAAATGTAATTTCATTCGTAAAGATTCTCAATTCTCAATGTATCACATAACAAATCCATAAAATCCAATCCCAAGATCAAAATGAATGACACTCCAATAGCGTGTACTGATCATGCCGTCGCCTTCCCGCGATCCTCACTGGTACCTGCAACACAGAACAAAAAAATACTGTAAGCACAAAGGCTTAGTGAGTTCCTCAAAATACCACATATAACACATATTAGCCACTCCGGTCCTAACTCTGTGAACCTTCCGGTTCTAGCTCTGTGAACCTTCCAGTTCTAACTCTGTAAACTATGGAACATACACGACATGAATCACGCATAAATAATGCAGTGTATCACCATTACATAAATAGCATACAAGATACTTTGTCATATAACTCTAATTACCACTCTAGGTAAAGTATAGTGAGAAGACTCACCTTGGGTAACTCAGTAAATCCCGAACTCGGTAAAAATATGGTCTAGCCTCCGCCTAATCACATGGAATAAGTACTCTAATCAAGATAACTCTCAAGGCTAGAATAATCCCTCTATTAGCACTCTTAGAAGGGTAAAAGACCATTTTACCCCTCTCATGGCTAAAAGACCCAAACATTAACCAAACCCTAAAAGTATACAAAAGTCAACTCTCCGGGTTACGATGCGCGTACCTGGCAACCTCACAGAATCGGGGAACGCGACCCCCTACGTTGCGTATACTGGGATTACTCCCCGCATAAGTCCCAGTTTCATGCTCCTTTGCTTTTGGGGTCTGAAACGGTTAAGACACACGTCCAACTCCCAGATCTGACTACCCCTAAGCCTCTTAATCCATAAAGTTGGTGAATTTAAGCCTTTACATGGCTGTGAGAGTCACCAACACCCAAATTATTCCACTTCCAACACTTTAAAGCCCATAACTCAAACATGGCTTCCTAATGATGACCAAGCTGGGATTTTTATGGATCAACAACACACATAACACTGAAATGGGACAAATCTAGGTCCATGGAGCCCCTTTTGCTCATAAAGTCTCCACCTTTTGGACTTAAATCCTAGAAATGGACCATAAAACACCAAACCAAAATAAAGAGGAAAGTTCTGAGCTTTTTACCTCTAAGTGAACCTCCTCCCTCTGAAGAACTCAGATCCAAGCTTGAACTCCAAAACTTAGCCTCCACAAGCACTTCCCTTCTTCTTCACTAACACACAAAGGCACTTTTAGCTCAAAACACTCACATACAAGCTTTAAGGAGAAGGAAATGCTCACTTAGGGTTTCACTCTCTGAAATGGTGGCCGAGGATAAGGCCTTAGCATTCCTTTTATAGTGCACAAGCCACAAATTAGGGTTTACATTTGGGCCTGCTACGCCCAGCGTAATCCTGGGTACGCCCAGCGTACCTAGGCGAGTCCTCGTCCAATTTAAGCGCATGACTACGCGTAATGTACTCTTCAGTATGCCCAACGTACTCATTTGCCTAAACATTACCATTAAGGGCTTAACTTGACAATCTCGGAAAAGGAGAAGGGCCTAAGAGACGCACCTGAACTTTAGGATGTTACAATTCTCCCCCACTAGAACCAGACTTCGCCCTCGAAGTTTCATGCCGTAAACAACTCCAGATGTTTCTCCCGCATCTCTGACTCCGGCTCCCAAGTCAGCTCGGACCCTCTCCGATGTTGCCAATAGACCTGAACCAGAGGCACTTCCTTGTTCCTTAGAACCTTGATCTTGCGGTCCAAGATCGTGATCGGTCTCTCAACATAATTCAGACTAGCATCCACCTGGATATCCTCCAACGACACCACTGACGACTCGTCGGCTATACACTTCTTCAGATGAGATACGTGGAAGGTATCATGAATCTGACTCAACTATGCAGGTAACTCCAAACGATATGCTACCCTGACCACCCTCGTGGTCAACCTGAACAGACCAATGTACTGGGGCCCTAGCTTGCCCCTCTTCTTGAATCGGATCACTCCTTTCCAAGGAGATACCTTCAGGAGTACGAAGTCTCCCACCTGGAACTCAAGCTCGGGCGGTTGCCTATCCGCATAACTCTTCTGGAGACTCTGAGCTGTCAACAACCTCTGCCTGACCTGTTGTATCTGCTCTGTCGTCTGAAGCACTAACTCAGTGCTACCCAACACTCGCTGCCCGACCTCTCCCTAGAAGATGGGAGTCCGACACCTCCACCCATACAACAACTCGAAGGGAGGAATACCGATACTTGAATGGTTTCTGTTGTTATAAGAAAACTCAGCCAATGGCAGAAATGTGTCCCAACTTCCTCCGAAGTCCAACACACATACCCTAAGCATATCTTCGAGCGTTTGAATCATCCGCTCGCTCTGACCGTCCGTCTGTGGGTGGTGTGCGGTACTGAAATGCAGCCTCGTAACCAACTCCTCGTGGAATTTCTTCCAGAACCTGGAAGTGAAACACACATCTCGGTTAGACACGATCAAGATCGGTACTCCATGCCGCGATACCACCTCTCTCACATACAACCCTGCCAGCCTCTTCGTAGAAGAGCTCTCACTGATAACTAGAAAATGAGCGCTCTTCGTCAGCCGGTCAACGATCACCCAAATTGCATCGACACCTCTCGCAGTCCTCGGCAATTTGGTGATAAAAGCCATGGAAATCTGTTCCTACTTCCACTGGGTAATCTCAAGTTGCTGCAGCTTGCCATGCGGTCACTGATGCTCGGCCTTAACCTTGCGACAGGTGAAGCACCTCTCCACAAACCACGCAACATCCCTCTTCATACATGGCCACCAATACTCCCTTTTTAGGTCCAAATGCATCTTAGTGGACCCAGGATGGATTGAGAACCTCGATCTATGCACCTCCTACATCAAAATGGTACGTGCCCCGCCTTCAGACGGCACCCAAACTCGACCCTGGAAGGTCATAACCCACGGCTATCAGCAACGAACTCAGATATCTGCCTGATCACCCGCTCTCTTTTTTTGGTTCTCTGGTCTCATGGCCTCTACCTGGGCCTCCCGAATGGTGTCCAACATCGGATTCATCACTGTCAATCTTAAACAAACATCTCGTATCGGGGCACTCTCCGCCCTGTGACTCAGGGCATCGGCTACAACATTAGCCTTGCCCGGGTGGTGCAGGATCTCACACTCATAATCCTTTACCACATCCAACCATCTCCTCTGGCGCATATTCAGGTTGGGCTGATCCATCAGATACTTCAAGCTCTTGTGATCCGTGTATATGGTACACCGGAACCCATACAAATAGTGATGCCAGATTTTAAGGGCGAACACCACAGCCCCTAACTCCAGATCGTGAGTGGGATGTCTCGTCTCATGAGGCTTCCACTACCTCGATGTGTATGCTATCACATGACCTCTCTGCATCAACACCGCACCCAATCCCGATATCGACGCGTCACAATATACCACAAAATCCTCCATCCCCTCCGGAAGGGCTAACACTGGGGCTTCACATAATCTCTGGTGAAGTGTCTCGAATGAGGCCTGCTGCTCTAGGCCCCAACTGAATGCTATGCCCTTCCGGGTCAACCTGGTGAGAGGAACAACAATCTTGGAGAAATCTCTGATAAATCTCCGATAATAGCCGACCAACCCCAAAAAACTCCTGGTCTCTGAGGGGGATCTCGGCACCTCCTAACTCATCACAACCTCAATCTTGGCCGAATCGACCAATATCCCATTCTGGTTGATGAGGTGTCTGAGGAACTGGACCTCTCGTAACCAGAAATCGCACTTGGAGAATTTGGCGTAAAGCCTCTCCGATCTCAGAACTCCGAGGATCTCCCTCAAATGCTCCTCATGCTGTTCTCTGGATCTCGAATACACCAATATATCATCAATGAACACGATCACCGAACGACCCAACATCGACCTGCACACCCTGTTCATGAGATCCATGAATGCCACCGGTGCATTGGTTAGCCCGAAAGGCATCACCACGAACTCGTAATGCCCATAACGAGTTCTGAACGCTGTCTTCTGGATATCATCATCATGCACTCTCATCTGATAATATCCAGAACTCAGATCAATCTTGGAGAACCAAGACGCTCCCTACAACTGATCGAACAAATCATCGATCCTTGGTAAGGGGTGACGGTTCTTGACCGTTAGCATGTTCAACTCCCGGTAATCAATACACATCTGGTGTGAACCATCCTTTTTCTTGACAAAAAGGATTGGCGCTCCCCACGGTGAGCTAATCGGCCGAATAAACCCCTTCCCCAACAGCTCCTGTAGCTGTGAGGATAACTCCTACATCTCTGGTGGCGCAAGGCGATAGGCGCTTCCCCCGAACCAAATCGATACGGAACTCTACTTGCCTCTCGGGAGGCATTCCCGGCAACTCCTCGGGGAAAACATCCGGGAACTCACGCACTATCGGGACCTCATCGACCAATCTTGGCCTCTCTGTATCTACTCTCGTATCCAACACATAAGCCACGAATCCACTACAGCCTTGCTGTAGGCTCTGCCATGATCTAGCGGCTGAACAAAATGCTGACCTAGAACGGGTACCCTCGCCATAAACCGCAAGAACTCCACTACTGGTGTCTCGTATGGTCACCAGCTGTCGCTCGCTGTCGATAACCACTCCAAACCTACTCAACCAGTCCATACCCACGATGACACAGCCATCTCCCATCGCAATCAGGACCAAATCAATCGGTAGCTCAACGTCGAAGATCTCGAGTACAAATCCTCGAATCACCTTTGTGGCATACACCGCTCTCTCGTCAGCTATGTAAACTCGCAAAGGTCGACTAAACGCCTCCCGACAGATACTGATGTGCTGACTAAAGGCTAACAACACAAAAGACCAACTCGCACCCGAGTCAAATAACACCAAAGCAGGTACATAACTCACAAGAAATGTACCTATGCATATAATAATATAAGAATAATATCTCAAACTCAAAATAAATAGATGAAAGAATACATACCTGCCAAAACATCAGGTGTTGTGCGGACCTCCTCCGCTGTCAACAGGAAGGCTCTCCCGCGAGCCTTTGGTGCCTCGGCCTTCACTAGCCGACTCTCTGTAGCTCGTACGATAGCAGGGGCAGATCCCTGGGATGCTCCATTTGCTGACCCTCACAACTGCAGACACTCGGCCTTCCGGTGTCATGTCTCGTTGCAATGAAAACAGACTGTAAACCCCTTGAGGCAATCCTTGGCCATGTGCCCCTCCTTGCCACACTTATAGCATGACCATGCTCTGAAAATCCCCTCATGACTCCTGCCACACTTACCACAAGTGCAGCCATTCTGGTTCCCTGATCTCGAATCGGCGGGCTTGGCTCGCTTGGCTGCCTGCTGGGACAAAGCCACTCGGCACCTTCCAACTCATCACTGCCTCAATCTTGGCTAGATCGACCAATATCCCATTCTGGTTGATGAGGTGTCTGAGGAACTGGACCTCTCGTAACCAGAAATCGCACTTGGAGAATTTGGCGTAAAGCCTCTCCGATCTCAGAACTATGAGGAGCTCCCCAAATGCTCCTCATGCTGCTCTCTGGATCTCGAATACAACAATATATCATCAATGAACACGATCACCAAACAATCCAACATCGGCCTGCACACCCTGTTCATAATATCCATGAATGCCGAGCGGCTCTGTCCCAGCAGGCAGCCAAGCGGGCCATGCCCGCCGATTCGAGATTAGGGAACCAGAATGGCTACACTTGTGGTAAGTGTGGCAGGAGTCATGATGGGATTTTTAGAGCATGGTCTTGCTACAAGTGTGGCAAGGAGGGGCGCATGGCCAAGGATATCCCCAAGGGGTTTGCAGTCTGTTTTCATTGCAACGAGACAGGTCACCGGAAGTCCGAGTGTCCACAATTGCGACGTCAGCATAGGGAGCATCCTAGGGATCTGCCCCTGCTACCGTACGAGCTACAGAGAGTCGGCCAGTCAAGGCCGAGGTGCCAATGGCTCGCTGGAGAGCCTTCCTGTTGACCGCGGAGGAGGTCCGCACAACGCCCGATGTTTTGGCAGGTATGTATTCTTTCATCTATTTATTTTGAGTTTGAGATATTATTCTTATATTATGATATGAGTAGGTACATTTCTTGTGAATTATGTACCTGCTTTGGTGTTATTTGACTCGGGTGCGAGTTGGTCTTTTGTGTTGTTAGCCTTTAGTCAGCACATCAGTATCTATCGGGAGGTGTTTAGTCGACCTTTGCGAGTTTACATAGCTGACGAGAGAGCGGTGTATGCCACAGATGTGATTCGAGGATGTGTACTCAAGATCTTCAGTGTTGAGCTACCGATTGATTTGGTCCCGATTGCGATGGGAGATGTCTGTGTCATCATGGGTATGGACTGGTTGAGTAGGTTTGGAGTGGTTATCGACTGCGAGCGACAGCTGGTGACCATATGAGACCCAGTGGGGGAGTTCTTGCAGTTTATGGCGAGGGTACCCGTTCTGGGTCAACATTTTGTTCAGCCGCTAGATCATGGCAGATCCTACAGCAAGGCTGTAGTGGATTCGTGGCTTATGTGGTGGATACGAGAGTAGATACAGAGAGGCCGAGATTGGTTGATGAGGTCCCGATAGTGCGTGAGTTCCCGGACGTTTTCCCCGAGGAGTTGCTGGGAATGCCTCTCGAGAGGCAAGTAGAGTTTCGTATCGATTTGGTTCGGGGGAAGCGCCTATCGCCAAGGCGCCCTATCGCCTTGCGCCACCAGAGATGTAGGAGTTATCCTCATAGCTACAGGAGCTGCTAGGGAAGGGGTTTATTCGGCCGATTAGCTCACCGTGGGGAGCGCCATTCCTTTTTGTCAAGAAAAAGGATGGTTCACACCGGATGTGCATTGATTATCGGGAGTTGAACATGCTGACGATCAAGAACCGTTACCCCTTACCAAGATCGATGATTTGTTCGATCAATTGCAGGGAGCGTCTTGGTTCTCCAAGATTGATCTGAGTTCTGGATATCATCAGATGAGAGTGCATGATGAGGATATCCAGAAGACATCGTTCAGGACTCTTTATGGGCATTACAAGTTCGTGGTGATGCCTTTCGGGCTAACCAATGCACCGGCGGCATTCATGGATCTCATGAACAGGGTGTGTAGGCCGATGTTGGATCGTTCGGTGATCGTGTTCATTGATGATATATTGGTGTATTCGAGATCCAGAGAGCAGCATGAGGAGCATTTGAGGGAGATCCTCGGAGTTCTGAGATCGGAGAGGCTTTACGCCAAATTCTCCAAGTGCGATTTCTGGTTACGAGAGGTCCAGTTCCTCAGACACCTCGTCAACCAGAATTGGATATTGGTCGATCCGGCCAAGATTGAGGTTGTGATGAGTTGGGAGGTGCCGAGATCCCCCTCAGAGACCAGGAGTTTTCTGGGGTTGGCCGGCTATTATCGGAGATTTATTAGAGATTTCTCCAAGATTGTTCTGCCTCTCACCAGGTTGACCCGGAAGGGCATATCATTCAGTTGGGGCCCAGAGCATTAGGCCTCATTCGAGACACTTCTCCAGAGACTATGCGAAGCCCCAGTGTTAGCCCTTCCGAAGGGGATGGAGGATTTTGTGGTATATTGTGACGCGTTGATATCGGGTTTGGGTGCGGTGCTGATACAGAGAGGTCATATAATAGCATACACATCGAGGTAGTTGAAGCCTCATGAGAAGAGATATCCCACTCACGATCTGGAGTTGGGGGCTGTGGTGTTCGCCCTCAAGATTTGGTGTCACTATTTGTATTGGGTCCGGTATACCATATACATGGATCACAAGAGCTTGAAGTATCTGATGGATCAGCCCAACCTGAATATGCGCCAGAGGAGATGGTTGGATGTGGTAAAGGATTATGAGTGTGAGATCCTGTACCACCCGGGCAAGGCTAATGTTGTAGCCGATGCCCTGAGTCACAGGGCGGAGAGTGCCCCGATACGAGATGTTTGTTTAAGATTGACAGTGATGACTCAGGTGTTGGATACCATTCGGGAGGCCCAGGTAGAGGCCATGAGACCGGAGAACCACAAAAGAGAGCGGGTGATCGGGCAGATATTTGAGTTCGTTGCCGATAGCCGTGGGTTATGTCCTTTCACGGTCGAATATGGGTGTCGTTTGAAGGCGGGGCATGTACCATTCTGATAGAGGAGCCGCATAGATTATGGTTCTCGATCCATCCGGGGGCCACTAAGATGTATTTGGACCTAAAGAGGGAGTATTGGTGGCCATGTATGAAGAGGGATGTCGCGTGGGTCGTAGAGAGGTGCTTGACCTGTCGCAAGGTGAAGGCGGAGCACCAACGTCCGCATGGCAAGTGACAGCCACTTGAGGTTCCTGAGTGGAAGGGGGAACAGATTTCCATGGATTTTATCACCAAATTTCCGAGGACTGTGAGGGGTGTCGATGCAATTTGGGTGATCGTCGACCGGATGACGAAGAGCACTCACTTTCTTGCTATCATTGAGAGCTCTTCTGCAGAGAGGCTGGCAGAGTTATATGTGAGGGAGGTAGTATCTTGGCATGGAGTGCCGATCTCGATTGTGTCAGATCGGGATGTACGTTTCACTTCCATGTTTCGGAAGCAGTTCCACGGGGAGTTGGGCACGAGGCTACATTTCATTACCGCTTACCACCTACAGATGGATGGACAGAGTGAGCGGACGATTCAGATGCTTTAGGACATGCTTTGGGCATGTGTGTTGGACTTCAGAGGGAGTTGGGATACGTATTTTCCGTTGGCTGAGTTTTGCTATAACAATAGTCACCATTCGAGCATTGGTACGCCTCCCTTCGAGTTGTTGTATGGGAGAAGGTGTTGGACACCCATCTGTTGGGGTGAGGTAGGGAAACGAGTCATGGGCAGCACTGAGATAGTGCTTCAGACGACAGAGTAGATACAACATATCATGTAGAGGTTGTTGACAGCTCAGAGTCGCCAGAAGAGTTGTGCGGATAGGCGACGATCCGAGCTCGAGTTTCAGGTTAGAGACTTCATACTCCCAAATGTGTCTCCTTGGAAAAGGAGTGATTCGATTCAGGAAAAGGGGCAAGCTGGGGACCTAGTATATTGGGCCGTTCAGGGTGGCCGCAAGGGTGGTCAGGGTAGCATATCGGTTGGAGCTACCTGCAGGGTTGAGCCAATTACATGATACCTTCCACGTGTCTCAGCTGAGGAAGTGTATAATTGACGAGTCGGCGGTGGTACCATTGGAGGATATTCAGGTGGATGCGAGCCTAAATTTTGTTGAGAGGATAGTCGCGGTGGTGGATAGGAAGATCAAGATTTTGAGAAACAAGGAAGTGTCACTGGTTCTGCTTCATTGGTGGCATCAAAAAGGGTCCGAGATGACCTGGGAGCCGGAGGCAGAGATGCGGAAGCTTCATCCAGAGCTGTTTGTAGAATGAGACTTCGAGGGCGAAGTATGATTCTTGTCGGCCAGTAGGCGCTCAGAATTGCCGAGTAGGATCGCGATTTCTTGTCTGGATTAATGATCGGACTCAACGAGTCGATGAGTGGACTCGGCGAGTTCACGCTGTAAAGTGAAACCCTAAATCTCAGCGCCTGAGCCCTATTTAAAGGCCCTTATGGCCGTCATTTGCGGCCACTAATCCCCTGTGAAAACCCTAGAGAGCAAAGTGAGCTTGGAGAGCATTTTGGAGGCTAATTCTTCATCCTTTGGTGTGATCTTGCAAGAAGGAGTGGGAAAATCCAAGCTAGATCAATTGTGGAGCTTGGATCTGTGTTGTTCACACTGAGATTCACGTTCTGAGGTACAAGTTCCTTCCCATTTCGTGTATTTGATAGATTCCTTGAATCTAGGGTTTCCTTTGCACAATTTTGAGTTAGATTGTGAAGCATATGAGGTCCCTTTGGGTATAGATGATAGATCTGGACCTTGAGAGGTCCAAAAGGTCCCAAGCTTCCAGCTTTATGAGGTTTCATGTGAGCCTTGAGAGTAGAACCCCATTTTAAAGTTTATTTCTCCATTTTTGGTCTTATAAGCATTGCATGAACGTAATGTTTGAACCTTTACGTGACCTTCGAGTGTTAGAAGGTTAGATCTACTAGTTGGTGAAGCAGATCTGACCTCAAAAGATCGTTTGAGTGTTTTCATGGGAGGAACTCGCCGAGCCCATAAGGGAGTCGACAAGTCGAGTCGGGTTACCTCGCGATTCGGAACCTGTGATAACCCGTTGAGTGTAGGGTTGACTCAACAAGTCGAGTGAGGACCAGGGGCGAAGATGACACGCATGTACTCGCCGAGTCACGCGAGTGCACTCGACGAGTCTGGTCAAAGTTTGACCGTTGACTTTTGTTGACTTTTAGGGTTTGGTCAATGTTAGGGACTTTGAGCCATGAGAGGGGTAAAATGGTCTTTTACCCTTCTGAGAGTGCTAAGAGAGGGATTAGTCTAGCCTTGAGGGATGTATTGATTAGAGTGCTTATTCCACGTGATTAGGCGGAGGCTAGACCAAATTTTACCGAGTTCGAGATTTACCGAGTTACCCGAGGTGAGTACTCACTATACTTTACCTAGAGTGGTAATTAGAGTTATAATACAAAGAATTTTGTATGTTATTTATGTGATTTTGATACACTGCATTATTTCTATGTGAATCATGTCGTGTATGTTCCAGAGTTAGAACCGGAAGGTTCACAGAGTTAGAACCGGAAGGTTCACAAAGTTGGAACTGGATGGTTCACAGATTTAGGACCAGAGGGTCCACAGAGTTAGGACCGGAGGCTCCACAGAGTTATAGCCTCTAGTGTCTATTATGTTTTATATGTGGTATTTTGGGGAACTCACTAAGCATTTATGCTTAGAGTGTTGTGTTATGTGTTTCAGGTACCAGTGAGGATCGCGGGAAGGCGCCGACATGATCAATACACACATGAGGAGTTTTTATACATTATGATCTTGGGGTTGTATTTCTATGGATTGATATGTGATACAATGACATTTTTATAATATTTATGAATGAAAGTATGTTTTGAGAATGTGAAAAATTGTTTGAAAATTTTGGTGTTACAAGATCCCTGGTACCCTAAGGATTCTTACTTGGGTTGCGCACTGATCCGGTGTCTTCAGTAGTATGGGCCCAATACTACCGTCCACACCGCATCAGTATTTAACCCAAGTCCTCCTCCTAGGATCCCCAAATCTCAAGTACTCTACTCTCACTATGCATAAGTTACTCTCTAGCAGACGTTTCATAAGCTCCTCGCTGCTACCTACTCACTCTCAAACGTCTCCTAGCAGCAAAACCCCTAGGCTAAGGCATCATAAATTAGTCCACTCTAGTCCTAATTAGAATACCTAACCTACTCTAACATGCATAACATATCATATCCTCTCTCATAACACATAATGTAAGGGTATTTTAGGAAATCACCGTTCGGGCGCTGGCTGATCGTACACACTGCTCTGCTCTGCTCTTTTCAAAACCTTTTACTCTTTTAGAAAAATTTGGTTTTATTTTGAAAATCTCTCAAATCCTCGGTTTGAGTTCAGATACACCTGAAGGTGCACCCGCATCCCTCAAACCAAGGCTCTAATATCAACTTGTAACAACATAAATTTCAAAACAATTTTTTTACATTTTTAAAAAGTGAAGAATTGTTTTGAAATTTACGTTGTTACATGTTTAAGGGATGTGATGGATAGGGTTTTCACTTCCTTGGCATCCATCACATCCCTTTCAACCTATAAGAAACCCAAACCTCTATTTTTGACCTTGTGAGCTCTTTAAGGTTAGCCTCTTAAAGAAGAAGAAGAAGAAGAAGAAGAAGAAGAAGAAGAAGGTCTTCTTACCGCATTGTTTCAGCAAGAAAACCTCCCCCTCATCATCTTGTGTTGTTTTAGGACTCTTGTGATTACTAGGGTCGGTCTTCACTATTTGAGAGCTTTTGTATCGAGCTACTATTTGCAAGGTGAGTCTTCTCGCTATATTACATAGGTCATGGTAGGGTGCATGTTATACTCACTAAGTCTTATTTGATGATTGTTGTTTTATGAGTTTATTGAGTTACTAATAACTCCAAGACTGGTAATTGTCCATAGGGTTGCTGATAACCCATGAGGCTACTGTGAGCCCATATGATTGTTAATAGTCCTCAAGACTGCTGATAGTCCCAGGGTTGCCGATAACCTGTACCTAGTTATTATAATGTGTTGTATGTGATATTTTGGGGAACTCACTAAGCTTTACACTTATAGTTGTGGATCTAAATGTGTTTCAGGGACTTTAGATGATCGTGGGAAGGTGATGGATTGATTGTACACTCTCAAGGACAGCTTTCATGATTCCGCATTTTTTTGATACTCTGAATTTTACGATGACTGTATGTTGATACTTAAGGTGTCTTGACTTGGTATTCCTAGAAACAATAATTTTAGTTCACTTAAAAATGAAAAAAAAAGTGGTCATGATTTTAGGATGTTATTGTTGGGATTTAAGCCTCTTATACAACGTGTGGTCTCTTGTGATGGCGATGAGCGTAGTCAATGCATGGACAACAATGGTGGTGGTTAACAACCATAACTCATGATTTCTTCTCAAGCGAACGATTCCTAAATGTGATTCCAAAAACTTTTAGTTAAAGTTTTAACTAGTTTTTGTTCATGAAATCATATTTACAAATCTAGGTTTTTTATTTATAATTAGAGATATTTGGTGCATGTGATTTTCTCCGATTTTGATACTCCATGCCATCTTTAAATGAATCCACCATTCGTATTTTTCTGCTAAAGAGCTTAAGTTACAGTGCTCTACATATATGAGCTAGAAGAGCAACAACAATTTCAGATTTGGCGCACCATATTTGTAGGTTATTTGGATTTCATGAATCCTAGTTTTGAACCACAATTTTTAGGTTGTTGGTTGTTCAAATTTTCACATCTAGATAAAACAAAGAGGAGTATTATTGTAACGAACTGAATTTTCTACATCTAATTAACTAGGGATTATCAGAAATTTCTAACAATTTGTGGAAATTTATAAAAATTAAAACACTTTACATCCCAAGTTTAATCACAGTTTTACAATAAAATCTAACCATAAAAACGAACAAGGAAATAAAATTATGCTTCTAATTTAATTCATTGTGCTCTTATCTTCTCACGTACAAAGGCTGCTACCTTGTAACGACCATAAAATTTCAACCAATTTTAACTTTTCAAAAACAACCCATTTTATAGTGTTATTACAAAAAGGTTTCCAATAGAATTATTATCAGAGTCTCCCCAGAACCACATCATAAAACATAATCATGAGGGGCAATACGATCATGCCTTTGCCTTGCCACGGTCTCCTGAAGAACCTGAAAACATTAAACCACAACTGTAAGCCCGAAAGCTTAGTGAGATACCCCCAAAATACCAACCACCTATACCATACACGCATAACATGCCATATCATAGCAAAACACAGAACAACCATGCACTTCGTGTCTACTATGTGATTGGTCCGCCCGCACCGGGCCTTCAATCCACCTGGTCCACTCTCTGAGTCTACAGTATGACTGGTCCGCCCGCACTGGGCCTTCAGTCGGCCTGGTCCACTCTCCGAGCCTCGGCACGTCTGGTCCGCCCTCTTGGGGCCTACAGCCTATCCGGACCGCTTGCTAGGCCTTCGGAATAACCGGTCCGCCCTAGGTATGTTGGCCTACAGCACAAAGCAAGACCCGCCTCAACCCAACCCCAGTCCAACAACCATGTGCACATAAACATACAATCATATAACAATTCACAGTCAACAAGCCGATCTAGCAGATCACATAACATATCATCATCCTAACCAGGATACCGACCTAACCGGTCACTAGCATAGCATCATCTTAAATACCAGGATACCGACCTTAACCAGGTCTCTAACATACACCATCCTAGCTACCAGGATGCAAACATATTAAAGCAATAACATAACAACCAATACCCGGATCTCAATCCGATAAAGGGTCGGCCTTGGTGCCTTAGACCCTGTTGATATAGTGAGGATAACTCACCTCGCAACTGCCGAAACTCTGAACTGAAGAAGCAGATTCCCGAATCAGCGCCTCAACAAAAATCCCGAACTATCCGAAGCAGCAAAACAAATATTAGCCAAGCACAATATCCTTCCAAGGGTAAATTGACCAATTTACCCTTAACTCAATCTGGCCCATGACCAAGGCCCACAATCAAAATATGAAAGGCCCATCACTAGATAAGCTCTCAAGCCCACTAATGGCCCAAAGACCAAAAGTCTGAAGCAAAGCCCACTATTGGCCCAATTTACTAAATTGGGCCCACCTCACCAAATGGGCCTAGATCCAATGTCCATAATAATTAGTCAGTCCACAATACTCTATCCATAATGTCCATCCATGGCCCAAAATCCAGCAGCCCAATAACCGCCCAATCCCTAAGGCCCAAAATGAAAATCCAACAGAGGGAGTATGCTGGGCGTACCCTGCTTGGTACGCTGGGCGTACAACACTGATCACGAAAAGGAATCGGGACACAGACCCACTACGCTAGGCGTACTCTCAGTTACGCCGGGCGTAACTCCTCTGAACTACAACTCCTCATAAGGTCTTAATGGCTTTAGCTCTTAAGTCTAAACTTCAGATCCATAGACCAAATATGCCTAGGATTCATAAAGTCTCAAACTTTATTACTTGGGACGTCCATAAAGCTCTTAATCCAAGGTCTTAACCCATTAAGACCTATCTATAGCACATGTGAGACAACCAAAGCCCTTAGGACCTCATTTTTCTCACTCAAGACCTCTCTTAGGGTTTAAAAGGACAGCTAATCTCAACCAACTCGAAACATGCATCAAGATGAGGTTTTTGGGACAAGAATGATGTCAAAACTTCACAACACATAGATCTACACAATATGATTGCCAAGCTAGAGACTTTTTACCTCAAAAGAGCCTCAGAATATGGTGTCTTTCTAGATCTACAAGCTCCAACCACTTAACTGTTGGATAAGGTGTCTAAGTCCATAACTTATTTGGTATATACTTGACCCGACCCGGCATGGTCCATTTGGGTTGCACTTCACCCGAACAATTTATGGATAATTTTATGAGAGTTATACACATATGTTTATTAATATATTATAAGTTATAATATATTAATATGAAGTCATGTTATTTAATTAGTCTTAGTCTTAAATTAATTATGAATTAATTTAGAGATTAAAAGGAAGACTAATTAGATTATGGGCTATTGGTTTTATATGATGTGGGCTAACACTCATTTGTTAATGGGCTAGGCTTATATGGAAGTCCATGGATGATCCATGGAGCTTTTAACCCATGGATCCTTGGAAAAGGAAAGGTCATGGGTTATTAGGGTTTCACCCTAACCATGTACACTATATAAGCATGCTTATGTTGCCTGAAATAGCCACTAGTGTGTGTGTTTGTGTGTGGCCGAAAATTCCAAGTGTGTGTACACTCTTTAAAGGTTTCCAAGTGTTTGTGGTGATTTGTGATTTCCATTTGAGGCATTCACACTATTGGTGCTTGGCTCTCAAACTCCAAGGAATCAATCTCATCAAAAGGTATGTAATCTCATCTAACTCTTTTATGTTTAAAAGTTCCCCATGCCATGTTAGATAAGTTATGAACCTTGGAAAATTATTATTTTGCATGTATTTAGACAAACATAGATCCAAGGTTTATTAGGGTTGCATGCACACTTAGGAAGTGTTAGATTCCTCAAAACCCAACAGTGGTATCAGAGCCTAGGCTTGCTTGTTTGATACTTGATGCAAAATAGTGAAAAAAGTTGAAATTGTTGCTGCCTGGCTGATGGACTCGCCGAGTCCATGGGGGGACTCGCCGAGTACAAGGCAAAATTCATCCTACTCGCCGAGTAGGTTCGTGCACTCGGCGAGTAGAATGATCAGAATGCAGAATTTCGACTTTTGCTGCTGGAAATGGACTAGAAACATTACCCTAAACTGTTTTGGTGTTTTAAAACTTGTTTTAGTTGGTGTAATGGTTGTTCTAATCCATTTATAATGGCATATATCAAAATTCCATGTTTTTTATGTGTTCATATAATTCTTGAAATTTTGATGATCATGTTCATGTTCTTATGAATTTAGAAGATGATAGGAATTATTTTCTGAATTGTTTAGAATTAATTCTTGATCATTTATGTGTTTTAATGGAGTCCATAATTTGTCCTCAAGTTATGGATATCCAAAGGTCACTTTTCTTTAACATACACATTTAAACACATAAGTTACATGAAAATGAAGAGTCTTCATTTTTATGAACCTTTAATTCATAAGTTATGAAATGAAAAGTTTTGGATAGTTACAAAACTTGCCCTCAAGTTTTGGAATTTGTAAAGTTTCACACACTTTAATAAACTTTAATTCCAACCCTTAGAGTTTTAATAGTTAAAATTCAACCCTTATACTATTTATAACATTAATGGTTAATTATTATATATGTGTATAAGAATAAGTCGTTCTACCGTTAGTAGGCCTCATTCACGAAGCCGGTCTATAAGGTGGGTATAAGGTTGTTGCCTATAAAATGGCAACTTAATGGGTGTCCACTCTCACCCACTGCTTGCTTGACTGGTGGAGGGTCGTTAGCCGAACGGGTAGGACAATGACTTTAAATCCTCATTAAAAGTATAATGATTATTATAAAGTAACTAAACCTCTTTAATTCCCAATCTTAGTTATTTTAGGAAAAATGTGAACATGGTGCTAGTCCATGGAATTCACACTTTGTACCTTACCAAGTCGTTGGTGGAGCGTGTGTGGTTAACCGACACACTAACTTGGACTAGTAAGGATCACGATGGGTGACTTAATGTTTGTCATAGATCAATGGAGCGTGTGTGGTTAACCGGCACATTGATTAGGTGATGATATTAAGGGTACCAAGTGAATTAGCATGGTTATTCACACCTTGTTTTGTGATCCTCGGCATCCCAGTCACAAAACTTGAAGGGCACAATCGAGATTGAAACATGCCATTGAAAAGTTCAATGAATCTCAAAAGAATCTAGGAATTTCAAATGCAATTAAAACCTAATAATTCATTTTGTTTTTCATGGTGGAAATTGGTGAATTGTCATTCACCCACCTTTCAAATATATTATTACATAGATTACGACATCCCTCTTCTAAGTATAATATATTGTGATTGGATCCTAGCCTTAATATTACATTTGGGTGTCTTATTAAGGATTCTATATATCTAATCTAAACTTGCTTTCTTCTTTCAGATGTCTTCCAACACTAATGCTTCGGGCTCTAACCCAGCTGGTTCTTTCTCTCTCATGAATCTTTTTGGGAGAGTCATCTTTGATGGTTCCAACTTCATGGATTGGATTAGGAACATTAGGATGGTTACTCATTATGAGGACAAGGAATATGTCCTCGATAAGGAGTTAAAAGAGCTTGATGAGTCTACTGCTACTCCTGAGGAGATCGCTGAATTCAGGACACATGAGAGAGATGCTACTAAGGTGGCATGTATCATGATGGCCACGATGACAGCCGAGCTCCAAAAGTCATATGAAGATTTCTACCCTTTTGAGATGCACGAAGACCTGATGGAAAGGTACCATCAGAGTGCTCGTCAGGAGCGGTATGAAATAATCTCCTCCATAATAACTACCCGCATGAAGGACAGTGAATCCGTCACGGCTCACATGCAAAAGATGAAAAGGTATGTGGACCGTTTGCTGAAGCTGAATGTGAACATCCCTGAGGAGTTGGCAATTGACATCATTTTGCACTCCTTACCTTCTTGTTATGACCAATTTCGTATGACATACCATATGAACAAGGAGGAAGTTACCCTCAGCAAGCTTCAAGGACTCTTGAAGACCGCTGAAACCGGTCTTAAGGGCAAGGCGGTTGTTACCTCTACTACTACTCCAACATTTACCCCTGTTTTGGCTATCGGGCAAGGCAAAGGGAAAAAGAGGAAGCACCCTTTGAAGGGTACCAAGGGAAAGTCTCTTGAAGGCTCCTCATCGAAGACCAAGAGCGGTTCTGTCACTCCTTCTGCCATTCCCAAGGATGCTGATTGCTACTATTGCCTGGACAAGGGGCACTGGAAGTGAAACTGCCCTAAGTACTTGCAGGATCTAAAGGATGGGAAAGTGAAACCCACCCATGAAGGTATTTACACTATATTGTCTAATTACTCAACATATTCTAACTCTTGGGTGCTTGATACAGGATGTGGTATTCACATATGTTCTGATTTGCAGGGCCTAAGAAGAAGTGAGGATGTGGAGCACGGGAAGATAAACTTGATCATGGGGAATAGGAAGGCTTCACCTGTTTCCAAGATTGGAGTTTATACTTTGTTGCTTAATAATGGGTTAAAATTAGATTTAAATAAATGTGTGTACTCGTCTGAAATGGCGAGGAATATTATTTCTTTTCATGCTTTGTACAAACAAGGTTTTACCTTTTCGTTTGATAATGAATGTGGTGGTATTAATGCTTTCTTTAAAAATGTGTTTTATTTTAAAGCATTACCTTGTGATGGTGTGTATGAAACTGTGTCGATTGTAGACAACTTAGGAAATAATGTGTTGTATATTGATTCTTCTACTAGCCTAGATAAAGCATCATTGTGGCATTGTCGTCTTGGACATGTAAACAAGAAACGCATAGGCCAACTCCAAAAGAGTGGAGTCTTGGAGTCATTCGACCTTAAATCGCATGATAGTTGTAAATCTTGTCTACTTGGAAAGATGACAAAATCACCCTTCACTGGAACTTGTGAAAGCGGTGAGGGTTTGTTGGACCTAATACATAGTGATGTATGTGGGCCATTCAAAACCGCCACAAGGGATGCTAATCGGTATTATGTGACTTTTATTGATGATTTTAGTAGATATGGGTATGTCTACTGAATCAAACATAAGTCAGAAACCTTTGAAAGGTTTAAGGAATTCAAAAAGGAAGTAGAAAATCAATTGGGCAGGAACATTAAGATGCTTCGATCCGATCGAGGTGGTGAGTATCTTAGTACCGAGTTCCTTGACTATCTTAAGGAGTGTGGGATTGTCTCACAATTGACTCCTCCCAGGACACCACAACTAAATGGTGTAGCTGAAAGGCATAATCGAACCTTGTTAGACATGTTTCGCTCTATGATGAGTCGAGCTTCGCTACCAATCTCTTTTTAGGGGTATGCCTTAGAGACTGCTGCCCATATCCTTAATCTAGTCCCTACAAAGAAGGTTGCCAAAACACCTCATGAGATGTGGACTGGGAACGTACCCAATTTAGACCACATCAAGATTTGGGGTTGCGAGGCTTTCGTGAGGCGTGAGACTCATGATAAGCTCGAACCCCGAAGTGAAAGGTGTATTTTCATCGGCTACCCACAGAAATCCTTCGGTTACCTCTTCTACAGACCTAGTGAGAATGTGGTCTTTGTAGCAAGAAGAGGGGTCTTTCGTGAGAGAGAGAATTTATAAGCCAAGGAGACAGTGGGAGGCAAATTGATCTTGAAGAAATTCAAGAAGGAATTGGTGAAGGAACCTCAGACACTAGCAATCAACCTGAGGAGGAAACTCCTGTTGAGCAAGCTGACATGTCTGTACCTTCGAGGCGTTCCACACGGGTTAGGAACACACCTTCGTTTAATTATGGCTTTCATATTACTACGGAAGGTGATACATTTATCAGTGATAGTACACTGGTAAATTTGGATGAACCTAGCAGTGTTAACGAAGCCATGGCAGGCCCTGAATCTGCTAAATGGAAAGAGGCTATGGACAGCGAGATACAGTCCATGTATGAAAATCAAGTTAGGAACTTGGTTGACAATGTACCAAGCCGTAAAACAGTCGGGTGCAAATGGATCTTCAAGAAGAAGACCGACATGGAAGGAAAAGTGCATACTTATAAGGCTCGACTGGTTGCGAAGGGTTTTACTCAGACTCAAGGTATTGATTATGATGAAACTTTCTCGCCGGTAGCAAAGATTAAGTCTATTAGGGTTATGCTAGCCATTGCAGCATTTCATGATTATGAAATATGGCAAATGGATGTCAAAACCGCTTTCCTTAATGGAACGTTGGCTGAGGATGTGTACATGAATCAGCCAGAGGGTTTTGTCAGTGCAGAGTACCCTAATAGAGTATGCAAGCTTGAGAAATCCATTTATGGATTAAAACAAGCATCTCGTAGCTGGAATCTTTTTTTTGATGAGAAGGTCAAAGAGTTTGGCTTCTCGAGAAGTGAAGATGAGTCTTGCGTGTATGTCAGAGCTAGTGGGAGTATAGTTAGCTTCTTGGTACTGTATGTGGATGACATACTACTTATAGGAAATGACATCCCAACCTTGCAGGAGGTTAAGTCCTGGCTTGGGAAGTACTTTGCTATGAAGGACCTAGGGGAGGCTGCCTATATCCTAGGGATAAGGATATTAAGAGAAAGGAGTAAAAGACTAATCGGACTTAGTCAGAGTACCTACTTGGATAAGGTGTTGAAAAGGTTCAACATGCAGAATTCCAAGAAAGGAGATTTACCGATCCAAAGCAATGCCAAACTGAGTAAGACTCAGAGTCCGAGTACAGAGGCAGAGATAGATGAGATGAGCCAATTACTGTATGCTTCCGTTGTTGGCTCGATCATGTATGCTATGACTTGTACCCGCCCTGATGTGGCCTTTGCTTTGAGCATGGTCAGCAGGTATCAAGGGAACCCTGGCAAGGCTCATTGGACCGCATTAAAGAACATTCTCAAGTACCTGCGGAGGAATAAGGATTGGATCCTTACCCTTGGTGGCAAAGAGGGTATCTTCATATGAGAATCCTGCAGATCCCCTTATGAAGGGACTGACGAGGGTTAAGCATTTTCAGCATGCGAGGCGCATCGGGCTGAGGGACGATATTAGTTTTACAGATTAGATAGTTTTCCTGAAACTTGTAAAATGTAATCGACATTTGATGATGAATAAAATTTGTGATTTATTTATGAGTAAGGTGTTACTGTCATTGTCAATTATTTACTATTGTTTCAGTTTTGCATGTTTTGACTTCCAGAATAATTAATTTATTCAAACCTCCACAATCGGTCATACGTCGGAAGTAGGTATGAATCAAGATTGTCATGAATTGGGATTGTAGATGGCTAAAGGTGTTTAGACATGGCAATGGTTGCTACAACGTTCATGAGTGCTCATAAGTTATGAGTATTGGTATAAACCCACGCTCACTTGTATCACTTCATGGAATTTATCTCGAGTGATCGTGAGACGATAATATCATATAAGTCTTCAAACCTAGAAATATGAGTTGTTACCTATGAGTTGATTGTGCATTGATTGCACGTAAACACATCAGTAACTTGATGTTATAAAACGTGCCTTTGTGTACAATTCAACAAGTAGTAGAACAAGCATATGAGTCGAAGTTTATCTGTTCCTTCTAGAAATAGAAGCGATATCTGGGCCCCTCGATGATTTTGTGTTGACCCATGTACCGGGCCCGGTCAGAACTAAACTGATGTGTTCAATAAAGTTCTTTGTCAAACAAATCGGAAATCGAGAAACAACTGCCAGACAATAAGCAAGACATAGTTCCATGTGTTTGTCCGGCTGATATCATGAGAACAGAGGATTATATGATCACTTGTCTTAAAATGGTGCTTCATAGTTCAACAGAGTTTTCGAGAGCTACGATTGTTGGTTGGTTCCTGAAGTTATATAGGCAAATACAGTTATTAGACTTATCCAAGTGGGAGTCTGTTGGATAAGGTGTCTAAGTCCATAACTTATTTGGTATATACTTGACCCGACCCGGCATGGTCCATTTGGGTTGCACTTCACCCGAACAATTTATGGATAATTTTATGAGAGTTATACACATATGTTTATTAATATATTATAAATTATAATATATTAATATGAAGTCATGTTATTTAATTAGTCTTAGTCTTAAATTAATTATGAATTAATTTAGAGATTAAAAGGAAGACTAATTAGATTACGGGCTATTGGTTTTATATGGTGTGGGCTAACACTCATTTGTTAATGGGCTAGGCTTATATGGAAGTCCATGGATGATCCATGGAGCTTTTAACCCATGGATCCTTGGAAAAGGAAAGGTCATGGGTTATTAGGGTTTCACCCTAACCATGTACACTATATAAGCATGCTTATGTTGCATGAAATAGCCACTAGTGTGTGTGTTTGTGTGTGGCCGAAAATTACAAGTGTGTGTACACTCTCTAAAGGTTTCCAAGTGTTTGTGGTGATTTGTGATTTCCATTTGAGGCATTCACACTATTGGTGCTTGGCTCTCAAACTCCAAGGAATCAATCTCATCAAAAGGTATGTAATCTCATCTAACTCTTTTATGTTTAAAAGTTCCCCATGCCATGTTAGATAAGTTATGAACCTTGGAAAATTATTATTTTGCATGTATTTGGCCAAACATAGATCCAAGGTTTATTAGGGTTGCATGCACACTTAGGAAGTGTTAGATTGCTCAAAACCCAACATTAACTCCTTCTTTGACAACTTACTCTTCCTTCTTCTAGCCTCTCCTTTGCCAAAACAAGCTTTCCAAGGCCAAACACACTCAACAATGGAGGTGGGACGGCTATCTAGGGTTTCTGAGGTTAAGAGAGTGCTTATGGAGGCTAGGGTAAGAACCAACATGTTCCTTATATAGTGGCTGACCCTAAATTTAGGGTTTCTGGATGATAAACGTACGCTGGGCGTACGTCAAAAGACCTCCGCGTTCTTTTCCTCCACTACGTTGGGCGTACGTCCAGCTTACACTGGGCGTACCCGGCCAAACACAAGCGCGCACGCAAGGACCATTGCTGCCCACATCGTTGATTTACAACCTCTCCTCCATCATAAGCCGTTCTTGCCAAACTCTAAATCCACATCAAGGACCGAAATGCCCTTACTCTTGCTCTCGGCAACCCAAAATTAGATATCTCAAGAACGGGGTGTTACATACCTGAACCAACAAAACATAGAAAACATCTACTACATCAGACCACAGGTCTAGTGAGTTATATTCTATTATGTCTTCATGCTTATTTACTCTTCATCTAACTCTTTTCTATCTTTCCATATCCCAACCTTTCTTTACTTTTTTTTTATCATACTCAACATTCTAAACTCTTTTTCTTGTAGCATACATTGCCATTCTTTCTCATTCATCTATCTTTTATATCTTTTACTCATTTATACCTTCTGCTCTTACTCTATCTCATACTTTATCTTGTACTCTTCTTCTATACTCTTTTCCTCTATGTGGATACTCTTTCTTAGCCTCTTATTAGGATCATCTCATACTCTATACATACATTATCTTCTCTTTCTATATGTATCTCATACTCTTCTTCCTACAACTATTTTCTTGTTCCTTACTCTTCTCTCATCCCATACTTTGTATGTTCTTCTCATACTCTATGCATGCTCTTCTCATGTTCTTAATATGCTCTTCACACATCTCTTTCTCTTAGCATTTCTATCTCATACTCTGCTTACTCTTCATCTCTCTATTCTCAACACTAATACCTCATCATTATATTCTCATCTAGACCCAACAGTCCCATCTTATACTATACTCTCATCTATCTTCTAAGGGAAACAATATCCCACTAACATTACCAGGTACACTCGTCCAGTCTTACTCCCCTCTCTTATGATCCCTTGTGGATTCTTTATCAAGTTTCTTCTCTTGAATCACTCACATATTCCTAACCTTTAATCGTTCATGAATTCACATCTAAGTTATTAAAAGAACATTCTTGCTATGTTCCACTCATGGAACCTTTTCTCCATATTCTCTAACCGTACAATCTTATTTGTAACATCCAGTTTTTGGATTTTTATGATTACGGGATAGCAGACTGTAATTTGATCGAATAAAGGTATTTGTCTTCAAGGAAGCAGAGCTTAGACCCTATTGGATGTTTATAATGTTGGTTAAGTGATCTAAGCCCTTGAAATGTGGTTTGGAGCCAAAGGATAAAATAGGAAAAGTGATATTTTGGAATCCTTTCATGAATTAATGAATTTAGTTTAATGTGTTTTATGTCAACAATATTTATATAGAATTGTAGGGATTCTCAATACCTTAACGTGCATATAAATATCACTAAAACTGGAGTTGAAATGAAGGAGTTATTATTGTTTGAAGCTAGAATAGAATTGGGAAAAACCTGTCACCACAGCTTGGTAAGGAGTTCACCATAGAGTGGTGAGTTGTGCAGCACATGAACATAAAATTAGGGTTTGGTTCGTATTTAAAGGCTTCAAGCCATTGCTTTAGATAATTTTGTAGCCTCCATTGCGTCAATAACCCCTCTTTCTAGCAAACCCTAGCTTTCATAAATCAAGCTCCTCCTCTCTCCTCTCATCCATATTCTTGATTTTTTATGGCTTTTGGTTGTTGTTTTCTTCAAATACTTGGTTTTGATGCTTTTTAGTTGAAGAGATCAGCCTTCATCTACATGGTGGACACTTATGAGATGCAAAGATCCTTGCTTTATTGTGTTTCGTCATTAGATCTCTGAGTATTTGGTGTGTTGGTCAATTTAGTGAACATTGGTCCCTTTGTGACTTGTTCCGTGGAGTTTGAAGAACTCCATTAGCTTTGGTTCATGTTTAAATTTCAAATCTAGTGATTTTGTGAAGTAAAGAGTGGATGCAAGAACTCTCCTTACTCCATGAATGAATAAAGTGGAATTTTGGACATTTTTTAGGTTAGGATTTTAGATCTTGGAAGTTTGTGGCTTTATTATGGATAAAGTTGGAAACTTTATCCATTTAATCATCATGATTGATTTAGATTTGAAAGTTAGAGGCTTGGACTTAATAGATCAAGTCGAGAAAGCTACATTCTTAGGATCTTTGAGACTTAAAGTTTAGATATTAGTTGTTTGGACTGTCCTAATGGATAAAGTTGGAAAGTTTATCCATTATGAACCTATTACGTACTAAATCTGAAAAGTTGGAAGCTTGGACTTAAGAGTTAAAAATCTTAATGAAATAATATTTTGAGGATGTCCACCACGGCGCAGTGGGGTGTCGGTCATAATACGGTAGGCTGCATGTCTCATGTTTGTTTTGTTGTTTTGTGACCATGGAGTGGTCATGGGGCTGATCACGACACGGTGGGTCAACCGCTGACTTTGAATGTTGACTTTTTGACCAGTTAGAATTTTGGTCAAACTTTGGTAGAATCGAGTATTTAACAAAGGAACAGACTCATTTTGGCTTTAGGTAGCTTGGGTTAGTTGTTTTCTTGTTGAGGTAGTTGTTGAGTAGTTTAGGTGAGTTTTCTCACTGTAATGTGTAGAATGCTAGATTGTCTTGGTGACTCTTGCATCTATGTTGGGTGGGTTCCATTATGCATGTTGGATGGGTACCGTTATGTATGTTGGGTGGGGCTCATTATGCATGTTGGGTGGGGTTCGTTATGCATGTTGGGCGGTGCCTATTATGCATGTTGGGCGGGGCTCGTATATCTTTGGGAACACATTAAGCTTTGTGCTTATGGTTTTAAGTTTAAATGTTACAGGTATTTTATCAAAACATGGAGGAGCACAATGTAATTGCACCGCATCCATTAGAGTTTCCACACTATTGTTTTATGATATTCCGGTATCTTGTTTTGTAAACTACATTTGAAACTATGACGATCTTTTTATGAAATGGCTTTTGGTTGGTTTGATTTATGTAAAAATAAAAATTTTGCTCTATATTTTAGGGACGTTACATTATTCCTGTAAGAATCATTTATCTACATCCCTAATGGACCATACTCTTATTCCTATAGGAATCATACTCTCTATTCCTGGAGGAACCATACTCTTTATTCTTGATGGAATCATCTTTCTACTCATCTCTATCTCTTTTATGTGACTCATCACATAGTACTTGTCCCATGGACATTTTATCTCTTTATATCTTCAAGAGACCTTCAACTTCTCGTATTGTACTTAACTTATTAATTATTTAATATCTATTTATGTCTATTAGCATATAGGTATTCTACACAATACCAATAATGCGTAGACATACTTACATACTCTAACTTATGAATATATTACATATAATCATACTCTTTCTGAATCTAACATCGGTTAGGTATTTAACAAATACCTTCCCCATTTAACGATACATTCTCTAGGTACTTATATGCTTTGATGCATATAAGTACCTAAACGTATCCACATATATTTTCCAAATATACGTACGTAATCTGTTACATGATTTAGAACATATGTTCATACTCTATCTTCATCTAACAACATGAGGGCATTTACTTAGTGGATCAAGATCCAACATACATACATATGTTTATATATAAAAACATAAACATATATTCATAATCTAAAATAGAGTGTGAGATATATATCTCACCGAATTAGTTACTAAAGACTAACTTCCCTTTTTTCTTCAATTCTCCCATTGATGCATATTTTCTTTGCTCTTAGGCACATTCATACACATAATCAAGTTTCTTAAATTTTCTTAGCCTATTCGGAGCTTAATGACTCTTTATGTCAAAATGACCACTTAATGGATCAATGTTCTAACATTTCAATTTCTACATTTTAATCTACTCCAACTAATGAATTAAGCATCACATATTATGTAATTCATTATAATCTAATCTAATTCATCAATTCACCACTCATTAGTTAGGATTTCAAACCATAACTTCACATATATGGATTTCACCATGGAAATCACATACAAATCTTGTTCAAAGCTTCTAAAAACTTTTAATAAGATCACATACAACCTATAAGTTGACCAAACCAAACATTCTCTCCAATCTAACACATTAACCATTAAAGCTAAAATCTTAAGAAATTTGAGAAATCATTACCTTATGAGTGTATTTATGTTAAATCCTTATTAGGCTCCATCTTCAGTGTAACACCCACAGATTCAAGCTAGTCAATTAAGATATATTAAGCGTTAAAAAATGACTTTTTGATAATAGATTATTTAGGATAAATCATATGAACCAAAGTAATATTATATGTGATAGTGATTCCGTACATAAATAGAACGCTGAAATCCGACTTCGTATGATGAATATATGCTTCTTCGAAGTTTAGCGATTAAACTGGCATGGCTCTGCGTATCGTAAAACGTGAATTTTTGATAAATTGTTTTTTATCCTAAGTGATCTAAACAAAAGTCCTAGTAGTCGTTAAACCGAGAGCCTACATATAGAGAATGGCCAAATCTGATTTCGTGAGAGGAAGTTATGATTTTTCGAAGTTTTAGTGCAACAAAGCGCTCACTAAAGTCGAAATTCTAATCGTTTGATTGTTAGCCAAAATAATCCAAACGAGAGTTTAAGATCTCGTAAATAAGTTATGAATTTCGCACGGACTATAAAAAACTAAACTAGTCTAAATATGAATTTTTGTTAGACCAAGTATTAGATGTTGAGACCTTAATGAAAGTTGTAGAGCTCGTCGAGAGGATTTTCGGGTACAAAGAATGTCAAAAACAAAGCTCGTGTGCGAAAATTATGGTAATCCAAAGATCTATGAAAATTACACTATGTTGATGACGTGACACATTCTGGTGGCAACACGTGTCCTAGTCGGCGACCGACTCTCCATCAATGACATGGTGACATGCCACCACAAAACTTTAACATGTGGCTCCACAGAAGTAGACCATGTGGCAGCCTTCTAGAAGGGGCGAGGTGGCAAGATCTTACGTTGACACGTAGCAAACACTCAAAGGAGCAACGTCAGCAACAGGGGGCGGCGTGCCTACGGTCGGTGCAGGACATGCGCCGTTGATCCTATATATATATATATATATATATATATATATATATATATATATATATATATATATATATATATATATATTCTACTATTTTCTTGGTTTTACCTCAAAAAATCACTTATGTTCTCTATCAAACCTCTCTAGCCTTAGTATCCAAACATTTCGGATTTCCGAGTAGTTTTAGCTAGGCTCCAGAGTAGCTAAGATCCCGACAAAGTAGAGATTTCAGTTTTAGAGTATTGTCTGTGCATTTTCCCAATTTTCACCAAAATCTAAGTAAGTTAAGCGACACTCTTTTTATTTTAGTGTAACTTATATTTATAGTCATAATTCTAAGATTTGTTAGTAATTCCATGTCAATATACCAATTTATCTACTTACGGGATGATGTCTAGGCTGGACTTAGTGAGATGTTTAAAATGAGATTTCCAAACAGTATACTCTTTATACAAAATGGACACTACATCCGATATGATCCTACCTGGTTGTTCCTTACTTGATAGATCTTGATGTAGACATTGGTATTAGTGAGAAATCTAGACTATCATTAGTCACTAGGAATATTAGATTTAGACTTGGTATAAATGTTGGAATTAGGTATCTAAGTCCATAACTATAATTGGTATATACTTGAATTGATAGTAGTATAGTGCTTTTGGATTGCCCTCAAAACTAGCAACTAGACATGATGATTTTTGGCTAGAGAGGTAATTTATTATTTGATTAAAAAATTGAAATAAATAATTTGTTAATATATTGTGGGGATAATATATTAATTATAAATAGTAATGTTTAATTAATATTTAATCAGAAATTAATTGGAATTAATTTTGAGATTAAAAGAATTAATTAAAAGAACAGGGACTGAAGTACAATTGTTCAATAGTTGAGAAAGAGGCAACCTACAACCCTCCATAAGGCTTCGAAGGTTTCTTAGAGCCTAAGGGATTCTAGAATAATTCCTGGTGGATTAACATGAAAATGGATAATTACCCGGTTTAACATAATCTTTGATTTGGGCTTATCTAGAGTTTCCTGACTCCACTATAAATAGAGCGATAACCTTAAGAATTTCGGCCACTCATTCTTTTGAAGAGATAGTCGAAATGTCTAGCCTCCTTCCTATCTCTGTATCATCTTCCTTTGCTAGTGTTGGGTGTGAACCACTAGAGTCGTGACATTTGTGACGCTTGCTCTCAAGGCTTCAACAACATAAGGATTTTCATTTTTATTACTAAATAGCAATCAAGGTGTGTTTCTCTTAACCCTAGGTGTAATTTTCGAAAATATGCTAGTGTTGTAGGGTTTCTATATTTCTTTTTCAAAGTTTTATGTTCAATTAGAGAAAACATAGATCAAGCATTAGGGTTGCATGTACACATAGGATTTATATGTTTTTCATAATACTCATCAGTGGTATCAGAGCCTAGGTTTAGTTTTCTATTGAATTGATACAATCATTAACCTTGAACAAGGAGAAGCAAAATAGAATCGTCATTTTCTTCTGCCATCACAACATGGTGGCTTCCATCATGTCGTGATGACCTGTAAATTTCGTCCGACCACGGCGTGGTAATTGGTTACCACAACGTGGTGGTCTGTCAGATCCACAAAATTCGGTTTTATTATTATCTCATGAATTTATTAAGATAATTACCTTTAATAATGTTTTAATTGTATAAAACTAAGTATTTTTCAAGTGATTTGATATCCTTATCATGAATTCATGATTGGTGTATTTTTAAATTAAAATTAATTTCTTAATTTTTTGATATTTAAAAAGATAACTTAGTATTTTTTAAAAGTTTAAAAATACATCGTTATACTATATGTATGTAACACATGTTCCAGGTTTCATTTAATTTTCCAAGTTGTTTCGGGTTTTATGCTAGGACTCGACGAGTTGGGGAGATTCAACTCGTCGAGTACACACCATTTATGAGGACGTGGGACTTAGATCCTACTCGACAAGTCGGAAGGCCCAGATTGGATGAGTAGACATGGTAAAGGAAAACCCTAATTTCTATGGTTTGCACCTTATATAATGGACTCAATCTGCCTCCTTTGGCCTCACTTACCACTTCATTACCCAGAGAAGAAACCCTAGCCGTTCTTTGTTGCCTCCTTGTGCTTGTGTGGCTAAGAAAGTGCTTTTGGTGCCTTTTTTTTGATGAAGTTTGAAGGTTTAGAAATTTGGAACGGGAAGGAGATTGTAGATCCAGCATCTACAATGTGGGCATCCATTTGAAGGTAAGAAGTTGTTACCTTGATCATTCTAGCATTAGATCCCCATTTTCAAGGGTTTATGTCCATTTTTATTATATTTTTGAAGCATTTCGGGTGTTGGGTAAGATCTGGAGTTGTGACTTCAGATCTGGACTCCTCTAAGTCCTTAGAGTTATAAATGTTGGATAAGGTGTCAAAGTCCATAACTATTTCTGGTATGTACTTGACCTGACCCGACATGGTCCATTTGGGTTGCATGGCACCATGCAATTGGATAGACTAAATGAGAGAAATAACACTTGTGGTTTATTAATATATTATAAGTTCTAATATATTAACAATATTATTTAATTAGTTTGAACAAGAATTAATCTAGAATTAATTAAGTGGTCAAATTGTAACTAATTAAATATATGGGTTGATTATGTAAATCATGCATAACTTATATAGTGGGCTAAGAGGCTCCATGGATAATCCAGTTGGGTTAAACCCATTGGATGCTCCATGGAGGTTCCATGGGAGTTACAAACCCATGGGTCATGGCAATGAAGAGTCATGACACATTAGGGTTTACATGGTGTAACCCTAGATGTGTCAACACTATATAAAGCTCATGTTTCTCCCAAAATCGGTTACACATGCATGCTTGAGGGCTAGAGCCAATTTTTAGAGTGCTATAATTTCTCTCCAAGTTTAGTCCATAGCATTTGGTGTTGTGTGAAGCATTTGAGGCATCACACTTGGGGTGCTAGGCTCACAAGGTTTTAAGGACCAAAATCAACAACAAGGTATGTAGTTCTATCTTTCATTCGTATTAAAATTGTTCCCCATGTATGCTAGATAGGATCATAACCTTGGAAATCAACTTTGCATGATAATTAGACAAACATAGATCCAAGGTTATTAGGGTTGCATGTACACTTAGGAAGTGTTAGAATGCTCAAAACCCATCAGTGGTATCAGAGCCTAGGCTTTTTTGTTTGTTATTTGTGCAAAATTGTTGGAAAAAGTCGATATTGTGCAATCTGCCTGCTGAACTCGCCGAGTCCATGGGGGGACTCGCCGAGTTCATGTGTAAGTTCATCCTACTCGTCGAGTAGGTTCGTGCACTCGACGAGTAGGAGCCTCAGAATGCAGATTTTCAACTTTTTGTTGCTGGAAATGGACTAGAAACATTACCCTAAACAGTTTTGGTGTTTTAAAACTTGTTTTAGATGGTGTAATGTTCATGCTAATCCATTTACAATGACAATTATCAAAATTACAAAGTTTTAAGTGTAATGTTTGATTCTTGAAAAATGTTAATATTCATGTTCTTGAACTTATGAAGATTAGATGATCATAGGAATTCTTTGTAACCTACTTGGTAGTTTAATTCTTGATGATAATATGTTTTAATGGAGTCCATAACTTGTCCCAAAGTTATGGAAAACCAAGAGTCACACTTGAATTAAAACCATGAAATTACACTTTGCACCTTATTTAAATCGTTGGTGTAGCGTGTGTGGTTTACCGACACACTAACTTGGACTTAACAAGGTAGGCAAAGGGTGACTTAAGGTTTTTCATGAGGTCGGAAGGAGCGTGTGTGGTTTACCGGCACAACAATTAAGTGAAAAACATTAAGGGTACCAAGTAATTTGCATGGTTACTTCACACCTTGTTTTGTGATCCTCGGTATCCCAGTCACAAAACATGAAGGGGACACTCGAGATTGAAACATGCCATTGAAAAGATCAATGAATCTAAAAGAATCTAGGAATTTCTAAAAAAAAACAAATAAAACCTTATAATTTTTATTTCGTTTTCATGGTGGAAATTGGTGAATCGTCATTTACCTACCTTTCAAATATGTTATAACTTGGACTACGGCATCCCTCTTCTAGGTTATAATATATTGTGATTGGATCCTAGCCTTAATATTACATTTGGGTGTTTTATTAAGGAATATCCCTATATCTAAACTAAACTTATTTTCTTCTTTTAAAATGTCTTCCAATAATGCTACTCCTGGCCCAAATCCTACCGACTCCTTCTCTCTCATGAACCTTTGTGGGAGAGTCATCTTTGATGGATCCAACTTTACTGACTGGATCAGAAACATCAGGATGGTCACTCGTTACGAGAACAAGGAATATGTTCTTGACAAGGAGTTCAAGGTGCCTGAGCCAACTGCTACTCCTGAGGAGCTTGCTGAATATGAGGTTCATGAAAGGGATGCTACAAAAGTGGCATGCATCATGATGGACACCATGTCAGTCGGGATCCAAAAGTCCTATGAGGACTACTATCCTTTTGAGATGCACCAGGATTTGATGGACCGCTACCACCAGAGTGCTCGTCAAGAGCGATATGAAATCATCTCCTCTATGATAACAACCCGAATGAAAGCTGGTGAACCCATCACAAGCCACATGCAGAAAATGCAAAGGTATGTTGACCGATTGATGAAGTTGAATGTGAACTTTCCTGAGGAGTTAGCAATAGATATCATTTTGCACTCCTTACCTTCGTGTTATGATCAATTCCACATGACATACCACATGAACAAGGAGGAAGTTACACTTAGCAAACTTCAAGGACTCCTTAAGACCATAGAATCAGGTCTTAAAGGTAAGTCGGTTGTTACCACTTCTACTCCTACTCTAAACTCCGCAACTGTCCTGGCAATCGGGAAAGGGAAAGGGAAGAACCCCTCGAAGGTTACCAAGGGGAAGACCCTTGATGGCTCCTCTTCTAGAGGAACCAAGAAAGGTTTCGTTACACCTTCTTCTGATCCCAAAGAGGCTGAATGCTTCTATTGCCATGAAAAGTCGCACTGGAAGCGAAACTTCCCAAAGTACCAGCAAGATTTGAAGGATGGGAAAGTGAAACCCAACCATGCAGGTATTTACACTATCTCATCTAATAATTCACTCTATTCTAACTCTTGGGTCCTTGATACCGGTTGCGGTATTCATATTTGTTCTGAATTGCAGGGATTAAGAAGAAGTGAGAATGTGGAGCATGGAAAGATAAACTTGATCATGGGGAATAGAAAAGTTTCACCTGTCACCAAGATTGGAGTTTATACTTTGTTGCTTAGTAGTGGATTTACTTTAGATTTGAATAAATGTTGTTATTTGCCAGAAATGGCAAGAAATGTTATTTCCTTTCATGCTTTGTATAAAAAAGGTTTTACCTTTTCCTTTGATAATGAAATTGGTGGAATAAATGTTTTCTTTAATAATTTGTTTTATTTTAAAGCATTACCTTGTGATGGTGTGTATGAAGATGTGTCTGTTGTAGATAATTTAGAGAATAATGTATTATGTATTGATTCTACTAATGATAATAACTTGGATAAAGCATCATTATGGCATTGTCGTCTTGGACATATAAGCAAGAAACGCATAGGCCAACTCCAAAAGGATGGATTCTTGGAATCATTTGACCTAAAGTCAGAGGATAGTTGTGAATCATGCTTACTTGGAAAAATGACAAAGTCACCCTTCATTGGTTCTTGTGAGAGGGGTGAAGGTTTGTTGGATCTTTCACACACGGATGTGTGTGGACCCTTCAAAAATTAAACAAGGGATGCTAATCATTATTATGTGACTTTTACAGATGATTATAGTAGATATGGATATGTCTACTTAATCAAGCATAAGTCAAAGACTTTTGAAAGGTTTAAAGAGTTTAAACAGGAAGTCGAGAATCAATTGGGAAGGAATATTAAGATGCTTCGATCCGATCATGGTGGTGAGTATCTTAGTTCTGAGTTCCTCGACTATCTAAGCGAATGTGGGGTTGTCTCACAATTGACACCTCCCAGGACACCACAGTTGAATGGTGTAGCTGAGAGGCGTAATCAGACCTTGTTGGACATCGTTCGTTCCATGATGAGTCGAGCTTTGCTACCAATCTCATTTTGGGGGTATGCCTTAGAGATTGCCGCCCATATCCTTAATCTAGTCCCTACAAAGAAGGTTGCCAAAACACCTCACGAGATGTGGACTGCAAAAGTTCCTAGTCTAGCCCACATCAAGGTTTGGGGTTGTGAGGCTTTCGTGAGACGCGAGACTCATGAAAAGCTTGAACCTCGAAGTGAGTGGTGTATTTTCATAGGCTACCCACATAAATCCTTTGGTTACCTCTTCTACAGACCTAGTGAGAATGTGGTCTTTGTAGCGAGGAGGGCTGTCTTGAGAGAGAGAGAGAGAGAGAGAGTTCATAAGCCAAGGAAACAGTGGGAGGAAAATTGACCTTGAAGAACTTCAAGAGTCAAGTGGTGAAGGAACCTCAAACCCTAACAGTCAACTTGAGGAGGAACCACCTGTTGATCCAATTATACCTCCAAATTTACCTCTGAGGCGTTCCACAAGGGTTAGGAATGCACCTGAGCATTACTATGGTTTCCATATTATTGCAGAAGGTGAGAGATTTATCAGTAATGAGACACTGGTAAGTCTGGATGAACCTAACAGCTATGCGGAATCATGGCAGGCCCCGAGTCTGCTAAATGGAAAGAGGTAATGGATAGCGAGATACAGTCCATGTATGACAATCAGGTCTGGGACTTGGTTGACAATTTACCAGGTCGTAAGACAGTTGGGTGCTAATGGATCTTCAAGAAGAAGACTGACAAGGATGGTAATGTACACACCTATAAGGCACGACTGGTTGCAAAGGGCTTTTCTCAAACTCCAGGAGTTGATTATGATGAGACCTTTTCACCAGTAGACAAGATTAAGTCTATTAGGGTATTGTTAGCCATTGCTGCATTTCATGACTATGAAATATGGAAAATGGATGTCAAAACCGATTTCCTTAATGGAAAGTTGGCTGAGGATGTTTACATGAATCAGCCAGAGGGTTTTGTCAGCGCAGAGTACCCTAATAGAGTGTGTAAGCTTGAGAAATCCATCTATGGATTAAGGCAAGCACCTCGCAGATGGAATCTTTGCTTTGATGAGAAAGTCAAAGAGTTAGGCTTTTCGAGAAGTGAAGATGAATCTTGTGTATATGTCAAGGATAGTGGGAGTATAGTTACTTTTTTGGTACTGTATGTGGATGACATACTACTCATAGGAAATGACATCCCAACTCTGTAGGAAGTTAAGTCCTGGCTTGGGAAGTGTTTTGCTATGAAGGACCTTGGAGAAGCTGCCTATATTCTAGGGATAAGGATCTTGAGAGACCGAAGTGAAAGACTAATTGGACTTAGTCAGAGTACATACTTGGATAAGGTGCTGAAGAGATTCAGCATGCAAGAATCCAAGAAAGGAGAGTTACCCATCCAGAGTAATGCTAGACTAAGTAAGACTCAGAGTCCGAGTACTAAGGTTGAGATAGCAGAAATGATTCAGGTACCTTATGCTTCGGCAGTAGGCTCGATCATGTATGCTATGACCTGTACTCGTCCTGATGTAGCCTTTGAGTTAAGCATGGTTAGCAGGTATCAGGGGAACCCTGGTAAGGCTCACTGGACAGCGGTAAAGAACATTCTCAAGTACCTGCGGAGGACTAAGGATTAGGTCCTTACCCTTGGTGGGAGTGATGACTTGAGAGTTGTAGGGTATAGTGATGCTACCTTCCAGACTGATAGGGATAATTTCCGCTCTTAGTCGGGCTCGGTCTTTACGTTAAACGGAGGAGCAATCTCTTGGAAAAGTTCCAAGCAGGAGACAGTGGCTGATTCAACTTGCGAATCAGAGTATATAGCCGCAAGTGAGGCGGCAAAAGAGGTTATATGGCTAAAGAACTTCATTGGAGACCTTGGAGTTGTACCAGCTATATCAGAGCCCATAGAGATTTTTTGTGATAGTGAAAGTGCAGTTGCCTTAGCAAAGGAACCACGGGATAACAGGAGATCCAGACACATTGACAGAAAATATTATTTCATCAGACATCGTATAGAAGAAGGACTCCTCGTGGCAAAGAGGGTATCATCGGATGAGAACCTGGCAAATCCCCTCACGAAGGGACTGAGTAGGGTTAAGCATCTCCAGCATGCAAGGAGCATAGGGCTGAAGGATGATATTAGTTTTAGTAGTTAGATAGCTCTGAAATATGTAAAGTGTAATTGACATTTGATGATGAATAAAAGGTGTGTTTATTTATGTGTAAAGTGTTGCTATCTTTTGTCAATCGTTTACTATTATTTCTTTTGCATGTTTTGACTTCCCAAATATTTATGTTGTGTTTTTACATATTATTCAAATTATCCACAGTCGGTCATATGTCGGGAGTAGATATGAATTAAGACTGTCATGAGTTGGTTGTAGAGGTCTAAGGTGTTGGACATGTCCTCAACACTCATGAGTGGTCACAAGTTCTGAGTACTGGATTCAACCCACGCTCGCTGGTATCACTTCATGGAATTTATCTCGAGTGATCGCGAGATGGTAATATCATATAAGTCTTCAAACCTAGAGATATGACTAGTTAACTACGAGTTAGTTATTCATTGATCGTGCGAAAACGCATTGGTAACTCGATGTTATAAAACGTGCATTTGTGTGTAATTTAACAAGTATTAGAACAAGCATATGAGTCGAAGTTTATCTGTTCCTTCTTGAATTAGAAGCTGATATCTGGGCCCCTCGATGATTTTGTTTGACCCATGTACCGGGCCCGACAAAACTAAGTTGATGTGTTTATTCAAGTTCTATGTCAAAAAAATCAGAAATCGGGAAACAAACTGCTGGACAAAGTAAGACATTGTTCCATGTATTTGTCCACCTAATATCTAGAACAGAGGATTATATGATCACTTATCTGAAATGGCGTACCATCATCTTCTCAGTTCCGAGAAACCTTGAAAAGAGCTACGATTGTCGATCGGTTCCTGAAGTCATACTTGCAGTTATAGTTATTAGACTTATCCAAGTGGGAGACTGTTGGATAAGGTGTCTAAGTCCATAACTATTTTTGGTATGTACTTGACCTGACCCGGCATGGTCCATTTGGGTGGCATGGCACCATGCAATTGGATAGAATAAATGAGAGAAATAACACTTGTGGTTTATTAATATATTATAAGTTCTAATATATTAACAATATTATTAATTAGTTTGATCAAGAATTAATCTAGAATTAATTAAGTGATCAAATTGTAACTAAATAAATATATGGGTTGATTATGAAAATCATCCATAACTTATATAGTGGGCTAAGAGGCTCCATGGATAATCAAGTTGGGTTAAACCCATTGGATGCTCCATAGAGGCTCCATGGGAGTTACAAACCCATGGGTCATGGAAATGAAGAGTCATGACACATTAGGGTTTACATGGTGTAACCCTAGATGTGTCAACACTATATAAAGCTCATGTTTCTCCCAAAATCGGTTACACATGCCTGCTTGAGGGCTAGAGCCGATTTTTAGAGTGTTATAGTTTCTCTCCTAATTTAGTCCATAGCATTTGGTGTTGTGTGAAGCATTTGAGGCATCACACTTGGGGTGCTAGGCTCATAAGGTTTCAAGGATCAAAATCAACAACAAGGTATGTAGTTCTATCTTTTATTCATATTAAAATTGTTCCCCATGTATGCTAGATAGGATCATAACCTTGGAAATCAACTTTGCATGATAATTAGACAAACATAGATCCAAGGTTATTAGGGTTGCATGTACACTTAGGAAGTGTTAGAATGCTCAAAACCCATCAATAAAGTCACTAAATTTATCAAGCACTGGCCATTTTCTTTGGCTAAAACCTCTTCCTTAGCTTGGTTTTTGCATTTAAGAGCTTGCATGCACGTAAAGTTTGCGACTTTACATGGAAACCATGCCTTAGTAGGCTATGTAAGGATCGCGGAGGAATCGTACGTCCGCTGGGCGTACTAATGAGTACACTTAGCATACTCTGCATGAAGGATCGCGAAGGAATCGTACGTCCGCTGGGCGTATGTCAGGGTATGGCGGGTGTACGCGACAGAGAGCCAAAACCCTAAATCGTACGTCCTCTATTTAAACATCTTTTAGCCTCTTGGACCAAACCCTATCAGTCTCTTTAGCCTCATTTTGTCTACCTTCAGCTAAGATATTATGTGAGAGGGTTTTGAGCTTAAGGAGTGGATTTTTGTGGCCATTTTAGAGTTCTTTCAAGAAGGAGGAATTGCCTAGCAAGCTTGGGACGGTTTGGTGCTTCAAGAATCTGTATCTTGGTCATCTTGCACAGCTTCTGGAGGTAAAAAGCTTGCACCATTCCACTTAAGTCTCTAGATCTAGCTAGGATTTTCTAGTTTTGTCCCTTTAGTTAACTTTGGACCTCCATTTGTGAGTTAAGCAACTCCAGAAGATGGGAATGATAGATCTAAGGTCCCTTGGTCCTTTAGTATCATAAAAATGGAGTTTTGGCGGGAATTTTGGTCTCATGCATGGGTTAAGGAGCTTAGAAAGGTCTTAATGGAGGCGTTGGGTGTATATGAGGCATGCAAAGGCATAAAGTTGCCAACTTTATGCCTTAGGACGTCTTAACAAACTTATATCTAGCTTTTGGACGTAAAGGAATCGAGTATTAAGAACTTAATGGATAAGTACTTAATCTGGTAGTACGATGGGCATAACCTAGTGTACGCTACGCGTAGTCCCAAGACCCCAGTACATTGCACGTACCAGGATGGTATTGTTGGATAAGGTGTCTAAGTCCATAACTATTTCTGGTTAGTACTTGACCCGACCCGGCATGGTCCATTTGGGTTGCATGGCACCATGCAATTGGATAGACTAAATGAGAGGAATAACACCTGGAGATTATTAATATATTATAAGTTCTAATATATTAATAATATTATTTGATTAGTTTGATCAAAGAATTAATTTGGAATTAATTAAGTGATCAAAAGATAACTAATTAAATATATGGGTTGATTATGTAAATCATTCATATCTTGTATAGTGGGCTAAGAGGCTCCATGGACTATCAAGTTGGGTTCTATCAATAGGATGCTCCACGGATGCTCCATGGGAGTTACAAACCCATGGGTCATGGAAATGAAGAGTCATGACACATTAGGGTTTACATGGTGTAACCCTAGATGTGTCAACACTATATAAGAGTCCCATTCTCCACCAAAATCGAACACACATAAGAAAGTAGAGGGCTAGGCCAATTTCAAGAAGTGTGTATTCTCTCAAAAGTCTTTCCAAGAGCATTTGGTGTTGTGTGAAGCATTTGAGGCATCACACTTGGGGTGCTAGGCTCACAAGGTTTCAAGGAACATAAGCAACAACAAGGTAAGTTATTCTATCTTTCATTCAAGTTAGAAATTGTTCCCCATGTATGCTAGATAGGAATATAACCTTGGAATTCAACTTTACATGATAATTAGACAAACATAGATCCAAGGTTATTAGCGTTGCATGTACACTTAGGAAGTGTTAGAATGCTCAAAACCCATCAGGTATGCCAAGCGTACGCATCACAGTTCAGCCCGAATCTGTTTTGGGGCTTTGAGCTATTGGGCCTTATTTGGTTATTGGACATGGTTGTATTCTAGGAATTGTGAGTCATTTCATATTTTATGGGCCATGGACATATTGATTGGGCCTCATTAGGCCAAGAGCTCCATTAATAACTTTGGACAGGGACTTTGGGCCCATTAACAAGGGAAGGATAATTGGGCCTCATGGAAGGGTTTGGAGTTTAGGGTTTTCCCTTTGATTAAGTAAAGTGATAACATTGATTAATATTATTATTCAATACGGGAGGCTACGAATTGTTAGGAGAGTAGCTTACGCACTCAGCAGACAGTGGTGAGTATCCTCACAATACCAATGGGTCGAAGGCACCAAGGTTGGCCCATTAATTGTTACGTATATGCTATTTGGATTACTTTGTATGCAATGTATGAGCTGTTTCTGTGTATCGTGTATGGAAGACCTCAGGGGGTTCCCGAGGCACTTAGGTATAAGATCGTGGACGGTTTCTACGCCATCCTAGGTCAAAGACCTTAGGCGGTTCCCGAGGCACTTAGGTGTAAGACCTTGTAGGGTTTCCTTGGCATCCTAGGTCAAAGATCTTAGGGGGTTCCCGGGGCATTGGGCTAAGACCATGTGGGGGTTCCCATGGCACCCAGAGTAAGACCATGGAGGGTTTCCAGAGCTTCCTTATATGTGTGTATGCATGGCTTATGTTTTTGTATAGCTGTTTAGCTAGTATGATATGTTATGCGTATTTGTGTGTGGCTATGCTCTGGGGAACTTACTAAGCTTTCAAGCTTACCATGTGTGGATTTGTTTTAGGTACATCTGAGCCCAAGGGCAAGCGCAAGGAGTGATGGTGCGGCGTTCACTCTATCTATCTTTCACTAATATGCATTGGGACACTCTGATGTTTTTAAATAAAATTGTAATGAAGGTGGATTTGAAAACAATTGTGTTGGGATTTCTTGATTTATGAAAATGTGTTTCTCTTAACCCTAAGTGTAATTTTCGAAAATATGCTAGTGTTGTAGGGTTTCTATTTTTGTTGTTCAAAGTTGTATGTTCAATTAGAGAAAACATAGATCAAGCATTAGGGTTGCATGTACACATAGGATTTATATGTTTTTCATAATACCCATCAGTGGTATCAGAGCCTAAGTTTAGTTTTATATTGAATTAATAAAATTGCTAAACTTGAACAAGGAGAAGCAAAACAAAATCGTCATTTTGTTCCACCACCACAACATGGTAGCTTCCACCATGTCGTGATGACTTGTGAATTTCGTCAGACCACGGCGTGCTAATTGCTTACCACGACGTGGTGGGCTATCAGATCCACAAAATTCGGTTTTATTATTATCTCATGAATTTATTAGGATAATTACCTTTAATAATGTTTTAATTGTATAAAACTAAGTATTTTTCAAGTGATTTGATATCCTTATCATGAATTCATGATTGGTATATTTTTAAATTAAAATTAATTTCTTAATTTTTTGATATTTAAAAATATAACCTAGTATTTTTGAAAAGTTTAAAAATACATCCTTATACTATATGTATGTAACACATGTTCCAGTTATCATTTAATTTTCCAAGTTTTTTTTTGGGTTTTATGCTAGGACTTGACGAGTTGGGTAGCTTCAGCTCGTCTAGTACATATTATTTATGAGGATGCGGGATTTAGATCCTACTCGACAAGTCGGAAGGCCCCGATTGGACGAGTAGGCATTGTAAAGGAAAACCCTAATTTCTAGGGTTTGCACCCTATATAATGGACTCAATCTATCTCCTTTGGCCTCACTTACCACTTCATTACCCAGAGAAGAAACCCTATTCGTTCTTTGTTGCTTCCTTGTGCTTGTGTGGCTAAGAAAGTGCTTTTGGTGCCTTTTTGTTGAAGAAGTTCGAAGCTTTAGAAATTTGGAGCGGGAGGGAGATTGTAGATCCAGTATCTACAACGTTTGGGTGGCCATTTGAAGGTAAGAAGTTGTTACCTTGATCATTCTAGCATTAGATCCCCATTTTCATGGGTTTAAGGCCATTTTTATTATATTTGTGAAACATTTCGGGTGTTGGGTAAGATTTGGAGTTGTAACTTCAGATCTGGACTACTTGAAGTCCCTAGAGTTATAAAGTCACTAAATTTATCAAGCACTGGCCATTTTCTTAGGCTAAAACCCCTCCCTTAGCTTGGTTTTGGCATTTAAGAGCTTGCATGCACGTAAAGTTTTCTAATTTATGTGGAAATCATGCCTTAGGAGGCTAGATCTACAATTTGGAGCTTTGGGGAAGCTTAAAAACGTCCGAACATAAGGACTTAAGGGACTCGTCGAGTCTCTTAGCCAACTCGACGAGTTGGGTAGGGTTTACCCATTTTCGAGTTTCTGAAATGATTTTGTAATGCCCTAAATTAGGTACGACTTGAAACCCTCAAAGAATTTCTATTTTGACATAAGTGGTCCCTTGAGTACACTGGGCGTACTTATGAGTACGTTTAGCGTACTCTACATGAAGGATTGCAGGGGAATCTTACATATGTTTGGCGTATGTAAGGGTACGCCGGGTGTACACGACAGAGAGCCAAAACCCTAAATCTCAGACTTGTCCCCTATTTAAACATCTTTTAGCCTCTTGGACCAAACCCTATCAGTCTCTTTAGCCTCATTTAGTCTACCTTCAAATGAGATACTGTGTGAGAGGGTTTTGAGCTTAAGGAGTGGATTTTTGTGGCCATTTTAGAGTTCTTTCAAGAAGGAGGAATTTCTAAGAAAGCTTGGGATGGTTTGGTGCTTCAAGAATCAGCATCTTGGTCATCTTGCAAAGCTTCTGGAGATAAAAAGCTTGCACCTTTCCACTTAAGTCTCTAGATCTATCTAGCTTTTTCTATTTTTCTCCCTTTAGTTGATTTTGGACATCCATTTGTGAGTTAAGCAACTCCAGGAGATGGGAATAATAGATCTAAGGTCCCTTGGTCCTTTAGTATCATAAAAATGGAGTCTTGGCGGGAGTTTTGGCCTCATACATGAGTTAAGGAGCTTAGAAAGGTCTTACGGCATGCAAAGGCATAAAGTTGCCAACTTTATGCCTTAGGACGTCTTAACAAACATAGACCTGGCTTTTGGACGTAAAGGAATCGAGTATTAAGAACTTAATGGAGAAATTGCTTAATCTAGTAGTACGATGGGCATAACCCAATGTACGCTACACGTAGTCCCAAGACCCCATTACATTGCGCGTACCAGGATGGTACGCCAAGCGTACGCATCACAGTTGGTCCCGAATCTGTTTTGGTCCTTTGAGCTATTGGGCCTCATTTGATTATTGGACATGGTTGTATTCTAGGAATTATGATTCATTTCATCTTTTATGGGCCATGGACATATTGATTGGGCCTTATTGGGCCAAGAGGCCCATTATTGGGACAAGGACTTTGGGCCCATTAACAAGGGAAGGATAATTGGGCCTCATGGAAGGGTTTGGAGTTTGGGGTTTTCCCTTCGATTAAGTAAAGTGTTAACATTGATAATTATTATTATTCAGTACGGGATGCTACGAATTGTTAGGAGAGTAGCTTTCGCGTTCAGCATATAGAGGTGAGTCTCCTCACCATACCAATGGGTCGAAGGCACCAAGGCTGGTCCATTAATTGTTACGTATATGCTATTTGGATTACTTTGTATGCAATTTACTAGTTGTTTTTGTGTATCGTGTATGGAAGACCTCGGGGGGTTCCCGAGGCACTTAGGTATAAGACCTTGGAGGGTTTCTACGCTATCCTAGGTCAAAGACCTCAGGGGGTTCCCGAGGCACTTAGGTGTAAGACCTTGGAGGGTTTCCTAGTCATCCTAGGTCAAAGACCTCAGGGGGTTCTCGAGGCATTGGGCTAAGACCGTGTGGGGGTTACCATGGCACCCGGAGTAAGACCCTGGAGGGTTTTTAGGGCATCCTTATATGTTGCTATGCATGGATTATGTGTTTTATATAGCTGTTTAGCTAGTATGATATGTTATATGTGTTTCTGTGTGGGTATGCTATGGGGAACTCACTAAGCTTTCAAGCTTACCGTGTGTGGATTTGTTTCAGGTACATCTGAGCCCAAGGGAAAGGGCAAGGCATGATGGCGCGGCGTGCACTCTATCTCTCTTTCACTGATATGCTTTGGGACACTTTGATGTTTTTAAATAAAATTGTAATGAATGTGGATTTGAATACAATTTTGTTGGGATTTGATGATTTATGAAAATATGTTTGATTAATTAAAAATGAAAAAAAATTCTTTGAAAATTTGGGTCGTGACAGAGAGTCTGTGAAGGATTGGAGTTTTCAGTCTACATGAGTTTTCGGTCTTCTGGACATTGAGGAACTCGACGAGTTACACACGTAACTCGATGAGTTGATGAGTTACTCAGGTAACTCGACGAGTTGTTGGATGCACTCAATAGTTGAGGTCAACATGGACTGTTAACCTTGACTGTTGACCTTGACCTTGGCCAAGGTTGAGTAGGGTTGACTTTGAGGATAATTATGGTATTTTGGGATTGTGACAAGTTAATCACATGATGATTATAGGCAGTTGAGTTGGAGCAACATGTGGGATTAATCTGATACGAGCTTTTCAGTTGAGCATTCACGAGAGGTGAGTCTCCTCACCATACCAATGGGTCTAAGGCACCAAGGCTGGCCTATTTTTGTGATATCTGGTACATTAGTTGATGTAGTGATATGCGGTATGTTAATTGGTTATATGCTAAATGTTATGATATATATATATATATATATATATATATATATATATATATATGTGTGTGTGTGTGTGTATGTGTGATACTTGTAGGGATGACCATGGGGGGAGCCCATGGCGCTTGGATGTAAGACCATGTGGGGCAGCCCATGGCACTTGGATGTAAGGCCATGTAGGGGAGCCCATGGCTTTCCAGCTAAAAACCATGGGGGAGCGTATGGAACTTAGGTGTAAGACCACGTGAGGGAGCCCATGGCATCTTGGATTAAGACCCTGGGAGGAGCCCACAACATCGTTATATCTTTGTATGCATTGATTATATGGTTTATGTAGTTTTTATAGCTGATATGGATTATGTGATTATGTGGATTCTGTGGGGTATGCTATGGGGAGCCAAGTAAGTAGTTACCCTAGTATTTAGCCATGTTATACTGATATGTGAGTTATGATAATCGTATGAATCTTTCTATGTGTATGCTTTCAAAATTGTATATGGTTAGGGTCTTATAGCCTCATAATGATTGATTTGGCCTTATTTCCTATTCCTTGTCTGGTTGTGGTCTTAAGGTAGAGTCTATTATTTGAAAGTCTATTTGATCTTGTTTTGTTTATAATTTTTATGCATAAGGCAACCTAGAATGATTGAGTTTTGTTTTGATATGAATGGAGGAAATCTTAGGTTAGCCTAGGATTTGAGTTATGCGGTAGTCTGTGAGATATGATTTGTTTTGGGATGAATTAGAGTTATCGGTTAGAGTCTTGGGGATGGTTTAGGTAGGTGTGGGAGGTAGTATTGGGCCCGTACTACTAAAAACACATGACCTGTACCCAAACCAATGTTAGATCTAGAATCTCTAAGGAGAACCGATGTGGGGAAGATCCCATTTTTGGACATCCTGATCATTACGTTTTGTGATATTGTTGTTCAGTATGGTGATGACACGACACGGAGTTGGGGGATTAGGATCAAGATCTAGATCTGAGGCTGTGTCAAGTGACCCTACCGAGCCCATTGACGAGAGGTTGCGTGAACTTATTGCAGTAGAGGTTATGAGAGGCATCCTTGACACTACCCCAATTATCTTTGGGATGGTCAATGAGGGTATGATGGAGATCATGGAGGAGAGGCTTAGGGCATTCAGAGCCGAGATTGCTTCAGGACAGCTTGGGACCCAAACTCCCTCGTTTCGGGAGTTCAAGGGGTGCAGGGCGATGGAGTTTTTCGGGGTTAGGGACCCCATTGTTAGCCGACGCTGGGTGGCGGACATAGAGAATGTCCAGCGCATGAGTTCTTTCCCTGATGCAGCAAAGGTTGGTTTTGCTTCATGTATGTTGAGGGATCGGGCCCATGATTGCTGGGGAGAGGTGACTAGCCAGGTAGGAGCAGCCAGTGTGGCTGAGATGACATGGGTCGTGTTTGTTAGGCGATTTTAATTGGAGTTTGCACCACCTATCGAGGTGCAACAACTAGTGAGGGAATTTCATGAGCTTCAACAAACCACCGAGACTGTGGCGGAGATCACCACCAAGTTTCAGGAACTAGCATTGTTTATTCCACAATATGCTACCGATGAGGACATGAGGAGAAAGAAGTATCATTCCACGCTGAGGGATGATATCCGTGGGTTTGTGAGCTTTATAAGGTGCAAAACCCTGAATGAGATGGTGGAGAAGGCCCGTGAGCGGGAGATGGAGTTAGACTTCTACACCAAGTAGAAGTCGGAGGCACAAACAATAGTAGGTCAGGCTAAAAATATTAAGACCTCAGATTTTTTCAGTAGGGGTCTGCAGGTTCGTGGCCTGTGTGTCAAGTGCGGTAAACCGCACAGTAGGGCTTTTTGGGTAGCAGGTTCAGGATGTTATGCATATGGCTAGCCAGGTCACTTGAGCAGGTATTGTCCCAAAAAAGGCTTGATTTGTTTTCACTGCAACCAGACCAACCATAAGCGGGTCGACTATCTGAGGTTGTAGGGAGGGGGAGGACCAGCGGCGGTTCCTGCACTCGTCGCACTGAGGATCACAGATGGCCGTCCTGCTAAGGCGGATGTTCCTGCGGTGGAGAGTCGTGCATTTCTGTTGACCACCGAGGAGGCTCGGGCAGTGCCAGATGTTGTGGTTGGTACGTATTTTATCTTCCTGCCATATAATTATTGCATTGTTTATGTGTACTTTGTGCTTATGTATAGGGAACTTTTTGGTCAATGGTATGTTTGCTCACATTTGTTCGATTCGGGAGCTACCCGATCGTTTGTATCTCTTGTACTTAGCAAGAAGTTTCGGGATGCGCCAGGAACTTTGGATTCCTCGCTTGAGGTTGAGATTGTAGACGACTGCACCGTGAGTGCTGCGAGGGTGTATCGAGACTGTGTCCTACATGTGCTTGGGGAGAGGTTTCGTGTTGATCTAGTCCCGATACCATTGCGAGGGTTGAAGGTGATTGTCGGGATGGACTTGTTAGGGTCCATGATAGATTGTGAGCGCTAGTTGGTGAGAGTTCGAACCCCAAGTAGGGGAGAACTGGTTATTCATGGAGAGAGGGCCTCGCAGGGGCAAACCCTCTACTCATTTGTGAGGGCTAGGAGATTTTTGCAGTAGGGTTGTACACAATTTCTTGCATATATCTCAGATACGAGGGTTTAGACCCCGAGGGATTTGGACAATGTATCGGTTGTATAGGAGTTTCGGGATGTCTTTCCCGAGAAGTTATCTGGAGTGCCTCCGGAGAGGCAAGTGAAGTTTTGCATTGATTTGGTGTCTGGTGTCGCTCTGATAGCCAAGGCACCATACCAACTAGGTCCGCCCGAGATGCAAGAGCTACATGCGCATCTTCAAGAGCTGATAGACTAAGGGTTTATCCGTTTGAGCAGCTCCCCGTGGAGCGCTCCGATCCTGTTCACGAAAACGAAGGGTGGGTCACACAGGATATGTATCGATTATCGAGAGCTGAACAAACCAATGGTGAGAAATTGTTATCCGCTACTGAGGATCGATGATTTGTTCGATCAGTTGCAGTGTTCGTCTTGGTTTTCCAAGATTTATCTTTGGTCGGGGTACCATCAGATGAGGATTCAAGATGCGGATATACCAAAGATGGCTTTTAGGACTCGTTATGGGCACTACGAGTTTGTGGTGATGCTATTTAGGCTCACCAATGCCCAAGAAGCGTTCATGGATCTCATGAACAAAGTGTGTAGACCGATGCTAGATCAGTCGGTGATAGTTTTTATTGACGATATCCTGGTCTATTCTAAGACTAATGAGCAACATGAGCAGCATCTTAGGGAGGTATTGGAGACACTGAGAACGGAAAGAATTAATGCCAAGTTCTCAATGTGTGATTTTTGGCTGCGAGAGGTGCCGTTTTTGGGACACATCATCAAATAGGAGGGTATTTTGGTAGATCTAGCCAAGGATGAGGCGGTGACGCGATGGGAAGTACCGAAGAACGCATCAGAGATCTGTAGCTTCTTGGTTTTGGCGGGCTATTATCGAAGATTCATACAGGATTTCTCCAACATCGTCGTGCCTTTGACCCGCGTGACCAAGAAGAATGTGACATTTCGATGGGGCCTGGATCAACTGTAACATCCCAAAATTTGAGGCCAAAAATTTTGTTTTTAAATTAAGTAGATCATAATTTATATAACCAAAACATTGTCACTATTTCATCATTCATAAAATCATAAAATCATGTCTCGAAAACCATATCATCCGGAACAATGAAAATCAGAGTGCAATTCCAGAAATCCTGATGCGGAAACCATGTGTGTGATGCGCTGCTACGCCGCCGACTCTTTCCCCTTGGACAAAGAGGTACCTGAAACAAAAATTGTAACTATAAGCACAAACTTAGTGAGTTCCCCCATTATACCACACACCACATAACACCATCGGTATCTTTCAACCGGTAACCATCATCGGTATCTTTCCACCGGTACACGCCATCAGTATCTTTCAACCGGTAACTGGGGACTATTTCACCCCCTAGCACTAGCATACAGTAACGAGAGATAATCATACAGTCAGGCATAAATGGGTAGGGACAACGAATCCCTTCGACACACATAACATATCATACAGGCATATCTCATGACCATAACACATTAACATACCAAGATAATTATCAAGAAGAAAATCATCTCATGCATAACTACTTACTGGTGGGCCGACATTGGTGCCTTAGACCCACCCCTACTGGAAGGTATCTCACCTCGTAGTAGTAGTTGTAGATCTGTGCGGGAACTCTCTGTCTGCTGCTGCTGCTTCGGAAATCCTTCGACTATACTTCCCACAAAACACCCAATTAGATTCCGATAACTACTCTTATGGAGGGATGACTATATTACCCCTGACCTAGTCAATGTCAAGCCAAAGTCAACTTCCAGCTGACTTGACTCGCCGAGTTGGGCCGCCAACTTGTCGAGTCCTTATCCATCTAATATTCCTCATTCTCGTCCCTACTCGTCGAGTTAGGCAATGACTCGACGAGTTCTCCTCCTATTTGAACATCAAACGATTCTTCATCCGACTCGTCGAGTTGTATGAACAACTCGCTGAGTTCATCTTCATCTGAAGAACAAGCCCTGTCCTTGACTCGCCAAGTTGTATGAACAACTCGTCGAGGTCATCTTCATGTGCTAGGAGATTGCCTTGGACTCGCCGAGTCCCATGAACACCAGGTCTAACGCTAAGTCCAATACATCTAAACAGCTATGCGACTCCCTTTTCTAACAACTGACCATCGCAGAAGGGCTTAAGATGGATGAAAGCGCACCGAATCGCCGAGTCCCAAGAACGACTCGCCGAGTCCAACCTTGACCATTTCTATATAGTTGATCTAAAATGGATTTAACACACCAAAACCATAGATCTGGCCTCCTAATGTCCATTTTATAAGTAAAGTTCCAAACTTGATGCACATGCATGGGGTTTTTAGCTCAAAATTCCATAGAAGGTGCTCTACAATGTGCATGGGGCTCTCATGGCCATAAAGTTGGCACCTTTATGCCATGAGACCCCTCCAATGAGTCAGATCTACAAGTAGAGCCCCATTAATCACCTTACAAATCCGAAAATTGCTTAAGAAGCCCGAAATGCACCATGACCCTAGGCCCTAAAGATGAACAACCAAAAAGGAAGACCAAAACAGGGGGAATTTACCTTTCTTGAGCTGAAGATGAAGTAAGATCTCTGGATCTACAAGTCCCAACTTGAAATCCCAAGTTCCTCTTACCTTCCAAGCTACACAAACCAACCAAGAACACCAAAATGCCCTTAACACAAACACACACACAAACGGCTAGGGTTTCGGTATCCAGCTCTAAGGGAGTGTTAGGGACAAGGGAGGCTGAGTTATGTTGTTTATATAGGGTGCAAACCCTCAAATTTAGGGTTTTACTCGCACAACGCCTACTCGCCGAGTCCGTCTTCCGACTCGTCGAGTAGGTCACTTAAGATGTCTGCGGACTCGTCTCTACTCAATGAGGGGGTCCTCTTACTCATCGAGTCATAGGGAAAAACATAAAAATGCTTGAATTAAATGCCTACCTAGAAGTGGGTGCTACAAATCTCCCCCAATTATTTTAGACTTCGTCCTCGAAGTCTCTTGCTCGTTCCTGGAAAAGTTCTGGGTAATGCTCCATCATCTCATCCACCGGCTCCCAAGTCCATTTTGAGCCCTTCCGGTGCTGCCATTGCAGCTTCACTAGCTCAAACCTCTTGTTCCTCAACTCCTTTGACTTCCGGTCGAGGATTACTACCGATCGCTCGATGTAATTCAGGATGTCATCAACCTGGATATCCTCTAAGGGTACCACTGCTGAGTTGTCCACCAAGCACTTCCTCAGCTGGGAGACGTGGAAAGTGACGTGGATCTGGCTGAGTTCGGCTGGCAGATCCAATCTGTACACCACCTTGCCTACCAGGGCTAAAACCCTGAATGGTCCAATGTACATGGGGCCTAACTTGCACTGTTTCCTGAATCGGATGACGCCTTTCCATGGCGACACCTTCAGGAGAACCATATCCCCGACCTGGAACTCCAGGTCTGATTGGTGCTTGTCAGCATAACTTTTCTGCCAACTCTGAGCAGTCTGAAGCCTGCTCCGGACCTGCTTAATCCTCTCCGTCGTCTTGATCACCACTTCGGTTCTCCCCATGACCCTATGGCCAACCTCACCCCAACATATCGGGGTCCTGCACTTCCTCCCGTACAACATCTTGAAGGGAGGATGATCAATATGATGGGTTTTGAGCATTCTAACACTTCCTAAGTGTACATGCAACCCTAATAACCTTGGATCTATGTTTGTCTAATTATCATGCAAAGTTGAATTCCAAGGTTGAATTCCTATCTAGCATACATGGGGAACAATTTTAACTTGAATCATAGATAGAATAACTTACCTTGCTGTTGCTTGTGTTCCTTGAAACCTTGTGAGCCTAGCACCCCAAGTGTGATGCCTCAAATGCTTCACACAACACCAAATGCTCTTGGAAAGACTCTTGAGATAACACACACTTCTCAAAATCGGCCAAGCCCTCTAGTTTCTTAGTGTTCAACTTGTGTAGCCAATTTTGTGGAGAATGGGACTCTTATATAGTGTTGGCACATCTAGGGTTACACCATGTAAACCCTAATGTGTCATGACTCTTCATTTCCATGACCCATGGGTTTGTAACTCCCATGGAGCATCCATGGAGCATCCTATGGGTAGAACCCAACTTGATAATCCATGGAGCCTTTTAGCCCACTATACAAGATATGGATGATTTACATAACCAACCCATATATTTAATTAGTTATCCTTTGATCACTTAATTAATTCCAAATTAATTCTTTGATCAACTAATTAAATAATATTATTAATATATTAGAACTTATAATATATTAATAATCTCCAAGTGTTATTTCTCTCATTCAGTCTATCCAATTGCATGGTGCCATGCAACCCAAATGGACCATGCCGGGTCGGGTCAAGTACAAGCCCGAAATAGTTATGGACTTAGACACCTTATCCAACAGTCTCCCACTTGGATAAGTCTAATAACTATATCTCTAGTACTTCAGGAACCGACCGGCAATCGTAGCTCTTTCAAGGTCTCTCGGAACTGAGAAGATGATGATACGCCATTTAAGATAAGTGATCATATAATCCTCTGTTCTAGATATCATCCGGACAAATACATGGAACATGTCTTGCTTATTGTCCAGCATTTGTTTCCCGATTTCCGATTTGTTTGACATAGAACTTAATTGAACACATCAACTTAGTTCTGACCGGGCCCGGTACATGGGTCAAAACAAAATCATCGAGGGGCCCAGATACCAGCTTCTAATCCAAGAAGGAACAGATAAACTTCGACTCATATGTTTGTTCTACCACTTATTGAATTACACACAAAAGTACGTTTTATAACATCGAGTTACCAATGCGGTTTCGTACTGTCAATGCATAACCAACTTGTAAGTAACAAATCATATCTCTAGGTTTGAAGACTTATATGATATTACCGTCTCACGATCACTCAAGATAAAATTCCATGAAGTGATTCCAGTGAGCGTGGGTTGTGTCCAATGCTCAGAACTTATGAGCACTCATGATTGTTGTAGCCTTGTCCAAGACCTCTACAACCAAACATGACAGTCTTGATTCATATCTACTTCCAACATATGACCGACTGTGGAGGTTTGAATAATATGTTATACCAAACAAAATTATTCTGGAAGTCAAAACATGCAAAAGAAATATAGTAAACGATTGACAAGAGATAGCAACACTTTACTCATAAATAAAACACCTTTTATTCATCATCAAATGTCAATTACACTTTACAAATTTCCGGGTTATCTAACTACTAAAAACTTATATCATCCTTCAGCCCTATGCTCCGAGCATGCTGAAGATGCTTAACCCTACTCAGTCCCTTCGTGAGGGGATCTGCTGGGTTCTCATCCGATGATACCCTCTTTGCCACGAGGAGTCCTTCTTCGATCCGATGTCTAATGAAATGGTATTTTCTGTCGATGTGTCTGGATCTCCCATGATCCCTTGGTTCCTTGGCTAAGGCAACATCACTTTCACTATCACAGAAAATCTCCATTGGCTCTTTTATAGCTGGTACAACTCCAAGGTCTCCAATGAAGTTCTTCAGCCATATCGCCTCCTTTGCTGCTTCACTAGCTGCAATATACTCTGATTCACAAGTAGAATCTGCCACTGTCTCTTGCTTGGAACTCTTCCAAGAAATTGCTCCTCCGTTTAGGGTAAAGACCCAGCCCGACTGAGAGCGGAAATTATCCTTATCAGTCTGGAAGCTAGCATCACTATACCCAACAACTCTCAAGTCATCACTCCCACCGAGGGTAAGGACCCAGTCCTTAGTCCTTCGTAGGTACTTGAGGATATTCTTTACCGCAGTCCAGTGTGCCTTGCCAGGGTTCGCCTGATACCTGCTAACCATGCTCAAGGCAAAAGCTACATCGGGTCGAGTACACGTCATAGCATACATGATCGATCCTACAGCCGAAGCGTAAGGTGTTCGACTCATTTCTGCTATCTCAGCCTCAGTGCTAGGGCTTTGTGTCTTACTCAATCTGGTGTTACTCTGGATGGGTAACTCTCCTTTCTTGGAATCCTGCATGCTGAATCTCTTCAGCATCTTATCCAAGTAGGTACTTTGACTAAGTCCAATTAGTCTTTTACTCCGATCTCTCAAGATTCTTATCCCTAGAATATAGGCAGCTTCACCAAGGTCCTTCATAGCGAAACACTTCCCAAGCCAGGACTTTACTTCCTGCAGGGTTGGAATGTCGTTTCCTATGAGTAGTATGTCATCCACATACAATACCAAAAAGCTAACTATACTCCCACTAGCCTTGACATACACACAAGATTCATCTTCACTCCTAGAGAAGCCAAATTCCTTGACCTTTTCATCAAAGCAAAGATTCCATCTGCGAGGTGCTTGCTTCAACCCATAAATGGATTTCTCAAGCTTACACACTCTATTAGGGTACTCGTTGCTGACAAAACCCTCTGGCTGACTCATGTAAACATCTTCAGCCAACTTTCCATTAAGGAAAGCGGTTTTGACATCCATTTGCCATATTTCATAATCATGAAATGCAGTTATGGCTAACAGAACCCGAATAGACTTAATCTTGGCTACCGGAGAAAAGGTCTCATCATAATCCACTCTAGGAATTTGAGAGAAGCCCTTTGCAACCAGTCTAGCCTTATAAGTGTGTACTTTACCATCCATGTCGGTCTTCTTCTTGAAGACCCATTTGCACCCTACTGTCTTACGACCTGGTACATTTTCAACCAAGTTCCAAACCTGATTGTCATACATGGATTGTATCTCGCTATCCATAGCCTCTTTCCATTTAGCAGACTCGGGGCCTGCCATGGCTTCCTCGTAGCTGTTAGGGTCATCTTGACTTACTAGTGTCTCATCACTAATAAGTGTCTCACCTTCTGCAGTAATATGGAATCCATAGTAATGCTCAGGTGCACTCCTAACTCTCGTGGAACGTCTCAGAGGTACAGATTTGTCAATTGGCTCAACAGGAGTTTCCTCCTCAAGTTGAGGGCTAGAGTTTGAAGTTCCTTCACCGCTTGATTCTTGAATTTCTTCAAGATCAATTTGCCTCCCACTGTCTCCTTGGCTTATAAACTCTCTTTCTCGAAAGACACCTCTTCTTGCTACAAAGACCACATTGTCACTAGGTCTGTAGAAGAGGTAACCAAAGGATCGTTGTAGGTAACCGATGAAAATACACCTCTCGCTTCGAGGTTCGAGCTTATCATGAGTCTTGCGTCTCACGAAAGCCTCACAACCCCAAATCTTGATGTGGTCTAGTTTAGGTACTTTACCAGTCCACATCTCGTGAGGAGTTTTGGCAACTTTCTTTGTAGGGACTAGATTAAGAATATGGGCGGCAGTCTCTAAGGCATACCCCCAGAATGAGATTGGTAGCGTAGCTCGACTCATCATGGAACGAACCATATCTAGCAAGGTTCGATTACGCCTCTCAGCCACACCATTCAACTGTGGTGTCCTGGGAGGTGTCAATTGTGAGACTATCCCACATTCCCTTAAATAGTCGAGGAACTCTGAACTAAGATACTCACCACCACGATCGGATCGAAGCATCTTAATGTTCCTGCCCAATTGATTCTCGACTTCCTGTTTAAATTCCTTAAACCTCTCGAAAGTCTCTGACTTATGCTTGATCAAGTAGACATATCCATATCTACTATAATCATCAGTAAAAGTCAAATAATAACGATTAGCATCCCTTGTGGCATGTTTGAATGGTCCACACACATCCGTGTGTATAAGGTCCAACAAACCTTCACCCCTCTCACACGAACCTGTGAAGGGTGACTTTGTCATTTTTCCAAGTAAGCATGATTCGCAACTATCATCTGACTTTAGGTCAAACGACTCCAAGACTCCATCCTTTTGGAGTTGGCCTATGCGCTTCTTGCTTATATGTCCAAGACGACAATGCCATAATGATGCTTTATCCAAGTTATTATCAGTAGAATCAATACACAAAACATTATTTCCTAAGTTATCAACAGCAGATACAGCTTCATACACACCATCACAAGGTAATGCTTTAAAATAAAGAATATTATTAAAGAAAGCATCAATAGAACCAACTTCATTATTAAATGAAAAGGTAAACCCTTGTTTGTACAAAGCATGGAAGGAAATAATATTTCTTGCCATTCCTGGCGAATAACAACACTTATTCAGATCTAAACTAAACCCACTACTTAGCGATAAAGTATAAACTCCAATCTTGGTAACAGGTATAACTTTCCTATTCCCCATGATCAAGTTTATCCTTCCTTGCTCCACATCCTCACTTCTTCTTAGTCCCTGCAAGTCACAACAAATGTGAATACCACACCCAATATCAAGGACCCAAGAATTAGAATGGGGTGAGTTATTAGAAATGATAGTGTAAATACCTGCATGGTTGGGTTTAACTTTCCCATCCTTCACATCTTGCTGGTATTTTGGGCAGTTCCGCTTCCAATGAGCTTTTTCATGGCAATAGAAGCATTCAGCCTCTTTTGGGTCAGAAGAAGGAGTAATGAAACCTTTCTTGGTTCCACTTGAAGAAGAGCCATCAAGGGTCCGAGCCTTGGTACCCTTCGAGGATCTCTTTCTCTTCCTCCATCGATTCTTCCCAATTGCCAAAACCGGAGTAGAGTTGTGAGTAGGAGTGATAGCAACCGACTTCCCCTTAAGACCTGATTCTGCGGTCTTGAGAAGTCCCTGAAGTTTGCTGAGGGTGACTTCTTCCTTGTTCATGTGATATGTCATGCGGAATTGATCATAGCACGATGGTAAGGAATGCAAAATAATATCTATTGCAAGATCCTCCGGGAAGTTCACATTAAGCTTCAGCAAACGATCCACATACCTTTGCATTTTCTGCATGTGGCTCGTGACGGATTCCCCGTCCTTCATCATGGTTGTTATCATGGAGCAGATGATTTCATACCTCTCTTGTCTTGCACTTTGATGGTATCTTTCCATCAAATCTTGGTGCATGTCATAAGGGTAGAAATCCTCATAAGACTTTTGGAGTTCCGCTGTCATCGTGGCCGTCATGATGCAAGCCACTTTCGTAGCATCCCTTTCATGTGCCCGAAATTCAGCGATCTCCTGAGGAGTTGCAGTGGACTCATCAATCTCCTTAAGCTCCTTGTCAAGGACATATTCTTTGTCCTCGTAGCGGGTAATCATCCTGATGTTTCTGATCCACTCATTGAAGTTGGATCCATCAAAGGTGACTTTCCCACACAAGTTCATAAGGGTAAAGGAGCCATTAGGATTAGAGCCAGAAGCATTGTTGAAAGACATCTGAAGGAAGGAGGACAAGATTAGTTTAGATATAAGAGAGTCCTTAATAAAACACCCAAATGTAATATTAAGGCTAGGATCCAATCACAATATAATATAACTTAGAAGAGGTATGCCGTAATCTAAGCTATATCATATTTGAAAGGTAGGTGAATGACGATTCACCAATTTCCACCACGAAAACCGCAATATTTTAGTATTAGGTTTTTGAATGGTTCTTAGAAATTCCTAGATTCTTTGAGATTCAATGAACTTTTCAAAGGCATGTTTCAATCTCGAGTGTGCCCTCCAAGTTTTGTGACTGGGATACTGAGGATCACAAAACGAGGTGTGAAGTAACCATGCAAATCACTTGATACCCTTAAAGTTTATCACTCAATCGATGTGCCGGTTAACCACACACGCTCCATCGATACTATAATAAACCCTAAGTCACCCTTTACCTACCTTGTTAAGTCCAAGTTAGTGTGCCGGTTAACCACACACGCTCCACCAACGACTTAATCAAAGTGTAAAGTGTAATTTCATGGAATAGCACCTTATTCACATTTTTCCTAAAGTAACTAAGATTGGGAATTTAATAAAACATTTAGTTACTTTATAATATTCATCATACTTTGAATGAGAATTAATAAGTCCTTGTCTTACCCGTTCGGCTAACGACCCTCCACCGATCAAGCAAGCGGTGGGTGAGAGTGGACACCCATTAAGTCACCATTTAGACCGGCTTCGTGAATGAGGCGAAATAGCGGTAAGACGACTTTGTTCTTATACATATATATATATATATATATATATATATATATATATATATATATATATATATATATATAATTATTAAATCATAATAATATAAGTATAAGGGTTGAATTTTAACTTTTAAAATTCTAGGGGTTGGAACTAAAGTTTTAACTTAACTTTACTTGTTCCAAAACTTGAGGGCAAGTTTTGTAAACTTTCAAAACTTTTCATTTCTTGTAACTTATGAGTTTAATAGAGTAATAAAATGAGGACTTTTCATTTTTCCTAACTCTTGTGTTCTTTTAATGGTTTTTAATCCAAGAGACTTTTGGTTTTCCATAACTTGAGGACAAGTTATGGACTCCATTAAAACACATTATGATCATGAATTAATCTACCACATAGGTTACAAATAATTCCTATGATCATCTAAACATCATAAGAACAAGAATATGAATATGAACACTTTCAAGAATCAAAATCACATTTAATCTTTGTAATTTTGATAACTAGTTGTTGTAAATGAGTTAGAAAAGACATTACACCTTCTAAAACAAGTTTTCAAGTACCAAAACATTTTAGGGTAATGATTCTAATCCATTTCCAGCAACTCAAGTCGAAATTCTACACTCTGTCGACCCTACTCGCCGAGTGCATAAACCTACTCGCCGAGTAGGTTGAAGATACACATGAACTCGACGAGTCCTCCCCATGGACTCGCCGAGTCCATCAGTCAGACAGCAGAATTTTCGACTTTCTTCAACTTTTAAGCACAAATAACAAACAAACAAGTCTAGGCTCTGATACCACTGATGGGTTTTGAGCATTCTAACACTTCCTAAGTGTACATGCAACCCTAATAACCTTGGATCTATGTTTGTCTAATTATCATGCAAAGTTGAATTCCAAGGTTATATTCCTATCTAGCATACATGGGGAACAATTTTAACTTGAATCATAGATAGAATAACTTACCTTGTTGTTGCTTGTGTTCCTTGAAACCTTGTGAGCCTAGCACCCCAAGTGTGATGCCTCAAATGCTTCACACAACACCAAATGCTCTTGGAAAGACTCTTGAGATAACACACACTTCTCAAAATCGGCCAAGCCCTCTAGTTTCTTAGTGTTCAACTTGTGTAGCCAATTTTGTGGAGAATGGGACTCTTATATAGTGTTGGCACATCTAGGGTTACACCATGTAAACCCTAATGTGTCATGACTCTTCATTTCCATGACCCATGGGTTTGTAACTCCCATGGAGCATCCATGGAGCATCCTATGGGTAGAACCCAACTTGATAATCCATGGAGCCTTTTAGCCCACTATACAAGATATGGATGATTTACATAACCAACCCATATATTTAATTAGTTATCCTTTGATCACTTAATTAATTCCAAATTAATTCTTTGATCAACTAATTAAATAATATTATTAATATATTAGAACTTATAATATATTAATAATCTCCAAGTGTTATTTCTCTCATTCAGTCTATCCAATTGCATGGTGCCATGCAACCCAAATGGACCATGCCGGGTCGGGTCAAGTACAAGCCCGAAATAGTTATGGACTTAGACACCTTATCCAACACAATACTCACGTGATAGCTGTTGTTATACAAGAACTCAACCAATGGGAGGTAAGTATCCCAACTACCATCAAAGTCTAGCACACATGCTCGCAGGATATCCTCCAAAGTCTGGATGGTCTGCTCGCTCTAACCATCCGTCCGCGGGAGAAATGCAGTGCTAAAGTGTAGATGAGTACCCAACTCACCGTAGAATTTCTTCCAGAACCTGGAAGTAAACCACATATCTCTGTCTGTAATCACAGAGACTGGCACTCCGTGCCATGCCACCACTTCCCGAATGTAGATGTCGGCCAACTTCTCGACCGAGATACTCTCCTGTATTGGTATAAAACGGGCATTCTTGGTCAACCGATCCACGATGACCCATATGGAATCCACTCCCCGCACGGTCCTGGAAAGTTTGGTGATGAAGTCCATAGTAATATCTTCCCACTTCCACGGAGGAATATCTAACGGCTACATCTTGCCGTGTGGCCTCTGGTGCTCGGCCTTGACCTTCCTGCAGGTCAAGCACCGCTCCACGTACCATGCTACATCCCGCTTCATGTAGGGCCACCAATAGTCTAGATGAATATCTCTATACATCTTCGTCGCCCCCGGATGAATAGAGAATTGGGATTTGTGCGCCTCATCCAACAGCACCTGGCGCACACCCCTGAGGTATGGTACCCACACCCTATGGTGTAATGTCAATAATCCTCGGCTATCATAGTCGATGGAGGAAACCTGTACCACAATCCGCTCACTCTTTTAATGTTCCTCCTTCATGGCCTCCTGTTGGGCCTCCCGAATCCGCTCTAACAGCGGAATCACCACTGTCATCCTCATACATATATCCTGATCGGCGCTGCCTTACGGCTAAGCGCGTCGGCCACCACATTTGGCTTTCCCCAGGTGGTAGAGGATCTCACAGTCATAATACTTTACCACATCAAGCCACCGACGTTGCCTCATATTCAGATTCGGCTGGTCCATGAGATATCTCAGGCTCTTGTGGTTCGTGTAGATAGTACAATGAACCCCATATAGGTAATGGTGCAAAATATTGAGGGCGAACACAACAGCTCCCAGCTCTAACTCATGCGTCGGGTAGTTCACCTCGTGAGGCTTCAGCTACCTTGAAGCGTAAGTAATAAGACACCCTCTCTGCATCAATACTGCGCCCAAGCCCGAGATGGATGCATCAAAGTATACAAAAAAAATCCTCCATGCCCTCTGGCAGGGCTAAGATTGGCGCCTCGCACAATCTCTGTCTCAATGTCTCGAATGCAGCCTGCTGCTCAAGCCCCCAACGAAAGACCACGGCTTTCCTTGTCAGCCTGGTCAGGAGCACGTCTATCTTGGTGAAGTCCTGAATGAATCTCCGATAGTAGCCTGCCAATCCCAGGAAGCTCTGAATCTCGGATGGAGACCTCGGAACCTCCCACCTCATCATGGCCTCTACCTTGGCCGGGTCAACCGAAATCCCGTCCTGGTTGATGAGATGCCCAAGGAACTGCACCTCGAGTAAACAAAACTCACACTTGGAGAACTTGGCATACAAGCTATCCCTCTTCAAGGTATCCAGAACCTCCTATAGGTGTTCCTCATGCTGCTCTCTCGTCTTGGAATATACAAAGATATCATCAATAAAGACTATCACAGACCGATCCAACATCGGTCTGCACATGCGGTTCATGAGATCCATGAACGCGGCAGGAGCATTGGTGAGCCCGAAGGGAATCACCACGAACTCATAATAGCCATAGCGCGTCCGGAAAGTAGTCTTCTACACATCCTCCTCTCTGACCCTCATCTGATGATACCCCAAACGCAAATCAATCTTAGAGAACCAATATGCTCCCTATAGCTAATCAAAGAGGTCATCGATCCTCGGGAGTAGGTAACGGTTCTTTACAATTACCTTATGTTGGATTAGTGTCTAAGTCCATAACTATTTTGATATGTACTTGACCCGATGGTGCATGGTCCATTTGGGTTGCCTTCACTAAAGCAACTTGATAGGATGAATTATGGAGAGAAACGATTAATTATGATTTATTATTATATTATGAGAATAATATATTAAAGGAGAAATCATATTGTTTAATTAATATTAGTCAAGAATTAATAAGAATTAAGTTTGTGGCTAAAATACATTAATTAAACTTAAAGGACTAGAACTGTCAATTGTGTGATAGTTGAATATTGAGCTAATGGACTCCATATGATAGGGGTGGACGAATTCTATGGGGAAACCCATTAGAAATCGTCCTATGCCTTTAAGGAAGGAGTCCATGGGTTGCTTAGGGCCTAAGCATCCAAATTAGGGTTTCCTTGTTAGATAACCCTAATAGCCTCACTATTTAAAGGATCCTTAAGCCCCAAAAACGTGGTTAACTTGTTCTCTAGGGTTTCCACATGTTTTGGGCAGCCTCCTCTCTCCTTATTCTTCATCCTCTTGCTCTTGGTGTTTGTGATCCATTAGAGGAATGACATTTGTGACTCTAAGCTTTCTAAAGTCATTACAAGGAGGATTTGTGATTGTTATTGCTACATAACAATCAAGGTAATATCTTAAACCGAATTCGTATGTTAATATTGATTATCATATGCTAGATCTAGGGTTTAAAGTCTTGGATGAATTGCATGTACAATAGAGAAACCTAGATCCAAGCATTAGGGTTTGTATGAGCACATAGGATGTTCTTATGGCTAAAACCATCAGTGGTATTAGAGCCTTGATTGGTTTCTATTGTATTGATGCCTTGCATGTTCATTATTGTTGCAAAATCATTTTTTAGCTCCCTTCCTGATGAACTCGGCGAGTTGGCTCCTACTCAGCGAGTCCATAGAAGAACTCGGCGAGTTCGAGCGTCAGAAGGAGGCAGTTTTAGGATTTCTTGCTGTTTTACTCAAAGATACTTGCCTTAACTGTTATGGGTCATTAAAATTCGAATTTTAATCATATTTTGAGTGTATCCTTGATTAAACAAAAGATAATTACCAATTGATTAGATAATAACTTCCTTATTTGATTAAAGTTTGATTATTTGTATTAATTGGGTAACTTATCTTGAAAGAAATTCTAAACCCTAATGTTTTGAAATGTTTCAAAACTTGCCCTAAAGTTTTGGAATTTAAAAGTTGATTAAAAGGTTTAATTTAGGAATGTTAAATTCTAAAATGCTAGTATTGTTTTGAAAAGTTGAAATCACACCCTTATGGTTTTATTAATTATCTAAGGTGTATAATTTAAAGAGGTTTAATAAATCCATAAAAGTTTTGGTTTACAATTTAATTGAATTAAAGGTATAATTGTTAAATTTGACCACATAGTATTTTAAAAGTGTAAAATACACCCTATACTATATATAACATTAAAAGTCTAACATTATATATATGTATGAGTAAAAGTCAGTCTTACCGTTAGTAGGCCTCATTCACGAAGCTGGTCTATAAGGGGTGTTTAAGGAAATTGCCTATAAAATGACGATTGAATGGGTATCCACTCTTACCCACCGCACTCTTGACTAGTGGAGGGTCGTTAGCCGAATGGGTAGGATAGGATAGAAACCTTCCATTATAAGTATAATGAAGTACAAAAGTAACTAAATGTTTTCACAAAATTCCCAATCTTAGTTACTTTAGGCAAAAGTGAATTGATGCAATTCCATGAAGTTACAATTTGTGCCCTTGCGAAGACGTTAGTGGAGCGTGTGTGGTTAACCGGCACACTAAATGGTTCTAAGCAAAGGTAGCAATGGGTGACTCAATGTTTGTCATAGTTCGGTGGAGCGTGTGTGGTTAACCGACACATCGAATAGGTGACTGTAACATGTGGGGGGCACCATGTAAGTTAGCATGGTTATTCACACCCGCTTTGTGATCCCCGGTATCCCAGTCACAAACTAGAGGGGCATATCGAGATTTAAACATGCCATTGAAATGTTCAATGAATCTAAAAATATCTAGGAGTTTTCAAAGAATTTAAAACTTAATCGGATTTTCGTTTTTCATGGTGGAAAATTAGTGAATCGTCATTCACTTACCTTCAAATGTTCTGCAATTTGGGTTATGGCATCCCTCTCCCGAATTGTAGAATATTGTGTTGGGTCCTTGCCTTAATATTTCATTTGGGTGATTTATTAAGGACTCAATCAATCAACTAACTTGAATTTGTTTTCTCCTGTTTTGTAGATCTCAAAGTATGACAACTATGGTATTCCCAAATCCTATGGAGCAAGCTTTCCACATGAAGATGATATTCCACGATTCAATCGAGGAATAAGAGATCATGCTTCACTTCCTCCACCTCCTCCGATTATTCTCCATAACCCACAAGATCGAAGAATTGAAAGGTTCAATGTCGCTAAAGCCCCATTGGAAATGAAACATGAAGATGGTAAACCCGTGTGTGCCCACATTCTAGGAATGAAATCACACATCGACAGGTAGATAATGTTGGGTGCGTCATTCCCTGATAAGTTGGCTGTGGACTGGGTTCTGCAGTCACTCCCTGAATCATATAATGAGTTCAAAAGAAAGTATCATATGATGGATCATGACGCAAGCCTCATTGACTTAACTTACATGCTCATTGCTGCTGAATCAGAAATGATTTGGCAAGGCAATGGAGCATATTTGTTGGGAAAGTCAACTAACCATGCTTCCGAGGACGTTCTAGGAGAACCAACCTGCGTTTGCTACCAAGAGAAAGGGTGTTGGATACAAGTCTGCCCTAAGAGCCTGAAGAGTCCAAAAGATGGGAGAGTCAAAGAGTATGGTTGTGCTTCAGGTAAAATACACTATCTAACTCCATTAAGTTCCTATTCATTGATTCTTAATACATAATGTGATAAGATTGCATTTAAATGTTTTGTAGGATTAGTGAAAAGAGAGGAAGCCTGATGGAAAAGCAAGATGAGTCTAATAACGAAGAGATGGATCTCGATCACATGGATTCGAAGATTAGATTTTGAGCTTAGAAAGTTATGATGGAGTTGTTAAGAATATTTGATTACATAGTCTTTTAGTTGATTTTGCATTGTAAGGACAAATGTTTTCCGCTGCTTTTATGAATAAAACAAATTTTGTTTGACGTATTTATTTATTTATTTATTTCCTTGCAATGAAATTATCATGGAAAATTGATGTTCGCATATTTCTACAACAAATGGATGTGATTCTTAATTATGTTATTTATGGAAATGTCAAGAATTTACCAAATAGGGAGAGTTTCTCATCGCCCAAGTTTCAATTGGACAGAACATGGAAGCATGCAACTTGGTTGCACGATGAATGAGAAATTTCATATTTGGAAATTAGACTAGTTCGCTAACAAAGTGTCAAGTGAAGGACTAGGAGATCGAGTACACAAAGTTGTGTGTTAATTAAGTCCACCACAAGAGTAACAAAGATATTCGTCATGATTTACTAAAGGTTTAGTAAATATGATTATACTTATAAGAGTAAGTGTAATTTTGAATTGATTGAAAAAGTCTGAATCAATAGCAAAAAGAATAAGAAAAATCAAGTAGGCAGAAAGATAAAAGTTTCTCTATTCTAAGAAGAAGGGAGAGTACCTTTTCTTATGTATTATGATAGGTCTTAATGATTAAGAACCATATCTCAATTGATCCTCTAAGTGAGTCTTAGTACAATTGTATGTCTGAGAAGAGAAATCAAGAATTGAAGAAATGGTTAAATCAAGAAGTCAATCATACTTCGTTCCAAAACAAGTCTTAAAGTTAAGATTGTGACATTGAGTGACAAGTCTTAAGAAGGTTTATAAAATTCATCAAATGTAGAATTTGGAAAAAGGTTTTCTTATTCTTGCACATTTGAAATTGGAAAGTTGTGATGTCTTGGATAAGACAAAGACCAACTAGGACCAATTTATGAAGTGTTTTGTCTTGATAAAAGCTACACTAACTCTTGAATATTTGTTTGTCAAGAAATGCTTATTGACAAGAGAATCTTATATGTAAAGGAGTCAGTGGGAGTCTTAATGGTCTTGAGAGGTTTCCAGAATAAATCAAAATAAACCTTATCGATCATCACTAGCACACGAGTTGAAGTTTACAACCTATCGTGTGGACATTATCTTGTTTCTGTGCCGTTCCAATTGAGTTAATTATGCATGCGAGCCCTATGAGTTCTCATTTGAATGCATAAAAGGCAAGGACCTTGATTAATGAAAAGTACATTGATAGGAAAGGGTGAGCTGCTTAACTACTTGGAAGACATGGTGGGCAGCCGTGTTACCATAAGGCAAGAAATCAAGATTGAGAAGGCTCGGTCCATATGAGTTTGAATTTGTCACAAACTTTGTTTTTAACGAATTCACATGGATAGGAACACATACACCATTAAAATCGAAGTGTCATAAGATTTCCTCCTTCATTAAAATGATTGTGACGAAATGCTTTCACTAAGAAAGATTTTAAGAAGATTGTGAAATTGTATTCTCGAATTCGATTATGGTTACGGTATCCCTTTCCATGATTCAAATTGTGAGATTTGACAATTAGTCTGAATTGTTTAAGACACACATATGAGCTATCTAAGGCAAATGTGTATAAGTTTAAGAAGCCTTGATAAAAGATTATCAAAGCATTGGGTATTAGAAATATTAACTTAAAGAAATTAATAGGCATTGTTTTTCTGAAAGTTAAGTTGTTTCTGAATACATGTCAAAGCTAGTGGGAGCATAAGTGTTATGTTTATAATAATCATCATGATAGTGGGAGTATAGATGTTATTCTTGTATGATTATTAAGGCAAGTATTGCAAGTTAGCAATATTAGTTATAGAAAACAAGAATCATACCTTGCAAAGTTTTAAGGGTTGAATAGTTGTTTTTCTATAATTAAGGGAGAGAATATTATGCTTCATTTCAAAACTAAAGGCTTAGGTTATGGGATGTTAATAAAGTTAGTCAAGGATACATAGTGAGTTCTTAAATTTCGATTATGATTACGACATTCCTCTTCATAATTTGAATTATAAGAACGTGAAACATATGATATTATGGCAGAAGATTGATAAAGTATCAAATCTTTATGTAAGACATTATGCATCGTGTCCCATATGCTTCGGGTATAGGATCGATTGCAAATGTTATAATATTTTACCATTCTAAAATTTTCCAAATGTCTAGCGCATTTAGAGGAAAAAGGACAAGAATCGGCTTTGACTAAGATAATTAAACAACTATCAAAGGACGATCCAAAGCTCGCTGAGGATTGGTTGCTTGTGAGTAGTTGGAAGTATGATATTGGATGGACCGTATCGACATTATTATGAATAGATAAGATTCTATTAAGAATGAGTTGTCATATGGAAAATATGAAAATGTTTCCATATTGGAAGTTGGACATTAAGAATCTATGTCTAGATTAGAAACTTTTATGCAAAAGGATGTTCAAAGGAATGTACTTTGAGTGAGAGACATCACGTGTATAGAATTGTATTGTAACAATCACAAATAGAGAACTTTGTAATTTCATTGGCAATAGTCATTGTGACTTTTGTGCTATGACATTACGAAAGGATCATTGCATAAAATGTTAGAATCTAGCATATTCTATAAGTGGCAAGAATTGATAATTCTTTCACTTGTGAAAAGGATTAGGATTTGTGAAATGAGTATGATTGAAAATGTGTTCATTTAATCTATTTCACAAAGTAAGAACCATAGGTAAACATTGTGTGCATGCTAAGAGCATAGGACAAGTACTGTAATAATTCAAGTAAGAAGTTGATTACCCAAAACAACAAATAATGAGTAATCGATATGGTGATAAATAAAAGGTGTTTTATTTATACTCAAAGGTTTGAGGCCATATGGGATTAGTATTATTCTTGTGTTTCACTTTGCATGTTTTGAATTCCTGAATAATTTAATTGGTTCAGAACAGTCAAATTATTCGAACAGGCCACAGTCGTTCATATGTTGGAAGTAGGTATGAATGAAGACTGTCGTGAATTGGTGTATGGATTGTCTAAAGTGTATTAGACATAAGCAAATGTTTTCTGTAACATTCATGAGTGCTTATAAAATATGATTTGAGCATTGGATTAAACTCACGCTCACTTGGATCACTTCATGAATTGTATGACGAGTGATTGGTGAGACGATAACATCTTATATTCTTGAAACCGAGATGTGTGAGTTGTATCTTGCGAGTCGGTTTCACATTGATGATATGTAAACACACCAGTAACTTGGTGTTATAAAACATATTGTTGTATGTAATACGATAAGTGAGTGCAAGCAAGCATTGAATCAAAGTTTATCCGTTCCTTTTATCCAAAGTAGGATAAAAGCGATATCTTTGGGCACCTCGATGATTTAGTGATGGCACCTAAGCGCTTGGCTAACCCGGGACTAAATTGATGTGTTCAATTGTAGTCTGTTGTCAGTCATCATAAATCGGGAATCGGGAAACAGTATAGAGAGAATGACTAAGTTTGTGTCTCATATCTATACGATATCTAGAATGGAGGAATATATGATCCCTTATCTAAAGGACACGCGTATCTGATAAGATCAAAGTTAACAGCGGCTTTGGAAAGCTACGATTGCAGATCAGGATCTGATGTCATACGCGGGATAGTTATTAGACTTATCCAAGTGGGAGACTGTTGGATTAGTGTCTAAGTCCATAACTATTTTGATATGTACTTGACCCGATGGTGCATGGTCCTTTTGGGTTGCCTACACCAAAGCAACTTGATAGGATGAATTATGGAGAGAAAGGATTAATTATGATTTATTAATATATTATGAGAATAATATATTAAAGGAGAAATCATATTGTTTAATTAATATTAGTCAAGAGTTAATAAGAATTAAGTTGGTGGCTAAAAGGCATTAATTAAACATAAGGGACTAGAACTGTCAATTGTGTGATAGTTGAATATTGAGCTAATGGACTCCATATTAAAGGGGTGGACGAATTCTATGGGGAAACCCATTAGAAATCGTCCTAGGCCTTTAAGGAAGGAGTCCATGGGTTGCTTAGGGCCTAAGCATCCAAATTAGGGTTTCCTTGTTAGATAACCCTAATAGCCTCACTATTTAAAGGACCCTTAAGCCCCAACAACGTGGTGAACTTGTTTTCGAGGGTTTCCATATGTTTTGGGCAGCCTCCTCTCTCCTTATTCTTCATCCTCTTGCTCTTTGTGTTTGTAAGCCATTAGAGGAGTGACATTTGTGACTCTAAGCTTTCTAAAGTCATTACAAGGACGATTTGTGATTGTTATTGCTACATAACAATCAAGGTAATATCTTAAACCTAATTCTTATGCTAATATTAATTATCATATGCTAGATCTAGGGTTTAAAGTCTTGGATGAATTGAATGTATAATAGAGAAACCTAGATCCAAGCATTAGTGTTTGTATGAGCCCATAGGATGTTCTTATGGCTAAAACCCATCACCTTATTTAGCTCCCGATAATCTATACACATCCGGTGCAACCTGTCCTTCTTCTTCACAAACAGAATTGGGTCTCCCAAGGGTGAACTACTCGGTCTAATGAATCCTTTGTCTAACAGCCCCTGCAGCTGTGTAGACAAACCCTACATCTCAAGAGGAGCCAACTGATACGGTGCCTTCGCTATCGGAGCCGCACCAGGTACTAGGTCGATCCTGAACTCCACCTGCCTCTCTAGAGGTATCCCAGGCAACTCCTCGGGGAATACATCCGCAAACTCTCGCACCACGGGTACATTGCCCACCTCACCTGACCCACCTCTCGGGTATCCATAACATAGGCGACATATCTTGCACAACCCTGTTGGAGGTAGCTCCTAGCCCTCGCTGCCGAACATAAAGTTGGTCTTTGATGTGTCCTTTCGCCCAAACCACCAGCTCTCCCCCACTTGGGGTCCTGATCTACACCAACTGCTGTGTGTAGTCAATCACTGCCCTATTGGGGCTTAGCCAATCCATACCAATAATAAATTTGTTCCCCCGCAAGGGTATGGGAACCAGATCTACCAGGTAACGCTCCTCAAACATCCTCAAAACTCAATCTCGGTAGACCTCTGATGCTCGCACTGACCGGTCGTCCGCAATCTCGACCTCAAGGGGGCAATCCAACATGCCCGAAGACTCAGGAAACCTCTTGCTAAGCACAAGAGAGACAAACGATCGGGTAGCACCCGAATCAAAAAATTCCTTATATGGGATACCATGTGACAACCCAAGTTGTCCTGTTACATTTCCCCGTTACCGTTAACGGAATATTCCACTGTATAAAAGTTCCGTTAATTAGAGGGCATCAATTTAATAAACATTTCCATTTGATTACCTTTAACATGCCGTTAAGTCGTGATAAAAGGAAATAAAAACACAGGACACACATTTTCATTCATTTGGAAAATGTCAAGTTTTATTATTACGACCACTAAATCGGGTGCGACCAAAAGCCCCGTTTAACGGCAGTATCGGGTAAAACTCCACTGAGCCCCGACTGTGAAACCTATATAAGGGTGAGTGGAGTCCATTGGAGACTTTTTACACTCTCTCTCTCTAAACACTCTCTCTAGACCCGTTTTCGCCCCGAATTCGCAACCAAACGCTTCCATATTGTAAGTCCGCTTACCCTAGCGTATTCTAAACGTATTGATTTATGTTTATAGCCCAAAAATCATCCAAGAAGGCATGGTATAAGGAGTTTACGGCCCAGGAACATTCTAGGGCCGTAAACCCCTAAAATGGTGCCAAACATGCCTCTAAACTTGTCCATAAGCCTGGAAATAATTAGGGGATATAGCCTAGGGGTGTTTAAACATTAAAATGCATGATTTTAGGACTCAAACAAGAGTTTACGGCCCAAGCACAAGCTTAGGCCGTAAACTCCTCAAAATCATGTCAAAAGTGCCCCAAAACACTCCCAAACTCATCCTAGGGCTTATTACATAATTTAGGGACTTATCCTCTTGAGTTTAGACCCTTGAAACACCCCAAAATGATTTAATGAAAGGAGTTTACGGCCCAGACATGGTCAAGGCCGTAAACACCCTAAATCATGCCCAAAATTGTAGTTTTTGCCCCCCAAATGACCATAGGCTATTTCTATAAAATGCTAGAAAGGAATTAAGGGCTTAAACACAAGAAAAATGAGGGATTTCTTGGAGTTTATGGCCCAAGCATTATCTAGGCCGTAAACTCCCCAAAACCCCCTCAAATGTTGGTTTTAATCACCCAAAATGGCATCACACTTCATTAGAAATCACTAGAAAGGCATTAGGGGCTTAAAACTTCACTAAACTCAAAGATTGAGATTTTACGGCCGTAAACTCCCTTGGGAGAGTTCCTAGGCCGTAAACTCCTATAAAGTACCCTTAGAAGCCTCAAATCCAATCATGCCTTTGAGGAAAAGTGCTTAGAATAATTCTATGAACAAGCTAGAAGCATCAAACACCCAAGAAATTGACCTTGGGAGTTTACGGCCGTAAACTCCTTTAGGTTGAGCCGTAAACTCCTTGTTTGGTCCATGTTGGTGTTTTAAATCCATTTACACACTTGATATGTGAGTATAGCAAAGTCCCACAACTAATAGGAGACCCTTAGCACCCTTAAACGCTACCCGGGACCCCAAACACTCAACCAAAAGTGTTTTCCACTCCTTTGAGTGTGTATAATTGCTTAATTAGTATATTATATGCTAATTGTATGTGAACATATGTTATCATATGTTAAAATAGGTCCTTGTGTGTGTTCAAGTCCTTGCGTGACCCCGAACGCCCAAACGACACTTTTGTCGGACCTACTTACACCAGGTGAGTTCATACCCCTGAATGAACCTTTTAAATGCTTTTAAATGTTTTATAGGGGGAGATTACAAGTTAAACATGCTAGTTATCATATCAATCACATGCGATTGATAACCCGCATGCACAAGATGTTACCACTGTACACTGTTTTACCGAGTAGGACACTGTAAATGGCTTTCAAAAAGGGCTGTTAAATTGTTCAAATTCTTACTTTCATAACTTATAAAAGATTCATTTTCAAACTGGTTTATAAAGATTCCCAAAGATTTCTAAAGGTTTTCACACCTATTTTATCAAAGAATACAAATGCGATTTTCCTGAGTAATAAAGTTTTCAAAGGTTTCATGAATACTCTTAATTGTTAATTACTGCTGCTTCGCTTATACTTATTTTATACTCCTACTCTGTAATGCTTTCGCTTATACCTGAAGCCACTTATACCTGATGGCGCTTATACTTATTCACACTCTTACTTAGTAATACGAGTCTACTTCACTTATACTTGATACGCTCTTACTTCACTTGTGGTCATCTCCACTTCGTGATGCGCTTATACTTATTCGACACTTATACTTCACTTGTGACCGCTCTTACTTCACTTGTTAGACACTCCTACTTCACGAGAATCACTTTCACTTGATACCCACTCGAGCATAGTTAGATGTATGTCTGTGCTTGTATAGACGCCTATAAATAATGGTTGAAGGACTTAGGAAGGTTTGCCCGCCCTATTTCCTTTTCTTCGTTGAGATGTGGTCTGGTGGGATCGGATATCCATCCGAAGGTCGTTTGATTCATTAGTTATATACTATGTATACAAGCTTAGACATACGGGTTACTTCAGCCAATTCAGTTAAGAGTCTCTACCTCTATTTTATACTTTCATTAGAAACCCACTATTGGGAAGTCTCTACCTCTAGTTCAGCACTTTCATTAGAAACCCACTATTTGGGATGCATCTTCAGGACACGGCCTTCTCCGTCGTCTAGTTGGTAACCAGAGTCTCCTGTAGGGAGAGCGGACATTGTGTGTATAGATCTATATGGGATTGACACCCCCGCACCCTGACTGCTAGCTACAGTCCACGGCCCACCAAGCCAAGGGGTGACAAATGTCACATTATTTAGATGCTTGTAGGGCGTCTGGAACTCTAGTCAGTATGGTTACGAGTATCCTGGGTTACCTTATAATTCATGGCTTTAAGGTAATGGTATTTCGTCAGCAATTTACACTGTATGCTGATGTCACTTTTCAGAGTCACTCTGTTTCGACCTTGCTAGCTGTATCTTTCATTTGATACTGTTTGGGGTCTATAGTCTCTGTTTTGACCTTGCTAGCTGTATCTTTCATTTGATACTGTCTGGGGTCTATAGTCTTTGTTTCGACCTTGCTAGCTGTATCTTTCATTTGATACTGTCTGGGGTTTGTAGTCTTGGTTTTGACCTTGTGAAAGATACCTTCCAATTGGTATCGTCTCCGGTTTATATTCACTGTTTTGGACCTTACCAGCTGTAGCTTTCATTTGGTACCTTCTGGGGTCTATGTCTCCCCTTTGCTAGACTGAACCAGGCGTGTCGTTAATTCGATACCCTCCTGGAGTCTATGATTCTTTGCCTTAGTCAGCAGTCCTCACTGCTGAGGCATATATTATTCCCTGATGTCTCCTGCTTTCTTTAATAATCAAATTCAGTAGCAATTAAGGGAAAACTACCTCTTATCACAATACACTGAAACAGTCTTGGTAGAAGGCTGCTTTATTTAAAGAAAATATAGGATTTTCTGGAAAGAACACTGAAGCAACGAAAACACTTAAACTACTACTTATTAAAGTTATTTGACTAAATGACGCTAAATACTTATGAACTCACCAGCATTTGTAAAAATACTGATACTCGCTTTTCAAATAACTTGTAATCTCAGGTCAGCAATTAGACAGGTACATCCCCGGAGCTGCTGATGAAGATGGCTTAAGTACCTTGCTGCACTTTATATATGTTGCTTGTATTACTTTGATACTATGAAATGTAACCATGTAAAATTATTCTATTAATGCAATGTTTTGTTGTACTTTGATTACTATATGCATGTGTTGTGATACTTGACATGACGTCATCCACCCCAGAACGTTTCCGCCGTTCCGGTTTTGGGGTGTGACAGATTGGTATCAGAGCATTGTTTATAGTGAGCTAAGTATATCAATTCATAAAAGATATACAGCCTATAAATACAATGGGATAAAACACTCTGACCAAGAATTATACTTTAAAATATAACCATATTTTACCAAAGTATAATAACATCCAGAATCTAAACACTCGAACAAAAGTATCACAAGAAAAACAATAATAGAAGTCTTCGGATGTTGAGCACTACAGTCAAACCTGGGCAGTTATGTAATCGTAAGCTGGGATAAATGTAACCTGATCAACTACATTTATCCGAGATGCGATGAACGTGTGCTCGAGAGTGATAGTGGTGTGCAGCAGATCTGAAACTTACCAAATAGGAATTCTAGAGCCAAACATAAAGTTAAAATACTATAGGAGTATTTTAGAACGCTAAAAGATCCACACTAATCCCAGAATCATAATCAGAAGATAAGACTCAAACAAGAATTAAAATACCATAGGGGTATTTTAGAATACATAAGCAACCTTGCGTGAATAACTAAAAAGATCCTTATTGATATACCTACAACTACAGAGGGTGTACTCCCAAGGTTATATATAATAAGGACCCCATAGGCTGAGAATGTGTGGTTTCGCTCTATTTCCTTTTCCTCGTTGGGATGTGGTTCTGGAGTAGTATCACATATTCGAAGGCCTATCGGATCTAAGCTATATATGATTTGTATACCCTGTGTAATCGTAGCAGGACTCGATATGGATCATACAGTGAAATGTTAATAATCCCTTAGGATTCTTTAGACATTTCCATTCTCGCGCGAACCCTATAGAAAACCCTACCCACTTCAGTGCTTGACAGAAGAGTTGATTCCGACCTCGAGGAGATTCATTGAGAAGATTTCTTGTTCGGGAATAAATGAACTGGGTCGAGACTATTGAATGCACCAAGTGCCCATATTCTCTTAGGGACAGTGGTGAGAGATTCGCCTAAACTTCGGAGATTCCCAGTCATCCATCCTGAAGTGGTGACACCCACAGTTGGAATCAGAAGGAAGGCGGAGTAGAAATTCAATATGTCCATACAAGAAGAGAACCCTAGGAAACTATCCGAAGGAAACCAATGCTGATTCCAGCCAAAGACACGAGGCAGACCGAGGGAGCCAGTGCATGGAAACCCGAGAATTGTCTTTTCCTCATGTTCGTCACACTAATAAACCCTTAAAATAATTCAATTAGTGAGTTAGTGGCTACACTACTCACGCTATGTGTTAGGTAAATCGTCGTTTCCCGTTGCCAGATACACGATTAGGGCGGATCCCCGCATCTCTATTGAGAAAATTTTAGCTATCTGCCCTTGAGAGTCTTTCTTTTTGCAAGTTTCGTTCTGAACCGTTCTCAATTCTCTCCAGGCCGGAGAGTGAAACCTTTCCCAGTATAAAGGTAACTTAGTAGGAACGACTCGCATCTCATGGCCTTTTTACGATACTCATACTCTTACCTTGATTACCAGGACTACATCATAGGGATGTAGGTCGACACTCAGACAACCAGTACCCGAGGCATGGGAAAAATTTATGCCTAATACGTCCAAGACAGAAATGTCCAGGGTTAGCCATCGACTCTCAATACCTTATATTCTTTTCCGTGAAGGAAAACCATGCCACCGAAGAAGCGTAACCAGCCCTCGAGCAAGAAACCTACTCTCGTATTCGATGAAGCTACGTTCCAAGCTGCAGTCTCAGCAGCCGTAGCAGCTGTCATGGCTCACCTGAATGCTAACACCGCCAATGTTAGCAAGGGCCCTGTCGGGATTTCCAATCCTGGCGATAGACAGCAGCAGCCAACACTTCCACACTCAACCACCCGAGAACCTCCACTGAACCCACTAAAGAGAAAACTCAAGTTGGAGGAGGGAAGTACCTCGGCTCAAGGACCTTCCGAAGGGCAACGAGCTGAGGCGGTCTATACCCCTGTCAATCCTTCCCTCCCGACCTCAAGAAGACCATACCTAGGAGACCTTCCCCACTGCAGCAAGTGCAGTTACCATCATCATGGTGTCTGCCGGGAACTCTATTGTGCTAGGTGCCACATGTTGGGGCATGCTGTTCGCGTCTGTAGAACCCCAGTTGAGTTCATTACATCAACCACCAATGTGGCGACCCGTATAGTTTGCCACCTATGTGGTAAAATGGGACGCTTCAAGAAGGACTGCCCAAACGAAGAGAAAGACAAAGACACAGAAGGAGCCTGACACTACTGCTTAGGGAGAAGCAGCAAGGAAATTCGTTAGATTTTGGTACGTCTCTCGATCTCAGATAACTAAACTAAGAACAATAAAAGACTAATTCAAATATAAATTCTTTCCAGTAAGGCGAAAGTCGCAGCACTGTCAAAAAAATTTAAATTCATTAGGTAAAACTATAATGGCTAAACATATACGTTACGGACATGTATATTTAAGATGGACAGACCTAGAGTGAGTGAATGCCGCCTCATTTCCTGTTCCTCGTTTGGTTGTGGATTTAGGGCGGGGTCGCTCAGTCAACAGTCCTCCCCACCTTAAATATACATGACTAGTATATGTGAGGCGATTATAGAAATGGCTCGTGAGAATCCATTCATGAAAAGATACTCTATTCGGAAGCACTTAGAACTCACTATAGTTCCGCGTCGACTCTAATCGGTCCAAGTATCCGCAGTAGTGATACATAGGACGAAACCCTGAGACGCCTAGAACTTGTGTGCCTATTCGGCACATGACTCTATCGATCTTCACTTTATATCATGTCGAAGTGTGCCAACTTCGACGACTCTATTGAGCACGGTTTGACTTCGTGCAACCATGTGTACATTCTTAGTGCTGTGAGCTTTCTCCATGGCCATATCGGCAAATAAAGGTTCCTCCGAACCCGAACCTAACACAAATAATCACATCTAATGCAATTCGTCAATCGTCCCTCTTATCTCAAACCTTCCGAAGTACTCAAGTGAGGGTACCCCACGCTGTCGACCAACCCCTCGTAGTCAAATGAACACCGAAGTGAAAGGCACTGCAAATACCTCAGAAAACGACAACCATCCGAGGCATACTCCGTTGAATCCCCTGGGAGACCTTTCTCACCTCGCACATCAGGTTCGTGAACCCAGAGTATAGAACTCATGAGGCTGGCCACTATGACCAGGTATACTGTTGGCATCCATCAAGTATTGGCGGTTAAGCCAAGCATGAGTTCTACCATGAACCTCTTCGCAAAACACTTTCACCCCATTCGATAACATAGGAGCAGAAATCAAGAGAACTACTGCGGATTGAGCTAGTAAAGTTCCGAGTGAAGAGACCCTATACCCACTAGATTTGACTTAGACCGAGAAAACTAAGAACCTCCGGAAGAGTAGTTGCAATTGATGCTCTGGCTACTCAGGCACCTTGCCCACCCAGTTATAGACCAGTGGTGCTTATCATTATCTACCCTCTCGCAAGGAGAAAATCGTCGTCGCCCTGTAGACGATAGATTTCATTCTCCGAAGTAAACACTAGGATACCGAGAACCATAGCGTAACCTTCGCAGCCAAGAATACTTGGTCAAGTGCGAAGGTAGTTGCGTTAAATCTCATGACCTGGATCCCGAAGAGATTATAGACTCGACACTAGTTGGTGTTAGTCGAGGGATTATACATGAGCACGCACTTTCCACGCTAGAATAAACCACAATCTTAGAGATTCCTTGGACTAATAGGTGTTCCCGAATACTATCTCAAGTAGAGATAGTAGAACCACCTCCCGAGATAGTCCAACACTCGTCTGGTGAAGCCCTGTCTCCCCGATTCTCAGGGTTTCCGTATCTCAAGAGTCGTTAGTGCAGGTCCATTTTGCACAAGCTTGGGATAGACACTCTACAGCAAACCGATAACCATAGTCGCGCAACCCACTTGACGATCTAGGAAGCCTCTATCAGCTAATTGGCAGAAAACACGAAACTGAAGACCACTTGAGATTCCTAAGAACCAATCTGAAGGACTACACTACCAGTACAAGAGAGAACGTTAGGAACTTCGGAATGGCGATCACGCCAGTAATGATCTTACCATAGAAGTACACTATGTTCTATGTACTGAAAGGCTCTACCCTTCCCAGAGCGTAGGACCATCCGAGAATACTCATGGAGACATGGTCCAACCCTTTCAGGACGTTACTACCTTCGGATATGCCACAAGATTCACACCCGATCGATCCACTTCTTATACGTGATATGTGATTTCCCGACAACACTTTTCGTGCCTCACTCATCTTGATAGAATCCATCGAGAACCCTGACTTCATAGATACACCAGTCGGAACCCGCTAGCTACACTAGACGGAATCCACATCCCATATGTGAAGGCCTGTGAGAAGGACAAACACAGACTAGAGATCACTTGGGAATGCGAGGGCAACCGTATAGGAAGTACTCCCTTACCCCTACTCGGCCATTCATACCTACTTCCTTGCCTAGACCTGAATTTCGGGACGAAATTCCCTCTAACGGGGGGATGATGTGACAACCCAAGTTGTCCTGTTACATTTCCCCATTACCGTTAACGGAATATTCCACTGTATAAAAGTTCCGTTAATTAGAGGGCATCAATTTAATAAACATTTCCATTTGATTACCTTTAACATGCCGTTAAGTCGTGATAAAAGGAAATAAAAACACAGGACACACATTTTCATTCATTTGGAAAATGTCAAGTTTTATTATTACGACCACTAAATCGGGTGCGACCAAAAGCCCCGTTTAACGGCAGTATCGGGTAAAACTGATGGGTTTTGAGCATTCTAACACTTCCTAAGTGTACATGCAACCCTAATAACCTTGGATCTATGTTTGTCTAATTATCATGCAAAGTTGAATTCCAAGGTTATATTCCTATCTAGCATACATGGGGAACAATTTTTAACTTGAATCATAGATAGAATAACTTACCTTGCTGTTGCTTGTGTTCCTTGAAACCTTGTGAGCCTAGCACCCCAAGTGTGATGCCTCAAATGCTTCACACAACACCAAATGCTCTTGGAAAGACTCTTGAGATAACACACACTTCTCAAAATCGGCCAAGCCCTCTAGTTTCTTAGTGTTCAACTTGTGTAGCCAATTTTGTGGAGAATGGGACTCTTATATAGTGTTGGCACATCTAGGGTTACACCATGTAAACCCTAATGTGTCATGACTCTTCATTTCCATGACCCATGGGTTTGTAACTCCCATGGAGCATCCATGGAGCATCCTATGGGTAGAACCCAACTTGATAATCCATGGAGCCTTTTAGCCCACTATACAAGATATGGATGATTTACATAACCAACCCATATATTTAATTAGTTATCCTTTGATCACTTAATTAATTCCAAATTAATTCTTTGATCAACTAATTAAATAATATTATTAATATATTAGAACTTATAATATATTAATAATCTCCAAGTGTTATTTCTCTCATTCAGTCTATCCAATTGCATGGTGCCATGCAACCCAAATGGACCATGCCGGGTCGGGTCAAGTACAAGCCCGAAATAGTTATGGACTTAGACACCTTATCCAACAGTCTCCCACTTGGATAAGTCTAATAACTATATCTCTAGTACTTCAGGAACCGACCGGCAATCGTAGCTCTTTCAAGGTCTCTCGAAACTGAGAAGATGATGATACGCCATTTAAGATAAGTGATCATATAATCCTCTGTTCTAGATATCAGCCGGACAAATACATGGAACATGTCTTGCTTATTGTCCAGCATTTGTTTCCCGATTTCCGATTTGTTTGACATAGAACTTAATTGAACACATCAACTTAGTTCTGACCGGGCCCGGTACATGGGTCAAAACAAAATCATCGAGGGGCCCAGATACCAGCTTCTAATCCAAGAAGGAACAGATAAACTTCGACTCATATGTTTGTTCTACCACTTATTGAATTACACACAAAAGTACGTTTTATAACATCGAGTTACCAATGCGGTTTCGTACAGTCAATGCATAACCAACTTGTAAGTAACAAATCATATCTCTAGGTTTGAAGACTTATATGATATTACCGTCTCACGATCACTCAAGATAAAATTCCATGAAGTGATTCCAGTGAGCATGGGTTGTGTCCAATGCTCAGAACTTATGAGCACTCATGATTGTTGTAGCCTTGTCCAAGACCTCTACAACCAAACATGACAGTCTTGATTCATATCTACTTCCAACATATGACCGACTGTGGAGGTTTGAATAATATGTTATACCAAACAAAATTATTCTGGAAGTCAAAACATGCAAAAGAAATATAGTAAACGATTGACAAGAGATAGCAACACTTTACTCATAAATAAAACACCTTTTATTCATCATCAAATGTCAATTACACTTTACAAATTTCCGGGTTATCTAACTACTAAAAACTTATATCATCCTTCAGCCCTATGCTCCGAGCATGCTGAAGATGCTTAACCCTACTCAGTCCCTTCGTGAGGGGATCTGCTGGGTTCTCATCCGATGATACCCTCTTTGCCATGAGGAGTCCTTCTTCGATCCGATGTCTAATGAAATGGTATTTTCTGTCGATGTGTCTGGATCTCCCATGATCCCTTGGTTCCTTGGCTAAGGCAACATCACTTTCACTATCACAGAAAATCTCCATTGGCTCTTTTATAGCTGGTACAACTCCAAGGTCTCCAATGAAGTTCTTCAGCCATATTGCCTCCTTTGCTGCTTCACTAGCTGCAATATACTCTGATTCACAAGTAGAATCTGCCACTGTCTCTTGCTTGGAACTCTTCCAAGAAATTGCTCCTCCGTTTAGGGTAAAGACCCAGCCCGACTGAGAGCGGAAATTATCCCTATCAGTCTGGAAGCTAGCATCACTATACCCAACAACTCTCAAGTCATCACTCCCACCGAGGGTAAGGACCCAGTCCTTAGTCCTTCGTAGGTACTTGAGGATATTCTTTACCGCAGTCCAGTGTGCCTTGCCAGGGTTCGCCTGATACCTGCTAACCATGCTCAAGGCAAAAGCTACATCGGGTCGAGTACACGTCATAGCATACATGATCGATCCTACAGCCGAAGCGTAAGGTGTTCGACTCATTTCTGCTATCTCAGCCTCAGTGCTAGGGCTTTGTGTCTTACTCAATCTGGTGTTACTCTGGATGGGTAACTCTCCTTTCTTGGAATCCTGCATGCTGAATCTCTTCAGCATCTTATCCAAGTAGGTACTTTGACTAAGTCCAATTAGTCTTTTACTCCGATCTCTCAAGATTCTTATCCCTAGAATATAGGCAGCTTCACCAAGGTCCTTCATAGCGAAACACTTCCCAAGCCAGGACTTTACTTCCTGCAGGGTTGGAATGTCGTTTCCTATGAGTAGTATGTCATCCACATACAATACCAAAAAGCTAACTATACTCCCACTAGCCTTGACATACACACAAGATTCATCTTCACTCCTAGAGAAGCCAAATTCCTTGACCTTTTCATCAAAGCAAAGATTCCATCTGCGAGGTGCTTGCTTCAACCCATAAATGGATTTCTCAAGCTTACACACTCTATTAGGGTACTCGTTGCTGACAAAACCCTCTGGCTGACTCATGTAAACATCTTCAGCCAACTTTCCATTAAGGAAAGCGGTTTTGACATCCATTTGCCATATTTCATAATCATGAAATGCAGCTATGGCTAACAGAACCCGAATAGACTTAATCTTGGCTACCGGAGAAAAGGTCTCATCATAATCCACTCCAGGAATTTGAGAGAAGCCCTTTGCAACCAGTCTAGCCTTATAAGTGTGTACTTTACCATCCATGTCGGTCTTCTTCTTGAAGACCCATTTGCACCCTACTGTCTTACGACCTGGTACATTTTCAACCAAGTTCCAAACCTGATTGCCATACATGGATTGTATCTCGCTATCCATAGCCTCTTTCCATTTAGCATACTCGCGGCTTGCCATGGCTTCCTCGTAGCTGTTAGGGTCATCTTGACTTACTAGTGTCCCATCACTAATAAGTGTCTCACCTTCTGCAGTAATATGGAATCCATAGTAATGCTCAGGTGCACTCCTAACTCTCGTGGAACGTCTCAGAGGTACAGATTTGTCAATTGGCTCAACAGGAGTTTCCTCCTCAAGTTGAGGGCTAGAGTTTGAAGTTCCTTCACCGCTTGATTCTTGAATTTCTTCAAGATCAATTTGCCTCCCACTGTCTCCTTGGCTTATAAACTCTCTTTCTCGAAAGACACCTCTTCTTGCTACAAAGACCACATTGTCACTAGGTCTGTAGAAGAGGTAACCAAAGGATCGTTGTGGGTAACCGATGAAAATACACCTCTCGCTTCGAGGTTCGAGCTTATCATGAGTCTCGCGTCTCACGAAAGCCTCACAACCCCAAATCTTGATGTGGTCTAGTTTAGGTACTTTACCAGTCCACATCTCGTGAGGAGTTTTGGCAACTTTCTTTGTAGGGACTAGATTAAGAATATGGGTGGCAGTCTCTAAGGCATACCCCCAGAATGAGATTGGTAGCGTAGCTCGACTCATCATGGAACGAACCATATCTAGCAAGGTTCGATTACGCCTCTCAGCCACACCATTCAACTGTGGTGTCCTGGGAGGTGTCAATTGTGAGACTATCCCACATTCCCTTAGATAGTCGAGGAACTCTGAACTAAGATACTCACCACCACGATCGGATCGAAGCATCTTAATGTTCCTGCCCAATTGATTCTCGACTTCCTGTTTAAATTCCTTAAACCTCTCGAAAGTCTCTGACTTATGCTTGATCAAGTAGACATATCCATATCTACTATAATCATCAGTAAAAGTCAAATAATAACGATTAGCATCCCTTGTGGCATGTTTGAATGGTCCACACACATCCGTGTGTATAAGGTCCAACAAACCTTCACCCCTCTCACACGAACCTGTGAAGGGTGACTTTGTCATTTTTCCAAGTAAGCATGATTCGCAACTATCATCTGACTTTAGGTCAAACGACTCCAAGACTCCATCCTTTTGGAGTTGGCCTATGCGCTTCTTGCTTATATGTCCAAGACGACAATGCCATAATGATGCTTTATCCAAGTTATTATTAGTAGAATCAATACACAAAACATTATTTCCTAAGTTATCAACAACAGATACAGCTTCATACACACCATCACAAGGTAATGCTTTAAAATAAAGAATATTATTAAAGAAAACATCAATAGAACCAACTTCATTATTAAATGAAAAGGTAAACCCTTTTTTGTACAAAGCACGGAAGGAAATAATATTTCTTGCCATTCCTGGCGAATAACAACACTTATTCAGATCTAAACTAAACCCACTACTTAGCGATAAAGTATAAACTCCAATCTTGGTAACAGGTATAGCTTTCCTATTCCCCATGATCAAGTTTATCCTTCCTTGCTCCACATCCTCACTTCTTCTTAGTCCCTGCAAGTCACAACAAATGTGAATACCACACCCGGTATAAAGGACCCAAGAATTAGAATGGGGTGAGTTATTAGAAATGATAGTGTAAATACCTGCATGGTTGGGTTTAACTTTCCCATCCTTCACATCTTGCTGGTATTTTGGGCAGTTCCGCTTCCAATGAGCTTTTTCATGGCAATAGAAGCATTCAGCCTCTTTTGGGTCAGAAGAAGGAGTAATGAAACCTTTCTTGGTTCCACTTGAAGAAGAGCCATCAAGGGTCCGAGCCTTGGTACCCTTCGAAGATCTCTTTCTCTTCCTCCATCGATTCTTCCCAATTGCCAGAACCGGAGTAGAGTTTTGAGTAGGAGTGAAGGCAACCGACTTCCCCTTAAGACCTGATTCTGCGGTCTTGAGAAGTCCCTGAAGTTTGCTGTGGGTGACTTCTTCCTTGTTCATGTGATATGTCATGCGGAATTGATCATAGCACGATGGTAAGGAATGCAAAATAATATCTATTGCAAGATCCTCCGGGAAGTTCACATTAAGCTTCAGCAAACGATCCACATACCTTTGCATTTTCTGCATGTGGCTCGTGACGGATTCCCCGTCCTTCATCATGGTTGTTATCATGGAGCAGATGATTTCATACCTCTCTTGTCTTGCACTTTGATGGTATCTTTCCATCAAATCTTGGTGCATGTCATAAGGGTAGAAATCCTCATAAGACTTTTGGAGTTTCGCTGTCATCGTGGCCGTCATGATGCAAGCCACTTTCGTAGCATCCCTTTCATGTGCCCGAAATTCAGCGATCTCCTGAGGAGTTGCAGTGGACTCATCAATCTCCTTAAGCTCCTTGTCAAGGACATATTCTTTGTCCTCGTAGCGGGTAATCATCCTGATGTTTCTGATTCACTCATTGAAGTTGGATCCATCAAAGGTGACTTTCCCACACAAGTTCATAAGGGTAAAGGAGCCATTAGGATTAGAGCCAGAAGCATTGTTGAAAGACATCTGAAGGAAGGAGGACAAGATTAGTTTAGATATAAGAGAGTCCTTAATAAAACACCCAAATGTAATATTAAGGCTAGGATCCAATCACAATATAATATAACTTAGAAGAGGTATGCCGTAATCTAAGCTATATCATATTTGAAAGGTAGGTGAATGACGATTCACCAATTTCCACCACGAAAACCGCAATATTTTAGTATTAGGTTTTTGAATGGTTCTTAGAAATTACTAGATTCTTTGAGATTCAATGAACTTTTCAAAGGCATGTTTCAATCTCGAGTGTGCCCTCCAAGTTTTGTGACTGGGATACCGAGGATCACAAAACGAGGTGTGAAGTAACCATGCAAATCACTTGGTACCCTTAAAGTTTATCACTCAATCGATGTGCCGGTTAACCACACATGCTCCATCGATACTATAATAAACCCTAAGTCACCCTTTACCTACCTTGTTAAGTCCAAGTTAGTGTGCCGGTTAACCACACACGCTCCACCAACGACTTAATCAAAGTGTAAAGTGTAATTTCATGGAATAGCACCTTATTCACATTTTTCCTAAAGTAACTAAGATTGGGAATTTAATAAAACATTTAGTTACTTTATAATATTCATCATACTTTGAATGAGAATTAATAAGTCCTTGTCTTACCCGTTCGGCTAACGACCCTCCACCGATCAAGCAAGCGGTGGGTGAGAGTGGACACCCATTAAGTCACCATTTTATAGGCAACAACCTTATACCCACCTTATAGACCGGCTTCGTGATTGAGGCGTACTAGCGGTAAGACGACTTTGTTCTTATACATATATATATAATTATTAAATCATAATAATATAAGTATAAGGGTTGAATTTTAACTTTTAAAATTCTAGGGGTTGGAACTAAAGTTTTAACTTAACTTTACTTGTTCCAAAACTTGAGGGCAAGTTTTGTAAACTTCCAAAACTTTTCATTTCTTGTAACTTATGAGTTTAATAGAGTAATAAAATGAGGACTTTTCATTTTTCCTAACTCTTGTGTTCTTTTAATGGTTTTTAATCCAAGAGACTTTTAGTTTTCCATAACTTGAGGACAAGTGATATGAGCATATTTAGTCATATAATTCATGCATTATCTTAATACTTTATGTTGTTTTTGTCTCATTTAATGAACCAAAGGTGCTTAATTAGCTTAAATATTTCATTTTCAGTAACAAAGACATGCTCGGGTGGAAAATGAAGTGGAACTAGCAATTGGAGGCTTGGATCTTGGATTTTGAAGAAAGAAGGATGTTGCTGGACAACTTGACCCCTCGTCAGTATTTTGGCCATATCTCATGAACCGTAACTTCGATTGACGAGATTCAAAATGTTCTGAAAAGTAGACACAATTTCGGACGACTTTCGTGTTTTGAGAAAATGCTGATTCGAAACGTACTCGGCGAGTAGGGTCGATTACTCGCCGAGTTGGTCAGAAGTTTCGCGATTCTGGACGCGCTGACTTGTCGTGCACGGGTTTTAAGTGACGGACTCGCCAAGTAGGTCACTGGATTCGCCGAGTAGCCTCTGTTTTGTGAAAATCTATATAAAGGGACTTTCATATCGATATCATAGCATGGAGAGAAACCCTAGGAGGCTGAGAAACGATTGGAAGTGCTGCTAGGTCGTGAGGAACTAAAGAATCAACCCTACATTCAATTGTGAAGAGAATCAAGACAATTTTGGTTTATTCTTAGTAACTTTTTGATTTGAATCATGTTTACATACTTTGATTTCGTTTTTGAGTTTATGTTTACTGCAATCATGAGCTAAAAACTTATTCTTCTGTTAGGGTAGACAATTTTGTGAACATGGATTGATTATTTGAGTAGGATTATTTTTAATTGGTAATTATGTTTTGTTAAGCTTGTTAAAGAACCTTATGTGTTGACAATAACTATTCTTCTGTTAATAAATTAGTAATTAAGTTGTATGAACATCTCTTAGTTATTAATTTCATATGATTTATTGTGACCACATAGTTGTATGTCTAGGAATAACGAATGTGAAACTAGAATTAACTAGAAGATAGGTAAGTTAATGTGTGAGATTGTTTGATGAACATCAGCAATAGGTTAATTGAATCACCAATTTTGATTAACTATTACAACTCTTACTTAACCCGAATCAATAATCTAGGAAACCCGTTAATTTAGACAACTGGCCATTGCTTGAATTAATTTGTTTTCTAAGAATTAGGAATAGCGAACGTGAACCTAATTATCTTAATCGGTAGCCAATGAAGAATTAATCCGATACATTAAAATCATCCATGGGAACAAATGAGTCGTACCTAAACAGAAGTCCTCTTTACTATTGAATTTAGTTGGTAATTAATTGTTTTAGTTGCTAGTTAGTTAATTTGTGTGTTGGTTATTCTAATTAAGTTTCTAGTCTTGTAAAACTAGAGAAAACCCCCATTTTGTTATTTGTTTTATTTAGATAATATTAGCATTTATTTTAATTGTTTACCGTTCCCTGTGTTCGATACCCTACTTGCTTGAACTATATTACTAATCGATAGGTACACTGCCTTTTGTGTGTTTATTTTGTGTCTAAGTTAGTAGGATTAAAACTAGTTGGTTTTACACACATCAAGTTTTTGGCGCCGTTGCCGGGGAACGGTTCTAAATAGTTAATTTTATTTGCTAATTGTTATTATTTTTATATTATTGATTATTTTTTTATATAGTTTAATTTTTATTTTTATTTTTTTTAATTTTATTATGTATTTTCCAAATCTCGATGCTTGTGATGCTTTTCTTGAGGAAGTAGTGCAGGAAATTGAGCAAGAAGATGAGGAGTATGACTCAGATGAAGATTTGAAGAAATTTGATAGATGGTTAGATAACATCTTGTCTAATGATCAAGAACAATATGAGTCACAAGAGCTAAAGTTACATGATGAAGAATTTAATCCAGATAGAGATTTGGAGGAGTTGGAAAGGTTGTTAGCAGAGAGGTCGGACGAAGAACAAGAACAAGCTGAATTGCAGGAACCAAGTTGTGGTTTGACCATTACCATGACATGGCCCCCTGTATTTTCAGTTTGTGTTTCGAAGCATGGGGTGACGATTCCAACTTTGGAGAAAGTTCTGAAGCGCGATCCATTTCTGATTAGTACCCGACCAGTCCCAACCCTTGTCAATATTCTTGGGTTTTATGAATTCAAGCTCGTTTGGCCAATTTTTGAAGCAAAGAGTCGAATTTTACAAATTGGTCCAAAGAAAATATTTAATGCAATGGATGGATGGGCATTGATTTTATTAGAAGTTTATTAAGTTGGGAGTCCAGCTAAAGACTCGTACAAAAAGAAGCGCTTGCGGGAGGCAACCCGTCATTAGAGTTTGCTTTTCTTTTTCTGTATAAACTTCTAGTGTTTAAGGATAATTTAGGATTTTTTTTATTTTAATGTTTTTTTATTACTTGTTTTTGTTTTTGTTCTTTTCAGTTTGAGTGTAAGGATGCATGTGAGGGTCTAGAGTCAAGGCTGACGAAGCGAGAAATCGAGTCTAGGCGAGAGAGGAAACGAAGTTTTGAGTCAAGCTATGAGTCCAATTGATAGAAGGGTTATAGAGTGTTTATTCCCTGAAGAAAAATGAGGGAAATTATTAGTTTATATAACCCCTATACATCAGAAATGGACTTGGGCAGAATAAAATTTTTGTCACACAACGGTCTACTTGCCGAGTGCATCTTATGGACTCGCCGAGTCCATGTGAAAATTCACGATTCATCTGCCATTTGCGCTTCAACTCGGCGAGTCTACATACTTACTCGACGAGTCACTCATTCTTCTTACTTTTGAGCTAAAGATTTGATGACATTTGATATGGGTATTGGTTCTATTCTTTGAAGATCATTTTCCGAGCATTTCCAAGAGTTTTCCCTTATATTTGGAGCTTTTATAAAGACTGTACCACACGAGATGAATGACACCCAATGCATGGATGAGCTGTTCCCATGTCTAAAGTCAGCTGAAGATGGAGCTTTAAATGAAGAAGTTCAACCTTGCAATTGCTATCCCAGGGGAGTTTGTTCCAATTCTCTTCTTATTTTTATTGTTCTTTATCATGCATAATATGCAATGAGGACATTGCAAAAATTAAGTGTGGGGTAGGGGGTTGGTTATATTAGTTAAAATTTTAGTTAATTTTTGATAAATTTTGAAAATTTTTCATTAAAATTGCTAGGTCTAAATTAGAAAATTTTGGTAAAAGCAATTAGGTTTCTTGCTAGTATTATGTTGATGATTGCATGAGAACCCAAATGTTTAGTTGAGCCTATATACGTTCTAGTGCATTTGTGGCTTCCTTATTCCAGTGAAATCATGGGACAAAAACATGACCCTACTCAGCCTGAGGGATGCAATATGTTTAGCAGCCTAAACCTGAAATGTATCCAGGAAAGTTTTTATCATTAGCCAATAAAGGTTGAAGTTGAGCGCCCCTGCTTAAGCATGTAGGTTTTGAGTGAAAAAAGTGAGTTACATGTTAAAAAAAGAGAGAGAGAATTACAAGAAAAGTTGTAAGAATTTTGGAGCAATCAAAGTAAAGATCAAAAGATCAAAATTCCGAAGATTCAAAAAGTTGAAGATACCAAAAATCAAACAATAAAAGTGGTGAATTCAAAGAGATCAAAGATCAAATTATCAAGGAAGTGAAGAATTCCAAAGAGCTCCAGTGTGGTATCATAAATTGTAATTGTCTAGATTATGTATGCTTGGGTTGCTCAACCAAAAATACCTTGAGGTTAAGAGGTTTTCTGAGGATGGATTCAGAGGGATGCATAAAATGAGCATTGTTCGGAAAAAAGTGGGCGAATGTTTATGAGGATTGTGAGTATTTGGAGTATGGGGGTTATTAGGAAAATTATAGACACAAATGCATGCGTTGCGGTCTTGGCATAATGGCTGGGTTCGATTGGGATTGTCTTATGTAATATTAGTGTACTAAAATTCAGTTTTGCTTGGGGGCAAGCAAAAGTCAAGTGTGGGGTATTTTGATATGAGCATATTTAGTCATATAATTCATGCATTATCTTAATACTTTATGTTGTTTTTGTCTCATTTAATGAACCAAAGGTGCTTAATTAGCTTAAATATTTCATTTTCAGTAACAAAGACATGCTCGGGTGGAAAATGAAGTGGAACTAGCAATTGGAGGCTTGGATCTTGGATTTTGAAGAAAGAAGGATGTTGCTGGACAACTTGACCCCTCGTCAGTATTTTGGCCATATCTCATGAACCGTAACTTCGATTGACGAGATTCAAAATGTTCTGAAAAGTAGACACAATTTCGGACGACTTTCGTGTTTTGAGAAAATGCTGATTCGAAACGTACTCGGCGAGTAGGGTCGATTACTCGCCGAGTTGGTCAGAAGTTTCGCGATTCTGGACGCGCTGACTTGTCGTGCACGGGTTTTAAGTGACGGACTCGCCAAGTAGGTCACTGGATTCGCCGAGTAGCCTCTGTTTTGTGAAAATCTATATAAAGGGACTTTCATATCGATATCATAGCATGGAGAGAAACCCTAGGAGGCTGAGAAACGATTGGAAGTGCTGCTAGGTCGTGAGGAACTAAAGAATCAACCCTACATTCAATTGTGAAGAGAATCAAGACAATTTTGGTTTATTCTTAGTAACTTTTTGATTTGAATCATGTTTACATACTTTGATTTCGTTTTTGAGTTTATGTTTACTGCAATCATGAGCTAAAAACTTATTCTTCTGTTAGGGTAGACAATTTTGTGAACATGGATTGATTATTTGAGTAGGATTATTTTTAATTGGTAATTATGTTTTGTTAAGCTTGTTAAAGAACCTTATGTGTTGACAATAACTATTCTTCTGTTAATAAATTAGTAATTAAGTTGTATGAACATCTCTTAGTTATTAATTTCATATGATTTATTGTGACCACATAGTTGTATGTCTAGGAATAACGAATGTGAAACTAGAATTAACTAGAAGATAGGTAAGTTAATGTGTGAGATTGTTTGATGAACATCAGCAATAGGTTAATTGAATCACCAATTTTGATTAACTATTACAACTCTTACTTAACCCGAATCAATAATCTAGGAAACCCGTTAATTTAGACAACTGGCCATTGCTTGAATTAATTTGTTTTCTAAGAATTAGGAATAGCGAACGTGAACCTAATTATCTTAATCGGTAGCCAATGAAGAATTAATCCGATACATTAAAATCATCCATGGGAACAAATGAGTCGTACCTAAACAGAAGTCCTCTTTACTATTGAATTTAGTTGGTAATTAATTGTTTTAGTTGCTAGTTAGTTAATTTGTGTGTTGGTTATTCTAATTAAGTTTCTAGTCTTGTAAAACTAGAGAAAACCCCCATTTTGTTATTTGTTTTATTTAGATAATATTAGCATTTATTTTAATTGTTTACCGTTCCCTGTGTTCGATACCCTACTTGCTTGAACTATATTACTAATCGATAGGTACACTGCCTTTTGTGTGTTTATTTTGTGTCTAAGTTAGTAGGATTAAAACTAGTTGGTTTTACACACATCAAGTTTTTGGCGCCGTTGCCGGGGAACGGTTCTAAATAGTTAATTTTATTTGCTAATTGTTATTATTTTTATATTATTGATTATTTTTTTATATAGTTTAATTTTTATTTTTATTTTTTTTAATTTTATTATGTATTTTCCAAATCTCGATGCTTGTGATGCTTTTCTTGAGGAAGTAGTGCAGGAAATTGAGCAAGAAGATGAGGAGTATGACTCAGATGAAGATTTGAAGAAATTTGATAGATGGTTAGATAACATCTTGTCTAATGATCAAGAACAATATGAGTCACAAGAGCTAAAGTTACATGATGAAGAATTTAATCCAGATAGAGATTTGGAGGAGTTGGAAAGGTTGTTAGCAGAGAGGTCGGACGAAGAACAAGAACAAGCTGAATTGCAGGAACCAAGTTGTGGTTTGACCATTACCATGACATGGCCCCCTGTATTTTCAGTTTGTGTTTCGAAGCATGGGGTGACGATTCCAACTTTGGAGAAAGTTCTGAAGCGCGATCCATTTCTGATTAGTACCCGACCAGTCCCAACCCTTGTCAATATTCTTGGGTTTTATGAATTCAAGCTCGTTTGGCCAATTTTTGAAGCAAAGAGTCGAATTTTACAAATTGGTCCAAAGAAAATATTTAATGCAATGGATGGATGGGCATTGATTTTATTAGAAGTTTATTAAGTTGGGAGTCCAGCTAAAGACTCGTACAAAAAGAAGCGCTTGCGGGAGGCAACCCGTCATTAGAGTTTGCTTTTCTTTTTCTGTATAAACTTCTAGTGTTTAAGGATAATTTAGGATTTTTTTTATTTTAATGTTTTTTTATTACTTGTTTTTGTTTTTGTTCTTTTCAGTTTGAGTGTAAGGATGCATGTGAGGGTCTAGAGTCAAGGCTGACGAAGCGAGAAATCGAGTCTAGGCGAGAGAGGAAACGAAGTTTTGAGTCAAGCTATGAGTCCAATTGATAGAAGGGTTATAGAGTGTTTATTCCCTGAAGAAAAATGAGGGAAATTATTAGTTTATATAACCCCTATACATCAGAAATGGACTTGGGCAGAATAAAATTTTTGTCACACAACGGTCTACTTGCCGAGTGCATCTTATGGACTCGCCGAGTCCATGTGAAAATTCACGATTCATCTGCCATTTGCGCTTCAACTCGGCGAGTCTACATACTTACTCGACGAGTCACTCATTCTTCTTACTTTTGAGCTAAAGATTTGATGACATTTGATATGGGTATTGGTTCTATTCTTTGAAGATCATTTTCCGAGCATTTCCAAGAGTTTTCCCTTATATTTGGAGCTTTTATAAAGACTGTACCACACGAGATGAATGACACCCAATGCATGGATGAGCTGTTCCCATGTCTAAAGTCAGCTGAAGATGGAGCTTTAAATGAAGAAGTTCAACCTTGCAATTGCTATCCCAGGGGAGTTTGTTCCAATTCTCTTCTTATTTTTATTGTTCTTTATCATGCATAATATGCAATGAGGACATTGCAAAAATTAAGTGTGGGGTAGGGGGTTGGTTATATTAGTTAAAATTTTAGTTAATTTTTGATAAATTTTGAAAATTTTTCATTAAAATTGCTAGGTCTAAATTAGAAAATTTTGGTAAAAGCAATTAGGTTTCTTGCTAGTATTATGTTGATGATTGCATGAGAACCCAAATGTTTAGTTGAGCCTATATACGTTCTAGTGCATTTGTGGCTTCCTTATTCCAGTGAAATCATGGGACAAAAACATGACCCTACTCAGCCTGAGGGATGCAATATGTTTAGCAGCCTAAACCTGAAATGTATCCAGGAAAGTTTTTATCATTAGCCAATAAAGGTTGAAGTTGAGCGCCCCTGCTTAAGCATGTAGGTTTTGAGTGAAAAAAGTGAGTTACATGTTAAAAAAAGAGAGAGAGAATTACAAGAAAAGTTGTAAGAATTTTGGAGCAATCAAAGTAAAGATCAAAAGATCAAAATTCCGAAGATTCAAAAAGTTGAAGATACCAAAAATCAAACAATAAAAGTGGTGAATTCAAAGAGATCAAAGATCAAATTATCAAGGAAGTGAAGAATTCCAAAGAGCTCCAGTGTGGTATCATAAATTGTAATTGTCTAGATTATGTATGCTTGGGTTGCTCAACCAAAAATACCTTGAGGTTAAGAGGTTTTCTGAGGATGGATTCAGAGGGATGCATAAAATGAGCATTGTTCGGAAAAAAGTGGGCGAATGTTTATGAGGATTGTGAGTATTTGGAGTATGGGGGTTATTAGGAAAATTATAGACACAAATGCATGCGTTGCGGTCTTGGCATAATGGCTGGGTTCGATTGGGATTGTCTTATGTAATATTAGTGTACTAAAATTCAGTTTTGCTTGGGGGCAAGCAAAAGTCAAGTGTGGGGTATTTTGATATGAGCATATTTAGTCATATAATTCATGCATTATCTTAATACTTTATGTTGTTTTTGTCTCATTTAATGAACCAAAGGTGCTTAATTAGCTTAAATATTTCATTTTCAGTAACAAAGACATGCTCGGGTGGAAAATGAAGTGGAACTAGCAATTGGAGGCTTGGATCTTGGATTTTGAAGAAAGAAGGATGTTGCTGGACAACTTGACCCCTCGTCAGTATTTTGGCCATATCTCATGAACCGTAACTTCGATTGACGAGATTCAAAATGTTCTGAAAAGTAGACACAATTTCGGACGACTTTCGTGTTTTGAGAAAATGCTGATTCGAAACGTACTCGGCGAGTAGGGTCGATTACTCGCCGAGTTGGTCAGAAGTTTCGCGATTCTGGACGCGCTGACTTGTCGTGCACGGGTTTTAAGTGACGGACTCGCCGAGTAGGTCACTGGATTCGCCGAGTAGCCTCTGTTTTGTGAAAATCTATATAAAGGGACTTTCATATCGATATCATAGCATGGAGAGAAACCCTAGGAGGCTGAGAAACGATTGGAAGTGCTGCTAGGTCGTGAGGAACTAAAGAATCAACCCTACATTCAATTGTGAAGAGAATCAAGACAATTTTGGTTTATTCTTAGTAACTTTTTGATTTGAATCATGTTTACATACTTTGATTTCGTTTTTGAGTTTATGTTTACTGCAATCATGAGCTAAAAACTTATTCTTCTGTTAGGGTAGACAATTTTGTGAACATGGATTGATTATTTGAGTAGGATTATTTTTAATTGGTAATTATGTTTTGTTAAGCTTGTTAAAGAACCTTATGTGTTGACAATAACTATTCTTCTGTTAATAAATTAGTAATTAAGTTGTATGAACATCTCTTAGTTATTAATTTCATATGATTTATTGTGACCACATAGTTGTATGTCTAGGAATAACGAATGTGAAACTAGAATTAACTAGAAGATAGGTAAGTTAATGTGTGAGATTGTTTGATGAACATCATCAATAGGTTAATTGAATCACCAATTTTGATTAACTATTACAACTCTTACTTAACCCGAATCAATAATCTAGGAAACCCGTTAATTTAGACAACTGGCCATTGCTTGAGTTAATTTGTTTTCTAAGAATTAGGAATAGCGAACGTGAACCTAATTATCTTAATCGGTAGCCAATGAAGAATTAATCCGATACATTAAAATCATCCATGGGAACAAATGAGTCGTACCTAAACAGAAGTCCTCTTTACTATTGAATTTAGTTGGTAATTAATTGTTTTAGTTGCTAGTTAGTTAATTTGTGTGTTGGTTATTCTAATTAAGTTTCTAGTCTTGTAAAACTAGAGAAAACCCCCATTTTGTTATTTGTTTTATTTAGATAATATTAGCATTTATTTTAATTGTTTGCCGTTCCCTGTGTTCGATACCCTACTTGCTTGAACTATATTACTAATCGATAGGTACACTGCCTTTCGTGTGTTTATTTTGTGTCTAAGTTAGTAGGATGAAAACTAGTTGGTTTTACACACATCAACAAGTTATGGACTCCATTAAAACACATATTGATCATGAATTAATCTACCACATAGGTTACAAATAATTCCTATGATCATCTAAACATCATAAGAACAAGAATATGAATATGAACACTTTCAAGAATCAAAATCACATTTAAGCTTTGTAATTTTGATAACTAGTTGTTGTAAATGAGTTAGAAAAGACATTACACCTTCTAAAACAAGTTTTCAAGTACCAAAACATTTTAGGGTAATGATTCTAATCCATTTCCAGCAACTCAAGTCGAAATTCTGCACTCTGTCGACCCTACTCGCCGAGTGCATAAACCTACTCGACGAGTAGGTTGAAGATACACATGAACTCGACGAGTCCTCCCCATGGACTCGCCGAGTCCATCAGTCAGACAGCAGAATTTTCGACTTTCTTCAACTTTTAAGCACAAATAACAAACAAACAAGCCTAGGCTCTGATACCACTGATGGGTTTTGAGCATTCTAACACTTCCTAAGTGTACATGCAACCCTAATAACCTTGGATCTATGTTTGTCTAATTATCATGCAAAGTTGAATTCCAAGGTTATATTCCTATCTAGCATACATGGGGAACAATTTTTAACTTGAATCATAGATAGAATAACTTACCTTGTTGTTGCTTGTGTTCCTTGAAACCTTGTGAGCCTAGCACCCCAAGTGTGATGCCTCAAATGCTTCACACAACACCAAATGCTCTTGGAAAGACTCTTGAGATAACACACACTTCTCAAAATCGGCCAAGCCCTCTAGTTTCTTAGTGTTCAACTTGTGTAGCCAATTTTGTGGAGAATGGGACTCTTATATAGTGTTGGCACATCTAGGGTTACACCATGTAAACCCTAATGTGTCATGACTCTTCATTTCCATGACCCATGGGTTTGTAACTCCCATGGAGCATCCATGGAGCATCCTATGGGTAGAACCCAACTTGATAATCCATGGAGCCTTTTAGCCCACTATACAAGATATGGATGATTTACATAACCAACCCATATATTTAATTAGTTATCCTTTGATCACTTAATTAATTCCAAATTAATTCTTTGATCAACTAATTAAATAATATTATTAATATATTAGAACTTATAATATATTAATAATCTCCAAGTGTTATTTCTCTCATTCAGTCTATCCAATTGCATGGTGCCATGCAACCCAAATGGACCATGCCGGGTCGGGTCAAGTACAAGCCCGAAATAGTTATGGACTTAGACACCTTATCCAACAAAAACTCCACTGAGCCCCGACTGTGAAACCTATATAAGGGTGAGTGGAGTCCATTGGAGACTTTTTACACTCTCTCTCTAAACACTCTCTCTAGACCCGTTTTCGCCCCGAATTCGCAACCAAACGCTTCCATATTGTAATTCCGCTTACCCTAGCATATTCTAAACGTATTGATTTATGTTTATAGCCCAAAAATCATCCAAGAAGGCATGGTATAAGGAGTTTACGGCCCAGGAACATTCTAGGGCCGTAAACCCCTAAAATGGTGCCAAACATGCCTCTAAACTTGTCCATAAGCCTGGAAATAATTAGGGGATATAGCCTAGGGGTGTTTAAACATTAAAATGCATGATTTTAGGACTCAAACAAGAGTTTACGGCCCAAGCACAAGCTTAGGCCGTAAACTCCTCAAAATCATGTTAAAAGTGCCCCAAAACACTCCCAAACTCATCCTAGGGCTTATTACATAATTTAGGGACTTATCCTCTTGAGTTTAGACCCTTGAAACACCCCAAAATGATTTAATGAAAGGAGTTTACGGCCCAGACATGGTCAAGGCCGTAAACACCCTAAATCATGCCCAAAATTATAGTTTTTGCCCCCAAATGACCATAGGCTATTTCTATAAAATGCTAGAAAGGAATTAAGGGCTTAAACACAAGAAAAATGAGGGATTTCTTGGAGTTTACGGCCCAAGCATTATCTAGGCCGTAAACTCCCCAAAACCCCCTCAAATGTTGGTTTTAATCACCCAAAATGGCATCACACTTCATTAGAAATCACTAGAAAGGCATTAGGGGCTTAAAATTTCACTAAACTCAAAGATTGAGAGTTTACGGCCGTAAACTCCCTTGGGAGAGTTCCTAGGCCGTAAACTCCTATAAAGTACCCTTAGAAGCCTCAAATCCAATCATGCCTTTAAGGAAAAGTGCTTAGAATAATTCTATGAACAAGCTAGAAGCATCAAACACCCAAGAAATTGACCTTGGGAGTTTACGGCCGTAAACTCCCTTAGATTGGGCCGTAAACTCCTTGTTTGGTCCATGTTGGTGTTTTAAATCCATTTACACACTTGATATGTGAGTATAGCAAAGTCCCACAACTAATATGAGACCCTTAGCACCCTTAAACGCTACCCGGGACCCCAAACACTCAACCAAAAGTGTTTTCCACTCCTTTGAGTGTGTATAATTGCTTAATTAGTATATTATATGCTAATTGTATGTGAACATATGTTATCATATGTTAAAATAGGTCCTTGTGTGTGTTCAAGTCCTTGCGTGACCCCGAACGCCCAAACGGCACTTTTGTCAGACCTACTTACACCAGGTGAGTTCATACCCCTGAATGAACCTTTTAAATGCTTTTAGATGTTTTATAGGGGGGGATTACAAGTTAAACATGCCAGTTATCATATCAATCACATGCGATTGATAACCCGCATGCACAAGATGTTACCACTGTACACTGTTTTACCGAGTAGGACACTGTAAATGGCTTTCAAAAAGGGCTGTTAAATTGTTCAAATTCTTACTTTCATAACTTATCAAAGATTCATTTTCAAACTGGTTTATAAAGATTCCCAAAGATTTCTAAAGGTTTTCACACCTATTTTATCAAAGAATACAAATGCGATTTTCCTGAGTAATAAAGTTTTCAAATGTTTCATGAATACTCTTAATTGTTAATTACTGCTGCTTCGCTTATACTTATTTTATACTCCTACTCTGTAATGCTTTCGCTTATACCTGAAGCCACTTATACCTGATGGCGCTTATACTTATTCACACTCTTACTTAGTAATACGAGTCTACTTCACTTATACTTGATACGCTCTTACTTCACTTGTGGTCATCTCCACTTCGCGATGCGCTTATACTTATTCGACACTTATACTTCACTTGTGACCGCTCTTACTTCACTTGTTAGACACTCCTACTTCACGAGAATCACTTTCACTTGATACCCACTCGAGCATAGTTAGATGTATGTCTGTGCTTGGATAGACGCCTATAAATAATGGTTGAAGGACTTAGGAAGGTTTGCCTGCCCTATTTCCTTTTCTTCGTTGAGATGTGGTCTGGTGGGATCGGATATCCATCCGAAGGTCGTTTGATTCATTAGTTATATACTATGTATACAAGCTTAGACATACGGGTTACTTCAGCCAATTCAGTTAAGAGTCTCTACCTCTATTTTATACTTTAATTAGAAACCCACTATTGGGAAGTCTCTACCTCTAGTTCAGCACTTTCATTAGAAACCCACTATTTGGGATGCATCTTCAGGACACGGCCTTCTCCGTCGTCTAGTTGGTAACCAGAGTCTCCTGTAGGGAGAGCGGACATTGTGTGTATAGATCTATACGGGATTGACACCCCCGCACCCTGACTGCTAGCTACAGTCCACGGCTCACCAAGCCAAGGGGTGACAAATGTCACATTATTTAGATGCTTGTAGGGCGTCTGGAACTCTAGTCAATATGGTTACGAGTATCCTGGGTTACCTTATAATTCATGGCTTTAAGGTAATGGTATTTCGTCAGCAATTTACACTGTATGCTGATGTCACTTTTCAGAGTCACTCTGTTTCGACCTTGCTAGCTGTATCTTTCATTTGATACTGTCTGGGGTCTATAGTCTCTGTTTCGACCTTGCTAGCTGTATCTTTCATTTGATACTGTCTGGGGTCTATAGTCTTTGTTTCGACCTTGCTAGCTGTATCTTTCATTTGATACTGTCTGGGGTCTGTAGTCTTGGTTTTGACCTTATGAAAGATACCTTCCAATTGGTATCGTCTCCGGTTTATGTTCACTGTTTTGGACCTTACCAGCTGTACCTTTCATTTGGTACCTTCTGGGGTCTATGTCTCCCCTTTGCTAGACTGAACCAGGCGTGTTGTTAATTCGATACCCTCCTGGAGTCTATGATTCTTTGCCTTAGTCAGCAGTCCTCACTGCTGAGGCATATATTATTCCCTGATGTCTCCTGCTTTCTTTAATAATCAAATTCAGTATTTTGATAAAAATAGCAATTAAGGGAAAACTACCTCTTATCACAATACACTGAAACAGTCTTGGTAGAAGGCTGCTTTATTTAAAGAAAATATAGGATTTTCTGGAAAGAACACTGAAGCAACGAAAACACTTAAACTACTACTTATTAAAGTTATTTGACTAAATGACGCTAAATACTTATGAACTCACCAGCATTTGTAAAAATGCTGATACTCGCTTTTCAAATAACTTGTAATCTCAGGTCAGCAATTAGACAGGTACATCCCCGGAGCTGCTGATGAAGATGGCTTAAGCACCTTGTTGCACTTTATATATGTTGCTTGTATTACTTTGATACTATGAAATGTAACCATGTAAAATTATTCTATTAATGCAATGTTTTGTTGTACTTTGATTACTATATGCATGTGTTGTGATACTTGACATGACGTCATCCACCCCAAAACGTTTCCGCCGTTCCGGTTTTGGGGTGTGACATACCATTCACATGGAACGATCCTAAACATAACACATACATATAACATATCAAAATCATGACAACATAACGCAAAAGATTTGAGAGGAGAAATCATACCCGTCACCACATCGGGTGCAACACGTGCCTCCTCAGCTGTCAGCTTAAATGCTCAGGTCCGCACCACTGGAGCCGCCATCTTGACCTTCCAGCCATCCGTAACCCGCACAGTCGCTGGAGTTGGCGCCACTGTCGGCGCCGCTACTGTTGTCAATCTGGGGCAATTGGCCTTTTTATGGCCCCTCTGATTGCAATGAAAGCAAATCAGGTCTGATGTCTGAATCGCAGGAGTAGGGGCAGTACAATTTCTGCCAAAATGCCCATTCTTTCCACACTTATAGCAGCCAGAACCCGGCCCAGTGCGGCAAACTCTCTCATGTAACTGACCACATTTTCCACAGCGGTCCCGCCCTGACTGGCCTTTCGGCCTTACATCGGATCCCTTGGGCTTCTTCCCCGAAGCCCCTGTCGTCTGTCCCTCCTCTACCTTCCTCTTCTGTATGTTCTCTAGATCAATCTCCTTCTCCATTGCCCTGACAATCATGGAATCCAGGATGGGGCAGGCTAAAAAACTGACATGCTCCCTGATATCGGCTCATAGCATGTCATGGTAGCGGGTCCTCCTCATGTCCTCATCACCTGCATACTGGGGCACCAACAAAGCCCTCTCCCGGAACTTGGCGGTGATCTCCGCCACAGTCTCCATAGTCTGTCTCATATCCAAGAACTCCCTGGACAGCTGCTGGAGCTCCACAGCAGGTGTAAACTCGGCCCTAAATCGGGTCACAAAATCTGACCACATCATAGCCTTAATGGTTGGGGCTCCCAACGTATCACCAATCAACTCCCACCAATCTCTGGCTCGATCCCTCAAACATCCCGCAACGAAACGAACATTCGACCCTTCTGGGCAGCAGCACATTAGCTACGCAGATTCAATATCTACGATCCATCTCCTAGCATTAATGGGGTCCTTCACCCCATAGATATCTGACGCACCACTCCCTCTGAAGTCCTTAAAGGACAGTGTACGTGTACTCGCCTGGCTAGATGCCAAATCACTCCTGATTGATCAGAGACGATCCTCCATCAGCTCGATGATCCCTTCCTTGATCGACCCGAAGATAACCGGGGTCGACTCAAGGATACCTCTCGTGATCTCCGACGAGATGAACTCGCGTAGTGCACCATCCACCTGCTCGGATTCTTCACCCGAGCCCGAACCTCATCCTGACCTTGAGCCTCCTGCTCCATGTCGCATGGTAACCATACTGAAAATAAACATAAAAACATCAGGATCACACATACTCTTGAGTCCAGATCCTCTGCTTTCAGTACTACCAGCCCATAGTACCTTCCACATCTATCTGTACTTTCCTTAGGGATTACTTCGACTTCACCGAGTCTGCTTTTCCGATACCCTTTCCACTGATCTCATCCTAGAATTTCCTAGGGCACTCTCCGACCTACTCTCCGCCGTCAGCTGCACTAGGAGTCCCTACCAACATTCCATAACTAGCTTAAGGATACTGTTACATATCCTCTTACTAGTTAGTTAAAGTTAGTCAGGACTCCTATAGCACAAAGAAAGCAGCATTCGTGCATTGAGTAACCACTTCAAGCATAACCTAATCAGGCTATCCTACTGTTAACTAGACAGTCCTAGCATACAGCTCATACAACAGGCATTCAAGGCATCCTCCTAGATTCTTAGCCCTAGGCTAGCGTGCAGTTCTCAGAATCATATATCAGGCATACAAGGCATCCACCTAGATCCTTAGCCCTAGTCTAGCATGCAGTTCTCAGAATCATACATCACATGACATAACATAACAAGTATGGGTATCTTGGGGAAAACTTACTTGAGCTCGGCCGGTCAGACGCATCACACACCTTGTTCTTTCTCAAAATTCCTTAACTTAGATTTTAGAAAATTGTTTTCTCTGTGAAGAAATTTTTAAATCCATCGGTTTGAGTCCAGACACCCCCGAGGGTGTGCTCGAATCCCTCAAACCAGGGCTCTGATACCAACTTGTGACATCCCAAAATTTGAGGACAATTTTTTTAAAAAAAATTAAGTAGATCATAATTTATATTACCAAAACATTGTCACTATTTCATCATTCATAAAATCATAAAATCATGTCTCGAAAACCATATCATCCTGAACAATGAAAATCATAGTGCAATCCTAGAAAATCCGATGCGGAAACCATGTGTGTGATGCGCTGCTATGCCGCTGACTCTTTCCCCTTGGACGAAGAGGTACCTGAAATCAAAACTGAAACTATAAGCACAAAGCTTAGTGAGTTCCCCCATCATACCACACACCACATAACACTATCGGTATCTTTCAACCGGTAACTACCATCAGTATCTTTCAACCGGTAACCATCATCGGTATCTTTCAACTGGTACACACCATCGGTATCTTTCAACCAGTAACTGGGGACTATTTCACCCCCTAGCACTAGCATACCATAATGAGAGATAATCATACAGTCAGGCATAAGTGGGTAGGGACAACTAATCCCTTCAACACACATAACATATCATACAGGCATATCTCGTTACCACAACACATTAACATACCAAGATAATTATCACGAAGACAATCATCTCATGCATAATTACTTACTGGTGGGCCAGCATTGGTGTCTTACACCCACCCCTACTGGAAGGTAACTCACCTCGTAGTAGTAGCAGCTGCCGATCTGTGCGGGACCTCTTTGTCTGCTGCTGCTGCTCCGGAAATCCTCCGACTATAATTTCAACAAAACACCCAATAAGAGTCTGATAACTACTCTTATGGAGGGATGATTATTCTACCCCTGACCTAGTCAAAGTCAAGCCAAAGTCAACTTCCAGCTGATCTGACTCGCCGAGTTGGGCTACCAACTCGTCGAGTACTTATCCATCTAATTGTCCTCATTCTCGTCCCTACTCGTCGAGTTACGCAATGAATCGACGAGTTCTCCTCTTATTCGAAAATCTAACGATCCCTCATCCGGCTCTCCGAGTTGTATGAACAACTCGCCGAGTTCATCTTCATCTAAAGAACAAGCCTTGTCATAAACTCGCCGAGTTGTATGAGCAACTTGTCGAGTTCATCTTCATGTGCTGGGAGATTGCCTTGGACTCGCCGAGTCTGTTCATGCACTCACCGAGTCCCATGAACTCCAGGTCTAAGGCTATGTCCAATACGTCTAAACAGCTATGGGACACCCTTTTCTAACAACTAACCATCGCAGAAGGGTTTAAGATGGCTGAAAGCACACCGACTCGCCGAGTCCACCCTTGACCATTTCTATATAGTCGATCTAAAAGGGATTTAACACACCAAAACCATAGATCTGGCATCCTAATGTTCATTTTATACGTAATGTTCCAAACTTGATGCTCATGCATGGGGTTTTTAGGTCAAAAGTCCATAGAAGGTGCTCTATAATGTGAATGGGGCTCTCATGGCCATAAAGTTGGCACCTTTATGCCATGAGACCCCTCCAATGAGTCAGATCTGGAAGTAAAGCCCCATTAACCACCTTAGAAATCCGAAAATTGCATAAGAAGCCCTAAATGCACCATGACCCTAGGCCCTAAAGATGAACAACCAAAAAGGAAGACCAAAACAGGGGGCATTTACCTTGCTTGAGCTGAAGATGAAGTATGATCCCTGGATCTACAAGTCCCAACTCGAAATCCCAAGCTTCCTCTTTCCTTTCAAGCTTCACAAACCAACCAAGAACACCAAAATGGCCTTAACACACACACAAACGGCTAGGGTTTCAATATCCAGCTCTAAGGGAGTGTTAGGGACAAGGGAGGCTGAGTTAAGGTGTTTATATATGGTGCAAAGCCTCAGATTTAGGGTTTTACTCACACAAAGCCTACTCGCTGAGTCCGTCTTCCGAATCGTCGAGTATGTCACTTAAGATGTCTGCAGACTCGTCTCTACTCGACGAGTGGGTCCTCCAACTCGTCGAGTCCCAGGGAAAAACATAAAAATTCTTGAATTAAATGCGTACAAGGAATTGGGTGCTACATCAGCAGTTGGATTTCAAGACCTTGAGACAGAGGTTATGTGAGGCTTCAATTCTAGTCCTACCTGAGGGGCTGGATGATTTGGTAGTGTATTGTGATGCGTCGATCTCCAAGTTAGGCGTTATACTGATGCAGAGAGGGCATGTGATCGTGTATGATTCGAGGCAGTTGAAGCCTCAGGAGGTGAACTACCCCACTCACGACTTGGAATTGGGGGAGTGGTGTTTTCCCTCAAGATTTGGAGGCACTACTTTTATGGAGCGTGATGCACCATTTATACTGATCACAAGATTTTGAAGTATATGATGGGTCGGCAGAACCTCAACATGTAACATAGGAGGTAGTTGTATGTGCTGAAAGATTATGACTGTGAAATATTATACCATACAGGGAAGGCCAGTGTGGTGGCCGATGCTTTGAGCCGCAAGGCGGTGGGTTCCCTGATTAGGAACGTTTGCTTGAGAATGATGGTGATCTCTCCACTATTATATATGATCAAGAAGGCTCAATTGGAGGGCTTGATGAAAGAGAACTGGAAGATAGAGCAGATTCAGGGGAAATTTCCCTTGTTTGTCCAGGATAGTCGAGGTCTCTTGACGCAGTGTGGCCAGATCTGGGTACCGGTCACCGGGGGAGTGAGACAAAAGATATTGGAGGAGGCGAACAAGTCCAAGTTCTCTATACATCCGGGAGCTACAAAAAGGTATAGAGATCTGAGAGTGAGCTATTGGTGGCCCGGCATGAAGCGGGAGATCACTTGGTTCGTGGAGCGTTGTTTGACCTGCCGGAAGGTCAAGGCCGACATTCAGCGGCCTCATGGTAAGGTTCAGCTACTACCCATTCCCATGTGGAAGTGGGAAGAGATCACTATAGACTTCATCACGAAGTTACCGAGGACAGCTAGGGGTGTGGATACCATATGCGTTATTGTGGATAGGTTGCCGAAGAGTGCCCACTTCATTTCAATCTCCAAGAGCATCTCCACTGAGAAATTGGAGGATATTTATGAGTGAGAGGTGGTGTCTAGACACGGGGTGCTAGTTTCAGTAGTCTCTGACAGAGATGTTTGATTTACATCTAGATTTTGGATGAAGTTCCAAGAAGAACTGGGCACTCAGTTTCATTTCTGCACAACATACCACCCCTAGACAGATGGCCAAAGCGAGAGGACGATCCAAACACTCAAGGATATGCTTCGGGCATGTGTGTTGGATTTCGGGGGTAGTTGGGAAACATACCTCCCATTGGTAGAGTTTTCATGCAACATTAGTTACCATGCCAGTATCGAATGACCTCCGTTTGAGATGTTGTATGTTCGGAAATGTAGGACCCCGGTTTGTTGGGGCGAGGTGGGACACCGAGTCAGGGGGAGCACTGAAGTAGTTCTCAAGACTACCGGGTTGATGCAACAGGTGCGCGACCAACTACGAGTCGCATAGAACCGTCAGAAAAGCTATGCTGACCGGCAATGATCGGATCTTGAGATTCAGGTGGGGTTTTTGTGTTGCTAAAGGTGTCGCCATGGAAGGGAGTCATCAGGTTTTGGAAGATAGACAAGTTGGGGCTAAGATATATCGGCTCGTTCAGGATTATTGCCCGGTGGGCAAGGTGGCTTACCGCTTGGATCAGTCAGACGAGCATAGCCAGATACAGAACACCTTCCATGTGTCTCAGCTCCGGAAGTGTCTCACAGACGAGGCCCCTGTCGTTTCTCTGGACGACATCCAGGTGGATGAGAGCCTGAACTACATTGGGAGGCCTGTCGCGATTTCAGATAGGAATACCAAGGTTCTTCGGAATAAGGAAGTGAAGCTAGTGAAGGTGCAATAGCAACATTGAAGGGGCTCTGAGTGGACATGGGAGCTGGAAGCAGAGATGCAAGATCATTACTCAAATTTATTCTCGTCAACAAACTTCAAGTACAAAGTCTACTTCAAGTAGGGGAGATTTGTAACACATGTTCCAAGTATCATTTAATTTTCCAAGTTTTTAGGGTTTTATGCTAGGACTTGACGATTTGGGGAGATCCAACTCGTCGAGTAGAGATCATTTATGAGGACGCGGGATTTAGATCCTACTCGACGAGTCGGAAGGCCCCGACTCAACGAGTAGGCGTTGTAAAGGAAAACCCTAATTTCTTGGATTTGCACCTTATATAATGGACCCAGTCTACCTCCTTTGGCCTCCTTTACCACTTCATTACCCAGAGAAGAAACCCTAGCCGTTCTTTGTTTCTTCTTTGTGCTTGTGAGGCTAAGAAAGTGATTTTGGTGCCTTTTTGTTTAAGTAGTTTGAAAGTTGAGAAATTTGGAATGGGAAGGAGATGGTAGATCCAACATCTATAACGTTTGGGCATCCAAGGTAACAAGCTGTTACCTTGATCATTCTAGTATTAGATGCCATTTTTCTTGGCTTTAAGACCATTTTTAGTATATTTGTGAAGCATTTTGGGTGTTGGGTAAGATTTGGAGTTGTAACTTCATATTTGGACTCCTCTAAGTCCCTAGAGTTATAAAGTCACTAAATTTATCAAGCATTGGCCCTTTTCTTTGGCTAAAACCCCTCCCTTAGCTTGGTTTTGGCATTTAAGAGATTGCATGCACGTAAAGTTTGCAACTTTACATTGAAACCATGCCTTAGGAGGCTAGATCCACAATCTGGAGCTTTGGGGTAGCTTAAAAACGTTCGAACACAAGGACTTAAGAGACTCATCAAGTCCTTTAGCCTAATCGACGAGTCAGTAGGGTTTACCTATTTTCGAGATTCTGAAGTGATTTCTATGAAGGATTCGAGTTTTCGGTCTACATGAGTTTTCAGACTTCTGGAAATTAGGGAACTCGACGAGTTACACAGGTAACTCGGTGAGTTGATGAGTTACTCATGTTACTCGACGAGTTGAGGTCAACATGTACTGTTGACCTTGAGTTTGTCCAGGGTTGACTTTGAGGATAATTATGGTATTTTGGGATAGTGACAAGTTAATCACATGATGATTGTAGGCAATTGAGTTGGAGCAGCGCGTGGGATTTATCTGATCTTAGCTTGTCAGTTCCGCATTCACGAGAGGTGAGTCTTCTCACCATACTAATGGGTCTAAGGCACCAATGCCAATCCATTTTGTGATATATTGTACATTAGTTGATGTAGTGATATGCGGTATGTTAGTTGGTTATATGCTATATATATATATATATACATATATATATATATATATATATATATATATATATATATATATATATATATGATACTTGTAGGGAAGACCATGGGGGGCCCATGGCACTTGGATGTAAGACCATGTGGGGGAGCCCATGGCACTTGGATGTAAGACCATGTGAGGGAGCCCATGGCTATCCAGCTAAAGACCATGGGGGTGGCCATGGCACTTAGTTGTAAGACCATGTACGGGAGCCCATGACATCCTAGAGTAAGAACCTGGGAGGAGCCCACGACATCCTTATATGTTTCTATGCATGGCTTATATGGTTTATGTAACTTTTATAGCAAATATAGATTATGTGATTATGTATATTGTATGGGGCATGCTCTGGGAACTCACTAAGCATTAGCTTATAGTTTATTGATATGTTTCAAGTACTTCTGAGCCTAAGGGAAAGGGCAAGGCTTGATGGTTTAGCATGTACTCTTTGGCATTTGTTTTGATGGGACTCTCTGATATTTAAACAAAAATGTCGATGTTATGGATTTTTGAAAACAATTGTCATTGATATTTCATATGTTACGGAAACGATTTGGTTAATTAAAAATGAAAATTTTCTTTTGAAAATAGGGTCGTTACAATGTAAATTAAGTCTAATATTACTATATGTTTAATACGAGTCAGTCAAATCGCTAGTACGACTCATTCACGAAGTCGTACCATAAGGGGAGTTTAAGAAAGCGACCTATAAAATAACCGCCATTGGGTATCCACTCTTTCCTACCACTCCCTTGTATGGTGGAGGGTCGTTAGCAAAACGGGTTTGATAGGACAACCTAATCTTAATTAACAAGTATAATGACTTATAAAGTAACTAAACATGTTTTTTATTAAATTCCCAATCTTAGTTACTTTAGGAAAAATGTGAACTTGTATGCTAACCCATAAAATTACACATTGCATTTTATGAGTCAGTAGTGGAGTGTGTGTTGTTAACCGAAACACTAATAGGGACGAATAAAGAGTAGCAATGGGTGTCAAAAATTATCATTGATTAATGGAGCGTGTGTGGCTAACCTGCACATTAAAATAAGATGATAAATGACATCGAAAGTACCATGTTAATTTGCATGGTTATTCACATATTGTTTGTGATCCATGGTATCCCAGTCAGAAATGGAAGAGCATAATTGAGATTAAAAATAACATTGAAAAGTTCAATGATTCTCAAAAGATCTAGAAATTTCATTTAAAACTAAATTCGTTAAAATTTTGTTTTTCGATGGTGAAATTGGTAAATCGTCATTACCTACCTTTATATAATTTACAATTAGAGTACAACATCCCTTTTCTAAGTTGTGAATTATTTAGTTGGATCCTAGCCTTGTTATTTCATTTTGGGTGTTATATTGAGGATTATTCTTATCTAACTAAAACTATCTTTCTTCTCTTTCAGATGTCTATTCCAACTAATGCTTCTAGTTCCTCCTTCTCCTCCAACAACAACAATTTCTCTTTGTTGAACATCTGTTTGAAGGTGCAATTGGATGGCACCAACTACAACGACTAGATACGCAACATCAAAATGGTGCTTCGTTTTGAGGACAAGTAATATGTCCTCAAAAAACCATTAGATGAAACTGACTAAGAGACCACCACTCCTGATGATTTGGCCGCCTACAAGAAACACTATAATGATGCCACAAAAGTTGTGTGCGTCATGGTGGCCACAATGACTCCAGAATTGCAAATGCACTATGAGGAATACTAGCCATACGAGATGAACAAGGAGCTGATGGATAAATACCGTAAGCGAGCTCGTCAAGAAAATTACGAGGTGGTAAAGTCCTTCATTGAAATCAAGATGAAGGAAGGTGCGTCTGTTAGTAGCCACGTTCAGAGAATGTTATGATACGTGGACATCCTAATGAAACTCAACATGAATTTGATTAATAGTTGGAAATCGACATAGTGTTGAACTCTCTACCAAGTTGTTATGATCAGTTCATATTGACCTATCATTTGAACAACAATTAAACTACTTTGTCACGGTTGCACAAACTCCTACGAACAGCTGAAGTAGGAATGAAGGGAAAGTGTATTGCCTCCACTCCTACCAGTGCACCTGTTCTAGCCATAGGTAAAGGGAAAGGGGAGAAGAGGAAATTTCTTCCAAAGAAAAACTAGAAGGGAAATTCCGAAGTTGGGTCGTCAAGTACAGGATCCAAAGGAAAATCCAGTTTTGATGTTCCCCCTGTTTCTGATCCAAAGGAGGCCACTTGCTTCTATTAGATTTGACAAGGGGTATTAGAAGCATAGTTGCGCAAAGTACTTATAACACATCAAGGATGGCAAAGTGAAGCCAACCTCGGCAGGTATTTACACTATCTTATCTAATAACTCATCGCATTCTAGTTCTTGGGTCCTTGATATAGGATGTGGGTTTCATATTTGTTCTGATTTGCAAGGGCTAAAAAAGAAGTGAGGATGTGGAGCATGGAAGGTTGAACTTGATCATGGGAATAGGCGATCTTCACTTATCGCCAATATTGGAGTTTATATCTTAGTGCTTAGTAGTGGGTTAGGGTTAGAATTAATAAATTGTTGCTACTCATCAGAGATGACACGAAACATCATTTCGTTTCATGCTTTATTTAAACAAGGTTTTAGATATTCTTTTAATGATGAGAATGGCTCTATTTCTGCTTATAAAAATGGTGTTTTTCATTTTGAAGCTTTACCTTGTGATGGTGTGTATGAAACTATGACGATTGTAGACAATTTAGGAAATAGTATTTTTCAAATTGATTCGCCTAATGGTAGACACGGAATGCTTGTGGCATTGTCGTCTTGGACACGTTAACAAGAAATGCATGGGCCAAATCCAAAAGGATGGATTGTTGGAATCATTTTACTTAAGGTCAGATGATACATGCGAGTCTTGTTTATAAGGAAAGATGACAAAATCACCTTTCACTGGTTCTTGTGAAGGAGGTGAAGGATTTTTGGATCTCATAAAAAATGATGTGTGTGGGCCTTTCATATCTACCACAAGGGATGCAAATCGATTCTATGTGACTTTTACTGATGATTATAACAGATATGGCTATATCTACTTAATCAACCATTATTCAGAAACCTTTGAAAAGTTCAAAGAGTTTAAACATTAAGTCGTGAATCAATTGGGCAGGAAGATAAAGATGCTTAGATCTGATAGAGGCAGTGATTATCTTAGTATCAAGTTCCATGACTACCTCAAGGAATGTGGAATAGCTTTAGAACTGACACATCCTAGAACACCACAACTTAATGGTGTCGCTGAGAGGTGTAATCGTTTTATCTTAGACATGGTTCATTCCATGATGAGTCGACCTTCACTTCCAATCTCATTCTAGGGGTATGCCTTAATGACTGCAACCCACATTCTTAATCTTGTCCCAACAAAAAAATTTGCCAAAACACCTCACAACATGTGGACAGGGAAGGTTCCCTCGTTGGCACATATCAAGGTTTAGGGTTGTGAAGTTTTCGTTAGATGTGAGACTCACGAAAAGCTTGAACCTCAAAGTGAGAGATGTATTTTCATCAGCTACCCACAGAAGTCCTTTGAATATTTTTTCAACATACCTAGTGAGAACATGGTCTTCGTAGAACGAAGGGGAATCTTTTAAGAGAGAGAGAGAGAGAGAGAGAGATCATATGCAAATAGGATAGTGGGAGTACAATTGATCATGAAGAAATTCAAGAGTCAAACAATGAAGGAACTTCTGAAAATGCTAGGGCTCAACCTGAGGAAGAAATTCCAGTTGAACCAATTGACGAGTCATTACCTCTTAGGCATTCCAGTAGATTTAGAATGCCACCTGAATTTTATGGTTTCCATATTACTACAAATGGTCACACGTTCATCAGTGATACTACACTGGTAAATTTAGATGAACCAGCTAACCACAAGGAAACTATGGCAGGCCCTAAATCAGCCAAACAAAAAGAGGCAATGGACAGTGAGATCAATTCCATGTATGACAGTCAAGTTTGGAATTTGATTGATAATGTACCAGGTTGCAAGATAGTTGGGTACAAATGGATCTTCAAGAAGAAAAATGACATGGATGGAAACTTACACATTTTCAAAGCTCGACTGGTTGCGAAGGGATTTACTTAAACCCCAGGGTTTGACTATGATGAGACCTTCTCACCAGTAGCTAAGATAAAATCAATTAATGTAATGCTAGCCATAGTTGTGTTTCATGACTATGAAATTTTGCAGATGGATGTCAAAACCACTTTCCTTAATGGGAAGTTGGTTGAGGATGTTTACATGATTCAGCCAGAGGGTTTTGTGGATGCAAAGTATCCAAATAGAGTGTGTAAGCTTGAGAAATCAATATATGGATTGAAACAAGCTTCTCGCAAATGGAATCTTTGTTTTGACGAGAAAGTCAAAGATTTTGGTTTCTCTAGAAGTGAAGATGAATCTTGTGTATATGTCAAAGCTAATGGGAGTATTGTAACCTTCCTGGTTTTGTATGTTGATGACATACTTCTTATATAAAACGAACATTCCAACTTTGAAAGAGGTTAAGTATTGGCTTGGAAAGTGTTTCTCTATAAAGGATCTAGGAGAGGCTGCATATATTCTAGGGATAAGGATTTTGAGAGACAAGAGTAAAACACTAATTGGAAAAGGTACTGAAGCGTATTAGTATGGAGAATTCCAAGAAAGGAGAACTACCTATATAGAGTAATACCAAATTGAGTAAGACTTAGAGCCTGAGTACTGATGAAAAAATAGTAGAAATGAATAGAGTTCCATATGCTTCCGTCATTGGATCTATCATTTATATGCTATGACATGTACTCACTCTGATGTGGCTTTTTCTTTGAGCATGGTCAGTTGATATCTGGGAAATCCAGGTAGAGCTCACTGGATAGCAGTTAAGAATATTCTCAAGTATCTGCGAAGAACAATGAACTGGGTCCTTGTGCTTGGTGGCAGTGATAACTTAAGAGTAACTGGGTACAGTCACACCAAATTTCAGACATATAGCGACAACTTCCATTCTCAATCTGGTTGGGTGTTCACCCATAATAGTGGAGCGGTAACCAGTAAAAGTTCTAAACAGGAGACTATGGCTGATTCTACTTGTGAATCAGAGTGCATAGCGACAAGAGAAGCATCAAAGGAAGCCATTTTGGTTGAAGAACTTCATCGGAGATCTTGGAGTTGTTCCAGCCATCAAGGATCAACGGAGATTTTTTATGATAATGAAGGGGTGGTTGCTTTAACAAAGGAACCAATAGATTATGGTAGATCAAGACACATCGACAGAAAATACCATTTCATCAAACATAGAGTAGAAGAAGGTCACCTCATTGTGAAGAGGGTATCGTCATAAGAGAATCCTGCAGATCCCTGACAAAGGGTCTAAGTAGGGTCAAGCACGCACAACATACTAGGAGCATTGGTCTGAAGGATGATGTTAGTTTTAGAAGTTAGATAGTTAGTTTTGAATCATGTAACGAAATAAATGTTATTGACTTTTTGTGATCAAATAATGAAGATTTATTTATGAGTTGGATTACTACCTTCTGTCTATTATTTATTTTGTGTTTCATTTTTGCTTGTTTTACTTCCCTAATAATTTGTTTATTCAAATATACACATTCGATCATACTTTTGGAAGTAAGTAATAAATCAAGACTGTCATGAATTAGATCCTAGATTGTCTAAAGGGTTTTGGACATGGAAATAGTGTTGTTGCAATATTCCTGAGTACTTTGAAATGGAGATTTAAGTATTGGATTAACCCACACTCAGATAATTACTTCATGGAATTTATCACGAGTAATTCTGAGACAATTATATCTTATAATCTTTAAACAGAGATATATGAGTTGTTGTTTACGAGTTGGTTGTGCATTGATGATATCTAAACGCATCAGTAACATGATGTTATAAAATTTATTGTTGTGCATAATTTGATGAGTAAATAGTGCAAGCATATAAGTCAAAGTTTTTCTGTTCCTTTTTACCCTTAGAGGGTAAAAGTGGTATCTTTAGACCCTCGATGATTTGGTGTTAACTTATAGTGTCGGGCCCGACCATGACTAAATTAAAGTGTTCCATTAGTAGTTCTTTGTCATTACAAATCAAAAACCAGGAAACAAAGTTTTGGACAATAAGAATTATTGTGTTCCATGTCATTAGTCCGGTTGATATCTTGCAGAACGGAGAATTGTATGATCACTTATCTTAGGACACGTAATTAACTAGGTTAGAGTTCGACAACAACTTTTGAAGCTACAATTTGTTGATCAGTTTTAGAAGAATATACTGGAAATTGTAGTTATTAGACTTATCCAATTGGGAGACTGTTGGAATTAGGTGTCTAAGCCCATAACTAAATCGATATATACTTGAATTGATAGTAGCACAGTCCTTTTGGGTTGCCCTGAAAACTAGCAATTAGACGGAATGATTTTTGGAGAGAGCTGTTGATTTATTATTTGATTAATAAATCGAAATAAATAATTTGATAATATATTATGAGAATAACATATTAATTATAAATAGTGACACTTAATTAATATTTAATCAGAAATTAATTGGAATTAATTTTGGGATTGAAAGAATTAATTAAATGTGCAGGGATTGAAGTGCAATTGTTCCATAGTTGAGTTGTAACACCCTGATTTTTGGTAAGTTTCCCTTTTCCCCTGACACTTTTAAATTGTGCATTTTTGCCCTTGCAGCTAGTACGCGATGCGTACCCATATGGTACGCTTGGCATTCTGGCTAGAGAGCGGACCGGGACTTCAAGAGCGTATGTGGGGCGTACGCCATGGTACGCTGGGTGTACGCCTGGGTTCAGAAAAACCCTAATGTGGGTTCTTGCACCCTATAAATTAATCCTTAACTTTTAGACTTCGCCTCATTTCATGTCTCTCACCCACCAGAAAACCCTAAACGTCCCTTTTAGCCTCACATCTTGCATCTTGAGCTTTTGAAGTATGTTGGTGTGTTTTTGGTCCATCTTTGAAGAACCCTAGACGGAAGTGAAGTCTATAGCTTGGTGGGATATTGTAGATCTAGAACCTCTACCTATTTTGAAAGAATTTTGAGGTATCAAGTTCTTATATTGATGCTACTAGCTTAGATCTCTTTTGGAGTCAGTTTGTTATGTTTTAAGCCATGGTTGAGTGGATGATTGGACTATGACGTCCCAAAGGACTTGTCCTTTCAGATCTAGGCTTTCCATTGCCCCCTCATACATAAAGGTGCTATCTTTATGAAGTTAAGAGTCTCATGCAAACATTATGTCATGTGTTAAGCCCTTCTTGAGCTAAAGAGCCTTGTTTGGCCTTGCATGAATGTAAAGTTAGCAACTTTACGTGTTTTCTCAACCTAATAAGGTCGGATCTCCATTTTGGGGTGTTATCTTATGGTATTAAGAACTTAATGCGAGAATGGGCTTAGCAGGGGAGTACGTTGGACGTACCAGCCGGTAGGCACAACATACAAGCCTCATTGTATGTACGCTAAGTGTACAACTGGGTACTCCCCGTGTACTCAGTTTGTGGGCTTGCGGTTTTAGGCTTTTCGAGGGGGCTACCTCTTTGGGTTCAGATACTTGGACTCTCATTGGACTTCTTGATATGAGTGTTATTGGGCTGATTGGAGAAGTTGGACCCTAGTATAAGGCCTAATAAGGAGTCGGGCCTAATTTGGAAAATTAGGCAAATTATGGGCTTTGGAATAATTTGGGCCTTTTGGATCAAAGATTTGGACTTGGGTCTTGACCCAACTAGGGAAAAGGGTAAATGGGCGTTTACCCTAAGTTTGGATCCTTAGTCAAGAATAATCTTCCAATTGTCAATTTGATGTTTGTTTGCGGTGATAGCTCGGGATTTTCCGTGAGTCATCAGTCGGGGATTTCAGTGTAGCTTGACATTTAAGATGTGAGTTTTCCTTACTGTACTTTTGGGTCAAAGGCACCAAGTCCGGCCCTTTAGATTTGATATCCTGTTGTGCATGCTATAGTGTTGTAGTAATATGTTAAGTCAGTATCCTGGTATTTGGGATGTTGCTATGCTTAGTGATCTGTGAGATCTTTTGTCTTTTTGCTAATTGGTTAGTAGTATGTTTATCTGTATTATGTGCACATGATTGGTTGGTGGTTGAGGCTTCACTGGTTTGTGCATAAGAAAACAGGCCAAGGCAATCCAAGTTAATAGTTGAGGGCCTAGGGTATTGCATCCCAAGGATGATTGGACCCATAGTATGTTGGCATTCTAACCCGATGGTTAAGGGGCTTGGTGTATTCCATTCTGAGGATGATTGGACTAGGGTATTGCAACCCGATGGTTGATTGGGCCCATAGTATGATGTTATTATTTTTCGTGTTATTTGTTATGTATCAGTATTTTGTAGGAACTCACTAAGCTTTGGCCTTATAGTTTTGGATTGTGTTTCAGGTAACTCAGAGAATCGCAGGAAGGAGAAGGCAGGATCGTGCACTTCCTCATGTTTTATTTATGATTTTGGGATTTATCTGATGTTGAAATATATTTTGGAAACAATTTGTAAACAATGATGGTTTTAGGTTTATTTAAAAAGTTTAAAATTGTCAAGAATTTTATTTATGTTACATGTCGGTATCAGAGCCTAGGTTTGAGTGAATTGGAGGAACACTTGTGAGAATCCATATCAAACTAAGGAAAAGATTTTCAAAATGGTTTTTAAAATACTCAAGGAGGTTGCGATGTGTATGATTAGTCGTAGCCAGTAAGTAGACCCCAAAATACCATACTGTTATTTTGTATTGTGATATGCTAGAACATCATGCTAGTGATAGGCTAGGGATCTTCAGGAATTACATGATAGAACTGTCTGATTATATGATGCCAGATAGCCTAGGACCTTTCTTTTATGTAAGTGTCATCATTATTATAGTTGCTTAGTGTATGCATCATGGTTATATATAACTAAGATCTTATAGCCTGAGAATGTTTGGTTTGGCCTTATTTCATGTTCTTTTTTTATGAAGGGCTTAGGGTAGGATCAATATTCGAATGTCTATAGGGTCCAATGTTATGTATGGCTAGCAAACACGAGTGTTGCAGCTTTGGTGGAAGTTTCATGGATGAGTTGTGTGGGGTCTGCCGGCTAGTCGTGAGATGTTTAGCCTTTCCTTTAGGGAGTGAGGATTGAGTGTTAAGCTATGTTTTTGAGTATTGTTAGGGCATTGTGATGATATTTGAGAAAAATACGAGTAGGTGTGGAAGGTAGTATGGGCCCGTACTATAGAAAGCACAGGACCTGTACGCGTAGCAAGGAAGTCACAACCCTTAGGGATTGGTTGGGAGTTAGTTCCCCGTTTTGATATGTGGATTATTTTATATCTTCTTGGTGTATTTTCAATATGGTGACTACGAGTCGAGTTGAGATCGGATCCAGGTTAGGATCAGGAGCTAGCAGTCAGGGTGGGACAGGATTGTCAAAGGACCGCGTCAGGGAGATCATCCGCGAGGAGGTGGTTACTATTGTCTGGGGTCAGATTTCGGAGATGTTTGGGTCTATCAAGACCGCGATGATGGAATTCTTTGATGGCCGCTATGCAGCCATTGCTGAGACATCTACCATTATGAGTTTGTGGTGATGCCCTTTGGGCTCACCAATGCTCCTGCCGCGTTCATGGACCTCATGAACCGCATGTGTAAGCCGATGTTAGACCGGTCGATGATAGTGTTTATTGATGATATCTTGGTTTATTCCAAGACGCAGAAGGAGCACGAGGAGCATCTGCGAGAGGTTCTGGAGACCTTGAGGAGGGAGAACTTGTATGCTAAGTTCTCCAAGTGTGAGTTTTGGTTGCGCGAGGTGTAGTTTCTTGGGCACCTTGTCAACCAGAACGAGATTTTAGTAGATCCAGCCAAGGTGGAGGCCATGATGAGGCGGGAGCTCCCGAAGTCTCCATCTGAGATTTGGAGTTTACTAGGATTAGCCGGCTACTATCGGAGATTCATCCAGGATTTCTCCAAGATAGTCGTGCCCTTGACCAGACTAACAAGGAAGGCTGTGGTTTTCCATTGGGGGCCTGAGCAACAGGCTGCATTTGAGACTTTGAGGCAACGATTGTGTGAGGCGCCAATCTTAGCCCTACTGGAGGGCATGGATGATTTTGTTGTGTACTGCGATGCGTCCATCTCTGGTTTGGGAGCAGTATTGATGCAAAGAGGGCATGTCATTGCTTACGCTTCGAGGCAGTTGAAGCCTCACAAGGAGAACTACCCAACACATGATTTGGAGTTGGGGGTTGTTCTTTTCTCCCTCAAGATTTGGCATCATTACCTCTATGGGGTCCGGTATACCATCTACATGAACCACAAAAGCTTGAGGTACCTCATGGATCAGTCGAATCTAAACATGAGGCAGCGTCAGTAGTTGGACATGGTGAAGGACTACGATTGCGAGATCCTTTACCATCCGGGGAAGGCCAATGTGGTGGCCGATGCGCTCAGCCGCAAGGCAGCACCGATTAGGGATATCTGTTTGAGGATGACAGTGGTAACTCCGCTGTTGGAGCGGATTTGGGAGGCCCAACAGGAGGCCATGAACGAGGAACATAGGAAGAGCGAGCGGATAGTGAGGCAGGTTTCCTCCTTCGACTATGACAGTCGGGGATTACTGACACTACACCGTAGGGTGTGGCTGTCGTACCACGGGGGATCGCGCCAGGTTCTGATGGAGAAGGTTCACAAATCTCGATTCTCCATTCATCCCGGGGCGACGAAGATGTATAGGGATCTTCGTCTAAACTATTGGTGGCCCTACATGAAGCGGGATGTGGCATGGTACGTGGAGCGGTACTTGACCTGCAGGAAGGTCAAGGCCGAGCATCAGAGACCTCACGGCAAGACGAAGCCGTTGGATATTCCGCTGTGGAAATGGGAAGACATCACGATGGATTTTATAACAAAGCTTCCCAGGACCGCGCGGGGAGTGGATTCGATATGGGTCATCGTCGATCGATTGACCAAGAGCGCCCATTTTATCCCAATTCAGGAGAGTATCTCGGCCGAGAAGTTGACCGACATCTATATCTGGGAGGTGGTGGCGCGGCACGGGGTGCCAATTTCTGTGATTTCAAACAGGGATGTGCGGTTCACTTTCAGGTTTTGGAAGAATTTTCATGACGATCTGGGTACTCGTCTTCATTTTAGCACAACCTTTCACCCGCAGACGGATGGTTAGAGCGAGCGGACCATCCAGACTCTGGAGGATATGCTACGAGCATGCGTGTTGGACTTCGGAGGTAGTTGGGATACCTACCTTCCGTTGGCAGAATTCTCCTACAACAATAGTTATCATGTGAGTATTGACCGCCCTCCCTTTGAGATGCTGTATGGGAGAAGGTGCAGGATCCCGATATGTTGGGGCGAGGTTGGACAGAGAGTAATGGGGAGCACTGAAGTTGTGCTCAAGATGACAAAGAAGATTCAACAGGTTCGAAGCAGGCTTCAGACTGCTCAGAGTCGGCAGAAAAGCTATGCCGATAAGCGTCGATCAGACCTAGAGTTCTAGGTCGGGGATATGGTTCTCCTGAAGGTTTCGCCATGGAATGGCGTTATCTGATTCAGGAAACGGGGCAAGTTGGGCCCCAGGTACATTGGGTGATTCAGGTTTATAGCTCGGGTGGGCAAGGTGGCGTATAGGCTGGATCTGCCAGCCGAGCTCAGTCAGATACACAACACTTTCCATGTTTCTAAGCAGCGAAAGTGCCTGGTGGATGACTCAGCAGTAGTGCCCCTAGAGGACATTCAGGTTGATGATAGCCTGAATTACATCGAGCGGCCGGTGGTAATCCTCGACCGGAAATCAAAGGATTTGAGGAACAAGAGGGTGGAGCTCGTAAAGGTGCAATGGCAGCACCGGAAGGGCTTATAATGGACTTGGGAGCCGATGAACAAGATGATGGAGCATTACCTAGAGCTGTTTCAGGAGCGAGCAGCAGACTTCGAGGACGAAGTCTGAAATGAGTAGGGGAGATTTGTAGCACCTGGTTCTTGGTACGTATTCCTTTTATTTTTATATCGAAGTGTTTTGCATTTTTGGCCTTGGACTCGGCGAGTCGAAGGACCAACTCGCAGAGTAGAAGCGGGACAGCACGCAGGACTTAAGTGATGGACTCGACAAGTCGAGTCCCGGACTCGACGAGTAGGCCCTGGCTAGACAAAAACCCAAATCTGAGGGTTTGCACCCAATTTAAGCAACCTTATGCAGCCTCCATCGTCCCTTATGCACCCAGAAACCCTCTATAGAAAACCCTAGCCGTTGTTTAATCAATCTAAGTCATTTTGGTGGATTTTCGTGTTGGTGATCTTAAGAAGGGAGGAGAAGAGTTTGAGGAAACAAGAGGAGACCAGAGGGGTTCGAGTTTGTTCTTCATTTTCAGTCTTCGGAAGGTATAAAGTTTCTAACTTGCTTGTTCAAATTGCTAGACCCCATTTTGTGTAGATTTAGGGCTTTTATAAGCCATTTTAGGTAGCCAACCATTAATGGAAGCATGGTTGGGGACAAGGCTTCGGATCTAGGATCTTTGAGGGGTCCCAAGGGAGAAAGTGCGTGCGTTTCCACCCAAAGAAGACTCAATGCAACCCAAGAGCTTGTTTTAGGGCCTTTTGGACTCAAAGTCACATGCATGCACGTAAAGTTTGTAACTTTACGTGCTAGAACGATTGTAGGAGCTTAGATCTACCCTTTGGTCATGAGCTGTTCATCAGAAGTCGAGGATTTAGGATGTGGACGTGACCAACTCGGCGAGTCTATTCTTGGGACTCGACGAGTCCAAGGCTTTGAGTCCCATATCTGTTGAGGGTCAAAAGAACCCAGTTGGGTGTTACGAAGGGTTGTAGCAGGACAGAAAGAGTGACCCAATGCATTGGACTTAGTGATGGAACTGGAGTTCATGGGACTCGACGAGTGCTAGAACAGACTTGGCGAGTCCAAGGCAATATTTTTGTGTTTAAAGATGAACTCGACGAGTTGTTCATACAACTCGACGAGTCAAGGTCAGGACTTGTTCATCAGATGAAGGTGAACTCTACGAGTGTTCATACAACTTGGCGAGTTGCATGAGTTTCAGACGATGTTAATATGAGAGAGGAACTTGTCAAGTCGATGCCGAACTCGATGAGTCGAGATGTGGTTAAGGACGAGTAAAGTGTGTGGGAATCGACGAGTTGACAACTCAATTCGGCGAGTCGGGTCAACTTGAAGTTGACTTTGACTGGACTTGGACTGACCCTGTTTAGGGTTGTATGTGATGTGTGTTGACTTGAAGGTTGTCGTGCAGGGATCGAGGATTCATAGGGAGTCGACTTGTGCGCTGAGGATAATTCAAACACTGCATGACAATGAGGTGAGTTACCTTCCAGTAGGGGTGGGTCTACAGCCACAATGTCGGACCAACAAAAAGGGGGTACCTAGAAGATTATTGTCTTTGTGATAATTATCTTGTTTTGGTTATTGTTTCGATTATGAGATTTAACTCTATGACATGTTATGTGTGTAGTAGGGATTAGTTTCCCTGACAGTGGTCCTTAGGACCTAGGGGTAGGTCAGTAACCAGATATGTCTGACTGTATGCTTATATCTGTTGTTGCATGCTAGTGGTAGGGGTGAAATAGTCCCCAATTACCGATTGAAAGATACCGATGATGACTATTGGTTGAAAGATAACGATGATGGTTACCGGTTGAAAGATACCGATGAAGGTTACTAGTTGAAAGATACCGACGATATTGTATGGTATGTGGTATGATGGGGGAACTCACTAAGCTTTGTGCTTAGAGTTTCGGTTTTGGACTCAGGTACCTCTTCGTCGAAAGGGGAAGGAGTCGGCGGGGTAGCAGCGCATCACAAACACACGGTTTCCGCATTGAGTTTATGGGACTGTACTTAGATTTTTATTACTTTTGATGTTATGGTTTGGGACAGAACATTATGATTTTGTAATGTGATTTTTTATCGACAATGTTTTTGGTAAAATGTTTATTACATATAGTAGTTCAAAAATGAAATTTCCGAGCTTGAATTTTGGGTCCTTACATTGAGAGAGCTATGTTTTGCCCTGAGTTTGTTGCATCTGAGCAGGCTCAGATGACCCATTACTTGAGCATGCTCAAGAAAAAGATCAAGCAATTTGTTTCTACGCAATGCTATGGTTCATTGTTGGAGATGTAGGAGGCCGCCATGCGGCGTGAGATTGTGATTGAGTTGTAGACTCAAGAGTTGACACCGGTCACGGCGCAGTCGCAGCCTGTGCCGAAGTGGTTTAGGGCCATTAACTCCAGATCGGGGAGTCAGAGCAGTCGCACTTGTTGGAAGTTTGGCAAGGTGCATAATGGAGTTTTTCGGTCTTCTTCAGGTTGCCACAAATGTGGCAAGTAGGGCCATATTTTAAGGGATTGTCGGCAGTAGACTCCAGCTTCTAATGTTAGAATTTGTTACCATTGTGATCAGGTGGGCCATATGAAGGCCCAGTATCCCTTGCTAGGTGCCAAACTGGTGTAGGCTCTAGCGTTGGATACTTTGGGGATCACCGACGGGATTCAGGGCATGGCGGAGACCCCAAGTGCTCGCTGTCGCGCTTTCCAACTTATTGTCGAGGAAGCCAGGGCAGCACCGGATGTTATGACTAGTATGTTTCTATCCCTTACCTTATTGATTATGTTTGTTTTATGTTCATATGTTTGTACCTTTGGTAGGTACATTTATAGTGAACTGCTTGCCTGCTTTAGTGTTATTTGACTCGGGTGCGAGTCGGTCCTTTGTTTCTCAGTCTTTTAGTAGGTAGTTTTCATTGCCCGTAGGGTAGTTGGAGTGTCCGTTGCACATTTCTATCACCAACGAACACGAGGTTTCTACTTCTTCGGTTTATTAGGATTATGTTCTAGAGAAATTTGGAGTATCCTTCCCGATCGATTTGATTCCTATTCCCATGGGGGATGTATGTGTGATAGTGGGTATGGATTGACTAAGCCGTTTCGTTGCCATGATCGACTGTGAGGTTTAGCACGTGGTAGGTCGAACACCAAGTGGGGGAGAACTGGTTATTTATCGAGAGGGCACCATGTTCGGTTTGGGGTTTTGTTCGGTAGCTAGGGCTCGGCAGTATATTCAACACGTGTGTGCATGTTATTTGGCTTATGTGTTGGACACGCTGGTTGGGGATCAAGTGTCAGTTGCTGATGTTCCGATTGTCAGGGAGTTCGCTGATGTATTCCCAGAGGAGTTACCCGGTGTGCCTCCAGAGAGGCAGGTTGAGTTCAGGATTGACCTCGTGCCAGGTGCGGCCTCGATTGCTAGGGCATCGTACTGCTTGCCGCCTCTTGAGATGCAGGAGTTGTCATCTCAGCTGCAGGATTATCGGGAGTTAAACAAGTTAACGGTAAAGAACCGTTATCCCCTTCCTTGGATTGATGATCTCCTTGATCAGTTTTCAGGGAGCATCTTGGTTCTCCAAGATTGATCCGAAGTCTGGGTAACATCAGGTCAGGGTGAGGGAGGAGGACGTGGAGAAGACCGTGTTCCGAACTCGTCTTGGGCATTACGAGTTCATGGTGATTCCATTTGGGGTCACCAATGCACCTGCGATTGGATGAATTGGGTATGTATGTCAATGCTTGATCATTCGATTATCGTATTTATAGATGATATCTTGGTATATTCCAAGACCCGAGAGCAACATGAGCAGCATCATCGCGAGCTTCTGGGGATTTTGAGGCGATAACGGTTTTATACAAAGTTCTCAAAATGCGAGTCTTGGTTGCAAGAGGTTCAGTTCCTTGGACACCTCATTAACCAGGATGGGATTTTGGTCGACCCGACAAAAATCAAGGCAGTGATGCAGTGGGAGGTTCTGAAATCTCACTCAGATATCAGGAGTTTCTTGGGTTTGGCACGGTACTACCAGATATTTATTCAGGATTTCTCCAAGATTACGGTCCCCCTCACTCGTCTGACGAAGAAGAGGTGAATTTACGGTGGGGCCCTGAGCAGTTGACTGCATTTGAGACCCTTCGACAGAGACTTTGTGAGGCCCCAGTTTTCACCCTCCCTGAGGGAGTCGAGGATTTTGTGGTTTTCTGTGATGTATCCATTACTGGATTAAGGGTAATTCTCATGCAGAGGGGGTGGGTGATAGCTTATGCTTCGTGGCAGCTGAAGTCGCATGAGACAAAATATTCCACACATGATCTTGAGTTGGGGCGGTGGTTTTCACCCTCAAGATTTGGAGACATTACCTTTTTGGGGTCCGTTGCACTATCTACACATATCAAAAGAGTTTCAGGAATATTATGGATTAGCCGAACCTGAACATGAGGCAGCGCATGTGGATGGATGTGGTCAAGGATTATGACTGCGAGATCCTTTACCATCTGGGTAAAGCGAATGTGGTGGCGGATGCCTTGAGCTGCAAGTCATATGGACCCACGGTTAGGGTGCCATGTATGAGGATAACTGTGGATTCTCCACTCGTGAGGTTGATTAGAGAGGCCCAAGACGAGGGTGCACAGGAAGAAAATTGGAAGATTGAGAGGATCAGGGGCGAGATCAGTAGGTTTGTTCTGGATAGTTGTGGTTTGTTGACCCGGTACGGTCGAGTATAGGTTCCTATGTCTGGTGGGATCAGACAAATTCTGTTGGAAGAGGCTCATAAACCTCATTTTTCTATCCATCTGGGGGCCACCAAGATGTAACAGGATCTATGTTTGAGCTATTGGTGGTCGTGGATGAAGAGAGAGATCGTTTGGTACGTTAAGAGGTGCTTGACCTGCAGGATGGTCACGACCGAGCATCAGAGGCCGCATGGCAAGCTGCAACCTTTAAAGGTTCCCATGTGGAAATGGGAGCATATTTCGATGGATTTCATCACCAAGTTATCGAAGACAACAAAGGGTTTTGATTCTATTTGGTTCATCGTGGATCAATTGACCAAGAGTGCCCACTTCCTGGCAATTTGGGAGAGCTTGTCAGCCGAGAAATTGGCCGATGTGTATATTCACGAGATCGTTGCTCACCATGGGGTTCCGGTATTCATTGTTTCAGACTGTGATGTTTGGTTGAACTCCCGTTTTTGGCATAAGTTCCATGATGAACTGGGCATGACGCCGTATTTCAGCACAACTTATCATCCGCAAACCGATGGCTAGAGTGAGCGGACCATTTAGACTCTCAAAGATATGTTGTGTGCACATGTCATTGATTTTGGTGGGAGCTATGACTCCTACCTATCTCTTGCAGAGTTCTCCTACAACAATAGTTTCCACTTCAGCATTGGCGCTCCACCTTTTGAGCTTTCGTATAGGCGGAGATGTTGCACCCAAGTTTGTTGAGGCGAGGTTGGTAACAGGGTCATGGGTCAGACAGAGAAGCTTCTTCAGACCACAGAGATGATTCAACAGATCAGACAGAGAGTACAGACTGCTCAGAGTCGGCAGAAAAGCTATGCCGACCGGAGCCGATCTGAATTGGAGTTCCAAGTCGGTGACATGGTGTTGCGGAAAATCTTGCCTTGGAAAGGCGTGATTCGCTTTTGGAAGAAGGGGAAGTTGGGCCCCCGATATATTGGACCATTCTAGATTATTGGCAAGGTTGCCTATAGATTAGACCTTCCGAAGGAACTCAGTCAAATCCATAGTGCTTTCCATGTTTCGTAGATGCATAAGTGCATGTCGGACGAGGATGTGGTCATGTCATTGGACACTTAGATGACATTCAGGTTGATGAGTGTGTGACCTATGTCGAGAGGCTCATAGCCATTCTGGAGAAGAAAGTGAAGGTTTTGCAAAACAAGGAAGTACCTATGTTAAAGGTACGTTGGCAGCATTGTAGGGGATTTGAGTGGACCTGCGAGCCAAAGGCTGAGATGTGGGAGCATTACCCGAAACTATTCGTTGCAGTGAACTTCGAGGATGAAGTTTGAGTTGTGTGGGGGAGATTTATAACACCTCGATTTTTTGTAAGTTTCCCTTTTTCCCCTTAAACTTTTAAATTGTGCATTTTGGCCCTTGCAACTAGTACGTGGGGCGTTCCCATATGGTACACTTAGTATACTAGCTAGAGAGTGGATCGGGACTTCAGGAGCAATGTTGGTCGTACGCGTGGATTCAGAAAAATCCTAATGTGGGTTGTTGCACCCTATAAATTCATCCTTAACTTTTATAATTGGCCTCGTTTAATGTCCCTCACTCTCCAGAAAACCCTAAACGTCCCTTTTAGCCTCCCATCTTGCATCTTGAGCTTTTGAAGTAAGTTGGTGTGTTTTTGGTCCAACTTTGAAGAACCCTAGAAGGAAGTGAAGTCTATAGCTTTGTGGGATATTGGAGATCCAGAACCTCTACCTATTTTCAAGAATTTTGAGGTATTAAGTTCTTATCTTGAATGCTAGTAACTTAGATCTCTGTTTGGGTCAATTTGTTATGTTTTAGGCCATTGTTTGCACTAGGACGTCCCAAAGGACTTGTCCTTTCAGATCTAGGCTTTATATGGCGCCCTCATGCATGAAGGTGCTATCTTTATGAAGTTAAGAGTCTCATGAAATCATTAAGTCATGTGTTAAGCCCTATTTGAGCGAAAGAGCCATGTTTAGCCTTGCAGGAATGTAAAGTTAGCAACTTACATGTTTTCTTAGCTCAATAAGGCCAGATATCCATTTTGGGGTGTTATCTTAATGTATTAAGAACTTAATGGGAGAATGGGCTTAGCAGGGGAGTACGTTGGGCGTACCAGCCGATATACACAACGTACAAGCCTAATTGCATGTACGCCAAGCGTACAGTTAGGTACCCCTCGTATACTCATTCTGTGGGCTTATGGTTTTCGGCTTTTTGAGTGGGTTGCCTTTTTGGGTTTAGATACTTAGACTATCGGTGGAATTCTGGATATGAGTGTTATTGGGTATATTGGAGAAGTTGGACCTTAGGATAAGGCCCAATAAGGAGTTGGGCCTAATTTTGAAAATTAGGCCAATTATGGGCTTTGGAATAATTTGGGCCGTTTGGATCAAAGATTTGGACTTGGTCCTTGATCCAACTAGGGAAAAGGGTAAATGGGCATTTACCCTAAGTTTGGATCCTTAGTCAAGAATAGTCTTCCAATTGTCAAATGGATGTTTGTTTTGCTGTGATAGCTTGGATTTTCTGTAAGTCAGCAGTCAGGGATTTCAGTGCAGCTTGACATTTGAGAGGTGAGTTTTCCTCACTATACTTTCGAGTCGAAGGCACCAAGGCCGGACCATTGGATTTGATATCCTATTGTGCATGCTATAATGTTGTAGTAATATGTTAAGTCAATATCCTGGTATTCAGGATGTTGTTATGCTTAGTGATTTGTCTGTCTTTTTGTTGGCTAGTTAGTAGTATGTTTTTCTGTATTATGTGCACATGATTGGTTGGTGTTTGAGGCTTCACTACTTTGTGCGTAAGACAACATGCCAAGGCATTCCAACCCAATGGTTGAGGGCCTAGGGTATTCCATTCCGGGGATGATTGGACCCATAATATGTTGGCAGTCAAACCCAATGGTGAGGGGCCCGGGGTATTCCGTCTCGAGGATGATTGGACCCATAGTATGTTGGCATTCCGACCCGATAGTTGAGGGGTCTGGGGTATTTCAACCCGATGGTTTATTGGGCCCATAGTAGGCAGTTATTATATTTTGTGCTATTTTTATGTATTGGTATTGGGGGAACTCACTAAGCTTCGGGCTTACAGTTTTGGATTATGTTTCAGGCACCTCAGAGGATTTTGGGAAGGCGAAGGCATGATCGTGTGCCTCCTCAGGTTTTATTTATGATTTTGGGATTTATCTGATGTTTAAATATATTTTTGAAACAATCTGTAAACAATGATGGTTTTGGGTTTATTTAAAAAGTTTAAAATTTTCAAGAATTTTATGAATGTTACATGAGCAAGTGGCAATCTAGAACCCTCCATAAGGCTTGGACGGTTTCTTAGAGCCTAAGGGATTCTAGAATAATCCCTGGTGGATAAATAGGAAGGTGGATAATTACCCGGTTTAAGATAGTCTTGGATTGGGCTTATCTAGGGTTTCCTGAATGCACTATAAATAGAGTCATAACCCTAAGAATTTCAGCTACTCATTCTTTTGAAGAGATAGCCGCAATTTCTAGCCTCCTTCCTCTCTCTCAATGATCTTCCTTTTCTAGTGTTGGGTGTGAACTATTAGAGGCGTGACATTTGTGACGCTTGCTCTTAAGGCTTCAACAACATAAGGATTTTATTGTTATTACTAAATAGCAATCAAGGTATGTTTCTCTTAACCCTATTTGTAATTTTTGAAAATATGATAGTGCTATAGGGTTTCTAGTTTTGTTGTCAAAGTTGTATGTTCAATTCGAGAAAACGTAAATCAAGCATGTGACATCCCCATTTTCACGGCCAGAGAAGACCGATTTTGTTTATGCTTTATAAAAATCAGAGTACCTCTTTTAATAAAAATGTTGCGGAATGTGTTCCCAGTTAAACATGATAAACACGTTATCAAAGCATTTCCAAAGAGAAATATTTTTATTCATTTTAACACATTTGGGATGTCATCGTCAATACAGAAACATAAGCATAAACAGAACTTACATTCATTATAACTAGTGATTTATATCCCCTTAATCTCTTAGTGTAATGTGACTTCATATCAACACCTGTGATATACATAAACTGAGTGGGTCAGGTTGGGAAACCTGGTGAGTACATAGGGTTTTCAACCCACAATAAATAAGTTTATTAACTTTATCAAACCAAACAAACCCGATTACCCATTCCCGTTATCCTCACTTTACATCCCTAAAACATCTAACACAAGGGACCTAGTCTAAGGACTTCCATCGGGGTGACAACACATGCTTCAGGGTTTCCTAAAAAATTCATTTCAAATAAGGCAACCATGTGGGGGATGGAGTATTGTTGGTGAGCACACACTTCAAATAAACACCTACAGGTTGCGAGCCTGCTAGCGTTCCACTGGACAGTCTAGAATAGTCCATGGTCGTAATCTATACTCCGCTAGATGACTGGATCATCAATAACATATATATCGAGGCCTCTCATTATTTTATTTGGTCACACAGTAACTATTACATCTACCCATGTTTTACCCAACACATTTTGTACATATAAAATACATATACAGTTTAAATCATTTAAAATGTGTATAAAAATATTTCACCCAGCATAGACAGCAAGTAATCAGACAATATGAACACATAACACGTAATTTATATTAAATACTTCATATCTATGTTTAATATGAAAGGGACCATGCACTCACTTGAAAAGGTGGTGATTCCGAACTCAGACAGCGCTTCGCTTCTTAAAAATAATTTCCTTCGACGAAACCTAGTATTATTACCACTAGAGTTTAGTCTATTATTCGCCGAGACTAATTAATAGTCTAGCTATTATTACTATTATATAAGCGTTAAACAATACTTATATAACCCATAATAATAGCCCAAGTACTTATTATAAGTTCCTAATCACGTTACTATAATTAAATAAAAGCTATCTTAAAAATAACGTAGGCGTAACTCACTTACAACGGGTTTTATAGAAAATTGGGCTTTGCGTGGAGTAGCGTTCCCGAGCACTCCGGAGCTTCTGACTCGTCCTAGGGAGGTTCCCTAGGCTTTTCGGGGGGTTTCAGGGCTAGAGAGAGGTTCTAGAGAGAAAGTAAAGAGAAGAAAGAATGGGAAAGGTGTGAAGAAAATGAGGTTGGGAGAGATTCTATTTATAGTGTGAAATATGGCTGAACTTGCTGCCACATGTCACCATCTGGTGGCAAAACTTGGGGAGAAAGCAATGGCCAAGATTGTGTCACCTCACCCATTTTCGCACAGCACACTTCCGACTTCTAAAATCCATAAATTTCACATACGAGCTCTGTTTTTGACGTTCTTTATATCCACGCGTAGGTAAAAATAAGATCTACAACTTTAATTTTGACTCTGTCAACTAATTCTCGACCGATCTTAAATTTAACAATACGAGGAGATTATATTGTTAAATGTCCACGTAAAATTCATAACTTTTACATACGGACTTTGTTTTCGTCTGTATTTTTAACGTTGAGTTCCTATTAACGAGATCTTCAATTCTCATTTAGGTTGCGTAGGCCAAAAATCGCTCGATCTAAAATTCGAGTTTCGGGTTGTGCACTGCTAAGCCAAATCTTAGAAAATTCATAATTTCCTCATACGAAATCATATTTGGGCGTTCATTTTTTTGTATGTTCTCAGTTTAACGTATACTACAACATTTTTTTAGATTTCTAAGGCTAAAAAGTCCTCCATTGTAAATTCACTATTTTCGTCTCCCGGTGTCGTGCCGGTTTTGCCGTAAAACTTCGACGGACCATAACTTCTTCGTTATAACTCGGATTTCAGCGTTCTTTATATGTACAGAACCCTTGAGACGTATTCTACAACTTGGTTAAGATTATTTATTCTAAATAATCTTATGTGGAAAAGTCGTTTTCAACCCCTATTATCTCTAAATTGACTAGCCCGGATCTACGGACGTTACAATTATCTCCCCCTTAGGATGATTACGTCCCGAAATTATCAACGAAACATGGCTCACATGATGAATCCATATGTTATATCTTCATTCTAAGTAAGAAACGTAAGTTTGATGTTTCTTCGAGTGAGTATCTAACTATAAAACTTCCTAATTGCAGGCGGTGCTCGATCTTGCACTTGCTCCTTATCTCACGTTAGACTCCAAATTATGACCTTCACAGTCACAATCTCGATCCTTATTGGAGACTGCTTCTTCTTCTTAACAAACTTAAGATAAGTTATTTTATTACTATAATGGATCGATGTGTCATATTCTAATGACTTATCATTGTATGTTCCCACACTTAGACTCAGGTCTCTTAGAGTCTTCCAGAACAGACTATACATTTCTTCATTTTCTAATCACATCTTAAAAGGTAGCATTTCTAGCTACAAGCAACTATCAAAATACCTCTACTGATTGCTTTGATTATCTTTTATTTCAATCTTTTGGGTTAAGTAAGATGCTACATCAAACTTGGTTCTCTGAACCACGTAACATACTTATCGTAGTTGGACTCAATTCGATATGACCACTAGGGTCGGAATAACAATCAACCTCTTAGTCATTACTGAAATGATGGTAACGACATATTTGAATAAAACGGTATCAATTACTAGCTTCTTGGTAACCTTGTGACTTTCCCTGATCAAAGCGTGAGTCCTATGCTTTCGGTAGTATAAGCCTCTACTACCTTTCACACCTAGTCATACTCGTCCCAAGTATTGTCTCGCAGTTCACCCAAGTCACCATACAAGAAAATCACATAACAACTTGACACATTAGATAACAAAACGAAGGTTTTATATTATTCCTTGAAACAATTACATAGATGTTCAAGTTCAACCTATACTATGCCTCTAATAGGCTACACCACGTGGTACTATTTACACGACTACTTCATAAATCCTCATTCCTGATCCCTTTCATTTCCATCTTCTTCGTCAAGGATCATATGGAACGCTCTTGCCTTCGGTTTCGATGGAATGTTTGATCTTGTCGCCTCTTTCTTCTTCAGGCAATCCTTAGCAACGTGCCCTTATTCACGACATTCATAACACACCCTTTTGCTGCGGTGCACTCATTGGCGTAATGTTCGGTCTTCCCACACTTGAAGCAAGTCACTTCCTCACTACATTTCCCGAAGTTCTTCTTCTTGCACTTCTCGCACCATTTCAATTTGTTTCCTCCTCCTCTAAACTCCTTTGAACCAGACTTGATCTTCTTATTGGGCCTCATAGACCCCTCAGACTTCCTCTTTTCACCAACCTCAATCTTGTTGGCAGCTCTCCCCTTAATCATATCCTCCACAGACTTGGCAGCCCATATAGCTGCCTCCAAAGTAGGTTCCTGACGCACTGGCACTACGTACTCTCATGGAAGTCCCTTTGCGTACTTGTCGATTTTCATCATCTCATCCGGAACAAGACGCAAGGCGAACTCCATCTTCTCTGTGAAGTTGTTGGTGTATTCATCAATTAACATGCTTCCTTTCTTCAAGGTCAGGAACTGGTTCTCTAGCTCGAGCAGATTTTGAGCTGAGGTGTACTTGTGTTTGAACCGCACCAAAAACTCTGCCCATGTCAGTTGCAGGCGCTCATTGGGGCTCAGAGTCTTCCCCAGGGTATTCCACCAGCGCACAACACCTCCTCGGAATTGACGTACTGCAAAGGTTGTCTGTAACTTGCCTCTACAACCACACTTCATGAAAGTTAACTCCATCTCCGAGATCCAATCCATGATTCCCATCGGATCTTCCTTTCCAGTGAAATTCGATGACTAGCTAGTCTGAAAATCCTTGTACTTGCATCCATTCATCTCGAATCCGTCATACTAGTTTTTTTTCGAACTATTGGTGGGTAGGCTTGACCAACGGTCCCACTGTAGTTCCCTCCTTCTGACTGCCCATCCTTTAATTCGGGCTGTTCAATTGGCATTGTAGGTTTGTCCCTATTTTCATGCAACATCTGCTTCATCTCTTCTCGTTGTTCAGCTAACATAGCCTGTATCATAGCTTGTACTCTGGCCATTGTAATTGGCTCAGGAGCATCTGCTACAACAGGTATTTGTTTAATCATTGGTGGTTGATTCTTGTTCCCATTTGCATTCATGGCTCCACTACAGGTTCTTGCCATTTCAATCTATACACCAAATCAGACGTTCGGTGTGCAATGACAAGATTTAATATAGGAAAGATTTTATTTACGATCAACATGTAATTCTCCCTATTTCTCCAAAAAGTTATATGTCAATTCTAATACCGTAACTAAATGTTTAGAAATCTGAACACATAAAGTTTCCAAATGCGGTCAGTAACAGAACATAGGTCCGATCATATAATGCATATCATAAATCATTTAGCACATAAAAGCGTGTTAGGCATTTTCCCTAAATTAGCTAGTGCTTGTGTCTATTCAGGTGCTTTACCTAAATTTTATTAGACACACTCCTCATAATCCTTGCTTAGCATTCTAAGTTTAAGTCTAGCAATAAATCCATATTCCTAGTTCGCTTAAACTAATGCTCTGATACCAACTGTGACATCCCCATTTTCACGGCCATAAAAGACCGATTTTGTTTATGCTTTATAAAAATCAGAGTACCTATTTTAATAAAAATGTTGCAGAATTTGTTTCCAGTAAAACATGATAAATAGGTTATCATAGCATTTCCGAAGAAAAGTATTTTTATTCACTTTAAAACATTTGGGATGTCATCATCAATACAGAAATATAAGCATAAACCGAACTTACATTCACTATCACTAGTGATTTATATCTCCATAATCTCTCAGAGTAATGTGACTTCATATCAACGCTTGTGATATAAATAAACTGAGTGTATCAGGTTGGGAAACCTAGTGGATCAGCTTATTAACTTTATCAAACCAAACAAACCCGATTACCCGTTCCCGTTATCCGCACTTTACGTCCCTAAAACATCTAACACAAGGGACCTAGTCTAAGGAGTTCCATCGGGGTGACAACACATGCTTCAGGGGTTCCTCAACAATTCATGTCAAATAAGGCAACCATGTGGGGGATGGAGTATTGTTGGTGAGCACACACTTCAAATAAACACTTATAGGCTGCGAGTCTGCTAGCGTTCCACTGGACTGTCTAGAATAGTCTGTGGTCGTCATCTATACTCCGCTAGATGACTGGATCATCAGTAACATCTATATCAAGGCCTCTCATTATTTTATTTGGTCACACAGCAAGTATTACATCTACACATGTTTTACCCAACACATTTTATAGATATAAAATACATATATACAGTTTAAATCATTTAAAATGTGTATAAAAATATTTCACCCAGCATAGACAGCAAGTATTCAGACAATATGCACATGTAACACATAATTTATATTAAATACTTCATATCTATGTGTAAGATAAAAGGGACCACGCACTCACTTGAAAGGGTGGTAATTCCGAACTCAGACAGCGCTTCGCTTCTTAAAAATAATTTCATTCGACGAAACCTAGTATTATTACCACTAGAGTTTAGTCTATTATTCTCCGAGACTAATTAATAGTCTAGCTATTATTACTATTATATAAGCGTTAAACAATACTTATATAACCCATAATAATAGCCCAAGTACTTATTGTAAGTTCCTAATAACGTTACTATAATTAAATAAAAGCTATATTAAAAATAACGTATGCATAGCTCACTTACAGCGGGTTTTATAGAAAATTGGGCTTTGCATGGAGTAGCGTTCCCGAGCACTCCGGAGCTTCTGACTCGTCCTAGGGAGGTTCCCTAGTCTTTTTGGGGGGTTTCGGGGCTAGAGAGAGGTTCTAGAAAGAAAGTAAAGAGAAGAAAGAATGGGAAAAGTGTGAAGAAAATGAGGGTGAGAGAGGTTCTATTTATAGGGTGTAATATGGCTGAACTTGGTGCCACATTTCACCATCTGGGGGCAAAACTTGGGGAGAAAGCAATGTCCAAGATTGTGCCACGTCACCCATTTTCGCACAGCACACTTCCGACTTCTAAAATCCGTAACCTTCACATACGATCTCCGTTTTTGACATTATTTATATCCACGCATAGGTAAAAATAAGATCTAGAACTTTCATTTTGACTCCGTCAACTAATTCTCGATCGATCTTAAATTTAATAGTACGAGGGGATTATACTGTTAAATGTCCACGTAAAGTTCATAACTTTTACATACAGACTCTATTTTCGTCTGTCTTTTTACCGTTGAGTTCCTATTAATGAGAACTTCAATTCTCATTTAGGTCGCGTAGGCCAAAAACCACTCGATCTAAAATTCGAGTTTCGGGTTGTACTAAGGCAAATCTTAGAAAATTCATAACTTCCTCATACGAAGTCAGATTTGTGCGTTCTTTTTTTGTATGTTGAAAGACCCCAACTTTCATATTTATGAAAGACCCAAACTTTCATACTATTCCAACATTATTCTTAAGTTACTTCCTCAAAACATGCTACATGCATATTTATAAAACAATAATTTATATTGATAAAGTGATTACAAAAGATTGGTTACAAACCGACTAAGTTTTATTACGTTTCATATCTACCTAGGAATCTACTATTCATATACATACATGAACATTAAAATACAGAGAAATAGTATTAACTATTCTAAATCTTTCAGCAGTATAAAACTATATTGGATACTCGTCACCTGTAATTGTTAAATATTGAGAGGGATAAGCGCTAACACTTAGTGAATTCAATAAATAGATACAATATAATCTTATGCCTTATATATACCAATATGACAGAAGCAAAAGGGAACAAGAACAACAATAACATATGTGTATCATATGTCATGCTTTCAATATCAACTCAAGATTTGATTCAAAGATTTACGATCAACGAGTCATAACAATTTCAATACTTGATATGCATCAATAAAGCTTTGGCCCAAATAGCACAGAAGACATATAATTTATGATTATCAATATGATAGATTTCAGGTTTTCACGCCCTGATTAGCATTTCGGTAGATTTCAGGTTTTCACGCCCTGTTTAACATTTCGGTAGATTTCAGGTTTTCACACCCTGTTTAACATTTCAGTAGGTTTTAGGTTTTCACGCCCTGTTTAATCTTCTGCCAATGCCATTTAAATATAAGTCATTCACTTACGGGGAACATGCTCTACATGGACAGAGGCTTCATACCATTACCAATGTGAATCTAAGTCTTTTCACTAATCACATGGTCAAAGGTATTACTTTTGCTATCAAAATAGCAAAATAAAAATAACACGGAAAAATAACTCGGAATAATAACACTAAGAAGCACATAGCACATATAACACATAACATACAATTGTTCCTATATATTGAACTCACCTTAAAATAATCGGGGGTTAAAATAGTAATTTGAGTAGCACTTCAGCTCGATAAATAGTTTTTGTCTTTGAAAACCGCGAAATATATTGAAAAACAGGCCTTGCGAGGGTAGAGCTTCAAACCGAAAAGAATAATTTCTCGGGCTCTCCGGGCACTTCGGGGCGTATTCCGGGCTTTAAAAATGTTACCGGGGCTTCGGGGCAATTTAAAATATTGAAAATATTGAAAAAGGGGCCAAAAATGCCAAATTTGGGATTATAGTCGGAAGATCTCGCAGCCTCCCTATTTATAGGCGAGGTCCGAAGGTCGGCTGAGAAAGATGAGTCAGCAGCGAGGACACGAGGCAGCAAGAGGAACAAAGCACGTGGCTCGCATGCCAGCCTCCAGGTGGCTCGCTTCGCAGGTCAACACGGGAAGGGCAGGTGGCGGTCTCGGATTGGCCGAGCCTTCGGTGAGAGGGGGGTTGCAACACGCGTTGCCACCTGCTCAGATGACTAAGCTGCTTCAGACACAAGGCGGACACGGGGCGAGATCCGGACGAGGGTGACGTGGCTGAACACCAACCATGCAAAATTCTCGGAAATTGAACCCAAAACTTCTAAAATCCATAACTTTCGCATACGAGCTCCGTTTTCGACGTTCTTTATATGCACGCGTAGCTAAAATTATGATCTACAAATTTCGTTTAGACTTTGTCGACTAATATTGACTTTACTTTTTATATTATTATTTTTAACAGACTGGGACAGGATAATCCGTTAAAAATTCATAACTTCTTCATCCGACATCCGTTTTCGTCAGAATTTTTACCGTTGTACTACAAATGACGAGACCTTCAATTCTCGTTTAGGTTATGTTGGCTAAAAATCGCTCGATCTAAAATTCGAGTTTTTAGCTGTCTACTGCTAAGCTGAAACTTCGAAAAATCATAACTTCTTCATACGAAGTCAGATTTTGGCGTTCTTTTTATCGAACTTCTCGGTTTAACGAATAGTACAACTTTCATTTAGATTACTAAGGCTAAAAATTAGTTTATCAAAAACTCACTTTTTACGTCATTCGGCGCTGTGTCGGTTTTGTCGCGAATCTTCGACTGGTCATAACTTCATCGTTATAACTCGGATTTCGACGAGGTTTTCGCCTAAATTTTTCTAACGAGATTATCTACAACTTTCAATAATAAAATTTTACTTATTTCAAATTTTATATTTTCGCTAAATTTTCATTATTTGGCTATTAATTGGAATCTCATAAGACTTCCAATATTTTATGAGTGATTCTAAACATAGTTTTACTTCATTTCTAGTAAAAACTATCTGTTAGAACTCAACACTCAATTTTATTCACTTTTAATGATAACAATACAAAATTTCAGAATGTGTATGTTACAAATACCTCCTCCTTTTGAGGATTTCGTCCCCAAAATCATAACGATTAAAACAATTAGGGATACTTCACTCTTATTTCATTCTTACTTTTCCCAAGTATAATGATGAGTTGAAAAGCTCTTTGATCGTTTAGATCTTTAAACAGGTTAATCACAATAATATGAACAGAAATATCAAACGCATGAATGAATCAAAATATGCTGAATGATTCAATAGATTCACGCCTCAGCAGAGCTCGATAAAGAACTTCTGCTGTAGAGGTTGTTTAGGGTTACAATCGATAAAAGTATTCGATGTGAATGATCGACTCCAAAAATCTTACGTACAAAGATGCATGCAAACATCTATAGATACTAAACCCTAATAAATAAATCACGGATGGACAGGCCCAATCCGGATACAAAATTGGACAACGAACCGAGCCCAAGACGCAACACCTAATGGACCCTACAATCTCCCCCTTTGCGTCAATTGGAGCGAGACTTTACTTCGGCTTGCTAGGTCCAGCTGCAGGAACTTTCTTCGTGGTGTCGAACATACGAGGAATGATGGAAAGGATGGTTTGTCTGAAACAAATGTACCACTGGATCATATCATCGAAATACTTCTTGTCATCTTCAGAATTCTGCTTGCCCCGATTGATGATCCCCAGAACATGTTCCAAGCATGAAGTGGTATATAGATGCTTGTCTGCCAAGGCGAACAGGCATTTTTGACCTTCATTCCTAGTGAACATGACTGAGTTCCGCTTTGGATTGGTCCTCCCCATCTGCATTTTATTCAAATCGCTTGCAGAACCAACTGGGGAGATGGTGGGCTTTTTCTTGAAGACACTTGCAATCTCCTGATCCATCTTGGCAACCTCCATGATGTAGCAAACCAACATCTTTTGAAGTGATCTATGATTGGCCCATATTTAGCTTCATCAGTGAGGAGGAGGTTATGCAGGATGATCCAATCATGTGGATTCAAGTTAGGAAGATCAGCAAGAGAAATGGCATGTTCGGTTTTAGCTGACCCCCTCAATACTTTGAACCAGACATGTGTGAAGTTACCCTCCTGAAAGGGTTTGAGGACCGGAACGTTTATGATCTTCTGCGCACTCCATGTCTGATACTGAGGCTGAGCAGACCTCAGATAGAACTCAACAAGCTCCCTATCGACCTTCGGGTGAGGATGAGGGACATCAGTAATGTGGGAAAATGCATGAAATATGAAGGCCTTTCGGGTCAAGGGCATGTCTAACTGAGAGTCGACAGAATTAACCCTGTCCAAGGAAATCACCGGTTCAAGCTAGAGGATGTTGAGGGTATCGATAGCTTCTTTGATAAGCTTCTCGAGAGTCCACAGAGGGAATAGGGTTTTCCGACTTTCAAGGAGATCATGAGCCTCCTTCATCTTCCTTTCGTTCGCTTCTGCCTCTCTAGCAATCCGAGCACTCATGTCTGAATCCTTATCCCTGGCCTGTTTCTTCAAGAGATCAGCAATGGTCTATTTGTCATCATCACCATTAGTGTCACCAAGAACCTTTTTCCTTTTCTCTTGAGCACCCAAACCTGAAGCTTGACCAGCTGAGGGAGGTTTGGTTGCTTTCGTTGAAGCTGCTGTAGAAGTAGGAAGCGGTTGAGATTGATTTTCGCCCTTTAAAACCCCTTCACCCCCTTGTTTTGGATGGGCCACGAACTCATGAAGCCCCTCAATTTTGCTGAGCAGGTCAAGGGCGGGAGCAAGCTTCTCGGCTAGATTTCGCCTCACTGAGTAGTTCAGGATTGGGTCGTGTGCTTCGAAAATGTTAGAGATGGCGGCATGGACATCCAAAACACAAGTGGAAATAACCGCTCCCTCAGATCGGAGAGACGCAACCTCCTTTTCTGTTTGGGAAAGCTGAAGACTCTTGACCTTTAGAGCAGTGGTTTTGCGAGCAAGCGCATCTATCACAGAGTTCTCCGAGGCAAGGTCTTCTTGGAGCTTGGTCAATCGCTCCTCAATAGCTGCCTGAAAAGATTTATTGTCAGCTTCAAGAGTCTGACAAAGACAGGCAAAGAGTTGTTATTGTGATGCAAAAGAAGTAGCCAGCTTCTCAACAATGGAAACGACCTTCGTTGCATTGGATTCAACGGCCCCCTATAAAGACTGTAAAAGATTGTTAGCATTGTGAAATAGTTTTTCGACTTTTTCGGTCGCAGCAGCACAAGCCTTTGTAGATGCTTCTATAGTAGTAGTGGCGGAGTTGATAGAGGCTTCATGTGCCTTGGTGAAAGAATCAACTAGCCCCTGATTGGCAGCCTCTGAGATATTGGACCGAGAGGAGGAGGAGGAAGCGATGAGACTATCAATTTTCTCATGAAGTTCCTTGATATGCTTTTTAGTGACAGGAGCATCATCGTCATCATCGCTTTGAACCTGATAGGGACTGTAGTGGACATAATCAAAGGTCATGTCTTCCCCTCCAAGAAAAGTCTCGGAATCTGCGGAGTGATTGGGAGATAAAGGAGAAGGTGGAGGTTCGGTTGTGGTAGTAGGTTCGGTTGCAGGTGTAGGTATGGGTGCTGAAGTACGAGCCCCAGTATCAGATACGTTGGTTCGAACTCCAGAGGTTGTTGTTGTTGTAGCGTCTGAGAAAATAGGAGGTGGTACGGGAATAGAAGTGGGTGGAATATGATTAGTGGAGGTTATGGGGGGAATGGAAATAGAGATAGTGATTGGGGGAGGAGAGATACGTTTGGTTGAAACTGGTACCTCAGGTGAAGGCAAATGGGGGAGGAGTGTCGCCTCGAAACGACTCCTCTAAGTCTGAACTCTCATCCTCTGATTCACTAGAGGAAGAGGCAAGAATGAGTTTTTGCTTGGGCTGGGTTTTCCTCTTCTTTGGTGGAGGTGATTGGGCTGCCTTCATAGGTTTTTGCTTCTTAGGAGAAGGGCCTTTCTCCCCTTTGACCACCTTCTTGTCTTTCCCCTTTTCTGGTTTCTTGCCCCTGGGAGCAGGCTTGTCAGCGTCATGGATAGACTGAATCATCTCTGGAGTGAGCTCTCTGGGACCCGAAGGAAGAAACTCCTTGTAGGTCTTGATGATGCGACTCTACCCTGATACACACGCATACATTGACTTAGGAATTGAGCCAACAAACTAAAATTTGGAAGGATCCGTCACAATGATCTTCGTAGTGTGGAAGACGCCAATAGAGGAGAGTGGAGATGTAGCCAATGGGAACATGGTACTTGTCCATTGCCCATTTGGTGACGAACGTCCAGAACCGTGCATATGAAATTTCAGAATGTCGAGAGGTAGAGGCAAGGCTTTGGATTAACTGCTGCCATAAAAAAGAGCCATAATCGAGATTGACACCAGTGTACAACCCGTAGAGAATCGTCATGAATAGACGACTAGCCCTATTAGAACCTACACTTCTCTCTGATAGACCCTTGAACAGTATCGTGAAAAAGCCATTCCACTGAGGAGGAAGACACGATTTCTTGAACTTCGTGACGATGGTAAGAATCTCAGTGTAACCCATGTTGTAAGACATGGAGAACAACTGTCCCACAGAAATCGACTCAGGGTTAACCCTCGACTCATCAGGTTCAAACCCTAGAAGCAAGCATAATCGTTGTTTGGAGATGGAGGTTTTGGTATCAAGAATGTCGAAGAAAATGCGATCAACAGACTTGTCGTAGTGGGCAGTAGAGAAAATCTGGGATAAACACTCCATAGGAATGATTTCGACCTTGGTCAGTGCGAGAACCAGTGGAGAGTGTTTAAGACACTCCACAATAGGGTACATGAAGCCATCGTAGGAATATGGGGTGAGATCAATGACCAAGATTTGCTGGGGTCGGATTGGGAGAGTATGGGAGGTTTCATGAACAGAGGACGAATCCGCCATTGAGAAGCGCTTCGAAGAAGGAGATGAACAGTGGTAGAAAAGAGTCTCTATTTGCTCTCAGAAAATTGGGTGCAGTAAAGAGGTAAAAGAACTTAGGTTTTACCCTTAATACCGTGTGTAGAAGAGAGAGAAAAATCCCCCCAAATCTTCTTGAAAAAAGAATCGGTTCCTGAGTTGATTGACGCATGACAGTTAGCAGCTTCCCATCAAATGCCTTTTTGAATTCCTGAAACCTTTAGTCTCCCGGCTGAGTCATCATCTTATCCTTAAAATGAGTTGTCTTCACTAAATAAAAGCAAACACGTATAGCATTAACCATAGCATCCCGTTGAGAATATAGCATTAAATACCAGAGCTACAAAAATAGCTTGTAGTGAACGAAGCCAGACTTTTGGAAAATCAAAAAGATTTTCGTACATAGAGTGTCAAAGATAAAGAAATAAAGAAACATATATGCGGGAAATTGTGATGTCAATATAGACACGAAACAGTGGATCCCGGGCACAAATCTCTTCCTTCAAAGTCAAGAGAGACTTTAAAGTGTTTGTGTGGTTCCCCGTTGAATTACGATCAAGCACTTGTTAAGAAGTGTTGAAAGGCATCTTTTAATGAGGCTGATAAGGGTGGCTTTCGCTTCAGTTCAGAATTCCTGATCTTGACATAAGATAGAAACCGAATGAAGTACTTGTGACACCAATGTGCTCTGTTGAACAAGTAGGTTTGGACAATATTTTAGTGACTTGTTGGAAATGCTTGGTGTGAAATCTCAAGAGAATTTAAAACTAGATTCTATGGGAAGAAATGTTATGGTACGTAACAATTTCAGAAGAATCACACAAAAAAGAAAATAGAGATTTCAAGGTACAACCACTTGGGTGGATTCGTTAATTCATAAGTGAAAGCTAGAGCAAATTTAATTGTTCACCGTCAATGCATAGTGGGTATTGAATAGTGGGTTTCACTTAGCACGTAGTAACACGAAGCTGATATCACAAACACAGAGATTGTGTAACCATAAACCTCAGTGGTAATTTCTGAGAGTCTCAAGGGTTACATGTATGAAGTGAATATGATGGAGAAAAATGTTTGAGATGGTGTAAGGAAACCAATGTACCTTTGCTATAAAAATAGTGACTAAGCAGAAAACTCTTAACTCATATGAGAAAAGAGTAAGGTAGCTCATGATTTGAATAAATGTAGTAGCCTAATTGGGAAGACAAGGTTTCTATATACCAAGTCAATAAGGCTTTATTCATAATCATTTGAGGCTTTGGACAACATGCAGCAGCATGCTTCTAGGGACACTTAGCTAGTAAAAAGTGTGAGAATGATACCTGCCCCATCGATATTCCATAAACTGTTAATATAAACAGAAGTAGAGACAAAAAGAAAAATAAAATATTTTTGGAATTTTTGATATTTTTGTAAAGAGAAAAACAAAACAAACCAAACAGAAAAAATTTGGAACTGAACCCGAAATGGACCGAACGCTCGGTTCATTTCGGTTCCTTAAAAAAATACTTTTGGAATTTTTGGAAAAACTATTGTACAAATGTGTATAACCAAAGATATCACCTTTTTGAGATAAGCGAAAACAAGTGCAGTGGGACCGAACCCGAAATAGACCGAGCGTTCGGTTCATTTCGGTTCCCATGTGAACCGAGCCCGAAATAGACCGAGCGTTCGGTTCATTTTGCTTCCAACTTTTAGTTCTGAGAAGGTGTTTTTGGTACTGACTCCGATTCCATCATACCTAGGCCTTGTAGAATTTTATTGAAACTTGCTTCAGGAAGGGCTTTGGTGAAGATGCCAGCCAGTTGATCATTGGTTCGAGCAAAGTGAATCTCTACATTTCCATCTTCCACATGATCCTTAATAAAGAGATACCTCAGTGCTATATGCTTTGTCTTGGAATATTGAACTAGGTTATGACAGATCCTAATTGCACATTCTGAGTCGCAATATAGTGGGATCTTTTTCATATTGAGTCCATAGTCCCGGAGTTGGCTTTGGATCCAAATCACTTGAGATGTGTAGGAAGCGGCTGCAATGTACTCTGCTTCGACTGTAGACAGAGAGACACATGTTTGTTTCTTAGATTGCCAGCTCACCAACTTCCTGTCGAGTAATTGACAGCCTCCTGTAGTGCTTTTCCGGTCTAAACCACATCCTCCTAGGTCTGCATATGAGTAGGCTTGAACGAAGAAACCTGAGTTTGAGGGATACCAGAGACCAAGAGAGTTGGTTCGCTTCAAATACCGGAATATATTCTTCACTGCCAGCATGTGTGGTTCATGAGGATTTGCTTGAGACCTGGCACAATAGCACACTGAAAACATTATATCGGGCCTGCTAGCTGTGAGGTACATCAGGGAACCAATCATTTGGCGATAAAGTGTTATGTCGACTGCCGGTTTTTCCAAAGATGGTGTGAGCTTGGTGCCGAACACCATAGGGACTTTGACCTTTGAGTCTCCCATCATGCCGAACTTGGTAAGGAGAGTCTTCGTATATGCTTCCTGGTTGATAAAGATGCCTTCGGGTCCCTGTCTAATATTTAAGCCAAGGAAAAAGTTAATCGGACCCATTGAGCTCATTTCAAATTTAGTCTCCATCAACTTTCTGAATTCAGCAGTTAGGCTAGGATTCGTTGAGTCAAAGATGATATCATCGACATAGATTTGAACGATCATAAGGTGGTTACCTTCCTTTTTACGAAAGAAGGTTGGGTCAACAGAACCTTGTTTGAATTTAGACATCTTTAAAAACTTAGTTAATGTTTCATACTATGCCCTAGGTGCTTGTTTCAGACCATAAACCACCTTATCCAAGATGTAGCAGTGATCTGGATGCTTTTCAATTACAAAACCAGGAGGTTGCTCCACGTACACGGTTTCTTCAAGTTCCCCATTCAGAAAGGCACACTTTACATCCATCTGGTAGACCTCAAAGTTCTTGTGTGCAGCATGGGCAAGAAATATACGAACGGATTCCAGCCTTGCCACCGGAGCGAATGTCTCTTCATAATCGATTCCTTCTTCCTGGCAGTATCCTTTCACCACTAGCCGAGCCTTATTCCGGATAACATTTCCCTCCTTGTCCATTTTGTTTCTGAACACCCATTTGAGACCGACAACCGAGGCATCTTTTGGTGTTGGAATGAGTCTCTAGACCTTATTTCTTTCAAACTCATTTAGTTCATCTTGCATTGCCTGAACCCAATCAGAATGATCGAGGGCAACATTGACGGTCTTCGGCTCTATTTTGGAGATGAAAGAATTAAACATGCAGAATTCTAGTTTGGAGAATAGAGCAGTTTGCTTCGCCTTCAGTTGTGATCGAGTGAGAACCTTTGCTGATGCATCACCCACTATTTGAAATACAGGATGATCTCTGGTCCATTTAGTGAGAGGGGGGTAATTTGGATCGTAGGATGGATCCAATTCGGCATTTACCATTTCTTCCAACTCTGATTGAACATCATCATCATAGAGCATATCGGAATTCTCCCCCTCGACAGATGATGAATCATTTGTATGTGAACCCAAAAATCTTTCTTCGACTGGGCTTTCAGGTTGATCCGGACTTTCAGTTGTCACTGGACTTTCGGGTGTAACTGGGCTTTCGGGTGCATCAAAGATTGGATTCTCCCCCTGAATATGTGAGTCCTGTTGATTTGAAGAAAATAGATTCTCCCCCTCGACCGAAGTACCGCTCTTGGGAGGTTCTTTTCGAACTGGTTCTTTTGCTCCCATTTGTTTGGCTGCATTTTCGACAATCTTCTTAAGGTGATCAATCTTGTTGTCTGCTGCCGTGGCTCAGAGTGAGCAACTTTCTCAGGTTCATTAAATAGATCCATGAACTGGTCAAAGAGATTGGCGATTGAGGCTGTGACTTGACCTGTTTGAGAGAAAATCTCTCCAATTGCTTCTTCGGTAGACTTCAACTTCTTGACGTAATTGTCTTCGAACGTCACATAATAGGTTTCTTCAATTCTTTTAGAACGCTTATTCAAAACCTTGTATGCCTTTGAAGTAAGAGAATATCCCAGAAAGATACCTTCATCAGCTTTGACATCAAACTTGTTGCGATGTTCTTTGGAGTTGAAGATGAAGCACCTTGAGCCGAACACGTGAAAGAACTTGACATTCGGCTTCCTGTTGTTAATTATCTCATAAGGGGTGAGAGAGAAACTCTTGTTGAGATATGATCTATTTTGAGTAAAGCAAGCTGCACCAATGGCGTCAGCCCAAAAATATAGAGGAAGGGAAGCAAAACTCAGCATGGTTCGGGCCACCTCACACAGGGATCGATTTCGCCTTTCGACAATTCCGTTCTGTTGAGGTGTATAGGGGGCTGAGAAATTGTGACTGGTGCCTTTTTCTGCTAAGAAGTCTTCAAATTCTTTGTTCTTGAATTCCAGTCCATTGTCTCTCCTGATGTTTCGAACGACTTTTCTTAGTTGCACTTCGACTTGCTTGATAAAGATCTTCAATTTGGGAGTCGCCTCAGATTTGTGCTTTAGAGAGAATACCCAAGTAAATCGTGAGAAGTCATCAACAATAACAAGGATGTACTTGTTACCACTAATGCTCTCGATTGATGATGGACCACATAAGTCGATGTGAAGCAACTCAAGTGGTTCAACAACTTTGGTGTTGAAGATTGTTGGGTGACTTTGGCGACTTTGTTTCCCCATTTCACATGCAGCACATAAGTGTTCTCGATCGAACTTAAGCAGTGGAAGTCCCCGAACATGACCACCAGTGACTAGCTTGTTGATGTCTTTGAAGTTGAGATGTGAGAGCCTTCGGTGCCACAACCAACTTTCGTCTGAATGGGCTTTGGACAAAAGACATATTGTCGGATTCCCTTTGATTGGTCTGAGATTCATAGGGAACATTTCACCTTTTCGTTCAGACTTGAGAACAACTTTGTTGGATTTCTTCTCTATTATCTCTGAGCCTTCGTCATCGAACGAGACTTTGAGACCTGTACCTCCCACCAGTTGAGACACACTGATGAGATTATGCTGCAACCCTTCTACATATGCCACCTTCCTGATTGTAAAGTCTCCATTGGTTATCATCCCATAACCCTTTATCGTTCCATAAGAGTTGTTACCAAACTTGACATTGCCACCGTTTTGTAGTGACCGAAACTCCCTTAGCTCTTCCTTCCTTCCTGTCATGTGACGTGAGCAGCCACTGTCTATGTACCATTCTTCGTCGAACTGCTCGTCACTTATAACCTGCAAAAATTAAGCAGATTTAGGAACCCAAAGTTTCTTGGGTCCACGTGAGCCTTTTACAGAAACAGGAATAGTAAGAGAAACATCAACAAGATATGTTCATTTTATTAAGGTTGTTTCATCTTTCCTTTTAATGGTAAACACTTTGATTTTATTGGAGTCAGATTCAGGTATTTTGGATTCAGGTTCGGGCTTTTGGACTTTAGCTTGCTTTCAGTCTTCATTAGCTGAGGAAATCTTCCTTTTTCCTTTCAAATCCTTCGACGATTGTGAGTTTGGTGTGGGACGAGAATTTGGTTTAGAAGAAGAATGAGAATGAGAAGAATTAGAGGAAAAGAAATTAGAATGAGAATCTTTCCTGACTTGAGCTTCGAAATGACCCTTTCGGTTGTGGTCATTTGAGGGACCGAACCTGGACCTTCGGTTGCTGTTTGATGATGGACCGAAACTGTTTTTCCGGTTGTTTTGAGTTGCTGGACCGAAGCTGGGTCTTCTACTGTAAAAGCTTTATGGGTTGAACTCTGGTCTTTGTCTGTTGTTGTTTGGTGGACCAAAACCAGCCTTTCGGTTGTTGTTGCTTTCGGGACCGAACCTATCCTTCCAGTTTTGTTCTTCCTGTGGCCCGAAAGTCTTCTTCTGGTTCTTTTGATGTGATGGATCGAAGCTCCTTTTACTCTTATTTTCTTCTCCTTTTGGCTTGGAGTTTTTGGTATAGTGAGTATAGTGAGGATTTTGGGAGCGCCAAAACTGCTTTCGCTCTGAGAGATTTTTCTTGTATCTCAAATTTCTCTGTTGTTTTTGATTTTTCACCTGTTTCGGTTATCTGTGAATATTTGCCTTCTGTTTCGGCTTCTTAGCAACAGGTTCACTTTTCATGGAAGAGGTTTCGCTAGTTGAGGAGACATATTCCACTGGAACCTCTTTTGTGCCGCTGGAACTGGGCACGTCAAAGTTGGTAGGTTTATTCAGTGGTTCTGCCACGTATCTACCTTTGGCCTTCCATGATGTTCGCTCCGACAAACCAACTGTTTCATCTGCGTTGTCTATCGGTGCAGACCAGAAAAACTCATCACAGCCATCTGCATTATCTTCATTCACTATGGCAGTGAGTTCGGCTGTCTGATGTTCGGTTACTCCTGTGACCTTTTAAACTTGATTGAGAGTGGTTCGAACCTTTTGGTATACAACGACCTTTTCTTTAAGGATTGGGGACTTATGTTTGGAGAAACGAGCGAATTCCATAGAATTTTCATCCCTAGTTTTAACCAGCTCCAACTCCTTCTGCTCAATCCACATCCTTCGCTCCTCACTCTTGGATGATACCCTGCTTATTTGGTCAGTTAGATTAGAATTCGTGACACGTGTTTGAGTTAAACAACTATCTAAATTTGAAATTCTTGAATTCAAGTTATTTAATTCCTTTTCATATGATGTTTGTGGAATTTTAAACGAAACAAAAATGGATTGTACCTTTTTGATCAGTTCATCTAGCTCACTGATCTGCACACTGAGAGGCTTCGCTGTAAAGCACATGTCCTCTCGCTCCTTAGCCACTTCATTTCCACCATCAGTGTTGTATCCTCTCATCTGGGATGCATCTGTCACCATCAGACATCTTCCACCAGTATCACCACTCTTCGCCACATAAGCCTTTCCATGAGAAGGCTTTCTCACTTCGTCATCTTCTGAGTCGGTTGACCACACCTGTACGCCACCGAACTCATCATCATCAACCGAATCCTGCACAACAAGAGCATTCATAGAGGGATTAGTAGCAGCTTTCTTCCTCTTAATCTCCTCCAGTCTTTTCAGGAGACTTGCTTCTTCATCCTTCTCCTCATCTTTCTCTGCCATCTTCTTCAATATGCAATCTTTTGTGTAGTGATTTTTCCCACCACAGTAAAAACAACTGACACCAGAGTCAGCTTCACCCTTCGCTTCTTTCTTTGATTCTTCTACCTTCGATCCTCTTTCACCTTTTCAGAGTTGTAGCTTCCCTGCCAATTTCGGTTCTTGTTGGTAGGGAACTTCTTCTTAATGAACCTTCTGGGATTTGACACCATCATAGCATAGTCTTCAGCAGTTAAATCGTAGTCTCCCAGATTCAAATCTTCTTCTTCTGCTGCTGCATTCTTACCTTTGGACACAAGCGCCAAAGACCCCAAGTTTGAAACCACGCTTTTCTCTTGTAACACAATCTTTTCCTGGGATTTCAGAATCCCCACCAGTTTTGCCAAAGAATACGATTTGAACTGCTCATGCGCTTTAACCGTCGACACAACTGCTCTCCATTCGGGTCTTAGGCCATTCAAGAAAGTGACCTTGTGTTCGATGAGCTTCCTTTCAATGTCATGTTTGATCATCTTGCTGAGAAGATGATTGAACCAATCAAATGTTTGCGTAACAACCTCCTCTGGCTTCTGGTTGAACTCTCCAAATTCAGAGAGAAGTAGGGTCTGAATTGAGTGCTCCAAATCTTCATCTGTGGAGTACAGCTCTCGCAGCCGATCCCAGATTTCCTTTGCTGTACCACAAGAACTTACTAATCGAAACGTGTCGGATAGAAGAGCGAATCGAATTAGTCTCAATGCCTTAATGTTGCATTGGAACTTCTCCTTTTCGTCCTGAGCGACGTCTTTCACATCTTTTAATAGATCATTATACTCCTTTTGAGTTTTAATGATTCTTGAAGTGCTTGAATGAGCGAAAGAGCCAGATGTGATAGCTTCCCGTATCAGATACCCATTATCATCAGATCCAATAACGTAATCTTCAAAGTGGTGCGTCCACACTTCATAGTCTTGAGTGTAGAGGATTGGGCTCGGTTCGTAGTCCAATTTTGTATCCGGATTGGGCCTGTCCATCCGTGATTTATTTATTAGGGTTTAGTATTTATAGATGCTTGCATGCATCTTTGTATGTAAGATTTTTGGAGTCGATCATTCACATCGAATAGTTTTATCGATTGTAACCCTAAACAGCCTCTACAACGGAAGTTCTTTATCGAGCTCTGTTGAGGCGTGAATCTATTGAATCATTCAGCATATTTTGATTCATTCATGCATTTGATATTTCTGTTCGTATTATTGTGATTAACCTGTTTAAAGATCTAAACAATCAAAGAGTTTTTCAACTCAACAAGTGGTATCAGAGCAGGTCTTTGAAGATCTATTGATTTTTGAAGTATCGGTTCTTGATTTGGTGAGTTTCTGCACATATATTGAAGATTATTGGTGTTTTGGCAGTATGGAATCAAAATTCTGATCAAGTTATGTTCATGGAAATTTATGTTGTTCATATCTATTGTTCATCTGTTCATCTGGTATTATTTCAATCTGATTCGTTCTTCTATTCATATTGAATCCGTTTACTCACTTAATCCAAAAATCAATAGATTTTAGTTATTTGTTTTGACCTAATTGGATCCATGTGTATAATTTTTTATTTGTGGCCCAAAATCTTCGCCTTTCCACTGTTCAAGGTCCGCATATCCAATTTTATCTCAAGATCCTGTATGCGTCACTTGCAATTGATTTCATTCATTCAGTATTCGATTCTAAATCTACAATTGACGATTTTTTGTTAATCGTCTGAGGTTAATGGTTTCAACGTGTGAACATCAATTCTCAAGAATCGATTTTTGTTTGTCTTAATCCAAGATCTTGTTTTTCATCAATTTTCTAGTTCTTGCTCTTATCGTCAATTTGTTTTCATGATTATTAATTTGATTCATGTCGAACTTGGAAATCGCTGCTGATCCTTGAGTGAAATCGATCTTTGGAGAATCGATTGTATGTTTGTTGAATGCAAATCTTTGGAGTTATGCGATAAACTGTTAACGAACGGATGAACACTGGTCAAACAGAAAAGTCAAAATTGGAATCTGAGGTCGATGCTCTCATCTATGAATGTAATCGAAAAGCTATCAGGTTTGCTCAAATAAATGACAAACGACGTTGAGGCTTAAATTGGCTTCTAGGAGTTTCAAATGAATTGTCTCGTAATTTGGTGCTTCACATACTCTTGGTTCGCAGTGTAATGGGTTTTGCAATAGGGGCTTAAGTCAATCGAAACCAATAAAATTGGATTCGCAATCAAAAGTGTAATGATCGGAATATATGATTGATCGAAGTTGCATTCAAAGTTCACGATTACGAGTTATGAAGCGTTGTTCGTTCATCATATATTAAAGATATTAAATGGGGATGAAGATAACAATGTTACATTTTTGGTCCTTACAACTTCAATGTTGTTTTCAAAGCTTGGTATTTTTGGATCAATTCCAGAAATTGTTACAATTAAACGGGAAATTGATGCAGAGTTACATTTTCAGTCCCAGAACTTCAGAAAAGTGACAATTTCAGCCCATTTTTCGAAAAAGTTTACAATTTTAAGGGCTGGTGAACAGTTTTGGATTTTTTAACGCACATATTTTTTTGTGAACAGAAAAATAAAGATTCGATCAAGTCTTGGCGGTTTGGAAAGTCGTTTTTCATGATAACGTCAAATTTTCACAAGTTTTTCGGATTTTATACTTCATCGTTTATATCATTTTGTCACGGGGGAGCATAGTAATTTTTTATCCATTCAAGATCATTCTCATGACCATTAGAAGGCTTTATAATCATGCATTTGATTATAAATCGGGGGAGAATTTGGTATGGCCATTCGAAATTGGATTTGTGACTTTTCAAAGTTGAAGATTTTTTATAAAGCTTGTGGTAGAATTATGAAGGTAGCTTTTACAGTGGAAGTTCTTCATCGAGCACTGCTAAAGCTTTTACAGAGAAGTATCCTTTACAGTAGAAGTTCTTCATCGAGCTCATCTAAGGACTTGTTATATCTACGACTTCTAGTATTTTCTCGATCAAGTGACGTTACGAATCTTAAATTTTGGGTTGTTACATGATAATTTTTGGTGGTTTATATCATTAGCTTATTTCAAGATCATTGTGACTTGGAGGGGGGAGCTCTTCAAAGACAAGAAGTGATTCGGTTTCTTTGTTCTGAAATGGGTTTTTATGGCGGGTTTGGTTTTCATGAAGATTTTTTTGGGATTACATTCGAAAATGATGTTTAAAGACATTACTTCAGTGCTTGATTTATATATCCTAGAGCCCGTGTTTGAAGACTATTGAAGAATCAAGATTCGTGGATTTCTTCATCTATTCCTCGTTGCAAGATCTTTTTATTTGCTAGATGCTTGTTTTGGAAGTTAAAGCATCGTCATCCATTCCATACTTTGAGGGGGAGAATGTAGCGTTTCAAAGCACTCCATGGATGATGGCAATCGGCCCCTTGATGAAGTGTAGGTTAAAAGCCCAAGACTTGTCTTTTCCCTATAAATAGTCATGTATCATTCATAATTAGAGTTAAGAGTGAGGCAAAATGTAGCCGCCACGTGAGGTTTCTTATGTAGTGTTAGATTCTTTAGTCTATGCTGAAAGTGTAATTTATTCCTCATATTTGAATAAATCGAGTGATCATTCGACCTAATCTTCATATTTGTGTTTGTTCTTATTTTCCACATCATTTTCATCAAATCATAATTAGGGTTTTAATCCCAACATATAATTTGATCCTCGATGGTGTTTCTACATGAAAATCACCAACTCTACTTCTTTATTATGTAGATTAGTCGTTCTTTCATTTACAATCTCTTCTACTTAACTTATTATCTACTTTCACCTCTGATAATAGAACCATTTCATCATATATGCTTAAACCTTTCCACAGATAGCTCACATGAAACACTTCATGAATATCTGTCAAATCTTCAGGCAAATTCCAAGCAGTATGCTTGCTTACCAACCGTTCTTTCTTCCAAAGTAGTATAATGCCTTCTCATGAAATACCTTTAGTATTACTAAATCATCCACCCGGAATTCTACGGGTCGTCTCCTCTTTTCTACATAGGACATTTGTCGATCCTGGGCCACTTTCATTCTTCCTCGAAAAATTTGTATCTTGTCAGTGATGTCTTGAATCATTTCAGATCCTCCAAAGATCTTCTGTCTTATGTCACGCCAACATATTTGAGTATGACATTTACGCTCATACAGTACTTTATATACCTTCAGTATATTTTCTACTATTTGAATTGCTCTCTTCTTTTGATCATTTTTCTGAGGATGATAAGTTGTACTAAGAGCAACTCGAGATCCTAACTCATGCTTCATTCTCACCCACAAGTGAGAAGTGAAACGAGTATCACAATTGGAAATAATCTTTAGTGGCGCACCATGTCTCGCCACAATTTCGTCTAAGTAAACTTGTGCTTATTTCTCCATTAGAACCGTTGTACGTATGGCGAGAAAATATGCACTCGTAGTCAGCTTGTCGACAATTATCCAAAGGTTATCATTCACAGTTTTCTTCTCCTCTTTCAAGGTATTAACTATATAAGCCGGATAAGTAGAATATCCCTTCGACATAATTTACGAGTTTTTAAGAAAGAAATTTATTATTTTCACCGTAGACATAAATAGGATCTTCCCTTTCGATAGGGGTGCATATCATCTCTTTGTAACACAAGAGCTCTGCGTGGTTCTTTAACAACCAATCCATGTTGAGAATAATATCAAAGATAGGAATTAGGTTAACAGGAAGATTATAACTTTCAATTTCTATAACATTAACCCTATAGGCTTTATCAACAAGTAATGATATACTTCCTATGTTATTTATATAAAATGATTGGACAATTGCGTAACAAGAAATTCGAAAATAATGAGTGAATTTATAAGGCACGAAAGAATCTGAGGCATTGAAATCAAATAAGATGTGAGCACATCTAGAGTCTACGAGAAAATTACTAGTCAAAACATTCGAGTTTTTAATTTACTTCCTTTGTGGAAATCTAAAATGTATGGTATTTAAGATTTGCCAAACGATTGTCAAATTCTTCAAACTTCCTAGTTACTAGCGGTGTTCAAACTTGCACCCGCTCTTCATTCTCTATTGAACATTCGATCCTAATTTGTTTTTGGAGTTAAAACTCAATTCTCATTGCAGACTCCTGCTCCTTCTTGGTTTATAGACTAAACCCAAGATAAGGTCTTTACTTTTGCTATAGCAACAACTCGAATGGTCATGTTCTAATTGTTGGGTTTTTGAGCATTCTAACACTCCTAAGTGTACATGCAACCCTAAATACCTTGGATCTATGTTTTCTCTATTATACATACAAATAAGAACTTCCAAGGTATTATCCTAGTCTAGCATACAAACACAATGACTATAGCAAGATAGAATACATACCTCTTTGGAGAAGAAAGTCTTCATGAAGCTTGAGTGCCTAGTGCCCCAAGTGTGACACCTCAAATGGAATCACAATCATCAAAACACTTGGAATGACTTGAGAGAATTCTTACAACTCATGAAATCGGCTAGCCCTCTCTAGTCCCCGATTTTGCCAAGAATAATATCTTTATATAGTGTTACAATTAGGGCAAACCCTAATTGTCATGACTTTCCATTTCCTTGGATCCATGGGTTCAAATACACCATGGAGCATCCATGAACCATCCTATGGGTTTTAGCCCAACTTGATTATCCATGGAGCATTAGCCCACTATACAAGTATGGATGATTTACACAATCAACCCATATATTTAATTAGTCTTCTTTTGATCACTTAATTAATCCTAGATTAATTCTTGATCAATACTAATTAAATAATCTTATTATTCTTATTATTAATATACTAGAACTTATAATATATTAATAACCATAAGTGTCTTATTTCTCTCATCCAAGTGCATGATGGTATGCAACCCAAATGGACCATGCCGGGTCGGGTCAAGTCTTACCAATTATAGTTATGGACTTAGACATTAATCCAACAGTCTCCCACTTGGATAAGTCTAAAACTATTATTGCGTATGACTTCAGGAACCGACCGGCAATCGTAGCTCTCAAAAGCTTCTGTCGAACTCTGACCTTGTAGATGAACACTGACCTTTGTCAGTGACTTGTCCATTAGATAAGGGATCATATATTCCTCCATTCTAGATATCATATGGATTGAGACATGGATTATAATCATTCTCTCTGTCCATTTGTTGTTTCCCGATTTGCGATTTATGACGACTGACTAATTGAACAAATCAAATCAGTCCTGGCCCGGCCGAGCACTTCCATTTGTCATCATCAAATCATCGAGGGGCCCACAGATATCACTTTTATCCCGAAGGTAAAAAGAATGGATAAACATCGACTCATATGGCTTGTTCTACTACTTGTTGAATCATACACAAAGGCACGTTTTATAGCACAGAGTTACCAAATGCGGTTTCGTGCAATCAATGTACTATCAACTCATAGTAACAACTCATATCTCTAGGTTTGAAGAATATAAGATATTATCGTCTCATGATCACTCGTGATAAAATCCATGAAGTGATTCCAATGAGCGCGGGTTGAATCCAATACTCAGAACTTATGAGCACTCATGATTGTTGTAGCCTTGTCCAACACCTTAGACCTCTACAACCCATCATGACAGTCTTAATTCATATCTACTTCCAACATATGACCGACTGTGGATGGTTTGAATAACTTAGTCATTCCGGAAGAATAACCCAGTTTATTCGGGAAGTCAAAACATGCAAAATGAAACACAATAATAATTGAATCCAATATGGTATCAACACTTTGAACATAAATAAAACACCTTTTATTTATCACCATATGATTACACATTATTCATTGTATACTGTTTCAGCTATCAACTTTATTCTTGAATTTAAAACAATAGTTGTCCCATGCTCCAAGCATGTACACTATGTTTTCTAAACACTAGTCATGCCATACACCAAGTATGCATACTATGTTTGTCTATGATCTTTACTTTGTGAACTAGATCAATTGAACATAACTTCAATGATTCTCTTTTCACACTCCCAAATCCTTACCGCAAATGCAAGAATTCCAAATTCATGCCATTTACTGAAATCTGTCAGATTCTAAACTTATATGCATTGATCCTCTTGTAATGATTATGCACAAAGTCATAAAGACTTGGCAACAATCATTACAGAGTATTCCAAAGGAGATCAGCTCCTTGGAAATATCCTTCTTGCATTAAGTTTCCTTAATCTTACACAGATTGAAAATTCTAACTTTGAAACATTTCCAGATTCCATTTTGACCATCACTTCTGAACAAGAGTTGCCTCCTTACAGACTATGTCAATATGGTCCTTCCAGAATTATCACTATACTTCCAACTGTCCTTGAGCAAGCAATCTTTGGTAAACCTTAGATTGTCCTCGACAATTGTTTAATCCTTTTAGTCATATCCAGTTCTAAACCTTTTTCCCTTCTTAATGCCCCAGGCATTTGGAAAATTTTAGAACGGATGATTATAGCACATGTAATCGATCCTATATCCGAAGCATACGGGACACGATTCATGATGTCTCACATAAAGACTAAACCAGTCTTTTGCTATAACATTTCCATTTCAATTTGCCAAGTTCTTATAATTCAGATTATGAAAAGGGATGCCGTAATCATAATCGAATTTTAGAACGCAAATAATGGACCCATATACAGAATTCCCTTATGTTGAGCCATTCCAACATGAAATTCATATATATCCTTGACTAAATGATTAAACCTCACGATCTAAGCTTATAGATTTGAGATGAAGTATAATTTCCTCTCCCTTAATTATAGCAAAACAACTTTTCCCAATTGAAACCTTTTGTTTTCTATAATTAACATTGCTAACTTGCAATACTTATCATAATTATCATGCTCCCACTAACATGATGATTATTAGCATAACTCTTATGCTCCCACTAGCTTTGACATGTACTCAGAAACCAGCTGGACTTCTAGAAATCAATACTTCATTGACTTTCTTACCAAAGTTCAGATTTCTGATACTAGATTGTTTTGATAAGACTTTATCAAAATCATACACCTTCCCTTAGATAGCACACTTGTGAGTCTAAACAATTATGAAGAGGGATGCCGTAATCATAATGTTTAGACCTTTTTGCCACTTCTCACAAGTCCAGGTTAGTGTGCCGGTTAACCACACGCGCTCCACTAACGACTTTGAGAATGCAAATATCACAATTGCTATCTAGCTAAAATCTACTTAGTGAAAGTGTTTCCTCACCATCATTTTCATGAATCGGAGAGAAACCTTATGACACTTAGATTTACTGGTGTATGTGTTCTTATCCATGTGAATTGTCAAAATCATAGTCACAATACAAGGATAATGACAAATCCAAACTCATATGGACTGAACTCAATCTTAATTTCTTGCCACCTGGCAGCTCAAGGGCCTACCATTGCTTCTAAGTTGTTGTGCAACCAATTGAGAACTCTAAGAACTCATATGCAAAGCCAACTTTAACTGGAATGGGCACAGAATAAGTCAACACGATAGGTTATAAACCTCAAGTCGTGTGCTAGTGAAGAACTTCAGGTTTTATTCTTGATTAGTTCTTGAGACTTTCAAGACCTTTAAGACTCCCACTGTCCTCTTGACCTATCAGACTCCCTTGTCAAACATCCAAGAGACAGTGTGGATTCTAATCAAGACAAACACTTCACACAATTGGCCTAAGTTGGTCTTTGTTTTATCCAAAACATCACAACTTACCAATTTCAAATGTACAAGAGTAGAAAACTTTTACTCTTACATTTGACAAGTGTTTTAAACCTTCTTTAAGACATGTCACTCAAGTTACAATCTTGGAGTATGACTCTAAGACTTGTATTGGAACGAAGTATGACTCATCTTCTTGATTTAACCACTTCAACAATTCAAGTTCCTCTTCTTAGTCATAAGAATGCACCAAGACTTTCTTAGAGAACTAATTGTGCTATGGTTTCTTAATCATTAAGATGATCACAAAAATGATACTAAAGTACTCTCTCATCTTTTCAGATTTGAGAAACTCTTATCCTTCTGCCTAATTTGATTCTTCTTATTCGCTCTGCCTTACATTGGAACCATTTCCAATGTCTCAGAGTTACACTTAAGCTTGTAAGTATAATCATATATACTGAGCTTTAGTAAACTATGACGAATAGTCTTATCAAACTTTTGTGGTGGACTAAATCAGTGCACAAAACTATGTACTCAATCCCTTAGTCCATTACTTGACTCACACATCCATGTGAATAAGTAATTAGTCTTAATTTTTCCAAAACTTGAAGGTTCTCATTCATCATGCTATACAACTTGCATGATTCCAAGTTCCGGTCCAATTGAAACTTGGGTGATGAGAATCTTTCCTTATTTGGTAAATCTAGACATTACCACAAATGAAAGAATCAATTTCATATTTCCACTCTTGCTCTTAATGGAATCATATAAGCAACAATTTTTCCTCAAATGCCATTGTAAGGATATTTTAAAATAAATAAAATCAAAAAATTTTCTTTTATTTTAAAACTTTGCGGAAAAACTTATCCTTACAATCCATATGAAAACTTGTTGTTATCTATTCCTAAGCAATATCTCATAACTCCTAAGAAGTAGCTCAAGAATCCGATCTTCAAACTATGCGATAGAAATCCATCTACGCCATCAGATTCAGCATATTCTTTCTTTAAGTTTCTTCACTTTTCTTTGATTCTTAAAACATCACCATGTGACCCAGTCACATCATGTATCAAGAATCTCAGAATACAAACTTAACAGAGTTAGATAGTGGAATTTACCTGAAGTAGAGTCAAACTTATTGACTTTAACATCCTTAGGTAAATTTTGGCAGCTTCGCAACCAATGCCCCTTTCTTTGGCAATATAAACATATGGACCCTCTGATAATGGTACACGGGACTATCGCAGACTTAGTTTTTCTCTTTACCATTTGGTCAACCGAGTTGACTATGGCCGATCCCTTTCCATTGGGAAGAGAATGCTTTCCGGATTTCCTGTGTCACTATTGTCAATGTCCATAAAGTTTCAGGAAGTTGATCTTAGCAAACAGATAAGATCATTAAGGGTCTTGTCATAGTCTGTTTCATAGGTGTCCCAAAGGAACTCACTATGTGACTTAGAAAGTGATTAAACCACCGACTTTCTCAAGACTTTGACACCCAACTCTCCCGGCTTGTCAATATGTGACTACATCTCCAAGATGTGACCACACCTAGACCTTGCCTTGCCAATAGGGCTTGAGTGACCTTAAACTTTTCAAGAACTTGTGGGTTAGGGAGAATAATTGGAGGAGGAGAAAGAAGTATGATATCCATGGGACATCATCTTCATTAGGAAACCTTGTTTCAAGAGATTCGGAAGATCATAGGTGTCTGAACCAGACATCTTTTGGGAGATATTCAAGATAGTTGATTTTAAGTCCTTAATATGACACCCAATATGAAATATTAAGGCTAGGACCCAACAAACTATTTTATAACTTAGAAGAGGTATTCCGTAATCCAAGCTATAAAATATTTGAAGGTAGGTGAATGACGATTCACCAATTTCCACCAAGATAAACGAAATGTATTATTAGGTTTTAATTGGTTTTGAAACTCCTAGATCTTTGAGATTCATTGAACTGTTCAATGGCATGTTTCAATCTCGAGTGTGCCCTTCAGGTTTTGTGACTGGGATGCCGAGGATCACAAAACAAGGTGTGAAGTAACCATGCAAATCACTTGGTACCCTTAATAAATTACCCTTCAATCGATGTGCCGGTTAACCACACACGCTCCATCGATACTATGATAAATATTAAGTCACCCTTTACCTACCTTGTTAAGTCCAAGTTAGTGTGCCGGTTAACCACACACGCTCCACTAACGACTTAGACAAAGTGTAAAGTGTAATTTCATGGGTTAGCACCTTATTCACATTTTTCCTAAGTAACTAAGATTGGGTATTATTAAGAGTTTAGTTACTTAGTATTATCATTAATATTTTTAATGAAGGAGAATTATAGTCTTGTCAAACCCGTTCGGCTAACGACCCTCCACCAGTCAAGCAAGCGATGGGTGAGAGTGGACACCCATTAAGTTGCCATTTTATAGGCAACAACCTTATACCCACCTTATAGACCGGCTTCGTGAATGAGGCGTACTAGCGGTAAGATTGACTTTACTCTTATACATATATATATTATTAACTTATAATATTATAAATTATAAGGGTTGAATTTTAACTTTTAAAATTCTAAGGGCTAACTTGGAATTAAAGTATTCATAAGTGAAAACTTTACAAATTCCAAAACTTGAGGGCAAGTTTTGAAACTATTCAAAACTAATTAATTCCATAACTTATGTGTTTAAAGTAGTTTTAATCCAAAAACTCTTCAAGTTCCATAACTTGAGGACAAGTTATGGAAGACTTTAAACTAATAAAAGAACTAACTTTTTCTTTATTTTATAACTTATGGATTTAATTATGGTTACATATTTTTCTTTAATGAAGTGACTCTTGAACTTCCATAACTTGAGGACAAGTTATGGAGTCATAAAAAGTTATTCAATGACACAAGACTCTTCATTTTGTAACCATTGCCAACTATTATGAGTTTTATGAGTCTTTAATGTGACTCTTCATGTAACTTGAGGACAAGTTACACAAACACATTTTATACTCAACTCTTAGATTAAAATGGATTGAAAACAACTATTTCACTCAACATTTCTATTAATCTAAGCAACTCATAAGAACAAGATAATTCAAATGAAACTTTTTCATGTAATTAGTCTAAACCTTAAACTAATACAAAACATGAATCTATTGACAATTATCTTTGAAAATGGATTAGCATGAACATTACCACATCAAAAACAAGTTTATAAGATCAAAAACAACTTAGGGTAATGTTCCTAGTCCATTTCTAGCCAAAAAACTCGAAAATATGCTGTCTGGGGGTCCAACTCGTCGAGTGCATGAACAAACTCGGCGAGTTGGATCGAATTCATCACTTTTTAGGCATGGACTCGTCGAGTCTCCTGATGGACTCGCCGAGTCTGATGGCCAGACAGCACCAGATTCGTTTTTTCAGCTTCTATTGCAGGTATAACAAGAAAACAAGCCTAGGCTCTGATACCACTGTTGGGTTTTTGAGCATTCTAACACTCCTAAGTGTACATGCAACCCTAAATACCTTGGATCTATGTTTTCTCTATTATACATACAAATAAGAACTTCCAAGGTATTATCCTAATCTAGCATACAAACACAATGACTATAGCAAGATAGAATACATACCTCTTTGGAGAAGAAAGTCTTCATGAAGCTTGAGTGCCTAGTGCCCCAAGTGTGACACCTCAAATGGAATCACAATCATCAAAACACTTGGAATGACTTGAGAGAATTCTTACAACTCATGAAATCGGCTAGCCCTCTCTAGTCCCCGATTTTGCCAAGAATAATATCTTTATATAGTGTTACAATTAGGGCAAACCCTAATTGTCATGACTTTCCATTTCCTTGGATCCATGGGTTCAAATACACCATGGAGCATCCATGAACCATCCTATGGGTTTTAGCCCAACTTGATTATCCATGGAGCATTAGCCCACTATACAAGTATGGATGATTTACACAATCAACCCATATATTTAATTAGTCTTCTTTTGATCACTTAATTAATCCTAGATTAATTCTTGATCAATACTAATTAAATAATCTTATTATTATTATTATTAATATACTAGAACTTATAATATATTAATAACCATAAGTTTCTTATTTCTCTCATCCAAGTGCATGATGGTATGCAACCCAAATGGACCATGCCGGGTCGGGTCAAGTCTTACCAATTATAGTTATGGACTTAGACATTAATCCAACAGTCTAATGACCTTTGATTTTATCTCGCACAAGACACATAACGATCCAAACTCTTGTATTAGAATCAGATCGAATAAATCGAGCTGATAGAATAGCGAAAACAAAAAGAGTTTGATCAACATGTAGATGCTTTGGAACAGAAAGAATAGCACCACATATCTCTAATTCGTGCTTTCCGACCTACATATCTTTTAGCTTTTGGCACCTCCTCCTTTTTAGTTGGAGTACTCTTTGATTGTTGAACGAAAACTTGACTCCCCGCCATTTGACTAGTAAGAGTAGGGCGGAAACCTTTCTTGTGGCTAGTAACACCACATAGCAAATCACATCTCTGGCTAATGATTGCTCAATTCTTTAATGAAGATTGTTATATTTCTATCGACTACCTTGACCATTTACTTCTTCAGTATTCCTACTGAAGTTTTGTCACTATATAAGACATGGTTCTCTGAACCAATCAACTCCTTTCACGGATTTATACTAATCGGACTCGATTCTTTATAACATTAAGAGTTGAACAATAATGATCTTCTTAGTCATTACCGAAACGAAGGTACGGACACACATGAATAAAACGAAATCATTTTATTAGCTTCTTGGTAACCTTGTGACTTTTTCCTGATCCAAGTGTGAGTCCTGTGCTTCCAGTAGTATAGGCCTCTACTACTATTCACACCTACTCATACTCGTCCCAAGTATTGTCTCGCAGTTCCCAAGTCACCATTCAAAAGTTTTCACAAAGCAACTTATCACACATGAATGTGTTTAAACAAATACATACAACACTTTCTCCTAGACTCAACTAGGGTTTTCACGTTTCTATCAAACATATATTGGATCACCTATACTCGCCTTCTAGGATTCTTCTCATGCATATGCTTGCTTTAATATATCCTAATACTTTTCCATCGGTCGATAGAAATTTTAATTCCATTTCTTCATATAAATTCTTTCTCGAGTAGTGTCTACTCTACAAGACACACTATTCCAAAATTTACTCTACCAGCATGGAGACAAACGGTCTTCTACTACTTGCATCATCTTCTAACTCATGCAAACCATCATGCACATTTGTTCATTTCATTGTTCTTCCTTGAAATCATTATTCTTGTATCTGAGTAAGTCTAAGTCTACTTCATAGGAGTCTATCCTAAAAAGTCTACATCATAGTTGCATCTCAGCAAGCTCTACTAGCTTTAACTTGGTTCTCTGTCATTCCTGACTACAACATCTCTTCTCTTACGATACTATTGGTGTATTTCTTCTTCAATTAATCATTCTACCTTACTTAGACAAGTAATTTGTTTAACCATTTACCATTAAATGACTCAATTCACCATCCCAATCGTGTATGTTATAGTCGGCTTAACACACAATGGAACTTCTATAAGGATGGGATAGAAGTCAATTATCACTTAGTATTATTAAATACTAAGTCTGAACATCTTTTATAGGGTTACTACTCGAACTACATACTACATCACAAAGTCTTGGCCTATTGAGTCTGAAAAAAAAACTTCATTAGCCTTTCCTTTGATCTTCATTTAATTCTTCTAATCTTGTACCACATCAATTGAGATACTATCGAAGTATTGATCGCCATCTTCGGTTCTTCCGACTCTCTAAACAATCACTGCTTCAATCTGAATAGTGGTAGAACAACTTCGTGGATTTGTACCAACACATTTATCTTGCCCAAACGTGTTTCAAACGCACATCTTTCTTCCAAATATGTTATTATATATCAAACATACTTTAAATGTATATTACCACTCTATTTGTATTAATACACTTATTACGATAACAATTCATATTATTTTACGATATGTCGCGATCGTTTATTTATAAACTTATCGATGTCAACTATCATAAGTCTCTTTATCACTTCGAAAAATTCTATTACGAAATTTTTTAGAATTCTGAACATAAAATTTTCTAAACCAAGGTCGGCAACAGACCTTTAGCTTTCTCAGATAATAGCAATTATAGATAAGCACCTTAAGGCATGCTATATTCATTTATCATTTAGCACATATTAGAATATAAGGCATATCTCCTCTTAATATTCTAGTGCTTGACTCCCTTAGGTATTCAACCTAAAATATACCAGATACATATCGTATCATCTTTACTTAACAATTCTTGTTTAAGCTTAGAAATTCTCAAAACTCCTAGTTCACTTAAACTAATTTTCTTAAAATTCTGAAGTAACTTAATATATTAGAATATTAGGGTATATCACTACCCAATCCCCCACTTAAATATTTCCTATGGTTTGTATCCATATACTTATTATGAATCAGCTCATATATTGAGCTTCCAACAGTTTAAGTCTAAATACCAACCTGTGATATTTAGTTCACTTAAACCATTGCTCTGATACCATGATTGAAAGACCCCAACTTTCATATTTATGAAAGACCCAAACTTTCATACTATTCCAACATTATTCTTAAGTTACTTCCTCAAAACATGCTACATGCATATTTATAAAACAATATTTTATATTGATAAAGTGATTACAAAAGATTGGATAAAAAGTGACTAAGTTTTATTACATTTCATATCTACCCAGGAATCTACTATTCATATACATACATGAACATTAAAATACAGAGAAATAGTATTAACTATTCTAAATCTTTCAGCAGTATAAAACTATATTGGATACTCATCACCTGCAATTGTTAAATATTGAGAGGGACAAGCAATAACGCTTAGTGAATTCAATAAATAGATACAATATAATCTTATGCCTTATATATACCAATATGACAGAAGCAAAAGGGAACAAGAACAACAATAACATATGCGTATCATATGTCACGCTTTCAATATCAATTCAAGATTTGATTCAAAGATTTACGATCAATGAGACATAACAATTTCAATACTTGATATGCATCAATAAAGCTTTGATTATCAATATGATAGATTTCAGGTTTTCATGCCCTGATTAGCATTTCGGTAGATTTCAGGTTTTCACGCCCTGTTTAACATTTCAGTAGATTTCAGGTTTTCACACCCTGTTTAACATTTCAGTAGATTTCAGGTTTTCACGCCCTGTTTAATCTTCTGCCAATGCCATTTAAATATAAATCATTCACTTACAGGGAACATGCTCTACATGGACAGAGGCTTCATACCATTACCAATGTGAATCTAAGTCTTTTCACTGATCACATGGTCAAAGGTATTACTTTTGCTATCAAAATAGCAGAATAAAAATAACACGGAAAAATAACTCGGAATAATAACACTGAGAAGCACATAGCACATATAACACATAACATAAAATTGTTCCTATATATTGAACTCACCTTAAAATAATCGGGGGTTAAAATAGTAATTTGAGTAGCACTTCAGCTCGATAAATAGTTTTTGTCGTTGAAAACTGCGAAATATATTGAAAAACAGGCCTTGCGAGGGTAGAGCTTCAAACCGAAAAGAATAATTTCGCGGGCTCTCCGGGCACTTCCGGGCGTATTCTGGGCTTTAAAAATGTTACCGGGGCTTCGGGGCAATTTAAAATATTGAAAATATTGAAAAAGGGGCCAAAAATGCCAAATTTGGGATTATAGTCGGAAGATCTCGCAGCCTCCCTATTTATAGGCGAGGTCCGAAGGTTGGCTGAGAAAGATGAGTCAGCAGCGAGGACACGAGGCAGCAAGAGGAACAAAGCACGTGGCTCGCATGCCAGCCTCCAGGTGGCTCGCTTCGCAGGTCAACACGGGAAGAGCAGGTGGCGGTCTCGGATTGGCCGAGCCTTCGGTGCGAGGGGGGGTTGCGACACGCGTTGCCAGCTGCTCGGATGACTAAGCTGCTTCGGACACAAGGCGGACACGCGGCGAGATCCAGACGAGGGTGACGTGGCCGAACACCAACCATGCGAAATTCTCGGAAATTGAACCCAAAACTTCTAAAATCCATAACTTTCGCATACGAGCTCCGTTTTCGACGTTCTTTATATGCACGCATAGCTAAAATTACGCTCTACAACTTTCGTTTAGAATTCGTCGACTAATTTTGACTTTACTTTTTATATTATTATTTTTAACAGACCGGTACAGGATAATCCGTTAAAAATTCATAACTTCTTCATCTGACATCCGTTTTCGTCAGACTTTTTACGGTTGTACTACAAATGACGAGACCTTCAATTCTCGTTTAGATTTTGTTGGCTAAAAATCACTCGATCTAAAATTCGAGTTTTTAGCTGTCTACTGCTAAGCTGAAACTTCGAAAAATCATAACTTCCTCATACGAAGTCAGATTTTGGCGTTCTTTTTATCGAACTTCTTGGTTTAACGAATACTACAACTTTCATTTAGATTACTAATGCTAAAAAGTAATTTATCAAAAACTCACTTTTTACGTCATTCGGCGTTGTGCCGGTTTTGTCGCGGATCTTCGATTGGTCATAACTTCATCGTTATAACTCGGATTTCGACGAGGTTTTCGCCTAAATTTTTCTAACGAGATTATCTACAACTTTCAATAATAAAATTTTACTTATTTCAAATTTTATATTTTCGCTAAATTTTCATTATTTGGCTATTAATTGGAATCTCATAAGACTTCCAATATTTTATGAGTGATTCTAAACATAGTTTTACTTCATTTCTAGTAAAAACTATCTGTTAGAACTCAACACTCGATTCTATTCACTTTTAATAATAACAATACACAATTTCAAAATTTGTATGTTACATATGTTCTCGGTTTAAAGTATAATAAAACTTTTATTTACATTTATAAGGCTAAAAAGTTCTTCATCATAAATTCACTATTTACGTCTCCTGGTGTTGTGTCGTTTTTGCCATAAAACTTCGACGGACCACAACTTCTTCGTTATAACTCGGATTTCGGCGTTCTTTATATGTACGGAACCCTTGAGACGTATTCTACAACATGGTTAAGATTATTTATTCTAAATAATCTTTTGTCGAAAAGTCGTTTTCGACCCCTATTATCTCTAAATTGACTAGCCCGGATCTGCGGACGTTACAAAGCATTAGGGTTGCATGTACACATAGGATGTATATGTTTTCATAATACCCATGAAAAAAATTATACTTTGGTCACATTAAGGGAAAGCTAAAGGTGTTAGGCGAAGCTGTGTCGAAATCACCAGTCATTCACCTAAGTCATGTGAGTGTATAGTTACTTTCAGCTTACACATAGATATCAAGTATTTAATTTACTTATATGTCATATGTTCTTATTATCCATGTTCCCGATATCTGTGCTAAATGAGATAATGATTTTACTCATAAATATTTTTTACGTATTTTTATTATACTTAAATTGTATCGGGTAAAAAAAGGTATAGAGAGACAGAGAGAGAAAGAGAAAGACAGAGAGAGAGAGAGAGAGAGAGAGAGAGAGAGAGAAAGAGAGAGAGAGAGAGAGAGAGAGAGAGAGAGAGAGAGAAGATAATGGTAAGAGAACATGTCATAGATAGAATAGTGGGGAGAGACCATACTAGAGATAATTGTGAGAGACCATGCCCAACTAAGAGCAGTCATCAAGCAAAGTATTTATGACAACCATGGACTCTTCTACACAGTCTAGTGGAACACAAGCAGACTCGCAATCTGTAGGTTTTATGAATCGTGCTATCCGGGAGTATGGATTGTATGTTCATTCGAGTACTCTATCCTCCTCATGGTTACCTTACTGACATGTATTACCAAGGAATCCCCGAGGCAATATGGTCTACTCATTGTTAACAGAGATCCTCTAGGATAGGTCCCTTGAGATTCTCATTTAGGGCCAAAGAGTAAGAATAACGAGAATGGGTAATTAGGATTAATTTGTTTGATGTGATATATATATATATATATATATATATATATATATATATATATATATATATACTTACAACAGTATAATAATAATAATAATAATAATAATAATAATAAGTGACTTAAACAAACTCACTAGCATGTATTACCAAGGAATCCCCGAGGCAATATTGTCTACCCACTGTTTATATATCAATTCTGACATCCCAAGTTTTAACAATTGACGGAAACCATTTTCTTCAGAAATACTTTTACGGGACCAACTCTGCATTCATAAACAAACTCTGTTTTTAAAATAAGCATAAATAAAACGGTCTTTTTTAGCCGGGAAAATTGGGGATGTCACATCTAGCTCATCCAATCTCTTTCTCAACCTCAAAATCGTTGTCCATCTACTCTCCCTAACTATGGGGTGTTTTGGTTCGAAATGAGGTTTTAACAGGTTTAAAAATCTATTATGGCAGTGTCACCACGCTGTAGTGGTCTTCTTTCCATGTCATGGTGACAACATTTCACAAATTTCAACTTTGGGACATTTTCTTCCAGTCTTTAAATAGTCATAACTTCTTCGTTTCAAACCCTTTTTCATTCATCTTTATATCCACCCGAAGGTATTAGCAAGCTCTTTATATGGAACTTAACCCATTAAGCCATGCAAAAAGCTTAAAATACCAATTTTATCTCATTTTCTAATGCATCTTTAAAGATGCATATGTTCTTCATCTTATCTCCATTTCACATAAATCTTATATCCACACGAAGGTGGGGATGAGTTCTACAACCCCATTAAGTCACTTCTAGCTGAATTATTATGGGTCTTAATCTAATAAGTCACAAATTTGGGACAAAAAGCATAAAATTTTCCATTTTACCCTTTTCGCCAAAATGCATCTTCTCATGCATTTCGTCTCTTGAACTCACTTATCTAATCCCATCTAAGTGACTTAAATTCATCTTGACCATTTTTATGAAGTCACAACTACATAGTCTCACTAAGTTCTCATTAATGACTATTTTTCCCTTTTGGTAGTATTCATCTAAAAGTCAAATCTCTCTAAATTTTTTGTTCTTACAATTATAAGTTCATAGGAGTAGGTTTGGGGGTTTTTATTGTTTCGAGATATTGGGCTATTGTGGCTGCAAATCCATTGAAGATGAAGGTTTATTCGCCAAATGTGGGGTTTAATTAACAAATTAATGGTTGTGGTGGTTAATGGTAGTGAAGGGTTATTATTTTTGAAACTCACGAGGCAGCCATATGTTGAACGGACAACAACATCAACTTTAACGGATTACATGACATAGTTGACATGTTATTTCAAGTTAGGGGACAAAATAAGCATGTCAATATCCTTTTTATGTCCATATAAAACCGAAAAAATAAGATTAATGACTGATTACACCAATTCTGAAAACATTGTAATGTTACAATTTCATTTCCCTTATATGATGCAATAAAAAAATATCTAATTATCAATAAATTAATTAAGAAAGTTATAATAAATAATATATCCGAAGAATATAAAAAAAGTATCAACATTAACTAATGATTATTGGTGAATAGAAGAAGGGATAATGTCATAAAACGTCTTAAGTTTGACAGAAAATGTCGGTTTTACCCTTCGACTGATTTTTGGTTCGTTTATGCCGCAAACTTGTCATTTTTTGTCGGTTTTTCATTTTTTTACATGTAATAGCAGGTTTCCAGGTTACCATAAATTATTTTTTGCGAAAAAACCCTTAAGTTTACAAATATTTTGCAAAAAAACCCTTAAGATTATAAAAGTATAAAATACAAATATATATTCGAAATTTGATAAAACTAAACATTTTTTAAAAATTGAATTGTCAAAAGTTTATATCAAATTAATATAAGTTTTGTTATACTTATATTATGAAACCAAAGCTAAAAAATATTTTTAGCTTTACGTACAATAAATTTTATATTGGTTCGATATAAACTGTGTATATTTAAATTTTTAAAAAGTTACCTAGTTATATCAAAATTTGAATATACTCCTTAATTAATACTTACACTTTTCAAAGCAAAATTAAAAAACGTCTGTTAACTAATAATTAAATATGCTAAAATAATTAAACATATGAATAATATGACATTAATTAAATTCAATTACTTTTTATAAAAGGAAAATAAAAATATTTTATATATTCAAAAGGTTTGTATTTCAAAAATAATATTGTATCATATTTTTCATAATATAACTACAATAAAATTTATATTAGTTTGATATAAACTTCTGACATTTAAATTTTTAAAAACTATTTAGTTTTATCAAATTTTAAATATATATTTATATTTTATATGTTTATAACCTTAATGGTTTTTTTGCAAAATATTTGAAAACTTAAGCGTTTTTTCGCAAAAAATAATTCACGGTAACCTAGAAACCTGCTATTACAGGTAAAAAGGACAAAACCGACAAAAAATGACAAGTTTGCGGTATAAACGAACCAAAAGTCTGTCGAATGGTAAAACCGATATTCTTTTGCCAAACTTAAGGTTTTTTATAGAATTATCCCATAAAAGAATGTATTAAAGTCGAAAGATTACAAAATAAACCTCATATTTTACCGTATCATAAAATTTCTTTGTTTTTCAAATGAGAGTTGATTAATTCAAAAAAAAATCATATACAACAATGACCATGTTTTTGTTGCATCTTATACACCTATTCTAAAATATAAATTATTGTGTATGACAAAAGTATTGTGTATAAATCAACTTTTTTTTATAACAACATTTGCCGAAAGGACATTTTTGGATTGCATGTTGCCTTATAAATTGAGAAGTTTCGGGCTGAATTTTATCGGTTGTTAATAATCTGTTCTATGCCACACGAAATCCAGTAATTCGTACAACATACGTTTTAACTATTATTATCATACGTTTTACCTATTATTATCTGTTATACATGCTTTGACACTTTAATGGGTGAGATGCAATAATGCATTAATACAATTAATCTCAGATAATGTATATTTTTTCCCATGTTACAATCATTAGACAACCTTATTACGTAAAATATGAATTATTATTATAACATTATGAATCTCGACTTGCATATTATGTGAAGCAAGTGGATGCTTTTATGCTCAATGCTTCAATCATTCCATTTTTTTCCCATTCATAGTATATCACATGTTCCATTCCAATGATAATAGTCACAATGACACCATAATGATACATACATACGTATATTTATCATATGAAAGAAAATCTAAAAATTAAAACTCTTTAAATGCAAGAAAATGGTTTGTGTCATCCTCTAACCCCATTACTGCTCAATCATTGCACTTTTGACCCAATACTGGAAGGTTTTATCTTTTTTTAACCGGGCAATCTAATATACTTATAATCTAAATATCTAATTCACACACACACATATATATATATATATATATATATATATATATATATATATATATATATATATATATATATATATATATTAAACTATCAACCTTCAAAAAAAAAAAAAAAAACATCTGATACCGTTAGTCTAGAAATATTTTTTCATAAAATTCTTCTCTCTTCTAAAATTGAAATTGGCAATTATTAGAGAATGGACATTCTAAATATTTTTTGCCGCTGCAAATTGGGAATTAATAATGATATTGATATTATTACGGTCTTTTTTAAATAGTTATTATCTTAGTATTCCTTCCATAATGAGATGATAAAACCTTGCAATCAAATATTTCTAGACTAACGGTATCAGATGTCTTTTATATATATATATATATATATATATATATATATATATATATATATATATATATATATATATATATATATATATATATATATATATATATATATATATATGACAAAACTTAAACTATCGACCTTAAAAAAAAGACATCTGATACCGTTAGTCTAGAAATATTTGGTTGGAAAGTTTTATCATCTCATTATCGAAGGAATACTAAGATAATAACTATTTAAAAAAGACTGTAATAATATCGATATCATTGTTAATTCCCAATTTGCAGCGGCAAAAAATATTTAAAATGTCCATTTTCTAATAATTGCCAATTTCAATTTTTGAAGAGAAAAGAATTTCATGAAAAAAGAGCATGACCTTTTTAAACTTATTTTTTTTGCTTGAACTTTTATCATGTGATGGAAATAACCTATTTCAATAACAGACACATGGTTGCGAGTGGTTGATGACATCCACATAGCATTTGGCATACCGACTATTATTGTTAATATCGAACTTGTCATTATGATCTTTATCCTTTTTTCCAAAAAAAATATATAATTTTACTGTCACGTATTCATTTTATTTCTTGTTGCAATTTATAAGATCAAATATTGTATGCTAAAATAAAAGATGAAATAAATGCTTAGAAGTTATAAATAAACGTTAGATGAGTAAGTTCAAAGAGAGAATGTAAGAAAAGATGCATTTTGTCCAAAAAGGATAAAATAAGAAATTTTATATTTTTGGACCAACTTTGTGGCTTAATAGATTAAGACTTGTATTAAGTCGGTGAGATATGACTTAACAAATTTGTATAGTATGTCTTCACCTACGTGTGGATATAAAAAACATCGAAAACGAGTAAGAAATGAATAAGTTATGAAGATTAGAAGTTTTGACAAAATTGTCCAAAAGTTGGAATGAAATCAGCCCAAGGGGTTGTTGTCAGGCACCGCGGTGCGGTAGGTAGAGTATAGTTAGATGTCTTTTTATGTATCTTTTATATTATTTTTTATTAGTATTTTGCATCATATTTTATGCATTTGTGTCTGCATTAGTTTAAATAATATTCAACTCATGTACTTCGTCTAAATTTCGGTAATGTTCATGTTTTGGTGTCTATTTCAGGTTATTTGAAGTGGAACGATAGTTTGGAAACATGTAAAGCGTAATTGGAGCATATTTTGAGCTTATCTGGAGCCAAAATGCTATGAAAATACCAAATATATGCTATGTTGCACCAAACACGGGCCGTTCTTCACTTACGAAACTTAACCTGAAATTTTCTGAATGTTTAGGCCTTTTAAAACTCTGATCCTTAAGCACGGGTCGTGCCTGCCTCCTGATCTCAATCAGTGCATTATTTTGAATATTTTAATCTGTGAAGCCCAAGCATGGGTCGTGCTTCCCCATCGAAGTCCAAATTTTTTTTTCTGATTTCTTCGGATTCTCAATTTGCAATGACCTATCACGGGTCGTGCTTATTGCTAGAACCCTTATTTGCTTCCATGTCAGTTATATAAATACCAGATGTTGTCTTAGTTCAATCTTAGACGTCCCAGACGACGAAAATGACTTCTGAAGGCAATTTTCTGCACTTTTTCATCAGTTTCTAAAGATCGGAATGCTCTGGATCATCTTAATCATTTAGTTTAGTAAGATTTGTTAGTTTAACGTCTCTTTTTATTGTTCTAGACTGATTTTTAACCATGTTTGGCTAAACCCTCAGTGTTGCATAGATTAGTATTTTTTAATCAATCATTAGACTTAGTTTTTGATTTGTGATTCTATTTAGATTTTTTCAGTTTTGATCTTAATGAATGTTTGATTTTAGTTTTTTTTAGCATGATCACCTAATTTAGGATTAATTCATTCAAGTTAATCAGTTAATGGAATCCGTAATTGTTCTAATCAACTAGTAATAAGTAACGAGTATCAAATTGGTTTCATGTTGGGATTTAATTCTGATATAAACTAATATTTCATTTTTTTATGCTTTCGAGATTGTAAGAAGTATTGAATATTACTGGTAATTTTACATATATCAAAATGTTGCTTTTCTGACTTGATTAAGAGCTTGTTTAATTTAGTAAAAAGTTAGTGTCGAGTCCAAGAGATTGCGTCATCGGGCTTAGTGTTCGGTGCATTAGTATTCTCGGTCTGGTCCTGTCCAGCCATGATTTGTTTTGGGTTTAGTATATATATAGTGCATGCATGTATTATGAAAACAACGCTTTTGATTTTTATTCTGCTTATCGTATTGTAACCCTAGTCTATCTCCACAGTAGCAATTCACATTGAATTCTTCTGAGATAGAGCATATTAATCATTCAACACACATTTGATTCATCTGTTTTTTCATTGTTTTCTATTCTTGTCATTATCTTTTATTATATGTTTGAATCTATCGATCTAAGAGAATCTTATTCTCATTAATTGGTATCAAAGCAGGAGACTGTGTAATATATACGCATCTCTTCTGTTGGAAGAACGAATCTTAGGGTTTCCGTTTTTATCGAATCTATTGACTAGTACTAAGAGTACTTAGTCTAATTCATCGTTTATGTGAATATATCACAAAATAAAGTAAAATAGGAAAATGATATGATAGTCTTCTACCAAGACTTAAACGTTTTGTAAGTAAAATGATAGTTTTTCCTTTCTATCGACTAGTACTAAGAGTACTTAGTCTAACTCATCGTTTATGTGAATATATCACAAAATAAAGTAAACTAGGAAAATGATATGATAGTCTTCTGCCAAGACCCTAATGTTCTTTAAGTAAAATGATAGTTTTTGCTTTCTATTGACTAGTACTAAGAGTACTTAGTCTAACTCATCGTTTATGTGAATATATCACAAAATAAAGTAAACAGGAAAAATATAATCATGTAAGTGTTATTATCTTGGGTTACGAGGACAAACACGACATCGCCGAAGCGAAAGATAGACCCTATGAACATCCGAAGAGTGTCCCCTCATCCTCTGTAGCGGCAGCAGGGTGGAGGGAGGGTTACTCCCGATATCGATCTCTTAATACAGATCGTTAACGTAATGATCCTCCGAAGATTCACATCTCATCCACTGTTGCAACAGTTGGACGGAGGAATGGTTAGTTCCGTGGCCGACTCCTAATACAAGCGTTAACCTAATGATCATCCGAAGATTCACATCTCATCCACTGTTGCAACAGTTGGACAGAGGGATGGTTAGTCCCGTCACTGACTACTAAATAAGTAACAACCTTAGACATCCGTAGACATTCATCGACCACTGGTGCTAATCAGCGGGATTCGGAATGGTAAGTCCCGCCGAATTATCCCATTGAACTGGGATAGGAAAGATAATTTACACAGTAAGTACTAATAAATCACCCTCGTAGTTCTAAGTACAAGTATCTAGGTAAGTAAATACAGGATAATGCACCTAAGTAACAGTGTTCCTGTATGGTATTCATGTAAGTGTGTTCATGTAACAGGTAAGTATATGTAAAGATATTCATGTATCATGTAATCCTAAGTAAGTGTACTCATGTATCATGTAAGGTATTGGTATAGACTCATGAATGAACTGACTCTTGTGTGATTCTTTGTAATAGGAATAAATGTTTGTTTCTTCTAACTATCCCTATGATAATTAACTGGAAAGTAATTGGTTGTTCAAGTAGATTTATGCACCCTCGATACACCAGGGTGTGGGAAACTGAACGAAGGATGGAAACTATCACATCAATACATATATAAGAACATATGCGTATAAGTGTAGTTTTATTCAAGAAGGTAAACTAATGGTTTTGCAAGATATCTAGGAGTTTTGAACAATAATTAAGAATGACTTGATGTCATTTTAATAAACATTTCAAAACTAATACTTTTGTTATCAAGGTATTTTAAGATAGAAAGCCATTTCATGTGACACCTTTTGAAATATGTGAAATCTACTGAGTGAAAACACAGTTATAAAATACATAAGATTGATTTAATAACATACTGTTTTCTACTTGTATTCCCCCCCCCCCCCATTAAAGCATTTAAAATCATTTAAAACATTGATTAAGGGGTATGAACTCACATGTTGCGGGTGATACGGATGAACTGAAGAGGTAGGACTGCTAGGTGTCAAGTGAAGTCTTGAACACACTTACGATCCTAGTTAACATATAATTTCACATATATGTAACAAATTAGTCTATAAACAACTAATAAACAAGTCAAGACACCTTAGGACATTCTAAACACCTTTATCAAGTGTTATTAGCCTCTAGGATTGCATCTAAGTGTTTGTAGGGGAAGCTATTGTGTGTAGGGCTCAAGGAATACACCACCATGAGGTTCAAGGCCCTAATGACCCTACTAAGTGAGTTTACGGTCGTAAACTCATGAGTTTACGGCCGTAAGATCACACTTATGTTACCATTTGATGTTTGATGCTCTATAAGGCCCTAATAAGCATTTCTACTTAATGGCTTGGTCTATGGAAGAGTTTAGGGCATAATATAACTCCTTTTAGGAGTTTACGGCCGTAAACTCCCTTGGGAGGATGTTTATGGTGTTTTCAAGTCCCTAAATTAAGTAGGAACTAAACTAGGCTATTGTACAAGGCTTTAGGAGGAATTATGGCACCATTTGGCACCATTTATTAGAGTTCACGGCCCTAGAACCTTTTGGGCCGTGAACTCTCTTTCTCCCTTGAATATTAATTGATTTGGCTGTCTAAACATGTAATGTAGGCTTCTAGTTTGAGATCCGAGACCTTGAGGGACTTTGGGACACCTTTAGCCCTTAAAATGGAGTTTAGTCCCCAAGTGTTCTTGGGCGGTAAACTCCCGAATCTTTGGGTTTTGTTTGTTTTCTAGTCTCAAACACACTTATATACAAGCCTAAGGTAGTTACCTAACATGGGGAAAAGACTAGGTAGCATTTAAGCCACATATAGGAGTTTACTCTCCAAGAACGTTCTTGGGCGGTAAACTCCCGAATCTCACAGATTTGATATGTAATCTAAGTTATTAAGCACATAATAAGCATTATAAGACAACTAGAGAAGTGTACTCACGATTTGGGATAAAAACCCGAAGATCCGTGAGAGAGAAAATGGCTTTTCTCTAGTTGGAAATGCGAATAATGACATAATTTGGTTCAGAATTCTATTTATAGTCCTGAGATATTTTTGGCAGAAAATATTTTTATTCCCGAAATGATTTCTAATATAACCGAGTGTTGGAATAACAGTGTTGCACAAAACCCTAGTGCAACCACTCTCCTGATATCTCCTTAAGCGTAAATCTTGAAAACTGCCAAACTTATACCCAAAGTTTGGAATTTTGCTGAAACTGTTCTAACTTCTATTGGCTTGATATGGTTTGTTCAGAATGGAAATTTCGGGTTGTCACATCATCCCCCTGTTAAAGGGAATTTCGTCTTGAAATTAGAATTTAGGCAAGGAAGTAGGTAAAAGTGATCGAGTCGTTAGGTGAAAACTTCCTAATCGATTGGTTCTCGCGGTCCCAGGTGAAATCGGGTTCTCGGTTGGTATTCCAACGAACCTTCACTAATGGGCGACGGTGTTGCTTCGTCCGCTTGGCCACTCGGTCGAGGGTCACTACGGTTCTAATACGAAGGCAAGGATCTCGTAAATCTCGATCTCGTCGAGAGGGATTACGAAAGTCCTAACGGAAAGATACTATTTCAAGTTCGAGACGCGAAGGGGAAAATGTACGTTACTGAGTTCGCGGAGTAGGTCTAGTTTGTGAAATGCAGGACCGATTCTGGTAAGAGTCTCTGAGGTCCTAACTATATTGGATTTTAGCTTTCCACGCTTTACGAAGCGTATTAAGCCGTTCCCAGAGTGAGGTTTCCTAAAGAATTTGGTCTCTCACTTGGAATTCCAAAGGTTCTTTCTCTCGCTTACTTCCCAGTCAAGGGCCATCCCTTGTTGGGTCAAAGTCGAAAGGGTTCATGAAGTTTACGGGGAGTTCCGAATGGACTATGATAGTAGGTCTGTAAGACCTAGAATTTGGCGAATTTTCCGTCGGTGGCTATGGTGCCGACAAATTCCCAACGGTTTTGGATAATTTGACATAGTACTCAAGAATTTCCACAACACTAAAAGTGTGTCTCAGGAAATTTGACTCAAAATTCCAAAACTCTTGTTCAGAGAACTTTGCGGAAAGTATCTCCGAGGGTAATGTTTCTATGGCTTCTTTTTTACTACGAGGGTAGACAAGTAATTCATTACTTGGAGAAATGACGAACTGATCCCAGTAAGAAAGGCATACTACACTCATTTAGCTCATGAATACTATGGGCGTATTGGTCCTATCCGAGGGGTATCACTACGGACTCGAAGTGTCCGTATCGAGTTCGGAGGGTAGTTTTTAGGACATCCTTCCCTAACACTCGAACTGGTGATATTCGGATCTCAGGTCCATTTCTGAAAGTAATACTTTCCCTGTGGCTGCTCAATCAGTTCGTCTATGTGAGGTAGAGACAACGATTTCTAAAGGGAATCTTAATGAAGTCTCCGATCATCGAGGTACATAAGATGCACTTCGTCAACTTCTGGTAATAATAAGATCGGAGCTCACAAGGGTGAGAAGCCTGGTCTTTTAATTCTACTTTTGAGTAGTTCGTTATGTTGTCTAGGTTGTCCTTGTATCTTCCGTAGGTGTTTAGACTGAAGGCGATCTAGTTATAAGAGTCATACTAGGGTTCTAAGTTTGCTCCTATGCCAATGCAATTACTCGTACTCCTAGACAGTCTCCGTCCTGAAGTTCATATTAGAATTCATACGTGATTCAATGATCACAATTTCATTTATACGAGTCGTATATAATTAAGACTGAAAATGTAGTCGAATAACTGATTCTTCCTTAATCTCACATCCCATCGAGGGAAAAGAAGTTAAAGTGGAATCATCAATTCTAAACCTGTAGAACATTGATTATATATCACTATCATATATACATTCTTCAATGATAGATCAACCGTATGAATCCTGGAATTGAACTTGACGTACTGCATGAGTAATACTGTGGGGATTCCTTCGGAAAGGAAAAGAACTATAAGGTACTCCTTGTATGAGTACTTCGGTGTTCTGATATAACTGCTTTGCTAAAAGACGATTTCTGAGAAAGAGATGTACTTATGAAGCTGGTATTGCGAGGATCAAATTTACTCGAGTCAAATGATAAAGTCGGAAACATATGGAAACTAAAGACATTAGATTTGAACATAAGGCGTTACAGACAAAACACAACAGTGCAACCGTTAACAGAGTTACTGTACTTAGGATTTACTACAAGACTATTGCTGCGAACAAGGTATACTACAAAAGACAAGTATACGCAGCACAAGCATCCCTAAACGGACGGGATCCCGCAAAAGATAAGACTCTGGTTGCACTAGTTTTAAACATGTTTTTGAACATACTAAATACTGACGATTTGGAGGGAACCTATACTATATTAGGGTCCTTAACTGCCTCTTTGCATTCTAAGGTCAAACTCCTCCGGATTTGCCGTTGTCCTTCTCCGATGGACAGTCCCTCTTTAAGTGCCCTGATACACCACATAGATGGCATATCTGAGAGGCTTGGACATTGGTGGTTGAAGAAGTGTGTTGGATCTGGAACCTTCAGTAACTAGCAGTATGTCCATTCCTGTTGCACTTATAACAGTGTAACGGTCGGCAACTACCCAGATGATGAAAGCTACACTCATAGCATTTTGGTAGGTTTCCGGCATATTGTATGGATGGTGTAGGGACAATTGGGGCACCAGAAGGATTGGTAGTTGGAGGTGCTGATGTTGTGGCTGTGAAGGTTGTTACTGGTGGTTGTTTCCTGTTCGCCCTTCGAAGCGACTTGTCCTTAGGTTTATTCCAAGACTTCCGTTTGTTACTTGGATTGGAATGATTGTTAACAATCCCGCTAACACTTGCGTTGTTAGCATTCAGGTGGGTCAGAATAGCTGACACGGCAGCCGTGACTGCAACTTGAAAGGTAGCTGCATCAATCTGAAGAGTTGGTGTTGGGTTGATGGGCTGATCGTTTTTCTTGGGTGACATGATTCTGTTACACCGAAAGAAAATGAATTTGTGAGCAAGAATGGTTGAACCTAGACGTAGTTCGATCGCTCATGTAAAGAATAGAAGTATATGATGGGTTTTGAGCATTCTAACACTTCCTAAGTGTACATGCAACCCTAATAACCTTGGATCTATGTTTGTCTAATTATCATGCAAAGTTGAATTCCAAGGTTATATTCCTATCTAGCATACATGGTGAACAATTTTAACTTGAATCATAGATAGAATAACTTACCTTGTTGTTGCTTGTGTTCCTTGAAACCTTGTGAGCCTAGCACCCCAAGTGTGATGCCTCAAATGCTTCACACAACACCAAATGCTCTTGGAAAGACTCTTGAGATAACACACACTTCTCAAAATCGGCCAAGCCCTCTAGTTTCTTAGTGTTCAACTTGTGTAGCCAATTTTGTGGAGAATGGGACTCTTATATAGTGTTGGCACATCTAGGGTTACACCATGTAAACCCTAATGTGTCATGACTCTTCATTTCCATGACCCATGGGTTTGTAACTCCCATGGAGCATCCATGGAGCATCCTATGGGTAGAACCCAACTTGATAATCCATGGAGCCTTTTAGCCCACTATACAAGATATGGATGATTTACATAACCAACCCATATATTTAATTAATTATCCTTTGATCACTTAATTAATTCCAAATTAATTCTTTGATCAACTAATTAAATAATATTATTAATATATTAGAACTTATAATATATTAATAATCTCCAAGTGTTATTTCTCTCATTCAGTCTATCCAATTGCATGGTGCCATGCAACCCAAATGGACCATGCCGGGCCGGGTCAAGTACAAGCCCGAAATAGTTATGGACTTAGACACCTTATCCAACAGTCTCCCACTTGGATAAGTCTAATAACTATATCTCTAGTACTTCAGGAACCGACCGGCAATCGTAGCTCTTTCAAGGTCTCTCGGAACTGAGAAGATGATGATACGCCATTTAAGATAAGTGATCATATAATCCTCTGTTCTAGATATCAGCCGGACAAATACATGGAACATGTCTTGCTTATTGTCCAGCATTTGTTTCCCGATTTCCGATTTGTTTGACATAGAACTTAATTGAACACATCAACTTAGTTCTGACCGGGCCCGGTACATGGGTCAAAACAAAATCATCGAGGGGCCCAGATACCAGCTTCTAATCCAAGAAGGAACAGATAAACTTCGACTCATATGTTTGTTCTACCACTTATTGAATTACACACAAAAGTACGTTTTATAACATCGAGTTACCAATGCGGTTTCGTACAGTCAATGCATAACCAACTTGTAAGTAACAAATCATATCTCTAGGTTTGAAGACTTATATGATATTACCGTTTCACGATCACTCGAGATAAAATTCCATGAAGTGATTCCAGTGAGCGTGGGTTGTGTCCAATGCTCAGAACTTATGAGCACTCATGATTGTTGTAGCCTTGTCCAAGACCTCTACAACCAAACATGACAGTCTTGATTCATATCTACTTCCAACATATGACCGACTGTGGAGGTTTGAATAATATGTTATACCAAACAAAATTATTCTGGAAGTCAAAACATGCAAAAGAAATATAGTAAACGATTGACAAGAGATAGCAACACTTTACTCATAAATAAAACACCTTTTATTCATCATCAAATGTCAATTACACTTTACAAATTTCCGGGTTATCTAACTACTAAAAACTTATATCATCCTTCAGCCCTATGCTCCGAGCATGCTGAAGATGCTTAACCCTACTCAGTCCCTTCGTGAGGGGATCTGATGGGTTCTCATCCGATGATACCCTCTTTGCCACGAGGAGTCCTTCTTCGATCCGATGTCTAATGAAATGGTATTTTCTGTCGATGTGTCTGGATCTCCCATGATCCCTTGGTTCCTTGGCTAAGGCAACAACACTTTCACTATCACAGAAAATCTCCATTGGCTCTTTAATAGCTGGTACAACTCCAAGGTCTCTAATGAAGTTCTTCAGCCATATCGCCTCCTTTGCTGCTTCACTAGCTGCAATATACTCTGATTCACAAGTAGAATCTGCCACTGTCTCTTGCTTGGAACTCTTCCAAGAAATTGCTCCTCCGTTTAGGGTAAAGACCCAGCCCGACTGAGAGCGGAAATTATCCCTATCAGTCTGGAAGCTAGCATCACTATACCCAACAACTCTCAAGTCATCACTCCCACCGAGGGTAAGGACCCAGTCCTTAGTCCTCCGTAGGTACTTGAGGATATTCTTTACCGCAGTTCAGTGTGCCTTGCCAGGGTTTGCCTGATACCTGCTAACCATACTCAGGGCAAAGGCTACATCAGGTCGAGTACACATCATAGCATACATGATCGATCCTACTGCCGAAGCATAAGGTATTCGACTCATTTCTGCTATCTCAGCCTCAGTTCTAGGGCTTTGTGTCTTACTCAATCTGGTGTTACTCTGGATGGGTAACTCTCCTTTCTTGGAGTCCTGCATGCTGAATCTCTTCAGCACCTTATCCAAGTAGGTACTCTGACTAAGTCCAATTAGTCTTTTACTCCGATCTCTCAAGATCCTTATCCCTAGAATATAGGCAGCTTCTCCTAGGTCCTTCATAGAGAAACACTTCCCAAGCCAGGACTTAACTTCCTGCAGAGTTGGGATGTCATTTCCTATGAGTAGTATGTCATCCACATACAATACCAAAAAGCTAACTATACTCCCACTAGCCTTGACATACACGCAAGACTCATCTTCACTCCTGGAAAAGCCAAATTCCTTGACCTTTTCATCAAAGCAAAGATTCCATCTGCGAGGTGCTTGCTTCAATCCATAAATGGATTTCTCAAGCTTACACACTCTATTAGGGTACTCGTTGCTGACAAAACCCTCTGGCTGACTCATGTAAACATCTTCAGCCAACTTTCCATTAAGGAAAGCGGTTTTGACATCCATTTGCCATATTTCATAATCATGAAATGCAGCTATGGCTAACAGAACCCGAATAGACTTAATCTTGGCTACCGGAGAAAAGGTCTCATCATAATCCACTCCAGGAATTTGAGAGAAGCCCTTTGCAACCAGTCTAGCCTTATAAGTGTGTACTTTACCATCCATGTCGGTCTTCTTCTTGAAGACCCATTTGCACCCTACTGTCTTACGACCTGGTACATTTTCAACCAAGTTCCAAACCTGATTGTCATACATGGATTGTATCTCGCTATCCATAGCCTCTTTCCATTTAGCAGACTCGAGGCCTGCCATGGCTTCCTCGTAGCTGTTAGGGTCATCTTGACTTACTAGTGTCTCATCACTAATAAGTGTCTCACCTTCTACAGTAATATGGAATCCATAGTAATGCTCAGGTGCACTCCTAACTCTCGTGGAACGTCTCAGAGGTACAGATTTGTCAATTGGCTCAACAGGAGTTTTCTCCTCAAGTTGAGGGCTAGAGTTTGAAGTTCCTTCACCGCTTGATTCTTGAATTTCTTCAAGATCAATTTGCCTCCCACTGTCTCCTTGGCTTATAAACTCTCTTTCTCGAAAGACACCTCTTCTTGCTACAAAGACCACATTGTCACTAGGTCTGTAGAAGAGGTAACCAAAGGATCGCTGTGGGTAACCGATGAAAATACACCTCTCGCTTCGAGGTTCGAGCTTATCATGAGTCTCGCGTCTCACGAAAGCCTCACAACCCCAAATCTTGATGTGGTCTAGTTTAGGTACTTTACCAGTCCACATCTCGTGAGGAGTTTTGGCAACTTTCTTTGTAGGGACTAGATTAAGAATATGGGCGGCAGTCTCTAAGGCATACCCCCAGAATGAGATTGGTAGCGTAGCTCGACTCATCATGGAACGAACCATATCTAGCAAGGTTCGATTACGCCTCTCAGCCACACCATTCAACTGTGGTGTCTTGGGAGGTGTCAATTGTGAGACTATCCCACATTCCCTTAGATAGTCGAGGAACTCTGAACTAAGATACTCACCACCACGATCGGATCGAAGCATCTTAATGTTCCTGCCCAATTGATTCTCGACTTCCTGTTTAAATTCCTCAAACCTCTCGAAAGTCTCTGACTTATGCTTGATCAAGTAGACATATCCATATCTACTATAATCATCAGTAAACGTCAAATAATAACGATTAGCATCCCTTGTGGCATGTTTGAATGGTCCACACACATCCGTGTGTATAAGGTCCAACAAACCTTCACCCCTCTCACACGAACCTGTGAAGGGTGACTTTGTCATTTTTCCAAGTAAGCATGATTCGCAACTATCATCTGAGTTTAGGTCAAACTTCTCCAAGACTCCATCCTTTTGGAGTTGGCCTATGCGCTTCTTGCTTATATGTCCAAGACGACAATGCCATAATGATGCTTTATCCAAGTTATTATTAGTAGAATCAATACACAAAACATTATTTCCTAAGTTATCAACAACAGATACAGCTTCATACACACCATCACAAGGTAATGCTTTAAAATAAAGAATATTATTAAAGAAAGCATCAATAGAACCAACTTCATTATTAAATGAAAAGGTAAACCCTTGTTTGTACAAAGCATGGAAGGAAATAATATTTCTTGCCATTCCTGGAGAATAACAACACTTATTCAGATCTAAACTAAACCCACTACTTAGCGATAAAGTATAAACTCCAATCTTGGTAACAGGTATAGCTTTCCTATTCCCCATGATCAAGTTTATCCTTCCTTGCTCCACATCCTCACTTCTTCTTAGTCCCTGCAAGTCACAACAAATATGAATACCACACCCGGTATCAAGGACCCAAGAATTAGAATGGGGTGAGTTATTAGAAATGATAGTGTAAATACCTGCATGGTTGGGTTTAACTTTCCCATCCTTCACATCTTGCTGGTATTTTGGGCAGTTCCGCTTCCAATGAGCTTTTTCATGGCAATAGAAGCATTCAGCCTCTTTTGGGTCAGAAGAAGGAGTAATGACACCTTTCTTGGTTCCACTTGAAGAAGAGCCATCAAGGGTCCGAGCCTTGGTACCCTTCGAAGATCTCTTTCTCTTCCTCCATCGATTCTTCCCAATTGCCAAAACCGGAGTAGAGTTTTGAGTAGGAGTGATAGCAACCGACTTCCCCTTAAGACCTAATTCTGCGGTCTTGAGAAGTCCCTGAAGTTTGCTGAGGGTGACTTCTTCCTTGTTCATGTGATATGTCATGCGGAATTGATCATAGCACGATGGTAAGGAATGCAAAATAATATCTATTGCAAGATCCTCCGGGAAGTTCACATTAAGCTTCAGCAAACGATCCACATACCTTTGCATTTTCTGCATGTGGCTCGTGACGGATTCCCCGTCCTTCATCATGGTTGTTATCATGGAGCAGATGATTTCATACCTCTCTTGTCTTGCACTTTGATGGTATCTTTCCATCAAATCTTGGTGCATGTCATAAGGGTAGAAATCCTCATAAGACTTTTGGAGTTCCGCTGTCATCGTGGCCGTCATGATGCAAGCCACTTTCGTAGCATCCTTTTCATGTGCCCGAAATTCAGCGATCTCCTGAGGAGTTGCAGTGGACTCATCAATCTCCTTAAGCTCCTTGTCAAGGACATATTCTTTGTCCTCGTAGCGGGTAATCATCCTGATGTTTCTGATCCACTCATTGAAGTTGGATCCATCAAAGGTGACTTTCCCACACAAGTTCATAAGGGTAAAGGAGCCATTAGGATTAGAGCCAGAAGCATTGTTGAAAGACATCTGAAGGAAGGAGGACAAGATTAGTTTAGATATAAGAGAGTCCTTAATAAAACACCCAAATGTAATATTAAGGCTAGGATCCAATCACAATATAATATAACTTAGAAGAGGTATGCCGTAATCTAAGCTATATCATATTTGAAAGGTAGGTGAATGACGATTCACCAATTTCCACCACGAAAACCGCAATATTTTAGTATTAGGTTTTTGAATGGTTCTTAGAAATTCCTAGATTCTTTGAGATTCAATGAACTTTTCAAAGGCATGTTTCAATCTCGAGTGTGCCCTCCAAGTTTTGTGACTGGGATACTGAGGATCACAAAACGAGGTGTGAAGTAACCATGCAAATCACTTGGTACCCTTAAAGTTTATCACTCAATCGATGTGCCGGTTAACCACACACGCTCCATCGATACTATAATAAACCCTAAGTCACCCTTTACCTACCTTGTTAAGTCCAAGTTAGTGTGCCGGTTAACCACACACGCTCCACCAACGACTTAATCAAAGTGTAAAGTGTAATTTCATGGAATAGCACCTTATTCACATTTTTCCTAAAGTAAGTAAGATTGGGAATTTAATAAAACATTTAGTTACTTTATAATATTCATCATACTTTGAATGAGAATTAATAAGTCCTTGTCTTACCCGTTCGGCTAACGACCCTCCACCGATCAAGCAAGCGGTGGGTGAGAGTGGACACCCATTAAGTCACCATTTTATAGGCAACAACCTTATACCCACCTTATAGACCGGCTTCGTGAATGAGGCGTACTAGCGGTAAGACGACTTTGTTCTTATACATATATATATATATATATATATAATTATTAAATCATAATAATATAAGTATAAGGGTTGAATTTTAACTTTTAAAATTCTAGGGGTTGGAACTAAAGTTTTAACTTAACTTTACTTGTTCCAAAACTTGAGGGCAAGTTTTGTAAACTTCCAAAACTTTTCATTTCTTGTAACTTATGAGTTTAATAGAGTAATAAAATGAGGACTTTTCATTTTTCCTAACTCTTGTGTTCTTTTAATGGTTTTTAATCCAAGAGACTTTTGGTTTTCCATAACTTGAGGACAAGTTATGGACTCCATTAAAACACATTATGATCATGAATTAATCTACCACATAGGTTACAAATAATTCCTATGATCATCTAAACATCATAAGAACAAGAATATGAATATGAACACTTTCAAGAATCAAAAACACATTTAATCTTTGTAATTTTGATAACTAGTTGTTGTAAATGAGTTAGAAAAGACATTACACCTTCTAAAACAAGTTTTCAAGTACCAAAACATTTTAGGGTAATGATTCTAATCCATTTCCAGCAACTCAAGTCGAAATTCTGCACTCTGTCGACCTTACTCGCCGAATGCATAAACCTACTCGCTGAGTAGGTTGAAGATACACATGAACTCGACGAGTCCTCCCCATGGACTCGCCGAGTCCATCAGTCAGACAGCAGAATTTTCGACTTTCTTCAACTTTTAAGCACAAATAACAAACAAACAAGCCTAGGCTCTGATACCACTGATGGGTTTTGAGCATTCTAACACTTCCTAAGTGTACATGCAACCCTAATAACCTTGGATCTATGTTTGTCTAATTATCATGCAAAGTTGAATTCCAAGGTTATATTCCTATCTAGCATACATGGGGAACAATTTTAACTTGAATCATAGATAGAATAACTTACCTTGTTGTTGCTTGTGTTCCTTGAAACCTTGTGAGCCTAGCACCCCAAGTGTGATGCCTCAAATGCTTCACACAACACCAAATGCTCTTGGAAAGACTCTTGAGATAACACACACTTCTCAAAATCGGCCAAGCCCTCTAGTTTCTTAGTGTTCAACTTGTGTAGCCAATTTTGTGGAGAATGGGACTCTTATATAGTGTTGGCACATCTAGGGTTACACCATGTAAACCCTAATGTGTCATGACTCTTCATTTCCATGACCCATGGGTTTGTAACTCCCATGGAGCATCCATGGAGCATCCTATGGGTAGAACCCAACTTGATAATCCATGGAGCCTTTTAGCCCACTATACAAGATATGGATGATTTACATAACCAACCCATATATTTAATTAGTTATCCTTTGATCACTTAATTAATTCCAAATTAATTCTTTGATCAACTAATTAAATAATATTATTAATATATTAGAACTTATAATATATTAATAATCTCCAAGTGTTATTTCTCTCATTTAGTCTATCCAATTGCATGGTGCCACGCAACCCAAATGGACCATGCCGGGTCGGGTCAAGTACAAGCCCGAAATAGTTATGGACTTAGACACCTTATCCAACAGTATGTTCTCTATGGTTCGAACTACATCCCTATGATGCAGTCCTAGTATGGAATGGAAGTATGTTCACGAAGGTTTGACCTACATCCCTATGATGCAGTCCTAGCAAAGATCGGAAGTAAGTTCATGAAATGGTCTGAAGATGTTTGTCGTTCTAGCCGAGGTATCTTTGGTTGGTGAATAACGTGATCCAACCATTAAAAGAGACTCGAAGATGTCTCCAGAGTTAAATTGCTATAGTCCAATGACTTGACTAGAGCATGTTTCAAATAGACTCTAATGAAAGTATGATAAGAGTATTCGAATAAAGAATGACTCAGAAGTTAGCCGACTATCAATATCTTTGATATTCATGATGTACAGGTTCGGGAAAATGACCTTGTAAAAAGGTCTTACATCATAACCAGAGAAGATAGTTCCTGACAATAAAAAGACCTAACCAAAGTACTTATAGTACAAGATAGTTTCATAGAAAATGCCACATCGGGGGTAGACAGAAAGATGATTCCTTTCTAACAAGGAAAAGTAAAGTAAAGTATCTACTACTAGCGATGGTCGTCCCTCTGGTGAACTCTCAGTTCAGCCAGTTGGCGTTCCACATCAAGTAGGTGTCTTTCGTACACTCTCTGGCGTACCCGAAGTTCCATGACTTCGGCTCGTGATTCAGCCAGTGCTTGCAGCAGGGTTTCAAGGTCTCTCTCAGACCTCTCATGAGGATGTTCAAGGTGACTGGTGCGAAGCATATGCATTCCCCCATTTGTATAGACTTCTACGATACGTTGTAGAGCTGTCCTGCCCTGAATTTCGTTTCGGGAAACTCTTCGGATCAGAATTGGCATGCTTCTGTCTGCTGATCCCCCATTGCTCAGGTCATAGAAGCTTCAGTCACCATTAAATGTCATGGGCTGATCTTGTCCTTGGCTCCATGTTTCCAAACATTCCACCCACTCAGGCGTCGGGCCATGAAAAACCGGACGAGGGTTAGGAATCAGAAAGGGAGCTGCCTGGGGTAGGTTCTCAACCTCAGGTTCGAAGATGGCATCATCTGAAAGGTCTTCAGCATTAACTGGTTCTTCTCCAAACCATCCAGCAATAACCGCGTTCGGAAGGAACATGTTGTCGTGGGGATGGAATCCAGGCATGTTATCTACGCGAGAATTTGGGGGTAAGAAGATAATTATTAGACGTACTATCTAGATAATTATTTAGGAAATCTTCATTAGTTCCATCACTATTTGTAAAGTGCATACCAGTTATATGTAATCATCACAGGATAGGCCTTCGAATAAGTGACCTTAACTCCAAATTCACAAGGAATAAGGGTAAAGCAAAAATTTCACCGATTCTAAGTCTATAACATCCTAGTTACAAATAACTTTAGCATATCCACTTAGCAATTATCAACTTAGGAATGAAGATTCCATTTTAGTTCTCAAGTATAAAGTACTTATAGTAACACAAAACACCCCTATGGTATTTTAGACATAGGTTCTGTTATAATGTTCTCATTGGGGTGATGTTGGTAAGTTTTTAGACTTGTTGCCATATCACAACCATTCTTGGGATGTGCTAATCAATCTTTGGAACAGCATAGTTGATCAGGCTATGCCACTCCCAAGACTGACCATACATCTCCGAGCTTACCTGTGATATTCAACAATCGTAATACTTTTGTTCTTGTCGTTGTGACACTGATTTTAGTATGAATGCAAGCACGTATACTTTGTTAAATATTTTATTATTTAAAAGTATATTCTCTTAGACAGAGTGTTTTAATCCCTATGTATTTATAGCTAGTATATCTTTTATGGGTTGATATACTTAATTCACTATAAACAATGCTCTGATACCAATTTGTCACACCCCAAAACCACGAACGGCGGAAACGTTCAGGGGTGGAGGACATCATGTACAATATCACAACAGTGTAATATAATAAACAAGCAACAACATCATCCATTGCATTATAAGTAGAGTTTTAATACATATGAGTTCTTTCATAATGTACAACAATAAAATGAATAATCAAAATAAGGCGAGTCTTGTCTGTGCTCCATCTTCTCCGGTAACCTGACCATCGCACCTGTCTAACTGATGACCTGAGAATACAAGTTATTTTGAAAGCGAGTATCAGCTTTAAAGCTGGTGAATTCATAAGTATTTATGTGTTATTGTCATGTTTTGGAATGTTGTTAAGAATGTCGTATAAATCCTTAAATAGAACAGTTGATATAAGTATGAAATGTGGTCTTCTACCAAGACCCGAATGTTTTGTTATGACGAAGTAAAATGATAGGTTTTCCTTTCTATTGACTAGTACTAAAAGTACTTAGTCTAATTCATCGTTTATGTGAATATATCACAAAATAAAGTAAAATAGGAAAATGATATGATAGTCTTCTACCAAGACTTAAACGTTTTGTAAGTAAAATGATAGTTTTTCCTTTTTATCGACTAGTACTAAGAGTACTTAGTCTAACTCATCGTTTATGTGAATATATCACAAAATAAAGTAAACTAGGAAAATGATATGATAGTATTCTACCAAGACCCTAATGTTCTGTAAGTAAAATGATAGTTTTTCCTTTCTATTGACTAGTACTAAGAGTACTTAGTCTAACTCATCGTTTATGTGAATATATCACAAAATAAAGTAAACAGGAAAAATATAATCATGTAAGTGTTATTATCTTGGGTTACCAGGACAAACACGACATCGCCGAAGCGAAAGATAGACCCTATGAACATCCGAAGTGTTGGGTTATGAGCATTCTAACACTCCTAAGTGTACATGCAACCCTAAATACCTTGGATCTATGTTCTCTCTATTATACATGCAAATAAGAACTTCCAAGGTATTATCCTAATCTAGCATACAAAACAATGAATGTAACAAGATAGAATACATACCTCTTTGATGTAGAAAGTCTTCATGAAGCTTGAGTGCCTAGTGCCCCAAGTGTGACACCTCAAATGGTTCACACAACACCAAATACACTAGGAATAACTTGAGAGAAATCTAAACTTCATGAAATCGGATAGCCCTCTCTAGAATGATACGAGTCTCATACTAGTGTAATACTAGTGGCCGATTTTGTCAAGAATAAGATCTTTATATAGTGTTACAATTAGGGTAAACCCTAATTGTCATGACTTTCCATTTCCTTGGATCCATGGGTTCAAATACACCATGGAGCATCCATGGACCATCCTATGGGTTTTAGCCCAACTTGATTATCCATGGAGCATCAGCCCACTATACAAGTATGGATGATTTACACAATCAACCCATATATTTAATTAGTCTTCTTTTGATCACTTAATTAATCCTAGATTAATTCTTGATCAATACTAATTAAATAATCTTATTATTCTTATTATTAATATACTAGAACTTATAATATATTAATAACCATAAGTGTCTTATTTCTCTCATTATAGTATATCCAAGTGCATGATGCCATGCAACCCAAATGGACCATGCCGGGTCGGGTCAAGTCTTACCAATTATAGTTATGGACTTAGACATTAATCCAACAGTCTCCCACTTGGATAAGTCTAAAACTATTATTGCGTATGACTTCAGGAACCAACTGGCAATCGTAGCTCTCAAAAGCTTCTGTCGAACTCTGACCTTGTAGATGAACTCTGACCTTCGTCAATGAGTTGTCCATTAGATAAGGGATCATATATTCCTCCATTCTAGATATCATATGGACTGAGACATGTATTATAATCATTCTCTCTGTCCATTTGTTGTTTCCCGATTTTCGATTTATGATGACTGACTAATTGAACAAATCAAATCAGTCCTGGCCCGGCCGAGCACTTCCATTTGTCATCATCAAATCATCGAGGGGACCACAGATATCGCTTTTATCCCGAAGGTAAAAGGAATGGATAAACTTTGACTCATATGGCTTGTTCTACTACTTGTTGAATCATACACAAAGACACGTTTTATAGCACCGAGTTACCAAATGCGTTTTCGTGCAATCAATGTACAACCAACTCATAGTAACAACTCATATCTCTAGGTTTGAAGAATATAAGATATTATCGTCTCATGATCACTCGTGATAAAATCCATGAAGTGATTCCAATGAGCGCGGGTTGAATCCAATACTCAGAACTTATGAGCACTCATGAGTGTTGTAGCCCTTTGTCCAACACCTTAGACCTCTACAAGCCAACCCATGACAGTCTTAATTCATATCTACTTCCAACATATGACCGACTGTGGATGGTTTGAATAACTTAGTCATTCCGGAAGAATCACCCAGTTTATTCGGGAAGTCAAAACATGCAAAGTGAAACACAATAATAATTGAATCCAATATGGTATCAAAACCTATGAACATAAATAAAACACCTTTTATTTATCACCATATGATTACACATTATTCATTATATACTGTTTCAGCTATCAACTTTATACTTGAATTTAAAACAATAGTTGTCCCATGCTCCAAGCATGTACACTATGTTTTCTAAACACTAGTCATGCCATACACCAAGTATGCATACTATGTTTGTCTATGATCTTTACTTTGTGAACTAGATCAATTGAACATAACTTCAATGATTCTCTTTTCACACTCCCAAATCCTTACTGCAAATGCAAGAATTCCAAACTCATGCCATTTACTGAAATCTGTTAGATTCTAAACTTATATGCATTGATCCTCTTGTAATGATTATGCACAAAGTCAGGAAGACTTGACAACAATCATTACAGAGCATTCCAAAGGAGATCAGCTCCTTGGGAACATTCTTCTTGCATTAAGTTTCCTAATCTTAAACAGATTGAAAAAACTAACTTTGAAACATTTCCAGATTCCATTTTGACTATCACTTCTGAACAAGAGTTGCCTCGTTACAGACTATGTCAATATGGTCCTTCCAGAATTATCACTATACTTCCAACTGTCCTTGAGCACCCAATCTTTGGTAAACCTCAGATTGTCCTTGACAAATGTTTAATCCTTTTAGTCATATCCAGTTCTAAACCTTTTCCCTTCTTAATGCCCCAAGCATTTGGAAATTTTTAGAAAGGATGAATATAGCACATGTAATCGGTCCTATATCCGAAGCATATGGGAAACGATTCATGATGTCTCCCATAAAGACTAAACCAGTCTTTTGCTATACTATTACCATTTCAATTTGCCAAGTTCTCATAATTCAGATTATGAAAAGGGATGCCGTAATCATATTCGAATTTTAGAACACAAATAATGGACCCATATATAGAATTTCCTTATGTTGATCCCTTCCAACATGAAATTCATATATATTTCCTTGAATAAATGATTAAAACCTCATGATCTAAGCTTATAGATTTGAGATGAAGTATAATTTCCTCTCCCTTAATTATAGCAAAACAACTTTTCCCAATCGAAACCTTTTGTTTTCTATAATTAACATTGCCAACTTGCAATACTTATCATAATTATCATGCTCCCACTAACATGATGATTATTAGCATAAAACTTATGCTCCCACTAGCTTTGACATGTACTCAGAAATCAGCTGGACTTCTAGAAATCAATATTTCATTGACTTTCTTACCAAAGTTCAGATTTCTGATGCTAGATTGTTTTGATAAAACTTTATCAAAATCATACACCTTCCCTTAGATTGCACACTTGTGTATCTAAACAATTATGAAGAGGGATGCCGTAATCATAATGGTTAGACCTTTTTGCCACTTCTCACAAGTCCAGGTTAGTGTGCCAGTAAACCATACACGCTCCACTAACGACTTTGAGAATGCAAATATCACAATTGCTATCTAGCTAAAATCTACTTAGTGAAAGTGTTTCCTCACCATCATTTTCATGAATCGGAGAGAAACCTTATGACACATAGATTTAATGGTGTATGTGTTCTTATCCATGTGAATTGTCAAAACCATAGACACAAGACAAGGATAATGACAAATCCACAGTCATATGGATTGAACTCAATCTTAATTTCTTGCCACCTAGCAGCTCAAGGGCCTACCATTGCTTCCAAGTTGTTGTGCAACACATTGAGAATTCTAAGAACTCATATGCAAAGCCAACTTTAACTGGAATGGGCACAGAATATGTCAACATGATAGGTTATAAACCTCAAGTCATGTGCTAGTGAAGAACTTCAGGTTTTATTCTTGATTAGTTCTTGAGACTTTCAAGACCTTTAAGACTCCCACTGTCCTCTTGACATATAAGACTTTCTTGTCAGTTATTCAAGAGATAGTGTGGATTCTAATCAAGACAAACACTACACAAAATTGGCCTAAGTTGGTCTTTGTTTTATCCAAAACATCACAACTTACCAATTTCAAATGTACAACATTTGACAAGTGTTTTAAACCTTCTTTAAGACATGTCACTCAAGTTACAATCTTAGAGTATAACTCTAAGAATTGTTTTTTTTGGAACGACGTATGAATCATCTTCTTGATTTAACCACTTCAACAATTCAAGTTCCTTTTCTTAGCTATAAGAAGACTCTTAGAGGATGAATTGTGATAAGGTTCTAAATCATTAAGATGATCATAAAAACTGATACGAAAGTATTCTCCCATCTTTTCAGATTTGAGAAACTTCTATCCTTCTGCCTAATTTGATTCTTCTTATTCGCTCTGCCTTACATTGGAACCTTTTTCCAATGTCTTAGAATTACAATTAAGCTTGTAAGTATAACCATATTTACTTAACTTAAGTAAATCATGACGAATAGTCTTATCAATCTTTTGTGGTGGACTTAATCAGTGCACAAGAATGTGTACTCGATCCCTTAGTCCTTCACTTGACTCACACATCCATGTGAACAAGTAATTAGTCTTAATTTTCCAATACTTGAAAGTTCTCATTCATCATGCTATACAACTTGCATGATTCCAAGTCCCGGTCCAATTGAAACGTGGGTGATGAAAATCTTTCCTTATTTGGTAAATTTAGACATTACCACAAATGAAAGAATCAATTTCATATTTCCACTCTTGCTATTAATGGAATCTTATAAGCAACAAAAATTTCCACAGATGCCATTGTAAGGATATTTTAAAATAAATAAAATCAAAAATTTTCTTTTATTTTAAAACTTTGCGGAAAAAGTTATCCTTACAATCCATATGAAAACTTGTTGTTATCTATTCCTAAGCAATATCTCATAACTCCTAAGAAGTAGCTCAAGAATCCGATCTTCAAACTATGCGATAGAAATCCATCTACGCGATCAGATTCAGCATATTCTTTCTTTAAGTTTCTTCACTTTTCTTTGATTCTTAAAACATCAACATGTGACCCAGTCACATCATGTAATAAGAATCTCAGATTAGAAACTTAGCAGAGTTAGATAGTTGACTTTACCTGAGGTAGAGTCAAACTTATTGACTTTAACATCCTTAGGTAAATTTGGCAGCTTCGCAACCAATGCCGCTTTCTTTGACAATATAAACATATGGACCCTTTGATCATGGTACATGGGACTATCACAAACTTAGCTTTTCTCTTTACCATTTGGTCAACCGAGTTGACTATGGCCGATCCCTTTCCAATGGGAAGAGAATGCTTTTCTGGATTTCCTGTGTCACTATTGTCAATGTCCATCAAGTTTTAAGGAAGTCGATCTTAACAAATATATAAGATCATGAAGGGTCTTGTCATAGTCTGTTTCATAGGTGTCCCAAGGAACTCACTATGTGACTTAGAAAGTGATTGAACCACCAACTTTCTCAAGACTTTGACACCCAACTCTCCCGGCTTGTCAATATGTGACTACATCTCCAAGATGTGACCACACCTAGACCTTGCCTTGCCAATAGGGCTTGAGTGACCTTAAACTTTTCAAGAACTTGTGGGTTGGAGAGAATAATTTGAAGAGGTGAAAGAAGTATGATATCCATGGGACATCATCTTCATTAGGAAAGCTTGTTTCAAGAGATTTGGGAAGATCATAAATGTCTAAACCAGACATCTTTTGGGAGATATTCAAGATAGTTGATCTTAAGTCCTTAATATGACACCTAATATGAAATATTAAGGCTAGGACCCAACAAACTATTTTATAACTTAGAAGAGGTATGCCGTAATCCATGCTATAAAATATTTGAAGGTAGGTGAATGACGATTCACCAATTTCCACCAAGATAAACGAAATGTATTATTAGGTTTTAATTGGTTTTGAAACTCCTAGATCTTTTGAGATTCATTGAACTGTTCAATGGCATGTTTCAATCTCGAGTGTGCCCTTCAGATTTTGTGACTGGGATGCCGAGGATCACAAAACAAGGTGTGAAGTAACCATGCAAATTACTTGGTGCCCTTAAGTGTTTACCCCTCAATCGATGTGTCGGTTAACCACACACGCTCCATCGATACTAAGATAAACATTAAGTTACCCTTTACCTACCTTGTTAAATACGAGTTAGTGTGCCGGTTAACCACACATGCTCCACTAACCGACTTAAACAAAGTGCAAAGTGTAATTTCATGGATTAGCACCTTATTCACATTTTCCTAAGTAACTAAGATTGGGTATTATTAAGAGTTTAGTTACTTAGTATTTCTCATTAATACTTTTAATGAAGGGATAATTCTAGTCCTGTCAAACTCGTTCGGCTAACGACCCTCCACCAGTCAAGCAAGCGGTGGGTGAGAGTGGACACCTATTAAGTTGCCATTTTATAGGCAACAACCTTATACCCACCTTATAGACCGGCTTCGTGAATGAGGCGTACTAGCGGTAAGACTGACTTTACTCTTATACATATATATATATATATATATATATATATATTATTAACTTATAATATTATAAAGTATAAGGGTTGAATTTTAACTCTTTAAAATTCTAAGGGCTAACTTGGAATTAAAGTATTCATAAGTGAAAACTTTTCAAATTCCAAAACTTGAGGGCAAGTTTTGAAACAATTCAAAACTAATTAATTCCATAACTTATGTGTTTAAAGTAGTTTTAATCCAAAAACTCTTCAAGTTCCATAACTTGAGGACAAGTTATGGAAGACTTTAAACTAATAAAAGAATTAACTTTCTTTATTTTATAACTTATGGAATTAATTAAGGTTACACTTTATTTATTTATGTATTAATGAAGTGACTCTTGAACCTCCATAACTTAAGGACAAGACTCTTCATCTTTTGTAACCCTTGCCAACTTTTATGAGTTTTATGAAACTTAAATGTGACTTTTCATATAACTTGAGGACAAGTTACAAAAACACACTTTAGAATCACCTCTTAGATTAATTTGGATTGAAAACAACTATTTCACTCAACTTTTCTATTAATCTAAGCAACTCATAAGAACAAGATAATTCAAATCAAACTTTTTCATGTAATTAGTCTAAACCTTAAACTAATACAAAACATGAATCTATTGACAATTATCTTTGAAATTGGATTAGCATGAACATTACCACATCAAAAACAAGTTTATAAGTTCAAAAACATCTTAGGGTAATGTTCCTAGTCAAATTCCAGCCAAAAAAGTCGAATTTATGTTGTCTGGGGGTCTAACTCGTGGAGTGCATGAACCAACTCGGCGAGTTGGATCGATTTGATCACTTTTTAGGCATGGACTCGCCGAGTCTCCTGATGGACTCGCCGAGTCTGATGATCAGACAGCAACAATTTCATTTTTTAAGCAGTTTTGCAAGTATAACAAGAAAACAAGCCTAGGCTCTGATACCACTGTTGGGTTATGAGCATTCTAACACTCCTAAGTGTACATGCAACCCTAAATACCTTGGATCTATGTTCTCTCTATTATACATGCAAATAAGAACTTCCAAGGTATTATCCTAATCTAGCATACAAAACAATGAATGTAACAAGATAGAATACATACATCTTTGATGTAGAAAGTCTTCATGAAGCTTGAGTGCCTAGTGCCCCAAGTGTGACACCTCAAATGGTTCACACAACACCAAATACACTTGGAATAACTTGAGAGAAATCTACACTTCATGAAATCGGCTAGCCCTCTCTAGAATGATACTAGTCTCATACTAGTGTAATACTAGTGGCCGATTTTGTCAAGAATAAGATCTTTATATAGTGTTACAATTAGGGTAAACCCTAATTGTCATGACTTTCCATTTCCTTGGATCCATGGGTTCAAATACACCATGGAGCATCCATGGACCATCCTATGGGTTTTAGCCCAACTTGATTATCCATGGAGCATTAGCCCACTATACAAGTATGGATGATTTACACAATCAACCCATATATTTAATTAGTCTTCTTTTGATCACTTAATTAATCCTAGATTAATTCTTGATCAATACTAATTAAATAATCTTATTATTCTTATTATTAATATACTAGAACTTATAATATATTAATAACCATAAGTGTCTTATTTCTCTCATTATAGTCTATCCAAGTGCATGATGCCATGCAACCCAAATGGACCATGCCGGGTCGGGTCAAGTCTTACCAATTATAGTTATGGACTTAGACATTAATCCAACACGAAGAGTGTCCCCTCATCCTCTGTAGCGGCAGCAGGGTGGAGGGAGGGTTAGTCGTGATATCGATGTCTTAATACAGATCGTTAACCTAATGATCCTCCGAAGATTCACATCTCATCCACTGTTGCAACAATTGGACGGAGGAATGGTTAGTTCCGTGGCCGACTCCTAATACAAGCGTTAACCTAATGATCATCCGAAGATTCACATCTCATCCACTGTTGCAACAGTTGGACAGAGGGATGGTTAGTCCCGTCACTGACTACTAAATAAGTAACAACCTTAGACATTCGTAGACATTCATCGACCATTGGTGCTAATCAGTGGGATTCGGAATGGTATGTCCCGCCGAATTATCCCATTGAACTAGGATAGGAAAGATAATTTACACAGTAAGTACTAATAAATCATCCTCGTAGTTCTAAGTACAAGTATCCAGGTAAGTAAATACATGATAATGCACCTAACTAACAATGTTCCTGTATGGTGTTCATGTAAGTGTGTTCGTGTAACAGGTAAGTATATGTAAACATATTCATGTATCATGTAATCCTAAGTACGTGTACTCATGTATCATGTAAGGTATTGGTATAGACTCATGAATGAACTGACTCTTGTGTGATTCTTTGTAATAGGAATAAATGTTTGTTTCTTCTAACTATCCCTATGATAATTAACTGGAAAGTAATTGGTTGTTCAAGAGATTTATGCACCCTCGATACACCAGGGTGTGGGAAACTGAACGAAGGATGGAAACTATCACATCAATACATATATAAGAACATATGCGTATAAGTGTAGTTTTATTCAAGAAGGTAAACTAATGGTTTTGCAAGATATCTAGGAGTTTTGAACAATAATTAAGAATGACTTGATGTCATTTTAATAAACATTTCAAAACTAATACTTTTGTTATCAAGGTATTTTAAGATAGAAAGCCATTTCATGTGACACCTTTTGAAATATGTGAAATCTACTGAGTGAAAACACAGTTATAAAATACATAAGATTGATTTAATAACATACTGTTTTCTACTTTTATTCCCCCCATTAAAGCATTTAAAATCATTTAAAACATTGATTAAGGGGTATGAACTCACATGTTGCGGGTGATATAGATGAACTGAAGAGGTAGGACTACTAGGTGTCAAGTGAAGTCTTGAACACACTTACGATCCTAGTTAACATATAATTTCACATATATGTAACAAATTAGTCTATAAACAACTAATAAACAAGTCAATGCACCCTAGGACATGCTAAACACCTTTATCAAGTGTTATTAGCCTCTAGGATTGCATCTAAGTGTTTGTAGGGGAAGCTATTGTGTGTAGGGCTCAAGGAATACTCAACCATGAGGTTCATGGACCTAATGACCCTACTAAGTGAATTTACGGTCGTAAACTCATGAGTTTACGGCCGTAAGATCACACTTATGTTACCATTTGATGTTTGATGCTCTATAAGGCCCTAATAAGCATTTATACTTAATGGCTTGGTTTATGGAAGAGTTTAGGGCATAATATAACTCCTTTTAGGAGTTTACGGCCCTGGGACCATATTCCCTTGGAGTTTACGGCCGTAAACTCCCTTGGGAGGATGTTTATGGTGTTTTCAAGTCCCTAAATTAAGTAGGAACTAAACTAGGCTATTGTACAAGGCTTTAGGAGGAATTATGGCACCATTTGGCACCATTTATTGGAGTTCACGACCCTAGAACCTTTTGGGCCGTGAACTCTCTTTCTCCCTTGAATATTAATTGATTTGGTGGTCTAAACATGTAATGTAGGCTTCTAGTTTGAGATCTGAGGCCTTGAGGGACTTTGGGACACCTTTAGCCCTTAAAATGGAGTTTACTCCCCAAGTGTTCTGTAACACTCGTGTTTCTAGCCTAGGCATTTATATTGAGTTGATCGTCTAGGTTAACCTTTGTAACTCATTTTGAAGAAATGAAAAGGAATTATGTTAATATTATGTGAATTATGTGTTTTATGCTTAATTATTAGGGCTTAATTAATTAAGAATAAAAATAAGCGTCAAAATTAAAGTGTGAGATAAGCCCGATATCTTTACATAAAGTTGTAGTGGTCGAAACAAGGATTTCTAGGATATAAAGAATACCAAAATCTGAGTTTCGCGAAAAAACCGGCACGGTGCTGAATGTCGTAAAAAGTGAGTTTTTGATAAACTACTTTTTAGCCTTAGTAATCTAAACGAAAGTCGTAGTATTCGTTAAACTGAGAAGTTTGATAAAAAGAACGCTCAAATCTGACTTCGTATGAGGAAGTTATGGTTTTTAGAAGTTTCAGCGTAGCAGTAGACAACTAAAAACTCGAATTTTAGATCGAGCAATTTTTAGCCGACACAACCTAAACGAGAATTGAAGGTCTCGTCATTAGGAGCACAACGGTAAAAAGTCTGACGAAAACGGACGTCGGATGAAGAAGTTATGAATTTTTAACGGATTTCATGTCCCGGTCTGTTAAAAATAATAATATAAAATTTAAATTCAAAATTAGCCGACGAAGTCTAAACGGAAGTTGTAGATCGTAATTTTAGCTACGCGTGCATATAAAGAACGTCAAAAACGGAGCTCGTATGCGAAAGTTATGGATTTTAGAAGTTTTGGCGCGAAAACCGAGAAATTTCGCATAGTCACAATTGTCACGTCACCCTCGCTTAGAATGTGACACGTGTCCTGCTGAGTCACCTGGCTGCTGAGTCATTAGGCTGCTGAGTCACCAAGGCTGCTGAGTCATGCGAGCCACGTGTCCTCTTCTGATTCAACCGAGGAGGAGGCCCAATCCGAAGCAGCCAGCTCCCCAGCCGAAGCTTCGCCCAGCTGCCGCGTGTGTCCAAGCCTCGCATAGCCTAGCTCCGAGCCTCGCAGGTGCGCCAGCAAGCCGTGGTCCACTTAGAAGCCGCCAGTGAGCCCTCGCATGTGCGAGCCATGCGAGCCATGTGCGAGCCACCCCCTGCGAGCCGTCGGATCTCCGAAGCGTGCCATCTTCTCAGCCGTTGGATCAAACTTCAGACCCTATATATAGAAGGGTACCTGCGAGGGTTCCCGGTTACTTTTGGAATTTTGCCATTTTTAACCCCTAAACCCCTATTTTCTTCATCTTAACATCCCGCAAAGCCCCGATATCAATTGTAAAGCCTGGAATACCCCACGAAGTGCCCGAGAAGCCCGGAAAATTTATCTTTTCGGTTTCGAAGCCCGACCTTTCGCAGAACCCGGTTTCTTAATAAAACTCCCGGTTTTATTAGAAACGATCGTTTTAGGAAACGAATTGCTGGCCGATTTTCACCAAAATAAGTGAGTGTGTAGTTACTTTCAATTTACACATAGATATGAAGTATTTACCTTGAAATACGTGTTATGTGTAAATATACTAATTGTTAATTCGAGGTGACTGTTGAATTGATGTTTTATACAAGTTTTAAACTGTATATACTTTTTATCTACAAAATATGTTGGGTAGAACATGGGTAGATGAAATATTTGATGTGTGTTAAAATGGTGAGAGGCCTCGATGTTGATGTTGTTGTTGTTGTTGTAGTCATCTAGCGAAGTATAGATGACGACCACGGACTTTCTAGATAGTCCAGTGGAACACTAGCAGGTTCGCAACTTGTAGGTGTTGATGAATTAAATGTTCATTGGCGTACTTCATCCCCTTCATGGTTGCCTTAAGGACATTTATGACTGAGGAAACCCCTTAGCAGTAGTGTCCATCCCGATGATAATCCTTAGGCTAGGTCCCTTGTGATAGGCGTTTAGGGACGTAAAGTGAGGACAACGGGAATGGGTAATCAGGGTTATTGTTGATTGGTGAACTTAATAAGTATATTATTATTGTGGGTTGAAAACCCTATATGCTCACCAGGCTCCCAAGCCTGACCCACTCAGTTTTATGATTACATGTAGTGGACCCCGAGCATAGTCGGAGGATGACGAGAGATTTTTGGATTATAGGCCAGTAGTTGTAAATAACTGTTGAAAGGCTTATAATGTCTTGTTTATGCTTTTGATCTGTATCGGAACATGACATCCCGAGGTTTTGATATGAAATGAAACTATACATTTCTTAAAGAAGGTTTTGATAAACTTTTATCATATTTTGTTTGGGGACCAATTCCTCAACATCTTTTAAAAAGATTTCTCTAATTTTATTTTAAAAAGCATAAATTAAATCGGTCTTTTCTAGCCGAGAAATATGGGTATGTCACAGTTGGTATCAGAGCATTAGTTTAAGCGAACTAAGAAATTGTAGAATTTCTAGACTTGAACTTAGAATGCTAAGTGATGATTGTGAGATGAGTGTCTACCATATTTTAGACACGAGCACTAGTTTATTTTAGGGAAGATGCCTAAAATTCCCTTAGGTGCTAAATGCTATGTGTTTGCCATGTGTGCCATTATTTTTTCGGATCTATGGTCTGTTGCCGACCGGATCTGGAAACCTTATGTGTGTAGGATTCTAAGCGTATGAATACGAGATTAGAACTAACATGTAAACGTTTTGGAGTGATAAGGGAATTGACATGTCTAACAAGGATAAAGACCTAAATTTCGCCTTATTCGGTATATAGATTGTAATGGCAAGAACTCGGAGTGGAGCTGGAAATGCAAACAGAAACCAACAACCTCAACCTCCAGTGGTGGAACAGGTGCCTATAGTAGGAGCTGCACCCGAACCCATCACCATGGCTAGAGTACGAACTATGATTCAGGCCATGTTGGCTGAACAGAGGGAGGAATTGAGGCAAATGTTGCTGAACGACAGGGATGAACCTTCAGTTCCTGTTGAACAACGTGAACTAAATGACGATCGATCTGAAGAAGGGAACAACAGTAGATCGGTTGGTCATAGTGAACCGCTTGTGGTTGGGAGGAATAACCACGAGGGTATACTGGAGAGAAATGGGTACAAGTATAAGGACTTTATGACTTGCAAGCCATCGACCTTCAATGGAAAAGAAGATCCTGTCGGAGTAATGGACTGGATCTCGGAAATGGAGTTGGCTTTCATGACTTGTGATTGCCAAGGCAAGTTACAAACTACGTTTGCAGTACGTCAGTTCAGGGGTAGTGCTGCCCGTTGGTGGAGCACTTTGGGGAAAACCCTAAGCCCTAATGAGCCACTCCAATTAACTTGGGTAGAGTTCTTGGTGCACTTCAAGCGCAAGTACTGCTCGACTCAAAATGTGCTTGAGTTAGAAAACCAATTTCTAACGTTGCAGAAGGGGAGTATGACCGTTGACGAATATACAAATAACTTCACAGACAAAATGGAGTTTGCTTTGCGTATTGTCCCAGATGAGTTGGCAAAAATAGACAGGTACGCAAAGGGACTTCCATGGGAGTATGCGGTGCCAGTACGTCAGACACTTACTTTGGAGGCAGCTATCTGGGCTGCCAAGTCTGTTGAAGATATGATAAAAGGGAGAGCCGCCAGCAAGGTTGAAGTTGGCGAAAAGAGAAAGTTTGAAGGAACTTCAGGTTCCAATAAAAAGAACAAGTTCTCGAAGACTAGTTCGAGAAAGTTTGGAGGAGGAGCCGAAGCCAAGTGGTGTGACAAGTGTAAGAAGAAACATGCTGGGAAGTGCAACATGGAAGTCACTTGTTACAAATGTGGAAAGCCAGGGCATTATGCCAATGAATGCACCTTCAATAAGAACATATGTTTTGGGTGCAATGAAGAAGGGCATATTTTGAGGGACTGCCCAAAGAAGAAGGACGCAGCAAAACCCAATCTACCACCAAAGCCGAAGGCGAGAGCCTTTCAGATGACGCTCGAAGCTGCGAAAGAAGAAGCCGATGTTGCTTCAGGTACCTTTCTCGTAAACGAATTGTCTGCCCAAATTTTGTTTGATTCTGGAGCCAATTACTCCTTTATATCGCATGAATTTGGTAGAAAGCTAGCTTTGCCTGTAGATATGCTAGTTAATGCTATAATAGTCGAGATTGCTAGTGGCAAGTTTGTACCTGTTAGCCATCGTATGAAAAACATCCTCATTGACTTGGATGGGAATAAGTTCCAAGAGGAATTATTGCCTATCGAGTTAAATGGATTCGACATAGTTTTAGGAATGGATTGGCTTAGCGCCAACGACGCAGAAATACTATGTAGAAAGAAGATAGTAAAAGTAAACCCGCCAGGGAAAGAGTCATTCATGGTGTACGGAGACAAACACGGAGTAAACTCTGGAATCATTTCCCTAATGAAAGCCAGAAAGTGTTTGGCCAAGGGATGTACATCATATCTAGCATTTGTGATCGATGCAAAGATGGAAAAGAAGGAGGTACAGAATATTCCGGTGGTGTGTGATTATCCGGAAGTCTTTCCCGAAGATCTTCCCGGATTGCCCCCTGATCGACAAGTAGAATTTCATATCGACTTGTTACCAGGAACGACGCCGATAGCGAAAGCACCTTATCGATTAGCGCCAACCGAAATGAAAGAACTTATGACACAACTTCAGGAGTTATTGGACAAAGGTTTTATTCGACCTAGTTCATCACCCTGGGGAGCCCCTGTGTTATTTGTAAAGAAGAAAGACGAAAGCATGAGAATGTGCATCGATTACAGAGAGCTGAACAAAGTGACGATAAAGAACAAGTACCCATTGCCAAGGATCGATGACTTGTTCGACCAGTTGCAGGGTTCGAGCTATTTCTTGAAGATCGATCTTAGGTCGGGATACCATCAACTAAAGGTGAGAGAGCAGGACATCGAAAAGACTGCTTTTAGAACGAGATATGGACACTATGAATTTTTGGTTATGTCATTCGGACTAACCAATGCCCCAGCAACTTTCATGGATTTGATGAATAGGGTTTGTAAACCATTCTTAGATAAATCCGTGATAGTATTCATAGATGATATCTTGATTTATTCGAAAAGCAAGCAGGAGCATGAAAAGCATCTGCGTGAAGTGCTAGAAGTCCTGAAAAAGGAGAAGTTGTATGCAAAGTTCTCCAAGTGTGAATTTTGGATTCAAGAAGTCCAATTTTTAGGTCATGTGGTTAACCAAGAAGGGATAATGGTCGACCCAGCAAAGATTGAAGCTGTAATGAAGTGAGATACTTTACCGCCCTGGTAAAGAAAATGTTGTTGCCGATGCTCTGAGTCGGAAGGTAAACTTTGAAAAGAAAAGGCCAAGAGCATTGAGAATTGAAGTTGTATCGACAATTGTGGAAAGTATAAAGAAAGCTCAAGAGGAAGCTTTAGAGAAAAATGACCGAAACGAAGAACGTTTGGGCAAAACGTTAGTGTTCGGTACAAACAACCAAGGTAACTGGGATGAACACTTACCTTTAGTAGAATTCTCCTATAATAATAGTTTCCACTCAAGCATTAAGATGGCACCTTATCACGCTTTGTATGGGGAAAAGTGTCGAACGCCATCATGTTGGCTGGAAGCTGGGGAAAAGCAGTTTATGGGACCTGAAATAGTCCAAGAGACTGCTGAAAAGTTGAAAGTGATAAGGGAAAGGATGTTAGCTGCTCAAGATCGACAAAAGAGTTATGCTGACAAGAAAAGACAACCAATATCCTTCGATGTTGGAGATTCGGTTTTACTTAAAGTCTCGCCATGGAAGGGACTTATAAGATTTGGGAAATGAGGGAAGTTGAGTCCAAGGTTTATTGGACCATTTAAAGTTCTTCAGAGGATCGGGAATCAAGCTTACAAGCTAGAGTTACCGGAAGAACTGGAAGGTATTCATAAAACCTTTCATGTGTGTTATTTGAGAAAGTTCACAGGAGATGTGCCCGACATAATTCCGATTTCTGAGTTAAGGTTGGATGAAAACAAAAGGTTGATCAAAGAACCTGAGGCAATCGTTGACCGTAAGACTATGAAGTTACGACGCAAGATGGTCGATTTATTGCTTGTGCGCTGGAAACATACAAATGGACCAAATGTCACTTGGGAAACGGAGAGTGACATGATGAGTCGCTACCCGCAGTTGTTTGGTGATATGTGATTCCGGGGACGAAATTATCCTAAGGGGGAAAGAATTGTAACACTCGTGTTTCTAGACTAGGCATTTATATTGAGTTGATCGTCTAGGTTAACCTTTGTAACTCATTTTGAAGAAATGAAAAGGAATTATGTGAATATTATGTGAATTATGTGTTTTATGCTTAATTATTAGGGCTTAATTAATTAAGAATAAAAATAAGCGTCAAAATTAAAGTTTGAGATAAGCCCGATATCTTTACATAAATTTGTAGTGGTCGAAACAAGGATTTCGAGGATATAAAGAATACCAAAATCCGAGTTATAACGAAGAAGTTATGACCTATCGAAGTTTCGCGACAAAACCGGCACGGTGCTGAATGTCGTAAAAAGTGAGTTTTTGATAAACTACTTTTTAGCCTTAGTAATCTAAACGAAAGTCGTAGTATTCGTTAAACCGAGAAGTTCAATAAAAAGAACGCCCAAATATGACTTCATATGAGGAAGTTATGGTTTTTCGAAGTTTCAGCGTAGCAGTAGACAGCTAAAAACTCGAATTTTAGATCGAGCGATTTTTAGCCAACACAACCTAAACGAGAATTGAAGGCCTCGTCATTAGGAGCACAACAGTAAAAAGTCTGACGAAAACGGACGTCGGATGAAGAAGTTATGAATTTTTAACGGATTTCATGTCCCGGTCTGTTAAAAATAATAATATAAAATTTAAATTCAAAATTAGCCGACAAAGTCTAAACGGAAGTTGTAGATCGTAATTTTAGCTACGCGTGCATATAAAGAACGTCAAAAACGGAGCTCGTATGCGAAAGTTATGGATTTTAGAAGTTTTGGCGCAAAAACCGAGAAATTTCGCATAGTCACAATTGCCACGTCACCCTTGCTTAGAATGTGACACGTGTCCTGCTGAGTCACCTGGCTGCTGAGTCACCGAGGCTACTGAGTCATGCGAGCCATGTGTCCTCTTCTGATTCGACCGAGGAGGAGGCCCAATCCGAAGCAGCCAGCTCCCCAGCCGAAGCTTCGCCCAGCTGCCGCGTGTGTCCGAGCCTCACATAGCCTAGCTCCGAGCCTCACAGGTGCGCCAGCAAGCCGCGGTCCACTTAGAAGCCGCTAGCGAGCCCTCGCATGTGCGAGCCATGTGCGAGCCATGCGAGCCATGTGCGAGCCACCCCCTGCGAGCCGTCGGATCTCCGAAGCGTGCCATCTTCTCAGCCGTTGGATCAAACTTCGGACCCTATATATAGAAGGGTACCTGCGAGGGTTCCCAGTTACTTTTGGAATTTTGCCATTTTTAACCCCTAAACCCCTATTTTCTTCATCTTAACATCCCGCAAAGCCCCGTTATCAATTGTAAAGCCCGGAATACCCCATGAAGTGCCCGAGAAGCCCAGAAAATTTATCTTTTTGGTTTCGAAGCCCGACCATTCGCAGAGCCCGGGTCCTTAATAAAACTCCCGGTTTTATTAGAAACGATCGTTTTAGGAAACGAATTGCTGGCCGATTTTCACCAAAATAATTGAGTGTGTAGTTACTTTCAATTTACACATAGATATGAAGTATTTACCTTGAAATACGTGTTATGTGTAAATATGCTAATTGTTAATTCAAGGTGACTGTTGAATTGATGTTTTATACAAGTTTTAAACTGTATATACTTTTTATCTACAAAATATGTTGGGTAGAACATGGGTAGATGAAATAGTTGATGTGTGTTAAAATGGTGAGAGGCCTCGATGTTGATGTTGTTGTTGTTGTTGTTGTTGTAGTCATCTAGCGAAGTATAGATGACGACCACGGACTTTCTAGATAGTCTAGTGGAACACTAGCAGGTTCGCAACTTGTAGGTGTTGATGAATTAAATGTTCATTGGTGTACTTCATCCCCCTCATGGTTGCCTTAAGGACATTTATGACTGACGAAACCCCTTAGCAGTAGTGTCCATCCCGATGATAATCCTTAGGCTAGGTCCCTTGTGATAGGCGTTTAGGGACGTAAAGTGAGGACAACGGGAATGGGTAATCAGGGTTATTGTTGATTGGTGAACTTAATAAGTATATTATTATTGTGGGTTGAAAACCCTATATGCTCACCAGGCTCCCAAGCCTGACCCACTCAGTTTTATGATTACAGGTAGTGGACCCCGAGCATAGTCGGAGGATGACGAGAGATTTTTGGATTATAGGCCAGTAGTTGTAAATAACTGTTGAAAAGCTTATAATGTCTTGTTTATGCTTTTGATCTGTATCGGAACATGACATCCCGAGGTTTTGATATGAAATGAAACTATACATTTCTTAAAGAAGGTTTTGATAAACTTTTATCATATTTTGTTTGGGGACCAATTCCGCAACATCTTTTAAAAATATTTCTCTGATTTTATTTTAAAAAGCATAAATTAAATCGGTCTTTTCTGGCCGAGAAATATGGGGATGTCACATGTTCTTGGGCGGTAAACTCCCGAATCTTTTGGTTTTGTTTGTTTTCTAGTCTCAAACACACTTATATACAAGCCTAAGGTAGTTACCTAACATGGGGAAAAGACTAGGTAGCATTTAAGCCACATATAGGAGTTTACTCTCCAAGAACGTTCTTGGGCGGTAAACTCCCGAATCTCACAGATTTGATATGTAATCTAAGTTATTAAGCACATAATAAGCATTATAAGACAACTAGAGAAGTGTACTCACGATTTGGGATAAAAACCCGAAGATCCGTGAGAGAGAAAATGGCTTTTCTCTAGTTGGAAATGTGAATAATGACATAATTTGGTTCAGAATTCTATTTATAGTCCTGAGATATTTTTGGCAGAAAATATTTTTATTCCCGAAATGATTTCTAATATAACCTAGTGTTGGAATAACAGTGTTGCACAAAACCCTAGTGCAACCACTCTCCTGATATCTCCTTAAGTGTAAATCCTGAAAACTGCCAAACTTATACCCAAAGTTTGGAATTTTGCTGAAACTGTTCTAACTTCTATTGGCTTGATATGGTTTGTTCAGAATGGAAATTTCAGGTTGTCACAGCATTTCTCTTTACCATTTGATCAACCTAGTTGACTATGGTCAATCCCTTGCCTTGGGAAGAGAATGCTTTTTCTGGATTTCCAGTGTCACCATTGTCAATGTCCATAAAGTTTTAGGAAGTTGATCTTAGCAAATAGATAAGATCATTAAGGGTCTTGTCATAGTCTATTTCATAGGAGTTCCGAAGAAACTCACTATGTGATTTAAAAAGTGATTGAGCCACCAACTTTCTCAAGACTTTGAAACCCAACTCTCCCGGCTTGTCAATATGTGACTACATCTCCAAGATGTGATCACACATAGACCTTTGCTTGCAAATAGGGCTTGAGTGACCTTAAACTTTTCAAGAACTTGTGGGTTAGGGAGAATAATTGGAGGAGGTGAAAGAAGTATGATTTCCATGGGACATCATCTTCATTTAGGAAAGCTTGTTTCAAGAGATTTGGGAGGATCATAAATGTCTAAACCATACATGTTTTGGGAGATATTCAAAATAGTTGATTTAAAGTCCTTAATATAACACCCAATATGAAATATTAAGGCTAGGACCCTACAAACTATTTTATAACTTGGAAGAGGGATGTCGTAATCCAAGCTATAGAATATTTGAAGGTAGGTGAATGATGATTCACCAATTTCCACCAAGATAAACGAAATGTATTATTAGGTTTTAATTGGATTTGAAACTCCTAAATCTTTTGAGATTCATTGAACTTTTCAATGGGATGTTTCAATCTCGAGTGAGCCCTTCAGGTTTTGTGACTGGGATGCCGAGGATCACAAAACAAGGTGTGAATAACCATGCAAATATACTTGGTACCCTTAAGTGTTTACCCCTCAATCGATGTGCTGGTTAACCACACACGCTCCATCGATACTATGATAAACATTAAGTTACCCTTTGCCTACCTTGTTAAATACGAGTTAGTGTGCCGGTTAACCACACACGCTCCACTAACCGACTTAAACAAAGTGCAAAGTGTAATTTCATGGATTAGCACCTTGTTCACATTTACCTAAGTAACTAAGATTGGGTATTTATAAATGGTTTAGTTACTTAGTATTTATAATTAATACTTTTAATGAAGGGAGAATTCTAGTCCTTGTCCTACCCGTTCGACTAACGACGCTCCACCGGTCAAGGAAGCGGTGGGTGAGAGTCGACACCCATTAAACTGCCACTTTATAGGCAGTAACCTTATACACCCCCTTATAGACCGGCTTCGTGAATGAGGCCTACTAATGGTAAGACGACTTGCTCTTATACATACATATATATATATATATATATATATATATATATATATATAGATATTTATATATATATATATATATAGATATTATTAACTTATAATATAATAAAGTATAAGGGTTGAATTTTAACTTTTAAAATTCTAAGGGCTTAACTTGGAATTCAAGTATTCATAAGAGAAAACTTTTTCAAATTCCAAAACTTGAGGGCAAGTTTTGAAACAATTCAAAACTAATTAATTCCATAAATTATGAGTTTAAAGTAGTTTTAATTAAAAACTCTTCAAGTTCCATAACTTGAGGACAACTTATGGAAGACTTTAAACTAATTCATAAAAAAAATAACTCTTTTTCTTATTGTATCTTATGGAACTAATTAAGGTTACACCTTTTTATGATTTAATGAAGAGACTCTTGAACCTCCATAACTTGAGAACAAGTTATGGAGTCATAAAACCATTTAATTAGAACTAGACTCTTCATTTTGTAACCTTTGCCAACTTTTAAGAGTTTTATGATTCTTAAATGTGACTTTTCATATAACTTGAGGACAAGTTACAAAAACTCACTTTGGAATCAACTCTTAGATTAAAATGGATTGAAATCAACTATTTCACACAACTTTTCTATTAATCTAAGAACAAGATAATTCAAATCATCAATCTTCAAGAAATTAGCATGAACATACAAACTAATACAAATCTTGAAATTATGACAATTATCCTAGAAATTGGATTAGCATGAACATTACCACATCAAAAACAAGTTTATATGTAACACCGTGAATTTCAAAACAATTTTTCGCATAATTTAAAAACATTTTCATTTAATATTCATAAACATCAGTGTTTGAAACTCCAATGAATGTCATACAACGAATCCCAAGATCACATATCATAAAAATCCCATGTGTGTGTACTGATCAAGCTGGCGCCTTCCCACAGTCATCACTAGTACCTGAAACAATAAACACCAACACTGTAAGCACAGAGCTTAGTGAGTTCCCCAAAATACCACACATAACACATATTAGCCACTCGAGGCTATAACTCTATGGGTCCGTAGACCCTACTCTGTGAACCCTCTGGTTCTAACTCTTGGAACCTTCCGGTTCCAACTCTATAAACATGCACAACATAAATCACATAGAAATAATGCAGTACAACACATAACATACATATAGCATATAAATACACTGTCACATAACTCTGGTTACCTACTCAAGGTAAAGTATAGTGAGAAGACTCACCTCGTGTATCTCGATAGCTCGCGAATCCCGGAAATCACTCGCGCTCGATCCTACGAGCTATAATCCTCCTATAACATCATATACCTCTAATTAACACTTTCACAACTAAAGTTGACTACCCCTATCAAGTCAACACTGGTCAACAGTCAACGGTCAACTTTGACCGGACTCGGCGAGTGCACTAGAGCGACTCAGCGAGTCTATACGTACTCACTGGCTCCCTAGGATCCTCTCTTGGCACGTCGAGTACTTCCTTGACTCGACGAGTTCCACCTGGCATGAATCGCGGGGCCACCACGACTCAACTCGCCGATCTCTGATTGCCACTGGTCTCTCAGCATAATTCAGGCTCGCATCCACCTGAATATCCTCTAATGGAACCACTGCCGACTCATCGGCTATACACTTCCTCAGCTGCGACACATGAAAAGTGTCGTGAATCTCCCCCAACTCTGCTGGCAAATCCAAACGATAGGCTACCCGACCTACCCTCGCGATCACTCGGAAAGGACCAACATATCGGGGCCCCAACTTGCCCCTCTTCCTGAATCGAATCAATCCTTTCCAAGGAGAGACCTTCAGGAGCACCCCATGCCGAGATACCACTTCCCTCACGTACACCTCTGCCAATTTCTCTGCTGAAGAACTCTCGCTGATAGCAAGAAAGTGAGCGCTCTTCGTCAACCTGTCCACAATCACCCAAATTGCATCCACTCCCCTGGCAGTCCTTGGCAATTTGGTGATAAAATCCATGATGATTTGTTCCCACTTCCATTCGGGAACCTCCAACGGCTGCAACTTACCATGCGGCCTCTGGTGCTCGGCCTTAACCCTACGGCAGGTCAAGCACTTCTCAACAAACCACGCAACATCCCTCTTCATACAGGGCCACCAATACTCCTTCCTCAAGTCCAAATACATCTTAGTGGCCCCAGGATGGATCGAAAATTTCGACCGATGAGCCTCTTCCATCAAAATTATACGCATTCCTCCCACAAACGGCACCCAGATACGCCCCTGAAATGTCATAAGCCCCCGACCATCTGTAACGAACTCTGAAACCAAACCAACAACCCGCTCTTTCTTCTGCATCTCAGGTTACACAGCCTCGGCCTGGAGCTACCACGGTCAATCTCAAACATACATCCCGCAGCGGGTGCTTTCCGCCCTGCGGCTCAGTGCATCGGCTACAACATTAGCCTTGCCTGGGTGGTACAACATCTCACAATCATAATCCTTTACCACATCCAACCACCTTCTCTGTCGCATATTTAGGTTGGGCTGATCCATCAAATATTTCAAACTCGTATGGTCCGTGTATATCGTACACCGAACCCCATACAGGTAGTGACACCAAATCTTGAGGGCGAACACCACTGCCCCTAACTCTAGATCATGGGTGGGATATCTCATCTCATGAGGCTTTAGCTGCCTCGATGCATATGCTATCACATGCCCTCTTTGCACCAGCACCGCCCCAACCCCAAAATTGATGCGTCACAGTATACCACAAAGTCCTCCATCCCTTCTGGGAGGACTAACACCAGGGCTTCGCATAACCTTTGGCCTGCTCCTCGGGACCCCATGAAAAAGCAACACCCTTCCGGGTCAATCTGGTGAGTGGCACTGCGATTTTAGAGAAATCCTTGATAAATCTCCGATAATACCCCGCCAACCCTAGGAAACTCCTGATCTCGGATGGTGACCTCGGCACCTCCAAACTCATCACCGCCTCAACTTTGGCCGGGTCGACCAATATCCCTTTCTAGTTAACGAGATGTACTAAGAACTGGACCTCCCGCAACCAGAAATCACACTTGGAGAATTTGGCATATAGCCTCTCCGATCTCAGAACTCCGAGTACCTCTCTCAAGTGCTCCTCATGCTGCTCCCTAAATCTTGAATATACCAGAATGTCGTCGATAAATACAATCACCGACCGATCCAGCATCAGCCTGCACACCCGGTTCATGAGATCCATGAACACTGCCGGAGCATTGGTGAGCCCAAAAGGCATCACCACAAACTCGTAATGCCCATAACGCGTCCTGAACGCTGTCTTCTGGACGTCCTCATCTCGCACTCTCACCTGATGATATCCAGACCTCAAATCGATCTTGGAGAACCAAGACGCTCCCTGCAACTGATCGAACAAATCGTCGATCCTCGGCAACGGGTAACGGTTCTTGACCGTCAGCTTGTTCAACTCCCGGTAATCAATACACATCCGGTGTGAACCATCCTTCTTTTTGATGAACAGGATAGACGCTCCCCACAGCGAGCTGCTCGGTCGAATAAACCCCTTCCGTAGCAGCTCTTGAAGCTGCGAGGATAACTCTTGCATCTCTGGAGGTGCAAGACGATAAGGCACCTTAGCAATAGGCGCGGCCCCCGGAACCAAATTGATACTGAACTCCACTTGCCTCACAGGAGGCACACCCGACAACTCCTCAGGAAACACATCAGGGAACTCACGGACTACCAGAACCTGCTCAACAAACCTCGGTCTCTCGGAATCCACCCGCGTATCCATCACATACGCCACAAAACCCTTACAGCCCTGTTGTAGACACTGCCTTGCCCTAGCGGCTGAACAAAAAGCTGATCCCGAACGTGTACCCTCGCCGTACACCGTAAGAACTCCCCCATTAGGGTCTCGTATGGTCACCAGCTGTCGCTCGCAGTCAATAACTGCGTTGAATCTGCTCAACTAGTCCATGCCCACAATGACACAGACGTCACCCATCGCAATAGGAACCAGATCAATCGGGAACTCAACACCGAAAATCTCGACTACGCACCCTCGAAGAACCTCCGTGGCATATATCACCCTCTCGTCAGCTATGGAAACTCTCAGAGGCCGACTCAATGCCTCATGACTAACACTGATATGCTGACTAAAAGCCAAAGATACAAAAGACCGACTCGCACCCGAGTCAAATAACACCAAGGCAGGTACAAAATTCACAAGAAAAGTACCTACGCATAACATAATATAAGCATAATATCACAACATCAAAATAAGTACACGAAAGAATACATACCAGCCACGACAACGGGTGTTGCGCGGACCTCCTCTGCGGTCAGCTGAAAAGCTCTCCCTCGTGCTCTCGGCGCCTCGGCCTTCACTGGCCGACTCTCGGTAGCTCTGATGGAGGCAGGGGCAGATCCCTGAGTTGCTCCCTGAGATGACCCTCACAATTGTAGACACTCTGCCTTCCGGTGTCCGATCTGGTTGCAGTGAAAGCACACTACAAACCCCTTCGGGCAGTCCTTGGCCATGTGCCCCTCCTTGCCACACTTGTAGCAAGATCCCGCTCTATAGACTTCATCATGACCCTTGCCACACTTCCCACAAGTGCGGCCCTTCTGGCTCCCTGGTTTGGGATCAGTAGGCTTGGCCCGCTTGGCTGCCGGCTGAGACTGTGCCGGTCGCCGATCCCTCCCCTGAGACTCCGCCTCCTCCCTGGCCTAATTCTCTAGCTCAATCTCCCTCTTCCGGACATTTGCCTGAAGCTCGGAAAATGTCCGGTACGAGGAGTTCGCCGCGAACTCCCGAATGTCACGCCTCAAGATACTCAAATATCGGCTCATACGTGCCTGCTCCGTGGACACGTACTCAGGGCAAAACATCGCCCTCTCATGGAGCATCCTGGTAATCACCGTAACAGACTCAGTACCTTTCTTGAGGGTCAGAAACTCCTGGGCCAAACGCTCCCTCTCCACCTGGGGAACATACTCATCTCGGAACATGGCAGTGAACCTCTCCCAGGTCAGTGCCGCAAGCTCAGCAGGCGTAAAGTGCGCCGTCACAAACTTCCACCAGTCCTTCGCTCCGAAGCGAAGCTGGTTCAGCGCGAACTGAACCTTCAAATGCTCAGGAGTTGAGCAAGTGAAGAAACACCCCTCTACATCATAAATCTATCTTATGGCCGCCACCGGGTCCTGGGTCCCATCAAACTCTAGTGGTTTTGTGTTGCTGAACTCTCGGAATAGCAATAGCTACGGTAGCCACTGCAACCGCAGCCTCAGAAAGAGCGGCATAACGCTCATCGAAGGTCTCAATCAACATGGTCTTAATAGACCCGAACATCTCTGGTATCTCTGCCCTGATGGCCGCAACCACCTCCTCTTGGATGATCCGGCGGATCTCCTCATCACTGGTCTCACTGCTCTCAGGCATCAGACGTGTCCTCACCATGATCTACCTCTGAAATACAACATACGATAAATTAGAATCCATTCGAGTATACTCACACTCGACAACTCTTCCCTCCTTGATCCTTGGTATTCCAAAGATTCCTACTTGGGCTGTACACCGCTCCGATGCTTTCAGTAGTACGGGCCCAATACTACTGTCCGCCTCGTATCAGAATACACCCCAAGTCCTCTTCGGATCCCAAATTCCAAGTACTCTAACATGCATAATCCATTCTCTAACAGATCTCTCATAAGCCCCTCGCTGCTACCTACTCACTCTCAAGCATCTCATAGCAGCTCACCTCTCCCTAGGCTAAGGCATCACAAATCAGGCCACTCTAGTCCTAATAGGAGTACCTAGCCTACTCTAGCTTGAGAATACATCATATCAATATCAATATCACATAACACGAGGGTATTTTAGGAAATCACCGTTCGGGCGCGGACTAATCGTACACACAACTCTGCTATGCGTTCTTCCAAAAATCATTTATTCTTTTTGAAAATACTTCTCAAATCCTCAGTTTAAGTTCAAATATGCCCGAAGGTGTACTCGAATCCCTCAAACCAAGGCTCTGATACCAACTTGTAACACCGTGAATTTCAAAACAATTTTTCGCATAATTTAAAAACATTTTCATTTAATTTTCATAAACATCAGTGTTTGAAACTCCAATCAATGTCATACAACGAATCCCAAGATCACATATCATAAAAATCCCATGTGTGTGTACTGATCAAGCCGGCGCCTTCCCACGGTCATCACTAGTACCTGAAACAATAAACACCAACACTGTAAGCACAAAGCTTAGTGAGTTCCCCAAACTACCACACATAACACATATTAGCCACTCGAGGCTCTAACTCTGTGGGTTCGTAGACCCTACTCTGTGAACCCTCTAGTTCTAACTCTTGGAACCTTCCGGTTCCAACTCTATAAACATGCACAACATAAATCACATAGAAATAATGCAGTACAACACATAACATACATATAGCATACAAATACTCTGTCACATAACTCTGGTTACCTACTCAAGGTAAAGTATAGTGAGAAGACTCACCTCGTGTATCTCGATAGCTCGTGAATCCCGGAAATCACTCGCGCTCGATTCTCCGAGCTATAATCCTCCTATAACATCATATACCTCTAATTAACACTTTCACAACTAAAGTTGACTACCCCTATCAAGTCAACACTGGTCAACTCTAGTCAACAGTCAACGGTCAACTTTGACCGGACTCGGCGAGTGCACTAGAGCGACTCGGCGAGTCTATACGTATTCACTGACTCCCTAGGATCCTCTCTTGACACGTCGAATACTTCCTTGACTCGACGAGTTCCACATGGCATGAATCGTGGGGCCACCACGACTCAACTCACCGAGTCTCAAGAACAACTCGGTGAGTTCCAGCTTGACTCAGTCCACCTATCAACCCTCTCTGACTCTCCTTGACTCACTGAGTCAACCCATAACTCGGTAAGACCACTCGCTGAATGGTTAAAGGCAATCTTCAAGCTACTCGCCCAGTCTGTTCTTCGGACTCGGCGAGTCTAAGCCATGCATGAACTCAAACTCACTCCTGAGGTTAGATCCGTTCCAGTAACTCATAGATCCAGTCCTTCCAAGCATATTTATCACGTAAAGTTACAATCTTGGCTACCATGCAACACTTACAAGGCTTCTTTTGGTGAAATGACATCTAAAATGGTAACCCAAGTCCCCAACTCAAAAGGATAGGCATAAAGCAGGGCATTCGGGACTCTCTGGACCTACTAAGATCCAGATCAAGGTACCAATTCCCAAAGGGACCTATCACACTCGAATTACAAGGCATACAAGGCATGAAGAAACCCTAGATTTGACCATATACATAAAAACACGAGAATAAGCTCTGAATAATACCTCAAATAGCTTCCTCTGCCAAAATGGAAGTAGATCCAAGCTCCCCAACCCTCCTGGTTTGGCCTTCCTCTTCCCTTCTTGCTAACACACACAATGATGATGAATAATGGCCTCTTTTCTCACTCACAACGACTCACAGGTGCTCTGGTGCTCTCAAGGTCGAAGGTAGCCACAATGAAGGGTTATAAGGCCCTTTAAATAGGGCTCAGGGCTGGGAAATTAGGGTTTCATTAAACAGCGTGGACTCGCTGAGTCCGGACGCGAACCCACGTCCAAATCCGTGATCCTACTCGGCGAGTCTAGGCTCCAACTCGCCGAGTCTCCTCACAATTTACCAAAAAATAAATAAATGAATAATACCTGGGAATCCGGGCTGTTACATTATAAGTCCAAAAACATCTTAGGGTAATGTTCCTAGTCCAATTCCAGCCAAAACAATCAAATATATGCTGTCAGAGGGTCCAACTCGTCGAGTGCACGAACAAACTCGGCGAGTTGGATGCATTTTGCCTTGGACTCGGCGAGTCCATTCATGGAATCGGCGAGTCTGCTGTGCAGACAGCATCAAAACTCGATTTTTTTTTCAGCTACTTTGGCAAGTATGACAAGAAAACAAGACTAGGCTCTAATACCACTGTTGGGTTTTGAGCAGTTTAAAACTCCTAAGTGTACATGCAACCCTAAATAGATTGGATCTATGTTTTCTCTATTATACATGCAATTATGAACATCCAAGGTATTATCCTAATCTAGCATACAAAATAATGAATATAACAAGATAGAATACATACCTCTTTGATGTAGAATGTCTTCATGAAGCTTGAGTGCCTAGTGTCTCAAGTGAGACACCTCAAATGGTTCACACAACACCAAATACACTTGGAATATTGAGAGAAACTTAAACACTCCTAAAATCGGCTATCCCATTCTTATTCACATAGTGACCGATTTTTCCCAAAGAATATGATCTTATATAGTTGTTACAATTAGGGTAAACCCAAATTGTCATGGCCTCCCATTTCCTTGGATCCATGGGTTCAAATACACCATGGAGCATCCATGGACCATCCTATGGGTTTTAGCCCAACTTGATTATCAATGGAGCATTAGCCCACTATACAAGTATGGATGATTTACACAGTTAAGCCATATATTTAATTAGTCTTCTTTTGATCACTTAATTAATTCTAGATTAATTCTTGATCAATACTAATTAAATAATCTTATTAATATATTAGAACTTATAATATATTAATCAACCTTAAGTGTTATTTCTGTTATTATAGTCTATCCAAGTGCATAATGCCATGCAACCCAAATGGACCATGCCGGGTCGGGTCAAGTCTTACCAGTTATGGTTATGGACTTAGACATTAATCCAACAATAGGATGTTGCTATGGTTGATGATATGTTAGATTGGTAGGACTGTTATATATATATATATATATATATATATATATATATATGCAAGTGTATGATATTTATGTACACATGCTTGTTCGATTTGGTGTTGGGTTGAGGCAGTGCTGCTTTGTGTTGGAGGCCAACATACCCAGGGCGGTCCGGATAACCTGAAGGACTTGCAAAGGGATTCAGTCAGACCGAAGGCCCGACGAGCGGTCCGGATAGGTTGTAGGCCCTGCGAGGCGGTCCAAACATGCTGAAGGCTCGGAGAATAATCCATATAGACTAAAGGCCTGTGAGGCGGTCCAATCAGGCTGACGAATTATTATGAGAGTTTTTATGTATTGGTTATATGATATGATAATTTTGTATGGTGTTGGTATTTTTGGGGTAACTCACTAGGTTCTCGGGCTTATAGTTTCAGTTTATTGTTTTAGGTACATCAGATGATCGCAGGAAGGTAAATGCGTGATCGTACAGCTCCTCATATTTTATGGTCTCATGAATTGATTCTGGGGATACTCTGATGTCTAAACTATTTTGAAAACAAACTATAATAACTTGATGGTATTAAAATGTATTAAAAAGTTTTAATTTGACTCAAATTTTATGGGTGTTACAAGTTGGTATCAGAGCCTTGGTTTGAGTGAATTTGAGGAACCTTCGTGTGAATCCAGTCTCAAATCAAGGAAAGGTTTTCAAAGTGATTTCTAAAATGGTTTTAAAAATAAGTAAAAGAGGATGCGAAGAATACGATCAGCCGGAGCCAGTAAGTTGACCCCAAAATACCATACGGTTATTTGATTATGTGATATGTTAGAACAGCATGCTAGTGCTAGGCTAGGGATCTTTAGGAATTGCATGATTACATGATGCCTGCTAGCCTAGGGTTTCCTTTATATGAGATTGACATCATTACTGTAGTTGCTTAGTGTATGCATCACAGCTTATATAATTAAGATCTTATAGCCTGAGAATGTTTGATTTGGCCTCGCTTGGGGGCTTAGGGTAGGATCAGATATTCGAAAGTCTATAGGCTCCAACGTTGTGTATGGCTAGCATACATTAGTGCTACAGGGTTGGTGGAAATTTCATGGATGGGTGGGTTGTGTGAGGCTGGGAGGCCAATTATGTGATATTTATCATTCCTCTAGGAGTGAGGATTGAGCGCTCGCTATGATTACATATATTGTTAGGGTGTTGTGAAGATACTTGAGACAAATATGGGTAGGTGTGGAAGGTAGTATGGGCCCGTACTACTAAAAGCACAGGACCCATACGTGTAGTAAGGAAGTCACAACCCTTAGGGTTTAGTTGGGAGTTGGTTCTCTGTTATTATATGAGTCATCTGAGATATTTTTGGGGTATTACCAAAATAATGGATACGAGACGACTTGAGACGGAATCCAGGTTAGGATCGGGAGCTGGTAGCCAAGATAGGCTAGCATTGTCAGAGGACCGTATCAGTGAGATCATCCGGGAGGTGGTGATCGGGGTTGTCAGGGAACAGTTTTTGGGGATGTTTGGGTCTATCAAGACTGCCATGGTTGCGTAATTAAACGAGCGCTACATAGCTATTGCCGAGATGGATGACGCGGCAGCTGTATCAGCTGTAACGACGGCAGGGGGAGGAGCTGGTCAAGCTTTCCAGTATCGGGACTTGTTATTGGTACATATTTTAATGAGCATAGGGCTGCAGTTATCTGGGATTAGGAAGATGATTTGTACTCGTTATATTTCTGCAATTTGATCGGGAGGCTAGCACATGCGTTTCTATATTTGAGGCTTAGGGGGTTTTACTCGTGGTCGGGATGTGAGTCGCGGGAACTCCGGGAAGGAGAAAGATTACGTTCAGCTGGAGTTATGCAGCCGGAAGTGGAAGGGTTAATTGATGGGATTGGAATGTCGTTTCTAAAGCAAGGATTGTACCCTTTCACATTATGAGCTCGAAGGATTCAGCAGGCTTATGACCCCGGGATCATGTTGTATTTGCAGTTCGGGGTCAGTTAGACGCCGAGATTGGCGACAGTAGTTCAACGTTGGTCAGCGCGGGTGGGTCGATGTGGCATAAGTATTTTCTAAGGTCCGGTTCGCCTTCGATCTGTTGTATCGGGCGGTAAGGATTGATTGTGCGATCTATCACACTTTTGGGGATTGTAGCTTATGTCTTTGGAGTAGTTGTAGCTGGTTCGTGGCATGGATTGTTTAAGTTACTGCAGTTTAGATGAGTATGATTGAGCTAATGAGTGATGTCAGTGTGCGAGCCCCTGAAATATATGATTTCTAGAAGCACGAGAGCGAGAAATTTTTTTGGAGCACCTTGAAAAAGGGGCATAATGTGGGAGGTCTGTGAATACGGTACCACATAAGGATTATTCAACGTTGTATGGATTTGAGTGTGAGGTTATCCAAGCATTAGTGACTGTTGGTTTCACTAGGATTCAGGAAGTGTTCATCTGCCTCTTAGGAATGTGTGATCATTTGGGATTGGATAGTAACGGAGAACTAGTGTGAAAGAGTTATTTGTCATCGGGTCAATCGTCGGAAAGTGAGAAGGGTCGGGAATTCTCGAAATTTTCATGTATTGTGAAGACTTAGTCAAAGCTAAGTGGGGGAGAATCATCCCGAGATGCAGAAGCAGGAGCAGTGTTGAAAAAGGGATAAGTCTCCCATCGTTGTCAGGAAGGAAGACAACCCAAGTGGCTGTTTGGTTTGTGGGTTGTGTGAATTGGGAGTTGGGTAAAAATCCCGAGCATGTGTACCACATTTTCCTGGTGCTTGATAGTAGAAGTCGAGAAACTAGGTTGGAGTTCTAGTCATGAATTGTGTTTAGTTCAAGTATTTGGTCGATGGTGTGCTCAAATCTGAAGGTTTTGGATGGATAGGTTAAGGGTTGTGATAGCTACCAGGACTCGGCAGTACATTCCACACTGGTGTGCGGGTTATTAGCGTATGTAGTAGACACGCAGGTCAGGGAACAGGCCATGGATTCCCGAGAGGATGAACCATCGACATGAAGCCTAGGGTTAGGTCGGGGTTAGAGTCCACGAAATGGATCAGGAGTTCAGAACCCTAAGTGGGTGAGAACAATCTGCATTGGAAAGATCACCAGGGGGTGGTCCATGGAGATGTTCAATAGTTTAGAGTGGTCCGGATGACTGAAGGCCTCGTGAGGCGGTCCAGTCATGCTAAAGACTCTGTATGTGTTTGTAGATGTATGTGTGGGTATTTAGTATGCTGCTATGCTATATCAATCAGTAGGTCTATTCCCAAGTATTAAACGTGTTGTTGGAGTAGGCTGAAGACTCTGGTATATTTTGGGTTGATGGAAGTTGTTATTAGAAATCGGATAGAGTACAGTGGATCTTGGTGATCTCATCACTTCGGAGTGTCTCATGGGATTCATCTGCTTGGACCAGGTAATACTCTAGTTAGGTAACCAGGAGTAGATCTAAATGGGTATCTGTCAGTTTTAGGAAGGCTTGGAATTAGAATGTTCTGTCGTTCAAGTTTTGGGAACCGGATTATACCTGGTTAAGCTAGTGATAAGACTATAGGAATGCGACTACAGTTATGAGGCCAAGGAAGCAATGGATTGCTTCAGGTTCCGTGTGATGAAAGGCTACCATTGGTCATGTAGCAATCGCTTTTAGCCATGGGTTATTAGCGACGAGATTCGACGCATGGATCCGATCGGTTGGATCAGGAGGTTATTAGAGCCTCAGTGACATGATAACTAGTGGCAACTAGTTCCAGAGAAGGATTTTGTTCAGAAGTCGTGTGAGGCAACTATGTGGGAGTCCTTTAGCTCCGCGACCAGGTCGGAACCCAGCATGTTAGATGATTGGTGAGAGAATTGAGACCAGGGAGGTCTCTGTAAGTTTTTGGAAAGCAGCCATGTGGTAACTGATTGTTTCAGGCAGATCAGTGTTCAGACAGTTTTCGCGTATAGGGCGGTATTGATGAATTGGGTCTTCGGGTGTATGAGAAGTACCTAGATGTTGGAACCCCAGATATCAGGAGTTGAATATTTAGATGAAAGACAAGCGAACTGGGCTCAACAATAATGATTTGGTATGAGAGGCCTATCATGGAGTCGGACCACCTCGAGACTTCAGGTTTTGGCTCGAGGAAATGTGATTATATTGCAAGGAGTTCTTTTATTTTCTGGTTTCAGAACCCTGAGAGGGTTGGTTGCGGTGGCCTCAGAAAGACTAGGATTATGCTCGAGATTATAGTTCAAGTTGTTTGACATGTAAGGAATGAGAAGAAAAGATTTCGAGGACGAAATGAATTTTAAGTGGGGAGAGTTGTAACATCTCGTTTAAAATAAAATAATTAAATAATAAACCCGAAACCCGTGTAATAACTTTTATTGTTATTTTATATTATTTATTGCCCAAAACTAGTTAATAAACTACTAGAGTGATGGTTTCGGGAAGCCAAATGATAAGAATTGAAGTTCCGAGGGTTAAAGTGCAATCATGGGATTTATTTGCAAAGGATTTTAGAAGTCAAGGGCTAAAGAGTAAATTCTGGACTTATGTTGGAAAGATTTATGGAGTGAACGGTTGATCGGTAACATTTTGGACTTGAATTGTAAAAAGTTTAAGGAGGCAAGATTGAAAGTGTAAAATATGGATTAATTTGAAAGAAAAGGAAGAAGGAGGGACCGAATGTGGTATTATGGGGCCAAGTTTCGTGAAGGGGGGATATATATCATTTACAACTGGTCACCCTAACCCTAATGGTGTAGGCTCCAGCCACCGTCACCACCCCAACTCTCCCTTGTCTCTCCGATCAGTCCAACCCCCAACCACCAGAGCACCCACATCCTGTCCATCCTAACGTCGGGAATCAATCTCGCTTGCATTTCGGTCGTCGTGTTCATGAGGACTCCTCTCGGCTGCCGTCGCTTGATCCACCAACGATGTAGGCCGCTCCATCATTTCTTCCCTCCAACTGTCATGAGTCGCTCCGGGGGTGGCTGTGTGTTGGACGTTGTTTCACGTCGTATGAAGCCAAGGAAGACCACCACTCCTAGCGGTTGTGTCATTCCGTGACCTCCGGGTGCCGCCTGCCACATGCCACCGTGAAATGGTGGCTGTGTTAGTGGCTCGTAAGGGGGGATGTTAATATGGTTGCTATGTTGTTGATATGCTAGATTACATCCTGGTTTAGGATGGTTGCAATGTTATTGATACACTAGATTTCATCCTGGTTTAGGATGGTTGCTATGTTAGATTTCGGATAGATCGGTATCCTAGTTATAGTATGCTTGTATACTTTTATGATTTGTTAGATCGGTATCTTGGTATATAGGATGTTGTTATGGTATTATGATTATTATATCAGTATCCTTGTATATATGATGATGCTATGTTAGTGACCTGGTTAGGTCGGTATCCTGGTTATAGGATGTTCCTATGATTGGTGATCTATTAGATTGGTATTACTGTTATATATATATATATATATATATATATATATATATATATATATATATATATATATATATATATGATGATGTTATGTTAGTGACCTGGTTAGGTCGGTATCCTGGTTATAGGATGTTCCTATGATTGGTGATCTGTTAGATTGGTATTACTGTTATATGTATATATATATATATATATATATATATATATATATATATATATATATATATATATATATATATATGCAAGTGTATGATATTTTTGTACACATGCTTGTTTGATTTAGGGTTAGGTTGAGGCAGTCCTGCTTTGTGCTGGAGGCCAACATACCTAGGGTACTCCGGATAACCTGAATGCCCTGCAAAGGGATTCAGTCAGACTGAAGGCCCGACGAGCGGTCCGGATAGGCTGTAGCCCTGCAAGGCGTTCCAGACGTGCTGAAGGCTCGGGGAATAGTCCATATAGACTGAAGCCATTTGAGGCGGTCCAATCAGGCTGACGACTTATTATACGTGCTGTTCTGTATTGGTTATATGATTTGGTTATGTTGTATAGTGTTGGTATTTTTGGGGTAACTCACTAAGCTCTCGGGTTACATTTTCAGTTTATTGTTTCAGGTGCATCAGATGATCGCAGGAAGGCAAAGGCGTGATCGTACAACTCCTCATATTTTATGGTCTTATGAATTGATTCTAGGGATACTCTGATGTCTAAACTATTTTGAAAAAAAAAACTATACTAACTTGATGGTATTAAAATGTATAAAAAGTTTTAATTTGACTCAAATTTTATGGGTGTTACAAGTTGGTATCAGAGCCTTGGTTTGAGTGAATTGGAGGAACATCCGTGTGAATCCAGTCTCAAATCAAGGAAAGGTTTTCAAAGTGATTTCTAAAATGGTTTTCAAAATAAGTAAAAAAGGATGCAAAGTATACGATCAGCTGGAGCCAGTAAGTTGACCCAAAAATACCATACGGTTATTTGATTATGTGATATGTTAGAACAACATAATAGTGCTAGGCTAGGCATCTTTAGGAATTGCGTGATTACATGATGCCTGCTACCCTAGGGTTTCCTTTATATGAGATTGACATCATTACTGTAGTTGCTTAGTGTATGCATCACAGCTGTATATAATTAAGATCTTATAGCCTGAGAATGTTTGATTTGGCCTTATGTTCTGTTCTCGCTTGGGGGCTTAGGGTAGGATCAGATATTCAAAAGTCTATAGGCTGCAGTGTTTTGTATGGCTAGCATACATTAGTGCTACAGGGTCGGTGGAAATTTCATTGATGGGTGGGTTGTGTGAGGTTGGGAGGCCAGTTATTTGATATTTAGCATTCCTCTAAGAGTAAGCATTGAGCGCTCGCTATGATTACATATATTGTTAGGCCGTTGTGATGATACTTGAGACAAATATGGGTAGGTGTGGAAGGTAGTATGGGCCCGTACTACTAAAAGCACAGGACCCATAGGCGTAGTAAGGAAGTCACAACCCCTAGGGTTTAGTTGGGAGTTGGTTCCCTATTATTATATGAGTCATCTGAGATATTTTTGGGGTATTACCAAAATAGTGGATACGAGACGACTTGAGACCAGATCTAGGTTAGGATCGGGAGCTGGTAGCCAGGATAGTCCAGCATTGTTAGAGGACCGTATCAGTGAGATCATCCAGGAGGTGGTGATCGGGGTTGTCAGGGAACAATTTTCGAGGATATTTGGGTCTATCAAGACCGCCATGGTTGAGTAATTCAACGAGTGCTACACAGCCATTGCCGAGATGGATGACGCGGCAACTGTATCAGTTGTAACGACGACAGGGGAGGAGCTGGTCAAGCATTCCAGTACCATGACTTGTTATTGGTACATATTTTGATGAGCAGAGGGCTGCAGTTATCTAGGATTAGGAAGATGATTTGTACTTGTTATATTTCCGCATGTTGTGCAGGAGGCTAGCACATTTGTTTCTATATTTGAGGCTTCGGGGTTTTGCTCGAGGCCGGGATATGAGTCGCGGGAACTCCGAAAAGGAGAAAGATTATGTTCAGCTGGAGTTATGTAGCTCGAAGGATTGAGCAGGCTTATAACCCTGGAATCAGGTTGTATTTCTAGTTCGGGGTCAGTTAGTCGCCGAGATTGGCGACAATAGTTTAGAGCTGGTCAGCACGGGTGGGTTGATGTGGCATAAGTATTTTCTGAGGTCCGGTTCGCCTTCCATATTTGTATTGGGAGGTATGGATTGATTGTGTGATCTATTGCACTTTTGGGGATTGTAGCTTATGTCCTGGGAGTAGTTGTAGCCGGTTCTGGGCAGGGATTGTTTCAGTTACTGCAGTTTAGATGAGTACGATTGAGCTAATGAGTGATGTCAGCGTGCGAGTCCCTGAAAGATATGATTTCTAGAAGTACGAGAGCGAGAAACCTGTTTGGAGCACCTTGGACAAAGGGGAATAATGTGGGAGGTATGTGAATACGGTCCCACATAAGGATTATTCAACGTTGTAAGGATTTGAGTGTGAGGTCATCCAAGCATTAGTGACTTTCGGTTTCATTAGGATACAGGAAGTGTTCATCTGGCTCTTAGGAGTGTGTGATCATTTGGGATTGGCTAGTAATGGAGAACTAGTGTGAAAGAGTTAGTTGTCATCGGGTCAATCGTAGGAAAGTGAGAATGGTCGGGAATTCTCCAAATTATCATGTATTGTGAAGACTTAGTCAAAGCTAAGTGGGGGTGAATCGTCCCGAGATGCAGAAGCAGGAGAAGTGTTGAAAAAGGGATAAGTCTCCCATCGTTGTCAAGAAGGAAGACAACCCAAGTGGCTGTTTGGTTTGTGGGTTGTGCGAATTGGGAGTTGGGTAAAACTCCCTAGCATGTGTATCACGTTTTCCTGGCGCTTGATAGTAGAAGTTGGGAAACTAGGTTGTAGTTCTAGTCATGAATTGTGTTCAGTTCGAGTATTCGGTCGAGGGTGTGCTCGATTCTGATGGTTTTGGATGGATATGTTAAGGGTTGTGATAGCTGCCAGGACTCGGCAGTACATTCAACACAAGTGTGCGGGTTATTAGCGTATGTTGTAGACACGTAGGTCAGGGAACAGACAACGGATTTCCGAGAGGATTGACGATCGACATGAGGCTTAGGGTTAGGCCAGGGTCAGATTCCACAAAATGGATTAGGAGTTCGGAACCCTAAGTGGGTGAGAACAGTCTGCATAGGAAAGATCACCATGGGGTGGTCCAAGGAGATGTTCAATAGTTTAGAGTGGTCCAGATGACTGAAGGCCTAGTCAGGCGGTCCAATCATGCTGAAGACTCTTGTTGAGAGAAAAACTTGAGACACACTTGAACAAACGTTAGAACAAGTATAGTTATGGAATTAGTTAATCTCAAAGGATCTAAAAGCTCAACAATAATAAGTTAGTGAGTTAGATAGTTAGATAGTTAGTTGTGGAAATGTAAGGAAGCATAAATGATAGAAGGTGATATATCAAGTAAACACATAAGTTGATTCATAACATGGAATGCATTCAAACCAAGTTAGTGAGTGAGATAAAACTTAGTGATAAAGTCACGAATGACTTGCTCCGAAGAGAAGTAATTATCAGTTAGGTTCGAGAGGATTTAGAGAGTAAGAAAGAGACGAGATGCGTAAGAGAAATGTAATTGATATACTTGAAGATAGTTCAGATGGATAGATGTGAAAGATTGATTATAAACAGAGAAAGAATGAGCTCTTTATATAGAGACTCAAGAATTACATTTGATCCACTCTCGAAGAGTAGCCATGCAAGTCATACTGGACAATAGAGAGTATTATAGAAAATATAGATAAAATTAAACTAAGTAAAGTAAGTAAGACTGCAGTTAGATAGATGACTTCGGATGAGGCTGCTGACGAGAGCTTGACTACGGATCCTTGTGGGCTGTGGTAGACTAAGTTAAGAGGGCCACTTCATGTTTCAACAATTTCCCCCTAAGTGACCTCCAACTTTTTCTTCACCTATCAAGTTTAAGGAACTTGATCAGAATCCACCAAAACTTCCTGATATTTTCCAACCAGGTGATCCTTCTTAAAATCTCAAACTTGACTTCAGCAGTCGTGTGTTTCAATTTTTCTACTACGATTTGACAGATTTCAAGTTGCTTCTTTAAAAGACAATTCATGGAGGTCATGGGAATGAAGTATTTGACCTGATCGATCTTCCTTTTGAAGATGACTCCAAGTTCAGGGAAGTTTGTTGCAACTAGGGATCTTTCTTGATAACCTTCAGTAGGCATCGGTGCAGGATCTAGTGGTGGTAGATCGAACTTGGAAATGGTTGGGTGAATGTCCGCATCAATCTTTTCGAAGTCACAGACAGTTTCCTTCAGATAAATGCTTTCCCTTTCAAGTGCTATCTTCATTTTAGGATACATTTCACACTTGTTTTGGAACACCTTTGCTATAAGAAAGACTTCTTCTTGGTTCATACAGGGGAAGTCAGCTTGGGTGCAGACATAGTCCTGATTCCTTCTTGTGAGTGTGTATTGAACAAAATCAGCTTTCATGAATTTTCGGGGCTTGAAGTTCTTGACTGCGGATGGTCTATCATTAGACCAGATTTTTCTCTATGGGAGAGGCATGTTTGGCATAGAATTGATTGAGTCTCTCGAATTCCATTTGCAGTCTTTTGTGATCCGGAAGGCTACGGTCAAACTGCTCAAATACTGTGAAGTATTTAGCATTTTGGGAGATTGGATCATCCCAGTAGCCATTAAAGGGGGCCTCAGCATAGGTGAGATATGGTTTGTAGTCATCATCCAGCAGTCTGCGATTGGGATTGATCCAAGAGTTTATCAAGGATTCATCCATGATAGTGTCGAAACCGCATTCTCTCCATATGAGCTAAGCAAGTTTAGCTGCTTTCCAATCAGCTTTCTTCTGTTTAGTGACGGGAGAGTCATTTGAGCTTGGAGATGACATGTCTGAAGCTAGATTCTTGAAGTGAGGGGGAGTCTCAGGCCGTTCAGGAGAAGGAATGATTTATTGTTGCGGTGGAGGTGACTGATTGCTTGGACTCTTGTTAGGAGATGGTTGCGGTGACGGTTGCAGTGAAGGAATTTTCTGAGAAGCACTGTTGGATTGATGATCATCTTCATAGTGTTCTTCTTCATGATGGTCTTCTTCACTTCCCCCTCTTGAGGAGTTCAGACTCAGAGCCTCCTCAAGCCATTGTTTGAGACCATCGACCTTGGCACACACCTCTTCAAAATGAGCTTTAAGAACATCAGCCAGTTGCTGATTGTCAGGAATGGTGGTGTTGAAGAGTAGCTGATGAATCTCCGTTGTCAGTTGGAGAATTTTAGGACCATGGAAATTTGAAGATAGGGATCGTTGGAGTCTATTGATGGTTGCATGAAGGACTGAAATAGTGGACTCATAAATAGTGTGAGTCTCAGCTACCAGTTTCTGGGAAAGAGAGGATTCATCCGCAATGGCTGTTTGCAGATTATCTTTGATTGCAGATACCTCAGAGATGAGGCGCTTCGCAGCAGCCATGAATTCCTTGTGATCTGCTTGGCGATTGTTGTCAAGGGACCGAATTCCCATTTCTACTTTGAGAGAAATTCTCTCAGCAGCTAGACGTTCCCTGGTCTCCAATCTTTCAATCCTTTCGATCAAGGACTACGGTACCAGATGGTCTTCTGATTGCGGTTGAGTTGACTTGACTGCGGCTAGAATTTGATCTACTTTTGATTGTAGACTTAAGAATTCTTTTCTTGAAATGGCCATCTTCTTCTTTTTCTTTTTCTCCTTGGGCTTAGAGGTTGAGTGTTGAGAACCACTCGATTCCTCTTCTTCATCAAACAACATGAGGTTATCATCCGAAGGACTGGGCTGATTAACCCCATTTAGATCAACATCATCAAAACCGAAGGTGGGAGCAGAGCTGACTTCTATTTCGGTGCCTGCATCTTCAGAGTCTTTGGCAGTTGGAGATGGAGGGGGCTTTGAAAGAGTTTGATCATCAGTCGCAACTTGAGCTTTGCGAATTGTATCATCCATGTTGTCCATCAAAGCTTGAGCTTTGCAGATAGTAGATACAATATTGGCATTATTGATTGTGTCTGCCCAATACTTCGCTACAGACTGGATTTCTTGTTGTTTCTGTTGAAGCTGCTTTGTTTGTTGTGCCTTTCTTGCTTGGAATGCCCTACAGAAAGCGGCATATTTCTTGGCTATGGCTTCGTTTGATGGTTGATACTTGCTCCACGAATCATTGAGGTCAATTTCGTCAATTCCTTTGTATCGCACCGAGGTGTTCCTTGGGTTCACGGATCCTTGCACATTGGTGCTCATTGTGCCTAAACCACCTGTTACAGATGTAAGCAGAGTAGGATTTCCTGAGCTTCCTCGGTCTCCTTGACCTAGGGTCAAGTCTGGCCTCAGCTCAGTTCTGGCAAAGGCTGAAGAGTCGCCTAGCGGTTGGGAAGGTGTTTGAAGTGTTTGGGTAACAAATAACAGTATGGAGTTCAACTCCTTTAGGGAAAAGAAATGTAAAAGGGAAGCCCTGGAGATCTTAGGGAAGGAGCCTGTTCCATCCCTTTGGGATTGACCTGGGGGTGAATCTCCACGTTTCAGTGAAGCAGACGCACCACCTGCGTCTGAGTGGTATTGGATGGTTGATTCGAATGGGTGTGCGGCCACCCTAAGGACTACCGGAGCCTTTTGAGAGGCTGTGGTATCAGTCCGGTCAAGCATTTGGCCTGTGCGATCGGTTTTTTCTTGAGGATTGAGATGGGTTGATCGTCTTCATCAGAATCACTACTAGAGGGATAGGGAGACTGATGTTTGCTTGGTTAGACATTTTTAGCATAGGTGGGGTGCTTTTCCTTTTCTTTGAAGGATTAGCTTGTTTGGGAGCATCCTCTTTCTTAGGAGTGCCTTGTTTCTTGGTGTGGCGGGCGCCTTGATGAGCAGAGGCTAACTGTTTGTATCTTTGTGATAACGACAGGTTGGAAAGAGCGGTGGAAGATGGGACTGTAGTACTATCAGGAGCAATGATTGCGGATGGGGTTTGTAGAGGCGGGGTAGGAAGGTATGGGGCAATACCTTCCGTATCCTCAATGTGGTCTGAGACATCAGCAGTTTCAAGACCAAGAGTAGAGAGAATATGGACTGGTAGTCTTCTAATGGGTCCAAAAACAGATTTACCAGATGAGGGATTGTACCTTTTGAGATCTTTGGTGACAAAGAGATTGATGTCGTTGCCCATGCTCAGTCCTGCATTTGCATGGAGATCTGAGATGCATAGAGACCAAAATCTTGCAAAGTTGAGTTCAGTAGGGTTCTCTCTTGGGCTTTCCTTTGGAATATACTATAAGAAGTCGTCTCATAGTATCTGACCGTAGTTAACGTCATGGCCAGTGAAGATACTCCACACTAACTCTAGGAGCTTGAGTCCCATATTATTCGTGCCTCCGGTTCTGCCGGACAGACTACGGATCACTTAGTGGAAAACAAATTGCAAACCGCAAGCAGTTGATTTATCTTGAATTCTCAAATTCCTTTGATCTTCTTTTGACAACCCATCTGGTAAAGTGCAGAAAGGATGTCCGCCATGCTTGGAGTGAAAACCTTGATTGAAGGATGAACAAGGAGGTTGATGGCAGTGAGAAACTTTTCTTTAGTCAGAATGACCAATGAATCGTTAAATAGGTTCAGATGCACTTCTTGAGGATTCTCGAGTGGTCGATATGCTGAGAAGGAACATTTGAACAGGGTTGAAAAAGGAACAACATTTGTGAACAAATCAAAGGGTCCAAACAGTGGGTGATTGGACAAAAACTTGATCATCTACTTTCTTGGAGCATTGTAGAGGGAATGCTCTTCGAACACACCCATGAAGTTGCTTGAGGCAATCATAGGCGTTGGATTTCTTGAAGCAGAGTCTGAACCAGTAGGGTTTGCTGATCCAGATGCTTTAGAGTGTTTCTTGGAGATGCCTGATTTCACCATTGTAGGAGGTTTGAAGAAGCTTTGCAAGAGAAAAAACAGAGTGCAAGAGAAAGGTTTGAAGTTCAGAAAGCGTAAAATTTTCTTGGGGAAGAAGAAGGGGGTTTTATAATGGCTTATTGGAGCGGGAAACGATTTTACCCTAAGTGAATTTAGGTAAAACGTTTGGGTGTTTTTCTTAGATTAAGAGAGATAATCTTAGCCACAGATTAAGAAAAAGGCTTAATCTATATTTTTGAGATTTACCAAAATGATTTGCATTTATTGAAATGTCATGCTTAAAAACCAAGTCTGGAGAACATGTGGTGAGGGAGGGAGTAATCTGTTGGGTAAAAGGGAAGTTGTAACGGTTTAGACGTTTTGGGGTAATAGGAAGAGACAGATTAAAAGGATTTGATTTTGGGAAATCTCTCTTTTTGTCATCATACCTAAAATAGGTCTGTCACGAGGTTTATTCAAAAAGAATGAGACAGTTACACAAAGAATGTTTTTTTTAATGTTTTCTCTATTTAATGAAGGATCATTAAATAGCACACCATGTTTTAAAAAAATGTAACAATTTGAAAATCAATTAAGGTGACTGCAGATTGATAAAGTGACTGCGGATTGAAACTTCATTGCGGATGGATCATTTGCCGACGGATGGATGACTGCGATAGAAGAACTGAGAGGAGCACTTGAACAAAGATTAGTAAAAACAAACAGTAAGGACCATTGAAGTATAAGTATGATATATGGTTGCGGTACATAGGATATACCGAAACCATCTATCATAGATAACTTCAACTAGGACCACAACAGTGACCAAGGATGGTCTGCGGTACCTTATCTATTAAAAAAGAATTGTGGGTCCGGATTCTTCATTCCTAACATTTGTAAGAAACTGTTGGGTTATGTAGAGTCAAGTGCCTTTGTGAATACATCAGCAATCTCTTCATGAGTATGGACAAAAATTAATTCAATGTTACCTTTCAAGATGAGGTCTTTGATGAAGTGATACCGTAGTTCAATATGCTTGGTCTTGGAGTGTTGAATAGGATTGTGAGAAATCGCTATAGCACTTTCAGAGTCACAATCGGTCGGTATCCGCAACATTTTGTATCCATTGTCCAATAGTTGTGTTTTCATCCGTAAGACTTGAGAACAACAGCTGGCTGTAGCCACATATTCAGCTTCTGCAGTAGACAATGATACACAATTTTGTTTCCTTGATGACCAGCTGACGAGTCTTCCACCTAGAAATTGACATCCACCCGAGGTGCTTTTGCGATCAAGTTTACATCCGGCATGATCTGCATCGGTGAATACTTGAAGGCTGAAATCGTTTCCTACGGGGTACCATAATCCAAGAGTTTTTCTACCCTTTAAGTACCGTAGAATTTGCTTGGTTGCGGTCATGTGTGACATTTTTGGGTCAACCTGGTACCTTGCGCATACACCCGTTGCAAAGACTATATCTGGTCGACTTGCGGTGAGGTACATCAAAGAGCCAATAATATATCTATAAGTCTTGTGATCAACAGATTCTCCTGAGGGATCAGCAAATATCTTATATCCGAAGGCCATGTGGACCTTAGCTGAAGAACAGTTCTCCATTGAATATTTCTTTAACAGTTCGGAGGTGTATTTTTCTTGATGAATGAATATCCCTCGAGGAACTTGTTTCACTTGAAGTCCTAGAAAGAAATTAATCTCTATATTCATGCTCATTTGGAACTTGTTGGCCATGAGCTTAGCAAATTCATTCACCATCTTTTGATCAGTTGAGCCGAAAATGATATCATCCACACATATTTGTACAAGCATTAGATGATCACCATTTTCTTTTCTAAATAAAGTGGTATCCATCACTCCTCATTTGTATCCGGACGAGAAAAGAAATTCTGAGAGAGTCTCGTACCATGCTCTTGGTGCTTGTTTTAGACCGTAGACTGCCTTTTCAAGCTTGTAGCAGTGGTCTGATAATTCAAGCATTTCGAAGCCCGGAGGTTGCTGAAGATAAACCTCCTCTTTTAATTCGTCGTTGAGAAAAGCACTTTTCACATCCATTTGATGAACCTTGATGTTTTTGTGCGCTGCATATTCGAAGAAGATCCGGCTGGTTTCCATTCGTGCTACTGGTGCATACGTTTCATCATAGTCAATGCCTTCAAGTTGACTATATCCTTTGGCAACTAGCCTTGCTTGGTTTCCGACGACCGCACCAGATTCATCCAACTTATTCTTGTACACCCATCTAGTTCCTACAATGGTGTGGCCTTGCGGTTTTGGAACGAGCTGCCATACCTTGTTCCTTTTGAATTCTTCTAGCTCTTCTTGCATTGCGGATATCCAATCTGGTTCAAGTAATGCTTCTTTGATCGTCCGAGGTTCGATCGAGGACAAAAACGCTGCGTAGTGACAGTGATCGTATAATTCCTTGGATGATCGAGTCTGGATTCCTGCGGATGGGTTGCCGATAATTTGACCTGGTGGGTGGTCTGTAACACCTAGTTTCCCAGGTATATTGATATATGTTGTATTTCTTTAATTATGTAAGGTGACTCGACGAGTTGGTGCTTAGACTCGTCGAGTCTGGTCGCGACTGGATGATGTGGTTAATGAGGGGACTCGACGAGTCAAGGGAGTGACTCTCCAAGTCAGAGCTGACTAAAGAAACCCTAATTTATTGGGTTTGGGACCTATTTAAAGGCCCTTATGGCCTTCATTTGCCGCTACCAGTCCATAGAGAGAAACCCTAGAGTGCTTGAGCGTTTTGAGAGAGAAAGTAAGCCATTCTTAACCTTTGTGGTGTTGTTTAGCAAGAAGAAGGAGGTCCTAGCCAAGAGGAAGCAAAGGAGGTTGCTATTCTGTGGATTTGAAGCTAAGATCATCGCATTTGAGGTATTAATTCGGCTCTTCTTCTGTTTTATGAAGAATATATGGATTTAGGGTTTCTTGTGCCCTTTGCTAGGTTGATTTGATGTCCAAATAGTCCCTTTCTGGTGATGAGGCTTTGGATGTGGATCCATAGAGGTCCAGAGAGCCTTGCTCATCAAGCTTTATGAAGAACAATGGGGGTTATGACCTTGGGTTAAGGTATTTGGGGCTAAATCATCATATATGGTCATATAGATGTGGAAGGTGCATCAAGATAGAGACTTTACGTGATTCTTGAACTTGGGAAGGTTAGATCTAAGGGTTAGAGGAATAGATTTGGCCTCAGAAGGTTGTTTGAGGTTGTGCATGAAATGAACTCGCCGAGTCCATGAGTAGACTCGACGAGTCAGAGCGGGTTGTCCCGTGACTCAGAGCAGTAGATGACTCGCCGAGTTGGGTGAGTGACTCGGTGAGTCAGAAAGGATTGAAAGGACTCGAGTTCACGTATGGACTCGACGAGTCTATGCATGACTCGACGAGTCGGGTCAAAGGTTGACCGTTGACCAGCGTTTAACAGGGTTGACTAGTGTTGACTTAATAGTGTTAGTCAAACTAAGCCCGGAAAGTATTAATTAGAGATGTATTTATGATATAGGAGGACGATAGGTCGGGGAATCAAGCACGAGTGATTATCCGACATCTAGCGAGGTGAGTCTTCTCACTATACTTTACCTTGAGTGTTAATTAGAGTTATGTGACAAAGTTATTGAATGCTATTTATGTGATGTGTTGTACTACATTATTTCTATGTGATTTATGTTGTGTGTATATCAGTGTATATCAGAGTTAGAACCAGAAGGTTCACAGAGCTAGGACCAGAGGGTCCACAGAGTTAGGGCTCAGGGGCCCACAGAGTTATAGCCTCGAGTGGCTAGTATGTGTTATGTGTGGTATTTTGGGGAACTCACTAAGTTTCGTGCTTACAGTGTTTTGTGTTATGCGTTTCAGGTACTAATGAGGATCGCGGGAAGGCGCCTCCATGATCAGTACACACACACGCAGAGTTTTATATATGTTATGATCTTGGGATTTTGACTTATGTTTGCATATATGAAACAATGAGTTTTATAATATTGTGAAATAAAGTGTTTTTTAAAATGTTAAAATTTGTTTGAAATTTTATGACGTTACAAGTTGGTATCAGAGCCTTGGTTTGAGGGACTCGGATGCACCTTCGAGCGTATCTGAACTCAAACTGAGGATTTGAGGAAATTTTTTGATAATAAAGTAATTTTCAAAGAGTAAAAGAGTTTTGAAACAAATAGCGCAGAGCCGTGTGTACGATCAGCCAGCGCCCGAACGGTGAATTCCCAAAATACCCTTACAATAAGTGTTATGATATATGTTATGCTATGATATATGATGAGTTATGTTATGCATTCTAGAGTAGACTAGGTATTCTTATTAGGACTAGAGTGGCCTGATTTGTGATGCCTTAGTCTTGGAGTCTTGCTGCTAGGGAAGCTTGAGAGTGATTAGATAGCAACGAGGAGTTTATGAGAGATCTGCTAGAGAATAGCCTATGATTATTGAGAATAGAGTGCTTGGGATTTGGGACACTGGGAGGAGGACTTGGGGTGAATGCAGATGCAGTGTCGACAGTAGTATTGGGCCCATACTACTGAAGACACCGGATCAATGCGCAGTCCAAGTAAGAATCTTCAGGGTACCATAGGTCAAGTAAGGTTGAGTTATCGAGTGTGAGTATACTTGAACGAGTCCCTGATACTTCTTATGTTGTATTTCAAAGACATCATGGTTGGGACACGCCACACACCAGAGAGCAACGGTGCTAGTGATGAGGAGATTCGTAGGATCATTCACGAGGAGGTGGCTGCGGCCATCAGGGCAGAGATACCAGAGATGTTTGGGTCTATCAAGACCTCGCTAGTAGAGACTTTTGATGAGTGATATGCTGCTCTTTCTGATGCTGCTGTTGTTGCGGCCACCACAACTGTAGCTGTGGCTAGACCGCACGGTGGTGATGTGTTGCTGTTCCGGGAGTTCAGCAACACAAACCACCAGAGTTTGATGGGACATAGGATCCGATTGCGGCGATGAGGTGGATTTTGGACATTGAGGGGTGTTTCTTCACATGCTCATGTCCAGAGCATTTGAGGGTTCGGTTCGTGCTGAACCAGCTTCGCTTGGGAGAGAAGGACTGGTGGAAGCTTGTGACGGCACACTATTCGCCTGCTGAGCTTGCTGTACTGACCTAGGAGAGGTTCACCGCTATGTTCCGAGAGGAGTATGTTCCCCAGGTGTAGAAGGAACGATTGACCCAGGAGTTTCTGACCCTCAAGCAAGGTACCGAGTCTGTTACAGTGATTACCCGGATCTTCCACGTGAGGGGGGTGTTCTGCCCAGAGCACGTGTCTTCCGAGCAGGCACGTATGAGCCGATATCTGAGCATTTTGAGGACGGATATACGAGAGTTCGCGGTGAACTCATTGTACCGGACATTTTCCGAGCTTCAGGAAAATGCTCGGAAGAGGGAGATAGAGCTGGAGACTCAGGCTAGGGAGGAGGCGGAGTCTCAGGGGAAGGATAGGCGACCGGCATAGTCTCAGCCCGCAGTCAAGTAGGCCAAGCTCGCCGATTCGAGGACAGGGAGCCAGAAGGTTCGCACTTGTGGAAATTGCGGCAAGTGTCATAATGGGGTGTGCAGAGAAGGGTCTTGCTACAAATATGGCAAGGAGGGGCATATGGCCAAGGATTTCCCCAAGGGGTTTGTAGTCTGTTTCCACTGCAACCAGACCGAACACCAGAAGGCATAGTGTCCGCAGTTGCGAGGGTCAGCGCAGGGAGCATCTCAGGGATCTGCCCCTGCTGTAGTGAGCACTATTGATAGTCGGCCAGTGAAGGCCGAGGCACCGAAGGCACGAGGGAGAGCCTTCCAGTTGACTGCGGAGGAGGTCCGCACAGCGCCCGACGTAATGGCTGGTATGTATTCTTTCATCTATTTATTTTGAGTCTGAGATATCGTGCTTATATTATGATATGAATAGGTACTTTTCTTGTGAGTTGTAATAGCCCGGATTTCCAGGTATCCTTTATGCTTATTTTTTTGGTGTTTTGTGAGGGGACTTGGCGAGTTGGAGCTCAATCTCGCCGAGTAGGATCGTGGTTCTGGACGCGGGTTCGCGCCTGGACTCGGCGAGTCTGTGCTATTTAATGAAACCCTAATTTCTCGGGTTTGGGACCTATTTAAAGGGCCTTAAGGCCGCCATTTGTGCTCACCAGACCCTAAGTGAAACCCTAGCGAGTTTGAGCGTTTGGAGCAAAGCAAGGAGCCATTATTGACCTTGGAGGTGTTATATTGCAAGGAAAGGAAGCAATAGCTAAGGGGGAATCAAGAGGAGCCACTCCCTGAAGATTTGAGGTCCAGAACATCACATTTGAGGTACTACCTTCAAGCTATTCTCTGTTATGTTGATGTTTATATTGATTTAGGGCTTATTGAGCCCTTTTGTGGCTAGATCTAGTGCTTCCTTGGTCCTTTAAGCGAGTTAGGATCTAGATCTGGACCTTTGGAGGTCCAGAGTGTCCCTTTGCCCAAGCTTTTTATGAATCCATGGGGGTTTTGGATTGGGGTCTTTGTGCTTAAGGTCAAAACACCATCTATGAGTCATGGGGTGTGTTATGAGTCCCAAGATATGGACTTTACGTGATAAATAAGCTTAGGAGGGCCAGATCTATGAATTGTTGGAGCGGATCTGACCTCAGAAGCAAGTTTGAGTTGATGCATGGCATGGACTCGCCGAGTCTGAAGAACAGACTCGACGAGTAGCATGAAGATTGACCTTAACCACTCAGTGAGTGGTCCAGCCGAGTTATGAGTTGACTCAGTGAGTCAGGGAGAGTTAGAGAGGGTTGACAGGTGGAATGAGTCGAGCTGGGAATCGCCGAGTTGTTCTTGAGACTCGGCAAGTTGATTCGTGGTGGCCCCGTGATTCATGCCAGGTGGAACCCGTCGAGTCAGGGGAGTACTCGACGTGTCAAAAGAGAATCCTAGAGAGTTAGTGAATACGTATAGACTCGCCGAGTCGCCCTAGTGCACTCGTCGAGTCTGGTCAAAGTTGACCGTTGACCGTTGACCAGAGTTGACTAGTGTTGACTTAATAGGGGTAGTCAACCTTAGTGGTAAAAGTGTTAATTAAGAGATATATGATGTTTTAAGAGGATTATAGCTCGGAGGATCGAGTACGAGTGATTTCCAGGATTCGCAAGTTATCGAGATACCCGAGGTGAGTCTTCTCACTATACTTTACCTTGAGTAGGTAATCAGAGTTATGTGTCAGAATATGTGTATGTTATGTGTATGCTATGTGTTGTACTTCATGATGTCTATGTGATTTATGTTGTGCATGTTTATAGAGTTGGAACCGGAAGGTTCCCAGAGTTAGAACCTGAGGGTTCACAGAGCTTGGGTGCACGGACCCATAGAGTTATAGCCTCGAGTGGATAATATATGTTTATGTGGTATTTTGAGGAACTCACTAAGCTTTGTGCTTACAGTGTTAGTGTTGTTTGTTTCAGGTACTAGTGATGACCGTGGGAAGGCGCCAGCTTGATCTGTACACACGCATGGGATTTTTGATATATATATGATCTTGGGATTTGTATGATGTGAATTGGGATTTTAACTTAATGTTTTTATGAAAATTAAATGAGAAATGTTTTTATAATTTGTGAAAACTTATTTTGAAATTCACGGTGTTACAAGTTGGTATCAGAGTCTTGGTTTGAGAGATTCGAGTACACCTTCGGGCGTATTTGAACTCAAACTGAGGATTTGAGAAGTATTTTCAAAAAGAATAAAAGATTTTGAAAAACGCAAAGCAGAGTTGTGTGTACGATCAGTCCGCGCCCGAACGGTGATTTCCCAAAATACCCTTATGTTATGTGATATTGATATTGATATGACGTATCCGCATGCTAGAGTAGGCTAGGTATTCCTATTAGGACTAGAGTGGCCTGATTTGTGATGCCTTAGCCTAGGAAGACGTGAGCTGCTATGAGATGCTTGAGAGTGAGTAGGTAGCAGCGAGGGGCTTGTGAGAGATCTATTAGAGGGAGGTCTATGCATGATAGAGTACTTGGAATTTGGGATCCGAAGAGGAGGACTTGGGGTGTATTCTGATACGGTGTGGACAGTAGTATTGGGCCTGTACTACTGAAAACACCGGAGCGGTGTACAGCCTAAGTAAGAATATTTGTAATACCAAGGATCAAGGAGGAAAGAGTTGACGAGTGTGAGTATGCTCGTATGGGTTCTAATTTATCGTATGTTGTATTTCAGAGGTAGATCATGGTGAGGACACGCTTGATGCCTGGGAGCAGTGGTACCAGTGATGAGGAGATCCGTCGGATCATCCATGAGGAGGTGGCTGCGGCCATCAGGGCAGAGATACCGTAGATGTTTGGGTCTATAAAGACCACGCTGATTGAGACCTTTGACGAGCGTTACACCGCTCTTTCTGAGGCTACTGTTGCAGCGGCCACCGCAGCGATTGCTGCCGCGAGGCCGCAAGGTGGTGATGCGTTGCTGTTCCGGGAGTTCAGCAACACAAAACCACCAGAGTTTGATGGGACCTAGGATCCGGTGGCAGCTATGAGGTGGATATCTGATATAGAGGGGTGTTTCTTCACTTGCTCATCTCCTGAGCATTTGAAGGTTCGGTTCGCGCTGAACCAGCTTTGCTTGGGAGCGAAGGACTGGTGGAAGTTTGTGACGGCGCATTATACGCCTGCTGAGCTTGCGGCAGTGACCTGGGAGAGGTTCACTGTCATGTTCCGAGATCAGTACGTTCCCCAGGTGGAGAGGGAGCGTTTGGCACAGGAGTTTCTGACCCTCAAGCATGGTACTGAGTCAGTTACAGCGATCACCAGGATGTTCCATGAGAGGGCGATGTTCTGCCCTGAGCACGTGTCCACTGAGCAGGCACGTATGAGCCGATATTTAAGTATTTTGAGGCGAGACATTCGGGAGTTCGCGGCGAACTCCTCGTACCGGAAAGTTGCTGAGCTTCAGGCAAATGCCAGGAAGAGGGATATTGAGCTGGAGACTCAGGCCAGGGAGGAGGCGGAGTCTCAGGGGAGGGATCGGCGACCGACACAGTCTCAGCCGGCAGCCAAGCGGGCCAAGCCCGCTGATCCCAAACCAGGGAGCCAGAAGGGTCGCACTTGTGGGAAGTGTGGCAAGGGTCACGATGGAGTCTGCAGAGCGGGATCTTGCTACAAATGTGGCAATGAGGGGCATATGGCCAAGGATTGCCCCAAGGGATTTGTAGTGTGCTTCCACTGCAATCAGACCAGACACCAGAAGGCAGAGTGTCCACAGTTGCGAGGGTCATCTCAGGGAGCACCTCAGGGATCTGCCCCTGCCACCATCAGAGCTACAAAGAGTCGGCCGGTGAAGGCCGAGGCGCCGAGGGCACGAGGGAGAGCTTTTCAGCTGATCGCGGAGGAGGTCCGCGCAGCGCCCGATGTCATGGCTGGTATGTATTCTTTCATGTATTTATTTTGATGTTGAGATATTATGCTTATGTTATGTTATGTGTAGGTACTTTTCTTGTGAATTATGTACCTGCCTTGGTGTTATTTGACTCGGGTGCGAGTCGGTCTTTTGTATCTTTGGCTTTTAGTCAGCATATAAGTGTTAGTCGTGAGGCGTTGAGTCGGCCTCTGAGAGTTTCCATAGCTGATGAGAGAGTGATATATGCCACGGAGGTTCTCCGAGGTTGCGTAGTCGAGATTTTCGGTGTTGAGTTCCCGATTGATCTGGTTCCTATTGCGATGGGTGATGTCTGTGTCATTGTGGGCATGGACTGGTTGAGCAGATGCTGTGCGGTTATCGACTGCGAGCGTCAGCTGGTGACCATACGAGACCCTAGTGGCGGAGTTCTTTCGGTGTACGGAGAGGGTACACGTCCAGGATCAGCGTTTTGTTCGGCCGCTAGGGCGAGGCAGTTTCTACAGCAGGGCTGTAAGGGTTTTGTGGCGTATGTGATGGATACACGGGTGGCTTCCGAGAGGCCGAGCTCAGTTGAGGAGGTTCCGGTGGTGCGTGAGTTCCCGGATTTTTTCCCGAGGAGTTGCCGGGTGTGCCTCCTGTGAGGCAAGTGGAGTTCAGTATTGATTTGGTTCCGCGGGCTGCGCCTATCGCTAAGGTGCCTTATCGCCTTGCACCTCCAGAGATGCAAGAGTTATCCTCACAGCTCCAGGAGCTGCTGGGGAAGGAGTTTATTCGGCCAAGCAGCTCGCCGTGGGGAGCGCCTATCCTGTTCGTCAAGAAAAAGGATGGTTCACACCGGATGTGCATTGATTACCGGGAGTTGAACAAGCTGACGGTCGAGAACCGTTACCCGTTGCCGAGGATCGACGATTTGTTCGATCAGTTACAGGGAGCATCTTGGTTCTCCAAGATCGATTTGAGGTCTGGATATCATCAGGCGAGGGTGCGGGATGAGGACGTCCAGAATACAGCGTTTAGGACGCGTTATGGGCATTATGAGTTTGTGGTGATGCCTTTTGGGCTCACCAATGCCCCGGCGGTGTTCATGGATCTCATGAACCGAGTGTGTAGGCCGATGTTGGATCGGTCGGTGATTGTGTTTATCGACGACATTCTGGTATATTCGAGATCTAGAGAGCAGCATGAGGAGCATCTGAGAGAGGTTCTCGGAGTTCTGAGATCGGAGAGGCTTTATGCCAAATTCTCCAAGTGTGATTTCTGGTTGCGGGAGGTCCAGTTCTTAGGACATCTCGTTAACCAGGAAGGGATATTGGTCGACCCGGCCAAGGTTGAGGCGGTGATGAGTTGGGAGGTGCCGAAGTCACCCTCCGAGATCAGGAGTTTCCTAGGGTTGGTAGGGTATTATCGGAGGTTTATCAGGGATTTCTCTAAGATCACAGTGCCACTCTCCAGATTGACCCGGAAGGGTGTTGCTTTTTCATGGGGCCCCGAGCAGCAGGCCTCCTTTGAGACACTTCGCCAAAGGTTGTGCGAAGCCCTGGTATTAGCCATCCTGGAAGGGATGGAGGACTTTGTGGTATATTGTGATGCATCGATTTTGGGACTGAGAGCGGTACTGATGCAGAGAGGGCATGTGATAGCATATGCATCAAGGCAGCTAAAGCCTCATGAGGCGAGATATCCCACCCACGATCTAGAGTTGGGGGCAGTGGTGTTCGCCCTCAAGATTTGGCGTCACTACTTGTATGGGGTTCGGTGCACGATATACACGGACCATAAGAGTTTGAAGTATTTGATGGATCAGCCCAACTTAAATATGCGACAGAGAAGGTGGTTGGATGTGGTCAAGGATTATGATTGTGAGATCCTATACCACCCAGGCAAGGCTAATGTGGTAGCCGACGCGTTGAGCCGCAGGGCAGAGAGCACTCCACTGCGGGATGTATGTTTGAGATTGACCGTGATAGCTCCGGTATTGGACGCCATTTGCGGGGCACAGGCCGAGGCTGTGCAACTTGAGATGCATAAGAGGGAACGGGTTGTTGGTTTGGTTTCAGAGTTCGTTACCGATGGTCAGGGGCTTATGACTTTTCAGGGGCGTATCTGGGTGCCGTTTGTGGGAGGAACGCGTACCATTTTGATGGAGGAGGCTCATCGGTCGAAATTTTCGATCCATCCAGGGGCCACTAAGATGTATTTGGATTTGAGAAAGGAGTATTGATGGCCCTGTATGAAGAGGGATGTTGCGTGGTTTGTTGAGAGGAACTTGACATGCCGTAGGGTTAAGGCCGAGCACCAGAGGCCGCATGGCAAGTTGCAGCCACTGGAGGTTCCCGAGTGGAAGTGGGAACAGATCACTATGGATTTCATCACCAAATTGCCGAGGACTGCCAGAGGAGTTGATGCAATTTGGGTGATTGTGGACAGGTTGACGAAGAGCGCTCACTTCCTTGCCATCAGTGAGAGTTCTTCAGCAGAGAAATTGGCGGAGGTGTATGTGAGGGAAGTGGTATCTCGGCATGGGGTGCCGATCTCGATTGTTTCAGACCGTGATGTGCGCTTCACTTCCAGATTCTGGAAGAAATTTCGTGAGGAGTTGGTTACTAGACTGCATTTTAGTACCGCATATCATCCCAGACAGACGGTCAGAGTGATCGGACGATTCAGACGCTTGAGGACATGCTCCGAGCATGTGTGTTGGATTTCGGGGGTAGCTGGGATGCGTATTTACCCTTGGCAGAGTTTTCTTAGAACAACAGCCATCATTCGAGCATTGGTATGCCGCCCTTTGAGCTGTTGTATGGGAGGAGGTGTCGGACCCCCATTTGTTGGGGAGAGGTTGGGCAAAGGGTGATGGGCAGTACAAAGATCGTACTTCAGACGACAGAGTAGATTCAGCAGGTCAGACAGAGATTGTTGATCGCTGAGAGCCGACAGAAGAGTTATGCAGACAGGCGCCGGTCCGAGCTTGAGTTTCAGGTCGGCGACTTTGTTCTCCTGAAGGTCTCTCCTTGGAAAGGAGTGATTCGATTCAGGAAGAGGGGCAAGTTGGGGCCTCGGTATATTGGTCCATTCCATGTGATCGCGAGGGTAGGCCGGGTAGCCTATCGTTTGGATTTGCCAGCAGAGTTGGGGCAGATTCACGACACTTTTCATGTGTCGCAGCTGAGGAAGTGTATAGCCGATGAGTCAGCAGTGGTTCCATTAGAGGATATTCAGGTGGATGCGGCCTGAATTATGCCGAGAGACCAGTGGCCATCAGAGATCGGAAAATCAAGGTTCTGAGGAACAAGGAGGTACCCCTGGTGTTGGTCCAGTGGCAACATAGGAAGGGATCAGAGAGGACCTGGGAGCCGGAGCATGAGATGCGTGAGCAGCATCCGGAGCTATTTTCAGAGCGAGACATCGAGGGCGAAGTCTAGTTCTAGTGGGGGAGAGTTGTAACAGCCCGGATTTCCAGGTATCTTTTATGCTTATGTTTTTGGTGTTTTGTTAGGGGACTCGGCGAGTTGGAGCTCAAACTCGCCGAGTAGGATCGCGGTTCTGGACGCAGGTTCGCGCCTGGACTCGGCGAGTCCGCGCTGTTTAATGAAACCCTAATTTCTCGGGTTTGGGACCTATTTAAAGGGCCTTAAGGCCGCCATTTGTGCTCACCAGACCCCTAAGTGAAACCCTAGCAAGTTTGAGCGTTTGGAGCAAAGCAAGGAGCCATTATTGACCTTGGAGGTGTTATATTGCAAGGAAAGGAAGCAATAGCTAAGGGGGAATCAAGAGGAGCCACTTCCTGAAGATTTGAGGTCCAGAACATCACATTTGAGGTACTACCTTCGAGCTATTCTCTGTTATGTTGATGTTTATATTGATTTAGGGCTTATTGAGCCCTTTTGTGGCTAGATCTAGTGCTTCCTTGGTCCCTTAAGCGAGTTAGGTTCTAGATCTGAACCTTTGGAGGTCCAGAGTGTCAAAATACCATCTATGAGCCCAAGCTTTTTATGAATCCATGGGGGTTTTGGATTGGAGTCTTTGTGCTTAAGGTCAAAACACCATCTATGAGTCATGGGGTGTGTTATGAGCCCCAAGATATGGACTTTACGTGATAAATAAGCTTAGGAGGGCCAGATCTATGAATTGTTGGAGCGGATCTAACCTCAGAAACAAGTTTGAGTTGATGCATGGCATGGACTCGCCGAGTCTGAAGAACAGACTCGGCGAGTAGCATGAAGATTGACCTTAACCACTCAGTGAGTGGTCCAGCCGAGTTATGAGTTGACTCAGTGAGTCAGGGAGAGTTAGAGAGGGTTGACAGGTGGACTGAGTCGAGCTGGGACTCGCCGAGTTGTTCTTGAGACTCGGCGAGTTGAGTCGTGGTGGCCCCGCGATTCATGCCAGGTGGACCCGTCGAGTCAGGGGAGTACTCGACGTGTCAAAAGAGAATCCTAGAGAGTTAGTGAATACGTATAGACTCGCCGAGTCGCCCTAGTGCACTCGTCGAGTCTGGTCAAAGTTGACCGTTGACCGTTGACCAGAGTTGACCAGTGTTGACTTAATAGGGGTTGTCAACCTTAGTGGTAAAAGTGTTAATTAAGAGATATATGATGTTATAGGAGGATTATAGCTCGGAGGATCGAGCACGAGTGATTTCCAGGATTCGCAAGTTATCGAGATACCCGAGGGGAGTCTTCTCACTATACTTTACCTTGAGTAGGTAATCAGAGTTATGTGTCAGAATATGTGTATGTTATGTGTATGCTATGTGTTGTACTGCATGATGTCTATGTAATTTATGCTGTGCATGTTTATAGAGTTGGAACTGGAAGGTTCCCAGAGTTAGAACCTGAGGGTTCACAGAGCTTGGGTGCACGGACCCATAGAGTTATAGTCTCGAGTGGCTAATATATGTTTATGTGGTATTTTGGGGAACCCACTAAGCTTTGTGCTTACAGTGTTAGTGTTGTTTGTTTCAGGTACTAGTGATGACCGTGGGAAGGCGCCGGCTTGATCTGTAAACACGCATGGGATTTTTGATATATATATATATATATATATATGATCTTGGGATTTGTATGATGTGAATTGGGATTTTAAGTTAATGTTTTTATGAAAATTAAATGAGAAATGTTTTTATAATTGTGAAAAATTATTTTGAAATTCACGGTGTTACATGAGTTCTGTACCTGCCTTGGTGTTGTTTGACTCGGGTGCGAGTCGGTATTTTATATCTATGGCTTTTAGTCAGCACATCTTTATTAGTCGAGAGGTGTAGAATCGACCTCTGAGAGTTTCCATAGCTAATGAGAGGGAGGTTTATGCCACGGAGGTGATCCGAGGGTGTGTACTTGAGATCTTCGGTGTTGAGTTCCCGATTGATTTAGTCCCTATGGTGAAGGGAGATGTATGTGTCATCGTGGGCATGGACTGGTTGAGAAAATTTGGAGCGGTTATCGACTGCGAGCGACAGCTGGTGACCATACGAGAACCTAGTGGTGAAGTTCTTACGGTATACGGTGAGGGTACGTATTCTGGATTGGCATTTTGTTCGGCCGCTAGAGCGAGGCAGAGTCTACAGTGGGGCTGCAGTGGGTTTGTATCGTATGTGATGGATACGAGGGTTGATTAAGGGAGACCGAGGTCAGTTGATGAGGTCCCAATAGAGTGAGAGTTCCCGGATGTTTTCCCTGAGGAGTTGTCGGGCGTGCCTCCCGAGAGGCAGGTAGAGTTCAGTATCGATTTGGTTCCGGGGGCAGCGCCTATCGCCAAGGCGCCCTATCGCCTTGCATCTCCAGAGATGCAGGAGTTATCCTCGTAGCTTCAGGAGCTGCTGGGGAAGGGGTTTATTCGGCCAAGCAGTTCGCTGTGGGGAGCGCCTATCCTTTTTGTCGAGAAAAAGGATGGATCACACCGGATGTGCATTGATTATCGGGAGTTGAACAAGCTGACGGTCAAGAACCATTACCCTTTACCGAGGATTGACGATTTGTTCGATCAGTTGCAGGGAGCATCTTCGTTTTCCAAGATTGATTTGAGGTCTGGATATCATCAGGTGAGGGTGCATGATGAGGACATCTAGAAGAAAGCATTCCGGACTCGTTACGGGCACTACAAGTTCGTAGTGATGCCTTTCGGGCTCACCAATGCACCGGCGACATTCATGGATCTCATGAACAGAGTGTGCAGGATGATGTTGGATCATTCGGTGATCGTGTTCATCGATGATATATTAGTGTATTCGAGATCGAGAGAGCAACATGAGGAGCGTTTGAGGGAGATCCTCGAAGTTCTGAGATCGGAGAGGCTTTATGACAAATTCTCCAAGTGTGATTTCTGGTTACGAGAGGTCCAGTTCCTGGGGAACCTCGATCCGGCCAAGATTGAGGCAGTGATGAGTTAGGAGGTGCCGAGATCACCCACCGAAATTAGGATTTTCTTAGGGTTGGCTGGCTATCATCGGAGATTTATCAGGGATTTCTCCAAGATCGTCGTGCCACTTACCAGGTTGACCCGGAAGGGTGTTGCTTTTTCATGGGGCCCAAAGCAGCATGCCTCCTTCGAGAAACTTCGTCAGAGACTATGCAAAGCCACAGTGTTAGCCCTTCCGAAGGGGATGGAGGACTTTGTGGTGTATTGCGACGCGTCAATATCGGGGCTGGGAGCGGTGCTGATGCAGAGAGGGCATGTGATAGCGTACGCATCGAGGCAGCTGAAGCCTCATGAGGCGAGGTATCCCACCCACGATCTGGAGCTGGGGGCAGTAGTGTTTGCCCTCAAGATCTAGCGTCACTATCTGTATAGGGTTCGGTGTACCATATACACGGACCACAAGAGCTTGAAGTATTTGATGGATCAGTCCAACCTGAACATGCGCCATAGAAGATGGTTGGATGTGGTGAATGATTACGATTGTTAGATCTTCTACCACCTGGGCAAGGCTAACGTTGTAGCCGATGCCCTGAGTCGTAGGGCGGAGGGCGCCCCGATACGAGACGTTTGTATGAGACTGACAGTGATGACTCCGGTGTTGGACACCATTCGAGGGGCCTAGGCTGAGGCCGTGAGACGAGAGAACCGCAAGAGAGAGCGGGTTATCGGACAGGTATCAGAGTTCATCACTGATAGCCAAGGGCTTATGACCTTTCAGGGACGGATTTGGGTGCCGTTTGTGGGCGGGGCACGTACCATCCTGATGGAGGAGGCACACCAATCAAGGTTTTCAATTTATTTCGGGGCCACTAAGATGTATTTAGACCTGAAGAGAGAGTATTGGTGGCCCTGTATGAAGAGGGATGTCGCATGGTTCATAGAGAGGTGTTTGACCTGTCGCAGGGTTCAGGCCGAGCACCAGCGTCCGCATGCTAAGTTGCAGCCTTTGGAGCTTCCCGATTGGAAGTGGGAACAGATTACCTTGGACTTTATCACCAAATTGCCAATGACTGCGAGAGGTGTAGATGCAATTTGAGTAATCGTGGACAGGTTGACAAAGAGCGCCCATTTTATTGCAATCTGTGAGAGTTCTTCTGCTAAGAGGCTGGCAGAGTTGTACGTGAGAGAAGTGGTATCTCGGAATGGAGTACCGATCTCGATTGTCTCAGATCGCGATGTGCATTTCACTTCCAGGTTCTGGAAGAAATTTCATGAGGAGTTGGGTACGAGGCTAGATTTTAGCACCGCATACCACCCATAGACCGACGGGCAGAGCGAGCGGACGATTCTGACGCTCGAGGACATGCTTCGGGCATGTGTATTGGACTTCGGCGGGAGTTGGGACACATATTTACCTATGGCTGAGTTTTCCTATAACAACAGCCATCATTCGAGCATTGGTATGCCACCCTTTGCGCTGCTATTTGGGAGGAGGTGTTGGACTCCCATTTGATGGGGTGAGGTCGGGCAGCATGTGATGGGTAGTACAGAGATAGTACTTCAGACGACTAAGCAAATACAGTAGGTAAGGCATAGGTTACTGATGGCTCAAAGTCATCAGAAGAGCTACATAGACAGGCGTCGCTTGGAGCTCGAGTTTCAAGTTGGTGACTTCATACTCCTGAAGGTATCTCCTTGGAAAGGAGTGATCCGATTCAGGAAGAGAGGCAAGTTGGGGCCTCGGTATATTGGTCCTTTCAGGGTGACCGCCAGGGTGGGCAGGGTAGCGTACTGTTTGGAGCTACCTGCGGAGTTCAGTCAGATTCATGATACCTTCCACGTGTCTCAGTTGAGGAAGTGTATCGCCGATGAGTCGACAGTGGTTCAATTAGAGGACATTCAGGTGGATGTGAGCCTGAACTATGTTCAGAGGCCGATCGCAATTCGGGATAGGAGGATGAAGGTTTTGAGAAACAAAGAGGTGTCATTGGTTCCGATCCAGTGGCAACATCGGAAGGGGTCCGAGCTGACCTGGGAGCTGGAGTTAGAGATGCGTGAGCAGTATCAAGAGTTAATTGTTGAAAGAGACTTCGAGGGCGAAGTCTGATTCTAGTGGGGGAGAATTGTAACACCTAGTTTCCCAGGTATATTATGTTGTATTTCTTTAATTATGTAAGGTGACTCAACGAGTTAGTGCTTGGACTCGTCGAGTTTGGTCGCGACTGGATGATGTGGTTACTGAGGGGACTCGACGAGTCAAGGGAGTGACTCGCCGAGTCAGAGCTGGCGAAAGAAACCCTAATTTCTTGGGTTTGAGACCTATTTAAAGTCCCATATGGCCTTCATTTGCGGCTACCAGTCCATAGAGAGAAACCCTAGAGTGCTTGAGCGTTTTGAGAGAGAAAGGAAGCCATTCTTGACCTTTGTGGTGTTGTTTAACAAGAAGAAGGAGGTCCTAGCCAAGAGGAAGCAAAGCAGGTTGCTATTCTGTTGATTTGAAGCTAAGATCATCGCATTTGAGGTATTAATTCGGCTCTTCTTCTGTTTAATGAAGAATATATGGATTTAGGGTTTCTTGTGCCGTTTCCTAGGTTGATTTGATGTCCAAATAGTCCCTTTCTGGTGATGAGGCTTTGGATGTGGATCCATAGAGGTCCATAGAGCCTTACTCATCATGTATGGACTCGACGAGTCTATGCATGACTCGATGAGTCGGGTCAAAGGTTGACCGTTAACCAGGGTTGACCAGTGTTGACTTAATAGTGTTAGTCAAACTAAGCCAGGAAAGTATTAATTAGAGATGTATTTATGATATAGGAGGATGATAGGTCGCGGAATAGAGCACGAGTGATTATCCGACATCCAATAAGGTGAGTCTTCTCACTATACTTTACCTTGAGTGGTAATTAGAGTTATGTGACATAGTTATTGTATGTTATTTATGTGATGTGTTGCACTGCATTATTTCAATGTGATTTATGCTATGTGTATATCAGTGTATATCAGAGTTAGAACCAGAAGGTTGATAGAGATAGGACCAGAGGGTCCACAGAGTCAGGGCCCAGGGGCCCACAGAGTTATACCCTCGAGTGGCTAGTATGTGTTATGTGTGGTATTTTGGGGAACTCACTAAGCTTCATGCTTACAGTGTTTTGTGTTATGCGTTTCAGGTACTAGTGAGGATCTCGGAAAGGCGCCGACATGATCAGTACACACACGCGGAGTTTTATATATGTTATGATCTTGGGATTTAGACTTATGTTTGGATATATGAAAAAATGAGTTTTATAATATTGTGAAATATAGTGTTTTTTAAAATGTTAAAATTTGTTTGAAATTTTACGATGTTACATGGTCTCTCGTCCATACGTGTAGACGGGGTTGCAGATGATCAGCAGCTGCGGTGGAGGGGATGTCTTCAATATCAGAAGACTTTGTGGTTGGAGAAGACAATTCCCCTTGGACTTGAGAACATCCTACTGAATTGTCTTGAACTAGGAAGGAGGTATTAGACTTTTCTTGGGCAGATGGCGAAGGTTCCCCCGGGAGTGTAGAAGGGAGTTCGCCTTTAACCTGCGAAGGTTCCCCCTAGATTGTGGATGGGAGTGTGATAATCCTTGAATCTGTTCTTGTGTCAATGTTTTCTATGTTTTCATCATCCGAATACGAAGAAACGTTTGATGGTTGAACCCCTCTGTGGATTGGAGCTTCATCTTCAAGTACTGGAACCTCGATGGTTGTTTTATGGTCCGGAGTTGAGTTTTCCCCCTCAACCGGCAAGATGTAAGTATTTAGTGATACTTCTTCAGATACATCAGCATGCTGCTGCTGAGCTTCTAGAGACACAAGAACTTCGGATAAGTTGGTTGTATCTACCGGATCAAAGAGATCATCATAGTTTACTTCAAGTAGATTTAATGGACCCGAAGAGGCAGGAATATCACTTTCTAGAATTATTGTGGTTTCAGTTGATGGAGTGGTGATGTGGATGTGATAGTCATCAAATTTTATATCAAAGCTTTCAATTATCAACCTTGTGTGTCTAATGAGAACTCGATAAGCAACCTTGTTAGTGGAGTAGCCAAGGAAGATGCCTATCAGACATTGGGGAAATTTGTTGAGGTGATCTCTGTTGTTTATTACGAAGCATGTACATCCAAATATATGAAAGAATCAGACATTTGGCTTGTGGTTGTTAAGGCCCTCATACGGTGTTTTGTTGAGACGTTTGCACACAATGCTTCGATTTTGGACAAAACAAGTTGTGGCCACTGCTTCGGCCCAGAAGTAGAGAGGAAGGTGTGCAAAGTTGAGCATAGATCTGGCAGCTTCTACTAGAGTGCGGTTCCTTTGTTCTACTAACCCATTTTGTTGTGGTTTGTAGGGAGATGAGAATTTGTGAGTAATCCCTTTGGCAACCAAGAAACTATTTAGAAGATGGTTAGTAAACTCGGTTCCATTATCACTTCGGATACGTCTAACTGGTAACTTGATCTGAAGTTCAATTTCCTTGATGAAGTTGATCAACACATGCGGTGTTTCTGACTTGAGTCGAAGAAAGAAGACCCATATGAAACGTGTGAAGTCATCAACTATAACCAGTATGTATTTTTTTGTGATGAAGACTGGATACGGTAGACGGACTGCAAAGATCAATGAGTAAGAGTTCCAATGGTTTAGAAATTAAGGAGTGAATCACCGTGGGGTGACTTGCCTTGAATTGATTTCCACATTCACATGCAGGATAGAGAGTATTATTGCTGAACTTGAGGATTGGAAGACCTCTGACTAGTTCTCCGGTGACCAAATTGTTGATGTATCTGAAGTTGAGATTAGCGAGCTTGCGGTGCCATAGCCAGCAAACTTCGGATACTGCTTTGGATTGGAAGCATAACTGTGGTTTGCCTATGACCAGGGATACATCCAGAGGATACATAGTACCTTCGGATTTGGACTTGATCAGACAAGTGCTCCTATCGCTTGTTATTACATAACAAGATTTGTTATCAAATTCAACACGATGGCTTGCTTTACATAGTTGACCAACACTGTTGAGATTGTGTTTAAGGCCTTCTACATAAGCAACCTTTTAAATAGAGAAGTTTACTGTAGTGAGAACACCATAACCTCAGATTATCCCATTCGCATTATTCCCAAATGTGACTTTTCCACCGTTGCAAATTGGCCTGAAATCTCGAAGGTATTCTAACCTTCCCATCATGTGCAAGGAGCAAGCGCTGTCGATTAAACATTCTTCTTCTTGTTCCTCTTTGCACAAAGCCTGAAAATTACACGGTTAGTTTAGGCATCCAAACAAGTTTGGAGCCTGAGACAACAAATGAGTTTCTGATTGATGCATGAAACGAGGTTGCAGGAACTGGTTTCGTGTCAAATTTTAATCCTAGTTCTGGGTGTTTGTGAGTTTTTGGAGTGTTGTGCCTTTTTGAAGAGTTACGAGGTTTCTGAAAAGGATAAATTTTGACATGAGATAACCTTTTCTGACAACTACATTGACATTGACAAGCTGAAATTTTGTCTTTTGTTTTGGCACTTTGTTTGTTCAGCGGTCGGAAGGATGTGGTAAATTTGTGACTGGTCCGAGGTTGGTAAGATCTGACATGTGTGCTATTGGAATTTGAAAAAGTTTGTTTCGAAGAAGATTTAGCATGTGTAGATACCTTGGACCTTTTTCTAGGATTTGGTAAAATCCCCTTCCACTTGTTGAAATTTTGATGTTATTTTAAAATTGTTGGAATGGGTAAGATACCCTTCCATTTTGGATCATCTGAGGAATAGATTTGAAAACCATTGCTTCGAAAAGACCTTTCTTTCTTTTGGGTTTTGTCAGATGAGTTAGGAATGATGTTAAAACTACACATTCCTTTTTGCATGTTTTCTTGATGGGAGAGTTTTTCGAAAAAAAGTGAGCAAAAACAAACTTTTCTGGACTCTTAGATTTTGGAAATCTGATATTTCTTTTATTTTTAGAAAAAGTTTGTCGATTTGTGCCTCGAGACCGAATATCCTCTTTTAAAGCCTTTTATGCTAAATTTTTTGGAGAACCGCAGTCATTAGTGTTCAACTACGGTTTCCTGGAAACCTTTGAAATTTTTTGACAACGAGGGCTTGACTCATCAGAACTTGAAGATTCAGGGTTTTGAGAGCATTGACCAACTTCAAAGTTTTTTATGGGTAGTTCATGATGAATTGGCTGAAGAGTCACAAAGCTTTTTATTGTGGACTTTTGTAAGGAAGACTTAGCTAACATAGCATAAGTCTGAGTTGTGACTTCAGTGGGACTTTTCTGAGGATCATGACTGCAGTGAGAGGCAATGCGGTCTGAGGAAAAGGTGGAAAGTCCTGTAAGACTTTGGGAGATTCAATGACAATTTCTTCATCAACAACATATGAGGTTTGAGAATTTGGGATGATTGTGCCACTGATAGGAGTTTGATCACATGTGTGATCCGAAACTTCAGACACAATTTCCTCAATGACACAATTATTACTTAGATTATGAAGTCTACCGAAGTGGGTTATGATATCTTCGGGAAAAGTCTTCTCATTGACTGGAAAATGAAATTCTCGGTCCAGAGGGACATAAAGTCGATCTTTGTTAAGCCGGAGTGAGGAATCCTCAGTGGTAGGATATCCATTGGACCAACCCCAATTGTATGTATTGTCCACAGTTCCATTATTAACCAAATTTTTAATTGCTTCACTTTCATTGAACAATTTCTCTATTAATAGATTTAAGCGTACACTCTCACTCTAAGCTAAATCTCTTTGGTTCAAAGCTATTTCTAGTTGTGTTTCACTCAACATTCTTGCATCTTTTTCTAACTCTAAATATCTTTCTAACATATCCATTTTGAGTCTTTTGTTGTCCAGTCGTCATCTCACATGAAACATCTCTTGGGACGCTATGTTCTTCTCATATAAGGCTTTGTCGTAGTCTGTAAGGACGACAGCACATGTATCATTAAGATTGTCTATGAAAGGTTGAGAGTCATGCATGTTATAGTTTAGAGTTTGGATCATGAGTTTTACCTGTTCGACGATGCTTAGTGTTCCATACTTTGCCATGTAGCAGTAGTTCCTTTCCAGCTTTGTAGACCCATCATCATCAGCAGTTGCTAGCATGAAAATCTTGCCTTTTCCTTTGATATTGCTGATGGTTTCTTCTTCATCTCCGGATGACCAAACTTGATGGTCTATTTTGACATGAGCCACATATGCCCTAGCCTTTTCCTTTTCCTCCAATTCTTGAGCCATTCTAAGGTAGAAAACTCTGTCTTTCACCATATTAGCTTTTCAATCCTTTGCAAAATGATTCTCTTTGTTGCACTTGTCACATATTACAACATCACTTTTGTCTTCTGAATGAGTACCGGAGTCAGAGGTTTGAATGGTCTGCGGTGCCTCCTTTGGTTGAGTGTTTTGAGATTGCATTGGTGGATGTGAACTATTAGGATAGTGAGAGTGATTGTTTTGTGGGTTGAAGTTACGGTTGAAAGGAGGTTTGTTGAATTGTTGATTTTTGCGAAAAGAGGGAGGTAATAGCCGGTTGAACTGTTTACTAACAAGAGTAATAGCTTTCTGAAATTCTTCTTCATCATCATATTCTGAGTCGGCTTCATACAACTGCGATGTAGTGTCATACAAGGGAGAGTAATATTGATTATGAGGAGCTTGTGCTACAAGAGCAAGTGGTCCTCCAAAGTCAGCACAATCTTTAAGTATAGTGGATTCTTGTGCTTACACTTCCCCATAGAGCTTGTAGAGAGACAGGGAACGAATCTTTCTACCTCCTTGAACTATCATTCTAGCAGTAGTCCAATGTCTTCCAAAACCATTGAGAAATTGAAGGTTTGTTTAATGGTTACTGCAGATGGTGCCAACATTTGATAACTTAGTGACTATCAGATTGAACCTTTTGAAAGAGTCTTCTAAACTTTCGCCAATATGAGCCTTGAAGTTGCTAAATTCATTGAGTGTAGTTGTAAGATTCTTATCTTGAGCCTGTTCTGAGCTTTCATACAAGTTCTTGAGAACATCCCAGATCTCTTTTGCTGATTTACAGTTTATGATAATGTCGAAGTTGTCAGGAGCAACTCCACAAGAGATTTCATAAAAAGCAACAACATCATTTTCCATTTTATCAAGATCATCTTTGGTGGGACGGTTCATGACTAGTTGTCCTCCTCCTAGTTTGGCTGTGGTGCCATCAGTTTGAACATGTGTGAGAACAGACACATGTGGTCCTTCTTCAACAGATCATCATACATATCTACCTAGTCTCCTTAAGTATATTTCCATTCTTAGAGACCAGTGATGGTATTCATTTTCCACCAATATTGGAGCTTGATTTGAACCACCAACACTGTTGGAAACATTCAGAGAAAGTCCTTGTGCCATTCTTCCTTGTTTTTTTTTATTTTAAGAAATGAGCTCCAGTGGTATAGAAGGCCCATTGAAAATCAGAGTTTTGTTTTTCAAAAAGCAACCACTATGGCTCTGATACCAATTATTGAGACTTGAGACATACATGAACAAACGTTAGAACAAGTATAGTTGCAGAATTAGTTAATCTCAAAGGATCTAAAAGCTCCAAAATAATAAGTTAGTGAGTTAGATAGTTAGATAGTTAGTTGCGAAAATGTAAGGAAGCATGAATGACAGCAGGTGATATATCAAGTAAACACATAAGTTGATTCATAACATGGAATGCATTCAAACCAAGTTAGTGAGTGAGATCAAACTTAGTGATAAAGTCACGAATGACTGGCTCCGAAGAGAAGTAATTATCAGTTAGGTTCGAGAGGATTTAAAGATTAAGAAAGATATGAGATGCGTAAGAGAAATGTAATTGATATACATGAAGATAGTTCAGATGGATAGATGTGAAAGATTGATTATAAACTGAGAAAGAATGAGCTCTTTATATAGAGACTCAAGAATGACATTTGATCCACTCTCTAAGAGTAGCCATGCAAGGCATACTGGACAATAGAGAGTATTTTAGAAAATATAGATAAAATTAAACTAAGTAAAGTAAGTAAGACTGCAGTTGGATAGATGACTTTGGATGAGGCTACTGATGAGAGCTTGATTGCGGATCCTTGTGGGCTGTGGTAGAGTAAGTTAAGAGGGTCACTTCATGTTTCAACAAATTTGTATGTGTTTGTAGATGTATGTGTGGGTATAGAGTATGCTGTTATGCTATATCAATTAGTAGGTCTCTTCCGAAGTATTGAACGTGTTGTTGCAGTAGGCTGAAGACTTTGGTATATTTTGGGTTGATCGGAAGTTGTTATTAGAAATCAGATAGAGTACAGTGGATCTTGGTGATCTCATCACTTCGGAGTGTCTCATGGGATTAATCTGCTTGGATTAGGTAATACTCCAGTTAGGTAACCGGGAGTAGATCTGAATGGGTATCTGTCAGTTTTAGGAAGGCTTGGGATTAGAATGTTCTGTCATTCATGTTCTGGGAACCAGATTAGACCTGGTTAAGCTAGTGATAAGACTGCAGGAATGCCACTATAGTTATGAGTCCAAGGAAGCAATGGATTGCTTAAGGTTTCGTGTGATGAAAGGCTACCATTGGTCATGTAGCAATCGCTTTTAGCCATAGGTTAGTAGCGACGAGATTCGATGCATGGATCCGATCGGTTGGATCAAGAGGTTATTAGATCCTCAATGACATGATAACTAGTGGCAACTAGTTCAAGAGAAGGATTTTGTTCAGAAGTCGTGTGAGGCAACTATATGGGAGTCCTTTAGCTCCACGACCAGGTCGGAACCTAGCATGTTAGATGATTGGTGAGCGAATTGAGACCAGGGAGGTCCTGGTAAGTTTTTGGAAAGAAGCCATGTGGCAACTTACTGTTTCAGGCGGATCAGTGTTCAGACAGTTATCGCGTAAAGGGCGGTACTGATGAATTGGGTCTTCGGGTGTATGAGAAGTATCTAGATGTTGGAAACTCAGATATTAGGAGATGAATAATTAGATGAAAGACAAGCGGACTAGGCTCGGCAATAATGATTTGGTATGAGAGGCCTATCATTGAGTCGGACCACGTTGAAACTTCAGGTTTCGGATCGAGTAAATGTGATTATATTGCAAGGAATTCTTTTATTTTTAGGTTTCAGAACTCTGCGAGGGTTGGTTGCGGTGGCCTCGGAAACACTGGGATTATGCTCGAGATTGTAGTTCAAGTTGTTTGACATGTAAGGAATGAGAAGAAAATATTTTGAGGATGAAATCAAATTTAAGTGGGGAGAGTTGTAACATCTCGTTTAAAATATAATAATTAAATAATAAACCCGAAACCCGTGTAATAACTTTTATTTTTATTTTATATTATTTATTGCCCAAAATTAGTTAATAAATTACTAGAGTGATGGTTTCGGGAAGCAAATGATAAGAATTGAAGTTCTGAGGGTTAAAGTGCAATCATGGGATTTATTTTGCAAAGGATTTTAGAAGTCAAGGGCTAAAGAGTAAATTTTGGACATATGTTAGAAAGATTTGTGGATGGAAGGGTTGATCGCTAACATTTTGGACTTGAATTGTAAAGAGTTTAAGGAGGCAAGATTGAAAGTGTAAAATATGGATTAATTTGAAAGAAAAGGAATAAGGAGGGACCGAATGTGGTATTATGGGGCCTAGTTTCGTGGAGGGGGATATATATACGTTACAACTAGTAACACTAACCCTAATGGTGTAGTCTCCAGACGCCGTCACCACCCCAACTCTCCCTTGTCTCTCCGATCGATCGAAGCCCCAACCACCGGAGCACCCACATCCTGTCCATCCTAACATCGGGAATAAATCTTGCTTGCATTTTAGTCGTCGTGTTCATGAGGACTCCTCTCGTCTGCCACCGCTTGATCCACCAATGATGTAGGTCGCTCCATCGTTTCTTCCCTCCAACTCTCATGAATCGCTTCAGGGTGGTTGTGTGTAGGATGCTATTTCACGTCGTACGAAGCCAAAGAAGACCACCGCTCCGAGCGGCTGTCTCATTCTGTGACCTCCGGGTGCCGCCTGCCACTTGCCACCGTGAAATGGTGGCTGTGTTCGTGGCCCGCAAGGCGGAATGTTGCAATCATGGGTTCTGTCTCCATGGAGTCACAAAAAACCACCATGGCCATCAGCCATGGTGGCTGCCGCCGTCAAGGTCGCTATGGTTCGCTATATCCGATGAATGTCGTCGCCAACCGCTACCAGGAGGGTGGTTGCATCCATTTTCAAGAAAGAAAGCGGATGGGTGTTTGTTCCTACTGTAGGGTGTGTAGTTTATTGGCTAGGAATCAAGAACCGCTAGCACCACCACTGCGAGGTGGTGGCTGCCACCTCCGACCACCGTCTGCCGCCTCATGGTGGTTGGTTGGGAAATATTAGGTGTTTATTTTGGGATAGTTTGTGTGAATCATTGTAATATGTAATCGGAATAATAATAGAAAAGCTTGAACCACCACCATGAGGTGGTGTTTGCCACCTCCTGCCACCACCGGCCGCCGTGTCGGGTGGCAGTGTGTTTTGATTGCGTTTGGACCTCGTTTGGGGGATGTTTCGTCAATGTGGGACCATTGAAACCCTAATGGGCGCAAATAAACCCTAGTGGGCCCAATGAGGCCCAAAGTGACCTAAAACCCCAACTAATTGATTAATGGGCTAAGATTGGGTAGGAAACCCTAATTAGGGCTTGGAAAACCCTAATGGCATAAAACCCTAATTTGGGGGAAATAGTCGGGACATATACACACGAGATTATTTAATAACCTGAAATAGTAAATAATAATCATTGTAAATTAACCTAAGGCAATAATCGACTTAATGGATTAAGTCCTTAATGGATTAACATTTAATGGGTTAAGTGTGAAACACTTACCCCTAATCATCATGTTATGAGAAACCCTAATTTTACATGGGTTTATTGTTGGGCCTTCTCTTGGGCCTTGATGTTTACCTTATTAATGGGCCATCCAAGATCAAGCAAATGGATTAGAATAATTAATGGGTTTTAGGATAAGGCCCACGTGAGGGACTTGGGCCCGATATGGAAAATTGGGCCATAATTGGGCCTTTGTGATTATGTGATAATGGGCCTTAAGGAAAGACCATTTAGAGGTCTGGGCCCAATTTGGAAAAAATTGGGCCACATGTTGGGCTTTGGCCTATTACTTGACTTTTGGGCTTTTGGTGTGTGAGTTGGACCTTGGGCTTGGAACCTAATTACTAATTGGGTGTTGTTTCCTGTTAACAGTTCGGGAAGTTGTCAACCAACAGTTGGAGTTGTATCCGCGGGACTTCAGCAGTGCCAGGTGAGTTATCCTCACTATATCAACAGGGTCTACGGCACCAAGGCTGACCCTTTATGATTTACATCCTGGTTTAGAATGGTTGCTATGTTATTAATATATGCTAAATTACATCCTGGTTTAGGATGGTTGCTATGTTATTGATACGATAGATTTCATCCTGGTTTAGGATGGTTGCTATGTTAGATTTCGGATAGATCGGTATCCTGGTTATAGTATGATTGTATGTTGTTATGATCTGTTAGATAGGTATCCTGGTAGATAGGATGTTGTTATGCTATTATGATTGTTATAACGGTATCCTGGTATATAGGATCATGCTATGTTAGTGACCTGGTTAGGTCGGTATCCTGGTTATAGGATGTTGTTATGATTGGTGATTTGTTAGATTGGTATTACTGTTATATATATATATATATATATATATATATATATATATATATATATATATAGATATATATATATATATATATATATATATATATATATATATATATATATATATGCAAGTGTATGATATTTTTGTACACATGCTTGTTTGATTTGGGGTTGGATTGAGGCAGTCATGCTTTGTGCTGGAGGCCAACATACCCAGGGCGGTTCGGATAATGTGAAGGCCCTTCAAAGGGATCCAGTCAGACCGAAGGCCCGACGAGCGGTCCGGATAGGTTGTAGGCCCTGTGAGGCAGTCCAGACGTGCCGAAGGCTCGGACAACAGTCCATATCGACCGAAGGCCTGTGAGGCGGTCCAGTCAGGCTGACGAATTATTATGTGTGCTGTTCTGTATTGGTTATATGATATGGTTATGTTGTATGGTGTTGGTATTTTTGGGGTAACTCACTAAGCTCTCGGACTTACAGTTTAAGTGTATTGTTTCAGGTACATCAGATGATCGCAGGAAGGCAAAGGCGTGATCGTACAACTCTTCATATTTTATGGTCTTATGAATTTATTCTGGGGATACTCAGATGTCTAAATTATTTTGAAAACAAGCTATAATAACTTGATGGTTTTAAAATGTATTAAAAAGTTTTAATTTTGACTCAAATTTTATGGGTGTTACACAAAACCTCTTATATCTGAAAACTTAGTTACATTCACTTGTATGTCCAAGGACAAGTCCAAAGTCCTTAAGGAAAAGGCAGTGGTATACAAAAAGCTGCAAACTGTACCAAATCAAGTCTATGCCACCACTGGAGTTACCAAGAAGCAAACCGTTGAGCTAACTTCTTTGGTAGATGAAGACAATGCTGATGGGGATGATAACTTTTTCTGGTCAGTTCCCATTGACAATGCAGACAAAACAGTTGTTCTGTCAGAGCAAACCTCATGCAGAGTCAAGAGTAGGTATGTGGCTGAACCTCTCAACAAGCCTTCAAGATTTGATAAGCCAAGTACAAGTGGTACTAAAGAAATTCAAGGCGAAACGGAAAAGGTATCTAGAGAATTATCTCCAGTCAAAGCTTGTTAAGATAAACCGAAGAAACAGTTTCGATGCTGAATCAAGCAGAAATAAGAACCGAAAGCCTATCTTCGATCCTAAAGGCAATCAAAAATCGAAGCCGAATCAAGTCAAGGACATCAAAGGGAAGGGAAAGATAGTCTCGCACCTTGAAGTTCATACCAAGAAGACATTAGCTAACCCTAAGAATCTAAAGAAAAACTTAAATGAAAATCAAAGCAAAAATAAAAAGTCAGCTTCAAATAAACCAAAGCTGGACAACAACAAAATCAAAGTTTTTACCATCAAAAGAAAAGATGAAACCACGTTAATAAAAAGAACATATTTGGTTGATTTTTCTATTGCTATTCCATATCCTGTAAAAGGATCACGAGGACCCAAGAAACTTTGGGTTCCTAAATCTGCTGAAATTTTTGCAGGTTATTAGTGACGAGCAGTTCGACGACGAATGGTACATTGATAATGGTTGTTCTCATCACATGACAGGAAGGAGGGAAGAGCTAAGGGAGTTTCGGTCCCTTAAGTATGGTGGATGGTGGATGTGTCAAATATGGAATGTGATGGGATTAAAACAACTTTTAATCTAAGAAGATCGATTAGATCTTGAACAAGTATATGAATATAAAACAGTTAAAAACGCAATAATAAGAACAACCAGCTTGAATCAAACGTGTCGAATGATTAAATAAAATCCTTAGAAGAGCTCGATTAAGAACATCAACTGTAAAGGATTAGAAGATTACAAGAACGATTACAGAAGAATCTAATACTCTTGATCAATCGCTGTATCGATAACCTCTAGAATCTTGACCTAATATGCATGCAAGCATTTAACTTATATACAATACATAAAAGGCTCTCGGTTGGACAGGCCCAAACCGGAGAATAAAAGGCTAATCTAACGAGCCCAAAAGACGCAACATCAAAACTCTTTTCAGCCCAACAGAATGATCACAAATGGATAATTCTCAATCAGGAAGATTGCATATGTTGATGGATTACAGCACAATCTCATCAGCGTTTCACAACTAGTCGTAGGAACTGGCTTGAAAGTTTCATTCGATGATGAAGGTTCTGAGATTTTCGAAAAGAAGACGAAAATTGTCCTGTTGAAATCCAAGCGAAAAGGAGGGATGTATCCTCTAAATCTTAACCCAATTCGTGGAAAGCCAACTATATGCCTTTTGTCAAAAGCACACTATGACGAAAGTTAGCTCTGGCACCAAAGACTGTCACATCTCAACTTTAAAGATATCAATAAGTTGGTTATTGGTGATCATGTACGAGGACTTACCCTTCTAAAATTTGATAAGGAACACTTGTGCACTGCATGCGAAATGGGAAAGCAAAGCCGAAAGAGTCACCCCACACGTGTTAACACAAAGATTATTGAACCACTTGAACTTCTACACATCGACTTGTTCGGTACTTCAGCAATTGAAAGCATCGGTAGTAGTAAATACATCTTGGTTATTATAGATGACATTTCACATTTCACTTGGGTTTTCTTTCTTAAACACAAATCAGAGGCGACTCCTAAGCTCAAAGCATTTATAAAGCAAGTGGAATTTCAACTATGTAAGGTGGTTAGAAACATCAAAAGTGACAACGCGCTGGAATTTAAAAATCAAGAGTTCGAAGAATTTCTTGTTGATAAAGGAGCGTCTCACAATTTCTCAGCACCCTACACTCCACAACAGAATGGCATGGTTGAAAGGTGAAACCACTATTTGTGTGAAGCAGCCCGAACCATGCTTAGCTTCGCTTCTTTACCTTTTTACTTCAGGGCCGATGCAATAGCTTCTGCTAGCTATACCTAGAACCGATCCTTTCTCAACAAGCACTTATCCATCACTCCATATGAAATCTTGAATAATCGCAAGCCTAATGTCATGTTCTTCCAAGTGTTCGGTTCAAGATGCATTATTTTCAACTCCAAAGAGAATCGAAACAAGTTCGATGCTAAGGCAGATGAAGGGATCTTCCTTGGTACTCAGTAACTTCAAAGGCATATAGGGTTCTGAATAAGCATTCAAAGAGAATTGAAGAAACCTATTATTATGTCACCTTTGATGATGATTATGTGAAGAAACTTCAATCAAATAAAGGATCAACAGAGGAAATCTTTCCAGCATCAGGTCAAGTCTCGTTCTGATTTCCAATCTATTTGAAGAATGCATATTGCTCTTTGATAAACCAAAGAGTGCAATAAATTCTGAGTCAAAGGCAGCTGACAACAAGATTGACAACTTGAAGAATGTTATAGATGAAGCAGCAAAAGAAATGGAAAGCGAACATCAAGAACCAACCAGACAGCCAGGTCCAAGTGAACCTCCAAAAGAAAGTTTTATATTCCATGAGGAGGGAAATCCATCACTAACAAAGACCCATGACGCCTCATTCAAGGGGGGAATTTTAATCCTGATGTTAAAATCGTCTCATCATTTGAGAGGGAGAATCATAATATGAATGATGATTCGGATTTTCAATCAGAATTGGAAGATGAAATTAATGTCGAATTGGATCCAGCCTATGATCCAAACTACCCTCCTCTCACAAAATGGACAAGACATCATCCAAAACACAAGTAATTGGTGAAGCATCTGAGGGAGTCCTTACTCTCTCTCAAATAAAAGCGAAACGAACTTCTATATTCTCTCAAGTTGAATTTTGCATGTTTAACTCGTTCGTCTCAAAAATAGAACCGAAAACGGATAATATTGCACTAGATCACTCAGATTGGGTACAGGCAATGCAAGACGAACTTCATGAGTTTGAGCGAAATCGATTTTGGAGATTAATTCCCACACCAAAGGATGCATCTGTAGTTGGCTTAAAATGGGTTTTCATAAAGAAAATGGACAAAGAAGGGAATGAGATTTGTAATAAATCGAGGTTGGTTGTGAAAGTATATTGTCAAGAATAAGGTATAGACTATGAAGAAACATTCGCTCTAGTGGCAAGGTTAGAATCAATTTGAATCTTTCTGGCATACTGAACACAAAAACTTTGAAGTGTTTCAAATGGATGTCAAGTGTGCATTCTTGAATGGAGAACTAGAGGAGACCGTATATGTTGAGCAACCACCAGGTTTCGTGAACGAAAAGTATCCTGATCACTACTATATTCTAGATAAAGCCGTCAATTGGTTAAAGCAAGCTCCTAGAGCCTGGTATGAAACCCTTACTCGATTTCTAAAAATGTCAAAGTTTAAACAAGGTTCGGTTGTCCCAACCTTCTTTCGCAAGAAAGAGGGTGACCACTTAATCGTCCAAATTTACTTTGATGATATCATCTTCGGTTCCACAAATCCCAACCTAACAGCTAAATTCAGGAAATTGATGGAGACTAAGTTTGAGATGAGCTCAATGGGTTCAATTAACTTTTTTCTTGGCTTGAATATTAGACAGGGACCCGAAGTGATATTTATCAATCAGGAAGCTTACACGAAGACCTTACTAGCTAAGTTTGGCATGATGGGTGATTCCGAAGTAAAGGTTCCCATGGAATTCGGAACGAAGTTAACACCATCTTTGGAGAAACCAACTGTTGATATGACTCTCTATTGACAGATTCCTCTTTATTTTGACTCTAAAAGTGCCATCAGAATTTGTAATAATCCAGTGTAACATTCCAAGACGAAACACATAGCACTAACATATCACTTCATCAAGGATCACGTAGAAGACGGGAATGTTGAAATTCACTTCGTTCGGTCCTATGATGAGTTGGCTGACATTTTTACTAAGGCCTTTCATGAAGCATCATTTAATAAAATACTACAAGGCTTAGGAATGATGGAAGTTGAGTTAGTTCCAAAACCACACTCGTTTCAATAAGTATAACTTTCGCTTTCACTTTCATAAAATTTTATAATAACTGAAATGAGCCGAACGCTCTGTCTATTTCGGCTCCTAATTTTTCGGGAACCGAAATGAACCGAAGGCTCAGTATATTTCGCCTCTTATAATTTTTCAAAGTGAGCGATTGTTTCATATTCTGGTTTGGAACTCACATATCCTTTGTATATTATGTATATGTTTTCTTCATGTCTTCAAATTCATAAAATTCAACAATATTTTCTTTTCTTTTTTTTATTTCATTTTCAGAAAATTCATAAAACTCAAAAATATCACTCATGTCATGAGCTACCTCACTCTTCTCATAACGAGTTAAGAGTTATTTGCTTAGTCTGTCTTAATAACAGAGGTACTTTCGGTTCTTTTACCACCTATTATCACTTCTCCATCTCATCTCGGTTCATAATCATAACCCTTGAGACTCTCAACTTTTACCACTGAGGTTTACGGTTACTCAACATCTGTGTTGATGATCTTAGTTTCATTTCACAACGTGCTAAGTGAGACCCAAAAACCAATACCTTAAATGAATTGACAGTCTGCACTTTGAAATCTTTTTTGTTTTTGTGAGATCATTATGAATTGTCTAACACCAAGACTTTTCTTCCCAAAAGATCCAGTTTTTGTTTTTTTAAGATTTCAACATCTTTCTCACCAAGTCATTGAATATATTATCTCACCCACTTGTTCAATAGGCCACACTCGTCTCTCAAGTACTTCATCCAACTTTCAGTCTTATGTGAAGTACTGAAGTTCAGTTGAAGCGAAGCCACCCATTATAGCTTACATTTGAAAAGATGCCTTTCAATGTTTCTTAATTGACATTTGATCGTATTTCAACAGGAAACCACACAGACACTTCTAAGTCTCTATTAACTTTGAAGGAAGCGATTTGTGCCTGGGATCTATCGTTTCGTGTCTATATAGACATCACTTAAATTCCACAAATAATTTTCTTTATTTCTTTTCGATTGGCACAGTCTTCCACAAAGATCATTATGATTTTTCACAAGATTTGATCGTGGTACAAACAGGTATTTCTCAAATACAACGCTCGGTTCAATTTGGTGTGGTGATACGTTATATTGGGACCTAAGGCCATATCCACAGGAAGCGAAAGGATGTCTCAACATTTCATAGAGAATTTGAATCGTTTCAAAATTCAAATAGAAGTTGAAAGGATAAGGCAATAAAGGCGCGTGAATTTGAATCATTTCCATTCTCACGCCGCCTGACACTCTTTTCGAGGTAATAATTGTCAAATCGCGCCTTTTCAGGCGATACGTCAGCGGATTGTGCACTCATTACTCCGGATTTTTTTCTCACATCGTAATGGTATAAAATGATTTCTCAACTTCTGTTTATACTCTTATCACCTACAGATCCTCTTAAGAGCTATACAACGTACTCTCTTTCTATTGTTCATAATCATGACAAGACTGCTCAGTCATCTCTTCTCACAATCAAACCAAAACATAAGATCATCATTGATCTATCACCGTTCCAGTATGATCCATATATGCTGCAAGAGGTTGAATACCTCAAATATTCACCACTTGTCGTTGCGCTATCCAAGGTGGAGTACATTCCAATGTCATTGCTCTCACGAGTCTACTCAACTGCTGTCTACGACAAGGTCAACGAGAGGATCTTCTTTGAGATCTTCAATCACAAAGCGTAAATTTCCAAAAATCGATTATGCTCGTTACTAAGGATGGTTGTCGATGACTCCATGATCAACCCTGATAATGTTTCGACCACTCAACTCTTCACAATATGTTTTATGATATGGGGTATACAGAGGTTCTTTTTACTGTTACAAAGTTCAAGAAGTCATGCCTTCCTCCTCAGTGGAATAGACTATTTACCCTCCTCTTCAACGACTTATCGAAGAGGGTTGTTGGTTCTGATGGGGCGAGCAAGGAGTTTATGACCCTTCTTTATGGTCTGTACCATGGGGTTCACATGGACTTTTGATCCATCTTATGGTCGCAACTGGTTCAAAGTCTCAACTCTGCATCTCGGTATTCTGAAATATCATGTGCTAGGTTTTGGACCCTAGTTACTCATTGGGCAATGGATAAATTTCAATTTCCATCCATGGCGGACTCCTTAATGTCATCGACTGCTACTTTTCACACGACGAAGATCATTATTTCTGATCCATTGAAGTTCATCTTTATTGGTTCGGTTTCGAAATCAATGTACCATTGTGTCTCACCTTAAAGTGAATTGATGAATGAGTACAAGAAGCTCCCTCCTTCATGACCAAGGACACTTACTCCTGAAATGCAAAGTTCATTGAACGCAACAGACAAACCAGCGAAATGAGGGAAGAAGCCTGAAAAGAAAGGTGAGAAGGAAGGTCAACCCTCTAAAGTTTCTACTCTAAAGAAGCGAAAGCCTGAGCAAGCTGCTCATTCGGCTCCAAAGAAACGAAAGACAAAGAAGAAGGTGCACAAACCAAAGGTTCCTTCATCTAGTGACTCAGAATACGTTCCTTCTGATCCTCAGCCCGAACCAGAATCTGGTGATGACGATGTCTCTCAACACGAAAGTTAACTTCATGGTAATTCGCCTCCTCCCTCACTAGATCATGATGGTAACCGAAACTCACCTCCTCCTTCTCCTACCCAACCATTTCCAATTACCATTGCTCCTTGTCCTCCTCCCGTTTCTTCTACCACTACAACCTCAATTCCGATTCCAACTCCTTTATTCACTGAGGTTACCACAACCACAACTACAATCTCTATCGCTACCACTCAACCTCAAGTTTGTGTCAACATATCTGATATGGGGGCACCTACTTTAGGATCTGAACCGCCAACCACTTCAAAACCTTTATCCCCACCTCCCTCACACGAATCGGACACTGTTCTTGGTGCAGCAGAAATGGAGTTTGATTCGGTTTATTTTAGCCCATATCGTATTCAAAACGATGATGATGATGATGCTCCAGTCACGAAGAAGCATCTAAAGAACCTGAATGACAAACTTGATCAAATGATCTCTTCTTTATCCTCTCCTCCAACTCAGACGTATTCTGAATGACAACCTTTGTCAAAGAGCATGATTCTACCATTTCTAATGTTGTTAAAGCTGTGGATGCTTCCACTTCCTCCTGCCAGAAAGATTCTATAGTAGTTGATGACTCCACAAAAGATTGCAAGCAAGCGACCGCAAACGTCGAAAAACTAATTTATGATGCTCATATTTTCCTTGATTCCCTTCAAGATGCAGCACAAAAGAATGCACAGAAGATGAAAAGAAGCATTTTGAGGAAGCACGTCACGCCATCAAATCAGACTACACTGAGCTTCAATCATCCATCAATCAGCGTCTTGATAAGCTTCAAGCTGATCTAGCCATGGAGAACAAACTCATGGATGAACTAGCTCTCAAGACCACTAACGTCAAAACATAAGCTTTGACGCTCACCCAGGCTTGGTGATGTGCATTCTATCCTTCTACATCTTTTGGAAGTGCATGATTCCGTTCTCACTATCTCGGTTCGACGCCACTTTGCTGAGAAGTTGAGACATGCTCTAGATATTCTGAAACGACCCAAAATACGACCCAATTTTTTTTTTTTTAAATAATACTAAAGATATCCACCATTTATAATATATCATGAAATCGTACATCATAAATCCCAAAAACTTATAATAGATGTGTCATGACAAAATAACTATATCAACATAACAGAGTATCTGAAATAAATTCCCAAGACAAAAGCTGAAACTATGGTGTGTGCAATGCCATCATCCCGAGCTCTTCCCTTTGCTTGCGGAAGTACCTGAAACCAAAACTGAAACTGTAAGCACAAAGCTTAGTGAGCTCCCCTAAACTACCACATACCATACAATGACATATAAAGCACATGTTGGGCTTGGCCACTGCATCAGACCGAAATCTGGACACTACATTTGACCGAAGTCCAGAAACTAACCATGGCCTTGCCCTCTGCCTCCGATCGAAGCCCGGGAACTGCATCAGACCGAAGTCCGGAACTAACTGGGACCTTGTCCCCTACATCGGACCGAAGTCCGGAACTTGTCGCATCGGACCGGAGACCAAAATTGACTAGGACCTTGTCCCCTGCATCGGACTAATGTCCGGAACTGACTGAACACAGCATAGTATAAACACATAAGAACCAGCATAAACACGTATACTGCATACTGCATCGGACCGAAGTCCGGCACACATAACACAAGGACATGCTTGAATCACAAAGACATCAAGCAATCTAACTACTCCATCGGACCAAGGTTCGGAACTGCTGCTAACTAACGGGCCGACTTTGTGGCTGTAGACCCATTCCTACTAGAAGGAAAACTCACCTCGTAATGCTGGCTGCTGAGATGCTAACTCTAAAAGTGGTTGAGTGCTGCTCAGGAACTCTTCGGCTACAAATCCCAAAAACAGTAGATTAGTTACTTTTAAATACCCTTAGGGTATGATGACTATTTTACCCCTGGTCAAAGTCAACTCCCTGGTTAAAGTCAACTTCCAGTTGACCAGACTCGCCGAGTCAGGGCGCAGACTTGCCGAGTCCCTTCTTTACTAACTCTGACTTGAACTCACAGAGTCCCTTTCCCACTCACTGACTCACCCTGAACTCACAAGCCGAAGAAAGACGGGGACTCGCGAATCGACTCGTCGAGTCCGAAGAACAACTCACCGAGTCCTGTCATGCAGATGCCATACAATTGAATTCTAAACCATTCCAGAGTATCTAACTTGTAGATCTGAGCCTCTGGAACCATCTGAACACATAAGGTTGCTAACTTTTCGTGTAACTAAGAAGGAATGGAGCTATTTCACTCAAACACTACTTTTCTCGGGAAAACTCATCCGACTCGCCGAGTTGTTCAGACAACTCGTCGAGTCTAAGGCAATCTTCATCGGACTCGCCGAGTTGCTCATCCAACTCGTCGAGTCCACGGATATCTTCATATGACTCGCCGAGTCAAGGTTGCAACCCGCCGAGTCCATTCAGTCCCTTTTCCATACAGACCTGATTTGAGCCATGCAGCGGCTCCAAATCACAGATCCAAGCTTCTAGGGCATGCTTATCACGTAAAGTTGCAAACTTTAATTGCATGCATGGCTTTAAAGGCTTCAAATGCCAACCCTAATCTCTTATTGGGGTTCCAAGCTCAAGAGGGACCTCAATCACGACCATAACTGAAACTTTACACTTCTAGAATGCAATGAGAGTCCAGATCTGAAGTTTCCGTCCAAAGGAGAGTCCATAACTCACGTTTTGAATCATAAAAGGCTCCAAAGAAGGCATAACAAGCATAAAAGGGCCTCCTTTGCCGCCTCGCTAGCTGCAATATACTCTGATTCACAAGTTGAATCAGCCACTGTCTCTTGCTTGGAACTCTTCCAAGAAATTGCTCCTCCATTTAGGGTAAAGACCCAGCCCGACTGAGAGCGGAAATTATCCCTATCAGTCTGGAAGCTAGCATCACTATACCCTACAACTCTCAAGTCATCACTCCCACCGAGGGTAAGGACCCAGTCCTTAGTCCTCCGTAGGTACTTGAGGATATTCTTTACCGCAGTTCAGTGTGCCTTGCCAGGGTTCGCCTGATACCTGCTAACCATACTCAGGGCAAAGGCTACATCAGGTCGAGTACACGTCATAGCATACATGATCGATCCTACTGCCGAAGCATAAGGTATTCGACTCATTTCTGCTATCTCAGCCTTAGTGCTAGGGCTTTGTGTCTTACTCAATCTGGTGTTACTCTGGATGGGTAACTCTCCTTTCTTGGAGTCCTGCATGCTGAATCTATTCAGCACCTTATCCAAGTAGGTACTCTGACTAAGTCCAATTAGTCTTTTACTCCGATCTCTCAAGATCCTTATCCCTAGAATATAGGCAGCTTCTCCTAGGTCCTTCATAGAGAAACACTTCCCAAGCTAGGACTTAACTTCCTATAGAGTTGGGATGTCATTTCCTATGAGTAGTATGTCATCCACATACAATACAAAAAAGCTAACTATACTCCCACTAGCCTTGACATACACGCAAGACTCATCTTCACTCCTGGAAAAGCCAAATTCCTAGTCATGAAATGGATTTCTCAAAGCAAAGATTCCATCTGCGAGGTGCTTGCTTCAATCCATCCTTTTGGAGTTGGCCTATGCGTTTCTTGCTTATATGTCCAAGACGACAATGCCATAATGACGCTTTATCCAAGTTATTATTATTAACAGAATCAATACACAATACATTACTTCCTAAGTTATCAACCACAGATACTGTTTCATACACGCCATCACAAGGTAATGCTTTAAAATAAAGAACATTATTAAAGAAAGGATTAATCGAACCAACTTCATTATCAAATGAAAAGGTGAAACCTTGTTTATACAATGCATGAAAGGAAATAATATTTCTTGCCATTTCTGGCGAATAACAACACTTATTCAAATCTAAACTAAACCCCTACTTAGCGATAAAGTATAAACTCCAATCTTGGTGACAGGTAAAGCTTTCCTATTCCCCATGATCAAGTTTATTCTTCCTTGCTCCACATTCTCACTTCTTCTTAGTCCCTGCAAGTCACAACAAATATGAATACCACAACTGATATCAAGGACCCAAGATTTAGAATGGGGTGATTTATTAGAAATGATAGTGTAAATACCTGCATGGTTGGGTTTAACTTTCCCATCCTTCACATCTTGCTGGTATTTTGGGCAGTTCCGCTTCCAATGTGATTTTTCATGGCAATAGAAGCATTCAGCCTCTTTTGGGTCAGAAGAAGGAGTGACGAAACCTTTCTTGGTTGCACTTGAAGAAGATCCATCAAGGGTCCGAGCCTTGGTACCCTTAGAAGAGCTCTTTCTCTTCTTCCCTCGACTTTTCCCGATTGCCAAAACCGGAGTAGAATTTGGAGTAGGAGTGTTAACAACCGACTTCACCTTAAGACCTGTTTCTGCGGTCTTGAGAAGTCCCTGAAGTTTGCTGAGTGTGACCTCTTCCTTATTCATGTGATATGTCATGCGGAATTGATCATAACACGATGGTAAGGAGTGCAAAATGATATCTATTGCAAGCTCCTCAGGGAAGTTCACATTAAGCTTCAGCAATCGATCCACATACCTTTGCATTTTCTGCATGTGGCTCGTGACAGATTCCCCGTCCTTCATCATGGTTGTATCATGGAGCAGATGATTTCATACCTCTCTTGTCGTGCACTTTGATGGTATCTTTCCATCAGATCTTGGTGCATTTCATAAGGGTAGAAATCCTCATAAGACTTTTGGAGTTCTGCTGTCATCGTGGCCATCATGATGCATGCCACTTTCGTAGCATCCCTTTCATGTGCCTGAAAGTCAGCGATCTCCTGAGGAGTTGCAGTGGTCTCATCAATCTCCTTAAGCTCCTTGTCAAGGACATATTCTTTGTCCTCGTAGCGGGTAATCATCTTGATGTTTCTGATCCACTCATTGAAGTTGGATCCATCAAAAGTGACTTTCCCACACAAGTTCATAAGGGTAAAGGAGCCATTAGGGTTAGAGCCAGAAGGAGCATTGTTTGAAGACATCTGAAGGAAAAGGACAAGATTAGTTTAGATATTTAGAGAGTCCTTAATAAAACACCCAAATTTAATATTAAGGCTAGGACCCATTCACAATATATTATAACTTAGAAGAGGTATGCCGTAATCCAAGCTATAACATATTTGAAAGGTAGGTGAATGACGATTCACCAATTTCCACCACGAAAACCGAAATATTAAATATTAGGTTTGTGAATGGTTCTTAGAAATTCCTAGATTCTTTGAGATTCAATGAACTTTTCAAAGGCATGTTTCAATCTCGAGTGTGCCCTCCAAGTTTTGTGACTGGGATACCGAGGATCACAAAACGAGGTGTGAAGTAACCATGCAAATCACTTGGTACCCTTAAAGTTTATCACTCAATCGATGTGCCGGTAAACCACACACGCTCCACCGATACTATAATAAACTTTAAGTCACCCTTTACCTACCTTGTTAAGTCCAAGTTAGTGTGTCGGTTAACCACACACGCTCCACCAACGACTTAAACAAAGTGTAAAGTGTAATTTCATGGATTAGCACCTTATTCACATTTTTCCTAAAGTAACTAAGATTGGGAATTTGATAAAACATTTAGTTACTTTATAATATTCATCATACTTTTAATGAGAATTTATGAGTCCTTGTCTTACCCGTTCGGCTAACGACCCTCCACCGGTCAAGCAAGCGGTGGGTGAGAGTGGACACCCATTAAGTTGCCATTTTATAGGCAACAACCTTATACCCACCTTATAGACCGGCTTCGTGAATGAGGCGTACTAGCGGTAAGACGACTTTGTTCTTATACATACATATATATATATATATATATATATATATATATATATATATATATATATATATATATATATATATATATAATTATTAAATCATAATAATATAAGTATAAGGGTTGAATTTTAACTTTTAAAATTCTAAGGGTTGGAACTAAAGTTTTTAACATGACTTTACTTGTTCCAAAACTTGAGGGCAAGTTTTGTAAACTTTCAAAACTTTTCATTTCTTGTAACTTATGAGTTTATTAGAGTAATAAAATGAAGACTCTTCATTTTTCTAACTCTTGTGTTCTTTTAATGGTTTTAACTCAAGTGACTTTTGGTTTTCCATAACTTGAGGACAAGTTAGGGACTCCATTAAAACACATTATGATCAAGAATTAAACTACCACATAGGTTACAAATAATTCCTATGATCATCTAAACATCATAAGATCAAGAACATGAACATGAGCACTTTCATGAATCAAAACTACACTTAAAACTTTGTAATTTTCATAACTATTTGTTGTAAATGGAATAGCAAAGACATTACACCATCTAAAACAAGTTTCAAGTACCAAAACAGTTTAGGGTAATGGTTCTAGTCCATTTCCAGCAACTAAAGTCGAAAATCTGCACTCTGTGGCTCCTACTCGCCGAGTGCATGAACCTAATCGTCGAGTAGGTTGAAGATACAAGTGAACTCGGCGAGTCTCCCCATGGACTCGGCGAGTTCATCAGGCAGACAGCAAGTTTTTCGACTTTTTTCAACTTTTAAGCACAACTAACAAACAAACAAGCCTAGGCTCTGATACCACTGATGGGTTTTGAGCATTCTAACACTTCCTAAGTGTACATGCAACCCTAATAACCTTGGATCTATGTTTGTCTAATTATCATGCAAAGTTGAATTCCAAGGTTATATTCCTATCTAGCATACATGGGGAATAATTTCTAACTTGAATGAAAGATAGAATAACTTACCTTGTTGTTGCTTATGTTCCTGGAAATCTTGTGAGCCTAGCACCCCAAGTGTGATGCCTCAAATGCTTCACACAACACCAAATGCTCTTGGAAAGACTTTTGAGAGAATACACACTACTTGAAATCGGCCTAGCCCTCTTATTTCTTATGTGTAACCAATTTTGGTGGAGAATGGGACTCTTATATAGTGTTGACACATCTAGGGTTACACCATGTAAACCCTAATGTGTCATGACTCTTCATTTCCATGACCCATGGGTTTGTAACTCCCATGGAGCATCCATGGAGCATCCTATGGGTAGAACCCAACTTGATAATCCATGGAGCCTCTTAGCCCACTATACAATATATGAATGATTTACATAATCAACCCATATATTTAATTAGTTATCTTTTGATCACTTAATTAATTCCAAATTAATTCTTTGATCAAACTAATCAAATAATATTATTAATATATTAGAACTTATAATATATTAATAATCTCCAAGTGTTATTCCTCTCATTTAGTCTATCCAATTGCATGGTGCCATGCAACCCAAATGAACCATGCCGGGTCGGGTCTAGTTTGTGACTGGGATGCCGAGGATCACAAAGCGGGTGTGAATAACCATGCAAATCTACGTGGTGCCCCCACATGTTACAGTCACATATCTGATGTGCCGGTTAACAACACACACTCCACCGAACTATGACAAACATTGAGTCACCCTTTGCTACCTTTGCTTAGAACCATTTAATGTGCCGGTTAACCACACACGCTCTACTAACGTCTTCGCAAGGGCACAAAGTGTAATTTCATGGAATTGCATCAACTCACTTTTGCCTAAAGTAACTAAGATTGGGAATTTTATGAAAGCATTTAGTTACTTTTATACTTCATTATACTTATAATGGAAGGTTTCTGTCCTATCCTACCCATTCGGCTAACGACCCTCTACTAGTCAAGAGTGCGGTGGGTAAGAGTGGATACCCATTCAATCGCCATTTTATAGGCAATTTCCTTAAACACCCCTTATAGACCAGCTTCGTGAATGAGGCCTACTAACAGTAAGACTGACTTTTACTTATACATATATATAATGTTAGACTTTTAATGTTATATATAGTATAAGGTGTATTTTACACTTTTAAAATACTAGGTGGTTTAATTTAATAATTATACTTTAATTTAATTAAATTGTACACCAAAACTTTATGGATTTACTAAATCTCTTTTAATTATACACTTTAATTAATTAATAAAACCATGAGGGTGTGATTTGAACTTTTCAAAACAATACTAGGGTTTTAGAATTTAACATTCCTAAATTAAACTTTTAATCAACTTTTAAATTCCAAAACTTGAGGGCAAGTTTTGAAACATTTCAAAACATTAGGGTTTAGAATTTAAATATTTCAAAATCAAACCTTTTAATCAAAATCTAAATTCCAAAACTTGAGGGTAAGTTTTGAAACCTTTTCAAAACATTAGGGTTTCAACTATTTAAATTTCAAAACAAAACTTTTGAGTTCAAATTTAAACTATAAAACCTAAAGGGGAAAAATTGAAACTTTTCATATCACAAGGATCAAATAACAAATAATATAAATTAAACAATTTATTTTATCATTATCTATATTTGACCTAATTTCAATTTCTTGCAAAGTAAGTTACCCAGTTAATACAAATAATTAAACTTTATCATATAAGGAAGTTATTATCCAATCAATTGATAATTATCTTTTGTTTAATCAAGCATATACTCATAAATATGTATAAAATCGGATTTTAATGATCTAAAACAGATAAGGCAAGTATCCATGAGTAAAACAACAAGTAATCCCAAAATTAGCTCCATCTGACGCTCGAACTTGCCGAGTTGAGGCCTACTCGCTGAGTACACTATGGTACTCGCTGAGTTCATCAGGCAGGGATCTCAAAACTCGATTTTTCAACCTGAACAAACATACAAGGCATCAATACAATAGAAACCAATCAAGGCTCTGATACCACTGATGGGTTTTAGCCATAAGAACATCCTATGTGCTCCTACAAACCCTAATGCTTGGATCTAGGCTTCTCTATTGTACATGCAGTTCATCCAAGACTATAAACCCTAGATCTAATATATGATAATCAATATAACATATGAATTAGGGTTTAGATCATACCTTGATTGTTATGTAGCAATAACAATCTCAAATCCTTCTTATATTGACTTTAGAAAGCTTAGAGTCACAAATGTCACTCCTCTAATGGTTCACAAACACCAAGAGCAAGATGATGAAGAGGAGAAGAGAAGGAGGCTACCCAAAACGTGTGGAAACCCTAGAGAACAAGTTCACCACGTTTTTGGGGCATAAGGGTTCTTTAAATAGTGAGGCTATTAGGGTTATCTAACAAGGAAACCCTAATTTGGATGCTTAGGCCCTCAGCAACCCATGAACCCCTTTTTAATAAGCCTTGGACGATTTCTAATGGGTTTCCCCATAGAATTCGTCCAACCTTATATTATAAGGTAATCCATAGCCCAATTGCAATTATCTTATAATTACAATTCCAGTCCCTTAAGTTTAATTAATCTCTTTTAGCCACAAACTTAATTCTTATTAATTCTTGACTAATATTAATTAAACAATATGATTTCTCCTTTAATATATTATTCTCATAATATATTAATAAATCATATTTAATCCTTTCTATCCATAATTTATCCTATCAAGTTGCTTTGGTGAAGGCAACCCAAAAGGACCATGCACCATCGGGTCAAGTATATACCAAAATAGTTATGGACTTAGACACTAATCCAACAAAAACACACTAACATACTTGGTACTTATTCCTCGGCTTACCTGTTACCTGAGAATACAAGTTATTTTGGAAAAACGGTCAACATATGGAATGTTGGTGAGTTCATAAGAAATGTTGTGATAAAAATGATTTGTGTAGTTTGTAAAACCCAAAAAATCCGATATTTTATGAAAAGGCCATTGTTTATAAAAAGGTGTGAAGATCCGTACAATATGCATGATGATTTCAAAACATGTATAATTGAAGAACTTAGTATTAAACGTACAAGTGAAAATGTTGAACTTCCCCGGAAAACCCGATGTTTCCCCAATACATAAAATACAGTGATTTCTCAAATTTTTATACCGCCACAATGAATGATTTTGATTACTCTTCCTTGAGACTCGGGTGGTGTTGGATTAATTAAGGGTTGTGAGTCGTTATAATCATGCATTAGTAATGACTAGTTATAACTACATTTTATGAATGATCCTTAGAGGCGTCGCCCGTTATCACTCACTTAATCCAACCACCTTGATTACTCTCGATCATCAACCTGAATCTGTTTATCTTGTTTACTCATAAGCCTAGCAAACGAGGAAAAGAGGAGTACAAATCCTGCTACTTCCGTGAGTTTACTTTAGGCCGTCGGGGATGCGAAAGACTCGTTGGCCCATCTCGCATTTGATTACTTTGACCTTACTGGCAATACTATTGGATCACTAGGGCCCAATAGCACTTAAGAGCCATTGAAGGTCCCTTTATATGGAATTGGGTCATAGAAGGCCCAATAACATACAATCATTATCCCTTGGGCCCAAAGATCATGTTAATGGACTTGCAAGGTCCAACAAGCATGATTTGAAACTTTCAAGCCCAAGTGTCGAATGTTTACTTGTATTAGGTATCGCATATCTACTGGAGAGTTCGATTTAACGATTGTTGTTTCGTATCGACTCGAGACCGATCGTTTTGTTTGTAACGATATTCGGAGTTATACGTGTATTTGTCTTTCGATTTTTGTAAACCGTAGAATAGTATTTTTGACTCAATATTCTATAAATAAAATAATTGGTTTAAAAATAGTGATTTGCCTTTTCAGCCCTTGTCTTTTGTAAAATAACAAATGTAGTCCTTAATATAAAAGAAAAGTCATTTTAGGTCCTTAAAACATTTTCTTGACACTTTTGCATGATATATTTGTTGAAATGATATTTTTAACTCGAAACTTATTTTGTTAACAGTTTCAGCCCTTCCAGAATGATATTTTCCCATTAAAGCCCAACTTTTTGAAATTTTTACACTTTTAGCCCAAAATCCAAAAACTTTACAATTTTGATCCTTTTTGGAAATGAAAACCATCTTTAACCCTTGAAATAGTTTTGTTACACTTTTTATCCCCTGTTTTGAAGAATTTACTACTTCAGCCCCTTTAAATGTCATATTTTCGCAATTTTGGGCTTATTGGGCCGAAAGCCCAAAAAATAGCCCATTAAGCTAAAAATTTACATTTCAAGTCCTTGGAAAATTTTGATATTCAGAAAAACAATTATTTTAACTGTTTTGACTCTTTAATCCTTATGAAACCGTGATTTGGCAACCTTTAACCTAAATTTTGTATTTTTGACAATTTAAGCCCAAGAATGGACTTTATGTTGAAATATGTATATCACAATCTTATAAGTTATTATTCTTGACTTGTTGGGTGAAAAATAACTTAGATCATGTTTGTTTTCTTTCTTATGTCATAGTTCTCATGATATCACCCCTTTTTGGTTACATGTTCATCACAAAAACACATAAAATCATACATACATGCATAAAATCACACATAGCATACACATACACATAGATCTACACATTTTCTTGTATTCTACCCCATAAAACTTATGAAAACCGAAAAGAGAGGAGTATGAAGCTCACCTTGAGTTTGTGGTTTTGGTTTTGAAGAAGAATGGAAGAAGTTTGACGCAAAATCTCGGCCTAGTAAGCTTCTTGGATGATCTTTGGCTTAGATGTGCTCTAAGATGCAAGATCATGAGTTTGAATAGATTTAGAAGAGATTTTTGATGAAATGATGTAGTTAGATCATGGATTCAAGTACCAACTTACCTTGAATGATGATTTTTGTGGAATAAACTCCTTGAAAAGCCCTTAGATCTCGAAAATTTGATGAAGAATGAAGAGAGTTTCTTTGTGAGTGTTTAAGTGAAATGTGTGTGTGTTTTTCCCCTTGGCCGAGAGTAATATGAAGAGACAAAAAATGGAGAGAGTTTCATGGATGTATGAGAGAGAGCTTGGATGTTTTAAGTCTAATGCCTAGTTATCCAAAAAATAAAAATGAGGTGGCACAAAAGTAAACTCTTCCTTCCTCATGTTTTATGGTTGGGCCGAGAATTAGAGAAAGAGAAGGAAATTTTGGGCCTTTGGTGTTTAATCCATATTATGGCCCAATTAGATGATTCTTGGCCCAAATTATATCAAGAAATGATTTTATGGCCTATTAGAGCTTATAAGGTTAGTTATGGCCCAATAAGGTCCATTAAGGTATTTTATTTCATTCTAGGCCCAATATGGCCCAAAATAATAAAATAAATGGAAGTGGGTCCAATTAGAGCCCATTTAAGAGTTCTAAGCCCAAGATAGTCAAATTGGAAGCTTATTGGTCCATTGGGCCCAATAAGAAAATCCTAGTCCAAAATGGACTTAAACCGGGATTTCTAGGGTTTCCAATTCTTTGTTGACTATTTGCAGTGCTTGTATGAAGTGTTTGATTGAAGTTTTGTTGTTATTGAATAAGCATCATACATGCTTTCACATTTTTGGTTCACATTTTTTATCATTGTTCAATGTTTACAAGGCATCAAAATTCCTAGTTGTGACAGAACTTCACGAAGAACAACACCTTTTCTTGTGACATGGGGCTTTCGAATAACTGATGTTGAAAAACTAGATGACCTCTCAGGAGATGTTTTGGATTTATAAGACATCTTTTTGATACGCTTTAAGACACCAGACTTTGCTGGAATTAGCTTCTTGGTAGAATCAGGTTGGGTAGTTTCCTGAGATTTCTCAGATTTCTTCGAAACTTTCACCACCTCTACAGGCTATTTCTTTGGTGACTTAGAAATAGTTGTGTCTTTATCAGTTTTCTCCAAAGTTGAGATAGTCTTTGACTTCCGAGATTTCTTCAAAGAGCCTTCATCAGGTTTTGCCAGCAAAATACCAAGTCCATCATTAGTGTTGATGGAAACTAGATAAGCCTCCAATACAGGATTCGAAGGATTAACCTTCTTCAACATCCCATCAGGAATTCTAGGAACTTTTGGAAAAACATTTACATCATCTTCAATTGCCCCGGCGTAGTGATACTTCAAGAATTCAACTTTAGATTCATCAGCTGGCACAAAAATACCTTCCTTCTCATAGACAAAATGGAGAATGAGACTCCAATACCTTGCACATGAAATCCCATTAACCACATTTGTATTTTCAATGCTTTTCAAGAATTCTTTCCACAACTGAGTGGCATAGTCGACAGGCAAATCATAGTAAATACCTGCGACCATAGCATACACCTCCATACGCCCTTTGTCTAAACCAAAGTTTCGACGATTAAGACATCGAAGGTAAATCCCAAACAGAAAATTCCACAAACTTGGAAGAGACAATTTCTTGAAATCACTAATCTTTGTGAGAGTAGGTTGATAACCCATCTCATTGAACATGTGTAACACTTGTTCATTTGAGACTTTGTAGAATGGTGGAGAATTAGGAATTTGAAGAATGTTAACAAATAACTTCTTGGTTAGACGAAACTTCTTCTCATTGACTAAATTGAAAGTCATAGTATCCATCGTCTTGCTGTAGGATGCGGTAGAACCCGCCATGGATAACCAGGATATTGGTACAACAAATACATTGAACATGACAGTTGATAGAACAGAATGTTGTAAAGTCACAATTAGCATCTTGAGTTCTTCAGGGTAAACTGAAAGATCACCGTCAACTTGATAATTTGTAGTTTGAATCTTCATGATGGGTTGTTGAGATGATGCTTTGTCAGTGGATTTGGATTGAAGAACAGCCATGATTAGGGTTTTCTTGCAGAATCATGAAAGGAAGAAAGCACAAATTGTTTGGAGATTTTGTAGAACGTGCAAACTTAGAATGTTTATCCAGATGCCCTTTATATATGCATCCCATTTTGAATTTTAAATGGTTATAATACAAGATCATGACACGTGGCCCTTGAAAGTTGCACCAGTTACCATCATAGACGCCATGTCAGAAAAAGTATAGGACACGATCTCCGAGAAATAAGCACAGTAACAAAACCGTCATATCAATAGTCGCTTCGTGAGTACAAGTGGATAAGGACAAAACCTTCAGAATTGAGGTTGGGCTCTTTCGTTTTAAGGTTTGAAAACGAAGTCATATGCCAGACTTGTTGAAATCATCAGCCTGAGTTGGTAATACTCAGAACCTCAAGGATTTCGTGAGTGCAGTGTGTCAAAGAAAAAGATAAGAAGCAAAAAAAAAATTGGTTGGTTCTATGATGTCGAAAAAATTATTTCGACATAAAGGCAGATAAATCCCAGGCAAAGATTACTTCGCTATTCATCAAGAGAGATGACTAGCAGCTTGTGTGTTTTCCCGTGAATTACAATAAAATACTTGTAGAGAAGTATCGAAGGGCCTCTTTTTGATAAGCTTCTTGGGTGGTTTGTGATTTCGTTACATATCAACACTTAACATAAATGTGAGTAATTGTAACAGAAATTACTTGTATGACCAGTGTAATCAGTGACAAGTATGCTTGGGAAGAAATATATGAAGTGACATCGAATTTCACATGAAACTCACCCGGAAATCATATTCAAGAAAAACAATGATAGCTGGATCCTGTTGGGTAACAAACATCGTGGGATTCAACTTTTTGATCAAGATCACTCAAAAGAATTGAATATGATTTGGAGTTTCAAAAGTTGGTACGAAAACAAATGTTTCCTTATATCTGGAACAAGGGTCCCCGTCAATTCCTTAAGAGAGTTGAACATTTTCGGTTTCACTTTCATCATGGTATCATGATGTTAGATCATTAACACAGAAGTTTGACATGTCTAAATCCTGATTGGTTTAACCAGAGATCTCTTGGACATATGCCATTGTGTGTGAAAATGTAAGAACGTTGTGATGAAAAAGATTGGTTAAAGAATTTCAAAAATACCACTCCTTTTGATGGACTCAGCAGATTACTCTAAACTCGTTTGGGTAGAGTATGGTAGCTCATGGACTAATGTGAATATCGCCTGATTGGGAAGAAATTTTCATGATGAAAATTTCATTAAGGCTTCAACACACATTGAGTAAAAAGAGGATTGGGTCAACATGCTGCAACATGCTTCTAGGGACAACCTAACTAGTACATAAGATGTCGAAAACGTACCTTCCCTTGAAACAGCAAGCAAGTTACCTCATAATATTTTTTCATCCTCTATTTCATGTTCCAAGCTTTTCTACAAAACAAACAAACTAAAAGAAAATATTTTTGGATGTTTGATTTTATGAACAATAACAAAAATAAGATAATCTTTTTGTTAAAACAAAAAAAAAAACAAAAATATTTTTGGAGCTTTTGATTTTTCGAAAAGACAAACAACTTAGCAATCTAACAAAAATTTTGTACCAGACTATCGGAAAAAAATTTGTGTACCAGACTATCGAATTTTTTTATTGTGTAAAACTAACAAAATTTTGACAAACTATCGAAAATTTACCAAGCAAGAAAATTTCACTTAATGTCGAAAGCGAAGCGTGTCGAAGCGTTGAATGTGAATAGTAACCATTGAACACTTAACGAGATTCTTTTGAAGATCATTCAGCACCTCTGATTCGACATTCTTGCAATCATACTCTCTTCATTCTTTCGAATTGTTCCAGAGATTGAATTGCCATCTATCATTCCAAGTCCTTCCAAAATTCTCACAAATTATTTTTCATCTAAAGGTTTTGTGAAAATATCAACCAATTGATCAATTGTTTTCACAAAGTGAACATCAATGTTTCCATCTTCCACATGATCTTTTATAAAATGATATCGAAGAGCAATATGCTTGGTTTCAAATATTGCACAGGGTTGTGACAAATGCGTATGGCACTTTGTGAATCACAATACAACGGAATTTTCTTCATGTTTACTAGATAATCACACAATTGACTTTCAATCCATATCATTTGTGAGGTGCAAGCTACATCAGCAACATATTCAGCTTCTGTTGTGGAAATCAAAACACATGTTTGTTTTTTCGATTGTCAGCTTACTAGCTTCCCATCCAAAAGTTAACATCCGCCACTTGTGCTTTTTTGATCAAGATTGCAACCTCCTAAATCAGCATCTAAAAAAGCTTGTATGAAGAATCCAGTTTTCGAAGGATACCACAATCCTATCAAAATTGAGCCTTTGAGATAACAAAAAATATTCTTGACTGCAGTGAGATGTGGTTCTCGAGGATTTGACTAATACCTAGCACAATTACAAACAGAAAACATAATATCAGGTCGACTTGTCGTGAGGTAAAGTAACGAACCTATCATGCTTCTGTAAAGAGTCAAATCAACAGCAGGTTTATCTAACGAAGGTGTAAGCCTTGTTCCAGTCGCCATCGGTACTCGTAATTTTGTGTTATTCGTCAATCCAAAATTTTCAAGCAAATTCTTGATATATTTTTCTTGATTGATAAAAATTCCTTCTCTGTTTTGACGAATATCTAAACCAAGAAAATTGTTGATTTTTTCCATCATACTCATCACAAATTTGCTTTTCATCAGATTTTTGAATTCATTAGACAAAGCAGAGTCAGTAGAGCCAAAAATAATATCATCAACATAAATTTGAACAAGCATTAGATGATCCCCAAATTTTCTTTCGAAAGAGAGTGGGATCAACTAATCCTTAGTTAAATTTCGATTGTTTTTAGAAAGAGGTTAAAGTTCCATACCATGCTCTTGGTGCTTGTTTTAACCCATAAACAACCTTATCTAAAATATAACAATGATTAGGATATTCTTCATTTGCAAAACCTGGAGGTTGTTCCATATATACTGTCTCTTCGAGTTCTCCATTCAAAAATGCAAATTTCACATCCATTTGATAAACATCAAAATCTTTATGAGCTGCATAGGCCAAAAATATTTGAACTGCCTCGAGTCTTGCGACAGGGGCGAAGGTTTCTTCATAGTCTATTCCTTCTTGTTGCGAAAAACCTTTTACTACAAGCCTAGCTTTATTTCGAACAATATTACCATCTTTGTCTATTTTAATTTTGAAAATCCATTTTAACCCAACTATCGAAACGTCTTTTGGCTTAGGAATTAATCTCCAAACCTTGTTTCTTTCGAATTCAGCCAATTCAGATTGCATTGTAACAACCCAATCTGAGTGTTCCATTGCAAGCTTAACTGTTTTTGGTTCAATTTTAGAAATGAAAACGTTAAACATGCAAAATTCCTGATGAACGTTAAGTACCTCATTCTTTGCACGAAGTTGAGCTCTCGTTAACACACCATCTTGTGGATTTCCAAGAACTTGTTTCTTTGGATGATTTCTTCTCCATTTATCTAAAGGTGGATATGTTGGATCAAAATCTAATGGTGCATCTTCAAACATTTCGTCATTTTCAGATCCTGCAACAGAAACATTGTCATTTGAATCATGAAAATTACTATTCGACATAATTGAATCGTTTCGCTTTCCCTCAACAGGATGCTCCCCCTCAACATCATTATCCAATCTCCTATACTCCCCCTCAAAAGGATGCTCCCCCTCAACCTGAGTTGTCGAATTTAAGTGCTCCCCCTCCACTTGATCATTTAGCATGCTTTCGCCAAGTCTTGGAGAATTCGATGTTGAATTCAAGTCTGAAATATCTTGTGTGAATGTCGAATCATCAGAATGCTTTGAAGCTTCAGGTATGCGATTATCATTTTCATTAACTTTAGCATCAGCAGCTATATCTGGAGTACCAATAATTAAATCATAATCAAAATCTGTCGAATTTGAAATTTCAAACTCAACATTTGATTCATTAATAATTGGTGTGTGATCAAAACATTTTTCGGCTTGTTTAACATAATAATCATCAAATGTTAGATTAAATGTTTCTTTGACTTTGCGTGTCCGTTTATTCAAAATCCGATATGCAACCGAATTATGAGAATATCCCAAGAAAATTCCTTTGTCAGCTTTGGACTGGAATTTCAAAAGATTATCCTTAAGATTCATGATAAAACACCTGCAACCGAAAACATGAAAGAATTTGACATTAGGTTTTCGATTATTAAGAATTTCACAAGGGGTAATCTTGAAACTGTTGGATTAATGTCTAAGTCCATAAATATATTTTGTATGTACTTGACCCGACCCGGCATGGTCCATTTGGGTTGCACTTCACCGACACAATTTATATGGATAATCTTTTGAGAATAGTATGTTTATGATTAATATTAATATATTATAAGCTCTAATATATTAATATGGAATCATATTATTTAATTAGTATTGATCAAGAATTAATTTATAATTAATTAAGTGATCAAAAGGAACTAATTAAATATGGACTCTTATATATATATGGAATGGGCCAAGTTCATTTAGGTTGGGCTAAGCTTTCATGGATAGTCCATGGAGTGTTTAACCCATGGATCCTAGGAAATGAAAGGTCATGTGTATTAGGGTTTAACCCTAATCCTCCTTACTATATAAAGATGTCCTTGGTTGGCGAAATTGGTACTAGTGTGTGGTACACTAAGAAGGGCTAGCCAATTTCACTAGAAGAGAACCAAGTATCCATATTCTCTAAAGTCTTCCAAGGTGTTTTGGTGATTTGTGATTCCATTTGAGGCTTCCACACTATTGGGGCTAAGCTCTTAAAGCTTGAAGACATCAAGCTACATCAAAAAGGTATGTCATCTAACTAGTACTTTGTAGTATAAGAACTTCATAATATGCTAGTTAGGATTAAAGCCTTGGAAAGTTCTTATTTTCATGTATTATAGAGAAAACATAGATCCAAGGTTTATAGGGTTGCATGTACACCATAGGAGTGTTAGAATGCTCAAAACCCAACAGTGGTATCAGAGCCACGGGTTGTTTTCTGTTATATTGATGCAAATATTTTATTTTCAAAGTTGAAAAAAAAAAGAAAAAAAAACATGAATTTTGTCAAATTTTAAGATAATTACTTGTTCTTGTGAAAAACTAATTATTTGTAAAATTTGAATAATTTGCTTTCTGAGTTGAATTAGGTCAAATTTAATAAAAGATAAAATGATATGATTATTTTATTAGTTTTAAAAGTTTGATCTAAAGAGTTTTATTTTTTGAAACCTCCATAAGTTATGGATATGAAAAGGTTTTAAAAAAAAATTGATTCAAAGTTTTTATGGAGTTACAAAATTTGGTGTTAATGTTTTAAAGGATTCCATAACTTAAGAATAAGTTATGGATCACCAAAAGTTTTTTGTGTTACCTTGTTTTATGAGTGAATTTAGATTAATGAATAAAATTATGTGATAGTTGGTTTTAATCCAAATTAATCTAAAAGAAGTTCATAAAATGTGTTTATGTAACTTATAAGTCACATTTATGAATCTTAAAACTCATAAAAGTTGTCATAGGTTACAAAATGAAGAGTCTTTTTCCTCATTAAATTGTTTTATGACTCCATAACTTGTCCTCAAGTTATGGATGACCAAGAGTCTCTTCATTAAATAATAAAATAAAAAAAATTGTAACCTTAATTAATTCCATAAGTTATAAAATAAAGAAAAGTTAATTCTTTTATTAGTTTAAAGTCTTCCATAACTTGTCCTCAAGTTATGGAACTTGAAGAGTTTTTGGATTAAAACTACTTTAAACACATAAGTTATGGAATTAATTAGTTTTGAATAGTTTCAAAACTTGCCCTCAAGTTTTGGAATTTGAAAAGTTTTCACTTATGAATACTTTAATTCCATGTTAGCCCTTAGAATTTTAAAGAATTAAAATTCAACCCTTATACTTTATAATATTATAAGTTAATAATATATATATATGTATAAGAGTAAAGTCAGTCTTACCGCTAGTAGGCCTCATTCACGAAGCCGGTCTATAAGGTGGGTATAAGGTTGTTGCCTATAAAATGGCAACTTAATGGGTGTCCACTCTCACCCACCGCTTGCTTGACTGGTGGAGGGTCGTTAGCCGAACGGGTTTGACAGGACTATAATTCTCCCTTCATTAAAAGTATTAATGATAAATACTACGTAACTAAACACTTATAAATACCCAATCTTAGTTACTTAGGAAAATGTGAATAAGGTGCTAATCCATGAAATTACACTTTGCACTTTGTTTAAGTCGGTTAGTGGAGCGTGTGTGGTTAACCGGCACACTAACTCGTATTTAACAAGGTAGGCAAAGGGTAACTTAATGTTTATCATAGTATCGGTGGAGCGTGTGTGGTTAACCGGCACATCGATTGAGGGGTAAACACTTAAGGGTACCAAGTAATTTTCATGGTTACTTCACACCTTGTTTTGTGATCCTCGGCATCCCAGTCACAAAACCTGAAGGGCACACTCGAGATTGAAACATGCCATTGAACAGTTCAATGAATCTCAATAGATCTAGGAGTTTCAAAACCAATTAAAACCTAATAATACATTTTGTTTATCTTGGTGGAAATTGGTGAATCTTCATTCACCTACCTTCAAATATTTTATTGCTTGGATTACGACATCCCTCTTCTAAGTTATAAAATAGTTTGTTGGGTCCTAGCCTTAATATTTCATATTGGGTGTTATATTAAGGACTTAAGATCAACTATCTTGAATATCTCCCAAAAGATGTCTGGTTTAGACATTTATGATCTTCCTAAATCTCTTGAAACAAGCTTTCCTAAATGAAGATGATGTCCCATGGAAATCATACTTCTTTCACCTCCTCCAATTATTCTCCCTAACCCACAAGTTCAAGGTCACTCAAGCCCTATTGGCAAGGCAAGGTCTAGGTGTGATCACATCTTGGAGATGTAGTCACATATTGACAAGCCGGGAGAGTTGGGTGTCAAAGTCTTGAGAAAGTTGGTGGTTCAATCACTTTCTAAGTCACATAGTGAGTTCCTTTGGGACACCTATGAAACAAACTATGACAAGACCCTTAATGATCTTATCTATTTGTTAAGATCAACTTCCTTAAAACTTGATGGACATTGACAATAGTGACACAGGAAATCCAGAAAAGCATTCTCTTCCCAATGGTAAAGCGATCGGCCATAGTCAACTCGGTTGACCAAATGGTAAAGAGAAAAGCTAAGTCTGTGATAGTCCCTTGTACCATTATCAAAGGGTCCATATGTTTATATTGCCAAAGGAAGGGGCATTGGTTGCGAAGCTGCCAAATTTACCTAAGGATGTTAAAGTCAATAAGTTTGACTCTACTTCAGGTAAATTCCACTATCTAACTCTGCTAAGTTTCTATTCTGAGATTCCTGATACATGATGTGACTAGGTCACATGGTGATGTTTTAAGAATCAAAGAAAAGTGAAGAAACTTAAAGAAAGAATATGTTGAATCTGATGGCGTAGATGGATTTCTATCGCATAGTTTGAAGATCGGATTCTTAAGCTACTTCTTAGGAGTTATGAGATGTTGCTTAGGAATAGATAACAACAAGTTTTCATATGGTTTGTAAGGACAAGTTCTTCCGCAAAGTTTTTAAAATAAAAGGAAAATTTTTGATTTTATTTATTTTAAAATATCCTTACAATGGCATCTGTGGAAATTTTTGTTGCTTATAAGATTCCATTAATAGCAAGAGTGGAAGTATGAAATTGATTCTTTCATTTGTGGTAATGTCTAAATTTACCAAATAAGGAAAGATTCTCATCACCCAAGTTTCAATTGGACCGGAACTTGGAATCATGCAAGTTGTATAGCATGATGAATGAGAACTTTCAAGTATTGGAAAATTAAGACTAATTACTTGTTCACATGGATGTGAGAGTCAAGTGAAGGACTAAGGGATCGAGTACACAGTCTTGTGCACTGATTAAGTCCACCACAAAAGATCGATAAGATTATTCGTCATAATTTACTATAGCTCAGTAAATATGGTTATACTTACAAGCTTAAGTGTAATTCTGAGACATTGGAAAAGGTTCCAATGTATGGCAGAGCGAATAAGAAGAATCAAATTAGGTAGCAGGATAAAAGTTTCTCAAATCTGAAAAGATGGGAGAGAGTACTTTCGTATCAGCTTTGTGATCATCTTAATGATTTAGAGACAATTCATTCTCTAAGAGCCTTCTTATAGCTAAGAAGAGGAAATTGAATTGTTGAAGTGGTTAAATCAAGAAGATGATTCATACTTCGTTCCAAAAACAATTCTTAGAGTTATACTCTAAGATTGTAACTTGAGTGACATGTCTTAAAGAAGGTTTAAAACTCTTGTACATTTGAAATTGGTAAGTTGTGATGTTTTGGATAAAACAAAGACCAACTAACGCCAATTGTGTGAAGTGTTTGTCTTGGTTAGAATCCACACTATCTCTTGGATGTTTGACAAGGGGGTTTTATAGGTCAAGAGGACAGTGGGAGTCTTAAAGGTCTTGAAAGTCTCAAGAACTAATCAAGAAGAGAACCTGAGGTTCTTCACCAGCACACGACTTGAGGTTTATAACCTATCGTGTTGACATATTCTGTGCCCATTCCAGTTAAAGTTGGCTTTGCGTATGAGTTCTTAGAGTTCTCAATTAGTTGCACAACAACTTGGAAGCAATGGCAGGCCCTTGAGCTACCAGGTGGCAAGAAATTAAGATTGAGTTCAATCCATATTATTTTGGATTTGTCATTATCCTTGTCTTGTGACTATGGTTATGACAATTCACATGGATAAAGAACACATACACCAGCAAATCTAAGTGTCATAAGGTTTCTCTCCGATTCATGAAAATGATGGTGAGGAAACACTTTCACTAAGTAGATTTTAGCTTAGATAGCAATTGTGATATTTGCATTCTCAAAGTTGTTAGTGGAGCGTGTGTGGTTTACCGGCACACTAACTTGGACTTGTGAGAAGTGGCAAAAAGGTCTAACCATTATGATTACGACATCCCTCTTCATAATTGTTTAGACACACAAGTGTGCTATCTAAGGGAAGGTGTATGATTTTGATAAAGTTTTATCAAAACAATCTCGTATCAGAAATCTAAACTTTGGTAAGAAAGTCAGCTGATTTCTGAGTACATGTCAAAGCTAGTGGGAGCATAAGTGTTATGCGAATAATCATCATGTTAGTGGGAGCATGATAATTATGATAAAGGTTGCAAGTTAGCAATGTTAATTATAGAAAACAAAAGGTTTCAATTGGGAAAAAGTTGTTTTGCTATAATTAAGGGAGAGGAAATTATACTTCATCTCAAATCTAAAATCTTAGATTGAGGTTTTAATCGTATTTAGTCAAGGATATATATATATGAATTTCATGATGGAATGGCTCAACATAAGGAAATTTTGTATATGAGTCGATTATTTGCGTTCTAAAATTCTATTATGATTACGGCATCCCTTTTCATAATCTGAATTATGAGAACTTGGCAAATTGAAATGGACATATTATAGCAAAAGACTGGTTTAGTCTTTATGTGAGACATCATGAATCGATTCCCATATGCTTCGGATATAGGATCGATTACATGTGCTATATTCATCCTTTCTAAAATTTTCCAAATGCCTGGGGCATTAAGAAGGGAAAAGGTTTAGAACTGGATATGACTAAAAGGATTAAACATTTGTCGAGGACAATCTATGGTTTACCAAAGATTGGGTGCTCAAGGAAAGTTGGAAGTATAGTGATAATTTTGAAAGGACCATATTGACATAATCTGTAAGGAGGCAACTCCTGTTCAGAAGTGATAGTCAAAATGGAATATGGAAATGTTTCAAAGTTAGAAATTATTCAATCTGTGTAAGATTAGGAAACTTAATTCAAGAAGGAAGTTTCCAAGGAGCTGATCTCCTTTGGAATACTCTGTAATGATTGTTCTCAAGTCTTTCTGACTTTGTGCATAATCATTACAAGAGGATCAATGCATATAAGTTTAGAATCTAACAGATTTCAGTAAATGACATGAATTTGGAATTCTTGTATTTGCAGTAAGGATTTGGGAGTGTGAAAACAGAATTATTGAAGTTATGTTCAATGGATCTAGTTCACAAAGTAAAGATCATAGACAAACATAGTATGCATACTTGGTGTATGGCATGACTAGTGTTTAGAAAACATAGTGTACATGCTTGGAGCATGGGATTACTATTGTTTTAAATTCAAGAATAAAATTGATAGCTGAAACAGTATACATGAATAATGTGTAATCATATGGTGATAAATAAAAGGTGTTTTATTTATGTTCATAGGTTTTGATACCATATTGGATTCAATTATTCTTGTGTTTCATTTTGCATGTTTTGACTTCCCGAATAAACTAGGTTATTCTTCCAGAATGACTAAGTTATTCAAACCATCCACAGTCGGTCATATGTTGGAAGTAGATATGAATTAAGACTGTCATGGGTTGGCTTGTAGAGGTCTAAGGTGTTGGACAAAGGGCTACAACACTCATGAGTGATCATAAGTTCTGAGTATTGGATTCAACCCGTGCTCATTGGAATCACTTCATGGATTTTATCACAAGTGATCATGAGACGATAATATCTTATATTCTTCAAACCTAGAGATATGAGTTGTTACTATGAGTTGGTTTTACATTGATTGCACGAAAACGCATTTGGTAACTCGGTGCTATAAAACGTGCCTTTGTGTATGATTCAACAAGTAGTAGAACAAGCCATATGAGTCGAAGTTTATCCATTCCTTTTACCTTCGGGGTAAAAGCGATATATGTGGGCCCCTCGATGATTTGATGATGACAAATGGAAGTGCTCGGCCAGGCCAGGACTGATTTGATTTGTTCAATTAGTCAGTCGTCATAAATCGGAAATCAGGAAACAACAAATGGACATAGAGAATGATTTTAATCCATGTCTCAGTCCATATGATATCTAGAATGGAGGAATATATGATCCCTTATCTAATGGACAAGTTCATTGACAAGATCAGAGTTCGACAACGGCTTTTGGAGCTACGATTGCCAGTTAGGTTTGAAGTCATACGCAATAATAGTTTTAGACTTATCCAAGTGGGAGACTGTTGGATTAATGTCTAAGTCCATAACTATATTTGATATGTACTTGACCCGACCCGGCATGGTCCATTTGGGTTGCACTTCACCGACACAATTTATATGGATAATCTTTTGAGAATAGTATGTTTATGATTAATATTAATATATTATAAGTTCTAATATATTAATATGGAATCATATTATTTAATTAGTATTGATCAAGAATTAATTTATAATTAATTAAGTGATCAAAAGGAACTAATTAAATATGGACTCTTATATATATGGAATGGGCCAAGTTCATTTAGGTTGGGCTAAGCTTTCATGGATAGTCCATGGAGTGTTTAACCCATGGATCCTAGGAAATGAAAGGTCATGTGTATTAGGGTTTAACCCTAATCCTCCTTACTATATAAAGATGTCCTTGGTTGGTGAAATTGGTACTAGTGTGTGGTACACTAAGAAGGGCTAGCCAATTTCACTAGAGAGAACCAAGTATCCATATTCTCTAAAGTCTTCCAAGGTGTTTTGGTGATTTGTGATTCCATTTGAGGCTTCCACACTATTGGGGCTAAGCTCTTAAAGCTTGAAGACATCAAGCTACATCAAAAAGGTATGTCATCTAACTAGTACTTTGTAGTATAAGAACTTCATAATATGCTAGTTAGGATTAAAGCCTTGGAAAGTTCTTATTTGCATGTATTATAGAGAAAACATAGATCCAAGGTTTATAGGGTTGCATGTACACCATAGGAGTGTTAGAATGCTCAAAACCCAACAGAAACGACGATGAATAAACGATCTGTTTTGAGTAAAACATGCAGTAGAAACAGATTCCGCCCAAAGATATTGACGAAGATTCGCATATGTGAGCATTGCTTGTGCTGCTTCACAGAGAGAAAAATTTCTTCTTTCAACTACACCATTCTGCTGAGGTGTATATGGTGAAGAGAAATTATGCGAAATCCCTTGATAACTAAAAACGAATCTAGACGGTTATTCTTAAATTCAGAATCATTATCGCTTATAATTTTCCGAGCTTTCTTCTTTAAGTTGATCTCTATCTTCTTGATAAAGTCGATCATTACTTGAGCAACCTGAAATTTTAACCTGAGAAAATAAACCCAAGTAAACCGTGAAAAATCATCAACAATAACTAAAATGTACCGTTTCTTTTTTAGTGTCTCAACATTCGATGGTCCACATAAGTCAATATGAAGTAATTCCAACGGTTCAACAATCTTTGAATCAATAACCACTAGATGACCTTTGCGATGTTGTTATCCTTGTTCGCAAGCTGCACATAAAGTATCATTATCAAATTCTAACACAGGCAAACCTCAGACATGATCATCAGCTACCAATTTGTTGATATTTCAAAAATTCAAGTGAGAAAGTCGTCGATGCCAAAGCCAGCTAACATCAGTTGAGGGTTTCGAGAGTAAACACACTGAGGGTTTTCCAATGATTGGTTTGATATCAAGAGTAAACATGTCTCCATCTTGTTTTAGATTTGAGGAAAACTTATTTAGTGTCTACATTTGAAATGATGCTTCCTGCTTCATTAAACACAACTTGATTGCTAGTGCCCACAACAAGTTGTGAAACACTTATCAAGTTATGTTGAAGACCTTCAACATATGCAACTCTCTTAATAGTAAATTTCCCATTTGTGACTTTTCCATATCCTTTCACCTGACATTTGTGATTGTTTCTAAATTTAACTACTCTTGCATTATCCAAACTTCGATAATCACGCAAATTCTCTTTTCTAACGACGTAAATTTTCAAAACAATTTTTCATTTTTCGAATAACATAAATATCATTTAACATTCTCAAATATCGTGTTCAATAGTTGTCATCAAAATAAAACATATCCCAAGATCACAAATAAAATCCTCTGTCTGTGTGTACGGATCATGTCGGCGCCTTCCCGCGATCGCCACTAGTACCTGAAACACATAACACATAACACTGTAAGCATAAATGCTTTGTGAGTTCCCCAAAATACTACATACAACACATATTAGCCACTCGAGGCTATAACTCTGTATGACTCTCTGGTCAAAGTGTCTCAGTGGGACCCTCCAGTCTCATAACTCTATGGACCCTCTGGTCCTAACTCTGTGGACCTTTCGGTCCTAACTCTGTAAACTTTGAATCACACAATGCAAGTAATCACATAGATATCACATCATATAATAGCATACAACATACTCTGTCACATAACCCTAATTACCACTCTAGGTAAAGTATAGTGAGAAGACTCACCTCGGGTAACTCGGTAAATCTCGAAATCGGTAATACTGGTCTAGCCTCCGCCTAATCACATGAAACACTTACTCTAATCAATACAACTCTTAAAGGCTAGACTAATCCCTCTCTAAGTTCTCCAAGAAGGGTAAAAGACCATTTTACCCCTCTTATGGCTCAAAGATCCAATCATTGACTAAAACCTAAAAGTCAACAAAAGTCAACCCTCCGGGTTACGCTGCGCGTACCAAATCTGTATGCTGGGCGTACCCGGCAACTTCACAGGATCAGGGAACGCGACCCCCTACGCTGTGCGTACTAGGATTACGCCCCGCGTAACTCCCAATTTCATACCCCTTTTGATTTTGGGTCTTAAACGGTTAAGACATATACTCGAACTTCAGATCTGACTTCTCTAAGGTCACTTAATCCATAAAGTTGAAACCTTTAAGCCTTTGCATGGCTGTAAAGGTCACTAATCACTCTAACACCTTTCCTCTTCCCTCATAAAGCCTAGATCTTATGCATGGCTTGCTATTCACGTCCAAGATTGGATTTTTATGAACCCTCAACTCATAATACTCTGAAATATAGTAGATCTAAGCTTACGGAGACCTTTTGCTCATAAAGTCTCCACCTTGGGACAAAAACCCTAAAAATTGGTCCACGAAGCACAAATCAACAATAAGAAGTAAAGATCTGAGCGTTTTACCTCCAAGTGAAGCTCCTCCCTCTGTAAAACTCAGATCCAAGCTTGCACTCCAACTTATAGCGTTCATAAGTACCTCTTCTTTTTCTTTACTAACACACAAAGGCACTTTTAGCTCAAGAACACTCACATACAAGCTTAGAACGAAGGTTGGCTCTCTTTTAGGGTTTCACTCTCTCAAATGGTGGCTGAGGATAAGGCCATAGCTTTCTTTATATAGGGCTCAAGTCTCATTTAGGGTTTTGAGTCTAGACGCGCAACGCCCAGTATACCGGGTGGAGTCCGCGTCCAAAACACGCCCATGAGTACGCGCAGCATACTCATTTTCCATGATCTAGTTTTAAGGGCTAAACAAGACAACTTAGAAAGAAAGAAGGGTTAAATAGATATACCTGAATTTCGGGATGTTACAATTCTCCCCCACAAGAACCAGACTTCACCCTCGAAGTCTCATGCCGCAAACAACTTCGAATGCTGCTCCCGCATCTCTGAATCCGACTCCTAAGTCAGCTCGGAACCTCTCCGATGTTGCCACTGGACCTGACCCAGGGGCACCTACTTCTTCCTCAGAACCTTGATCTTTCGATGCACAATCGCGATTGGCCTCTCAACATAATTCAGGCTCGCATCCAACTGAATGTCCTCTAGCGGTACAACTGTCGTCTCGACGGCAATACACATCCTTAACTGAGACACGTGGAAGGTATCATGAATCTGACTCAGCTCCGTAGGTCGCTCCAAACGGTATGCTACCCTGCCCACCCTAGTGGTCACCCTGAAAGGACCAATGTACAAGGGTCCCAGCTTGCCCCTCTACCGGAATTGAATCACTCCTTTCCAAGGAGACATCTTTAGGAGTATAAAGTCTCCCACCTGGAACTCGATCTTGGACCATCGCCTATCCGTATAACTCTTCTGGCGACTCTAAGTTGTTAACAACCTCTGTATGACCTGTTGTATCTGTTCTGTCGTCTGAAGCACTATCTCAGTGCTGCCCATCACTCGGTGCCCTACCTCTCCCCGGCAGATGGGAGTCCGACACCTCCTCCCATACAACAACTCGAAGGGAGGCATACCAATACTCGAATGGTGGCTGTTGTTATAGGAAAACTCAGCCAACGGAAAATATGTGTCCCAACATCCTCCAAAGTCCAACACACATGCTCGAAGCAGGTCCTCGAGTGTCTGAATCGTCCGCTCATTCTATCCATCCATCTGTGGGTGGTAAGCGGTACTGAAATGCAGCCTCGTGCGCAACTCCTCATGGAACTTCTTCCAGAACCTGGAAGTGAAACGTACATCTCGATCTGACACAATCGAGATCGACACTCCACACCGCAATACCACCTCTCTCACATACAACTCTGCCAGCCTCTTAGCGGAAGTGCTATCACTGATAGCAAGAAAGTGAGCGCTCTTTGTCAGCCGATCGACGATCACCCAAATTGCATCAACACCCCTCGCGATCCTAGGCAATTTGGTGATAAAATCCATAGAAATTTGTTCCCACTTCCACCGGGGAATCTCAAGTGGCTGCAACTTGCCATGCGGACGCTGGTGCTCGGCCTTAACCTTGCGACAGGTCAAGCACCTCTCAACGAACCACACAACATCCCTCTTCATACAGGGCCAACAGTAGTGTCTTTTCAGATCCAAATACATCTTAATGGCCCCGGGATGGATCGAGAACCTCGATCTATTCGCCTCCTCCATCAGAATGGTACGTGCCCCGCCCATAAACGACACCCAAATCCGACCCTAAAAGGTCATAAGCCCTCGGCTATCGGTAACGGACTTAGATATCTACCCGGTTACCCGCTCTCTCTTACGGTTCTACGGTCTCACAGCCTCTGCCTGGGCCCCTCGAATGGTAACCAACACTGGAGTCATCACTGTCAACCTCATACAAACGTCTCGTATCGGGGCACTCTTCGCCCTACGGCTCAGGGCATTGGCTACCACGTTAGCCTTGCCCGGGTGGTACAGGATCTCACAATCATAATCCTTTACCACATCCAACCATCTCCTCTGGCGCATATTTAGGTTGGGCTGATCCATCAAATACTTCAAGCTCTTGTGGTCCGTGTATATGGTACGCCGGATCTTGAGGGCGAACACCACGGCCCCCAACTCCAAATGGTGGGTGGGATATCTCACCTCGTGAGGCTTCAGCTGCCTCGATGTGTACGCTATCACGTGCCCTCTCTGCATAAGCATCGCACCCAAACTCGATATTGATGCGTCAAAATACACCACAAAATCCTCCATCCCCTCCGGAAGGGCTAACACTGGGAGCTCGCATAATCTCTGGCGAAGGGTCTCAAATGAGGCCTACTGCTCTGGACCCCATCTGAAAGCCAAGCCCTTCCGGGTCAAACTAGTGAGAGGAACGACAATCTTGGAGAAATCCCTGATAAATCTCCGATAATAGCCGGCCAACCCTAGAAAACTCCTGATCTCGGTGGGGGATCTCGACACCTCCCAATTCATCACCGCCTCAATCTTGGTCGGGTCGACCAATATCCCATTATGATTAACAAGATGCCCCAACAACTGCACCTCTCGTAACCGGAAATCACACTTGGAGAATTTGGCGTAAAGCCTCTCCGATCTCAAAAATCCGAGAATCTCTCTCAAATGCTCCTCATGTTGCTCTCTGGATCTCGAGTACACCAATATATCACCGATGAACATGATCACCAATCAATCCAAAATCGGCCTGCACACCCGGTTCATGAGATCCATGAACGCTACTGGTGCATTGGTGAGCCCAATAGGCATCACCAGGAACTCGTAATGCCCATAACGAGTCCTGAACGCCGTCTTCTGGATATCCTTATCCCGCACTCTCATCTGATAATATCCAGACCTCAAATCAATCTTGGAGAACCAAAACGCTCCCTGCAACTGATCGAACATATCATCTATCCTCGATAAGGGGTAACGGTTCTTGACCGTCAACTTGTTCAACTCCCGGTAGTCAATGCACATCCGGTGTGAACCATCCTTTTTCTTGACAAAAAGTATCGGAGCTCCCCATGGCGAGCTACTCGGTCGAATAAACCCCTTCCCCAGCAGCTCCGGAAGCTGTGAGGATAACTCCTGCATCTCTGGCGGTGCAAGGCGATAGGGTGCCTTGGCAATAGGAGCCGCTCCCGGGACTAAATCGATACGGAACTCCACCTGCCACTCGGGAGGCCCACCCGACAACTCCTCGGGGAAACATCCTTGAACTCTTGCACTATTGGTACATCACCAATTGAACTCGGCCTCTCCACGGCCACTCATGTGTCCATCACATAGGCCACAAACCCACTACAGCCCAGTTGTAGACTCTGCCTCGCTCTAGCAGCCGAACAAAACGTTGACCCTGAACGGGTACCCTCACTGTACATCGTAAGCACTCCCCTACTAGGGTCTCGTATGGTCACCAACTGTCGCTCACAGTCGATAACCCTCATAACCTGCTCAACCATTCCATGCCTACTATAACATAGACATCCCCCATTGCAATCGGAACAAAATCTATTGGAAACTCAACACCGAAGATCTCGAGTACACATCCTTGAATCACCTCAGTGGCATTTGCCGCTCGATCGTCAGCTATGGAAACTCGTAGACGTCGACTCAATGACTCTCAATAGATACTGTTGTGCTGAATAAAGGCTAGCGACACAAAATATCAACTCGCACCTGAGTCAAATAACACCAAAGCAGGTACAGAACTCACAAGAAAAGTACCTACGCAGATCATAATATAAGCACAATATCTCAAACTCAAAATAAATAAATGAAAGAGTACATACCAGCCAAAAGATTGGGCGCTGTGCGCACCTCCTCCGCTGTCAACTGGAAGGCTCTCCCACGAGCCTTTGGCGCCTCGGCCTTCACTGGTCGACTCTCCGTAGCTCGTACGGTAGCAAGGGCAGATCTCTGCGGTGCTCCCTGTGCCGACCCCCGCAGCTGTGGACACTTGGCCTTCTGATGGCCAGTCTGGTTATAGTGGAAGCACACTACAAATCCCTTAGGTCAATCCTTAACCATGTGCCCCTCCTTGCCACACTTGTAGCATGACCCTGCTCAAAAAATCCCCTCGTGGCTCTTGTTGCACTTGCCACAAGTGCGGCCCTTTTGGTTCCCTGACCTCGAATCGGCGGGCTTTGCCCACTTGGCTGCCGGCTGGGACTGTGTCGGTCGTCGATCCCTCCCCTGAGACTCCGCCTCCTCCATGGCCTGAGTCTCGAGCTCAATCTCCCTCTTCCGAGCATTTTCCTGAAGCTCCGCAAATGTCCGATATGTCGAGTTCACCACGAACTCGCGAATGTCTCTCCTCAGTATACTCAGATATCGACTCATGCCTGCCTGTTCCGTAGACACATGCTTAGGGCAAAACATTGCCATCTCGTGAAACATCCTGGTAATCGTAGTAGCAGACTCAATACCCTGCTTGAGGGTCAAGAAATCCTGGGCCAACCGTTCCATTTCAACCCGGGGAACGTACTCATCTCGAAACATAGCGGTAAACCTCTCCCAGGTCACCGCGGCAAGCTCTGCAGACGTGAAGTGCGCTGTCACATACTTCCACCAGTCCTTCGCTCCCAAGCGAAGCTGGTTCAGTGCGAACCGTACCCTCAGATGCTCCGGACATGAACACGTGTAGAAACACCGCTCAATGTCAGAGATCCATCTCATCGCAGCTATCGGATCCTAAGTCCCATCAAACTTTGGTGGCTTCGTGTTGTTGAACTCTCAGAACAGCAACGAGTCACCCACTGCGGCCTGGCAGTAGCGACGGCTGCGGTGGCCGCAACAACAACAACATCAGTAAGAGCAGCGTATCGCTCATCAAAAGTCTCGATCAACGTGGTCTTGATTGACCCAAACATCTCCGGTATCTCAGCCCAGATGGCTCCAGCCACCTCCTCATGAATCAACCTGCGGATCTCCTCATCACTAACACTTCTTCTCTCAGGCGTGTGGCGTGTCCCAACCATTATGTCTCTGAAATATAACATAAAAATATCAGAGACTCGTTTGAGTGTACTCGCACTCGATAACTCAACCCTACTTGCTACCTAGTACCCTAAGGATTCTTATTTGGACTACGTACTGATCCGGTGTCTTCAGTAGTATGGGACCTATACTACCGTCCACACCGCATCAGTATTCACCCCATGTCCTCCTCCTAGGATCCCAGATTACAAGTACTCTAATCTTGCTATACACAGGCTACTCTCCAGCAGACCTCTCGTAATCTCCTCGCTACTACCTAGTCACTCTCACGCATCTCACAGCGGCAATAATCTCCTAGGCTAAGGCATCACAAATCATGCCACTATAGTCCTAATATGAGTACCTAGCCTACTCTAGCATGCATAACATATCATATCGTATCTCATAACACATAATGTAAGGGTATTTTGGGAAATCACCATTCGGGTGCTAGTTGACCGTATACACTGCGCTGTTCCGCTTGTTTCAAAACCTTTTACTCTTTTAGAAAAATTGATTTGTTATGAAAAAATTTTCAAATCCAGTTTGGGTTCAGATACGCCCGAAGGTGCATCTGAGTCCCTAAACCTAAGGTGTCACACCCCAAAACCGATAACGGCGGAATACGTTCCGGGGTGGAGGACTTCACGTACAGTATCATCACAATTGCATAATAGTAAAAGAAAGAAACAACAACCATTTCATTTACATAGTGAGCTTAAATACAAGCGTGTTCTGTAAAGTTTCAATAGACACCAAAATCATAACAAAAATAAGAGATGGAATCTTGTATGCTCCATCTTCTCCAAAATGCTGCACCTGTACCTGTCTATCTTTGACCTGAGGATACAGGTTATTTTGAAAACTAGTATCAGCATAAAGCTGGTGAGTTCATCAGAATTTAGTGTGGTTGATGTATAAAATGTTTTAAAACTTATAGTATGAAAAACTGTAATTTATGTTTATAAGTAGTAGAAAACCCTAGAAAATCCTATATTTTCCAGAAAGTACATTGTAAGTGAAATCCTTTATGTTGCATGTAAGTTTTATCCTTGAAAACCTTTAGATGTAAAAGTATAGTAGTAAATCTCCAGTATGTAGTGTGGATAAGGAAAAGTTATGGCTGTTGTCAGTAGTAGTGGTGCAAACTTCCATTAGTAATAGATACTTACTTATTTCGGGATGTTAGCTTAGACTTTAGTCTTAGTGTATTAATGTGAATATAAGTGTATTCCTTTATGTGACCAATTGTGTGAGAATTAGAGAGTCCAATGACCTTCCCGGTCATACGTAGTGTAGTGAAGTAGTGCCATCCCTGAGCCTGATCGGCTCAAACTGAAATTAACAGTCGGGATATAATAGTGTCTGCCCCGTATAGATCTATACATGTAGCGTCGCCTTCCTTCCGGAAAGCCCTGGTCACAGGATGTAAGCGCGGTAGAGTGTCTTGTAGAGGTTTAGTGTATTATCCTATGGATTAGTGTTTTCTCTTGTATTATAGATTAGTAGTCTTCTGTATAGTTCATAGAGTGTTCTCTTATACATGTATCATCTTGTAATAGTAAGAGTTATAATGTGTATTGTAGTAGCAGTAACGAGTAGTAGTAGCCTTAACTATACCTATTATAGTTAACTTAGTGTGTATGGTTCTGTACATTTGCATGACAAAGGTATTGAATATGATGAAGACTTTTATATCTCACACAAATATACATGATATATAACTAAGAAATCAACGACAGTCAGACGGATAACAGATACCCTAAGACCACATCAAACAAGAATAGGAGATAAGGCGAGCTATCGGTCCTAAGTCCTTCAAGTCTTACTTATATAAATATATTAATGTAGATACATTTTTGTAAGAAAAGTAACTTAAACACAGTTTCAAAATAATTTAATAACAATTTAACAAGAGAATGGATTTAGATATTGAAAATAGTTTTGTTCTCAAAGCAGTTTTAAAAATGTAGAATTCTTTTATAAAGCATAGTGATAAATCACATGTGATTTATACTATGAATTGTAAATCACATGTGATTGATTTCCATAAATTGTACATTTGACTTGTATCCCCCCCTAAAACATGTAAAAACAGTTGAAAAGGTTCATTAAGGGGGTATGAACTCACCTGAAACGATTAAATCGGGTGAATGTGTCGGATGAGCGTTTGGTGTCAAGTAAGGACTTGCACACCCTTTATGACCCTAGTATCATATGAGATATATGTTTTACAAGTAATTAGTGACTTAAACTCTTATTTAAACATATAGACATCCTAATGTGATTAAAGGTATTATGGTTGAGTGCTAGAAGGTTAATGAGTTGTATGGAAGGAGTGTATGACCTCACATTGGAGTTTACTCTCCTAAAACCCACCCTAAGTGAGTTTACGGTTGGGAGGCCACATCCCCCATGAGTTTACGGACGTAAACTCATGGGAGGAGTGTTTTTGATAGCTTTCAAGACTCATGTGCGATTAGAAGTGGTTCTAGGGATTTATACAAGGCTATAGGGGTGTTTAAGGGTCCAAGAGCTTACTCCCTTGGAGTTTACGGCCGAGAGGCCACTCCTTGGGAGTTTACGGCCGTAAGCTCCATGGCTTGGGCTGTGAACTCTTGTGCACCCTCCAATATTTGATTTTAAAGTCCTTGTCTCAATCCCAATAATTTCTAGTGAAGGTATAGGGCCATTTGGGGGATTTAAACTCTCATTTGACATGGTTTGGGGGAGTTTACAGTCCTAGCATATACTTGGGCCGTAAACTCTAGTTTGCCCCTTAAATGATGGTTTTTAATTGTCCCAAAGTCGAAATGGAAAATCCATAAGCCATATCTCAAGCCTAAACATGATTTGGAAGTGTTTTTGGGACATTTTTGCATGGTTAAAGGGTGTTTACGGCCTAAGCATGTGCTTGGGCCGTAAACCCTCTTTTATACCCTAAAAATTGTAGTTTTGAGGTTTAAACACTCCTAGGTAATTTCCCCAACTAGTATCTAAGCTTAAAAGAAGGAAAATCAAGACATTTGGCACCATTTTAGTTGTTTACGGCCTAAGGAGGTTCTTAGGCCGTAAAGTCCCTTTTTCCAACTTTCATGAGTGATTTTTGGGTTAAAACACACTTCAATGATGTCTAGAATAAGTTAGGACAAGAGGACTTACGTTTTGGAGGTGGAAATTGCGGTTTTTGGGGTCGAAATCGAGCTAGAGAGAGTGTAGAGAGAGGGAGTGGAACTTGAGTGGTAAAAAAAAGTTCTAGGAAGTGTCCCACCTTCCTTATATAGGTCTCGGGTGTTGCACCCGGTATACGACTACCCGATGCTAAAGCTTAACGGGGTTTAAACTTTTTACCCGGGTTAAATGGTTGAAATAAAATAACTTTATCCCATTTAATGGAGATGAAATTTACGAGTTATATTTATTTTGTTAAGACGATAACAACATTAAATATAAATAAATAAATAAACATTTATTTATTTGACGACCCCAAATTACCAAACTTTTATAAATTGACATATTCCGTTAGCGGAAAACGGTTTAATATAACGGAATAAACTTTGGGTTGTCACATAAGGCTCTGATACCAACTTGTAACGACGTAAATTTTCAAAACAATTTTTCATTTTTCGGATAACATAAATATCATTTAACATTCTCAAATCTCATGTTCAACACTTGTCATCAAAATAAAACATATCCCAAGATCACAAATAAATTCCTCTATATGTGTGTACGGATCATGTCGACGCCTTCCCGCGATCGTCACTAGTACCTGAAACACATAACACATAACACTGTAAGCATAAATGCTTAGTGAGTTCCCCAAAATACTACATGCAACACATATTAGCCACTCGAGGCTATAACTCTGTATGACTCTCTGGTCAAAGTGTCTCAGTGGGACCCTCCAGTTCCATAACTTTGTGGACCCTCTGGTCCTAACTCTATGGACCTTTCGGTCCTAACTCTGTAAACTTTGAATCACACAATGCAAGTAATCACATAGATATCACATCATATAATAGCATACAACATACTCTGTCACATAACCCTAATTACCACTCTAGGTAAAGTATAGTGAAAAGACTCACCTCGGGTAACTCGGTAAATCTTGAACTCGGTAATACTGGTCTAGCCTCCGCCTAATCACATGAAACAATTACTCTAATCAATACAACTCTTAAAGGCTAGAATAATCCCTCTCTAAGTTCTCTCAGAAGGGTAAAACACCATTTTACCCCTCTTATGGCTCAAAGATCCAATCATTGACTAAAACCTAAAAGTCAACAAAAGTCAACCCTCCGGGTTACGCTGCGCGTACCAAATCTATATGTTGGGCGTACCCGGAGACTTCACAAGATCAGGGAACACGACCCCATACGCTGCGCGTACAAGGATTACGCCCCGCGTAACTCCTAGTTTCATACCCCTTTTGATTTTGGGTCTTAAACAGTTAAGACATATACTCGAATTTCAGATCTGACTTCTCTAAGGTCACTTAATCCATAAAGTTGAAACCTTTAAGCATTTGCATGGCTGTAAAGGTCACTAATCACTCTAACACCTTTCCTCTTCCCTCATAAAGCCTAGATCTCGTGCATGGCTTACTATTCATGTCCAAGATTGGATTTTTTTGAACCATCAACTCATAATTGTAACACCGTAACTTTTCAAAACAATTTTTCACATTAAAAAAAAAACATACTTTCATTCATAAATATTATAAAAATCTCATTGTATCACTTATCAATCCATAGAAACAAAACCCACGATCATAATGTATAAAAACTCCTCATGTGTGTACTGATCATGCCGGCGCCTTCCCGCGATTCTCACTGGTACCTGAAACACATAACACAACACTATAAGCATAAATTCTTAGTGAGTTCCCCAAAATATCACATATAACACATAATAGCCACTCGGGGCTATAACTCTGTGGGTCCTCTGGCCCTAACTCTTTGGACCCTCTGGTCCTAAGTCTGTGGACCTTCCGCTCCTAACTTTGTAAACTCTGATATACTCACAACATAAATCACATAGAAATAATGTGGTGCAACACATCACATAAATAGCTTACAATATACTTTATCACATAACTCTAATTACCACTCAAGGTAAAGTATAGTGAGATGACTCACCTCAAGAAATTTCGAAGAATCTCGAACTCGGAAATACTGAACTAGTCTCCGCCTAATCACATAAATAATTACTCTAATCAATATAACTTTCAAAGGCTAGACTAACTCCCCTCTAAGTTCTCTAAGAAGGGTAAAAGACCATTCTACCCCTATTATGGCTCAAAAGTCCATGCATTGACTAATCCCTAAAAGTCAGCAAAGTCAACAGTTAAACTTTAACCAGACTCGTCGAGTGCACTCGGGCGACTTGGAGAGTCCACACTGGTCCTCTGAATCCTTCTAAGCCTCACTTGGCACGACGAGTTCCCTCTCCAGTCGCCGGGTTACTCAGCAACGAATCGCGGGGCAACCCCGACTCAACTCGTCGAGTCCACTTATTAACTCAGGGAGTTGCTCCCATGACAACACTCATCTGACCTCCTGAGGTCAGATCTGCTTCTCTAATCGATAGATCTGATTTCCCCATGACCAATAACCACATAAAGGTTGAATCTTGCTACACATGCATAGCACCCAAGGCTTATTTTGGTGAAATCCCTTCTAACATGGAAACCTATGTCCATTTCCTCCATAGAACCACAAAAAGCAGAATGGCTCAGGCTCTCTGGACCTCAAAAGGTCCATATCTTGAGTTTAGCACTCAATTGGACACTATTCTCAACTAAACAAGCCATAAAAGGGTATAGAAAACCCTAGATTCAATGCCCTTAAGCAAAACAGAAGAATAGGATCGAATAGCTACCTCAAAACTGAACATCCAAGCTGAAAACCCACTGAAATGCAATCCTCTCGACCTCCCCTTGCTGGAAACACTTTCTCCTTTGCAAAATCACACAAAAAATGATTAAATAGGCTCAAACTCTCTCACAACTCACTCAAGATCAACAGGGTATCTTTCTCTGGACTGGGAGTCGCAAATGAAGGCTATAAGGTCCTTTAAATAGGGCACATACCCGGGGATTTAGGGTTTCAGTCGTCAGCACGGACTCGTCAAGTTCACCCTTACCGACTCGTCGAGTCCCTTCATTTATCTAGTCAGCGAATCGCGATCCTACTCGACGAGTCTAGGTGTCAACTCATCGAGTGCCTCTCTTAACTCCAAAATAAATGATCAAATATAATACCTGGAAATCCGGATGTTACAATTCTCCCCCACTAGAATCAGACTTCGCCCAAGAAGTCTTACTCTGTAAACAACTATGGATGTTGCTCATGTATCTCCAACTCCGGCTCCCAAGTCAGCTCGGACCCTCTTCGATGTTGCCACTGGACCTACACCAGGGACACCTCCTTGTTCCTCAAAACCTTGATCTTCCGATCCATAATCGCAACTGGCCTCTCAACATAATTCAGGCTGGTATCCACCTGAATATCCTCCAATGGTACCACCGTCGACTCGTCAGCTGTACACTTCCTCAACTGAGACACGTGGATGGTATCATGGATCTGGCTCAACTCCGCAGGTAGCTCCAGACGATATGCTACCCTGCCTACCCTCGCACTCACTCTAAACGGACCGATGTACCGGGGCCCCACCTTGCCCCTCTTCCTGAATCGGATCACTCCTTTCCAAGGAGATACCTTCAGGAGTACGAAATCCCCTACCTGAAACTCAAGCTCGGATCATCGAATATCCGCATAACTCTTCTGGCGACTCTGAGCTATCAACAACCTATGTCTGACCTGCTGTACCTGCTCAGTCTTCTGAAGCACTATCTCAGTGCTTCCCATCACTCGTTGCCCGACCTCTCCCTAGCATATGGGAGTCCGACACCTCCTCCCGTACAACAACTTAAAGGGAGGCATGTTGATACTCGAATGGTGGCTGTTGTTATAAGAAAACTTAGCCAACGACAAGTATGAGTCCCACCATCATCCGAGGTCCAACACACATGCTCGCAGCATGTCTTCGAGCGTCTGAATCGTCCGCTCACTCTGACCGTCCGTCTGTAGGTGGTAGGCGGTACTAAAATGCAGTCTCATACCCAACTCCTCTGGAATTTCTTCCAGAATCTGGAAGTGAAATGTACATCTCGATCTGACATGATCGAAATCGGTACACCATGCCGTGATACCACCTCTTTCACATATAACTCTGCCAGCCTCTCAACAGAAGAGCTCTCACTAATTGCAAGAAAGTGAGCGCTCTTCGTCAGCCGGTCAACAATAACCCAAATTACATTGACACCCCTCACAGTCCTCGGAAATTTGGTGATAAAATCCATGGAAATATGTTCCCACTTCCACTCGGGAAACTCCAGTGGCTGTAACTTGCCATGCGGACGCTGGTGCTCGGCCTTCACCCTGCGATGGGTCAAGCACCTCTCTACGAACCACACGACATCCCTCTTCATACAGGGCCACCAATACTCCCTCTTCAGGTCCAAATACATCTTAGTGGCCCCGGGATGGATCGAGAACCTCGATCCATGCGCCTCCTCTATCAGAATGGTACGTACCCCGCCTTCAAACGGCACCCAAATCCAACCCTGAAAGGTCATAAGCCCACGGCTATCGGCAACGAACTCCGATATCTGGCCGACCACCCGCTCTCTTTTGCGGTTCTCCCGTCTCATGGCCTCTACCTGGGCCTCCCGAATGGTGTCCAACATCGAATTCATCACTATCAATCTCAAACAAACATCTCGTATCGGGGCACTCTCCGCCCTGCGACTTAGGGCATCTGCTACAACATTAGCCTTGCCTGGGCGGTACAGGATCTCACACTCATAATCCTTTACCACATCCAACCATCTCCTCTGGCGGATATTAAGGTTGGGCTGATCTATTAGATACTTCAAGCTCTTGTGATCCATGTATATGGTACACCGGACCCCATATAAATAGTGACGCCAGATCTTGAGGGCGAACACCACGGCCTCCAACTCCAGATCGTGAGTGGGATATCTCGTCTCATGAGGCTTCAACTGCCTCGATGCGTATGCTATCACATGACCTCTCTGCATCAGCACCGCACCAAATCCTAATATCGACGCATCACAATACACCACAAAATCCTGCATCTCCTCCGGAAGGGCTAATACTGGGGCTTCGCATAATCTCTGGCAAAGTGTCTCGAATGAGGTCTGCTGCTCTAGGCCCTAACTGAATGTTATGCCCTTCCGGGTCAACCTGGTGAGAGTAACAACAATCTTGGAGAAATCTTTGCTAGATCTCTGATAATAGCCGACCAACCCCAGAAAACTCCTGATCTCTGAGGGGGATCTCGACACCTCCCAACTCATCAGCACCTCAATCTTGTCCGGATCGACCAGTATCCCGTTCTGGTTAATGGGATGCCCCAGGAACTGGACCTCTCATAACCAAAAATCACACTTGGAGAATTTGGCATAAAGCCTCTCCGATCTCAGGACTCCAAGGATCTCCCTCAAATGCTCCTCATGCTGCTCTCTAGATCTTTAATACACCAATATATCATTGATGAACACGATCACTGAATGATCCACCATCGGCTTGCACACTCTGTTCATGAGATCCATGAATGCCGCTGGTGCATTGGTGAGCCCGAAAGCCATCACCACGAACTCGTAATGCCCATAACGAGTCCTGAATGATGTCTTCTGGATATCCTCATCGCGCACTCTCATCTGATGATATCCAGATCTCAGATCAATCTTTGAGAACCAAGACGCTCCCTGTAACTGATCAAACAAATCGTCGATCCTTGGCAAAGGGTAACGGTTCTTGACCGTCAACTTGTTCAACTCCCGGTAATCAATGCACATCCGGTGCAAACCATCCTTTTTCTTGACAAAAAGGATCGATGCACCCTACGGCAAGCTACTCGGTCGATTAAACCACTTCCCCAGCAGCTCCTAAAGCTGCGAGGATAACTCCTGCATCTCTGGAGGCGTAGGGCGATAGGGCGCCTTGGCGATAGGCGCTGCCCCCGGATCCAAATCGATATGGAACTCTACCTGCCTCTCGGGAGGCATACCCGACAACTCCTCGGGGAGAACATCCAGGAACTCACACACTATCGGAACCTTATCAACTAATCTCGGTCTCTCTGCATCACTCCTTGTATCCATTACATCAGCCACAATCCCACTACAACCCTGCTATAAACTCTGCCTTGCTCTGGCAGCCGAACAAAACACTGACCCGGAACGGGTACCCTCGTCGTACATCATAAGAACTCCCCCACTAGTGTCTCGTATGGTTACCAGCTGTTGCTCGCAGTCGATAACCGCTCCAAATCTTCTCAACCAGTCCATGCCCACGATAAAACAAACATCCCCCATCGCAATCGGAAACTCAACTCCGAGGATCTCAAATACACATCCCCGAATCACATCGGCGGCATACACCGCTCGGTCATCAGCTATGGAAACTCGTAGAGGTCGACTCAACGCGTCTCGATGAATACTGATGTGCTGACTAAAGGCTAATGACACAAAAGATCGACTCTCACCCGAATCAAATAACACCAAGGCAGGCACGGAACTCATAAGAAAAGTACCTACGCATATCATAATATAAGCACAATATCTCAAACATCATAAAAAATACATGAAAGAATGCATACCAGCCACAACATCGGGCGCTGCGCATACCTCCTCCGCGGTCAAATGGAAGGCTCTCCCTCGTGCATTTGGTGCCTCGGCCTTCATCGGCCGACTCTCGGTTGCTTGAAGAACAGAAGGGGCAGATCCGTACGATGCTCCCTATGCTGATCCCCGCAGTTGCGGACACTCGGCCTTCCGGTGTCCGGTCTCGTTACAGTGAAAACAGACTGCAAACACCTTGGGGCAATCCTTGGCCATATGCCCCTCATTGCCATACTTGTGGCAAGACCCTTCTCTACACACTCCCTCGTGACCCTTGTTGCACTTGCCACAAATGCGACCCTTCAAGTTCCTTGATCTCGAATCGGCGGGATTGGCCCATTTGGCTGCCGGCTGGGACTGAGCTGGTCGTCGATCCCTCCCCTGAGTCTCCGCCTCTTCCCTAGCCTGAGTCTCCAGCTTTATCTACCTCTTCCGAGCATTTTCCTGGAGCTCGGAAAATGTTCTGTACGTCGAGTTCGCCACGAACTCTCGTATGTCTCTCCTCAAAATACTCAAATACCGACTCATACGTGCTTGCTCGGTAGACATGTGCTCAGGGCAAAACATCTCCCTCTCATGGAACATCCTAGTGATCACAGTAACAGACTCAGTACCCTGCTTGAGGGTGAGAAACTCCCGGGCCAAACGTTCCTTCTCCACCAGGGGAACGTACTCATCATGGAATATAGCGGTGAACCTCTCCCAGTTCACCGCTGAAAGCTCAGCATACGAAAAGTGCGCCATCACAAACTTCCACTAGTCCTTCGCTCCTAAGCGAAGCTGGTTCAGCTCGAACTGTACCCTCAAATGATCTGAGCATGAGCACGTATAGAAGCATCCCTCAATATCAGAAACCCATCTTATTGCAGCAATCGGATCCTGCGTCCCATCAAACTCTGGTGGCTTCGTGTTGCTGAACTCCCGGAACTACAACGAATCACCACCCTAAGGTCTGGCAGCATCAACAGTTGCGGTAGCTGCAGCGGCTACAGCCTCAGCAACTGTTGCGTATCTCTCATCAAAAGTCTCAATCAGCGTGGTCTTAATAGACCCGAACATCTCTGGGATCTCTACGCGAATAGCCACTACCACCTCCTCATGGATCATCTGGCGGAGCTCCTCATCACTCACCCCGCTGGTCTCTGGTCTGTGGCGTGTCTTAACCATGATGTCTCTAAAATACAACATAAAAATATCAAAGACTCGCTCGAGCATACTCGCACTCGATAACTCAACCCTACACGTTCCCTGGTACCCCAAGGATTCTTACTTGGGCTGCGCACTGCTTCGGTGTCTTCAGTAGTACGGAACCAATACTACCGTCCACTCCGCATCAGTATTCACCCCGAGTCCTCCTCCTAGGATTCCAAATCCGAAGTACTCTACTCTCACTATGCATAGTCTACTCTCTAGCAGATCTCTCATAAGCTCCTCGCTGCTATCTACTCACTCTCAAGCATCTCCTAGCAGCAAAACCCCTAGACTAAGGCATCACAAATCAGGCCACTCTAGTCCTAATAAGAATACCTAGCCTACTATAGCATGCATAACATATTATCTCATATCTCATAACACATAATATAAGGGTATTTTGGGAAATCACCGTCTGGGCGCTGGCTGATCGTACACACTGCTTTGCTCTGCTCTTTTCAAAACCTTTTTACTCTTTTTAGAATAATTTTGTTTCATTTCGAAAAATTCCTCAAATCCTCAGTTTAACTTCAAATGCGCTCAAAGGTGCATCCGAATCCCTCAAACCATGGCTCTGATACCAACTTGTAACACCGTAATTTTTCAAAACAATTTTTCACATTTAAAAAAAAAACATACTTTCATTTATAAATATTATAAAAATCTCATGGTATCACTGGTACCTGAAACAAATAGCACAACACTGTAAGCATAAATTCTTAGTGAGTTTCCCAAAATACCACATATAACACATAATAGCCACTCGGGGCTATAACTCAGTGGGCCCTATGGCCCTAACTCTGTGGACCCTCTGGTCCTAACTCTGTGGACCCTCTGGTCCTAACTCTGTGGACCTTCCGGTCCTAACTCTGTAAACTCTGATATACACACAACATAAATCACATAGAAATAATGCGGTGCAACACATCACATAAATGGCATAAAAGACACTCTATCACATAACTCTAATTACCACTCAAGGTAAACTATAGAGAGAAGACTCACCTCAAGAAATTTCGAAGAATCTCAAACTCGGAAATACTGAACTAGTCTCCGCCTAATCACATAAATAATTACTCTAATCAATATAACTTTCAAAGGCTAGACTAATTCCCCTCTAATTTCTCTAAGAAGGGTAAAAGACCATTCTACGCCTATAATGACTCAAAAGTCCATGCATTGACTAATCCTTAAAAGTCAACGAAGTCAACGGTCAAACTTTGACCAGACTCGTCGAGTGCACTCGGGTGACTCAGCGAGTCCATACTGGTCCTCTGAATCCTTCTAAGCCTCACTTGGCACGACGAATCGTGGGGCAACCCCGACTCAACTCGTCGAGTCCACTTATGAACTCGGGGAGTTGCTCCCATGACAACACTCATCTGACCTCCTGAGGTCAGATCTGCTTCTCTAATCTATAGATCTGACTTCTCCATGTACAATAACCACGTAAAGGTTGAATCTTGCTACACATGCATAGCACCCAAGACTTATTTTGGTGAAATCCCTTCTAATATGGCAACCTATGTCCATTTTCTCCATAGAACCACAAAAAGCAGAATGGTTCAGGCTCTCTGGACCTCAAAATGTCCATATCTAGAGTGTAGCACTCAATGGGACACTATACTCAACTAAACAAGCCATAAAAGGGTATAGAAAACCCTAAATTCAATGCCCTTGAGCAAAACAGAAGAATAGGATCGAATAGCTACCTCAAAACTGAAGATCCAAGCTGAAAACCCACTAAAATGCAATCCTCTTGACCTCCCGTTGCTGGAAACACTTACTCCTTTGCGAAATCACACCAAAAATGATCAAAGAGGCTCAAACTCTCTCACAAATCGCTCAAGATCAATAGGGTATCTCTCTCTGGACTGGTAGCCGCAAATGAGGGCTATAAGGTCCTTTAAATAGGGCACATACCCGGGGATTTAGGGTTTCAGTCGTCAGCACGGACTCATCGAGTCCACCCTTACCGACTCATCGAGTCCCTTCATTTATCCAGTCAGAGAATCGCGATCCTACTCGATGAGTCTAGGCGTCAACTCGTCGAGGCCCTCTCTTAACTCCAAAATAAATGATCAAATATAATACCTGGAAATTCGGATGTTATAATAATACTCTGAAATAAAGTAGATCTAAGCTTATGGAGACCTTTTGCTCATAAAGTCTCCACCTTGGGACCAAAAACCCTAAAAATTGGTCCATGAAGCACAAATCAACAATAACAAGGAAAGCTCTGAGCTTTTTACCTCCAAGTGAAGCTCCTCCCTATGTAGAACTCAAATCCAAGCTTGCACTCGAACTTGTAGCCTTCACAAGAACCTCCTCTTCTTCTTCACTAACACACAAAGGCACTTTTAGTTCACGAGCACTCACACACAAGCATAGAACGAAGGTTGGCTCTCTTTTAGGGTTTCACTCTCTCAAATGGTGGATGAGGATAAGGCCATAGCTTTCTTTATATAGGGCTCGAGTCTCATTTAGGGTTTTGAGTCTGGACCCGCTACGCCCAACGTAGCCTAAGGTACGACCAGCATACCGGGTGGAGTCCACATCCAAAACATGTCCATAAGTACGCGCAGCGTACTCATTCCATGATCTACTTTTAAGGGCTAAACAAGACAACTTAGAAAGAAGGAAGGGTTAAATAGATATACCTGAATTTGGGGATGTTACATCCTTCTTTCCAGTCATGTGTCGAGAGGAACCACTATCAATATACCATTTATCATCATTTTGCTCGTTACACAAAACCTGCAGTTAATGAAAGAATTTAGGTACCCAAGGTTGTTTGGGACCTTGGTTACTATCTTTGAAAACCGAGTGAAATGAAGAACCTAGAAGCCAATCACGAACTTTTGATTTGAAAATATAAATTAATTCGACATCATTAGGTAAAGGAGCATAAACATAAGTGTTCGAAGGTTTAGGATTGTCACAGACTTTCGCCTATTTGTTCGCAGTTTGTTTCTCAACATTTCTGTCTTTTGAAACTGATTTCCATGTTTTCACAGAAATATTTTATTCTTTTGAGGATAAACTTTTGTTTGAAGAATCATTCACATATCTCTCATAAGCTTCTCGAATTTGTTGTTGGGAAAGTTTTTGAGTTTGAAACATCTTTCCTTTCCCTTCAAGCCAATGGTCGGTATTCTTCACAATTCCATAAGCATATCTATCATCAGGAATTTTATCAAATTCGGCAATTGTTTTCTCACAATCATAAGAAATGTTATCAACCTTCTTTTTCTCGTAAGCTAGAAAAGGTAATAACTTCCTATGTTGTTCCTTTCTTATATCAGATGAATGATGCAAAGCAGTTAATTTCGCATAGAGTCTTTTCGCAGAATTACAGTATATGTTTCTTTGAGCAAACAATAATTTTACTTCACTAATCAATGAATCCCTATCACACATTATATTTGTAATCTGTAACTCTAGACATTATATTTTTTTCTTAAAATCTAACTACTTCTTAACCTCAAGCAACTGAGAAGTTGATTTCTTAGCCTCGTTACTAGTAGAGATAACCAAAGTATCAAAATAAGCAACAGTATCATCAAAAGCAATTAGTTCAGAATCATATGTACTTAAATGAATATTAAAATATTGAAGAATAGAATGTACCTTTGTTGTCATGGGTGATTTATCTCCTGATTTTGTCATGATGCAATGAACAGTCACCAATTCAGCTTCTTCCTCTTCAAACTGTGCGAACATGGCCCCATGCGTTGGATTACGCATCTCTTCATCATCAGATCCTAAAGACCATATCTCATAAGTGCCATCTTCCTCACCTTCACCTCTCGCTACCAACGACATTCCTTTCGCTTTTGCATGAACCTCTTCTAAACGTTCCACATAGTGTGCTTCATCCTTGACTTTATTCTTCTTTTCATCTTTCTTACGAAGCGTACAATCACTCGCCATATGATTAGCTCTGTGGCAGTAGTGGCAATCAATTCCTGAATCTCCTTTAAGTTTCTTCTCAACTTTCTGTTCTTCCTCTTTAACATCACTTTTCTTTTTCTCTTCTCGTCCTGCTTTTTCCACGAACTTTCCTTTTCCCTCACCAATTTTCACCTTTGAACTAAAGGGTTTCTTGAAAAATTTCTTTACACTATTATTCGAGTAAAATGCAACAGCTTAATCGTCTGAATTAACGAAAAATCCTTCACTATCAGAATCTTCCTTTTCGACTGACTCATTCTCATTAACTTTCGACATCAAAGCTAATGGTCCTCCAAGACTAATTTTCGATTCATCATCAATTTCATTTACTTCTCCTTCATGAGTTTTTATTAGATTGTACAAGTCATTAAGTGTTGAAGTATTGAAACTCTGCTGAGTTTTCACCATCAATGTCACATTCCTCCATTCTTTTCGTAAGCCCATGATGAACGTCAAATTGAACTCCATGGTTGTTCGAGTAATTCCATGGCGAATATATTTGTAGATTAATTCATTCAAACGATCATAGTAATCTTCTATCGATTCACCATCCTTCTATTTGAATTCTTTCAATTCAATCAAACAGTGTTTAACTAAATTGATCTTAGTCTTTTCGCTTCTTTGAAATTTTCTTTGAGATTGTTCCAGATGTCTTTTGCAGTTGTACAACTTACACAACAGGAGGCAATGCACCACGTAATTCTCTCATACATCTTTTCTCAAGTTTCTTCAGCCTATCAGATTGATCAGTAACACTTGAAGTCATAGATGAAGATCCAATTGCTTGAACATTAGGTGCAGGAGTACCATTTCTAGTAATACATCACCAGAGCTCCTCATCCATCCCGTTTAAGTAGTCTTGCATGAGATCAACCCACTGATCATAGTATTCAAGTATGAGCATAGGAATCTTAGTTGAAGATCCTAGCAGATGAGAATAGGATGTCATTGAGTTCAGGTTGAAATTAGCCATGAAAGTACGGATGAGTTTTTCAGAAAAACTTAAAGTTTTTGAAAACAAATAGATGAAACGATTAGAGATTTCAAACAGAACACTCGATTCAACAAAATCAGTTGCAGAATCGAATCACAACTGTAGATCAATAACGATTTTAAAAACAAAAGGTGCATAAATTTTTGAATCTAGAAATTCATTCAAAACCTTTTGATTCAGAATGAAAATCAGATCATAAAGATATGATTCTTGCTCTGATACCAATTGATGAAGTATTGAATCGAGTAATGAACGTAGAATCAGAGTAACGATAATTAAGAACACCGAGAGTAAATAAGATCTGGTTTCAGCTCAATTACGCTTCAAGATTACAAAGAGTGAATAGACAAGACAGACTCCCAAAAACTCTTATATAACTCTAAGTAACTCCCCTATTTATAGGAGAACAATAAATCATACAAAAAATTACAAAGGAGTAGACATTCAGTTTCGACATAAACTGCCTTTGTAAAATAACATTACAATTTCGACATCTTACAACCTAACTTCGACCTTAACAACAATGTGTCGGTAAATGATTTTTTTTTCATGAGATTAAATACTAATGTGACCGATATTCGATATATAGTAAAAAAGTTTGAGGAATATTATGGAGGTGAAGAAGTTTCTTTAAGTCGTTCTAATACGATTCATGAAAATCATGTTATCTATAAATCAATTTGGAGACTTCAGAAGCATGCCCGTCGAAGAGGTTAAGGGGCATCTTAAGAAAACCCATGAAGAGAGACTTAGAGGGTATGGAGAACGAGAAGAAGGGCTTTCTCTATTTTTCATGCATATCGAGTGGGTATCTTGAAAGAAGCATATCGATAAGGGAAGCCTGCCAAACACATCGACAAACACTTCAAGGTAAGTGAAGGATATACATGAAGATGTCAAGGTCGTGGAGGATATGAAGGACTAGGTGAAGGTTGTGGTCGTGACTGAGAATGTGGTCGGGAGTTCAATGCAATATAGATTAACCATACCCCCCTAAGGATAAAAAAAAATTCTTGTGAAAAATTGGTCATTATGCATCAGAGGGACCAAATAAAAATCAAGGTGAGGAAGTAAATCTGACTCAAACCAATGACGAAGAAGAGACCACTTTGATGGTGGCAATATCACAAGAAGGCATACCCGGTAATATATCTTTAGAAGAAAAGATGTGCCTTAGAGTTCTTACCTCAGTGTAAAGTTGAGTCGAGTCCGAGGTATGGTATCTTGAAAAGGGTGCTAGCAACCACATGATGGGAGAAAAATCTATGTTTCATAAAATAGATGTGAAGGTGACGGGTCGCACTCGGTTGAAAGATGGGTAAAAGATTGACACTGAAGGAAAAGGTTTGATCTTATTTGATTGTAAAAGCAGAGAACAAAAGTTACTTAACAAGGTATATCACATTCATATACTTAAAAATAATATCATAAGTCTTAGGTAACTAACCAAAGATAGGTATCCAGTTGAAATGGATGATTATATTTTACGAGTATTTCACAACAATAACATGCTATATTTAAAAGCAAAGAGATAATCTAACAGACTAAGATGTTTTAAGGACATAAAGACCAATATGTTTGTTATCAATCTGTGATGATCCCAGTTGGTTGAGGCATGCAAGATTTCAACGTTTCAATTTTTATGCCTTGAAAGATTTTAGTGTTTGGCACATGTAAAAGTTTTAGGCCTGTGTCTAAAGAAGTTAGATGAACGAAATGAGAAAATAGCTTATCTTAGGGGTAAAGAAGGTGAAAGGGACATCAATTTTTCATGTTGGATTGAGGTGTCTAAACTTATAACAAAATTTGTATAAACTTTCAAATAGAAGAAAAGTATTTTTTGAGTTGCCCTCTAACCATAAATAGCTAGAAATGATATTAGGAGAGGGGGGAGAGACGGAGAGAGAGAAAGAGAGAGAGAGAGAGAGAGAGAGAGAGAGAGAGAGAAATAATTTTTTAATATATTATATGATTAATCTATTAATTAGGAATAGATAATTGATATGTTAATTAGTTACGTGATTAACAAATTAACATGAGATCAATAGTTAAATAATATATTTAATAATTTATATGGTTAATAAATTAATAAGAAATCAATTAGATTTAATTAATTATCCATTTGAATTAACCAGGAATTAATTTGGGATTAACTGAAATTAATAAAATGTGTAAGCGGTGAATTGTAATTGTTTAGTAGTTGAACAAAAAAAGTAATTCTAGAACCCTCCATGGTATGGAAGGTTTTGGAGGGGTTTTTAGGGTTTCTAGAAGCTTTTTAGTTGCCGATAAAGAAATGATTTGATTTGGAATTAAATATATTATTTAATCAATTCAAATCTTGCTTGAGCTGAAAGTTACATAAACTATAAATAGGACCCCTTGGCTCATTATTTTCGTTCATACCTTTACCTACAAGATTAGGAATTAAATTTCTATCCCTAATCTCTCCTCTCTATCATCTTCATTCTAGGGTTTCTAGGGTTTTAGGTACAAACCATTAGAGACACTAAAAATTTGGTGCTTAGTTTCCAAGGTTTTTAAGAAGGATATTTGTGTGATTATTTGCTATAATAATCAAGAGGTATGTAAACTCTAACTCTATGTAAAGTTCGATTATTATAGAGTTTTCCTAGGGTTCTTGATATTCATGGTTATTGCTATCAATAGAGAAAACATAGATCCAAATAGGTTGCATGTGAACTTAAGAGTTAAGTAATTTTCCACTTCATGCATAGATTTATAAACTATAAAACCCAAAAGTGGTATTGTAGCTTAGATGTTTTTCTATTGATTATGCATAACAGTAAATGGATCAAATTTAGGGTTTAAAGAAATTAAACCCTATAGCCTTGAAATTTCGACTTGGCTAGGGTTTCATGAAACTCTAGCCTCCACCCATTATTTTCGAAAATGCTAGGGTTCCCTTGGGGTTTTCTAGTTTCCTAAGTTATTGTTTTAAAAGCCTTAAAATTTGAATAATAAAAATTGGATAACCCTAAACCCTAATTTCAAAAAGTAGAAGAGTTTTAGATTATGTCTAAATTTGAATTATTTTATTAATTGTTTAATAGAAAATAATTATTTAATCCCTAAATGATTTAAATTAATTTAATTAAAAGATTAAGATTAAATCATAATTGGTTTAAATTTAATTAAGTTAAAAGTTTAATTTAGATAATTAAAAGTTTAAACCTTGTATTTGAAATGCTTTAAAATACACCTCATATATATATATATATATATATATATATATATATATATATATATATATATATATATATATATATATATATATATGGAAAATGATTTAAAAAGGTAACGAAGTTTCATAAATATAGAAAAAAAACTGTTAGAACTAAGTTCTATTAGGATCGACAGATTCTATGCTGACGAAACAATTAAGAATGTAATTAAGAATGCAAGAATGGATTTAAATGTGTCGTATGATTAAGAGTCAACACCTTAGAAGAGCTCGATTAAGAACTTCGACTGTAGAGATGCTTAGGTTTACAAAACAATAAATTATAATCACGACCACTTTTAATGCATACATGCATGCATTATATATATATAGTAAAACCCTACTAGAAAATCACGGATGGACAGGCCCAATCCGGATACAAAACATAAGCCCATGATGCAACATAACTAGACTCTACAATCTCCCCCTTTGCGTCAATGGAGCCGAAAGCTCACTTTGGTTGAGCTGCAGTAGACTTCTTGATTTTCTTGAACACCCTCGGTATGATTGCCAAAAGATGATGACGAAATGTAATGTACCACCGAAGCATGTCTGTGAAATTCTTCTTGTCTGCTTCTGAGTTCTGCTTGCACCGATGGATAATATTGGTAATGTACTCCAAGCAGTCGGTTGAGAATAAGTGTTTATCAGCAAGAGCGAACAAAAAGCGATTGCCTTCACCTCTTGTGAACATCACAGTAAGATGTGTAGAATCGATTTGGCCCATCTTCATATTGTTCACATCACTTGGTTTCGGTGTAGGCTTGACAGTCAGTTTCTTGTTCATCACTTTAGCTATCTACTGATCAATAGCAGCAACCTCATGGATGTAAGAGGCCAACATCCTCTTCAAATGATCTAGTATCGGCTCATATTATTTTGGATTTGTGAGCAGAATGTTAAACAACATAATCCAGTCATGAGGATTTAGATTTGGAAGATATGCCAGGGAAATAATCGACACCGAGTTTGCTGATCCTCGTGTGCTTTTGAAGTTATCATTTGCAAATTTCCCAGTAGGTGTAGGTTTCAGTACCTTGACAGTAACTATCTTCTATGCGCCCTATTTCAAGTACTACGGTTGACCATACTGCAGATAAAAGTCGATAAGCTCTCGATCAACTTTAGGATGAGGGAAAGGAACTTATACAGTCGAATCAAAGCAATGAAACATGAATGCCTTTCGTGTTATCGGCATGTCTAACTGTGAATCCTTGGAATTGTCACAATCAAAAGAAGCGACAGGTTCCAACCAGTAAATGCTCGGAATCTCTATAGCCTCATTGATAAGTGTTTCTATAGTCTAGAGGGGAAACAAGGCCTTCTTGCAGTTTAGGGCTTCTTCTTCTTCCTTGTTCCTCCTTTCCCTTTCCTTAGCCTCCTTAGCAGCCTGAAGAGTTTCATCTATCTCCTTATTCTTTTTCTTTCGGTTCAGGATCTCAGATATAGTTTCTTGATCTTCATTATCCTCATCATTTTCTCCAATAAGACGCCTTTTCCTTTCTTTGACACTAGAACCCAAAGCTAAATTATCCTTCGGTTCGGTTGTAAGTTAGACTTTCGGTTGAGGAGATTCAACTTCAGTCTTCATAGTAACCTTCGGTTGAGCATCCTCTCCCCCTTTTTTTGGAGATATGAACCTCTCCGAAACACCCTTCATCTCATGCAACAATGCAAGGGCAGGAAGAAGTTTAGAAGTAAGATGATTCCTGATAGTCAAAGTGAGGATAGGATCATGAGCACCAAGGAGACTAGTCAGCATATCCTTGACATCCCCAACACAACTTCGTAAGACAGTTCTCTCCGTCTTTAACAAAGAAATCTCCTTTTCTGCTTGAGCTAGATGTACCTTCTGAACTTCAATAGTGGAGGCTTGGCGTGCGATTTCTTGCTTTAGAGCACTCTCCTTAGCTAAATCAGCATGAAGAGAGTCAAGCCGAGAAGTCACAGAACTGATAAGTGAGGCGTTCTCTGCTTGTATTGAAGAACGAACAACCTCAAATTTTGTATGCTCCTATTGGATAGACTTGCATAAGGAATCCACAGAGGCATTCACCTTGGCTACATTGGAAACAACATGCCCTTTGAGTGACTCAGGAAAAATCTGAGTACTTTGAACAATTTCTGCAACTGTAGTAGTGGCCTTCATACAACAAGAAGTAGACTCATTAACAACCTTGGTAGATTTATTAATAGAGTTAGTGTATTGCTCAAGAGCAGTATCCAGGAAAGCTTTGAGTACAACATCACTATAGGACTTGTTGGCGTTAAGTAGGTTATCAAGTTTCTCGTCAATGCTCTGCAATTGTTTGCGTGTTACTGGATCATCATCATCATCATCTGTAGGAAGTCGATAGGGACTGCAGAAGATTGAATCAAACTCGTCATTAGCACCACCGAGAGTGGAACCAGAATCGGTTGAAGGTGACGGAGAAAGTGGTTTAGATGTAACTGGAGGTTCTTTTTCATTAATCGCCCCCGTATCAGATACATTGACTCCTACTGTTGGTTGTGGGATAGTTGTGGAAGTTGACTGGGAAATAATGGGAGTGGGGATTGGTGTTGTAGAAATGGGAATAGTAGAAACTAGAGGCGGTGGTGGAACATAAGTTGTTTGTTGAGATGTAATAGGTGGGGGAACTGGAGTAACCGAAATAGGAACGGTCTGTTTCGGTGATGGAGGTGGTGTTGGAAGTTTTTCATGAGGAGGTTCGGTTGGAGAGGGGGATCGGGGAGGAGTGTTGCCTCTCGGTGATACATGGTGAACTTCATCTTCAACATCCTCCTCATCGTTTTCTGAACTGGAAGGAGAGGGACTCTTGGAATTTTTCGCCATCTTCTTGATCTTCTTTGACTTAGAAGAATCCCCTTTCTCAGACTTTCGCTTCTTCAACTTTGACTTATCATCGTCTCCTGTCCCTTTCTTGGTTGTAGCCCTTTTTCCTCGGTTTCTAGGCTTATCGACAGCATCCAAGGAAGCCTGCTGATCAGAAGATAAGACTCTTGGTGCCTTGGGAGGAATTTTGCGATATTCAGCAATGAGCTTACTCTCAGCTGAAACATACCTGTACATGGTTTCAGAAATAGAGCCATTGTGAGGGAACTTCGTAGGATCAGAAATTATGATCTTCTTGGTGTGAAACATAGCCACAGAAGCTACTAAGGCATCCTTCATAACCGGAACTTGCAGAGTATCAATTTCCCTTCATGTAATGAGAGTCCGAAATCTACCACACGAAACTTATGAGTGCCTCGTTGAAGTGTTGAGACTTTGCACCACCTATGACCAGATAATCGACCCATAGTCGAGATTGATACCATTATAAAGGCCATATAAAAGGGTCAGAAAACCCTTGCTAGTACCATCAGACCCACCACTCCTCTCCGCCAAACTCTTGATGAGAAGAGTACGCAATCCATTCCACTTGGGCGGCAAGCATGACTTTTTGACCTTTGTAATAGTGGTAAGTACGTCAGTGTAGCCCATCTCGTAGAGCATTGAGAAAATTTGGGTAGTGGTGATGAAGTCTGGTGAGATCACAGACGAATCCACAGAAAGTTGCAATAGGGAACAAAATCTCCCTTTAGAAATCAAAGCCTTGTGAGAGAAGATTTGGAAGTCGATCCTCTCCTTGTTCTTATCATACGAGGCGGTAGTGTAGACTTGTGATAGGAGGGAAATTGGAACCGACTCCACCTGTGTTAGGGCTAGAACAAGAGGTGAATACTTCAAACACTCAACCACTTGCAGCATCTACGAGTCATACAGAATAGGTTTGAGTTCGATGATCATGTTTTGGTTTGCCTTGATAGAGATCAATGTGGACGAAGCAGTTTGATCGTGAGCTGATGATGAAGTTGCCATTGATGAGTGAAGAATGAAGATGAACAAGTTCAAATCGCCGTGTATATAGAGAGAATTTGTTGCAGGTAAAAGAGACAAATAGAATTAGAAACCCTTTATATACTGTTTCCAATAGAGAGAAAGAATCATCATGATATTGATAAGATCACTGAAACATCGCCTGAAAAAGTGCGAAGTGACAGGGTGGTATCTCCTAGGTATACGTCAGCACACGTGGGTTTAGGGACTGTTGAAATTCACGTGCCCAAAAGCTTATCCTTAATTCGTCGTTTGAAATTCAATGTCGCTCCAAAACATAGGATAATATATGTTGCTCCATAAGATAAACAACAATTGAACCAATATCAACAAGAATGTTAGAAAATAACAAAATTTTCATGCAATAGGGTGACAAAAGATAAAGAAATAAAGAAAAACGTGTATAAGATGTAAGTGATGTCTATTAGAAGACATAAAGCAAATGATTCCGCGCAAAAATCGCTTCTTTCAAAGTCAAGAGAGACTTAAAGTGCTTGTTTGGTTTCCCATGAAGATACGATCAATTGTTTGTAGAGAAACATTGAAAGGCTTCTTTTAAATTATAGGCTATGGGAAGCTTATATTCAACTGAACGTCAATTCTTAACATAAGACCGAACGTTGGAAGAAGTACTTGTGAGACCATTGTGGTCTATTAAACAAGTAGGTTGGATATAATTTATAGTGACTTAAGATGTGATAGAAATCTCAAAAACAAATAAGTTGGATCTATTTGGGGAGAAAAGCCTTGGTGTTAGACAATTTCATAAAAGACCACTCAAAAATAAATAGAGATTTCATTAGATAACAAGTAAGATCTTGAATATAATGATTCACCATCAATTCTTTGTAGGTGTTGGATATTGGGTTTTACTTAGCACGTGGTGTACGGATCTAAGATCAAAAACATTGATTTTGTGCAACCATAAACCTTAGTGGTAAAGACCGAAAGTCTCGAGGGTTACAATGGTGAACTGAAAGATAATGGAGAATGTAAGGAGGAGGGTTAAAGAACCGAAAGTACCTCTGCTATATTATCATGAATAAGTAGAAAACTCTTCAGTCATTTGAGAAGAGTAAGGTAGCTCTGAACTAGAATTAATTTTATCAGCCTTATTGGGAAGAAACGATAGGTATAGATCGAATCATTAAGGCATTGATCTTAGTCGCAGATGCTTTGGTCAACATGCAGCAGCATGCTTCTAGGGACCCTTAACTAGTTCAAATGAAAATAATATTACCTTCCTTAGCTCCAAATTTTGTTGCACTGGTATACTTGGGACCTAATTAAAAGAACAAAAAAAATAAGCACACCACACAAACAAAACAAACAAATGAAATTATTTTGTAGTTTTGAGATTTTCTGAAAAAAAAAAAACAGAAAAAGAAAATATTTTTGGATTTTTGAAATTTTCTGAAAAGTAAGAAAAACAGAAAAAGAAAATATTTTTGGATTTTTGAAGTTTTCTGAAAAGTAAAAGAAAAAATAGAAAGAGAGAAATAAAGTAGCACAAAACACCAAAAATAAATAAAAATATAGTTAAAAGAATAAGTAAAATGTACAATCGAAACCTTATCTTTAAAGAATGAAGCGAAATAAGCCGAGCATTCTGTTCATTTCGGTTCCAAAAGTTCCAGAGCCGAAATGGACCGAGCGTTCGGCTCATTTCGGCTCCGGAAAATTATGGATCCGAAATAGATAGAGCGTTCGGTTCATTTCGGTTCCCGAAAAATCCGGACCCGAAATAGATCGAGCGGTCGCTGTATTTCGCTTGTCTAATTTTTTGTAAGAGATATGAGGATTCGATACCGACTCTGCTTCCATCATTCCCAAGCCTTGTAAAATTTTATTGAAGCTTGCTTCAGGTAAGGCTTTAGTAAATATGTCAACCAGTTGATCAGAGGACCGACCAAAATGTACTTTCACGTTCCCATCTTCTACATGGTCCTTGATGAAATGATATCTTAGTGCAATATTCTTATTTTTTGAGTGTTGTACTGGATTGTGACATATTCTTATTGCACTTTCTGAATCACAGTAAAGAGGAATTTTTTTTCATACTCATCCCATAATCTCTTAGTTAACTTTGTATCCATATTACTTGGGGAGTACAGGATGTTGCAGCTATATACTCAGCTTCGGCTGCTGAAAGTGACACACAGGTTTGCTTCTTGGACTGCCAGCTAACAAGTTTAAGGTCAAGGAATTGGCATCCACCAGTTGTGCTCTTTCGGTCCAGACCACATCCTCCAAGATCAGCATCAGAATAAGCTTGAATAAAGAAATCCAGATCTAGCAGGATACCAGAGACCGAGAGATGAGGTTCGCTTCAGGTAACAGAAAATGTTTTTCACCGCCACCATGTGAGGTTCTCTTGGATTAGCTTGAAACCTCGCAATAACAAATAGAAAACATAATGTCCGGTCTACTAGCTATTAGATACATAAGGGGCCCTATCATTTGTCGATATGGTGTTATGTTAACAACAGGTTTTTCCAGAGAAGGTGTTAACTTAGTGTCAAATGCCATTGGAACCTTCCCTTTCGAATCTCCCGTCATACCAAATTTTGCGAGCAAGTTCTTTGTGTAAGCCTCCTGGTTGATAAATATACCTTCTGGTCCCTGTCTAATATTCAAACCAAGGATAAAATTAATCGGACCCATTGCGCTCATTTCAAATTTAGTCTCCATCAACTTCCTAAATTCAGCCGTTAAGCTAGGATTCGTGGAGCCGAAGAAGATGTGATCGACATAAATCTGAACTATCATTAGATGTTCGCCTTCTTTCTTTCGAAAGAAGGTTGGGTCAACCGAACCTTGTTTAAATTTCGACATTTTCAAAAAGCGATTTAAAGTTTCATACCAGGCCCTCGGTGCTTGCTTTAAACCATATACAACTATATCCAACACATAGCAATAATCAAGGAATTTCTTGTTCACGAATCCAGGAGGTTGCTCAACATACACTGTTTCTTCTAGTTCTCCACTCAAGAAAGCGCATTTTCCATCCATTTGGAAAACTTCGAAGTTTTTATGAGCAACATATGCCAAAAAGATTCTAACTAATTCCAACCATGGTACTGGAGCGAAGGTTTCCTCATAGTCTATCCCTTCGTCTTGGCAATATACTTTTACTACCAACCGAGCCTTGTTTCTAATGACGTTCCCCTCTTTATCCAATTTATTCCTAAAGACCCACCTCAAGCCAACCACTGAAGCATCCTTTGGTGTGGGAATCATTCTCCAAACTCGATTGCGTTCAAACTCATGAAGCTCATCTTGCATTGCTTGTACCCAATCAGAATGATCAAGTGCAACATTAACTGTTTTTGGTTCGACTTTGGAGACAAGCGAATTAAACATATAGAATTCAACTTTAGAGAATAATGCAGTTTGTTTCGTTTTCAATTGAGATCGAGTGAGAACTTTCTCAGATGATTCACCAATGATTTGTGTTTTGGGATGATCCTTGGTTCATATTACTAAAGGAGGATAATTTGGGTCATAGGCTGGATCCAACTCTGCATTTACTTCCTCTTCAAGTTTTGATTGATCATCTATGTCAGTTGTATTCTCTTTCTCCCCCTCAATTGGCGAAGTATAACCTATGTCAGGATCAGAGTTTTCATCCTCTGTGGAAGTTGGATTCTCCCCCTTGATTGGACTATTATTAGTTAGCTTTGGAGTTGTATGCTCCCCCTCGCTTGGACCTTTATGATTTGGGGATGGTATAGGATTTTCCCCCTCGAAATGCATTTCGGTTGTCTTTGGTGGTGATGAACTCTACCCCTTGAATATTGATCCGTTTTTTGGAGAGTCATTAGAGGGTTGACCGCCTGTCAATTTAGGAGGTTCACTTTCCATTTCTTTAGCAGCTTCATCTATGATCTTTTTGAGATTGTCGATTTTGTTGTCTGCTGCTTTCAGTTCTGAGTGTGCTGCTTTCTCTGGTTCATCAAATAGCTGAATAGATTCTTCAAACAAATTGGATACTGGAACCCAGACTTGTCCTGATTCAGGAAATATTTCCCCCAAGATCCTTTCGCTCCTTTGAATTTTCTTCATGTAATTATCGTCAAAGGTTACATAATATGCCTCTTCAATTCGTTTGGAGCGTTTGTTCAAAACTCTGTATGCCTTTGAGGTGAGCAAATACCCAAGAAAAATTCCCTCATCAGCTTTGACGTCAAACTTATTGCGGTTCTCTTTTGAATTAAAGATGAAACACCTGGAACCGAACACGTGGAAAAATTTAACATTGGGCTTTCGATTGCTCAGAATCTCATATGGAGTGATTGAGAATCTTTTGTTGAAAAAGGATCGGTTCTGAGTGTAACACATGATTGCAACTGCATCAGCCCAAAAGTATAATGGAAGAGAAGTGAAGCTTAGCATGGTTCTGGCTGCCACACATAGGGAACAATTTCATCTTTCAACAATCCCATTCTGTTGTGGGGTATAAGAGGCCGAGAAGTTGTGAGATATCCCCTTTTCTACCAGAAAATCCTCAAACTCTTTATTCTTGAATTCCAGCCCATTGTCGCTTCTAATTTTTCTCACCAGTTTCCTCAGTTGTACTTCCACTTGCATGATGAATGTCTTCAACTTGGGCGTCGCATCTGATTTCTGTTTAAGAAAGAAAACCCAGGTGAAGCGTGAAAAATCATCTACAATGACAAGAATGAACTTACTACCACTGAAGCTTTTGATAGCCGAAGGTCCACACAAGTCAATGTGCAGAAGTTCAAGAGCTTCAACAATCTTTGTGTTGATTCATGTAGGATTGCTCTTTCTACTTTGTTTGCCCATCTCACACGATGCACACAGGTGTTCCTTGTCGAACTTGAGAAGAGGAAGACCTCGAAAATGGTCACCAAGCACCAACTTATTAATGTCTTTGAAGTTCAAGTGCGATAGGCGTCGATGCCACAACCAGCTTTCATCAGTGTTTGCCTTTGATAGCAGGCATATAGCTGGTTTTCCTCGAATTGGGTTGAGATTTAGAGGATACATCTCTCGCTTGCGTTCAGACTTCAAGAGAACCTTTTTGGATTCCTTCTCAATTATTTCAGAGCCCTCATCATCAAATGAAACCTTCAAACCTGTTCTCACCACTAATTGTTACACACTGATGAGGTTATACTGCAATCCTTCCACATATGCTACTTTTCGAATCGAGAAGTCTCCGTTGGTTATCATACCATATCCTTTGATTTTCCCATATGAGTTATTTCCATACTTCACACATCCACCATCCTTTAGGGACCGAAACTCCCTCAACTCTTCCTTCCTTCCTGTCATGTGACGTGAGCAGCCAGTGTTTACGTACCGTTCATCATCGAACTGCTCGTCACTTATGACCTACAAATTCAAGAAGATTTAGGAACCCAAAGTTTCTTGGGTCCTTGTGAGTTTTTCACAGAAAAAGTAATTGCAGTAGAAACATCAACTAAATAAGTTCTTTTTATTAGAGTGGATTGATCTTTTCTTTTGATGGTATGCACCTTGATTTTGGTTTTATCTTATTTAAATTTTTGAGTATTCAATGGTGTGTTGTTAGATGGTTTTTGTGTTTTCTTTTGAATTTTAGGGTTACCTAACTTTTTCTTATTATTGATATCAAAATCAGAATCAAGCTTTCCTTTTCCTTTGATGTCCCTTATAGAATTGAATTTTCTTTGGGAGTTGGATGGACCGAAACTAGACTTTTGACCAAAACTTGACTTTCGGTTCTGAGTGCTGATGTTGGAACCGAAAGTAGACGATTGGTTGTTAGCCTTGACGTTTGAACCGAAACTAGACATTCAGTTCCGAGCTTTGGAATAGTAGGAATTTGGACTGAAAATTTCTTTTCTTTTTAACTTTTACTTTCCTTTGTCAATTGATTCTTTCTCAGGAGGTACGTAGTTGGGATTTTGACTTTGCCAAAAACGTTTTCGCTCATTCAGATTTTTATTGTATCTTTGATTTCGATAGCGTTTCTCTTCAGCTAGCTCCTTCTGAGATTTGTGAATGTTAAAACTCGATTTAGGCCTTTTCTTTTGAGTTTCGGTTGTCTTAGTTGGAACACTTGCTTTTCTCACTGGTTCTTCAGGGATTTCTTTTGTGCCACTTGTGCTTGGTTTGTCGAAACTCCAAGTTTTGTTGATAGGTTCAGCAACATATCTTCCTTTAACTCTCCATGAAGTTTGCTTAGATAAGCCAATGGTTTCGTCTGCGTTGTCAATTGGGCCGACCAGAAGTAATCATCGCATCCTTCAGCATTATCTTTGTCAACTTAGATTTTTAACTCTGTTGTTTGTTTTGCAGTGACTCCTGTAACAACATAGACCTGATTCGGCATAGTTTGAACCTCATTGTAAACCATTGCTTTCTCCTTGAGTTTCTGCGGGTTGTCCTTTGACAGGCGAGCGTATTCCACCGAATTTTTAGAAATGAGGGGTTTCTCATTTTTGGTTTCGCTCTTCATGAACTCAGAGCAATCAACCACGTCTTTAACTGAGATTTCGCTCATCTCACTTTCTTCATCAAATTCAGACATATTTTCTATGTTCATTTTATTTTATGAAATTAATTTAGCGTTGGACGAGTCAAATGATTGAATGGTTTCAGACTTGATTTTTAACCTATCATTTTCATCTAAAAGATTGTTGAGCATACACTTATGTTCCTTAGAGTGAATGAAGGTCTCTATTTTATCCAGTTCAATTTTGTAAGCGTTAGATGTCTCTTTTGAGGACACTATTGATTCACACTCAGCAATAACCTCATCCTCCTTAAATTCTGTGACATCCCCATTTTTACGGCCAGAAAAGACCAATTTTGTTTATGCTTTATAAAAATCAGAGTATCTCTTTTAATAAAAAATGTTGCGGAATTTGTTCCCAGAAAAAAAAAACACGATAAATACGTTATCAAAACATTTTCGAAAAAACGTATTTTATTTATGTTAAAATGTTTGGGATGTCATCGTCAATATAGAAACATAAGCATAAACAGAACTTACAATTATTTACACTAGTGATCTACATCTCTTTAAATCTCTCAGTGTAATGTCACTTCATATCAACACCTGTGATATAAATAAACTGAGTGGGTCAGGTTGGGAAACCTGGTGAGCACATAGGGTTTTCAACCCACAATAATATAATTATTATTTTTAAACATCAAACAATCAACCCAATTACCCATTCCCGTTATCCTCACATACGTCCCTAAAACATCTAACACAAGGGACCTAGTCTAAGGACTATCATTGGGATGGACACTACTGCTAAGGGGATTCCTTGGCAATGAAAGTCCTAAAGGCAACCATATGGGGGATGGAGTACACCTGGTGAGCACACAGTTCACACAGTTCGAATAAACACACAGTTCGAATAAACACCTATAGGTTGCGAGCCTGCTAGTGTTCCGCTGGATTGTCTAGAATAGTCCGTGGTCGTCATCTATACTCCGCTAGATGACTAAATCATCAATAACATCTATAACGAGGCCTCTCATTATATTATTTTGTCACACAGCAACTATTACATCTACCCATGTTTTACCCAACACATTTTGTAGATATAAAATACATATACAGTTTAAATCATTTAAAACATGTATAAAATCGTTCATCGAGCATAGACAGCAAGTAAACAGACAATATACACACATAGCACGTAGTAAATACTTCATATCTATGTATAAGTTGAAGGGGACCATGCACTCACTTGAAAGGTGGTGACTCAGCACTTGGACAACGCTTCGATACTCTCAAAACGATATTCCTTCGATAAAACCTAGTATCGATACCACTAGGGTTTAGTCTAACGATAACTGCGACAAATTAATAGTCTGACTATTATTATTATTATATAAGCGTTAATAACACTCAATATAACTCATAATAATAGCCCAAATAATTATTTTAAGGACCTAATAACATTCCTATAATTATTTGAAAGCTATATTAAAATTTGTGTAAGCGTAGCACACTTACAGCGAATTTTATCGAAAACCGGAACTTAATTGGAGCAGCGTTTCGAAACCGAAAAACTCCTTTTTCTCGGGACTCTGGGAGCCTTGGGGCTTCCTTAGGGTGCTAGGGGATCACCAAGGCTTAGGGGAGGGTTAAAACCCTTAGAGAGAGAAAGAATTTTAGTGAGAGAAAGAAATTGGTGTGAAAAACTTGGAATGGCTGGCATGCTATTTATAGCCCCAGCAGCCTCGGACTACGCTACGTTGGGCGTAGTCTCGGATAAGAAGGCCAGCCTCGGTCCAGCTGTCTCGCATCTTCATCGGATGGATAAGGCACGAGGGTACGCGGGGCATACTCACCTCGGACGCTGGGCGTAAAGCGAAGGCTACGTGGCATGATCCAAAGTGCGTTCCTTGATCAGCGATGGGCGGCCCAGATGCAGCCACGTCATCAACCTCGCAACAGACTTCGCAATTTCATGCTTCAACTTTAAAAATTAGTAACTTCCTCATACGAACTCTGTTTTTGACGTTCTTTGTATCCACGCGAAGGTAGGAACGTACTCTACAACTTTCGTTTAAACTCCGTCGGCTAATTTTGATTCGATTTTAAATTTTATATTATTAACAGGCCGGGACAGGATTGGTCTGTTAAATCCCCATAACTTCTTCATCCGATGTCCGTTTTTGTCCATCTTTTTCTCGTGACGCTACTCTTAACGAGATATTCGATTCCCGTTTAGGTCGTCTCGGCCAAAAACCGCTCGATCTAATATTCGAATTTCGGGTTGTACACTGCTAGTCCGAAACTTCGAAAAATCATAACTTCTTCATACGAAGTCAGATTTGGGCGTTCTTTTTATCAATGTTCTTAGTTTAACATATTCTACGACTTTCGTTTAGAGTGCTAAGGCTAAATCTTGCTCTATCGTAAATTCACTATTTACGCTTCTCGGTGCCGTGCCGGTTCCGTCGAGAAACTTCGACAGGTCATAACTTCTTCGTTATAACTCGGATTTCGGCGTTCTTTATATGTACGGAAACCTTGTGACATATTCTACAACTTGGTTCAGATTATTTATTCTAAATAAACTTTTGTCGAAAAGTCGTTTTCGACCCCTATTGCCTCTAATTGACTAGCCCGGATTTGCGGGCGTTATAAAGTGGGTTAGATGTGATCCCACATCGGCTGGGAAGGAGAAATAAACATTCCTTATAAGGGGTGTCAATACATTCCTTATCACAACGCGTTTTAAAGCCGTGAGGGCAGCAGATCCCGTAAGAACTCTGCAGTTAAGCGTGCTCGGGCGGGAGTAGTACCAGGATGGGTGACCCCTTGGGAAGTCCTCGTGCCGAGTGGCCCAAAGCGGACAATATTGTGATACGTGCCAGAGGGGGATGTTACAAATGGTATTAGAGCCAGGGCACGGGTCGATGTGTTCGACGGGGACGTCGAACCCTATAATGGGGGGTGAAAGTGGGTTAGATCTGATCCCACATCGGCTTGGCATTCCTTATAAGGGGTGTCGATACCTTCCCTATCACAACACGTTTTAAAGCCGTGAGGCAGCAGATCCCATAAGAACTCTGCAGTTAAGCAAACTCGGGCGAGAGTAGTACCAGGATGGGTGACCCCTGGGAAGTCCTCGTGCCGAGTGGCTCAACGCGGACAATATTGTGATACGTGCCAGAGGGGGATGTTACAAATTCAAGGAAGGGTAAGATCATCTTATGAATCCTTTTCCCTACTTCACAACTTAAATGTAATTGAGCAATATTTGTATATAAGCGCTTAGCAATTAAACAAAAAACATTCATTTGTTTAAAAAAATTTAAAATGTCTCGTTGCAAATAAATACTTTCATCCCTAGCCCTAGATAACTCTCCCTCCTTCAGCTTAATCCACATTCTTCTCTCCTCACTTTTTGAAGTCACCCTGCTGAGTTGGTCGGTTAGGTTAGAATTCGCTAAGCGAGTTTGAATGAGACTACCACTTATGTTAGAAAATTTAAATTTTAAATAATTTAATTCTTCTTCATAAAATTTTATTGGAACTTTAAGTGATTCAAGGATGGAGTGTACCTTTTTGATCAGTCGATCACAATTTGATCCTTTCGCTCACAGGCTTGGCTGCAAAGCATTTATCCTCAGTTAGGTTTGGCTCCTTGTTTGGACTTTTGGTTGATCCTTCAGTTGTGACCATCAAACATCTTGCTGCCGAACTAGCATCCTTTGCCACATATGCTTTTCCGTGAGTGGGCTTTCACATCTCTTCATCTTCAGAATCGGTTGACCAAAATTCAATGCCACCGAACTCATCTTCTTCTGCATTTTCCTGAACAATCATGGCATTCATAGAATCGTTAGAAGTCTTCTTTTTCTTGATTTCTTCCAACTTACGCATGTAGTACGCCTCATCGTCTTCACCATCTCTTTTCTCAGACATTTTTCTCAACATGTAATCTTTGGCAAAGTGGTTCTTGCCGTGACAGTAAGTGCAGTCGAACCCAGAGTCTCCTGTAAGCTTGCTCTCCTTCTTGTCATCATCCCTTTGAGAAGTAATTTTTGTTTCATCTTTCACCTTCTTAGAAATGTAACTTCCCTGCCAGTTTCAGTTCTTATTGATAGGAAATTTTCTTTGTGCAAACTTCTTTGTATTGGTGACCATCATAGCATATTCTTCGCTTGTAAGGTCACACTCAGATATATCCGACGCCTCTCCTTCTTCTGCAATATTCCTTCCTTTTGAGGTAAGGGCCAACGATCCCACACCTGAAACAACTTTTGCCTCCTTGGTTACCTCACTTGCATGGGACTTAAGTATTCTTACAAGTTTCGCTAGTGAATAAGATTTAAACTGTTCATGTGCTTTCACTGTTGAAACCACAGCCATTCATTCTGGTCTCAGACCGTTCATGAAGGTTACCTTCTGCTCGATCAACTTTCTTTCTATTCCATGCTTGATCATCTTACTTAGGAGATGATTGAATCGATCGAATGTTTGTATTATTTTTTCTTCTGGTTTCTGTTCAAAAATTCCAAATTCAGAGAGCAGCAAAGTTTGAATGGAGTGTTGTAGATCTTCATCGGTTGAGTAAAGTTCTTTCAACATATCCCAGATTTCTTTGGTCGTCGTACATGAACCAACTAACCGAAAAGTGTCAGATTGCAAGGCGAATCTGATCATTCTCATGGCCTTCGCATTACTTAGCAACTTGTCCTTCTCATCCTATGGCATCTTGTCTTCGTCTGCCACCAGCTTGTTATATTCTTTTTGAGTCTTAACCGTTGTGTTTGTTCCAGAATGAACGAACGGCCCAAGCGTGATGGCCTCCCAGATGAGATAACCATTATCTTCAGATCTGACCACATAATCTTCAAAGTGGTGTGCCCATACTTCATAGTATTGAGTGTAAAGAATGGGAATCTTGGTAGTGGATCCAATGTTGTTAGAGATGTTGATGGGATTTGTTTGAGAATCTTCGAAAGACATGGTGAGCTGCTAGAATCAGACCTGTAACTCGAGATTAGGGTTTAATCAAAAAGAGTTCTCGTCGACAGGAAGAAGATGGCTTCTTTTATATTCGATAAAAGTGGAAACTCTAAGGAATTCTTAACACAAAAGGAATGTGTATTGATCACACAGTCTCCTGCTCTGATACCATTTGTTAGAACTAAGTTCTATTAGGTTCGATAGATTCTATGCATGCAAAACAATTAAGAACGTAATTAAGAACGCAAGAATGACTTTAAATGTGTCGTATGATTAAGAGTCAACACCTCAGAAGAGCTCGATTAAGAACTTCAATTGTAGAGGTGCTTAGGGTTACAAAACAATAAATGATAATCACGACCACTTTTAATGCATACATGCATGCATTATATATATACATTAAAAACCCTACTAGAAAATCACGGATGGACAAGCACAATCCGGATACAAAACATAAGCCCATGACGCAACATAACTAGACTCTACAAAAACCATATTTTATTTTTTTAGTACACAAAATACCATTAAAGTATATTTTTTACACAAAATACCAATGAATTACACATATGTTCAAATAAATCCTTGTGGTAACCGGTTACCCCAGGTAAACGGAAAAATGACTTAAAAAAGTAACGAAGTTTCCAAAATGTTCATAAAATACCATTGTTTTTTATTATAAAAATACCATTGAAGTATACCATTTGTACAGAGAATACCAACGAAGTACATATTTTAATACAAAAAATATCATTGAAGTTTTCCAAAATTTTCAGAAAAAATACAATTTTTTTAGAACATCTTTTGTTAACACCGTTGTTTTCAGATTATGTAGAATATGGTCATCAAAGATTATTTACCGTCATACCAGTTTCACATCGTTTGTGTACTCTCTTTTATTCCCTCACTCGATCAGTTTGTATCTAAATACAATCATAGAAAAACACATAACTAAAAATCCATCAATTAGGATCCAAGTCGTTTAAGCGCTCCAACATATTTGCTTTTCTCTCTACTTTGACTACAAATCATCATAAAATCAGCTACATGATGTTGAGTGTTCCTGACCATTCATCTCTCACTGGCCCTGGAGAATTAAACGCAACTCCTACTCTCTACATCCATATTTAGGAATTCACATGACATAACGTGATACTCATTTCTCATTTGTGTCTCTCTTGTGCTACAACACCAATGAATAGCTAACCTTGATGTATAATATGTGTACCTATATAATGTATATATGTTTTAGGTTTGAGGCATATAATGCGATTGGAAAACAAGAATGTTTAACCAAGGTTATTACCCACTTCTCATGTTACCACAATAACGATTGAGTGAGGGAATCAAAGATATTGCACAATTATTGTGAACTGATATGATGGTGCATGATCTCTGGTGACCGTGTTCTACATAATTCGACAACAACGAAGTTAACAAAAGGTGCAATATTTTTTTGAACATTTTGGAAACTTCGTTATGCTTTTAAGTCGTTTTTCCATTTACCTTAAATACTTAGTAACCACAAGGTTTTATTTGAACATATGTGTACTTCGTTGGTATTCTGTGTACAATTAGTATACTTTAATGGTATTGTTTGTACTAAAACAACAACAATGGTATTTTTGAACATTTTGGAAACCGGGTGACCTGATGGTTACCTATAAATAGCGTATAAGGAAACGACATATAAAATAACCGTTGAATGGTTGTTTTTTCACCCATTGCTCTCATGTGTGATGGAGGGTCGTTAGCAGAGCAGGTTCGATAAGACATAACCTCATTAAAAGTACAATGATATAAAGTACTAGAACCTTTTTATAAATCCCACTCTAGTTACTTTAGGAAAAATGTGAAATTGTATGCTAATCCATGAAAACACACATCATTTTTTATATCTCTGTAATGGAGTGTGCGTGGCTAACCGAAACACCAATTTAGGACTATAAAGTCAAATGATGGTATGTAACACCTGATCCCTGGTATGTATTTAAATTCAAAAAATGTTGCAATTTACTCTGGGACTCGACGAGTTGGAAGCCCTACTCGTCGAGTAGACTCGTCATTTATCGGGGTTTTAAGTGACCTACTCGATGATTCGGGAGACCGAATCAGCGATTAGGAGCTGTCTGAGTGAAACCGTAAATTTGAGGGTTTGCACCCTATTTAAACACTTTATGAGGACTCAATCCCAGCCTCCATCACTTCCATACCCTGTTCACGAAACCCTAAGCCTTATTTGAGTTTCGTGAGCTTTGTGGTGCCATTATCTGTATGATTGAAGTTTGAGAAGGAGAAGGAAGCTTGTGAGATCAAGAGGAATCAAGGAGATCGAGAGTTTTGGGCACATATCCAGCTTATTTGAGGTATAAAGTTGAAACCTTGGCTACTCATTGCTTAGATCTTGATTTGGGTGTATTTTCTATATTTTTCTAATTATTAGTGAAGTTATATTTGGGATTGGGTGTAGAAGCATGTTTGTGCTTCAGATCTGGAACTATTGAGGGTTCCTATGGCATAAATGTGCCAACTTTATGGCCATGGGATGCCCATGCATCTTGTAGACCTTCTTTTATTTCTTTTTGAGCCAAAGGCCCCATGCATGTACATCAAGTTTGAAGCTTTACGTATAAAATGGACCCTAGGAGGCAAGATCTATGGTTTTGACATGCTAACACCCATTACAATCGACTGTATTGTTTTGGACATAGAGGGAATCAGTGAGTCGGGGTATATTTTCCACCAAATCCTTTAAGTTTATGGACCAGTTGTTAAGATCGAAGGTTCCCTTAGTTGTTTAGGTTCACTAGGGACTTGGAAATCATAGGACTCGACGAGTGGATGAACAGACACGGCGAGTTGAAGGCAATGTCCCACCCACATGAAGATGGACTCGGCGAGTCATAGACTGAACATCTTCTTATGGATGAAGATGAACTCGAAGAGTTCAAGAATGAACTCGGCGAGTCGGTTGAAGATTGTCCAATGCATTGTTGAAGGCGAACTCATCGAGCTCTTGCTAGACTCAATGAGTAGGGACATGATTATGGCATCTTGTGGATATGGGGACTCGACGAGTTGACGGGCCAACTCGGCGATTCGAGTCACCCAAATGTTGACTTTGACCAAAAATTGACTTTAACCATGGATTTGACTTTGAATTTGACTTGGATTCAGTGACACTTGTAAGGGTTACGAGTATGAGTTGATAACTTAGAAGAGTTGTCGTGTAGGGATTCAGGAATATGGGAGAGTCGATTTCCACACCTAGATTAGTGCAGACACTAAACGACTTCGAGGTGAGTTACCTTCCAGTAGAAGTGGGCCTACGGCCACAATGCCGACCCACAAGTGAGAGTGTTGGATAGATGATTGTCTTTGTGATAATTATCTAGGATTGATATATGATATGCTTACTTTCCTTGATATGATTAATGTGCTTGATATGATTATTATGCTTAATATGTGTTAGTAGTAGTAGTGGTGAAATAGTCCCTGGTTACCGGTTGAAAGATACCGAAGAGGAGGTTAGCTCCCAATTATCAGTTGAAACGTACTGAAGGGGAGGTTAGTTCCCAGTTGCCGGTTGAAAAATACCTAAGGGGAGCCCAAGTCCCGGCTATGCCTGACAGTTACTGGTTGGATGATGCCGAGGATGATGCATTATTTGGTATCGGTATGATGGGGGGAGCTCACTAAGCTTTGTGCTTATGGTTTTTAATTTTGGTTTCAGGTACCTCTTCATCTAAGGGGAAGGAGCCAGTAGTGTAGCAGCGGATCACACATTTGTTCATGATCTCCGCATTTGACAAGCCTGGGATTTGTACTCTGATATTATACTATTCGTTGGAATGTTTTTGAAACTTATGTTTTTCAATTTTGTGGTAAAAGGAGTTGTAATGCTGTTTTTGATGAATATTTTTATAAGTAATATATTTTCAAACAAAAAATTTTTGGTTCCTGATTTTGGGATGTTACAAGTTGGTATCAGAGCCTTGGTTTGAGGGATTCAGACTCACCCTCGGGGGTGTCTGGACTCAAATCGAGGGCTTGAAAGATTTTTACGAAATAGTTTTCTAAAATCTAAGTTAAGGAATTTTAAGAAAGAACATGGTGTGTGATGCATGCGACCGGCCGAGCTCAAGATAACCATACTTGTTATGTTATGTTATATGATATGATTATGAAAACTGCATGCTAGATTAAGGATAAGGATCTAGGAGGATGCCTTGTATGTCTGTTATATGATTCTGAGAACTACATGCTAGAATAGAACTAAGGATCTAGGAGGGATGCCTTATATGCCTGTTGTATGAGCTTATTGAGCCGTATGCTAGGGCTGTCTAGTCAGCAGTAGGATAGCCTGATTGGGTGATGTTTTATTTGATTACTTAATGCACGAATGTTGCTTGCTTTGTGCTTATAGGGGTTCTATCTAGCCTTAACTAACTAGTAAGTGGATATGTAATAGTATTCGCAGGCTAGTTAGGGAAGGATGGTAGGGACTCCCTGTGCAGATGATGGCAGATAGTAGGTCGGAGAGGGCCCTAGGTCAAGCCTAGGATGAGATTAGCTTGGAGAGCTGAATTGGTAGAAGGAATTTAGTGAAGTCAAAGCAGTCCTTGAGGAAAGTACGGATAGATGTGGAAGGTAGTATGGGCCCGTACTACTGGAAGAAGAGGATCCATACTTGAGTCAAGGGAGGCTGAGATGGAACCAAGGACCTAGAGAGCGTGCGAGACCTCTCGAGAGTTTGTATGACCCTGACATTTACATGTTTTATTTTCAGAATGGTGATTACGCGTCATGGAGAGGGAGGTTCAGGGTCTGGATTCGGTTCTAGATCAGGCTCGGGTGTGGGATCCAAGCAGGTTGATGACGGGCTACGCGAGTTCATCACGTTTGAGATCATGAGAGATATTCTTGAGGTGACCCCTGTTATTTTTAGGTCAATCAAGGAGGGGATTTTTGAGCTGATGGAGGATCACCTCTGAGCATTCAGGAGTGACTTGGCGTCGAGCCAGTCGGGTACGCGTACACTGTCCTTCAAGGACTTCCGGGGGAGTGGTTTGCCAGACATTCATGGGGTGAAGGACCCCATTATGGCTCGGAGATGGATTGCAGACATCGAGTCTGCACAGCTGACGAGCTTCTGCCCAGAGGGGTCAAAGGTCCGCTTTGTTGCGGTTGTTTGAGGGATCGAGCCAAAGATTGGTGGGAGTTAATGGGTTATTCAATGGAGGCCCTAGCCATTGAGGCTATGACTTGGTCAGATTTTGTGACCAGGTTCAAGGCTGAGTTTGCGCCGGCTGTGGAGCTTCAGCAGCTGGCCAGAGAGTTTCTTGATATGAGGCAGACTACTGAGACTATGGCGGAGATCACCGCCAGGTTCCGGGAGAGGACCTTGTTGGTACCTCAGTACGCGGGGGATGAGGAGATGCAGAAGAACCGCTATCATGATATGTTGAGGGCTGACATTCGGGAGCATGTCAGCTATTCTGCTTGCACGACTCTGGATTCCATGATTCCAGGGTGAGGGAAGGGGATATTGATTTAGAGCACCTCAGGAATAGGAAAGCGGAGACAAGACAGGTTGCTGGGGTTTCAAGGTGGAAACCCAAGGGATTCGACGCAAGGTCGAAGGGCCTGCAGGGCCGGGACCGCTGTGAGAAATGCGGTAGGTCAAATTAGGGAGTTTGCTACACTGGGTTGGGATTAGGCTGTTAGAAGTGCGACAAGACTGGGCATTTTGGCAGGGATTATACTGCCCCTGCTCCCACGGATCAGACATCCGACCTGATTTGCTTTCATTGCAATCAGAGGGGCCATAAAAATGCCAACTGTCCCAGATTGACGGCAACAGCAGCGGTGCCAGCGGTGGTGCCAACTCCAGCGACTGCACGAGTTCTGGATGGCCGTAAGGTCAAGTCGGAGGCTCTAGTGGTGAAGAGCCGAGCATACCAGTTGACAGCTGAGGAGGCACGCTTTGCGCCCGACGTGGTGACGAGTATGTTTTCTTATCATAAACTTTTATATTATGTCTCTTGTGATATTCATATGCCATGTTATATGTTTTGTTTAGGATCGTTCCATGTGAACGGTATCCCAGTTCAGGTGTTGTTTGACTCGGGTGCTACCCGATCGTTTGTCTCTCTTGCGCTTAACGAGGTTCCTGAGTCCTCGGACATGATGGATTGCCCTTTAGAGGTAGAAATTTCCAACGACTGGTCAGTGCGAGCGTTGGAGGTTTTCATAGATTGCGTTCTGAAGTTGTACGAGGAGCTCTACTTGGTAGATTTGGTTCCGATACCATTTCGGGGGAACAAGGTCATCATAGGGATGGATTGGTTGAGCACCAATGGGGAAGTGATCGATTGTGCGCAACACTTAGTTCGGATTAGGACCTTAGGTGGGGGATATCTGGTGATTCAGGGCGCGAGACTACAGCATGGGCCAGCTTTATGTTCAGCAGAGAGGGCTAGGAGCTACTTCCAGTAGGGTTGAGCGGGGTATGTCGCCTATGTTTTGGATACCCAAGAGGCGGGTTAGGCGATGGTGAGTGATGTGCCAGTGGTACAAGAGTACGCGGATGTATTTCCAGAGGAGTTGCCTAGGATACCTCCGGAGAGGCAGGTGGAGTTCAGGATCGACCTGGTCCCTGGTGTGGCTCCAATAGCCAAGGCACCGTATCGGTTGGATCCTACTGAGATGCAGGAGTTGTCTACACAGCTGCAGGAGCTATTAGACAAGGGATTCATTAGACCGAGCAGCTCACCCTGGGGAGCCCCGATTCTATTTGTGAAAAAGAAGGACAAGTCGCATTGGATGTGTATAGATTACCAGGAGCTGAATAACATAACGATGAAGAACCGTTACCCACTCCCGAGGATTGATGACCTCTTTGACCAGCTTCAGGGAGCATCTTGGTTCTCCAAGATCGATCTGCGTTCGGGTTACCATCAGGTGAGGGTTTGAGATGAGGATGTACAAAAGACTATGTTTCGGAAGCGATATGGTCATTATGAGTTTGTTGTGATGCCTTTTGGGCTCACCAATGCTCCTGCCGTGTTCATGGATCTCATGAACCACGTGTGTAGAGAGATGTTGGATCGGTCTGTGATAGTTTTCATTGATGACATCTTGGTCTATTCCAATACTCGGTAGCTGCATAAGGAGCACTTGCGGGAGGTATTAGATACTCTTAGGAGGGGGAGCTTGTATGCCAAGTTCTCCAAGTGTGAGTTCTGGTTGTGAGAGGTGCAGTTTCTTGGGAACCTTGTCAATCAGGACGGGATTTTAGTCGATCTGGCCAAAGTGGAGGTTGTGATGAGGTGGGAGGTCCCGAAGTCTCCATCTGAGATTTGGAGCTTCCTGGGATTGGCAAGTTATTATCGGAGATTCATTTAGGACTTCTCCAAGATAGTCGTGCCCTTGACCCGGTTGGAAAGTTGTGATCTTTCATTGGGGGTCAGAATAGCAGGCTGCGTTCGAGACTCTGAGACAGAGATTGTGTGAGGCGCCAATATTAGCCCTGCCAGAGGGCATTGATGATTTTGTAGTATATTGCGATGCGTCCATCTCGGGGTTGGGCGCGGTATTGATGCAGAGGGGGCATGTTATTGCCTATGCTTCGAGGCAGCTGAAGCCTCATGAGGCGAACTACCCAACGCATGATTTGGAGCTGGGGGCAGTTGTTTTCTCCCACAAGTTTTGGCGTCATTACCTCTATGGGGTCCGTTGTACCATTTACACGGACCATAAGAATTTGAGGTATCTCATGGATCAGCCCAATTTGAAAATGAGACAGCATCGGTGGCTTGATGTGGTAAAGGATTATGATTGTGAGATCCTCTACCACCCGAGGAAGGACAATGTCGTGGCCGACACGCTTAGCCACAAAGCAGCCCAGATCAGGGATATCTGTATGAGGATGATTGTTGTGACTCCGCTATTGGAGCGGATTCGGGAGTCCCAACAAGAGGTTATGAAGGAGGAAGATCGTAAGAGTGAGCGTATTGTGGGTCAGGTTTCCTCCTTCGATTATGACAATCATGGGTTGTTGACTCTACACCGGAGGGTGTGGGTCCCATATCATGGAGGTGTGCGCCAGGTATTAATGGAAAAGGCGCATAAGTCTAGGTTCTCTATTCATCCCGAGGCGACAAAGATGTATAGGGATCTTCGGCTTGACTATTGGTGGACCTGCATGAAGAGGGATGTAGCTTGGTTTCAAGAGAGATGCCTGACCTGCAGGAAGGTCAAGGCCGAGCACCAGAGGCCTCACGGCAAGATCCAGCCATTGGATATCACTATGGATTTCATCACAAAGCTTCCCAGGACGGCGCGGGGGTGGATTCGATTTTGGTCATCGTGGATCGATTGACCAAGAGTGCCCATTTCATTCCGATTCTGAGAGCATCTCGGCTAAGAAGTTGGCCGATCTCTACACCCGAGAGGTAGTAGCTCGACATGAAGTGCCAGTTTCGGTGATTTCGGACCGAGATGTACGGTTTACTTCCAGATTCTGGAGGAAGTTTCACGACGAGTTCGGTACACGACTGCACTTCAGCCCTGCTTTTTACCGGCCAACAGATGGTCAGAGTGAGCGGACCATCCAGACTCTGGAAGATATGTTGCGGGCGTATCTCCTAGATTTCGGAGGTAGTTGGGATACTTACCATCCTCTGGCAGAGTTTTCCTATAATAACAGCTATCATGCAAGTATCGACCATCCTCCCTTCAAGATGTTGTATGGGAGGAAGTGCAGGACCCAGATATGTTGGGGTGAGGTGTGTCAGAGGGTTATGGGGAGTACCAAAGTGGTACTCAAGACTACATAGAGGATCTAGCAGGTTCGTAGCAGGCGTTAGACTGCTCAGAGTCGGCAGAAAAGTTATGTCGACAAGCGTCGATCGGACATGGAGTTCCAGGTTGGGGATATGGCACTCTTGAAAGTATCTCCTTGGAAGGGCGTCATTCGATTCAGGAAGCGGGGCAAGCTGGACCCCAACTATATTGGACCTTTGAGGGTTGTAGCCTGGGTGGGAAAGGTGTCTAGTGGACGATTCGGCTGTGGTGCCTTTGGAGGATATTCAGGTGGATGACAGCCTAAGCTACATTGAGCGGCAAGTGGCGATCCTCGACATGAAGTCAAAGAATCTGAGGAACAAGATAGTGGAGCTGGTAAAGGTAAAGTGGCAACATCTCAAAAGCTCGGAATGGATCTGGGAGCCGGAGGACGAGATGAGGGAGCACTACCCCAAGCTTTTTCCGGATTCAGCAGCATATTTCGAGGACGAAGTCTAAAATAAGTGGGGGAGATTTTTAACACCTGATTCCTGGTACGTATTTACATTCAAGAACTGTTGCAATTTACTCTGGGAATCGACGAGTTGGAGGCCCGACTCGTCGAGTAGACTTGTCATATATCGGGGGTTTAAGTGACCTACTCAATGAGTCGGGAGACCGAATCGGCGATTAGGAGCTGTTTGAGTGAAATCGTAAATTTGACGGTTTGCACCCTATTTAAACACTTTATGAGGACTCCATCCCAGCCTCCATCACTTCCATACCCTGTTCATGAAACGCTAAGCCTTATTTGAGTGTTCGTGAGCTTTATGGTACCATTTTTTGTGTGATTGAAGTTTGAGAAGGAGAAGGAAGCTTGTGAGATCAAGAGGAATCAAGGAGATCTAGAGTTTTAGGCACATTTCCAGCTTATTTGAGGTATAAAGCTGAAACCTTGGCAACTCATTGCTTAGATATTGAGTTGGGTGTATTTTCTATATTTTTCTAATTATTAGTGAAGTTATATTCGGGATTGGGTGTAGAAGTGAGTTTGTGCTTCATATCTGGAACCATTGAGGGTTCCTATGGCATAAAGGTTCCAACTTTATGGCCATGGGAGACCCATTCATCTTGTAGACCTTCTTTTATGGCTTTTTGAGCCAAAGGCCCCATGCATGTACATGAGGTTTGAAGCTTTACGTATAAAATGGACCCTAGGAGGCCAGATCTATGGCTATGACACGTTAAGACCCATTATAATGGACTGTATAGTTTTGGACATAGAAGGACTCGACGAGCCCTTCATGGGGCTTGGCGAGTTGGGGTGTATTTTCCACCAAATCCTTTCTGTTTATGGACCAGTTGTTAAGATCGAAGTTTCCCCCAGTTGTTTAGGTTCACTAGGGACCTAGAAATCATAGGACTCGGCAAGTGGATGAACAGACTCGTCGATTTGAAGGTAATGTCCCAACCATATGAAGACGGACTCGACGAGTTCAAGGGGAACTCGGTGACTCATAGACTGAACATCTTCTTATGGATGAAGATGAATTCGGTGAGTTTAAGAACGAACACGACGAGTCGGTTGAAGATTTCCTATGCGTTGTTGAAGGCGAAATCATCGAGCTCTAGCCAGACTCGACGAGTAGGGACAAGATTATGGCATCTTGTGGATATGGGGACTCGACGTATTGACGGGCCAACTCGGCGAGTCGAGTTAACCAGATGTTGACATTAACCATGGATTTGACTTTGACTTTGACTTGGATTTAGTGACCCTTGTAAGGGTTACAAGTATGAGTTTATTAACTTAGAAGAGTTGTGGTGTAGGGATTGAGGAATCGGGGAGAGTCGATTTCCACACCAAGATTAGTGCAGACAGTACACGACTTCGAGGTGAGTTACCTTCTAGCACAAGTGGGTCTACGGACACAATGTCGTCCCACAAGTTAGAGTGTTGGATAGATGATTGTGCTTGTGATAATTATCTAGGATTGATATGTGATCTGCTTGCTGTTCTTGATATGATTACTGTGCTTGATATGATTATTGTACTTAATATGTGTTAGTAGTAGTAGTGCTGAAATAGTCCAAGGTTACTGGTTGAAAGATACCGAAGGGGAGGTTAGCTCCCAGTTATTGGTTGAAAGATACAGAAGGGGAGGTTAGTTCCTACTTACCGGTTGAAAGATACCGAGGGGGAGCCCAGCTCCCGGCTATGCTTGACAGTTACCGGTTGGTAGATACCGATGATTATGCATTATTTGGTATGGGTATGATGGGGAAACTCACTAAGTTTTTTTCTTATGGTTTTTAGTTTTGGTTTCAGGTACCTCTTCATCTAAGGGGAAGGAGCCGAAAGTGTAGCAGCGCATCACACATTTGTACATGATTTCCACATTTGAGAAGCCTGCGATTTTACTATGATATTATACTATTCGTTGGAATGTTTTTGAAACTTATGATTTATATTTTTGTGGTAAAAGGAGTTTTAATGCTATTTTCGATGAATATTTTTATAAGTAATATATTTTCAAACAAAAAAATTTGTGGTCCTGATTTTGGGATGTTACATGGTACAAATCGTAAATTAACATTGTTGATGGAGCGTGTAGATGAGTTTTGAGCAAAAGAATATCATATGTGCACATGCAAAACCCTAAAGCTTTGGATCTAGGTTTCTCTATTGTACAAGCAATTCATCCAAAGCTTATAAACCCTAATCTAGCATATTATAAAACTAATTGAATATCAAATAAACAAGTTTAGATGATTACATATTGATTGTACAAATGATCTTCAATCTTTTAGAGCTTAGTATCACAAATGCAATACCTCTAATGGCTCACAAACACCAAGGAAAGAAGATGATGTAGAAGAGAGGGGAAGGAGGCACAATTTCGTCTATTGAAACACTAAGGTTCTTCTGTTGGCAGAAAACTGAAGCCCTAGGGTTCCTTATCTACATGAGCTGCTAGGGTTTCAGTCAAAACCCTAATTGGATAGCTTAGCCCTTAAGCAGTCCAAGGAACATTCTGGAATAGGGTCCCTTGGATGAAATTATAGTGGGCTCCCACTCTAATTTCGCCTCCCTCATTTCCATAGGGACCCACAGCCCAAATCCAATAATCTTATAATTGGCAATACCAGTCCCCTTAGTTCAATTAATCTCTTTTAATCACATAATTAATTTCCTAATTAATTATTGATTAATATTAATTAACTAATATGATTTCTCCATTAATATATTATTTATATAATATATTAATAAACCATAATATCCTGTCTCTCTCTCTCTCTCCATAAATCACCCTGTCAAGTTGTTTTGGTGAAGGCAACCCAAAAGGATCATGCACAACCGGGTCAAGTACATACCAAATATAGTAATGGACTTGGACACTAATCCAGCACTCTCCCACTTGGATAAGTCTAATAACTACAAATGCAAGTATGACTTCAAGATCCGATTAGCAATCGCAGTTCTCAAAACTCTTGATCTTATCAATACCCTGTCCTTTAGATAAGGGATCATACAGTCCTCCATTCTAGATATCGTGCGGACAATTACATGGAACATAGTCATACTCATTGTCCAAGATTTTGTTTCCTGATCTCTGATTTGTCTGACATAGCACTTAATTGAACACATCAATTCAATCATGACTGGTCCCAACACATAATTCAAACCAAATTATAGAGGGGCCCATATATCGTTTTTACCCTCTTAGGATAAAAGGAACAGATAAACTTCGACTTATATGCAATTACCATTCACTCATTAAATCATGCACAACAATGTGTTTTATAACATCAAGTTACTGATGTGTTTATGCATTATCAATGAACAACCAACTTGTAAACAATAAACCATATATCTAGGTTTGAAGACTATATGATATTATCGTCTTGCGATCACTCGTGATAAATTCCATGAAGTGATGCCAGCAAGTGTAGGTTTAATCCAATGCTCAAATCTTATTCATAAGCACTCATGCACATTGCAACAAACTTTTGTTATGTCTAATAAACTTTAGACAGTCTACAAACCAATTCATGACAGTCTTCTTTCATACATACTTCCAAAGCATGAGAGATTGTGGACTGTTCGAATAATCTTATTATCCAGGAAGTCAAAACATGCAAAGTGAAACAATAGGTAAACAACCAACATAAGACGGTAACTTTACTTATAAATAATACTCCTTTATTTAATCATAATGTCAATTACATTTATCTATTACACGTTTTGAAACTAGCAAATCTATACTAACATCGTCCTTCAACCCAATGCTCCTAGCATGCTGCAAGTGCTTAACCATACTCAGTCCCTTCGTAAGCGAATATGTTGGGTTATCCTGCGACGATACCCTCTTTACTATGAGGAGTCCCTCTTCCACCCATTGTCGAATAAAATGATATTTCCTGTCGATATGTCGAGATCTTCCAAGATCCCTTGGTTCCTTGGTCAAGGCAACCGCTCCTTCATTATCGTAGAAAATCTACTTAGGCTCCTTTATGGCTGACACAACTTCAAGGTCTCCTATGAAGTTCTTCAACCATATCACCTCCTTTGATGCTTCGCATGCCTCTATATACTCTGATTCGCACGTTGAATCAGCTACGGTCTCTTGCTTTGTACTTTTCCAAGTCATTGCTCCTCCATTTAGGGTAAAGACCTAGCCCGCCTGCGAACAGTAGTTGTCCCAGTCAGTCTGAAAATGGGCGTCACTATACCCTCGCACCCTTAAGTTATCACTCCCACCGAGGACTAGAAACCATTCCTTGGAGATCCGAAGGTACTTAAGAATATTCTTGACTGCGGTCCAATGTGCTCTGCCAGGGTTCCCTTGATATCTCCTGACCATGCTCAAAGCGAAGGCCACATCAGGGCGAGTACAATTCATAGCATACATGATCGATCCAACTGTGGCAGAGTAAGCTACTCGGCTCATCTCTGCTATCTCGACTTCGGTACTCGAACTTTGAGTCTTACTCAACTTGGCATTACTTTGGATTGGTAACTCCCCTTTCTTGGAATTCTCCATACTAAAACGCTTTAGTACCTTGTCCAAGTAAGTATTCTGACTAAGTCCTATTAGTCTTTTACTCCTGTTTCTCACTGTCCTTATTCCCAGAATATAGGCAGCCTCTTCGAGGTCCTTCATAGAGAGACACTTCCCAAGCCAAGAATTAACATCCTGCAGGGGCGGGATGTCGATTCCTATGAGTAGTATGTCATCGACATACAATACGAGGAAGCTAACTATACTCTAACTGGCTTTGACATATACACATGATTCATCCTCGCTTCACAGAAAGCCAAACTCTTTGACTTTCTCATCGAAACAAAGATTCCATCTGCGAGATGCTTCTCTCAATCCATAACTGGATTTCTCAAGCTTATTCAGTCTATTAGGATGCTTCGCATCGATAAAACCCTATGGCTGACTCATGTAAATATCCACAGCCAAATTCCCATTAAATAAAGCAGTTTTGACTTCCATCTGCCATATTTCATAGTCATGAAATGCAGCAATTAGTGAGAAGGTCTCATCATAGTCAACTCCGGGAGTTTGAGTAAAGCCTTTCGCAACCAATGCCGCCTTATAAGTGTGTACCTTCCCATCCGTGTCGGTCTTCTTCTTGAAGATCCACTTGCACCCGACCGTCTTAGGACATGAAACATTGTATACCAAATTCCAAAGTTGGTTCTCATACTTGGACTGAATCTCGTTGTCCACAGCCTCTTTCCATTTTGCAGACTCCGGGCCTGCCATGGCTTCCTTGTAGCTGTTAGGTTCATCCAAATTTATTAGTGTACTATCACTAATAAACATATCACCCTCACCTGTTATATGAAAAACATATAACACAGGTGGAACACTAACTCTACTGGAACACCTAGGAGGTAAGGACTCGTTAGTCGGTTCAACAGGAGTTTCCTCCTCACGTTGAGCGTTAGTGTTAGTGGTTCCTTCATCATTCGATTCTTGAAGCTCTTCAAGATCGATTTTCCTCCCACTATCCCCTTGGCTTATGAGTTCTCGCTGAGTTCTCGCTCTTAGAAAACCCTTCTCCTCGCAACGAAGACAACATTGTCACTCGGTCTATAGAAGAGATATCCAAAGGACTTCTACGAATAGCCGATGAAAATACATCGCTCACTACGAGGTTCGAGCTTGTCGTGAATCTCTCGTCTTACGAAAGCCTCGCAGCCCCAAACCTTGATATGTGCCAACGGGGGAGCTTTCCCTGTCCACATCTCGTGAGGTGTTTTGGAAACCTTCTTTTTAGGGACTGAGTGAAGGATATGGGTGGCAGTCTCTAAGGTATACCCCCAGAATGAGATAGGTAGCGAAGCATGACTCATCATGGAACGAACCATGTCTAGCAAGGTTCAATTACATCTCTCAGCCACACCATTCAACTGTGGTGTCCTAGGTGGCATCACTTGTGAAACGATTCCGCATTCCTTGAGGTAGTCGTTGAATTTAAGACTAATGTACTCTCCTCTTCGATCGGATCGAAGCATCTTGATTTTCCTGTCCATCTGATTCTCCACTTCCTGCTTAAACTCTTTGAACTTTTCAAAGGTTTATGACTAGTTCTTGATTAAGTAGATATATCCATATCTGCTATAATTATTAGTGAAAATCAGATAGAAGCGGCTTGCATCCCTTGTGGTGCATCTAAAGGGCCCACACACATCGGTGTGTATGAGAACCAATAAACCCTCACCCCTTTCACAAGTACCAGTGAAGGGTGACTTTGTCATCTTTCCAAGTAAACAAGACCCGCACACGTCATCGTCCCTAAGGTCGAATGACTCCAACACTCCATCCTTTTGGAGTTGGTCTATACGTTTCTTGTTTCCATGTCCAAGACGACAATGCCACAAGAACTATTGGAAAATTCGATATGCAACAAATCATTTCCTAAGTTGTCTACAACCATCATAGTTTCATATATTCCATTTCAAGGCAATGCTTCAAAATAGAAAACACCATTAAGAAAAGCATTAATAGAACCTTTTTCATTATCAAACGAAAATCTAAATCCTTGTTTATATAAACCATGAAAAGAAATGATGTTTCTTGCCATTTCTGGTGAATAGCAACAATTATTCAACTCTAGTCCTAACCCACTATTAAGACCTAAAGAGTAAACTCCAATCTTGGTGACATGCGATGATATTCTGTTCCCCATGATCAGTTTTATCTTCCCATGATCCACATCCTTATTTCTTCTTAGGCCCTGCAAATTAGAACAAATGTGAAAACCACATCCTGTATCAAGAACCTAAGAAATAGAATGTGATGAGTTATTAGATTGAATAGTGTAAATACATGTGAAGGACATCTTGATCTTCCCATCCTTTATATCTTGTAGATATTTCAGGCAACTTTGTTTCCAATGCCCTTTGACATGGAAGTGGTAGCAATTTGCATCCTTTGGGTTGGAGGTGGGTGCAACGGGACCAGCCTTGGTTCCAATAGAAGAGGTACCATCATGGGACTTTCCCTTATGGTGGCTTTTGGAAGGATCCTTCCTCTTTGTACCCTTCCCCTGCCCAATAGCCAAGATGGGGGCAGCTGTAGCGGGAGTTAATGCAACGAATTTATCCTTGAGGTTGCTCTCAACAGTCCTTAACAAGCCTTGAAGCTTGATCAAGCTGACCTCCTCTTTGTTTATGTGGTAAGTCATGCGAAACTGGTTAAAACAGGGTGGCAAAGAAGGAAGAATAATGTCAATCACTAGCTCTTCATCAAAGTTAACATTTAACTTTAGCCGGCAGTCAACATATCTCTGCATCTTTTGCAGATGAGCAGTGACAAAATCTCCATCCCTCATCTTGGTCGTGATCATCGAAGTGATGATCTCGTACCTCTCCAGCCTAGCACTCTGGTGGTACCGGTCCAATAATTCCTGGTGCATCTCATATGGATAGTAGTCATCATAGGACTTCTAGAGTTCTGTAGTCATATTCGCGAGCATGATGCAATGGACTTTCGTAACATCTCGCTCGTGGGCCTCGAAGGCAAATATCTCCTCGGGAGTAGCAGTGTTGATGTGCACCTCCTTTAGCTCTTTGTCGAGGACATACTCCCTATCCTCATAGTGGGTAACCATTCGGATGTTCTGGATCCAATCATTAAATTTGGTCCCATCAAAGATCACCCTCCCACACAAGTTCATGAGTCAGAACGATCCAGATGAGATTGAGCCTGAAACATTGTCGTTGTTCGAATAATACATCTGAAAAAGGAAAGAGACAAAGTTTTATTAGACAAGAATCCCTAATTAAACACCCAAATGAGAAATTAGGGCTAGATCCAACAACATTATTTGCAATTTAGAAGAGGGATGTCGTAATCTAAACAACAAATAATTTGAAGGTAAGTGAAAGACGATTCACTAATTTACACCATGAAAAACTAAAAGTAATTAAGTTTTAAATGTATTGAAAACTCCTAGATCTTTTGAGATTCATTGAACTTTTCAATGACATGTTTAAATCTCGATTTGCCTTCAAGTTTGTGACAGGGATACCGAGAATCACAAATAAGGTGTGAATAACCATGCACATATACATGGTGCCCCCAATGTTACAGTCACCTAATCAATGTGCCATTTAGCCACACACGCTCCATTGATCTATGATAAATATCAAGCCACCCTTTGCCACCTTTGCTTAGAGCCAAATTAGTGTGTCGGTTAACCACACACGCTCCACTAACGTCTTAGCAAGGGTACAAAGTGTAATTTCATGGAATAGCATCAAATTCACATTTTTCCTAAAGTAACTAAGATTGAGAATTTCATATAAAAACATTTAGTTACTTTATTAATCATTATACTTTTAATGAGGAATTGGTTTCCCTATCCTACCCGTTCGGCTAACGAACCTCCACCAATCAAGGAATCGGTGGGTGAGAGTGGACACCCATTAAACGACAAATTTATAGGCCATAACCCGATACCCCCCTTATAGATCGACTTCCTGAATGAGGTCTACTAACGGTAAGACTAGCATTTATCTTATACATATATAATAAATATTCTTATAATATTATAATAGTATAGGGTGAATTTTAAACTTCTAAAATTCTAGGTTTTGAAATTTAATTAATAAAAATTAAACTTTTAATCAAAAATTTCAATTCAAAAACTTAAGGGCAAGTTTTGAAACAGTTCAAAACTATCTAGATCAAAATTCAAATAAACAATTAAACAATTAATTTTGTGATTATGTAATTTTGACCTAATCTAATTTCATGCAAGATAATTGATCAAATAATTAATATTTATCAAATAAGGTAATAATTATCCAATTAAATGAGAAAAATCATTTATTTTTGATAAAGATAGTCATAAGGAATCAATAAAATTTGTAGTTTATTAATTGGAAACAATTATGGTAATTATCACAAGTCAAAATAAGAAAAATCCCGAAATTTCCTCTGTCTGACAGCCCGACTCGCGAGTCCCCTTTTGGATTCGTCGAGTTCATCAAACTTTTGGGACTCGATGAGTCTGTCAGGCAGAAGGCCATAAAAACGATTTTAAGAAATGGAAAAACATACAATGCATCAAATACAATAAAAACCAAGCAAGACTCTGATACCACTGATAGGTTTTGAGCACAAGAACATCGTATGTGCAAATGCAAAACCCTAAAGCTTTGGATCTAGGTTTCTCTATTATACATGAAATTCATCCAAAGCTTATAAACCATAATCTAACATACTATAAAACTAACTGAATATTAAAAAACAAGTTTAGATGATTACCTCTTGATAGTAGCAATAATCTTCAGTCTTCAAGAACTTAGTATCACAAATGTAATACCTCTAATGGCTCACAAGCACCAAGGCAAGAAGATGATGTAGAAGAGAGGAGAAGGAGGCACAATTTAGGCTATACTAACATTGGGTTTCTTCTGTTGGCCGAAAACTGAAGCCATGGGGTTCCGTATATACTTGAGCTGCTAGGGTTTCAGTCAAAACCCTAATTGGATAGCTTAGGCCTTAAGTAGTCAAAGGAACATTCTGGAATAGCGCCCTTTGGACAAATCATAGTGGGTTCCCACTCTAATTTCATCCCCTTGATTTCCATATGGATCCACAACCTAAATCCAATTATCTTATAATTGGCAATACTAGTCCCCTTAGTTCAATTAACCTCTTTTAATCATAGAATTAATTTCCTAATTAATTCTTGATTAATATTAACTAACTAATATGACTTCTCCTTTAATATATTATTCATATAATATATTAATAAATCATAGTATCCTATTTCTCCATAAATCAACCTGTCAAGTTGCTTTGGTGAAGGCAACCCAAAAGGACCATTGACAACCGGGTCAAGTACATACCAAATATAGTTATGGACATAGACACTAATCCATAACGTGTGTGGTTAATCGACACATCGGTTGGAGATAATAAATCATATCAATGTTGTCAAGTGGATTTGCATGGTTATTCACATCTCGTTTGTAATCCTCGGCATCCCAGTCACAAAAGTAAGAGCATAATTAGAGATTGAACATGTGATTGATATGATTCAATGAATCCAAAAAGATCTAGGAGTTTCATTAGATTGAAATTGGTAAAATCCTTACCTACCTAAAATTGATCTGAATTTGATTACGACACCCCTCTTCAAAGTTTGAATCAAAAATATGGATCCTGGTCTTAATTTAAATTTCAGGTTAATAAATAATTAAGGATTAAAATCAACTAACTTGAATTCTCTCTTTCCTCATTTTTATATGTCTTATGAAGATAGAAATGATCTTCCTCATTCTTATGAAAATGGTTTTCCTCAATCTTCTGAAGAAGGTCTTCCACATTCTGATCAAGTTGAAAATGTCTTATCATCTTTGAGTGATGGTGGAACAGGACATCGTGCTTCTTTAACTCTTCCATCTCCTCCTCCTGTGACTCTCCCAAAGTCACCTTCCCCTAAGTTGAAAGATATGAGACTACTCAAGCCTTATTGGCATGTAAACATCAAGATGAAAATTTTGTATGTGCACATGTTTTGAAAATGAAGTCGTACATTGACAAGTTGGAGAGAATGACTGTCGTTTTCCTAAGGTGGCAAGCCATAAATTTGGTTATTCTCTCACTTCCAAATTCATATGATTAGTTCATTAAGAACTTTTATATGAGGAACTTAGACGTGACCCTAATTAATCTGACACAAATGTTGATGGTTGCTGAAGTAGAAATGCTTAAGAGCATATCTGAAGCAGAGATTATTATAGATTGAATATGAAAGTTTTTATACAGATAGTTTGTCTAGTGAGTTTAAGATTGAAAATTGAGAAAGATGAAGACAAAGTACTTGTCGTTTGGTCGGATAGTGAGTTAGTCGGAGATGTCGTATTGTGTAAAACCATTAGTGAAATATTTTGCGGGAAATCTCCAGAAAAGTCTCATTATTTTGTGAAAATTAACTATTAACTCATAAAAACAATTTGAATAAAAAAACCTAAAAGTTCGACTAATTTATTCACTTTAACCATTTTGACCTGTGTTTAGCGGGTCATGTTACCAAATCGTTAGTTTTCCCAAAAATAATGAGACTTTTCTACATATTTCTTTAAAATTTGTATATAATGTGTGTGTGTGTGTGTGTATATATATATATATATATATATATATATATATATATATATATATATATATAAGCTTTTTATATATTTTTTGACGTATTTTATGTATTTTAAATATATAAACATATTTTTGTACATATTTATGTATTTTTTAGTTTTTATATAGATTTTTATGTATTTTTATGCATAAATGTTTTTTTACGTTGTTATACATACTTGTTATATATATATATATATATATATATATATATATATATATATATATATATATATATATATATATATATATATATATTCTTTTTACTTCGAGTTTAAATGTAAGCTAAGTATTTGACATTGTAAATGAAGAAAATTTTGTTATATTAGATTCTTGCTTTTCTGTGTGTTTTATGTTTTCTACGAAACAAAAATCTATTATGAATTCACTATAACAGAAATGGTTTTAGACCCACTAATGCCCCTCAACGAAAGCATGGGGATCGAAAGCATGGGGATCGACGTACTTTACGTCCCAGAAAATATTGACAACTTCATCGGTCTCTCATGGCCTCAAGGGAACCTCAAGTTTTGGTATTTGCATAAGTTATAATTTAACTTTTTATTCTGTTATTTAATTTCAAGAAAAACGAAATAGAAAAATATAAAATATATGGGTATGCAGGGAAATCATCCCGATATACTCTCGAAAAAGATGTACAAATTGGATGAAATGATGAATTTTTTTAAAAAATTTGCTAACTTTAAAACCTTAAAAAATGAACTAAAAGTATAAATCTTGAAATAGTATTGCACTCGCTGACAAAAAAAAAAAAAAAAAAAAAAAAAAAAAAAAAAAAAAAAAAAAAAACCGATTTGAATATAAGTTACATCAACCGGTAATTAACTTAGAAATTGATATGTTTTTAATATATAATTTATTTAAGAACCCAATTTGTTTGGCAACCAAAATATAAGTTTTCTAACCACGATGTTCATGTTTAAAGATTTATATTAATATCAAGTTATTCAGAAATACTGTCTCATAAATAAATAAAAAAATATATAACAATATATAAAAAAAATTACGTAAGAAATACATAAAAATACGTAAAAATCTATACTTCATGAATACTTAAGAAAAATAATTTATATGTGTTAAATACATAAAAATCTATAGAAAAAAAACTTAAAAAATACATAAATACATTATATATATATATATATATATATATATATATATATATATATATATATATATATATATATATATATATATATATATATATATATATATATATATATAGACGTTTATACATTATATACAAATTTTTAGGAGATAGATAGAAAAGTCACATTATTTTGGCAAAATTAACGATTTAGTTTCATGACGTTCTAACAGGTAAAAAAGTGCTAAAGTGAAAAACTTAACTGGTTTCTTAGGCTTTCTATGGATTTTTGTTGGTACTTAACCATTATTTTCCCAAAATAATAAGACTTTTCTAAAGATTTCCCATATTCTGCTATCTCTGAGAAACGTTTTTTAGATGAAGTACATCAATACAAAGTTCCAATTTACTCGGGAAAACATGAATGAATGACGAGTTACTATAATGTTTTTTGAAGTAGCAAAAGATGGATATTATACGGTAGCTTTGATTCATGTGAAGAATGGAAAATGTGAAATGTACTCGACTTAATAGACACTGAGCTTGATCCAATTTAAAGGGGAGAATGTGATATTTAAATATGTTGGATATTTGGATAACTTGACATCATAGCAGGAAAGCTGGATAGTTGGATATGTTAGTAAGCTAGTTGGAAAATAGGATAGATGGATAGCCGGATAGAATACGTTGGTTAGTTGTATAGAAGAGCTGGATAAAAATAATGTATAGTTGAGTAGCTAGATAAAGGATATTTGATAAAAATGGTGGATAGTAGATGTAACGACCCATATTTTCTATCATCTAGTCTAAGGGATATATTAGAGCTTTATCTAATAAGTGCATAATTCTACTCTAATTAAAACCTTTACATCCTAGGAATAATAATGGGTTTACAATAAAAATCTAACTATTTACATGAGCAATAAAGAAATATAATAACTAACAACCTACTATCTATTTCTTCCTTGTACTCATGTATTCTATTCTGCTACCAGGTTGCTGCTACCTGAACCTAAGAAACATAAAACCTCTCCAATATCAGATACAATGTGTCTGATAGGTTATTCCTCTATCATTTGTTATCTTTCATCTTTATTCTATATCACATACTCTATCATCTGACTCTTTTTCTGATAGCATACACTACTATTCTTTCTCTTTTTATCCATCTCTTCTACTCTTCTCTAATATTTCCTTCTACTGTTTCTCATATCATCTAACTCTTTCTCTGTCATCTACTATGTTTATCATACTCTTCTCTTGGCCTATTCCCAGGGTCTTCTCATGCTCTACTCATATTGTATCTATGATCTACTTTTTCTCTTCGTTATTCACATCTCTAATGCTTCAACATTCTATTCACATCTAGACCCCACGGTCACTTCTCATACTCTAATATTCTCTATATTCTAAGGGAATCAACATCCCATTAGCTCTATCAAGTATTCTTATATGGTCTTACTTTTCTCTCTTTCCCCATGTAACATCCCAATTTTCGAATCCAAAAATTTAGTTTGTAATTAAGTAAATTATATATTTGTTTACTAATACATTGTCATTATCATATCAACCCATAAACCTGATGAGTTTTGAGCATTCTAACACTTCCTAAGTTTACATGCAACCCTAATAACCTTGGATCTATGTTTGTCTAATTATCATGCAAAGTTGATTTCCAAGGTTATGTTCCTATCTAGCATACATGGGGAATAATTTTTTCTTTGAATGAAAGATAGAACTACATACCTTGTTGTTGAAAGTGTTCCTTAAAACCTTGTGAGCCTAGCACCTCAAGTGTGATGCCCCAAATGCTTCACACAACACCAAATGCAATGAACAAACTTGAGAGAACACTCTAACACTTGCAAAATCGGCCAAGCCCTCTTCTTCTAGTTAGTGTAGCCGATTTTAGGGAGAAACAGATTGCTTATATAGTGTTGCATTAGGTAAACCCTAATGTAACATGACTCTTCATTTCTTGGTCCATGGGTTAACTCCATGGAGCATCCATGGAGCATCCTATGGTTGGAACCCAACTTGACAATTCATGGAGCCTCTTAGCCCACTATATAAGATATGGAAGATTTACATAATCTACCCATATATCTAATTAGTTATCTTTTGATCACTTAATTAATTCTAAATTAATTCTTGATCAAAACTAATTAAATAATATTATTAATATGTTAGAACTTATAATATATTAATAAACCATAAGTGTTATTTCTCTCATTTAGTTTATTCAATTGCATGATGCCGTGCAACCCAAATGGACCATGCCGAGTCGGGTCAAGTACATACCAGAAATAGTTATGGACTTAGACGCCTTATCCAACAGTCTTCCACTTGGATTAGTCTAATAACTATAACGGTAATACTTCAGGAACCGGTCAGCAATCGTAGCTATTTCAAGGTTTCTCGGAACTGAGAAAATATTGATACGCCATTTAAGATAAGTGATCACATAATCCTCTGTTCTAGATATCAGCCAGACAAATACATGGAACAATGTCTTACTTATTATCCAGCAGTTTGTTTCCCGATTTCCGATTTGCTTGACAAAGAACTTAATTGAACACATTAATTTAGTTCTGACCGGGCCCGATACATAAGTCAAAACAAAATCATAGAGGGGCCCAGATATCAGCTTCTAATCCAAGAAGGAACAGATAAACTTCGACTCATTTGTTTATTCTACTACTCATTGAATTATACACAAAAGCATGTTTTATAACATCGAGTTACCAATGCGTTTACATACAATCATGTTGGGTTTTGACCATTCTAACACTCCTAAGTTTACATGCAACCCTAAATACCTTGGATCTATGTTTTCTCTATTATACATGCAAATATGAACATCCAAGGTACTATCCTAATCTAGCATATAAAATAATGAATATAACAAGATAGAATACATACCTCTTTCATGTAGAAAGTATTTATGAAGCTTGAGTGCCTAGTGCCCCAAGTGTGACACCTCAAATGGTTCACACAACACCAAATACACTTGGAATAACTTGAGAGAAATCTACACTTCATGAAAATCGGCTAGCCCTCTCTAGAATGATACTTGTGGCCGATTTTGTCAAGAATAAGATCTTTATATAGTGTTACAATTAGGGTAAGCCCTAATTGTCATGACTTTCCATTTCCTTGGATCCATGGGTTCAAATACACCATGGAGCATCCATGGACCATCCTATGGGTTTTAGCCCAACTTGATTATCCATGGAGCATTAGCCCACTATACAAGTATGAATGATTTACACAATCAACCCATATATTTAATTAGTCTTCTTTTTTATCACTTAATTAATCCTAGATTAATTCTTGATCAATACTAATTAAATAATCTTATTATTCTTATTATTAATATACTAGAACTTATAATACATTAATAACCATAAGTGTCTTATTTCTCTCATTTTAGTCTATCCAAGTTGTAACAGCTCAAATTTTCAAATAAATTTTTCATTTAAAATAAAACAATTTCACTCAACAATAGTATTTATTCCAAATTTCATTTCAAAATACAATTTAAAGGATCCCCAAGATCTCCAACAATGGCAGTGTGTACGCGTCACGCCGGCGCCTTCCCACGGTCCTCGCTAGTACCTGAAACACATACATACAACTTGTAAGCATAAATGCTTAGTGAGTTCCCTAGTATACGAATTATACACATACGCCTTTCTAGGCCCTGACCTTCCGGTCCACCATACATTGCCTTCCGGCCCGTAACATAATTGCCTTCCGGCCCATGACATATCGCCTTCCGGCCCGTATCATATTGCCTTCCGGCCCACAGTATATTGCCTTCCGGCCCATAACATTTACAACACATAATACATTTAACTTAACACACATAGCACGTAGCACATACATCATACCTGACCTTTCTGCCACATAATATATCGCCTTCCGGCCCACATAAACATACATATCATGCATAGCATCTATCTTTCTATTTATAACATAAATAACACATATCATATACGACCTTCCGGTCTCACAGTCAAACCCTTCCGGGTGGAGTATAGTGAGAAAACTCACCTCGTAGTATGTAGGCTAGAACTCTTGAAACTACTCGCACTCAATCCGCCAAACTGCAGACTCCCTATAATACCACATACCCTTATTAATAATCTTATCAAACAAGACAACTGACCCTACGAAATTACATGCAGGTCAACTCTGGTCAACGGTCAACTTGACCGGACTCGTCGAGTGCAAAGGCGACTCGGCGAGTCTAGACGTCCTCCCCAACTTCCCTGTTGTTCCCCTTTCTACCCGTCGAGTATCCCTCCTGACTCGACGAGATCCTCGTGGAAGAATCGCGGGGCCACCCCGACTCCACTCGCCGAGTCTAAAGAACAACTCGGCGAGTCCCAGTGAACCTTCAAGATACTCGCCGAGTCTGAAGAACAACTCGGCGAGTCCCAGTGAGTCTTCAAGCTACTCACCGAGTCTGATCATTGGACTCGGCGAGTCCATGCCATGCAGTCGATCAACTGCCTCCTGTGATCCGCATGGTTCCGATATATATATATATATATACATGGGACTTCCTGGACCTCTAACATACTATTACTGGGATTTAAACGCTTGGTAACAACATTATAATCTATCTAATCACTAAATGGGTTTCATAAACCCTAGATTCGTGCTCACCATCAAAACAACAGAAATGGGCCGAGTATTACCTGAAGAACGTGATCCCTGTGTCCCCAACCTTCAGAACTCAATCCTCTTGATCTTCCTTTGACCAAAACCTTGCCTCTTCTTGCCTAACAATCTCCTCAAGGTCCCCAATAGCCTTCCCTTCACCTTTAATCGTCCACAGATGCTAGGTGCTTCACAATCGGCCAAAAAAACATACAGTGACGGCCTAAGAGGCATTATATACGCTCCAAACTAAACGGCTAGGGTTTCTGCTGAACAGCGTCGACTCGCCGAGTCCATATCTGGACTCGTCGAGTCCAGTCGCGCATCCGCGACCAAGCCTGTGGTCCTACTCGGCGAGTCAGGCACCAACTCGCCGAGTCCCTTCCTAAAATGTCCCCAAAAATAGTTTTAAAACAATACCTGAAATATTGGGCTGTTACAACTCTCCCCCACTAGAACTAGACTTCGCCCTCGAAGTCTCACTCTGCGAATAACTCCGGATGTTGCTCCCGCATTTCACGCTTCGGCTCCCAAGTCATCTCCGATCCCCTCCGATGTTGCCACTGAACCAACACCAGAGGTATCTCCTTGTTCCGCAGAACCTTGATCTTCCGATCCCTGATAGCTACTGGTCTCTCGGCGTAATTTAGGCTCGCATCCACCTGAATATCCTCTAACGGAACCACTGCCGATTCATCGGCTATACACTTCCTCAACTGTGATACGTGAAAGGTATTGTGAATCTGACCCAAATCTGCTAGCAACTCCAACCGATAAGCTACCCGACCTACCCTTGCAATTACACGAAATGGACCTATGAACCGGGGCCCCAACTTGCCCCTCTTTCTGAACCGGATCACTCCTTTCCAAGGAGAAACCTTTAGGAGGACGAAGTCGCCAACCTGGAATTCGAGCTCGGACCGGCGTCTGTCCGCATAACTCTTCTGTCGGCTCTGGGCGGTCAATAACCTCTGCCTAACCTGCTGAATCTGCTCGGTCGTCTGAAGTACGATCTCTGTACTGCCCATCACTCTCTGTACCACCTCTCCCCAGCAAATGGGAGTCCGACACCTCCTACCATACAACAACTCAAAAGGTGGCATACCAATGCTCGAATGATGGCTGTTGTTGTAGGAAAACTCAACCAAAGGCAAATGCGCATCCCAGCTACCCCCGAAGTCTAACACACATGCTCTAAGCATGTCTTCCAATGTCTGAATCGTCCGCTCGCTCTGACCGTCTGTCTGGGGATGGTATGCGGTACTAAAATGCAGTTTAGTACCCAGCTCCTCATGGAATTTCTTCCAGAACCTGGAAGTGAAACGTACATCGCGGTCCGAAACAATCGATATCGGCACTCCATGCCGAGATACTATCTCTCTCACGTATAACTCCGCCAACTTCTCTGCTGATGAACTTTCGCTAATGGCAAGGAAGTGTGCACTCTTTGTCAACCTATCCACAATCACCCAAATTGCATCGACTCCTCTGGCAGTTCTCGGCAATTTGGTGATGAAATCCATCGTAATCTGTTCCCACTTCCACTCAGGAATCTCCAAGGGCTGCAACTTACCATGCGGTCTCTGGTGCTCGGCTTTAACCCTACGGCAGGTCAAACACCTCTCAACGAACCAAGCGACGTCTCTCTTCATGCAAGGCCACCAATATTCCTTTCTCAGATCCAAATACATCTTCGTAGCACCGGGATGGATCGAGAATTTCGATCTATGAGCCTCCTCCATCAAAGTAGCACGCGTACCGCCCACGAATGGTACCCAAATCCGACCCTGAAACGTCAGAAGTCCTCGTCCATCTTTAACGAACTCTGAAATTAACCCGACGACCCGCTCCTTCTTCTGCATCTCGGATCTCACAACCTCGGCCTGTGCCCCACGAATAACATCTAATACCGGAGTCATCACCGTCAACCTCAGACATACGTCCCGCAATGGAGTGCTCTCCGCCCTACGACTCAATGCATCGGCTACCACATTAGCCTTGCCTGGGTGGTATAGGATCTCACAGTCATAATCCTTAACCACGTCCAACCATCTCCTCTGTCGCATATTTAGGTTGGGTTGATCCATCAAATACTTCAAACTCTTATGGTCCGTGTATATAGTACAACGAACCCCGTACAGGTAGTGACGCCAAATTTTGAGAGCGAACACTACTGCCCCCAACTCTAAGTCATGCGTGGGATACCTCGCCTCGTGAGGCTTCAGCTGCCTCGATGCATAAGCTATCACATGGCCCCTCTGCATCAACACTGCACCCAGTCCCGAAATCGATGCGTCGCAATATACGACAAAGTCCTCCATCCCTTCCGAGAGAGCTAATACCGGGGCTTCGCATAGTCTCTGACGAAGTGTCTCGAAGGAAGTCTGCTGCTCGGGTCCCCATGAGAATGTAACACCCTTCCGGGTCAATCTAGTGAGCGGTACCGCGATCTTGGAGAAGTCTCTAATAAACCTCCGATAGTACCCCGCCAACCCAAGGAAACTCCTGATCTCGGAAGGTGACTTCGGTGCCTCCCAACTCATCACTGCTTCCACCTTGGCCGGATCAACCAATATCCCTGCCTGATTAACAACATGTCCCAGAAATTGGACCTCCCGCAACCAGAAGTCACATTTGGAGAATTTCGCATATAGCTTCTCCGACCTCAGTACCTTAAGGACCTCCCTCAAATGCCCCTCATGTTGCTCTCTAGACCGCGAATACACCAGGATGTCGTCGATAAATACAATCACTGACCGATCCAGCATCGGCCTGCATACCCTGTTCATGAGGTCCATGAACACTGCCGGGGCATTGGTGAGCCCAAAAGGCATCACCACGAACTCGTAATGCCCATACCGCGTCCTAAATGCTGTCTTCTGGACGTCCTCATCCCGCACTCTTACCTGATGGTACCCTGATCTCAAATCGATCTTGGAAAACCAAGATTCCCCTTGCAACTGATCGAATAGATCATCGATTCTCGGTAACGGATAGCGGTTCTTGACCGTCACCTTGTTCAACTCCCGGTAATCGATACACATCCGGTGTGAACCATCCTTCTTCCTGACGAACAGAATCGGTGCTCCCCACGGCGAGCTACTCGGCCGAATAAATCCCTTTCCCAGCAACTCCTGGAGTTGCGAGGACAACTCTTGCATCTCTGGAGGTGCAAGACGATAAGGCACCTTCGCAATAGGCGCAGCCCCCGGAACCAGATCGATACCAAACTCTACCTGTCTCGCAGGAGGTACTCCCGGCAAATCCTCGGGAAAAACATCTGGAAACTCGCGCACCACTGGAACCTCCTCCACTGTCTTCGGTCTCTCGGAAGTCTCCCGCGTATCCATCACATACGCCACAAAACCTTTACATCCCTGCTGTAGGCATTGCCTCGCCCTAGCAGCCGAACAAAAAGCCAATCCCGAACGGGTACCCTCGCCGTATACCGTAAGAACTCCCCCACTAGGGTCTCGTATAGTCACCAGCTGACGCTCGCAGTCAATGACGGCGCTGAATCGGCTCAACCAGTCCATGCCTACGATGACACAGACATCCCCCATCGCAATAGGAATTAGGTTAATCGGAAACGCAACTCTGAAAATCTCTAGCACGCATCCCCGAAGAACCTCCGTAGCACAAACCACCCTCTCGGCCGCAATAGAAACGCCCAAAGGCCGACTTAACGGCTCACGACTAATGCCGATATGCTGACTAAAAGCTAACGATACAAAAGATCTACTCGCACCCGAATCAAATAACACTAGAGCAGGCATAGAGTTCACAAGAAAAGTACCTGCCACAACATCGGGCGCAGCACGGACCTCCTCCGCAGTCAGCTGAAAGGCTCTCCCGCGAGCCCTCGGGGCCTCGACCTTCGCCGGTCGGGTCTCAGTAGTCCTGGTAGTAGGTGTAGCTCCCTGACGAAGCTGCGGGCACTCGGCCTTCCGATGGCCTGTCTGGTTGCAGTGAAAGCAAACCATAAACCCCTTAGGGCAATCCCTGGCAATGTGTCCCTCCTTGCCACACTTGTAGCAACCACCAGCTCGACACGCCCCCTCATGACCCTTGCCGCACTTCGCGCAAGTGCGGCCCTTCGGACCTCCCATCCTCGAATCAGCGGACTTGATCCGCTTGGCTGCCGGCTGAGACTGAGCCGGCCGCCGATCCACCTGCCGAGACTTGGCCTCCTCCCTCACCTGAGTCTCCAACTCGATCTCGCGCTTCCTGGCGTTCGCCTGAAGCTCAGTGAAAGTACGATATGTGGAGTTTGACACAAACTCCTGGATATCCCTCCTCAGCACGCCCAAATACCGGCTCATCCGTGACTGCTCTGTAGATACCAGCTCGGGGCAGAACATCGCCCTCTCATGAAACTTCTGTGTGACCACTGCAACGGAATCAGTACCCTGCTTAAGGGTCAAGAACTCCTGAATCAATCGTTCCCTCTCCACCGGGGGAACGTACTCGTCCCTGAACATCTCGGTAAACCTCTCCCACGTCACCGCTGTAATCTCCGCCAGAGTGAAGTTCGCCGTCACGAACTTCCACCAATCCTTCGCTTCCAGTCGGAGCTGGTTCAGGGCGAACCGTACCCTCAGGTGCTCCGGGCATGAGCAAGTATAGAAGCACCCCTCAACGTCAGCGATCCACCTCATCGCCGCAATCGGATCCTGTGTCCCATCGAACTCAGGGGGTTTCGTGTTGCTGAATTCTCGGAACAGCAACGAATCGCCCCCTTGCGGCCTGGCAGCGGCCACGGCTGCGGTAGCGGCAGCAGCTGCAGCCTCAGTCAGTGCGGCGTACCGCTCCTCGAATATCTCCATCAGTGTGGTCTTAATAGACCCAAACATCTCCGGGATCTCGGCCCGGATCGCTGCAGCCACCTCCTCCTGGATCATCTGACGAAGATCCTCGTCACTCACAGTGCTCGAACTCGCCCCATTGCGTGTGATAACCATGATGTCTCTGAAATACAACATAAAATTATCAGAGACTCCACCAAGTACAATTGTACTCGATAACGCACCCTACTCAGTCTCCGATATCCAGGGGTTCTTACTTGGGTCTTCCACCGACCCGGTGTCTTCGGTAGTACGGGCCCAATACTACCGACCACACCGTATCAGTATTCGTCCCAAATCTTCCTCCCCAAACCCCGAATAATGAGTACTCTACCTCCAGTATGCACTATCTACTTGCACGCTACCAAATATCTCATATAAGCAATCTCCCTAGACTAAGGCATCACAAAACAGGCCATTCTAGTCCTATCATGTATACCTAGTCTTCTAGCATGCATAACAATTCATAATTCAGTGCATAACATAACATTGTAAGGTATTCTGGGGATCTTTACCGTTCGGGCGCTGGCTGATCGTACACACTGCTCCGTTCTTGTTTACCGCTTTACCATTTATAAAATTGTATGTCTTTATTACTTTTAAAAGATTTTTCCTCAAATCCTCGGTTTGAGTTCAGTTACACCCGAAGGTACACCCGAATCCCTCAAACCAAGGCTCTGATACCAATTGTAACAGCTCAAATTTTCAAATAAAATTTTCATTTAAAATAAAACAATTTCACTCAACAATAGTATTTATTCCAAATTTCATTTCAAAATACAATTTAAAGGATCCCCAAGATCTCCAACAATGGCAGTGTGTACGCGTCACGCCGGCGCCTTCCCACGGTCCTCGCTAGTACCTGAAACACATACATACAACTTGTAAGCATAAATGCTTAGTGAGTTCCCCAGTATACGACTTATACACATACGCCTTTCCAGGCCCTGACCTTCCGGTCCACCATACATTGCCTTCCAGCCCGTAACATAATTGCCTTCCGGCCCATGACATATCGCCTTCCGGCCCGTATCATATTGCCTTCCGGCCCACAGTATATTGCCTTCCGGCCCATAACATTTACAACACATAATACATTTAACTTAACACACATAGCACGTAGCACATACATCATACCTGACCTTTCTGCCACATAATATATCGCCTTCCGGCCCACATAAACATACATATCATGCATAGCATCTATCTTTCTATTTATAACATAAATAACACATATCATATACGACCTTCCGGTCTCACAGTCAAACCCTTCCGGGTGGAGTATAGTGAGAAAACTCACCTCGTAGTATGTAGGCTAGAACTCTTGAAACTACTCGCACTCAATCCGCCAAACTGCAGACTCCCTATAATACCACATACCCTTATTAATAATCTTATCAAACAAGACAACTGACCCTACGAAATTACATGCAGGTCAACTCTGGTCAACGGTCAACTTGACCGGACTCGTCGAGTGCAAAGGCGACTCGGCGAGTCTAGACGTCCTCCCCAACTTCCCTGTTGTTCCCCTTTCTACCCGTCGAGTATCCCTCCTGACTCGACGAGATCCTCGTGGAAGAATCGCGGGGCCACCCCGACTCCACTCGCCGAGTCTAAAGAACAACTCGGCGAGTCCCAGTGAACCTTCAAGATACTCGCCGAGTCTGAAGAACAACTCGGCGAGTCCCAGTGAGTCTTCAAGCTACTCGCCGAGTCTGATCATTGGACTCGGCGAGTCCATGCCATGCAGTCGATCAACTGCCTCCTGTGATCCGCATGGTTCCGATATATATATATATACATGGGACTTCCTGGACCTCTAACATACTATTACTGGGATTTAAACGCTTGGTAACAACATTATAATCTATCTAATCACTAAATGGGTTTCATAAACCCTAGATTCGTGCTCACCATCAAAACAACAGAAATGGGCCGAGTATTACCTGAAGAACGTGATCCCTGTGTCCCCAACCTTCAGAACTCAATCCTCTTGATCTTCCTTTGACCAAAACCTTGCCTCTTCTTGCCTAACAATCTCCTCAAGGTCCCCAATAGCCTTCCCTTCACCTCTAATCGTCCACAGATGCTAGGTGCTTCACAATCGGCCAAAAAAACGTACAGTGACGGCCTAAGAGGCATTATATACGCTCCAAACTAAACGGCTAGGGTTTCTGCTGAACAGCGTCGACTCGCCGAGTCCATATCTGGACTCGTCGAGTCCAGTCGCGCATCCGCGACCAAGCCTGTGGTCCTACTCGGCGAGTCAGGCACCAACTCGCCGAGTCCCTTCCTAAAATGTCCCCAAAAATAGTTTTAAAACAATACCTGAAATACCGGGCTGTTACACAAGTGCATGATGCCATGCAACCCAAATGGACCATGCCGGGTCGGGTCAAGTCTTACCAATTATAGTTATGGACTTAGACATTAATCCAACAGTCTCCCACTTGGATAAGTCTAAAACTATTATTGTGTATGACTTCAGGAACCGATCAGCAATCGTAGCTCTCAAAAGCATCTGTCGAACTCTGACCTTGTAGATGAACTTTGACCTTTGTCAATGACTTGTCCATTAGATAAGGGATCATATATTCCTCCATTCTAGATATCATATGGACTGAGACATGGATTATAATCATTCTCTCTGTCCATTTGTTGTTCCCGATTTCCGATTTATGATGACTGACTAATTGAATAAATCAAATCAGTCCTGGCCCGGCCGAGCACTTCCATTTGTCATCATCAAATCATCGAGGGGCCAACAGATATCGCTTTTATCCCGAAGGTAAAAGGAATGGATAAACTTCGACTCATATGGCTTGTTCTACTACTTGTTGAATCATACACAAAGGCACGTTTTATAACATCGAGTTACCAATGCGTTTTCGTGCAATCAATGTACTATCAAATCATAGTAACAACTCATATATCTAGGTTTGAAGAATATATAAGATATTATCGTCTCATGATCACTCGTGATAAAATCCATGAAGTGATTCCAATGAGCGCGGGTTGAATCTAATACTCAGAACTTATGAGCACTCATGAGTGTTGTAGTCCTTTGTCCAACACCTTAGACCTCTACAAGCCTACCCATGACAGTCTTAATTCATATCTACTTCCATCATATGACCGACTGTGGATGGTTTGAATAACTTAGTCATTCTGGAAGAATAACCTAGTTTATTCGGGAAGTCAAAACATGCAAAATGAAACACAAGAATAATTGAATCCAATATGGTATCAAAACCTATGAACATAAATAAAACACCTTTTATTTATCACCATATGATTACACATTATTCATGTATACTGTTTCAGCTATCAACTGTATTCTTGAATTTAAAACAATAGTAGTCCCATGCTCCAAGCATGTACACTATGTTTTCTAAACACTAGTCATGCCACACACCAAGTATGCATACTATGTTTGTCTATGATCTTTACTTTGTGAAATAAATCAATTGAACATAACTCCAATGATTCTCTTTTCACACTCCCAAATCCTTTCTGCAAATGCAAGAATTCTAAATTCATTCCATTTACTGAAATCTGTTAGATTCTAAACTTATATGCATTATTCCTCTTGTAATGATTATGCACAAAGTCAAAAAGACTTGACAACAAACATTATAGAGCATTCCAAAGGAGATCAGCTCCTTGGAAACATCCTTCTTGCATTAAGTTTCCTAATCTTACACAGATTGAATAATTTCTAACCTTGAAACATTTCCATATTCCATTTTGTCTATCACTTCTAAACAAGAGTTGCCTCCTTACAGATTATGTAAATATGGTCCTTCCAGAATTATCACTATACTTCCAATTGTCCTTGAGCAACCAATCTTTGGTAAACCATAGATTGTCCTCGACAACTGTTTAATCCTTTTAGTCATATCCAGTTCTAAACCGTTTCCCTTCTTAATGCCCCAGGCATTTGGAAAATTTAGAAATGATGAATATAGCACATGTAATCGATCCTATATTCGAAGCATATGGGACACGATTCATGATGTCTCACATAAAGACTAAACCAGTCTTTTGCTATAACATTTCCATTTCAATTTCCAAGTTCTCATAATTCAGATTATGAAAAGGGATGCCGTAATCATAATCGAATTCTAGAACGCAAATAATGGACCCATATACAGAATTTTCTTATGTTGAGCCATTCTAACATGAAATTCATATATATATATATATATATATATATATATATATATATATATATATATATATATATATATATATATATATATATATATATATATATATTCTTGACTAAATGATTAAAACCTCATGATCTAAGCTTATAGATTTGAGATGAAGTATACTTTCCTCTCCCTTAATTATAGCAAAACAACTTTTTCCAAATTGAAACCTTTTGTTTTCTATAATTAACATTGCTAACTTGCAACCTTTATCATAATTATCATACTCCCACTAACATGATGATTATTAGCATAACACTTATGCTCCCACTAGCTTTGACATGTACTTAGAAATCAGCTGACTTTTTTACCAAAGTTCAGATTTCTGATACTAGATTGTTTTGATAAAACTTTATCAAAATCATACACCTTCCCTTAGATAGCACACTTGTGTGTCTAAACAATTATGAAGAGGGATGACGTAATCATAATGGTTAGACCTTTTTTCCACTTCTCACAAGTCCAGGTTAGTGTGCCGGTAAACCACACACGCTCCACTAACAACTTTGAGAATGCAAATATTACAATTGCTATCTAGCTAAAATCTACTTAGTGAAAGTGTTTCCTCACCATCATTTTCATGAATCGGAGAGAAACCTTATGACACTTAGATTTAATGGTGTGTGTGTTCTTATCCATGTGAATTGTCAAAACCATAGTCACAAGACAAGGATAATGACAAATCCAAACTCATATGGACTGAACTCAATCTTAATTTCTTGCCACCTGACAGCTCAAGGGCCTGCCATTGCTTCCAAGTTGTTGTGCAACAAATTGAGAACTCTAAGAACTCATATGCAAAGCCAACTTTAACTGGATTGGGCACAAAATGTGTCAACACGATAGGTTATAAACCTCAAGTCGTATGCTAGTGAAGAACTTCATGTTTTATTGTTGACTAGTTCTTGAGACTTTCAAGACCTTTAAGACTCCCACTGTCCTCTTGACATATAAGACTTTATTGTAAGATATTCAAGAGATAGTGTGGATTCTAATCAAGACAAACACTTCACACAATTGGCCTAAGTTGGTCTTTGTTTTATCCAAAACATCACAACTTACCAATTTCAAATGTACAAGAGTAGAAAACTTTTACTCTTACATTTGACAAGTGTTTTAAACCTTCTTTAAGACATGTCACTCAAGTTACAATCTTGGAGTATGACTCTAAGACTTGTATTGGAACGAAGTATGACTCATCTTCTTGATTTAACCATTTCAACAATTCAAGATCCCTCTTCTTAGTTATAAGAATGCACTAAGATTTACTTAGAGAACTAATTGTGCTATGGTTTCTTAATCATTAAGATGATCACAAAACTGATACTAAAGTACTCTCCCATCATTTTAGATTTGAGAAACTTTTATCCTTCTGCCTAATTTGATTCTTCTTATTCGCTCTGCCTTACATTGGAACCTTTTCCAATGTCTCAGAATTACACTGAAGCTTGTAAGTATAACCATATTTACTAAGCTTTAGTAAATTATGATGAATAATCTTATCGATCTTTTGTGGTGGACTTAACCAGTGCACAAGAATGTGTACTCGATCCCTTAGTCCATTACTTGACTCACACATCCATGTGAACAAGTAATTAGTCTTAATTTTCCAATACTTGAAAGTTCTCATTCATCATGCTATACAACTTGCATGATTCCGGTCCAATTGAAACTTGGGTGATGAGAATCTTTCCTTATTTGGTAAATTTAGACATTACCACAAATGAAAGAATCAATTTCATATTTCCACTCTTGCTATTAATGGAATCATATAAGCAACAATTTTTCCTCAAATGCCATTGTAAGGATATTTTAAAATAAATAAAATCAAATATTTTCTTTTATTTTAAAACTTTGCGGAAAAACTTACCCTTACAATCCATATGAAAACTTGTTGTTATCTATTCCTAAGCAATATCTCATAACTCCTAAGAAGTAGCTCAAGAATCCGATATTCAAACTACGCGATAGAAATCCATCTATGCGATCAGATTCATCATATTCTTTCTTTAAGTTTCTTCACTTTTCTTTGATTCTTAAAACATCACCATGTGACCCAGTCACATCATGTATCAAGAATCTCAAAATAGAAACTTAACTGAGTTAGATAGTGGACTTTACCTGAAGTAGAGTCAAACTTATTGACTTTAACATCCTTAGGTAAATTTGGCAGCTTCGCAACCAATGCCGCTTTCTTTGACAATATAAACATATGGACCCTTTGATGATGGTACACGGGACTATCACAAACTTAGCTTTTCTCTTTACCATTTCCCAAAGGAACTCAGTATGTGACTTAGAAAGTGATTGAACCACCAACTTTCTCCAGACTTTGACGCTCAGCTCTCCCGGCTTGTCAATATGTGACTACATCTACAAGATGTGACCACACATAGACCTTTACTTGCCAATAGGGCTTGAGTGACCTTAAACCTTTCAAGAACTTGTGGGTTAGGGAGAATAATTGGAGGAGGTGAAAGAAGTATGATTTCCAAGGGACATCATCTTCATTTAGGAAAGCTTGTTTCAAGAGATTTGGGAAGATCATCAATGTCTAAACCAGACATCTTTTGGGAGATATTCAAGATAGTTGATTTAAAGTCCTTAATATAACACCCAATATGAAATATTAAGGCTAGGACCCAACAAACTATTTTATAACTTAGAAGAGGGATGTCGTAATCCAAGCTATAAAATATTTGAAGGTAGGTGAATGACGATTCACCAATTTCCACCAAGATAAACAAAATGTATAATTAGGTTTTAATTGGTTTTGAAACTCCTAGATCTTTGAGATTCATTGAATTGTTCAATGGCATGTTTCAATCTCGATTGTTCCCTTCAACTTTTGTGACTGGGATGCCGAGGATCACAAAACAAGGTGTGAAGTAACCATGCAAATTACTTGGTACCCTTAAGTGTTTACCCCTCAATCGATGTGCCGGTTAACCACACACGCTCCATCGATACTATCATAAACATTAAGTTACCCTTTGCCTACCTTGTTAAATATGAGTTAGTGTGCCGGTTAACTACACACGCTCCACTAACCGACATAAACAAATTGCAAAGTGTAATTTCATGGATTAGCACCTTATTCGCATTTTCCTAAGTAACTAAGATTGAGTATTATTAAGAGTTTATTTACTTAGTATTTATCATTAATACTTTTAATGAAGGGAGAATTATAGTCCTGTCAAACCCGTTCGGCTAACGACCCTCCACCAGTCAAGCAAACGGTGGGTGAGAGTGGACACCCATTAAGTTGCCATTTTATAGGCAACAACCTTATACCCACCTTATAGACCAGCTTCGTGAATGAGGCGTACTAGCGGTAAGACTGACTTTACTCTTATATATATATATATATATATATATATATATATATATATATATATATATATATATATATATATATATATATATATATATATATATTATTAACTTATAATATTATAAAGTATAAGGGTTGAATTTTAACTTTTAAAATTCTAAGGGCTAACTTGGAATTAAAGTATTCATAAGAGAAAACTTTTCAAAATCCAAAACTTTAGGGCAAGTTTTTGAAACTATTCAAAACTAATTAATTCCATAACTTATGTGTTTAAAGAAGTTTTAATCCAAAAACTCTTCAAGTTCCATAACTTGAGGACAAGTTATGGAAGACTTTAAACTAATAAAAGAATTAACTTTTCTTTATTTTATAACTTATGGAATTAATTAAGGTTACACTTTTTTTATTTATTTATTATTTAATGAAGAGACTCTTGGTCCTCCATAACTTGAGGACAAGTTATGGAGTCATAAAATCATTTAATTAGAACTAGACTCTTCATTTTTGTAACCTTTGCCAAGTTTTATGAGTTTTATGAAACTTAAATGTGACTTTTCATATAACTTGAGGACAAGTTACAAAAACACATTTTAGAATCAACTCTTAGATTAATTTGGATTGAAAACAACTATTTCACTCAACTTTTCTATCTAAGCAACTCATAAGAACAAGATAATTCAAATCAAACTTTTTCATGTAATTAGTCTAAACCTTAAACTAATACAAAACATGAATCTATTGACAATTATCTTTGAAATTGGATTAGCATGAACATTACCACATCAAAAACAAGTTTATAAGTTCAAAAACATCTTAGGGTAATGTACCTAGTCCAATTCCAGCCAAAAAAGTCGAATTTATGATGTCTGGGGGTCCAACTCGTCGAGTGCACGAACCAACTAGGCGAGTTGGATGCATTTTGCCTTGGACTCGGCAAGTCCATTCATGGACTCAGCGAGTCTGCTGGACAGACAGCATCAAAACTCGATTTTTCAGCTACTTTTGCAAGTATAACAAGAAAACAAGCCTTGGCTCTGATACCACTGTTGGGTTTTGAGCATTCTAACACTCCTAAGTGTACATGCAACCATAAATAACTTGGATCTATGTTTTCTCTATTATACATGCAAATATGAACATCCAAGGTATTATCCTAATCTAGCATATAAAATAATGAATATAACAAGATAGAATACATACCTCTTTCATGTAGAAAGTATTCATGAAGCTTGAGTGCCTAGTTCCCCAAGTGTTACACCTCAAATGGTTCACACAACACCAAATACACTTGGAATAACTTGAGAGAAATCTACACTTCATGAAAATCGGCTAGCCCTCTCTAGAATGATACTTGTGGCCGATTTTGTCAAGAATAAGATCTTTATATAGTGTTTCAATTAGGGTAAACCCTAATTGTCATGACTTTCCATTTCCTTGGATCCATGGGTTCAAATACACCATGGAGCATCCATGGACCATCCTATGGGTTTTAGCCCAACTTGATTATCCATGGAGCATTAGCCCACAATACAAGTATGGATGATTTACACAATCAACCCATATATTTAATTAGTCTTCTTTTTGATCACTTAATTAATCCTAGATTAATTCTTGATCAATACTAATTAAATAATCTTATTATTCTTATTATTAATATACTAGAACTTATAATATATTAATAACCATAAGTGTCTTATTTCTCTCATTTTAGTCTATCCAAGTGCATGATGCCATGCAACCCAAATGGACCATGCCAGGTCGGGTCAAGTCTTACCAATTATAGCTATGGACTTAGACATTAATCCAACAAATCAATGCATAACCAACTCATAAGTAACAAATCATATCTCTAGGTTTGAAGACTTATGTGATATTATCGTCTCACGATCACTCGAGATAATTTACATGAAGTGATTCCAGTGAGCGTGGGTTGATTCTAGTACTCAAAACTTATGATTACTCATGAAGTGTTGTCCTTAACCTTGACACCTACAACCAACTTCATGACAGTCTTAATTCATATCTACTTCCAACATATGACTGACTGTGGAGATTTGAATAATATGTAGAAACACAACATAATATTCTTGTAGTGAAAACATGCAAAAGAAATTATAGTAAATGATTGACAAAAGATAGTAACACTTTACTCATAAATAAACAACAAACTATTATTTATCATCAAATGTCAATTACACTTTACAAATTTCATAATCTATCTAACTACTAAAACTTATATCATCCTTTAGCCCTATGCTCCGAGCATTATGAAGATGCTTAGCCCTACTCAGTCTCTTCGTAAGGGGAGCTGCTGGGTTCTCATCTGATGATACCCTCTTTGCAACGAGGATTCCTTCTTCTATGTGATGTCTAATAAAATGATATTTTTTGTCGATGTGTCTGGATCTCCCGTGATCCTTTGGTTCCTTATCTAAGGCAACATCACTTTCACTATCACAGAAAATTTCCATAGGCTCCTTTATAGCTGGTACAACTCCAAGGTCTCCAATGAAGTTCTGGAATTACTTTGGATAGGTAACTCTCCTTTCTTGGAGTTATGCATGCTGAATCTCTTGAGCACCTTGTCCAAGTAGGTACCTTGACTAAGTCCAATTACTCTTTTACTCCGGTTTCTCAAAATCCTTATCCCTAGAATATAGGCAACTTCTCCTAGGTCCTTCATAGAGAAACACTTCCCAAGCCAGGACTTGACTTCCTGCAGAGTTGGCATGACATTTCCTATGAGTAGTATGTCATCCACATACAATACCAAAAAGCTAACTATACTCCCACTAGCCTTGACATACACACAAGATTCATCTTCACTCCTTGAAAAGCCAAATTCCTTGACTTTCTCATCAAAGCAAAGATTCCATCTGCGAGGTGCTTTCTTTAATCCATAAATGGATTTCTCAAGCTTACACACTCTATTAGGGTACTCGTTGCTGACAAAACCTTCTGGATGACTCATGTAAACATCTTCAGTCAACTTTCCATTAAGGAAAGCGGTTTTGACATCCATTTGCCATATTTCATAGTCATGAAATGCAGCTATGGCTAACATAACCCTAATAGACTTAATCTTGGCTACTGGAGAAAAGGTCTCATAAAAATCCAATCCTAGAGTTTTAGAGAAGCCCTTTGCAACCAGTCGTGCCTTATAAGTATGTACATTACCATCCATGTTGGTCTTCTTCTTGAAGATCCATTTGCACCCTACAGTCTTACGAGCTGGTACATTCTCAACCAAGTTCCAAACTTGATTGTCATACATGGATTGTATCTCGCTGTCCATTGCCTCTTTCCATTTAGCAGACTCGGGGCCTGCCATGGCTTCCGCGTAACTGTTAGATTCATCCAAACCTAGTAGTGTCCCATCACTAATAAGTGTATCACCTTCCGCAGTAATATGGAACCCATAGTAATGCTCAGGTGCATTCCTAACTCTCGTGGATCGCCTTAGAGGTATAGACTCGTTAATTGGTTCAACAGGAGTTTCCTCCGAGGGCTTGGGTTTGAAGTTCCTTCACCACTTGACTCTTGAAGTTCTTCAAGGTCAATTTGCCTCCCACTATCTCCTTGGCTTATAAATTCTCTCTCACGAAAGACTCCTCTTCTTGCTACAAAGACCACATTATCACTGGGTCTGTAGAAGAGGTAACCAAAGGATTTATGTGGGTAGCCAATGAAAATACACCTCTCGTTTCAGGGTTCAAGCTTATCATGAGTCTCACGTCTCATGAAAGCCTCACAGCCCCAAATCTTGATGTGGTCTACTTTGGGTACTTTACCAGTCCACATCTCGAGAGGAGTTTTGGCAACTGTCTTTGTAGGAACTAGATTAAGGATATGGGCGGCAGTCTCTAAGGCATACCCTCAGAATGAGATTGGTAGCGAAGCTCGACTCATCATGGAACGAACCATATCCATCAAGGTTCGATTACGCCTCTCAGCCACACCATTCAACTGCGGTGTTCTGGGAGGTGTCAATTGTGAGACAATCCCACATTCCCTAAGATAGTCAAGGAACTCTGAACTAAGATATTCACCACCTCGATCGGATCGTAGCATCTTAATATTCCTTCCCAATTGATTCTCAACTTCCTGTTTAAATTCCTTAAACTTTTCAAAAGTCTCTGACTTGTGCTTGATTAAGTAGACATATCAATATCTACTGTAATCATCAGTAAAAGTCAAATAATAATGATTAGCATCCCTTGTGGCATTTTTTAAGGGTCCGCACACATCCGTTTGTACAAGATTCTACAAACCTTCACCCCTCTCACAGGAACCTGTGAATGGTGACTTTGTCATTTTTCCAAGTAAGCATGAATCGCAACTGTCATCTGACTTTAGGTCAAATGAATCCAAGACTCCATCCTTTTGGAGTTGGCCTATGCGTTTCTTGCTTATATGTCCAAGACGACGATGCCATAATGATGCTTTATCCATGTTATTATTATTAACAGAATCAATACACAATACATTATTTCCTAAGTTATCAACCACAGATACAGTTTCATACACGCCATCACACGGTACTGCTTTAAAATAAAGAACATTAGTAAAGAAAACATTAATCGAACCAACTTCATTATCAAATGAAAAGGTGAAACCTTGTTTATACAATGCATGAAAGGAAATAATGTTTCTTGCCATTTCTGGCGAATAAGAACATTTATTCAAATCTAAACTAAACCCACTACTTAGCGATAAAGTATAAACTCCAATCTTGGTGACAGGTGAAGCTTTCCTATTTCCCATGATCAAGTTTATTCTTCCTTGCTCCACATTCTCACTTCTTCTTAGTCCTTGCAAATCAGAACATATATGAATACCACAACCAGTATCAAGGACCCATGAGTTAGAATGGGGTGAGTTATTAGATAAGATAGTTTAAATACCTGCATGGTTGGGTTTAACTTTCCCATCCTTCACATCTTGCTGGTACTTTGGGCAGTTCCGCTTCCAATGTGCCTTTTCATGGCAATAGAAGCATTTACCCCATTTTTGGTCAGAAGAAGGAGTGATGAAACCTTTCTTGGTTCCACTTGAAGAAGAGCCATCAAGGGTCCTAGCCTTGGTACCCTTTGAAGAACTCTTCCTCTTCTTCCCTCATCCTTTCCCGATTTCCAAGACAAGGGTGGAGTTGGTAAGAGTAGGAGTAGTAACAACTGCCTTACCCTTAAGACCACTTTCCACAGTCTTTAAGAGTCCTTGAAGTTTTCTGAGAGTGACCTCTTCCTTGTTCATGTGATATGTCATGCAGAATTGATCATAGCACGATGGTAAGGAGTGCAAAATGATATCTATTGCAAGCTCCTCGGGGAAGTTCACATTGAGCTTCAGCAACCGGTCCACAAATCTTTGCTTTTTCTGCATGTGGCCCGTGATGGGTTCACCATCCTTCATTCGGGTTGTTATCATGGAGGAGATGATTTCATACCTCTTTTGTCTTGCACTTTGATGGTATCTTTCCATCAAATCTTGGTGCATTTCAAAAGAGTAGAAGTCCTCGTAGGACTTTTGGAGATCGGCTGTCATAGTAGCCATCATGATGCATGCCACCTTAGTGGCATCCCTTTCATGTGCCCTAAAGTCAGCGATCTCTTGAGGAGTAGCAACTCTCTCATCAATCTCCTTAAGCTCCTTATTGAGAACATATTCTTTGTCCTCGTAGCGAGTAATCATTCGGATGTTTCTGATCCATTCATTAAACTTAGACCCATCAAAAGTGACTTTCCCACACAAGTTCATTAGAGAAAAGGAGCCATTAGGATTAGAGACAGAAGCAGCAGTGTTTGCAGACATCTGAAAAGAAGAAAATTTTAGTTTAGATATCCAGATAGTCCTTAATAAAACACCCAAATGTAATATTAAGGCTAGGACCCAATCACAATACATTATACTTAGATGTGGTATGCCGTAATCTAAGTAATAACATATTTGAAAGGTAGGTGAATGACGATTCACTAATTTCCACCATGAAAAACGAAATATTGATAGTAGGTTTTTAATTGGTTCTTAGAAATTCCTAGATTCTTTGAGATTCATTGAACTTTTCAATGGCATGTTTCAATCTATAGTGTGCCCTTTACCTACCTTGTTAAGTTCAAGTTAGTGTGCCGGTTAACCACACACGCTCCACTAACGACTTAAACAAAGTGTAAAGTGTAATTTCATGGATTAGCATCTTATTCACATTTTTCCTTAAGTAACAAAAAGATTGGGAATTTAATAAAAGCATTTAGTTACTTTAATATATTCATCATACTTTTAATGAGAATTTATAAGTCCTTGTCTACCCGTTCGGCTAACGACCCTCCACCGATCAAGGAAGCGGTGGGTGAGAGTGGACACCCATTAAGTTGCCATTTTATAGGCAACAACCTTATACCCCCTTATAGACCGGCTTCGTGAATGAGGCGTACTAGCGGTAAGACGACTTAATCTTATATATATATATATATATATATATATATATATATATATATATATATATATATATATTATTAACTTACAATATTATAAAGTATAAGGGTTGAATTTTAGCTTTTAAAATTCTAAGGGTTGGAACTAAAGTTTTAATCAAGACATTACTTGTTCCAAAACTTGAGGGCAACTTTTGTAAACTTTCAAAACTTTTCAATTCCTGTAACTTATGAGTTAATAAAGTATTAAAAATGAAGACTCTTCCTTTTTTATAACTCGTGTGTTCTTTTAATGTTTTTTTAACAAAGTGACTTTTGGTTTTCCATAACTTGAGGACAAGTTATGGACTCCATTAAAACACATAATGATCATGAATTAATCTACAACATAGGTTACAAACAATTCCTACGATCATCTAAACATCATAAGAACAAGAACATGAATATGAACGCTTTCAAGAATCAAAAATTACACTTAAAAACTTGTAATTTTGATAATTGTCATTGTAAATGGATTAGCATAAACATGACACCATCTAAAACATGTTTTCAATTACCAAAAGAATTTAGGGTAATGTTTCTAGTCCATTTCCAGCAACAAAAGTCGAAATTCTAAAAACTGCAGCCTCTACTCGCCGAGTGCAAGAACAAACTCGACTAGTAGCTTGCATTTGGTCATGGACTCGTTGAGTCCCCCCATGGACTCGGCGAGTTCATACAAGCAGAAAGCAGAAAATCGAATTTTTTAAGCAGTTTGCACAAATATTCAACAAACAAACCTAGGCTCTGATACCATAGATGGGTTTTGAGCATTCTAACACTTCCTAAGTGTACATGCAACCCTAATAACCTTGGATCTATGTTTGTCTAATTATCATGCAAAGTTGATTTCCAAGGTTATGTTCCTATCTAGCATACATGGGGAACAATTTTTTCTTTGAATGAAAGTTAGAACTACATACCTTGTTGTTGAAAGTGTTCCTTAGAACCTTGTGAGCCTAGCACCTCAAGTGTGATGCCTCAAATGCTTCACACAACACCAAATGCAATGAACAAACTTGAGAGAACACTCTAACACTTGCAAAATCGGCCAAGCCCTCTTCTTCTAGTTAGTGTAGCCGATTTTGGGGAGAAACACATTGCTTATATAGTGTGTTGCATTAGGTAAACCCTAATATAACATGAATCTTCATTTCTTGATCCATGGGTTAACTCCATGGAGCATCCTATGGGTGGAACCCAACTTGACAATCCATGGAGCCTGTTAGCCCACTATATAAGATATAGAATATTTACATAATATACCCATATATCTAATTAGTTATCTTTTGATCACTTAAATAATTCTAAATTAATTCTTGATCAAAACTAATTAAATAATATTATTAATATATTAGAACTTATAATATATATTAATAAACCATAAGTGTTATTTCTCTCATTTAGTTTATTCAATTGCATGATGCCATGCAACCCAAATGGACCATGTCGGGTCGGGTCAAGTACATACCAGAAATAGTTATGGACTTAGACACCTTATCCAAAAAAACCATCATGAATAAGTCTAAAAATCACAACATCGAACAGTAGTATAAAACAGAGTACAATCTCAGAAAAGTCAATGCGGAAATCAAATGCGTGTGTGTGTGTGTGATGCGTTGATACGCCGCCGACTCATTCCCCTTGGGTGAAGAGGTACCTGAAACTAAAACTGAAATTGTAAGCACAAATCATAGTGAGTTCCCCCATCATACCACATACCATACAATCACATAGCATACATACTGCCGGGAAATTCTGGGGTGCCCGACCTACCCATGTCAAGCCATTTTGGGGTGCTGACCTACCCATGTCAGGCCGTTCAGGGGTGCCGACTACCCTCCAGTCTATCTCAACCGGCATCAGGGACTATTTCACCCCTACCTCTATCATACGATAACAAAATATAATCATACGGTCAGGCATATATGGGGTACTGACCTACCCTTCGGTCCTAACGACCAAGTCAGGGAAAAGCTATTCCATACTATCATCTGGTCCTTCGACAGAAGGGATTTGGTGGTCATTATACCCTGACTCACCGAGTCCAAAGAACGACTCGTCGAGTCCATCCTTGACCATTACTAAACAATCGATTTAAATGGGTTTTAACACATCAAAACTATAGATTTGGCCTCCTAATGTGCATTTTACACGTAAAGTCTCAAGCTTGGTGCAAATGCATGGGATCTTTGGCTTAAAAAGCCATAAAAGATGGTCTAAAAGATGCATGGGGTGTTTATGGAAACAAAGTTGGCATCTTTACGTCATAAAGACCCCCAATGGCCCCAGATCTGAAGTCATAACTTCGTATTACACTTCACAACCCGAAAATGGCTTAGAAAGCCCTAAATATACCAATATCCAAGCCCTAAAGATGATTATTTACATGGAAGATCAAGATAGGAGCTTTTTACCTTAAATGAGTTGGAAATGGAACACAATCTCTGGATCCCTAAGCTCCTACTTGAACTCCCAAGTACCTTTCCTCTTCTCAAGCTTCACAAACCACCAAAATGCACAAAATGACCTTAGAACACTCAAACAAGGCTAAGGGTTTCGAGTATGGGTTTGCTCTAGACGATAGGGGCTGAGTTGAGGGGTTATAATGTGTTTAAATATGGTGAAAAACCTCAATTTAAAGTTTCAATCAAACAGCGTCTACTCACCGATTCGGTCTCCCGACTCATCGAGTAGACTACTTAAACTTTCTGCGGATCACGACTATGCTCGACGAGTTGGGCCTCCAACTCGTTGAGTCCTAGAGAAAAACATAATAAATACTTGAATTAAAGACATACTAGGAATCGGGTGTTACAAATCTCCCACACTTATCTTAGACTTCAACCTCGAAGTCTGCTACTTGTCCTGAAAAAGCACGGGGTAGTGCTCCCTCATCTCGTCCTCCGACTCCCAGGTCCATTCCAAGCCCTTGTAGTGCCACCATTGAACCTTAACCAACTCCACTCTATTGTTCCTCAGATCCTTCGATTTCCTATCAAGGATTGCCACTGGCCGCTAGATGTAATTCAGGCTGTTATCCACCTGAATATACTCTAATCGCATTGCTGCCGAATTGTCCACCAGAAACTTCCGCAACTGGGAGATGTGAAAAGTGCTATGTATCTGACTGAGTTTGGCTGGCAGATCCAACCTATATGCCACCTTGCCCACCCGGGCTACACCCCTGAAGGGTCCAATATACCTAGGGCCCAACTTGCCCCACTTCCTGAATCGAATGACGCCCTTCCAAGGCAACACTTTCCGGAGCACCATATCCCCGACCTAGAACTCCAGGTCTGATCGACGCTTGTTGGCATAACTTTTCTGCCGAATCTAAGCAGACTGAAGCCTGCTCCGAACCTGTTGGATCCTCTCTGTCGTCTTGAGTACTACCTCGGTACTCCCCATAACCCTCTGACCAACCTCACCCCAGCATATCGGAGTCCTGCACTTCCTCCCATACAACATCTCGAAAGGAGGACGGTCGATACTCACATGATAGCTATTTTTATAGGAGAACTCCGCCAACGGAAGGTAAGTATCCCAACTACCTCCAAAATCTAAAACATATGCGCGTAACATATCCTCTAGAGTCTGGATGGTCTGCTCACTCTGACCATCTGTATGCGGGTGAAAGGCGGTGCTAAAGAGCATACGAGTACCCAACTTGTTATGAAACTTCTTCCAAACCCTAGAAGTGAACCGCACATCCCTGTCGAAAATTACTGAAACAGGCACCTCGTGCCGCACCACTAATTCCCTGATACAGATGTCGGCCAACTTCTAGGCTGAAATACTCTCCTGAATCAGAATGAAATGGGCGCTATTGGTCAATCGATCAACGATGACCCAAATCGAATCTACCCCTCGCGTGGTCCTAGGAAGCTTCGAGTTAAAATCCATAGTGATATCCTCCCATTTCGGCAGCAGGATATCTAACCGCTGGACCTTGCCGTGAGGTCTCTGGTGCTCAGCCTTGACCTTCCTGCAGGTCAGGCACCTCTCCACAAACCAAGCTACGTCCCATTACATACAGGGCCACCAAAAATCAAGACGAAGATCTCTGTACATCTTTGTCGCCCCGGGATGGATAGAGAACTTGGATTTGTGTTCCTCCTCCATCAATACCTGACGCACACCTCCATGATATGGGACCCACACCCTATAGTGAAGAGTCAACAATCGCCGACTATCATAGTCGATGGACGAAACCTGACCCACAATACGCTCGCTCTTCCGATGCTCCTCCTTCATGGCCTCCTACTAGGGCTCCCGAATATGCTCTAACAGCGGTGTCACAACTGTCATCCTCATGCAGATATTCCTGATCGGCGCTGCCTTGCGGCTAAGCGCGTCAGCCATGACATTGGCCTTCCTCGGGTGGTAGAGGATCTCACAATCATAATCCTTTACCTAATCAAGCCACCGACACTGCCTCATAATAAGATTTGGCTGATCTATGAGATACCTCAGGCTCTTGGAGGATCTCACAATCATAATCCTCCATGCCCTCCGGCAGGGCTAAGATTGGCGCCTCGCACAATCTCTGTCTCAACGCCTCAAATGCGGCATGCTGCTCAGGCCCCCAACGAAAGACCACGACTTTCCTCGTCAGCCGGGTCAAGGGCACGTCTATCTTGGAGAAGTCCTGAATGAATCTCCGATAGTAGCCTGCCAATCTTAGAAAGCTCCGAATCTCAGATGGAGACCTCGGAACCTCTAATCTCATCACGACCTCCACCTTGACCGGGTCAACCAAAATCCCATTCTGGTTGACAAGGTGCCCAAGAAACTGCACATCGCGCAACCAGAACTCATACTTAGAGAACTTAGCATACAAGCTCTCCCTCCTCAATGTATCCAGAACCTCCCGCAAGTGCTCCTCATGCTGATCTCGTATCTTGGAATAAACCAAGATGTCGTCAATGAAAGCTATCACAATCTAATCCAACATCGGCCTACACACACGGTTTATGAGATCCATGAACGCGACAGGAGCGTTGGTGAGCCCGAAAGGCATCACCACAAACTCATAGTAACCATAACACATCCGAAAGGCTATCTTCTACACATCCTCCTCTCTGACCCTCATCTGATGATAACCTGAGCACAAATAAATCTTACAGAACCAAGATGCTCCCTATAGCTGGTCAAATAGGTCATCAATCCTCAGGAGTGGGTAACGGTTCTTCACCGTTACCTTATTTAGCTCCCGATAATTATACACATCCGATGCGACCCATCCTTCTTCTTTACAAATAAAATCGGGGCTCCCCAGGGTGAGCTGCTCGGTCTAATGAATCCCTTATCTAACAGCTCCTGCAGCTGTGCAGACAACTCCTTAATCTCAGGAGGAGCCAACCGATACAGTGTCTTGGCTATCGGACCCGCACCCGGTACTAGGTCGATCCTGAACTCTACCTGCCTCTCTGGAGGTATCCCAGGCAACTCCTCAGGGAATACATCCGCGAACTCTCGTACTATTGGCACGACTCCCACCGTCTCCTTACCCACCTCTTATGTATCCACAATATAGGCAACATATCCCGCACAACCCTGCTGAAGGTAGCGCCTAGCCCTCACTGTTGCACATAAAGTTGGTCCTCGCTGTGGCCTCTCGCCCTGAATCACCAACGCTCCCCCACTTGGGGTTCTGATCTGCACCAAATGTTACGCACAGTCGATCATCGCCCCCATTGGGGCTTTGCCAATCCATACCTATAATAACCTTGTTCCCCCGCAATGGTATGGGAACCAAGTCTATGAGGTAACGCTCCTCGAATAATCTCAAAACACAATCCCTGAAAACCTCTGATGCCCGCACTGACTGGTCGTCCGCAATCTCGACCTCTAGAGGGCAATCCAATGTGCCCGAGGACTCAGGAAACTTCTTGCTAAGCGCAAGAGAGACAAACGATCGGGTAGCACCCAAATCAAACAACACCAGAACTGGGATACCATTCACATGGCACGATCCTAAACAGAACATACATATCACATATCAAATCACAGTGACATAACATAGAATATTAGAGAGAAGAAATCATACTCGTCACCACATCGGGTGCGACGCGTGCCTCCTCAGCTTTCAACTGAAACGCTCGGCTCCGCACCACTGGAGCCTCTGCCTTGACCTTTTGGCCATCCACAACTCGCGTTGTCACTGGAGTCGGCGCCACCACTGGCGTTGCTGCTGATACTGCTGACAATCTAGGGTAGTTGGCCTTCTTATGGCCCCTCTGATTGCAATGGAAGCAAATTAGGTCTGATGTCTGAACTGTGGGGGCGGGGGTAGTACAATCCCTGCCAAAGTGCCCCATCTATCCGCACTTGTAGCAGCCTGACGATCCTACTCTACAAGCTCCCTCATGCGGCCTATCACATTTCCTGCAGTGGCTCTGGCCCGGTTGGCCCATCGACCTGACTTTGGATCCCTTGGGTTTCTTCCCCGAAACCCCTGTAACCTGCTCAGTCTCTGCCTTTCTCTTCCTGAGGTGCTCCAAATCAAATTCCCTCTCCCGCGTCGTGTCAATAATGGACTCCAAGGTCGGGCAGGCTGAATAGCTGACATGCTCCCGAATGTCAGTCCTCAACATGTCATGGTAGCGGGTCTTCCGCATCTCCTCATCCCCAGCATACTAAGGTACCAACAAGGCCCTCTCCCTGAACTTAGCGGTGATCACTAACTCCTAGTCTGTCTTATATCCAAAAACTCCCTGGCCAGCTGCTGAAGCTCCACAACTGGCACAAACTCCGCCCTGAACCTGGTCACAAAGTCTGACCAAGTCATAGCCTCCACGGCTGGGGCTCCCAGCGAGTCACCAAATGACTCCCACCAATCTCTAGATTTGTCCCTTAAACAACCTGCAGCAAAGCGGACCTTCGGCCCTTTCAGGAAGAAGCTCGTCAACTGTGCAACAATTCATCTCCTATCTGCAATGGGGTCCCTTGCCCCATGAAAGTCTAGTGCACCACTCCCTCGAAAGTCCTTAAACAATATTGTGTGCGTACCCAACTGGTTGGACGCCAAGTCACTCCTGAATGCTCGGAGGCGATCCTCCATCAACTTAAAAATCCCTTCCTTGATCGACCCGAAAATAACCAGGGTCGCCTCAAGGATACCTCTCGTGATCTTAGACGCGATGAAACCGCGTAGCCCGTCATCGACCTTCTTGGACCCCACACCCGAGTCTAATCCTGATCCTGATCCATATCCTGAACCTCCTGCTCCATGTCGTGTGACCACCATACTGTAACCCCTATAGATCCGGGCTAGTCAATTAAGAGATAATAAGAGTCGAAAATGACTTTTCGACAAAATATTATTTCGAATATATAATCTTAACCAAGTGTAGAATATGTCACAAGGTTTCCGTACATATAAAGAACGCCGAAATCCGAGTTATAACGAAGAAGTTATGACCCGTCGAAGTTTCGCGACGGAACCGGCACGACACCGGGAAGCGTAAATAGTGAATTGATGATAGAGCGACTTTTATCGTTAGCAAACTAAACAAAAGTCATAGAATACGTTAAACCGAGAATGTCCATAAAAAGAACGCCCAAATCTGATTTCGTATGACGAAGTTATGATTTTTCGAAGTTTCGGCTTAGAAGTGTACAGCTCGAATTTCGAACATTAGATCGAGCGGTTTTTAGCCGACACAACCTAAATAAGAATCAAAGATCTTGTTATTTTTAGTGTAACTATAAAAAGACAGATGAAAATGGACGTCGGATGAATAAGTTATGAATTTTTAACGGACCAATCCTGTCTCGGCCTGTTAATAATATAATTTTTAAAATAAAGTCAAAATTAGCCGACAGAATCTAAACGAAAGTTGTAGAGCACGTTTCCGACTTCGCGTGGATATAAAGAATGTCGAAAAATGAGCTCGTACGTGAGAGTTATGAATTTTTAAAGTTTGCATCTTGATTTATGAAGATTGATGCAATGATGATGACGTGGCCGAGTCCCAGCCGCCCGATGCTGATCAAAGAACTCACTTCGGATCGTGACACGTAGCCCTCGCATTACGCCCCACGTACACCTCTCACTCCTCGGCACAGCAAGCTCCATGTCGCACCACCCGGATTCTGCCACCTCGCAACCTTATCCGAAGCTACGCCCAACGTAACCCTTCTGAACGCACATCATAGTCCGAGGGTTATGCCTATAAAAGGGATAGCGAAGGTCGCCGAGTTCCTCACTCCAAAACCTCTTCTTTGTCTCACTACTTTCTCTCTCTAGAGTTCCAATCCCCCCCCCCTAAACCCTAGGTAAAACGCCTAGCACCCGAGGGAAGCCCCGAGGCTCCCGGAGTCCCAAGAAAAAGGGTCTTTCGGTTCAGAAACGCTGCTCCAAGCAAATCCCGGTTTTTAAGAAAACCCGCTGTAAGTGAGCTATGTGACATCCCCGAATTTCTCGGCCAGAAAAGACCGATTTAATTTATGCTTTATAAAATAAAATAAGAGAAATCTTTTAAAAGATGTTGCAGAATTGGTCCCCAAAAGAAAAGATGATAAAAGTTTATTAAAACCTTTCTTTAAGATATGTATAGTATCATTTCATATCAAAACCTCGGGATGTCATGTTCTGATACAGATCAAAAGCATAAACAAGACATTATAATCCTTACAACAGTTATTTACCACTACTGACCTATAATCCAAAAATCACTCATCATCATCATCCGACTATGCTCGGGGTCCACTACCTATAATATAAAAAGCTAAGTGGGTCAGGCTTGGAAGCCTGGTGAGCATATAGGGTTTTCAAACTACAACAAATAGATTTATTATGCTTAAACATCAACAATCCACCAAATTACCCCCACCCCATTATCTTATTTATTTCTTAAGGGTTTACCCTAAGAATCAACTATCACTCCTTCCTAAGGATTCATCCTAAGGAATAGGCACGAAGCCACATCGTCACTAGGGTTTATACAACAGGCACTAAGTCCATAGCTGCCAAGGTTTATCCAACATGTGCTAAGTCCATAACTCTTATTTATCGATAATATTATTCATAGGAATCCCCCTGGCAATACATGTCAATGGCTTTTTAGAGTACAACCAATGAACATATAGTTCACACACCTACAGGTTGCGGGCTTGCTAGCGTTCCACAGACAGTCTAGAATACTACATGGTTGTCATCCATACTCTGCTGAATGACGGGGGCCAACGTTTGGGTAAGAGCTTTTTGATGGGTTTTGAGCATTCTAACACTTCCTAAGTGTACATGCAACCCTAATAACCTTGGATCTATGTTTGTCTAATTATCATGCAAAGTTGAATTCCAAGGTTATATTCCTATCTAGCATACATGGGGAACAATTTTAACTTGAATCATAGATAGAATAACTTACCTTGTTGTTGCTTGTGTTCCTTGAAACCTTGTGAGCCTAGCACCCCAAGTGTGATGCCTCAAATGCTTCACACAACACCAAATGCTCTTGGAAAGACTCTTGAGATAACACACACTTCTCAAAATCGGCCAAGCCCTCTAGTTTCTTAGTGTTCAACTTGTGTGTCCAATTTTGTGGAGAATGGGACTCATATATAGTGTTGGCCCATCTAGGGTTACACCATGTAAACCCTAATGTGTCATGACTCTTCATTTCCATGACCCATGGGTTTGTAACTCCCATGGAGCATCCATGGAGCATCCTATGGGTAGAACCCAACTTGATAATCCATGGAGCCTTTTAGCCCACTATACAAGATATGGATGATTTACATAACCAACCCATATATTTAATTAGTTATCCTTTGATCACTTAATTAATTCCAAATTAATTCTTTGATCAACTAATTAAATAATATTATTAATATATTAGAACTTATAATATATTAATAATCTCCAAGTGTTATTTCTCTCATTTAGTCTATCCAATTGCATGGTGCCATGCAACCCAAATGGACCATGCCGGGTCGGGTCAAGTACAAGCCCGAAATAGTTATGGACTTAGACACCTTATCCAACAGTCTCCCACTTGGATAAGTCTAATAACTATATCTCTAGTACTTCAGGAACCGACCGGCAATCGTAGCTCTTTCAAGGTCTCTCGGAACTGAGAAGATGATGATACGCCATTTAAGATAAGTGATCATATAATCCTCTGTTCTAGATATCAGCCGGACAAATACATGGAACATGTCTTGCTTATTGTCCAGCATTTGTTTCCCGATTTCCGATTTGTTTGACATAGAACTTAATTGAACACATCAACTTAGTTCTGACCGGGCCCGGTACATGGGTCAAAACAAAATCATCGAGGGGCCCAGATACCAGCTTCTAATCCAAGAAGGAACAGATAAACTTTGACTTATATGTTTGTTCTACCACTTATCGAATTACACACAAAAGTATGTTTTATAACATCGAGTTACCAATGCGGTTTCGTACAGTCAATGCATAACCAACTTGTAAGTAACAAATCATATCTCTAGGTTTGAAGACTTATATGATATTACCGTCTCACGATCACTCGAGATAAAATTCCATGAAGTGATTCCAGTGAGCGTGGGTTGTGTCCAATGCTCATAACTTATGAGCACTCATGATTGTTGTAGCCTTGTCCAAGACCTCTACAACCAAACATGACAGTCTTAATTCATATCTACTTCCAACATATGATCGACTGTGGAGGTTTGAATAATATGTTATACCAAACAAAATTATTCTGGAAGTCAAAACATGCAAAAGAAATATAGTAAACGATTGACAAGAGATAGCAACACTTTACTCATAAACAAAACACCTTTTATTCATCATCAAATGTCAATTACACTTTACAAATTTCCGGGTTATCTAACTACTAAAACTTATATCATCCTTTAGCCCTATGCTCTGAGCATGCTGAAGATGCTTAACCCTACTCAGTCCCTTCGTGAGTGGATCTGCTGGGTTCTCATCCGATGATACCCTCTTTGCCACGAGGTGTCCTTCTTCGATCCGATGTCTAATGAAATGGTATTTTCTGTCGATGTGTCTGGATCTCCCATGATCCCTTGGTTGCTTGGCTAAGGCAACAGCACTTTCACTATCACAGAAAATCTCCATTGGCTCTTTAATAGCTGGTACAACTCCAAGGTCTCCAATGAAGTTCTTCAGCCATATCGCCTCCTTTGCTGCTTCACTAGCTGCAATATACTCTGATTCACAAGTAGAATCTGCCACTGTCTCTTGCTTGGAACTCTTCCAAGAAATTGCTCCTCCGTTTAGGGTAAAGACCCAGCCCGACTGAGAGCGGAAATTATCCCTATCAGTCTGGAAGCTAGCATCACTATACCCAACAACTCTCAAGTCATCACTCCCACCGAGGGTAAGGACCCAGTCCTTAGTCCTTCGTAGGTACTTGAGGATATTCTTTACCGCAGTCCAGTGTGCCTTGCCAGGGTTCGCCTGATACCTGCTAACCATGCTCAAGGCAAAAGCTACATCGGGTCGAGTACACGTCATAGCATACATGATCGATCCTACAGCTGAAGCGTAAGGTGTTCGACTCATTTCTACTATCTCAGCCTCAGTGCTAGGGCTTTGTGTCTTACTCAATCTGGTGTTAATCTGGATGGGTAACTCTCCTTTCTTGGAATCCTGCATGTTGAATCTCTTCAGCACCTTATCCAAGTAGGTACTCTGACTAAGTCCAATTAGTCTTTTACTCCGATCTCTCAAGATTCTTATCCCTAGAATATAGGCAGCTTCACCAAGGTCCTTCATAGCGAAACACTTCCCAAGCCAGGACTTTACTTCCTGCAGGGTTGGAATGTCGTTTCCTATGAGTAGTATGTCATCCACATACAATACCAAAAAGCTAACTATACTCCCACTAGCCTTGACATACACACAAGATTCATCTTCACTCCTAGAAAAGCCAAATTCCTTGACCTTTTCATCAAAGCAAAGATTCCATCTGCGAGGTGCTTGCTTCAATCCATAAATGGATTTCTCAAGCTTACACACTCTATTAGGGTACTCGTTGCTGACAAAACCCTCTGGCTGACTCATGTAAACATCTTCAGCCAACTTTCCATTAAGGAAAGAGGTTTTGACATCCATTTGCCATATTTCATAATCATGAAATGCAACTATGGCTAACAGAACCCGAATAGACTTAATCTTGGCTACCGGAGAAAAGGTCTCATCATAATCCACTCCAGGAATTTGAGAGAAGCCCTTTGCAACCAGTCTAGCCTTATAAGTGTGTACTTTACCATCCATGTCGGTCTTCTTCTTGAAGACCCATTTGCACCCTACTGTCTTACGACCTGGTACATTTTCAACCAAGTTCCAAACTTGATTGTCATACATGGATTGTATCTCGCTATCCATAGCCTCTTTCCATTTAGCAGACTCGGGGCCTGCCATGGCTTCCTCGTAGCTGTTAGGGTCATCTTGACTTACTAGTGTCTCATCACTAATAAGTGTCTCACCTTCTGCAGTAATATGGAATCCATAGTAATGCTCAGGTGCACTCCTAACTCTCGTGGAACGTCTCAGAGGTACAGATTTGTCAATTGGCTCAACAGGAATTTCCTCCTCAAGTTGAGGGCTAGAGTTTGAAGTTCCTTCACCGCTTGATTCTTGAATTTCTGCAAGATCAATTTGCCTCCCACTGTCTCCTTGGCTTATAAACTCTCTTTCTCGAAAGACACCTCTTCTTGCTACAAAGACCACATTGTCACTAGGTCTGTAGAAGAGGTAACCAAAGGATCGTTGTGGGTAACCGATGAAAATACACCTCTCGCTTCGAGGTTCGAGCTTATCATGAGTCTCGCGTCTCACGAAAGCCTCGCAACCCCAAATCTTGATGTGGTCTAGTTTAGGTACTTTACCATTCCACATCTCGTGAGGAGTTTGGCAACTTTCTTTGTAGGGACTAGATTAAGAATATGGGCGGCAGTCTCTAAGGCATACCCCCAGAATGAGATTGGTAGCGTAGCTCGACTCATCATGGAACGAACCATATCTAGCAAGGTTCGATTACGCCTCTCAGCCACACCATTCAACTGTGGTGTCCTGGGAGGTGTCAATTGTGAGACTATCCCACATTCCCTTAGATAGTCGAGGAACTCTGAACTAAGATACTCACCACCACGATCGGATCGAAGCATCTTAATGTTCCTGCCCAATTGATTCTCGACTTCCTGTTTAAATTCCTTAAACCTCTCGAAAGTCTCTGACTTATGCTTGATCAAGTAGACATATCCATATCTACTATAATCATCAGTAAAAGTCAAATAATAACGATTAGCATCCCTTGTGGCATGTTTGAATGGTCCACACACATCCGTGTGTATAAGGTCCAACAAACCTTCACCCCTCTCACACGAACCTGTGAAGGGTGACTTTGTCATTTTTCCAAGTAAGCATGATTCGCAACTATCATCTGAGTTTAGGTCAAACGACTCCACGACTCTATCCTTTTGGAGTTGGCCTATGCGCTTCTTGCTTATATGTCCAAGACGACAATGCCATAATGATGCTTTATCCAAGTTATTATTAGTAGAATCAATACACAAAACATTATTTCCTAAGTTATCAACAACAGATACAGCTTCATACACACCATCACAAGGTAATGCTTTAAAATAAAGAATATTATTAAAGAAAGCATCAATAGAACCAACTTCATTATTAAATGAAAAGGTAAACCCTTGTTTGTACAAAGCATGGAAGGAAATAATATTTCTTGCCATTCCTAGAGAATAACAACACTTATTCAGATCTAAACTAAACCCACTACTTAGCGATAAAGTATAAACTCCAATCTTGGTAACAAGTATAGCTTTCCTATTCCCCATGATCAAGTTTATCCTTCCTTGCTCCACATCCTCACTTCTTCTTAGTCCCTGCAAGTCACAACAAATGTGAATACCACACCCGGTATCAAGGACCCAAGAATTAGAATGGGGTGAGTTATTAGAAATGATAGTGTAAATACCTGCATGGTTGGGTTTAACTTTCCCATCCTTCACATCTTGCTGGTATTTTGGGCAGTTCCGCTTCCAATGAGCTTTTTCATGGCAATAGAAGCATTCAGCCTCTTTTGGGTAAGAAGAAGGAGTAATGAAACCTTTCTTGGTTCCACTTGAAGAAGAGCCATCAAGGGTCCGAGCCTTGGTACCCTTCGAAGATCTCTTTCTCTTCCTCCATCGATTCTTCCCAATTGCCAAAACCGGAGTAGAGTTTTGAGTAGGAGTGATAGCAACCGACTTCCCCTTAAGACCTGATTCTGCGGTCTTGAGAAGTCCCTGAAGTTTGCTGAGGGTGACTTCTTCCTTGTTCATGTGATATGTCATGCGGAATTGATCATAGCACGATGGTAAGGAATGCAAAATAATATCTATTGCAAGATCCTCCGGGAAGTTCACATTAAGCTTCAGCAAACGATCCACATACCTTTGCATTTTCTGCATGTGGCTCGTGACGGATTTCCCGTCCTTCATCATGGTTGTTATCATGGAGCAGATGATTTCATACCTCTCTTGTCTTGCACTTTGATGGTATCTCTCCATCAAATCTAGGTGCATGTCATAAGGGTAGAAATCCTCATAAGACTTTTGGAGTTCCGCTGTCATCGTGGCCGTCATGATGCAAGCCACTTTCGTAGCATCCCTTTCATGTGCCCGAAATTCAGCGATCTCCTGAGGAGTTGCAGTGGACTCGTCAATCTCCTTAAGCTCCTTGTCAAGGACATATTCTTTGTCCTCATAGCGGGTAATCATCCTGATGTTTCTGATCCACTCATTGAAGTTGGATCCATCAAAGGTGACTTTCCCACACAAGTTCATAAGGGTAAAGGAGCCATTAGGATTAGAGCCAGAAGCATTGTTGAAAGACATCTGAAGGAAGGAGGACAAGATTAGTTTAGATATAAGAGAGTCCTTAATAAAACACCCAAATGTAATATTAAGGCTAGGATCCAATCACAACATAATATAACTTAGAAGAGGTATGCCGTAATCTAAGCTATATCATATTTGAAAGGTAGGTGAATGACGATTCACCAATTTCCACCACGAAAACCGCAATATTTTAGTATTAGGTTTTTGAATGGTTCTTAGAAATTCCTAGATTCTTTGAGATTCAATGAACTTTTCAAAGGCATGTTTCAATCTAGAGTGTGCCCTCCAAGTTTTGTGACTGGGATACCGAGGATCACAAAACGAGGTGTGAAGTAACCATGCAAATCACTTGGTACCCTTAAAGTTTATCACTCAATCGATGTGCCGGTAAACCACACACGCTCCATCGATACTATAATAAACCCTAAGTCACCCTTTACCTACCTTGTTAAGTCCAAGTTAGTGTGCCGGTTAACCACACACGCTCCACCAACGACTTAATCAAAGTGTAAAGTGTAATTTCATGGAATAGCACCTTATTCACATTTTTCCTAAAGTAACTAAGATTGGGAATTTAATAAAACATTTAGTTACTTTATAATATTCATCATACTTTGAATGAGAATTAATAAGTCCTTGTCTTACCCATTCGGCTAACGACCCTCCACCGATCAAGCAAGCGGTGGGTGAGAGTGGACACCCATTAAGTCACCATTTTATAGGCAACAACCTTATACCCACCTTATAGACCGGCTTCGTGAATGAGGCGTACTAGCGGTAAGACGACTTTGTTCTTATACATATATATATAATTATTAAATCATAATAATATAAGTATAAGGGTTGAATTTTAACTTTTAAAATTCTAGGGGTTGGAACTAAAGTTTTAACTTAACTTTACTTGTTCCAAAACTTGAGGGCAAGTTTTGTAAACTTTCAAAACTTTTCATTTCTTGTAACTTATGAGTTTAATAGAGTAATAAAATGAGGACTTTTCATTTTTCCTAACTCTTGTGTTCTTTTAATGGTTTTTAATCCAAGAGACTTTTGGTTTTCCATAACTTGAGGACAAGTTATGGACTCCATTAAAACACATTATGATCATGAATTAATCTACCACATAGGTTACAAATAATTCCTATGATCATCTAAACATCATAAGAACAAGAATATGAATATGAACACTTTCAAGAATCAAAATCACATTTAATCTTTGTAATTTTGATAACTTGTTGTTGTAAATGAGTTAGAAAAGACATTACACCTTCTAAAATAAGTTTTCAAGTACCAAAACATTTTAGGGTAATGATTCTAATCCATTTCCAGCAACTCAAGTCGAAATTCTGCACTCTGTCGACCCTACTCGCCGAGTGCATAAACCTACTCGCCGAGTAGGTTGAAGATACACATGAACTCGACGAGTCCTCCCCATGGACTCGCCGAGTCCATCAGTGAGACAACAGAATTTTCGACTTTCTTCAACTTTTAAGCACAAATAACAAACAAACAAGCCTAGGCTCTGATACCACTGATGGGTTTTGAGCATTCTAACACTTCCTAAGTGTACATGCAACCCTAATAACCTTGGATCTATGTTTGTCTAATTATCATGCAAAGTTGAATTCCAAGGTTATATTCCTATCTAGCATACATGGGGAACAATTTTAACTTGAATCATAGATAGAATAACTTACCTTGTTGTTGCTTGTGTTCCTTGAAACCTTGTGAGCCTAGCACCCCAAGTGTGATGCCTCAAATGCTTCACACAACACCAAATGCTCTTGGAAAGACTCTTGAGATAACACACACTTCTCAAAATCGGCCAAGCCCTCTAGTTTCTTAGTGTTCAAATTGTGTGTCCAATTTTGTGGAGAATGGGACTCATATATAGTGTTGGCACATCTAGGGTTACACCATGTAAACCCTAATGTGTCATGACTCTTCATTTCCATGACCCATGGGTTTGTAACTCCCATGGAGCATCCATGGAGCATCCTATGGGTAGAACCCAACTTGATAATCCATGGAGCCTTTTAGCCCACTATACAAGATATGGATGATTCACATAACCAACCCATATATTTAATTAGTTATCCTTTGATCACTTAATTAATTCCAAATTAATTCTTTGATCAACTAATTAAATAATATTATTAATATATTAGAACTTATAATATATTAATAATCTCCAAGTGTTATTTCTCTCATTTAGTCTATCCAATTGCATGGTGCCATGCAACCCAAATGGACCATGCCGGGTCGGGTCAAGTACAAGCCCGAAATAGTTATGGACTTAGACACCTTATCCAACACTTTTCTCATATTTCACCACTCACCTTCAATGTTTGGGTAAGGGCTTTCTCATATTTCACCACTCACCCTCAACTCATGATCTCATTTCACCACTCACTCTCAACACATGATCTATATCACTGATCATCTCATATATCTAACTCACCTTTCATCACACACCCACTATTTCATCTACCCAACATTTTTATAGATAAAATACATATACAACTTAAATTATTTAAAAACATGTATAAATCATTCCTTCAACTTCCATCTCAAATAGACACAGAATATATATCCACGCAGCACGTATTTTATATAAAATACTTCATATCTATGTTTAAGGTGAAAGTAACTACACACTCACTTGATTTAATAAAAATTGGGCAGCAATTCGTTTCCTAAAACGATCGTTTCTAATAAAACCGAGAGTTTTATTGAGAAACCAGGCTCTACGAGGGTCGGGCTTCGAAACCGAAAAGATAAATTTCTCGGGCTTCTCAGGCACTTCGTGGCGTATTTCGGGGGTTATAATCGATATCGGGGCATCGGGGAATATTAAGATGAAAGAAATATGAAAAAGGGGTGAATATGGACAATTTCTTAAAAGTATCCGAGAAGGCTCACAACCTTCTATTTATAGGAGGAGGCTTTTGATTGGACGGCTGGAAAGAAGCCACGCGGCAGTAGATCCGAAGGGGTGCAGGTGGCTCGCACGTGGGTTGCGCATGCAAGGGTCACGTTGGCAGCTCCTGATTGGACTGAAGTCCGGGTTCGATGAGTGGGGGTCTGTGGCACCCTGCGAAGCTCGGATGCACGAGGAAAGGGGCACACGTCACATTTCTAATGGACCACTTCGGATGGATTCTCCGGTTCGGATGACTCAGCAAAGTTTTGGACACGCGTCGAATGTGAGGCGAGGACACGTGGCCGAAGTCCACGTATGCAAGATTTCTCAGTTTTGACAATATTTCTCGATTTTTGCGCCAAAACTTCTAAAATCCATAACTTTCACATATGAGCTCTGTTTCTGACGTTCTTTATATGCACATGTATGTAAAATTACGCTCTACAACTTTTGTTTAGACTTCGTCGGCTAATTTTGAATTTAATTTTTATATTATTATTTTTAATAGACTAGGACAGGAAATCCGTTAAAAATTCATAACTTCTTCATCCGACGTCCGTTTTCGTCTGTCTTTTTACCATTGTGCTACTATTGACGAGACCTTTGATTCTCATTTAGGTTGTGTCGGCTAAACCTAACTCGATCTAAATTTCGAGTTTTTAGTTGTCTACTGCTAAGCTGATAATTCGAAAAATAATAACTTCCTCATACGAAGTCAGATTTGGGTGTTCTTTTTATACATACTCTTGGTTTAATGAGCACTACGACTTTCGTTTAGATCACTAAGGCTAAAAAGTAGTTTATCAAAAATTCACTGTTTACGACATTCGGCACCGTGCCGGTTTTGTCGAGAAACATCGACAAGTCATAACTTCTTCGTTATAACTCAGATTTTGGTATTCTTTATATATCCGTAATCCTTTTCATGGCCACTACAACTTTCTTAATATATATCGGCTTTATCTAATATTTATTTTTGATGCTAATTTTTATTCTTACTTAATTAAACTCTAATAATTAAGCATAAAACACATAATTCACATAATATTCACATAATTCCTTTTCATTTCTTCAAAATGAGTTACAAAGGTTAATCTAGACTATAACGTCAATATTAATGCCTAGCCTAGAAACACGAGCATTACAATTCTCTCCCCCTTAGGATGATTCCGTCCTCGGAATCACACATTAACAAACAACTGCGGGTAGCGACTTATCATGTCACTCTCCATTTCCCAGGTGAGATTTGGCCCATTCGTATATTTCCAGCGCACAAGCACTAAATCGACCATCTTGTGTCGCAACTTCTTAGTCTTAAGGTCAACGATTGCCTCCGGTTCTTCAATAAACCTCTTGTTTTCATCCAACCTTAATTCAGAAATGGGAATTATACCGGGCACATCTCCCATGAACTTTCTCAAATAACACACATGAAAGGTGTTATGAATAAACTCCAGTTCTTCCGGTAATTCTAGCTTGTAAGCTTGATTCTCGATCTTCTGAAGAACTTTAAATGGTCCAATAAACCTTGGACTCAATTTTCCCCATTTTCCAAATCTTATAAGTCCCTTCCACGACGATACATTAAGTAAAACCGAATCTCCAACTTCATAGGATATCGATTGTCTTTTTTTGTCAGCATAACTCTTTTGTCAATCTTAAGTAGCTAACATCCCCTCCCTAATTATTTTCAACTTTTCAGCAGTCTGATGGACTATTTCAGGTCCCATAAACTACTTTTCCCTAGCTTCCAGCCAACATGACGGCGTTCGACACTTTTCTCCATACAAAGCGTGATAAGGTGCCATCCTGATGCTTGAATGGAAACTATTATTATAGGAAAATTCTACTAGAGGTAAGTGTTTATCCCAGTTACCTTGGAATTCTAAGGTACATGCTCTCAGCATATCCTCCAATGTTTGAATTGTTCGTTCGCTTTGACCATCAGTTTGTGGATGGTAAGTTGTACTCAAACACAACTTGGTACCCAATTCCTCTTGTAGACTCCTCCAAAACCTTGAGGTAAAACGGCTGTCACGATCGGATACAATCGTTAACGGAACACCGTGAAGCCTCACAATTTCCTTCACGTAAGAATTCGCAAGTTTATCCATAGACCATTTCTCGTTGGCTCCTAGGAAATGCGCACTCTTAGTGAAGCGATCAACGACCACCTAAATCATGTCATGAACGTTCCTTTTTCTGGGCAGTTTAGTCACAAAATCCATGGTGATGTCTTCTCATTTACCTATGGGTACAGGTAAAGGTTCTAAACTCCCATACGGTTTCTGATGTTGTGCCTTAACCCTAGCACAAGTTACACACTCGGCCACATACTTAGCAACATCAAGCTTCATCGTCGGCCACCAGTAATAAGGTTTTAGATCCCTATACATTTTCGTACTGTTGGGATGAATCGAGTACATGGTCTTGTGAGCTTCTTCCATCAGAAGATCTCTTACTCCTTCCATTTTAGGAACCCAAATCCTATCTTTGAATACCTTCAGTCCTTGACCATTTATATCAAACACCAACGTTTTACCCAAAAGTTCCTCCTTTCAGTCATTTTTTCTCTAAAGCTTCCTCTTGATCTTTCTTTATACTTCCCACAATTGTAGAGACAACTTCAATTATCAACGCTCTTGGCCTTTTCTTTACAAGATTCACCTTCCGACTGAGAGCATCAGCAACAACATTTGCTTTACCAGGGTGGTAAAGTATCTCACAGTCGTAGTCCTTGAGTAACTCTAGCCAGCGTCGTTGCCTCATGTCCAATTTATTCTGATTAAAAAGATATTGAAGACTCTTATGATCAATGAAAAGTTTTCATTTAATGCCATAAAGATAGTGCCTCCATATCTTTAAGGTGAATACTACCGCTGCCAACTCCAGATCATGAGTGGGGTAGTTCTTTGCATGCTCTTTCAATTTCCTCGATGCATACGTTATCACTTTATCCCTTTGGGTCAGAACACAACCTAACCCAACTCAAGAGGCATCGTTGTAAACCGTCAAGTCATCAACTCCTTCGGGTAACAAAAGAATCGGTGCTTCACACAACTTCTTCTTTACTTTTTCAAAGCTTCGTTATGCTTCTCATTCCAAGTATAAAGAGCTCCTTGGTAGGTCAAAGCTATCAATGGAGTCGCGATCGAAGAAAAGCCTGGATAAACCTTCGGTAATATCCAGCTAATTCTAAAAAGCTTCAGATCTTCGTAGGACTTTGAATCATAACCTTCGAGTTACAAAATAAATATTTATTGAGGACTCCTTCTTCTTCATAGAATAAGTACTTTCCTTCATTTATTGTAACATACCGATGGGTCATGTTCTAATGACCTCTCATCGTTATATTGCATTACTTAGACTCAGGTCTCTTAGAGACAAATTTTGGAACAAACAATATCTTCCTTCATGTTCTAATGTGATACAATCACAGTTCAACATGTATCATTTCTAACTACCAACTTCTTTAACAACGAGCGCGATACTTCTATTGATCGCTTTGATCATCTTTCACTTATATCTTCTGGCTTAAGTCAAATGTTACATCGTACTTGGTTCTCTGAACAACGTAACATACTCATCTTAGTCGGAATCGATTCGATATGACCTCTAAGGTCGGAATAACAATCATCTTCTTAGTCATTACCAAAACGATGGTAACGATAGACTAGAATAAGACAGAATCAATTACTAGCTCCTTGGTAACTTTGTGACTTTGCTTGATCCAAGTACGAGTCATGTGCTTCCGATAGTATAGGCCTCTACTACCATTCACACCTACTCATACTCGTCCCAAGTATTGTCTCGTAGTTCTCCAAATCACCATACAAGAATTTCACATAGTCATTCAATTCATCAGATGACAAAACCAGGGTTTATATTATTTCCTTGAAACAATTACATAAAGGTTCAATTTTACCCTATATTATGCCTCTAATAGGCTAAACCACTTGTTATTACTCACATTACTACTTCATAACTTGATCTTCGAGTATCAAGTCTTTACTTCTACTTCCTAGCGGTGTTATTTGCTTTGTCAACGATATTCTGAAATTCCCTTGGCATTGGCGGTGCACTTGGCCTTGTTACTTCATTTTTCTTCGGACAGTCCTTAGAAATATGGCCTTCTTCCTTACATACGTAACACACCCCCTTGAGAATCGTACACTGATTGGCGTAATGCCCAATTTCTCCACACCTAAAGCACTTCACCTTCCTGTCACAATTCTCAGAGTGTTTATTTTTGCACTTCCCGCACCATTTTCCTTTACCTCCTCTTTTGCCAGACTTTGAGAATATGTTGTTCTTGTTGGGCCTTGGAGACCCCTCAAATTTCCACTTCTTGCCAACTTCAACCTTGTTTGCGGTCCTGTCATTGATCATTTCATCAATAGACTTAGCAACCGAGATAGTTTCCTCAAGAACAGATGCATGACGTACTGGCATAGTAAGTCCATCCTTACTTTGTTGAAGTAAACGTTTTGTTTCTTCCATCTGTTGATCCAACATCGTACGCACCATTGCCTACACCCCAACCATCGTGACTGGCTCAGGCTGCGGATTATCATTTCCGAATTCACTTTGCGTACTCGCCATTTCGATCTATACACCAATCGTAGGTGAATTTAGATCTTTATTTTCGATAGACATTAAATCTTCGTTATTACTCCGAAATGTTAATTTGTTAGTCCTAATATCGTAGTCATACGTTTAGAATCCTACACACATAAGGTTTCCAGATCCGATCGGCAACAGACCATAGATGTGAACAAATAATGGCATATATGGGAAACATATAGCATTTAGCACATAAAAGCATTTTAGCCATCTTTCCTAAAATAAACTAGTTCTTGTGTCTAAAATCTGGTAGACACTCATCTCACAATCATCACTTAGCATTCTAAGTTTTAGTCTAGAAATCCTACAATTTCTTAGTTCGCTTAAACTAATGCTCTGATACCAACTGTGACATTCCTTAATTTCTCGGCCAGAAAAGACCGATTTAATTTATGCTTTTTAAAATAAAATCAGAGAAATCTTTTAAAAGATGTTGCGGAATTGGTCCCCAAAACAAAACATGATAAAAGTTTATCAAAACCTTTCTTTAAGAATTGTATAGTTTCATTTCATATCAAAACCTCGGGATGTCATGTTCCGATACAGATCAAAAGCATAAACAAGACATTCTAAGGCTTACAACAGTTATTTACCACTACTGGCCTATAATCCAAAATCACTCATCATCATCATCCGACTATGCTCGGGGTCCACAATCTATAATATAAAAAGCTGAGTGGGTCAGGCTTGGAAGCCTGGTGAGCATATACGGTTTTCAACCCACAACAAATAATTTTATTATGCTTAAACATCAACAATCAACCAAATTACCCCCACCCCATTATCTTATTTATTTCTTAAGGGTTTACCCTAAGAATCAACTATCAGTCCTTCCTAAGGATTCATCCTACGGAATTGGCACGAAGTCACATCGTCGCTAGGGTTTATACAACAGGCACTAAGTCCATAGCTGCCAAGGTTTATCCAACATGTGCTAAGTCCATAGCTCTTATTTATCGACAATATTATTCAAAGGAATCCCCCCTGCAATACATGTTAATGGGTTTTTAGAGTACAACAAATGAACATATAGTTCACACACCTACAGGTTGCGGGACTTCTAGTGTTCCAGAGACCGTCTAGAATAGTCCATGGTTATCATCTATACTCTGCTGAATGACGGGGGACAACGTTTGGGTAAGAGCTTTTCTCATATTTCACCACTCACCTTCAACGTTTGGGTAAGGGATTTTCTCACATTTCACCACTCACCCTCAACTCATGATCTCATTTCACCACTCACTCTCAACTCATGATCTATATCACTGATATTCTCATCTATCCAATTCACCTTTCATCACACACCCACTATTTCATCTACCCATGTTTTACCCAACATTTTTGTAGATAAAATACATATACAGTTTAAATTATTTAAAAACATGTATAAATCATTCCTTCAACATCCATAACAAATACACAAACAATATATATTCACGCAGCACGTATTTTATATAAAATACTTCATATCTATGTCTAAGGTGAAAGTAACTACATACTCACTTGATTTAATGAAAATGGGGCAGCAATTTGTTTCCTAAAACGATCGTTTCTAATAAAACCGGGAGTATTATTAAGAAACCGGGCACTGCGAGTGTCGAGCTTTGAAACCGAAAAGATAAATTTCTCGAGCTTCTCGGGCACTTCCTGGCGTATTCTGGGGGTTATAATCGATATCGGGGCTTCGGGGAATATTAAAATGAAAGAAATATGAAAAAAGGGGTGAAAATGGACAAATTATTAAACGTATCCGAGAAGACTCGCAATCTTCTATTTATAGGGGGAGACTTCTGATTGGACGGCTGGAAAGAAGCCACACGACATCATATCCGAAGGGGCGCAGGTGGCTCGCACGTGCGTTGCGCATGCTAGGGTCTCGCTGACAGCTCCTAATTGGACTGAAGTCCGGGTCCGATGAGGGGGGGTCCGTGGCACCCTGCAAAGCTCGAATGCATGAGAAAAGGGGTACGCGTCGCATTTCTACTGGACCACTTTGGATGGCGAGGCGAGGCGAGGACACGTGGCCGAAGTCCACGTATGCGAGATTTCTCAGTTTTGACAATATTTCTCGATTTTCGCGCCAAAACTTCTAAAATCCATAACATTCACATACGAGATTTATTTTTGACGTTCTTTATATGCACGCGTAGGTAAAATTACGCTCTACAAATCTCGTTTAGACTTCGTTGGCTAACTTTGACTTTAACTTTTTATATTATTATTTTTAACAGACCGGGACAGGAAATCCGTTAAAAATTCATAACTTCTTCATCCGACATCCGTTTTCATCTGTCTTATTACTGTTGTGCTACTATTGATGAGACCTTCGATTCTCGTTTAGGCATGTCGGCTAAAAATCACTCGATCTAAAATTCACATTTTTAGCTGTTTACTGCTAAGTTGAAACTTCGGAAAATCATAACTTCCTCATACGAAGTCAAATATGGGCGTTATTTTTATGAATACTCTCGGTTTAACGAGCACTACGACTTTCGTTTAGATCACTAAGGCTAAAAAGTAGTTTATCAAAAATTCAATTTTTTCGACATTCGGCACCGTGCCGGTTTTGTCGAGAAACATCGACAAGTCATAACTTCTTCGTTATAACTAAGATTTTGGTATTATTTATATATCCTTAATCCTTGTCACGACCACTACAACTATATTAATATATATCGGCTTTATATAATATTTATTTTTGATGCTCATTTTTATTTTTAATTAATTAAACCCTAATAATTAAGCATAAAACACATAATTCACATAATATTCACATAATTCCTTTTCATTTCTTCAAAATGAGTTACAAATGTTAACTTAGACTATAACGTCAACATTAATGCCTAGCCTAGAAATACGGGCATTACAAGCTACACCTACGTAATTTTTAATATAATTTTTAAATAATTATAGTAATTTTATTAGATCCTAAAAATAATTATTTGGGCTATTATTATGAGTTATATATAGTGTTGTTTAACTCTTATATAATAATAATAATAATAATAATAATAATAATAATAGTTAGACTATTAATTAGTCGCGGTTAACGTTAGACTAAACCCTGGTGGTATTAATACTAGGTTTTATCGATGTATAATTGTTTTGAGATAACGAAGCACTGTTCGAGGGCAGAATCACCACCTTTTCAAGTGAGTGCATAGTTACTTTCATCTTACACATAGATATGAAATATTTTATATAAACTACGTGCTATGTGTGCATATTATCTGAATACTTGTTGTTTATGTTGGATGAACGTTTTTATACATGTTTTAAATGATTTAAACTATATACGTATTTTATATGTACAAATATGTTGGGTATGAAATTGGTAGATGAATGATGAGATATAAAAGATGATGTGAGTAAACATTGGCAGCTATAGACTTAGTGCTTAATAAATAACATCGGCAACTATGGACTTAGTGCCTATTGGACAAACACTTGTAGCTATGGACTTAGTGCAGGTTAGGAATTGGTAGCTATTAACTTAGTACCTATTAGATAAACACTGGTAGATATGGATTTAGTACCCGATGAATAAACTATAGAAGCTATGGAATTAGTGCTTTACGAACGAGCATTGGCAGCTATGGATCTAGTGCCAGTCCTATAACCCTGGAAGCAAGGGACTTCGAAATAAACGAATGCAGGATAGATGACTCTTAGGATAGATCCTTAAGAGTAAAGAAGATAATGGGGATGGGTAATTAGGTTGATTGTTTGATTAGTTAAACATAATAATTATATTATTATGGGTTGAAAACCCTATGTACTCACCGGGTTTCCCAACCTGACCCACTCAGCTTATTTATATCATAGGTGTCGATATGAAGTTACATTACACTGAGAGATTAAGGAGATATAAATCACTAGTGTAAATGAATGTAATTTTTGTTTATGCTTATGTTTCTGTATTGACGATGACATCCCAAATGTTTTAAAATGAATAAAATATGTTTCTTCGGAAATGCCTTGATAACGTATTTATCGTGTTTTTCTGGGAACAAATTCCGCAACATTTTTATTAAAAGAGGTACTCTGATTTTCATAAAGCATAAACAAAATTGGTCTTTTCTGGCCTTAAAAATGGGGATGTCACAGTTGGTATCAGAGCATTAGTTTTAGCGAACTAGGAATATGGACTTATTTCTAGACTTAAACTTAGAATGCTAAGCGATGATCGTGAGGAGTGTGTCTAATAAAATTTAGGTAGTACACATAAATAGACACAAGCACTAATGATGCCTAAATTGCTTTTACGTGCTAAATGCTTTGTACCTTATATGTTGTTATTTATTCGAATCTATGGTTTGTTGCCGACCGGATCTGGAAACCTTATGTGTTTAGGATTTTAAACGTATGACTACGATATTAGAACTAGCATATAAACGTTTCGGAGGGAGGAGGATTATTTAAACATCAATCCTAAATAAAGATCTAAATTCACCTTATTCGGTGTATAAATCAAGATGGCAAGGACCCGTAGCGGAAACGTAAACGCAAATGGAAATAGGAACCAACCCCCTCAACCTCCAGTGATACAACAAATACCTGTTGTCGAAGAAGTAGCACCTTAGCCAATAACGATGGCCAGAGTGCAAGCGATGATCCAGATAATGTTGGATCACCAAATGGAGGAAACAAGGCGTTTACTTCAAAAAAATGGAGAGGAACTTACGTTTCCTATTGAACAGCCCAAGCTGAACGATGGGTAGTCAGAAGGAGGAAACTATAGTGGGACGGTTGGTCAAGCCAACCCATCGATAGTTAGACGAAACAATCAGGATGAAGGAAATGACGGATGTGGATGCAAGTACAAGGATTTCATGGCATCCAAACCACCGAGTCTATCCAGAAGCCCGACGCCGATGGAAGTCATGAACTGGATCTTCGAGATGGAGACGATGTTTGAGAGTTGCGAGTGTAGAAATAGGCAGAAGACCGCTCTCGCGATTCCTCTATTGAAATATAGAGTACTAAGCTGGTGGAAGCTACTAGCCGATTCGATGCCCAAAGGAGAAGCAAGGAAGATGTCATGGGAAGATTTTATGGTGAAGTTAAAGATGCAGTACTGCTCTGTGCAGGATCTTCTAGAGATCAACAATGAGTTCCATTATCTAAAGAAGGGAAGGATGAGTGTTATCGAGTATGCTGCAAGTTTTATGGAGAAAATTAAGCTTGTTCATTACCTAGTTCCAAATGAGCTCTCCAAGGTCAACAACTTTGCCCATGGATTACCAGCAGACTTTGGACTAATGATTAAGCAAGCAACCACTTTGAAAGGAGCCATCTGGGCAGCCAGGAATGTTGAGACCCAGATTAGGGAAAAGGGACTGGAGAGAGCTGAAGTTGGTGAGAAAAGAAAACATGAAGGATCTTCAAAATCCAACAAAGAAAGGAAATTTTCAAAGACTGAAGAAGGAGGAGGAGGTGAAGCCAAGTGGTGCGAGAAGGGTAAAAAGAAGCACTTCGGGAAATGTAGTGAGGAGGTGACTTGCTAAAAATGTGGAAAGATAGGGCATTACGCCAGCATGTGTGCGTCCAACAGAAAGGTGTGCTATGGATGTAACAAAGAAGGGCATATTTCTAGTGACTGCCCAAAGAAAAACGAGGCAGCAAGGCCAAAAACGCCACCAAGGCCAAGAGCATTCCACATGATCCTCGACGAAGCATAAAACAACGCGAGGAACCAAGGATGAGGAATTCATACCCGAAGATCGAGTTATGAGGTAGCCAAAGAGATAGAACCATATGATGTAGCCTATTAGAGGCATAGTCCAGGATGAACTTGAATACCTATGTAATCGTTTCAAGAAATAATAAAAGCCTTCGTTTTGTAAACTGTTATGTGATCTTCTTGTATGGTGACTTGGATAACTACAAGACAATACTTGGTACGAGTATGAGTAGGTGTGAAAGGTAGTAGATGCATATACTACCGAAAGCACAAGACTCACGCTTGGATTGGGGAAAGTCACAAGGTTACCAAGAAGCTAGTAATTGATACCATTTTATTCAAATATGTCATTACTATCGTTTCAGTAATGACTAAGAAGATTGTTGTTATTCCGACCCTAGTGGTCATATCGAATTGAGTCCGACTACGATGAGTATGTTATGTGGTTCAGAGAACCAAGTTCGACGTAGCATCTGACTTAAGCCAGAAGATTGAAGTGAAAGATAATCGAAGTGATCAATAGAAGTATCGCACTCGTTGTTAAAGGAGTTGATAGCTAAAAGTGATACATGTTGAGATGTGATTATAACACATTAGAACATGAAGGAAGGTATATTCCATTCTGGAATTTGACTCTACGAGACCTAAGTCTAAACGAGCATCACATGATGATAGGTCATAATTTGGAGTCTAACTTGAGATAGAGAGCAGGTGCACGATCAAGTACTGCTTGCAGTCAATAAGTCTAAGAGATAGACTCGAAGGAACATAGAAGATTACGATTATTACCTAGGATGAAGAGATAACATAGGGAGTCATTATACAAGCCCTGTTTCATTGGTGATTTCGGGACGTAATCATCCTAAGGGGGAGATAATTGTAACGCTGGTAGATCCGAGCTAGTCAATTAAGAGATAATACGAGTCAAAAACGACTTTTTGACAAAAGATTATTTTGAATAAATAATCTTAACCAAATTGTAGAATATTTCACAAGGTTTCCTTACATATAAAGAACGCCGAAATCCGAGTTATAACGAAGAAGTTATGACATGTCGAAGTTTCGCAACGGAACCGGCACGACACCGGGAAGCGACTTTTAGCCTTAGAGAACTAAACAAAAGTCATAGAATACGTTAAACCAAGAGATTCCATAAAAAGAACGCCCATAATCTAACTTCGTATGACGAAGTTATGATTTTTCGAAGTTTTGGCTTAGTAGTGTACAACCCGAAGTTCAAATATTAGATCGAGCGGTTTTAGCCGACACAACCTAAACGAGAATCGAAGACCTCATTATTTGTAGCATAACAATAAAAAGACAGACAAAAACGGACATCAGATGAAGAAGTTATGATTTTTTAACGGACCAATCCTGTCCCGGCCTGTTAATAATATAACTTTTAAAATAATGTCAAAATTAGCCGACAGAGTCTAAATGAAAGTTGTAGAGTACGTTCCCGCCTTCGCGTGGATATAAAGAACGTCAAAAATGGAGCTCATACGCGAGAGTTGCGAATTTTTAAAGTTTGCACTTGGATTTACGAAGTCTTATGCAATAATGATGATGTGGCTGAGTCCCAGCCGTCCGATGCTGATCAAAGAACTCACTTCGGATCACGACACGCAGCCCTCGCATTATGCCCTGCGTATGAAGCTTGGAACGCGCCGCATACGCCTCACACTCCTCGACCCAACAAGCACCATGTCGCACCTCCCAGATTCTGCCTCCTTGCAACCTTTTTTGAAGCTACGCCCAGCGTAGCTCTTCCGAACGGGCAGCGCAGTCCGAAGGTTGTGCCTATAAAAGGGAGTGCGAAGGCTACCGAGGTCCTCACTCCAAACCTCTTCTTTCTCTCACTACTTTCTCTCTCTAAAGTTCCAAACCCCCCTAAACCCTTGGTAAAACCCCTAGCACCCGAGGGAAGCACCGAGGCTCCCGGAGTCCCGAGAAAAAGGGTCTTTCGGTTCAGAAACGCTGCTCCGAGCAAAGCCCGGTTTTTAAGAAAACCCGCTGTAAGTGAGCTATGGATACGAAATTTTTAATATAGCTTTTAAATAATTATGGTAATGTTATTAGATCCTTAAGATAATTATTTGGGCTATTATTATGAGTTATATAGAACTTTGTTTAACTCTTATATAATAATAATAATAATAATAGCTAGACTATTAATTAGTCGCGGTTAGCGTTAGACTAAACCCTAGTGGTATTGATACTAGGTTTTATCGAGGGATAATTGTTTTGAGATAACGAAGCGCTGTTCAGGGACAGAATCACCACCTTTTCAGGTGAGTGCATAGTTACTTTCATCATACACATAGATATGAAGTATTTTATATAAACTACGTGCTACGTGTGCATATTATCTGAATACTTGCTGTCTATGTAGGATGAATGTTTTTATAAATGTTTTAAATGATTTAAACTGTATACGTATTTGATATATACAAATATGTTGGGTATGACATGGGTAAATGAATGATGAGAGATAAAAGCTGATGTGAGTAAACATTGGCAGCTATAGACTTAGTGCCTAATAAATAACATCGGCACCTATAGACTTAGTGATTATTGGACAAACACTGGTAGCTATGGGCTTAGTACCTGTTAGGAATTGGTAGCTATGGACTTAGTACCTATTAGATAAACATTGGTAGCTATGGACTTAGTACCTATTACATAAACACTGGTAGCTAAGGATTTAGTACCCAATGAATAAACTATAGCAGCTATGGAATTAGTGCTTTACGGATGAGCATTAGAAGCTTTGGATTTAGTGCCAGTCCTATAACCCTGGAAGCAAGGGACTTCGAAATAAACGAATGCAAGACAGATGAATCTTAGGATAAATCCTTCAGAGTAAAGAAGATAATGGGGATGGGTAATTGGGATGATTTTTTGATTGTTTAAGCATAATAATTATATTATTGTGGGTTAAAAACCCTATGTACTCAACAGGTTTCCCAACCTGACCCACTCAACTTATTTATATCACAGGTGTCGATATGAAGTTACATTACACTGAGAGATTAAGGAGTTATAAATAAATTGTGTAAATGAATGTAACTTCTGTTTATGCCTATGTTTCTGTATTGACGATGACACATCCCAAATGTTTTAAAATGAATAAAATACGTTTCTTCAGAAATGCCTTGATAACGTATTTATCGTGTTTTTCTGGGAACAAATTCCGCAACATTTTTATTAAAAGACGTACTCTGATTTTCATAAAGCATAAACAAAATCGGTCTTTTCTGACCGTAAGAATGGGGATGTCACACATACTGAAAATAAAACACATAGACGTCAGGATCATACATACTTTTGAGAGGTGTCACACTTCCCAAGTTTCTTGGTTCCATCTTGGGCCTCCTTGACTCGAGTACGAATCCTCTTTTTTCAGTAGTACGGGCCCATACTATCTTTCACATCTATCTGTACTTTCCACAAGGATTTCCTCAACTTCACCAAGTCCCTTAACCATTATCCCTCTCCAACCAATCTCATCCTAGGCTTTCCTAGGGCACCCTCCGACCTACTCTCCGCCATCAGCTGTACTAGGAGTCCCTACCCCCTTTCCATAACTAGCTCGTGAATACTGTTACATATTCACTTACTAGTTAGTTAAAGTTAGCCAGAACCCCTTTAGCACAAAGCAAGAATCATTCGTGCATTGAGTAACCAAGTCGAGCATAACCTAATCAGGCTATCTTACTACTAACTAACAGCTCTAACATACGGTTCAATGAGCTCATATAGCAGGCATATAGGGCATCCTTCTTAGATCCTTAGGCATAATCTAGCAAACAGTTCTCATAAACACATAACAGGCATACAATGCATCTTCCAAGATCCTTAGCCCTAATCTAGCATTCAGTTCTCATAAACACATAACAAGTATAAGAGTCCCATTCTCCACCAAAATCGGTTACACATAAGAAACAAGAGGGCTAGGCCGATTTCAAGTAGTGTGTATTATCTCAAAAGTCTTTCCAAGAGCATTTGGTGTTGTGTGAAGCATTTAAGGCATCACACTTGGGGTGCTAGGCTCACAAGGTTTCAAGGAACATAAGCAACAACAAGGTAAGTTATTCTATCTTTCATTCAAGTTAGAAATTGTTCCCCATGTATGCTAGATAGGAATATAACCTTGGAATTCAACTTTGCATGATAATTAGACAAACATAGATCCAAGGTTATTAGGGTTGCATGTACACTTAGGAAGTGTTAGAATACTCAAAACCCATCAGTGGTATCAGAGCCTAGGCTTGTTTGTTTGTTATTTGTGCTTAAAAGTTGAAAAAAAGTCAAAAAACTTGCTGTCTGCCTGATGAACTCGCCGAGTTCATGGGGAGACTCGCCGAGTTCACTTGTATCTTCAACCTACTCGCCGATTAGGTTCATGCACTCAGCGAGTAGGAGCCACAGAGTGCAGATTTTCGACTTTAGTTGCTGGAAATGGACTAGAAACATTACCCTAAAGTGTTTTGGTACTTGAAAACTTGTTTTAGATGGTGTAATGTCTTTGTTATTCCATTTACAACAACTAGTTATCAAAATTACAAAGTTTTAAGTGTAGTTTTGATTCATGAAAGTGTTCATGTTCATGTTCTTGATCTTATGATGTTTAGATGATCATAGGAATTATTTGTAACCTATGTGGTAGTTTAATTCTTGATCATAATGTGTTTTAATGGAGTCCATAACTTGTCCTCAAGTTATGTAAAACCAAAAGTCACTTGAGTTAAAACCATTAAAAGAACACAAGAGTTAGAAAAATGAAGAGTCTTCATTTTATTACTCTAATAAACTCATAAGTTACAAGAAATGAAAAGTTTTGAAAGTTTACAAAACTTTCCCTCAAGTTTTGGAACAAGTAAAGTCATGTTAAAAACTTTAGCTCCAACCCTTAGAATTTTAAAAGTTAAAATTCAACCCTTATACTTATATTGTTATGATTTAATAATTATATATATATATATATATATATATATATATATATATATATATATATATATATATATATATATATATGTATAAGAACAAAGTCGTCTTACCGCTAGTACGCCTCATTCACGAAGCCGGTCTATAAGGTGGGTATAAGGTTGTTGCCTATAAAATGGCAACTTAATGGGTGTCCACTCTCACCCACCGCTTGCTTAACCGGTGGAGGGTCGTTAGCCGAACGGGTAAGACAAGGACTTATTAATTCTCACTAAAAGTATGATGAATATTATAAAGTAACTAAATGTTTTATTAAATTCCCAATCTTAGTTACTTTAGGAAAAATGTAAATAAGGTGCTAATCCATGAAATTACACTTTACACTTTGTTTAAGTCGTTGGTGGAGCGTGTGTGGTTAACCGGCACACTAACTTGGACTTAACAAGGTAGGTAAAGGGTTACTTAAAGTTTATTATAGTATCGGTGAAGCGTGTGTGGTTTATCGGCACATCGATTGAGTGATAAACTTTAAGGGTACCAAGTGATTTGCATGGTTACTTCACACCTCGTTTTGTGATCCTCGGTATCCCAGTCACAAAACTTGGAGGGCACACTCGAGATTGAAACATGCCTTTGAAAACTTCATTGAATCTCAAAGAATCTAGGAATTTCTAAGAACCAATCAAAAACCTAATATTTAATATTTCGGTTTTCGTGGTGGAAATTGGTGAATCGTCATTCACCTACCTTTCAAATATGTTATAGCTTAGATTATGGCATACCTCTTCTAAGTTATAATATATTGTGATTGGGTCCTAGCCTTAATATTACATTTGGGTGTTTTATTAAGGACTCTCTAAATATCTAAACTAATCTTGTCCTTTTCCTTCAGATGTCTTCAAACAATGTTGCTTCTGGCTCTAACCCTAATGGCTCCTTTACCCTTATGAACTTGTGTGGGAAAGTCACTTTTGATGGATCCAACTTCAATGAGTGGATCAAAAACATCAGGATGATTACCCGCTACGAGGACAAAGAATATGTCCTTGACAAGGAGCTTAAGGAGATTGATGAGACCACTACAACTCCTCAGGAGATCGCTGACTTTCAGGCACATGAAAGGGATGCTACGAAAGTGGCATGCATCATGATGGCCACGATGACAGCAGAACTCCAAAAGTCTTATGAGGATTTCTACCCTTATGAAATGCACCAAGATCAGATGGAAAGATACCATCAAAGTTCACGACAAGAGAGGTATGAAATCATCTGCTTCATGATAACAACCATGATGAAGGACGGGCAATCCATCACGAGCCACATGCAAAAAATGCAAAGGTATGTGGATCGATTGCTGAAGCTTAATGTGAACTTCCCTGAGGAGCTTGCAATAGATATCATTTTGCACTCCTTACCATCGTGCTATGATCAATTCCGCATGACATATCACATGAATAAGGAAGAGGTCACACTCAGCAAACTTCAGGGACTTCTCAAGACCACAGAAACAGGTCTTAAGGGGAAGTCGGTTGTTAACACTCCTACTCCAAATTCTACTCCGGTTTTGGCAATCGGGAAAAGTTGAGGGAAGAAGAGAAAGAGCTCTTCTAAGGGTACCAAGGCTCGGACCCTTGATGGCTCTTCTTCAAGTGGAACCAAGAAAGGTTTCGTCACTCCTTCTTCTGACCCAAAAGAGGCTGAATGCTTCTATTGCCATGAAAAATTACATTGGAAGCGGAACTGCCCAAAATACCAGCAAGATGTGAAGGATGGGAATATTAAACCCAACCATGCAGGTATTTACACTATCATTTCTAATAACTCACCCCATTCTAAATCTTGGGTCCTTGATACCGGGTGTGGTATTCACATTTGTTGTGACTTGCAGGGACTAAGAAGAAGTGAGGATGTGGAGCAAGGAAGGATAAACTTGATCATGGGGAATAGGAAAGCTATACCTGTCACCAAGATTGGAGTTTATACTTTATCGCTAAGTAGTGGGTTTAGTTTAGATCTGAATAAGTGTTGTTATTCGCCAGAAATGGCAAGAAATATTATTTCCTTTCATGCATTATATAAACAAGGTTTCACCTTTTCATTTGATAATGAAGTTGGTTCGATTAATGCTTTCTTTAATAATGTTCTTTATTTTAAAGCATTACCTTGTGATGGCGTGTATGAAACAGTATCTGTGGTTGATAACTTAGGAGATAATGTATTGTGTATTGATTCTGTTAATAATAATAACTTGGATAAAGCGTCATTATGGCATTGTCGTCTTGGACATATAAGCAAGAAACGCATAGGCCAACTCCATAAGGATGGAGTCTTGGAGTCATTTGACCTAAAGTCAGATGATAGTTGCGAATCATGCTTACTTGGAAAAATGACAAAGTCACCCTTCACAAGCTCGTGTGAGAGGGGTGAAGGTTTTTTGGACATTGTACACACGGATGTGTGTGGACCATTCAAACATGCCACAAGGGATGCTAATCGTTATTATTTGACTTTTACTGATGATTACAGTAGATATGGATATGTCTACTTGATCAAGCATAAGTCAGAGACTTTCGAAAGGTTTAAGGAATTTAAACAGGAAGTCGAGAATCAATTAGGCATGAACATTAAGATGATTCGATCCGATCGTGGTGGTGAGTGTCTTAGTTCAGAGTTCCTTGACTATCTAAGGGAATGTGGGATAGTCTCACATTTGACACCTCCCAGGACACCCCAGTTGAATGGTGTGGCTGAGAAGCGTAATCGAACCTTGTTGGATATGGTTCGTTCCATGATGAGTCGAGCTTCGCTACCAATCTCATTTTGGGGCTATGCCTTAGAGACTGCCGCCCATATCCTTAATCTAGTCCCTACAAAGAAAGTTGCCAAAACTCCTCACGAGATGTGGACTGGTAAAGTACCCAAACTAGACCACATCAAGATTTGGGGTTGCGAGGCTTTCGTGAGACGCGAGACTCATGATAAGCTCGAACCCCGAAGCGAGAGGTGTATTTTCATCAGCTACCCACAGCAATCCTTTGGTTACCTCTTCTACAGACCTAGTGAAAATGTGGTTTTTGTAGCTAGGAGGGCTTTCTTTAGAGAGAGAGAGTTCATAAGCCAAGGAAACAGTGGGAGGCAAGTTGATCTTGAATAAATTCAAGAGTCAAGCGGTGAAGGAACTTCAAACCCTAGCACTCAACTTGAGGAGGAAACTCCTGTTGAGCCAATTGACAAGTCTGTACCTCTGAGGCGGTCCACAAGGGTTAGGAATGCTCCTGAGCATTACTATGGATTCCATATTACTGCAGAAAGGGGATACACTTATCAGTGATGAGACACTGATAGGTCTGGATGAACCTAGCAGTTACGCGGAAGCCATGGCAGGCCCTGAGTCAGCCAACCGGAAAGAGGCAATGGACAGTGAAATACAATCCATGTATGACAATCAAGTTTGGAACTTGGTTGAGAATGTACTAGGTCGTAAGACAGTAGGGTGCAAATAGGTCTTCAAGAAGAAGACCGACATGGATGGTATAGTACACACTTATAAGGCTAGACTGGTTGCAAAGGGCTTCTCTCAAATTCCTGGAGTAGACTATGATGAGACCTTTTCTCCAGTAGCCAAGATTAAGTCTATTCGGGTTCTGTTGGCCATAGCTGCATTTCATGACTATGAAATATGGCAAATGGATGTCAAAACTGCTTTCCTTAATGGAAAGTTGGCTGAAGATGTTTACATGAGTCAGCCAGAGGGTTTTGTTAGCAACGAGTACCCTAATAGAGTGTGTAAGCTTGAGAAATCCATTTATGGATTGAAGCAAGCACCTCGCAGATGGAATCTTTGCTTTGATGAAAAGGTCAAGGAATTTGGCTTTTCCAGGAGTGAAGATGAGTCTTGCGTGTATGTCAAGGCTAGTGGGAGTATAGTTAGCTTTTTGGTATTGTATGTGGATGACATACTACTCATAGGAAATGACATCCCAACTCTGCAGGAAGTTAAGTCCTGGCTTGGGAAGTGTTTCTCTATGAAGGACCTAGGAGAAGCTGCCTATATTCTAGGGATAAGGATCTTGAGAGATCGGAGTAAAAGACTAATTGGACTTAGTCAGAGTACCTACTTGGATAAGGTGCAGAAGAGATTCAGCATGCAGGACTCCAAGAAAGGAGAGTTACCCATCCAGAGTAACACCAGATTGAGTAAGACACAAAGCCCTAGAACTGAGGCTGAGATAGCAGAAATGAGTCGAATACCTTATGCTTCGGCAGTAGGATCGATCATGTATGCTATGATGTGTACTCAACCTGATGTAGCCTTTGCCCTGAGTATGGTTAGCAGGTATCAGGCAAACCCTGGCAAGGCACACTGAACTGCGGTAAAGAATATCCTCAAGTACCTACGGAGGACTAAGGACTGGGTCGGTGGGAGTGATGACTTGAGAGTTGTAGGGTATAGTGATGCTAGCTTCCAGACTGATAGGGATAATTTCCGCTCTCAGTCGGGCTGGGTCTTTACCCTAAATGGAGGAGCAATTTCTTGGAAGAGTTCCAAGAAAGAGACAGTGGCTTATTCAACTTGTGAATCAGAGTATATTGCAGCTAGCGAGGCGGCAAAGGAGGCGATATGGCTGAAGAACTTCATTGGAGACCTTGGAGTTGTACCAGCTATAAAAGAGCCAATGGAAATTTTTTGTGATAGTGAAAGTGCTGTTGCCTTAGCCAAGGAACCAAGGGATTACAGGAGATCCAGACACATCGACAGAAAATACCATTTTATCAGACATCGCATAGAAGAAGGACTCCTCATGGCAAAGAGGGTATCATCGGATGAGAACCCAGCAGATCCCCTCACGAAGGGACTGACTCGGGTTAAGCATCTCCAGCATGCTCGGAGCATAGGGCTGAAGGATGATATTAGATTTAGTAGTTAGATAACCTAGAAATTTGTAAAGTGTAACTGACATTAGATGATGAATAAAAGGTGTTTTATTTATGAGTAAAGTGTTGCTATCTCTTGTCGATCGTTTACTATATTTCTTTTGCATGTTTTGACTTCCAGAATAATTTTGTTTGGTATAACATATTATTCAAACCTCCACAGTCGGTCATATGTCGGAAGTAGGTATGAATCAAGACTGTCATGATTGGTTGTAGAGGTCTAAGGTGTTGGACAAGGCTACAAAAATCATGAGTGCTCATAAGTTCTGAGCATTGGACTCAACCCACGCTCACTAGAATCACTTCATGGAATTTATCTCGAGTGATCGTGAGACGGTAATATCATATAAGTCTTCAAACCTAGAGATATGATTTGTTACATACAAGTTGGTTATGCATTGATTGTACGAAAACGCATTGGTAACTCGATGTTATAAAACGTGCTTTTGTGTATAATTCAATGAGTGGTAGAATAAACATATGAGTCGAAGTTTATCTGTTCCTTCTTGGATTAGAAGCTGATATCCGGGCCCTTCGATGATTTTGTTTTGACCTATGTATCGGGCCCGGTCAGAACTAAGTTGATGTGTTCAATTAAGTTCTTTGTCAAACAAATCGGAAATCGGGAAACAAACTGTTGGACAATAAGTAAGACATTGTTCCATGTATTTGTCCGGTTGATATCTAGAACAGAGGATTATATGATCACTTATCTTAAATGGCGTATCAACATCTTCTCAGTTCCGAGAGACCTTGAAAGAGCTACGATTGCCGGTCGGTTCCTGAAGTACTGGAGTTATAGTTATTAGACTTATCCAAGTGGGAGACAGTTGGATAAGGTGTCTAAGTCCATAACTATTTCGGGTAAGTACTTGACCCGACCCGGCATGGTCCATTTGGGTTGCATGGCACCATGCAATTGGATAGACTAAAAGAGAGGAATAACACTTGGAGATTATTAATATATTATAAGTTCTAATATATTAATAATATTATTTGATTAGTTTGATCAAAGAATTAATTTGGAATTAATTAAGTGATCAAAAGATAACTAATTAAATATATGGGTTGATTATGTAAATCATTCATATCTTGTATAGTGGGCTAAGAGGCTCCATGGATTATCAAGTTGGGTTCTACCCATAGGATGCTCCATGGATGCTCCATGGGAGTTACAAACCCATGGGTCATGGAAATGAAGAGTCATGACACATTAGGGTTTACATGGTGTAACCCTAGATGTGTCAACACTATATAAGAGTCCCATTCTCCACCAAAATCGGTTACACATAAGAAACAAGAGGGCTAGGCCGATTTCAAGTAGTGTGTATTCTCTCAAAAGTATTTCCAAGAGCATTTGGTGTTGTGTGATTGAGGCATCACAGTTGGGGTGCTAGGCTCACAAGGTTTCAAGGAACATAAGCAACAACAAGGTAAGTTATTCTATCTTTCATTCAAGTTAGAAATTGTTCCCCATGTATGCTAGATAGGAATATAACCTTGGAATTCAACTTTGCATGATAATTAGACAAACATAGATCCAATGTTATTAGGGTTGCATGTACACTTAGGAAGTGTTAGAATGCTCAAAACCCATCAATATCGAGATTTAAACATGCCATTGAAAAGTTTCAATGAATCTCAAAGGATCTAGGAGTTTTCAATACATTTAAGACTTAATCTATTTTTCGTTTTTCATGGTGGAAAATTAGTGAATCGTCATTCACTTACCTTTAATGTTTTGTAATTTGGGTTACGGCATCCCTCTCCTGAGTTGCGGAATATTGTGTTGGGTCCTAGCCTTAATATCTCATTTGGGTGATTTATTAAGGACTCAATCGATCAACTAACTTGAATTTGTTTCCTCCCATTTTGTAGATGTCAAAGTTCGACAACTATGGTCTTCCCAAATCTCGTGGAACAAGCATTCCACGTGAAGATGATATTCCACGATTCGATCGAGGAACAAGAAATCATGCTTCACTTCCTCCACCTCATCCCGTTATTCTCCGTAACCCACAAGATCGAAGAATTGAAAGATTCAATGTCACTAAAGCCCTATTGGAAATGAAACATGAAGATGGTAAACCTGTGTGTGCCCACGTTCTAGGAATGAAATCACACATCGATAGGTTGAAAATGTTGGGTGCGTCATTCCCGGATAAGTTGGCTATGAACTGGGTTCTTCAGTCACTCCCCGAATCATATAATGAGTTCAAAAGAAAGTATTATATGATGGATCATGACGCAAGCCTCATTGACTTAACTTACATGCTCATTGCTACTGAATCAAAAATCATTTGGCGAAGCAATGGAGCGTATTTGTTGGGAAAGTCAACCAACCATGCTTCCGAGGGCGTTCTAGTAGAACTGACCTGCGTTTGCTGCCAAGAGAAAGGGCGTTGAATACAAGTCTTCCCTAAGAGCCTGAAGAGTCCAGAAGATGGGAGAGTCAAAGAGTATGGCTGTGCTTCAGGTAAAATCCACTATCTAACTCCATTAAGTTCATATTCATTGATTCTTAATATATAATGTGATAAGATTGCATTTGAATGTTTTGCAGGATCAATGAAAAGAGAGGAAGCTTGATGAAAAAGCAAAATGAGTCTAATCACAAAGAAATGGATCTCGATCGCATGGACTTGAAGATTAGATTTGGAGCTTAGAAAGTTATGATAGAATTGTTGGGAATATTTGATTACATAGTTTTTCAGTTGATTTTGCAGTGTAAGGACAAATGTTTTCCGCTGCTGTTATGAATAAAATAAAGTTTGTTTGACGTATTTATTTATTTATTTCCTTGCAATGAAATCGATATGAAAAAATTGATGCTTGCATATTTCTACAACAAATGGATGTGATTCTTAATCATGTTATTTGTGGAAAGGTCAAGAATTTACCAAATAGGGAGAGTTTCTCATCGGCCAAGTTTCAGTTGGACAGACACTTGGAATCATGCAACTTGGTTGCACGATGAATGAGAAATTTCATATTTGGAAATTAGACTAATTCGTTGACAAGTGTCAAGTGAAGGACTAGGAGATCGAGTACACAAAGTTGTGTGTTGATCAAGTCCACCACAAGAGTAACAAGACATTCGTCATGGTTTACTAAAGGTTTAGTAAATATGATTATACTTACAAGATTAAGTGTAATTCTGAATTGATTGAAAAGGTTTAAATCAATAGCAGAACGAATAAGAAGAATCAAGTAGGCAGAAAGATAAATGTTTCTCTATTATAAGAAGAATGGAGAGTACCTTTTATGCTTTATGATAGGTCTTAATGATTAAGAACCATATCTTAATTGATCCTCTAAATGAATCTTTGTGCAATTGTATGTCTAAGAAAGAGGAATCAGGAATTGAAGAAATGGTTAAATCAAGAAGTCAATCATACTTCGTTCCAAAAACAAGTCTTAGAGTTAAGATTATGACATTGAGTGACAAGTCTCAAGAAGGTTTTTAACATTCATCAAGTGTAGAATTTGGAAAAAGGATTTTCTTATTTTCGTACATTTGAAATTGGAAAGTTGTGATGTCTTGGATAAGACAAAGACCAACTAGGACCAATTTTATGAAATGTTTTGTCTTGATAAAAACTACACTAACTCTTGAATATTCGTTTGTCAAGAAATGTTCATTGACAAAAGAATCTTATATGTCAAGGAGTCAGTGGGAGTCTTAATAAACCTTATTGATCATCACTAGCACACGAGTTGAGGTTTACAACCTATTGTGTTGAAACTATCTTGTTTCTGTGCCGTTCCAGTTGATTTAATTATGCATGTGAGTTCTATGAGTTCTCATTTGAAGGCATAAAAGGCAAGAACCTTGATCAATGAAAAATTACATTGATAGGAAAGGGTGAGCTGCTTGACTACTTGGAAGACATGGTGGGCAGCCGTGTTACGATAAGGCAAGAAATCAAGATTGAGAAAGTTCGGTCCATATGAGTTTGAATTTGTCGTAAACTTTGGTTTTGACAAATTCACATGAATAGGAACACATACACCATTAAAATCTAAGTGTCATAAGATTCCCTCCTTCATGAAAATGACTGTGAGGAAATACTTTCACTAAAAGAGATTTTAAGAAGATAGTGATTGTGATAATTGAATTCTCGAATTCGATTATGGTTACGGTATCCCTTTCCATGATTCGAATTGTGAGATTTGGCAATTAGTCTTAATTGTTTAGACACACATATGAGCTATCTAAAGGAAAGGTGTATAAGCTTAGATAAAGGATTATCAAAGCATTAGGTATTAGAAACATGAACTTAAGAAATTCAATAAGTATTGTTTTCTGGAAGTTAAGTTGGTTTCTGAATACATGTCAAAGCTAGTGGGAGCATAAGTGTTATGTTTATAATAATCATCATGATAGTGGGAGCATAAATGTTATGATTGTATGATTATTAAGGCAAGTATTGCAATTTAGCAATATTAATTATAGAAAACAAGAGTCATAATTTTCAAAGTAGTAAGGATGTAAAGTTGTTTTGCTATAATTAAGGGAGAGAATATTATGCTTCATTTCAAATCTAAAAGATTAGGTTGTGGAATGTTAATAAATTTAATCAAGGATACATAGTGTATTCTTAAATTTCGATTATGATTACGTCATTCCTCTTCATATTTCGAATTGTGAGAACGTAGCACGTAAAATATTATGGCAGAAGATTGATAAAGTATCAAATCTTTATGTAAGACATTATGCATCGTGTCCCATACGCTTCGGGTATAGGATCGATTGAAAATGCTATAATATTTGACTATTCTAAAAGTTTTCCAAATGTCTAGCGCATTTAGAGGGAAAAGGACAAGAATAGGTTTTGACTAAGATAATTAAACAACTATCAAAGGACAATCCAAAGTTCGCCAAGGATTGGTCGCTTGTGAGTAGTTGGAAGTATAGTATTGGATGGACCATATCGACATTATTAAGAATAGATAAGATTCTACTAAGAATGAGTTGTCATATGGTAAGTATGGAAAGGTTTCCATATTGGGAGTTAGATATTGAGAATCTATGTCTAGATTAGAAACTTTTATGCAAAAGGATGTTCAAAGGAATGTACCTTGAGTGAGAGACATCACATCTATGGAATTGTCTTGTAACAATCTCTGATAGAAGACTTTGTAATTTCATTGGCAATAGTTATTATGACTTTAGTGCAATGATATTACAAAAGGATCATTGCATAAAATGTTAGAATCTAGCATATTCTATAAGTAGCAAGAATTTGATATTCTTTCACTTGTAGAAAGGATTGGCAGTTGTGAAATGAGTATGATTGGTAATGTGTTCATTTGATCTATTTCACAAAGTAAGAACCATAGGTAAACATTGTGTGCATGCTAAGAGCATGGGACAAGTGTGGTAATAATTCAAGTAAGAAGTTGATTACCCGAAACAACAAATAATGAGTAATCGATATGGTGATAAATAAAAGGTGTTTTATTTATACTCAAAGGTTTGAGACCATATGGGATTAGTATTATTCTTGTGTTTCACTTTGCATGTTTTGACTTCCTGAATAATTTAATTGGTTCAGAACAGTCAAATTATTTGAACGGGCCACAGTCGTTCGTATGTTGGAAGTAGGTACGAATGAAGACTGTCGTGAATTGGTGTGTGGATTGTCTAAAGAGCATTAGACATAAGCAAATGTTCAATGTTCATGAGTGCTTATGAATATGATTTGAGCATTGGATTAAACCCACGCTCACTTGGATCACTTCATGGATTTTATCACGAGTGATTGGAGAGACGATAATATCTTATATTCTTGAAACCGAGATGTGTGAGTTGTATCTTGCGAGTCGGTTGCACATTGATAATATGTAAACGCACCAGTAACTTGGTGTTATAAAACATATTGTTGTGTGTGATTTGGTGAGTGAGTGCAAGCGAGCATTGAGTCAAATTTTATTCGTTCCTTTTATCTAAATAGGATAAAAGCGATATATGTGGGCCCCTCGATGATTTAGTGATGGTACCTAAGTGCTTGGCCAAGCCGGGACTAAATTGATGTGTTCAATTGTAGTCTGTTGTCAGTCGTCATAAATCTGAATTCAGGACACAACACATAGACAAAGAGAATGATTTAGATCCATGTCTCAGTCAATACGATATCTAGAATGGAGGGATATATGATCCCTTATCTAAAGGACACGCGTATCTGATAAGATCAGAGTTGACAACGGCTTTAGAAAGCTACGATTGCAAATCAGGATCTGAAGTCATACGCAGAATAGTTATTAGACTTATCCAAGTGGGGGACTGTTTGATTAGTGTCTAAGTCCATAACTATTTTGGTATGTACTTGACCCGATGGTGCATGGTCCTTTTGGGTTGCCTTCACCAAAGCAACTTGATAGGATAAATTATGGATAGAAAGGATTAAATATGATTTATTAATATATTATGAGAATAATATATTAAAGGAGAAATCATATTGTTTAATTAATATTAGTCAATAATTAATAAGAATTAAGTTTGTGGCTAAAAGAGATTAATTAAACTTAAGGGGCTGGAATTGTAATTATAAGATAATTGCAATTGGGCTATGGATTACCTTATAATATAAGGTTGGACGAATTCTATGGGGAAACCCATTAGAAATCGTCCAAGGCTTATTAAAAAGGGGTTCATGGGTTGCTTAGGGCCTAAGCATCCAAATTAGGGTTTCCTTGTTAGATAACCCTAATAGCCTCACTATTTAAAGAACCCTTATGCCCCAAAAACGTGGTGAACTTGTTCTCTAGGGTTTCCACATGTTTTGGGCAGCCACCTTCTCTTCTCCTCTTCATCCTCTTGCTCTTGGTGTTTGTGAACCATTAGAGGAGTGACATTTGTGACTCTAAGCTTTCTAAAGTCAATACAAGAAGGATTTGAGATTGTTATTGCTACGTAACAATCAAGGTATGATCTAAACCCTAATTCATATTTTATATTGATTATCATATATTATATCTAGGGTTTGTAGTCTTGGATGAACTTCATGTACAATAGAGAAACCTAGATCCAAGCATTAGGGTTTGTATGAGCATATAGGATGTTCTTATGGCTAAAACCCATCAGTTTTGTCATTGAAAACTATCAAATAGTTTATGTATGGATTTGTAACGTTAAAACAATGTACTTGATGTGAACAATTCCAGTTGTAATATATTGATGCATGGTGATGTTATGATTCATGTATATTCATTGTGATGATATTCAATTTAAGTCACGCGAGCCCTCGGACGTTTCCGCCGTCTGGTTCGGGGGTGTGACAGGTTGGTATCAGAGCTCTGTTTATAGTGATCTGGCATATCTAACCACATATTGATATGTAACTATAAACCAAAGAGGGACCAAAACAACTCTGAACAAAACAAAACAAATAAAACACAACGATAAAACATCTTTACTTATGTGATACAGGAAAAAAAACATAATACCAAACCAAACAAGATAATGCTAGCATCTCGGTTAAGCCGGGACTGTTCATAGTCGTATCAAGGAGTGGATGTAGCCTGATCAACTACATTTCCTCCGAGGTACAACTATCACATGTCCCAAGGAAATCGTGATGGTAAGAAAACCTAAAAACATACCCCTTTATCACCAAGAAGAGAGCATCAACTCAATCTATACAATAATTGAAGCGTGATAGGAGTATTGATAGTTTATTCGTATACCTCCTCTCAGTCACCATGGAAGGGGAGCACCAGGGCATTCAGTTTCATCAGGTATTAGTGGCTCACGGGATGATTGAAGATGAGCCTGAAGGATATCAAGGGGGAGCACACGACGTGGGTCCTGACGAGTACACGGACACTGACTATGAGTTCGATGAGGCTGAGGACGACATGGAGGAAGAACAAGACTCCGGCGAGGACTTTGCCACAACACGTGTCAGCAAGGCGTAGCAGGACCACCCCGCCCCACCAGTGAATCCCGCAAGGGAGAATCACCTCCCCAGAAGCTGAGATTGCCGCCCTACGGCAACAGCTATTTGCCATGGAAGCACAAGCAATGCGAGCTGAGCATGAGAGGGATGAAGTCATTGGAGAAATGACTGAGATGCTGTAATCTGCTATGTGTTATATATCCATGATTGTATGCTAATTTGTGAAATTGCTTAAGTTTGTGCCACAAACCTAGTTTATAGGATCACAATCTCACAAAAACCATAGGCACTCAACATCTTTCTGTTGCATGAAAGAAAGATGCCTCAACGACCAACCCACGGAAACCCTGGGCCAACCCCACCCGAAGTCAACTCAGCTGCATTCCAAGCAGTTGTATCTGCTGCGGTCACCGCAACAATGGCACAAATTCACCAAGGGAACAATGGAGGAGTCAATGGACAAGGGGCTGGAAGTTCGAACAACAGGATAAATCAAGGACCTACCAAAATGTGCTCCTACAAGGATTTCACCAATGCCAAGCCACAAAATTTTAACGGCACTGGAGGAATGTTAACCCTGAAAAGATGGATTGAGAAGGTGGAATCGGTGTTCGAGATATTCGAATGCCCTAAGGAGATGAAGGTGAAGTTTTCCGCATGCACTTTCGTTGACCAAGCTCTCACTTGGTGGAATGGACACATAGAAGTTATGACTCTTCCCATAGCCAACTCCATGCCATGGGCAGAGATGAAAGAAATGCCGATGGCCGAGTACCGCCCGCGAGGCGAAATCCAAAAGGTGGAACAAGAGCTGTGGAATCTCACCGTCCGAAATTCCGACATTGACGTATACATATCAAGGTTTAGCGAACTATCTCTGTTGTGCCCTGGCATGATCACTTCGGAGGGAAAGAAAATTGAACGATTCATCTGGGGACTAACCTCCCCAATCCAAGGAAATGTGATAGCTGCAAATCCCGAAACCTTCGACAGTGCCAAGAGATTGGCCAAGAAACTGTACGATCACAACAACAAGAAGGGTGAGAAGCCGGTGGAGGCTGAAGTTAAGAAGAAAAGTCACAACAAGAAAGGAAAGAACAACAAGAGGAAGGGACGTCAAGGCTCGGAATCATCCAAGAAGCAAAAAACAGTGACAGTCAATGCTGCAACCACCCAAGTTCCATCCACACCACATGCTCTAGCCTCAGCTGCTCCAAGTGCTCCTAGGCAGTAGTCTGGAACTCTTCCAAAGTGCAACAAGTGCGGTCTCCACCATAATGGAGAATGCAGAGAAATGCATTGCACCAGTTGCAATCGAAAGGGTCACACAGCAAGGTATTGTTGAACCTATCCTCCCTAGAATCAACAACAAAGAAACAACAACATCAACAACAACAACAACAACAACAACAACACCAACAATAGCGGCAATAACACAGGGGCAAGCCCCACCTGCTATGGATGTGGAAAGACTGGGCATATCCATCAAAACTGCCCTAACACCAACAACCTTGGGAACAGAGTAGCAGGAAGGGTGCTAGCTATGGGTCAGGGAGAAGCGGTTCAGGATCCCGCTGTTGTTACCGGTACGTTTCTCCTAAACCACACTTATGCATGCATCCTATTTGATACCGGAGCAGAGCGAAGTTTTGTGGGCAATAAATTTAAACACTTGTTAAAAAAACAACCCTAAAAGATCGATGAAACCTTCACAGTGGAAATGGCTAATGGGAAAACAGAATCTACCAGGGAAATCTATATCGGATGTACCCTAGCCTTAAATCATCACGTCTTTCAAATAAACTTAATGCATGTTTCCATTAGGAGTTTCGATGTGATTATTGGCATGGATTGGTTAAGCCCCCACCATGTCGAAGTTATGTGTCATGAGAAGGACGTTCGTCTTCCCCTTCCAAATCGCGAAACCCTAATTATATACAGAGACAAACCCAGCACGAACCTTCGTCTTATCTCGTGCATCAAGGCATAGAAGTATCTGCGAAGGAAAGACTTGACGTTCTTGGCTCATATAGTAGACAAATCCAAGGAAGAGGTCAATGTTCGAGACATCCCAGTAGCTCGCGAATTCCCGGATGTCTTCCCTGATGATCTTCCGGGGATACCCCCAGAAAGTCAAATCAAATTTCGAATTGAACTTGTGCCAGGAGCCACTCCCATCGCTAAATCGCCTTACCGATTAGCTCCTGCGGAGATGCAAGAATTGTCCAGTCAACTCAGCGAACTTTTGGACAAAGGATTCATCCGACCCAGTTTCTCACCATGGGGAGCTCCAGTTCTCTTTGTCAAGAAGAAGGACGAATCTTTTAGGATGTGCATTGATTACAGAGAACTAAATAAGCTCACCGTCAAAAATCGCTATCCATTCCCGCGAATCGATGATCTATTTGACCAGCTCCAAGGAGCAAGTTACTTCTCTAAAATAGATCTGCGATCTGGTTACCGTCAACTCAAGAACCGGGAAGATGATATCCCCAAAACCGCTTTCCGAACTCGTTATGGACATTATGAATTTGTTGTAATGCCCTTCGGTCTAACGAATGCCCCTGCCACATTCATGGACCTAATGAATCAAATCTGCTGACCATTCCTCGCCAACTTTGTCATTGTTTTCATTGACGACATTCTAGTTTACTCTCGAAGCGAAGAAGAGCATGGCCAACATCTTCGACAAATCCTGGAAACCCTGTGAACCGAAAAGCTATACGCAAAACTCTCTAAGTGTGAGTTCTGGCTCGATAGTGTGAACTTTTTGGGTCATGTCGTTAGCCAAGGGGGAATCCATGTAGATCCTTTTAAGGTAAAATGCATTGAAGGATGGGCGATCCCAATGACACCCACGGAAATTCGACAATTCTTAGGTCTCGCAGGCTATTACAAGAGGTTCATCCAAAATTTCTCTAAGACAACCAAGCCACTTACCATGCTTACACAAAAGGGCGTACCCTTCGAATGGACGGACAAGCAAGAAGCTACATTCCGAACTCTGAAGCAAGCACTCTACAGTGCGCTGGTGCTATCATTACCAGAAGGAACAGAACATTTCGTAGTATACTGCGACACGTCGAATCAGGGTTTAGGTTGTGTACTTATGTAGCATGGGAAGGTGATAGCTTATGCATCACGACAACTATAGACACACGAAGTGAATTATACAACCCACGATCTGGAGTTGGGAGCTGTGGTCTTCGCCTTGAAAATCTGGAGGCACTACCTTTACGGTATAAAGTGCACCATTTTTACGGACCACAAGAGCCTCCAGAATATTCTAAATCAAAAAGATTTGAACATGAGGCAACGAAGATGGGTTGAGTTACTAAACGATTATGAGTGTGAAATCAAGTACCACCCAGGCAAGGCTAACATGGTAGCTGATGCCTTGAGTCGAAAAGAATACTCAAATCATCGTGTGAAAACTCTCTCGATAACCATCCAATCGCACTTAACCTCTCATATCAGGGAAGCCCAGTTCGATGCCATGAAGGCAGAGAACAAAACAAGCGAAGTATTACGTGGAATGGAAAAGAATCTCGAAGTGAAAGAGGGCGGAGCATATTATTTCATGAACCACATTTGGGTCCCTAAACTTGGGGGATTCAGAGAGGTAGTCATGAATAAAGCCCACAAGACGCGATACTCCATCCATCCGGGTTCAGACAAAATGTACTTGGACATTAAGCAACACTATTGGTGGCCTAACATGAAGGCAGAGATTGCCACCTATGTTAGCAAATGCATTACTTGCGCTAAAGTAAAGGTGGAATATCAGAAGGCCTCGGGACTATTACAGTAACCAGAAATTCCCGAGTGGAAATAGGAGAGGATTACTATGGACTTTGTGACCAAACTACCCAAGACATCAGATGGATTGGACACCATATGGGTAATAGTCGACAGATTGACGAAATCCGTTCATTTCCTGCCAATAAATGAATCCTACAAAATGGAGAGGTTGACGAGGATATACATCAAGGAAATTGTGAGACTCCACGAAGTGCCAGTGTCTATCATCTCAGATAGAGATAGTAGATTCACTTCGCGTTTTTGGCAATCACTTCAAAAAGCTCTAGGAACACATCTCGACATGAGCACTGCTTATCATCCACAAACGGATGGTCAAACTGAATTAACCATTCAGAGACTTGAAGATATGCTTCGCGCATGTGTGATAGACTTTGGGAAGTCATGGGATACCTACTTGCCCTTAGTCGAATTCTCGTACAACAACAGTTACCACACGAGCATCAAAGTTGCTCCTTTCGAGGCGTTGTATGAACGTAAATGCAGATCACCATTGTGTTGGGATGAGGTAGGTGACACCCAGCTAGCTAAAGAACTAACATCAGACAAGACGTTAACGGGACCGGAGATCATATGTGAAACAATGGAAAAGATAGTTCAAATCAGAGCTCGACTACAAGCATCACGCGACCGACAGAAGAGCTACGCTGATAAAAGGAGAAAGCCCTTGGAGTTTCAAGTCAGGGAGCGGGTGTTGTTAAAAGTCTCTCCCTGGAAAGGGGTTATTCGTTTTGGAAAACGGGGAAAATTGAATCCACGATACATTGGACCTTTCGAGATTCTTTCCCGAATTGGTCCAGTGGCGTATAGACTGCAGCTACCCGCTGAGCTCAGCAGTGTACACCCCGCATTTCATGTTTCCAATCTAAAGAAATGTTTATCCGACGAAAACCTCGTCATTCCTTTATAAGAAATTGAAATCAATGAGAATCTCCTGTTTGTCGAAGAACCAGTCGAAATCATGGACAGGGAGGTGAAGCGTACTAAGCAAAGTCGCATTCCGATTGTGAAGGTACGATGGAACGCGAAGCGTGGGCTAGAATTCACATGGAGTCGCGAAGACCAGATGAAGCAGAAGTACCCCCACGTATTCACGCATTCTCAAATCTAGCTTTCAAAAGAATTTTGGGATGAAATTCCCTCTAACGGGGGGATTCTATCACAACTAGGAATTTTGATGCCTTCTAAACATTGAACAATGATAACAAATGTGAACCAACGATGTGAAAGCATGTATGATGCTTATTCAATAACAACAAAAAATTCAATCAAACACATCATACAAGCACTGCAAATAGTCAACAAAGAATTGGAAACCCTAGAAATCCCGGTTTAAGTCCATTTTGGACTAGGATTTCCTTATTGGGCCCAATGGGCCAATAAGCTTCCAATTTGACTATCTTGGGCTTAAAACTCTTAAATGGGCTCTAATTGGACCCACTTCCATTTATTTTATTATTTTGGGCCATATTGGGCCTAGAATGAAATAAAATACCTTAATGGACGTTGTTGGGCCATAACTAACCTAATTAGCCCTAATAGGCCATAAAATTATTTCTTGATTTATTTTGGGCCAAGAATCATCTAATTGGGCCATAATATGGATTAAACACCAAAGGCCCAAAATTTCCTTCTCTTTCTCTAATTCTTGGCCCAACCACAAAACATGAGGAAGAAAGAGTTTACTTTTGTGCCACCTCATTTTTATTTTATGGATAACTAGGCATTACACTTGAAACATCCAAGCTCTCTCTCATACATCCATGCAACTCTCTCTCTTTTTCTTCTCTTCATATTACTCTCGGCCAAGGGGAAAAACACACACACACATTTCACTTAAACACTCACAAAGAAACTCTCTTCATTCTTCATCAAATTTTCGAGATCTAAGGGCTTTTCAAGGATTTTCTTCCACAAAAATCATCATTCAAGGTAAGTTGGTACTTGAATCCATGATCTAACTACATCATTTCATCAAAAATCTCTTTTAAATCTATTCAAACTCGTGATCTTGCATCTTAGAGAACATCTAAGCCAAAGATCCTCCAAGAAGCTTACTAGGCCGAGATTTTGCATCAAACTTCTTCCATTCTTCTTCAAAACCGAAACCACAAACTCAAGGTGAGCTTCATACCCCTCTCTTTTTGGTTTTCATAAGTTTTATGGGGGAGAATACAAGAAAATGTGTAGATCTATGTGTATGCGTACGCTATGTGTGATTTTATGCATGTATGTATGATTTTATGTGTTTTTGTGATGAACATGTAACCAAAAAGGGGTGATATCACGAGATCTATGACATAAGAAAGAAAACAAACATTATCTAAGTTATTTTGCACCCCAAAAGTCAAGAATAATAACTTATAACATTATGATAAACATATTTCAACATAAAGTCCATTCTTGGGCTTAAATTGTCAAAAATACAAAATTTAGGTTAAAGGTTGCCAAATCACCGTTTCTTAAGGATTAAAGAGTCAAAAAAGTTAACTTAATTGTTTTTCTGAATATCAAAATTTTCAAAGTACTTGAAATGTAAATCTGTAGCTTAATGGGCTAATTTTTGGGCTTTCGGCCCAATAAGCCCAAAATTGTGAAAATATGACATTTAAAAGGGCTGAAGTAGTAAATTCTTCAAAACAGGGGATAAAAAGTGTAACAAAACTATTTCAAGGGTTAAAGATGGTTTTCATTTCCAAAAAGGATAAAAAAATGTAAAGTTTTTGGATTTTGGGCTAAAAGTGTAAAAATTGCAAAAAGTTGGGCTTTAACCGGAAAATATCATTCTGGAAGGGCTGAAACTGTTAACAAAAAATTTCAACAAATCTATGATGCAAAAGTGTCAAGAAAATGTTTTAAGGACCTAAAATGACTTTTCTTTTATATTAAGGACTACATTTGTTATTTTACAAAAGACAAGGGCTGAAAAGGCAAATCACTATTTTTAAACCAATTATTTTATTTATAGAATATTGAGTCAAAAATACTAATCTACGGTTTACAAAAATCGAAAGACAAATACACGTATAACTCCAAATATCGTTACAAACAAAACGATCGGTCTCGAGTCGATACGAAACAACAATCGTTAAATCGAACTCTCCAGTAGATATGTGATACCTAATACAAGTAAACATTCGACACTTGGGCTTGAAAGTTTCAAATCATGCGTGTTGGACCTTGCAAGTCCATTAACATGATCTTTGGGCCCAAGGGATAATGATTGTATGTTATTGGGCCTTCTATGACCCAATTCCATATAAAGGGACCTTCAATGGCTCTTAAGTGCTATTGGGCCCTAGTGATCCAATAGTATCGCCAGTAAGTAAACTCACGGAAGTAGCAAGATTTGTACTCCTCTTTTCCTCGTTTGCTAGGCTTATGAGTAAACAAGATAAATAGATTCAGGTTGATGATCGAGAGTAATCAAGGTGGTTGGATTAAGTGAGTGATAAAGGACGACGCCTCTAAGGATCGTTCGTAAACTGTAGTTATAACTAGTCATTACTAATGCATGATTATAACGACTCATAACCCTTAATTAATCCAACACCGCCCGAGTAATCAAGGAAGAGTAATCAAAATCATTCATTGTTGCGGTATAACAATTTGAGAAATCACTGTATTTTATATATTTGGAAAACATCGGGTTTTCTAGGGAAGTTCAACATTTTCACTTGTATGTTTAATACTAAGTTCTTCAATTATACATGTTTTGAAATCATCATACATATTGTACGAATCTTCACACCTTTTTATAAACAATGGTCTTTTCAGAAAATATCGGATTTTCTGGGTTTTACAAACTACACAAATCATTTTTATCACAACATTGCTTATGAACTCACCAACATTCCTTATGTTGACCGTTTTTTCCAAAATAAATTGTATTCTCAAGTAACAGGTAAGCCGAGGAATAAGTACCAAGTATGTTAGTGTGTTCATTTTGTCATTGAAAACTATCAAATAGTTTTTGTATGGATTTGTAACGTTAAAACAATGTACTTGATGTGAACAATTCCAGTTGTAATATATTGATGCATGATGATGTTATGATTCATGTATATTCATTGTGATGATATTCAATTTAAGTCACGTGAGCCATCGGACGTTTCCGCCGTCTGTTTCGGGGGTGTGACAAGTTCTTATACCTGTGTCACTATCATCAAAGAAGCGCAGGGCTGAGGATGTTGCCAAGCATATCTCTCGCAAGACCAAGAAGCCAAAGAAGCGAAAGTTGATTCTTCAAGTTGATGAAGACGATGACATTTTTCCTGATTCTCCATTTGGTAATCCTTCTTCTCCATTGAACTCACCTGCCAAGTCAACTTTCGTCATGACAGGAATTGGAAGTTGCTCTGTGGAAACTTCGATAATAGACACAACCACTATATTTGGTGCATCCACACAAGTGTCGATTCCTGTGAAGACTTGGACATACCACCCGAGGTTTCGTTAACTGAATCATTTTATGAGGAGGTTCGAACCTCAGGCATCTTTACACACGTACCTAATACGGATGTAAATGTCAATATGGGTGAAGGAGTTTCAAATGATGAACATCTTGTTGTTTATCAAGGTATTCTTAAAACTGATACGGTTCAAACTGACACTTCTTTACCACCAATAATCACCTCTATTGCTCCAACCACTCATTCTCCTACTTTTGATATGGTCATTGATCATCCCATCAGTTCTCTCTTTTCATCCTAATCCACTGACCCACCTAAACCTCTTAACGATGATGATACTGATGATGGAGGGTTTGGAGGTTCATTTGCTGATTTAGAATTTGATCCCGGAGAAGATGATATCCCATATCATATGTTAATGTCCAGGAAACAGTTCAAGATTCTAAACAAAAAGCTCAATTCCGTACTTCAATCCCAAGCAGATGTAGGGGGTAAGAATTATGTCTCAAGTATTGAAATTGATGTGATGCTTAAAGCTCAAGAAGTTCGATTATTCAAGAGAGTGGAGAAGATGATTAATGAATCTGAATCTCGTCTTTTCGAAAAGCTTGATTCCATGGATAAATGTAACGAGTTGCGAGTCAAGTCTGCCTCTTCGACGTTTAAGGATGAGCTCAAGGATTTGAAAAGGATTGCAAAGGAACATCATGTTCTGTTTGTACGAGATGTTAAAACGGTTCATGAGAATGTCAATCACAAGATTGAAGAACTGAAGGTTGATGTATCCAAAGAGTTTCATGAGATGGATACCAAATACTCTTCTTTACTTGAGAAAGTTGATATTATCGCGGATGCTGTTACAACATTCGTTAAAACTCATCAATCCTTTGATCATAAATTTGATGAGAATGCAACAGCTGATGTTACAACTTTTGAAAATGTTACTTCTCTACTTGAAGAATTGAAGGGCATTGTTTCGAAACCTAGTTCCTCATCCCTTTTTACACCTGAGTTTATTGATCAGAAGTTTCGTTATTTCGAAGCTGTAATTCTAAAAATTTTGACTCATTTGTGTCAGTTTGCCAATGTCTTACCAACAAACGCCCCACCCGTTTTTACAGGGGTGAAAGGGGGAGAAAAGGTGAATGTTGGTAAAGGAGAAGGTGCATCCGGAATTACAAATGAAGAAGTGAAAGTAGTTGGCAAAGTTTTTACAACTCGCATTCCCAGTTCAAAACCAATATTTTGACAAGCTGAACCCATACTATCAATTGTTGTTACTACAAGACCAATCTCAAAAGGCATTGTAATTGGATCAACTGCTAAAGAGGGTAGTAATTCGAAACCCAAGGAAACAACAAACACTTTAGACAAAGGGAAAACAATTCTTCTTGAAAAGTCGAAAGAAGAAAGAAAGGCAAAAATTGAAGCGGAAATGGAAAAGCAACGTCATATTCAGAGTATTTTGATACTTCGTGCAAATGATCCACCTACAATAAACAAAGGTGATCCACTTAAATTGCACAGTTATGAAAACATTGAAGCAAGAGTTGCATATAATGAAATGTATAAATTCGAGAAAAAGCTAACAAAGAGTTATGCAATTGAGAACTTAGATATGAATCAGCTTGATTTTCCTATCAATGAGATGATGTTTCTCACTACTCAATACAAGGTTGTGAACAAATTTGAGAACAAGGATGATTTTTCTCATATGAAGCTGAGATTCCATGTAGTGTTGGAAAAAGAACAAGAAGAGGTTTGGTCACTGGTAAAAATTGTTCAAGTACTTGGAATATCGAAAGGGGAAATGTTCGAAAATATGCTTCAGAATTTTCGATATCATGTAGTGAGGGCAAACAAAGAAACTTTCGAATTTTCCATTGTTGATTTTCCTTTGATGAACTTGAATGATTTGATTCAAGTTGAATATATTCTCAAGAATTTGGATGCCCATAAACTCCAAAACACAAGCAAGGATGTGTTGAAATTGGGTCTAGGTCATATAAAACTTTTCATAGACAATTACTATGATTGTCTTGCTATGACAGATGTTGAGTTGGTTGCTACAATGGAAAAGGAACTTGTTGCTCCTAAAATCAAGGCAAATAAGTGAAGCTCAGATGAAGAAGTATGTGGATGGTGAAATATGTTTGAAGCCTTTTGGTATAGTTTTTGCTGGGAAGAATAAGAAGGGAAAGCCATCGAAGTTCTTCTTTCAAACAAGCGAAATTGAAAGATATAAAATTGCTCAGTATACTAACTTAATTGTTCGTATGAATAATTATAAGAAGAATAATGATGGAGATAAGGTAGAACTAAAGAAGGTGATGAATTGGTATGTTGAGATTCGAAGAACATTACACTTAGCTGTTCAAGTTTTGATCAACTGATTTCGACATTGCTTACAAAGGGGGAGATTGTTAAGTTTGAAGTTAGGTTGTAAGATGTCGAAATTGTAATGTTATTTTACAAACGCAGTTTATGTCGAAACTGAATGTCTAGTCCTTTGTAATTTTTTGTATGCTTTATTGTTCTCCTATAAACAGGGGAGTTACTTAGAGTTAGATAAAAGTTTTTAGGAGTCTGTCTTGTCTATTCACTCTTTGTAATCTTGAAGCATAATAGAGCTGAAACCAGATCTTATTTACTCTGGGTGTTCTTAATTCTCGTTACTCTGATTCTACGTTCATTACTCGATTCAATACTTCATCAATTGTCCTTCATTTGGATCACCTTGAAGTCACTTCTCAAGGTTTATACTTTAGCATCCTTTCCCGTATCGACTCCCATATGCATCGTCTTAAGCATTTCCCATGCTTCTTTAATCGTGACCTTCTTGACCAACATTAAAAGTATGTCATTCGAAATTGCTTGTTAAATAGCCACCAAGGGTCATCCTATATTTCCGCTCATCTAATATTGCATTTTAAATTGCTTCTCACACTTCTTGTGCTAACGAACTCATTCTCATTTTTATAGACCACATTGAGTAATTTAATTTCGTAAGCATTGCATAATGCGACATAACACTATCATAATTCCTAGTTCTTTAAGTACCATCACCTCCAATATTTGCCATTCTTAGCATAGGCATACAAATCACCAAGATGTGATACTACTTATTGGAATAATCTCAGTTCTTTCTTTGAGTACCGTCGCCTCCAATATTGGTCATTCTTAGCATATATACTTGGCATACAAATCACCTCCAAATATTGGTCATTCTTAGATATTGTATGTTCAATGAAAAGTGAAATATTGTTGAAATTTATAAGATCAAATATTGGCCATTCTCTTTTGCTTTAAGAACCAACATCATAATTTTTCAATATAAATTTTCAATAGTAGTTTATCTGTACATAATATTTTATTTGTCATACATAATAATGTCATGCAACTGCATATTGTACAACCTCTAAAACATAAATTGTATATGATAAAAAATAGTTATGTATAACAAAGAATTTTTATATATGAATCATCTTCCTTTTCAACATTGTTAACTTTTAATAATAATTATAAGTGATAAAACATAACTTTAACACAAAAACTTCAAAAAATATCATGGTTTTCAATTAACATCGCAAAAAAATGTTACATTTTAATTTTTTTACCCATTATTGTTATATTTATTAGTATTGTGATTTTATTCTGAAAAGACGTATATTAGGCTATTAGCTATTAAAATGACTTTAACACTTCTAATAATTAATTAAAATGTATACTCTTATGAAATCATATTTCGAAGACCATACAATTACTTATTTGATAGGGCAATGATCTCATCTCATTGGGTTCAATAATTGGTTCGTAAGATGGATACTTATGGCATATTCATTAAACCTTAATGATTTTGATGTTATTATTTTAATAAAAGGAAGATCACTTTTGATCCATATTAAAACAATTAATTTAGTTACAAATCATGATTAGGAATCATATTTTTGGGAATAATATGAAATATAGCTTTTCTTTTACCGAGTGCTTTATGATTCATGAGATTAAATATCTTATTTAATCTGATTACAAAAAATATTATATGATTTACGAGTTCAGATAACGAATATGCATCATGTTCCTTCTTTTCATAATTAATTTATTCCTTTTTTTATAAGTAACCCTATCAAGCATTATGTTAATCATCGTCATTAATGCTTTCTCTTAACGCAAACACACATTATTACCATATAAATGAAACGAAAGTTGGCTCGTGCTAATAGGGTTTATGAACTATCATTTTGTGGCTCTTTTGCCTTGATTTAGAACATATTGTTTTGGTTGCGCATTTGATGCTTGATAAGATACGTATATATTAACATATTTGACAAATCAGAAAACAAAAATTATTATTTTGACTGTTAAAAGACTTGGTCAAAGGAATATGTCCCAATAACAATCACCATTATGATGCACCACAACAAGAATTCCTTCAATTGTAATGCATTAGGTATCTCATTTATGGAAAAAAGGTAATTACCCTTTACACGTACTAGAAACATAAAATAAAGTTGCTAAGCGTCGAAGACGACATAATATGCCCTTAGGAGAAAGTAGGGGTCATAAATACATTAGAAAACAAGACCAGAAATGACAAGAATCAAAATGCATAAGTGATTGTGGTACGGATCGTTAAATGTGTTATATAACTTTATGAAGGCATCAAAGAACTTAACGTATGAAAATGACAAAACTGAGAGTCCGAATAAATGAGTTGAAGATAGAATCTTGGGATATTCAAATCCCAAATGCATCTTTTGTGAAAGTGAAGGAACTTTATATTCTTGCCAAAAGCAACAAAGCAAATTAGAAAAAAGATGTGTGTGCTCAAGATCTTAGTAGAATACGAATTTCTATATATGTTTTATACTGATAAGTCTCATATAACATAGATATGTTACACTTTTCAAATTTAATTGATGATCGAGTATCCATAAATATAACATCATGGATTATGATCATAGTACAGCTTATTACCAAAATGGTGGGCCTTACCAAATGCAAATGGCATAAAGCAGAAAGCATGAACGAATAAAGATGAATGCGATGTGTTAAGGTATTGGAGTTAATAAACAAACAATGCCCATTGGTATCTATAATCCGTTTATAGTTTCAAAGATTAGCCAATGAATAGATATATATCATTTCTTAACAACCAAACTTTATTAAACAAAACTAGCAATAAACTAACTAAAGAAACTATAAAGTTAAAAGAATCATCTTATATTATATTCTTTAAAATAAGAGACATTAAATATCCTCCTACCTTTTGATCCTACTAATCCTTCTATTCATTAAAATGATAACATATGTCATATTAGTATCCTAAAATATCACTAAATCTCATTAAATGTTACACATGTCATCATATAATTAGATAGGAGGATATGTAGGAACAAAATGTAAGACGATATTTAATTTCTTTTAAAATAATATGCTCTAGTTTTAATTCTTTCAATTTTATAATTTTTTTTACTGAAATGAATATTGATTAATTTTTCCATCAAAACTAAGGCAAGAATGTAAGATGATTATTTCAACTTTATAAATTTTTTATTGAATTAAATTTTGATTAATTTTTCGAACAAATTTAATGATTAATTTTATAATTTTTTTAAAGAATTAAGTTTTGATTAATTTTTTGGTCAAAACTAAGGCGTATTGTAAAGAATTTATAATTTTTTTATTGAATTAAATTTTGATTAATTTTTTGAACAAATTTATTAAATTATATATATATATATATATATATATATATATATATATATATATATATATATATATATATATATATATATATATATATATTCAAGATTTAAGCCTAATTGCCATACTTTATATTTAATTAAGAAAATATTCCAAGTAAAAGACACCACAGAACAAACCACATATCTTGATGATGTGACTATATAATATAATGGTGGTCACAAAAATAATGTACCAAATTTACTGCCCACATTTGTACGACCAAATTCTCTACCACTACTTGTTGTCACGCTTAAATTATCATTTTAACAAATACATGCTCAATTAAAAATAGTGAATATTCGACAAAATTGGATAATTTACCATTTATGGCTAAAAAAACATTTCACAACCAAAAACAATACAATTGAACTAAATAGAGAGCTCCCATAACAAGACCATCAACATTAGATAACTTGAAAGGGGCAAGACACGACATATATATATATATATATATATATATATATATATATATATAAGGGCACACATACATACATATATCTAACATGTCGCAAACAAAAAGTTGTGTACAAAATGCATACTTCAAATCCAATACCCCTAGTCCCCTACGGCCCACCCTCCCCTCGCCCAACTTCTTGAAATTCCAAAATTACCCCCTTAACTACTAAAAATGAAAATGGACAGTGATGGTAAACTTAACTATGATTAACTAATCAATCTCTTGCCACGTCATCAAACCCTAGCCACAACCTCGCAAACCAATGGTTTCTTCATTTCCAATGACATCTTCAAACACTCTGACAAATCAACCGCATCAGTGACCGAACTGGACCCGACCCATTTGAAGTGGTGAAGTAATTGAGCTAACCAGAGCTGGACCGTGGCCAAACCCATTGCCTTTCCGGGGCAAACCCTACGACCCGCACCAAACGGAGCCAATCGGAGATCCGAACCCATTATCGAAACGTCCTCGTTTATAAACCTATCCGGGTTAAACTTTTCGGGTTCAACCCAGATACAGTCGTCATGGGTTATGGCATACATGTTGACCATGGCCGTCGTTCCGGCAGGAATCATGTGTGGGCCCACTTGGGTATCGTGGACTGCAAGTCGAGCCCATGATAGAAGTGGGCCCGGTGGATGCATCCGTAGGGTTTCTTTCACAATTGCATGGAGATATGGCAGGTGCGGTAGGTCCGTTACGGATACTGGACGACCCGACCCGACAACAGTTTCGATTTCTGCTTGTGCTTTTGATTGTATGTCTGGGTGTAACACCATTCTAGCAAGAATCCATTCCAGCAGTATCGCCACCGTGTCAGTTCCTCTGAAGATCATTTCCTGTAAAATAAATTTTGGGTTATGAATTATGAAATGATGATTTCTGGTGTTAGATTTAAACCCATAGCGAAATTATGCTTACCCAGAGAACAGCGATCATGTCGGCATCAGTAAATTTGTTTTCCGATTCTAAATCAAGCAAAACATCAACGAAATCGCCGTCTTCAGCCGTCGTAGTTCCGCCGTTCTCGGACCTCCTTACACGGTGTTCGTTGATGATTTCTTTTACGAAAACATTGACCCTAGTGACTAAATATCTGCATCTCTTCCTAACCCCCTGAAAATCAAACCAACTTATGATAGGAAAATGGTCGCTCCAGTTGAAGATTCCGAGCAGCTCGTATCCTTCACTCACAAGCTTCTCAAGCTCATACCCATCTCCACCGCTGTTTCCATCGAAATCTTCGTATGATTTTCCGAACACAGACATCATCACATTGTTTAACGAAGCAAAATGGAGCAGCTTCTTAATTTCCACGAATCCATTACGATTCATGGACGAGGAAACTTGATCCACCATTTTTAACCCGATTTTCTCCCTAAACCCGCCAAAACTCGATAACCTTTTAGGGCTAAACAAATGAGTAGCCGAGATTCTTCTAAGGTTACGCCAATACTCGCCATAAGGAGCAAACCCCATCGCACGATGAAACAAAAGCTCATACGCCGATTCCTTCACCGGCCGATCAGCAAAAGCAGAGCTATTCAGTATCTCCTTGGCCGTTTCTGGATGACTCGAGATAACAAAACGAGTAAACCCAACAGAAAACGCCATTAAAGACGTAGCATTGAAGGTGGTAGAGAGTTTCGCAAGGATTCGATGAGTCAAAGGCGAGGTGAAAGCAAACACAAGCCCTAAAATGGGGAACCCCGAAGGACCAGGAATGGCGGTTTTCGTCCGGGATTTCGACAGAGCCCATGCGAGACCGCCGGGAGCAAGGAAGAAAGCAAAAACGGAGACGAAAACGACAACGCAGAAGAATAGCTGGAAGCTAAGCACAGAATGAGAGTCATTGGGAATGCAGAGAGCAACAGAGGAAGACATTGTAGAGAGAGAGAGAGAGAGAGAGAGAGTGATGGTGTAATGAAGAAGAAAGGGGTGTCAAGGCTTTATATAGGGCAAGAAGACGTCTGTAGACTGTGGTGTGAGCGCGTTATGAAACCGTTAAACAGAGTTAATGGAGGCGACGGTTTTTTTTTTTTTTTAGTATTTATATTTTTTGGTATAACTACTCAAAAATCGAAAGATTAAAATCAGAGGTTAAGGAGTTCAGGAAGTGTTCGGCGATTTGTTTAAGGATAAATTTCAAATTCATATGTTTAAATTTAGTATTGATATCCAGGTGTTCAAAATATCCATATCCGAATTTTTTATCCGAATTTTCGGATATCCAATTTTTCGGAACTAGAATTGGAATTGGAATTGGAATTGGATAGTGATTTTATGATTTTTTGGATAATTCGATTGTTTGATATCCGAAAAATAACACCACTTTTTCTTCCCAATACACATTAACGATCACGATTTCACTAACCCTACTTACTTCCAAGTTCAAATCCTCAGCTCCTTCCAAGTTTAGATCGTTGATACTTTCAAGTTCATTGTTAACAAATATACTAGAATGTTATATTTTGTCATTCTTAACATTTGAACTAGTAACATGTAATGTTCATTTTTTAATTTTTTGACATTTGAAAAAAAACAAATATGGATGATTGCATTTTTGAATATCCAAAGTGATATTCGATTTCATATCCTGTAGCACCTGGTTCTTGCTACGTATTCTTGTATTTAATTATGTTAATGATTTACAATTTTAGCCTTGGACTCGGCGAGTCGAAGAACTGACTCGCCGAGTAGAAGCGGGATGAGACGCGGAGTATAAGTTGCGGACTCGGCGAGTAGCCGCTGTCTGGACAAAAACCCTAATCCAGGGGTTTGCACCCTATTTAAACGACCTTATGCAGCCTCCATCACTCCTTTATGCTCCCAAACACCACTCACTGAAACCCTAGCCGTTTTTGAAGCAATCTAAGCCTTGTTGGTGGATTTTGGTGTTGTGATCTTAAGGAAGGAATGAGAGAAGCTTGAGGAAGCAAGTAGAGAGTAAGGAAACTTGAGTTTGTGTACCTTCTTCAGCTCATTGAAGGTAAAAAGTTGTGATCTTGCTCATTCATTTGTTAGATCCCTCTTTGGGGAGGTTTAGGGCTTTTATGAGCCATTTTTGGTGGCCAACCATGTTTGCAAACATGGTTGGGGGGTTTAAGCTTCCGAATCACGTCATGAAAGGAGTCACTAGGTAGATTTGGGCTGCTTTTGCACCCATGAAAGGTCCCATGTGCCATATGAGCTTGTATTATGTCCTTTTTAGCTCAAAGTCCCATGCAAGCACGTAAAGTTTGTAACTTTACGTGCTAAATCGATTGTAGAAGCTTGGATCTATCTTTTGATCAAAGGATGTTCATCAGAAAACAAAGATTTAGGGAATGGACGTGACCAACTCGGCGAGTCTAGGGGGTTATGTCCCATTTTGTTGAGGTTCGAAAGGACCCAGTTGAGTGTGGAAAGTTTTAAGGGGGTCTCCGGGGAGTGACCCAACGTTCTGGACTAAGCCATTGATCTGGAAGTTCATGGGACTCGGCGAGTGCATGAAGGTGCTTGGCGAGTCCAAGGCAATCTTCATAGAACTCGGCGAGTTGTTCATCAACTCGGCGAGTCGAGGACAGAACGTGTTCATCGGATGAAGATTAACTCGACGATTTATTCATACAACTCGGCGAGTTGGATGAAGGACCATTGAGTATTCAGTTAGGAAGTGAACTCGCCGAGTCAATGCCTAACTCGACGAGTAGAGATGGGAGTAAGGACAATCGACTGGATATGGACTCGACGAGTTGGCAAGCCAACTCGGGGAGTCGAGTCAACTGGAAGTTGACTTTGACTTGAATTTGGTTTGGAATCGGTCAGGGGTAAAATAGTCATTTTACCCTAGGAATAGTATCAATGTCTAATTAAGTGTTTTATGGGAATATAGCCGGGGGATCACCGGAGCAGCTGTCAGACATTTGCAGATCAGCTTTTCAGCATCCAGCCTTTTGAGGTGAGTTACCTTCCAATAGGGGTGGGTCTAAGGCCACAATGCCGACCCACCAAGTAGGAGTATTTTAAAAGATGATTGTCTTTGTGATAATTATCTTGGTATGGATACGTGTTTGGTTATGAGATATATCTGTATGATATGTTACATGCATGATAAGGATAGTTTTCCCTGATAGTGGTCCTTAGGACCGAAGGGTAGGTCAGTACTCGGATATGCCTGATTTTATGCTTATACCTTGTTGTTGTATGCTAGTAGTAAGGGGTGGAATAGACCCCAGTTACCGGTTGAAAGATACCGATGATGATTACCGGTTGAAAGATACTGATGGTATTGTATGGTATGTGATATGATGGGGGAACTCACTAAGCTTTGTGCTTACGGTTTCAGTTTTTGGTTTCAGGTATCTCTTCGTCTAAGGGGAAGGAGTCGGCGGCGTAGCATGACATCACACACACACATCTGATTTTCCGCACGAAGTTTTCTGGGATTGTACTCTTATATGAAATTTGTTTATGACATGGGTTTCAAACATGATACATTGTTTTATGAAATGTCGTGTTGGCACAGTATTTTCTAAATTTTTTTTTATGAAATAAATAATTAAAATGAAATTTTTGGGCTTGAATTTCGGGTTGTTCCAAGTTGGTATCAGAGACCTGGTTTGAGGGATTCAGACACACCCTCGGGGGTGTCTGGACTCAAACCGAGGGACTAAAAGATTTTTACAAGGAAAATGCTTTTCTAAAATCTAAAATGGGAAGTTTTAAGAAAGACGAAGTGTGTGATGCGTGCGACCGGTCGGGCTCAAGTAAGTTTTCCCCAAAATACCCATACTTGTTATGTTATGTTGTATGGTTTTGAATCAAGAAACTACATGCTAGAATAGGACTAAGGGTCTAGGAGGATGCCTTATGTGCCTGATATATGATTCTGAGAATTGCATGCTAGTTAGGGCTAAGGATCTAGGAAGGATACCTTATATGCCTGTTGTATGAGCTATATGCTAGGACTGTTTAGTCAGCTGTAGGATGGCCTGTGTAGGTTATGCCTGGTTTGGTTACTCAACGCACGAATGTTGCTTGCTTGTGCTATGGGGGTTCTGGCCAACTTCGACTAACTAGTGAATGGATATGTAACAGTATCCGCACACTAGTTAGGGGGACGCGGTAAGGACTCCTAATGCAGCTGATGGCGGGGAGTATGTCGAAGAGTGCCCTAGGGAGACCTGGGATATGATCAGTAGGAAGAGCATCGTTGAAAAGGGACTTGGTGAAGTCAAGGCAATCCTTGAGGAAAGTACGGATAGATGTGGAAGGTAGTATGGGCCCGTACTACTGAAAGCAGAGGATCCGTACTCGATTTAAGGAGGGTCGAGATGGAACCTGGAAACTTGGAGAGTGTGTGAGACCTTTCGGGGGTATATGCGATCCTGACAATTGTGTTGTTATTTTCAGAATGGTGGTCACACGTCATGGAGCAGGGGGATCAGGATCTGGTTCAGGATCAGGGTCGGGAGCGGGATCCGAGCATGTCGACGATGGGTTACGCGAGTTTATCACGTCTGAGATTACGAGAGGTATCCTTGAGGCGACCCCGGTCATTTTCGGGTCGATCAAGGAAGGGATTATCGAGCTGATGGAGGATCGCCTCCGAGCATTCGGGAGTGATCTGGCATCTAGCCAGGTGGGTACACGCACACTGTCCTTTAAGGACTTCCGTGGGAGTGGTGCGTCGGATTTTCATGGGTGAAGGACCGCATTGCTGCTAGGAGGTGGATCGCGGACATCGAGTCTGCTCAGCTGACGAGCTTCTGCCCGGAAGGGTCGAAGGTCCATTTCGCTGCAGGTTGTATGAGGGATAGAGCCCGAGACTGGTGGGAGTTGATTGGCGATACGTTGGGAGCCCCAGCCATTGAGGCTATGTCATGGTCATATTTCGTGACCCGATTTAGGGCTGAGTTTGCACCAGCTGTGGAGCTTCAGCAGCTGGCCAGAGAGTTCTCGGATATGAGACAGACTACGGAGACTGTGGCAGAGATCACCGCCAAGTTCCAGGAGAGGGCCTTGTTGGTACCCCAGTATGCGGGGGATGAGGATATGAGGAGGACCCGATACCATGACATGCTACGGGCTGATATTCGGGAGCATGTTAGTTTCTCTGCTTGCCCTACCCTGGAGTCCATGATTGTCAGGGCTAGGGAGAGAGAGATTGATTTGGAGCACATATGGAAAAGGAAGGCCGCTGAGGGGCAGGCGATGGGGGCTTAGGGGAAGAAGCCCAAGGGATCCGATGGTAGGCCGAAAGGCCAGTCAGGGCGGGACCGTTGTGGGAAATGCGGTCGGTCACATGAGGGAGTTTGTCGCACTGGGTCGAGTTCAGGCTGCTATAAGTGTGGCAAGGTGGGGCATTTTGGCAGATATTGTACTGCCCCTGCTTCTGCGATTCAGACATCAGACCTGATTTGCTTCCATTGCAATCAGAGGGGCCATAAAAAGGCCAATTGTCCTAGGTTGACAGCAGCAACAGCAGCGCCGGATATGGCACTAGCGTCAGCGACAGTACGGGTTGTGGATGGCCAGAAGGTCAAGTCGGAGGCTCCAGTGGTTCGGAGCCGAGCATTTCAGCTGACAGCCAAGGAGGCACGCGCTGCACCCGACGTGGTGACGGGTATGATTCTTTTCCTCTGATTTATTCGTATGGTATTATGATATTGATATGTGAAGAGTTAAGAAACTCTTTGATCGTTTAGATCTTTGAACAGGTTAATCACAAAATCGATAAACAGTAATATCAAGCACAAGAATGAATCAAAATATGTCGAATGATTCAATAGATTCAAGCCTCAGCAGAGCTCGATAAAGAACTTCCGCTGTAGAGGCTGTTAGGGTTACAAAACGATAAGGATAATAATTGACTTCCAAATCTTATGTACTAAGATGCATGCAAGCACCTATAAATACAAAAACCCTAGATATAACTCTCGGATGGATAGGCCCAATCCGGAGACAAAATGGACTAAAGAGCGAGCCCAAGACGCAACACCTTTCAGACCCTACAATCTCCCCCTTTGCGTCAATTGGAGCGAGACTATTACTTTGGCTTGCTGGGTCCAGCTGCAGAAACTTTCTTAGTGGTTTCAAACAGACGTGGGATGAGAGCAAGGATGGTCTGTCTGAAGCGAATGTACCACTGGATCATGTCATCAAAATACTTCTTGTCATCTGCTGAATTCTGCTTGCAACGATGAATGATTCCCAGAACATGTTCCAAGCATGCAGTGGTGTAAAGGTGCTTATCTGCCAAGGCGAACAGGCATTTTTGGCCTTCGTTCCTTGTGAACATAACAGAATTCCGCTTCGGGTCGATTCTTCCCATCTGCATCATGTTCAAATCACTAGCAGAGCCCACAGGAGAGATAGTAGGCTTTTTCTTGAAGATACTAGCGATCCCCTGATCCATCTTGGCAACCTCCATGATGTAGCATACAAGCATCCTTTTGAAGTGATCAATGATTGGACCATACTCAGCTTCGTTGGTGAGGAGGATGTTATGCAAAATAATCCAATCATGTGGATTCAGGTTGGGAAGATCAGCAAGTGATATAGCATGTTCAGTTTTAGCAGAACCCCTCAGCACTTTGAACCGAACGTTCGTGAAGTTCCGCTCACGAAACGGTTTGAGGACCCGAACGCTGACGATCTTCTGAGCGCTCAATGTCTGATACTGAGGTTGAGCAGACTTCAGATAGAATTCGACAAGCTCCCTATCAACCTTTGGATGAGGATGAGGAACATCACCAATATTATCAAACGCATGGAAGATGAAGGATTTTCAGGTCAGTGGCATGTCGAACTGAGAATCGACAGAATTGATTCGACCCAATGAAATCACTGGTTCGAGCCACAGGATGCTGGGAGTTTCAATTGCTTCTTTTATAAGCTTCTCAAGAGTCCACTAAGGAAAAAGAGTTTTCCTACTCTCAAGAAGATCATGAGCCTCCTTCATTTTTCGTTCGTTCGCCTCAAACTCTCTGGCAACGCGAGCGCTCATGTCAGCATCTTTATCCCGACTTTGTTTCTTTAAGAGATCAGCGATGGTCTCTTTATCATCATCATCACTGTCTTCAACAATCTTCTTTCCTTTGTCTTTGACACCCGAACCTGAGGCTTGACCTGCTGGAGGAGGTTCGGTTGTTTTAGTTGCTGTGGAAGTGGGAGGCGGTTGAGATACATCTTCTCCCCCTTGTTTCGGATGGGCCACAAACTCAAGAAGCCCTTCAAGTTTGCTTAGTAGGGCAAGGGCAGGAGCAAGCTTCTCAGCTAGAGTGCGCCTCACAGAGTAGTTCAGGATAGGATCATGTGCTTCGATGATGTTGGAGAGGGAAGCATGGACATCCGAAACACACGATGAGATAACTGCATGCTCAGATCGGAGAGATGCAACTTCCTTTTCTAATTGGAAAAGATGAAGAATCTTAACCTTGAGAGCAGTAGTCTTGCAAGCAAGAGCATCCATCACTGAGTTCTCTAAAGCTAGGTCTTCTTGCAGCTTAGTTAGGCGCTCCTCAATAGTCGCCTGGAATAATTTGTTGTCATCGTTGAGAGATTGACGAAGACTGGCAAAGGACTGCAGTTCTGAGGCAACTGAAGTGGCCATTTTATTGACAAGAGAGTCAAGCTTCTCTGCATTGGAGTCTGCGGCTCCCTGTAAAGACTGCAAAAGAGAATTAGCATCAACAAATAGTTTTTCGACTTTTTCGGTCGCAGCAGCACATGCCTTGGTAGAGGCGTCAATAGCGGCAGTGGCAGTGTTGATGGAGGCTTCATGAGCGTTGGTGAACGAATCAACAAGCCCCTGAAGAGCAGCCTTTGAGATAGTAGATCGAGAGGAAGAGGAGGAGGAAGCAATGAGAGAATCGATTTTCTCATGAAGCTCCTTGAGATGCTTCTTGGTGACTGGAGCATCATCGTCATCATCACTTTGCATTTGATATGGACTGTAATAGACCGAGTCAAACATCATGTCCTCTCCTCCCAGAAAAGGTTCCTCATCTTCTGTTGTTTGATCGGGAGATGAAGGCGACAGTGGAGGTTCGGTTGTGGTAGTGGGTTCGGGTGCGGATGTATGTTTAGTAGTGGGAGTAGGTTCGGGTGCTGTAGTAGGAGCCCCCGTATCAGATATGTTGGTTCAAACGCCAGCGGTGGTTGTTGTGGTAGCTTCGGTGAAAATAGAAGGAGGTATAGGAATAGAGGTGGGTGGTATTTGAGTAGTGGAGGTTATGGGGGGAATGGAAATAAAGATGGAGATTGAGGGAGGGGAGATAGGTTTAGAGAAAATAGGTACCTCAGGAGAAGGCGAACGTGGAGGAGTATTACCTCGAAGGGACTCTTCTGAGTTTGAACTTTCTTCCTCAGATTCACTGGAGGAGGAGGCAAGAATAAGCTTACGCCTGGGTTGAGTCTTCCTCTTCTTTGGTGGAGGGGATTAAGCAGCCTTGGAAGGTTTGCGTTACTTTGGAGAAGGACCTTTCACTCCTTTGACAACCTTCTTGTCTTTTCCCTTGTCATGTTTCTTTCCCCTGGGAGCAGGCCTATCAGCATCATGGATTGATTGAATCATTTCAGGAGTGAGCTCTCTTGGACCTGAGCGACGAAACTCCTTGTAAGTTCTGATGATGCGAATGTCACTTGGAACACACCCATACATTGACTCAGGGATTGAGCCAACGAACTGAAATTTGGAGAAATCAGACACTATGATCCTCGTAGTGTGGAAAGTTCCTATCAAGGAGAGTGGAGAATCAGCAACAATAGGGACATGATACTTGTCCATCACCCACTTTGTGACCAGCGTCCAGAATCTGGCATAAGAGATCTCTGAATGGCGAGAAGTAGACGCTAGGCTCTGAATCAGCTGCTACCATAGAACCGATCCATAATCGAGATTTATGCCGTGATACAACCCATAGAGAATGGTCATAAACAGTCGGCTCGCCCCATCTGAACCTGCACTTCGTTCCGATAGCCCTTTGAACAACACAGTGAAGAAGCCATTCCACTGAGGAGGTAAGCATGATTTCTTGAACTTTGTAACGGTGGTCAGAATTTCAGTGTAACCCATGTTATAAAACATGGAGAACAACTGTCCCACGAGAATGGATTCAGGGTTAACCCTAGACTCATCAGGTTCAAACCCTAAAAGCGAACATAATCATTGTTTGGAGATGGAGGACTTGTTATCAAGAATGTCGAAGAAGATTCGATCGACAGACTTGTCATAGTGGGCTGTGGAGAAGATTTGCGACAGACACTCCATTGGAACAGGTTCGACTTTGGTGAGTGCTGGAACCAGTGGCGAATACTTGAGACATTCCACGATTGGAAACATGAAAGCATCGTAAACTTGTGGGGTAAGATCAATGATCAGGCTTTGTTGAGGACGGATTGGCAGAATGTGAGAAGTAGCGTGAACTGAAGAGGAGTCCGCCATTGAAGAGAGGTTTTTGGGGAAGATGATGAACAGTAGGAGAAAGTAATATTTTCTTGCTCTCTGAATATTTGGTGCGGTAAAGAGGTAAAAGTATGTAGGATTTACCCTTTATACTGTGGGTAGAGGAGAGAGAAGAATCTGTTCCCAAATCTTCAAAAAAAAAAACGAAGCGTTTCCTTAAGTGATTGAAGCGTGACAGTTTAGAGCCCCGATGATTACGCAGGAGAGAGAAAGACTGTCCCGTTTCACACGCCTTCCCATCAGGCGCCGTTTGAAATGTCAAAAACGATTCCGCTTCACACGCCTTCCCATCAAGCGCCATTTGAAATATCAAAACGATTAGGCTTTCGGCTGAGTCAGCAACTTATCCTTTTAGTAACAGTTGTCGTCATAGATCAAGAGAACCACGTGCAACATTGTTAACCACATCTCTTTTATAAGATTAAATCCCATAGCCAAAAATAGCTTGTAATTAACGAAACCAGATTTAAGGAAAATCAAAAAGATTTTCGTGCATAGAGTGTCAAAGAAAAAGAAATAAAGCAACACATATGTGGGAAATTGTGATGTCAATAAAGACACGAAACAGTGGATCCCGGGCATGGATCTCTTCCTTCAAAGTCAAGAGAGACCTTAAAGTGTTTGTGTGGTTTCCCGCTGAATTACGATCAGACACTAATTAAGAAGTGTTGAAAGGCATCTTTTAATAAGGCTAATTTGGGAGGCTTTCGCTTCAGTTCAGAATTCCTGATCTTGACATAAGACAAAAATCGACTGAAGTACTTGTGAGACCAATGTGGTCTGTTGAACAAGTAGGTGTGAAGAGAATTTAAGTGACAAGTGGAAAATAATTTTTAGGTGAAATCTCAAAAAAAAAATTAAATTGGATTCTAAGGGGATAAATGTTATGGGATTTAACAATTTCATAAGAATCACACAAAAAGAAAAATTAGAGATTTCAAGGTACAACCACTTGGGTGAATTCGTTAATTCATTAGTGAAAACTAGAGCAAATTTAATTGTTCACCGTCAATGCATAGTAGGTATTGAATTGTGGGTTTCACTTAGCACGTAGTGGCACGAAGCTAAGATCATAAACGCAGAAATTGTGTAACCATAAACCTCAGTGGTAATTTCTGAGAGTCTCAAGGGTTACGTGTATGAAGCGAATAGGATGGAGAAAAATATTTGAGATGGTGTAAAGAAACCAAAGTACCTCTGCTATAAAATTAATGACAAAGCAGAAAACTCTTATCTCATATGAGAAGAGAGTAAGATAGCTCAAGATTAGAATAAATGATATAGCCTAATTGGGAAGACAAGGTTTGTATATACCAGGTCAGTAAGGATTTATTCAGAATCAGTTGAGGCTTTGGACAACATACAACAGTATGCTTCTAGGGACACTTAACTATTAAAAAGTGTGAGAACAATACCTGCCCCATTGATCATCCACAAATGGTAAAAACAAACGGAAGTAAAGAAAAATATTTTTGGATTTTATGAAATTTTTGATTCAAAGAGAAAAACAAAAATAAAACAAACAAAATTTTTTTTGGAACCGAACCCGAAATAGACCGAACGCTCGGTTCATTTCGGTATTTAAAAAAAATGTTTGAAAAAGAAAAAGAATTGGGAAATAAGTGAGAAATAGTTGAGAAATAAGAGTACAAAAAAAGTTTACAACCAAAGAAACTACCTTTAAGTGATAAGCGAAGACAAGTGAATAGGACCGAACCCGAGCGCTCGGTTCATTTCGTTACTTACGTGAACCGAACCCAAAATAGACCAAACGTTCGGTTCATTTCGCTTCCAACTTTTAGTTTTGAGAAGTAGTTTTTGGTACTGACTTCGATTCCATCATACCTAGCCCTTCTAGAATTTTATTAAAACTTGCTTCAGGAAGAGCTTTGGTGAAGATGTCAGCCAGTTGATCAATAGTGCGAAAAAAATGAATCTCTACGTTTCCGTCTTCTACGTGATCTTTAATAAAGTGATACCTCAATGCAATGTGTTTGGTTTTGGAATGTTGCATGGGGTTATGACAGATCCTAATTGCACTTTCTGAGTCACAATATAGAGGGATCTTTTTCATATTGAGTCCATAATCCCGGAGTTGACTTTGGATCCAAATCACTTGAGATGTGCATGAAGTGGCTGCAATATATTCTGCTTCGGTTGTAGATAGATAAACACATGTTTGTTTCTTAGATTTCCAGCTCACCAACTTCCCGTCGAGGAATTGACAGCCTCCTGTGGTGCTTTTCCTGTCTAAACCACATCCTCCAAGGTTTGCATCTGAGTAGGCTTGAACAAAGAAACCTGAGTTTGAGGGATACCAGAGACCGAGAGAGGTGGTTCGCTTCAGATATCGGAGTATGTTTTTCACTGCTAGCATGTGTGGTTCACGGGGATTCGCTTGAAACCTAGCACAATAGCACACAAAAAACATTATATCAGGCCTGCTAGCTGTGAGGTACATCAGGGAACCAATCATTTGGCGGTATAGCGTTATGTTGACTGCCAGTTTTTCCAAGGATGGTGTGTGCTTGGTGCCGAACGCCATAGGAACTTTGACTTTTGAATCTCCCATCATGCCGAATTTAGCAAGAAGAGTCTTGGTATATGCTTCTTGGTTGATAAAGATGCCTTCGGGTCCCTGTCTAATGTTTAAACCAAGGAAAAAATTAATCGGACCCATTGAGCTCATTTCAAATTTTGTCTCCATCAGCTTTCTGAATTCAGCTGTTAAGCTAGGATTCGTTGAGCCAAAGATGATATCATCGACATAGATCTGAACTATCATAAGGTGGTTACCTTCCTTTTTACGAAAGAAGGTTGGGTCAACCGAACCTTGTTTGAATTTAGACATCTTTAAAAACTTAGTTAGTGTTTCATACCATGCCCTAGGTGCTTGTTTCAGACCATAAACTGCCTTGTCTAGAATGTAGCAGTGATTTGGATGTTTTTCATTCACAAAACTAGGAGGTTGCTCCACGTAAATCGTTTCTTCAAGTTCCCCATTCAGAAAAGCGCACTTCACATCCATTTGGTAGACCTCGAAGTTCTTGTGAGCAGCATAGGCAAGAAATATTCGAACAGATTCCAGCCTTGCTACCGGAGCAAATGTTTCTTCATAATCAATTCCTTCTTCCTGGCAGTATCCTTTCACCACAAGACGAGCTTCATAATCAATTCCTTCTCCCCCTCGACAGATGATGAATCATTTGGATCTTCAGGTTGATTTGGACCTTCGGGTGCTACTGAACTTTCAGGTGTAGCCGGGCTATTAGGTACTACAGGACTTTCGGGTGTTACTGAACTTTTAGGTGTAGCCGGGCTATCAGGTGCTGCAGGGATTGGATTCTCCCCTGAAAGTGTGAGTTCTGTTGATTTGAAGAGAATTGATTCTCCCCCTCAACCGAAGTGCCGTGCTGAGGAGGTTCGTTTCGAACTGGTTCTCCTTCTCCCATTTGTTTGGCTGCATCTTCGACAATCTGCTTCAGACGATCGATTTTGTTGTCTGCTGCCTTGGCTTCCGAGAGAGTGGCTTTCTCAGGTTCGTCAAACAAGTCTATGAACTAATCAAATAAATTGGCAATCGAGACTGTGACTTGACCTGTTTGAGAGATAATTTCTCCAATTGCTTCTTCGGGAGTCTTTAGTTTCTTGACGTAATTGTCATCGAACGTCACATAATAGGTTTCTTCAATCTTTCTAGAACGTTTATTTAAAACTCTGTATGATTTTGAAGTAAGGGAATATCCCATAAAGATTCCTTCGTCAGCTTTAACATCAAACTTGTTGCGATGTTCTTTGGAGTTGAAGATGAAGCACCTTGAACCAAATACATGGAAGAATTTTACATTCGGCTTCCTGTTGTTGATGATCTCATAAGGAGTGAGAGAGAAACACTTGTTGAGATAAGACCTATTATGCGTAAAACATGCTGCAGCAATAACATCAGCCCAGAAATATAAGGGAAGAGAAGCAAAACTTAGCATAGTTCGGGCCGCCTCACACAAGGATCGGTTTCGCCTTTCGACAATACCATTCTGTTGAGGTGTATAAGGGGCTGAGAAGTTATGAATGGTTCCTTTTTCTGCCAAGAATTCTTCGAATTCTTTGTTCTTGAATTCCAGTCCATTGTCGCTCCTAATGTTTCGAACGACTTTTCTCAGTTGTACTTCGACCTGCTTGATAAACATCTTCAGCATAGGAGTGGCCTCAGATTTGTGCTTCAAAAAAAATACCCATGTAAAACGTGAGAAATCATCAACAATAACAAGAATATACTTGCTACCACCAATGCTCTCGATTGATGATGGACCACATAAGTCGATGTGAAGCAACTCAAGTGGTTCAACAACTTTTGTGTTTATAATCGATGGGTGACTTTGACGACTCTGTTTCCCCATTTCGCATGCAGCGCACAAGTGTTCTCGATCAAACTTGAGTAATGGAAGACCCCGAACATGACCGCCAGTGACAAGCTTGTTGATGTCTTTGAAGTTGAGATGTGAGAGTCTTCGGTGCCACAACCAACTTTCGTCTGAATGAGCTTTGGACAAAAGACATATGGCTGGATTTCCTTTGATTGGTCTGAGATTCATAGGAAACATTTCGCCTTTTCGATCTGATTTGAGAATGACCTTGTTAGATTTCTTCTCTATAATTTCTGAACCTTCGTCGTCGAATGAAACTTTGAGACCAGTACCTCCCACTAGTTGAGATACACTGATGAGATTATGTTGCAACCCTTCTACATACGCCACCTTTCTTATTGTGAAGTCTCCATTGGTTATCATCCCATAACCCTTTATTGTTCCATAGGAGTTGTTACCGAACTTGACATTGCCACCATTCTGAAGTGATCGAAACTCCCTTAGATCTTCCTTCCTTCCTATCATGTGACGTGAGCAACTACTGTCAATATATCATTCTTCGTCAAACTACTCGTCACTAATAACCTGCAAAAATTAAGCAGATTTAGGAACCCAAAGTTTCTTGGGTCCACGTGAGCCTTTCACAGGAACAGGAATAGTAAGAGAAACATCAACAAGATATGTTCGTTTTATTAAGGTTGTTTCATCTTTTCTTTTAATAGTAAACACTTTGATTTTATTATAATTAGTTGCAGGCGTTTTGGATTCAGATTCTGGTGTTTGGACTTTAGCCTGCTTTCGGTCTTCCTTAGCTGAGGAAATCTTCCTTTTTCCTTTCAAATCCCTTGATGATCTTGAATTTTGTGTAGGAACAGAATTGGGCATAGAAGAAGATTGAGAACGAGAAGAATTAGAGGAAAAGAAATTAGAATGAGAATCTTTCCTGACTCGAGATTCGGAATGACCCTTTCGGTTGTGGTCATTTGGGGGACCGAACCTGGACCTTCGGTAGCTGTTTGATGATGAACCGAAGTTGGATTTTTGGGTGTTGTTGGTTGGTGGTCCGAAATTGGGTCTTTTATTGTAAAAGGTTGATGGACTGAAATCAGGTCTTTGCCTGTTGTTATTTGACGGACCGAAACTAGCTTTTCGGTTGCTGTTGCTTTCGGGACCGAACCCATCCTTTCGGTTCTGTTCTTCGTGTGGCCCGAAAGTCTTTCTCTGGTTCTTTTGACTTTTTTTTCTTCTCCCTTTGACTTAGAATCTTTGTCATGGTAAGTGTAGTGCGGATTTTGGGAGCGCCAAAACTGCTTTCGCTCTGAGAGATTTTTCTTGTATCTCAGGTTTCTCTGCTGTTTTTGATTTCTCACCTTTTTCGGTTGTCTGTGGATATTAGTCTTTTGTTTCAGCTTCTTAGCAACCGGTTCACTCTTCATAGATGAGGTTTCGCTTGTGGAGGTGACTTCTTCTACTGGAATCTCTTTTGTGCCACTGGTACTTGGTACGTCAATGTTGGTAGGCTTATTCAGCGGTTCGGGCACATATCTACCTTTGGCCTTCTAGGATGTTTGCTCCGACAGACCAACCGTTTCGTCTGCATTGTCTATAGGTGCTGACCAGAAAAACTTATCACAGCCATCTGCATTATCTTCGTTCACTATGGCAGTGAGTTCGGCTGTTTGATGTTCGGTTACTCCTGTGACTTTATACACCTGATTGGGTGTAGTTATAACCTTCTGAAACACAACGACCTTTTCTTTAAGGATTGGGGACTTAGTTTTGGTCAAACGAGCGAATTCCACAGAATTTTCAGAAATCAGATTTTTGTGGTTTTCGGGTTCGCTTCTGACGAACTCAAAACAGTCAACTTCGTCCTCTACAGAAATTACACTCATATCATCGTCCTCATTAAGTTCAGATGCGTTTTCAACATCAATTTTGTTTTCTGAACTTAAATTGGTACTCAATGAGTCGAATTTTTGTATGGTTTCGTTCCTGAGTTTCAACTTATCATTTTCATCCAAAAGATTTTTAAGCATGTCCTTTTGGTATTTGGACTTTATAAAAGATTCTATTTTGTCCAAACCATACATGTAAGTAGGATTAACATCATTGGAAGATACAACACTTTCATAGTTGTATGCTTCGACATCGATTTCATCCTCCTTGAACTCAAGGAAGGGAAGAATCATGCGATGTATCTTCTGCCCTATTTCACAATTTAGATGCAGTTGAGTAATGTTAGCATAAAGCCTTTTGGCGATCAAACAAAAAACATTCCTTTGTTTTAACAATTTAAGATTGTCTCTTTGCAAATAAATGTTTTCATCCCTAGACTTAATCAGCTCCAACTCTTTCTGCTCTATCCACATCCTTCGCTCCTCACTCTTGGATGACACCCTGCTTATTTGGTCAGTTAGATTAGAATTCGTGACCCGTGTTTGGGTTAAACAACTATCTAGATTTGAAATTCTTGAATTCAAGTTATTTAATTCCTTTTCATATGATTTTTGGGGAATTTTAAACGAAACAAAAACAGATTGTACCTTCTTGATTAGTTCATCAAGTTCATTGATATGCACACTGAGAGGTTTTGCTGTAAAGCATAAGTCCTCTCGCTCCTTGGCCTCTTCATTTCCACCATCAGTGTTGTATCCCCTTATCTGAGATACGTCAATCACCATAAGACATCTTCCATCAGTTTCACCACCTTTTGCAACATATGCCTTTCCATGAGAAGGCTTTCTCACTTCATCGTCTTCTGGGTCAGTCGACCACACCTGCACGCCACCGAACTCATTATCATCTACCGAACCCTACACAATAAGAGCATTCATAGAGGGATTAGTAGCAGCTTTCTTCCTTTTTATCTCTTCCAGTCTTTTCATAAGACTTGCTTCTTCATCTTTCTCTTCATCTTTCTCTGCCATCTTCTTCAATACACAATCTTTTGCATAGTGATTCTTTCCCCCACAGTAGAAGCAACTGACACCAGAGTCAGCTTCACCCTTCGCTTCCTTTTTCAATTCCTCAACCTTCGGTTCGTCTTTCACTCTTTCGGAACTATAGCTTCCCTACCAATTACGATTTTTGTTGGAAGGAAACTTTTTCTTGATAAACCTTCTAGGATTTGACACCATCATAGCATAGTCTTCGCCTGTCAGATCATGATCTCCCAGATTTAGATCCTATTCGTCTTCTTCTACACTTTTTCCCTTAGACAGAAGCGCCAGAGACCCCAGATTTGAAACCACGCTTTTCTCTTGCAACACTATCTTTTCTTGGGATTTCAGAATTCCCACCAGTTTCGCCAGCGAGTACGATTTGAACTGCTCGTGTGCTTTAACCGTTGACACAACAGCTCTCCATTCGGATCTTAGACCATTCAGAAAAGTGACCTTCTATTCAATGAGCTTCCTTTCAATATCATGTTTGATCATCTTGTTGAGAAGATGATTGAAGTGATCAAATGTCTGCGTAACAGACTCATCGGGATTTTGCTTGAACTCTCCAAATTCAGACAGGAGTAAGGTCTGAATTGAGTGCTCCAGATCTTCATCTGTGGAATACAGCTCTCGCAGCCGATCCTAGATTTCTTTAGCTGTACTACAGGAACTCACCAATCTAAACGTTTCAGATTGAAGAGCGAATCAAATTAGTCTCAGTGCCTTGATGTTGCACTGAAACTTCTCCTTTTCGTCCTGAGCAACATCTTTCACATCTTTCAACAAATCATTATACTCCTTTTGAGTTTTAATAATTTTGGATGTTCCTGAATGAGCAAATGGTCCAGTCACAATAGCTTCCCATATCAGATACCCATTATCTTCAGATCCAATGACGTAGTCTTCAAAGTGGTGCGTCCAAACCTCGTAATCTTGAGTGTAGAGAATTGGAATCTTGGTTGTAGATCTAATACTGTTTGAGATGTTGATAGGATTGGATTGAGAATCGTCCATGCTTGATCGTTTAACCTGTTATAAGATCAGACTTGTAATACGTAATATTAGGGCAAGATGAATAAATAATGAGATACGTCAATTATGGAGTGACGGCTCAATAAATATCAGTAAATGCGGAATAAACCCTAATCACTTCTTTCACAGAAGAGATGTGTATGAATTACACAGTCTCCTGCTCTGATACCAATTGAAGGGTTAAGAAACTCTTCGATCGTTTAGATCTTTGAACAGGTTAATCACAAAATCGATAAACAGTAATATCAAGCACAAGAATGAATCAAAATATGTCGAATGATTCAATAGATTCAAGCCTCAACAGAGCTCGATAATGAACTTCCACTGTAGAGGCTGTTAGGGTTACAAAACGATAAGGATAATAATTGACTTCCAAATCTTACGTACTAAGATGCATGCAAGCACCTATAAATACAAAACCCTAGATATAACTCTCGGGTGGACAGGCCCAATCCGAAGACAAAATGGACTAAAGAGCGAGCCCAAGATGCAACACCTTTCAGACCCTACAATATGTGCTCTGTGTATATGCGTTTAGGATCGTTCCATGTGAACGGTATCCCAGTTCAGGTGTTGTTTGATTCGGGTGCTACCCGACCATTTGTCTCTCTTGCGCTTAGCAAGAAGTTTCCTGAGTCTTCGGGCATGTTGGACTGCCCTTTAGAGGTCGAGATTGCAGACGACCGATCAGTGCGAGCATCGAAGGTCTACCGAGATTGTGTTTTGAGGCTATTCGAGGAATGCTACCTGGTAGACTTGGTTCCCATACCGTTGCGGGGGGAACAAGGTTATTATAGGCATGGATTGGTTGAGCCCCAATGGGGTAGTGATAGATTGTGCACATCAGCTAGTACAGATCAGGACCTCAAGTGGGGGAGAGTTGGTAGTTTAGGGCGAGAGGCCACATCGAGGATCAACTGTATGTTCAGCAGTGAGAGCTAGGCGCTACCTTCAGCAGGGTTGCGCAGGGTATGTCGTGTATGTTATGGACACCCGGGAGGCGGGTAAGGCGACGGTGGGTGATGTACCTGTGGTGCGGGAGTCTATGGATGTATTCCCCGAGGAGTTGCCTGGGATACCTCCGGAGAGGCAGGTGGAGTTTAGGATCGACCTAGTCCCTGGCACAGCTCCGATAGCCAAGGCGACGTATCGGTTGGCTCCTCCTGAGATGCAGGAGTTGTCCACACAGTTGCAGGAGCTGTTAGACAAGTGATTCATTAGGCCGACCAGTTCACCCTGGGAAGCCCCGATTCTGTTTGTGAAGAAGAAGGACGGGTCGCATCAGATGTGTATAGACCATCAGGAGCTGAATAAGGTAACAGTGAAGAACCGTTACCTACTCCCGAGGATTGATGACCTCTTCGACCAGCTTCAGGGAGCATCTTGGTTCTCCAAGATTGATTTGCGATCAGGGTATCATCAGATGAGGGTCAGAGAGGAGGATGTGCAGAAGACTACTTTTCGGACACACTATGGTCATTATGAGTTTGTGGTGATGTCTTTCGGGCTCACCAATGCTCCTTCCGCGTTCATGGATCTCATGAACCGTGTGTGCCGGCCGATGTTGGATCGGTCCGTGATTTTTTGCATTGACGACATCTTGGTTTATTTCAAGATGCGAGAGCACCATGAGGAGCACTTGCGTGAGGTTCTGAGTACTTTGAGGAGGGAGAGCTTATATGCTAAGTTCTCCAAGTGCGAGTTCTGGTAACGCGAGGTGCAGTTTCTGGGGCACCTTGTCAACCAGGATGGGATATCAGTGGATCCGGACAAGGTAGAGGCCGTGATGAGATGGGAGGTCCCAAGGTCTCCATCCGAGATTCGGAGCTTCCTGGGATTGGCGGGCTACTATCGGAGATTCATTCAGGACTTCTCCAAGATAGCCGTACCCCTGACCAGGCTGACGAGGAAAGTCGTGGTTTTTCGTTGGGGGCCCGAGCAGCAGGCCGCATTCGAGACGTTGAGACAGAGATTGTGCGAGGCACCAATCTTAGCCCTGCTAGAGGGCATGGAGGATTTTGTTGTGTACTGCGATGCGTCCATCTCAGGTTTGGGCGCAGTGTTGATGCAGAGAGGGCACGTTATTGCTTACGCTTCGAGACAACTAAAGCCTCACGAGGCGAACTACCCGTCGCATGATTTGGAGTTGGGGGTTGTTGTGTTCGCCCTCAAGATTTGGCGTCATTACCTCTATGAGGTTCGTTGTACCATGTGACAACCCGAAATTTCCATTTGTACGAACAATATCTATTCAATAGCAGCCAGTCCAGTTTTGGTGATTTTCAGACTTTTCCGAACAAGTTTGTGTACATTAGGGTTTACATTTCAGTAGATATCAGGAGAGTGGATGCTCCTGGAATTGTGAAACTTGAACATTCCAAGTTTCATAATGTCATAGTCCAATGTCTGGCATAAAAATATGTTCTGCCAAAATATTTCAGGACTATAAATAGTTTTCTGAATTAAATTAATTCATTATTCACAATTCCAACTAGAGAAAAGCCATTTTCTCTCTGACAGATCTTCGGGTTTTCATCCCAGATTGTGAGTCTACTTTCCTATATGTGTTTTATTACTTGTTATATGCTTTATAACATAGATTACATGTCTAAAATGCAAGATCCGGGAGTTTACCGCCCAAGAACGTTCTTGGGGAGTAAACTCCAAAATGGAGCTTGAAGGCTACCTAGTCCCGTTTCCTTGTTAGGCAACTAGTTAAGGACTTAATGTATAAACATTAGAGGCTAGAAATCATCCAAGAACACAAAGCAATTGGAGTTTACGACGCAAGAGTTCTTGGACCGTAAACACCATTTCCAAGGGCCAAAGTGAGCCCTAAATCACCCTTAAGGCTTAAGGCATTTACCCTCTAATGCTTGTAGCTAATTTGGACACCAAAACACTTCAAAATCATAAGGTTTTAGGAGTTTACGGCCAAGGATATCTCTTGGGCCGTAAACCCCTTTTTAAGGGCTATAAGTGCCCTAAATCACCCCTAAGGCTTTGAGACAATTACCCTTGAATACATAGGACTTGAATGGGGATTAAACCACACAAAAATCATCCCTAAAAGGGAGTTTACGGCCAAGGAACATCACTTGGGCCGTAAACTCCAAGTAAAGGCACAAAGGTGTGCCTAATGTCCCCTTTAGCCTTAGATAAAAAAAATAGAAGCTATCCTACATGTGCAAGTGACCAAAAAGAATTAAAACCAACACCCCATAGGAGTTTACGGCCGTAAACTCTAGGGGATATGGTCTTTAGGCCGTAAACTCCTCTATGGAGCATTCTAGGGCCTTAAACTACTTCAAGGATTATTCCAACAATGCTAGGCTTATTCTAGGATTAATATAGCACTTCAAAACACCCAAAACCACCAAGTGAGGAGTTCACGGCCGTAAACTCATGGGTTCACGGCCGTAAACTCCAAAGGTGGGGTTTGTTGGGTGGTAAGCTAGTATACAAGGTCATTTGGTGCTTCAAACCCTTTTGCCTTGTCCCGTATCGACTTAGATGCAACCATTAGGACCTATAACATTTATACAAAGTGTTTTCATGTTCCTAAGTGTCCCAACTTATTTTATTAAGTTATTATTTGGCTAATTAGTTATATATATACTTATTATATGATAACTAGGCTCGTGCGTGTAAACAAGTCTCCGTTTGCCACCTAGCACGGTATCCGACACTGCAATTCAAACAGCTCACCACAAGTGAGTTCATACCCCTTTAATCAACCTTTGAAATGTTTTAAATGTTTTAAATGCTTTATGGGGGGGATACAAGTCAAACACTTATAGTTATTGCTTCAATCACATGCAATTGCATTTAATCGCATGTGATTAATAACTAGGAAACCAATGATTTTATCACTGTTCAAATTGTTTATCAAACCGTTTTACTTAAAAATGTTTTACAAGCTCTTTTACTCTTCAAACTTATTTACAACTGTGATTCAAACAAATGTTCCTTATACTTAAAATGTTTTATTAAACTTATGACTTCAAATTGTTTTATAGATTGACATCAAGTCGATCTTTTCTTGAAATAATATTTATGTTCCAAATGTCTTATAAAAACTTATTTATGCTTTTACTTCTTATAAATTGCATGCCCATATATGTATAGATGTATAAATAATGTTTAAAGGGCTTAGGAATGCCATCCGCCCTATTTCCTTTTCCTCGATTTGGATGTGGTCTGGTGGGATTTCGGGTGACCATCCGAAGGTCGTTTCAATATTAATTATATATCAAATATACATATATAGACATAAAAGTACTCCCATATTCATACGTACTAGACACATCACTAGTTAGTTACCATTGGGGTAACACAGGATCATACATATACAACTATACTAAGAGAACATATACAACTATACTACGAGAACATATACAACTATACTACGAGAACATATACAACCATACTACGAGAACATATACAACTATACTAGAACTAGAAACATTACATTACATATACGAGAATACGTTAACAAATGTGATCCACTGTATCGGAGCATGCCTTAAATGTCATGTCCCGAGTTGTAGCCAGAATTCTCTTGGAGGGAGAGCGTGAGTTTGCGTATAGATCTATACTGGATTGACTATCCTACACCTTGCTGCTAGCTACAGCCGGACCTGCAGGTCTGCGGGTGCCAAACGTCATTCCATTATTACGACCATTCGTATGTCGTTGTTACCAGTCGATAGCATGGTGCAATTATCACATATTACCTTAATATAAATCCGGTTTAAGGTAGTTAGTACAACAGTAGTTTCTATAAAACAGAACTACAGTACTACATTGATTTACCCATTACATATTTTTAGTGATAACCTCACTTAAACATTAAATGTACAAACTATATTTTATTAAATGATAGTTACATTTGGTAAATTACACACTTTTACAACAAACGAGCATGCAAACAGTTAAGCCTTGGTAGAAGGCTACTTTAATAGAAAATATAGGATTTTCTGAGAGATTCAAACTTTTACAAACACTTACATACATTTTACGAACTTATACTTGAGACACGTTCAAACGATTTTGATAACAAACACCGACACTAAAATACTTATGAACTCACCAGCTTAATGCTGATAAACTCTTTCAAAATAACTTGTATTCTCAGGTCATCAATAGACAGGTACCGATGCCAGCTTTTGAGAAGATGGAGTGTATTCAAGACTCATCATATTATTATTTTGATTTACATTATATTTTTGGTGTCTAAAACTGTACAGAACACTCTTGTATTAAAATTATATACTTAATGCAATGGATGATGTTGTTTGCTTATTTACATTTACTGTGTTGTGATACTTTACATGAAGCCCTCCGCCCCAGAACGTTTCCACCGTTCTTGGTTTTGGGGTGTGACAGATTGGTATCAGTGCATTGTTTATAGTGAATCAAGTATATCAACCCATAAAAGATATACTAAACTATAAACCCAAAAGGGATTAAAACACTCTGACCAAGAGTCTATACTTTAAATATTAAAATATTTAATTAAGTATACTAGTCTGCATTCATACTAAAATCAGTGTCACAATGACAAGAACAAAAGTATTACGATTGTTAAATATCACAAGTGAGCTCAGGGATATATGGTCAGTCCTGGGAATGGCATAGCCTGATCAACTATGTTGGTCCTAAGAGTGATTAGCATATGCCCTAGAATGGTTGTGATATGTTAACAAGTCTAAAAACTTACCAACAATACCACAAGAAGATCAGTAGAACTTAAACTTAAAATACTATAGGTGTATTTTGTACTACTAGTTACACGTATACTATATTCTTATACCTCTCTTCTCGCGTAGATTTAAATGGCTGGATTCCATCACGACGACCCGTACTTTCCAAATGAAGGCAATGCCGGGTGGATCGATGAAGAGCCCGAAGATGACCATCCAATCCCTTTGGATGATCACCTCGCAGAAGGTTTTTCTGATGGATCCGACTCCGAGCCTGAAGTCAACAACCTACCGCTTGTAGGTCAAGCCTCGAACAACAACCCTCGACCAGCTTTTCCAGGTCCTACTCCCATGTGGGCAAACAACTTGAATCGCTGGAGTGATGAACAGGGTCAACCCTTACCATACTTAGGGGACCAAAGCTTTTACAACGTCAGCGACGGTGGCTCTGCTGACCGAGCTCTGCCTGTCATTATCCGTAGAATAGCTCGTAATGTCGAGCAGCCATCGACCGGGTCATGGAGATAGATGCCAACTCTGGTGTCAACACAGTCCGCATCCGCCGTCTTGAAGAAGACATGGAACGGACCCAGAGAACTAATGAAACCCTGCAGCAGCAGCTGGCTGCCTCACGAACTGAAATCTTGGAACTTCGAGCTCGTCAGAGGGCTCAGGATCGACACCTTCAAGAGCTGTTTCGTCAAGTGTCAGACCTCAGGGCTCTCCCGGGGAATTCCCATCGCCGTTAGATGATGTCTAGTGCATCCCTGTCTTTTGGTTAAGGAATAGCCTTTAACATCTGTGCTCTAAGTAGCACTTGTCTGTAAAACATTCCTAACTTTCAGTACTCTAATTAGGAATCTAAGAACTGTAAATCTTATCTGTTTGGTATGATGTAAGACCTACTGTTAGGTCGATTTTCCTTGAACTTATTACATCAGTAATACCAGTGGTGTTGAAATCTATCTAATCTGTGGGAAAAATCTATACACTTGTGTTTTCCTACTAATATTCCTTGTTATGATTTCAAACACTCATTCAACTGTTGGGCTATGGTTAGTTAGTCCATGTGTCACTCTCACGTTGCTTATAAATTGATTCTTACCATCTTTCTTATCTTTATAAACTTATAGCTGAAAGATGCCTCCTCGCAAATCTCCCAGGAATAACCCTGCACCTCCACCACCTCCTCCGCCTCCGGTCATCGATACTGCAGCCCTGAATGCTGCCGTAGCCGCAACAGTGGCGACTGCCATGGCTCAATATCACTCGACTGATGCCAGTAGAGATGGAACCCCTGTGGAATCAACCCCGGTTGAAACTCCTGTGCGCTCGAGGGAGTGCTCATACAAGGATTTCACAAATTGCAAACCGAAGCCTTTCTATGGAACCGGTGGAGTCATTGCCCTCTCGCAATGGCTCGAGAAGACTGAATCAGTCTTCGAAATCTGTTCATGCCCTGCGGCGAGTAAATTCAAGTACGCCGCATGCACCTTTGAAGGAAAGGCCCTGACATGGTGGAACGGCCATGTTAAGGCACTAACCCTCTTTGTAGCCAACGACATAGGTTGGGAAACGATGAAGGACCTCATGATGGAGGAATACTGCCCGAGGGGCGAAGTCCAGAAATTGGAACATGAACTCTGGAGCCTGACCATGAAGGGCACCAATGTGATCGCTTACACTGCCTGATTTAGCGAACTGGTGGCCCTCTGCCCCAATATGGTTCCCACTGAGGGGAAAAAGATCGAACGGTACATATGGGGGCTAGTGTCTCCGTATCAGGGGAATGTCTTAGCATCAAACCCCGCTACCTTCGACAGTGCCAAGCGATTGGCACAAAGACTCATTGACCATGGAGTCAAGACCCTTGTAACCACAACCACCCTAGCCATCCCAGAACCCTCCAAACCCACTGACACTAAACGGAAATTCTGGGATGAGAAGAAGAAACAGCGAGCTGCCAAAAGGCAGCAAATCGTGGCAGTACATGCCGCGGTAACCCCTGCTGCTGTTACTGCTCCGATAAAGCAGTATGATGGAAATTTGCCGAAGTGCAACAAATGCAACTTCCACCACAACGGCCCCTGCTGTGAAATGTAGTGCTCTAACTGCAACAGGAAAGGACACACAATCCGTTTCTATAAATTCCCGGCACAACCTATTAACCAAGTTCTTGGCTCTGGCGCGAGCCCAACTTGCTATGGTTGTGGCGAAGCAGGCCACTTTAAGAGGGACTGCCCCAAAGCGAGGAATGCTGGAGGAGCAGGGAGGGTACTAGCTATAGGCCACGGGGAAGCAGTTACTGACCCGACCGTGGTGACTGGTACGTTCCTCCTCGATAACTCCTATGCATGCATTTTGTTCGATAGTGGAGCGGAGCGAAGCTTCGTAAACCATAAATTTGCTCGCATGCTTAATCAACCACCGCACGCACTCAAAGAACTATTCACAGTAGAAATGGCTAATGGAAAAACTAAAAGTACGAGTAGCATATACTTAGGTTGTACCCTAACTCTAGATAACCATTCATTCCCAATCGACCTCATGCCAGTCTTAATAAAAAGTTTCGACGTTATCATTGGCATGGATTGGTTAAGCCTTCATCGCGTCGCCATCATGTGCTACGAGAAAGCAGTCCGTCTAAACCTTCCGTCTAACGAAACTCTTATAGTCTACGGCGACAAACCCGGCGCAAGTCTTCGTATTATATCAAGTATTCAAGCACAGAAGTATCTGCGTAAGGAATACAGTGCATTCCTTGCTCACGTCGTTGACACGAGCCTCGAAACGAAAGAACTAAAGAACATCCCAGTAGCGAGCGACTTCCCCGACATTTTCCCAGAAGAACTACCAGGGTTACCTCCGCAACGACAGGTCGAGTTCAGAATCGACTTAGTCCCAGGAGCTACCCCAGTAGCCAAGTCGCCCTACCGTTTAGCACCAGCTGAGATGCAGGAACTCTCTGGTCAACTTAACGAACTGCTCAGTAAGGGCTTTATAAGACCAAGTTTCTCACCTTGGGGAGCACCGGTCTTGTTCGTTAAGAAGAAAGACGGATCATTCCGTATGTGTATTGACTACAGAGAACTCAACAAACTAACGGTCAAGAATCGTTACCCTCTGCCTCGCATAGACGATTTATTTGACCAACTGCAAGGGGCAAACTATTTTTCTAAGATTGATCTGAGATCCGGATATCACCAGTTACGAGTGCAAGAGGAGGATGTGCCAAAGACAGCCTTCCGAACTCGTTACGGACACTACGAGTTCGTGGTGATGCCATTCGGATTGACCAATGCGCCTGCAGTCTTCATGGATCTGATGAATAGGGTATGCTGGCCTTACTTGGATCAGTTTGTCATCGTTTTCATTGACGACATCGTAATCTATTCCCGAAGTAAGAAAGAGCACGGCGATCACCTGCGACAAGTTCTAGAGACGTTACGAAAAGAGAAACTTTATGTGAAGTTCTCGAAATGTGAATTTTAGATCCGAAGAGTCGAATTCTTAGGACACGTAGTAAGCGAAGAGGGAATCCACGTGGACCCATCCAAAATAAAAGCCATTGAGAACTGGTCAGCGCCAAAGACGCCTACGAAAATTCACCAATTTCTGGGTCTCGCTGGCTACTACCGCAGGTTCATTCAGAACTTCTCTCGAAGAGCGAAACCTCTTACGACCCTGACCCAGAAAAGCGTGGCCTTTGATTGGGAAGAGAAACAAGAAAGAGCGTTCTAAACGCTCAAACGAGCCTTGTGCACCGCACCAATAGTATCCCTTCCCGATGGGATAGAAGACTTCGTAGTTTATTGCGATGCATCAAATCAAGGACTCGGATGTGTTCTGATGCAGCGAGGAAAGGTCATCGCCTACGCCTCGAGACAGTTGAAGGCACACGAAGTTAACTACACGACCCACGATCTTGAACTAGGAGCAGTAGTGTTTGCTCTGAAGATCTGGAGACATTACTTGTATGGAACGAAGAGCACTATCTTTACCGACCACAAAAGTTTACAACACATTTTCGATCAAAAGGAGCTCAACATGAGACAACGACGGTGGGTCGAGCTACTCAGTGATTACGAATGCGATATTCGTTATCATCCGGGTAAAGCCAACGTAGTAGCAGACGCCCTAAGTCGGAAAGAATATTCTGGTCGCAAAGTCAAGTCATTGTCAATAACCATCCATTCACACTTGTCTAAGCAAATTCAGGCGGCTCAACTTGAAGCCATGAAACCTGAAAATGTGACGAGTGAATCCCTTAGAGGAATGGACAAGAATTTAGAAGCCAAGGGTGACGGAGCCTTATATTTCATGGACCGGATCTGGACACCGAAACACAGTGGTTTCCGAGACTTGGTCATGACCGAGGCGCACAACACTCAGTATTCCGTCCACCCAGGTTCAGATAAGATGTATCTGTATCTTAAAAAGCTATACTGGTGGCCTAATATGAAAGCAGAGATTGCTACCTTCGTAAGTAAATGCCTTACTTGCACAAAGGTGAAGGTCGAGTACCAGAAGCCCTCTGGTTTATTGCAACAACCAGAGATCCCGGAATGGAAGTGGGAGCGGATCACTATAGATTTCATAACCAAGTTGCCCAAGACAACGGGTGGACTTGATACCATATGGGTCATCGTCGATAGATTGACCAAGTCTGCACACTTCCTACCTATCAAAGAAACCGACAAGATGGAGAAACTTATGAGAACATACATTAGGGAAATTGTACGGTTACATGGTGTACCTATGTCCATTATCTCCGATAGAGATAGTAGGTTCACCTCAAGATTTTGGCAATCACTACAACACTCCCTAGGAACAAGGCTGGACATGAGCACAACCTACCATCCTCACACCGACAGACAGAGTGAGAGGACCATCCAAACACTGGAAGATATGTTGCGAGCCTGCGTGATTGACTTTGGGAAGGCATGGGATACTCATTTACCCCTTGTCGAATTTTCCTATAAGAACAGTTATCATACGAGCATCAAGGCTGCTCCATTTGAAGCTCTCTATGGCCAAAAGTGCAGATCCCCTCTGTGCTGGGTTGAGGTGGGTGATACCCAATTAGCTAGGGGGCAAGCTTCCGACAGTACTCTCACCGGTCCGGAGATAATTCGGGAAACGACAGAGAAAATCGTTCAGATCCGTGAACGATTGAAAGCCTCTAGAGACCGACAAAAGAGCTACGCTGATAAACGAAGAAAACCTTTGGAATTTCAGGTGGGAGACCGAGTCCTTCTCAAAGTCTCACCCTGGAAGGGCTTGATACGCTTCGGCAAGCGTGGGAAGCTTAATCCGAGGTACATAGGGCCATTCGAGATTCTTGCAAGAGTCGGCCCCGTAGCTTACAAACTCGACCTACCCGACACACTTCGTAACGTACATTCTACATTCCACGTATCTAACTTGAAAAAGTGTCTGTCCGATGAGACTCTTGTAATCCCACTCGACGAGATCGGGATCAACGAGAGCCTCAACTTCGTGGAAGAACCTGTAGAGATCATGGACCGTGAGGTCAAGCAGACAAAGCAAAGCCGTATCCCTATCGTGAAGGTTCGCTGGAACGCCAAGCGAGGACCGGAATTCACTTGGGAACGCGAGGATCAGATGAAACAGAAATACCCTCATCTTTTCGCTTAATTATTTGTAACTTCTTATTTGCTTAAATTCTAATTTCGGGACGAAATTCCTTCTAACGGGGGGATGATGTGACAACCCGAAATTTCCATTTGTACGAACAATATCTATTCAATAGAAGCCAGTCCAGTTTCGGTGATTTTCAGACTTTTCCGAACAAGTTTGTGTACATTAGGGTTTACATTTCAGTAGATATCAGGAGAGTGGATGCTCCTGGAATTGTGAAACTTGAACATTCCAAGTTTCATAATGTCATAGTCCAATGTCCGGAATAAAAATATGTTCTGCCAAAATATTTCAGGACTATAAATAGTTTTCTGAAATAAATTAATTCATTATTCACAATTCCAACTAGAGAAAAGCCATTTTCTCTTTGACGGATCTTCGGGTTTTCATCCCAGATTGTGAGTCTACTTTCCTATGTGTTTTATTACTTGTTATATGCTTTATAACATAGATTACATGTCTAAAATGCAAGATCCGGGAGTTTACCGCCCAAGAACGTTCTTGGGGAGTAAACTCCAAAATGGAGCTTTAAGGCTACCTAGTCCCGTTTCCTTGTTAGGCAACTAGTTAAGGACTTAATGTATAAACATTAGAGGCTAGAAATCATCCAAGAACACAAAGCAATTGGAGTTTACGACCCAAGAGTTCTTGGACCGTAAACACCATTTCCAAGGGCCAACGTGAGCCCTAAATCACCCTTAAGGCTTAAGGCATTTACCCTCTAATGCTTGTAGCTAATTTGGACACCAAAACACTTCAAAATCATAAGGTTTTAGGAGTTTACGGCCAAGGATATCTCTTGGGCCGTAAACCCCTTTTTAAGGGCTATAAGTGCCCTAAATCACCCCTAAGGCTTTGAGACAATTACCCTTGAATACATAGGAATTGAATGGGGATTAAACCACACAAAAATCATCCCTAAAAGGGAGTTTACGGCCAAGGAACATCACTTGGGCCGTAAACTCCAAGTAAAGGCACAAAGGTGTGCCTAATGTCCCCTTTAGCCTTAGATAAAAACATAGAAGCTATCCTACATGTGCAAGTGACCAAAAAGAATTAAAACCAACACCCCATAGGAGTTTACGGCCGTAAACTCTAGGGGATATGGTCTTTAGGCCGTAAACTCCTCTATGGAGCATTCTAGGGCCTTAAACTACTTCAAGGATTATTCCAACAATGCTAGGCTTATTCTAGGATTAATATAGCACTTCAAAACACCCAAAACCACCAAGTGAGGAGTTCATGGCCGTAAACTCATGGGTTGACGGCCGTAAACTCCAAAGCTGGGGTTTGTTGGGTGGTAAGCTACTATACAAGGTCATTTGGTGCTTCAAACCCTTTTGCCTTGTCCCGTATCGACTTAGATGCAACCATTAGGACCTATAACATTTATACAAAGTGTTTTCATGTTCCTAAGTGTCCCAACTTATTTTATTAAGTTATTATTTGGCTAATTAGTTATATATATGCTTATTATATGATAACTAGGCTCGTGCGTGTAAACAAGTCTCCGTTTGCCACCTAGCACGGTATCCGACACTGCAATTCAAACAGCTCACCACAAGTGAGTTCATACCCCTTTAATCAACCTTTGAAATGTTTTAAATGTTTTAAATGCTTTATGGGGGGGGGGATACAAGTCAAACACTTATAGTTATTGCTTCAATCACATGTGATTAATAACTAGGAAACCAATGATTTTATCACTGTTCAAATTGTTTATCAAACTGTTTTACTTCAAAATGTTTTACAAACTATTTTACTCTTCAAACTTATTTACAACTGTGATTCAAACAAATGTTCCTTATACTTAAAATGTTTTATTAAACTTATGACTTCAAACTGTTTTATAGATTGACATCAAGTCGATCTTTTCTTGAAATAATATTTATGTTCCAAATGTCTTATAAAAACTTATTTATGCTTTTACTTCTTATAAATTGCATGCCCATATATGTATAGATGTATAAATAATGTTTAAAGGGCTTAGGAATGCCATCCGCCCTATTTCCTTTTCCTCGATTTGGATGTGGTCTGGTGGGATTTCGGGTGACCATCCGAAGGTCGTTTCAATATTAATTATATATCAAATATACATATATAGACATAAAAGTACTCCCATATTCATACGTACTAGACACATCACTAGTTAGTTACCATTGGGGTAACACAGGATCATACATATACAACTATACTAAGAGAACATATACAACTATACTACGAGAACATATACAACTATACTACGAGAACATATACAACCATACTACGAGAACATATACAACTATACTAGAACTAGAAACATTACATTACATATACGAGAATACGTTAACAAATGTGATCCACTGTATCGGAGCATGCCTTAAATGTCATGTCCCGAGTTGTAGCCAGAATTCTCTTGGAGGGAGAGCGTGAGTTTGCGTATAGATCTATACTGGATTGACTATCCTACACCTTGCTGCTAGCTACAGCCGGACCTGCAGGTCTGCGGGTGCCAAACGTCATTCCATTATTACGACCATTCGTATGTCGTTGTTACCAGTCGATAGCATGGTGCAATTATCACATATTACCTTAATATAAATCCGGTTTAAGGTAGTTAGTACAACAGTAGTTTCTATAAAACAGAACTACAGTACTACATTGATTTACCCATTACATATTTTTAGTGATAACCTCACTTAAACATTAAATGTACAAACTATATTTTATTAAATGATAGTTACATTTGGTAAATTACACACTTTTACAACAAACGAGCATGCAAACAGTTAAGCCTTGGTAGAAGGCTACTTTAATAGAAAATATAGGATTTTCTGAGAGATTCAAACTTTTACAAACACTTACATACATTTTACGAACTTATACTTGAGACACGTTCAAACGATTTTGATAACAAACACCGACACTAAAATACTTATGAACTCACTAGCTTAATGCTGATAAACTCTTTCAAAATAACTTGTATTCTCAGGTCATCAGTAGACAGGTACCGATGCCAGCTTTTGAGAAGATGGAGCGCATTCAAGACTCATCATATTATTATTTTGATTTACATTATAATTTTGGTGTCTAAAACTGTACAGAACACTCTTGTATTAAAATTATATACTTAATGCAATGGATGATGTTGTTTGCTTATTTACATTTACTGTGTTGTGATACTTTACATGACGTCCTCCGCCCCAGAACGTTTCCGCCATTCTTGGTTTTGGGGTGTGACATACCATCTACACGAACCACAAGAGCCTGAGGTATCTAATGGACCAGCCGAATCTGAACATGAGGCAGCGTCGGTGGCTTGACGTGGTAAAGGATTATGATTGTGAGATCCTTTACCATCCGGGGAAAGCCAATGTGGTGGTTAATGCGCTTAGCCGCAAGGCAGCGCCGATCCAAGATATTTGCCTAAGGATGACAGTGGTGACTCCGCTGCTGGAGCGGATTCGGGAGGCTCAGCAGGAGGCTATGAAGGAGGAATATCGGAAGAGTGAGCGGATTGTGGGGCGGGTTTCCTCCTTCAACTATGATAGCCAAGGGTTATTGACTCTTCACCGTAGGGTGTGGGTCCCTTATCATGGAGGCGTGTGCCAGGTTCTGATGGAGGAGGCGCACAAATCCCGTTTCTCCATTCATCCGGGGTGACGAAGATGTATAGGGATCTTCGTCTGGACTATTGGTGGCCCTCCATGAAGCGGGATGTGGCATGGTACGTGGAGCGGTGCTTGACCTGTAGGAAGGTCAAGGCCGAGCATCAGAGACCGCACGACAAGATGCAGCCGTTGGATATTCCGCTATGGAAATGGGAAGACATCATGATGGATTTTATCACCAAGCTTCACAGGACCGCACGGGTAGTGGATTCGATCTGGGTCATCGTCGATCGGTTGACCAAGAGCGCCCACTTTATCCCGATTCAGGAGAGCATCTCAGCCGAGAATTTGGCCGATATTTATATCAGGGAGGTGGTGGCGCGGCACGGAGTGCCAGTTTTGGTGATTTCGGATAGGGATGTGCGGTTCACATCCAGGTTTTGGAAGAAATTCCACGACGAGTTGGGTACTTTTCTACATTTCAGCACCGCCTTTCACCCGCAGACGGATGGCCAGAGTGAGCGGACCATCCAGACTTTGGAGGACATGCTGCGGGCATGTGTTTTAGACTTCGGAGGTAGCTGGGATACCTACCTTCCGTTGGCGGAGTTCTCGTATAATAATAGCTATCATGTGAGTATCAACCATCCTCCCTTCGAGATGTTGTATGGGAGGAGGTGCAGGACCCCGATACGCTGGGGCGAGGTTGGCCAGAGGGTCATGAGGAGCACCGATGTAGTGCTCAAGACGACAAAGAAGATTCAGCAGGTCCGGAGCAGGCTTCAGACTGCTCAGAGTTGGCAAAAAAATTATGCCGATAAGCGTCGATCAGACCTAGAGTTCCAGGTCGGGGATGTGGTTCTCCTGAAGGTTTCGCCTTGGAAAGGCGTCATCCGATTCAGGAAGTGGGGCAAGTTGGGCCCCAGGTTTATTGGACCGTTTAGGGTTGAATCCCGGGTGGGCAAGGTGGCATACCGACTGGATCTTCCAGCCGAACTCAGTCAGATCCACAACACTTTCCACGTCTCTCAGCTGCGGAAGTGCCTGGTGGACGACTTGGCAGTGATACCCTTGGAGGACATTCAGGTTGATGACAGCCTGAATTACATCGAGCAACCTGTAGCGATCCTTGACCGGAAGTCAAAGGATCTGAGGAACAAAAGAGTGGAACTCGTGAAGGTGCAATGGCAGCACCGGAAGGGGTCGGAATGGACTTGGGAGTCGGTGGACGAGATGATGGAGCATTACCCCGAGCTGTTTCAGGAGCAAGCAGCAGACATCGAGGACGAAGTCTAAAATAAGTGGGGAAGATTTGTAGCACCTGGTTCTTGGTACGTATTCTTGTATTTAATTCTGTTAATGATTTACAATTTTGGCCTTGGACTCGGCGAGTCGAAGGACTGACTCGACGAGTAGAAGCGGGATGAGACGTGGAGTTTAAGTTGCGGACTCAGCGAGTAGCCGCTGTCTAGACAAAAACCCTAATCCAGGGGTTTGCACCCTATTTAAACGACCTTATGCAGCCTCCATCACTCCTTTATGCTCCCAAACACCCCTCACTAAAACCCTAGCTATTTTTGAAGCAATCTAAGCCTTGTTGGTGGATTTTGGTGTTGTGATCTTAGAGAATCTTGAGGAAGCAAGTAGAGAGCAAGGGAACTTGAGTTTGTGCACCTTCTTCAGCTCATTGAAGGTAAAAAGTTGTGATCTTGCTCATTCATTTGTTAGATCCCTCTTTGGGGAGGTTTAGGGCTTTTATGAGTCGTTTTTGGTGGCCAACCATGTTTGCAAACATGGTTGGGGGTTTAAGCTTCTGAATCACGTCATGAAAGGAGTCACTAGGCAGATTTGGGTTACTTTTGCATCCATGAAAGGTCCCATGTGCCATATAAGCTTGTTTTATGTCCTTTTGAGCTCAAAGTCCCATGCAAGCACGTAAAGTTTGTAAATTTACATGCTACATCGATTGTAGAAGCTTGGATCTATCTTTTGATCAAAGGATGTTCATCAGAAAACAAAGATTTAGGGAATGGACGTGACCAAGTCGGCGAGTCCATTCTTAGACTCGGTGAGTCTAGGGGTTCTGTCCCATTTTGTTGAGGGTCGAAAGGACCAAGTTGAGTGTGGAAAGTTTTAAGGGGGTCTCCGGGGAGTGACCCAACGTTCTGGACTAAGCCATTGATCTGGAAGTTCATGGGACTCGGTGAGTGCATGAAGGTGCTCAGCGAGTCCAAGGCAATCTTCATAGAACTCGGCGAGTTGTTCATCAACTCGACGAGTCAAGGATGGAACGTTTTCATCAGCTGAAGATTAACTCGACGAGCTGTTCATACAACTCGGCGAGTTGGATGAAGGACCATTGAGTATTCAGTTAGGAAGTGAACTCGTCGAGTGAATGCCTAACTCGACGAGTAAAGATGGGTGAAAGGACAATCGACTGGATATGGACTCGACGAGTTGGCAAGCCAACTCGGCGAGTCGGTTCAATTGGAAGTTGACTTTGACTTAACTTTGGTTTGGAATCGGTCAGGGGTAAAATAGTCATTTTACCCTGGGAATAGTATCAATGTATGATTAAGTGTTTTATGGGAATATAGCCGGGGGATCACCGGAGCAGCTGTCAGACATTTACGGATCAACTTTTCAGCAGCCAACCTTTTGAGGTGAGTTACCTTCCAATATGGGTGGGTCTAAGGCCACAATGCCGGCCCACCAAGTAGGAGTATTTTAGAAGATGATTGTCTTTGTGATAATTATCTTGGTATGGATACATGTTTGGTTATGAGATATATATGTATGATATGTTACGTGCATGATAGGGATAGTTTTCCCTGACAGTGGTCCTTAGGACCGAAGGGTATGTCAGTACTCGGATATGCCTGATTGTATGCTTATACCTTGTTGTTGTATGCTAGTAGTAGGGGGTGGAACAGACCCCAATTACCGGTTAAAAGATACCGATGATGATTGCCGGTTGAAAGATATCGATGATGATTACCAGTTGTAAGATACCGATGAAAACTACCGGTTGAAAGATACCGATGATGATTACCGGTTGAAAGATACCGATGGTATTGTATGGTATGTGGTATGATGGGGGAACTCACTAAGCTTTGTGCTTACAGTTTCAGTTTTTGGTTTCAGGTACCTCTTCGTCTAAGGGGAAGGAGCCGGCGGCGTAGCATGACATCACACACACACACATCTGATTTTCCACACGAAGTTTTCTGGGATTGTACTCTGATATGAAATTTGTTTATGACATGGGTTTCGAACATGATATATTGTTTTATGAAATGTCGTTTTGGCACAGTATTTTCTAAAGAATGTTTTTATGAAATAAATAATTAAAATGAAATTTTTGGGCTTGAATTTCGGGTTGTTCCATATCCGAAATTTCGGATATCCGAAATTTTTGAATACGAAATTTTTGATACGGAATTGGATACCAAAAATCAACTATCTAAAATTTATGATATCCAAATTTTCGGATATCCAATTGTGAACACCCCTATGGTACGGATTCGGATTTGGTTCGAACCGATATTAGTACGGGATCGAGATTTTTGTTCTAACTGTTCATTCCTATTAGAGATTTGTACGTTAAATATCTTATAACTCAAAATTATACTCCCATCAATTCTCTTAACTTTTATCGTTAGTTAAATGACATTTTTCTAGTTAACTTTTGAAATAATTTTTTTTATATATTTAATTAATTTAACCTTTAGTTTTAACCTTTTTTTAATATATTTTTTTTGTAATTTAACTAATTTATCATCATTTATCTAAGATGTTCCACAAAGCATTTCATTTGTAGTTTTTTAAACATAAAACATATTTTAAAATAAAAGTATAAATATAACTATGTCTATTCTTTATTTATATATATATACAAAATAATTATTATGTTATAATTAAAAAAATAAAATTGCACTGATTATTATATAATTGTTATAAAGCTTATATTTCATAAATAAAATGTCATAAAATAATAAAATGAATAAATATTTTTATGATGTCAAAGAAAATGTTTAAGTAATAAAACTTTATTAAAAAGAAAAGTTTTGAAAAGGGGTTAAAAGTGACAACTTGATAAAAGATGGGTTGACTATGGAGTTGACCAATATAAATTAGGGTTTGTTTGATATAACTTTTACTTGGGTCCAAAATATGGACGGATCCAAAAATGTCAATCAGCATGTTTGTTTTAACATTAAAAAGCCGAGACTCGGTTCACAAGTAAGGACTGGGTCCATTGATTTCACCTAACTCGGTTCACAACTAAAATGCGAAGGATTGGGAACAAATGCCAAGATGTCCATTTTGCCTTACCTATCTCAACGCAAGAAAGGAGAAGAGAACACACATAACTCCGCCTCCACAACAAGATCTCCTTCCTCTAACATCTTCTTTCTTTCAGGTGCGACATTTTTCTTTCTACACAACTTTCAATCATTTTTTTACTTCTGATTTGATTTCATTCATCTTTTTCAATCGTAATTTTCTTTCCGAACATCATCAAAATAGCCATAGTCGTTGAATTAAGTTATCTTTTCGGTAATAGAAAGTTAACTATGAAAGAAACATACCCTTTAGAATCAGTAGGAGCTTTAATATTGTAATCCATTTTTTGTTTTGAAGGATATACAAGAAGTATCATTAGATAGTGGGCGTCATTTTTTTGGTGTGTAAAACTCGAATCTTGTTGTGATGAAATCAGGGGTATCAAGTTTAAATCAAATTAAAGAATGTTACAATAATTGTGGGAGTCTTGGGGATGCACATATTGTGTTCAACAAAATGTAAGAAAAGATTTGTGTTCTTGCAATACTATGGTATTAAGGTATGCAAAAGTTAGATGGGTAAAAGATGCTCATAACATGTGCGATGCAATGCCTGAAAGAGATAATTTTTCTTGGACTGCAATAATTCTAGGATATGTTCGCCACGATCTTCCCAATGACGCATTATAGTTCTGTAGAACAATGTTGTAAGATTTTAATGTTAAGTTCAACAAGTTTATTTGTAACATCTGATTCCCGGTATGCATTTAATTTAAGCATTTCTTTATCTTTTTCTCTGGGACTCGACGAGTTGGAGGCCTAACTCGTCGCGTAGGGTCGTGATCAACGGGTATTTTAAGTGACCTACTCGACGAGTCGGGAGACTGACTCGGCGAGTAGGTGTTGTTTGAGGAAAACCCTAAATATGAGGGTTTGCACCCTATTTAAACAACTTAACTCAGCCTCCCTCGTCCCTATCTCTCCTAAGAAGCTGTATATCGAAACCCTAGCCATTTTTGTGTGATCTAAGGCCATTTTGGTGCTTTTGGGTGGTTTGTGAAGCTTGAAGGAAAGGAAGAAGCTTGAGAATTCGATGTGGGGCTTGTAGAACCAGAGATCTTGTTCCATCTTCAACTCAATCAAGGTAAATGCCCCCTATTTTGGTCTTCCATTTGGTTGTTCATTTTTAGGGCTTGGATTTTGGGTGCATTTAGGGCTTCCTAAGCCATTTTCGGATTTGTGAAGTGATTCATGGGGTTCTACTTTTAGATCTGAGTCATTGGAGGGGTCTCATGGCATAAAGGTGCCAACTCTATGGCCATGAGAGCCCCATGCACATTGTAGAACACCTTTTATGGATTTTTGAGCCAAAAACCCCATGCATGTGCATCAAGTTTGGAACTTTACGTATAAAAGGGACATCGGGAGGCCAAATCTATGGTTTTGACGTGTTAAGACCCATTTAAATCGGTTGCATATTAATGGTCAAGGATGGACTTGTTGAGTTGTTCTTGGGACTCGATGAGTTGAGGTGTAATGACCACCAAATCCATTTTACGAATGGACCAGTTGTTGGGGAAGGAAGTCCCGTAGATGTTTAGACGTGAAAAAGGACATGAGAATCATGGGACTCGACTAGTCCAAGGCAATTGTAACACCCTCTTTATTTATTAGATAAATAAATAAATTAATGAACAAATAGTAGCCCTAAAATATATAATTGGAAGTTTAGATGGTTAAATGGTAAATTTCGGACTCAATTTGTAAAGAGGGTTGAAGTCCAGGGATAAAAAGGTAATTGTTGGATTTATTTTGCAAAAGATTCTCAAGTGAAGGGCCGTTTGGTAAAAGATAGACCTGAATTGTTATGGGTTATGATGATGGGGGCTGAAAGGGTAAAATTAGGGGTTAGCATTTTAAGTATTGTTGAAAGGAGGGGCCATAAGCGTCATTATGGAAGAAGTTGGAATGAGACGGGAGTATATAGCCATCACCACCCCGTCTAACCCTAACCATAAGAAGCGCAACCGTCATCCTCTTTCCCACCGGTCGCCACCAAGTTCTTCTTCCGGTTAGCCATGGTTGCCAAAATGGTCATCACCCCTAACTGAAGACGTTACCATCGGTGAGACCTGTGCACCCTCTAGCGCTGTCGTCACTCCAATCACCGACGAGGATCACGAATTCTCTCCGCCGCTGCTGCTGCTTCTGCTTCGCTCGGTGGGTTTCGCACTGCCAATCTCCTTCCGACGTCGCATCGCTACTGCCGTTCCGAGCAATTTTTTCCTGCGGTTCGGTGGCCATTTGTCATGCCATTCTCCTGTTGCATCCCAAACCACCATGGTGCCGCCTTCATGAGTTGTTGTTGCCATAGTCATCCACCACCGATGGGTGTTGGGTTCGTTTCCGAGTAAGGGATGCCGGTGTCGTCATTGTTTCCACTAGAGTGCCGCCTGTCGTCGTTGCTTTACCTCGTCACCACCATCCACCATGGGTGGTGGCTGTGAGTAGTGTGGGCGTGTGTTCTGCTTCAAATCTGTATTGTGTGTGGGTGTTATTTCATGTTGGTGGTGTTGATTTGGCTAGAATCCACGAGAACAGCCACCACCACCACCACCGTGAGGTGGTGGCAACCGCCATGCGCCACCGCCGGCCACCATTAGGTACCTGTGTATGTGTGTGTTTTTAATTAGATTAGTATGTGTGTGTGTTAATTGGATTGGCATTGTAAATTGTAACAAAAATGGAATAATAGAAATCTCAAACCACCACCGTAGGGTGGTGGCTGCCGCCACCGGCCGCCGTGTCGGGTGGTGGTGTGCTTTGCCTCGTTGTGTTGATTCCTTCGGGGTGCTTGAAACCCTAATGGGCTCAAGAAAACCCTAACAGGCATTGTAAGCCCTAATGGACCCTAATTGACTCAATAAAACCCTAATGGGCTTAATGACAATCTAGTGGGACTAATAGGACCAATAAAGGCCTAATTGACCTAAGAGCCCAACAAATAAATAAATGGACCAGTATTTGGGTTGGAAACCCTAATTAGGGTTTGGAAAACCCTAATGCTAATAAAACCCTAATTTTGAGAATGTATGGGGACACATGGAAATTATTTCATAACTTGAGATATTAAATAATAATCATTGGCAGAAATTAATCTAAGCAATATTGGATTTAATGGATTAAGTACTTAATGGGTTAAGTAGGAAACTTAACCCTAATCATCATTTTACGTAAAACCCTAATTTCACTTGGGCCTTAAGTTTGGCCTTGATGATTGGGTTGTTAAGGGGCTATCCAAAGTCAAGCAATTGGACTCGAATAATTTAATGGGCCTAGGGTAAGGCCCATGTAAGGGGTTTGGGCCTATTTTGGAAATTTGGACCATAGATGGGCCATAGTTTGGGCCTTAATGACTATATGATGTTGGACCTCAGAATAAGACCATGTATAGGATTGGGCCCAATTTGGAAAATTGGGCCATATTTTGGGCTTTGATTCCTTGTTGGCTTTGGGCCTATGGATTGTGCCTTGGGCTTAAATAAGCCAAGCCTAGGGTAATGTAGTAATTATCCAAGTATGTATTATGGTTATGTGTTGGGACCCAATTATTAATTGGGTGTTGTTTTGGTGTTGACAGTTCGGGAATCTGTCATCCAGCAGTTGTGGTGAAGTCTGCGGGACTTCAGCAATGTGGGGTTATGTCTACGGGACTTCAGCAGTGTGAGGTGAGTTACCTTCCAGTAGCGGTGGGTCTACGTCCACAATGTCGGCCCAGCAGTAGGAGTTGTATGTTAGATGATTGTCTTTGTGATATCATCTAGGTTTGCTACTACCTAATATGCTATATGCTGGCATAATATGTTATATGTGATAGTAGTAAAGTTCGGTTGTTAGGACTGAAGGGTAGGTCAGACACCCCAGATATGCCTGACAGTATGTGATGATATGTTTGTATGCTGGCAAGATATGTTATATGTGATAGTGGTAGTAGGAGGGGAATAGTCTGTTGGGTTTTGAGCATTCTAACACTCTAAGTGTACATGCAACCCTAAATACCTTGGATCTATGTTTTCTCTATTATACATGCAAATATGAACTTTCCAAGGTATTCATCTTAACTAGCATAATAACATTGATTCATATGAATATATTAAGTTAGAATTACATACCTCTTTGATGTAGAATGTCTTCATGAAGCTTGAGTGCCCGGTGCCCCAAGTGTGACACCTCAAATGGTTCACACAACACCAAATACACTTGGAATAGATTAGAGAGAAATCCACACTTCATGAAAATCAGCTAGCCCTTTCACACATACTCTAGTGCCGATTTTATCAACAATAAGATGCTTATATAGTTAGTGACAATTATAGTGAACCCTAATTGTCATGGCTTTCCATTTCCTTGGATCCATGGGTTCAAATATACCATGGAGCATCTTATGGGTTTTAGCTCAACTTGGCAATCCATGAAGCATTAGCCCACTATACAAGTATGGATGATTTACACAATCAACCCATATATTTAATTAGTCTTCTTTTGATCATTTAATTAATTCTAGATTAATTCTTGATCAATACTAATTAAATAATCTTATTAATATATTACAACTTATAATATATTAACCAACCTTAAGTATTATTTCTCTCATTTTAGTATATCCAAATGCATGATGCCATGCAACCCAAATGGACCAGCCGGGTCGGGTCAAGTCTTACCAATTATAGTTATGGACTTAGACATTAATCCAACAGTCTCCTACTTGGATAAGTCTAAAACTATTATTGCAAGTATGACTTCAAGAACCGACTGGCAATCGTAGCTCTCAAAAGATTCTGTCGAACTCTGACCTTGCCAATGATCTCTGACCTTTGTCAATGACTTGTCCATTAGATAAGGGATCATATATTCCTCCATTCCAGATATCATATGGACTGAGACATGGATTATAATCATTCTCTCTGTCCATTTGTTGTTTCTCGATTTCTGATTAATGACGCCTGACTAATTGAACAAATCAAATCAGTCCAGGTCTGGCCGAGCACTTACATTTTTCATCACCAAATCATCGAGAGGCCCACAGGTATCGGTTTTATCCCAAAGGTAAAAGGAATGGATAAACTTCGACTCGTATGGCTTGTTCTACTACTTGTTGAATCATACACAAAGGTACGTTTTATAACATCAAGTTACCAATGCGTTTTCGTGCAATCAATGTATAACCAACTCATAGTAACAACTCATATCTCTAGGTTTGAAGAATATAAGATATTATCGTCTCATGATCACTCGTGATAAAATCCATGAAGTGATTCAAATGAGCGTGGGTTGAATCCAATACTCAGAACTTATTAGCACTCATGAATGTTGTAGCACCTCTTGGCTATGTCCTATACCTTAGACATCTACAAACCCAATTCATGACAGCCTTGCCTTAATAACTACTTCCAACGTATTATCGACTATGGATGGTTTGAATAACTTAGTCATTCAGAACAATGACCTAGTTATTTTGGAAGTCAAAACATGCAAAGTGAAACACAATAATAATCGCATCCAGTATAGTTTCAAAACTTATGAATATAAATAAAACACCTTTTATTTATCACTATATGATTACACATTATTCATTGTATACTGTTTCAAATTATCAACTTTATACTTGAATTAAAACACTAGTTGTCCCATGCTCCAAGCATGTACACTATGTTTTCTAAACACTAGTCATGCCACACACTAAGTATGCATACTATGTTTTTCTATGATCTTTACTTTGTGAAATAGATCAATTGAACATAACTCTAATGATTCTCATTTCACAGTCCCAAATCCTTACTGTAAATGCAAGAATTCCAAATTCCTGCAACTTACCAAAATCTGTTAGATTTTAAACTTATATGCACTGATCCTCTTGTAATGATTATGCTCAAAGTCACAAAGACTTGTCAACAAACATTACAGAGTATTCCAATGGAGATCAATTCCATGGAGACGTCCTTATTGTATTAAGTTTTTCTAATCTTATACAGATTGAATAATTTCTAACTTTGAAACATTTCCATATTCCATTTTGACTATCACTTCTGAACAAGAGTTGCCTCCTTACAAATTTTGTCAATATGGTCCTTCCAGAATTAACACTATACTTCCAATTGTCCTTGAGAAACCAATCTTTGGTAAACCTTAGATTTTCCTCAACAATTGCTTAATCCTTTTAGTCATATCCAATTCTAGACCTTTTTTCCTTCTTAATGCCCCATGCATTTGGAAAATTTTAGAAATGATGAACATTATAGCACATGCAATCGATCCTATATCCGACGCATATGTGACACGATTCATGATGTCTCACATAAAGACATGATACTAGACCAGTCCTTTTTCTACAATATTTCTATTTGCCAAGTTCTCATAATTTCAGATTATGAAAAGGGATGTCGTAATCATAATCGAATTTTAGAACGCAAATAATAGACCCATATATAGAATTTCCTTATGTTGAGCCATTCCAACATGAAATCCATATGTATATATCCTTGACTAAATATGATTAAAACCTCAATCTAAGCGTTTAGATTTGAGATAAAGTATAATTTCCTCTCCCTTAATTATAGCAGAACAACTTTTTCCCAATTGAAACCTTTTGTTTTCTATAATTAACATTGCTAACTTGCAACCTTTATCATAATTATCAAGCTCCCACTAACATGATGATTATTAGCATAACACTTATGCTCCCACTAGCTTTGACATGTATTCAGAAATCAGCTGAACTTCTAGAAAAAACAATACTTTATTGACTTTCTTACCAAAGTTCAGATTTCTGATACTAGATTGCTTTGATAAAACTTTATCAATATCATACACCTTATCTTAGATAGCTCACAAGTGTATCTAAACAATTTTAAGAACTATGAAAAGGGATGTCGTAATCATAGTCTCGATTGTTTAGACCTTTGCCACTTCTCATAAGTCCATGTTAGTGTGCCGGTTAACCACACACACTCCACTAACGACTTTGAGAATGCAAATATCACAATTGCTATCTAGCTAAAATCTACTTAGTGAAAGTGTTTCCTCACCATCATTTTCATGAATCGGAGAGAAACCTTATGACCCTTAGATTTTATGGTGTATGTGTTCTTATCCATGTGAATTTGTCAAACCATAATCACAAGACTAGGTTAGTGACAAATCGTAACTCATATGGATTGAACTTGTGCAATCTTAACTTCTTGCCACCTGGCAGATCAAGGGCCTGTCATTGCTTCAAAGTAGCTATGCAAACAATTGAGAGCATGTAGAACTCAAATGTATAGCCAACTTAACTAGAATGGGCACAGAAATGTCAACAAGATAGGTTATAAACCTCTAGTTGTGTGCTAGTGATGAAATACAAGTTTTTATTCTTGATTACTTCTTGAAACCCTTTAAGGATTTTTTTAGACTCCCATTGTCTCCTTGACCTATAAGACTTTCTTGCCAAATGTTCAAGAGATAGTTCATATTCTTTATCAAGATAAACACTTCACACAATTGGCCTTAGTTGATCTTTGTTTTATCCAAAACATCACAAATTACCAATTTCAAATGTACAAGAGTAGAAAACTTTTACTCTTACATTTGACAAGTGTTTTTTAAACCTTCTTTAAGACATGTCACTCAAGTTACAATCTTAGAGTATAACTCTAAAAATTGTTTTTGGAACGAAGTATGAATCATCTTCTTGATTTAACCACTTCAACAATTCATAACTCCTCTTTTTAACTATCATAATGCACTTAGAGGATGAATTGTGATAAGGTCTCAAAATCATTAAGATTATCTTAAAACATGAAACTAAATTACTCTCCTATATTTTCAGATTTGAGAAACTTTTATCCTTCTGCCTAATTTGATTCTTCTTATTCGTGCTGTCATACATTGAAAATTTTCCAATGTTTCAGAACTATACTTAAGCTTGTAAGTATAATCATATTTACTAAACCTTAGTAAATCATGACGAATAGTCTTATCCATCTTTTGTGGTGGACTTTTACGAGTGCATAAGAAAGTGTACTTGATCCTTTAGTCCTTCTCTTGAGTCACATATACATGTGAATACGGAACTAGTCTTAATTTTCCAAAGTTGAAAATTCTCACACATCACACTCAACACCTTGTATGATTCCATGTTTCGGTCCAATTGAAACTTGGGTGATGAGAATATTTCCTTATTTGGTAAATTTATACACTACCACAAATGAAAGAATCAAATTCATATTTCCAATATTGCTATAAACATACAAACATCAAGTTTTCATGAATGTCATTGTAAGGAGATAAAAATAAAGTAAAACAAACTTTTATTTATTTTAAAATGCGGAAAAACTTTTTCCTTACAATGCAACTTGAAATGAAAAACTATGCTATTACATGTTTCATAGCAATCTATCATAACTCCTAAGAGTAGCTCAAGAATTAAATCTTCAACCAAGCGAAAGAAATCCATCTCCGCGATCAAATTCAGCATACTCTTTCTTAATGATCCTGCTAAATATCAAAATGCAACCGAGTCACATTTTGTATTAAGAATCATCAACTGGGAACTTAACAAAGTTAGATAGTGGACTTTACCTGAAGTAGAGTCAAACTTATTGACTTTACCAGCCTTATGATATTTCAGGTAAATTTGGTAGCTTCGCAATCAATGCCCTTTCCTTTTGGCAATAGAACCATATGGATCCTTTGGGAATGGTACATGGGATAATCTCAGACTTAGCCTTTCTCTTTACCATTTGGTCAACCAAGTTGACTATGGTCGATCCCTTTCCATTGGGAAGAGAATGTTTTTTCCGGATATCCCATGTCACCATTGTCAATGTCCATAAAGTTTTGGGAAGTCGATCTTCTAATCAAATTTGCTTTACTAGCCTTCCAAATCATTGTTGATTCAGCAGCACCAAGCAAATAGATAAGATCATTAAGGGTCTTGTCATAGTCTGTTGCACAGGAGTCCCAAAGGAACTCACTATGTGACTTAGAAAGTGAAAACTATGTCATTACATGTTTCCTAGCAATCTATCACAACTCCGAAGAGTAGCTCATGAATCCGATCTTCAATCAAGCGATAGAAATCTAACTTCATGGTCAGATTAAGCATATTCTTTCTTTAAGTTTCCTTCACTTTTCCTTTGATTCTTAAAACATCAAGATGTGACCCAGTCACATCAAGTAATAAGAATCTCAGAATAGAAACTTAATAGAGTTTGATAGTGGACTTTACCTAAAGTTGAGTAAAATTGATCTTTCAGGTAAATTTGGTAGCCTCACAACCAATGCCCTTTCCTTTTGGCAATAGAACCATATGGACCCTTTGGGAATGGTACATGGGATAATCTCAGACTTAGTCTTTCTCTTTACCATTTGGTCAACCGAGTTGACTATGGCCGATCCCTTTCCATTGGGAAGAGAATGTTTTTTCCGGATATCCCATGTCACCATTGTCAATGTCCATAAAGTTTTGGGAAGTCGATCTTCTAATCAAATTTGCTTTACTAGCCTTCCAAATCATTGTTGATTCAGCAGCACCAAGCAAATAGATAAGATCATTAAGGGTCTTGTCATAGTCTGTTGCACAGGAGTCCCAAAGGAACTCACTATGTGACTTAGAAAGTGATTGAACCACCAACTTTCTCAAGACTTTGACACCCAACTCTCTCGGCTTGTCAATATGTGACTTCATTTCCAAGATGCGACACACATAGACCTTGCTTGCTAATAGGGTTTGAGTAGGGATGAGCGTATGCGGGTACCCGCCTCATTTGGCGAGAACCGGAACCGGCGGTTCCTAAAAAGTTAGAACCGAAAAGGGAACCGGTCTAGGCAATTCTTCAATTTTTGGAACCAGTCCCGAAACCGACGGTTCCAGTTCCGGGAGCGGGTAACCAGGTTACATCAACTTTATTAAAAATTTTCAATAAAACCACAATTTATTTCGGTCGGAATCGAAAAAATTCGGAACAAAAACGGACAAAATCGGACCAATATTTTCTAAATCGGTCAAAATAGCGCACACATATATTCATACTATATATATATATATATATATATATATATATATATATATATATATATATATATATATATATATATACCGGTTCCGGCGGGTACCCAGCGGGTAGCGGTTTCTAAAAAATGAGAACCGGAGCCGAAACCGCTTAAGGCGGTTCCGTAACTTTAGGAACCGGAACCGGAACCGGTTAAGGCGGTTCCAGTTTCGGAACCGGCAGCTCCAAGGCGGTTTCGGTTCCGAAAGCGGGTACCCGGTTCCGATGCTCATCCCTAGGCTTGAGTGACCTTGAACTTGTGGGTAAAGGAGAATAATTAGAGGAGGTGGAGGAGGTGAAGTTTCAAGAGTCTTGGGAAGATCATAGATGTCTGAATTAACCATCTTTTGGGAGATATTCAAGATAGTTGATTTAAAGTACTTAATATAACACCCAATATGAAATATTAAGGCTAGGACCCAACACAATATTTTATAACTTGGAAGAGGGATGTCGTAATCCAAGCTATAGAATATTTGAAGGTAGGTGATGACGATTCACCAATTTCCACCATGAAAAACGAAATAAATTATTAGGTTTTTATTGGATTTGAAACTCCTAGTTATTTTGAGATTCATTGAACTGTTCAATAGCATGTTTCAATCTCGAGTGTGCCCTTCAGGTTTTGTGACTAGGATGCCGAGGATCACAATACAAGGTGTTAAGTAACCATGCAAATTACTTGGTACCCTTAAGTGTTTACCCCTCAATCGATGTGTCAGTTAACAACACACGCTCCATCGATACTATGATAAACATTAAGTTACCCTTTGCCTACCTTGTTAAATACGAGTTAGTGTGCCGGTTAACCACACACGCTCCACTAACCGACTTAAACAAAGTGCAAAGTGTAATTTCATGGATTAGCACCTTAGTCACATTTTCCTAAGTAACTAAGATTGGGTATTATTAAGAGTTTAGTTACTTAGTATTTATCATTAATACTTTTAATGAAGGGAGAATTATAGTCCTTGTCTTACCCGTTCGGCTAACGACCCTCTACCGGTCAAGGAAGCGGTGGGTGAGAGTGGACACCCATTAAACTGCCATCTTATAGGCAGTAACATTATACCCCCCTTATAGATCGGCTTCGTGAATGAGGCCTACTAACGGTAAGATTGACTTGCTCTTATACATACATAAATATATATATATATATATATATATATATATATATATATATATACATATATGTGTATATATATATATATATATATATTATTAACTTATAATATTATAAAGTATAATGGTTGAATTTTAACTTTTAAAATTATAAGGGCTTAACTTGGAACTAAAGTATTCATAAGAGAAAACTTTTCAAATTCCAAACTTGAGGGCAAGTTTTGAAAATATTCAAAACTAATTAATTTCATAACTTATGTGTTTAAAGTAGTTTTAATTAAAAAAACTCAACAAGTTCCATAACTTGAGGACAAGTGATGGAAGACTTTAAACTAAAGAATATAACTCTTCTTCTTTTATAACTTATGGAACTAATTAAGGTTACACATTTTTATTATTTAATGAAGTGACTCTTGAACCTCCATAACTTGAGGACAAGTTATGGAGTGATAAAACCATTTAATGAGGACAGGACTCTTCATTTTGTAACCTTTGCCAACTTTTATGAGTTTTAAGAAACTTAAATGTGACCTTTCATGTAACCTGATGACAAGTTACACAAACACATTTTAGAATCAACTCTTAGATTAAAATGGATTAAATACACGTAATCAATTAACTTTTTCTATTAATCTAAGCAACTCATATGAACAAAGATAATTCAAATCAAACTTTTTCATGTAATTAGCATAACACTTAAACTATTACAAAACATGAATCTATTGAGAATTATCTTTGAAATTGGATTAGTATGAACATTACCACATCAAAAATAGGTTTACAAGTCCGAAAATAGCTTTTGGTAGTGTTCCTATTCTAATTCCAACCAAAAAGCACGAAGATAAGCATTCTAGGAGACAAACTCGTCGAGTTCTTCATGGAACTCGTCGAGTTCATGCTCTAATACATGAACACGTTGAGTTTTCCTCTAGAACTCATCGAGTTTCAGGTCCTGACAAATTCTTGGCTTCAAAAAATTAGTTTGCATCAAGTATAATCGAAAACAGCCCTAGGCTCTGATACCACTGTTAGGTTTTGAGCATTCTAACACTCCTAAGTGTACATGCAACCCTAAATACCTTGGATCTATGTTTTCTCTATTATACATGCAAATATGAACTTTCCCAGGTATTCATCCTAACTAGCATAATAACATTGATTCGTATGAATATATTAAGTTAGAATTACATACCTCTTTGATGTAGAACGTCTTCATGAAGCTTGAGTGCCTAGTTCCCAAAGTGTGACACCTCAAATGGTTCACACAACACCAAATACACTTGGAATAGATTAGAGAGAAATCCACACTTCATGAAAATCAGCTAGCCCTTTCACACATACTCTAGTGCTGATTTTGTCAACAATAAGATGCTTATATAGTTAGTGACAATTATGGTGAACCCTAATTGTCATGGATTTCCATTTCCTTGGATCCATGGGTTCAAATATACCATGGATCATCTTATGGGTTTTAGCCCAACTTGTCAATCCATGAAGCATTAGTCCACTATACAAGTATGGATGATTTACACAATCAAACCATATATTTAATTAGTCTTCTTTTGATCATTTAATTAATTCTAGATTAGTTCTTGATCAATACTAATTAAATAATCTTATTAATATATTAGCACTTATAATATATTAACCAACCTTAAGTGTTATTTCTCTCATTTTAGTCTATCCAAATACATGATGCCATGTAACCCAAATGGACCATGTCGGGTCGGGTCAAGACTTACCAATTATAGGTATGGACTTTGACATTAATCTAACATAGTCTCTAAGTTTGGTTGTTAGGACCGAAGGGCAGTTCGGACACCCCATACATGTCTGATAGTATGTTTATGTTATGATATATGTGATAGTACCAGTAGGGGGTGGAATAGTCCCCGACGGTCGGTTGTTAGAACCGACGGGTAGGTCAGCACCCTAGAATGGCTTGACACGGGTAGGTCCGCACCCCAAAAAGGTCATACCGGGTAGGTCGGGAACCCCATAATTGCCCGACAGTATGTATGCTATGTGATTGTATGGTATGTGGAATGATGGGGGAGCTCACTAAGCTTTGTGCTTATAGTTTTCAGTTTTTGTTTTAGGAACTTCGTTTTTGAAGGAAAAGAGCCAGCTTGATCGCAGCGCATCACACTATGGTTTTCTGCACACGAGATCTTTGGGATTACACTCTGATATTGTTTTATGATAACATGTTTTGATTATTTCTACTTTGGTTTTGACATGACATGATATTATGGATGTGTTGGGTTTATAATAATGTATTTAAAAATGAAATTTTTGGCCTGTATTTTTTGGATTTTACAAGTTGGTATCGGAGCCTTGGTTTGAGGGATTCGGGCACACTCTCGGGTGTGTCTGAACTCAAACTAAGGACTTGGTATGAAATTTTTCCAAAGTAAAACCCTTTTATAAAAAGAAGTGAAAAGATTTTGAGAAAGGAACAGAACTTTGAAAGGAATAAAGTGTTTGATGCGTGCAATCAGCCGAGCTCAAGTAAGTTTTCCCCAAGATACTCATACATGTTATATTATGGTATGATATGATATGATTATGAGAATTGCATGTTAGATTAGGGCTAAGGATCTAGGGAAGATACCTTATATGCCTATTGTATGTGCTTGTAGACTTGCATGTTAGTACTGACCAGTCAGTAATAGGATAGCCTGTTTAGGTTATGCCTGATTGTATGAGCCTTTGAATTGCATGTACAGATTCCTGATTATAGGATAGAATGATTTTATTGGAATATGATGGTTAGATTTTCCATTGTCTGAATGCTGCTTGCTTTGTGCTTTGTGGGACTCTTAGTAATGTAAGTTAGCTACTAAGTGAATATGCTAAGTCACATGGGACACAAGCCGGATAATCTCAGAGTGATGGACTAGACCCTATTGCACAACTCATGTCTGAGTCCAACCATTCTAGGGATGAATCTTTTACTTGAAGGATTATCTGATCTCTATTGCATGTGGCTATATTCATGAGGCAGCTATTTGACATTAGTGGGAAGTCTTTCAGCCGTTGAGGACTGGGTGAGTACGGAAACCTAGGGAAGAATAGGATATACTTCAGTGAGTTAGTAGTGAGGCTTAGTTAGATCTGGGTGTACCAATTGAGGAAGTGAATTGGAGGATCCGGGAGGGTTGTAGAGGAAAGTATGGATAGGTGAGGAAGGTAGTATTGGGCCCGTATTACTAAAAGCACAGGATCCATACCCGAATTGGTGAGAGTCTTGGAGAATTTGAGAAGCTTCAGGGAAGAGTTTGTGACCCAGTTTAGGGATAGAGGATGTTCCAGTTGTTGCAGCTTAGCCATTGGCAAGTGAGTTAGTAAGCGTGGCAGGGTGTCAAACCCTAAAGGATATGATTTCCAGGAAGTTGCAGATGCGAGATCGATTTGGAGCACCCTGGAAAGAGAGGGTTGTGCCAGGTGCGTATAGTAGAGGGTCCCAGGAAGAGACCGATGACTTCTGATCATCGGGTGAAAGGCCAGCAGGGTCGGAGTCAGTACAGCATGTACAGGAAAGTGCACAAGGGAGTTTGTCACTCCAAGGGTTTAGGCTGCTACGGCAGTTGAGGGTGATCAGTATTCCTCCAGATGTTGCGGGTATGTCGTCTTCTACTGCTGCAAGAATGAAAGTGGGAATAAGGATTCGTCAGCCAGAGTGAAGACTAGAGCCTCTAGTTATCAGCATGGGAGGTGGATTGAGGTGTCAGACTGGACTAGATTTCAGGAGTACTCATCAAGATTTCTGAGTATGGGTGATATTAAAGTTTAACAGGTGATTAATCGCTGGTATTGGTAAGCACAAGTTGTCGTCAGTGGGATACTAGAAAGCGAGAAGGATTGGGAATCCCTCAATTCTCGCATGCCGAGAAGACTTAGTTGAATCTAAGTGGGGGAGAGACTTTTTATAAAGTTCTCCAAATGTGAGTTCTGGTTGCGCGGGGTGCGATCCCTTGCGCACCTTGTCAACCAGAAGGCTATTCCAGTTGATCCGGCCAAGATAGAGGCCGTGATGCAGTGGGAGATTCCGAGGTCTCCATATAAGATTCGGAGTTCCCTGGGTCTAGTGGTTTATTACGGAAGATTTATACAAGAATTCTTCGAGATTAAGGTTCATTTTGACTCGACCGACCAAGAAATCGGTGTCCTTTTGCTGGGGGGGGGCTGAGCAGCAAGCAGCCTTCGAGACTCTCAGACAACGGTTGTGCGAGACACTGATTCTAACCCTGCCAGAGGGTGTAGATGATTTCGTGGTTTACTGTGACGCTTTGATCACGGGCATAGGTACGGTACTGATATAGCGGGGTCACGTGATAGCAGGTTTCGGGAACCAGTTTAGAGTTCCGGTTAGGACTCTAGTTCAGTGATGTGTTAGGTCAAGTGCGTGTTCGACCCGGTTTGGAAAGTGTTGTAAGACTACGGGGGTTGTCGTAGCATTCACTAGTAGTCAGATAGCATGGAAAGTTATGTAAGACTACGGGGGTAGCCATAGCATTCACTAGTGGCCAGTTAGTATGGAAAGTGTTGTAAGACTGCGGGGGTAGCCGTAGCATTCACTAGTGGTCAGTTAGCATGGGAAGTGTTGTAAGACTACGAGGGTAGCTGTAGCATTCACTAGTGGTCAGATAGCGCTAGAGTGTCGTGAGACTGCGGATAGCCGTAACATTCACTAGGTTGGTAGATAGCTTGAGCGTGTTGTTAGAATACGGAAGGAACAATAATACACACCAGTTCGGGTGTAGTAATGAAGATATGGAAATCCACGGTTAGGATTTCGGAATTACCCAAAGGGATTAGATCTGGTTGAGCCAGTGATAAGACTATAGGAACGTCCTTATAGTTATGGATCAGAGAAGCAATGGACTGCCTAGCTTCATATATGATATAAGGCTACCGTTGGTCATGGAGCCCTCACTTTTAGCCTTGGATTCGGTAACGTCAGGATTCGATGCATGGACTCGATCGGTTGGATCAGGAGGTTGTTAGATCCACAATTGCATGATAACTACTGGCAACTAGTTCCAGAGAAGGATTTCGTTCAGAAGTCGACTAAGTAGGGAGCCCTTTGGCTCCGCAGCCGGGCCGGAACCTGCTGTTTTAGATGATTCGGAACGGATTGAGATCAGGGAGGTCTAGTTAGATTTTGGAAAGCAGCCATGTGGCAACATGCTGCTTCAGGCAGTTCAGTGTTAGGGTAGTTTCTGCGTTTGGGCAGTGTTAGTATTTGTGTTTTAGGTTGCAAGTACGGACGGAATAACTGGTTTATTGGGGAGTGACAAGTCACCCACAACGGGATTAGCTGAGCCTTGGCTAAGTGTAAGTGATCTGCAGAGTTAATCAGGTCTGTAATCCTGTTTTATAGTAGGAAACTTGAGGTATCAGAAGTTAAGTAGTTAGCTGAGGGATAAACATACTAGATTCAACATAAATGATTTAGTATGAGTGGTCTGTCCGGGATTCAGACCATCACGATACAGCAGATTTCGGGCAGAGTACATGTGGTCTTGTTGGAAGGAATTCGTCACTTCCAGATTTTAGGGCCTTATGAGGAATGGTCATGGCTACCCTGGGAAGGCTAGGGTGTGCCCAGGTCGGTGACCATGCTACAAGAGTGGTTGGAAGAGTAAGGAACAATTTCGTGGACGAAATCTAATTTAAGTAGGGAGAGTTGTAACACCCTGTTTATTTATTAGATAAATAAATAAATTAATTAATGAACGAATAGTAGCCCTAAAATATACAATTGGAAGCTTAGATGGTTAAATGGTAAATTTCAGACTCAATTTGTAAAGAGGGTTGAAGGCCGGGGATAAAAAGGTAATTGTTGGATTTATTTTGCAAAAGATTCTCAAGTGAAGGGCCGTTTGGTAAAAGATAGACCTGAATTGTTATGCGTTTTGATGCTGGGGGATGAAAGGGAAAAATTAGGGGTTATCTTTTTAAGTATTGCTGAAAGCAGAGGCCATAAGCGTCATTATGGCAGAAGTTGGAATGAGACGGGAGTATATAGCTATCACCACCCCGTCTAACCCTAACCCTAAGAAGCACTATCATCATCCTCTTTCTCACCGGCCGCCACCATCTTCTTCTTCCGGTTAGCCATGGTTGCCAAAATGGTCGTCGCCCCTAGCTGAAGACGTTTCCATCGGTGAGACCTGTCCACCATCCAACGTTGGCGTCACTCCAATCGCCAGTGAGGATCGCGAAATCTCTCCGCCACTGCTCCCGCTGCTTCGCTTTGTGGGTTTCGCACCGCCAATCTCCTTCCGACGTCGCATCGCTACTGCCGTTCCGAGCAATTGTTTCCTGTTCTCCGGTGGCCATTTGTCACACCATTTTCCTGTTGCATCCCAAACCACTGTGGTGCCGCCTTCATGAGTTGCTGCTGTCATAGCCACCCACCACCGATGGGTGTTGGGTTCGTTTCCGAGTAAGGGATGTCGGTGTCGTCGCTGATGCCGCTAGAGTGTCGCCTGCCGTCGCTGCCTTACCTCGTCACCACCAGCCACCATGGGTGATTGCTGTGAGTCGTGTGGGCGTGTGTTCTGCTTCAAATCCGTGTTGTGTGTGGGTGTTATTTCATGTTGGTGGTGTTGATTTGGCCAGAATCCACGAGAACAACCACCATCACCACTGTAAGGTGGTGGCTGCCGCCATGCGCCATCACCGGCCACCATTAGGTTGCTGTGTATGTGTGTGTTTTTAATTAGATTAGTATGTGTGAGTGTGTTAATCGGATTGGCATTTTAAATTGTAACAAAAATGGAATAATACAAAATCTCAAACCACCACCGTAGGGTGGTGGCAAGAGTGGCAGTGTGCTTTGCCTCGTTGTGTTGATTCGTTTGGGGTGCTTGAAACCCTAATGGGCTCAAGCAAACCCTAACGGGCCTTGTAAGCCCTAATGGACCCTAATTGACTCAATAAAACCCTAATGGGCTTAATGACAATCTAGTGGGCCTAATAGGCCCAATAAAGCCCTAATAAACCGAAGAGCCCAACAAATAAATAAATGGACTAGTATTTGGGTTGGATACCCTAATTAGGGTTTGGAAAACCTAATGCTAATAAAATCCTAATTTTGAGAATGTATCGGGACGCACGAAAATTATTTAATAACTTGAGATATTAAATAATAATCATTGGCAGAAATTAATCTAAGCAATATTGGACTTAATGGATTAAGTCCTTAGTGGATTAAGTCCCTAATGGTTTAAGTAGGAAACTTAACCCTAATCATCATTTTACGTAAAACCCTAATTTCACTTGGGCCTTAAGTTGGGCCTTTTTAGTGGGCCTTGATGATTAGGTTATTAATGGGTCGTCCAAGGTCAAGAAATTGGGCTCGAATAATTTAATGGGCCTAGGGTCAGGCCCATGTAAGGGGTTTGGGCCCAATTTGGAAAATTGGGCCATAGATGGGCCATAGTTTGGGCCTTAATGACTATATGATTTTGGACCTCAGAATAAGACCTTGTATAGGCTTGGGCCCAATTTGGAAAATTAGGCCATATGTTGGGCGTTGATTCCTTGTTGGCTTTGGGCCTATGGATTGGGCCTTGAGCTTAAATAAGCTAAGCCTGGGGTAATGTAGTAATTATCCAAGTATGTATTATGGTTATGTGTTGTGACCCAATTATTCATTGGGTGTTGTTTTGGTGTTGACAGTTCGGGAATCTATCATCCAACAGCTGGGGTGAAGTCTACGGGACTTCAGCAATGTGGGGTTATGTCTACGGGAGTTCAGCAGTGTGAGGTGAGTTACCTTCCAGTAGCGGTAGGTCTACGGCCACAATGTCGGCCCACCAGTAGGAGTTGTATGTTAGAGGATTGTCTTGGTGATATCATCTAGGTTTGCTACTACCTGATGTGTTATATGCTGGCAAGATATGTTATATGTGATAGTAGTAGAGTTCGGTTGTTAGGACCGAAGGGTAGGTCAGACACGCCAAATATGTATGATAGTATGTGATGATATGTTTGTATGCTGGCATGATATGTTATATGTGATTGTGGTAGTAAGAGGGGAATAGTCCCCAAGTTCGGTTGTTAGGACCGAAGGGCAGTTCGGACACCCCAAACATGTCTGATAGCATGTTTTATGTTATGATATATATGATAGTAGCAGTAGGGGATGGAATAGTCCCCGAGGGTCGGATGTTAGGACCGACATGTAAGTCAGCACCCCAGAATGGCTTGACGCGGGTAGGTCGGCATCCCAGAATGGTCATACCGAGTAGGTCGGGTACCGCATAATTGCCCGACAGTATGTATGCTATGTGATTGTATGATATGTGGAATGATGGGGGAACTTTATAAGCTTTGTGCTTACAGTTTTCAGTTTTGGTTTCAGGAACTTCGTTTTTGAAGGAAAGGAGACGACTTGATCGCAGTGCATCAAACTGTGGTTTTCCGCACACGAGATCTTTGAGATTACACTCTGATATTGTTTTATGACAATATGTTTTGATTATTTCTACTTAGGTTTTGACATGGAATTATAATTTGGATGTTTTATTATATTGTTGGTTTTATAATAATGTATTTAAAAAGGAAATTTTTGGGATGTTACAGCAATCTACCAACATTTGAACATGAACTCGACGAGTTGTTCATACAACTCGGCGAGTCATAAACTGGACATGTTCTTATGAAGAAGATGAACTCGCCGAGTTCAAGGAAGAACTTGGCGAGTCAGATGAAGATGGTCCCGATAGTTGAAGGAAGAAGAACCCGTCAAGTTCTTGCTAGACTCGAGGAGCGGAGTCGGGGTTGTTTCGGATTAGTGGAGTATGGACTCGGCGAGTTGGCGGGCCAACTCGGCGAGTCAGGTCAACTGGATGTTGACTTTGACTGGTTATGGTATTGACCCTGGTTAGGGTTGCATGGTCTATTTGATGACTTGAGGATTGTCGTGTAGGGATTGAGGAGTCAAGGAGAGTCGATCTTCACACAGAGGACGATTCAGACACTACACGACATCGAGGTGAGTTACCTTCCCGTAGGGGTGGGTCTAAGGCCATAATACCGACCCACCAACATGAGTATTTAGTAGATAATCGTCTTTGTGATAATTATCTTGGTTTGGTTATGTTATTTGGTCATGAGATATGCCTGCGTGATATGATATATGTGTTAGTGGTAGTGACAGGGAATAATATTCCCTGGCATTGGTCGTTAGAACCAAGGGGTAGGTCAGTACCCCGTTATGCCTGATTGTATGTTTATATCTTGCTATTGTGTGCTAGTGGTTGGGGGTGAAATAGTCCCCAGTTACCGGTTGAAAGATACCGATGGCAGTTACCGGTTGAAAGATACTGATGACGGTTATGGGTTGAAAGATACCGATGATAGTTACCGGTTGAAAGATATTGATGACAGTTACCGGTTGAAAGATACCGATGATATTATATGCTATGCGGTATGATGTGGGAACTCACTAAGCTTTGTGCTTACATTTTTTTGATTTTGGTTTCAGGTACCTCTTCGTTGAAGGGGAAGAAGCCGACGATGTAGCAACGCATCACACACACATCGTTTCCGCTTTGGGTTTCTGGGATTGTACTCTGATTTTTCATTACTTTTGATGTTATGGTTTTGAGACATGGCACTACGATTATATGTATTGACATAATTTTGGCAATGTCTTGATATGTTATTTTATAAACCACTTGATTAAAAATGATATTTTTGGCCTTGATTTTTGGGATGTTACATTATTGTTTGTGGTGCACTTGTAGCTTCTTCAACATCTTAATGCTTAATCCTTGGAAAGGAAACCCATGGTCATTTTATGTGTACAGTTATAGATTTCGATACAACAGTTAGGAGTGCTTTATAAGATATGTATAGGAATTTTGTAGGCTTTATAGGTTATGAGAAAACATGTAAAGCGGAAATCTCAACACTTAAGTTCACATGTAACTTATAAATGATATATGCTTTCTCTAATTGATAACAACATACTTTGAACTTCAAGAACCCTAAAGGAACTCTATGGAAATCAAAATTCATGAATTAGGATTTACATACTTTAAGATTTATTATAGCAAATAAATCTTTGATCATTTCCTCTATGTCTTTAGAAAGCAAGCATCAAAAGTATGATGCCTTTAATGACTCACACCTAAAACAAAGGAGATAGAGAGTGTGTGTGTGTATGTAAAATCCCAAAATTCAAGGCCAAAAATTTCATTTTTAAATAAGTTATTATAAAACCATAAGTATAAAACATCCATAATAACATCTCATGTCAAAACCAAAGTGTCAATAATCAAAACATGTTATCATAAAACAATATTAGAGTGCAATCCCAAAGATCTCAAGTGCGGAAAACATAATGTGATGCACTGCGATCGAGCCGACTCCTTTCCTTTGAAAATAAAGTACCTGAAACCAAAACTAAAAACCGTAAGCACGAAGCTTAGTGAGTTCCCCAAATACCACATACCATACATATCAACATACTGCCTAGCATATATGGGTGCTGGCCTACCCTTTCGGTCTCTTTCAACTGGATACTATCTAGCATATAAAAACATACTCGCATACTGTCATACATAACCATGAGCCATACATATATCATAATCAGTAAATGTAACATCCGGATTTCCAGGTATGATAAAATGAGTATTTAATTTCGAAGTTATGAGAAGTAACTCGACGAGTTGGCGTCTTAACTCGTCGAGTAGGATCGCGGCTTGGTGACGTGGAAAATGAATGGTCTCGACGAGTCGGCAAGCGGACTCGCCGACTCAGCGCTGTTAACAGAAACCCTTATTATCTCGGGCCTGGGCCTATTTAAAGGCACTTATAGCCTCCTTGGACCCTTCCCATCAGTGTCTTCGTCGATTGAGAGAAACCCTAGGGTTATTTATGAGCTAAAGAGGAGAGAGAGGCTAATTGGAGGTCATTTCTTTGAGAAGAAGGTCAAGGGTGTTGCAAGGATCTCAGAGGAGAGTTGGTGGATCAGTTTCATCTTCATTTTCAAGCTTCAGATCTAGTACAGGCTCTTGTCTCCATGGTGTTTGAGTAGATTTCCCTTGGTGGCTAAGTTAAGGCTTGTATCACCTTAATGATGGGGTTTTGGGTGCATCCAAAACCTTTTTCGAGTTATTTTGTAGATCTGGACCTTGTGAGGTCCAGAGGACCTGAAAGTAGACGGCCATGAAGGAGTAACCTTGGAGCTTTGAAGCTATGAAGCTTCAATGGAGTCATAATGATGTATAGAGCAAAATACACCATGCATGAGCCTCAAGTTCAAACCTTTACGTGACTTTTAGGTGCTAGAAGGCCAGATCTATACGTTAGAGAAACAGATCTGACCTTATAAGGTCGAATGAGTGTTGCCATGGAAGAAACTCTTTGAGTCCATAAGGGAACTCGACGAGTCGGATCGGGTTTCCCCGCGATTCATGACCAGTCGTAACCCGTCGAGTGGAAGGTTCACATGACGAGTCGAGTGAGGCATTAGAAGGATCCAGAGGACACGCTTGGACTCGCCGAGTCACCCATGTGCACTCGATGAGTCTGGTCAAATTTTGACCAATGACTAGAGTTGACTTCAGTTAACCTTGGGGTTTTGGTTAAGTTAGTTCAAGAGAGGTTAGAGAAGGGTAGAATGGTCTTCTACTGTAACACCCGCAAATCCGGGCTAGTCAAATTAGAGGCAATAGGGGTCGAAAACGACTTTTCAAGAAAATATTATTTAGAATAAATGATCTTAACCAAGTTGTAGAATATGTCACAAGGTTTCCGTACATATAAAGAACGCCGAAATCCGAGTTATAACGAAGAAGTTATGACCCGTCGAAGTTTCGCGTCGGAACCGGCACGGCACCGGGAAGCGTAAATAGTGAATTTACGATAGAGTGAGATTTAGCCTTAGTGATCTAAACTAAAGTCGTAGAATATGTTAAACCGAGAAAATCCATAAAAAGAACGCCCAAATCTGACTTCGTATGAAGAAGTTATGATTTTTCTAAGATTCGGCTTAGCAGTGCACGACCCTAAACTCGAATTTTAGTTCGAGTGGTTTTTGGCTTACGCGACCTAAATGAGAGTTGAATATCTCATTTATAGGAACTCAACAGTAAAAAGATAGACGGAAACGGAGTCCGTATGAAGAAGTTACGAATTCTTCGCGGTCATTTAACAGTCTAAATGCCCCTATTGTTAAATTTAAGATCGATCGAGAATAGCTGACAGAGTCTAAACGAAAGTTGTAGATCTTGATTTTACCTACGCGTGGATATAAAGAACGTCAAAAACAGAGCTCATATGCGAAAGTTACGGGGTTTAGAAGTCGGCAGGGTGCTGCTGCAAAAGGGGTGACGTGGCTGAATATGGGCCAAGGCTTTCTCCCCAAGGAAAGCCATCAGATGATGACACGTGGCACCAACTCGGCGAGTTCGTCAGGATTTCACCCTATAAATAGAAGTGCCGGGTTTCTCTCATTTCTCACACCTTTCCCCACTTCTTTCTCTCTCTACACTCTCTCTCTCTAGCCTACCTTAAGCCCCCTAAAGCCTAGGTAAACCCCCTATCACCCGAAGGAAGCCCCGAGGCTCCCGGAGTCCCGAGAAAAAAGAGCCTTTCGGTTTCGAAACGCTGCTCCAATTAAGTTCCGTTTTTCGATAAAATTCGTTGTAAGTGTGCTACGCTTACGTAATTTTTAATATAGCTTTCAAATAATTATAGGAATGTTATTTGGTCCCTAAAATAATTATTTGGGCTATTATTATGAGTTATATTGAGTGTTATTAACGCTTAATAGTAGTCAGACTAATTAATTTGTTGCGGTTATCGTTAGACTAAACCCTAGTGGTATTGGTACTAGGTTTTATCGAATAAAAATCGTTTTGAGAGTATCAAAGCGCTGTCCGAGTGCTGAGTCGTCACCTTTCAAGTGAGTGCATGGTCCCCTTCAACGTACACATAGATATGAAGTATTTTATATAAACTACGTGCTATGTGTGCTTATTGTCTGAATACTTGCTGTCTATGCTGGATGAACGTTTTATACATGTTTTAAATGATTTAAACTGTATACGTATTTTATATATACGAATATGTTGGGTATGATATGGGTAGATGAACGATGAGAGATATAAGATGATGAGAGTATACATTGGCAGCTATAGACTTAGTGCCTATGGGACGAACACCGGTAGCTATGGACTTAGTACCTGTTAGACGCTGGTAGCTATGGGTTTAGTACCTGTTAGGAACTGGTAGCTATGGATTTAGTAACTGTTAGGAACTGGTAGCTACGGATTTAGTACTTGTTAGACGCTGGTAGCTATGGATTTAGTACCTGTTAGGAACTGGTAGCTATGGATTTAGTACCTATTAGGAACTGGTAGCTATGGATTTAGTACCTGTTAGGAACTGGTAGCTATGGATTTAGTACCTATTAGGAACTGGTAGCTATGAATTTAGTACTTGTTAGACGCTGGTAGCTATGGATTTAGTACATGTTAGGATCTGGTAGCTACGGATTTAGTACCTGTTAGGAACTGGTAGCTATGGATTTAGTATGTGTTAGGAACTGGTAGCTATGGATTTAGTACGTGTTAGGAACTGGTAGCTATGGATTTAGTACTTGTTAGGAACTGGTAGCTATGGACTTAGTACCTGTTAGGAATTGGTGGCTATGGACTTAGTACCTATTAGATAAACACTGGTAGCTATGGATTTAGTACCCGATGAGTAGACTATAACAGCTATGGATTTAGTGCCATTCCTATAACCCTGGAAGTAAGGGACTTCGGAATAAACGAGTGCAGGATAGATGACTCTTAGGTTAAATCCTTAAGAGCAAAGAAGTTAATGGGGATGGGTAATTGGGTTGATTGTTTGATTGTTTAAACATAATAATTATATTATTGTGGGTTGAAAACCCTATGTACTCACCAGGTTTCCCAACCTGACCCACTTAGTTTATTTATATCACAGGTGACGATATGAAGTGACATTACACTGAGAGATTTAAAGAGATGTAGATCACTAGTGTAAATAATTGTAAGTTCTGTTTATGCTTATGTTTCTGTATTAACGATGACATCCCAAACGTTTTAAAATGAAATAAATACGTTTCTTCGAAAATATTTTAATAACGTATTTACCATGTTTTTCTGGGAGCAAATTCCGCAACATTTTTATGAAATGAAGTACTCTGATTATTATAAAGCATAAATAAAATCGGTCTTTTCTGGACGTGAAAATTGGGGATGTCACAGTTGGTATCAGAGCATTAGTTTAAGCGAACTAGGAATATGGATTTATTTCTAGACTTAAACTTAGAATTCTAAGCGATGATTGTGAGGTGTGAGCACTAGCTTATTTTAGGAATTATGCCTAAAATGCTTTTATGTGCTAAATGATTTATGATATGCGTTATAAAATCGGATCTATGGTCTGTTGCCGACCGGATCTGGAAACCTTATGTGTTTAGGATTCTAAGCGTATGACTACGATATTAGAACTAGCATGTAAACGTTTCTGGGTGATAAGGAGATTTATACGTTTATCGTGATTAAAGCTTTCTTATCTTAAATTCTCGCTTGGTACACCGAACGTCTGCTTGGGCGTACGAAAGGTCACGGTGGAGACACGTAGGGAATTAAGTAAATGGAATGAAAAGGCTTATGATAGTGAATGACACCTATCGTAAGATATAGTAAGAGTGGTATCTTGCCTTTTGAAAGTCTTATAAGATAATAGTACGTTTAGAGGAGTATGGTACGTCTGAAGTACACCTTCGATTGGCAGGATGATGGAACGATTGGTGAAATTATTGAAGTTGTCTCATCGTCTGGTATTTCCATCACCAATCAAGTTGAAGTAGAGTTGATGATTGAAGATTGAGCAAAGTCCTAGTAGAGTCTAGGGAAATTGTTTATGATTATTTGGACACATTCGTATGTGTTAAATTGTTTTGTGACTTTCTTGTATGGTGACTTGGTCGACTACGGGACAATACTTGGGACGAATATGAGTAGGTGTGAAAGGTAGTAGATGCATATACTACCGGGAGCACAGGACTCACGCTTGGATCAGGGAAAGTCACAAGGTTACCAAGAAGATAGTAAATGATTTTGTTTTATTCAAGTATGTCGTTACCATTGTTTCGGTAATGACTAAGAAGATTGTTGATATTCCGAACCTAGTGGTCATATCGAATCGAGTCCGACTACGATGAGTATGTTGCGTGGTTCAGAGAACCAAGTTCGATGTAGCGTCCGACTTAAACCAAACGGTTGAAATCAAAGCGATCAATAGAAGTATCGCGCTCGTTGTTAAAGAAGTTGGTAGCTAGAAATGCCTAATGTTAGAGTGTGATTATATCACATTAGAACATGAAGGAAGGCATAGTCTGTTTTAGAATTTAACTCTAAAGAGACCTAAGTCTAAGTGTTGCAACATACGATGATAGGTCATTAGAATATGACACATCAATCCATAGTAGTAATAAAAGAACTCATCTCAAGTTCGTATCCAGTAAGGATCGAGATTGTGACTTGAAGGTCATAATTGGGAGTCTAGCCTGAGGTAGAGAGCAGGTGCACGATCGAGTACTGTTACAGTCAATGAGTTTAAGAGATAGACTTGAAGGATTATAGAAGTTATAATTATTACCTAGGATGAAGATATGACGTATGGAGTCATTATACGATCCCTGTTTCGTTGATGATTCCGGGACGTAATCATCCTAAGGGGGAGATAATTGTAACACCCGCAAATCCGGGCTAGTCAAATTAGAGGCAATAGGGGTCGAAAACGACTTTTCTAGAAAATATTATTTAGAATAAATGATCTTAACCAAGTTGTAGAATATGTCACAAGGTTTCCGTACATATAAAGAACGCCGAAATCTGAGTTATAACGAAGAAGTTATGACCCGTCGAAGTTTCGCGTCGGAACCGACACGTCACCGGGAAGCGTAAATAGTGAATTTACGATAGAGCGAGATTTAGCCTTAGTAATCTAAGCGAAAGTCGTAGAATATGTTAAACTGAGAAAATCCATAAAAAGAACGCCCAAGTCTGACTTCGTATGAAGAAGTTATGATTTTTCTAAGATTCGGCTTAGCAGTGCACGACCCGAAACTCGAATTTTAGTTCGAGTGGTTTTTGGCTTACGCGACCTAAATGAGAGTTGAATATCTCATTTATAGGAACTCAACAGTAAAAAGATAGACGGAAACGGAGTCCGTATGAAGAAGTTACGAATTCTTCGCGGTCATTTAACAGTCTAAATGCCCCTATTGTTAAATTTAAGATCGATCGAGAATAGCTGACAGAGTCTAAACGAAAGTTGTAGATCTTGATTTTACCTACGCGTTGATATAAAGAACGTCGAAAACAGAGCTCATATGCGAAAGTTACGGGGTTTAGAAGTCGGCAGGGTGCTGTTGCAAAAGGGGTGACGTGGCTGAATATGGGCCAAGGCTTTCTCCCCAAGGAAAGCCATCAGATGATGACACGTGGCACCAACTCGGCGAGTAGGTCCTCCTACTCGGTGAGTTCGTCAGAATTTCACCCTATAAATAGAAGTGTCGGGTTTCTCTCATTTCTCACACCTTTCCCCACTTCTTTCTCTCTCTACACTCTCTCTCTAGCCTACCTTAAGCCCCCTAAAGCCTAGGTAAACCCCCTAGCACCCAAAGGAAGCCCCGAGGCTCCCGGAGTCCCGAGAAAAAAGAGCCTTTGGGTTTCGAAACGCTGCTCCAATTAAGTTCCGATTTTCGATAAAATTCGCTGTAAGTGTGCTACGCTTACGTAATTTTTAATATAGCTTTCAAATAATTATAGGAATGTTATTAGGTCCCTAAAATAATTATTTGAGCTATTATTATGAGTTATATTGAGTGTTATTAATGTTGGATTAGTGTCTAAGTCCATAACTATTTTGGTATATACTTGACCCGATGGTGCATGGTCCTTTTGGGTTGCCTTCACCAAAGCAACTTGATTGGAGAAATAAATAGAGAGAGAGGTTATTATGATTTATTAATATGTTATAAGAATAATATATTAAAGGAGAAATCATATTTGTTTAATTAATATTGGTCAATAATTAATTAAGAATTAATTTTGTGATCAAGTGTAATTAATTAAACTAGAGGGGCTGAATTGTAATTATGTGATAGTTACAAAATAAGGTAAGTATTATCTTATATATATGGTGAACGAATTTGAGGTGTAAATCCCTTAGAATTCGAGTATGATAAGGATTCAAGGATTATCTTATTGGTTGCTTAATGGATAATCAACTAGATAAGGATAATGACTGAAACTCTATCTCTACACCTATATAAACACCCCTAGGGTCATGAATTCGTGTATCCCTTCCCAAGAAGTCCTAAATACGAATTTTAACCTCCCTCCTCTCTCTATATACCTTCTCCACTTGCTTATGGTGTTTGTAAGCCATTAGAGGAGTGACACTTGTGACTCTCTGCTTTCCAAGGTCAATTCAAGGAGGAATTGGATTGTTATTGCTATATAACAATCAAGGTATGTTCTTAAACCTATTTACATGTGAATTCTGATTTCCATATGCTAGAATTAGGGTTTATAGTCTTGGATTCAAAGTATGTACAATAGAGAAACCTAGATCCGAGCTTTAGGGTTTGTGTGAGCACATAGGATGTCTTATGACCAAAACCGATCAGTGGTATCAGAGCCATGATTGGTTTCTATTGTATTGATGCTTGATGTTACTGAAAATCGTGTTTTGGCCTCACTGTTCGACCTGACTCGGTGAGTCACTCTTGGACTCGGCGAGTCAGCCCTACTCGGCGAGTTCCAGAGGGTGACTCGGCGAGTCGGTGCGTCAGACAGTGCTTATCTTGGGATTTCTTGTTGTTTTTACATTGGGATAATTACCTTATCATGTTAGATTAATATTAATCCGATTATATGATATATTTGACTATATTTTTAATCTAATTGAAGATATTTATCAATTAATAAGATAATTGTTTCCTTATAAGATAATTGATTAATTATTTTAAGTAAATTGATAAATTATTTTGCAAGAAATCATCAAATATGGATAATTATGTGATTAAATGTTAATTTGAATTATTTGTTATTTGATCCTTGTTGTTGTGAAAAGTTTCATATTTGGCCCTTTAGGTTTTATAGTTTAAATTTGAACCCCAAAAGTTTTGTTGTTTTGAAATTTAAATAGTTGAAACCCTAATGTTTTGAAAAAAAGGTTTCAATACTTGCCCTCAAGTTTTGGAATTTAAATTTTGATTAAATAGTTTAATTTTGATGCATATTTAAATTCTAAACCCTAATGTGATGAAACGTTTCAAAACTTGCCCTCAAGTTTTTGGAATTTAAAAGTTGATTAAAAGTTTAATTTGGAATGTTAAATTCTAAAACTCTAGTATTGTTTTGAAAAAGTTCAAATCACACCCTTATGATTTTATTAATTGATTAAGGTGTATAATTAAAAGAGGTTTAATAAATCCATAAAAGTTTTGGTTTGCAATTGAATTAAAAGTATAATTGTTAAATTTGACCACCTAATATTTTAAAAGTATAAAATACACCCTATACTATATATAACATTAAAGGTCTAATATTATATATATGTATGAGTAAAAGTCAGTCTTACCGTTAGTAGGCCTCATTCACGAAGCTGGTCTATAAGGGGTGTTTAAGGAAATTGCCTATAAAATGGCGATTGAATGGGTATCCACTCTTACCCACCGCACTCTTGACTAGTGGAGGGTCGTTGGCCGAACGGGTAGGATAGGACGAAACCTTCCTTTATAAGTATAATGAAGTATAAAAGTAACTAAATGTTTTCATATAATTCCCAATCTTAGTTACTTAGGCAAAAGTGAATTGATGCAATTCCATGAAATTACACTTTGTGCCCTTGCGAAGACGTTAGTGGAGCGTGTGTGGTTAACCGGCACACTAAATGGGTCTAAGCAAAGGTAGCAAAGGGTGACTCAATGTTTGTCATAGTTCGGTGGAGCGTGTGTGGTTTACCGGCACATCGAATAGGCGACTGTAACATGTGAGGGCACCATGTAAGTTTGCATGGTTATTCACACCCGCTTTGTGATCCTCGGCATCCCAGTCACAAACCAGAGGGGCATATCGAGATTTAAACATGCCATTGAAAGTTCAATGAATCTCAAAGGATCTAGGAGTTTTCATAGATTTAAAACTTAAAAATAATTTTCGTTTTCATGGTGGAAATTAGTGAATCGTCATTCACTTACCTTCAAATGTTCTGCAATTTGGGTTACGGCATCCCTCTTCCGAGTTGTAGAATATTGTGTTGGGTCCTAGCCTTGGAATTTCATTTGGGTGATTTACCAAGGACTCAATCAATCAACTAACTTGAATTCATCTTCTCCCGTTTTGTAGATGTCAAAGTTCGACAACTATGGTATTCCCAAATCCCGTGGAACAAGCATTCCACTTGAAGATGATATTCCACGATTCGATCGAGGATCAAGAAATCATGCTTCACTTCCTCCTCCTCCTCCAATTATTCTCCCTAACCCACAAGATTGTAAAATTGAAAGGTTCAATATCACTCAAGCCCTTTTGGCAAGTAAACATAAAGAAGGAAAGTCGATGTGTGCACACGTCATAGGGATGAAGTCGCGCATTGATAGACTAAGAATGATGGGATCCGTTGTTAGTGAAGAGATGGTTGTTGATTGGGTTCTTCAGTCACTTCCCAACTCATATAGTGAGTTCGTAAGAGAGTACTATATGACGAACCACAACGTGACCCTTATAGATCTCACCTATATGCTTATTGCTGCCGAATCAGCAATGGTTTGGCGCAATAGAAAAGCAAAGTTGATTGGTGAATCTGTCTTCAAGACCTCTATGGATATAGACAATGGCAATGAAAGACATGCAATGATCGAAAAGTTTGATCATAAGAGAAAGGCGATGTCTGAAGTAGTTCCATGTGTTATTCCAAAAGAGTCAATTTGCTTTTATTGCCAAGAGAAGGGGCATTGGAGACGAAGTTGCCCTAATTACCTAAGAGATCTAAGAGATGGGAGAGTCAAGGGTATGACTGCGCTTTAGGTAAAAATCCACTATCTAACTCCATTAAGTTCCTATTCATTGATACAGGATGTAATAAGATTACATTTGAGTGCTTTGTAGGGTCGGTGAAAAGAAAGGAAGCTTGACAAGAGAGCAAGATGAATCTAATCACAAGAGATGGATCTCGATCGCATGGACTTGAAGATTAGATTTTGAGCTTAGAAAGTTATGATAGAGTTGTTAGAAATTTTCTTTTGTACATAGTTTTCAATGGATTTTGCATTGTAAGGACAAATTTTTTTCGCTGCTTTTATAAATAAAATAAATTTTGTTTGACTTATTTATTTATTTGTTTATTTCCTTACAATGAAATCGTTATGAAAATTGATGTTCGAATATTTCTACAACGAATGGATATGATTCTTAGTTATGTTATTTATGGAAATGTCAAGAATTTACCAAATAGGGAGAGTTTCTCATCGCCCAAAGTTTCAATTGGATAGAAATTTGGAATCAGACAACTTGGTTGCATGATGAATGAGAAATTCATATTTGGAAATTAGACCAATTCGTTGACAAAGTGTCAAGTGAAGGACTAGGAGATCGAGTACACAAAGTTGTGTGTTGATCGAGTTCACCATAAGAATAACAAAGATATTCGTCATGATTTACTAAAAGGCTTAGTAAATATGATTATACTTACAAGATTAAATGTAATTCTAAATTGATTAAAGGGTTTAGATCAATAGTAGAACGAATAAGAAGAATCATATAGGCAGAAAGATAAAAGTTTCTCGATTCTAAGAAGATGGGAGAGTAGCTTTTATGCTTTATGATAGGTCTTAATGATTAAGAACAATATCTTAATTGATCCTCTAAGTGAGTCTTAGTACAATTGTATGTATAAGAAGAGGGTTCAAGGATTGAAGAAATGGTTAAATCAAGAAGTCTATCATACTTCGTTCCAATAACAAGTCTTAAAGTTAAGATTGTGACAATGAGTGAAAAGTATTAAAGGTTTATAACATTCATCAAATGTGGGAAGTTGTGATGTCTTGAATAAGACAAAGGCCAACTAGTACCAATTTATGAAGTGTTTTGATAAAAGCTACACTAACTCTTGAATATTTGTTTGTCAAGAAATGGTTATTGACAAAAGAATCGTATATGTCAAGGAGTCAGTGGGAGTCTTAATGGTCTTGAATAGTTTCAAGAACAAATCAAATAAACCTTACCAATCATCACTAGCACACGAGTTGAGGTTAACAACCTATCGTATTGACATTATTTTGATTATGTGCTGTTCCAATTGAGTTAATTATGCATATGAGTTCTATGAGTTCTCATCTTGAATGCATAAAAGGCAAGGCACCTTAATCAATGAAAGGTACATTGATAAGAAAGGGTGAGATGCTTAACTACTTGGAAGACGTGGTGGGCAGCTGTGCTACCATGAGGCAAGAAATCAAGATTAAGAAAGTTCGATCCATATGAGTTTGAATTTTTCGTAAACGTTGGTTTTGACAAATTCACATGGATAGGAACATTTACACCGTTAAAAATCTAAGTGTCATAAGATTTCCTCCTTCATGAAAATGATTGTGAGGAAATGCTTTCACTAAGAAAGATTTTAAGAAGATAGTGATTGTAAAATTGCATTCTCGAATTCAATTATGGTTACGGCATCCCTTTCCATAATTTGAATTGTGAGGTTTGGCAATTAGTCTTAATTGTTTAGACACACATATGAACTATCGAAGGCAAAGGTGGATAAAGAATCCTTGATAAAAGATTATCAAAGCACTAAGTATTAGAAACATGAACTTAAGAAATTCGATAAGCATTGTTTTCTGAAACTTAAGATGTTCATGAATACATGTCGAAGCTAGTGGGAGCATAAGTGTTATGTTTTATAATAATCATCAAGATAGTGGGAGCATAAAAGTTATGATTGTATGATTATTAAGGAAAGTATTGCAAGGTTAGCAATATTAATTATAGAAAACAAGAGTCATACTTTGCAAAGTCGCAATAGTTGAAGAGTTGTTTTGCTATAATTAAGGGAGAGAATATTATGCTTCATTTCAAATCTAAAGGTTTAGGTTGAGAAATGTTAATAAAATTTAGTCAAAGGTACAAAGTGTGTTCTTAAAATTTTGATTATGATTACGGCATCCCTCTTCACAATTCGAATTTTGAGAACATAGAAAATAAAACATTATGTGTCGTGTCCCATACGCTTCGGGTATAGGATCGATTGCAAATGCTTTAATGTTTGACCATTCTAAAATTTTCCAAATGTCGAGCGCATTTAGAGGGAAAAGGGACTAGAATTGGTTTTGACTAAAATAATTAAACAACTATCAAAGGACAATCCAAGTTCGACGAGGATTGGTCGCTTGTGAGTAGTTGGAAGTATAGTATTGGAAAATATGGAAATGTTTCCATATTGGATGGACCATATCGACATCATTATGAATAGATAAGATTCTATTAAGAATGAGTTGTCATATGGAACATATGGAAGTGTGTCCATATTGGGAATTGAATATTGAGAAATCTATGACTAGATTAGAAACTTCTATGCAAAAGGATGTTCAAAGAAAGTACTTTGAGTGAGAGGCATCACATCTATGGAATTGTCTTGTAACAATCTCCGATAGAAGACTTTGTAATATCATTGGCAATAGTCTTTGTGACTTCGGTGCAGTGACATTACGAAAGGATAGTTGCATAGAATGTTAGAATCTAGCATATTCTATAAGTAGCAAGAATTTGATATTCTTTAACTTATGAAAAACGGATTTGGAGTTGTGAAATGAGAAGGATTGGAAATGTGTTCAATGTGATCTATTTCACAAAGTAAGAACCATAGGTAAACATTGTGTGCATGCTAGGAGCATGAGACAAGTGTTGTAATTCAAGTAAGAAGTTGATTACCCGAAACTACAGAAAATGAGTAATCAATATGGTGATAAATAAAAGGTGTTTTATTTATGCTCAAAGGGTTGAGGCCATATGGGATTAGTATTATTCTTGTGTTTCACATTTGCATGTTTTGACTTCCAGAATAATTGAGTTTATTAAGAATAATCGAATTATTCAAACGGGCCACAGTCGTTCATATGTTGGAAGTAGATATGAATGAAGACTGTCGTGAATTGGTGTGTGGATTGTCTAAAAGAGTATTAGACATAAGCAAATGTTTGCTGCAACGTTCATGAGTGCTTATGAATGTGATTTGAGCATTGGATTAGACCCACGCTCACTTGGATCACTCCATGGATTGTATCACGAGTGATTGGTGAGACGATAACATCTTATATTCTTGAAACCGAGATGTGTGAGTTGTATCTTGCAAATCGGTTACACATTGATAATATGTAAACGCACCAGTAACTTGGTGTTATAAAACATATTGTTGTGTTTGATTCGGTGCGTAAGTACAAGCAAGCATTGTATCAAAGTTTATCCATTCATTTTGTTCAAAGTAGGATAAAAGCGATATCTTTGGGCCCCTCGATGGTTTAGTGATGACAAACGTAAATGCTCGGCCGGGCTAGGGCTAATTTGATTTGTTCAATTAGTCAGTCGTCATAAATCGGAATCGAGATATAGTACAAAGAGAATGATTTGAAATCATATCTCATATGATATCTAGAATGGAGGAATATATGATCCCTTATCTAAGGACACGCGTATTTGATATGATCAGAGTTGACAGCGGTTTTGGAAAGCTACGATTGCAGTTCGGGATCCGAAGTCATATGCAGAATAGTTGTTAGACTTATCCAAGTGGGAGACTGTTGGATTAGTGTCTAAGTCCATAACTATTTTGGTATATACTTGACCCGATGGTGCATGGTCCTTTTGGGTTGCCTTCACCAAAGCAACTTGATTGGAGAAATAAATAGAGAGAGAGATTATTATGATTTATTAATATGTTATAAGAATAATATATTAAAGGAGAAATCATATTTGTTTAATTAATATTGGTCAATAATTAATTAAGAATTAATTTTGTGATCAAGTGTAATTAATTAAACTAGAGGGGCTGAATTGTAATTATGTGATAGTTACAAAATAAGGTAAGTATTATCTTATATATATGGTGAACGAATTTGAGGTGTAAATCCCTTATAATTCGAGTATGATAAGGATTCAAGGATTATCTTATTGGTTGCTTAATGGATAATCAACTAGATAAGGATAATGACTGAAACCCTATCTCTACACCTATATAAACACCCCTAGGGTCATGAATTCGTGTATCCCTTCCCAAGAAGGCCTAAATACGAATTTTAACCTCCCTCCTCTCTCTATATGCCTTCTCCACTTGCTTATGGTGTTTGTAAGCCATTAGAGGAGTGACACTTGTGACTCTCTGCTTTCCAAGGTCAATTCAAGGAGGAATTGGATTGTTATTGCTATATAACAATCAAGGTATGTTCTTAAACCTATTTACATGTGAATTCTGATTTCCATATGCTAGAATTAGGGTTTATAGTCTTGGATTCAAAGTATGTACAATAGAGAAACCTAGATCCGAGCTTTAGGGTTTGTATGAGCACATAGGATGTCTTATGACCAAAACCCATCAATTAACGCTTAATAATAGTCAGACTAATTAATTTGTTGCGGTTATCGTTAGACTAAACCCTAGTGGTATTGGTACTAGGTTTTATTGAAGGAAAATCGTTTTGAGAGTATCGAAGCGATGTCCGAGTGCTGAGTCATCACCTTTCAAATGAGTGCATGGTCCCCTTCAACTTACACATAGATATGAAGTATTTTATATAAACTACGTGCTATGTGTGCTTATTGTCTGAATACTTGCTGTCTATGCTGGATGAACGTTTTATACATGTTTTAAATGATTTAAACTGTATACGTATTTTATATATACGAATATGTTGGGTATGATATGGATAGATGAACGATGAGAGATATAAAATGATGAGAGTATACATTGGCAGCTATAGACTTAGTGCCTATGGGACGAACACCGGTAGCTATAGACTTAGTACCTGTTAGACGCTGGTAGCTATGGGTTTAGTACCTGTTAGGAACTGGTAGCTATGGATTTAGTAACTGTTAGGAACTAGTAGCTATGGATTTAGTACTTGTTAGACGCTGGTAGCTATGGATTTAGTACCTGTTAGGAACTGGTAGCTATGGATTTAGTACCTGTTAGGAACTGGTAGCTATGGATTTAGTACCTGTTAGGAACTGGTAGCTATGGATTTAGTACCTGTTAGGAACTAGTAGCTATGGATTTAGTACCTGTTAGGAACTGGTAGCTATGGATTTAGTACTTGTTAGACGCTGGTAGCTATGGATTTAGTACATGTTAGGAACTGGTAGCTACGGATTTAGTACCTGTTAGGAACTAGTAGCTATGGATTTAGTACTTGTTAGGAACTGGTAGCTATGGATTTAGTACCTGTTAGGAACTGGGAGCTATGGACTTAGTACCTGTTAGGAATTGGTGGCTATGGACTTAGTACCTATTAGATAAACACTGGTAGCTATGGATTTAGTACCCGATGAGTAGACTATAACAGCTATGGATTTAGTGCCAGTCCTATAATCCTGGAAGTAAGGGACTTCGGAATAAACGAGTGCGGGATAGATGACTCTTAGGTTAAATCCTTAAGAGCAAAGAAGATAATAGGGATGGGTAATTGGGTTGATTGTTTGATTGTTTAAACAAAATAATTATATTATTGTGGGTTGAAAACCCTATGTAGTCACCAGGTTTCCCAACCTGACCCACTCAGTTTATTTATATCACAGGTGCCGATATGAAGTGACATTACACTGAGAGATTTAAAGAGATGTAGATCACTAGTGTAAATAATTGTAAGTTCTGTTTATGCTTATGTTTCTTTATTAACGATGACATCCCAAACGTTTTAAAATGAAATAAATACGTTTCTTCGAAAATATTTTAATAACGTATTTACCATGTTTTTCTGGGAACAAATTCCGCAACCCTTTTATGAAATGAAGTACTCTGATTTTTATAAAGCATAAACAAAATCGGTCTTTTATGGCCGTGAAAATTGGGGATGTCACATCTACCCATATTTTTGGAGATGAGAACATGAGAGGATTTTGATTAGAGATGTTATCCTGTTGGTAGGAGGAGGCTAGGTCGGGATATTCGAGCACGAGAGTTTATCCGACTTCATACAAGGTGAGTCTTCTCACTATACATTACCTAGAGTGGTAATTATGTGTGACCGAAAGGTCTTGTATGCTATGCAGAGTATGTGATATTTGTTGATATGTGATATGTATGTGTTATGTTATGTTATGTTATGTTATGTTATGTTATGTTATGTTATGTTATGTTATGTTATGTTATGTTATGTTATGTTATGTTATGTTATGTTATGTTATGAGTAGGATGGAATGGACTGGAAGGTCATCATGATATGGACCGGAACGTCAACAGGGTATAGAACGGAAGGTCGTTATGATATGGACCGGAAGGTCAATAGTGTATGGACCGGAAGGTCATTACGGGTAGGGCCGGTAGGTCTACCAGGGTTGGGATGGAAGTCCCATGAGACACATGGATCGGAACGTCCCATAGAGCTATGGCCTTGAGTGGCATGTGTTGTATGTGGTATTTTGGGGAACTTACTAAGCATTTATGCTTACCGTGTTATGTGATATGTGTTTCAGGTAATAGCGAGGATCGCGGGAAGGCACCGACATGATCTGTACACACTGATGAAGATTTATGTACTTGAGATTTTGGGGTTGTTTGTTGAGATAATATGTGATACAGTGGATTCTGTTATGAATGAAATAATGTTTTAAAAATGAAAAATTGTTTGAAAATTTATGTTGTTACAGTAAAGATGCTATGTGTGAAACATAGTCTTGTCATTATGCCACAAGCTGCCACGTGGTCTTTCTTGCCACGCCGGGGTCCACCCCTCCATCTCACAGACAAGTGCCAAGAGCCACCTCCTGGACTTCCATACAAGCATCACAAAGACAACTAGCATACATACTACTCTAATTAGCTAATCAACATATAGTGTGCTAGGAACCACCTCCTGGTCTTTCATACATAATAGCATATAGTGCGCCAGGAGCCACCTCTTGGTTTTTCGTACATATTGCCTAAGGCTAACCCCTGAGTCTTCCTACCATACATAATAACACACTGTATGCCAGTAGCCGCCTCTTGGTCTTTCATGCATAATGCCTAGGGCTAACCCCTGGGTCTTCCTGTCATACATAAACTAAATGGGTCGAAATTGGTGCCTTAGACCCATATAAACAGTAAGGAGACTCACCTCACACTGCTGAAGTCCCGCGGATAAAGCAGTGACTGCTGGCTGATAGGATTCTCGAATCTGTCAACATCAAAATAACACCCAATTAATAATTGAGTTCCAACACATATCCATAAGTCCACTCTTGGGGTAAAAGACTGATTTACCCCTATCTTATCTTGATTCAAGCCCAAGGCCCAATCCAAAGGCCCGGAAGTCAACTATGAGTCAAAGCCCAACATATGGCTCAATTTTCCAAATTGGACCCAAACCTTTACATGGTCTTATACAAAGGCCCAACCATTTAGTCGAGTCCAAACATTTGGCATTTCTAATGGCCCAATATCTCATAATCATAAAGGCCCAAACTATGGCCCATCTATGGCCTAATTTCCAAATTGGTCCCAAACCCTCATATGGACCTTACCCTAAAGCCAAAAACATATTCTAGTCCATATGATTATTCTTGGATGACCCATTATTGGCCCAAACACCAAATCCCAATAGAAAGGCCCAACACAAAGCCCAAGTGAAATTATGGTTTTTAGATAAAATGACGATTAGGGTTAAGTGTTTCTCACTTAACCCATTAAGGACTTAATCCATTAAGTCCATCAATCTATTGGATCAATCATGTAGTGTGGCCGGGCTTAATACATAATGCCCAATCTAGTCATCCAAAATGCAAGTACCGACAGTCCAAAACCCATATGTCCAATATTAGGGTTTTCTAAACCGTAATTAGGGTTTTCAACCCAATCATAGTCCAATAGGCGCAAAAGTTAAATCCTTAGATCCATTAGGGTTCATTAGGCCCATTAGGGTTTCATTAGTACCATTAGGGTTTCACTAGTTGGGCACCACCCACTACCACCTCGGGTAGTGGTGGTCAACGGTGGCTCATGGTGGTGGTTAGGGTTTCTAGTCCATTTTTGTCCAATCATCCAAAAGCAACTACACGTAAGCAAAAGCACATCGCCACCCAACACGGCGGTTGGTGGCAGCAGGAGGCGGCAGCCACCACCTTACGGTGGTGGTTATGAGTTTCTTTTCACTATTCTACTTTCTAGTTACAATTTACAATGTTAAACCCCAAATAACACACACACACAATAATAAAAACGAACACACACACACAACCACCCTAGTGGTGGCTGGTGGTGGCACGTGGTGGCAGCCACCATGGTTGGCAGCCATTATGGTTTTTCCATGGTTTCTGGCTAAAGAGCACACCCCTACTTCTTCAACAACACCAAAACACGCAAACACTTGAGTTGAACTCGAAAAACACACACATTGGAATTCTTGTAGCGGGTAGGCGGCTGTTGCGCTGTCAGCCACCACCTCACGGTGGTGGTGGCGTTTCTTCTTGGTCATCTTCCCAGAAAAACTTCAACCCACACGAGCAAAAAACACACGAACCCGAGCCCAATCGCAAGTCACGCACCCAAGAGACACGATGCGAATCGGCCACCTACTATGGTGGCGTTACGATGGCGACGTAGTGGGTGATGGAGCGACAGTGAACTAAAGAAGGAGAAGGGATGAAATGAACGTTAGCAGCAGTAACGATCATCATGGTGGTGGTTACGGTGGTCGGCTGGAAATGAAACAGTAGCGATGAACGTCCTCACCGACAGATGTGATGGTCGCGGTGGTTGCTCGTGACTGGATGACGGCAGTGGTGTCGTCTAGAAATGCTATGCATGCCGGACTTGCCTGATCAGAACTACGAAGAGGAAGGTGATGAACGGAGGCAGGGGAAGGCGATGGGGGCTGGCGAAATCTTTTAGGGTTAGGGTTTCAAGGGAGGGGGTGGTGACGGGTTATATACCCCGATCCCCCAAATTTAGCTCCATAATGACGAGTTTATCCCCTCCCTTTTGTAGCACCTGGTTCCTGGTATGTATTTAAATTCTAGTTATTTAATGTTTTGCCTTGGGACTCGACAGTTTGGAGGCCCAACTCGTCGAGTAGACTTGATTTTGGGCCGGGATGTTTAATGACCTACTCGAGGAGTCAGGGGACCGACTCGACGAGTAGAAGCTGTTTGGATGAAACACTAATATTTAGGGTTTGCACTCTATTTAAACAACTTATCCTCTACCAAACCAGCCTCCATTGCCCTCTCACTTCCAGAAGACCCTAAACCGAAACCCTAGTTTCGTTTGAGTGTTCTTATGCCTTTTTTTGTGCATTTTGGTGGTTATGAAGCTTGAGAAGAAGGAAGGGGCTTGGGAGTTCAAGTTGAAGTTAGTAGATCTAGATGTTGTGTTCCATTTCCAGCTCATTTAAGGTAACAATCTTCAATCTTGACTTCCCATTTGTTAGATCCTCTTTAGGGCTTGAATATTGTCATTTTTGGGGCTTTAAGTCACCTTTGGGTTTGGGGCATTATATAGAGGAATAACTTATGATCTGGAACATAGGAGGGTTCTCATGGCATAAAGGTGCCAACTTTACTGCCATAAGAGCCCCATGCATCTTGAAGACTCCATTTTAGGGCCTTTTGAGCTAAATGGCCCATGCATGAACGTAAATTTTGTAACTTTACGTACAATACGACACGACACGACACGACACGATGTTGTGTTTTTTTTAACTAACACGAAAACGAAAGAAGTAAAAAACGACAAACACAACACGACACGACAAATATAACATATACTAAAAACTAGTTTATTTAATGAATAATTTAACAAATATAACACGATAAACACGACAAATATAACATATACTAAAAACTAACTTCTTTCAAATCTTGCCCAAAATTTACGACAAATATAACATATACTAAAAACTATATAATTCTTGATTTTTAGGGCTACTATTCGCTCATTAATTTGTTTATTTATTTATTTAATAAATGGGGTGTTACAGAGAGAGATGGGGGAAATATAGAAATTTCATTCCTAAGCTTGTAGGTAAAGGTATGAACGAAATTTGTTGGTCTTGGGGTCCTATTTATAGTTTAAGTAACTTGTAGGCAAAACCATATTTGAATTAAATAAATAATAGATTTAATCCAAATTCAAAAAATTTTCCCTATCTGCATTCACGAGGCTTCCGGAAACCCTAGGAATCAAGCCAAAATCGTCCATACCATGGATGGTTCTAGAATTGTTACTTTTGTTGAACTATTAAACAATTACAATTCACTCATTGCACTTTTAATTAATTCTAATTAATCTCATATTAATTTAAGATTAATTATGATTAACATTTAGTTAATTCTTATTGATTTCTCATTAATTTATCAGTTAATAAATCAATTATTTAACTATTGATCTCATGTTAATTATTAATCACGTAGCAAATTAACAGATCAATTATCTATTTACAATTAATATATTAATCTATAATATATTTGATGGGTTTTGAGTACTACATCATTCCTATGGTGTACATGCAAACCCTAAAGCTTTGGATCTAGTTTGTCTAATGAACATGCAATAATCATCCAAAGCCATAAACCCTAGATCTAGCATATGAATATCGAAATTAACATCTAAGAATAGATCTAGATGAATACCTCTTATAGAATGGCTTAAATATTGTATCCTTGGAGCTTAGAGTCACAAATGTCACTCCTCAAATGGTTTACAAACACCATAAGCAAGAGGATGATATTGAAAGAGGAGAGGAGCACCAAAACCGTCCAAGATCTCTACAAGAAAGCTTAGCCATGTTTTTGGGATCCCTAATTGTCTATTTATACTTGTGTAGACTTCTAAGGTTTCAGGAGAAACCCTAATTTTCAGCTTAGGCCTTAAGCAACCCATGAAACCTTTCTAGAAAACCCTTTGACGAAAATCATATGGGCTTCCCATAGATTTCGTCCAACCCCCTTCCTTTTAGAAATCCATAGCCCACAATGCAACTATATTATAATTACAATATTAGTCCCCCAAGTCTAATTAATCTTTTTTAGCCATAGAATTAATTCCTTAATTAATTCTTGTCCAATATTAATTAAACTCTATGATTTCTCTATTAATATATTATTCATATAATATATCAATAAACCATAATTAACCTCTTTCTTCATAAATCATCCTATCTAGTTGCTCTGATGAAGGCAACCCAAATGACCATGCACAACCAGGTCAAATACTTACCAAATATAGTTACGGGCTTAGACACTAATCCAACAGTCTCCCACTTGGATAAGTCTAGTAACTATAAATGCAAGTATTATCCTATTAACAATCATAGCTCTCAAAGACGTTGTCGAACTCTGATCTTATCAGTAACATGTCCTTTAGATAAGGGATCATATATTCCTCCTTTCTAGGTATCTTATGAACTGAGACATGGATTTTAATCATACTCTCTGTTTATGTGTTGTTTCTCGATTTCCGATTTATGACGATTGACAACAGACTACAATTGAACACATCAACTTAGTCCTTGCTTGGCCAAGCGCTTAGGGGGTCATCACTAAATCATTGAGGAGCCCACAAATATAGCTTTTATCCCACTTTGGGTAAAAGGAACAAATAAACTTCGACTCGAATGCTCGCTTGTACCTACTCATCAAATCACCAACAACAACATGTTTTATAACACCAACTTACTGGTGTGTTTACATATTGTCAATGTGCAACTAACTTGCAGAATACAAGTCACACATCTCGGTTACAAGAATATAAGATATTATCGTCTCACCAATTACTCGTGATAAAATCCATGAAGTGATCCAAGTGATCGTGGTTTTAATATAATACTCTAATCTTATAGCAACACTCATGAACTCTGCAGCAAACTTGTGCCATGTCTAAACACTTTAGTCAATCTACAGACGAATTCATGAAAATCTTCTTTCATACCTACTTCCAAAGTATGAGCAACTGTGGAGGGTTTGAATAATCTTATTTTTTTGGGAAGTCAAAACATGCAAAGTGAAACACAAGAATAATCGAACCCAATATATCCCCAAAATTTTGAGTATAAATAAAACACATTATTCATTGTATAATGTTTCGGGTAATCAACTTATTACTTGAATTATAACAACAATTGTCCCATGCTCTTAGCATACACACTATGTTTACTTATGGTCCTTACTTTGTGAAATAATATAATCGAATAACATTTTCAATCACACTCATTTCATAATTCCCAATCCTTACCACAAGTGTGAGAATACCAAATTCTTGCCACTTATAGAATATGTTAGAATTTAACATTTTATGCAACGATTCTTTCGTAATGTCATAGCGCCAAAGTCACAAAGACTTTGCGAATGAAATTACAAAGTCATCTCTTGGAGATTGTTGCAAGGCAATTCCATAGACACGAAGTCTCACATTCAAAGTACATTCCTTTGAACATCCTTCTTGCATAAAAGTTTCTAATCTACATAGAGATTCTTAAAGTCTAACTCCCAATATGGAAACAATTCCATATTTACCATATGTCAATTCATTATTAATAGAATCATATCTAATAATAATAATATCAGTATGGTCCTTCCATTACTATACTTCCAACTGCTCATAAGCGACCAATCCTTAGCGAACCTTAGGTTGTCCTCTTGACAGTTGATTAATCACCTTTAGTCATATCTGGTTCCAATCCTTTTTCTCTCTTGATGCCCTTAGCATTTGGAAAATTTTAGAGCACACGAATATTATAACATATGCAATCAATCCTATGCCCGAAGCATATGGGATACGATTCATAATGTCTTACATAAAGACGTGATACTTGACCAATCATTTGCTACAATATCTCTATTTGCCATGTTCTCACAATTCGAACTATGAAGAGGGATGTCGTAATCATAATTGAATTTGAGAACAAAATCTTAATTTTATATGACTAAATTAGATAAAAAAAAGTCAATCTAAGCTTTTAGAACTGAAATGAAGTATAAAATTATCTCCCTTAATTATAGCAAAATAACTTTTCAACCCTTGCAACTTTGCGAATTGAACCTTTTGTTTTCTATAATTAATATTTCTATCTCACAATACTTACCATAATTGTCATGCTCCCACTCACATGATGATTCTATATTTTCCAAGCATAACACTCATGCTCCCACTAGCCTTGACATGTATTCAGAAATTAATTGGACTTCTAGAAACCAATACTTATTGACTTTATTTACAAAAGTTCAGATTTTTGAAACCGAGATGCTTCGATAAGCCTTATCTAAGCTTCTCAAACTCATACACCTTTCCTTAAATAACCTACATGTGTGTTTAAACAATTTTAGAACTTATAACAATAAGTCTAAAATATTCAGACCCATTTTCCATTTCCCATAATTCTAACTATGAAGAGGGATGCCGTAATCATAATCGAATTTGAGAAATGCAAATTACATAATGCTATCTTCAAAATATCTCTTAGTGAAAGCGTTTCCTCACAATCATTTTCATGAAGGAGAGAAACCGTATGACACTCATATTTTGTGGTGTATGTGTTCCTATCCATGTAAATTTGTGATAACCATAATCGTAAGACGATAATTATGACAAATCCAAACTCTTATGGATCGAACTTTTCCATTCTTAATTTATTGCCATCAAGGGTCCTACCATGGCTTCCAAGTTATTGAGCAGCTCACCCCTACCTTTCAATGTACTTTCCATTGATTAAAGTGCCTTGCCCCTATGCAACCTATTGAGAACTCATAGAACTCACATGCATATTTGACCAAACTAGAATGGCACATAAACAAGAATATGTCAACACAATAGGTTAGAAACCTTATGTCGTGTGCTAGTAATTAACAGCAGGTTTACTCTCGATTAGTTCTTGAAACTTTTCAAGATCTTTAGACTCCCACTGACCTCTTAACATATTAGATTCTCTTATCAAGAAGCATTTCTTGACAAAACAAATATTCAAGAGTTAGTGTGTGTCTATATCAAGACAAAACCTACACACAATTTGGTACTAGTTGGTCTTTGTCTTATTCAAGACATCACAACTTACCAAAATGTGCAAGTGTAAGTACATTCCTACTTAAGATTATGTCACTCAAGTCACAATCTTGGAGTATGACTCTAAGACTTGATATTGCAATGAAGTACGATACATCTTATTGACATAACCACTACAACAATTCTCGATTCCTCTTCTTAGCCAAACTAGTGCACTAAGGTGTCCTTAGAGGATGAATTGTAATATGGTTCCTAAAATGACCTAGACGATCATAAAACACAATACAAAAGTACTCTCTCTTCTTCTTAGATTGGAGAAACTTTTTATCTTTCTGCTTTCATTGATTCTACTTATTCGTTCTGCTATTCATTGAAACTTTTCAATGATTCATAATTACACATAATCTTGTAACTATAACCACATTTACTAGACTTTTAGTAAATCATGATGAATAATGTTATTGTTATTTATGGTGGACTTGACCAGTGCACAACATTGTAAACTAAATCTCCTACTCCTTCACTTGACTATTTGTCAAGGAATTTGCCTTAAAATTTCTAAGTACCAAGATTTCCATACATCACATGATTCAAATCATATGATTCGAAGCTTCTGTCCAATTGAAACTTAGGCGATGGGAATCTTTCGTTACTTAGAAAATTACGACATTACTATAAATAACATAACTAAGAATCACATCCATTTAATATTGCTTATAATAGAAACACACATACATCAATTTTCACAATTGCCATTGCAAGGAAATATAAATAAGACAAAATCAAAATTTATTTTATTATGGAAAAGTATTTCCTTACAATGCAAATGAAAACTATACTATTACATATTCCTAAGCAATTTATCATAACTCTAAGCAGCAACTCAAAAATCCGATCATCGAATCCTTGCGATCGTAATCCATTTCTTCGCGAACAGACACAACTCGCTCCTTCCTTTAAGCTTCCTTTTTTTCGATCCTTCAAAACATTAAAATGTAATCTTATCACATCATGTATTAAGAATCTCCAAATAGGAATTTAATGGATTTATATAGTGGATTTTCCCTGAAGCAGAGTCATACATCTTGACTCTCCCATCTCTTGGATCTCTCAAGTAGTCAGGGCAGCTTCATAACCAATGCCCCTTCTTTTAGCAGTAGAAACATATGGACTCTTCTAGAATGGTACACGAGACTATCTCAGACTCAGCCTTTCTCTTATGTAGAGAAAAGTTTTCTGGACTTCCAATGTTGCCATTACCCGTAGAAGGTTGGGATATTGATTTATCAGACCAATTTGCTCGACTAGTGTGCCAAATCATTTCCGATTCAGCAGCAATAAGCAAATAAGTCAAATCAATAAGGGTCATGTCGTGGTCCATCATATAGTACTCTTTAACAAACTTACGATATGATTCGGGAAGTGATTGAAGAACCAAGTCAACAACCAACTTCCTTGAGACATCGACACCCAACATCCTTAACCTGCCAATGTGTGACTTCATCTTTAAGACGTGTGTACACACATACTTTCCATCTTGTGTATTATTGCCAATAGGGCTTGAGTGACCTTTAACTTTTCAAGTCTTCGAACACGTGGGTCAGGGAGAATTATTGGAGGAGGTGGAGGAAGTGAAGCATGATTTCCATTTCCATAATCCAATCATGGAACATCATCTTCACGTAGAAAACATTTTCCAACGGATTCAGGAAGACCATAGTTGTCAGACTTTGACATCTATAAAACGGGAGAAAATACAAGTTAGTTGATTGAGTCCTTAATAAAACACCTAAATGAGACATTAAGGCTAGGACCCAACACAATATTCTACAAATTGGAAAAGGGATGTCGTAATCCAATTTGCAGAATATTTGAAGGTAGGTAAATGACGATTTACCAATTTCCACCATGAAAAATGAAAAAAGAAGGTTAAGTTTTAAATGTATTGGAAACTCCTAGATCTTTTGAGATTCATTAAACTTTTCAATGGCATGTTTAAATCTCGATATGCCCCTCGATTTGTAACTGGGATGTCGAGGATAACAAAACAGTGTGTGAATAACCATGCAAATATATAAGGTGCCCCCAATGTTACAGTCACCTATTCGATGTGCCTGTTAACCACACACGCTCCACCGAACTATGACAAACATCGAGTCACCCTTCGCTACCTTTGCTTAGAACCCATTTAGTGTGCCGTTTAACCACACACGCTCCACTAAGATCTTAGTGTCACACGCCAAAACCAAGAACGGCGGAAACGTTCTGGGGCGGAGGACGTCATGTACAGTATCACAACAATGAAAAGTAGTAAACAAGCAACAACATCATCCATTGCATTAATAATATAATTTTAATACAAGTGTTCTTTCAAATTATAATAGACACTAAAGTATAAACAAAATTAAAGATGAGTCTTGAACGAGCTCCATCTTCTCTAAACCTTGCATCGGTACCTGTCTATTGATGACCTGAGGATACAAGTATTTTGAAAGAGAGTATAAGCTTTAAAGCTGGTGAGATCATAAGTATTTTAGTGTCTTAATTTGTATGTAAGTATTTGTATGTATATGAATTGTAAGTATTGAAAATGTATATGAATTGTAAGTATTGAAAATGTATATGAACTATAAGTATTGAAAATGTATATGAACTGTAAGTATAAAAACGTTTTGTATGATCCTAGGAAGCCCTATGTTTCCTACTAATCGTATCCTTCTACCAAGGCATCTAGTGTCTGTGTGTGTGGCTCTTGTAAGAGTGTGTATTTTCCCAAGTATGACTATCATTAACCAAAAATATAGTTTCTACATAACCGTACGTTGTGTGAATGTTCACGAAGTGAATGTAATGCAAAAATGAAATAGTACTATGGTGTAGTGTCGAACTACCACCGTACCTATTACCTTAAGTCTCGGGTAATTCTTCTAAGTACTGTAGTATTTGTAACAAATAACTACATCAGTACTCAATTGCCTTATTTGAGGGATAAGGTATAATGTGATGGCTAGATCCCAGGCTAGACGCTCCCCTGTCAAAGGGATTTTGGGACCTTTACACAACCCCTGCATATATGCAAGTCGTGAACATCCACATTCCTATGATCATGTATACCCGATATAACTATCAAAATGCGTTGCGATTCATTGGTATAGTTAGATCCTGAACTTGTTCGGTGCTATAGCACCTAGTGACGTCTGTCCTATGTATATGTAAGCATACTCATGTAAGTGTAATCATGTAAATGTATAGTAATTTACTGTAATGTTCTATGTGGGCTATCTATAATGTGTGTTTTCTCTCTATCTAGCATGTATAGTAATGTACTGTGTGTACTAGCTGTAATGTATGTTCTCTCTATCTAGCAAGTATAGTAATGTACTGTGTGTACTAGCTTTAATGTATGTTCTCTCTATCTAGCAAGTATAGTAATGTACTGTGTGTACTAGTTGTAATGTATGTTCTCTCTATCTAGCAAGTATTGACTCATGAATGAACTGACTCATTGTATGATATCGCGTTCTAGTAATAGTTCTAGTATCTTCCTAAACTACCCATATGGTAGCTTACTAGTAATATAACTGGTACGTATGAACATGGATGTATACCCTTGCTACACAAGGGCATTGGATGAACTGGAAGGACCTTTATGACTATATATGTACATATGATATATAACTAATATTTAAACAACCTTCGGACGAATACCCGTTATCCCACCAGACCACATCTCAAGCGCGAAAAGGAAATAGGGTGGATAGCCTTCCTAAGTCTTTTAAACATTTCTTATATATCTATACATATAGAGGCTTGCAATTGATAATATAAAAGCATAAAATAAGTTTTTTAAAACCTTTGAACATAATTATTATCTAAGAAAAGATCGACTTGATGTCAATCTATAAAACGGTTTGAAGGCATGGGTTTGATAAAATAGTTTAGTATAAAGAAACATTTGTTTGAAACACAATTGTAAATCAGTTTGAAATGTAACATACAGAGTAAAATGTACAGTGTAATAAGGAGTTTTAAACACATAAAGTGTTTATGAAAAACATTTGAAGGAAACTGTTTGGTAAAACGGCTAATGAGTAGCCAATCATTGGAATGTTGCTTATTAATCACATGTGATTGATATAATAATTAGCATAATTCTACTTGTATCCCCCCCATAAAACAATTAAAAACAGTTAAAACATTTATTTAGGGGTATGAACTCACCTGTAGCAAGTGGATCGGAAGGAAGTGTCGGATAAGTGCTTGGTGTCAAATGAAGACTTAGACACGCACAAAGATCCTAATAATATATAAGGATATTTGTATATAAACAATTAGTCTTTAAATAACTAATAAAAAAAGTCAAGACACTATAAGGCATGACAAACACTTTGTATAAGTGTTATAAGTGTTCAAGAGTGCATCTAAGTGTTGTAGGGAAAGGCTAGTATGATTGGGGTTCAACGAACACTCTTGAAATGAGTTTACTCCCTAAGGACCAACACCCCTTGAGTTTACGGTTGTAAACTCTTGATTTTACGGTCGTAAACTCCTAACCTTATGACCATTTGTTGTTTTGAAGTCTTCTAAGCTATTCCAAGCATTCCTACTTCATGATTTAGCCTTAGGAAGTGTTGTGTGGCATCAAAACACTCCTAAATGGAGTTTACGGTCTAAGGACCATTTATCCATGAGTTTACTACCTTAAACTCATAGGTTTGGTATTTGGCGGTTTTCAAGTCCTTAACTCAAACATGGCACTAGTCTAGGTTAGATTTAGACATAAGGAACAACTGTGGGACATTTATGGGACATTTACACACTTTTTGGGGTGTTTACGATTTTAGGAGGTCCCCAAACCGTAAACACATAAAAATGGAAGTTTTTGGTGCTTTTTGTGTGATAAACTCATCAAGGATGAATCCAGACAAGTCCCTACCGCATTGTGAAGCATCTAGGCACCTTAACACACCACTTTGGCCCTAAACTTTGTGTTTACGGTTTTGGGACCTCCCAAAACCATGAACACCTTTAACTTGGTGTTCTTGGGACTTTTCCTTGGTATAACCATGTATAGCTAGCTTTAAATGACTCTAGGATAGAAGTACTTACATAAGGAAGCTTGAATTGAGCCAAAAGTCTAAGAACACTTAGTGTGTGTTCTTGGTGTTTTTGGAAAACTAATCAAAACACAAAAATGGATGGATTAAAGGATGTACAATCACTAGATTAAGTGATATACTAACTTGAAAGGGCTAGAAACACTTACTATATTGAAGATTTTGAATAAAAACTTGGATGATACTTGAGAGGATATTTTGGAGTTTACTCTTTTGGTGTTTGGGGAGTAAACTCAAGAATGACTAGTCTTGGGGAGTAAACTCATGGATAAGCATGAGTTTACGGATTTTTGGGATGATTTTTCGACCCAAACATAAAATTTTGGTCGGGAATTTATAAGACGCGAGGTGTTTGCGGTTTTTAAAATTCAAAACCCGAGACGACACTTTCTTTCACCCGTTCGTTTAAAAATAATATTAAAATAATCAAACAAACTTTAAATTTCTTAAAAATAAGAAATGATGACATTAACTTATGCTAAGAAGTGGTTGACTTTTAGGGTTTGACCGAAAGAAAATTTCGAGTTGTCACATCATCCCCCTGTTAAAGGGAATTTCGTCCCGAAATTAGAGTTTAGGTATGGAAGTGGGTTTGAATGATCGAGTCATGAGGTGGGAAAACTTCCTAATCGATTGGTTCTCGTGCTCATAAGTGAATTCGGGTCCTCGGTTGGTATCCCCAACGAACCTTTACTATTTGGAGACAGTGTTCCTTCGTCCGCTTGACCTTTCGGTCGAGGGTCACTACGGTTCTAATACGAAGGCGAGGATCTCGACGAGTGGACTTACATGTGACAACCCGATATTTCGAGTCAATGTAATGTAAAACCGATCAAAATTAGGTCAAAATGTAACCTTCCTAAAATCTTGTTCGGATTAAATAAAGTAGTAGGAATCATATCAAGGTTTGCGTACATAAAAAGAACGTCCAAATCTGACTTCGGATGAGGAAGTTATGAAATTTTGAAGAAATTCCTTAATCACGTCATTTTAATAAATAAATAATAAAAATAATTTCGGAATTTGCCAACGGAATCTAAACGAAAGTTGTAGATCATGGTCTTACCTTCGCGTGGATATAAAGAACGTCAAAAACGGAGTTCGTATGAGGGAGATATGAATTTTTGAAGTTTATTTAAAATAAATATGAATTTAATTATATATTCCCGGTATTATCCGAAGGGGAGTCATCGGATTGGACCGAAGTACGCCCTGCGTACCTTCGTACGCCCCGCATACTGAGATCGAGGGTCTCGGATCGTCCACGTCGCGCTATCCGAAGAATTCTAAACCGTCCGACCCGTCCGAAGCTCCGACCCGTCCGACCCGCTGTCCCGTCCGACCCGCCGTCCCATCCGACCCGCGTACCCAGCAACCCGTCCCATCCGAACCGAGGCAGTTGAGGCTTCGGTCATGCATGACGTACGCGTACGCGCTGCGTACGAGCGTACGCCCCGCGTTCGGAGGCGGTTCAGCCTTCCTATAAATAGGATGCGAGGCTTTCCGAAAATGTTGCTCATTTCTCTCCTCTCTCTCACAACCTTGCCTCGTTTTCCGTGCCCGTTATAACTCGAAGCTCTGGTCTTTTTGCTCAAGTCCCGAGGGTCGATTTTACTCCCGAGATTCCCGAGAATCCCGAGAAAAATCCGTTTTCCAAGACGAAACTCTGCCCGGTTTTCCATCTCGCTTTCTTCAATCAATCAAGTGAGTTTCATACCCCTTAATCAACCTGTTAAATATTCTAAATGCGTTTATATGCTTTCAAAGGGGGGGGGGGGAATACAAGTTAAATACTTATAGTTATTGTTTCAATCACATATGATTGCACTAATCACATGTGATTAATAACTAGGGAAACCAGTGATTTTATCACTATTCAAACTATCTATCAAACTGTTTTACTACTAAATGTTTTCCAAACCCATTTACTTTTCAAATTTACACTGCAACTGTGATTTAAACAAATGTTCCTTATACTTAATCTGTTTTAATCAAATCTACGCCTTCAAATTGTTTTATAGATTGACATCAAGTCAATCTTTCTTTAAAAATAATACTTATGTTTCAAATGTCTTATAAATACTTATTTATATTTTTATATTATAAATTGCATGCCCATATATGTATAGACGTATAAATAATGTTTAAAGGGCTTAGGAAGGCCATCCACCCTATTTCCTTTTCCTCGATTTGGATGTGGTCTGGTGGGATTTTGGGTGACCATCCGAAGGTCGTTTCCATGTTAATTATATATCAAATATACATATATAGACATAAAAGTACTTCCATAACCATACGTACTAGACGCACCGTTAACAAGTTACCATCGGGGTAACACAGAACCATACTATTACAACTGCTAGATCAATGAGTCAGTTCATTCATGAGTCTATACTAGGAAGAGAACATATACAACTATACTAGAACAAGAAACATTTCATCACATATGCAAGAATACGATAACAAATGTGATCCACTGTATCGGAGCATGCCTTAAATGTCATGGCCCGAGTTGTAGCCAGAATTCTCTTGGAGGGAGAGCGTTGAGTTTGCGTATAGATCTATACTGGATTGACTATCCTACACCTTGCTGCTAGCTACAGCCGGACCTGCAGGTCTGCGGGTGCCAAACGTCATTCCGTTATTACGACCGTTCTTTATGTCGTTGTTATCAGTCGATAGTATGGTGCAATTATCACATTATACCTTAATATAAATCCGGTTTAAGGTAGTAGTAATTAGTACAACAGTAGTTCTTATTATACAAAGCTACAGTACTACAATGATTTACCCATTACATATTTTGGTGATAATCTCACTTAAGCATTAATGTACAAACTATATTTTAACAAATGATAGTTATACTTGGGTAATTACACACTTTTACAACAGACGAGTTTACAAAACAGTTAAGCCTTGGTAGAAGGCTACTTTTATAGAAAATATAGGATTTTCTGAGAGATTCAAACTTTTACAAACTCATTCAGTGAGACAGGTTCAAACGTTTTTGACAACGAACATTGACACAAAAATACTTATGAACTCACCAGCTTAATGCTGATCTACTCTTTCAAAATAACTTGTATTCTCAGGTCATCAGTAGACAGGTACCGATGCCAGCTTTTGAGATGATGGAGCGTACTCAAGACTCATCATTTTATTATTTTGATTTACGGTATATTTTTGGTGTCTAAAACTGTACAGAACACGCATGTATTAAAAATATATATTTAATGCAATGGATGATGTTGTTTGCTTATTTACATTTACTGTGTTATGATTACCTTACATGACGTCCTCCGCCCCAGAACGTTTCCGCCGTTCTTGGTTTTGGGGTGTGGCAGATTGGTATCAGAGCATTGTTTATAGTGAATTGAGTATATCAACCCATAAAAGATATACTAAACTATAAACCCATTAGGGATTAAAACTCTGACCAAGAGTCTATACTTAAAATATTTAACTAAGTATACTAGTCTGCATTCATACTAAAATAAGTGTCACAATGACAAGAACAAAAGTATTACGATTGTTAAATATCACAAGTGAGCTCGGGGATGTATGGTCAGTCCTGGGAATGGCATAGCCTGATCAACTATGCTGATCCTAGGAGTGATTAGCACATGCCTTGGAATGGTTGTGATAGGTTAACAAGTCTAAAAACTTACCAACAATACCACAAGAAGATCAATAGAACTTAAACTTAGAATACTATAGGAGTATTTTGCGCTACTAGTTACACGTATACTATATTCTTATACCTCTATTCTCGCGTAGATCTTGATGACTAGATATCCATCATGGCGACCCGTACTTTCCCAGTGAAGGCAATGCCGGGTGGATCGATGAAGAGCCCGAAGTTGAGCATCCAATCCCTTTGGATGATCACCTCGCAGAAGGCTTTTCGGATGGATCCGACTCCGAGCCTGAAGTCAACAACCTACCGATTGTAGGTCAAGCCCCGAACAACAACCCTCGACCAGCGTTTCCAGGTCCTACTCCCTTGTGGGCAAACAACCTGAACCGCTGGAATAATGATCAGGGTCAACCCTTACCATACTTTGGGGACCGAACCTTTTACAACGTCAGCGATGGTGGCTCTACTGACCGAGCTCTGCCTGTCTTTATCCGCAGAATAGCTCGTATTGTCGAGCAAGGTAGAGCAGCCGTCGACCGGGTCATAGAGATTGATGCCGACTCAGGTGTCAACACAGTCAGCATCCGCCGTCTTGAAGAAGACATGGAACGGACCCGGAGGACAAATAAAACCCTGCAGTAGCAGTTGGCTGCCTCACGAGCTGAAATATTGGAACTTCGAGCTCGTCAGAGGACTCAGGATCGACCCATTCAAGAGGTGTTTCGTCAAGTGTCCGACCGCAGTACTCGCCCGGGACTTTCCCATCGCCGTTGGTTGATGTCTAGTACATCTCCGTCTTTTAATTAAAGGATAGCCTTTAACATCTGTGCTCCAAGTAGCACTCGTGTGTAAAATGTTTCTAACTTTCCTTACTCAAAATTTGAAATCTAAGAACTATCAAAATTTTCTATATGGTATGATGTATGACCTACTGTTAGGTCGATTTTTCCCTGAACTTATTACATCAGTAATGCCAGTATTTTTGAGATCTATCTATCTGGGAAAAATCTATACACTTATGCTTTCCTTCTAATATTTCTTATTGTGGTTTCAAGCACTCTTTCAACTGTTGGACTATGTTTAGTTAATCCATGTGTCACTCTCACGTTGCTTACAAATTGATTCTTACCATCTTTCTTATCTTTATAAACTTTTAGCTGAAGGATGCCTCCTCGCAAGTCTCCCAGAAATAGGAATAATCCTGCACCTCCACCACCTCCTCCGCCTCCGGTCATCGATACTGTAGCCCTGAATGCTGTCGTAGCTGCAGCAGTGGCAACTGCCATGGCTCAGTATCACTCTTCTGATGCCAGCAGAGCTGGAACCCCTGTGGAATCTATTCCGATCGAAATCCCTGTGCGCTCAAGGGAGTGCTCTTACAAGGATTTTACAAACTGCAAGCCGAAGCCTTTCTATGGCACCGGCGGAGTCATTGCTCTCTCGCAATGGTTCGAGAAGACTGAATCAGTCTTCGAAATCTGTTCATGCCCTGTTGCGTGCAAAGTGAAATATGCCGCCTGCACCTTTGAGGGTAAAGCCCTAACGTGGTGGAACGGCCACGTCAAAGCCCTAACTCTCGTCGTAGTCAACGACATGGGCTGGGAAACAATGAAAGACCTCATGACTGAGGAATACTGCCCGAGGGGCGAGATCCAGAAACTGGAGCAGGAACTCTGGAACCTGTCAATGAAGGGCACCAATGTGGTCGCTTATACTGCCCGCTTCAGCGAGCTGGTGGCCCTCTGCCCCAATATGGTTCCCACCGAGGGGAAGAAGATCGAGAGGTACATTTAGGGACTAGTGCCTCCGTATCAGGGGAATGTGCTAGCGTCAAACCCCGCTACCTTCGACAGTGCCAAACGATTGGCACAACGACTCATTGACCATGGAGTCAAAACCCCTGCAACCACAACCACCCTAGCCATCCCGGAACCCTCCAAACCTGCCGATACTAAGCGGAAATTCTGGGATGAAAGGAAGAAGCAGCAGGCTGCCAAAAAGCAGCAATTGGTGGCAATTCATGCCGCAGTAACCCCTACTGCTACTACTACTGCTCCGGTGAGTCGGTATGCTGGAAGTTCGCCCAGGTGCAACAAATGCAGCTACCACAACAACGACCCCTGCCGTGAATTGCAGTGCTCTAACTGCAACAGGAAAGGACACACCGTCCGATTCTGTAAATTCCCGGCACAACCTATCAACCAAGTCCCTGGCTCTGGCGCGAGCCCAACCTGCTATAGATGTGGTGAAGCAGGCCACTTTAAGAGGGACTGCCCCAAAGCGAGGAATGCGGGAGGAGCAGGGAGGGTACTAGCTATTGGCCACGGGGAAGCAGTTGCTGACCCGACAGTGGTGACCGGTACGTTCCTCCTTGATAACTCCTATGCATGCATTCTGTTCGATAGTGGAGCGGAGCGAAGCTTCGTAAACCATAAATTTGCTCGCATGCTTAATCAACCACCGCACGCACTCAAAGAACTATTCACAGTAGAAATGGCTAATGGAAAAACTGAAAATACGAGTAGCATATACTTAGGTTGTACCCTAACTCTAGATAACCATTCATTTCCAATCGACCTCATGCCAGTCTCAATAAAAAGTTTCGACGTTATCATTGGCATGGACTGGTTAAGCCTTCATCGTGCCGACATCATGTGCTTCGAGAAAGCAGTCCGTCTAAACCTTTCGTCTAACGAAACTCTTATAGTCTATGGCGACAAACCCGATGCAAGTCTTCGCATCATATCAAGTATTCAAGCACAGAAATACCTGCGTAAGGAATACCACGCATTCCTTGCTCACGTCGTCGACACGAACCTAGAAACGAAAGAACTAAAGAACCTCCCAGTAGTGAGTGACTTCCCCGACATTTTCCCAGAAGAACTACCCGGGTTGCCTCCACAACGACAAGTCGAGTTCATAATCGATTTGGTCCCAGGAGCTACCCCAATAGCCAAGTCGCCCTACCGTTTAGCACCAGCCGAGATGCAAGAACTCTCTGGTCAACTTAACGAACTGCTCAGCAAGGGCTTTATAAGGCCAAGTTTCTCACCTTGGGGAGCACCGGTCTTGTTCGTTAAGAAGAAGGACGGATCCTTCCGTATGTGTATTGACTACAGAGAACTCAACAAACTGACGGTCAAGAATCGTTATCCTCTACCACGCATAGATGATCTATTCGACCAACTGCAAGGGGCGAACTATTTTTCTAAGATTGATCTAAGATCCGGATATCACCAGTTACGAGTGCTAGAGGAGGATGTGCCGAAGACCGCCTTCCGAACTCGTTACGGACATTACGAGTTCGTGGTGATGCCATTCGGATTGACCAATGCGCCCGCAGTCTTCATGGATCTGATGAATAGAGTATGCCGACCTTACTTGGATCAGTTCGTCATCATTTTCATTGACAACATCCTGATCTACTCCCGAAGTAAGAAAGAACATGGCGATCATCTGCGACAAGTTCTAGGGACATTACGAAAAGAGAAACTTTATGCGAAGTTCTCAAAATGTGAATTTTGGATCCGAAGAGTCGAATTCTTAGGACACGTGGTAAGCGAAGAGGAAATCCACGTGGACCCATCCAAAATTAAGGCCATTGAGAACTGGTCAGCACCGAAGACGCCTACAGAAATTCGTCAATTTCTAGGTCTCGCTGGCTACTACCGCAGGTTCATTCAGAACTTCTCACGAATAGCGAAGCCTCTTACAACCCTAACCCAAAAAGGCGTGGCCTTTGACTGGGAAGAGAAACAAGAAAGAGCGTTCCAAACGCTCAAACGAGCCTTGTGCACCGCACCAATACTATCCCTTCCAGAAGGAATAGAAGACTTCGTAGTTTATTGCGATGCATCGAATCAAGGGCTCGGATGTGTTCTGATGCAGCGAGGTAAGGTCATCGCCTACGCCTCGAGACAATTGAAGACACACGAGGTTAACTACACGACCCACGATCTTGAACTAGGAGCAGTAGTGTTTGCTCTGAAGATCTGGAGGCATTACTTGTATGGAACGAAGAGCACTATCTTTACCGACCACAAGAGTTTACAACACATTTTCGATCAGAAGGAGCTCAACATGCGACAACGACGGTGGGTCGAGCTACTCAGTGATTACGAATGCGATATTCGTTATCATCCGGGTAAGGCCAACGTAGTAGCAGACGCCCTAAGTCGGAAGGAATATTCTGGTCGCAAGGTCAAGTCGTTGTCAATAACCATCCATTCACACTTGTCAAAGCAAATTCAGGAGGCTCAACGTGAAGCCATGAAGCCTGAAAATGTGATGAATGAATCCCTTAGAGGAATGGACAAGAATTTAGAAGCCAAGGGTGACGGAGCCTTATATTTCATGAACCGAACCTGGACACCGAAACACGGTGGTTTCCGAGACTTGGTCATGATCGAGGCGCACAACACTCGGTATTCCGTCCACCCAGGTTCAGATAAGATGTATCTGGATCTTAAGAAGCTATACTGGTGGCCTAATATGAAAGCAGAAATTGCTACCTTCGTAAGTAAATGCCTTACTTGCGCAAAGGTTAAGGTCGAGTACCAGAAGCCCTCTGGTTTATTGCAACAACCAGAGATCCCGGAATGGAAGTGGGAGCGGATCACTATGGATTTCATAACTAAGTTGCCCAAGACAACGGGTGGACTTGACACCATATGGGTCATCGTTGATAGATTGACCAAGTCTGCACACTTCCTGCCTATCAAAGAAACCGACAAGATGGAGAAACTTACGAGAACATACATTAGGGAAATCGTACGACTACATGGTGTACATATGTCCATTATCTCCGATAGAGATAGTAGGTTCACCTCAAGATTTTGGCAATCACTACAACATTCCCTAGGAACGAGGCTGGACATGAGCACAACCTACCATCCTCAGACCGACGGACAGAGTGAGAGGACCATCCAAACTCTAGAAGATATGTTGCGAGCCTGCGTGATTGACTTTGGGAAGGCATGGGATACTCATTTACCCCTTGTCGAGTTTTCCTATAATAACAGTTATCACACGAGCATCAAGGCTGCTCCATTTGAAGCTCTCTACGGCCGTAAGTGCAGATCCCCTCTGTGCTGGGCTGAGGTGGGTGATACCCAATTAGCCAGGGGGCAAACTTCCGACAGTACTCTCACCGGTCCGGAGATCATTCGGGAAACAACAGAGAAAATCGTTCAGATCCGTGAACGATTGAAAGCCTCTAGAGACCGATAGAAGAGCTACGCTGATAAACGAAGGAAACCTTTGGAATTTCAGGTGGGAGACCGAGTCCTCGTCAAAGTCTCACCCTGGAAGGGCTTGATACGCTTCGGCAAGCGTGGAAAGCTTAATCCGAGGTACATAGGGCCTTTCGAGATCCTTGCAAGAGTCGGCCCCGTAGCTTACAAACTCGAACTACCAGACGCACTTCGTAACGTACATTCTACATTCCACGTATCTAACTTGAAAAAGTGTCTATCCGACGAGACTCTTGTAATCCCACTCGACGAGATCGAAATCAACGAGAGCCTCAACTTCGTGGAAGAACCTGTAGAGATCATGGACAGTGAGGTCAAGCAGACAAAACAAAGCCGTATCCCTATCGTGAAGGTTCGCTGGAATGCCAAGCGAGGACCGGAATTCACTTGGGAACGTGAGGATCAGATGAAACTGAAATACCCTCACCTTTTTGCTTAGTTATTTGAAATTTCTACCTTGCTTAAAATTCTAATTTCGGGACGAAATTCCTTCTAACGGGGGGATGATGTGACAACCCGATATTTCGAGTCAATGTAATGTAAAACCGATCAAAATTAGGTCAAAATGTAACCTTCCTAAAATCTTGTTCGGATTAAATAAAGTAGTAGGAATCATATCAAGGTTTGCGTACATAAAAAGAACGTCCAAATCTGACTTCGGATGAGGAAGTTATGAAATTTTGAAGAAATTCCTTAATCACGTCATTTTAATAAATAAATAATAAAAATAATTTCGGAATTTGCCAACGGAATCTAAACGGAAGTTGTAGATCATGGTCTCACCTTCGCGTGGATATAAAGAACGTCAAAAACGGAGTTCGTATGAGGGAGATATGAATTTTTGAAGTTTATTTAAAATAAATATGAATTTAATTATATATTCCCGGTATTATCCGAAGGGGAGTCATCGGATAGGACCGAAGTATGCCCTGCGTACCTTCGTACGCCCCGCGTACTGAGATCGAGGGTCTCGGATCGTCCACGTCGCGCTATCCGAAGAATTCTAAACCGTCCGACCCGTCCGAAGCTCCGACCCGTCCGACCCGCTGTCCCGTCCGACCCGCCGTCCCATCCGACCCGCGTACCCAGCAACCCGTCCCATCTGAACCGAGGCAGTCGAGGCTTCGGTCATGCATGACGTACGCGTACGCGCTGCGTACGAGCGTACGCCCCGCGTTCGGAGGCGGTTCAGCCTTCCTATAAATAGGATGCGAGGCTTTCCGAAAATGTTGCTCATTTCTCTCCTCTCTCTCACAACCTTGCCTCGTTTTCCGTGCCCGTTATAAACCGAAGCTCTGGTCTTTTTGCTCAAGTCCCGAGGGTCGATTTTACTCCCGAGATTCCCGAGAATCCCGAGAAAAATCCGTTTTCCAAGACGAAACTCTGCCCGGTTTTCCATCTCGCTTTCTTCAATCAATCAAGTGAGTTTCATACCCCTTAATCAACCTGTTAAATATTCTAAATGCGTTTATATGCTTTCAAAGGGGGGGGGGGGAATACAAGTTAAATACTTATAGTTATTGTTTCAATCACATATGATTGCACTAATCACATGTGATTAATAACTAGGGAAACCAGTGATTTTATCACTATTCAAACTATCTATCAAACTGTTTTACTACTAAATGTTTTCCAAACCCATTTACTTTTCGAATTTACACTGCAACTGTGATTTAAACAAATGTTCCTTATACTTAATCTGTTTTAATCAAATCTACGCCTTCAAATTGTTTTATAGATTGACATCAAGTCAATGTTTCTTTAAAAATAATACTTATGTTTCAACTGTCTTATAAATACTTATTTATATTTTTATATTATAAATTGCATGCCCATATATGTATAGACGTATAAATAATGTTTAAAGGGCTTAGGAAGGCCATCCACCCTATTTCCTTTTCCTCGATTTGGATGTGGTCTGGTGGGATTTTGGGTGACCATCCGAAGGTCGTTTCCATGTTAATTATATATCAAATATACATATATAGACATAAAAGTACTTCCATAACCATACGTACTAGACGCACCGTTAACAAGTTACCATCGGGGTAACACAGAACCATACTATTACAACTGCTAGATCAATGAGTCAGTTCATTCATGAGTCTATACTAGGAAGAGAACATATACAACTATACTAGAACAAGAAACATTTCATCACATATGCAAGAATACGATAACAAATGTGATCCACTGTATCGGAGCATGCCTTAAATGTCATGGCCCGAGTTGTAGCCAGAATTCTCTTGGAGGGAGAGCGTTGAGTTTGCGTATAGATCTATACTGGATTGACTATCCTACACCTTGCTGCTAGCTACAGCCGGACCTGCAGGTCTGCGGGTGCCAAACGTCATTCCGTTATTACGACCGTTCTTTATGTCGTTGTTATCAGTCGATAGTATGGTGCAATTATCACATTATACCTTAATATAAATCCGGTTTAAGGTAGTAGTAATTAGTACAACAGTAGTTCTTATTATACAAAGCTACAGTACTACAATGATTTACCCATTACATATTTTGGTGATAATCTCACTTAAGCATTAATGTACAAACTATATTTTAACAAATGATAGTTATACTTGGGTAATTACACACTTTTACAACAGACGAGTTTACAAAACAGTTAAGCCTTGGTAGAAGGCTACTTTTATAGAAAATATAGGATTTTCTGAGAGATTCAAACTTTTACAAACTCATTCAGTGAGACAGGTTCAAACGTTTTTGACAACGAACATTGACACAAAAATACTTATGAACTCACCAGCTTAATGCTGATCTACTCTTTCAAAATAACTTGTATTCTCAGGTCATTAGTAGACAGGTACCGATGCCAGCTTTTGAGATGATGGAGCGTACTCAAGACTCATCATTTTATTATTTTGATTTACGGTATATTTTTGGTGTCTAAAACTGTACAGAACACGCATGTATTATAAATATATATTTAATGCAATGGATGATGTTGTTTGCCTATTTACATTTACTGTGTTATGATTACCTTACATGACGTCCTCCGCCCCAGAACGTTTCCGCCGTTCTTGGTTTTGGGGTGTGACATTACAAGAGTCCTAACGGAAAGGTATGGTTTCAAGATCGAGACGCGAAGGGTAAAAAGTACGCTACTGAGTTCGCGGAGTAGGTTTAGTTTGTAAGATACAGGACCGATTCTGGTAAGAATCTCGGAGGTCCTGACTATCTTGGATTTAGCTTTTCACGCGATACGAAGCGTATTAAGCCATTCCCAGAGTGTTTTTTCCTAAAGAACTTGGCCTCTCACTTGGAATCTCCAAGGTTTCTTTTTCTTGTTAAACTTCCTAGTCAAGGGCCACCCCTTGCTGGGTCAAAGTAGAAAGGGTTTCTGTAATTTGCGAGGAGTTCTGAATGAACTATGACAGTAGGTCTGTAAGACCTAGAATTTGGCAAATGTCTATCGGCGTCTCTGGAGTCGACAAATTCTCAACGGTTTTGACAAATTGAAAGAGTACTCAAAATTTCCCACACCACCAATAGTGTGTCTTAGGAAATTTTGACTCTTCAATTCCAACACTCGTGTTTAGAGAACTTTGCGAAAAGTATCTCCGAGGGTAATGTTTCCGCGGGTTCCTTCTTACTACGATGGTAGACAAGTCAGTCGTTACATGGAGAATGACGAACTGATCCAAGTAAGAAAGACGGACTCTATTCATTAAACTCATGAATGCTTCGGGAGTATTGGTCCTATCCGAGGGGTATCACTACGGACTCGAAGTGTCCGCATCGAGTTCGGAAGGTAGTCTTCCGGACATCGTTCTCTAACATTCGAATTGATGATATTCAGATCTCAGATCCATTTCTGAAAGTAATTATTTCCTTTCATTTGCTAAACCACTTCATCTATGCGAGGCAGAGACAACGATTTCTAATGGAAAATCTTGACGGAGTCCTCGATATCTGAGGTACATACGATGCAATCCGTCGACCTCTGGAAGAATAAGACCGGGGCTCTCCAGGGTGAGAAGCCTAGTCTTCCAATTCTATTTCTGTGCAGTTCGCTAAATTGTTCGGGCTGTTCTTGTATCTCCATAGGTGTTTAGACTATAGGGCGATCTGTTTACAGGAGTCATACTGGGTTCTCGGTTTGTTTACATGACAATGCGATTACTCGTAGGCTTGGGCAGTTCTCCGTTCTGAAGTTCTTATTAGAATTCATACATGGTTTCACAATCACAATCTCGTGTATACGAGTCGTATATAATTAAGATTGAAAAGGTAGTCGAATAATTGATTCTTCTTTAAGCTCACATCTCATCGAGGAAAAAGAAATTAAAGTGAAATCATCAATTCTAAACCTATAGAACCTTGATTATAAATCACTCTTATGTATACATTCCTTAGTGATAGATCAATCGTATGAATCCTTGGATTGAACTTGACATACTACACGAGTGGTACTTCGGGGATTTCTTCAGAAAAGAAAAGAACTATGGGGTATTCCACGCATGAGTACCTCGGTGTTCTGAAATGACAGTTTCGCTAAAAGATGTTTACTGATAAATAGATGTACGTATGAAGCTGTTTTTGTGAGGATCAAATTGAATCGATTCGTATGATAATGTCAGAATCATAAGGAAACTTAAAAGACATTAGATTTGAACATAAGGTGTTACAGACAAAACACAACCGTGCAACCATCAACAGAGTTACAGTACTTTAGAGTTACTACAAGACTATTGTTGTGAATAAGGTATACTACAAAAGACAAGTATACGCAGCACGAGCATCCCTAAACCTACGGAATCTCGCAAAAGATAGGACTCTAGTTGCACTAGTTCGGGATAGTTTATAAGTCCGTTACAACGAAACGCCTAAATTACATTAACATGGTTCCGGAGCAGGCTCTCCTACAACTGTGATCCTGAGAATCTTTCCGTCTACGCTAGAGTTCTGCGTTATCGGGCAATCCTTCTTGAGGTGTCCAATTTCACCGCATTGGTGACATATCTGGACAGCACCAACATTAGTGGAGGAAGTGAAGTGTCGAGTAGGAGTTATGGGGACACGGTTGCTTTCATTGATCTTCCCTTTTGGGCAATTTCTGTAATAGTGCCCTGCCTCACCACAACTATAGCAAACTAGGCTTGCTCCAGTGGTGGAGGTAGTTCTACAGAAACAAGCAATGTGCCCCATCTTGTTGCAATTTCTGCATTGCCAGGCTCGGCAAATTCCCTTGTGGTGGTAGTTGCACCGGTCGCACTTCGGGAGTGTTCCTTTATATGGTCTGCTCGGTACTGGGATGGCAGAGGTTCCCACTTGTTGCTGCTGCATGGCAATTCTCTAAAATCGCTTGCGTTCTACTTGGTCTTGACGTTTTCGTTTCTTGAACTCTGAGTTGTTGTTTTGGGTGGTGGAGACTGTTACTATTTGTTGATTTCTCGGATCGTTAACACGATCCAGATTGTCAACTCCTTTTTCAGTCTTAGTTGCGTTGACAGTGCTGCGATTTGCTAGGACAGCTGTCACGGCAGCCATCACGACAGCTGTAACGGCGGCTTGAAAAGTAGCGGCGTCCATAGGAAAAGTAGAGGTTTCATTGCTTGGTTGATTGTTTCCGGATGACGACATGATTCTGTAACACGAAAGATAAGGAATTTGTGAGCGAGTTCGGTTGACCCTAGGTGTACTTCGATTTGTTCAAGTAAAGAGTAAGACTATGTTCTCGAAAGGTTGACCTACATCCCTATGATGCAGTCCTAGTACTGAGTGGAAGTGAGTTTGTAGAGTGGTCTCATGACGTTTGTCGTTCAAACCAAGGTATCGTGGGTTGGTGAATAACAGGATCCAACCACTAAAAGAGACTTGGAAAAGTCTCCAGAGCTAAATTACTATAGTCCAATGACTTGAATAAAGCATGTTTCAGATAGTCTCCAACGAAAGTATGATAAGAGTAATTGAATAAAGAATGACACAGAAGTTAGCCGACTGTCAATATCTTTGATATTATGGACGTAATATTCAGGAAAATGACCTTGTAAAAGGTCTTACATCATGTCCAGAGAAGATAGTTCTTGACAGCATAAAGACCTAACCAAAAGTACTTACGATACAAGATAATTTCATAGAAAATGCCACATCGGGCAAAGACAGAAAAAACAATTCCTTCAAACAAGGAAGATAAAGTAAAGTGTCTACTAGCGGCGACGGTCATCCCTCTGGTGAACTCTCAGTTCAGCCAGTTGACGTTCTACATCAAGTAGGTGTCTTTCGTACACCCTCTGGCATACTCAAAGTTCTAGGACTTCGGCTCGTGATTCAGCCAGTGCTTGCAGCAGTGTTTCATGGTTTCTCTTAGATCTCTCGCGAGCATCTTCTAGACAAATGGTGCGGAGGGTATGCATTCTTGCATCGACGACAACTTCTTTAATCTGATGTAGGGCCGTCCTGCCCTGAATCTCATTTCGGGCCACTCTGCGGACCAAGATTGGCAAGATTCTGTCTGCTGAGCCCCCATTACTCAGGTCATAGAAGCTTCGGTCACCATTAAATTGAATGGGCTGGTTTTGTCCTTGGCTCCATGTTTCCAAGCATTCCACCCACTCAGGCGTCGGGCCTTGAAAAGCCGGACAAGGGTTAGGAATTGGAAAGGGAGCTGCCTGGGGTAGGTTCTCAACCTCGGGTTCGGAGTTAGCATCGTCCGCAAGGTCTTCATCATGGTGATCATTCAAAGGGATAGGATGATCATTCTCTGGTTCTTATCCAAACCATCCAGCAATGACTTCGTTCGGAAGGTACTGGTTGTCGTGGGGATGGAGTCCAGCCATGTTATCTATGCGAGAATTGGGGTAAGAAAATAATTATTAGATGAACTATCTAGATAATTATTTAGAAAATCTTCATTAGTTACATCACCATTTGTGAAGTGCATACCAGTTATATGTAATCGAAACAGGATAGGCCTTCGAATAAGTGATCTTAACTCCAAATTCACACAGAATAGGGGTAAAGCAAAATTTTCATAGATTCTAAGTCTATAACATCCTAATTACATATAGCCTTAGTGTATCCACTTAGCAACTATCAACTTAGTATTGAAGATCCCGTTTTAGTTCTCAAGTATAAAGTACTTATAGTAACACCAAATACCCTTATAGTATTTTAAGTTTAATGTTATGTTCTATTATTCTCATTGTGGTAGCATTGGTAAGATTTTAGACTTGTTGCAACCACACAACTACACTTAGGCACATGCTAGTCAACCCTCGGATAATATAGTTGATCAGGCTATATCTTCCCAGTTTTGAATATATGTCTCTAAGTCCACCTGTGTTGCCCAACAATCGTAATTCTTTTGTACTGTCCTAGTGACACTGATTTTAGTATGAATGCAGGCACGTATACTTCATTAAATATTTTATTATTTAAAGTATAAACTCTTGGTCAGAGTATTTTTAATCCCTATGTATTTATAGTTAGTATATCTTTTATGGGTTGATATACTTAATTCACTATAAACAATGCTCTGATACCACTCTGTCACGCCCCAAAACCAAGAACGGCAGAAACGTTCTGGGGCGGAGGACGTCATGTACAGTATCACAACAATGAAAAGTAGTAAACAAGCAACAACATCACCCATTGAATTAATAATATAATTTTAATACAAGTGTTCTTTCAAATTATAATAGACACTAAAGTATAAACAAAATGAAAGATGAGTCTTGAACGAGCTCCATCTTCTCTAAACCTTGCATCGGTACCTGTCTATTGATGACCTGAGGATACAAGTATTTTGAAAGAGAGTATCAGCTTTAAAGCTGGTGAGATCATAAGTATTTTAGTGTCTTAATTAGTATGTAAGTATTTCTATGTATATGAATTGTAAGTATTGAAAATGTATATGAACTATAAGTATTGAAAATGTATATGAACTGTAAGTATAAAAATGTTTTGTATGATCCTAGGAATCCCTATGTTTCCTACAAATCGTATCCTTCTACCAAGGCATCTAGTGTCTATGTGTGTGGCTCTTGTAAGAGTGTGTATTTTCCGAAGTATGACTATCATTAACCAGAAATATAGTTTCTACATTACCGTACGTTGTGTGAATGTTCACGAAGTGAATGTAATGGGAAAATGAAATAGTACTATGGTGTAGTGTCGAACTACCACCGTACCTATTACCTTAAGTCTAGGGTAATTCTTCTAAGTACTGTAGTATTTGTAACAAATAACTATATCGGTACTCAATTGCCTTATTTGAGGGATAAGGTATAATATGATGGCTAGATCCCAGGATAGACACTCCCCTATCAAAGGGATTTTGGGACCTTTACACGACCCTGCATATATGCATGTCGTGAACATCCACATTACTATGATCATGTATACCCGATATAATTATCACAATGCGTTGCGATTCATCGGTATAGTTAGATCCTGAACTTGTTCTGTGCTATAACACCTAGTGACGTCTGTCCTATGTATATGTAAGCATACTCATGTAAGTGTAATCATGTAAATGTATAGTAATGTACGGTAATGTTCTACGTGGGCTAGCTGTAATGTGTGTTCGCTCTCTATCTAGCATGTATAGTAATGTACTGTGTGTACTAGTTGTAATGTATGTTCTCTCTATCTAGCAAGTATAGTAATGTATTATGTGTACTAGCTGTAATGTATGTTCTCTCTATCTAGCAAGTATAGTAATGTACTATGTGTACTAGCTGTAATGTATGTTCTCTCTATCTAGCAAGTATTGACTCATGAATGAACTGACTCATTGTATGATATCACGTTCTAGTAATAGTTCTAGTATCTTCCTAAACTACCCATATGGTAGCTTACTAGTAATATTGTTGGATTAGTGCCTAAGTCCATAACTATTTTGGTATGTACTTGACCCGATGGTGCATGGTCCTTTTGGGTTGCCTTCATCAAAGCAACTTGATAGGATGAATTATGGAGAGAAAGGATTAATTATGATTTATTCTTATATCATGAGAATAATATATTAAAGGAGAAATCATATTGGTTAACTAATATGAGTCAATAATTAATAAGAATTAAGTTTGTGGCTAAAAGAGATTATTTAAACTTAAGGGACTGGAATTGTAATTATAAGATAATTGTAATTGGGCTATGGATTACCTTATAATATAAGGTTGGACGAATGAAGAATTCTATGGGAAACCAATTAGAAATCGTCCAAGGCTTATTAAAGAAGGGTCCATGGGCTGCTTAGGGCTTAAGCAGTCAGTTTAGGGTTTCCTAGTTCAAAACCCTAATAGCCTACATCTATTTAAAGGACCCTTAAGCCCCAAAAACGTGGTGAACAAGATCCTTAGGGTTTCCACACGTTTTTGGCAGCCTCCTTCTCTTCTCTTCTTCATCCTCTTGCTTTTGGTGTTTGTGAACCATTAGAGGAGTGGCATTTGTGACACTAAGCTTTCTAAAGTCATTACAAGGAGGATTTGAGATTGTTATTGCTACATAACAATCAAGGTAATATCTTAAACCCATTTTTATGTTAATATTGATTATCATATGCTAGATCTAGGGTTTAAAGTATTGGATGAATTACATGTACAATAGAGAAACCTATATCCAAGCATTAGGGCTTGTATGAGCACATAGGATGTTCTTATGGCTAAAACCCATTAGTGGTATCAGAGCCTTGATTGGTTTCTATTGTATTGATTCCTAGCATGTTCATTCTTTTTGCAAAAACGAAATTTTGGCTTTCTGACTGATGAACTCGGTGAGTTCCAATGTGGACTCGGCGAGTTGGCTCCTACTCGGTGAGTCCATAGAGTAACTCGGCGAGTTCGAGCGTCAGAAGGAGTCAGTTTCGGGATTTATTGCTGTTTTACTCAAAGATACTTGCCTTAACTGTTATGGGTCATTAAAATTCGAATTTTAATCATATTTTGAGTGTATCCTTGATTAAACAAAAGATAATTATCAATTGATTAGATAATAACTTCCTTATTTGATTAAAGTTTGATTATTTGTATTAATTGGGTGACTTATCTTGCAAGAAATTTATTTCAGGTCAAATTAGATAATAATTAGATTAATTTAAGTTATTTTCTGTTTGATCCTTATGTTTTGAAATGTTTCAAAACTTTCCCTCAAGTTTTGGAATTTAAAAGTTGATTAAAAGTTTAATTTAGGAAAGTTAAATTCTAAAACCCTAGTATAGTTTTGAAAAGTTCATATCACACCCTGTGGTTTTATTAATTAATTAAAGTGTATAATTAAGAGAGATTTAATAAATCCATAAAAGTTTTGGTTTACAATTTAATTGAATTAATAGTATAATTATTAAATTTGACCACATAGTATTTTAAAAGTGTAAAATACACCCTATACTATATATAACATTAAAAGTATAACATTATATCTATATATATATATATATATATATATATATATATATATATATATATATATATGTATGAGTAAAAGTCAGTCTTACCGTTAGTAGGCCTCATTCATGAAGCTGGTCTATAAGGGGTGTTTAAGGAAATTGCCTATAAAATGGCGATTGAATGGGTATCCACTCTTACCCACCGCACTCTTGACTAGTGGAGGGTCGTTAGCCGAACGGGTAGGATGGGACAGAAACCTTCCATTATAAGTATAATGAAGTACAAAAGTAGCTAAATGTTTTACAAATTCCCAATCTTAGTTACTTTAGGCAAAAGTGAATTGATACAATTCCATGAAATTACACTATGTGCTGTTGCGAAGACATTAGTGGAGCGTGTGTGGTTAACAGGCACACTAGATGGTTCTAAGAAAAGGTAGCAAAGGGTGACTCAATGTTTGTCATAGTTCGGTGGAGCGTGTGTGGTTAACCGGCACATCGAATAGGTGACTGTAACATGTAGGGGCACAGTGTAAGTTTCCATGGTTATTCACACCCGCTTTGTGATCCTCGGTATCCCAGTCACAAACTAGAGGGGCATATCGAGATTTAAACATGCCATTGATAAGTTCAATGAATCTCAAAGGATTTAGTGAATCGCCATTCGCTTACCTTCAAATGTTCTGCAATTTGGGTTACGGCATCCCTCTCTCGAGTTCTGGAATATTGTGTTGGGTCCTAGCCTTAGTATCTCATTTGGATGATTTATTAAGGACTCAATCAATCAACTAAATTGAATTTATTTTCTCCCGTTTTGTAGATGTCAAAGTACGACAACTATGGCCTTCCCAAATCCCGTGGAACAAGCATTCCACATAAAGATGATATTCCATGATTCGATCGAGGAACAAAAGATCATGCTTCACTTCCTCCTCCTCCTCCCGTTGTTCTCCCTAACCCACAAGATCGAAGAATTTAAAGGTTCATTGTCACTAAAGCCCTATTGGATATGAAACATGAAGATGGTAAACCGTGTGTGCCCACGTTCTAGGAATGAAATCACACATCGATAGGTTGATAATGTTGGGTGCGTCATTCCCTGATAAGTTGGCTGTGAACTGGGTTCTGCAGTCACTCCCTGAATCATATAATGAGTTCAAAAGGAAGTATTATATGATGAATCATGACGAAAACCTCATTGACCTAATTTACATGCTCATTGTTGCTGAATCAGAAATGATGTGGCAAAGCAATGGAGCGTATTTTTTGGGAAAGTCAACATACCATGCTTCCGAGGACGTTCTAGGAGAACCGACCTGCGTTTGCTGCCAAGTGAAAGGGCGTTGGATACAAGTCTGCCCTAAGAGCCTGAAGAGTCCAGAAGATGGGAGAGTCAAAGAGTATGGTTGTGCTTCAGGTAAAATCCACTATCTAACTCCATTAAGTTCCTATTCGTTGATTCTTAATACATAATGTGATAAGATTGCATTTGAATGTTTTGCAGGATCAGTGAAAAGAGAGGAAGCTTGATGAAAGAGCAAGATGAGTCTAATCACAAAGAAATGGATCTCGATCGCATGGACTTGAAGATTAGATTTTAAGCTTGGAGATTTATGATACAGTTGTTAGGAATATTTGACTACATAGTTTTTCAGTTGATTTTTCATTGTAAGGACAAATGTTTTCCGCTGCTTTTATGAATAAAATAAATTTTGTTTTGACTCATTTATTTATTTATTTATTTCCTTGCAATGAAATCGTTATGAAAAATTGATGTTCGTATATTTCTACAACGAGTGGATGTGATTCTTAATTATGTTGTTTCTGGAAATGTCAAGAATTTACCAAATAGGGAGAGTTTCTCATCACCCAAGTTTCAATTGGACAGAAATTTGGAATCATGCAACTTGGTTGCACGATGAATGAGAAATTTCATATTTGGAAATTAGACTAATTCGTTGACAAAGTGTCAAGTGAAGGACTAGGAGATCAAGTACACAAGGTTGTGTGTTGATCAAGTCCACCACAAAAGTGACAAACATATTCTTCATGATTTACTAAAGGTTTAGTAAATATGATTATACTTATAAGATTAAGTGTAATTATGAATTGATTGAAAGAGTTTAAATCAATAGCAGAACGAATAAGAAGAATCAAGTAGGCAGAAAGATAAAAGTTTCACTATTCTAAGAAGAAGGGAGAGTACCTTTTATTATGTTTTATGATAGGTCATAATGATTAAGAACCATATCTCAATTGATCCTCTAAGTGAGTCTCAGTGTAATTGTATGTCTGAGAAGAGGAATCAAGAGTTGAAGAAATGGTTAAATCAAGAAGTCAATCATACTTTGTTCCAAAACAAGTCTTAGTGTTAAGATTGTGACATTGAGTGACAAGTCTAAAGAATGTTTATAACATTCATCGAATGTGGAAAGTTGTGATGTCTTGGACAAGACAAAGACCAGCTAGGACCAATTTCATGAAGTGTTTTGATAAAAGATACACTAACTCTTGAATATTTGTTTTTCGAGAAATGTTATTGACAAAAGAATCTTATATGTCAAGGAGTCAGTGGGAGTCTTAATTGTCTTGAATGGTTTCAAGAACAAATCAAGAATAAACCTTATCGATCATCACTAGCACATGACTTGAGGCTTACAACCTATCATGTTGACACTATCTTGTTTCTGTGTCGCTTCAATTGAGTTAATTATGCATGTGACTTCTATGAGTTCTCATTTAAACGCATAAAAGGCAGGCACATTGATCAATGAAAGGTACATTGATAGGAAAGGGTAAGCTGCTTCACTACTTGGAAGACATGGTGGGCAGCCGTGTTACCATAAGGCAAGAAATCAAGATTGAGAAAGTTCGGTCCATATGAGTTTGGATTTGTCGCAAACTTTGGTTTTGACAAATTCACATGGATAGGAACACATACACCATTAAAATCTAAGTGTCATAAGATTCCCTCTTTCATGAAGATGACTGTGAGCAAATGCTTTCACTTAGAAAGATTTTAAGAAGATAGTGATTGTGAAAATTGCATTCTTAAATTCGATTATGGTTACGGTATCCCTTTCCATGATTCGAATTGTGAGACTTGGCAATTAGTCTAAATTGTTTAGACACACATATGAGCTATCTAAGGCAAAGGTGTATAAGCCTTGATAAAAGATTATCAAAGCATTGGGTATTAGAAATATGAACTTAAAGAAATTCAATAGGCATTGTTTTTCTCAAAGTTAAGCTATTTCTGAATACATGTCAAAGCTAGTGGGGGCATAAGTGTTATGTTTATAATAATCATCGTGATAGCGGGAGCATAAATGTTATGCTTGTATGATTATTAAGGCAAGTATTGCAAGTTAGCAATATTAATTATAGAAAACAAGAGTCATACTTTGCAAAGTTGTAAGGGTTGAATAGTTGTTTTTCTATAATTAAGGAAGAGAATATTATGATTCATTTCAAATCTAAAGGCTTAGGTTGTGAAATGTTAATAAATTTAGTCAAGGATACATAGTGTGTTCTTAAATGTCGATTATGATTACGGCATTCCTCTTCATAGTTCGAATTGTGAGAACGTAGCACATAAAATATTATAGAAGAAGATTGATAAAGTATCAAATCTTTATGTAAGACATTATGCATTGAGTCCCATACGCTTCGGGTATAGGATCAATTGCAAATGCAATAATATTTGACCATTCTAAAATTTTCCAAATGTCTAACGCATTAAGAGGGAAAAAGGACAAGAATCGGTTTTTGACTAAGATAATTAAACAACAATCAAAGGATGATCCAAAGCTCGCTGAGGATTGGTCGCTTGTGAGTAGTTGGAAGTATGATATTGGATGGACCATATCGACATTATTATGAATAGATAAGATTCTATTAAGAATAAATTGTCATATGGAAAATATGGAAATGTCTCCATATTGGGAGTTGGATATTGAAAATCTATATCTAGATTAGAAATTTTATGCAAAAAGGATGTTCAAAGGAATGTACTTTGAGTGAGAGACATCATGTCAATGGAATTGTATTGTAACAATCTCAAATAGAGGAAATTGTAATTTCATTGGCAATAGTCATTGTGACTTTTGTGCTATGACATTAAAAAAGGATCATTGCATAAAATGTTAGAATCTAGCATATTCTATAATTGGCAAGAATTTGATATTCTTACACTTGTGATAGGGATTGGGAGTTATGAAATGAGTATGATTGGAAATGTGTTCATTTAATCTATTTCACAAAGTAAGGACCATAGGTAAACATTGTGTGCATGCTAGGAGCATGGGACAAGTGTAGTAATAATTCAAGAAAGAAGTTGATTACCCGAAACAACAAATAATGAGTAATCGATATGGTGATAAATAAAAGGTGTTTTATTTATACTCAAGGGTTTGGGACCATATAGGATTAGTATTATTCTTATGTTTCACTTTGCATGTTTTGACTTCCGGAATAATTAATTATTTCATAATAATCGAATTATTCGAACGGACCACAGTCGCTCATATGTTGGAAGTAGGTATGAGTGAAGACTGTCATGAATTGGTGTGTGGATTGTCTAAAGAGTATTAGACATAAGCAAATGTTTGCTGCAAAGTTCATGAGTGCTTATGAATATGATTTGATCATTGGATTAAACCCACGCTCACAAGAATCACTTCATGGATTTGATCACGCGTGATTGTGAGTTGATAATATTGTATATTCTTGAAACCGAGATGTGTGAGTTGTATCTTGCGAGTCGGTTACACATTGATAATATGTAAACGCACCGGTAACTTGGTGTCATAAAACATATTATTGTGTGTGATTCGGTGAGTAAGTGCAAGCGAGAATTGAATCAAAGTTTATCCGTTCCTTTTATTCAAAGTAGGATAAAAGCGATATCTTTGGGCCCCTCGATGATTTAGTGATGGCACCTAAGCGCTTGGCCAAGCCGGGACAAGATTGATGTGTTCAATTGTAGTCTATTGTCAGTCATCAAAAATCGGAAGTCGGGAAATAGTATAGAGAGAATGATTAAGTTCATGTCTCATATCTATACGATATCTAGAATGGAGGAATGTATGATCCCTTATCTAAAGGACACGCATATCTGATAAGATCAGAGTTGACAATGGCTTTAGAAAGCTACGATTGCAGATCAGGATCTAAAGTCATACGCAGAATAGTTATTAGACTTATCCAAGTGGGAGACTGTTGGATTAGTGTCTAAGTCCATAACTATTTTGGTATGTACTTGACCCGATGGTGCATGGTCCTTTTGGGTTGCCTTCATCAAAGCAGCTTGATAGAATGAATTATGGAGAGAAAGGATTAATTAGGATTTATTAATATATTATGAGAATAATATATTAAAGGAGAAATCATATTGTTTAATTAATATTAGTCAAGAATTAATAAGAATCAAGTTTGTGGCTAAAATAGATTAATTAAACTTAAGGTACTCGAACTGTAATTATAAGATAATTGCAATTGGGCTATGGATTACCTTATAATATAAGTTTGGACGAATTCTATGGGAAACCCATTAGAAATCGTTCAAGGCTTATTAAAGAAGGGTCCATGGGTTGCTTAGGGCTTAAGCAGTCAGTTTAGGGTTTCCTAGTTCAAAACCCTAATAGCCTACATCTATTTAAAGGACCCTTAAGCCCCAAAAACGTGGTGAACAAGATCCTTAGGGTTTGCACACGTTTTTGGCAGCCTCCTTCTCTTCTCTTCTTCATCCTCTTGCTTTTGGTGTTTGTGAACCATTAGAGGAGTGACATTTGTGACTCTAAGCTTTCTAAAGTCATTACAAGGAGGATTTGAGATTGTTATTGCTACATAACAATCAAGGTAATATTTTAAACCCATTGTTATGTTAATATTGATTATCTTATGCTAGATCTAGGGTTTAAAGTCTTGGATGAATTGCATGTACAATAGAGAAACCTAGATCCAAGCATTAGGGTTTGTATGAGCACATAGGATGTTCATGTGGCTAAAACCCATCAAATATAACTAGTATGTATGAACATGGATGTATACCCTTGCTACCCAAGGGCATTGGATGAACTGGAAGGACCTTTATGACTATATATGTACATATGGCATATAACTAATATTTAAACAACCTTCGGACGGATACCCGATATCCCACCAGACCACATCTCAAGCGCGAAAAGGAAATAGGGTGGATAGCCTTCCTAAGTCTTTTAAATATTTTTATATAACTATACATATAGAGGCATGCAATTGATAATATAAAATCATAAAATAAGTTTTGTAAAACCTTTGAACATAATTATTGTCTAAGAAAAGATCGACTTGATGTCAATCTATAAAACGGTTTGAAGGCATGGGTTTGATAAAACAGTTTAGTATAAAGAAACATTTGTTTGAAACACAATTGTAAATCAGTTTGAAATGTAACATACAGAGTAAAATGTACAGTGTAATAAGGAGTTTTAAACACATAAAGTGTTTATGAAAAAACATTTGAAGGAAACTGTTTGGTAAAACGGCTAATGAGTAGCCAATCATTTGAATGCTGCTTATTAATCACATGTGATTGATATAATAATTAACATAATTCTAATTGTATCCCCCCATAAAACATTTAAAAATAGTTAAAACATTTATTTAGGGGTATGAACTCACCTATAGCAAGTGGATCCGAAGGAAGTGTCGGATAAGTGCTTGGTGTCAAGTGAAGACTTAGACACAGACAAAGATCCTAATAACATATAAGGATATATGTATAAAAACAATTAGTCTTTAAACAACTAATAAACAAAGTCAAGACACTCTAAGGCATGACAACGACTTTGTATAAGTGTTATAAGTGTTCAGGAGTGCATCTAAGTATTGTAGGGAAAGGCTAGTATGATTGGGGTTCAAGGAACACTCTTGAAATGAGTTTACTCCTAAGGACCAACACCCCTTGAGTTTACGGTCGTAAACTCCTAACCTTATGACCATTTGTTGTTTTGAAGTCTTCTAAGCTATTCCAAGCATTCCTACTTCATGATTTAGCCTCAGGAAGTGTTGTGTGGCATCAAAACACTCCTAAATGGAGTTTACGGTCTAAGGACCATTTCTCCATGATTTTACTGCATTAAACTCATGAGTTTACTACCTTAAACTCATGAGTTTACTACCTTAAACTCATGAGTTTACTACCTTAAACTCATCGCTTTGGTATTTGGCGGTTTTCAAGTCCTTAGCTCAAACATGGCACTAGTCTAGGTTAGATTTAGACATAAGGAACAACCGTGGGACATTTATGGGAAATTTACACACTTTTGGGATGTTTACGGTTTTGGGAGGTCCCCAAACCGTAAACACATAAAAATGGAAGTTTTTGGTGCTTTTTGTGTGATAAACTCATCAAGGATGAATCTAGACAAGTCCCTAAGGCATTGTGAAGCATCTAGGCACCTTAACACACCACTTTGGGCCTCAACTTGGTGTTTACGGTTTTGGGACCTCCCAAAACCGTGAACACCTTTAACTTGGTGTTTACAGTTTTGGGACCTCCCAAAACCGTGAACACCTTTAACTTGGTGTTCTTGGGACTTTTCCTTGGTATAAACATGTATATCTAGCTTTAAATGAATCTAGGATAGAAGTACTTACATAAGGAAGCTTGAATTGAGCCAAAAGTCCAAGAACACTTAGTGTGTGTTCTTGGTGTTTTTGGAAAACTAATCAAAACACAAAAATGGATGGATTAAAGGATGTACAATCACTAGATTAAGTGATATACTAACTTGAAAGGGCTAGAAACACTTGTTAGATTGAAGATTTTGAATAAAAACTTGGATGATACTTGAGAGGATATTTTGGAGTTTACTCTTTTGGTGTTTGGGGAGTAAACTCAAGAATGACTGGTCTTGGGGAGTAAACTCATGGATAAGCATGAGTTTACGGATTTTTCGGATGATTTTTCGACCCAAACATAAAAGTTTGCTCGGGAATTTCTAAGACGCGAGGTGTTTGCGGTTTTTAAAATTCAAAACCCGAGACGACACTTTCTTTCACCCGTTCGTTTAAAAATAATATTAAAATAATCAAACAAACTTTAAATTTCTTAAAAATAAGAAATGATGACATTAACTTATGCTACGAAGTGGTTGACTTTTAGGGTTTGACCGAAAGAAAATTTCGAGTTGTCACACTTAGCGAGGGTACAAAGTGTAATTTCATGGAATTGCATCAAATTCACTTTTGCCTAAAGTAACTAAGATTGAGAATTTTTTAAAAACATTTAGTTACTTTATAATTCATTATACTTTTAAGGGAAAGGGTTTGCCCTATCCTACCCGTTCGGCTAACGACCCTCCACCAATCAAGGAAGAGGTGGGTGAGAGTGGACACCCATTAAATGACCATTTTATAGGCCATAACCTTATACCCCCCCCCCCCCCTCATAAATCGGGTTCGTGAATGAGGCTTACTAACAGTAAGACTATCATTTAAGTTATACATATATAATATTAGACTTTTTAATTTTATATATAGTATAAGGGTGTGTTTTACACTTTTAAAATACTATGTGGTCTAATTTAATAAATTACACTTTTAATTTAATTAAATGTAAACCATATCACTATGGATTTATTATCTCTCTTTTAATTATACACTAAATTAATTTAATAAAACCTTAAGGGTGCAATTTGAACTTTTCGAAAAATTAGGGTTTTAGAATTTAACATTTTAAAATTAAACTTTTAATTAAAATTTAAATTCCAAAACTTGAGGGAAAGTTTGAAACCTTTCAAAACAATTAGGTTTAACTATTTAAATTTCAAAACTAAAACTATTAAGTTCAAATTTAAACTATAAAACTTAAGGGTGTAAATTGAAACTTTTCAATGTAACTAGGTTAAATATTTGACTTATAATAATCCTATATTATCCATATTTAGCCAAATCCATTAATTTTGATAAAGATAATCATTCCAAGATTAAAAAATCGGATTTAGGCAAGAAAAACGAGTTTTGGTAATTATCCTCAACAAAATCTTGCAGAAAAATTGAAAATCCCGGGAACAGAACAGGAAACTCGTCGAGTTGGGCTCTAAACTCGTCAAGTTCACCCAACTCGTCGAGCTCATATAAAACTCGTCGAGTTCATATAGAACTCGTCGAGTTCACGCTCTAGATAACAAACATTTTCGATTTCTTGATCTTTTACAGCTCGCAATTGCATCAATTCATTATACAAACTGCCTAGGATCTGATACCACTGATGGGTTTTGAGCACTACATCATTCCTACGATGTACAAGCAAACCCTAAATCTTTGGATCTAGTTTGTCTAATGAACATGCAATAATCATCCAAAGCCATAAACCCTAGATCTAACATATGAATATCGAAATTAACATGTAAGAACAGAACTAGATGAATATCTCTTATAGAATGGCTTGAATCTTGTATCCTTGGAGCTTAGATTCACAAATGTCACTCCTCTAATGGTTTACAAACACCATAAGCAAGAGAATGATATTGAAAGAGGAGAGGAGCAACAAAACCGTCCAAGATCTCTATAAGAAAGCTTAGCCACGTTTTTGGGATCCCTAGGTGTCTATTTGTACTTGTGTGGGCTGCTAGGGTTTCAGGAGAAACCCTAATTTTGTGCTTAGGCCTTAACCAACCCATGGAACCTTTCTAGAAGGCCCTTGGACGAAAATCATATGGGCTTCCTATAGATTTCATCCAACCCCCTTCCCTTTAGGAATCCATAGCCCACAATGCAATTATCTTGTAATTACAATATTAGTCCCCCAAGTCTAATAATCTCTTTTAGCCACAAAATTAATTTCTTAATTAATTCTTGTCCAATATTAATTAAACTCTATGATTTCTCTTTTAAAATGTTACTCATATAATATATTAATAAATCATAATTAACCTCTTTTTTCATAAATCATCCTATCTAGTTGCTTTGATGAAGGCAACCTAAAAGTACCATGCACAACCGGGTCAAATACTTACCAAATATAGTTACGGGCTTAGACACTAATCCAACAATATTAAGAAAACTTCTCTCTCTCTCTCTCAATATCATTTCTAGCTATTTCTGGTTACGATATGTGTTCGAGTAATCAAAAGCACTATTAATTTGTATACTATGAGCTATATATCTATGCTTTATGAATAGTAGATATTATCGTCTTAGAATTACTTATGATTAAATCCATGAAGTAATCTCTAAGCATGGGTTTATCCAATACTTAAAATCTCTATTTCCAAGTACTCATGAATTTTGCAGGAATCCCCATGCTATGTCTAATCTCTATGGACAATCCACAAACTATTAATGACAATCTTAATGATGGGTTTTGAGCATTCTAACACTCCTAAGTGTACATGCAACCCTAAATACCTTGGATCTATGTTTTCTCTATTATACATGCAAATAAGAACTTCCAAGGTATTATCCTAATCTAGCATACAAAACAATAACTATAGCAAGATAGAATACATACCTCTTTGGTGTAGAAAGTCTTCATGAAGCTTGAGTGCCTAGTGCCCTAAGTGTGACACCTCAAATGGAATCACAATCATCAAAACACTTAGAATAGCTTGAGAGAATTCTACACTTCATGAAATCGGCTAGCCCTCTCTAGAATAATACTAGTGACTCTAGTGGCCGATTTTTTCTCAATAATAAGATGCTTATATAGTTATACAATTAGGGTAAATCCTAATTGTCATGACTTTCCATTTCCTTGGATCCATGGGTTCAAATACACCATGGAGCATCATATGGGTTTTGGCCCAACTAGATAATCCATGGAGCATTAGCCCACTATACAAGTATGGATGATTTACACAATCAACCCATATATTTAATTAGTCTTCTTTTGATAACTCAATTAATCCTAGATTAATTCTTGATCAATACTAATTAAATAATCTCATTATTCTTATTATTAATATACTAGAACTTATAATATATTAATAACCATAAGTGTCTTATTTCTCTCATTATAGTCTATCCAAGTGCATGATGGTATGCAACCCAAATGGACCATGCTGGGTCGGGTCAAGTCTTACCAATTATAGTTATGGACTTAGACATTAATCCAACAGTCTCCCACTTGGATAAGTCTAAAACTATTATTGCGTATGACTTCAGGAACCAACTACCAATCGTAGCTCTCAAAAGCTTCTGTCGAACTCTGACCTTGTAGATGAACTCTGACCTTTGTCAGTGACTTGTCCATTAGATAAGGGATCATATATTCCTCCATTCTAGATATCATATGGACTGAGACATGGATTATAATCATTCTCTCTGTCCATTTGTTGTTTCCCGATTTCCGATTTATGACGACTGACTAATTGAACAAATCAAATCAGTCCTGGCCCGGCCGAGCACTTCCATTTGTCATCATCAAATCATCGAGGGGCCCACAGATATCGCTTTTATCCCGAAGGTAAAAGGAATGGATAAACTTCGACTCATATGGCTTGTTCTACTACTTGTTGAATCATACACAAAGACACGTTTTAGCACATCGAGTTACCAATGTGTTTTCGTGCAATCAATGTACTATCAACTCATAGTAACAACTCATATCTCTAGGTTTGAAGAATATAAGATATTATCGTCTCATGATCACTCGTGATAAAATCCATGAAGTGATTCCAATGAGCGCGGGTTGAATCCAATACTCAGAACTTATGAGCACTCATGAGTGTTGTAGCCCTTTGTCCAATACCTTAGACCTCTACAAGCCAACCCATGACAGTCTTAATTCATATCTACTTCCAACATATGACCGACTGTGGATGGTTTGAATAACTTAGTCATTCCGGAAGAATAACCTAGTTTATTCGGGAAGTCAAAACATGCAAAATGAAACACAATAATAATTGAATCCAATATGGTATCAACTCTTTGAACACCTTTTATTTATCACCATATGATTACACATTATTCATTGTATACTGTTTCAGCTATCAACTTTATTCTTGAATTTAAAACAATAGTAATCACATGCTCCAAGCATGTACATTATGTTTTCTAAACACTAGTCATGACATACACCAAGTATGCATACTATGTTTGTCTATGATCTTTACTTTGTGAACTAGAACCATTCACACTCCCAAATCCTTACTGCAAATACAAGAATTCCAAATTCATGTCATTTACTGAAATCTGTTAGATTCTAAACTTATATGCATTGAACCTCTTGTAATGATTATGCACAAAGTCAGAAGGACTTGGCAACAACCATTACAGACCATTCCAAAGGAGATCAGCTCCTTGGGAACATCCTTCTTGCATTAAGTTTCCTAATCTTAAACAGATTGAAAATTCTAACTTTGAAACATTTCCAGATTCCATTTTGACTTATCCCTTCTGAAAAAGAGTTGCCTCATTACAGACTATGTCAATATGGTCCTTACAGAATTATCACTATACTTCCAACTGTCCTTGAGCAACCAATCTTTGGTAAACCTTAGATTGTCCTCGACAATTGTTTAATCCTTTTAGTCATATCCAGTTCTAAACCTTTTCCCTTCTTAATGCCCTAGGCATTTGGAAAATTTTAGAAAGGATGAATATAGCACATGTAATCGATCCTATATCTGAAGCATATGGGAATCGATTCATGATGTCTCACATAAAGACAAAACCAGTCTTTTACTATAACATTTCCATTTCAATTTGCCAAGTTCTCATAATTCAGATTATGAAAAGGGATGCCGTAATCATAATCGAATTTTAGAACGCAAATAATGGGCCCATATACAGAATTTCCTTATGTTGAGCCATTCCAACATGAAATTCATATATATATCCTTGACTAAATGATTAAAACCTCACGATCTGATCTTATAGATTTGAGATGAAGTATAATTTCCTCTCCCTTAATTATAGCAAAACAACTTTTCGCAATTGAAACCTTTTGTTTTCTATAATTAACATTGCTAACTTGCAATACTTATCATAATTATCATGCTCCCACTAACATGATGATTATTAGCATAACACTTATGCTCCCACTAGCTTTGACATGTACTCAGAAAGCTCGACTTCTAGAAATCAATACTTTATTGACTTTCTTACCAAAGTTCAAATTTCTGATACTAGATTGTTTTGATAAAACTTTATCAAAATCATACACCTTCCCTTAGATAGCACACTTGTGTGTCTAAACAATTATGAAGAGGGATGCCGTAATCATAATGGTTAGACCTTTTTGCCACTTCTCACAAGTCCAGGTTAGTGTGCCGGTAAACCACACACGCTCCACTAACGACTTTGAGAATGCAAATATCACAATTGCTATCTAGCTAAAATCTACTTAGTGAAAGTGTTTCCTCACCATCATTATCATGAATCGGAGAGAAACCTTATGACACTTAGATTTATATGGTGTATGAGTTCCTACCCATATGAATTTGTCAAAACCATAATCACAAGACAAAGATAATGACAAATCCAAATCAATATGGATTGAACTCAATCTTAATTTCTTGCCACCTGGCAGCTCAAGGGCCTGCCATTGCTTCCAAGTTGTTGTGCAACAAATTGAGAACTCTAAGAACTCATATGCAAAGCCAACTTTAACTGGAATGGGCACAGAATATGTCAACACGAAAGGTTATAAACCTCAAGTCGTGTTCTAGTGAAGAACTTCAGGTTCTCTTCTTGATTAGTTCTTGAGACTTTCAAGACCTTTAAGACTCCCACTGTCCTCTTGACCTATAAGACTCCCTTGTCAAATATCCAAGAGATAGTGCGGATTCTAATCAAGACAAACACTTCACACAATTGGCCTTAGTTGGTCTTTGTTTTAACCAAAACATCACAACTTACCAATTTCAAATGTACAAGAGTAGAAAACTTTTACTCTTACATTTGACAAGTGTTTTAAACCTTCTTTAAGACATGTCACTCAAGTTACAATCTTGGAGTATGACTCTAAGACTTGTATAGGAACGAAGTATGACTCATCTTCTTGATTTAACCACTTCAACAATTCAAGATCCCTCTTCTTAGTCATAAGAATGCACTAAGACTTCCTTAGATAACTAATTGTGCTATGGTTTCTTAATCATTAAGATGATCACAAAACTGATACTAAAGTACTCTCCCATCTTTTCAGATTTGAGAAACTTTTATCCTTCTGCCTAAGTTGATTCTTCTTATTCGCTCTGTCATACATTGGAACCTTTTCCAATGTCTTAGAGTTACACTTAAGCTTGTAAGTATAATCATATTTACTGAGCTTTAGTAAACTATGACGAATAGTCTTATCAAACTTTTATGGTGGACTTAATCAGTGCACAAGAATGTGTACTCGGTCCTTTAGTCCTTTACTTGACTCACACATCCATGTGAACAAGTAGTTAGTCTTAATTTTCTAATACTTGAAAGTTCTCATTCATCATGCTATAAAACTTGCATGATTCCAAGTTTCGGTCCAATTGAGACTTGGGTGATGAGAATCTTTCCTTATTTGGTAAATCTAGACATTACCACAAATGAAAGAATCAGTTTCATATTTCCACTCTTGCTCTTAATGAAATCATATAAGCAACAATTTTCCTCAAATGCCATTGTAAGGATATTTTAAAATAAATAAAATCAAAAATTTTCTTTTATTTTAAAACTTTGCGGAAAACTTATCCTTACAATCCATATGAAAACTTGTTGTTATCTATTCCTAAGCAATATCTCATAACTCCTAAGAAGTAGCTCAAGAATCCGATCTTCAAACTATGCGATAGAAATCCATCTACGCCATCAGATTCAGCATATTCTTGCTTTAAGTTTCTTCACTTTTCTTTGATTCTTAAAACATCACCATGTGACCCAGTCACATCATGTATCAGGAATCTCATAATAGAAACTTAGCAGAGTTAGATAGTGGACTTTACCTGAAGTAGAGTCAAACTTATTGACTTTAACATCCTTAGGTAAATTTGGCAGCTTCGCAACCAATGCCCCTTCCTTTGGCAATATAAACATATGGACCCTTTGATAATGGTACAAGGGACTATCACAGACTTAGCTTTTCTCTTTACCATTTGGTCAACCGAGTTGACTATGGCCGATCCCTTTACCATTGGGAAGAGAATGCTTTTCTGGATTTCCTGTGTCACTATTGTCAATGTCCATCAAGTTTTAAGGAAGTTGATCTTAACAAATAGATAAGATCATTAAGGGTCTTGTCATAGTCTGTTTCATAGGTGTCCCAAAGGAACTCACTATGTGACTTAGAAAGTAGTTGAACCACCAACTTTCTCAAGACTTTGACACCCAACTCTCCCGGCTTGTCAATATGTGACTACATCTCCAAGATGTGATCACACCTAGACCTTGCCTTGCCAATAGGGCTTGAGTGACCTTAAACTTTTCAAGAACTTGTGGGTTAGGGAGAATAATTGGAGAAGGTGAATGAAGTATGATTTCCATAGGGCATCATCTTCATTTAGGAAAGCTTGTTTCAAGAGATTTGGGAAGATCATATATGTCTAAACCAGACATCTTTTGGGAGATATTCAAGATAGTTGATTTTAAAGTCCTTAATATGACACCCAATATGAAATATTAAGGCTAGGACCCAACAAACTATTTTATAACTTAGAAGAGGTATGCCGTAATCCAAGCTATAAAATATTTGAAGGTAGGTGAATGACGATTCACCAATTTCCACCAAGATAAACGAAATGAATTATTAGGTTTTAATTGGTTTTGAAACTCCTAGATCTTTGAGATTCATTGAACTGTTCAAAGGCATGTTTCAATCTCGAGCGTGCCCTTCAGGTTTTGTGACTGGGATGCCGAGGATCACAAAACAAGGTGTGAAGTAACCATGCAAATCACTTGGTACCCTTAATAAATTACCCCTCAATCGATGTGTCGGTTAACCACACACGCTCCATCGATACTATGATAAATATTAAGTCACCCTTTACCTACCTTGTTAAGTCCAAGTTAGTGTGCCGGTTAACCACACACGCTCCACTAACGACTTAGACAAAGTGTAAAGTGTAATTTCATGGGTTAGCACCTTATTCACATTTTTCCTAAGTAACTAAGATTGGGTATTATTAAGAGTTTAGTTACTTAGTATTTATCATTGATACTTTTAATGAAAGGAGAATTATAGTCTTGTCAAACCCGTTCGGCTAACGACCCTCCACCAGTCAAGCAAGCGGTGGGTGAGAATAGACACCCATTAAGTCACCATTTTATAGGCAACAACCTTATACCCACCTTATAGACCGGCTTCGTGAATGAGGCGTACTAGCGGTAAGACGACTTTGCTCTTATACATATATATATATATTATTAACTCATCATAATATAAGTATAAGGGTTGAATTTTAACTTTTAAAATTCTAAGGGCTAACTTGGAATTAAAGTATTCATACTTGAAAACTTTTCAAATTCAAAAACTTGAGGGCAAGTTTTGAAAACTTTCAAAACTTTTCATTTCTTGTAACTTATGAGTTTAATAGAGTAATAAAATGAGGACTTTTCATTTTTCTAACTCTTGTGTTCTTTTAATGGTTTTTTAATCCAAGAGACTTTTGGTTTTTCCATAACTTGAGGACAAGTTATGGACTCCATTAAAACACATTATGATCAAGAATTAAACTACCACATAGGTTACAAATAATTCCTATGATCATCTAAACTTCATAAGAACAAGAACATGAATATGAACACTTTCAAGAATCAAAATCACATTAAACTTTGTAATTTTGATAACTAGTTGTTGTAAATGAATTAGCAAAAACATTACACCAGCTAAAACAAGTTTTCAAGTACCAAAACAGTTTAGGGTAATGTTTCCAATCCATTTCCAGCAACTAAAGTCGAAAATCTGCACTCTGTCGACCCTACTCGCCGAGTTGCATGAACCTACTCGCCGAGTAGGTTGAAGATACACATGAACTCGCCGAGCCCCCCCCCCCCCCCATGGACTCGCCGAGTCCATTCGTCAGACAGCAAGTTTTCGACTTTTTTCAACGTTTAATTACAAGTATAAGAGAAAGCAAGCCTAGGCTCTGATACCACTGATGGGTTTTGAGCATTCTAACACTCCTAAGTGTACATGCAACTCTAAATACCTTGGATCTATGTTTTCTCTATTATACATGCAAATAAGAACTTCCAAGGTATTATCCTAATCTAGCATACAAAACAATAACTATAGCAAGATAGAATACATACCTCTTTGGTGTAGAAAGTCTTCATGAAGCTTGAGTGCCTAGTGCCCTAAGTGTGACACCTCAAATGGAATCACAATCATCAAAACACTTAGAATAGCTTGAGAGAATTCTACACTTCATGAAATCGGCTAGCCCTCTCTAGAATAATACTAGTGACTCTAGTGGCCGATTTTTTCTCAATAATAAGATGCTTATATAGTTATACAATTAGGGTAAATCCTAATTGTCATGACTTTCCATTTCCTTGGATCCATGGGTTCAAATACACCATGGAGCATCATATGGGTTTTGGCCCAACTAGATAATCCATGGAGCATTAGCCCACTATACAAGTATGGATGATTTACACAATCAACCCATATATTTAATTAGTCTTCTTTTGATCACTCAATTAATCCTAGATTAATTCTTGATCAATACTAATTAAATAATCTCATTATTCTTATTATTAATATACTAGAACTTATAATATATTAATAACCATAAGTGTCTTATTTCTCTCATTATAGTCTATCCAAGTGCATGATGGTATGCAACCCAAATGGACCATGCTGGGTCGGGTCAAGTCTTACCAATTATAGTTATGGACTTAGACATTAATCCAACACTTAATTCAATACTTACTTCCAAAAGTATGATTGACTGTGGAATTTTATTGGATAATAAAAATATTCATGAAGTAAAACATGAAAAGTGAAACATAATAGTAAATTAATCAACTATGGTAACAACATTTTGATTATAAATAAATCCCTATTATTTAATCACTATAACAATTACAAATTTATGCATTGTAGATTGTTTCATGAGATCAACATACTACTTTAATTAGGTAATATCAGTCATGCCATGTTCTAAACACAATAATATGCCTCTCTATGGTCATTCCTTTGTGAATAGATTGAATGGACATTACTCCAATGATGCTCATTTCATAATTCCTATTTCTCATTTTCTATCTAAGATGTAGTGGAATTTCTTTTTTACATGCATTGTCCTTATGAGATGTCGAGGTTCTAAAGTCATAGAAACTGAGACTTCGATATTATAGAATGTTCCACTGGAACTTGTTACTAAGAATAATTTCATGGTTATGAAGCCTCAAATTTAAGGCACACTCCTTGAACACTTATCTTGCGTTAAAGTTTCCAACTCACATGTAGATTTTATAACCAACTATTATTATGGAAACATTTCCATATTCCCATATTACCATCAGTTATGAACAAGAATCATCTAAATCCAAAACGTGTTAGTATGGTCCTTTCAAAACAATATCATACTTCCAACTGTCCACAAGAAACCAATCTTTGGTAAACCTCATAATGTTCTTGATAGTTGTTTAACAACTTCAATCACATGAAATTCTAATCTTTTTCGCACAATTCTACAGGCATTTAAAAAATATAATAAGGGAATATCAAAGCATATACAATCGATCTTATATCTAAAGCATATGGGACTCGACTCATTAGATTTTGTATAAGGATTTGATATCTGTTCAATCTCTTGCTATAATATTTCCATATAGAATCTTCTATGTTGAAGCATTTCAACACACTATTCATTTATGATTTTGACTAAATTCTATTAAACGATAAGATCAAAACCTTTTGTAACGAAGTATGAGTGCCCTCTCCCTTAAGTCTACTATAGCGAAAATTGTAACGTCTCAAAAATATGACCCAAAAATTTCATTTTTATTTAATAAAAACAGTATTCCAAAAACATCAAACATCATCTCAAATCAGAATAAATCACAAAAGCGAAACTATGTGGTGTGTGCAATGCAATCATCCCGAGCTCTTCCCCTTGGAACCAGAAGTACCTTAAACATAAACAGAAAACCGTAAGCACAAAGCTTAGTGAATTCCCCAAACTACCCCATACCATACATAATAAATCACATAATGGGCCCCGTCCTCCTTCGGGCCCCACTCGGTATACAAATATGTTATTCTTAGGCCCGTCCCTACATTGTTCCCCGCCCACTATACACATACAATATATATATATATATATATATATATATATATATATATATATATATAACATAATCACGCTAACACATACAATGATCATAAAACAATAGTATACGATACATTCATCGGGCCTCCCCCAGCACCGAGCCTCGCTCGGCATCGAGCCCTACTAGGTATACATAGCAGCATATAACACATGCAAGGGCCATGCCGACTCCTAGCATCCTAACATAAACAATAAGCGATTGCTGTAACATCCCAAAAATTCGACCTAAAAAATTCATTTTTAAAGTTATTAATCCCATATCCCAAAACATCATCAATTTCAAAAAACAATGTAAACATACGATGATCATAGTATGTAATCCAAACAAAACATAGGAAAGTATTATCAGAGCATAAGTCCAAAAATCTCTACTGCGGAAAATCATAGTGTGATGCGATGCGATCATGCCAGCCCCTTTCCCTTCACGCTGGAAGTACATGAAACACAAACTGAAATTGTAAGCACAAAGCTTAGTGAGTTCCCCCACCATACCACATACAAAACAAACGTACTACCAAGCATTTTCGGGTTCTGGCTTACCCCTTTGGTCAACTAGATACTACTGAGCATATATGGGTGCTCGACCTTCCCCTTTGATCTATTTCAACTGGATGATGTCGAGCATATCTGGGTGATCGACCTGCCCCTTCGGTCTATTTCAACCGGATACCAAGTCTATTTCACCCCTACCACTACAACATAATATCGCACATAATTCACAGAATCATCAAACAATACACATACAACTGATAGTTATCACAAAGACAATCATCAGACTATATCATAACTAGTGGGTTGACCTTGGTGCCTTCGACCCACAAATTCTACGAAGGAAGACTCACCTCAAACTGTGGGTGTCAACTCGTACTCAGTGAATGACTCGTGAACTCCTCTCCTTATCGCATAACATAAATTTATAATTAGCCATTAGGTTACATTATGACTCCAAGATCCAAAACCTAATTCGTGTCCTAAGGCAAGAGGTTCCTAATCCTTGCCTTATTGGGCCTCTTCCTCCCAAGGCCCAATTTCAAAACAACCCAAAAGTGTCCAAGCCCAACCAAATAAAATCTAAGGCCCAAATATCATCAATCAAAGTCATAGGCCTATAAATTCACAGGTGGCCTTGAGGCTTAACGATTCAAGGCACAACATCCTAGAGCCCAAAAATCACTTTTGTCACTACATGCATACGCACAACGTACTCTGCATGTACGCCCAACGTACGCTGGGCTTAACCAGATACATGTGGTTGACCCAGTACGTGCAGCGTACCTGGGAGTACGCCCAACATACTGGCCAGCCAATCCAAAAACCTTCTTGTGACTTAATCTGTTAAGCCCAAATGTCCAAAATATAGATCTAGGTCCCTAAAAACGTACTAAGCCATAAAGTTATAAGCTTTATGCTTTTGCATGGATATATGGGGATTAAGACATAAATTAAGTCCATAAACACACTAAATATACATCTAACACTTGCATGGTTGATGCTAAACCATCAAGGTCCGATTTTTATGGCTCCTAACACTTCCAAGAGCCTAAAAGGACAGCTCATATGGACTGAAACTCCTTTTACTCAAAGAATCTAAACTATGGACCAAAATATAACATTAATCACCCCAAAACTAGATCTAAGCATGCAGTGGCCAAGGCTAAAGCTTTATACCTCAAATAGGTCAGAAATGATGCCAAACTTTTGGATCTACAAGCTCTCTTCATGTCCTTACTTCTTCTCCAAGCACCTTCTTCTTCAAAACCACCAAATAACACCAAAAATGCTCAAGGTAAGATCAAAATGCATGCAAGAGGCTTAGGGTTCGGTTTTAACTCTTTAAGGGAAATGAAGGCTAAGAGGATGATGGGTATGAGGGACTTAAGTCGTTTAAATAGGGTGCAAACCCTAAAATTTAGGGTTTGCCTCTGGCCAAACTACGCCCAACATACGCAGGGACTTCCCCGCTCCGCGCCTCACTAAGTGTACACCGTGCGTACACTATGTATACCTAGCATATGACCCTCCCTAAAATCACATTCTTCTTATTATTATTATTTGAAGAAACCACATAAGAGAATAAGCCACTAATCCATAAAGCTGCCAACTTTATAGACCCCATACAAGCAATCCCACCCACACATGCAAAAAAGGAGCTCATAACTTAGATCTAGAAAGAAATTGATGGAAATGTCCAAGCTTTATGACTTACAATGGTCCAAAATCTCCAAGAGATTGCAAGATGAAATCCAAAATGCCAAGAGGTTGCCCAACCAAGATCTTCTTCCACTTCAAGTAACCAAAAACCACCAAAAATGTTTCAAGGATCTCAAAAAATGCTTATAATCTCCAAAAGAGTTAAGATTAGGGTTTTCCAGAGGCTTCGAGGGTAAGAGAGGCTGAGGATGGATAACCCTAGCCTCTCATTCACTTAAATACCAAAAAATTAGGGTTTTGGGTCATTAAGTCGATCCCACGTCGTGAGACCTATGCCTCACGTCGTGAGTTCCCAAAAACACGGGTCAACAGGTCAACGGCCAGTCACGACCTGATCCCTAAGACTTCACTTCGTGAAGACCCTCAATATGCAAAAATGAATGAATAAATTAGTACCTTAGGTTATCGAATGCTACAAAAATAGTTCCCAACTTTTGCAACTTACAAAATAGAGACGTTGTTCCCAATGAATGGTTTTGTCAATATGCAATACCAGCATAACCATTAAGCTCCCATCAGTTTTGAAATGTACTCAAAAATCATCTAGAGTTCTAGAGCTCAATACCCTTTGAATTTCTCATGGAAGTGAATATTCCTATTTCGTTATGCTTTGTCAAGCCTCTAAGTAGGCTTCTTAAGTTTATGCACTTTATTTGAATAGTGTATGTGCTCAAACCCTTTCAAGACATGACAAAGATATCTCCTGAAAGTTTAAAGAATTCCTTGGCGTTCCTCGCAATTTGAAATATGAAGAGTGATGTCGTAATGATATTGTGATTTTGACAATGCAATTAATACAACCAATATACATAGTGATCTTTTCCAGGTCCTTAAAATCTACTGGTGAAAGTGTTTCCTCATAACAATTTTCTTGAATTAGAGCGAAACCTTTTACAACCTAGATTCGAAGGTGCATACGTTCCCATCCATGTAAAACTTTCATTTTCAACCTATAGTCTTAAGACATGGTTTAGGACAAACCAAAATCAATTTTAGGTATCCTTCATGAACCAAACTTCACTATTCTTCATTTCTTGCTTTCTGGCAGCTCAAAGCCCACCAGTGCTTCCGTTCCTATTAACAGCTCACCCGTATTGATCAATGTACCTTCACTGACCAATGCGCTTTGCTTTTGCAGTTAAATGATAAAACATAGAACTCATAAGAATTGTTGAATTAACTGGAAGTGCACAAAAATAAGAATGTGTCAATAAACCCAACATGTTTTCAACCTCAGGTTGCGCGCTAGTGATAACTAAAAGCATCATTATCGGTTGACTCTTGAAACTATCAAGATCAATACGACTCCCACTGACTTCTTGACATATAATTTTTCTCTCAAGAAACATTCCTTGACAAGCTAAAACAAATATGCAAAAGTTTGTGCAAATTTCCGACATGATAACACTCTTCAACATTGGATCCAGCTCATCTTTTGTTTCTCGGCTGTCGAAAAACATAATAACTCCAATTCTTAATGTTCCTGAGTGAGAGAACATTCTTACTCCACATATTATGAGGTGTTATCAACCTTTTTAGTTCTTAAATGAATTTGAAGATATGATTAAGAGTTACTAGAGCATAGCTCTATGACTTATCTCTTGATCAAACCATTTCCAACAGTATCTTATTCCTCTTATTAGTCATACAATTGCGCTAAAATGTTCTTCGAGCATAAATTGTGATATAGTTGTACAATCATTAAGATGATCATATAACTGTTGGATTAATGTCTAAGTCCATAACTATATTTGGTTTGTACTTGACCCGACCCGACATGGTCCATTTGGTTTGCACTTCACCGACACAATATATATGGATAGCCTTTTTAGAATAGTATATTTATGATTTATATGAATATATTATAAGTTCTAATATATTAATATGGAATCATATTATTTAATTAGTATTGATCAAGAATTAATTTAGAATTAATTAAGTGATCAAAATGAACTAACTAAATATGGACTCTTATATATATGGAATGGGCCAAGTTCATTTAGGTTGGGCTAAGCTTTAATGGATAGTCCATGGAGTGTTTAACCCATGGATCATATGAAATGAAAGGTCATGGGTTTAACCCTAGTCTCCATACTATATAAATATGTCCTTGGTTGGTGAAATTGGCACTAGTGTGGGTACACTAAGAGGGATAGCCGATTTCACTAGAGAGAACCAAAGTATTCTTATTCTAAAAAGTCTTCCAAGGTGTTTTGATAATTTTTGATTCCACTTGAGGCTTCCACACTATTGGGGCTAAGCTCTTAAAGCATGAAGACATCAAGCTACACCAAAATGTATGTCATCTAACTAGTCTTTGTAGTATAGTTGCCTTATAGTATGCTAGTTAGGATTAAATCCTTGGAAAGTTCTTATTTGCATGTATAATAGAGAAAACATAGATCCAAGGTTTATATGGTTGCATGTACACCATAGGAGTGTTAGCATGCTCAAAACCCAACAATGGTATCAGAGCCTAGGCTTGTTTTCTTGTTACACTTGCAAAAACTGCTTAAAAATCGAATTTTGGTGTTGTCTGCACAACAGACTCGCTGAGTCCATAAAGGGACTCGACGAGTCCAAGGAAAAATGTATCCAACTCGCCGAGTTTGTTCGTGCACTCGACGAGTTGGACCCCCAGACCGCATATATTCGACTTTTTTTGGCTGGAATTGGACTAGGAACATTACCCTAAGATTTTTTTGGACTTATAAACTTGTTTTTGATGTGGTAATGTTCATGCTAATCTAATTTCAAAGATAATTGTCAATAGATTCATGTTTTGTATTAGTTTAAAAGTTATGCTAATTACATGAAAAAGTTTGATGTGTATTATCTTTGTTCATATGAGTTGCTTAGATTAATAGATAAGTTAATTGATTATGTGTTTTCAATCCATTTTAATCTAAGAGATGATTCTAAAATGTGTTTGTGTAACTTGTCCTCAAGTTACTTGAAAGGTCACATCTATGTTTCATAAAACTCATAAAAGTTGGCAATGGTTACAAAAAATTGAAGAGTCTTGTCCTCAAGCTATGGAGGTTAAAGAGTCACTTCATTAAGTAATAAAATGTGTAACCTTAATTAATTCCATAAGTTATAAAATAAAGAAAAATTACATTCTTTTATTAGTTTAAAGTCTTCCATAACTTGTCCTCAAGTTATGAAACTTGAAGAGTCTTTTAATTAAAAACTACTTTAAACTCATAAGTTTTTTAATTAATTAGTTTTGAATAGTTTCAAAACTTGCCCTCAAGTTTTGGAATTTGAAAAGTTTTCACTTATGAATACTTTAATTCCAAATTAGCCCTTAGAATTTTAAAAATTTAAAATTCAACCCTTATACTTTATAATATTATAAGTTCATAATATTTATATATATGTATAAGAGTGAAGTCAGTCTTACCGTTAGTAGGCCTCATTAATGAAGCCGGTCTATAAGGGGGTATAAGGTTACTGCCTATAAAATGGCAGTTTAATGGGTGTCCACTCTCAGCCACCGCTTCCTTGACTGGTGGAGGGTCGTTAGCCGAATGGGTAGGACAAAGACTATAAATTCTCCCTTCATTAAAAGTATTAATGATAAACACTAAGTAACTAAACCTTTTATAAATACCCAATGTTAGTTACTTAGGAAAAATGTGAATAAGGTGCTAATCCATGAAATTACACTTTGCACTTTGTTTAATTCGGTTAGTGGAGTGTGTGTGGTTAACCGACACACTAACTCATATTTAACAAGGTAGGCAAATGGTAACTTAATGTTTATTATAGTATCGATGGAGCGTGTGTGGTTAACCGACACATCGATTGAGGGGTAAACACTTAAGGGTACCAAGTAATTTGCATGGTTACTTCACACCTTGTATTGTGATCCTTGGTATCCCAATCACAAAACCTGAAGGGCACACTCGAGATTGAAACATGTCATTGAACAGTTCAATGAATCTCAAAAGAACTAGGAGTTTCAAATCCAATAAAAACCTAATAAGTTATTTCATTTTTCATGGTGGAAATTGGTGAATCGTCATTCACCTACCTTCAAATATTCTATAGCTTGGATTACGGCATCCCTCTTCCAAGTTATAAAATATTGTGTTGAGTCCTAGCCTTAATATTTCATATTGGTTGTTATATTAAGTACTTTAAATCAACTATCTTGAATATCTCCCAAAAGATGGTTAATTCAGACATTTATGATCTTCCCAAGACTCTTGAAACTCCACCTCCTCCACCTCCTCCAATTATTCTCCTTTACCCACAAGTTCAAGGTCACTCAAGCCCTATTGGCAAGGTAAGATCTAGGTGTGATCACATCTTGGAGATGAAGTCACATATTGACAAGCCGGGAGAGTTGGGTGTCAAAGTCTTGAGAAAGTTGGTGGTTTAATCACTTTCTAAGTCACATAGTGAGTTCCTTTGGGACTTCTATGAAACAAACTATGATATGACCCTTAATGATCTTATCTATTTGCTTGGCATTGCTGAATCAGCAATGATTGAAGGCTAGTAATGCAAATTTGATTAGAAGATCGACTTCCCAAAACCTTATGGACATTGAAAATGGTGACACTGGAAATCCAAAAAAAGCATTCTCTTCCCAATGGAAAGGGATCGACCATAGTCAACTTGGTTGACCAAATGGTAAAGAGAAAGGCTAAGTCTGAGATTATCCCATGTACCATTCCCAAAGGATCCATATGGTTCTATTGCCAAAAGGAAAGGGCATTGATTGCGAAGCTACCAAATTTACCTGAAATATCATAAGGCTGGTAAAGTCAATAAGTTTGACTCTACTTCAGGTAAAGTCCACTATCTAACTTTGTTAAGTTCCCAGTTGATGATTCTTAATACAAAATGTGACTCGGTTGCATTTTGATATTTAGCAGGATCATTAAGAAAGAGTATGCTGAATTTGATCGTGGAGATGGATTTCTTTCGCTTGGTTGAAGATTTAATTCTTGAGCTACTCTTAGGAGTTATGATAGATTGCTATGAAACATGTAATAGCATAGTTTTTCATTTCAAGTTGCATTGTAAGGAAAAAGTTTTTCCGCATTTTAAAATAAATAAAAGTTTGTTTTACTTTATTTTTATCTCCTTAAAGCCGAGAGGTAAAGAGCTCCAATGCATTTGAAACTGGTGATGTAGCTGCTGAAGCTTTCTTTGTGGCAGTCGTAGCAGTATAGTAGATAAGAAATCTCCTTCTTAGATATATGAACCGAATGCCGGGGCAGTCTGGACTAGATTGATTAGAAGTCAAGTAATCGGAACTTGAACAAGGAAGGGGACATGGAATGCCTTCTTTATCGCTCTCGCCTCTGAACCCAGCGTCCAAGTCCACACATTCATCGGATGGGGCTCACTCATCAACAACTAGGCCTCCGTCACGTTCTGTTTCTGAATCAGGTTAGGATACGGCTCTAGAAGCTTCTGCTTTCTTGTCTCATGAGAGGCCGTATAAAATGCTTCCGTGAATGGAGCAGCAGAAATAGCTACTAGATCGGGAAGTGCCTTAACTACGAAATTATCTCTTTCTGTCACGTAGGGAAAAGATGTTGAGGCTCCTTATGCTTTCCTTTCAAGTCGAATGTCAGAATCAGGTAAGGTAGCTTATGTCATAGGAACAACAGGTGGGGACCTAGCCCCCGGCGACTTAGGGGATAATACCTAGTATATCTATTATCAGGGATAGTGAACATGATAGAGAGTGAGTGCCAAAAGGCATTTTATGAAACTATTCTTTAGTCGCAAGGTTCTTGAACTCAGGCTTAGGCTTAATTTTATCCCGGAACTCTATCTGTTTAGAGAAAGAAAACCTAGTCTGTTCTTCTCCAGCGGAGAATGCCTTATTTGATTGCTTTTATATCCCTACTAGTTTCCCTCTACTATATGAATCAATATAGGAGAAGTTGAACAAGCAAGGTAGGGAATGACTGGCACTACCGATCAAGTCTTTCAAGCTAGATTCCCTATTATAGTAAGTTCTTCTCCCGCGGGAATGGCTCTAGCATTGAAAGCTCGAGAGCTAATTCGTTAGAGACGTGGCATACGCAGAAGTAGTCGGAATTGGTGCTGTGGAAGTATTTGGGGCAGGCGTATCCGTAGGGGCCACTATATAGTAGGCAAGAAGTAGGCACACAATGACATTCATGAAAACTTGATGTTTGTATGTTTATAGAAATATTGGAAATATGAATTTGATTCTTTCATTTGTGGTAGTGTATAAATTTACCAAATAAGGAAATATTCTCATCACCCAAGTTTCAATTGGACCGAAACTTGGAATCATACAAGGTGTTGAGTGTGATGTGTGAGAAGTTTCAACTTTGGAAAATTAAGACTAGTTCCGTGTTCACATGTAGATGTAACTCAAGAGAAGGACTAAGGGATCAAGTACACTTTCTTGTGCACTTGTCAAAGTCCACCACAAAAGATGGATAAGACTATTTGTCATGATTTACTAAGGTTTAGTAAATATGATTATACTTACAAGCTTAAGTATAATTCTGAAACATTGGAAAATTTTCAATGTATGACAGAACGAAGAAGAAGAATCAAGTTAGGCAGAAGGATAAAAGTTTCTCAAATCTGAAAAGATGGGAGAGTACTTTAGTATCATGTATATATGATCATCTTAATGATTAAGAGAACTTATCATAATTCATCATATAAGTGCATTATGATAGTTAAGAAGAGGAGTTATGAATTGTTGAAGTGGTTAAATCAAGAAGATGATTCATACTTCATTCCAAAAACAATTCATAGAGTTATACCCTATGATTGTAACTTGAGTGACATGTCTTAAAAGAGGTATAAAACACTTGTCAAATGTAAGAGTAAAATTTGTCTACTCTTGTACATTTGAAATTAGTAAGTTGTGATATTTTGGATAAAACAAAGACCAACTTAGGCCAATTGTGTGAACTGTTTGTCTTGATTAGAATCCACACTATATCGTGAATATTTGGCAAAAAAAGTCTTATAGGTCATGGAGACAGTGGGAGTCTAAAAGATCCTGAAAGGGTTTCAAGAAGTAATCAAGAATAAAAACGTGTATTTCATCACTAGCACACAACTAGAGGTTTATAACCTATCGTGTTGACATTTCTGTGCCATTCCAGTTAAGTTGGCTAGAACATTTGAGTTCTACATGTTCTCAATTTTTTGCATAACTACTTGGAAGCAATGGCAGGCCCTTGTGTTGCCAGGTGGAAAGAGGTTAAGATTGCACAAGTTCAATCCATATGAGTTAGGATTTGTCACTAACCTAGTCTTGTGATTATGGTTTGACAAATTCACATGGATAAGAACACATACACCATAAAATCTAATTGTCATAAGGTTTCTCTCCAATTCATGAAAATGATGGTGAGAAAATTCTTTCACTAAGTAGATTTTAAGTAGATAGCAATTGTGATATTTGCAGTTCTCAAAGTCGTTAGTGGAGAGTGCGTGGTTAACCGGCACACTAACATGGACTTATGAGAAATGGCAAAAAGTCTAATCAATTGAGACTATGATTACGACATCCCTTTTCATAGTTCTGAAATTGTTTAGACACACTTGTGAGCTATCTAAGATAAGGTGTATGATTTTGATAAAGTCTTATCAAAGCAATCTAGTATCAGAAATCTAAACTTTGGTAAGAATGTCAATAAATTATTGACTTCTAGAGGTCCAGCTGTTTTCTGGATACATGTCAAAGCTAGTGGGAGCATAAGTGTTATGCTAATAATCATCATGTTAGTGGGAGCATGATAATTATGGTAAGTATTGCAAGTTAGCAATGTTAATTATAGAAAAACAAAAGTTTCAATTTGTGAGGTTGCAGGGGTTGAAAAAGTTGTTTTGCTATAATTAAGGGAGAGGAAATTATACTTCATTTCAGTCCTAAAAGCTTAGATTGAGGTTTTAATCATCTTTAGTCAATGATATATATGAATTTTGTGTTGGAATGGCTCAACATAAGGAAATTCTATATATGGGTCTATATATTGCGTTCTCAAAATTCGATTATGATTACGACATCCCTTTTTATAGTCAAATTTTGAGAATATGGCAAACAAAAATTATTATGGCAAACAAAAATTATTATATGAGTCTAGAACCATGCCTTTATGTGAAACATCATGAATCGTGTCCCATTTACTTTGGGTACAAGATTGATTACATGTGCTATAATATTTATCCTTTCTGAATTTTTCAAATGCCTTGGGGCATTAAGGAGGAAAATGTCTAGAATTGGATATGACTAAAGTGATTAAGCAATTGTCGAGGAAAATCTAAGGTTTACCAAAGATTTGTTACTCAAGGACAGTTGGAAGTATATTGTTAATATTGGAAAGACCATATTGACATAGTCTGAAAAAGAGGCGACTCTTGTTCAGAAGTGAGAGTCAAAATGGGAATATAGAGTTGTCTCCATATATGGAAGCAATTTGTGTAAGATTAGAAAAAAAAAACTTAGTGCAAGAAGCATGTTCAAAGAAATGCATACTGTGAACATATGGCTTTGTGTCAATGGAGTAGGTCTTCATTGGAATACTCTGTAATGATTGTTTCCAAGCATTTGTGGCTTTGTGCATAATCATTACAAGAGGAACAGTGCATATAAGTTTAAAATCTAAACAAATTTCGATAAATGATAGGAATTTGGAATTCTTACATTTAAGATAAGGATTTGGGAGTGAGAAAAGAGAATCATTGAAATTATGTTCAATTGATCTAATTCACAAAGAAAAGGATCATAGACAAACATAGAGTTCATACTTGGTGTATGGAAAAGCTATTGTTTAGAAAACATAGTGTACATGCTTGGAGCATGGGACACCTAGTGTTTTTTAATTCAAGTATAAAGTTGATAAAACCGAAACAATGAATAATGAGTAATCAGTATGGTGATAAATAGAAAGTGTTTTATTTATATTTAATAGGTTTTGATACCATATTAGATTCATTTATTCTTCTGTTTCACTTTGCATGTTTTGACTTCCATAATTACTAGGTTATTCTTTCGGAATGACTAAGTTATTCAAACCATCCACAGTCGGTCATATGTTGGAAGTAGATATGAATCAAGACTGCCATGGGTTGGCTTGTAGAGGTCCAAGTTGGTGGAAAAAGTTGTGCTACAACACTCATGAGTGCTCATAAGTTCTGAGTATTGGATTCAACCAGCGCTCATTTGAATCACTTCATGGATTTTATCACGAGTGATCATGAGACGATAATATCTATAAATAATGGGTTAGATTTGGGTTCATGCGTTCGTGGGTTGGATTCCATAAAAAATTAGATAACTAAACATGAATAAACTCTAGATGAAATTGAAAATTAAAATCATTCATGAAAACATATTCAAACTAAAACATTAATACAAACATAGATAAATTTAAGTGCTAATGTGGTAGCCACAATTCTCATTTTTTTTTCTCCCAAAAAACAAAGTGAATTTTCCAACATCATTTCTTCTTTATGATGAACTTCAACCTTCAAGTAGAAACAATATACAAGGTTACACAAATATTAAGGAACAATTCACATAAAGATTACAAAATTTGTAATGCAAATTAAGCAATTATGTATCAATGTATGAAAGTTAGGATTTTAAGCACATATACACATTAGTATATTATAGCTTAAGCAACATACCAGAGATCCAGTCGTCTAGAACAAAAGACTAAGAGAAAAGAGGTGAGGAAGTGTAGGGCAACAGCAACAAATCGACCGTAGGTTGGAATCGGAAGTCAATCGTTCAGGCGCAACAACAACGCATTGCGTTCATCGTTCTTCATTCATCAGAGGGCTTATTCGATTTTGTGTTTGTGAGATTATTTAGGGCAAACTTGGTGCAACTCAGCAAATGGTTAAGGTCACGGGTCAAATGGTCAATAACCATACGGAAATTGGAAGACAATGATATCATATCCTAGTATCCTACATTCCTACGAATAATACTTAATACATTTAAAAATATATATATTTTTTAAAATTTTAAACGTGTTGGCGGATCAATCTATATGTTTTTTTATAAACCCATATATGACTTTTTTAATAAACAGGTGGACGGGTTGACAGGTTAGTGGGTTGACGTGTTGAAAAACTCAACCCAAACTCGTTTCTCTCATGTCGTATCACGGGTCGCGTCGACAATTGTCAAACCTATTTCAAATAGACTTTATATAAAACTCCAAAAATGGTCATTAAACAAGTTTCATAAAATGACAGAAATAGTTATGATCTAAAATCCTTTCAACTTAACGAACAGATGTCCACGGTAAGAACCATTTGTGTATAATATTTGTTCATTAGGTACCATCACAGGAAAAAAGTTTCCTAAGACTATTTTAGGAAAAAACTGTAAAACTAAAGGATCATTGATTATTTTTATAAAAAAAAAAAACTTTAAAGGTTTATTATCTTAATTAACTTTTTTTTTTTCATTTTGATATCCAACATTAAAAATTAATTTTGTAGTGATCCTGTGATATTTTTATTTATGTTTTTTAAATTATTGTAAGTATATACATAATCTTCTATGAAAAGATAAAAGTGAAATACAAACTTTAGATTTTAACAAAAAAAGTTTATTTTATTTAATTCAGAATGTATTAATATATTAATATTATTTAATGTTATTAAAAATGTTTTTGGTCTAATGGTGTAAAGTGATGTAAGTACGAATATATTAATTTACCGTTGCAAAAAAATAATGTTATTATTAAATGCTTTTTTATTTTATTAATATTACAAATATTTAAAAAGAAAAAACTAAATAAAGGTTTTATAAAATAATTTATAAATTTAAAAGTAATTTAGTTAATATAAAATATTCCATAAGTATATTTATAAATTAAAAAAAACTCTGAGATTGACTGTTGGATATTTTCTATAAACTATTTACTTAAATACATTCTGAAACTTTTTCATTATTGATTAAAAGCGTTGGTCAGGTCTATGTCAAAACGAATAGGTCTTTCTCAGAAAAGGTAGTTCATTGATATCTATATGATTTTTGTATATTCTATTAAATTTTACAATTATAATTTTATAATAATTATATAAATTTTGGAAGAAGGGTTTAAGATATTATATGTTTTTAAATATCTATTTTTTGTGTTAAAAATATTGTTGTTTTTAAATAAAGGGTAAATAGCACAAAAGATACTCACCTTACGCCAAAATTCTAATTTGACACTGTGTTTTTTTTTTTTTTTTTTTTCAAATTTGACACTGTGTTTTCCAATTTGTTACAATTCTGACCACTTGACTGGTTAATCAGGTTACATGCTGACGTGCATGATGACGTGCCAGTTTTGATGATGTGGCATGCTGATATAATATGCTGACGTGTCAAAATTGATTTTTTTTCCACAAAAAACATTAAGTTTTCATTTTTTTCGATTTTGACACTAAGTTTAATTTTTTTCTTTCAATTTTGACAATATGTTTTTTTGTTCTAAATAGAACATCATTTATCAAATTTTGTTCAATTTTGACCATTTTCCATTTAAAACCGTATAAATATATTTTTTTTCGTTTAAAAACCACATTTTTATTTAAATACAAGGAGTTTTTTTGTTGTTTTTTTTTCTTACATTCAAAGCATAATGTATAAATATGCATTAGTTATATCATGAGAATCAAACTATCCATAAACTTCTAATAAGATATAAAAATTTCATGGGTTGCAAACTTGATATCCGAGTTTTGATCGACTACACGTTTCTAAACCTCCAAACACATTTTAAAGTTGCATATTTAATATAAAATACGGTTTTTATATGACTAATACATATTTATACATAAAAATATGGTTTGAATGTAAAAAAAAAAATTGTATTTCTACAAAACTATGGTTTTTAATTGAAAGGAATGTATTTATATGGTTTAAATGCATTAAAAAAATATTTATACAGTTTCAAATAAAAAATTGTCAACATTCAACAAAATTGGAAAAAATGATATTCGATTTGGAACAAAAAAAACATAATGTCAAAATTGAAAGAAAAATTTAAACTTAGTGTCAAAATCGAAAAAAAAATTAAAACTTAGTGTTTTTTGTGAGAAAAAAATTCAATTTTGGCATATCAGCATATCATGTCAGCAAAACTGACACGTCATCATGTAACCTGGTTAACCAGTCAAATGGTCAGAATTGTAACAAACTAGAAAACACAGTGTCAAATTTGAAACAAAAAAAACACAGTGTCAAATTTGAAACAAAAAAAACACAATGTCAAATTAGAATTTTAACGTAAAATGAGTGTTTTTTGTGCCATCCACCTTTAAATAAAACATAACTTTAAGTCGACTAGATATTTGATACAACACATATGATTACTTTTTCATTGACAAACACGTCATATTGTTTTTCTTTGTACTTGGCATTCTATACAAATCAAAAAAGACAAAATTATATTTTTCATCTCTTTAGTTCGTTAGGCGATGTTTTTGAATTAAGTCCATTTTTTCAATCTTAACTCTAATCGTCTCTGAAATATTTATTTGTCACACTTTTGGTCCCTATATTGTTTAAGTTAACGGCTAAAGGGTTAAATTTATGTAAATGACATGTTTACCCCTATGTTATTCCTCGTCCGCCGTCACTTTATCTTGATCATCAAAAACATGAATTGAAAATATATACTCAGCCGAAACCAAAAATCAATTTTAAATTTAACCAACATAAAATAACTACCAAACAATCAATGTAAAACATAATAATATTGTTATTTTTTTTTTCTATAGTAGATTCTTCCAAAGCTTTCCATGTTTTCTAATGAAATCCATATCCGAGGTTATTCAAAAACTCAACATAAGTCTATAAACCAAACTCAACATAAGTCTATAAACCAAACTCAAAATATGTACCGTTGCAAATGTTGGTAATCTCTGTTAGTCGCGCGGGACGCATTGTGGTACGGTCGATGTCTAAATTATTCTCTCCCTTATAGTACAACAAAAATGTATTGATTATACGTAGGGGTGAGCAAAAACCGAACCGTAAAACAAAAAAACCGAAAAAAAACCGTAAATCAACATTAAATGTAACACCCTATTTATTTAATAAATAAATAAATAAAATTTATTAAAGACTAGCAGCTTTAAAATCCATAATAATCAGTGAGATGTGGTTTTGGGAGCTAAATGTTATTATTTTAAAAGTCGGGGATTAAAAGTGTAAGTTCTGGACCCCATTTGTAAATAATTATGAAGGCAGGGGCTATTGGGTAATTGTTGGGACTTCTTTTGAAAGAGATTTTGGGGCTAAGGGTCTGTTTGGTAAAAATTGAGCCTGAGTTGTAATGGATTTATAATGCTGGGGTTCAAAGGGTAAATATTGGATTACATTTTTAAAGAAAAGGAAAAAGAGGGGTTGAAATTGCCATTATGGAAACAAGTTTGGGGATCGGGGTATATAAACCCGTCACCCCTAGTTTTAACCCTAACCCTAATAAAGTGTCGGCCGCCCCACCTCTAATCCTCCAGCCGCCATAGCCGGTTTTCCCCCTTGTGCTCCGACCAGATGGAGTCTCGACGACCACCGACTGTCGCCGTTGTTGAGCTCACAAGCCACTGAAGTCAACCGTCGTGCCTATCCTACTGACGTGAACGTAACGTGATCGAAGGCGGAGCGAGGAGGTGCCAATGCGAGGGCTGTGAACGACCGGCTGCTGCCGCCGCTGCGTCGCAACCGATGAAGGCTAAGTCGTTGTTGGGGTGTCTCAAGACCGTTGTGGATTGGTAGGCTACGAGTGCCACTGTTACATCCACTATCACCACTTCTTATTATTCTTTTTTTCCGTTAGCATCCGCCTACTGCCGAACACCGCAACCCGCCGCCATCTCGTGTTGTTGCCGCCGCCACCCACCTCAGGTGGGTGTTGAGTTTATTAGTCCGAGCCAAAGGATGTGTTTGTTGTGTATGTTGGTGTTCTGAATCTCGAACAAGCACTTGATGTACGTGTTGATTGATTGGAAACCAAAAGGGACCACCGCCACCACCGCGAGGTGGTGGCTGCCATCGTGAAGCAGCCTTTGCAGCCACCAGGAAGGGTGGCTGGATGTTTGCAAACAGAAGTTTGGGTGGGTGTGTTTCTGTTTTCTTTGGTGTGTTCGTGTGTATAGTCCAAATCGGCCGGAAAAGCCGCTGTCACCACGTATACCGCCACCAACCACCATAAGGGTGGTTGCCTGTGTGTGTTTATTTTAGTGTAGCGTTTGTGCGTTTATTTTAGTATTTTCATTGTAAATCGTAAAACAAAAATGAAATAATGGAAAGAAACTGAGAACCACCACCTTAGGGTAGTGACTGCCGCCACCGGCCACCGTATCGGGTGGCGGTGTGATTTGCCTTGTGGTGTTGATTTGTTTGGGGTGCTTGAAACCCTAATGGGCCCAAAGAAGCTCAAATGGGCCCAATAAAGCTTAATGGACTCTAATGGACCCAATAAAATCCTAATGGGCTTAATAATATTCTTGTAGGCTTAATAGGCCCAATAAGGCCCTAATTGACCTAAAAGCCCAACAAATAGTCTAGTGGGCTAATATATGGGTTGGAAACCCTAATTAGGGTTTTCAATAAAACCCTAATTCGCGGAATTAGTCAGGACACATGGGAATTATTTAATAACTTAAAATATTAAATAATAAACATATGCAAGATTAATCTAAGCGATATTGGACTTAATGGATTAAGTCCTTAGAGGAATAAGTCCTTAATGTGTTAAGTAGGAAACCTAACCCTAATTGTCATTTTATGTGAAACCCTAATCTCATTTGGGTTAATTATTGGGCCTCTTTATTAGGCCTTGATGATTGGGTTATTAATAGGCCATCCAAAGTCAAGAAAATGATCTAGAATAATTTAATGGGTCTAAGGTAAGGCCCATGTAAGGGGTTTAGGCCCAATTTGGAAAATTAGGTCATAGATGGGCCATAGTTTGGGCCATAATGATTATATGATGTTGGGCCTTAGAATGAGACCATGTATAGGCTTGGGCCCAGATTGGAAAATTGGGTCATATGTTGGGCTTTGACTCATAGTTGACTTTTGGGCCTTTGGAGTGGGCCTTGGGCTTGAATAAGCCAAGCTTGGGGTAATGTATTAATTATCCAAAGTATGTACCTGGTGGAACCCAATTATTAATTGGGTGTTATTTTGATGCTGACAGTTCGGGAATCTGTCATCCAGCAGCTGGGGTTGAGCCTACGGGACTTCTGCAATATGGGATAGTGTCTACGGGACTTCAGCAGTGTGAAGTGAGTTACCTTCCAGTAGAACTGGGTCTAAGGCCACAATGTCGGCCCACTAGTAGGATTTGTATGATAGATGATTGTCTTTGTGATAATCATCTAGGTTTGCTACTATCTGATATGTTTTATGTGTTAGCATGATATGACGTTATGTTATAGTGGTAGTAGGAGGAATAGTCCCCGGTTACCGGTCGATAGGGCCGAAGGGGTAGTTTAGTACCCAACTATGCTAGAGAGATTATGATACATGTGATATGATATTATGTGGTAGTAGTAGGGGGTGAAATAGTCCCCAGATACCGGTTAAAATATACCGAAGGGGTAGGTCGGGCACCCATATATGCCTAACAACATATTTATGTATGTTATGCTATGTTATTACGTGGTAGTGGTAGGGGTGAAATAGTCCCCGGTTACCGGTTGAAAGATACCGATGGCAGATACCGATGGTAGTTACCGTTTGAAACATACCGATGACAGATACTGGGTGAAAGATACCGATGGCAGTTACCGGTTGAAAGATACCGATGGTGGATACCGATTGAAAGATATCGATGCCAGTTACCGGTTGGAAGATACCGAAGGGGTATATAGAACCCATGCAATGCTTATCTGTCTATTTATGATATGTTGGTATGTGATCAGTATGTTATGATGTTAGTATGTGATCAGTATGTTTATGATGTTAGATGTGATAGTATGATTATGATACATTATTATGTGATAGTGGTAGGGGTGAAATAGTCCGCGGTTACCGGTTGAAAGATACCGATGGTAGATACCGGTTGAAAGATACCGATAACAGTTACTGGCTGAAAGATACCGATGGTATTATGTGGTATGTGGTATAATGGGAGAACTAACTAAGCTTTGTGCTTACGTTTTTGAATTTTGGTTTCAGGTACTTCGTTTTCAAAGGAAAGGAGCCAGCTCGATCGCAGCGCATCACACTATGTTTTCCACACATGAGATCCTTGGGATTACACTCTGATATGGTTTTATGATACTATGTTTCGGATTATTGACACTTGGGTTTTGACATGAGACATTATTATGAATGTTGTTATATTAATGGTTTTATGTAATAACGTAATTAAAACGAAATTTTTGGCCTGTATTTTTGGGATGTTACAAATTGGTATCAGAGCCTTGGTTTGAGGGATTCGGGCACACTCCCGTGTGTGTCTGAACTCAAACTAAGTACTTGGTATGAAAATTTTGAAAAGTAAAATCATTTTATGAAAGAAGTTTGAAAATAATTTGAAAAGAGGACAAAACTTTGAAAAGAACAAGGTGTGTGATGCGTGCAATCAGACGAGATCAAGTAAGTTTTTCCCCAAGATACCAATACGTGATATGATATGTTACGATATGATATGATTATGAGAACTTGATGCTAGATTAGGGTTGAGGAACTATGAGGATGCCTTATATTCCTATTGTATGTGCTTGTAGACTTGCATGCTAGAACAGATCCGTCAGTGATAGGATAGCCTGTTTAGGTTATGCCTGATTGTATGAGCCTTTGGAGTTACATGCTAGTATAGACTCATGATAGGAGGATAAATTGATTTGATTGGAATATGTTGGTTAGTTTTCCCATTGTCTGAATACTGCTTGCTTTGTGCTTCGAGGGACTCTTGGTAATTGAGCTAACTACTAAGTGAATATGCTAAATTGCGAGTGGCTATATTCATGAGGTAGCTAGTGGACATTATTGGGAAGTCCTTCAGCAGTTGAGGACTGGGTGAGTACGGGAACCTAGGAAAGCCTAGGAAGTGCTTTAGTGGGTTCGGTTGCGCTGATTAGCGAGCATTCAGGCGACCAGTTTGAGGAAGTGACTTGGAGGATTGAGGACGATTACTGAGGGAAGTATGGATAGGTGTGAAAGGTAGTATTGGGTCCGTATTACTGAAAGAACAAGATCCATATTCGAATCGGTGAGATTCTTGGAGAGTCTGAGAAGCTTCAGGGAGGAGTTTGTGACCCGATTTGGGGACAGAGGATGTTCCCGTTGTTGCAGCTTAGCCATTGGCAAGTGAGTTAATGAGCGTGTCGGGGTGTCAGACACTGAAGGGTATGAGTTCCACGAGGTTGCAGATGCGAGATCGATCTAGAGCACTTTGAGAAGAGAGGTTCGTGCTAAGTGCATACAATAAATGGTCCCGGGAAGAGACCCATGAATTCTGATCATTAGGAAAAAAAAGACCAACAGGGTCGGAGTCAGTGCAGCACGTACGGGAGAGTGCACAAGGGATTTTGTCGCTCCAAGGGTTTAGGCTACTACAAGTGTGGCAAGTGTTGGGTCGTGTTTTGTGTAGTGAGTTGCGTCTATTAGGCTCGTTAGTTAGTCCATTTTGTATCTCCGGTATGGGCCTGTGCATCCGTGAGTTTAGTAGGGTTTAGTATATATAGGAGCTTGCATGCATCCTAGAAGGTAACAATAGAATAGAACGATCAGGGTATTCAGCAAGTTTATTGTTATCGTTCTTGTAACCCTAAAATCCTCTACAGCAGAAGTTCTTAGTCGAGCTCTGCTGAGGATTGTTTGATCTAATCATTCAACACATATTGATTCATACTTGTGTTATTTACTGCTTTTACATCCATCGCATTACCTGTTAAGAAGATCTAATCGATCTTTAAGTTAATTAACAACTTAACATTTGGTATCAGAGCGGGAGGCTGTGTAATTCATACACATCTTTTCTGTGAAAAAGGTTGCGATTGGGGTTATTCCGCATTAACTAATATTTATTGAGCCGTCATCCCTTAATTGACGTATCTCAGCATTTATTTGTTTTGCCCTAATCTTATATATATTACAAGTCTGATCTTTCAAACAGGTTACGATCAAGCATGGACGAGTCACAATCAAATCCCATAAACATCTCAAATAGCATTGGATCAATGACGAAGATTCCCATCCTTTACACCCAGGATTACGAAGTCTGGGCACATCACTTTGAAGATTATGTTATTGGATCTGAAGACAATGGATACCTCATCTGGGAAGCAATCGTGTCTGGACCATTCGCTCATTCAGCAACGTCTAGAATCATTAAAACACAGAAAGAGTATAATGATCTATTGAAGGACGTAAAAGATATTGCTCAAGACGAAAAGGATAAGTTTCAGTGCAATATTAAAGCATTGAGACTAATCAGATTCGCTCTTCAATTGGATACTTTCAGGCTAGTGAGTTCATGCAGCACTGCCAAAGAAATATGGGATAGGCTACAAGAGTTATATTCAACAGACGAAGATCTGGAACATTCCATTCAGACCTTACTCTTGTCTGAGTTTGGTGAATTTAAGCAGAATCCCGAGGAAACTGTTACGCAGACATTTGATCGCTTCAATCATCTTCTCAGTAAGATGATTAAACACGATATTGAAAGGAAGTTGATTGAACAAAAAGTTACATTTTTGAATGGTCTTAGATCTGAGTGGAGAGCGGTTGTGTCCACTGTTAAAGCTCATGAGCAATTCAAATCTTATTCATTGGCTAAGCTGGTAGTAATTTTGAAATCCCAAGAAAAGATTGTCTTACAGGAGAAGAATGTGGTTTCAAGCTTGGGTTCCTTGGCCTTTCTTTCAAAAAGCAAAAGTGTGATGGAAGATGAAGACCTTAACTTAGAAGACTATGACCTTACCTTTGAAGACTATGCAATGATGGTGTCAAATCCAAAGAGGTTTATTAAGAAAAGGTTTCCTACCAATAAGAACCGAAATTGGCAAGGAAGCTATGGTTCTGAAAAAGTGAGGGAGGAACCGAAGGCAGAAGAAGCAAAGAAAGAGCCGAAAGCTGAAGGGGATTCTGGGGTGAACTGCTATTACTGTGGAGGAAAGAACCACTATACCAAAGACTGTGTCCTAAAGAAAATGGCAGAAAAGGATGAAGAAAAAGATGAAGAAGCTGTGTTGATGAAAAAGCTGGAAGAGATCAAGAGAAAGAAAACTGCTGCTAACCCTTCTATGAATGCTTTAATTGTGCAAGGTTCGGTAGCGGATGATGAGTTCGGTGGCATGGAGGTCTGGTCAACCGACTCTGAGGATGATGAAGTCAGAAAGCCATCTCATGGAAAGGCTTATGTTGCGAAAGGTGAAGGAAGCGATGGAAGGTGTTTGATGGTGTCGGATGTATCTCAAATGAGGGGATACAACACAGACAGTGGGAATGAAGACATGAAGGAGTGAGAGGACTTGTGCTTCACAGCAAAACCTCTCAGCGTGCAGTTTAATGAGCTTGATGAATTAATCAAGAAGGTACAATCCATTTTTGTTTCATTCAAAGTCCCACAAAATTCATATGAAAAAGAACTAAAAAGTGTAAATTCAAGAATCTCTCATCTAGACAGCAGTTTAACTCAAACACGGGTCACCAATTCTAACCTAACTGACCAATTAAGCAGGGTGTCTTCAAAGAGTGAGGAACGGAGGATGTGGATAGAGCTGAAGGAGTCGGAGTTGATCAAATCCAAAGACGAAAACATTTACTTACAAAGAGACAATTTAAAACTTTTGAAACAAAGAAATGTGTTTTGTTTGATTGCTAAGCGTCTTTATTCTAACATCACTCAAATTCATCTTAACTGTGAAATAGGACAGAAAATTCATCGCATGATTTTGCCCTTTCTTGAGTTTAAGGAAGATGAAATTGACACAGAAGCATATAATTGCGAAAGTGTAGTTTCGTCTGAGGATGTAAATCCAACGTATATGTATGGTCTAGACAAAATCGAATCTTTCATAAAGTCCAAGGACCATAAGGACATGCAGAAAAATCTTTTGGATGAAAATGACAAACTGAAACTAAGGACCGAAACCATACAAAATTTTGACTCATTGAATGCCAACTTGAGCTCAGAAAATAAAATTGATGTTGAAAATGCATCTGAGCTTAATGAGGATGATGATATGAGTGAAATTTCTGTAGAGGATGAAATTGACTGTTCTGAGTTTGTCAAGAGCGAACCCGAAAACCACAAAAATCTTATTTTAGAAAATTTTGTGGAGTTTGCTCGTTTGTCCCACCAAAAGTCCCCGATCCTTGAAGAAAAAGCTGTTGTATACCAAAAGGTAAGGACGACTCCAAAGCAGGTATATAAGGTCACAGGAGTAACCGAACATCAGACAGCCGAACTCACAACCATTGTAAATGAAGATAATGCTGATGGCTGTGATGAGTTCTTCTGGTCTGCCCCCATCGACAATGCTGATGAAACCGTTGGTCTGTCGGAACGGACATCCTGGAAAACCAAAGGCAGATATGTGCCAGAGCCTTTGAACAAGCCTGATAACTTCGACGTGCCAAGTACTAGTGGTACAAAAGACGTTCCTGAAGAGAAAGGAGTTCCTGCAGAAAAAGTCACTCCTTCAAGCGAAACATCATCAGTTCAGAGTGAACCGGCAAACAAGAAGCAAAAGCAAAAAGCCAACATCCATCGACAGCCGAAGCAAGTAAAGAATCAGAAGCAACAAAGGAATCAGAGATACAAGAAAAATCTCTCTGAACGAAAACATTTTTGGCGATCTCAAAACGCCCATTTCTCTTATCATGACAGAAATCCAACGTCAGAGAAAAATGCTGTTAGGAAGCAAGAAAGTAATAACAACCGAAAGGAAAGGTTCGGTTCTGAGGATCACAATAACCGAAAGGAAAGGTTCGGTTCAGAGAACACCAGCTACCGAAAGCAAAAGTTTGGTTCCGAGAGTAAAAACAATCAAGGTTCAAGGTTCGGTCCCACTAATAATCAAAAACAAAAGGGATACCTAGAACCTCAAGTCAAGCAAACTTCTTAGTCTAACTTCTCTCATTCTAATTCCTCTCAACCTCATTCTAAATCCAATTCTGTTCATACTCAAAATCCAAAATCTTCAACAGATTTGAAAGGAAAATCGAAGGTTTCCTCAGTCAAGACCGATCAAAAGCATTCCAATGTCCCAGTGCCTAAACCTGAATCCAAACCGTCTGTAACAAATCCCAATAAAATTAAGGTTTTCACCATTAAAAAGAAAGATGAAACAACTTTAATAAAAAGAACATATCTTGTTGACATCTCTCTTACTATTCCTGTTCCTGTGAAAGGCTCACGTGGACCCAAGAAACTTTGGGTTCCTAAATCTACTTAATTTTTGACAGGTTATCAGTGACGAGCAGTTTGACGAAGAATGGTATATTCACAGTGGCTTCTCACGTCACATGACAGGAAGGAAGGAAGAGCTGAGGGAATTTCGGTCTCTTTCAAACGGTGGAAATGTCAAGTTCGGGAACAACTCATTCGGCACGATAAAAGGCTATGGAATGATAACAAATGGAGATTTCACAATCAGAAAGGTTGCATACGTTGAAGGACTACAACACAACCTCATTAGTGTATCTCAGCTTGTTGGAGGAACCGGTCTCAAGGTTTCTTTCGACGATGAGGGTTCAGAGATAATTGAAGAGAAAACAAAAAGAGTAATTCTCAAATCGGAGCGCAAAGGCGAAATGTTTCCCCTGAATCTCAAACCTATCAAAGGAAACCCAGCTATCTGCCTGCTATCCAAAGCACAATCTGACGAAAGCTGGCTGTGGCACCGAAGGCTCTCTCATCTCAACTTCAAGGATATCAACAAACTTGTCACAGGCGGTCATGTTCGAGGTCTTCCATTGCTCAAATTCGATCGAGAACATTTATGTGCTACGTGTGAAATGGGTAAGCAGATTCGTCATAGTCACCCATCGATTGTAAACACTAAAGTTGTTGAACCATTAGAGTTAATTCACATTGACTTGTGTGGTCCATCATCTATCGAAAGCATCGGCGGTAGCAAGTATATTCTTGTTATTGTTGATGACTTTCCACGTTTTACATGGGTGTTCTTTCTGAAGCACAAATCTGAAGCAACCCTCAAGCTAAAGACGTTTATCAAGCAGGTTGAAGTGCAGCTGAGGAAAGTCGTTCGCAACATCAGGAGCGACAATGGGCTGGAGTTCTAAAATAAAGAATTCGAAGACTTCTTGGCAGAAGAAGGAACCAGTCACAACTTCTCAGCTCCCTACACCCCTCAACAAAACGGAATTGTCGAAAGACGAAACCGATCTTTGTGTGAGGCGGCCCGAACCATGCTAAGTTTTGCTTCTTTACCTTTATACGTTTGGGCTGATGCTATTGTTGCAACATGTTTTACGCAGAACAGGTCTTATCTCAATAAACGCTTTAATCTCACTCCTTATGAGATCATCAACAACAGGAAGCCAAATGTCAAATTCTTCCACGTATTCGGCTCACGGTGTTTCATCTTCAATTCTAAAGAACATCATAACAAGTTTGACGTAAAAGCCGATGAAGGGATATTTCTGGGATACTCTCTCACTTCGAAAGCATACAGGGTTTTGAACAAACATTCGAGGAAAATTGAAGAAACTTATTATGTGACTTTCGATGAAAGCTATGTCAAAAAGCTGAAGGCCAGTGAAGACACAGTAGGAGAAATTTTTTCTCAAACAGGCCAAGTCACAGCCTCGATTGCAAATCTGTTTGAGAAGTTTGTTGAGTTATTCGATGAACCAGAGAAGGCCACTCTCTCGGAAGCTAGTGCAGCAGACAACAAAGTAGATCATCTGAAGCAACTCATCGAAAATGATGCCAAGCAAATGAATGAAGGAGGATCAAGTTCCAACGACCCTACACAACACGATGCTTCAATTGAGGGGGAGGATCCACCTTCATCTTCACAGCCGGGCTCACATGTTGAGGGGGAGAACTATTCTTTAGCTACTCTCGAACGCCCAGCTGTACCCGAAAGCCAATATGTACCAGAAAGTCCTGTGGTACTCGAAAGCTCAACTCCACCCGAAACTCCTGTAGCTCCGGAAAGCCAAGATATACCTGAAAGCTTATCTGTCGAGGGGGAGAATGCTGATATGTCTTATGACGATGATAGTCAATCAGAGCTAGAAGAGATGGTAAATGCTGAATTAGATCCATCCTATGATCCAAATTACCCTCCTCTTGTCAAATGGACCAGAGATCATCCTGTTTCATAGGTTGTCGGTAATGTCTCTGAAAAGGTCCTGACCCGATCTCAACTGAAGGCAAAGCAAACTTCCTTATTTTCAAAAGTAGAGTTCTGTATGTTTAACTCCTTCGTCTCTAAAGTTGAACCAAAGACAGTTAACACTGCTCTTGATCATTCCGATTGGGTTCAAGCTATGCAAGACGAACTTAATGAATTCGAAAAAAATAAAATTTGGCGCCTCAATCCAACTCCTCCAGATGCCTCGGTTGTTGGTCTCAAATGGGTCTTTAGAAATAAGCTGGACAAGGAAGGCAATGTGGTTAGAAACAAAGCTCGTCTAGTGGTGAAAGGATATTGCCAGGAGGAAGGAATCGACTATGAGGAAACTTTTGCTCCTGTGGCTAGGCTGGAATCTCTTCGAATATTTCTTGCCATTATCACGAAATGGACCATTATCACGAAATGGGTGATGGACAAGTACCACGTCCCCATTGTCGCTGGTGCTCCAATGTCTTCGATTGGTACCTTCCATACCACGAAGATCATTGTGTCGGATGCTTCAAAATTTCCGTTCAACGGGTCTATTCCGGAAACGATGTATGGTGATGTTCCGGCTGACAGCAGGATCATTCAGACGTATAAAGAGTTCAGACGTTCTGGTCCGAGGGATCTTACTCCGGAAATGCTGGAATCCATTCATGACGCCGACAAGCCTGCTCCAAGAGGTAAGAAGGCTGATAAGGGAAAACAAGTGGCCAAGGGGGCGAAAGGCCCGTCTCCAAAGAAGAGGAAACCCACCAGAGCTGCTCAGTCTCCACAACAAAAGAGGAAAAAACCCAACCGCGATGAAAGTTAATTATCGCTTCCTCCTCAAGCGAGTCTGAAGGTGATAGTTCTGATTTTGAAGGCTATCAACGTGGTAACACTACACCATGATCTCCAACCCCTGAAGTTCATGTCTCTACTTCTCCAATTTCCTCTCCACCTAAAACCATTCATATTTCTATTCCCCCCATAACTTCCACTACTCAAATACCACCCACTTCCATCCCAATACCAACACCAATATTCACCGAAGCAACCACAACAACCACTGCAGATGTTAGAACCAACGTATCTGATACGGGGGTTCATACTGACGCACCTGAATCTACCCCAGCACCCAAAGCCACCCCTGCACCTGAAACCACCCCAACACCCAAACAAACAACACAACCCGAACCTACCCATACTACCGAACCACCAGCATCACCACCACCATCAGAGGGAGAAGAACCATTCCTTGGCGGGGAGAATATGACTTTTGAATCGGTCTACTATAGCTCGTTTCAAGTACAGAGTGATGACGATGACGACGCTCCTGTCACCAAAAGGCATCTCCAGGAGCTCCATGATAAAATTGACTCACTCATCGCCTCCTCTTCCACTTCTCAGTCCTCACTATCTGAAGCTGCAGTTCAGAAAATTGTTGACGCTTTCTCCAAAGCTCAGCAAGCTTCACTTGCTTCTGCAACCACTGCCATAGATGCCTCCACCAAAGCTTGTCAGGCAGCGACCGAAAAAGTCGATAAACTATTTACTGATGGCTCTTCCCTGTTGAAGTCTTTACAAGAGAGTGCCAACGCCGCCAAGACTACGCTGGAACCGATTGTCCACCAGCTAGCAACATCAGTCGCAACTGAGTTGAAGTCATTCGCTTCTCTTCGTCAAACAATTTCTGACGACAACTCAGCTTTTCGAACAACCATCAAGGAACGTCTCTCCAAGCTTCAAGAAGATTTGGCTACCGAGAACACTCTCATGGACGCTCTCGCAAGGAAGACTACTGCTCTGAAAGTCAAGAGCATTCAACTCTCCAGCTCTCAACAGGAGATTGAATCTCTTCGATCTGAAAGGGAGGTCATCAAATCGTGTGTTTCGGATGTCCACTCTGCCATCTCCAACATCTTAGAAGCACATGATCCAATTTTTAACTACACTGTGAGGCATGACCTTGCAGAGAAGCTCGCTCCCGCCCTCGCCCTACTCAGCAAAATCGAAGGGCTCCTTGGTTTCGTGTCCATTCCGAAACAAGGGGGAGAGAAGGAAACAATGTCTCAACCACCTCCTACTTCCACAGCTACTCACACTACCGAACTTCCTCCAGTAGGCGAAGCCTCTGGTTCCGGTGTGAAAGACAAAGGCAAAAATATTACTGAGGAAGAAGAAGAAGTAGACAAAGAAACAATCGCCGACTTGTTGAAGCGTAAAAGTCGACGCAATGAGGCTGACATCAGTGCTCGTGTGGAAAGAGAGGCTGAAGAAGCCGAACGTAAACAGAAGGAAGCCCACGACCTTCTTGAGAGTAGAAAAACTTTGTTTCCTTCCTGGACTCTTGAGAGGATGATTAAAGAAGCTATTGACACACCGAGTATCTTGTGGCTGGAACCTGTGATCTCTTTAGATCGTTCCAATACTGTCGACTCACAGTTCGACATGTCATTGACCCGAAAGGCTTTCATCTTTCATGCCTTTTCCAACGTTGCATAATTCCCTCATCCTCATCCACAGGTTGATCGGGACCTAATTGATTTCTATCTGAAGGCTGCTCAACCCCAATATCAGACTTGGAGCGCTCAGAAAATTGTCAACGTTCGGGTCTTGAAGCCGTACAGTGAAGGTAACTTCATCAACATCCGGTTCAAGGTACTTCGGGGATCTGCCAAAACAAAACATACTATTTCCCTTGCAGATCTTCCCAACCTTAATCCCCATGATTGGATTATCTTGCACAACATCCTCCTCACCAACGAAGCTGAATATGGTCCGATCATCGACCATTTCAAGAGGATGCTCGTGTGCTACATCATGGAAGTTGCATTGATGGATCAGGAGATTGCAAGCGTATTTAAGAAGAAACCTACAATATCTCCTGTTGGCTCTGCCAGTGATCTCAACCAAATGCAGATGGGGAAGATTGACTCGAGGAGGAATTCGGTCATGTTTACCAGAAACGAAGGACAGAAATGTCTTTTCTCCTTGGCTGACAAACATCTCTATACCACTGCAAGTTTGGAGCATGTTTTGGGGATCATCCACAGATGCAAGCAGAACACAGCGGATGATATCAAGTACTTTGATGGTATGATTCAATGGTACATTCGGTTCAGACAGACTATTCTCGCTCTTATCACACGTCTGTTTGATACTGTAAAGAAGGCTCCTGCTGCTGGCCCGAAGAAGAAGTAGTCTCGCTACAATTTGACGCAAAGGGGGAGATTTTTGGGTCGTGTTTTGTGTAATGAGTTGCGTCTATTGGGCTCGTTAGTTAGTCCATTTTGTATCTCCGGTTTGGGCCTGTCCATCCGTGAGTTTAGTAGGGTTTAGTATATATAGGAGCTTGCATGCATCCTAGAAGGTAACGATAGAATAGAACGATCAGGGTATTCAGCAAGTTTATTGTTATCGTTCTTGTAACCCTAAAATCCTCTACAGCGGAAGTTCTTAGTCGAGCTCTGCTGAGGATTGTTTGATCTAATCATTCGACACATATTGATTCATACTTGTGTTATTTACTGCTTTTACATCCATCACATTACCTGTTAAGAAGATCTAATCGATCTTTAAGTTAATTAACAACTTAACAGCAAGTTTGATTATGCCAGTGGAAGGTGGTAAGGGTTCTTGGGTATATTCGAATCCTTGGAATGTCAGTTCAATATGGTGTTAAGCACCCAAGAGTGAGATTCATATTCTGGTTTTGGCTTAGGATCATGGCCTGGGCCAGGCAATGCGCGATCACAGGTAAAATCTCATCGGATATTACTTATAGAGTTATGGGAACGAACCTTGGTGGTCTTTCGTTCAGCCAAGGTATGACTTTAGAAGCTCTCGGTAGTTGTCTCGGTGCCTTTTGGGCCTTGAGTTGTTGCAAGAAGGTTAGTGGTTCATTTGAAACCCAAGGTCCGTGGACCCTTAGAATCCTTTGGGAAGGAAGATTCTATAGTTGGTTCCTGTCATCAAGACCAGGATTTCGTTAGATGTTCGCGGGAATTTCATCTTATGCCACTTCAAGGTGGATATTGGGAATCGGTATCACTACAGAATTGTGAGTGTTTGGATGAGGATGGTCAATAGGAATGTACTTTCGCATGGGTTGTGATAAGTTAGAGTTCAGTAGTGCTGCAAGATCGGAACTGAGGACGAGGATTCGTCAGACAGATTGAGAATTTAGACCTCCAATGGTCAACTGTTGGATAAGGTGTCTAAGTCCATAACTTATTTGGTATATACTTGACCCAACCCGACATGGTCCATTTGGGTTGCATTTCACCCAAAAAATTTATGGATAATTTTATGAATTAATTTAGAGATTAAAAGGAAGACTAATTAGATTATGGGCTATTGGTTTTATATGGTGTGGGCTAACACTCATTTGTTAATGGGCTAGGCTTGGAGGGAAGTCCATGGATGATCCATGGAGCTTTTAACCCATGGATCCTTGGAAAAGGAAAGGTCATGGGTTATTAGGGTTTCACCCTAACCATGTACACTATATAAGCATGCTCATGGTGCATGAAATGGCAACTAGTGAACTAGTGTGTGTGTGCTTGTGTGTGGCCGAAAATTAGTGTGTGTATACACTCTCTCAAGTTTTCTAAGTGTTTGTGGTGATTTGTGATTCCATTTGAGGCATTCACACTATTGGTTCTTGGCCCTCAAACTCCTTAAGAATCAAACTCATCAAAGAAAGGTATGTAATCTCTTCTAACTCTTTTATGTAGAAATGTTCCCCATGCCATGTTAGATAGGTTATGAACCTTGGAAAATTATTATTTTGCATGTATTTATCCAAACATAGATCCAAGGTTTATTAGGGTTGCATGCACACTTAGGAAGTGTTAGATTGCTCAAAACCCAACAATGGTATCAGAGCCTAGGCTTGCTTGTTTGATACTTGATGCAAAATAGTTGAAACAGTAAAAAAACTTGCTGTCTGCCTGATGAACTCGCCGAGTCCATGGGGGGACTCGCCGAGTTCATGTGTATCTTCAACCTAATCGCCGAGTAGGTTCATGCACTCGACGAGTAGGAGCCACAGAGTGCAGATTTTCGACTTTTGCTGCTGGAAATGGACTAGAAAGATTACCCTAAACTGTTTTGGTGTTTTAAAACTTGTTTTAGTTGGTGTAATGGTTGTTCTAATCCATTTACAATAGCATATATCAAAATTCCATGATTTTTATGTGTTCATATAATTCTTGAAATTTTGATGATGATGTTCATGTTCTTATGAATTTAGAAGATGATAGGAATTATTTGTTGAATTGTTTAGAATTAATTCTTGATCATTTATGTGTTTTAATGGAATCCATAATTTGTCCTCAAGTTATGGATATCCAAAGGTCACTTTCTTTAACACACACATTTAATCACATAAGTTACATGAAAATGAAGAGTCTTCATTTTTATGAATCTTTAGTTCATAAGTTATGAAATGAAAAGTTTTGGATAGTTACAAAACTTGTCCTCAAGTTTTGGAATTTGTAAAGTTTCACACACTTTAATAAACTTTAATTCCAACCCTTAGAGTTTTAATAGTTAAAATTCAACCCTTATACTATTTATAACATTAATGGTTAATTATTATTATATATATATATATATATATATATATATATATATATATGTATAAGAATAAGTCATTCTACCATTAGTAGGCCTCATTCACGAAGCTGGTCTATAAGGTGGGTATAAGGTTGTTGCCTATAAAATGGTGACTTAATGGGTGTCCACTCTCGCCCACCGCTTGCTTGACTGGTGGAGGGTCGTTAGCCGAACGGGTAGGACAATGACTTTAAATCCTCATTAAAAGTATAATGATTATTATAAATTAACTAAACCTTTTTTAATTCCCAATCTTAGTTATTTTAGGAAAAATGTGAACATGGTGCTAGTCCATGGAATTCACACTTTGTACCTTACCAAGTCGTTGGTGGAGCGTGTGTGGTTAACCGGCACACTAACTTGGACTAGTAAGGATCACGAAGGGTGACTTAAAGTTTGTCATGGATCAATGGAGCGTGTGTGGTTAACCAGCACATTGATTAGGTGATAATATTAAGGGTACCAAGTGAATTAGCATGGTTATTCACACCTTGTTTTGTGATCCTCGGCATCCCAGTCACAAAACTTGAAGGCCACAATCGAGATTGAAACATGCCATTGAAAAGTTCAATGAATCTCAAAAGAATCTAGGAAATTCAAATCCAATTAAAAACCTAATAATTCATTTTGTTTTTCATGGTGGAAATTGGTGAATCGTCATTCACCTACCTTTCAAATATATTATTACTTAGATTACGACATCCCTCTTCTAAGTATAATATATTGTGATTGGGTCCTAGCCTTAATATTACATTTGAGTGTCTTATTAAGGATTCTATATATCTAATCTAAACTTGCTTTCTTCCTTCATATGTCTTCCAACACTAATGCTTCAGGCTCTAACCCAACTGGTTCTTTCTCTCTCATGAATCTTTGTGGGAGGGTCATCTTTGATGGTTCCAACTTCATGGATTGGATTAGGAACATCAGGATGGTTACTCGTTATGAGGACAAGGAATATGTCCTCGATAAGGAGTTAAAAGAGCTTGATGAGTCTAATGCTACTCCTGAGGAGATCGCTGAATTCAGGACACATGAGAGAGATGCTACTAAGGTGGCATGTATCATGATGGCCACGATGACAGCCGAGCTCCAAAAGCCATATGAAGATTTCTACCCTTTTGAGATGCACCAAGACCTGATGGAAAGGTACCATCAGAGTGCTCGTCAGGAGCGGTATGAAATAATCTCCTCCATAATAACTACCCACATGAAGGACGGTGATTTCGTCACGGCTCACATGCAAAAGATGCAAAGGTATGTGGACCGTTTGCTGAAGCTAAATGTGAACATCCCTGAGGAGTTGGCAATTGACATCATTTTGCACTCCTTACCTTCTTGTTATGACCAATTTCGTATGACATATCATATGAACAAGGAGGAAGTTACCCTCAGCAAGCTTCAAGGACTCTTGAAGACCGCGGAAACCGGTCTTAAGGGCAAGGCGGTTGTTGCCTCTACTACTCGTACTCCAACATCTACCCCTGTTTTGGCTATCGAGCAAGGCAAAGGGAAAAAGAGGAAGCACCCTTCGAAGGGTACCAAGGGAAAGTCTCTTGAAGGCTACTCATCGAAGACCAAGAGCGGTTCTGTCACTCCTTCTGCCATTCCCAAGGATGCTGAATGCTTTTATTGCCATGAAAAGGCACACTGGAAGCGAAACTGCCCTAAGTACTTGCAGGATCTAAAGGATGGGAAAGTGAAACCCACCCATGCAGGTATTTACACTATATTGTCTAATTACTCATCATATTCTAACTCTTGGGTGCTTGATACAGGATGTGGTATTCACATATGTTCTGATATGCAGGGCCTAAGAAGAAGTGAGGATGTGGAGCACAGGAAGATAAACTTGATCATGGGGAATAGGAAGGCTTCACCTGTTTCCAAGATTGGAGTTTATACTTTGTTGCTTAATAATGGGTTAAAATTAGATTTGAATAAATGTGTGTACTCATCTGAAATGGCGAGAAATATTATTTCTTTTCATGCTTTGTACAAACAAGGTTTTACCTTTTCGTTTGATAATGAATGTGGTGGTATTAATGCTTTCTTTAAAAATGTGTTTTATTTTAAAGAGTTACCTTGTGATGGTGTGTATGAAACTGTGTCGATTGTAGACAACTTAGGAAATAATGTGTTGTATATTGATTCTTCTACTAGCCTAGATAAAGCATCATTGTGGCATTGTCGTCTTGGACATGTAAACAAGAAACGCATAGGCCAACTCCAAAAGAGTGGAGTTTTGGAATCATTCGACCTTAAATCGGATGATAGTTGTGAATCTTGTCTACTTGGAAAGATGACAAAATCACCCTTCACTGGAACTTGTGAAAGGGGTGAGGGTTTGTTGGACCTAATACATACTAATGTATGTGGGCCATTCAAAACCGCCACAAGGGATGCTAATCGGTATTATGTGACTTTTATTGATGATTTTAGTAGATATGGGTATGTCTACTTAATCAAACATAAGTCAGAAACCTTTGAAAGGTTTAAGGAATTCAAACAGGAAGTAGAAAATCAATTGGGCAGGAACATTAAGATGCTTCGATCCGATCGAGGTGGTGAGTATCTTAGTACCGAGTTCCTTGATTATCTTAAGGAGTGTGGGATTGTCTCACAATTGACTCCTCCTAGGACACCACAGCTGAATGGTGTAGCTAAGAGGCGTAATCGAACCTTGTTGGACATGGTTCACTCTATGATGAGTCGAGTTTCGCTACCAATCTCTTTCTGGGGGTATGCCTTAGAGACTGCCGCCCATATCCTTAATCTAGTCCCTACAAAGAAGGTTACCAAAACACCTCATGAGATGTGGACTGGGAAGGTTCCCAACTTGAACCACATCAAGATTTGGGGTTGCGAGGCTTTCGTGAGGCGTGAGACTCATGATAAGCTCGAACCTCGAAGTGAAAGGTGTATTTTCATCAGCTACCCACAGAAATCCTTCGGTTACCTCTTCTACAGACCCAGTGAGAATGTGGTCTTTGTAGCAAGAAGAGGGGTCTTTCGTGAGAGAGAATTTATAAGCCAAGGAGACAGTGGGAGGAAAATTGATCTTGAAGAAATTCAAGAAGCAATTGGTGAAGGAACCTCAGACACTAGCAATCAACCTGAGGAGGAAACTCCTGTTGAGCAAGCTGACATGTCTGTACCTCCGAGGCGTTCCACACGGGTTAGGAACACACCTTCGTTTTATTATGGCTTTCATATTACTACGGAAGGTGATACGTTTATCAGCGATAGTACACTGGTAAATTTGGATGAACCTAGCAGTGTTAAGGAAGCCATGGCAGGCCCGGAGTCTGCTAAATGGAAGGAGGCTATGGACAGCGAGATACAGTCCATGTATGAAAATCAAGTTTGGAACTTGGTTGACAATGTACCAGGCCGTAAAACAGTCGGGTGCAAATGGATCTTCAAGAAGAAGACCGACATGAAAGGAAAGGTGCATACTTATAAGGCTCGACTGGTTGCGAAGGGTTTTACTCAGACTCAGGGTATTGATTATGATGAAACCTTCTCGCCGGTAGCAAAGATTAAGTCTATTAGGGTTATGCTAGCCATTGCAACATTTCATGATTATGAAATATGGCAAATGGATGTCAAAACCGCTTTCCTTAATGGAAAGTTGGCTGAGGATGTGTACATGAATCAGCCAGAGGGTTTTGTCAGTGCAGAATACCCTAATAGAGTATGCAAGCTTGAGAAATCCATTTATGGATTAAAACAAGCATCTCGTAGCTGGAATCTTTGTTTTGATGAGAAGGTCAAAGAGTTTAGCTTCTCGAGAAGTGAAGATGAGTCTTGCGTGTATGTCAGAGCTAGTGGGAGTATAGTTATCTTCTTGGTACTATATGTGGATGACATACTACTTATAGGAAATGACATCCCAACCTTGCAGGAGATTAAGTCCTGGCTTGGGAAGTGCTTTGCTATGAAGGACCTAGGGGAGGCTGCCTATATCCTAGGGATAAGGATATTAAGAGAAAGGAGTAAAAGACTAATTGGACTTAGTCAGAGTACCTACTTGGATAAGGTGTTGAAAAGGTTCAACATGCAGAATTCCAAGAAAGGAGATTTACCGATCCAAAGCAATGCCAAATTGAGTAAGACTCAGAGTCCGAGTACAGAGGCAGAGATAGCTGAGATGAGCCAATTACCGTATGCTTTCGCTGTTGGCTCGATCATGTATGCTATGACTTGTACCCGCCCTGATGTGGCATTTGCTTTGAGCATGGTCAGCAGGTATCAGGGGAACCCTGGCAAGGCTCATTGGACCATGGTAAAGAACATTCTCAAGTATCTGCGGAGGACTAAGGATTGGATCCTTACCCTTGGTGGGAGTGATGACTTGAGAGTATTAGGGTATAGTGATGCTGGCTTTCAGACTGATAGGGATAACTTCCGCTCTTATTCGGGCTGGATCTTTACCTTAAATGGAGGGGCAATTTCTTGGAAGAGTTCCAAGCAGGAGACGGTGGCTGATTCGACTTGTGAATCAGAGTATATAGCAGCGAGTGAAGCAGCGAAGGAGGCGATATGGCTAAAGAACTTCATCGGAGACCTTGGAGTTGTACCAGCTATTAAGGAACCTATGGAGATTTTCTGTGACTACAATAGTGCGGTTGCCTTAGCCAAGGAACCAAGAGATCATGACAGATCCCGGCACATTGACAGAAAATATCACTTCATAAGACACAAGATTGAAGAAGGACTCCTCGTGACAAGGAGGATATCGTCGGATGAGAATCCTACAGATCCCCTTACGAAGGGACTGACGAGGGTTAAGCATTTTCAGCATGCGAGGCGCATCGGGCTGAGGGACGATATTAGTTTTACAGATTAGATAGTTTTCCTGAAACTTGTAAAATGTAATCGACATTTGATGATGAATAAAATTTGTGATTTATTTATGAGTAAAGTGTTACTATCATTGTCAATTATTTACTACTGTTTCAGTTTTGCATGTTTTGACTTCCATAATAATTAATTTATTCAAATCTCCACAATCGGTCATACGTCGGAAGTAGGTATGAATCAAGATTGTCATGAATTGGGTTTGTAGATGGCTAAAGGTGTTTAGACATGGCAATGGTTGCTGCAACGTTCATGAGTACTCATAAGTTATGAGTATTGGTATAAACCCACGCTCACTTGTATCACTTCATGGAATTTATCTCGAGTGATCGTGAGACGATAATATCATATAAGTCTTCAAACCTAGAGATATGAGTTGTTACCTATGAGTTGGTTGTGCATTGATTGCACGTAAACGCATCAGTAACTTGATGTTATAAAACGTGCCTTTGTGCACAATTTAACAAGTAGTAGATCAAGCATATGAGTCGAAGTTTATCTGTTCCTTCTAGAAATAGAAGCGATATCTGGGCCCCTCGATGATTTTGTGTTGACCCATGTACCGGGCCCGGTCAGAACTAAATTGATGTGTTCAGTAAAGTTCTTTGTCAAACAAATCAGAAATCGAGAAACAACTGTCAGACAATAAGCAGGACTTAGTTCCATGTGTTTGTCCGACTGATATCATGAGAACAGAGGATTAAATGATCACTTGTCTTAAAATGGCGCTTCATAGTTCAACAGAGTTTTCGAGAGCTACGATTGCTGGTTAGTTCCTGAAGTTATATAGGCAAATAGAGTTATTAGACTTATCCAAGTGGGAGTCTGTTGGATAAGGTGTCTAAGTCCATAACTTATTTGGTATATACTTGACCCGACCCGGCATGGTCCATTTGGGTTGCATTTCACCCGAACAATTTATGGATAATTTTATGAGAGTTATACACATATGTTTATTAATATATTATAAGTTATAATATATTAATATGAGGTTATGTTATTTAATTAGTCTTAGTCTTAAATTAATTATGAATTAATTTAGAGATTAAAAGGAAGACTAATTAGATTATGGGCTATTGGTTTTATATGGTGTGGGCTAACACTCATTTGTTAATGGGCTAGGCTTGGAGGGAAGTCCATGGATGATCCATGGAGATTTTAACCCATGGATCCTTGGAAAAGGAAAGCTCATGGGTTATTAGGGTTTCACCCTAACCATGTACACTATATAAGCATGCTTATGGTGCATGAAATAGCAACTAGTGAACTAGTGTGTGTGTGCTTGTGTGTGGCCGAAAATTAGTGTGTGTATACACTCTCTCAAGTTTTCCAAGTGTTTGTGGTGATTTGTGATTCCATTTGAGGCATTCACACTATTGGTGCTTGGCCCTCAAACTCCTTAAGAATCAAACTCATCAAAGAAAGGTATGTAATCTCTTCTAACTCTTTTATGTAGAAATGTTCCCCATGCCATGTTAGATAGGTTATGAACCTTAGAAAATTATTATTTTGCATGTATTTAGACAAACATAGATCCAAGGTTTATTAGGGTTGCATGCACACTTAGGAAGTGTTAGATTGCTCAAAACCCAACATCAACATGACAGGTGGATTGAGGTGTCAGACTGGACCCGATTTTAAGAGTAATTTTCAAGATTGAGAGGATGGGAAATCTTAGGGTGTAACCGGTGACCGATCGCTAGCATGGTTAAGCACAGGTTGTCATCAGTGGGATATTAGAAAGTGAGAAGGATTGGGAATCCTTCAATTCTCGCCTGCCGTGAAAACTTAGCCGAAGCTAGGTGGGGGGGGGGGATCGAGTAGGTGTCCAGGAGCAAAAATAGGTGTGGAACTAGGATGACTTTCGCATCCCCGTCAGGGGGAAAGACGGTCGAGCGGCCGTCTAGGTTGAGGGTCGGGTGAGCTGGAAAGTTTAGAAAACGTTCCAACGTTTGGTTCTTGTTTCTCCTTGGCATCAGATAGCAGGTTTTGGGAATCAGTTTAGAGCTCCAGTTAGAACTCAAGGTCAGTGTGTGTTAGATCGAGTGTGTGTTCGATCGGTATGGAGGGTGTTGTAAGTCAGTGGGTGTAGCCGTAGCATTGACCAGATGGGAAGATAGTTTTAGGGTGTTATAAGTATGTGGGTGTAGCCGTAGCATTCACCAAATGGGCAGGTAGTGTTAGGGTGATGTAAGTCTGCAGGTGTAGCCGTAGCATTCACCAAATGGGCAGATAGTTTCAGGGTGTTGTAAGTCTACGGGTGTAGCCGTAGAATTCACCAGGTGGGCAGATAGTTTTATGATGTTTTAAGCACGCAGGTGTAGCCGCAACATTCATCAGATGGGTAGATAGTGATATTGTATTGTAAGACTGCAGTGTAGCCGTAGCACCCACTAGATTGGTTGATAGCACGAGCATGTTCATAGATCGTGAAAAGGACAGTAGTACCCACCAGTGCGGGTGTAACATTGAGGATATGAAAATCCATGGATTGGATTTCGGAATTTCCCAAAAGGATTAGATCAGGTTGAGCCAGTGATAAGACTGGAGGAGCACCACTACAGTTACGGGATCAGGGAAGCAATGGACCGTATAAGATTGCTTGTGATATAAGGCTACCATTGGTTAGGTAGCAATCACTTTTATCCTGGATTTCATGACGTCAGGATTCGACGTATAGACCCGAGCGGTTGGATCAAGAGGTTGTTAGAGCCTTAACGATATGATAACTAGTGGCAACTAGTTCTAGAGAAGGATTTCGTGTAGAAGTCGTGTAGAGCGACTGTGTAAGAGTCTTTTGGCTCTGTAGTCGGGTTGGAACCCGATATTTCAGATGATTGTCGAACGAATTGAGACCAGGAAGGCCTCGGTAGATTTTGGAAACTAGTCATGTAGCAGCATACTTCTTCAAGCAGAACAATGTTCAAGCAGTTTCAGTGTTTGGAAAATGTTAGCATTGGTGCTTCGGGTTGCCAGTATGGGCGGAATAGCTAAATGATTTCAGGAGTGACATGTCACTCACGACAGGATTAGCTGAATCTTAGTCAAGTAAAAGTGATATGCAAGGATATTTGGGTCTGTGACCCTGTTTTATAGTGGGACCCGCGATTGATCAGAAGTTAAGTAGTCAGTTGTGGGATAAAAGGACTGATTCAACGATAATGGTCCTGTATGAGTGGGCTGCCAGGGAAATCAGACTATCTCAAGACAACGGATTTCAGACGAAGTAAGGAATTCGTTCACCTGCGGAGTTTAAGGGCTTTACGAAGATTAGTCACAGCTGCTCTTGTAAGGCTAGAGCATGCTCAGGATGGTGACTATAATGCTAGAGTGGTTTGGCGTGTAAGAAATGGTAAGGAATGATTTCGAGGACGAAATCTAATTTAAGCAGGGGATATTTTTAGCACCCTATTTATTTAATAATTAAACAAATAAAATTTATTAAAGACTAGTAGCTTTAAAATCCATAATAATCAGTGAGATGTGGTTTTGGGAGCTAAATGTTATTATTTTAAAAGTTGGGGATTAAAAGTGTAAGTTCTGGACCCCATTTGTAAATAATTATGAAGGCACGGGCTATTGGATAATTGTTGGGACTTCTTTTGAAAGAGATTTTGGGGCTAAGGGGTTGTTTGGTAAATATTGGGCCTGAGTTGTAATGGATTATAATGGTGGGGTTCAAAGGGTAAATATTGGATTACATTTTTAAAGAAAAGGGAAAAGAGGGGCTGAAATTGCCATTATGGAAACAAGTTTGAGGGATCGGGGTATATAAACCCGTCACCCCCAGTTTTAACCCTAACACTAATGAAGTGTCGGCCACCCCTCTCCACTCCTCCAGCCGCCATAGACGGTTTTCCCCCTTGTACTCTGACCAGATGGAGTCCCGAAGACCACCGACTGCCGCCGTTGTTGAGCTCGCAAGCCACTGAAGTCCACCGTTGTGCCTATCCTGCTGACGGGAACGTAATGTGATCGAAGGCAGAGCGAGGAGGTGCCGATGTGTGGGCTGTGAACGACCGGCTGCTACCGCCGCTGCGTCTCAACCGGTGAAGGCTAACTCCCCGTTAGGATGGCTCAAGACTGCTGTGGATTGGTAGGCTACGAGTGCCACTGTTGCATCCGCTATCACCACTTCTTCTTCTCTTTTTACGTTAGCCTCCGCCTACTGCCGAACACCGCAACCCGCCGCCATCTTGTGTTGCTACCGCCGCTACCCACCTTAGGTGGGTGTTGGCTTTATTAGTCTAAGCAAAAGGATTTTTTTGTTGTGTATGTGTTAGGTGCATTTTGTGCACCTTTTTGCACACCTTTTAGTCCCATTTCATGCATCTATTTAGCATAATTGTCCTTCATTTGTCTTGCATTTCATCATATTTCGTGTTAGTCTCTAGAACAACCTTATTTGCACATTTTCATGTCTTTTTCAGGTAAACCGAAGGTTGTAACGCGCTTTGGGAAGTGTCAGCAAGCATTGGTGAAGATTTTGGGATGATCGGGCGAAGAACGAAAAAGTTGGAAAAATCAAGTTTGGATTCGGAGTCAAAGGGGTACACAGGCCATGTTGGATTTGCACTGCAAAACCAGCACGGGCCGTGTTGACCAAAAAGAGGAGTTGTTGACCATGCTGAACACTGTCAGATTTACTCTATGTTCAACACGGGCCGTGTTCGACCCAGAAACCAACTTTTGGCAGTTTTTCCTATCTTTCAATTACGGGTTAAGGGCCATTTTTTCACACACACAACATATCAGAGCACATTTGGAGAGGGGATTTCGAAGGTTTTTGCAAGGATTTGATCATTTATCATTTGGAAACATTATTTCTTTTATTTGTAAGTTGTAATTGCACATTATTTCCATCTTTTATTCTTGTGATCTTGTTCTAGCCATGTGTGGCTAGAACCCTAGTTTCTCCAACTTCATGTCTTGACTTCTTAGATGTGATTTCAATTATATGACTTGATGTTTGCTTTTAATTTCTATGTAGTGAATTTGATTTTGATTTAATCGAATGTTTGATTCTAATTGTGATTCTTATTGGCCATTTGAATTAGGGTTAGGTCATTCAAGTTATCTCTTTTACAAAATCCATAATTGTTTTGTGAAATTGAACAAGTAAGAAGCACTAAACCGATTTCCATTGAATGAATTTAGTGTAAATCTTATTCACACACTCTTACGCTCCCGAGCTTGTGAGGAGTATTGGGTGTTGTTGGGAACATTCACATAAATTTAAATGCAATCTTTCAATCTAATTTTAAGAGTGTGTTTAGATTAGGTTAGTAAGGTTAGGGTTAATCAAAGAGCTTGTTTTGGTTAATTAATGTGGTGAATGGGAAGTGTTAGAGCTTGTTAACACTTTCAAGTACCAACTTAGATAGAATTGAGCAAATATCATGTTATCTTGGAATCACATTGCTAAGTTGTCATACATGAGGTTGGAGTCCTTACCATTTCTGAATTTAATTCACTCTTTTAGTTGATTACTTGTGTTTTTAAGTGTCTGTTTTAATTATTTTATTCTAAACCCCCTCTTTACTGTTGGTGACCATAGTACCTTGCGCAAAGAGGTATAGACTTATTATCTTGTGTCTCTGTGGATCGACCCTGCTTGCCTTGTACTACCTTTTAGTACAATATAGTGGGATTCTTTTGGAGTATATCATACCCCATTATTTGTTGGGTCTGACCCACCTAACAAATTGGCGCCGTTGCCGGGGACACGGTGTTACTAATTGTTTTATGCCAAGATCTTTTCGTACAGGTACACCATTGCCACTTGATTCGGAGATAGATAAGACTGCAAGGAGAATACGGAGGCAAGCCATGCTTCGTAAGAGGCAACCAGTTTCCGGGACTTCTTTGGCATCTACTCCCCCGGTCATCAACATTTGGGAGGACATATCCCTCTCAAGTGTATTCGCATCAGAAACAGAAAGCCTCTCACTCTCATCTCAACCAAACTCCCCCAATAATACCACCCCATCCTCTTCACCTAATCATCATATCCCAAACACTACACCCACAAAAACATCAACTACTACTCATACCATGGGAGATAACCACAGAGGAAATCCACCTCCAAACCCACCACTCAAACAAACCCTCGGCCAATGGTCAAGACAAGAGGTTACTCAACAACCTCTTTGTATCACATATCCAACTGCCACAAACCTTGAACTAAAATTCGTGCTTATCCACTTACTCCCAACTTTTAGAGGTTTGGAAAATGAAGATCCTCACAAGTTCCTCACCGAGTTCCATGTAGTATGTGTGGGTATGAAACCACACAATGTCATGGAAGACCAAATCAAGCGTAGGGCATTCCCCTTTGCGGTGCAAGATGCAGCCAACGACTGGCTTTATGACCTCCCATCGGGGACGGTAATTACTTGGGTAGATCTTGCAAGGTTGTTTTTGGATAAGTACTATCTCGAGATGAAAGCTTCGGCCCTATAGAGGGAAATCATTGGAATCAAGCAGCACAAGAGAGAAGCTTTTCACACATATTGGGAGCGATTCAAGAAACTTTGTGCTCGATGCCCAAAGCATGGAATTACCGAATCTCAGCTTCTCCAATATTTCATTGAAGGAATGAATCCAATGGAAAGAAGGCTTCTTAATGCATCTAGTGGCGGATCTTTACCTGACAAGACTCCTACTGAAATTCGCAATCTAATCAAGAACATGGCTGAAGATTCCAAACATTCAATCCATGATGAAGAATGGTACATGGATGCACCCCGAGGTGTAAAAGAAGTCCAGACTCCTCAAATTGAAGCTCAATTGTCTGAGCTTACGAAAGTGGTTATGATGTTAGCCAAAGATAAACGTGTACAACCCACACCCCGCCCATGCGGTATTCGCACTCAAGTGGGGCATCCAACCGATATGTTCCCTCAACTTCAAGAGGAAGATTATGAAGAAGCAAAAGCCATGGGAGGTTTTCTAGGGTCTAATCAAAGGGGATATGAGGAGCCACAGGGTGATCAAAGATGGAGTAACAATCAAGGTTGGGGAGGAAATCAACAAGGAAATTATCAACCAAGTCAACCACATCCATACCAACAAAGACCACCTTTTCCACCACAAAACTTTCAGCTAAGGCAACCACAAGACCCTCCTCAACAATCAGGTTCATCAAGTATGTCCTTAGAGGACATAGTGAAGAGTTTGGCAACTAGTACACAAGCTTTCCAACAAGAGACAAAAGAAAGCATAAAGAACTTAGAGAAACAAGTTTCACAGCTTGCTACTTCCGTAAGCAAATTAGAATCTCAAGGAAAGTTACCTGCACAAACTGAAACAAACCCAAGGCACAACGTGTGTGCTATCACATTGAGAGGCGGAAAGAGCTATGATGGTCCAAAAGTGTCGGTTGATCAAAAGGAAGAAGAAATAGTGGTCAAAGAGGCAACCAAAGAAGAGAAGAAGGAAGAGAAAAACAATCGAAAAGAAGCCCTTCATCACTGAGTCTCAAGCCACACCTGCTACATTTCCCGAAAGATTAAAGAGAACGACGAAAGAACGGGACGAGAATGAGATCATGTAAATGTTCAAGAGAGTTCAAATCAACATTCCACTCCTCGAGGCCATCAAGAAGGTACCTAGATATGCAAGGTTCCTTAAGGATCTTTGTGTATCTAAAAAGAAATTAAAAGGAAATCAAATCGTAACAGTTGGAGAACATGTATCCGCGGTTTTGCAAAAGAGGATGCCCCCGAAGTGCAAGGATACCAGTGTCTTTACCGTACCTTGCAAATTGGGGAATCTTCATGTACCCCGAGCCATGCTCGATCTAGGTGCATCCGTAAATGTCCTACCATATTCTCTTTTCAAATCAATTGGTGTAGGAACATTGAGCAAAACCGGTGTGATCATCCAACTTGCCGACCGGTCTTTGGTACACCCAAAGGGTGTACTAGAGGACGTGTTAGTGCAAGTCGATGAATTTATCTTCCCGAATGATTTTTATGTCTTAGATATGGGAGATGATGACTCTCCAAGTTCAAGTTCCATACTTTTAGGTAGACCTTTTCTTAAAACTTCCAAAACAAAATTGATGTCTACAATGGAACTTTAAGTATGGAATTTGATGGTCAAGTTATCAACTTCAATGTTCATGAAGCAAAAAAGGTTCCTTCCGAGGTTTAATCCGTTAATTTTGTGAATTTGATCGAGCCCTTAACTAAAAAGGGTTTAAGTTTGTCTAACAATGAATTTCTAGAGTTAATTTTGCAAGGAAAACTAGACAGGGACAAAGCCAAAGAGCTTGCAAAGGAGGTCGATATGGACAATGAGGTGTTAGAGAGTTTGGAGGTTATTGATGACAAGAAGCATGTGAGGAGTGATGATATAAAACCCAAGCCATCCACCAAAGTCAAAATCCTTCCACCAGTGGAACAAGCACTAGATCCGGGAGCAAAAACTCCACCGGACCCTATAAAGATAATACATGTCGAGAAGGAGAGCACTCAACCGGTCATCAACTCAAATAAATTATCGAAGAAGGAAGAGAGTGAGTTCATAAGCATGCTGAACAAATACCAAAAAAGGATTGAGTGGACAATCTCTGATATTAAAGGGTTAAGTCCTTTTTGGTTTGTGCGCAAAAAGAAATCCAAAGGAAGGTTAAAGGTTCATTTGAAAGAGGTGGCAAGAAGATTGATGTGTTGGAGAGGCCCACATACTTAGAACGAAGCATATGCGGGGGCAAATTCGAGCCAACGACTTAAAACAAGGGCAACTTACCAGGAGGCAACCCGGGGGTATTTTTGTCATTTAAAAAAAACAATTTCCATTTCTTTGAAGTTTTTGGTTTTTAATGTTCCAAATGCATTTAAGCATGTTTTTAAATCACCAAACGGACCTCGGGATGCAAAACCATTTCGTTTGAATGAAAGGGATTTTTTGGGTTCAAAAAGTGGGAAGTGGCAAACAGAGCCGTACACGGCCCATTTGAATTTTTGCCTTATATTTAACACGGGTCGTGTTTAAAGGAGGCAAACATTTTCGCAGTCAGAGGGGTACATGAGCCGTGTTATTTTTCCCTTATGCCCAACACGGGCCATGTTCAGCCATTTTCAGAATTTTAAACCCCCTACACGGGCCGTGTGTTTTTACACTAAAAGAACACGGGCCATGTTCGTGCTGCAGACCAAATGTGTTTTAAGTATAAAAGTCGGTTTTTATCACCCCCATTCACCCATAACTCACCCCTAAAACAATTTCCTCTTCCAAGAACCCCTAGGTCTGAAATTTTCACAATTTGTTTTGTGCTTTTGGGCTTGATACTTTATGTAGGCAAGCTTGGGGAGGTTGAAGAGGAGGTTCTCACCACCAACTGCAAGGCTCCAAGAACGATTCGGTAAATTCTTTCCATATCTTTAGTCGTTCATATTTTGCTTTAAAATTCAATATGTGTGCACTTATAACTGTTTTGGACCTTACCCGACCCGAGTACCATCCCTCACCACCTTCCAGTGATTAGGTTGTTCCACCCTCTCCGAGCATCGGGGACGATGCTTATCTTTAAGCTTGGGGAGGGGTAGAGTTGTACATTAGGTTTATCCATGCATTTCTTGTTCATATTCATGAAAAAAAACTCAAAAAGATTTTAACCTTCTTATTTTCTTTTTCATGCATTCTGCATTTTAAAATCTATAAAACCCAAAAATATTTTCTAGTTTTTGCATCCCATTTTCATTCATTGTTTCCAAAAAAAAAGAAAAAAAAATTATGAGATGAATACTAGCTTTACATACAAGTGCTCCATGAAGTGGGAAAACGAAAAATCAAAATGAAAAAAATACCGAAGCAACCGGATTGTTACCGGAACTGTAGAATCAGCTGTCATAACTAGGGGACCCAAACACCGAAATTCGAGACCCTAGCCTTAGATAATAAAAAGAAATTATATTGAAACGTTTTTTGGGCGGTAATAACAGCTTTAGGATGATTTGCTTCTAAATGTTTAAAAAGAATCTTTATCGGCAACTCTGGACCCATAGACACGGACCTATTTGTTGACACGCGTCACCCTCGTGGTGACAGAGATCTTAAGTATCAGATCAACACAGTCAAGAAAGAAGGAAGGGTATAACTGTCATATCTAGTACCCAAATCAGAATTTCAAGTGTCAAAACGAAGAAATCTCAAGAAATTCCAAAAATGAATATTGAAGAATCCAAATTCAAAACGAAGTACAAATCAAAGTTCAATCAAATCAAAAGCCAATTCAAAGTCAAATCTGGCGATCGAAGAACTGTGTGATATGATACTTGTGGCTCTAAAAAAAGTGAAAGCATAGGAGCTGGGCCCCTTCGGGTGGGCTCATTGTTTCAACAAAAGCTGATTCGCCATGACAGGTTCTTAAGGATGCGTCGATTCTGATTCTTGGCCATCTAGTCTTAAGAACATGAGATTCGGACTATGTTATTTTCGCTCATAAAGCTTAGTAAGGTATAAAGTTTTAATAAAACTAGGGTTGGATTATTGGGTTACACCGTTTCGGGTCTTCCTCACTTTGGGAGTCTGTGATATATGGAAGGAAGCAGGATGGTTGCCTAGGTATTAATGATTGGAGCAATATTGATGTAAAGTCTGATCGTACTTGTATAGATTATCTAATTGCGTCTTAAATTTCTTTTTGATACATTTTGTTTCTTTAGTGCTTCTATACATAATTTTTGTTTTCCTTTTTCATTGTTTGCATTGCATGCATTCATCCCTAGTCCTTAGAACCTTCCCGTCCCCTTTTGTTCTAAGTTTCTTTCTGTCATCTAGAAATTGTCCTCTTTTGTCTGTTTCTTGTTCTTTCTTGAGGACAAGAAAGGTCTAAGCTTGGGGAGATTTGTTAGGTGCATTTTGTGCACCTTTTTGCACACCTTTTAGTCCCATTTCATGCATCTATTTAGCATAATTGTCCTTCATTTGTCTTGCATTTCATCATATTTCATGTCAGTCTCTAGAACAACCTTATTTGCACATTTCATGTCTTTTTCAGGTAAACCGGAGGTTGAAACGCGCTTTGGGAAGTGTCGGGAAGCATTGGTGAAGATTTCGGGATGATCGGGCGAACAACGAAAAAGTTGGAAAAATCAATTTTGGATTCAGAGTCAAAGGGGTACACGGGCCGTGTTGGATTTACACTGCAAAACCAACACGGGTCATGTTGACCATGCTGAACACTGGCCGTGTCAGATTTACTCTATGTTCAACACGGGCCGTGTTCGACCCAGAAACCAACTTTTGGCAGTTTTTCCTATCTTTCATATTACGGGTAAAGGGCCATTTTTTACACACACAACATATCAGAGCACATTTAGAGAGGGGATTTCGAAGGTTTTTGCAAGGATTTGATCATTTTTCATTTGGAAACATTATTTCTCTTATTTGTAAGTTGTAATTGCACATTATTTCCATATTTTATTCTTGTGATCTTGTTCTAGCCATGTGTGGCTAGAACCCTAGTTTCTCCAACTTCATGTCTTGACTTCTTAGATGTGATTTCAATCATATGACTTGATGTTTGCTTTTAATTTCAATGTAGTGAATTTGATTTTGATTTAATCGAATGTTTGATTCTAATTGTGATTCTTATTGGCCATTTGAATTAGGGTTAGGTCATTCAAGTTATCTCTTTTACAAAATCCGTAATTGTTTTGTGAAATTGAACAAGTAACAAGCACTAAACCGATTTCCATTGAATGAATTTAGTGTAAATCTTATTCAAACAATCTTACGCTCCCGAGCTTGTGAGGAGTATTGGGTGTTGTTGTGAAGATTCACATGAAGTTTAATGCAATCTTTCAATCTAATTTTAATAGCGTGTTTAGATTAGGTTAGTAAGGTTAGGGTTAGTCAAAGAGCTTGTTTTGGTTAATTAAGGTGGTGAATGGGAAGTGTTAGAGCTTGTTAACACTTTCAAGTACCAACTTAGATAGAATTGAGCAAATATCATGTTATCTTGGAATCACATTGCTAAGTTGTCATACATGAGGTTGGAGTCCTTACCATTTCTGAATTTAATTCACTCTTTTAGTTGATTACTTGTGTTTTTAAGTGTTTGTTTTAGTTATTTTATTCTAAACCCCCCTCTTTACTATTGGTGACCATAGTACCTTGCGCAAAGAGGTATAGACTAATTATCCCGTGTCTCTGTGGATCGACCCTGCTTGCCTTGTACTACCGTTTAGTGCAATATAGTGGGATTCTTTTGGAGTATATCATACCCCATTATTTGTTGGGTCTGACCCACCTAACATTACGGTGGTGTTCTGAATCTCGAACAAGGGCTTGATATGCGTGTTGATTGATTGGAAACCAAAAGGGACCACCACCACCACCGTGAGGTGGTGGCTGTCATTGTGAACAGCCTTTGCCGCCACCAGGAGGGTGGCTGGATGTTTGCAAATAGAAGTTTGGGTGGGTGTGTTTCTGTTTTCTTTGGTGTGTTTGTGTGTATAGTCCAGATCGGCCGGAAAAGCTGCTGCCACCACGTGTTCCGCCACCAACCACCACAAGGGTGGATGTGTGTGTGTGTTTATTTTAGTGTAGCGTGTGTGTGCATTTATTTTAGGGTGGTGGTTGCCGCCTCCTACCGCCACCTGCCTCCGTGTTAGGTGGTGGTATTTTTTGCCTCGTGGTGTTGATTCGTTTGGGGTGCTTGAAACCCTAATGGGCCCAAAGAAGCTCAAATGGCCCTAATGAAGCTTAATGGACTCTAATGGAGCCAATAAAATCCTAATGGGCTTAATAACATTCATGTGGGCTTAATAGGCCTAATAAAGCCCTAATTGACCGAAAACCCCAACGTATTGTCTAGTGGGCTTGTATATGGGTTGGAAACCCTAATTAGGGGTTTCAATAAAACCATAATTTGGGGAATTAGTCGGGACACACGAGAATTATTTAATAACTTGAAATATTAAATAATAAACATTGGCAAGATTAATCTAAGCGATATTGGACTTAATGGATTAAGTCCTTAGAGGAAAAGTCCTTAATGGGTTAAGTAGGAAACCTAACCCTAATTGTCATTTTATGTGAAACTCTAATCTTATTTGGGTTTATTATTGGGCCTCTTTATTGGGCCTTGATGATCGGGTTATTAATGGGCCATCCAAAGTCAAGCAAATGGTCTAGAATAATTTAATGGGTCTAGGGTAAGGCCCATGTAAGGGGTTTGGGCCCAATTTGGAAAATTGGGCCATAGTTTGTGCCTTAATGATTATACGATGTTGGGCCTTAGAATGAGACCATGTATAGGCTTGGGCCCAGTTTGGAAAATTGGGCCATATGTTGGGATTTGACTCATAGTTGACTTTTGGGCCTTTGGATTGGGCCTTGGGCTTGAATAAGCCGAGCTTGGGGTAATGTAGTAATTATCCAAAGTATGTACTTGGTGGAACCCAATTATTAATTGGGTGTTATTTTGATGCTGACAGTTTGAGATTGTGTCTACGGGACTTCAGCAGTGTGAGGTGAGTTACCTTCCAGTAGAAGTGGGTCTAAGGCCACAATGTCGACCCACTAGTAGGAGTTGTATGATAGATGATTGTTTTTGTGATAATCATCTAGGTTTGCTACTATTTGATATGTTTTACGTGTTAGCATGATATGATTGTGTATATGGGACTTCAGCAGTGTGAGGTGAGTTACCTTCCAGTAAAAGTGGGTCTAAGGCCACAATGTCGACCCACTAGTAGGAGTTGTATGATAGATGATTGTATTTGTGATAATCATCTAGGTTTGCTACTATTTGATATGTTTTATGTGTTAGCATGATATAATGTTATGTGATAGTGGTAGTAGGGGTAATAGTCCCCGGTTACCGTTCGATAGGGACGAAGGGGTAGTTTAGTACCCAGCTATGCTATACAGATTATGATACATATGATATGATATTATGTGGTAGTAGTAGGGGGTGAAATAGTCCCCAGATACCGGTTGAAAGATACCGAAGGGGTAGGTCGGGCACCCATATATGCCTAACAATATATTCATGTATGTTATGCTATGTTATTACGTGGTAGTGGTAGGGGGTGAAATAGTCCCCGGTTACTGGTTGAAAGATACCGATGGCAGATACTGGTTGAAAGATACCGATGGCAGTTACTGGTTGAAAGATACCGATGGCGGATACCGGTTGAAAGATACCGATGGCAGTTACCGGTTGGAAGATACCGAAGGGGTATATAGAACCCATGCAACGCTTATCAGTCTGTTTATGATATGTTGGTATGTGATCAATATGTTATGATGTTAGTATGTGATCAACATGTTATGATGTTAGTATGTGATCAGTATGTAATGATGTTAGTATGTGATCAGTATGTGATCAGTATGATTACGATACATTATTATGGATAGTGGTAGGGGTGAAATAGTCCCCGTTTACCGGTTGAAAGATACCGATTGGTATTATGTGGTATGTGGTATGATGGGGGAACTTACTAATCTTTGTGCTTACGGTTTTCAGTTTTGGTTTTAGGTACTTCGTTTTCAAAAGAAAGGATCTGGCTCGATCGCAGCGCATCACACTATGTTTTCCGCACATGAGATCCTTGGGATTACACTCTGATATGGTTTTATGATACTATGTTTCGGATTATTGACACTTGGGTTTTGACATGAGACATTATTATGAATGTTTTTATAGTAATGGTTTTATGTAATAACGTAATTAAAATGAAAATTTTGGCCTGTATTTTTGGGATGTTACAAATTGGAATCAGAGCTTTGGTTTGAGGGATTCGAGCACACTCCCGGGTGTGTCTGAACTCAAACTAAGGACTTGGTATGAAAATTTTGCAAAAGTAAAATCATTTTATGAAATAAGTATGAAAATAATTTGAAAAGAGGATATAACTTTGAAAAGAACAAGGTGTGTGATGTGTGGAATCAACCGAGCTCAAGTAAGTTTTTCCCCAATATACCTATACGTTATATGATATGTTACGATATGATATGTTACAATATGATATGATTATGAGAACTGCATGCTAGATTAGGGCTGAGGAACTATGAGGATGCCTTATATGCCTATTGTATGTGCTTGTAGACATCCATGCTAGTACAGATCAGTCAGTGATAGGATAACCTGTTTAGGTTATGCCTGATTGTATCAGCCTTTGGAGTTACATGCTAGTATAGATTCCTGATAGGAGGATAAATTGATTTGATTAGAATATGTTGGTTAGTTTTCCCATTGTCTGATTGTTGCTTGCTTTGTGCTTCGAGGGACTCTTGGTAATGTGAGCTAGCTACTAATTGAATATGCTAAATCGCGAGTGGCTATATTCATGAGGTAGCTAGTTGACATTAGTGGGAAGTCCTTCAGCAGCTGAGGACTGGGTGAGTACGGGAACCTAGGAAAGCCTAGGAAGTGCTTTAGTGGGTTCGGTTGTGCTGATTAGCGAGCATTCATGGTACCAGTTTGAGGAAGTGACTTGGAGGATTCAGGAGGATTACTGAGGGAAATATGGATAGGTTTGGAAGGTAGTATTGGGCCCGTACTACTGAAAGCACAGGATCCATACTCGAATCGGTGAGTGTCTTGGAGAGTCTCAGAAGCTTCAGGGAGGAGTTTGTGACCCGATTTAGGGACAGAGGATGTTCCCGTTGTTGCAGCTTAGCCATTGGAAAGTGAGTTAGTGAGCGTGTCAGGGTGTCAGACCCTGAAGGGTATGAGTTCCACGAGGTTGCAGATGCGAGATCGATCTGGAGCACTTTGAGAAGAGAGGTTCGTGCTAAGTGCATATAATAAAGGGTCCCAGGAAGAGACCCATGAATTCTGATCATCAGGAGAAAGACCAGCAGGGCCGGAGTCAGTGAAGCACGTACGAGAGAGTGCACAAGGGAGTTTGTCGCTCCAAGGGTTTAGGCTGCTACAGGTGTGGCAGGTTTGGTTATGCCAGCGGAAGGTGGTAAGGGTCCTTGGGTATATTCGAATCCTTGGAATGTCAGTTCAATATGGTGTTAAGCACCCAAGAGTGAGATTCATATTCTGGTTTTGGCTTAGGATCATGGTCTGGGCTAGGCAATGCGTGATCACAGGTAAAATCTCATCGGAGATTACTTATAGAGTTATGGGAACGAACCTTGGTGGTCTTTCGTTCAGCCAAGGTATGACTTTAGAAGCTCTCGGTAGTTGTCTCGGTGCCTTTTGGGCCAGAGTTTTTGCAACAAAGTTAGGGGTTCATTTGAAAACCAAGGTCCGTGGACCCTTAGAATCCTTTGGGAAGGAAGATTCTATAGTTGGTTCCTGTCATCATGTAGCACCTGGTTCCTGGTATGTAAATCTTATTTGAGTATTTCTCTTCTTTTAGCCTTGAACTCGGCGAGTCATAGGTCCGACTCGTCGAGTAGATGCGGGACCCGGGACACGTTTAAGTTGTCGACTCGGCGAGTCCATATCCTGGACTCGGCGAGTCACAGTTGTTGGATGAAACCCTAAGTTTCAGGGGTTTGCACCCTATTTAAACAACATATCCGCCCCAAGGCAGCCCCCATTCACCCCCCAGAGCTTCCAACCCTCATTCTAAGTTGTTCATTTAGATTTTGAAGCAATTGTTGTGTGATCTTGAAGGTGTTGAGGCAAAAGGGAAGTAGATCAAGAGGAAGGGAAGGAATCCAAGCATCTTTGTGCTCTCTCAGCAGTTCCTTTGAGGTATAACCCGTTTTCCCCATGTTTCTATGCTTATTACTTCATTTAAGTCATTCTTGAGCCAATCCCCAAGCTTGTATGTGCAATATAAGTCGTAATAAGTTGACTGGCCTCTAGATCTAGGCAAGATTGAGCTCCAGGAGCTCAAATCTATTACCTTTATGGACCCATGTTGCTTGTTCACCCTAGATCTACCCTTTTGAGGCATTTTGAGCCCTAAATCCCTCATTGGTGAGTATCTACACGTAAAGTTGGAAACTTTACGTGTCATTCATGCTCTAGGAACCCAGATCTGTAAATGGCATGGACTGGATTCAAGCAGAATCGACCATATAGTAATTGCATGGTAACGACTCGGCGAGTCGTTCATCTGACTCGGCGAGTCGGTTCGCGAGTCTCCGAGTTTGTCCCCTTTTCGTAGTGTTGGGTGAACAGTGAGTCACGGGGTGTGACTCAGTGAGTCGGAAGCTGAACTCATCTATGGAGGAACTCGGCGAGTCAATGCCCTGACTCGGCGAGTTCGAGGCAATCTCCTTAGATCAAGAACAGATTCGGCGAGTTGTTCATACAACTCGGCGAGTCGAAGCAGCAAGTGTTCTTCGGATGAAGACGAACTCGACGAGTTGTTCATACAGCTCGGCGAGTAGGATGAAGGACTTGAATATCAGTTTAGAAGGAGAACTCGTCGAGTCGTCGCCTAACTCGGCGAGTAGAAATGGGATTCGGGACTCAACGAGTTGGAAAGCCAACTCGGCGAGTCGGGTCAACTAAAAGTTGACTCTGACTTTGACTTAGGGCATGATCACGGGTAAAATGGTCATTTTACCCAAAGGACAGTTAGCAGTGTTTGATTGAGTATGTTGTGGGAATTGCAGCCGAAGGATTTCCGCAGCAGCAACAGCAGCAGTAGACAGTTAGTTCCCGATCAGATCAGCAGCTACTTCGAGGTGAGTTACCTTCCAGTAGCGGTGGGTCTACGGCCACAATGCCGACCCACCAGTAGGATTCGTATGTTAGATGATTGTCTTTGTGATGTCATCTAGGTTTGCTACTACCTGATATGTTATATGCTAGCATGATATGTTATATGTGATAGAAGTAGAGATCGGTTGATAGGACCGAAGGGTAGTCAGACACACCAGAAATGTCTGACAGTACGTGATGATATGGTTGCATGCTGGCTTGTTATGTTACAGGCGATAAAGGTAGTAAGAGGGGACTAGTCCCCGAGGATCGGTTGTTAGGACCGACGGGTAGTCAGCACCCCAGAATGGCTTGACACGGGTAGTCAGCACCCCAAAATGGCTTGACACGGGTAGTCAGCACCCCAGAATGGCTTGACACGGGTAGTCAGCACCCCAGAATGGCTTCACATGGGTGGGACGGCACCCCAGAATGGCCGTACCGGGTAGTCAGGCACCCCAGAATGGCCTGGCAGTATATATGTTATGTGTTTGTATGGTATGTGGTACGATGGGGGAACTCACTAAAGTTTGTGCTTACGGTTTTCAGTTTTGGTTTCAGGTACCTCTTCAGCTAGGGGAAAGGAGCCGGCGCGGTAGCAACATGTCAAACACACACACTCTGGTTTCCGCATTTACGAGATTCTCTGGGATTTATACTCTGATATTTTGATTGATTGTATGATTTGGCTTTTAGAAATGGTTTACGTTGTGTCATGGTTTGATCAAACAATGTTTTTAATTATTAATTTTTTCTAAAGTAATGTTTTAAAACGAAATTTTTGGACGTGAAAATTAGGTCGTTACAAGTTGGTATCAGAGCCCTGGTTTGAGGGATTCGGACACACCTTCGGGGGTGTCTGAACTCAAATTGAGGGATTAAAAGACTTTCTAAAAGAAAATGTTTTCTAAAAATTGAGAAAAGAGTTTTGAGAAAGAACGAAGTGTGTGATGTGCGCGACCAACCGAGCTCAAGTAAGTATTCCCCAAAGTACCCATACAAGTTTATGTTATGTTTATCAGCTTTTGTAGAACAGCATGCAAGAATAGGACTAAGGATCTAGGAGTGATGCCTTATGTGCCTGCTTTATGTGTTTCAGTTGTATGAAAATTGCATGCTAGATATTGAGTAGACAGTAAGTAGGATAGCCTGATTAGGTTATGCCTGATAGTATGAGTTTAGCACTTTATGCTAGCTCAGTTCCTATAAGCAGATAGAGTTGATTGAGATTGCTACCCTTGTCTGAATGTTGCTTGCTTCGTGCTATGTGGAACTCTGAATAATGGGAGTTAGCCATTAGGCGAATGCATCACGTCACATGTGTTCAGGGTTGAATAATCTTAGAGTGTCGGATTTGATCCTACCGCGCAGCTCTTGTTTGAGTCCAACCGTTGTAGGGACGGGTCGGGTACTCGAAGGATATCTGAGCCTCGTCACATGTGATGGTATTCGGGTAATGGCTAATTGGCATTACAAGGAGGCCTGCAGCAGCTGAGGACTGGATAGAGTAGAATCAGAGATTTCCCTAGGGCAAGCCTAGAATGAGTATAGCAGTGATCAGCAGTAGTGAAAGGGATCTGGTGGAGTCGAGGCATTCCTTAAAGAAGGCACGGATAAATGTGGAAGGTAGTATGGGCCCGTACTACTGAAAGCAGAAGATCCGTACCCGAACCAAGGAAGGCCAAGATAAGACCAGGGAACTCGTAGGTAGCAGTGATCCCTCAGGAATTATCAGTATCTCTAATGTTTGTTATGATGTATTGCAGAATGGTGGTACTTCGATCGAGGCTGGTAGATGGCGGTTCAGGTGAGGGGTCAGGTTTGGGATCAAGTTCCGAGCCGGTAGATGAGGGACTACGCGAGTTCATCGTGTCAGAGATCACCAGAGGCATCCTTGAGTCGACCCCCATCCTCTTTGGGTCGATCAAGGAAGGGATCATGGAGTTGATGGAGGATCGCCTTCGGGCATTCCGGAGTGATATGGCATCTAGCTAGTTGGGGTCTCGCACACTGTCCTTCAAGGACTTCAGGGGTAGTGGTGCGCCGGATTTCCATGGGGTGAAAGACCCCATTGCTGCCAGGCGATGGATTGCAGACATCGAGTCTGCACAGTTGACTAGCTTCTGCCCCGAGGGGTCGAAGGTGAGGTATGCAACAGGGTGTTTATGGGACCGAGCCCGGGATTGGTGGGAGTCAGTGGGTGACTCGTTGGGAGCCGCAACTATCGAGGCTATGACCTGGTCGGACTTTGTGACCAGGTTCAGGGCAGAGTTTGCGTCGGCTGCCGAGCTTCAGCAGCTGGCCAGGGAGTTTCTAGACATGAGACAGACGACGGAGACTGTGGAGGAGATCACCGCCAAGTTCCGGGAGAGGGCTTTGTTGGTGCCCCAGTATGCTGGTGACGAGGATATGAGGAGGACCCGTTATCATGATATGCTATGAGCTGCCATCCGAGAGCATGTTAGCTTTTCGGCTTGCCCTACCTTGGACTCTATGATTGTTAGGGCGATGGAGAGGGAGATAGATTTGGAGCACATCCGGAAACGGAAATCAGAGGAGGGTCAGACAGGAGGGGCTTCGGGGAAGAAGCCCAAGGGATCAGATGGTAGGCCGAAAGGCCAGTTCGGACCGAGCCGCTGCAGGAAATGCGGCATGCCACACGAGGGGGCGTGCAGGATGGGATCATCAGGCTGCTACAAGTGCGGCAAGTCTGGGCACATCAGCAAGGATTGCACTGCTCCGGCATCAGTTATTCAGACATCAGAGTTGTTGTGTTTCCACTGCAACCAGAGGGGCCACAAGAAGGCCAATTGCCCCCAGTTGACAGTTTCACCGCCGATGAAGGCACCAGCTCCAGCGACCCTGCGGATCACGGATGGCCGGCAGGGCAAGGCAGAGGCTCCAGTGGTGAGGAGCCGAGCATTTCAGCTGACTATCGAGGAGGCACGCGCCGCACCCGATGTGGTGACAGGTATGATTCTTTCCCTCTATCTTATTTTTATGATGTTATGTTATTGATATGTGCTCAGTATGTATATGTATGCATTAGGATAGTTCCATGTGAACGGCCTTCCAGTTCAAGTGTTGTTCGACTCGGGTGCGTCCCGATCATTTGTTTCCCTTGCGCTTAGCAAGAAGTTTCATGAGTCATCGGGCGAGTTAGATTGCCCTTTGGAGGTGGAGATTGCTTATGATCGATCGGTGCGAGCATCGATGGTATTTCGAGATTGCGTGCTGCGTTTGTTTGAGGAGCGCTACTTGGTAGATTTGGTTCCCATTCCGCTGCGTGGGAACAAGGTGATTAGAGGCATGGATTGGCTGAGCCCTAATGGGGCAGTGATAGATTGCGCGCAGCAACTCGTGCGAGTCAGGACCCCAGGTGGGGGAGAGTTAGTGATTCATGGTGAGAGGCCACCTTGCTGACCCACTATATGTTCAGCAGCGAGGGCTAGGCGCTATCTTCAGCAGGGATGCGCAGGATATGTCGCGTATGTGATGGATACCCAGGAGGCGGGTAAGGCGACAGTGAGCGAGGTTCCGGTGGTTCGAGATTTTGCAGATGTTTTCCCGGAGGAGCTTCCTGGGATACCTCCGGAGCGACAGGTGGAGTTCAGGATTGACCTTGTTCCTGGTGCGGCCCCGATAGCCAAGGCACCGTATCGGTTGGCTCCTCCTGAGATGCAAGAGTTGTCTACACAGCTGCAGGAGCTGTTAGACAAGGGATTCATTCGACCGAGTAGTTCACCCTGGGGAGCCCCGATTTTTTTCGTGAAGAAAAAAGGACGGGTCGCATCGGATGTGTATAGATTACCAGGAGCTGAACAAGGTAATGGTGAAGAACCGTTACCCGCTCCCGAGGATTGATGACCTCTTTGACCAGCTTCAAGGAGCATCTTGGTTCTCCAAGATTGATTTGCGTTCGGGATATCATCAGATGAGGGTCAGGGAGGAGGATACGAAAAAGACCACGTTTCGGACGCGCTATGGCCACTATGAGTTCGTGGTGATGCCGTTTGGGCTCACCAATGCTCCGGCCGCGTTCATGGACGTCATGAACCGCGTATGCAGACCGATGTGGATCGGTCTGTGATAGTCGTTATCGATGACATCTTGGTTTATTCCAAGACTCAGGAGGAGCATGAGGAGCATCTGAGAGAGGTGTTGTATGCCAAGTTCTCCAAGTGTGAGTTTTGGTTGCACGAGGTGCAATTTCTCGGACACCTTGTCAACCAGGACGGGATTCTGGTCGACCCGGCCAAGGTCGAGGCCGTGATGAGATGGGAGGTTCCGAAGTCTCCGTCTGAGATTCGGAGTTTCCTGGGATTAGCAGGCTACTATCGGAGATTTATTCAGGATTTCTCCAAGATAGCCGTACCCCTGACGCGGCTGACGAAGAAAGTCGTGGTCTTTCGGTGGGGACCCGAGCAACAGGCTGCATTTGAGACGCTGAGACAGAGACTGTGCGAGGTGCCGATCTTAGCCCTGCCAGAGGGCGTAGAGGATTTTGAGGTATACTGCGACGCGTCCATTTCCGGGTTGGGCACAGTACTGATGCAGAGGGGGCATGTCATTGCTTACGCTTCGAGGCAGCTCAAGCCTCACGAGGCGAACTACCCAACGCATGACTTGGAGTTGGGGGCGGTGGTTTTTGCCCTCAAGATTTAGAGGAATTACCTCTACGGGGTTCGATGTACCATCTACACGGACCACAAGAGTTTGAGGTACCTCATGGATCAGCCGAATCTGAACATGAGGCAGCGTCGGTGGTTAGATGTGGTGAAGGATTATGATTGCGAGATCCTCTACCACCCGGGGAAGGCCAACGTGGTGGCCGATGCGCTTAGCCGCAAGGCGGCACCAATCAGGGATATGTGCATGAGGATGACCGTAGTGACTCCCTTGTTGGAGCAGATTCGGGAGGCCCAACAGGAGGCTATCAAGGAGGAACATCGGAAGAGTGAGCGTGTGGTGGGTCAGGTTTCCTCCTTTGATTATGATAGCCGAGGACTTTTGACACTACACCGTAGGGTGTGGGTACCATATCACGGAGGCGTGCACCAAATTTTGATGGAGGAGGCGTACAAGTCCCAATTCTCTATTCATCCCGGGGCGACAAAGATGTATAGGGATCTTCGTCTAGATTATTGGTGGCCCTGCATGAAGCGGGATGTGGCATGGTACGTTGAACGCTGCTTGAACTGCAGGAAGGTCAAGGCCAAACATCAGAGGCCGCATGGTAAGATGCAGCCGTTGGATATTCCACTGTGGAAGTGGGAAGATATCACGATGGACTTTATCACGAAACTTCCCAGGACCGCGCGTGGAGTGGATTCGATTTGGGTCATCGTGGATCGATTGACCAAGAGTGCTCACTTTATCCCGATTCAGGAGAGCATATCGGCCGAGAAATTGGCCGACATCTATATCAGGGAGATCGTGGCGCGGCATGGGGTGCCAGTTTCAGTTATCTTGGATAGGGATGTGCGTTTCACTTCCAAGTTTTGGAAGAAATTTCATGACGAGTTGGGCACTCGTTTGCATTTTAGCACCGCCTTTCACCCGCAGACAGATGGTCAAAGCGAGCGGACGATCCAGACTTTGGAGGATATGTTGCGGGCATGCATGTTGGATTTCGGTGGTAGCTGGGATACCTATCTTCCCCTGGCCGAGTTCTCCTACAACAACAGCTACCACGCGAGTATTGACCGTTCCCCATTTGAGATGTTGTATGGTCAGAGGTGCAGGACCCCGATATGCTGGGGTGAGGTTGGCCAGAGAGTCATGGGGAGCACCGAAGTGGTGCTCAAGACGACCGAGAGGATCCAGCAGGTCCAGAGCAGGCTTCAGACTGCTCAGAGTTGGCAGAAAAGTTATGCCGACAAGCGTCGATCCGACTTGGAATTCCAAGTCGGGGATATGGTCCTCCTGAAGTTGTCGCCTTGGAAGGGCGTCATTCGATTCAGGAAGCGAGGCAAGTTAGGTCCGAGGTTCATCGGACCATTCCGAGTCATGGCCCGGGTGGGCAAGGTGGCGTATAGACTGGATCTGCCAGTCGAGCTCAGCCAAATCCACAACACTTTCCATGTTTCCCAGTTGCGGAAGTGCTTAGTGGACGATTCAGCAGTAGTGCCTTTGGAGGATATTCAGGTTGATGACAGCCTGAATTACATTGAGCGCCCAGTCGCAGTCCTCGACAGGAAGTCGAAGGATTTGAGGAACAAGAGGGTGGAGCTAGTGAAGGTGCAATGGCAGCACCGCAAGGGTTCAGAATGGACTTGGGAGCCGGTGGACGAGATGATGGAGCATTATCCCGAGCTGTTTCAGGATCGAGCAGCAGACTTCGAGGACGAAGTCAAAAATAAGCGGGGGAGATTTGTAGCACCTGGTTCCTGGTATGTAAATCTTATTTGAGTATTTCTCTTCTTTTAGTCAGCACCCCAGAATGGCTTGACACGGGTAGTCAGCACCCCAGAATGGCTTGACACGGGTGGGACGGCTCCCCAGAATGGCCGTACCGGGTAGTCAGGCACCCCAGAATGGCCTGGCAGTATGTATGTTATGTGTTTGTATGGTATGTGGTACGATGGGGGAACTCACTAAGCTTTGTGCTTACGGTTTTCAGTTTTGGTTTCAGGTACCTCTTCAGCTAGGGGAAAGGAGCCGGCGCGGTAGCAGCATGTCACACACACACTCTCTGGTTTCCGCATTTACGAGATTCTCTGGGATTTATACTCTGATATTTTGATTGATTTTATGATTTGGATTTTAGACATGGTTTACGTTGTGTCATGGTTTGATCAAACAATGTTTTTAATTATTAATGTTTTCTAAAGTAATGTGTTAAAACGAAATTTTTGGACGTGAAAATTGGGTCGTTACACATCAAGACCAGGATTTCGTTAGATGTTCGCGGGAATGTCATCTTATGCCACTTCAAGGTGGATATTGGGAATCGATATCACTACAAAATTATGAGTGTTTGGATGAGGATGTTCAAGAGGAATGTACTTTCGCATGGGCTGTGATAAGTTAGAGTTCAGTAGTGCTGCAAGATCGGAACTGAGAACGATGATTCGTCAGCCAGCTTGAGAATTTAGACCTCCAATGGTCAACATGACAGGTGGATTGAGGTGTCAAACTAGACCATATTTCAAGAGTAATTATCATCAGTTGGATATTAGAAAGCGAGAAGGATTGGGATTCTTTTAATTCTCGCGTGCCGTGAAAACTTAGCAGAAGCTAAGTGGGGCAGAATTGAGCAGGTATCCAGGAGCAAAAATAGGTGTGGAACTAGGATGACTTTCGCATCCCCTTCAGGGGGAAAGACGGTCGAGTGGACATCTAGGTTGAGGTTCAGGTGAGCTGGAAGGTTTAGAAAACGTTCCAACGTTTGGTTCATGTTTCTCCTTGGCATCAGATAGCAGGTTTTGGGAATCAGTTTAGAGCTCTAGTTAGAACTCAATTTTAGTGCGTGTTAGGTCGAGTGTGTGTTCGACCGGTATGGAGGGTGTTGGTAGTCAGTGTGTGTAGCCGTAGCATTCACCAGATGGGCAGATACTGTTAGGGTGTTGTAAGTCTGCGGGGGTAGCTGTAGTATTCACCAGATGGGCAGATAGTGTTAGGGTGTTGTAAGTCCGCGGGTGTAGCCGTAATAATCACCAGATGGGCAGGTAGTGTTAGGGTGATGTAAGTCTGCAGGTGTAGCCGTAGCATTCACCAAATGGGCAGATAGTTTCAGGGTGTTGTAAGTCTACGGGTGTAGCCATAGCATTCATCAGGTGGGCAGATAGTTTTAAGATGTTTTAAGCATGCAGGTGTAGCCGCAACATTCATCAGATGGGTAGATAGTGATATTGTATTGTAAGACTGCGGGTGTAGCCGTAGCACCCACTAGATTAGTTGATAACACGAGCATGTTCATAGATCGTGAAAAGGACAGTAGTACCCACCAGTTTGGGTGCAACATTGAGGATACGGAAATTCACGGATTGGATTTTCGAATTTCCTAGAAGGATTAGATCAGGTTGAGCCAGTGATAAGACTGTAGGAGCGCCACTACAGTTACGGGATCAGGGAAGCAATAGACCGTATAAGATTGCTTGTGATATATGGCTACCATTGGTTAGGTAGCAATCACTTTTAGCCTGGATTTGATGACGTCAGGATTCGACGTATAGACCCGAGCGGTTGGATCAGGAGGTTGTTAGAGCCTCAACGACATGATAACTAGTGGGAACTAGTTCCAGAGAAGGATTTCATGTAGAAGTCATGTAGAGCGACTGTATATGAGTCTTTTGGCTCCGTCGTCGGGTTGGAACCCGATATTTCAGATGATTGTCGAACGAATTGAGACCAGGAAGGCCTCAGTAGATTTTGGAAACTAGTCATGTAGCAATAGAATGCTTCAAGCAGAACAGTGTTCAAGCAGTTTCAGTGTTTAGGCAATGTTAGCATTGGTGCTTCGGGTTGCGAGTATGGGTGGCATAGCTAAATGATTTGGGGAGTGACAAGTCACTCACGACAGGATTAGCTGAACCTTGGTCAAGTAAAAGTGATAAGCAAGGATATTTGGGTCTGTGACCCTGTTTTATAGTGGGACCCGCGAGTGATCAGAATTTAAGTAGTCAGTTGTGGGATAAATGGACTGACTCGACGATAATGATTCTGTATGAGTGGTCTACCAGGGAAATCTGACTATCTCAAGACAGCGGATTTCAGACGAAGTAAGGAATTCGTTCACTAGCGGAGTTTAAGGGCTTTACGAAGACTAGTCACAGCTGCCCTGGGAAGGCTAGGGCATGCTCAGGATGGTGATTATGGTGCTAGAGTGGTTTGGCGTGTAAGGAATGGTAAGGAATGATTTGGAGGATGAAATCTAATTTAAGTGGGGGAGAGTTGTAACACCCTATTTATTTAATAAACAAATAAATAAAATTTATTAATGACTAGTAGCTTTAAAATCCATAATAATCAGTGAGATGTGGTTTTGGGAGCTAAATGTTATTATTTTAAAGTCGGGGAATAAAAGTGTAAGTTCTGGACCCCATTTGTAAATAATTATGAAGGCAGGGGCTATTGGGTAATTGTTGGGACTTCTTTTGAAAGAGATTTTGGGGCTAAGGGGCTTTTTGGTAAATATTGGGCCTGAGTTGTAATGGATTTATAATGCTGGGGTTCAAAGGGTAAATATTGGATTACATTTTTAAAGAATAGGGAAAAGAGGGGCTGAAATTGCCAATACAGAAACAAGTTTGGGGGATCGAGGTATATAAACCCGTCACCCCTAGTTTTAACCCTAACTCTAATGAAGTGTCGGCCGCCCCCCCCCCCCCCCTTCCACTCCTCCAGCCGCCATAGTCGGTTTTCCCCCTTGTGCTCCGACCAGATGAAGTCCCGATGACCACCGACTGCCACCGTTGTTGAGCTCGCAAGCCACTGAAGTCAACCATTGTGCCTATCTTGCTGACGGGAAAGTAACGTGATCGAAGGCGGAGCGAGGAGGTGCCAATGCGTGGGTTGATAACAACCGGCTGCTGCCGCCGCTGCGTCGCAACCGGTGAAGGCTAAGTCGCCGTCGGGATGGCTCAAGACCAATGTGGATTGGTAGGCAACGAGTGCCACTGTTGCATTCTCTATCACCTCTTCTCTTTTTATGTTATCCTCCGCCTACTGCCGAACACCACAACCCGCCACCATCTCGTGTTGCTGCCACCGTCACCCACCTCAAGTGGGTGTTGGGTTTATTAGTCTGAGCCAAAGGATGTGTTTGTTTTGTATGGTGGTGTTCTGAATCTCGAACAAGGGCTTGATGTGCGTGTTGATTAATTGGAAACAAAAAGGGACCACCACCACCACCGCGATGTGGTGGATGCCATCGTGAAGCAGCCTTTGCCGCCACCAGGAGGGTGGCTGGATGTTTGCAAACAAAAGTTTGGGTGGGTGTGTTTCTATTTTGTTTGGTGTGTTTGTATGTATAGTCCTGATCGACCAGAAAAGCTGCTGCCACCACGTGTACCGCCACCGACCACCCGACCGCCGTGTCGGGTGGCGGGGTGCTTTGCCTCGTGGTGTTGATTCGTTTGGGGTGCTTGAAACCCTAATGGTCCCAAAGAAGCTGAAATGGGCCCAATGAAGCTTAATGGACTCTAATGGACCCAATAAAATCCTAATGGGCTTAATAATATTCTTGTGGGATTAATAGGCCTTATAAAGCCCTAATTGATCTAAAAGCCCAACAAATTGTCTAGGGGGCTAGTATATGGGTTGGAAACCCTAGTTAGGGTTTTCAATAAAACCCTAATTTGGGGAATTAGTCGGGACACACGGGAATTATTTAATAACTTGAATTATTAAATAATAAACATTTGCAAGATTAATCTAAGCAATATTGGACTTAATGGATTAAGTCCTTAGAGGAATAAGTCCATAATGGCTTAAGTAGGAAACCTAGCCCTAATTGTCATTTTATGTGAAACCCTAATCTCATTTGGGTTTATTATTGGGCCTCTTTATTGGGCCTTGATGATCAGGTTATTAATGGGCCATCCAAAGTAAAGCAAATGGTCTAGAATAATTTAATGGGTCTAGGGTAAGGCCCATGTAAGGGGTTTCGACCTAATTTGGAAAATTGGGCCATAGACGGGCCATAGTTTGGGCCTTAATGATTATATGATGTTGGGCCTTATAATAAGGCCATGTATAGGCTTGGGCCCAGTTTGGAAAATTGGGCCATAAGTTGGGCTTTGACTCATAGTTGAATTTTTGGCCTTTGGATTCGGCCTTGGGCTTGAATAAGCCAAGCTTGGGGTAATGTAGTAATTATCCAAAGTATGTACTTGGTGGAACCCAATTATTCATCGGGTGTTGACAGTTCGTGGATCTGTCATCCAGCAGCTGGGGTTGAGCCTGTGGGACATCAGCAGTATGGGATTGTGTCTACGGGACTTCAGCAGTGTGAGGTGAGTTACCTTCAAGTAGAAGTGGGTCTAAGGCCACAATGTCGGCCCACTAGTAGAAGTTGTATGATAGATGAATGTCTTTGTGATAATCATCTAGGTTTGCTACTATCTGATATGTTTTATGTGTTAGCATGATATGATGTTATGTGATAGTGGTAGTAGGGGGAATAGTCCCCGATTACCGTTCGATAGGGACGAAGGGGTAGTTTAGTACCCAGCTATGCTATACAGATTATGATACATATGATATGATATTATGTGGTAGTAGTAGGGGGTGAAATAGTCCCCAGATACCGGTTGAAAGATACCGAAGGGGTAGGTCGGGCACCCAGATATGCCTAACAATATATTCATGTATGTTATGCTATGTTATTACGTGGTAGTGGTAGGGGGTGAAATAGTCCCCGGTTACTGGTTGAAAGATACCGATGGCAGATACTGGTTGAAATATACCAATGACAATTACTGGTTGAAAGATACCGACGACAGATACCGGTTGAAAGATACCGATGGCAGATACCGGTTGGAAGATACGGTAGGGGTATACAGAACCCATGCAATGCTTATCTGTTTGTTTATGTTATGTTGGTATGTGATCAGTGATGTTAGTATGTGATCAGTATGTTATGATGTTAGTATGTGATCAATATGTTATGATGTTAGTATATGATCAGTATGTTTATGATGTTAGTATGTGATCAGTATGATTATGATACATTATTATGTGATAGCGGTAGGGGTGAAATAGTCCCCGGTTACCGGTTGAAAGATACCGATGGCAGATACCGGTTGAAAGATACCGATTGCATTATGTTGTATGTGATATGATGGGGGAACTCACTAAGCTTTGTGCTTACGGTTTTCAGTTTTGGTTTCAGGTACTTCGTTTTCAAAGGAAAGGAGTCGGATCGATCACAGCGCATCACACTATGTTTTCCGCACATGAGATCCTTGGGATTACACTCCGATATGGTTTGATGATACTATGTTTCGGATTATTGACACTTGGGTTTCACATTAGACATTATTATGAATATTTTTATACTAATGGTTTTATGTAATAACGTAATTAAAACGAAATTTTTGGCCTGTATTTTTGGGATGTGTCACACCCCCGAACCAAGCGGCGGAAACGTCCGGGGGCTTGTGCGTGACTTCATCTTGAAATATCATTACAGTGAATATAATTGAAACATAACATCATCATCATCACACATGTAATATTACAACATTCATTGTTTACATCGAGTATTTTATTTGACTATTACATGCCCAAATAGTAAGAGTATGATGAAACAAAATATAACACAATATCCATTAGTTTGTTTCGTTCATCCTGCTTCAACGGTTTCATGAGAATACAAGTTATTTTGAAAACGGTCAACATAAAAATGTTGGTGATTTGATAAGCATGTTTGTGAAAATGATTTGTATAACTTTGAAAACTACCAGAAAATCGAATATTTTCTTAAAACTGTTTAGTGTGTTTGTGTTAGATCTTGTATTAATGCATGTATGTTATAGTTTATTTGACTAAAAAGGGTAAAGAGAATGTAGAGAGAATGTAAAGAGCATGTAAAGAGAATATTCCCAGACAACCCGATGTTGTCTGTAAAAGAGAAAGTTGCCATACCAACCCCGGAGGTTGAGTATTAGTAAGAGTATATTTCTGAGTAATCCAAGAGAAAAGAGAATGGTCTTCCATAAACTTCATAACGTTAATTCCTCTAAGCGAGCCATCATTACCATACTAATTAATGACTATTTCACCTGTCCTGGCGTCGTCGACGCCGAAGAAAAAATAGAATAAGGTTTTCGTCACCCTAGACTGAGTTAGTCTAACTGTAGCGAACCGCTCAGGTGTGGGGTGTCATCCCCATATAGATCTATACACAGATCCCCGCTCTCCCTTCAAGAGACTCTGGTTATAACTACAGGCTACGATTGTACTCTTAATAGGTGTCAACCGATAAAAACTCACTAGATCCTTAATCGAATTTACGTGAAGAAAAATTATAAACTCATTCCAGGCCCAATGATCCATGTAAGTGAACCACTAAGGCATCGCTAAACATGCAAATCATTTCAAGACCCAATTGGAATGAGATTATATAACATGGGCCCAATATATATATATATATATATATATATATATATATATATATATATATATATATATATATATATATATGAAAGGACAACTAAGGCCCATTTCACATGTAAGGTATTTATAGGCCCAAATAGCACACAAATAGTATCCAAGGTCCGTCACACATGTTAATGGGTCAATGAAGCCCAATCAACATATAAATAGTATACAGGACCTATTACACATAAAAATGGGCCACTAAGGTCGATAACTTAGTGTTGAGTTGAAGACTCGTTTGAAGATTGCGTCATTGGGCTCGGCTGTTAGTCCATTTATTTTGTACTCCGGTTTTGGGCCTGTCCAACCGTGAGTTTATTAGGTTTACTATATAAAGATATGCTTGCATGCATATTAGGTTATCGATTTAAGAGAAGTAACGATCATTACGATAGAAGTGTAGATTTCTTTATCGTTCTTGTAAATCTCCAACCCTCTACAGTTGATGTTCTTGATCGAGCTCTTCTGAGGGTTTATTTTATAATCATTCGACACGTTTGATTCATCCTTGAGTTATTCTTTATTTTGCGTTCATTCTTGCTGTTTAAATATTTATTTACCTGTTTAAGATCTAATCGATCTTCCAGATTAAGTTTTAATCTCATCAATTGGTATCAGAGCAGGAGGCTGTGTAATCAATACACTTCTTTTCTGTGAAAAGGTTTCAATTAGGGTTTTTCCGCAATAACTGATATTTATTGAGCCGTCATCTCATTATTGACGTATCTTGATATTTATTGTTTTGCCCTAATCTGATTTATTACAAGTCTGATCTTTGAACAGGTTATTCGATCATAATGGACGAGTCGCAATCGAATCCCATCAATATTTCCAACAGCATCGGTTCAACCACTAAGATTCCCATCCTATATGCCCATGATTATGAAGTCTGGGCGCATCACTTCGAAGACTACGTTATAGGATCTGAGGATAATGGATACCTCATATGGGAAGCAATCATTAATGGACCTTTCTCTCATTCTACAACATCGAGGATTATTAAAACTCAAAAGGAGTATAATGATCTACTGAAGGATGTCAAAGATATTGTGCAAGATGAAAAGGATAAATTCCAGTGTAATATCAAGGCGTTACGATTGATCAGATTCGCCCTTCATTCCGACACCTTCAGGTTGGTAAGCTCATGCATGACGGAAAAGGAAGTTTGGGATAGACTTCGTGAACTGTACTCTACAGACGAGGATCTTGAACACTCTATCCAAACCTTGCTCTTATTTGAGTTTGGAGAATTTAGGCAAGGAGCCGAAGAAACAGTGACCCAAACGTTCGATCGCTTCAATCATCTTCTCAGCAAGATGATCAAACATGACATTGAAAGGAAGCTTATCGAGCAGAAGGTTACGTTTCTAAATGGTCTAAGGTCAGAGTGGAGAGCAGTGGTGTCTACAGTTAAAGCCCATGAGCAGTTTAAATCATATTCTTTGGCGAAACTGGTGGGTATTCTCAAGTCCCAGGAGAAGATTGTGCTGCTAGAAAAGAACGTTGTTTCAAGCCTAGGTTCGTTGGCCCTCTTGTCAAAAAGTAAAGCTGTGATGGAGGACGAAGACCTCAACCTGGAGGAGTATGACCTCACGTCGGAGGATTATGCTATGATGGTGTCTAACCCCAAGAGGTTCATTAAGAAGAGATTCCCCAGCAACAAAAATCGAAACTGGCAGGGGAGTTATAGTTCAGAAAAGGTTAACAATGAACCGAAGATTGAAGAGCCCAAGAAGGAACCGAAGGCAGATGGTGATTCTGGAGTAAGTTGTTACTACAGTGGTGGGAAAAATCACTATACTAAGGATTGTGTCCTCAAAAAGATGGCTGAAAAGGATGAGGAAGCTTTGCTGCAGAAAAAGCTTGATGAGATAAGGAAGAAGAAATCTACCGCTAACCCTTCCATGAATGCTCTAATTGTGCAGGGTTCAGTTGCTGATGACGAGTTCGGTGGTGTGGAAGTCTGGTTAACCGACTCCGAAGACGATGAAGTGAGGATGCCTTCGCATGGAAAGGCCTGTGTGGCTAAAGAGGAGAGCAGTGGAGGCAGGTGCTTGATGGTGTCTGAAGTATCTCAGATGAGGGGATACGACACTGATGGTGGAAGCAATGAACCGAAGGAGCAGCAGGATATGTGCTTTACGGCCAAACCGCTCAGCATGCAGTTCAACGAGCTCGATGAACTGATCAAGAAGGTACAATCGGTTTTTGTTTCATTTAAAGTACCACAAAGCTCATATGAAAAAGAACTAAAAAGTGTTAACTCTCGAATCTCTCATCTAGATAGTAGTTTAACTCAAACTCGAGTCACCAATTCTAACCTGACTGATCAATTAAGCAGGGCGTCTTCGAAGAGTGAGGAGCGGCGCATGTGGATCGAGTTGAAGGAGTCTGAATTAGTTAAAATAAAAGACGAAAACATTTATTTACAGAGAGACAATTTAAAGCTGTTAAAACAACGAAATGTTTTTTGTTTGATTGCAAAACGTCTTTATACTAATATTACTCAGCTTCACTTGGACTGTGAGATAGGACAAAAGATCCATCGCATGATTCTGCCCTTCCTTGAGTTTAAGGAGGATGAAATTAATGCTGAAGCCTATAATTGTGAGAGTGTAATATCATCTGATGACGTCAATCCGACCTATATGTATGGACTGGACAAAATTGAATCTTTCATTAAATCCAAGGACCATAAAGATATGCTCAAAAACCTTTTAGATGAAAATGATAGACTTAAACTGAGAACTGAAACCATACAAAAATTTGACTCTTTAAACGCCAACTTGAGCTCAGAAAACAAAATTGATGTTGAAAATGCATCTGAGCTTAATGAGGATGACAATATGAGTGAAATTTCTGTAGAGGACACGGTTGACTGCTCAGAATTTGTGAAAAGTGAACCTAAAAACCACAAGAATTTAATTTCAGAAAATTCAGTGGAGTTCACTCGAGTGTCCCAACAAAAGTCCCCGATCTTAGCAGAAAAAACCGTTGTATATCAAAAGGTTAGGACCACTCCAAATCAAGTTTACAAGGTCACAGGAGTAACCGAACATCAGACTGCTGAACTCACAGCAATTGTAAACGAAGACAATGTTGATGGCTGCGATGAGTTCTTCTGGTCAGCTCCAATTGATAATGCACATGAAACGGTAGGCTTATCAGAAAGGACCTCATGGATAAGTAAAGGTAGATACATACCAGAACCCTTGAACAAGCCAGATAATTTCGATGTGCCAAGTACTAGTGGTACGAAAGACATTCCTCTAGAAAATGGCAGTTCGGAAAAAGAAGACATTCCCTCTAGTTCCTCAGTTCAAAGTGAAACTTCCACAGTTCAAAGTGAACCAGCGAAAGAGAAACCGAACATGAAAGCGAATATCCATCATCAACCGAAACAGATGAGGAATCAGAAACGTGAAAAGAACCAGAGATACAGGAAGAATCTCTCTGAAAGGAAACAATTCTGGCAATCCCAGAATGCATACTTCTCTCATCATGACAAGAATCTGAAGTTTGAGAATAATCCTGTTAAAGAGCATGAGAACCACAACAACCAAAAGCCAAGGTTCGGTTCGGAAAAGAATACCAACCGAAAGCAAAGGTTCGGTTCAGAGAACGACTCCAACCAAAAGCAAAGGTTCGGTTCCAAAATCAAAAGAGATCAAAACTCTAAGGTCAGTCCCACCAATGATCAAAAGCAAAAGGGTCACCTAGAGTCTCCAGCCAAGAAGTCATCCCCTTCTCACTCATCTAATTCTTCTACTTCTTCAAATTCATCTCGATCTCACTCAAAAGTTCACTCAGCTCGTTCTCAAAAATCTCATTCGTCAGCTGAACAAAAGGGCAAACAGAAGGTTTCTGCATCCAAACCAGAATCTAAACCGAACGCACCTAATACTAATAAAATCAAAGTTTTTACCATCAAAAAGAAAGATGAAACAACACTAATAAAACGAACGTATCTAGTTGACATCTCTCTTACTGTTCCTGTTCCTGTGAAAGGCTCACGAGGACCCAAGAAACTTTGGGTTCCTAAATCTGCTGAATTTTTGCAGGTTATAAGTGACGAGCAGTTTGACGAAGAATGGTACATCGATAGTGGCTGCTCGCGTCACATGACAGGAAGGAAAGAAGAGCTCAGGGAATATAGGTCTCTTTCAAATGGTGGCAACGTCAAGTTTGGAAACAACTCTTTCGGCACCATAAAGGGATACGGAATGATTACCAATGGTGATTTTACTATAAGGAAGGTGGCATATGTGGAAGGACTGCAACACAACCTCATCAGTGTATCTCAGCTTGTTGGAGGTACAGGTCTTAAAGTCTCATTCGACGATGAAGGCTCTGAAATTATTGAGAAGAAGACGAAGAAAGTAATTCTCAAATCAGAGCGTAAGGGTGAAATGTTTCCTCTAAACCTCAAACCCATCAAAGGAAACCCAGCTATATGCCTGTTATCAAAAGCACAATCTGACGAAAGATGGTTGTGGCACCGAAGACTCTCTCATCTCAATTTTAAAGACATCAACAAACTTGTCACTGGAGGCCATGTTCGAGGTCTTCTATTGCTCAAGTTCGACAGAGATCATTTGTGTGCTGCATGTGAAATGGGGAAGCAGAGTCGTCAAAGTCATCCATCTATAATTAACACGAAAGTTGTTGAACCACTCGAAGTACTTCATATTATTTATGTGGTCCATCATCTATCGAAAGCATCGGTGGTAGCAAGTATATTCTTGTTCTTGTTGATGACTTTTCGCGATTTACATGGTTGTTCTTTCTAAAGCTCAAATCTGAAGCGACCCATAAGCTGAAAGTGTTCATCAAGCAGATTGAGGTACAGCTCAAGAAGGTCGTTCGCAACATCAGGAGCGACAATGGTCTGGAATTCAAGAACAGGGAATTTGAAGAATTTCTGGCAGAAAAGGGAATAAGTCACAACTTCTCAACTCCCTACACACCTCAACAGAACGGAATTGTCGAAAGACGAAACCGATCTTTGTGTGAAGCTTCCCGAACAATGCTAAGTTTCGCTTCCTTACCTCTTTATTTTTGGGCTGATGCTATTTCTGCTGCTTGTTTTACTCAGAACAGGTCATATCTCAACAAGCGATTCATGCTCACACCATATGAGATTCTCAACAATAGGAAGCCTAATGTGAAATTTTTCCACGTGTTCGGCTCACGGTGTTTCATCTTTAACTCTAAAGAACACCGCAACAAGTTCGATGTCAAAGCCGACGAGGGAATCTTTCTGGGCTACTCTCTCACTTCCAAAGCATACAGAGTCCTAAACAAGCGTTCGAAGAAAATCGAAGAGACCTATTTTGTGACTTTCAATGATAGCTATGTCAAAAAGCTATTGGCCAAAGAAGACACAGCTGGGGAAATCTTTCCTCAAACTGGCCAAGTCACAGTCTCGATTGCTAATCTATACGAGAAATTTATGGAGCTATTTGACGAACCAGAGAAAGCTACACTCTCAGAAGCAGGTGCAGCAGACAACAAGGTAGACCATATGAAACAAATTGTCGAAGAAGCTGCCAGGAGAATGAACGAAGGAGGATCGAATTCTGGTGAACCTCCATCCAATGATGCTTCAGTTGAGGGGGAGCCAAGCTCACATGTTGAGGGGGAGCCAAGCTCTACAACTGCTACCGAAAGTCCAACTCCAACCGAAAGTGCTTCACCAACCGAAGGTGCATCAACGCCTGAAAGCCCAACACCACAAGAAACCTCTGAACCTCAAGATTCTCATAGCTCATCAATCGAGGGGGAGCATGGTGATATGTCACTCGACTACGAAAGCCAATTCGAGCCAGAAGAAATGATCAATGCTGAACTAGACCCAACCTTTGATCCAAACTATCCTCCTCTCACCAAATGGACCAGAGATCAGCCTATCTCTCAAGTGGTTGGTGATGTCTCTGAAAAGGTTCTGACCCGATCACAACTGAAGGCAAAACAAACATCCTTATTTTCCAAAGTTGAGTTTTGTATGTTTAACTCTTTCGTATCAGAAGTTGAACCGAAGACAGTTAACACTGCTCTCGATCACTCCGATTGGGTTCAAGCGATGCAAGACGAACTGAATGAATTTGAAAGGAACAAAGTCTGGCGCCTCATTCCAACTCCTCCAGATGCCTCGGTTGTTGGTCTCAAATGGGTCTTTAGGAATAAAATGGACAAGGAAGGGAACGTGATAAGGAACAAAGCTCGTCTAGTGGTAAAAGGATATTGTTAGGAGGAAGGGATTGATTATGAAGAGACCTTCGCTCCTGTAGCCAGGCTGGAATCTGTACGAATATTTCTTGCTTATGCTGCCCACAAAAACTTCGAAGTTTTCCAAATGGACGTCAAGTGTGCATTTCTTAATGGAGAACTAGAAGAAACTGTGTACGTGGAGCAACCTCCTGGGTTCGTGAATGAAAAGTATCCAAATCATTGCTACATTCTGGATAAAGCTGTGTATGGACTCAAACAAGCTCCGAGAGCCTGGTATGAAACGCTAACTAAATTCTTAAAGATGTCCAAATTCAAACAAGGTTCGGTTGACCCAACCTTCTTTCGCAAAAAGGAAGGTAACCACCTTATGATAGTTCAAATTTATGTCGATGACATCATCTTTGGCTCAACGAATCCCAGCCTAACAGCTGAATTCAGAAAGCTGATGGAGACTAAATTTGAAATGAGCTCAATGGGTCCTATTAACTTTTTCCTTGGTTTAAATATTAGACAGGGACCCGAAGGCATCTTTATCAATCAGGAAGCTTACACGAAGACTCTCCTTGCAAAGTTTGGTATGATGGGAGACTCCAAAGTCAAAGTCCCAATGGCATTCGGCACCAAGCTAACTCCATCCCTAGACAAACCGGCTGTTGATATCACGCTCTATCGACAAATGATAGGCTCACTGATGTATCTTACTACTAGCAGGCCTGACATCATGTTTTCTGTGTGTTACTGTGCTAGATTTCAGGCAAACCCACGCGAACCTCACATGCTTGCAGTAAAGAACATTTTACGTTATCTCAAGCGAACTACCTCCTTAGGTCTATGGTATCCTTCCAACTCAGGCTTCTTCGTTCAAGCCTATTCAGATGCAGACCTTGGAGGATGTGGACTCGACAGAAAAAGCACCACTGGCGGATGTCAATTCCTTGATGGGAAGTTGGTGAGTTGGCAATCAAAGAAACAAACGTGCGTGTCGTTGTCTACTGCCAAAGCTGAATACATAGCCGCTGCATCCTGCACCTCCCAAGTAATTTGGATCCAGAGTCAACTTCGAGACTATGGACTCAATATGAAGAAGATCCCACTATATTGTGACTCTGAAAGTGCAATTAGGATCTTTCATAACCCAGTTCAGCACTCTAAAACCAAACACATAGCACTGCGGTATCACTTCATCAAAGATCATGTGGAAGATGGAAACGTTGAAGTACACTTTGTTCGAACCACTGATCAACTGGCTGACGTCTTTACCAAAGCTCTTCCTGAAGCATCATTCAACAGAATTTTACAAGGGCTAGGTATGATGGAATCAAAGTCAGTAACTTAAACTACCTCTCAACCTCAAAAGTAAGAAGCGAAATTGACCGAACGTTCAGGTTCGGTTAAATTATCTAACTCGCTCATCACCACAAAGGTAGTTTTCTTGGTTGTATATTTCTGGTACAAAGTTGTTTGTATTATTGTCAGAAGTATATTCTGATTGCATGTCTCAATTCATTGGTTTTTCAAAATTTTCCAAAACCGAAACCAACCGAACAATCGGGTTCGGTTTTTCAAAATTTTCCAAAACCGAAACCAACCGAACGCTCGGGTTCGGTTTTTCAAAATTTTCCAAAACCGAAACTAACCGAACGCTCGGGTTCGGTTTTTCAAAATTTTCCAAAACCGAAACCAACCGAACGTTCGGGTTCGGTTCTTCAAATTTTTCCAAAGTTTTTTTTTTTTTACTTACTCTTTCCAATTTTTTTTCTTACTTATTTAATTTATGTGTTCGCTCGTTTATGGGGATAAAATTGTTGGATTACTTAAGTGTCCCTAGAAGCATGCTACTGTATGTGTCCCAAGCCTCATAAGATTCTGAATAATAGCCTTAATGACTTGGTATAAACAAACCTTGTCTTCCCAATTAGGCTATCCTATTTATTCTAATCGTGAGCTACCTCACTTTTTTCTCACATGAGATAAGAATTTTCTGCTTGGTCCTTATTTTTGCAGCAGAGGTACTTTAGTTTCTTCCACCATCTCCATTACATTCCTCCATTACATTCATTTCATCAACGTAACCCTTGAGACTCTCAGAAATTACCACTGAGGTTTATGGTTACACAACAACTGTGTTTATGATCTCGGTTTCGTGCAACTACGCGCTGAGTGAAACCCAAAATTCAACACCAAATCTGAATTGACGGTGAACAATAAACTTGCTCAAGTTTTCACCAACGAATTGACGGATGTATCCTACTGAAATCTCAAATTTTATTTTTGTGTGATTCCTATGAAATTGTTAAACACCATAACATTTCTTCCCTTGGGATCCAGTTTTTAATTTTTTCTGAGATTTTATATTTTCCAAGCCAATTTAAAATTAATTTCTACCTACTTGTTCAACAGACTACACCGGTCTCGCAAGTACTTTGTTCACTTTCTTTCTTATTTCAAGATAAGAATTGTTGAATCAAAGCGAAAGCCACCCTTAAGTAGCCTTATTAAAAGAAACCTTTCAACATTTATTAATAAATGTTTGATCGTCATTCAACGGGAAACCACACTAACACTTTGAGGTCTCTCTTGATCTTGAAGGAAGAGATTCGTGCCCGGGATCATTTGTTTCGTGTTATTATTGACATCACAGTCATTCCTAAAAAGAGTTGCTTTATTTCTTTTCTTTTTACACTCTTCGCACGAAAATATTTGATTTTCCAAAATTCCGTTACTAATAATTACAGGCTGTTTTATTGCTTTGGTGATTAATTATAAAGCTGTGGTCAAAAATCATCCACGTGGGAAGATAATTCAAAAAATGCCATTTAAAAGATAAGACGAAGGGTTGCTGACTCAGGCGGGAGTTAAAAGGATTGAATTTCAAACGACGGTAAAAAGGGAACACCCATTCTTTTACTGACATCATGGACGCGTGTGCGAATTTCAAGCGACACCTCTCTAGCACTTAAAGGCGCGTGAGGATTTGAAATGGTATGTTCTGAAACGGCGCTTGTTGGGCGGCGTGATCCTAGGAATCTGACACTCTCTCTCCTACGTGATCGTCGCATGCCTTAACTGTCACGCATCTGTCATTCCGGAAACCTTTTCGTATTTCCATAGAAGATTTGAAACGATTTTTCTCTCTCCTTTCACCCACTATAAAAGGCAGTCTATACTCCCATTTACCTCTTTACTGCGTCTGGAATTTCCAAGAGAGCAAAAACTACCAAAAGCTTCACTGTTCATCTTCTTCTTCTACCTTCAACAATGGCAGAATCATCCTCAGTCCATGCTACCTCACACATCCTTCCCATTCGTTCTCAACAATGCTTGGTGATTGACCTCACTCCTGAGTTGTACGACTCCTATATGGCTCCGATCATCGAGTGCCTGAAGTACTCCCAGATCGCTCCGGCACTTTCCAGAGTTGAGTCTGTGCCCATGGAGATTCTATCGCAGGTGTATTCGACTGCACACTATGACAAAGCCGTCGAAAGGGTGTTCTTCGAGGTTGCTGATCACAAGACCTCCATTTCTCGACAATGATTTGGTACACTGCTAGGGTTGGCTGCTGACCCTTCAAGAATTAATCCGGAGACGATTCCGGTTGGGATGCTTTACAACATGTTTTATAACATGGGGTACACGGAGGTCCTCACCTCCGTCGCAAAGTTCAACAAATCTTGCTTGCCGCCACAATGGAACGACAAGTTTACAGTCCTCTTCAAGGGCTTATCTGAACGGAGCTCAGGATCCGATGGTTCAAGTCGACTGTTCTTGTCGATTTTGTATGGCGTCTACAACGGCGTAAATCTTGACTATTGGTTGGTTCTCTGGCAGCAACTCATCCAGAGCCTTTCTTCCTCTTCACGACACTCTGAGGTGTCGTATGCCCGGTTCTGGACAATCATCACCAAATGGGCGATGAACAAATTCGATATTCCACCTGTTGCTGGTGCATCGATGTCTTCGATCGGTACTTTTCATACCACGAAGATCATCGTCTCTAATGCATCCAATTTTTCTTTCGTTGGCTCTATTCCGGAGACAATGTATGGCGATGTTCCCTCTGACAGCAGGATCATCAGGACCATTAATTAGTTCAAGGCGTCTGGTCCTAGGGTACTTACACAGGAAATGCTCAAGTCAATCCATGACGCTGACAAGCCTGTTCATAGGGGCAAAAAGGCAGAAAAAGGGAAGCAAGTGACCAAAGCTCCTAAAGGTCCTTCTCCCAGGAAGAGGAAACCAACCAAAACTGCCAAGTCCCCGCAGTCGAAGAGAAGGAAGACTCAACCGAAGCGAAAGCTTATTATCGCTTCCTCTTCGAGTGACTCAGAAGGCGAGAGTTCGGGTTCGGACGGCTCTCAAAGAGGCGAAACCCGTCCCAGAGGCAACACCCCACCCCGATCACCTACCCCAGACATGGAAATTCCTGTCTCACTAATTCCCTCACCTCCTCAAACAATACCTACTTCCATTCCAACCATAAACCCCACTACCACCATCCCTAAAACCTATTTCCCTATACCACCACCCATTTTCACAGATACCACTACAACAACTGTAAAGGTAACAACCAACGTATCTGATACGGGGGTTCATACCAGTGCAACCGAAACACCACCTGTAACCGAACCACCTCGAACCGAAACCCATCATACAACCGAACCTACTCACACTCAACAACCACCCGAAACTACCCCAACCAACACTCAACCTGAACCTACCCACACCTCAACACCTCTAGCTTCCCCACCCCCTCCATCTCCAGATCATGCCTCTGATGGAGACAACCCCTTCCTTGGCGGTGAAAATATGACCTTCGATTCGGTCTACTTTAGTCCGTTTCAGGTTCAAAGTGATGATGAGGACGATGCTCCAGTAACAAAGAAGCATCTAAAGGAGCTAAACGAGAAGGTTGACTTACTTCTTGCGTCATCCTCTAACACTCAGTCCTCTCTCTCTGAAGCCGCTCTTCAGAAGATTGTTGACGCCTTCTCCAGGGCTCAGCATGATTCTGTTGCTTCAGCCACAGCCGCCATTGATGCCTCCACAAAAGCCTGTGAGGCTGCGACCGCAAAAGTCGATAAACTATTCTTAGACGCCTCTTCCCTGTTGAAGTCCTTACAGGAGAGTGTTGACGCCACAAAGACAACGCTGGAACCAATCCTTCAACAATTGGCCACGTTCGTCTCAACGGAGTTACAGTCGTTCGCTACACTTCGCCAATCCATAAGCGACGACAACTCGGCCCTTCGTGCCTCCATTGATGAGCGCCTCGTTAAGCTTCAAGAGGATCTCGCTGCCGAAAACTCATTAATGGACGTTTTGGCAAGTAAAACCACCGCCCTTAAGGTCAAGAGCACTCAGCTTTCAAACTCTCAGCAACAGATTGAAGCTCTTCGATCCGAACGGGAGGTTATAAAAACTTGTGTTTCGGATGTACACGCTGCCCTATCCAACATCCTGGAAGCACACGATCCGATTCTCAATCATTCGGTGAGGCGAACCCTTGCTGAAAAACTTGCTTCTGCCCTGGACCTTCTTAGCAAAGTTGAAGGCTTACCTAGTTTCGTGTCCGATCTGAAACAAGGGGGAGAAGCGAAGTCCGGATCGAAACCACCTCCTTCCTCAAAAGCTGCTCACACAACCGAACCACCTCCGACTGGTCAAACTTCGGGTTCGGGTGTGAAGGACAAAGGAAAGAACATAGCTGAGGAAGAAGAAGAAAATGATAAAGAAACCATTGTTGACTTGCTTAAACGCAAAAACAGTCGCAATGTGAAAAATGATATCAATCGTGTGGCGCGTGAAGCTGAAGAAGCCGAACGAAAGAAGAAAGAAGCCCACGATCTCCTCGAGAGCAGGAAAACTCTTTTCCCTGCTTGGACTCAAGAGAGAATGATTAAGGAGGCCATAGATACTCCTAGCATCCTATGGCTCGAACCGGTGATCTCCTTCGACTACATTAATTCTGTCGATTCGCGGTTCGATATGTCGTTGACTCGAAAGGCGTTTATCTTCCACGCCTTCTCCAATATTTTTGAAGTCCCTCATCCTAATTCTGAGGTCGATAAGGAGCTTATCGAGTTCTATATGAAGGCCGCTCAACCACAATACCAAACATGGAGCGCTCAGAAGATCGTGAATGTTCAGGTCTTAAAGCCTTATACCGAAGGAAGATTCATCAACGTTCGGTTCAGGGTGATAAGAGGGTATGCTAGAACCGAACATCTTATATCATTGGCAGATCTACCGAACCTAAACCCTCATGATTGGATCGTTTTGCACAACATCCTTTTGACGAATGAAGCTGAATATGGTCCAATTATAGACCATCTCAAGAGGATGATTGTTTGTTACATCATGGAGGTCGCCCTAATGGATCAGGAGATAGCCACAGTCTTCAAGAAGAAACCGAAGATAGCTCCTGTGGGATCGGCCAGTGATCTTAATCAAATGAAGATGGGCAAGATCGACCCAAAGCGCAATACGGACAGAAATGCCTCTTTGCTTTAGCGGATAAACATCTTTATACCACTGCTTGTCTTGAGCATGTGATGTTCATCATCCAGCGGTGTAAAGAGAATGCAGCAGATGATGTCAAATACTTCAACGATATGATCCAGTGGTACATCAGATTCAGACAGACGATACTTGCTCTTGTCTCTCGTCTGTTTCAGACTGTGAAGAAGAAGGTACCTGCTGCTGCTGCTGGCCCAAGTAACAAGTGAAGATCTCGCTCCAATTGACGCAAAGGGGGAGATTGTTGAGTTGAAGACTCGTTTGAAGATTGCGTCATTGGGCTCGGCTGTTAGTCCATTCATTTTGTACTCCGGTTTTGGGCCTGTCCAACCGTGAGTTTATTAGGTTTACTATATAAAGATATGCTTGCATGCATATTAGGTTATCGATTTAAGAGAAGTAACGATCATTACGATAGAAGTGTAGATTTCTTTATCGTTCTTGTAAATCTCCAACCCTCTATCTACAGTTGATGTTCTTGATCGAGCTCTTCTGAGGGTTTATTTTATAATCATTCGACACGTTTGATTCATCCTTGAGTTGTTCTTTATTTTGCGCTCATTCTTGCTGTTTAAATATTTATTTACCTGTTTAAGATCTAATCGATCTTCCAGATTAAGTTTTAATCTCATCACTTAGAAAATGATCAAATTAATCCGTTTGTTAGTTTATCGTTGGTTTTGGCTCAAGTATTCACTTAAATAGCAGAAAAGTCCACTTTTTGTAAAAAAAAAATGACGTTCTTGGCCCAATAAGCCAAAAATTTACAATTAAGGCCCAATTTTTGTAAGAATAACACTTTAATCTCCATTTTGTTCAAAACTTGTGTTGATGACTAGTTTGTGGTAAAAATAACATTTTAAACCCATTGTTGTCAAAAATATCATTTTTGGTTTTATTTTTGTGAAAACACACAATTTTCTGGTTTTGGGCTTTTCTGAGCTAGTTGTTGGAAAATTTGTAGAAAAATCATCGTAAGCCTAAATTTGGATCTGTAAATTCTAGAAGTTTGGAAATTTTGTCTAATTTGTTCAAAATTTTTCTCATAATTTTTAATGGCTTCTAAAGATTGTGAAATTGCTCACCTTCACAGGTTTGTCCGAAAATATTTCAAATATGATAGACGGTTTTGTAAAATTTGCCAAAAATTGTAGAAACATCGTATGAAAACGTGAGAGTACTCATTTTAAAGGTATAAATCTGAAATTTATCCATGTAAAACAGTTTTGAAAAATACTTCCATTAAGAGGGTCAAAACAGTCCGAGATTGGACCAAAACTTTCCTGTCAAGGGCTGTTTTATGAGTTTAATTTATAGATCTTACAACACAACATTCATTTTTGCTATTTAAAGTGTTTAAATCTCAGATCTACTAGTTTAAATGTATTATATGTGATAAAACATACTTTTATCAATGTTCTTATGAAGATCCAAGTGATAAACTTCATGTTCAAGTAATGATCTAAAAGTTAAACACACAATCACCAAATCATTTATGGAGAACACACATAATCATGCATATACACATAGATCTACACAAATCAACTTGTATTCTCCCCCAAAAACAAGTAAAAACAAAAAACAAGGGGTATGAACTCACCTTTGCTTTGATGTTTCGGTTTTGAAGAAGAGATGAAGAGATTTTTGTTTCTTAGCAACACCTTGAGAAGGTCTTTGAAGTCTATGAAGTTCAAGAGCATAGATCATGAGATGATGTGGGTTAAGGAGAGATTTTGATGGATTCTTTAAGGTAAAACATAGATCCAAGTAATTACTTACCAAAGATGATGATTTAGATGAAGATCTTTTTGAGAGCACCAAAAATCTCGAAATTTTGGATGGGTGAAGGAAGAGTTTTTGAGATGGTATTGAGACAGTTTGGAAGTGTAATTGTGTGTGTATGTTGATATTTTCGGCCATGGTTAAGGAAATAGGAAGAGAGAGGATCAAGGTTAATGCATGATGGTTAAGGATGCCTTACCTTGTTATATGAGAGTCCTTTTGCCTACATTACCACCAAGCAAAAGTGAGGTGTCAAGGCCTTATATTATATGGATTAAACTCTTTTTTTTAAACTTGGGCTGAGAATTTGGATTTAGGAAAGGAGTTTATTAATTTGGGCCTTTTCATTATCTTTGCTCGAAAATATGAGGTCCACTAAATAAGTTTTTGGCCCATTAGACATTTAGGAGGGTTCACGGCCCAATTAGTACAAATAGAATGGATTTATGGTCCATTAAGGTTAATTGGAGTTGTTATGGCCCAATAAGGTCCATTAGAAATAATATGGATCATTTTAGGCCCAAAGTAGTCATGTTGAAAGTTTATTTGTTCGTTAGACCCAATAAGAGAATCCTACTCCATAATAATCTTGAACCGAGATTTCTAAGGTTTCCAACCCTTAGTTGAACATATGAGATGTATTTGAACGAGAATAGAGTATAGGCTCTTACAACGGATGATGCTTACATGGGAATAGAATTTCCTAGCAAAGATGAATGTATTCCTGGATATTGTTCTCCTTCCACAAGCTTTCTAGCTCCAAGCTCTTCCAACTCTCTTCAATAACACAAAAACACACTCAAAAACTCAAGGGTGAGGCTCTCAATCGAATTAGGGTCTCTGTAGGACAGGGAGGCTGGTAAGGGAGGCTCAAAGGGAGGTTTAAGTGGTTGAAATATGGTACAAAAACCCAAAAATAAGGTTTCCTCCTGGCAGACCTACTCGTCGAGTCGATGCTTGGACTCGTCGAGTAGACCCTTTAAACCCTGCATCCTTTCTGGTATCTACTCAACGAGTTAGGGCTACCAACTCGTCGAGTAGCTCAAAAATAAATACTTGATTAAATAATAAATTGCGTACCAGGAACGGGGCGTTACAGTGTTGCTCACATGACATCCTATCTGTAACATCCCCAAGATCAAGGTGAAATTTTCATTTAAAAAAAAAAAACAAAAACCATAAATCTTTACAAACCTAGTTTCACAAGTGTCAAAGTCACAAATCAGAGTATCCCTGTAACATCCCAAAAATCATGATAAAATTTTTCATTTTCAAATCAAGGAAATCATTATTTTCAAAGAAAACCCATAACCAAACCAAGTATAAAATACAAATATCCCCAGGATCAATATATCATAAATCACCAAAAACATGACATCAAAGGATATGTATGATCACACATTTGTCTTACCACGATCATTAGAAGTACTTGAAACAATAAAGTAAAACTGTAAGCCAAAGCTTAGTCAGGTCCCCCAAAGTGCCACCACACAACATATAACATACACCAGCATGCATGTAGGGTCCACTTAGTCATCATATTGGAATACCCTCGGTTCCACAACCATCGGGTTTGATTACCCCCGGCCCAATCAATCATCAGACTGGAATGCCAAGGTGTAAAAGGTCTATAAAGTCGTCAGAATGGAATACCCTTAGGTCCACAACCATCGGGTTGGATTACCCTCGACCTGTTGGCTCACGCACATAGCAGTAAAGCCTCAACCCAAAACATACTATGTCGACATAAACAAAAGATAAACATATAACTAGTCAACATGCAAACTACATACTAGTACCACATAGCAACATCCTATATATCAAGATTCAGATCTAACAGATCGCTACAACATAACAACATCCTATATGCTAGGATACAGATCTAACAAATCACTACATCATAATAACATCCTATATACAAGGATACAGATCTAACATAGCAACATTCTATATACTAGGATACATATAACCTAGTGGGTCGGCATTGTTTCCTGTGACCCACAAGTATAGTGAGGAAATCTCACCTCTCAGTCTGAAAAGAGAGTTGAACAGGACACTGCTCCGAATATCAACTCAACTTGTCACCTATTCATGAAAAATGATTAAACTCAACTGCAAATCAAAATACCCAAAATACCCCTAGGTCAAAATCTAGTCAAATTCGAAAGTCCAAAAAAGTTGTCTGAGTTGACTAAGCTGAGTACCCCCAACATACTCAGCTTGTACGCTCAATGTACTCAAAGCTTGACCAAAATTCAGATTTTGACCACGTACGCGCGACGTACTCCAGCGTACACCCAACGTACGTGCCAACCAGCTACACCTTCGATTAAGAGCTTAATCCCTTAAGCCCTTTCGTCCAAAATCTAGATCTAGTCCTCAAATGAGGTCCTTAATCATAAAGTTTCTTACTCTATGATCTTGCATGGCTATTACGTGCTCAATACCAAAAACCCTAACTTCTTAACTCCTTAATACATCCTAGTCCAAGCGTAGAGGAAAACTAATGACCATGATTACATTTTTATGGCTCTAAACACTCCGAAATGTCTGAAAGGACAGCTCAAACGAATTAGAGTAACCCATGCTCAAATACATCAAACTTATGGGACAAAAATGAGCATAATCCATGGTTAATCAAGATCTAAGAAAAACTTCATCAAGATCAGAGCTTTTTATGTTCAAGTAGTGCCAAATGATGATATGTTTCTAAAAATGGATTAGGGTTTGCTAGGGTCGAATATAAGGCTGATGGCTGATGAATGAAGGGAGCCTTGAGAGTTAAGGATGAATAAATAGTGCACAAACCCTAAATATTATGGTTTTGGGTCTTGGGTACGTATGCCTAACGTACGCTTAGGTACGCCCAACGTATGTAAGTTGCCCCCAAACATTACAAAAATGCCAGGCGGGACCAAATTTGAAAAAAAATACTCATATCAAGGATCAAAATTGTAAAATACTTGAGTCAAAATTCATCCTCAAAAGTTTGTTGTTGTTAACAAATCAGGGTAATGCTCCCACATCTCTGCCTCAGGTTCTCAAGTGCATTGGGAGCCCTTCCGACGTTGCCATTGGACCTTGACCAAAGATACCACCTTGTTGCGCAAGGTCTTCGTCTTCTTATCCAAAATCACCACTGGTCTTTCAACATAATTCAGATGATCATCAACTTGAATATCATCCAAAGGAACAACTGCTAAATCATCAGTGCTACACTTCCAAAAAGCTGTGGATCTAACTGAGATCCTTAGGCGAATCCAACTGGTAAGCAACCTTACAACCCTGGAAATCACTCAAAACGACCCGATAAACTGGGGACCCAACTTTCCCCTCTCCCTGAAGTGTACTACACCCTTCCAGGGTGATGTTGGATTTTGAGCACTATAACACTCTTATGGTGCACATGCAACCTTAAATGCTTTGGATCCATGTTTTCTCTAATTATACATGCATTTTGTTTTTCCAAAGCATTCACCTTAGCTAGCATAAAATTGAAGCTATATAATAAAACCTTAGTTTGGATGCTTACCTCTTGAGTAGGGTAGAGTTCTTGACCTTTAAAAGCTTGAGCACACAAAGTATGATGCCTCCATTGATGCATAAACACCAAAATGCAAGAAGAGGCTTGAGAGAATAGGTTACTAGCACAAAATCAACTTCACCCTCTTGGAAAGTAAGAGTCACCCGATTTTGGCTCTAAAAGGGGCTTATTTATAGTGTTGCACATGCTAGGGTTACACTTTGTAAACCCTAATGACCCATGACTTTCCACATTCTCATGCTCCATGGATTTAACCTCCATGGACTATCCATGGATTAGTTTAGCCCATCTACATAATCATGGATCATTGGCCCATACAACAAGAATCACTGATTTACATAATCATTCCCCATATATTTAATTAGTCTCTTTTGACCACAAAATTAATTCCCGGTTAATTCTTGACCAATACTAATTAAATAATTTCATATTAATATATTATACTTGTAATATATTAATAAACCTTAAATAACCTTATTCTCAAAATCCGTCCTATCAAATTGCACTGGTGAAGGCAACCCAAAAAGGACCATGCTACAATCGAGTGAAGTATATCCCAGTTATAGTTATGGGCTTAGACACTAAACTGCCAATGTAACTCTAGGATCCGACTTAGAAATCCTAAGCTTTCAAAAGCCGATGTCAAACTCAGATCTAGTCTGTGACTCGTTTTCTAGATAAGGGATCATATAATCCTCTATCCTCAAGATGTCAGCTGGACAAATACATGGAACAATGTCATACTTATTGTCCAGCAGTTTGTTTCCCGATTTCGGATTCGTCTGAGATAGAACATAACTAAACACATCAATTTAGTTCTAATCAGGCCCGACACATAGTCAAAACAGAATCAACGAGGGGCCCAAGATATTGCTTTTAATCCTCTTAGGATAAAAGGAATAGATAAACTTTGACATTATATGCTTGTACTAACTACTCATTAAGTTATGCACAACGATACATTTTATAACATCAAGTTACTGATGCGTTTTCGTATCATTAATGCACAACCAACCCGTAGTCAACAACTCATATATCTTAGTTTAAAGATTATATGATATTATCGTCTCACAATTACTCGTGATAAATTCCATGAAGTAATTTAGGTGACCGCGGGTTGAATCCAATACTCAAATCTTATTTCAGGAGCACTCATGAATGGTGTAGCAAACTTTTGCTATGTCTAAGACCTTAGACAATCTACAAGCCAACTCATGACAGTCTTCTTTCATACTTACTTCCAACTTATGACCGACTGTGGATGGTTTGAATAATCTTATTATTCAGGAAATCAAAACATGCAAAGTGAAACACAAGAATAATACTAATCCTATATGGCCCCAAAACTTTTGAGTGTAAATAAAACACCTTTTATTTAATCACCATATTGATTACCCATTATTCATTGTATATTGGTTCAATTTATCAACTAATACTTGAATTAAAATAATAGCTACCCCATGCTCCAAGCATGCACACTATGTTTACTTACGGTCCTTACTTTGTGAAATAGATCAGTTGTAAACATTTCCAACGATCCTTATTTCACAATTCCAAATCCTTATTGTGAGTGTAAGAATAACAAGTTCTTGCCACTTATTGTAATTTGTTAGATTCTAAACTTATATGCAGTGATCATTTTTTAATGACTATGTACACAAGTCACAGAGACTTTGTCAATTACAAAACTTTCCAGTGGAGATTATTGCAAGACAATTCCATAGATCCGAAGTCTCATATTCAAAAAACATTCCGTTGAACATCCTTCTTGCATAAAAGTTTCTAGCTTTCTCATAGATTCTTGATATCCAACTCTCATTATGGAAACATTCCCATATTTTCCATATGAAAACTCATTGATAATAAAATTCTGTCTATTCATAATAATGTCAATATGGTTCATCCATTACTATATTTCCAACTATCCATAAGCAACCAATCTTTGGCAAACCTTGGATTGTTCTTAGCAGTTGTTTAATAACTTTAGTCATATCCAGTTCTAGTCCTTTTCCCTCTTAATGCCGTAGGCATTTGGAAAATTAGAACACATGAACATTATAACATATGCAATCGATCCTATACCGAAGTATATGTGATATGATTCATAATGTGTTACATAAAGACATGATACTTGACCAGTCTTTTGCTATAATATTTCCATATATAGAATTTCGAATGATGAAGCATTTCAACATGGTGTCCATATAAATTCTTGACTAAATTTGCTTAAAATCTCAATCTAAACTTTTAGAATTTAAATGAAGTATAAGTTCCTCTCCCTTAATTATAGAAAAACAACTTTTCAACCCTGCAACTTTCTGAATTGAAAATTTTGTTTTCTATAATTAACATTGCTAACTTACAACACTTACCATAATAATTATGCTCCAACTAGCATGACAATTATTTTGTTACTTGCATAACATTTATGCTGTCACTAGTTGTGACATAAATCCAGAAATCAGTTGGACTTCTAGAAATAAATACTTTATTGACTGCTTACCAAAGTTTAGATTTCTGACACAAAATGCTTCGATAAGCCTTTATCTATGCTCACACACCTTTTATTAGAAAGCTCATATGTGTGTCTAAAAAATTTTAGAACTTACAGCAATAAGTCTCAAATATTTAGACCTTTTGCGTTTCGTCACAATTCGAACTATGAAGAGGGATGTCGAAATCATAATCAAATTTAAGAATGCGAATATCACAATCGCTAACTCTTTAAAATCCACTTAGTGAAAGCGTTTCCTCACAATCATTTTCATGAGTTGGAAAGAAACTTTATGACACTTAGATTTTTTTTATGGTGTATGTGTTCTATCCATGTGAATTTTGTCATAACCACAATCTTAAGACAAGGTTAGTGACAAATCCAAACTCATATGGACTGAACCTATCTAATCTTAATTCCTTGCCACTCAGCAGCACCAAGGCCTACCGTATCTTCCAGGTTATTGAGCATCTCATCCTTATTTATCAATGAACTTTCGCTGACCAAGGTGCTTTGCCCTATGCAAACAATTGAGAACTCTTAGAACTCACATGTATAGTCAACTTTAACATGAATGGGCACAAAAAATAAGAATATGTCAACACGATAGGTTACAAACCTCAAGTCGTGTGCTAGTGATTAACAATAGGTTTACGCTTTATTAGTCCTTAATACTTTCAAGATCTTTAAGACTCCCACTGACCTCTTGATATATAAGTTTCTCTCTTTCAAGAACATTACTTGACAAACAAATATTCAAGAGCCAGTGCAGTTTCTTATCAAGACAAATACTATTGACAATCGGTCTTAGTTGATCTTTGTTTTATCCAAAACATTACAACTTACCAATTTCAAATGTACAAGAGTAGAAAACATTTTACTCTACATTTGATGATATGTCACTCAATATACAATCATGGAGGATGTCTCTAAGATTTGATTTTGGAACGAAGTATGATTCATCTTAATTGATTTATCCATTTCAACAATTCCTGAATCCTCTTCTTATCCAAATAAATTTGCTTAGGCATCCTTAGAGGATCAAATTGTGATATGGTTTTCATAATCATTAAGATGATCATAAAACATGATACTCAAGTACTCTCCCATCTTTTCAGATTGGAGAAACTTTTGTCTTTTTGTCGACTTTGATTCTTCTTATTCGTTCTGCTATATATTGAGACCTTTTCAATGACTCAGAATTATACTTAATCTTGTAAGCATAATGATATTTACTAACTTTAGTAAACCATAACGAATAGTGTTATCGTTCTTGGTTATGGACCTGACCAGCGCACAACCAAGTGTACCTGATACCCTAGTCCTTCACTAAACCCTAAACCCTAGTCCAAATTTCCCAAAGGTGAAGGTTCTCATTCATCATACAATACAAGTCGCATGATTCCAAGTTTCTGTCCAATTGAAACTTGCGTGATGAGAATCTTTCCTTATTTGGTAAATTTAGACACTACCACAAACGAAAGAATCAAATCCATGTTACAAAAATAGAAACATATAAACATCGATTTACACAAATGCCATTGCAAGGAAATATAAACAAGCTAAAAAGTCAAATTTTAATTTATTTAATAAAGGTGCAGAAAAAAATTTCGTTACAATGCAATTACATATAAAAACTATGCTATTAAAAATTTCTAAGAAATCTATCATAACTCGTAAGCAGTAGCTTAAAAATCCGATCATCGAATAAGCTAATCAAAATCCATCTTTTCACGATCAGATTTAGCATGCCATTTCATTTAAGCTTCCTTTAATCCTACAAAACATCAAAATGCGACCTTGTCACATCATGTATTAAGAATCTCCAAATATGAACTTAATAGAGTCACATAATTAACTTACCTGAAGCTGAACCATGCAATTTGATTCTACCATCTCTTAGAACTCTCTAGTAGTCAGTGCAGTTTCGCAACCAATGTCCCTTCATTTGGCAATAGAAAGATATGGACTCTTTCGGAATGGTAAACGGGACAATCTCAAACTTAGCCTTTCCCTTTCCCTTGGAAAGAGAAATCTTTTCTGGACTTCCAATGTTTCCATTGTCAATATCCATGGAAGTTTAGGAAGTAGATCTTCCAATCAAATTTGCATTACCAATGCGCCAAATCATTTTTGATTCAGCAACAATTAGCAAATATGTAAGATCGATAAGGGACATGTCCCGGTCTGTCATATAGTAGTCATTAACAAACTAACTATACGACTCGGGAAGTGACTGAAGAACCAAGTCAACAACTAACTTCCTCGATACAATGACTCCTAACATTTCCATCCTGTCAATGTGTGACTTCATCTCCAAGACATGTGCACACACAGACCTTCCAACTTGGTGTTTTCTAGCCAATAGGGCTTGAGTGACCTTGAACTTTTCAAGTCTTTGAACATGTAGGTTAGGTAGAATAATTGGAGGAAGTGGATGAAGTGAAGTATGATATTGTGGAATATCATCTTCATGTGGAAAGCCTTTTCCAACAGATTCGGCAAGACCATAGTTGTCTGATCTAGACATCTATAAAGGGAGAAATTCAAGTTAGTTGATTTAAGTCCTTAATATAACACCTAAAACAAAATATTAAGGCTAGGACCCAACACAATATTTTACAATTACGAAGAGGGATGCCTTAATCCAATTGTAAAATATTTGAAGGTAGGTAAATGACGATTTACCAATTTCCACCATGAAAAACGAAATAGATTATTAAGTTTTAATTGGGTTGAAATTCCTAGATCCTATGAGATTTATTGAACTTTTCAATGGCATGTTGAAATCTCGATTGTGCCCTTCAAGTTTGTGACTGGGATGTTGAAGATCACAAACAAGGTGTGAATAACCATGCAAGTTTACATGGTACACCCAATGTTACATATCACCTAATCAATGTGCCGATTAACCACACACGCTCCATTGATCTATGATTAACATCAAGCTACCCTTTGCCACACATTGTTAGTTCCAGATTACTGTGCCGGTTAACCACACACGCTCCACTAACAAATTAACAAGGTGAACAGTGAAATTTCATGGATTAGCACTATTTTCACATTTTCCTAAAGTAACTAAGATTTAGAATTTAATAAAAGTTTAGTTACTTTATTTTTTATCATTATAATTTTGATGAGGGAGAATTAATTTCCTATCCTACCCGTTTGGCTAACGACCCTCCGCCTGTCATGGAAGCGGTGAATGAGAGTGAACACCCATTAAACTGCCATTTTATAGGCAGTAACCTTATACACCGGCTTCGTGAATGAGGCCCACTAATGGTAAGACTGACTAGTCTTATTCGTTCTGCTATACTTTTCGTGAATGGGGTACGACACTTTGGTGTTATATTTTTTCTAAAAAAACCATTTAGACCACTTTTTGTTGCGTGGCGTAGCACAAGTGCAACATTTTCCCTCTCGCAACAGTTTGTTTTTTTGAAGACTTTAGACTACAAAACCTCTACGCGTGTTCTGCACATCGCAGTACTTTACTTTCCTCTTCAAACCTCGTCAACTTTCATTTTTTTCAAGTGATTTTTTAGAAATTTGGTATAACTTATTTTTTTTTAAACTTTGTTTTTTTTTAAAAAAACTTTGATTTTTTTAGCTTTGATTCTTTGTAAATTTTGATTTACGGATTTGATACAATTTCTTTTTATAGTTTCAACAATTTTTTGTAACATGATTTTTCTATTATTTATTATTTTTTTACCGTTTATGTTTATAATATTTTCAGTTTCGGTTGCATCTTGTTTAACATGTGTAATTCTTTTATAAACTTTGTAGACATTGTTTGCATTATTTTCTTATTTTTTTATTATTTTCTTTTTTTTTATTTTTTAAATTTTTATTTTTTCTAGAGTAAAACTGATAGCTTCTTGTACAACTTTTAAGATCCTTTTAGAAATTTTATATTTTTGTTTTTTACATGTTCTTTTTAGTATTCTTTCAAAGTTTTAATACTAGAATTATTAAAATTTTGGTGTTAAGAACTATTTTCATTTTATAAAATTATGAATTTCAGTTTATTGAAGCAGTCTGCAAATGTTCAAAAACAAACATGCTTCTTATTACAAGCTGCAATTGTTTGGTCCACCTCTTCTATTGTAGAAGGTTATAAAGGTGTTCTGTAGGCTTCATGAATTTGTCATTTCTAAAAAACAAACAACACCTTCCTCCCATAGAGAAGCTTTAATGGTGGTGCACCGATATAGGAGTGGTAGTTGTTGTTGTATGAAAACTTAACTAAGGGAATGCAGGAGTTACATTCTTGATTGTATCATATGTTTCAAAAGAAATTACATTATGATGATAAAATAAGTTTGAAGTTGATGCCTTAGCGACCCTTCCCCAAAAGCTGTTGTTACCTATATTACTGAATCCCTGAGAAATACAAGTAGTTTTGAAACAGTGTCAACAATTAAGTTGGTGAGTTCATGAGCATTTTTGTATAAGAATTTTATGCCTTTTTGTATAAAGTAACTGTGTTTGTATCTAGAAAATCCAATATTTTCCATAATGAATAGTAGTTTTAAAAGTTCCAAAAACTGGAATGCATAATTATTTTCCATACCTAAAATAGTGTAAGCAGATTTATATATGTATATATAATCACTAAGGCGTTTGATAGCCTCGTAAATCAAATGTTTTAATACTTCATGGGAGTTTTATAACCGTACTATTGACCAGACTGCCTGTTACAACGTTCTTCAGGCGTTGGAATGATATGACATTTGTCACCCTAGACCTGGTTGTCCAACTGTAGCTAACAGTTTAGGTGCGAAATGTCAATCCTGTATAGATCTATACACAAGTATCATGCTCTCTCTACAAGAGATTATGGTATATAATACAAGACTTAAAATGCGTACGTGAAAATACGTGAAGTCAAATGTCTCATAAAGTTTGTATCAAATAGAGTTACGTATGAAAAGTCTATTGTTCTTGTAAATGTAAGTATTTCCTTTCTATAGTGTTTATAAAGTGTAAAATATCATGACTATCTTATAAACTATACCTATTATAGTTTTCCAAAAATGTATTTCATTTGCATAATAAACCTTAGTGTATTATTAACTTTACATGTAAAGTATAACATTTTCAATAATTTTATTTTACATATTTAACATTTATACACAAAATATAGATAAAGTATTTGAAACTCTATGTAACGGTTTACATTTTATCATAATTCCCCCCCCTAAAATATAGTAAAAATGTGAAAATAAAGGGGTCTGAACTCACCTGGAAAGATTGATGATTTGAAGAAAACGAGACTTTTCTCGGGCAGTACTTCGACCGGAAAGTGGTATATTTCTCGGGAATCTCAGAGCTTCGGACCTTCGTCGGGACTTGGATACGTAACCGGGATGTCAAGATAGTCTCGAGGGGCTCGGAAGTGAAAAAGTGGGAGAGAAATGGTGTGAATTAGAAAATTGATCTGACACCCTCGCATCCTTCTTTATAGTGGTGGAGTCAGCCTCGTACGCTAGGCGTACTCCGAAGTACGTGGGGCGTACCTCGTCCGTAGCTCGTACGTTGGGCGTATCCTTGTATGAGAGGTGTACGTCATGCATGATGCCTTCCTCGGCTGCCAAACTTAATATGGGATGGGGGTAGAGGGGAATAGGGTAGACGTGGCCGATCCGAGGCCACGTATGGCGTACGTTGGGCGTACCCTCGTACGTCGGGCGTACCCCCCTTGGTTTGTGCCTCAATCTTCTAAAATGTGTAACTTTCGCATACGAGCTCCGTTTTTGACGTTCTTTATATCCACACGTAGGTGAGAATATAATCTACAACTTTCATTTAGACTTGTCTGTCTTTTTACCATTGTACTATTATTGTCGAGATCTTCAACTCTCGTTTAGGTTGTATCGGCTAAATATCGTTCAATCTCTATTTCGAGTTTTTAGTTGTCTACCGCTACTCCGAAACTTAGAAAAATCCTAACTTCTTCATACGAAGTCAGATTTGGACGTTCTTTTTATGTATGTTCACGGTTTAATGATATCTACGCCATTCTTTTAGATACTTAAGGCTAAAAATTATTTTATTGAAATTTTGTGTTTTACGCTTAATAGTGTTTTACCGGTTTTGCTGCGGATTTTCGATTGGTCATAAATTCTTTGTTAAAACTCGGAATAGTCTATTACTTTATGTATCCCAATTGAGACTTTTGAACATTTCATTTTTTATGCTATTTTTATTTATTTATTAGTTCAAAATATATTACAATACTTGACTTATTCATTACATTGACTTGAAATATCGTGTTGTCATAATATTCGGCTTTCCCGGGTGGTACATAATCTCGCAGTCATAATCGTTGACCATTTCAAGCCATCTACGTTATCTTATGTTTAGATTCGGATGATACATGAGATATCTCAAACTCTTGTGATCTGTGTATATAGTACACCGGACCCCATATAAATAATGTCACTAAATCTTGAGAGCAAACACCATTGCTCCCAACTCAAAATCATGAGTCCGATAACGAACCTCATGCGGCTTCAGATACCGAGAAACATAAGCAATAACCCTCCTCGCTGCATAAGAACTTCCCCCAAGCCGGTGATGGATTCATCACAAAATACCACAAAATCCTCAAAACCCTCAGGGAGGGTCAACACTGGGGCCTCACATAACTTCCACCACAAACTCTTGAATGCAACATGTTGCTCAGGGCCCCATCGGAAATCCATGCCCTTCCTCGTCAGATGAGTGAGGGTACAACAATATTGGATAAATCCTAAATACATCTATGATAATACATGGCTAATCCCAGAAAATTCTTAATGTCAGAGGCAGACTTCGGAACCTCCCACTACATAACCGCCTCGATCTTAGCCGGGTCGACCAAAATCTCATTCTCGTCAACGAGGTGACCCAAGAACTGCACCTCCCATAACCAAAACTCACACTTCGAGAACTTGATAAATATATTTTTCCACCTCAAAACTCCTAGAATCTCTCAAAGTTGCTCCTCATGCTGCTCCCTGGTCTTGGAAGAGACCAGGATATCATCAATGAAAATAATGACTGAACGATCGAGCATCGACCTGCATAGTCGATTCATCAAATCCATGAATGTTGTTAGGGCATTGGTGAGCCCAAACGACATTACCACGAACTCATAATGACCATAACGATTCTAAAACGTGGTCTTATCCATGTCCTCCTCTATGTAACGGCCGTAGATCCGGGCTAGTCAATTTAGAGGCAATCAGTGTCAAAAATGACTTTCTGGCAAAATATTATTTAGAATAAATAGTCTTAACAAAGTTGTAGAATAAGTCTCAAGGTTTCCGTACATATAAAGAACGCCGAAATCCGAGTTATAACGAAGAAGTTTTGGCCCGTCGAAGTTTTACGGCAAAGCCGGCTCGACACCAGGAAGCGTAAATAATGAATTTACGATAGATAAATTTTTAGCCTTAGTAATCTAAACAAAAGTCATAGTATATATTAAACCGAGAGCATCCATAAAAAGAACGCCCGAATTTGACTTCGTATGAGGAAGTTATGAATTTTCTAAGATTCGGCTTAGCAGTGCACGACCTGAAACTCAAATTTTAGTTCGAGCGGTTTTTGGCTTACGAAAACAATAAAAAGACAGACGAAAACAGAGTCCGTACGAAGGAGTTACGAATTCTCCGCAGTCATTTAACAATCTAGTCTCCTCCTACTGTTAAACTTAAGATCGGTCTAGAACTAGCCGACGGACTCTAAATGAAAGTTGTAGATCTTGTTTTTACCTACGCGTGAAGAAAACGAACGTTGAAAACGGACTTCGTATGTGAAAGTTATAAATTTTTGAAAATCGGCTGATTTCCTCCTTGTGTGCGTCGCCACGTGTCAGCACCAGGCGAAGCCTTGGAGCCTACGCAACACCACGACATGGTGAAGCTCCAGGAGCACTATAAATAGAGGTGTTGGGGAAACCCTCAACCTCACACCTTCACCCCTTCTTTCTCTCTCTAGAAACTCTCTCTAAACCTCCCAAAACCCCCCAAAAAGGCTAGGGAACCCCCTAGGACGACGCGGAAGCCCCGGAGCGCCTGACGACTCCGAAAAGAAGAGCCTTCGGCTCAAAAACTCTGCTCTGGCGGAGCCCGGTTTCCAAGGAAACCCGCTGTAAGTGAACTATACGTACCCTACCTCTAGTATAACTTATGTTTTAATATAGTAGCGTTATTAGGAACTTATAATAATTATTTAGGCTATTATTATGGGTTATTTAAGCATCGTTATAATATCTTTTTAACCACTCGCGGTACGGGGTTCCGGTTTGGAGGGCCGCTTGGGTTGCTGGATTCAGAAGTGCTTTTATGCCGAAAGGATCCTGCCATCCGGTGTTCCATATCTGGCCCCGTCTGTATATAGCAGGTGAAAAGTATTGTGTCGTGCTTATATAATAATAATAGTTAGACTATTAATTAGTCGTGGTTAACGTCAGACTAAACCCTAGTGGTTTTTATGCTACGTTTTGTCGAGGGAAAATTGTTTAAGTGTAACGAAGCGCTGTCCGAGTGCCGAGTCACCACCTAATCAGGTAAGTGCATAATTACTTTCATCTTACACATAGGTATGAAGTATTTTATATAAATTACATGCTATGTGTGCATATTATCTGAAAACTTGTTGTCTATGTTGGATGAATGATTTTATACATGTTTTAAATGATTTAAATTGTATATTCATTTTATATCTACAAATATTTCGGGATAAAACATGGGTAGATGAAATAGTTGGTGTGTGATGAAATAAAATGATGAGAGATAGGTGATCATAGGAAGGTGAGGATAATTAGGTGAGGATAGATAGATGATGATGAAACGGTGATGTAGGATAAAAGATACTATAAATTCGTCCGACAATTTGGAGATATAGTCATCTACGAGAGTATAGATGGCGACCATGGACTATCCTAGACAACCCCATGGAAACACCAGCAGGCCCATGACCAGCAGACGATGGACTATTCTAGACAACCCCATGGCGACCATGGACGAGTTCAGGCGATGTTATAACTACGTATTCATGTAATAATACTCTAACCCCTTACTATGAATTACGAGTTCAGGCGATGTTGTAACTATGTATTCATGCGATGATGCCATAACCCTTGTTGGGCACGTATTGAGGGAGTAATCGCTGAATCAATACTGTATATGTGATGTAGGCGATGATCCTTAGGGTGAGTCAATAGGAACAAAGAGATAAGGAGATGCGAGGTAAATATGATGTATGAGACGACCCTTAGGATAAATCCTTAGGGAAGGTACTTAGGAATAAAGAAGATAATGGGGATGGGTAATTGGGTTAATTGTTTGATGATTATACATAATACTTATATTTTGGTGGGTTGAAAACCCTATGTACTCACTAGGTTTCCCAACCTGACCCACTCAATTTACTTGTATCACAAGTGACGAGGTGAAGTTACATTACACTAAGAGATTAAGGAGATATAGATCACTAGTGTAAATGAATGTAAGTTCAGTTTATGCTTATGTTTCTATATTGACGATGACATCCCAAATTTTTTAAAATGAATAAAAATAAACTTCTTCGGAAATGTTTTGAAAATGAAATTATCATGTATTTTTCTGGGAACAAATTCCACAAAGTTTTTATTAAAAGAGATACACTGAATTTTATAAAGCATAAACAAAATCAGTCTTTTCTGGCCATGAAAATGAGGATGTCACAGTTGGTATCAGAGCATTAGTTTAATCGAACTAGGAATATGGATTTATTTCTAGACATAAACATAGAATGCTAAGCAATGATTGTGAGGAGTGTGTCTAATAAAATTTAGGTAATACACCTAAATAGACACAAGCATTAGCTTAATTAGGGAAAATTCCTAACGTGCTTTTTATGTGGTAAATGATTTATGATGTTTTATGATGCTAAATGTCTGAACGGATCTATGGTCTGGTTTCAACCGGATTTGGGAAATTTTATGTGTTCAGATTTCTAAACGTTTAATTACAGTATTAGAACTGGCATATAATTTTTCGAAGTAAATAAAATCCTTCCTATCTTAATTCTCGTCGTTTCGCACTGAACGTATGAATTTGTGTATAGATTGAAATGGCAAGAACCCGAAATGGAGTTGGGAATGCAAATGGAAATGGGAACCAACAGCCCCCAGTGATTGAGCAAATACCTGTAGTAGTAGATGTTGCACCTGAGCCGGTCACCATGGCTGGAGTACAAGCCATGATTCGGGCTATGTTAACTGAACAAAGGGAGGAAATGAGGCAGATGTTGCATGAAAATAGGGACGAACCTACCATGCCCATCGAGCAAACCGAGCCGATTCCTGAGCAATCGGAGGAAGGGAACTAGAGCCGCCAAGTGAGTCAAGTAGGGACTCAAGGTGAACGAATGAATGGCCCGGAAAGGGGAAACGACAAGGATGGGCGAAGGTACAAGAACTTCTTAAGTGCAACACCACCAAGTCTCTCAGGAAGCCCGAAGCCTGTGGAAATTATGGGCTGGATCTCCGAGATGGTGATGGTGTGTGAGAGTTGCGACTGTAGCAACAAGCAGAAAACTGTCTTTGCGGTCAGATAACTAAAGACCAGAGTCTTGAGCTGGTGGAAGCTATTGGAAGATACGATGCCCAAGGGAGAAACAAGCAAGATGTCTTGGGAAGATTTCTGGAGAAACTGAAAATGCAGTACTACTCTGAGCAGGATCCACTAGAGATCAACAACGAGTTTCAGAACCTAAAGAAAGGAAAAATGAGCGTCATCGAGTACGCTGCAAGTTTTACGGAGAAGATGAAGCTTGTTCCTTACCTAGTTCCAACGGAACTTTCCAAAGTCAACAGGTTTGCCAATGGATTACCAGCATACTTTGGTCCAATGGTCAAACAAGCAACCACTTTGAAAGCTGCCATCTGGGCAGCCAAGAATGTTGAGACCCAAATAAGGGAAAAGGGTCTGGAGAAAGCTGAAGTTGGTGAAAAGAGGAAGTTTGAAGGATCCTCAAGACCCGATAATAAGGGAAAGTTCTCAAAGTCTAACCTGGAGGACCAAAGGAATGGAGCCAAGTAGTGTGAGAAGTGCAAGAAGAAGCACTTCGGAAGATGCAATGGAGAAGTGACATGCTATATGTGTGGTAGGACCGGTCACTATTCCATAGATTGTACATTCGACAGCAAGAAGTGCTACGAATGTGGAAGTGATGAGCATATTTCAAAGAATTGTCCAAAGAAAAACAAAGCAACAAGACCAAATGCACCGCCAAAACCAAGGGCATTCCACATGATCCTCGATGAAGCATACAACAACGCGAGGAATCAAGGATGAGGACTTCTTACCCGAAGATTGAGTTATGCAGTAGCCATAGTTTCGTATGATGTAGCCTAGTAGAGGCATAGTCTAGGGTAAACTTGAACACCGATGTAATCGTTTCAAGAAATAATATAAGACCGTAGTTTTGCTATCTGATGTGCTAAGTTGTTATGTGATTTTCTTGTATGGTGACTTGGAAAATTGCTAGATAATACTTGGGACGAGTATGAGTAGGTGTGAATGGTAGTAGAGGCCTATACTACCGGAAGCACAAGACACACACATGGATCAGGAAAGTCACAAGGTTACCAAGAAGCTACTAATTAATTTCGTTTTATTCAAGTATGTCGTTACCATTGTTTCGGTAATGACTAAGAATATTGTTGTTATGCCGACTCTAGTGGTCATATCACATTGAGTCCGACTACGATGAGTATGTCACATGGTTCAAAGAACCAAGTTCGATGTAGCATCTGATTTAAGCTAAAAGATTGAAATCAAAGCGATCAATAGAAGTATCGTGATTGTTGCTAAAGAGGCTTGCAGCTAGAGATGGTAAATTTTAAGATGTGATTATGTCACATTAGAACATGAAGGATGGTATAGTCTGTTCTGGAATTTAACTCTAAGAGATTTGCGTTTAAGCACACGATGAGAGGTCATTAGAATATGACACATCGGTACGTTGTAATAATAAAGGAGCTTATATTAAGTTTGCTAAGAAGAAGAAGGAGTCTCCATCAAGGATCGAGATTGTGACTCGAATGTCATAGTTTGGAGTCTAATGAGCAGGTGCAAGTTCGAGCACCGCTTGCAGTCAAGGAGTCCGAGAGTTAGATACTCATTTGAAGCAACATACAAGATACAATTATTACCTAGGATGAAGAGATAACGTATGGAATCATTATACAACCCTATTTCGTTGATGATTTTGGGACGTAATCATCCTAAGGGGGAGATAATTGTAACGACCGTAGATCCGGGCTAGTCAATTTAGAGGCAATAAGTGTCGAAAACGACTTTTTGGCAAAAGATTATTTAGAATAAATAGTCTTAACAAAGCTGTGGAGCAAGTCTCAAGGTTTCCGTACATATAAAGAACGCCGAAATCCGAGTTATAACGAAGAAGTTATAGCCCGTCGAAGTTTTACGGCAAAACCGACACGACACCGAGAAGCGTAAATAGTGAATTTACGATAGAGAAATTTTTAGCCTTAGTAATCTAAACAAAAGTCATAGTATATATTAAACAGAGAGCGTCCATAAAAAGAACGCCCAAATTTGACTTCGTATGAGGAAGTTATGGATTTTCTAAGATTTGGCTTAGCAGTGCACGACCCAAAACTCGAATTTTAGTTCAAGCGGTTTTTGGCTTACGCGACCTAAATAAGAGTTGAAGATCTCCTTAATAGGAAGTCAACATAAAAAGACAGACGAAAATGGAGTCCGTATGAAGGAGTTACAAATTCTCCACGGTTATTTAACAGTTTATTCTCCTCCTACTATTAAATTTAAGATCGGTCGAGAACTAGCGAACGAAATCTAAATGAAAGTTGTAAATCTTGTTTTTACCTATGCGTGGAGAGAAAGAACATCGAAAACGGAGTTTGTATGTAAAAGTTATGAATTTTTGAAAATCGGCTGATTTCCACCCTATGTGTCGCCACGTGTTAGCACCAGGCGAAGCCTTGGAGCCTACGCAACACCACGACATGGTGAAGATCACCACGACGTGGTGACGCTCCAGGAGCACTATAAAGAGAGGTGCCGGGACAACCGTCAACCTCACACCTTCACCCCTTCTTTCTCTCTCTAGAAACTCTCTCAAAGCCCCCCCCCCCCCCCCAGGAAGCCTAGGGAACCCCCTAGCACGAGGCGGAAGCCCCAGAGCGCCTGACGGATCCGAAAAGAAGAGCCTTCGGCTCAGAAACTCTGCTCCGACGATGCCCGGTTTCCAAGTAAACCCGCTGTAAGTGAACTACACCTACCCTACCTCTAGTATAGCTTATGTTTTAATATAGTATCGTTACTAGGAACTTATAATAATTATTTAGGCTATTATTATGGGTTATTTAAGCGTCGTTATAATATCTTTCTAACCACTCGCGGTATGGGGGTTCTGGTTTGGAGGGCCTCTTGGGTTGCTGGATTCAAAAGTGCTTGTATGCCGAAATGATCCTGCCTTCCGGTGTTCCACGTCTGGCCTCGTCTGTATATAGTGGGTGAAAAGTATTATGTCGCGCTTATATAATAAAAATAATAGTTAGACTATTAATTAGTCCTGGTTAACGTCAGCCTAAACCCTAGTGGTTTTTATGCTAGGTTTTGTCGAGGGAAAATTGTTTTAAGAGTAACGAAGCGTTGTCCGAGTGCCGAGTCACCACCTAATCAGGTGAGTGCATAGTTACGTTCATCTTACACATAGATATGAAGTATTTTATATAAATTACGTGCTATGTGTGCATATTATCTGAATAGTTGTTGTCTATGCTGGATGAATGATTTATACATGTTTTAAAGGATTTAAGCTGTATTTTTATTTTATATCTACAAATATTTTGGGATAAAACATGGGTAGATGAAATAGTTGGTGTGTGATGAAATAAAATGATGTGAGATAGTTGATGATAGGAAGGTGAGGATAGATAGGTGATGATGAATCGGTGATGTAGGATAAAAGATACTATAACTTTTTCCGACAATTTGGAGATGTAGACATCTACGAAAGTTTAGATGGTGACCATGGACTATTCTAGACAACCCCATGGAAACACCAGTAGGCCCATAACCTATAGGAGACGAATTACGAATTCAGGCGATGTTGTAACTACGTATTCTTGCGATGATACTCTAACCCCTTACTATGAATTACAAGTTCAGGCGATGTTGTAACTAAGTATTAATGTGATGATGCCCTAACCCTTGTTGGGCACGTATTAAGGGAGTAATCCCTGAATCAATATTGTATATGCGATGTAGGCGATGTTCCTTAGGGTGAGTCCTTAGGAGCAAACATATAAGGAGATGCGAGGAAAATATGATGTATGAGACGACCCTTAGGATAAATCCTTAAGGAAGGTACTTAGGAATAAAGAAGATAATGGGGATGGGTAATTTGGTTAATTGTTTGATGATTATACATAATACTTATATTTTGGTGGGTTGAAAACCCTATGTACTCACCAGGTTTCCCAACCTGACCCACTCAGTTTACTTGTATCACAAGTGACGAGGTGAAGTTACATTACACTAAGAGATTAAGGACATATAGATCACTAGTATAAATGAATGTAAGTTCTGTTTATGTTTATGTTTCTATATTGACGATGACATCCCAAATTTTTTAAAATGAATAAAAATACATTTCTTCAGAAATGTTTTGAAAATGAAATTATCTTGTTTTTTTCTGGGAACAAATTCTGCAACGTTTTTATTAAAAGAGATACTCTGATTTTTATAAAGCATAAACAAAATCGGTCTTTTCTGGCCGTGAAAATGGGGATGTCATAGTTGGTATATGAGCATTAGTTTAAGCGAACTAGGAATATGGATTTATTTCTAGACTTAAACTTAGAATGCTAAGCAATGATTGTGAGGAGTGTGTCGAACAAAATTTAGGTAATACACATGAATAGACACAAGCATTAGCTTATTTAGGGAAAATTCCTAACGTGCTTTTTATGTGGTAAATGATTTATGATGTTTTATGATGCTAAATGTATGAACAGATCTATGGTCTGTTGTCAACCGGATTTGGGAAATTTTATGTGTTCAGATTTCTAAACGTTTAATTACGGTATTAGAACTGGCATATAATTTTTCGAAGTAATAGGGAGATTTACACTTCGATGGTAAATAAAATCCTTCCTATCTTAATTCTCGTCGTCTCGCACTGAACGTATGAATTTGTGTATAGATTGAAATGGCAAGAACCCGAAATGGAGTCGGGAATGCAAATGGAAATGGGAACCAACAGCCCCCAGTGATTGAGCAAATACCTGTAGTAGTAGATGTTGCACCTGAGCCGGTCACCATGGCTGGAGTACAAGCCATGATCCGGGCTATGTTAGCTGAACAAAGGGAGGAAATGAGGCAGATGTTGCATGAAAATAGGGACGAACCTACCATGCCCATCGAGCAAACCGAGCCGATTCCTGAGCAATCGGAGGAAGGGAACTAGAGCCGCCAAGTGAGTCAAGTAGGGACTCAAGGTGAACGAATGAATGGCCCGGAAAGGGGAAACGACAAGGATGGGCGAAGGTACAATATCTTAAGTGCAAGACCACCAAGTCTCTCAGGAAGCCCGAAGTGTGTGGAAATTATGGGCTGGATCTCCGAGATGGTGATGGTGTGTGAGAGTTGCGACTGTAGCAACAAGCAGAAAACTGTCTTTGCGGTCAGACAACTAAAGACCGGAGTCTTGAGCTGGTGGAAGCTATTGGAAGATACGATGCCCAAGGGAGAAACAAGCAAGATGTCTTGGGAAGATTTCTGGAGCAACTGAAAATGCAGTACTACTCTGAGCAGGATCCACTAGAGATCAACAACGAGTTTCAGAACCTAAAGAAAGGAAAAATGAGCGTCACCGAGTACGCTGCAAGTTTTACGGAGAAGATGAAGCTTGTTCCTTACCTAGTTCCAACGGAACTTTCCAAAGTCAACAGGTTTGCCAATGGATTACCAGCATACTTTGGTCCAATGGTCAAACAAGATACCACTTTGAAAGCTGCCATCTGGGCAGCCAAGAATGTTGAGACCCAAATAAGGGAAAAGGGTCTGGAGAAAGCTGAAGTTGGTGAAAAGAGGAAGTTTGAAGGATCCTCAAGACCCGATAATAAGGGAAAGATCTCAAAGTCTAACCTGGAGGACCAAAGGAATGGAGCCAAGTGGTGTGAGAAGTGCAAGAAGAAGCACTTCGGAAGATGCAATGGAGAAGTGACATGCTATAAGTGTGGTAGGACCGGTCACTATTCCATAGATTGTACATTCGATAGCAAGAAGTGCGACGAATGTGGAAGTGATGAGCATATTTCAAAGAACTGTCTAAAGAAAAACGAATCAGCAAGACCAAATGCACCGCCAAAACCAAGGGCATTCCACATGATCTTTGATGAAGCAAACAACAACGCGAGGAATCAAGGATGAGGACTTCTTACCCGAAGATTGAGTTATGAAGTAGCCATAGTTTCGTATGATGTAGCCTAGTAGAGGCATAGTCTAGGGTAAACTTGAACACCGATGTAATCGTTTCATGAAATAATATAAGACCTTAGTTTTGCTATCTGATGTGTTAAGTTGTTATGGGATTTTCTTGTATGGTGATTTGGAAAATTGCTAGATAATACTTGGGATGAGCATGAGTAGGTGTGAATGGTAGTAGAGGCCTATACTATCGGAAGCACGGGACTCACACTTGGATCAGGAAAGTCACAAGGTTACCAAGAAGCTACTAATTAATTTAGTTTTATTCAAGTATGTCGTTACCATTGTTTCGGTAATGACTAAGAATATTGTTGTTATTCCGACCCTAGTGGTCATATCACATTGAGTCCGACAACGATGAATATGCCACATGGTTCAGAGAACCAAATCCGATGTAGCATCTGACTTAATCTAAAAGATTGAAATCAAAGCGATCAATAAAAGTATCGTGATTGTCGCTAAAGAGGCTTGCAGCTAGAGATGCTAAGTTTTAAGATGTGATTATGTCACATTAGAACATGAAGGATGGTATAGTCTGTTCTGGAATTTAACTCTAAGAGATTTGAGTTTAAGCACACGATGAGAGGTCATTAGAATATGACACATCGGTATGTTGTAATAATAGAGGAGCTTATATTAATTTTGCTAAGAAGAAGTAGGAGTCTCCATCGAGGATCGAGATCGTGACTCGAATGTCATAGTTTGGAGTCTAATGTGCAGGTGCAAGTTCGAGCACCGCTTGCAGTCAAGGAGTCCGAGAGTTAGATACTCGTTTGAAGCAACATAGAAGATACAATTATTACGTAGGATGAAGAGATAACATATGGAATCATTATACAACCCTGTTTCGTTGATGATTCCGGGACGTAATCATCTAAGGGGGAGATAATTGTAACGACCGTAGATCCGGGCTAGTCAATTTAGAGACAATAACTGTCGAAAACGACATTTTGGCAAAAGATTATTTAGAATAAATAGTCTTAAAAAAGTTGTAGAATAAGTCTCAAGGTTTCCGTACATATAAAGAACGTCGAAATCCGAGTTATAACGAAGAAGTTTTGGCCCGTCAAAGTTTTACGGCAAAACCGACACGACACCGGGAAGCGTAAATAATGAATTTACGATAGATAAATTTTTAGCCTTAGTAATCTAAACAAAATTCATAGTATATACTAAACCGAGGGCATCCATAAAAAGAACGCCCGAATTTGACTTCGTATGAGGAAGTTATAGATTTTCTAAGATTTAGCTTAGTAGTGCACGACCCGAAACTCGAATTTTAGTTCGAGCGGTTTTTGGCTTACGCGACCTAAATGAGAGTTGAAGATCTCCTTAATAGGAAGTCAACATAAAAAGACAGACGGAAATGGAGTCCGTATGAAGGAGTTACAAATTCTCCACGGTTATTTAACAGTTTATTCTCCTCCTACTATTAAATTTAAGATCGGTCGAGAACTAGCGGACGAAATCTAAATGAAAGTTGTAAATCTTGTTTTTACCTACGCGTGGAGGAAAAGAACATCAAAAATAGAGTCCGTATGTCAAAGTTATGAATTTTTGAAAATCGGCTGATTTCCACCCTGTGTGCGTCGCCACGTGTTAGCACCAGGCGAAGCCGTGGAGCCTATGTAACACCACGACGTGGTGAAGGTCACCACGACGTGGTGACGCTCCAGGAGCACTATAAATACAGGTGTCGGGACAACCCTCAACATCACACCTTCACCCCTTCTTTCTCTCTCTAAAAACTCTCTCTAAACCCCCCAAAACCCCCCAGAAAGCCTAGGGAACCCCTAGTACGTGGCGGAAGCCGCGGAGCACCTGACGGCTCCAAAAAGAAGAGCCTTTGGCTTAGAAACTCTGCTCCGACGGTGCCCGGTTTCCAAGGAAACCCGCTGTAAGTGAACTATACCTACCCTACCTCTATTATAGCTTATGTTTTAATATAGTATCGTTATTAGGAACTTATAATAATTATTTAGGCTATTATTATAGGTTATTTAAGCGTCGTTATAATATCTTTCTAACCACTCGCAGTATGGGGGTTCTGGTTTGGAGGGCCGCTTGAGTTGTTGGATTCAGAAGTGCTTTTATGCCGAAATGATCCTGCCCTCCGGTGTTCCATGTCTGGCCTCGTCTGTATATAGTGGGTGAAAAGTATTGTGTCGCGCTTATATAATAATAATAATAGTTAGACTATTAATTAGTCGTGGTTAACGTCAGACTAAACCCTAGTGGTTTTTATGCTAGGTTTTGTCGAGGGAAAATTGTTTTAAGAGCAACAAAGCGTTGTCCGAGTGCCGAGTCACCACCTAATCAGGTGAGTGCATAGTTACTTTCATCTTACACATAGATATGAAGTATTTTATATAAATTACGTGCTATGTGTGCATATTATCTGAATACTTGTTGTCTATGTTCGATGAATGATTTTATACATGTTTTAAATGATTTAAACTATATTTTTATTTTATATCTACAAATATTTTGGGATAAAACATGGGTAGATGAAATAGTTGGTGTGTGATGAAACAAAATGATGAGAGATAGGTGATGATAGGAAGGTGAGGATAGATAGGTGATGATGAATCGGTGATGTAGGATAAAAGATACTATAACTTTGTCCGACAATTTGGAGATGTAGTCATCTACGACAGTATAGATGGCGACCATGGACTATTCTAGACAACCCAATGGAAACACCAGTAGGCCCATAACCTATAGGTGATGAATTACGAGTTCAGGCGATGTTGTAACTACGTATTCTTGCGATGATACTCTAACCCCTTACTATGAGTTACGAGTTCAGGCGATGTTGTAACCACATATTCATGCGATGATGCCCTAACCCTTATTGGGCACGTATTTAGGGAGTAATCCCTTAATCAATACTGTATATGTGATGTAGGCGATGATCCTTAGGGAGATGCTATTTAAGGTGATGAGAGGTAAATATGATGTATTACCGTCAACTTGTTTAATTCTGGGTAATCTATATACATGCAATGTGACCCATCCTTCTTCTTCACAAACAAGATTTGTGCTCCCCAAGGCGAACTGCTTGGTTTGAAAAATTGCTTTCTCAGCAGCTCCTGAAGCTGAGAGGACAACTCCTACTTCTCCGGTGGTGCCAAACAGTACGCCGCCTAAGTAATCGGGGCCACTCCGGGGACCAAATCGATCCTGAACTCCACCTGCCTCCCAGGAGGAATACCGGGTAATTCCCCTAGAAAAACATCAGGGAACTCCCTAACTATAGGCACATCCAAAACTGAAACCTCCTTCCCGGCCCAAGTGTCAACTACATACGTGAGATAACCCATACACCCATGTTGTAGATACTTATGATCCCTAGAAACAGAACAAAAGGTTGATCCAATCCTGCTACCCTATCTATAAATAACTAGTTCTCTTGTAACGCCCTATTTCAAATCGTTCCCATTGTAGGATGGTGAGCAAGGAGTGGATATTAGCTGAGTTAGAACCTTTGAAGAATCGATTTTGGGCATCATTTGGAGGTGGGTGATGTAGTTTGGATGATCCAATTACCCGGTTTTTGTTTTGGAGCCCAAATGTATCGGTAAAGGCGTTAGTTCGGGCCTTTTATGAATTTTGGGATTTAGTTCTGTTGATTTTCAGGCTAAATAAAGTTTATAGAAGTGTAGGTCTTCTCGTTACCTTTCAGTGGATATAAAGAACGTCAAAATCAGAGTTATAATGAAGAAGTTATGGCCATTTGAAGTTAGAGGGGTTTTTGGGTCAAACTGGGTATGCATGGCGTACCAAGTAAGAACACATGGTGTTCAAAGGAAAATGGATGCGGGTGCATATGGGAACACCTTTCATTCCCCAAGGGAATGCGCTATGTTCTTCTGGGCAGACTAAACCCTAATTTTCGGGTCTTGAAGACTATTTAAACACCTTAACTCACCTCCAGCCCTCATTTCCTTCATCCTCCATCCTATCTAACCCAAAAAACGAAACCCTAAGCCTCTTGCATGCATTTTGAGATTACCATTAGCATCTTGGTGTTACTTGGATGAATTTGAATAAGAAAGTGTTTAGAGAAGTAGAAAGGGTTTGAAGAGAGCTTGTAGATCTAGAGGTTTTACATCATTTCCAGCCTATTGAAGGTATAAAGTTCTTATATTGGTGCTTCTACATCATAGATCTAGGTCCTCATTGATATTGTTCCTTTTTTTGGTCCCATGGTCAAACGTGTTGGGTTTTGAGCAATCTAACACTTCCTAAGTGTGCATGCAACCCTAACAAACCTTGGATCTATGTTTGTCTAAATACATGCAAAATAATAATTTTCCAAGGTTCATAACATATCTAACATGGCATGGGGTACTTTTAAACATAAAAGAATTAGATGAGATTACATACCTTTTTGATGAGCTTGATTCTTAAGGAGTTTGAGGGCCAAGCACCAATAGTGTGAATGCCTCAAATGGAATCACAAATCACCACAAACACTTGGAAAACTTTGAGACAGTGTATACACACATAGGAATCGGCCACACCTAAGTCTCACACAACTAGTGCCACTAGTGGCTATTTCATACAACATAAGCATGCTTATATAGTGTACATGATTAGGATGAAAGCCTAATAACCCATGACTTTTCCTTTCCCAAGGATCCATGGGTTAAAAGCTCCATGGATCATCCATGGACTTCCATATAAGCCTAGCCCATTAACAAATGAGTGTTAGCCCACACTATATAAAACCAATAGCCCACAATCTAATTAGTCTTCCTTTTAATCTCTAAATTAATTCATAATTAATTTAAGACTAAGACTAATTAAATAACATGACTTCATATTAATATATTATAACTTATAATATATTAATAAACATATGTGTATAACTCTCATAAAATTATCCATAAATAGTTTGGGTGAAATGCAACCCAAATGGACCATGCCGGGTCGGGTCAAGTATATACCAAATAAGTTATGGACTTAGACACCTTATCCAACAGTCTCCCACTTGGATAAGTCTAATAACTATATTTGCGTATGTTACTTCAGGAACCAACCATCAATCGTAGCTCTCGAAAACTCTGTTGAACTATGAAGCGCCATTTTAGATAAGTGATCATATACTCCTCTGTTCTCATGATATCAGCCGGACAAATACATGGAACAACGTCGTACTTATTGTCCAGCAGTTTGTTTCCCGATTTTCGATTTGTTTGACAAAGAACTTAATCGAACACATCAATTTTAGTTCTGATCGGCCGGTACATAGGTCACAACAAAATCATCGAGGGGCCCAGATATCGCTTCTATTTCTAGAAGGAACAGCTAAACTTCGACTCATATGCTTGTTCTACTACTTGTTGAATTGTACACAAAGGCACATTTTATAACATCAAGTTACTGATGCGTTTATGGGCAATCAATGCACAACCAACTCATAGGTAACAACTCATATCTCTAGGTTTGAAGATTTATATGATATTACCGTCTCACGATCACTCGAGATAAATTCCATGAAGTGATACAACTGAGCGTAGGTTTATCCCAATACTCATAACTTATGAGCACTCATGAATGTTGTAGCAACCATTGCTATGACTAAACCCATTTAGCCATCTACAAACTCGATTCATGACAGTCTTGATTCATGCCTACTTCCAACATATGAACGACTGTGGAGTGTTTAAATAACTTAGTCATTCGGAAAGAATAACCTAGCTATTTTGGAAGTCAAAACATGCAAAGTGAAACACAATAATAATCGAATCCAATATGGTCTCAGAAACCTTTTGAATATAAATAGAACCACCTTTTATTTATCACCATATTGATTACACATTATTCATTGTATAATGTTTCAAACAATCAACTTAAGACTTGAATAAAAACAACAGTCGTCCCATGCTCCTAGCATGTACACTTTGTTTTTCTAAACAATAGTTATGCCATACTCCAAGTATGCACATTATGTTTGTTTATGATCCTTACATTGTGATGTAGATTAATTGAACATGATTCCAATGATACTCATTTCACAATCCCAAATCCTTATTGTAAATGTGAGAATCCCCGATTCCTATCATTTACCAAAAAAAACTGTTAGATTTTAAACTTTTATGCAATGTTCCTCTTGTAATGATTATGCACAAAGTCACCAAAACCTTGTCACCAGTCATTACAGAGTATTCCAAAGGAGATCAACTCTATGGAAACGAAGTCTCATATTCAAAGTACATTGCTTTGAACATACTTCTTGCATTAAGGTTTTATAATCTTACATAGATTGAATAACTTCCACCTATGGAGACATTTCTATAGTCCCATTTTGACTATCACTTCCGAACAAGAGTTACTTCTTTTCAGAATATGTCAATATGGTCCTTTCCGACAACTTACGTCATACTTCCAACTTTCCCTAAGCAACCAATCTTTGGTGAACCTCAGATTGTCCTCGACAATTGCTTAATCACTTTAGTCAGATCCAGTTCTAGACTTTTCCCTTCTCAATGCCTTAAGCATTTGGAAAATTTAGAAAAGATGAATATTATAGCACATGCAATCGATCCTATATCCGAAGCATATGAGACACTATTCATGATGTTTGACATAAAGACATGATACTAGACCAGTCTTTTGCTACAATATTTTTTAATTTTCCATGTTTTCAAAATTTAACTATGAAGAGGGATGTCGTAATCATAATCAAATTTTGAAAACGCAATATATATAGAATTTCTTCAAGTTGAACCATTCCAACATAAAATTCATATATATATATATATATATATATATATATATATATATATATATATATATATATATATATATATTCTTGACTAAAGATGATTAAAATCTCAATCTAAGCTTTAGAATTGAAACGAAGTATAATTTCCTCTCCCTTAATTATAGCAAGACAACTTTTCAACCCCTGCAACTTCACGAATTGAAACTTTGTTTTCTATAATTAACATTGCTAACTTGCAACACTAAACGTAATAATCATGCTCCCACTAACATGATGATTATCAGCATAACACTTATGCTCCCACTAGCTCTGACATATTTCCAGAAATCTGCTGGACTTCTGAAATTTAGATTCATACACCCTTTCTTAGATAGCTCACATGTGTGTCTAAAGAATTTTCAGAACTATGAAAAGGGATACCGTAATCATAGTCTTAATTGTTTAGGCATTTGCCATTTCTCACAAGTCCATGTTAGTGTGCCGGTTAACCACACGCGCTCCACTAACGACTTTTGAAAATGCAAATAACACAATTGATATCTACGTAAAATCTACTTAGTGAAAGCGTTTCCTCACCATCATTTTCATGAATCGGAGAGAAACCTTATGACACTTAGATTTTATAGTGTATGAGTTCCTATCCATGTGAATTTGTCAAAACCATAATCACAAGATAAGGTTAGTGACAAATTCAGCCTTATATGGATTAAACTTGTTCAATCTTAGTTTCTTGTCACCTTGGTAGCACAAGGCCCACCAATGCTTCCAAGTTGAACTCTGATAACTCACATGCAAATTCAACTTATTTGAAGTAGGTACAGAAATAAGAATTATGTCAACACGATAGGTTGCAAACCTTAAGTTGTGTGCTAGTGATAAATTACAAGTTTTACTCTTGATTAACTCTTGAAACTCTTTCAGGATCTTTAAGGCTCCCACTGTCCCCTTGACATATAAGTTTCCACAGTCAAGAACCATACCTTGACAAAACAAATATTGAAGGGATAGTGCGGATTCTTATCAAGACTAACACTTCACACAATTGGTCTTAGTTGATCTTTGTCTCATCCAAGACATCACAACTTACCAATCTCAAATGTACAAGGGTAGAAACATTTTACACTACATTTGATAAGTGTTTTAAACCTTACTTTATGTCACTAAATGTTACAATCTTGGAGTATGACTCTAATAATTGTTTTGGAACGAAGTATGACTCATCTTCTCGATCTTAACCAATCCAACAATTCATGACCTCTCTTCTTAGCCATAACAATGCACTAAGACGTCCTTAGAGTATGAATTTGTGATATGGTTTCATAATCATTAAGATGATCATGAAATACGATACTAAAGTACTCTCCCATCCTTTCAGATTCGAGAAACTTTTATCTTTCTGCCTAATTTGATTCTTCTCATTTGTTTTGTCATACATTGTAACCTTTCTAATGTTACAGAATTATACTTAACCTTATAAGTATAATCATATTTACTAATCTTTAGTAAATCTTGATAAATCAATCTTTGTGGTGGACCTTGACCAGCGCACACCCAGTGTACCTAATTCCTTAGTCCTTCAATTGACTCACATATACATGTAATCAAAGAATTAGTCTTAATTTTCAAAGATGAAAATTCTCATTCATCATACAATACAACTTGTATGATTCCAAGTTTTTGTCCAACTGAAACTTGGGTGATGAAAAACTTTCTTCATTTGGTAAATTCAGACACTACCACAAATCAAATCCACTTTCCAATATTGCTATTACTGGAAACATATAAGTAACAATTTTCCACAGATGCCATTGTAAGGATATTTTTAAAATAAATAAAATTAAAACCCTTTTTTTCTTTTATTTTAAAACTTTGCGGAAACTTATCCTTATAATCCACATGAAAACCTTGTTGTTATCTATTCATAAGCAATATATTATAACTCTTAAGCAACAGCTCAAAATTCTGATTGCCGAACCATGCGATCGAAACCCACTTTGCAATCAGAATCAACATATACTTACTTTAAGCTTCCTATCTTTTCTTTGATTCTTAAAAACATCAGCATGTGACCCATTCACATTATGTAATAAGAATCTCCAAATAGGAACTTAATAGAGTTAGACAGTGGACTTTACCCGAAGTAGAGTCAAACCTCTTGACTTGATCAACCTTATGACCTTTCAGGTGAATAGGGCAGCTTCACAACCAATGCATCTTCCTTTGGCAACATAACACATGGACCCTTTGGTAATGGCACATGAGGCTATCTCAGAATTTTCCTTTCTCTTTACTATTTGGTCAACCGAGTTGACTATAGCCGATCCCTTTCCATTGGGAAGAGAAATCCTTTTCTAGATATCCAATGCTACCATTGTCAATGTCCATGTAGACTTGGGAAGTTGTTCTTTTAATCAAATTTGCTTTACCGGTGTTCCGAATCATTGTTGATTCCACAACACCAAGCAAAACGATAACATCATTAAGGGTCATGTCATAGTCTGCCTCATAGTAGTCCCAAAGAGACTCACTATGTTACTAAGAAAGTGATTGAACATCCAACTTTCACGAGACTTTGACACCCAACTCTCCTGGCTTGTCAATATGTGACTTTACCTTCAAGATGTGAGCACACATAGACTATGCTTGCCAATAGGGATTGAGTGACTTTAAACTTTTCAAGAACTTGTGGGTGAGGGAGAATAATCAGAGGAGGTGGAGGAAGTGAAGCATGATGTTGAGGGACACCATCTTCAAGAGATTTGGGAAGATCATAGTTGTCTGAACCAGACATCTATAATGGGAGAAAATCAAGTTAGTTGATTCAAAGTCCTTAATATAACACCCAATATGAAATATTAAGGCTAGGACCCAACACAATATTTTATAATTTGGAAGAGGGATGCTGTAATCCAAGCTATAAAATATTTGAAGGTAGGCGAATGACGATTCACCAATTTCCACCATGAAAAACGAAATAATTTATTAGGTTTTAATTGGATTTGAAATTCCTAGATCTTTTGAGATTCATTGAACTTTTCAATGGCATGTTTCAATCTCGAGTGTGCCCTCTCAAATTTTGTGACTGGGATGCCGAGGATCACAAAACAAGGTGTGAATAACCATACCAATTCACTTGGTACCCTTAATATTATCACCCAATCAATGTGTCGGTTAACCACACACGCTCCATTGATCTATGACAACATTAAGTCACCCTTCGTGATCCTTACTAGTCCAAGTTAGTGTGCCGGTTAACCACACACGCTCCACCAACGACTTGGTAAGGTACAAAGTGTGAATTCCATGGGCTAGCACCAAATTCACATTTTTCCTAAAGTAACTAAGATTGGGAATTAAATAAAACATTTAGTTACTTTATAATAATCATTATACTTTTAATGAGAATTTAAAGTCATTGTCCTACCCGTTCAGCTAACGACCCTCCACCGATCAAGCAAGCAGTGGGTGAGAGTGGACACCCATTAAGTTGACATTTAATAGGCAACAACCTTATACCCACCTTATAGACCGGCTTCGTGAATGAGGCCTACTAACGGTAAAACGACTTGTTCTTATACATATATATAATAATTAACCATTAATCTTATAATAGTATAAGGGTAGAATTTTAACTTTTAAAACTTCTAGGGTATGGAATTAAAGTTTGTGTGAGACTTTACAAATTCCAAAACTTGAGGGCAAGTTTTGAACAATTCATAAACTTTTGGATATTCATAACTTATGAGTTTTAATTAAGTGTTTAATACTTTTAATGAAGAGTCTCTTGGAAATCCATAACTTGAGGACAAGTTATGAAGTCCATAAAAGCATTTATTATAAAAACTCTTCTAAAGTATAACTTATGACTTCTTAAAATAACATTTAAAAGAAAAAAAAATTTGGAATTCCATAACTTGAGGACAAATTATGAATTCCATTAAAACATATTAAGATCAAGAATTAACTAACAAACAAGTTGCAAATAATTCCTATGATCTAACAAAACTCATATGAACATGAACATCCACATCAACAATTTCAAGAATCATATGAACACATATAAACTTGAAATTTTGATTATAACTTTGAAATTGGTCCACCATCATCATTACCACATCAAAAACAAGTTTTATATGATCAAAAAACTTTAAGGTAATGATTCTAGACCAATTCGAGCACCAAAACTCGAAGATATGTTGTCTGGGGGTCCAACTCGTCGAGTGCATGAACCAACTCGCCGAGTTGGATGAATTTTGTCTTGGACTCGTCGAGTCCCTTCATGGACTCGGCGAGTCTGTTGTGCAGACAGCACATAAACTTCGATTTTCAGCAATCTGCATCAAGTATTCAAGAAAACAAGCCTAGGCTCTGATACCACTGTTGGGTTTTGAGCAATCTAACACCTCCTAAGTGTACATGCAACCCTAATAAACCTTGGATCTATGTTTGTCTAAATACATGAAAAATAATAATTTTCCAAGGTTCATAACCTATCTAACATGGCATGGGGTACTTTTAAACATAAAAGAATTAGATGAGATTGATGAGCTTGATTCTTAAGGAGTTTTAGGGCCAAGCACCAATAGTGTGAATGCCTCAAATGGAAACACAAATCACCACAAACACTTGGAAAACTTTGAGAGAGTGTATACACACATAGAAATCGGCCACACCTAAGTCTCACACAACTAGTGCCACTAGTGGCTATTTCATGCAACATAAGCATGCTTATATAGTGTACATGATTAGGGTGAAACACTAATAACCCATGACTTTTCCTTTCCCAAGGATCCATGGGTTAAAATCTCCATGGATCATCCATGGACTTCCATATAAGCCTAGCCCATTAACAAATGAGTGTTAGCCCACACTATATAAAACCAATAGCCCACAATCTAATTAGTCTTCCTTTTAATCTCTAAATTAATTCATAATTAATTTAAGACTAAGACTAATTAAATAACATGACTTCATATTAATATATTATAACTTATAATATATTAATAAACATATGTGTATAACTCTCATAAAATTATCCATAAATAGTTCGGGTGAAGTGCAACCCAAATGGACCATGTCGGGTCGGGTCAAGTATATACCAAATAAGTTATGGACTTAGACACCTTATCCAACAGAACGCTTGTGGTTATAATCACTCCAGATGCTTGAGTTGCTTCTTTTGAACGTTAATGATGTCATAGACTTATAAAGTTTGCATATTTTGGAGTTGTAGAAGCCCTTGCATGAGATTAAGCCCCTTTTATGGAAGTTGATTGCTATTTCTTGAGTTTGGAACTTTTGTGGGAAAGCAAAGACACCAAGTCCATGAGTTTATGATTCTAGAGGTCCTAGATAGCTTGGATCTATGTTTGGATAGCATGGCTTAAGCATTAAGTGCTTAATGGCCGGTTTTAGGAGACTGGAATCCAACGCCCTGCGTAAGGCTCGAGAACGCTCTGTGTTCCCACTGGGGGACGCAATCTGAATGAAAGAGGAACACTCAATGTTCCACAAGGGAACGCCCTGCATTCGTGGCATCAGTGGGCCTCTTTGGGCCATTTCCTTGGACTATATGACTATGGGCCTTGATGAATTATTCTTTTGGACTGTTAACGGACTATAATATATGTTGGGCTTGAGGGAAGGCCCATTTGAGAAGTTAGTCCCAATTTATAAAATTGGGCCATAAGTAGGCCATTATTGGGCTTAGAAAGACTATATGGAATTGGGCCTAGGTCATGGACCAAATTAGATTAGGGGTAAAATGGTAATTTTACTCTAAGAAGGATTGTTGGGCCTTGTTGAAGTGTTTATCTTTTGGGCCAAGGTCTGGGTAGTGTTCATTTTGGGACAAGAGTATGTAAGGGGTAGAATGGTCATTTACCCCAATGAGGACATATGGTTAAGTTAGAAGAATCCTAGACTTATCTAATTTGTATGATGATCAATAGCTTGGGGAGCCGAGAGATTAGCAGTTCGAGGATCTGCCAGCTAGCATCCAGAGGTTTCTCCGTGGAAATCTGCAATCAGCTTTGCGAGGTGAGTCTTCTCTGGTAAGAATAGGTCGAAGGCACCAATTCCGGCCTGTTTATGTATGTTAGTATGTTCCAGACTAAGGTCCGATGCGGACAATGCCTTATGTAGGTTATTATGTTCCCGGACTCCAATCCGATGTCGGGGAAAGCCCGAAGAATGTTTGTATTCTTGATGTCTTTGTGATTCTTGCATGTGCTTGTTTTATATGTTTTCCGGACTTCGGTCCAATGTCGGGGAAAGCCCAAGGAAGGTCTGTATGCTTTTCAGATTTCGGTCTGATGCCTGGCGGGGCCTGAGGAATGGTTATACGTAGGTTTCCGAACTCTGGTTCGACGTCGGGTGGTACCTGATGAAGGAATGCATGATTAGTTATACTTATTGTATTTGTGATACTTGTATGTGCCTGGTAGGGAGGTGAGTGTGGACGGGGCCCCGTATCTCATCACCAACTAAGAGTGGATGGGGTTCCATATCTCATCATAGCAGAGTAGGGGCGGGGCGGGGCCCATGATAGGTGAGGCCTTAGGACTAAAATATATAGAACTGTGTATGATTCTTTATGTGCTAGCATCATTATATGTTATTGTCTGTATGTGTATAGCAGGCAGGGCCCAGAGACAGGCGAGGCCTAGAAGAAAGATATATGTATACCGAGCGGGGCTTGATGCAAGGCAGGGCCTGATGCCGGACATTGTCAGATGCCGGGCGTGGCCCGAGGAAGTGGCGGGGGCCTAGTATATATGATTATGTGTATGGTATTTGGTAGTTTGGGGAGACTCACTAAGCTGCTTGTTTTTAGTTTTCAGTTTTGGTTTCAACTACTTCCGGTTAGCAAGGGGAAGAGCTCGGGATGACTGTCGTGTACACACCATTGTTTAGCCCGAGATGTTTTTACTTGAATATGTTTTGACAGATGTTTATGATATTCTGAGATACATGAATTATGATTTTTATGTGATGAATTGTTAACTATGGTTTTATTAATGATTTAAAATGAAAATTTTGGACCATATTTTTGGGATGTTTCAATTTAGTATTAGAGCCTTGGTTTGAGGGATTCGGGCACACTCTCGGGTGTGTCTGGACTCAAACTGAGGACTTGATATGAAATTTCTCTAAAGAAAAATCATTTTTATAAAAAGAACTTTTGAAAAAGAAAAGAATTTTGAAAAGTGAAATGAATTTTGGAAAGAGAAAAGAGTGTGGTTCATGCAATCATCAGAGCTCAAGTAAGTACTACCAAATTACCCATACAAGTTTATGTTATGATATGTTTATGAGTAATGAGTGCTAGATTAGGGCTAAGGATCTAGGAAGGATGCCTTATGTACCTGTTATATGTATATCGGCTTTATGAACTGCATGCTAGTACAAATTAGTCAACGATATGATGGCCTGATTAGAATATACTTGATTATGTTTACTCAATGCTCGAATGCCGCTTGCTTTGTGCTTTTAGGAGTTCTAGTTATCTTTTACTAGCTAGTAAACGAATATGTTCAGTTACATATTGCGAGGACTAAATAATTTCAGAAGGTTAGGTCTAGCTCTATTTCACAGCTCTTATTTGAGTCTAACCGTTGTAGGGTAGGATCTCTCATTCCAAGAATTATCTTGTCTTAGTGATATGTAATGGTATTTGCAAGCTAGTTAGGGGGGATAGTAGGGACTTCTTATGCAACTGATGGCGAAGTGTGTCTTGGTGATTACCCTAGGGCAAGCCAAGGATGAGGTTAGTGTGAGAACAGTAGTATCAGTAGAAGGAACTTGGTGGAGTCAAGATAGTTCTTGAGGAAAGTACGGATAGATGTGGAAGGTAGTATGGGCTCATACTACTGAAAGCAGAGGATCCATACTCGAATCAAGGAAGGCTGAGATGAACCCATGAAACTTGTAGTATGTGAGATCCCTCGAGTTATGATTGTTGGGTTTTGAGCACTATAACACTCCTCTGGTGCACATGCAACCCTAAATGATTTGGATCTATGTTTTCTCTAATTATACATGCATATTTTCAATTCTCCAAAGCATACGTCCTAACTAGCATACAAATTGACAATTAAGAAATAGAACTAGTTAGATAACTTACCTATTAGAAGGACATGTAGTTCATGACCTTTGAAAGCTTTAGCACCTCAAGTGTGATGCCTCTAATGGTTTACAAACACCAATATGCAATAGGAGGCTTGAGAGAATAAGTTATTTATCACAAAATCAATACACACTCTCCAAGAATGTTGTGGCAACCGATTTTGGCTCTAGGGGGTTTATTTATAGTGCTAGGGTTACATCTTTGAAAATCCTAATGACCTTTCATATTACTTAGCCTCCATGGGTTAAAACCTCCACGGACTATCCATGGATTATCTCATTGGTTTAGCCCATCCTAAATAACCATGGATCATTAGCCCACACTATAAGAATCATTGATTTACACAATCAATCCCCATATATTTACTTAGTCTCTTTTGATCACAAAATTAATTCTTGATCAAAACTAATTAAATCATATGATTTCATATTAATATATTATACTTGTAATTTATTAATAAACAACAAATAACATTATTCTCAAAATTCCATCCTATCAAATTGCACTGGTGAAGGCAACCCAAAAGGACCATGCTACAATCAGGTCAAGTACATCCCGATTATAGTTATGGGGTTAGACACCAAATCCAACAGTCTCCCACTTGGATAAGTCTAATAACTATAACTGCTAATGCAATTTCAGGATCCGACTCAACAATCGTAAGATTTCAAAAGCCTCTGACCTAGTCAGTAACGTGTCCTTCAGATAAGGGATCATAGAACATAACTGAACACATCAATTTATTTGTGACTGTGCCCGACACATAGTCAAAACATAATCATCGAGGGGCCTAAGATATCGCTTTTAATCCTCTTAGGATGAAAGGAACAGATAAATCTTGACATTATATGTTTGTACTAACTACTCATTAAATGTACAACGATACGTTTTATAACATCAAGTTACTGATGCGTTTTCGTATCATCAATGCACAACCAACTCGTAGTCAACAACTCATATATCTTAGTTTGAAGATTATATGATATTATCGTCTCATAATTACTCGTGATAAATTCTATGAAGTAATTTAGGTGAGCACGGGTTGAATCCAATACTCAAATCTTATTTCAGGAGAACTCGTGAATGGTGCGGCAAACTTTTGCTATGTCTAACGCCTTACACAATCTACAAGCCGACTCATGACACAATCTAGCCTCATTACTGTTGGGTTTTGGGCATTCTAAAACTCCTAAGTGTGCATACAACCCTAAATACCTTGGATCTATGTTTTCACTAATTATACATGCAAATGGTTTCCAAGGTATTAATATTACAACTAGCATGAAATTAACATACAAATATAATATACTAGTTAGCATGACATACCTTTTGATGGAGCTTGAATTCTTGGTGTATTTGGCCTTTAAAGAGCTTAGCCCCAATAGTGTGGAAGCCTCAAATGGAATCACAACACACCATGGACAAAGGATGAACTTGAGAGAGAATTCCATGCACACAAAAGACACCATGAACTCTAAAAAAGATACAAGTGGCGATTTTGGGCAATGAAGTATCTATTTATATGTGGGATTTCTAGGGTCATGGATATAACCCAAATCCATACGCATGGGTTTTATGATCCATTGTTCATGTGGCCCAACTTTTTATGTATCCATACATAAACTTGGTCCAACATGGATCATAAGCCCAACACATATAAATATAACTAATTATCATAATCAGTCCCCATAGATTTAATTAGTCTCTTTCGACCACTAAATTAATTCCAAATTAATTCTTGATCAATACTAATTAAAACATATGATTTCATATTAATATATTATTACTTATAAAATATTAATAGGCCATAAATAACCTTCTCTCAAAAGTCCATCCTAACAAATTGTCCTGATGATATGCAACCCAAATGGACCATGCTACTCTCGGGTCAAATACATACCAATAATAGTTATGGTCTTAGACACCTAATCCAACATACTCCCACTTGGATAAGTCTAAAACTATTATTCAAGTATGACTCCAAGATCCCGACTAGCAATCTTAGCTCTTAAAGCCGTTGTCAAACTCTGAAAAAATCAAATGGCATGTCCATTAGATAAGGGATAATATATTCCCCCATTCTAGATATCAAATGGATTGAGACATGGATTTTAATCATTCTCTCTGTCCATTTGTTGTTTCCCGATTTCCGATTTATGACAACTGACTAATTGAACAAATCAAATCAGTCCAGGCCTGGCCGAGCACTTACGTTTGTCATCACCAAATCATCGAGGGGCCCATAGATATCGCTTTTATCCCTAAGGTAAAAAGGAATGGATAAACTTCGACTCATATGGCTTGTTCTACTACTTGTTGAATCATACACAAAGGCACGTTTTATAACATCGAGTTACCAATGCGTTTTCGTGCAATCAGTGTATGACCAACTCATAGTAACAACTCATATCTCTAGGTTTGAAGAATATATGATATTATCGTCTCATTATCACTCGTGATAAAATCCATGAAGTGATTCCAATGAGCGCGGGTTGAGTCCAATACTCAGAACTTATGAGCACTCATGAGTGTTGTAGCCGTTTGTCCAACATCTTAGACCTCTACAAGCCAACCCATGACAGTCTTGATTCATATCTACTTCCAACATATGACCGACTGTGGATGGTTTGAATAACTTAGTCATCCAGAACAATGACCTAGTTTATTCTGGAAGTCAAAACATGCGAAATGAAACACAAGAATAATTGAATCCAATATGGTATCAAAACCTATGAACATAAATAAAACAACTTTTATTTATCACCATATGATTACACATTATTCATTGTATACTGTTTCAACTATCAACTTTATTCTTGAATTTAAAACAATAGTTGTCCCATGATCCAAGCATGTACACTATGTTTTCTAAACACTAGTCATGTCATACACCAAGTATGCATACTATGTTTGTCTATGATCTTTACTTTGTGAAATAGATCAATTGAACATAACTCCAATAATCCTCTTTTCACAGTCCCAAATCCTTACTGCCAATGCAAAAATTCCAAATTCATGCGATTTACTGAAATCTGTTAGATTCTAAACTTATATGCATTGATCCTCTTGTAATTATTATGCACAAAGTCATAAGGACTTGACAACAAACGTTACGAAGTATTCCAAAGGAGATCAACTCCTTGGAAACATCCTTCTTGCATTAAGTTTCCTTAATCTTACATAGATTGAAAATTCTAACTTTGAAACATTTCCATATTCATTTTGACTATCACTTCTGAACAAGAGTTGCCTTCTTACAGATTATGTCAATATGGTCCTTCCAGAATTATCACTATACTTCCAACTGTCCTTGAGCACCCAGTATTTGGTAAACCTTAGATTGTCCTCGACAATTGATTAATCCTTTTAGTCATATCCAATTCTAGACCTTTTCCCTTTTTAATGCCCCAGGCATTTGGAAAATTTTAGAAAGGATGAATATAGCACATGTAATCGATCCTATATCCGAAGCATATGGGAGACAATTAATGATGTCTCACATAAAGACTAAACCAGTCTTTTGCTATAACATTTCCATTTCTATTTGCCAAGTTCTCATAATTCAGATTATGAAAAGGGAATCATAATTGAATTTTAGAATGCAAATAATGGACCCATATACAGAATTTTCTTATGTTGACCATTCTAACATGAAATTCATATATATATCCTTGACTAAATACGATTAAAACCTCAATCTAAGCTTTTAGATTTGAGATGAAGTATAATTTCCTCTCCCTTAATTATAGCAAAACAACTCTTTCCCAATTGAAACTTTTGTTTTCTGTAATTAACATTGCTAACTTGCAATACTTATCATAATTATCATACTCCCACTAACATGATGATTATTAGCATAACACTTATGCTCCCACTAGCTTTGACATGTACTCAGAAATTAGCTGACTTTCTTACCAAAGTTCAGATTTCTGATACTAGATTGTTTTGATAAAACTTTATCAAAATCATACACCTCTTTTAGATAGCTCACAGGTGTGCCTAAACAATTATGAAGAGGGATGCCGTAATCATAATGGTTAGGCCTTTTTGCCACTTCTCACAAGTCCAGTTAGTGTGTCGGTTAACCACACACGCTCCACTAACGACTTTGAGAATGCAAATATCGCAATTGCTATCTAGCTAAAATCTACTTAGTGAAAGTGTTTCCTCACCATCATTTTCATGAATCGGAGAGAAACCTTATTACACTTAGATTTTTATGGTGTATGAGTTCCTACCCATATGAATTTTTCAAAAACATAATCACAAGACAAGGATAATGACAAATCCAAACTCATATGGATTGAACTCAATCTTAATTTCTTGCCACCTGGCAGCTCAAGGGTCTGCCATTGCTTCCAAGTTGTTGTGCAACCAATTGAGAACTCTAAAAACTCATATGCAAAGCCAACTTTGTAACGCCTGGGTTTCAGGGCTAAGCATATATGTCAATGTAATAGTCTAGGTTAACTATTGTAACTCTTTTTGAAGTAATAAAGAGGAAATATTTGAGTATTATGTGAATTATGTGTGTTATTGTGCTTATTATTTAATTATAAATGTATAATTAATAAAGAATAAAAATAAGCGTTAAAATTAAAGTGTGACATAAACCCGATATCTCTACATAAAGTTGTAGTGGTCGAAAAAAGGATTCCTTGGATATAAGGAACGCCGAAATCCGAGTTATGACGAAGAAGTTATGACCCGTTGAAGTTTTGCGACAGAACCAGAACTATACTGGGAAGCGTAAATAGTGAATTTACGATAGAGCAAGATTTAGCCTTAGCGCTCTAAACGAAAGTCGTAGAATATGTTAAACTAAGAACATCGATAAAAACGAACGCCCAAATCTGATTTCGTATGAGGAAGTTGTGATTTTTCTAAGATTTAGCATAGCAGTGCACAGCCTGAAATCTGAATTTTAGATCGGTCGATTTTTAGCCGACGGGATCTAAATGAAATTTGTAGTAATCGAAAATACCAACATGTGGATATAAAGAACGTCGATAATAGAGATCGTATGCGAAAGATATGGACGAAGCTTAGTCCCTACTTTTCGAGCGCCGCGAATTCGATACAGTTTTGTAAATCCGAGATAGAATGAGAATTAGCCAACGAGGTCTAAATGAGAGTTGAAGATCTCATTAATAGGAACTCAACGGTAAAAAGACAGACAAAAATGGAGCTCGTATGCAAAAGTTACGGACGAAGCTTGGAGACTACTTTACTATACACTTCCTATAAATAAGAGATGAACTCTTCATTATTTCCTCACACCTTCAAACCTTTCTTTCTATATCTAACTTCTCTCTAACCTCCCTAAACCCCTCCCAAGTCTAGGGAACCTCCCTATCACGAGAAGAAAGCCCCGGAGCACCCGACGGCTCTGAGAAGAAAAGCTTTCGGCTCGGAAACGCTGCTCCAGCGAAGCCCGGTTTTTAATAAAAACCCGTTGTAGTGAGTTACGCCTATACTATATTTAATATAGCTTTTATTTAATTATAGTAACATTATTAGGACTTTAAAATAATTATTTGGGCTATTATTATGAGTTATATTGAGTGTTATTTAACGCTTATATAATAGTAATAATAGCTAGACTAGTGATTAGTCGCGATTAACGTTAAAACTAAACTCTAGTGGTATTAATACTAGGTTTTGGTCAAGGAAAAATTGTTTTAAGAAGTAACGAAGAGCTGTCCGAGTGCCGAGTCACCACCTTACCAGGTGAGTGCATAGTTACTTTCAGATTACACATAGATATGAAGTATTTTATATAAATTACGTGCTATGTGTGCATATTATCTGAACACTTGCTATCTATGCTGGATGAACATTGTTATACATGTTTTCAATAATTTAAACTGTATATGTATATTATATCTACGAAAATGTTGGGGTAAAACATGGGTAGATGTAATAGGTGATGTGTGATAAAATGGTGAGAGGCCTCGATGTTGATGTTGTTGATTTTGTCATCTAGCGGAGTATGGATGACGACCACGGACTCTTCTAGACAGTCTAGTGGAACACTAGCAGGCTCGCAACCTGTAGGTTTTTGTGAACGATGTGTTCACCGGTGTACTCCATCCCCCACATGGTTGCCTTTAGGACATTTATTGTTATGGAATCCCCTTAGCAGTAGTGTCCATCCCGATGATGATCCTTAGACTAGGTCCCTTATGATAGGTGTTTAGGGACGTAAAGTGAGGATAACGGGAACGGGTAATTGGGTTCTTGTTGATTGATGAAATTAATAAACTTATTTATTGTGGGTTGAAAACCCTATGTGCTCACCAGGCTCCCAAGCCTGACCCACTCAGTTTTATGTATTACAGGTAGTGGCGCTTGAGCATAGATATGATGTTTGGACGAGGGATTACGGATATAGGCCTGTAGATATGACATAATGTAGTAAGGCTTATATTGTAATGTTTATGCTTTTGATCTGTACGACCATGACATCCCAAGTCTTTTAATGAAATACATTTCTATGGAAATGCTTTTGATAAATCTTTATCATATTTTGTTTCGGGACAAATTCTGCAACACTTTTATTTACAATGTTACTCTGATTTTCAAACAAAGCATAAACAAAATCGGTCTTTTCTGGCCGTGAAAATGGGGATGTCACAAACTTTAACTGTAATGGGCACATAATATGTCAACATGATAGGTTATAAACCTCAAGTCGTGTGGTAGTGAAGAACTTCAGGTTTTATTCTTGATTAGTTCTTGAGACTTTCAAGACCTTTAAGACTCCCACTGTCCTCTTGACCTATAAGACTCCCTTGTCAAACATCCAAGAGATAGTGTGGATTCTAATCAAGACAAACACTTCACATAATTGGCCTTAGTTAGTCTTTGTTTTATCCAAAACATCACAACTTACCAATTTCCAATGTACAAGAGTAGGAAACTTTTACTCTTACATTTGACAAGTGTTTTAAACTTTCTTTAAGACATGTCTCTCAAATTACAATCTTGGAGTATGACTCTAAGACTTGGATTGGAACGAAGTATGACTCATCTTCTTGATTTAACCATTTCAACAATTCAAGATTCCTCGTCTTAGTCATAAGAATGCACTAAGATTTCCTTAGAGAAGTAATTGTGCTATGGTTTCTTAATCATTAAGATGATCACAAAACTGTACTAAAGTACTCTCCCATCTTTTCAGATTTAAGAAAATTTTATCCTTCTGCCTAATTTGATTCTTTTTATTCTCTCTGCCATACATTGGAACCTTTTCCAATGTCTTAGAGTTACACTTAAGCTTGTAAGTATAATCATATTTACTGAGCTTTAGTAAACTATGACGAATAGTCTTATCGATCTTTTGTGGTGGACTTGACCAGTGCACAAGAATGTGTACTCGATCTCATAGTCCTTCACTTGACTCACATATACATGTGAACAAGGAACTAGTCTTGATTTTCCAAAGATGAAAAATTCTCATTCATCATGCTATACAACTTGCATGATTCCAAGTTCCGGTCCAATTGAAACTTGGGTGATGAGGATATTTCCTTATTTGGTAAATTTAGACATTACCACAAATGAGAGACTCAATTTCATATTTCCACTCTTGCTATTAATGGAATCATATAAGCAACATTTTTTTTTCCTCAAATTTCATTGTAAGGATATTTTAAAATAAATAAAATCATCATTTTTCCTTTTATTTTAAAAACTTTGCGGAAAAACTATCCTTACAATCCATATGAAAACTTGTTGTTATCTATTCCTAACCAATATCTCATAACTCCTAAGAAGTAGCTGAAGAATCCAATCTTCAAACTATGCGATAGAAATCCATCTACGCGATCAGATTCAGCATATTCTTTCTTTAAGTTTCTTTACTTTTCTTTGATTCTTAAAACATCACCATGTGACCCAATCACATCATGTATCAAGAATCTCAGAATAAAAACTTAGCAGAGTTAGATAGTGGACTTTACCTGAAGTAGAGTCAAACTTATTGACTTTAACACCCTTAGGTAAATTGGCAGATTCACAACCAATGCCCCTTCCTTTGGCAATATAAACATATGGACCCTTTGGTAATGGTACACGGGACTGTCACATAATTAGTTTTTCTCTTTACCATTTGATCAACCGAGTTGACTATGGCCGATCCCTTTCCATTGGGAAGAGAGAGCTTTACTGGATATCCAATGTCATCATTGTCAATGTCCATAAAGTTTTAGGAAGTTGATCTTACCAAATGGATAAGATCATTAAGAGTCTTGTCTTAGTCTGTTTCATAGAAGTCCCAAAGGAACTCACTAGGTGACTTAGAAAGTGATTGAACCACCAACTTTCTAAAGTCTTTGACACCCAACTCTCCCGGCTTGTCAATATGTGACTACATCTCCAAGATGTGATCACACCTAGAACTTGCCTTGCCAATAGGGATTGAGTAACCTTGAACTTGTGGGTTAGGGAGAAGAATTGGAGGAGGTGAAAGAAGTATGATTTCCATGGGACATCATCTTCATTTAGGAAAGCTTGTTTCCAGAGATTTGGGAAGATCATAAATGTCTAAACCAGACATCTTTTTGGGAGATATTCAAGATAGTTGATTTAAATTCCTTAATATGACACCCAATATGAAATATTAAGGCCAGGGCCTAACAAACTATTTTATAACTTAGAAGAGGGATGCTGTAATCCAAGCTATAAAATATTTGAAGGTACGTGAATGACGATTCACCAATTTCCACCAAGATAAACGAAATGTGTTATTAGGTTTTAATTGGATTTGAAACTCCTAGATCTTTTGAGATTCATTGAACTGTTCAATGGCATGTTTCAATCTCGAGTGTGCCCTTCAGGTTTTGTGACTGGGATGCCGAGGATCACAAAACAAGGTATGAAGTAACCATGCAAATTACTTGGTACCCTTAAGTGTTTACCCCTCAATCGATGTGTCGGTTAACCACACACGCTCCATCGATACTATGATAAACATTAAGTTACCCTTTGCCTACCTTGTTAAATACGAGTTAGTGTGCCGGTTAACCACACACGCTCCACTAACCGACTTAAATAAAGTGCAAAGTCTAATTTCATGGATTAGCACCTTATTCACATTTTCCTAAGTAACTAAGATTGGGTATTATTAAGAGTTTAGTTACTTAGTATTTATCATTAATACTTTTAGTGAAGGGAGAATTATAGTCCTGTCAAACCCGTTCGGCTAACGACCCTCCACCAGTCAAGGAAGCGGTGGGTGAGAGTGGACACCCATTAAACTGCCATTTTATAGGCAGTAACCTTATACCCCCCTTATAGACCGGCTTCGTGAATGACGCCTACTAACTGTAAGACTGAATTTCTCTTATACATATATATAAGTATTATTAACTTATAATATTATAAAGTATAAGGGTTGAATTTTAACTTTTAAAATTCTAAGGGCTAACTTGGAATTAAAGTATTCATAAGTGAAAACTTTTCAAATTCCAAAACATGAGGGCAAGTTTTGAAATTATTCAAAACTAATTAATTCCATAACTTATGTGTTTAAAGTAGTTTTAATCCAAAAACTCTTCAAGTTCCATAACTTGAGGACAAGTTATGGAAGACTTTAAACTAATAAAAGAATGTAACTTTTCTTTATTTGTAACATATGGAATTAATTAAGGTTACACATTTTAATGATTTAATAAAGTGACTCTTGAACCTCCATAACTTGAGGACAAGTTATGGAGTCATCAAAGCATTCAATGAAAACATAACTCTTCATTTTTGTAACCTATTAACTTTTATGAGTTTTAAGATTCATAAATGTGACTTTTAAGTTACATAAACACATTTTATGAACTTCTTTTGGATTAATTTGGATTAAAACCAACTATCACATAATTTTTTTCATTAATCTAAATTCACTCATAAAACAAGGTAACACAAAAAACTTTTGGTGATCCATAACTTATTCTTAAGTTATGGACTTCTTTAAAACATTAACACCAAATTTTGTAACTCCATAAAAACTTTGAGTCAATTTTTTTTTTAAACCTTTTCATATCCATAACTTATGGAGGTTTCAAAAAATAAAACTCTTTAGATCAAACTTTTAAAACTAATAAAATAATCATATCATTTTATCTTTTACTAAATTTGACCTAATTCAACTCATATAGCAAATTATTCAAATTTTACAAATAATTAATTTTTCACAAGAACAAGTAATTATCTTAAAATTTGACAAACTTCATGTTTTTTTTCCTTTTTTTCAACTTTGAAAATAAAATATTTGCATCAATATAACAGAAAACAACCCGGCTCTGATACCACTCTTGGGTTTTGGGCATTATAACACTCCTAAGTGTACATACAACCCTAAATACCTTGGATCTATGTTTTCACTAATTATACATGAAAATGGTTTCCAAGGTATTAATCTTACAACTAGCATGAAATTAACATAGAAATATAATATACTAGTTAGCATGACATACCTTTTGATGGAGCTTGAATTCTTGGTGTATTTGGCCTTTAAAGAGCTTAGCCCTAATAGAGTGGAAGCCTCAAATGGAATTACAACACACCATGGACAAAGGATGAACTTGAGAGAGAATTCCATGCACACAAAAGACACCATGAACTCTAAAAAAGATACAAGTGGCGATTTTGGGCAATGAAGTATCTATTTATATGTGGGATTTCTAGGGTCATGGATATAACCCAAATCCATACCCATGGGTTTTATGATCCATTGTTCATGTGGCCCAACTTTTTATGTATCCATACATAAACTTGGTCCAACATGGATCATAAGCCCAACACATATAAATATAACTAATTATCATAATTATTCCCCATAGATTTAATTAGTCTCTTTCGACCACTAAATTAATTCTTGATCAATACTAATTAAAACATATGATTTCATATTAATATATTATTACTTATAAAATATTAATAGACCATAAATAACCTTCTCTCAAAAGTCCATCCTAACAAATTGTCCTGATGATATGCAACCCAAATGGACCATGCTATTCTCGGGTCGAATACATACCAATAATAGTTATGGGCTTAGACACCTAATCCAACAATTACCTACTTCCAATGTATGATTGAATGAGGATGGTTTGAATAATTTTGTTATTAGGGAAGTCAAAACATGCAAAGTGAAACACAAGAATAATACTATTCCTATATGGCCTAAAACTTTTAAGTGTAAATAAAACACCTTTTATTTAATGACCATATTGATAACACATTATTCATTTTATATTGTTTCGATTTATCAACTAATACTTGAATTAACACAATAGCTATCCCAAGCTCCAAGCATGCACACTATGTTTACCTACGGTCCTTACTTTGTGAAATAGATCAATTGTAAACATTTACAATGATACACATTTCTTAATTCCAAATCCTTATCGTAAGTTTAAGAATACCAAGTTCTTGCCACTTGCTGTAATTTGTTAGATTCTAAGATTATATGCAGTGATCCTTTATAATGACTATGTACACAAGTCAAAGAGACTTTTTCAATTACAAAACTTTACATTGAAGATTGTTACAAGACCATTCCATAGATCCGAAGTCTCGTATTCAAAGCACATTCCTTTGAACATCCTTCTTGCATAAAAGTTTCTAACTTTCTCATAGATTCTTGATATCTAACTCCCATTATGGAAGGATTTCCATATTTTCCATATGAAAACTCATTGTTCATAGAATCCTGTCTATTCATAATAATGTCAATATGGTCCATCCATTACTATACTTCCAACTATCCATAAGCAACCAATCTTTGGCGAACCTTGAATTGTTCTTAGCAGTTGTTTATTAACTTTAGTCATATCCCATTCTAGTCCTTTTTCCCTCTTAATGCCCTAGGCATTTGGAAAACTAGAACACATGAATATTATAACATATGCAATCGATCCTATACCGGAAACATATGGGATACGATTCATAATGTCCTACATAAAGACATGATACTTGACCAGTCTTTTGCTATAATATTTCCATATATAGAATTTCCAATGTTGAAGCATTTCAACATAGTATTCATATAAATCCTTGACTAAATTTGATTAAAATATCAATTTAAACTTTTAGAATTGAAATGAAGTATATGTTCCTCTCCCTTAATTATAGCAAAACAACTTTTCAACCCTGCAACTTTGCGAATTGAAACCTTTGTTTTCTATAATTAACATTGCTAACTTACAACACTTACCAGAATAATTATGCTCCCACTAGCATAAAAATTATTATCTTACAAGCTTAACACTTATGCTCCCAATAGCTTTGACGTGTACCTAGAAATAAGGTGGACTTCTAGAAATCAATACTTGTTGGCTTTCTTACCAAAGTTCAGATTTCTGATACAAGATGCTTTGATAAAACTTTATATAGGCTTCTCAAACTCATACACTCTTCCCTAGATAGCTCACATGTGTGTCCAAACAATTTTAGAACTTACAACAATAAGTCTAAAATGTTTAGACCTTTTGCCATTTCTCACAATTCGAACTATGAAGAGGGATGTCGTAATCATAATCGAATTTGAGAATGGAAATATCACAAATGGTATCTCCTTAAAATCTACTTAGTGAAAGTGTTTCCTCACTATCATTTTCATGAATTGGAGAGAAACCTTACGACACTTACATTTTTATGTTGTATGTGTTCTTATCATTCTGAAATTGCCATTACCAACCATTATCCTAAGACAAGATCTATGACAAATTCAAACTCATATGGATTTAACTTGTTCAATCTTAATTTCTTGCCACTTGGCAGCATAAGGGCCTACCATGTCCTCTAAGTTGTTCAGCAGATCACCCTTACCGATCAATAAACTTTCACTGACCAAGGTTCTTTTGTAACATCCCGAAATTCAGGTAAGTTATTTAACCCTTCTTTTTGTCAAGATTTCAAGTTTAGACCTTGAGTGGAAATTGTAGCAAATGAGTGCGTTGGGCGTACTGGGGAGTACATTGTGCGTACTCATGCGCTTAATTTGGACGTGGAATCGCCTAGATATGCTGGGCGTACCCAGGGTTACGTTGGGCATAGAGGGCCCAGATGCAAACCCTAATATTTGGCTTGTGCACTATATAAAGGATGCTGAACATATTCCTCAACCACCATATCAGAGAGTGAAACCCTAAAGAGAGCCTTCCTTCGTCCTTAAGCTGGTGTGTGAGTGTTTTGAGCTAAAAGTTTGTTGGTGTGTCAGTGAAGAAGATTGAGAGGAGCTTGTGGAGGCTAGAACTTGAAGTACAAGTTTGGATATGAGATCTTCAGAGGAAGGAGCTTCGTCTAGAGGTATAAAGTTCAAAATTTTCATCTTTATTTTGGTTTGGTGTTGCATGGACCATTTCTAGGGTTAAAAGTCCCAAAAGTGGAGTCTTTATGAGTGTAAGGGACTCCATGGACCTAGATCTGTCCCATTTCAGTGATATTTGTGTTTTATATCCATAAAAATCCCAACTTGGTCGTTGTTATGAGGTCATGCTTGAGTTATGAGCTTTTCTAGGGTTGGAAATGGAATGTTATAGGTGTTAGTGACTTGTCCAGCCATGCAAATGCTCAAAGTCACTAACTTTATGGATTAAGAGGCTTAGAAATGGTCAGATCTAGACGTTGGTCGTGTATCTTATTTGTTTAAGACCCCAAGAGCTAAGGAATCTGAAACTGGGAGTTACGCGGGGTGTAATCCCAGTACGCGCGGCGTAGGGGGTCGCATTCCCCGTTTCTGTGAGGTCGTCGGGTACGCCCAGCGTATATGTTTCGTACGCGTAGTGTAACCTGGAGAGTTGACTTTTGTTGACTTTTAGGGTTTGGTCAACTTTAGGGTCTTTGAGCCATGAGAGGGGTAAAATGGTCTTTTACCCTTCTGAGATTGATAAGAGAGGGAATAGTCTATCCTTGAGAGTTGTATTGATTAGAGTGCTTATTCCTTGTGATTAGGCGGAGGCTAGACCTGATTTTACCGAGTTCGAGATTACCGAGTTACCCGAGGTGAGTCTTCTCGCTATACTTTACCAAAGAGTGGTAATTATAGTTATGTGACAGAGTATCTTGTATGCTTTTTCATAATGTGATTTCTATGTGATTTGTGCTATGTATGATTCAGAGTTTACAGAGTTAGGACCAGAGGGTCCACAGAGATATGGGACTAGAGGGTCCCACTGAGACACATTGACCAGAGGGTCATACAGAGTTATAGCCTCGAGTGGCTATTATGTGTTGTATGTGCTATTTTGGGGGACTCATTAAGCATTTATGCTTACATTGTTGTGTTATGTGTTTCAGGTACTAGTGAGGATCGCGGGAAGGTGCCAACATGATCAGTACACACATGAGGAGTTTTTATATATTATGATATTGGGATGTGTTACTATAGATTGTTATGTGATACAATGACATTTTATAACATTTATGAATGAAAGTATGTGTTTAAAATTTGAAAAATTTGTGTGTTATAAGTTGGTATCAGATCCTTGGTTTGAGGGATTCGGGTGCACCTTAGGGAGTATCTGAACTCAAACTGAGGATTTTAGAGATTTTCAAAATAAAATCACAAAATTTTTCTCGAACAGTAAAAGTTTTTGAAAGAGCAGAGCAGAGCAGTGTGTACGACCAACCAGCGCCCGAACGGTGATTTCCCAAAATACCCTTACATTATGAGTTATGAGATATGTTATGATATGATATGCATGCTAGAGTAGGCTAGGTATTCTTATTAGGACTAGAGTGGCCTGATTTGTGATGCCTTAGTGTAGGGGTTTTGCTGCTAGGAGATGCTTGAGAGTGAATAGAGAGCAGCGAGGAGCTTATGAGAGATCTGCTAGAGAGTAGACCATACATAGAGAAACTAGAGTACTTGGGACATGGGATTCTAGGAGGAGGACTTGGGGTGAATACTGATGCGATGTGGATGGTAGTATTGGGCCCGTACTACTGAAGGCACCGGATCAGTGCACAACCCAAGTAAGAATCCTTAGGATACCAGGGAGCGAGTAGGAATGGGATATCGAGTGTGTGTACACTCGAGCGAGTCTCTGATATTTTGTGTTGTATTTCAGAGAGACATCATGGTTGGAACACACCACACACTTGAGAGCAGTGGTGTTAGCGATGAGGAGATCCGCAGATTGATTCACGAGGAGGTGGCTGCTGCCATCCGAGCTGAGATACCAGAGATGTTTGGGTCTATAAAGACCACCCTGATCGAGACTTTTGACGAGCGTTACGCTGCTCTTACCGATGTTGCTGTTGTTGCGGCCACCGCAGCCGTTGCTGCTACGAGGCCACAAGGGGTGACTCGTTGCTATACCGAGAGTTCAGCAACACAAAGCCACCAGAGTTTGATGGGACGTAGGATCCGATCGCTGCGATTAGATGGATTTCTGATATTGAGGGATGCTTCTATATGTGTTCTTGTTCGGAGCACCTGAGAGTTCGGTTCGCGCTGAACCAGCTTCGCTTGGGGATGAAGGACTGCTGGAAATTTGTGACAACGCACTATTCTTCTGCAGAGCTTACCGCGATGACCTGGTAGAGGTTCACCACTATGTTTCGTGATGAGTAAGTTCCCCTGGTGGAAAGGGAACGTTTGACCCAGGAGTTCTTAACCCTTAAGCAGGGTACTGAATCTGTTACAATGATCACCAGGATGTTCCATGAGAGGCAGATGTTCTGCCCTGAGCACGTGTCTTCCGAGCAGGCACGCATGAGCAGATATTTGAGCATTTTGAGGAGAGACATTCGCGAGTTCATGGCGAACTCGACATACTGGCCATTTGCCGAGCTTCAGGCAAATGACTGGAAGAGGGAGATTGAGCTAGAGACTCAGGCCAGCGAGGAGGCGGAGTCTCAGGGGAGGGATCGGCGACCGGCACAGTCCCATCCGGCTGCCAAGCGGGCTAAGCCCGCCGATTTGAGATCAGGGAACCAGAAGGGCCGCACTTGTGGCAAGTGCGTCAAGAGTCATGAGGGGGTGTATAGGGCAGGGTCTTGCTACAAGTGTGGTAAGGAGGGGCAGATGGCCAAGGATTGCCCCAAGGGGTTTGCAGTTTGTTTTCACTGCAACCAGACCGGACACCGGAAGGCTGAGTGTCCGTAGTTGCGAGGGTCAGCTCAGGGAGCTTCACAGGGATCTGCCCCTGCTTCCGTACGAGCTACAGAGAGTCGTCCGGTGAAGGCCGAGGCGCCGAAGGCTCGCGGGAGAGCCTTCCAGTTAACAGTGGAGGAGGTCCGCGCAGCGCCCGATGTTATGGCTGGTATGTATTCTTTCATCTATTTATTTTGAGTTTGTGGTGTTATGCTTATATTATGATATGCGTAGGTACATTTCTTGTGAGTTCTATACCTACTTTGGTGTTATTTGACTCGGGTGCGAGTCGGTCTTTTGTGTCGTTGGCCTTTAGTCAGCACATCAGTATCTGTCGGGAGGCGTTGAGTCGACCTTTGCCGGTTCCATAGCTGACGAGAGAGCGGTGTATGCCACTGATGTGATACGAGGATGTGTACTTCAGATCTTCAGCGTTGAGTTCCCGATTGATTTGGTCCAGATTGCTATGGGAGATGTGTGTGTTATCGTGGGCATGGACTGGTTGAGCAGATTTGGAGCGGTTATCGACTGCGAGCGACAGTTGGTGACCATACGAGACCCTAGTGCTGGAGTTCTTACGGTTTATGGCGAAGGTACCCGTTCTGGGTCAGCATTTTGTTCGGCCACTAGAGTGAGGCAGAGTCTACAACAGGGTTGTAGTCGGTTTGTGGCTTATGTGGTGGATGCGAGAGTAGGTGCAGGGAGACCGAAGTCGGTCGATGAGGTCCCTATAGTGGGTGAGTTCCTGGATGTTTTCCCCGAGGAGTTGTCGGGTGTGCCTCCCGAGAGGCAGGTGGAGTTCTGTATCGATTTGGTTCTAGGGGCAGCGCCTATCGCCAAGGCGCCCTATCGCCTTGCTCCTCCAGAGATGCAGGAGTTATCCTCGCAGCTTCAGGAGCTACTGGGAAAGGGTTTTATATAGCCTAGTAGCTCTCCGTGGGGAGCACCGATCCTTTTTGTCAAGAAGAAGGATGGTTCACACCGGATGTGCATTGATTATCAGGAGTTGAACAAGCTGACGGTCAAAAACCGTTACCCCTTACCAAGGATCGACTATTTGTTCGATCAGTTGCAGGGAGCGTTTTGGTTCTCCAAGATTGATTTGAGGTCTGGATATTATCAGATGAGGGTGTGTGATGAGGATATGCAGAAGACAGCATTCAGGACTCGTTACGGGCATTACGAGTTCATGGTGATGCCTTTCGGGCTCACCAATGCACCGGCGGCGTTCATGGATCTCATGAACAGGGTGTGCAGGCCAATGTTGGATCGTTCGATGATCGTGTTTATTGATGATATATTGGTGTATTCGAGATCCAGAGAGCAGCATGAGGAGCATTTGAGGGAGATCCTCAGAGTTCTGAGATCGGAGAGGCTTTACGCCAAATTCTCCAAATGCGACTTCTGGTTATGAGAGGTCCAATTCCTAGGACACCTCGTCAACCAGAATGGGATATTGGTCGATCCGGCCAAGATTGAGGCGGTGATGAGTTGGGAGGTTCCGAGATCCCCTTCAGAGATCAGGAGTTTCCTGGGGTTGGCCGGTTATTATCAGAGATTTATCAAGGATTTCTCAAGGATTGCTATTCCCCTCACCAGGCTAACCCGGAAGGGTGTGGCTTTCAGTTGGGGCCCGGAGCAGTAGGCCTCATTCGAGACACTTCGCCAGAGATTATGCGAAGCCCTAGTGTTATCCCTTCCAGAGGGGATGGAGGATTTTGTTGTGTATTGTGACACGTCGATATCGGGTTTGGGTGCGGTGCTGATGCAGAGAGGGCATGTGGTAGCATACGCATTGAGGCAGCTGAAGCCTCATGAGACGAGGTATCCTACTCACGATCTGGACTTGGGGTTGTGGTGTTCGCCCTCAAGATCGAGCGTCACTACTTGTATGGGGTTCGGTGTACCATATACACGGACCACAAGAGCTTGAAGTATCTGATGGATAAGCCCAACCTGAACATGCGCCGGAGGAGATGGTTGGATGTGGTAAAGGATTATGAGTGGGAGATCCTGTACCACCCGGGCAAGGCTAACATGGTAATGGATGCCTTGAGTCGTAGGGCAGAGAGTGCCCTGATATGGGATGTTTGCTTGAGGTTGACAGTGATGACTCCGGTGTTGGACACCATCCGGGAGCCCCAGGTAGAGGCCATGAGACCGGAGAACCGCAAGCAAGAGCGGGTGATTGGACAGATATCTGATTTCATTGCCGATAGCCGGGGGCTTATAATCTTCCAGGGCTAGATTTGGGTGCCATTTGAGGGCGGGGCACGTATAACGTTTTTGGAGGAGGCACATAGGTCGAGGTTTTCGATCCATCCCGGGGCCACTAAGATGTATTTGGAACTGAAAAGTGACTATTGGTGGCCCTGTATGAAGAGGGATGTGGCGTGGTTTGTAGAGAGGTGCTTGACCTGTCGCAGGGTTAAGGTCGAGCACTAGTGTCCACATGGCAAGTTGCAGCCACTTGAGGTTCCCCAGTGGAAGTGGGAATAGATTTCTATGGATTTTATCACCAAATTGCCGAGGACTGTGAGAGGTGTCGATGCAATTTGGGTGATCGTCGACCGGCTGACAAAGAGCGCTCACTTTCTTGCAATCGGTGAGAGCTCTTCTGTAGAGAGACTGGCGGAGGTGTATGTGAGGGAGGTGGTAACACGGCATCATGTACCGATCTCGATTGTGTCAGATGGAGATGTGTGTTTCACTTCTAGGTTCTTGAAGAAGTTCCATGAGGAGTTGGGTACAAGTTTGCATTTCAGTACCGCTTACCACCCACAGACGGACGAATAGAGTGAGAGGATGATTCAGACGGTCCAAGACATGCTTCGGGCATGTGTATTGGAATTCGGAGGGAGTTGGGACACGTATCTGCCATTGGTTGAGTTTTCTTATACTAACAGCCACCATTCGAGCATTGGTATGCCTCGCTTCGAGTTGTTGTGTGGGAGGAGGTGTTGGACCCCCATCTGTTGCGGAAAGGTAGGACAGCGAGTGATGGGAAGCACTGAGATAGTGTTTCAGAAGACAGAGCAGATTCAGTAGGTTAGACAGAGGTTGCTGACGGCCCAGATTTTCCAGAAGAGTTACGCGGATAGGCGACGATCCGAGCTCGGGTTTTAGGTTGGATATTTTGTACTCCTGAAGGTGTCTCCTTGGAAAGGAGTGATCCGATTCAGGAAAAGGGGAAAGTTGCGGCCTTGGTACGTTGGACCGTTTAGGGTGATCATGAGGGTGGGCAGGGTAGGATATCGTTTGGAGCTACCTGCGGAGTTGAGCCAGATTCATGATACCTTCCACGTGTCTCAGTTGAGGAAGTGTATAGCAGACAACTCGGCAGTGGTGCCGATGAAGGATATCGAGGTGGATGCGAGTCTAAATTATGTTGAGAGACCGATCGCAAACTTGGAACAGAAGGTTAAGGTTCTGAGAAACAAGGAGGTGCCTCTAGTTCAGGTTCAATGACAACATCGGAGGGGGTCCGAGCTGACTTGGGAACCGGAGTCCGAAATGCGGGAGTAGCATTCGGAGTTGTTTTAGGCATGAGACTTCGAGGGAGAATTCTGGTTCTAGTGGGGGAGAATTGTGACATCCCGAAATTCAAGTAAGTTATTTAACCCTTCTTTTTGTCAAGATGTCAAGTTTATCCCTTGAGTGGAAATTGTAGCAAATGAGTACGCTGCGCGTACTCATGCACTTAATTTGGACGTGGACTCGCCTATATACGTTGGGCGTACCCAGGGTTATGCTGGGCATAGAGGGCCCAGATGCAAACCCTAATATTTGGCTTGTGCACTATATAAGGGATGCTAAGACTTATTCCTCAACCTCCATATCAGAGAGTGAATCCCTAAAGAAAGCCTTCCTTCATCCTTAAGCTGGTGTGTGAGTGTTTTGAGCTAAAAGTTTGTTGGTGTGTTAGTGAAGAAGAAGGAGAGGAGCTTGTGGAGGCTAGAGCTTGAAGTGCAAGTTTGGATCTGAGATCTTCAGAGGAAGGAGCTTCATCTAGAGGTATAAAGTTCAAAACTTTCCTCTTTATTTTGGTTTGGTGTTGCATGGACGATTTCTAGAGTTACGCGGGGCGTAATCCCAGTACGTGCGGCGTAGGGGGTTGCGTTCCCCGTTTCTGTGAGGTCGCTGGGTACGCCCAGCGTATATTTTTGGTACGCGCAGCGTAACCTGGAGAGTTGACTTTTGTTGACTTTTAGGGTTTGGTCAACTTTAGGGTCTTTGAGCCATGAGAGGGGTAAAATGGTCTTTTACCCTTCTGAGAGTGATAAGAGAGGGAATAGTCTACCCTTGAGAGTTGTATTGATTAGAGTGCTTATTCCTTGTGATTAGGCGGAGTCTAGACCTGATTTTACCGAGTTCGAGATTACCGAGTTACCCGAGGTGAGTCTTCTCGCTATACTTTACCAAAGAGTGGTAATTAGAGTTATGTGACAGAGTATCTTGTATGCTTTTGCATGATGTGATTTCTATGTGATTTGTGTTATGTATGATTCAGAGTTTAAAGAGTTCGGACCGAAAGGTCCACAGAGTTAGGACCAGAGGGTCCACAGAGATATGGGACTGGAGGGTCACACTGAGAATCATACGCAATAACCCTCCCTCGATGCATAAGAAGTTCCCCTAGAACGCTCATGGATGCATCACAATATAAAACAAAATCCTCAACACCCTCAGGGATGGTCAACATTGGGCCTCACATAACTTCTTTCTCAGTGTCTCGAACGTAGCCTGCTATTTAAGCCCAATTCAAAATACATGCCCTTCCTTATCATCCGAGTGAGGGTATAACAACCTTGAAGAAATACTGAATAAATCTCCAATACTACCCTGCTAGACCCAGAAAACTCCTGATCTCCGTGGGAGACTTCAGTTGCTCCACTACATGACAACCTCAATCTTGGCCGGGTGACAAAAATCTCGTTCAGGTTAACGAGGTGTCTTGAGAACTGGACCTCCCGTAATAAAAACTCACACTTTGAGAATATGGCATATAGTTGTTCCCGCCTCAAATCAATCTTGAATAACCAAGATGCACCATGAAGTTGATCGAAGAGATCATTAATATTTAGAAGTGGATAAATGTTCTTCGCCGTCAACTTGTTCAACTCTTGATAATCAATACACATACGATGAGACCCATCCTTCTTCTTCACAAACAAGATCAGTGACCCCCAAGAAGAATTGCTCAGTCTAATAATTTGCTTGCTGTCCAGCTCCTAAAGCTGAGAGGACAACTCTTGCATCTCTGGTTGTTCCAGTCAGTACGGAGCCTTAGCAATCAAGGCCATACTAGGGACCAAATTAATCCTAAACTTGACCTGCCTCTCATGAGGCACACAGGGAAATTCCTCCGAAAACACAACTGGGAACTCTCTAACCATGGTCACATCTGAAACCAAAACCTCCTTCACCACATACACAAGGTGACCCATACACCCATGCTGTAGATATTTCCGAGCCCTGGCAGCAAAACAAAATTCTGATCCAACTCGGGTAAATAAATAGTTTTCCCCACTTAGGGTTCGAAATACAACCCGGTGCCCCTTATAATCTTTCATGGCACCGAACATGCTCAACTACTCCATCCCTAGTATCATACACACATCCCAACACAACATGCATCATATTGGGGGGTTTTTGGGACAAGATTGCTGTAAAAACTTCACAACACTTAGATCTACACAAAATAGATGTCAAGCAAGAAGCTTTATACCTTAAAATAGTTACAAAAGGTGATGCTATCTCAGATCTACAAGCTCCAGGCACCAAATTAGGGTTTAATGTCTCTAAGCATACGTTGGGCGTACCTTTAGTACGCTGGGCGTACGCGTCCTTACACCTGTGACCATTTACTCTGTTACGCTGGGCGTAACCGAGCCTACACTGGGCGTACCCATGCGTGTCCCAAATTGCATGCATCGCCTTCCTTGTCAACTTTTTCCATTAAGGGCCATAAATGTCAATATTTTCAAAGTGTCATAACTCTTTTATTCTAAGTCCGTTCCCAATGAACTTTATATCCACGTAAAGGTGGCGAGAAGCCCTACGCTTCTAGCAACACACCCTGGTCTGAAACCTTCTCGAATGAAACCCATTACCCATAATAGACCGGAACGCCCTTACTCTTGATCTCGGGAATCCATAAATAAACACTTTTAGAACCGGGCATTACAAGCCCTCAGCTCAGGAGTATAGGAACCGATCACTAGGTCCACCAGTCCTTCGTGCCAAATCAAAGGAGGCTAAAGGTGCACCTGACCTTCCAATCCTCTAGACATGTGTAGTTAAAGAAACAACCCGCATACGAAATCCATCACATAGCCACAATCGGGTCCTTGATCCCATCGAACTCCGGGGGCTTCATGTTACTAAAGTCCCAGTATTGGAATAAACCTCCTCCTTGGTCTCTCGTAGCAGCAACGGCTGCAGTGGCTACAATAGTAGCAGTCTCAGTGAGGGTAGCATAGCGATAACCAAATAGCTCAATCAAAACCGTCTTGATAGACCCAAACATCTTTGGGATAGAACCCTAGACAGTAGTATCCACCTCAGTGGCAATCAACTCTCATATCTGGTCATCAGTCAACCCCGACCTATCCTGGCCACCTGCTCTAAACCAAAACAAAATCCTCTCGTGAACACCATACTGAAAAAGAACATATATATATATATATATATATATATATATATATATATATATATATATATATATATATTAGAAATGTTACAATCCAAATTGTTACGACAATCCCAAATAGACAAAACCCTTGGGGTTTGTGACTTCCTAGGGATGCATACAGGTCATGTGCTTCCAGTAGTAAGGGCCCATACTATATTCCACACCTACTTATATTTTTATCAATAGATCTTAACGAACTACTCGAAAATAATCCCATGACTAGGATACACATACATCCTATCCTCACACACTCTCTCTCTCTTGAGAGAGAGAGAGAGAGAGAGAGAGAGAGAGTGGCTAATCATCCTCAACTGGCCTAATACACCTATACTTATGAAATTTCCACCAACACTGCAGCTGCTCGTGCATGCTAATCATACATAACGTTGGATTGCATAGACAGTCGAATACTTGTTTCTACCCTAAGCCCACAACCGAACAAGGAACATGAAATAAGGCTAAACATAACAGTCTCAGGCTATAGAATCTTAGTTATGTACAAATATGATGCACACACTAAGCAACTACAATAATCATGTTGATTTCATCAATCATACAAGAAGTTTTTGCTAGGCTACCAGGCATCATACATCAGAGAAATCTATCATGCAATTCCTGAAAATCTCTAGCCTATCTCTAGCATACAGTTCTATTACAAACATCATAAACAAATAATAATATGGGTAACTTGGGGTATACTTTCTTGCTCTAGCTGATCGTACACATCTTTTCCTTCATTGGTTACTTTTGAAAACCATTTTGAAATTTTTTACAGATCCTTAGTTTGAGTCTAGATTCACACGAATGCTCATATAAATCTCACAAACGAGGGCTCTAATACCAACTTGTAACATCCTAATAATCAAGGTGAAATTTTCATTTTTCAAAGACAACCAAAAACCATAAATTACAAATATTGTTTGCAAAGTGTCAAAGTCACAAATCAGAGTATCCCAAAATCCAATCTCATAAAAAGTGAAGGATGTGTACGATCAAACCTTCGCCTTGCCCCGATCATCTAAAGTACATGAAACATAAAACTTAAACTATAAGACAAAGCTTAGTGACTTACCCCAAAGTACCATACACAACCAAACAAATATACATATTACATGATGGATTCATAACCTCCTAGTTGGATTACCCTGGCCCACAACCTCCCGATTGGATTTGCATATATATTGCATACTGGTTTCATAACCTCCCGGTTGGATTACCCTGGCACACAACCTCCTAATTGGATTTCCATTGGACCATAATCTCCCGATTGGATTTCCCTTGGTTTGTTGGCTTACACACAAAGCAGTAACCCAACCACATTATGTCGAGATATGTAACCGATAAATATATAACTAGCAAGTATAGGTAATCATACAGATCTACCAATCTAAAATATAATCAACATAACATTATCCTATATACCATGATACATAACCTAGTTGGCCGACTTTGGTGCCTTCTATCCACGAGTACAGTGAGGAGAAACTTACCTCACAGTTTGAATGATAGCAGAAAAGAAAGCTCTTCCAAATGCCAACTCTACATGTTATATATACCATAAGTAGTGACCTAATCTCAAAACTCTGATCAAGATACCCAAAATGCCCCTAACTTAAACTTGACCAAAATCCTAGTTAAAGTCAAGGTCAACAAGTCAACGATTCCTTTTGGGCTAAGTACGCCCTGCATACTCAGGGTTCCCTTCCAAACCACAAGGGTAATCCCCGGTATGCATAGCGTACCTCCTGGTACGCCCAACGTACTAGAGCCAAACCCTAACATTTCCATTAAGTTCGTATTTTGATAAGCCAAGACACCAAACTTCATATCCAGGTTAAAAGGGACGTGCTAAGGGATAAAGTCTCTGACTTTATCGATTTACATGCATACAAGAGGGTAAAAACTCAAAACCTTGGTCCAAAAGTTATCAAAAGTCCCAAAACTCTTGCATAACTCCAAGATAATTCTAAAACTCTCATTTTTATTAATCTATTAGCTCAAAAATACAGAAAACTACATATCAAGGACCTGAAGTAGTTCATACTCAACTAGATCAAACTACAAGACCAAAAATGTACACAAACTCTAAACTAGCAAGATCTAAACAACTAACTCATCAAGATTCAAACTTTATACCTCCAAATGATGTTTGAGGGTGAGATGCTTTTGGATCTAAGTGGTCTTAAGCTTTCAAGGTGGTTCTTCAATCTTCTCATTGCTTCAATGACACGAAAACACACACTTTCAAGCTCAAAATGCTCACATAATGGAATACAGTTTGCTATGGACGCCTTGGGAGATGGTGGTCGGTGAATGAAGGGGTCTCAAAGAGATAATGATGCTTAAATAGATCTAAAACCCTAAAAATCAAGGTTTAACCTTCAGCCTCTTACACCCGATGTAAGCTATAGTACGCCCTGCGTACTAGGCACAACACGCAATTTCATTTAAATGACAAATGGACCAACTATAAATGGAAAATACATGAATAAGGGTGTTAGAGTATGTTAACCAATCATTAATAATGCTCTCTAATACATGGCTCATATGCGATGTAAAATCATGTATTTCTTGTCTTTGTTTTGGTAATAATATTGTACTTTTGATATCATAAACTATTACACTACAATACCAACTATATTTAATGCCAAGGAAAACTTCATTCAATATCAATACCAAATACATTACATCATGTGAAAAAAATATATTATCCATAATAATTTCAATTGTTGGAAATAATGTCCACGTTCATAACATTTGGTAATATTACTATTAATACTAGAGCCCTTTTGGATTAGACGTAATGACAGATTTAAGCAACTATTGACATGTAAGTTTATCAGGGATCTAGTTTGTTAATTTATTAGTGATTGACAAATTAATAGAAGTTTATGACGCGTCTCCTTAGTCGTTGCGACAAAACCCTAAACATTCTAAAGGTTTTAGTAGTTTGTGATTCAAGGTGGCTGATACATGCAAATTCATATTTAACAGCTGCTAGCTTATCTTCAAGATTCGAGATCAGCTTGAAATAAATAAAAAACATATTTTATGAAAAATGGTCAAAATCAACATACCAAGGAATTAGGGTAGAGACTAATTTTTTTATGGTGTTATTTTGTTTTGGAAGTGAAAATTCGAGTTGGGAGAACGTAATCATAAAGAATCACATTGTCTGCTACGTAGATAGATGAAACTGGAGACGAACACATCTTATTCTTGGAGAAAACTAGGACACCAACATTAATTGACATATACATTAATTAGGTTATTAATATAAACGAGCGACAAGCCACATATGAGAACACATTATTGTTGTCCCATATAGGATGTCGTTTGAGCAAAACCTAAAGAAAACCGGTCATATGAATTGAATGTTTACAAAAATATCAAAGACTTATTTTTCAACAAAAAAACATTAGGGACTAAATATGTACAAACTGAGAAATTAACCTAGAGTGGCCGGTCATAAGAGCTAAATGTGAACAAAAACAAGTTAAAGAGTTCATTTTACAAAAAAAAAATTAAATAAATAAACTAAGTGTGTATATAGCGAAAAGTAGGTTGCCATATTAATTTATTTTCCCTTTTAAAGTGTTTAGGTGTGGGAGGGTTAGAAGTGAAAGAAGAAGAAAATCTTGATGTACATGATATGTGCGTTGGGATGGGTGAGATGGATGAACTACATTCACCCTTATATATTAAGCATAAATAGCCATAGGGACAAGAAACATAATTTTTTCAGAAATTTATGTAGACAATAATTAAGCATACATAACTATTAGTGTGACATTATGTGTTACATAAAATATGTTTTAGTTTATTTATAAGCCATTGTTCTATATTTGCTAAGAGACAAGGTCGTGATCTTTATAAGCATTAATGAGAAGGCAATAAAAAATGTTGTAAAGTTAAAAATCAAGATAATCTATGGGTTTTAACAAAGGTGTTAGGGTAAATAGAATGTTAAACGATATGATTATGAGTATAAGTTGGAATAATCATTGACATACAACTTCCGTATATGCAAAGTCATTTTATATATTAACTAGGGGATTGGTCACAAAGAAGTATCGCTAATCTCACGAGAATTCTAACTTCCATTTAGTATCCGGATTAAAGGTGAACTTTAATAAATCACGTGTCTATAGTATTTGAAACGAACCTAGTGAGGTAAGCGAGTGGGCCACCCCACTTGGATGTGAGCCATCATCCCTCTCTTTCACGTATTTATGCATACTTGTAGGAGACAATATGAACAAAAAAATGCATGGAAACCAATAATCGACAAATTTAAGTCAAAATTGTCAGCATGGAAGTCAAAAACAGTAAGCATTGGAGGTCGGATAACATTAGCAAAAGCACCACTGAGGAACCTACCCACTTACTATCTATCTTTGTTTGCTCCACCAACGGGAGTAATTCACGAACTGCAGAAAATCCAAAGACAGTTTATTTAGTGAGGGACAGAAAACAAGTCATGTATACATTGGGTATCCCGAGAAAAAATCATAGCCCCAAAACAGGTAGGAGGTATGGGTCTGGGTTCTTTAAGAACCCTGAATTTGGCCCTACTATCGAAGTGGCTATGGAAACTCAAGGTGGATTCAACACATCTATGGGCCCACATAGTCACGACCATACATAAGCTTGTGAATAATCTTAATTATTACTTTGCAAAGGCATCGTCAAATGGTGTTTGGTCAAACATTGCTAAATCATTCAAGGCAATGGAGAAATTAGGTTTGACGGAACAAGAAGTAATGAAGATGGCAAACTCAAATGATAGATGGTTATCTAATTTTAAAGAAGATGGAGATTTATCTGTAGCATTATTACGAACAAGGCTCGATAGGGCATGCCACCCGATACCCGGTGGTGAATTTACATGGTCTAACGCGGTTCCAAAAAAAGGTCTCGTGTTTAGTATGGAGGGCAAAACAAAACGAATCCCATCAAAGGTGGCTCTAAACAAAAGAGGGATTCCAGTTAACGCCACTACTTGTGATGGGTGCCAAGTTAATGATGAAACAACGGATCACTTGCTTATCGGGTGCCCGTTGGCGAAAGAAGTGTGGTCGACGATAGAGCAATAGTGTGGTGTATCGAATTCCATTCATGATTTCACAACAGTCCAGGAGGTGCTGGCGAAGGACAGAAGTTGGGGAAAATTCCCAAAAGAAAATAAAGTTACAGAAGCTATAAAATATGGGACAATTTGGTGTCTCTGGAAGGCAAGAAACGAAAGAATTTTTAGAAACCTTAGAAGTGAATCGGCGAAGATATTGGATAATATTAAATCGGTATTATTCACTTGGATAAAACATAAAATCAAAAAAGGTGTCTTGAATTGGAATTTATGATGTAACAATCCAGTAAAATGCGGATGAGAGTCATTAGGCGAAATCTTATTAAAATTAATTATGCCTCTCCTTGTACTATATTACTTCACTAGCGGCTTCCTAGTGCAGCCATTATAATATATTTGTTGGTTCCAAAAAAAATTAATCGTTCATTCTATCATATTTAGTGGTTCTGTTATTTTAACAACATATGATCATGTGAAGATATGTATGTTCTTTAAAGGTCTAATTAATAGGTTTACTATTGGAGTTGGAAGGTGTGAGGCTTTGGATCATGTGAGAAACAAAAATTATATGAAAAACCGCTAGCATCAAACTTATGTTTTTTTTATGAACCAATGACATAAATCATTAGACGATACAAACATCAGATGATTCACAAAAAACTTCCCGATAAAAAGGTTCGAAAATTCAATTTTTTTTATTAGATCACAGATATGTACATGTGGAGAATTAGATAACAATTAAAAATAATTCCTAATCGATCGTTCATCATCCAAATTTCTCCTCCAACCTTCAAAAATCATCCAGATTTCTTCAACTAAACCCTCGATCAACGTCATCCAGTGTTAATCAATCATCGATCTTTGTCAATAACATCTTTATCAACACCATTCAACAATAGACAACAAAAATTTGTTTTTGGTTCTTTCACTCCAACCTTCAATTCTGCTTGAATATGAACATATTTTCAACATCTACAATTAATTATACTCCCAGCGTCATTAGATCAACATCATCAATAATCAACAACAGATCCACTTCATATCATTCATTCAACATCGACCATCAAAAAAAACTTCGAAATTAAGTTTAGAAAAACATCAAATCATTTTTTGGAAAAATTTCATATAATTCTCTATCAATATACTATTTGTAAGATTTAAATAGTCAAATTATCGTGTTTTTAACATTTTAAAAAAAGCTAACTTGTATGCACTCCATCTATTTTATTAAATGCATAAATTAAATTACCATGTTATATTAACATACAAATATGTTTTCACACCTGAATCAGTATACGATTATTAAAACACAAAACAAATATGCAAGTCTGTATGTTATTCATATGTGAAAAACAAATAAAAATTATATATATTTGTGAAAACACCTTGTAATATTCATATGTGAATATACTGTGTAATATTCACATATGAATATACAATCTATTATTCATAAGTGAATATACCATCTATTATTCACAAATGAATATATACTATGTAATATTCACATGTGATATACCAAGTAATACAATGTAATATTCACATATGAAAATATCATCTAATATTCATAAGTGAATATACCATATAATATTCACATGTCAATATACCATGTAATATCTCATGTGAATATATAATGTAAACAACATATATCATATAATATTTGTTGGGTTTTTATTCCAAAATCTTGTTTCACAACTGGTATAAATGACAACAGAAACTTTAAAAATGTTGAATAAAACTAAAACTATGTTACCCACCGAGTATCATTTTGCAAGAGTTAGAAAGATTAAAACAACCATAAAAGGGAAAGCATAAGAACCTTTGAAGACTTTGATCCTCATGGGAGGTTGGATGTTGATGAAGTATGGCCTGAAACTCTAAAAAGCAAGAGTTCTCTACAAGTATCCACTAAGCAAGAGTAGAACCATCAAAACATGCTAGTATTCACTTATAATTTGTCGTACATAAGCCTTTGAAATATATACCAATATATGTTCAAAGGTGAAACAACAAAGGGACTTTGTCTAGCATCAAAATGAAAAAGAATGGAGAAGATGAAGAGCCTTCAAATTCTGAAATTTGGCAATCCTCTAGAGAACATGGAGCTCTTGGATTTGGCTTTGAGAAGAGAAAGAAAAGACTTGCAAGAAGTGTATCAAAAACCCTTCCATGCTCTCTCTTATATAATGGCCAAAAAGTGAAAGGAGACCATAAAGTAAAAGGAGAGACAACTTTGTCCCAAGCATAACAAAAGAAGACTATGCTTGGTCTCCTCCCTTAATTCGAGAAATGCATGTCCAAAGAAAGATAAAAGTTGTACCATGGCTAGTTTATATACACATACATGTTATCTTTATAAAAATCAATCATTTTTATAACGAATTCCCAATATATATATATATATATATATATATATATATATATATATATATATATATATATATATATATATGGAGAGAGAGAGAGAGCTAGGTTCATTTGTTTAAACTAAGTATTGTGTTATCGTATGCATAAATGTGGGCCAATCAAAATTAAATAAATAATTAAATAATTAAATAAATAAATAAGGGTAATTTAGTAATTTGTTTAGTAACTTCCAAAATTAATCCCTATAATCATGGTATTGACCTAATATCTCCAATTTAAATCATTGACTATAAAACCAACTATCACTGGCGTTTTTTTTTCTTTTTGGCCCGATCAGCAGCCACACGAATGGGGAAGGCAAAGAAGATCGCTGATCTCCAAGGGGGTATCTTAGGTGGTTTAATCGACTGAATCTGATGGAGAGGAGGGTGAAGCGAGGGCAGTAAGGGTTGATTAGCAACTCTCCACTTGCTCTCTTCTGATTCTAACAATGAGGGGTGAGACCAGAAGAGGGTCCGACGACAGGTGAGGATTCAATTGAATTTTGGGAATTAGGGTTTTCAGAAATTCGGATTGACAGAAATATGCAGCCAGAAATTTCAGAAGCATCCGCTATACAAAATATGACGAGGATTCCTGGCAAGAGAGGTAGGAATGAGATTCTGCATGAGTTTTTTGAGGTTAGTCAGGATGAACTGAAGAAGAATCGACCACGAGAAGACCAAGTCAAATCAACTGGAATAGCTTTTGGGCCCTCATCTCAGGTAATTGGTTATATTTTTTTGATCTCATAGTAAGAAGTAAGAACCATGTTTCAATTTGTAAGATTGAAAATTTTTTTGATGTTCTAGAATTGTACTTATAGTCTCCTATTCTGGATTATTTTCAGTCGGCTTCTTTAGGGAAGGGGAAGCCAATGAAGCTGCACAAGAGGAAACATCAGATTGGATCTTTATACTTTGATATGAGATCTAAAGAGATGGAATTGGCAGAAAGGCGCTCAAAAGGCTTTCTCATAAAAGCAGAAACACAAGCCAAGTATGGACGGTAATAAACTCATAATTTTTTTGTATGTTGCATGTTAATGTTGTGTCAATTTTTCTTCTACAAATGAAAAGCATTGCAAAGATTTTTGCTTGGTTTTCTCAAGAGCTCGTAAATGTTTCTGAAATGGAATCATGAATTCTAATTATGTTGGAATGGAATCATGAATTCCAATTCTGTTGGAATCTAAACTACAGTTTTGTCTTGTTTTGACAGAAGTTGATGCTTGAAGAACGGACCACAGATTTGAAAGTGATTCTAAGCATTCTCAGTTAATATTATTCTTACATGATTTGATTCATGACAGTTATTTTCGTTAAATGTATAATTTCATGGATGATCAAGGAAAGAGCTATTCTTCTGATAGAATAATCTACAATAGAATGATATGAGTATATGTAATAATATATTCTGCTAGAATATTAAGGTCGAATAATATGCATAATGTTATTTGTTCTTAGTAAGTATTTCATTGTCATAGACTATTATATAAAGTTTTTACTTTTTTAAGAAGGTAATGAAAAATTTGAAGTTGTATCCAAAAATGTGTTTATTAGTCGGTGTTGGCATTCGCATAGAATATCATTCTAACAGAAACATGTATCCTGAAATTTGTAGAGAATCTGATTCTAACAGAATAAAATCGGGTTTAATTATATAAATTACGTTGTAATTAAAATTATAGTAATTAAAAAAATTAGAATTTTAAAATCAAGAGAGTTAATTATCCCCAAAAATATGGAATTCTCTGTTTTTAAATTTATCTCAATTGTCTAAAATACCCTTAGAATGAAATTAGATGGTATTTTTCAATTATCTTTAATTTAATAATATATGTTAATCAATTTCATAAATTAAGTAAAATGATTGGCCCACATATGCATACAATAACACAATAATTAGTGTAAATAGAATAACCTAAGCCTATATATATATATATATATATATATATATATATATATATATATATATATACACATAACTAGTCATATATAAATATCTTATTTTATATAAAACTATCTTTTATATAAATTGTAACTAGTTTATTAAGATATGAATCTATAAATATCTTATTTTATATAAAACTATCTTTTATAAAATTGGAACTAGATGATTTTATTAAAAAAAACTATCTTTTATATAAATTGAACTAGTTTATTAAGATATAAATATAACTTATAAATAATCATACTTTATGATATATGTCATAAATTGTTATTTCTCCAATAAATATTATTTCCACAAATAATAAATTCCCAATTAGTAAAATATTATTTCCATGAAATCATAATTTTCCAACCAAATACAAGTGTTGATATATTTATTAATAATCAAATTATACTAATAAATAATCAATTGACGGTAATTTGATATATGGTGTGACCATATAGGATCATATATTATTAGCAACACCATTTTATAATGACTCTTGGGCATACTAGATCTTTCGATCTCCCATTTGCATAAGACTCATCATAGATTAATATACACAGTGGTGAAGGTCTAACAACATTTCACTGCCTCCAATAACATATGACGAAGAATACCACTCATCAACATCCAATTCCTAAAATATCTAAGCTTCAATTGATGTATTAAGGTAAGTTTATCAATTATCTCTTTGTTACAAACATGTTGTTGAACATGAGCCTTGGATCGTAATCAATCTCATTTGTAATTCAACTTTAGGTAACGTGCGTTAGATGTCTAACTCTCAATACATAAGAGGAACAAATCATATTTTGACTACATAAGCCTCTTGTGTAGTTCACACCATACCCGAATATGACTTTTATAACAGCCCAGTCAAGGAACAACATTTGGTCATATCAAAGCACAACACTCCCTACACTTAAGTCTCATATTGTATCTTAGGTGTTAAGGATACAAAGATAGTACCTTTAATCAAGTATCACTCATAACTGCGATTATGAGATGATTTTGATGCGGGTCCGTTCGGTACTAGTTCTCTAATAAGTACCCATGAAACTTGGTTACAACCACTTGTTTACTTTCATCTAGTGAGAGTCAACCAATCCATTTCATATTAGTCTTACTTCATAATTGCTCCCACAATCATGACCGACTATAAACCTTTAGAATAATAAGATTATTCATGGATCAAACATACTAATATAGAACATAACAAGTATTATTGTAATGATCATATCCCAATATATCAAAACATTATTTAATAGTTGTTGTTACAGTGTTACAATATCCAAATACTAAATTCAAATCAAAATCTCATTACTAGAATAATAAAAGTCTTATGGATGAAGTGTGACCACTCATACTTAGCTTAAAAGGAAAGACTTTATTAATGGGTTCGACTAAATTTAATTTGGGTGAATTCTGCGAATACAATCATCTCCATATTTGACATTACTCTAAGTATAGTTAAATATTTTGGAGAATATAATTGGTGCTCTTATGTGACATATAGTTTCTTAGATTGATTAAGTACACTCTATTACTCACAAAATATTTATAGGTTATCCCTGAATGGAAGGATTCAACCTAGTTTTTTTAATGATCTAGTTCATCCAATTATATTTGATTTCAACTTCTTGAAAATTAGTGTATTCTTATTTAGTAGATTGTGTTATTTTGTTTTGCTTGGATCTCATTCCAACTAAACTTATTCTTCATTCCAAAATGAAGTCATAATCCAATTATAATTCATAATTATCTATATTTATTTAGAAATCAAAATCCTATGTAGCTCCTTACATTAAGATTTGATTCTAAACTAATTACTCATATATATTCTCTTAGCTCTTCTTAAGTACTCTTAGAATGTTCTCACAATCATCTAGTGACTTAACCATCTATTTAATTTTGTATCTCATGATATGACATAAATGATGGATTCATTTGTCAAGAAAATAGAATATAAATCATTTTATCTAGCTCAAACCTATGTGCTAGATCCATTTGAGACAAACTCAAAAATGGTGTCATGTGACAATGTCAAGAATCTTACAAATAAATCTTGTATCTTGACCTCTTTCAAGATATTGTTATTTCATTCAAAAAGAATTTTAAAACCTTTAACATTCATCTTTATCTATCTATTATAGATTTTACATTCCAAGAATGTATCTTGTCATTCCTAAGTCTTTTATTTTAGAAATACTTTCCGATTGAAGGTGAAAACCACCTTACATAGTCAGAACGTCATTTCAAATGATTAAGTATGTCTCTTTCATACAATATTAAGAATATCACGACCCCCTAGTTCTTAGTAAACACACACACATTCTTTGTCATTTTGATATAAAAAAATACATTGTATCTTTATATTAAAATGACTATTCCAACCTTGAGATGTTTGCTTTATATCCACAAGTGGATCTTAAGCTTTACATAGTTGGTTAGGATAACATGGATTAAGAAAACCTCCAAGCTAAGCTATATAGATATCTTCTAGTAGATCTCTATTAAGGAAAGCAGTATTTCTTGAAATCTATTAGCTATATCTCATATCAAGAATATGAAGTTATAGTAAATAATATCTTTGTTAATCTAATCATAGCTACTTGTGAAAAGGTTTGATCATAGTTAATGTCATAAGTATGATAATGACCATAGTCAATGACAAGAGTATGAGAAAATCATTATATAACAAGTATTACTAAATGTTTATATATATATATATATATATATATATATATATATATATATATATATATATTCATGTATATATTCTTTCTGGAAGAATCTCTTACTCCTTCTAGCATTGCTATTAAGAGGAAGATTAATCAAGCCCATACTTGATTTTAACTAGAAACCATCAAGAACTCATCAATGAGAGATTCCACATTTCTCAAGTCATAGATGATTTCTACCATTATTGTGAACAATTTGTGTTTATGAATAGCTATTATTCATGTTCAACAATTCCTTGTTGAAACTAGTGCCAAAAATTTTTACATCAGGTTATGGTTCTTGAGCTGCTTCAAGTTCCATGTGCCTCCCAGTTGCTTTATCATTAGAAGCTTGCTTTCTGCTAACTCAGCTTTCAGAGGAATAAATGAACTTATTATTGGTGGGTTTGTATATAATAATCTAAATGCTCTTTTAAAATATTCTACAATTATGTATTTATTTGGTGTTTATATTCTAGATACAATTAATAGTGATTGAAGTATAATACCAAAAAGGTTAAAAGGATTACATTTCTACCGATTAGAAAGTAAAGTATATCAAGTAAAGTTTAATTCACCATTTATCATCACGAAGGCTTTAGATGGTACTACTCGGGTGTATCTTGTGCTCAATCATAGACATTCATTAGAAAAGAAGTCCTACACCAAAGTGAATAGTTCCTTAATAATTATTTTCTTTACACTTTAGAGAAAATATTATTAGGAATATTTTATATATAAATAAGATTCACATATATCAAATACACTACATTATTTTCCTTCAAAGATCCCTCTCTTGAAGTTGGAATATGTGGATTTCATTTATACAATAAAGATAACAATGTCATGGATAAGTTTGATTTAAAACAAGTTTAAGTTAAAAGTGCTTTCATATAAAACTTAATGTTATTTATAAAATGTTGATATATACTTTGCAATTCTATTAAGAGATCTAGTCTTAGAAATAGAAGTCAACCATTTCAAAATATGAGTATTATCATTATAAAAAAAGATCCAGTAAATAATCAAACATTTAAACAAATAACTGAGACATAAATATTTAGAAATGTTAATTTTAAACCATACATTGTTCCAAAACAAACATTGTTCTATATTATAAACAATTTATGTTCTAAGCATAAATAATAAACTAAACTTCGAGAGTGTAGTTCCAACTTGCTTGTGCTCAGCTAGTTATTCTTCTGTAAATATTTGCAGTCAAGTAACAAATATTAGACTAACGTTTAAGTACCAAGTAGTTGAGTGTTACACGAAAAGTATAAGTTCTATCCAATAGATACCTGAGGTACTAATGTGTTTCAGACTTTCTTTCTAGATAAGGGGATTAGTTCCTCTACTAGTGTCCAGTTTCTTCACAAAAGAAACAAAATCCATCTATGTGGGCCTTATTGGATTTCTTGGGCTTAAAGGTGTTTATTCCATAAAACATGAGCCTTTTAGATCACACAAGGTGACTCTTTTAGCCTTGCACTATTCCAACAAAATATCACTATATTTATTGGAATATTACTTAACATGTTATATATATATATATATATATATATATATATATATATATATATATATATATATATTGTCCAAAACATCCTAGAAGTCATGAATAATTGTTCATAATATGATGTTAGAAGCATCCTAAGCATCAATGTGATGAATTTAATAGGTATCATATTCAGGTCTATTGCTCAAAGAAATTTATTTAGGAATAGGTCCTTTAAGTGTCTATAATTTCACACCTCTCACGAGATTGTCTCTTAAGACATGAACTCATTCATTGAAGTTGTATCAATTGAATGTTATTAAGTCATTTAAAGTGAAATGACATTTCATGGTTATAAGAGTGGATTATTTATCTACGAAAACTTTAACAAAATTTATTTAGAATTTTTGATATTTAATCTTTAATAATTAATACCCCCTTTTAGTTTCTAGAAAACATTAATTATCAAAGTCTAAGATCCAAGTTGCAAAACAAATAAATTGTTAGGTATCCTTGATCCTATTCATCCGAATTCAACCCGGTAGATATTGATTATTAATTATATACTACTATATAATTCTTTGATTTATAGGATCGCTAATAAGATATTTAATTAGACATGTTTAATCTCATCTATGCCTCGAAACTCTCTTGAGAAACTTGTGTAATCAGCTTATAACTTGGTTATAGAAATCGCGAAAACACCTCGGTCATCAAAAGATAACACTAAATGGTTAGGTATCTATTATCCCACTAGTGCATACAAGAGACATGTAAGTGCTCTTTAAAAAAGATTGCATAGATTTGAGGTTTGTAAGGGGTTTTTGATGTTTTTTTTCTTTTTATAATTCTAGTTTAGAAACATGTTATATCATGGTTATTGCATCCATTTAATAAACCATGGTATACTTTAAAAACTTATTTCATGTTAAAATCACATTTTTAACAATGTTCTATATATAAAACCCGATTTAATATAATTGACGCGATCAAAGTTTTAAATTAATAACTAGTATTAAGTTATATCGTTTGAGCGTGTTAGAACGTTTGAAAACCTTTTAATAAAACTTTCATTTATAAAATAAGGTTTGTAATTTGATAAGTTTACAAATCTCAATTTTAAACTTATACTATTTTAATCCCGAAATTTTACCTGTTACTAGTTTTAACGATAAACCTTGTTTTATTGTAAAACTATTTTTAGCATCTTATGTTAAAAAGGTGAATTTCCTTAAAACCAAACTCCTTGTGGTGTTTATTTATGTTCATATATTATTTTTCATTTGAATTTATCAACCATGACATAATAGTAATAACATAAACATAAAACAACACAAGCATGCATAACAATTATAACATATGTTTATAAACCAAACCATTAACTAGTAATAATTTTGTGAGCCATCACAAAATTATCAAGTTCATTCCTAAAGAGACATAAGAGACCTTTATCTTGTAAAATCTTCATGTGTTTCCACTTACTTCAACACCTTGTAGCAAGTTTATAAAAATAATTTTATAAAATTTGAGAAACTTGGATAAAATCAAGTTTATAAACTTTTGATTTTCAAAATGGCTACCGTCTTCATTCTTGTTACATTTTTATAAAAATAAACTATTTCTAAAACTAATCTATTACTTACAAAAATTAATAAATGAAAACTATCTATTTAACTATTACATACTATATGAATAAATAAATAATTACAAACATTTTAAATAAATCAACACATGCAACAACACAAAGGTCCATGGCTAGTTTATGCACAACATACATATTTTTTATACTAAAAAATAATTAAAACAACTCTTTGTTTTTCTAAGACAACTTTTATGGCAAAAAAGATGCATGTAAACTTTTGGTCAAAAATAACAATTATAAACATTTTAAAGTTGCCATATATATATATATATATATATATATATATATATATATATATATATATATATATATATATATATATATATATCTTACAAAGAGAAAACCATCCATATTTTCCAAAAACAAAGATTTCATCAACTAAAGAAATAATCAAACTAATCTTGCAAAAATGGCTCTGATACCAATCGTTGGGTTTTTATTCAAAAATCCGGTTTCACAACCGGTAGAAATGACAACGGAAGCTTTAAAAATGTTGAATAAAACTAAAACTACTTTACCCACCAACAATCATTTTGCAAGAGTTAGAAAGATTAAAACAACCATAGAAGGGAAAGCATAACAACCTTTGAAGACTTTGATCCTCATGGAAGGTTAAAAGTCGATGAAGTGTGACATGAAACTCTAAAGCAAAAGTTCTCTACAAGTATCCACCAAGCAAGAGTAGAACCATCAAAATATGTTAGTATTCATTTGTAATTTGTTGTTCATAAGCCTTTGAAATATATACCAAATATATGTCCAAAGGTGAAGCAAGAAATGGACTTTGTCTAGCATCAAAATGCAAGAGAATAGAGAAGAAGAAAAGCCTTCAAATTCCAAAATTTGGCAATCCTCTAGAGAGCATGGAGCTCTTGGATTTAGATTTGAGATGTGGAAGTACAAGACTTGCAAGAAGTGTATAAAAAACCCTTCCATGCTCTCTCTTATATAATGGCCAAAAAGTGAAAGGAGACCATAAAGTAAAATGAGAGACAACTTTGTCCCAAACATGGCAAAAGAAGACCATATTTGGTCTCCTCCCTTAATTCAAGAAAAGCATGTCCAAAAGAAGACAAAACTTGTCTCATTGCTAGTTTATATACACATACATGTTACCTTTATAAAAATCAATCATTTTTATAACGATTTTCCCAACATATATATATATATATATATATATATATATATATATATATATATATAACTAGTCATATATAAATCTCTTATTTTATATAAAATTATCTTTTATCTAAATTGTAACTAGTTTATTAAGATATGAATCTATAAATATCTTATTTTATATAAAACTATTTTTTATATAAATTGTAACTAGCTTATTTTATAAAAAAAACTATTTTTTTATATAAATTGGATTAGTTTATTAAGATATAAATATAACTTATAAATAATCATACTTTATGATATATTCCATAAGTTGTTATTTCTTCAATAAATATTATTTCCACAAATAATAACTTCCCAATTAGTAAAATATTATTTCCATGAAATAATAATTTTCCAATTAAATACAAGTGTTGATATATTTATTTATAATCAAATTATACTAATAATTAATCACTTGACGTTAACTTGCTATATGGTGTGACCCTATAGGATCATATATTATTAACAACATCATTCTATAATGACTATTAGGCATAGTAGATCTTTCAATATTCACATATGGTTATACCTTCATGTATAAATATACCACGTGATAAATCGCTATTATGAAGAACTAACAATATATTTTTATGAACATGTTTTATGTGTATTCACATGTTTGTCAGGAATGGTTATAACTCAACACATTAATAACATTTCAATCAATGGTTGGTTCATATCCAAATCGTTGACGATTGGTTGGCGTAAATGACAAGATGCGTGCCCACACAAAGCAGTCAATTCGTACTTTAAAAAGAAAATTATTCACCAAGAAAACTATTTATCGTTGCTGTTTTGCGCAGACACAACATTTAGTATAATAAATTCAAATTTTAATTCAAAAAAAATTATACATTCACAACTTAATAGCATTTAAAACAAAGATTAACAAAATTATACGACAAATGAGAGATTAAAACATCAAATTTACACTGTTACAGAAAAAAAAAACTATATCATAGAGATCTACAAGAAATGTAAGTAGTAAAACAAACAGAAAACAAAACTTAAAGAAGATCTATCTATAAAAATCGACATACCTGATTTTGTTTGAAGATTTATCTTAAAAAACCAGTTCTGATGCAAGCCAACATGAAATGCATCGTACACATCAGATTTGATGCAGATCTAGTGTTAGGTGGTAGATCTGGCGCTCGAAACTTCGTTAATCTCGAGATCTAGAGCGCCGATCGTATGAGAAAGAAAGGATCGTTCATCGGTGGTGGTTAGTCAGATCTGAAAATGAAAAAGCACATTAGATCTAGTGAGATATGACGCAGATCTGGTGGCTTTATAGAGATCAGAGAGTAGTTGTTGACAATAGATCTGAAGGTTTCCGGTGAAGATCCGGCCAGATCTGATCTGAATAGATCAGACGAAGTAGTGCTTTGTCAGTGGTGGCCTTCGGTGATGGAGCTTTTCACTCCAGATTTGAGATCAGTGGCGGTGGACCTGAAGTGAAAACCTTGGCTACTCGACATTCCGACGACGAAAGGCGGTAGATGACGACAATAGACGACAGGTGGCTGAGGTAGGTGGCCGAGCTGGTATTGGGTTTTGTGTTGTTAGGAGAGTTTGAGAGGGTTTGAGAAAGTTTTCTTGCAAAACAAGTTTGAAAAAATAAACCAAAATAAGTGGTTCCTACGGTTCTTAACATTTACAGGTTCTCATTTGAACTTTTTTTCTTTTTTTCTTTCTTTCTTTCTTTCTCTCTCTGTGTGTGTGTGTGTGTGTATATGTGTATATATATATATATATGTGTGTGTGTGTGTGTGTGTGTGTATGTGTGTGTGTGCCCGCGCAAAGCAGCAACGATAAATAGTTTTTTGACGAATAGTTTTCTAACGGGAAAATAGTTATTAGATTTTGTTATTAATTATTATGTAATAAGAAAAATTACCACTTTTAATTAATATATTTATGTTTAGAATTTATATTTATATTATATGTTTATACATTTGATGTAAATTAGTTATTATTTGTATCTAGTTTAAGACATGTAATTAACTTATATAGTTATATTGATGAATTTAATATTTTTAAATTGTTATTTTGCTCCAAATTAATTTTTTAATAACCTTCCTAAATTCAAGTTTTTAAAATTTTGGTAAGTATTAATGGTTTTTGTTATGCATAATTGATTTGTACAAAAAACATTATATCTTGTACCTCTTAAAATTCAAAATATGACTAATATGTTTTATATAAGACTAGATGCGTGTCCACGCAAAACAGAGAAGATAAATAGTTTTCTTGGCGAATAGCTTTCGTACAGGAAAATAATTATTAGATTTTTTTATTAGTTATTATATTATAAGAAAAAATATCACTTTTAATTAAAATATTAATGTTTAGAACTTATATTTATATGTTTGATGTAAAGTAATTATTATCGGCATGAATTGTAAAGTAACTTATATTGATGAATTTAATATTTTAAAATTATTATTTTGTTTCAAATTAATTTTTTAATAACTTTTCTTAATTCAAGTATTTAATGTTTGGGCAAGTATTAATGGTTTTGTTATGCATAATTGATTTGTACAAAATGTGTTATATTTTGTACCTCTAAAAATTCAAGATATGAGTAATATGTTATATATATATATATATATATATATATATATATATATATATATATATATATATATATATATATATATATAGGGTGAGGTTCAATAGAGAACCTTAATTAACCAAGGAACCAATCTTTTTTTTAACTTTTAGAACTTATTTTTTATCATAAAAAAAAACTAAAAATACAGAAAGTCATAACTTTTTATCCTTTTTCCAATGATATAAAATTCGAATTTTTATTATTATTTTTTTTACGTCAAATTCACAATGTGAATCTTCGAAAATTCACAACGTGAATCCGGATTCACACGGTGAATCCGAAAAATATTTTTCACATTCACAATGTTAATATATGAATTTAGATAGTTTTAGATTTTTTTTTTCGATAAAGAATAAGCTCTAGAAATTAAAAGAAAAAAAGATGTGGTTCCTTGAATAACCCATAATTATAGTTCTCTATTGAATTTTTTCATTTATATATATATATATATATATATATATATATATATATATATATATATATATATATATATATATATATATATATAGTATTATATTGCCATTGAATGGTATTTGTAAGTCGAATTTTTAGAAATCAATCATAAAATATGACAACATTAGTAGCACCACTTGGTGATCATATATGCTATTTGAGCAAAGACGTTAAATTTTTTTGTTTTTGGAAAAAACTATTTTTATCACACGAAAAACTAGTTGGAGGTATTTTGGAAATTCAATGATGATCAAAATTTTGAAACTTTTTGGAATCATCAAGATATTTAAATATTTAAATTATTTTATCATAATAGAATATGGAATTTTCACATGACAAGAATATCGTCAATGTATGGTACAAAATGTTGACTTAAGAATATATGCCAACAAATTGTATTATTTGTGTGATTAAATATCGAGCAATAACGTTGAACACACGTGCGCTGTGCACAAAAGATAAACACGTATATTTGTAATATTCTTTGATCAAAGTCCTTCACGGCTTGACGTTTATAGTGATATTATTCATATTAACATCAAGTATGGCTACTATTATGAAGATTTAGTTATTATTTTTATCGGAAAATCTGATCAACTTTAGATTATAAAACCATACTCTTCGCTATGGGGATCAAGACGTTGGTTTGACGCCAAGTTCATTCTGGTTGCCGATTCTACGCGCAAAAGAATTCAAAAGTTGACCTTGTCAAACGGTTAAATAGAATAAACTATAATTATAACTTAACCTCATATATTTTTTTAACACAACTTTTATTTTTTTTATATAAATTTTCAACAAATTTTTTTATAGATTCGTTGAACTTGTCATCCAATAATGACAATATGTTCATCACAATAATATACCGGTATTAAATTAACCATCTATTAGAAAAAAAGTTGTAGCCCTTCTACTAACAAGAACCACAATGTTAAATAGAAATCGCAAGGAAGGCTAGGAACCTCTATAGCACGATTACTTTGCGGATAAATATATATACTAGTCAAAGAATTTCAAATGAAAGTTTCATTTGAGTAGGAATGTGTTTGTACCGATAACGAATGTCTTGGAATACAAGTAATTTTTCTTTCATTTTATACATATTAAATATATCTTTATGCAAAATAAGTATATTTTTTTTACCTACTAAATATATGTTTACGTATAGTTTAGGTATTACCTTACGAATGAAATATATCCCGTACATTCCACATTTGTGAATGCATTTCGACACGAGTGGAACCAAGAGAAAAATTCTTCAAGAGAAGACAAGAAGCAACACATAAAGATGTGAAACATGCATTTGAAGTTCTAAAATTGAAGTGACACATAGTAGAACATATGACACAACCATATAAGATAGAAACTCTATGATATAATATGCATGCTTGTATCATAACGCATAACATAACAATGGAAAATGAAGGACGTAATATTGCATAATATATGACAATAAGCACCGACACATGCAATTTCAACCACGTTCAACGGAATATTTGCATAAAGTCGTATAGAAACGTGAGCAACTTCGATAGGACTTGACATATTATATTTATGATGCTAACGATGAATCAATGATGAAGAGTAGTGTATTTATAAAAAAAGTTGTTGGTGATTTTAGCGTCACCATATCATTTTATGTAACTGGAATTAGTATGTGAGCTAACAGGCTTCTTAATTTGTTTTCTAATTTGTGTACGGGTTGGTGTGGAGTGTAGACATGTATAAGATCAAATTCGTAGCTGGTTCGACAACTAATCAGGGGTCAGGGGGCAGCGCCCCTGGGTCCAGGGTTTTCAAAGGGACAGTGCCCCTTTGGCGGGGTCTAGGGGTAGCGCCCCTAGCGGGTTCCAAGGGGTAGCGCCCCAAAACCTCTCCAGATTTTACATATGGGTACATAGTGAGTTATTCCGATTCTTGAGGGTGATTATGATAAAACTAACGAAACTCGTTAGTTTTGATAACCCTAAATCATCATTAAAATCTGGATTACCTGACTTGTTTCCAAAGGAACTCATAGCAGCCCAACCCTAATGAAACCCTTATATCGTTTATTATATAAACGACTATTCTTTTCAGAAGATACATACGATCTTAAGTTCTCGTTTTTTTATCATACTTTCACAGAATCCTCTAAAATATTGGCTTACGATTTTTGTGCCTAGAATCGTAATTATCCACTTGGATTATCCTAGACTGAATTTCTTGTAACCCAGACATAGGGTAGAAATATTTGTTCGAATAGTGATATCACGATCCAAGTTGGTATCCAGATCTCCACTACAAACCCTAATATTCGTACAAAAGATTATGTATTTTCTTTTTTGGTCTTGTAAAAGTTTTTTTCAATTTAAATATTATGTATTTATTTAAACGATATATTTTTTAATACGATATTATTTATTTTTATAATCATTGAAAAAATAAAAAATAAGAAAAAAAAGAAACACAAATGACATGGAAATTAAAGTGGTGTGGCGATTATTTCCTACATAAAATATTGTGTTGTGGAGAATGATATGATGTATGAGGTGAAAAAAAATAGTGTGGAGAACAGTACTGATACCCAGACATAGGGTAGAAATATCAATTCGAATAGTGATATCACGATCCAAGTTGGTATCCAGATCTCCACTACAAACCCTCATATTCGTACAAAAGATTATGTATTTTCTTTTTTGGTCTTGTAAAAGTTTTTTTCAATTTAAATATTATGTATTTATTTAAACGATATATTTTTTAATACGATATTATTTATTTTTATAATCATTGAAAAAATAAAAAATAAGAAAAAAAAGAAACACAAATGACATGGAAATTAAAGTGGTGTGACGATTATTTCCTACATAAAATATTGTGTTGTGGAGAATGATATGATATATGAGGTGAAAAAAAATAGTGTAGAGAACAGTACTTGATACCCACCGGGCTTTAAAGGAAAGAAAGTTGATTTGATTTTAAATCAATATAACATTGGAATATGGCAAAATTTCAAATTGCACATAACTAAATATCATGCATGTCTCTTTCAAATTATCAAATTAGGCCTATGCATTGAGAAACAATGTTGATCATGCGATTGAATATTTATCATCGATGGTAAGACACCACATAGAACTAAATATGATAAGCATGCGTGAACTTCTTATAGTAAGATAACATAATTATTGTTTCCATGTTTGCAAGTTGAATACCTTGAACTAATGCATCGTTAAGATTGGCGATTTTTCTTTTACATAATGTATATGATCATATTGTCCTATTAAATTAATGAATAGTCGCACACTAGAAATTTTTAGGCGATTATTTATATTTTTTAACGAAATCATGCACGTTGAAATAATAAGACAAACATAGTTCACAAACTACAGAACTAGAACCGAACACAAGTGGAACTTATTGAGCAACTGTTGTATCCATCGACATTGTTCATGAATACATTTCGGAAGAGCATGACTTTACTATACGTTAAATTAAATTCACAAAATCACAACACTCAGATTTTTGTTTCAGACAATATGATTGTATTTTGGTGAGAAAATGGTTTGCATGTGAAATGATGTTGAAGTTGTGAAACGAATATTATATGTTTTGCACTTGAGTACAATCCTACGTGAAAAAGTCAAAAACTATAAATGGTTATGATTTTTATTTCCAAGAAAAACTCTAAAATTGGCGGCTACCAAAGTGAAAAAGTATATTACGTGACATGTCGTGTGACATAAAATTGTCATATTTAACTTGAGATTTAACTTGAGATGACCAAAAATGTCTTAAAAGATATTCCAATGATGTAAAATATTTGACAACAAATATCTCTAAAATGAATTAAAATTTAAACATAACACAAATATTGAAAATTTCATTTAAGTCCAAATTATTCTTAAATTTTAAACTTAAGTTTCAATGAGTTAATATCTGTTCTTCCTCAAAAATAGTTTTGCTGGCTCAAATACTTTCCAAAAACATTTATAGTTTTTCAAAAATATGGACATTTTTTGAAAAAGAAAAATTACAACTTATAAAAAAATCAAGTTTAGAGGTGTCTTTAAGTCTGTAGGTTTTTTATTTTTATTTTACTTTTGAAAAATCTCTTATGAAGAATATATTCGGTAACACTTGTGTTTAGATAATTGGATCTCTACATGAAAATGGTATCTAGAATTGAGCATGGGTACTCATCTTTGGGAATTTCATATAGTGCAGCGCAAAATAAAAAAGAAATAAACATTTTTTTTAAATAAGTTGAACCGATCAAATGAAAAAGACAATAATATTTGTGGTGGGTTGGGCGTAAAAAATAATTAGTTTAAAAAAGATATCGGTTCAACAAAAAAACAACCTACTTGACCTCTAAATATGGAATTTTCCAAAAAATAATTACTTTGCAGATTGACTGAATAGTCGTTTGATAGTTGCTAACTGGATTAGAGCTCATTAGGTTAAAAAGTTATGACTATATTCTGTTTCATTAATTATTTGATTGAGTGTGATGAATGATGAAAAATGACCAAATTATTCTTATATTGTCTTATGTGCTGGATAAAATAACTATAAAAAATACAAACCGTCACAAAAAATTTAAATTAAACATAACATCATTTAAAATCCAAATAAAAATTGTTACAAATTTTGTTTATAATTAACCTCACATTATCATATATTTTTTTTTCAACTTTCAAGAATTGTCAAATGTTAATTAAGATGATTCATGAACTAACACCTCAAAATTTAGACCAAAATTTTCATTTTTAAACGTTTCAAAAACATAGTTTCACAACCATCTACACAAGTCATCTCAAAACCACAAATATCATAGTTATCGGAGTACATAAAAGATCATGTCCCAATTGTAAATTCCCAGTGTGTGTGTACAATCAGACATTCGCCTTCTCGTGATCAATGGAAGTATCTGCCACATAAAAATCAACAACTATAAACACAAAGCATAGTGAGTTCCTTAAAATACCACATATAACACAACATAAATAAGTAGTGATGGCTTATCTGCAACCCTGAGACTACCAGCAGTCCTGATGAGCTAACAGCATGCTTGTAAGGTTATCCGCAACCCTCGGTTGGCTATCAACATCCCCAGTCACAAACAAATATCATATCAGCACATAACATAACAGCTAGATCCAACTGGTCATAATATTATAGCTATCCTACCATACAGATAAGAGTAAGTGAGGAAACTCAACTGATACTGATGACATGAAAACCTAGCACCCGAACTGTCGGATCTAGACTCCGCCTAGTTAACAAAATAATTAACCTTAACTAGATTAAGGTCCAAACCTCTCACGAGTCCAAAGTCTACAGTTAAACCTACTGAGGGAAAAAAGGACCATTTTGCCCCTCCTTAGGTCTAAAACCCTAAACTTTGACCAAAAGTCAAAATCAGCAAAAGTCAACAGAAAGTCAACACCCAACGAGTACGTCGGGCATACTACCCCTAACGTTGGGCGTACAACCGGGCTAAGGATGCAACGGGGCATCACTGAGCTACGCTGCACGTAACTGGGAGTACGCACGACGTACTCCACGAACTTCCATTTCCTTACTTTTTGGTCTTAATCCATTAAGATAACCACTCCATCCATAGATCTGACTGATTTAAGACCTCTTAATCCATAAAGTCGTGGGCTTTAAGCCTTTGCATGGATAGGAGAGGCTAAAACATCATTTCATCCATTCCAAGGTACTATACTCATGCATAGAGTCAAAGGAAAGATCAAGCAAACGTTTTTATCAACCTAAAAGCCCAAAGGTGCATAAAAGGACAACTTAAACTCTCTGGAAAGTCTCAAACTCAAAAAGGCCCAAATTTTAGGGACTTAAGCTCATAAAACTTACACTGAAGAGATCTTGAACAACACTAGCCAAGGTGTAAGCCTTATACCTAAAAATGATGCAGAAAGGTGGGAGGTTTCTGGATCTCTAAGGTTGATGACACCTTCTTCTTCTTCTCTAACCTTCTTTTTCAACTACAAGAGCCAAGAATTACTCAAAAGTTGCAAAATCACACTCACAAGCCACAGACACATGAGATTAGGGTTTTAAAGAGGGTTGGAGGCTTATAAGGGTGGCTAGAAATGAGACCATCAATATTAGGGTTTGCATATGAGCCTAGTACGCCCAACGTACCAATGGGTATGCCCAATGTACTAGGTGACCTTCGCGATCCTGCATGGTGCATGAGTACGTTGTACGTACTCATGTGTACACCTCGCGTACTGACTTGCCAACCTTTCACATTTAGGGACTAATTTGACATGATAAGGAAAGATTCAAGAATGATAATTGTACCTCATTTCGGGATGTTACACATGAAAACCATTTAGGGTTTCTTAATATCTATAATTAAAATGTTGGACAACATGATTCCTGAACACCCTTTGCGGTTTTCTAATATATACTAGTCCTATATCAACAAAATTAAGAACTCATTATTGTCTAAAACAAAACAATAACTTTAAATCTTTACTAAATTCAAACGGAAATCAAAATATAATTACAACAACATAAAAATATTGAATTTATGTATTATGGTTAGCAGCTATCTTGTATTATAAACATACAATAACCCCAAAAGAAAAAGGGTTTCTTTAGTAACCAAAGATGATTAAAATTACATAATTCATAACATAATCAACCTTTCAAGCCCAAAAATCATCCTTCTAGAAGCAAAATCCAACATCATCACAGGTGTTAACCTTAATTTCTTCAAAAACCACTCAATTAGAATCGCTTTGCATGCTATGAATATTAGTCACAACTCCAACAAAACTCACCATGATCGCAAAACACAATATCAACCATGAAAAAACCATTTCCCGGTTGGTCAACCTTGCCCTTGTTGTAACATCCGCATGTCATGTATTTCCCTTTTTACCCTCAAACTTAAAATCTTATCCATTTGGGTCCTCAGCTCGTACGTTGGGCGTATGCTAGGAGTACGTTGGGCGAACTGAGCCGATGAGTTGATCACGTAGGCATCCAAGTAAGCTAAACGTACGACCACCTGGGATAAACCCTAATTTTTAGGGTTTGAACCATATTTAAACACCTTAAGTTGCTCTTGGACCTTCTTATGACCAGTCTCCACTTCTCCAAACCCTAAGAACAAAACCCTAATTGGATTTTGAGTGTTTTGAGCTTGGAAGCGACATTTGAGAGTGTTTTTGGTGATCTTGAAGGAAGAAGAGCTCTTGGAAGTTGCATTGGTATAGTTGAAGCTTGTGAATCTAGAATCACCACCAACTTAGAAAGCTTTTGGAGGTATAAAGCTCTTAACTTGATGGCTCATTATGATAGATCTAGTTTAGGGCATGATTTATGCACTTTATGGTCCCATGAGTCATCCTTGTGGGTTTGAGCCACTCTAGGAGCTAGGAATGCTAGATATTAGCCTCGCTGATGTTCCTTGTGCATAAAAATGATATTTTTATGTGATATATTGGACCATGCATGAGTTAGGTTTCTTATTATGGGTCTTCATGGTTAAAAATGAGTATTGGGTCCCATTAAGTCATGCAAAATTATAAAATTGCCAACTTTACATGTTAGCACCTTAAAATGATGTAGATTTGAGGTTTGGACATTAAGGTCTTAAGGTATTAAGACCCTTGATTAGCCTTTGGGACTCTGTGCAGTATATCAGGCATACTCCTTAGTATGTTGCACATACTGGGTCAACAGCCCGCTTCGTGGTCAACATAGAGTACACAGGGAGTACGTATGGGGTACACAGGATGTACGCCATGCAGTGGGCTTTCATTGGTTTTGGGTCCTTTTTGGACTTGGACTTCTTTTGAGATTTGGGCTTTAGCTAGGTTTTAGGCCTTGTGCCTGTTGGGCCATAGTTGGACCATGGGTTGTGAGTTGAGCAATTTGTGGGCCTTGGGCTAAGCTAGTTGGGCCTAGTAAGGAAACGGTAAAATAGTCTTTTACCCTAGAGGTTAAGGATGATGAGTTGGGGCCTTGGTTATGGTTTATGACCTAATTATTAATTAGGGTGTAACATCCCAAAAATTACGAGGTAAAAATTTCATTTTTAATTTAAGCAAAACTTTAATCATCCTTAAGTCAACATTCATTATCCTTTTTCTAAATATTCAAAAGTACTTTATAAGAAAAATAGTTATCAGAGTACAATCCCAAAATCATCATAATGCGGAAACATGGGTGGATGCACTGCAATCAAGCCGGGCCCTTCCCTTTCGAACCGGAAGTACCTGAAACCATAACCATAAAAACTGTAAGCACAAAGCTTAGTGAGTTCCCCAAAATACTGCATACCATACATACCATTGGGCCTAGCCCTCACATTAGGCCTAACCTGCAGATTGGGCCCAACCTACCATAATGGGCCTAGCCCAATCATACAAATGCAAAAGTCACAAAGTCAGTTAGCACCTATATAACATATAATGGACCTAGCTCCTCCTGATCCATGAGTCTAGCCCAACATACAAATAGGTCTAGCCCGACATACAATGGACCTAGCCCACCATACAAATGGGCCTAGCCAAACATACCTTACAAGAGTCACAAAGACAACTAGCATAACAAAACCTAGTGGGCCAACATTGGTGCCTTGAACCCATGAGTATAGTGAGGTGACTCACCTTAATCCTCTAATAATCAAATAACTGCTTAGGTCGCTGGACCGGATAACCTCGCGCCGACTAACAATAAATACAACCTTAATTTATAATCAACCCACTAACCTAAAATCCGAGGTTCACTCCATAGACCAACTTCCTAAAGGGTAAAAGACTATTTTACCCTTTTTTTACTTGTCCCAAAACCAAGGCCCATCCCAAAAGCACAAAAAGCCTATTATGGCCCTAATAACCCTATTGGGCCCCAAAACCATCATGGACTCACTTCCAAGAAAACCCTTAGTCTATCAATGGTCCAACGTCAGAAGTCCAATGGTCCAACAAGGGCAAAACCTCAAAAAGCCCAAAATGACATATTGGGGAGTACCAGAATGGTATGCTCCATGTACTCACCCTCAAAGAACAAAGTACAAGCGATTGATACATGAAACACCCATTATGTTGAGCATACTCCTACGTATGCCCAACGTACCCATCAGAGACCAAAAATCCATATTAAGCTCTTAATGGTTAAGAAAATGACTTCCAAACTCAGATATGACCCTAATGAGATTTTTAACATGTAAAGTTGGCAACTTTACTCCTTTTCATGGCTTAATGGGACTAAAACCTTAACAAAATCCATAGAAAACTCCCAAATTCATGCATGGTCCAACATAATTCATCAAGATGACATTTTTATGAACAAGGGACCTCCCAAAGACCAATATCCAACATTCTAAGCTCTTAGAGTAGCTCATACTCACAAGGATGACTCTAAGGACCAAAATAAACCCAAAATATTCCTTAAAGTAGATCTAACACCTAGACTCTTCAAGATAGAAACTTTATACCTCTAAAAGGTAGATCAAGATGCAACAAGCCTGCATCCAAAAGCTTTAAGCAATCCCACATTTCTCCAAGAAGTTTATTCCTCTTTTATGAACACCAAAAAGCATAAAATACAACCAAAAGCTCAAAAACCACTCAAATGGGGGCTAGAGTTTCATTTATAGGGTTTAGAGGGATGGAGGTTGAAGATAATAGGGTTTGGTTGTGAATTAAGGAGCTTAAATAGGATCCTAGACCCTAAATTAGGGTTTGGGTCTGACTGGTGTATGACATGTGTAATTTTGGTACGTCTAACGTAATCCAAAGAACACTCATGATGTATTTTCTTAGTACGCCCAATGTACACCCCGCATACTGGACTTAACACTAGTACACCCTGCGTACACGGTTTAACCCGAAAACCGCCAAACTTCCGAAGGCCATAACTTCTTCTTGCTAAGTCTGTTTCTGACGATCCTTATATCCATGGAAAGGTGACGAAAATACTATGCTTGTATCAACTCATACTTTCCTTAAAACTTTCCGAACTAAAATATAATTGCCATAAAAGCCCGAAGTGGCACTTTACCGATAAACCCCTTAGCTCCAAAACATAAACCAAATTGCCAAATCATCTAAATTAGATTACCCGCACCTAAATGGATCTAAATATCTCTTTCCCTAAAGGCCCTAAGCTTGATGATACTTGATCTCCGGTTCAGCACCCCGCATTAGGAAATGATTTGGAACAGGGCGTTGCAACTCTCCCCCACTTAAATTAGATTTCGTTCTCGAAGTCACTCCTTACCACCCTCCTGGGCACCAACGTTCCGAAAAAAACCTTCTAGTGATGAACAAATCACTGATCCCATAACTGCCAATCTCAAATGTTGCTTCTTTAACTCTGAAGCCCCATAACTTTCCTGACCTCCGTATAGGTGTTTTGGTCTAAAATTACACGAGTACTAATAAACCAAATTGAATGAGAGGCTGTGATGTTCAAATTGTATAATAGCAAGTAGTAAAAGAAAACTAACACAATGGTTTACAAGGAAAGCCCTTGATCGTTGCTAGGATCTCCGGCATAAAACCTTAGGTGGTGATAATGATCACCTGCCTTGATGATTTTATTGATATAAAGTAAAGATTACAGTGAGTTCTTAGTAAGAATGAATGTAGAAATTCGTAAAGTGAGCTTAGGTTAGAGAATAGTGTGTTCTGTGTAGATTACAAGTGTCAATTTGTAGTCTAATCTAGCCAACAAGATGTCTGATATTTCTGGGATCCTCTATGACCAGTTTCTTGAACTTTATTTGACCGAGTATTCCGGGTCTTTAGCATAGTTAAGATGATTGAGAATTAATCTTCCCTTAACTACTTCTGCACACGTGTTAGTTATAGAAAAAATATGACCATTATAAATATCAATAAAAATAATAACGCTAATTAGTCAGGATCCTGGATATTTGAGGATCCTAGAAATTATATGGATCCTGGCCCTAACAATTGCCCCCAAGTTATTCCTGAAAATATCGGGGTTAGTTCTGTAAATATTAAAGGAATAACTTAATGTAAATAGGTAAAAATAATTTGAATTTAGTCTTTAAGTGATAAATCTTATCTTATTGAGAAATGGTCAAATCATCTCCGTCATCTTTTCCTAGCTATAAATGAGGGCTTTCGGTAACTTCTCTTTTTTACTTTTCCAAGTCGCCACCATCTCGTTATGAAGGTAATCCTTTTTTGATTTCATTCGTTCTTCTATTCTTTTGATTTTCTTTGTCATGGCTAAGAAGATTAGTCGTTCTCGAGCTGACATTGTTATTCCTTCCGAGAACGATTTTAATGATCAAGGAATCTTAACCTATGACGAGGTTTGTTCTTTTGATAATGAGGACACAGAATCATTGAAAGCCATCGGGGCTTTCCCTTCTAATGTGGTTTTTCGTCCTTTCAAGGCTATCGTTCAACCTGATTTTGTGTCTCCAACATGGGTTTGTTTTGTGTCTCCAACGATGGCGCTTGGAAAGAAAAATATCTTCGTGAGGCATGATTCATTTCCTGAGGGGGATTCCCTGCCAAGATCATGGATTAAAAAGGGTTGGAAACAAAGTTAGATATCAAGGATCCTAAAATTTACTTCCCGTATTTTGTTTGTTTTGATGCAGTGTTTAGGTTTGAGGAGCTAATTCCTGCCGCTGGCGATTCTGAGGACAAGATATCCAAATTCCTCACACTTCTTGCAGTGGAGAGGTTGATCAGGCTTGAATATTCCAGTCTTCAAGAGGGTTCCTCCACTACTGCTTCTATGGCCACATGTAACATTATTTTTCTTGGATATGTCTTTTCATAGAATCTTGACTTGATAGGGATTTCTGGCAGCTTCTAAGACTACCCGGTCCAAGGCCCGCTTTGGTTTGTCAGATCTTGAAGATGATATGATCAGTGGTTCAGTCAAAGCTAAATAAGAAAATGGTGTCATTCTCCCTCCTCCCAAGAGATCTTATATAGATCTTATGGTTAAGGCTTTAGGATCCCGAAAACAAAAGACTTTTGAGGCTATAGATTTCAGCTTAGAGAACCTCAGCATCGAGGATGCTCTCGGGAAGCTACATTCATTTTCTCAAGCTGTAAGAATAGGCACTATTTATATTAATTTATTATAACTGTTATTTTTCATGCTGATGTTTATGTATCTTCTAGTCTTCGCTCATGTTTCTCATGTTACCAACCACCTCAGGGTCCATGTTGATAAAGCTGAGTTTGTTCTAAAAGAGCAAGAGAATACATGGAAGGTCACCAACGAGGATCTTCTCCAAAGGGTGGAGTTGTTGAGTAAGCAGAAAGTCGAAAAGGAAGAAGATCATCTAGTAGATCTCGAGGAGGTGATTTCTAATGCCAAGACGAGCGCTGCAATAGCTATTCTGCAGGCCAAGATCAAGCTGGCTGAGGATCTGGAAAACGCAAGTTTCTGGGACGTGGAGGGATGGTGTGAGGCGTTGTCCAAGCTGATCGATAAGCCTGTTTTCGCCAATCAGGATCTTGTGTTGATGTTGAACGGAAGAGGGGAGAAGGATGTCATGGCCGATGATGACTAGACTAAGGTCTAGGCCTACAAAAGATTGGCTTGAGTAGGTTTGAAATAGGAACCAAGACTTGTCCTGATTCAGGAAATATTTCCCCCAAGGAACTTTTGCTTCTTTGAACTTTCTTCATATAATTATCATGAAAGGTTACATAGTATGTTTCTTCTATTCGTTTAGAACGTTTGTTCAAAACTATGTATGCCTTTGAAGAGAGTGAATAGGCATGAAAAATTCCCTCATCAACTTTGACGTCGAACTTATTTCGGTTCTCTTTTGAATTAAGGATGAAACACCTTGAACCGAACACGTGGAAAAATTTGACGTTGGGCTTTCGATTGTTCAGAATCTCATATGGAGTGATTGAGAATCGTTTGTTAAGTAAGGATCAGTTTTGAGTATAGCACGCGGTTTCAACTGCATCAGTCCAGAAGTATAGCGGAAGAGAAGCGAAGCTTAGCATGGTTCGGGCTGCCTCACATAAAGAACGGTTTCGTCTTTCGACAATCCCATTCTGTTGTGGTGTATAAGTGGCCGAAAAGTTGTGAGAAATTTCTTTTTCAGCTAGAAAATCCTCGAAATCTTTATTCTTGAATTCAAGCCCATTATCGCTTCTGATGTTCCTCACCAGCTTTCGCAGTTTTACTTCTACTTGCTTGATGAACATCTTCAACTTGGGAGTAGCGTCTGATTTACGTTTAAGAAAGAAAACCCAGGTGAAGCATGAAAAATCATCTCCTATGACAAGAATGAACTTACTACCACCGAAGCTTTTGATAGCCGAATGTCCAAATAAGTCAATGTGTAGAAGTTCAAGAGCTTCAACAATCCTTGTATTGATTCGTGTAGGATGGCTCTTTCAGCTTTGTTTGCCCATCTCACACGCTGCACACAGATGTTCCTTATCAAACGTGAGAAGAGGAAGGCCTCGAACGTGATCACCAAGCACCAACATATTAATGTCTTTGAAGTTTAAGTGCGATAGACGTCGATGCCATAACCAGCTTTCATCAGTGTTCGCCTTTGACAGCAGGCATATTGCTGGTTTTCCACGAATTGGATTGAGATTTAAAGGATACATCTCTCCCTTGCGTTCAGACTTTAACATAACCTTTTTGGATTGCGTCTCAATAATTTCTGATCCCTCATCATCAAATGAAACCTTCAAACCTGTTCCCATAACTAATTGTGATACACTGATGAGGCTGTGCTACAACCCTTCTATATCAGCTAGTTTTCAAATCGAGAAATCTCCGTTGGTTATCATTCCATATCCTTTGATTGTGGCATAAGAGTTATTACCATACTTCACACATCCGCCATCTTTTAGGGACCAAAATTCCCTTAGCTCTTTCTTCCTTCCTATCACGTGACGTGAGCAGCCACTGTCTATATACCATTCGTCATCGAACCGCTCGTCACTAATAACCTGTAAATTCAAGCAGATTTAGGAACCCAAAGTTTCTTGGGCACTGGTGAGTCTTTTAAAGAAAAAGGAATTGTAGTAGAAATATCAACCAAATAGGTTCTTTTAATTAGAGTGGATTGATCTTTTCTTTTGATGGTATACACCTTGATTTTTTGTTTTGTCTTGTTTAAATTTTGGTGTATTCGATGGTGTATTGTTAGACGGTTTTGGAACTTTCTTTTGAATCCTAGGGTTAGCTGACTTTTTCTTATTATTGAACTCAGAGTCTGAGTTAAGCTTTCCCTTTCCTTTGATGTCCTTCACTAGTGTCAGCTTATTTTGGGAGTAGGAAGGACTGAAACCTGACTTGGGACCAAAACTAGACGTTCTGTTTTTGGTCTTGACGTTGGGACTGAAACTAGACGTTCGGTTCTTAGCGCTAGTTTTGTAGCCGAAAGTAGATGTTCGGTTCTGAGCTTTGGAATAGTAGGAGCATGGACTAAAATTTTCTTTTTCTTTTAGCTTTTCCTTTCCTTTGGCAATTGATTCTTTCTTAGGAGGTACGTAGTTGGGATTTTGAGATTGCCAATAACGTTTTCGCTCATTTAGATTTTTCATGTATCTTTGATTTCTTTGGGGTTTCTATTTAACTAACTCCTTTTGAGACTTGTGGATATTGAAACTAGCCTTTGGCTTTTCTTTTTGAGTTTTGGTTGTCTAAGTAGGAACATTTGATGTTCTCTTTGGTTCTTCAGGGATCTCTTTTGTTCCACTTGTGCTTGGTTTGTCGAAACTCGAGGGTTTGTTGATAGGTTTAGCAACATATCTTCCTTTTACCCTCCTTGAGGTTTGCTCAGATAAACCTATGGTTTCATTTGCGTTATCAATAGGGACTGACCAGAAGTAGTCTTCGCATCCTTCTGCATTGTCTTTGTCGAACAAGGTTTTCAATTCTGTTGTTTGTTTTGCAGTGACGCCTGTAACAGCATAGAGCTGATTCAACACAGTTTGAACCTTTTGATAAACCATTGCTTTATGTTTGAGTTTCTGTGGCTTGTCCTTTGACAGGCGAGCGTATTCAACCGAATTTTCAGAAATGAGGGGTTTCTCATTCTCGGTTTTGCTCTTCATAAACTCAGAGCAATCAACCACGTCTTTAACTGAGATTTCGCTCATCTCGCTTTCCTCATCAAATTCAGATGAATTTTCTATGTTCATTTTATGTTCTGAAATTAATTTGGCGTTCGACGAATCAAATGATTGAATGGTCTCAGACTTAATTTTTAACCTATCATTTTAATCTAAAAGTTTTTTGAGCATACATTTATGTTCCTTAGAGTCAATGAAGGTCTCTATCTTGTCCAATCCGATTTGTAAGCGACAGATGTCTCTTCTGAGGACGCTATTGATTCACATTCAGCAATGACCTCATCCTCCTTAAATTCAAGGAAGGGTAATATCATCTTATGAATCTTTTTCCCTATTTAACAATTTAAGCACAACCAATCGCACCTTATATGTCAGTCATCGGACCCCGCCCGACATACATATAACATATAAAAATATAAACACATAACACAAGGAACAACTAATACTACGTTTCACTAACTACTTCATTAATTCACGGTATGCAATTGGCATATGAAGTAGTTATGGTAAATTTTCAAAAATACCAAATATTAATTGACATTAATTATTTAATTTAATTAATATCTAGATTTATTTATACACTTAAAATAATCTTATTAATCAACAACAACAATTAATTAAGTCAAATACTTATATCCTAACTTCTAGGCCTTTAATTTATCATCATAGATAAAACAAAATCAAATTTGGTGGATAAGTATAGCAAGTAATTATCATATAAAAGCAAATTAGGCAGATAAGGCACCAAATTTCGGATCTAGTAGCTCAACACGCCATGGTAGACGATTTCCATGTCGTGTTGGGTTGATTTGGCAGGCCGACACGCCGAGTTGGAAGAACATCACAACATGTTTGATGAACATAATGGTTATTTTGTTTTCTCCTCCTTGTGCAAGTTCAACCATTGTATCAATTCAAGTGAAAACTACTCCTACGCTCTGATACCACTGAAGGGTTTTAAGCAAAACATATAAATTCTATGTGTGCATGAAATCCTAAATAATTTGATCTACTTTTTTTCTAATTGAACATAAAACTTTGAACAACAAATCAAGAACCCTAATATCACTAGGATATTTTCGAAATCATACTAATTAGGGCTAAGAATGTGTACCTTGATTGCTATTGTTGTACATAACAATGAACACCTTCTCGAAAACTCTTGGAAGCAAGCGCCACAAGTGTCACGCCTCTAATGGTTCACACCCAAACCCTAGCAACCAAGGGACTTGAAGAAAGAGGGGAAAGGAGAAGCAAAAAATAGGAATTTCTCTTAGGAATGAAGGCATGGACAAAATTAAACCCAAAGAGGGGTTTATATAGGTGTTAGGAAGGTATTGGATAAGACACATATCTCCAAGATAACCTTATTCCCTTAACTTCGTCCCTAGGTCATCCAAGGTACCCTTAGAACCCAAGGAAACCCTTGAAGGGATTCTAGAATTCGACCCCTATGTATGGGAGGTTCTAGAATTCCCTAATGTTCAACTATTGAACATTGTCACCTTTAGTCCTCTTACTTTTAATTAATCTAGTTAATCCCAAAATTACTTCCAATTAATTACTGATTAATTATTAATTAAATAATATAATTTCTATTTAATATATTATTCTCATAATATATTACAAAATTATTTATTTTAATTTCTATTTAATTTATTAACCATATAATAAATTAATAAATCAGTCTCTCTCTTTAAAAGCTATCCTATTCAATTGCTATGTTTCAGGGCAACCCAAAAGGATTGTGTTACCATCAATTCAAGTTTATACCAATTATAGTTATATGCTTAAACACCAAATCCAACAATGTTTACAACATGCAGCAGGAGATAATAGAAGAAATCGAAGGCTACAAAAAGAAGATGAAAACCATAAATTATGAATAGGCCAGTCAATAAATCTTTTGAAACTAATGGTATGTTTGTAATATTAATCAAATACATATTTTGCTATTATGTATGTATTGGAATGTAATGAAATATGAACATCGTTTGGTACTTGTTATGTGTATGTTTCCTTTCAGTTTGAAAAGTGTATATGGTATTTTGAAGATCATCAACCAAAAGATCATTACTATTATTTAACATGGGTTTATATTATGAATATAATCTGTAGCATTATCATTCATCCACACATTCAGTAAAAAACAAAAGTTGGACGAAATTACCCCTCAATTTATTAGCTTGTTCAACAGTATTTCCCTTATTTTTATATATTGTCCACTTAAGAAATGTTAATTAAATAGTTTGGTGTTGTGGAAAGCTGTTAATGTGCATAATCTGATTACAAATGGTTAACATGGGTGCATTTGATGTTGTTGGATACTTATTCAAAAGATACTACTTTTGCATAAAAGATACATATGTTTATTAAGTAATGAATAAATCATTACCCTTGTGAAATTGGAAGGGGCTAAAAGCTGGAGGGTCAAATTGTATGAATTTGGAAATGGATAAAAATCAAGGAAAATTTTGGTAATGTTTATAAGAAATGCGAGTATGAAACAACCGATTAGTTCATGATGAGATTGATATGTTTTTGTGTAATTTTTGGATAAAAAGATAAAATTTCAATCTTCATCAAGCTAACCAAAAACCACTTTTAATTTTTTTTTCAATTAAAACGTACTATTACTTGTTCTAATTATAGCATTCTATTTTAAGTTGACCATAAAATAGCAGTGCATACTCCAACTTTGAGCAAAGCTTCTATAATTTGACCATTTTACCCAAACATCTTCCTTTGTCTTGTACATGGACACATAACCATAAACCACTTTGAAGTTTTTTCAATTAAAATGTAGTATTAGTTGTTCCTATTATAGTAGTCTACTATAAGATTACCACTTTGAACGACTAATACTACGAAACCACTTTTGTGGATGTATCCTGAAATCTCCTTTTATTTTTCAGAGATCCTTATGAAAATGTCTTTCACCAAGATTTTTCTACCCAAAGGATCCATATTTCTTTATTTGTTTGAGATTTCCAGTTATTATATATCAACAAGTCACTGAATATGTTACTAACCTACTTGTTTAACAGGCCACACCAGTATCACAAGTACTTCGTTCTATTTTGATCTTATGTCAAGTATCAGAATCTAGAATTGAAGTGAAAGACACCCTTAATAGCCTTATAAAAAAGATGCCTTTCAATACTTCTCAACAAGTATTTGATCATAATACAACGGGAATCCACACAAGCACTTTGAAGTCTCTCTTGACTTTGAAGAAAGAGATTTGTGCTCGGGATCCACCGCTTTATGTCTTAAATGACATCACACAATCCCACAAATAATTTGATTTATTTCTTTATCTTTGACACTATCTTGCACGAAAATCTTGGATTTTACAAAAGAGTAGCTTTGATTCTTAAAAATATAATGCGGTTATTTTCAAACGAAGGGATGAGTAAATATAACACCTTTGGTTCTTAAGGTGAAAAAGATTCCTTTGAAGGTTCAAAGGGTGACTCAGCAGGAAGATTAATCGATTGACATTTGAAAGGAGGATAAAGGGGCGTGAATTTGAACAGTTACATATGCAAGTGTCATCAGTTACTTTATCGGGGTTGCCAGTTGTCTAATCATGCCTTTTTAGGCATCGTTTCCCAAATTAAAGGAATCATTACCCTGGATTTCTTCTCTCTCCACAAAATCGCATATAAGGGTTTTTGGTACCATCATCTTGATCTTTACCACACTCTTTCTCTCACAAGCAATAAAGCGATTTCCGGCGATTCCATTCCCACTATTCATCTTCGTCTTCTTCAAGCTACACCAATTGCAGAATCTTCTTCTGTTCAAGAAATCACTGGACGCTCTACTCTTCTCACAATCAAGTCTAACCAGAATCAGCTGATTGATCTTTCCCCGTTCCTCTATGATACATACATGTATCAAGTGGTGGAATGTCTAAAATATTCCCCACTTTTCAAGGCTTTCTCAACAGTGGAAGTTGTTCCAGTGGCATGTCTTTCTCAAATTTATTCCACCGCTACGTATGACAAGGGTGTGGAGAAGATCTACTTTGACATTCTCAACCAAAGGGCTTCGATCTCCAAGAATTGTTTCTGCTCATTGCTAGGTCTTTCTTTTGATGAATCCATGGTGAACCCTGATTCCATCCCCACCGGTTAGCTTTTCTCTATGTTCTACAACAAGTGGTACATTGAAACCCTAACTACTCTCACAAGGTTCAAGAAATCATGCCTCCCTCCTCAATAGAATGGCCTTTTCACCATTCTCTTCAAAGGGCTTTCTGAACGAAGTGTTGGATCTGATGGTAATATCAATTCCTTCATGACTTTGCTCTATGGTTTATACATTGGCATCAACCTGGATTATGGTATGGTTCTATGGCTTCAACTTGTCCAGAGTTTGACATCTACTTCTCGCCACACAGAGGTTTCTTGTGCCCGCTTCTGGACCATCATAACTTAATGGATTAGGGAGCGTTATCATGTTCCTATCATGGCAGACTCACTTCTCCCTTCCATAGCTACTTTTCACTCCACTAATATCATTGTCACACATCCGTCAAAGTTTCATTTCGTTGGCTCAATTCCTGAGGCAATGTACGCTTGTGTTTCTCCTGCAAGCAAGATTATTGAAGAGTATAAGAAGCTCCCTTCTTCTGGTCCAAGGGAACTTTCTTACTGAAATGCTTAAATCTATTAAGGAATTTGACAAACCTGCTAAGCGTGGAAAGAGCAAGAAGCAAAAAAGGGAGATTAAGGGGGTCTCGTTTCAAAGGGTCAAACTCCAAGGAAGGGAAAGTCTGAGAAGGTAGCACCTTCCCAGCCCAAGCAGAAGAAGACCAAGAAGTCTGCTCGGAAGCTTATCCTTCAATCATCAAGCGAATCAGACTCCGAGTTTCTCCCTACTGGACATAAACAACCTACTCATAGCGAATCTGAGAGCGAAAGCTCTGATGATGATGCTTCGGCTCGTGGAGATACCCCACCTCGATCACCTACACCAGAGGTACAAGTTCGCTCCAAAGCACCTTCTCTTCCACCTATTTCCATTCCAATTTCCTTACCTCCCACTTTCCTAGTTATCACATCACAACCTTCTTCTACCACTCCCATTCCTACACCCATTTTTACTGACACTATCACTACAACCACCACTAGAGTTCAAACCAATGTATCTGATACGGAGGTTCGTTCTTCACCACCCAAAACCCCTGTAACCACCAAACCTCTATATCCTACCCATTCAACCGAAACTGTAACAACCCGATATTTTAGGTCAATGTAACGACTGGAAGTCAACTATTGTAATATATTTGTGAATTAATAAAATAGCATAAAAAATGAAATGTTCAAAAAGCTCAGTTTGAGTATGCTAAGTGGTAGATATCGTATCAAGGCTTTCGAAAATATAAAGAACAATAAAATCCGAGTTGTAACGAGGAAGTTATGACCAATTTAAGATCCGTAACAATACCGGTAAAGCGCTGTTAAGCCTAAAACGCGAAATCTCAATAAAATACTTTTCGGCTTTAGGTGTCTAAACAAAATTCGTAGGTTATACTAAACCGTGAACGTGCATTAAAAGAACGTCCAAATCTGACTTCGTATGAGAAAGTTATGATTTTTCTAAGTTTCGGACATAGCAGTAGACAGCTAAAAACTTGAAATAGAGATCGAGAGATTTTTGACCGAAACAACCTAAACGATAAACAAAGTCCTCAAAATAGTAGCACAATGGTGAAAAGTCTGACGAAAACAAACGTCAGATGAAGAAGTTATGGATTTTTAACGGACTTTTCGTGTCCCGGCCTGTTAAAACTATATAATTCAAAATAAATTCAAAACTAGCCAACGGTGTCTAAATGAAAGTCGTAGAGTACAGTCTCACCTATGCGTGGATATAAAGAATGCGGAAAACGGAGATCGTACGCAAAAGTTACGCAATTTAGAAGTTGGAAAAATCACATTACGCCCCGCGTACCGGAGGATAAGAGCCTCGTCCCATCGGCCAACAGGCTCTCCCATTGGACAGAATCCCTCCCATCCGAAGTGCGTATGATGTGACGTCCGCTACGCCCCGCGTAACCCCGTACGCCCAACGTATCCTATAAAAGGGGTGCGAGGGTTCCGGGCATATTTGCTAATTTCTTCCCTTTTTGGTGCCGAAGTTTTGCGTTTAAACCCTCAGAGCCATCCCGAATTCCTGGTTTTCATATCCAAGTACCGAAGAAAGTTTTACGATCCCGAGATTCCCGAGAATCCCAAGAAACCTGCTTTCTCCTGTTGAAGTTCTGCTCGATTATTGTTTTATCTTCATCAACCCGCCTCTTCTACCAAGTGAGTTCATACCCCCATTTCTACGCTTTTAAATAGTTTTTAAATGCTTTTAACACCTTACGGGGGAGAATACAAGTAAACACACGGTTCATCTTGTGTGAAAACATCTATCTTTCATTATACATTTCAGATTGTTTTTAATAACTATCATATGGATCTGTTAACATGCATAACATCTTACCTTACTTTACCCTCTCAGGATAAAACATGATTATAAATACTATAAGCTTATTTATACGTTTGTATCATATTAAGGGTAACTATCTTTCACTATACCACATTTATACATACAAAAACATCAAAGGTTACACACGCTCCACTAATGACCAATAAGGTGCAATGTGTAAAACATTTAGTTACTTTTTATAATTATCATTACACTTTTTAATGAGAATTAATGTCCTATCCTACTCGTTTGGCTAACAACCCTCCACTAGTCAAGGAAGAGGTGGGTGAGAGTGGACACCCATTCAATCGCCATTTTATAGGCAATTTCCTTATACCCCCCCTTATGGACCACCTTTGTGAATGAGGTCTACTAACGGTAAGATATATATATATATATATATATATATATATATATATATATATATATACACACACACACACACCAAGTTATTAATATTATAATAGTATAAGGGTTGAATTTACACTCTTAAAACTCTAGGGTTTAGAATTTAAATATTTCAAAATTAAAACCTTTTAATCAATTTTTAAATACCAAAACTTCAGGGAAAATTTTGAAACTTTTCAAAACTTCTTAGATCAAATTTAAAAACAATTAAATTAATCATATAATTTATCTATCTCATAATATTTGACCTAATCTAATTTCATATAGAAAGATAATTTAAATCAAATTCTACAAGTAATTAATTTATCACATAAACAAGTAATTATCTCAAAATTTGATAATTATACTTCAATTGGATAAGGATAATCATTACCTTATCATAAAAAACGAATTTTATCAGTCAAAATAGTTTGTGGTAAGGATCCTAATCCAATTATGGCAAAAAAATCCCAAAAATCCGCAAACAGATGATCCAACTCGTTGCGTTAGGCAATGGACTCGTCGAGTTGGCTCAACTTGTAGAGTTCATTCATAGGACTCGTCGTGTCCAGCAGTCATAGGACAAAAATTTAATTTTTTCAATTTTGAAAACAATATACTTGCATCAATATAACAGAAAACACCCTATGCTCTGATACCTCTGATGGGTTTTGAGCACTATAACAATCTTATGGTGCACATACAACCCTAATGCTTTGGATCTAACTTTTCTCAAGTTATACATGCAATTTTCATATTATCCAAAGCATGAACCCTAACCAGCAAACAGTTTTGAGATTTACAACATAAAACAAGTTAGATGAATACCTCTTTGATGTAGCTTGTAATAACTTGGCCTTTCAAGAACTTAGTACCTCAAATGTGATACCTCAAATAAGTCACAAGCATCAAGAACAATGGAGGATTATGAGAGACAGGATAGGAGGCACCCGAAATCGGCTAGAGTTTCTTCTTGGAAGTCTTGGCCAATTTTAAGAGTGTTAGGGGTTACGTTTATAGTGTGGAATTCATAGGGTTTCAACTCGTAAACCCTAATTCATTCACTTGGGCCTTTAATGCAATTATTCATTTGATAGCCTTTTGGACTAACTCTTCATGGACTCTCACATAGATTTAGTCCATCCCAAATCAACATGGATCATTAGCCCAAACTATATGTATTACTGATTTACTTAATCAGTCCCTGTTAATTTAATCGGTCTCTTTTGATCACTAAATTATTTTAAATTAATTCTTGATCAATACTAATTAAATAATATGATTTCTCAATTCTTATATTATTCTTATAATATATTAATAAATCACAAATAACCTCTTTCTCAAATATCCATCCTATCAAATTGCTCTGGTGAAGGCAACCCAAAAGGATCATGCTATTATCGGGTCAAGTACATACCAATTATAGTTATGGGCTTAGACACCTAATCCAACACATGGGACATAGGGGCCGATAAAGCTTGTGACTTTAAGCTTCAAGAGGTCATTTAGGGGTCAAATCTTCCCTAACAACCTCTGGAATCCTCTTCTTCTTGGATAACTCGGTCAAAGATCCAAAACCAAGCCAACACTACAAGAGATGAGATCTAATAAGCTGCATGTCAAGGTTATGACTTTATACCTCCAAGATGTAGCCTTTGATGTAGGGTTTCTAGATCCAAGATTACTCCTCCAAGCTTGATGTTTCTCTCATCAATGCTTCCTTCAAAGATCTCCAACAATCACTCTAAAACTCACAAAACTCAAAGAACATGTGGAAAAATGATCTAGGGTTTCTTCTGGACAAGGGAGGCTGGTAAGGAGGCCAACCCTAGAAGTTAAGTCCTTTAAATAGAGTGTAATACCTAAAAAATTAGGATTCTCTCTTCCAGTGCCAACTCATCGAGTTCAACCTCCCCAACTAGTCGAGTTGATATGTAAAATGCATGTGCCACATATTTCCAACACATCGAGTTTATGCCTTAAATTCGACAAGTTGACCTTTAGAAATAAGTTTTTCTTTCCATAATTAACCTTTTAAATTCCTGGTGTTACAAATTGTTTTGGGAGCTTAATGGATTTGGATTTTGTTGGGATGAAGATAGTCGATAACGAAAGCGAAGGGCTTGGTTAAGTTGATTTGCTTGATATTGACTGATGAGTAAGAGTCTAATATTTGGATTGCTTGTCAAAGGCTATGAGGTGAAGAATTGGATTTTGATAACGAAGACCTGTTGGTCGATGTGCAAATGATTATTTGTTTCAAAGGGTTATTTGTCAATGTGAATAGGGACGATATGTGAAGCCATGAGTTTTGTAGGATTCGTTATTGATGTGTCGAATAAAAATTTTGTGTTGATCTCGAGTTTAACATCGATGTTTCGAAGTCTAAGTATTGGAATTGTGGGTCGAATGGGTTTGCCTTACTGTCGAATGGTTTGCCTTAATTTTGTTGTTGATGGTCTAATGATTGGTAACGAAGAATCACTAAAAGCGAAAGGTCGTTACCTGATTAACGAAGTGAAAAAGAAGAAAACACAGATTTTCGAAAATTGGTCCCTCAACTTTTAACGAAGTAGCAGAAAAGGTCCAACTTCGATATTGGAGTAAAAATTTGTGAAGAATGGACGAATTTCTCATTTAGCCCCTACAGTTTCGAAATGTTATCAGAAAATACCGAACATCTACATTGGGCTAACAAAGCTGATAAATTAAAAAAGTTTCATGTTCAGTCCCTACAGTTTATACGAACTTACACTTTATGCCCAGTTTTGCAAATGGGGTAGAGTTTTGCATCTTAAGATGTTTTGTTGCAATGGGTCCCTGTAGAATTCAGAAAGTGACAGTTGTTACCCGGATTTTGGAAAATCTTGCAATTCTCACCCAAAAGTCGAAATTTTTCACAAATTGGAAAATTTTCAAGACTTTTTGGTGATTGTTTTTCCATGCACGTTTTTTGAGGTTTCATTTTTGGTACGCATCAAAAGGGAGTTTTGTGAAGATTATTCGTCGGGCACTTCTCACCCTTAATGGGTTTTATAATCATTTTTGATTATAAAATGGGGGAGAATGAAGAGTGGGTATTCGAAGCTTGGTGTATTCATTTGCAGATTTAATGATCGGTGTCATTTCGAGGGGTAGTTTGGTCTTGATCGCGCGTGATCGTTGGATGTCATACTTACCCTCTTGTATGTGTAAGTGGGTTGAGTCTTTCCTATAAATAGGAAGCGAGTTACTCCCATTATAAAATGAACCATTTTGGAGAGCATTAGTTTTAGAGAGAGAAACTAGCAAACCCATTTGTACTCTTTCTAATTCAACTAATGAGAGCGTAAAAGATTTTATTAACTCCAAGTGTTCATGATTTGGATGATGATTCACTATATCTTTCTAATTCCACACATGCCATCATAATCAACACCACTACAAATAATTACCAAATATTAACCAAATAAATCAAGTTAGGCAAGAAAATCTGAAAGAAGGATCTGACACACAAATACATCGTGTTCGAAGAAAAAAAATGACGATTTTGTTTTCTCCTCCTTCTTCCAGTTCTATTAGTATCCATTCAATAGAAACCTAAACGTAGACTCTGATACCACTGATGAGTTTTAGGCAAAACATGTATTCATATGTGTGCATGCAAGCCTAATTGAAGATCTACCTTTTCCCTAATTTAACATACAATCATGAACAACAAAGTATAAACCCTAGATCTTCATAGTATAATCGAAAATCATATAAAAAGGGTTATGATACATAACTTTAAGATTGCTATTATAAACAATCTTGAATCCTTTCTTGAAAGACCTTTGGTATCAAGTGCCACAAGCGTTGCACCTCTAATGGTTCACAAGCAAACTCAAGCAACCAAGGAATACTAGAGAGAGAGAGAGAGAGGGAGAGAGGAATAGATCAAAATTTTGGCTAAGGCCCTTAGAATGAATTGATGGCTGAAATTCTACCCTAAGGAGGGTTTATATAGGTGTTAGGAAGGTATTGGATTAGGCAGGATCTCGAAGATAAGTCTAATCCTTTTACTTCCTCCCTAAGGCATCCAAGGGACCCTTAGAGCGCAAGGAAACCCTAGGAGCATCTAGAATTCGTTCCTCCTACTGTAGGGAGGTTCTAGAATTGCCCAATGCTCAACTATTGAACATTGTCACCTTGAGTTCCTAAAGTGTTAATTAATTCCTTTAATCCCAAAAATAATTCCAAATGAGTTTCTTATTAAATATTAATTAAACAATATGATTTCTAATTAATATATTATTTCCATAATACATTAATTAATCATTTGTTTTGATTTCTAATTAACTTATTTACCAAGTAATAAACTAATAAATCATTATTCTCTCTCTAACAGTTATCCTATTCAATTGCCAGGCTTGAAAGCAACCCAAAAGGATTGTGCTACTATCAATTCAAGTGTATATCAATTATAGTTATGGAAATAGACACCTAATCCAACAAGATTGAGCACCGCAAGTAGTCGAGAGGTCCAAGAGTTAGATACTCATTTGAAAGGATATAGGAGTTATGATTACCACCTAGGATGGAAAGGAAACGTACAGAGTCATTATATAGGCCATATTTTGTTGATGATTTCGGCATGTAATCATCCTAAGGGGTAGAAAGTTGTAACACCCGTAAATTCGGGCTAGTCAATTAAGATACAATAAGCTTTAAAAATGATTTTTTATAGAAGATTGTCTAGGATAAATAATATTAACCAAATTAGTAGTTAGGATCAACAATTGTAACCTATTTGACGTAATAAAGAAAAATTATATGAATATTATATGTTTCATGATTATTATAATATAATAAAATAGGAAAAATCATCTGAATTGCCCTTAAATCTTAAAAATAAGTTCACTAAAACATATATATATATATATATATATATATATATATATATATATAGAGAGAGAGAGAGAGAGATATAGAGAGAGAGAGAGAGAAAGAGAGAGAGAGAGAGAGTACAAGTCTTCTTGATCCCTAAAATATAAATTTCACAAAAATCTGTCTCTGTATGAATTAGATATGATTTTTATAAGACATAAAAGTTAGCCGCGTACAATGAATGTATGAGGTAAAAAGCTACGAAGATAATGGTTAACTTTTATCTAAATCCACCAAAAAGAAAATTGTAGTATTCTTTAAAATAAGAATTTTGAGAAAAAGAACGCAAAAAACGGAGTTCGTACTAGAGAGTTATGATTTTAGCAAAAACATTTAATTTTATAAAAATATGGACAAAAAATAATGTCAAAATTAGCCAACGGAATCTATACAAAAGTTGTCGATCTCGTCGATAGCTACGCATGGATATAAAGAACGAAAAAAATGGAGTTCACATGAAGGAGATATAATTTATAACAACATATTTACGTATTAAAATAAAGTATAAATCATATATATATGTGTACATATATATATATATATATATATATATATATATATATATATATATATATATACACATACATATGTATATATATCATTAGAAAGGTATTGACGATGCGGTCATTATCAGACTACTGTTGAGTACTTTCGACATTAGTTTTGTACAAATATCGTTAAATCTATGTCAAATAGTATTATAAATGGGTTTTTTATCGTTTAAATAACTTTAAGGTCATTTAAGTAACTACAGAGGGGGGTTTTTGAAAATTCAATTAGTATAAATAAGAGCCTCTAGGATCTTATATTTCTTGCACCATTCTCTTGATTCAAGAGTCTTTCACTTCTTATCCCCGAGCATTTCAGTCTCTCGTGATTCGACTTCTCTTTTTGTAGTTTTAGTATAGTAAGATAAGCGCTACAAGAATCTTTTTAGAAAAAAAGATCCAGCAATGAAGTTCTGACCACGTAGTTCTAAGTTTACGCTAGAAACACTGTAAGTTGAGCTACACCTATTACGCTATTAGTGTAACTTATGTTTAAATTCATTATTCTTATTATGAACCGATAAACAAGATTTATCAGTGATTCCAAGTTGTTATACTGATTGATCTACTTATGGGTATGATGTTTAGGTTGTGATTTAGTGGGGTGTTTAATGTGGGATTTCCAAATAGTATACTTCGTATACCAAATGGACCTTACCTCCAATATGATCCTACCTGGTTGTTCCTTACTTGATAGATCATGAAAGTAGACTTCGAGTTAATGATGAATCTAGACTAACAATTAGTCGTAATAAATAATATACTAAGTGATAATGATACTAGGTTTCGTAAAACAAAAAGACAATTTTTACAAGCAAAGTGTTGCTCGAATTACAAGTCAACGCTTTAACAAATGAGTGCATATTTACTTTCATATTACACATATATATAAAGTATTATATATTAATACATGCTATATGTGCTTATTATCTATGTTCCTGATATCTATGCTAGATGAGTGATTTATACTTATTTTACATGATTTAAACTGTATATGTATTTTTATACCTATAAATATATTGGGTAAAAGATGGGTAGATGAATGATGAGAAATGAAAGATGTTATAGATGATGAGAGGTGAACGATGATGAAAAGCCTTGACTTTAACGATCTCGTCATCTAGCAGAGTATAGATGACGATCACAAACAATTCTAGCCAGTCCAGTGGAACGCTAGCAGGCTCGCAATCTGTAGGTTTTTGTGAGAGACATGTTCACCAGATGTACTCTAAAAACCCTGACATCTATGGACTTAGTGCCTTACAAATGAACATTGGCAGCTATGGACTTAGTGCCTTACAAATGAACATTGGTAGTTGTGCTTAATATATAACATCGGCAGCTATGGACTTAGTGTCTGTTGCATAAACCCTGGCAGCGATGGACTTCATGCCTATTCCTTAGGAAAATCCGTAGTAATAAATAAATGAAGAATATATAATTCTTAGGGTAGATCCTTAAGAATAAAGAAGATAATAGTTATGGGAAATTAGGTTAATTGTTTGATGATTAAAAATAATAATTATATTATTGTGGGTTGAAAACCCTATGTACTCACCAGGTTTTCCAACTTGACCCACTCGGTTTATTGTATCATAGGTGGCTATATGTAACATACATTCTGCTGAGAGATTCAAGGAGTATTAGGCCACTAGTTTAATTACTCTAAGGCTTGTAATATTGCGTTATGCTTATGTTTTTGTATTGACAATGACATCCTAAGGTTTTAATATAAATAAAAATACATTTCTTTGGAAATGTTTTGGTAAACATTTTTATCATGTTTTCTGGGGAAAAATTCCACAATACTACTTTTCAAAAAGGATACTTTAATTTTAATATATGCATAAACAAATCGGCCTTTTCTGGCCATGAAAATGGGGATGCCACACTTGGCGAGTTGATCACGGTTGTTTTTGATAAAGCATTGACAACCAAAAACGGGTAAGAACGAGACACTTAACTTGCGACCATTCATTGCTTCATAAGGTGTCATGTTGAGACGACAATTGATGATACTTCGATTTTGAGTAAAGCAAGCAGTGGAGACGACTTCGGCCCAAAGATAGAGAGAAAGGTTTGCAAAGTTCAACATACATTGAGTGGCTTCAACAAGAGTTCAGTTTCTTCTTTCAAACATACCGTTTTGCTGAGGAGTGTATGGAGCCAAGAGAGTGTGGTCGATGCCTTTTTCGGTGAGGAATTTATCAATGGAGGCATTTGTGAATTTAGAGCCATTCTCACTTTGGATTCTTCAAATAGGAAGTTTAACAAGAACTTCAATTCGTTTTACTAAATTTATGAGTTTAGAGGCTGTTTCCGATTTTAGCCTTAGGAAGTGAACCTTGTGTAGTCATCAACAATCACAAGAATATAGTTTTTGTGATGTAGACTTTCTATGGAGCATGGTCCACAAAGATCGATATGAAGAAGTTCCAGTGCATCCAAAATAGACTTTTCAATGATGACAGGATGACCTTTCTTTGAATGCTTCCAACATTCACACACAACATAGAGATGATCACTTTCGAATTTGAATAGTGGTAGACCTCAGACCATTTCACTAGAAACTAGATCATTCAAGTATCAAAAGTTGAGATGAGTGAGCCTCCGATGTCATAGCCAATTTACGTCAGGAACGACCTTTGAAAAAAGACAAATTTGAGTGTTTTCGATGATCATATTGACATCTAAAGGATAGATATTTTTGATGCGGTTTGATTTTATAAGACATTCTTTACGGTCTTCTGCCATAACGTAGCTTTGCTTCTTGCATAATTCAACTCTCCGGTTTTCATCAGTGAGTGGAGCCACACATATTAGATTATGCTTGAGATCAGCTACATACGCCACATTAGAGACAAAAAAATTTCCATTGGTCAAGACGCCATAACCTCGAATTTGAGAATTTCAATTACTGCCATAATAAACGTAACCAACGTTAGGAGTGTGCTTAAGATCACGAAAAAAGTTTTTCTGCCCAGTCATGTGCATGGAACAAGCACCGTCAATATACCATGTTGTATTTTGTTCCAAAGCAAAAAATGCCTGAAAAATCAGTGATTTTTGGAGTTTTTAGGCTCCGAGTTAGATTTAGGGACTTTGGCATGGGCTTTGGACTTGGTTTTTGATTTTTGAGCAATTGGCATCTTAGAAGGATTTTTTAGAGATTATTTTGGAAAGACAGATAAAGTCATGGTCTTTTCATTTATCCAAAAAACATATTTAATCAATGGTTGTTTAAATACTGCTTTTCTCGGAGGAACAGTTTTCCAAGATGTTGTAGGAATGACTTTGTTCACAGATGTTACAGTGGTGTTTTTAGACTTTTTCACTTTCCATTCAAATTTTTGCTTTGAATATTTGGAAGGTTTTTGAACAGTAGTGTTCATAACAACTTGTCCATTGTTTGCTTCTTTCGAAGGCACATTAGGTTTTGGAAATTGTTTTGGTGTGAAAATCACCCCATCCAGTTTTGCAATAGACACATAAGATGAAACTGTCCGAGGAGAGTCAGTTTTAACAAAAGAAGTCTCAACAATGACAATTTTTATACAACCATAGACACATTTGTGCTAAACATCCGAACTATAAGGATTAGATGGCCTACTACGGATCTTAACAGTGATGAAATCAATGTGATTCCTAGTAGTTTGATTGACTTTTTGAGACGCTTTCTTCTCGGATTTCTCAAGGAATCTAGAGGCTTTCCTAGACCTAGTTTCTTTCTTAAGGGAATTACTAGCTTCGGTCTTTGGATGGACAGTATAATTCTTATTTATCCAGGACTTCTTCCGAGAGTCGGATGATGACTTGGAAGTTTGTCCAGTTGTTGGATTGTTGAAACGTGGCTTAATTAGCACTAGAGTCGATTTGGATATAACATCAAAGTTAGAGATATATGAGTCGGATGGGTTTTCACACAAAATTTCTTCATCTACATAACTATCAAATGATTCCCAAACAAAATTGGATTTGTCAGAGTCATGTCCATTTGTCTCGGGAATAATTTCCATAACAACACAATTGTTCGGTGGACTAGAGTTTGGAAATTGAACTCTCATACAACCAGTGTCAGGGAAGATTTCGAGGACCGATTGAGGTTGAGGGATATCAGAGGCGAAAGAGGCATGGAATCGTGACATGTAATAGTGATCGGTTTGACATCAGGAATCCGAGATTGAAACTTGTTCGAAGTCTAAGGAAGGGATGACAAAGGTGAGATAGTGGTATTTGAATAAGTATGGTTCGGAATATCTCCCAAAAACGTCTTCTTTTGAAGTTCCTTCAAGGGACAAACAACATGGTTCAGATACTCGCTTCCGAGACCTGGTGCTTTGGACCATGGGTGACAAAATTATTTGTCATCCGTTCGTTTTCATTAAGAATATCAATAGAGTTATGCAAACCATCAATTTAGGAATTAAGATGTTTATTATCAGTAACTAAGATATTCCTTCACTGAAAGTGATTTCACATCTATCTTTCAAAATAATACATTCATCCTTAGTCATTACAACTTCTCTCTCTGCAGATTCAATCTTAAGCTTGCGGTCTTTAAAACAAAATATAAGACGATTCAATTCACTATCCAACTTCTCACTAACTTCTATGGCAGACTCATACGCTCTATGAATAACTGTCACTTCTGATTGAATTTGAGTTAGATAGGGTTCACAAACAGATAACTCAAAATCATTGTCAGTGATCACGAATTTTACCTGTTGGATGATACTTCTGCCAGGTGGATCATTTTTTCCATGTAACAAAAGTTTGGCTCAACATCCTTATCGACTGCTTCTGAACTAGAGGACCAGTAGCCTTCATCACACTCAATCGATTTTCTAGCCATAATACATATGTTCCTAGCATATTTTTCTTCACCCTCATCACTAGAAGACCAGTACCATCAACATTACTTGACACCGTGGTTACAAAAGCCTTTTCACTTTCAGCTAGTTCTTGCACTCTACGTGCATAATAGGCAGAGTCTTTTACCTTCGGTTTTTGAGGAGTTTCATCCAAATAGTCCTTTACAAAGTGGTTTCTGAGAGCATATTTGTGACAAAAAAATCTTGGGTTTTACTGGTTTCGGATATTCTTGGGGTTTTAAGGAGTGATTTGAGATGTTGCGTCGGTATGCCGGTGGATTTTCTTTTGTTTTAGGGAAAGGTTGAGAATTGATTTGATGAGGAGCTTGAAATCGGTTTTGAAAAGGTATATGACTAGGATTCTAGAGCTATTTGTACTTCATCGATAAAAGTGTGAATTGCTATTGGAATCAAAGTTCAGAATCAGCTGAATCGAGATCAAGATTTTATTCAAATGAATGGCTCAGAATAAGTTAAATATGTGGGGTAGGAAGTGTTGGCTGAGCTGATGAAATAGGTGGAATAGTTCCAAAAGGATCTGAAATAGATGGACTTGGAATTAGTAGGTTTACAGTACTCACTAAGGCAAGAGGAGCTCCTGACTGTTCTCTTAACGTTTGAGCAATGTTAGATTAATGGCCTGCAGTTCGTCAAATAACTGATAGAGCTTCATTTTGTTGAGTGATCTATTACTCTGAAGACATGACTTAACGTTTTCCTATCCTTTTTCGAGGCTGTTGACGAACTTCATATTGTACGCGAGTGGATTTTTGACAATTCCATGTGTAGTCATGTTGTTCACAATGATCCTGTACTGATTTGATGTAGAGGCTACAGATTCACCGGGAGTTATAGTGAAAGTATCAAATTCATTTACAAATGATGTCAAACGCTTATACTTCATGTTCTTAGAACCTTCGAACAAGTCTTGAAGTGTATCTCAAATTTCTTTGGCAGATTTGGACATCTTAATGTGCTCAAAGAGAGATGAAGGAACACGAAACACAAATTGTTCTACATGAATCTTTTCGAGGTTTGATGCAGTTAGAGGTGTTGGATGTTGTTCTTCTTGATCCATGAGAATAACAACAACATCTTTGACCATTTGTCTTACGGGAACGTGAGGACCTTCTTTCATATATCTCCAAATCTCTTCACCTTTTTCGTTACCAAGTAAAAATCTCTCCATTCTAATTTTCTAGTGACCATACTCTTTAACCACTAGCAATGGGGCACGCGTTAGGAAACCCATGCTATTTTCTATTTGCATTGGATACATTTTTTGTGTTGGATTAAGAGCAACCCTTGAAGTTAAAGTACTAGAGCTGAAGTGGTATATAGAATTACATTTATCCAGAATGCATAAATGAATGCGATACCAAGGTAATCTCAAATCAACTATAATATGTTCTTATGGATTCAAAGGACAACCACTTAGGCTCTGATACCAATTGAGAGTGCAAGAAAATGTGTGCGGATTAGGTCTGAAAATGCAAACCTTGAATTAACTTAATATCGATGTCTATTTCTAATATTAAGAATCTAGTCAAGTTCAGTAAACCAATCTTGTCTTGAAGTAAGAATTTCCACAAAGTATTCAAGTATATGAAAATGAGTATGAACAATGTAACGAGATTTTAAGAACAATGAAAATGATAGAGAGAATGATTTAACTTGAAAGATTCTTGATATTAATGTGAAAGAGAATATTACTCTAGCTATTTTATTGCATGAAAATCACATCTCCTTAAATAGCTAAGGGGTGATAAAAAAGAGACAAACTAACAAGACTACATGGACTATATAAATCTTAAAAGTAAAAAAGCTAACACATATGATTTTATTGATCTTGTCTCATTATCTTTACAATAAAACAAAGAATAAAAGAAAAGAAACGTTACATGCAAATACAGACTCAAAATAGCACTAGATACAAGGTGTTTCTCAGATAGGACTTCATTTCCGAAGTAGTTTATTTCGGAACTCATCACTCTTTAGAATGCACATCACTTCGGAATGTCGTTACTTCGGATTGCTAGAGGTTTACTTTCATCTATCAATAATCATTCGCATATAGATAGCCACAGTGAGCATACTATTAAGATTCTCAAGGATATGTTGAGAGCATGAATAATTGATTTTTGTGGGTGATGGGACTCCTACCTTCCTTGGCAACTTTTCCTAAAACAACAACATTGGTATGCCTCCCTACGAGCTTCTCTATGGGAGAAAGTGTTAGACCCCGGTTGGTTGGGAAGGAGTTCGGCATAGATTTATTGGGAGCATGAAGGTGGTGCTCAAGATGACAAAGCTTATTCCGCATGTCAGACAATGACTGTTGATGGCTTAGAGCTGGCAGAAGAGTTATGTGGATTGACGCCATTCGGAGTTGGAGTTTCAGGCTGAGGATATGGTTCTTCTAAAGGTATCCCCTGGAAGGATTTCATTTATTTTAGGAAGAGGGGTAAGCTGGGTCCTAGATTTATCGATTTCTTCCAAGTCATGGCCTAGGTACACAAGGTTGCCTACCGATTAGATCCATGGCTTACTTTCCATGTTTCGTAGTTGTAGAAGTGTATGGACGAAAAGACAACTATAGTTCCATTGTATGATATTCGTGTCGACGAACATTTGAATTATGTTGAGTGACCGGTGGTGATTCTTGACCGAAAGACGAAGCCCTTGCAAAACAAGGTGGTTATAACACCCCATTTTCACCCTTTAGTAAGATTCAATATAAATGTTTATTTATAAAATTCGAAGTAGAAATATATTACTTTTTAGCCAAAGTAATTTTGATAAACATGTAGGAAATGTCAATATGATTTCCGTAGATATACAAAACACTTGAATATAACTTCGTATGGACAAGTTATGATTATTTTCCTAAACAATCTAAACGAAATTTGTAGTAGTTGTAAAAGAGAGAATGTGCATATAGAGGAAGTCTAAATCTGACTTCGTATGAGGACGTTATGATTTTTCGAAGTTCAGTACGACAGTGCGCGACACTAAAATCTAAATCAATAGCGATTGATTGTTAGCCAGTACCATCCAAACAAGAGTTGAAGATATCGTGAATATGAACTTGTTGATATAAAGATAGTTGAGAACGGATGTCGTATGGAAGAGTTATGATTTTTAAATAGGTTTTAGCCGTCTAATCCCTTTAAAATTATAACCTTAAAAACAAATTGAGAATTAGCGAATTGAGTTTAAATGAAAGTCAAAAACGGAGTTCGTTATAAATTTTTAACAAATGCTAAAATCCGGCGCGTAAGGCACGACACACGCCTTCTAGAAGATGGGCAACTCCCACCAAGATATTGACACATGGCAGCAGTGGTCCACCCAAACCACCGACCAGCAGGAGCAGCGCGCCTGGTAAATATGCACCGTGCACCTCCCCGGGTATATATAGGGTCTTGCAGATGCCTCATTTCTCACTATAATTTTCACTCCAAACTTTCTGGAGACATCCTAGGCCCCGAGTCAGATATTTCTAGGTTTTCAAATTACTTTAGTAATGCTCTGAAGTATCTAGGAGCCCGACAAAATGGAGCCTTCGGGTCGAGATTCTACCCATGACTTTTTCTACTTTTCACTAGAAATCTTTGTATGTTAAGCTACACTTACTTGGATTTTAGGGTAACTTATAATTATGTTTAGACTTGTTATTAGGAACCTAAGTACCAGATTAGTCATTAATTCTAATTAAATATTAGGAACCTAAGTATCAGATTAGTCATTAATTCTAGTCATGAAAGTATGTTTGGAATTAGTGAAGAATATTACAATATAATACCTAATATACGTGTTACCCGCCAGTTGGATTGTCAGACGGATAGTTGTCAATCGTCTGAATAATTTTCCAGGTGAGTTGTCTCACTATAATATGTATTACTGTATATATCCATGATTTTTAGGATATAAAGATTGAGTATAACCTCTAGGGGCTTGATGTTAGTATACTTGAAACTAGTAGGTGTCTGTATGAGTAGATCCAAAAGTGTAGTCTATATGTGCACAACTGTTATTGTATTAAAGTATTCGTTACGATTAGAGTAGGGGTTGATAGAAAAATAATGACAGGTCGGGATCCTATAGACCTGAGTGTTGAGGACGAAAAACAAATTATTGGTATATCAAAAAAAGAAATCGTGAACCAATCGGTGGATTGATGAAAGGTCGTGAGCCGTTCTTGTATATTATTGGTGAATTGGCGAATGGTCACGAGCCACTGGTTGCTATATGCATGTATATGTATTTTGATAGATGGTATTTTAGGGAACTCACTAAGCCTTATGCTTACCCAGTTGGATTATAAATCTTTTTCACATACTCCTTCGAATTGTGAGAATGGAAAGGCTCAACTGTACACATGTGCACTCGCATCATGTTTTTTGAATATTGTAATTATACTCTGATATATTTGAATAAATAAAAATGAAAATTATATGTTGAAAATCAGGACGTTACAGTGGTGAGCTTGGTTAAGGTTCAAGGGCAACACCAGAAGGGTTTGAATGCACTTGGAACTCGAGGATGATTTGAGGAAGCACTACCTTGAGTTGTTCATAATAACATATTTGGAGGGAGAAATCTAATTCCAGTGTGGGTGACTTGTAACTTCACTTTTTCAAGATAATTCTTGTTCTAAGTTTGATTTATTAAATATTAATTTTGAGGAATTTTTTGTTGGCTATGATATGGTAGCTAATGCCCAACGTCATGCAAGACCTTGTTCACGACCTGGTGGTCATTTTGGTGCAAGTCCCTAAATTTCGGGATTTCTGCCCCCATTTAAGGGCACTAACTCCAAGGGTTTCCTCATTTTGAAGCCTTCACACTCTGAGATCAAACCCCATCCAAAACCTAGCCTCCATATGTGTGACTTGAGTATGTGAAGCCACTTTGTGGAGGTTGAAAGAAAAAGGAGTGCATTTTGGTGCGTGTATGCTTGCTTCCAGTTTAGATCTTGTATCTTCGTCACATTTCAGGACTTTCGGAGGCATAAAGTATTCACCTTGCTCGTTAGATCTGTACATCTAGTTCTAGGTCAGTTTATGAGCTTTTTTTGGGCCATATCTTTGTGTTCTTGGAGTTTGAGTGAACCTCAAGACTTTAGTGTTCCTAATTTGACTTCTGGACCACGGTAGTGGTTAGAAAAGGGGACATTCATGACTTGGTTTGGTGTCCATGCAATGGGTGCAGCCATTAACAGCTTAGGAGTTGAGATCTTGGATTATTGTGATATCTTAATGGATGAAGTTGGAAACTTTATCCATCAAGACCTTGGGAAGATTTAGATATGAGATTTGTAGCTGATGGGGTTAATGGTTAAGAGCTTAATCTATTAAGCTAGGATAGTCTAGTTTCCATGACGTATTAATGTTCTTGCCACGACATGGAGGTTGTTGTCACCACAACTATTTTGGCATGTAGTTGCCATGACATGGCTTATGGGTGGCCACGATGTGGAGATCAGCCCAACCCTAACCCAAAGGAGGCAGAGTGCCATCATTGCCACAAAATAGGGCATTGGAAGAGAAGCTGCCCGAAATATCTACATGCCATTAAGGATGGAAAGATCAAGCCATCTTTCGCAGGTATTTACAAAATTAAATCTAATGATTCATCTCATGCTATTTCTTGGGTTCTTGATACAGGGTGTGGTTACCACATTTGTTTTGATTTGTAGGGACTAGGAAGAAATAGAGATATGGAGCTTGGAAGATTAAATCTAATAATGGGAAACAGAAGATCATCGCCTGTGACCAAGATTGGAGTGTATTCTTTAGTTCTTAGTAATGGATTGAATTTAGATTTAAATAATTGTTGCTACTCGCCAGATATGGCAAGAAACATCATTTCTTTTCATGGTTTATTTAGACAAGGATTTAGATATTCGTTTAATAATGAGAATGGTTCGATTTATGCTTATCTAAATGGTGTTTTATATTTTGAAGCAATGCCTTGTAATGGAATTTATGAAACTGTTATGGTTGTAGATAACCTAGAAAATGATGTGTTGTGTATGGATTCTTCCAATAGTATGGATAAAGCATCTTTGTGGCATTGTCGTCTTGGACATGTCAACAAGAAGCGCATAGCCTAACTCCAAAAGGATTGATTATTGGAGTCATTCGACCTTAGGGAAGATGACATGTGTGAATCTTGTTTACTTGGAAAGATGACCATGTCACTCTTCACTGGCACTTGTGAGAGGGGTGAGGGTTTATTGGATCTCATACATGCTTATGTATGTGGGCCCCTTAGATCCACCACAAAGGATGGGAACCGCTTCTACGTGACTTTCACTGATGATTATAGTAGATATGGGTATATTTACTTAATCAAGCACAAGTCAGAAACATTTGAAAACTTCAAATAGTTCAAAAATGAAGTGGAGAATGAATTGGGCAGAAAAATCAAGATGCTTCGATCCGATCGAGGAGGAGAGTACCTAAGTCTTGAATTCCACGACTATCTCAAGGAATGCAGAATAGTTTCGCAATTGACGCCACCTAGGACACCGCAGCTAAATGGTATGACAGAAAGGCGTAATCGAACCTTGTTGGACATGGTTCGTTCTGTGATGAGTCGTGCTTCACTACCTATCTCATTCTGGGGGTATGCCTTAGAGACAGCTGCCCATATCTTTAACCGAGTCCCTACAAAGAAGGTTGCCAAAACACCTCACGAGATATGGACAGGGAAAGCTCCCTCATTGGCACATATCAAGGTTTGAGGTTGTGAAGTTTTCGTAAGACTGGAGACTCACGACAAGCTCGAACCTCGTAGTGAGCGGTGTATTTTCATCGGCTACCAGCAGAGATCCTTTGGATATATCTTCTATAGACCGAGTGACAATGTTGTCTTCGTTGCGAGGAGAGGGGTTTTCCGAGAGCGAGAACTCATAAGCCAAGGAGACAGTGGGAGGCAAATCGATCTTGAAGAAATTCAAGAATCAAGCGATGAAAGAACCTCTACCGCTGGCACTCAACCCAAGGAGGAAACTCCGGTTGAACCGATTGACGAGTCCTTACCTCTTAGACGTTCCGAAAGAGTTAGAGTTCAACCCCAATTTTATGGTTTTCATATTACTACTGAAGGGGACATGTATATTAGTGATGGTACACTAATAAATCTTGATGAACCTAATAGCTATAAGGAAGCCATGGTAGGCACAAAGTCTGCAAAATGGAAAGAGGCGATGGACAGCAAGATTCAGTCCATGTATGACAACCAAGTTTGGAATTTTGTTGACAATGTGCCCGGACGTAAGACGGTTGGATGCAAATGGATCTTCAAGAAGAAGACCGACGTGGATGGGAATGTGCACACGTATAAAGCACGATTGGTGGCGAAGGGCTTTACTCAAAATCCCGCAGTTGACTATGATGAGACCTTCTCACCAGTTGCTAAGATAAAGTCTATTAGGGTGATGCTAGCCATTGCCACATTTCATGATTATGAGATACGGTAGATGGATGTCAACACCGCTTTCCTTAATGGGAAGTTGGCTGAGGATGTTTACATGGCTCAACCAGAGGGTCTTGTCGATCTGAAGCATCCCAATAGAGTGTGTAAGCTTGAGAAGTCCATTTATGGACTTAAGCAAGCATCTCGCAGATGGAATCTTTGCTTTGATGAGAAAGTCAAAGAGTTTGGATTGTACGAAGTGAAGATGAATCATGTGTATATGTCAAGGCCAGTGGGAGTATAGTTAGCTTCCTCGTTCTGTATGTCGATGACATACTGCTTATAGGAAACGACATCCCGACTTTGCAGGAAGTTAAGTCCTGGCTCGGGAAGTGCTTCGCTATGAAGGACCTCGGAGAGGCTTCCTATATTTTGGGAATAAGGATAGTGAGAGAAAGAAGTAAGAGACTAATAGGACTTAGTCAGAATACTTACTTGGATAAGGTACTAAAACGTTTTAGTATGGAGAACTCGAAGAAGGGAGAACTACCAATATAGAGTAATGCCAAATTGAGTAAGACTCAAAGTCCGAGTACCGAAGCTGAGATAGCTGAGATGAGCCGAGTACCCTACACTTCCGCAGTTGGCTCAATCATGTACGCTATGACTTGTACTCGCCCTGATGTGGCCTTTGCTTTGAGCATGGTCAGTAGATCTCAAGGGAACCCTGGCAGAGCTCATTGGATTGCGGTCAAGAATATACTTAAGTACCTTCGAAGGACCAATGAGTGGTTCTTGGTTCTCGGAGGGAGTGATGACTTAAAGGTGCGAGGATATAGTGACACCAGCTTCCAGACCGACAGGGACAACTACTGATCGCAGTCGGGATAGGTATTTACCTTTAATGGAGGAGCAGTGACTTGGAAAAGTTCTAAACAAGAAACCGTAGCTGATTCAACGTGCGAATCAGAGTACATTGCAGCGAGCGAAGCGTCAAAGGAGGCGATGTGGTTGAAGAACTTCATTGGTGATCTTGGAGTTGTGCCTACCATAAAGGAGCCGATGGAAATTTCCTGTGATAATGAAGGAGCGGTTGCCTTGACCAAGGAACCTAGGGATCATGGTAGATCTCGGCATATCGACAGAAAATATCACTTTATTAGACATCGAGTAGAAGAAGGACACCTCGTAGTGAAGAGGGTATCGTCAGAGGATAACCCAACAGATCTGCTTACGAAGGGACTGAGTAGGGTTAAGCATTTGCAGCACGCTAAGAGAATTGGGCTGAAAGACGATATTAGTTTAGATTAGATAGTTTTGAAACATTTAATAGATAAATGTAATTGACATTTAATGATTAAATAAAAGAGTATTATTTATGAGTAAAGATATTGTCTTATGTTAATTGTTTAACTATTGTTTCACTTTGCATGCTTTGACTTCCTGAATGATTAAGTTATTAAGAATAATCGAATTATTCGAATGGTCCACAATCGTTCATATGTTGGAAGTAGGTATGAATGAAGATTGTCATGAATTGGTGTGTAGATTGTCTAAAAGGGTATTAGACATCGCAAAGGTTTGCTACAACATTCATGAGTGCTTAAGAACAAGTTTTGAGCATTGGAATAAACCCGCACTTGCTAGAATCACTTTATGGAATGTGACACGAGTGATCACAAGAAGATAATATCATATGGTATTAAAACCAAGATATATGGTTTATTGTTTATTAATTGGTTGTGCATTGATAATACGAAACCGCATCAGTAAATTGATGTTATAAAATGCATTGTTGTGTATAACTGATTAGTAGATAGTAAATGCATATAAGTCGAAGTTTATCTGTTACTTTTATCCTAAGAGAATAAAAACGATATCACGGCCGCTCGATGATTTGATTTGACTTATGTGCCGGGCCCGATCAGGACTGAATTGATGTGTTCAATAAAGTTCTATGTCAAATGAATCTGAGATCGAGAAACCAATTGCTGGAAAAATAAGTTCCATGAGATTGTCTGCATAATATCTAAACAGAGGACTGTACGATCCCTTATCTAATGGACAGGAGACTGATAAGTTCAGAGTTGGCAGCGTCTTTGAGACTACGATTGCTAATCGGTTTTTGTTTGCATATATAGTTACTAGACTTATCCAAGTAGGAGACTATTGGATTAGTGTCTAAAGCTATAACTATATTTGGTAAGTACTTGACCCGGTTGTGCATGGTCCTTTTGGGTTGCCTTCACCATAGCAACTTGACAGGTTAATTTGTTAAGAGAGAAGAGATATTATTGTTAATATATTATGAGAATAATATATTAAAGGAATAAGATTGTTACTTGATTAATATAAGTCATATATTAATTAATAATTAATTTGGTGATTTAAAGAGGTTAATTGAATACAGGGGCATAAACTGTCAAATGTGTGATAGTTGTGTTTAGGGCTATGTATCCTTATGGATATGAGGGTGGACGAAATTTAGGGTATGGGAACCTTAAAATCATCCAAGCCTATTATCTAGGAGGATCTTGGGTTGCTTAGGGCCTAAGTTATTCAATTAGGGTTTAAGGTGAAACACTAGTAGCTCATAGTATAAATAGATCCCTAGGGTGAGAGAAATCGGAACTCATGCAAGGCAAGGAACCCTAGGGCCGATTTCTCACCATCCCGTCTCTCTGTCAAGATCATCTTCTTGCTAGTTGGTGTTTGTAAGCCATTTGAGGAGTGACAATCGTGACTCTAAGCTCCAAGAAGAAGAAGTATCAAGCAAGTAATCCAAGGTATTGTTCTAGATCTAAATTCATATGATTAGATTCAATTGTTTACATTGGATCTAGTATTGTAAGTCTTGGATTCAATGCATGTTCAATTAGAGAAACCTAGATCCAAGCAATTAGGGTTTGCATGTGCACATAGGAAAGCTCTTATGGCTTAAACCCATCAGTGGCATCAGAGCTTTGATTGATTTCTATTGAATTGATGCATTGATTGATTGCTTGTTCCTTGAAAAATTCGATTTTGTGCTTCTGCCTGATGAACTCGGCGAGTTCCACTGTGGACTCGGTGAGTAGCTCCAACTCGGCGAGTCCACAGTGGGAACTCGACGAGTTCGAGCGTCAGAAAGAGGTAATTTCGGGATTTCTTGCTGTTTTACTTGAGGAAACTTGCCTTAACTGTTTTGGGTCATTAAAATCCGATTTTAACCATATATATGAGTATATTTTTGACCAAACTAAAGATAATTACCAATTAGTTGAATAATAATTTCCTTATATGATAATAATTGATTATTTGAATTGAATTAGTGAATTGTCTTGCAAGTAATATTGAATAAGATCAAATTGAGATAATTTAATTGTTGATTTACATTATTTGCTATTTGATCCTTATGTTTTGAAAGGTTTAAAATTTGTCCTAAAGTTTTTTTGAAATTTAAGTTTTGTGAATAAAAGGTTAATTTGAATAATTTAAATTTCAAACTCTAAAATTTTACAAGTTTAAAATTCCTAACATTGCTGTTAGGCGTGGCGCGTGGCAAGGCGTGATATGTCGTGTCGTGGCGCGTTATGGCTTGTTATGGCGTGTGTTTTTTCGTTTGAGACACTATTTTTTGCTCTTTGTTATGTCTTTTCAAATCAGAGATAGATGTATTGTAGTTTTTGTTAACTTTTTGTTATTAGTTATTGATCTAACACTTCTAAAAAGTAGTTATATTTAATATAAATTTATATTTATGTGGTAATATAATTTTAAATTAATACAAAATCGCCACCTTATATCACGCCTTGAAAAACGTAATGGATCGCCATGGCTCGTTAAGCTTGAGGCTTGCTCTTGCCGCCACGCCACGCCTCACGCCATTTAGAACCTTGGTTGTTAGTGACCCAAAGGAGGCCACTTGCTACTATTGTAGCGAATAAGGGCATTGGAAAAGAAGTTGTCCCAAATATTTGTAGGACATTAAGGATTGAAAGGATAAGTCATCATCGGCAGGTATATGCATTATTAAAGTCAATAACGCTTCATTAAGTTGTGGTCTCCTAGGATGAGTCAATTGTGAAATTATTCCACATTCCTTAATATAGTCTTGGAACTCGATACAAAGATAATATTTGTTTCAATAATAAGCAAAAGATATGTAAACCCTAATCCATTGTATATTTCAGTTAATATAGGGTTCTTAATGTTCACTATTTTATTGCTACTGAATTAGAGAAAACATAGATCCTTTATAGGTTGCATGTGCACTAAAGGGTTAAGATTTTCTACTTCACATGTTTTGTTATAACCTATAAAACCTATAAAAAAAACTTCTAATCGTAAATACAGAAGTACCCTCTCAGTCTACACCCTAAAATTCTAAAGTTGACCAAAAGTCAATTAGGTTAAAAATTCAACGGTCAAGGTAAGCCCGGGCTGATCTCCATATCATGGCCACCCATAAGCCATGTCATGGCAACTACATGCCAAAATAGTTGTGGTGACAACAACCTCCATGTAGTGGCAAGAACATTAATACGTCATGGAAACTAGACTATCCTAGCTTAATAGATTAAGCTCTTAACCATTAACCCCATCAGCTACAAATCTCATATCTAAATCTTCCCAAGGTCTTGATGGATAAAGTTTCCAACTTCATCCATTAAGATATCACAATAATCCAAGATCTCAACTCTTAAGCTGTTAATGGCTGCACCCATTGCATGGACACCAAACTAAGTCATGAATGTCCCCTTTTCTAACCACTACCATGGTCCAGAAGTCAAATTAGGAACACTAAAGTTTTGAGGTTCACTCAAACTCCAAGAACATGAAGATATGGCCCAAAAAAATCTCATAAAATGACCTAGAACTAGATGTACAGATCTAATGAGCAAGGTGAATACTTTATGCCTCCAAAAGTCCTGAAATGTGATGAAGATACAAGATCTAAACTGGAAGCAAGCATACAAGCACCAAAATGCACTCCTTTTTCCTTCAACCTCCACAAAGTGGCTTCACACACTCAAATCACACATATGGATGCTAGGTTTTGGATGGGGTTTGATCCCAGAGTGTGAAGGCTTGAAAATGAGGAAACCCTTGGAGTTAGTGCCCATAAATGGGGGCAGAAATCCATAAATTTAGGGAGTTGCACCAAAATGATCACTAGGCCATGAACAAGGTCTTGCATGTCGTGGGGCATTGGCTACCATGTCGTATCCAACAAAAAATTCCTCAAAATTAATATTTAATAAATCAACCTTAGAACAAGAATTATCATGAAAAGGGAAGTTACAATTCACCCACACTTGAATTAGATTTCTCCCTCCAAATCCGTTATTATGAACAACTCAAGGTAGTGCTTCCTCAAATCATCCTCGAGTTCCAAGTGCATTCAAAACCCTTTTGGTGTTTCCCTTAAACCTTAACCAAGCTCACCACTATAACGTCCTGATTTTCAACAGAAAATTTTCATTTTTGTTTATTCAAATATATTAGAGTATGATTACAATATGCAGAAAACATGATGTGAGTGCGCGTGTGTATAGTTGAGCCTTTCCCTTCTCACAATTCGAAGGAGTACGTGAAAAACATTTATAAGCAACTGGTAAGCACAAGGCTTAGTGAGTTCCTTAAAATACCACCTAACACAATACATAAACATGCATATAGCGACCGGTGGCTCATGACCTTTCGCCAATCAACCAATAATATACAAGAATGGCTCACAATCATATGAAGTACCTGAAACATATTTAATTCAACAACTATAAGCACGAATCTTAATGAGTTCCCCAAAATATCTCATACAACACAACGTTATAAACAAGTATAGATTATCAGCAACCTTAGGACTGTCAGTAGTCCTATGGGCTCACGACATCCCTATGGTTTAATAGCAACCCTGTGGACTATCAGCAGTTTTGGAGTTATCAACAACTCAATAAATATACAAAACATCAATTAGAAAATAAGACTCTTCTAGTCTAGCATGCATACCACTATGACATAGGTAATGTTGTGAGAAGACATACCTCATAAATAGCAGACTAACACAAAAGCTCTCTAATAGTGAAGAACGATACTAAAATTATTGGATTAAGGTGTCTAAGCTCATACTAAAATTAGTGAAGAACGATACTAAAATTGTTGTATGTGATATTTTGGGGAACTCATTAAGATTCATGCTTACAGTTGTTAAATTAAGTAACTTTCCGGTACTTCATATTATTGTGGGAAGGCGAAGGATTGACTGTACACATTCATTGACAACTTTTTATAATTTTGTGTTATTATGATACCCTAATTTTTAGGATGACTGTATTTGATATTCATGGTTTTTCATGACTTGGTTTTACAGAAACAATTTTTTTTTATCTAATCTAAAAATGAAAACTTTGGTTGTGAAAATGGGACGTTACATTTATTGTTAAAATTAGGACATTACAAATTATAGTAGTCGTAACCACCGAGGGCAGCAGGTAGAAGTTGCAGTTATGTAACAGCAAGGGGAGGCACCAAGGAGGCCATATGGCGAAGTAGCGACGGATCCGAAACGACAATAGATTTGAAACAATCTACGAACCTAAGAAGTAATTAGAGTTAGCTGAAACATTAATATTACCCCTGGAAGCAAATTGCCCATTATTTTTACCCATATTAACTTTATTTTTCAATTTTCTATTTTTAGGGCGGAGGAGTATAATGTAGTAGAAGATGTAAGTATGGCATCACTGGTTGCTTCTGTGGATTCTTCATGACATTCAAGAAGAATGAGCATATTCTTAGCCTCAAGAAACGAGGGGAATGGCTTCATTTTGGTGAGGGCATTGATAATGATATCAGAAGGTGGGAGTTGCCGAAGGATTTGCATCATAAGCTCAATCTCATTAATTTTGGAATCATAATCTGCAAGTGCCTCAACTAAATTCTTTAACTAGTGATAATACTCGGTAATGAAGGAGGAATCCTTCTTGGTATTGCAAGTTGCTCTTGGATTTGATACATTCACAACATTTTGTTATTGAGGAATAATTCATCTAGCTTATCCCGAAATGTCTTTTGCTATATAATTGTCACTAGAAATAATATGCAATAAGTTAGCATCACATGTAGAATAGAACCAAGATTTAATACAAGAGTTAATGACTTCCTAATCCTCATCATCATCACCATGAGGTTTAGATTTTTTGTTGGTATGGCCATGCACTTTGGCACCCTTTCACATGTCTAAGAAAATACGTCTCCATAGTTTGTATTTTGTACCATCAACAGAGAGCCAAAAGCTAAACTATGAGTGGACACTGGTAAGTGCAAAAACTAAATGCCTGGTTTTTGGAGGCGTGAGGGTGCTCGATGACGCAGGGGTAGACATGTAGCCGAAGAAAATCCAAAATATAAATAATAATAAAAGCATAAAATAAAAAGAAAAACACATAACCTTTGGTAGAAAGAATTTTAATGTACTTATAACCTAACGTTTAGATGAGTAGTTATGCAGATGGTGGCTTAAATCGACGACGGGAACTACAAGGCTACAATGTTGTTGATAGGCGGCGATCGACGATGAAGACATGACGTAGGTGGACAACGATCAATGATGGTGGCATTGGAAAAAATATGTCAACGATATTAGGGTAGGCCTAGAATGACAGTATCATGATCATAATTATTTTTTGGCTTCCTCGTTCCTTCCTTCTCACTATCTTCATATAAGAAGTGTGTACGCAAGAGAGAACCCACGTGCCACAAGGCTTAGAAGGCTAAGAAACATTTGTAGTTATATTTTATAAACTCATTTTTATTTTCATACTCCCACACATGTGGGATAAAATAAAATCGGCTTAATCCCTTTGGTAGTTTCTTCCAACTAACTCATTTCCACATACAATTTCCCATTCATCTTTAATTTGTTTTGTTTATGACGTGCGGTATATCGAAACGACTATATCACATAGGAGAAATGTTCGCATAAACATTTTTCATTTTGCGATAATGTTTAGGGTTCAAAATTCTTGCTCGAGAATGGTAAAAAACCATTTATGAAAATTGGTTAAAACCAATTTTTCAACGTATAATTCTAAAATCATTTATGTTATGGCTGTCATATATTCACATGCGAAAGAAGAGATACCCAGAAATTGGAAAATCGCGATTTAGCATCATTGGTTTAGTTGATATATACAAGATTAAAAACAAAGTCAAAAGGATCGGTACTTTGTTAAATTAATAAAATAAAAATAAAGTTAGTCATGAATCGTATCTTTGATTTTGTTCGGATAACATGGAAGTTATGTGTTTTAATTTAATCATTTACTTTTTTGTTATAATAACTATGTTTTAGTTTTAGTGATTACAAATTATGATACATTTTCATAAAAATATGTAGTTGTTAGTTGTTACTAAATGTCATCAACGACATAGTAATTGAGCTCGAATGGGTCAAAACACACATAATTAGTATGACAAACCGTATATGCAGTTTCAGCTCAAAGTATGTAGTATTTTAAATAAAATCTATTATGACTTTTTATTAAAACAAAGTATCTTTCTTCCATTAATAACAGATGGTGTTTGATACGTCTTATATTACTATATCATGTACATATTCGTTGGATCTTCAATAATAATATGAAAGACAATAAATGATAATGGGTTTGAGATTTTTGTTTGTTTTTGACATCATAGTTTAGAACATTTACATGTGATAGAATCTTATGCATCAATGCATTCAAATATAAGTTTCTTTTGGCAAGTCTGTTGATATAATAAATGATTACTGATTCATTTAACGATTTTATATAACATGGCATATGTGGTTTATTACCACAGTTCATCGGGAAATATGACAATATTTGCCAACTTATAAAGCCAAGGATGGGGATGGGAAAACCCCTTCGGGTCTTCAAGTGGTACAAGAGCTTTGGTATATATAAGTGTACAATAATATCTTAGTTTACCATATACATATTTATGTGATTAAACATTTGCCTTTTCATTTAGATCAATCATGGTGTCTACAACTTATTTTATAGTGTCATTGGAAGATATTCAAATCTTATTAGAAAGGAGACGAGGATGCGAAGTTAAATCTTAGGTGGGGAATCGGGATAGAGTGGAGATTGGGGACGAGGAGGAAGAATGGGGTCATGGTTCCAAGTTGCCATCCTAACTATATTTAATGTTTAATAATTAGATCATATAATTTACAGCATACTTTATATATGTTTTAAAAATATCCGAATAAATAATGGACACATTATTCAACATCACTGTGAAATTTGGTCTCGAAGATGATATGAAAAGTTTTGTGAATGCTTTCGAATATTGACGTAAATTGATACCTATGGTCAAAGTAACTTGTTCTTTTCAAAGTCAATGTAAGTTGACTTGGTGATGCAATTCCAGACTACCAAGAGACAACAACGCGAACCTTCCGATTGGTTATCAAGTATGAAATCGACAATTTTACCTTCAATTGATTATAATACTATATGTTTATAAGAATAGATAACAAAATGCGTTATTATTAAATTATACATATTTTATATCATTTATATATGTTATGTAAAAAAAGGCTTATAGCCTATTGGTATAAAAGCGATAAACACATCAATCAAGTCTCGGAAATAAAATGAAAAAAATAAAAAATGGTATCAGAATATGCAAGACATTAGCGATGAACAATTGGTGTATCATCATATATCATGCAATAAAGTAAAAGCATAATATATCTTTATTTGAAATTTATGTAGTGTAATATATTGCTTTAATTTCAATGTATAGTAATATGATGTTTTTATTTCAATATTATTGTCTGATGTGACGTCAATCTCTGAAGATCTCTCCCAAGACTTGTAGTCATACTTGTATCATCATATATCATGCAATAAAGTAAAAGCATAATATATCTTTATTTGAAATTTATGTAGTGTAATATATTGCTTTAATTTCAATGTATAGTAATATGATGTTTTTATTTCAATATTATTGTCTGATGTGACGTCAATCTCTGAAGATCTCTCCCAAGACTTGTAGTCATACTTAACAACAAAGAATACCAGTCGCATTCCAAGCAGGAGATGTTGAAAATTATATTTGAAATGTTGCAAGGTGGTAAGTTTCCTCTATCCTACATTCGTGGGGAAAGAAACTTTTATTGAGTTTATAAGTTTATTCCCTTGATAGGCGTCAAAGGCTTTAGTGGATTAAATGAGTGGTCAAGCCTATACATACGCCTAGCCTAGCCTAGTACTAGTTGATGTATAAATTCTGACATTTTACTTTGTTGATTACAGCCAGTAGAAACAAAGTAAAAGCCAATAGTCTGATTCGTGCAATTATTTCAAGATCCACCACCGGCAGGTCTAGTTTTTGGACCAAACTTGGTAAACATATTAATAATTGGATCTTTTATTCACAACTAATCTGACATATAATTCTCAATATTATTTGTCTGTTTCCTTGCATGTCTGTTTGTTTAATTTACAACAGGTAGGGATGTCAACGGAAGCAGAAATAGCTTCCCCCGCCCCTAAAATCAGTTGTTGCCCCCGCCCCCGTTCCCGCGGTTTATAGAAGGTTGTTGCTTCTTCTTCCTTCTATGGGTGTCCTTTAAATCTTTCCACTACTAGCAACATGATCATTAATGAGTAAAAAAATGTTTATGTTATTTTATAAACTCAAGTCTTCCGTTAGCCATTTTCGTAGTTTTTGAAACTAGTTTTTCAAATAAAACCCAACAATTGGTATCAAAGAGCGACTTTGTAAGTTTGGTTAGATTTTTTTTTGAATTATGAAAATCTTAGTTTTTGGAGAATATGGATAATTTATTTTTGTATAAAAACAAGTTCATACATATTTTCTTTGACAACTTTATAATTGTTATTTTTTGTGACAAAAACTTACGTATATTTTTTGTCACTTAAAATTGTCTTAGAAAAACAAATGTTGTTTTATGTTTATATATGTATTTTAGAGTGAATAAACGAAGTCTTGAACCATTTTTGCTATTTATGTGATTTGGTTCAAAATGGTTTGTAATATTCTTTTATTCATAAAGTACGTAACTAAAGTAGCTATTTTTTTGTTATTTTTTATGTAATAGATTAGTTTTAGACTAGATTTATTTTATGAAAAGTGTAACAAGATTAAGATGAAGGCCATTTCTTGAAGAACCACGGAGACGCACGATTTTATAAAGACTTTATAAAAGTTCATAACTTTTATAGTGTTTTTATAAAATTACAACAAAGTTGGTTGTCATTACAAGTAGGAGTTTGAAGATCACATGAAGAACAAGTTGTAATATTTGATCCTTTTGTCCCATTGGAAGGACTTAAGACTTTTGTGTTGGCTCACAAGAGTGTTATATAGTTTAAGACTTGTTTATGTTAAATGCATGCATGTGTTGTTTATTTTTCAAGTAAATATTTTGTGTGGTTGATAATTTAGTTTCTCAAAAACCCAAATTATTTTTTGGACAAAATAAACATCACATGGAGTTTGGATTTCAAAATATAAAATATGGACATTGATTATAACATATTCTAGCAATAAAATAAAAATCGATTATATAAAATTGTTAATTACAACAACTTTTGAAATATTGAATTATAAGTATAAAAATCATGTGTTTATAACTTATTAAAACTCCAAAGTAAAATGATGTTTTATTAAACAATATTAAAAGGTTCTACATGTCTCAAACTCAAACATAATACTAGGTATTAATTTTAAAATTGAACCAAGCCGAAATCTAAAAAATAGTTTTTATAAGAACCTTAAAAGTGATTTTTAGAAAATTAATACCATGACATGTTGGATGCATACAATTGTCATGATATCACATGTTTTAAATAAAATAATAAAACATACAAATCTCTTTTTCAAAATGCAAGTCTATGTCATCCAACTTTTGAAACAATTTGCACATCACGTGTATAATGCTAGTGGGATAAAGGATACCTAACCTTAGTATCATCTTTTGGTGGCCAACGTATTTTTGCGATTTCTATAACCAAATTATATTCCAATTATACAAGTTTCTCTAATTGGATGAATTGATTGGAAATCTCTTGTGATAAAGGTCACCTAAGCAAGAGTGTTCCAAGGCATAAATAGACTAAACATGTGAAATTAACAAATAGATTATTAAGGGTCTCATACATCTAGGAATTACAAATGGTGTAATTAATACAAGTTATTTACCTTGTTAAAATTGAGTAAATATGATAAAGGATACCTAACAATTTATTTTATTTGTAACTTGGATCCTAGACTTTAAATAAATAATGTTTTTTTTGAAACAAAAGGGTATTATTTTTAAAGAATTAAACACTAAATGAAAACTTTGTTAAACTTTTGTAGATGGCTCCACCAACTATTGTAACACACCACCACCCAATGAACATTTGGTTAATTCTTGACAAAGAAAAACTCAAAGAATCCAACTTTTTGGATTGACACAAAATTTTAAGAATCGTTTTGAAACAAGAAAAGAAAGACTATGTCTTTGACAGACAAACCTCTGATGAATTACCTATTCTCCCAATGGCTGCACATGATGCATAGAAAAAGCATATAAATGATTCACTTGATGTTTCATGTCTTATGCTTGCCTCTATTGTTCCCAATCTTCAGCGGGATCTAGAACACTTTACCGTCTTTGACATGATTGAATATCTCAAGCAAATGTCTGGTCAGCAAGATAGAATTGAAATGTTTGAAATTGTGAGAGCACTCCGTGGCATGAAAATGGAGGAGAGTGGAAATGTGAATAAACATGTTCTCAAGATGAAAAGCTATCTGGATCAACTGGAGAGATTAGGCTCTCCATATCCATAAGACTTTGCCACAGACTTAATTCTTAACTCAATGCCAAAGTCTTATGATACCTTCATTATGAACTACAACATGAATGGGTGGGAGAAATATATCTCTGATTTGCACGAGATGCTAAAAATTGCAGAGAAGAATATCCCAAGGAAAACCCCCCAGTTGCTCATGATTAGGGAAGGCAATGTCAAGAAGAACAAAGGCAAGAACTTCAAGGGAAAGCCACAAGCTGGCAAGGGCAAAGGGAAGAAAGCTCCCCAAAACCCACCACCAAAGAAGAAGTAAAAGGTTGCCAAAGATGACACATGATTATTGTGGTGTCATGGGGAATTGGAAAAGGAATTGCCCTAAGTACCTTGTTGAGTTGAAGAACAAGAAGGACGGGGAAGGCCCTTCAAGTATATCCTTTTTCATGATTGAAATGAGACTATTTACTTTTTCATCTAACACTTGGGAATTTGATACTGGTTGTGGAACTCATATTTGTAATTCATTGTAGGGGTTCAGAAAGAGTAGGGAACTGAAGACAGATGAGATGGTATTGAATGTGGGCAATGGAGCACGGGATGTAGTCCAAGGAATAGGACATTTTGATTTACAATTAACACCTGGTCTGTACTTAACATTAAACAATGTGTGTTGGTTACCTCTATTACTAGAAATATTGTATCAGTTTCCAGTTTAAGAAAATTTTGTTTTAATTTTCAGTTTGGTGTTGATAATATTCATTCCTTCTTGGATGAAATATTCTATTTCGAGGCTATACCAATAAATGGAATTTGTGAATTAAACATATATGCTACCTCAAAAAATAAGTCCCTTTATCATGTTAACACCAACAGGCTCAAACAAGATTTGTACCAAACATATTTAAGGTGTTGTCGCCTTGGACACATAAACAAGAAGAGCATAACTTCACTCAAAAATGTGGAATTTTGGGGGAAAATGACATTCAGTTATTTGACAAATATGAATCTTGTTTATGTGGCAATATAAAAGAAATCCCCTATCTTTGGAACAAATGAAAGGTTGAGTGTTTCATTGGGCATCATATACATTGATGTAGGTGTTCCCTTCAAAACAATGTCTGGATATAGTGAAAGATATTGCATCACCTTCAATGATGACTTTAGTCATTTTGGTTATGTGTATTAGATGAAACTTAAACATGAAGAATTTGAAAAGTTTAAATTGCTTCAAAGTGAGTTTGAAAATCAACTCGAAAAAACAATCAAAATCCTTCATTCGGATAGAGGAGGCGAATACTTGCGCCAAGATTTCCAAGACGATCTAAGGAGTCGTGGGATTATCTCACAACTCATTCCACCTAGAACACCACAGCTTAATGGTGTTTCTAAGAGGAGAAATCAGACCTTACTTGATATGGTTCAATCTATGATGAGTCGAAGTACTCTTCCTTTATCATTTTGGAGTTATGCTTTACTCACCGCAGCCCATATCTTGAGTATGACACCAAGTAAAAAGGTATAGAAAACACCATATGAGATGTGGATGAAAGGGCTTCATCCTTATCTGATATGAAAGTTTGGGGTTGTGAAGCTTATGTCAGAAAAGAAACTTCAAGCAAACTTGAGCCAAGATATATCAAATGCATCTTTGTAGGATATCCTAATGATTGTTTAGGCTACTACTTCTACATTCCTAGTGTGAATAAGATCTTTATCTCACGAAAGGTTGAATTCTTAGAAAGCAACTATCTAATGGATGAGGCGAGTGAGAGGCGCATGGAACGTGACGAAGATCAAGAAAATCAACCTGATGCAACTTTAGTTGGCACTAGTACTGAACAAGAGGTTGTTGAAGATGAAGAGATCATTGTCCTTCAACCTATTGAAACACAAGGCGTTCGTAGATCCGGTAGAACTTGTCATGAACCAGAGAGATATGGATTTCTCATTAATGAGTGCTTCATGATGATGAATGTTGATGAGCCCATCAACTACCAATACATAATGTGACATCCCGGATCTGACAAATGGCTTGAAGCCATGGACGCAGAGATGCAATCCATGAAAGAAACTCAAGTCTGGGATTTGGTTGAACTTGCTCCCAATAGCGAGACAGTTAGAAGTAAGTGGGTCTTAAAGAAGAAGACTGATGTGGATGACAATTTACACACATTCAAAGCAAGACTTGTTACTAAAGTATTCACTCAAACTCATGGGGTTGATTATGATGAAACCTTTTCACCAGTCGTTATGATTAAATCTATTAGGATACTACTTTCCATAGATGCATATTATGACTATGAAAAATGGCAAATGGATGTCAAAACCGCTTTTCTAGATGAGCACTTGGAAGAAGATGTCTATATGGTTCAGCTCAAAGGTTTTGTCGACCAAAAGCATCCTAATAAAGTGTGTAAACTCAAGAGATGAATTTATGGGTTAAAACAAACATCTCGTAATTGGAATCATCGTTTCAATGATGAAATTGAAAAGTGTCGTTTTATTAGAAATGAAGATGAATCTTCTGCTTACATGAAAACTAGTGGGAGCTCGGTGACATTCATGGTCCTATATGTAGATGACATATTAATCATGGCACTGTACTAAGTTCATCTCAATGTCCTAGCATAATGGTTGAGCTAGACAAGAAGAAGGATGTTCCATATGCTTCTAAAATTGGATCCATCATGTAGGCCACGAACTATACAAGACCTAATCTTGCTTATGCTATGAGCATGGTAAGCAAATTCCAACAAAATTCAGGGGAAAATCATTGGACAACTGCGAAGAACAGTCTTAAGTACTTACGAAGGACTAAGGATATGTTCCTCGTCTATGGAGGTGTGGAAGAAAGCTTTAGTGTACAGTGCTATATCGATGCTTCCTTCACAACTGACCGAGATGATTGAAAATCGCAATCAGGATATGTGTTCATTATCAATGGGGTGCGATATCTTGGAAAAGCTCCAACAAATGTGGTGTTTCACAATCCAATACAAAGTTAGAATACATTGTTACTTCTGAAGTTGCACAAGAGGCTGCTTGAATGAAGAAATTCATTGGAGATCTAGGGGTAGTCCCTACCATTCAGGACCCCCTAGATGTTTTCTATGACAATAACGGTGCAATTGCTTTGCCAAAAGAACCCACATCACACAATAGGACCATGCTTATTAGCCAAAGAATCAACTTCATCCGGTATAAAGTTGAAGAAGGTGAAATTAGTATTTCCAAAGCTCACACTGATCAAATTTTGGTATACCCTTTCACGAAGCCGCTTCATCAAGTCAAGTTGAAGGTTTTGCTCGAGGAATAGGACTTCACTATTCTAGTGATTGGCTTTGATCTATGTATTAATATTGAGTATCAGGAAATTGCAACATCATCTATTGTAATGACTATTATATATATGGCATATGATCTTTTAATTAAATATTTGTTGTGTGACAACCCGAAGTTGTTCCATCGCCGTAACCCATTCCACCCGTAAAACTCGTCTTAAGCGAATTGTTCCGATTTTGTTTTTGGGTTAGGTCATTTAAGTTAAGACTTTTATTTTGACCTCGTAAATATCCAAACACATTAGAAACACAATTAAAGACCTCAAACTAATAATTAGAAAAATTTTAGTTTCGACCATATGGGGTTGCGACAACTTAATCGGGTGCGACCAAAAGCCTCGGTTAACGTCAGTATCGGGTAGAATTCCACCGTGTCCCAATTTCAAACCATATTTAAAGTTGTTTAAGCCTCATTTGAAGCCTTTTCATTCTCTCTCTAACCTCTCTCCTCAAATCCAACTTCTTGATCCAAAATCACTCATTTCAAGCTTCAAATCACCAAGGTAACTATCCTAACTCCTAGTATAACATCCTTAGCCTTCATTTTCGTGTTCAAATCAAGGAATAGGACCATAAACATGTGTTTACGGCCCTGGAACAGTCTTAGGCCGTGAACACATGTAAATGGGGTTTTTGAGCCTTAAAACCCTTCCAAAACACCATTGGAGCTTAGATATGGCTTAATGACTGATTGGATTAGACTTAGAACACCTTAAACTCATTTTTTGGGGAGTAAACAAGAGTTTACTGCCCAACAACATGCTTGGGCCGTAAACTCAAAGTCATGGGTTGTAAACTCATGTTAAAGTGATAAAATGCCATTTAAACAAACCAATAGCCTTGGATTAAAGTCTAGAAACAACCACAATCGAATTAGAAGCCTTAAAATTGATGAAAATCCTTCCCTTAGGTGTTTACAGCTGTAAACCCCCCAAGAATGGGTTCCTGGGCCGTAAACTCCTATAAATGGGTTAAATGGTGCCCTAAATTCACCCCTTGGCTTGTAAAAATGAGTTGAATCACATATGATTAAATTAGACCACCAAAACATCAAATGAATGTGTGTAGGGAAGCTTACAACCGTAAACACTTAGTTTACTGCCGTAAACTCCTAAATTAGTCCCTAATATGTTCACATTTCATTTCAAAGCCTTGAAACCAAACCTAGCATCACCCCTAAAATGATATAAGGCCATTTAGCACTCTAGAACACCCCACCATGAGTTTATGGCCGTAAACTCATGGGGAGTGGGTCAAAAGGGCCGTGAACTCCCTTGGGAGTTTACTCTTGAAGAGTAAACTCCATATCCTAGTCTTATTCGTCCGTAGATGTCACCCGGGTCACTCCAAACACTTGATTTGAAGTGTTTTCGCGTCTTGGAGTGTATAATCGTATCTAATTAGTGATTTAAAGTGTAATTAGATACATTTGTGTATCATTTAATATTACATAGGAACCTCGCACGTTTTCAAGCCTCGGTCCGACGTTTAGCATCTTAGTCGACACATTCCTCGTCCGGTGAGTTCATACCCCTATCCTTTTTCAATGTTTTTCACTGTTTTCAGGGGGAATACAAGAAAAAATACAAGAATACCTTGTGCTTAAAAACTTATTATTTCAATTGAAATGTTTCATATTCCACTTGCTTTTAACAATTGAAACCGTATTAACCAACTATTTGACTTGCAGAATCAGTTTACAAACCGATTTCATATCTTATTATATAATGATGTATTATATATTTCACAAATGATTTGTTTGATATCATTATTGTTAAAAGCATTAGATTAGTACATTTGTTTTGTCCTCGGTAACACTCCACAGAGATACGCGAGTGGAGGATCGTCTTTGTAAATAGAACTTAAACAGGATTTTTCCTGCATTATTACTTGTAAATTTGTTATTCCTATAAATTGGAGACACGTCCTCGGAGAACACTCCACAGAGATACGCGAGTGGAGGACCGCCTCTGTAACCAAAATCTCTTAGATAGGGAGCGTGACTCGAGTGTATAGATCTATACGGGGCTGACTACCCCGCACCTAGCTGCTAGCTACAGCTGAACCAAAAGGTTCAAGGGTGACAAAAGTCATAAGGTGATGTGGACTACTTATTGCCATATTTAGTCTATAATATGGTTATGGAACTCGCAATTTGGATAACAGAGATTTACTTGTTAGTAATAATGGATTTAGTAATTAGTTTACTTGTACATATTAGTTATATATATATATATATATATATATATATATATATATATATATATATATATATACGTATTAAAACTAATTCATTTCATAAGGACAACCTGGTTTTTGGTATACATCTTTCACATTACAGATTGGTAACCAACTTTCAGGAAAATATGGGATTTTCCTGGGGTAACATTAGTACATAATCAGTTTCATGTTACAAAACAGATAACTAAACCTTACAATTCGTAAGAGTAACCACGTTTTCAGTGTACATCTTTTACTTACATTTTGGAATTGATAACCAACTAAACATTTCTATTAAGAAAATATGGGATTTTCTTGTTGTGTAACTTTTTCAGAAAATAGAAAGGAACTCGTACATTTTCAGAAAACAAACCACTTATGAACTCACCAGCTTTATGCTGATTTTTAAACCGCTTGTATTCTCAGGTTCTCCTTAGACAGGTATTCCCGCGTTCTTTTGTAGAAGACGGAGCGTATGGAGTCACGTCTCTCTTTTGTTTAACTTATGTATGTAACAGCTCGGAATTCCAGGTATCTTTATTGATTTGATTATTTTGTGTTTTGAGAGGGGACTCGGCGAGTTGGAGCTCAGACTCGCCGAGTAGGGTCGCGATTCTGGACGCGGGATTTGTTGGACTCGGCGAGTCTGCGCTGTTTAATGAAACCCTAATTTCTCGGGTTTGGGACCTATTTAAAGGGCCTTATGGCCATCATTTGTGCTCACCAGTCCCTTGAGTGAAACCCTAATCGAGTGTGAGCATTTGGAGCATAGAAGGAGGCTATTATTGATCTTGGAGGCGTCATTTTGCAAGGAAAGAGGAAATCAGCCAAGGGGAAAGCAAGAGGAGCCATCTTCTGAGGATTTGGAGTCCAGAGCATCTCTATTGGGGTAATATTTCGAGCTATTCTTTTCTATGTTGGTGTTTTCATTGATTTAGGGTTTATTGAACCCTTTTGTGGCTAGATCTTGTGCTCCCTTGGACCCCTAAGAGATTTAGACTATAGATCTGGACCCCTAAAGGTCCAGAGTGTCCCTTTGCCCAAGCTTTTTGGGAATCAATGGAAGTTTTGGGTTGGAACCCTTATGCTTTAGATCAAAATGTTCATTATAAGCCATGGGGTGTGTTTTGGACACCAAGATAGGGACTTTACGTGGTGAATCAGTCTTGAAAGGCTAGATCTATGAATTGATGGAACAGATCTGAGCTTAGAAGCGAGTTTGAGTAATTGCATGGCAAGGACTCGTCGTGTCCGATGAGCAGACTCGGCGAGTAGCTTGAAGATTGCCTTAGATCGGCCGGTGAGTGATCCAGTCGAGTCACGGGTTGACTCAGTGAGTCAGGACGAGTTAGAGAGGGTCGACAGGTGGTCTGAGTCGAGTTGGGACTCGCCGAGTTGTTCTTGAGACTCGGCGAGTTGAGTCGGGGTGGCCCCCCGACTCTCCCAGGTGGAACTCGTCGAGTCAGGGGAAGTACTCGACGAGTAAGAATGGAATCCTATGGAGTTGGCGGATACGTCTAGACTCGCCGAGTTCCCCTTGTGCACTCGCCGAGTCCGGTCAAGTTGACCATTGACCGTTGACTAGAGTTGACCTATGTTTGACTTCTTAGGGATAGTCAAACTTAGAAGATAAAAGTGTTAATAAGAGATGTATGATGTTATAGGGAGATTATAGCTCGGCGGATCGAGCACGAGTGACCTCGGGATTTGCTAGCTTTCGATATTCACGAGGTGAGTCTTCTCACTATATTGTACCCGGAAGGGTTTGACTGTGTGACCGGAAGGTCGGTTATGATATGTGATATATGTGCTATATGGAATAAGTTAATTGTTATACGTGCTATGTATGTTATGTGGGCCGGAAGGCATTATGTTATGGGCCGGAAGGCGTGTAATGTGGACCGTAAGGTTGGGTGGGTAGGACCGGAAGGTTTACCCACCAGGGACGGAAGTCCCCTGAGACACATGGACCGGAAGGTCAGGGCCTGGAAAGGCGTATGTGCGTAAGTTGTAATTTGGGGAACTCACTAAGCATTTATGCTTACAGTTGTTGTGTATGTGGTTCAGGTACTAGCGAGGACCGTGGGAAGGCGCCGGCGTGATCTGTACACACTGATAGATGTTTTGTGATCTTGGGATTCATATGATTTGTATTCTGACATGACACATGGAATGTTTATGCCTTGTTTGAAATGAAAATACTTTATTTTGAAATGAAAATTTTGTTTGAAAATTTACGTTGTTACAAATTGGTATCAGAGCCTTGGTTTGAGGGATTCGGGTGCACCTTCGGGCGTAACTGAACTCAAACCGAGGATTTGAGGAAAACTTTTAAAATAAAGGCATAAACTTTTGTAAATGATTTTGTGGTAAACAAGAAAGAAGCAGTGTGTACGATCAGTCAGCGCTCGAACGATAAAGATCCCCAAAATACCTTACAATGTTATGTTAAGAGATAAGATATGATATGAATTGTTATGCATGCTAGAAGACTAGGTATTCATGATAGGACTAGAGTGGCCTGATTTGTGATGCCTTAGTCTAGGGACGTTTGCCGATATGAGATGCTTTGATAGCGTGCGGGTAGATAGTGCATAACAAAAGTAGAGTACTCACTATCCGGGTTTTGGGGGAGGAAGACTTGGGATGAATGCTGATGCGGTGTGGTCGGTAGTATTGGGCCCGTACTACCGAAGACACCGGGTCAGGGGGAAACCCAAGTAAGAATCCCTAGATATCGGAGACTGAGTAGGGTTGAGTTATCGAGTGCAATTATACTCGATGGAGTCTCTGATAGTTTTATGTTGTATTTCAGAGACATCATGGTTGGACCACGCCACAGACCGAGTACGAGCGGTGTGAGTGACGAGGAGATTCGTCAGATGATTCATGAGGAGGTGGCTGCAGCGATCCGGGCTGAGATTCCGGAGATGTTTGGGTCTATTAAGACCACCTTGATGGAGACTTTTGATGAGCGGTACGCCGCATTGACTGAGGCTGCAGCCGCTGCAGCTACCGCAGCTGTGGCTGCTGCCAGGCCACAGGGGGGTGACTCGTTGCTGTTTCGGGAGTTCAGCAACACGAAGCCACCTGAGTTTGATGGGACGCAGGATCCGATTGCTGCGGTGAGGTGGATCGCTGATATTGAGGGGTGCTTCTATACTTGTTCATGTCCGGAGCATCTGAGGGTACGGTTCGCCTTGAACCAGCTCCGTCTGGGAGCGAAGGATTGGTGGAAGTTCGTGACGGCAAACTTCACTTTGGCAGAGATCTCAGCTGTGTCATGGGAGAGGTTTACCTCTATGTTCAGAGACGAGTACGTTCCCCCGGTGGAGAGGGAACGATTGGTTCAGGAGTTCTTGACCCTCAAGCAGGGTACTGATTCGGTTACGGTGATCACGCAGAAGTTTCATGAGAGGGCGATGTTCTGCCCCGAGCTGGTGTCCACAGAGCAGGCTCGGATGAGCCGGTACTTGGTTGTTTTGAGGAGGGATATCCGGGAGTTTGTGTCGAACTCCACCTATCATACCTTTGCTGAGCTTCAGGCGAATGCCAAGAAGCGCGAGATCGAGTTGGAGACCCAGGCCAGGGAGGAGGCCGAGTCTCAGCGGGTGGACCGGCGGCCGGCTCAGTCTCAGCCGGCAGCCAAGCGGACTAAGTCCGCCGATTCGAGGACGGGAGGTCCGAAGGGCCACACTTGCGGAAAGTGCGGCAAGGGTCATGAGGGGACATGTCGATCTGGTGCTTGCTACAAGTGTGGCAAGGAGGGGCACATCGCTAGGGATTGCCCCAAGGGGTTTATGGTTTGCTTTCATTGCAACTAGACAGGCCATCGGAAGGCCGAGTGCCCTCAGCTTCTTCAGGGATCTGCACCTGCTGCCAGGGCTGCTGAGACTCGACCGGTGAAGGTCGAGGCCCCGAGGGCTCGTGGGAGAGCCTTTCAGCTGACTGCGGAGGAGGTCCGCGCTGCGCCCGATGTTGTGGCAGGTATGCTTTATTTCATGTATTTATTTTGATGTTGAGATGTTATGCTTATGTTATGTTATGCGTAGGTACTTTCCTTGTGAACTCTGTGCATGCTTTAGTGCTATTTGACTCGGGTGCGACTCGGTCTTTTATATCTTTGGCCTTTAGTCAGCATATCAGCGTTGGTCGTGAGCCGTTGAGTCGGCCTCTGAGAGTTTCTATAGCTGAAGAGAGGGTGATTTGTGCCACGGAGGTTCTCCGGGGATGTGTGTTAGAGATTTACGGGGTCGAGTTTTCGATTGATCTGATTCCTATTGCGATGGGTGATGTCTGTGTCATTGTGGGCATGGACTGGTTGAGCCGATTCGGCGCCGTCATCGACTGTGAGCGTCAGCTGGTGACTATACGAGACCCTAGTGGGGGAGTTCTTTTGGTGTACGGCGAGGGTACCCATTCAAGATCAGCTTTTTGTTCGGCCGCTAGGGCGAGGCAGTGTTTACAGCAGGGCTGTAAGGGTTTTGTGGCGTATGTGATGGATACGTGGGAGGCTTCCGAGAGACCGAGATCAGTTGAGGAGGTTCCAGTGGTGCGTGAGTTTCCAGATGTTTTTCCTGAGGAGCTGCCGGGAGTACCTCCTGTGAGGCAAGTGGAGTTTGGTATTGATCTAGTTCCGGGGGCCGCACCTATCGCTAAGGTGCCTTATCATCTTGCACCTCCAGAGATGCAAGAGTTGTCCTCGCAGCTTCAAGAGTTGCTGGGAAAGGGATTCATTCGGCCGAGCAGCTCGCCGTGGGGAGCACCTATTCTGTTCATCAAGAAGAAGGATGGTTCACACCGGATGTGCATTGATTACCGGGAGTTGAACAAGTTGACGGTCAGGAACCGTTACCCGTTACCGAGGATCGACGATTTATTCGATCAGTTGCAGGGAGCATCTTGGTTTTCCAAGATCGATCTGAGGTCGGGATATCATCAGGTGAGAGTACAGGATGAAGACGTCCAGAAGACAGCGTTTATGACGCGATATGGGCATTATGAGTTTGTGGTGATGCCTTTCGGGCTCACCAATGCCCCGGCTGTGTTCATGGATCTCATGAACAGGGTATGCAGGCCGATGTTGGATCGGTCAGTGATTGTATTTATCGATGATATTCTGGTGTATTCGAGATCTAGAGAGCAGCATGAGGAGCATTTGAGGGAGGTCCTTGAGGTATTGAGATTGGAGAAGCTTTATGCAAAGTTCTCCAAATGTGATTTCTGGTTGCGGGAGGTCCAGTTCCTAGGACATCTCGTTAACCAGGAAGGGATTTTGGTCGATCCGGCCAAAGTCGAGGCGGTGATGAGCTGGGAGGTGCCGAAGTCACCATCGGAGATCAGGAGCTTCCTTGGGTTGGCAGGGTATTATCGGAGATTTATCAAGGATTTCTCCAAGATCGCACTGCCGCTCACCAGATTGACCCGGAAGGGTGTTGCATTCTCATGGGGTCCCAAGCAGCAGACCTCCTTTGAGACACTTCGCCAAAGGTTGTGCAAAGCCCCGGTATTAGCTCTCCCGGAAGGGATGGAGGATTTCGTAGTATATTGCGATGCATCGATTTTGGGGCTGGGTGCAGTGTTGATGCAGAGGGGTCATGTGATAGCTTATGCGTCGAGGCAGCTGAAGCCTCATGAGTCGAGATATCCCACACATGATTTAGAGTTGGGGGCAGTAGTGTTCGCTCTCAAGATTTGGCGTCACTACTTGTATGGGGTTCGATGTACGATATACACGGACCATAAGAGCTTGAAGTATTTGATGGATCAGCCCAACCTAAATATGCGTCAGAGGAGGTGGTTGGATGTGGTCAAGGATTATGACTGTGAGATCCTGTACCACCCAGGCAAGGCTAATGTGGTAGCCGATGCGTTGAGCCGCAGGGCGGAGAGCACTCCACTACGAGATGTATGTTTGAGATTGACTGTGATAGCTCCAGTATTGGATGCTATTCGTGGGGCACAGGCCGAGGCTGTGCGACCAGAGATGCAGAAGAGAGAGCGGGTCGTTGGTTTGGTTTCAGAGTTCGTTACGGATGGACGAGGGCTTATGACGTTTCAGGGTCGGATTTGGGTACCGTTTGTGGGTGGTACGCGTGTTACTTTGATGGAAGAGGCTCATCGGTCGAAGTTTTCGATCCATCCGGGGGCTACGAAGATGTATTTGGATTTGAGGAAAGAGTATTGGTGGCCCTGTATGAAGAGGGACGTCGCATGGTTCGTTGAGAGGTGCTTGACCTGCCGCAGGGTTAAGGCCGAGCACCAGAGACCGCATGGCAAGTTGCAGCCATTGGAGGTTCCCGAATGGAAGTGGGAACAAATCACTATGGACTTCATCACCAAATTGCCGAGGACTGCCAGAGGAGTTGATGCAATTTGGGTGATTGTGGATAGGTTGACGAAGAGCGCTCACTTCCTTGCCATCAGTGAGAGTTCTTCAGCGGAGAAGTTGGCGGAGTTATATGTGAGAGAAGTGGTATCTTGGCATGGGGTGCCGATCTCGATTGTTTCAGACCGTGATGTGTGCTTCACTTCCAGATTCTGGAAGAAATTTCATGAGGAGCTGGGTACTAAATTGCATTTTAGTACCGCATATCATCCCCAGACAGACGGCCAGAGCGAGCGGACGATTCAGACGCTTGAGGACATGCTTCGAGCGTGTGTGTTAGATTTCGGGGGTAGCTGGGATGCGTATTTACCCTTGGCAGAGTTTCCTACAACAACAACCATCATTCGAGCATTGGTATGCCGCCCTTTGAGCTGTTGTATGGTAGGAGGTGTCGGACCCCCATTTGCTGGGGAGAGGTTGGGCAGAGAGTGATGGCCAGTACAGAGATCGTGCTTCAGACAACAGAGCAGATTCAGCAGGTCAGACAGAGGTTATTGACCGCCCAGAGCCGACAGAAGAGTTATGCAGACAGGCGCCGGTCCAAGCTTGAGTTTCAGGTCGGTGACTTCGTTCTTCTGAAAGTTTCTCCTTGGAAAGGAGTGATTCAATTCAGGAAGAGGGGCAAGTTGGGGCCCCGGTATATTGGACCATTTTGTGTGATTGCAAGGATAGGCCGGGTAGCCTATCGTTTGGAGTTGCCAGCCGAGTTGGGACAGATCCACGACACTTTTCACGTGTCGCAATTGAGGAAGTGTATAGCCGATGAGTCGGCAGTGGTTCCATTAGAGGATATTCATGTGGATGCGAGTCTGAATTATGCTGAGAGGCCTGTGGCCATCAGGGATCGGAAGATCAAGGTTCTGAGGAACAAGGAGGTACCTCTGGTGTTGGTTCAGTGGCAACACCGGAAGGGATTGGAGATGACCTGGGAGCCGGAGCGCGAGATGCGGGAGCAGCATCCGGAGCTATTTCCAGAGCGAGACTTCGAGGGCGAAGTCTAGTTCTAGTGGGGGAGAATTGTAACAGCCCAGAATTCCAGGTATCTTTATTGATTTGATTATTTTGTGTTTTGAGAGGGGACTCGGCGAGTTGGAGCTCAGACTCGCCGAGTAGGGTCGCGATTCTGGACGCGGGATTTGTTGGACTCGGCGAGTCCAGGATATGGACTCGGCGAGTCTGCGCTGTTTAATGAAACCCTAATTTCTCGGGTTTGGGACCTATTTAAAGGGCCTTATGGCCGTCATTTGTGCTCACCAGTCCCTTGAGTGAAACCCTAATCGAGTGTGAGCATTTGGAGCATAGAAGGAGGCTATTATTGATCTTGGAGGCGTCATTTTGCAAGGAAAGAGGAAATCAGCCAAGGGGAAAGCAAGAGGAGCCATCTTCTGAGGATTTGGAGTCCAGAGCATCTCTATTGGGATAATATTTCGAGCTATTCTTTTCTATGTTGGTGTTTTCATTGATTTAGGGTTTATTGAACCCTTTTGTGGCTAGATCTTGTGCTCCCTTGGACCCCTAAGAGATTTAGACTATAGATTTGGACCCCTAAAGGTCCAGAGTGTCCCTTTGCCCAAGCTTTTTGGGAATCAATGGAAGTTTTGGGTTGGAACCCTTATGCTTTAGATCAAAATGTTCATTATAAGCCATGGGGTGTGTTTTGGACACCAAGATAGGGACTTTACGTGGTGAATCAGTCTTGAAAGGCTAGATCTATGAATTGATGGAACAGATCTGACCTTAGAAGCGAGTTTGAGTAATTGCATGGCAAGGACTCGCCGAGTCCGATGAGCAGACTCGGCGAGTAGCTTGAAGATTGCCTTAGATCGGCCGGTGAGTGATCCAGTCGAGTCACGGGTTGACTCAGTGAGTCAGGACGAGTTAGAGAGGGTCGACAGGTGGTCTGAGTCGAGTTGGGACTCGCCGAGTTGTTCTTGAGACTCGGCGAGTTGAGTCGGGGTGGCCCCCCGACTCTCCCAGGTGGAACTCGTCGAATCAGGGGAAGTACTCGACGAGTAAGAAGGGAATCCTATGGAGTTGGCAGATACATCTAGACTCGCCGAGTTGCCCTTGTGCACTCGCCGAGTCCGGTCAAGTTGACCATTGACCGTTGACCAGAGTTGACCTATGTTTGACTTCTTAGGGATAGTCAAACTTAGAAGATAAAAGTGTTAATAAGAGATGTATGATGTTATAGGGAGATTATAGCTCGGCGGATCGAGCACGAGTGACCTCGGGATTTGCTAGCTTTTGATATTCACGAGGTGAGTCTTCTCACTATACTGTACCCGGAAGGGTTTGACTGTGTGACCGGAAGGTCGGTTATGATATGTGATATATGTGCTATATGGAATAAGTTAATTGTTATACGTGCTATGTATGTTATGTGGGCCGGAAGGCATTATGTTATGGGCCGGAAGGCGTGTAATGTGGACCGTAAGGTTGGCGTGGGTAGGACCGGAAGGTTTACCCAGCAGGGACGGAAGTCCCCTGAGACACATGGACCGGAAGGTTAGGGCCTGGAAAGGCGTATGTGCGTAAGTTGTATTTTGGGGAACTCACTAAGCATTTATGCTTACAGTTGTTGTGTATGTGTTTCAGGTACTAGCGAGGACCGTGGGAAGGCGCCGACGTGATCTGTACACACTGATAGATGTTTTGTGATCTTGGGATTCATATGATTTGTATTCTGACATGACACATGGAATGTTTATGCCTTGTTTGAAATGAAAATACTTTATTTTGAAATGAAAATTTTGTTTGAAAATTTACGTTGTTACAATGTATCTATGAAACTTGTATCACTTTACTTTTAAACAGATGTAATGAAAACTATGTAATGTAACGTTTTTTGTTTACTTCGCTTACTATGTACATTGGTTGCGATATTCATGATGTCCTCCGCCCCGGAATGTTTCCGCCCTGGGTTTCGGGGTGTGACAGATTGGTATCAGAGCCCTTGTTTATAGTGAACTAAGTATACCAAACTTTACATGGTATAAGACTATAAACATTAAGGGGCCTAAGTGCACTGAACTAAAAGTATACTTCAAAATATAAGTATTTTCTAAAGTATACAAGTATACCTAACCGTCGAAATTTGTAACTATAAGTAGAACAAAACATAAGTAAATGGGTGTTGGAAGCTGCGGTTAAACCTGGGCAGTTATGTAGTCGTGTCTAGGATCAATATAGCCGGATAAACTCTATTCATTCGAGACACGACCAACATGTGCTTGGGAGTGACTGTGGTGTTCAGCATGCCTAAAACTTACCCAAATACCCCAAACAACGAGCCTTCGTCGCCGCGAATCATGAAATACTACGGGAGTATTTCTAGATCCAACTTTGTTGTAGAAAATTCTCATTCAAGCGTTGCCCCTCGATCATTCCTTTAGCGATAGTTTATCTGCCTTGATAATTCATTCCTACTTTATCGCTTAATAAAATTATATGTCTATCATAAAGAGATATCCCTTTTTTCATATCTCTTGATTTAATTCAAAGGATTTACCATCCTCTTTTTCCCAATCATTCTAGATCGAAATGTCTCCAAAGAAAGGACCCATTTCAAGGAACAACAACCCTCCGTCACCACCTCCTTCTCAATTCGACCCTGTGATGTTCCTTTTTGCTGTTTCTACCGCAGTGATGGCTACAATAAAGCTATTGTACCGTGACAGGTTCGGTGGACCAGGATATAACCCTTACCCCCAAAACCATGAAGAGGATCAGGAACACCCAAATGAGCGTAATGAGAGTAAGAAGGTTTTCTGGAAAAAGCGAAAGGGTCAGAGTTCACATGGACCCTCCAAGAGGCATGAAACTGTGGCAGTTCAAGCTGCCACTACTCCGGTTGCTGTGTCTACAGCTCAAGCACCTATCACTAGGTATGCTGGTAACATTCCTTGGTGCAACATGTGCAATTATCACCATCTTATCCCTGGTCCATGTTGCGAGAAGATCTGCACCAACTGTGGCAAGAAGGGCCACCTTACTCGAAGCTGCAGAGCACCAGCTCAACTAATCAATCAAGCTTCTGGATCGAGTACCGATCGGGCCTGTTTTGGTTATGGAGAAATTGGGCATTTCAAGCGAAACTGCCCAAAAGCAGCAACCACCAGCAACGTCAACAACACCAAGATGGTTTTAGCTATGAAGCAAGAGGAGGCAGCCGCTAATCCCACCATCGTCGCGGGTACATTTCTTCTCGACAATTCTTATGCTCACATCCTTTTCGATTTTAGTGTCAAGAAAGTTTTATTAGGCATTCATTCAAATGTCTTCGTAAACATAGTCCTCGTCTAATAACCGAAACATTTATCGTCGAGAGGATTAGCGGTGAGAATGAGGACGCTAACGATTTATTCCTAAACTGTACCTTTACCTTGAGTAATCATTCTTTTCTCGTTAATTTAATGCCAATTTAAATAAAGAGCTTTGATGTTATCTTTGGCATGTATAGGTTGAGTCCCAATCATGCTGATACCCTTGGTATTGAAAAGGACATCCGTCCCAATTTCCTATCTAGTCAAACCCTCATGATCTACGACAATAACTTCGATTTCCAACCTTCATATCAGTTCGTGCATTTAAAACTCAAAAGTTTCCCGAGAAGGAATGTTATGTATTCCTAGTCCATGTAATGAACGAGAAACAAAAAGTTAAAGACCTCAAGAGCGTCCCCGAAGACTGTAATATTTCTGATGTCTTCCCGAAGACCTCCCGAGAATTTCCCCCGAACGTCAAGTCAAGTCTCGTATGAACTTAATCCCTGGAAATACCCCCGTAGCCAAATCCACGTATCGTTTTGATTCAGCTAAAATGAAGGAGTTATCCAGTCGGCTTAATGAGTTGACCGTCAAAACCGATATCATTTTTCCTTAATTAGATGACTTTTTCGATAAATTTCAGGGAGCCAACTACTCCTCGAAGATAGACCTTAGGTCAAGACACCATCAGCTACGAGTTCACAAGGATAATGTTTCCAAGACAGAATTCAGGACTCGATGTGATCACTAAGAGTTCGTATTGATACCCTTCGGTCAAACCATTTTCCCTTGGACATGTTGTGAGCAATGAAGACATACGCATGGATCCTCCTAAGTTCGAAGCAATAGAGAATTGGTCGGCACCGAAGACACCCATAAAAAACCTGTCAATTCTTGGGTTTCGCCGGCTATTATCACAAACCCATTCAGAAAATTCCTCCAAAATCACCAAACCCTTAACCACTCCGACACAGAAAGGTGTACCCTTTTGTTGGAGTAAAAAGTGAGATACATCATTCCAAGCATTTAAGTAAGATTTATGCATCACACCTATCCTGTCCCTGCCAGAAGAAACAGAGGACTTCGTTGTCCTTTGCAGTACATCCAATAAGAGTTTATACTATATGCTTAGGCAGGAAGGAAAAGTTATCGTTCATGCCTTGAGACAAACAAAAGGCACACGAAGTTAACTACACAACTCACGAATTGGAAATTAGGAGCAGTAGTTCCTGCACTAAAGAATGAAAGACACGATCTCTATGGAACCAATTACACAATTTTCATTGACCATAAGAGCCTACAACATATCTTCGATCAGAAATACATAAACATGAGGTGCCCTTAGCCGAAAAAAAAATTGGACAGCAAAACTAAGACATTGATAATGACCACCTGCCCCCGGTTTACTCGCTTACACCTGAGAAGCCTAGTCAGAAAACCCTCGGGATTGCTCCAGCAGCCCGAGATACCCGAATGGAAATAGGAGATGACTATCATAGATTTCATCGTCAAGTTACCCAGATTCCCGAATAGGTACAATACCATTTGGAGAAATTGTCGATCCTTCGATAAAAATCTGCTCACTTCCTTCCGATCGGAGAATCATTCATGATGAAAATACTCACGCGAACTCACATCCAAGAAGTAGTCCGACTGCATAAGTATACCTGTGTCCATCATCTCTGGGTGAGATAGCAGGTTTACTTCAAGGTTTTGGCAAGTCCCTCCAGAAAACTCACGGAACCAAGCTGGACATGAGTACAACTTATCATCCTCAGACAATTGGATAGAATGAGAGAGTTATTCAGATCATGGAAAAACATACTGAGAGTATGTGTCATAAATTGCCGAGCGACTTGGGATACCTCTTTACCTTTGATCGAGCCCTCGTATAACAACAGTTATCGTGCCAGTATCCAGACTACACCATTTGGAACCTTCTACAGTCAAAAGTACAGATTCCCTTTTGTTAAGCCAAGGTAGGAGATACGTAGTTAGCCAAAAGTCGATCCCCCGGTAGTACCTTCACTAGTTCAGAAATCATCCGTGAAACCATCGAGAAGACCATCCAGATCCGAGAACGACTGAAAACTTCACTAGATCGATAGAAGAATTACGTCGATATACAACGGAAACCTCTGGAATTCCAGGCTGGAGATCGTGTCATGTTAATGGTCTCGCCCTGGAAAGACATGCTACACTTTGGAAAGCACAGAAAACTAAACTTGTAGTACATTAGACCCTTCGAGATCCTCGCTAGGATCGATCCCGTAGCCTTCAAACTCCGAGTACCTTCAGAACTTAGCAACATTCATCATGTATTTTGCGCCTCTCTTCTTAATGAATACCGATCTAATAAAACCATAGAAATCCATCCTGATGTGACCGAGATCAACGAAATACCTGAACTTCCTAGACAAACAAATTGAGATCATAGACCGAGAGATCAACATACGAAACCAAGCCGCATCCCAATAGTGAAGATTCGCTGGAATGTCATGCGGAAACCTGAAATCAGTTGGGAACGTAAAAGGTTCGATGAAGCAGATAGATCCGCACCTTTATCCATAATTTATATCTTGATCTTTGAATTTCGGGACGAAATTCCCTCTAACTGGGGGATAATGTGACAACCCGAAGTTGTTCCATCGCCGTAACCCATTCCGCCCGTAAAACTCGTCTTAAGCGAATTGTTCCGATTTTGTTTTTGGATTAGGTCATTTAAGTTAAGACTTTTATGTTGACTTCATAAATATCCAAACACATTAGAAACACAATTAAAGACCTCAAACTAATAATTAGAAAATTTTTAGTTTCGACCATATCGGGTTGCGACAACTTAATCGGGTGCGACCAAAAGCCTCGGTTAACGTCAGTATCGGGTAGAATACCACCGTGTCCCAATTTCAAACCATATTTAAATTTGTTTAAGCCTCATTTGAAGCCTTTTCATTCTCTCTCTAACCTCTCTCCTCAAATCCAACTTCTTGATCCAAAATCACTCATTTCAAGCTTCAAATCACCAAGGTAACTATCCTAACTCCTAGTATAACATCCTTAGCCTTTATTTTCGTGTTCAAATCAAGGAATAGGACCATAAACATGTGTTTACGGCCCTGGAACAGTCTTAGGCCGTGAACACATGTAAATGGGGTTTTTGAGCCTTAAAACCCTTCCAAAACACCATTGGAGCTTAGATATGGCTTAAGGACTGATTGGATTAGACTTAGAACACATTAAACTCATTTTTTGGGGAGTAAACAAGAGTTTACTGCCCAAGAACATGCTTGGGCCGTAAACTCAAAGTCATGGGTAGTAAACTCATGTTAAAGTGATAAAATGCCATTTAAACAAACCAATAGCCATGGATTAAAGTCTAGAAACAACCACAATCGAATTAGAAGCCTTAAAATTGATGAAAATCCTTCCCTTAGGTGTTTACGGCTGTAAACCCCCCGAGAATGGGTTCCTGGGCCGTAAACTCCTACAAATGGGTTAAATGGTGCCCTAAATTCACCCATTGGCTTGTAAAAATGAGTTGAATCACATATGATTAAATTAGACCACCAAAACATCAAATGAATGTGTGTAGGGAATCTTACGGCCGTAAACACTTAGTTTACTGCCGTAAACTCCTAAATTAGTCCCTAATATGTTCACATTTCATTTCAAAGCCTTGAAACCAAACCTAGCATCACCTCTAAAATGATATAAGGCCATTTAGCACTCTAGAACACCCCACCATGAGTTTAAGGCCGTAAACTCATGGGGAGTGGGTCGAAAGGGCCGTGAACTCGCTTGGGAGTTTACTCTTGAAGAGTAAACTCCATATCCTAGCCTTATTCGTCCGTAGATGTCACCCGAGTCACTCCAAACACTTGATTTGAAGGGTTTTCGCGTCTTGGAGTGTATAATCATATCTAATTAGTGATTTAAAGTCTAATTAGATACATTTGTGTATCATTTAATATTACATAGGAACCTCGTACGTTTTCAAGCCTCGGTCCGACGTTTAGCATCCTAGTCGACACATTCCTCGTCCGGTGAGTTCATACCCCTATCCTTTTTCAATGTTTTTCACTGTTTTCAAGGGGGAATACAAGCAAAAGTACAAGAATATCTTGTGCTTAAAAACTTATTATTTCAATTGAAATGTTTCATATTCCACTTGCTTTTAACAATTGAAACCGTATTAACTAACTATTTGACTTGCAGAATCAGTTTAGAAACCGATTTCATATCTTATTATATAATGATATATTATATATTTCACTTATGATTTGTTCCATATCATTATTGTTAAAAGCATTAGATTAGTACCTTTGTTTTGTCCTCGGTAACACTCCACAGAGATACGCGAGTGGAGGATCGTCTTTGTAAATAGAACTTAAACAGGATTTTTCCCGCATTATTACTTGTAAATTCGTTATTCATATAAATTGGAGACACGTCCTCGGAGAACACTCCACAGAGATACGCGAGTGGAGGACCGTCTCTGTAACCAAAATCTCTTAGATAGGGAGCGTGACTTGAGTGTATAGATATATATGGGGCTGACTACCCCGCACCTGGCTGCTAGCTACAGCTGAACCAAAAGGTTCAAGGGTGACGAAAGTCATAAGGTGATGTGGACTACTTATTGCCATATTTAGTCTATAGTATGGTTATGGAAATCGCAATTTCGATAACAAAAATTTACTTGTTAGTAATAATGGATTTAGTAATTTGTTTACTTGTACATAATAGTTTTATATATATATATATATATATATATATATATATATATATATATACGTGTTAAAACTAATTCATTTCATAAGGACAACCAGGTTTTTGGTATACATCTTTCACATTACAGATTGGTAACCAACTTTCAGGAAAATATGGGATTTTCCTGGGGTAACATTAGTGCATAATCAGTTTCGTGTAACAAAACAGATAACTAAACCTTACAATTCACAAGAGTAACCATGTTTTCAGTGTACATCTTTTACTTACATTTTGGAATTGATTGTTGGATTAGTGTCTAAGTCCATAACTATTTTGGTATGTACTTGACCCGATGGTGCATGGTCCTTTTGGGTTGCCTTCACCAAAGCAACTTGATAGGATGAATTATGGAGAGAAAGGATTAAATATGATTTATTAATATATTATGGGAATAATATATTAAAGGAGAAATCATATTGTTTAATTAATATTAGTCAATACTTAATTGGTAATTAGTTTTGTGACTAAAAGAGATTAATTAAACTTAAGGGACTGGAATTGTAATTATAAGATAATTGCAATTTGTGCTATGGATTGTCTTAAATTAAGGAGTGGACGAATTCTATAGGGAAGCCCATAAGGAAATCGTCCAAGGCCTTAATTAAAGGAGTCCATGGGTTGCTTAGGGCTTAAGCTTCCAAATTAGGGTTTCCTTGTTAGATAACCCTAATAGCCTCACTATAAATAGATCCCTTAAGGACCAAAAACGTGGTGAAGCATCCTTCTAGGGTTATTACACGTTTTAGGGCAGCCTCCATCCTCTCTCCTCTTCATCTTCTTGCTCTTGGTGTTTGTGAACCACTAGAGGAGTGACATTTGTGACTCTAAGCTTTCTAAAGTCAATACAAGAAGGATTTGGGATTGTTATTGCTACATAACAATCAAGGTATGATCTAAACCCTAATTATATGTTATATTGATTATCATAGGCTATATCTAGGGTTTATAGTCTTGGATAACTTGCATGTACAATAGAGAAACCTAGATCCAAGCATTAGGGTTTGTATGAGTACATAGGATGTTCTTATGACCAAAACCCATCAGTGGTATCAGAGCCTAGATTGGTTCTATTGTATTGATGCCTTGTATGTTGAAAAAATTCGATTTTTGTGGTTCTACATGTTGGACTCGGCGAGTTGCCCCCTACTCAGCGAGTCCATGGGGGTACTTGGCGAGTTCGAGCATCAGATGGAGCTATCTTCGGGATTTCTTGCTGTTTTTGCTTAAGGATAGTTGCCTTATCATATTAGATCAATATAAATCCGATTTTATGATATATTTGACTATATTCTTGATCTAATTGAAGATATTTATCAATTAATAAAATATTTGTTTCCTTATATGATAATTGATTAATTATTTTGATTAAATTGGTAAATTGTTTTGCAAGAAATCATTAAATAAATCAAATATGGATAATTATGTGATTAAATGTTATTTTAGATTATTTTTTATTTGATCCTTGTGTTATGAAATGTTTCATATTTTCCCCTTAGGTTTTATAGTTTAAATTTGACCTCAAAAGTTTTGTTGTTTTGAAATTTAAATAGTTGAAACCCTATTGTTTTGAAAAAGGTTTCAAAACTTGCCCTCAAGTTTTGGAATTTAAATTTTGATTAATTGTTTAATTTTGATGTATATTTAAATTCTAAACCCTAATGCTTTGAAATGTTTCAAAACTTGCCCTCAAGTTTTGGAATTTAAAAGTTGATTAAAAGTTTAATTAGGAATGTTAAATTCTAAAACCCTAGTATTGTTTTGAAAAGGTTCAAATCACACCCTTATGGTTTTATTAATTAATTATGGTGTATAATTAAAAGAGGTTTACTAAATCCGTAAAAGTTAAGGTTTACAATTTAATTGAATTAAAAGTATAATTGTTAAATTAGACCACCTAGTATTTTAAAAGTGTAAAATATACCCTATACTATATATAACATTAAAAGCCTAACATTATATATATGTATGAGTAAAAGTCAGTCTTACCGTTAGTAGGCCTCATTCACGAAGCTGGTCTATAAGGGGTGTTTAAGGAAATTGCCTATAAAATGGCGATTGAATGGGTATCCACTCTTACCTACCGCACTCTTGACTAGTGGAGGGTCGTTAGCCAAACGGGTAGGATAGGACGAAACCTTCCATTATAAGTATAATGATATACAAAAGTAACTAAATGTTTTACAAATTCCCAATCTTAGTTACTTAGGCAAAAGTGAATTGATGCAATTCAATGAAATTACACTTTGTGCCCTTGCGAAGACGTTAGTGGAGCGTGTGTGGTTTACCGGCACACTAAATGGTTCTAAGCAAAGGTAGCAATGGGTGACTTAATGTTTGTCATAGTTCGGTGGAGCGTGTGTGGTTTACCGGCACATCGAATAGGTGACTGTAACATGTGAGGGCACCATGTAAGTTTGCATGGTTATTCACACCCGCTTTGTGATCCTCGGCATCCCAGTCACAAACAAGAGGGGCATATCGAGATTTAAACAAGCCATTGAAATGTTCAATGAATCTCAAAGGATCTAGGAGTTTTCATTGATTTAAAGCTTAAATTTCTTTTTCGTTTTTCATGGTGGAAATTAGTGAACCGTCATTCACTTACCTTCAAATGTTTTGCAATTTGGGTTACGGCATCCCTCTCCCGAGTTGTAGAATATTGTGTTGGGTCCTAGCCTTAGTATCTCATTTGGGTGATTTACTAAGGACTCAATCAATCAACTAACTTGAATTTATTTTCTCCCGTTTTGTAGATGTCAGAGTTTGACAATTATGGTCTTCTCAAATCCCGTGGAACAAGCATTCCACATGAAGATGATATTCCACGATTCGATCAAGGAACAAGAGATCATACTTCACTTCCTCCTCCTCCTCCAATTATTCTCCCTAACCCACAAGTTCGAAGGCTTGAAAAGTTCAAGATCACTCAAGCCCTTTTGGCAAGTAAAGATAAAGAAGGAAAGTCGGTGTGTGCACACGTCCTAGGGATGAAGTCACACATTGATAGGTTAAGAATAATGGGATCCGTTGTCTGTGAGGAAATGGCTGTTGATTGGGTTCTTCAGTCACTTCCTAACTCATATAGTGAGTTCGTAAGAGAGTACTATATGATAAATCACGACGTGACCCTTATAGATCTCACCTATATGCTTATTGCTGCTGAATCAGCAATGGTTTGGCGCAATAGAAAAGCAAAGTCAATTGGTGAATCTGCCTTCAAGACCTCTATGGATATGGACAATGGCAACGAAAAACATGCTATGATCGAAAAGTTTGATCATAAGAGAAAGGCAATGTCTGAAGTAGTTCCATGTCATGTTCCAAAAGAGTCAATTTGCTTTTATTTCCAAGAGAAAGGGCATTGGAGACGAAGCTGCCCCATTTATCTAAGAGATGGGAGAGTCGAAACGTATGGCTCTAATATAGGTAAAATCCATTAACTAACTCTTTTAAGCTTCTATTCTAGATTCTTAATACATAATGTGATAAGATTACAATTGATGTTTTGCAGGATCGAAGAAAAGAAGGAAAGCTTAAGGGAAGAAGTGAGCAGAATCTTACCGTGAAGGAATGGATTTCGATCGCATTTCTCGAAGATTAGATTCTTGAGCTACTACTTAGAGTTAGATTACTAAAAAAAGATGTATTAGCATAGTTTTTCGATGAATTGCATTGTAAGGACAAAATTTTTCCGCAATAAAATAAAATTTGATTTTATATTATTTATTTATCCTTGCAATGGCGTATATGAAAAATTGGTGTTTGAATGTTTCTATTATTAGCAATAATAGATTTGGTTCTTATTTATGTTATTTTTGAAAAGTCGAGAATTTACCAAATAGGGAGAGTTTCTCATCGCCCAAGTTTCAATTGGACAGAAACTTGGAATCATGCAACTTGGTTACACGATGAATGAGAAATTTCATATTTGGAAATTAGACAAATTCATTGACAAAGTGTCAAGTGAAGGACTAGGAGATCGAGCACACAAAGTTGAGTGTTGATCAAGTCCACCATAAGAGTAACAAAGATATTTGTCATGATTTACTAAAGGTTTAGTAAATATGATTATACTTACATGATTAAGTGTAATTCTGAATTGATTGAAAAAGTTTAAATCAATAGCAGAACGAATAAGAAGAATCAAGTAGGCAGAAATATAAAAGTTTCTCCATTCCAAGAAGAAGGAAGAGTACCTTTTATGCTTTATGATAGGTCTTAATGATTAATAACCATATCTCAATTGATCTTCTAAGTGAGTCTTAATACAATTGTATGTCTAAGAAGAGGAATCAAGAATTGAAGAAATGGTTAAATCAAGAAGTCAATCATACTTCGTTCCAAGACAAGTCTTAGAGTTAAGATTTTGACATTGAGTGAAAAGTACTAAGAAGGTTTGTAACATTCATCAAATGTGGAAAGTTGTGATGTCTTGGATAAGACAAAGACCAACTAGGACCAATTTATGAAGAGTTTTGATAAAAGCTACATTAACTCTTGAATATTTGTTTGTCAAGAAATGGTTGTTGACAAGAGATTCTTATATGTCAAGGAGTCAGTGGGAGTCTTATTGGTCTTGAAAGGTTTGAAGAACAAATCAAATAGACCTTATCGATCATCACTAGCACACGAGTTGAGGTTTACAACATATCGTGTTGACATTATTTTTCTGTGCCGTTCCAATTGAGTTAATTATGTATGTGAGTCCTATGAGTTCTCATTTGAATGCATAAAAGGCAAGGACCTTGATAAATGGAAAGTACATTGATAAGAAAAGGTGAGCTGCTTAACTACTTGGAAGACATGGTGGGCAGCTGTGTTACCATAAGGCAAGAAGTCAAGATTAAGAAAGTTCGGTCCATATGAGTTTGAATTTGTCGTAAACTTTGGTTTTAACAAATTCACATGGATAGGAACAAATACACCATTTAAATATAAGTGTCATAAGATTTCCTCCTTCATGAAAATGATTGTGAGGAAATGCTTTCACTAAGAAAGATTTTAAAAAGATAGTGATTGTAAAATTGCATTCTCGAATTCGATTATGGTTACGGTATCCCTTTCCATAATTTGAATTGTGAGGTTTGGCAATTAGTCTTAATTGTTTAGACACACATATGAGCTATCTAAGGCAAAGGTGTATAATTTTAAGAGGCCTTGATAAAAGATTATCAAAGCATTAAGTATTAGAAACATGGACTTAAGAAATTCAATAGGTATTGTTTTTCTGGAAGTTAGCTGTTTCTGAATACATGTTGAAGCTAGTGGGAGCATAAGTGTTATGTTTTATAGTAATCATCATGATAATGGGAGCATAAAAGTTATGATTGTATGATTATTATGGAAAGTATTGCAAGTTGGCAATATTAATTATAGAAAACAAGAGTCATTCTTTGCAAAGTCGTAAGGATGGAATAGTTGTTTTGCTATAATTAAGGGAGAGAATATTATGCTTCATTTCAAATCTAAAGGCTTAGGTTGAGAAATGTTAATAAATTTAGTCAAAGGTACATAGTGTGCTCTTAAAATTTCAATTATGATTACGACATTCCTCTTCAGAATTCGAATTTTGAGAACATAGCAAATAAAACATTATGTGTTGTGTCCCATACGCTTCGAGTATAGGATCGATTGCAAATGCTTTAATGTTTGACCATTCTAAAATTTTCCAAATGTCGAGCGCATTTAGAGGGAAAAGGGACTAGAATCGGTTTTGACTAAAATAATTAAACAACTATCAAAGGACAATCCAAAGTTCGACGAGGATTGGTCGCTTGTGAGAAGTTGGAAGCATGGTATTGGATGGACCATATCGACATTATTATGAATAGAAAAGATTCTATTAAGAATGAGTTGTCATATGGAAATTATGGAAATGTTTCCATATTGGATGGACCATATCGACATCATTACGAATAGATAATATTCTATTAAGAATGAGTTGTCATAAGGAAAATATGGAAACGTGTCCATATTGAGAATTGGATATTGAAAATCTATGTCTAGATTAGAAACTTTTATGTCAATGGAATGTACCTTGAGGAATTGTATTGTAACAATATCCAAAAGAGAACTTTGTAATATCATTGGCAATAGTCTTTGTGACTTTGGTGCAGTGACATTACGAAAGGATCATTGCATAAAATGTTAGAGAATCTAACATATTCTATAAGTGGCAAAAATTTGATATTCTTACACTTATGAAAAAGGATTTGGAGTTGTGAAATGAGAATGATTGGAAATGTGTTCAATTTGATCTATTTCACAAAGTAAGAACCATAGGTAAACATTGTGTGCATGCTAGGAGCATGGGACAAGTGTAATAATTCAAGTAAGAAGTTGATTACCCGAAACGACAAATAATGAGTAATCAATATGGTGATAAATAAAAGGATTTTTATTTATACTCAAAGGTTTGAGGCCATATGGGATTAGTATTATTCTTGTGTTTCACATTTGCATGTTTTGACTTCCAGAATAATTGAATTTATTAAGAATAATCGAATTATTCGAACGGGCCACAGTCGTTCATATGTTGGAAGTAGATATGAATGAAGAATGTCGTGAATTGGTGTGTGGATTGTCTAAAAGAGTATTGGACATAAGCAAATGTTTACTGCAACGTTCATGAGTGCTTATGAATATGATTTGAGCATTGGATTAAACCCATGCTCACTTGGATCACTCCATGGATTGTGTCACAAGTGATTGGTGAGACGATAACATCTTCTATTCTTGAAACCGAGATGTGTGAGTTGTATCTTGCAAATCGGTTGCGCATTGATAATATGTAAACGCACTAGTAACTTGGTGTTAAAAAACATATTATTGTGTGTGATTCGGTGAGTAAGTGCAAGCAAGCATTGTGTCAAATTTTATCCGTTCCTTTTATCCAAAGTAGGATAAAAGCGATATCTTTGGGCCCCTCGATGATTTGATGATGACAAACGTAAATGCTCGGCCGGGCTAGGGCTAATTTGATTTGTTCAATTAGTCAGTCGTCATAAATCGGGAATCGAGATATAGTACAAAGAGAATGATTTGAAATCATATCTCATATGATATCTAGAATGGAGGAATATATGATCCCTTATCTAAGGATACGCGTATCAGATAGGATCAGAGCTGACAGTGGATTTGGAAAGCTACGATTGCAGATCAGGATCTGAAGTCATACGCAGAATAGTTATTAGACTTATCCAAGTGGGAGACTGTTGGATTAGTGTCTAAGTCCATAACTATTTTGGTATGTACTTAACCCGATGGTGCATGGTCCTTTTGGGTTGCCTTCACCAAAGCAACTTGATATGATGAATTATGGAGATAAAGGATTAAATATGATTTATTAATATATTATGGGAATAATATATTAAAGGAGAAATAATATTGTTTAATTAATATTAGTCAATAATTAATTGGTAATTAGTTTTGTGACTAAAATATATTAATTAAACTTAAGGGACTCGAATTGTAATTATAAGATAATTGCAATTTGGGCTATGGATTGTCTTAAATTAAGGAGTGGACGAATTCTATAGGGAAGCCCATAAGGAAATCGTCTAAGGCCTTAATTAAAGGAGTCCATGGGTTGCTTTGGGCTTAAGCATGCAAATTAGGGTTTCCTTGTTAGATATCCCTAATAGCCTCACTATAAATAGATCCCTTAAGGACCAAAAACGTGGTGAAGCATCCTTCTAGGGTTAGTACACGTTTTAGGGTAGCCTCCATCCTCTCTCCTCTTCATCCTCTTGCTCTTGGTGTTTGTGAACCATTAGAGGAGTGACATTTGTGACTCTAAGCTTTCTAAAGTCAATACAAGAAGGATTTGGGATTGTTATTGCTACATAACAATCAAGGTATGATCTAAACCCTAATTATATGTTATATTGATTATCATAGGCTAGATCTAGTGTTTATAGTCTTAGATAACTTGCATGTACAATAGAGAAACCTAGATCCAAGCATTAGGGTTTGTATGAGCACATATGATGTTCTTATGGCCAAAACCCATCATTGATAACCAACTAAAGATTTCTATTAAAAAAATATGGGATTTTCTTGGTGTGTAACTTTTTTAGAAAACAGAAAGGAACTCGTACATTTTCAGAAAACAAACCACTTATGAACTCACCAACTTTATGCTGACTTTTAAACCGCTTGTATTCTCAGGTTCTCCTTAGACAGGTATTTTTGCGTTCTTTTGCAGAAGACGGAGCGTATGGAGTCACTTCTTTCTTTTGTTTAACTTATGTATCTATGAAACTTGTATCACTTTACTTTTAAACAGATGTAATGAAAACTATGTAATGTAATGTTTTGTGTTTACTTCGCTTACTATGTACATTGGTTGCGAGATTCATGATGTCCTCCGCCCCAGAATGTTTCCGCCCTGGGTTTCGGGGTGTGACATGTTGTGTTCTTTATTAACATTTTTAATCCATGAGTAAATTTGTTCACTCTAAACTCCTTATTCGGTTATTATTATTTTAACCAATTTCATAGGTACTTGCTAGAGAGAAAATATTGGATTGACCCGTTCAAGATCATTTCAAGGATCGTTGTCATGAATGATAATTGTTAAAGGTAATATATGTATATCCTTAACACCCGATATACATATACGGGACTTGAGTGTGGAGAATGTTATGCTTTGATGTAGTTAAATGATGTTCTTTAAACAGGCAGTTATAAAAGCTATTATCACATATGATGTGAACCATGCAAGAGGCGTATGTAGTCAAGACGGGATTTGTTCCTCTTACTCGTTGAGAGTTAGACATCTAAGGAATTATGTAAAGTTGAACACTTATTTGAGACTGATTGTGATCTATATCTAATGTTCAACATGATGTATGTAGCAAAGGGATAACTAATAAACTTACCTTACACACTAATTGTAGCCTTGGACTTATGGATAATTGGGCGTTAATGGATTGGCACAAAGTGCTATATTGATGGGAACAATGAAATGTTGCTAGACGTTCATCACTGTCTATATCAATTTAATATGAGTATTGCGTAAGTGAGAGATTGAAAGAACTACTATGCTGAAGAGTCATTAAAATGTTATTGCAAATTAACATATGATACTAAGGGTCACACTATCAACAACATGATAAAATTGCTTATTTATTAGAGATTCATTTTAATAAATATTCATAAACACTTATAATAAATTGGGAAAATATTTATTTCATGGAGATAATTATTTGACAATATAAGTAACACATTATTTCATAAGGTGTGAATTAATAAGTCATGCACAACCTTTTGGACTAGTTAAATACTTTTGTCATTTACTTAAATACAATGTTTACATTTTATAAAATTTGGGTTTATAAAATTCAAATGTATTCTCCTCTTTTTTTAAGCCAAAACCATAACTTCTTTAGGGTTAAAGAAGTTATGGCCTTTTTATTATTATATGGAGAAGAAAGCTTGGGTTGGAAGAATGTGGAGACAAGTAGCCTTAGGTGCATGGAGTGCTTAATGGGTTAAGGACTTGTGGGTAATATTCTTGCTTTATGAAGGCTTTAGTGGCTTTCATTTGGAATTACTCTCTTGCATATATTTTCACTAAAAAATCCTTTCATCTCTCTCACTCTCTTACCTTCTTGCAAAGTATTGAAGAGTTAGAAGTTACATGCATTCTCTCTTTTAGTCATACCTTTGTTATGACTTAAATATTAAGAGTTGATGATTTGTTGGTGTCTCAAAGTTCATCCATATTCTTCAACATCCAATCCTCCCCTAGAGTACCCAAAGTTCATAAAAGGTTGTTGCTTCTTCTTCTTTCTATGGTTGTGCTTTAAATCTTTATACTACGTGCAAGATGAACCTTGGTGGTTAATAAAATGTTTATGTTATTTATAAAACTCAAGCCTTCCGTTAGCCATTATTTGTAGTTTTTAAAAATAGTTTCTTAAATAAAACCCAACACCGTGTACCTAAATTGCCCATTCTCTTATATAGTTCCGTTTTTTTTTCCATACCTCACCACCAAGATCACATCAATATAGGACCACCTGAACAATACCCGCAATATTAGTGGTTTGGGATTACCCTTTCGCTAATTTTCGTCATGCGTATGTTGGATCGTCCTTTCCACAAACGTTGCTCAAGTTTTAATGATACATAGGCCCACATGGGTTTGCTGGCTTGATAGTCAGTTGGATCGACACACGATAAGGCTTGTGTGGTAGAGCTTTGGTTGCAATATGTGTTTAGTTCCACGACGACGTATCAGGATGGATATCTCATTAAAGCACCTAGTCTAGTAATCATGGTGTAGGTGTAGTTTAGTCATTATGTTTAAGACTCCAGGGGACAGATGTCTAGTTTGTATTCAAGTTAGCAGTTATAACTTCTTTCTTGTGATTGTGGAAACCATTGCATAAGTTGTCCTATCAAATAAGTTTTTTCTTTTTCCGATCGTAACCTTTCCCTTATATATCTATTCTTTCTAGGTTATTTTCAACTCCTCCATTCATGTTCTTTCTCTCATCTTCCTGTTCTTCCTTTACAATGGCACTCCCAGTCACCATGGTTTCTTTAGACAACATCACTTCAACTCTAGAATATGCTAATTCTCTAGGGAAGAGATATGGGTTCCAGTCAGAGTTTAGGAATCTTTAACCCACCCAAAGGGGTTGTTCTACAATCCTTCGTCGAGCTAGGTGGGCAAATATGTTAAGACTTTTGACGCCCTCTATCATCTTCTAACAACTGATTTCAATGCTGAGTTACTTTAGAAGAATGACATTAACATCTACAAGCTGATCTGTTGGGTTATTAAAATGTTGTGTCAAATGTTTTGCAGTCTCATTTATTCTGGTTTGGGCCTGTCGATCAGTGATTATTGCTTACTAGGGTTAGACTATAAATATTGCATGCATGTAACATTAGGGTTTATTGATTGTATTGCCCTACCTAGCTCTCACAGAGAAGTTCTCGGTGAACTCTTCTAGAGCTTTATTAATCTAAGCATTCGACACATCTTTGATCATTGTTCTTGTTATTTGATTTACTTTGTTGTTTTAGAACCTATCGATTTAAGTTTTATTGTTTCTACAATTGGTATCAGAGCAAGAGATAGTGTAACTTATACGCTAATTTTTTGTCAACTTCTACAAGGGTTTTTCGTTTTTATTGGATTTTTTCTTGTCATCCTTATCGTTTTTATCGATTATAGATGTCAAATCTAAATCCTGTTTTTTACCCTAAACTCGATTATTGTTTTACACATCTGATTTTATACAAGTTTTTGTGAATCTCAACATCATGCAACATGAAGATCCTCATACTCTTTCTTTCGATCTCTCTAGTAGTATCGAATCTACTACTAGGATCCCAATCCTATTCCAATAGGATTATGAAGTTTGGGCCTTGCACTTCGAAGATTATGTTCTCAACATTGAAGAACATGGAACGATAATATGGCAAACCGTGAAACAGGAGACATATTCTCACACAGCTACCAGGAAGGTCATCCAGACTCAGGCTAAGTAGAAAGCACTTCTTAGTGAACATACAAGAATCGCTCAGGATGAGAAAGAGAAGCTATTGAGCAACATCAAGGCAATGGGAATAATAAGGTTTACTCTTCCTGCAGACACTTTTCGTCTGGTGAGTGCATGTGAGACATCAAAGGAGATTTAGGACAGGTTAAAGGAGCTTTATTCAAGCGACACCGATTTGGAACATTCTGTACAAACGTTGCTCTTATCAGAGTTTGGCACTTTTGTTCAAAAGTATGTTGAAACACTGGATCATACATTTAATCATTTTAATCATTGTTAAGCAGGATGCTGAAACACAATCTCAGGCGTGAAGTAATAGAGCAAAAAGTTACATTCATGAACGGATTGATGTCAGAATGGAAAGTGGTTGTGTCCACGGTGAAAGCTCATGAACAGTTCAAGAGCTATTCTTTGGTAAAGCTTGTGGGAATTCTAATATCCCACGAAGATGAAGTGACCAAGGATGAAAAGCTCATCTTTAGCATGGGATCATTGGCCTTGGTTGTGAAGGTCAAAAGGTAGCTGAATAAGATTCCGAATCCGACTTTTCGGATTGTGATCTTACGAAAGAAGAATATTCTTTGTTAGTATCTAATCCCAAAAAGTTTGTTAAAAAGAATTTTAGACGTTTCAAGAACAGAAATAGGAAGGGAAACTATAGTTCAGATAAGCCAAAAGATGAGAGCTTCAAGAACTCTCAAGAGGATGAAGAAAAATAAGAAAAGAAGCTATTGGGAGATTCTGGCTATGATTGTAATTACTAACATGGAAAGAAACATTTTGATGAGGAGTGTATGCTGAGAAGGATGAATGAAAAGAATGAGACTGAGAGGGATGAAGCCTAATATCTTCATAAGATAGAGGATCAAAGAAAGAAGAGTGATGCAAAAGCAAAGCCAGATTTGATTGTGCAAGAAGGTGGTGAGGAAGATGGACGTGAAGAAGTCTTGTACACAAATTCTGAAGATGAGGAGGTTTGGAAACCCACACATGGTGAATGTTTTGTTGCAATGTATGAAGAGAAGGAATACGAAGGTAGATGTCTAATGGTTTAGAGTGGGGTCTCTAAACAAAGGGGCTCTGCGACTGATGGTGGTCAGTCCTCTAAAAATTGTTTTGTTGTAAGACCAATTTCTAAACAGGTGAAAGAATGCAAGAAGGTCATTGATAAGGTACACTCTATACTTAAATCTCTTAATATTCCAGTTACTTGTTACGAATCTAAAATAGATGATTTAAATTACATTGTCTCAAATTTTAGTGATAGTTTAAAGAGAACACATCTAAGTAATTCTAACCTAAATGATGAAATCAGCAGGGTAACAAATAAAAGTGAAGAGAGAAGAATGTGGATAGAGAATTTGGAATTAGAGCTTACTAGGTTAAGGAATGATGTAATTTATCTTAAGAGAGGCAATCTAGCACTTTTGAAACAATGAAATATTTTCTGTTTAATTGCTATGCGTTTGTATTTCAATATTACTCAATTGCATCTTGATTATAAAATAGGGAAGTGTCTGCACAAAATGATTTTTCCCTTTCTTGAACTTAAAGATGATGAAATTGATGCAAATTCCTATAAGTGAGAATCTATTGTGTCCTCTGATGATATTTCTGATTCGCATAGAGTTGGACTTGAGAAAATCGAAGAATACATTAAGTCCAAGACCATGCTGAAACAAATGTTGGATGATAAAGATAAAGAGAAATTTAAATTTAATCAGGTGCAAAAATCTGAATCATTATGCGAAAAGTTAAATTCAGAAAACTTTTTTAATTTTGAAAACGTTTCTGAATTTGAAGATTGCGATACGAGTGAAATTTCTGTAGAGGATGAAGTTGATTGCTTAGAGTTTGTACAAAATAATCTTGAACTAAAGAAAAAGTTGATTTATGAAAATTCAATTAAATACGATCATGTTGTAGAAATAAAGTTTCTAGTGTTTTAAATGCAAAAGCCACGATCTTTCCAAAAGTACAAATTGTTCCAAATCAAGTTCTCGTAAAAACCAGACTCGACAAAAATGATACATCAGAAGTAACGCCCCAGATTAAGAATGATAATGTTGATGGGTGTGAAGAATTTTTCTGGTATGGACCAATTGACAATGCGGATGAGAGAAGAGGTCTATCTGAAATGACCTCATGTAAAACGAAAGGAAAATATGTTTCGGAACTACTGAATCGTGTTGATCTTTATTACGATCAGGCTGGTCCTAGTGACACTAAAGATGCTTCAAGTGAAACTTCTTCTAAACAGACCCATACGCCAGTCAAAAAGAGAAACCAAGGTTTAATGTTCATTTGTCTGCTGAAGAAATTGTTGCTATGAAAAGACAGATGAACGTTAGATATATGAATAAGTTACAATAAAGAAAGCGTTTTTGGAAAAACAAGAATTCCAATAAAAAATCTATTAATTCATAATGATTTTAAGTTCACAATACGAATTCTTCCCCAGTTCTGAAACTAATCACAAAACCTTTTTCCAATACATAGATTTCAAAATCTCAAGTTTCAAAACCTATTGAAATGCCAAAATCCAATTGTCCTCCAAAAACAATTTTTTCAAAATCAGTCAACACATCAAAAGATGTTAAGGGAAAAAGTAAAGTTGTTTTGGAACCAGAGATTTCTCTCGAGGAATACAAAGCTAACTTGAAAAAGGAGGAAAAGGCATTTGCGAAAAAGATGGCTCAGAAACAAAAGGAATTTATTCAACAAAAAGCGTATGCAGTTGAAATTAATCTTGATGATAATAAAATGAAGGTTTTTAAAATAATAAAAGGGAAGAATAGTGTTCTGCTAAAATGATCCTTTTGGGTGAATAAGAATAATATTTTTCCTGTTCATAAGAAATCCTCACAAGGACCCAAGATGGTTTAGGTTCAAAAATCTCTAAATTTTGTATATAATGCATGACAAACAGTACAATTCTGAATGGTATAATGACAGTGGCTGTTCATGTCACATGACTGAAAGGAGAGAAGAATTGAGAGAATTTTGATCGTTGAATGATGGTGGCAAAGTAAAGTTTTGAAACAATCCCACAGGAGAAATTAAAGGCTATGACATGATTACGAATGGCGAATTCTCCAATCAGAAGGTAGCTTATATGGAAGGCTTGCAACATAATCCAATAAGCATTTCACAATTAGTTGTAGGTACCGAGATTAAATTGTCATTCGATGATGAGGGTTCAGAGATAATAGAGAAGAAATAAAAAAAAACGCTTCTAAAATCCAAATGAGAGGGAGAGATGTATCCTTTGAACTTAAAACCGATCAAAGGGAAGCCTTCCATTTTCCTTCTTACGAAAGCATCTTTGGATGATAGTTGGCTTTCGCACCGAAGGCTCTCACGTCTAAATTTCAAGGACATCAACAAACTTGTACTTGGCGATCATGTACGAGGACTCCCTCCTCTGAAGTTTGAGAAGGAACATCTTTGTGCAACATGTGAGCTAGGAAAGAAGAGTAGGAAATGTCACTCAACCATTATAAACACCAAAATAGTTGAGCCTCTAGAGCAATTACATATAGATCTTTGTGTTCCATCTACCATCGAAAGCACTGGTGGTCACAAATATATTCTGGTTATTGTTGATGACTTTTCAAGATTTAACTGGGATTTCTTTCTTAGACAGAAATCATATGCTACTTCGAAGCTGATGGATTTCATCAAGCAGATTACGCTTCAATTACGAAATCATGTTCAGAAAGTTCATAGTGATAACGTTTCTGAATTCAAAAACCAAACGTTTGAAGAATTATTAACTGACAAATGAGTTTTTACAATTTGTCTACTTCTTACACTCCTCAGCAGAACGGTGTCACTGAAAGAAGAAACCGGTCTCTATGGGAAGTTGCATGGATTATGTTATCTTTTGCAAATCTTCCTCTCTACTTCTGGGCTAATGCTATGCCGACTGCTTATTTTACTCAAAATCGCTCTTTATAAATAAAAGATTCTCAATTACTCCTTATGAGATTAAGAACAAAAGAAAACCTAACGTCTAAATTTTCCTTGTGTTTGGTTCCAGGTGCTTCATTTTCAATTCCAAAGAACAAAGGACAAAATTCGATGCAAAAGTTGATGAAGACATTTTTCTAGGCTACTCATTAACTTTAAAGGCATATAGGGTTCTGAACAAAAAATCAAGAAATATTGAAGAAACCTATTATGTTACCTTTGATGATGACTATATGAAGAAGTTTCAGAAAGCAGATTGTTAGTCTGAAGAGATCTTCCCTTCAAATAATCCTATGACAATTCCTCTTTCAAATATGTATGAGGAATTTCTGAATCTGTTTGATGTGCCTAAAAAAGCCATCTCCACTTAATCAAAGGCAAAGGACAATTAAGGGGATCAGTCTAAAAAAATAGTCGACGAAGCAGCTAAAAACATCAAAGCCTCTCAAGAGACACCAATTCTAAAAGCTTTTGATTCACCATCTCAACTATCACCTTCAGATACTCCATTCCATGGGAAGAGCTCTTATTCAACCTCAAATCCCGATTTTCCTATTGAGGGGGAGAATCCAATTCCGAACGTAGAGTCACATGAAAACTTCCAGGGGGAGAATGAAAATAATGACTCCGACACACAATCGAAATTTGAAGACGTAAATGTTGAATTGGATCCAACCTATGATCCGATCTACCCTCCATTGGCCAAATGGACCAAAGATCACCCAAAATCTCAAGTGGTCAAAGCACCATCTCCAGGAGTTCTTACAAAGGCAAACAAAAAGAGAATCAAAGTGCATTATTTTCAAAAGTGGAATTTTGCATGTTTAATTCGTTCATCTCCAAGATCGAGCCTAAAACTGTTAAGATTACTCTTGATCATGTTGATTGGGTGCAAGCTATGCGGGAGGAACTTAATGAATTTGAGAGGAAAAAAGTTTGGAGACTAATTTCCACTCTAAAGGATGCTTTATTCGTTGTACTGAAATAGGTGTATTTTAACAAAATGGATAAGAACGACAACATGATTCAGAATAAAGCATGAATGGCTGTTAAAGGATACTGTCAAGAGGAAGGTATGGATTACAAGGAGACATTCTCACTGGTTGCAAGAATTGAATCCATTCGAATCTTTCTTGCATATGCCACTCACACAAATTTTGAACATTATCAAATGGATGTGAAGTGTGCTTTTCTGAACCGTGAACTCGCGGAAACAATATATGTTGAACAACCACCACATTTAGTAAATGAAAAATATCCAAATCATTGCTATATATTGGATAAGGTTGAGACGGCAGTAGTGCCATTAGAGGATATTCAGGTGGATGCGAGCCTGAAATACATTGCGAGGCCAATCATGATTGTGGATCGGAAGATCAAGGTTCTGAGAAATAAGAAGGTTCCCCTGGTTCAGGTCTAGTGGCAACATCAGAAAGGATCCGAGCTGACGTGGGAGCCGGAGTTGGAAATGCGAGAGTAGCATCCATATTTGTGTGCAGAGCGAGACTTCGAGGGCGAAGTCTGATTCTAGTGAGGGAGAATTGTAACATCCAGATTTCCATGTATTTTATTTCAATAATTTAGTTTGAGTAAAGAAGACTCGACAAGTTAACGCGTAGACTCGTCGAGTAGGATCGTGATTGCTGACGGGATTTAATGAATGGACTCGACGAGTCGGCAAGTCGACTCGACGAGTCCGCGCTGTGGACATAAAACCTAAATCTTTGGGCCTGTGCCCTATTTAAGGGTCCTTATAGCCCTCAATAGCGGCTACCATTCCAGAGAGAAGAACCCTAGTGAGTTGGAGCGCTTGGTGTGAGAGGAGAGGCCATTTTTGAGTCTTGTGGAGTGATTTTGCAATGTAGAAGGGAGTTCCAGCAAGAGGAGTCTAAGGAGGTTGCTATTCAAAGACATTCAATCAAGGATCTCCATTTTTGAGGTAGTGATTCGGCCCTTTCTCTCTGTTTGATGTAGACCTCTTGAATCTGGGGTTTCTTGACCCTTTTCTTTAATGGTATAAGGAGCATATGAAGTCCCAATGGGGAATAAGCATTAGATCTGGACCTTAAGTGGTCCAAAGAGTCCCATTCTTCCAGCTTTATGCACTCCCTTTGGATTTATGAATCTAGGTTGCCATTTTAGAAGCCACTTCTTCAAATAAAGACATAGGAGTGTTGCATGAGCTTAAAGATTGAACCTTTACATGATTATTGAGGGTTGTAAGGTCATATCTATAAGTTAGAGAAACAGATTTGACCCCAAAAGGTCATTTGAGTATTGTCATGGAGGGAACTCGTCAGGTCCATAGGGAGACTCGACGAGTCGAGTCTGGTTGCCCCGCGATTCCTGACCAGTGGTAACCTGTAAAGTGAAAGGCTAACTCAACAATTCGAGTGAGGACTTAGGAGGATTCTGAGAACCCGCATGGACTCTCCAAGTCACGCGAGTGCACTCGACGAGTCTGGTCAAAGTTTGAACGTTGACTAGAGTTGACGTCAGTTGACCTTAGGGTTTTGGTCAAGCTAATTCAAGAGAGGTAAAGGAAGGGTAGAATGGTCTTCAACCCATTCTTTAGAGATGAGGACAAGAGAAAGTATTGATTAGAGATGTTATCATTTTGATAAAAGGAGGCTAGGTCGGGTTATCGAGCACGAGAGGTTATCCGACATCATACGAGGTGAGTCTTCTCACTATACCTTACCTAGTGTGGTAAATATGTGGGACCGGAAGGTCTTATGTGCTATGATGAGTATGTGATGGATGCTGTTATATGATATGAATGTGCTATGTTATGTTATGAGCAGTATGGTATGGACCGGAAGGTCAATATGATATGGACCGGAAGGTCAAAAGTGCATGGGCCGGAAGGTCAAGATGATATAGATTATGTGACGTAAGTCCCCTGAGACACATTGACCGAATGGTCTTGAGGAGTTATAGCCTTGAGTGACGTATGTGTTGTATGTGGTATTTCTGGGAAACTCACTAATCATTTATGCTTACCGTTTTATGTAATATGTGTTTCAGGTACTAGCGAGGATCGCTGGAAGGCGCCGGCATGATCCGTGCACACTGATGGAGTTTTATGTACTTGAGATTCTAGTAGTTGTTTTATTGAAATAACATGTGATACAATGGGTTTGAAATTGTATTATGAAATATATTATGTTTGGAAATGAAAAATTGTTTTGAAAAATTTACATCGTTACAAGTTGGTATCAGAGCCTTGGTTTGAGGGATTCGGATGCACCTTCGGGTGTAACTGAACTCAAACTGAGGATTTGAGGAAGTTTTTGATAAAAGAATTTTTCTTTTTCTAAAATAGTAAAAAGATATTGAGAAAAGCAGGAGGAACAATGTGTACCATCAGTCAGCGCCCGAACGGTGATTTCCCAAAATACCCCTACATTATGTATTATGAGATATTATGTGATATGCTATGTATGCTAGAGTAGGGTAGGTATTAATATTAGGACTAGAGGGGTCTGATTTGTGATGCCTTACCCTAGGAAATTTCTGCAACTATGAGATGCCTCGAGAGTGAGTAGATAGTAGTGAGGAGCCTATGAGGGGTCTACCAAAGGGTAGCCTATGCTTTGCGAGAAGTAGAGTACTTGTGATCTGGGATCCTACGAGGAGGACTTAGGGTGAATGCTGATGCGGTATGGACGGTAGTATAGGGCCCGTACTAGTGGAAATACTGGATCAGTGAGTAGTCCAAGTAAGAATCCTTAGGGTACTAAGGAACAAGTAGGGTTGAGTTATCGAGTGCAAGTATACTCGGGCGAGTCTGTAATATTTTTATGTTGTATTTCAGCGACATCATGGTTGGGACACACCACAGACCAGAGACCAGTGGCGTGAGCGACGAGGAGATTCATCGGATGATCCACGAGGAGGTGGTTGCGGCTATCCGTGCAAAGATTCTAGAGATGTTTGGGTCTATCCAGACCACTTTGATTCAGACGTTCGATGAGAGATATGTTGTGATTTATGAGGCTGCATCCGCTACAGCTACTGCAGCTGTTGCTGCTGCCAGACCTTAGGGGGGGGTGATTCGTTGCTGTTCCGGGAGTTCAGCAACACAAAGCCACCATAGTTTGATGGGATGTAGGATCCGATTGCTGCGATGAGATGGATTTCCGACATTTACTGATGCTTCTACACTTGTTCGTGTTTGGAGCATCTAAGGGTATGGTTCGCATTGAACCAGCTTCGCTTGGGAGCGAAGGATTGGTGGAGGTTTGTGACGACAGATCTCACTCTTGCAGAGATTACAGCGGTGACCTGGGAGAGGTTCACCATCATGTTCAGAGACGAGTATATTCCCCCAGTGGAGAGGGAATGGTTGGCACAGGAGTTCTTGTCCCTCAAGTAGGGGACGGAGTCAGTGACTGTGATTACACAGATATTTCACGAGAGGGTGTTGGTTTGCCCTGAGCATGTGTCTTCTGAGCATGCACGCATCAGTCGATATCTAAGCATACTGAGGAGGGACATTTGGGAGATCGTGGCGAACTTGTCATACCGGACATTTTACGAGCTTCAGGAAAATGCTCGGAAGAGGGAGATAAAGCTGGAGACTCATGCCAAGGAGGAGGCCAAGTCGGCGGCCGGTACAGTCTAAGTCGGCAGCCAAGCGGGCTAAGCTCACCAATAGGATATTTGGAGGCTAAAAGGGCCGCACTTGTGGGAAGTGCGACAAGGGACATGATGGAGTGTGTTGATCAGGTGCTTGCTACAAGTGTGGCAAAGAGGGGAATGTAGCAAAGGACTACCCCAAGGGACTTATGGTTTGCTTTCATTGCAACCAGATGGCCAATCGGAAGGCCGAGTGCCCGCAGCTGTTATAGGGATCAGCCTAGGGTTCTGGCCCTGCTGCTTCACGAGCTACTGAGGGTCAACCAGTGAAGGCTAAGGCACCGAAGGCTCGCGGGAGAGCCTTTTAGTTGATAGCGGAGGAGGTCCACGCAACGCCCGATGTCGTATCTGGTATGTATTCCTTCATTTATTTATGTCGAGTTTGAGATATTGTGCTTATATCATGGTATGCGTAGGTACTTTTCTTGTGAGTTCTGTACCTGCTTTGGTGTTATTTGACTCGGGTGCGAGTCGATCTTTCGTGTCTGTAGCATTTAGTTAGCACATCAGTATCCGATGAGAGGCGTTGAGTCGACCTCAACCAGTTTACATAGCCGACGAGCGAGCGGTGTATACTATAGATGTGATTCGAGGATGTATACTCAAGATCTTCGATGTTGAGTTCCCGATAGATCTAGTCTCGATTGCGATAAGGGAGATTTGTGTCATTATGGGCATGGATTGGCTGAGCCGATTTGGGGCTGTTATAGATTGCAAGCATCAGATGGTGACGATACGAGACCCTTGTCGGGGAGTACTGACCGTATATGGCAAGGGTACCTGATGTTGGTCAGAATTTTGCTTGGCTGCCAGTAGGAGGCAGAGTCTATAGCGGGGCTGCAATGGGTTTGTAGCCTTTGTGATGGATACACAAGTGGCCACAGAGAGGCCGAGTTCGTTCGGTGAAGTGCCAATAGTGCGGGAGTTCCCGGATTTTTTCTCCGAGGAGTTTTCGGGTGTGCCTCCCGAGAGGCAGGTGGAGTTTCACATCAATTTGGTTCCGGGAGCGGCCCCTATTTCCAAGGCACCTTATCGCCTTGCGCCGCCAGAGATGTAGGAGTTGTCCTCGCAGCTTCAGGAGCTACTAGGGAAGGGGTTTATACGATCAAGTAGCTCGCTGTGGGGATCTCTGATCCTTTTTATCAAGAAAAAGGATGGTTCACACCGGATGTACATTGATTACTGGGAGTTGAAGAAATTGACGGTCAAGAACCGTTACCCATTACCGAGGATTGACGATCTGTTCTATCAGTTCCAGGGAACATCTTGGTTCTCCAAGATAGACTTGTGGTCTGGATATCATCAGATGAGAGTGCATGATGTGGATATCCAGAAGACGGAGTTTAGGACTCGTTATGGGCATTACGAGTTCGTGGTGATGCCATTTAGGCTCACCAATGCACCAGCATCGTTCATGGATCTCTTGAACAGATTATCCATGCCGATGTTGGATCAATCGGTGATTGTGTTCATCGACGACATTCTGGTGTATTCGAGATCTAGAGAGCAGCATGAGGAGCATATGAGGGAGGTCATCGGAGTATTGACAGCGGAGAGGCTTTTCGCCAAATTCTCCAAGTGTGATTTTTGGTTATGAGAAGTCCAGTTCTTGGGGCATCTCGTTAACCAGAATGGGATATTGGTCGATCCGGCCAAGATTGAGTCTATGATGAGTTGGGGGGTGCTGAGATCCCCCACCGAGATTAGGAGTTTTCTGGGGTGGGCCAGCTACTACCGGAGATTTATCAAGGATTTTTCCAGGATTTCCGTGCCTCTCACCAGGTTGACCCGGAAGGGCGTTGCTTTTACGTAGGGTCCAGAGCAGCAGACATCGTTTGAGACTCTTCTCCAGAGGCTGTGCGAAGCCCCGGTGTTAGCCCTTCTAGAAGGAATGGAGGATTTTTTTTTGTGTATTGCGACGCATCGATATCAGGGTTGGGTGCGGTGCTTATGCAGAGAGGGCATGTGATAGCATATGCATCAGAGCAACTGAAGCCTCATGAGTTAAGGTATCCCACCCATGATTCGGAGTTGGGGGCAGTGGTGTTCACCCTCAAGATATGGCGCCATTATTTGTATGGGGTTCGGTGTACCATATACACGGACCATAAGAGTTTGAAGTATCTATTGCATCAGCCCAACCTGAACATGCGCCAAAGGAGATGGTTGGATGTGGTAAAGGATTATGATTGTCAAATCCTGTACCACCCGATAAAGGCTAACGTAGTAGCCGATGCTCTAAGCCGCAAGGCAGAGCGTGCCCCGATTCGGGATATATGCATGAGGATGACGGTGATGACTCCGGTATTGGATACCATCCGAGAGGCCCAAGGAGAGGCGGTGAGACCGGAGATCTGCAAGAGAGAGCGGGTGATTAGGTAGGTATCCGAGTTTGTTACTGATTGCCGAGGGCTTATGATCTTTCATGGTCGGATTTGGGTGCCGTTTTTGGGCGAGGCACGTAGCACTCGGATGGAGGAGGCACACAGATCGAGGTTCTCAATCCATCCTGGGGCCACTAATATGTATTTGGACCTAAAGAGAGATTACTGGTGGCCCTGTATGAAGAGGGATGTTGCGTGGGTTGTAGAGAGGTGCTTGGTATGTCGCTGGGTTAAGGTTGAGCACTAGCGTCCGCATGGCAAGTTGCAGCCACTAGAGGTTCCCTAGTGGAAGTGGGAACAAATTTCGATGGATTTCATCACCAAATTGCCGAGGACCGCGAGGGGTGTCGATGCAATTTGGGTGATTGTGGATCGACTGACGAAGAGCGCTCACTTTCTTGCTATTAGGGAGAGCTCTTCCGCAGAGAAACTGGTAGAGATATACGTGAGGGAGGTGGTGTCACGGCATGGGGGTGCCGATCTCGATTGTGTCAGATCGAGATGTACGTTTCACTTCCAGGTTCTGGAAGAAGTTCCATGAGGAGTTGGGTACGAGGTTACTCTTCTTTACTGATTATCACCCACAGACGGATGGACAGATGAGCAGACGATTCAGAAGCTTGAGGACACGCTTCGAGCATGTGTTTTGGACTTCAGTGGAAGTAGGGATACATACCTACCTTTGGCTGAGTTTTCCTACAACAACAGCCACCATTCGAGTAGTGATATGCCTCCCTTTGAGCTGTTGTATGGGAGGAGGTGTATGACCCCCATCAGTTGGGAGAGGTAGGGTAGCGAGTAATGGGTAGCATGGAGATAGTGCTATAGACGACTGAGCAGATACATCAGGTCAGACAGAGGTTGCTGACAGCCCAAAGTCGCCAGAAGAGTTATGCGGATAGGCGACGATTCGAGTTTGAGTTCCAGGTGGGAGACTTCGTACTCCTGAATGTGTCTCCTTGGAAAGGAGTGATCCGATTTAGGAAGAGGGGCAAGCTGAGGCTCGAGTACATTGGTCTTTTTAGGTGACCGCGAGGGTGGTCAGGGTAGCATATCGTTTGGAGCTACCTGCGGAATTAAGCCAGATACATGATACCTTCCACGTATCTCAGTTGAGGAAGTGTATAGCCGATGAGATGGAAGTAGTGCCGTTAGAGGATATTCAGATGGTTTGTGAACCTAAACTACATTGAGAGGCCAATCGTGATTGTGGATCGGCAGATCAAGGTTCTGAGGAACAAGGAGGTGCCCCTGGTTCAGGTCCAGTGGCAACATTGGAAAGGATCCGAGCTGACGTGGGATCCGGAGTTGGAAATACGGGAGCAGCATCCAGAGTTCTTTGCAGAGCGGGACTTCGAGGGCGAAGTGTGATTCTAGTGGGAGAGAATTGTAGAATCCGGATTTCTAGGTATTGTATTTCAACTATTTAGTTTGAGTAAAGAAGACGGACTCGACGAGTTGACGCCTAGACTTGTCGAGTAAGATCGCGATTGCTGACTGACTTTAATTAATGGACTCGATGAGTCGGCGAGTCGAATCGACGAGTCCGCGCTGTGGACAGAAACCCTAAATATTTGGGTCTGTGCCATATTTAAGGGTCCTTATAGCCCTCATTTGCGGCTACCATTCCAGAGAGAAGAACCCTAGTGAGTTCGAGCATTTGGTGTGAGAGGAGAGGCCATTTTTGAAACTTGTGGAGTGATTTTGCAAAGAAGAATGGAGTTCCAGCAAGAGGAGTCTAAGGAGGTTGCTATTCAGAGACATTCAAGTAAGGATCTTCGTTTTTGAGATAATGATTCAGCCGTTTCTCTCTGTTTGATGTCGACCTCTTGAATCTACGGTTTCTTCACCTATTTCTTTAATGGTATAAGGAGCATATGAAGTCCCAATGGGGAATAAGCATTAGATCTAGAGCTTAAGAGGTCCAGAGAGTCCCATTCTTCCAGCTTTATGCACTCCCTTTGGGGTTATGAATCTAGGTTGCCATTTTAGAAGCTATTTATCCAAATAAAGACATAGGAGTGTTACATGAGCTTAAAGATTGAACCTTGACGTGATTATTAAGGGTTGGAAGGTCAAATCTATAAGTTAGAGAAACAGATTTGACCTCAGATGGTCATTTGAGTGTTGTCATGGAGGGAACTCACCGAGTCCATAGGGGACTCGACGAGTCGAGTCGGGTTGCCCCGCGATTCCTGACCAATGGTAACCCGTCGAGTGAAAGGCTAGCTTAACGAGTCGAGTGAGGCCTTAGGAGGATTCTAAGAACACGCATGGACTCGCCGAGTCACCCAAGTGCACTCGACGAGTCTGGTCAAAGTTTCACCGTTGACTAGAGTTGACTTCAGTTGACCTTAGGGTTTTGGTCAAGCTAATTCAAGAGAGGTCAGGGAAGGGTAAAATGGTCTTCTACCTATTCTTTAGAGATGCGAACATGAAAAAGTATTGATTAGAGATGTTATCATTTTGATAGAGGAGTCTGGTCAAAGTTTGAACGTTGACTAGAGTTGACGTCAGTTGACCTTAGGGTTTTGGTCAAGCTAATTCAAGAGAGGTAAAGGAAGGGTAAAATGGTCTTCAACCCATTCTTTAGAGATGAGGACAAGAGAAAGTATTGATTAGAGATGTTATCATTTTGATAAAAGGAGGCTAGGTCGGGTTATCGAGCACGAGAGGTTATCTGACATCATATGAGGTGAGTCTTCTCACTATACCTTACCCAGTGTGGTAATTACGTGTGACCAGAAGGTCTTATGTGCTATGATGAGTATGTGATGTATGTTGTTATATGATATGAATGTGCTATGTTATGTTATGAGCAGTATGGTATGGACCGGAAGGTCAATCTGATATGGACCGGACGATCAAAAGTTCATGCGCCGGAAGGTCAAGATGATATGGATTACGGGACGGAATTCCCCTAAGACCCATTGACCGAAAGCTCGTGAGGAGTTATAGCCTTGGTTGGTGTATGTGTTGTATGTGGTATTTTGGTGAAACTCACTAAGCATTTATGCTTACCGTTTTTTGTAGTATGTGTTTCCGGTGCCAACGAGGATCGCGGGAAGGCGTCGACATGATCCGTGCACACTGATGGAGTTTTATGTACTTGAGATTTTGGGATTTGTTTTATTGAAATAACATGTGATACAATGGGTTTGAAATTGTTTTATGAAATATATTATGTTTGGAAATGAAAATTCTTTTGAAAAATTTACGTCGTTACAATTATATAGCAGTTGCATCATGCACTTTGCAAGTCATATGGATTCAAAGTCATCTTAGAGATTATGGATTATATATGAAGAGGATTGTTCTATATTGTGATTCAGAAGGCGCTATTCGAATATGCCAAAATCCAGTGCAACACTCTAAGACAAAACATATTGCACTAAGATACCATTTTATAAAATATCATGTTGAGGTTGGAACCATTGAAGTACACTTTGTTAGATCCTTTAAGTTAGCTTATATCTTCACAAAGGCCATACATGAAGCTTCATTCAATCATATCTTACAAGTTCTCGGAATGATAGGAGCTGACTCGGTTCTGCAATTCACTTCATAGTCAGAATTTATTGTTTAAATTCCAAGCTTCGGAATGGTTTGGATTCTACTGTTCATCCGGGTTTCGGAATGATTTTGTATACTTTGTATATTATGTGTCTTCCGAACGATTTCGAGCTTCGAATTGCTTCGGATGTCACTGTTCATTTATGCTTCTGAATTTGTTTTCATTAATAATTTTTCTTTAATTCTGTTTTTCGTTTGTTTTTTAGAAAATTCAAAAATCACAAAAATATTCTCTTTATTTTTGTTTTTCAGAAAATTCGAAACCAATAAAATATTTTCTATATTTATGTTTATCTTTTTTAGAAAATCCAAAAATTACAAAAATATTTTTCTTTATTTTATTTTTCCTTTGTTTCTGATTTATGTACAATTTCATGTTAATACAATTAAGAACGATGGGGAAGGTATAATTTTGTATCCATATACTAGCTAAGTGTCCCTAGAAGCATACTACTGCATTTTGTCCCAAGCCTCGAAGACTCTATGTTTGAAGCCTTAATGAAACTTACATTCAGATCTTTTCTTCCCAATCAGGCTGATAATTCACCTAAGTCATTGAGTTACCTTACTCTTCTTAAACTAAGTTAAGAGTTGACTGCTTTGTCACTGATTTATAGTATAGGTACACATTCTTCTTTGGAACCAACCTCCTATTTCTCCATTAACTTCACATTCACAAACCGTAACCCTTCAGACTCTCAACATCTCCCATTGAGGCTTATGGTTACATAACTTCTTTTTTGATGATCTTGAAATCGTAATAAACATGATTTTAAGTGAGACCCAAAGTACAAAACCCATTTCTGAATTGACGGTGAACAATCAAATGTTCTAGAATTTTCACCAATGAATTGATGATTAATACCTTATTCGTTAGCACAATTTTTGTGGGAAATCTCATTTTTCTTTTTGAGTGATCTTAATGAAATGTTCTCGACCTAAGACGTTTCTTCCTAGAAGATCCATTTTTTTTAGATTTCTTTTATATCCAGCCACTTAAACAATCTCCAAAGCTTACTTATTCTTATGGCTACACTGGTCAAACATGCACATTTTCCATATCCTCGAACTTATGTTGAGTTTTGGAATTTGGTTGATGCCTAAACCACCCATGCAGCCTACTTAAAAGAAGCCTTTCACTATTTCTTAATAAATAGATGATCGTAATTCAAAGGGATGCCACACAAGCAATTTCGAGTCTCTCTTGACTCGGAAGCAAGAGATTGTTGACTAGGATCAATATGAATTTCATGTCATTTTTCTTTGATATCACCAATTTCAAGAAATTAATTTTGTTTTATTTCTTTTTCTTTGGCACACTATTGCACAAAAATGTTTAAGATTTTTCTAAGTCTAGTTCTAATTTGTGTGGATTACTGTTATTGATATAACGGGTTAAAGTGAAATGAGATCTTATTCCGAATCATCAAAGCTGAAAAGGCGGTTTCTTGGGGTAAGGATTCAAATATGGCGCGTTTATTTCAAATCCCTGACATCACGCATGTCAGTTACAATGCCGCCTGACACATACAATTGTCACGTCTTTCAAGGCTGATGTACTGGGATATGGAAACGTCAAGGCATGATTTTCTCTCACCTATCATGATGTATATAAATATTTCGACCACTTTTTCTCTCATTGCTCTCAAATACTCTCAAAGCAAAAATAAAAACCGTTTTCTCTCTCTACTTGTTGTTCATCTTCTTCAACTACTAACATGGCCGGATCATCTTAAACAAGATCGTTTGCTGATCAAAATACATATGAGATCATTCAGAACGTAAAGCCTAGTCAAAATCTCATTCTTGATGTAGATTCATCATGATACAATGACCCCCTGGTACCGATGATTGAATGTCTGTGATTTTACCCAACAGCTCAAGCTTTGACAATGGCAGATTTGACTCCACTGGTTCATCTCTCCAAGGCATACTCATCTACAACATACATTCAAGCTGATGGGCTCATAACATCGAGGTTGCCAGTAATAGGACCTCGATAAGTAAAGCTCGTTTTTGCAGAATGTTAGAGCTCGATTCTTCTGAAGGCCTTGTTGATTCATACTCGATTTCATCAACTGATATCATCAACATGTTTTATCAAATACGATATATTGGAGATATCACATTGTTGTCAAAGTTTAGTTAGCCCAATCTTCCTCCAATGTGGAATGGGCTATTTACGCTGTTATTTAAAAGGTTTTTGGAACAAGTAGCAGGATCAGACAGTGCTCATATGCTCTTTTGCACCAATATTTATGGCCTCTACTATGGAATTAATCTGGACTATGGCTCCATCCTATGGACGCAACTTATTCAATGTACTTCATCTTTACTCGCAACACTGAGATATCATGTGCACGCTTTTGGTCAATCTCTGTTAAATGAGCACTTATTTACTTCAAAGTTCCAATCTCAGAGGATTCTGTTGTTGTTGCGATTCCGGTCCTTCAGACATCAAAATTTGTAATGTCTGACTCATCAAAGTTTACATTTATGGGATCGATTCCATAGGTGATGCTTGAGAAAGTTCCCTCTGACAACGCGTGATCATAAATAGGTATCGGAAGCAGCCTGTTTCTGGTGCTCGCCCTATGCCAGATGACTTGCAAAAGGCGATTGATGAAGCAAAAAAACCGAAGCGGGGTGCAAAATCAAAGGGAAAAGATGGCCCTTCCAAAGCTGTTAAAACTCTGAAGAAGAAGGTTAACAAGGTCGCTCGTAAACCAAGGTTACCATCTCTTGTTTAAGAGACTTCGGAGTCAAGAACTCAATCGGATATTCATGGGGGTGAACTGGTTTAGAATGAAGTCGAAGATACCTCAACCACTTTTGTACCACCTACATCAACTCCAATTCCGAAGGTATCCACTCCAACTCCCACTTCGACACATGTTTCTGATTTATTTCGGATGCACACTCCACCACCATCTCCGATAACCACTTCATCTCCAAAGACCACAACTGTACCAAACACCATTGCTCCACTACCGAATTTCTCTGTGGGTGTTTCTATACCATAGATTAATGTTCCATTCTCCACTCCATTATATATAGACTCAACCACAACCACAACTTCCATAGTTAGTACTCCAATGTCAACTATCAACGTATCTAATATGGGGGCACATGTTATTTTGGTGTTACTAAGGGCCCAAGAACATCTACATCTTGACCTCTCTGAGAAGATGATCCAACCATTATCTTTGGTGATGATCAAGTGACTTTTCAATATTTTACCTTCAGCCCCTTTATCATTTATCAGAACAGTGATAATGACGATGCCCTAATGACTCAAGGGAAATTTAAACAACTCAATGCTAAGTTGGATGCAATTGTGGAGCCTCCGTTACTTCATCCAACTATGAGTTCATGTTGAAGTCACATAGAATAATGGTTAGATGCTCACCAAAGAAAATTCCAAAGTCCTTATTGAAGCTAAAAAGATTATCCAAGCATCCGAGTCAACCATTTCAGATGCGATCGCGAAAGTCGAAAGACTACATAATGAAGTGACACAGTTCATGGATGACTTACGAAAGTCCTCCGATGAAAATACCATGAGTGTTAATAAGGTTATTATGGTTCTTAGCTCCAATCTTCAAGTTGAAAAGGAAGCACTTTCTCGTGTCCGCTCCGAGATTAAGGTTGATAGTGCTAAACTAAATACCTCTATAGTGTCCGAGATTGAGAAACTTCATGCGGATCTAGCTATTGATAGCAATATCATGGATAAACTTGTTTAGAAGGCTGAGAAGGTTTAATTTCTTCACTCAAGTTAAACTACATAAACTGTAACATCCCAATATTCAAGACTAAAAATTTTCATTTTTAATTAAGTTATTATAAAACCAGTACTATAAAAGCATCCATAGTGCCATCCCATATCAAAACCAATGTGTCCATAATCAAGACATGTCATCATAAAACAACATCATAGTATAATCCCAAGGATCTCATGTGCAAAAATAATATTATGATGCGCTGCGATCAGGCCGGCTCCTTTCTTTTCGAAGGTGAATTACCTGAAACCAAAACTGAAAACTGTAAGCACGAAGCTTAGTGAGTTCCCCCATCATAGCACATACCATACACTACACATAATGGCTAGCATATCCATGTGCTGGCCTACGCTTTCGGTGTATTTCAACCGGTAACTGCCTAGCATATTAGGGTGTTGCTCTAGCCCTTCGGTCTCTTTCAACCGGTAACCGCCTAGCATATCTGGGTGCTGGCGTACCCCTTCAGTCTCTTTCAACCGGTAACGACGACTATTTTACCCCTAATAATACCATATAATTGTTGGGTTTTGAGCATTCTAACACTCCTAAGTGTACATGCAACCCTAAATACCTTGGATCTATGTTTTCTCTATTATACATGCAAATAAGAACTTCCAAGGTATTATCCTAATCTAGCATACAAAACAATAACTATAGCAAGATAGAATACATACCTCTTTGATGTAGAAAGTCTTCATGAAGCTTGAGTGCCTAGTGCCCCAAGTGTGACACCTCAAATGGAATCACAATCATCAAAACACTTGGAATGACTTGAGAGAATTCTACACTCATCAAAATCGGCTAGCCCTCTCTAGAATCATACTAGTACCAATTTTTGCCAAGAATAATATCTTTATATAGTGTTACAATTAGGGCAAACCCTAATTGTCATGACTTTCCATTTCCTTGGATCCATGGGTTCAAATACTCCATGGAGCATCCATGGACCATCCTATGGGTTTTAGCCCAACTTGATTATCCATGGAGCATTAGCCCACTATACAAGTATGGATGATTTACACAATCAACCCATATATTTAATTAGTCTTCTTTTGATCACTTAATTAATCCTAGATTAATTCTTGATCAATACTAATTAAATAATCTCATTATTCTTATTATTAATATACTAGAACTTATAATATATTAATAACCATAAGTGTCTTATTTCTCTCATCCAAGTGCATGATGGTATGCAACCCAAATGGACCATGCCGGGTCGGGTCAAGTCTTACCAAATATAGTTATGGACTTAGACATTAATCCAACAATAATACCCTAGTATATACGCATAAATCACAAACTGCATAGCATATCTGGGTGCTGGCCTACCTGTTCGGTCCTTTCGACCGGTTACGGGGACTATTTCATCCCTCTTACCGCAATCACATAATATCATAGCATACTAGCACATAAAACGTATCAAATAGTGGCATACCAGCCAATTATCACAAATACAATCATCTCTACTATAATCAGCTACTAGTGGGCCGACATTGGTGCCTTCGACCCACTTCTACGGGAAGGTAACTCACCTCGCACTGTAGAAGTCTCGCGGATAAACTTTAGCTGCTAGATGAGAAATTCCCGAACTATCAACATCAAAACAACACCCAATTAATAACTGGGTTCCAATACATAACCATAAGTCCATGCTTGGGGTAAAAAGACTACTCTACTCCAAACCTAGCTTGATCTTAGCCAAAGGCCCGAGCACACTCTGAAGGCCCAAAATCCAATCAATAAACCAAGGCCTAACATATGGCCTAATTTTACAAATTGGGCCCAAACCTCTACATGGTCTTACCTTTAGGCCCAACCATTTACTCTAGTCTAAACACTTGGCATTACGATGGTCCAATATCTCATAATCATCAAGGTCCAATTATGGCCCACCAATGGCCCAATTTTCTAAATTGGGTCCAAGCCTTTCTAATGGGCCTTATCCTAAAGCCCAATAATTTCCTTAGTCGATACACCTGTTCCCAATTGGCCCACGAAGGCCCACAACAACATAGTCCAGGAAGTGGACCAATAAGAACCCAATCCTAACTAGGGTTGTTCACATGAAATGACGATTAGGGTTGTTAGAACGTTGTTCTATCAGGATTGATTGATTCTAAGCATGCAAACAAATAAGTACATAAAAGTGAACATGAATATGGCTTGAATACGTTGAATGATTAATGCTTCAACACCTCAGAAGAGCTCGATTAAGAACTTCGACTGTAGAGGTGTTTAGGGTTACAAAACACAAGCGTAATTTATAATACGTCAATCATAATGCATACATGCATGCATATATATAGTCTAACCCTAAGAGTTAATCACGGATGGACAGGCCCAATCCGGATATAATACAAAAAGCCCAAGACGCAACACTATAAGCCCCAACAATCTCCTCCTTTGCGTCTTTGGGACCGAGACTTCAACTCTGTTTAGGAATCGAAGGCTTCTTCACCGTCTTGAATACTCTCGGAATGATAGCTAACAGATGGTACTAAAAGGTAATATACCACCAAAACATATCAGTAAATTTTTTCTTATCAGCAGCCGTGTTCTGCTTGCACCGATGTATCAAATTGATAATGTACTCCAAGCAGTCAGTAGAAAACATATGTTTATCTACCAGAGCAAACAAAAACTTGTGAGCGTCATCTTTTGTAAACATCACAGTCAAATGAGTTGAGTCAATTTGCCCTATCCTCATCTTGTTCACATCGCCTGGCTTTTGAGTAGGCTTGACTGTCGGCTTCTTGTTCATTACTCTCGCTATCTCCTGATCCATCGTTGGAACTTCATGGATATAGGAGCCCAACATTCTTTTTAAATTTTCTTGAATCGGCTCTTACTCCTTTGAATTCGTATTATTGAGAAGAATGTTGTATAGTAAGATCCAATCATGAGGATTGAGATTGGGAAGATCTGCTAAAGATATCATCGAAACAGAGTTTGCAGACCTTCATGTAATCTTGAAATGAACATTCACAAATTTGTCAGCGAGAGTTGGTTTCAATACCTTGACAGTTATAATTTTCTGCGCACTCCATGTGAGGTATTGAGGTTGGCCATACTTTAAGTAAAAGTCGATGAGCTCTCGGTCAACCTTTGGACTTGGAAAAGGAACCTCAACAGTTGAGTCAAAACAGTGAAATGTAAATGCCTTCCTTGTAATTGGTATATCAAACTGTGAGTCCCTGGAGTTGTCGCAGTCAAAAGAGGCAATCGGTTCTAACCAGTAGATACTCGGTGATTCAATTGCTTGACTGATCAACACCTCTCGAGTCCATTCAGGAAATAAAGCCTTCTTACACTACAAAATATCCTCCTTTTCTTTGTTGCGTCGCACTGTTTCCTCAGCCTCCTTTATGATTTTTAGATTGTCATCCAACTCTTTATCCCTCTTCTTTCGTTTAAGGGCATCGTCAATAGTTTCATCTGCATCACTATCACTGTCATTGACAATCTGTTTCGGCTTTTCTGTTGGACCAGAACCTAAAGCTACATTATCCTTTAGTTCTTTTGTTACATTTACTTTCTGAGATCCCTCTCCCCCTTTTTTTGGAGTAACGAAAGGCTCCGAAACACCTTTCATTTCATGAAGCATGGCAAGAGTAGGAAGCAATTTGCTAGTAAGATGATTGCGGATGGTAAGAGTGAGAATCGGATCATGAGCACCAAGTAGATTGGTCAGCATGTCCTTGACATCATTTGAACAACTGCAGAAAACAACTCTCTCAGTTTTTAACAAGGAAATTTCCTTCTCTGCTTTAGCAAGTTGGAGTTGCTGAACTGCAATTGTAGAGGCTTGTCGAGCTATCTCTTCTTTCAAAGCACTCTCTTTGGCAATGTCGGCATGCAGTGAGTCTAGTTTAGAGGATACCGAACTGATCAGAGAAGCGTTGTCAGCTTGGATAGAGGACCAAAATCATCAAACTTTTTTTTCTTCCTTCAGAGACTTTGAAAGAGATTCAACTGATTCACAAATTTTGGCAGCATTCGTATCAGCATGCCCTTTTAAAGAATCTAAAAATATATGTGTGGTGCGAATAACTTCAGTAACATCAGCAGATGCTTTCTTGCAAGTAGAAGTTGATTCCTTGATGGCATCAGTCGATTTATCCATTGCCTTTGTATATTGATCAATAGCCGTCTCCACAAAAGCTTTCAGAACAATCCCTCCATAAGCTTTAGTATCTGCAAGCAGCTTATCCAACTTTTCATGAATGCTCTCTAAATGTTGGCGGTTGATAGGGGCATCAGTGTCTTCATCAGACTGGAGCCGATAGGTACTAAAGTATGTAGAGTCTTACTCTTCATTGTCGCCTCCTAGAGTATCACTTGAGTCGGTTGAGTGGGTTGGAGAGAGAGTTTTAAAGATGACAGGGGGTTCGGTGCCAGTAAGTGTCCCCGTATCAGATACATTGACCCTTGCTATTTGTTCAGGAAGTGTAGTGGTAGTGACTGGGGTAATGATTGGAGTTGATTAGGGTGTTGTGGGAATGGAAACAAAATAAACTGGTGGTGGTGGTAAAGAGGTTTCTGTTGTGGAAGTGGGAACAACCGAAACTGGGACTTTCGGTGTCAGTGTGAAAGGTGTCTGTTTTTGTGATGGAGGTGTTTGTTTTGGTGATGGAGGTGTTTGTTTTGGTGATGGAGGTGTTTGGTTTGGTGATGGAGGTGGGGTTGGAATTTTAACTTCATTGGTTTGTGGAGATGATCGGGGTGGAGTATTACCTCTTGGAGATTCTTGACGAGATTCTGCTTCTTCATCATCATCATTATTGGAGTCTGGAGGAGTTGGACCCTTGGATTTTCATGCCATTCGTTTAATCTTCTTCGGCTTAGAAGAACTCTCTTTCTCCGACTTTCACTTCTTGGACTTAGAAGGCTTAGCGGTTTCTTGCTCGATTGTCTCCTTTTTTACATTTACCCTTTTCCCTCGGTTACTTGGCTTGTCAAGGGCATCCAAAGCAGCCTGTTGTTCACGAGAAAGAACTCTTGGCTCCGTGGGATTAAGTTTGCTATAGTCAGCCATCACATTACTCTATGTTGTAACATTCATGTACATGGTCTCCGGAATGGAACCATAGTGACGAAACTTGGTAGGGTCTGAGATGATGATCTTCTTCGTGTGAAAAGTTGTAATGGACACAATGAGAGTGTCCTTCCTCACCGGAACTTTCAGAGTATCGATGGCCCTTTGAGTAATGATAGTCCAAAACCTTCCACATAAAATTTCGGACTGACGAGTGGAAGTATTCAGGCTCTGCACAACCTGAGACCATTTGATAGACCCATAGTCCAGGTTTAGACCATTATACAGACCATAGAGAATGGTCAGGAAACCTTTGCTAGTGACATCTGATCCAGCACTTCGTTCCGCCAAGCCTTTGATTAGAAGAGTGAGAAGACCATTCCACTGTGATGGAAGACACGACTTCTTGACTTTGGCAATCGTTGTCAGTACATCGGTATAGCCCATTTCATACAACATTGAGAAGAGTTGTGTTGTGGTGATAAAGTCAGGGAAATCACCGAAGAATCCACGACAAGATGAAGTAAGGAATAAAACCTCCCTTTGGAAATAGAGGCCTTCTTGGAGTGGATTTGAAAATATATTCGTTCCTTGTTCTTGTCATAAGATGAAGAAGAATAAACTTGAGACAATAAAGACATTGGAACAGCCTCAAATTGGGTTAGGGCAACAACCAGCGGACAATACTTCAAACAGTCCACAACGTGTAACATATAGGAATCATACATGAATGTAGTGAGTTCAATTATCATGTTTTGATTTGTCTTGATGGTAAGAAAGGTAGATGAAGGAGTCTGATCTTGTGCAGAAGAAGAGGTCGCCATTGTTGAACAATTGAAGAGGATAAATAGTGGAAATCGCCGTTACAGTTTAAAAATCTTGATGCGGGTAGAAGACAAGGAATCGTACAAGCCCTTTATATACCGTTGCCAGGAGAGAGAAAATCGTGACGTATGTGACGTTATCTCTAAAAAGTGGTCTGAAAAAGCACGATTTGATAGGTTGGATGTTCCTAGGTATGCGTCAGCACGCGTGCGTATAGCGACCGTTCAAATTCACGTGCCCAAAAAAATTTCAACAATCTGTATTTGAAATAGAACGTCCCATCGGAACCTGAATTGCTCTGGATTCACTAGAGGACAAATTAACTCAAACATACCATCAACAAAATGGGGAAAATTAAAAAATTTCATGCATTAGAGTGACAAATGATAAAGTAATAAAGCAAATGTGTATGGGATGTGAGTGATGTCTGATTATCAGACGAAAAATAGGGGATTCCGGGCAAGAATCGCTTCCTTCGAAGTCAAGAGAGACTCGAAGTGCTTGTGTGGATTCCCGAGAATACGATCAAGTGCTTGTAAATAAACATTGAAAGGCTTCTTTTCATGACATAGTCTTAAGGTGGCTTATCTTCAACCGAACATCAATTCTCAAAATGAGACCGAGTGTTGGAAGAAGTACTTGTGAGACCGATGTGGTCTGTTGAACAAGTAGGCAGGTTAGATTTTGTGATGACAAAAGAGTGTATAGAAATCTCAAAAAAAATAAATTGGATCTTTATGGGAAGAATAGTCTTGGTTTTAGACATATTCATAAAAGACCTCGCAAAGAAAAGGGATTTCATGTGGTAACAAGTAAGATCTTGAATATAGAAATTCACCGTTAATTCATTATGGGTGTTGAATTTTGGGTTTCACTCAGCACGTGGTATACGTATCTAAGATCATAAACACAGATGTTGTGCAACCATAAACCTCAGTGGTAAGAACCGAGAGTCTCAAGGGTTACAATTGTGAACCGAGAGTAGACGGAGAATGATTTAAGGATGGTGAACAAAACAGAAAGTACCTTCTGCTATATAATAGGACAAAGCAGAGAAACTCTTAACTCATGTGAGAAGAGTAAGGTAGCTCTAGACCGAGTAAATAAGAATAGCCTGATTGGGAAGAAACGACATGTATTAATCGAATCATTAAGTCCTTGCTCTAGGTCGTAGAGGCTTGGGTCAACATGCAGAAGCATGCTTCTAGGGACCCTTGACGAGTTCATAAAATAAGCATCATACCTGTCCCACCTCCAACTTCTGTGATACTCGTATCTTTGTGACTGAATAGAGGCAAGAACAAACAAATATACCACACACAAAAAATATTTTTGAGAAATTGACCATTCTGAAAAATAATAAAAACAGAAAGAGAAAATATTTTTGGATTTTTAAAGTTTTCTGAAAAGGAGTAAAAACAGAAAAAGAAAAATACTTTTGGATTTTGAAGTTTTATGAAAAAGAATAAAAACAGAAAAAGAAAAATATTTTTGGATTTTGAAGTTTTCTAAAAAAGAATAAAAACAGAAAAAGAAAAATATTTTTGGATTTTGAAGTTTTCTGAAAAAGAATAAAAACAGAAAAAGAAAATGTTTAAATAAGCATTAAACAATTTAAAGACAAGAAAAGAAACATAAACAATATACAACCGAAACCTTATCTCAGTTGGAAGAAGCGAAATAAACCGAGCGGTCGGTGCATTTTGGTTCCCAAAAATTTGAGCCGAAATAGACCGAGCGGTCGGTGCATTTCAGTTCCCAAAAATTTAAGGAGTCGAAATAGACCAAGCGGTCGCTTCATTTCGCTTGTGTAATTTTTTAGTGATAAGAATGAGGATTCGGTACCGACTCTGCTTCCATCATACCCAGGCCTTGTAAGATTCTGTTAAAGAGTGCTTCAGGTAATGCCTTAGTGAATATGTCGGCCAGTTGATCACTAGATTGAACAAAATGTACTTCTACGTTCCCATCATCGACATGATCTTTAATGAAGTGGTACCTAAGTGCAATGTGCTTAGTCTTTGAGTGTTCTACCGGATGGTGACAAATCCTGATTGCACTTTCTGAGTCACAATAAAGAGGTATCTTCTTCATGCTTAACCCATAGTCTCTCAATTGACTTTCAATCCAGATTACTTGAGAAGTGCAAGAGGCTACAGCAATATACTCAGCTTCGGCTCTAGATAATGACACGCAAGTTTGCTTCTTGGACTGCCAGCTAACCAGTTTTCCATCAAGAAATTGGCATCCACATGTGGTGCTCTTTCTGTCCAGTCCACATCCTCCTAGATCAGCATCTGAATAGGGTTGAATGAAGAATCCAGTTCTTGCAAGATACCAGAGACCGAGAGATGAGGTTCACGTTAGGTAACGAAATATGTTCTTCACAGCAACCATGTCCGGTCTATTAGCCGTTAAATACATAAGTCCGGTCTACTAGTCGTAAAATACATAAGTGACCCTATCATTTGACGATATTGTGTTATGTCAACAACAGGTTTTTCCAGTGATGGTGTTAATTTAGTGCCAAACGCCATTGGAACCTTTAGTTTTGAGTCGCCCGTCATACCGAATTTCGTCGGTACGGTCTTTGTATAAGCCTCCTGGTTGATGAATATACCTTCTGTTCCCTGTCAAATGTTTAAACCAAGAAAAAAGTTAATTGGACCCATTGCGCTCATTTCAAATTTAGTCTCCATCAATTTTCTGAATTCAGCTGTTAAGCTAGGATTCGTAGAGCCGAAGATGATAATATCAACATAAATTTGAACGATCACTAGATGTTCGCCTTCATTCTTTCGGAAGAAGGTAGGGTCAACCGAACCTTGCTTAAATTTTGACTTTTTTAGAAAACGAGTTAAGGTTTCTTACCAGGCTCTCGGTGCTTGCTTTAATCCATAGACTGCTTTATCTAGCACATAGCAATGATTAGGGAATTTCTCGTTCACAAACCCAGGCGGTTGCTCAACGTAAACTGTTTCTTCTAATTCTCCATTCAAGAAGGCACATTTGACATCCATTTAGAAGACTTCGAAATTTTTATGAGCGGCATATGCCAAGAAGATCCTTACTGATTCCAACCTAGCTACTGGAGCGAAGGTTTCCTCATAATCTATCCCCTCTTCTTGACAATATCCTTTCACCACCAATCGAGCCTTGTTTCAAATGACATTCCCTTCTTTATCCAACTTATTTCTGAAGACCCACTTCAATCCAACTACAGACGCATCCTTTGGTGTAGCTATCAACCTCCAAACTCGGTTTCATTCAAACTCATGAAGCTCATCTTACATTGCCTGGACCCAATCTGAATGATCAAGTGCAACATTTATAGTTTTCAGTTCAATCTTTGAAACAAACGAGTTAAACATACATAATTCAACTTTAGAGAATAATGCAGTTTGTTTCACCTTTAATTGAGACCTAGTGAGAGCATTTTCAGAAGATTCACCAATTATTTGTTCTTTGGGATGGTCTCTGGTCCATTTCACTAATGGAGGATAATTTGGGTCATATGCTGGACCCAATTTTGCATTCACTTCTACTTCAGCTTTAGATATATCACCTTCGCCTTCGTCAGTTGTACTTTCGGTCTCTTTCTCCCCCTCGACTGGTGAAGTATAATCCGTGTCTGCACTCAAGGTTTCATTCTCTGTGGGAGTAGAATTCTCCCCCTCGGTTGTACTACCAATAGGTGGATTTTGAGCCGAACTATCCTCTTTTTCTGAGCCTTTTTGAGATGGAGACGAAATTGAATCCCCCCCTACGAAAGATGCTTTGTTTGTTTCTGATGCTGTTGAACTTTCCCCTTCAAATGGAGGATTACTCTTAGCAGTTGAAGGTTCATTTTCCATCTCTTTAGCAGCTTCATCGATGATTCTCTGAAGATTTTCAACTTTTTTTATCTGTGGCTTTAGCTTCTGAGGTTGCTGCCTTCTCTAGTTCATCAAACAGGTGCATGTATTCTTCAAACCAGTTGGCTATAGTAACCGAGACTTGTCCTGATTCTGGAAAAATGTCTCCCAGGTCACTTTCACTTCTTTGAACTTTCTTCATATAACTATCGTCGAAGGTGACATAATAGGTTTCTTCAATTCGTTTTGAGCGTTTATTCAACACTTTGTATGCTTTCGACGTTAGTGAGTAACCTAGAAAAATTCCTTCATCGGCATTGACATCAAACTTATTTCAGTTCTCTTTCGAGTTGAAAATGAAACACCTTAAACCGAATATGTGGAAAAACTTGACATTCGACTTTCGGTTGTTCAGGATCTCATATGGAGTAATTTAGAATCTCTTGTTCAGTAAGGACCGATTTTGAGTATAGCACGTAGTTGCAACAGCATCAACCCAGAAGTATAATGGAAGTGAAGCGAAACTGAGCATCGTTTTGGCTACTTCACAAAAAGAACGGTTTTGTCTTTCAACAATCCCATTCTGTTGTGGTGTATAAGGGGCCAAAAAATTATGAGTAATTCCCTTGTCAGCCAGAAAGCTATCAAAATCATTATTCTTGAATTCCAAATCATTATGAATGTTTTCAGCTTGGGAGTTGCATCTGATTTCTGTTTAAGAAAGAAAACCCAGGTGAAGCGTGAAAAGTCATCTACAATCACAAGAATATACTTACTTCCACCAAATCTTTCAACAGCCGAAGGTCCACATAAGTCGATGTGCAAGAGTTCAAGAGCTTGAATTATCTTCGTGTTGATTCTTGTAGGGTGGCTCTTTCTGCTTTGTTTCCCCATTTCACTCATCGCACACAGATGGTCCTTGTCGAACTTGAGAAGAGGAATTCCACGAACATGATCACCAAGCACCAACTTATTAATGTCTTTAAAGTTCAGGTGCGATAGTTGTCTATGCCACAACCAGCTATCATCTGTATTTGCCTTTGTCAGCAAACATATTGCTGGTTTTCCTCGTATGGGATTGAGATTTAAAGGATACATCTCTCCCTTACGTTCAGATCTCAACAGAACCTTCTTGGATTGTTTCTCGATTATCTCAGAGCCCTCATCATCGAATGATACTTTTTGACCTGTGCCCACAACTAATTATGATACACTAATTAGGTTGTGCTGCAAACCTTCTACATAAGCCACTTTCCGAATCGTGAAGTCACCATTTGTTATCATGCCATATCCTTTGATTGTACCATATGAGTTATTTCCATATTTCACACAACCACCATTTTTCAGTGATCGAAATTCCCTTAGTTCTTCCTTCCTTCCTGTCATGTGACGCGTGCAGCCACTGTCTATATACCATTCTTCGTTGAACTGCTCGTCACTCATTACCTGCAAACTCAAGCAGATTTAGGAACCCAAAGTCGCTTGGGTCCTTGTGAGTTTTCACAGAAAAAGGAATTGCAGTAGAAATATCAACTAAGTAAGTTCTTTTTACTAAATTAGTTTGATCTTTTCTTCTAATTGTATATACCTTAATTTTGGTTTTATCTTGTTTAAATTTGAATTCGTTGGTTAGTTTGGTTGATGGCCTTTGACACCTAGGATTAGCTGATGATTGCTTATTATGGCTCCTAGTATCAGAAGTTAGCTTTTTCTTTTCCTTTGAAATTTGCTTTGCTTTGAGGTTTGTTGTAACCGAAATTTGACTGAGGACCGAAACTGGGTTTAAAACTAGTAGGGGGACCAAAACTCGACATAGGACCGAAACTCGTCTGCGGAACGAAAGTGGACTCTTGGTTTTGAGTGACATTCAGACCGAAACATGACATTCGGTTCTTAGACTTGGAATAGTAAGAACTTGGGCTGAAATTTTCCTTTACTTTTTCCTTTCCCTTGTCCTTTGAGATCTTCTTGGGAGGAACATAGTTGGTATTTTGTGAATTCCAGTAACTCTTTCGCTCATTCAGATTCTTTGCATATCTTTGATTTCTTAAGCGTTTTTGCTCAGCCAGTTCCTTCTGTGATTTGTGCATATTGAAGCTTTCCTTTTCTTCTCTTTTTGAGTTTCGGTTGTTTTGACTCGAGCTCTCGGTTCTTCTTTCGGTTCTACATGAATTTCTTTTTTTCCACTCGTGCTTGGTTTGTCAAAACTTGAGGGTTTATTTATGGGTTCAGCTACGTATCTTCTTTTAACTCTCCAAGAAGTCTGCTCAGATAAGCCTACAGTTTCGTCTGCATTATCTATGAAAACAGACCAGAAGAAATCTTCGCACCCTTCTGCATTGTCTTTTTCCAACAAGACTCTTAGTTCTGCTGTTTGTCTAGGAGTAACTCCTTTAGCTGCATATACCTGATTCGGCACAGTTTGAACCTTTTGATAAACCACAGCTTTTTCCTTGAGCTTCTTTTCCTTATCCTTTGCTAGACGAGCAAATTCAACCGAATTTTCTGAGATTAATGGTTTCTCGTTCTCAGTTACGCTCTTCGTAAACTCAGAGCAATCAACTACATCTTCTACAGATATCTCACTCATCTTATCAAATTCAGACGTGTTATCTAAGTCTATTTTATTTTCAGAAGCTAGTTTGGCATTAGATTGGTCAAATGAGTGAATAGTGTCCGACTTAATTTTCAACTTATCATTTTCATCTAAAATGTCTTTTAACATACACTTGTGTTCCTTTGAGTCAATGAAGGTTTCTATTTTGTCCAGACCAATTTTGTATGACATGGACGTCACTTCTGATGATACTTCTAATTCACATTCTGCTATTACCTCGTCTTCCTTAAATTCAAGAAATGGCAAAACCATCTTATGAATTTTCTTTCCTATCTCACAACTTAAATGCAATTGACCTATATTAGTGTATACACACTTAGCAATTAAACAAAAAACATTTCTCTGTTTCAAAATTTTCAAATTGGCTTTTTGAAAATAAAAACTTTCATCCCTAGGTTTAACTAATTCCGCCTCCTTCAACTTGATCCACATCCTTCTCTCCTCACTCTTTGAAGACACCCTGTTGAGTTGGTCAGTTACGTTAGAATTCGCTAAGCGAGTTTGCGTGAGACTACCACTTAAGTTAGAAAATTTAAATTTTAATTCATTTAATTCTTCTTCATAATTTGTTAATGGAACTTTAGGTGGCTCAAGGATGTTTTGTACCATTTTGATCAAACGATCGCAGTCGTTGATCTGCTCACTGTCTGGCTTTGCTGCGAAGCATTTGTTTTCAGTCAGGTTCGGTTCTTCATTTTCAGTTTCGGTTGATGATCCAGCAGAGAGCATCAAACACTTCCCATCCGAACCTGCTTCCTTTGCAACATAAGCCCTTCCATGAGTGGGCTTTCTTACATCTTCATCCTCAGAGTCGATTGACCAGAATTCCATGCCACCAAACTCATCTTCATCAGCATTTTCCTGCACAATCAAAGCATTCATTGTACCTTTTGCATTGTTAGTTGTTTTCTTGTTCTTGATCTCTTCCAGTTTGAGCATGTAATACGCCTCATCATCTTCCCCGTCTCTTTTCTCAGCCAATTTCCTTAGCATCCAATCCTTGGCAAAGTGGTTCTTGCCGTGGCAGTAATTGCAGTCGTATCCAGAGTCTCCTGCAAGTTTTCTCTCCTTCTTGTCTTCATTCTTTTGAGAGGTGATCTTCGCTTCATCCTTCGCCTTCTTAGAGCTATAACTTCCCTGCTAGTTTCTGTTCTTGTTGACATGAAATTTTCTTCTTGCAAACTTCTTTGGATTGGTGACCATCATAGCATACTCTTCGCTTGTAAGGTCATACTCAGACACATTTGACTCTTCTTCTTCTTTTGCAACACTTTTTCCTTTTGAGATAAGGGCCAGTGATCCCATACTAGAAACCACTTTCTCTTCTTTGGTTACTTCACTTTCATGGGACTTAAGGATTCCCACAAGTTTTGCAAGTGAGTAAGACTTGAACTGCTCATTTGATTTTAAAGTAGAGACCACAGCCATCCATTCAGGTCTTAGTCCGTTCATGAAAGTCACCTTCTGCTCAATCAACTTTCTTTCTATTCCATGGTTGATCATCCTACTTAGAGGATGATTGAACCGATCGAACATTTGTATGAGTTTCTCCTCTGGTTTCTGTACGGAAGCTCAAAATTCTGACAGCACCAAGGTTTGAGTTGAGTGTTCCAGATCTTCATCAGTTAAATAGAGTTCTTTCAACCTATCCCATATTTCTTTAGCCATCGTGCATGAACCAACTAACCGAAAAGTGTCAGATTGAAAGGCGAATCTTATCATTCGCATGGCTTTCACGTTACACATCAACTTGTCTTTCTCATCCTGTGGCATCTTCTGCTCATCTACCACTAGCTTGTTATACTCATGTTGAGTCTTGACTGTTGTGTTCGTTCCCGAATGAACAAACGGTCCAAGAGTGATGGTTTCCCAGATGAGATAGCCACTATCTTCAGAACCGATCATGTAGTCTTCAAAATGAAGCGCCCATACTTCATAGTCTTGAGTGTAGAGTACGGGTATCCTGCTTGTAGATCCAATGCTTTTTGAGATGTTGATGGTATTTGTTTGCGAATCTTCGTGAGACATAGTGAGCTTTTAGAATCAAACCTGTAAACTTGAGACCAGGGTTTTATCTAAAACAAAGTTTCCGTCGAAACAAAGAAGACAACTTGTTATTTATACGATAAAAGCGGAAACCCTAAAGAATTTTGAATACAGAAGGAATGTGTATTGATCACACAGTCTCCTGCTCTGATACCAATTGTTAGAACATTGTTCTATCAGGATCGATTGATTCTAAGCATGCAAACAAATAAGTACGTAAAAGTGAACACAAATATGGCTTGAATACATTGAATGATTAAAGCTTCCACACACTAGAAGAGCTCGATTAAAAACTTCAACTGTAGAGGTGTTTAGGGTTACAAAACACACGTGTAATTAATAATACGTCGATCATAATGCATACATGCATGCATATATATAGTCTAACCCAAAGAGTTAATCACTGATTGACAGGCCCAATACAGATATAATACAAAAAGCCCAAGACACAACACTATAAGCCCCAACAAGGGTTAAGTGTTCTTACTTAACCCGTTAAGGACTTAATCCATTAACTCCATCATCCCACTAGGCCATACTTATAATGTAATCGAGCATAAGTCATAACGTCAATCCAATGGTCCAAAATGCGGGTCACGAAAATACAAAAAATAATATATCCAAAAGTAGGGTTTTCTAAACCCTAATTAGGGTTTCTAACCCAATCGTGTGCCAATTAATCCAATGGTTAGGTTTTTAAGTCAATTAGGGTTTCATTAGGCCGCCCACCACCCACTACCACCTCAGGCGGTGGTAGTCAAGGGCGGCTCACGGCAACAGCCACCACCTCATGGTGGTGGTTATGATTCTAATCCAAATCATGTCCAAGCATCTAAAATATCAATCCAATCTCACAATGCACACTGCCATCCAACACGGCGGCTGGTGATGGAGGAAGGCGGTAGCCACCACCTTACGGTGGTGGTTGTGGGTTTCTTCGGATTTTTTGGCCATACAAATACTTTATATAAAATATATCCAAAAGAAATTCACACACATTATAACACACACACACACTCAGTCACCCTGGTAGCGATAGGTAGTGGTTGGTGTTGATAGCCACCACCTCATGGTGGTGGTGATGGATTTTCATGCAATATTCGACCAAGAAAACGATACATATGACACACAAACTAACAGCAGAAGCACATACAAACACATCTTTTCCTGGAACAGGAACACAACCACCGACCTGGTGGTGTACGGTGATGGAAGTGGCATGAATGGCGATAACAACAGCGGTTAACGGAGGCAACCACCATGGTTGGCAGCCATGGTGTTTTTTCTTGAGTTTTTCTGTCCAGCGAGCTCCCACATACACTTCATGCTGAAGCAGCAACACACAAACACGAGCTATAACATGAAAAGCACACCCGGCGGAGCTATCCTTAAAATGACGACGACAGCCAACACTCAGCAGAAGGCCACCGTAGGGACCGAAGGCAGTGTCGGACGCTAGTAACTACAATCGAAGAAGAAACGGGAGGAGGAGTGGTCGTGGCGGAGCGAGGTTAACGTCTTCTCCGATGTTCAACAACAACATCCATGACTCATGGTTCTGGCCATTGAGTTGGTGGTAATATTGCCCACGTCGCTGTTGGCAGTCCCTCTGGTGGCTGGCTTCAATACTTTCCGGCTTCACAAGCGAAGAGGCGGCGGCCGGTGGTGGGGGACATAAGGTTGGCGGCTGGACGATACCACTAGGGTTACGGTTACTAGACAAAGGTGACAGGTTATATGCCCGATTACTTTGTAACTTGCCACATATTTACAATTCACTCTGGTGGCTGGCTTCAATAGTTTTCGGCTTCACAGGCGAAGAGGCAGCGACCGGTGGTAGGGGACATATGGTTGGCGGCTGGACGATACCACTAGGGTTCGGGTTACTGGACAAGGGTGACGGGTTATATGCCCGATTACTTTGTAACTTCCCTTATATTTACAATTCTAGCCCCTCCATCTCAATTCCTTTAAACATTAATTCAATATTTACCAAACAACCCCTTCTTTAGAAAATATTTCACATTCCAGACCACAATGTTACAATATAGACCTCAAATTCCTGGAATTGTATCATTTAAGTCCCTTGGCTAACATTGATCAATTAATTTGGATTCATGGCTAAATAAAAAAAATAAAAAAAATGCATCTTGGGGTTTTAGGGCTTATAATTTATTTACTGATTTATTTAATTTCAAACGGAACGTTACACCAACAAGCGTCTTGACGATTTGGAATCCAAGAAGATTGTCAACAAGCGAAGAGACGGCGGCCGGTGGTGTGGGACATAAGGTTGGCGGCTGGACGATACCACTAGGGTTACGGTTACTAGACAAGGGTGACGGGTTATATGCCCGGTTACTTTGTAACTTGCCATATATTTACAATTCACTCTGGTGGCTGGATTCAATAGTTTCCGGCTTCATAGGCGAAGAGGCAGCGGCCGATGGTGGGGGACATATGGTTGGCGGCTAGACAATACCACTAGGGTTTGGGTTACTGGACAAGGGTGACGGCTTATATGCCCGGTTACTTTGTAACTTCCCACATATTTACAATTCTAGACCCTCCATCTCTATTCTTTTCAACATTAATTCAATATTTACCAAACAACCCCTTCTTTAGAAAATATTTCACATTCCAGACCCCAATGTTACAATGTAGACCTCAAATTCCTAGAACTGTATCATTTAAATCCCTTGGCTAACATTGACCAATTAATTTGGATTCATGGCTAAATATAAAATAAAATATAAAATACATCTTGGGGTTTTAGCGCTTATAATTTATTTACTAATTTATTTAATTTCAAACGGAACGTTACACCAACAAGCGTCTTGACGATTTGGAATCCGAGAAGATTGTCATCAAGAGCTGCATTTCGGATGTAAATCAATATTTTCAATGACTTTTTGAGACATGTGATTCACTTCCCGCTCTATTGGTTCGACAACATCTTGCCGACAAACTAAAACTGTTATTTCAATGCTCAACAAGATAGAGGGTGTTTCAAATTTTGATGTTCTTCTGAATCAAGGGGGAGATAATGCAAATAAAGAAGAAACCTCAAGGAACAACCCCAACCAAAGCAAAAGACCGATGAGCATCATGAACAAAAACCAATGGTTGACGAGAACGATAATGAAGCTTATGGGTTGTTGATGAAGAAGAATAAGATGAATAAGTATTCTCCGAAGGTGAAAAGCTGATATGAAAGAAGCTTGATGTTGAACTTGATAATCTTTTGAGATTTCACAAAGAGTTAGAAGCGAAGGACGTTGAAGCTGAGATTGCAAAAGTCACATTGCAAATCAGAAGTCCCTCTTTCTCCCATGGAATCTTAAAAGGATAAAAAAAGGAGGAGACTGATGAACCAAGCACAAATTGGTTAGAGCCTTCAGTTTCCTTTGAGCTAGAAAACACTGCAAAACCACAACTTGACTTCCCAATTACTCCTAGGGAATTTTTATTTAGGTGTTTTGAGAAGATTGCGAAAGCTGCCCTTTCAGAGTCTGATGTTAATCAAATACTCTTCTCTTTCTATCTCAAATATGGAAAGCCTCAATTCCATACTTGGAGTTCACAAAAGATTGTGGCAGTGAAGGTGTATGTTCCCTTTCTAACCGAGAACTTCAGCAACATCAAATTCAAAGGATTCATTGGAACAAATTGTACTTAATTTGAATTCACTCTTGCTGTTCTACCTTGCATGGATCCTTATGATTAGATTTCCTTATTTCAAATTTTATCCAGACAAACAAAAGTATAAGCCCATCATAACTCATCTGAAGAGAATGCGGATTTGCTACATTCAAGAGTTTGCAAAATTGGATGTAGAAATTGCAGTTGTGCTGAAAAAGAAACCAATTCTGCAACCAAAAGAAGAATTAATGGATCTAAATAACATGAAGCTGGGAAAAATTAGAAAAGAGAATTAGAGTGTGGTATACCAGAGAAAAACTGATCAGAAAGTTGAAAGATGTGAATTCTTTTTGCTAGATAAGAACTTACCTTCAACATCTTCTCTAAACTACATTATGGAATTTACTGAAGCGTTCAAACTGAATGACGCTGTTGATCAGAAATGATTTTCCGACATGATAAAATGGTACATTGTTGTTCGCAACACACTTCTGAATATGATGCCGAAGTTATACAACGTTCAGAAAAGGCAACAATGAAGAATCTCCCTTGCATTTTGACACAAAGGTGGAGATTGTTGGGTCATTAAAGTGTTGTGTCAAATGTTTTATAGTCTCATTTATTCTGGTTTAGGCCTGTCCATCTGTGATTGTTGCTTTCTAGAGTTAGACTATAAATAGTATGTAACATTAGGGTTTATCGATTGTATTGCCCTACCTAGCTCTCACAGAGAAGTTCTCGCTGAACTCTTCTAGAGCTTTGTTAATCTAAGCATTCCACACATCTTTGATCATTGTTCTTTTTATTTGATTCCCTATTTTTTTTAGAATCTATCAATTTAAATTTTATTGTTTCTACATGATCCCCAATGTTGTCACAAAGGCTGTGGCCTTTGAGATGCTTAGTGAATCTTAAGGGTTTCAACCCATATTTTGGGTTTTCAAGAATTACTTTTGCTTTTCGACTTCCAATGACAAATACACTTTTTACTTTCTATTCTTGTGTTAGGGATCCTTTATTGAATACAAAATTTACTTAAAATATACTTCCAAATCATTCTTGAAGATCTCCCTAAGGATGTCCAATCCGAAGCGAGAATGAGCACCGAGTGGCATCGTGAAGAAAAAATTCTTGAGTTCGTTATTGTAAAAAATGGTGAGTTCTCTCCATCCTTAGGTGATTTTTACATTCTTTGTGTCATATATTCTTCCTCCCCCCCCCCCCCCCCTCTTTTCTTTATAGCGATTAGAGAGATATAGAAGTCCTTACTATTTGTTGTTGGATTCACAAGGGTTGAGAGTGTTCTGAGCTTTGTGGAAGTTTTAGGGAAGAATTTCAATGTAGATTTTTAGTTTGGTGAGGCTGATTTGGTTGAGTCTCTCCCTCTTCCTAGCCGTATGCTGCCTAGGGCTATTTCCATTACAAGGTTTCTGAACCATGTTGTGGATCCTACTAACAATCCTTCTGGTGTCCTTTTTAATGTTCCTGTAACTGGTTTATCTAAGCATGACAAATCAAATGTTTTTGAGTCTGTGGAGGATAGTAACGATGGGATCCTTTCTATAATCGGGGACCACTTGGTTAAGAGGGAGGCTCATTTGGACGCTTCTAATTTTGTTGGGGGTGGCGCTGGAGTGCCTATTGCTGGTCGTATAAAAAAGAGAAAACTTGTTGCAAATTTTCTTACTAACTTCTTTTGGGTCATATTTAAATGGTTTATGATGGGTTTATAGTCTATTATTGGACTTGGGCTTAGAAATAGTGGGCTTATGGTGTTTTCGGTTATGGGGACCGAAATCACTATGGTGATTTTGGTCAGCTTGGGCTTGGGCCTGTTAAGGCTTTGTAGTAGGTTTATATAAATAGATATTCAACCGTTTAGGTGTTCTAGTTGGTTATTATTATTATGGTATTCGGCTGTTAAGAGTTTCTTAGTTTGGTTGATATCTTACTGAGCTTAGTTTGGTTGATTTAATCTAATAAATCGTGTGCACTAAGAGTTATTTGTGTATTCTTGAATCACTATCGGATTTAGATTCCACATTCTCTAGATAGTTTGGTTGATATCTTATTGAGCTAAGTGTTTTAGGATTAACAATTGGTATCAGAGCTTTGAATAGGTATCAATCAATTCATGGACTTTGGGGACTAATTTTTAGCTTTTTTGAGATCATTAGTTTAATCGAAAATTGATAAGTTTCGATTTAAATTTATAAAATTGTTTTTCGTACATCGATTAATTGTTCTTGCGATTCTTAGTATTCATCGTGTTCTTTGTGGATTCATACAAATTTTTTTTGGATTTATTGGGATGTTTATCAATTAAAATCATGAAATTTAAGGGCTTTTGGTGACTTCCAGAAAAGAAAGCTAGGTTTTTTGTACTAAAATCTTAAGGGTTTTCGGTGGGTCTTGGTCAAAGTTGAAGGTTTTCAATCAATATTTTCACCGAAATCTATAAAAGAAATAAGCGTTTTTCGGTTTTCGTTCTCGTCCGAAATCAATAGTTCTCGGTCAGCATTTTTCTTGTTCTCGGTTAACATTTTTTGGAGTTTTCGGTCAACTCACCTGTTTACTTTCCTTTTTTTGGGTCAACTTTTGATTTTTGGGTGTTCTTGGTTTTGTTTATTAAAATGGAATCGCAGTACAATAGTTTAGTGCATCAGGATCTGGATTCTATTATGGGAATTGCCACTCGAATTCCTCGTCTTTTGTCCGCTGCTGGGTTCCTGGAATGGAAATTCAGAATTGTGAAGTACATTAAAATGAAGGATGCTATGATATGGAGGAAGATTTTTAGAGGTCCAGTCAGGATTACAACAACTTTGGATGATGAAGCTAAAATTGTTGTTTATAATGTTGGATTAGGTGTCTAAGCCCATAATTATAATTGGGATGTACTTGCCCCGATTGTAGCATGGTCCTTTTGGGTTTCCTTCATTAGTGCAATTTGATAGGATGGAATTTTGAGAATAAGGTTATTTGTGATTTATCAATATATTATAAGTATAATATATTAATTAAGAAATCATATTATTTAATTAGTATTGATGAAGAATTAATTTGGAATTAATTTTGTGATCAAAAGAGACTAATTAAATATATGGGGATTGATTGTGTAAATCAATGATTCTTATAGTGTGGGCCAATGATCCATGGTTATTTAGGATAGGCTAAACAAATGAGATAATCCATGGATAGTCCATGGAGGTTTAACCCATGGAGCCTAAGAATGTGAAAGGTCATGGTGCATTAGGGTATGCATGAATGTAACCCTAGAATTTGCAACACTATAAAAGGAACCCCTCATGGCGAAAATCGTCTACCCCATTATTTCTAAGAGAGTGATATTGATTTTGTGCTTAGTAACTGATTCTCTCAAGCCTCCTCTTGCATTTGGTGTTTACGAACCATTAGAGGCATCACACTTGACTTGCTCAAGCTTTCAAAGTTTAAGAACTCCACCCTACATATAAGAGGTAATCATCTAAACTAGTTTTTATGTTATATAGCTTCAATTGTATGCTAGTTAGGGTGTATGCTTTGCAAAATTAAAAATGCATGTATAATTAGAGAAAACATAGATCCAAAAATAAAAATGCATGTATAATTAGACAAAACATAGATAAAGGTTGACTTTGTGTCTTGGATAAAGTTGATCTCAAACCTTTATTCCAATCTTGGCGGTTTGAAAGATCTTTATTTTGATCTCAAAGACAAATTACTTGGAAAATTTGGTGATGAGTTCAAGACTTCAGGTTCTGATGATGGAAAAGCTTCAGAGACATATTAAAGAGTCGTGGTTTGTCCTGCCCTAGATTCTAACCTTGATAAATTTCTGTCTTCTGGCCCTGTCACAACTGAAGAAAGAAAGGAGAAGCAAAGAAAAGTTGATAAGCTGAGGAAAGACAAAATGCTTCTGATGAAAAACATTGATCAGAACGCACCTGGTGATCACCCAAAGATGTTTATAATGTAATTGAAAAGAGAAAATTTGCTGACACATATGGTGATCATTTTGGAATTCTTATGTGGGGATATGAAGCTGATAAGAAGATGTGGATTGTAAAGCGAAAGAGTGGAAAAATTGAGTACTATGCGAAGAAGATTGAATTTGTGTCTTGGAAAAAAGTTGATCTTACAGAGCTGGTCCACGTACCGTTCCACAATCCAATAAATAACCTCATGTCATGGGCGTTTAAGACGTTCTTGGTGTACCAGATGATTTCAACTAATAAATTGTGTGCATCAAGAGTTATTTGTGTGTTCTAGAGTCACTATCTGAGTTATATTCCACATTCTGTAGATAGTTTGATTGATATCGTATTGATCTAAGTGTTTTGGGTCTTATAATCAATATCTGAGTAGAACTTTGAAGGCTTGAAAACAGCGTCATCATTCATTAAAAAGGCCAAGGATGTCATTGATCCCCACACCAACAAGAAGACGGTGAATGTTTAGTGGCCGTCTACAATTAAAGCCAAAAAGATCCCTATCACTCAACGTGTACCTAATGGCTCTTTTAGTTATTTACTATATTGGGTATATGATGAGGCTATAGTGACTGTCGTATTCAAGTTGAAAAGGGATCAAATTCATCTTGGTGATCCTAAGGATTTGCTAAAATTTGGCGATTATGACATTCATACTTTATCACAACATTAGCCTATGGTGGAAAATGAAATGTTTGAAGCTGCTGCAAAGGCTTTTACCAGCATGATAGCGGCAATCATTGATAAGAGGTTGTGGGCAGGAGCATTGGCTGATTCTGATGTTCATCTTGTGGAGAAGCCGTAAAGTCACCGAATAGTAAACAAAAGGAGGAGATTATTGGGTCATAATTTAATGGTTCATGGTAGGTTTCTCATTTATTATTGTACTTGGGCTTAGGAATGTTTATTGTAATCACATAGTAATTTCAGTCAGCTTGGGCGTGGGCCTGTTAAGGCTTTGTACTTGGTTTGTATAAATAACTTTTCAGCCATTTTGGAGTTCTAGCTATTCATCATTATTGTATTCAGCTGTGAAGAAATTATTGGTGTACCAGATAATTTCAAGTAGCAAATCGTGTGCATTAAGAGTTATTTGTGAGTTCTTGAATCACTATATGATTTATATTCCACATCCTTTAGATAGTATGATTGATATTGTATTGATCTAAGTGTTTGGGGACTTATAATTAGGTTTTAAGATATGTCCTTAGGGTGAATTTTTAGCCCTATTTATGTTTTACAGCAATGCCATGGCATGGAAATAGACTTGCCACACCGTGGGTGTTGGAGTCTACACGTCCATGAAGCTTTCAGATTTCGCCACTCTGTGGAAATGGCTTTGCCACGACGTGAGAAATAGGAATTAGAATTTGGTGTAAAAATTATAGTCGTTTGAAATTTTGTGTAATTTCTGGAACACTTTGAATCTTGTCAATCAAAGTTACGAGTCATGAGATATGGGAAAAACAATGAAGAGAGGTCAAGCTGCCATCAACATCCTTTTTGCTTCCTTTTCATCTCCTTTATCCTCCTTTTACATTTCGACTCCGATTTTAACTATAATTTAACATTTCAAAGCATATTAAGTATCATATATCTTAAAATTTCACATTTTTACTCAAATATATTAAGATAATGGCTTAAAATCCATAGTTAAATAATGCATAAATTCACACCCCTAGCCAAGAATATCCTTTCCTTTACCTCCAATATTGTCTAAACAAGTAATCTTCACTACACTACTGGTACCCGGTTCATTATTAGACTCATAAATATAAAGCTTCCTAAAACCCTCCACAACCAGCTCACCTAAGTGCAACAAGATCGTATAGCCACAAGAAATGAAATTATTAATGATTTCCACGACTCCCCCACTCTGGATGTAAGTAGAACTGGCAGTACCCATGTCAAACGTCCCAAAAACAATTTCCATCCTGAAACCTTCACCCCTAAACTCCTCACCAGTAGTTGCTCTTAACCCACCCTATACCATGCAAAAACACTGCAAGTTCAATAACCTTGTCCACCATCCTAACCACACCTTCCTTCAACAACCAACCAAGGTCCCCCTCCAATCGAGCGTTAGTTTCTTTCAATTTAGCAATCAGTTTCTCCTAATCGACCAACAACCTCTTAATACTCTTAACACATATATTCAAAGCTTCATCTATCTGGGTAGCCCCATCAAGCTTAGATTCCAAATCTACCAGTCGTTCCTCCACTACTACCTTTTTAGATGCAAGCAGTCCCAACTATTGATCAAAAGTCTTTGCACTCTTCTCCAAAGAGAAAAGATGGTACTACAAATCTTTTTTCTTGGCACATAAATCAACATTAACACCCTTCAATCAGTAGAAATGTCCCAATCTGACAGATAGAAAATCGGCAGCCTAGGTGCAAACATCTAAAGACTCCATCTCAGCGATGGACCCGTCGAGAAAAGCCTGACGGGCAAATTCTAAAGAATTCTCCCTCACACACAAGAGGGAATTGGTAGTTAAATTCCACCATGGAGAAAACGCATTAGAATGAGTATTACCTCCATGAAAAACATGATAACTACCTTGAAAAGTTGGGGCCCCAGAGCTAAAGGCAACCTTCTAAGGCTTTAGATCCAACTCACCGACAACATTATCAGAATGAGAAACTCTATCAATGACAGGACGATCGATCGCCTTAATAGTCCATTCAGACTATTGAACATCATCAGAGATACAACTAACAAAAGTATAGGCCAAAGTTGCTATTTGGCTTATCTCGTCCGACACATTGTTAGCGCTACAAAGGAAACAAAAGTATGGTCCAAAGGCTAATGTTGCTATTTCGCTTATCTTGTCAGAGATACAACTAACAAAACTTAGCGTCATCATCAAAGATACAACTAACAAAAGTATAGTCCACTGACAGGACGATCAACCTTTATCCAGTCCATTGTTAGCACTACAAAGGCTAATTTTGCTATTTGGCTTATCGCGTCCAACCCACCCTTTCTTCTAGAGATGCAGCCAACCAAAGTATGGGCCAAAAATCTCCAGTAAGGGGGAAGTAGCTTCTTGACTGTTGGAGGAAAAATTCCTTCATAATTCATCTTCTTTAATACTTTTGTAATCATGGAGCAGAGAGTTCTGTTGGGAAAGCAGGCTAATCTACGAATTGAAGCACTTACCGAATGACTTGCTCTGTAATAATAATCTGATTTCCTTTCACAGAGGATTCATTAGCACCAACACCATCCACTTCTGCATAGTTGAAAGATGCATTCCTCCAGAAATGATTAATCAAGTCCTTGCGTATGACTGGATTGACACATAGAGCTTTGGAAATTCTACAAGTGTTCAAACCCACGATCATAGATTTGAATTCATTATGTGCGGTACGTGGATCCAAGAGATATGCATCGATATTGTGAGAATCAAGAAACTTCAACAGATCTGCCATTTATCTGGACCAAACGAGCCAAGTGAGAACAATAAAAATAAAAATAAAAATTTTATTTTCTAAAAAATTCAAATTTTGGTAAAAAATATGTTAATTTCGGTTAAAATCAAGTGATTCGGTCAAAACACAATGATTTTGGTCAAACATGAGATTTTGGTCAAATAAGACGTTTTTGGTCAGATTAAGATGTTTTCGGTTGGACCCGGGTCAAACCGAAAACCCGATGTTTTGAATTTTTGAAACCCTCAAGAATTTCTCTAGAAAACCCTTTGAACACCTGCATAAATTCCAAGAAATGACATAAAAAACTGAAGCATGCTATTCAAAATCCACATAGCTAGTCAAAATTGCAAAGAATCAAAGAAAATTTTTGGAGATTTGAACCCAGAATGAAGATGAACAGATGAACAGTGAGCAGAAGAGGTTTTCGTTTAGGTTTTGAGACAAAAGGAGATGATTTTGGCGGTGGTAATGAAATTGAGAAAGAAAACCCCCATTAAACCCTAAAACGAGTTCTCAGCCCTTGAGCCACCGACTTCGGTGGGCCCCAAAAGAAGATCCATTTAACAAAACATTTATAATTGAATTCGATAATTCATTTCTTAGATTAAAAATGGAAATAAAATAAAACTAAACTTTAAAATTTGAAAATGAATGCAAATTAATGTAAAATACATGTTTTGAAATCCTGTTTTGTAATGAATAATATTACGAATTATTATGTGAATTTGAGTATTTGAGTTCTAACAGATGGTTTTTACTAGAAGTGAAGTAAAACTTTGTTTATAATCACTCAGAAAATATTGGAAGTCTTATGAGATTCCAATTAAAAGACAAATAGTGAAATTTAGCAAAAATATAAAATTTGAAATAAGTAAAATTTTATAATTTAAATTCGTAAAGAATCTCGTTAGAAAAGTTTAGGCGAAAACCTCGTCGAAATCCGAGTTATAATGAAGAAGTTATTACCAATCGAAGATCTGCGATAAAACCGGCAAACACTATGCCACGTAAAAAGTGAGTTTTGATAAACTACTTTTTAACCTTGGTGATTTAAATAAAAGTTGTAGAACTCGCTAAAATAATAAACTTTCATATAAAGAACTTTTAAATCTGACTTCGTATGAAGAAGATATGATTTTTCTAAGTTTCGGAATAACAATAGACAGCTAAAAACTCGAAATAAAGATCGAGCGATATTTAGCCGACACAACCTAAACGAAAATCTAAGGTCTCGTCAATAGTAGTACAATGGTAAAAAGTCTGACAAAAACAGACGTCGGATGAAGAAGTTATGAATTTTTAACGGATTTTCCTGTCCCGGTCTGTTAAAAATAATAATATTAAAATTAAAATCAAAATTAGCCGACGAAGTCTAAGCGAAAGTTGTAGATTATATTCCCGCCTATGTGTGCATATAAAGAACGTCAAAAACGGAGCCCGTATACGAAAGTAATGGATTTTAGAAGTTCGGGGCACAAAAATCGAAACAAATGCAAAATTCGAGAAAATTCACAAGGCTAAGGTTCAGCTACGTCATCGAATCCTCCCTGCTCGCCCCGTGTCCGACCCGCGTGTCACCGGTTCCCCGCATCCGACGTGTGTCGCGATGAATCCTTGCATCCGAGGCGCTGGACCAATCCGAAGTCGACGCGTGTTGCGCCGGTGTCCGAGCTTCGGTTGAGCCGTGTGTCTTTCTCCCTCGCTGCCACCTAGCTGCTGCTGGTGACGCGCCCTTATGATCCGGCCTGGCGTCCTCGCCCTATAAATACAAGGCATGCGAGCCTTGTTGAGTAAATTGGAGAAATTTCCAAATTTTCACCCTTTTTGAATATTTTTAGTATTTTGACTTTCCTCGAAGCCCCGGTAGTATTTCTAACACCCGAAACACGTCCCGAAGTTCCCGAGAAGCCCGAAAAATTTATCTTCTCGGTTTTGAAGCTCTACCTTGGCAGAGCCCGGTTTTTAACGAAGGAAGTTATATATAGAGTCGAAGTGTTGCCCAAATTACTATTTTAACCCCCAGTTATTTGACGGCGAGTTCAGTATATATGAGCAATTGTATGTTATGTGTTATATGTGCTATGTGTTTTTCAGTGTTATTATTTCGGGTTATTTTCCCGTGTTATTTTATTCGCTATTTTAATTGCAAAAGTAATACCTTTGACCATGTGATCAGTGAAAGGACTTAGATTCAAATTGGTACTGGTATGTAGCCTCTGGCCATGTAGAGCATGTCTCCGTAAAAGAATGACTTCTATTCTATGGCACTGGCGAATGGTTAGACAGGGCTATAAGCCTAAAACCTACCAAGATGTTAATTAGAAATCTTATGTCTTCTTTGCCATTTGGGCCGAAGCTTTATTCCTGTATATCAAGTATGGAAATTGTTATGTCTTATTGATTGTATATCTTTGAATCAAGTCATTGATTGATATGGAAAGCTTAACACATGATTCACATATGCCTTTGTTGTTCCTTGTTTCTCTTTGCTTCTACCATATTGAAGTATATATGCCTATCAATGTTTAACAATTGCAGGAGATAAGTAATCAGTATGATCGTATACCGTTGGAAGATTTAGAATAGTGTGTAATAGTACTTTTTTACTTCAGTTTATGTTTGTATAAATTACAATATCCTGGGTAGTTATGTAATATATAACACTTTGTAATAGTCGGTTTGTATCTAATTTTTTTGTAATTAAAATATCAATGTAAAATATTATTTTATGAATATGCATGTAGCATGTTTCGGAGTAACAATATTGTGAAGTATGAAAGTTTGGGTCTTTCAGAAATACGAAAGTTTGATGGGTCTTTCAATCATGGTATCTGAGCAGTAGTTTAAGTGAACTAAATTCCACGGATTGGTATTTAGACTTAAACTATTGGAAGTTCAATGATATGAACTGATTCATTGTAAGTATATAGATACAAACCATAGGAAATATTTAAGTAAAAGTATTAGGTAATGATAAACCCTAATGTTCTAAAATACAATGTTACTCCATATTACAGAGCGATGGCTGAACAAATAAGTAGCCATACCCCTAGGTTGGTGGAGGTCCTCAACCCGAGGAAGTGAATACTCCAGTATCTCCTCGTGAGGAGCGACTCGTGGGTAAACTTACCGGTGTTATTCGACAGACTCTCGAAGAACCCAAAAAGAATGATGATAAAGGAAAATAGAAAGCCACTAGATAATCTTCAAAAGGAGAGGTGAAGCGTCCCTCGTTCATAGATTTCAAGAGTACTGGTGCTACAGAGTTTTTGGGTGCTCTTAATCCCATTATTGTTCTTACCTCGATCCAGAACACAGATAAAATGTTTCGTATTTCTCATGTGGATAATGAAGAAAAGGCTAATTATGCTTCTGCAATGCTTATCGGAGAACCTTGATCTGGTGGGAAGCAACATATGAAGCTCTTAACGGTTTTGACCAGGGGAAATTAGCCTGGGAAATGCTTAAAACTCGTATGCTAGAGAAGTATTGTCCTCTAGACATGAGGAGGAGATTGGAGAAGTAATTCCTCGAGCTTAAATAGGGAGGAACGACTGTGAAGGAGTATGAAACTCAGTTTAATCAAAGAGCAAGGTTTGCTATAAAGTACATTCCAACTGAATACGAGAAAATTCAGTTACTCATGGAGAGACTACGACACGAAATCCACGATTTCATTGCCAATCGAGAAGTTATGTCATTCGATAAAGCCATTGAGTATGCTCGAATACGCGAGCATGACTTAGAAATACTTGGTGCCACTTTTAGTATTCCAAAGCATCCACGTACTGAAAGAACTATTCCTGTTCCTTCTTTTCTACTAGCTCAATCTGTTCGGACTGAACCTGGTAATCAAGTGCAAACTCAAAATGCCACTCGTGGACGCGGTAAATCACAATCGTTTTCTATTCAATCGCCTTCATGTCGTGTTTGTGGAAGGAATCATCCGGGCCAATGCAAAATAGACAAGGAATCCATTGTCTATTATGGATGTGGAGAAAAGGGTCATATAAAGCTAGCTTGCCCAAGAAAGGATGTTACTGATGGGTTCTATGCATAAGAAACAATCCTATGTGCTCATACAAACCCTAATGCTTCAATCTAGGTTTCTCTATTGTACATGCTTTGAATCCAAAGCCATAAACCCTAGATCTAACATATAATAAACTGAATTAGGGTTTAGAGAATTACCTTTGATTGTTATATTGCAATAATAGTCACTTCCTTGCTTTGATTAGCTTTAGAAAGCTTAGTGCCTCAAGTGCTGCAGCTCTAATGGAGTCACACACACCTTATGCAACTTGGATGAAGAGGAGAAGAAAGGAGGCTGCCCAAAACGACTAGAAACCCTAGAGAATCAGTTGTCCACGTTTTTGGGGCATAGGGACCCTTTATATACATGTAGGCTATTAGGGTTTTCAACTAGGAAACCCTAATCTGACTGCTTAAGCCCTAAGCAACCCATAGACTCCTTTAACATATCCCTTGGACGATTTCTTATGGGCTTCCCATAGAATTCGTCCAACACATATATTATTAGGTGATCCATAGCCCAATTATAATTATCTTATAATTACAACTTCAGTCCCCTAAGTTTAATTAATCTCTTTTAGCCACAAAATTAATTCTTAATTAATTTCTTGACTAATATTAATTAAACAATATGATTTCTCCTTTAATATATTATTCTTATAATATATTAATAAATCATATTTAAACCTTTCTCTCCTTAATTCATCCTACATATTGCTATGGTGAAGGCAACCCAAAAGGACCATGCTCATAATCGGGTTAAGTACATACCAAAATAGTTATGGACTTAGACACTAATCCAACAGTCTCCCACTTGGATAAGTCTAATAACTATTTTCCATATGACCTCAAAACTGATCAGCAATCATAGCTTTCAAAAGCCGCTATCAACTCTGATCTGATCAGATAGCGTGTCCTTTAGATAAGGGATTATATATTCCTCCATTCTCAAGATATCGTATAGACATAAGACATGAATTTCAATGATTCTCTCTATACTGTTTCCCTACTTCCGATTTATGACGACTGACAACAGACTACAATTGAACATGTGACAACCCGAAATTTCCATTCTGTACAAACTATATCACTTCAATAGAAGTTATAGCAGTCACAGTTAACTTTCAGACTTTTCGCGTAAGTTTGAGTAATTCAGGGTTTACACTTCAGGAAATATCAAGAGAGTGGGTGCACTAGAGTTTTGTGCAACATTGTTATTCCAACACTCTATTATATTAGAGATCATTTCAGGAATAAAAATATTTTCTGCCAAAAATATCTCAGGACTATAAATAGAATTCCGAACCAAATTCATTCATTATTCACATTTCCAACTAGAGAACAACCATTTTCTCTCTCACGGATCTTCGGGTTTTTATACCAAGACGTGAGTAACTCTTTCGAGTAGTGTTAGAAAGCTTATTATGTGCTTGTAACATGATTTAGTTGGCTAAATCATTAGATCTAGGAGTTTACTCCCCAAGGTGTTCTTGGGCGGTAAACTCCCGAAACTGAGCCTAGCTTGTTCCTTATGTTATCCTACTACCTTAGACTCAATTGTAGGTGTATTAAGGACAAGAAAACAATCAAAGAACACAAACAAATGAGAGTTTACGGCCCAAGGGTATCTTAGGCCGTAAACTCCATAGTAATGGACCAAAGGGTGTTTTTAAGACACCTAAAGCCCTAGACCTTTACATGAAATTGATTCCCACTTAATTGAAGGACCAAAGCACATCAAAATCACTTATCAAAGTGAGTTTACGGCCAAGACTTTGTTCTTGCGCCGTAAACATTAAAGAACGGCACCAAAGTGTGCCTAATGCCTTCATATGCTTGGAATAAAAGCCTAGAACCTATACCACATGTGAAAGAGACTTGAAAGCATCAAAATCACCTCTTGAAGTGAGTTTACGGCCTTGGTAATGCTCCTAGGCCGTAAACACCCAACAAGGGAACCAAAGTGTGCCTAGGGTCCCCAATTGCTTTAAACAAATGTCTAGAACCTATCCTTCAAATGCATGAGGCTTGAAAACAACAAGAACACCATTCCAATGTAGTTTACGGCCATAAACTCCAAAGGAAATGGCCTTAGGGCCGTAAACTCCTAAATGGATTGTTTCTATGCCTTAAACCCCTTCAAGGATGGAACCACCAAGTTAGAATACTTCTAGAAATCATTTGGGACTTCAAAACACACAAATACCCCCTGGTTGGGAGTTTACGGTCGTAAACTCAAGAGTTTACAACCGTAAACTCCATGTGTGTTAGTATATGAGGAGTAAACTCATATATGGGGTCCTTTGGAACCCTAAACAAAAGTTCCTTGTCCCACAATAGCTTAGATGCAATCCTTAGGGCTTAAAACATTTATATAAAGTTTTTATTATGTCTATGATGTCTTAACATTATCATTTAGTGATTTGAGTCTAATTGAGTTCATATATGTGTGATTATATGTTCATTAGGATCGTAGTGCGTGTACAAGTCCTCGCTTGACACCTAGCCATCCTATACCATTCAGTTCATCCCAATCACCAACTACAGGTGAGTTCATACCCCTAATCAAGGTTTTAAATGATTTTTAAATGCTTTAAAGGGGGGGATACGAGTAGAAACAAACAAGTTATTAAATCATTGATATGTATTTTATAACGGTGTTTGTCATTTAACAGATTTCACATACTACAAAATGTGATGCATGAAATGGTTTTAAATCTTAAAAACACATTGTTATCAAATGTTTTACCTTTGAAATGTATATTAAAATGACATCAAGTCATTGTTAATTATTGTTCAAAACCCATAAGATGTCTTACAAAACCATTTTACATTCTTGAACTAATGCATGTACATTGATATTCTTATATATGTATTGATGTTATAGTTTACAACTTTCATTTAATTTCTCACACTCTTGAGTAGTAAGAGTGTATAAACCTACTTGAACAACCAATTACCTTCCAGTAAATTATCATAGGGATAATTTGGAGATTCCAAACATAATTCCTATTACAAGGAATCACACGCGAGTCAGTTCATTCATGAGTCTATACCAGTACATTACCTGATACATGAGTACCTTTACATTTGATTACATGATACATGAGTACGTTACATATACTTACATGATACATGAACACGCTTACATGAACGCATTACATGAGTACCTTTACGTAGATACACTTAGCTGTGTACATTAACATGAATACTTGTATCTCGAATTGCGAGGATGATTTATTAGTACCTTCTGTGTAAATCTTCCTGCATATCCCCAGTACCTCGGCATATCTAGAAAGGACTCTATCCCTAGTACCTCGGGATACCTAGATGGGCCTCTATCCCCACTACCTCGGGATATACGTACGGGACTAACCATTACGGAACTCATCTGTTAGCAATAGTGGGTGATGAACAGCTACGGATGCCTACAGTTATTACTTATACTAGGAGTACCTTTACAGGGACTAACCATTCCTCCGCCCTGCTGCTGCTACAGAGGACAAGTGGACAATCTTCGGATGTTCATTAGGTTATATGTATTATGTTAGCCCTAGTACCTCGGGATAACGTTTACATTCGTCGTGTTAGCCCTAGTACCTCAGGATAACACTCACATTAGTGATTTTTCCTGTTTACTTTATTTTGTGATACCTTCACATAAACGATGAGTTAGACTAAGTACTTTAGTACTAAACAACCAAAGGAAAACTATCATTTTACTTACAAAACATTCGGGTCTTGGTAGAAGACTACATTGTCATAACAAAACATTCGGGTCTTGGTAGAAGACTACATTATCATAACAAAACATTCGGGTCTTGGTAGAAGACTACATTGTCATAACAAAACATTCGGGTCTTGGTAGAAGACTACATTATCATAACAAAACATTCGGGTCTTGGTAGAAGACTACATTGTCATAACAAAACATTCGGGTCTTGGTAGAAGACTACATTTCATACTTATAGAAAATAAGAGTTTTTCTAGGGATTTCATACTTACCTCAACATTTTCATTTAGAGTTTTACATGGCCTTCATAACAGATTTTCATAAGAAAGACAATGACACTTAATTTCTTATGATTTCACCAAGTTGAAAGCTGATACTCGCTTTCAAAATAACTTGTATTCTCAGGTAAGCAGTAGACAGGTACGATGGCCAGGTTTTGAGAAGACGGAGCAGACAAGTCTCTTCTTTTATTTTGATTATATATTTGTGGTGTCTTACTACAATGAAAGAACACACATGTATTAAAACTTAACTTATAATGCAATGGACGATGTTGTTGCTTGTTTATTATATTACACTGTTGTGATACTGTACATGACGTCCTCCACCCCTGAACATTTCCGCCGTTCGTGGTTTTGGGGTGTGACAGATTGGTATCAGAGCATTGTTTATAGTGAATATAGTATATCAACCCATAAAAGATATACTAACTATAAATACATCGGGATTAAAACACTCTGTCTCAGAGTTATACTTAAATAATAAAATATTTAAGTAAGTATACGTGTCTGCATTCATAATAAAATCAGTGTTGCATTGACAAGAACAAAAGTATTACGATTGTTGAATATCACAAGTAAGCCTGGGGATATATGGTCAGTCTTGGGAATGGCATAGCCTGATCAACTATGCTGGTCCGAGGAGTGATTAGCATATGTCCAAGAATGGTTGTGATATGGCAACAAGTCTAAAAACTTACCAACACAATCATAAAGAAATAGCGTATGGGTATTTGATCTTACTGTAATTATCTTAGTTAGTTCGTCTATTTTAGCTATTTCTTATATCCCTTTTCTCGCGTAGATTAAAATGGCTGGATTTCACCATGGTGATCTGTACTTCCCAAACCAAGGCAATGCTGGTTGGCTAGAGGCAGAACCGGAAGATGATCACCCAATCCCTTTGGATGATCACCATGCTGAAGGTTTTTCTGATAGTTCTGACTCAGAGCCAGAAGTCAACAACCTACCCCCAGGTGTTCAAAACCCAAACCTTAACCCCCGCCCTGTGTTTCAAGGACCCACACCTCTGTGGGCCACTAACTTGAATACATGGAGTCATGAACAGGGTCAGCCCATTCCCTACAATGGAGACCGAAGTTTCTACAACCTCACTGAAGGGGGTTCTGCTGATAGAGTCCTACCGATCATGGTGTGTAGGATTTCTCGGAACACGATAATGGCTCAGGCGACTATCAATCAAGTTTTGGAAGTTGACGCCAACTCTGGTGTTAACACTGTCCACATTCGCCAACTAGAGTCTGCTCATGAAAGGACTCTGGTCCGCAATGCAAATCTGCAGAGAGAACTTGGTGAAACCCAAACTGAAGTTAGAGAACTTTGAGCTCAGCAAGCAAGGTCGGACAGACGTATAAGGGACATTAAACGTCTATTGTCGGGATCAAGGACTCATGCTAGCAGTTCTCGTCGCCGATAGAATCTCGTCGACTCATCTTTTGGATATAACCTAGTTTATGTAAAACTTTGGTCTAATTTCCTATCTGTATAAATCTTAGACCTGTTAGGTCTTGATCTAGTCTTAATTCTGTCAAAATTTTCCATCTTGGTTGATGTAAGGCCTACTTCTAGGCCATTTTTCCCGAACTTGTTACATCTGTAATTCCAGTATTATTGACGGATATCTAATCTTATGGAAATTATTATCCAAATGCTACCTTCTTCATTTAGTGATACTATTCTTTCTGTTGTTGGGCTATGGGGATTTAGTCCATGAGACACATTCATTAATCATTTATTCTTATCCATTTCGTCATCTTTTAAACGTATAGTTAAAGATGCCGCCACGCAGGAATCCAAGGCAAAACCTAAACAACGAAGAACCAATACCACCACCTCCATCACCACCTGTACCTCTTCAACCACCAAATCCTTTCGATGCCAACATGTCCTAGGCAGCTTTCACAGCAGCAGTTACAGCTGCTGTGTCAGCAATCAACGCTCCTGCCCCTAGTGGATCAGGAACAAGTGCACCACCCTCAAACCACGGCGAAAGCCATGGACACCCTCAGGAATGCACTTACAAGGAATTCACAAACGCCAAACCCCGCAGCTTCAATGGGACTGGGGGTGTTATGGTGTTGAGACAATGGATTGAAAAGATGGAATCTGTCTTTGAAATCTGTGCTTTCCAGGAGGGCAACATGGTCAAGTTTGCAGCTTGTACCTTCTCTAACAGAGCACTAACATGGTGGAACAGCCATGTTAACTATCTAACGTTGGTGGTGGCGTATTCCATTGGCTGGGAAAAGTTGAAAGACATGATAATGAAAGAATACTGTCCTCGAGGTGAAATACAAAAACTCGAGCAAGAATTCTAGGGTCTGGAAATGGTTGGATCCGACATCACAACCTACACAAATAGGTTTTGTGATCTAGCAAACTTATGCCCTGACATGGTTGCTCTCCAGAGCAAAAAGATAGAGAGGTATATCTGGGGACTGTCGCCCCAGATCTAGTCAAGTGTGATCGCTTCCAGGCCTATTACCTTCGATAGCGCCAAGGAACTAGCACAATCTCTCATCGATCACCTGAAACCTCAGAACGCAACAATCCCTACACATGTACCACAAAAGTCCAACGCCGACTATAACAAGAAGGGGTGGAATAAGAGGAAATGAGGGGCTCCGCAAGGATCCTCCAATAAGCAACAACTTGTGGCGATCAATGCTGCCACAGTGACTCCTGTTGCCCCTGCGAACCTCTTACCAGCAAGAACATATGCTGGAACTCTCCCGAAGTGTACCAAGTGCAACTTCCACCACCACGGACCTTGCAAGGAGATGCAGTGCACTAACTGCAACAGAAAGGGGCATACATCCCGTTACTGCAAGGCTCTAACAGCTCAAGCCACCTAGGTCCCTAATGCTGGTATGGGCCAAGCTTGCTACGGTTGTGGCGAAGTGGGCCACTACAAGAGGAACTGCCCTAAAGCAGGAATGGCTAGCGGAGTAGGAAGAGTTATGGCCCTAGGCCACGAGGAAGCAGTAGCTGATCCTACGATAGTTACTGGTACGTTTCTCCTCGATAACTCATATGCTTGCATACTTTTCGATAGTGGAGCCGAGAAAAGTTTTGTAAGTCATAAATTTGCACACCTGCTTAAACAAAAACCATGTGCTTTAGATAGTTCATTCACGGTAGAAATGGCTAACGGGAAAACAGAGAGTACAAACTGCATATACGTGTATCTTAACTTTAGATGGCCATACTTTCAAGATAGATCTCATGCCAGTCCCTATTAAATGTTTCGACGTTATCATCGGTATGGATTGGTTGAGTCTTCTTTGTGCCGATATCATGTGCTTTGAAAAAGCAGTCCGTCTTAACCTCCCTAACAACAAAACTTTAGTTATCTATGGCGACAAACCTAGTACGAGCCTTCGCATCATTTCGTGCATTCAAGCCCATAAGTGTTTGCGAAAGGAGTACCATGCATTCGTCGCACACGTCGTCGATACCAGTCAAGAACTGAAAGACATCCAGAAAATCCCAGAAGTACGCGACTTTCCCGACATATTCCCAGAAGAACTTCCCGGTTTACCACCACAACGCCAAGTCGAGTTCAGAATCGACTTAGTTCCAGGGGCTACCCCCGTAGCCAAATCTCATTATCGTCTGGCACCGGCTGAAATGCAGGAACTTTCCAGCCAACTTAACGAACTTCTCAAGAAGGGATTCATTCGACCAAGCTTCTCACCATGGGGAGCACCGGTCTTGTTCGTCAAGAAGAAAGATGGATCGTTTCGCATGTGCATCGACTATGGACAACTCAACAAACTTACCATTAAAAATCGTTATCCCTTGCCCCGATTGATGATTTGTTTGATCAACTTCAAGGAGCCAACTACTTCTCGAAGATAGATCTGCGATCCGGATATCACCAACTATGAGTATTAGAGGAGGATGTTCCCAAGACAGCCTTCCGAACTCGTTATGGGCACTACGAGTTTGTAGTGATGCCATTCGGATTAACTAACGCGCCCGCAGTATTCATGGATCTGATGAATAGTGTGTGTCGTCCTTACTTGGATCAATTCGTCATCGTCTTCATTGATGACATACTCATCTACTCTCGAAGTAAGGAAGAACATAGTCAACATCTCCGTAAAATCTTAGAAACATTGCGATCAGAGAAGCTCTACGCAAAGTTCTCAAAGTGCGAATTTTGGATTCGGCGAGTCGAATTCTTGGGCCATGTTGTTAGCGAAGATGGAATACATGTGGACCCTTCCAAAATTAAGGCCATCCAGAACTGGTCAGGACCAAAGACACCTACTGAAATTCGTCAATTTCTAGGTCTAGCTGGCTACTATCGCAGGTTCATTCAGAACTTCTCCAGCATAGCGAAACCTCTTACGACACTGACCCAAAAGGGCGTAGCCTTTGACTGGGAAGAGAAACAGGAAAGAGCGTTCCAAACGCTCAAATGAGCCTTGTGCACCGCCCTGATACTGTCCCTCCCCGAAGGGATAGAAGACTTCATTTCTATTGTGATGCATCTAATCAGGGAGTCGGATGTGTTCTGATGCAACGAGGTAAAGTCATCGCCTATGCCTCGAGACAACTGAAGACACATGAGGTTAACTACACAACCCACGATCTGGAACTAGGAGCAGTTGCGTTTGCTCTGAAGATCTGGCGATATTACTTGTACGGTACAAAAAGCACGATCTTTACAGACCATAAGAGTCTACAACACATTTTCGACCAGAAAGAGCTCAACATGAGACAACGACGGTGGGTCGAGCTACTTAGTGATTACGAGTGCGAAATTCGTTATCATCCGGGTAAAGCCAATGTAGTAGCCGACGCCCTAAGTCGGAAAGAATATACTGGTCGTAGAGTCAAATCTTTGACTCTAACTATTCATTCACACTTGTCCACGCAAATAAAGGAGGCTCAGCTCGACGCTTTGAAACCTGAAAACGTGACGGGTGAATCCCTTATAGGGATGGATAAGAACTTGGAAGTCAAGGGTGGCGGAGCCTTATACCTCATGGATCGGATCTGGACACCGAAACACGGTGGCTTCAGAGACTTGGTCATGACCGAAGCTCACAACACTCGTTATTCCGTCCACCCGGGTTCAGATAAGATGTATCTGGATCTTAAAAAGTTATACTGGTGGCCTAACATGAAAGCAGAGTTGCCCAAGACGACGGGTGGAATTGATTCCATATGGGTCATCGTCGATAGACTGACCAAGTCTGCACACTTCCTACCGATCAAAGAAACAGACAAAATGGAGAAACTTACCAGAACTTACATTAGGGAGATTGTAAGGCTGCACGATGTTCCTTTATCTATCATCTCAGACCGAGATAGTAAATTCACTTCGAGGTTCTGGCAATCATTACAAAGTTCCCTAGGAACTAGGCTGGACATGAGTACAGCCTACCATCCACAGACCGACGGGCAAAGTGAGAGAACTATCCAAACCTTAGAAGATATGTTGCGTGCCTGTGTGATTGACTTTGGAAAAGCTTGGGATACTCATTTACCCCTTGTTGAATTTTCCTACAACAACAGTTATCATACAAGCATAAAGGCAGCTCCATTCGAGGCCCTCTATGGCCGAAAGTGCAGATCCCCTCTGTGCTGGGCTGAAGTGGGTGATACCCAGTTAGCTAAGGGACGAGTTCCCGAAAGCACTCTCATAGGTCCGAAGATCATTAGGGAAACGACAGAGAAGATCGTTTAAATTCGTGAACGATTAAAAGCCTCTAGAGACCGACAGAAAAGCTACGCTGACAAGCGTAGGAAACCATTGGAGTTCCAGGTGGGCGACCGAGTCCTACTGAAGGTCTCACCCTGGAAGGGCTTAATACGCTTTGGAAAACGTGGGAAGCTCAATCCAAGATACATAGGGCCTTTCGAGATCCTCGCAAAAATTGTCCCTGTGGCTTACAAGCTCAATCTACTGAAAGAACTCAGTAACGTACATCCTACCTTCCACGTGTCAAACTTGAAAAAGTGTCTATCCGACGAGACTCTTGTTATTCCACTCGACGAGATCGAGGTCAACGAGAGCCTCAACTTCGTGGAGGAACTAGTAGAGATCATGGACCGAGAGGTCAAGCAAACAAAGCAGAGCCGTATCCCGATAGTGAAGGTGCGCTGGAACGCAAAGCGTGGACCGGAATTCACTTGGGAACGTGAGGATCAGATGAAACTGAAATACCCTCACCTTTTTGCTTAGTTATTTGTAATTTGTTACTTGCTTAAATTCTAATTTCGGGACGAAATTCCTTCTCACGGGGGGATGATCTGACAACCCGAAATTTCCATTCTGTACAAACTATATCACTTCAATTGAAGTTATAGCAATCACAGTTAACTTTCAGACTTTTCGCGTAAGTTTGAGTAATTCAGGGTTTACACTTCAGGAAATATCAGGAGAGTGGGTGCACTAGGGTTTTGTGCAACACTGTTATTCCAACACTCTATTATATTAGAGATCATTTCAGGAATAAAAATATTTTCTGCCAAAAATATCTCAGGACTATAAATAGAATTCTGAACCAAATTCATTCATTATTCATATTTCCAACTAGAGAACAGCCATTTTCTCTCTCACGGATCTTCGGGTTTTTATACCAAAACGTGAGTAACTCTTTCTAGTAGTGTTAGAAAGCTTATTATGTGCTTGTAACATGATTTAGTTGGCTAAATCATTAGATCTAGGAGTTTACTCCCCAAGGTGTTCTTGGGCGGTAAACTCCCGAACCCGGTCTAGCTTGTTCCTTATGTTATGCTACTGCCTTAGACTCAATTGTAGGTGTATTAAGGACAAGAAAACAATCAAAGAACACAAACAAATGAGAGTTTACGGCCCAAGGGTATCTTAGGCCGTAAACTCCATAGAAATGGACCAAAGGGTGTTTTTAAGACACCTAAAGCCCTAGACCTTTACATGAAATTGATTCCCACTTAATTGAAGGACCAAAGCACATCAAAATCACTTATCAAAGTGAGTTTACGGCCAAGACTTTGTTCTTGGACCGTAAACATGAAAGAATGGCACTAAAGTGTGCCTAATGCCTTCATATGCTTGGAATAAAAGCCTAGACCCTATACCACATGTGCAAGAGACTTGAAAGCATCAAAATCACCACTTGAAGTGAGTTTACGGCCTTGGTAATGCTCCTAGGCCGTAAACACCCAACAAGGGAACCAAAGTGTGCCTAGGGTCCCCAATTGCTTTAAACAAATGTCTACAACCTATCCTTCAAATGCATGAGGCTTGGAAACAACAAGAACACCATTCCAATGAAGTTTACGGCCGTAAACTCCAAAGGAAATGGCCTTAGGGCCGTAAACTCCTAAATGGAGTGTTTCTATGCCTTAAACCCCTTCAAGGATGGAACCACCAAGTTAGAATGCTTCTAGAAATCATTTGGGACTTCAAAACACACAAATACCCCATGGTTGGGAGTTTACGGCCGTAAACTCAAGAGTTTACAATCGTAAACTCCATGTGTGTTAGTATATGAGGAGTAAACTCATATATGGGGTCCTTTGGAACCCTAAACACAAGTACCTTGTCCCACAATAGCTTAGATGCAATCCTTAGGGCTTAAAACACTTATATAAAGTGTTTATTATGTCTAGGATGTCTTAACATCATCAATTAGTGATTTGAGTCTAATTGAGTGCATATATGTGTGATTATATGTTCATTAGGATCGTAGTGAATGTACAAGTCCTCGCTTGACACCTAGCCATCCTATACCATTCAGTTCATCCCAATCACTAACTACAGGTGAGTTCATACCCCTAATCAAGGTTTTAAATGATTTTTAAATGCTTTAAAGGGGGGGGGGATACAAGTAGAAACAAACATTTTATTAAATCATTGATATGTATTTTATAACGGTGTTTGTCATTTAACATACTACAAAATGTGATGCATGAAATGGTTTTAAATCTTAAAAACACATTGTTATCAAATGTTTTACCTTTGAAATGTATATTAAAATGACATCAAGTCATTGTTAATTATTGTTCAAAACCCATAAGATGTCTTACAAAACCATTTTACATTCTTGAACTAATGCATGTACACTGATATTCTTATATATGTATTGATGTTATAGTTTACAACTTTCATTTAATTTCTCACACTCTTGAGTAGTAAGAGTGTATAAACCTACTTGAACAACCAATTACCTTCCAGTAAATTATCATAGGGATAATTTGGAGATTCCAAACATAATTCCTATTACAAGGAATCACACGCGAGTCAGTTCATTCATTAGTCTATACCAGTACATTACCTGATACATGAGTACCTTTACATTTGATTACATGATACATGAGTACGTTACATATACTTACATGATACATGAACACGCTTACATGAACGCATTACATGAGTACCTTTACGTAGATACACTTATATGTGTACATTAACATGAATACTTGTATCTCGAATTGCGAGGATGATTTATTAGTACCTTCTGTGTAAATCTTCCTGCATATCCCCAGTACCTCGGGATATCTAGAAAGGACCCTATCCCTAGTACCTCGGGATACCTAGATGGGCCTCTATCCCCAGTACCTCGGCATATACGTACGGGACTAACCATTCCGGAACTCATCTGTTAGCAACAGTGGGTGATGAACATCTACGGATGCCTATGGTTATTACTTATACTAGGAGTACCTTTACAGGGACTAACCATTCCTCCACCCTGCTACTGCTACATAGGACAAGCGGACAATCTTCGGATGTTCATTAGGTTATATGTATTATGTTAGCCCTAGTACCTCGGGATAACGTTTACATTCGTCGTGTTAGCCCTAGTACCTCGGGATAACACTCACATTTGTTATTTTTCCTGTTTACTTTATTTTGTGATACCTTCACATAAACAATGAGTTAGACTAAGTACTTTAGTAGTAAACAACCAAAGGAAAACTATCATTTTACTTACAAAACATTCGGGTCTTGGTAGAAGACTACATTTTCATAACAAAACATTCGGGTCTTGGTAGAAGACTACATTATCATAACAAAACATTCGGGTCTTGGTAGAAGACTACGTTGTCATAACAAAACATTCTGGTCTTGGTAGAAGACTACATTTCATACTTATAGAAAATAAGGGTTTTTCTAGGGATTTCATACTTACCTCAACATTTTCATTTAAAGGTTTACATGGCCTTCATAACAGATTTTCATAAGCAAGACAACGACACTTATGCTTGCTTGCATAAGTGTCCTACAGATATCGATTTTATCCCACTTTGGGTAAAAGGAATGGATAAACTTCGACTCATATGCTTTCTTGCATTCACTGATCGAATCACACACAACAATAAGTTTTATAACACCAAGTTACTGGTGCGTTTACTTATCATCAATGTGCAACCGACCAACAAATAACAACTCACAAGTCTCGGTTTCAAGAATATACAATATTATCGTGTCACTAATCGCTCGTGATAAAACCATGAAGTGATCTAAGTGAGCATGGGTTTAATCCAATACTCTAATCTTATCAAAGCACTCATGAACTCTACATCAAACTTGTGTTATGTCTAAACCTTTCAGACAATCTACAGACTCTTCATGACAGTCTTCCTTCATACTTACTTCCAATGTATGAACGACCGTGGATCTTTGAATAACCTAGTTATTCTGGAAGTCACAACATGCAAATTGAAACATAACAATAATACTTAATCCTATATGGCCCCAAACTTGTGAGAGTAAATAAAATACTTCTATTTATCCACCATATTGATTACTCATTATTTATCATTTAATGTTTCGGATAATCAACTCATTACTTGAATTACAACAACAATTGTACCATGTTCCAAGCATGCACAGTTTGTTTCCTATGTTCCTTACTTTGTGAAATTGAAAAACTTTTCCAACGATGCTCATTTCACTATTTCCAATCCTTATCATTAGTGTAAGAACACAACATTCTTGCCATTAATAGAATATGTTAGATTCAAACATTTTATGCAATGATCCTTTCACAATGTCATAGCACAAAAGTCACCAAGACTTGGCTAATTAATTTACAAAGTACTCTATCAGAAATTGTTACAAGACAATTCCATAGACGCGAAGTCTCACATTCAAAGTACATTCCACTGAACATCCTTCTTGCATAAAAGTTTCTAATCTAGATATAGACTCTTAACATCCAACTCCCAATATGGAAACATTTCCATATTTTCCATATGACAACTCATTCTTAATAGAATCTTATCTATTCATAATAATGTCAATATGGTCCATCCAATACCATACTTCCAACTACTCGCAAGCGACCAATCCTCAGCGAACTTTGGATCGTCCTTTGATAGTTGTTTAATTATTTTAGTCAAAACTGATTCTAATCCTTTTTCCCTCTTAATGCGCTAGACATTTGTAAAATTTTAGAATGGTCAAATATTATAGCATTTGCAATCGATCCTATACCCGAAGCGTATGGGACACGATGCATAATGTCTTACATAAAGATATGATACTTTATCAATCTTCTGCCATAATATTTTATGTGTCACATTCTCACAATTTGAACTATGAAGAGGGATGTCGTAATCATAATCGAAATTTGAGAACACACTATGTATCCTTTGACTAAATTTATTAAAATTTCTCAATCTAAGCTTTAGATTCTGAAACAAAGTATAATATTCTCTCCCTTAATTATAGCAAAACAACTTTTCAACCCGTGCAACTTTGCAAATTGAATCTTTGTTTTTCTATAATAATATTGCTAACTTGCAATACTCGCCATAATAATTATACAAGCATAACACTTATGCTCCCACTATCATGATTATCATATAAGCATAACACTTATGCTCGCACTAGCTTTGACATGTATTCAGAAAACAAATGAACTTCCAAATAACAATACCTATTGAATTTCTGAAATTCATATTTCTAATATCAGATGCTTCGATAAGCCTTTATCTAAGCTTCTTAAACTTATAAACCTTTGGCTTAGATAGCTCATATGTGTGTTTAAACAATTTAGAACTTATGTTACTAAGTTTCAAATGTTCAAAATAATTGCAAAATCTCACAATCCGAACTATGGAAAGGGATGCCGTAACGATAATCGAATTTGAGAATACAATTTTTACAATTGCTATCTTCTTAAGATCTCTCTTAGTGAAAGCATTTCCTCACAGTCATTTTCATGAAGGAGGGAATCTTATGACACTTAGATTTTATGGTGTATGAGTTCCTATTCATGTGAATTTGCTAAAACCAAGGTTTGCTACAAATCCAAACTCATATGGACTGAACTTTCTTAATCTTGATTTCTTGCCTTATGGTAACACGAGTGCCTACCATGTCTTCCAAGTAATTTAGTAACTTGTCCTTACATATCAATGAACTTTCCATCTACTAAGGTGCTAGTATGCATTCAAATGAAAACTCATAGAACTCACATACACAATTAACTCAATTGGAATGGAATAGAAACGAAATAATGTCAACACGATAGGTTGTAAACCTACAGTCGTGTGCTAGTGATGATTGATAAGGTTTATTCTTGATTTGTTCTTGAAACCTTTCAAGACCATTAAGACTCCCACTGACTCCCTGAAATATAAGATTCTCTTGTCAAGAAATATTTCTTGACAAAGCAAATATTCAAGAGTTAGTGTAGTTCTTATCAAGACAAAACATTTCACATAATTGGTCCTAGTTGGTCTTTGTCTTATCCAAGACAGCACAACTTACCAATTTCAAATGTGCAAGAATGAGAAACCTTTTCCAAATTCCACATTTGATGAATGTTATAAACCTACTTAATACTTTTCACTCAATGTCACAATCTTGGAGTATGATTCTAAGACTTGATATTTGAACCAAATATGATTGACTTCTTGATTTAACCATTTCTACAATTCTCGATTCATCTGCAATTGCGCTAAGACTCACTTAGAGGATCAATTAAGACATGGTTCTTAATCATTAAGACTTATCATAAAACACAATAAAAGGTACTCTCCGTTCTTCTTAGAATAGAGAAACTTTTATCTTTCTGCCTTCTTGATTCTTCTTATTCATTATGCTATTGATTGAAACTCTTTCAGTTAACTCAAAATTATACTCAATCTTATAAGTATAACCATATTTACTAAACTTTAGTAAATCATGAAGAATATCTTTGTCACTCTTGTGGTAGACTTGATCAACGTACGACCTAGTGTACTTGATCTCCTAGTCCTTCAATCGACACTTTGTTAAAGAATTAGTCTAAGTTTCCCAAATGTGAAAGTTTTTCATTCATCATATAATACACGTTGCATGATTCCATGTTTCTATCCAATTGAAACTTGGGTGATGAGAAACCCTCCCTATTTGGTAAACTTTTGACATTTCCACAAATAGCATAATTAAGAATCAAATCCATTATTGCTAATAATAGAAACATTCAAACATCAATTTTTCATACATGCCATTGCAAGGATAAATAAATAAGATAAAATCAAAATTCATTTTATTGCGGAAAAAATTTGTCCTTACAATACAATTCAATTGAAAAACTATGTTATTACATATTTCTTAACAATCTATTCTAACTCCAAGTAGTAGCTCAAGAATCCAATCTTTAAGTAATGTGATCGAAATCCATTTCTTCACGATTAGATTCAGCTCACTTCTTCCCTTAAGCTTCCTCTCTTTTTCTTCGATCTTACAAAACATCAAAATGTAATCTTATTACATCATGTATTAAGAGTCTAGAATAGGAACTTAAAAATTTAGATAGTGGATTTTATACCTGAAGTAGAGTCATACTTCTTGACTCTCCCATCTCTTAGACTCTTCAGGTCCTTTGGGCAGCTTCGTATCCATTTCCCCTTCTTTTGGCAGCAAAAACAGGTGGGTTCTTCTAGAGTGTCCACGGAAGCATGGTTGGTTGAATTATCAGACAAATATGCTCCATTACTTCGCCAAATCATTTTTGATTCAACGACAATAAGCATGTAAGTCAAGTCAATGAGGGTTGCGTCAGGATCCATCATATAATACTCTCTTATGAACTTATCATATGATTCAGGGAGTGACTGAAGAACCCAATCCACAACCAACTTATTGGGGATAGACGCACCCAACATAATCAACCTATCAATGTGTGATTTCATCCCTAGGATGTGAGCACACACGGGTTTACCATCTTCATGTTCCATTGCCAATAGAGATTCGGTGATCTTGGACCTTTCAAACCTTCGATCTTATGGGTTAGGGAGAACAACGGGACGAAGAGGAGGAAGTGGAATCAAGCTAGTCCACATTCATCCTTCACTTTGAAACAAGCTTCCACTTTCAACAGGAACACCTTTTCCTTGGGATTCGGGAATACCACGGTTAGAGTCAGACATCTACAAAATGGGAGAAAATTCAAGTTAAGTTGATTGAGTCCTTAATAAAACACCCAAATGAGTTATTAAGGCTAGGATCCAACACAATATTCTACAACCTATAAGAGGGATGTCGTAATCTAGTTGCAGAATATTTGAAGGTAGGTAAATGAAAATTTACGAATTTCCACCATGAAAAACGAAAAAAAATGTTTAAGTTTTAAATGAATTGAAACTCCTAGATCTTTTGAGATTCATTGAACTTTTCAATGGCATGTTTGATCTCGATTATGCCCTTCTATTTGTGGCTGGGATGCCGAGGATCACAAATAAGGTGTGAATAACCATACGAATCATGTGGTGCACCCAATGCTACTATCACCTAATCAATGTGCCGGTTAGCCACGCACGCTCCATTGATCTATGACAAACATCAAGTCACCCTTCACTACCAATGTCATCCCCAATTTAGTGTGTCGGTTAACCACACACGCTCCACTAACGTTTGATAAGGGTACGAAGTGTAATTCTATGGATTAGCATACAATTTCACATTTTTCCTAAAGTAACTATGATTTGGGAATTTGAAAAAGCATTTAGTTACTTTGTACTTCATTATAATTATAATGGAAGGTTTCTGTCCTATCCTACCCGTTCGGCTAACGACCCTCCACTAGTCAAGAGTGCGGTAGGTAAGAGTGGATACCCATTCAATCGCCATTTTATAGGCAATTTCCTTAAACACCTGTTATAGACCAAGTTCGTGAATGAGGCCTACTAATGGTAAGACTGACTGTTTACTCATACATATATATAATATTAGACTTTTAACATTATATATAGTATAGGGTGTATTTTACAATTTTCAAATACTAGGTGGTTTAACATAGTAAATTATACTTTTAATTTAATTAAATGTAAACCAAAACTTTATGGATTTATTAAAAAACTTTTAATTATACACTTTAATTAATTAATAAAACCATAAGTGTGTGATTTGAACTTTTTAAAATTATTAGAGTTTTAGAATTTAACATTTGAAAATTAAACTTTTAATCAACTTTTAAATTCCAAAACTTAGGGGCAAGTTTTGAAACATTTCAAAACATTAGGGTTTAGAATTTAAATGTTTCAAAATTAAACTATTAATCAAAAATTTAAATTCCAAAACTTGAGGGCAAGTTTTAAAACTTTTCAAAACATTAGGGTTTAACTTATTTAAATTTCATAAACAAAACTTTTAAGTTCAAATTTAAACTATAAAACCTAAAAGGTGCAATTGAAACTTTTTCACATCACAAAGGATCAAATAACAAATAATATAATTTAAACAATTAATTTGGTCATTGTCTATATTTGACCTAATTTTAATTTCTTTCAAGGTAAGTTACCCAATTAATAAAAATAATCAATCTTTAATCATATAAGGAAGTTATTATCTAATCAATTGACAATTATCTTGTATTTTGGCAAGGATAATCTTTTGGAAACAATAAAAATCGTATTTTATTAGTTTAAAACGAATTAGGCATTAAATCCAAGCCAAAACAGCAGCTAAATCCCGAAATACCCTCTGTCTGATGCTCGAACTCGCCGAATCAGCTCTGAACTCGCCGAGTAGGGGCCACCTCACCGAATCTAGATACTGACTCGTCGAGTTGAGTCGGGCAGAGGCCAAAAACTCGATTTTTAGCAAACAAAACAGTTAAGCATCACATAAAACTGCAACCAATCTAGTCTCTGATACGAATGATGGGTTTTATGCATAAAAAACAATCCTATGTGCTCATACAAACCCTAATGCTTGGATCTAGGTTTCTCTATTGTACATGCTTTGAATCCAAAGCCATAAACCCTAGATCTAACATATAATAAACTGAATTAGGATTTAAAGAATTACCTTTGATTGTTGTATTGCTATAACAATCACTTCCTTGCTTTGATTAGCTTTAGAAAGCTTAGTGCCTCAAGTGTTGCACCTCTAATGGAGTCACAAACACCTTATGCAACTTGGATGAAGTGGAGAAGAAACGAGGCTGCCCAAAACGACTAGAAACCCTAGAGAATCAATTGTCCACGTTTTTGGGGCATAGGGACCCTTTATATACGTGTAGGCTATTAGGATTTTCAACTAGGAAACCCTAATCTGACCGCTTAATCCCTAAGCAGCCCATAGACTCCTTTAACATATCCCTTGGACGATCTCTAATGGGCTTCCCATAGAATTCGTCCAACATATATATTATTAGGTGATCCATAGCCCAATTATAATTATCTTATAATTAAAACTTCAGTCCCCTAAGTTTAGTTAATCTCTTTTAGCCACAAAATTAATTTTTAATTAATTTCATGACTAATATTAATTAAACAATATGATTTCTCCTTTAATATATTATTCTTATAATATATTAATAAATCATATTTAAACCTTTCTCTCCTTAATTCATCCTACATATTGCTATGGTGAAGGCAACCCAAAAGGACCATGCTCATAATCAGGTTAAGTACATACCAAAATAGTTATGGACTTAGACACTAATCCAATAGTTACTTGCTATGCATGTTGTATCACTAGCCATAAGAAGTGTTTTGTCCTACTCTTACTAGTCAGATGACGAGAAGTCAATCTTCTATTCAACAACCGGCGAAAAGTCAAGTCCATGTTCAAAAATCAAAGGGCACTCCAACTAAAAAGGAGGAGGTGCCAAAAGCTAAGGTCGTGCATTCCAGATTACCTTAGAGGAGGCACACGAGGACCCGAATGTTGTGACGGGTACATTTTTTGTCAACTCTAGACCTGCTCACATCTTATTTGATTCTGGTGCCTCAGATTCTTTTGTGTCTTACGAATTTGCGCATTCCTTTCAAACTACTTGCTATGCACTCACTAAACCATTTCACGTAAATACTGTAGGAAGTATATGATTACTTGCTGATAAAATCTATAGGGATTGCATCATAGAAATAGAAGGCTATAATTTTCTTGCTAACCTAATCCCTATCTCCTTGCCCAACTTTGATATTATTCTCGGCACAGATTGGTTGTCAAAGAACCACACAGAGCTCTTATGTTACGAAAAGATGGTATGCATTCCTATTGAAGGGGAAGATCCTATTTATGTCTACGGTGAACAAAGGATCCTAAAAATAATTTATTTCCTCAAAGCTCGTAAATTTATATCGAAGGGTTTCCCTATCTATCTTGCCTATATAGTTGATATCTCAAGAGAGGAGAATAAAAATGTAAATGATATTCCCGTTGTTAACGAATATCCTAATGATTTCCCCGATGAATTGTCTGGACTTCCTCCGGACAGGCAAGTAGAATTCCGAATCGACCTTGTGCTTGGTGCTGCTCCAATTGCGAAGACTCCTTATCGTCTCGGCCATGTTATTTCTAGTGATGGTGTATCCGTTGATCCTATCAAAATCGAAGCCATTCAAAATTGGGAAATGCCCCATAATGCTTCCGAAATTCATAGTTTCTTTGGTCTCGTGGGATATTATTAGAGATTCATTAAAGACTTTTCTCGTATAGTCGTACCTCTCACAAGTCTTACACGAAAGGAAGTGAAGTTTGAATGGGGTGAAGCCCAAGAAAAAGCTTTCTCAACTCTAAATGATCTTTTGACTCATGCTCTAATCTTATCACTCCCAGAAGGTGATGATGATTTCTCTGTATATAGAGATGCTTCAATATTGAGAATCGGTTGTGTGCTGATGCAACGTGGTAAAGTGATAGCTTATGCCTCAAGACAACTGAAAGATTATGAAAAGAATTATCCCACTCATGATCTCGAACTCACTGCAGTGGTATTTGCCTTAAAACTTTGGAGGCATTATCTTTTGGTACAAAATGCCAATTATTTACCGACCACAAAAGTCTGAAGTACATATTCAGTCAGCAAACTTTGAATATCAGACAACAACGAGCCATGGAGCTGATCAAAGATTATGACTGTGAAATCCTAAATCATCTTGGAAAAGCCAACGTAGTTGCCGATGCACTTAGCAGAAAAGTTTATCGTAATAGCATGTGTTATACTATTACTCACACTACGGTGAAGTTCACTATTCTTGATGAACTAGAGAAGTGGCAAGTTGAGGCCTTAAAGCCAGAAAATGTGAAGAAAGAAGGGATGATACATTATGCTGATGTTTTACTTGATGATCCACGAGGATTAAAAGTATTTAAGAATCGGCTATGGATTCCAAAGATTGGTGGATTAAGTCAAAATATTTTAGACGAAGCTCATAAGTCTAAGCTATCAATACATCCTGGTACAAGTAAAATGTACTATGATGTAAGAGTTGATTATTGGTGGCCTGGATTAAAGAGACACATTGGAAGATACGTACATGAATGCGGATTATGCTTACAAGTCAAAATAGAGCACCAAAAACCTTACGAAACCCCAGAAAGTCTTAGTGTTCCTGTATGGAAATGGGAAGAGCTGTCCATGGATTTTATTACCAAATTGCCAAAGACCGCTAGATAGCATTATAGCATTTGGGTAATCATCGACCGCCTGACTAAGAGTGCACATTTTCTCGCAATGCTTGAAACGGCTCCATTGGAAAAATACACACAAGTATACTTGGATGAAATTGTTGCAAGACATTGTGCGCTGCTAAAGATCATTTCCGATCGTCATACTCGCTTCACTTCTCATTTATGGGTGAGTATGCAACGTGAATTGGGATCTCGAGTTGCCCTCAGCACAACTTATCATCCCCAGACAGACGGTCAGACGGAAAGAACAATCCAAACAGTAGAAGATATGCTTCATGCATGTGTCTTGGAGTTCGGTGGTAATTGGGACAAATACTTGCCTCTTGTCAAATTTTCATATAATAACAGTTACCACGCATCAATCAAAATGCCACCATATGAAGCATTATATGGTCGCAGATGTCGTACGTCATTATGTCGGCGTGATGTAGGACGGAAGATCCTTGGAGGCCCTGAGATGATTCAAGACACTACCGACAAGATTCAAATCGTACGAGAAAGAATGAAAGCGGCCCAGGATCGACAGAAGTCCTATATAAAAAAGAGATGACGACCCATAAAATTCCAAGTGGGTGATTTCATAATGCTAAAAGTATCCCCGTGGAAAGGCATTATGCGATTTTGGAAGAAAGGAAAACCAAGCCCTAGATTTGTTGGTTGTAACAGCCCAATTTTTACGACGAAAATTTTCATTTAGTTTAAATAACATAATGACATAAAATCCATGAAGCACACATTTGGATAAAAACATCATCTTTTACATTATATGAAATATCAGAGTGGGTCACCAAACATATTGGTGAAAAGAGAGATAGATAGAGTGCACGCTGCATCATCACACTTGGCCCTTTCCTTTCGGCTCCGATGTACCTGAAACAATTCAACAACTTGTAAGTGAAATGCTTAGTGAGTTCCCCAGAGCATACCACACACCACACATACATGAATACTTAGTACAAGTCATAGAGGCCATACATACAAAGAACCGGCAAGAATGTCATGGGCTACCCCACATGGACTTTACCTAGGACTGCCATGGGCTACCCCACATGGTCTTACATCCAATGCCATGGGCTACCCTGCATGTTCTTTACTTGGACTGCCATGGGCTACCCCACATGGTCTTACACCCAAGGCCATGGGTTACCCCACATGGTCTTTACTTGGACTGACATGGGCTACCCCACAAGGTCTTACACCCAAGGCCACAGGTTCCCCCGGGGTCTTCATGAAAAACATACGATCACAATACATATCAAGACACAGAGTAATTACACATACATCATAAACACATAATGGGTCGGCCTTGGTGCCGTAGACCCATGGGTATGGTGAGAAGACTCACCTTCGTCTGAAGAATACGAATACTACACTCTTAATAACCTGCAACCTCCCGAACTGAATAATAATAACAATAATAATAATATCATCAATGATTGGTCCATAAATTATCCGAAGGGAGGCTCCAACCTATAGTCGCTACCCTAAAGGCCCAATCACCTTTTTGTTGCAAATGGGCCCAAGATCTAAGTCCAATATCCATGTTTGGCCCAAAACGCCCACCCAAATAGTCCTTGTCGAACTGATAGAAATCTTTTAACTTACAGAATTCAATCAGGACCAATAACCCAAAAGAGACCCAACAGTTCGACAGCCCAAAACAAGAACGGCCCAACTGCCTCGCGTACGCCTAACGTACCATTCAGATACACGCAGCGTATTGGGTCTTCAAGGGTTACGCGTAGCGTACTTGGAGTATGCCTGGTGTAAGTCTCAGTTAAGCACTTTCTCCATTAAGTGCTTATTACTTCATTATTTTACGTCTAAAATCTAGATCTGATTCCATTAACACCTCCTAAGGCATAAAGTTGCTAACTTTATGCCTATGCATGTCCATTAAGCCCCCATAGTCACCATTAAGACCTTTCCCAAGCCTCTCATTCATGCACAAGGTTAAGACTTCCACCAAGATCCTACTTTTATACTCTTTAATGGCTTAAGGATCCCAGATCTGACCTTAGTAACGAATGTGGACGATCTAGCCAACAAATGAGGCCCAAGATCCATCAAAAAGACCAACTACAAAAACCCTAGCTATATCTAAAGAGTAAAAAGGAAAGGGGCAAGCCTTTTACCTCTAAATGCTCTGTAAGATGATTATGATTCTGGATCTTGAAGCACCCTATTGATTCAAGCTTGCTTGACCAAATCCTCTCTTTGAAATGAACAATAAAGAACACAAAAGCACACTCCTAAGGCTCAAAAATGGTTTCTCAAAGCTTGTGGCAGTGAAATGACGTCCAAGGGAAGTGGAGGCTCTCCAGGGTTTAGTACCAAGGGGTTAAGATTGTTTATATATAGGCCTCACGTCCGAAATTAGGGTTTTTGGTCCCTAGCGCGTATGCCCCGTGTAACCCATGGTAGACCCAGCGTACCTCCAAACACCCGCGACCAGGAAAGGGGTCTAGTACGCTAAGCGTACACCTAAGTACGCCCAGTGTACTAAGGGACTAATAATTCCCAAATTCTAATTTAAAGGGGGCTAAGTCGTACCTTTTATTTGTAGATGTTACAACTCTCCCCCACTTGAACTAGACTTCGCCCTCGAAGTCCATGGATGAAAACAGATCAGGGTAATGCTCCCGCATCTCCTCTTCTGGCTCCCAAGTCCACTATGAGTCCTTTCGATGTTACCATTGCACTTTTACCAACTTTACTTCCTTATTCTGAAGTGTTTTCGTCTTCCTGTCTAGTATGGAAATCGGCTTTTCGACGTAACTTAGTCCCTATCCACCTGAATGTCATCCAGAGGTATGACCACGGACTCGTCAGCAATACACTTCTGAAGTTGAGATACATGGAAGGTGTTGGGAATCTGGTTAAGCTCCTCAGGGAGCTCTAATCGATAGGCCACCTTGCCTACTCGGGCTAGAATCCTGAACGGACCTATAAATCGAGGGCCCAACTTGCCTTTCTTACGGAACCTGATAATCCCTTTCCATGGCGACACCTTCAATAAAACAAAATCCCCCACTTGAAACTCAACATCCGATCGCCGACGATCAGCATAACTCTTTTGTCGGCTCCGCGCGACCTACAGCTGGCCGTGAACCCGCTGGATCATCCCGTTGGTCTTGAGTACCACCTCCGTGCTCCCCATGACCGGATGGCCAACCTCGTCCCAGCATACGGGGGTCCTACACCTCCGACCATATAACATCTCGAATCGAGGTTGATCGATACTAGAGTGATAACTATTATTGTATAAGAACTCTGCCAGTGGGAGGTATGTATCCCAACTTCCCCCAAAATCTAGCACGCATACCTGCAACATGTCTTCTAATGTCTGGATTGTCCTCTCACTATGTCCGTTAGTTTGAGGGTGATACGTTGTACTGAAATGTAGCTGAGTACCCAGTTCTTCGTGGAACTTTTTCCAAAACCTGGATGTAAACCGAACATCTCTATCCGAAACTACCGACACCGGCACTCCTTGCCCGACCACCACTTCCTGAACATAGATGTCCGCTAAATTTTCTGCGTATATGCTCTCGGGGATTAAGATGAAGTGGGCACTCTTCGCCAGTCTATCTACAACAACCCATATGGCATCCACTCCCCTCGCCGTCCTCGGTAGCTGCGTAATGAAAGTCCATAGTGATCTCCTCCCACTTCTACATTGGAATGGGTGACGACTGTACCTTGTCATGAGGCCGCTGGTGCTCGGCCTTGACTTCCTGCAGGTCAAGCATCGCTCCACAAACTAAGCGATTTCTCACTTCATGCAGGGCCACCAGTAACCAATCCTCAAGTCCCTATACATCTTTGTTGCCCCCGGATGTATAGAGAACTTATACTTATGAGCCTCCTCCAATAACCTTTGCCTCACTCCCCCCGCTAACGGTACCCACACTTCTCCACACTGAGTCAAAAGGTCGCGATTGTCCTTAATGAACAATGGATACTAGCCCCGTATCTTTTCAGATTTCCAGTTCTCCTTCTTTGCCCCCTCAACTTGAGCCCCTCGAATCATATCCGACAAAGGCGACAGCACCGTTAACCTCATACAAATGTCCCTAACCGGGGACCCTGCCGCCTTGCGACTCAAAGCGTCAGCTACCACATTGGCTTTCCCTGGGTGATATAGGATTTCGCAGTCATAATCCTTAAGTACGTCCAACCATCTCCTCTATTGCATATTAAGGTTCTGCTGATCCATCAAATACTTTAGACTCTTGTGATCGGTATAGATGGTAAATCGCACCCCATACAGATAGTGCCTCCAAATCTTGAGAGCGAACACCACTGCCCCTAATTCCAGGTCATGCGTGGGATAATTTGCTTCGTGAGGCTTCAATTTCCTCGATGCATAGGCGATCACATGCCCCCGCTGCATCAATACTGCACCCAACCCTGAAATTGATGCATCACAATATGCCACCAATTCATCCAACCCATCAAGCAGTATGAGGACTGGAGTCTCGCATAACCTCTGTCTCAGAGTCTCAAAATCCTTTGCTGACCCTCATCCCACCGAAAAATCACGTTCTTCTTGGTCAAACGGGTCAATGGTGTAGCAATCTTGGAGAAATCCCATATGAATCTCCGATAGTAACCTGCCAAACCCAAAAAGCTGTGAATCACCGAGGCGTTTCTCGACACTCCCCATCGCATCACCGCCTCCACCTTTGTTGGATCAACTGAAATACCCTTTTGGTTGATGACATGCCCCAAAAACTACACCTCCCGTAGCCAGAAATCACATTTGGAGAACTTTGCATAAAGTTTCTCTGCTCTCAATGTCTCCAGTACCTCCTTCAAATGTTGCTCGTGCTGCTCCCTGGTTTTGGAGTAAACCAGGATATCGTCGATAAAAACGATCACTGACCGATCCAGCATCGTTCTGTACACCCTATTCATGAGATCCATGAATGCTGCTGGGGCATTGGTAAGTCTGAATGGCATCACCACAAATTCATAATGTCCATACCGAGTTCTGAAAGATGTCTTTGGTATATCCTCTTCCCTACTCCTTATTTGGTGATACCCAAATCTAAGATCAATCTTGGAGAACCAGGACGCACCCTGGAGCTGATCGAACAAGTCAATGATCCTTGGCAAAGGATAGCGATTCTTTACCGTCAACTTGTTCAACTCCCTATAATCGATGTACATCTGGTGCGTCCCGTCTTTCTATTTCACGAAAAGAATCGGTGCGCCCCACGGTGAACTACTCAGACGAATGAACCCTCGATCTATCAGTTCTTGGAGCTCCACTAACAATTCTTGCATCTCGGGTAGTGCCAATCGATATGGCGCCTTTGCTATTGGGGCGGCACGCGGCACCAAGTCAATACGGAACTCCACCTGCCTTTCTGGAGGCACCCTCGGAAGTTCTTCGGGGAAAACATCCCGAAAGTCCTAAACAAGTGGCACACTACCCACAACCATCAAGGTCCCTACCCTTGTATCCGCGATATAAGCCAGAAATCCCATGCAACCTTGCTGAAGAAACCTCCTTGCTATCGCAGCCGAACAGAGGATCGGTCCCTGCAAAGCTCCCTCGCCATGAATAACCCGCTCTCCCCCACCAGGAGATCGAACCTAAACCAACTATCGCTCACAATTGATCATAGCCCCATTGGCCCCCAGCCAGTCCGTCCCGACAATCACCTTTAGCCCTCGTAACGGTATTGGGACTAATTCAACTCGAAATCTCTCCCCAAGCACATTAAGGACACAATCCCGATATACCCTCGCAGCACTAACAGTGCGATCATCTGTAATCTCAACCTTGAGTGGGGAGTCCAAGATCCCCGGCGTATCCCATAATTTCTTGCCAAGTGCAAGAGACAAAAATGATCGGGTAGCACCAGAGTAGAACAAAACATGAGCAGTCATACCGTTGACTAAAAGGGTTCCTGAACAACCATGATATAAAAATAAGCCATACAATTAAAATAAGTAGTAAAGTAATAGATACATACCAGCCACGACGTCTGGTGCAGCTCGAGCCTCCTCAGTAGTTCGCTGGAACGCACGGCTGTTCACCGCCGGGATGTCCGCCTTGGCAGGGCGGCCATCAGTGATCCTCAAGGTGGCTGGCACGGGCGCCGCCACCGCTCCTCCTCCTCCCAGCAACCTAGGTCATTCGGACATTTTGTGGCCTGTCTAGTTGCAGTGGAAACATATCAAGCCCTTCTTGGGGAAATCCTTACTGATGTGGCGCTGTTGGACACAAGAGTAACATATTGTGGTCCCACCCAACGTAAATGCCCCGTTATGAAACCTTCCACACTTGGCACGTCGACCCCGGCCTTGCTTTCGCTTGCCCGAGGAATCAGAGGTCTTAGGCTTCTTAGCCTGACCCCCCACAACCTGTGCCTGATCAATCCTCCGCTTAGTGCGGGTATCCAACTCTATTTCTCTCTCACGGGCCTTCTCCAACATCTCGTTTAGGGTCTTGCATCCTGTAAAACTCAGAAACTCTCGGATATTGTCCCTCAGGATGGAATGGTATCGGGTCCGTCTCATTTCTTCATCGGTAGCGTATTGCAGAATCAATAAGGCCCGTTCCCAAAACTTGGCGATGATTTCCACCACAGTCTCGGCGGTCTACTGCAAATCATGAAACGCCCTCACTAGTCGTTGCACCTCAACAGGCGGTGCAAACTCCAAATCAAACCGTCAAACAAGATCAGCCCAAGTCATCTCAGCCACTCCGGCTGGCCTCACCTGGCTAGTCACCTCGCCCCACCAATCGCGAGCCCTATCTTTCAACATATACGATGCAAACCCAACCTTTGCCACTTCTGGGCATGAGCTCGTGCGCTGAGCATTCCCAATATCTGCCACCCAGCGACGACTGACAATGGGGTCCCTGACCCCGAAAAATTTTGGCGCTCCACACGCCTTGAACTCCCGGAAGGAGGGAGTTCGGGTCCCAATCTGTCCTGTTGCCAACTCTTTCCTGAAGGATCCGATCCTCTCCTCCATAATCTCCATAATACCCTCCTTGACCGTCCCAAAAATGATTGGGGTCGCGTCAAGGATGCCCTTGGTAACCTCGGCTGCAATGAGTTCTCGTAGCCTCTCATCAATGACATCAGCAGTGTCTCCCGATCCTGCCCCGGATCCCGATCCCGATCCTGACTCCCCTGCTCCAAATCGTGTCAACAACATGATCACTAAAATTCACAAAAAGAAAAGATCAAGGATTCCATATAAGGTACATTGCCCCATTGGTCTTCCCCTCCCGGGGTCGTCGGATCCATCAGTGCTTTGGGTACAAGTCTTGTGTCTCCAGTAGTACGAACCCAATACTACCTTCAACACATACATGTACCTTTCCCCACCGCTCAATCCGACAACTCCAATTCGACCCATAATCAAATCATACTCCGCATTTATGACACATCACCATCTCAGACCCTCCTAATGGTTCCGCTACTTATAGCAATCACATCATCCTAATAGGTTGCTCTTATGCATGCAAATTATACACAGATAAGGGATCAAATAGACTTTCGAATAAAATATTCTACCCTAAAGCCACAACCAAACAAGGAACAAGAAATAAGGCCGAATCAATAATTATGATGGTATAAGCTCCTAATCGTATACAATTTTAAAAGCATACACTTAGTAAATTTCACATAAGCAACATGGTTCAATTCAGTATAACATGGCAAACATATAGGGGAACTACTTACTTGGCTCGGCTGATCACGCGCGTTGCACTCTCCTCTTTTGTTTTTATGTTATTATTTTGAAAACATTTCTACCATTTCCTTATTTTGAGTCCCGACACACTCGAGAGTGTGCATGAATCTCTCAAACCAAGGCTCTGATACCAGCTTGTAACAGCCCAATTTTTAAGACGAAAATTTTCATTTAATTTAAATAACATAATGACATAAAATCCATGATGCACACATTTGGTTAAAAACATCATCTTTTACATTATATGAAATATCAGAGTGGGTCCCCAAACATATTGATGAAAAGAGAGATAAATAGAGTGTACGCTGCGTTATCATGCCTTGCCCTTGCCTTTCGGCTCCGATGTAGCTGAAACAATTCAACAACCTGTAAGCGAAATGCTTAGTGAGTTCCCCAGAGCATACCACACACCACACATACATGAATACTTAGTACAAGTCATAGAGGCCATACATACAAAGAACCAGCAACAATGCCATGGGATACCCCACATGGACTTTACCTAGGACTGCCATGGGCTAACCCACATGGTCTTACATCCAATGCCATAGGCTACACCTACATGGTCTTTACTTGGACTGCCATCGGCTACCCCACATGGTCTTACACCCAAGGCCATGGGCTACCCCACATGGTCTTACACCCAAGGCTATGGGCTCCCCCCGGGGTCTTCATGCAAAACATACGATCACAATACACATCAAGACACAGAGTAATTACACATACATCATAAACACATAATTGGTCGGCCTTGGTGCTATAGACCCATGGGTATGGTGAGAAGACTCACCTTCGTCCAAAGAATACGAATACCGCACTCTTAATGACCCGTAACCTCCCAAATTGAATAATAATAATAACAATAATAATAATATCAACAATGATTGGGCCATGAATTATCCCAAGGGAGGGTCCAACCTATAACCCCTACCCTAAAGGCCCAATCACCTTTTTGTTGCAAATGGGCCCAAGATCTAAGTCAAATATCCCTGCTTGGCCTAAAAGGCCCACCCAAATAGTCCATTTCCAACTCATAGAAATCTTTTAACTTACAAAATTCAATCAGGCCCAATAACCCAAAAGAGGCCCAACAGTTCGACAACCCAAAACAAGAACGGCCCAACTGCCTCGCGTACGCCCAACGTACCATTCAGGTACGCGCAACGTACTAGGTCTTAAAGGATTACTGTAACATCCTGAGTTCAGGAGTGCAAGTTCAGGGTTCAAAGTGTAAATATGGAAGGGCAACTCGGCGAGTCCACGGCTGGACTCGGCGAGTAGAGTCGCGATTCTGGTCGCGTGTTAAGTGACCAACTCGGCGAGTCGGCGGCTAGACTCGACGAGTTGGTGCTGAGTGGAGAAAACCCTAATTTCGGAGGGTGAGCCCTATATAAAGGACATTATAACCCACCCTCAGCCTTTTTGTTACCCTCCAATACCCAGAAAACCCTAGAAGCGTGTTTAACCCCCATTGATGAAGAATTAGAGCTTGGGAAGAGAACTTGAGAAGAAGAAGGTTGAAGATTAAGAGGCTAGCATCTGGATATTATTGTCGATCAAGGATCTACTCCTCCTTTGGATCATTTCTGAGGTAACAATCTGTTACCTTGAGTTTCCTTCTTCTTGATTTGTTATTAGTTGCTATTTTGGGGATTATGGCTTGAGTGGATTCAATAGCAAGTTTAGAAGCTAGATCTGAAGTTGAAACTTCAGATCCAAGCTTGTAATGATCCTATTTGTTGTAAAGGTGCTGCCCAAGAATGGTTGATGAAGCCCTTTTGTCCCAAACCCAAGCCCTAGAGTGTAAAATGCTTAGATCTACTTGGATGCACGTAAAATTTGCCACTTTACGTGATGGATGGCTTGTAGAAGGGTAGATCTATGGTTTAGAGCATCTGCATGGCTTGGAATGCCTCTGTAAGGGTTCAGATCTAGTGGTACTCGGTGAGTAACATGGGTGTGCTCGGCGAGTAGCATGAAGATAGGCTGGAACTCGACGAGTTAGAAGAACAACTCGGCGAGTTGGTTGAAGATAGCCTTAGACTCGGCGAGTCTGTTCTTGGACTCGACGAGTTTGGTGGTGAGATCCCAACCTTCTTCTCGGTGAGCCGTGAATCGGTGAGTCAAGGGATGACTCGGTGAGTTGAGTGCGAGGGGACTCAGAGTTGTTGTACTCGGCGAGTCTCGGGGTGACTCGGCGAGTGGAGTCGCAGATTGGGGAAGTTCTGAGCATGGGGACTCGACGAGTGATCGGGTTGACTCGGCGAGTAGAGTCAGTCAGGAGGTTGACTTTGACTTTGACTTTGACCAAGGGTTGACCAGTTGACTTCCAAGGGCATTTTGGTAATTGTTGGCTTTTGTTTTGAGTTCAGTGTTGGTGTTCGCTAGTGGTGGAAATCGTGTCAGTGGTCAGAGCATCTTGGTCTTATCTTTTCAGTCGGCAGTTGCGAGGTGAGTTATTCTCACTATATCGACAGGGTCTACGACACCAAGGCCGGCTCTTTATCGGATTGTGACCCGGGTATCGTTGTTATATTATTGTTTTGCTATGATTGCATCCTAGTAGTTAGGATGGTATATGTTAGAGACCTGGTAAGGTCGGTATCCTGGTATATAGGATGATGCTATGCTAGTGACCGGTTAGGTCGGTATCCTGGTTAGGATGATGTTATGCTATGTGATTTGTTAGATTGGTTTGATTTGATGTGATTTGTTATATGATTGAATTTTTATGTGCACATGGTTGTTGGACTGGGGTTGGGTTGAGACAGGTCCTGCTTTGTGTTGTAGGCCAACATACCCAGGGCGGACCGGTTATCCCGAAGGCCCAGCGAGCGGTTCGGATAGGCTTTAGGCCCCAAGAGGGCGGACCAGACGTGCCGAGGCTCGGAGAGTGGACTAAGACAACTGAAGGCCCAGTGCGGGCGGACCAGTAATACTGTAGACTCAGAGAGTCGACCAGGTGGATTGAAGGCCCGGTGCGGGCAGACCAATCATACTGTAGACTCAATGTATGTGGCTAGACTCGGAGGGTGGACCAAGTGGACTGAAGGCCGGTGCAGCGGACCAGTTACACAATAGACCCAAAGTGCATGGTTGTTCTCTGTTTGTTATGATATGGCATGTTGTGCGTCTATGGTATATGTGGTTGGCATTTTGGGGGTATCTCACTAAGCTTTTGGGCTTACATTTGTGGTTTAATGTTTTTCAGGTTCTTCAGGAGACCGTGGCAAGGCAAAGGCGTGATCGTACCGCTCCTCATGATTATGTTTGATGATGTGGTTCTGGGAAGACTCTGATAATAATTGTATTGAAAACCTTTTTGTAATAACTTTATGAAACCGGGCTGTTTTTGAAAACTTTAAAATTGGTTGAATTTTTAGAGCGTTACAATTACGCGTAGCGTGCTTGGAGTACGCCCGACGTAAGTCTCAGTTAAGCACTTTCTACATTAAGTTCTTATTACTTCTATCTTTTACGTCCAAAATCTAGATTTGAGTCCATTAACACCTCCTAGGGCATAAAGTAGCTAACTTTATGCCTTTGCATGTCCATTAAGCCCCTGAAGTCACCATTAAGACCTTTCCCAAGCCTCTCATTCATGCACAAGTTTAAGACTTCCACCAAGATCCTATTTTTATACTCTCTAATGGCTTAAGGATCCTAAATCTGACCTTATTAACGAATGTGGATGATCTATCCAACAAATGAGGCCTAAAATCCATCAAAAGGACCAAATACAAAAACCCTAGCTAGACCTAAAGAGCAAAAAGGAATGGTGCAATCTTTTTACCTCTAAAAGCTCTGTAAGATGATTATGATGCAGGATCTTGAAGCACCCTCTTGATTCAAGCTTGTTTGACCAACTCCTCTCTTTGAAATGAATATTAAAGAACACAAAAGCGCACTCCTAAGGCTCAAAAATGGTTTCTCAAATCTTTTAATAGTGAAATGACGACCAAGGGCAGTGGAGGCTCTCTAGGGTTTAGTCCCAAGGGCTTAAAGTCGTTTATATATAAGCCTCACGTCCAAAATTAGGGTTTTTGGTTCCTGGCGCGTACGCCCCGCGTAACCCATGGTACACCCAATGTACCTCCAAACACCCGCGACCAAGAAAGTGGTCTAGTATGCTAAGCGTACACTTAAGTACGCCTAGCGTACACTTAAGTACGCCCAGCGTACTAAGGGACTAATAATGTCCAATTTCTAATTTAAAGGGGGGTCATATCGTACCTTTTATTTCCGGATGTTACTTTGGTCTTTTCAAAATCATTCAGCGAATTGGTAAACAAGAATACCGCTTGGAATTACCAGAAGATTTGGCAGGTATTCATGATGTGTTTCATGTGAGCTATCTGTGCCAATGCTTAAGCATATATGTGTTGGATTAATGTCTATGTCCATAACTATAATTGGTAAGACTTGACCCGACCCGACATGGTCCATTTAGGTTGCATGTCATCATGCATTTGGATAGGCTATAATGAGAGAAATAACACTTAAGGTTCGTTAATATATTATAAGTTCTAATATATTAATAAGATTATTTAATTGGTATTAATCAAGAATTAATATAGTATTAATTAAGTGATCAAAAGAAGACTAATTAAATATATAGGTTGATTGTGTAAATCATCCATACTTATATAGTGGGCTAATGTTCCATGGATTGTCGAGTTGGGCTAAAACCCATAAGATGCTCCATGGACTCCATGGTGTATTTGTACCGATGGATCATGGAAATGAAAGGCCATGACAATTAGGGTTTACATGGTGTAACCTTAACTATATGATGATCTTATTGTTGGAGAAAATCGGCCACTATGTGTGAGAAAAAGGCTAGCCGATTTTCATGAAGTGTGTATGTTCTCTCAAGTTATTCCAATTGTATTTGGTGTTGTGTGAACCATTTGAGGTGTCACACTTGGGGCACTAGGCACTCAAGCTTCATGAAGACATTCTACATCAAAGAGGTATGTAATTCTAACTTGATATATTAATATGAATCAATGTTATTATGCTAGTTAGGATGAATACCTTGGAAAGTTCACATTTGCATGTAAAATAGAGAAAACATAGATCCAAACCCAACAGTGGTATCAAATCCTAGGCTTGTTTTCTTGTTATACTTGATGCAAATACATTTTTCGAAGCCAAGAAGCTGTCTAGATAGAAAACTCGACGAGTTTCTTCAACAAACTCGACGAGTTCATGGTTTATTGCATGAACTCGATGAGTTCTCTATAGAACTCGACGAGTTTTGGCCCCTAACAGCCTACTTTCATGTTTTTTGGCTGGAATTGGCCTAGGAACATTACCAAAAGCTGTTTTTGGACTTGTAAACCTATTTTTTATATGGTAATGTTCGTGCTAATCCTATTTCAAAGATAATTGTCAATAGATTCATGTTTTGCATTAGTTTAAAGTTATGCTAATTACATGAAAAAGTTTGATGTGAATTATCTTTATTCATATGAGTTGTTTAGATTAATAGATAAGTTAATTGATTATGTGTTTTCAATCCATTTTAATCTAAGAGATGATTCTAAAATGTGTTTGTGTAACTTGTACTCAAGTTACATGAAATGTCACATTTAAGTTTCTTAAAACACATAAAAGTTGGCAAAGGTTACAAAATGAAGCGTCTTATTCTCATTAAATGGTTTTATGACTCCATAACTTGTCCTCAAGTTATGGAGGTTCAAGAGTCACTTCATTAAGTAATAAAATGTGTAACCTTAATTAATTCCATAAGTTACAAAATAAATAAAAGTTACATTCTTTTATTAGTTTAAAGTCTTCTATAACTTGTCCTCAAGTTATGGAATTTAAAGAGTTTTTTAATTAAAACTACTTTAAACACATTAGTTATGGAATTAATTAGTTTTGAATAGTTTCAAAACTTGCCCTCAAGTTTTGGAATTTAAAAAGTTTTCACTTATAAATACGTTAATTTCAAGTTAGCCCTTAGAATTTTAAAAGTTAAAATTCAACCCTTATACTTTATAATATTATAAGTAAATATCTATATATATATATATATATATATATATATATATATATATATATATATATATATATATATATAAGAGTAAAGTCAGTCTTACCTTTAGTAGGCCTCATTCACGAAGCTGGTCTATAAGAGGGGTATAAGGTTAGTGCCTATAAAATGGCAGTTTAATGGGTGTCCACTCTCACCCACCGCTTCCGTGATTGGTGGAGGGTCGTTAGCCGAACGGGTAGGACAAGGACTAGAATTCTCCTTTCATTAAAAGTATTAATGATAAATACTAAGTAACTAAACATTTTATAAATACCCAATCTTAGTTACTTAGCAAAATGTGAATAAGGTGCTAATCCATGAAATTACACATTACACTTTGTTTAAGTCGTTCGTGGAGCGTGTGTGGTTAACTGGCACACTAACCTGGACTTAACCAGGTAGGCAAAGGGTAACTTAATATTTATCATAGCATCGATGGAGCGTGTGTGGTTAACCGACACATCGATTAAGGGGTAAATATTAAGGGTACCAACTATATTTGCATGGTTCCTTCACACCTTGTTTTGTGATCCTCAGCATCCCAGTCACAAAACCTGAAGGGCTCACACGAGATTGAAACATGCCATTGAACAGTTTAATGAATCTCAAAAGAATCTAGGAGTTTCAAAAACCAATTAAAACCTAATAATACATTTCGTTTTCATGGTGGAAATTGGTGAATCGTCATTCACCTAGCTTCAAATATTTTATAGCTTGGATTACGACATCCCCCTTCCGATTTATAAAATAGTTTGTAGGGTCCTAGCCTTAATATTTCGTATTGGGTGTTATATTAAGGACTTTGGATCAAGTATCTTGAATATCTCCCAAGAGATGTATAGTTCAGACATCTATGATCCTCCAAAATCTCTTGGAACTTCACTTCCTCCACCTGCTCCAAATATTCTCCCTATCCCACAAGTTCAAGGTCACTCTATCCCTATCGGAAAGCAAGGTTTATGTGTGCTCACATCTTGGAGATGAAGTCACATATTGACAAGCCGCGAGAGTTGGGTGTCAAAGTCTTGAGAAAGTTGGATGTCCAATCACTTTCAAAGTCACATAGTGAGTCCCTTTGGGACTCCTATGAAGCAGAATATGACAAGACCCTTAATGATCTTGTCTATTTGCAAAGATCAACTTCCCAAAAATTTATGGACATTGACAATGATGACACTAGAAATCTAGAAAAAGCATTCTCTTCCCAATGGAAAGGGATCGGCCATAGTCAATTAAGTTGACGAAATGGTAAAAAGAAAGGCTAAGTCTGAGATACTCCCGTGTACCATTACCAAAGGGTCCATATGGTTATATTGCCAAAGTAAGGGGCATTAGTTGCGAAGCGGCCAATTTTACCTAAGGATGTTAAAGTCAATAAGTTTGACTCTAATTTGGGTAAAAGTACACTATCTAACTCTGTTAAGTTTCTATTATGAGATTCTTGATACATGATGAGACTGGGTCACATGTTGATGTTTTAAGAATCAAAGAAAAGTGAATAAACTTAAAGAAATAATATGTTGAATCTGATCACGTAGATGGATTTGTATCTCATAGTTTGAAGATCAGATTCTTGAGCTACTTCTTAGGAGTTATGATATATTGCTTATGAATAGATAACAACAAAGTTTTCATGTGCCTTTGCACTGTAAGGATAGTTTTTTCCACAAAGTTTTTAAAATAAAAGGAAAAAATTTGATTTTATATATTTTAAAATATCCTTACAATGGCATGTGTGAAAATTTAGTTGCTTATATGATTCCATTAATAGCAAGAATGGAAATATGAATTTGATTCTTTCATTTGTGTAGTGTCTAAATTTACCAAATAAGGAAAGATTCTCATCATCCAAGTTTCAGTTGGATAGAAACTTGGAATCATGCATGTTGTATAGTATGACGAATGAGAACTTTCAAGCAATGGAAAATTAAGACTAACTACTTGTTCACATGGATGTGTGAGTCAAGTAAAGAACTAAAGGATCGAGTACACATTCTTCTGCATTGGTCAAGTCCACCACAAAAGATCGATAAGACTATTCGGCATAATTTATTAAAGCTCAGTAAATATGGTTATACTTACAAGCTTAAGTGTAATTCTGAGACATTGGAAAAGATTCCAATGCATGGCAGAACGAATGAGAAGAATCAAATTAGGCAGAAGGATAAAATTTTCTCAAATCTGAAAAGATGGGAGATTACTTTAGTATCATGTATATATGATCATATTATTGATTAAGAGACCTTATCACAGTTCATCCTCTAAGTGCATTCTGATAGCTAAGAAGAGGAGTTATAAATTGTTGAAGTGCTTAAATCAAGAAGATGAGTCATACTTTGTTCTAAAAATAAATCTTAGAGTCATACTCCAAGATTGTAATTTGAGTGACACATCTTAAAGATGGTTTATTAACACTTGTCAAATGTAAGAGTAAAAATTTTCTACTCTTGTAAATTTCAAACTGGTAAGTTGTGATGTTTTAGATAAAACAAAGACCAACTATGGACAATTGTGTGAAGTGTTTGTCTTGATTAGAATCCACACTATCTCTTGAATATCTGACAAGAAAGTCTTATATGTCAAGAGGACAGTGGGAGTCTTAAAGGTCTAGAAAGTCTCAAGAACTAATCAAGAATAAAACCTGAAGTTCATCACTAGCACATTCCGGTAAAGTTGACTATACATTTGAGTTCTACATGTTCTCAGTTGTTTGCATAACTACTTGGAAGCGATGACAAGCCATGTACTGCCAGGTAGCAAAAAGTTAAGATTGCACAAGTTCGATCCATATGAGTTAGGATTTGTCACCAACCTAGTCTTGTGATTATAGTTTTGACAAATTCATGTGGATAAGAACACATACACCACAAAATCTAAGGGTCATAAGTTTTCTCTCCGATTCATGAAAATGATGGTGAGGAACTACTTCCACCAAGTAGATTTTAAGTAGATAGCAATCTTTGCATTCTCAAAGTCATTAGTAGAGCACACTAACATGGACTTATGAGAAATAGAAAAGCTCTAAACAATTGAGACTATGATTACGACATCCCTTTTCATCGTTCCGAAATTATTTAGACACACCTATGACCTATCTAAGAAAAGGTATGTGTTTTTGATAAATTCTTATCAATGCAATCTAGTATCAGAAATCTGAACTTTTGTAAGAAAGTCAATAAAGTATTAATTTCTAGAAGTCCAGTTGATTTCTGAGTACATGTCAAAGCTAGTGGGAGCATAAGTGTTATGCTAATAATCATTATGTAAGTGGGAGCATGATAATTATGATAAGTATTGCAAGTTAGCAATGTTAATTATTGAAAACAAAAGTTTCAACTCGTGAGGTTGCATGGGTTGGAAAAGTTATTTTGCTATAATTAAGGGAGAGGAAATTATACTTGATGTCAATTCTAAAAGGCTTAGAGTGAGATTTTAAGCTTAGATTGAGATTTTAATCATCTTTAGTCAAGAATATCTATATGAATTTCATGCTGGATTGGTTCAACATAAGGAAATTCTATTTATTGCGTTCTCAAAATTCGATTATTATTACGGCATCCCTCTTCATAGTCAAATCTTGAGAACATGGAAAATAAAAAATATTGTAGCAAAAGACTAATCTAGAATCAAGTCTTTATGTGAAACATCATCAATCGTGTTCCATTTGCTTTGGGTACAGGATTGATTGCATGTGCTATAATGTTCATCCTTTCTAAAATTTTCCAAATTCATGGGGCATTAAGAGGGGAAAAGGTCTAGAATTGGATTTGACTAGAGTGATTAAGTAATTGTCGAGGAAAATCTAAGGTTTTACCGAGGATTGGTTGCTCAAGGACAGTTGGAATTATAGTGTTAATTTTGGAAGGACCATATTGACATATTCTGAAAAGAGGCAACTCTTGTTCAGTAGAGATAGTCAAAATGGGAATATGGAGTTATCTCCAAAGATGGAAGCAATCTGTGTAATACTAAAAAAACTTAGTGCAAGAAGCATGTTCAAAGCAATGCATACTTTGAACATAAGACTTTGTTTCCATGGAGTAGACCTTCAACGGAATACCCTATAATGATTTTTGACAAGTCTTTGTGACTTTGTACATGTTCATAACAAGAGGGTAGGGCATATAAGTTTAAATCTAACAGATTTCGATAAATGATAAGAATTTGGAATTCATACATTTATGATAAGGAATTGGGAGTGTGAAATTAGAATCATGGTTCAGTTGGTTTATTTCTCAAAGTAAGGATCATAGACAAACATAGTGTGCATACTTGGTGTATGGCATGACTAGTGCTTAGAAAAAACATAATGTACATGCTTGGAGCATGGGGCGACTAGTATTTTTAATTCAAGAATAAAGTTGATAGCTGAAACAATATGCAATGAATAATGTGTAATCATATGGTGATAAATAAAAGGTGTTTTACTTATATTCACAAGTTCTGAGACCATATTGGATTCAATTATTCTTGTCTTTCATTTTGCATGTTTTGACTTCCAGAATAAATAGGTTGTTCTTCCCGAATGACTAATTTATTCAAATTATCCACAGTCGGCCATATGTTCGAAGTAGATATGAATCACGACTATCATGGGTTGGGCTTGTAGAGGTCTAAGATGTTGGACAAGGTGGTGCTACAACACTCATGAGTGCTCATAAGTTATGAGTATTGGATTTAACCCGCGCTCATTGGAATCACTTCATTTTATCACGAGTGATCATGAGACGATAATATCTTATATTCTTCAAACCTTGAGATATGAGTTGTTACTATGAATTAGTTGTACATTGATTCCACGAAAACGCATTGGTAACTCGATGTTATAAAACGTGCCTTTATGTATGATTCAACAAGTAGTAGAACAAGCCATATGAGTCGAAGTTTCTCCATTCCTTTTACGGGATAAAAGTGATATTTGTGGGCCCCTCGATGAATTAATGATGATACATGTGAGTGCTTGGCCAAGCCAGGACTGATTTGATTTGTTCAATCAGTCAGTCATCATGAATCGGAAATCAGGAAACAACAGATCGACAGAGAGAATGATTATAATGCATGTCTCAGTCTATATGATATCGAGAATGCAGGAATATATGATCACTTATCTAATGGGCAAGTCATTGACAAAGGTCAGAGATCTTCGGCAAGGTCAGAGTTCGACAGAAGCTTTTGAGAGCAACAATTGTCAGTCGGTTCTTGAAATCATACACAATAATAGTTCTAGACTTATCCAAGTGGGAGACTGTTGGGTTAATGTCTAAGTCCGTAACTATAACTCGTAAGACTTGACCCGACACGACATGGTCCATTTAGGTTGCATGGCATCATGGATTTGGATAGACTATGATGAGAGAAATAACACTTAAGGTTGGTTAATATATTATAAGTTCTAATATATTAATAAGATTATTTAATTAGTATAGATCAAGAATTAATCTACTATTAATTAAGTGATCAAAAGAAGACTAATTAAATATATGGAAGCGATGACAAGCCATGTACTGCCAGGTAGCAAAAAGTTAAGATTGCACAAGTTCGATCCATATGAGTTAGGATTTGTCACCAACCTAGTCTTGTGATTATAATTTTGACAAATTCATGTGGACAAGAACACATACACCACAAAATCTAAGGGTCATAAGTTTTCTCTCCGATTCATGAAAATGATGGTGAGGAAATACTTCCACCAAGTAGATTTTAAGTAGATAGCAGTCTTTGCTTTCTCAAAGTCGTTAGTAGAGCACACTAACATGGACTTATGAGAAATAGAAAAGCTCTAAACAATTGAGACTATGATTACGACATCCATTTTCATCGTTCTGAAATTGTGTAGACACACCTGTGAGCTATCTAAGAAAAAGTATGTGTTTTTGATAAAGTCTTATCAATGCAATATAGTATCAGAAATCTGAACTTTTGTAAGAAAGTCAATAAAGTATTAATTTCTAGAAGTCCAGCTGATTTCTAAGTACATGTCAAAGCTAGTGGGAGCATAAGTGTTATGATAATAATCATTATGTAAGTGGGCGCATGATAATTATGATAAGTATTGCAAGTTAGCAATGTTAATTATAGAAAACAAAAGTTTCAACTCGTAAGGTTGCATGGGTTGGAAAAGTTATTTTGCTTTAATTAAGGGAGAGGAAATTATACTTGATGTCAATTCTAAAAGGCTTAGAGTGAGATTTTAAGCTTAGATTGAGATTTTAATCATCTTTGGTCAAGAATATCTATATGAATTTCATGCTGGATTGGTTCAACATAAGGAAATTCTATTTATTGCATTCTCAAAATTCGATTATTATTACGGCATCCCTCTTCATAGTCAAATCTTGAGAACATGGAAAATAAAAAATATTGTAGCAAAAGACTAATCTAGAATCAAGTCTTTATGTAAAACATGATCAATCGTGTTCCATTTGCTTTGGGTACAGGATTGATTGCATGTGCTATAATGTTCATCCTTTCTAAAAATTTTCCAAATTCATGGGGCATTAAGAGGGGAAAAGGTCTAGAATTGGATTTGACTAGAGTGATTAAGCAATTGTCGAGGAAAATCTAAGGTTTTACCGAGGATTGGTTGCTCAAGGACAGTTGGAAGTATAGTGTTAATTTTGGAAGGACCATATTGACATATTCTGAAAAGAGGCAACTCTTGTTCAGTAGAGATAGTCAAAATGGGAATATGGAGTTATCTCCAAAGATGGAAGCAATCTATGTAATACTAAAAAAACTTAGTGCAAGAAGCATGTTCAAAGCAATGCATACTTTGAACATAAGACTTTGTTTCTATGGAGTAGACCTTCAACGGAATACCCTATAATGATTTTTGACAAGTCTTTGTGACTTTGTACATGTTCATAACAAGAGGGTAGGGCATATAAGTTTAAATCTAACAGATTTCGATAAATGATAAGAATTTGGAATTCATACATTTATGATAAGGAATTGGGAGTGTGAAATTAGAATCATGGTTCAGTTGGTTTATTTCTCAAAGTAAGGATCATAGACAAACATAGTGTGCATACTTGGTGTATGGCATGACTAGTGCTTAGAAAAAACATAATGTACATGCTTGGAGCATGGGGCGACTAGTGTTTTTAATTCAAGAATAAAGTTGATAGCTGAAACAATATGCAATGAATAATGTGTAATCATATGGTGATAAATAAAAGGTGTTTTACTTATATTCACAAGTTCTAAGACCATATTGGATTCAATTATTCTTGTCTTTCATTTTGCATGTTTCGACTTCCAGAATAAATAGGTCGTTCTTCCCGAATGACTAATTTATTCAAACTATCCACAGTCGGTCATATGTTCGAAGTAGATATGAATCAAGACTGTCATGGGTTGGGCTTGTAGAGGTCTAAGATGTTGGACAAGGTGGTGCTACAACACTCATGAGTGCTCATAAGTTATGAGTATTGGATTTAACCCGCGCTCATTGGAATCACTTCATTTTATCACGAGTGATCATGAGACGATAATATCTTATATTCTTCAAACCTAGAGATATGAGTTGTTACTATGAATTAGTTGTACATTGATTCCACGAAAACGCATTGGTAACTCGATGTTATAAAACGTGCCTTTGTGTATGATTCAGCAAGTAGTAGAACAAGCCATATGAGTCGAAGTTTCTCCATTCCTTTTACGTTCGGGATAAAAGTGATATTTGTGGGCCCCTCGATGAATTAATGATGATACATGTGAGTGCTTGGCCAAGCCAGGACTGATTTGATTTGTTCAGTCAGTCAGTCATCATGAATCGGAAATCAGGAAACAACAGATCGACAGAGAGAATGATTATAATCCATGTCTCAGTCTATATGATATCAAGAATGCAGGAATATATGATCACTTATCTAATGGGCAAGTCATTCACAAAGGTCAGAGATCTTCGGCAAGGTCAGAGTTCGACAGAAGCTTTTGAGAGCTACAATTGCCAGTCGGTTCTTGAAGTCATACACAATAATAGTTCTAGACTTATCCAAGTGGGAGACTGTTGGGTTAATGTCTAAGTCCATAACTATAACTCGTAAGACTTGACCCGACCCGACATGGTCCATTTAGGTTGCATGGCATCATGCATTTGGATAGACTATAATGAGAAAAATAACACTTAAGGTTGGTTAATATATTATAAGTTCTAATATATTAATAAGATTATTTAATTAGTATTGATCAAGAATTAATCTACTATTAATTAAGTGATCAAAAGAAGACTAATTAAATATATAGGTTGATTGTGTAAATCATCCATACTTATATAGTGGGCTAATGCTCCATGGATTGTCATGTTGGGCTAAAACCCATAAGATGCTCCATGGTGTATTTGTACCCATGGATCATGGAAATGAAAGGCCATGACAATTAGGGTTTACATGGTGTAACCCTAACTATATAATGATCTTATTCTTGGAGAAAATCGGCCACTATGTATGAGAAAAAGGGCTAGCCGATTTTCATGAAGTGTGTATGTTCTCTCAAGTTATTTCAAGTGTATTTGGTGTTGTGTGAACCGTTTGAGGTGTCACACTTGGGGCACTAGGCACTAAATCTTCATGAAGACATTCTACATCAAAGAGGTATGTAATTATAACTTGATATATTCATATGAATCAATGTTATTATGCTAGTTAGGATGAATACCTTGGAAAGTTCATATTTGCATGTATAATAGAGAAAACATAGATCCAAGGTATTTAGGGTTGCATGTATACTTAGGAGTGTTAGAATAATCAAAACCCAACAATATGATAAGACAGTTCCATTATCCGAGTTGAAATTGGATAATAAGTTAAGATATGTAGAAGATCCTGAAGAGATCGTGAATGAAAGAGCAACTAATCTACGTAATAAAGAAGTACAGTTGGTGCTTGTGTAACACTCTTGTTTCTAGCCTAGGCATTTATATTGAGTTGATAGTCTAGGTTAACCTTTGTAACTCATTTTGAATAAAATAAAAAGGAATTATGTGAATTATGTGTTTTATGCTTAATTATTAGGGTTTAATTAATTTAGAATAAAGTAAGCGTGAAAATTAAAGTGTGAGATAAGCCCTATATCTTTACATAAAGTGGTAGTGGTCAAAACAAGGATTTCGGGGATATAAAGAATACCAAAATCCGAGTTATAACGAAGTAGTTATGACCTGTCGAAGTTTCGCGACAAAACCGACACGGTGCTGAATGTCGTAAAAAGTGAGTTTTTGATAAACTACTATTTAGCCTTAGTAATCTAAACGAAAGTCGTAGTATTCGTTAAACTGAGAAGTTCGATAAAAAGAACACCCAAATCTGACTTCGTATGAGGAAGTTATGATTTTTCAAAGTTTCAGCTTAGTAGTAGACAGCAAAAAACTCGAATTTTAGATCGAGCAGTTTTTAGCCAACACAACCTAAACAAGAAATGAAGGTCTCGTCATTAGGAGTACAACGGTGAAAAGTCTGACAAAAACGGACGTCGTATGAAGAAGTTATGAATTTTTAACGGATTTCGTGTCCCTGTCTGTTAAAAATAATAATATAAAATTTAAAGTCAAAATTAGCTGACAAAGTCTAAATGGAAGTTGTAGAGCATAATTTTAGCTACGCGTGCATATAAAGAACGTCAAAAACAGAGCTCGTATGCGAAAGTTATGGATTTTAGAAGATTTGGCGCGAAAATCGAGAAAATTCGCATAGTCACGAAATGCCACGTCACCCTCGCTGAAAAGGTGCCACGTGTCCTGCTGAGTCACCAAGCTGCTGAGTCATCCGAGCTGCTGAGTCATCTGAGCACATGGCCTAATCTGAAGTGGTCCAATAGCGGTGCGACATGTACCCTCTTAGCACATGTCCGAACCCTCGCAGTATGCCACGAACCCCCCTACTTCGGACCCTAGACCTCGGTCCAATCACAGACCGCCAGCAGCCCCTACGCACGCGCAACCCTCGTGCGAGCCACCCCCCTGCGAAGCCTCTCAGCCGTCGGATCAGAAGACTCTCAGCCCTTGGATCAGAAGCTTCACCCTATAAATAGAAGGTTGCGAACCTTCTCGGATATTTTTAAGAAATTGCGATATTTAGCCCCTTTCTTCATATTTTCTTCACCTTAACCTTCCGCAAAGCCCCGATATCGATTGTAAAGCCCGAAATACTCGACGAAGTGCCCGTGAAGCCCAGAAAATTTATCTTTTCGGTTTCGAAGCCTGACTTTTGTAGAGCCCGGTTTCTCAATAAAACTCCTGGTTTTATTAGAAACGATCGTTTTACGAAACGAATTGCTGCCCGATTTTCACCGAAATACGTGAGTGTGTAGTTACTTTCAATTTACACATAGATATGAAGTATTTACCTTGAAATACATGTTATGTGTAAATATGTTAATTGTTTATTTGAGGTGACTGTTGAATTGATGTTTTATACAAGTTTTAAACTGTATATGATTTTTATCTACAAAATATATTGGGTAGAACATGGGTAGATGAAATAGTTGATGTGTGTTAAAAAGGTGAGAGGCCTCAATGCTGTTGTTGTTGTTGTTGTAGTAGTCATCTAGCGGAGTATAGATGACGACCACAGACTTTTCTAGACAGTCCAGTGGAACACTAGCAGGTTCGCAACTTGTAGGTGCTGATGAATTAAATGTTCATTGGTGTACTCCATCCCCCTCATGGTTGCCTTAAGGACATGTATGGCTGAGGAAACCCCTTAGCAGTAGCGTCCATCCCGATGATAATCCGTAGGCTAGGTCCCTTGTGATAGGTGTTTAGGGACGTAAAGTGAGGACAACGGGAATGGGTAATCAGGGTTATTGTTGATTGGTGAACTTAATAAGTATATTATTGTGGGTTGATAACCATATATGCTCACCAGGCTCCCAAGCCTGACGCACTCATTTTTTATGATTACAGGTAGTGGACCCCGAGCATAGTCGGAGGACGACGAGAGACTTTTGGATTATAGGCCAGTAGTTGTAAATAACTGTTGAAAGGCTTATAATGTCTTGTTTGTGCTTTTGATCTGTATCGGAACATGACATCCCGAGGTTTTGATATATATGGAAAATATATACCTTCTTAATGAAGGATTTTGATAAACTTTTATCATATGTTGTTTGGGGACCAATTCCGCAACATCTTTTAAAAAGATTTCTCTGATTTTATTTTAAAAAGCATAAATTAAATCGGTCTTTTCTGGCCGAGAAATTAGGGGATGTCATAGCTTGTTAGCAATTAAGGCCCAATAAAACCTTAAGTTGACAATTAAGGCCTAATAAAACCGTATGTTAACAATTAAGGCCCAATAAAACCATAAGTTGACAATTGAGGCCCAATAAAACCGAAAATCATCAACTTAAGCCCTTTAAACCGAAAATGACTCGAAAAAGTCTATTTTGTTTATCTTTAGTGTCAAAAATGGTCCTTTTATGTACATTCTTTGGATTTCTAGTAACCTTTACATGTTTAATATTTTCAAAATAATACAAAGTTACTTCTAAGAGTTTGCATACAAATATCACCAATATTTGGAAGATATTTCGAAATTTATGAGTGTTAAGCAATCGTTCATGACATATTCACAACATATAACATGAAAACACACGCATTCATGCATAAATATTTAGATCTAACACAAAACCAAATTGTATTCTCCCCTAAAACATAGTAAAACCTGAAAACAAGGGGGTATGAAGCTCACCTTGGGTGATGGATTGGTTTTAATGAATAAATGAAGGAGATTGAAGGTGTTTTTGGCTTTGGATGCTTCTTTGAGATAAGTTTTCGAATTCTAGGAGATTCTAAGAGCATGATCACGAAAACATAGTGTTCATGAGGAATGATCTAGCATAATCATAGACTAAATCAATTTGAGTTTAGTTTAATACTTACCAATTGGATGGAAGGCTTCAAGGTGATTCTTTGAACACACACTCTAACTCACGATTTTTAGGAGCTAAAAGTGAGAGAGTTCTTGAGTGTTTAGAGAGAATTTAGAAGTGGATTGAAGCTTGAAGTGATTTTTGGTGAGCGAAAAAACGGTCTTCGGCCGAGAATAAAGAAGGAAGAGAGAGGAGAGAAGAAATCTTGCCTTGAAGTATGAGATTTCTGGATGTGTGAGAGGCTAAATGGATGGATATCCTCCATGCAATAAGGAGGTGTCAAGTATTCAAATTAATTAAAAAAATTTATACATGTATATATAACCAAAAATAAGGTGAGGCGGTGAAAAGAAAAGGAATATTGGGCTTGTATTCAATATCAACCAAAAATATAAGGCCCAAGAAGAAATTTTTGGTCCATTGGGGCCACATACAAGTTTACGGCCCAAAAGAGTAAAAGAAATGGGTTTTCGGCGCGTATAATTCAAGAAGATGGTTTTCGGCCCAATAAGGTCCATGATGAATCTTATGGCCCAAAATGCTATTGCTTATTGAATGTTGGTCCAATTAGGGCCCAAATATGGATTCTTGGCCCAAAAGAATCCAATTGGTAAGTTACTGGCCCATTAGGCCTAATATGAAAGTCCTGGTCCAATAAGAGTTTGAACCGAGAAGTTAGGGTTATAAGCCTAAAGTTGAGTGAGTGTAGTGTATTGAATTGGGTTTAGAGCTTGCACAAGTGAGTTTTGATTCGAATAGTTGTTTTTGAATGAATAACATGTATAACATCATCCTTAGGGTTACAAGATACATCAAAAGTTAGTTACACATGAACATAATTTCCTAGCCCTAAAATGCTAGTTGGGACATGATACCAGGCTTCAAAATTAGACACTCCTTGTTTGTGAAATGAGTTGAAAAACATTTGTCATAGATCTGAGAGACGCTCAGCAAACTGTGTTTCAACTCTGGAGCTAAATTAACATTCCCAATGCTTAAAACATCGTTAGTAACTGTACCCTTCCGAGTGATTTTTCATCCTTCTCCTCCCGTAATGGAGCCACATCTTCCATTAAAGTTCTAAATATCATGTAGTTGAGAGATGTCCCCTGTCATGTGCCTGGAACAACCACTATCAACATACCAAGTTCTGATGATATTCCTTCATAGTTGTTCCTGCACAATGTGCGAGATTAGTTAGATTTGGGAGCCCAACCCATAGTGACACTAGGTTGACCATTTCCATCTACGCATGAAACTTCTTGCCATACCATATCCTTTGAATCAAATAATATACATGACGAATTTAAAGTATGGTAAGGTGATTGGGCAGCAGGACTTTTGGGCACCCATGTGTAATTAGGTTTATGAATTTTATTACTAACATAGACGGGGGCATTGACATTTGATTTTGAAGAATTTTTTCCTTTGTGTTTGATCTTTTGGGTATCCATCTATGGTTAGATGATGACCCATGAGATGACTTTGGCGACACCGATCTTGGTTTGACCAATTTCAGTTTCACTAAATTATCTCTTGAATTTTGTTTCAAAATCTTTTTGTCCTTATTTTCTTTGACAACCTGATTTATATCCTTGTTTTCATTCCAATCACCATCACTAGAACATGACCTCGAGGAATTTCTTTTGAAAGATCTTCCTTGTGATACGTTCTTCCTAGCTTGTGCATATTAGGGAACGTATGCACGATTTGGGCAGTTTCTGGCAATGTGTCCAGGTGTTCCATAGTGGAAAGATGTTTGTTTCTTCACATAAAAGTTGTTACCGCTTGTCCCTGGTTGCGTGTCCAGATTTTGTCCACAAGCACACTTAGTGTTAGCAGTTTGTTTGGCTTGTTTTTGTGGCTTATATTTACTAGCAGCAGGTCCATTAATATTATAATTCACAACCACATCATCACAAATATTAGATATAAAAGAGGTATCAGTTTTAAATAGACATTTTTTGAACAATCAACATAATTAACGAAAATAGCAGTATCAGTTTTCGAAACATTATTTTTCAGAGCAGTGTCATTTTTCAAAATAGAAACACATTCTCCATCCTCTTTCCTGTCTTGTACTTGGGGTTCATCTGTATATGAGATAGAAACATTAGTATCGTTCACCCAGACATTATTTACTAGCTCCATTATAGTAGGTTTTCCATATTTTAGGTGTGCTGCCCTTTCCTTTTCTTCCTCGGTCATAGGAGTAAAACTGTAGTTATCATTGAATGTAGGAAGAACACTATCATACGCTAGACCTACATTCTTTTTGTCTTTCCATCTATGTTTCTTTTCAATCACTATCTCACCTTTCTTACTTGACTCATCAAATTTTTTAAAATTAAAATCTGCATTTTCAAACTTATTTTTCAATGTGTCAAGCTCGACAGTTAGACTGACAATCTTTTCTTGAGCATAATAATAGTGTTCACATTTAAGGCTCTATTATTCCTTAACTCTTTTTAGATCTTTTGTTTGGGCATCTAATTTTTCTTTTAATGATTTTTGGGCCTTTTTGAGAGTATATCCTTCATATATAAGGTCCTGAATTTTCCTAACTAATAAATCATATTGATCGCGATAATGTTTAATTGTATCACTACAGGCTTGAGCACAGAAAGTTTCACTAACCTCTTTTGTGGCAGGTGAGATGGAGACCATGAAGGCGAATTGCAGCTCCACCATCTCTTCTTCAGCTTCCTCCACCTCTGAACTCTCACTGATGTGCACCAAATTTGTTGTTTCATGTCCTGTCAGATTCAGAGCCAACATTTGATCCTCCCAGCGAATCTTTGTGCCCCCATTGCCAGGTTAGTTGTTTTATTGTTGGCTGCAGCTCCTCTATTGTTCCCTGTAGGCACCATCATCCCATCGAGATTGTTCATGGTATCTAGCTTGGTACATTCACAAGCAAAATGTACTAGCTCGTGACAGTTGTGGCACCAAAGCTTGCTCTTGTTGAACCCCACCTTCTTCTCCACGTTCATTCACTAGTTGTTCTTCCCTGTATGCTGAGTAAACTTCTTTGCTCTGAACAAAAACATAGCTATTTGCCACGTGATGTCCATCTCTTCTACGTCCTCAGGATGAATTTGATCCATTTCTCCAACCATGATTGGAGGAGCCAAATCTCTTGCCAAGAGAGAATTGTAGCAATTCATGAACCCAACCATTAAAGCCATGTTATCTTCAGCTTCTTTTGGAGTTCATGAAGTTTCAATTGTAGTTGTGGCTTTAGAACTAGAACCAAAAGAGCTTGAAGGTGCTACATGTTGATGAGGTACAACAGGATGAATAGAATGTATATGTTGAGCTGAGAAGACACTATTTTTTGAGATTCCTATATTGGAAGTAGAACAGGAATTCACATTGTTGATTTCACGCTGCTTATCATCCATGTCACATGCCTTGATTATAACCATCAATTCTGCAAGGGAAAGCTTACTCGGATCTCTAGTCTTCTTGATCATTGACACATTCATGTCCCAACTATGTGGCAGAGAGTTTTGAAGCTTCTTGTTAATCTCTATGCATGGTAGATCAATCCCAGCCGTACTCATCTCTATAGTGAGAGTAATAAATCTTTGCAGTTGAACTTCAAGAGCCTCCCATAAATCCTTTGCAGACGTATATTGCCTAAAGCCTTGGGCAATTTCAGAAGATAAGGCCATGGTGAGAGTGGCAAGAGCTCTATCATGTTCTACAATCTTTTCAAAGTCTTCATCGGTGTAGTTCTCTATCTTTTTATCAACAACAGTTTTTGCTTCATCATCCAAAGTTGTTGTAATCCTGACTGGACCTCTAAGAATGATCCTCCATATCTTGGCATCCTTCATTTTAATGTACTTCTCAATTTTGAATTTCCATTCCGGAAACCCATCAGCAGACAAAAGACGAGGAGTTCAAGTGGTAGTCCCCATAATATAATCCAGCTCCTAATATATTGGACTATTGTACTTCGATTCCATTTTAATTAACAAAATCGTGAACACCCAAAGATCAAAATTTGACCAAAAACAAGGAAAGTCAACAGTTGAATTGACGAAAAACTCTACAATGCGTTAAATGTGAACAATGAAAATGTTGACCGAGAACTATTGATTTCGGCCGAGAATGAAAACCGAAAAATGCTTATTTCTTGTACTAATTTTGATGAAAACGTTGACTGAAAACCTTCAACTTTGACCAAGACCCACCAAAAAGCCTTAAGATTTCAGAACCAAAAACTTTGTTTTCTTATCTAGAAGTCACTAAAAAACCTTTAAATTTCATGATTTTAATTGATAAGGATCCAAATTAATCCCGAAAATTCAGATGAATATCCATGAAGAACACGATGAATACGAAGAATCCCAAGAACAGTTAATTGATGAACAACAAAAATTTTTATCAATTTAAATCGAAACTTATCAATTTTCGATTAAACCAATGATCTTAAAACAGCTAAAAATGAGTCCCCAAGGTCATTGAATCAATTAATACCTATTCAAAGCTATGATACCAATTGTACGTCCCAAAAACACCTAGATCAATATGATATAAATCATATTATCTAAAGAATGCGGAATATAAATAAGATAGTGATTCAAGAACACAAAAATAACTCTTAATGCACACGATTTATTAGTTGAAATCGTTTGGTACATAAAGAACTTCTTAACAGTCGAATACAATCATGACGAACAACTAGAACTCCTAAACGGCTGAAAAGCTATTTATACAAACCTAGTACAAACCCTTAACAGGCCCAAGCCCATGCTGACCAAAATTACTATGTGATTTCGATCCCCATAACCAAAAGCACCATAAGACCACTAGCAATAAAAATTTCTATGCCGAACTACAATAATAAACTAGAAACCCAACATAAACCATTTAAATATGACCCAACACTAATTCGTTCTTTAAGATAAATAAATCTTAGAGAAGCTGTTTTGAGGGTCTAGAAGGCGGTCGGAGGGATGTTAAAGCTGATATGGAGCGAAGATCTGAAGGATTCAAGAACTGATTCGTGACAGAAATCATTCGGTTTGTTGTTCTGACCATGATTAACATTCCAATTGTTTCTATTTGGGTTTTTACTTTCTAAATTTAGGTGTTAAAACATGTTAGTCTTCGTTTAGAGTAGATGAAACTCGATTTTATGTGTTGATTTCTACGATTTTATATTTTATTATTTTAGTTTTTAATTGTGTTTGAATGATCATGACCTATCCTATTAAAGTTACGATTATTATTTCATATTACTAAGTTACATGTAGCTAATAGGACCAATCTAGTCACATTAAGTTGAACCTTCATAAGTTTATAATCATTTAACTATTGGGACTAGAGATTAATCAAATCCTATTCTTAGGAAATGTTAATATGTGACTTTAGGGAGCATAGACAGCCATGCTATGCTTCGATTGTCATGACCATTTATGAGAAATCAATAGATCATATCATTCATAATCTAAATATATTAAATTAACTATGTCTTCACTAATTACATGACCATTTTGTTAGTTATTCATTAATTATTAGTACTAGGAAATCCGATCAAGATAACTAGTGATAGTAGAATTTAGTAACCAACTAATAATTTCATTGCACTATTAATAAAGTTAACCATGATTTTGAGAAGTAATCTAAACTAAACCAAAGTACCTGAAGTGATTCATTTTTTACTCACTTTATCTTGTTAGTTTAGCTATTGATCTACTTGAGTTTTATAATCAAAACCACCTTTTATTGCTTTTGTTTATTTATTATAACCTATAATCAAATATTTTAATATTAATTCACTACTGCTCCCCTTCAGTTTGACACCCTTGCTTATTAAAACTATAGTATACTTGATCAGGTTCATTGCATGTATGATGTGGGCTAGGTGCGATAGACTAGGAATTATAAATAAAAAAGAGTGCATTAAAAATACACATCAAATTTTCGGCGACGTTGACGGGGAATGATTTCAAATTAATTTAATTTATTTGATTATTCCTAAGTTGTTTTTGCATTTTTAGTTTTCTTTTTCTTTTTTATTTTCTTAGATAACATATCACTTTTTGGGAATGCTTTTGTTATTATTTGTTGGAATTCATGATCATATGCATTTCTTGGTTTTTCTTTTTGCATGGATTTTGGGATTGCAAGCGATTAGGGAATTCTTGACTTTTTAGTCTACAACTTTGGTGATTTGTCCAACTCAATCCTTGATGCGTAATAGAGCAAGGAAAATCACAGTCGTTAAGTGGAAGACTTAACTCTTGCTACTCTTAACTAGTTGGGTTAATTGTTGTTCTACTTATTATTTAATGATGTAAAGAAAGCAAAGGAAATAGTCTAACTGGTCGTGAAAGTTTTTTGTTTTCACAAACCACTTGTTGCATTTAAGGGAATTAAACAACAATTATAGCATCATCGCGACAAACACGAGTGATTGTGATATTCTTTTTAGTTATTTTACTATGATTTTATTTTATTTTTTACTTTATTTTTATTTTATTTTTAGTCTGATTAATTTTTTTTTTGCATGTTGATGCTTTTAATGTTTATATCTTTGTAGAATTTTTTTTCCTTCGAAGGTTTTTATTAATTTCTACAATTAGGATTGAGTGTGGCTTTGTCACGAGAGATACAATTTGAGAGGCATTACATCACACAAACATGAGGTCAGTTACCCACGCAAGAGAGGGATTAAGGCTATTATTAAAGTACACTACTAGAGATAAGAGCATATACGAAAGACGAGACGAGTGTTTAGCCAACACAACTCGAGCTCATTTTTTAGTCGTGAAAAATCCACTGTTTAGCTTCCACGTCATGGCATATGCACACCCACGACGTGGCGACATCTTTTACGCACATAAAATTTCCAAGAAACGATTCATAGATTTTACATTTTGTACTGCTATATGATGTTTTCGCCGATTATTTCGCACACCAAGTTCGACATGAGCAGAAATAGTAAAACAAATATGGTATTCAGTTTCCAGCAAAATCAAGAGCATCATCTTTCCAACACACATTTTGAAGCAACTCACAAAAAACGATTTCATTCTTTCCTTTTCTTACTCTTTTATTTTATATGTTTTAATGTTGTTATATACAACGAGGACATTCTATAATTTAAGTGTGAGGCAGGGAATTGAAAAAAGGACATCAATCATGCTAGCTTTACATATATATATATATATATATATATATATATATATATATATATATGTATGTATGTATGTATGTATGTATGTATGTATGTATATGCTAGATTTTAAAAAAAATGAAAAATAAAGACTTCAAAAATGGTCTAACATAAAAGATCTAGTAAAATATAAAATTATCTGTTTTGATATTATTGTGTTAGAGCTAAGGTTGCCTATTGTTGTGCGCGATTATTTTATGGGAAGCCAATTTATTACAATACATTTGTAGTTCGGTAGGGTTAGTGAAATCATGAGACAAAACTTGAACTTGTGTAGTTTGAGGGACTTAATATATTTTGCTTCATGTACTTGAAATGTATCCAGGGAAATGTATGCAGTCATTGCACTTTTTACTAATACATTTAACCAATAAAGGTTGATGTTAAGTTCCTATGCTTGAGCATATGTTTTTATTTTAGGTTTTATTTGAGTGAAAAAAAAATGAGTTATGAAAAAAAAACTTGAAAAAAAGAAAAATAATAGAAAAAAATAAGTAAAAAAAATAGTTGTAAAATGTGTTTGAGTGAATAAAAACTATCAAATTATGAAGATCTTGAAGAAATTGATGAAATAAGACAAATTGTCAAAAGCATGGGCAGAGTAATCAAGGTTGTAATTTTTGTTTCTAGGTTATTTTATTTTATGTATGCTTGGGAACATAAAAAAAGACATTGAGGGGTTATGAAAGTTTTCTAAGAATTTATTCAGAGGGATGCAAAAATGAATGTTTTTCAAAATAAGTGGGGAACGTTTATGTGGATTGTAAGTATTTAGGATTTGGGAAATATTTAGGATCTTTTACACACAAATATATGCATTGTGATGAAAGATAATTAGCAAATTCAATTTAGGTTATTCTATGTGATGTTGGTGAGCAAGGTTTTAATGTGTGGTATTGAAATGAAATCATAATAAATGTAGTTTTGCTTTGGCACAAACAAAAGAATAATGTGGGGGTATTTTGATATGCCCTTAGTAAACTATGTATTTTAGGTCATTATCTTTAAATGTTTGAGTAAAAATGTTGTATTTTAAGATATATGATACTTAATGTGCTTTGAGATGTTCAATTAAAGTTAAAATCAGAGTCCGGATGCAGAGGAGAAACTAGCTGAAGAAACGCAAAAAGGATGTTTATTGCAGCTAGACCTCTCTTGAGTGTTTTGGCAATATCTCTTGACTCTTAACTCTGGTTGACGATATTCAAAATGTTCCACAAACTAGACAAAATATTGAACGAATTTAACATTTATGAAAAATTATGATTCCCATTTCCGATGTTGCGGCAAAGCCATTTCAATGGCATGGTGACATGAGAATGTTTTATCGACATGAAGAATCCAACTCCCATGGCGTGGCAAGTCTATTTCCACGCTGAAGCGATGTTGTACACCAAAAATAGAATAAAAAATTAGCCCATATGACATATCTTCAATCCTAATTCGATCCCTACAAAAATAAATGTCATAGAAGCCGTTTTGAGGCTCTTGAAGGTGGTTTGTTGTCCTGACCCTGACTAGCATTCCAATTCTTTCTATTTGTGTTTTTACTTTCTAAATTCAGGTGTTAAAACTTGTTGCTTTTCGTTTGGAGTAGATGAAACTTGATTTTATATGTTGATTTCGATGATTTTGGATTTTATTACTTTCGTTATTAACTGCATTTGATTGATTATCACCTTTCATGTTAAAGTTGTGATTTTTATTGCCTATTGTTGAGTTATGTGTAGTTACGAGAACCAATCTAATTACATTAAACTGAATCTTAGTTAGTTTATGATAATTAAACTATTAGGATTAGAGATTGATCAAATCCTTGACTTAGGTAATGTTAATCTATTACTTTGGATTTGTTAGAGAGATTAGATATCCAAGCTATGATTCTATTGATTATCATAAGCATTCATGAGAAATCACTAGATCATATCATTCATAATCTGAATATATTAAATTAATTATGTCTTCACTAATTACATGACCATTTTGTTAGCTGTTCATTAATTATTAGTACTAGGAAATCCAATCAAGATAACTAGTCACAATAGAATTCAGTAACCAACAAGTAATTCCATTGCATTATTAACAAAGTTAACCATGATTTTGAGAAGTAATCTAAACTAAAACAAAGTACCTAAAGTGATTCGTTTCTACTCACAGTATCTTGTTAGTTTAGCTATTGATCTACTTGAGTTTTATAATGAAAACCACCTTTTATTGATTTTGTTTATTTAGTATAACCTATAATCAAATATTCTAATATTAATTCACTACTGTTCCACTTTAGTTTGATACCCTTGCTTATCAAAACTATAATATACTTGATCAGGTTTACTGCATGTATGGTGTGGGCTAGGTGTGATAGACTAGGAATTAAAAATAAACAATAATGGATTAAAAATACACATCAAGTTTTCGGCAACGTTGACGGGAAATGATTTCCAATTAATTTAATTTATTTGATTATTCCTTAGTTGTTTTTTCATTTTTAGTTTTTTTTATTTTTTTATTTTTTATTTTCATAGATAACATATCACTTTTTTGGAATGCTTTTGTTATTATTTGCAGGAATTCATGATCATATGCATTTCTTGGTTTTTTCTTTTTACATGGATTTTGGGATTGCAAGCGATTAGGGAATTCTTGACTTTTTAGTCTATAACTTTGGTGATTTTTCCAACTCAATCCTCGATGCGTAATATAGTATGGAAAATCCAAGTCGTTAAGTGGAAGACTTAATTCGTGCTACTCTTAACTAGTTGGCTCAGTTCTTGTTCTACTTATTATTTAATGATGTAAAGAAAGCAAAGGAAATAGCCTAACAGGACGTGAAAGTTTTTTGTTTTCACAAACCATATGTTGCACGCAAGGGATTTAAACAATAATTATAGCATCATCGCGACGAAGACGAGTGATTGTGATATCATTTTTAGTTATTTTACTATGATTTTATTTTATTTTTTACTTTTGTTTTTATTTTACTTTTAGTTTCATTAAATTTTGATTTGCATGTTGATGCTTTTAATGTTTATATCTTTGTAGAGTTTTTTCCCTTCGAAGGTTTTTATTAATTTCTACAATTAGGATCGAGTGTGGCATGGTCACGAGAGACACAATTCGAGAGGCATTGCATCACATAAACATGAGGTCAGTTACCCACACAAGAGAGGGATTAAGGCTATTATTAAAGACCACTACTAGAGATAAGAGCATATACGAGAGACGAGACGAGTGTTTAGCCAACACTACTCGAGTTCATTTTTTAGTCGTGAAAAATCCACTGTTCAGCTTCCACGTCATAGCATATCCACACCCACGACGTGGCGACATCTTTTACGCACTGAAAATTTCCAAGAAACGATTCATAGATTTTACATTTTGTACTGATGTATGATGTTTTCGCCGATAATTTCGCACACCAAGTTCGACATGAGCAGAAATAGTAAAACAAATTTGGTATTCAGTTTCCAGTAAAATCTAGAGCATCTTCATTCCAACACATATTTTGAAGCAACTCACAAAAAACGATTTCATTCTTTCCTTTTCTTCCTCTTTTCTTTTATATGTTTTAATATTGTTATATACAACGAGGGCATTCTATAATTTAAGTGTGAGGTAAGGAATAGAAAAAAGGACAATAAGCATGCTAGCTTTATATATATATATATATATATATATATATATATATATATATATATATATATATATATATATATATATATATATATATATGTATGTATATGCTAGATTTAAAAAAATGAAATATAAAGACTTGAAAAATGGTCTAACATAAAAGATCTAGTAAAATTTAAAACTATATGTTTTGATATTATTGTGTTAGAGCTATGGTTGCTTAGTTTTGTACGCGATAATTTTATGTGAAGCCAATTTGTTACAATGCATTTGTGGTTCGACAGTTCTAGTGAAATCATGAGACTAGACATGAACTTGTGTAGTTTGAGGGACTTAATATATGTTGCTTCATGTACTTGAAATGTATCCAGGGAAATGTATGTAGTCATTGCACTTTATACTAATACATTAAACCGATAAATGTTGAGGTTAAGTTCCTTTGCTTGACCATATGTTTTTCTTTTAGGTTTTATTTGAGTGGAAAAAAGTGAGTGATGAAAAAAAAAACATGAAAAAAAAGAAAAAAAAATAGAAAAATAGAAAAAAAGTAAAAAAAAAAAAAAAAAGTTGTAAAAGGTGTTTGAATGAATAAACTATCAAATTATGAAGATCTTGAAGAAAGAGATGAAATAAGACAAATTGTCAAAAGCCATGGGCATAGTAATCAAGGTTGTAGTTTTTGTTTCTAGGTTATTTTATTTTATGTATTCTTGGGAACTTAATAAATACATTGAGGTTATGAAAGTTTTATGAGAATGTATTCAGAGGGATGCAAAAATGAATGTTGTTCAAAATAAGTGGGGAACGTTTATGTGGATTGTAAGTATTTTGGAATTGAGAAATATTTAATATCTTTTACACACAAATATATGCGTTCAGATGAAAGATAATTGGCAAATTCAGTTTAGGTTATTCTATGTGTTGTTGGTGAGCAAGGTTTTAATGTGTGGTATTGAAATGAAGTCATAATAAATGTAGTTTTGCTTTGGCACAAACAACAGAATAAGGTCGGGGTATTTTGATATGCCCTTAGAAAACTATGTATTTTAGGTCATTATCTTTAAATATTTGAGTAAAAATGCTATATTTTAAGATATATGATACTTAATGTGCTTTGAAAGTTCAATTAAAGTTAAAACCAGAGTCGGGATGCAGAGGAGAAATGAGCTGAAGAAACGCAAAAAGGATGTTCTTGCAGCTTGACCTCTCTTGAGTGTTTTGGCCATATCTCTGGACTCTTAACTCCAGGAGATTCAAAATGTTCCACAAACTACACAAAATATTGAACGAATTTAATGTTTATGATAAATTCGGATTCCCATTTCCCACATTGCGGCAAAGCCATTTCAACGACATCGCGACATGAGAAGGTTTTATCGACATGAAGAATCCAACTCCCATGGCGTGACAAGTTTATTTCCACGCTGAAGCGATGTTGTACGCTAGACATTGATTCAAAAATTAGCACATATAACATATCTTCAACCCTAATTCAATCCCTACGAAAATAAATGTAATAGAAGACATTTTGAGGGTCTTGAAGCCGGTGTGTTGTCCTGACCCTGACTACCATTCCAATTGTTTCTATTTGTGTTTTTAATTTCTAAATTTAGGTGTTAAAACTTGTTGCTTTTCGTTTGGAGTTGATGAAACTCAATTTTATATGTTGATTTTGATGATTTTGGATTTTATTACTTTCGTTATTAACTGTGTTTGATTGATTATCACCTATCATGTTAAAGTTATGATTTTTATGGCCTATTGTTGAGTTACGTGTAGTTACGAGAACCAATCTAATTACATTAAATTGAATCTTAGTTAGTTTATGTTAATTAAACTATTAAGATCAGAGATTGATCAAATCCTTGACTTAGGTAATGTTAATCTATAACTTTGGATTCGTTAGAGAGATTAGATATTCAGGCTATGATTCTATTGATTATCATAACCATTGTTGATAAATCACTAGATCATATCTTTAATATGAACATATTAAATTAATTATGTATTCACTAATTACATGATCATTGAGTTAGTTGCTCATTAATTATTAGTATTAGGAATTTAGATCAGGATAACTAGTCACAGTAGAATTCATTATCCAACTAATAGATCTATTGCACTATTAATGAAGTTAACCATGATTTTGAGAAGTAATCTAAAATTAAACCAAAGTATCTGAACTGATTCCTTTCCAATCACTTTATCTTGTTAGTTTATCTATTGATCTACATGAGATTATAATTAAAACCGCCTTTTATTCATTTTATTTATTTAGTATAGCCTATAATCAAATATTCTAATATTAATTCACGACCGTTCCCTTCAGTTAAACAACCTTGCTTATCAAAACTATATCATACTCGATCAGGTTCACTGCATCTATGGTGTGAGTTAGGTGTGATAGACTAGGAATTAAAAATAAAAAAGCATTAGTGCATTAAAAATCACATCAAGTTTCTGGCACCGTTACCGGGAAATGATTTTCAATTAATTTAGCTTATTTGATTATTCCTTATTTGTTTTTGCATCTTTAGATTTCTTTTTCTTTTTATTTTCATAGATAACATGTCACTTATTCGGATTGTTTTTGTTATTATTTGCAGGAATTCATGATCATACGTATTTCTTGGTTTTTTTGTTTTGCATGGATTTTGAGATTGCCAGCTATTAGGGAATTGTTAACTTGTTTAGTCTAAAACTTTGGTGATTTTTCCAACTCAATCACGGATGCGTAATATAGCAAGGCACATCGCATTCGTTAAGTGCAAGACTTAACTCTTACTACTCTTAAATAGGTGGGTCAATTCTTGCTCTACTTATTATTTAATGGTGTAAAGAAACCAAAGGAAATAGCCTAACCGATCCTGAAAGTTTTTTGTTTTCGCAAACCACTTGTTGCATGCAAGGGATTCAAACAACAATTATAGCTTGATTGCAACAAAGACGGGTGATCGTGATATCCTTTTTAGTTATTTTAGTGTGATTTTATATTTTTACTTTATTTTTATTTTATTTTTAGTTTGATTAAATTTTATTTTCCATGTTGATGCTCTTAATGTTTCACATCTTTGTAAATATTTTTCCCCTCAGATGTTTTCATTAATTTCAACAATTAGGATCGAGTGTGGTTTTATCACAAGAGATAATATACGAGAGGCGTTGCATCACATAAGTGTGGGGTCACTTACCCACTCGAGAGAGGGATCAAGGCTATTATTAAAGTACACTACTAGAGGGAATGGGTTCAAAATCTGGGTTAACATGCACATAATTTTAGAAGAAAATTGAAAGTTCATAAAATTGATGATCGAACATGAAAATTACATCATCAACAATTAAATAAGAAGTAGAAATTAAAACAAAACCCTAATGGTCCATGGGCCAAATACAAACCCAAAAACAAAAACCCAAATATTAACACAAAATAACAAAAGTGTTCATAACTCCATTTTGAAAGAGATTTATGAACTCGAAATGGGTAAGTCCCCTCTGGGGACTAATCTAGACGTGTTCCTTGCTCCAAGATTCGATTTGACTGGTTGTAGGCCCATAATGGAGTTTCGTAGCCAAAGCTATGACCATTTTCATAAAGCCCCTTTTTTCACACGATTGCGGTCCTCTAGGAACACAAGCGCCAAATCATCCACTCTAGGGCCCCCATTAATTCTACAAATTCATGAAGTCGTAAATTATTGATTAATAAAATGAAATTTAAAATTGTGATTTTAGAATTCTTCCAAAACTCCAAGTCTTAAGTATAAAATGAATTTTTATTAAGACTATTACCGGGTCTTAAATCCACTCTATGACTAAACTTTAAAATATCAAATTTTGGTTTATAACTGATTGCGGCTAATGGTAAAATGAAGGAAGTTTTATTTGGAACTTAAAGAACCTTATAAAAAATGATATGATTTTTCGAAAAGGGTTCATGAATTGTTGGATTCATGCAATATTAATGAGACCATTTTTCTTATAACTATTATTGTAAAACATATATAAAACCTTTTCTTAAAAATGCAAGTCATTGCCTTCCTTTTGAAAAACAATGGGTATCATTTGTGCAGTCTCATTGGGTGATGGGTCTCCTAATCAGTAGGATTGTCTTATGATGTTCTAAGTAATTTTGTAGTTTCTAGTGGCTAACGGATCACCTGCACTTGTTAGTTGCAATACTACAAGTTGTTTCAAGTAGGAAGACTTGATCGAAATCTTGTGTGATAAAGATCACCTACGCATGAGATGTCTGAGGCAGAGATAGGATCAAACATGCCTAAAAAAGCAATACTTGTCTGAGATTTCATTATTTAGGAGTTACATATCTTATGCAATTAGTAATCGCTACCAACCGTGTTTGATTAATTTAATGGGATAAATATCTTATGCAATTACCTATTTCGTTACCAGGATCCTAGACTTTAGTGAATTAAATTTTTAGAAACAATATAAGGTATTAATTTTTAAAGACTTAATATTGAAAATATTAAATGAAACTTTTTAAATTCTATAAATAACTGCTAATACTCTTATGTAGTGTAAAACTTCTCTTGGTGGGTTTCAAGAGATAGTAGCATTTCATGCTTACAATTGGTATAATACCTTGTGTTTCTTCCTTAAGGATAAATAGAAATTAAATATATTAAAAATCTCATACCTAAAGCACTTCTGCAAACCAATCATTCTAATCATGAAGCTTTGATGGAAGTATTATTATGAAGATGTTGAGGTGTGTCACATGGTATTAGAGTAATTAACCTTGACTGGTAGAAACTCTTGAACAATTATGGAACATATCATATGTCTCATCAAGTAAATCATAAATTCATTATAAAAAAAATAGAATGTGCATCAAACACGTTCAATCATCGAATAAAAAAAAAGACATAAGAGATTGTGTACTCAAATAAACCTATAGTTCAGTTAGGGAAATATAACATAAACCAAGGAATCAAGAAAATACCTAATGACTATTGTTGTTTCTAGCATTTCATGCAGAAAAATCCCATTATTTGCTTCATAAAATCCTTGTTTCTATTGTGGAAGAAACTGGACATTCATAGAGAAACAGGTTTTCTAATATCATCAAGCTGAGGAAGTCTGACTTGTCCAAGACTTCAAATATCTATATGATAGAACCATTTATTTTTCCATTATCCACTTGATTATTTCATACTCCATGTGATAGTAATAACTGATATGCTGATGATTGGAAGAAATAATCAACTGATTAGAAGCAAATGACATTTCATGTTGAAGAAATAACAAGCGTTGTTATAGTTTGAATTTTAACAATAAATGTTTTGTACCTATTCTTATAGGAACATGTAACAGTTTAAATTTATGAATAAATTTGGATTTACTTATTGTTTAATGGATGTTCACATTCATGTTCTGAAACGATGTATTTTGTGTTAAAGAATATTTTCTCATAATGTTATTTATTAAGTATATCTATAAGCTTTCGTTAAATTGACAGATCTGATGATAACACCTAAATAATCAAATGATATTAGATTCAGACTTATCTATGTCATACTCATTAGGACTATATAAATATGAAACATATATACCAACCTCAAAATGATGGAATATCTTTAAGGCAAATAAGTTTGATTCATTTGATATATGTGAATCCCTTTTATATGGGAAGATGATTCACAAGCGTCTTTATCTATTAGTAGTTAAAGAAGAAAATGCTTGACAAAGAATTTTACATAAGTGATGTATAAAATCTTTTCAATCCATGAATAGATTTGGTGATAGATGCTTAATCAAATTTACTAAGAGCTTTTATTGATTATTGTTCAAACCTTTGGATTTGCTCAAATTGTTTCATTGTGATGATTGAAATACAACTTAATGAGAATATCATTAACCTTTTGTTGTGATAAAAAAAAGTTTTGTAAACCAAGTCTTCTTGGAACATCTTAAGAGTTGTGGAATCGATTCATAGTTCATTCCGTCAAAAACACTCAATCGTTATTAGTATGGTTCTTTTGGAACAGGATCACATGGTAACTTAGATATGTCTTTTGATGTTTGAGGTAGCCTTTATACTCTCTATTGGGATAGGGTCGTCTAGCCACTAGTTGAATGTCGATAGTACAAGTTTTTGAAGAGGATAAAACACCGACATTACAGTCTATTATATGATGTTTGTAAGAATTATTTACTTTAAAATTTTTTGGAATTATGCTTACTACAACAAATATATACATATATATATATATATATATATATATATATATATATATACACTACCAAAAAAGTAGATTAAATATTTTCATTAGACTAATGATGTAATGGTTTATCCTTAACTAAAATGTATAGAGTTATGTAGCTTGTGTTAAAGAATAATCTTAACCACTATGACATCTAGTAATTGCATTGATGTAGACTATCGTCAATGATTGTTTCAGATGAAATTTCTACTAACCCACTAATTGTTATTCTAGAAAACAAGTACCTAGAATTTTCTTTTTCTGAGTGGGACCTATATGGAAATTTAAGATATAAAGAACCATAAACTAAATGCATAATAATTTGGAACTAGCAAGATTTCAACTGTTCTTGAATCTGCTCAATAGTTTATAAGAAACTAATCAAACACTTAGAGATGCATTATTGTATGATTATGAAGTATGGGCTTGATTAATCTTCCTTGATATATTACGAATATAATGAGTAAGTGAGTTTTCAAAGGACAAAACATACATGAATGGAAAGTTTTTCGATTTAAGCTAACTTCTTGTCACACCATGACCGTCATTCGGCGGAAACGCCAGGAAGTGCAACGTAGGGATATTGGTTCTCAGTCCTTGAAAATATATTGAACAATACAAAACAGAATATGTAACATAAATATCTATTTTATTTATAGAAAAAACTTTACATCAGATTTCTAGGGTTCCTATTACAGAAAGGTGTCCTATCATGTAGACATGAACGATAAACTACATGGGTTTTCTATCTGCTTCATTCATCAGCAGCTGCTATCGGGAGTCCAAGCTTCCATCTCACGGCTTCCTAGGAATACATGACGTTTCGATTTTAGGTAACTTTTAAGAATCCTTTTTCTTTGAGAAAAACCTTTCTTAAAAATTTTATTAACCTAGCTTTCTATCGTTTTAGTATATCTAACAATGCTATCCATTATCTTAATAGGATATCATTTATTAATCCTAATTTATTATCTCTTTAAGATATTTAACGATCCTAACTATTATAATTAGGATATTTTTATTAATCATACTTTCTAGGATATCCAACGATCCTAACGTATTTTAATTACCATTCCAAGCGTCCCTAATGGTAATCTTAATTCTAAGGAAAATTTAATGTATTACCATGGGCTCTTATAATCGACAATATTTTAAGGTGATCTAATGTATTACCGTGAGTCCCTATAATCGATGCTTTCAGACTCTCGTAGGGTTAACCATTATAGGTATGGAGCAAATGCCAAATTTAATCAAGGTATTTGTACGAATTATCAACTCACTAACGCATTGACCGTAGGTATTTATATTTTATCTATCCATAATTACCCAATAACATATATATATATATATATATATATATATGTATGTATATGAGTGTGTGTTTATTTTATAATTATATTTATGATCTCATAATTATCTGATATATAAAAATTATATATATATATATATATATATATATATATATATATATATATATATATATATATATATACCCTAAATATAGTTATTTTTACCGGATAGCATAGCAATTAAGTATATCGCATATCCTAAATCTTGTCTAGTATAACTTATAGGTATTTATAGTGTCCTAGGGATTTGCCAATTATAATATCTAGGTAATAATCAATCCTAGATTATCGGACATCATATATTTTAGACGTAGATCACTGCTTAGATCTAGGCATAGTATCTACAATTATACTATCCTAAGGCATTTTACTTATAGCATCTTGGTATTATCTATTCCCAAACAATCATAAGTATTAGGCACAATATCATAACTTACAACTAGGCATAGTATCTATAGCTATGTTAGCCTAAGGCATTTATCTTTATAAAATGATCTAATATTTATAACATAAACATTTTTATACAATCATTTGATAATAACTTATCCCCCATATATTTTATAAAATTATAGAAAAGGGGTCGTGAACTCACTTGATAAAAGTGGATGCCTCGGAATTTGGGTAGAACTTCGCCTTAGCACTTAGCTTTTCTTTTGACGTGACCTATGTATGATTAATACAGAGTTTTAATCTAATGATCATGGTGACTAATAATAGTCTAGGTCCTCACTAATCCCAATGTTTACATCAAGATCTATTAAGTAAGGATCAACCATACTTGACAATTAGGAGGCAGGACCATTTCGACATATAGTTTTTATCTTAAATCCAACAACTAAGCTAATGTGACCATTATAGACACTTCTATCGTAAGTAGATCAATCAGTATAATGATGTGGAATTACTGATAAATCTTACTTATAGTTTCATAACAATGAATATGACTATAAATATAAATTACACTGAAATAGGATATGTGTGATTTAACTTATAGGGATTTCCTAGACAGAAGTCCGAAAATTACACTGGTGGAACTCCTGCTTGCTAACTCCTACTACTAAAAGGATTGTAGGTCTTCACTGTAGACTAAAACTAAGAGAAAATGGGCTAGAACCGAAGGAAATCGAGATCGAATGATAGAAGAGGTATGGAGGAAGGGAATGAGGGTTGTTGCCCTTTTATAGGTGATTTTTGTGGTGCGCAGCGTGCAATAAGGGTGCATGGCGTGCATATCAAGCCTGCGTCTCCTCAGCCACTTTGTGCCACATGTCAGGCACTCAGTGGCCCACGTTTTCACCTTCAAAAGCACGCGACGTGCAAATCGAATATTTCATAAATTCCATAACTTCCTCATACAGACTCATTTTCGACGTTCTTTATATGCAAGGAAAACTCTCGATGAGATCTAGAACTTTCCTTTAGACTACATTAGCTAATTGTGAATTTATATTTATCCCTTATTTTTAAATGATTTAATGATTTTTGACAAAAATCATAACTCTTTCGTACGAACTCCGATTTTTGTCTTGCTTTTACCAAAATTCCTAAATTAATTAGTACTATGATTTTCCTTTTGGTGACTTTACCAGAAAGGCAACTATTCTCTCCGTACCATTTGACGTAAATAGTTTTTAACTACATGACTGATTTTTATATTTTATAAAATTCATATCTTCTTCATATCAATTCTGATTTTTATGAAATTTATCTTTTTGGGATCAGGATTATACGTACTTTCCAAATATTATATATATATATATATATATATATATATATATATATATATATATATATATATATATATATATATATATATATATAAACACATATATGTGTATGTGTGTGTTTCGGTGCACTAATTTTAATAATGTACAAATGATTTGGTTGATTTTTACTATTTATGTTAATACGAAACTTTATATTTTTATCATATGTTGATATATTTATATAACATATTAAGCCTATTAAACTCGACGTTGGCTAATTTTTGTTAATAACGATTGGTGCAAAAAGTCGCAATTGTTACACATCCCGAAGTATCTTATAAGTTAATTGCATAATGTGATTTAATTATAAATCAAGATGAGTCTTGTATTTTGTACACAGCTAGTGGGAGCAAAGTAATAGTCCTAGTCTTATATGTGATTGACATTCTAATTCTTGGAATAAAATATATATTGATAGATCATGGCAACTTAAAAGATTTAGTAAAACTGCATTAATTGTCAAGAATCTTAAAGAGCTTAAGATCAAGAACTCTAAGAGAGTTAGCATGTAAAATACCACATGACATACTTTTGAGCACTCGTCAAATCCCTAGTATAATGTTTTGAACTCGATAATATGATTGTATTCCATATGCTGCTTCAATTGGATTAGTCATATATGTTATGATTATGCATGATAACCAGATAAGTCATATGCTCGTAGCATATCAAATGATATTGATATAATCCGAGAACAAGTCAATGTGTGACTTATAGGAACATTCTAAAGTACTTGCAAGAACTCAAGAAATATTTTTAACATGCAGTGTATTTGAAAGAAAGTTATATGTTTAAGCTATTACACATATGCTAAACTTAAAAATAGATTGAGATGATTCTCAATCACAATCTGGCGTGTTTTCATTTTGAATAAAGTGAAAGTAATATGGATAGTAGTTCCGTTTATATTTTAATTACAATTACACATCAATGTTATAGTACATTTTTATTTAGAGAACCACATACAAAAATAATTAATGTATAGTTCTTTATGACTATAAGTAATCCCATTGCACAAGTACTAGTATCTAAGTCATATTTAAACATCTAATACATTCACAATAGTTTTCTCTACGTGTGTGTGTATGTATATATATATGTATAAGACTAAAAATGTTGATATTCTCAAAGTTTATACGAATCAAGTTTGTCAAATCTACTTTACAAAGCTCCTTCATTAGTAAAAGCATGAAAGTCAAGCTAGTGCTATAGGGTTTTGTTGATATAAGTAGATGTATTTGATTGAAATTTAGTATTCAGATATCAGAATGGTACAAGCAACATATATTGTAATGAGTTGATATATTGGATATAGTCTTTCATTAAATAATTGGTGTGTTCTATATTAGCAATTTTAAGCCATGAATAACTATGTTATTCTAATTGTCCATAGCCGTTCATAGTTGTGGGAACATCTATGAGGTAAGACTAATATGAATGAGTTGGTTTATTTTCATGGAGATGAAAATAGTAAGAGTTGCTACCAACTTCATAGATACTTAGTTAGGAGAATAAGTTTTAGACCTGACACGCATCATAGTCACTTTATGGATCGTAGTCATGAGTGATGTTTTAATCAAGGTTGTATCATTGTACACTTAGACTTGAAATGCATATTTAGGACTTGAAGTGTAGGAATTATTGTGCTTTGACATGGTTTAATGTGTTGTTCTGAAAAAGGAAGTCATAAAGGCCATTGTTGTGTATGACATGAACTATAATGATGGACATATGTAATACAAATGTGATTTGTTCCTATTATTCATCGAGTATTAGATATCTAAGGCCTTACTAAATGTTGAACACTAAAGATTAATGGTGATCCATATCTCATGTTAAACATGATTTATGAGACAAAGGAATAAGTAATACCACACCTTTAGTAACAATTGTAGCTTTGAGCATCTAGAATTGGTTGTTGAGTCTATATGCCTAAGAATCATTATGGAGTAATATTGCTAATAATACATGATCCTATAGTGTCACACATTTATAAAGGTAGGAAATTTTGTATATTTATTATTAACGTGATTATTAATAAATAATATCAATTCTTGTATTTAATTAGGAAATAATTATTGTTTTGTAGAAATAGTAACTAAAAGAGAATATAACTAGTTATCATATCATATGGTATGATTTAATAAGTCATGTACAAAGTTTTGGACACTTTGTTTAACCATGATTAAGTGAATGAGTTAACTTACCATGTTTAATAAACTTGTTAGGCATTTTTTTCTTCTTCTTAAGCATTTCAAAAATCATTTTATAAGAGAAGAGGTTGCTTGTCATCCTTTTTCTTTCGTCCCCTATGCTTCTAAAAGGCTACTAATACTTTATGTTATTATAATGTGAAGGTATGTCTTGCATGGGAGTATAAAAGAAGGGCTTTTCATGAGTTTTTGGCTAGTTTTTTTTACTTGTTTTAGTTGTTTCCCTCTCTTCCATATGATGGCCGAAAGTTCTTATGCTACTATCATCTCTCCTTTGATGTTAGTTTCTGGTGCTTAGAAACTCCCTTAAGTTGTCTCCTTTAGTGCTTATTTGAGTTAAGTGCTTAAATTCTTAAGTCACTAAAGAATAGAAAATGGAAATAACATTCCAAATGCATTATTCTTGATGGTGGATACTTGTAGAAAAAAATCATACTCTTTGATTTTTCTATCTTCATCAACACCCGAAATCCAAGTAGGTTCAAAGGCTTTAAAGTTTATCATTCTAAAAGACTCTCTGATTCTTTTTAATATCATTCTAACCTATATAAGTGGATCGTATATGGTTTGTTTTTGTGATAATCTCAAATATAAACTTGTTATTTTTATAAGACTTCTGTTGCAGTTATTATGAAAAACTAACTTATATTTTATATTAAAACCCATCTAGTGGAATTGGAGCAGCCTGGCACAACCTCCTTCTTACGCGTGATAAGATTTGAAAATTTATTGTCTCTCATATTGGTGAAGGTAACACGACTTCTGTGTGGTATGAAAACTTGCATTCTGTTGTTCTTCGTTCTTGATTCCTTACCCCTCGTGCTATTCACTTAGCGGGTTTCTCCTCAAATGCTACTACAAGTGACATTGTATTGGGTGGTAATTAGATTTGTCCTCACCTTCTAAGTGAATCCATTGGTTCTCTTAGAAATCACCCCAGCCCTCTATATCCCAATCCACCCCTGAAAAACTCTTCTGGTGTAACAAAGCGGGTCTACTCGTTCCTTTTTCTTTTCGTGAAACTTGGCTTAGCCTTTCACTTGAGGAGCCAGATGTTAATTGGCACCACCTTGTATGGTTCTAACAAAACATCCCCTCCATGCCTTCTTCTTATGTGTTGCCCTTAAAGATCGTTGATACATAATTACTATACCTACTTATGAGTTTTACCAACTATTTAACTAACTATTACGATTTTAGGCAGTGTACCTTTTTGCAAATAATATAGCACTAACATTTGGGTATCAAAAATAGGGAACATATTTAATTAACTAATTTAACTACTAAAAATTAACCTAAAACAAGAAATCTGATTTTGTAACTTCAGAAAAACATAATCACTTAACTATCAAATTAAATCAATTACTAAAAACACTTTCGTTTAGTTTGAATCCTCTTCTCCTCTATGGTTAACCACTAATTATGGATTATTAAAGTTGGTTACCAAATATTATATTATTAGTAATTTAAGTCCAAATTGACTAATACTTACCTAACACATGTAAAACTATGTATTGTCATAAACAAGCAAAAACAGAATCAGCTATTGATTATGAATGGGGCTATTTAAGATTTAGTTAACAAACACAATTATGCTTGTAATTTATGTTCTCCAGCACAACTAAATTCAATTACTTCAATTACTTATCTAAGATTGTGTCGATCCTATCTCTAACAATTCAATGATCACTAAATCACTAGTGTCAAGTTCATGTAATTTAGTAATCACTAAGCTACACAGAACATGAATTCAAGCAATCAAACTATCAAATATTATCATGTTATGTAGTAATAACCAAACACAAGCACATAACCAACTAATGAAATCCATAATTAATTAAACTAATCCATAGAGTTAAATTTTCTTCTAGCTAAATAGAAATAGCTAAATTGAGCTATTCATGGTTGAAACCATACACATAAATCCAATTATGAAAGACATTATTAAATGCACCAAACTAAAGTGATGTTTATAATTTTCAATCTCTAGATCTTCAATCAATTCTCCATCATTTAATTCTTAGACTTGGTTCCTCTGATTAAGTTTCCTCCATCAATCTCTCTCTAAACCCTCCAAGTCTCTCCAAAAACTCCTTAATTCGTAGGTGCCAAGGATTATATATAGTTTTCATAAAATCTCTTCTCACATCGTGAAATATATAAGCTCACGTCATGAGCGTAATTGTTATCCGTATCGAACACAGACTCTGACCTCCGAATGTCAATCTTCTAGAATCTTGAGGTTCACATTGTGAGAAGTGACTTCTCACATTATAAGAATGACTTTTTAAGCTTGAATCTTCTCTTTTTAAACTCCAATCCTCTAATGTTCTAATTCTTGTCGCTTTTGGTCCTTTATCTTCAAGAGTGTTCCTTTTGGCTGCAAAATAAAATTCATTCTCATATGTACCCTATATTATTAGCAATAACCAAAATATTAATCAAAATGCATTAAAATATTGCCTAAAAAGTGTATAAATATGGAAAAACAAACTACCCCACACTTATCCTTTGCTTGCCCTCAATCAAAGCTAATTAATTTTCAGTCAAACTTTCATAACCAACATCACATAAGACAATCCATTTTGAACTCAGCCATTATACTAAGACCTCAATGCGTATAGTTTCATCTAGCTAAACAGAAGTAGCAAAATTGAGCTATTCATGGTTGAAAACATACACATAAATCCAATTATGAAAGACATGATTAAATGTAGCAAACTAGAGTGATGTTTAAAATTTTCAATCTCTAGATCTTCAATTAGTTCTCCTTCCTTTAATTCTTAGCTTGGTTTCTCTGATTAAATTTCCTCCTTAAATATCTCTCTAAACCCTCCAATTCTCTCGAAAAACTCCTTAATATTTTCCAAGGATTATATATAGTTTTCGTAAAATCTCTTCTCACATCGTGAAATATATAAGCTCACGTTGTGAGCATAGTTGTTATCCGTATCGAACACGAACTCTGACCTCCGAATGTCAATCTTCTAGAATCTTGAGGCTCACGTCGTGAGAAGTGATTCCTCACATCATAAGAATGACTTTTTGAGCTTGAATCTTCTCTTTTTAAAGTCCAATCCTCCAATGTTCCAATTCTTGTCGCTTTTGGTCCGTTATTGTCACACCCCCGAACCAGACGGCGGAAACGTCCGAGGGCTCGCGTGACTTAAATTGAATATCATCACAATGAATATACATGAATCATAACATAAACATCATCATGCATCAATATAATACAACTGGCACTGTTCACATCAAGTACATTGTTTTAACATTACAACTCCATACATAAATTGTTTGAGAGTTTTCCAAAAACATAACATCCTAACATTACTTGATACTACCCTTCCGCTTACCTGTAACCTGAGAATACAAGTTATTTTGCAAAACATCAACATGTGAAATGTTGGTGAGTTCATAAGCAATGTTATGATAAAAATGATTTGTGTAGTTTGTAAAACCTAGAAAATCCGATATTTTCTGAAAATACCCTTGTTTATAAAAAGGTGTGAAGATCCGTAAATATATGCATGATGATTTCAAAACATGTATAATTGAAAAACTTTGTATTAACCGTACAAGTGCAAAATGTTGAACTTCCCCGGAAAACCCGATGTTTTCCAAAAACATAAAATATAGTTATTACTCAAATTGTGATACCGCCACAATGAATGATTTTTGAAAACGCTTCCTTGATTACTCGGGTGGTGTTGGATTAATTAAGGGTTGTGAGTCGTTATAATCATGCATTGATAATGACTAGTTATAACTGCAGAATACGGACGATCCTTAGAGGCATCACCCGATATCACTCACTTAATCCAAACAACCTTGGTTACTATTGATTAACAACCGGAATTTGTTTACCTTTAGTACTCATAAGCCAAGCCTAGGAAACGAGGAGAAGAGGAGTACAAAGTCCTACTACTTACGTGAGTTATTTTAGGTTGTTGGGTATGCGAAGGACACATTGGCCCATTTTGCATTTGATTACTTGGACCTTACTAGCATTGCTAATGGGCTACTAAGGCCCAATAGCATATGAAAGCCATTGAGGGTCCCTTAAATATGTCATTGGGCCACAGGAGGCCCAATAAGCAAGAGTGAATATATCGGGCCCAATAAACATGATGTTGGGCCACACAGGCCCAATAACACTTGTAAAACGTATTGGAGCCCAACATTTGAATTGCTTATGTTTAATCGAGTTTAAATTTGTATTGTTGGTGTTTGTGGTATGTTGAATGCATATTCGTAATAATGAAACATTTTAGCGTTAGTTTATCACATAGTTTTTGTTGTATGTGTATTCATTATTCTGTTTTTCTCGATTTGTAATTTGGTGTTTTGACTCAATATCTTGAAATAAAAATATTTGACTCAAAATATTGTTTCTAATTTTCCAGCCCTTTTAGTAAAAATGACAATTTTAGTCCCTTATAAAATAAAAAGACATTTTTTTGGCCCTTAAACCATTTTCTTGACATTTTTAACCCATAAACTTGTTTAAATGATGTTTGGAACTCACGATTTTATTATTTGACAGTTTCAGCCCTTCCAGAAAAATGTTTCTCGGTTAAATCCCAAACTTTTGCAACTTTTACAATTTTGGTCTAAAATCCAAAAAGTTTACATTTTTTATCCTTGTTTGGAAAATACATCATTTTAACCCCTGGATTTGTTTTGTTTACTCTTTTTACCCTCTGTTTTGAGTAAATTACCAATTCAGTCCCTTGAAAGTTGTATTTTGAGCAATTTTGACCCATTGGGCCGAAAGCCCAAAAATTTGGCCCATCAAGCCACAAATTTCAATTCTAGTCCTTCATAAAAACATTTATATTAACTGTTTTGACCATTTAGGGCTATTTAGTTTTGTTATGGCCCAATAAGGTCCATTAGGGTATTTTATTTCATTCTAGGCCCAATATGATCCAAAATATGAAAATAAATGAAAGTGGGTCCAAATTAGAGCCCATATAAGAGTTCTAAGCCCAAAGTAGTCAAATTGGAAGCTGATTGGTCCATTAGGTCCAATAAGAAAATCCTAGTCCAAAATGGACTTAAACTGGGATTTTTAGGGTTTCCAACCTTTTGTTGACTATTTGAATCTTTGTATGAAGTGTTTGATGGAATTTTGTTGTCATTGGATGAGCATCATACATGCTTTTCAAGTTTTAATCACCATGATATCATTGTTCAATGTTTACAAGGCATCAAAATTCCTAGTTGTGACATTTATCTTCAAGAGTGTTCCTTTTCGCTGCAAAATAAAACTCAATCTCATAAGTACCCTATATCTTTTGAAATAACCAAGATACTAATCAAAATTCATTAAAATATTTCCAAAAAAAGTGTGTAAATATGGCAAAATAAAGTATCGCATACTTATCCTTTGCTTGCCTTCAAGCAAAGCTAGATAATTTTTAGTCAAACTTTCATCACCAACATCACATAAGACAATCCATTTTGAACTCACCCATTATACCAAGACCTCAATGCATATACTTGTTTCTAGAATCCTAACAACCTCCCAATCCTAAATACTCACAATCCTTATGAAGTTTCACCCCTTATTTTATAGGACACTCATTTCTGCAACCCTCCAAATCAATCCTTTGAAATCTTTCTTAACCTCATGGTAGTTTTGGTTAAGCTGCCCAAGAATACATAATATAGAAATATTACAACTTTTGATACCACAATGGAGCTATTTAGAATTCTTTACTTCTTTGATTAATTGATCTTCGATTTCTTTAAATTCACCACCTTTATTGTTTAATTTTTGGTATCGTCAACTTTTGATTCTTCAGAATTTTGATGTTTTGATCTTTATACTTTGATTGCTCAAAAATTCTTACTACTTTCTGGTAATCTCTCTATCTCTCTATGTCTCTGTATCTCTCTCTCTCTCTCTCCATATATATATATATATATATATATATATCTTTCCTCTACATATCTCACTTTTTTCTTTTCAGCATAATCATACATGCTTAAGTAAGGGAGATTAACTTCAACCTTTATTCGTTATAGGTATTAGTCTAAGAACAATGACTACATAAGCTCTCTTGGATAGATTTTGGGTTTAGACTGCAAAAAGTATTATGCCAAAAAAACTACCAGATTACCTTATATATTGTTGAAATAATTAAAACTTTGATCGATAGATTCTATAAACGATGTGAACAAAATTACATGAACAATGAAGATCAAATAGTGTTCAATTCTTAGATTAATATCTTTAGAAGAGTTCAACACGAACTTTTCTGTCAAAGCTAAGTGGGGAAAATATAATCGATAACCTTAGAATTATACATGCATGCACATTAAATAGTATAACCCTAGCAACTCATAAACTCGGATGGATAGGTCCAATCTGTTATAAATAAGACTATATAAGTACAAAACATTTGACACAACACTTTTAATAATCCAACAATCTCCACCTTTGTGTCAAATAAAGAAATGCGATTCTTCATGATTGAAGCTTCTAAACTTTGAATAGCTTGGTCATCAAGTTCATAAGTGTTTTCCGAATAACAATATACCATTTGATAAAGTCACCAATGCATTTCAGATCTCCATCGTTGTTTGCTTCGCAAGCAACAGTTCAGTCCATGTTATGGTTCAAGGTAGCAGTAGGGTATAAATGTTGTCTAATAAAAAGAACAAACTATCCTGAACTTAATCATCCCCTCTTCTTTGATACACCACACTCCAATCTGCTTTCTTAATCTTACCCAGTTTCCTCTTTTGAAAGTAAGTCGTATCTTCTTTAGGTTTTACAACTGGTCTCTTCTTCAACACTAAAGTGATTTCCATATCCATCTTTGCAACTTCATAAATGTAGCAAATCAGCATTCTTCTCAGATGAGAAATGATAGGATTGTACTTCACTTTTTCTTTCGATAAGATAAAAAACAAGGAAATCGAATCATTCGGATTCATACATGGTAGTGCAGCAAGTGTGAAATCAAATCCAGAATGACTTGCTCCTCGGAATCCCCTGAATTTGACATTGGCGAAATGTTCCATTGGAAAAAGAGCATAGACTTTCACATCAACCATCTTCCTTATGCTCCACATATTGTACTGAGGCTATCCATGTTTGAGATAAAATTAGAAAAGCTTATTGTTAACATCATAATCTAAAAGTGGAGCTTTCTCAATATGTTCAAAGCCTCGGAATTGAAAGGCTTTCGGAGTGAGAGGGATGTCGAACTGAGAGTCAGTGGTACTGTTCAGTTCAAAAGAAACCGATGACTCCAACTAGCGAATGTTCGGATCATCAATAGCTTCATTCTAAATTCGTTAAAGGGTCCATGGAGGAAAAAATGGCATTTATGTTTCAAGAGTAACTTTCTCAACTATAGGTTCTGCTTCCTTTGCTTCTAATTCTTTAAGAATAATCAGAAGATCATCAAGCACCTTGTCCCATTTCTTTTTGATAAGTTCTTCACCTTCCGAAAGAACATCTTCTTATTCATCATGGTAAATAATCTTTTCCATCCCTTTAGATCTCGAAGCTTCATTAACCTTCGGATCTATTTTCGGTTTTTCCATATGTTGTTCATCATTGGGATACTTAACCTGGGACTTAGGTTGTTCTTTCTATTTAACCGGTTCTCCCGATTGTTTCAGAAGAGCATCACCTCTTGAAACACATTCAATTCGGTTTCACATGTCAAATATTGGTTTAAGGTTTTTAGTGAGGTGTTGGAGAACCACAATGGTAAGAATGGAATCCCGAGTTTCCACCAGACAAAGTAGATACAGCTTGATTTGGGAAATACAGATTGTGATGACTGCTTTCTCAGACTCTATATCATCCAAGTGTTTATTTGCATATTTGAGCTTTAGGGAAAGAACCTTGACGTTTTCTGTCTTAGCAACCAATTTATCCATGATTGTGTTCTCAACAGCAAGATCCTTTTGAAGCTGCTCTATCTTCGAGAAAACAGATACAATCACTTCAGAAGTTTTAGTTTGGAGTTCACCTCAAACACGAGAAAATACTTCTCGGTCAATTTGTAAAGTGGAGTTAAGACTCGTAATGACTTTGTTTGTTGGTTCAGTGTTCTTATCAGGAGAGATTTGAAAGTCAGCCATAATAGAATCCAATTTCGTATTAAGCTGATTAAAATGCCCTTTCCTCATAGGGGCTTCATCATCATTTCTTTCCTGATGAACCATAAAGGGCCTAAAAACAAAGTTCTGGAAATCTTCCTGATCATCCCCAAAAATAAGATATGAATCATCTTTGCATAGAGGAGAACCTGTTGATGTGCTTACATCGACAGAAACACCAAAATCATATGCCCCCGTATCAGATACGTTGACAGTAGACATCAGAGTACTAAGAAAGGTAGTGGTCATAGCTATAGAATCGAAATATAATGGAGTGGATACTTGAACAGAAATTTGTGGTTGAGAAACACCCACATATATCTTTGGTAGAGGAGAAATAGTTATGGGACCAACTGTGGTGACGGGAGATGAAGTGGTGGTCAGAGATGGTAGAGGAGTGTACTTATGAAAAGAATATGAAAATAGCACATAAGTAGTGGGTGGAATAGATACCTTCAGAATGGGAGTGGAAGTTTAAGGTTCTGAGGTCGCAACTTTATCTTTGGTTTCATGTTGGACGGTTTCATCCCTTCGGAAATCCAAAATGGTCTGGGAGTCCGAATCCTCATGGGCGACTGGTGAACGAGACATGGGTTTTCTATCTTGCTTTTTGACTTTCTTTTTTGGAGTCTTTACCATTTCTGACCGACCAACCTTACCTTTTCGCTTTGCACCCCATTTTGGTTTGTTGGCTTCCTCAATTGCTTCTATAAATCGTCATACATAGGGCGAGGACCTGATGAAGGTAGTTTCTGTTATTCATTCACTATCACATTGCCTTTAGTCACCTTCTCGAGCATCACCTCCGGAATTGATAAAACAAAAGTAAACTTGGTCAAATCTAATATCATAAATGATGATGTCTATAGAATAGGAGTTGCAACAACCACAACATCTTCCTCAAATAGAATCTTGAAATTTACTAAGGCTCTATGGACGATCAATAAACAAAAACGAGCACATGAGATTTCTGATTTGGGAGTTGATGAAGATTTGATCTGAATGAGTTGCGTCTAGAGAATTGATCCAAAATCCAAGTTGATGTCGCTACAAAGACCAAAGATAATTTTATAAAAGAGCTCACTCGTACTGTCAGAGCTAACAACCATTTCAGAAAGGCTCTTGAACAACAATGTAAATAGGTCGTTCCAAATTAGAGGTAAACAGGGATTCTTGAACTTTGACAGTAGTGAAAGATCCCCTATGTAGCCCATTTGATAAAACATGTGGATAAGATCAATGGAGGAAATTAAGTATTGATCGACAAGCCTTTTGGTGGAATCAAATCCTAGAATTAAGCAAAATCGAGATTTAGTGGTGGAGGTCTTTTGAGAATCAACATAAAAGTAAATTTCATCATCAACAAGAAGATAAGTGGCAGAGGAATATGCCCTGCAAAGATGGATGAGAGGAATGGTTTCTGCCATGGTCAAGGCTTGAGCCAATGGTGAGAAATGAAAAAACTCAATCATTGGACATGAGGTTTCATTACAATGATATCGAGGATTAAATTCTGACCAGGTTGACATTCAGCATAACCACTGTGGTCGATTGGTCAGCAAATGAAGCAGTCTCAAATGAACTAGCCATGGAGCAGCGTCGAAGACGACGATTAACAGTGGAAAGAGAGAAAAGGGTTTTTGCTTGAGGTTACTTTTTCAGAGGTGAGAGAAACAAATGGTCAAAAACCCTTTTTATATGTCTGTGATAAGTGGAGAGAGAAATCCACCATTTGACGCTCCCATATCCCGGTAAAGTGGCCTAGAAATACAAGACAACTGTGTGTGGCAGGCGACGTTACAACTAACATGTGTGACGTCAGGATTTTGAAATCAACGCGCCTTATTTAAATTATTAACCCAAAGTAACTGGCTTGTTGAGCCAATGCTTTCTGAATAAAAAGCCAAGCAACCAAAACTGAGGTTCTTAATAACAATTACCAATAGAGATTAGAACCAGACTTTAAAAAATCATAAAGATTTTTGTGCAAGAGTGTGCCAAATAAAAAGAAATAAAACGAAATAAATTTATGGGATTTATTGATGTCAAAATAAAATGACATAAAATTCAAATTTAGTCCAGGAAACTATCTCTTCCTTTGGAATCAATAGAGATTTGGAAATGCTTGTGTGGCATCTTGTTGATTTAGGATCATCTATTTATTAAGAAATAGAGAAAGGCTTCTTTTCATAGGATTATATGGGTGGCTGAAGCTCCAATCTAATTCCGAAAGTCAACATTTGTTCGAAAATCCGAATGAAGTACTTTTTTGACAAGTGGTGCCATTAAAGCAAGTAAGCTTGGAATATACTTTAATTGACTGGATTTTTTTTTGAAATCTCAAGAAAAATAAAAGTTGGATCCTTTGGGAAGAAAAGTCTTGGGTCAAGAACTCTTCAAAAAGATCATGCAAAAATAAAAATGAGATTTCACCCTATGAATGGTATGAACCATGTAGGTTTGAATCATTAATTCATTGGTGAAATTATCTAGAACATATTTATTGTTCACTGTCAACTCAGAAATAGATTTTGGATTTTGGGTTTCACTCAAATTATGGTAATAACAACCTGAAGATCATGAACACATATGTTGTGTAACCATAAACCTCGGTGGTAATGCTGAGAGTCTCTAGGGTTACTTTTTATGAAAGTGAGGTTGATGGAGAAATATGTGATTGGTTCCGAAGAAGGTGTACCTCTGCTATAAATGGATGACTAAGCAGTCCACTCTTAACTCAATGTGAGAAGAGTAAGGTAGCTCAATGACTTATGTGATTAATCATCCTGGTTGGAAGGATCGATCATAATGAAAGTTTCATTAAGGCTTCAAACTAGAGTCTTAGAGGCTTGGGTCAAAATTCAACATCATGCTTCTAGGGACACTTAGCTAGTACAAAGATTCGAAATTTTATACTTGCCCCATCGTTCTGAATTGAAGTTTACAAAAAGTGCACCTGAAACAAGAACGTATTCTGAAAATAACATACACACAAAATAAGGAAAAAATGTTTTTGTAGTTTTTTTTTTTTTTATTTTCTGAAAGATAAAACAGAAAGAAGAATAATATTTTTGTAAGTTTTGGATTTTCTGAAAAAGAAATAAAAACAGAAATTACAATTTAGAAACATAAATGAATAGTATATTCTGAACCATTCTAAAGCTTGAAATCAATCTGAAGACATTTAGTGTACAAAGGATACAAGTCAGTCTGAAACCCTGATGAACAGTAGATTCCGAAAAATTCTGAATCTCTAAACTAATCGGAATGTGAACATCATCTTTCGATTATGAGAAGCATTTTGGAACTGAATTCACTTCGATCATTCCTAAGCCTTATAAGATACAATTAAATGTAGGTTCTGGTAAGGCTTTTTTGAAAATGTCTTCCAGTTGATCATAGGATCTTACAAAGTGTACTTCAATGTTCCCCTCTTCAACCTGATCCTTAATGAAATGATATCTCAGTGCAATACGTTTCGTTTTTTAGTGTTGCACTGGATTAAGAAAAATCCGAATTGTGCTTTCAGAATTATAGTAGGTAGGAATCCTTTTCATATTTATCCTATAATCGCAAAGTTGATTCTGAATCCATACAACTTGAGAACTACATGATGCAGCTCTGATGTATTCACCTTTTGCAGTAGATAGGGATACATAAGTCTGCTTCTTTGATTGCCAACTCACAAATTTGTAATCTAGAAACTGACATCCGCCAGAAGTGATTTTACGATCGAGGCCGCATCTACTAAGATCAACATTGGAGAACGCTTCCACAAAGAATCTTCAATTGGAAGGGTACTAGATTCCAAGAGAAGCTGTTCTTGTGAGGTATCGGAAGATGTTCTTCATAGCAGTCATATGAGGTTCACGAGGATTCACCTGAAACATGGCACAATAGCAAATAGAAAACATAATATCTGGACGACCAAATGTTAGGTACATTAAAGAACCAATCATTTATTGATAAAGAGTTATATTAGTTGTAGGCCTGTCCAAGGATGGAGTGAGCTTTGTTCCGAACGCCATTGGAACCTTGACCTTCGAATCTCCCACCATTCCGAATTTCGCAAGCAAGGTCTTCGTGTAGGCTTCCTGGTTGTTGAATATACCCTCTGAACTCTGTCTAATATTTAAACCAAGGAAAAAGTTAATTTGATCCATTGAGCTCATCTCAAATTTAGTTTCGGTTAGTTTTCGGAATTCAGCTGTTAATATAGGATTAGTGCATCTGAAAATGATATCATGAACATAAATTTGGAAAATCATAAGATGGTCACCATCTTTCTTGCGAAAGAAGGTTGGGTCGACCGAAGCTTGTTTAAATTTAGATTGCTTTAAGAAACGAGTAAGGGTTCCATACCATGCATATGGTGCTTGTTTTAAATCATACACAACCTTATCCAAAATATAACAATGATCTGGATATTTCTCATTTACGAAACCCGATGGCTGTTCCACATAGACTGTTTCTTCTAATTCACCATTCAGAAATGCACATTTTACATCTACTTGATAGACTTCGAAATTCTTGTGTGTTGCACAGGTAAGGAAAATCCGAACTGATTCCAACCTTGCAACCGATGCAAGCCTTCCTTCATAGTCTATACCTTTCTCTTGACAATTCTCTTTAACTTCTAATCGAGCCTTGTTCCGAATCATATTGCCTTCCTTGTTAAGCTTATTCCAAAATACCCATTTTCATCCGACCACATATGCATCCTTTGGAGTTGGAATCAACCTCTATAATTTGTTACGCTCAAATTCATGTAGTACGTCCTTCATTTCTTGCACCTAATCTGAATGATCAACAACAACCTTCATAGTTTTAGGCTCTATCTTGGAAATAAAAAAATTAATAATTAAAAATTACATTTTTGGAGAATCTCCAATAACCCTACTTTTTTGATGATCTTTGTTCCACTTTGTCATGGTGGATAGTTTGGATCATATGTTGAATTGATTTCCAGAACAACATCCTCAAATTATGATTGTACAATAAAATCATCATTCGAAGTTGGATCGTCCACCTAGAAATATGCATGGGATTCTATAGTCGGAGTGGAATCATCAGAGTTGAGTCCTAGTTCAGAATTCTCCCCATGAACAGATGTATCGGTTGTGGAGGTTGGAATGGAACCCTCCCCATGGAATGAATAATCATTTTGTGGTTGAGGCGGATTTTCAAAAGCCTTTGAAATTGGTGGTTTTGTTTCAAGATCTTTGGCAGCATCATCAATGATTTTCTACAAGTCATCCTCCTTATTATCTAAAGCGTTTGATTATGAAGCAATGGCCTTTTCTAGCTCATCAAACAAGTTCATGAATTCCTTATATAAGGTCATCAGATGAATCGTTTGAGACGGAGTTGATATAGATATTTCTTTTGATAGACAATCAAATTTCTGACAATTCTTTAGATAATTATCATCAAAGGTGACATAACAGGTTTCCTCGATCCTTTTGAATTTCTTGTTTAGAACCATATATGCCTTCGAAATAAGAGAGTACCCCAAAAAGATTCCTTCGTCTGCTTTCATTTCGAATTTGTTCCTTTTCTCTTTTGAATTGAATATAAAACACTTGGAACCAAAGAAATGAAAGAACATAACCTTAGGTTTTCTATTATTCAGAATCTCATAGGGTGTGATTAAGAATATTTTATTGATCAGAGAATGGTTCTGAGTGATACAAGCAGTTCCGATAGCATTAGTCCATAGTTAAAGTGGAAGATTCGCAAAGGATAACATAGTCCTTGCGGCTTCGCAAAGAGAGCGGTTTTGTATTTCAATAACACCATTTTGCTGAGGAGTGTAAGGTGCAAAGAAGTTGTGATAAACTCCTGTGTGAATGGGCTTTCGCAATTGAAGCTCAATCAGCTTGATGAAATTCTTCAGCTTCAAAGTGGCATCTGATTTCTATCTAAGAAATAAAACCCATGTGAATCTTGAAAAGCAATCAACAACAACTAGAATATATTTGTTACCACCAATGCTTTCGATAGTAGTGTCACTGCCAAGGTTTATATGTAATATTTCTAGCGGCTCAACGATTTTGGTGTTGATAATAGTTGAGTGACTCTTCCTATTCTGTTTCCCAAGCTCACATGTTACAGACAGATGTTCTTTCTCAATCTTCAGAAGAGGGAGTCCTCGTACAAGATCACCAAGTACAAGTTTGTTGATGTCCTTGAAATTCAGATGGGAGAGCCTACGGTTCCATAGCCAACTATCATCCAAATATGCTTTTGTAAGAAGGCAAACTGAAGGCTTACCTTTGATCGATTTAAGTTGTGACACCGTAAATTTTCAAAATAATTTTTCTTTTTCAAAATCACATAATCTATCACTTCACAATTTCAAATCCATAATCATTACTGTTTTCAAAACAAATCCCAAGATCTCTACACATAATAAACTCCATCGGTGTGTGTACGTGTCAAGCCGTCGCCTTCCCACGGTCCTCACTGGTACCTGAGACATCAAACACAACAACTGTAAGCATAAATTCTTAGTGAGTTCCCAAAATACCACATACCACAAATACGCCACTCAAGGCTAAATCCGACCCTCTGGTCTAGATGTCTCAGCGGGACCCTCCAGTCTCATAGCTCGTCGGACCATCCGGTCCAGTCACAACTCATTGGGCCCTCCGGCTCGGTCAGAATCGTTGGGCCCTCCGGCCCGGTCAGAATCGTTGGGCCCTCCGGCCCGGTCTATATAACCATACAGCATACAAATAACACATAGCACGAAATTTCTAAGACAACACATAATCTCATACATAGCACATAAGACCCTCTGGTCAACTCGAAATACCACTCAAGGTAATGTATAGTGAGACGACTCACCTCGCGTGTCTCGGTAACTCGTAAATCTCTTAACCACTAGTGCTCGATCTCCCGAGCTATCGTCCTCCTACAACACAAGCGTATTTCTACTTAATACTACCTTGACTCTTGGCTGACTAATACCACGAAGTCAAACCAGTCAACACTGGTCAACGGTCAACGGTCGAGCCGACTCGCCGAGTCTGGCGTGGACTCGCCGAGTTCTTACGGGAACCCGATCCCTCTGAATCTCTTCCGTCTCACCAAGTCACTCACCGACTCGGTTACTCAACACCTGGTTCGTAATCGTTGAACAAACCGCACCAACTCGCCGAGTCTGGGAATGGACTCGGCGAGTGCATTCCATGCACAACCCCAAACGACCTTCTAAGGTCAGATCCGCTTCACTAACTCATAGATCCAGTCTCCTTAAGCTTATTGACCACGTAAAGTCCAAGTCTTGATGCTCATCAAGCATTGAATAGCTCATGAATGGTGTTTTAGCCTCAAATACATTGATCCCAAGCCAAAACCTCCATGGATGCATATAAAGCTTTGGTAAAGAGGTGCTCTGGACCTCTATGGGTCCAGATCCAGGACCTTAACTCGCTAAGGGACCACGAGGACATTAGATCTAGCCACAAATGGGTTCAAAAGCCCTAAATCTACATGAACATCACAATAACATAGAATGATTCGAGATTGTACCTCAGTTATGATGTCCTGGACCTCAGTTCTTCAGGAATCCACCCCTCTCTTGCTTCCTCTTGGCTAGATCTCCTCTTTGCTTGCTAGGCAACAACTCCAAGATCAATAATGGCTCCTTCCCTCACTTGAATCGCTCAAATGCTCTAGGGTTTCATTCTGGGGACTGATGAGCGCAAATGACGGCCATAAGGCCCTTTGAATATCCCTCAAACCCGAGAAATTAGGGTTTCATTAAACAGCGTGGACTCGCCGAGTCCGAACGCAAACCCGCGTCCAAATCTGCGATCATACTCGGTGAGTCTAGGCTCCAACTCGCCGAGTCTCCTCACAAATTACCAAAACAAATAAATGAATAATACCTGGGAATCTGGGTTGTTACAATTCTCCCCCACTAGAACTAGACTTCTCCCTCGAAGTCTCGCTCTGCAAATAACTCCGGATGCTGCTCGCGCATCTAACGCTCCGGTTCCCAAGTCATCTCGGACCCCTCCGATGTTGCCACTGAACCAAAACCAAGCGTACCTCCTTGTTCCGCAGAACCTTGATCATTCGATCCACAATCACAACTGGTCTCTCCGCGTAGTTCAGGCTCGCATCCACCTGAATGTCCTCTAACGGCACTACCGCCGACTCGTCGGCTATACACTTCCTCAACTGAGACACATGGAAGGTATTATGAATCCGCCCCAATTCCGCGGGTAGCTCCAGGCGATATGCTACCCTGCCCACCTTCGCGATCACTCGGAACGGCCCAATATACCGGGGCCCTAGCTTGTCCCTCTTCCTAAATCGTATCACTCCTTTCCAAGGAGATACCTTCAGGAGAACATAATCACCGACCTGGAACTCGAGCTCGGTTCAACGTCTATCTGCATAACTCTTCTGGCGACTCTGAGCGGTCAGCAACCTCTGCCTGACCTGCTGGATCTGCTCTGTCGCCTGAAGCACTATCTCCGTACTACCCATCACGTGTTGCCCCACCTCACCCCAACAAATAGGGGTACGACACCTCCTCCCATACAACAGCTCAAAGGGTGGCATACTGATGCTCGAATGATGGCTGTTGTTGTAGGAAAACTCCGCCAAGGGAAAATATGCGTCCCAACTCCCGCCGAAGTCCAACACACATGCTCGGAGCATGTCCTCGAGCATCTGAATCGTCCGCTCACTCTGCCCATCAGTCTGTGGGTGGTATGCGGTACTAAAATGGAACCTTGTACCCAACTCCTCGTAAAATTTCTTCCAGAATCTGGAAGTGAAACGCACATCTCGGTCTGACACGATCGAGATGGGTACGCCATGCCACGATACCACCTCCCTCACATACAGCTCTGCCAACCTCTCCACAGAAGAACTCTCACTAATAGCAAGAAAGTGGGTGCTCTTCGTCAATCGCTCCACTATCACCCAAATCGCATCGACACCCCTTGTCGTTCTCGGCAATTTGGTGATGAAATCCATGGATATATGCTCCCACTTCCACTCTGGAATCTCAAGTGGTTGCAACTTACCATGCGGTTTCTGGTGCTCGGCCTTAACTCTACGACATGTTAGGCACCTCTCAACGAACCACGCCACATCCCTATTCATGCAGGGCCACCAATACTCCCTCTTCAGATCCAGATACATCTTAGTGGCCCCAGGATGGATCGAAAACTTCGATCTGTGCGCCTCCTCCATCAAGATAGTACGCGTCCCGCCCACAAACGGTACCCAAATCCGACCCTGAAAGGTCATAAGCCCGCGACTATCGGTAACAAAACCTAACACCTGCCCGATAACTCGCTCTCTCTTACGTTTCTCCGGTCTCACTGCCTCGACCTGGGCCCCTCTGATGGTATCCAATATCGGAGTCATCACCGTCAACCTCATACAGATATCTCGCATCGGGTTACCCTATGCCCTACGACTCAGGGCGTCGGCTACCACATTAGCCTTGCCCAGGTGGTACAGGATCTCACAATTATAATCCTTTACCACATCCAGCCATCTCCTCTGCCGCATGTTCAGGTTGGGTTGATCCATCAAGTACTTCAAACTCTTGTGGTCCGTGTATATCAAACAACGAACCCCATACAGATAGTGACGCAAGATCTTGAGGGCGAACACCACAGCCCCCAACTCCAAATCGTGGGTGGGATATCTCGTCTCATGAGGCTTTAACTGCCTCGATGCATACGCAATCACATGCCCTCTCTGCATCAACACCGCTCCCAACCACGATATCGATGTATCACAGTACACCACGAAATCTTCCATCCCTTCCGGTAGTGCGAGCACAGGAGCTTCGCACAATCTCTGGCGAAGGGTCTCAAACGAGGTCTGCTGCTCTGGACCCCATGAGAAAGTAACACCCTTTCGGGTCAACTTGGTAAGTGGCACGACGATCTTGGAGAAATCTTTGATAAATCTCCGATAGTAGCCTGCCAGCCCTAAGAAACTCCTGATCTCCGTAGGTGACCTCGGCACCTCCCAACTCATCACAGTCTCGATCTTGGCCGGGTCAACCAAAATCTCATTCTGGTTAACGAGATGCCCTAAGAACTGGACCTCCCGTAACCAAAAATCGCACTTGGAGAATTTGGCGAAAAGCCTCTCCACTCTCAGAACTCCGAGGAGCTCCCTCAAATGTTCCTCATGCTGCTCTCTGGTCCTCGAATACACCAGGATGTCATCAATGAATACAGTTACTGAACGATCCAACATCGGCCTACACACCCTGTTCATGAGATCCATGAATGCTGCTGGTGCATTGGTGAGCCCGAATGGCATCACTACGAACTCGTAATGCCCGTAACGAGTCCTAAACGCCGTCTTCGGGATATCCTCATCTCGAACTCTGATCTGATGATACCCCGACCTCAGGTCTATCTTGGAGAACCAAGACGCCCCCTACAACTGATCGAATAGATCGTCGATCCTCGGTAATGGATAACGGTTCTTGACCGTCAACTTGTTCAACTCCCGGTAATCAATGCACATCCGGTGTGAACCATCATTTTTCTAGACAAAAAGGATTGGCGCTCCCCAGGGAGAGCTACTGGGACGGATGAACCCTTTCCCCAACAGCTCTTGTAGCTGTGAGGATAACTCATGCATCTCTGGCGGCGCTAGGCGATATGGCGCCTTAGCGATAGGCGCAGCCCCGGGAATCAAATCGAGACGAAACTCCACCTGCCTCTCGGGAGGCACACCCGACAACTCCTCGGGGAACACGTCCGGGAACTCACGCACTATCGGCACATCATCCACTGAACTTGGCCTCCCAACGGCCTCTCGCATATCCGTCACATAGGCTACGAACCCCTTGCAGCCCTCCCGCAAACTCTGCCTCGCTCTGGCAGCCGAATAGAATACTGAACCACCACGAGTCCCCTCGCCATAAACTGCCAGCACTCCCCCACTAGGATCTCGGATCGTCACCAATTGACGCTCGCAATCTATGACAACCCCGAAACGGCTCAACCAATCCATGCCTACTATAACACAAACATCCCTCATGGCAATCGGTACCAAATCAATCGGAAACTCCACCCCGAAGATCTCCAGTACGGATCCACGTATCACCTCGGTAGCACACACCTCACGCTCATCGGCTATGGAAACCTGCAGAGGTTGACTCAACGCCTCCCTCGGAATACTAATGTGCCGACTAAAAGTCACAAATACGAACGACCGACTCGCACCCGAGTCGAACAACACTAATGCAGGTAAAAAACTCACAAGAAAAGTACCTACGCATAACATATAGGAATTACCATAGCATAAACTCAACATAAAATAGATAAAGAATACATACCCGCCACGATGTCTGGCGCTGCGCGGACCTCCTCCACAATCAACTAGAAGGCTCTTCCCCTAGCCTTTGGTGCTTCGGCCTTTGCTGGCCGGGTCTCAGTAGCTCGAATCGCAGGTGCAGATCCCTGCGCTGACCTCTGAAGCTAGGGGCACTCCGCCTTCCGATGGCCGGTCTGGTTGCAATGAAAGCAAACCGAGAACCCCTTAGGACAATCCCTTGCGAAATGTCCTTCCTTCCCACACTTGTAGCATACCCCAGTCTTGCATGACCCATCATGACTCTTGCCGCACTTCCCACAAGTACGGCCCCTTGAACTACTCGTCCTAGAATAAGCGGGCTTTGCCCGCTTGGCAGCCGGCTGTGACTGCGCCGGTCGCCGATCACCCCTCTGAGACTCGGTCTCCTCCCTCGCCTGTGTCTCAAGCTCAATCTCCCTCTTCCGAGCATTTTCCTGGATCTCAGCAAATGTCTGGTAAGTCGAGTTCACCACGAACTCACGGATGTCCCTCCTCAGTATACTCAGATAACGACTCATGCGAGCCTGCTCAGTGGTCTCCAGTTCCGGGCAAAACAACGCCCGCTCATGAAACATCCTCGTAATCACTGTCACCGACTTAGTCCCCTGCTTAAGGGCTAGAAAATCCTGGGCTAAATGTTCCCTCTCCACCTGGGGAACATACTCATCACGAAACATCGCAGTAAACCTCTCCCAGGTCACTGCAGTCAGCTCAGCTGTCGAATAGCTCGCGGTTGCAAACTTCCACCAGTCCTTCGCCCCCAAGTGAAGCTGGTTGAGTGCAAACTGCACCCTCAGGTACTCCAGACACGAGCACGTATAGAAACACCCCTCTATGTCTGAGATCCACCTCATAGCGGCGATCGAATCCTGTGTACCATCGAACTCTGGTGGTTTCGTGTTGCTGAACTCTCGGTACAGCAATGAATCACCACCCTGGGGTCTCGCAGCAGAACAGCTGCGGTGGCTGCAGCAACAGCAGCATCAGTCAAAACTCATTGGGCCCTCCAGTCCTGCAGCTCGTCGGACCCTCCGGTCCAGTCACAACTCATTGGGCCCTCCGGCCCGGTCAGAATCGTTGGGCCCTTCGCTCCGGTCAATATAACCATACAGCATACAAATAACACATAGCACGAAATCTCTAAGACAACACATAATCTCATACATAGCACATAAGACCCTCTAGTCAACTCGAAATACCACTCAAGGTAATCTATAGTGAGAAGACTCACCTCGCGTGTCTCGGTAACTTGTAAATCTCTTAACCACTAGTGCTCGATCTCCCGAGCTATCGTCCTCCTACAACACAAGCATATTTCTACTTAATACTACCTTGACTATGGCTGACTAATACCATGAAGTTAAACTAGTCAACACTAGTCAACGCTCAACGGTCAACGGTCGACCCGACTCGCCGAGTCTGGCATGGACTCGCCGAGTTCCTACGGGAACCCGATCCCTCTGAATCTCTTCCGACTCACCGATTCACTCACCCGACTCGGTTACTCAACCCATGGTTCGTAATCGTTGAACAACCCGCACCAACTCGCCGAGTCTGGGAATGGAATCGGCGAGTGCATTCCATGCACAACCCTAAACGACCTTCTGAGGTCAGATCCGCTTCACTAACTCATAGATCCAGTCTCCTTAAGCTTATTGACCACGTAAAGTCCAAGTCTTGATGCTCATCAAGCATTGAATAGCTCATGAATGGTGTTTTAGCCTCAAATACATTGATCCCAAGCCAAAACCTCCATGGATGCATATAAAGCTTTGGTAAAGAGGTGCTCTGGACCTCTATGGGTCCAGATCCAGGACCTTAACTCGCTAAGGGACTACGAGGACACTAGATCTAGCCACAAATGGGTTCAAAAGCCCTAAATCTACATGAACATCACAATAATAGAGAATGATTCGAGATTGTACCTCAGTTGTGATGTCCTGGACCTCAGTTCTTCAGGAATCCACCCCTCTCTTGCTTTCTCTTGGCTAGATCTCCTCTTTGCTTGGTAGCCAACAACTCCAAGATCACTAATGGCTGCTTCCCTCACTTGAATCGCTCAAATGCTCTAGTGTTTCACTCTGGGGACTGATGAGCGCAAATGACAGCCATAAGGCCCTTTAAATATGCCTCAAACCCGAGAAATTAGGGTTTCATTAAACAGCATGGACTCGCCGAGTCGACTTTTGGACTCACCGAGTCCGGACGCGAACCCGCATCCAAATCCGCGATCATACTCGGCGAGTCTAGGCTCCAACTCGCCGAGTCTCCTCAAAAATTACCAAAATAAATAAGTGAATAATACCTGGGAATCCGGGTTGTTACATAAGTTCATAGGATACATCTCTCCCTTTCTTTTGGATTTCAGAAGCACTGCTTTTGTTTTCTTCTATATAATCTGTGAACCTTCATCGTCGAATGATACTTTCAGTCCGGTACCTACAACCAATCGCAAAACACTTATTAGGTTATGTTGCAGGCCTTCTACAAGCTACCTTCCAAATAGAGAATTCACCATTTATAATCATACCGTGGCCTTTAATTTCTCCTGTGGCATTATTTCCAAACTTTACTCTGCCACCATCCTTCAACGATCAGAATTCCCTCAGTTCTTATCTCCTTCATGTCATGCGACGCGAATAGCCGATGTGGATGTACCATTCAGGGTCGTATTGTTTGTCACACAATACTTACACCATTCAGGGAGATTTAGGAAACCAAATCTTCTTAGCTCCTTGTGAGGATTTCATAACAACAGGAAAAATAGTATTCTTATCAACCCAAAAAGTTCTTTTTAGCAAAAGACTATTCTCTCCTTTAAAGATTTTGAAAACCTTCATTTTATTTTCACTAAGATTAATTTCAACAAAAGGAGTCTTTCTTTGTTTAGATTCTTTGTATTGCCTAGCCACCTTTTTCACAAACTCCTTTGTTTCTCCTTTTAAATTTGCTTTGTATTCCTTGAGACTTATCTCAGGTTTTGAAACAATTTTACCTTTTCCCTTAACATCTTTTGATTTGATATAAGAAATTTTGAAAAAAATGAGTTTTAGGAGGACAGTTGGATGTAGGTTTTTCAATAGGTTTTGAAACTTGAGGTTTGGAAACCTTTTATTTTGAAACAGGAGATTTTGAAAAGGATTTTGGTTGATATTTCAGAATAGAAGAAGAATTCGTCTTTTAAACTGTAAATCTTTCTGAGTTAACAAAATTTTGATTGGAATTCTTGCTTTTCCGAAATCACTTTCTGTCCTGCAAGTTTTTTTTTCCTATATCTCGCATTCATCTACCTTTTCTTTGCAACAATTTCTTCAGAAGACAAATGAACATGGAACTTAGGTTTCTCTTTTTGGATTGGTTTATAGGTATTTTCAGAAGATGTTTCACTCAGGACATCCTTCGTGCCACTTGGTCATGCCTGATCATAATGAAGGTCAACACAATTCAGTGGTTCCGAAATGTATTTTCCTTTCGTTTTCCACGAGGCATTTCGGAAAGACCTTTTGTTTCGTCCGAACTGTCTATTGGTCCAGACCAGAAAATTTTGTCACAACTATCAGCATTATCATTATTAACAATGTATGTCAGTTATGACGTGTTATTTTTGTTCAATCCAGTTTTTACGAAAACTTGATTCGGAACAGTTTTTACTTTTAGAAAAACTGTGGCTTTTGCTTTTAAAAATTCTAAACCTTTATTTTCAACAACACGAACATATTCAATTTAATTTTCAAAAATCAACTTTTTCTTTGTTTCAGTCTCATTTTGTACAAACGAAGAACAATCTATCTCATCCTCTACATAAAATTCACTCATGTCGCTTTCATCAAATTCATAAACATTTTCAGTATTAAAAGTATTTTCTGAATTTAATTTTGTGCACAACGAGTCAAATTTTAATACAGTAGCAGATTGAATTTGTTCTTTATCTTTTTCATCCAACATTTGTTTTAATATATTCTTATGTTCTTTGGACTGAATGTATGCTTCTATTTTTTCAAGCCCAACTTTATACGAATCGGAAACATCATCAGAGGAAACCATAGATTCACACTTATAACACTATGCATCGATTTCATTCTCTTTTAATTCAAGAAAGGGTAAAATAATTTTGTGTATATTTTTTCCTATTTTGCAATCAAGATGCAGTTGAGAGATATTAAAATGTAAACGCTTCTCAATTAAACATAAAATATTCCTTTATTTTAGAAGTGCTAAATTGTCTCTCTTAAGATAAATGACATCATCCTTTGACCTATTAAGCTCTAATTCTAAATTCTCTATCCACATCATTCTCTCTCCACTTTTATTTGTTACCATGTTGATTTGATCACTTAGGTTGGAATTGCTTAGACATGTTCTCTTTAAACTATTGCTAAAATTAGAGAAAGTGTAATTTAATTCATCTAATTCAGATTTTGTAACGTGTAACATGAATATTAAGAGATTGGAGTATAGAGTGTAGCTTACTGATGAACTTCTCGCATTCTTTCACCTGTTTAGAAAAAGGCTTCTCAGCAAAGCAATTTTCAGAAGCTTGGCCACCATCAGTCTCATAACCCCTTTGTTCCGAAACTACTTCATGTACCATCAAACATCTTCATTCGTATGCTTGCACTTCAGACATTACAACAAAACTCCCACCGTGTGTGGGCTTCCGAACCTCCTCATCTTCTATATGAGTGGACCATATTTCGACACGTCCATCTTTGTCTCTACCTTCCGGCACAATCAAATCAAGCTTCATATTCATGACATTCTTCTTCCTAAGCACCTCTATCTTTTGAAGATAGTAAGCTCCTTCCTTCTCTATTTCTTTCTTTTCACTCATCCTAGTCAGCATACACTCTTTGGCAAAATGATTCTTTCCATGATAATAGTTGCAATCATAGCCAGAATCTCCTAACAGCTTCTTTTCCTGCTTTTCCTCTTCCTTTTAAGAGTTCTTGAAGCTCTTTTCTCTAGTGTAACACCGTGAAATTTAAACAATTTTCACTTCTGAAAAACCATAAAATATCATTCACAATCATTTTAAAAAAACATTGTATCAACATTGTATCAGTACAAAACCCCAAGATCAGAATATATAAACTCCAATGTGCGTGTGTAAGAATCATGTCGACGCCTTCCCGCGCTCATCACTGGTACCTGATACACATCACACAACAACTGTAAGCATAAATGGTTAGTGAGTTCCCCAAAATACCGCATACAACACATACGCCACTCGAGGCTATAATAAGACCCTCTAGTCGATGTGTCTCAGCGGGACCCTCCTGTCCCGTAGCTCGTTGGACCCTCTGGTCTGGTCATAGCTCGTTGGGCCCTCCGGCCCGTTCTGTATCGTTGGACCCTTTGATCCGGTCTATAACATCATACAACATACATATAATCACATAGCACATAATCTCATACATAACACATAAGACCCTCTGGTCCACACATAATACCACTCTAGTTAACGTATAGTGAGAAGAATCACCTCAGTTGTCTTGGTAAGTCTCTATCTCGGTAGAAATGTGATCTAGCCTCCGCCTAATCACTTAAAGCAATTACTCCCATAAATATAACTACACTCCAACATTTCTTAAAATCCTAAGAAGGGTAAAAGACCATTTTACCCCTTTCCTGGCTCAAAGGCCTCACTGTTGACCAAACCCTAACAGTCAACAAAAGTCAACAGTCAAACTTTGACCCGACTCGTCGAGTGTACTTGGGTGACTCAGCGAGTCTACACGTGTCCACTGACTCTCTTAGTTCCTCTCTTGGCACATCGAGTTCTTCTCTTTACTCGACGAGCCACACCTGGCATGAATCGCGGGGCCACCCCGACTCAACTCGCCGAGTCTCAAGAACAACTCGGCGAGTACCGCCTTGAACCCCCAGTCCTCTAATCCCCTTCTGACTCACTGAGTTTTCCCCTAACTCGGCAAGTCTACCCACAGAGTGATCTACGGGAAACACTAACCCTACTCGCCGAGTCTCAAGAACAACTCGGCGAGTTCATGCCATGCACGAGCTCTATTGACCTCTTGAGGTCAGATCTGTGCCCCTAATCCATAGACCTGGCCTTCCCAAGCATGAAAGTCACGTAATGTTCGAAACTTGATGCTTATATATCAACATGATGGCATCAAATGGTGATTTAGTCCCAAAAATGGCAACCTAAGTTCAATAAACCCAAATTGACTCATAAAGCTCCATGGGCTATGGTCTATGGACCTCTTTGAGTCCAGATCCAAAGCACAAACTCAAGAAGGGACTAAATACTCTACGTAATCATCTTCCAAAGGGTTTGAAAAACCTAACTCTATAAATCAACACCCAGAACTGGAGAAAGTCCCAAGGAATACCTCAATATGAAGCCTTTGAACTCTGAAGTCACCAGATTTGCACTTCCTTCAGCCTTCTCTTGCCTTGGTCAACTTCTCCTTCAACTTTCACCAACAAATGATCAACAATGGCCTCTCTTCTCCTCACAATCGATCTAGGTCTCTCTCTGGGGTGAGGTAGCCGCAAAAGACGGCCATAAGGGCCTTTAAATAGGTCCCAAACCCTGGAAATTAGGGTTTCATTAAACATCGTGGACTCGCCTAGTCCAGACGCGAACCCGGATGAACATCCACGACCCTACTCGGCGAGTCTTGGCACCAACTCGCTGAGTTCCTTCTCAAACTCCTCAAATAAATGAATGAAATAATATACCTGGGAATCCGGATGTTACAAATCTCCCCCACTAGAATCAGACTTCGCCCTCGAAGTCTCACTCTGCAAACAACTCCGGATGCTGCTCACGCATCTCACACTCCGGCTCCTAGGTAAGCTCTGAGCCTTTCTGATGCTGCCACTGGACCTGCACCAGAGGCACCTCCTTGTTCCTCAAAACCTTGATCTTCCGATCCCTAATCTCCACCGGCCTCTCAACATAACTTAGGCTTGCATCCACCTGAATATCTTCTAATGGCACCACTGCCGACTTGTCGGCTATACACTTTCGCAGCTGCGACACGTGGAAAGTGTCATGAATGATACCCAACTCTGCCGGTGACTCTTACTGGTAGGCTACCCTACCTACCCTTGTGATCACCTTGAACGGACCAATATATTGGGGCCCCAACATGCCCCTCTTCCTGAATCGAATCACCCCTTCCAAGGAGAGACCTTCAGGAGCACGAAGTCGCCGACCTGAAACTCGAGCTCGGACCGGCGTCTGTCCACATAACCCTTCTAACGACTTTGAGCGGTCAACAACCTCTGTTTGACCTGCTGAATCTTCTCTGTCGTCTGAAGCATGATCTCAATACTACCCATCACACGCTGCCCTACTTCTCCCCAACAAATGGGGGTCCGGCACCTTCTCCCATACAACAGCTCAAATGGTGGCATACCAATGCTCGAATGATGGCTGTTGTTGTAAGAAAACTCTGCCAAGGGCAAGTACGTGTCCCAACTCCTGCCGAAATCCAGCACACATGCTCGGAGCATGTCTTCGAGTGTCTGAATCGTCCGCTCACTCTGCCCGTCAGTCTGTGGGTGGTATGCGGTACTAAAATGCAGTCTCGTACCTAATTCCTCATGAAATTTATTCCAAAATCTGGAAATGAAGCGTACATCTCGATCCTAGACAATCGATATCGGCACTCCATGCCACGATACCACCTCTCTCACATACACCTCATCCAACCTCTCCGCGGAAGAGCTCTCACTGATGGCCAGGAAGTGAGCACTCTTCGTCAACCTATCCACAATCACCCAAATTGCATCAACACCCCTCGTGGTCCTTGGCAACTTGGTGATGAAATCCATGGTAATATGTTCCCATTTCCACTCGGTAACGAATTCCGATATTAGCCCGACAACTCGCTCTCTCTTCTAGCTTTCTGGCCTCACAGCCTCAGCCTGGGCCCCACGAATAGCATCCAACACCGGGGTCATCACTGTCAATCTCAAACAAACATCTCGCAATGGGGCGCTCTCCGCCCTAAGGCTCAGTGCATCGACTACAACATTAGCCTTGCCCGGGTGGTACAGGATCTCACAATCATAGTCCTTGACCACATCTAACCACCTCCTCTGGCGCATATTCAGGTTGGGCTGATCCATCAAATACTTCAAGCTCTTGTGGTCCGTGTATATCGTACACGGAACCCCATACAGATAATTTTCGCCAGATCTTGAGGACGAACACTACCGCCCCCAATTCCAGATCACGAATGGGATACCTCGACTCATGAGGCTTAAGCTGCCTCGATGCATATGTTATCACATGCCCCCTCTGCATAAGCACCGCTCCCAATCCGGATATCGATGCATCACAATATACCACAAAATCGTCCATCGCTTCTGGAAGGGCTAACACTGGGGCTTCGCATAACTTCTGGCGAAGTGTCTCGAACGAGGTTTGCTGCTCCGGACCCCAAGAAAACGCAGCACCCTTAAGAGTCAACTTGGTGAGTGGCACGATGATCTTGGAGAAATCCTTAATAAATCTTCGATAATAGCCGGCCAAACCCAGAAAGCTCCTGATCTCGGTGGGTGATCTCGGCACCTCCCACCTCATGACCGCCTCAATCTTGGCCGGATCGACCAATATCCCATTCTGGTTAACGAGATGCCCCAAAAACTAAACCTCTTGTAGCCAGAACTCACATTTGGAGAACTTGGCATAAAGCCTCTCCGATCTCAGAACTCCGAGGATCTCCCTCACATGCTCCTCATGCTGCTCTCTGGATCTCGAATATACCAAAATCTCGTCGATGAACACGATCACTGAGCGATCCAACATCGGTCTGCACACTCTGTTCATGAGATCCATGAACACCGCCGGTGCGTTGGTGAGTCTGAAAGGCATCACCACGAACTCGTAATGCCCATAACGAGTCCGAAATGCTGTCTTCTGGATGTCTTCCTCCCGCACCCTCACCTGATGATACCCATACCTCAAATTGATGTTGGAGAACCAAGATGCTCCCTGCAACTGATTGAACAAATCATCGATCCTCGGCAACGGTTAACAGTTCTTGACCGTTAACTTGTTCAACTCACGATAATCAATGCACATCCGGGGCAAACCATCTTTCTTCTTGACAAAAAGAATAGGCGCCCCCCTATGGAGAACTGCTCGGCCTGATAAACCCCTTCCCAGCAGCTCCTGGAGCTGCAAGGATAACTCCTGCATCTCCAGAGGCGCGAGGCGATAAGGCGCCTTAGCGATAGGCGCAGCTCCCGGAACCGATTCAATACCGAACTCTACTTGCCTCTCCGGAGGCACACCCGACAACTCCTCTGGAAACACATCCGGAAACTCACGCACTATCGGGACCTCATCCACTGACTTCGGTCTCTCTGAACCAACCCTCGTATCCATCACATATGCCACAAATCCCTTACAGCCCTGCTGCAGACTCTGTCTCACTCTGGCGGCCGAGCAAAATGCTGACCCCGTACGTGTACCCTCGCCGTACACCGTAAGAACTCCCCCACTAGGGTCTCGAATCATCACCAATTAACGGTCAAAGTCTATCACAGCTCCATATCGGCTCACCCAATCCATTCCCACTATAACACATATGTCCCTCATCGCGATCGAAACCAGATCTATCGAAAACTCCACACCGAAGATCTCTAGGACACATCCTCGAATCACATCTGAAGCATACACTGCTCGCTCATCAGCTATGGAAACTCGCAGAGGTCGATCCAACGCCTCTCAACGGATACTAATGAGCTGACTAAATGCTACGGAAACAAACGACCGACTCGCACCCAAGTCAAATAATACCAAACCAGGCACAGAACTCACAAGGAAAGTACCTGCGCATATCATCATATAAGCATAAAAACTCAACTCAAATAAAAGATGAATAGAGAAACATACCAGCCACAACATTTGGCACCGCGCGGACCTCCTCCGCAGTCAACTGAAATGCTCTCCCACGAGCCTTCGGTGCCTCGGCCTTCACTGGCCGAACCTCGATAGCCCTAGCAGCAGGCGATGATCCCTGAAGCAGATGAGGGCACTCGGCCTTCCGATGGCCGGTCTGGTTGCAATGAAAGCAAACCGAAAATCCCTTAGGGCAATCCCTCGCGATATTCCCCTCCTGCCCACACTTCTAGCATACTCCAGCCCTGCACGACCCCTCGTGACTCTTACTGCACTTCCCATAAGTGCGGCCCTTCGCACCACCAGATCTCGAATCAGCGGGTCTAGCCCGCTTGGCTGCCGGCTGGGATTGAGTCGGTCGTCGATCCGCCCTCTGTGACTCGGCCTCCTCCCTGGCCTAAGTCTCCAACTCAATCTCCCTCTTCCGGGCATTTTCCTGGAGCTCAGCAAATGTCCAGTATGTCGAGTTCGCCACAAACTCAGATAACGGCTCATACGAGCCTGCTCAGAAGACACCTGCTCAGGGAAAAACATCGCCCTCTTATGAAACTTCCTGGTGATCACTGCCACTGAATCAGTACCCTGATTGAGGGACAAGAACTCCTTAATCAACCGTTCCCTCTCCACCGGGGAAACATACTCATCTATGAAAATGGCGGTGAACCTCTCCCAGGTCACCTCGGAAATCTCAGCCAAAGTGAAGTTCGCCGTCACGAACTTCCACCAATCCTTTGCTCCCAAGCGGAGCTGGTTCAGAGCGAACCGAACCCTCAAGTGCTCTGGACAAGAACACATATAGAAACATCCCTCGATGCCAGAGATCCATCTCATAGCGGCAATCTGGTCCTGCGTCCCATCGAACTCTGGTGGCTTCGTGTTGCTGAACTCCTGAAACAACAACGAGTCACCTCCCTGAGGTCTGGCAGCAGCGACAACAGCAGTAGCTGCAGCTGCAGCAGCCTCAGTCAGTGCTGCATACCGCTCATCAAAAGTCTCAATCAACGTGGTCTTGATGTCCCCAAACATCTCAAGAATCTTAGCCTGGATGACAGCAGCCACCTCCTCGTGAATCAATCGACGGATCTCCTCATCGCTGACACCACTACTCTCAGGTGTGTGTCGAGTCCCAACCATAATGCCTTTGAAATACAACAATAAATATCAGAGACTCGATCGAGCATACTCATACTCGATGACGCAACCCTACTCGTCTTCCGTTGTCCAAAAGATTCTTACTTGGAATGCCCACTGATCCGGTGTCTTCAGTAGTACGGGCCCAATACTACTGACCACACCGCATCAGCATTCACCCCAAGTCCTCCTCCTTGGATCCTGGATTACGAGTATTCTACCCTCACTATGCATTGGCTACCCTCCGATAGAACTCTCAAGAACTCCTAACTACTATATACTCGCTCTCAAGACATCTCAGCAGCAGGAATCTCCTGGGGTAAGGCATCACAAATCAGGCCACTCTAGTCCTAATATGAATACCTAGCCTACTCTAGCATGCATAATATAACATAGCATATCTCATAACACATAATGTAAGGGTACTTTTGGGAATTCACCGTTCGGGCGCTGGCGGATCGTACACATGGCTCTGCTTTGTTTTTCTCAAAACTCTTTTTACTATTTTCAAAAATTTTCCTCTAATCCTCAGTTTGAGTTCAGATACGCCCAAAGATGCATCTGAATCCCTCAAACCAAGGCTCTGATACCAACTTTTAACACCATAAAATTTAAATAATTTTTCACTTTTGAAAAACCATAAAATATCATTCACAATCATTTTAAAAGAACATTGTATCAGTACAAAACCCCATGATCAGAATATATAAACTCCAATGTGCGTGTTTACGAATCATGTCGGTGCTTTCCCGCGCTCATCATTGGTACCTGAAACACATCACGCAACAACAGTAAGCATAAATGCTTAGTGAGTTCCCCAAATTACCGCATACAACACATACGCCACTTAAGGCTATAATACGACCCTCTGGTCGATGTGTCTCAGCGGGACCCTCCTATCCCGTAGCTCGTTGGACCCACTGGTCCGGTCATAGCTCGTTGGGCCCTCCGGCCCGGTCTGTATCGTTGGACCCATTGGTCCGGTCTATAACATCATACAACATACATATAATCACACAACACATAATCTCATACATAACACATAAGACCCTCTGGTCCACACATAATACCACTCTAGGTAACGTATAGTGAGAAGACTCACCTCAGGTGTCTCGGTAAGTCTCTGTCTCGGTAAAAATGTGATCTAGCCTCTGCCTAATCACATAAAGCAATTACTCCCAGGAATATAACTATATTCCAACCTTTCTTAACATCCTCAGAATGGTGAAAGACCATTTTACCCCTTTCCTGGCTCAAAGGCCTCACTGTTGACCAAACCCTAAAAGTCAACAAAAGTCAACGGTCAAACTTTGACCCGACTCGTCGAGTGCACTTGGGCGACTCGGCGAGTCTACACGTGTCCACTGACTCTCTTAGTTCCTGTCTTGGCACGCCGAGTTCTTCTCTTTACTCGACGAGCCACAGCTGGCATGAATCGCGGGGCCACCCCGACTTAACTCGCCGAGTCTCAAGAACAACTCGGCGAGTACCGAGTGATCTACGGGAAGCCCTCACACTACTCGCCGAGTTTCAAGAACAACTCGGTGAGTTCATGCCATGCACCAGCCCTATTAACCTCTTGAGGTCAGATCTGTGCCCCTAATCCATAGATATGGCCTTCCCAAGCATGAAAGTCACGTAAAGTTCGAAACTTGATGCTTATATATCAACATGATGCCATAAAATGGTGATTTAGTCCCAAAAATGGCAACCTAAGTCCAATAACCCCAAAATGACTCATAAAGCTCCATGGGTTAAGGTCTCTAGACCTCTTTGAGTCCATATCCAAAGCACAAACTCGAGAAGGGACTAAATACTCTACATAATCATCTTCCAAAGGGTTTGAAAACCCTAACTCTATGAATCAACACCCAAAACTAGAGAAAGTCCGCAGGAATACCTCAATATGAAGCCTTTGAACTCTGAAGTCACTAGATTTGCACTTCCTTCAGCCTTCTCTTTCCTTGGTCACCTTCTCCTTTAAATTTCACCAATAAATGATCAACAATGGCCTCTCTTCTCCTCACAAGCGATCTAGGTCTCTCTCTGGGGTGAGGTAGCCGCAAAAGACGGCCATAAGGGCCTTTAAATAGGTCCCAAACTCTGGAAAATAGGGTTTCATTAAACAGCATGGACTCGCCGAGTCCACCCTTGGACTCAACGAGTCCAGACGCGAACCCGGATGAACATCTGTGACCCTACTCGACGAGTCTTGGCACCAACTCCCTGAGTTCCTTCTCAAACTCCTCAAATTAAAGAATGAAATAATATACCTAGGAATCCAGATGTTACATCTAGACTTTTCTAAACGAAAGAGTCCCTATCTGTTCCTGTTCTTAAATTGACCAAAGTTCTTTTTAATGAACTTTTCGGGATTTGATACCATCAGAGCATATTGATCTTTAGTAAGTTCACTGTCCGAAAATTCAGAATCAGAATGTTATTTAGCGACCTTCTTTTCCTTTCGCAACCAAAACCAATGATCCGAGACTTGGGACATCCTTCACATCCTTCGTAACCTAATCTTCATGGGATCTAAGAATTCCCACATGCTTTTCCAATGTCTAACTCTTAACCTGTTCATGAGCTTTTACAGTTGACACAACTGCTTTCCATTCAGGCCTTAATCGATTCATAAACGTAATATTTTTCTCTATCTTTTCATGTTTGAGATTATGTTTAAGCATCATGATCAATAGATGATTAAAACAGTTGAAGGTCTGATCGAGTTTTTCTTCAGACTTTTGAACAAATGCTCAAAACTCATACATAAGCAACGTTTGTACTGAGTGTTCCAAATATGCATCACTTGAATAGATCTCTTTTAACCTATCTGAGATCTCCTTTCTTGTCTCACATGCACTCACCAGATGAAACGTGTCTGGAGGAAAAGAAAACCTCATTATTCTCATCGCCTTGATGTTACTTAACGACTTATCTTTTTCATCTTGAGGAGTATCTTATACAATAAAAACCTCGACAGAAGATTAGCATATGAGTTACACAATCTCCTGCTCTGATATCAATTGTTGAAACAATAAAACCTTTGATCGATAGATTCTATACATGATATGAACAGAATAACACAAACAATGAAGATCAAATAGTGTCGAATGCTTAGATTAATAGCTTTAGAAGAGTTCAACATGAACTTTTTTGTAAAAGCTAAGTAGGGAAAATACAATTGAAAACCCTACAACGATATAGGCATGCACATTAAATAGTCTAAGGCTAGCAACTCATAAACCTGGATGGACAGGACCAATCCGTTATAAATAAGACTATATATGTACATAACATTTGACACAACACTTTTAACAACCCAACACATATCTCATGACTTTTCACTAAGACTTGGGAAGCCACAAATATACTAAAACATACGTTGGCTCAATTAAACATTTGAGCTCGCATAGGATCATCTCACATAACAGTAGCAACTTAAGTTTAAACTATTACTATATTTAATTTTAGATTATTATTTCAAATCTATTTCTAATAATTTTTTTTAAAATTTGTAGCAAGTTACTTTTTCGACCCCCTAACCCACACTTATTTCATACAAATGCCCTCATTGTATGCATAAAATAATTTAAAAATAATAAAAGGTAAAAAAAGGAACAGACTCCCCTAGGGTAATAGTAGTGATGAGATCGATTTATGAACTCCTGTGGAAACTTAAACATCTTGAGTACGTGATTTAGAACTTGGATCTTCAGAGATAAGTAAATGTACAAACAAAATGTGAATCAGAAACTTGAATCTTCAACAAATTTGGTGAATAAAGTCTTCGAATCATAGTATCTCAATGTAGGAAAGCATATGCCATATTGCAAAGGTGAAAGAAAAAATAAATGCCATTTCTCATTTCTCACGACATGAGAGAGATACTCATGACATGATATCAGACGAAATCGAATTCTGAATATTATTGGCATCGAGCTCACGACATGAGAAATGAAATATCACATCGTCAGATCTGCGTCTCACATATTGTAACTGTCTAAAAAAATTATCAAGTGAAATGCAACTGAATGTCTTAATGCATTAACCCTACTCATATTAAACATTATGGGTCTCGACTCTTGAATCTAAACGACACTGCTTCACTCTAGTACGATCTTATCCATAATATCTCTATTCTCTCATGATTTTCTACAGTAGAGCAACCAAAATGTGGAAAGAAGCAAGATAATCGTCACAAAGTATTGTTGTAACGTCCATAAAATTCCAACCAATTTAAACTTTTCAAAAACAACCCGGTTTTATAAAGTTATTACAAAAAGGTTTTCAATACAATTATTATCAGAGTCTTCCCAAAACCACATCATAAAACAAAATCATGAGGAGCGGTACGATCACGCCTTTGTCTTGCCACGGTGTCCTGAAGAACCTGAAAAACATTAACCACAACTGTAAGCCCGAAAGCTTAGTGAGATACCCCCAAAATACCAACCACATATACCATACACGCACAACATGCCATATCATAATAGAACACATAACAGCCATGCACTTCGGGTCTACTGTGTGACTGGTCCGCCGCACCAGCCTTCAGTCCACCTGGTCGACCCTCCGAGTCTAACCACATACATCGAGTCTACAGTATGATTGGTCCACCCGCACCGGGCCTTCAATCCACCTGGTCCACTGTTGGATAAGGTGTCTAAGTCCATAACTTATTTGGTACATACTTGACCCGACCCGACATGGTCCATTTGGGTTGCACTTCACTCAAACGATTTATGGATAATTTTATGAGAATTGTATACTTACGATTTATTAATATATTATAAGTTATAATATATTAATATGAAGTCATGTTATTTAATTAGTTTTAGTCTTAAATTAATTATGTATTAATTTAGAGATTAAAAAGAAGACTGATTAAATTATGGGCTATTATATTTTATATAGTGTGGGCCAATACTTATTTGTTAATGGGCTAAGCTAATATGGAAGTCCATGGATGGTACATGGAGCTTTTAACCCATGGATCCTTGGAAAGGAAAATACATGGGTTATTAGGGTTTCACCCTAACCATGCACACTATATAAAGAAGCATATGATGCAAGAAATGTGACACTAGGAGTGTGAGACTTAGTGGTGGCCGATTCCACAACAAAGTATACTACTCTCTCAAAGTTTTCCAAGTGTTTGTGGTGATTTGTGATTCCATTTGAGGCATTCACACTATTGGTGCTTGGCTCTCAAACTCCAAACAATCAACCATCATCAAAAGGTATGTATTTCTACTAGTACTTTTATGATTCATAATCCTTATGCTATGCTAGTTAGGAAGAAACCTTGGAAGTTATTATTTGCATGTATTTTAGAAGAAAACATAGATCCAAGGTTTATTAGGGTTGCATGCACACTTAGGAAGTGTTAGATTGCTCAAAACCCAACAGTGGTATCAGAGCCTAGGCTTGTTTTCTTGAATACTTGATGCAGATTGCTGAAAATCGAAGTTTATGTGTTGCCTGCACAGCAGACTTGCCGAGTCCATGAAGGGACTCGACGAGTCCAAGACAAAATTCATCCAACTCGGCGAGTTGGTTCATGCACTCGACGAGTTGGAACCTCAGACGGCATATCTTCGAGTTTTGGTGTTGGAATTGGTCTAGAATCATTACCTTAAACTGTTTTGGACTCATAAAACCTGTTTTTGATGTGATAATGATGATGGTGGACCAATTTCAAAGTTATAATCAAAATTTCAAGTTTATATGTGTTCATATGATTCTTGAAATTGTTGATGTGGATGTTCATGTTCATATGAGTTTTGTTAGATCATAGGAATTATTTGCAAATTGTTTGTTAGTTAATTCTTGATCTTAATGTGTTTTAATGGAATTCATAATTTGTCCTCAAGTTATGGAATTCCAAAAGTTTTTTCTTTTAAATGTTTTTAAGAAGTCATAAGTTACACTTTAGGAGAGTTTTTCTAATAAATGCTTTTATGGACTTCATAACTTGTCCTCAAGTTATGGATTTCCATGAGACTCTTCATTAAAAGTATTAAACAGTTAATTAAAACTCATAAGTTATGAATATCCAAAAGTTTATGAATTGTTCAAAACTTGCCCTCAAGTTTAGGAATTAGTAAAGTCTCACACAAACTTTAATTCCATACCCTAGAAGTTTTAAAAGTTAAAATTCTACACTTATACTATTTATAACATTAATGGTTAATTATTATATATATGTATAAGAACAAGTCGTTTTACCGTTAGTAGGCCTCATTCACGAAGCCGGTCTATAAGGTGGGTATAAGGTTGTTGCCTATAAAATGGCAACTTAATGGGTGTCCATTCTCACCCACCACTTGCTTGACTGGTGGAGGGTCGTTAGCCGAACGGGTAGGACAATGACTTTAAATTCTCATTAAAAGTATAATGATTATTATAAAGTAACTAAATGTTTTATTTAATTCCCAATCTTAGTTACTTTAGGAAAAATGTGAATTTGGTGGTAGCCCATGGAATTCACACTTTGTACCTTAGCAAGTCGTTGGTGGAGCGTGTGTGGTTAACCGGCACACTAACTTGGACTAGTAAGGATCACAAAGGGTGACTTAATGTTTGTCATTGATCAATGGAGCGTGTGTGGTTAACCGGCACATTGATTGGGTGATAATATTAAGGGTACCAAGTGAATTGGTATGGTTATTCACACCTTGTTTTGTGATCCTCGGCATCCCAGTCACAAAATTTGAGAGGGCACACTCGAGATTGAAACATGCCATTGAAAAGTTCAATGAATCTCAAAAGATCTAGGAATTTCAAATCCAATTAAAACCTAATAAATTATTTCGTTTTTCATGGTGGAAATTGGTGAATCGTCATTCGCCTACCTTCAAATATTTTATAGCTTGGATTACGGCATCCTTCTTCCAAATTATAAAATATTGTGTTGGGTCCTAGCCTTAATATTTCATATTGGGTGTTATATTAAGGACTTTGAATGAACTAACTTGATTTTCTCCCATTATAGATGTCTGGTTCAGACAACTATGATCTTCCCAAATCTCTTGAAGATGGTGTCCCTCAACATCATGCTTCACTTCCTCCACCTCCTCCAATTATTCTCCCTCACCCACAAGTTCTTGAAAAGTTTAAAGTCACTCAATCCCTATTGGCAAGCATAGTCTATGTGTGCTCACATCTTGAAGATAAAGTCACATATTGACAAGCCGGGAGAGTTGGGTGTCAAAGTCTCATGAAAGTTAGATGTTCAATCACTTTCTTAGTAACATAGTGAGTCTCTTTGGGACTACTATGAGGCAGACTATGACATGACCCTTAATGATGTTATCTTTTTGCTTGGTGTTGTGGAATCAGCAATGATTCGGAACACCAGTAAAGCAAATTTGATTGAAAGAACAACTTCCCAAGTCTACATGGACATTGACAATGGTAGCATTGGATATCTAGAAAAGGATTTCTCTTCCCAATGGAAAGGGATCGGCTATAGTCAACTCGGTTGACCAAATAGTAAAGAGAAAGGCAAATTCTGAGATAGTCTCATGTGCCATTACCAAAGGGTCCATGTGTTTTGTTGCCAAAGGAAGGGGCATTGGTTGCGAAGCTGCCCTATTCACCTGAAAGGTCATAAGGTTGATCAAGTCAAGAGGTTTGACTCTACTTCGGGTAAAGTCCACTGTCTAACTCTATTAAGTTCCTATTTGGAGATTCTTATTACATAATGTGAATGGGTCACATGCTGATGTTTTTAAGAATCAAAGAAAAGATAGGAAGCTTAAAGTAAGTATATGTTGATTCTGATTGCAAAGGTGGGTTTCGATGGCATGGTTCGGTAATCAGAATTTTGAGCTGTTGCTTAAGAGTTATAATATATTGCTTATGAATAGATAACAACAAGGTTTTCATGTGGATTGTAAGGATAAGTTTTTCCGCAAAGTTTTAAAATAAAAGAAAAAAAGGGTTTTAATTTTATTTATTTTAAAAATATCCTTACAATGGCATCTGTGGAAAATTGTTGCTTATATGTTTCCAGTAATAGCAATATTGGAAAGTGGATTTGATTCTTTCATTTGTGGTAGTGTCTGAATTTACCAAATGAAGAAAGTTTTTCATCACCCAAGTTTCAATTGGACAGAAACTTGGAATCATACAATTTGTATTGTATGATGAATGATAATTTTCATCTTTGAAAATTAAGACTAATTCTTTGATCACATGTATATGTGAGTCAATTGAAGGACTAAGGAATTAGGTACACTGGGAGTGCGCTGGTCAAGGTCCACCACAAAGATTGATTTGTCATGATTTACTGAAGATTAGTAAATATGATTATACTTATAAGGTTAAGTATAATTCTGTAACATTGGAAAGGTTACAATGTATGACAAAACAAATGAGAAGAATCAAATTAGGGAGAAAGATAAAAGTTTCTCAAATCTGAAAGGATGGGAGAGTACTTTAGTATCGTATTTCATGATCATCTTAATGATTATGAAACCATATCACAAATTCATACTCTAAGGACGTCTTAGTGCATTGTTATGGCTAAGAAGAGAGGTCATGAATTGTTGGATTGGTTAAGATCGAGAAGATGAGTCATACTTCGTTCCAAAACAATTCTTAGAGTCATACTCCAAGATTGTAACATTGAGTGACATAAAGTAAGGTTTAAAACACTTATCAAATGTAGTGTAGAATGTTTCTACCCTTGTACATTTGAGATTGGTAAGTTGTGATGTCTTGGATGAGACAAAGACCAACTAAGACCAATTGTGTGAAGTGTTAGTCTTGATAAGAATCCGGACTATCCCTTGAATATTTGTTTTGTCAAGGAATGGTTCTTGACTGGGGAAACTTATATGTCAAGGGGACAGTGGGAGCCTTAAAGATCCTGAAAGAGTTTCAACATTTAATCAAGAGTAAAACCTGTAATTTATCACTAGCACACGACTTAAGGTTTGCAACCTATCGTGTTGACATAATTCTTATTTCTGTACCTACTTCAAATAAGTTGAATTTGCATGTGAGTTATCAGAGTTCAACTTGGAAGCATTGGTGGGCCTTTTGCTACCAAGGTGACAAGAAACTAAGATTGAACAAGTTTAATTCATGTAAGGCTGAATTTGTCACTAACCTTATCTTGTGATTATGGTTTTGACAAATTCACATGGATAGGAACTCATACACTATAAAATCTAAGTATCATAAGGTTTCTCTCTGATTCATGAAAATGATGGTGAGGAAACGCTTTCACTAAGTAGATATCAGTTGTGTTATTTGCATTTTCAAAAGTCATTAGTGGAGCGTGTGTGGTTCACCGGCACACTAACATGGACTCGTGAGAAATGGCAACGGTCTAAACAATTAAGACTATGATTACGGTATCCCTTTTCATAGTTCTGAAAATTGTTTAGACACACATGTGAGCTATCTAAGAAAGGGCGTATGAATCTAAATTTCAGAAGTCCAGCAGATTTCTGGAAATATGTCAGAGCTAGTGGGAGCATAAGTGTTATGCTGATAATCATCATGTTAGTGGGAGCATGATTATTACGTTTAGTGTTGCAAGTTAGCAATGTTAATTATAGACAACAAAGTTTCAATTCGTGAAGTTGCAGGGGTTGAAAAGTTGTTTTGCTATAATTAAGGGAGAGGAAATTATACTTCATTTCAATTCTAGAAGCTTAGATTGAGATTTTAATCATCTTTAGTCTAGGACATATATATGAATTTTATGTATGAATGGTTCGACTTAAGGAAATTCTATATATATTGCGTTCTCAAAATTCAATTATGACTACGGCATCCCTCTTCATAGTTAAATTTTGAAAACATGGCAAATAAAAAAATATTGTAGCAAAAGACTGGTCTAGTATCATGTCTTTATGTGAGACATCATGAATCGTGTCCCATATGCTTCGGATATAGGATCGATTTCATGTGCTCAGGGCATTTAGAAGGGAAAAGTCTAGAACTAGATATGACTAAAGTGATTAAGCAATTGTCGAGGACAAATCTGAGGTTCGCCAAAGATTGGTTGCTCAGGGACAGTTGGAAGTATGATGTAAGTTGTCAGAAAAGACCATATTGACATATTCTGAAAAGAAGTAACTCTTTTTCGGAAGTGATAGTCAAAATGGGACTGTGGAAAAGTCTCCATAGGTGGAAGTTATTCAATCTATGTAAGATTAGAAAACCTTAATGCAAGAAGGATGTTCAAAGCAATGTACTTTAAATATGAGACTTCTGTTCCATAGAAGTTGACCTTCTTTCGAATACTCTGTAATGACTGGTGACAAGGTTTTGGTGACTTTGTGCATAATCATTACAAGAGGAACATTGCATAAAAGTTTAAAATCTAACAGACTTTTTGGTAAATGATAGGAATCGGGGATTCTCACATTTACAATAAGGATTTGGGATTGTGAAATGAGTATCAATGGAATCATGTTCAATTGATCTACATCACAATGTAAGGATCATAGACAAACATAGTGTACATACTTGGAGTATGGCATAACTATTGTTTAGAAAAACAAAGTGTACATGCTAGGAGCATGGGACGACTGTTGTTTTTATTCAAGTCTTAAGTTGATTGTTTGAAACATTATACAATGAATAATGTGTAATCAATATGGTGATAAATAAAAGGTGGTTCTATTTATATTCAAAAGGGTTCTGAGACCATATTGGATTCGATTATTATTGTGTTTCACTTTGCATGTTTTGACTTCCAAAATAGCTAGGTTATTCTTTCCGAATGACTAAGTTATTTAAACACTCCACATTCGTTCATATGTTGGAAGTAGGTATGAATCGAGTTTGTAGATGGCTAAATGGGTTTAGTCATAGCAATGGTTGCTGCAACATTCATGAGTGCTCATAAGTTATGAGTATTGGAATAAACCCACGCTCACTTGTATAACTTCATGGAATTAATCTCGAGTGATCGTGAGATGGTGATATCATATAAATCTTCAAACCTAGAGATATGAGTTGTTACCTATGAGTTGGTTGTGCATTGATTGCACGTAAACATCAGTAACTTGATGTTATAAAACATGCCTTTGTGTACAATTCAACAAGTAGTAGAACAAGCATATAAGTCGAAGTTTATCTGTTCCTTCTAGAAATAGAAACGATATCTGGGCCCCTCAATGATTTTGTTGTGACCTATGTACCGGCCGGTCAGAACTAAATTGATGTGTTCGATTAAGTTCTTTGTCAAACAAATCGGAAGTCGGGAAACAAATGGCTGGACAATAAGTACGACATTGTTCCATGTATTTGTCCGGCTGATATCATGAGAACAGAGGATTATATGATCACTTATCTAAAATGGCGCTTCATAGTTCAACAGAGTTTTCGAGAGCTACGATTGCTGGTTGGTTCCTGAAGTAACATACGCAAATATAGTTATTAGACTTATCCAAGTGGGAGTCTGTTGGATAAGGTGTCTAAGTCCATAACTTATTTGGTACATACTTGACCCGACCCGGCATGGTCCATTTGGGTTGCACTTCACTCAAACGATTTATGGATAATTTTATGAGAATTGTATACTTACGGTTTATTAATATATTATAAGTTATAATATATTAATATGAAGTCATGTTATTTAATTAGTTTTAGTCTTAAATTAATTATGTATTAATTTAGAGATTAAAAAGAAGACTGATTAAATTATGGGCTATTATATTTTATATAGTGTGGGCCAATACTCATTTGTTAATGGGCTAAGCTAATATGGAAGTCCATGGATGGTACATGGAGCTTTTAACCCATGGATCCTTGGAAAGGAAAAGACATGGGTTATTAGGGTTTCACCCTAACCATGCACACTATATAAAGAAGCATATGATGCAAGAAATGTGACACTAGGAGTGTGAGACTTAGTGGTGGCCGATTCCACAACAAAGTATACTACTCTCTCAAAGTCTTCCAAGTGTTTGTGGTGATTTGTGATTCCATTTGAGGCATTCACACTATTGGTGCTTGGCTCTCAAACTCCAAACAATCAACCATCATCAAAAGGTATGTATTTCTACTAGTACTTTTATGATTCATAATCCTTATGCTATGCTAGTTAGGAAGAAACCTTGGAAGTTATTATTTGCATGTATTTTAGAAGAAAACATAGATCCAAGGTTTATTAGGGTTGCATTCACACTTAGGAAGTGTTAGATTGCTCAAAACCCAACATCCACTCCCTGAGTCTACAGTATGACTGGTCCGTCGACATTGGGCATTCAGTCGGCCTGGTCCACTCTCCGAGTCTCGACACGTCTGGTCCGCCCTCTTGGGGCCTACAGCCTATCCGGACGGCTCGCTGGGCCTTCGGGATAACCGGTCCGCCCTGGGTATGTTGGCCTACAACACGAAGCAGGACCCGCCTCATCCCAACCCCAGTCCAACAACCATGTGTACATAAACATTCAAACATATAACAATTTGCATTAAATCAAACCGATCTAGCAGATCACATAGCATAACATCATCCTAACCAGGATATTGACCTAACCGGTCACTAGCATATACAATCCTAACTACCAAGATGCAACAGAACAAAGCAATAACATAACAACGATACCCGGATCACAATCCGATAAAGGGTCGGCCTTGGTGCCGTAGACCCTTTCGATATAGTGAGGATAACTCACCTCGCAACTGCCGACTGAAAAAAGATAAGTCCAAGCTGCTCCGACCACTGAAAAGATCTCCACCACTAGCCCACACCAAAACACTGAACTCAAAACAAATGCAAACAGTTACCAAAATGCCCCTGGAAGTCAACTGGTCAACCATTGGTCAAAGCCAAAGTCAAAGTCAACCCCTGACTGACTCTACTCGCCAAGTCAACCCGATGACTCGTCGAGTCCCCATGCACAGAACTTCCCCCAACCGCGACTCAACTCACTGAGTCACCCCGAGACTCGTTGACTCCAACAACTCTGATTCCCCTCGCACTCAACTCACCGAGCCCTCCCTTGACTCACCGATTCACGGCTCAACCAGAAAAAGGTTAGGACCTCACGACCAGACTCGCCGAGTCCAAGAACAAACTCGCCGAGTCCAAGGCTATCTTCAACCAACTCGCCGAGATGTTCTTCCAACTCGTCGAGTTCCTACCCATCCTCAAGCAACTCGTCGAGTACACCCTTGTGAATCGCCGAGTACCACTAGATCTGAAACCATACAGAGGCTTTCCAAGCCATGCAGGAGCTCTAAACCATAGATCTACCCCTCTACAAGCCATCCATCACGTAAAGTGGCAAACTTTACGTGAATCCAAGTAGATCTAAGCATTTTACACTCTAGGGTTTCGGTTTGCGACAAAAGAACTTCACCAACAACTCTTGAGCATAGACTTTATGGCTTTCTGGATCCTTAACAACCTAGATCTGAGGTAGCAACCTCAGATCTTACACCAAACTTGAGATCGACCTCACTTATGCCCCCAAAAACCCCACAAATGATAGATCTAGAAGCAGAAAAGCTCAAACAGAAGATTCTTACCTCAAATGAAAGCCCCAACTGAAGAATAAGTTGAATCTATGCAAAGCCCCTTGCTCTAACCTTCTTGGTCTTCGATTTCTCCCCAGGATTCCCTCCACAAAGGCTCCAATCTCTCACAAGGAAAGCTCACATGAATCTAGGGCTTCTGGAACTCAAGGGGAATGTAAAGAGGCTGGGGGAGAGGATATCATGTTCTTTATATAGGGCTCAACCCCCGAATTAGGGTTTTCTCCACTCAGCACCAACTCGCCGAGTCCAGCCACCGACTTGCCGAGTTGGCCACTAAGCACGCGACCACAATCGCGACCCTACTCACCGAGTCCACCCATGGAGTCGCCGAGTTGCTTTTTCACAATTACACTTTGAACCCTGAACTTGCACTTCTGAACTCGGGATGTTACAAATCTCCCCCACTTAAATTAGGCTTCGTCCTTGAAGCCTGCGCCAACACAACTCCAAAACTACTCTCGCAATGCACCATCTGGCATTAACCAAACCAGGCTCCTCAAAATATAACCACCGAAACCGAAACCCAACTTTCACTCTTGCAGTGCCCTGACCACCGCTTCAAGCCGGCCACAGGCCTCATCCTCGGATAACCGCACTTATCAACCGAGTACCACTCCATGATACATCAGTCGCTCCAAATCACAACAATCAGATGACTCATACGAGCTAGAAATATCCCTGAATCACCGGAATCCCGATCGGAGTCCAACTTTATCCACTCGAGGCTGACAGAAGGACACATCCTTCAGTCTCAAAGCAACTCCCATGAGTTCTCCTCCGCAATCTCATACCCATGCTGAACTGGCTCTAGAATCCTCGGGTTGGGAAAACCCGATACAATGACAACACCTCCAAACATTCTCCAGGATGAATTCCCACCACATACATAATTCCTTGATCAAAAATCAAACCGGAAATCCAAGCTTCCATCCCTGCATCCCTTCCGAGCCTCTTGGCTCAACACTTGCGGAATTCCTTCCGCGACCTCAGCAGACATCCAACCCGGATGTGATCTCATACCACCGCCACAACATACTGCGCAAAACCATAACTGGAACACCCCAATCAAAACTCCGCACTACGTCTTTCACTTCCGTGAACTCACACTCTCTCTCAGAGCTACATTCCTTTCCCTTTCCTTACCAAGGAAATCCACTTGGCTGCCTTGACACTACCACAAGTGCCACGGTGCTCACTCAATACTACACCATTCCCTTATAGCATAACCGCGATCTCATGCACCACGCATGCTCTGAATCGGCTTGCAGGGACTCTCGAGTCCATGCACTATCTTCCACTAATCACGACCAATGCCCGGGGCCAAACCTTCTGATGCTATCACATTGCGACAAACTCATTCCCACTCCTCATACAGATCTATCAACACATGCAGAGTCTTCAACAGGTTTGGACCGCCCTCCAGGGCCTTCAGCCTGTCTGGACCACTCTCACAACCTTCAGCAGGTCTGGACCGCCCTCCAGGGCCTTTATCCTGTCTGGACCATTCTTCGAGCCTTCGGCCTAACTGGTACGCCCACAGGCCTTCAGTCTATCCGGACCGCTCAACTAGCATCCAACATCCTGAATTATCCTTATAGGGAAACTGTCCCAAGCATACTGTTCTAGCTCTCTAAGGGCTCCGAACTTTATCTCCATCCTACATACTCAATCTCGGCCCGATCCCAAGCCTTCCACAATCAATCAACCTTGGTCTGCATCCCGCCCTGTCAGATTGACACTTGCATCAAACCAGCCTACGCCTGGCTGACGGAACCACTGTTGTATCCCAACAGCTAAGCAACCTCTCATGCTTATCGATCTTTCAGAGAATTCTCCAATTCTCCCCAACTTAGAGCACTGACTATCAACCACCGGTTGCCATCACCGACCTCCCTTAACAACACAATCCCTTACACGCGAACCGATTCCCACTAGAACGAGCAACCTTCACAACATCACATATCAGCGCTGATCATCTCACTCGAAAGAAACCCGACCTTCAACTAACCACTCCTTAGACCGCAGATGCTCCCCGGCATCCAGAACAAAACCAGATTTCCCACTAATAATCCTCATGAATGATAACCAACAAAATTCCCAACACCAAAACCTTAAACCATACCATAAAACTCAAGGAACAAAGAATACAATACCAAAAATCACACAACGAGACTAGCAGACATACCATACTCCATAATAATCACAAGATAACAAGACATCAAGAAAGAAGCATACCCGCAGCTGCATCCAGCACTGCCCTGACCTCCTTTGCTGTAAGCTGAAAAGCACGACCCTGAGCCCTTGGGGGCTCCCCTCCACCCTGACCTCCACCCGTAATCCTCAAAGTGGCCGGTGCTGGAGCCTGCACCGATCCTGCAGCAAGCTGTGGACAGTTGGCCCTCAAGTGTCCAACCCGATGACAATGATAACAAATCCTCAAATCTCGAACTGGGGCTATCTGCCGACAATCCCTCGCATAGTGCCCCTCCTTTCCGCACTTGCGGCATGCACCACCGGACCTACAACCTCCGGTGTGATCCTTCCCACACCTTCCACAAGTGTGGCTGCTCTGATCTCCCAATCTAGAATCAATGGTCTTGGACTGTTTCGGCGCCGGCTACGACTGCAGCGGAGCCTGCCTCTGCTCTCGCAACTGCAACTCAATCTCTAACTCACGCCGCCTAGCGGCCTTCTGCAACTCCAACAAGGTCTCGCACCTCTGCGTAGACATAAACTGCCTGATGTCCCTCTTAAGCATACTCAGATATTGGGACATCTGAGCCTGCTCAGAAGGAAACTCAGGGCAAAACGTCGCCCTCTCAGTGAACATCCTGGTGATCTCCGTCACCGATTCCGAATCCAGCTTCAGCTCCAGGAACTCCTGAGCCAATCTCTCCCTCTCAACCTACGGAACCTAACGAGTGCTAAATATCTCCCGGAACTGATCCCATGAAACCGCATCTCTCTGCGCATCCGAATATGACCCCGTGGTCAATCTCCACCAATCCTTCGCCCCGAGCCTCAGCAGGTTCAGAGCACACCTCACCCTCTGATCAGCAGGGCAAGAATACGTGAAGAAATACCCCTCCACTCCCGACAACCATCTCATAGCAACAATCGGGTCCTGAACCCCATCGAAGGTAGGGGCTTCGTATTATCGAAGTCCCGATACTGAAAACCTCTGCCGGCTCCTCCCCTTGCCGCTGCTACAGCTGCTATAGCCACCGCGGAAGCCGTCTCAATGAGAGCTGCATAGCACTCATCAAAATAGTCAATCATGGCGGTCTTGATCGACCCAAAAAGTTCCGGCAACTCGGTCCGGAACAACGCAACAACCTCCTCATGCAGGATCTCACGAATCCTAGCATCCAACTCGCCTGTGCTCATCTGGCCAATAACCTCGGGTGGTACCGACCCACCCTGATCGCCCTCTCCCGCTCCCGATCCCAATCTGGATCCACTCCCAGCATGCCTCGTAACCACCATACTGAAAAACACCGCAAGATCTCAGATACTTCCCACTAACCCGGGAACCAACCCCCAACCCATCCCTAGAGGTTATGGTTTCTTTGATACGCGTATGGGTCTTGTGCTTTCAGTGGTACGGGCCCATACTACCTTCTACACCTACCCATATTTGTATCAAGTATACCACAACACCCTAGTGAAGAACATACATAACAAGCACTCAACCCTCACTCCTAGAGGAACACTGGAAATCTCCCACATAGGAAACCCTAGGCTAACAGGCATTATAAATCAGGCAACATTATCATGAAATCCTGAAGATCCCTAGCCTAGTACTAGCATGCTGTTCTATCATAGCTCAAAACAAATATCATGTATGGTATTTTGGGGTTACTTACTGGCTCCGGCTGATCGTACCTCCGTGTCCTTCTTTACTCAATTTGAAAACCATTTTAAATTCTCTTTTGAAAACTTTCCCTGATTTGAGACTGGATTCACACGAATGTTACTCCAATTCACTCAAACCAAGGCTCGGATACCAACTTGTAACATCTATAAAATTCCAACCAATTCAAACTTTTCAAAAACAACCAGGTTTTATAAAGTTATTACAAAAAGGTTTTCAATACAATTATTATCAGAGTCTTCCCATAACCACATCATAAAACATAATCATGAGGAGCGGTATGATCATGCCTTTGCCTTGCCACGGTCTCCTGAAGAACCTGAAAAACATTAACCACAACTATAAGCCCGAAAGCTTAGTGAGATACCCCTAAAGTACCAACCACATATACCATACATGCATAACATTCCATATCATAATAGAACACATAACAACCATGCACTTCGGGTCTACTGTGTGACTGGTCCGCTGCACCGGCCTTCAGTCCACCTGGTCCACCCTCCAAGTCTAACCACATACATCGAGTCTACAGTGTGATTGGTCCGCCCGCACCGGGCCTTCAATCCACTTGGTCCACTCCCTGAGTCTACAGTATGACTGGTCTGCCCGCACTGGCCTTCAGTCGGCCTGGTCCACTCTCTGAGCCTCGGCACGTCTGGTCCGCCCTCTAGGGGCCTACAGCCTATCCAGACCGCTCGCTGGGCCTTCGGGATAACCGGTCCGCCCTAGTTATGTTGGCGTACAACACAAAGCAGGACCCGCCTCAACCCAACCTCAGCCCAACAACCGTGTGTGCATAAACATTCAAACATATAACAATTCGCATTAAATCAAACCGATCTAGCAGACCACATAGCATAACATCATCCTAACCAGGATACCGACCTAACCGATCACTAGCATATACCATCCTAACTACCAGGATGCAACACAACAAAGCAATAACATAACAACGATACTCAGATCACAATCCGATAAAGGGCCGGCCTTGGTGCCGTAGACCCTGTCGATATAGTGAGGATAACTCACCTCGCAACTACCGAATGAAAAAAGATAAGTCCAAGCTGCTCCAACCACTGACACGATCTCCACCACTAGCCCACACCAAAACACTAAACTCAAAACAAATGCCAACAGTTACCAAAATGCCCCTGGAAGTCAACTTGTCAACCCTTGGTCAAAGCCAAAGTCAAAGTCAACTCCTGACTGACTCTACTCGCCGAGTCAACCCGGTGACTCGCCGAGTCCCCATGCACAGGACTTCCCCCAACCGCGACTCAACTCGCCGAGTCCAATAACTCTGAGTCCCATCGTACTCAACTCACCAAGTCCTCCCTTGACTCACTGATTCACGGCTCAACCAGAAGAAGGTTAGGACCTCACGACCAGACTCGCCGAGTCCAAGAACAGACTTGCCGAGTCCAAGGCTATCTACAACCAACTCGCCGAGTTGTTCTTCCAACTCGCCGAGTTCCTATCCATCTTCAAGCAACTCGCCGAGTACACCCTTGTGACTCTCCGAGTACCACTAGATCTGAAACCATACAGAGGCTTTCCAAGCCATGCAGAAGCTCTAAACCATAGATCTACCCCTCTACAGGCCATCCATCATGTAAAGTGGCAAACTTTACGTGAATCCAATTAGATCTAAGCATTTTACACTCTAGGGTTTGGGTTTGGGACAAAAGAACTTCACCAACTACTCTTGAGCATAGACTTTATGGCTTTCTGGATCCTTAACAACCTAGATCTGAGGTAGCACCCTCATATCTTACACCAAACTTGAGATGGACCTCACTTATGCCCCCCAAAACCCCACAAATGATAGATCTAGAAGCACAAAAGCTCAAACAGAAGATTATTACCTCAAATGAAAGCCCCAACTGAAGAATAAGCTGAATCTCTGCAAAGCCCCTTGCTCTAACCTTCTTGCTCTTCGATTTCTCCCCAAGATTCCCTCCACAAAGGCTCCAATCCCTCACAAGGAAAGCTCACACGAAGCTAGGGCTTCTGGAACTCAAGGGGTCGGTAAAGAGGCTGGGGAGAGGATATCATGTTCTTTATATAGGGCTCAACCCCCGAATTAGGGTTTTCTCCACTCAGCACCAACTCGCCGAGTCCAGCCACCGACTCGCCGATTTGGCCACTAAACACGCGACCACAATCGCGACCCTACTCGCCGAGTCCACCCAAGGACTCGCCGAGTTGCTCTTTCACAATTACACTTTGAACCCTTAACTTGCACTTATGAACTCAGGATGTTACAATTGTTACAAAATCTAAAAAAACCAAACTAAAACAAACACAACACACACTAAAAATAACAAAGAGTAAAATGAAAAAAATACTAAAAATTCAATAAAAAAGATAATTTATTCATTCATGATCTCCCTCATCATCAGTTGCTCGGCTCGTGCCTACTCCAAAGTGTTGCCCCGACCACATCTCACCCCAAGACGGGAAAATTAGATATTGGTACCCTAAAGTCGGTGATTGGGTGATATTGAAATGTTGCACCATATTTTCCGTAGTACCACCAATCCAATTCATACTAACATCCATCCGGTCCAAATATCCTGACAATGTCTCATCCTGAGATGGTATTTCTCCCATGGGCTCATGTTGATTTAGCCGCTGATCTCTCTCTCCTCTTCCTCTAACATTCCTCCTTCCTCTTTGTTATGGCAACTCATCCACCTTCTTATCGGTCGGTATACTCCAATGTGTACCCATGTTAATTACCACACGTATTGTTTCCAAATAGCTCAAAGAAAACTCATTCCCCTCTTTACATGTAAAAGTGCTCGTCATCCCGGGAATGATAACTCTATAAGAAGATGCCAAATAAGTCACAAAATGCCTACCACATATCGGATTCCGGCCTGAGAACTAACCGCATGATCTACCAAATACCTCACCATAAAGTAAGGTATGTTGCAACATACCCCGGGTGCCAAAATTTTCCATAAGAAGAACAAATTAATTTTTATAACCTTATCCCCGTATTTCCTATGGTGAATGGAAAAGGTAATGAGGTAGTGGAAAAGGTGGTGAATTGGGGATCTAATATTGCTTTCGGGAGAAACACCGAAGTTGAAATACTCTGAAGAAACAATGCTCCAAAATTTATACCTCGATACACCCTCTAAATACTCCCTTACTGCAGCAGGTAAAAATGTAGTAAATACTGGTGTTGTCGCTTTGTGTGCCTCGTACAAACCCATTCTCCATGCGAATTTGGAAAGGCTATACTCCTGGTATGCCCCTCCTAATCAAAAAACTAGAGCTTGTGGAAATTGCAAGTTTTCCACATTATGATGTAACGCCACGGTAGAGAAAAATTCAACACAAAGCTCCTTGTGAACCCGCTCCTGAATAGAAAACAGATTGCTCCATCCTTTGCATGTGAAAGTTATCACATTCCATACAAATATTTTGGTGAGAATAGGGTTCAACAGATAAAGTAGTATGGCAGCTCACATCTTCATTCCAACTTATTGTTGGAGCTATAGCAAACTCGCGACTATGTAACCACCCCAAGTTATTGGTGTACCTATTATACACCTCTCTCGATATGTTAGTTGGAAATATGAAAACGGATAGAGATTAGAGACATCTCCTCGGGATTTTTGGGTGTTTCTTTTTAGACCCATTTTCCTGCAAAAAACTTTAAACAAACAAAACCAAAACCAAAAACAACCATTACAATCCAACAGAAAATAGAAGTGACCTGAATTTCAATCCTTACTTCGTGAGTTTCAAACACGTCGTAAGAACTGTGCGAAGTCAGTTTGGGTGAAGATCAAAATCGTACAGTTTCTAGGGAAAATTAAGTCTATATACTCATAGGGTTTTGTTTAATAGTGATTCTAAATACAAAATAAAAATATGCAAGTCGAAATCACATTAAATCGGGGGTAATTGAAAACTTGTAAGAGGAATATAAACCTTAACCCCTAAATCTCTAAAATCAATTAAAACAAGGAGCAAATAACATGAAATGCTTACTTTTTGTGGTAGATTATGTAAGAGAGAATAACATTTTTACGAGATGCAGCCAAAATCGAAGTAAGGGTAGCAATATATCGAACTCACGTCGTAGGTTGAAGAACAAAAGTGTTTAAAATTTGCATCTGATCAGTTTAAGTTTGTGGTCTCACGTTTTTTAATTCTCATGTCGTGAGGCTTTAGAGCTTACGTCGTGAGTATGGTTATGGGCTAAGCATACGGGCAAAATTAAATGATCACGAGGCGGGTTATAACCACAATGTGTTATGAAGGGTTTTTGTCCAAAAATTTCAATTTTTTCTAAAACATTTAACCCACTATAATTATGAACCCGACACTTGACTTTTGTTGTTTACTAAAAATATAGATGACTTTGATGATTATTTATCCTAAAACTTAACTAAAAATTCAATGGAATTAAAACTGCAAAAACGAAAAAAAATGCAAAACAAACTCGGGTTGCCTCTTGAGAAGCACTTCTTTTTGTTGGAGTCATGACTTGATTTATGAGATTTCATGTGGTGTAATTAGTGTCTATGGTTCCAGTGGAAGCCCTTCAGTTAATTGTCAATGTGAATTGCAGCGAGAAAAAAGTGTTTTTTTTCACGTCGATGGTCATCAGGAGTAGGGATGCTTAACCTGAGTTGGTGTGTACCTATCTATGTTGGGCCATGGAGCATGAGTTAGTGAGCGCATTGAGGTTATGACCTGAGGATGAGATTGTGGGGTGATAAGGGAGAGTGTTGTGATACTGCGGAGAGCCGTAGTATTCACTAGTTAGTGAGAGGGTGTCATGATACTGCGGAGAGTCGTAGTATTCACTAGTCAGCAAGTGGGTCTTGTGATATTGCGGAGATCCATAGTATTCACTAGTCAGCAAGAGGGTGTTATGATACTACGGGAATCCGTATTATTCGTTAGTCAGATAATGACGTAGGAGAGTTCTTAGGCTTGGGTAGCCTTATTAATTGAGTCTTCGCGAGCCTGGTGGACGGGCCAGGGGGAGATACGAGGGTCTCCATGATAATCGATAATCATTATATTCTAAGTTAAGGTACGGTTATCACAATCAGAAGGAATCGGAGAAGTGATGTACGCGTGGGTTGCGGGTTATGGGTCGGGAGTTGAGTGTTTTGTAGGGACGAGTGGTTCTAATTCTGTGTCGGACTAGACTCTCGAGTTTAAGGTTGACTCTGGTGGTGTATCGAGTAGGCAAAATGAATTTCCGGATTCAGAGGTGGATTGTATTTTCAGGAGTATTGTTTTCATCTGATGTCTTAGACCTGAGTGGGTTAGTTCGTTGGTATAGGAAAAACCACCAGACGCATGGAACTAATGAGTAGCAGACGACAAAGGTCGAGGGGGAGACGATTTGAGTTTGAATTGTAGTATTTACTTGGGGTAAATCGAGCTTCATTACTGGTGTATCACATTGGGCCAAGATGGTTATTGTGAAAAGGAAGTCAATGAGACGTTATTAGGTATGTAATGAGTAATCTTTGGAGGTTCAACTGTTGGGTCGGAAGTTAACCTAGTGCTCAAGTGTTTAAGGGAATAATTGAGAGAAATTTGGTGCATATGATTATAGATGCCATAGGATACTTCTGAGCAAGCATGATCATTTTCTTGTCTCCGAGGACAAGGTATTGAGAGTCCATTGTTTAGATGGATTCTGACAACAGTACAATGGATGGGTGTCTGGTGGGATGTGACCTTTCCGTTCCTTTGGATTGTGATTAGGTTCGATTAGTATATCTGGTATGAGTAATTGGTAGCCAACCATGGATCAATGGCTTGATTCTATCAGTTACGACAAGGGAATCAGAGTGGCAGTGTGTTAGCGGGGTCTGTTATTCGAGGAACGATGAACAAGATGGTATCTTGCAAGGGCGGTCTGGAAGGGAGATAAACCACTAGAGTTTTCAAATTCTGAAGAGTCAGAATGGGTACCACAGCGGCAGAGGGGCCTGTCCTTTTTCGGGAATTGGGAGTTCCTGTTTGGGTTCAAGTGTTTTTGGAAGGAAATTATTCTATGATGTGAGATTCTTTCGATGGTGCATCTCGGCTCTTTGGGTTCGATCTTTATATTGTTGTGGAGCGATTTCAAGGGCGAAATCTAATTCATGTGCGGGAGAATTGTAACATCTGGATTCCAAGGTATATTAATTATGTGCTTATTTTGAGATTTATTAATTGACGCGTCGAGTAGAGTCGTAATTGGGATTAGTAACCTACTCGACGAGTCAGAGAGTCGACTCGTCGAGTAGGCACTGAGTGATGAAACCCTAAATCCCTGAGTTTGGGGACTATTTAAGGACATTATAGCCCCATTTGCGGCTCATCAGCTATCTACTTTCACTGAGAGAACCCCTAATCGGCCTATGAGCTAAGAGATAGAGTGTTGAGCTAATAGTGGGTGTTTTTGGTGCATCTTTGGAAGAGAAGAAAGGGATTTCAAGCATGGAAAAAGAAGAGGCTATTAGATCCAGGAGCTTCTGTGAAATGTAAAAAGTTCATACCTTTCTCATTTTCTTGGGTAGATCTCATATTATTGGAGTTTAGGGCTTTTTCCATCTAATATTGGGACTTTGAGTGTATTGAGTCCATATTGAGATTTGGACATCAGATCTGGACCATGTGAGGTCCCAAGAGTCCAAAGGTCCCTGCTTTATTCAGCCACAATAGAGCTTTTAAGTAAAAAACCCTTATTAGAGCATGTTCTTGGCATTTCAAGCCCTAAGTGTCTGGCATGGATGTAACGCTTATGACTTTACGCGATAATCGAGCCTTCAGAATGTAGATCTAGAGTTAGGAAGGTTTTCTGCGTTGAAACCGTCTAAATGAAAAATGAGTCTGAATGGACTCGCTGAGTCGATTGGCCGACTCGACGAGTCGGTTACGGTTTGTCCCGATAAACTTGATCATGCGATAACTCGGCGAGTTGGGGGTCAACTCGACGAGCTGAGCTGGACCTTCATGAGACTTTTGAGGAAACGAGTGGACTCGACGAGTCACATGGGTGCACTCAGTGAGTCAGGTCAGACATGGTCTGTTGTCTTGAGTCGACTTCTGTGACTTTGGGGTTTGATCAAACATGAGTAATGGAGGCCATGGAGGGGTAAAATGGTATTTTACACACTTCAAGAGTTAAAAAGAGGAAGAATAACCTTTGGTTTACTTAGAGTCGAGAATCGAGTATATATTTGAGATATTTACCCTATGTGTTAGGCGGTGGCTAGTTTGAGATTCGAGTATGAGGATAATTGCTTGCTTGCTTTCGACGTAAGTCTTCTCACTATACATATCTGAGTAGTAGTTACTGTGTGACCATAAGGTCTTCATAATGATACTTGACCGGAAGCTTCAACCTGAGCTGTGGGACAAGAGGGTGCTCATTATTGACCGAAAGGTTCAACTTGAGTTGTGATATGCGTTATTGTGCATACTGTCTTTGTGACTTATGTCATCATGTTATTTAGTGTATATGTTGTTTATATGTACTTACGCTGAGCTATGTGATATATTATCCATTATGCTTTGTGATTATGACATGCTTGTGATTATGCTATGCTTTGCTGAGTTAGGACCGGAGGGTCCACCCGAGTTGTAGGATCGGAGGGTCTCCATTGAGATACATTGACCATTGGGGAACTCAATAAACTTCGTGATTACCGTGTTATGTGATATGTGATTCAGGTAGTTCTCAAGATCACGGGAAGGCGCCGGCTTGATTGTACACACGAGTTTGAACTATATTTCGGAGGATCCTGGAGTTTGTTTTTATTATATATGTGTTTTGATAAATTGAGATTTAGGAGCTTTTGTGACTTATGTTAATGAGATTAAGATGATTTTTAAATGTAAATTTTGCTTGAAAAATTCACGGTGTTCCAGTCAGACATAACAAAACTCCTAAAACTTTACCTTAGAACATTATGCGTTGGAAATATGTCATATAAAGTTTGTCATGTTGAAGAACTTACAGCTCATGGCCGTAATGTCAATGTTTGTTGTCTATCACTGTCTGTTGTCTAGAAGAGATGTGTATTTTTACATTTCCTCTCTTTGCATTTAGAGTATAATATATGCATACATACCATTAGTCTTGATCATAATTCATATAATGTTTCATATTATTAAACTTTGAGAAGAAACTATTATTATGGACATAAATCCATATGATAAAGTCTATTGTGTTATAAAATTTGAAAAAACAATAGTCACCAAAGAAATAATGAAGCAATTTTTGTTTCTTATCTTTTTATATGAGCTTTGTATACACTACTAATGAGTGCTAATATATTTATTTCATCGACACTTTTATGTAGTGACAGCACAATAAATTGGTTTAAACTAACATGCTCTTTTTATTCCTACTTAGAATAAAACTTTTCCTATATTTATTTCAAACACAACATTTGATTATCAAAATCTCATTTACATGAACTTCATTTGACATGTATGACATACCAAAATAAGCTATCATTAGTATCATATAGGAATACATGCAACATTTATGAATTGGAGCTAGAAGTTCATTTTTTTTTTCGGGTAAAAAGTGGGTACACAACCCACATTTTTTAACATATAAAACTTACATAGATGAACCATAATCGCCTGTTTATCTCTAAAAAAAAATTTCTTGTTGAAGAAGTGGTTGACTTTTGATAAACTAGATTGCCTAAATCTTTAAAGTGAACTCATCTGAAAACTTTTCAAAAACTCCATCGCATTCCATAGTTAATGGTTTCTTGTTGAGAACACATGGAAATGCAAAGACATTAATAAAACTCAATACCTTTGGTTTGACTACAAATATAGCATGTTGCCTCCATATGCTTGTTATAACTGTAAGCATGTAAGAACCCATAAGTGAGATTATGGGTTAAAGTATGTGTACGCTTTCCATGCTTTACAATATTTTCTATCATTCAATGTTATGAATGAACGAAATTCCCTTTTATATTCTTATTGCAGCCCTGACTCATTGATCGTTAATTCGCTATGTATGTTTGTCATTGCTATTTTGACTAGGTTTGTGTTATGGTGTTAAACTCATGTGTAGTTACATTCTTTAATCCTAATTTTCTTGATAATTCTGTTTATTAATGATCTATTGTATCGTTATCATGCTTTAGTATTATTTTGTAGGATACAAGGATTTATTTCTCTCATGCATTGAAGTGTTACCAATCTGCCCTTGCAATTCAGCAATATGATGTTTTGTAATTCAAACACTTAACATACTAATGAGTTTCTATTTTACCCTTTAGAGTCACCAATTTAATTATACATATATTTAAACTTAATTCACAAACTTCCAAATTTATTTTCATAAATTCGTATTATTTATTTGTAAATTCACATGTATTTACAAATTAAAATCCAAATTAAACTCTCAAATGTATATCCAAAGACAAACTAGTTTCTAAAGCTGGGAATCAAATATAAATTTAATTTTGTTTCTGGTCTAATAAGGATAAAAAATATTTTTCGATAAAAAGTGTTTATTATTTTATACGGTAACAAACATGAGTTTCTAAAAATTGTTTCAATTCATTTATTTTGTGACAAAATTAAAAATTGATAACTTATTTTTTTAAAAGGTGTTTATATAAGCTTATTATGGTCACTTTAGATGAAAAGTCATCTATTTTTCAAAGTCATGAGTGTAACTTTTAAAGACTCGTTTTTAGTATTTGTAAAAAATTGTTCCAAAAACATTTTTATATTTTCCTAACTTTTTTAATGTTACTAATATTTTGAAGAGCTAATAAATCAATAAATATTTTTCAAATTTTGTCTAAAACATCCGTCATTATCACTTGTGACTATATTTTATAAAATGTTGGGACTCCCAACTTGGGAGTCTTAGTTTTGTGCATGAGCAAATCTACTTGATAGTATTAAGTGACTTTTCGTGTAATTTAAACATCGCATGACTTGTTATGAACATATGTAACATACTTAATAATGTTAAGTGGCTTTTGGTCTTGTTTAAACATCACGTGACTTATTGAGGTCACTAGTGTATGTAATTTTAAAAGTCGAAATATCACAGCTTGGGGTACTTAAGAGGATATAACATTGATCTTTTTTGTTTATGGTGATATCATCTACTTTTTAATTTATATCCGACATACTTTAAACATTACATGATCCACTTGTGAGAAGTAGAATAAAGACAATACTAAGTGTCAATTAAAAGAATACATGTGAGGATCAAAGTTTAACTCTTTTTTATTTATATATTTGCTTGTTTCTTTGTAGTTATTATTTTAAACATACAACAGCAAATCAGATTTTTTTTTTTTAACGTATAAGCTATTTATCAGAAAACTAGTAAATAAGAAGATTTCTCGATTCATATTTGATTCCTCCATGATGTTGGAGTATGATGTACGGTTGGTCCCTCTTGGTTGAATCGCACAAGGATAAAATGTATGTCATACGCAAACTATCCAAGTAGAAGTCCAATTTAATCTCATCTTATTTGACCTCAGAAATCGAGAAAACATATGTACAAACAAAGTTATTCAATCCATGGCTTGTGCTCCATATCATCAGAACAAAGAGCAATAAGATACGGTAATGTATTCGCCCATTGAAAGTTAAATGGTGGTTTTGTGGAAACATTAAACTCACACATGATCGAGGGCAGTGACGTGTTGCTATAAACTTAGAACGGTCTGCATAGTTGGAGGTTATATTTCTTACACTAGTGGTTTTGAGTAAACAAGAAACTCACACATGGTCTGGTACGACAAATACTACATACAGCCCATGTAACACAACGATAACATTCCTTCAAATAGCTTTATCTTCCGATCTAAAGTGTCACCACCAGTTAGTTAAATAAAATAGAAGATCACATGCTGAAATATTTCCCATCCGTAACCATCCCTTTTATTTCGAGTTTATAAATTTCTTTCAAGCTACTAAAGGAATTTTTTTATTTTTCAACTAAACACCTCAAAATAAGCTGCATCTAGTACTTGCAAAAAGATTGATGACTGCACTAGGGACTTTGAAAAAGGAGACTAAATACGATCCGAAAATCCTAAAGAAGACTCTACAAAGAAAAAGCTTGCCATCAATTAAGATTTTCCTAACTTTCTAATTGGTGAATTTTTCAATCAAAGGAGACCAAGTTTCTTTCATGCCCATGATTTCTCCGATAGGAATCCCATGTAATTAGAAGGGAAAAGGCCAATTCTAAATTTCAACCAAGAAGTCATATCGTTGAAGTCTTCATTGATAATCCAAACACCTAACACCTTTCTTTTATATAGATTAATCTTGAGCTCTAACGCAAGGTAAAATTATCTAATTATCCTCATAAGATTTGAAATCTTGTCTTGAGACCATTTTCCCATTAATATGGTGCTTATTTATGTGTTGGAATAAATCCAAGTAAGTCCCGTTTTTATGTAAGTTAATTCCTTTTACAGATCACTTTGTTCATGGCTTCCAACATAAATATTTTAAACCTTCGACAACAACAAACACCAGTGAAGAGGAAGGGAGAAAGGGGATCCCCTTGGTAAACACCTCTTTGGTGGGATTGTCATTGACAAGAATATAAAATTTTTCAAAGTCTAGGCGTGCAAAAATCCACTTAATCCACTTCACTCCAAAACCCATGAGAGGAAGAATATCTTCCAAAAAACAAACTAAGGTTTTCAAAAACTTTATTAAAGTCTACTTTAAAAAAATAAGTTTTTTCCGCTTCCTTTTTTGTCCCATGTAATCCTTTCATTTGCAACAAGTGAGCCAATCTAGGATGCTCCTACCTAGTATAAAGGTCGATTAATCATTGCTCATAACCGATCAAGTCATTTTCTACACTATTTCACAAGATCTTTGGATATAAATTTATAAACACTTCAGATGAGGTTTATGGTCTATATTTCGGAAGACTAAGAGGGTCGTTCAATATGAGCACCAAGGTGATGAACAAAGCAGTAGTTTGGGAAATTATAAAGGCATGCTCCTTTAAAATTTTAATTATCAAGAAGATGTCAACACACGTAAAGTTCCAAAATGTCTTAATAAAAGAAAACATGAAGTCGTCTAAGCTCCACACGTTCTTTTTCACATAACTCAAAACCGCAAATGTTACTTCCTTCTTGGTAAACGGGTGGATGAGAAAATCATTTTGGGAAGCATTTGGTTTTCAATACTTGTTACTAGGAAATTTAGTCATATAAGGATCAGTTCGTCAAACTTGAGAGAGAGAGAGAGAGAGAGTTAATAGCAACCATTTTAGTGTAGTTACCAATTCCCTCCCTTCCCCCATATCTCTCTCTCTCTCTCTCTCTCTCTCTCTCTCTCTCTCTCTCTCTATATATATATATATATATATATATATATATATATATATATATATATACACACACACACTAGCCGTTTACCCGCGCCAAGCGACGGGTGTGACAATGGTGGATGAATGTTGATAGATGAATTAAACCTAGAAATGGAAACGTCAGCGATATATATCCAAGATTTGTGAACATAAATTGCGAGATTTTGGGAAATACGAAGATAAGGAACGAACCGGGTCAAAATAGCCTAAGAATAACGGATAAGGGATTTGACCTTTTCAACTGTTGACCATATGTACTCTACTATTTTTGTAATGCATAAATTGATTGTACAAATGCATTGTATGTTTGTACGACTTAAAATTCAGCATTTGACCAAAAATGCTTTATAAGGTAATTAAGATATATATATATATATATATATATATATATATATATATATATATATATATATATATATATATATATATATATATATATATATATATATCAACATTAACTTTTTTTAAGACTCTCAATGTGAACAAGAAGAGATTAACAAGATTATGTGAGTATTTTAAAATTTGAGTGTGAGTCTATAATGTAGTTGGCAAAATAAATAATTCCTTGAGTTGGTTTCAAAGCCACATAAATTGGCATTTTAGATGGTTTGACATAAAATATATTTATCCTTGGTGAATTAAATGCATTTTACTGTTATAAAATATGAAGTTAAGTTAAAGAACAAAGTAAGAAATGAGATTGTAAAGAGCTTTATTTCATTACTTGTGATAAAAACCACCAAATTATATAACACATAATACTCTTTATTTATACTAGACAAAAAAAATATATAAAAAGTGATGTATGTTATGAATGCTCATTATAGTGGTGCATAACTAGACTCATAAAACTCATAATAATGTTTGTTATAATACTTACTAATTATGCAGAGTGATGGGGGGATATTGGGAATTCAATAGTCATTCACTAAATAATAATTAATAACACTCCCCCTTAAATGATGATTGTATCATGCCTCGTTAAAACCTTAATATTTAAAAACTCATGGGACAACCCTTTATTAAGGAAAAAGAATACATGATTAAGAATAGATATTAGGAAGAATTGCCTCCTTAAAAACCTTGATAAGAAAACCCAGTGGGAAAAACATAGCTAAGGAAAAGAGTACAATATGTTTTTAACTCCCCCTGATCATCACATCAATTGATTTTCTTAAAGCGCCGCAAGCCAACATTTTGTACCATCTTTTCAAATTTGGATGTAGGAAACACTTTAGTGAACAAATCGGCCAAGTTGTTACTTGATTGAATTTTTTGAATGTTGATGTCACGCTCTTTTTGAAGATCATAAATGAAAAAAACTTTGGTGATATATGCTTCGTTCTGTCTCCTTTTATAAACCATTCCTTGTATTAGGTTAGACAAGCCACATTATCTTAATATAGTATGGTTGGAATGTCATCATTACAAGTTAGACCATGATTCTCAAAAATGTGATAAGTTAAATTTCTTAACCAAATGCATTAACGACTTGGCTCATGAATTGCTATAATCTCTACAGGGTTAGAAGAAGCAGCAACTAAAGATTGTTTAACAAAACGCCAACAAATTGCAATACATCCACAAGTGAATAAATAACCTATTTAGGATTGAGCTTTTTGTGGATCAGATAAATATCTAGTATCTGTGTAACCAATTAACTCCGCATTTGATGAATTTGATTAGTATAAGCCCATATCTATTTTACCTCGAAGATAACAAAGAATGTGTTTAACTCCATTCAAGTGTCTTCTTGTTGGACACGAACTATATCTTGCTAATAAGTTTACAATAAAAGATATATCAGGTCTTGTATTAATAGAAATATATATTAATGCAACAATAGCAGTAAGATAATGTACTTTGGGACCAAGTTTTTCATGTTATTTACAAGGTCGGAATTGGTCTTTTTTGGCATTAAAGTGCCTTACCACCATTAGGTTACTCATGGATGTGAGTTATTCATATAAACCCTTTTAAGAACCTTTTTCTAGATAATTGGATTAATGTACAAAAACAATTAGAAATGTCACAAAATCCCCCGCGCTTCGGGGATGCCCTCAGCGTCGAGGAACATGTACTAGGGTGTATGTGCGACTCGTTCAGATCATGAACTAGAACAAAGGAAAGAGAGACATGTTCGAATATCAATGATCAAATAGGATAGAACGGAAAACGAACTACATTTCCTATCTAAAAATAAGAAAATTGAGCATATCCCTTTTATTGTGTATGAAATTTATGGTTTCTATTGGTGTAAATCCACTCATCTCAATTCAAGATGAGAAGCAATTCTCCATTGGTAGCAAATGGTTATCCATTAAGCGGAGGAAAGGAGCTTGATCAGCCATGTTCCCTACGTACCTCTATTTTTGTGTGCTCAATTTGGAGACCTAAACATAATTTTTTCTTACCAAGATCTTTTATTTCAAAAAAAAAAAATCTTTCAAACAAGAAGTAGCATTTTCTAGTTCTCTAGGAGTTCCAACTATGTTCAAATTATCTACATAAATATCAATTATGAAAAATTTCGATTTGTATCTTTTGATGAATAGACATAGGCTTACTGGATCATTTGTTTAACCCTCTTTCAACAGAAATGTACTTAAACAATTAGACCACATATGGCCAGATTATTTCAATCCATACAGAGATTTATTTAATTTTACCAGAAATACTTATCGAAAATTAGAAGTATGTACTTCTGCCATCTTAAACCCTTCTGGGATTTTCATATAATTATCATTCTCATGTGAACCATATAAATAGGCGATAACTACATCCATTAGACGCATCTCTAGTTTTGCATGTGTTGCCAGATTTATTAGATAACAGAATGTAATTTCATTAACCAAAGGAGTGTACGTTGCTACATAATCAATTTTGGGCCTTCGGATAAAACTATGTTCAACGAGATTTGCTTTATATCTCACAATTTCATTTTTGTCATTTATTTTTCATATAAATTCTCATTTGTGTGCCACTGGTCTTACTCCGTTTGGTGTAAGGACTACATGTCGAAATACATTTCATTGAGTAAGAGAATTAAGCTATTTAATTCGTGCATCTTTCCATTTTGGCCAATATTTTCCATTTTATTTACATTCCTCTATAGATTCAGGTTCAAGATTCTTATTTTCTTCCATAATCTTGCACGCAACATGATATGAAAAATTACCATCGACATTTTTCTTATTTCGGTTCCATTATTCCTATCATGACGTAATTTATTTCAATATCTTCATTTTCATTTTTTCAGGTACCTGAGTTTCTTTTGTTGAATCATTGGGCTCTTCTACAGCTTCACTAATCTTTTCAAGAGATTATGTTTTTCTCTTTTCGACCATCAGTTATATTTGCTCCCCTTCATTTTAGAGGTTTTTTATCTTTTGAACCGACTGGTCTTCCACGCTTTAGGCGTGCATTAGATTCATTTGTAGCTGTATTTTTTTCCTTATGGGATAATTCCAATTTGAGCATTTATAGCTTATACATGAGACTTTGTTACTCTCTTTGATTAAGTAAATGCATATGGCAATTGATTTGTTTTATTTCTTAAATGAATTATCTTTTTCACTCAAGTTCACATTGACTTGAACGAGGATCTAACATTGAAAGTGATAAATCATTCAAAGAGATTTTATTTTCTAGCTTCTTTATTTCCCACCCCCCCCCCCCCTTAATGTTGGAAAACCTGATTCATCAAAATCAAAATCATCAAATCTAGTTGTAAATAAATATCTAGTTGATGGTTTTAAATCTTTTTGTAACATCCCAAAAATGTGACACAAAATTTTCATTTTTAATTTAAATCAAACATTACTTCAAAACATTGTCATACAACCTAAAGAGACCAAAGTATGTCACTACATCATATCATTTCAAAGTAAATCTCAAAATACGGAAAAAGGTGGTGTCTGCTCTATAATCATCCTGGACTCTTCCATTTCGATCCAGAAGTAAGAGAAACATAAATTGAAAACCGTAAGCCCAAAGCTTAGTGAGTTCCCCGAAATACCACATACCATACATAAATAAACACATACTCAGATTACAAATTTGTCATTCATTAGGCCCTACTTGACATCGGTCCACACCTGGTACCTATAATAAAAGTATAACATATAATTATGATAATCACAAAACAATAGCATACAATACAGCAATCGAGCCTCGCCCGACATCGAGCCTCACTCGGTATACATACCAGCATATAATAAACACAAGAGTCACACAGACATCTAGCATCCTATAATAATAATAACATGGGCCGGAATTGGTACCTTCGACCCGCAAAACACAATGAGGAAACTCACCTCAGACTGCTGAATTTCACGGGTAAATCTCTCACTGTTGGCCCACTATAATCACAAAATAACATCCAGTTAATAATAGCATCCCGACTCACACTAAAAGTCCAAATTAGGGTAAATGATCTTTTTACCCTTTCCCTAACTTGGCCTAAGGCCAAGGCCCAATCCAATTGTCCAAAAGGCTCAAATTCTAAAATAATCACGCAAAGCCCAAACGTGGCCCAATTTTCCAAATTGGGCCCAAATCCCTTTATGGACCTTCAACCAAAATAGTCCAATAAAATGTCATCAACCCAAAAATAGACTCAAACACCATAAAGTTTGCATCTTTATGCTAAAGGAACCCTTAATATTTCCAGATGTAAAAGGATAAACTCTATAAAAGACCTTAGCTCATAGGAACCAACCAAAAGGTGCCAAAATAGCCAAAAACAAGCCAAGGAATAGATCTATGAAATAAGTTGACAAGCATTGAGCTTTATACCTCAAAAGCCACCAAATGAAGTTGCTAAAGCTGGATCTCTAAGCTCCCCTCCAAAGGATGAGTCTTCAGTCTACTCCTTCCTCTTCAAAATGCACAAAACACACAGAAACGCTTCACAAGAGCTCAAAATCACCACACAAAGGCTAAGGGGTGAAATTAGGGTTTTAAAGATATGGAAGTTGGTTAAACAAGGCCAATTGAGGCTATCATATGGTTTATATAGAGTGCAAACCTTAAAAAGGGGTTTCTCAAATGCTTACGTACGCCATGCATACTCCATGTATGCCCATCCTACATGGATGAGCTCCATGACCAACATCGGGCTAGTACGTTAAGCATACCACCTAGTACTCCTCGCATACTAACTTAAGGATTAAAATTCAAGGCTTTTAATTAGGAGGGGTTAAATATGAAACATACTAATTTGAAGTGTTATAATTCTCCCCCACGTGAATCAAAATTCGTCCTCGAAGCTTGCCGCTCCAAATAATTCCAGATGGTGCTCCCTCATGTCATCTTCCTGCTCCCAAGTCCACTCTGAACGCTTGCGATGCTGCTATTGCACTTTCACCAACCCAACAACCTTGTTCCAAAAGGTTTTCATCTTCCATTCAAGAATCGCCACTACTCTCTCAATATAATTCAAATGGTCAATCACTTGAATATCCTCCAATGGTAGCACTATGGAATCATCCACTAAGCACTTCCGTAACTGAGAGACATGGAGTGTGCTATTAATCCGAATAAGCTTAATATGGGCATATTTAGTCATAAAATTCATGCATTATCTTAATACTTTATTTTAATGAGTAAAACATTCTTAATTACTTTAAAATATCATTTTCAGCAACAAAGACATGCTCAGATGTGAAAGGAAGTGGAACTAGCAATTGGAAGCTTGGAACATAGATTTTGAAGAAAGAAGTCAATTTTGAAGAAGAACCAGTCGAGCTTATTTGAATAACTCGACAAGTTGCCAAGAAAATTCCGGATAAATTAGTTCCTTGTCGTACACACGTTTTAAGTAAAAAAACTCGACGGGTTTGTCCATAAAACTCGACGAGTTGGAGCTGGTTGTTGGAATCTACATATAGAACATTCTCATTCGAATCCCTAACGTTTGCTGGAGGCTTTTAGCGACTTTTGTAGGTTTGAGAGGTTCTTAGAAGCTTTGGTTTCCGAAATTCAACTAGAGGCTTGGAATTGAAGAGATCTAAAGGAAAAACCATTAGTAATTTACTTAATTCTCATGTTTACATTATGTCTACATTGATGAATTTCGTTTTTATGGATTTATTTTCTGAAGTTATGTGCTAAAACTCCATACTTCTATTTAGATGTAGAGGATCTTATGAATATGGTTTGATTAAGTGGCTTGGATTATATTGATTTGCTTATTTATCTTGTTACGCTTGTTGAAAGATCCTTATGTGTTAATGATAATTATTTTTTATTATTAACCAAGTATATTGAGTTGTATGAACATCTTCTTGATTGCTTGAATCTTATAGTTTTGTAAAAATAAAATTATATGCCTAGTATTAGTGAACATGAACCTAAAGTTACCTAGAAAATAAGTAAATTAATGTGTGAGCATGTGTGATGACCAACCACATATGAGTTAATTGAATTAACCAATTTAGTTAACTATGTTTACAACTCTTACTTGATTCGAACTGGACACTAGGAAACTTGTTAGTTTAATCACTTGATCACTACTTGAATTAACTTGTTTTCTAAAGGATTAGCAATAGTGAACATGAACTTAATTATATTAGAAATCGGTAACCATTGATATATTAATCCATTGCACTTGCCACCAAATCAACCATAGGAATAAGTGAATCGAATCTAAATGGAAGTCTCTTTTATCTTAGTGAATCTAGTTGTCTTTTTTTTTTTTTTTTTTCTCTTTTAGTTGTTAATTTTTCTTTGTTGAAGTGTTTAGTAATTGCTTAAGTTTCTAGTCTTGCAAAACAAGAAAAAAACCCCCTTCTAAATATTGTTTTATTTAGATAATATTAGTATTAACTTTAATTGTTTACTGTTCCCTGTGTTCGATACCCTACTTGCTTGAACTAAACTGCTAATTGATAGGTACACTTCCTTTCGTGTTTTTGTGTTTGTATTAAAGATAGTAGGATTACAACTAGTAGAATCAACACATAACAAGATTTTTGCGTCGTTACCAGGGAACGGTTCTAAATAGTTAATTTTAATTGCTAGTGTTATCAATCCCTTGTGTGAGATTTATCTCACATAAAGTTACTAGTTTTTCTATTTTCATTTTCGTTATTACTTTTTTATGTTTTTGCATTGAACTCGTCGAGTGCATATCTGAAGTCGACGTGTTGGTCGCGTTTTCAGTTTCGTTTTTTTTTGTTTTACGCGTGATTCTTGTTTTGTTTCAGGAAGTTTATGACCAAGAGTTCCAATTCTTCAATAGTACCACCTATGGAAGATCCGGAATCGATTATTCGCAAGAAGAGAGTGAAACCAAGCCAGAAGAAGAAATGGCAAACGTTGCAGACATACCCATGGGCGAAAACAAATGGACGATAGGTGATGATACCAGGCCAGGACTCATGCAACCCGCGATTCCAGCAACAACAAACTTTGAACTGAAATATCACATTCTCGCCCAATTGAAGGCCATCCCGTTCTCTGGAAAAGATCACAACGAAGCGTACAAGCATATTGATGAGGTCAATGACATAGCCTGCTACTTAAACATCCCTAATATGCCTCACGAGACTGTTCTAGTGCGGATGGTACCGGTTACGTTCAAGGGAGCCGCAAAAGATTGGCTGAAATCACTACCCCCAGGATTCATTACAACACGCCAAAAGATGCGCAAATAATTCATATATCGGTTCTACCCACCATCCAAAGTAGAAAAGTTGAAGAAATCCATTGCAAACTTCAAACAACAAGGAGGCGAGTCACTCTATGAGACGTGGGAAAGATACAAAGGCTTGCTGAGGAACTGCCCTTATAATGACCTCAACATTCAACAAGAAGTCTCCATCTTCTATGATGGAGTGAATGTGACAACCAAGTAGCTCCTTGACTCCCAAGGACCACTTACAAAGAAGGCACCCACGGTTACAAAAGAATTGATTGATGAATTCCCTAGACACTCAAGAGAATATCATAACCCTTGATACGACTCCACTCGAGGGGAAGTGAACTCAGGTTCTGATGACATTGCGATAGTGATGGCTAAGTTAAAGAACATGGATCGTAGGATGACAAAGATGGACCAATCCATCTGCGCCATCCGGGTGGGTTGTGAAAATTGTAGCGGGCCTCATCTTACTAAAGATTGTGACTTGGATGAGAATGGGAATCGGAAAGTTCAAGTGTGTTACTTGAGCGGGGATAGGTATGATGAAGACTGGAGAAAACCTAAAAAGGAGTGGCTACCCTATGAAGAATACAAGAAGGCAAAGGAGGAGAAATTGAGACAAAATGCGAGGGGTTTTTACCAAAAAGAAGAACCTTTTCAAGAAAAGAAGATGGATTTTGAGGATATCCTTACAAGCTTTGCATCCGCATCTGAGAAGAGACACGATAAAAACGATGAGGTGATACGAGAGAAACAAGCAATAATGAAAGAGAAACAAGCATTGATGAGGAATCAGTAAGCCTCTATCCTCAATATTGTGAAGTAACTCGAGTAACTTGTATAGCAATTGAACGAAAGAAGATTGGGCGAACTTCCTAACGACACCGAGAAAAATCCGAGATGCACACTCATGAATATCGTGATGACTAGGAGCGGAAAAATAGTCACTCCTCTAACCCTGATCCTGAATGAAGATCCTAAAGAGGGGCAGGAAGAAGACAAAGAAAATTCAGATTCACAAACAGTCGACTCAACTCGTCGAGTTCCAGAAAAGAACCCGACGAGTTTTTCATCTGATGAGATAAATAACCCTTCCATTAAGCTTTATCAACCTCTATTGCCATTCTCGAGCTGAGCTAGACAAGATAAACAGAATGTAGATTACAAGAAGTTTGTGGAGCACATCAAGGCCCTTCAAATTAACATTCCTTTCATCAAGGTGGTTACACAAATGTCGAAGTATGAAATTTTTTTGAAACACCTTCTCACCAATATAAAGAAGATGGAGGAGGCCTCTAAGGTGGTCTTAAATGAGAATTGTTCAGCTGTGATGTTAAATAAATTCCCAAAAAAGATGGGTGACTAGAGTAGTTTGACTATCCTTGGAAGACCCTTCCTCAACACCGCTTGTACCATAGTAGACATAAGAGAGTCAAAACTTACTCTTCTGGTAGGAGATGATTCAGTTATATTTGGAGTTGATCGAGCCATGAAGCATTCGAGGTATAGTGACGACACGGCCTTTTCGGTGGACATTTTGGAAGAACTAATGGAAAAAAAATTATGGAATGGAAAGAAGACAAGGCGAGTGAATCCACCTTATTCTCAGAAGAAGAATTTGATGATGAAAGAGACCTAAGGAGATAGAGAGGCTACTTGAAGAAAGCGAGTACGAAGAATTGACTCGACATTTTGAATACTCAACTCGACATGTTGATGAGATAAACTCGGCGAGTTAGGACGAAAATATGCGATTACACGGGAAAATTAACCACAACTCGACGAGTTCCTATGATACACTCGACGTGTTCAATGTTCAGAGTACAAAATTAGAGCTCAAAACTTTGCCGGAACATTTGGAATATGCATTTCTGGAAGAGGGTGATCAAAAACTTGTACTTATAGCTTCTAACCTTACACCAACTTAAAAAGAAGACATCGTTAAGGTTTTGAAGAAATGGAAGAATGAAATAGCGTGGAAGATTATGGACATTAAAGGGATCAACCTTTCTTACTGCTTACACAAGATCAACCTTGAGGAAGGCGCGAAACCGATATTGTAACATCAAAGACGGTTGAACCCAAACATGCAAGAAGCGGTCAATAAAGAAGTTGTCAAGCTTTTAGATGCGGCGATAATATATTCAATTTCTGATAGTCAATGGGTTAGTCCCGTTCAAGTAGTGCAAAGAAAGGAGGGATGACAGTCGCGAAAAACGAGAAGAATGAGCTCATACCAACACAAACGGTAACCGGTTGGCGAGTTTGCATTGATTATCGCAAGCTAAACGATGTCACTTGAAAATACCACTTCCCTGTTCCTTTTATTGATTAAATGGTCGAGCGATTATCTCGCCATTGCTATTATTGTTTCTTAGATGGATTTTCGAGTAATTTTCAGATTCCAATTGACCTTAATGATCAAGAGAAGATGATGTTCACTTGTCCAAGTGGAATGTTTGCATATCGACACATGCCTTTTGGGTTATGCAATGCATCAGTGACTTTTCAACGATGCATGGCGACGATATTCCACGACATGGTGGAGAAGTTTATGGAAGTGTTTATGGAAAAATTTTCCGCATTTGGCTCTTATTTTAATGATTGTCTTACTAACCTTCATTTGATGCTTGTTAGGTGTGAAAAAACCAATTTAGTCTTAAATTGGGAAAAATGTCATTTCATGGTGAAGGAAGGCATTGTTTTAGGAAATAATGTATCCAAAGTGGGGAATGAGGTTTATCGAGCAAAGATTGACACTATTGCTAAATTACCCCCCCCCCCCCCCAAATAATGTGAAAGGCGTTAGGTGTTTTTAAGGTCACATGGGTTTTTACTGCCATTTTATTAAATATTTTTCATAAATTATTAGACCTTTGACTCAACTACTTTTAAAAGATGCACCTTTTAGTTTTTCTAAAGAATGCTTAGAATTTTTTGAGATTTTGAAAGAAAAAATTGACTAATGCCCCGATCATTAACGCCCCGAATCAAAACTTACCTTTTGAGATAATGTGCGACGCAAGTGACTATGCTTTAGGAGTTGTGCTTGGTCAATGGGTTTTATAAGCACTTTCAACCCATCTGTTAAGCCAGCAATACCGTAAACCCGACCCAAGAAAACTACACAACTACTAAAAAAGAATTATTGGCCATGGTTTACGCCTTTGACAAATTTTTCCCCTACCTTATTTTGTCCAAAACAATTGTTTTTACTGACTATTCAGCTATCAAGTATTTGTTTATCAAGCAGGATGCAAAGCCAAGATTAATTCGATGGGTGCTTTTACTTCAAGAATTTGACATCGAGATCAAGGACATGAAACGGCTGGAGATTGTAGTAGCTGACCACTTATCTAGATTAGAAAATCTAGAGAGGGACGAGATGGACAACAAGGGCATTGGGGATAGCTTTCCGTGGGAGTACTTAATGATGATAATGGGGGAAGAACCATGGTATGCTAACATTGAAAAATTCTTGGCAGGTGACTTTATTTCAAAGGGGCTCACTCACAAGAAGAAGAAAAAGATCTTTTCAGAAATCCAATATTATTTATGGGATGAGCCCTATCTTTTTGGAAGTTTTGCATATGGGATCATTAGAAGATGCGTATTTGGAAAGGAGATTTGTGACATTCTAGAGCATTTCCACAATGGGACGACCAGAGGACATCTTGGGATTCAATACACTACCAAAAAGGTGTTTGATGCTGGGTTCTATTGGCCAAAAATCTTCAAAGATGCTGCTACCTATGTGCGAGAGTGTGACTCCTATCAAAGGTTAGGGAATATTTATGGGCAGAATGAAATGCCACAAAGAAAAATCCAAGTGTGTGAAGTTTTTGACGTGTTGGGTGTGGATTTCATGGAACTATTCCAATCATCTAGAGGGAATAAATACATCCTTGTGGTGGTAGACTATGTGTCCAAGTGAGCGGAAGCACAAGCCTTACCCACCAATGAGGCAAGGGTAGTTGTGAAATTCCTAAAAAGACTATTTTCTAGATTTGGAGTGCCGAAAGCACTAATAAGCGATAGGGTAACCCAATTTGCTAATGATAAACTAGCGAAGGTGTATCAAATATATGGCGTATGCCATAGGTTTTCAACTCCATACCATCCACAAACAAATGGGCAAACCGAGATCACAAATAGGGCACTTAAGAAAATCTTAGAAAGATCGATGGGTAGCAATAGGAAACTTGGGCAGATAAACTCGATGACGCGCTTTGGGCATTCCGGACTACATTCAAGACATCCATTGGAACCACACCTTATAGGTTAGTTTATGGTAAGAATTGTCATTTACCGGTGGAACTTCATCATAAGGCTTATTAGGCCTTAAAGACATGTAATTTCGAGCCAAGTGAGTTGCGTGCCAATCGAGTCTTACAAATGAATGCTTTAGAGGAATTAAGAAAAGAGTCATACACTAACTCATTACTCTATAAGGACAAGACAAAAAGGTGGCATGATGCACGGTTGAAAGGGAATAAAGAATTTGAAGTTGGCCAAAAATATCTCTTATAAAATTCAAGGCTAAATCTTTTTTCGGGAAAATTGTGCACTCGATGGTCCGGGCCTTTTAAGATTAAGCATGTATATCCATATGGGGTGATTGAGCTATGGAACAAGGATGGGTCGAGTTTCAAAGTCAATGGGCATAGTGTTAAACAATATGAAGAAGGAATGCCAAGTGAAGAGAGGATTGAAGAGGTATTTGATTTGGAGAAAGTTGCTTTAATGTAGAGCGGGAAGGAGTCCATCTCAAGACTCCTAAAAAAGAAGCGCTTTCGGGAGGCAATCCGCTGGTTACGTTTGATTTCTTTTCCTTTTCTTTTCTTTTCAATTTTTATTTTCTTTTAATTCCTTTAGTTTTATGTGTTTTGGTAAGGATTTTTACCCTTAGTCTTCTAATATTTTTTTAAACTGTTGCTTGAGGGCAAGCAAGGTTTGAGTGTGGGGTGTGGTGAAATTTTTGTGAGAAAAACTTAATTTTTAATCAGAATCATAAACTCGGTGAGTTCCAATTGTGTACTCGACGAGTTCATTTGATTTTTCGTGATTTTTGTTCAGAACCCGTCTCTACTCGACGAGTTTGAGTTCCCTAACTTCACGGGTTGACATTTATTACCGAAAATAGAAAATGTTTTTATACTCAGTAAAAGAGGGTTTTAACACTAAAAGGCAAAATTCAACAAATTTCACCATCACACTCCAAGAACTTGCCGTTTTTTCTCTCAAGTGCAACAATCTTTCTACTTCTCTCGGTTCTACTATAAATTCTCAACAAAGGTTAGATTTTTCACACATAATTTGGTTAAAGTCAGGATTTTTACATGTTTGGTGTTTCAATTAGTTAAAAGAACCCCGATTTGAACTTAGCATAAATTCTAGGGTTTGAATTTCGAGCAAATTGGGTTGTTTTAACTGTTTTTCTTGTGATTTAATACATGATATGGAACCAAAAACAAACCCCTGGAGCGATTTTGAGATAATATGGTCGAATCGGCTGAAATCGGAAAAAAAAATTCGAATTGTTCATCAAACTCAACGAGTTGTTCTTACAACTTGAAGAGTTGATTTTGTAGAATGCACAATTTGACTTAAATTTCATTTGTTAGCCTCTTTCTTTGTTTGTTTGGTATCCTATGATGTTTGTTTTTGCAGAAAAATGAGGAGGGGGTAACAGAGGGCAACAAATTCCAAGACACAAAGGGGATTTCCCTTGGTTTAATTTCCCGCAAGTGGTGTCCAAGAGAACTATGATTGAATGGAACAAAAAGTTGGAGACACTGCAGACGAAAGAATTCTACTTGGCAAACGAGATGAATTTTTCTTGGCTAGAAGAAGTTGGATTGGTGGATGTAATGAATCCATATCTCACGAAAATCTTTGTAGATGATAGGTTTGGGGAAACATCTTCTGCATGGAGGAGATTATTTCAATTACATGAACCAGTATATAGTGAATTATGCATGGAGTTTTATGCTACGATGAGATTTTGGGGTGGGGACGATTACTTTTACATGCATGCTTTAATTTGTTGTCTTGGAGGAGTGCATAGAGAATGTAGCATCACAGATTTGGCATAAAGGATGGATTTGTACAACCGATCTGAGGCTTTGACGGAAGCATTTGGTATGTTTTTAGTGATGGCTTTTAGCCATAAGAACTCTCCTATGTGCGCATGTAAAACCCTAATGCTTGGATCTAGGCTTTCTAATTAAACATGCTTTGAATCCAAGATTTACAACTATTTAGGTGTAATAACAATATTGAAACAGATCTAGAATCATACCTTTGAATTCCTTGTTGATCTTGTTGTCTTGGAGCTCTAGAGTCACAATTGTCACTCCTCTAATGGCTTACAAACACCAACTAGCAAGGAGGATGATTTGGGAGAGAGGAGAGGGGAGGGAATCGGCCAGGGTTTTCTTACTTTAGATGAAGTGCCGATTTCCCTTTGCCATAGGGTCTATTTATACTTGTAGACTCCTTAAGGGTTACAACATAAACCCTAATTGGATAATCTTCTCTTAAGGCTATGCAAATCCATTCCTTAGATAACCCCTTGGACGATTTGAAGCTATCCTTAGCTTCTAGAATCCGTCCAATGCATATCAATATGGATTTACAGTCTAAAGTTTAACTATCAAACAATTGACAGTTTATACCCTCTTATTTAATTAATCTCTTTAAGTCACCAAATTAATTCCAAGTAATTTATGACTTATATTAATCAAATAACAATATATTATTCTTTATATTATTCTCATAATATACTAATAATATTTACTCTCTCTTAATAAATAATCCTATCAAGTTACTATGGTGAAGGCAACCCGAAAGGACCATGCACAACCGGGTCAAATACTTGCCTAATATAGTTGCAGCCTTACACACTATTCCAACAGTCTCCCACTTGGATAAGTCTAGTAACTATATGCACAAGTACAATTCGGTTTGCAATCGTAGCTCTCAAAGACGCTGTCAAACTCTGATCTAATCAATCTTGTCCTTTAGATAAGGGATCGTACAGTCCTCTGTTAGATATCATGCTAACAAGCCTATGGAATGGTTAGTCAAGCATTTAGGTTTCTCGATCTCTGATTTATTCGACATAGAACTTAATCGAACACATCAATTCAGTTCTGACCGGGCCCAACACATAAGTCAAATCAAATCATCGAGCAGCCGAGATATCTCTTCTACCCTCTTAGGATAAAATTTACAGATAAACTTCGACTTATATGCATTTAGTTATTCAATAATCAACTATACACAACAATGCGTTTTATAACATTGAGTTACCAATGCGTTTTCGCATTATCAATGTACAATCAATTAGCAAATAACAAACCCTATATCTAGGTTTTAAGACTATATGATATTATCGTCTTGCGATCACCCTTTTATATCATATTCCATAAGGTGATTCCAGCAAGCGCGGGTTTGTTCCAATGCTCAAAACCAGTTCATAAGCACTCATGAATGTCGCAGCAACCCTTTGTTATGTCGAATACCATTTAGACAATCTACGCACCGATTCATGACAATCTTAATTCATATCTACTTCCAACATATGAACGATTGTGGACAATTTGAACAATTCGATTATTCCTAATAAACTCAATTATTCTGGAAGTCAAAACATGCAAAGTGAAACAATAGCTAAACAATTAACATAAGATAGTAACATTACTCATAAATAAAACTCCTTTATTTAATCATCAAATGTTAATTACATTTATCTATTACACGTTTCTAATACTATCTAATCTATGCTAATATCATCCTTCAGCCCAATACTCCTAGCATGCTGCAAGTGCTTAACCCTACTCAGTCTCTTCGTAAGCGGATCTGCTGGGTTATCTTCTGATGATATCCTCTTCACTACGTGTTGTCCTTCTTCTACACGATGTCTAATGAAGTGATATTGTCTGTCGATATGTCGTGATCTACCATGATCCCTCGGTTCCTTGGTCAAGGCAACCGTTCCTTCGTTATCATAGAAAATCTCCATGGGCTCCTTTATGGCAGGTACAACTCCAAGATCACTGATGAAGTTCTTTAGCCATATTGCCTCCTTCGACGCTTTGCTCGCTGCAATGTACTCTGATTCGCATGTTGAATCAGCTACGGTTTCCTGCTTGGAACTTTTCCATGTCACTGCTCCTCCATTTAGGGTAAAGACCCAGCCCGACTGCGAACGGTAGTTGTCCCTTTCGGTCTGAAAATTGGCGTCACTATACCCTCGTACCTTCAAGTCATCACCCCCTCCGAGGACTAAGAACCATTCCTTTGTCCTCCGAAGATACTTAAGGATATTCTTCACCGCAATCCAATGTACTCTGCCAGGATTCCCTTGATATCTGCTAACCATGCTCAAAGCAAAGGCTACATCAGGGCGAGTAAAAGTCATAGTGTACATGATTGAGCCAACTGCGGAAGCGTATGTTACTCAGCTCATTTCTGCTATCTCAGCTTCGGTACTCGGACTTTGAGTCTTACTCAACTTGGCATTATTTTGTATCAGTAATTCTCCCTTCTTCGAGTTTTCCATACTAAAACGTTTCAGTACCTTCTCCAAGTAAGTGTTCTGACTAAGTCCAATTAGTCTCTTACTTCTTTCTCTTACTATCCTTATTCCCAAAATGTAAGAAGCCTCTCCGAGGTCCTTCATAGCGAAGCACTTCCCGAGCCAGGACTTAACCTCCTGCAGAGTCGGGATGTCGATTCTTATGAGTAATATGTCATCGACATATAGAACGAGGAAGCTTACTATACTCCCACTGGCTTTGACATATACACAAGACTCATCTTCGCTTCGTACAAATCCAAACTCTTTGACTTTCTCATCGAAGCAAAGATTCCATCTGCGAGACGCTTGCTTAAGTCCATAAATGGACTTCTCAAGCTTACACACTCTATTCGGATGCTTCGGATCCACAAACCCCTCTGACTGAGCCATGTAAACATCCTCAGCAAACTTTCCGTTAAGGAAAGCGGTTTTAACATCCATTTGCCAAATCTCATAATCATGAAATGCGGCAATCGCTAGCATCACTCTAATAGATTTTATCTTCGCAACTGGTGAAAAGGTCTCATCATAGTAAACTCTGGGAGTTTGAGTAAAGCCCTTCACAACCAATCGTGCTTTATACGTGTGTACGTTTCCATCCACGTCGGTCTTCTTCTTGAAGATCCATTTGCACCCAACGGTCTTACGTCCGGGTACATAATCAACCAAATTCCAAACTTGGTTATCATACATGGATTGGATCTCGCTATCCATTGCCTCTTTCCATTTCGCAGACTCCGGGCCTGCCATGGCTTCCTTATAGCTATTAGGTTCATCAAGATTTATTAGTGTACCATCACTAATATACGTGTCCCCTTCGGTAGTAATATGAAAACCATAAAACTAGGGTAGAACTCTAACTCTATCAGAACGTCTAAGAGGTAAGGACTCGTCAATTGGTTCAACCGGAGTTTCCTCCTCGGGTTGACTGCCAGCGGTAGAGGTTCCTTCATCTATCGACTCTTGAATTTCTTCAAGCTCGATTTGCCTCCCACTGTCTCCTTGGCCTATGAGTTCTCGCTCTCGGAAAACTCCTCTCCTCGCAACGAAGAAAACATTGTCCTTCGGTCTATAGAAGAGATATCCAAAGGATGACTACGGGTAACCGATGAAAATACATCGCTCACTACGAGGTTCGAGCTTGTCGTGAGTATCTCGTCTTACGAAAGCCTCGCAACCCCAAACCTTGATATGTGCCAACGAGGGAGCTTTCCTTGTCCACATCTCATGAGGAGTTTTGGCAACCTTCTTAGTAGGGACTCGGTTAAGGACATGGGCGGCAGTCTCTAAGGCATACCCCCAAAAAGAGATAGGTAGTGAAGCACGACTCATCATAGAGCGAACCATATCTAATAAGGTTCGATTACGCCTTTCTGCCACACCATTCAACTGCGGTGTCCTAGGAGGCGTCAATTGCGAAACTATTCCACACTCCTTGAGATAATCGCGGAATTCAAGACTTAGGTACTCTCCTCCTCGATCGGATCGAAGCATCTTCATTTTCCTGCCCAATTGATTCTCCACTTCATTCTTGAACTCTTTGAACTTTTGAAAGGTTTCTGACTTTTGCTTGATTAAATAGATATACCCATATCTACTATAATCATCGGTAAAAGTCACGTAGAAGCGGTTCCCATCCTTCGTGGTTGATCTAAATGGTCCACATACATCGGTATGTATTAGGTCCAATAGGCCCTCACCCCTTTCACACGTACTTGTGAAGGGTGATTTAGTCATCTTTCCAAGTAAACAAGACTCGCATGTGTCATCTTCCCTAAGGTCGAATGACTCCAACACTCCATCCTTTTGGAGTTGGGCTATGTGTTTCTTGTTGACATGTCCAAGACGACAATGCCACAAGGATGCTTTATCCATACTAGTGGAAGAATCTATGTTCAAAACATCATTTCCTAAGTTATCAACAATCATAACAGTTTCATAAATTCCATTACATGGTATAGCTTCAAAGTAAAAGACACCATTTAGATAAGCCAAAATAGAACCATTCTCATTATTAAAAGAAAATCTAAAACCTTGTCTATATAAACCATGAAATGAAATGATGTTTCTAGCCATTTCTGGCGAATAGCAACAATTGTTCAAATCTAAACATAAATTATTCCTAAGCACTAAAGAGTACACTCCAATCTTGGTCACACGCGACGCTCTTCTGTTCCCCATGATTAGATTGATCCTTCCTTGCTCCACATCCCTACTTCTTCTTATTCCCTGCACATTAGAACAAATGTGATAACCACAACCGGTATCAAGAACCCAAGAAATAGCATGATTAGAATCGTTAGATTTAATTGTGTATATACTTGCGAAAGATGGCTTGATTTTCCTTCCTTGATGGCTTGCAGATATTCTGGGCAGCTTCTCTTCCAATGTCCTATCTTGTGGCAGTGGTGGCACTCTGCCTCCTTAGGGTTAGGGCAGGGCTTAGCGGGATCAACTTTGGTCCCACTAGAAGAGGCACCATCTCGGGCTTTAACCTTGCGATATTTCTTAGACGAAGCCTTCCTCTTCTTTCCCTTTCCTTGACCAATAGCCAAGACAGGAGCAGCGGGTGGATTGGGAGTTGGTGCAACAAACTTGTCTTTGAAGTTGCTCTCAGCGACCCTCAAGAGACCTTGGAGTTTGCTTAGGGTGACCTCCTCTTTGTTCATGTGGTAGGTCATCCTAAATTGATTGTACATCGGAGGCAAAGAGTGAAGCACCATGTCGATCGCCAAGTCTTCCCCAAAGTCAACATTTAACTTGCGAAGGCGGTCGACATACCTTTGCATCTTTTACAGGTGCACGGTAAGAGATTCTCCATGACCCATCTTAGCGGAAATCATGTTAGTGAAAATCTCATAATTCTCTTTTCTCCCGTTCTGGTGGTATCTCTCCAATAAGTCTTGATGCATCTCGTACGGGTACATGTCCTCGTAGGACTTTTGGAATTCGGAGTTCATGGTGGCTATCATGATGCAATGTACCTTCGTTGCATCTCGCTCATGAGTTTCAAAAGCGGTAATTTCAGCCGGAGTAGCGATTTCAGGGTTGATCTTCTCGAGCTTCTCATCGAGGACATACTCCTTATCCTCATAGCGAGCAATGGTGCGAATGTATCTTATCCATTCGCTAAAGTTCGTTCCATCGAAGGTGACCTTTTGGTAAAGGCTCATCAACGTGAAAGAACTAGCAGCAACGTTGTTGGCGTTCGACATCTACAAATAGAAAGGACAAAGATAGATTAGAATATGAATCCCTAATTATCACCCAATAAGAAAAATTAGGGCTAGGATCCAACAACAACTTACATATTAGAAAAGGGATGTCGTAATCTAACATGCAAATAAATTGAAGGCAAGTGAATGACGATTCACTAATTCTCCACCATAAAACCTAACTATTAGTCCCAAATGTATTGAGAATTCCTAGGATCAGATGAGATTCATTGAAACTATTCAATGGCATGTTTAAATCTCGATATGCCCCTCTAGTTTGTGACTGGGATACCGAGAATCACAAAGCGGGTGTGAATTACCATGCAAATTCACATGGTGCCTTCATTGTAACGATCACCAATTCGATGTGCCGGTAAGCCACACATGTTCCACCGAACTATGATAAACAATGAATCACCCTTGGGAAGATAAGGCTTTTCTAGATATCCAATGTTTCCATTGTCAATGTCCATTGGGAAGTTGATCTCCTAATCGAATTTGCTTTACTAAAGCTCCAAATCATTTCTGATTCAGCAGTACCAAGCAAATAGATAAGATTATTAAGGGTCATGTCATAGTCTATTTCATAGTAGTCCTAAAGGTAACTTACTATGTGACGTAGAAAGTGATTGAACATCCAACTTTCTTAAGACTTTTACACCCAACTCTCCCAGCTTGTCAATATGTGACTTTATCTCCAAGATGTGAGCACACATAGACCTTTCTTGCCAATAGGGATAGAGTGACCTTGAACTTGTGGCTTAGGGAGAATTAATTGGGGAGGTGGAGGAAGTGAAGTTCCAAGAGATTTGGGAAGATCATAGATGTCTGAACTAGACATCTTTTGGGAGATATTCAAGATAGTTGATCTAAAGTCCTTAATATAACACCCAATATGAAATATTAAGGCTAGGACCCAACACAATATTTTATAACATAGAAGAGGGATGCCGTAATCCAAGCTATAGAATATTTGAAGGTAGGCAAACAACGATTCACCAATTTCCACCATGAAAACGAAATAATTTAATTAGGTTTTACTAGGATTTGAAACTCCTAGATCTTTTGAGATTCATTGAAGTGTTCAATGACATGTTTCAATCTCGAGTGTGCCCTTCAGGTTTTGTGACTGGGATGCCGAGTCCACTATGGAACTCGCCGAGTCCATGACTCAGAAACACAAACATCGAATTTTGTAGTTTAGTTTCAGACAATTAAGCAACAATTTAATGAAAACCAAGCTAGGCTCTGATACCACTGATGGGTTTTAGCCATAAGAACTTTCCTATGTGCGCATGCAAAACCCTAATGCTTGGATCTAGGCTTTCTAATTAAACATGCTTTGAATCCAAGACTTCTAACAACTATTTAGGTGTAATAACAATATTGAACCAGATCTAGAATCATACCTTTGAATTCCTTGTTGATCTTGTTGTCTTGGAGCTTCTAGAGTCACAATTGTCACTCCTCTAATGGCTTACAAACACCAACTAGCAAGGAGGATGATTTGGCAGAGAGGAGAGGGGAGGAAATCGGCCAGGGTTTTCTTACTTTAGATGAAATGCCGATTTCCCTTTGCCATAGGGTCTATTTATACTTGTAGACTCCTTAAGGTTTACAACCTAAACCCTAATTGGATAATCTTCTCTTAAGGCTATCTAAATCCATTCCTTATATAACCCCTTGGACGATTTGAAGCTATCCTTAGCTTCTAGAATCCGTCCAATGCATATCAATATGGATTTACAGTCTAAAGTTTAACTATCAAACAATTGACAGTTTATACCCTCTTATTTAATTAATCTCTTTAAGTCACCAAATTAATTCTAATTAATTCTATGACTTATATTAATCAAATAACAATATATTATTCTATATATTATTCTCATAATATACTAATAATATTTACTCTCTGTTAATAAATCATCCTATCAAGTTGCTATGGTGAAGGCAACCCAAAAGGACCATGCACAACCGGGTCAAATACTTGCCTAATATAGTTGCAGCCTTAGACACTATTCCAACACAATATTTCTATCTACCAACTTCTCATAATTCAGATTATGAAAAGTGATGCCGTAATCATAATCGAATTTTAGAACGCAAATAATGTACCCATATAGAGAATTTCCTTATGTTGAGTCATTCCAACATAACATTCATATATATATATATATATATATATATATATATATATATATATATATATATATATATATATATATATATATATATATATATATACGTGACTAAATATGATTAAAATCTCACGATCTAAGCTTATAGATTTGAGATGAAGTATAATTTCCTCTCCCTTAATTATAGCGAAACAACTTTTTCAACCCCTGCGACTTCACGAATTGAAACTTTTGTTTTCTATAATTAACATTGCTATCTTGCAATACTAATTATAATTATCTTATGCTCCCACTAGCTTTGAAATGTACTCAGAAAGCAGTTGGACTTCTAGAAGTCAATACTTTGTTGACTTTCTTACCAAAGTTCAGATTTCTGAGATCAGATTTCCTTGATAATACTTTATCAAAATCATACACCTTTCCTTAGATAGCATGCATGTGTGTCTAAGCAATTTCAGAAGTATGAAAAGGGATGCCGTAATCATAGTCTCAATTGTTTAGATCTTTTGCCATCTGCTTCAAATCTACTTGGTGGAAGTGTTTCCTCTCCATCATTTTAATGAATCGGAGAGAAAGCTTATGACCCTTAGACTTTATGGTGTATGTGTTCTTATCCATGTGAATTGTCAAAACCATAGTCACAAGAGAACGATAATGGCAAATCCAAATTGGCAGCTCAAGGGTCTGCCATTGCTTTAAAATTGTTATGCAACCAATTGAGAACTCTAAGACTCGTATGCAAAGCCAACTTTAACTGGAATGACCACGGAAATAGAAATATGTCAACACAATAGGTTATAAACCTCACGTCGTGTGCTAGTGTTAAACTACAGGTTTTTATTCTTGATTAGATCTTGAAATTCTTCCAGGATCTTTAACACTCCCACTATTTTCTTGACATATAAGACTATATTGGCAAATATTCAAGAGATAGTTTGGATTCTTTATCAAGACAAACACTTCACACAATTGGTCTTAGTTGGTCTTTGTTTTATCCAAAACATCACAACTTACCAATTTCAAATGTATAAGGGTAGGATAATTTTACTCTTACATTTGACTAGTGTTAAGAAACCTTCCTTTAAGATATGTCACTCAAGTTACAATCTTGGAGTATGGCTCTAAGAATTGTTTTTGGGACGAGGTATGAATCATCTTCTTGATTTGACCACTTCAACAATTCATAGCTCCTCTTCTTAGCTATCAGAATGCATTTAGAGGATGAATTGTGATAAGGTCTCTTAATCATTAAGATGATCATATAACATGATACTAAAGTATTCTCCCATCTTTTCAGATTTGAGAACCTTTTATCCTTCTGCCTAATTTGATTCTTCTCATTCGTTCTGCCATACATCGAAAATTTTCCAATGTATCAGAATTACACTTAAACTTATAAATGTAACCATATTTACTAAACTTTAGTAAATCATGACGAATAGTCTTACAGATCTTTTGTGGTGGACTTGTTTGGTGCACAAGAATGTGTACTCGATCCCTTAGCCCTTCACTTGACTCACATATACATGTGAACAAGGAATTAGTCTTAATTTTCCAAAGTTGAGAGTTTTCATTCATCATACTGTACAACTTGTATGACTCCAAGTTTCTATCCAATTGAAAAATTGGCTGAAGCTTTCCTTATTTGGTAAACTTAGACAGTACCACAAATGAAAGAATCAAATTCATATTTTCAATATTGTTAGAAACATACAAGCATCAAGTTTTCAAAAATGCCATTGCAAGGAGATATAAAATAAAGTATAACAAACTTTTATTTATTTATAAAATGCAGAAAAAGCTTTTACTTACAATGCAACTTTAAATGAAAACTATGCTATTACATGTTTCCTAGCATTCTATAATAAATCCTAAGAGTTGCTCAAGAATCCGATCTTCAATCAAGCGATAGAAATCCATCTTCGCGGTCAGATTCAACATACTCTTTCTTTAAGTTTCCTTCACTTTTCCTTTGATTCTTAAAACATAAACATGTGACCCGGTCACGTCATATAATAAGAATCTCAGAATAGAAACTTAACCGAGTTAGATAGTGGACTTTACCTGAAGTAGAGTCAAACTTATTGACTTTACCATCCTTATGATCTTTTAGGTAAAATTGGAAGCTTCGCAACTAATGCCCCTTCCTCTGGCAAGAGAAACTTATGGACTCTTTGGAAATGGTACATAAGACTATCGCAGACTTGCCTTTCTCTTTACCGTTTGGTCAACCGAGTTGACTATGGTCAATCCCTATCCTTGGGAAGATAAGGCTTTTCTAGATATTCAATGTTTCCATTGTCAATGTCCATTGGGAAGTTGATCTCCTAATCGAATTTGCTTTACTAAAGCTCCAAATCATTTCTGATTCAGCAGTACCAAGCAAATAGATAAGATTATTAAGGGTCATGTCATAGTCTATTTCATAGTAGTCCTAAAGGTAACTTACTATGTGACGTAGAAAGTGATTGAACATCCAACTTTCTTAAGACTTTTACACCCAACTCTCCCAGCTTGTCAATATGTGACTTTATCTCCAAGATGTGAGCACACATAGACCTTTCTTGCCAATAGGGATAGAGTGACCTTGAACTTGTGGCTTAGGGAGAATTAATTGGGGAGGTGGAGGAAGTGAAGTTCCAAGAGATTTGGGAAGATCATAGATGTCTGAACTAGACATCTTTTGGGAGATATTCAAGATAGTTGATCTAAAGTCCTTAATATAACACCCAATATGAAATATTAAGGCTAGGACCCAACACAATATTTTATAACATAGAAGAGGGATGCCGTAATCCAAGCTATAGAATATTTGAAGGTAGGCGAACGACGATTCACCAATTTCCACCATGAAAATGAAATAATTTAATTAGGTTTTACTAGGATTTGAAACTCCTAGATCTTTTGAGATTCATTGAAGTGTTCAATGACATGTTTCAATCTCGAGTGTGCCCTTCAGGTTTTGTGACTGGGATGCCGAGTCCACTATGGAACTCGCCGAGTCCATGACTCAGAAACACAAACATCGAATTTTGTAGTTTAGTTTCAGACAATTAAGCAACAATTTAATGAAAACCAAGCTAGGCTCTGATACCACAGATGGGTTTTAGCCATAAGAACTTTCCTATGTGCGCATGCAAAACCCTAATGCTTGGATCTAGGCTTTCTAATTAAACATGCTTTGAATCCAAGACTTCTAACAACTATTTAGGTGTAATAACAATATTGAACCAGATCTAGAATCATACCTTTGAATTCCTTGTTGATCTTGTTGTCTTGGAGCTTCTAGAGTCACAATTGTCACTCCTCTAATGGCTTACAAACACCAACTAGCAAGGAGGATGATTTGCCAGAGAGGAGAGGGGAGGAAATCGGCCAGGGTTTTCTTACTTTAGATGAAATGCCGATTTCCCTTTGCCATAGGGTCTATTTATACTTGTAGACTCCTTAAGGTTTACAACCTAAACCCTAATTGGATAATCTTCTCTTAAGGCTATCTACATCCATTCCTTATATAACCCCTTGGACGATTTGAAGCTATCCTTAGCTTCTAGAATCCGTCCAATGCATATCAATATGGATTTACAGTCTAAAGTTTAACTATCAAACAATTGACAGTTTATACCCTCTTATTTAATTAATCTCTTTAAGTCACCAAATTAATTCTAATTAATTCTATGACTTATATTAATCAAATAACAATATATTATTCTATATATTATTCTCATAATATACTAATAATATTTACTCTCTCTTAATAAATCATCCTATCAAGTTGCTATGGTGAAGGCAACCCAAAAGGACCATGCACAACCGGGTCAAATACTTGCCTAATATAGTTGCAGCCTTAGACACTATTCCAACACAGTATTTCTATCTACCAAGTTCTCATAATTCAGATTATGAAAAGTGATGCCGTAATCATAATCGAATTTTAGAACGCAAATAATGTACCCATATAGAGAATTTCCTTATGTTGAGTCATTCCAACATAACATTCATATATATATATATATATATATATATATATATATATATATATATATATATATATATATATATATATATACGTGACTAAATATGATTAAAATCTCACGATCTAAGCTTATAGATTTGAGATGAAGTATAATTTCCTCTCCCTTAATTATAGCGAAACAACTTTTTCAACCCCTGCGACTTCACGAATTGAAACTTTTGTTTTCTATAATTAACATTGCTATCTTGCAATACTAATTATAATTATCTTATGCTCCCACTAGCTTTGAAATGTACTCAGAAAGCAGTTGGACTTCTAGAAGTCAATACTTTGTTGACTTTCTTACCAAAGTTCAGATTTCTGAGATCAGATTTCCTTGATAAGACTTTATCAAAATCATACACCTTTCCTTAGATAGCATGCATGTGTGTCTAAGCAATTTCAGAAGTATGAAAAGGGATGCCGTAATCATAGTCTCAATTGTTTAGATCTTTTGCCATCTGCTTCAAATCTACTTGGTGGAAGTGTTTCCTCTCCATCATTTTAATGAATCGGAGAGAAAGCTTATGACCCTTAGACTTTATGGTGTATGTGTTCTTATCCATGTGAATTGTCAAAACCATAGTCACAAGACAACGATAATGGCAAATCCAAATTGGCAGCTCAAGGGTCTGCCATTGCTTTCAAGTTGTTATGCAACCAATTGAGAACTCTAAGACTCGTATGCAAAGCCAACTTTAACTGGAATGACCACGGAAATAGAAATATGTCAACACGATAGGTTATAAACCTCACGTCGTGTGCTAGTGTTGAACTACAGGTTTTTATTCTTGATTAGATCTTGAAATTCTTCCAGGATCTTTAAGACTCCCACTATTTTCTTGACATATAAGACTATATTGGCAAATATTCAAGAGATAGTTTGGATTCTTTATCAAGACAAACACTTCACACAATTGGTCTTAGTTGGTCTTTGTTTTATCCAAAACATCACAACTTACCAATTTCAAATGTATAAGGGTAGGATAATTTTACTCTTACATTTGACTAGTGTTAAGAAACCTTCCTTTAAGATATGTCACTCAAGTTACAATCTTGGAGTATGGCTCTAAGAATTGTTTTTGGAACGAGGTATGAATCATCTTCTTGATTTGACCACTTCAACAATTCATAGCTCCTCTTCTTAGCTATCAGAATGCATTTAGAGGATGAATTGTGATAAGGTCTCTTAATCATTAAGATGATCATATAACATGATACTAAAGTATTCTCCCATCTTTTCAGATTTTAGAACCTTTTATCCTTCTGCCTAATTTGATTCTTCTCATTCGTTCTGCCATACATCGAAAATTTTCCAATGTATCAGAATTACACTTAAACTTATAAGTGTAACCATATTTACTAAACATTAGTAAATCATGACGAATAGTCTTATAGATCTTTTGTGGTGGACTTGTTTGGTGCACAAGAATGTGTACTCTATCCCTTAGCCCTTCACTTGACTCACATATACATGTGAACAAGGAATTAGTCTTAATTTTCCAAAGTTGAGAGTTTTCATTCATCATACTGTACAACTTGTATGACTCCAAGTTTCTATCCAATTGAAAAATTGGCTGAAGCTTTCCTTATTTGGTAAACTTAGACAGTACCACAAATGAAAGAATCAAATTCATATTTTCAATATTGTTAGAAACATACAAGCATCAAGTTTTCAAAAATGCCATTGCAAGGAGATATAAAATAAAGTATAACAAACTTTTATTTATTTATAAAATGCAGAAAAATCTTTTACTTACAATGCAACTTTAAATGAAAACTATGCTATTACATGTTTCCTAGCATTCTATAATAAATCCTAAGAGTTGCTCAAGAATCCGATCTTCAATCAAGCGATAGAAATCCATCTTCGCGGTCAGATTCAGCATACTCTTTCTTTAAGTTTCCTTCACTTTTCCTTTGATTCTTAAAACATAAACATGTGACCCGGTCACGTCATATAATAAGAATCTCAGAATAGAAACTTAACCGAGTTAGATAGTGGACTTTACCTGAAGTAGAGTCAAACTTATTGACTTTACCATCCTTATGATCTTTTAGGTAAAATTGGAAGCTTCACAACTAATGCCCCTTCCTCTGGCAAGAGAAACTTATAGACTCTTTGGAAATGGTACATAAGACTATCGTAGACTTCCCTTTCTCTTTACCGTTTGGTCAACCGAGTTGACTATGGTCAATCCCTATCCTTGGGAAGATAAGGCTTTTCTAGATATGCAATGTTTCCATTGTCAATGTCCATTGGGAAGTTGATCTCCTAATCGAATTTGCTTTACTAAAGCTCCAAATCATTTCTGATTCAGTAGTACCAAGCAAATAGATAAGATTATTAAGGGTCATGTCATAGTCTATTTCATAGTAGTCCTAAAGGTAACTTACTATGTGACGTAGAAAGTGATTGAACATCCAACTTTCTTAAGACTTTTACACCCAACTCTCCCAGCTTGTCAATATGTGACTTTATCTCCAAGATGTGAGCACACATAGACCTTTCTTGCCAATAGGGATAGAGTGACCTTGAACTTGTGGCTTAGGGAGAATTAATTGGGGAGGTGGAGGAAGTGAAGTTCCAAGAGATTTGGGAAGATCATAGATGTCTGAACTAGACATCTTTTGGGAGATATTCAAGATAGTTGATCTAAAGTCCTTAATATAACACCCAATATGAAATATTAAGGCTAGGACCCAACACAATATTTTATAACATAGAAGAGGGATGCCGTAATCCAAGCTATAGAATATTTGAAGGTAGGCGAACGACGATTCACCAATTTCCACCATGAAAACGAAATAATTTAATTAGGTTTTACTAGGATTTGAAACTCCTAGATCTTTTGAGATTCATTGAAGTGTTCAATGACATGTTTCAATCTCGAGTGTGCCCTTCAGGTTTTGTGACTGGGATGCCGAGTCCACTATGGAACTCGCCGAGTCCATGACTCAGAAACACAAACATCGAATTTTGTAGTTTAGTTTCAGACAATTAAGCAACAATTTAATGAAAACCAAGCTAGGCTCTGATACCACTGATGGGTTTTAGCCATAAGAACTTTCCTATGTGCGCATGCAAAACCCTAATCCTTGGATCTAGGCTTTCTAATTAAACATGCTTTGAATCCAAGACTTCTAACAACTATTTAGGTGTAATAACAATATTGAACCAGATCTAGAATCATACCTTTGAATTCCTTGTTGATCTTGTTGTCTTGGAGCTTCTAGAGTCACAATTGTCACTCCTCTAATGGCTTACAAACACCAACTAACAAGGAGGATGATTTGGCAGAGAGGAGAAGGGAGGAAATCGGCCAGGGTTTTCTTACTTTAGATGAAATGCCGATTTCCCTTTGCCATAGGGTCTATTTATACTTGTAGACTCCTTAAGGTTTACAACCTAAACCCTAATTGGATAATCTTCTCTTAAGGCTATCTAAATCCATTCCTTATATAACCCCTTGGACGATTTGAAGCTATCCTTAGCTTCTAGAATCCGTCCAATGCATATCAATATGGATTTACAGTCTAAAGTTTAACTATCAAACAATTGACAGTTTATACCCTCTTATTTAATTAATCTCTTTAAGTCACCAAATTAATTCTAATTAATTCTATGACTTATATTAATCAAATAACAATATATTATTCTATATATTATTCTCATAATATACTAATAATATTTACTCTCTCTTAATAAATTATCCTATCAAGTTGCTATGGTGAAGGCAACCCAAAAGGACCATGCACAACCGGGTCAAATACTTGCCTAATATAGTTGCAGCCTTAGACACTATTCCAACACAATATTTCTATCTACCAAGTTCTCATAATTCAGATTATAAAAAGTGATGCCGTAATCATAATCGAATTTTAGAACGCAAATAATGTACCCATATAGAGAATTTCCTTATGTTGAGCCATTCCAACATAACATTCATATATATATATATATATATATATATATATATATATATATATATATATATATATATATATATATATACTTGACTAAATATGATTAAAATCTCACGATCTAAGCTTATAGATTTGAGATGAAGTATAATTTCCTCTCCCTTAATTATAGCGAAACAACTTTTTCAACCCCTGCGACTTCACGAATTGAAACTTTTGTTTTCTATAATTAACATTGCTATCTTGCAATACTAATTATAATTATCTTATGCTCCCACTAGCTTTGAAATGTACTCAGAAAGCAGTTGGACTTCTAGAAGTCAATACTTTGTTGACTTTCTTACCAAAGTTCAGATTTCTGAGATCAGATTTCCTTGATAAGACTTTATCAAAATCATACACCTTTCCTTAGATAGCATGCATGTGTGTCTAAGCAATTTCAGAAGTATGAAAAGGGATGCCGTAATCATAGTCTCAATTGTTTAGATCTTTTGCCATCTGCTTCAAATCTACTTGGTGGAAGTGTTTCCTCTCCATCATTTTAATGAATCGGAGAGAAAGCTTATGACCCTTAGACTTTATGGTGTATGTGTTCTTATCCATGTGAATTGTCAAAACCATAGTCACAAGACAACGATAATGGCAAATCCAAATTGGCAGCTCAAGGGTCTGCCATTGCTTTCAAGTTGTTATGCAACCAATTGAGAACTCTAAGACTCGTATGCAAAGCCAACTTTAACTGGAATGACCACGGAAATAGAAATATGTCAACACGATAGGTTATAAACCTCACGTCATGTGCTAGTGTTAAACTACAGGTTTTTATTCTTGATTAGATCTTGAAATTCTTCCATGATCTTTAAGACTCCCACTATTTTCTTGACATATAAGACTATATTGGTAAATATTCAAGAGATAGTTTGGATTCTTTATCAAGACAAACACTTCACACAATTGGTCTTAGTTGGTCTTTGTTTTATCCAAAACATCACAACTTACCAATTTCAAATGTATAAGGGTAGGATAATTTTACTCTTACATTTGACTAGTGTTAAGAAACCTTCCTTTAAGATATGTCACTCAAGTTACAATCTTGGAGTATGGCTCTAAGAATTGTTTTTGGAACGAGGTATGAATCATCTTCTTGATTTGACCACTTCAACAATTCATAGCTCCTCTTCTTAGCTATCAGAATGCATTTAGAGGATGAATTGTGATAAGGTCTCTTAATCATTAAGATGATCATATAACATGATACTAAAGTATTCTCCCATCTTTTCAGATTTGAGAACCTTTTATCCTTCTGCCTAATTTGATTCTTCTCATTCGTTCTGCCATACATCGAAAATTTTCCAATGTATCAGAATTACACTTAAACTTATAAGTGTAACCATATTTACTAAACTTTAGTAAATCATGACGAATAGTCTTACAGATCTTTTGTGGTGGACTTGTTTGGTGCACAAGAATGTGTACTCGATCCCTTAGCCCTTCACTTGACTCACATATACATGTGAACAAGGAATTAGTCTTAATTTTCCAAAGTTGAGAGTTTTCATTCATCATACTGTACAACTTGTATGACTCCAAGTTTCTATCCAATTGAAAAATTGGCTGAAGCTTTCCTTATTTGGTAAACTTAGACAGTACCACAAATGAAAGAATCAAATTCATATTTTCAATATTGTTAGAAACATACAAGCATCAAGTTTTCAAAAATGCCATTGCAAGGAGATATAAAATAAAGTATAACAAACTTTTATTTATTTATAAAATGCAGAAAAAGCTTTTACTTACAATGCAACTTTAAATGAAAACTATGCTATTACATGTTTCCTAGCATTCTATAATAAATCCTAAGAGTTGCTCAAGAATCCGATCTTCAATCAAGCGATAGAAATCCATCTTCGCGGTCAGATTCAGCATACTCTTTCTTTAAGTTTCCTTCACTTTTCCTTTGATTCTTAAAACATAAACATGTGACCCGGTCACGTCATATAATAAGAATCTCAGAATAGAAACTTAACCGAGTTAGATAGTGGACTTTACCTGAAGTAGAGTCAAACTTATTGACTTTACCATCCTTATGATCTTTTAGGTAAAATTGGAAGCTTCGCAACTAATGCCCCTTCCTCTGGCAAGAGAAACTTATGGACTCTTTGGAAATGGTACATAAGACTATCGTAGACTTCCCTTTCTCTTTACCGTTTGGTCAACCGAGTTGACTATGGTCAATCCCTATCCTTGGGAAGATAAGGCTTTTCTAGATATCCAATGTTTCCATTGTCAATGTCCATTGGGAAGTTGATCTCCTAATCGAATTTGCTTTACTAAAGCTCCAAATCATTTCTGATTCAGTAGTACCAAGCAAATAGATAAGATTATTAAGGGTCATGTCATAGTCTATTTCATAGTAGTCCTAAAGGTAACTTACTATGTGACGTAGAAAGTGATTGAACATCCAACTTTCTTAAGACTTTTACACCCAACTCTCCCAGCTTGTCAATATGTGACTTTATCTCCAAGATGTGAGCACACATAGACCTTTCTTGCCAATAGGGATAGAGTGACCTTGAACTTGTGGCTTAGGGAGAATTAATTGGGGAGGTGGAGGAAGTGAAGTTCCAAGAGATTTGGGAAGATCATAGATGTCTGAACTAGACATCTTTTGGGAGATATTCAAGATAGTTGATCTAAAGTCCTTAATATAACACCCAATATGAAATATTAAGGCTAGGACCCAACACAATATTTTATAACATAGAAGAGGGATGCCGTAATCCAAGCTATAGAATATTTGAAGGTAGGCGAACGACGATTCACCAATTTCCACCATGAAAACGAAATAATTTAATTAGGTTTTACTAGGATTTGAAACTCCTAGATCTTTTGAGATTCATTGAAGTGTTCAATGACATGTTTCAATCTCGAGTGTACCCTTCAGGTTTTGTGACTGGGATGCCGAGTCCACTATGGAACTCGCCGAGTCCATGACTCAGAAACACAAACATCGAATTTTGTAGTTTAGTTTCAGACAATTAAGCAACAATTTAATGAAAACCAAGCTAGGCTCTGATACCACTGATGGGTTTTAGCCATAAGAACTTTCCTATGTGCGCATGCAAAACCCTAATCCTTGGATCTAGGCTTTCTAATTAAACATGCTTTGAATCCAAGACTTCTAACAACTATTTAGGTGTAATAACAATATTGAACCAGATCTAGAATCATACCTTTGAATTCCTTGTTGATCTTGTTGTCTTGGAGCTTCTAGAGTCACAATTGTCACTCCTCTAATGGCTTACAAACACCAACTAACAAGGAGGATGATTTGGCAGAGAGGAGAGGGGAGGAAATCGGCCAGGGTTTTCTTACTTTAGATGAAATGCCGATTTCCCTTTGCCATAGGGTCTATTTATACTTGTAGACTCCTTAAGGTTTACAACCTAAACCCTAATTGGATAATCTTCTCTTAAGGCTATCTAAATCCATTCCTTATATAACCCCTTGGACGATTTGAAGCTATCCTTAGCTTCTAGAATCCGTCCAATGCATATCAATATGGATTTACAGTCTAAAGTTTAACTATCAAACAATTGACAGTTTATACCCTCTTATTTAATTAATCTCTTTAAGTCACCAAATTAATTCTAATTAATTCTATGACTTATATTAATCAAATAACAATATATTATTCTATATATTATTCTCATAATATACTAATAATATTTACTCTCTCTTAATAAATCATCCTATCAAGTTGCTATGGTGAAGGCAACCCAAAAGGACCATGCACAACCGGGTCAAATACTTGCCTAATATAGTTGCAGCCTTAGACACTATTCCAACACAATATTTCTATCTACCAAGTTCTCATAATTCAGATTATGAAAAGTGATGCCGTAATCATAATCGAATTTTAGAACGCAAATAATGTACCCATATAGAGAATTTCCTTATGTTGAGCCATTCCAACATAACATTCATATATATATATATATATATATATATATATATATATATATATATATATATATATATATATATATATATATATACTTGACTAAATATGATTAAAATCTCACGATCTAAGCTTATAGATTTGAGATGAAGTATAATTTCCTCTCCCTTAATTATAGCGAAACAACTTTTTCAACCCCTGCGACTTCACAAATTGAAACTTTTGTTTTCTATAATTAACATTGCTATCTTGCAATACTAATTATAATTATCTTATGCTCCCACTAGCTTTGAAATGTACTCAGAAAGCAGTTGGACTTCTAGAAGTCAATACTTTGTTGACTTTCTTACCAAAGTTCAGATTTCTGAGATCAGATTTCCTTGATAAGACTTTATCAAAATCATACACCTTTCCTTAGATAGCATGCATGTGTGTCTAAGCAATTTCAGAAGTATGAAAAGGGATGCCGTAATCATAGTCTCAATTGTTTAGATCTTTTGCCATCTGCTTCAAATCTACTTGGTGGAAGTGTTTCCTCTCCATCATTTTAATGAATCGGAGAGAAAGCTTATGACCCTTAGACTTTATGGTGTATGTGTTCTTATCCATGTGAATTGTCAAAACCATAGTCACAAGACAACGATAATGGCAAATCCAAATTGGCAGCTCAAGGGTCTGCCATTGCTTTCAAGTTGTTATGCAACCAATTGAGAACTCTAAGACTCGTATGCAAAGCCAACTTTAACTGGAATGACCACGGAAATAGAAATATGTCAACACGATAGGTTATAAACCTCACGTCGTGTGCTAGTGTTAAACTACAGGTTTTTATTCTTGATTAGATCTTGAAATTCTTCCAGGATCTTTAAGACTCCCACTATTTTCTTGACATATAAGACTATATTGGTAAATATTCAAGAGATAGTTTGGATTCTTTATCAAGACAAACACTTCACACAATTGGTCTTAGTTGGTCTTTGTTTTATCCAAAACATCACAACTTACCAATTTCAAATGTATAAGGGTAGGATAATTTTACTCTTACATTTGACTAGTGTTAAGAAACCTTCCTTTAAGACATGTCACTCAAGTTACAATCTTGGAGTATGGCTCTAAGAATTGTTTTTGGAACGAGGTATGAATCATCTTCTTGATTTGACCACTTCAACAATTCATAGCTCCTCTTCTTAGCTATCAGAATGCATTTAGAGGATGAATTGTGATAAGGTCTCTTAATCATTAAGATGATCATATAACATGATACTAAAGTATTCTCCCATCTTTTCAGATTTGAGAACCTTTTATCCTTCTGCCTAATTTGATTCTTCTCATTCGTTCTGCCATACATCGAAAATTTTCCAATGTATCAGAATTACACTTAAACTTATAAGTGTAACCATATTTACTAAACTTTAGTAAATCATGACGAATAGTCTTACAGATCTTTTGTGGTGGACTTGTTTGGTGCACAAGAATGTGTACTCGATCCCTTAGCCCTTCACTTGACTCACATATACATGTGAACAAGGAATTAGTCTTAATTTTCCAAAGTTGAGAGTTTTCATTCATCATACTGTACAACTTGTATGACTCCAAGTTTCTATCCAATTGAAAAATTGGCTGAAGCTTTCCTTATTTGGTAAACTTAGACAGTACCACAAATGAAAGAATCAAATTCATATTTTCAATATTGTTAGAAACATACAAGCATCAAGTTTTCAAAAATGCCATTGCAAGGAGATAGAAAATAAAGTATAACAAACTTTTATTTATTTATAAAATGCAGAAAAAGCTTTTACTTACAATGCAACTTTAAATGAAAACTATGCTATTACATGTTTCCTAGCATTCTATAATAAATCCTAAGAGTTGCTCAAGAATCCGATCTTCAATCAAGCGATAGAAATCCATCTTCGCGGTCAGATTCAGCATACTCTTTCTTTAAGTTTCCTTCACTTTTCCTTTGATTCTTAAAACATAAACATGTGACCCGGTCACGTCATATAATAAGAATCTCAGAATAGAAACTTAACCGAGTTAGATAGTGGACTTTACCTGAAGTAGAGTCAAACTTATTGACTTTACCATCCTTATGATCTTTTAGGTAAAATTGGAAGCTTCGCAACTAATGCCCCTTCCTCTGGCAAGAGAAACTTATGGACTCTTTGGAAATGGTACATAAGACTATCGTAGACTTCCCTTTCTCTTTACCGTTTGGTCAACCGAGTTGACTATGGTCAATCCCTATCCTTGGGAAGATAAGGCTTTTCTAGATATCCAATGTTTCCATTGTCAATGTCCATTGGGAAGTTGATCTCCTAATCGAATTTGCTTTACTAAAGCTCCAAATCATTTCTGATTCAGTAGTACCAAGCAAATAGATAAGATTATTAAGGGTCATGTCATAGTCTATTTCATAGTAGTCCTAAAGGTAACTTACTATGTGACGTAGAAAGTGATTGAACATCCAACTTTCTTAAGACTTTTACACCCAACTCTCCCAGCTTGTCAATATGTGACTTTATCTCCAAGATGTGAGCACACATAGACCTTTCTTGCCAATAGGGATAGAGTGACCTTGAACTTGTGGCTTAGGGAGAATTAATTGGGGAGGTGGAGGAAGTGAAGTTCCAAGAGATTTGGGAAGATCATAGATGTCTGAACTAGACATCTTTTGGGAGATATTCAAGATAGTTGATCTAAAGTCCTTAATATAACACCCAATATGAAATATTAAGGCTAGGACCCAACACAATATTTTATAACATAGAAGAGGGATGCCGTAATCCAAGCTATAGAATATTTGAAGGTAGGCGAACGACGATTCACCAATTTCCACCATGAAAACGAAATAATTTAATTAGGTTTTACTAGGATTTGAAACTCCTAGATCTTTTGAGATTCATTGAAGTGTTCAATGACATGTTTCAATCTCGAGTGTACCCTTCAGGTTTTGTGACTGGGATGCCGAGTCCACTATGGAACTCGCCGAGTCCATGACTCAGAAACACAAACATCGAATTTTGTAGTTTAGTTTCAGACAATTAAGCAACAATTTAATGAAAACCAAGCTAGGCTCTGATACCACTGATGGGTTTTAGCCATAAGAACTTTCCTATGTGCGCATGCAAAACCCTAATCCTTGGATCTAGGCTTTCTAATTAAACATGCTTTGAATCCAAGACTTCTAACAACTATTTAGGTGTAATAACAATATTGAACCAGATCTAGAATCATACCTTTGAATTCCTTGTTGATCTTGTTGTCTTGGAGCTTCTAGAGTCACAATTGTCACTCCTCTAATGGCTTACAAACACCAACTAACAAGGAGGATGATTTGGCAGAGAGGAGAGGGGAGGAAATCGGCCAGGGTTTTCTTACTTTAGATGAAATGCCGATTTCCCTTTGCCATAGGGTCTATTTATACTTGTAGACTCCTTAAGGTTTACAACCTAAACCCTAATTGGATAATCTTCTCTTAAGGCTATCTAAATCCATTCCTTATATAACCCCTTGGACGATTTGAAGCTATCCTTAGCTTCTAGAATCCGTCCAATGCATATCAATATGGATTTACAGTCTAAAGTTTAACTATCAAACAATTGACAGTTTATACCCTCTTATTTAATTAATCTCTTTAAGTCACCAAATTAATTCTAATTAATTCTATGACTTATATTAATCAAATAACAATATATTATTCTATATATTATTCTCATAATATACTAATAATATTTACTCTCTCTTAATAAATCATCCTATCAAGTTGCTATGGTGAAGGCAACCCAAAAGGACCATGCACAACCGGGTCAAATACTTGCCTAATATAGTTGCAGCCTTAGACACTATTCCAACACAATATTTCTATCTACCAAGTTCTCATAATTCAGATTATGAAAAGTGATGCCGTAATCATAATCGAATTTTAGAACGCAAATAATGTACCCATATAGAGAATTTCCTTATGTTGAGCCATTCCAACATAACATTCATATATATATATATATATATATATATATATATATATATATATATATATATATATATATATATATATATATATATATATATATATACTTGACTAAATATGATTAAAATCTCACGATCTAAGCTTATAGATTTGAGATGAAGTATAATTTCCTCTCCCTTAATTATAGCGAAACAACTTTTTCAACCCCTGCGACTTCACAAATTGAAACTTTTGTTTTCTATAATTAACATTGCTATCTTGCAATACTAATTATAATTATCTTATGCTCCCACTAGCTTTGAAATGTACTCAGAAAGCAGTTGGACTTCTAGAAGTCAATACTTTGTTGACTTTCTTACCAAAGTTCAGATTTCTGAGATCAGATTTCCTTGATAAGACTTTATCAAAATCATACACCTTTCCTTAGATAGCATGCATGTGTGTCTAAGCAATTTCAGAAGTATGAAAAGGGATGCCGTAATCATAGTCTCAATTGTTTAGATCTTTTGCCATCTGCTTCAAATCTACTTGGTGGAAGTGTTTCCTCTCCATCATTTTAATGAATCGGAGAGAAAGCTTATGACCCTTAGACTTTATGGTGTATGTGTTCTTATCCATGTGAATTGTCAAAACCATAGTCACAAGACAACGATAATGGCAAATCCAAATTGGCAGCTCAAGGGTCTGCCATTGCTTTCAAGTTGTTATGCAACCAATTGAGAACTCTAAGACTCGTATGCAAAGCCAACTTTAACTGGAATGACCACGGAAATAGAAATATGTCAACACGATAGGTTATAAACCTCACGTCGTGTGCTAGTGTTAAACTACAGGTTTTTATTCTTGATTAGATCTTGAAATTCTTCCAGGATCTTTAAGACTCCCACTATTTTCTTGACATATAAGACTATATTGGTAAATATTCAAGAGATAGTTTGGATTCTTTATCAAGACAAACACTTCACACAATTGGTCTTAGTTGGTCTTTGTTTTATCCAAAACATCACAACTTACCAATTTCAAATGTATAAGGGTAGGATAATTTTACTCTTACATTTGACTAGTGTTAAGAAACCTTCCTTTAAGACATGTCACTCAAGTTACAATCTTGGAGTATGGCTCTAAGAATTGTTTTTGGAACGAGGTATGAATCATCTTCTTGATTTGACCACTTCAACAATTCATAGCTCCTCTTCTTAGCTATCAGAATGCATTTAGAGGATGAATTGTGATAAGGTCTCTTAATCATTAAGATGATCATATAACATGATACTAAAGTATTCTCCCATCTTTTCAGATTTGAGAACCTTTTATCCTTCTGCCTAATTTGATTCTTCTCATTCGTTCTGCCATACATCGAAAATTTTCCAATGTATCAGAATTACACTTAAACTTATAAGTGTAACCATATTTACTAAACTTTAGTAAATCATGACGAATAGTCTTACAGATCTTTTGTGGTGGACTTGTTTGGTGCACAAGAATGTGTACTCGATCCCTTAGCCCTTCACTTGACTCACATATACATGTGAACAAGGAATTAGTCTTAATTTTCCAAAGTTGAGAGTTTTCATTCATCATACTGTACAACTTGTATGACTCCAAGTTTCTATCCAATTGAAAAATTGGCTGAAGCTTTCCTTATTTGGTAAACTTAGACAGTACCACAAATGAAAGAATCAAATTCATATTTTCAATATTGTTAGAAACATACAAGCATCAAGTTTTCAAAAATGCCATTGCAAGGAGATAGAAAATAAAGTATAACAAACTTTTATTTATTTATAAAATGCAGAAAAAGCTTTTACTTACAATGCAACTTTAAATGAAAACTATGCTATTACATGTTTCCTAGCATTCTATAATAAATCCTAAGAGTTGCTCAAGAATCCGATCTTCAATCAAGCGATAGAAATCCATCTTCGCGGTCAGATTCAGCATACTCTTTCTTTAAGTTTCCTTCACTTTTCCTTTGATTCTTAAAACATAAACATGTGACCCGGTCACGTCATATAATAAGAATCTCAGAATAGAAACTTAACCGAGTTAGATAGTGGACTTTACCTGAAGTAGAGTCAAACTTATTGACTTTACCATCCTTATGATCTTTTAGGTAAAATTGGAAGCTTCGCAACTAATGCCCCTTCCTCTGGCAAGAGAAACTTATGGACTCTTTGGAAATGGTACATAAGACTATCGTAGACTTCCCTTTCTCTTTACCGTTTGGTCAACCGAGTTGACTATGGTCAATCCCTATCCTTGGGAAGATAAGGCTTTTCTAGATATCCAATGTTTCCATTGTCAATGTCCATTGGGAAGTTGATCTCCTAATCGAATTTGCTTTACTAAAGCTCCAAATCATTTCTGATTCAGTAGTACCAAGCAAATAGATAAGATTATTAAGGGTCATGTCATAGTCTATTTCATAGTAGTCCTAAAGGTAACTTACTATGTGACGTAGAAAGTGATTGAACATCCAACTTTCTTAAGACTTTTACACCCAACTCTCCCAGCTTGTCAATATGTGACTTTATCTCCAAGATGTGAGCACACATAGACCTTTCTTGCCAATAGGGATAGAGTGACCTTGAACTTGTGGCTTAGGGAGAATTAATTGGGGAGGTGGAGGAAGTGAAGTTCCAAGAGATTTGGGAAGATCATAGATGTCTGAACTAGACATCTTTTGGGAGATATTCAAGATAGTTGATCTAAAGTCCTTAATATAACACCCAATATGAAATATTAAGGCTAGGACCCAACACAATATTTTATAACATAGAAGAGGGATGCCGTAATCCAAGCTATAGAATATTTGAAGGTAGGCGAACGACGATTCACCAATTTCCACCATGAAAACGAAATAATTTAATTAGGTTTTACTAGGATTTGAAACTCCTAGATCTTTTGAGATTCATTGAAGTGTTCAATGACATGTTTCAATCTCGAGTGTACCCTTCAGGTTTTGTGACTGGGATGCCGAGTCCACTATGGAACTCGCCGAGTCCATGACTCAGAAACACAAACATCGAATTTTGTAGTTTAGTTTCAGACAATTAAGCAACAATTTAATGAAAACCAAGCTAGGCTCTGATACCACTGATGGGTTTTAGCCATAAGAACTTTCCTATGTGCGCATGCAAAACCCTAATCCTTGGATCTAGGCTTTCTAATTAAACATGCTTTGAATCCAAGACTTCTAACAACTATTTAGGTGTAATAACAATATTGAACCAGATCTAGAATCATACCTTTGAATTCCTTGTTGATCTTGTTGTCTTGGAGCTTCTAGAGTCACAATTGTCACTCCTCTAATGGCTTACAAACACCAACTAACAAGGAGGATGATTTGGCAGAGAGGAGAGGGGAGGAAATCGGCCAGGGTTTTCTTACTTTAGATGAAATGCCGATTTCCCTTTGCCATAGGGTCTATTTATACTTGTAGACTCCTTAAGGTTTACAACCTAAACCCTAATTGGATAATCTTCTCTTAAGGCTATCTAAATCCATTCCTTATATAACCCCTTGGACGATTTGAAGCTATCCTTAGCTTCTAGAATCCGTCCAATGCATATCAATATGGATTTACAGTCTAAAGTTTAACTATCAAACAATTGACAGTTTATACCCTCTTATTTAATTAATCTCTTTAAGTCACCAAATTAATTCTAATTAATTCTATGACTTATATTAATCAAATAACAATATATTATTCTATATATTATTCTCATAATATACTAATAATATTTACTCTCTCTTAATAAATCATCCTATCAAGTTGCTATGGTGAAGGCAACCCAAAAGGACCATGCACAACCGGGTCAAATACTTGCCTAATATAGTTGCAGCCTTAGACACTATTCCAACACAATATTTCTATCTACCAAGTTCTCATAATTCAGATTATGAAAAGTGATGCCGTAATCATAATCGAATTTTAGAACGCAAATAATGTACCCATATAGAGAATTTCCTTATGTTGAGCCATTCCAACATAACATTCATATATATATATATATATATATATATATATATATATATATATATATATATATATATATATATATATATATATACTTGACTAAATATGATTAAAATCTCACGATCTAAGCTTATAGATTTGAGATGAAGTATAATTTCCTCTCCCTTAATTATAGCGAAACAACTTTTTCAACCCCTGCGACTTCACAAATTGAAACTTTTGTTTTCTATAATTAACATTGCTATCTTGCAATACTAATTATAATTATCTTATGCTCCCACTAGCTTTGAAATGTACTCAGAAAGCAGTTGGACTTCTAGAAGTCAATACTTTGTTGACTTTCTTACCAAAGTTCAGATTTCTGAGATCAGATTTCCTTGATAAGACTTTATCAAAATCATACACCTTTCCTTAGATAGCATGCATGTGTGTCTAAGCAATTTCAGAAGTATGAAAAGGGATGCCGTAATCATAGTCTCAATTGTTTAGATCTTTTGCCATCTGCTTCAAATCTACTTGGTGGAAGTGTTTCCTCTCCATCATTTTAATGAATCGGAGAGAAAGCTTATGACCCTTAGACTTTATGGTGTATGTGTTCTTATCCATGTGAATTGTCAAAACCATAGTCACAAGACAACGATAATGGCAAATCCAAATTGGCAGCTCAAGGGTCTGCCATTGCTTTCAAGTTGTTATGCAACCAATTGAGAACTCTAAGACTCGTATGCAAAGCCAACTTTAACTGGAATGACCACGGAAATAGAAATATGTCAACACGATAGGTTATAAACCTCACGTCGTGTGCTAGTGTTAAACTACAGGTTTTTATTCTTGATTAGATCTTGAAATTCTTCCAGGATCTTTAAGACTCCCACTATTTTCTTGACATATAAGACTATATTGGTAAATATTCAAGAGATAGTTTGGATTCTTTATCAAGACAAACACTTCACACAATTGGTCTTAGTTGGTCTTTGTTTTATCCAAAACATCACAACTTACCAATTTCAAATGTATAAGGGTAGGATAATTTTACTCTTACATTTGACTAGTGTTAAGAAACCTTCCTTTAAGACATGTCACTCAAGTTACAATCTTGGAGTATGGCTCTAAGAATTGTTTTTGGAACGAGGTATGAATCATCTTCTTGATTTGACCACTTCAACAATTCATAGCTCCTCTTCTTAGCTATCAGAATGCATTTAGAGGATGAATTGTGATAAGGTCTCTTAATCATTAAGATGATCATATAACATGATACTAAAGTATTCTCCCATCTTTTCAGATTTGAGAACCTTTTATCCTTCTGCCTAATTTGATTCTTCTCATTCGTTCTGCCATACATCGAAAATTTTCCAATGTATCAGAATTACACTTAAACTTATAAGTGTAACCATATTTACTAAACTTTAGTAAATCATGACGAATAGTCTTACAGATCTTTTGTGGTGGACTTGTTTGGTGCACAAGAATGTGTACTCGATCCCTTAGCCCTTCACTTGACTCACATATACATGTGAACAAGGAATTAGTCTTAATTTTCCAAAGTTGAGAGTTTTCATTCATCATACTGTACAACTTGTATGACTCCAAGTTTCTATCCAATTGAAAAATTGGCTGAAGCTTTCCTTATTTGGTAAACTTAGACAGTACCACAAATGAAAGAATCAAATTCATATTTTCAATATTGTTAGAAACATACAAGCATCAAGTTTTCAAAAATGCCATTGCAAGGAGATAGAAAATAAAGTATAACAAACTTTTATTTATTTATAAAATGCAGAAAAAGCTTTTACTTACAATGCAACTTTAAATGAAAACTATGCTATTACATGTTTCCTAGCATTCTATAATAAATCCTAAGAGTTGCTCAAGAATCCGATCTTCAATCAAGCGATAGAAATCCATCTTCGCGGTCAGATTCAGCATACTCTTTCTTTAAGTTTCCTTCACTTTTCCTTTGATTCTTAAAACATAAACATGTGACCCGGTCACGTCATATAATAAGAATCTCAGAATAGAAACTTAACCGAGTTAGATAGTGGACTTTACCTGAAGTAGAGTCAAACTTATTGACTTTACCATCCTTATGATCTTTTAGGTAAAATTGGAAGCTTCGCAACTAATGCCCCTTCCTCTGGCAAGAGAAACTTATGGACTCTTTGGAAATGGTACATAAGACTATCGTAGACTTCCCTTTCTCTTTACCGTTTGGTCAACCGAGTTGACTATGGTCAATCCCTATCCTTGGGAAGATAAGGCTTTTCTAGATATCCAATGTTTCCATTGTCAATGTCCATTGGGAAGTTGATCTCCTAATCGAATTTGCTTTACTAAAGCTCCAAATCATTTCTGATTCAGTAGTACCAAGCAAATAGATAAGATTATTAAGGGTCATGTCATAGTCTATTTCATAGTAGTCCTAAAGGTAACTTACTATGTGACGTAGAAAGTGATTGAACATCCAACTTTCTTAAGACTTTTACACCCAACTCTCCCAGCTTGTCAATATGTGACTTTATCTCCAAGATGTGAGCACACATAGACCTTTCTTGCCAATAGGGATAGAGTGACCTTGAACTTGTGGCTTAGGGAGAATTAATTGGGGAGGTGGAGGAAGTGAAGTTCCAAGAGATTTGGGAAGATCATAGATGTCTGAACTAGACATCTTTTGGGAGATATTCAAGATAGTTGATCTAAAGTCCTTAATATAACACCCAATATGAAATATTAAGGCTAGGACCCAACACAATATTTTATAACATAGAAGAGGGATGCCGTAATCCAAGCTATAGAATATTTGAAGGTAGGCGAACGACGATTCACCAATTTCCACCATGAAAACGAAATAATTTAATTAGGTTTTACTAGGATTTGAAACTCCTAGATCTTTTGAGATTCATTGAAGTGTTCAATGACATGTTTCAATCTCGAGTGTACCCTTCAGGTTTTGTGACTGGGATGCCGAGTCCACTATGGAACTCGCCGAGTCCATGACTCAGAAACACAAACATCGAATTTTGTAGTTTAGTTTCAGACAATTAAGCAACAATTTAATGAAAACCAAGCTAGGCTCTGATACCACTGATGGGTTTTAGCCATAAGAACTTTCCTATGTGCGCATGCAAAACCCTAATCCTTGGATCTAGGCTTTCTAATTAAACATGCTTTGAATCCAAGACTTCTAACAACTATTTAGGTGTAATAACAATATTGAACCAGATCTAGAATCATACCTTTGAATTCCTTGTTGATCTTGTTGTCTTGGAGCTTCTAGAGTCACAATTGTCACTCCTCTAATGGCTTACAAACACCAACTAACAAGGAGGATGATTTGGCAGAGAGGAGAGGGGAGGAAATCGGCCAGGGTTTTCTTACTTTAGATGAAATGCCGATTTCCCTTTGCCATAGGGTCTATTTATACTTGTAGACTCCTTAAGGTTTACAACCTAAACCCTAATTGGATAATCTTCTCTTAAGGCTATCTAAATCCATTCCTTATATAACCCCTTGGACGATTTGAAGCTATCCTTAGCTTCTAGAATCCGTCCAATGCATATCAATATGGATTTACAGTCTAAAGTTTAACTATCAAACAATTGACAGTTTATACCCTCTTATTTAATTAATCTCTTTAAGTCACCAAATTAATTCTAATTAATTCTATGACTTATATTAATCAAATAACAATATATTATTCTATATATTATTCTCATAATATACTAATAATATTTACTCTCTCTTAATAAATCATCCTATCAAGTTGCTATGGTGAAGGCAACCCAAAAGGACCATGCACAACCGGGTCAAATACTTGCCTAATATAGTTGTAGCCTTAGACACTATTCCAACACAATATTTCTATCTACCAAGTTCTCATAATTCAGATTATGAAAAGTGATGCCGTAATCATAATCGAATTTTAGAACGCAAATAATGTACCCATATAGAGAATTTCCTTATGTTGAGCCATTCCAACATAACATTCATATATATATATATATATATATATATATATATATATATATATATATATATATATACTTGACTAAATATGATTAAAATCTCACGATCTAAGCTTATAGATTTGAGATGAAGTATAATTTCCTCTCCCTTAATTATAGCGAAACAACTTTTTCAACCCCTGCGACTTCACAAATTGAAACTTTTGTTTTCTATAATTAACATTGCTATCTTGCAATACTAATTATAATTATCTTATGCTCCCACTAGCTTTGAAATGTACTCAGAAAGCAGTTGGACTTCTAGAAGTCAATACTTTGTTGACTTTCTTACCAAAGTTCAGATTTCTGAGATCAGATTTCCTTGATAAGACTTTATCAAAATCATACACCTTTCCTTAGATAGCATGCATGTGTGTCTAAGCAATTTCAGAAGTATGAAAAGGGATGCCGTAATCATAGTCTCAATTGTTTAGATCTTTTGCCATCTGCTTCAAATCTACTTGGTGGAAGTGTTTCCTCTCCATCATTTTAATGAATCGGAGAGAAAGCTTATGACCCTTAGACTTTATGGTGTATGTGTTCTTATCCATGTTAATTGTCAAAACCATAGTCACAAGACAACGATAATGGCAAATCCAAATTGGCAGCTCAAGGGTCTGCCATTGCTTTCAAGTTGTTATGCAACCAATTGAGAACTCTAAGACTCGTATGCAAAGCCAACTTTAACTGGAATGACCACGGAAATAGAAATATGTCAACACGATAGGTTATAAACCTCACGTCGTGTGCTAGTGTTAAACTACAGGTTTTTATTCTTGATTAGATCTTGAAATTCTTCCAGGATCTTTAAGACTCCCACTATTTTCTTGACATATAAGACTATATTGGTAAATATTCAAGAGATAGTTTGGATTCTTTATCAAGACAAACACTTCACACAATTGGTCTTAGTTGGTCTTTGTTTTATCCAAAACATCACAACTTACCAATTTCAAATGTATAAGGGTAGGATAATTTTACTCTTACATTTGACTAGTGTTAAGAAACCTTCCTTTAAGACATGTCACTCAAGTTACAATCTTGGAGTATGGCTCTAAGAATTGTTTTTGGAACGAGGTATGAATCATCTTCTTGATTTGACCACTTCAACAATTCATAGCTCCTCTTCTTAGCTATCAGAATGCATTTAGAGGATGAATTGTGATAAGGTCTCTTAATCATTAAGATGATCATATAACATGATACTAAAGTATTCTCCCATCTTTTCAGATTTGAGAACCTTTTATCCTTCTGCCTAATTTGATTCTTCTCATTCGTTCTGCCATACATCGAAAATTTTCCAATGTATCAGAATTACACTTAAACTTATAAGTGTAACCATATTTACTAAACTTTAGTAAATCATGACGAATAGTCTTACAGATCTTTTGTGGTGGACTTGTTTGGTGCACAAGAATGTGTACTCGATCCCTTAGCCCTTCACTTGACTCACATATACATGTGAACAAGGAATTAGTCTTAATTTTCCAAAGTTGAGAGTTTTCATTCATCATACTGTACAACTTGTATGACTCCAAGTTTCTATCCAATTGAAAAATTGGCTGAAGCTTTCCTTATTTGGTAAACTTAGACAGTACCACAAATGAAAGAATCAAATTCATATTTTCAATATTGTTAGAAACATACAAGCATCAAGTTTTCAAAAATGCCATTGCAAGGAGATAGAAAATAAAGTATAACAAACTTTTATTTATTTATAAAATGCAGAAAAAGCTTTTACTTACAATGCAACTTTAAATGAAAACTATGCTATTACATGTTTCCTAGCATTCTATAATAAATCCTAAGAGTTGCTCAAGAATCCGATCTTCAATCAAGCGATAGAAATCCATCTTCGCGGTCAGATTCAGCATACTCTTTCTTTAAGTTTCCTTCACTTTTCCTTTGATTCTTAAAACATAAACATGTGACCCGGTCACGTCATATAATAAGAATCTCAGAATAGAAACTTAACCGAGTTAGATAGTGGACTTTACCTGAAGTAGAGTCAAACTTATTGACTTTACCATCCTTATGATCTTTTAGGTAAAATTGGAAGCTTCGCAACTAATGCCCCTTCCTCTGGCAAGAGAAACTTATGGACTCTTTGGAAATGGTACATAAGACTATCGCAGACTTGCCTTTCTCTTTACTGTTTGGTCAACCGAGTTGACTATGGTCAATCCCTATCCTTGGGAAGATAAGGCTTTTCTAGATATCCAATGTTTCCATTGTCAATGTCCATTGGGAAGTTGATCTCCTAATCGAATTTGCTTTACTAAAGCTCCAAATCATTTCTGATTCAGCAGTACCAAGCAAATAGATAAGATTATTAAGGGTCATGTCATAGTCTATTTCATAGTAGTCCTAAAGGTAACTTACTATGTGACGTAGAAAGTGATTGAACATCCAACTTTCTTAAGACTTTTACACCCAACTCTCCCAGCTTGTCAATATGTGACTTTATCTCCAAGATGTGAGCACACATAGACCTTTCTTGCCAATAGGGATAAAGTGACCTTGAACTTGTGGCTTAGGGAGAATTAATTGGGGAGGTGGAGGAAGTGAAGTTCCAAGAGATTTGGGAAGATCATAGATGTCTGAACTAGACATCTTTTGGGAGATATTCAAGATAGTTGATCTAAAGTCCTTAATATAACACCCAACATGAAATATTAAGGCTAGGACCCAACACAATATTTTATAACATAGAAGAGGGATGCCGTAATCCAAGCTATAGAATATTTGAAGGTAGGCGAACGACGATTCACCAATTTCCACCATGAAAACGAAATAATTTAATTAGGTTTTACTAGGATTTGAAACTCCTAGATCTTTTGAGATTCATTGAAGTGTTCAATGACATGTTTCAATCTCGAGTGTGCCCTTCAGGTTTTGTGACTGGGATGCCGAGTCCACTATGGAACTCGCCGAGTCCATGACTCAGAAACACAAACATCGAATTTTGTAGTTTAGTTTCAGACAATTAAGCAACAATTTAATGAAAACCAAGCTAGGCTCTGATACCACTGATGGGTTTTAGCCATAAGAACTTTCCTATGTGCGCATGCAAAACCCTAATGCTTGGATCTAGGCTTTCTAATTAAACATGCTTTGAATCCAAGACTTCTAACAACTATTTAGGTGTAATAACAATATTGAACCAGATCTAGAATCATACCTTTGAATTCCTTGTTGATCTTGTTGTCTTGGAGCTTCTAGAGTCACAATTGTCACTCCTCTAATGGCTTACAAACACCAACTAGCAAGGAGGATGATTTGGCAGAGAGGAGAGGGGAGGAAATCGGCCAGGGTTTTCTTACTTTAGATGAAATGCCGATTTCCCTTTGCCATAGGGTCTATTTATACTTGTAGACTCCTTAAGGTTTACAACCTAAACCCTAATTGGATAATCTTCTCTTAAGGCTATCTAAATCCATTCCTTATATAACCCCTTGGACGATTTGAAGCTATCCTTAGCTTCTAGAATCCGTCCAATGCATATCAATATGGATTTACAGTCTAAAGTTTAACTATCAAACAATTGACAGTTTATACCCTCTTATTTAATTAATCTCTTTAAGTCACCAAATTAATTCCAATTAATTTATGACTTATATTAATCAAATAACAATATATTATTCTATATATTATTCTCATAATATACTAATAATATTTACTCTCTCTTAATAAATCATCCTATCAAGTTGCTATGGTGATGGCAACCCAAAAGGACCATGCAAAACCGGGTCAAATACTTGCCTAATATAGTTGCAGCCTTAGACACTATTCCAACATTTAGATCATTGTCAAAGAGGGTTCCCAAATGAGGTAAACAGTGCAAATTGGTGGAATTCAATCACCCAAGGAGTTTATATTCTGTCGGCAGCGCAAGAAGGAGATATTAGGTCACCGATCCACAGGCTCATCGATAGAGTCATCTCCAAGAAAATTAACATGCGAGAAGATGATGAAAAGGTCCCAAACCTTGATTTCTTTTATTTGTGGAGCATCCTTACGCCAACATTTTTTGTAATATTCCATATTGTTTGGCAAAATATCTAGCGGAGGGGGGAGTCAAGGAAAGGAAGATCTCAAGGATTTGTAGGGGGGATGTTTGTGACCAAATTGGCGCGATCATATGGTATCTTTGAAAACGGGGCCAGAAATTTTCTTACCATGGTGAATGCAAAGCATTTTAGCTTTCTTCTTAACAACAGAGCTAGAATTGTTGATGATAATGGTGGAGGAAAATTTTCCATTCCCGGTGACAATGAGGTGATAGCACCAGAGGGACCGGGAAGACGAGTAAGGTCTCTACAAGTGCCCATGCATGAAGAACCGGCGTGATCCCGGTTGAAGATGAACTACCCATGGACCCGTACAACATATCCTTGAGAGAATACCAAGATGATATAGGCCACAGTTTAAATCACAGAAACATGACTTTGGAGTACATGATGGGTCACATGCAAATACCATGCAATGATTCTTTTCTCGACTAACCTCATATTCGAAGTTAGTAGGATCGTTGGACGTCGAGATAAGGTGGTGTGGGAGGAAGCGGAAACGGAGGGAGAGACGAGGATGATGAGTGATCATCCGTTTATTTATGTTTAAAGTCTGTTTTAGTCAATTTTATTTTTATTTGTTTGGTGTGTTTGTGTTTGAAAACTTGTAGTAATTAGGGATAATGTAGTAATTTTATGTTTGATGTTTGTTTTCCTTATTATTATGTGGTTTTATGTCTTTGATTTTGCTAAAATTAGGGTGAGAGTGATCTAATAGTTAAAAGCATGAGGGAATTAAAGTGAGGGGTCGAGTTGTTTACAAGAAGATTAGAAGATTTGAGTGATGCTTTGAGTCTGATGTTTATAATGGTTAAAAGAGAGTCTCGTCATTGAAGAAAATAAGGAGATGTATTACCCTAATACCCTCCTTGAACATAAAATCAAAACTGAAGAAGAAAGCAGAAATTGCCCAATCAGATCCGAAAACTCGTCGAGTGCACATCTAAAACTCTATGAGTTCCTAAGGACTTTCGCATTTTCTGTTGAGTCACGATCAAACACGACGAGTCTCCAAATACAACTCGGCGAGTTTCTCAGACTTTTATTTTCGAGTCTTCGGTTTAATTCCATTTGAGGCAAGCATTGGCTATATGCTTGAATTCCATTTTTCAAGTTTTCCAAGAAGCTTTTTCTTGAGTATTTAGAGTTGTCAACCACATGAGACGTTTGACACCCAAGGCGTGGATGAGATGTTCCCATGCCAACTTCAACTGATGATGGAGCTTAAAAAGATGAAATTTTACCTCGCAAATTCTATCCCAGGGGTGTCTGTTCTAGGGATGAGATTTAGAACCGGAATCGGACCGGAAACGGAACCGTTAGAACCGGAATATGTAAAACCGGTTCGGGTCTTGGGTTTAAAGAATGGCTTTATTTGGGTTCCAGGTAATCCAGGTTTCAGGTCCTTCGGGTCTCAGTAAATCAGGTTTTAGAACCGGAACCGTGTTAGGAACCGGAACGGGTTTTAGGAGTCGGAACCGGTTTCTATGTAAAGTTTAAAACATGCATATCTCATTTGTTTGAAGTCGGATTGGCATGAGTTTTTTTCTAAAGTGTAGTTTATAGTTTGTACATAATTTTAGAATATAATTTTCTCATATTTGGGTATATATTCATTGACTTATAGTCTCTCAAAGTCGGGATATCAAAGCTGGAAGTTTTATGTTTTTCTGCTTTTTTGTATTTTGTGATAGTTTTAAAACATGCATATCTCATTCGTTTGAAGTCGGATTGAAATGAGGTTTTTTCCAAAGTGTAGTTTACCGTTTGTACATAATTTTAGACTATAATTTTGTTATTTTTGAGTTTATATTAATTCACTTATATCCTCTCAAAGTCGGGATATCAAAGTTAGAAATTTTATATTTTTCAGCTTTCTTTGTATTCTGTGAAAGTTTTAAAACATGGATATCTAATTCATTTGAAGTCGGAATAACATGTGGTTTTTTTCCAAAGTGTAGGACAGAGTTTGTACATGATTTTAGACTATAATTCTGTCATTTTTGGTTTCATATTAATTGATTTATTATAACGCCCGTAGATCCGGGCTAGTCAACTTAGGGATAATAGATGTAGAAAATGACTTTTTGGCAAAAGATTATTTAGAATAAATAATCTTAACCAAGTTTTAGTACATGTTACAAGGTTTCCGTACATATAAAAAACGCCGAAATCCAAGTTATAACGAAGAAGTTATGGCACGTCGAATTTTTACGGCAAAACCGGCACGACCTTGGGAAGCGTAAAAAGTGAATTTACGATAGAAGACTTTTTAGCCTTAGTAGTCTAAACCAAATTTGTAGAATACGTTAAACTAAGAACATCGATAAAAAGAACGCCCAAATCTGGCTTCGTATGAAGAAGTTATGATTTTTCAAAGTTTCGGCTTAGCAGTATACAACCCGAAACTCGAATTTTAGTTCGAGCGGTTTTTGGCTTACGCGACCTAAATGAGAGTTGAAGATCTCATTAATAGGAACTCAACGGTAAAAAGATGGATGAAAACGGAGTTCGTATGAAGGAGTTACGAATTCTTCGCTTTCATTTAACAGTTTAAACGCCTCCTACTGTTAAATTTGAGATCGATCAAGAATTAGCCGACAGAGTCTAAACAAAAGTTGTAGATCTTGATTTTACCTATGCGTGGATATAAAGAACGTCGAAAACAGAGCTCGTATGCGAGAGTTATGATTTTTCTAAGTTCGAAGGCTGATACACGATAGGGGGTGACGTGGCACCACCAGAATTGGACACGTGGCACCACCAGAAGGCCACCACATGGACCAACTCGGCGAGTAGGTCCCCCTACTCAGCGAGTCCATCAGTCAGCACCCCTATAAATAGAGGTGACGGGTTCCCTCATTTCCTCACCCCTCAACCCTCCTCTTTCACTCTCTATACTCTCTCTCTCTCTAAGCTCCCTAACCCCCCTAAAAGCCTAGGTAAACCCCCTAGCACCCGAAGGAAGCCCCGAGGCTCCCGAAGCCCCTTGAAAAGAGCCTTCTGGCTCGGGAACGCTGCTCTAGCGAAGCCCGGTTTTCGAGAAAACCCGCTATAAGTGAGTTGTACCTATCCTATCTTTAGTATAGCTTATGTTACAATATAGTAATGTTATTAGGACCTTATAAGGAGTGTTTAGGCTATTATTATGGGTTATATAAGTATTGGTTAACGCTTATATAATAATAATAATAGCTAGGCTGTTAAATTAGTCTCTTCAAACGTTACACTAAACTCTAGTAGTAATGATACTAGGTTTCGTCAAGGGATAATTGTTTAAAGAGTAACGAAGTGCTGTCCGAGTGCCGACTCACCACCTTACCAGGTGAGTGCATAGTTACTTTCATCTTACACATATATATGAAGTATTTTATATAAATTACGTGCTATGTGTGCATATTATCTGAATACTTGCTATCTATGTTGGATGAACGTTTTATACATGTTTTCAATGATTTAAACTGTATATGTATTTTATATCTACAAAATGTGTTGGGTAAAACATGGGTAGATGTAATAGTTGTTGTGTGACAAAATAAAATAATGAGAGGCCTCATTATAGATGTTATTGATGATCCAGTCATCTAGCGGAGTATAGATGACAACCACGGACTATTCTAGACAGTCCAGTGGAACACTAGCAGACTCGCAACCTGTAGGTGTTTATTTGAACTGTGTGTTTATTCGAATTGTGTGCTCACCAAGTGTACTCCATCCCCCACATGGTTGCCTTTAGTACTTTCATTGCCAAGGAATCCCCTTAGCAGTAGTGTCCATCCCAATGATAGTCCTTAGACTAGGTCCCTTGTGTTAGATGTTTTAGGGACGTTATGTAAGGATATCGGGAATGGGTAATTGGGTTGACTGTTTGATGTTTAAAAAAAATAATTATATTATTGTGGGTTAAAACCCTATGTGCTCACCAGGTTTCCCAACCTGACCCACTCAGTTCATTTATATCACAGGTGACGATATGAAGTGACATTACACTGAGAGATTTAAAGAGATGTAGATCACTAGTGTAAATAATTGCAAGTTTTGTTTATGCTTATGTTTCTATATTAACGAAGACATCCAAAACGTTTTAAAATGAAATAAATACGTTTCTTCGAAAATGTTTTAATAACGTATTTATCATGTTTTTCTGGGAACAAATTCCGCATCATTTTTATTAAAAGAAGTACTCTGATTTTTATAAAGCATAAAGAAAATCGGTCTTTTCTGGCCGTGAAAATGGGGATGTCATATTTATACTGTCTCAAAGTCGGGATATCAAAGTTGCGATTTTTTTCGGCTTTATTTTTGTATTCTGTAAAATTTTCGAACATGCATACCTAATTTTTTTTAAATTCGAATTATCATGAGGTTTTTTAATACTAGTAGTTTAGTGTTTCTACATGATTTTAGACTATAATTTTCTCAAATTTGGTTTAATATTCAATGACTTACAATCCCCCAAAGTTGGGATATCAAAGCTGAAAATTTTCAAAGTTCAACCACTAAGTAATTACAAAAAAATTCCGGTTTATCCGGGTTTTTCGGTTCTAGACCCACTTTACCGGGTTCCGTCCGACCCACTTTGATATTTCCGAGTTTTCCTGTTCTAGACCCACTTTACCTGATACCTTACCCGAAACTTGTTCCTATATACCAGTCCGGTTTCTGGTCATACAAAATCTTTTTAAACGGTTCCCAGGTTTTTCGGGTCGGGGTTTGGACCCACTCTCATCCCCATGTACGGTAACATCCTACAACGGGTGATACATTATAGGGTAATGGTTAATGCACATGAAGAGTTTGCTGCATGGTGAATAAACTGAATCAATTTGAAACCAACTTAAATCATTAGCCTGCATCTTTATTTTTATATTCAAAATTTGAAACCAAATTACATCGTTATGCTGCATCTTTATTTTTATATTTAAAATGTATCTTTTATATTTGTTTTAATTAGGGGCGAGCATTTGGACCAGACCCGACCTAACCGGACTGGACCGACTCTTGGACCGGACCGGTTATGGTGATTATTATGGACCGTGGAATAGAACGGATGAGACTTACCGGGTCTAGGTCCAAGTCCGTGTCCAGGTCTAGGTTTTCTGGTTCTTGGACCCGTTTGGACCGATACAACTTTACATGTATACACTACAACTTGTTAAAACGCGTTATTGGGTTTGAGACAACTCGTTAAAACAAATATGTTATTGTATATGATACATTAAAACTCATTAAAATTAATGCTTTTTGGGGTTTGATACAGTATAACTCGTAAAAATAAATACATTCCATTTCTTGTACCCTTTGGACGGGTCAAACTTTGATTGTTTATACTTTATACCATTTGTTTGAAGGAGTGTAACTCATTGAATATAACGCCAAAAATAGCAAAATTAATAGTCTAAAATCATCTACAAACACAAAATTATACGTTGGGAAAACCCAAATGTCAATCTGACTTAAAACAAATGAGATATACTTGTTTAAAGAATTTCATAGAATACAAGAGTTTAAATTTCTTGTTGAAAAACTGAAATATTTTAGCTTTGATATCTCATCTTTGAAAGACGGTAACTCATCGAATATAACATCAAAAATAAAAAAAACTATAGTCTAAATCATCTACAAACTCTAAATTACACGTTGGAAAAAACCTCATGTCAATCCGATTTAAATGAATGAGATATGCTTGTTTAACGAATTTCATTTAAATTTCTTGCTAAAAAGTTGAAATATTTATGCTCTGATATTGCATCTTTGAAAGACTGTAACACCAAAAACAACAAAATTATAGTCTAAAATTATCTAGAAACTCTATATTACAGGTTGGAAAAAACCGCATGTCAATCCATCTTAAAACGAATAACATATGTTTGTTTAAAGAATTTCATAATATATAAAAGTTTAAATTTATTGATGAAAAGCAAAAATATTTCAACTTTGATATCTCATCTTTGAAGATATAAATCATCGAATATAACAACAAAGTTGTAGTCACAAATCATCTACAAACTCTAAATTACATGTTAGAAAAAACCGCATGTCATTCCGACTTAAAACAGATGAGATATGTTTGTTTAAAGAATTTCACAAAATACATTTTTTTGTTTAAAATAAGCCGGTCCAAAACCGGTGTTTACCTAGAACCGGCCGGACGGACCGTTAAAAAAATCCGAATCGGACCGGCTCAAATCCTAAAACGGAGAACCGGCCTGCGGTTCCAGTAAAACGGTCTGGTCCGGTCCGGTTCACCGGACCGATCCGGTCCACATGTCCAAATGCTCAATATGGTTTGAATTGTTTTTGACCTTCACGTGTGTGTGTCTACATATATATATATATATATATATATATATATATATATATATATATATATATATATATATATATATTACTTTTTGTTGGGTGTTAGAGTTGCATCTTATTGGGCTTTATGTTTTGTATACCCGGATTGGGCCTGTTCATCATTGATTTTTGATTAGGGTTAAGCTATTTATAGCGCATGCATATATAGTCTTAAAGATATAGTTTTTCATTAATTGCTGCATTGTAACCCTAAAAACCTCTACAGTTGAAGTTCTTAATCGAGCTCTTCTGTGGTGTTGAAGTTTAATCATTCGACATCAGTTCATTCACTCTTGTGTTCTTTACTTCATTATTATTGCTTTTCTACTTAGAATCTATCGATTTTACTAGATTTATATTCCAACAATTGGTATAAGAGTAGGAGACTGTCTATCTAATAAGCATTCCTTCTGTGTGAAGAATTCTTTAGGGTTTCCGCTTTTATCGAATATATAGATGTTGTCCTCTTCCTATCGATGGTGCATCTAGTATTTGACAAAACCCTAATCTCAAGATTACAAGTCTGATTCTAGCAGATTTAATAAAATAGCTCAAAATGTCTCACGACGACTCTCAAACCAATCCCATCAACATCTCCAACAGCATTGGATCCACCACTAGCATTCCCATTCTCTACACTCAAGACTATGAAGTTTGGGTGCATCACTTTGAAGACTACGTGGTGGGACCTAAAGATAATGGATACCTTATCTGGGAAGCAATTACATTGGGTCCATTTGTTCACTGTGGAACAAATAGGACTGTGAAGACTCAGAAGGAGTATAATCAGCTCTTGGTGGACGTCGAGAACATCCCTCAAGACGAAAGACAAGCTATTATGCAATGTGAAAGCCATGAGAAAGATCTGATTTGCCCTGCAATCCGACACTTTTCGTTTAGTTGGTTCATGCACCACTGCTAAAGAAATTTAGGATAGGTTGAAAGAACCCTATTAAACTGATGAAGATCAAGAGCACTCGATCCAAACTCTATTGCTCTCTGATTTCGGTGCCTTTGAACAAAAACCTGAAGAGAAACTCATTTAGACATTCGATCGTTTCAACCATCTGCTTAGCAAGATGATCAAGCATGGTATAGAAAGAAAGGTAATCGAACAAAAAGTTACATTCATGAATGGTCTAGGACCCGAATGGATGGCTGTAGTTTCAACCGTAAAGGATCATGAACACTTTAAAAACTATTCGTTGGCTAAACTGATCGGTATACTCAAATCACATGAAAGCGTAGTAACAAAGGAATCGAAGGTAGTTTCGGGTGTGGGATCATTGGCTCATGTTTCTAAAAGCAAGAATGTAGCAGACGAAGAGGAGGATTCAGACATGTCAAAATGCGATCTAACTAGTGAAGAATATGCTATGATGGTCACAAACCCAAAGAAGTTTGCTCAAAAGAAATTCCCTGTCAATAAGAACCGAAACTGGCAAGGAAGTTACAGCTCGGTGTAAGGTCCTTAAACGGATCTTACCAGTGATCAAATAAACAAACAATCGATTAAAACAAGAATAGGAGTAGAAACAAAATTAAAACAAACTTCACACGCTTCTATTACTAAAAAATGTCTAGTAGAACTTGTTTACAACAACTGTGAACTCTATGGCATCAACAACCTAATAATGACCTACAACTCCTCTATTTTTAGGGAACCACAACCGGAAACAGGGTTTACGGCCATAAACTCATACAAAACTGTAAACTGCACATTTACCTACTATTACACCAAAAAATACTCAAAAGAACTATTACAACTGAAAGCCTAGACCAAGCCATTAATTGAGCCCTTCAATCTCCCCCTTGGTTTGGTGCTAGCTTGGATTCAATCTTTGTCGACCACCATCACATATGACTGCCCCGTTGCTCTGTTCCACATTCGTTTATTGATGATGTCAGCAACCATAAACGTGTACTCTTTCGCAGCTGGCTCAAAAATATCCTCGACAGCCTTTATTTGATGATGAATCAGATGATGGATATCCCATTTCCTGAACTGGAACAAATCCCTCTGATCATATAGACGGATGTATTCATCTTTGAGTTTGATAACAGCAGAAGCTGTAGTCTCATCAAACACCCAATAAAGCATGGAGCTTAGGGATCCATCTTGATAACTTTGAAGAACCGGGATTTGCTTAACCTGATTGGTAGCAGGCCACATCACAACCTGAAGTGGATGACCAGTCTTGGGATCTATTATGTCTGGATAATGCTTGATGACAGACTCAACAGTCTTCATCGATGGAAAACCCTTTTTCACCTGGTCTTCCAAGAAGTGCTTGAATTGGGATGCCTTTGGATTATCCGAGGGATTCACAAAAGGAGCTTGAGATAACTCTGAGAGATCCACCCTAGTCCATGAATGGAAATCATGACAATCTTTGTAGAGTTCTGTGTTGCCACTCTTTCTTCTTACAATCCACATATTCAACATGTCATGAAATCCCAATGAAATAATTCCGGACCTATCACCATATGTAAGTCTAAAGCGTACTGCTTCAAGATCTGTAACGGTGATTTTTGGTTGATCCCCTGGCGCATTTTTGTGAGAACTCATCTTAAACAAGAGTTGTCCTTTCTCAAAAGCTTGAGCTTGTCTATCACGCGTAAGAGTCACAACATTAGGAGCTTGAGCAGGCTCCTCATCAAAACGATCTACAACTCAATATGTCTGAACAGTTGGCGTGGCAACGGGGTGAGCTTGAACATATAGGTTGATCCTGTAATCATCCGCGGATGTTTTGAATTTGTCACCAAGATCTTCTTCCAGCTTCTTCTTTAAATCAAAGTAACTGGAGGTAAGGAGATTAAAATGGGATTGAAGATCAGAAATTTTCTTGGTCTTTAACACTCGATCTTCCTAAAGATCACAGACTTGAGACTTCAGTTTAGCATTCTCATTCAACAAATAATTGACTTGAGTGTCATGTTCAATGTTCTTCTGATCCAGGACATTGATCTTCTTTTGAAGCTCATCGACTGACGGATTATCTGCTCCTTGGTGACTTTCTCGGAAAGAAATTCCTTTGGTGCGAGGAGAAGGCTCTGCACTTTGATTCTGAGCAAGATGCCTAGCAAGCCTTATAGAGGCAGCATCATGATCTTCCCAAGGACGAGAGAATCCCTGTGGAACTGAAGAACCACCAGCTTCGAATGTAGTAGAGGGGCCTACGGTAAAAGGTTCAGTTGACATAATGGGTGGAGTAGTGGTTGGAGTAGCTGTGAGGTCTTGAAGCAAATCAGAGACAAGAGTTCCCTGTCTCGAGTCACTTCTTCTCCTTTTTAACGGTGGTTGAGAGGTCAAGGTTGTTGTTTGATCACTTGAAAATGGCTCTGTTGTAGGTGCAACAACATCAAGGGGAGGAATCCCTGACACTGTCTCCATTGAAGTTGTAGCTTTAGCCACTGGTTTGGTAGTAGGAATTGTAGATTCAAGAACGTCATCAGAATCCCATATCTCCGTTGCTTGGTGAGCAACATCATCGAGATTGTCAAGTAACATGTTGAGATTGTCACTTGACAGAAAATATTCATTGCTCCCAAAATTGAAAGGGACTTCATCCTTGTCAAATCCGATAAGATCAAGATCTTCATATAGGTCAATTTCAGTTGCATTCTTCGAAGACCATTCATTATAGTCACTCTGAACTGCAACTGATGTAAAATCATGTTCCTCGGCAACAAAAGCCTTTTGACCAGCTGTTTCTTCTTTATCTCCCGGGTCTGAAACTGTGATAACATCTTTAGAAATCTCCCTTTTCGGAGAAATAGGCTCAGAAGATACTTTGTCCGACGATCCATGCGACTCAGAGCTTTCATTTAGTTCAACAAATTTGCCAAACTTCAACAGTGGATGTAATCCTTGAAAAATGACCTTGCCTTTGCGAATTTGCTTAATGAGCCCGACAGTGTGAGGACCCAAGGACTTAATGTCTAATGTTTCTCCCCCTTTAACCATGTCTGGAAATTGAGTGTCGATGAACAGGTGGACGAACCTGGGATACGTCAAGAAAGTATCCTTGGTTGTAGCATTTATATTCACCATAAACTCGTCCAAAATGAATCTTGAAAAGTTGAATTTTATTCCTGCTGCCAGAGAAGCAATGGCTCCGGTGTTTCATAAAGAAATCTCATCAACACCAGATCTCCTTCCAGAAATGCAGCTCATAAAGACATGAGCCAAAAACCTCCAATATGGTGGCAAAAGCTTTTTCACCGTGGGAGGAAATGTGCCTTCGTATCCCATCTTTTTAAGCACTTTCTGAGCGTCCTCAATTCCAATTTCAGTCGGAAAGTTAGGGTGGTCATCGATTAACAATGCTTCTCTAATAAATTGTTCATTGATCACAATCTTGCAGCCTTTTACTACAGCATCGACAGTGACTGCTCCATCATCATCTTTTCTCATTTTAGCGGTCTGCTAGAACTCCCTTATGATATTCTGATAAACCACAGGATTGACGGTAATAGCAGATGCTAAGCTGCATTCCCTTAGCCTATGAATCATTGATATGAACTCTCCGTGTACTGCAGGAGGATCTGCCAAGACAATGGCCAAGTTGTGCATGTCTACAAATTATAAATTTGTCATTTGATCTGCACTAAAACAGGCAAGGTAAGAAAGCAATTATATTTTAGCAATTAATGTTTCAATTTTATTTAATCAATTTAAATTTAGCCCAAAAGGAATAAATTATATTGACCAAAGTCAAGTTTACGGTCAACAAGTGTTTACGGTCAAACTAGAGTTTACGACCGTAAACCCATGGCCGTAACCTTTGGGCAGCAAACGAAGTTTATGGCGGTAAACTCCTTAGCCGTAAGCTTGGGCCGTAAACTCCGACAGATCAATTTTCGACGATTTTAGCCCCAAAACTCAACGATTTCGAGAAGCAAATACATATCCATGGTCGGAATCCTCTTACCTGTGAGATGAACCGATCGATTTCACAAAAAACGAATAAAAATTTGCGGGTAGAAGAGAGAAATGAGAGAGTTTGCGGCCAGAAAAAGGAAAAATGAGGAAAAGTAGGTTTCCGACTGTAAACTAGCGTTTATATACCCTCCTCACTTTTACCTGTCTTCCACACAGTGTAAGGCATAATCCAATTTCCATGTAATTTTCAAAAATAAAATTTTGAGGAATAAAAATAAATTTAAAATTAAAAAAATTAAAAAAATAATTTTGAGGAATAAAAATAAATATAAAATAAAAATAAAAATAAAATAAAATAAAATAAACAGACTAAATTTATCTCAGTAATTATTGAAAATAATTTTGTGGCACTAGGATCAAAGTTGTTAGACAGCCCTAATCCACTTGTCAGTACCTTTATTTCATGTCTTTGTGTGGTCGATCACCGGTATTGTGGTCCACTTAAACACGAAAAATTTGTGAAAATTTGGACAATCTAAGAATGACAAGATATTTTGAACACTTATTCTTAGATAAATTTCCTAGAGTCCATTTAGCTAACGACAACCCGGGATATTGTTGTCCACCTAAATTAAGCAACGAGATCTACAGACAATCTTCAAATATTCAATTTTAGTTGTATTAAAACATGTTTCCCGCTTCCTGATATGCTCCAGTAATCAAGGACTTCCAGAATGCTCCTTACATCGGGTGAGAAGACAATTATTGAGGGAAAAGATAGATTTAGAATGCATATGCTATACACCCAGGTCGGATCTCTTCCAATCACGCAAAGGGTGAAACATATGACTAACTGAAGTTATAGAGGGATTAAGAAGAAGAAGGATGCATATACTATGTACCAGTTCGGATTGTAAGTCATGCAAAGGAGACAGTATATGGCTAACAGATAGAAAGAATTGCATAGATAGAAGATGCAGAGAAATAGAGTTGCATATGTTACATTCTAGGTCGTATCTTTCGATCGCACAGAGGAGGCAACATATGACTAACAGACAGATAGAAAGAAAATAATCTTCTACAGACCTAATTTATCGGAATTCCCCAGTCATCCATCAATACCAGGATTAAGGATAAAATCCGCACATCGAGGAAGAGTTAATCCACAATTCCAGATACGAGTTCTTTTAAAGTGACCAGTAGACTGCATATATATCTCCCTGTTCAACCTATCCAAGCACCGTATTGTCAAGCTAAATGGATCTAACTAGGTTAATTTTGTCAAGTCTTGAGTTCCTTAAATTCAAATCTACCTAGTCAAGTCCATTTAAAAAAAAATTGTGCCTACCAGCGCATCGAACACAAAGCGTAGACACTTCAGCTTTGGTACGTTACACATATTTAGATTGCCCGTTATCACTTGGTAATATCACTTCCCATCACAACACCTACAAACAAAACTATTTGCAACATAATTTTTTAATTTTCTGAATTTTGTTTATTGTTTTTGGATTTTTGATTTTTATTGTTTTTGGATTTTTGTTTATTTCTCCTCCTAAATTTGTGCATGGGTGAGAATGAAATAAAAATGAAATAAAAACGCGCAAATTTAAACTAACCTAAAACGAAAATTAATCCTCAAAACGAATCATTTTCAAAAAGCCCACAAGCACATTGAATCGAGCTTTGTTAAAAGGGTTTGTGAACAGATCCGCCACATTATTAGCAGTGGGAACCTGTTATAGTTGGATGAGCGAACGCTGATAACAATCTCTAATAAAATGAATTTTGATATCAATGTGCTTGGTTTTGGAATGTTAGACAAGATTTTTAGCAATTTGAATTGCGGTCTCATTATCACAGTAAATGGGGGTTTCTAAATAATTTAAACTGTAATTCAACAGCTGATGTTGGATCCAGATAACTTGAGAGCAACAAGAAGATGCAGCAACATATTCCCCTTCTGTTGTTGAGGTTGAGACAGTGTGTTGTTTCTTGCACTGCCACGACACTAGCCTGTCACCAAGGTATTGACACCCTCCTGAAGTAAATTCCTGTCAAGTTCACAACCTCCATAATTACTGTCAGCAAAGGCATATAAATAAAATTCAGTATTCTTCGGATACTAAAGACCCAATTTTGGACTGCCTTTGATATACCGAAAAATTCTTTTGACAGCAATAAGATGTGAAAGTTTAGGATTAGCCTGATAACGTACACATTGACAAACTGCAAACATGATGTCTGGACGGCTTGCAGTAAGATACATCAACGATCCAATCATTGATCTGTAGTGATTCTGATCTACGGATTCACCATCTGTATCTGGAGTCTGCAGGGGTCTTTCGGCCATCGGCGTTGATGCAGGTTTTGCGTCTTGAAACCCAAACTTTGTCAAGAATATCCTCCATATACTTAGCTTGATGGAGCAGGATTCCGGCTGAATTTTGTTTGACCTGAAGCCTCAAAAACATGGTCATTTCTCCCAACGAACTCATCTCAAATCTCTTTTTCATTACACCATCAAACTCCTTGCAAAGTTGCGGACTGGTCGACCCGAAGATAATGTCGTCAATGTAGATCTGGACTAGAATCTGATCATTATCCACATGCTTGATGAATAAAGTTTGATCGATAGTACATCGAGAGTAACCATGCTCGAGCAAATGCTTTGTGAGAGTCACATACCACGCTCGAGGAGCTTGATGTAACCCATATAACGCCTTGTCTAACTTGTAGAAATCATTAGGAAATTTCAAGTTAATGAACCCAGGGGGTTGATCAACATAGATCTCTTCCTTCACCTTGCCATACAAGAAAGCTGTCTTGACATCCATCTGATAACCAGTGAAGTTCATGTAAGAAGCATATGCAAGGAAGATACGGATAGCGTCCAAGCGAGCCACTGGAGCATAAACTTCAGTATAATCAAGACCCTCGACTTGTCAAAACCCGCGAACCACTAATCTCGCTTTATTACGCATTATAAGTCCTGAATCATCTTGCTTGTTTCGATAGATCTAGCGTGTGTCAAGAGACTTTTTTCCCTGTGGTAAGTCAACCAATTTCCAAACCCCAAGCTTTTAAAACTGATTCAGCTCTTCATGCATGGCATCTAGCCAGATGGGCTCATTCAAAGCCATTTCAATGCTCTTAGGCTCTATTTGAGAGATAAAGAAAGAATAGAGACATGTATTAACATCTCCGTCGCCCAGCTGACTAATGACATTTTTGATCGGATGATCGCATTGAATTCTTGAGGGTATCTCCTGGTTGATATCATTGGGTGAAACGGGAAGATTGTGGATATTGAAAGCTCCATCATTTGCTGATTGTTCAACATTCTATGAATCTGCTACAAAATCATTTGCAATTTCTTCAGGAAAGAGTAGTTCCATAAAAGTTGGAGTTACAGCGAAAGCATCTCTAGCATGACTTCTCTTTCAACCGGGGTAAGAGGTGTAGCATCAGTATCAGCATTAGGGGTATCATTTTGAACTGAATATTTTGGACTATCAAGTGGAACAGATAACTCCCCCTTAAATGGTGAAGAGGATATTGTTGGGGATCTGTACACAACTTCTTCGTCTTCTTCTTCAGATACAATCTTTGAACCAGAGGAAGATCCAGATGAACTATCCGAAGAGACATTTATGGACTTGAAGAGAGATGTGTAATCAAATAACCAATCCGGACTCACTCGAGCATCTGTTTCATTTTCCTCCAACCAGCGCACATCATAAGATTCCACAATTTTCTTCGTCTTCTTGTTGTAGACCCTATATACGGTGTGTGCGGCATACCCTATGATATAACAATCATCGGCTTTGGCATTAAGCTTTGGGTTGGACTTCAGGAGAAGAAGGGTGCAAGGGCAGCCAAATACACAGAAATGACTGATAGAAGGCTTGTGACCATATAGAATCTCATACGACATCTTCATTTGATCTTTGTTGATCAATACAAGATTCTGAACGTAGCAGGCATCGTTAATCGCTTCAGCCCAAAAGAAAACGGGTAACTTGGAGTCACACAACATCGTCCTTGCAGCGTCTTTTAAAGTTCTATTTCTCCTTTCAGCAACACCATTTTGTTGAGGTGTGTGAGCAGAGCTATATTGACGCATGATCCCCTTTTCTGTGCAAAAATGATCAAGAATAGAGTTTTTTAATTATGTCCCATTGTCAGTGCGTAGCGCCTTCACCCGATTGTTGGTTTGGTTCTCAATCAACACAATGAATTTCTCTATCAGATTAGCAACCCCAGCTTTGTTGGATAAGAAGACAACCCACGTAAAACGAGAGAAGTCATCAATCACAACCAGACAGTATGAATTTTTTTTAATGCTGAGGACGTTGACTAGACCAAATAAATCCATATGCAGCAATTGGAGCACCTGACTGATTGAGTTAACCTGTTTTGGTAGGTGTGGTTTTCTATGATGTTTTCCTTATGCACATGACACACACTTTTCAAAAGTTATAAAATCTTTGACAGGAAAACCATAGACCATCTCATTCTTCGCAAGACGATTCAAGTTTCTAGCATTAGGATGACCGAGTCGTCAGTGCCACAACATTGCATTCTATTCTGAAACCTTTGAAAAGAGGCAAGTGATTTGTTTGTTCGGGAATGTTGCTATTCATATCAATAATGTAAGCATTTCCATCCCTCTTAGATTTGACAAGAATCCATTCTTCAAGGATGATAATGCCTGACTTGAGAATCATACACTCTTTGTTAGTGAAGTGTGTAGAATAGCTTTTGTCGCATATTTGAGACACACTCAAAAAAATATGCTTTAACTCGGGAGCAAAGTTGACATTCTCGAAATTTAACACTCCATTAGTAACGGTTCCCCTCTGCATGATATTGCCATCTTCTTCGGCAGCAAAAGAGACGTATCCCCCATTAAAGGATTGAATGTTGCTCAATTGGGAGATGTCTCATGTCATATGCCGGGAGCAGCCGCTGTCGATGTACCAAGGTCTAACAACATTCCTCCACAATTGTCCCTACAAGATGAGCGGGCTTATTTAGATTTGGGAACCCAGGTCATCACTTTCCAGGGTTGACCCTTCACTTTCTTAGATATATGATTGTTTACAATCTTTTTAGAGGATGCTGATGATTGACAGGAAGTTATTTTGGGCATCCATTTATAATTGGGTTTCTTAACAGTTATAGGAGATTTTGAAATATGTTTCTTATCTGTTTGCATTGAGCACCTGGGTTTTCTACCAGAAGTGGTTGAAGACCCAGAACTACTCCTTGACGAAACCGTTCTTGGTGGAGCCTTGTTCGGTTTTGGCAAACAATTGGTGACTTTGTCATGAAAAATCTTCTTATTCTTTTGAAAACCTTCCCTTTTTCAACTTCGATCATCCTTCCAATCATCATTCTGAAAATGAGTTCTTGAGGACTTTCTAATTAAAGACTGTCCTCTAGATTCATTCTCTCCTCTTGGTGACATATAATGTACAAAGATCCTAGTTTGACAATTTCTAACTATATGACCACCGACACCAAAATTAAAACAAATCTGTTTGTTATTATTTAAATTTGTACAATTTTTCTCAGTTTTATTTTCTTTACTGATACCCTTACTTTTCCCACAAGAACATGAATAAGAAGCAGGTTGTGAGATAAGTGAGGGTGCATCAGATGATATGACCTGTGGAGTTGGTATATTTTTGATTAGAAGCATCACAAACAGTAGGATTATCAACCAACTCATCAAACACTTCAAAAAAGTTTAAATCAAAAGAAACAGATGCAGAAGTATCACGAAAAACATTGTCACTTTGAACATCAGAAACAAAAAAAAAATCTTTATTGGAAACCAAAACTTCAGGTTCAAACTCAGGTTTGTTATCAGAAACAAATCCTTGAACTTCGTGCTTTGACTGATCTAAGGATTGATATGTCGGGGAAGTAAAAATGTTAGTACTTTCAACATTAATAAATCCTCTCGAAACAAAACCAGAAGGCTTGCCATAAACCATAAATGGTTCGTTAGCAATCTCCTCCTTGGACAAAGGTTGATACTTATATGTGTGGTTAAAGGGAGGTGGCACTTTATCATATCCTAGACCTTTTTGCTGGTTATTTTTGGATTGTAAACAATGATCTATCATATTTACAACTACTTCGCTTGACACATCAAATTTCTTAAAATCAAAATCAGTAGTTTCAACATTCTGTCTCTTAATATAGTCATAGTTTTCACATTCTGTCTCTTAATATAGTCATAGTTTTCACATTTATTACTGTAGTCCTCCTGAAGTTTCCTAAATTCCTTTATATTTGTCTCTAATTGGGCTTTTAAGGGTTTCTGTCCTTTTCTAAGTTGATAGCCCTCATATCTAAGGTCCTCTACTTCTCTACGTAAAGAATCTATTTCATCACGAAGAATTTTAACATAATCAACACAAGCCTGAGAACTGGAAGGCAGACTTACCTCTTTTTTCTTCGGTTCAGAAGTAGAAGATACAATCAGCGCAAACTGCAGCTTCATCACTTTATCTTCAGCTACAACACTCTCTACGGAAGCTTCATCACTAACTTGGGCCAAATGAGCATTTTCAGGTCTTTATATATTCAAGGCCTGAGTCTAGTCCTCCCAGTCAAAAGACTGAGTAGTATAGCCGTTTCATTATTGACCTGAGCACCTCCCTTGTTGTTTCCGACCGCAACCATCGTCCTTTTGTTGTTCAACCTTCTATCTGGCTTTGGGCACTCACGAGCAAAATGACCCGGCTCGTGACAGTTAAAGCACCTCAACTTCCCCTTGCTGAACCCCACCTTTTTATCAACGCTCATCCCCCAATTATTATTTCCTGTCTTGTTAGCAAACTGCTTCGCCCTAAACACTGCCATGGCAATTTTCCTTGTAATATCCATTTCTTCCACATCTTCTGGATGGATCTGATCCAGATCAACAAATGAAAATTGTGGTGGAAGATCTCCAGCTACAAGAGCATGATAGCGCTTAACAAGTCTTGTGGAGAAAGCTATATTTTCATCACTCTCGTTGGAATTTGAGGAAGAAGCTACATTTGAGGAAGGAGCAATTTTTGGAACAACATACGATTGATTCTGAGAGCAAGGCATGGATAATGTAGCAGGAAGTGAAGTTGCTGGTTGACTTTGAGCTTGTTGAGTAGCAAAAGGTTGACATGGAGAGGGAAAGGTGAAAGATGAAAGAGCATTGTTGGAGGAGATCCCAAGATTTGCAGTTGAATATGAATTCACATGGTTAATTTCTCGTTGTTTATCATCAATATCTCAAGCCTTGATGATCGCCATTGTTTCAGCGAGTGTGATACGATTCAGATCCATGGTCTTCTTGATAACAACGACATTCATGTACCATGACTTTGGAAGAGCATTCAGTAGCTTCTTGTTTATTTCGGACTTGGTCAAGAAGATCCCAGCTATATTCATCTCAGTGGTGAGAGTTGAGAATCGTTGAATTTTTGGCGCAGCATGTCCTGGCGACTCTCAATCATGTCTTCATTCCCTTCATATACCTCAATTAAGGCTTCCCACAAAGCCTTAGTTGAAGTATATTCTCTAAAACCTTGAGATATATCCAGAGACATGGCCATTGTCAGAGTGGCCAAAGCCCGTTCCTGCTCCTCACCCTTCTCAAAATCTTTATCTATGTAATTCTCAATAGCTTTATCAGTAACTTGTCCTGCAACAGTAGTGGTGATTTGGAAAGTACCCTTAATGATGCTTCTCCAGACCTTGAATTCTTTCATTTTAATGTACTTTTCAATCCAGTATTTCCATTCAGGACAACCATCTGCAGATAGGAGTCTTGGAATGCGAGTAGTTGTGCCCATGACAGAGTCTAGCTCATGGTGATGTGTTTGACTTTGAGAATCCATTGATTATTAAGTTTTAAAGCAAAGATTTTTTTAAAAAAAATTATCAAAATGGAGTTTCCGGTCAACACTCGAGTTTACGGTCAAAGAAGGGTTTGCAGCCGTGAACTCTGTTTACGGTCGGGAGTTTACGGTCCATGTGATTATGGTTTCTGATAACGGTTTTTGAAGCTAAGCTTGCGGTTATTGAAGATGCTTGATTTATGGTCTAAGAAAAAGGTTTACGGTCCAAGAATACTCTTGAGCTTGCGGCCGTAAACTAGGTTTACTACCGTAAACTCTTGGCAGTAAACTTCCAGAGGATTACGAAAACATGTTTTTGGCTTAGATTCAATCCCTTTTTGTAGTAAAACCACCAATCCCGATCTCAAACGGTGATGAGTATGGTCGAAAACTCAATTGCAAGATGCTTTGACACTGGTTTTGCTTTGATACCAATTACAAGGTCCTTAAACGGATCTTACCAGTGATCAAATAAGAAAACAATCGATTAAAACAAGAATAGGAGTAGAAACAGAATTAAAACAAGCTTGCACACACTTCTATTACTGAGAAACGTCTGGTACAACTTGTTTACAACAACCGTGAACTCTATGGCATCAATGGCATCCACAACCTAATAATGACCTACAACTCCTCTATTTATAGGGAACCACAATCGGAAACAGGGTTTACGGCCGTAAACTCATACAAAATGGTAAACTGCACATTTACTTACTATTACACCAAAAAAATACTCAAAAGAACTATTACAACTGAAAGCCTAGACCAAACAACTAATTGAGCCCTTCACTCAGAGAAGGTGAAGGAAGAAACAAAGAATACTTCTCAAAAGGACGATGAAAAGAAAGAAAGCAAACTTTTAGGAGACTCTGGGTACGATTGCAACTATTGTCATGGCAAGAACCACTTTGCCAAGGATTGTATGCTAAGGAAGATGGCTGAGAAAAGGGATGGTGAAGATGACGAAGTTTATTACATCCGAAAGCCTAAGGAGATAAAGAAAAAAAGGAAACTACTAGTTCTATGAACGCCTTGATTGTGTAGGAAAATGCTGAGGAAGATGTGTTCAGGGGTGTAGAAGTCTGGTCTACAGACTCTGAGGATGAAGAGGTTAGAAAACCCATGCATGGAAGAGCTTATGTGGCGAAAGAAGTTGTTGCTGAGTCGGTGGGGAAATGCTTGATGGTAACTGCTAGTGTCACAACTAGCACTATTGGCTAGGAAATTTCGTCCTCAGGTAAGTAAGGACTATTGTGAGATTGTGCTAACACTCTTAAGTGTTCAAAATGAGCTCCTAAGGAGCCATAAAGTGTTAGAATGCAAATCTCTCCAAGTGTAGTGAATCTCTCCCAAATCTCTCCAAGCGTGTGAAATCTCTCACAAATCTCTCCAAGTATAGTAAACCTCTCCCAAATCTCCCTAAGTATGTGAAATATCTCCAAGAATAGTGAATCTCTACCAAATCTCCCTAAGTATGTGAAATCTCTCCAAGAATAGTGAATCTCTCCCAAATCTCCCTATTATGCGAAATCTCTCCAAGAATAGTGAATCTCTCCCAAATCTCCCTAAGTATGCGAAATCTCTCCAAGCATAGTGAATCTCTCCCAAATCTCCTAAAATACCTTCCTTAGTCGAAAACAACTCAAAAACCAAAAGAGGAAACACCAAAAGGACCCTCTTGGTCCAGAACCTCTTGGTCTGGAAGCCTCTTTGTCCGGAATGCCTCCTAAGGAACCAAGAGGACTCACACTTCGGAAGCCTCTCATCCGGACCGCCCATTCCAGAATCTCGCAGCTCCAGAAGCCTCTTGCCCCGCATCGCCTCGCTTCGGAAACCGTTGGTCGGACCGGACCGCTGATTCGCGCTTGACTCCGGATCCGAGAAGAACACTCCGGAAAGGTGAGACGTTTCGGACCGCATCTGTTGACTCTGAATCTTGCTGAATGGCTCCGGAACTTCCTTGTATCAACTTCGGACCCTCGCAGACCTAACCCTCCATTCCACTTCCTTGTATCAACTTCGGACCCTCGCAGACCTAACCCTCCAATCCAGATTTTAATTCAGGGCTTCGGAATTCACATAAGGGCTCCGGATTTCACCTTTTAGCTTCGGATTTTGGACTATTTCGGACATTCTCTTCATTTCGGGGTATTTTGAGGTCGGGAATCCCCCCAAACTCGTGTTTTTCTTAGCTAAGACCCCTAAAACCTTTATTTTATGCCAAATTTAATTATTTAAATTATATTTACATAAAATAAAAACTTTAGGATTTAGGAAAACCTTATCCTAAATCAAGAAGAGGACAAGGAAGTTGACTTTGTGATTTGATGAAATCCCTCCTTTCCCATGCAAATCACGGTATTCCATGCTTTACCCACCAAATATCCATTCATGGACCTCCAGATCCCCATGCATCAAAGATTCCTTTCCCTTTTTCCTTATACTCCAAAGCAACGACAGTGAGGGAGTTTAGACTCCACTTTCCCTCTCTCACTCCCCATTTTTCTCTCAAAGCTCATATTCAAGGCAAGATCAAGGATCTTGCTGGAAGGAATAATATTCTCAATTTCTCCCTAGAGTTGAAAGGTAAATTCCTCCACTCATCCAATATTTTATAATAATTCAAGATGAATCCATATTATTTTATTCATAATAATATGTGATGATCATCCTTAGGAAAACATCCTTCCCCGAAAAATTCTTCATCTCAGCCAAAGTTCAAGCTTGAGATCTTCACTCCCTATCTCCAATCAACTCCTCAACTAACTCAAGGTGAGCCTCATACCCCACATTTTCAATATTTTAATATTTTTTTTTTGGGGGGGGGGGGGAGTACAAGTCAAATATTGCCTAAATACTTAAATAATTTCATGTATACGTATGTTTGTATGTGTGTGTGAAATATTATTAGATTAATATTCCAGTAATATACTCTTGGAGGTAGGATTTCTCAATTTCATAAAGAACAAAGAATACTTTGAACAAAAGAGCCTCCTAACTATTGAGTGTGTCCAACTAATCCCCTTTATCTGTGCTGCCATGTTTAAAGATAAAAAGTTATAAAAGGGATCTTACTAATTGGACACCATTTCTAGTGATTTTTCGAAAATTGAGACTTTGTAACTATTTTGCAAACTATCAGGGAGTATTTTATAATTCTTCAACATAAAAGTTTGCGTCAAGAAAATATACAAATAGAGCCTTTATGACAGAAACACTTGCATGTCATAAGTTGCTGTCATAAAACTTCCAAGAAACATAAGTAATGTTTTATATGTCATAAAACAAAAAAATGCGTGTCATAACCGGCAGTTATAAATTTATATAAATTATAACTTGACACTTTTTCTCTTGACTAAAATGACTTATTTTTCAATAAACGAAAAGGAACGAACACGAGCACCTAGTTAACGAGCACAATCAAGGATATGGAACGAGAACGATATTTATATTCAATAAGTACGTATTTAATTAATTATCTAACAAATAATGAATCTCTAACGACTGCTCAAAAGGTTATTAATATTCTTATCAGACAAATCTCAAAAGTACCTAAATATAAAAATATTAGTGTACGTCTAAGTCCTGTAAGGAGTTATAGCCAGAGTCTCCTGGAGGGAGAGCGGGAATTTGTGTATAGATCTATACGGGGTTGACACCCCACACCTTCGTTGTTCGCTATAGCTAGAAAAGCCAGTCTAGGGTGACAAATGTCTTTTCCAAACCGAGGGCGCTTGAGAAATGCCAAAACAGGCACTCTATCATGATTAGTATGGTTATAACGACTCACTAGAATATGTTATATTATCTAGAAATTTATGTAAGGAAAACCTCATAATTAAAACTTGGCACGTTGTGTTGACTGTCCTATACTTGATAGGTGATGGTCCGCATTTGTTGCGTTGACTGTCCTCACTTTTCACTGTATAAAATGTCCACAATTGCCATGATTCTTTCTCCTAACGAGCATAGAGTCTAAATACTGCTATTTTACAAAGTAAAAAGCATAAGACTCTATGGAAAACGATTTTCTATGATTTCGATAACGACAAACTAGAACCTACGAATATTTTATAGCAGAAAATATAGGATTTTCTGGGGAAAAACGATTTTATACGATTTTGATAACGGTAAACTAGAACTAACGATTATTTTATAGCAGAAAATATAGGATTTTCTTGGGAAAAACGATTTTACACGCTTTTGATAACGGTAAACTAGAACTTACGATTATTTTATAGCAGAAAATATAGGATTTTCTGGAGAAAACGATTTTATATGATTTCGATAATGATAAAGCAGAACACACACACTAAATTTTACTCGATAAGAGGAACAAGATTCTCAACCATATTTCCTTGTTGAAAATAAGGGATTTTTCTTGAAAAGGTTGATTGTTACTATTCAAACGAATTATTACTCTGACACAGCTCGCTTTTACAAATCACACTACTTTTCAAATCACTCCTTATGAGGATGAATAAAAGTAATGATATGCACACATATATCCACGATTTTCAAGGAAAGACTTCAAACGATTTCATAGAAAATATCTGATTTTCTGAAAGTAAAACGAGAACGATTCTAAACAAGTGTAAACGGTTTTATACGAAAATCCTTATGAACTCACCAAATTTTTAGTTGACGCTTTTCAAAACGATTTGTATTCTCAGGGATCTAGTAAGCAGCTAACTAGGGACACTAATGCAAGATGTTTAGCTGTAGTTTGAAGTTTTCTACTTATGCAACTATTGTGTAACTCGAAGAACAAATACAATATGTAAACTATGTAAGTTTGCTATATCAATGTATGATGTTTGGATTACTTTGTATCATGTATATTCAATTGTTATGATACTGCACAATGAAGTCACCCGCCTCCGGACGTTTTCGCCGTCTGGTCCGGGGGTGTGACAGATTGGTATCAGAGCATTGTTTATAGTGAACTGGTATATCTAGCCATACAAGATATACAAATATAAATACAATGGGGCTAAAACAAACTCTGCCTGAAAGTATACTTTAAAAAGACAAGTATTCTATAAAAGTATACAACATTACTAACCTAGTATCATAACGAGAAGAAACCGAAAGTAACTAAAGGTTGAACACCACAGTTATACCTATGCAGTTATGTAATCATATCTGGTATCAATATAGCCTGATCAACTATATTTATTTGAGATATGACCAACATGTGCTTGGGAGTGATGGTGGCGTTGCAACAAACCTAAAACCTAACAAATATGCGCACAAGATAATACTAGAATTCGAACATCAGGTTTAAAATACTATAGGAGAATTTTAGGATACTATGAATCCCTCACACCTAAACTACCCCTGTGTATATTGATTCGCGACCCTTGCACAAACAACGTAATTGAAATTCCTCACCCAAACCTCTACAAACCTATCATGATGATTTACAGATGGCGCAAGGAGAGACCAAAAGAAGCCCAAGAAGAAAATCTAGAAATAGATCCTAAAGGATACCCAGAGATGAATTGTGAAGGTGGGAATTCCGATTAAGAACCCAACAAGGATAAAAGCGCCAAGGAAACCCTTGATAAGCTCTGCCCAACTGAGAGTAAACCCAAGAGCCTTTCACCTCTTTCTTCCCAGATACGTAAACGCCCTATATAGGTACTCCAAGAATAGCCATACCTAAAAACAAAAAAATACCCATAAAAAAAACAAGTTGAGAAATTGGCTCCCCTCCAATTTAGAGCGTATCTCCATAAAAGACAATCTGATCCACAATCGACGCGCACCGAACTCCGATAGCTGACACCCTCACAAATCAAATGCCCGTTTGGGTCACGAGTAACCCGAATTAACTCCCATCTTCAAACCCTCCTTCATGGAGTAATGGGGACCATAAGCAAAACCCAGTGTGCATCAGTGTAAATCCGATCACCCACAAGCAACAAGAACGCCATTCCAAATGCCTTACAAAACCTACAAATAGGACCAGAAAACTATATAGACCATGTACACTCCTAAAAAGAGGAAATGGTCATTTGGAAACCACAACTCATAGCAATCAAGGCTAGGAGATCCTTAGCTGCGTAAGGGACACAAAAAGGGCACTCAAAATATAAGTGGAATGGCCAAGCACTTTGTGCGCCAAAAGAGGATCACCACACTACTCACCTTAGGTCCATAATGCCCTCAATCGCAACCAGTAGTAGTAAAACAAGGGGAGTACATCCTCCTAGAATCCATACAACCGAATCCGTTAACCATATTGCTAGCTATGTGCCATGTGGACGGACTTTACGTCAGACAATACATGTTTCCACTTTCTACCACAACTACATCATAGGGATGTAGGTTGAACCGATTAACACCGGTACGTTAATATTATGCAAGAAAATTCACCTGGAACTAACTATGAGTACTTACAAGCTTACTTATCGTGTGCAACTGAGTTATGTTTTCTCATGAAGGTAATCAGTACCCCGACCATGCACCAGTCTTACGAATAGACTCCGCCACTTTCCAAGCCACTGTAGCAGCGGCTGTGACAGCCGTCATGGCATACTTTAATACCAACGACACGAACGAAAATAGAAACAATATCGAGAAATCCAATCGTAGCACCAACCAGCAAACCAACGAAAAACAACTCGCCAATGCACCCTAAAACCTAAACCTAAGCTCAAGAAACGAAAGTTCGGGAACGAAGAAGGAGATAGTCCGACTCAAAGGCTTACTAAAAGGAAACAGGCGGGATCAGTCCCTACCCATAATAACCCTTCTCCTCCCCCATCAAGACAATCATACCTTGGGGACAATCCACCCTGCAACAAGTGCAATTACCACCATTGGGGAGCCTATCAGACATTCTATGGCAAAATGAGCAACAAGATGGGACACATCTCTCGCTACTGTAGGGCTCCGACCCCATGCGTCACCCCAATTCCGAACCCAGAAGTAAGTCAAGTTTGTCACCAGTGCGGTGCAACAGGACATTTCAAGAGAGATGACTGACGAGGGAGTTGGCAACTAGACAGAAAGAGACGACAAGAAACCCTACCGAAATTCTTAGTACGTTTCAAACAATAAACTCTATGTAACGAATATCCATAGAAAGGCCTTGCAAATTGAAAAACATAATAAAAAACTATTTCCTCTTTTGAGCCAATCTGTAAATCATGGAAAAGCTTGAGAATCCTCACTAATGGACCATCATGGCTCCATATGAACGTTAGCATCATATATAGTCAGGATTCCGTAAACTAAGAATGTGCGATCCTGCACCGTTTTCATGTCCCTAGTTTGAATGTTGATTGGGAAAGAACCCCACAATCAACAACCCTTTTACAATACTAAGTATATGCGGTTAGGTCACATCCATCTATAGTGGAAGGACCTGGCAGAATTCAGATTATGAATTCCATTGCCTTATAACAGCACCCTCGTGTCGCCAAGAACACTAACTAGCATAAACGAGATCGACTCAATGGTAACAAGAAAAACGAAAATAGCAATGATAAGAACCTGAACACTATAACTCATAACAAGCATAAACGAGATAGACTCAATGGTAACAATGAAAACAAAACTAGCAACGATAAGAACACGAATACTAGAACTCATAACAAGTAGAAACGAGATAGAATCAATGTTAACAACGAAAACGAAACTAGAAACGATAAGAACATGAAAATAGAATACCCTATCATTTCTAGCAACCACTGCTCTTCGAAAACAAAACTAGCAACGAGAAGAACAACTCGGCGAGTCTGTTGAAGATTGCCATGGACTTGGCGAGTCTGTTCTTGGACTCGACGAGTCAGGTCGTAGAACCCCAACTTCTTTTGGTTAAGGCCTTAGATTAGTGAGTCGGTTGGCGACTCTGTGAGTTAGACAGGATGGGACTCAAAGATCGTTGGACTCGACGAGTCTTGGGGTGAATCGGCGAGTTAAGTCGTGCTAAGAGAGTTTACTGAGTATGAGAACTCGGCGAGTCAACGGGATGACTCGACGAGTAGAGTCAATCAGGAAGGTTGACTTTGGCCAGGACTTCGACTTTGACCTGTTTGACCTTCAGGGGGTTATGGTATTTTGGTAATTTATGTCGATCGGTCATTGATGGCTTTAGGTGTTGGAGTTGGAGGTAGTGCTTCGGGATCTAGCTTTCGTGGTTCGATTCAGCAGATTCAAGTGAGTTAACCTCATTATATCGACAGGGTCTACGGCAGCAAGGTCGGCCCTTTATCGGATGGAAATCCGAGTATTGTTTTCTATGCTATTGATTTGCAAGATCTGCATCCTGGTATTTAGGATGTTGTTTTGTTAGTAACCTGGTTATGGTCGGTAGCCCGGTATATAGGGTAATGTTATGCTAGTGACCGGTTAGGTCGGAATCCTAGTTATGATGATGATATGCTATGTGATATGTTAGACTGTTTGTCTGGTTAAGGATTGTTATGTGATTAACTATTTTATGTGCACATGGTTGTTTGACTGGGGTTGCGTTGAGGCGAGTCCTACTTTGTGCTGTAGGCCAACATACCCAGGGTAGACTGGATATTTCGAAGGCCCAGCGAGCGGTCCGGATAGGATGAAGGCCCCAAGAGGGCGGACCAGACATGCCGAGGCTTGGAGAGTGGACCAGGCCGACTGAAGGCCCGGTGCGGGCTGACCAGTCATACTGGAGACTCAGAGAGTGGACCAGGTGAATTGAAGGCCCGGTGCGGGCGGACCAATCACACTGTAGACTCAATGTGCATGGCTAGAATCGGAGGGTGGACCAAGTAGACTAAAGGCCTGGTGTGGGCGGACCAGTCACACAGTAGACCCTTTATGCATGGTTGTTCTATTATGTGATATATTATGAGTATGTTATGTGTGTGGTTGGTATTTTGCGGGTAACTCACTAAGCTTTCTGGCTTACAGTTCAGTGTTTTGTTTCAGGTACTTCAGGAGATCGTGGTAAGGCAATGGCATGATCGTACCGCTCCTCATTTTTATGTTAATGTTTGTGGGAGACTCTGATAATAAACAAATTGAAAACCTTTTTATAATAATTTATGGATAAGGATTGTTTTTGAAAAGTTTAAATTAGTTTGAAATTTTATAGTCGTTACAAGTTGGTATCAGAGCCTTGGTTTGAGTGAATTGGAGGAACATTCGTGTGAATCCAGTCTCAGATCAAGGGGGAGTTTCAAAATGGTTTTCTAAATGGTTTTCAAAATGAGTAAAAGAGGAGGCGGAGTGTACGATCAGCCGGAGCCAGTAAGTTGCCCCCAAAATACCATACAAGTTATTTGATTATTTTATATGTATTAACAGCATGCTAGTACTAGGCTAGGGATCTTTAGGGATTGCATTATATATTTTCCTGATTACATGATGCCTGCTAGCCTAGGGTTCTCTTATGGGTGGATCGTGAGAGGTCGGAAGGCTAGTTATGAGATATTCAGTATTCTTCTAGGAGTGAGGATGGAGTGTTCGTCATGTATATGATATTGTTAGGGTGTTGTGGTGATACTTGATACAAATATGGGTAGGTGTGGAAGGTAGTATGGGCCTGTAGTACTAAAAGCACAAGACCCATACGCATATTAAGTAAGTCACAACCCCTAGGGTTTGGTTGGGAGTTAGTTCCGGAAAATAGTAATAAGGGATGCCTATTGTTCTCATGGTGTATTTTCAGTGTGGCTGTTACGAGGTGTAACGAGGATGGATTCGGATCGGGATCAGGAGAGGGTGGATTAGCGCCATCCAAGGTCATTGGCCAGATGAGTATGGATGAGTTGGATGCGAGTATTCGTGGGATCCTGCATGATGAGATTGTTGCTATGTTTCGGGCGGAGTTGCAGAGATGTTTGGGTCGATCAAGAACGCCATGGTTGAGTACTTTGATGAGCCCTATGCAGCTCTTACGGAGACGGCTGCCGCGGCAGCTACACCGGCTGTAGCAGCGGAAAGGGAGGAAACGGTCGAGGTTTTCAGTATCGGGACTTCGATAATACGAAGCCCCATACTTTCAATGGAGTTCAAGATCCAATCGTTGCTTTGACATGGTTGTCAAACGTGGAGGGTTGTTTCTTCACGTGTTCATGCCCTGTGGATCAGAGGGTGAGGTGTGCTATGAATCTTTTGAGGCTCGGAGCGAAGGATTGGTGGAGGTTGACTACGGGATCTTATTCTGATGCGCAGCGGGCTGCGGTTACTTGGGATCAGTTCCGTGAGATGTTCAGTACTCGTTATGTTCTGTAGGTTTAGAGAGAGAGAGAGAGTTTGGCTCAGCAGTTCCTAGAGCTGAAGCAAGGTTCTGAGTATGTGACGGAAATCACTAGGATGTTCACGTAGAGAGCAATGTCTTGCCGTGAGTTTGCATCGGAGCACACTCAGATGTCCCGATATCTGAGTATGCTTAAGAGGGATATCAAACAGTTTGTGTCCGCACAGAGGTGTGATACTTTGTTAGAGTTGTAGGAGGCCTCCAGGCGGCGTGAGTTGGAGATTGAGTTACAGTTACGAGAGCAGAGGTAGGCCCCAGTATAGTCACAACCGGCGCCGAAACGGTCCAAAACCGTTGACTCTAGGATTGGAGGTCAGAGCAGCCACATTTGTGAGAAGCAGGGTCGGACCAAATACACGGGCGACTTGGGCTTGGGCCCAGGGCAGCAAATTTAAAAGGGCATCAAAATAGTCAAGTTGTCTAGTATATATATAATAATGGCCCAAAGATTCAGCCCATGTCTGTTTATCTGTGGAATATATCAATTTACTGAAGAGAAAAAAGGGACACACTGTTTGCCAAATAATCATCAAGCATGCACATAGAGAAACCACACGTCGCCTAGTGCCTAGAAACGCAGTGTCGTTGGCCTCGTTCGATTCGAGAAATGAATGCCCTACCTTGAATACATCTCCCATAATGTAAGAACATTTTTCTCTATTTTCACCTCTAGTCGATAAATCGATTATAGATACCTTTCAAATCTTAATTTCTTATTATTAGTTAATACTTAGGCCCGATTTTACAACGATTTCTCTAATATGGTCCGATTTTAAGGTTTGATTTTGTCTAATCTGATACAAGAAACTCAGTTCTGAAGTTCTGGTTTAGTGAGTGTTTTATTGTTTTGGGTGTGAATTGTGATTTGATTCTTGTTGGTTGTTTTAGAGAATCAAAAATCAAATAAAGGTCAGATGAGTTCATTTTTCATTCGAAATATATGTTACTTTCTTATTTATATGATTACTTTCTAATTTATCTTAATTCATCTCTATTTGATTACATGAAAAAAGTCCAAACTTGGTGAATTTATTCGAATTTTGTGTTTATTTAGGTTTGTTTCAAAAATCTGATTAATTTCTTTTGTATCTGATTTCTCATATATCGAAATTTGGGTTTGTATTTTCGTATTTGATTTCTCTATTGTTTCTTAAATCAGATTGGGTAATTTCTATACTGCCTTCTACAAGTTTGAGCTCCAAATTAGATTTGTATATGTTGTTTTGAGAAATCAGATTTTAAGATTTTGGTGAGTTTAAATTCATTTTTGTTTGTGTTCAATGTTTTCTATATAAACAACTTTTCTTAACTTCTGTGTTATTGTTTATGTGATATGAAGTAGGAGCTATATTTCAGATATGAAGTAGGAGTTATATTTCAGATTTTGTTGTCTAATGTGGTGGTTGCGTATACTTCATTGTTGACGGTTTCAATTGCGTGCTTCCGTGGAACAAAAAATTCGAAATTGAAGCTTTTCAAAACGTATCTCTGAAGTACCATAACTCAAGAAAGATTTAAAGGATTAGCAATTTTAAGTATCGAAAGTGATTCATTTACAAAATATTGATCATTTTAAAATAGACGTTTTCACTTCAAAAAAATGCATGAACCTCGTTTTAGGTGATTTCTATTAGGTTCTGTTTGTATTATTTGTTTGATTATAAAAATAACTGCATGTTTTATTTTATAAAACCTTTATATATTCTTTTTCGTTATCGTACCATATATATATATAAGGGCATAAGTTTTTATCTCACCCCGAGTAGTAAAAAACAATGGGTCGGACCTGGTGAGAAGTGTGGGAAGAGTCATGCCGGAGTTTGTAGGTCTGTTGGTGCATGTCGCAGGTGTGGGAGAGAGGAAATGAGGATATGTTATCATTGTCATCAGGTTGGACACTTAAGGGTCAACTGTCCACAGCTTGTTGCAAGACCGGTGCAGGCTCCAGCACCGGCCAATTTGAGGATTACGGGCGGAGGACAGGGGGAGCAGAGCCTCCAAGGGTTCAGGGTCATGTTTTCCAGCTTATAGCATAGGGGGTTAAGGCAGAGCCAGATGCAGCTGTAGGTATGTTTCCATCTTGTTGTCTTGTTATTTGTGTAGTATTGTAAACCTTATTGCCTTGTTCCACATGATTCGTATTATGATTAAGGATCTTAGTTGTTAGGAGTTGTAGTTGGTTACCGTTCAGGAGGATTCTTTGTCGAAAGATAACATATATGATCTCGTTGCTAAAAATAGCAACTGCGATGCGGGAAGTGTTCAGTTGAGATTCGAACTTCTTTGAAGTTCGGGACGTACGATAACGGGAGAGTGTTCTGTGGAGGTTGCTTACTTTGGAGGGAATTGGTTCCTAGAGAAGGGTGACTTCGTCAACAAAGGTCGACCGAACCATACCGGTTTTGTCATCAGTAGTTAGTAGTTGGTTCTCTAAGTGGGGAGAATTGGAAAATTCTCCAGTAAAATAGCAAGTATCCAGGGTTGGTTAGCTGTTGGGATTCATCAGTATCATTAGCCGAGAGTGTGGTATGATTGGAGCAGGTGATAGACACGTGGGGCAGGGAACAGAACATGGTTTTAGGTAAGGTAGTTGGTCGATGTGAGGCCTAGGTTTAGGCCATGGGAAAGATTCCGGGAACGAAACTGGAGTTCAAAACCCCAAGAGGGCTAAAACAGACTGCATGGGAGAGATTCCCGGGAAGAATGGTTCAGGTTAACGTACGACAATTTTTACTGGTCCAGATAGATTGGAGGCCGGAAGGCGTACCAGTCAAGCCGAAGGCTCGGAGAACGGTCCAGACAGGCTGAAGGCCCAGGAGGGCGGTCCAAACATGTTGAAGGTTCTGAGAGTGGTCCAGATAGGCTGATGGCCTACTAAGGCGGTCCAGTCATGCTGAAGACTCTATATGTGTTAGTGGATCTGTATGCGGAGAATGATTGAATATGTCAACATGCAATAGCAATAGATATGGTCTGGCCCCAAGTATTGATCATGATAATGGAGATGGATGGAGGCCGTGCATGGGCCTTGTTAGTTATGTGATAAGATTCGTAGTATATGGGAGTTTGAGGATAGTAGTGGCCCTACATGGATAGTGTAGAGTGGAGTTTAGCAGGTGTGGCACTTATAGTTGTGATAAAGGCTATTGAGTAGACTTCCTGGAAAGGAAAGGTATGTAGCTCCGAAAAGGAGTGTGGGTCCTTTGAAAGGAAGGCAGTAGAGTAAATGGATGATCGAAAGTATTTCAGTTATGGATAGTGAGCACTGAGATCATACTAGTTATATGGAAGCACATCCGGGTTGGGTGTCCGTTGAGGTTGTGGAATGGTTAGCGCTGATATCGAATCAGAGGGTTTGGAAGTGATGTAAGGGTAGACCCTTCGGTACTAAATTATGTAGTGGTGTTCCATCCTGGGGATGGCTGGGTCATCATAGGCGTGCATGGTTTTCCAGCCTGAGGCTGATTGGACAAGGTACGATGTGTATAAACGTTATAGTTCGGTGTTTAGGGGAGTGGCTCGGAAGCTGTGAAATGTTCTATCATGTCAGCGCGGTAAGGAATTTGATTCAGGGAGGAAACGGGATGAGTTACCATCGGTACAAGTTAATAGAAGTAGCGCCAGTTGGGCGAAGGATAGTGGGTTAATACTGGGTCAACACCCGGTGCGTTAAAATGGTGTCCAGTTTTCGCAGGTGGTGAATGAATGCGTAAGACGGGAGTATGGTAGTGTCATCAGGTGGCCCTTAGTTGATGAGTATCGTCATTATAGAAAAGAAGTCAGTGGCCAGTTTGAAGCAGTTATCAGGACCCTACAAGGGAAGAGGTGGATTTTAGGGATTCGATAGCAATGTTTGAAAGAATCTGGACCGGTTTGAGAACAGTGGATGCATTGTGGGAGTATCATCCAGAAGTTTGTGTTGTCGCAGGCTTCGAGGACGAAGCCTAATCTAAGTGGGGGAGAATTGTAACACCCCAAATTTGAAAGCAAGAAGTTGAAGGGTGCTAAGTGAAAATAAGGAAAGGAATCGACAAGTAGGTCTCTTGACTCTGCGAGTCGAAGCGGGTGTAGGGCACGGGGTTAAGTGGCCCAACTCGACGAGTCAGTGCTGAACGAGGAAAAACCCTAATGTTCGGGGTTGCACCCTATTTAAAGGACTCAATGTCCTCCCTCAGCTCCCTTAGCCCCCTTTGAGATCCATAAACACTAGCTCATGTGTATAAGGCCATTGGAGGGAGATTGAAGCTTTGAAAGGTGTTCTGGTGAAAGAACCTTGAAGATCAAAAGGGTTTGCATCAAGAAAGTAGTGTAGATCCAGGATCTACTGCAGTTTGGGCACATCTTGGAGGTAATGAGTTGTTACCTTTCCTTTGTTACTTCTATATCTATTCTTAAATGAGATTTGGGGACATTTTGGTATGATTGAGATTTATTTCGCGTTTAAGTTTAGATCTGAAGTTGCTACTTCAGATTTAGACTTGGGTTGGTCAAGAAAGTGATAAAGGATCAGTCATGGAGTTGTTGGTGAAGTCCCTTTGTCTTAAACCCTAGCCCTAGAGTAATTCAGACCTTTAACTCCTTGGTTTCACGTAAAGTTTGCCACTTTATGTGGGGGTTAGGCCCTAGAGGAGTGGATCTACAGTTTAGAGCCCCTGCATGGCTCAAAAAACCTCTGTATGTATAAAGGACTGAAGGGACTCGGCGAGTCACATGGGTGGACTCGGTGAGTCATATCAAGATGGGCAAGGACTCGACGAGTTGGAAGAACAACTCGGCGAGTCTGTTGAAGATTGCCATGGACTCGGCGAGTCTGTTCTTGGACTCAGCGAGTCAGGTCGTAGAACCCCAACTTCTTTTGGTTAAGGCCTTAGATTAGTGAGTAGGTTGGCAACTCTGTGAGTTGGACAGGATGGGACTCAGAGATCGTTGGACTCGACAAGTCTTGGGGCGACTCGGCGAGTTAAGTCGTGCTAAGAGAGTTTACTGAGTATGAGAACTCGGCGATTCGACGGGATGACTCGGCGAGTAAAGTCAGTCAGGAAGGTTGACTTTGGCCAGGACTTCGACTTTGACCTGTTTGACCTTCAGGGGGTTATGGTAAATTGGTAATTCATGTCGATGGGTCATTGATGGCTTTAGGTGTTGGAATTGGAGGCAGTGCTTCGGGATCTAGCTTTCCTGGTTCAATTCAGCAGATTCAGGTGAGTTAACCCGACAATATCGACAGGGTCTATGGCACCAAGGTCGGCCCTTTATAGGATGGAAATCCGGGTATTGTTTGCTGTGTTATTGATTTGCAAGATCTGCATCCTGTTATTTAGGATGGTGTTATGTTAGTAACCTGGTTAAGGTCGGTACCCCGGTATATAGAGTAATGTTATGCTAGTGACCAGTTAGGTCGGAATCCTGGTTAGGATGATGATATGCTATGTGATATGTTAGACTGTCTGTCTGGTTAAGGATTGTTATATGATTACCTGTTTTATGTGCACATGGTTGTTTGACCGGGGTTGGGTTGAGGTGGGTCCTGCTTTGTGCTGTAGGCGAACATACCTAGGGCAGACTAGATATTTCGAAGGTCCACCAAGCGGCTCGGATAGGCTAAAGGCCCCAAGAGGGCGGACCATACAAGTCGAGGCTCAGAGAGTGGACCTGGCCGACTGAAGGCTCGGTGCGAGCGGACCAGTCATACTGTAGACTCAGAGAGTGGACCTGGTGAATTGAAGGCCCGGTGCGGGTGGACCAATCACACTGTAGACTCGATGTACATGGGTAGACTCGGAGGGTGGACCAGGTGGACTGAAGGCCTGGTGCGGGCGGACCAGTCACACAGTATACCCGTTAAGCATGGTTTTTCTATTATGTGATATGTTATGAGTATGTTATATGTGTGGTTGGTATTTTGCGGGTAACTCACTAAGATTTCGGGCTCACAGTTCAGTGTTTTGTTTCAGGTACTTCAGGAGATCGTGGCAAGGCAATGGCGTGATCGTACCGCTACTCATTTTTATGTTAATGTTTCTGGGAGACTCTGATAATAAACAAATTGAAAACCTTTTTGTAATAATTTATGGATAAGGATTGCTTTTGAAAAGTTTACATTAGTTTGAAATTTTATGGTCGTTACAAACTGACCAACTTAGCAGGGAGACTTCGAAGAGTGAGGAACGAAGGATGTGGATACAGCTGAAGAAGGCGAAACTAGTTAGGGCTAGGGATGAACTTATTTATTTACAACGTGACAATTTAAAGTTTTTGAAACAAAGGAATGTTTTTTGCTTAATTGTTAAACGTTTATATACTAATATTACTAAGTTGCAATTAGACTGTGAGATAGGTATAAAAATTCATAAAATGATTTTACCCTTCCTTGAATTTAAAGAGGATGAAGTCATTGCTAAATGTGAATCTATCGTGTCCTCTGAAAAGGTTTCAGAAACCTACAAATATAGACTAGACAAAATTGAGGCCTTTATTGACTTCAAGGAACACAAATGCATGCTTAAAAATCTTTTGGACGAAAATGATAGGTTAATAATTAATACTGAGACCATATAGAAATCTGACTCCTGAAACACCAAATTAAGATCAGAACATAAAATAAATATGGAAACAACTTCTGAATTTGATGAGAAAATTGAGATGAGCGAAATCTCAGTAGAGGACGAGGTCGATTGTTCCGAATTTCTTAAGAGCGAACCTGAGTCAACTAAACCTCTTATATATGAAAATTTTGTTGAGTTCGCTTATGTGTCCAAAGACAAGTCCAAGGTCCTCAAAGAAAAGGAGGTTGTCTATCAGAAGGTTCAAACAGTGCTGAACCAAGTGTATGTCGTTGAAGGTGTAACCAAGAAACAAACGGCAGAATTAACCACCTTGGTTGACAAAGATAATGTTGAAAGATGTGACAATTTCTTCTGGTCCGCTCCCATTGATAATGCAAACGAAACCGTTGGTTTGTAACACCGAAAATTTCAGAACAATTTTTTTCATATTTATAAAAACATAATTCATTTAATATTCGTGAAAACATCAGTGTTTGAAACTCAATCCATGACATATAAAAATCCCAAGATCTCATAACATAAAAATCTCGTGTGTGTACTGATCAAGCCGGCACCTTCCCACGGTCGTCACTAGTACCTGAAACAAATAACACCAAACACTGTAAGCACAAAGCTTAGTGAGTTCCCCAAAATACCATATATATAACACATATTAGCCACTCGAGGATATAACTCTTTGGGTCCGTGCACCCAACTCTATGAACCCTCAAGCTCTATCTCTGTGAACCTTCCGGTTCTAACTCTGTAGCATGCACAACATAAATCACATAGAATAATGCAGTGCAACACATAACACATATATAGCATACAACACTGTATCACATAACTCTAATTACCTTCTCAAGGTAAAGTATAGTGAGAAGACTCACCTCACATATCTCGATAACTCGCAAATCCCTGAAATCACTAGCGCTCGATCTCCCGAGCTATAGTCCTCCTATAACACAATATATCTCTAATTAACACTTTCACAACTAAGGTTGACTAACCCTATCAAGTCAACACTGGTCAACTCTAGTCAATGGTCAACGGTCAACTTTGACCGGACTCGGCGAGTGCACTAGAGCGACTCGGCGAGTCTATACGTGTTCACTAACTCCCTCGGATCCTCTCTTGACACGTCGAGTACTTCCCTCAGTCGACGAGTTCCACCTGGCATGAATCGCGGGGCCACCACGACTCAACTCACCGAGTCTCAAGAACAACTCGGCGAGTTCCGGCTTGACACAGCCCCCCTTTGACTCTCCCTGACTCACTGGGTCATCCCCTAACCCGGCGAGTCTACTCGCTGAACAATTTACGTGAAACCCAAACCCTACTCGCCGAGTCTCAAGAACAACTCGGCGAGTTAATGCAATTCACAAACTCTATTGACCTCCTGAGGTCAGATCTGCTTCCCCAAACCATAGATCTGGCCTTCCTAAGCATGAATGTCACGTAAAGTTCGAAACTTGATGCTTGTATAACCACAACAAGACATCAAAAGGAGATTTGGTCCCAAAAATGACAACCTAAGTCCAATAACTCCATACTAACCCAAAAAGCTCCAAGGGTTAAGGTCTTTGGACCTCTTTAAGTCCAGATCCAAGGCACAAACTCGAAGAGGGACCATTTGCTTCACATAATCACTCTCCAAAGGGGTTAGAAAACCCTAACTCTAAAGATCAACCCTAAAACTGAAGGAGGTTCGAACTATTACCTCAAAATGAAGCCTCTGGACTCTGGATCTGGTTGAATCTCACCTCCTGCTTGCTCTTGTTACCCTCTTCTTGCTAAACAAAGGATACAAAGATTCAAAAGTGACTTTTTCTCTCTCAAAGCGATTTAGTTCTCTTAAGGTTCTCTCAAGGGACTGGTAGCCGCAATGGGAGGCTATAAGTGCCGTTAAATAGGCTCCAAACCCAGGGAATTAGGGTTTCATTAAACATCGTGGACTCGCCGAGTCCAGACACGAACCCGCACCCATACCCGCGATCATACTCGGCGAGTTTCGGCTCCAACTCGCCGAGTCTCCTAACAAATCACCAAAAATACAATAGTAAATAGTACCTGGAAATTCGGGATGTTACAATTCTCCCCCACTAAAACTCGACTTCGCCCTCGAAGTATCGCTCCGCAAATAACTCCGGATGCTGCTCACGCATCTCACGCTCCGGCTCCCAAGTCATCTCAGACCCCTTCCGATGTTGCCACTGAACCAAAACCAAGGGTACCTCCTTGTTCCTCAAAACCTTGATTTTCCGATCTCTGATTGCCACCGGTCTCTTAGCATAATTCAGGCTCGCATCCACCTGAATATCCTCTAGTGGAACCACTGCCGACTCATTGGTTGTACACTTCCGCAATTGCGACACGTGGAAAGTGTCGTGAATCTGACCCAACTCTGCTGGCAACTCCAAGCGATAGGCTACCCTACCTACCCTCGCGACCACCCGAAATGGACCAATAAATCGGGGCCCCAACTTGCCCCTCTTCCTGAATCGAATCACTCCTTTCTAAGGAGAGACCTTCAGGAGCACAAGGTCGTCGACCTAAAACTCAAGCTCTGACCGGCGTCTATCCGCATAACTCTTCTGACAACTCTGAGCGGTCAACAACCTCTGTCTGACCTGCAGGATCTGCTCTGTCGTCTGAAGCACGATCTCTATACTGCCCATAACACGTTGTCCGACCTCTCCCCAGCAAATGGGGGTCCGACACCTCCTCCCATACAACAGCTCAAAGGGTGGCATACCAATGCTCGAATGATGGCTGTTGTTGTAGGAAAACTCTGCCAAGGGCAAATACGCACCCCAACTTCCCCCGAAATCCAACACACATGCCCGCAGCATGTCCTCGAGCGTCTGGATCGTCCGCTCACTTTGTCCGTCTGTCTGGGGGTGATATGCGGTACTAAAATGCAGCCTAGTACCCAACTCCTCGTGAAACTTCTTCTAGAATCTGGAAGTGAAATGTACATCCCGGTCTGAGACAATTGAGATCGGCACCCCATGCCGAGATACCACTTCCCTCACGTACATCTCTGGTAACTTCTCTGCGGAGGAGCTCTCACTGATAGCAAGGAAGTGGGGGCTCTTTGTCAACCTGTCCACAATCACCCAAATTGCATCGACTCCCCTAGTAGTCCTTGGCAATTTGGTGATAAAATCCATGGTAATCTATTCCCACTTCCATTCGGGAACCTCCAACGGCTGCAACTTACCATGCGGTCTCTGGTGCTCGGCCTTAACCCTACGGCAGGTTAAGAACCTCTCAACAAACCACGCAACATCTCTTTTCATACAGGGCCACCAATACTCTCTCCTCAGGTCCAAATACATCTTAGTGGCCCCATGATGGATCGAGAATTTCGACCGATTAGCCTCTTCCATCAAAATGTTATGCGTCCCACCCACAAACGGTACCCATATACGCCCTTGAAATGTCATAAGCCCCCGACCATCGGTAACGAACTCCGATCTCACAGCCTCAACTTGTGCTCCACGAATGGTGTCCAACACCGGAGCCTGTTGGGTTTTAGCCATAAGAACTTTCCTATGTGCGCATGCAAAACCCTAATGCTTGGATCTAGGCTTTCTAATTAAACATGCTTTGAATCCAAGACTTCTAATGACTAATTAGGTATAAGAACAATACAAAACAGATCTAGAATCATACCTTTGAATCACTTGTTTGATCTTGTTGTCTTGGAGCTCTAGACTCACAATTGTAACTCCTCTAGTGGCTTACAAACACCAAATAGCAAGGAGGATGATTTGAGAGAGAGGAGAGGGGAGGAAATTCGGCCAGGGATTCTCTACTTTCAATGAAGTGCCGATTTCCCTTTGCCATAGGGTCTATTTATACTTGTAGACTCCTTAAGGGTTACAACTTAAACCCTAGTTGGATAATCTTCTCTTAAAGCAATCCAAATTCATTCCTTAGATAGCCTTGGACGATTTTAAGCTATCCTTTAGCTTCTAGAATCCGTCCACCCCTATCCAATATGGATTTACAGTCTAAAGTTTAACTATCAAACAATTGACAGTTTATACCCTCTTATTTAATTAATCTCTTTAAGTCACCAAATTAATACCAATTAATTTATGACTTATATTAATCAAATAACAATATTATTATTCTTTATATTATTCTCATAATATATTAATAATATTTATTCTGTCTTAATAAATCATCCTATCAAGTTGCTATGGTGAAGGCAACTCAAAAGGACCATGCACAATCGGGTCAAATACTTGCCTAATATAGTTGCAGCCTTAGACACTATTCCAACAGTCTCCCACTTGGATAAGTCTAGTAACTATATGCAAAAGTACAATTCGATTTGCAATCGTAGCTCTCAAAGACGCTGTCAAACTCTGATCTAATCAATCTTGTCCTTTAGATAAGGGATCGTACAGTCCTCTGTTAGATATCATGCTGACAAATCTATGGAATGATCAGTCAAGCATTTAGGTTTCTCGATCTCTGATTTATTTGTCATAGAACTTAATCGAACACATCAATTTAGTTCTGACCGGGCCCGACACATAAGTCAAATCAAATCATCGAGCGGCCGAGATATCGCTTTTACCTACTTAGGATAAAAGTTACAGATAAACTTCTACTTATATGCATTTACTTATCCATTAATCAACTATACACAACAATGCATTTTATAATACCGAGTTACTGATGCGTTTTCGCATTATCAATGTATATTCAATTAACAAATAACAAACCATATATCTAGGTTTTAAGACTATATGATATTATCGTCTTGCGATCACCCTTTTATATCATATTCCATAAGGTGATTCCAGCAAGCGCGGGTTTGTTCCAATGCTCAAAACCAGTTCATAAGCACTCATGAACGTCGTAGCAACCCTTTGCTATGTCTAATACGATTTAGACAATCTACGCACCAATTCACGACAATCTTCATTCATATCTACTTCCAACATATGAATGATTGTGGACAATTTGAATAATTCGATTATTCTTAATAAACTCAATTATTCTGGAAGTCAAAACATGCAAAAAAATAAAACAATAGTTAAACAATTAACATAAGATAGTAACATTACTCACAAATAAAACTCCTTTATTTAATCATCAAATGTTAATTACATTTATCTATTACACGTTCCTACTACTATCTAATCTATGCTAATATCATCCTTCAGCCCAATACTCCTAGCATGCTGCAAGTGCTTAACCCTGCTCAGTCCCTTCGTAAGCGGATCTGCTGGGTTATCTTCTGATGATATTCTCTTCACTACGAGTTGTTCTTCTTCTACACGATGTCTAATAAAGTGATATTTTCTGTCGATATGTCTTGATCTACCATGATCTCTCGGTTCCTTGGTCAAGGCAACCGCTCCTTCATTATCACAGAAAATCTCCATGGGCTCCTTTATGGCAAGTACAACTCCAAGATCACCGATGAAGTTCTTCAGCCATATTGCCTCCTTCGACGCTTCGCTTGCTGCAATGTACTCTGATTCGCATGTTGAATCAGCTACGGTTTCCTGCTTGGAACTTTTCCAAGTCACTGCTCCACCATTCAGGGTAAAGACCCAGCCCGACTGCGAACGGTAGTTGTCCCTGTCGGTCTGAAAGCTGGCGTCACTATACCCTCGCACCTTCAAGTCATCACTCCCTCCGAGGACTAAGAACCATTCCTTCATCCTCCGAAGGTACTTAAGGATGTTCTTCACAGCAATCCAATGGGCTCTGCCAGGGTTCCCTTGATATCTACTAACCATGCTCAAAGCAAAGGCTAAATCAGGGCGAGTACAAGTCATAGCGTACATGATTGAGCCAACTGCGGAAGCGTATGGTACTCGGCTCATTTCTGCTATTTCAGCTTCGGTACTCGGACTTTGAGTCTTACTCAACTTGGCATTACTTTGTATCGGTAATTCTCCCTTCTTCGAGTTTTCCATACTAAAACGTTTTAGTACCTTCTCTAAGTAAGCGTTCTGACTAAGTCCAATTAGTCTCTTACTTCTCTCTCTTACTATCCTTATTCCTAAAATGTAACAAGCCTCTCCGAGGTCCTTCATAGCGAAGCACTTCCCGAGCCAGGACTTAACTTCCTGCAGAGTCGGGATGTCGTTTCCTATGAGTAATATGTCATCGACATATAGAACGAGGAATCTTACTAAACTCCCACTGGCTTTGACATATACACATGATTCATCTTCGCTTCGTACAAATCCAAACTCTTTGACTTTCTCATCGAAGCAAAGATTCCATCTGCGAGACGCTTGCTTAAGTCCATAAATGGACTTCTCAAGCTTACACACTCTATTCGGATGCTTCGGATCCACAAACCCCTCTGGCTGAGCCATGTAAACATCCTCAGCCAACTTTCCGTTAAGGAACGCGGTCTTGACATCCATTTGCCAAATATCATAATCATGAAATGCAGCAATCGCTAGCATCACTCTGATAGATTTTATCTTCGCAATTGGTGAGAAGGTCTCATCATAGTCAACTCCGGGAGTTTGAGTAAAGCCCTTCGCGACCAATCGCGCTTTATATGTATGTACGTTTCCATCCACGTCGGCCTTCTTCTTCAAGATCCACTTGCACCCAACGGTCTTACGTCTGGGCACATTATCGACCAAATTCCAAACTTGGTTATCATACATGGATTGGATCTTGCTATCCATTGCCTCTTTCCATTTTGCAGACTCCGGGCCTGCCATGGCTTCCTTATAGCTATTAGGTTCATCAAGATTTATTAGTGTACCATCACTAATATACGTGTCCCCTTCGGTAGTAATATGAAAACCATAAAATTGGGGTTGAACTCTAACTCTATCGGAACGTCTAAGAGGTAAGGATTCGTCAATCGGTTCAACCGGAGTTTCATCCTCGGTTTGAGTGCCAGCGGTAGAGGTTCCTTCATCTATCGACTCTTGAATCTCTTCAAGTTCGATTTGCCGCCCACTGTCTCCTTGGCTTATGAGTTCTCGCTCTCGGAAAACTCCTATCCTCGCAACGAAGACAACATTGTCCTTCGGTCTATAGAAGAGATATCCAAAGGATGTCTGCGGGTAACCGATGAAAATACATCGCTCACTTCGAGGTTCGAGCTTGTCGTGAGTATCTCGTCTTACGAAAGACTCGCAACCCTAAACCTTGATATGTGCCAACGAGGGAGCTTTCCCTGTCCACATCTCGTGAGGTGTTTAGGCAACCTTCTTAGTAGGGACTCGGTTAAGGATATGGGCAGCAGTCTCTAAGGCATACCCCCAAAAAGAGATAGGTAGTGAAGCACGACTCATCATAGAGCAAACCATATCCAATAGGGTTCGATTATGCCTTTCTGCCACACCATTCAATTGTGGTGTCCTAGGTGGCGTCAATTGTGAAACTATTCCACACTCCTTGAGATAATCGTGGAATTCAAGACTTAGCTACTCTCCTCCTCGATCGGATCGAAGCATCTTGATTTTCCTGCCCAATCGATTCTCCACTTCATTCTTGAACTCTTTGAATTTTTCAAAGGTTTCTGACTTTTGCTTGATTAAATAGATATACCCATATCTACTATAGTCATCGGTAAAAGTCACGTACAAGCGGTTCCCATCCTTCGTGGTTGAGCTAAACGGTCCACATACATCGGTATGTATAAGGTCCAATAGACCCTCACCCCTTTCACAAGTACTTGTGAAGGGTGACTTAGTCATCTTTCCAAGCAAACAAGACTCGCACGTGTCATCTTCCCTAAGGTCGAATGACTCCAACACTCCATCCTTTTGGAATTGGGCTATGCGTTTCTTGTTGACATGTCCAAGGCGACAATGCCACAAGGATACTCTATCCATACTATTGGAAGAATCTATGTTTAAAACATCATTTCCTAAGTTATCAACAATCATAACAGTTTCATATATTCCATTACATGGTATAGCTTCAAAGTAAAAAACACCATTTAGATAAGCCAAAATAGAACCATTCTCATCATTAAAAGAAAATCTAAAACCTTGTCTAAATAAACCATGAAATGAAATGATGTTTCTAGCCATTTCTGGCAAATAGCAACAATTGTTCAAATCTAAACATAAATTATTCCTAAGCACTAAAGAATACACTCCAATCTTGGTCACAGGCGACGATCTTTTGTTCCCTATGATTAGATTGATCCTTCCTTGCTCCACATCCCTACTTCTTCTTAGTCCCTGCACATTAGAACAAATGTGATAACCACAACCGGTATCAAGAACCCAAGAAATAGCATCATTAGAATCGTTAGATTGAATTGTGTATATACCTGCGAAAGATGGCTTAATCTTTCCTTCCTTAATGGCTTGCAGGTACTCTGGGCAGCTTCTATTCCAATGTCCTATCTTGTGGCAGTGGTGGCACTCTGCCTCCTTAGGATTACGGCAGGGCTTAGCGGGATCAACTTTGGTCCCACTAGAAGAGGCACCATCTCGGGCTTTAACCTTGCGATAGTTCTTAGACGAAGCCTTTCTCTTCTTTCCCTTTCCTTGACCAATAACCAAGACAGGAGCAGCGGGTGGATTGGGAGTTGGTGCAACAGACTTGTCTTTGAAGTTGCTCTCAGCGACCCTCAAGAGACCTTGGAGTTTGCTTAGGGTAACCTCCTCTTTGTTCATGTGGTAGGTCATCCTAAATTGATTGTACATCGGAGGCAAAGAGTGAAGCACCGTGTCGATCGCCATGTCTTCTCCAAAGTCAACATTTAACTTGCGAAGGCGGTCGACATACCTTTGCATCTTTTGCAGGTGCACGGTAAGAGACTCTCCATGACCCATCTTAGCGGAAATCATGTTAGTGAAAATCTCATAACGCTCTTGTCTCGTGTTTTGGTGGTATCTCTCCAATAAGTCTTGATGCATCTCCTACGGGTACATGTCCTCATAGGACTTTTGGAATTCGGAGTTCATGGTGGCTATCATGATGCAATGTACCTTCGTTGCATCGCGCTCATGAGTTTCAAAAGCGGTAATTTCAGCTGGAGTAGCGATTTCAGGGTTGATTTTCTCGAGCTTCTCATCGAGGACATACTCCTTATCCTCATAGCGAGCAATGGTGTGAATGTATCTTATCCATTCGCTAAAGTTCGTTCCATCGAAAGTAACCTTTTGACAAAGGCTCATCAATGTGAAAGAACTAGCAGCAGCGTTGTTTGCGTTCGACATCTACAAATAGAAAGGACAAAGATAGATTAGAATATGAATCCCTAATTATCACCCAATAAAAATTAGGGCTAGGATCCAACAACAATATTTACATTATAGAAAAGGGATGCCGTAATCCAACATGCAAATAATATGAAGGTAAGTGAATGACGATTCACTAATTCTCCACCATAAAAACGTAACTATAAGTCCTAAATGTATTGAGAATTCCTAGGTTCGGATGAGATTCATTGAAACTATTCAATGGGATGTTTAAATCTCGATATTCCCCTCTTGTTTGTGACTGGGATACCGAGGATCACAAAGCGGGTGTGAATTACCATGAAAATTCACATGGTGCCTTCATTGTAACGATCACCTATTCGATGTGTCGGTAAACCACACACGCTCCATCGAACTATGATAAACAATGAATTACCCTTTGCCACCTTTGCTTAGAACCAATTAGTGTGCCGGTAAACCACACACGCTCCACTAACTTCTTAGCAAGGGTGCAAAGTGTAATTTCATGGGATTGCATCAATTCACTTTTCCTAAAGTAACTAAGATTGGGAAATTTTAATAATGTGTAGTTACTTTGTATTTCATATTATACTTTTAATGAGAGGATAAGGTTGCCCAATCATACCCGTTCGGCTAACGACCCTCCACCGATCAAGCAAGCGGTGGGTGTGAATGTACACCCATTAAGCGCCATTTTATAGGCCACAACCTTATACCCACCTTATAGATCGGCTTTGTGAATGAGGCCTACTAACAGTTAGACTAGCATTTTAGTTATACATATATATATATATATATATATATATATATATATATATATATATATTAATCTTGTAATATTATATTAGTATAGGGTTGTATTTTAAACTTTTAAAAACTTAGGGTTTGAAATTTGAATTGTCTAAATTAAAACTTTTAATTACAATACATAAATTTCGAAACTTGAGGACAAGTTTTAAACATTTAAAACATGGAGGATCAAATAACAAATAATTCTAATTAACCATTAATTTCCTAATTATCTATAATTGATTTATTCAAGATTTCTTGCAAGATAATTACCAAATTAATCAAAATAATTAATTAATTATCATATAAGGAAATTAAATATTTTATTAGTTGATAAATATATTTAATTAGATCAAGATTATAGTCATATATATCAAAAAATCGGATTAGGGTTGATCTAATATGATTAAGGTAAGTTTCCATAAGATAATCATGAAGAAATCCCGAATCTGGCCATTCCTGACGCTTGGACTCGCCGAGTGCACCAAGGGACTCGCCGAGTCAGGCCAACTCGCCGAGTCCACTATGGAACTCGCCGAGTCCATGACTCAGAAACACAAAAAATCGAATTTTGCAGTTAAGTTTCAAACAAACAAGCAACAATTTATTAGAAACCAAGCTAGGCTCTGATACCGCTGTTGGGTTTTAGCCATAAGAACTTTCCTATGTTTGCATGCAAAACCCTAATGCTTGGATCTAGGATTTCTAATTAAACATGCTTTGAATCCAAGACTTCTAATGACTAATTAGGTTTAACAACAATACAAAACAGATCTAGAATCATACCTTTGAATCTCTTGTTTGATCTTGTTGTCTTGGAGCTCTAGAGACACAATTGTAACTCCTCTAATGGCTTACAAACACTAAATAGCAAGGAGGATGATTTGAGAGAGAGGAGAGGGGAGGAAATTCGGCCAGGGATTCTCTACTTCCAATGAAGTGTCGATTTCCCTTTGCCATAGGGTCTATTTATACTTGTAGACTCCTTAAGGGTTACAACTTAAACCCTAGTTGGATAATCTTATCTTAAAGCAATCCAAATCCATTCCTTAGATAGCCTTGGACGATTTTAAGCTATCCTTTAGCTTCTAGAATCCGTCCACCTCTATCCAATATGGATTTATAGTCTAAAGTTTAACTATCAAACAATTGACAGTTTATACCCTCTTATTTAATTAATCTCTTTAAGTCACCAAATTAATACCAATTAATTTATGACTTATATTAATCAAATAACAATATTATTATTCTTTGTATTATTCTCATCATATATTAATAATATTTATTCTCTCTTAATATATCATCCTATCAAGTTGCTATTGTGAAGGCAACCCAAAAGGACTATGCACAATCGGGTCAAGTACTTGCCTAATATAGTTGCAGCCTTAGACAGTATTCCAACAGAGCCATCACGGTCAATCACAAACATACATCTCGCAATGGGGCGCTCTCCGCCCTGCGACTCAGGGCGTCGGCTACCACATTAGCCTTGCCCGGATGGTACAGGATCTCACAATCATAATCCTTGACCACATCCAACCACCTCCTCTGCCGCATATTTAGGTTGGGTTGATCCATCAAATACTTCAGGCTCTTATGGTCCATGTATATCGTACACCGAACCCCATACAGATAGTGATGCCAAATTTTGAGGGCGAACACCACTGCCCCCAACTCTAGATCATGGGTGGGATACCTCGACTCATGAGGCTTCAGCTGCCTCGATGCGTATGCTATCACATGCCCTCTCTGCATCAGCACCGCTCCCAACCCCAAGATCGACGCATCACAATATACCACAAAGTCCTCCATCCCCTCCGGTAGGGCTAACACCAGGGCTTCGCATAACCTTTGGCAAACCGTCTCAAAGGAGGCCTGCTGCTCGGGGCCCCATGAAAAAGCGACACCCTTCCGGGTCAACCTGGTGAGTGGCACTGCCATCTTAGAGAAATCCTTGATAAATCTCCGATAATAACCAGCCAACTCTAAGAAACTCCTGATCTCGGAGGGTGACCTCGGCACCTCCCAACTCATCACTGCCTCAACTTTGGCCGGGTCGACCAATATCCCTTTCTGGTTAACGAGATGTCCTAGGAACTGGACCTCTCGCAACCAGAAATCACACTTGGAGAATTTGGCATAAAGCCTCTCCGATCTCAGAACCCCGAGGATCTCCCTCAAATGCTCCTCATGCTGCTCTCTAGATCTCAAATATACCAAAATGTCGTCGATGAATAAATTCACCGACCGATCCAACATCGGCCTGCACACTCGGTTCATGAGATCCATGAACACTGTTGGGGAATTGGTGAGCCCGAAAGGCATCACCACAAACTCGTAATGCCCATAACGCGTCCTGAAGGCTCTCTTCTGGATGTCCTCATCTCGCACCCTCACCTGATGATATCCAGGGCTCAAATCGATCTTGGAGAACCAAGATGCTCCCAGCAACTGATCGAACAAATCGTCGATCCTCGGCAACGGGTAACGTTTCTTGACCGTCAGCTTGTTCAACTCCCGGTAGTCAATGCACATCCGGTGTGAACCATCCTTCTTCTTGACAAAAAGGATAGGCGCTCCCCACGGCGAGCTGCTCGTCCGAATAAACCCCTTTCCCAGCAGCTCCTGAAGCTGCGAGGATAACTCTTGCATCTCTAGAGGTGCAAGGCGATAAGGCACCTTGGCGATAGGCGCGGCCCCCGGAACTAAATCGATACTGAACTCCACTTGCCTCACGGGAGGCACACCCGGCAACTCCTCTGGAAACACATCCGGGAACTCACGCACTATCAGAACCTCCTCAACTGACCTCGTCCTCTCTGAATCAACCCGCGTATCCATCACGTACGCCACAAAGCCCTTACAGCCCTTCTGTAGACACTGCCTCACCCTAGCGGCCGAACAAAACGCTGACCCAGAACGTGTACCCTCGCCGTACACCATAAGAACTCCCCCACTAGGGTCTCGTATGGTCACCAGCTGCCGCTCGCAGTCGATAACCGCACCGAATCTGCTCAACCAGTCCATGCCCACAATGACACAGACATCACCCATCGCAATAGGAACCAAATCAATTGGGAACTCAACACCGAAAATATCGAATACGCACCCACGGATAACCTCTGTGGCATAAATCACCCTATCTTCAACTATGGAAACTCTCAGAGGCCGACTCAATGCCTCACGACTAACACTGATATGCTGACTAAAAGCCAAAGATACAAAAGACCGACTCGCACCCGAGTCAAATAACACCAAGGCAGGTACAAAATTCACAAGAAAAGTACCTACAAATAACATAATATAAGCATAATATCTCAACATCAAAATAAATACATGAAAGAATACATACTAGCCACGAAATTGGGCGCTGCACGGACCTCCTCCACGGTCAACTGAAAGGCTCTCCCTCGTGCCCTCGGCACCTTGGCCTTCACTGGCCGACTCTCGGTAGCTCTGATGGCGGCAGGGGCAGATCCCTGAGGTGCTCCCTGAGCTGATCCCCGCAACTGCAGACACTCTGCCTTCCGGTGTCCGGTCTGGTTGCAATGGAAACACACTGCAAACCCCTTGGGGCAGTCCTTGGCCATATTCCCCTCCTTGCCACACTTGTAGCAAGATCCAGCTCTACAAACTCCATCATGACCCTTGCGCACTTCCCACAAGTGCGGCCCTTCTGGCTCCCAGATTTAGGATCAGCGGGCTTGGTTCGCTTGGTTGTCGGCTGGGACTGTGTTGGTCGCCGATCCCTCCCCTAAGACTCCGCCTCCTCCCTAGCCTGAGTCTCTAGCTCAATCTCCCTCTTCCAGGCATTTGCTTGAAGCTCGGCAAATTTCCCGTACGAGGAGTTCACCACGAACTCCCGAATGTCTCGCCTCAAGATACTCAAATATCGGCTCATACGTGCCTGCTTAGTGGATACGTGCATAGGGCAAAACATCGCCCTCTTGTCGAACATCCTGGTAATCACCGTAACAGACTCAGTACCCTGCTTGAGGGTCAGAAACTCCTGGGCCAAACGATCCCTCTCCACCTGGGGAACGTACTCATCTCGGAACATGGCAGTGAACCTCTCCCAGGTCACTGCCGCAAGCTCAGCAGGCGTAAGGTGCGCCGTCACAAACTTCCACCAGTCCTTCGCTCCCAAGCGAAGCTGGTTCAGCGCTAACCAAACTCTCAAATGCTCAGGAGATGAGCAAGTGAAGAAACACCCCTCTATATCTGAAATCCATCTCATAGCCGCCACCGGGTCCTGGGTCCCGTCAAACTCCGGCGGTTTCGTGTTGCTGAACTCTCGGAACAGCAACGCATCACCACCCTGTGGCCTCGCGGCAGCAATAGCTACGGTGGCCGCTGCAACAGCAGCCTCAGAAAGAGCAGCATAACGCTCGTCGAAAGTCTCAATCAACGTGGTCTTAATAGACCCGAACATCTCTGGTATCTCTGCCCTGATGGCCGCAGCCACCTCCTCATGGATGATCCAGCGGATCTCCTAATCACTGGCCCCACTATTCTCAGGCATAAGACATGTCCTCACCATGATCTACCTCTGAAATACAACATACGATAAATTAGAATCCATTCGAGCATGCTCACACTTGACAACTCATCCCTCCTTGATCCTTGGCATTCCAAAGATTCTTACTTGGGCTGTACACCGCCCCGGTGCTTCCAGTAGTACGGGCCCAATACTACTGTCCGCACCGTATCAGAATACACCCCAAGTCCCCCTCTTCGGATCCCAAGTCCCAAGTACTCTATCATGCATAATCCACTCCCTAACAGATCTCTCATAAGCTCCTCGCTGCTACTTACTCACTCTTAAGCATCTCATAGCAGCTCACCTCTCCCTAGGCTAAAGCATCACAAATCAGGCCACTCTAGTCCTAATAGGAGTACCTAGCCTACTCTGGCATGAGAATACATCATATCAATATCAAAACACATAATATGAGGGTATTTTGGGAAATCACCGTTCGGGCGCAGACTTATCGTACACACAACTCTGCTCTGCGTTTTTCCAAAAACCTTTTTCTCTTTTTGAAAATATTTCTCAAATCCTAAGTTTGAGTTCAGATACACCCGAAGGTGTACTCAAATCCCTCAAACCAAGGCTCTGATACCAACTTGTAACACCGTAAATTTCAGAACAATTTTTTTTCATATTTATAAAAACATAATTCATTTAATATTCGTAAAAACATCAGTGTTTGAAACTCAATCCATGACATATAAAAATCCCAAGATCTCATAACATAAAAATCCTGTGTGTGTACTGATCAAGCCGGCGCCTTCCCACGGTCGTCACTAGTACCTGAAACAAATAAAACCAAACACTGTAAGAACAAAGCTTAGTGAGTTCCCCAAAATACCATATATATAACACATATTAGCCACTCGAGGCTATAACTCTTTGGGTCCGTGCACCCAACTCTATGAACCCTCAGGCTCTATCTCTATGAACCTTTCGGTTCTAACTCTGTAGCATGCACAGCATAAATCACATAGAATAATGCAGTGCAACACATAACACATATATAGCATACAACATTGTATCACATAACTCTAATTACCTTCTCAAGGTAAAGTATAGTGAGAAGACTCACCTCGTGTATCTCGATAACTCGCAAATCCCTGAAATCACTAGCGCTCGATCTCCCGAGCTATAGTCCTCCTATAACACAATATATCTCTAATTAACACTTTCACAACTAAGGTAGACTAACCCTATCAAGTCAACACTGGTCAATGGTCAACGGTCAAATTTGACCGGACTCGGCGAGTGCACTAAAGCGACTCGGCGAGTCTATACGTGTTCACTGACTCCCTCGGATCTTCTCTTGACACGTCGAGTACTTCCCTAACTCGACGAGTTCCACCTGGCATGAATCGCGGGGTCACCACGACTCAACTCGCCGAGTCTCAAGAACAACTTGGCGAGTTCCGGCTTGACTCAGCCCCCCTTTGACTCTCCCTGACTCACTGGGTCATCCCCCAACCCGGCGAGTCTACTCGCTGAACAATTTACGTGAAACCCAAACCCTACTCGCCGAGTCTCAAGAACAACTCGGCGTGTTCATGCCATGCACAAACTCTATTGACCTCCTGAGGTCAGATCTGCTTCCCTAAAACATAGATCTGGCCTTCCTAAGCTTGAATGTCACGTAAAGTTCGAAACTTGATGCTTGTATAACCACAACAAGGCATCAAAAGGAGATTTGGTCCCAAAAATGACAACCTAAGTCCAATAACTCCATACTAACCCAAAAAGCTCAAAGGGTTAAGGTCTCTGGACCTCTTTGAGTCCAGATCCAAGGCACAAACTCGAAGAGGGACCATGTGCTTCACATAATCACTCTCCAAAGGGGTTAGAAAACCCTAACTCTAAAGATCAACCCTAAAACTGAAGGAGGTTCAAACTATTACCTCAAAATGAAGCCTCTAGACTCTGGATCTGCTTGAATCTCACCTCCTCCTTGCTCTTGTTACCCTCTTCTTGCTAAACAAAGGATACAAAGATCTAAAAGTGACTTCTTCTCTCTCAAATCGATTTAGCTCTCTTAAGGTTCTCTCAAGGGACTGGTAGCCGCAATGGGAGGCTATAAGTGCCCTTAAATAGGCTCCAAACCCAGGGAATTAGGGTTTCATTAAACAGTGTGGACTCACCGAGTCCACTTTTGGACTCGCCGAGTCCAGACACGAACGCGCACCCATACCCGGGATCATACTCGGCGAGTTTGGGCTACAACTCGTCGAGTCTCCTCACAAATCACCAAAAATACAATAATAAATAATACCTGGGAATTCGGGATGTTACATGGTTTGTCGGAGCGAACCTCATGGAGAGTCAAGGGTAGATACGTGGCAGAACCTATCAACAAACCTTCAAGTTTTGACAAACCAAGCTCAAGTGGCACGAAAGAAATACCAACCGAACCAATGGAAGCAACTAGTACATCTTCCACACCAACCAAAGCTCATGTAGAGAGACCGAAACCAAAAGTGAATATTCACAAGTCTCAAGAGCAACTGGTTGAACATAAACGACAGAGGAATAAAATATATATGAAGAACCTCAATGAACAAAAATAGTTTTGCAAGTCCCAAAACCCTAGCTATGTTCCCTCACAGAAAAAGACCAATGTCAAGAAAGACGACAAGTCTTCTCCTTCATGCAATCTTTGCAACTCCTGTAGTCAGACAAACCGAAAGGGCAGTTTCGTTCCCAACTCTTACTACACCGAAAATCGAAATACCAGTTTTGGTCCCAAATCCCATCCTTCTCACTCTCAACCAAATCCTAACTTGGTGAAGGACATCAAAGGAAAGGGAAAGCTTGTCTCAGATTCTGAAGTCAATAATAAGAAAAAGTCAGCTAACCCTATCACTCAAGAGAAAACATCAATTAACAAGAACCAATCTGAAACACCTCAATTAAAACAAGATAAAATTAAAATCAAAGTATACACCATCAAAAGAAAATAGGAAACCACCTTAATAAAAAAAACATTATGAGCCGATCCTAGATCATATAAAGACAATGTTGGCTTCCTACATTCACGAAGTAGCAAAAATGGATCAGGAAGTCGCAAATGTTTTGAAGAAGAATGTAGCATACACTCTTTGAAATCGTGTTTTATAATGAATAATATTGTGAAATACTATGTGAATTTGAGTATTGAATTCTAACATATAGTTTTTACTAGAAATAATGTAAAACTATGCTTAGAATCATTCAAAAATTATTGGAAGTCTTATCAGATTCCAATCAAATGTCAAATGGTAAAATTTAACGAAAATATAAAATTTGGAATAAGTAAAATTATTATTATTGAAAATTGTAGATAATCTCGTTAGAAACTTGGAGGCGAAAACCACGTCAAAATCCGAGTTATAACGAAGAAGTTATGACCAATCGAAGATCTGCGACAAAACTAGCACGGCGCCGAATGACATAAAAAGTTAGTTTTTGATAAACTACTTTTTAGCCTTAGTGATCTAAATAAAATTCTTAGTATTCATCAAACCGAGAAGTTCGATAAAAAGAACGCCAAAATCTGAATTCGTATGAGGAAGTTAGGATTTTTCTAAGTTTCGGATTAGCAGTAGACAGCTAAAAACTTGAATTTTAGATCGAGCGATATTTAGCCGATACAACCTAAATGATCATCGAAGGTCTCGTCATTTGTAGTACAACGGTAAACAGTCTGAAGACAACGGACATCGGATGAAGAAGTTATGAATTTTTGACGGATTTTCCTGTCCAGGACTGTTAAAAATAATAATATTAAAAATAAATTCAAAATTAGCCGACGAAGTCTAAATGAAAGGTGTAGAATATATTCCCGCCTACGCGTGCATATAAAGAACGTCAAAAACGGAACACGTATACGAAAGTTATGGATTTTAGAAGGTTTGGGTGCAATTCCCAAGAATTTCGTATGGGTTAAAGTCGGCCACGTCACCCTTTTCTAGAGTTCAACCCGTGTCCGACGACGATGCATTGTGTAGCCGAGATTCGACATGTGTGCACCTCGTGTCCGATCCGGAGAGGAGTCCGAAGCGCGTCCAGTAGGCATCCGACACGTGTCCTCCTTGCGTGTCCGAAGCTCGCACCTGCCACATGCTGCCTTCGCATGTGCGACGCGTGTCGCATCCGAGCCCCTCGCTGGCACTGCCTTTTCTCGGACGACCTTCGGACCAAACCCCCATAAATAGGAGACCTCCGACATCTCCCGGTTAAAAATGGATTTTGGCCATTTTTGACCCCAAAATCAATATTTTTACTATTTTGACTTCCCCTGAAGCTCTGGTATCAATTTTAGCACCCGAAACACGCCCCGAAGTGCCCGAAGACCCCAAGAAATTTATCTTTTCGGTTTGAATCTCTACCTTCGCAAGGCCCAATTTTCATGAAAGCTCTCGGTTTTCAACATAGAAAGTCGTATTTAAAACCGATGTGCTGCCCAAATTACTGTTTTAACCCCAAGTTATATCAAGGTGAGTTCAATATATAGGAACAATTTTATGTTATTTATTATATGTGCTATGTGCTTTTCAGTGTTATTATTCTGGGTTATTTTCCTATGTTATTTTATTCGCTATTTTTATAGCAAAAGTAATACATTTGACCATGTGATCAGTGAAAGGACTTAGATTCACATTGGTACTTGTACGTAGCCTCTGGCCATGTAGAGCATATCTCCGTAGAGAATGCCTTCTATTCTATGGCATTGGCAAATGGTTATACAAAACTATAAGCCTGAAATCTAACAAGATGTTAATCAGAAATTGTATGTCTTCTATGCCATTTGGGCCAAAGATTTATTGATGTATATCAAGTGTGGAAATTGTTATGTCTCATTGATTGTATATCTTTGAATCAAGTCATTGATTGATATGGAAAGCTTAACACATGATTCTCATATGCCTTTGTTGTTCCCTGTTTCTCTTTGCTTCTGCCATATTGAAGTATATATATGGCATAACGTTATATTATATCTATTATTGAACTCACTAAGCATCACCGCTTACCCTATCAATGTTTAACAATTGCAGGAGATAAGTAACCAGTACGGTCGTATACTGTGGAAAGATTTAGAATAGTTTGTAATAGTACTTTTGTACTTTAGTTTATGTTTGTATAAATTAATTTATCCTGGATAGTTATGTAATATATAACACTTTGTAATAGTCGGTTTGTATCCAGTAGTTTGTAACCTCTTTATCAATGTAAAATATTGCTTTTATGAGTATGCAAGTACCATGTTTTGGAGTAATAATATTGTGAAGTATGATAGTTTGGGCCTTTCAGAAATACGAAAGTTTGGGACTTTCAATTATGGTATCAGAGCAGTAGTTTAAGCGAAGTAAATGCCACGGATTGGTATTTAGACTTAAACTATTGGAAGTTCAATATATTAACTGAATCATTATAAGTATATGGATACAAACCATAGGAAAGACTTAAGTGAAGCATTAGGTTATAATAAATCCTAATATTCTAAAATAGTATATTACTCCTAAATTCCAGAACGATAGTGTAACGCCTGTGTTTCTGGGATTGTGATTAATAGCAATGTAATAGTCTAGGTTAACCTTTGTAACCCATTTTGAAATAATAAGAATGTACTATTTGAATATTATGTGTTTTATGCTTAATCGCTTAATTGTGTGGCTTAAATAAATTAAGAATAAAATAAGCGTCAAAATTTAAGTGTGAGATAAGCCCGATATCTTTACATAATGTTGTAGTAGTTGAAACGAGCTTTCCGAAGATATAAAGAACGCCAAAATCCGAGTTATAACGAAGAAGTTATGATATGTCGAAGTTTCGCGACAAAACCGGCACGACGCTGAAAGACATAAAAATATGAATTTAAGATAGAGAGATATCTAGCCTTATTTATCTAAAAGGAAGTTGTAGAGTTCGTTAAACCGAGAGCGTGCATAAAAAGAATGCACAAATCTGACTTCGTATGAGGAAGTTATGATTTTTCTAAGTTTCGACTAGGCAGTATGCAGCCTGAATATTCGATTTGAGACCGAGCGGTTTTTAGCCGAAACAATCTAAACGAGAATCGAAGATCTCGTTAATGGTAGTGAAACGACAAAAAGATAAGCAAAAACGGATGTTGGATGAAAAAATTATGATTTTATAACGGAGTTTTCCTATCCCGACCTACTAAAAATAAATAAAAAATTAGCCGCCGGAGTCTAAACGAAAGTTGTAGAGCGTACTCTCACCTCCGCGGGGATATAAAGAACGTTGAAAGCAGAGTTCGTATGAGGAAGATATGAATTTTTGAAGTTTATTTAATAATTTCGGTATTTAATTTAAATTAAAAATATCCAATATTATCCAAAGGGGGGGACTCAGCGATCCTATCCAGGTTACGCCCAGCGTACCTAGATTTACGCCCAACATAAATCGAGGATCTAGACCCTAAAAAAGGAGGTCGAGTGCAGCCTATTCTTTTGCTCATTTTCTCTTCTCTCTCTCCTGTTTTACCTCAATTTTCGTGCAAGAAATATCTCGAAGCCCCGGTATCATTCCCAAGTCTCGAAGCAAGTCCCGAAGCCCCGATGATCCCGAGAAGTGCAATTCCCGAGCCGAAGCTCTACCCGCGAGGAGCCCGGTTTTTGTGAAGATCTTCCAGATCTACCGAAGAATATTACTTCTACAAGACGTAGTGTCGTCCGATCATCTTCTGGTCAAGTGAGTGTGTAGTTACTTTCTTCTATCGCATAATTATGAAGTATTTGATACGAAATACATGTTATGTGTATATTTTGTTGATTATATGTGTGAATGTAAATTCACTCTCTTCTTTCTCATAGATCTGATTTATTCTCTATGAAATACGTGTTATGTGTCTGTGCCTCTTTAATTATGTGGAATATGTATTGATTGAACATGTTATATAGGTTTTAAACTATGTATAAAAATATATATTTTTATCTACTAATATGTTGGGTAGAACATGGCTAGATAGTTGATGTGTGATAAACAGATGAGAGGCCTCGTTGTTGTTGTTGTTGTTGTTGTTGTTGTTGTTGTTGTTGTTGATGATCTAGTTATTCAGCGGAGTATGGATAACGACCACGAACTCTTTCTAGATAGTCTTGTGGAACGCTAGCAGGCTTATAACCTGTAGGCGTTGTGAACGATGTGTTCACCGGTGTACTCTATCCCCCTCATGGTTGCCTTTAGGACATTTATTACTAAGGAAGCCCCTTTGCAGTAATGTCTGTCCCGATGAGAATCCTAGATTAGGTCCCTGGTAATAGATATTGTTTTAGGGACGTAAAGTGAGGATAACGGGAATGGGTAATCGGGTTATTGTTGGTTGATGAATTAAATATAATTATTTATTGTGGGTTGAAAACCCTACATGCTCACCAGGCTCCCAAGCCTGACCCACTCAGTTTATTTGTATTACAGGAGGTGACGCAACGGCATAAGATGGATGAATCATCAAGTTGTTTTGTTTACAAGACTGTATATGTATATATTTATTGAATGACTTGTAATGTTATCGTTTATGCTTTATGATCTGTATCGGAACATGACATCCTGAGTTTTGATTATATAATGAAAAATACATTTGTTTATGAAATGCTTTGGTAAATATTATTTTATCACGTTTTGTTTTTGGAAACAAATTTCGCAACTCTTTTAAATCAAAAGGATTTACTCTGAAATTATTTTAAAAGCATAAATGAAACCGGTCTTTTCTGGCCGTGATTTTGGAGATGTCACAGATAGTTTAACAAGTAAGTAGCCATACCCCTGAGGTTGGTGGAGGTCCTCAACTCGAGGAAGTGAATACTCCTGTATCTCCTTGTGAGGAGTGACTCTTGGGTAAACTTACCGGTGTTATTCGACAGACTCTCAAAGAACACAAAAAGAATGGTGATAAAGGAAAAGAGAACACTAGAGAATCTTCAAACGGAAAGGTGAAGCGTCCCTCGTTCAAAGATTTCAAGAGTAGTGGTGCTACAGAGTTTTCTGGTGTCCTTAATCCCATAGTTGTTCTAACTTGGATTCAGAAAACCAAGAAAGTATTTCGTGTCTCTATGCTTCTACAATGCTCATCGGAGAAGCCTTGGTCTGGTGGGAAGCAACATATGAAGCTCTCAATGGATATGACCAGGAGAATTTATCCTGGGAGTTTTCAAAACTCGTGTGCTAGAGAAGTATTGTCCTCTAGATATGAGGTGAAGATTGGAGAAGGAATTTCTCGAGCTTAAATAGGGAGGAATGACTATGAATAAGTATGATACTCAGTTCAATCAAAAAGCACGGTTTGCTGCAAAGTATATTCCAACTGAAGATGAGAAAATTTAGTTATTCTTAGAGGGACTAGGACATGAAATCCATGATTTTGTAGCCAATCGGGATGTTCTGTCATTTGATAAAGCTGTTTAGTATGCTCGAAGGCGTGAGCATGACTTAGAGATACGTGGAGCCACTCTTACTGTTCCAAAGCATCCACGTATTGAAAGAACTACTCATGTTTCCACTATTCCACCAGCTCAATCTGTTCGAACTGATCCTAGCAAGCAAGCACAGTCTCAGAGTGCTTTTCTTGGCCGCGGCAGGTCACAATCTTTTTCTATTCAATCGCATTCATGTCGTGTTTGTGGAAGGAATCATCCGGGTTAATGCAAAATAGACAAGGAATCCATTGTCTGTTATGGGTGTGGAGAAACTGGTCATATAAAGCTAGCTTGCCGAAGGAAGGATGTGACTTGCTATACATGTGGTATTACTGGCTACAAGAAGCGTTTCTGCTCTACTCTTACCATCCAAGTGAAGGGAAGTCAAGCTTCCGTCCAACAACCAAAGAATACTCCAGCTAAAAATGAGGAGGTGCCAACTGCTAAGGGTCGTGCATTCCAGATTACCACAGAGGAAGCACGCGAGGACCCGAATGTTGTGACGGGTACATTTTTTCGGGTTTTGAGCATTCTAACACTCCTATGGTGTACATGCAACCCTAGAAACCTTGGATCTATGTTTGAATAAGATACATGCAAAATGATTTTCCAAGGTTATAATCCTATCTAGCATACATGGGGATCTTTTATTCTAATAGTTAGTAAGAATTACATACCTCTTTGTAGCATGGATTCCTTTGAAACCTTGTGGGGCTAACACCTTAAGTGTGAAGCCTCAAATGCTTCACACAACACAAAGTACACTTGGAATAAACTCTAAGAGAATAAGAACACTTGGATTTTTGGCTAGCCCTCTTTTAACCACTCTAGTGGCCGAAAATGGTGAATAATAGCTTCTTTATTTAGTATGTTACAATTAGGGTTACACCATGTAAACCCTAATTGTCATGACCTTTCATTTCCATGACCCATGGGTTATGTAACTCCCATGGAGCATCTTACGGGTTTAACCCAACTTGATAATCCATGGAGCCTTGGCCCACTATATAAGTTGTGGATGATTGACACAATCAACCCATATATTTAATTAGTCTTCTTTTGATCACATAATTTATTCCAAATTAATTATTGATCAATACTAACTAAATATTATTATTCTTATTATTAATATTTTAGAACTTATAATATATTAATAAACCATAAGTGTCTTATTTCTCTCATTTAGTCTATCCAAGTGCATGGTGCCATGAAACCCAAATGGACCATGCCGGGTCGGGTCAAGTACATACCAAATATAGTTATCGACTTAGACACTATATCCAACAGTCTCCCACTTGGATAAGTCTAATAACTATAGTTGCAAGTATGACTTCAGGAACCGATCAACAATCGTAGCTCTTTCAAGGTCTCTCGGAACTGAGAAGATGATGGAGTGCCATTTTAGATAAGTGATCATATAATCTTCTATTCTAGATATCATCCGGACAAACACATGAAACAATGTCTTTCTATTGTCTAGCAGTTGTTTCCCGATTTTTGATTTGTTTGACATAGAACTTAATTGAACACATCAATCTAGTTCTGACCGGGCCCGGTACATGGGTCAAAACAAAATCATCGAGGGGCCCATATATCGCTTCTAATCCAAGAAGGAATAGATAAACTTTGAATCATATGTTTGCTCTACTACTCGTTGAATTACACACAAAGGTACGTTTTATAACATCGAGTTACCAATGCGTTTTCGTACAATCAATGCATAACCAACTCATAGGTAAAAAAAACGCTTAGTATGCTTACAAGTCAAAACAGATCACCAAAAGCCTTACGGAACTCCAGAAAGTCTTAGTGTTCCTATATGGAAATGGGAAGATTTGTCCATGGATTTTATTACCAAATTGCCAAAGACTTCTAGACATCATGATAGCATTTGGGTAATCATCGACCACCTGACTAAGAGTGCACATTTTCTCGCCATGCGTGAAACGGCTCCAATGGAGAAATCCGCACAAGTATACTTGGATGAAATTGTTGCAAGACATGGTATGCCACTAAAGATCATTTCTGATCACGATAATCGCTTCACTTCTCACTTTTGGGCAAGTATGCAACGTGAATTCGGATCTCGAGTTGCCCTCAGCATAGCTTATCATCCCCAAACAGACGGTCAGACAGAGAGAACAATCCAAACAGTAGAAGATATGCTTCGTGCATGTGTCTTGGAGTTCGGTGGTAACTGGGAAAAATACTTTCCTCTTGTCTAATTTTCATATAATAACAGTTACCACGCTTCAATCAAAATTCCAACATATGAAGCATTATATGGTCGCAAATGTCGTACACCATTATGTTGGCGTGATGTAGGACAGAAGATCCTTGGAGGCCCTGAAATGATTCAAGACACCACCGACAAGATTCAAATCGTACAAGAAAGAATGAAAGCGGCACAGGATCGACAAAAGTCCTATATAGAAAAGATGAGGCGACCCATAGAATTTCAAGTGGGTGATTTTGTAATGCTAAAGGTGTCCCCATGGAAAGGCCTTATGAGATTTGGGAAGAAAGGAAAGTTGAGTCCCAGATTTGTTGGACCTTTCAAAACCATCCAGAGAATTGGAAGGCAAGCATACTGCTTAGAATTGCCTGAAGATTTGGCAGGTATTCATGATGTGTTTCATGTGAGTTATCTGTGCAAATGCTTGAGCATATATGATGAAATGGTTCCGTTATCCGAGGTGAAATTGGATAATAAATTAAGATACGTAGAAGAGCCTGAAGAGATCGTAAATGAAAGAACATCTGAGCTACGTAATAAAGAAGTAGAATTGGTGCTTGTCAAGTGGAAACACCATCAATGCCCAAACTATACTTGGGAGAATAAGAATGAGATAAGAGAGAAATATCCCCATTTATTTTAATCGATGTAATTTTTGGGATGAAATCCTCAAAAGGATGAGGTATTTGGAACATATTCATTTTGAAATCATGTTTTATAATGAATAATATTGTGAAATACTATGTGAATTTGAGTATTGAATTCTAACAGATAGGTTTTACTAGAAATAAAGTAAAACTATGCTTAGAATCATTCAGAAATTATTAGAAGTCTTATGAGATTCTAATCAAATGTCAAATGGTAAAATTTAACGAAAATATAAAATTTAGATTAAGTAAAATTTTATTATTGAAAATTGTAGATAATCTCGTTAGAAACTTGTAGGCGAAAACCTCGTCAAAATCTGAGTTATAACGAAGAACTTATGACCAATCAAAGATCCATGACAAAACCGGCACGACGCCGAATGATGTAAAAAATGAGTTTTTGATAAACCTCTTATATCTGAAAATTCTATTGAGTTTGCTCCTGTGTCCAAAGACAAGTCCAAGGTCCTCAAAGAAAAGGTGGTTGTCTATCAGAAGTTTCAGATAGTGCCGAACCAAGTGTATGCCATTCAAGGTGTAACCAAGAAACAAACGGCATAATTGACCACCTTGGTTGAAAAAGATAATGTTGAAGGATGTGACAATTTCTTCTGGTCTGTTCCCATAGATAATGCAGACGAAACCATTAGTTTGTCGGAGTGAACCTCATGGAGAGTCAAGGGTAGATACGTGGCAGAACCCATCAACAAACCTTCAAGTTTTGACAAACAAAGCTCAAGTGGCACGAAAGAAATACCAACCGAACCAATGGAAGAAACCAGTACATCTTCCACACCAACCGAATCTCATGTAGAGATACCAAAACCTAAATTGAATATTCACAAGTCTCAAGAGCAACTGGCTGAACAGAAACGACAGAGTAATAAAAGATATATGAAGAACCTCAATGAACAAAAATAGTTTTGGAAGTCCCAAAACCCTAGCTATGTTCCCTCATAGAAAAAGACCAATGTCAAGGCAGACGACAAGTCTTTTCCTTCATGCAATCTTTGCAACTCCTGTAGTCAGACAAACCGAAAGGGCAGTTTCGTTCCCAACTCTTACTACACCGAAAACCGAAATACCAGTTTCGGTCCCAAATCCCATCCTTCTCACTCTCAACCAAATCCTAACTTGGTGAAGGACATCAAAGGAAAGGGAAAGCTTGTCTCAGATTCTGAAGTCAATAATAAGAAAAAGTCAACTCACCCTAGCACTCAAAAGAAAACATCAATTAACAAGAACCAATCTGAAACACCTCAACTAAAACAAGATAAAATTAAAATCAAAGTATACACCATCAAAAGAAAATACGAAACCACCTTAATAAAAAAACATTATGAGCTGATCCAAGATCATATAAAGACAATGTTGGCTTCCTACATTCACGAAGTAGAAAAATGGATCAGGAAGTCGCAAATGTTTTGAAGAAGAATGTAACATACACTCTTTGAAATTGTGTTTTATAATGAATAATATTGTGAAATACTATGTGAATTTGAGTATTGAATTCTAACAGATAGTTTTTACTTGAAATAAAGTAAAACTATGCTTCGAATCATTCAGAAATTATTGGAAGTCTTATTATATTCCAATCAAATGTCAAATGGTAAAATTTAACGAAAATATAAAATTTTGAATAAGTAAAATTATTATTATTGAAAATTGTAGATAATCTCGTTAGAAACTTGTAGGCGAAAACCTCGTCAAAATCCGAGTTATAACGAAGAAGTTATGACCAATCGAAGATCCGCAACAAAACCGGCACGACGCCAAATGACGTAAAAAGTGAGTTTTTGTTAAACTACTTTTTAGTCTTAGTGATGTAAATAAAAGTCGTAGTATTCATTAAACCAAGAAGTTCGATAAAAAGAACGCTAAAATCTGACTTCGTATGAGGAAGTTATGATTTTTCTAAGTTTCGGATTAGCAGTAGACAGCTAAAAACTTGAATTTTAGATCGAGCGATATTTAGCCGATACAACCTAAACGAGAATAGAAGGTCTCGTCATTTGTAGTACACCGGTAAAAAGTCTGAAGATAACGGACGTCGGATGAAAAAGTTATGAATTTTTTATGGATTTTCCTGTCCCGGTCTGTTAAAAATAATAATATTAAAAATAAAATCAAAACTAGCTGACGAAGTCTAAACTAAAGGTGTAGAATATGTTCCGCCAACGCGTGCATATTAAAACGTCAAAAACGGAGCCCGTACGCGAAAGTTGTGGATTTAGCGCTTGTTAAGTGAACCTTGGTTACTATGGAGTTAGCGTCTGATAGCTATTGATTTAGTACCTGATAGATAAACTTTGGCAGCAATGGACTTCGTGCCAATTCCTTAGGTCAATCCTTAGGAACGAATGAATAAATGATAGTTGATTCTTAGGGTAAAACCTTAAGAAATAAAGAATATAATGGGGATGGGTAATTGGGTTGACTGTTTGACGATTAAACATAATAATTATATTATTGTGGGTTGAAAACCCTATATGCTCACCAGACTCCCACACCTGACCCACTCAGTTTAATTGTATCACAGGTATCGATACGAAGCTGCTTTGCACTGAGAAATTAAAGGAGATGTAAATCACTAGAGTAAATAAATGTATGTTCTGTTTATGCTTATGTGTCTGTATTGAACATGACATCCCGAGGTTTTATTATTTAATGAAAATACATTCTCTTTGAGAAATGTTTTGATAAGTTTTTATCATATCTTGTTTTGGGAACAAATTCCGCAACTCTTTTAATCAAAGGATTACTCTGATTTTATAAAACAAAGCATAAACAAATCGGTCTTTTCTGGCCGTGAAATTTGGGGATGTCACAGTTGGTATCAGAGCATTAGTTTAAGCGAACTAGGAATTTGTAGGATTTCTAGACATAAACTTAGAATGCTAAGCGATGATTGTGAGATGAGTGTCTACCATATTTTAAGACACGAGCACTAGTATATTTTAGGAATGATGCCTAAAATGCTTTTATGTGCTAAATGTTATATGTTTTCCATATATGCTATTATTTGTTCGTATCTACGGTCTGTTGCCGACCGGATCTGGAGACCTTATGTGTTTAGGATTCTAAGCGTTTGATACGATATTAGAACTAGCATGTAAACGTTTCGAAGTGATAAGGAGATTTATACGTCTATCGTAAAAAAAAACTTTCCTATCTTAAATTCTCGCCCGATGCACCGAACGTCTGCTTGGATGTACAAAACGTTATGGTGAAGACTCGTAGAGAATTGTGTAAATGGAGGAAATGAAAGGCTTATGATAGTGAATGACACCTATCGGAAGATATCGTAAGAGTGGTGTCTTGCCTTTAGTTTATGTTTGATAAAATAGTGGAACGTTTAGAGGAGTACGATACGTTTGAAGTACACCTTCGATTGGCAGGATGATGGAACGATTGGAGAAATTCTAGAAGTTGTCTCATCGTCTGGTATTTCCATCACCAATCGAGTTGAAGTAGAGTTGATGATTGAAGATACGCATGGAAGAAGTCCTAGTAGAGTCTAGGAGAATTTTTATGATTAATTGGACACATTAGTATGTGTTAAATTGTTTGTTATTTTAGGACTTGGGGACTGCGAGACAATACTTGGGACGAGTATGAGTAGGTGTGAATGGTATTAGAGATCTATACTACCGGAAGCACAGGTCTCGCACTTGGATCGGGGAAAGTCACAAGGTTACCAAGAAGCTAATGATTGATTCCATTTTATTTGAGTATGCCATTACCCTTGTTTCGGTAATGACTAGTAAGATGGTTGTTATTCCGACCCTAGTGGTCATATCAAATTGAGTCCGACTATGATGAGAGGTCGTTAGAACACGACCCATCGGTCTGTTACAATAGATAAATGAAAGAATTTATCCTAAGAATAAGAAGGAGCCCTCGATAAGGATTAATTTGGTAACTCGAAGGTCATGAGTAGAAGTCCAACATAGTACGAAGAGCAGATGCAGAATTGAGCATCAAGGTTATTACTTAGGATGCAGAGATAACTTATGGAGTCAGTATACGAATCCTATTTCGTTGATGATTCCAGGACATAATCATCCTAAGGGGGAGATAATTGTAACCCCCGTAGATCAGGGCTAGTCAATTTAATGAAGATAATGTAACACCCAAAGTTTTGAAGGCCAAGAAAGGAAAGAAAACCCTAACTTTAAGGGGAGACTCGGTGAGTCCAAGGAGGAAGTCAGCGAGTCCGAGCGGGATCCGGGTCGAGGAGTAAGTGAGCGACTCGGCGAGTCGGCCAAGGGGACTCGGCGAGTTTGTTTGTGCGAGGTAAACCCTAAATTCGGGACTTGGAGCCTATTTAAACGTCTCATTCTCTCCCCTAGGGTTCCTTTACTGCCTCTTTCACCCAGAACACCAAACCCTAGCCGCCATATCCATTGATTGAGCCAATTGTTGCCTTGAAGAGTGCATTAAAACTTGGAGAAGGAAGAAGGATCTTGGAGGTGCAAGAAGGGGCTATAGATCCGGGATTGGGAAGATATTTCTGAGCATTTGGAGGTAATAAACTAGTTCTTGGACTCTTTTGCACCTAGATCTATGTGTGAGTTTTGGGGCTTTTTAGCCATGATGGTATCCATTTGAGTTAGAAGCCATATCTGAAGTTGCTACTTCGGATCTAAGCATATTATGGTCTTGAGAAGCATAAAGTATCTGCCCTTGAGTTGATTATGGAGCCTCTTTGCCTTAAACCCTAGTTTATGGTGTATTTTTCCTAGATCTCCTTCCCTACACGTAAAGTTTGCAACTTTACGTGAGGAATAGGCTTGGGAAGGGTAGATCTACAGTTTGGAGTCCATGCATGACTCAAAAGTCCTATGCATGTATGGAGATCTGAATGGACTCAGCGAGTCCTTTGAGTGGACTCGGCGAGTAGCATGAAGGATTCGAGGAACTCGACGAGTGGGATGAACAGCTCATCGAGTCAGATGAAGTTGGGCAGGAACTCGACGAGCTGGATGAACAACTCGGTGAGTTTGTTGAAGGTTGTCTTGGACTCGGCGAGTTTGTTCTTGGACTCGGCGAGTCTAATCTTGGACTCGGCGAGCCAGGTCACGAAACCCCAAACCCTTCGAGTTGAGACTCGAATCAGTGAGTCGAATGGAGACTCGGTGAGTTGGACAGGTAAGTACTCGGAAATCGATAGACTCGACGAGTCATGGACTGACTCGGCGAGTCGAGTCGCGAATGCAAGGACTCTGAACATATGAACTCGGCGAGTCAAAAGGGTGACTCGAAGAGTAGGGTTGACCTGGATGGTTGACTTTGACCTGGACTTTGACTTTTACCAGAGTTGACTTGGTTGTCTTTCGGGGGTCAGTTAGACTCAGTGTTGCATTGATATTGGTAGCTCGGGGAGCGAGTGGAGCAGGAGTTCAGAGAGTTGCTGGGCAGCAGCTAGTGGGTTCATCAGCAAGTTCAGCCAGTGCAGGTGAGTTTCCCTTTGTGTGAATGGGTCTACGGCCACAATGCCGGCCCATGTAGTTATGAGTAGAAGACCTAGGGGTTAGCCCTAGGCACAGTATGCTAGTATGATATTCAGGACGAGGTCCAATGATAGCGGGCGGGTGCCCAAGGAATGGTTTATGTGATACTTTATACTTGTTGTCTGTGTGATACTTCTATGTGCCTGGTAGGGAGGTGAGTATGGGCGAGGTCCCGTATCTCACCAATAGAAGAGTGTGGATGGTGTTCCACATCTCATTAGCAGCAGATCAGAGGCGAGGCCCAAGTTAGGGAAAGAGTGAGTGTGGGCTGGGCCCGTATCTCACTATCAGTAGGAGCATGGACGGGGTTCCATGACTCATTAGTAGCAGGATAAGGGTGAGGCTCAGAGACAGGCGAGGCCTTCGGACAAGATCCGTTAGTATGTGTTTAGCTTATGTGATGTGATATGTTTATGTGCTATTATATGTTAGCGGGCCAGGCCCTGTGACAGGCGAGGCCTAAGTGAAATAGATCTGTATCCAAGCGGGGCTCGAAGCCAGATGGGGCCTGGAGTGGTGGGGCCGTTGTACCGGGCGAGGCCCGAGGTAGGGGGCGAGGCCCATGTTAGCGGGCGTGGCCCAGTATGTGTAGTATGTGGTTATGCATGGTATGTGGTAGGTCGGGGAACTCACTAAGCTTCGTGCTTACGGTTTTTAGTGTTGGTTTCAGGTACTTCCGGTAGCAGAGGGAAGAGCTCGGGGTGATCGCATGGCACACACCATAGATTATATAGCCTGGGAATGTTTTACTCTGATAATGAACATGTGTTTTGGAAATTAATACTTTGATTATATTTGGATTGATGATTTTGTGTTAAGTAATGTTTTATTAAAAGCAAATTTTTAGTCTTGAATTTTGGGATGTTACAAGTTGGTATCAGAGCCTTGGTTTGAGGGATTCGGACATACTCTCGGGTGTGTCTGAACTCAAACTAAGGAATTGGTATGGAAGTTTTCAAAATGAAAAGTCGGTTTCGTAAAAAGAGTTTGAGAAAGAAAACATTTTTAGAAAAGCAAAAGAACTCAAAAAGAAAAGAATTTTGAAAGGAGCAAAGGGGTGTGGTGCATGCAATCAGCCGAGCTCAAGTAAGTACACCAAAATACCCATAAAAGTTTATGTTTTGATTATCAGTTAGTAGAACAGCATGCTAGACTAGGACTAAGGATCTAGGGAGGATGCCTAATGTGCCTATTATATATACTGTGAGCTACATGATAGTGATGATTAGATAGTAGTAGGATAGCCTATTTAGGTTATGCCTGAGTTTATGAGTTTGTGTTGCATGCTGGTGCAGATTCTTGCTATGTGGATATGATTGCTTGAGTATGTTATGGTTAGATTTTCCCTTGTCTGAATGTTGCTTGCTTTGTGCATTGTGGGATTCTGAGTGATGGGAGTTAGCCATTAGGTGAATACGTCACGTCACATGTGATCAGGGTTGAATAATCTCAGAGTACCGAATTTGGCCCTATTGCGCATCTCTTGTCTGAGTCCAACCGTTCTAGGGACGAGTCTTTTACTCGAAGGATTATCTGAGCCTCGTCACATGTGATGGTATTCAGGTGATGGCTAATTGGCATCACAAGGAGGCCTTCAGCAGCTGAGGATTGGTTTGAGTTGAGTCGGAGGTTTCCCTAGGGTAAGCCTAGGATGAGATAGTGCTGGGAGCAATAGGAGTGGATATGGGACCTGGTGGAGTCGAAGCAATTCCTGAGGAATGTACGGATAGATGTGGAAGGTAGTATGGGTTCGTACTACTGAAAGTAGAGGATCCGTAGTCGATTCGGGAAAGGCTGAGACAAGACTGGGAACCTGGTAGGGTGTGTGTGTGTTTGGTCTCGCAGCAGTGATGAGTATTCTGATAGAGGATGTATTATATTTTCAGTATGGTGACATTGCGAGAGAGACCAGCGGGCGGATCAGGCGCCGGAGATGGATCAGGCTCGGGTTCAGGAGCCGAGCAGCTCGAGGAGCGAATGAGGGAGTTGATATCAACTGAGGTTACGCGCAGTATTCTAGATCAGACTCTTGTGATCTTTGGCACGGTTAAGGAGGGTATACAGGAGATTTTAGATGAGAGGCTGGGAGCCTTCCGTACGAATATGATGGCTTTGATGGGAGCGCGTACCTTGACATTTCGAGAGTTCAGGGCTTGCGGGGCACCGGATTATCATGGGGCTAGGGACCCCATCGCTAGCAGCAGGTGGTTGGCTGATGTTGCCAACGCATTCCATACGAGCCAGTGTGCTGAGGGGGACAAGGTCAGACTCGCTTCCTGTCTTCTGAAGGACAGAGCGAGGGATTGGTGGGAGGAGATTGGTCATGCTTTGGGGGATGATGCCACGTTAGACGCGATGACTTGGAGCGATTTCTCAGCCAGGTTCAGGGCGGAGTTTTCGTCGATTATTAAGGTGCAGCAGTTGGCACGGGAGTTTCAGGATTTGACGCAGACCACTGAGACTGTGGCGGAGATCACCGCCAGGTTCAGGGAGAGGGCCCTTCTTGTACCGCAGTATGTCGCGGATGAGGAGATGAAGAAAGCCCGATACCATGAGATGTTGAGGGATGACATCAGGGAGTTCGTGAGCAGGTCCAGTTGTAAGACGCTGGAAGATATGATTTCTCGGGCTAGAGAGACGGAAATCGATTTGGAGCAGATCCAGAAGAGGAAGCCGGATGAGGTTCAGGTAGCCGCAGGTTCGGGCAAAAGGCCCAAGGGATCGGATTCGAGATCGAGGGATTATCAGGACCGCAGCCGGTGCGGGAAGTGTGGCAGGGCGCACGGGGGCGCGTGTATGGGTTGTAGCGGTGGTGAGTTTGGCTGCTTCAAGTGCGGTCGGACTGGTCATTTCAGCAGAGATTGTACTGCTACCACCACACAGGGAACAGACTTGTTATGTTTTCATTGCAATCAGCGGGGCCACAAGAAGGCCCAGTGCCCCAGTTTGTTTTCAGCAGGACAGGTGATGGCACCTGCCCCTGCAGCTTTGAGGATCATAGACGGCCGTCAGGGACGTGCAGAGGCGCCTACGGTAGGAGGCAGAGCTCTTCAGATGACTACCTTGGAGGCGCGATCAGCACCGGACGTTGCAGGTATGCGATTTCCGTTTTCAGTTCTTTTATTTGTGCATGATTATATTCTTATGGTTCTGCATCATTATCGGTATAAGTATTTTATTTTTGAGCGGTTGATTGTGATCGATTTATATGCCATCTGCATACCTTGGATATTCGAATGCTAGTTAGGGGATGTGCCCTATTGGAGAAGGTTACATAGGATGCAGTAACTGTAGCATGCTTGGGAGGGACTTGGTATGTCTTGCTAGATCGGAGTTGTATAGTGTTAGAGATGGATTGGTTAGATCCCTAGCTATGGTAAGCTTGGGTTCCTCAGCAGATTGATTATGGAATGGTAGCAAGGATTGGGATTTTTTCTTTGAGTATTGAGCAGCAAGGGGTAAGCAGGATCGAAGTGGGGGAGAATCCTCCGAGTGTGCAAAGGTAGGAGCACGCAGACCCAGAATGAGTGTGTGACCTCCGAGAAGGAAAAGAAGTAGTTCAGCGTTTGATGGATTGAGGATTTTAGGGTTGGGAGTTTGAGAAACTCCCCATCAGCTAGTGCGTGTGATGGTAATGGTTCGTACGTGGTTGGGAATTCAGGTTGTGGATCGTCCGTAGGACTCGAGGGAGTCGGAATGAGGATCTTGAGAGCTAATGGCACATGGGTGCCTTCGTATTAGCAGTCAGTGGTAGAAAGTGATGTAAGACTACGGGGCAGCCGTAGCATTCACTAGCAGTCAGTGGTGGAAGTGTTGTAAGACTACGGGGCAGTCGTAGCATTCACTAGTAGTCAGCAATGGATGGTGATGTAAGACTACGGGTAAGCCGTAGCATTCCTTAGTAGCTTCTTTAGCGGAGTTGGGGCGAGGCCCTTATCTCCTAGTGATCAGATAGGGATCAGGAATGGGTAGTGGATGAGAATGATAGGGAGTTTGCCTGTATAGCCCTAGAGAGGTGAGACCTTGGGAGAGGCCGCTCCAGGATATAGTTGGGTGAGGCCTGTATGAGATTAGCAGTGTAGGTGAGACCTGAGAGCAGGGTTGCTCAGTAGTATGGTTGGGTGAGACCCGTGGGCGAGGCCCGAGAGAGAGAGTGGTTAGACTAGTGGGACTAAAAGGATAGAGGCGGGTGGGACCCATGGGCGAGGCCTATGAGTTTTAGCAGCGCAGGTGGGACCTGGTAGGGACCTTAGTGTCAAGTTAGGGGATCGAGGATCCCAGGTTTGTAGTGCCTGAATGGCAGAATAGATTGAGCAGTTTTAGGTGGTCGAAGTTTCTTTGGAAGTCGCTGGAAGCGACTAGTAGTGGTGTTGGGACTAGCTACCGGTGGGAGCCAGTAATCCAGACATTGATAGGTTGGTAGGGACCAGGGTGGTCTCAGTTCATCTGGAAGGCAGACAAGGAATAGTAGAATTTTTAGTCAGTAATACTGCGGGTAAGCAGTGTATGGTGGAAATCAGTTAGTTGAGTCGAGGGTTGCTCGGCACCAAGTTTTGACAGAGAGGAGTGTCAGTGGTTACTGGCGGTGATGAACCGTACTGGAAATAGTGGGGGTGATGGATTTGGTGAAGGATAGGACCTTCACAGTAACAGAGGAAATAGTTGGTTATGGAGCTTTGCCTTGGGAAGGCAAGGAATTTGCGCAAGGAAAGAAGGGGTGAACCCCTATAGGTTCAGTGCAGTACTCGGTGAGTACCAGAAGGATTGTCGGTGAATAAGTTGTGTTTCCAGGATGTTCAAGGTAAGGGTGACCCGAGTCTATTATCCGCAAGGATTAGTGTAAGTCGGAATGACCGAGCAGAAGGCCAGCGAAGGTAGGCAGCTGGTGTTGGAATAATTGGTGGGATATTGGAGGCAGATCGCAGGCGGTGGGCCATAGCAAACTTCGAGGACGAAGTTTTGTTTAAGTGGGGGAGACTTGTAACACCCAAAGTTTTGAAGGCCAAGAAAGGAAAGAAAACCCTAACTTTAAGGGGAGAATCGGCGAGTCCAAGGAGGAACTCGGCGAGTCCGAGCGGGATCCGGGTCGAGGAGTAAGTGACCGACTCGGCGAGTCTGGTCTGTGCGAGGAAAACCAAAATTCGGGACTTGGAGCCTATTTAAACATCTCATTCTCTCCTCTACGGTTCCTTTACTGCCTCTTTCACCCATAACACCAAACCCTAGCCGCCATATCCATTGATTGAGCCAATTGTTTCCTTGAAGAGTGCATTAATACTTGGAGAAGGAAGAAGGATCTTGGAGGTGCAAGAAGGGGCTATAGATCCGGGATTGGGAAGATGTTTCTGAGCATTTGGAGGTAATAAACTAGTTCTTGGACTCTTTTGCACCTAGATGTATGTGTGAGTTTTGGGGCTTTTTAGCCATTATGGTATCCATTTGAGTTAGAAGCCAGATCTGAAGTTGCTACTTCGGATCTAAGCATATTATTGTCTTGAGAAGCATAAAGTATCTGCCCTTGAGTTGATTATGGAGCCTCTTTGCCTTAAACCCTAGTTTATGGTGTATATTGCCTAGATCTCCTTCCCTACACGTAAAGTTTGCAACTTTACGTGAGGAATAGGCTTGGGAAGGGTAGATCTACAGTTTGGAGTCCATGCATGACTCAAAAGTCCTCTGCATGAATGGGGATCTGAATGGATTCAGCGAGTCCTTTGACTGGACTCGGCGAGTAGCATGAAGGATTGGAGGAAATCAACGAGTGGGATGAACAGCTCGTCGAGTCAGATGAAGTTGGGTAGGAACTCGGCGAGTTGGATGAACAACTCGGCGAGTCTGTTGAAGGTTGTCTTGGACTCAGCGAGTCAGGTCGCGAAACCCCAAACCCTTCAAGTTGAGACTCGAATCAGTGAATCGAATGGAGACTCGGTGAGTTGGACAGGTCAGAACTCGGAAATTGGTAGACTCGGCGAGTCGATCCGTGAATGGAAGGACTCTGAACATATGAACTCGGCGAGTCAATAGGGTGACTCGGCGAGTAGGGTTGACCTGGAAGGTTGACTTTGACCAGGACTTTGACTTTTACCAGAGTTGACTTGGTTGTCTTTCGGGGGTCAGTTAGACTCAGTGTTGCATTGATATTGGTAGCTCGGGGAGCGAGTGGAGCAGGAGTTCAGAGAGTTGTCGGGCAGCAGCTAGTGGGTTCATCAACAAGTTCAGCCAGTGCAGGTGAGTTTCCCTTTGTGTGAATGGGTCTACGGCCACAATGTCGGCCCATGTAGTTATGAGTAGAAGACCCGAGGGTTAGCCCTAGGCACAGTCTGCTAGTATGATATTCAGGACGAGGTCCAATGATAGCGGGCGGGTGCCCAAGGAATGGTTTATGTGATAGTTTATACTTGTTGTCTGTGTGATACTTGTATGTGCCTGGTAGGGAGGTGAGTGCGGGCGAGGTCCCGTATCTCACCAATAGAAGAGTGTGGATGGTGTTCCACATCTCATTAGCAGCAGATCAGGGGTGAGGCCCAAGTTAGGGAAAGAGTGAGTGTGGGTTGGGCCCGTATCTCACTATCAGTAGGAGCATGGACGGGGTTCCATGACTCATTAGTAGCAGGATAAGGGCGAGGCCCAGAGACAGGCGAGGCCTTCGGACAAGATCCGTTAGTATGTGTTTAGCTTATGTGATGTGATATGTTTATGTGCTATTATATGTTAGCGGTCGAGGCCCTGTGACAGGCGAGCCCTAAGTGAAATAAATATGTATCCGAGTGGGGCTCGAAGCCAGGCGTGGCCTGGAGCGGCATGGCCGTTGTAGCGGGTGAGGCCCGAGGTAGGGGTCGAGGCCCAGGTTAGCGGGCGTGGCCCAGTATGTGCAGTATGTGGTTATGCATGGTATGTGGTAGGGCCGGGAACTCACTAAGCTTCGTGCTTACGGTTTTCAGTGTTGGTTTCAGGTACTTCCGATAGCAGAGGGAAGAGCTCGAGGTGATAGCATGGCACACACCATAGATTAGACAGCCTGGGAATGTTTTACTCTGATAATGAACATGTGTTTTGGAAATTAATACTCTGATTATATTTGGATTAATGATTTTGCGTTAAGTAATGTTTTATTAAAAGCAAATTTTTAGTCTTGAATTTTGGGATGTTACAGATAAGCGTCAAAAATGACTTTTTGATGGAAGATTATTTAGAAGAATTAATCTTAACCAAGTTGTAGTATATGTCACAAGGTTTCCGTGCATATAAAGAATGCCAAAATCCGAGTTATAACAAAGAAGTTATGACCTGTCGAAGTTTCGCGACATAACCAGCACGACCCAGCGCGACGTAAATAGTGAATTGGATTCATCTTCTTCTTCTTCTTCTCATTCTCTTCTATATTGATCTGACATCATCCAATTGATTGGGATTCCGCACCATCAATTGGATCTGATTGATACACAAGCAATTTTGGGGACTTACAATTGGTATAAGAGTTTGGTTGTATCAATCAATTTTTCCAGATCTGGAGCTTATTTGATCTTATTTTGAAAAGAGAATAGCGTTTTTGGATAGATCTCGCAAAAATAAGGGGGTTACTTCTTTGTATTTTTCATAAAAACGAGTTTTTGATCGAGTTTTAGAGCAAAAAAGGGTGAAAAACGTCGTTTTATTCATGAATTTATTGAAGGTGTGCGGCCCGGTTGAAGGAGTGCTGCTGGTTGAAGGTGTGCGGCTCAGCAGCCTCGGTGTGCGGCTCAGGAGTATACGGCTCGGACGTGTGCGGTCTCGTGTACGGTCCAACTCCTTCGCCTCGGTCTCGCATCTGGTTCACGGCTCAGCAGCATCGGTCTCGGCTTAACGGCTTCGTCCTCGCTTTGCAGCTCTAGTCCTCGCTTCGCAACCGTCCTCGCTTAGCAGCCATCGCATAAAAAAGGAAACGGGTTTGAAGTTGTCGGGGATCAAACCAGGGACCTCTGGTTGAGCAACCCACTACCTTACCAACTTGTCTAGGAGGATTCTTGTTTCCTAAATTCGAAATTTAGAATATAACTCATCGTTTTCGCATATAATTTCACAAATTGACATTTTCAACCCCAAAAGTTCAAAATTTTATTTTTAGAATCCTTTTTCAACCCAAAAATTTTAGTTATTAAATTCTAACTTTTATTTTTCATTTTTTACTTAAAATTTTGACTTTGACTTTTAAAAGTTGACCTTTGACTTTTAAAAGTTGACCTTTGACTTTAAATTTTGACTTTCTCATTTGACTTTTAATTTTTCAAATTTGGCTTTTCGGTTTGACTTTTAAGTTTGACTTTTCAAGTCTGACTTTTGAGTTTGACTTTTTTTTTTAAATTTGTCTTTTAAGGTTGACTTTCTCTTTTAAGTCAAAGGGCAATTAAAAAAAATAAAAAATAAATAAATATATATATATATATATATATATATATATATATATAATTTTAAAAATAAAAAAATGAGTTCCACATCAATTCCGGTAAATGAAGTTTCATGTACTCCATCTTGTAAAGCTACGATTAAATTTCTTCACGAACAAATTGATTTACTAAAAAGGGAAAATGAGGACCTTAAATATGAAGGCTATACTCTAAGGAAAGGTCATAAACCGTTCAAAGCACAACTAGAAGCAAAAACCAAGGACTTTAGGAAATTACAAGAAGATTACGGCAACAAGTGTGAAAATTATGATCACATTAAACGCAAACTTGCTGCTGTAACTGAAGAACTTGATACTTTGAAAATAAAGTGTGGAAAAACAAATGTTAGTTTCAAAAATTATACTGAATCAAGTAAGACAGTCGAGTCCTTAGTAGAAAATCAATTGAGTTTTAAAGATAATCAAACCAAGGGTTTAGGGTATCACAATGTGCCACCTCCTTTTAATCACAACTATAACCCACCCCTTGAGACCAATGAGGAAGAAATGCCTGCTCAGTATGGCCAAACCCCTACTCCAGATTCAGTTAAGACTGAACAATCAGGGCCAACTGAGGGTGTTGAGCTGAACAATACTAATGATTATACTTCTTGTGCAAGTAAAGTAGTAGAGGATGAGAACAAGGAGAAAACTAATGAACAAACCAATGACTCCTTGAACTCTGAATCTGTTTCTTCGAACTCAGTTGCTTCTGATCATCCTGCTATTGCGAAGTACAAGCCACCAAATCAAGTGAAACAGTCGATTTGCTGCAAGTGTGCTTGTGGGAACAATCAGAAACGAGGCAAGGTTACGCCACCAGGTGCAGGAAGAAACAACTCCACAGTGAAGAAAAAGACATGCTTTCACTGTGGAACACCTGGACACATTGCCAGAAATTGTCCTAATCGAGCATACATTCCCTACTACGTACATGGATGGCAGAATGTGCCAAGAGGGGGACCTTCCAAAAGAAACCCCTAAAGGTCACGTTCAGACCATGATGACCTAAATGCGCAAAAGGCCAAGAATCAAACCCACAAGGCCAAGAATCTGAATTCCAAGGGCAAGAAGGGAATGTCAGCCAAGAAGCCAAATCCAAGAGATGCTCCCATGAAGTCAAAATCAAAGTCATCTCAACAGCCGACATCAAGATCAAAAGCAAGTATTGAGCCACCCATCAGAACGAAAAAGAAATGGGTTAAACCCAACTACAAATGGGTTCCAAAGGCTCACTCTTCCAAATCAACTAATGACTCTAATATTTCTTCATCTTCTGTTTGTGATAAACAGGATATGTCATGGGAGAGAGTACCGTGCAAGGATGACAAAGGTCGACCCAGTTTCAAAATGGACTGGGTTCCAAAGACCAACTGATCCTGCTCTGTGTCGGAGCAGCTATGGAGGCATATCATCAGACTTCGGTTTGTTGGTAGTGGCTATTCCTGGCACTTGATAGGGGACATCTCTCAACTGTACAACATTCAAAAATTTGTTTGAGAGTATGTGTCCTTTGCGGGAAGGGAAGAAAGGAAGGGATCACATGGGGTTTGTGCTTAATGACATGAAGAATTTTCGGATCTGTTCTAAGATTACGCGTGCTGTTCTCAAACCTTCTGGATGCAAATTTAATCGGTGACTTACGGTTTGAGTTTTCTTCTCTATACTCCTGAGTTTTTCTTAAGCTGATTCGCTTTAAAGATAAATTTTTGTTTTAGGATAGTTTAAATTTGCGCATTTACTTTCGTTTCTCTCCTATGCACAAATTTAGGGGGAGAAATAAAAACAAAACAAAAATTAGAAAATACAAAAATTAGAAAATTTTAAAAAAAATAAAAAAAACTAATAAAAAAATATCAAAAAAAAAAATTATAATATGTTGGTTATGTAATATGCTTGAGGGGGATGTTTTGGGAAGTGATATGATTATGTGATAACAGGCAACCTGAGTTTGCGTAACGTACCCAAAGTTGAAGGGTCTATGCTCTGGTTTGATGTGTCGGTAGGCACGAAAGATTCTAAATGGACATGACTAGGCAGAGTTGAACTTAGGAAATCAAATGACTTGACAAATCTTGACCTAGATAGTTCTGTTTAGCCTGACAATACGACGCTTGGATAGGTTGAGCAGGGAGATATATATGGGAATCTACTCGTCACATTAATTGAACCCGTACTTGGAACCGTGGCTTAACTTTTCCTCGATGTGCGGATTTTGTCCTTAATTCTGGTTGGATGGGGCGACTGGTAAATTCCGATAAATTAGGTATGTAGAATATCCTTTTCTTTCTTTCCGTCTGTTAGTCATATGTTGTCTCCTTTGTGCGACTTCCAATCCGACCTGGTACACAACATATGCAACTCTATTTTTCTGCATGTTATATATATGTGAAAAACTTCTTATCTGTTAGCCATATGTTGTCTCCTTTGCGCGACTTCTAATCCGACCTGGTACACAGCATATGCAACCTTCTACTTCTCAACCCCTCTAAAGTAATAAGTACTAGAATTCTGAATCTATCCTCTCTCTAAATGGTTGTCTGCTCACCCGGTGTAAGGAGTACTCTGGAAGTTCTTGATGGCTGGGGCATATCAGGAAGCGGGAAACATGTTCTAGTACACTTAAACTTGAACACATACAGATTGTCTATAGATCTCGCTGCTCAATTTAGGTGGATAACAATATCCTTGGTCGTCATCAGCTAAATGGTCCTTAAGATATAGTATCTAAGAAATTAGGATCAGATATAATTTTTAGGAAATTAAGTTCACCTGTCTTGTAACAAATAGTATGTCCTAAATTTGTCACAATTTTTCGTGTTTAAGTGGACAACAATACCGACGATCGACCAGACAAAGATGTGAATATGAAAGGTACCGATAAGTGGATAAAGGCTGTCTAAAAACTTTGATCCCAAATCTTTCTTACAGTTAGATATCATTTTATTTTTGTTAAATTTGTTCATAGTTTTCCTCTATGCACAAATTTTAGGGGGAGAATTAAAAATAATTCAAAAATCAAACAAAAATCAAACAAAAATCAGAAAATTAAAAATCCAAAAATAGTGTTATTTCTTGTTCAGAAAAATCAGAAAATCCAAAAATATTTTTTCTTTCTGTTTTTATTTTTCCAGAAAATATCAAAAATCCAAAAATATTTTTTTTGTGTGCTAATTTTGCTTTTAGTTTTGTTTTGTCTTGAAAAGTGATTTCAGGTATAGGTAAGACTCATGGAGTTTGTGTTGAAGATTTCTGAGCCAAAGCCTCGTTCGTGAGCATCGAAGAATTCGCATTCGAAGGAGCAAGAAATGAAGACTATTCTTTCATCATTCAATCTGTCAACCCCAAAAGCATGGTGAAGCTGTACTTGAAGAATATGTGACAGATTGCATTGAAGCCTCCTCAATCAATTTGCTGCTATCTATGAACCTGCTGAAGTGATCCAGAAGATTATTTCTCTCCGTTGTTCTCTCTGAAGATTCTCAAGCTGAAAGTGCTATCTTTCAAGAATCTTTTCATCATGCCTCCTCACCCAATATGTGTTCAGAGTCAAATCTTGAAGAAAAGCCCAACCACTCGAGATGAAGTCATTCATGAAGATTCATCAAGTTCATCTTGAAGTTGTGAAGAAATCAAAGATTAAAGCTGAAGCCAAAGCTCCCATTGAAGATTGACAAGAAAAGCCAGCTACTTTTTAGGGGGAGTTTTTTGGGCCAATTAGAAAAGAAAGCTATAAACCAAGGGAGAGATTGTTGGGTCAAAAAATATGGTTTATACTTTGCTTTTCTAGGAAAATATATTTTTATGTAATGTTGTATGTGTTTGCGTTTGTGTGTACGGCCGTACACGTGTGTACGGCCGCACACCCTGTGTACGGCCGTACACAGGGTGTTCGGCTGTACACATGTGTATGGTTTGAGGTCCATATAAATAGAGGAGTGCATGTGGGAGTGTACGGTTAGACAGGAAAAAAAAAGAGGCTAGAGAAGAGAGAGAAAGTTAGAGAGAAGAAGTGTGTGTGTGAGAGAGAATCTATTGTAAGGAGCATCAATCATAATATCAATACATTAGATTTAAGTTATTCTTCTTCTCCTTCTCTTCTATATTGATCTGACATCATCCAATTGATTGGGATTCCGCACCATCAATTGGATATGATTGATACACAAGCAATTTTGGGGACTTACAGTGAATTTAAGGTAGATACATATCTATCCTCAGTGATCTAAGTGAGAGTGGAAGATGTCTTTGATAGTAGTCCAACAATAAAAAGACAGACGAAAATGGACGTCAGACGAAGGAGTTATGAGTTTATAACGGAGTTTTCCTGTCCCGGCCTATTAAATATAATATATTAGTAATATATTTATAATAAATTAAAAATATATTCAAAATTAGCCAATAGAGTCTAAAAGAGAGTTGTAGAGCATAATCTCACCTTCGCGGCGATATAAAGAACGTCGAAAACGGAGTTTGTATGCGAAAGTTATGAATTTCTGAAGTTCGGGGCACGAAACCTCAAAACTGTCAGATACCACGATGTGGCAAGCAGTGCCACGACGTGCCAAGTCTTTTGACACCTCCGGGAGTCCCCCAGATGCAACTTGCGATGACGCATGCAGTGACGACCAAGCCCACGACGTGGCAAGGGCCATTTTTGCCCTATAAATAGATTTGAAGGGCCAACCAAGTTTGGTTACTCATTCTCTCATCTCTCACCTGTATTGCATCGATTTACGTGCAAAGAAATACCCCTGAAGCCCCGGTATCAACCCCGAGACCCGAAGCAAGTACCGAAGCCCAAAGATCCTGACAAGTGCAATTCCCGAGCCGAAGCTCTGCCCGCGAGGAGCCCGGTTTTTGTGAAGATCTTCCAGATCTACCGACGAATACTGCTTCTACAAATGTCGTAGTGCTGTCCGATCATCTTCTAATCAGGTGAGTGTGTGGTCACTTTCTTCTAACACACACACACACACACACACACACACACATATATATATATATATATATATATATATTAAGTATTTGCTATGAAATATGTGCTATATGTTTATACATTGTTGTTTATTTGAGATGAGTGTCGAATGGATGTTTTATATAAGTGTTAAATGAGTTAATATGTATATGTATTTTTTATCTACAAATATGTTGGGTAGGACATAGGTAGATGAGATAGTTGGTGTAGGATAAAAGATGAGTTGGATAATAAGATCAAAAGGTTAGTTTTAGATTCGTGAGTAGGGATCAGGAATAGAGATAAACCTGTTACTAATCCATTGAAATGTATTGCGAGAGGGATCTCGAGTATGATACTGTCAATAAAAGACATAAACCTATTATTAATCCATTGGCATGTATTGCGAGAGGGATCTCGAGTATGATACTGTCAATAAGCAAGATAAACCTGTTAGTAATCCATTGACATGTATTGCGAGAGGGATCTCGAGTATGATACTGTCAGTAAATAAGATAAACCTGTTAGTAATCCATTGGCATGTATTGTGAGAGGGATCTTGAGTATGATACTGTCAATAAGCAAGATAAACCTGTTAGTAATCCATTGGCATGTATTGCGAGAGGGATCTCGAGTGTGATACTGTCAATAAGCAAGATAAACCTGTTAGTAATCCATTGGCATGTATTGCGAGAGGGATCTCGAGTATGATACTGTCAATAAGCAAGATAAACCGGTTGGTAATCCATTGGCATGTATTGCGAGAGGGATCTCGAGTATGATACTGTCAATGAACAAGATAAACCTTGGTAGCTATGGATTTAGTACCGTATAGGCGAACCTTGGCGACTATGGATTTAGAGCTTGTTAAGTGAACCTTGGTGACTATGGAGTTAGCGTCTGATAACTATGGATTTAGTACTTGATAGATAAACTTTGGCAGCAATGGACTTCGTGCCAATTCCTCAGGTCAATCCTTAGGAACGAATGAATAAATGATAGTTGATTCTTAGGGTAAAACCTTAACAAATAAAGAATATAATGGGAATGGGTAAATGGGTTGATTGTTTGACGATTAAACATAATAATTATATTATTGTGGGTTGAAAACCCTATATGCTCACCCGGCTCCCAAGCCTGGGCCACTCAGTTTAATTATATCACAGGTATCGATACGAAGCTGCTTTGCACTAAGAGACTAAAGGAGATGTAAATCACTAGAGTAAATAAATGTATGTTCTGTTTATGCTTATGTGTCTGTATTGAACATGACATCCCGAGGTTTTATTATTTAATGAAAATACATTCTCTTTGAGAAATGTTTTGATATGTTTTTATCATATCTTGTTTTGGGAACAAATTCCGCAACTCTTTTAATCAAAGGATTACTCTGATTTTATCAAACAAAGCATAAACAAATCGATCTTTTCTGGCCGTGAAATTTGGGGATGTCACAGTAGCCGAGATCCGACGCATGTGCACCTCTTGTCCGAGCCGGAGAGGAGTCTGAAGCGTGTCTAGTAGGCATCCGACGCGTGTCCTCCTTGCGTGTCCGAAGCTCGCACCTGCTGTTGGGTCAAAATATGGTTTATACTTTGCTTTTCTGCGCAATTATATATTTGTGTAATATTTTATGAGCATACATTCTAGTTTACGGTCAGGTGGTGTTTACGGTTGAGTTTACGGCCGTAAACCCATTTACGGCCCATGTCCACTAAGCCCATGCTCCCCTTGTATAAATATAGGTGTTAGGGTGTCAGGAACGGATTGATGAACATAAGAGAGTGTACGACCAAGAGAGAAGAAGAGAGGAACTTTAGTGTGTGTTAGTGTGTGTGAATCTTGTGTAAGGAACTTAATTCATATCATTAATATATTCAAGATTCAACATATTCTTCTTCTCCTTCTCTTCTATTTGATCTGAAATCATCCATTTGATTGGGATTCCGCACCATCAAACGGATCTGATTGATACACAGGCAAATTAGGGACTTACAATTGGTATTAGAGCCAAGTTGTATCAGTCAATTTTGTCAGATTTGGGGCATAGTTTGATCTTATTTTCGAAATATTTTTGCGTTTTTAGATAGATCTCTGAAAAATAAGGGGGTTTGTTCTTCGTGTTTTTCATAAAAAGGGTTTTTGATCGAGTTTTGGAGCTTCAAAGTCGAAAAATCGGTGTTTTTTGTTGTAATCAGCGAGGAGTTTGCGCCCGGCGGCTAGGGTTTCGGAGTTCACGGTCGCTGGAGGTTTACGGCCGGAGTTTTGCGGCCGGAAACTGTTCACGGTTGCGGGAGGTTTGTGGTTGGAGTTTGCGGCCTCGGCTCAGCTCGGATCACGGCTCGGATCGCGGCTAAGGAAGCCGGCTAAGCAGCAGCAACGCTTTAATTTAAAAAGGAGCGCGATTTTGAGGGTGCTGGGTTTCGAACCCACGACCTCAAAGTCTTCAACCAAGCGTCTTACCATCTCAGCTAGCAACCTCCTTGTGTCATTCCTCCGAAGTTTAAAACATAACCCGTCTTTTTCGCTTCAAGTTTCGCATTTTTTACACTTTCAGCCCAAAATTCAATTCTTTTTAATTTTAAATTCTTTTTTCATCCAAAATTAAAAATAATAATAATAATAATAATAATAAAAATTAAAAATAATAATAATAAATAAATAAATAATAAATTAAATTAAAATTAATAAATAAAATTATATATTAATTTTTTTTCTTTTATTTTTTAACTTTTGACCTTAAATTTTGACTTTGACTTTCAAGTTTGACCTTTGACTTTAAACTTTGACTTTCTTGTTTGACTTTTAAAATTTCAAATTTAGCTTTTCGGTTTGACTTTTTCATGTTTGACTTTTGAGTTTAACTTTTTAAATTTGACTTTTAAGGTTGACTTTTGAGGTTTATGATCAAAGGGTTTGACTTTTAAGTTTGATTTTGGCTTCTAGTTGTGCCTTTAATTGTTTTCAAGGTCAACGAGGGAAATAAAGACATGAAAGAGAGTCGCCAGGATATGTTAAGACAAAATTTCAACATTTTCGATTATATCCCTAGAGAAACCCTCGAAACTCAATTGCAGCGATTTACTACACTTACTACTGAAATGAATATAGTTGGGATCTTCTTGAATTCACTTCCGAAATCGTGGGATATGAATGTGGCTATCATCAAGAAGACAAAAGATCTTAATCATCTTAGTCTTGCTGATGTAATTGTAGAACTTGATGCTTTGAAGTGTAGAAAAACAATGAGTTCTGAAAACATTCCAGTCACTGAAGTTACATGTACTCCAGCTTGTGAAGCTACAATTAAATTTCTTCGTGAACAAATTGATTTATTTAAAATAGAAGTTGAGGACCTGATATATGAAGGATATCAACTCAGGAAAGGACAAAAACCCCTGAAGGCTGAATTAGAAGTAAAAACCAAGGACTTTAGGAAACTTCAGGAAGAGTATAGCAACAAGTGTGAAAATTATGACTATATTAAGAGACAACTTGCTATTGTAACTGAAGAACTTGACGCTTTAAAAATTAAGTGTGGAAAAACAAATGTTAGTTTTAAAAATTATACTGCGTCAAGTCAGACAATCGAGTCCTTGTTTGAAACCCAATTAAAGTTCAAACAAAACCAACAAAAGGGTTTAGGATACAATAATGTACCTCCTCCTTTCACTCATGCATATCAGTATCACCCTTTGACCAAAGAGGAGATTTCCAATGAACCATTCATGGTTTATGGCAAATCAGCGGGATTTGTGTCAGGAGGAGTTATTAATATTGAAGATACTAATGTTGCTACTTCATGTGCAGGTAAAGTAGAAGAAGATGAGAACAAGGAGAACACTGCTGAACAAACCAATGAATCCTTGAACTCAGAAACTGTTGCTTCGAATTTTGTTACTACTAACAAACCTGCCGTAGAGAAATACAGGCCACCAATTCTAGTGAAGCAGAGTGCTTGTTGTAACTGTGAGTGTAGGAATAGCAAGAGACAAGGCATGGATACGTCACCAGGGGAAGGAATAAATAACTTCACAGTGAAGAAAATGACTTGTTTTCACTGTGGAACACCTAGACACATTGCCAGAAATTGTCCTAATCGTGCATACGTTCCCTACTATGCACAAGGATGGTAGAACGCGCCAAGAGGGAGATACTTCAAAAGAAACCCCTCAAGTTCACGTTCAGACAATAGAGATTGGAATGCGCAGAAGGCCAAGAATCAATTTCACAAGGCCAAGAATCAAAATTCCAAGGACAAGGAGGGAACGTCGGCCAAGAAGTCCAATCCAAGAGATGCTACAACGAAACCAAGACTGGCTAGGTCAAAGTCATCTCAACGTCCGAATTCAAGTTCAAAATCAAGTGTCGGGGCACCCATCAGATCGAAAAAGAAATGGGTTAAACCCAACTACAAATGGGTTCCAAAGGCTCACTCTCCCAAATCTCCTTATGCTTCTAATAATTCTACATCTTTTGTTTGTGATAAGCAGGATATCTCATTAGAGAGAGTACCTTGCATTGATGAAAAAGGTCGACCCAATTTCAAAATGGGTTGGGTTCCAAAGACCAACTGATTCCGCTCTGTGTCGGAGCAGCTATGGAGGCATATCATCAGACTTCGGTTTGTTGGTGGTGGCTGCTCCTGCCATATGATTGGGGACATCTCTCAACTATACAACACTCATAACATTGTTTGAGAGTATGTGTCCTTTTGCAGGAAAGGAAGAAAGGAAGAGATCACTCATGGGGTTAGTGCTTAATGACATGAAGAATTTTTGGATCTGTTCTGAGATTACGGGTGCTGTTCTCAGACCTTCTGGATGCAAATTCTATCGGTGACTTACGGTTTGAGTTTTCTTCTCTATACTCCTGAGTTTTTCCTAAGCTGATTCGCTTTAAAGACTAATTTTTGTTTTAGGATAGTTTAAATTTGCGCATTTACTTTTGTTTCTCTCCTATGCACAAATTTAGGGGAGAAGTAAAAACAAATCAAAAATTAGAAAATTTTAAAAAATCCAAAAACATTAGAAAATCAGAAAATTAAAAATGTGGTGTTAATGGAATGTGCTTGCAGGAGATGTTTTGGGAAATGAAATTAGCAAGTGATAACGGGCAATCTGAATCGGCATAACGTACCTAAGTTGAATCGTCTACGATCTGTGATTGATGCGCTGGTAAGAACGAAAGATTTTAAATGGACTTAACTAGGGAGAGTTGAACCTAATGAATTTAAGGACTTGACAAACTTTTACCTAGTTAGATCCATTTAACCTGATGTCACGACGCTCAGATAGGTTGAGCAGGGAGATATACATGGGAATCTACCGGTCACATTAAATAACCCATATCTAGAACTGTGGATTCACTTTTCCTCGATGTGCAGATTCTGTCCTTAATTCCGGTTGGATGGGGCGACTGGTAAATTCCGATAAATTAGGTCTGTAGAATATCATTTTCTTTATTTCCTTCTGCTAGCCATATGTTGTCTCCTTTGCATGACTTCTAATCCGACCTGGTACACAACATATGCAACTCTATTTCTCTGTAGGCTATATATATATATATATATATATATATATATATATGTATATATGAAATTCCTCTCATCTGTTAGCCATATGTTGTCTCCTTTGCGTGACTTCTAATCCGACCTGGTACACAGCATATGCAACCTTCTACTTCTCAACCCTTCTGAAACAATAAGTAATAGAATTATGAATCTATCCTCTCTCTGAATGGTTGTCTGCTCACCCGGTGTAAGGAGTACTCTGGAAGTTCTTGATGGCTGGGGCATATCAGGAAGCGGGAAACACGTTCTAGTGCACTTAAAATTGAACACATACAGATTGTCTGTAGATCTCGCTGCTCGATTTAGGTGGACAACAATATCCCTGGTTGTAGTCAGTTAAATGGTCATAAGAAAATTTTATTTAAGAATTAGGGCCAATCATGATATTAAAGTTATAATTAGATATATGCATGTATCATGTCATTGGTAAATTGTCCAAATCTTGTCACAAATGTTTCGTGTTTAAGTGAACCACAATATTGGCGATCGATCAGACGAAGATGTGAAGATAAGGGTACCGAGAAGTGGAATAAGGTTGTCCAACATCTTTGATCCCAAATCACTCTTAAAGTTAGCTATTACTTTGGTTTTTGTTAAGTTTGTTAATAGTGTTCTTCTAATTTAAATATTAGGGGAGAAATAAAATAAAAAATAAAAAAATTCAGAAAATTAAAAATTAAAAAAATAGTGTTATTTCTGTTTTATTTCTTTTTCAGAAAATATGAAAAATCCAAAAATATTTTTGTTTTTGTTTTAATTTGTGTGCTAAGTTTTCTTTTAGTTTTGTTTTGTCTTGAAAAGTGATTTCAGATGAAGATGAAACTCATGGAGTTTGTGTTGAAGATTTCTAAGCCAAAGCTTTGTCCGTGAGCATCGAAGAATTCTCATTCGAAGGACCAAGAAATGAAGATTATTCTTTCAACATTCAATCTTTTAACCCCAGAAGCAAGGTGAAGAAGAAATTGAAGATTAAGTGACAGATTGCATTGAAGCCTTCTCAATCAGTTTGCTGCTATCTATGAACCTGCTGAAGTGATCCAGAAGATTTGTTCTCTCTGATGTTCTCTCTGAAGATTCTCAAGCTGAAAGCGCCATCTTTCAAGAATCAGTACGTCAAACCTCCTCACCCAATGTGCGTTCAATGCCAAATTCTGAAGAAAACCTTAAGTGCTCAAGATGAAGTCATTCATTGAAGATTCATATGTTCATCCTGATGCTATGAAGAAATCGAAGGTTAAAGCTAAAGCCAAGCTCCCATTGAAGATTGACAAGAAGAGCCAGCTACTTTTTAGGGGGAGCTTGTTGGGTCAATTAAGAAAAGAAAGCTATAAACCAAGGGGGAGATTGTTGGGTCAAAATATGGTTTATACTTTTCTTTTCTGGGCAAATATATTTTTGTGTAATAATTTATGAGCTTACAGTCTAGTTTACGGTCAGGTGGTGTTTACGGTTGAGTTTACAGCCGTAAACAGGTTTACGGCCGTAAACCCATTTACGGCCCATGTCCACCAAGACCATGCTCCCCTTGTATAAATATAGGTGTTAGGGTGTGAGGAACGGATTGATGAACATAAGAGAGTGTACGACCAAGAGAGAAGAAGAGAGAAACTTTAGTGTGTGTTAGTGTGTGTGAATCTTGTGTAAGGAACTTAATTCATATCATTAATATATTCAAGATTCAACATATTCTTCTTCTCCTTCTCTTCTATTTGATCTGACATCATCCGTTTGATTGGGATTCCGCACCATCAAACGGATCTGATTGATACACAGGAAAATTAGGGACTTACACCTGCCACCTGCTGCCTTCGCATGTGCGACGTGTGTCGCATCCGATCCCCTCGCTGGCACCGCCTCTTCTCGGACGACCATCGGACCTAACCCCTATAAATAGGAGACCTGCGACATCTCCCGGGTAAAATTGGATTTTGGTCATTTTTGACCCCAAAATCAATATTTTTACTATTTTGACTTCCCCTGAAGCCCCGATATAAATTTTAGCACCCGAAACACGCCCCGAAGTGCCCGAAGACCCTGAGAAATTTATCTTTTCGGTTTGAATCTCTACCTTCGCAAGACCCGGTTTTCAAGAAAGCTCCCGGTTTTCAAAATAGAAAGTCGTATTTAAAGCAGAAGTGCTGCCCAAATTACTATTTTAACCCCGGGTTATATCAAGGTGAGTTTAATATATAGGAACAATTGTATGTTATCTATTATATGTGCTATGTGCTTTTCAGTGTTTTTATTACATGTTATTTTCCCGTGTTATTTTATTCGCTATTTTTATAGCAAAAGTAATACATTTGACCATGTGATCAGTGAAAGGACTTAGATTCACATTGGTACTTGTACGTAGCCTCTGGACATGTAGAGCATGTCTCCGTAAGAGAATGACTTCTATTCTATGGCATTGGCAAATGGTTAGACATGACTATCAGCCTGAAATCTAACAAGTTGTTAATCAGAAATTGTATGTCTTCTATGCCATTTGGGCCAAAGCTTTATTGATGTATATTAAGTATGGAAATTGTTATGTCTCATTGATTGTATATCTTTGAATCAAGTCATGGATTGATATGGAAAGATTAACACATGATTCTCATATGCATTTGTTGTTCCTTGTTTCTCTTTGCTTATGCCATATTGAAGTATATATATGGCATAAAGTTATATTGTATCTATTATTGAACTCACTAAGCGTCACCGTTTACCCTATCAATGTTTAACAATTGCAGGATATAAGTAACCAGTACGATCGTATACTGTTGAAAGATTTAGAATAGTTTGTAATAGTACTTTTGTACTTCAGTTTATGTTTGTATAAATTACAATATCCTGGATAGTTATGTATTATATAACCGTTTGTAATAGTCGGTTTGTATCCAGTAGTTTGTAACCTCTTTATCAATGTAAAATATTGCTTTTATGAATATGCAAGTAGCACGTTTTGGAGAAATAATATTGTGAAGTATTAAAGTTTGGGTCTTTCAGAAATACGAAAATTTGGGTCTTTCAAAGAAACCAACTGTAAAGCCCATCGGGAAGCCCAATGATCTCAACAAGATGAAAATGGGTATGATTGATCCAACAAATCTCATTGTCATGTTCACAAGAGCCGAAGGTGAAAGATTTCTTTTCGCTCTTGTTGACAAACATCTTTTCTCTACTTCTTGTTTGGAGCATGTCATTGATATCACTCAATGATGTAAACAAAATAGTGATTCAGTCAAGAAAAATTCTCAGACATGCTTCGGTGGTACATACATTTTCGACATACTCTTTTGGACATTATACCGAAGGTGTTCAAGACGGTGAAGAAGTCTTCTCTCGCTTAACCGAACTAAAGTCTCGCCTCAATTGATGCAAATGGGGAGATTGTTAGCTATTAGAGTTGTGTCTTATTGGGCTTTATGTTTTGTATATCCGGATTGGGTCTGTCCATCTGTTATTTTTTTATTAAGGTTAAGCTATTTATAGCGCATGCATGTATAGTCTTAATGATATAGTTTTTCATTAATTGCTGCATTGTAACCCTAAACACCTCTACAGTCGAAGTTCTTAATCGAGCACTTCTGTGGTATTGAAGTTTAATCATTTGACATCAGTTCATTCATTCTTGTGTTATTTACTTCATTATTATGGTTTTCTGCTTAGAATCTATCGATCTTACTAGATTTATATTCTATATTCCAACAATTTTATTTATTAAATTGCATAAATCTTTCATCACAAATACATATCATATTAATTTTGAATATATAAGAGTTTAGAGCTAAAAGTAGAAAAATAAAATAAAGTGATCAATGATAGTCCAAAAAACATATATAACCTGGTTTAATTATTGTTATATATTAGTTTGGAATCTAATTTTAATTATGTATTCTATTTTCAAAATTATGAAATATTTTCATTTTTATTACTTTTATATTTATAATAGTTTTTTTAGTAATTTCATTTTTCTATTGAAATATAGTATTTAAATTTAATTTTAATAAAAGAAGAGTAAATTACTGAAATCGTTCTTATAGTTTGATCAAAATTGCACGTTTGGTCCCTAACTTTTTTTCGCACTCGGATCGTCCTTATGGTTTGATTTTGTTGCGTTTTTCGTCTCATACATACATAAAGTTAGGGACTAAATATGTAATTTTGACCAAACCATAGGGACGAAAAACGCAACAAAATCAAATCATATGGATGACTCGAGTGCAAAAAAAAAATTTAAGAACCAAACGTACAATTTTGACCAAACCATAAGAACGATTTCAGTAATTTACTCATAAAAGAAATATGAGTGAGGTATAACAATTTTGTAGATTCTGAAGAATTATATATATATATATATATATATATATATATATATATATATATATATATATATATATATATAATAACTAGATGACCAAGTAAAAAAAATAATAATAATAAGCATACGTTTAAGAGCATCTTCAACAAAGAGGATCTTTTAATAACTAATTATTATTGATTTTTTATAAATGATGATTTATTTCTATTGCAGTACATCATTTTTTTGTTTATTTTTATTAATCATTCAATATATATTGATTGGTCAATATAGTTTAACCTTTTGTATATTTTATTGTTTCATCTTCTTATTATATTTTAATTTACCCCTTTATTATATTTTAGTTTTTATTTTATTTATTTATTTAGTAGTTAATTTGATTTGTCATTTTATTTTATTTATCTATCAAATATTTTGTAATATCTTACGAACTTTTAGAGGTATTATAAAAATATTTTTAATTCAATGTGTGTTTAAAAATGAGTAAGTAAATGGAGAGGGTTATTTAGAACATTTTCAATAGATCAGGATAAATTAGTTAAATTTAAAGAAAAAGCTAATGAAAAGGATTAACCCATTGGAATGACAATTTATTTAAAGGTTAAAATTAATAAAATAGTATCACTAACTCGATCATTTGAAGATGTTCTAATAACAATAATAAACTTACACACTCCTGATAACCATAATAAACTTTAAAGCAAAGCAAGCCTTTGGAGATTGGTTTATGAAAATATAATTATGCCCTTTGTAAACCCTCTTTGGCAAACTTAAGAAAGAAAATGAGAATATTGACAAAATATAGAATAGGTTATTTAAAAACCAAAAGATCTTGGCAACAAACAAATCCTTTGGTCAAAAACAGGGGAGAGACAGCATAACCCCCACCCTTCACTCAAACACAGTGCCCGATGCCACTTTTTCCACATCATCAGTACACTTTGATGCAGTAACTGAACCATAACCCACCTACCCTAGTCTACCTATTATCTCATATTTTGTGGCTGATTGTGATCGTTTTATTATATTCTATTTAACAATTTAACTATAGAGAAAAGAGTAATTTAGTATTTATGAACGATACAAAAAATTGTAACTTATTGTTATGTTTTATGTGCTTTATGCCGATCTGCAGCTTAAATTCAATTTTGAATTTTTGATTTTGTTTGGTATTAGAGCATCTTTAATTTGTAGTTTTCTAAAGCTTATTATTCTTTAGTATAAACTTTTAAATCTTGATAACTTTTACCACTAAAGATGATAAAAGAAGATAGTTTTTTTGAGATGTCATTCTAACCATTTACAATTTACAAGGATAAACACCCTTCAAAATATAATCATTCAGTGATAAAACAAATAAGATAAATAAAAAGTAAATTAGTTAATTATAGAAAATTTTGAAAAGCTTAACCACTGAAAAATGATTTTTTAATTAAAGTTTTTTGTTAAAAAAAATTAGTATAAAGATGACCAAACAAAAAGAATAAGTCACGTTAACGATTGACCTCACATTAATTATTTGTTAATTTGTTTAAATACCTGTAAAATAAACATTATATACTTTTAGTGAAATTATGTATTTTTTTTTTTAGAGAAAATGCCAAACTAGCCAAAATTGTTAATTACATATTAGTTTTTAACCAAAAATTAGCACTTATCACAAACTAGCCATCAATACCATGGGCCAATGAAATGGTTTACTATTTTGTGGAAATGGTCTACTCTTTCGCATATGTATAAGGGAAAAAAAAAACTTTTTTTCAAAACAAAACCGTAGAGCATTTTAAGGTCTATGGTTTCCTTTCGATTGTCTACTGTTTTCCAAATCGTAGATCAAAAATGGCCTACTGTTTCTGCCAAAATAACTACTATTTCAGTTTTTTATTAATATGCTTCGAGTATTTTGCTACTATTTTTAATTATTTTTTCTTATTACTTGTTTGGATCGTTATCTATATACTATATTTTTAAGACAACACTATTTAATACCAAACCCTCCCTTGTCCGAAATAGTAGTTTTTTTGGCCGAAACAATAGACCATTTTTGGTCTACGTTTTGGGAAACATTAGATCATCGAGAGGAAACCGTAGACCATAAATGGTCTACGCTTTTATTTTGAAAAAATGATTTTTTTCCCTTTATATACATATGCGAAATAGTAGACTATTTCATGAAAGAGTAAACCATTTTGGCTAAAAACTAATATGTAATTAAGGATTTTGGCTAGTTTTTTAATATTCACTATTTTTTATTTGTTATCAATTTTACAAAAGAAAATGATCATGATAGCTAATCTCCTAAATATTTTTTTCAAAAAACAACCAAAATTCAGAAAAATACCCAAAATAGCTATGATTTTCCCATGTCACCATCTCCGAAAATCTTAGTCGCCCATGATTTTTTTTGTTGACAAAACAAAGTCATTTTTTATTTTTTGGACTGCGAAAAATGATGTTATCTACGAAGTTTTTTTCCTAACTTTTAACATTCATAACTCTTTCGTATGAAGTCCGTTTGAGCTGAATTTTTTTCATTGTGTTCTTTATAACAAAGGTTAACCATTGACATATCAAATCCGATATTTGGATTGGGAAGCCGTATTTGTTTAGGTCCAATGTAAGGTACTTGATATTTGAAGTTTTTTAAACATCACCATTATTATGTTACATTAACATAAGTGGATATACATCATTTAGTAATTCTCATTGAGTAGAAGATGCCAAAGGATTAACTATATCAGTTCGGTATGCAACTCGATATACTGCATAAATCAAATCATAATTAAATATTTGGTGAATATTATGATTGTTGAATGATCTCATTGATGCAATCGCATGCCCATATGGTACGTCACCTTTTTGCCATTTTCCACAACTACAAATCTAACGATCGAGATATACAAGTACACTCTTTGAAAAATTCGCAACTTCGTAGATGAAGTTATATATGCTTCTTGACTGTCGTGTTTTCATTTTTGTATGCTCTGGCGAAGCATTGTCTCAACATTATATGTTAGATGGCCAAAGACTCTCACCCCCACCGTTGCACATGTGTGAAAAAGTTAGTGTTATTGTCATTCAAATCTTAAAAGTTGTTATATATCCTTAAACTATATTTATATATGTTGAATGGATACTTGTACACCTATTTCATCGCTTCACGAATAACCTCGGTGCCTATCTGATATGTGCATATTCAGCTGTCTATTTAGTATTAATTTTTATTACTTATTAGCCAATTATTTGCACATTATGGAACAAAGGTACTTAATAGTGTTTAAATTGTATTTTTAGTCCAAAAGATACGCTCGAAAGCAAAAAGGAAGTAGGAGAAGCGATCGGAAGCTCAGGAGCTGAAAAATGAAGAAAAGAGTCGAACCTTGAAGCTACTCGGCGAGCAGGAGCGTCTACTCGACGAGTACCCACGGAGATTCGCGAAGCAACACGTAAAGTCCATGCCCTACACGGACTCTAACAAGTGGATTCGACGAGTAGACCCTGTTTTGAGAAATCTATAAATAGAAATCACAATCCCGAATTGAGGCTCTCTCTGGAATTTTGGGGGAATTATTTTGCGACCAAGGAGACATCTGGAGCTTTGAAAAACGTTAGAGAACCCTAATCCTCAATTCTAAGAAGATTAAGGCAACATAATTTTACTTTTCCACTCTATCTTTGAATAGAACTATGTTTGGATTGATTGAATTCGTTTTTAGGTTTTTATCTGTTGTAATTATGAACTAATCTCGTTAGTTTCTATTTAGGGTTGATAAGTTTGCTCCTATGGATTAATTTATGTTTAGATTGATTGTTATTTGGTGAATTTTTGTGAAATTAAGCTTGTTAAAGACCCTTATGCATTAACCATAACTATTTTCTGTTAATTGCCAAGTGATTAAGCTGCATGAACATCTCTTAATTGCTTATCTCATATGATTTATGTGAACACATTGTTATATGCCTAGGAATAGTGAATATGATGTTGGGTTTTGAGCATTCTAACACTCCTATGGTGTACATGAAACCCTAGAAACCTTGGATCTATGTTTGACTAAGATACATGCAAAATGATTTTCCAAGGTTATAATCCTATCTAGCATACATGGGGATCTTTTATTCTAATAATTAGTAAGAATTACATACCTCTTTGTAGCTTGGATTCCTTTGAAACCTTGTGGGCCTAACACCTTAAGTGTGATGCCTCAAATGCTTCACACAACACCAAGTACACTTGGAATAAACTCTAAGAGAATAAGAACACTTGGATTTTCGGCTAGCCCTCTTTTATTCACTCTAGTAGCCGAAAATGGTGAATAATAGCTTCTTTATATAGTATGTTACAATTAGGGTTACACCATGTAAACCCTAATGGTCATGACCTTTCATTTCCATGACCCATGGGTTATGTAACTCCCATGGAGCATCTTATTGGTTTAACCCAACTTGATAATCCATGGAGCCTTGGCCCACTATATAAGTTATGGATGAATGACACAATCAACCCATATACTTAATTAGTCTTCTTTTGATCACATAATTAATTCCAAATTAATTATTGATCAATACGAACTAAATATTATTATTCTTATTATTAATATATTAGAACTTATAATATATTAATAAACCATAAGTGTCTTATTTCTCTCATTTAGTCTATCCAAGTGCATGATGCCATGAAACCCAAATGGACCATGCCGGGTCGGGTCAAGTATATACCAAATATAGTTATGGACTTAGACACTATATCTAACAGTCTCCCACTTGGATAAGTCTAATAACTATAGTTGCAAGTATGACTTCAGGAACCGATCAGTAATCGTAGCTCTTTCAAGGTCTCTCGGAACTGAGAAGATGATGGAGTGCCATTTTAGATAAGTGATCATATAATCCTCTGTTCTAGATATCAGTCAGACAAACACATGGAACAATGTCTTTCTATTGTCTAGCAGTTGTTTCCCGATTTCTGATTTGTTTGACATAGATTTTAATTGAACACATCAATCTAGTTCTGACCGGGCCCGGTACATGGGTCAAACCAAAATCATCGAGGGGCCCAGATATCGATTCTAATCCAAGAAGGAACATATAAACTTTGACTCATATGTTTGCTCTACTACTTGTTGAATTACACACAAAGGTACGTTTTATAACACCGAGTTACCAATGCGTTTTCGTACAATCAATGCATAACCAACTCATAGGTAACAAATCATATGTCTAGGTTTGAAGACTTATATGATATTACCGTCTTACGATCACTCCAGATAAATTCCATGAAGTGATACTAATGAGCGTCGGTTGAATCCAATAATCAGAACTTATGAGCACTTATAAGTGTTGTAGCAGCCTTTGTCCAACATCTTGGACCTCTACAAACAACCCATGACAGTCTTGATTCATATGTACTTCCAACATATGATTGACTATGGAGAATATGAATAATATGATATATACCATAACATAATTATTCTGGAAGTCAAAACATGCAAAAAGAAATACTAGTAAATGATTGACAAGACATAGCAACACTTTACTCATAAATAATAACTTTTATTTATCATCAAATGTCAATTACATTTTACATATTTCAAGATTATCTAGTTTCTAAAAACTAATATCATCTCTCAGCCCTATGCACCTAGTATGTTGAAGATGCTTAACCCCACTCAGTCCCTTCGTGAGGGGATCTATCGGGTTCTCATCTGATGATACCCTTTTTGCCACCAGGATTTCTTCTTCTATTCGATGTCTGATGAAATGATATTTTCAGTCACACCCCAAAACCAAGAACAACGGAAATGTTCTAGGGCGGAGGACGTCATGTACAGTATCACAACACAATAAATGTAAATAAGCAAACAACATCATCCATTGCATTAAATATATAATTTTAATACAAGCGTGTTCTGTACAGTTTTAGACACCAAAAATATAATGTAAATCAAAATAATATGATGAGTCTTGAATGCGGTCCATCTTCTCAAAAGCTGGCATCGGTACATGTCTACTGATGACCTGAGAATACAAGTTATTTTGAAAGAGTTTATCAGCATTAAGCTGGTGAGTTCATAAGTATTTTAGTGTCAGTGTTTGTTATCAAAACGTTTGAATGTGTCTCAAGTATAAGTTTGTAAAATGTATGTAAGTGTTTGTAAAAGTTTGAATCTCTCAGAAAAACCTATATTTTCTATTAAAGTAGCCTTCTACCAAGGCTTAACTGTTTTGTATGCTCGTTTGTTGTAAAAGTGTGTAATTTCCCAAATGTAACTATCATTTAACAAATATAGTTTGTACATTAATGTTTAAGTGAGGTTATCACTAAAAATATGTAATGGGTAAATCATTGTAGTACTGAAGTTTTGTATTATAGGAACTACTTCTGTACTAACTACCTTAAACCGGACTTATATTAAGGTATAATGTGATAATTGCACCATACTATCGACTGGTAACAACGACATACGAATGGTCGTAATAACGGAATGACGTTTGGCACCCGCGGACCTGCAGGTCCGGCTGTAGCTAGCAGCAAGGTGTAGGATAGTCAATCCAATATAGATCTATACGCAAACTCACGCTCTCCCTCCAAGAGAATTCTGGCTACAACTTAGCCCATGACATTTAAGGCATGCTCCAATCCAGTGGATCACAATTGTTAACGTATTCTTGTATATGTAGTGTAATGTTTCTCGTTCTAGTATAGTTGTATATGTTCTCCTCCTAGTATAGTTGTATATGTTCTCTTCCTAGTATAGTTGTATATGTTCTCTTTCTAGTATAGTTGTATATGTTCTCGTAGTAATGTAATGTATAGACTCATGAATGAACTGACTCATTGATCTAGAAGTTGTAGTAGTATGATCCTGTGTTACCCCGATGGTAACTTTCTAGTGATGTGTATAGTACGCATGAATATGGAAGTACTTTTATGTCTATAAATGTATATTTGATATATAACTAATATTGAAACGACCTTTGGATGGTCACCCGAAATCCCACCAGACCACATCCAAATCGAGAAAAAGGAAATAGGGCGGATGGCCTTCCTAAGCCCTTTAAACATTGCTTATATATCTATACATATATGGGCATGCAATTTATAAGAAGTATAACAAAGTTTAAATAAAAGCATTTGATAAGTAAAAGAGTTTGTAAAATATTTTGAAGTAAAGCAATTTGATAAACAGTTTGAACAGTGATAAAATCATTGGTTTTCTAGTTATTAATCACATGTGATTAATGCAATCACATGTGATTGATTTCAATAACTATAAGCATTGAACTTGTATCCCCCCATAAAGTATTTAAAACATTTAAAAGCATTTCAAAGGTTAATTAAAGGGGTATGAACTCACTTGTGGTGAGTGGTTTGGATTGTAGTGTCGGATACCGTGCTAGGTGGCAAACAGAGACTTGTTCACACGCACGAGCCTAGTTATCATATAATAAACATATATATAACTAATTAGCCAAATAATAACTTAATGAAATAAGTTGGGACACTTAGGAACATGTAAACACTTTGTATAAGTGGTATAGGTCCTAATGGTTGCATCTAAGTGTTATGGGACAAGGCAAAAAGGGTTTAATTCACTAAAGGACCTTGTATAAAAGTTTACTACCCATAAAACCCCACACAAGGAGTTTAAGGTCGTAAACCCTTGAGTTTACGGCCGTGAACTCCACTCTTGGTGGATTTGGGTGTTTTCAGGTGCTAAATGAATTCTAGAATAAACCTAGCTTGGTGGTTTAATCCTTTGGGTAGTTTAGGGCATAGATAACACTCCTTTGAGGAGTTTACGGCCTAAAGACCATAACCCTTAGAGTTTACGGCCGTAAACTCTCATGGGGTGGATGTTTTAATTCTTTTAAGTCCCTTGCACAAGTAGGATAATTTCTAGGCTTTTGATTTAGGCTAAGGGGAACCCTAGGCACACTTTGGTGCCTTTACTTGGAGTTTACGGCCCAAGAGCATTTCTTGGCCGTAAACTCCCTTTTAGGGATGATTTTGATGTGTTTTAGTCCCAATTTTAGCTACAAGTATTTGAGGGTAATAGTCTAAAGCCTTAGGGGTGATTAGGGCTCATTTTGCCCTTGAAAATGGTGTTTACGGTCCAAGAAATTCTTGGGCCGTAAACTCCTAAAACTTGGTGTTCTTGAATGATTTCTAGCCTCAAATGATCCTACATATTATGCTAAACTAGTTGTCTAACAAGGAATTGGGACTAGTTAGCCTTAAAGCTCCATTTTGGAGTTTACTCCCCAAGAACGTTCTTGGGCGGTAAACTCCCGGATCTCATATATTAGACATGTAATCTATGTTAATAAGCATAAAACAAACATTATAACACAACTAGAGAAGTGTACTCACAATTTGGGATCAAAACCCGAAGATCCGTGAGAGAGAATATGGCTTTTCTCTAGTTGGAAATGTGAATAATGAATGAATTTAGTTCAGAAATCTATTTATAGTCCTGAAATATTTTGGCAGAAAATATTTTTATTCTGGAATTGGACTCTAACATTATGAAGTTAAAAATGCTCAAGTTTCACAAACCCATGAGCATCCACTCTCCTGATATCTCCTTAAACGTAAACCCTAATGTACACAAACTTATTCGGAAAAGTCTGAAGTTCATTGAAACTGGACTAGCTTCTATTGAATAGTTAATGTTCGTACAGAATGGAAATTTCGGGTTGTCACATCATCCCCCCGTTAGAAGGAATTTCGTCCCGAAATTAGAATTTAAGCAAACAAGAAGTTACAAACAATTAAGCGAAAAGATGAGGGTATTTCAGTTTCATCTGATCCTCGCATTCCCAAGTGAATTCCGGTCCTCGCTTGGCGTTCCAGCGAACCTTCACGATAGGGATACGGCTTTGCTTTGTCTGCTTGACCTCACGGTCCATGATCTCTACTGGTTCTTCCACGAAGTTGAGGCTCTCATTGATCTCGATCTCGTCGAGTGGGATTACAAGAGTCTCGTCGGACAGACACTTTTTCAAGTTAGATACGTGGAATGTAGAATGTATGTTACGAAGTGCGTCGGGTAGGTCGAGTTTGTAAGCTACGGGGCCGACTCTTGCAAGAATCTCGAAAGGCCCTATGTACCTCGGATTAAGCTTCCCACGCTTTTCCGAAGCATATCAAGCCCTCCAGGGTGAGACTTTGAGAAGGACTCGGTCTCCCACCTGAAATTCCAAAGGTTTTCTTCGTTTATCAGCGTAGCTCTTTTGTCGGTCTCTAGAGGCTTTCAATCGTTCACGAATCTGAATGATTTTCTCTGTCGTTTCCCGAATGATCTCCGGACCGGTGAAAGTACTGTCGGAAGCTTGCCCCCTAGCTAATTGGGTATCACCCACCTCAGCCCAGCACAGAGGGGATATGCACTTTCAGCCGTAGAGGGCTTCAAATGGAGTAGCCTTGATGCTCGTGTGATAACTGTTATTATAGGAAAACTCGACAAGGGGTAAATGAGTATCCCTTGCCTTCCCAAAGTCAATCACGCAGGCTCGCAACATGTCTTCCAGTGTTTGGATGGTCCTCTCACTCTGTCCGTCTGTCTGTGGATGATAAGCGGTGCTCATGTCCAGCCTTGTTCCTAAGGAATGTTGTAGTGATTGCCAGAATCTTGAGGTGAACCTACTATCTCTATCGGAGATAATGGACATAGGTACACCATGAAGCCGTACGATTTCCCTAATGTATGTTCTCGTAAGTTTCTCCATCTTGTTAGTTTCTTTGATAGGCAGGAAGTGTGCAGACTTGGTCAATCTATCGACGATGACCCATATGGTATCAAGTCCACCCGTTGTCTTGGGCAACTTGGTTATGAAATCCATAGTGATCCGCTCCCACTTCCATTCTGGAATCTCTGGTTGTTGCAGTAAACCAGAGGGCTTCTGGTACTCGACGTTAACCTTTGTGCAAGTAAGGCATTTGCTTACGAAGGTAGCAATCTCTGCTTTCATATTAGGCCACCAGTATAGCTTCTTAAGATCCAGATACATCTTATCTGAACCTGGGTGGACGGAATACCGAGTGTTGTGCGCCTCGGTCATGACCAAGTCTCGGAAACCACCGTGTTTCGGTGTCCAGATCCGGTTCATGAAATATAAGGCTCCGTCACCCTTGGCTTCTAAATTCTTGTCCATTCCCCTAAGGGATTCACTCGTCACATTTTCAGGTTTCATGGCTTCAAGTTGAGCCGCCTGAATTTGCTTAGACAAGTGTGAATGGATGGTTATTGACAATGACTTGACTTTGCGACCAAAATATTCCTTCCGACTTAGGGCGTGTGCTACTACGTTGGCTTTACCCGGATGATAACGAATATCACATTCGTAGTCACTGAGTAGCTTGACCCACCGTCGTTGTCTCATGTTGAGCTCCTTCTGATCGAAAATGTGTTGTAAACTCTTGTGGTCGGTAAAGATAGTGCTTTTCGTTCCGTACAAGTAATGTCTCCAGATCTTCAGAGCAAACACCACTGCTCCTAGTTCGAGATCGTGGGTCGTGTAGTTAACCTCGTGTGTCTTCAACTGTCTCAAGGCGTATGCGATGACCTTACCTCGTTGCATCAGAACACACCCGAGCCCTTGATTCGATGCATCGCAATAGACTACGAAGTCTTCTATCCCTTCAGGGAGGGATAGTATTGGCGCGGTGCACAAGGCTCGTTTGAGCGTTTGGAACGCTCTTTCTTGTTTCTCTTCCCAGTCAAAGGCCACGCCTTTCTGGGTCAGGGTTGTAAGGGGTTTCGCTATTCGGGAGAAGTTCTATATAAATCTGCGGTAGTAGCCAGCGAGACCTAGAAATTGACGAATTTCTGTAGGCGTCTTGGGTGCTGACTAGTTCTCAATGGCTTTAATTTTGGATGGGTCCACGTGGATTCCCTCTTCGCTTACCACGTGTCCTAAGAATTCGACTCTTCGGATCCAAAATTCACATTTCGAGAACTTCGCATAAAGTTTCTCTTTTCGTAATGTCCCTAGAACTTGTCGCAGGTGATCGCCATGTTCTTCCTTACTTCGGGAGTAGATCAGGATGTCGTCAATGAAAACGATGACGAACTGATCCAAGTAAGGTCGACATACTCTATTCATCAGATCCATGAAAACTGCAGGCGCATTGGTCAATCCGAATGGCATCACCACGAACTCGTAATGTCCGTAACGAGTTTGGAAGGCTGTCTTCGGCACATCCTCCTCAAGTACTCGTAACTGGTGATATCCGGATCTCAGATCAATTTTGGAAAAATAGTTCGCCCCTTGTAGTTGGTCAAATAAATCGTCTATGCGAGGATATAGGCAGCGTCTCCTAGCTCTTTCATAGTGAAACACTTCCCAAGCTAGGATTTCACTTCCTATAAGGTTGGGATGTCATTTCCTATGAGCAGTATGTCATCCACATACAATACCAAAAAGCTAACTATACTCCCACTAGCCTTGACATATATAAAAGATTCATCTTCACATCTCGAAAAGCCAAACACTTTGACTTTCTCATCGAAGCAAAGATTCCATCTGCGAGGTGCTTCTGTCAATCCATATATGGATTTTTCAAGTTTACACACCCTATTAGGGTATTCTGTACTTACAAAACCCTCTGTCTGAACCATGTAAACATCCTCAGCCAACTTTCCATTAAGGAAAGCGGTTTTGACATCCATTTGCCATATTTCATAATCATGAAATGCAGCAATGGCCAACAGAACGCTAATAGACTTAATCTTGGCCACTGGTGCGAAGGTCTCATCATAGTCAACTCGCGGAGTTTGAGAATAACCCTTTGCAACCAGTCGTGCCTTATAAGTGTGTACATTACCATCCATTTCGGTCTTCTTCTTGAAGATCCATTTTCACCCTAGTGTCTTACAACCTCGTACATTGTCAACCAAGTTCCAAACTTGATTGTCATACATGGATTGTATCTCACTATCCATAGCCTCTTTCCATTTAGCATATTCAGGGCCTGTCATGGATTCCGTGTAGCAGTTAGGCTCTTCCAGATTTATCAGTGTATTATCACTGATAAGGGTATCACCTTCCGCAGTAATATGGAAACCATAATAATCTTCAGGTGCATTCCTAACTCTGGTGGAACGTCTCAGAGGTATGGAATCTTCAGTCGGCTCAACAGGAGTTTCCTCCTCAGGTTGAGGGCTAGGGTTTGAGGTTTCTTCACCGCTTGACTCTTGAATTTCTTCAAGGTCAACTTGCCTCCCACTGTCTCCTTGGCTAATGAGTTCTCTCTCTCTCTCAAAAGACTCCTCTTCTTGCTACAAAGACCATATTGTTACTGGGTCTGTAGAATATATAACCAAAAGATTTATGTGGGTAGCTGATGAAAAATACACCTCTCACTTCGAAGTTCGAGCTTGTCGTGAGTCTCGCGTCTCACGAAAGCCTCACAACCCCAAACCTTGATATGGTCTAGATTTGGAACTTTTCCAGTCCACATCTCGTGAGGTGTTTTGGTAACCTTCTTTGTAGGCACTAGATTAAGGATATGGGCGGCAGTCTCTAAGGCATAACCCCAAAATGAGATTGGTAGTGAAACTCGACTCATCATGGAACGAAACATGTCCAACAAGGTTCGATTGCACCTCTCAGCTACACCAATCAACTGTGGTGTTCTAGGACGTGTCAATTGTGAGACTATCCCACATTCCTTAAGATAGTCAAGGAACTTGGTATTAAGATACTCACCACCTCGATCGGATCGAAGCATCTTAATGTTCATGCCGAACTGATTTCCACTTCTTGCTTAAACTCTTTGAATTTATCAAAGGTTTCTGACTTATGTTTGATTAAGTAGACATATCCATATCTACTAAAATCATCAAGAAAAATCACATCAAAGCGATTAGCATCTCTAGTGGCGGTTCTGAAGGGTCCACACATATCTGTGTGTATGAGATCCAACAAACCTTCACCCCTAGCACAAGTGCCAGTAAAAGGTGACTTTGTCATTTTTCCAAGTAGACAAGATTCACAACTATCATCCGACTTTAGGTCAAATGATTCCAAGACTCCATCCTTTTGGAGTTGGCCTATGCGTTTCTTGCTTACATGTCTAAGACGACAATGCCATAAGGATGCTTTATCTAAGCTAGTGGAAGAATCGATACACAATACATTATTTCCTAAGTTATCTAAAACAGATACAGTTTCATACACACCATCACAAGGTAGTGCTTTAAAATAAAGTACACTATTATAGAAAGCATCAATACCACCACCTTTATTATCAAAATAAAAGGTGAAACCTTGTTTATACAATGCATGAAAGGAAATAATATTTCTTGCCATTTCTGGTGAATAACAACATTTATTCAAGTCTAATGTAAACCCACTATCTAGTAACATGGAATAAACTCCAATCTTGGTGACAGGTGAAACTTTCCTATTCGCCATGATTAGGTTTATCTTTCCGTGCTCCAAATCCCCACTTCTTCTTAGTCCCTGCAGATCAGAACATATGTGAATTCCACAACCTGTATCAAGGACGCAAGACTTAGAATGAGGTGAGTTATTAGAAAATATAGTGTATATACTTGCATGGTTGGGTTTCACTTTCCCATCCTTAAGATCTTGCTAGTATTTAGGGCAGTTTCGCTTCCAGTGCGACTTTTCATGGAAATAGAAGCATTCAGCCTCATTAGGGTTAGCAGAAGGAGTGACAAAACTTTTCTTGGTTTTGCTTGAAGATGAGCCTTCAAGGGTCTTACCCTTGGTACCCTTAGAAGGGTTCTTTCTCTTCTTACCTTTTCCATGCCCGATTGCTATGACACTAGTCGCAGTAGGAGTAGGAGGAGTAGTAACACCCGACTTACCCTTAAGACTACTTTCTGCAGTCTTTAAGAGTCCTTGAAGCTTACTAAGTGTAACTTCTTCCTTATTCATGTGGTATGTCATTCTAAATTAATCATAACATGAAAGTAAGGAGTGCAAAATGATATCTATTGCTAATTCCTCAGGAAATTCAGCATTCCGTTTCTTCAAGCTATCCACAAATCTTTGCATTTTCTGCATGTGGGTCGTGTGGGACTCATTTTCCTTCATTTGGGTGGTTATCATGGATGAGATTATTTCATACCTCTCTTGACGAGCACTTTGATGGTATCGCTCCATCAAGTCCATGTGCATCTCAAAAGGGTAATAGTCCTCATAGGACTTTTAGAGGTCAGCTGTCATTGTGGCAGTCATGATACATGCTACTTTGGTAGCATCCCTTTCATGTGCCTGAAATGCAACAATCTTCTCTAGGGCATCAGTTGACTCATCAATCTCCTTTAGCTCCCTATCAAGAACATATTCTTTGTCCTCATAGCGAGTAACCATCGTGATGTTTCTGATCCAATCCATAAAATTGGATCCATCAAAGATGACTCTCCCACAAAGGTTCATGAGAGAGAAGGAGCCAGTAGGGTTTGAGTCAAAAGCATTGTTTTTGGAAGACATCTGAAATGAAAGAATAAGTTTAGATTAGATTTCAGGATATTCCTTAATAAATCACCATAATGCTATATTAATTCTAGGACCCAACACAATATTTTATAACTTAGAAGAGGGATGTCGTAATCCAAGCTATAAAATATTTGAAGGAAGGTGAATGACGATTCACCAATTTCCACCAAAAAATGGAATAAATCTTATTAGGTTTTAATTGGTTTAGAAATTCCTAGGTTCTTTGAGATTCATTGAACTTCTCAATGGCATGTTTCAATCTCGAGTGTGCCCTTCAAGTTTTGTGTTTGGGATGCCGAGGATCACAAAACAAGGTGTGAAGTAACCATGCAAATTACTTGGTACACTTAATGTATTACCCCTCAATCGAAGTGCCGGTTAACCACACACACTCCAACGATACTATGATAAACATTAAGTCACCCTTTTCCTACCTTGATAAGTCCAAGTTAGTGTGTCGGTTAACCACACACGCTCCACTAACGACTTAATCAAAGTGCAAAGTGTAATTTCATGGATTAGCACCTTATTCACATTTTCCTAAAGTAACTAAGATTGGGAATTAATAAATGTTTAGTTACTTTAGTATATTCATAATACTTATTATGAGAATTTATAAGTCCTTGTCCTACACGTTTGGCTAACGACCCTCCACCGATCAAGGAAGCGGTGAGTGAGAGTGGACACCCATTAAGTTGCCATTTTATAGGCAACAAGCTTATACCCCCTTATAGACCGGCTTCGTGAATGAGGCGTACTAGCGGTAACACGACTTGATCTTATGGATATACAATTATTATTCACTTATAATATTATAACGTATAAGAGTTGAATTTTAATATTTAAAATTCTAAGGGTTGGAACTAAAGTTTTAATTATGATTTTACTTGTTCCAAAACTTGAGGGCAAGTTTTGTAAACTTTCAAAAGTTTTCATTTCTCATAACTTATGATTTTATTAGAGTATTAAAATGAAGACTCTTCATTTTCATAACTCTTGTGTTCTTTTAATGGTCTTAATTCAAGTGTGACTCTTGGTTTTCCATAACTTGAGGACAAGTTATGGACTCCATTAAAACACATAATGATCAAGAATTAACTAACATGGAGGTTACAAATAATTCCTATGATCATCTAAATTCATAAGTTCAATAACATCATTATCAAGAATTTCAAGAATCATAACAAACTTATATAAAACTTGTAATTTTTTATAGTAGCCATTGAAAATGGATTAGCATAAACATTACACCAACTAAATCACGTTTTAGAACACCAAGGCAGTTTAGGGTAATGTTTCTAGTCTATTTCCAGCAGCATACCTCGAAAATCTGGACACTGCAGCCTCTACTCGTCGAGTGCATTAACATACTTGACGATTAGCATGCATTTCTTCATGTTCTCGTCGAGTCCTCCCATGGACTCGGCGAGTTCATACGTGCAGTGAACAAAAAAAATTTGTTTTTCAGCTTTTTGCATCAGGTATCAAACAAACAAACCTGGCTCTCATACCGCTATCGGGTTTTGAGCATTCTAACACTCCTATGGTGTACATGCAACCCTAGAAACCTTAGATCTATGTTTGACTAAGATACATGAAAAATGATTTTCCAAGGTTCATAATCCGATCTAGCATACATGGGGATCTTTTATTCTAATAGTTAGTAAGAATTACATACCTCTTTGTGGCTTGGATTCCTTTGAAACCTTGTGAGCCTAACACCTCAAGTGTGATGCCTCAAATGCTTCACACAACACCAAGTACACTTGGAATAAACTCTAAGGGATTAAGAACACTTGGATTTTCGGCTAGCCCTCTTTCATTCACTCTTGTGGCCGAAAATGGTGAATAATAGCTTCTTTATATAGTATGTTACAATTAGGGTGACACCATGTAAACCCTAATTGTTATGACCTTTCGTTTCCATGACCCATGGGTTATGTAACTCCCATGGAGCATTTGATGGATGTAACCCAACTTGATAATCCATGGAGCCTTGGCCCACTATATAAGTTATGGATGATTGAAACAATCAACTCATATATTTAATTGGTCTTCTTTTGATCACATAATTAATTCCAAATTAATTATTGATCAATACTAACTAAATATTATTATTCTTGTTATTAATATATTAGAACTTATAATATATTAGTAAACCATAAGTGTCTTATTTCTCTCATTTATTCTATCCAAGTGCATGATGCCATGCAACCCAAATGGACCGTGTTGGGTCGGGTCAAGTACATACCAAATATAGTTATGGACTTAGACATTATATCCAACATATGAAACTAGGATTAACTAGAGAATGGGTAAATTAATGTGTGAGCTTGTGTGATAAACCATCAACAAGAGGTTAATTGAATAACTAATTTAATTAGGTAATCACAAGTCTTATTTAACCTGAATAAATAAACTAGGGAATTTATTAGTTTAATCACTTGATCACTGCTTAAATTAATTTATTTTCTAAGGATTGGTAATAGCGAATGTGAATCTAATCACCTTAGTCGGTAACCAATATCAATTAATCCATTGCATTGCCATAAAATTAACCATATGAGTAAATGAATCGAACCTAAATAGAAACCCTTTTGATTATGTTATTTAGTTGAGTTTTACTTGCTTTTAGCTATTAGTTAAGTGTTAGTTAAGTTTTAGTTAAGTTTCTAGTCTTGCAAAACTAGAGAAAACCATTCTATTTTACTAATTGTTTTACATAATTCTGGTAGTTAGATTAATTTCCGTTCCCTGAGTTCGATACCCTGCTTGATAATTTATACCACCAATTGACAGGTCCACTACCTTTTGTGTGTCAAATTCATAATTAAAAGTAGGATAAAACTAGTGCATTCCACACACATCAAGTTTTTGGCGCCGCTGCCGGGGAACGGTTCAAAAATTAATTCTAATTTCTAGTGTTATCGATCCTTTGTGTGAGATTTATCTTGCACAAAGTTACTACTTTAGTAATTTAGTTATTAGGATAAGTTTTAAAGTTTTCCAGTTTCTATAATTTTAGTTAATATTTTTTTATGTTTTTGCCTTGAACTTGCCGAGTTCACTCGAAGCTACTCGGCGAGTCCATAGCTGTTTTCCAGTTTTTTTTATTATTTCTTTTTGTTCATTTTACACGTGTTTCTTGTTTTGATTTCAGGTTTTGCATGACCCGAGGATCCAACACACCCCTAGTTCCTCTATACGAAGATCCAGAATCCGCTCTTAGGAAAAACAAAGACAAAGTTGTTGAAAGCTCTAATCCGCCAAAGAAATCACCTTTCAAGGACCTTAAATCAGTTTTTGTAAAGAAGAAAAACAAAAAGACAGGAGATTCTAGCAGTCAAAAGATCGAAGAAAGCAAATTAGAGATTTTTGAAGATAATACAAAAGAAGCCGAATTTGAGTACGATTACGAATCCAAATCCGAAGAAGAAAGCGACTTTGAAGGCGAACCCGCTAAGACCATGACTAACATCGATGAAGTTCCCATGGGTGAGTGGAAGAAAAGGATACGTGACGATACCGGCCCGAGACTCGTGCAACCCATCATTCCCGCGACTTCCACTTTCGAACTAAAAGGTCACATACTTGCTGAACTTAAGGAAATCCCTTTCTACGGGAAAGATCACGAAGACACATACAAACATTTGGATGAGGTCAAAGATGTAGACGACTACTTCAATGTTCCAAATGTGTCTCGCAAAACCGTTTTGCTTCGTATGCTTCCAGTCACATTCAAGGGAGCTGTAAAGGATTGGCTGAAATCACTCCCTCCAGGATCCATCACTACATGGGCTAAAATGAAAGAAGAATTCATAGACCAATTTTTCCCTCCTTCAAAGATAACCAAGTTGAAGAAAGCCATATCCAACTTTGAACAACAAGCTGGAGAGTCACTATATGAGGCATGGGAAAGGTACAAGGATTACTAAGGAATTTCCCCCATCATGATCTAAATAGTCATCAAGAAGTCTCCATTTTGTATGATGGAGTCAACGTAACAACTAGGCAACTCCTTGGTTCGCAAGGACCTCTCACAAAGAAGCCACCCCCGGTGATCAAGGAACTAATTGAAGAATTCTCTAAGCACTCTAGATAATATCATAACCGAAGAAATGACTTGACTCGAGGGGCGGTGAACTCTATTACTGATGACATGGAAGAAATGATGGAAAAATTCAAAAGCATGGACCGAAGAATGACTAAGATGGACCAATCCATCTATGCCATTAGAGTGGGATGTGAAAATTGTAGAGGGCCCCACCTTACTAAAGATTGTGACCTTGATGAGAATGGGAACCGGAAAGTACAAGTATGCTATTCAAGTTTTGATAGATTTGATCACAATTGGCGAAAACCCAAGAAAGAATGGCTACCATATCATGAGTAAAAAAAGACAAGAGAGGAAAAATATATGCAAAAAGATAGAGGCTTTTATCAAAAGGAGGAACCGGTGCATGAAAAGAAATCAGATTTGCAAGACATGCTTACAAGATTTGTGGCCGCATCCGAGAAAAGACATAATGATACCAATGCTTCAATCAAATATCAACAAAATATGTAGAGAGAACACCAAATTATGATGAAGGATCAACAAGCTCTGCTTAGGAATCAGCAAGCATCCATTCTCAACATAGAAAAGCAGTTGGGCCAACTCGCACAACAAGTGAACGAGAGAAGACCGGGTGGACTTCAAAGTAATACCAAAAGTAACCTAAAAGGTGCACATATAAGTATTGTGACAACTAGGAGTGAGAAGATTATAACTCCTTTGGCCCCTATTCAGCAAGAAGATCCTAAGCTGGTGCAAGAGGAAGAATAAGAACATGAAAAATAACAAATTCCCGACCCGACTCACCGAGTCGATGTTACGGACTCGACGAGTCCCCCACCTGAATAGAAAAGCCAGCCTCCTGTTAAGCCATATCAGCATCCACTACGATTTCTAGCCCGAGCTAGACAAGAAAAGAATGAAGTTGATTACTAGAAGTTTCTGGAACACATAAAGGCTCTTCAAATTAATATGTCATTCATAGAGGCGGTCGCTCAAATGCCTAAATATGCTAATTTTCTCAAGGAGCTTCTAGCTAATAGAAGGAAGATGGAATAGGTAAAGAAAGTGGTCCTAAATGAGAATTGTTCAGTTGCCATGTTGAACAAACTACCTAAGAAGAAGGGTGACCCGGGAAGCTTAACATTGCCTTGTCAATTCGGAAACTTAGCTACCATTTATGCATTGGCTGATTTGGGGGCAAGTGTAAATCTCATGCCCTACTCATTCTTCAAGAAACTAGATCTTCTGGAGCCAAGGCCGATTCGAATGGCAATTCACCTAACAAATAAAACTGTCGCATTCCCAAGAGGAATATGTGAAGATCTATTGGTGAAGGTTGATAAGTCTGTGTTCCCCGTGGACTTCATAGTATTGGACATGGAAGCGGATCCTCAAGTCCTGACCATACTTGGAAGACCTTTCCTAAACACCGTGAGTGCAATAGTTGACATGAGAGACTCTAAATTTACTCTTCGAGTTGGAGACGTGTAACATCCGGATTTCCAGGTATGACAATTTGAGTATTTATTTTTGAGATATGAGTGATGGGTTTTGAGCATTCTAACACTTCCTAAGTGTACATGCAACCCTAATAAACCTTGGATCTATGTTTGTCTAAGAAACATGCAAATAATTATTTAACAATGTTCATATCCTATCTAGCATGGCATGCGGAACATGAATCAAATAAAGCTAGTAGAATTACTTACCTTGTATTTGTAGTTGATTGCTTGGAGTTTTAGAGCCTAGCACCAATAGTGTGGATGCCTCAAATGGAAATCACAAATCACCATAAACTTGGAACTTTGGGAGAATAGTCACAACTATCTTGAAATCGGCCCTCTTGCTTTACTCACCACAACTTGTATGATTTCAAGAACCAAAGCATCCTTTATATAGTGTGGTGGATTAGGGTTACATCCATGTAAACCCTAATACCCATGTATCTTCATTTCCATGAGATCCATGGGTTAAAGCTCCATGGAGTATCCATGGACTTTCCATGCAAGCCTAGCCCATTCCAAGTAAGCATTAGCCCACACTATATAAATATAGAAGCCCATATTTAATTAGTAATACTTTTGATCTCTAAATTAATCCTAGATTAATTATTGATCAATACTAATTAAATAATATGATCTTATATTAATATATTAGAACTTATAATATATTAATAAATCATAACTTGTACTATTCTCAAAAGATTATCCATAAATTGTTCGGGTGAAGTGCAACCCAAATGGACCATGCTGGGTCGGGTCAAGTACATACCAAATATAGTTATGGACTTAGACACTATATCCAACAGTCTCCCACTTGGATAAGTCTAATAACTATAGTTGCAAGTATGACTTCAGGAACCGATCAGCAATCGTAGCTCTTTAAACTCTGTTAAACTAGAATGCGCCATTTTAAATAAGTGATCATATAATCCTCTGTTCTAGATATTAGCCGGACAAATACATGGAACATGGTCTTACTTATTGTCCAACATTTGTTTCCCAATTTCCGATTTGTTTGACATAGAACTTAACTGAACACATCAATTTAGTTCTGACCGGGCCCGGTACATAAGTCAAAACAAAATCATCGAGGGGCCCATATATCGCTTCTAATCCTAGATGGAACAGATAAACTTCGACTCATAATTTTGTTCTACCACTCATTGAATTATACACAAAAGCACGTTTTATAACATCGAGTTACCAATGCGTTTTCGTACAATGAATGCATAACCAACTCGTAAGTAACAAATCGTATCTCTAGGTATGAAGACTTAGATGATATTACCGTCTCACGATCACTCGAGATAAATTCCATGAAGTGATTCCAGTGTGCGTGGGTTGAGTCCAATGCTCAGAACTTATGAGCACTCATGATTGTTGTAGCCATGTCCAACACCATAGACCTCTGCAACCAATCATGAAAGTCTTGATTCATACCTACTTCCGAGATATGACCGACTGTGGAGGTTTGAATAATATGATATACCAAACATAATTATGCTGGAAGTCAAAACATGCAAAAGAAATATAATAAATGATCGACAAGAGATAGCAACACTTTGCTCATAAATAAAACACCTTTTATTCATCATCTAATGTCAATTACACTTTACAAATTTCGAGATTATCTAACTACTAAAACTAATATCATCCTTCATCCCTATGCTCCGAGCATGCTGGAGATGCTTAGCCCGAGTCAGTCCCTTCGTGAGGGGATCTGCTGGGTTCTCATCTGATGATACCCTCTTTGCCATGAGGATTTCTTCGTCTATTCGATGTCTGATGAAGTGATATTTTCTGTCAATGTGTCTGGATCTCCCATGATCTCTTGGTTCCTTGGCTAAGGCAACCGCACTATTGCTGTCACAGAAAATCTCCATTGGCTCCTTTATCGCTGGTACAACTCCAAGGTCTCCGCTGAAGTTCTTTAGCCATATAGCTTCCTTTGCTGACTCGCTTGCTGCTATATACTATATTCACAAGTGGAATCAGCCACTGTCTCCTGCTTGGAACTTTTCCAAGTAATTGCCCCTCCGTTTAGGGTAAAGACCCAGCCCGACTGAGAGCGGAAATTATCCCTGTTAGTCTGAAAGCTAGCATCACTGTACCCTACAACTCTCAAGTCATCACTCCCACCAAGAGTAAGGACCCAGTCCTTAGTCCTTCGCAGGTACTTGAGGATATTCTTTACCGCAGTCCAGTGTGCCTTGCCAGGGTTCCCCTGATACCTGCTAATCATGCTCAAAGCAAAGGCTACATCAGGTTGAGTACATGTCATAACATACATGATCGATCCTACAGCTGAAGCATAAGGTAGTCGACTCATTTCTGCTATCTCAACCTCTATACTAGGGCTTTGTATCTTACTCAATCTGGCGTTACTCTGAATGTGTAACTCACCTTTCTTGGAGTTATGCATGTTGAATCTTTTCAACACTTTGTCCATAGGTGCTTTGACTAAGTCCAATTAGTCTTTTACTCCTATTTCTCAAAATCCTTATCCCTAGGATATAGGCAGCTTCACCAAGGTCCTTCATAGCAAAACACTTCCTAAGCCAGGACTTTACTTCCTGCACGGTTGGGATGTCATTTCCTATGAGTAGTATGTCATCCACATACAATACCAAAAAACTGACTATGCTCCCATTAGCCTTGATATAGACACAAGATTCATCTTCACTCCTTGAAAAGCCAAATTCCTTGACTTTCTCATCAAAGCAAAGATTCCATCTACGAGGTGCCTGTTTCAATCCATAAATGGATTTCTTGAGTATACACACTCTATTGGGGTACTCTGTACTGACAAAACCCTCTGGCTGAACCATGTAAACATCTTCAGCCAACTTTCCATTAAAGAATGCGGTTTTGACATCAATTTGCCATATTTCATAGTCATGAAATGCAACAATGGCTAACAGAACCCTAATAGACTTTATCTTGGCCACTGGTGAAAAGGTCTCATCATAATCAACTCCCGGAGTTTGAGAATAACCCTTTGCAACCAGTCGTGCCTTATAAGTGTGTACATTACCATCCATGTCGGTCTTCTTCTTGAAAATCCATTTGCACCCAACTACCTTACAATCAGGTACATTGTCAACCAAGTTCCAAACTTGATTGTCATTCATGGATTGTATCTCACTATCCATAGCCTCTTTCCATTGAGTAGCCTTAGGGCCTGCCATGTCTTCCGTGTAGCTGTTAGGCTCATCCAGATTTACCAGTGTGTTATCACTGATAAGTGTCTCACCTTCTGCAGTAATATGGAAACCATAATAATGCTCATGTGCATTCCTAACTCTAATGGAACGCCTCAGAGTTATAGATTCTTTAGTTGGCTCAACAGGAGTTTCCTCCTCAGGTTGAGGGCTAGGGTTTGAGATTCCTTCATCACTTGACTCTTGAAGTTCCTCAAGGTCAATTTGCCTCCCACTGTCTCCTTGACTCATGAATTCTCTCTCTCTCTCTCTCTCTCTCTCTCTCTCTCTCTCTCTCGAAATAATCCTCTTCTTGCTACAAAGACCACATTATCACTGGGTCTGTAGAAGATATAGCCAAAGGATTTCTGTTGATAGTCGATGAAAATACACCTTTCAGTTCGGGGTTCAAGCTTATCGTGAGTCTCGCGTATCACGAAAGCCTCACAATCCCAAATCTTGATGTGGTCTAGATTGGGAACTTTTCCAGTCCAAATCTCGTGAGGTGTTTTGTCAACCTTCTTTGTAGGGACTAGATTAATGATATGGGCGGCAGTCTCTAAGACATACCCCCAAAATGAGATTGGTAGCGAAGATGGACTCATCATGGAACGAACCATGTCCAACAAGGTCCGATTGCGCCTCTCAACTACACCATTCAACTGTGGTGTCCTGGGAGGTGTCAATTGTGAGATAATCCCACATTCCTTAAGATAGTCAAGGAACTCAGTACTAAGATACTCACCACCTGGATCGGATCGAAGCATCTTAATGTTCCTGCCCAACTGATTCTCCACTTCTTGCTTAAAATCTTTGAATTTCTCAAAGGTTTCTGACTTATGCTTGATTAAGTAGACATATCCATATCTACTAAAATCATAAGTGAAAGTCACATAAAAACGATTAGCATCTCTTGTGGCGGTTCTGAAGGGTCCACACACATCCGTGTGTATGAGGTCCAACAAACCTTCACCCCTAGCACAAGTGCCAGTAAAAGGTGACTTTGTCATTTTACAAAACAAACAAGATTCACAACTATCATCTGACTTTAGGTCAAATGACTCCAAGACTCCATCCTTTTGGAGTTGGCCTATGCGTTTCTTGCTTACATCTCCAAGACGACAATGCCATAAAGATGCTTTATCTAAGCTAGTGGAAGAGTCAATATACAGTACATTATTTCCTAGATTATCTACAATAGATACAGTTTCATACACGCCATCACAAGGCAATGCTTTAAAATAATGAACATTATTAAAGAAAGCATCAATACTACCATTATTATTATCAAAATAAAAGGTAAAACCTTGTTTATACAATGCATGAAAGGAAATAACATTTCTTGCCATTTCTGACGAATAATAACACTTATTCAAATCTAATGTAAACCTACTATTTAGAACTAAGGAATAAACTCCTATCTTGGTGACAGGTGATGCTTTCCTGTTTCCCATGATCAAGTTTATCTTTCCCTGCTCCACATTCTCACTTCTTCTTAGTCCCTGCAAATCACAACATATGTGAATACCAGAACCTATGTCAAGGACACAAGATTTAGAATGAGGTGAGTTATTAGAAAATATAGTGTATATACCTACATGGTTGGGTTTTACTTTCCCATCCTTCACATCTTGCTGGTACTTTGGGCAGTTTCGCTTCCAGTGCGACTTTTCATGACAATAGAAGCATTCAACCTCATTAGGGTTAGCAGAAGGAGTGATAGAACCTTTCTTGGTTTTGCTTGAAGAGGAGCCTTCAAGGGTCTTACCCTTGGTACCCTTAGAAGGGTTCTTTCTCTTCTTCCCTTTGTCGTGCCCGATTGCCAAGACATTGGCTGCAGTAGGAGTAGGAGTAGGAGTAGTAACAACCGAATTACCCTTTAGACCACTTTCCGCGGTCTTCAAGAGTCCCTGAAGTTTACTGAGGGTGACCTCTTCCTTGTTCATGTGATATGTCATGCGGAATTGATCATAACATGATGGTAAGGAGTGCAAAATGATGTCTATTGTTAACTCCTCGGGGAAGTTCACATTTAGCTTTAGTAAACGGTCCACATACCTTTGCATTTTCTGCATGTGGCCCGTAATGGGTTCACCATCCTTCATTCGGGTTGTTATCATGGAGGAGATTATTTCATATCGCTCTTGACGAGCACTCTGATGGTAACGGTCCATCAAGTCCTGGTGCATCTCAAAAGGATAATAATCCTCATAGGACTTTTGAAGCTCGGCTGTCATGGTGGCCATCATGATGCATGCTACTTTTGTAGCATCCCTTTCATGTACCTCATAATCAGCAAGCTCTTCAGGAGTAGCAGTTAGCTCGGGTACTTTTAGCTCCTTGTCGAGAACATATTCTTTGTTCTCATACTGAGTGACCATCCTGATGTTCCTGATCCAATCAGTAAAGTTGGATCCATCGAAGATGACTCTCCCCCAAAGATTCATGAGAGAGAAAGAGCTAGTAGGGTTAGAGCCAGAAGCATTGTTATTGGAAGACATTTGAAAAGAAGAGGGAATAGATTAGATTAGATTTAGAGATAGTCCTTAATAAAACACCCAAATGTAGTATTAAGGGTAGGACCCAACACAATATTTTATAACTTAGAAGAGGGATGCCGTAATCTAAGCTATAAGATATTTGAAGGTAGGTGAATGACGATTCACCAATTTCCACCATGAAAAACGAAATTTTAATTAGATTTTAATTGGTTTAGAAACTCCTAGATTCTTTGAGATTCATTGAACTTTCTTCAATGGCACGTTTCAATCTCGAGTGTGCCCTTCAGGTTTTGTGACTGGGATGCCGTGGATCACAAAACAAGGTGTGAAGTAACCATGCAAATTACTTGGTACCCTTAATGTACTACCCCTCAATCGATGTGCCGGTTAACCACACACGCTCCATCGATACTATGATAAACATTAAGTCACCCTTCACCTACCTTGTTAAGTTCAAGTTAGTGTGCCGGTTAACCACACACGCTCCACTAACGACTTAAACAAAGTGTAAAGTGTAATTCCATGGATTAGTACCTTATTCACATTTTTCCTAAAGTAACTAAGATTGGGAATTTAATAAAACATTTAGTTACTTTATAATTATCATTATACTTTTAATGAGAATTTATAAGTCCTTGTCCTACCCGTTCGGCTAACGACCCTCCACCAGTCAAGCAAGCGGTGGGTGAGAGTGGACACCCATTAAGTTGCCATTTTATAGGCAACAACCTTATACCCACCTTATAGACTAGCTTCGTGAATGAGACGTACTAGCAGTAAGACGAATTTGATCTTATATATATATATATATATATATATATATATATATATATATATATATATATATATATATATATTAACTTATAATATTATCAGTATAAGGGTTGAATTTTAACTTTTAAAATTCTAAGGGTTGGAACTAAAGTTTTTAATATGACTTTACTTGTTCCAAAACTTGAGGGAAAGTTTTGTACACTTTCAAAACTTTTCATTTCTTGTAATTTATGAGTTAAATAGAGTATTAAAAATGAAAACTCTTCATTTTTCTAACTCTTGTGTTCTTTTAATGGTTTTAAATCAAGTGTGACTCTTGGTTTTCCATAACTTGAGGACAAGTTATGGACTCCATTAAAACACATGATGATCAAGAATTAGACTACCAAGTAGGTTACAAACAATTCCTATGATCATCTAATCTTCATATGTTCAAGAACATGAATATGAACATTTTAAGAATCATAAATTACTCATAAATCTTGTAATTTTTTATTATAGCCATTGTAAATGGATTAGCATAAACATTACACCATCTAAAACAAGTTTTATAACACCAAAACAATTTAGGGTAATGTATCTAGTCCATTTCCAGCAGCAAAAGTCGAAAATCTGCATTCTGTGGCTCCTACTCGTCGAGTGCTCGCAGAGTAGGATGAAGATACACATGAACTCGGCGAGTCCCCCCATGGACTCGGCGAGTTCATCAGGCGGACAACAAGTTTTTCGACTTTTTCCAATATTCTGCATCAAGTATCAAACAAACAAGCCTAGGCTCTGATACCACTGATGGGTTTTGAGCATTCTAACACTTCCTAAGTGTATATGTAACCCTAATAAACCTTGGATCTATATTTGTCTAAGATACATGCAAATAATTATTTTCCAAGGTTCATATCCTATCTAGCATGGCATGGGGAACATGAATCAAATAAAGCTAGTAGAATTACTTACCTTGTATTTGTAGTTGATTGCTTGGAGTTTTAGAGCCTAGCACCAATAGTGTTGATGCCTCAAATGGAAATCACAAATCACCACAAACTTGGAACTTTGTGAGAATAGTTACAACTATCTTGAAATCGTCCCTTTTACTTTACTCACCACAACTAGTATGATTTCAAGAACCAAAGCCTCCTTTATATAGTGTGGTGGATTAGGGTTACATCCGTGTAAACCCTAATACCCATGTCTCTTCATTTCCATGAGATCCATGGGTTAAAGCTCCATGGAGTATCCATGGACTTTCCATGCAAGCCTAGACCATTCCAAATAAGCATTAGCCCACACTATATAAATATAGAAGCCCATATTTAATTAGTAATACTTTTGATCTCTAAATTAATCCTAGATTAATTATAGATCAATACTAATTAAAAAATATGATCTTATATTAATATATTAGAACTCATAATATATTAATAAATCATAACTTGTACTATTCTCAAAAGATTATCCATAAATTGTTCGGGTGAAGTGCAACCCAAATGGACCATGCCGGGTCGGGTCAAGTACATACCAAATATAGTTATGGACTTAAGGCACTATATCCAACAATGAGGAGTGACTCAACGAGTTGACACCTCAACTTGTCAAGTAGGGTCGCGACTGATGACACAGATTAATGAAGGGACTCGACGAGTCAGCAGTGTGGACAGAAACCTAAATTTGTGGGCCTGTGACGTATTTAAAGGTCCTTTTGGCCTTCATTTGCGGCCGCACACACACTTGAGAGACCCTATCGAACCAGAGAGCATAGAGAGAAAGAGAGAGAGAGAGAGAGAGAGAGAGAGAGAAAGAGAGAGAGAGAGAGAGAAAGGGGGCTAATTACATCACTTTAGTGCATTCCTAAAAGGAAGAAGGAGGGGTTTCGAGCTAGGCTGACTTGAGGGACTCAGATCTTCTACCATTTCATCAAAGGTTGCTACTTGAGGTATGAATCCATGCCTATTTTCGTATAAATAGTGGATCTCTTGAACCTAGGGTTTCTTTACCCCCCCCCCCCTTTGGTTGAGTTATGGAGTATGTGGAGTCCCTTTGAGGCATAGACATTAGATCTGGACCTTGAGAGGTCCAGAGAGTCCCAATAACCCAGCTTTATGCAGTCATATGAGAGTATTGAGCTTAAGACACCATTATAAGGGTTATTTTTATCAAATAGAGCTAGATGTTTGGTGTATGGACATCAAGATTGAACCTTTACATGACTTTTGGGTGCTAGGAGGCCAGATCTATAAGTTAGAGAAACAGATCTGACCTCAGAAGGTCAAATGAGTATTGCCATGAAGGAAACTCGTCGAGTCCAGGAGAGGAATCGACGAGTCGGATCGGGTTACCCCACGATTCGAGACCAGTGGTAACCTGTTGAGTTGAGAGGTTATCTCGACGAGTCGAGTGAGGCCTTAGGAGGAGTCATAGGACACGTATGAACTAGCCGAGTCACCCAAGTGCGCTCGGCGAGTCTGGTCAAAGTTGGACCGTTGACTGAGTTGACTTCAGTTGACCTTAGGGTTGGTGAAACTGATTTAAGAGAGGTCAGGGAGGGGTAGAATAGTCTTCTATCCATTCTTAGAGAGGAGAATGTAAGGAGTGTATTGATTAGAGATATAATCATTTTGATAGGCGGAGGCTAGATCGGGGAATCGAGCACGAGAGTTTTCTAGACATCTTATGAGATGAGCCTTCTCACTATACATTACCTAGAGTGGTATCTATGTGCAGACCGGAGGGTCTTATGTGTTATGTGCTTGCTTGAGATTACGTGCATTGTGATTTATGTATGCTATGTGATATTAGACCGGGCCGGAGGGTCCAACGATTTAGACCGGACCAGAGGGTCCAACGATTTAGATCGGACCAGAGGGTCTAACAAGCTACGGGGCTAGAGGGTCCCGCTGAGACACATTGACTGGAGGGTTTTACTAAGTTATAGCCTTGATTGGCTTATGTGTTTTATGTGGTATGTTAGGGAAATCACTAAGAAATTATGCTTACCATGTTATATGATATGTGTTTCAGGTACGAGCGAGGATTGCGGGAAGGCACCGACATGATTTGTACACACTGACAGAGCATTTTGTAATTAAGATTCTGGGATATGTTTTACCGTGATAACATTGATACACTTGAGTTTGAGATGATTTATATGAGATATGTTATGTTTGGAAAATGAAAAATTGTTTTAAATTTTCACATCGTTACAAGACGAATCTATTACTTTTGGGGTTGATCAAGCCATGAAGCATCCAAGGAATAGTGATGACACAACATTCTCGGTTGATATGTTGGAAGAATTAATGGTGGAATGGAACGGAGATAACCCAAACGAGTCCACCGTCACCCTTGAAGAAGAATTTGATGCTGAAAGAGACATGCTGGAAATAGAGAGACTGCTCGAGGAAGCTGAGTATAATGATCTAATCAGATACTGAACACTGGACTCGCCGTGTAGCCTCGACCGACTCGACGAGTACATTCGTAGAAACCCGAACAGTCGAGGATTTTACCAAGGACTCGACGAGTCCCCTCACTGGACTCGACGTTCTTAGCATCCAGAACGGAAAAACTGAACTCAAGGCACTACTAGATCACTTGGAATACGCATTTCATGAAGATAGCCAACAAAAACCTGTGATTATAGCTGCTGATTTGGCCAAACATGAAAAAGAAAGTCTTGTGAGTGTATTAAGGAAGAGGCAAGGTGCTATAACATGGATGATAACCGACATCAAGGGGATTAGTCCAACTTATTGTTCCTATAATATTAAGTTAGAAGATGGAGCTAAACCTGTAGTTCAACGCAAAACAAGACTTAACCCAAATATGCAAGAAGTTGTGAAAAAAGGTGGTGGTTAAACTACTAGATGTCGGAATCATATACTCTATCTACGATAGCCCATGGGTAAGTCCGGTGCAAGTGGTACCAAAGAAAGGGGGAATGACGGTGGTGGTCAATGAAAATAATGAGTTAATTCCAACAAGAACAGTCACCGGTCGGCGCGTTTGCATTGACTACATAAAACTAAATGATGCCACATGTAAAGATCACTTTCCATTGCCATTTATCGTTCAAATGCTCGAAAGGCTCCCCGGTCATTTATATTATTGTTTTCTTGATGATTTTCGGGGTATTTTCAAATTCTAATCGACCCGCAAGACCAAGAGAATACCACTTTTACATGCCTAAGTGGAACATTCACATATAGACGCATGCCTTTTGGGTTATGCAATGCACCAGCTACATTCCAAAGGTGCATGATGGCCATTTTTCATGATATGATTGAGAAGTTTATCGAGGTCTTTATGTATGATTTCTCAGTGTTCGGGTCATCTTTTGACGATTGCTTATCTAATTTGGACTCGATGCTAGCTAGATGTGAAAAGAAAAATCTTTTCCTTAATTGGGAAAAGTGCCACTTCATGGTGAAAGAAGAAATTGTGTTGGGTCACAAGGTTTCAAGGAAGGGGATAGAAGTGGATAGAGAAAAAGTGGACACAATAGCTAAGTTACCCCCTCCAACAAATGTAAAAGGGGTAAGGAGTTTTCTTGGCCATGCAGGATTTTATCGTCACTTCATCAAAGACTTCTCGAAGATCACTAAGCCTTTGACTCAACTACTCTTGAAGGATGCTCCATTCGATTTCTCTAAAGAATGTCATGAGGCATTTTATTTATTAAAGGAAAGATTGACCACTACTCCTATCATGATAGTACCAAATTTGAATCTTCTTTTCGAGCTAATGTATGATCCGAGTGATTATGTTGTGGGTGTTGTTTTAGGGCGAAAGGTTGATAAACATTTTCAACCTATTTATTACGCAAGCAAATCTCTGAACCCAACTCAAGAGAACTACACTACTACCAAGAAGGAGCTGCTAGCGGTGGTATACGGTTTTGATAAGTTCAACCCTTATTTGGTATTATCCAAGACCATAGTTTTTACCGACCATTCCGCCCTAAAGTATCTTTTTGCAAAACAAGATGCTAAACCCTGATTGATATGTTGGGTCTTACTTTTAGAAGAATTTGATATTGAAATAAAAGATAAAAAGAGAACGGAAAATGTAGCTGCCGACCATTTGTCAACATTGGAAACCCGCATTTGGAGAAGTTAGAAGAAGACAAGATTGGAGATGATTATCCTGATGAGTATCTTTTAGTGATAGCAGGGGAGGTGCCATGGTTTGCAGATATAGCTAACTACTTAGGAATTGAATACATTTCAAAAGACTTAACCCGCCAATAAAAGAAGAAATTCTTTTCAGAAATCAAGTACTACTTTTGGGACGAGCCATATCTCTTCCGAAGCTGCGCAAATGGAAGGATAAGAAGATGTGTATTTGGGAAAAAGAGTCAGGAAATCTTGGAATACTGCCACAGCAGGCCTGCTAGGGGACATCATGGAGCACATTACACGGCTAAAAATATTTTAGATATTGGTTTTCATTGGCCCACGATTTTCAAAGATTCTACTCAATATGTCAAGGAATGTGATTCATGCCAACGAGCGGGGAACATATCCTCCCAAAATGAGATGCTCCAACATAATATTCAAGTTTCTGAAATATTTGATGTTTGGGGGATTGAATTTATGGGACCTTTCCCAATGTAAAAAGGGAATAAATATATCTTGGTGGCAGTAGACTATGTATCTAAGTGGACGGAGGCACATGCATTACCCACTAATGATGCTCGGGTGGTGGTACGATTTCCTAAAAAGCTATTCTCAAGATTTGGGGTTCCTAAAGTTCTTATTAGTGACCGAGGCACTCACTTTGCAAATGATCAGTTGGCCAAAGTATTGAAAAGGTATGGGGTACATCATAGATTCTCCATATCCTATCATCCACAAACTAGTGGGCAAACTAAGGTGACGAATAGGGCGTTAAAACGGATTTTGGAGAGATCGGTTGGAGGCAATTGGAAGGAATGGTCGGATAAACTTTATGATGCACTTTGGGCCTTTCGAACAGCTTTTAAAACACCTATTGGTACTACACCATATAGGCTAGTTTATGGAAAAAATTGTCATTTACTGGATGAAATTGAGCACAAAGCTTTTTGGGCTTTAAAGATGAGCAATTTTGAATAAGCTGAACTTCGAACCAACCGGTTGATGCAAATGAATGCCCTTGAAGAGTTTAGAAATGAGGCCTACACTAGTTCCTTTATATACAAAGAGAAGACCAAGAGTTGGCATGACAAAAGACAATAGGGTAATAAGGACTTTCAAGAAGGACAAAAGGTGTTACTCTTTAATTCAAGGTTAAAACGTTTTCCGGACAAGCTGAAGACACGATGGGATGGTCATTTTGTGGTGAAAGAAGTTTTTCCACATGGAGCAATTGCACTTATATCAAAGGATGCGACTCCTTTTAAAGTTAATGGTCATAGAGTAATGAAATATGAAGAGGGAATTCCAAAACATGAAGGACTTGAAGAAGGGTTGCATTTGGAAAAAACTACAGAAACGTAATGCGAGAAGGAGGCCAGCTAATGACTCCTTAAAAAGAAGCGCTTCCGGGAGGCAACCCGAGTTTAGAGTTTGCTTTCTTTTACCTTTCTTTTTCATTTTACTTTGTTTTTTTAGAATCTGCTTTTATCAATCTTTTTCTACACTTAAAATGATTGCTTGAGGGCAAACAATGCTCAAGTGTAGGGTTGGTGGCTAAAAATTCAAATTTTTATCAAACAGAATGAAAAACTTGTCGAGTCCATGTATCTACTCGACGAGTCCATTTTGGAAATCACAAAAAAACGCGGATTCGCATATCTACTCGGTGAGTAGGGACTCCTACTCGACGAGTTCACGTATTTACCCGAAAAAAAAATATTTTTCACATTTTGTAAATAAGGGGTTTTAACCCTAATTGGTAAATCACAACTTCATACGCAGCCAACAGCCGCTCGTCGAGCATCTTCTCCCCTCACGTGACACCCAAATTTTTGCAAAAATTTTAAACTTTTAAAACCCATCTTACATTAAATTAAAACAACTGAAATAGTCATAACAAAATCCATCTACTTAATAATATTGTAAAATAAGTGCGGAAGTAATAATAATAATAAGGTCCCAACAAAAATAACTAGTAGTGATGTCCCAGTGCTCCATGTCAAGCCCTAGCCTCTTTAATCTTAACACCTGAAAAGTTATAAGGGAAACCGTAAGCACAAAGCTTAGTGAATTCAAACACAGATATTGTACTAACATCCATATTTACTAACCCTAATCCATTTTCCAATTATAGATTTATAATAAGGGCAAAGAACAAATCAACACCAATAATACAAGAAGGACTTGTAGGTTTGAGCCGCACCGGGAAGATCCCGTATCACTTGGCCCTAATCACCGCACCTCACGATGAGTATTACGTTGGTGATCTTACCTACCCACCGCACCGGTAAATCCGTATCCTTTGGTGGTGTCCCCATATCCATGATTAGTTACATACAATGCACATGTACGAATTAAAACAATACATATATAGCATGCTTTTATAATAAATTCAAATAATCACACACGAGCTAACTAGCAAACACAATCATCAATACAACGGTGTGAGAGAACTCACCTTGAGTGAGTAGTAAGGATAGATAAGAATCAGATAATGATACCAAGCTTGAGCAAACTTCAAAAACTCACCTAAGAAGGACTAAAGGTTAGAAAGGAGAAGTAATGAAGCTATGAGTTGAGAAAAGAGTAATCACAGCAAGGTCTCTAAAATAGACCTGCTGTTTCAAACGGATTTACTCCAAAATCTAAAACAGAAACATAGCTTTAACTAAATTTTATAGGAAACTATGATTTCTTAGGATTCCACAAATATAAAGAACTCATTCTAACTCCAAAAGATGAATTAAATATGAATTTTACAAAATGGTGTATCACTTCTGTCTCCAACAATACAGTCAAGTGATGTTGCCAATTCTACCTAACTTGTGAGTAGAATTCGTCCAAACCAAAATTAATAGAAGTAAAGGACATATAAATGAAAGTCTCATAGTTGGAATTGAATGAAAAGCATCTCCAAAACTCCATATATAAAATTCACATTGTGGACAATCACAGCACTAGCAAAAGCTGGTGACTGCCCACTGATCTGGAGTGTGGATCCATTCTAACCAATTTATAATTGGAAATAACACCCCATCTTCTCCAGATCTTAAATTCGTAATATAAGGAACATATAGAAACTTGGAATCACTATGGATACTTTTCCAAGCCTTAGAAATGATGAAAACAAAATGACATATCAGAACAGACCCGGATCATACCTAACACCAAAGATGCCATTCTTTCCCATAGATAGATTCCTTATCAGCGAGGTTGGACTTCTTAAGAAAGTTAGCCAACTCAATTTGTGAACTTTTGGAACTGGTTTGGGGTCCGTTTGCGGTCTAGAGCTTAAGATATGAGTTTTACAAAATGACTACAGATCTGATGGAAAACAGAATCGTAGCCACCCGTGATTCCTTTTTGGCTTATCCATCCTTCTCCCTTTGAAACACATTTTAAGATGTGTTCATCATCCCAATTTAGTCCCCATGATCATGGTGGTACTAAAAAGAGTTAGGTATCATTAGGATTTCATTTTGCCACAAGATTGTAATAACAATCAACATGAAAATGAACATAAAGCACATAAAATCACCATTCTCCCTTTTAGGGTTTCCATGATCTTTTGCCACATGTAATCCCCTAGATCCATCATCCACCATATATGGGGTGAAGATAGGATCTTGAGATGATGTATAACATACAATTACAAATCAAATAAGAAGGAGAAGAAATGAAGATGAAATCATAAAACTAGAACAAGGTTATGAATCAAGTTGTAAGAAATGATAAGGATGTTCATACCAATATGAATCAAGGCTGGAAATGAACAAGAATTAAGCTCCAAACGACATCCCCTTGGCTTCTCTTGATCCCAAAGAGATAGAGGACGATTTTAGAGAGAGAGAGGGAGGGTTTAGAGTGTTTTTCTTGTGTGTGTTCCAAATGACTCAATTAACACATTAAGTACTATTTACTAGATGGACTTTGCAAATAGGCCCATAGTCCATGGACTTCAATAAAAGGAGTTTACAAGATGATCAAAAGAGTCCAATAACATAAGAAATTAGACATTGGTTAAATAAATTAACCCAAGGTTACAAGGATAATTAAATTAAAATAACCAAACGTACCGAGAAAAACCGAGGTGTTACAACTCTCCCCCACTAAGAACGGACTTCGTCCTCGAAGTCAACACCTAGAAACAGATACGGATAATGAGCCCGCATCTCGCATTCCGGTTCCCAAGTCCATTCCGAACCCTTCCTATGTTGCCATTGCACCTTAACCAGGTGTATAGTCTTGTTGCGGAGAGCTTTCATCTTTCGTTCTAAAATAGCGATTGGTTTCTCAACGTAATTGAGACACTCGTCAATATGTATGTCCTCCAGTAGTATTACAGCGTTCTCATCAATAGCGCATTTTCGTAACTAAGACACGTGGAACGTATTATGAATTAGACTAAGCTCGTCAGGAAGCTCTAAACGGTAAGCCACCTTTCCCACACGGGCTATGTCCTTGTAGGGTCCAATGAATCGGGGTCCGAGCTTTCCCCGTTTCCGAAATCGAATCACACCTTTCCATGGGGAGACTTTGAGCAACACCTAATCTCCCACCTGGAACTCGAGATCGGAGCATCTTTTGTCGGCATAACTTTTCTGACGACCCCTCGCTATAACCAAATGATCCCGAATGACGTGGATTTTCTCTGTAGTCCGAAGCACGATATCGGTACTCCCAAGTACCCTCTGCCCAACCTCACCCCAACAAATGAGCGTCACAAATTAGATCTAACAAAGACAACACCATCTTCATCCGGAGACACTTAGCTCGAATCGGTTCGACAGATTGTTTACGACTGAGAGCATCAGCTACAACATTAGATTTACCGGGGTGGTAGTGAATTTCACAATCATAATATTTTACCACATCCAACCATCTGATCTGACTCATGTTCAAATCCCGCTAATTGAACTAGTATTTCAGACTCTTATGGTCAGTGTATATGATACACTTCACTTCATAGAGATAGTGCCTCCAAATCTTAAGAGTGAAACAACATCCCCAAGCTCTAAATCATGAGTAGGGTAGTTCCGTTCGTGGAGTTTCAGCTGTCGGGAGGCATAGGCTATCACCTTGTCCCGTTTTATTAACACGACACCAAGACCCTGAAGCGATGCATCACAGTAAACCACCATATCCTTAACCCTATCAGGTAAGGCCAAAATCAGAGCATCACACAATCGCTTCCTCAGCTCATCAAACGCAAATTGTTGCTCCGGACCCCAAATGAATTTCACTGATTTCTTGGTTAATCGGGTGAGTGGCAAGGCAATTTTAGAGAATTTTCCAATGAACCTACGGTAATAATAGGCTAAACCATAGAAACTGTAAATTTCAGAAGGTGTTTTTGGAATCTCCCATTATTTAACCGCATTAACCTTGGCTTGATCGACCTTAATACCGTGTTTTTCTTTTTACCACATGCCCCAAGAACTGAACTTCTTCTAACCAAAATTCACATTTTGAGAATTTATCATAAAGCCTTTCTCTTGCCAAAGTTTCCAGAATCTCCCGAAGGTCTTGCTCATGCTCTTCTTTGGTCTTAGAATAGGCCAAGATGTCATCAATGAACACTATGACCGAACGGTTAAGCATCGGGCTACACACCCGGTTCATGAGATCCATAAACGATGCGGGTGCATTGGTGAGCCCAAAAGGCATCACCACGAACTCAAAATGCCCATAGCAAGTACGTAATGCTGTTTTCTCAATGTCTTCTTCACGAACCCGCATCTGATGGTAACTGCAACGTAAATCAATCTTGGAGAACCAAGACGCTCCTTGAAACTGATCGAAAAGATTGTCAATACGTGGCAACGGGTACCTATTCTTTATCGTGCACTTGTTTAGCTCCCTATAATCAATACACATTTGTTGGGATCCATCTTTCTTCTTCACAAAGAGAATAGGAGCACCCCAAGGCGAGCAGCTTGGCCATATAAACCCTTTATCACTTAGTTCTTGAAGTTGATTTTGGAGCTCTTTCATTTCAGGTGGTGCCAAGCGGTAAGGAGATTTCACTACCGGAGTCGCACCTAGCACCAAATCAATGTGAATTTCCACTTGCCGAATAGGTGGCAAGCCAGGGAGTTCCTCCGGAAAGACATCGCTGAAGTCGGAAATGATAGGAACTTCGTCTAGTGCTATAGCAGAAGAGCAAGAAGCCATAGCCAGGCAGGAATGTCCCCCTGAATAATAAGTTATCCACCTCTATGGTTTCGAACACGAACTTGCTTCTTACGACAGTGGATTTCCGCATCAAACGCATCAAGCCAATCCATGTATATGATAACGCAGAGCTCTCGCATCGCAATAGGGATAAGATCAATAAGGAATTCAACTCCAGAAAACTCGAGAGTGCAACTCCGATAAGCATCGGTGATATAAATAGTGCGGTTGTCGACAACTTCGACAACCATTGGGCGAGCCAATTTTCCGATACTACACCCCAAACGATTAATAAACGTGCGAGATACAAAAGAATGGGTAGCACCGCTATCAAACATAACAACAACGGGCTCGGAATCTAGCAAATAAGTGCCTGATTTACCACATACAATCATGTTAACAATTCTAACTACCATTTATTAAATAATGGCAGGAGAGAAAAAAGAAATTTACCTGCCACTGTTGCGGAAATCATCGGCTCATCCGCAGTCATCCGGTAAGCACGACCTCGTGTCACCATAGTGGGTCCCTTAGAAGACGATGCAATTGCAAGATTTGTACCCCCGCCTCCTTTACCAGCCTTCAACTTCGGGAATTCGGGCTTCTTGTGTCCCGTCTCGTTGCAATCATAGCAGACGGGAGCAGCAGAAGTAATCTGAGGAACTACACTCGCAGGGGGAGCCCTACAATTCTTCCAATGATGCCCTGGCTTTTTGCAGTTGTAGCATATCAACGGATTTTTCTCGTCCTGACCTGAAGATGGCCTGTACTCATACCTTGACTTACCACCCTACTTTTGCTTTTTCTGGGCATCTCCGGATGTCTTGTAGGAGGTGTCATTGGCCTTCTTCTTGGACTGGGTCTGTAACTCGATTTCCCTCCTCCTCGCTGCATCCATGATCGCGGATAAAGTCGAGAACTCCTGCATGCTAACGAATTCCCAAATCTCGGTACGTAGAATGGTAGTGTATCATCTGGCCAACCAGGCCTCGTTCCCAGCAAACGAGGGACAAAAAGATAGCATCTCCAAGAACTTGGCATTCAGGTCACTAACAGACTTGGTAGTTTGCTGTAAGGCCATGAACTCTTGTTGCATCCGCTGCTGCTCCACCTTAGGCACATATTGTGCCTCGAACCTCTCCACAAATTGGGCCCAAGACATGGCCCTCACTTCTTCTTCGTTTAATAGAGCGGTGATGGTGTTCCACCATGTCTTTCCCCTTTTTCGCAGCTGATTCATGACGATCACTACTTTGTACTGGTCCAGACACCCAACAGTTATGAAAGCGCCCTCAACATATGACACCCAGTGCTTAGCAACAACTGATTCGGATTCACCGTTCCAAAGAGGAGGGCTACACTTGCTGAACTTCTTGAAGTAGTATGCCGAATCCTGAACAGGCAAAGCTGGTAATGCTCCCCCGAGAATATCCGCGAGGCGCTCATCCAGAAGAGCACCGACTTGGTTGATTATGTCGTTGGTCACACCTGGGATTAGTTCGTTGAAAGTGTTATTGAATTCCTCAGCGACAATATCCCTAACTTGCTCCATTTGGAGCTGATTAAGTCGAGCAGGCGGAGCCATTGGTATCCACAGAAGAAGGAAAATCTTAGAAACAATTCAGCCTAGATATTTCTAGGAAGACAAAACACTCAACTTGCTGAAAATTTTTCAACCTTGCCCCGACCCGAAACCGGCACCAATGTTTCAAATAGTAGGGGCCCTTCTACTACCTTCCACACAAGTTCCAATTTCGCATTCGCGTCTAGCTTCAAAATTTCCAGTTCGCTCTAGCCGTTAATTTTACAACTCTCTCACATGTTAATACTAACTAAGTGTGTAATCTAATATTTTAAGGCTTGTAGAATCCAATTCATAGTCAACAATTTAACATAAACATTTAACATAAGAAATAAGGCTTACTTGGCTGGCTGACTGGCACACCGCGACATCTTCCACTACTAGTCTTTAGAAGGTTTGAAAAATATTTTAAAAAGAAAATAAACTCTTATAGAGCCACAAATTTGAGTCTAGAACATCCACAAGAATGCCTAGTTCCCTCAAACTGCCGCTCTGATACCAACTTGTGACACCCAATTTTTTGCAAAAATTTTAAACTTTTAAAACCCATCTTACATTAAATTAAAACAACTGAAATAGTCATAACATAATCTATCTACTTAATAATCTTGTAAAATAAGTGCGGAAGTAATAATAATAATAAGGTCCCAACAAAAATAACTAGTAGTGATGTCCCGGTGCTCCATGTCAAGCCCTAGCCTCTTTAATCTTAACACCTGAAAAGTTATAAGGGAAACCGTAAGCACAAAGCTTAGTGAATTCAAACACAGACATTGTACTAACATTCATGTTTACTAACCCTAATCCATTTTCCAATTATAGGTTTATAATAAGGGCAAAGAACGAATCAACACCAATAATACAAGAAGGACTTGTAGGTTTGAGCCGCACCGGGAAGATCCCGTATCACTTGGCCCTAATCACTGCACCTCACGATGAGTATTACGTTGGTGATCTTACCTACCCACCGCACCGGTAAATCCGTATCCTTTGGTGGTGTCCCAATATCCATGATTAGTTACATACAGTGCACATGTACGAATTAAAACAATACTTATATAGCATGCTTTTATAATAAATTCAAATAATCACACACGAGCTAACTAGCAAACACAATCATCAATACAACGGTGTGAGAGAACTCACCTTGAGTGAGTAGTAAGGATAGCTAAGAATCAAATAATGCTACCAAGCTTGAGCAAACTTCAAAACCTCACCTAAGAAGGACTAAAGGTTAGAAAGGAGAAGTAATGAAGCTATGAATTGAGAAAAGAGTAATCACAGCAAGGTCTCTAAAACAGACCTGCTGTTTAAAATGGATTTACTCCAAAATCTAAAACAGAAACATAGCTTTAACTAAATTTTATAGGAAACTATGATTTATTAGGATTCCACAACTATAAAGAACTCATTATAACTCCAAAAGATGAATTAAATATGAATTTTACAAAATGGTGTATCACTTCTGTCTCCAACAATACAGTCAAGTGATGTTGGCCAAGTCTACCTAATGTGTGAGTAGAATTCGTCCAAAAAAAATTAATAGAAGTAAAGGACATATAAATGAAAGTCTCAGAGTTGGAATTGAATCAAAATCATCTCCCAAACTCCAGATATAAAATTCATATTGTGGACAATCACAGCACTAGCAAAAGCTGGTGACTGCCCACTGATCTGGAGTGTGGATCCATTCTAACCAATTTATAATTGGAAATAACACGCCATCTTTTCCAGATCTTAAATTAATAATATAAGGAACATATAGAAACTTGGAATCACTATGGATCCTTTTCCAAGCCTTAGAAATGATGAAAACAAAATGACATATCAGAACAGACCCGGATCAGACCTAACAGCAAAGATGCCACTCTTTCCCATAGATAAATTCCTTATCAGCGAGGTTGGCCTTCTTAATAAAGTTAGAAAACTCAATTTGTGAACTTTTGGAACTGGTTTGGTGTCCGTTTGAGTTCTAGAGCTTAAGATATGTGTTTTACAAAATGACTACAGATCTGATGGAAAACAGAATCATAGCTACCCGTGATTCCTTTTTGGCTTATCCATCCTTCTCCCTTTGAAACACATTTTAAGATGTGTTCATCATCCCAATTTAGTCCCCATGATCATGGTGGTACTAAAAAGAGTTAGGTATCATTAGTATTTCATTTTGCCACAAGATTGTAATAACAATCAACATGAAAATGAACATAAAGCACATAAAATCACCATTCTCCCTTTTAGGGTTTCCATGATCTTTTGCCACATGTAATCCCCTAGATCCATCATCCACCATATATGGGGTGAAGATAGGATCTTGAGATGATGTATAAAATACAATTACAAATCAAATAAGAAGGAGAAGAAATGAAGATGAAATCATAAAACTAGAACAAGGTTATGAATCAAGTTGTAAGAAATGATAAGGAGGTTCATACCAATATGAATCAAGGCTGGAAATGAACAAGAATTAAGCTCCAAACAACATTCCCTTGGCTGCTCTTGATCCCAAAGAGATAGAGGACGATTTTAGAGAGAGAGAGAGAGAGAGAGGGTTTAGAGTGTTTTTCTTGTGTGTGTTCCAAATGACTCAATTAACACATTAAGTACTATTTACTAGATGGACTTTGCAAATAGGCCCATAGTCCATGGACTTCAATAAAAGGAGTTTACAAGATGATCAAAAGAGTCCAATAACATAAGAAATTAGACATTGGTTAAATAAATTAACCCAAGGTTACAAGGATAATTAAATTAAAATAACCAAACGTACCGAGAAAAACCGGGGCGTTACACCTCAAGCCTTCATCTTCAATTTCTTGCTAGTTCCTGCATCTTCAACCAAAAAAGTAACGTCTTTTATACAAAATTTTGATAAAGTTCATGTCTTGGGCAGATTTATGGCTATAAACCATGACAAACCCGATTTTGGGGTTTACTCCAAACCTAGAGTTTTGATTTTTAGGACGAATAAGGTTGTTTTAGTCGTAATTTCTTGCAATTTTATGCTTAATAGACATACCAAGACAAACCCCTGGACTAATTTGAACATTTAGGCAGTTAATTTTGCTCAAATCGTAATGGAATAGCGCAGTTCATCCTACTCGCCGGGTCGGTTCGTGGACTCGGCGAGTCCAGGTTGTAGATGCCCAATATTTTGTCATTTTTAATCTTTTCGGTACTTTTGATTGTGGTTTTCTGTCACACCCCCGAACCGTTGGAAACAAACAGCGGAAACGTCCGGGGGCGGATGACGTCATGCGTAGTATCACATCAATTGCATCATAGTAATCAAAGTAAACACAACCATTACATTATAATATGAATATTTACATATGTTTGAAACATTGTTTGTATACTTCAAAATGAAACAAAAGTAAAAGACAAGACTCCAAAACGATCCGACTTCTCCAAAAGCTGGCATGGGTACCTGTCTATTGTTGTCCTGAGAATACAAGCGGTTTTGAAAACATATCGGCATAAAGCTGGTGAGTTCATAAGTATGTTTTTGTAATGAAAACTAGTCACTGAATTTGTGAAAATAACTCATTTTCATTATAGGTAAATATCCTTTGTATCAAGAACCCCGGTCACCACCGGTATGTAAAATATATTATGTTTGAAAGCCCTGGTTACCACCAGTATATATATATATATATATATATATATATATATATATATATATATATATATATATATATAGTATGTTCTGTTTTGAAATCCCTGGCTACTGCCAGTATTTAGTATGTTCTCTTTGTAAACCCTGGCTACCGCCAGTATGTAGTATGTTCTGTTTGAAAACCCTGGCTATCGCTAGTATGTAGTGTTTGACTGGGAAAATCCCTTATTTTCCTTGGTATACGTGTCTTTGTTGCTTTAATGGTTCCGAAACTGTAAGGCATAAGTAACATACTTATGTTATTAGAGCAATTAGTTATGAAGGTATATTATTCCGTAAAAGAGAGTCGTATGATTGGCGAGTTTTATGACCATACATTGACTTGATATGATAGAAAATGGACGATGATATCTTTTATGACATTTGTCACCCATAGACCTGTTGGTCCGACTGTAGCTAGCAGCTAGGTGCGGGGTAGTTAGTCTCGCATAGATCTATACACAAAAGCTACGCTTTCCCTCCAGGAAATTCTGGTTCATAAGGGTAGTCCTCCACTTAGCTGATGTTTGAAAGTGTCCAAGGACGGAGTCATCCACTTTACTACGTTGTGTGTTCCCTAGGACGAAGTCCTTCCCTTTGTTATTAAAGTGTATGAGGACGTGTTTCCCAATTAAGTTGATGACTTTAAGAATTAATAATATATAAGTGTTCTGTCTTTTCGTATGAAAACCCGATGTATGTTTTGTAGAATAAAAACAATTTTATTAAAATAATTATTTACTGTTGTACTCTCGTAGTAATATTATAAACTAAATCTGTCATAGTTTATGTATTTAATCGTGTATGCAGTTCGTATCTATGAAATCGGTAATGAATTTCCCCAAACTATACTTATTATAGTTTGTTATGTTTGTGAAACTACTCTGAAAACGTATGCAATTAAGTTTAGGAAATGTCCCTTATGCTCCCCATAATACAAAAGGGGTAAAGAATCTAAATGCTTTATGAATCATTTATTTGAATAAATTGTATAACTTTGACTTGTTGAAAACTTTTGTGTTTGCTTGTATCCCCCCCCCCCCCCCCCCCGGTAAACGTTTAAAAATCATAAAAGCATAGGGGTATGAACTCACCGTTTGTTGTAGAATTCGTGTATAAGTAGATAAGAAATCTGAGTGTCAAATGGGGCTTCGAACACAAACGGATCCTATTTAACAACAGAATCACATATATGTATTAGGTGAGAGTATAACACTATTTGTTATAGAAGGAAGCCACTTTAGGGACTAGGAAAACACTTGAAAATAAGTGTTAGAATCACATGTGATTGAAGGTGAGGAGATTGCGGCCGTAATCAGAGGTGAACGGTCATGGGTTTACGACTCAGGTGTTTATGGCCTATGGGTTTACGGGCCATGAGTTCACGTCCCATGAGTTTACGACTCGTGAGTTTACGGACCATGAGGGGTGCGCGGCCGTACACATGGGTTTACATCCATAAACCCTTCATGTTCATGCTTTTTGGGTCGATTTCCAGACGAAAATTTAAGGTTTCTAATAGATACCAAGAATAAGAGATAGTCACTTACTATTAGGAAGCTTGGAATGAGATTTTTAGCCACCAAGAACTAGTATGTGTTCTTGGTGTTCTTGGTGAGAGAAAAGATCTAGCAAATGATGAAATTGATGAGATGAGACATGGATTCATCACTAGAATAAGGATTAGCAACAACATTCAAGGTGGAAAAACACTTACATCTTGAAGATCTTGGAGAGAATTCGATGGTAGAGAGAGAGTAGAGAGAGAAACCTTATAAGGTGCGTGTAAGGTGGTAAAATGAAGGCCAAGTACCCTATTTATAGGGTGGAGTTTTCGGCCAAGGGTTGGGGTGGGTGTGCACGGCCGTAAACTCGAGTTTGCGGCCGTACACTCCTCTCGAAGGGGTGTTTGGCCTGGATGCTATGCTTTGACTTAGAAAACCTCGTTTTTAAACCCAAAACTTGATTGGACCGAGCTTAGAATATTTAATTAGGCTCAAAATAATGTTGGCAAGAGCATAAATAAATTTCAAATTGATTTATTTTTTTATGGTTTGAATGGAAGAAATTTCAGGTTGTCACATCATCCCCCCATTAGAGGGAATTTCTTCCCGAAATTCAAACATAGAATACAAATCATGGATTTGGAAAGAGATGCAGATATTTCTATTTCATCTAATCATCATGCTCCCAAGTGAATTCAGGTCCCCGCTTGGCATTTCAGCGAACCTTCACTATCGGGATGCGACTTTGTTTTGTTCGTTTGATCTCTCTGTCTATGATTTCGACCAGTTCTTCCACGAAGTTAAGATTCTCGTAGATTTCGATCTCATCAAGAGGAATCACAAGGGTTTCATCAGATAAACAATTTTTAAGGTTCGAGACGTGGAAGACAGGATGAATTTTGTTAAGCTCTCATGGTAAACGAAGTTTGTTAAGCTCTCGAATGGTCCTATGTATCTCGGGTTTAGCTTTCGACGCTTTCCAAAGTGTATCATTCCTTTCCAAGGCGAGACCTTCAGTAGAACACGTTCTCCAACCTGGAACTCCAAGGGTTTTCGTGGTTTATCGGTGTAGCTCTTTTGTCTGTCTCGTGAGGCTTTCAATCGTTCTTGGACTTGTACGATCTTTTCTATAGTTTCACAGATGATTTCTGGGCCGGTGAGAGTGCTGTCAGGGACTTGCCCCTTGGATAGCTGTGTGTCACCCACCTCAGCCTAGCACAGAGGGGATCTGCACTTGCGGCCATAGAGAGCTTCAAAAGGCGCAACCTTGATGCTAGTATGATAACTTTTGTTGTAGGAGAACTCAACCCAGGGCAAATGGTCATCCCACGACTTACCGAAATCGATGACACATGCTCTCAACAAGTTTTCCAAGGTATGGATGGTCCTCTCACTTTTTCCAGCTTAGTTCCAAGAGCTTTCTGCAGGGATTGCCAAAATCTCGAGGTGAACCTGCTATCTCGATCGGAGATAATGGTTACAGGAACACCGTGCAGTCGAACTATCTCTTAGATGTAAATTCGTGTGAGTTTTTCCATCTTGAACGTTTGTTTGATTGGTAGGATGTGAGCGAATTTTGTCAATCGGTCGACAATTAACCATATGGTATCGTACCCACTCGGATATCTCAGTAATTTAGTAATAAAATCCATAGCAATCCTCTCTCACTTCCATTCAGGTATCTCCGGCTATTGAAGCAAACCTGAGGGCTTCTAATATTCGACCTTCACCTTGGCGCAAGTCAGACACTTGCCCATGAAGGTAGCGATCTCCGCTTTCATGTTTTGCCACCGATATAGTTTCTTGAGATCAAGGTACATCTTGTCCGATCCTGGATAAATGGAGTATCTGGTCTTGTGGGCTTCGTTCATGACAATCTCCCTGTACCCTCCAAACTTTGGGGTCTAGATCTGATCCATGAAATAATAGACTCCGTCTCCCTTGATCTCTAAGTTCTTTTCCATTCCTCTCAAAGCTTCATCCGCCATATTTTCTAGTTTTAAGGCTTCCAGCTGAGCCTCTTTGATTTGCACGGATAAGTAGGAATGGATGGTCATTGTTAGTGCTTTCACACTGTGACCTGATTCCTCATTCTGGCTGAGGGCATCTGCTACCACATTGGCCTTGCCGGGATGGTAGCGTATTTCACACTCATAATCATAGAGTAGCTCTACCCATCTCCGTTGCCTCATGTTCAACTCTGTTGAGTATTATGTGTTGCATCATGGGCTGGTATTTTGTATATCTGGTTTGGTCCTATCCAACCGTTATTAGGGTTAATATAGTATTATAAATAGTGCATGCATATATGCCTTTAATACACTAGAAGTTTAATTATCGTGTTGGATTGTAACCCTAAACACCTCTACAGTCGAATTTCTTTGTTGAGTTCTTCTGGGGTGTTAAAGTTTAATCATTCGACATCTTTCAAATCATTCTTGTGATCTTGTTATTTCTTTTATTTTTTTATCTGTTTGAATCTATCGACCTTTTAGGAATATTGTTCCAACAATTGGTATTAGAGCAGGAGACTGTGTTACTAATACGCATTCCTTTTGTGTGTAATATCATTAGCGTTTCCGCTTTTATCTAATATATAAAGTCCGTCTTCTACCTGTCGTCAGTAACTTTAGTGTTTGATAAAACCCTAAACTCAAGTTTACAAGTCTGATTCTAGCAAATCCAGAACACAAGATCAAAATGTTGCATGAAGACTCTCAAAGCAATCCCATCAACATCTCGAATAGCATTGGATCATCCATAAGAGTTCCCATTCTTTACACTCAAGACTATGAAGTGTGGGTGCATCAATTTGAAGATTACGTGGTCGGGTCTGAAGACAATAGTTATCTCATCTGGGAAGCTATTACAGTCGGTCCGTTTGTTCATACCGAAAGAAGTAGGACAGTGAAGACTCAAAAAGACTACAATCAGCTCTTAGTGGACGTGGAAAAAATTCCACAAGATGAAAAAGAAAAGCAGTAGTGTAATCTTAAAGCCTTAAGAATGATCAGATTTTCCCTACAAGCCAATACCTTCCGTCTGGTGAGTTCATGCACTACCGCAAAGGAGATATGGGACAGACTGAAAGAATTGTATTCGACTGATGAAGATCTAGAGCACTCGATACAAACCTTGCTACTTTCTGAGTTAGGTGCTTTTGCTCAAAAACCTGATGAGACTCTTCTTTAGACATTTGATCGCTATAATCATCTGCTCAGCAAGATGATGAAGCAGGGTATTGAAAGAAAGGAGATTGAGAAGAAGGTCACGTTTATGAATGGACTGAGACTTGAGTGGATGGCAGTGGTCTCAACTGTAAAGGCTCATGAACAATTCAAGTCTTACTCGTTGGCGAAGCGGATGGGAATTTTAAAATATCATGAAAGCACAATGACAAAAGAAGCGAAGGTGGTGTCTAGCATGGGCTCGTTAGCCCTTATCTCAAAAGGAAACAATGCAACGGAAAAAGAAGATGACTTAAATCTATCTGATTGTGACCTCACAGGTGAACAATATGCAATGATGGTCACCAATCCTAAGAAGTTTGCAAGAAGGAAATTTCCTGCCAATAAAAACCAAAACTGGCAAGGAAGTTACAGCTCCGAGAAGATGAAAGAAGAATCGAAGAACGTCTCACAAAAGGATGATGATAAGAAGAAAAGCAAGCTAGTAGGAGATTTTGGATACGACTGAAATTATTGTCACAGCAAAAATCCTTTGCCAAAGATTGCATGTGACGAAAGATGGTAGAGAAAAGGGATGGTTACGAAGATGAGGCTTATCATGAGCGAAACCTGGAAGAGCTAAAGAAAAAGAGGTCGACTAACAATTCTATCAATGTCTTAATTGTGCAGGAAAATATAGTCGATGATGAGTTCGGAGTCGTTGAAGTTTGGTCAACAGAAACCGAGGATGAAGAAGTGAGGTAGCCTACGCATGGCAAAGCATATGTGGCAAGAGAGGAATTTCACGGTTCGGCTGGGAAGTGCTTGATGGTGACTGCGGGAGTACCAACAGAAGATGAGCGTAAGGAGCCGAACTTGAAGGAGGATAAGTGTTTCACTGCAAAGCCCATGAGTGAAAAGATCAACGACTGTGATCGGTTAATCAAAAAGGTACAATCCATCCTCGAATCTCTTAAAGTTCCCGTCACAAATTATGAAGAAGAATTCAACAAACTTAAATTTAAATTCACTAATCTCAGTAGTACTCTCATGCAAACTCGCTTAACGAACTCTAACCTAACTGACCAACTGAGCAGGGAGTCATCGAAGAGTGAGGAGCGATGCATATGGATTGAGCTGAAGCAGACGGAGTTAATTAGGTCTAAGGATGAGATTATCTATTTGCAAAGAGACAATTTGATGTTTTTAAAATAAAGAAACATTTTTTGCTTAATTGCTAAATGCTTATATACAAATATTATACAATTACACTTAGACTGTGAAATAGGGAAAAATATTCATAAGATGATCTTGCCCTTCCTTGAGTTTCAGGAGGATGAGGTCATTGCTGAATGTGAACCTATAATGTCCTCAGAAGAGACTTCCATCACTTATAAATCGGTCTGGACAAAATTGAGTCTTTCATTGACTCAAAAGAAAACAAATGCATACTTAAAAGGCTTTTAGACAAAAATGATAAGCTGAAAATCAAGACAGATACCTTACAATCATTTGACTCTTCTAAATCAAAATTAATGACCGAACATAAAATAAATGTAGAAAATACGTCTGAATTTGATGAGGATAGTGAGATGAGTGAAATTTCGGTGGAAGAAAAAGTTGATTGCTATGAGTTCATGAAAAGCGAAAACAAGAAACCTCTAATATCTGAAAATTCTGTTGAATATGCTCGTTTGTCACGGGATAAGTCAAAGAAACTCAAAGAAGAAGTAGTGGTTTACCAGAAGGTTCAAACTGTGCCAAATTAGGTTTACGCTGTCACAAGGGTCAATGGAAAACAAACAGCTGAACTAAAAATTATGGTTGACAAAGACAATGCTGAAGGCTATGACAACTATTTTTGGTCTGCTCCTATCGATAATGCAGATGAGACAGTGGGTTTGTCAAATCACTCCTCATGGAGAGTTAACGGCAGATATGTTGTTGAACCAATCAACAAACCCTGAAGCTTCGGCAAACCAAGCACAAGTGGAACCAAAGATATACCTGAAGAACCAAGAAAGAAACCGGAAGAATCAAAGAAGACTTCGAATAAATCTTCCAATTCAACCAAAGCGCAAAAAGAGAAGAAAAAATCAAGCTTTAACATCCAAAAATCGCAGAACGAGTTAGCTGAACAGAAACGTCAAAGAAATCAGAGGTACATGAAGAATCTGAATGAGCGAAAAAGATTTTGACAGTCTCAAAATCCCAACTATGTTCCCTCAAAGAAAGAAGCAAATTTCGTAGAGAATGACAATCCGGAGATCAAAAGAAAGAATAGTTCCAGTTCCATTTCTTACTACTCCAAATGAAAAAACCAAACATCCAGTCTCTGTTCCGACTCGAAAGGACAGAACCGAAGATCCAGTTTCGGTTTTAATAACAGAGTTCAGAACCGAACTTCATGGTTCGGTCCCATCACCAAAACTGAGAACCGAAGGTCAAGTCTCGATTCTTACCAACAGAAACATAACTCAACAAAGGATGTTAAAGGGAAAGAAAAGCTTGATTCTAAAGCAGAAGTCAATCATAATAAAAAGGAAGCCAACCCTAAGGAACGATGAAGGACTCCAACCATAACAACACCGTGTAACACATTCAAATTTAAACAAGACAAAAATAAAATAAAAGTGTACACTATCAAAAGAAAAGACAAAACAACACTCATAAAAAGAACCTATCTTGTTGATATATCTGTTGCTGTTCCTTTTTCTGTGAAAAACTTACCAGGACTTAAGAAACTTTGGGTTCCTAAATCTGCTTAACTTCGCAAGTTATCAGTGACGAGCAGTTTTACGACGAATGGTACATAGACAGTGGTTGCTCATGTCACATGACAGGGAGAAAGGAAGAGCTAAGGGAGTTTCGGTCCCTTAAGGACGGTGAATGCGTGAAGTATGGAAACAACTCTTATGGAAAAATCAAAGGATATGGAATGATAACCAACGGAGAGTTTAGAATTCGAAAAGTAGTGTATGTGGAAGAGTTGCAACACAACCTCATAAGTGTATCACAATTGGTTGTGGGTACGGGGCTGAAAGTCTCATTTGATGATGAAGGATCGGAAATTGTCGAAAAGAAATCCAAAAGAGTCTTGTTAAAATCTGAACAAAAAGGAGAGATGTATCCTCTAAACCTCAGTCCAATCAAAGGAAAACCAGCGATTTGCCTGTTGTCTAAGGTGAATTCAGATGAAAGTTGGCTATGGCACCGACGAATCTCGCACCTAAACTTTAAAGATATCAATAAGTTGGTGCTTGGTGACCATGTTCATGGACTTCCACTTCTCAGGTTTGATAAGGAACACCTGTGCGCAGCATGTGAGTTGGGTAAACAGAGCAGAAAGAGCCATCCATCACATATCAATACCAAGATTGTTGAAGCTCTTGAACTTCTATATATTGATTTATGTGGACCTTCAACAATTGAAAGTATCGGTGGTAGTAAGTTCATTCTTGTTATAGTATATGATTTTTCATGTTTCACCTGGGTTTTCTTTCTTAAACAGAAATCAGAAGCGACTCCCAAGTTAAAGACGTTCATCAAGCAAGTTGAACTGCAGCTATGAAAAGTAGTAAGGAACATCAGAAGCGACAATGGGCTTGAATTCAAGAATAAAGAGTTCGAAGACTTTCTGGCTGACAAGGGAGTCTCTCACAACTTCTCTACTCCCTACACTCCACAACAGAATGGAATCGTTGAAAGACAAAACCGATCCTTATGTGAAGCAGCCAGAACCATACTGAGCTTCGCTTCTCTCCCACTATACTTCTAGGCTGATGTTGTTGCTACTGTTTGTTATACTCAAAACAAATCCTTACTTAACATGTGATTCATAATCACTCCGTATGAAATTTTGAACAACCGAAAATCCAATGTCAAGTTCTTTCACGTGTTCGGTTCCGGATGCTTCATTTTCAACTCTACAGAGAACCGAAACAAGTTCGATGTTATAGCGGATGAGGGAATCTTCCTAGGATATTCAATCAATTCAAAGGCTTATAGGGTTCTAAATAAACACTCCAAACATATTGAGGAAACCTATTACGTAACCTTTGACGACAGCTACATAAAGAAAGTTCATGCAAATAAAAGTGCTATGGGTGAACTATTTCTTGAATCAGGACAAGTATCAGTTCCTATTGCAAATTTGTTTGAAGAGTATATGAGGTTATTTGATGAACCATAAAAAGCAATACATTCAGAGGCGAATGTAGAAGACAACAAAGTCGACCATCTGAAAAAGTTCATCGAAGATGCTGCGAAACACATGGCAAAGGATGCTCCAAAACAAACTGATGATCAACCCTCCAGTGAACCTCCAACTAACAGCACAGTATTTGAGGGGGATGGCTCATCTTTATCTCATACAACCAAACACGAGAATCCAACTCCAACCAAGGGGGAGGATCTCAAACCTAACAAGGAACACACTTCGCCATTCGAGGGGGAGAATGAAAATGCAAATGACGAAGACGATCAATCAGAATTTGAAGAAGAGATTAATGCAGAGTTGGATCCTCATTGTGATCCGAACTACCCTCCTCTCACAAAATGGACTAAGGACCATCCTCAAACACAGATAATTGGCGAATAAACCGAACGGGTTCTTACACGATCTCAGTTGAAAGCGAAGCAAACTGCATTATTTTCTCAAGTTGAATTCTGCATGTTTAATTCATTTGTCTCTAAAATCGAACCTAAGACAGACAACACTACACTTGATCATGTTGATTGGGTAAAGACTATGCAAGATGAACTTCATGAGTTTGAATGTAATCGTGTTTGGAGACTAATACCCACACCAAAGGATGCTCCTGTGGTTGGATTGAAGTGGGTCTTCAGGAATAAGATGGATAAAGAAGGAAATGTTATAAGGAATAAGGCTCGATTGGTGGTAAAGGGATATTGCCAAGAAGAAGGAATAGACTATGAGGAGACTTGCGCTCCTATTGCCAGATTGGAACCTATTCGTATCTTTCTAGCATATGCTGCTCATAGAAACTTGGAAGTTTTTCAAATGGACGTGAAATGTGCCTTTCTGAATGGAGAACTAGAAGAAACCGTATATGTTGAGCAACCACTAGGGTTTGTGAATGAGAAATACCCCGATCATTGCTATGTGTTAGATAAAGTTGTGTATAGACTGAAACAAGCACCAAGGGCCTGATATGAAACTTTAACTAGCTTTCTAAAACTATCTAAATTCAAGCAAGGTTCGGTTGCCTAACCTTCTTTCGCAATAAAGGAGGCGAATATCTAGTGATAGTTCAAATTTATGTCGATGATATCATCTTCGTCTCCACGAATCGTAGCTTAAAGGCTGAATTCAGGAAACTGATGGAGACTAAATTTGAAATGAGCGCAATGGTTCCAGTTAACTTTTGTCTTGGGTTACATATAAGACAGGGACCAGAAGGCATTTTTATTAACTAGGAGGCTTACACGAAGAATCTATTGGCAAAATTTGGAATGATAGGAGACTCGAAGGTGAAGGTTCCAATGGCATTTGGCACCAAGTTAACACCATCTCTGGAAAAGCGTGCTATAGACATCACTCTCAATCGTCAAATGATAGGCTCTCTCATGTATCTAACTGCAAGTAGACCAGACATTATGTTTTCTGTCTATTATTGTGCCAGGTTTCAAGCTAATCCTAGAGAACCTCACATGCTGGCAGTGACGAACATTTTTCAATATTTGAAGCGTACCTCATCGCTCAGTCTCTTGTCTCCAGCTAAATCCGGATTCTTTGTTCAAGCTTTTTTCTGATGCTGACTTGGGTGGCTGTGGTCAAGATAGAAAGAGCACAACTGGAGGATGCCAGTTCCTTGATGGTAAACTAGTTAGGTGGCAGTCCAAGAAGCAGACCTGTGTGTCTCTCTCAACAGTCGAAGCAGAATACATAGTGCTGCTTCGTGTACTTCATAAGTAGTGTGTATACAAAGTCAGCTTAGAGACTATGGACTGAGTATGAAGAAGATTCTGCTTTATTGTGATTCTGAAAGCGCGATAAAAATATGTCACAATCCGGTACAGCACTCAAAGACAAAGCTTATAGCACTTAGGTACCACTTCATTAAGGACCATTTTGAAGATGGCAACGTTGAAGTCTATTTCGTATGGTCCTCAGATGAACTTGCAGATATTTTCACTAAAGCATTACCAGAAGCTAGATTCAATAAAATTTTGCAAGGACTGGGTATCATGGAAGCTGAGTCGGTACCGAATCCTCAAACCTCTCTCTGAAAAATTAGGCAACCGAGATTGACTGAATGCTTGGTCTGTTTCGGGTCCTTAAAATTAGGGAACCAAAATGAACCGAACGCTCTGCTTATTTCGGCTCCATAATTTTCGGGAACCGAAATGAACCGATCGGTCGGTCTATTTCAACTCTGGAATTTTAGGGAACCGAAATGAACCGAACGCTCTGCTCATTTCGGGTCCTTAGTTTTTGGGGACTAAAATGAAATTATCGCTCGGTTTATTTAGCTTATATTATTTAAGGTGAAAGTTCGGATGTATATTTTTGCACTCTATTTTTTTTCCTCCGTTATTTTTTTCTTTATTTCTAAGATGTTTTAAAGTTTTTTTAAGACAATCCAAAATTTCAAAAATATTTTATTTTTTATTTTATCATTTTTTTGTTTTCTTTTGTGCCGTCTGTTTCTCTCTTCTTCCTTGCTAGGTATTAAGTGCCAAGAAAGCTTATGAACTCGTAAAGGGGCTGGTATGTCATTTTTTTTACTATACACTAGCTAGGTGTCCCTAGAATCATGCTGCAACATGTAGTCTAAAGCCTCTTAAAACTTTGAGTGAGACCTTAATGATTTGATTTATACCTATCGTTTCTTCCCAATTAGGCTGTACCATTCACTCAAGTACCGAGCTACCCTACGCTTCTCAAATGAGTTAAGAGTTTATCTGCTTTTTCACTCTTTAAAAGTAGGGGTACATTCACCTCTTTAACCACCTCCTTTATATTCTCCATCTACTATCATTTCATCAATGTAACCCTTGAGACTCTCAGGAATTACCACTGAGGTTTATGGTTACACAAAATTTGTGTTTATGATCTTAGATACGTACAACACGTGCTGAGTGAGACCCTACATCCAAGACCAATACTAAATTAACGGTGAATTTTAATATTCAAGCTTTAACTTGTTACCTATAGAAGTCTCATTTTATTTTCTTGCGTGATCTTTATGAAATTGTATAACACAAAGACATTTCTTCCCAAAAGATCCAGTTTAGTTTTTGTTTTTGAGATTTCTATTCTAAATTCTGTTACTTCCAACCTATCAAACCTACTTGTTCAACAGACCACATTGGTCTCACAAGTACTTCTTCCCACATTTGGTCTTATATTAAGTATCGATGTTCGGTTGAAGCTTAGCCAGCTCTAAAGTCTATGATTAAAAAGACACCTTTCAATGTTTATTAACAAACATTTGATCGTATTCTCACGGGAATCCACACAAGCACTTCAAGTCTCTCCTGACTTTGAAGGAAGAGATTCAAGCCCGGAGTCCTCAGCTTTATGTCATATTTGACATCACTCACATCCCATACACATATTTTCTTTATTTCTTATCGGTTGACACTCTAATGCACGAAGATCTTTTTGATTTTCCAAAACTCTAGTTCGTGACAATTATGCGTGGTTTCACTTTCGGTTCTAAACATTAAAATGTCTTATGGAAGTGATAAGGGAATTTGGCCTTTAAATGAGTACTGGATTGAAGAAGTCGAATGGATGCAACGTTCCAACGTGTCTGTGGATAAATTCAAAATTGGGCGTGCGAAGTTGAAACGGGTCCTGAACCTTCACTGCATGCTATATATCTGGAAAAAACCAAGCTGTCAAATCCCGCTTTCCCAGGCGCTTTTTCAGAGATCGTTTCATCATTATAGACGATTGTTTTCTCTCTCCTGGCAATCGTATATAAAGGGGTTCTAGTTTCACTGTACCATTTATCACACTCCACATCTCTCAACCAAACCGACGCTTGTTAAACTGTTCATCTTCTTCAGAAAGCTCTATAATGGCGGATTAATCATCTCTTCAGGATCAAATTGTTGGGTTTTGAGCATTCTAACACTCCTAAGTGTACATGCAACCCTAAATACCTTGGATCTATGTTTTCTCTATTATACATGCAAATATGAACTTTCCAAGCTATTCATCCTAACTAGCATAATAACATTGATTCATATGAATATATCAAGTTAGAATTACATACCTCTTTGATGTAGAATGTCTTCATGAAGCTTGAGTGCCTAGTGCCCCAAGTGTGACACCTCAAATGGTTCACACAACACCAAATACACTTGGAATAGATTAGAGAGAAATCCAAACTTCATAAAATCGGCTAGCCCTTTCACACCTTCTCTAGTGCTGATTTTGTCAACAATAAGATCTTTATATAGTGTCACAATTAGGGTAAACCCTAATTTTCATGGCTTTCCATTTCCTTGGATCCATGGGTTCAAAATACACCATGGAGCATCCATGGAGCATCCTATGGGTTTAGCCCAACTTGATAATCCATGGAGTCTTAGCCCACTATACAAGAATGGATGATTTACACAATCAACCCGTATATTTAATTATTCTTCTTTTGATCACTTAATTAATTCTAGATTAATTCTTGATCAATACTAATTAAATAATCTTATTAATATATTAGAACTTATAATATATTAACAAACCTTATGTGTTATTTATCTTATTTTAGTCTATCCAAATGCATGATGCCATGCAACCCAAATGGACCATGCCGGGTCAGGTCACGTCTTACCAATTATAGTTATGGACTTAGACATTAATCCAACACAAACGACATCGTCATCATTGCTTTCAATCAAGCCCAACCAGAATATGATCATTCAGATGACTCCATTCCTGTATGATCACTACATGCTTCACGTAGTCGAATGTCTAAAGTATTCCCTTCTCGTCATTGCTCTGACTCAAGTGGAATATGTTCCCATGTCTCTCTTGTCTCAAGTTTAGTCCACTGCAAATTACGATAAAATCAAGGAGCACATCTACTTTCAGATTCATTCTCACAAAGCTTCAATTTCAGAAGGACGATTTTCCTCTCGTCTAGGGCTTGCAGTCGATGCCTTCGTCATCTCACCAGACGTCATCACAACAACTCAACTGTTCTCGATGTTCTATGAGATGGGCTACACAGAGGTTCTTACATCCTTCACCAAGTTCAAGAAGTCTTGCCTACCTCCACAATGGAATGGGTTGCTCACCCTTCTTAACAAAGGTTTGGCTAAACGTGTTGGTGGTTTTGATGGGTCAAACAAGTGTTTTATGACGATCATGTATGGAATCTACAATAGGATTAACCTGGACTACGGATCTTTAATCTGGTCTCAACTGGTACAGAGTCTGTCTTCTTCAACAAGGGACTCTGAAATTTCATGTGGACGGTTTTGGACCATCATTGCATAACGGGCTATCACATCCCTCAATATACCCTTCATGAAGGATTCTCTACTTTCCTCTATTTCCTCCTTCCATACCAAAAAGATAATTGTGTCTGATCAAACCAAGTTTTTGCATAACGGATCAATTCCAGAAACCATGTACCGGTCTGTTTCTCAGGAGAGCAAACTTATCTCTGATTATAAGTTGCTTCCTCCCAAGAGTCCTTGTCAATTAACTCCAGAGATGCAAACTGCATTGGACGAGGTGGAGAAACATGCCATGCGAGGAAAAAAGGCAGTTTTCAAGAAAGAACCAACTGAAGAACCCTCTTCCAAACCGACTAAGGCTAAGAAGGGTGATTCATCTACACCCAAGAAAGTCAAGAAAATGGCTCGTCGACGGCGAACTTCTTCTCCTTCACATTCCGAACATAACCAAGAGTAGTCTGTAAGTGAATTTGAGGAAGAGCAACATGCAGGTTCACCCAGGGGAAACACACCTCCTCGGTCTCCAACTTTGGTGGAAGTTTTAAATGATTATGTTCCTACACCCCCATCCTCTACACCCAAGACCACTGTGCCAGCTTCGATTCCACTTACACCTATATCTCAACCTACTTCAACGGTTGCTTCATCACCACTTGTTACTTCTCCTCCCATCATCACCGCTTCCATACCAACTCCTATCATCACCTCTACCGCAGATTCTTCTGTCAACGTCAACACATCTGATGTGGGGACGAAGACTGAAGAACCCCCAAAGTCACAATTGAACCAATTTCTGCAACTCTTTCTGCTGATTCCAGTCCAGTTCTTGGAGGAGCTGTGTTTGAATTTGACTCCACTTACTTTAGCCCTTACCGAATTCCCAGTGAGGAGGATGAATCTACTCCTGTAACCAATCCACAAATCGGTAGTGTTCACGAAAAACTTATTACACTGATCGATTCTAGCAAAAAGTACAGTGATGTTGTTCTTAAAGCATTCATGGATACAACCCTTCATCAATATACCGAATCTGTTGATAAATGTACTGCAGTTGTGGATGATTCTACTTCATTATGCAAAAGAGCGACCTCTAAGGTTAAAGATCTTCTCTGTGACTCCCAAGTTTTTCTTGATTCTTTCAAGGGTAATGCTAATTCCAATGCTGCCAAGGTCACCGAGTCAATCGGTTCGCTTTCTCAATCCCTTCAAGCCGAATAGATAAAGTTTGAGGCAGTCCGTTCCAACATCTCTGCTGATAAAAAAGATTTCTTGTCTTCCATTGACTCTGAGTTTTAAAAGCTTACAGCTGATCTTCTCCTCGAATGGAAACTCGGAGAGGATCTTGCCCAACAGAATGCTATCAATGCGGTACAGAAAGCTAACCTAGCTAAAGCAGAACGTGAAATCTCGTTGCTGAAAACTGAAAGAGCTTTGTTTCGTAGTTGTGCTGGTGATGTTCTGTCACAACTACATAACGTGCTTCAAGCTCATGACGCTATTCTCACGCTCACCATTCACAATCATTTGACCTCCAAACTCTTTCCTTTACTTGATCTCTTACGGGAAATGAAGGGTGTTTCGGAGAGAATTGTTCCTCCGCAACAAGGGGGAGAAGAAGAAAAACCTCAACTAATTCTACTTAAACCAAAGGTAAAAACCGAACCGAAGGATAATTTAGCTTCGGGTTTTGGTATCAAAGAGAAGAAAAAGCTTGTTATTGGTCAACATAATGAAAGTGATGAGGATCAAGAAGCTATCTCTGAGATCCTGAAACGCAAGAAGAGGGATGAGGAGATTGATGAAACCCTTCGGGTTGCTAAGGAAGCTGATGAAAGAGAGAAGGAAAAGAAAGAAGAGAATGGTGCATTAAGTTGCAAGAAGATGTTGTTCCCTCTGTGGAGAAAGGAAACACTGATCAAGGAAGCTATAGAGTCTCCAAGCACACTTTGGCTAGAACCTGTGACTTCTTTTGACTGTGATAATACAAGGGATTCACAGTTCGATATGCCTATCACCCGAAAAGCATTTGTTTTTCATTGCTTTGATTCAACTGCTTAAGTTCCCTCTCCTCATCCTCAGGTAGAACATGAACTGATCGATTTCTATCTCAAGTTCGGTCAGCCTTAGTATCTGACATGGAGTGCACATAAGATTATTACTGTCAAGGTACTGAAGCCATCACCTGCAGGGAAACTTATCAACATTTCTTTCAAGTTAACCCGACGTTCGGATAATTCGGTGTCGGTTATCTCCCTTGCAGATCTTCCTAACCTGAATCCACATCATTGGATCCTTCTCTTCAATATTCTTCTTGCCAATGCAAAGGAGTATGGACCAATTTTGGAGCATCTGAAACGAATGATAGCTTGATATATTCACGAGGTAGCCAAAATGGATCAAGAAGTGGCCCATGTTCTGAGAAAGAAACCGACGGTGAAGCCTATTGCAAAGCCAGGAGACGTCAAGAAAATGACTCTCTGTCAAATCGATTCTGCTCACTTGATGATTATGTTTACAAGAGCAAAGGGGGAAAAGTTTTTGTTTGCTCTGGTAGAAAAACACATGTTCTCTACTGATTGCCTAGAGCACATTATAAATATTTTTCATCGGTGCAAGGAGAACTCAGAGTCAGATAAGAAGAACTTCACAGACATGCTCCGATGGTATATTACTTTCAGGCAAACTCTTGTGGCCATTATATCGGGTGTGTTCAAGACTGTAAAGACGACAGTAGTAGCACAACCGAACAAGCTCTCGGCACCATTGACACAAAGGGGGAGATTGTTGAGTATTATGTGTTGCGTCATGGGCTGGTATTTTGTATATCCGGTTTGGGCCTGTCCAACCGTGATTAGGGTTAAAATAGTATTATAATTAGCGCATGCATGTATGCCTTTAATATGCTAGAAGTTTAATTATTGTGTTGAATTGTAACCGTAAACACCTCTACAGTCAAAGTTCTTTTTGTCGAGATCTTCTGGGGTGTTAAAGTTTAATCATTCGACATCTTTCAAATCATTCTTGTGTTCTTGTTATTTCATTTATTGTTTATCTGTTTGAGTCTATCGATCTTTTAGGAATATAGTTCCAACAAACTCTTTTTAATCGAAGATGTGTTGTAGGCTCTTGTGATCGGTAAAGACGGTGCACTTGGTTCCGTAGAGGTAATGTCTCTATATTTTCAATGCGAAGACCACCGCTCCCAACTCTAGATCGTGAGTTGTGTAATTGACTTCGTGTGCCTCCAGCTGTCTCGAGACATAAGCAATAACCTTCCCCTGCTGCATGAGCACACAACCTAGGCCCTGAATGGATGCATCACAGTAGACAATGAAGCCCTCTGTCCCTTTGGGCAGAGACAGGATAGGTGTGCTGCATAGGTCCTGCTTCAATGTTTGGAATGCAGTGTCTTGCTTTTCACTCCAACAAAAGGGTACATCTTTCTGAGTCAGAGTGGTGAAGGGTTTGGCAATTCTGGAGAAATTCTGGATAAACCTGCGATAATAGCCAGCAAGACCCAAGAATTGACGGATTTATATGGGCGTCTTCGGTGCTGGCCAGTTCTCTATCACTTTGATTTTGGAAGGGTCAACGTGTATGCCTTCCTCGCTTACCACGTGACCTAGGAAGTTTACTCTTCGAATCCATAATTCGCACTTGGAGAATTTTGTGTTTAGCTTCTCTTCCCTTAGAGTTTCCAGCACCAATCTCAAGTGTTGTCTGTGATCTTCCTCACTTCTGGAATAGACAAGTATATCGTCAATGAACACGATTACAAACTTGTCCAGGAAAGAACGGCACACCCGATTCATCAGGTCCATCAATACCGCCAGTGCGTTGGTTAGACCAAAGGGAATTACTACGAACTCGTAGTGACCATATCGAGTCCAAAATGCTGTCTTAGGAACATCACTCTCGTGAACTCGCAACTGATGGTACCCTGATCTTAGGTCTATTTTAGAGAAGTAGCTGGCTCCTTGAAGTTGATCGAAGAGGTCATCGATTCGAGGAAGAGGGTAACGGTTTTTGACGGTGAGTTTGTTTAGTTCGTGGTAGTCAATGCAAATTCGAAAAGATCCATCCTTCTTTTTCACAGATAATACCGGGGCTCCCCAAGGTGAGGAACTCGGTCTGATGAATCCTTTGTTGAGGATCTCATTGAGTTGGCTGGATAACTCTTGCATTTCTGCTGGCGCTAAGCGGTATGGGGATTTAGCTATGGGGATAGCTCCGGTGATTAAGTCGATGAGAAATTCGACTTGGCGCTCGGGAGGAATTCCAGGGAGCTCTTCTGGAAAGACATCAGGAAAATTGTAGACATCGGGGATGCTCTCTAGGTCTTTAAATTCTTGTTTCTCGTTAACAACATGAGCTAAGAATGCATGACACTCCTTTCATAGAAATTTTTAGGCTTTGATTCACAAAATGATGCGGAGGTTTGAGCTGAGTTGATCACCATAGATCATGAAGGTTTCACCAGAGGGAAGATTGAGACGGATCGATTTTTCGTAACAAAGGATATCAGCACGATTGGGGCTCAACCAATCCATGCCAATGATGACATCAAAACTCTTCATGGAAATAGGCATTAGATTGATTGGAAAGGAATGATCATTTAGGGTAAGGGTACAACCGGTGAATATATTGTTAGTGCTCTCTTTTTCACCGTTAGCCATCTCAACGGTAAATGTATCGATTACAGATTGGGGTTTATGTTTGAGAAGATGCTTGAATGCATGACTAACGAAACTTCTCTCCGCACCAGAATCAAAAAGAATGCATGCATAAGAGTTACTAAGGAGGAACATACCCGTAACCACGGTGGGATCTGCAACTGCTTCCTCCTGACCCATTCCTAACACTCTCCCGGTGTTGTCAACCATTGTTGCCTTGGGTAAATTTCTCTTGTAATGTCCGACTTCTCCGCAACCATAACAAGTTTGACCAACGCCCGCTCCGGAGGCCTGATTGGTTGGCGAAGTTGGTGTCTTACAGAAAAAAGTTGTGTGCCCCTTCTTGCCGCATCTTTTGCACAACATCTCACGACACTGCCCATGATGATGATGAAAGTTACACTTGTCACACTTTGGCAAGTTCCCAACATATCTATTGGTAGGTGCTGGAGTTACAAGGGTAGTGGTGGGAGTAGTAGCAGCGTGAATTTCCAGCGTTTGCTGTTTCTTGGAGGGTTGTTGCGAAATCAGGCCCTTTTGTTGTTTCCACTGCTTTCTCTTCCCACCACTCGTCTTTGCTAGTTCAGAAGTAGTTTTTGTTGCATCGAGATCAACTCCATGATCTATGAGGGTATGCGCCAGGCACTTGGCACTGTCAAACATGGTTGGCTTAGCAGCCAAGACATTCCCTTGTGTTAGGGGCGTTAATCCCCAAATGTACCTCTCTATTTTCTTGCTTTCCGAGGTGACCATACCTGGATAGAGGAGGGCCAGATCACAGAATCTAGCTGTAGGAGGCAATGTCGGAACCCTTCATCTTCAAATTCCATAACTTGTGCTCCAATTTCTGCATCTCGCCCCTTGGGCAGTACTCGGCAAGCATGAGCTCTTTCAAGCTCTCCCAACCCATGGAATTTGCTACAAGCAGGGTTAGGGATTTGACCCGACCATTCCACCAGGTTAATGCTCTGTCGGTGAAAGTGCAAGCGGCGAATTTCACCTTGTTGGCTTCAAACATGAACAAATTTCGAAGATGGATTCGATCTTCTCGAACCATAGGGTCAGGGCAATAACACCTCCATTGTCGTTGAAAGATGTAGGTTTTCCGTTCATAAAGTCTTTATAGGAACATTCCTTTTTGTTTCCCTGATTATCTTCATGATTTTGGGGATGAGTACCGCCTCCCGACCCACCTGAGCCGCCAAGGTTAATCTGTAACATTGCGGCAGCCACAGCGGCAGTAACAGTTGCCTGGAACATTGCGAGATCGAATTGAGCAGGTGGCGGTGGGGGATTGTTGTTCTTTTTGCTAGGTCTTTTCGTTGGAGGCATCTTCTTCTAAAAATAAGCAGGAATAAGAGGATGGTAAGTCCTCTGAATTGAATCAAGAGATATGAAACAAGAAGTATCTCAATATGATGGATAGAGTGTTGTACTAAGCAATAAGCGAGGAAGAGTTACTAATACAAATAAACTATCGCTAGAAGGAATAAGTAGCAACACTTGGAAATGAATCTCTGCAATCTATTCTACTCTAGTAAAATTATTCCTCTAGTATTGTAAGTTGTATGTTTTGTTCTATTGATATCTTGTGGTATGAATACTTGGTAAGTTTTAGGCCTGCCGCAACACCACAGTCACTCCCAAGCACATGTTGGTCATGTCTTGAATAAATATAGTTGATCAGGCTATATTGACCCTAGATATGATTACATTACTGCTCAGGTTTAACCACAACGTCCAACATCCAAATACTTTTGTTTTGTTCTACTCATTATATTGTTTCTGGTATGTAGGTATACGTGTATGCTTTTTGTAAAATACTTATATTTTAGAGTATACTTTTAGTTCAGAGCACTTCGGCCCTTTAGTGTTTATAGTTGTATATCATGTAAGGTTCGGTATACTTAGTTCACTATAAATAATAGGTCTGATAGCAATCTGTCACACCCCCGAACCGTTGGAAACAAACGGCAGAAACGTCCGAGGGCGGATGACGTCATGCGTAGTATCACATCAATTGCATCATAGCAAACAAAGTAAACACAACCATTACATTATAATATGAATATTTGCATATGTTTGAAACATAGTTTGTATACTTCAAAATGAAACAAAAGTAAAATACGAGACTCCAAAATGCTCCATCTTCTCCAAAAGCTGGCATGGGTACCTGTCTATTGTTGTCCTGAGAATACAAGCGATTTTGAAAACATATCAGCATAAAGCTGGTGAGTTCATAAGCAAGTTTTTGTAATGAAAACTAGTCATTGAATTTGTGAAAATAATTCATTTTCATTATAGGTTAATATCCTTTGTATCAAAAACCTCGGTCACCATCGGTACGTAAAATATATTATGTTTGAAAGCCCTGGTTACCACCAGTATATATGTAGTATGTTCTGTTTTGAAAACCCTGGCTACCGCCAGTATGTAGTATGTTCTGTTTGAAAACCCTGGCTACCGCCAATATGTAGTAGGTTCTGTTTGAAAACCTTGGCTACCGCCAGTATGTAGTATGTTCTGTTTTAAAACCCTGGCTACCGCCAGTATGTAGTGTTTGACTGGGAAAATCCCTTATTTTCCCTGGTAAACGTGTGTTTGTGGCTTTAATGGTTCTGAAACTGTAAGGCATAAGTAACCTACTTATGTTATTAGACCAATTAGTTATGAAAGGTATATTATTCCATAAAAGAGAGTCGTACGTTTGGCGAGTTTTATGACCATACATTGACATTATATGACAGAAAACGGACGTCGATATCCTTTATGACATTTGTCACCCGTAGACCTGTTGGTCCGACTGTAGCTTGCAGCCAGGTGCGGGGTAGTCAGTCCTGTATAGATCTATACACAAAAGCCACACTTTCCCTCCAGGAAATTCTGGGTCATAAGGGTAGTCCTCTACTTAGCTAATGTTTGAAAATGTCCAAGGACGGAGTCCTCCACTATACTATGTTGTACGTTCCTAAGGACGAAGTCCTTCCCTTTGTTATTAAAGTGTACGAGAACGTGTTTCCCAATTAAGTTGACGACATTAAGAATTTATAATATATAAGTGTTCTGTCTTTTCGTTTGAAAACCCGATGTATGTTTTGTAGAATAAAAATAATTATACTAGAGTAAATATTTACTGTTGTACTCTCGTAGTAATATTATAAACTAAATTTGTCATAGTTTATGTATTCAATCGTGTATGTAGTTCGTATCTATGAAATCAGTAATGAATTTCCCCAAACTATACCTATTATAGTTTGACTGTTATGTTTGTGAAACTATTCTGAAAACTTATGCAATTAAGTTTAGGAAATGTCCCTTATGCTCCGCATAATACAAAAGGGGTAAAGAATCTAAATGCTTTATGAATAATTGATTTGAATAAATTGCATAAGTTTGACTTGTTGAAAACTTTTGTGTTTGCTTGTATCCCCCCCCCCTGAAACTGTTTAAAAATCATAAAAGCATAGGGTTATCAACTCACCGTTTGTCATAGAATTCATGTATAAGTCGATAGAAAAGCTTAGTGTCAAATGGGGCTTCAGATACAAATGGGTCCTATTTAACAATAGAATCACATATATGTATTTGGTGAGAGTATAACACTATTTGTTATAGAAGGAAACCACTTTAGGGACTAGGAAAACACTTGAAATTAAGTGTTAGAATCACATGTGATTGAAGGTGAGGAGGTTGTGCCCGTAATCAGAAGTGTACGGTCATGGGTTTGCGGCCCAGGTGTTTACCTCCCATGAGTTTACGGCCCATGAGTTTCGGCCCATGAGGGGTGTACGACCGTACACATGGTTTTACGGTCGTAAACCCTTCATGTTCATGCTTTTTGAGTCGATTTCCTGGTGAAAATTGAAGGTTTCTAATAGATGCCAAGCATAGAAGATAGTCACTTCCTATTAGGAAGATTGGAATGAGATTTTTAGTCACCAAGAACTAGTATGTGTTCTTAGTGTTCTTGGTGAGAGAAAAGATCTATGAAATGATGAAATTTATGAAATGAGACATGGGTTCATCACTAGAATAAGGATTTGCAACAACATTCAAGGTGGAAAAACACTTACATCTTGAAGATCTTGGAGAGAATTCGATGGTAGAGAGAGAGTAGAGAGAGAAAGCTTATGAGGTGTGTGTAAAGTTGTAAAATGAAGGCCAAGTACCCTATTTATAGGGTGGAGTTTTCGGCCAAGGGTTGGGGTGGGGGTGTACGGCCGTAAACTTGAGTTTACGGCCGTACACTCCTCTCGAAGGGGTGTTTGGCCCGGATGCTATGCTTTGACTTAGAAAACCTAATTTTTGAACCCAAAACTTGATTGGACCGAGCTTAGAATATTTAATTAGGCTCAAAATAATGTTAGCAAGAGAAAAAAAATAAATTCCAAATTGATTTATTTTTTTTAACGGTTTGAACGGAAGAAATTTCGGGTTGTCACATTTTCTTGGATTTGTTTTGCAGGAAATATGTCAAGGCGGGGAAAAAGCTCACGGGGAGGCGGATATGGGGACCTCCCATGGCTAACGTTTCCATAAATAACCTCCAAATCTTCACTCGCTCGCGAAAAAATTAAGCTGGAAGCGTTAAAACGCAAAGAAATATGTGTACCCAACGAAATCGACTGGCATTAGATGGGGCAAACCGGGTTGCAGGAAGAGTTGACTCCTTATTTGGTCAAATCTCTTGAAAATGATGGGATGTCCATAATATGATGACGGCTGGAGTCGATTTTTCAAGATTCAATAGCCTGCTTATCAGGAACTGTGCTGAAATTCTTTGCTACCATCTCCTTCCGAGGTGGTAATGATTATTATAACCCAAACATTATTACTTTATGTCTTGGAGGGGAGCTGCGCCAATGCAGCATCGTGGAGCTCGCATGGAGATTGGGGATTTATGAACAAAATATGATCATGTCTGAAAACTTTGAGGCATTCTTGGAACACTGTCACAAAGACTTACTCGAATAGGTGGTTGCATCTACTTGGTGGAATACAATTGCTAACCGGGTCTACATCCCGTCGTCTACTCAAGAGGGAGCATCTGTTCCCGCATCCATCGCTTGATACATCGTCTAATCGCAAGTACTATTAACATGCGAAAGGATGATGATAAGGTCCCTACTCTTTACATTTTCTACATGTGGAGCATTATCACTCTTAATGTTTTCTGCAATTTTACATATGATGATAAGGTCCCTACTCTTGACAGGGGGCAGTCAAGGAGCAGATCACTTCCAAAATCAACGGGGGCATGTTTGTTACGAACCTGGAGAGTACGTATGTGATCTTGGACCAAGAGGCAACAAGGGTATTGACAATGATTCCTTCTTCTCCGTTTAGCACCACATTATTCAGGAGGCAAGGATCATTGAGGATTATGGTGGGGGACATTTTGGAATCCCAAATGCGGATGCAGTGTTATAGCCCGAGGAGCCAGGAAGAAGGGTAAGGAAAAGAGAAGAGCCCGTCTGAGAAGACCCACCGGTCATTCCGGTGGATGAGGACTTACCCATGGATTGGTAAAACATGGAACAAAGAAGTTACCCGGACGACCTTGGACGAAACATTAATTACAACAACGAATCAATTGTTTATTTATTTGAACAAATGAATCTTGCACCTAGCCCCGGGCTCGGATATCCCTACGTTCCGAGTTGGGGGGAGAGAGAGTAAATCAAAGAAGGAACCAAGCTGGGGGAAGTGGAAATGTAGGAAACGAAGTGGAGGATGAAGATTGATGTTTTGTTATGTTTTTAATTTGGATGTTTGAAAACTATTTTTATTTGTTTTGTGGGTTTTGAACTTTTAGGACGTTAAAGTAGGAGTTTGTTTATTATCACTTGTGGTTGCTCTTATCTTTTCATATTGAAGCTAGGATGCATGCAAGAGTCTCAAATGTCAAAGCTAGAGTAAGGGTCGGCTCTAGATGAGAATGTGCATGTTACGAGTTTAAGCTCAAGTCTGTTATCAAAAAGGATTTAAGAGTGTTACTTATTGAATAAAAATGAAGGAGAGACACTAAATTACCTTACCCAACCACATCAGAAAAGGATTCAAAGCAGGAGATTTATTTCCCAATTAGCGTTACACTCGCCGAGTGCATATATTGGACTTGACGAGTCCCTTTGCAAATCTGTGACTTTTGTGCTAAAAACAATTCTACTCGCCAAGTTGTCATACTTACTCGACGATTCACTAACTATTCTATCCTCAAGGCTTACATTTTTTATAATACATTCGATATGAGACTAACTCATATTCTTTCAAGACTAATTCCTGCATATTTGGAGTTGTACAACACTAGATTTGACACCCAAGGCATGGATGAGCTGTCCGCATGCCTAAAGTCATTTGAAGAAGGAGCTTTTCATGAAGATATATCAACCTCGTCACTACTATGCTAGGGGAGTTCGTTCCAATTTTCTCTTTATTTTATTGTTCTTTATCATGCATAATATACAATGGGGACATTGCATAAGTTAAGTATGGGGTAGGAGGTTGGTTACATTAGTTAAATTTTTAGTTAAAATTTGAAAATTTTGAAATATTTGCATTAAAATTGCTAGGTCTAAATTAGAAAATTTTGGTAAAAGAAATTAGGAATCGTGCTAGTATTACGTTTGATGATTACATGAGGACCCAAATGTTTAGTTGAGCCTATATACGTTATAATGCATTTGTGGCCTCCCTTATGCTAGTGAAATCATGGGACAAAAACACAACCATGCTTAGTTTAAGGGATACAATAAGTTTAGCATCGTGTGCTTGAAATGTATCGAGGAAATTTTTATCTTTAATCAATAAAGGTTGAATTTGAGCGCCCTTGCTTAAGCATGTATGGTTTGAGTGAAAAAAATGAGATACATGTTAAAAGAGAGAGAGAGAGAGAGAGAGAGAGAGAGAGAGAGAGAGAGAGAACTACAAAAAAAAAAGTTGTAAGAATTTTGGAGCAATCAAAGTGAAGATCAAAAGATCAATATTCAAAAGATTTAAAAAGTTGAAGATACCAAAAATTAAGAAAAAAAGAAGTTGGTGAATTCAAGGAAATCATGATCAAGTTATCAAAAAAGTGAAGAATTCCAAAAATATCTCCATATTGGTATCGAAAAATTGTAATTTTCTAGTTTATGTATGCTTGGGTTGCTCAACCAAAAATACCTTGAGGTTAGGAAGTTTTCTGCGGATGGATTCGGTGGGATGCATAAAATGAGCATGGTTCGAAAGAAGTGGGCAAGTGTTTATGAGGATGGGAAGTATTTAGAATTACGGGGGGGGGGGGGGGGGGGGGGGGGGGGGAGGGAAGGGGGTCCTTAGGAAAATTTTTAGACACAAGTGCATGCGTTGTGGTCTTGGCATAATGGCGGGATTCAATTGGGATTGTCTTATATGATATTAGTCTGCTAAAATTCAATTTTGCTTGGGGGCAAGCAAAAATCAAGTGTGGGGTATTTTGATATGTGCATATTTAGTTGACTATTTAGTATGAATTTTTATTATTTATTAGCCAATTATTTGCACATTATGGACAAAAGGCATTTAATAGTGTTTAAATTGTATTTTCAGTCCAAAAGATACGCTCGGAAGGAAAAAGGAAGTAGGAGAAGAGATCGGAAGTTCAGGAGCTGAAAAATGAAAAAAGAGTCAAACCCTGAAGCTACTCGGCAAACAGGAGCGTCTACTCGACGAGTACCCACGAAGATTCGCGAAGAAACACGTAAAGTCCTTACCGTACCCAGACACTAACAAGTGGACTCGGCGATTCGATGATCTACTCGACGAGTAGACCCTGTTTTGAGAAATCTATAAATAGAAATCACAATCTCGAATCGAGGCTCTCTCTGGAATTTTGGAGGAGTTACTTTATGACCAAGGAGACATCTGGAGCTTCAAAAAACGTTAGAGAACCGTAATCCTCAATTTTAAGAAGATTAAGGAAACATAAGTTTACTTTTTGACTTTATCTTTGAACAGAACTATGTTTGGATTGATTGAATTCGTTTTTAGGTTTTTATTTGCTGTAATTATGAACTAATCTCGTTAGTTTCTTGATGAGTTTATAATACTCTTGATCGATTAGATCTTTTAACAGGCAAATCAAGAAAGTAATAACAGTATAACAAAAACACAAGAATGGATCTGAACGAGTCGAATGATTCTATTAACTTAATCCTCAGCAAAGCTCGACGAAGAACTTCCTGTAGAGGATTCTAGGGTTACAAAAGATAAGAACGAAAACGCTTATAAAAATCTCTATCAAATCTTACCTTAAAGAATGCATGCAAGCATCTATAAATAATAAACCCTACAAAGAACTCACGGATGGACAGGCCCATACCGGAGACAAAACTGGACTAGCTAACGAGCCCAAAGACGCAACACTAACTGGACCTAACAATCTCCCCCTTTGCGTCAATTGGAGCGACACTATCACTTCTTCTTGCTGGGTCCAGCTGCCAGAACCTTCTTAGTGGTATCAAACAGAGGAGGGATAATAGCGAGGATTGTCTGTCTGAAGCGAATATACCACTGAATCATATCATCGAAGTACTTCTTGTCATCAGCTGAGTTTTGCTTGCAACGATAAATGATACCCAAAACATGTTCCAGGCATGCAGTGGTGTAGAGATGTTTGTCTGCCAAAGCGAACAGGCATTTTTGGCCTTTGTTTCTGGTAAACATAACAGAATTTCTCTTCGGGTCTATCTTCCCCATCTGCATCATGTTCAGATCACTTGCTGAGCCAACAGAAGAAATAGAGGGATTTTTCATGAAGATACTAGCGATCTCCTGATCCATCTTGGCAACTTCCATGATGTAGCAGACAAGCATCCTCTTGAAGTGGTCAATGATCGGACCGTATTCTGCTTCATTTGTAAGAAGGATGTTGTGCAAAATTATCCAGTCGTGTGGATTCAAGTTGGGAAGATCGGCAAGCGAAATGGAATGTTCGGTCTTGGCAGAACCTCTCAGTACCTTGAACCGAACGTTCGTGAAATTTCCTTCCCGATACGGTTTGAGGACCCGAACATTGATTATCTTCTGAGCGCTCCATGTTTGATACTGTGGTTGAGCAGCCCTCAGATAGAATTCGACCAAATCCATGTCAACCTTTGGATGAGGATGAGGAAACTAGGCAATGTTGTCAAAGGCATGGAAGACAAAGGCCTTTCGGGTCAGTGGCATGTCGGACTGAGAATCAACAGAACTAATACGATCAAGTGAGATCACCGGTTGAAGACACAGGATGCTTGGGGTTTTAATTGCTTCTTTCAACAACTTCTTAAGAGTCCAAGGAGGAAAAAGGGTTTTCCTACTCTCAAGAAGGTCCTTAGCCTCTTCCTATTTTCTTTCAGCTTCTTCAGCCTCTCTAGCAACCCGAGCGCTCATATCTGCGTCCTTGTCTCGACCTTGCTTTTTCAAGAGATCAGCAATCATCTCTTTGTCGTCGTCACTATCTTCAGCAATTTGTTTCCCTTTGTCTTTTACACCCGAACCTGAGGCTTGGCCTATTGGAGGAGGTTCGGTTGTTTTTGTTGCTGTAGAAGTGGGAGGCGGTTGAGATACATTCTCTCTCCCTTGTTTCGGAATGGACACAAACTCAAGGAGCCCTTCAATTTTGCTCAGGAGAGAAAGAGCAGGAGCAAGCTTTTCCGCGAGAGTACGCCTCACTGAATAGTGTAATATTGGATCATGTGCTTCCAGGATGTTTGAAATGGCTGCGTGGATATCCGAAACACATGAAGACACAATCTCTCGTTCAGATCGAAGAGATTCAATCTCCTTTTGAGAATTGGAGAGTTGAAGACTCTTGACCTTAAGAGCAGTGGTCTTTCTAGCAAGAGTGTCCATGAGAGAGTTCTCGGCAGCGAGATCTTCTTGAAGCTTGGTGAGGCGCTCCTCAATTGTCTCCTTAAATGCTGAGTTGTCGTCGGTGAAAGTTTGACGAAGAGTGGTGAAGGACGTCAGTTCAGAGGCAACTGAGGTAGCCAGCTTGTTGACGATGGGGTCAAGCGTCGTTTTAGTGGCTACGGCAGTTTCCTGTAAAGACTACAAAAGAGAGGAGGCATCAGTAAATAGTTTTTCGACTTTTTCGGTCGCAGCCGCACAGGCTTTGGTGGAGGCATCAATTGCAGCAGTAGCTGAGCTAAGAGAAACTTCATGAGCTTTGGAAAAAGCATCAACAATCTTCTGAATAGCAGCTTCAGAAATGGTAGACTGTTATGAAGAAGAGGAGGCAATGAGAGAATCAATCTTCTTGTGAAGCTACTTGAGATGCTTCTTGGTGACGGGAGCATCATCATCGTCGTCACTCTGCACCTGATACGGACTGTAATAGACCGTCAGCGGTTGTTGTGGTAGCTTCAGTGAAAATGGGAGGGGGTACTGGGATGGAAGTTGGTGGTATGTGAGTGGTGGAGGTTATGGGGGGAATGGAAATAGGAATGGTGACTGGTGGAGAAGAGATAGGTGAACTGGAAAAGTGTACTTCTGGGGTAGGCGTACAAAAAAAATGTTTTTAGAGTTTTTGATAAATAAAAAAATGAGACAAAAAAAATTAAAGAAAAAGAAAGAAAAAAAATGAGACAAAAAAATTTGGAACCAAACCTGAGCGTTCGGTCTATTTCGGTTGCAAAAAAAATAAATTTGAGAAAGAAAAGAGTTTTGAAATTAAAGTAAAAAAACTTTGAATATAAGAGAGATGAAATTTGAAAAAGATACAAAAGGTTTATAGCCAAAGAAACTACCTTTGAGTGATAGGCGAAAATAAGAGAATAGGACCGAACTCGAGCGTTCGGTTCCTTTCGGCACACACGTGAACCGAACCCGAACGTTCAGTTCATTTCACTTCCATCTTTTAGTTTTGATAGATAGTTTTTGGTACTGATTCCGATTCCATCATTCCTAGCCCTTGTAGAATTTTGTTGAAAGATGCTTCAGGAAGAGCTTTGGTGAAGATATCAGCCAGTTGATCAGTGGTTCGAACAAAGTGAATTTCGACATTTCCATCTTCCACATGATCCTTTATAAAGTGATACCTTAGTGCAATATGCTTGGTCTTGGAGTGTTGCACTGGGTTATGACAGATTCTAATTGCACTTTCTGAATCGCAATATTGTGGGATCTTTTTCATATTGAGTCCATAGTCCCAGAGCTGGCTTTGGATCCAAATCACTTGAGATGTACAGGAGGCAGCTGCAATGTACTCTGCTTCGGCTGTTGACAGAGAAACACATGTCTGTTTCTTTTATTTCCAGCTAACTAACTTCCCGTCTAGGAATTGGCAGCCTCCAGTGGTGCTTTTCCTGTCTAAACCACATCCTCCAAGGTCTGCATCTGAGTAGGCTTGAACGAAGAAACCTGAGTTTGATGGATACCATAGACCGAGGGAGGTGGTTCGTTTCAGATACCGGAGTATGTTTTTCACTGCAAACATATGTGGTTCATGAGGGTTCGCCTGAAACCTAGCACAATAACACACAGAAAACATTATATCCGGCCTGCTAGCAGTAAGGTACATTAAGGACCCAATCATCTGGCGGTATAGCATAATATCGACTGCCGGTTTTTCCAAGGATGGTGTGAGCTTGGTGCCGAACGCCATTGGAACTTTGACCTTTGAGTCTCCCATCATGCCAAATTTAGCAAGAAGAGTCTTGGTGTATGCTTCCTGGTTGATAAAGATGCCTTCGGGTCCCTGACTAATATTTAAACCAAGGAAAAAGTTAATCAGACCCATTGAGCTCATTTCAAATTTAGTCTCCATCAACTTTCTGAATTCAACTGTTAAGCTAGGATTCGTTGAGCCAAAGATGATATCATCGACATAGATTTGAACTATCATAAGGTGGTTACCTTCCTTCTTACGAAAGAAGGTTGGGTCAACCGAACCTTGTTTGAATTTTGACATCTTTAAGAACTTAGTTAGCGTTTCATACCATGCCCTAGGTGCTTGTTTCAGACCGTAAACTGCCTTGTCCAGAATATAACAGTGATTTGGGTATTTTTCATTGACAAAACCAGGAGGTTGCTCCATGTAAACCGTTTCTTCAAGTTCTCCATTCAGAAAGGCGCATTTTACGTCCATTTGGTAGACCTCGAAGTTCTTGTGTGCAGCATAGGCCAGAAATATTCGAACAGATTCTAGCCTAGCTACTGGAGCAAAAGTTTCTTTGTAATCAATTCCTTCTTCCTGGCAGTATCCTTTCACCACGAGACGAGCTTTATTTCGAATTACATTGCCTTCCTTGTCCATTTTGTTTCTGAAAACCCATTTGAGACCAACGACTGAGGCATCTGTAGGAGTTGGAATGAGGCGCCATACCTTGTTTCTTTCAAACTCATTGAGTTCATCTTGCATAGCTTGAACCCTGTCAGAATGATCAAGAGCTGTGTTGACAGTCTTAGGCTCAACTTTGGATACGAAAGAATTATACATGCAAAACTCTACTTTGGAGAATAGAGATGATTGCTTTGCCTTCAGTTGAGATCGGGTCAGGACTTTTTCAGAGACATTACCCACTATCTGAGATACAAGATGATCTCTGGTCCATTTAACAAGAGGAGGGTAATTTGGATCATAGGATGGATCCAATTCAGCATTGACCATTTCTTCCAATTCAGATTGACTATCGTCATCGTAGAACATATCGGAGTTCTCCCCCTCGACTGATGAGCTTTCAGGTGTAGCTGGACTTTCTGGTGCTACAGGACTTTCGGGTGTTGTTGAGCTTTCGGGTGTTGTAGGTCTTTCGGGTGCTATGGGTCTTTTGGGTGCTGTTGAGCTTTCGGGTGCTATAGGTCTTTCGGGTGATGTTGAGCTTTCGGGTGCTACAGGAATAGAATTCCCCCCCTCAAATTGTGAGCTCGGTTGTTTTGAAGAAGGTGGATTCTCCCCCTCAACTGAAGCGCCTTAATGAGGAGGTTCGTTTGGAACTTGTTCTCCTTCACCCATTCATTTGGCGGCATCTTCGACAATTTGCTTCAGATGGTCGACTTTGTTGTCCGCTGCCTTAGCTTCTGAGAGAGTAGCTTTCTCAGGTTCATCGAATAATTCCACAAACTGATCAAATTAGCAATCGAGGCCGTGACTTGACCTGTTTGAGAGAAAATCTCTCCAATTGCTTCTTCAGTAGCCTTTAGCTTCTTGACGTAGCTGTCATCGAAAGTCACATAATATGTTTCTTCAATTTTTCTGGAACGCTTATTTAAAACCTGGTATGCCTTTGAAGTAAGAGAGTATCCCAGAAAAATTCCTTCATCAGCTTTAACGTCAAACTTGTTATGATGTTCTTTGGAGTTGAAGATGAAGCATCGTGAACCGAATACATGGAAGAATTTTACGTTCGGCTTCCTGTTATTTATGATCTCATAAGGAGTAAGAGAAAAATGCTTCTTGAGATAAGACCTGCTCTGCGTAAAACACGTTGCAGCAATAGCATCAGCCCAAAAATATAAAGGAAGAGAAGCGAAACTTAGCATAGTTCGGACCGCCTCACACAAGGATCGGTTTCGTCTTTCGACAACTCCGTTCTGTTGAGGCATGTAGGGGGCGGAGAAGTTGTGACTGGTTCCTTTTTCTGCCAAAAAGTCTTCAAATTCTTTGTTCTTGAACTCCAGTCCATTGTCGCTCCTAATGTTGCGAACGACTTTTCTCAGTTGCACTTCAACCTGCTTAATGAACATCTTTAGCTTAGGAGTAGTCTCAGATTTGTGCTTCAGAAAGAACACCCATGTAAAATGGGAAAAATCATCAACGATAACAAGAATATACTTGCTACCGCCAATGCTTTCGATTGATGATGGACCACACAAGTCAATGTGAAGCAACTCAAGTGGTTCAACAACTTTTGTGTTTATAATAGAAGGGTGACTTTGACGACTTTGTTTCCCCATTTCACATACAGCGCACAAGTATTCTCGATCAAACTTGAGCAAGGGAAGACCCCGAACATGTCGTCCGGTGACAAGCTTGTTGATGTCTTTGAAGTTGAGATGTGAGAGCCTTCGGTGCCACAACCAGCTTTCGTCAGAATGAGCTTTCGACAAAAGACATATAGCTGGATTTCCTTTGATTGGTTTGAGATTGAGAGGAAACATTTCGCCTTTTCGATCTGATTTAAGAATGACCTTGTTGGATTTCTTCTCTATAATCTCTGAACCTTCGTCGTCGAATGAAACCTTGAGACCGGTACCACCCACCATTTGAGATACACTGATGAGATTGTGTTGCAACCCTTCAACGTACGCCACCTTTCTTATTGTAAAGTCTCCATTGGTTATCATCCCATAACCCTTTATCGTTCCATGAGAGTTGTTTCCGAACTTGACATTTCCACCATTTTGAAGAGATCGAAACTCCCCTAGCTCTTCCTTCCTTCCTGTCATGTGACGTGAGCAGCCACTGTCAATGTACCATTCTTCGTCGAAATGCTCGTCACTTATAACGTGGAAAAATTAAGCAGATTTAGGAACCCAAAGTTTCTTGGGTCCATGTGAGCCTTTCACAGGAACAGGAATAGTAAGAGAAACATCAACAAGATATGTTCTTTTTATTAATGTTGTTTCATATTTCCTCTTAATGGTAAACACTTTGATTTTGTTAGGGTTAGCTACAGTTGGTTTGGTTTCAGGTTTTGGTGTCTGGGCATTAGTCTGCTTTCGGTCTTCCTGGACTGAGGAAATCTTCGATTTTCTTTTCAAGTTCGTTGATGATTTAGAGTTTTGTGCAGGAACAGAATTGGGTTTAGAAGAGAATTGAGAACGAGAAGAATTAGAATGAGAATTTCTTCTGACTTGTGGTTCGAAATGACCCTTTTGTTTATGGTCATTGAAGGGACCGAACCTGGACCTTCGGTAGCTTTTGCCTTCGTGACCGAACTTATCCTTTCGGTTCCTGTTGCTCTCGGGACCGAATCTGTCCTTTCGGTTGCTTTTGCTTTCAGGACCGAACCTAACCTTTCGGTTCTGTTCCTCATGCGGCACGAAAGCCTTTTTCTCTGACTTTGAATTTCTATCATGATAAGAGAAATGAGTGTTTTGAGAGCGCCAAAACTGCTTTCGCTCAGAGAGATTCTTTTTGTATCTTAGGTTTCTTTGCTGCTTTTGATTTTTCACTTGTTTCGGCTGTCTGTGGATGTTAGCCTTTTGTTTCAGCTTCTTGTCAGCCGGTTCACTTTTCATAGATGATGTTTCGCTTGTGGAAGTGACTTCTGCTACAGGTATTTCTTTTGTGCCACTAGTGCTTGGCACGTCAAAGTTGTCAGGCTTATTTAGCGGCTCTGGTACATATCTTCCTTTAGTTTTCCATGACGTTCGCTCTGACAGACCAACTGTTTCGTCGGCATTATCTATAGGAGCAGACCAGAAGAACTCATCATAGCCATCTGCGTTATCTTCGTTCATAATGGTAGTGAGTTCGGCTGTTTGATGTTCGGTTACTCCTGTGACTTTATACACCTGATTTGGAGTAGTTCTCACCTTATGGTACACAACAGCCTTTTCTTCAAGAATTTGGGACTTAGTTTGGGACAAGCGAGCAAACTCCACAGAATTTTCAGAAATCAGATTTTTGTGGTTTTCGGGTTCGCTCTTGACAAACTCAGAACAGCCGACTACATCCTCTACCGAAATTTCACTCATATCATCATCCTCATTAAGTTCAGATGCGTTTTCAACATCAATTTTATTTTCTGAACTTAAATTGGCACTCAATGAGTCAAATTTTTGTATGTTTTCGGTCCTTAGTTTCAGTTTATCGTTTTCATCCAAAAGATTTTTCAGCATGTCCTTATGGTCTTTGGACTTTATAAAAGATTCTATTTTGTCCAGACCATACATATAAGTAGGATTCACATCATCAAACGAAACAACACTTTCACAGTTGTATGCTTCAACATCGATTTCATTCTCCTTAAACTCAAGGAAGGGTAAAATCATGCGATGTATTTTCTGCCATATTTCACAATTCAGATGCAGTTGAGTAATGTTAGCATAAAGTCTTTTAGCAATCAAACAAAAAGCATTTCTTTGTTTTAAAAGTTTCAAATTGTCTCTTTGTAAATAAATTTTTTCATCCTTAGACTTAATCAGCTCCGACTCCTTTTGCTCAATCCACATCCTTCGCTCCTCACTCTTGGATGACACCCTGCTTATTTGGTCAGTTAGGTTAGAATTGGTGACCCGTGTTTGAGTTAAACAACTATCCAGATTTGAGATTCTTGAATTTAAGTCATTTAATTCCTTTTCATATGATTTTTGTGGAACTTTGAACGAGATAAAAAGAGATTGTACCTTCTTGATCAATTCATCAAGTTCATTGATCTGCACACTGAGAGGTTTTGCTGTGAAGCATAAGTCCTCTCGCTCCTTGGTGTCCTCATTTCCACCATCTGTATTGTATCCCCTGATGTGGGATACGTCAGTCACCATCAAACACTTTGCGCTGCTTTCACCACCTCTTGCCACATATGCCTCTCCATGAGAAGGCTTTCTCACCTCATCATCTTCTGAGTCGATCGACCACACCTGTACGCCACCGAACTCGTCATCCTCTGCCGAACCCTGTACAATAAGAGCATTCATAGAAGGATTAGTAGCAACTTTCTTCCTCTTAATCGCTTCCAGCTTTTTCATCAGGATTGCCTCTTCATCTTTCTCCTCATCTTTCTCTGCCATTTTCTTCAGAACACAATCTTTTGCATAATGATTCTTTCCTCCACAGTAATAGCAGCTGACACCAGAATCTCCTTCAACCTTCTCCTCTTTCTTTGGTTCCTCAGTCTTCGGCTCCTCCCTTACTTTTTCAGAACTGTAGCTTCCTTGCCAATTGCGGTTCTTATTGGTAGTAAACCTCTTCTTGATGAACCTTTTTGGATTGGACACCATCATAGCATAATCTTCTGAAGTAAGATCGTAGTCCTCCAGGTTCAGATCTTCATCTTCTACTACATTCTTGCTTTTGGACAGGAGGGCCAAGGACCCCAAGTTTGAGATCACATTCTTCTCTTGCATCGCTATCTTTTCTTGGGATTTCAGAATTCCCACCAGTTTCACCAGCGAATATGACTTGAACTGCTCGTGAGCTTTAACTGTAGACACAACAGCTCTCCATTCGGATCTTAAGCCGTTCAAAAAGGTGACCTTCTGTTTAATCAACTTCCTTTCGATATCATGTTTGATCATCTTGCTAAGAAGATGATTGAAGCGATCAAACGTTTGAGTGACGGACTCATCGGAATTTTGCTTAAATTCTCCAAATTCAGACAAAAGCAAGGTCTGAATAGAATGCTCCAAATCTTCATCTGTGGAATACAGCTCTCGCAGCCGATCCCAGATTTCTTTAGCGGTACTGCAGGAACTCACCAACCTAAACGTGTCAGATTGAAGAGCGAATCGGATCAGTCTTAATGCTTTGATATTGCACTAAAACGTCTCCTTTTCGTCTTGAGCAATGTCTTTTACATCTTTTAACAGATCATTATACTCTTTCTGAGTTTTAATGATTCTGGATGTTCCTGAGTGAGCAAATGGTCCAGACACAATAGCTTCCCATATAAGATACCCATTATCTTCCGATCCGATGACATAGTCTTCAAAATGATGCGCCCAAACTTCGTAATCCTGGGTGTAAAGAATAGGAATCTTTGTTGTTGATCCAATATTGTTTGAGATGTTGATAGGATTAGACTGAGAATCGTCCATGCTTGATCGTTTTACCTGTTTGAAAGATCAGACTTGTAATATGTAATATTTGGGCAAAACTAATAAATACTGAGATACGTCAATTATGGAGTGACGACTCAATAAATATCAGTTAATGCAGAATAAACCCTAATCACTTCTTTCACAGAATAGATGTGTATGAATTACACAGCCTCCTGCTCTGATACCAATTGATGAGTTTATAATACTCTTGATCGATTAGATCTTTTAACAGGCAAATCAAGAAAGTAATAACAGTATAACAAAACACAAGAATGGATCTGAATGAGTCGAATGATTCTATTAAGTCAATCCTCAGCAGAGCTCGACGAAGAACTTCCGTTGTAGAGGATTCTAGGGTTACAAAAGATAAGAACGTAAACGCTTATAAAAATCTCTATCAAATCTTACCTTAAAGAATGCATGCAAGCATCTATAAATAATAAACCCTACAAAGAACTCACGGATGGACAGGCCCATACCGGAGACAAAACTGGACTAGCTAACGAGCCCAAAGACGCAACACTAACTGGACCTAACATTTCTATTTAGGGTAGATAAGTTTGCTCCTACGGATTAATCTATGTTTGGATTGATTGCTATTTGGTGAATTTTTGTTAAATTAAGCTTGTTAAAGACCCTTATTCATTAACCATAACTATTTTCTGTTAATTGCCAAGTGATTAAGCTGCATGAACATCTCTTAATTGCTTATCTCATATGATTTATGTGAACACATTGTTATATGCCTAGAAATAGTGAATATGAAACTAGGGTTAACTAGAGAATGGGTAAATTAATGTGTAAGCTTGTGTGATAAACCATCAACAAGAGGTTAATTGAATAAGTATTTTAATTAGCTAATTACAAGTCATATTTAACCTGAATAAATAAACTAGGGAATTTATTAGTTTAATCACTTGATCACTACTTAAATTAATTTATTTTCTAAGGATTGGTAATAGCGAATGTGAATCTAACCACCTTATTCGGTAACCAATAACAATTAATCCGTTGCATTGCCATAAAATTAACCATAGGAGTAAATGAATCGAACCTAAATAGAAAACCTTTTGATTATTGAATTTAGTTGATTTTTACTTGCTTTTAGCTGTTAGTTAAGTGTTAGTTAAGATTAAGTTAAGTTTCTAGTCTTGCAAAACTAGAGAAAACCCTTCTATTTTACTAAATGTTTTAGATAATTCTAGTAGTTAGATTAATTTTCGTTCGCTGAGATCGATACCCTGCTTGCTAATTTATACCACCAATTGACAGGTCCACTGCCTTTTGTGTGTCAAATTAATAATTAAAAGTAGGATAAAACTAGTGCATTCCACACACATCATTTTTAAATCCACACAAAAACACACTTTAACATTTATCAAACCCAAATTTATAAGTTGTTCCAAAAAAAAGAATAAATTGTGTGACAATATCCTAGAATCCTCAAAGAAAACACAATCAACTTGCTGGTGCGTATAATCATGTCGACGCCGTCCTGCGATCCTGAGATGTACTTGAAACACATTTCACACAACACTTTAAGCACAAAGCTTAGTGAGTTCCCAAAAATACGACACACAAATAATTAGCCTCTCATGGTTATATCTCAATAAGGACTCTTCGGTAACTTGTCTCAGTGAGGACCCTCCGGCCTTAGAGCTTGGGTTGGACCCTCCAGTCTTGTACCTCAGTGAGAACCCTCAGGTATCACAGCTCTGTTTGGACCCTCTAGTCCTAACTCAATAAGGCACATAATAATATAAAACATAAATCACAAGGACGGAATGCATAATATATCACATAACTTAGTATAAGAATATAAAACCCTTTGTCAATAACTCAGGAAAGACCCTCTGGTTACATAGTATTACCACTCAGGTAGGTATAATGAGAAGACTCAGCTCTGTAACATCCCAATTTTCAAGGCCAAAAATTTCGTTTTTAATTAAGTAAATTATAAAATCATTTCCTGAAAACATTTTCGACATCATATAAATCCATAAAACATAATAAACATGCCTCAAAATCATAACATCGAACAGTAATAAAATCAGAGTACAATCCCATGAATCTCAAAATGCGGAATCGTGTGTGTATGTGTGACGCGTTGCTACCGCTCTGGCTCCTTCCCCTTAGCCGAAGAGGTACCTGAAACAAAACTGTAAATTGTAAGCATGAAGCTTAGTGAGCTCCCACATCATACCACATAGCATACATACTGCCGGGCAATTCTGCGGTGCCCGACCTACCCTGACCGGCTATTCTGGGGTGTCGACCTACCCTGTCAAGCAGTTTTGGGGTGCTGACCTACCTATGTTAACCAGTTCTTGGGTGCTGACCTACCCTTCGATCCTAACAACTGAACTCCAAGGACTATTTCACCCCTACTACTACCTCCACATATATCATAATTGATGTGTGTAAACTCACTTAGTTTTAAACCTACTTTTAATTATCAAATAACACTCAAAAGATAGTGAACCTATCAATTGTGGTATAGCTAAATAAGCAGGGTATTGATCACAGGGAACGGCAAATTAAAATTAAAAACTAATTTAATCTAATTTAATTAATAAGTAGGGGTTTTCTCTAGTTTTACAAGACTAGAAACTTACTAACTATTACTAATTTAAGAACTAGAAAATAAAGACTTAACTAAATTCAATAATTGGAAAGGAACTTCTGTTTAGTTCAACTTGGTTGACTCTATGGTTGATTTCGAGGTAATGGTGCAATGGATTAATTCTTTCGTTGGTTACCGATTCAAGTGATTAGATTCGTATTCACTACCCTAATCCTTAGCAAATAAACTAACTTAAACAGTGGCCAATTGTCTAATTTAATTAAATTCACTAGATTAATTATTCGGGTTAAGTTAGAATTGCAATAGTTAACTAATTTATTCTTTTAATTAACTTCTTGTTTGATGGTCATCTTACAAGCTTGCACATGGATTTACTCAATTTTCTTATTAATTCTAGTTTCATATTCAATAATCCTAGACATATGGTATAGTGATCACATAGCATATGAGGTTAATAATCAATAGATGTTCATGCTAATCAATTATCTTCCTATTAACAGAAAATTAATTATTATTCACACACAAGGTTCTTTAACAAGCTAAAATAACAAAAATTCACCAACTTACATTAATCCTACCAATCAATCAAACCATATTGTCAACTTTGTATCCCCAAACAGAAGTCTAAAGGTTTTAGCTCATAATTGAAGTAAATAACAGCAAACAAACAAAGTCAAATTGCCTAACCATAATGATAAAACAAAAGAATAAGTGGAATGATGAAATTTTGCCTCAATTAAACTCCGGGATTGAATTCTAGCTTCTTTCGTCGTCTTCTAGGGTTTCTCTGGCTTCTCAATCGCAGCTAAACACTTCTGAATCGTCCCAGAACTCCCTTCTATCGATCTGAGGAATTATCTTTATATATACGAATCGACTCGTCGAGTCAGGTGGTGACTCGTCGAGTCCCTCTCACATTCCCCGTATTGTGATAACTCTCTGGGATCCTGAGTCATTATCTTCTCGATTCTTCGATTGGACTCGCCGAGTAGTCGATCTGACTCATCGAGTCAGTGCCATTTTTAGTATTTTTCTTCTTTATTTCATCCTCGATCTTCTAACTGTTTCTCCCGCTTCCTTTCGCTTCCGAGCTTCATCTTTGGACTGAAAATATAATTTAAACACTTTTAAGTACCTTTTGTCCATAAAATGCAACAATTTAGCTAATAAATGAATAATAATGTATACTTAATATGAACCAATTATGCACATATCAAAATACCCCACACTTGTCTTTTGCTTGCCCCCAAGCAAAACTAACTTTTAAACATATTAGAATCACATATGACAACTCCAATCTAACCCAGCCATTATGCCGAGACCGCAACGCATGCATTTGTGTCTAAAATTTTTCCTAAAGACCTCCCATACTCCAAATACTCACAATCCTCATAAACACTTGCCCACTCATCCCGAACTATGCTCATTTTATGCAACCCTCCGAATCCATCCTCAGAAAACCTCTTACCCTCAAGGTGTTTTTAATTGAGCAACCCAAGCATACATAATCTAGAATTACAAATTTTCGATACCACTATGGAGCTCTTTTGGAATTCTTCACTTCCTTTAATAATTTGATCTTTGATCTCTTTGAATTCACCACCTTTATTGTTTGATTTTTGGTATCTTCAACTTTTTGAATCTTCGGAATTTTGATCTTTTGATCTTCACTTTGATTGCTCTAAAATTCTTACAACTTCTCTTGTAATTCTCTTTTTTTTTAACATGTACCTCACTTTTTTCACTCAAATCCTACATGCTTAAGCAGGGGCGCTCAATCTCAACCTTTATTGGCTAACGATAACAATCTTCCTGGATACATTTCTGGTACACGATGCTAAACATATTGCATCCCTCGGGCTGAGCGGGGTTGTGTTTTTGTCCCATGATTTCACTGGAATAAGGAAGCCACAAATGCACTAGAAGATGTATAGGCTCAACTAAACATTTGGGTTTTCATGCAATCATCAACACAATTCTAACATGGAATCCTAATTTGCTTTTACCAAAATTTTCTAAATTAAGTCCTAAGTAATATTTTTGGTATGCAAAAATTTTAAAATTAGCCTAAATTAAGATTCTAAATTTTCTAATATGTGACCAACCCCCTACCCCACACTTATTTTATGCAATGCCCTCATTGCATATTATACATGATAAAAACATAAAAAGAAAATAAAGAGGGAATTGGAACAAACTCCCCTGGGATAGCAGTCGATAGATTGGTCACTTCCTTTTCAGCTTCAATTCAATTGACTTTAGACATGGGAACAACTCATCCATGCCTTGAGTGTCAATTCTCGTGTCGGTAGCTCCAAATATGCGGAAAACAGTATAAGATCTTCAAAAATTAATATGGAAAGAATAGACAGTCAAGTGGTACTCTAATCAACATCAAATTCGCAGCTCCTTCGACATGAAACCAAACGACTCGTCGAGTATATACCAGACTCGTCGAGTTACTTCGAGAAATCTTTGGATTTTTGAGAATTAAGGGCGACTCGTCGAGTCAGCTTAATGCACTCGACGAGTTGGTCACTGAATGAAAATAATAGCGCTCTGCATATGATCCAGCTTCCAATAAACTCTATATACGTTCTATTCACTTCTAGACTCCCTTGCCAACATCTCTAAGGACCGGACTCAATACTTTAACTCTAACACTCCTCTTTCTTGACTCTCTTTCTCACTTTGATTCTATGATTCTAAACCCTTTTGAAGCTAGCACTCCTAATTCAATTCTAAAAAATTGTCAAAGCATCAAACATCAAATAAACATCAAAAGCAAGTTTTAAAAACATTAAACAACCAAATAAAAACAAACACAAAAATAACAAGATTGAAAATTGTTCAATAAAAATGCAAAGAACTCAATCCTCCTCATCATCATGATCATCTACCCCTGCTCCACTTCCTCCCGCACCACTTCTTCTTGCTGTTATCACCTCTTCCCATGATGGAATATATGGAAAGTTACCACCATCGATGTGCGGAATGTTAAAGTGGTCGAAAAGTCGGATATGTGATTGGTTACTAAAATTGAAGCTCCGCGCCATTTGGTCTTGTAGCCGCCTCATCTCCACATTGTACCAATCCATTGGTACTTCGTCGTTGTCAACCGGAATCACCGGCGGCTCTTCCTCCACATCCCGCTCTCTCCTCGAACGAACCCTCCTTTCCAGTGCTTCGTGACCAACAACCGGATCATCATTCGGAATGGCATAATGGCCACCACCATAGTCTTTAATAATCCTCGCTCTTCGGAAAAGAATTGGATTGAATGGAGGTGTAGGGATCATCGTCATGAAGTTCCATGCACCGCGGTTCAGCAACCCGAATGAGTTGGCTAACCGGGTGACAAACATCCCACCATTGATTCGAGAAGTTTTACGATCCTTGACCGCACCCTCCGAGAGATATGAAGCTAGACACCAAGGAATATTGCAAAAAACGCCGGGTGTAATAATGCTCCATAAATAGAAGACATCAAGGTTAGAAACCTTGTCATCATCTTTCCTTTGGTTGATGGTGGATGAAATGAGACGATGAATGAGGCGGTGTGTTAGGGATCGCATGCTCCCTTCTTGTGCCGACTTCGGAATATAGACCTTGTTACCAATTGTATTCCACCAGCCCGCGCTCGTAACTCCTTCGGGAAACACCATATGGGTTTGTGCCAAAAAGGCCCGAAAGATGGGTGTTGAGACCAAGGGTTGATCATAAACCCCTAATCGATAGGCAAGATCCACCACAGAGCATTGATGAAATTCTCCCCCAAGGTAGAAACTAAAGCTTGATGGGTGATAAGCATCCACTCCCCCGGTGAAAGATACCGTGGAGAAGAACTCCAAACACAGCTCCAAATAAACCGGCTCTTGAATACGGAAGACCCGGCTCCACCCGTCGCAAATCATTGTTTCGCCTTCATGGTGAAACTCCTTTAAAAGATAAGGAGCTAACTCCTCCTCATAGCGTACACTTTGCAACCAATCCCAATCTATCCGGTTGGGCACGTAGATCTCTTTCTTCTTTATGTCAGCCAATTTCTTCTTCCACTTCCGCAATGTTGAAGCGGACTCGATTTGTGGGAAATTCAACTAAGGAAAGTCCCCTTGGTGGCCACTGGAACTTTGCCCCCTTCTGAACATGATTTCTGAAAAACAAAGACACAATACCTAGAAACACAGAATATAATTAAAACAATGTCTCGCATATGTTTCCCGACTCGACTCGTCGAGTCCATGTACGACTCGGCGAGTGGCACGAACTGCACGAGTCAGTCGGCGAGTCGATGGAAATTGGACCATGGAACCTGGAAATTACGTCAAGGGTTTTGTCTAGGCACATATTTTTAAGGTATTAAGGCCAGAATAAGCATTCAAAACAACATAATTCATGAAAATCAAAACCCTAGAAATTTACTACTTTTCAAAAACGGGTTTTTTTTTATGCAATTTCTATCATAGACAGCCTTATAATCATGTTCTTAACAGAAAACAAGAAGAAATTCATTACCTTTTGAGATGGTACTTGAAAGATTTGAAGAATAATTTAAGAACACTTGAATGCTTGAGAGAGAGTTGAGAGAGAGGCGCACGGCGAGTGTGTGTGTGAAAAGAAACTTATTCATTAGGGTTAAAACCCTAGTTACCGGTTGTAAAAGTAATTTCAAAATTATTTTTTTCTGTAAATAATACCGACTCGTCGAGTCGGGGTCAGACTCGGCGAGTTTGGTCGCGATGTCAATTTTTTTTTGAAATCCATATATACTCGTCGAGTTGTTTGGTTAGACTCGGCGAGTCTTTTGCAAAAATTCATAAAAAAATATTCATTTATCTAAAAAAAAATCATTTCACCCCACACTTAGCCCATGCACACTCTCAAGCAGACATGTCCGACGAATTGGAGAATTAACAATCTAAAAACGAAGGAAAAATTTCAAACAAAACTAAAAAGTAAAAGAAATCAAACTCTAAATAGCGGGTTGCCTCCCACCAAGCGCTTCTTTTTAAGGAGTCGTTAGCTGGACTCCTTCCCGTCTACGTCTCGTTATCTTCCATCATCAGGAATGCACGCCTAGTCTTTTGTGGTTTGTACTTTGTTTTGTAAGCGTGAATCTTCTTCTTGTAAGCCCTTTTCAATGCATCTCTTTTCTTTTTCACAGCATCATCCTCAGCTGCCTGGGCTTCCCTTTTCCTCTTTTTCTTCTTTACCCCATTCTTTTTCACCTTCTCTTGCACCTCCTTCTCTTTAAATTTAATTACTTCATATTTCGTGAAGGTTCGTGCTTTAGGTTTAGTAGTGAATGGTTGATCAACTTCCACCCTCCTTTCCTTTGTCTCTTCATCCTTTCCTGTGCTCAACCCATCTTCAAACGGAATCGTATCAAGACATGCTACATCGGCGTTTTGAACTTTCATTCCCATTCCTCCTTCTGCTGTTTGTTCTTCTAAAGAATCATGAATAATATCAAAATCCAAGGTATGTGAAGAACTAGTAACAAACAGATCTAAGTCAGCCAAGTCTTTGTCAAATTCGATTGGACTCGTCGAGTCCATTAAAGTGACTCGGCGAGTCTGATCGGGTTCCATCAATTCTTGGGTGTTTTCTGAGTTGGCTCCTTCCAGTAGCTTTTCTAACTCCTCCAAGTCCTTGTTAACACTCCATCTTCTTCAGAGTGTATCAAAAACTTGCTTGGATCTTCTTTTAGCAAAAGTTCAAGCTCTTTTTGTAATATCTCATCATCCATTTGGATAAATGAGATTTCTTCATTCTTTTCCTCTTCTTGCTTGGCTTCTGGAATAGCTTTAAACATTGCATACTCATCACCCACCCTTAATGTCAATGTAGACTCACATATATCAATTAAAGCACACGCGGTGTTCAAGAATCATCTCCCCAAAATAATTGGAATTTCGGGGTCTTCTACCATATAAACTACCACGAAGTCTACTGGAAAAATAAACTTGTCAACTTTTATAAGGAGATCCTCACAAACGCCTTGTGGATGAATTATCATCTTGTCCGCCAAATGGATCTTCATATTCACCGGCCTTGGTTCTGGTAATTTCAACTTCTTAAATAATGAAAAAGGCATCAGATTGATGCTTGCCCCCGAATCAGCTAATGCTCGGGTGAAAACTTCATTACCCAATTGGCACGGAATCACAATATTTCCCGGATCACCCTTCTTTTCAGGTAGCTCACTCATCAATATTTCCGCGACTTCAGCCAAATCTTTCCTAGCAGCAAAAAGGCCCTTAAGCAAGTTGAAGTACTTAGGTGTTTGGAGCATTTTTTTCCACAAATGGCACATTAACTTGTAAAGCATTAACATGCTTCATGAAGGTTCTGTATGCTTCTACTTTTTCTGCAGGCATGGCTTTGATTGGGTATGGCAGAGGAGGATTATAAGGCTTCAAAGAACTGATATTTTTATCATTTACGCATGGACTCGTCGAGTCCAATGGAGTGACTCGGCGAGTCGGATCGGGTTTTGTTGGGTCCGATTCTTCTACCTTTTCTGCCTTCTTCTTGGAGATTCTCAGTGCTTCTGTAAATGTTTCTTCACTGCTGGAGGTTATTACACTTACATTCTCCATTCTTGGATTGGGTTCAGTGTTACTTGGAAGTTGACCCGGTCTTCTATCATTCACTTGATGCGCAAGCTGCCCCAGCTGTTTCTCAATGTTGAGAATTGATGCTTGCTGATTCCTTAGCATGTTTCTGGTCTCGTGTATGGCAGCATCGTGATCATTGTGTCCTTTTTCGGACGTGGCTATGAATCTAGTGAATAACTCTTCTAAATCGGCTTTCTTTTCTACCGGTTCTTCCTTTTGGTATAGTCCCCTCTCCTTCTGCTTTTATTTCTCCTCCTTTGCCTTCTTATACTCTTCGTATGGTAGCCATTCCTTCTTTGGTTTCCGCCAATTTTCATCATATCGATCGCCACTTGAATAGAAGACTTGAGCTTTCTTATTTCCATTCTCATCCAAATCACAATCCTTTGTGAGATGGGGCCCTCTAAAATTTTTGCATCCTACCCTAATAGCATGGATTGTTTGATCCATTTTTGTCATTCTTCGATCTAGACTATCAAGCTTAGCTATCACCGCCGCCATGCTATCATTTGCCGCGTTCACTACCCCCCGACTTACTTCGTTTCTCGGATTGTGGTATTCTCTATAGTGCTTAGAGAATTCTTCAATTAATTCTTTAATTACCGGGGGCGCCTTCTTTGTGAGCGGGCCTTGAGAATCAAGCAATTGCCTTGTGGTGACATTGACTCCATCATAGAAGATGGAGACCTCTTGTTGGCTATTAAGGTCATGGTGTGGGCAATTTCTAAGTAGGCTCTTGTACCTTTCCCAAGCTTCATAAAGAGATTCTCCGGGTTGTTGCTCGAAGTTGGCAATGGCTTTCTTTAGCTTGGCTATCTTGGAGGGCAGGCAGAAATGGTCTATGAACTCTTCTTTCATCTTGGCCCATGTGTTGACCGATCCGGGAGGAAGTGACTTTAACCAATCTTTTGCAGCCCCTTTAAATGTAACAGGAAGCATGTGAAGAAGCTGGGTCTCGCGTGGAACATTCGGTACGTTGAAGTAATCGGCCACATCATTCACTTCGTCCAAGTCCTTGTAAGCGTCTTCGTGATCCTTCCCGTAAAAAGGAATCTCCTTGAGTTGGGCGAGAATATGGCCTTTTAGTTCGAAAGTAGCGGTCGTGGGAATTGCGGGTTGCACAAGTCCCGGACCGGTGTCATCACGCATCCTTTTCTTCCATTCCCCCATGGGGACTTCATCAATGTTAGACATTGTGATAGCTAACTCTTCTTCGGAATCGGTTTCGTGCTCGTAATTATGCTCTTCTTCTCCCTCGGTCTCGTACTCGATATCTTCTTGAATTGGTTCTTTAACTGTCAACGAGGCACTGGATGCTCCTGATTTGCTACTCTTCTTCTTGCTGAAAATGGACTTTAAGTTTTTGAGTGGTGAGTTCTTTGAAGATGTGGTTTCTCCAACGACTTTTCCTTTGCTCCTTCTTAGTGCGGATTCCAGGTCTTCCAAAGGAGGGACCAGAGGTGTATCCGATCCTCGGGTCATGAAACAACTGTAAACAAACAAAACAAAAGAAACAGAACGCGTAAAAAGAATAAAAACGAAATACTAAAATAAAGCTGAAAAAGCGTCGGACTCGCCGAGTCTGCTCGAATGCACTCGGCGAGTTCAAGGCAAAAACTGAAAAATTTTCTACTTATCCTAAAAACAGAATTTTATTGAAACTAATTCTACTTACTGAATTACTTTGTAAATAACTTTGTGTAAGATAAATCCCACACAAAGGATCGATTAAACTAGAATTTAATATTAATTTTAGAACCGTTCCACGGCAACGGCGCCAAAAACTTGATGTGTGTAAACTCACTTAGTTTTAAGCCTACTTTTAATTATCAAATAACACACAAAAGGCAGTGAACCTATCAATTGTGGTATAGCTAAATAAGCAGGGTATCGATCACAGGGAACGGAAAATTAAAATTAAAAACTAATTTTATCTAAGTTAATTAATATGTAGGGGTTTTCTCTAGTTTTAAAAGAATAGAAACTTACTAACTATTACTAATTTAAGAACTAGAAAATAAAGACTTAACTAAATTCAATAATTGAAAAGGAACTTCTGTTTAGTTCAACTTGGTTGATTCTATGGTTGATTTCGAGGTAATGGTGCAATGGATTAATTCTTTCGTTGGTTACCGATTCAAGTGATTAGATTCGTATTCACTACCCTAATCCTTAGCAAATAAACTAACTTAAACAGTGGCCAATTGTCTAATTTAATTAAATTCACTATATTAATTATTCGGGTTAAGTTAGACTTGCAATAGTTAACTAATTTATTCTTTTAATTAACTTCTTGTTTGATGGTCATCTTACAAGCTTGCACATGGATTTACTCAATTTTCTTATTAATTCTAGTTTCATATTCTTTAATCCTAGACATATGGTATAATGATCACATAGCATATGAGGTTAATAATCAATAGATGTTCATGCTAATCAATTATCTTCCTATTAACAGAAAATTAATTATTATTCACACACAAGGTTCTTTAGCAAGCTAAAATAACAAAAATTCACCAACTTAGAATTAATCCTACCAATCAATCAAACCATATTGTCAACTTTGTATCCCCAAATAGAAGTCTAAAGGTTTTAGCTCATAACTGAAGTAAATAACAGCAAACAAACAAAGTCAAATTGCTTAACCATAATGATAAAACAAAAGAATAAGTGGAATGATGAAATTTTGCCTCAATTACTCTCCGGGATTGAATTCTAGCTTCTTTCGTCGTCTTCTAGGGTTTCTCTGGCTTCTCAATCGCAGCTAAACACTTCTGAATCGTCCCAGAACTCCCTTCTATCGATCTGAGGAATTATCTTTATATATACGAATCGACTCGTCGAGTCAGGTGGTGACTCGTCGAGTCCCTCTCACATTCCCCGTATTGTGATAACTCTCTGGGATCCCGAGTCATTATCTTCTCGATTCTTCGATTTGACTCGTCGAGTAGTCGATCTGACTCGCTGAGTCAGTGCCATTTTTAGTATTTTTCTTCTTTATTTCATCCTTGATCTCCTAACTGTTTCTCCCGCTTCCTTTCGCTTCCGAGCTTCATCTTTGGACTGAAAATATAATTTAAACACTTTTAAGTACCTTTTGTCCATAAAATGCAATAATTTAGCTAATAAATGAATAATAATGTATACTTAATATGAACCAATTATGCACATATCAATAACATAATCATATTGTCAGGCATATCTGGGGTGCCCGACCTACCCTTCGGTTCTAACAACCGAACATGGGGACTAATCCCCTCATACTACCACTATCACATATAACATATAATGTTAGCACATAAACATACCAGGTAGTAGCAAACCAGAAAAATATCACAAAGACAATCATCTCAACTATAATTAACTACTAGTGGGTCGGCCTTGGTGCCTCAGACCCACTTCTATTGGAATGTAACTCACCTCGATGTCTTGTAGTATCTGCACTGTCGTCGGTACGGAAATCAAATCGTCTTAACTACAAAATTCCTACACAACAACCTTTCATGATTACTATTTGATACTCATAACCCCTTACAAGGGTCAACTCAATTCCTTGTCAAAGTGAAGGTCAAAACCCTGGTCAAAGTCAATGTTGGTCAAACTCAACATCCGGTTGACTCGATTCGCTGAGTTGGTCCAGCAACTCGTCGAGTCCCCACTTCCACAAAATGCTAAAACCTTGACTCTACTTGCTGAGTCTAGCAAGATCTTGATGAGTTCTCCTTCAATCAAAACATAGGGACCTTCTTTAACCGACTTGTCGAGTTCATCCTTGAACCCTCGAGTTAATCTTCATCTGAATGAAGGTGTCTAGTGTAGGACTTGTTGAGTTCTCCTTGAACTCGTTGAGTCCGACTTCATGGGATTGGGAAATTGCCTTGAACTCTCTGAATTACTTCATACACTTGCCGAGTTCCATGATTTCCAGGTCCCTAATGAGCCCAGACGACTGAGTGCTCTCCTATCTGAACACCTAGTCCATTAACAGAAAGGGTTTGATGGGAAATACGACCCAACTCACCGAGTCACATGAACGAATCGTCGAGTCCCTCTTTTTCCAAAACTATACAGCTGATTTCAATTGGTCTCAAAGCATCTAAACCATAGATCTGGCCTCCTAGGGTCCATATTATACGTAAAGTTACAAACTTGGTGTCTATGCTTGAGGTATTTGGCTCAAAAAGCCATAAAAGAGGTTTATAAGATGCATTAACAAAAGTTGGCACTTTTATGCCATGGGAACCCTCAATTGTTCCAGATCTGAAGTGCAACTCAATGATACACACACAATCTCGAATATGGCCTTACTAAAGCTTAGAAAAGGTAGAAATGAGCCTTAACTAGAGATCTAAGAGTTAGATGGTCAAGTTTGAAGATTTTTACCTTGAATAAATTGAGAATGGAGCAAAACCTTTGGACCTTCTTGCTTCTCCTAGAATCGCCAAGCTTCTACTTCCTCCTCAAGCTTCAAACCACGACAAACACACAAAAATGGCTCAAGATCACACAAACAAAGTTAGGGTTTCGAATTAGGGTTTCTCTGAGTTTGGAGGGATGATGGAGGTTAGGTTGGGACATGATAAGTTGTTTAAATTGGGTGCAAACCCTAAATATTAGGTTTTCATCCAGATAGCACTACTCGTAAAGTCGGTCCTCGGACTCATCGAGTAGGTCACTAAACCCCCCCCCCCCGAACAAAATCGAGTCTACTAGACGAGTTGGGCCACCAACTCGCCAAGTGCCAAAGCAAACTATGAAATTACTTGAATTTAAGTACGTACCAGGAACCGGGTGCTACAAATCTCCCCCACTTATTTTAGACTTCGTCCTTGAAGTCTGCAACTGAATCTAAAAAAAGCTCAAGGTAGCACTCCCTCATCTCATCTTCCGGCTCCCAACTCCTTTCCGAGCCCTTGCGGTGCTACCATTGCACTTTCACCAGCACAACCCTCTTGTTCCTCAGATCCTTCGACTTCCTATCGAGGATAGTTACTGGTCGCTCAATGTAGTTCAAGTTGCCATCCACCTGAATATCCTCTAGGGGCACCACTGGTGAATCGTCTACCAAGCACTTCCGCAGCTGGGAGATGTGAAAGGTGGTGTGAATCTGGCTAAGTTCGGCTGGCAGGTCCAACCTATATGCCACCTTGCCCACCTGGGCAGGAACTCTGAAAGGGCCAATGTACCTGGGGCCTAACTTGCCCCATTTCATGTATAAGATGACACCTTTCCAAGGTGAGACCTTCAGGAGGACCATATCCCCGAACTAGAAGTCCAGGTCCGAACGACGCATGTTGGCATAACTTTTCTGCCGACTCTGAGCAGTCTAGAGCCTGCAGAATCCTCTCCGTCCTCTTGAGCACCACTTTAGTGCTCCCTATGACCCTCTGCCCCACCTCACCCCAGCATATCGGGTTCCTGCACTTCCTCCCATACAACATCTTGAAGGGAGGACGGTCAATACTCGCATGGTAGCTATTATTATAGGAAAACTCTACCAAGGGAAGGTAGGTATCCCAGCTACCACCGAAGTCCTATATGCATGTCCGCAACATATCCTCCAATGTATGGATGGTCCGCTCGCTCTGACCATCCGTCTGCGGGTGGATGGCAGTGCTAAAGTGCAGACGAGTACCCAACTCGTCATGAAATTTCTTCCAGAATCTGGAAGTAAACCGCACGTCTCTGTAAGAAATCACGGAGACTGGAAATCTGTGTTGGGCCACAACATGCCAAATGTAGATGTTCGTCAGCTTCTCAGCCAAAATTCTCTCTTGAATCGGTATGATATGGGAATTCTTGGTCAACCGATCCACGATGACCCATATCGAATCCACTCCCTGTACGGTCCTACGAAGCTTGGTGATGAAAACCATAGTACTATCTTATCATTTCCACATGGGGATGTCCAATGGTTGCGTCTTGCCATGAGGCCTCTGGTGTTGTGCCTTGACCTTCCTGTAGGTCAGACATCTCTCGACATACCAGGCTACATCGTGCTTCATGTAGGGCCACTAGTAGTCAGGATGAAGATCTCTGTACATCTTCGTCGCCCCGGGATGGATAGAAAACCAGGATTTGTGGGCCTCATCTATCAGTATCTGCTGCATTTCACCCCAGTACAGAACCCAGACCATCCCATGTAGGGTCAGCAGCCCACGGCTATCATAGTCAAACGAGGCCACCTAGCATACGATCCACTCGCACTTCTGGTGCTCCTCCTTCAAACCCTCAACCTGTCCCTCCCAGATCTGCTCTAGCAGTGGAGTAATCACTTTCCTCCGTAGACAGATATCTCGGATTGGGGTCGTTGTCGCCTTGCAGATCCGGGTGTCGGCCGCTACGTTGGCCTTGCCCGGGTGGTAAAGGATCTCACAATCGTAGTCCTTTACCATGTCTAACCACTGACGCTACCTCATGTTTAGATTCGGCTGATCCATGAGGTACCTCAAACTCTTGTGGTCCGTGTAAATGGTACAACAGACCCATAGAGGTAATGTTGCCAAATCATGAGGGAAAAAACCACCGCCCCAACTCTAAATCGTGCATGGGATAGTTAGCTTCGTGAGGCTTCAGCTGCATAGAAGTATATGCTGTCACATGACCTCGCTGCATCAACACTGGTCCTATGCCTATGATCGAAGCATCACAGTAGACGACGAAGTCATCTATTCCCTCCGGCAGAGTGAGAATCGGCATCTCACTCAATTGTTGCCTAAGCGTCTCAAAGGTTGTCTGCTTCTCAAGTCCCCAGCGAAAAACCACCGATTTTTGGTCAGTCGGGTCAACGGAACTGCTATCTTGGACAAGTCCTGGATAAATCTCCTGTAATACCCTGCCGGACCCAGGAAGCTCCGAATCTTAGTTGGAGACCTTAGTCTCCCACTGCATCACGACCTCTACCTTGGCCAAATCTACTAAAATACCCTTCTGGTTGACAAGGTGCCTAAGGAACTGCACCTCACGTAAACAAAAGTCACACTTAAAGAACTTTGCATAAAGTCTATCCCTCCTCAGTGTCTCTAGTACCTCTCTCAAGAGCTCGTCTTGCTGCTCCTGAGTCTTGGAGTAAACCAAGATGTCATCATTAAATACTATTACAGACTGATCCAGCATCGGCCTGCACACGCGGTTCATTAGGAACATGAATGCGGCTGGAGCAGTGGTGAGCCCAAATGACATCACCACAAACTCATAATGACCATAGCGGGTCCTAAAAGCAGTCTTCTGCACATCATCATCTCTGAACCGCATCTGGTGATATCCTGACTGTAAATCAATCTTGGAGAACCAAGATGCTCCCTGAAGCTGGTCAAACAAGTCATCTATCCTCGGGAGTGGGTAATGGTTCTTCATAATTACCTTGTTTAGCTCTCGGTAATCTATGCACATGCGATGCGACCCGTCCTTCTTCTTCACAAATATGATTGTGGCTCCCCATGGGGAACTGCTCGGCCTGATAAAACCTTTGTCAAGCAGCTCTTGCAGCTGCGTAGACAATTCCTGCATCTCGGGAGGAGCCAACCGATATGGTGTCTTGGCTATCGGAGCCGCACCAGGACTAGGTCAATCCTGAACTCCACATGTCGCTCCGGAGGTATCCCAGGCAGCTCCTCTGGGAATACATCTGCGTAATCTCACACCACCGGTACATTGCTCACCGTCGCCTTACCCCCCCCCCCCTCATGGGTATCCATAACATAGGCGACATACCCTGCGACACCTTCCTGGAGTTAACGCCTAGCCCTCGCTGTTGAACATAAAGCTGGTCCGTGTTGTGGCCTCTCGCCCAGAATCACCAGCTCTCCCCTACCAGGGGTCCTGACCTGAACCAACCGATGCACGCAGTCGATCCCTACCCCGTTAGGGCTCAACCAATCTATGCCTATAATGACCTTGTTCCCACGCAACGGAACGGCAACCAAGTCTAGCAAGTAGCGCTCCTCGTACAGCCTCAAAACAAAATCTCTAAAAACCTTTGATGCTCGTACTGATCGTTCGTCTGCAATCTTGACCTCTAGAGGGCAATCAAACATCCCTGAAGACTCAGGGAACCTCTTGCTAAGTGCAAGAGAAACAAATGATCGAGTGGCACCTGAATCAAACAACACCTGTATTGGGATACCGTTCACATGGAACGATCTCGTCACCACATCAGGTGTGGCGCGTGCCTTCTCGGCAGTCAACTGGAAGGCTATGCTTCTCACCACTAGAGCCTCTGAATTGCCATTCCAGCCGTTCGTAAGTTGCAGGGTCGCTGGAGCTGGCGTCGCTACTGGCGCTGCTTCTGTTGTCAACTGCCGGCAATTGCCCTTTTTCTGGCCTCACTGGTTGCAGTGGAAACACAACAACTCTGATGTCAGAACAGTGGGCACTGGGTCGGTACAATACCTGCTGAAGTGCCCCGTCTTGCCTTATAGCAGCCCGACGATACCAATCTACAAGCTCCCTCATGCGGCCTGACGCATTTCCTGCAGCGGCTCCGGCCCTGCTGGTCCTTCGACCTAGAGTCGAATCCCTTGGGTTTCTTCCCAGAAACCCCTGTCACATGTCCCTCCTCTGTCTTCCTCTTCTGGATGTGCTCCGAGTCAATCTCCCTCTCCCTCATACTGGCAATCATAGAGTCCAGATTCGGGCAAGTTGATTAGCTGACATGCTCCCGAATATCAACCCTCAACATGTCATGATAGCGGGTTTTCTGCATCTACTTGTCCCCCGTATACTGGGGCACCAACAATGCCATCTTTCGAAACTTGGAAGTCATCTCCGCCACTGTCTCAGTCGTCTGCCTCATATCAAGAAACTCACTGGCCAATTGTTGAAGCTCCACAGTTGGCGCGAACTTAGCCCCTAACCGGGCTACAAAATCTGACAAAGCCATAGCCTTAATATCCGAGGCTCCTAGAGACTCACCAACCGACTCCTACCAATCTCTAGCACTGTCTCTCAAGCAACCTACATCATATTGAACCTTCGACCCCTTAGGGCATAAGTGTTCGGTTTTGAGCATTCTAACACTCCTATGGTGTACATGCAACCCTATAAACCTTGGATCTATGTTTTCTCTATTATACATGCAAATAAGAACTTTCCAAGGCTTTAATCCTAACTAGCATAATATGAAGCTCTTATACTACAAAGTACTAGTTAGATGACATACCTTTTGATGTATCCTGATGTCTTCAAGCTTTAAGAGCTTAGCCCCAATACTGTGGAAGCCTCAAGTGGAATCACAAATCACCAAAACACCTTGGAAGACTTTAGAGAATATGGATACTTGGTTCTCTCTAGTGAAATCGGCTAGCCCTCTTAGTGTATCCACACTAGTGCCAATTTCACCAACCAAGGACATCTTTATATAGTATGGAGACTAGGGTTAAATCCATGACCTTTCATTTCATATGATCCATGGGTTAAACACTCTATGGACTATCCATGAAAGCTTAGCCCAACCTAAATGAACTTGGCCCATTCCATATATATAAGAGTCCATATTTAATTAGTTCATTTTGATCACTTAATTTAATTCTAAATTAAGTCTTGATCAAAACTAATTAAATAATATGATTCCATATTAATATATTAGAACATATAATATATTAATATAAATCACAAATATACTATTCTCAAAAGACTATCCATATAAATTGTGTCGGTGAAGTGCAACCCAAATGGACCATGCCGGGTCGGTTCAAGTACATACCAAATATAGTTATGGACTTAGACATTAATCCAACAGTCTCCCACTTGGATAATTCTAAAACTATTATTAAGTATGACTTCAAAACCTAACTGGCAATCGTAGCTCTTAAAGCCGCTATCGAACTCTGACCTTGTAAATGACTTGCCATTAGATAAGGGATCATATATTTCTCCATTCTAGATATCATATGGACTGAGACATGGTTTATAATCATTTTCTCTGTCCATTTGTTGTTTCCCGATTTCCGATTTATGATGACTGACTGATTGAACAAATCAAATCAGTCCTGGCTTGGCCAAGCACTCACATGTATCATCATTAAATCATCGAGGGGCCCACAGATATCGCTTTTATCCCGAAGGTAAAAGGAATGGATAAACTTCGACTCATATGGCTTGTTCTACTACTTGTTCAATCATACACACAGGCATGTTTTATAACATCGAGTTACCAATGCGTTTTCGTGCAATCAATGTACTATCAACTCATAGTAACAACTCATATCTCTAGGTTTGAAGAATAAAAGATATTATCGTCTCATGATCACTCGTGATAAAATCCATGAAGTGATTCAAATGAGCGTGGGTTGAATCCAATACTTAGAACTTATGAGCACTCATGAGTGTTGTAGCACAACTTTGTCCACCAACTTGGATCTCTACAAGCCAACCCATGACAGTCTTGATTCATATCTACTTCCAACATATGACCGATTGTGGATGGATTGAATAACTTAGTCATTCCGAAAGAATAACCTAGTTATTATGGAAGTCAAAACATGCAAAGTGAAACACAAGAATAAATGAATCTAATATGGTATCAAAACCTATGAATATAAATAAAACACTTTCTATTTATCACCATACTGATTACTCATTATTCATTGTTTCGGTTTTATCAACTTTATACTTGAATTAAAACACTAGGTGTCCCATGCTCCAAGCATGTACACTATGTTTTCTAAACACTAGTCATGCCACACACCAAGTATGCATACTATGTTTGTCTATGATCTTTACTTTGCGAAATAGACCAGTTGAACATAACTCCAATGATTCTCATTTCACTGTCCCAATTCCTTACTGCAAATGCAAGAATTCCAAATTTTCACACCCCGAAAACCGAAGGCGGAAACATTTCCGGGGTTGACTCCATGTTGAGTGTCAAATCCAATGCACATAGTAAGTAAAGTAAAACAACCATTACATTACATATAGGAAAGTTTACATTTGTTTCAAAAGTAAGTTGTACATTTGTGATACGTAGTATATATATATATATACATATATATATATATATATATATATATATATAAACAAAACGAACTGGTCTTCTGCGCACTCCAACCTGGAACGAAATGATCTTCGGGTACATGTTCTAACGTTGACCTAATAACACAAGCGGTTTGAAAATCAGCATAACGCTGGTGAGTTCATAAGCGGTTTTTGTTTTGTGAAAATGCTCATGTTTCCTTTTCTGTTTCTGAAAATTTAACACACGCCAAGAAAATCCCACATTTTCTTAAAAAGGTTGGTTACTGTTTCACAATATGTAATGTAAAGTTGTACACTGAAAACATGTTTACCCTTGTGAAAATGTACGTTTAGGTTATCTGTTTTGTTATTCTGTTCTGTTTATGTATCAATGGATCCCCAGGAAAGTCCCATACTTTCTTGATTGTATTTTACCAATTGTAATACATGTAAGGTTATTCAGTTTGTTACACTTTTCTAGTTATGTAAATGTTTTCTCCAGGAAAGCCCCATGCTTTCCAAAATGTTGGTTACCGATGTAAAAGATGTATTCTGAAACCTGGTTATCTTGTAAAACGTGTTGAATTATTCATTATTACTATTAAGTAAATCACTGTTATCCTAATTGCGAGTTCCATAACCATACGATAGACTAGATATGGCAATAAGTAGTCCACATCACCTTATGACTTTCGTCACCCTTGAACCATTTCAGTTCGGCCGTAGCTAGCAGCCAGGTGTGGAGTAGTCAGCCCCGTATAGATCTATATACTCAAGTCACGCTCTCTAAATCCAAGAGATTCAGGTTACGGGTGTAGTCCTCCACTCGCGTATCTCTATGGAGTGTTCGCCGAGGACGTGTCTCCAATCATACAGGAATAACAAATTTACTAGTAATAATATGATAGTCCTCCACTCGCGTATCTCTGTGGAGTGTTATCGAGGATATACAGTGTACAAGTTTCATATTCATATGTTCTAATTTCATGCTTTTAACTGATAAAATGTGGAAAACCATTTGTGAAATATATAAAACATAACGGTTTATAAAACCCATTTCACAAATAATATGTTACGTAATCTGCATGTTCATACGGTTATCAGTTGTGTATATCAGTGTTAAAAGCATATGAAATGTGAAGCACACACACAAAAATAAGTTTTGAGTACAAGAAACCCTTGTACTTTGCTTGTGTTCCCCCCTGAAAACAGTTAAAAACAGTGAAAAAGGGTAGGGGTATGAACTCACCGCTTAATGTAGAGATCGAGTGTCAACGGATGCCCTGAACGCCTGTGGCCCCTATTTTACATGTGATGACACATAAATGAGTTAGAACTAAGGTTTTTCCATGACTAAACATGATGGGAAAACATCCTTAGGGCTTGGAGTTACTAAGAATAAGTGTCCTATGATCCAAACTTAATGATTTATGCAAGTTTAGGGCCAAAAATGGGTATTAGAGTGGGTGTATGGTCTTGAAAATGAGTGTGCGGCTGGGGAGTGCAGCCAGGAGTGTGTGTGAGGCAGCACACAAGAGTGTGCGGCCGTACAGAGGGTGTGTGCGGCCGTACACATGAGTGTGCGGCCGTACACTCCTCATTTGAGTCCATATGTTGATTTTGAAGTGTATGCTCTTCATACTTGGGAATTTTGAATGTATGTTGCCCCCATTTGAAGGTGTGCGGCCGTACACCTTCATGGGATGATAAATACGATGAATATAATGAGTTTTAAGCTTGAGATTCAAGTGTGTACCACTACACATAGCTTGAAGATGAAGTAGATCACGATTATGAAGCCTTCCAAGTGTTCTTGGTTAATGATTTAGAGAGAGAAAGTATAGAGAGGCAAGAGAACATCTAAATGAATGAATGAAGAGGTATCCATCCATAAATTGAATTGGGTGTGAGGTTGAGGGTGTTTGCGGTTGGGTGGGTGGCCGTACACACAGGTGTGTGGCCGCACACACCTTATTTGGTGAGTTTTGGCCCGATTTTGTGATACTAAACACTCTCCAACCCTTCCTAAGACTCATATCTAAATTATACTAAGTCTAAAGCACCCATATGGAATCACAAGGTTTAATAAGAGACAATGAACTCAAGTTTTAGTGCTGAAACACAGATCAATTACATGGGTTAGAAGTTTCGGGTTGTCACATTATCCCCCTGTTAAAGGGAATTTCAGGAAGATACAAGTCAAGATACAAATCATGGATCTGGAAAGAGATGCGGATACTTCTATTTCATTGAGTCTTCACTCTTCCAAGTGAACTCCGGTCCCCGCTTGGCATTCCAGCGGATCTTCACTAACGGGATGCGGTTTTGCTTTGTACGTTTGACTTCTCGATCCATGATTTCGATCGGTTCCCCCACGAAATTGAGGTTTTCATTGATCTCGATCTCGTCTAAAGGAATTACTAAGGTTTCATCGGATAAGCACTTCTGGAGATTTGAAACATGGAAGACGGGATGAATGTTACTGAGCTCATGGTGTAAATGAAGTTTATAGGCTACCGGACCGATCCTGGCGAGGATCTCGAAGGGTCCAATGTACCTAGGGTTAAGTTTCCCACGCTTTCCAAAGCGTATCGTGCCTTTCCAGGGCGAGACCTTCAACGGGACACGATCTCCAACCTGGAATTCCAGAGGTTTCCGGCGGTTATCAGCGTAACTCTTTTGGCGATCTCGTGAAGCTTTCAATCGTTCTCGGATTTGGATGATCTTTTCAGTGGTTTCGCGGATGATTTCAGGACCAATGAGAGCACTGTCGGGGATTCGACTCTTGGCTAGCTGTGTGTCCCCCAACTCGGCCCAGCATAGAGGGGATTTGCACTTACGACCGTATAGGGCTTCAAACGGGGCAACCCTGATGCTGGTGTGGTAACTATTGTTGTACGAGAACTCGATCAAAGGTAGATGTGTGTCCCACGACTTTCCAAAATCAATGACACATGCTCTAAGCATGTCCTCCAGGGCTTGGATAGTTCTCTCACTTTGTCCATCGGTCTGAGGATGATACGCTGTGCTCATGTTTAGATTGGTTCCAAGGGCTTTCTGGAGAGACTGCCAGAATCTGGAGGTAAACCTGCTATCTCGATCAGAGATAATGGACACAGGTACACCGTGCAGTGGAACTACCTCTTGGATATAAATTCTCGCGAGTCTTTCCATCTTGAATGATTCTTTGATCGGAATGAAGTGAGCGGACTTTGTCAGACGATCAACAATTACCCAAATGGTATCGTACCCACTCTGACACTCAGGTAGTTTGGTGATGAAATCCATGGCAATCAACTCCCATTTCCATTCGGGTATCTCAGGTTGCTGGAGCAGACCCGAGGGTTTCTGATATTCGACTTTCACCTTCGCGCAAGTCAGGCACTTGCCCACGAATGTAGCTATCTCAGCTTTCATGTTTGGCCACCAGTATTGTTTCTTGAGATCTAGGTACATCTTGTCCGAACCCGGGTGAACAGAGTATCTGGTCTTGTGTGCTTCCTCCATAACAATCTCCCTGAATCCTCCGAACCTTGGAATCCAGATCCGATTCATGAAGCAGTAGACTCCGTCACCTCTGATCTCAAGTTTCTTTTCCATTCCTCTTAAGGCTTCGATCGACACGTTCTCGGGTTTGAGGGCTTCTAACTGGGCTTCTCGGATTTGCATGGGTATGTTGGAATGGATGGTCATCGTCTGGTTCTTCACTTTGGGACCGAACTTTCCTTTCGGCTAAGGGCATCTGCTACCACATTGGCCTTGCCAGGATGGTAACGGATTTCACACTCATAATCGCTGAGTAGTTCTACCCATCGTCGTTGCCTCATGTTCAAGTCTTTCTGATCAAAGATGTGTTGCAGGCTCCTATTGTCAGTGAAGATCGTACACTTGGTTCCGTAGAGATAATGTCTCCAAATCATCAGAGCAAAGACTACGGCTCCTAATTCCAAGTCATGAGTGGTATAATGGACCTCGTGTGCTTTCAGCTGTCTAGAAGCATAAGCAATTACCTTTCCTCTTTGCATAAGCACACAGCCTAAGCCTTGATTAGACGCATCGTAGAAGACAACGAAGTCCTCTGTCCCTTCGGGTAGGGACAGAACAGGCGCGTTGCACAAGGCTTTCTTCAACGTCTGGAACGCGGTTTCTTGCTTATCACTCCAACAAAAGGGTACACCTTTCTGTGTTAGAGTGGTTAAGGGTTTGGCGATTCTGGAAAAGTTTTGGATAAATCTCCTATAATAGCCAGCGAGACCCAAGAATTGTCGAATTTCTGTGGGTGTCTTCGGTGCCGACCAATTCTCTATCGCTTTTATCTTGGAAGGATCTACATGAATACCCTCTTCGCTTACCACGTGACCAAGGAAAGTTACTTTCCGAATCTAGAACTCACACTTGGAAAATTTTGCGTACAACTTCTCGGATCTAAGGGTTTCCAACACTAGCCTCAAGTGTTGTTTGTGATCTTCTTCGCTTCGGGAATAGACAAGTATGTCATCAATGAATATAATGATGAACTTGTCCAGATAGGGACAACACACCCGGTTCATCAGGTCCATGAACACTGCCGGTGCGTTAGTTAGACCGAAGGGCATCACTACGAACTCGTAGTGTCCATATCGAGTTCTGAAAGCTGTTTTGGACATATCACTCTCATGAACTCGTAGCTGATGGTACCTTGACCGAAGGTCTATCTTGGAGAAGTAACTGGCTCCCTAGAGTTGATCGAAGAGTTCATCTATTCGTGGAAGAGAATATCGGTTTTTGACGGTCAACTTCTTCAGCTCGCGATAATCGATACACATCCGAAAGGATCAATCTTTCTTCTTGACAAACAATACAGGAGCTCCCCAGGGTGAGGAACTCGGTCTAATGAATCCTTTACTGAGCAACTCATTGAGTTGGCTGGATAACTCCTGCATTTCTGCTGGAGCTAAGCGATACGGAGACTTCGCTATGGGAGTAGCTCCAGGAATTAGGTCAATATGGAACTCGACCTGACGCTCGTTAGGAATTCCTGGAAGCTCTTCGGGAAACACATTAGGAAAGTTACAGACTTTGGGGATGCTCGTGAGGTCTTTAACTTCCTATTTCTCGTTGATTACATGAGCTAAGAATGCAATGCACTCCTTTCGCAGGAGCTTTTGAGCTTTGATGCAGGAGATGATACGAAGATTGGAACTGAGTTTATCGCCATAGATTATGAGATTTTGATCCAAAGGAAGGCTGAGATGGATGGATTTTTCGAAACAAAGGATATCAGCATGATTGGGACTCAACCAATTCATGCCAACGATGACATCAAGGCTCTTTATGGAAACCGGCATGAGATCGATAGGAAATGAATGGTCGTTCAGGGTATGGGTACAACCTACGAATATCTCGTTAGCGCTTTCTTTCTCACCATTAGCCATCTCGACAGTAAACGTTTCAGTTAAAGGTTGAGGATTATGTTTTAGGTTATGTTTGAACGAATGACTAACAAAGCTTCTTTCAGCACCCGAATCGAAAAGAATATTAGCATATGAGTTGTCGAGAAGGAACGTACCCGAGACAACGGTGGGACCGGTGACCGCTTCCTCCCGTCCCATGGCGAGGACCCTTCCGGTGTTGTCAGCTGTAGTCTTCTTACGGAAGTTCCTTTTAAGGTGCCCAACTTCACCACAGTTGTAGCAGGCTTTACCAACGCCTGCTCCCAAAGATTGATTGGCCGATTGGGCCGGAGCTTTGCAGAATCCGATCGTGTGCCCCTTCTTACCACAATTGGTACATGATAATTCTCGGAATGGGCCGGGGTTGTGATGGTATTTGCACTTGTCACAGAGGGGAAGATTACCAGCATACCAGCTGGTAGGAGTTGGAGCTGTGGATCCCACAACAGAAGCAGCAGCAACGGGGCTAGTGGCAGCATGGACTGCTACAGTTTGTTGTCTTTTGGAGGATCCTTGGGAAGATTGACCCTTCTTCTTCTTCCAGAACTTTCTCTTCTCACCACTGCTTTTAGTCGGCCCAGGACCGGTAGTGGTTTCCTCGACATCATCATTGTGGTCAATTATGGCTTGGGCTAAAGTCTTAGCACTATCATATGTAACAGGGCGAGCAGCTAAAACATGACCCTTATTTGGATTGGTTAACCCCCAAATAAACCTCTCGATCTTTTTGCTTTCAGGAGTGACCAAACCAGGACAGAGAAGGGCAAGATCATCGAATCGGGAAGTGTATGCAGCAATGTCAGAACTTTTCATCTTCAGGTTCCAGAGCTCGTGCTCTAGCTTCTGCATTTCACCACGGGGACAGTATTCGGCAAGGAGGAGTTCTTTCATAGCGTCCCAGCCCATGGCATTGGCTACGGGTAGGGTCAAGGATTTGACTTGGCCATTCCACCAAGTCAAGGCTTTATCACTGAAGGTACAGGCTGCAAATTTGACCTTATCGGACTCAGCACAGGCACAGATTTCAAAAATGGATTCGATTTTCTCGAACCATCGGGACAAGGAAATGACACCACCAGTGTCATCGAAGGATGAAGGCTTCGCATTCATGAAGTCCTTGTAGGAACCCTCCTTTCGGTGTTCCTGATTACTTTCTTGATCTTGAGTACCACCTCCCGAACCATGGGTGTTTAATTGGGACATAGCAGCTGCCATCGCGGCGGTAACAGCTGTTTGGAATAACACGGGATCAATTTCAGGAGGAGGTGGTGGCGGAGGGTTGTTGGTCTTTGAGTTGGGTCTCTTTCTGGGAGGCATCTTGATCTAATATAATCAAGAAAGAGAGGATGATAAGTCCTCTGAATTAGATCGAGAGATATGACAGATATTTATTCCAAATAAGCGATAAACCAGGAAAGAGTTATCAAAGCAGGTAAACTATCGCTAATGGATTGATCAAGGAGCTATACGTGAACGAGGATTCTTACGAAGAATTGGCTCGAGAAATACTCCCATAGTATTTCATGATTCGATACTACACTGGCGCGATGTTTGTGGTATTAGGGTAAGTTTTAGGCATGCCGCATACCACAGTCACTCCCAAGCACATGTTGGCCGTGTCTCGAATGAATATAGTTGGCCAGGCTATATTGATCCTAGACACGACTACATAACTGCCTAGGTTTAACCGTAGTACACAACACGTATTTACTTATGTTTTGTTCTACTTGTAGTTACGGATCTCGATGGTTCGGTATACTTGTATACTTTTGAAAATACTTATAGTTTGAAGATATTTTTAATTCAGAGCACTTAGGCCCTTTTAGTGTTTATAGTTTTATACCATGTAAGGTTTGGTATACTTTATTCACTATAAACAAGGGCTCTGATACCAATCTGTCACACCCCGAAAACCGAAGGCGGAAACATTTCCGGGGTTGACTCCATGTTGAGTATCAAATCCAATGCACATAGTAAGTAAAGTAAAACAACCATTACATTACATATAGGAAAGTTTACATTTGTTACAAAAGTAAGTTGTACAGTTGTGATACGTAGTATATATATATATATATATATATATATATATATATATATATATATATATATATATATATATAAACAAAACGAACTGGTCTTCTGCGCACTCCAACCTGGAACAAAATGATCTTCGGGTACTTGTTCTAACGTTGACCTGAGAACACAAGCGGTTTGAAAATCAGCATAACGCTAGTGAGTTCATAAGCGGTTTTTGTTTTGTGAAAATGCTCATGTTTCCTTTTCTGTTTCTGAAAATTTAACACACGCCAAGAAAATCCCACATTTTCTTAAAAAGGTTGGTTACTGTTTCACAATATGTAATGTAAAGTTGTACACTGAAAACATGTTTACCCTTGTGAAAAAGTACGTTTAGGTTATCTGTTTTGTTATTCTGTTCTGGTTATGTATCAATGGATCCCCAGGAAAGTCCCATACTTTCCTGATTGTATTTTACCAATTGTAAAACATGTAAGGTTATTCGGTTTGTTACACTTTTCTAGTTATGTAAATGTTTTCTCCAGGAAAGCCCCATGCTTTCCTAAATGTTGGTTACCGATGTAAAAGATGTATTCTGAAACCTGGTTATCTTGTAAAACGTGTTGAATTATTCATTATTACTATTAAGTAAATCACTGTTATCCTAATTGCGAGTTCCATAACCATACGATAGAATAGATATGGCAATAAGTAGTCCACATCACCTTATGACTTTCGTCACCCTTGAACCATTTCAGTTCGGCCGTAGCTAGCAGCCAGGTGTGGGGTAGTCAGCCCCGTATAGATCTATACACTCAAGTCACGCTCTCTAAATCCCAGAGATTCTGGTTACGGGTGTAGTCCTCCACTCGCGTATCTCTGTGGAGTGTTCGCCGAGGATGTGTCTCCAATCATACAGGAATAACAAATTTACTAGTAATAATATGATAGTCCTCCACTCGCGTATCTCTGTGGAGTGTTACCGAGGATATACAGTGTACAAGTTTCATGTTCATATGTTCTAATGTCATGCTTTTAACTGATAAAATGTGGAAAACCATTTGTGAAATATATAAAACATAACAGTTTATAAAACCCATTTCACAAATAATATGTTACGTAATCTGCATGTTCATATGGTTATCAGTTGTGTATATCAGTGTTAAAAGCATATGAAATGTGAAACACACACACAAAAATAAGTTTTGAGTACAAGAAACCCTTGTACTTTGCTTGTGTCCCCCCCTGAAAACAGTTAAAAACAGTGAAAAAGGGTAGGGTATGAACTCACCGCTTAATGTAGAGATCGAGTGTCAACGGATGCCCTGAACGCCTATGGCCCCTATTTTACATGTGATGACACATAAATGAGTTAGAACTAAGGTTTTTCCATGACTAAACATGATGGTAAAACATCCTTAGGGCTTGGAGTTACTAAGAATAAGTGTCCTATGATCCAAACTTAATGATTTATGCAAGTTTAGGGACAAAAATGGGTATTAGAGTGGGTGTATGGTCTTGAAAATGAGTGTGCGGCTGGGGAGTGCAGCCAGGAGTGTGTGTGAGGCAGCACACAAGATTGTGCGGCCATACAGAGGGTGTGTGCAGCCGTACACAGGAGTGTGCGGCCGTACACTCCTCATTTTGAGTCCATATGTTGATTTTGAAGTGTATGCTCTTCATACTTGGGAATTTTGAATGTATGCTGCCCCCATTTGAAGGTGTGCGGCCGTACACCTTCATGGGATGATAAATATGATGAATATAATGAGTTTTAAGCTTGGGATTCAAGTGTTTACCACTACACTTAGCTTGAAGATTAAGTAGATCACGATTATGAAGCCTTCCAAGTGTTCTTGGTTAATGATTTAGAGAGAGAAAGTAGAGAGAGGGAAGAGAACATCTAAATGAATGAATGAAGAGGTATCCATCCATAAATTGAATTTGGTGTGAGGTTGAGGGTGTTTGCGGTTGGGTGGGTGGCCGTACATACAGGTGTGTGGCCGCACACACCTTATTTGGTGAGTTTTGGCCCGATTTTGTGATACTAAACACTCTCCAACCCTTCCTAAGACTCATATCTAAATTATACTAAGTCTAAAGCACCCATATGGAATCACAAGGTCTAATAAGAGACAATGAACTCAAGTTTTAGTGCTGAAACACAGATCAATTACATGGGTTAGAAGTTTCGGGTTGTCACACAAATTCATGTCATTTACTGAAATCTGTTAGATTCTAAACTTATATGCATTGATCCTCTTGTAATGTTTAAGCACAAATTCACTTGGCATCAATCATTACAGAGTAGTCCTATGGAGATCAACTCCTTGGAAACATCCTTCTTGCATTAAGTTTCTTAATCTTACACAGATTTATTGAACAAATTCCACCTATAGGATCATTTCCATATTCCCCTTTTGACTATCACTTCTGAACAAGAGTTGCCTCTTTTCAGAATATGTCAATATGGTCCTTCCAATATTAACAGTATACTTCCAACTGTCCTTGAGCAACCAATCTTTGGTAAACCTTAGATTGTCCTCAACAATTGCTTAATCATTTTAGTCATATCCAATTCTAGACCTTTTCCCTTCTTAATGCCCCAGGCATTTGGAAAATTTTAGAAAGGATGAATATAGCACATGTAATCGATCCTATATCTGAAGCATATGGGACACGATTCATGATGTCTCACATAAAGACTAAACCAGTCTTTTGCTATAATATTTCCATTTCTATTTGCCAAGTTCTCATAATTCAGATTATGAAAAGCGATGTCGTAATCATAATCGAATTTTAGAACACAGATAATGAACCCATATATAGAATTTCCTTATGTTGAGCCATTCCAACATGAAATTCACATATATTCTTGACTAAATACGATTAAGACCTCAATCTAAGATTTTAGATTTGAGATAAAGTATAATTTCCTCTCTCTTAATTATAGCAAAACAACTTTTTCCCAATTGAGACCTTTTTTTTTCTATAATTAACATTGCTAAATTGCAACCTTTATCATAATTATCTTTCTCCCACTAACATGATGATTAATAGCATAACACTTATGCTCCCACTAGCTTTGACATGTACCCAGAAATCAACTGGACTTCTAGAAATCAATACTTTATTGACTTTCTTACCAAAGTTCAGATTTCTGATACTAGATTGCCTTGATAATCCTTTATCAAAATCATACACCTCTCTTAGATAGCTCACAAGTGTGTCTAAACAATTTCAGAACTATGAAAAGGGATGTCGTAATCATAGTCTCAATTGTTTAGACTTTTTGCCATTTCCACAATTGCTATCTACTCAAAATCTACTTAGTGAAAGAGTTTCCTTACCATCATTTTCATGAATCGAAGAGAAACCTTATGACACTTAGATTTTATGGTGTAAGTGTTCCTATCCATGTGAATTTGTCAAAACCATAACCACAGGACTAGGTTAGTGACAAATCCTAACTCATATGGATTGAACTTGTGCAATCTTAACTTCTTGCCACCTGGCAGCTCAAGGGCCTACCATTGCTTCCAAGTAGTTATGAAAACAATTGAGAGCATGTAGAACACAAAGGTATAGCCAACTTGACTGGAATGGGCACATAAATGTCAACACGGTAGGTTATAAACCTCTAGTTGTGTGCTAGTGATGAAATACAGGTTTTATTCTTGAAACCCTTTTCGGATCTTTTAGACTCCCACTATCTCCTTGACCTATAAAACTTTCTTGCCAAATATTCAAGAGATAGTGTGGATTCTAGTCAAGACAAACACTTAACACAATTGGTCTTAGTTGGTCTTTGTTTTATCCAAAACATCACAACTTACCAATTTCAAATGTACAAGAGTAGGATACTTTTACTCTTACATTTGACAAGTGTTATAAACCCATCTTTAAGATATGTCACTCAAGTTATAGTCTTGGAGTATGACTCTAAGAATTGTTTTGGAACGAATTATGACTCATCTTCTTGATTTAACCATTTCAACAATTCATGATTCCTCTACTTAGTCGTAAGAATGCACTAAGATTTCCTTAGAGGACTAATTGTGATATGATTTTTAAATCATTAAGATGATCACAAAACTTGATACTAAAGTACTCTCCCATCTTTTCAGATTTTAGAAACTTTTATCCTTCTGCCTAATATGATTCTTCTTATTCATTCTGTCATACATTGAAAATTTTCCAATGCTTCAGAATTATACTTAAGCTTGTAAGTATAATCATATTTACTAAAGCTTAGTAAATCATGATGAATAGTCTTATCCATCTTTTGTGGTGGACTTTGACAAGTGCACAAGAAAGTGTACTTGATCCCTTAGTCCTTCTCTTGACTCACACATCCATGTGAACAAGCAGTTAGTCTTAATTTTCCAATGCTCGAAAGTTCTCATTCATCATACTATACAACTTGCATGATTCCAAGTTTTTGTCCAACTGAAACTTGCTATCAATGGAATCATATAAGCAGCATTTTTTTCCCAAATGCCATTGTAAGGATATTTTAAAATAAATAAAATTAAAAACTTTTCTTTTATTTAAAACTTTGTGGAAAAACTAATCTTTACAATGCAAATGTATATGAAAACTTGTTGTATCTATTCCTAAGCAATCTATCATAACTCTTAAGTACCTACTCAAAATTCTGATCACCGAACCATGCAATTGAAATCCATCTTCACGATCAGAATCAGCATATACTTCCTTTAAGTTTCTTTACTTTTCTTTGATTCTTCAAACATCAACATGTGACCCAGCCACATCATGTATTAAGAATCTCCAAGTAGGAACTTAATAGAGTTAGACAATGGACTTTACCTGAAATAAAGTCAAACTTATTGACTTTACCATCCTTAGGTAAGTTTGGCAGCTTCGTAACCAAAGCCCCTTCCTTTGGCAATAGAAACATATGGACCCTTAGGTAATAGTACATGGGACTATCTCAGACTTAGCCTTTCTCTTTACCATTTGGTCAACCAAGTTGACTATGGCCCTGTCCATAATGTTTTGGAAGTTGATCTCCTAATCAAATTTGCTTTACTAGTACACTAAATCATTTCTGATTTAGCAGCACCAAGCAAATAGATAAGATCATTAAGGGTCTTGTCATAGTCTATTTCATAGGAGTCGCAAAGGAACTCACTATGTGACTTAGAAAGTGATTGAACCACTAACTTTCTCAATACTTTGACACCCAACTCTCCCGGCTTGTCAGTATGTGACTTCATATCCAAGATGTGATCACACCTAGACCTTGCCTTGCCAATAGGGCTTGAGTGACCTTGAACTTGTGGGTTAGGGAGAATAATTGGAGGAGGTGGAGGAAGTGAAGTTCCAAGATATTTGGGAAGATCATAGATGTCTGAACTAGACATCTTTTGGGAGATATTCAAGATAGTTGATTTAAAATCCTTAATATAACACCCAATATGAAATATTAAGGCTAGGACCCAACAAACTATTTTATAACTTGGAAGAGGGATGCCGTAATCCAAGCTATAGAATATTTGAAGGTAGGTGAATGACGATTCACCAATTTCCACCATGAAAAACAAAATAAATTATTAGGTTTTAATGGGTTTTTGAAACTCCTAGATCTTTGAGATTCATTGAACTTTTCAATGGCATGTTTCAATCTCGAGTGTGCCCTTCAGGTTTTGTGACTGGGATGTTGAGGATCACAAAACAAGGTGTGAAGTAACCATGCAAATTACTTAGTACCCTTAAGTGTTTACCCCTCAATCGATGTGTCGGTTAACCACACACGCTTCATCGATACTATGATAAACATTAAGTTACTTCACACCTTGTTTTGTGATGTTGAGGATCACAAAACAAGGTGTGAAGTAACCATGCAAATTACTTGGTACCCTTAAGTGTTTACCCCTCAATCGATGTGCCAGTTAACCACACACGCTTCATCGATACTATGATAAACATTAAGTTACCCTTTGCCTACCTTGTTAAATATGAGTTAGTGTGCCGGTTAACCACACACGCTCCACTAATCGACTTAAACAAAGTGCAAAGTGTAATTTCATGGATTAGCACCTTATTCACATTTTCCTATGTAACTAAGATTGGGTATTTATAAAAGGTTTAGTTACTTAGTATTTATCATTAATACTTTTAATGAAATGAGAATTATAGTCCTTGTCCTACCTGTTCGGCTAACGACCCTCCACCGGTCAAGGAAGCGGTGGGTAAGAATGGACACCCATTAAACTGCCATTTTATAGGCAGTAACCTTATACCCCCCCCCCCCCCTTATAGATCGGCTTCGTGAATGAGGCCTACTAACGGTAAGACTGACTTTACTCCTATACATAAATATAAATATTATTAACTTATAATATTATAAAGTTTAAGGGTTGAATTTTAACTTTTAAAATTCTAAGGGCTAAACATGGAATTAAAGTATTCATAAGAGAAAACTTTTCAAATTCCAAATCTTAAGGGCAAGTTTTGTAACTTTCAAAACTTTTCTATTCCATAACTTATGTGTTTAAAGTAGATTTAATTAAAAACTCTTCATGTTCCATAACTTCCGGACAAGTTATGGAAGACTTTAAACTAATAAAAGAATTAACTTTTCTTTATTTTATAACTTATGGGATTTAATTAAGGTTACACATTTTTATTACTTAATGAAGTGACTCTTGTACTTCTATAACTTGAGGACAAGTTATGGAGTCATAAAACCATTCAATGAGACAAGACACTTCATTTTTTGTAACCTTTGCCATCCTTCATGAGTTTTAAGAATCTTTAATGTGACTTTTCATGTAACTTGAGGACAAGTTACCCAAACACATTTTAGAATCAATTCTTAGATTAAAATGGATTGAAAACACATAATCAATTAACTTTTCTATTAATCTAAGCAACTCATAAGAACAAGATAATTCAAATCAAACTTTTTCATGTAATTAGTCTAAACCTTAAACTAATACAAAACATGAATCTATTGACAAAGATCTTTGAAATTGGATTAGCACGAACATTACCACATCAAAAACAAGTTTATAAGTCCAAAAACATCTTAGGGTAATTTTCCTCGTCCAATTCCAGCCAAAAAGGTCGAATATATGTTGTCTGGGGGTCCAACTCGTCGAGTGCATGAACCAACACGGCAAGTTGGATCAATTTGATAACTTTTTAGGCATGGACTCGCCAAGTCTCCTAATGGACTCGTCGAGTCTGATGCCCAAACAGCAAAAAACTTCGATTTTTAAGCAGTTTTGCAAGGATAACAAGAAAACAAGCCTAGGCTCTGATACCACTGTTGGGTTTTAAGCATTCTAACACTCCTATGGTATACATGCAACCCTATAAACCTTGGATCTATGTTTTCTCTATTATACATGCAAATAAGAACTTTCCAAGGCTTTAATCCTAACTAGCATATTATGAAGCTCTTATACTACAAAGTACTAGTTAGATGACATACCTTTAGATGTAGCTTGATGTCTTCAAGATTTAAGAGCTTAGACCCAATAGTGTGGAAGCCTCAAGTGGAATCAAAAATTACCAAAACACCTTGGAAGAATTTAGATATGGATACTTCGTTCTCTCTTGTGAAATCGGCTAGCCCTCTTAGTGTATCCACACTAGTGTCAATTTCACCAACCAAGGACATCTTTATATAGTATGGAGACTAGGGTTAAATCCATGACCTTTCATTTCATATGATCCATGGGTTAAACACTCCATGGACTATCCATGAAAGCTTAGCCCAACCTAAATGAACTTGGTCCATTCCATATATATAAGAGTCCATATTTAATTAGTTCATTTTGATCACTTAATTTAATTCTAAATTAACTCTTGATCAAAACTAATTAAATAATACGATTCCATATTAAAATATAAGAACTTATAATATATTAATATAAATCATAAATATACTGTTTTCAAAAGACTATCCATATAAATTGTGTCGGTGAAGTGCAACCCAAATGGACCATGCCGGGTCGGGTCAAGTACATACCAAATATAGTTATGGACTTAGACATTAATCCAACAATAAGCTCTTCAACTGTGCATACTCGATATCTGCAATCCATTTCTTGGCCACGATGGGGTCCTTCGCCTCATGGAAATCTGGCGCACCATTTCCCCTGAAGTCCTTGAAGGACAGTGTGCACAATCTTGACTAGTTAAACGTCATGTCGCTCTTGAACGCCCTGAGGCGATCCTCCATCAGCTCTACGGTCCCTTCCTTGATCGAACCAAAGATAACTGAGGTCGCCTCAAGGATACCTCTCGTGATCTCTGACGCGATGAACTCACGTAGCCTCTCATCCACTGGCTCAGAACCCGAACCCGAACCTGATCCTGATCCTGTTCTTGACCCCGATCCTCATGTTCCACGACGCGTAATCATCACCATTCTGAAACAACATACATAAATGTCAGGTTCATACATAATCTCGATAGATCATACACACTCTACAAGTTTCCTGGTTCCATCTTATCCCTCATTGATTCTAGTACATATCCTTTGCTTTTAGTAATACGGGCCCATACTACCTTCAATATCTATCCGTACTTTCCTCAAGGATTGCTTCGACTTCACCAAGTCCCTTTTTCTACTGCTATACTCTTGGCTAATCTCATCCTAGGCTTACCCTAGGGTAACACTCCAACCCACTCTCTGCCATCAGTCGTGTAAGAAGTTCCTGCTACCTTCACCTAACTAACTCGCGGATACCATTACATATCACTAAGACTAGATAATTCTTCGAATAATAGGTCCTACCCTACAACGGTTAGACTCAAACGAGAGCTGCGAGAGAGGGCTAGACCTAACCTTCTGAATTATTTAGTCCTCGTAATATGTAACGTAATGTATTTGTTTACTAGTTAACTGAAGATATCTAGGTGTGACAACCGTCAATTTTCGGTCAAGTCAAAGTCAACTAAAGTCAACAAGTCAAACCAGTCAACTCAATTTGCCCGTAGGTACTAGAGTTTACGTTATGTAATTTCTAAACAACTCTTTATTCTAATGAAAGATCATAAATCGAAAAGTGCGTACATCTAGATCTCCTTAACCTAAAACGGTGGTACGTGGAGAGCCAAACCGATAAAACAATGTTACATACTCATCGGGAGTATGTAAGATCCTTAAAAAAGGCTTAACGGGGTTTACGGACCTTGCATTGCGAAGCCGGACACTCAAAAAGGTCACTAATGAAACCTCTCTTAATTGTTTTCACTCCATCTCTTCTTACCAGAAATCTCTCCCAAATCTCTCTAAGTATGTGAAATCTCTCCCAAATCTCTCTTTGTATGAGAAACCTCTCCAAGAATGTCAAATCTTTCCTATATCTCTCTAAGTATGTGAAATCTCTCCCAAATCTCTCTTTGTATGAGAAACCTCTCCAAGAATGTCAAATCTCTCCCAAATCTCTCTAAGTATGTGAAATCTCTCCCAAATCTCTCTTTGTATGAGATATCTCTCCAAGAATGTCAAATCTCTCCCAAATCTCTCTAAGTATGTGAAATCTCTCCCAAATCTCTCTTTGTATGAGAAACCTCTCCAAGAATGTCAAATCTCTCCCAAATCTCTCTAAGTATGTGAAATCTCTCCCAAATCTCTCTTTGTATGAGAAACCTCTCCAAGAATGTTAAATCTCTCCCAAATCTTTCTAAGTATGTGGAATCTCTCTCAAATCTCTCTCAACTTTCTATAATCACTCGGGGCATTCCGACCCTCGAATTTGGCGAAAACAGCCCAAAAGCGGAAGTCTACGCGAAAAACGGGCTTGAGGAACCGAAACCCCTCTTAGGACCCGAAAGTCCTCTTAGGAACCGAAACCCCTCTTAGGACCCGAAAGTCCTCTTAGGAACCGAAACCCCTCTTAGGAACCGAAAGTCCCCTTAGGAACCGAACCCTCCTGATGAAGAAGGCTGCTGAACCGAACCGAACCTCACTCAAAGAACCGAACCGAACCTTCGCTTCTGACCCTTCGGACCGAGCCTTCGGACTGAGCCCCTCGCCTTCGCCTTCTTCTTCTGGTTCGCACTTCGCTTCCGGCTCAGCACCAGCAAGGGCCGAACCTCGGCCTAGGACCGAGAGGTCTCGCTGGGAATGTTTTTTCTCCCGGTTTTTGACTAAATTCGTGTTTTAGGCCCGTTTTTAATTGTTTTAACACGGGATTTTCACCCAAAACTTTATTTTAACATATAAGGACCCTTAACTATTAATTAATCATGTTTTTAAGGATAAAACCTTATCCAAAAGAGAGTGGGTGAAGTACAAAGGTAGAGTGTTGACTTTACTTATTTCTATGACACAAGCAACCACTCCCATACCCACTTCATGTCACTATTCATCACCAGCCCATCCCTAGTCACTTCATAGGTCCTTTCTTATTATTTTCAACTATTCCCACGTTTTTAGGGCTGGAACATATATCCTCTCTCCTCACACTTTAATCATTCTCTCATTTATTTTTTTACCAAGAACCACACTCCAAACTCTCTCATCTTTTTCTCTCTAATTCGATAATTTCAAGGCATACTCCAAGACTTTTCTCCTACAATTAGTAAGTATCATCATCTTTCTTATGATTATTACACATCCTCCTACTCAAAATCATAGATTGCTTACACAAACATCATCACATTCTTGTTAGATCTTCGAATCTTCAAGTGATTCTTCAAGTGTTCTTGGGTTGAACACTTCTCTTCTTCAACACTTACCTACTTAAATCACTCAAGGTGAGTTCATACCCCTACATTTTCATGTTTTCTCAAGTTTTTAGGGGGGGAATACAAGTTAAAACACCAAGAACATAACTAAACTTTTCTAACAGCCTTCATCAGAAACGTTCAACTCCATTCACGGACTGTTTTGGACGACTTAAACATTTTTGTTTTCAAAACTGTTTTAGGTGTAAGTAGTTCAAGTTCTTAGCTTTAAAATGACTACTTGCACATCTCCATACGATTTCTCTACAATTTATGGTGAATTTTACAAAACTGCCTATCATTTCAAACACCAATCCGGACCAGTCTGTGATTATGGACCTTTTCACCCAAGTTAGGGATCATTAAAAATCATGATAAAAATTATGAGTAAACTAGACACATTTTGGGAACTCTCAGAATTTATGGATTTAGTTTTCAACTTCGTATGATGTTTCTATGACTTTTCAAAAACAGTGTAGAAATGTTGAAAATTAGTTAACAGCTTATAACTTTCATAACACTTTGTATTATGTTGAGCAAAGTGTATAACGATAAGTTCTAAATATTGAATGTGTTTTCCTCGTTAGTTTATCATCATAAACTGAAACATAGTCATTCATGATAATATTATTCATTCATTTAGAACACGTATATTAAGCTATAATGAGCATAGTTTATGGATTCATAGCATTAAGGCATTTTCATAAAAGAATTCTTATACTTTACAAACGTTTTGGATAAACTATAATAGGTATAGTTTATGTATCATTTACTTCTCTAACTTATTTACCAAAGGTTTTCAGTTTAGTTCACGTAAATCTGTTAATGAATAAATTTGTGAGTCATTCCCTTCGGGTTACTTCCAAAGTAACAAAGTCAAAAAGTCCTGTAAATTGTAACTAGAGTCTCTTGTAGGGAGAACGTGATAGTTGTGTATAGATCTATATTGGGTTTGACAAACCCACACCAGAGCTGCTTGCAACAGCTAGACCGGCAGGTCTGTGGTGACAAGTATCATTTAACGGCGACGCCTGAAGAACGTCGTATTACGAGGCCGTCTATGTCAAGTATGGTTATGATAGCTCACATGTGGTATTAACAAATCATAAGATTTACGGGTTCTAACTTTAAATTAGCGAGTTATGTCTATTTAGCTCACTGAAATTACTTTAAGTATGGAAAAATACTTATACGCCTTCATATCAAAAAGGGTTTTATGTCGATTTAAAATCACTTTTTACATCAACAATTACATACTTTATTGTATACTTTTGGTCTTGGTATTTAAGACTACACATCATTCATTACGGGATTTTTCTCACATCAGAAAGGGTTTTATGCCGATTTAAAACCACTTTTATATTTTTAAGTATGACAAATAGTTGTTCATTTTCGGTCCTGGTATTTAGGACTACATAACTTTTGTAAGGAAAATATTGGATTTTTCTTGGTAACATACATCTCTTTACAAAGATCGATTTTCAAACTCTTACTGTCAAAAGCTTATGAACTCACCAACCTTTGTGTTGACACTTTTCAAAACTACTTGTATTCTCAGGAATTCAGTGAAACAGGAAATCAACCACGTTTTGAGGATGGGACGATAAATCGTCGAACAGTTCATTTTGTATCATAATGTAATTGATTTGAATCATGTAAACATATACTTTGGTGTAATTTTTTTTCAATTATATTTATGATGGTTGTATTTACTTTGAGCACTATTATACTCGTTGTTGTGATACTCTACATGAAGTCCTCCACCCCCGGACGTTTCCGCCATCCTTGGTTTGGGGGTGTGACAGATTGGTATCAGAGCATTGTTTATAGTGAACTCAGTATATCGAACCACATAAGATATACAAACTATAAATGCATTGGGACTAGAGTCTCTGATTTAATGTTTTCAAAACAACTACACTTTTAGAAATAAGTAGTTTCTTATTAAAAGTATACAGGCATGCATACATACTAAGGTCAGCATCATTCTAGAACAAAACTAAAGTAATGATTGTTGGATATCACAGGTAAGCTCGGGGGTGTATGATCAGTCTTGGGAATGGCATAGCCTGATCAACTATGCTAGTCCGAGGAGTGATTAGCACATGCCCAAGAATGGTTGTGATATGGCAACAAGTCTAAATACTTACCAACACTACCACAATGAGATCATTAGAACAGAACACAAGTTTAAAATACTATAGGAGTATTTTTTGATATCACAACTTATATGAAAACTAAATAGATCCTTAATAATAGATCTATAGTCCCTAAGTGGATACCCTACGATATTATATAACTTAGAAATTATAGTCTTAGAATTTGTGGTCATTACCTTACTTCCTTTTTCTTGTTTGGATGTGGATCTAGGGCAGGATCACTTATTCAAAGGTCTATCATATCTTATTATATGTAATTAGTATAAACTATGTCATTATAGAAGTAACCAATAAGGATCACCCCTATAAGTAATTAATTATAGAGTTAGACGCCTAGTAATTATCTCTTCCACTCTTATTCTCGCAAGTACAACATAGCAAGATCCTACTTACCGGACGACCCCTACTTTCCCAATCCGAACCCAAGAAATGGTGAATGGTTATGAGGAGAATCAGAAGCGGAACCGGAGGTAATCAATCCTCCATGCATAGCAAGGGTTTCCGTGAACCGTTTCGACTACATCGAACCTATGCCCCGTTGGGCAATCGTGATCGAGGGTTGAATGTCTATAGCAATGGCAACAACCACCACGTGGAGACCAACGAGGGTGCTATGACCTCAACCACGGGGGACCGACTGACAGAGCCCTCCCAGCGAAGACCCGACAGATCGCGAACATCGGGGATTAAAGCAGGTAGACTACAACCCGAGACTCGGAAAGAGACTACTATTCGGAGACCAACTCTCTGTTTAGGACCTTATCACCACTCAGGCAGAGGTAAGAGAGTAACGGGGTAGACACATAACATTCAAGGAGAGGAGGATTGCAGCCAAGCATCGATTTGCAAGGTGCATCGACTGTGCCTCATGCGTCGCAGGGGACAGATCGTCGTAAGTAGAGTTCATACCTCTCACAAGATCTTGTAAATTAGATTCGTGAGTATGCGTTGGTGCTACTCTATTCTAGGCATAAGCACGACACTAGGATTTAAGCGGTCATACTAAACGAGGGATCTAGTTGATATCAAAACTTTTCCATGCACAGATGTGAGGTAAACCTACATCTAGGTCAAAAAATTTCACCAAAACCCAAATTACTACAGTCATATTAACAAGATGGGCTTAGGACATACCTAACAGACTCGAAGGACTACTTAGCCTTAATTATATAACTAAGCATACATCAATTGGTCATAATAAGGACCTAGCTTGGGTCAAGTATAAGGGTTCACTTGGATACAAAACTACTAAAAATTCATGGGTTTACCATATAAAGACTCCCGTTATGAATTGTTTTCAGAACGCCCTTAACGACCAAATGACGTTACAAATCGATATAAGATAAAACTTAGTTAGAAACTCGCGACGTATAGCCATTCTAAAAACTCATTATCATCTCACCCTTAAACATTTTGTTGAGAAGTTCCTTCTTCATAGACTTATGGGTACGATCATACCAACACTAATACACCGGGTCCCATCAAAACTCCTCAACCAAGCATGTTTGGACACACATGATTCTAAGATGAGTAAAGCTTAACACCCGTATGAAACCTACTCCTACCCACTGCTGTAACTCCATTTCAAGAATGTTAGCGGAAACACTAGGAATAGTACAGTAATGTGCAAAAACTTATATGCGTAAATATAAATCGTAAGGATGCACTTAAGATAATCATTTCCACTAACGAAGACATTTTTCATTGTGAAACAGAGCTATGTCTTCACCAAGAGGCAACCAACCAACTAGTAAGGTGCCAACTCTGCAGATAGACGCTGCTACTTTTCAGGCTGCAGTCACGGCAGCCGTGACAGCCGTCATGGCGCAATTTGACGCTAACAACGCCAGCAGGAGTGGAAGCAGTACTGACAATACAGATTGTGGTAACAATCAGGAGCACCAACAGGTGCCTGCCAGCGAAAATACCTCGGGCCACAAATCTACGAGCAAGAAGAGAAAGTTTTGGAACATGAAAGAGCGCCACCAATCTCAAAGATCCACTAAAAGACAACAACCTATTGCCACCCCCACCATTACAACAGCAGTCACGACACATGCCTCGACACTAGCCACAGGGTCTGCCACCCATATGTCGGCTAGACCATATGAGGGATCACTCCCAAAGTGTGGCAAGTGTGGTTTCCATCACCATGGGGCTTGCCGAGAAATGCACTGTAAAAACTGCAACAGGAAAGGGCACACCGCCCGTTTCTGTAGGACCCCGACTCAGTACATCACTTCAACACCCATTACCAAAGTAATTCCAGTGTGCTTCCTATGTGGCGAAGTGGGACACTTCAAGAGAAATTGTCCAACTGAGAAGAATGACGGGGAAACCGGAGGAGTATAGCAAACGAACCAGAAAAGGTAATAGGGAACCATATTAGGACTTTTGTAATGTTCCAATGACAAAAACGTTTAAGTACCATATATTTGTAATGAATTTGGTATGCTTGATAAAGTCACCGTCTTCCTAAAAGTAGTTAAAATAATCTCTCGTTCAATTCAAACCAAATACATTCATATATGATCTTAGGATCATTACCTGTAAGATGTGATGACTTTGTACATACATCGGGGTTAATTATAATCAAAATACTGAAGTCTTGAAACAAGTAATTCCATCCTGACTCCTATTTCGTGTCTAGTAGTAAGAATTGAGTGGGGCCACCCACTCGAGAATTTCACTAATATCAACTTACATACGACGTTCATATACCGCTCGATCGTAGGGAGACCTGTCAAGGATCACGATGTCAAGTATCATTACTGATTATCGAAACACACCCACTACCAGTGCTAGACACTATGGTGTGAATCATCTACAGTAACGATCACCCTAAAAAGAAACACAAGATACTCTATCACTCTAGTGATCTCTTCTTGCGAATACAGCTTAACTCATTTTATCTAAAAAGATATTGCTGTCATCATCCAATTTTCATTGATATAGCCCTCATCTTCCCGATTTAACGTCTACAAAAGGATCCTTCACCTAACCCCTCGAACATCGAAACCTTCGTCTCTCATAAACATCAAGCACGGACCTCCGGATAATCTCTAGCTGTGGAACCCCAAAAACACGCACCAGAGGAGTGTTACACTTCCCGAAACCTTATCACAAGTATTTACAGGAGACCTTTGGGAATGTCGCATTTAGCAGACAAGGTTCAAGCACAGAAGCTTGGGACGGATATGGTACGAGTCCTGCTAAGAGCTTTGGGCCAAGATTGCCCAGAGGGACGAGTAAATGTCCTACCATCTAAGAAGGTCTAGTCGTGTAAACCAAACCCACATGTTTCCTACCGAGCTACAAAAACTATCAGGTCCAAACCTGTCGAACTACTCAAAAATGAAATTGAAGAACCAAGCTTCTCACCTTGGAAAACTCTGGTCTTATTCTTCAAATAGAAAGCAAATTGCTCATAGTTCCATCGACTTCAGAGGCCCCGACAATATCTCCAGTAGAAACCTTTACTATCTGCCTCGCATAAACGAATAGGCCGACCAACTACAAGGAACGAGGTACCCTTCAGGAATTGGACCTGAGATCTGAATATCACCAGTCACGAGTATTGGAAAAGGATGTCCGAGGACAACCCTTCAAATCCGATGCGGACACTGCAAGTCCGTAGTGATACCCCTCGGATAGGACCAACCCGCTCGCAGTATTCATAGGATATGCCATTCTTACTAGGATCCGTTAGTCATTGTCATTGTAAATGACTTGCTTATCTACCCTCGTAGTAAGAAGGAAACCAAGGAGAGCAGCAACAACAAACCGCGAAAGCAATACGATCAGAGAAGCTTTACCTGAAGTTCTCTAAGATACGAGTTTTGGAATTGAGGAGTCAATTTCCTAAGATACATCATTATCAATGTGGAAATCCTTAAGGACTCTTTCAATTGATCAAAACCGTTGAGAAACAGTCAGCACCAAAGGCGTCAGCAGGAATACACCAAAATTCCGGGTATCGCTGACCTACCGTCTTAGCTCCTTTGGAACTTCTCGTAAATTACAGAACCCCCCTTACGACTTTAACCCTGAAGGGAGCAACCCTTGGCTGGGAAGAGAAGCAAAAGGAAGAAACCTTTAGAATTCCAGAATAAGAGACCAAATTCCTCTGGAAACCTCACTATGGGCAGGCTTAGTACGCTTCGGAAAGCGTGGAAAGCAAAAAAAAAAAAACCCCAGATAATTATGCCTTTCCAGATTCTTGTGAGAATCAGCCCTGTAATCGCAACTTCAACCTACTCCCGCGAGCTTAGTAAAGTACATCCTACCCGACACATCCCGAACTTGCAGAAGTATTTATCCGACGAGACTCTTGTAATCCCCCTCGACAAGATCGAGTTCCACAAGAGCCTCATCTTCGTGAAAGAACCATAGTGACCATGGACCGAGAGGTTAAGCGAACGCAGCAACGCCGCTTCCCATTAGTGGAAGTTCGCTGGAATACTAACCAAGGACCTGGAGTCACGTGGGAGCGCGAGAACCAGTCGATTAGGAAGTATCCTCACTTTGTGGTTTGATTATTCGTGCCTACTCCTTGCCTAAATTCAAATTTCGGGACGAAATTCCCTCTAACGGGGGGATGATGTGACAACCGTCAATTTTCGGTCAAGTCAAAGTCAACTAAAGTCAACAAGTCAAACCAGTCAACTCAATTTGCCCGTAGGTACTAGAGTTTACGTTATGTAATTTCTAAACAACTCTCTATTCTAATGAGAGATCATAAATCGAAAAGTGCGTACGTCTAGATCTCCTTAACCTAAAACGGTGGTACGTGGAGAGCCAAACCGATAAAATAATGTTACATACTCATCGGGAGTATGCAAGATCCTTAAACAAGGCTTAACGGGGTTTACGGACCTTGCATTGCGAAGCCGGACACTCAAAAATGTCACCAATGAAACCTCTCTCAATCGTTTTCACTCCATCTCTTCTTACCAGAAATCTCTCCCAAATCTCTCTAAGTATGTGAAATCTCTCCCAAATCTCTCTTTGTATGAGAAACCTCTCCAAGAATGTCAAATCTCTCCCAAATCTCTCTAAGTATGTGAAATCTCTCCCAAATCTCTCTTTGTATGAGAAACCTCTCCAAGAATGTCAAATCTCTCCCAAATCTCTCTAAGTATGTGAAATCTCTCCCAAATCTCTCTTTGTATGAGAAATCTCTCCAAGAATGTCAAATCTCTCCCAAATCTCTCTAAGTATGTGAAATCTCTCCCAAATCTCTCTTTGTATGAGAAACCTCTCCAAGAATGTCAAATCTCTCCCAAATCTCTCTTTGTATGAGAAACCTCTCCAAGAATGTCAAATCTCTCCCAAATCTCTCTAAGTATGTGAAATCTCTCCCAAATCTCTCTTTGTATGAGAAACCTCTCCAAGAATGTCAAATCTCTCCCAAATCTCTCTAAGTATGTGGAATCTCTCTCAAATCTCTCTCAAAATCTCTCTCAACTTTCTATAATCACTCGGGGCATTCCGACCCTCGAATTTGGCGAAAACAGCCCAAAAGCGGAAGTCTACGCGAAAAACGGGCTTGAGGAACCGAAACGCCTCTTAGGACCCGAAAGTCCTCTTAGGAACCGAAACCCCTCTTAGGACCCGAAAGTCCACTTAGGAACCGAAACCCCTCTTAGGAACCGAAAGTCCCCTTAGGAACCGAACCCTCCTGATGAAGAAGGCTGCTGAACCGAACCGAACCTCACTCAAAGAACCGAACCGAACCTTCGCTTCTGACCCTTCGGACCGAGCCTTCGGACTGAGCCCCTCGCCTTCGCCTTCTTCTTCTGGTTCGCACTTCGCTTCCGGCTCAGCACCAGCAAGGGCCGAACCTCGGCCTAGGGACCGAACCTCGGCCTAGGACCGAGAGGTCTCGCTAGGAATGTTTTTTCTCCCGGTTTTTGACTAAATTCGTGTTTTAGGCCCGTTTTTAATTGTTTTAACACGGGATTTTCACCCAAAACTTTATTTTAACATATAAGGACCCTTAACTATTAATTAATCATGTTTTTAAGGATAAAACCTTATCCAAAAGAGAGTGGGTGAAGTACAAAGGTAGAGTGTTGACTTTACTTATTTCTATGACACAAGCAACCACTCCCATACCCACTTCATGTCACTATTCATCACCAGCCCATCCCTAGTCACTTCATAGGTCCTTTCTCATTATTTTCAACTATTCCCACGTTCTTAGGGCTGGAACATATATCCTCTCTCCTCACACTTTAATCATTCTCTCATTTATTTTTTTACCAAGAACCACACTCCAAACTCTCTCATCTTTTTCTCTCTAATTCGATAATTTCAAGGCATACTCCAAGACTTTTCTCCTACAATTAGTAAGTATCATCATCTTTCTTATGATTATTACACATCCTCCTACTCAAAATCATAGATTGCTTACACAAACATCATCACATTCTTGTTAGATCTTCGAATCTTCAAGTGATTCTTCAAGTGTTCTTGGGTTGAACACTTCTCTTCTTCAACACTTACCTACTGAAATCACTCAAGGTGAGTTCATACCCCTACATTTTCATGTTTTCTCAAGTTTTTAGGGGGGGGGAATACAAGTTAAAACACCAAGAACATAACTAAACTTTTCTAACAGCCTTCATCAGAAACGTTCAACTCCATTCACGGACTGTTTTGGACGACTTAAACATTTTTGTTTTCAAAACTGTTTTAGGTGTAAGTAGTTCAAGTTCTTAGCTTTAAAATGACTACTTGCACATCTCCATACGATTTCTCTACAATTTATGGTGAATTTTACAAAACTGCCTATCATTTCAAACACCAATCCGGACCAGTCTGTGATTATGGACCTTTTCACCCAAGTTAGGGATCATTAAAAATCATGATAAAAATTATGAGTAAACTAGACACATTTTGGGAACTCTCAGAATTTATGGATTTAGTTTTCAACTTCGTATGATGTTTCTATGACTTTTCAAAAACAGTGTAGAAATGTTGAAAATTAGTTAACAGCTTATAACTTTCATAACACTTTGTATTATGTTGAGCAAAGTGTATAACGATAAGTTCTAAATATTGAATGTGTTTTCCTCGTTAGTTTATCATCATAAACTGAAACATAGTCATTCATGATAATATTATTCATTCATTTAGAACACGTATATTAAGCTATAATGAGCATAGTTTATGGATTCATAGCATTAAGGCATTTTCATAAAAGAATTCTTATACTTTACAAACGTTTTGGATAAACTATAATAGGTATAGTTTATGTATCATTTACTTCTCAAACTTATTTACCAAAGGTTTTCAGTTTAGTTCACGTAAATCTGTTAATGAATAAATTTGTGTCATTCCCTTCGGGTTACTTCCAAAGTAACAAAGTCAAAAAGTCCTGTAAATTGTAACCAGAGTCTCTTGTAGGGAGAACGTGATAGTTGTGTATAGATCTATATTGGGTTTGACAAACCCACACCAGAGCTGCTTGCAACAGCTAGACCGGCAGGTCTGTGGTGACAAGTATCATTTAACGGCGACGCCTGAAGAACGTCGTATTACGAGGCCGTCTATGTCAAGTATGGTTATGATAGCTCACATGTGGTATTAACAAATCATAAGATTTACGGGTTCTAACTTTAAATTAGGGAGTTATGTCTATTTAGCTCACTGAAATTACTTTAAGTATGGAAAAATACTTATACGCCTTCATATCAAAAAGGGTTTTATGTCGATTTAAAATCACTTTTTACATCAACAATTACATACTTTATTGTATACTTTTGGTCTTGGTATTTAAGACTACACATCATTCATTACGGGATTTTTCTCACATCAGAAAGGGTTTTATGCCGATTTAAAACCACTTTTATATTTTTAAGTATGACAAATAGTTGTTCATTTTCGGTCCTGGTATTTAGGACTACATAACTTTTGTAAGGAAAATATTGGAGTTTTCTTGGTAACATACATCTCTTTACAAAGATCGATTTTCAAACTCTTACTGTCAAAAGCTTATGAACTCACCAACCTTTGTGTTGACACTTTTCAAAACTACTTGGATTCTCAGGAATTCAGTGAAACAGGAAATCAACCACGTTTTGAGGATGGGACGATAAATCGTCGAACAGTTCATTTTGTATCATAATGTAATTGATTTGAATCATGTAAACATATACTTTGGTGTAATTTTTTTTCAATTATATTTATGATGGTTGTATTTACTTTGAGCACTATTATACTCGTTGTTGTGATACTCTACATGAAGTCCTCCACCCCCGGACGTTTCCGCCATCCTTGGTTTGGGGGTGTGACACAAGGACACTTATTAGCACCAAGCAAGCAACATCTAGGCATTAAGTAACCCAAACCGATCATATCCTATCTAGGCTATCATGCCACTCAATAAGCATATACAAAAGGCATAATAGGCATCTCTCAAGATCCTTAGCCTTATTCTAGCATGCAGTTCTCATATACAAATAGCAGGCATAAAAAGTCATCATTCCTAGATCCTTAGCCCTAACCTAGCATGCAGTTCTCATAACCATATCATAATATAACATAACATAAATGTATGGGTATCTTGGGGAAACTTACTTGAGCTCGGCCGGTCGCACGCATCACACACCTTGTTCTTTCTCAAAACCATTTCACTTTAACTTTTAGAAAACCATTTTTCTTGTAAAAATCTTTCAAACCCTCGATTTGAGTCCAGACACCGCCGAAGGTGTGTCCGAATCCCTCAAACCAAGGCTTTGATACCAACTTGTAACATCCCAATTTTCAAGGCCAAAAAGTTCGTTTTTAATTAAATAACTATAAAATCATTTGCTAAAAAAATTTCGACATCATATCAATGCATAAAACCATAAGAAACATGCCTCAAAATCATAACATCGAACAGTAATAAAATCAGAGTACAATCCCATGAATCTCAGAATGCGGAATCCTGTGTGTGTGATGCGTTGATACCGCTCCGACTCCTTCCCCTTTGACGAAGAGGTACCTGAAACAAAATTGTAAATTGTAAGCACGAAGCTTAGTGAGTTCCCAAATTATACCACATAGCATACAATCACATAGCATACATACTGCCGAGCAATTCTACGATGCCCGACCTACCCTGTCCGGCTATTCTGGGGTGCCGACCTACCCTGTCAAGCAGTTATAGGGTGTTGACCTACCCATGTTAAGCAATTCTGGGGTGCTGACCTTTTCTTCGGTCCGAACAACTGAAATCCAGGGACTATTTCACCCCCTACTACTACTACCACATATATCATAACATAATCATATATTTAGGCATATTTGGGGTGCCCGACCTACCCTTCAGTTCTAACATCCGAACTTGGGGACTATTCCCCTCCTACTACCACTATCACATATAACATATCATGATAGCACATAGACATACCAGGTAGTAGCAAACCAGACAATTATCACAAAGACAATCATCTCAACTATAATCAACTACTAGTGGGCTGACCTTGGTACCGTAGACCCACTTCTACTAGAAGGTAACTCACCTCGATGTGGTGTAGTGTCTGCACTATCCTCGGTACAGAAATCAACTCGTCTCAACTCCTCAATTCCTACACAACAACCTTTCTTGATTACCATTTCATACTCATAACCCCTTATAAGTGTCAACTCAAGTCCAAGTCAAAGTCAAGGTCAAAACCCTGGTTAAAGTCAACTTTGGTCAAAGTCAACATCCAGTTTTCTCGACTCGCCGAGTTGGTCCACCAACTCCTCGAGTCCCCACTTCCACAAAATGCTAAAACCCTGACTCTACTCAACGAGTTCTCCTTCAACCAAAATATTGGGACCTTCTTCAACCGACTCGTCGAGTTCGTCCTTCAACTCGTTGAGTTTATCTTCATCTGAATGAAGGTGTCTAGTCTATGACTCGCCGAGTTCTCCTTGAACTCGTCGAATCCGTCTTCATGGGATTGGGACATAGCCTTCAACTCACCGAGTTAGTTCATACACTTGTCGAGTTAGTTCATACACTCGCCAAGTTCGATGATTTCCAGGTCCTTAATGAGCTCAGACGACTGAGTGCTCTTCTATCTTAACACCTGGTCCATTAGCAGAAAGGGTTTAATGGGAAATACGACCAGACTCGCCGAGTCCCATGAACGACTCGCTGAGTCCCTCTTTGTCCAAAAGTATACAGTCGATTTCAGTTGGTCTCAAAGCATCCAAACCAAATATCTGACCTCCTAGGGTCCATATTATACCTAAAGTTACAAACTTGGTGTCCATGCATGGGGTATTTGGCTCAAAAACCATAATGGTGGTTTATAAGATGCATAGGCCTCCCATGGCCATAAATTTGGCACCTTTATGCCATGGGAACCCTCAATGGTTCCAGATCTGAAGTAAACCTCAATGATACACACACAATCTCGAATATGGCCTTATTAAATCTTCAAAAAGGTATAAATGAGCCCTAACTAGAGATCTAAGAGTTAGAAGGTCAAGGTTGAAGCTTTTTACCTTGAATGAACCGAGAATGGAGAAAAAGCTCTCGACCTTCTTACTTCTCCTGGAATCCCCAAGCTTCTACTTCCTTTTCAAGCTACAAACCACCACAAACACACAAAAATAGCTCAAGATCACTCAAACAAGGTTAGGGTTTCGATTTAGCGTTTCTTTGAGTTGGGAGGGACGATGGAGGCTGGGTTGGGACAAGATAAGTTGTTTAAATAGGGTGCAAACCCTAAATATTAGGGTTTCATCCAGACATCCGTACTCGTGGAGTCTGTCCCCCGACTCGTCGAGTAGGTCATTAAACCCCTTGAACAAAATCGAGTCTACTCGACGCGTTGGGCCTCCAACTCGCCGAGTGCCAGAGAAAAATATAAATTTACTTTAATTTAAATACATACCAAGAACTAGGTGCTACAACCTCTTAAGTAAAGCAAGTATGGCTTGTACTCAATGGTTAGTCTAGACTCCGCCTACATATATCATAATCATCTCTAATTAACAATTTATAATAACAGCTCCGAAGATGTTAAGCTAACTCCTTTACTAATGCTCGGAAAGGGTGAAAGACCATTTTACCCCTCCATGATTTCCAATGTCCACAACTTCACCAAACCCTAAAAGTCAATGGAAGTTAACGCTCAAGTCAACAATCCACGCTGACCCAACTCGTTGAGTGCATCTATGCGACTCATCAAGTTCGTTCCGTTCTCAAAAAATGGGGAATATCCAACTCAACTTGTCGAGCTGTCTCACAAACTCGTCGAGTTTGTTCAACGTCCAAGATAACGGGGAAAGCCCTAACCAACTCGTCGAGTTGGCTAACCAACTTGTCGAGTTGGCTAACCAACTCATCGAGTTCCTTTAGTCTTTTCTCTCATTAAGATGTTATTAATCGAGACTAAATCCCCAAACTCTAGACCTAGCCTTCTAAGGCTGAAATACCACGTAAAGTTGCAAGCTTTACGTCCATTCATGACATCTAGGACTAAGTTTGCCGAAATAAAGCTCAACAAGGGGTTTAAGGCATGGAAGCTGGCCAAATGATGTTTAGATCTAAAGTCTTAGCTTCAGGGTAACCTCAAAACCAATAACAACTCAAGAAAATGCTTAAAATGGCCATAAAATCCCTAATGGAGAGATCTAACAAACAAGTGATCAAGGTAATGGATTTTTACCTCCAATTTGCTGCTACAACAGAATAGATGTCGGATACAAGGTTTCCTTCTTGTTCCAAATCGTTGACTCTTCAGTTTCCTTCAAAGAATGCACCAAAACACACACTCTTAGCCTCACTCTTTCTCACAGTGGAAGATAGCTCGATTAGGGTTTGTCTCAGGGTGATAAGGTGATGAGGGAGGCGGGATAAAGGGCGTAAGGTCCTTTAAATAGGGTGCAAAACCTAAAAATTAGGGTTTTCACACTTAGCTCCAACTCGTCGAGTTAATTCTAAAATTCACACAGCCATCTCGATTTCTACTCGACGAGTTCGGGCCTCCAACTCGTCAAGTTGCCCTGTCAAAATGAATATAAAACAAATTAAATTTATACTTGGGAGTCGGGATGTTACAATTCTCCCCCACTAGAATCAGACTTCGCGCTCGAAGTCGTTCTCCGAAAACAGCTCTGGGTACTGCTTACGCATCTCGGACTCTGGCTCCCAAGTCCACTCATATATCCTCTGATGTGGCCACTGAACCTTAACCAAGGCCACCTCCTTAATCCTCAAGACCTTCACCTTCTTATCCAAAATTCCCACTGGCTTCTCAATGTAGTTCAGGCTATAATCAACCTGAATGTCCTCTAAAGGGACCGTTGTCATGTCATCGACTACACACTTCCTCAGGTAGGATACACGAAAGGTGTTATGAATTTGGATCAACTCTGCAGGCAACTCTAACCGATAAGCTACCTTACCTACTCGAGCAATCACTCTAAAAGGACAAATATATCTGAGCCCCAACTTTCCCAGCTTCGTGAATTGGATCACCCTTTTCCATGGGGATACCTTCAAGAGGACAAAATCACCGATCTGGAACTCTAACTCAAAACGTCTCCGGTTTGTGTAACTCTCCTAATGACTCTTGGCCGTCAGCAATCTCTATCTAACCTGCTGGATTTGCTCTGTCGTCTTGAGCACTATCTCAGTGCTCCCCATCACTTTGTGCCCTACCTCTCCCCAACAGATGGGAGTCCGGTACCTCCTCCCATACAAAAGCTCAAAAGGAGGCATCACAATACTGGAATGATGGTTGTTGTTGTATGAAAACTCATCTAAGGGAAAGTAAGTGTCCTAATTCCTACCGAAATCTGTAACACATGCGCGTAACATTACCTTGAGTGTCTGAATCGTCCGCTCGCTCTGCCTGTCTGTCTGCGGGTGGTATGTGGTGCTGAAATGCATACTGGTGTCCAACTCCTCATGAAATTTCTTCTAGAACATGGAAGTAAAATGCACATCATGATTTGACACTATCGATGTTGTCAACCCATGCCGTGCCACCACCTCTCGAACATAGACCTCAACCAATTTCTCTGCATAAGAGCTCTCAATTATAGCCAGGAAGTGAGCACTCTTCGTCAAACGATCTACAATCACCCAAACCGCAAAACACCATATGCAATCCTCGGTAACTTTGTAATAAAATCGATGGAGATTTGTTCCCACTTCCATAGGGGAATCTCCAAAGGCTGCAACTGGCCATGGGGATGCTGGTGCTTTGCCTTGACCTGATGATAGGTCAAACTTCTCTTGACTACCCATGCCACATCTCTCTTCATACTAGGCCACCAATAATCATTTTTCAAGTCAAAATACATCTTGGTGACCCCAGGATGGATCGAGAATCTCGAACTATGGGCCTCCTCCATCAAAATTCGTCGAGCTCCACCCGAATACGGCACCCGTATCCGCCCACGGTAGGTCATAAGCCCCCGACTATCAGTCTCAAACTCAGAAATCTGCCCCATCAACTGCTCTATATTATGGTTCTCTGGTCTCATGGCCACCCCTTGGGCCTCTCGGATAGGAGCACTCACTGCTCTATAACTTAGAGCATCAACAACCATATTAGCTTTGCCCGGATGATACAAGGTCTCACAATCATAGTCTTTCACTACATCCAACCACCTCCTCTGTCTCATATTCTGGTTGGGCTGATCCATAAGGTATTGCAGGCTCTTTTCGTCTGTGTATATGGTACATCATACACCATAAAGATAGTGGCTCTAAATCTTGAGGGCGAATACCACCGCCCCCAACTCCAAATCATGGGTGGGAGACCTTGTCTCGTGATGCTTTAACTGCATTGATGCATATGCTATCACGTGCCCCCTCTGCATCAACACGACACCCATTCCCGATATGGATGCATTAAAGTAGACTACGAACTCCTCTAATCCCTCCAGAAGGGCTAACACTGGAGCTTCGCAGAATCTCTTGCGAAGAATCTCGAATGATGCCTGCTGCTTAGGCCCCCAAGCAAAGATAACACCCTTCCTGGTCAATCTGGTGAGAGGAACAACAATTTTGGAGAAATCTCTGATAAACCTCCGATAGTAACCTACCAGACCTAGAAAACTTCTGATTTCGGATGGGGATCTCGGCACCTCACATCGCATAATTACCTCAATTTTGGCCAGGTCGACCAAAATCCCATTCTGGTTAACAAGGTGTCCCAGAAACTGGACCTCTCGTAACCAGAAATCACACTTGGAGAATTTGGCATAAAACCTCTCCATCCTCAACACCCTATGAATCTCTCGAAGATGCTCCTCGTGTTGTTCCCTAGACCTCGAATACATCAAAATGTCATCGATGAAGACGATCACCGAACGCTCGAACATGGGCCTACACACCCGTTCATGAGGTCCATGAACGATGTCGGTTCATTGGTGAGCCAAAAAGGCATCACCACAAACTTGTAATGCTCATAACGAGTCCGAAAGGCCATCTTCTGGATATCCTCCCCGCAGGTTATCAGTTTATGATACCCAAATCTCAAATCAATCATGGAAAACCAAGACACCCCCTGCAACTGATCAAACAATTCATCAATCCTCGGTAGTGGATAACGGTTCTTGATCATCAGCTTGTTCAACTCCCGGTAGCTGGTGCACATCTGGTGTGAACCATCCTTTTTCTTGACAAAAAGTATCGGTGCTCCCCATGGCGAGTTGATCAGTCTAATGAATCCCTTCCCCAACAACTCCTAGAGTTGCAAGGTTAACTTCTGCATCTCTGGCAGCACAAGGCATTAAGGTGCCTTGGCAATAGGTGCCACCCCCGGAATCAGATCGATCCGGAACTCCACCTGTCTCTCAGGAGGCAAACCCGAAAATTCATCAGGGAAAACATCCGGGAACTCACATACTACTGGAACATCGGAAATAGAAATCGGCCTCTCAATGGCAACCCACGTATCCATCACATATGCTAAAAAGCCCATTCATCCCTGCTATAGACTCTGCCTTGCCCTGGCGGTAGAGCAGAAAATTGATGCCAGTCTAGTTCCCTCACCATAAACAGTAAGTACTCCCCCACTAAGGTCTCGTATGGTCACCATCTGATGCTTGAAGTCAATCATAACTCCAAACCGACTCAACCAATCCATGCCCAATATCACACACCCATAACCCATCGCTATCGGCACCAAATCTATCGCGAACTCAACATCAAAAATCTCTAAAACACATCCCCAGAATACATCAGTGGAAGAAACCGCATGCTCATCGATTATAGAAACCCTCAGCGGTCGACTCAACGCCTCGCGTCTAACACTAATGTGGCGACTAAAGGATAAGGACACGAAAGATCGACTCACACCCGAGTCAAATAACACCAAAGCAGGCACATAATTCACAAGAAAAGTACCTATATGAAACACAGTATAAGAATAAAAAAATCTCAAAATAAAATGAATAAGGAGATATGTACCAGCATCAACGTCAGGTGTTGCGCAGACCTCCTCCACAGTCAGCTAGAATGCCCTCCCATGAGCTCTTGGAGCCTCAACCTTCCCCGGATGACCATCAGTAACGCGCAAAGTAGCATGAGCAAAAGCCTGGGCTGGTCACTACGTGATCTTAGGACACTTGGCCTTCTGGTGGCTAGTCTAGTTGTAATGAAAGTAAACCAAAAATCCCATGGGGCAGTCCTTCGCCATATGGCCGTTCTTACCACATTTGTAGCAAATACTCGCTCGGGAAGATCCCTCATGGCTCTTGCCGCACTTGCCATAAGTGTGGCCCTTCTGGCCTCCTACTCTCATATCGGCCGGCTTAGCCCGCTTTGTCGCTGGCTGCAACTGTACTGGTCTCTTGTCTCTCCCATGAGACTCTCCCTCCTCTCTAGTCTGAATCTCCAACTCAATCTCTCTCCTCCTGGCATTGGTCTGTAACCTAGCCAGTGTCTGATATGATGAGTTCGCCACGAACTCCTAAACATATCTCCACAAAATGCTCAAGTACCAGTTCACACGTGCCTGCTCCGTAGACACGTGCTCAGGGCAGAATAGCGCCCTCTCATGAAAAATCCTCATAATCTTTGTCATTGTTTCTGTCTTAATCATCTCTTAATATCTGGGTAAATCTCTTCAAATTCATTGCAGCATGGTCTGTAGGAGTAAAATCAGTCGTAACGAACTTCCACCAATCCTTCGCTCCCAAGCTAAGCTGGTTCAATGCAAACCAAACTCTCAAGTGCTCCAGGCATGAACAAGTATAGAAACATCCCTCGATTTCAGAGATCTATCTCATAGCAGAAATCGGGTCCTAGGTCCCGTTAAACTCTGGGGGCTTCGTGTTGCTGAACTCTCGAAACAACAATGAATCACACCCCTGTGGCCTCGCCGCTGCAAGGGCTATAGTGGTTGCGGCAGTAACAGCCTCTGTAACAGCAACATATCTCGTCAAAAGTCTCAATCAATATGGTCTTAATAGGCTCGAACATCTCTGGAATGGCCTTCCTGATAGCTGCGGCCACCTTCCAGCAATGATCCTGCGGATCTCCTCTTCACTAGTACCACTACCCCCAGGGTTGTTACTGGTAATCACCATAGTCTCTCTGAAACATAAACACAAAAATCATAATGGACTAGCTAAAGCGCACACTCAATTACCTACCCCTACATGCTCCTTAGCTAGATCTGCAGAAAAAGACTGGTCTCGGACCGGACCCAAAAAAAGATCGAGACCGGACCAAAAAAAGACCGGTCCTAAAAAAGACCGGACTGAAAAAAGAACGACTTGTGACCATCCGGGACCTGTCCAAAAATGATCGGACTATTTGGAGACTAGTCTTATAAAAGACAGGACTAGTTTGAGACTGGTCTGGAAAAATAGACTTATAACTAAACTTTATAAATATATAACTTTTGTGTTAATTATACAAATTTTAATCACAAACTATCTAATTTATTTTATTTTTTTCTTTTATAAAATTTAAGTTATCATTTTTAATAATTCTTAATTTATTATTTTGGTGATAATCTCATATTTATTAATGGAAAAAACTCGAAACCAAAACAAAATAATCGAAAAATATCGAAACCGAAAAAAACCCATAAATCAAACTGAAAATGCGTATGGAAAGACCGATAGACGAGACCGAAAAAGACCGGTCCAAAAAAACACCGGTCTGAAAAAAGACCGGATAGGAAAAGGACAGCATGGGACCGGTCTGAAAAAAGACCGGATAGGAAAAGGATAGCACGGAACCGGTCTAAAAAAAGATCGGACTGTTCCGAGACCGACCACAAAAAAACTGGACCGTTTTGAGACTGGCCCAAGACCGGTCTGGGACCGCAAATATGCAGGTCTATCCTTAGCATCCTAAGGTTCTTACTTGGGTCGCATACATATCCAGTGCTTTCAGAAGTATGGGCCCAATACTACCTTCCACACCAACCTAGAGTCGTCCCAAGTCCTCCTCCTAGGATCCTAATTCACAAGTACTCTATCCCTCATGGATACCAAGCTACTCTCTAAGTAGATTCCTCAAATGCACATCTAAGTATCTCTCCTAGATTACTCCTTAACTCAAAACTCTCTCTAAAAGGTTCCTGCCATGTATCCCTATTCAGCGCACACACAGAGTAAATAGCAGGGAATGTCAATCAATACCATCCCTCTAGGCTAAGGCATCATGAATCAGACTACTCTGGCTCTAATTTCCTGAAATACCCAACATGTCATCTAGTATGTAGCTGTAATATCTCATAAATATCTCATCTCATAATATAAATAAGTAAGGGTATTTTGGGAAAATCAACGTTCGGTATCTGGCTGATTGTACACACTGCTTCATCTCGTCTCCTCTTAAAACTTTTACTCGTTTATAAAATCATTTTTAGAAAAATTTCTCAAATCCTTGGTTTGAGTACAAACCTACACAAGGGTACATTTGAATCCCTCAAACCAAGGCTCTGATACCAACTTGTAACACTCTAAATTTTCAATTAAAATTTTCATTTTTAAATCCACACAAAAACACAGTTTAATATTTCTCAAAACCAAATTTATAAGTTGTTCCAAACACAAAATAATAAATTGTTTTGAGAATATCCCAGAATCCTAAAAAAACACAATCAACTAGCTGGTGTGTATAATCATGTTGGCGCCTTCCCGCGATACTGAGATGTACCTGAAACACATTTCACACAATATTGTAAGACACAAAGCTTAATGAGTTCCCCAAAATACCACACACAAATAATTAGTCTCTCATGACTAAATCTCAATAAGGACCCTCCGGTCATGTGTCTCAGTGAGGACCTTCCGGTCTCACAGCTCGGGTTGGACCCTTTAGTCCTGTATTTCAGTGAGGACCCTCTGGTCTCACAGCTCGATTTGGACCCTCTGGCCCGATCTTAATAAGGCAAAACATTAACATAAATCACAAAGATAGAATGCATAATATATCACCTAACTCAGTATAAGCACATAAGACCCTCCGGTCAATAACTCAGGCAAGACCCTCCGGTCACACAGTATTACCACTCAGGTAAGTATAGTGAGAAGACTCACCTCATAAGTAAATCAAGTATGTCTCGTACTCAACGGTCGGTCTAGACTCCACCTACATATATCATAACCATCTCTAATTAACAATTTATAATAAGAACTCCAAAGATGTTAAGCTAACTCCTTTACTAATTCTTGGAAAGGGTGAAAGACCATTTTACTCCTCCATGGTTTCCAAATTCCACAACTTGGCCAAACCCTAAAAGTCAATGGAAGTCAACGCTCAAGTCAACAGTCCATGTTGACCCAACTCATCGGGTGCATCTATGTGACTCGTCAAGTTCCTTCGATTCTTAGAAAATCTGGAAAATCCAACTCAACTCGTCTAGTTGTCTCACCAACTTGTCGAGTTTGCACGGCGTCCAAGATAACGAGGATAATCCTAACCAACTCGTCAAGTTGGCTAACCAATTCGTAAATTTTCTTTAGTGTTTTCTCTTATTCAGACACTATTAAGCAAGACTAAAGCCTCAAACTCTAGATCTAGCCTTATAAGGCTGAAATACCATGTAAAGCTGCAAGTTTTACGTCCATGCATGACATCTAGGGCTTTGCCAAAACAAAGCTCAACAAGGGGTTTAAGGCATATAAGTTGGCCAAAGCTTGATAAAGCTCGAGTCTTTAGGCCTAAAGGGCCTAATAATGTCCAGTTCTGAAATTTTAGCTTCAAGGTAAGCTAAAAACCAATAATGACTCAAGAAAATGCTAAAATAGCCATAAACTCCCTAATGGAGAGATCTAACAAACAAGTGATCGACGTAATGGCTTTTACCACCAGTTTTCTGCTACAATCGAATAGATGACGGATCTACGGTCTCCTTCTTGTTCTAAATCCTTGACTCTTCAAGTTCCATTAAACAATAAACCGAAAAAACTCTTAGCCGCACTCTCTCTCACAGTGGAAGATAGCTCGAATAGGGTTTGTCTCAGGGTGATAAGGTGATGAAGGAGGCGAGATAAAGGCTTCAAGTCCTTTAAATAGGGTGCAAACCCTGAATTAGGGTTTTCACACTAAGCACCAACTCGTCAAGTTGGGGTTCTCCAACTCGTCGAGTTGATTCTAAAATTCACGCAGTCATCTCGATCTCTACTGAACGAATTGGTTCCTCCAACTCGTCGAGTTTCACTATCAAAATAAATATAAAACAATTTAAATTTATACCTAGGAGTCGGGATGTTACAAAGATGTAAAGTTCATGGAAGAAGGACTTTATAAAGACACTCTAAGCGTTGGTTTAGACCTTGGAAAATGCCTGCAAAACTGAAGCAAGAAGTAAAGTTCATGGAAGAAGGACTTGATAAAAACACTTTAAGTATTGGTTCATGAAGTTATACGATGGGAAAAAAATTAAAAATGGATAAAACATAAAAAATTTGTGACATCCCCTATTTTCCATAATAATAATAAAAAATTTACGCTTGAAAAAATAGGACATCTTTGTTTGAGGAAAATCTCAGAATATTAAAACATTTTTTTAGTATAGATGTTATTTCATAATAATAAAACTCTAAGAATGTCATAATCAATTCACAACATAGTTACGACGTCAAGACCTAACTGTCCTAAACATTATTGTAGGTCTTCTCTTTAATCACCCAGAATCATATTCAAGTCCCCATCAGTCTTAACACCACTACATGTGATGTATATGTTGGATTAAGGTGTCTAAGCCAGTAACTAAATTGGTGCGTTCTTTTAATTAAAAGCAAAACTATTTTTAGGTTGCCCTCATGACTAGAACATGGTTACAATGAGATTTGTAGAGAGAGGATAAATTATTAGATTATTATATGATTGATAAAGTAATTGAAATTATGAGGAAATATTTTCTTAATATATTATGTGATTAACATATTGATTAAAAATAGATAATTGCTTTGTTGATTTATTATGACTTTAATAAACTTATACGAAATCAATTGTTAAATAGTTGTTTTGTTAGTTTTTATTATTAATTAATTAATATAAAATAAGTTAGGATTAATTCATTATTAATCAAAATTAATCTATAATTAATTAAAGTTCCATGGTTTGAATTGTAATTGTTCATAATTAAGCAAGGAATGAAGAATCTAGAACCCATATAGGTGGTGAACGAAATTAGTAGGGATTCTAGGGATTCCAGAAGCCTCCTGGTAGTTTATAAGGAAACGAATTGGAATGGGATTAAATTTATTATCTAATCATTCAAATCATGCTTTGTCCCTAAGTTACCTAAAATATAAATAGGACCCCAAGGCCTATGATTTTCATTCATAAGATTCCATGGAGAGTACTCTAGCCGAAAATATCCTCTGGCATACCTCCTCTTGTCTTCTAGATCTAGTTTTTGGGTATGAGCTATTAAAGGCACCATCCATTTTGTGTCAAACTTTCCAAGTCCTACACTACAAGTGGATTGAAGTTATTTGTTTACTACAACAAATCAAAAGGCATGTAACTTTATACTTACTAATTTTGAACTACACTTGGGTTATGTTAGGTTTAGTTGTTCATTGTATGTTGTTATCAAGGTTATGTCATAGATCTTTTATAGGATGCATGTACCCTATTAATTGTTAATTGTTTTCCGTATTATACAATTTTGTTTCTATAAAAACCCAACATCAGTATCGGAGATTAGGCTTGCCAAACATTGACTACACATGAGTTGCATCAAACTAAACTTGTTTTTCACAAAATACTGATATCACGACGTGACGATCTGTCTGTTACAATGTAAGATCTGATTTTCCATATTTTCGATAATTATCTTCCAAATCAAATATATGGTGTTATTTTAGGTAATTATTTTATACTGATTTCGTTAGAATCCTAATTTTGAATATCTTGTGTGATAATCCATAAAACCCTAAATATTGCGAGATATCCTTATTTTATAAATTTTTAATTACATAAATTAAATTGAATTATCTATTATAAATTTAATGGTTAATTTAATTTTATTGTAATTAAGTGATAGTTATAAACCCATTATATGTTTAAACTGATTCATTAATTATAATATAATTTTGATAATTAATATTTAAACCTTGGATTTTGAAAATATTTAAAATACACCTTATACATATATGATTAAAGGTTTAATATATTATACGTGTAATAAAAGTTAGTTAAATCATTAGTAGACCTCATTCACGAAACCATATTCTAAGGGGAGTATAAGGATAACGGCCTATAAAATGACCATTGAATAGGTGTGCAGTCTCACCCACCGCTCCCTTTTATGCTGTATGGTCTTTAGGAGAATGAGTTTGATGAAACATAACCTCTAAAAGTAGGATACTACAAAGTAACTATACATGTTTATAAATCACACTCTAGTTATCTTAGAAAGAATGTGAAATTTTATGCTAATCCATGAAAAACACTCTTTGTTTTTTATGAGTTGTTAATGGAGCGTGTGTGGTTAACCGACACACTAATTTGGGACTATAAAGGTGAATAATGAAACAGCTAATTTTTATGATTGTTGATGGAAAATGTGTGGTTAACCAACATATCAATGAGAAATTATAAATTAATTGAGGGTGTTTAAGTAGTTTTGCATGTTTATTCATATCTTAATTGTGATCCTCAGAATCCCCATCACAATTGGTAAGAGCATAATCGATATTAAACATGGAATTGATACGATTCAATAAATCTCAAAGATATAGTAATTTCATGAGATTGAAACTGGTGAGATGACTCTACCTACCTAAAATAGATTCGAATTTGATTGCTACATCCTTCTTCAAAGGTCGAATAAAAAAATATGGATCCTAGCCTTAATTTAAATTATGGAATAATAATTAAGGATTAAAATCAACTAATTTGAATTCTCTCTTCTCCCAAATTTTAGATGTCAAATCAAGACAATGATTTTCTTCCTCGTTCTTCTAGAAATGTTTTTCCTCATTCGTCTAAAGATGATCTTCCACATTTTTATAAAGGTGAAAAAGTTTTCTCTTCTTTGGAGAATGGAGGAATTGGATATCATGCTTCTTTAATTCTTCCACCTCCTCCTCCTGTGACTCTCCCAACGTCATGTTTTCCTCAAGTTTAAAGATATGAAACTACTCAGCCCTATTGACATGTAAACATGAATATCAAAATTTTTTGTGTCCATATGCTTTGAAAATGAAGTCTTACATTGACAAATTGGAAAGGATTGGTGTCATATTTCCAAAGGAGTAACCTATTGATTTGGTTACTCTTTCTCTTCCCAAGTCATATGTCAATTCATTGAGAACTTCCATATGAGGAATCTTGACGTGACCCTAATTGATTTGACCGAGACATTGATAGTTGTTGATGCATAAATGCTTAATAACACATACTAAGAGTTCCATGGACGTTGACAATGGTAACATTGGTGATCCAGAAAAGATTTCTCTTCCCAATGGAAAGGGCCATCCAAGATGAAACCGTTTGACCGTATGGTAAGGAGAAACTTGAAGTTTAGGATCATTCCATGTGCTAAACCCAAAAAGTCCATTTGTTTCTACTGCCAATTGAAGGGACATTGGTTGCGAAGCTGACAAAAATACTTGAAAGATCTAAAAGACTAGGAAGTTAGTTTGTGTGACTCTACTTCAGGTACATCCATTATCTAACTCCATAAATTCAAATTCTTAGAATCTTAATAGATGATGTGATGATCAGACTTTGATGGAATTGTAGGATCTAAAAGAATGAAGGAAGATTAAGACAAGTAAGCTAAATCTAATCGTGGGAAATAGATTTTGGTCACATGGTTCGCTAGTCAGAATTTGGAGCTACTACTAAGGAGTTAGTATAGTTTTTAATAGATTGATATGACTCTCAGAGATGTATAGAAATATAGTTTTTCTTTTTATAAATTGTAAGGAAAAGTTCTAATTTTCTTTTTAGCAATAAAATTGAAGTTTTGGTTAATGTGGTTGTCTTATCTTATATTTGCTTGCAATGGCATTAATGAAAATTTTTAGTTGTGTTTCTAATAATAGCAATATTAATTGCGGATTTTATTGTCATAATATCACATGCGTTATTTTCATATTCGACCATGTGAAAAGAAATCTCATCACCAACTGGATAGATACTTAGTGTTGTACAAGTCGTATTGTATAATATACGAGAATCTTGTTCCTAGGAAACTTATGAATTAATTCATTGTTCACACGCTTATATGAGGCAAGTGAAGGAGTAATGGATCCGATACATGATAATATGGACTATTTAGATCCACCACAAGGGACGATAACGTTGTGCATTATAATTTATTGATGTTTTAGAAAATATGATTATGTTTATAAGATTAAGCATCGTTTTAATAGTTTTTGAAAAGCTTCAAAGAGTACCAGAACAAATAGAATAATCTATTATGTAGAAAGATGAAAGATTCTCCGGTCTGAAAATAAAGGAGAGTACTTTAGTATCATGTTTTATGATCATCTTAATAATTGTGGAATTGTATCACAATTAGTCCTCCAAGAACATCTTAGTGCGATTGTATGACTAAGAAGAGAAATCTAACATTGTTGGAAATGGTTCGATTATAAGATGAGTCATATTTTGTTCCAATCAAGTTTTAGATCCAGGCTATAATAAATATATATCGTATCTTGAAACTCTTATTTCAAACTAAGAAGGTTGAAAACACCTCAAAATATGTGGAGTAAAATGTTCTCTTACTCTAGCATATATAGAATTGGAGTTTTGATGTTTTCGTTAAACAATGAACAAAAGATAAACCGAGACCTATTCTATGAAGTATTTTATTTTTAAAAATCCACACGAACTTTTAAATATTTGTTTTATCTCATCAATGTATGTTCATTGAAATAAAAACTCATATGTCTAGAAGTCAATGGGAGTGGTATTGATCTTGAGAGTTTCAAGAGTCGATCGACAATAAATTTTTTTACTTATCACTAGCACGTGATCTGAGGTTGATAAACTTTCATGTTTAATTGATACACTCTTATTTCTATGCACTTCTAGTTGATTTGGAAATATTTGTAGGTTCTATGTCTTCATTTAACTGCAAAAGAAAAAGCACGTTGGTGAGTGAAAGTACATTTGTCAATGTGGATGATCTTCTAACAACCTGGAAGTACTGGTGGACCCTTGAGCTGCCAGAAGGCAAGAATTTAAAAATAGAAAGGCTCAGTCCATGAAGGGAAATTGAATTTGATTTTGGTCTGTCATAAACCTTGTCTTATGACTATAGGTTGGAAATGATATATATTCACATGGATGGGACGTATGCACCATAAAATCTAAGTGGCAAAGGTTTCGCTCTAATTCATGAAAATGATTGTGAGAAAATACTTTCGATAATATATTTTGAAGATCTGATCTATATGGATATTGGTTGTGTAAATTGCGTTCTCAAATTAAAAATATGATTACAGCATCCATCTTCATATTTTGAATTGTGAGGAATGACAAGGAATTGTTTGAACTTTCGAGGGATATATCTATCTGTATTGAAAGGGTTTAAACATACACATGCACATTATCTGACAAAGGTGTATAAGCTTAAGAACTCTAGTTGGAGACTTATCGAAGCAATGCATAATAGAAACATGCACTTCCTTAACAAAGTCAAAGGATATTGATTACTAGAAGTCCAATTGATTTCTGGGTACATGTCAAAGCTAGTGGGACAATAATTGTTATGCTTGTTTTGCATGTTGACAATATTGTTCGTAGGGAACAACGTCTCTATTTTTGAAAGTTGCAAAGTTCGGATGGAACGACCCACTTTTTAAGTCCAAAAATTTCATTTTTAATTTAACACTTTGCAAAACATTTGTAAATAAAACAACATTCGATCATAACATTTCTTAAAACATATTTCGTATCTGAAAACCAAACATGAAATCAACCATAATGTCAGAGTACAAATCCCAGAATAAGCTCAAGGTGCGGAAAACAAAATGTGTGTATGATGTGCCGCTACCACGACAGCTCCTTCCCCTTTGATGAAGAGGTAACTGAAACGAAAACTATACACTGTAAGCACGAATCTTAGTAAGTTCCCCCATCGTACCACATACCATACCATCACATAGCGTACATACTGTCGGACAATTCTGGGGTGCCCGACCTACCCGGTACTGCCATTCTGGGGTGCCGACCTACCCGTACGGCCATTATGGGGTGCCGACCTACCCGTGTCAAGCCATTCTGGGGTGCTGACCTACCCATGTCAAGCCGTTCTGGGGTGCTGATCTAGCCGTCGGTCCTAACAACCGACTCTCGAGGACTATTCCACCCCCTACTGCTACTATCACATATATCATGACATAAACATATTATCAGACATATCCAGGGTGTCCGAACGACCCTTCGGTCCTAACAACCGAACATGGGAACTATTCCTCTCCTACTATCGCTATCACATATAACATATCATGCCAGCAAATAAACATATAATCACATACTGTCAGACATATCTGGGGTGCCTGAACTACCCTTCGGTCCTAACAACCGAACTCTACTACTATCGCACATAACATCTCATGCCAGCATACAACATATCAGGTAGTAGCAAACTTAGATGATATCACAAAGACAGTCATCTAACATACAACTCCTACTGGTGGGCCGGCATTATGGCCATAGACCCACCGCTACTGGAAGGTAACTCACCTCGTAGTAGCTACGGATCTGTGTGGGAATCCTCTAACTGATGCCGCTGCTGCTCCAGAAATCCTCTGGCTATAATTCCCACAAAACACTTAGTCATACACAGCTAACTGTCCTTAGGGTAAAATGACCATTTTACCCCTACCAAGTCAAAGTCAAAGTCAAAGTCAACTTCCAGTTGACCTGACTCGCCGAGTTGGCTCACCAACTCGCCGAGTCCCTATCCTTCCATTTGTCCTTATACATGTCTCAACTCGTCGAGTTAGGCGATGACTCGACGAGTTTTCCTTCTAATTGAACATTGACTGAATCTTCATCCGACTCGCCGAGTTGTATGAACAACTCGTCGAGTACATCTTCAACTGATACACAGGTCCTGTCCTTGACTCGCTGAGTTGTATGAACAACTCATCAAGTTCATCTTCATCTTAAGAAGATTTCCTTGGACTCGCCGAGTCTGCTCATGCACTCGCCGAGTCCGCTCATGCACTCGCCGAGTCCCATGAATTTCCCGAACATTGGCTTAGTCCAGAACGTTGGGTCACTCCTCTGGACTCCCTAAAACTTTTCCATACTCAACTGGGTCCTTTTGACCCACAACTGACATGGGACAAAACCTTGGACTCGCCGAGTCCAAGAATGCACTCGTCGAGTTGATCACATCCTCTCACTAAATCTTCGATTTCAGACTTACAACCTGTTGGATAAGGTGTCTAATTCCATAACTATTTCTGTTCAGTACTTGACCCGACCCGGCATGGTCCATTTGGGTTGCATGGCACCATGCAATTGAATAGACTAAATGAGAGAAACAACACTTGGAGTTTATTAATATATTATAAGTTCTAATATATTAATAATATTATTTAATTAGTTTGATCAAGAATTAATTTAGAATTAATTAAGTGATCAAAAGATAACTAATTAAACATATGGTTTGATTATGTAAATCATTCATATCTTGTATAGTGGGCTAAGAGGCTCCATGGATTATCAAGTTGGGTTCCACCCATAGGATGCTCCATGGATGCTCCATGGGAGTTACAAACCCATGGGTCATGGAAATGAAGAGTCATGACACATTAGGGTTTACATGGTGTAACCCTAGATGTGTCAACACTATATAAGAATCCCATTCTCCACCAAAAAAACGGCTACACATATGAAACAAGAGGGCTAGGCCGATTTCAAGAAGTGTGTATTCTCTCAAAAGTCTTTCCAAGAGCATTTGGTGTTGTGTGAAGCATTTGAGGCATCACACTTGGGGTGCTAGGCTCACAAGGTTTCAAGGAACATAAGCAACAACAAGGTAAGTTATTCTATCTTTCATTCAAGTTAAAAATTGTTCCCCATGTATGCTAGATAGGAATATAACCTTGGAATTCAACTTTGCATGATAATTAGACAAACATAGATCCAAGGTTATTAGGGTTGCATGTACACTTAGGAAGTGTTAGAATGCTCAAAACCCATCAGTGGTATCAGAGCCTAGGCTTGTTTGTTTGTTATTTGTGCTTAAAAGTTGAAAAAAGTCGAAAAACTTGCTATCTGCCTGATGAACTCGCCGAGTCCATGGGGAGACTCGCCGAGTTCACTTGTATCTTTAACCTACTCGCCGAGTAGGTTCATGCACTCGGCGAGTAGGAGCCACAGAGTGCAGATTTTCGACTTTAGTTGCTGGAAATGGACTATAAGGTGGGTATAAGGTTGTTGCCTATAAGATTAAAGTCGTCTTACCGCTAGTACGCCTCATTCACGAAGTCGGTCTATAAGGTGGGTATAAGGTTGTTGCCTATAAAATGGCAACTTAATGGGTGTCCACTCTCACCCACCACTTGCTTGACTGGTGGAGGGTCGTTAGCCGAACGGGTAGGACAAGGACTTATAAATTATCATTAAAAGTATGATGAATATTATAAAGTAACTAAATGTTTTATTAAATTCCCAATCTTAGTTACTTTAGGAAAAATGTGAATAAGGTGCTAATCCATGAAATTACACTTTACACTTTGTTTAAGTCGTTGGTGGAGCGTGTGTGGTTAACCGGCACACTAACTTGGACTTAACAAGGTAGGTAAAGGGTGACTTAAGGTTTATTATAGTATTGGTGGAGCGTGTGTGGTTTACGGGCACATCGATTAAGTGATAAACTTTAAGGGTACCAAGTGATTTGCATGGTTACTTCACACCTCGTTTTGTGATCCTCGGTATCCTAGTCACAAAACTTGGAGGGCACACTCGAGATTGAAACATGTCTTTGAAAAGTTCATTGAATCTCAAATAATCTAGGAATTTCTAAGAACCAATCAAAAACCTAATATTTAATATTTCGGTTTTCATGGTGGAAATTGGTGAATCGTCATTCACCTACCTTTCAAATATGTTATAGCTTGGATTACGGCATATCTCTTCTAAGTTATAATATATTGTGATTGGATCCTAGCCTTAATATTACATTTGGGTGTTTTATTAAGGACTCTCTTAATATCTAAACTAATCTTGTCCTCTTCCTTCAGATGTCTTCAAACAATGCTGCTTTTGGCTCTAATCCTAATGGCTCCTTTACCCTTATGAACTTGTGTGGGAAAGTCACTTTTGATGGATCCAACTTCAATGAATAGATCAGAAACATCAGGATGATTACCTGCTACGAGGACAAAGAATATGTCCTTAACAAGGAGCTTAAGGAGATTGATGAGACCACTGCAACTCCCCAGGAGATTGCTGACTTTCAGGCACATGAAAGGGATGCTACCAAGGTGGCATACATCATGATGGCCAAGATGACAGCAGAACTCCAAAAGTCCTATGAGGATTTCTACCCTTATGAAATGCACCAAGATCTGATGGAAAGATACCATCAAAGTGCACGACAAGAAAGGTATGAAATCATCTGCTCCATGATAACAACCATGATGAAGGACGGGGAATCTGTCACGAGCCACATGCAGAAAATGCAAAGGTATGTGGATCGATTGTTGAAGCTTAATGTGAACTTCCCTGAGGAGCTTGCAATAGATATCATTTAGCACTCCTTACCATCGTGCTATGATCAATTCCGCATGACATATCACATGAATAAGGAAGAGGTCACACTCAGCAAACTTCAGGGACTTCTCAAGACCGCAGAAACAGGTCTTAAGGGGAAGTCGGTTGTTAACACTCCTACTCCAAACTCTAATCCGGTTTTGGCAATCGGGAAAAGTCGAGGGAAGAATAGAAAGAGCTCTTCAAAGGGTACCAAGGCTCGGACCCTTGATGGATCTTCTTCAAGTGGAACCAAGAAAGGTTTTGTTACTCCTTCTTCTGACCCAAAAGAGGCTGAATGATTTTATTGCCATGAAAAATCACATTGGAAGCGGAACTGCCCAAAATACCAGCAAGATGTGAAGGATGGGAAAGTTAAACCCAATCATGCAGGTATTTACACTATCATTTCTAATAACTCACCCCATTCTAAATCTTGGGTCCTAGATACCGGTTGTGGTATTCACATTTGTTGTGACTTGCAGGGACTAAGAAGAAGTGAGAATGTGGAGCAAGGAAGAATAAACCTAATCATGGGGAATAGGAAAGCTTTACCTGTCACCAAGATTGGAGTTTATAATTTATCGCTAAGTAGTGGGTTTAGTTTAGATTTGAATAAGTGTTGTTATTCGCCAGAAATGGCAAGAAATATTATTTCCTTTCATGCATTGTATAAACAAGGTTTCACCTTTTCATTTGATAATGAAGTTGGTTCGATTAATGCTTTCTTTAATAATGTTCTTTATTTTAAAGCATTACCTTGTGATGGCGTGTATGAAACAGTATCTGTGGTTGATAACTTAGGAAATAATGTATTGTGTATTGATTCTGTTAATAATAACTTGGATAAAGCATCATTATGGCATTGTCGTCTTGGACATATAAGCAAGAAACACATAGGCCAACTCCAAAAGGATGGAGTCTTGGAGTCATTTGACCTAAAGTTAGATGATAGTTGTGAATCATGCTTACTTGGAAAAATGACAAAGTCACCCTTCACAGGCTCGTGTGAGAGGGGTGAAGGTTTGTTGGACCTTGTACACACGGATGTGTGTGGACCATTCAAACATGCCACAAGGGATGCTAATCGTTATTATTTGACTTTTACTGATGATTACAGTAGATATGGATATGTCTACTTGATCAAGCATAAGTCAGAGACTTTCGAAAGGTTTAAGGAATTTAAACAGGAAGTCGAGAATCAATTGGGCAGGAACATTAAGATGCTTCGATCCGATCGTGGTGGTGAGTATCTTAGTTCAGGGTTCCTTGACTATCTAAGGGAATGTGGGATAGTCTCACAATTGACACCTCCCAGGACACCACAGTTGAATGGTGTGGCTGAGATGTGTAATCGAACCTTGTTGGATATGGTTCGTTCCATGATGAGTCGAGCTTCGCTACCAATCTCGTTGTGGGGGTATGCCTTAGAGACTGCCGCCCATATCCTTAATCTAGTCCCTACAAAGAAAGTTGCCAAAACTCCTCACGAGATGTGGACTGGTAAAGTACCTAAACTAGACCACATCAAGATTTGGGGTTGCGAGGCTTTCGTGAGACGCGAGACTCATGATAAGCTCGAATCTCGAAGCGAGAGGTGTATTTTCATCGGCTACCCACAACAATCCTTTGGTTACCTCTTCTACAGACCTAGTGAAAATGTGGTCTTTGTAGCTAGGAGGGATTTCTTTAGAGAGAGAGAGAGAGTTTATAAGCCAAGGAAACAGTGGGAGGAAAGTTGATCTTGAAGAAATTCAAGAGTCAAGCGGTGAAGGAACTTCAAACCCTAGCACTCAACTTGAGGAGAAAACTCCTGTTGAGCCAATTGACAAGTCTGTACCTTTGAGGCGGTCCACAAGGGTTAGGAATGCTCCTGGGCATTACTATGGATTCCACATTACTGCAGAAGGTGATACACTTATCAGTGATGAGACACTGATAGGTCTGGATGAACCTAACAGTTACGCGGAAGCCATGGCAGGCCCTGAGTCAGCCAAGTGGAAAGAGGCAATGGACAGCAAAATACAGTCCATGTATGACAATCAAGTTTGGAACTTGGTTGAGAATGTACCAGGTCGTAAGACAGTAGGGTGCAAATGGGTCTTCAAGAAGAAGACTGGCATGGATGGTAAAGTACACACTTATAAGGCTCGACTGGTTGCAAAGGGCTTCTCTCAAATTCCTGGAGTGGACTATGATGAGACCTTTTCTCCAGTAGCCAAGATTAAGTCTATTAGGGTTCTGTTAGCCATAGCTGCATTTCATGACTATGAAATATGGCAAATGGATGTCAAAACCGCTTTCCTTAATGGAAAGTTGGCTGAAGATGTTTACATGAGTCAGCCAGAGGGTTTTGTCAGCAACGAGTACCCTAATAAAGTGTGTAAGCTTGAGAAATCCATTTATGGATTGAAGCAAGCACCTCGCAGATGGAATCTTTGCTTTGATGAAAAGGTCAAGGAATTCGGCTTTCCTAGAAGTGAAGATGAGTCTTGCGTGTATGTCAAGGCTAGTGGGAGTATAGTTAGCTTTTTGGTATTGTATGTGGATGACATACTACTCAGAGGAAATGACATCCCAACTCTGCAGGAAGTTAAGTCCTGGCTTGGGAAGTGTTTCTCTATGAAGGACCTAGGAGAAGCTGCCTATATTCTAGGGATAAGGATCTTGAGAGATCGGAGTAAAAGACTAATTGAACTTAGTCAGAGTACCTACTTGGATAAGGTGCTGAAGAGATTCAGCATGCAGGACTCCAAGAAAGGAGAGTTACCCATCCAGAGTAACGCCAGATTGAGTAAGACACAAAGCCCTAGCACTGAGGCTGAGATTGCAGAAATGAGTCGAATACCTTATGCTTCGGCTGTAGGATCGATCATGTATGCAATGACGTGTACTCGACCTGATGTAGCCTTTGCACTGAGCATGGTTAGCAGGTATCAGGGGAACCCTGGCAAGGCACACTGGACTGCGGTAAAGAATATCCTCAAGTACCTACGGAGGACTAAGGACTGGGTCCTTACCCTCGGTGGGAGTGATGACTTGAGAGTTGTAGGGTATAGTGATGCTAGCTTCCAGACTGATAGGGATAATTTCCGCTCTCAGTCGGGCTGGGTCTTTACCCTAAACGGAGGAGCAATTTCTTGGAAGAGTTCCAAGCAAGAGACAGTGGCTGATTCAACTTGTGAATCAGAGTATATTGCAGCTAGCGAGGCGGCAAAAGAGGCGATATGGCTGAAGAACTTCATTGGAGACCTTGGAGTTGTACCAGCTATTAAAGAGCCAATGGAAATTTTATGTGATAGTGAAAGCATTGTTGCCTTAGCCAAGGAACCAAGGGATCACGAGAGATCCAGACACATCGACAGAAAATACCATTTTATCAGACATCAGATAGAAGAAGGACTCCTCGTGGCAAAGAGGGTATCATCGGATGAGAACCCAGCAGATCCCCTCACAAAGGGACTGACTCGGGTTAAGCATCTCCAGCATGCTCGGAGCATTGGGCTGAAGGATGATATTAGATTTAGTAGCTAGATAACCTAGAAATTTGTAAAGTGTAATTGACATTAGATGATGAATAAAAGGTGTTTTATTTATGACTAAAGTGTTGTTATCTCTTGTTGATCGTTTACTATATTTCTTTTGCATGTTTTGACTTCCAGAATAACTTTTTTTTGGTATAACATATTATTCAAACCTCCACAGTCGGTCATATGTCGGAAGTAGGTATGAATCAAGGCTATCATGATTGGTTGCAGAGGTCTAAGGTGTTGGACAAGGCTACAACAATCATGAGTGCTCATAAGTTCTGAGCATTGGACTCAACCCACGCTCACTGGAATCACTTCATGGAATTTATCTCGAGTGATCGTGAGACGGTAATATCATATAAGTCTTCAAACCTAGAGATATGATTTGTTACTTACAAGTTCGTTATGCATTGATTGTACGAAAACGCATTGGTAACTCGATGTTATAAAACGTGCTTTTTTGTATAATTCAATGAGTGGTAGAACATGTTGGAATAGTGTCTAAGGCTGTAACTATATTGGGCAAGTACTTGACCCGGTTGTGCATGGTCCTTTTGGGTTGCCTTCACCATAGCAACTTGATAGGATGATTTAATAAGAGAGAGTAAATATTATTAATATATTATGAGAATAATATAATGAATAATATATTTGTTATTTGATTAATATAAGTCATAGAATTAATTAGAATTAATTTGGTGACTTAAAGAGATTAATTAAATAAAGGGGTATAAACTGTCAATTGTTTGATAGTTAAACTTTAGACTGTAAATCCATTAGGATATGGTTTGGACGGATTCTAAGAGCTTTAGGAAAGCTAAAATCATCCATATGCTTATCTAGGAATGGATTTGGATAGCCTTGAGAAAAGATTATCCAATTAGGGTTTAGGTTGTAACCCTTAAGGAGTCTACAAGTATAAATAGACCCCATGGCATAGGGAATTCGACACATCTCCAAAAGTAAGGAACCTCTGGTCGAATTCCTCCCCTCTCCTCTCTCCCAAATCATCGTCTTTGCTTTGGTGTTTGTAAGCCATTAGAGGAGTGACATTTGTGACTCTAGAAGCTTCAAGACCTCAAGATCAACAAGGAACTCAAAGGTATGATTCTAGATCTGTTTTAATGTTCTTATTTAACCTAATTAGTAATTAGAAGTCTTGGATTCAAAGCATGTTTATTAGAAAGCCTAGATCCAAGCATTAGGGTTTTGCATGCGCACATAGGAAAGTTCTTATGGCTAAAACCCATCAGTGGTGTCAGAGCCTAGCTTGGTTTTCTGTAAATTGTTGCTTGATTAACTAAAACAAACCTGCAAAATTCGATTTTTAGGTTTCTGAGTCACGGACTCGGCGAGTCTCAAAGTGGACTCGGCGAGTAGGCCTGACTCGGCGAGTCCCTTTGTGCACTCGGCGAGTCCAGGCGTCAGGAATGGCCAGATTCGGGATTTCTTTGTGTTTATCTTATCTTAACTTACCATAAACTAATTAGATCAATATTAATTTGTTTTTCTGATAAATATAATTATTATCTTGATCTAATCAAAGGTAATTATCAACTAATTAAATATTTAATTTCCTTATATGATAATTAATTAATTATTTTGATTATTTTGGTAATTATCTTAAAAAGAAATCTTGAATAAATCAAATATAGATAATTAGGATATTAATTGTTAATTGAAATTATTTGTTATTTGATCCTCCATGTTTTAAATGTTTAAAACTTGCCCTCAAGTTTTGAAATTTATATTTGTGATTAAAAGTTTTAATTTAGACAACTTAAATTTCAAAAACACTAGATTTTAAAAGTTTTAAAATACAACCCTATACTAATATGATATTACTAGTATAATATATATATGTATAACTAAATGCTAGTCTTACCGTTAGTAGGCCTCATTCACGAAGCCAATCTATAAGGTGGGTATAAGGTTGCGGCCTATAAAATGGCGCTTAATGGGTGTACACTCACACCCACCGCTTGCTTGATTGGTGGAGGGTCGTTAGCCGAACGGGTAGGATAGGGCAACCTCATCCTCTCATTAAAAGTATAATAAGAAATATAAAGTAACTACACATTTTTTAAAATTTCCCAATCCTAGTTACTTTAGGAAAAGTGAATTGATGCAATCCCATGAAATTGCACTTTGCACCTTGCTAAGATGTTAGTGGAGCGCGTGTGGTTTACCGGCACGCTAATTGGTTCTAAGCGAAGGTGGCAAAGGGTGATTCGTTGTTTATCATAGTTCGATGGAGCGTGTGTGGTTTACCGGCACATCGAATAGGTGATCGTTACAATGAAGGCAACTTGTGAATTTGCATGGTAATTCACACCCGCTTTGTGATCCTCGGCATCCCAGTCACAAACAAGAGGGGCATATCGAGATTTAAACATGCCATTGAATAGTTTCAATGAATCTCATCCGAACCTAGGAATTCTCAAAAACACTTAGGACTAATAGTTTAAGTTTCGTGATGGAGAATTAGTGAATCGTCATTCACTTACCTTCAATTTATTTGCATGTTAGATTACGGCATCCCTTTTCTAGTATGTAAATGTTATTGTTGGATCCTAGCCCTAATTTTCTTATTGGGTGATAATTAGGGATTCTTATTCTAATCTATCTTTGTCCTTTTCTAATTGTAGATGTCGAACGCAAACAACGCTGCTGCTAGTTCTTTCACATTGATGAGCGTTTGCCAAAAGGTCACCTTCGATGGAACGAACTTTAGCGAATGGATAAGATACATTCGCACCATTGCTCGCTATGAGGACAAAGAGTATGTCCTTGATGAGAAGCTCGAGAAAATCAACACCGAAATCGCTACTCCAGCCGAAATCACCGCCTTTGAAACTCATGAGCGAGATGCAACGAAGGTACATTGCATCATGATCGCCACCATGAACTCCGAATTCCAAAAGTCCTACGAGGACATGTACCCGTACGAGATGCACCAAGACCTATTGGAGAGGTACCACCAAAACGCGAGACAAGAGAGGTACAAGATTTTCACTAACATGATTTCCGCGAAGATGGGTCATGGAGAATCTCTTACCGTGCACTTGCAAAAGATGCAAAGGTATGTCGACCGCCTTCGCAAGTTAAATGTTGACTTCGGTGAGGACTTGGCGATCGACATGGTGCTTCACTCTTTACCTCCGATGTACAACCAATTTAGGATGACCTACCACATGAACAAAGAGGAGGTCACCCTAAGCAAACTCCAAGGTCTCTTGAGAGTCCCTGAGAGCAACTTCAAGGACAAGTCTGTTGCACCTACTCCCAATATGCCCGCTGCTCCTGTCTTGGCTATTGGTCAAGGAAAGGGAAAGAAGAGGAAAGCTTCATCGAAGAACTATCGCAAGGCGAAAGCCCGAGATGGTACCTCTTCTAGTGGGACCAAAGTTGATCCCGCTAAGCCCTATCCTAACCCGAAGGAGGCAGAGTGCCACCACTGCCACAAGATAGGACATTGGAAGAGAAGCTGCCCAGAGTACCTGCAAGCAATCAAAGAAGGAAAGATCAAGCCATCTTTCGCAGGTATATACACAATTAAATCTAACGATTCTAATCATGTTATTTCTTGGGTTCTTGATACCGGTTGTGGTTATCACATTTGTTCTAATGTGCAGGGACTAAGAAGAAGTAGGGATGTGGAGCAAGGAAGGATCAATCTAATCATGGGGAACAGAAGATCGTCGCCTGTGACCAAGATTGGAGTGTATTCCTTAGTGCTTAGGAATAGTTTAGTTTTAGATTTGAACAATTGTTGCTATTCGCCAGAAATGGCAAGAAACATCATTTCATTTCATGGTTTGTATAGACAAGGATTTAGATTTTCTTTTAATAATGAGAATGGTTCTATTTTGGCTTATCTAAATGGTGTCTTTTACTTTGAAGCTATACCATGTAATGGAATATATGAAACCATTATGATTGTTGATGACTTAGGAAATGATGTTTTAAATATTGATTCTTCCACTAGTATGGATAAATCATCCTTGTGGCATTGTCGTCTTGGACATGTCAACAAGAAACGCATAGCCCAACTCCAAAAGGATGGAGTGTTGGAGTCATTCGACCTTAGGGAAGATGACACATGCGAGTCTTGTTTGCTTGGAAAGATGACTAAGTCGCCCTTCACGAGCACTTGTGAGAGGGGCGAGGGTCTGTTGGACCTAATACATACCGATGTATGTGGACCATTTAGATCAACCACGAAGGATGGGAACCGCTTCTATGTGACTTTTACCGATGACTATAGTAGATATGGGTATATCTACTTAATCAAGCAAAAGTCAGACACCTTTGAAAAGTTCAAAGAGTTCAAGAATGAAGTGGAGAATCAATTGGGCAGGAAAATCAAGATGCTTCGATCCGATCGAGGAGGAGAGTACCTAAGTCTTGAATTCCACGATTATCTCAAGGAGTGTGGAATAGTTTCGCAATTGACGCCTCCTAGGACACCACAGTTGAATGGTGTGGCAGAAAGGCATAATCGAACCTTATTGGATATGGTTCGCTCTATGATGAGTCGTGCTTCACTACCTATCTCTTTCTGGGGGTATGCCTTAGAGACTGCCGCCCATATCCTTAACCGAGTCCCTACTAAGAAGGTTGCCAAAACACCTCACGAAATGTGGACAAGGAAAGCTCCCTCGTTGGCACATATCAAGGTTTGGGGTTGCGAGGCTTTCGTAAGACGAGATACTCACGACAAGCTTGAACCTCGATGTGAGCGATGTATTTTCATCGGCTACCCGCAGACATCCTTTGGATATCTCTTCTATAGACCGAAGGACAATGTGGTCTTCGTTGCGAGGAGAGGAGTTTTCCGAGAGCAAGAACTCATAAGCCAAGGAGACAGTGGGAGGCAAATCGAGCTTGAAGAGATTCAAGAGTCGATAGATGAAGGAACCTCTACCGCTGGCACTCAACCCGAGGAGGAAGCTCCGGTTGAACCGATTGACGAATCCTTACCTCTTAGACGTTCCGATAGAGTTAGAGTTCATCCCCAGTTTTATGGTTTTCATATTACTACCGAAGGGGACACGTATATTAGTGATGGTACACTAATAAATCTTGATGAACCTAATAGCTATAAGGAAGCCATGGCAGGCCCAGAGTCTGTAAAGTGGAAAGAGGCAATGGATAGCGAGATCCAATCCATGTATGATAACCAAGTTTGGAATTTGGTTGATTACGTGCCCGGACGTAAGACCGTTGGGTGCAAATGGATCTTCAAGAAGAAGACCGACGTGGATGGGAACGTACACACATATAAAGCGCGATTGGTCGCGAAGGGCTTTACTCAAACTCCCGGAGTTGACTATGATGAGACCTTCTCACCAGTTGCGAAGATTAAATCTATCAGAGTGATGCTAGCAATTGCCGCATTTCATGATTATGAGATTTGGCAAATGGATGTCAAGACCGCTTTCCTTAACGGAAAGTTGGCTGAGGATGTTTACATGGCTCAGCCAGAGGGGTTTGTGGATCCGAAGCATCCGAATAGAGTGTGTAAGCTTGAGAAGTCCATTTATGGACTTAAGCAAGCATCTCGCAGATGGAATCTTTGTTTCGATGAGAAAGTCAAAGAGTTTGGATTTGTACGAAGCGAAGACGAATCTTGTGTATATGTCAAAGCCAGTGGGAGTATAGTAAGCTTTCTCGTTCTATATGTCGATGACATATTACTCATAGGAAACGACATCCCGACTCTGCAAGAGGTAAAATCCTGGCTCGGGAAGTGCTTCGCTATGAAGGACCTCGGAGAGGCTTCTTACATTTTGGGAATAAGGATAGTAAGAGAAAGAAGTAAGAGACTAATTGGACTTAGTCAGAATACTTACTTAGAGAAGGTATTAAAACGTTTTGGTATGGAAAACTCAAAGAAGGGAGAACTACCGATACAAAGTAATGCCAAGTTGAGTAAGACTCAAAGTCCGAGTACCGAAGCTGAAATAGCAGAAATGAGCTGAGTACCATACGCTTCCGCAGTTGGCTCAATCATGTACGCTATGACTTGTACTCACCCTGATGTAGCCTTCGCTTTGAGCATGGTTAGCAGATATCAAGGGAATCCTGGCAAAGCACATTGGATTGCGGTGAAGAATATCCTTAAGTACCTTCGGAGGACGAAGGAATGGTTCTTAGTCCTCGTAGGAAGTGATGAATTGAAGGTGCGAGGGTATAGTGACGCCAGCTTTCAGACCGACAGGGACAACTATCGTTCGCAGTCGGGCTGGGTCTTTACCCTAAATGGAGGAGCAGTGACATGGAAGAGTTCCAAGCAGGAAACCGTAGCTGATTCAACGTGCGAATCAGAGTACATTGCAGCGAGCGAAGCGTCGAAGGAGGCAATATGGCTAAAGAACTTCATCGGTGATCTTGGAGTCGTACCTGCCATAAAGGAACCCATGGAAATTTTCTGTGATAACGAAGGAGCGGTTGCCTTGACCAAGGAACCGAGGGATCATGGTAGATCAAGACATATCGACAGAAAATATCACTTCATCAGACATCGTGTAGAAGAAGGACAACTCGTAGTTAAGAGGATATCATCAGAAGATAACCCAACAGATCCGCTTACGAAGGGACTGAGTAGGGTTAAGCACTTACAGCATGCTAGGAGTATTGGGTTGAAGGATGATATTAGCATAGATTAGATAGTGTTAGAAACGTGTAATAGATAAATGTAATTGACATTTTGATGATTAAATAAAGGAGTTTTATTTATGAGTAATGTTACTATCTTATGTTAATTGTTTAGCTATTGTTTCACTTTGCATGTTTTGACTTCCAGAATAATTGAGTTTATTAGGAATAATCGAATTGTTCAAATGATCCACAATCGTTCATATGTTGGAAGTAGATATGAATGAAGATTTTCATGAATTGGTGTGTAGAATGTCTAAATGGTGTTAGACATAGCAAAGGGTTGCTACAACGTTCATGAGTGCTTATGAACTAGTTTTGAGCATTGGAATAAACCCGCGCTTGCTGGAATCACCTTATGGAATAAGATATAAAAGGGTGATCGCAAGACGATAATATCATATAGTCTTAAAACCTAGATATATGGTTTGTTATTTGTTAATTGGTTGTACATTGATAATGTGAAAACACATCAGTAACTTGGTGTTATAAAACGCATTGTTGTGTATAGTTGGTTAATGAATAAGTAAATGCATATAAGTCGAAGTTTATCTGTAACTTTTATCTAAGAAGGTAAAAGCGATATCTCGGCCGCTCGATGATTTGATTTGACTTATGTGCCGGGCCCGGTCAGAACTGAATTGATGTGTTCGATTAAGTTCTATGTCAAATAAATCAGAGATCGAGAAACCTAAATGCTTGACTAACCATTCCATAGGATTGTCAGCATGATATCTAACAGAGGACTGTACGTTCTCTTATCTAAAGGACAAAATTGATTAGATCAGAGTTGACAGCGTCTTTGAGAGCTACGATTGCAAACCGAATTGTACTTCTTAGTTACTAGACTTATCCAAGTGGGAGACTGTTGGAATAGTGTCTAAGGCTGTAACTATATTGGGCAAGTACTTGACCCGGTTGTGCATGGTCCTTTTGGGTTGCCTTCACCATAGCAACTTGATAGGATGATTTAATAAGAGAGAGTAAATATTATTAATATATTATGAGAATAATATAATGAATAATATATTTGTTATTTGATTAATATAAGTCATAGAATTAATTAGAATTAATTTGGTGACTTAAAGAGATTAATTAAATAAAGGGGTATAAACTGTCAATTGTTTGATAGTTAAACTTTAGACTGTAAATCCATTAGGATATGGTTTGGACGGATTCTAAGAGCTTTAGGAAAGCTAAAATCGTCCATATGCTTATCTAGGAATGGATTTGGATAGCCTTGAGAAAAGATTATCCAATTAGGGTTTAGGTTGTAACCCTTAAGGAGTCTACAAGTATAAATAGACCCCATGGCATAGGGAATTCGACACATCTCCAAAAGTAAGGAACCTCTGGTCGAATTCCTCCCCTCTCCTCTCTCCCAAATCATCCTCTTTGCTTTGGTGTTTGTAAGCCATTAGAGGAGTGACATTTGTGACTCTAGAAGCTCCAAGACCTCAAGATCAACAAGGAACTCAAAGGTATGATTCTAGATCTGTTTTAATGTTCTTATTTAACCTAATTAGTAATTAGAAGTCTTGGATTCAAAGCATGTTTATTAGAAAGCCTAGATCCAAGCATTAGGGTTTTGCATGCGCACATAGGAAAGTTCTTATGGCTAAAACCCATCAGAACAAACATATGAGTCGAAGTTTATATGTTCCTGCTTGGATTAGAAGCTGATATCTGGGCCCCTCGATGATTTTGTTTTGACCTATGTACCGGGCCCGGTCAGAACTAAGTTGATGTGTTCAATTAAGTTCTTTGTCAAACAAATTGGAAATCGAGAAACAAACTGCTGGAAAATAAGTAAGACATTGTTCCATGTATTTGTCCGGCTGATATCTAGAACAGAGGATTATATGATCACTTATCTTAAATGGCGTATCAACATCTTCTCAGTTCCGAGAGACCTTGAAAGAGCTACGATTGCCGGTTGGTTCCTGAAGTCCTGGAGTTATAGTTATTAGACTTATCCAAGTAGGAGACTGTTGGATAAGGTGTCTAAGTCCATAACTATTTCTGGTCAGTACTTGACCCGACCCGGCATGGTCCATTTGGGTTGCATGGCACCATGCAATTGGATAGACTAAATGAGAGAAACAACACTTGGAGATTATTAATATATTATAAGTTCTAATATATTAATAATATTATTTAATTAGTTTGATCAAGAATTAATTTAGAATTAATTAAGTGATCAAAAGATAACTAATTAAATATATGGGTTGATTATGTAAATCATTCATATCTTGTATAGTGGGCTAAGAGGCTCCATGGATTATCAAGTTGGGTTCCACCCATAGGATGCTCCATGGATGCTCCATGGGAGTTACAAACCCATGGGTCATGGAAATGAAGAGTCGTGACACATTAGGGTTTACATGGTGTAACCCTAGATGTGTCAACACTATATAAGAATCCCATTCTCCACCAAAAAAACAGCTACACATATGAAACAAGAGGGCTAGGCCGATTTCAAGAAGTGTGTGTTCTCTCAAAAGTCTTTCCAAGAGCATTTGGTGTTGTGTGAAGCATTTGAGGCATCACACTTGGGGTGCTAGGCTCACAAGGTTTCAAGGAACATAAGCAACAACAAGGTAAGTTATTCTATCTTTCATTCAAGTTAAAAATTGTTCCCCATGTATGCTAGATAGGAATATAACCTTGGAATTCAACTTTGCATGATAATTAGACAAACATAGATCCAAGGTTATTAGGGTTGCATGTACACTTAGGAAGTGTTAGAATGCTCAAAACCCATCACAACCCTTGATCAAAAGATAGATCTACGCTTCTACAATCGATCTAGCACGTAAAGTTACAAACTTTACGTGCATGCATGGGACATTGAGCTCAAAAGACATAAAACAAGCTCTTAAGGTGCATGGGACCTTTCATGGTTGCAAAAGCCACTCAAATCTGCCTAGTGACCCCTTAAATGATGTGATCCAGAAGCTCTAACCCCCAACCATGTTTCAAGCATGGTTGACTAGCTAAAATGGCTCATAAAGCCCTAAAACTACACAAAATGGGATCTATCAAATGGAAGAGCAAGGTACATACTTTTTACCTTCAATGATCTGAAAATGGTGCACAAACTTGGATCCCTTTAGTCTTCTCTTGATCCTTCAAGCTTTTCCTTCCTTCCTTAAATCACAAGAACACCAAAATCACTTCAAATGCCTTAGATTGCTTCAATAACGGCTAGGGTTTGCTATGGGTCTTCTGGGAGAAAATGGGATGAAGGAGGCCGCTTAAGGTGTTTAAATAGGGTGCAAACCCTCGGGTTAGGGTTTTTGTCCAGACAGGGCCTACTCGCCGAGTCCGGGACCCGACTCGTCGAGTCCACTACTTAAACGCTGTGTCTCATCCCGTTTCTACTCGACGAGTTGGTCCTTCAAATCGTCGAGTCCATGGCCAAAATGCAAATTAATATAAAGAATTAATAAAAATATGTACCAAGAACCAGGTGCTACATCGGAAAATGTTTTGCTATAGTGGACATAAGTGAGATGGCACTCATACTTTATTTCAAGTCTAAAGGTTTAGATCGTATGGTTTCATAGAACTTAGTCAATGACATATACGCAGGTCATGTTTAAATGTTTTAACATAGGAGATTCCATATATATAAATATTATAGCAAGGAATTGAGAAAATTAAATCCTTGTATAGGATATAATGAGTCGAGTGCTATCATCAGATATATGATTGATCACATATGCTATAATTTTTCGAATGCCTAGAGCATTGTATGAAAAGGATTAGAATTTTTGTAACTAAGGTTGTTAAACAACCATCAAGAACATTATGAGGTTTTACCAAACATTGGTTGATTGTGGATGGTTAGAAGTATGGTATTATTTGGAAAGGACCATAGTTACACGTTTTGGATTGAGATGATTCTTGGTCATATGGAATATGGAAATGTTTCCATAATGGGATATATTTTCAAAATATACATGTAAGTTGGAACCTTTAATACAAGAGGTGTGTTCAAGGAATGTATCTTGAATTTGATGCTTCATAACCATGGAATTGTTTTTATTAACAACTTCCAATGGAACATTTTGTAATATCATCGGTTCAATCTCTATGACTTTATAGCCTTGACATCACATGACTTCAATGCATGTAAAGTTGGAATTCCACTACATCTTAGACAATTATATGATATTGGAATTATGAAATATGCATCATTGGAATAGTGTCCAATGGATCTATTCACAAAGGGAGGCATAGTATGCATGTTCATAACATACGCATGACTGATGTTATCTAATTTAAGTGGTTAGTTGGTTAACTCAAAACATTATAGAATGAATAAATTTCTAATTACTATGGTAATCATATAATGGGAATTATTTATATTTATTATGTTTGAAACTATAGTTAATTAATTAATTATTGAATTTCACTTTGCATGTTTATTTCACCGAGTAATTTTAATATTATCAAAATTACATAGTTGCTCATATTTTTGGAAATAAATAGTGATTTAAGAATGTCATGAGTTGATTGTAGATTGTAGATGGAGGTTAAGAGTTGATTGTAGATTGTTGATGGAGGTTAAGACATTGCAACTGTAATTGCAACAATATTCATGAGTATTTTGAAAACAAGAATTATAAGCATCGGATAAACCTGCGCTTAGAGATTACTTCATGGGTTTTATCATGAGAATTTCTAAGACGATAATATTATCTATTCATAAGCGGATATATATAGTTTGTAGTTTATGAATCAGTTCATTGGTTTACCCAAATGCACTTGTTACTGGGTGTTATAAAGAATAACTTCATGCATGATTTGGTTAGTAAAATGTATGACTATATAGTCAAAGTAATTTGTTCCTTTTGCCTTAACACGAAATAAAAAATATTTGGGCCCCTCGATGATTTTTTGCTGAAATGTGAAGTGTTTGGCCGAGTCCAGGCTATATTGATGTTTTCTTATAGTAGTCTGAATTCAATCGTCAAAAATCAGGAAATCAAGAAAAACGAATCTTGAACTATGAGATTGATTCTAATCCATGTCTCATGTCTATACGATATTTTATTGAACGAATGAATAGCTTATCACTTATCTTAGGGCTAATGTTTAACTTGAATCAAAGTTCGAAAGTGGCTTTGGAAAGCACTATTTATTGTTTAGCTCAAGGTCTACAATTACAATTGTAGTTACAGACTTATCCATAGGGGTGAGCAAAACCGAACCCGGAAACCGAAAAACCGACAAAACCGAACCCAAAAAACCGAAACCGAAGCATAAATCGACGGTTTGGGTTTAGAATTTTCGGTTTGGGTTTGGTAAAACCGATAGAAACCGAACCGAACCGAATTTCATATATTATATGTATTCTGTGATTTATATATGTATATATACGTAGTCATTGGGTTATAAACACAAACAGATGCGTTGCTCTAGTGGTTAACACGTTGGGTGATTGTATGAGTCAGCACAGGTTCGAAACTTGCTAGCGTCTTTTTCCTCCATTTATTTTACCAAATAGTTAGATACATCCCACATCGCCCCATTACCAAAACTTAGCCATTATTTTCTTCTATATAACTTCGCCACCCTCTTTCTTTCTATTATCCCCAACATTGATTGTGTCCCACATCGCTTGGGATACCTAAATTTCACATATCCTCACCATTATATAGTTAGTGAGTTGAGGTAAGATTAAGAAATAAGTTTGAGATTTGGTTTGAATTAAAAAACCGAAACCGAACCATGAAACCGAAGTTTAAAACCGAAAACCGATAAACCGAACCCATTGGTTTGGTTTTCGGTTTGGGTTCAAATTTTCAGAAACCGATCATCATCGGTTTGGGTTCGGTTTTAGGTCAAAACCGACCCAAACCGACCCATGCACAGGCCTACTTATCCATACGTGAGACTGTTGGATAACTAGAAATAGATAAATATTTGGTTAATTTATTATGTGATATATATATATATATATATATATATATATATATATATATATATATATATATATATATATATATATATATATAGAGAGAGAGAGAGAGAGAGAGAGAGAGAGAGAGAGAGAGAGAGAGAGAGAGAGAGAGAGAGAGAGAGAGAGAGAGAGAGAGAGAGAGAGAGAGAGAGAGAGAGAGAGAGAGAGAGAGAGAGAGAGAGAGAGAGAGAGAGAGAGAGAGTTGAAATATGGTACGGTAAGACTTGTATAAACAGAAACAAAGAGTTGTTGGCTGTAGACCTTTTAGCTTAAAAGTTGACACCTGCAACCCTACACTGTACAAAGTACCACAACTTTATGCAGGTCTCTTTCTAATCAACCAAACTAGTTCATTCCTGACCACATTCCTCTATCAATTTTTAAAAGTATTGTATAATAAATCATAAACTATCGAAATTTTTTATTTGCATACTTAAAGGATAAGAGGTTTATTTATGTTGTTTTATTAAACACTTAATAACCGTTATTGATAATGAACTTTTGTGCGATAGAAATCGTATCGATCAAAGGCAAGAAAATGGATATACACTTATAAATTTAACGCACATAAAATAGATTATATCATAAACCCACGTTTTTTTACCAAAAAAGTCACATTTTTTTCGTTAAATTTCTTTTAAACTATCTTTTTTACTCATAAAAAATAAATATATCGTTATTCATGTTTTTTACTATCTTTCCATAAAAACACATGTTGATATATAAAAAAGAAACTTTTTTTGAAAAAACCCACTTCATTTTGTTGTTTTTTCTCAATGTTTAATTTTATTTTTATTCAAAAAAATATAAATACCAAAAATCTCAATTTTTTTTTTCTATTAATAAACATCAACATCGATTAAAAAACCTCAGATCAATTTAGATTTACATTGTGAATCTAAACTTTAAATATTTCAATTTTAACACTCATAATGTAACCCATACTTACTATTTAAATTTTTTGATCATTAACAAATTAAGTGAAATTTAAATATGAACTGAAATATATTTTCATGTAGTTTTAAAATATTTTAATGTTTTAATTATTCGTAAATTAGTTTCGTGAAACCAACAAATAGTTTTTTTCAAATTGACAATCTAAACTATATATAATATAGTTTTAAGAAGCCATAATGTGAATCTCGCTGACTATTATTTATACTATGAATCTTAGCATATTCACAATGTGAGTCTGAACTGAAATTCTAATTTTTTTTAAACGTGAATATGAATTTATGTCTAAGAATACCTATAAATATAAATTTTGATATATTTATTAATTTTTTTCGATAAAAATAGTCCTTAAGTTTTCAAAAAATAAGGAAAATGAAGTGTTTTTTTTTAAAATAATATATATATATATATATATATATATATATATATATATATATATATATATATATATATATATATATATATATATATATTCATCTATCCATTTTTAAAAGTATCGTATAATAAATAATAAACTATCGAAATTTTTTATTTGCATACTTAAAGGATAAGAGATTTATTTATGCTGTTTTATTAAACACTTAAAAACCGTTATTAAAAAGGAACTTATGTGCGATAGAAATCGTATCGATCAACGGCCAAGAAAATAGATATATATTTATAAATTTTACGCATATAAAATAGATTATATCATAAACCCACATTGTTTTTACCATAAACTCACATTTTTTTCGTTAAATTTTTTTTAAACTACGCCCTTTACTCAAAATAAATAAATAAATATATCGTTATTCATGATTTTTCGCTATCTTTCCATAAAAACCCTTGTTGATATACAAAAAACAATTTTTTTTTTGAAAAAACCCACTTCATTTTGTTGTTTTTTCTCAATGTTTAATTTTATTTTTATTTAAAAAAAAATAATTATACCAAAAATCTTAATTTTTTGTACTCTATTAATCAACATCAACATCGATTAAAAAAAACTCAGATCAATTCAGATTCACACTGTGAATATAAAATTTAAATATTTCAATTTAACACTCATAATGTGAACCACACTTACTATGTAAACTTTTTGGTAAATTAGTTTTGCGAAACCAACAAATGAGTTTATTCAAATTGTTAATCTGAACTATATATAATATAGTTTTAGGAAGTCATAATGAGAATCTCACTTACTATTATTTATACTCTGAATCTGAACATATTCACAATGTGAGTCTGAACTGAAATTCTGATTTTTTTTAAACATGAATATAAATTTATGTTCTAAGAATACCAATAAATATAAATTTTGATATATTTTTTAATTTTTTTTCGATAAAAATAGACCTTAAGTTTTCAAAAAATAAAGAAAATGAAGTGGTTTTTTAAAAAAAATAATATATATATATATATATATATATATATATATATATATATATATATATATATATATATATATATATAGAAAGATGCGAAAAATCATGGACAATAGTATATTCGTTTTTTTTTCGATAAAAAAACATGGTTTAAAAAAATTAAACTAACACAAGTGAACTTTTTTATAATCCGATACATGTGTTTGCTTTGTAAAAGTCTACAACACTTTCATGTATATATATATATATATATATATATATATATATATATATATATATATATATATATATAGGTTCAAGTATTCTAACAAATTATTGTGTGGATGTAGGAATTATTGTGAGCCAATCATTTTAAAAACCTAAATAAGGGTTAAATGGTAATTTTAACCATTAATTAATTTTGATAATTAATAAATATTTAATTACCCTAAAATGTTGGATTACTTTCCTTAAATCATGTGTGCATGCTTACCACTAATCTCGAAAACCCTATTTGCCCCCAATCTCGATTCTTCGCCCCTAACTCAATCCAAGCACCGTCCTTTGGGCCGCCGGCCACCGCCACCATCATCATATCCATCATCGAACACTAACATCATTTGACCCTTCATTGTTGGTCCTCTACCACTCGCCTCTGTAACCCAACCAAAATTGTCAATCACTCCATCATCGAGAGATGATCTCGCCGATATGCTAAGCCCTAGAAGACAACAATCTCGATTATGATGCTCTATAGGCTGTAATTGACTCTGTTGTCTCCTTGTCGTCTCTGCCCTCCGCCTCCAAACCTATCAAACCTCAAAACAATAATAGTAGTCGCTTTCATTCTTCCAAAATCACATTTCCGATCATCTCGAAATTCACTTCTTCATCCCCGTCATCTAGCAACACATAACCTAGAAGTCACTCAATGGCGGAGAGAGAACTATTACAGACGGAGAGTTCCATCGACCAACGCCCAAAGAAGATCGCTAGGTTTTCTCTCTCTGAAACAACTTCTCCTCCCACTCCTCTTGTTATGGTGAAGCACGTGCAGCGCAGGCCTACCACACCATCCTTGTATTGTTCGTAGTATCAGAATCAAAGTCATGTAAATTGTTCCTCTGATTCCTTGGTGATGACACATAGCTTGTCAAGTCGATTTTCTTTAATTGATCTCTTCAAAGAATATCAGAATGTTGCTATTGCGGTAGGTACATATTATAATTACTTTCTCCCGTTTTTGGTTTGTTTTGTTAATTGCTTCACGTACATATTCAGTTGATCCATTCCTTTTATATTAGGACATAGCACCCAATAGGAGCCGAGCTTTATACCATGCTACTGCTAAAGCTTTAGCTTCTCTTCATTCTATTGATGTTGATGCTATTGATCTTGAATATTATGGGCAAACCAGTACATTGCTTCTATTGGTGAAGAAAAATCTGAAAGAAACCCTAAAGTTTTGCAACTTATTGGTTGGTTGCGTGACAATATTCCTTTTGAAGATTCTTCCGGATTGATAATCTTGTTTTCCATCCTGATGAGGTGTGTTTCTTTGAAGCTTTTAATCATTCATTTTCTATATATAATTTTTTTCATTGCGTATTACTTTTGTTAGTATTTTAAGACTTTGTAGAAATTTGGAAGTGCAGGATAGAGTGATTAGGATTCTTGATTGGGAGTTGTCCACTCTTGGAAACCAGATGTGTGATGTTGCAAATAGCTGTCTGGTAAACCTATTATTTACACTATTAGTCTATCATACATGAAGCATAAAAAACATTTATAGCCAAAAGTGAATTACCATTTTTTTCCTTCCATTATGACATTTTTACGTTAGAGATATTTCATATGAGAAAGTGAAACATAATGGAGGCTTTGAAATGACTGATGCTCCTCAAGAAGTTCCTTCTTTGGAAGAATATCTTACAAGCTATTGCTATGCTTTTGTAAGATCATTATTAAAAATGCTCACTTTTGTATGTCAAGTAATATATAATTTTTCCCAAATTGTTAATTTATAATTAAATACTAAGGAAAATGACCTCTTGCTTGATGGAAGATTTATATTGCATTTTCATTTTTCCGTGGTGCATCATTCTTGGCTGGTGTCCACATTAGATATATTATGGTATGCATGATTTATATTTATAAAAGTAGAACACTAAAAAATGCTAATTTTATATTGGAGTATTTGAAATGACTCAAGGAATCATGAATTCCATTACAGGGAAACGCATCAGGTGGACAGAACATGATGATTAATGGCTTGAAGATTAGACGATGACGTGTGGGATGCAGATGAATAATGGTCAATGGTCTTCACAAAAGAAAGAACTATTTGTCATTATATTCTGATAGAATAATCTACAATAAAATGATAGGACTATATGTAATAATATATTCCGCTAGAATATTCAGGTGGAAAAATATACATGCTTTTGTTTGTTATTAGTGAGTATTCCATTATCATAGAATATTATATAAAGCTTTTATTTTTATAAGAATGTAATGAAAATTTTTTATTCTATCTAAAAATTTGTTATTAGTCAATGTTGGCATTCTCATAGAATACCATTCAAACATAAATATGTACCCTGACATTCCTAGAAAATATGGAATTTTCCTTTTTTAAATTTGTCTCAATGGTCTAAAATACTCTTATAGTGAAATTAGATGGTATTTTTTAATTATCTTTAATTTAATAATATGTATCAATCACTTTTTTAAAATAAGTAAAATGATGGGTCCACAATCATTCATACATCCACACAATAATTAGTTAGAATATAATAACATAATAATATATATATATATATATATATATATACTAGGTGTACCACTCGTATATTATACGGGTTGATTAAAATAATTAAATATAAAAATTTAAATAATAAGTAGTTTTTAAAATAAAATTTTGAAATAAGAAATGAAAAAACATATTAATTACAATTTACTATGATATTTATTACATTCAATACTTTACATATATAATCAAAAGAAAGTATTATGTGACTTTTTAATTTTAAAAATTGAAAAAAAACCCATAATTGTCATGTAGATATCATTTATTTAAAAAATATCACAAAATGACAAGTGTTAAAACTCAAAAGAGATTGACAACTGACAAAATTGATCTTTATTTATTAGAGAGTATATGACATTTATTTTTTAATTATATTATATTATATTATAAATTTTAATTTTAGTTTTTAATATATTTACTCCTTCTATTAACCAATTTATATGATATAATAAATTTATAGTAATTACGTAGTATATAATTTTATAAAAAGTTATAAACATGACACGTGAGTTTATTTTCTGTATTTTATGTTTATAAATATAAAATAAAGATCCAATACACATGTGTACCTATTTTTTGTGTTTGTGGCATTTAATACCTTGTATTAAAGTATGATATTTATTAAAACATAACTAGTTAAATAAATAATATTATAGAACAATTTAGAAGATGCAGTTAAGTTAGTTGAATATATATATATATATATATATATATATATATATATATATATATATATATATATATATATATATATATATATATATATAGGTTTAGGGTCATTTGAGATCATTCTAATTTTGTGAGACCGTGAGACCAAATCTAAAAATAATTTGAAAATGAAAAATAAATAGAAAAATCCAAAAATTCTTTTATTAAATATTATTTTCGGAACTTGAATTAACTAAAAAAAAATAAAAAAAATCCCGTTTTTTTTGAAAAATACGTGAAATGTTCTAATAGAATATTACACTGTACATATTTTAAAAAATAATTTTAAAATGTAAAATAAATAAAAAAATTCTTCTTTTAAATATTATTTTCGGTAATTGAATTAACTAAAAAAAATAAATACAAATAAAAAAATCCTTTTTTTTTAAATACGCACACTGTACATATTCTAAAAAATAATTTTAAAATGCAAAATAAATGGAAAAATCAAAAAATTCTTTTTTTAAATATTATTTTCGAAACTTGAATTAACTAAAAAAACAAAAAAAAAATAAAAATAAATAAAAAAAATCCCGTTTTTTTTGAAAAATACGTGAAATATTTTAATAGAATATTACTAGAATATGTAAAAAAATGTATTTTTTTTTATTTTTTTGGTATTTTTTTTGGAAAATATATATTTCGAAAATAATATTAGGCTGTCTCACATGAACCTAACCCTATATATATATATATATATATATATATATATATATATATATATATATATATATATATATATATATATATATATATATATATATAAGTTCAGGTTCATTTGAGACCATTCTAATTTTGTGAGACCGTAAGACCAAATCTAAAAATAATTTTAAAATGCAAAATAAGTGGAAAAATTCAAAAATTCTATTTTTTAAATATTTTTTTCGGAGCTTGATTTAACTAAAAAAATAAAATACTAATAATAAAATAAAAAAAATCCCATTTTTTTAGAAAAATACGTAAAATAATCTAATAGAATATTACACTGTACATATTTTAAAATATAACTTTAAAATGGAAAATAAATGAAAAAATCCAAAAACTCTTTTTTTTAAATATTATTTTCGGAACTTGAATTAACTAAAAATTTTTTATAAAAATTAAAAAAAATCCGGTTTTTTTTGAAAAATACGTGAAATATTTTAATAGAATATTACACTGTACATATTCTATAAAGTAATTTTAAAATGCAAAATAAATGGAAAAATTCAAAAAAAAAATTTAAATATTATTTTCGGAACTTGAATTAACATAAATAAAAATATAAAATATAAAAAAAAATATCTCGTTTTTTTTAAATACGTGAAATATTCTAATAGAATATTACACTGTAAATATTCTAAAAAATAGTTTTAAAATGCAAAATAAATAGAAAAATCCAAAAATTCTTTTTTTAAATATTATTTTCGGAACTTGAATTAACTAAAAAAAAAATCCCGTTTTTATTGAAAAGTACGTGAAATATTCTAATAGAATATTACTAGAATATGTAAAAAATGTATTTTTTTTAGTTTTTTTTTTTAATTTTTTTTTGAAAAAATATATTTCGAAAATAATATTGGAAAAAAAAATTCAAAAAATTTCAATTATTTTGCATTTTAAAAATGTTTTTGTTTTATCTACTAAATGAGTGGTTAGGATTGCGTTTCACGGCCTCACAAAATTACGCCGTCTCAAATGAACCTAACCGTATATATATATATATATATATATATATATATATATATATATATATATATATATATATATATATATATATATATATATATATATATATATATATATATATATATATTCATTCTCATTAAATATTAAACGGCGTAAGTTTAGATATTTTATGTATAAATCATTCTCACTTTAAGGACATATCTTTTTAATAGTTTTTATAAAATATTTAAATTGTTAATTTAAATATAACGTTAAAATCTCGATTTAAATCGAAATTTCAACTGAATATTAAATTTTTTATAAATGATAGTGTTAAATGCAAAAGTTAAATTATTGTCCTATATTAACTAAAAAATCTCCTAAAATCAATTTTATAAGTATCAAGAGTTTCTCATTCAATAACTTAAAAGTAACTTAAATAACAATAGTTAAAAGTAACTGATAACAAAAATAATTAAAGGTAACATTATCTAAAAAGTTATATTTTTACTTTTAAAACATAAACAATTTTGATGTTTTAAATAAGACAAAATTGAAAAAATGGTCTTTGTGGTTTGCCGATTTCTTTGGGTAATGTCCAAAAAAAGTTTATTAGCAAAAAATGTCATTATTTTGTTGTTTAACTATGGTTTTGGTTCCGACTTCGTTAACTTTAACATTTGACCGTTAACTTTTTTTAAAATGACAATTTAACCCTTAGGGACCATTTTTGCAGTTATCTCTTTTTACCAAATTACAAGGACTATTTCCGCAACTCTTGTTTTTAAATCTATTGAATTATTTTATATTAATTCTTCTTTGTTTTTAATTTTATTGAACTATTATACGTTAATTCTTTTTTTAATATTAATTTTAGTGGATTAATTTTTTATTTGATTATTATATATCAGTTAATTATATTTTTAATATACAATATTTATATATTAATAAATATTACATTATTATATTACTAATTTCTTTTAACTACTTTATTAAAAAAATTGGATTATTTAAAGAAGTTATTAGATTTTTTTATTGGATTATTACATTTAATTTATTATATTGTATATATAATAAATAATATTTTAGTGGATCGTTAATTTATTTTAAATATATAATATTAATTCTTTTTAATTTATTGGTTCTACCATAAAGTCTTCGGAATACGCAAAAGCACCGCATCTCACTGTTGAAAATCGTCGGGACCACCGCTAATCACCTTCATTGAATGTCCGACGGAAACACTACTAACATGTTTCACCCAACGTCGCTATCCAGTAGCCATGTGCGACAACCTCTTCACAATTCGTCATAATCCTTTATATTTGTCACCAAGCCGATCGTTTTCCATTCGAACCATCACAATTTGAACCACCAAGAAGTACAACGTAAACACCCCAGACACTTCCTCCATTTGTTGCCTTTGACCAGCTTACGCCAGAAAATCATACTACCTGGTTAGTTCCTCCATTCGTTGGCTTCCACAACCCAGGCACAATGTAACATCCCAATTTCCAAGTATGAGAATTTTTATGAAAAAGGCAAATTTTCCTTGGAACTCGACAAGTTGATGGCCTCAACTTGACGTGTTGAAAGTTTTTGGGCCGCGGATCTTTTTCGACCAACTCGACGAGTTAGAGAGGAAAACCCGACGAGTTGGTGGCTGAATACGAACACCAAAAATTTTATGGTGTTGCACCTTGTTTAAAGGCCTTCAGTCCCATTGATGGCCTCTCTAATCGCCTCCTCTGTCCAGAAACCCTAGAATTCGTGGATCTTACCCTAAGTTGAGTGTGTGAACTTAAAAGTTGCTTCTTTGGTCTCATTTTTTTAAAGAGCTTGAAGTTGGTAGTGCCTAGCTTGAAGGGAAAGCTATAGATCCAGAATCTCCTTGAGTTTAGCTACTCCTTGAGCTTAGCTACTCTTTTGAAGTTGAGGACCTGGGGTATTCCAACTCGATGGTTGATTAGACCCATCGTATGTTGTTTTGTATATGTGTTATTGTTTGTGTGTGGTTACTTTGGGGGAACTCACTAAGCTTCGTGCTTACAGTTTTGGTTTATGGTTTTAGGTACTTCAGTAGATTGGGTTACCTTTACCACAAAAACTTGATAGGATGATTTATGGAGAGAGAGGATATTATGGTTTATTAATATATTATATTAATAATATATTAAAAGAGAAATCATATTAGTTAATTAATATTGATCAATAATTAATTTAGAGATTGATTTTGTGATCAAAAGATATAAATTGAACTAAGGGGACTGAAATTTCAATTATAAGATAATTGGATTTGGGTTGTAGATCATTATGGATATGAAGGGGACGCAAATTAGAGTGGAAGCCCACTATGATTTCGTCCATGGCCTTATTCTAGAAGTTTCTTTAGACTGCTTAAGGCCTAAGTCATCCAATTAGGGCTTTGACTGAAACCCTAGCATCACCACTATATAAGGAACCCATAGGGCATCATAAATCGGCCACTGGAAACCCTAAGATTCCTAAGAGCCGATTTTGTGCCTCACTTCCCTCTCTTCAAAGATTATATTCTTGTCTTGGTGTTTGTAAGCCATTAGAGAAATTACAATTGTGATACTAAGCTCTTGAAGTTGATGATTCTTCCTACTTGTGACAGGTAATCATCTAAACTTGCTTTAGTTGTAGATTTTAATTTTATAGTATGCTAGATTAGGGTTTACAAGCTTTGGATGATTTGCATGTGTAACACCCCAAATTTTGGTATGTTATTTAAATAGTTTTTTTTTTTTAAGTTTTCAAGAGGAACTCGACGAGTTAGTAGCCAGACTCGTCAAGTTAAGTCGGGATTTTTTTGAGCACGTGTAAGTTGGCGACTCGACGAGTCCATATTCCGGACTCGGCGAGTCTGCCAGCCTGGATGAAACCCTAATTTCAAGGGTTTGCACCCTATTTAATCAACTTTTGGGACCCCAAGTCAGCCCCCATCACCCCCCAGAGCATCCTCCTCGAAACCCTAGAACTCTGTTTGCATTTTTGTGTGATTTGGTGTGATTCTTTGAAGATCTTGAGAAAAGAAGGAAGGTAGATCAAGAGGAGAAGAAGGAGATCCAAGATCCTTGTGGCATTTCAGAGTATAGTAAGGTATAACTCGACCCTTTTCTGTTTCTATGCTTTAATCCCCATTGGAACACCATTAAAGTTATTCTTGAACCATTTCATGGCTTGGTAGTAGCATAGAGGACACATTGAGATGAATAGCCTTCGGATCTAGCTATGTTTGAGTTCCAGAAGCCTAGATCTAGTACCTTTATGGGGCCATATTGCATGAAAGCCCTAGATCTACTCTTATAAGTGTGTTTTGAGCCTTAAACCTTCATTTGGTGTTTATTTACACGTAAAGTTGGAAACTTTACGTGTTAAACAAGCCCTTAGAACCCAGATCTACGAATGGAATGAACAGGATTCAAGCAGAATCGAGTATATAGTGGTTGCATGTACACGACTCAGCGAGTCGTTCTTCAGACTCGACGAGTCGAGTCGCGAGTCCCCTATTTTATCATTTCGAGTTATGCCGAGTGGAACTAGTGAGTGGGAGTGGACTCAGTGAGCTGGAGGTTAGACTCATTCATTGAAGGACTCGGCGAGTCAATGCCCTGACTCGGCGAGTTCAAGGCAATCTTCATGCCTCAAGAACAGACTTGGCGAGTTGTTCATACAATTCGGCGAGTCACAGCCAGAGGGTTCATCTGATGAAGTAGGACTCGACGAGTTGTTCATACAACTCGGCGAGTCGGATGCAGATTGTCTGAGTGTTAGTATCGAAGAGGAACTCGTCGAGTCTATGCCAAACTCGGCGAGTAATAGTGAGAAAAAGAAAGAAAATGAGAGTAAGGACTCGACGAGTTGGTGACCCAAATCGACGAGTCAGGTCAACTGAATGTTGACTTTGACCGATAGATTGACTTTGGACAGGGGTAAGATAGTCATTTTACCCTCAGTATTATTATCAGTATTTGATTGAGGGTACTTATGGAAACTGTAGCCGGGGTGAAACCGGAGCCGCAGCAGACAGATTCGAAGCAGTTCCTTCAGCAGCTAGGCTACGAGGTGAGTTTCCTTTCAGTAGGAACGGGTCTAAGGCCACAATGTCGGCCCGTTTAGCTAGCAGTAGTTTCCGGACTTCAGTCCGATGCAGTAGTTAGTATGTTTGATGCCTACGTGGCTCAGTCAGGATTTATGTGTTATGTGTTCCGGGCTACGGCCCGATGCAGTATGCAGTTATGTGTTCATGCTAGTTGATATGTTTATGCTATGCTATGTTATGCTCAGTCAGCTTCCGGACTTCGGTCCGATGCAGAGGGCAAGGCCCTGGTTAGTTCCGGACTTCGGTCTGATGCAGTTAGTTCCGGAATTCGGTCCGATGCAGGGGACAAGGTCCCAGTCAGTTCCGAACTTCGGTCCGATGTAGTTTTCGGGCTTCGGTCCGATGCAGAGGGCAAGGGCCTGGTTAGTTCCGGACTTCGGTCCGATGCAGTGGGCAAGGCCCAGTCTTTGTTATATGTTCTTGTATGGTATGTGTTAGCTTGGGGGAGCTCACTAAGCTTTATGCTTACAGTTTCAGTTTTGGTTTCAGGTACTTCCGCAAGTAAAGGGAAGAGCTCGGGATGATGGCATTGCACACACCACAACTTCAGTCTTATTCCTGGGAGTTTGTTTTGATTCATAGTTTGATTTGGCACAAATATTCATGACATTTTATTATGAGTTGAGATATTTGACATATGGTTTCATGATATGACGATCAGTATATGATTTTTATTATTATTAAAACAAAAATTTTTGGGTCGTATTTTTGGATGTTACAAGTTCGTATTAGAGCCTTGGTTTGAGAGATTCAGGCACACTCTCGGGTGTGACTGGACTCAAACTGAGGAAATGGTAGAAGGATTTTCACGAGTGTTTTTCAAAAGAATTTTTGAAAAAGAAAACTTAAAAAGGAGAAAGAGTTTTGAGAAAAGAAAAAGGGTGTGGTGCATGCGATCAACCGAGCTCAAGTAAGTACTCCCAAATTACCCATACAAGTTTATGTTATGATTATCAGTTTCAGTTTCAGTAGAACAGCAAGCTAGAATATGACTAAGGATCTAGGAGGATGCCTTATGTGCCTGCTATATGTGTTTCAGCTTTATAAGAATTGCATGCTAGTTGAGTAGACAGCAGTAGGATAGCCTGTTTAGGTTATGCCTGATAGTATGAGCTTAGCCTTTGTATGTCAGTACAATTCCTTGTTATGAGGATATAATTGCTTGAGTAGTTTCATGTGTCTGAATGCTGCTTGCTTTGTGCTTTTTGGGGCTCTGAGTGATGGGAGTTAGCCATTAGGTGAATACGTCACGTCACATGTGAACAGGGTTGAATAATCTCAGAATGCTAGATTTGGCCCTATTGCACAACTCTTGTATGAGTCTAACCGTTGTAGGGACGGGCCATTTACTCGAAGGATTATCTGAGCCTCGCCACATGTGATGGTATTCAGGTGATGGCTAATTGGCATTACAAGGAGGCCTTCAGTACCTGAGGACTGGATTGGGTAGAGTCAGAGATTTCCCTAGGGCAACCCTAGGATGGGAGTAGAAGAGATTAGTAGTAATAGAAGTGACTTGGTGGAGTCAAGGAAATACTTGAGGAAAGTACGGATAGATGTGGAAGGTAGTATGGGCCCGTACTACTGAAAGTAGAGGATCCATATTCGAATCAAGGAAAGCTGAGATGAGACCAGGAAACTTGTGATAGTAATGATCCCTCGAGATATATTTATGTTCCTGAAGTTTATTATGATGTGTTTTCAGAATGGTGGTATTACGCCCTAGACCAGCAGTCAGCAGTTTCTCTCTTCAGAGATTACTCTCACCATACTTGAGCAGACTCCTGTGATCTTCGGTTCGATCAAGGAGGGCATCTTAGAGTTGATGGATGAGAGGTTGAGCACTTTCCGTGCTGAGGTAGCGGCCATGACGGGGTCGCGCACGCTTACTTTCAGGGAGTTCCGGGCATGTGGAGCTCCAGATTACCACGGGGCGCGGGACCCCATAGCGAGTACTAGATAGTTGGCGAATGTGGCCAATGCTTTCCGCATGAGCAGATGTCTCGAGGGGGACAAGGTTAGATTGGCATCCTGTCTTTTGAAGGACATGGCACAGGATTGGTGGGAGGAGGTCGGTCATGCCCTTAGGGATGACACAGCTTTGGATGCTATGACCTGGGCTGACTTTACCACCAGGTTCAGGGCGGAGTTTGCACCGGTCATTGAGGTGCAGCAGTTGGCCAGAGAGTTTCAGGATCTTACCCAGACTACAGAGACAGTGGCGGAGATTACCGTCAAGTTCATGGAGAGGGCTCTTCTTGTTCCTCAGTATGCGGCTGATGAGGAAATAAAGAAGGATCGTTATCATGAGATGCTTCGGAGTGATATCCGCCAGTTCGTGAGCCGGTCCAGTTGTAAAACCCTGGATGACATGATTGCTAGGGCTCGAGATATATATATATATATATATATATATATATATATATATATATATATATATATACCTTGAGATGGAGATAAAGAGGAAGCTGGAGGCGGCTCCAGGTTCAGGGAGTTCGAGCAAAAAGCCCAAGGGTTCAGATCACAGAGCTAGGAGTCAGCAGAGCCACGATCAGTGTGGCAAGTGTGGGAGATTGCACGATGGGGCGTCCACGACAGGGAGTGCTGGCTGCTATAAGTGCGGACGGACTGGGCATATAAGCAGAGATTGTACAACCACTACTACCACCGTTGCGGCATCAGATCTGATTTGCTTTCAGTGCAATCAGAGGGGACATAAAAAGTCCCAGTGTTCGAGTTTAGTTGCTGCGGGGAAGGTGTCAACACCTGCTCCTGCTACTTTGAGGATTACAGATGGCCGTTAGGGCCGAGTCGAGATGCTGATGGCAAAGAGTAGGGCTTTTCAGATGACAACAGAGGAGGCGCGAGCGACTCCTGATGTGGTGATAGGTATGTATTTCCCCCTTAGCTCTGCATTTATTATTGATTGTTTCTTATGGTTATATGTTTTGTATAGGGTCGTTCTTAGTGAACGACATTTCAGTTATAGTATTGTTTGATTCGGGGGCTACCCGATCATTCGTCTCTCTTGCGCTTAGCAAGAGGTTTAGCAGAGCTCCAAGGGAGCTAGATTGTCCACTTGAGGTTGAGATAGCAGTTGATAGGACCGTTAGGGTTGCAAGGGTACACAGAGGGTGTTCCCTACAGTTATTCGATGAGCAGTTTCCGGCGGACTTGGTCCCTATTCCCCTACGAGGGAATAAGGTTATAGTAGGCATGGATTGGCTGAACCCCAATGGGGCGGTGATAGATTGTGAGCTATAATTGGTGAGGGTTCGCACTCCCAGTGGGGGAGAGTTAATGATTCTGGGCGAGAAGCCACAACACGGACCAGTTCTGTGTTCAGCAGCGAGAGCGAGGCGCTACTTCCAGCAGGGTTGCGCCGGTTATATTGCCTATGTTTTAGATGCCTGGGAGAAGGGCAAGACGACAGTTGATGATGTTCCGGTGGTGCGAGACTACCCGAATGTATTTCTAGAGGATTTGCCGGGAATACCTCCTGAGAGGCAGGTTGAGTTTGGGATTGATCTAATCCTTGGTGCGGCTCCGATAGCCAAGGCACCGTATCGGTTGGCTCCCCCAAAGATGCAGGAGTTGTCTATGCAGCTGCAAGAGCTGCTAGACAAGGGTTTTATTAGGCCGAGCAGTTCACCTTGGGGTGCACCGATTTTGTTTGTAAAGAAAAAGGATGGGTCGCACCGTATGTGTATAGATTACCGGGAGCTGAATAAGGTAACGGTGAAGAACCATTACCCACTTCCGAGGATAGATGATCTATTTGATCAGCTTCAGGGAGCGTCTTGGTTTTCCAAGATCGATTTACATCATCAGATGCGGGTCATAGGAGAGGATGTGCAGAAGACCGCTTTCAGGACCAGGTATGGTCATTATGAGTTTGTGGTGATGCCGTTTGGGCTCACCAACTCTCCAGCCGCGTTCATGGACCTCATGAATCGCGTGTGCAAGCCGATGCTGGATCGGTCTGTGATAGTATTCATAGATGATATCTTGGTGTATTCCAAGACTCAGGAGCAACATGGGGAGCACCTGAGAGAGGTGCTATAGGTTTTGAGGAGGGAGAGACTTTTCGCAAGTTCTCCAAGTGCGAGTTCTGGTTGACCAAGGTGCAGTTCCTTGGTCACCTCGTCAACCAGAAGGGTATTTTGGTAGATCCGACCAAGATAGAGGCCGTGATGCAGTGGGAGGTCCCGAAGTCTCCATCCGAGATTTGGAGCTTCCTAGGTTTGGCAGGGTATTACAAGAGATTCATCCAGGATTTCTCCAAGATAGCAGTACCGCTCACCCGACTGACCAAGAAGTCGGTAGCGTTTCGTTGGGGGCCTGAGCAGCAGGTAGCGTTTGAGACCCTCAGGCAGGGATTGTGCGAGGCACCGATTCTTACCCTGCCATAGGGAGTAGAGGATTTTGTAGTCTACTGTGATGCCTCGATCACAGGTATGGGAGCCGTGTTGATGCAGCGAGGCTGTGTGATAGCTTACGCCTCGAGATAGTTGAAGCCTCACGAGGCTAACTATCCTACAGATGATTTAGAGTTGGGGGCAGTGGTGTTTTCCCTCACGATTTGGAGACATTACCTTTATGGGGTCCGATGTACCATTTACACGGATCATAAGAGTTTGAGGTACCTCATGGATCAGCCAAATCTGAACATGAGGCAAAGGCGATGGTTAGATGTACTGAAGGATTATGATTGTGAGATCCTTTATCACCTAGGAAAGGCCAATGTGGTGGCTGACGCCCTGAGCCACAAGGCGGCAGCAGCCCCGATCAGGGATATATGTCTGAGAATGACAGTGATTACTCCATTACTGGAGCAGATCAGAGAGGCTCAAGTCGAGGGCCTCAAGGAGGAGAGGCAGAAGTGTGAGAGGAGCGTGGGACGAGTAGCTTCTTTCTACTATGACAGTCGAGGATTGTTGACCCTTCATGGGAGAGTTTGGGTGCTGTACTGGGGAGGTGTACGGCAGGTACTGATGGATGAGGCCCACAAGTCTCGATTTTCCATCCATCCAGGGGCAACGAAGATGTATAGAGATCTTCGACCCTATTATTGGTGGCCCTGCATGAAGAAGGATTTCGCCTGGTATGTGTAAAGGTGCCTGACCTACAGGAAGGTCAAGGCAGAACACCAGAGACCTCATGGCAAGATGCATCCGTTAGACATTCCAGTGTGGAAGTGGGAAGACATCACCATGGATTTCATCACGAAGCTTCCCAGGATTGCACGTGGAGTGGATTCGATTTGGGTCGGTGTGGATCGGTTGATGAAGAGTGCTCATTTTATACCGATCCAGGAGAGTATATCGGCGGAGAAGCTAGCCAATATTTATGTGCGTGAGGTGGTGGCACGGAACGGAGTGCTTGTCTCGGTGGTGTCAGACCGAGACATCCGTTTTACTTCCAGATTCTGGAAGCGGTTTCACGACGAGATGGGGACTCATCTCCATTTTAGTACCGCTTTCAACCCTCAGACGGACAGGCAGAGCAAGAGGACGATCCAGACTCTCGAGGACATGCTCCAGACATGTGTTCTAGATTTCGGTGACAGTTGGGATACGTATCTTCCGTTAGCGGAGTTTTCGTATAACAACAGCTACCATGCTAGTATTGACCACCCTCCTTTCGAGATGCTATACGGGAGGAAGTACAGGACCCCGATCTGTTGGGGCGAGGTCGGTCAGCGTGTCATTAGGAGCACCGAAGTGGTGCTCAAGACGACAGAGTTGATCCAGCAAGTTCGTAGTAGACTGCAGACTGCGCAAAGTCGACAGAAGAGTTACGCCGATAGGAGGCGTTCAGACTTGGAGTTTCAGGTGGGTGACATGGTCCTCTTGATGGTATCACCCTGGAAGGGTGTCATCAGATTCCGAAAGAGGGGTAAGCTGGGCCCCAGGTTCATTGGTCCTTTTAGGGTTATGGCCCGGGTGGGTCGGGTCGCCTACCGATTGGATCTTCCGGCAGAGCTTAGCCAGATCCACAACACTTTCCATGTTTCTCAGTTGAGGATGTGTTTGGTGGACGAGTCGGCAGTAGTACCCATGGAGGATATTCAGGTTGATAGCAGCCTGAATTATGTCGAGAGACCAGTTGCAATCTTAGATCGGAAGGTGAAGACCTTGAGGAACAAGGTGATTCAGTTAGTGAAGGTGCAGTGGCAGCACCAGAAGGGTTCTGAATAGACAAGGGAGTCCGAGGAGGAGATGCGGGAGCATTACCCAGAGTTGTTTCCAGATTCAGCGGCAGCAGACTTCGAGGACGAAGTCTGAGACAAGTGGGGGAGAGTTGTAACACCCCAAATTCTGGTATGTTATTTAAATAATTTTTTTTTAAGTTTTCAAGAGGAACTCGACGACCCTGTAGCCAGACTCGTCGAGTTGAGTCGGGATTTTTTTGAGCACGTGTAAGTTGGCGACTCGACGAGTCCATATTCCGGACTCAGCGAGTCTGCCAGCCTGGATGAAACCCTAATATCAAGGGTTTGCACCCTATTTAATCAACTTTTGGGACCCCAAGTCAGCCCCCATCACCCCCCAGAGCATCCTCCTCGAAACCCTAGAACTCTGTTTGCATTTTTGTGTGATTTGGTGTGATTCTTTGAAGATCTTGAGAAAAGAAGGAAGGTAGATCAAGAGGAGAAGAAGGAGATCCAAGATCCTTGTGGCATTTCAGAGTATAGTAAGGTATAACTCGACCCTTTTCTGTTTCTATGCTTTAATCCCCATTGGAACACCATTAAAGTTATTCTTGAACCATTTCATGGCTTGGTAGTAGCATAGAGGACACATTGAGATCTATAGCCTTCGGATCTAGCTATGTTTGAGTTCCAAAAGCCTAGATCTAGTACCTTTATGGGGCCATATTGCATGAAAGCCCTAGATCTACTCTTATAAGTGTGTTTTGAGCCTTAAACCTTCATTTGGTGTTTATTTACACGTAAAGTTGGAAACTTTACGTGTTAAACAAGCCCTTAGAACCCAGATCTACGAATGGAATGAACAGGATTCAAGCAGAATCGAGTATATAGTGGTTGCATGTACACGACTCAGCGAGTCGTTCTTCAGACTCGACGAGTCGAGTCGCGAGTCCCCTATTTTATCATTTCGAGTTATGCCGAGTGGAACTAGTGAGTGGGAGTGGACTCAGTGAGCTGGAGGTTAGACTCATTCATTGAAGGACTCGGCGAGTCAATGCCCTGACTCGGCGAGTTCAAGGCAATCTTCATGCCTCAAGAACAGACTTGGCGAGTTGTTCATACAATTCGGCGAGTCACAGCCAGAGGGTTCATCTGATGAAGTAGGACTCGACGAGTTGTTCATACAACTCGGCGAGTCGGATGCAGATTGTCTGAGTGTTAGTATCGAAGAGGAACTCGTCGAGTCTATGCCAAACTCGGCGAGTAATAGTGAGAAAAAGAAAGAAAATGAGAGTAAGGACTCGACGAGTTGGTGACCCAAATCGACGAGTCAGGTCAACTGAATGTTGACTTTGACCGATAGATTGACTTTGGACAGGGGTAAGATAGTCATTTTACCCTCAGTATTATTATCAGTATTTGATTGAGGGTACTTATGGAAACTGTAGCCGGGGTGAAACCGGAGCCGCAGCAGACAGATTCGAAGCAGTTCCTTCAGCAGCTAGGCTACGAGGTGAGTTTCCTTTCAGTAGGAACGGGTCTAAGGCCACAATGTCGGCCCGTTTAGCTAGCAGTAGTTTCCGGACTTCAGTCCGATGCAGTAGTTAGTATGTTTGATGCCTACGTGGCTCAGTCAGGATTTATGTGTTATGTGTTCCGGGCTACGGCCCGATGCAGTATGCAGTTATGTGTTCATGCTAGTTGATATGTTTATGCTATGCTATGTTATGCTCAGTCAGCTTCCGGACTTCGGTCCGATGCAGAGGGCAAGGCCCTGGTTAGTTCCGGACTTCGGTCTGATGCAGTTAGTTCCGGAATTCGGTCCGATGCAGGGGACAAGGTCCCAGTCAGTTCCGAACTTCGGTCCGATGTAGTTTTCGGGCTTCGGTCCGATGCAGAGGGCAAGGGCCTGGTTAGTTCCGGACTTCGGTCCGATGCAGTGGGCAAGGCCCAGTCTTTGTTATATGTTCTTGTATGGTATGTGTTAGCTTGGGGGAGCTCACTAAGCTTTATGCTTACAGTTTCAGTTTTGGTTTCAGGTACTTCCGCAAGTAAAGGGAAGAGCTCGGGATGATGGCATTGCACACACCACAACTTCAGTCTTATTCCTGGGAGTTTGTTTTGATTCATAGTTTGATTTGGCACAAATATTCATGACATTTTATTATGAGTTGAGATATTTGACATATGGTTTCATGATATGACGATCAGTATATGATTTTTATTATTATTAAAACAAAAATTTTTGGGTCGTATTTTTGGATGTTACAAGTTCGTATTAGAGCCTTGGTTTGAGAGATTCAGGCACACTCTCGGGTGTGACTGGACTCAAACTGAGGAAATGGTAGAAGGATTTTCACGAGTGTTTTTCAAAAGAATTTTTGAAAAAGAAAACTTAAAAAGGAGAAAGAGTTTTGAGAAAAGAAAAAGGGTGTGGTGCATGCGATCAACCGAGCTCAAGTAAGTACTCCCAAATTACCCATACAAGTTTATGTTATGATTATCAGTTTCAGTTTCAGTAGAACAGCAAGCTAGAATATGACTAAGGATCTAGGAGGATGCCTTATGTGCCTGCTATATGTGTTTCAGCTTTATAAGAATTGCATGCTAGTTGAGTAGACAGCAGTAGGATAGCCTGTTTAGGTTATGCCTGATAGTATGAGCTTAGCCTTTGTATGTCAGTACAATTCCTTGTTATGAGGATATAATTGCTTGAGTAGTTTCATGTGTCTGAATGCTGCTTGCTTTGTGCTTTTTGGGGCTCTGAGTGATGGGAGTTAGCCATTAGGTGAATACGTCACGTCACATGTGAACAGGGTTGAATAATCTCAGAATGCTAGATTTGGCCCTATTGCACAACTCTTGTATGAGTCTAACCGTTGTAGGGACGGGCCATTTACTCGAAGGATTATCTGAGCCTCGCCACATGTGATGGTATTCAGGTGATGGCTAATTGGCATTACAAGGAGGCCTTCAGTACCTGAGGACTGGATTGGGTAGAGTCAGAGATTTCCCTAGGGCAACCCTAGGATGGGAGTAGAAGAGATTAGTAGTAATAGAAGTGACTTGGTGGAGTCAAGGAAATACTTGAGGAAAGTACGGATAGATGTGGAAGGTAGTATGGGCCCGTACTACTGAAAGTAGAGGATCCATATTCGAATCAAGGAAAGCTGAGATGAGACCAGGAAACTTGTGATAGTAATGATCCCTCGAGATATATTTATGTTCCTGAAGTTTATTATGATGTGTTTTCAGAATGGTGGTATTACGCCCTAGACCAGCAGTCAGCAGTTTCTCTCTTCAGAGATTACTCTCACCATACTTGAGCAGACTCCTGTGATCTTCGGTTCGATCAAGGAGGGCATCTTAGAGTTGATGGATGAGAGGTTGAGCACTTTCCGTGCTGAGGTAGCGGCCATGACGGGGTCGCGCACGCTTACTTTCAGGGAGTTCCGGGCATGTGGAGCTCCAGATTACCACGGGGCGCGGGACCCCATAGCGAGTACTAGATAGTTGGCGAATGTGGCCAATGCTTTCCGCATGAGCAGATGTCTCGAGGGGGACAAGGTTAGATTGGCATCCTGTCTTTTGAAGGACATGGCACAGGATTGGTGGGAGGAGGTCGGTCATGCCCTTAGGGATGACACAGCTTTGGATGCTATGACCTGGGCTGACTTTACCACCAGGTTCAGGGCGGAGTTTGCACCGGTCATTGAGGTGCAGCAGTTGGCCAGAGAGTTTCAGGATCTTACCCAGACTACAGAGACAGTGGCGGAGATTACCGTCAAGTTCATGGAGAGGGCTCTTCTTGTTCCTCAGTATGCGGCTGATGAGGAAATAAAGAAGGATCGTTATCATGAGATGCTTCGGAGTGATATCCGCCAGTTCGTGAGCCGGTCCAGTTGTAAAACCCTGGATGACATGATTGCTAGGGCTCGAGATATATATATATATATATATATATATATATATATACCTTGAGATGGAGATAAAGAGGAAGCTGGAGGCGGCTCCAGGTTCAGGGAGTTCGAGCAAAAAGCCCAAGGGTTCAGATCACAGAGCTAGGAGTCAGCAGAGCCACGATCAGTGTGGCAAGTGTGGGAGATTGCACGATGGGGCGTCCACGACAGGGAGTGCTGGCTGCTATAAGTGCGGACGGACTGGGCATATAAGCAGAGATTGTACAACCACTACTACCACCGTTGCGACATCAGATCTGATTTGCTTTCAGTGCAATCAGAGGGGACATAAAAAGTCCCAGTGTTCGAGTTTAGTTGCTGCGGGGAAGGTGTCAACACCTGCTCCTGCTACTTTGAGGATTACAGATGGCCGTTAGGGCCGAGTCGAGATGCTGATGGCAAAGAGTAGGGCTTTTCAGATGACAACAGAGGAGGCGCGAGCGACTCCTGATGTGGTGATAGGTATGTATTTCCCCCTTAGCTCTGCATTTATTATTGATTGTTTCTTATGGTTATATGTTTTGTATAGGGTCGTTCTTAGTGAACGACATTTCAGTTATAGTATTGTTTGATTCGGGGGCTACCCGATCATTCGTCTCTCTTGCGCTTAGCAAGAGGTTTAGCAGAGCTCCAAGGGAGCTAGATTGTCCACTTGAGGTTGAGATAGCAGTTGATAGGACCGTTAGGGTTGCAAGGGTACACAGAGGGTGTTCCCTACAATTATTCGATGAGCAGTTTCCGGCGGACTTGGTCCCTATTCCCCTACGAGGGAATAAGGTTATAGTAGGCATGGATTGGCTGAACCCCAATGGGGCGGTGATAGATTGTGAGCTATAATTGGTGAGGGTTCGCACTCCCAGTGGGGGAGAGTTAATGATTCTGGGCGAGAAGCCACAACACGGACCAGTTCTGTGTTCAGCAGCGAGAGCGAGGCGCTACTTCCAGCAGGGTTGCGCCGGTTATATTTCCTATGTTTTAGATGCCTGGGAGAAGGGCAAGACGACAGTTGATGATGTTCCGGTGGTGCGAGACTACCCGAATGTATTTCTAGAGGATTTGCCGGGAATACCTCCTGAGAGGCAGGTTGAGTTTGGGATTGATCTAATCCTTGGTGCGGCTCCGATAGCCAAGGCACCGTATCGGTTGGCTCCCCCAAAGATGCAGGAGTTGTCTATGCAGCTGCAAGAGCTGCTAGACAAGGATTTTATTAGGCCGAGCAGTTCACCTTGGGGTGCACCGATTTTGTTTGTAAAGAAAAAGGATGGGTCGCACCGTATGTGTATAGATTACCGGGAGCTGAATAAGGTAACGGTGAAGAACCATTACCCACTTCCGAGGATAGATGATCTATTTGATCAGCTTCAGGGAGCGTCTTGGTTTTCCAAGATCGATTTACATCATCAGATGCGGGTCATAGGAGAGGATGTGCAGAAGACCGCTTTCAGGACCAGGTATGGTCATTATGAGTTTGTGGTGATGCCGTTTGGGCTCACCAACTCTCCAGCCGCGTTCATGGACCTCATGAATCGCGTGTGCAAGCCGATGCTGGATCGGTCTGTGATAGTATTCATAGATGATATCTTGGTGTATTCCAAGACTCAGGAGCAACATGGGGAGCACCTGAGAGAGGTGCTATAGGTTTTGAGGAGGGAGAGACTTTTCGCAAGTTCTCCAAGTGCGAGTTCTGGTTGACCAAGGTGCAGTTCCTTGGTCACCTCGTCAACCAGAAGGGTATTTTGGTAGATCCGACCAAGATAGAGGCCGTGATGCAGTGGGAGGTCCCGAAGTCTCCATCCGAGATTTGGAGCTTCCTAGGTTTGGCAGGGTATTACAAGAGATTCATCCAGGATTTCTCCAAGATAGCAGTACCGCTCACCCGACTGACCAAGAAGTCGGTAGCGTTTCGTTGGGGGCCTGAGCAGCAGGTAGCGTTTGAGACCCTCAGGCAGGGATTGTGCGAGGCACCGATTCTTACCCTGCCATAGGGAGTAGAGGATTTTGTAGTCTACTATGATGCCTCGATCACAGGTATGGGAGCCGTGTTGATGCAGCGAGGCTGTGTGATAGCTTACGCCTCGAGATAGTTGAAGCCTCACGAGGCTAACTATCCTACAGATGATTTAGAGTTGGGGGCAGTGGTGTTTTCCCTCACGATTTGGAGACATTACCTTTATGGGGTCCGATGTACCATTTACACGGATCATAAGAGTTTGAGGTACCTCATGGATCAGCCAAATCTGAACATGAGGCAAAGGCGATGGTTAGATGTACTGAAGGATTATGATTGTGAGATCCTTTATCACCTAGGAAAGGCCAATGTGGTGGCTGACGCCCTGAGCCACAAGGCGGCAGCAGCCCCGATCAGGGATATATGTCTGAGAATGACAGTGATTACTCCATTACTGGAGCAGATCAGAGAGGCTCAAGTCGAGGGCCTCAAGGAGGAGAGGCAGAAGTGTGAGAGGAGCGTGGGACGAGTAGCTTCTTTCTACTATGATAGTCGAGGATTGTTGACCCTTCATGGGAGAGTTTGGGTGCTGTACTGGGGAGGTGTACGGCAGGTACTGATGGATGAGGCCCACAAGTCTCGATTTTCCATCCATCCAGGGGCAACGAAGATGTATAGAGATCTTCGACCCTATTATTGGTGGCCCTGCATGAAGAAGGATTTCGCCTGGTATGTGTAAAGGTGCCTGACCTACAGGAAGGTCAAGGCAGAACACCAGAGACCTCATGGCAAGATGCATCCGTTAGACATTCCAGTGTGGAAGTGGGAAGACATCACCATGGATTTCATCACGAAGCTTCCCAGGATTGCACGTGGAGTGGATTCGATTTGGGTCGGTGTGGATCGGTTGATGAAGAGTGCTCATTTTATACCGATCCAGGAGAGTATATCGGCGGAGAAGCTAGCCAATATTTATGTGCGTGAGGTGGTGGCACGGAACGGAGTGCTTGTCTCGGTGGTGTCAGACCGAGACATCCGTTTTACTTCCAGATTCTGGAAGCGGTTTCACGACGAGATGGGGACTCATCTCCATTTTAGTACCGCTTTCAACCCTCAGACGGACAGGCAGAGCAAGAGGACGATCCAGACTCTCGAGGACATGCTCCAGACATGTGTTCTAGATTTCGGTGACAGTTGGGATACGTATCTTCCGTTAGCGGAGTTTTCGTATAACAACAGCTACCATGCTAGTATTGACCACCCTCCTTTCGAGATGCTATACGGGAGGAAGTACAGGACCCCGATCTGTTGGGGCGAGGTCGGTCAGCGTGTCATTAGGAGCACCGAAGTGGTGCTCAAGACGACAGAGTTGATCCAGCAAGTTCGTAGTAGACTGCAGACTGCGCAAAGTCGACAGAAGAGTTACGCCGATAGGAGGCGTTCAGACTTGGAGTTTCAGGTGGGTGACATGGTCCTCTTGATGGTATCACCCTGGAAGGGTGTCATCAGATTCCGAAAGAGGGGTAAGCTGGGCCCCAGGTTCATTGGTCCTTTTAGGGTTATGGCCCGGGTGGGTCGGGTCGCCTACCGATTGGATCTTCCGGCAGAGCTTAGCCAGATCCACAACACTTTCCATGTTTCTCAGTTGAGGATGTGTTTGGTGGACGAGTCGGCAGTAGTACCCATGGAGGATATTCAGGTTGATAGCAGCCTGAATTATGTCGAGAGACCAGTTGCAATCTTAGATCGGAAGGTGAAGACCTTGAGGAACAAGGTGATTCAGTTAGTGAAGGTGCAGTGGCAGCACCAGAAGGGTTCTGAATAGACATGGGAGTCCGAGGAGGAGATGCGGGAGCATTACCCAGAGTTGTTTCCAGATTCAGCGGCAGCAGACTTCGAGGACGAAGTCTGAGACAAGTGGGGGAGAGTTGTAACACCCCAAATTCTGGTATGTTATTTAAATAATTTTTTTTAAGTTTTCAAGAGGAACTCGACGACCCTGTAGCCAGACTCGTCGAGTTGAGTCGGGATTTTTTTGAGCACGTGTAAGTTGGCGACTCGACAAGTCCATATTCCGGACTCGGCGAGTCTGCCAGCCTGGATGAAACCCTAATATCAAGGGTTTTCACCCTATTTAATCAACTTTTGGGACCCCAAGTCAGCCCCCATCACCCCCCAGAGCATCCTCCTCGAAACCCTAGAACTCTGTTTGCATTTTTGTGTGATTTGGTGTGATTCTTTGAAGATCTTGAGAAAAGAAGGAAGGTAGATCAAGAGGAGAAGAAGGAGATCCAAGATCCTTGTGGCATTTCAGAGTATAGTAAGGTATAACTCGACCCTTTTCTGTTTCTATGCTTTAATCCCCATTGGAACACCATTAAAGTTATTCTTGAACCATTTCATGGCTTGGTAGTAGCATAGAGGACACATTGAGATCTATAGCCTTCGGATCTAGCTATGTTTGAGTTCCAAAAGCCTAGATCTAGTACCTTTATGGGGCCATATTGCATGAAAGCCCTAGATCTACTCTTATAAGTGTGTTTTGAGCCTTAAACCTTCGTTTGGTGTTTATTTACACGTAAAGTTGGAAACTTTACGTGTTAAACAAGCCCTTAGAACCCAGATCTACGAATGGAATGAACTGGATTCAAGCAGAATCGAGTATATAGTGGTTGCATGTACACGACTCAGCGAGTAGTTCTTCAGACTCGACGAGTCGAGTCGCGAGTCCCTTGTTTTCTCCTTTCAAGTTATGTCGAGTGGAACCAGTGAGTGGGAGTGGACTCAATGAGCTGGAGGTTAGACTCATTCATGGAAGGAATCGGCGAGTCAATGCCCTAACTCGGCGAGTTCAAGGCAATCTGCATGCCTCAAGAACAGACTCGGCGAGTTGTTCATACAACTCGGCGAGTCACAGCGAGAGGGTTCATCTGATGAAGGAGGACTCGACGAGTTGTTCATACAACTCGGCGAGTCGGATGCAGATTTTCTTAGTGTTAGTATCGAAGAGGAACTCGCCGATTCAATGCCAAACTCGGCGAGTAATAGTGAGCAAAAGCAAGAAAAAATGAGTACGGACTCGACGAGTTGGTGACCCAACTCGACGAGTCAGGTCAACTGAATGTTGACTTTGACCGATAGATTGACTTTGGCTAAGGGTAAGATAGTCATTTTACCCTCAGTATTATTATCAGTATTTGATTGAGGGTACTTATGGAAATTGTAGCCGGGGTGAAACCGGAGCCGTAGTAGACATATTCGGGAGCAGTTCCTTCAGCAACTAGGCTACGAGGTGAGTTTCCTTTCAGTAGGAACATATCTAAGGCCACAATGTTGGCCCGTTTAGCTAGCAGTAGTTTCCGGACTTCAGTCCGATGCAGTAGTTTGTATGTTTGATGCCTTCGTGGCTCAGTCAGGATTTATGTGTTATGTGTTCCGAGCTACGGCCCGATGCAGTATGCAGTTATGTGCTCATGCTAGTTGATATGTTTATGCTATGCTATGTTATGCTCAGTCAGCTTTCGGACTTCGGTCCGATGCAGAGGGCAAGGCCTTGGTTACTTCCGGACTTCGGTCCGATGCAGGGGACAAGGTCCCAGTCAGTTCTAGACTTCGGTCCGATGCAGTTTCCGGGCTTCGATCCGATGCAGAGGGCAAGGCCCTGGTTAGTTCCGGACTTCGGTCCGATGCAGTTTCCAGACTTCGGTCCGATGTAGTGGGCAAGGCCCAGTATGTGTTATATGTTCTTGTATGGTAAATGGTAGTTTGGGGGAGCTCACTAAGCTTTATGCTTACAGTTTCAGTTTTGGTTTCAGGTACTTCCGCAAGTAAAGGGAAGAGCTCGGGATGATGACATTGCACACACCACAGCTCCAGTCTTATTCCTGGGAGTTTGTTTTGATTCATAGTTTGATTTGGCACAAATATTCATGACATTTTATTATGAGTTGAGATATTTGACATATGGTTTCATGATATGACGATCAATATATGATTTTTATTATTATTAAAAAAAAATTTTTTGGGTCGTATTTTTGAATGTTACAGCATGTACAATAATGAAACCTATATCCAAAGCTTTAGGGTTTTGCATGTGCACATAGGAATGTTCTTTTGTTCAAAACCCATAAAAAATGACCGACTTAGTGGCAAATCTGGAGGATACCTACGAAATGTGAACAGGATGGTAGTGTTTCAATCGAAAATTCGATGAAGGTGATTGACGGTGGTCCTAACGATTTTTAACGATGGGGTGCGACACTTTTACGGATTTTAATTACTTTGTGGTGGAACCAATAAAATTAAAAAGAATTAATATTACACATTAAAACTAAATGTATAATCCAATAAAAAAATGAATGACTTTTTTATTTATTTTTATGGTAAATTTAATCTAATAAAATAGAAATTAAAGAATAAAAAAAAATTAATTAAAAGAAATTAATAATATAATATTATAATATTTATTTATATATGAATATTTTATATTAAAAATAAAATTAATTAATACATAATAATCAATTAAAAAATAATCCAATAACAATGAAATTATAAAAACATTAATGTATTATAATTTAATAAAATCAAAAAGAAGGACATTTTTTGATATTATAATATTTATTTATATATGAATATTTTATATTAAAAATAAAATTAATTAATACATAATAATCAAATATTAATGTTAACAAAATAATGACCAAAACCATAGCTAAACAATCAAATAAGGACATTTTTTGATAATAAACTTTTTTTTGGATATTACCCAAAGAAATCGTCAAACCACATGGACAATTTTTGCAATTTTGTCTTTAAATAATTACAATGATATAAATTAAAATGTTAAGCAATTTAAAAAAGGAAATAATTAACTAATCATAACAACTATAAACAACATTAAACCATATTTTATATTTAATTTAATCTTATGTAACCTGCATGTAGATGTCGTTGAGACGATTGAGATTATATAATTTTAATATATATCTATATTATCATATAATTCAAAATAATCAATATTTTATATCGAATTAGTATAAGAATTATTATATCGGAGTTAACAACAGTGTCGTTATTATATTTTTTAAAAAACAAATATTTATACATATTTCAATTTTATAATCATATTATGTGCAACTTATAGATATTAGTCTAATGTAAAATGTAAAGAAATAGTCTCTCTGAATTAATATTTAATTTTATTTATGTCCACTTAACCTTAATCTCAAAGAAGAAAGGTACCTCTAATACCGTTAAACTATAAACCTAAGATAAGTTATATAGTGCGGTGAAATCTTGATATAAATAAAATACATACTAACTACTATTATTATTATTATTATTATTATTATTATTATTATTATTAGTTTTTCTTCCCAACAGACCAGTTGCAAAAACCCCAACCACAAATGATCCATTATTAATATTGACCCCATTATTTTCTCATGTCACATGCACCCACAGATATAGAACTGGTACTTAATAAATAGTGTGTCTGCTCTTAGCCATGCGTTATGGTGACTTAATGGAGCACGTAAAGGTGATTTGGCATGTCTAAGCGTGAACTTCGTCCCAAATATATGCAATATGCGTAAGTGTGGTGTGGGGTGGCGTGGCTTACGAGGATTACAAATGAGAAATGAAATTCTCGAAAATGTACCTTAATCACAATATATTTTCGATTTTATTTAATTTTGCCAATAAAGTTTTTTTTTCAATAGATTATTAATGTCTGTAATTTAATTACTTGTCAATTAAGTCATGTTGTTCAATTTCAAATAGATACCCCATGGAAAAGCCAACATGGCATGTGACATGTAGAGGAAGCTCACCAGTCACCATGTCACCCCATGGCTTCCAATATTATCGATGCTATACGCGTTTTGATTTCTTGGAACTTAAGTTCATGTTTAGATTTCGGGGATGATGTGTGTTTGGATCCATCCAAAAATCCAACTAACACGAATGTTTAGATTTCGGGGATGATGTGTGTTTGGATCCATCCAAAAATCCAACTAACACGAATTATGATATCCAAATGAGTTTGAATACGCAACGGAACAAAGAAACAAGACACGAACAAATAACAAAAGGGATAGTGTGAAGATCAAACTAGAGCTATAACTTGAAAGTTCGGTGAAAACAAACAAAGACCTATTGGTTTGAGTTCGAAATCAGTATTAGGATACGCATCCCAATAAAGACCATTTTTGAATTGTATGCAACAACTCAAATGAGCAATAGTTCAAATTTTATAAACTTCAATAGATTAACATAGTTATAAATGATTGACAATGACTTTGTATAACCTTACAAACTAACGGTAAAAGAAATCAAAAGACATCTAATAACTATCTCAATTAATGACTTTATTAAAAACTAGTCATAAAAGACTTTATTAATTATTAAAAAAATAAAAATGATTGCAACATAAAAAACCGACTTTTCAACTTTTGAGGCGACTCTTAGACTTCCGAGACCTTGCGTTCACATCCAACTCCTCGGAATGCCTATTGCAATGAAGCCCCTCGGAACTAATGGGCATGGAATTAGAATCGGAACACAAACACCCATTGAAACCAAGTCCATCAGAACCAAACTCCTTTTTGTAACGAATCTCCCGTTTGTCACGATCCATAAACGCATGCGACAACTTCCACGTCTATGAACCTTAATGCAACAAACCGCATCACAACGACCCGTATCGCAAAGAACATCAAATGAATACTATATGATGTGATTGTTCACAACCAATCACAACAAACCGCAACCATCAGCGGTCAAACTTGGATCGCAAGCAACAAACAAATTGGATCGCCCTCCATGCATGGATCGGAACTGAAGTAACTTTCGTATTGACCTTCCAAATTCATATCATCCCCTCCTCCTTTGGAAGGAATTGTCCTCAATTCATAAAGGACTTTATACTTTCCTGTAAATACAATCTTGAAAGCAAATTCAACTCGAGCCAACTTCATTGAAACGACGTGAATTTCAAAAACAATTTTTTATTTTTCAAACACAATAAATTCATATAACATTCTCAAAATCTCATGTTTATCAAATGTCATCACAATAAAACATATCCCATAATCTTAAAACATAATCTTCTGCCAGTGTGTACAAATCATGTCGGCGCCTTCCCGCGATCCTCAGTAGTACCTGAAACACATATCACATAACACGGTAAGCATAAATAATTAGTGAGTTCCCCAAAATACTACGTACAACACATATGCCACTTGAGGCTATAGCTCTGCGAGACCTTCCAGTCAATGTGTCTCAGGGGCCTTCCGGTCCCATAATCTGAGTAGACCTTCCGGTCCTACTTCGTTGACCTTCCGGTCCATACCATCTTGACCTTTCGGTCCCTCCACTGCTGACCTTCCAGTCCATACCCTGTTGACCTTCCGGCCCATACCATACTACTTATAACATACATAACATATACATATCACATAGAAACATATAATACATACTCGTCATAGCACATAAGACCTTTTGGTTTCACATAATTACCTCCCTAGGTAAGGTATAGTGAGAAGACTCACCTCAGGTAATCTCGGAAAGTTTCGAACTCGAAATACTGATCTAGCCTCCACATAATCATACAAAGTAATTTACCTCTAATTAACAACGATTATCAAAGGCCAGACTAATCCCTTCCTATAATCTCTCAGAAGGGGAAAAGACCATTTTACCCCTCCAATGGTCCAAATGTCCAATTATTAACTAAACCCTAAAAGTCAACAAAAGTCAACAGAGGGCAGTATGCAAGGTGTACTAACTCTGTACGGGGGGCGTACCCCGGCTATCCAGAATCGGGGATCTCAATTCCTACGCGGCGCGTTCTAAGATTTACGCCCAACGTAAGTCTCAGTTTCATGCTCTTAATGTTTTTGGTCTGAATCGATTAAGATACAAGCTCATATTCCAGATCTAGTCCTTCTAATGCCTCTTAACCCATAAAGTTGAAGCCTTTAAGCCTTTGCATGGTTGTAAAGGTCACCAATCACTCCAAACTCTCATCCTCTTTCCTCATTAAGCCCCTATCTCCTTCATGACTCAATATTAACGATCAAGATTGGATTTTTATGGATCTACAACATATTTTATACTGAAATGGGGCAGATCAAGGCTTATGGATACCATTTACTCATAAAGTCTCCATCTTTGGGACAAAACCCCTAAAAATGGTCCATAATGCAGAAATCCAAAAAGGTTAAGAAAGCTTTGAGCTTTTTACCTCCAATTGATGCTCCAACCACTGTAAAAGCTCAAATCCAAGGCTTGCACTCCAACTCTAGCTTCTACAATGGCCCTTCTTCTCTTCACAATCTCACTAGAACACTTTATCAAGCTCAAACACACACACACACACACATAAGCTCTACAATGAGGGTTGGCTCTTTTAGGGTTTTGTTGGATAAGGTGTCTAAGTCCATAACTATTTTTGGTATGTACCTGACCCAACCCGACATGCTCCATTTGGGTTGCATGGCACCATGCAATTGGATAGACTAAATGAGATAAATAACACTTGTGGTTATTAATATATTATAAGTTCTAATATATTAATAATATTATTTAATTAGTTTGATCAAGAATTAATCTTGGTATTAATTAAGTGATCAAAAGATAACTAATTAAATATATGGGTTGATTATGTAAATCATCCATAACTTATATAGTGGGCTAAGAGGCTCCATGGATAGTAAAGTTGGGTTAAATCCATTGGATGCTCCCTGGAGGCTCCATGGGAGTTACAAACCCATGGGTCATGGAAATGAAGAGTCATGACACATTAGGGTTTACATGGTGTAACCCTAGATGTGTCAACACTATATAAAGCTCATGTGTTCTCCCAAAATCGGTTAGACAAAAAAAAAACAAGAGGGCTAGAGCCGATTTTTAGAGTGTTATTCTTTCTCTCCAAGTTTACTCCATAGCATTTGGTGTTATGTGAAGCATTTGAGGCATCACACTTGGGGTGCTAGGCTCACAAGGTTTCAAGGATCAAAATCAATAACAAGGTATGTAGTTCTTTCCTTTATTCAAGTTAAAATTGTTCCCCATGTATGCTAGATAGGATCATAGCCTTGGAAATCAACTTTGCATGATAATTAGACAAACATAGATCCAAGGTTATTGGGTTGCATGTACACTTAGGAAGTGTTAGAATGCTGAAAACCCATCAGTGGTATCAAAGCCTAGGCTTGTTTGTTTGTTATTTGTGCTAAAAAGTTGAAACAAGTCGTAAAACTTGCTATCTGCCTGATGAACTCGCCGAGTCCATGGGGGGACTCGCCGAGTTCATGTGTATCTTCATCCTACTCGGTGAGTAGGTTAGTGCACTCGGCGAGTAGGAGCCACAGAATGTAGATTTTCGACTTTTGTTGCTGGAAATGGACTAGAAACATTACCCTAAACTGTTTTGGTGTTATAAAACTTGTTTTAGATGGAGTAATGTTTGTTCTAATCCATTTACAATGGAAAATATCAATTTTTCATGATTATATGTGTTCATATGGTTTTGAAACTTTGAATGGATATTCATGTTTTTGATCTTATGAATTTAGATGATCATAGGAATTACTTGTAACCTACTTGGTAGTTTAATTCTTGATCATAATGTGTTTTAATGGAGTCCATAACTTGTCCTCAAGTTATGGAAAACCAAGATTCACACTTGAATTAAAATCATTAAAAGAACACAAGAGTTAGAAAAATGAAGAGTCTTCATTTTAAATACTCTAATTAACTCATAAGTTACAAGAAATGAAAAGTTTTGAAAGTTTACAAAACTTGCCCTCAAGTTTTGGAACAAGTAAAGTCTTGATTAAAACTTTAGTTCCAACCCTTAGTTTTTTTAAAAGTTAAAATTCTACCCTTATACTTATAGTATTATGATTTCATAATTATATATATATATATATATATATATATATATATATATATATATATATATATATATATATATATATATATATATGTGTATGTATAAGATCAAAGTCGTCCTACCGCTAGTATGCCTCATTCACGAAGTCGGTCTATAAGGTGGGTATAAGGTTGTTGCCTATAAAATGGCAACTTAATGGGTGTCCATTCTCACCCACCGCTTGCTTGACCGGTGGAGGGTCGTTAGCCGAACGGGTAAGACAAGGACTTATAAATTCTCATTAAAACTATAATGATTATTATAAAGTAACTAAATGTTTTCTAAATTCCCAATCTTAGTTACTTTAGGAAAATGTGAATAAGGTGCTAATCCATGAAATTACACTTTGCACCTTGCTTAAGTCGTTGGTGGAGCGTGTGTGGTTTACCGGCACACTAACTTGGACTTAACAAGGAAGGCAAAGGGTGACTTAAGGTTTTTCATGAGGTCGGAATGAGCGCGTGTGGTTTACCGACACAACGATTAAGTGAAAAACATTAAGGGTACCAAGTAATTTGCATGGTTACTTCACACCTTGTTTTGTGATCCTCGGTATCCCAGTCACAAAACATGAAGGACACACTTGAGATTGAAACATGCCATTGAAAAGTTCAATGAATCTCAAAGAATCTAGGAATTTCTAAAAGACAAATAAAACCTATGAATTTATATTTCGTTTTCATGGTGGAAATTGGTGAATCGTCATTCACCTACCTTTCAAATATGTTATAACCTGGATTACGACATCCCTCTTCTAGGTTATAATATATTGTGATTGGATCCTAGCCTTAATATTACATTTGGGTGTTTTATTAAGGACTATCCCTATATCTAAACTAAACTGTTTTCCTTCCTTTTCAGATGTCTTCCAACAATGCTACTCCTGGCTCAAACCCTACAGGCTCCTTCTCTCTCATGAATCTCTGTGGGAGAGTCATCTTTGATGGATCCAACTTTACTGATTAGATCAGAAACATCAGGATGGTCACTCGTTACAAGAACAAGGAATATGTTCTTAACAAGGAGCTCAAGGTGCCTGAGCCAACTGCTACTCCTGAGGAGTTTGCTGAATATGAGGCACATGAAAGAGATGCTTCCAAATTGGCATGCATCATGATGGCCACCATGACAGCCGAACTCCAAAATTCCTATGAGGACTACTATCCTTTTGAGATGGACCAGGATTTGATGGACCGCTACCATAAGAGTGCTTGTCAAGAGCGATATGAAATCATCTCCTCTATGATCACAACCCGAATGAAAGGTGGCGAACCCATCACAAGCCACATGTAGAAAATGAAAAGGTATGTGGATCGATTGATGAAGTTGAATGTGAACTTCCCTGAGGAGTTAGCAATGGATATTATTTTGCACTCCTTACCTTCGTGTTATGATCAATTCCGCATGGCATACCACATGAATAAGGAGGAAGTTACACTTAGCAAACTTCAGGGACTCCTAAAGACCGCAGAATCAGGTCTTAAAGGTAAGTCAGTTGTGACCACTCCTGCTACTACTCCAAACTCAGCACCTGTCCTGGCAATCGGGAATGGTAGAGGGAAGAAGAGAAAGAACCCTTCGAAGGGTACCAAGGGTAAGACTCTTGATGGCCCCTCTTCTAGCGGAACCAAGAAAGGTTTCGTTACACCTTCTTCTGATCCCAAAGAGGCTGAATGCTTTTACTGCCACAAAAAGGCGCACTGGAAGCGTAACTGTCCAAAGTACCAGCAAGATTTGAAGGATGGGAAAGTTAAACCCAACCATGCAGGTATTTACACTATCTCATCTAATAATTCACTCTATTCTAACTCTTGGGTCCTTGATACCGGTTGCGATATTCATATTTGTTCTGAAATGCAGGGACTAAGAAGAAGTGAGAATGTGGAGCATGGAAAGATAAAGTTGATCATGGCGAATAGGAAAGTTTCACCTGTCACCAAGATTGGAGTTTATACTTTGTTGCTAAGTAGTGGATTTACTTTAGATTTGAATAAATGTTGTTATTCGCCAGAAATGTTATTTACTTTCATGCTTTGTATAAACAAGGTTTTACCTTTTCTTTTGATAATGAAACTGGTGGAATAAATGCTTTCTATAATAATGTGTTTTATTTTAAAGCATTACCTTGTCATGGTGTGTATGAAGCTGTGTCTGTTGTAGATAACTTAGGAAATAATGTAATGTGTATTGATTCTGCTAATGATAATAACTTGGATAAAGCATCATTATGGCATTTTCGTCTTGGACATATAAGCAAGAAACGCATAGACCAACTCCAAAAGGATGGAGTCTTGGAGTCGTTTGACCTAAAATCAGATGATAGTTGCGAATCATGCTTACTTGGAAAAATGACAAAGTCACCCTTCAATGGTTCATGTGAGAGGGGTGAAGGTTTGTTGGATCTTGTACACACGGATGTGTGTGGACCCTTCAAACATGCTACAAGGGATGCTAATCGTTATTATGTGACTTTTACGGATGATTATAGTAGATATGGATATGTCTACTTAATCAAGCATAAGTCAGAGACTTTTGAAAGGTTTAAAGAGTTTAAACAGGAAGTCGAGAATCAATTGGGCAGGAACATTAAGATGCTTCGATCCGATCGTGGTGGTGAGTATCTTAGTACTGAGTTCCTCGATTATCTAAGGGAATGTGGGATTGTCTCACAATTGACACCTCCCAGGACACCACAGTTAAATGGTGTAGCTGAGAGGCGCAATCGAACCTTGTTGGAATTGGTTCGTTCCATGATGAGTCGAGCTACGCTACCAATCTCATTTTGGGGGTATGCCTTAGAGACTGCCACCCATATCCTTAATCTGGTCCCTACAAAGAAGGTTGCCAAAACACCTCACGAGATGTGGACTGGAAAAGTTCCTAGTCTAGCCCACATCAAGGTTTGGGGTTGCGAGGTTTTCGTGAGACGCGAGACTCATGACAAGCTCGAACCTTGAAGCGAGAAGTGTATTTTCATCGGCTACCCACAAAAATCCTTTGGTTACCTCTTCTACAGACCACTTCAAGAGTCAAGTGGTGAAGGAACCTCAAACCCTAGCAGTCAACTTGCGGAGGAACCTCCTGTTGATCCAATTATACCTCCAGTTGTACCTCTGAGGCGTTCCACAAGGGTTAGGAATGAACCTGAGCATTACTATGGTTTCCATATTACTGCAGAAGGTGAGACACTTATTAGTGATGAGACACTAGTAGGTCTAGATGAACCTAACAGCTATGCGGAAGCCATGGCAGGCCCTGAGTCTGCTAAATGGAAAGAGGCAATGGAAAGCGAGATACAATCCATGTATGAAAATCAAGTTTGGAACTTGGTTGACAATGTGCCAGGTCATAAGATTGTAGGGTGCAAATAGATCTTCAAGAAGAAGACCGACATGGATGGTAATGTACACACTTATAAGGCTCGACTGGTAGCAAAGGGCTTCTCTCAAACTCCTGGAGTGGATTATGATGAGACCTTTTCTCCAGTAGCCAAGATTAAGTCTATTAGGGTATTATTAGCCATAGCTGCATTTCATGACTATGAAATATGGCAAATGGATGTCAAAACCGCTTTCCTTAATGGAAAGTTGGCTGAGGATGTTTACATGAATCAGCCAGAGGGTTTTGTCAGCTTAGAGTACCCTAATAGAGTGTGTAAGCTTGAGCAATCCATCTATGGATTAAAGCAAGCACCTCGCAGATGGAATCTTTGCTTTGATGAGAAAGTCAAGGAATTTGGCTTTTCTAGGAGTGAAGATGAATCTTGTGTATATGTCAAGGCTAGTGGGAGTATAGTTAGCTTTTTGGTATTGTATGTGGATGACATACTACTCATAGGAAATGACATCCCAACTCTGCAGGAAGTTAAGTCTTGGCTTTGGAAGTGTTTTGCTATGAAGGACCTAGGAGAAGCTGCCTATATTCTAGGGATAAGGATCTTGAGAAACCGGAGTAAAAGACTAATTGGACTTAGTCAGAGTACCTACTTGGATAAGGTGCTGAAGAGATTCAGCATGCAGGACTCCAAGAAAGGAGAGTTACCTATTCAGTGTAATGCCAGATGGAGTAAGACTCAAAGCCCAAGTACTGAGGCTGAGATAGTAGAAATGAGTCAAATACCTTATGCTTCAGCTGTAGGATCGATCATGTACGCTATGACCTGTACTCCACTTGATGTAGCTTGCTTTGAGCATGGTTAGCATGTATCAGGGGAACCCTGGCAAGGCACACTGGACTGCGGTAAAGAATATCCTAAAGTACCTACAGAGGTCTAGGACTGGGTCCTTACCCTCGGTGGGAGTGATGAATTGAGAGTTGTAGGGTATAGTGATGCTGGCTTCCAGACTGATAGGAATAATATCTGCTCTCAGTCGGGCTAGGTCTTTATCCTAAATGGAGGAGCAATCACTTGGAAGAGTTCCAAGCATGAGACAGTAGCTGATTCCACTTGTGAATCAGAGTATATAGCAGCGAGCGAGGCAGCAAGGGAGGCAATATGGCTGAAGAACTTCATTGGAGACCTTGGAGTTGTACCAACTATAAAGGAGCCTATGGAAATTTTTTGTGATAGTGAAAGTGTTGTTGCCTTAGCCAAGGAACCAAGGGATCACGGGTGATCTAGACACATCGACAGAAAATATCACTTTCTCAGACATCACGTAGAAGAAGGAATCCTCGTGGAAAAGAGGGTATCATCAGATGAGAACCCAGCAGATCCCCTCACAAAGGGACTGAGTCGGGTTAAGCATCTTCAGCATGCTCGGAGCATAGGGCTAAAGGATGATATTAATTTTAGTAGTTAGATAATTTTGGAAATTTGTAAAGTGTAATTGACATTTGATGATAAATAAAAGTTGTGTTTACTTATGAGTAAAGTGTTGCTATATTCTGTCAATTGTTTACTATAATTTCTTTTGCATGTTTTGACTTCTAGAATATTATGTTTTGCTTTACATATTATTCAAATTTTCCACAGTCGATCATATGTTGGAAGTAGATATGAATTAAGATTGTCATGAAGTTGGTTGTAGGTGTCAAGCTTTAGGACAACACTTCATGAGTACTCATAAGTTCTGAGTATTGGAATCAACCCACACTCACTGGTATCACTTCATGGAATTTATCTCGTGTGATCGTGAGACGGTAACATAATATAAGTCTTCAAACCTAGAGATATGATTTGTTGCCTATGAGTTGGTTATGTATTGATTGTACGAAAACGCATTGGTAACTCGATGTTATAAAATGTGCTTTTGTGTATGATTGAACAAGTAGTAGAGCAAACATATGAGTCGAAGTTTATTTGTTCCTTCTTGGATTAGAAGCTGATATCTGGGCCACTTGATGATTTTGTTTTGACCTATGTACAGGGCCAGGTCAGAACTAAGTTGATGTGTTCAATTAAGTTCTTTGTCAAACAAATCAGAAACCGGGAAACAAACTGCTTGACAATAAGCAAGACATTGTTCAATGTATTTATCCGACTGATATCTAGAATAGAGGATTATATGATCACTTATATTAAATGGCATATCATCATCTTCTAAATTCCGAGAGACCTTGAAAGAGCTACGATTGCCGATTGGTTCCCGAAGTCATACTTGTAGTTATAGTTATTAGACTTATCCAAGTGGGAGACTGTTGTATATGGTGTCTAAGTCCATAACTATTTCTGGTATGTACTTGACCTGACCCGACATGGTCCATTTGAGTTGCATGGCACCATGCATTTGGATAAACTAAAATGAGAGAAATAACACTTATGGTTTATTAAGATATTATAAGTTCTAATATATTAATAATATTATTTAATTAGTTTGATCAAGAATTAATTTAGAATTAATTAAGTGATCAAATGGTAACTAATTAAATATATATGTTGATTATGTAAATCATCCATAACTTATATAGTGAGCTAAGAGGCTCCATTGATTATCAAGTTGGGTTCAACCCATAGGATGCTCCATGGAGTTGACCCATGGATCATGTAAATGAAGAGTCATGTTACATTAGGGTTTACATGGTGTAACCCTAATGCAGCACACTATATAAAGCTCATGTTTTCCCAAAATCGGTTACACATGCATACTTTAGGGCTAGAGCCGACTTTTGAGTGTTATACTTTCTCTCCAAGTTTACTCCATAGCATTTGGTGTTGTGTGAAGCATTTGAGGCATCACACTTGGGGTGCTAGGCTCACAAGGTTTCAAGGAATCAAAATCAACGACAAGGTATGTTATTCTATGTTTCATTTAAGTTAAAATGTTCCCCATGTATGCTAGATAGGATCATGAACCTTGGAAATCAACTTTTCGTGAATCTTAGACAAACATAGATCCAAGGTTTATTAGGGTTGCATGTACACTTTAGGAAGTGTTAGAATGCTCAAAACCCATTACTAATATCATATAAAAGTTTGTAAAAACCACTAATATCATAGCAAAATAGGTTAATATGATAAATACAACACTAATCATATCTCAAATAGTTTATGTTGAGATATAACTTCTTTAAAGTGTTAAATCTCATCGGGTTCTATTGTTTCAGTCATTGTGTATGAAGAGATTAATCGGTAGGCGCCCTCTAATCGGTCGAGTAGCGCCTATGGATTAATCGGAGATTAATCGGGACCTAATCGTGTATATATGTATGTCTTAAAAAATGTAACATTTGGAATCTTGGTATATCAAATTTGGTCTTGTATTTTTGATATTTACATTTTGGTCCTTATGTTGTACGTTAGGCGTACAACTTGGTACGCTTGGTGTACAAGCTGCAATGTGAGTATGCGAGGCGTACCACATGGTACGTTTAGCATACTCATGCAAGGGTTAGACGGGGTTCCGGACACGTATACGGGGCATACGTGTGCTTAATGAAAACCCAAATTTTCGAGAATAGACACTATCTATTCATCCTTATGGCTTATGAAGCCCTTATTTCTCAGCCTCCTTTGACCCTTTAGCCTCATATTCGAAATCCTACGTCTCTCCTTGTGTTTTGAGCTCATTATGTCCATTTTGGTGTGCTTAAGTCCATATTCAACAAGTAGAAGCATGGTGCAAGGTGGTGGATCAAGGAAAAGTTAGTGGATTTTGACTAGTTGCTTTACTTCAAGCTTGTTTGATGCATAAAGTTATGGAATGTTTCATTTCTCTTATATATATATATATATATATATATATATATATATTATATGAGTTTTGGTCCCTTTTTGTCTCCAAGGATGTGATCTAGTGCTCAGATACCACTACAGGAGCTATAAATTGCCACTCTTGGTGTTTCTGAGATTCTAGATTCATAAAGTTGTCAGCTTTAGGGTTTAGATCCATCAATGCATGAGTTGATATCCATTTAATTAAATTAGGGTGTTATATTTTGATGTTAGGTGTTTGTGGGGCATGAAAAGTCAACAAGTAAGTGACTTAATGGTTATATACACTTATTAGGACTTGGATATGTGGTTGGGGCTACTGGTCTTTAGCATTAAGTACTTAATGTAGAATTTGGCTTTTCGGGTGAGTACACTAGGCGTACAAGTCAGTACACACATCGTATAATCCATTTAGCAAGTACTCTTAGAGTACAACTAAGTAGTCCCCACATACTCAGTCTGTTGGGCTTAGCATTTTGGGCTTTAAGTTTGGACCATTTTAATGGGCTTGGATGCCTGGATTCTTGTTGGGCCATCTGAGTACAAGTATTTTCGGCTAGGAAAAGTTTTTGGGATTTAGGGTAAGGCCCATGAAAAGGTTTGGGCCCAATTTGGAGAGTTGGGCCATAGGTGGGCCTTGGTTGATTAATTGGTTTTGGACCTTCTAGATTTTGTGTTAGGGCCTTAGCCTTGGGCCAAACAACGTGAGGGGTAAAATGGTCTTTTTACCCTAAATATGGATTGATGGAATTATGGTTATGGATTGGAACCCAAATGTTAATTGGTTGTTGTTTTGGTATTGATTAGCTTGGGGATTCCTTTGACCAGTAGCCAGGGATTTTATTGAGATTCAGCAGTAGTGGTCAGTTTCCTTATTGGGTTTAGTGGGTGTAAGGCACCAATTCCGGCCCTTATTGTTTATGTTAGGATGCTAGGAGTCTACGTAACCCTTGCATGTGTCATCTGCTATTATGTATAACGGGTGGGGCTCGATGTCGGGCGAGGCCCGATGACTGAAACATGTGCTATTGTTTTATCATCATTGTATGCGTTAGAATAATTATGTGATACATATATATATATATATATATATATATATATATATATATGTGCATATATATATATATATATATATATATATATATATGTGTGTGTGTGTGTGTATGTGTGTGTGTGTTGTATGTGTATAATGGGCGGGGCCCTATGTCAGGGAGGTATTAAGAATAACAGTTTTGTATACCAAGTGGGGCTCGATGTAGGGCGGGGGCCCAATATGTGATTTATTATGTTTGGTGTGGGGTAGTTTAGGGAACTCACTTAGCTTTGTGCTTAAGGTTTTCAGTTATGTTTCAGGTATTTCTGGTTCCAAGGGGAAGAGCTTCGAATGACTGCATCACACAAATCATATGGATTCCGATTTTGAAATATTAGTGTAATTGATATGATGTTTGATACACATATTTTCATTTAGGTTTATGGATATTGTTTTTTGAATACTGTTTTATTTAAATTGAAAATGAAATTTTGGACATATTGTGGGACATTACAAGTTGGTATTAAAGCCTTGATTTGAGGAATTCGGGCACACTGTCAGGTGTGTCTGAACTCAAACTGTAACATCCCAAGTTTAGGAGTGCAAGTTCAGGGTTCAAAGTGAAATGTGAATGGTCAACTCGGCGAGTCCGTGGGTAGACTCGGCGAGTAGGGTCGCGATTCTGGTCGCATGTTAAGTGGCCAACTCGGCGAGTCGGTGGCTGGACTCGGCGAGTTGGTGCTATATGGAGAAAAACCTAATCCCATGGGTTGAGCCCTATATAAAGAACATAATACCCTCTCCCCAGCCACTTTACTCTCCCTTGAAGTCCAGAAACCCTAATATTCGTTTGTGAGAGAATTAGAGAGCATTTGGATCTTGAAGGAGGTTTGTTGAAGGGATCTTTGAAGATTAAGAGGCTTGGAGCAAGGGGCTTTACAAGGTTTTGGCTTATTCTTCTATTGGAGTCTTCTCTTGCGGTAATGATTCATTGTTTGAGCTGTTATCCATCTAGATCTATCATTTGTGGGATTTTTGGGAGTATATCTAGTGCTATCTTGAGTTTGGAGGTTGGATCTGAGGTTGCTACCTCAGATCTAGAGTAGTGATGATCCAAAAGAGCATAAAGTCCCTGTTCAAGAGTAGTTGATGAAGCCTTTTAGTCCCAAACCCTAGCCCTAGAGTGTTTTATGTTTTGATTTCCTTGGATTCACGTAAAGTTTGCCACTTTACATGATGGATGGCTTGTATAAGAGTAGATCTATGGATTGGAGACTCTGGATGGCTTGGAAAGCTTCTGTATGGGTTAAGAGCTAGTGGTACTCGGCGAGTACACATGGGTGTACTCGGAGAGTTGCATGAAGATAGGCAGAAAATCGACGAGTTGGAAGAACAACTCGGCGAGTTGGTTGAAGATAGCCTAGGACTCGGCGAGTATGTTCTTGGATTCGGCGAGTCTGGTCGTGAGGTCCTAACCTTTCCTGGTTGAGCTGTGAATTGGTGAGTCAAGGGATGACTCAGTGATTTGAGTGCGGTTAGACTCAGAGTTGTGGGACTCAGCGAGTCTTGGGGTGACTCGGCGAGTTGAGTCGTGTTATGGGAGTTTCAGAGCATAGGGAATCGACGAGTCAGTAGGGTGACTCGGCGAGTAGAGATAGTCTTGTGTTAACTAGTTGTCTTCCAGGGGTATTTTGGTATTTATTGAGTTCCGTGTTTTGGTGATTGATCAGTGGTGAAGTTCGTGTCAGAGGTTGGAGGAGCGTGATCTTATCTCTTCAATCGACAGTTGCGAGGTGAGTTATCCTCACTATATCGACATGGTCTACGGCACCAAGGCCGACCCTTTATCAGATTGTAATACGGGTATCATTGCTATATTATTGCTTGGTATGTTTGCATCCTGGTAGTTAGGATGGTATATGTTAGAGACCTGGTTGAGGTCGGTATCCTCGTATATAGGATGATGCTATGCTAGTGACCGGTTAGGTCGGTATCCTGGTTAGGATGACGTTATGTTATGTGATATGCTAGATCGGTTTGATTGTATGAGAATTGTTATATGATTTAATGTTTATGTGCACATGGTTGTTGGACTGGGGTTGGGTTGAGGCGGGTCCTACTTTGTGTTGTAGGCCAAGATACCCAGGGCGGACCGGTTATCCTGAAGGCCCAACGAGCGATCCGGATAGGCTGTAGGCCCCAAGAGGGTGGACCAGACGTGCCGAGGCTCGGAGAGTGGACCAGGCCGACTGAAGGCTCGGTGCGGGCGGACCAGTCATAGTGTAGACTCAGAGAGTGGACCAGGTGGATTGAAGGCCCGGTGTAGGCAGACCAATCACATTGTAGACTCGATGTATATGGCTAGACTCGGAGGGTGGACCAGGTGGACTGAAGGCCCGGTACGGCAGACCAGTCACACAGTAGACCCGAAGTGCATGGCTGTTTTGTGTTCTGTTATTATATGGCATGTTATGTGTATGGTTTATGTGGTTGGTATTTTGGGGGTATCTCACTAAGCTTTCGGGCTTATAGTTATGGTTTAAATGTTCCAGGTACTTCAGGAGACGGTGGCAAGGCCAAGGCGTGATCGTACCGCTCCTTATGATTATGTTTTATGATATGGTTCTGGGAAGACTCTGATAAATAATTGTATTGAAAACCTTTTTGTAATAACTTAATTAGACTGGGTTGTTTTTGAAAAGTTTAAATTGGTTGAAATTTTTAGAGTGTTACACCAACTGAGGATTTGGTAATTTTTTTCGAAAAGAAATATATTTTTAAGAAAAGGATTTTTCTAAAAGAAGAAAGGGTGCAGTGCATGTAATCAGCCGAGCTCAAGTAAGTTTTCCTAAATTACCCATACATGTTGTTTGTTATGATTTGATCTGTAAATATATGAATCATATGCTAGTTAGGGCTATGGATCTGCTCAGATTTTGCATGATAGAATGCTATGGGAGAGGCCTTTGTATTCCTATTGTATGAGCTTGTAGACTTGCATGCTAGTGGTAATCAGTCGGTGATAGGATGGAATGAATAAGTTATGGTTGGTTCTGGTCACTTAACGCCCGAATGTTGCTTGCTTTGTGCTTTTAGGAGTTCTAACTAGCCTTAGATAACTAGTAAACGAATATGCTAAATTACATATTATGGGAACTAAATAATTTTAGAAGATTAGGTTTTAACTATATTGTACAGCTCTTTTTTGAGTCCAACCATTTTAGTGCTAGACCTCTCATTCGAAGAGTTATTTGGTTTTAGTGATATGTAATTGTATTCGTGGGCTAGTTACAGGGAGCTATCTAGATTTCCTTCTACAAATGATGGCTGAGAGTGGTATGGAGTTTGCCCTAGGAAACCTATAATGAGATTTATTGTTGGGGGCCTTATATATGAGGGAAGTTTTATGGATATGAAGTAACTTGGATGAATCAAGGAAATTCTTGTGGAAAGTATGGTTAGAAGTGAAATGTAGTATGGGCCCGTACTACAGGAAGTAGAGGATCCGTACTCGATTCAAAGAGAGTTGTGATGAAACTAGGGGACTTGTGGGGTTGTGTTTCCTCGATATATATATATATATATATATATATATATATATATATATATATATATATATATATATATATATATATATATATATATATATATATATATATATATATATATATATATCGATGAGTATTCTGATGGTTTATATGGTCTATTTTCAGTATGGTGAAATTGAGAGGCAGATCTGTTGGCAGTTTTGGTGCTAGTGAGGGTTCAGGATCAGGATCTGTAGCTGGGTAGGTTGATGAGCAGACTAGGGAGCTCCTCTTGTCTGAGATTACTCGTTGCATTGTTGATCAGACTTCTGTGATCTTCGGCTCAGTCAAGAAGCGTATTCTGGAGGTTTTGTATGAGCGGTTGAGCTCGTTTCATTATGATATGTTGGCACCAGTGGGATCACATTCTTTGACATTTAGGGAGTTTCGGGCATGTGGAGATCCAGACTATCATGAGGAGAATGACCCCATAGCGGGTCGGTGGTGGTTAGCAGATCTTGCTAACGCCTTTCGCATGAGTCGTTGTCCCGAAGGGGACAAGGTCAGACAAGCTTCCCGCCTTTTGAAAGATAGGGCACGAGATAGGTGGGATGAGTTAGGATGTGGAGTGGGTGATCATGTTGTTGATGTGATGTCATGGGATGATTTCTCGACCAGGTTCTGAGCTGAGTTTGCACCGATGATTGAGGTGCATCAGTTGGCATGAGAGTTTTAGGATATCCACTAGACTATGGAGACGATGGCTGAGATCACCATGATGCTTAGGGAGATGATGCTTTTGGTTATGTAGTATGTGACGGATAAGGAGATGAAGAAGGCCGGACACCATGAGATGCTGAGTAGCGACATTCGGCAATTTGTGAGTCGATCCAACTGCAAGACGCTAGAGGGTATGATAAACCAAGCTAGGGAGAGGGAGACTGACTGGAGATGGAGAGAATGTTGGGTTTTAGCTCAAAAATAATTTCATAAACTTTAAAAATATGGCAACAGAATAATTTAAATTTTGAAATAACATAAACATTTTATACCCACCAAGGATCTTCTTGCAAGTTATAGAAAGATTAATACACCAACCAAAGAAGATGTGAAGAAATAACAACCTTTGTAGTTCTTTGGGTCCTCTTGGGAGGCTTGGAAGATGATGAAGAATGTGGAACCTTTGAGACACCAATAATGACTCAACTTGATATAGATGCTAGTCCAAAACTCTTAAACCCTTAAGCTTTAAGTTCATAACCAGTATGAACTTAAAAAGTGCCTGAAGATGCAAGTGTTCTTCAAGTTTTCTAACCAAAACTAGAGAGAAAGGGATAAGGAAGAGAGGATTTGAATTTTTCATCAAGGAATGAATTCGAAAATAATCCAAGTGCAATCTCTCTTATTTATATGCATAAAGTGAAGTTATTAACCATTAGTCCTTACTACTTTAAGGAAACTTGTCCGCAATGTCATAAGCATGTCTCCCATGCTGTTAAAGCATGATTAGACAAGTCATACACTTCTTCTTGTTATGCATATCTCGAAAATTGCATAAAGAAGAAGAAAGAAAGTCAAACTTTTATAAACTCTTTTATAAAATATAAACCTTGTCTTTTAGGAAAAATACAAAAGGATTCAACTAGTCCAAAAGTTTGTACATGATTTATAAATCATACTATATGATGTATATTAAGTTACTTGCTAATGGAATTTATTATTTCCATGAAACAAATAATTTCCAATTTAATTATAAGAGTTTATTGAATATTTACTAAAATCAATTTCTAATAAATAATCAATTGTATCAAGTTGTTGTTAGTTTAACCCATTAGTATCATATGTTGTTTAATAATATTACTTTAATATGACTCTTGAGGATGCTAGGCCTTTCAATCTCCTACTTGTGCAAGACTCATATTAGACTAATATAGACAATGGTGAACGTCTAGCAACATTTCACTTCCCCTAAGACCATACGATTGTTTGTGCCTTTCTATTAACGTCCAATTCCCAAAAAGCTCAAAGCTACAATTGGTGTATAAGGTAAGTTCATCAGTTATCGCCTTGCTATAGACAGCTTGTTGAACATGAGATTCGGATCGCGATCAATCTCATTAGTTGTTTAACTCTTTGTAAGGCAGCTTAGATGTCTAACTCTCAACACATAAGAGGAACAAATCCCATATTGACTACATAAGCCTCTTGCATAGTTCACACAATACCTATAATGGCTTTTATAATTGCCCGGTTAAGGAAAACCATTTGACCTTTACAAAGCATAGTACTCCTTGCACTTAAGTCCCACTATGTATCTCAGGTGTTAAGGATACAACTATAGTACCTTCTAATCTAGTATCATTCACGATAACGATCCATGAGATGATCTTGATGCGGGTCAGTTGAATACTAGTTCTCTAACAAGTACCATAGAAACTTGGTAACAACCACTTGTCTACTTTCATCTAGTGAGAATCAACCAATCCAATTCATATTAGTCTTACTTGATAATTTCTCCCACAATTATAACTGACTATGAACCTTTAGAATAATAACATTATTCATGGATTAAACGTGTTAATATAGAACACACCAAGTATTAATGTGATAACTATATCCCAATATATCATAACATTTTTCTAATAGTTTTTGTTATATCTTCCAATATCCAAATACTAAATTCAAATCAAAAACCCTTTCTAGAATAATAAAGTCTTATAACTGAAGTGTGGCCAATCATACTGAGCTCAAACGAATGAGTTTATCAATGGATCTCTCAAAATTTAATTTGTGTTCTATGAAAACTATCATCTTTATACTTAACTTTACTCTATGTATAGTTAAATATCTTGAAGAATATGATTGGTGTTCTTTTGTGATGTAGAGTCTCTTAGCTTGATTAAGTATACTCTCAAAGTCACAAAGATTTCTATGTGATCCTCAAATGGTAGAAATCAACATAATTTTCAATGATCTCATTCATCCTATCATATTTGAATTCTACTTCTAAAGTAGCGTATTCTTATTTTGTAGTAGATTGTGTCATTATGTTTTTCTTGGAACTCATTCCAACAAAACTTACTCTTCATTCCATGATGAAGACAAAATCCAATTATAATTCATAGTTATTTATATATCCTTAAAAATTAACATCTTATGTAGCTCTTTCATAAAGATCATTTCTAAACTTATTGTCTCATATACATTACCTTATTTCTTCTAAAATACTCTTAGAATGTTTTCTTAGTCATCCAGTGACTTAACCAAGTATTCAATTAGTATTCTATGACATGCTTACAACATGATCAAATACCATGTCCTATGCATAATATGACGTAAATGATGAATTCATTTTCCAAGCAAATAGAATATAAATAATTTCATTTAGTTCAAAGCTATGTGCTATGTAATTTTGAGGTGAGCTCAAAATGGTGCCATATGACAATGCCAACTATTCGTCAAAAGAATCTTGTGTCTTGATCCCTTTCAAGATATTGCCAATATATATATATATATATATATATATATATATATATATATATATATATATATATATATATAAGGACATGACACTTTTAGCATTCATTTTATCTATCCCTTATATATTTTACATTCCAAGAATGTATCTTCTCCTTCCTAAGTAGTTCATTTTAGGAACACTTTCTGAGTCAAGGTGTAAATGAACCTACTCAGTCAGAATGTGATTTCTCATGATTAAGTATGTCTCAGTTGTACAAGATTATGAATTTCACTATGGTCCCACTAGTTCTTATTAAACACATATTTTGTATTCATTTTGATATAAAAACATACCTTATGGTTTTACATAAAATGATGATTGTAACATTGAGATGTTTTCTTTATATCCACAAGTGGATCTCAAGCTCTACAAATTTTGTTAGGATAACTTAGATTAAGAAAACCCCGAGGCTAATCTATATAGATATTTTCTAGTAGATGTCTATTAAGAAAATCAGTCTTTCTTGAAATATATTTACTATATCTCATATTAAGAATATGAATTTATAGCAAATACTATCCTTGTTGATCTAATCATAGCTACTTTTGAAAAAGGTTTGATCACAGTCAATGTCAGGCGTATGATGGGGACCATAGTCAATGACATGAGTATGAGAATATCCTTTTACTATTAGTCTTGCTTTAAATGTGTATGCTTATCCATGTAATTTATTCTTTCTAGAAGAATCATTTTCTCCTTCTAGCCTTGCTATAGGGATAAATTATAATCAATCCCATTTTTGATTATCATACATGGATTGCATCTCATGTCCATGACTCTAAGTCATTTTTCAGATCCGAGATCTGACATATCATCTTGGTATTTGATGGATTTTCCAAGAAAGCATCAACAAAATATCATGCATCAATGAGCGATTCCATATTTATCAAGTCATAGATGAATTCTACCATTAATGTGAACAATTTGTGTTTATGAATAACTATTATTCAATTTTATCAATCCTTGTTAAAACTAGTGCCAACTATTACTACATAAGGTTATGGTTCTTGAGTTGCTTCAAGTTCCATGTACCTCCCACTTACTTTTCCATTAGAAGCTTTCTTTCTACTAACTTAGCTTTCACAAGAATAAGAGAACTTATTCTTGGTGGGTTTGCATATGATAATCTAAGTCACATTCAGAGTATTACACAAATATGTATTTAGTATATTTTTAGGTTTAGAAGCTTTATTCCAACATCAGCTTCAAATCCACAAAACATAAAATAAGATGAGGATGGAGCCCTTCCATACTAAATTTGATAAAATGTTTAATATACTTATTAGTTGGTATATGTATTCAATATAGAATTAATAGTGATTGAAGTATTATCATATAAAACATTAAAGGAAGATATTTCTACGATTCGAAAGTAAATCATACCAAGTAAGATTTAATTCATCCTTTATTATCATGAAGACCTTAGATGGTTGTCACCGGTTTGTATCTCAACTTTTGAAACCTTCAAAAAAGATGTCAAAATTATATTTTACCACGTAAAATATAATTAACACTACTATAATTGTTAAAGTTGACTTGGTATCTTGCACTTAATCTCAGACATTTATTAGAAAGGAAATCGTGCATCAAAATGTATTGTTTCTTAACCATTTTCTCCACACTTTAGTGAAAATGTCATTAGGAATCCTTTACTTATAAATAAAGTTTATATATATCAAATAAACTACATTATTTGTCTTCAAAGATCCATTTCTTAAACTTGGAATATGTGAATGCCATTTATATAATTAAGATAACAATATCAAAGATGAATTTGACTTAAAACAAGTTTAAGTCAAAAAGTGCTTGCATATAGAACTTAATTTTATTTATAAAAATGTTGATATTTACTTCACAACTCTATTAAGAGATCTAGTCTCATAAATAGAAGTTAGTCATTTCAGAATATAAATATTATCGTTATGAAAAACGATAAAGTAAATGATTAAACATTTGAATAAAATTACTGAGACTTAAATTAAGACCTGCTAAATTAAAACAAATATTGTTTCATATTACAACTTATTTATGTTCTAAGCATAAATAATAAACTAAACTCCTATAGTGTAGTTCCAATTTGATTGTGCTCAACTTGGTTACTCTTCAGTAAATATTTGCAAGCCATTTGCAAATATTAGATTAACATTTAAGTACCAAGTACCAAAATTTTATATGAAAAGTATAAGTTCTATCTAGTAGATACAAGAAGTACTAGTCTCTTCCAGACATTCTTTCCGAATAAGAGGAGTAAATCCTCTTCTAGTGTCCAGTTTCTTCACAAAAGAAACAAGATCCATCTATGTGGGCTTCAGTAGATTTCTTGGGCCTAATGATGTTCAATCCATAATACATGAGCCTCTCAGATCACACAAGGTGATTCTTTTAGCCTTGCATTATTCCAATGTTTAAACTAGCTTTAAATAAAAAATCACCGTATTTATTGGAATATTGCTTGACCTATTATATCATAAGATACACATGTTTAGATTATCCAAGACTTCCTAGAAGTCGTGAATAACTATTCCTAGCTTGATGTTAGAAACATCTTAAGCATCACGATAATGCTTTTACTAGGTATCATGTTCAGGTTTAATTGCTCAAATCACCTTTAAGTGTATACAATTTCATATCTCTTACGAGATTGGCTCTTAAGACATGAAGTCATTCATTGATGTTGTATCTATTGAATGTTATTGTTTCATTAATTCATTAAAGAAATGACAATACATGATAATGAAAATGGATTACATAAGTACAAAATTTTTTAAAAAATTCATTTAGTATTTTCAATATTTAATCATTAATAATTAAAATACCTTTTTAGTTTCCAAAAACATTAATTATCAAAGTCTAGGATCCAAGTTGCAAAAGAAATAAATGGTTAGGTATCATTTATCCCATCCATTTGAATTCAACGCGGTAGATATCGATTATCAATTATATCTTACTAAATAATTCCTACATTTATGGGATCGCTAATAACAAATTTCATTAGACATGTTTGATCCCATATACGCCTCAAAACTCTATTACTTAGGTATCCTTTAGCACAAAAGATTTCCATTCAAATCGTCCAATTTGAAAAACTTGTGTAATCGGCCTATACGTTGGTTATAGAAATTGAGAATACACCTTGACCATCAAAAGATAACACTAAGTGGTTAGGTATCGTATATCCCGCTAGTGCATACAAGAGACGTGCGAGTGTTCTTCAAATGTAAAAAGGGTATTTATATGTTTTATAATTCAAGTTTAGAAACATATGATATCATGTTTATTACATCCATATAATAAACCATGATATCAATTTTCAAAAGAAGATCACTTTTAAAGGTTTTATATAAAAAGCTAGTTTTTATATAATTTGACGTAATTTAATTTTAATAACCGGTATTAAGTTTGAATGCATTTGAACCTTTTATATCTTTAATAAAACTTTATTTTATTAATTTCATAGTTCGATTTTGTATAAGTTACAAAAATCAACATTTAAACTTATAATGGAGTATTTCAAAAGTTACTGTTATTAACGATTTAAACAAAACGGGTTTTATTTTTAAATATAATAACTTGTTACATCTTATGTCCAATTTTGATAAACCCAAACTCCATGTAATATTTATTTTGTCCAAAATTATTTTAGCATGTCAAAAACTAATTTTACCCTGGTATGGCTTGTTGGACTTATGGTTATGGGTTGGAAACCAAATGTTAATTGGGTGTTGTTTTGGTATTAATTAGCTCAAGGATTGGTTGGACCAACAGTAAATGATTTTCTGTGAGATTCAGCAGTTAAGGTGAGTTTCCTCATTGGGTTTAGCTAGTCTAAGGTGCCAATTCCAACCCTTATTGTTTGTGTTAGGATGCAAGGAGTCTGCATGACCCTTGCATGTGTTACGTGCTGTTATGTATACCTGGTGAGGTTGATGTTAGGCGAGACCCGATGACTGAAACACGTGCTATTGTTTTATGATCATTGTATATGTTACCGTAATTATGTGATATATATATATATATGTATATATATATATATATGTGTGTGTGTGTGTGTGTGTGTGTCTGTGTGTGTACGTGTTGTATGTGTATAGTGGGCGGGAGCCAATGCCAGGCGTGGCCTAAGAATAATAGAACTATATACCGTGCGGGGCTCGATGCTGAGCGGGGGCCCAGTATGTGATTTATAATGTATGGTATGGGGTAGTTTGGGGAACTCACTAAGCCTTGTGCTTATTGTTTTTAGTTTATGTTTCAGGTACTTCTGGTTCCAAGGGGAAGAGCTTGTGATGACTGCATCACACACACCATATGGATTCCGCTATTGAGATATTACTCTGATTTATATGATGTTTCATACAATTATTTTCATTTGGTTATATGGTGATACGTGTGGAATGTACTAGTTTTAATCCTAACTTACTTAAACAAAAATAAACAGATGGTTGGTAGTGTACCTATCGATTAATAGTTTAGTGAAGGTAAGTAGGTTATCGAACAAAGGGAACAATAAACAATTAAAATTACTACTACTATTATCTAATTAAAATAATGATTCAAAAAGGGGTTTTTCTCTAGTTTTATAAGACTAGAAACTTAAGCAATTACTTAAACACTTAGCAAGAACAATTAAAGACTAGAAAAAGGAACAAAAGACAACTAGATTCAATAATATTAAAGAGTCTCTTGTTTAGATTTAATTCACTTATTCCTATGGTTGATTTCATGGCTATATCATCAATTAGTGATTCCTAATGTGATTAGGTTCATGTTCACTATTACTAATCCTTTAGCAAACAAATCATTTCAAGCAGTGATCAAGTGATTAAATTAAAGAGTCAACTAGTGTTCAATTCGAATCAAGCAAGACTTGTAATAGTAGTTAATTAAAATTGTTGGTTCAATTAACTTATATATGGTTGGTCATCATATATACCTCACACATTAAATAACTTATTTTTATGTTAACCCTAGGTTATGTTCACAACACTAGGCTTATAATCATGTTTTCACAAAATCATAAGAGGTTAGCAATCAAGAAAGATGTTCATTCAATCTCAATAACTCATTAATCAACATAAAATAATTGTCATTAACGCATAAGGTTCTTTTAACAATCTTAACATGATAAATAATCAAATCAATATAATCCAAAGCCTCTAAATCAAACCAAAATCATAAGATCCTCTACTCTAAACGAAAGTAGGGTGTTTAGCCCATAACTTTATTTGAAACAAGCATAAAAACGAAATTCATCAATGCAAACATAATGTAAACAAAAAAATTAAGTTACTATTGATTTTTTCCTTAGATCTATTAAATTCAAAGCTTCTAATCGAATTCTATAAACGATTGCTCCTAGGTACGTCCCTGGCCTCCAAAATTTGGTAACAACTCCAAGCATTCGTTAGGGTTTTGAACAGAAATGTTCGTTAAATAGATTCTGAAAATAGGCGCAACACGTCATTTTTATGGACTCAACACGTCGTGTAGATCATTAAAAACGCGTGTACGAAAAGGCCTATTTTATCAGGATTTTCGAAATAAACATGCCGTGTTAGTGAGGGTACCACGTATGTTCTTCTTCAATTTCATCTTCTTTGTTCAAAATCCAAGATCCAAGCCTCTAATCTCCAATTCTGCTTCTTTTTCCTTCCGAGCATGTCTTTATTGGTGAAAATGAAAATTTAAACTAATTAAGCATCCTTTTTTCAATATTTGAGACAAAAACAACATAAAGTCTTAAGATAATGCATGAATTTTATAACTAAGTATGCCCATATCAAAATAGCCCACACTTGACTTTTGCTTGCCCCAAACAAAACTGAATTTTAGCACACTAATACCACATAAGAAAATACCAATTGAACCTAACCATTATGCCAAGACCGCAACACATGCATTTGTGTCTAATTTTTCCTAAGGACCCCCTAACCCCAAATACTCACAATCTTCATAAACACTCGCCTACTTCTTTTGAACAATGCTCATTTTATGCATCCCTCCGAATCCATCCCCATAAATGTTTTTAACCTCATGGAATATTTGGTTGAAACCCTAAGCATACATATGGAAAAATAACCTACAAAAGAAAAATACAATAAAAATAAAGGACTTGATAACTTTTTCCTTGAATCTTCGATATTTTGCAGCTTTTTCTTAATGATATTTCTTTTTCTTCATAGCTCGTAGATTCTTTCAAACATTTCAACACTCTTTTTTTTGTTTTCTTTTTCAAACACACTTTTTTCACTCAAACTAAAAATCCTAGAAAAACATATGCTTATTCAAGGGGTTTAACTTCATCCTTTATTGACTAGTAGCATTAGTTTTAGTGTGCAATGATTACTTAAACTTTCTAGGATACGTTTCAAGTACACAATGCTAAACATGTTGCGTCCCTCAAACTAAGCAAGGTTATGTTTTCTTTCCATTATTTCACTAGAATAAAGGAGGCCACAAATGCATGGTAACATGTATTGGCTCAACTAAACATTTAGGTCCTCAAAGAATCATCAAACACAATACTAGAATGGAATCCTAATTGCTTTACCATAATTTTTTGAATTAACCAATCAATTTTTTATGTTCAAAATTTTTAAATTGTACCTAGGATTCTAAAATAACTAATGTAACCAACCCCTAAACCACACTTATTTTATGAAATGTCCCCATTACATGTTATGCAAAATTAAAGAACAAGTAATAAGAGGAGAAAAGGAACGGACTCCCCTGGAATAGTAGTGGCAAAGTTAATAATTCTTCTTTTTAGCTCTTTCTTCAGCTGACTTTGGCATGGGAACTGTTGAGTTTTATGTACTCTAACATCCCTATGTTGCACATACAATCCTAATGCTTTGGATCTAAGTTTTCTCTAATTATAAATGCAGTATTCATTTTTCTAAAGCATGAAGCCTAACTAGCATGCAAAGGTGATATTTGAATCATAAAACTAGTTACAATATTACCTTTTGATGTATCTTGTAGAACTTGGCCTTAAAAGAGCTTAGCACCCCAAGTGTGATGCCTCCAACAAGTCACAAACACCAATAAACAATTAGAGGACAATGAGAGAGGTTTAGGAGACAAAAGAATCGATTATCCCTTCTTGGAATGCATGTGGTAACCGATTTTAGAGCTTAGGGTAAACATTTATAGTTTAGAATTCCAAGAGTCATATGAATACCCTAATTCTTACACTTAGGCTTAGGATCCAATAACTGATTTAGATTATCACTTAACGGACTTTCACATAATCCTAGTCCAACACAAAAAAATCATGGATCATTAGCCCAAACCATATGTTTCACTTATTTATGTAATCAGTCCCTGTTTATTTAATAAATCTCTTTTGATCACTAAATTAATTCCAAATTAATTTTTGATCAATACTAATTAAATAATACGATTTCTCAATTAATATATTATTCTTATAATATATTAATAATGTTGGATAAATTGTCTAAGTCCATAACTATATTTGGTATGGACTTGACCCGACCTTGCATGGTCCATTTGGGTTGCAGTTCACCTAACAATTTGTATGGATATATTATTGAGAATATGATGTTTATGATCTATTAATATATTATAATTTGTAATTTATTAATATGAAATTATATTATTTAATTAGTGTTGATCAAGAATTGATTTTGAAATTAATTTAGTGATCAAAAGAGGCTAATTAAATATGGACTCTTACATATGTGTGGATTGGGCTAAGATTTATTTAGGATGCGCTAAGAGTATATGGAAGTCCATGGGTAGTCCATGGAGCCTTTAACCCATGGATCCTAGGTAAATGAAGAGTCATGGGTGTCACACTCCGAAACCAAAGACGGAAACGTTCCGGGGCGGAGGTGACGTCATGAAGTATCGCAACCAATGTACATAGTAAGCACAGTAAACAAAAAACATTACATTACATAGAATCATTTACATTTGTTTGAAAGTAAAGTTATACAAGTGTTATACATATATATCATATGAACAAAAGTGAAGATATGTCTTCTGTGTACACCGTCTTCGCCAAAAAGGATCACTGGGGTACCTGCCTAATGTGGACCTGAGAATACAAGAAGTTTGAAAATCAACATAAAGCTGGTGAGTTCATAAGTGGTTTCTTTTTGAAAAATAATGAGTTTCCTTTGGTTTTCTAAAAAATTTGTTATCCAAGAAAATCCCATATTTTCTTATAAAAACAGTTTAGTTATCATTCGTTACACGATTCAATTATGAGTAGTTATGATATCCCAGGAAAATCCCTTATTTTCCTAATTGTTTAGTTATCCATTCGTTACACAATTCGATTATGAGCGGTTATGTTATCCCAGGAAAATCCCATATTTTCCTAGTAGTTTAGTTATCCATTCGTTAAACAATGTACTAATATTTACCATACTTCTAGTATTAGTTAGGTATTCTAATATCTTAGTTATCCCACACACAAATGTCAAATATCTACCATACTTAGTTGTATTTTCGAATATTCGGATACACTCAGAAACATACATTAACTATATATTTGATGTTCTGGTGACTTCCAAAAGCGTACTTTAGTTGTATTTCCGAAGCTCTGTCGACATCCAAAGGCGTATGTTTTCAAAACTCAGTCGATGTCTAGAGGCGTACTTTCGAATTATTTCCGAAACTCTAGTGACACTCAAGGCGTACACTAACTATATTTCCGAAGTCTTAGTGTCATACAAAGGCGTTCTTTCGTATTCGATTTATTCCTAGCTGTACTTTCGTATTTGTTTTGTTCCTATCCGTACTTTCGTATTCGTTCTGTTCCTAACTGTACTTTCATATTCGCTCTGTTCCTAACTATACTTTCGTATTCGTTCTGTTACTATCCGAGGGCGTATCTTATTAGTATTAATCCTAGTTTAATATTAGTATGAATCCTTTATAAATTATAAAATGTAACATAGATTATAACAATTTATAAAGGAATCTACATTTAGTCTGAAAGTTAACTCTCCAATTCGAACTATTGGTTAATACGATTTTCGATAATTAAAAGCATACAAATTATGAAACATTTGAACTGAAAATAATAAGTTTAAGTACAAGATCTCCTTGTACTTTTGCTTGTATCCCCCCCTGAAAACATTTGAAAAACATGGAAAAAGAGTAGCGGTATGAACTCACCGGTCGAGGGACGTGTCGGTTCGGATGCTAAACGTCAGTTCGGGGATTGAACGCGTGCGAGGTTTCTATGTAATATGAAAAGATACACATTTGTATCTAATTAGGCTTTGAACTACTAATTAGTTGAGGATATACACTTCTAGTCGCAAAAACACTTCATTTCAAGTGTTTGGAGTGACCCGGGTGACATTTATGGACGTATATGGCTTGGATATGGAGTTTACTCTTCAAAAGTAAACTCTCAAGATAGTTTACGACCCTAATGACCCACTCCCCATGAGTTTATGGCCGTAAACTCATGGTGGGGTGTTCTAGGGTGCTAATTGGCCTTATAACATTTGAGGGGTGATGCTAGTTTTGGTTCTCATGCATTGGAAGTGTTTAACCCATCATATGGACCATTATAAGGAGTCTACGGCCGTAAGCTCCCCCACACAACTTCCTTTGATGTTTTGGTGCTCCTAGGTCATTTACAAGTATTTCTAGCTAAATCTACAAGCCATGGAATGAATTTAAGGCACCAATTGACCCATTTATAGGAGTTTACGGCCCGGGAACCCATCCTTGGGGGGTTTACGGCCGTGAACTCCTAAGGTAGTTGTTTTCATCATGTTTAAGGCTTCTAATTCGTTTGTGGTTGCTTCTAGATATTAGTTCAAGGCTTAGGAGGTGTGTAAGTGGCATTTTATCACCTTAAAAGGAGTTTACTACCCATGAAAGGGTGTTTACGGCCCAAGCATTTTCTTGGGCAGTAAACTCATGTTTACTCCCCAAATGATGAGTTCTAGGTGTTCCAAGTCCATTCCAATAAGTCCTTAAGCCATATCTAAGCTCTAAAGGTGGTTTGGAAGGGTTTTAAGGCTCAAAAACCCCCCATTTGCATGTGTTCACGGCCTAAGGCTATTCCAGGGCCGTAAACACATGTTTATGGTCCTATTTCATAGATTAACCACGAATTTGAAGGCTAAAGATGTTATACTAGGAGCTAGGATAGTTACCTTGATGATTTGAAGCTTGAAAGGAGTGATTTTGGATCAAGAACTTGGATTTGAGGAGAGAGGTTAGAGAGAGAGTGAAAAGACTTCAAATGAGGCTTAATCAACTTTATATATAGTTTGGATTTGAGACACGGTGGAATTCTACCCGATACCAACGTTAAACGGGGCTTTTGGTCGCACCCGATTAAGTTGTCGTAACCCGGTGGGCTCAAATCTAAAAAATTCTCAAATTAATAATTTGGGCCGTTTACATGAGTTTCTAAAGGGTTTAGGCACTCATGAGATCATAATAAACATATTAATTTAGATAACTTAACCCAAAAACTAAATTGGAACAATTAGCAAACGACGAGCTTTACGGACGGAACGGGTTACGGCGATGGAACAACTTCGGGTTGTCACAATGGGTATTAGAGTTTAACCCTAATCCTCCATACTATATAAAGAGGGCCTTGGTTCTAGAATTGGCGCTAGTGTGTGTGTGAGAAACAAGAGTGGGCCGATTTTAGTGAGAATCGTATTCTCTCAAGTATTTCCAAATTGTTTTGGGTGATTTGTGACACCACTTGAGGCATCCATTCTATTGGTGCTAAGCTCTAAAACTCCAAGCAATCAACTACAAAAGAAAGGTATGTTATTCTACTTAAAGTTTTATATTACAAGTACCCCATAACATGCTATTTAGGTTGTGATCCTTGGAAAACAAATTTGCATGTATTTTAGAGAAAACATAGATCCAAGGTTTTTAGGGTTGCATATACACCATAGGAGTGTTAGAATGCTCAAAACCCATCAGTGGTATCAGTGCCTAGGCTTAATTTCTTGATACTTGATGCAAATTGTTGAAAAAACTCATGTTTTATGTATTTTTCTGAGTGGAATCTTCGAGTCCATGAGGGGACTCGACGAGTCCATGCGTTCCTTCAACCAACTCGCCGAGTCAGTTCATGCACACGACGAGTTGGCATGTCAAAGTGCAGTTTTTTGAGTTTTGCTGCTGGAAATGGACTAGAAACATTACCCTAAACTGTTGTGGTGTTTTAAAACTTGTTTTTGATGGTGTAATGGTTATGCAAATCCATTTACAATGGCTAATGTCAAAATTCCATGTTTTATATGTGTTAATATGATTCTCGAAATTTTGATATAAATGTTCATGTTCTTATGAGTTATTGTTAGATTATAGAAATTATTTGCTGAATTGTTTAATGATTAATTCTTCATCAATTATGTGTTTTAATGGAGTCCATAATTTGTCCTCAAGTTATGGATTACCAAAAGTCACTCTTTTAAAGTTCATTTATAAACACATGCATTACATAAAATGAAAAATCTCTCATTTTAATAAACGATTAACTCATAAGTTATGAAGTTGAAAGGTCTGGAATAGTTTCAATACTTTCCCTCAAGTTTTGAAATTTGTAAAGTCTCACACATTAATACTTTAATTCCAAATTGACCTTAGAATTTTAAAAGTTTAAAATTCAACCCTTATACTTCTATAATATTAAAAGTTTAATTATTATATATGTATAAAAATAAGTCAGCCTTACCGTTAGTAGGCCTCATTCACGAAGCCGATCTATAAGGGGGGTATAAGGTTACTGCCTATAAAATGGCAGTTTAATGGATGTCCACTCTCACCCACAACTTACTGGTGGAGGGTCGTTAGCCGAACGTGTAGGATTGGACCTTAATCCTCATTAAAAGTATAATGAAATCATAAAGTAACTAAACCTTTACAAATTCCCAATCTTAGTTACTTTAGGAAAATGTGAAATAGGCGCTAACCCATGAAATTACACTTTGTACCTTACCAAGTCGTTAGTGGAGCGTGTGTGGTTAACCGACACACTAACAAGGACTAGTAAGACTGGCAAAGGGTGACTTAAGTTTTATCATATATCAGTGGAGCGCGTGTGGTTAACTGGCACATCGATTTGGTGATAAAATTAAGGGTACCAAGTCAATTTGCATGGTTATTCACACCTTGTTTGTTATCCTAGGCATCCTAGTCACAAACTTGAGAGGACACAATCGAGATTTAAACATGCCATTGAAAGTTTAATGAATCTCAAAAGATATAGGAGTTTCAAATCCAATTAAAACTTAATAATTTATTTTGTTTTTCATGGTGGAAAATGGTAAATCGTCATTTACCAACCTTCAAATATTTTTAAGCTTGGATTACGACATCCCTCTTCCATGTTATGAAATAGTTTGTAGGGTCGTAGCCTTAATATTTCATTTGGGTGACTTATTAAGGACTCTTTATCTAATTAAAACTTGTCTTTCTTTTCTTTCAGACATCTTCCTACATTGCTGCTGGCTTAAACCCTACAGGCTGCTTTTCCCTCATTAAATTGTGTGGCAAATTCACTTTTGATGGTTCTAATTTCAATGAATGGATTAGGAACATCAGAACGATTACCCGCAATGAGGACAAGGAATATGTGCTTGACAAGGAGCTTAAGGTTATCAATGAGTCCACTGCTACTCCTGAGGAGATTGCGGAGTTTGCTGCACATGAGAGGGATGCTACTACAATGTACATCAATATGTTGGCTACTATGACTCTCGAACTCTAGAAATCCTATGAAAATTTCTACCCCTATGAGATGCACCAAGATCAGGTGGAAAAGTACCATCAGAGTGCGCGTCAAGAGAGGTATGAAATCATCTCCTCTATGATAACATCCAGGATGAAGGATGGTGAACCCATCACCGGTCACTTGCAGAAAATGCAAAGGTTCGTGGACCGGTTGCTGAAGCTTAATGTAGACTTCCCTGAGGACATGGCGATTGATATCATTCTCCATTCCTTACCTCCAAGTTATGATCAGTTGCGTATGAGTTGTCATATGAGCAAGGAGTAAGTCACACTTAGCAAAACTTCAAGGACTTTTAAGGACCACTGAAAGTGGCCTTAAAGGTAAATCAGTTGTTACTTCTACTCCTGCTCCTACAATAGACCCCTATTCTGGAAATTGGGTAGGGAAAGGGGAAGAAGAGGAAGACCCCTTCGAAGGGTACCAACTAAAAGTCTCTTGATGGCTCCTCTTCAAGTGGGACCAAGAAAGGTCCCATTCCTCATTATTCAAACCCAAAGGAAGCACAATGCTTCTACTGCCATGAAAAGGGGCACTAGAAGCGAAGTTGCCCTAAGTACTTGCAGGATGTAAAGGATGGGAAACTTAAACCCACCCGTTTAGGTATTTATACCATATTGTCTAATAACTCATTGCATACTAACTCTTAGGTGCTTGATATAGGTTTTGGTATTCATATTTGTACTGATTTGCATGGCCTAAGAAGTAGTGAAGAAGTGGAGCATGGGAAGATAAACTTAATCATGGGCAATATGAAAGCATCACATGTGACCAAGATTGGAGTTTATTCTTTATTGCTTAATAATGAGTTAACTTTAGATTTGAATAAATGTTGTTACTCGTTAGGAATGGTGAGAAATATTATTTCTCCTCATAGTTTGTACAAGCAAGGATTAACATTTTCATTTGATAATAAAATTGGTGCTATTGATGCTTTTAATAATGATATGTTTGATTTTAAAGCATTACCTTGTGATTGTGTATATGAAACTATGTCGATTGTAGAAAACTTAGGAAATAATGTATTTCATATTGATTCTTCAATTACCTTGGATAAAGCATCCTTGTGGCATTATTGTCTTGGACATGTCAACAAGAAGCGCATAGGCCAGCTCAAAGGCTGGAGTTTTGGAATCATTTGACCTAAAATCAGATGATAGCTGCGAGTCTTTTTTACTTGGAAAAATGACCAAGTCACCCTTCACTGGTACTTGTGAGAGGGGTGAAGGTTTGTTGGACCTCATACACACAGATGTGTGTGGACCCTTCAAAACTACCATAAGGAATGCTAATCGCTACTATGTGTGTTTTACTGATGGTTACAGTAGATATGGATATATCTACTTAATCAAGCATAAGTCAGAAACCATTGAAAAGTTCAAAGAATTTAAGCAGGAAGTGGAGAATCAACTGGGTAGGAACATCAAGATGCTCCGATCCGATCGGGTAGGAGAGTATCATAGTATTGAGTTCGTTGACTATCTTAAAGAATGTGGGATTGTCTCAGAATTGACACCTCCTAGGATACCATAGCTGAATGGTGTGGCTGAGAGGCGCAATAGAACCTTGTTGGTCATGGTTCGTTCCATGATGAGTCGAGCTTCGTTACCAATCTCATTATGGGGGTATGCCTTAGAGACTTCTGCCCATATCCTTTATCTAGTCCCTACCAAAAAGGTTGCCAAAACACCTCACAAGATGTAGACTGGGAAAGTTCCAAATCTAGACTACACCAAGATTTGGGGTTGCAAGGGTTTCATGAGGCGCAAGTCTCACGACAAGCTCGACCTCGAAGTGAGAAGTGTATTTTCATCGGCTACCCAAAGAAATCCTTTAGTTACCTCTTCTACAGACGAAACGAGAATGTGGTCTTTGTGGAAAGAAGACGATTCTTTTGTGAGATAGAATTTATAAGCCAAGGAGATAGTAGGAGTAAAATTGACCTTGAAGAGATTCAAGAGTCAAGCGGTGAAAGAACCTCAAACACTAGCGACCAACCTGAGGAGGAAATTCCTGTTGAGCTGAGAGATGAGTCCGTACCTTCGAGGCGTTCCACTAGAGTTAGGAACACACCTGATTTTTATTATGGTTATCACATCACTACTGAAGGTGATACATTTATTAGTGATAGTACATTGATAGATTTGGAGGAACCTAATAATTACATTGAAGCCATGGCAGGCCCCGAGTCTGTTAAACGGATGGAGGCTATGGATAGCGAAATTCAGTCCATGTATGACAATCAAGTTTGGATCTTTGTTGACAATGTACCAGGTTGTAAGACATTTGGGTTCAAATGGATGTTCAAGAAGAAGAACGACATGGATAGAAAGGTACACACTTACAAAGCGCGACTGGTGGCGAAAGGCTTTACTCAAACTCCTGGAGTTTTCTATGATGAGACCTTCTCACCAGTAGTGAAGATTAAGTCTATTAGGGTTTTACTGGCCATAGCTGCATTTCATGATTATAAAATATGGCAAATAGATGTCAAAACCGCTCTCCTTAATGGAAAGTTGGCTGAGGATGTTTCCATGAATCAGATAGAGGGCTTTGCCGATGCAAAATACCCTAATAGAGTGTGTAATCTTGAGAAACCATTTATGGATTGATACAAGCATCTCGCAGATGGAATCTTTGCTTCGATGAGAATGTAAGAGAGTTTGGCTTTTTCGAGGAGGAAGGATGAGTCCTGTGTATATGTTAGGGCTAGTGGGAGTATAGTTAGGTTTTTGGTACCGTATGTGGATGACATAGTACTCATAGGAAATGACATCCCAACTTTGTAGGAGGTTAAGTCCTAACTTGGGAAGTGTTTCGCTATGAAGGACCTTGGAGAAGCTGCCTGTATCCTAGGGATAAGGATACTGAGACATAGGAGTAACAGACTAATTGGACTTAGTCAGAGTACCTACTTGGATAAGGTGTTGAAGTGGTTCAACATGGAGAACTCCAAGAAAGGGGACTTACCGATCCAGCATAATTCCAGACGGAGTAAGACTCAGAGTCCGAGTACAGAGGCTGAGATAGCTGAGATGAGTCGATTACCATATGCTTCCACTGCTGGCTCGATCATGTATGCTATGACTTGTACTTGCCATGATGTGACATTTGCTTTGAGCATGGTCAGCAGATATCAGGAAAACCCTGGCAAGGCTCATTGGATTGTGGTAAAGAATATTCTCAAGTACCTACGAAGGACTAAGGACTGAGTTCTTACTCTCGGTGGGAGTGATGACTTGAGAGTAGTAGGGTATAGCGATGCAAGTTTTCACACTGATAGGGATAATTTCCACTCCTAGTCAAGCTGGGTCTTTACCCTAAATGGAGGAGCAATTAATTGGAAAAGTTCCAAGCAGGAGATAGTAGCTGATTCTACTTGTGAATCAGAGTATATATCAGCAAGTGAAGCGGTGATATGGCTGAAGAACTTCATTCGAGACCTTGGAGTTGTACCAGCTATATAGGAGCCTATGGCGGTTTTCTGTGATAGCAATATTGCGGTTGCCTTAGCCTAGGAACAAAGAGATCATGGTAGATCCAGACACATAGACAGAAAATATCACTTCACAAGACATAAGATAGAAGAAGGACTCCTCATAGCAAAGAGGGTATCGTTAGAAGAGAACCCTGCAGATCCCCTCACGAAGGGACTGACTTGGGTTAGGCATTTGCAGCATGCGAGGAGCATCGGGATGAGAGATGATATTAGTTTTAGTAATTAGATAGCTATTTACGAAACTTGTAAAATGTGATTTACATTTGATGATTAAATAAAAGTAGTTATTTATTTATAAGAAAGGTGTTACTATCTTATGTTAATTATTTACTCTTGTTTCAATTTTGCATGTTTTCACTTCTAGAATAATTATTATATTCAAAACTCTCCACAGTCCGTCATACGTTGGAAGTAGGTATTGAATTAAGACTGTCATGAATTTGGCTTGTAAGATTTGTCTAAGGTGCATTAGGCATGCTAATGGTTGTTGCAACATTCATCAGTGCTCATAAGGTCTGAGTATTGGATTAAACCCACGCTCACTTGTATCACTTCATGGAATTTATCTCGAGTGATCGTGAGACAGTAATATCATATATATCTTCAAACCTAGAAATATGAGTTGTTGACTATGAGTTGGTTATCCATTGATTGTACGAAAACACATTAGTAACTTGATGTCATAAAACATGCTTTTGTGCATAATTCAACAAATAGTTAGTACAAGAAAATGAGTCGAAGTTTATCTATTCCTTCTAGCAATAGAAGCGATATCTGGGCCCCTTGATGATTTGGTTTTGACTTTTGGTGACGGGCCCGGTCAGAATCTAATTGATGTGTTTAATTTAGTTCGATGTCAAACAAATCTGAGATCATGAAACAACTGTTGGAGAATAAATACGACATTGTTCCATGTATTTGTCCGACTGATATCTTGAGAACAGAGGATTTTATGATCACTTATCTAAAATGGCCCTTCATAGTTCAACAGAGTTTTAAAGAGCTACGATTTCTAGTTGGTTCCTGAAGTTAAACTTGCAACTATAGTTATCAGACTTATCCAAGTGGGAGACTACTGGATAAAGCGTCTAAGTCCGTAACTCTATTTGGTACGAGCTTGACCCGACCCGGCATGGTCCATTTGGGTTGCACTTCATCTAACAATTTGTATAGATATACTTTTGAGAATATGATGTTTATCATCTATTAATATATTATAAGTTGTAATATATTAATATGAAATCATATTATTTAATTAGTGTTGATCAAGAATTGATTTTAGATATAATTTATTGATCAAAAGAGGCTAATTGATATGGACTCTTACATATATACGGATTAGGCTAAGATTTATTTAGGATGGGCTAGAGTATATGGAAGTCCATGGGTAGTCCATGGAGCTTTTAACCCATGGATCCTAGGTAAATGAAGAGTCATGGGTGTTAGGGTTTAACCCTAATCGTCCTTACTATATAAAGAGGTCCTTGGTTCTAGAATTGGCACTAGTGTGTGTGAGAAACAAGAGTGGGCCGATTTTAGTGAGCATCATATTCCCTCAAGTATTTCATAATTGTTTTGGGTGATTTATGACACCACTTCAGGCATCCACACTATTGGTGCTAGGCTCTAAAACTCCAAGCAATCAACTACAAAAGAAAGGTATGTTATTCTACTTAAAGTTTTGTATTACAAGTACCCCATAACATGCTAGTTAGGTTGTGAACCTTGGAAAACAAATTTGCATGTATTTTAGAGAAAACATAGATCCAAGGTTTTTAGGGTTGCATATACACCATAGGAGTGTTAGAATGCTCAAAAAACCATCAAATAAATAAGAAATAACCTCTTTCTCAATTCTCCAACCTATCAAATTGTTTTGGTGAAGTCAACCTGGAATGGACCATGCTACTATCGCCTCAAGTACATACCAATTATAGTTATGGGATTAGACACCTATTCCAACAGTCTCCCACTTGGATAAGTGTAACAACTATAACTGCGAATGTAACTTTAAAATACGTTTAGCAATCTTCGCTCTCAAAAATCCGTTGTCGAACTCTGATGTGTCCATTAGATCATGGATCATATAATCCTCTATTCTTCAAGATATCGTAGGGAAAAATACATGGAACATTGTCATACTTATTATCCTACAGTTTGTTTCCCGATTTTTGATTTGTTTGACATAGAACTTAATTGAACACATCAATTAAGTCCTGACTGGGCCCGACACATAAGTCAAAACAAAATCATTGAGGGGCCCAAGATATCGCTTTTAATCCTCTTAGGATAAAAGGAACATATAAACTTTAATTTATATGCTTGTACTAACTATTCATTAAATCATGCACAATAATATGTTTTATAAAATCAAGTTACTTATGTGGTTTCGTACTATCAATGCACAACCAACTCATAATCAACAGCTCATATATCTTGGTTTGAAGATTGTACGATATTATCATCTCACAATCACTCGTGATAAATTCAATGAAGTGATTCATGTGAGCGTGGGTTTAGTCCAATACTCAAATCTTATTTCAAGAGCACTCATAAGTGTTTGTAGCTTTTGCTATGTCTAACACTTTAGACAATCTTACAAAAACCCATTCTTGACAGTCTACTTTCATATACTACTTCCAAAGTATGATCGACTGTGGATGGTTTGAATAATCTTATTATTTTGGAAGTCAAAACATGCAAAAATGAAACAATAATAAACAATAGGCACAAGATAATAACTTTACTTATAAATAAAACTCCTTTTATTCAATCATCAAATGCCAATTACATTTTAGCTATCACAAGTTTCTAAATGTCTATCTAATCATAAAAACTACTATTGTCCTTCAGCCTGATACTCTTAGCATGCTTCAAGTGCTTACCCTACTCACAACCTTTGTAAGGGGATCTGTTGGGTTCTCCTGTTACGATACCCCCTTCATTACGAGGAATCCATCTTCTACTCGATGTCTTATGAAGTGATATTTTTTGTCGATGTGCCTGGATTTTCCATGATCCCTTGGTTCCTTGGCTAAGGCGACCACACCCTCGTTGTCACAGAAAATCTCTATAGGCTCCTTTACCGCTACTATAACTCCAAGGTCTTCGATGAAGTTGTTTAGCTATATTGCCTCCTTCGACGCTTCACTTGCTGATGTGTACTTTGATTCGCATGTTGAATCAGCTACAGTCTCCTGTTTGGAAATTTACTAAGTTAATTCTCCTCCATTTAAGGTAAATATCTAGCCTGACTAAGAGCGGAAATTATCTCTGTCGGTCTTAAAGATGGCGTCACTATACCCTGTCACTCTCAAGTCATCACTCCCACCAAGGGTAAGGATCCAATCCTTAGTCCCGCACACGTACTTTAGAGTATTCTTTACTGTAGTCTAGTGAGCTTTACCAAGGTTCCCTTGATATCTACTAACCATGCTCAAAGCAAAGGCTACATCAGGGCGAGTACATATCATATCATACCTGATCGAGCCAATGGCAGAAGCGTATGGTATTCGACTCAATTCTGCTATTTCGGCCTCTAGACTCGGACTTTGAGTCTTACTCAGTTTGGTATTGCTCTGGATGGGTAATTCTCCTTTCTGGGAAATCCTTCACATTGAAACGTTTCAACACCTTGTCAAAGTAAGTACTTTGAATAAGTCCTATTAGTCTTTTACTCCTATTTCTCAATATCTTTATCCCTTGAATGTAAGCAGCTTCCCCATGGTCCCTCATAGCATAACACTTCCCAGGCCATAACTTAACCTCCTGCAAGGTTGGGATGTCGTTTCCTATGAGTAGTATGTCATCCACATATAATACCACAAAGCTAACTATAGTCCCACTAGCTTTGACATATACACAGGACTCATCCATGCTCCTCGAAAAACCAAACTCTTTGAATTTCTCATCGAAACCAAGATTCCATCTACGAGATGATTGATTTAATCCATAAATGGATTTCTCAAGCTTACACACTCTATTAGGGTATTTTGCATCTACAAAACCCTCTGACTAATTCATGTAAACATCTTCAGCCAACTTCCTATTGAGGAAAGCGGTATTGACATCAATTTGCCATATGTCATAATCATAAAATACAACTATGGCTAGCATAACCGTTATAGATTTAATCTTCACTATTGGTGACAAGGGCTCGTCATAGTCAACTCTAGGATTTTGAGTAAAGCCCTTCGAAATGAATCGTGCCTTATAAGTGTGTACTTTCCCAGCCATGTCGGTCTTCTTTTTAAATATCCATTTGCACCCGAATGTCTTACAACCCGGTATATTGTCAACCAAGTTCCAAACGTGATTCTCATACATGGAATAAATCTTTTTGTCCATCGCGTCTTTCCATTTTGCTTACCGGGGGCCTGTCATGGCTTCCTTGTAGTTATTAGGTTCATCCAAATTTATCAATGCACTATCACTGATAAACGTATCACCTTCAGTTGTTATATGAAAACCATATATTCAGGTGGCACAGTAACTCTACTCGCATGTCTCAGAAGTAAGGACTCGTCAATTTGTTCAACTGGAGTTTCCTCCTCAGGTTGAGCGCTAGTGTTTGAGGTTCCTTCATCACTTAACTCTTGAAGCTCTTCAAGGTCAATTTTCCTCCCACTGTCCAATTGCAATATAAGTTCTCTTTCGTGAAAACTCCTTCCCTTGCAACGAAGACAACATTGTCACTCGGTCTATAGAACAGATATCCAAAGTATTTCTATGGGTAGCCGATGCACATACAGTGCTCACTACGAGGTTCAAATTTTTTGTGAGTCTCTTGTCTTAAGAAACTCTCGCAACCCCAAACCTTGATATGTGCTAATGAGGCAACATTCCCTGTCCACATTTCGTCAGGTGTTTTGGCAACCTTTTTAGTTGGGACTAGATTAAGGATATTGGTGGCAGTCTCTAAGGGATACCCCCATAAAGAGATAGGTAATCAAGTTCGAGTCATCATGGAACGAACCAGGTCCAAAGAGGTTCGATTACGCCTCTCAGCCACACCATTAAGTTGTAGTGTCCTAGGTGGCGTCAATTGTGAAACAATTCCACATTCCTTAAGATAGTTATGGAAATCCATACTAAGATACCCACCACCTCGATTGGATCAGAGCATCGTTATCTTCCTGCCCAATTGATTCTCCACTTATTTTTTAAACTCTTTGAACTTTTCAAAGGTTTCTGGCTTATGCTTGATTAGGTAGAGATACCCATATCTGCTATAATCATCGATAAAAGTCACATAGAATAGGTTAGAATCCCTTGTGGTAGATCTAAAGGGTCTACACACATCGGTGTGTATGAGATCTAACAAACCTTCATCTCTTTCACAAGTACCAGTGAAAGGTGACTTGGTCATCTTTCCAAGAAAACATGATTCACATGTGTCATCCGATTTTAAGTCAAATGAGTCCAACACTGCATCCTTTTGGAGTTGGGATATGCGCTTCTTGTTGACATGTCCTAGACGACAATACCATAAGCATGCTTTATCCAAACTATTGGATGAATCGATATGCAACATATTATTTACTAAGTTATCTACAAACATCACAGTTTCATATATACCATTACAAGGCAATGCTTCAAAATAAAATGTACCATTATAATAAGCATTAATACCACCAATCTCATTATTAAATGAAAAAAAGTAAAACCTTGTTCATACAAAACATGAAAAGAAATAATATTTCTCACCATATCATACGAGTAGAAACAAGTATTCATTTCTAAATTTAACCCACTACTAAGCCATAGAGAATAAACTCAAATATTGGTGATAGGCGACACTTCCCTATTCCCCATGATCAAGTTCATCTTCCCATGCTCCACAAACCTACTTCTTTTTAGACCTTTCAAATCAGAACAAATGTGAAAACCACATCCTATATCAAGGACCCAATAATTTGTTGGATTAGGTGTCTAAGCCCATAACTATTATTGGTATGTATTCGACCCAAGAGTAGCATGGTCGATTTAGGTTGCATATCATCAGGAAAATCTGTTAGGATGGACTTTTGAGAGAAGGTTATTTATGGTGTTATTAATATATAATAAGTTATAATATATTAATATGAAATCATATGATTTAATTAGTATTTATCAAGAATTAATTTGGAATTAATTTACTAGTCAAAAGAGACTAATTAAATCTATGGGGACTAATTATGATAATTAGTTATATTTATATGTGTTGGGCTTATGATCCATGTTGGACCAAGTTTATGTATGGATATATAAAGAGTTGGGCGAAATGAACCATGGATCATAAACATATGGGTATGGATTTGGGTTATATCCATGACCCTAGAAATCCCATATATAAATAGATACTTCATTGCCCAAAATCGCCACTTGTATCTTCTTGGAGTTCATGGTGTCTTTTGTGTGCATGGAATTCTCTCTCAAGTTCATCCTTTGTCCATGGTGTGTTGTGATTCCTTTTAAGGCTTCCACACTATTGGGGCTAAGCTCTTTAAGGCCAAATACACCGAGAATTCAAGTTCCATCAAAAGGTATGTTATGCTAACTAGTATTATTTTCTTTAGTTAAATGCATGCTAGTTGTAAGATTAATACCTTGGAAACCATTTGCATGTGTAATTAGTGAAAACATAGATCCAAGGTATTTAGGGTTGTATGTGCACCATAGGATGTTGTAGTATACCAAAAACCAACAGAATTAGCATGTGATGGAAATAGGAGACTCGACGAGTCAAGTTATGGACTCGACGATTCCATGAACAAATTGATCCAACTCGTCGAGTTGGTTCATGCACTCAACGAGTTGGACCCCCTGACAACATATCTTCGAGTTTTTTTTGGCTTGTTTTGGATTAGAATCATTACCACAAATAGTTTTTGTTCATAAAATTTGTTTTTGATACTATGGTAATGTTTACTCTCATCCAAATAAAGGATAATAATTAAAGTTTCAAGTTTTATACATGTTTATATGATGCTTGAAAAATGTTGATTATGAATGTTCATGTTTATGAGTTTGTTTAGATTAATAGAAAAATTATGAGATAGTTGTTTTCAATCCAAATTAATCTAGAAATAGGTAATAATATGTGTTTTTGTAACTTGTCCTCAAGTTACTTGAAAAGTCACATTTATGAATTTTAAAACTCATAAAATTTCCATAAGTTATGAAAAAATGAAGAGTCACATTTTTGAAATGCTTTTAAAGTCTTCCATAACTTATCTACAAGTTATGGTACTTGAAGAGTTTTTCCATTAAACAACTTTAAAACTCATAAGTTTTCGAAACCATAAGTTTTTGAATTGTTCAAAACTTGTCCTCAAGATTTGGAATTTGTAAAGCCAGCCCCATATACACTTTAATTCCAAACTCTAGAATTTTAAAAGTTAAAGTTCAAACTTTATGGACTTCATTAAATTAATTAGAGTGTTTAATTAAAAGAGTTCATAATTCCATAAAGACATGGTTTAAGTTTAATTAATTTAAGGGTATAGTTTAATTAATAGATTAAACCACCAAGTACTTTAAATGTTTAAAATACACCCTTATACTATTATAATATTAATAGTCAATACTTATATATATATGCGACAACACGAAATTTCCATTTTGTACGAACATTATCTATTCAATAGGAGCTAGTCCAGTTTCAATGAATTTCTGATTTGTCCAAATAAGATTGTGTACATTAGGGTTTACATTTAAGGAGATATCAGGAGAGTGGATGCTCATGGGTTTGTGAAACTTGAGCATTTCAAAACTTCATGATGTTAGAGTCCAATTCCAGAATAAAAATATTTTCTGCCAAAATATTTCAGGACTATAAATAGATTTCTGAACTAAATTCATTCATTATTCACATTTCCAACTAGAGAAAAACCATATTCTCTCTCACGGATCTTCGGGTTTTCATCCCAAATCATGAGTACACTTCTCTAGTTGTGTTATAATGTTTGTTTTCTGCTTATTAACATAGATTACATGTCTAATATATGAGATCCGGGAGTTTACCGCCCAAGAACGTTCTTGGGGAGTAAACTCCAAAATGGAGCTTTAAGGCTATCTAGTCCCAATTCCTTGTTAGACAACTAGTTTAGCATAATATGTAGGATCATTTGAGGCTAGAAATCATTCAAGAACACCAAGTTTTAGGAGTTTACGGCCCAAGAATTTCTTGGACCGTAAACACCAATTTCAAGGGCAAAATGAGCCCTAATCACCCCCTAAGGCTTTAGACTATTACCCTCAAATACTTGTAGCTAAAATGGGGACTAAAACACATCAAAATCATCCCTAAAAGGGAGTTTACAGCCAAGAAATGCTCTTGGGCCGTAAACTCCAAGTAAAGGCACCAAAGTGTGCCTAGGGTTCCCCTTAGCCTAAATCAAAAGCCTAGAAATTATCCTACTTGTGCAAGGGACTTAAAAGAATTAAAACATCCACCCCATGAGAGTTTACGGCCGTAAACTCTAAGGTGTATGGTCTTTAGGCCATAAACTCCTCAAAGGAGTGTTATCTATGCCCTAAACTACCCAAAGGATTAAACCACCAAGCTAGGCTTATTCTAGAATTCATTTAGCACCTTAAAACACCCAAATCCACCAAGAGTGGAGTTCACGACTGTAAACTCAAGGTTTTACGACCGTAAACTCCTTGTGTGGGGTTTTATGGGTAGTAAACTCCTATACAAGGTCCTTTAGTGCATTAAGCCCTTTTTGCCTTGTCCCATAACACTTAGATGCAACCATTAGGACCTATAACACTTATACAAAGTGTTTACATGTTCCTAAGTCTCCCAACTTATTTCATTAAGTTATTATTTGGCTAATTAGTTATATATATGTTTATTATATGATAACTAGGCTCGTGCGTGTGAACAAGTCTCCGTTTGCCACCTAGCACGAAATTCGACACTACAATCCAAACCACTCACCACAAGTGAGTTCATACCCCTTTAATTAACCTTTGAAATGCTTTTGAATGTTTTAAATACTTTATGGGGGGGATACAAGTTCAATGCTTATAGTTATTGAAATCAATCACATTTGATTGCATTAATCACATGTGATTAATAACTAGAAAACCAAAGATTTTATCACTGTTCAAACTGTTTATCAAACTGCTTTACTTCAAAATATTTTACAAACTCTTTTACTTATCAAATGCTTTTATTTAAACTTTGTTATACTTCTTATAAATTGCATGCCCATATATGTATAGATATATAAGCAATGTTTAAAGGGCTTAGGAAGGCCATCCGCCCTATTTCCTTTTTCTCGATTTTGATGTGGTCTGGTGGGATTTCGGGTGACCATCCGAAGGTCTTTTCAATATTAGTTATATATCAAATATACATATATAGACATAAAATTACTCCCATATTCATGCGTACTATACACATCACTAGAAAGTTACCATCGGGGTAACACATGATCATACTACTACAACTTCTAGATCAATGAGTCAGTTCATTCATGAGTCTATACATTAGATTACTACGAGAACATATACAACTATACTAGTAAGAGAACATATACAACTATACTAGGAGGAGAACATATAAAACTATACTAGAACGAGAAACATTACACTACATATACAAGAATACGTTAACAATTGTGATCCACTGGATCGGAGCATGCCTTAAATGTCATGGCCCGAGTTGTAGCCAGAATTCTCTTGGAGGGAGAGCATGAGTTTGCGTATAGATCTATACTGGATTGACTATCCTACACCTTGCTGCTAGCTACAGCCGGACCTGCAGGTCTGCGGGTGCCAAACGTCATTCCGTTATTACGACCATTCGTATGTCGTTGTTACCAGTCGATAGTATGGTGCAATTATCACATTATACCTTAATATAAATCTGGTTTAAGGTAGTTAGTACAGCGGTAGTTCCTATAATACAAAACTACAGTACTACAATGATTTACCCATTACATATTTTTAGTGATAACCTCACTTAAACATTAACGTACAAACTATATTTGTTAAATGATAGTTACACTTGGGAAATTACACACTTTTACAACAAACGAGCATACAAAACAGTTAAGCCTTGGTAGAAGGCTACTTTAATAGAAAATATAGGTTTTTCTGAGAGATTCAAACTTTTATAAACTTATACTTGAGACACGTTCAAACGTTTTGATAACAAACACCGACACTAAAATACTTATGAACTCACCAGCTTAATGCTGATAAACTCTTTCAAAATAACTTGTATTCTCAGGTCATCAGTAGACAGGTACCGATGCCAGCTTTTGACAAGATGGAGCGCATTCAAGACTCATCATATTATTTTGATTTACATTATATTTTTGGTGTCTAAAACTGTACAGAACACGCTTGTATTAAAATTATATATTTAATGCAATGGATGATGTTGTTTTCTTATTTACATTTACTGTGTTGTGATACTGTACATGACGTCCTCCTCCCCAGAACGTTTCCGTCGTTCTTGGTTTGGGGTGTGACAATATATATATATATATATATATATATATATATATATATATATGTATGTATGTATATGTAAGAACAAAGTCAGTCTTACCGTTAGTAGGCCACATTCACGAAGTCGATATATAAGGGGGGTATAAGGTTACTGCCTATAAAATGGCAGTTTAATGGGTGTCCACTCTCACCCACCGCTTCCTTGACTAGTGGAGGGTCGTTAGCCGAACGGGTTTGACAAGACTATAATTCTCCCTTCATTAAAAGTACTATAATGATAAATACTAAGTAACTAAACACTTATTAAATTTCAAATCTTAGTTACTTAGGAAAATGTTAATTTGGTGGTAACCCATGAAATTCACACTTTGTACCTTACCAAGTCGTTGGTGGAGCGTGTGTAGGTAACCGACACACTAACTTGGACTAGTAAGGATAACAAAGGGTGACTTAATGTTTATCATAGATCGGTGGAGTGCGTGTGGGTAACCGCCACATCGATTAGGTGATAATATTATGGGTACCAAGTGAACTTGCATCGTTATTCACACCTTGTTTTATGATCCTCAGCATCCCAGTCACAAAATTTGAGAGGGCACAATCGAGATTGAAACATGCCATTGAAAAGTTAAATGAATCTCAAAAGATCTAGGAGTTTCAAATCCAATTAAAACCTAATAAATTATTTCGTTTTTCATGGTGGAAATTGGTGAATCGTCATTTGCCTACCTTCAAATATTTTATGGCTTGGATTACGGCATCCCTCTTCCAAGTTATAAAATATTGTGTTGGGTCCTAGCCTTAATATTTTATATTGGGTGTTATATTAAGGACTTAAAAATCAACTAACTTGAATATCTCCCATTTTAGATGTCTAGTTTAGACATCTATGATCTTCCCAAATCTCTTGGAATTTTACTTCCTCCACCCCCTCCAATTATTCTCCCTAACCCACAAGTTCAAGGTCACTCATGCCCTATTGGCAAGCAAGATGTATGCGTGATCACATCTTGGAGATGAAGTCACATATTGACAAGCCGGGAGAGTTGGGTGTCAAAGTCTTTAGAAAGTTGGATGTTCAATCACTTTCTAAGTCACATAGTGAGTTCTTTTGGGACTACTATGTAACAGACCATGACTTGACCCTTAAAGATCTTACCTATTTTCATGGTGCTGCTGAATCAAAAATGATTTGAGGACTAGTAAAGAAAATTTGATTAGAAGATCAACCTCCCAAACCTTCTATTGCCAAAGGATGGGGCATTGGTTGCGAAGCTGCCTAATTTACCTGAACAATCATCAGGTTGGTAAAGTCAAAGATTTTGACTCTACTTCGGGTAAAGTACACTATCTAACTATATTAAGTTCCTATTTGAGATTCTCATACATGATGTGACCAGATCACATTTTGATGTTTTGTAGAATCGAAGAGAGGAAGCTTAAAGGAAGTATATGTTGATTCTGATCGCGAAGATGGATTTCGATCGCATGGTTCGGTGATCAGAATTGTGAGGTGTTGCTTAAGAGTTATGATATATTTCTTAGGAATAGATAACAACAAAATTTTCATATGCATTTGCATTGTATGGATAAGTTTTTTTGGTGTCTAAAACTGTACAGAACACGCTTGTATTAAAATTATATATTTAATGCAATGGATGATGTTGTTTGCTTATTTACATTTACTGTGTTGTGATACTGTACATGACGTCCTCCGCCCCAGAACGTTTCCACCGTTCCTTGTTTTGGGGTGTGACAGATTGGTATCATAGCATTGTTTATAGTGAATCAATTATATCAACCCATGAAAGATATACTAAACTATAAACCCATTAGGGATTAAAGCACTCTGACCTAGAGTCTATACTTTAAATATTAAAATATTTAATTAAGTATACTAGTCTGCATTGATACTAAAATCAGTGTCACAATGACAAGAACAAAAGTATTACGATTGTTAAGTATCACAAGTGAGCTCGGGGATGTATGGTCAGTCCTGGGAATGGCATAGCCTGATCAACTATGCTGGTCCGAGGAGTGATTAGCATATGCCCTAGAATGGTTGTGATATGTTAACAAGTCTAAAAACTTACCAACAATACCCCAAGAAGACCAGTAGAACTTAAACTTAAAATACTATAGGTGTATTTTGTACTACTAGTTACATGTATACTATATTCTTATACCTCTCTTCTCGCGTATATTTAAATGGCTGGATTCCATCACGGCGACCCGTACTTTCCAAATGAAGGCAATGCCGGGTGGATCGAAGAAGAGCCCGAAGATGAGCATCCAATCCCTTTGGATGATCACCTCGTAGAAGGCTTTTCAGATGGATCCGACTCCGAGCCTGAAGTCAACAACCTACCACTAGTAGGTCAAGCCCCAAACAACAACCCCCGACCAGCTTTTCCAGGTCCTACTCCCTTGTGGGCAACCAACTTGAATCGCTGGAGTGACGAACAAGGTCAACCCTTACCGTACTTTGGGGACCGAAGTTTTTACAACGTCAGTGAAGGTGGTTCTGCTGACCGAGCTCTGCCCGTCATTATCCGCAGAATAGCTCGTAATGTTGAGCAAGGTCGAGCAGCCATCGACCGGGTAATGGAGATTGATGCCAACTCTGGTGTCAACACAGTCCGCATCCGCCGTCTTGAAGAAGACATGGAACGGACCCAGAGAACCAATGAAACCCTGCAGCAACAGCTGGCTGCCTCACGAGCTGAAGTCTTAGAACTTCGAGCCCGCCAGAGGGCTCAGGAGCGACACCTTCAAGAGGTGTTTCGTCAAGTGTCAGACCTCAGGACTCGCCCGAGGAATTTCCATCGCCGTTAGATGATGTCTAGTAAATCTCTGTCTTTTGGTTAAGGAATAGCCTTTAACATCTGTGCTCTAAATAGCACTCGTCTGTAAAATATTCCTAACTTTCAGTACTCTAATTAGGAATCTAAGAACTGTCAAACTTTTTCTGTATGGTATGATGTAAGACCTACTGATCGTTCGATTTTCCCTGAACTTATTACATCAGTAATACCAGTATTATTGACATCTATCGAATCTGTGGGAAAAATCTGTACATTTGTGTTTCCTACTAATATTCTTTGTTGTGATCTCAAACACTCATTCAACTGTTGGGCTATGGTTAGTTAGTCCATGTGTCACTCTCACGTTGCTTACGAATTGATTCTTACCATCTTTCTTATCTTTATAAACTTATAGCTGAAAGATGCCTCCTCGCAAATCTCCCAGGAATATCCCTGCACCTCCACCGCCTCCTCCGCCTCCGGTCATCGATATTGCAGCCCTGAATGCTGCCGTAGCTGCAGTAGTGGCGACTGCCATGGTTCAATATCACTCATCTGATGCCAGCAGAGGTGGAACCCCTGTGGAATCAATTCCGTTTGAAACCCCTGTGCGCTCGAGAGAGTGCTCCTACAAGGATTTCACCAATTGCAAGCCGAAGCCTTTCTATGGCACTGGCGGAGTCATTGCCCTCTCGCAATGGTTCGAGAAGACTGAATCAGTCTTCGAAATCTGTTCATGCCCTGCGGCGAGCAAAGTCAAATATGCCGCATGCACCTTTGAAGGAAAGGCCCTGAAATGGTGGAACGGCCATGTTAAGGCACTAACCCTCGTCATAGCCAACGACATGGGCTGGGAAACAATGAAAGACCTCATGATTGAGGAATACTGCTCGAGGGGCGAAGTCCAGAAACTGGAACAGGAACTTTGGAACCTGACTATGAAGGGCACCAACGTAATCGCTTATGCCGCCCGATTCAGCGAGCTGGTGGCCTTCTGCCCTAATATGGTTCCCACTGAGTGGAAAAAGATCGAAAGGTACATATGGGGGCTAGTGCCTCCGTATCAGGGGAATGTCCTAGCATCAAACCCCGCTACCTTCGACAGTGCCAAGCGATTGGCACAGCGACTCATTGACCATGGAGTCAAAACCCCTACAACAACAACCACCCTAACCATCCCGGAACCCTCCAAACCTGCTGACACTAAGCGGAAATTCTGGGATGAAAAGAAGAAGCAGCAAGCTGCCAGAAAGCAGCAAATTGTGGTAGTGCATGCCGCGGTAACCCCTACTGCTGCTACTGCTCCGGGGAAACAGTATGCTGGAAGTTTGCCTAAGTGCAAAAAATGCACCTTCCACCACAACGGACCCTGCCGTGAAATGCAGTGCTCTAACTGCAACAGGAAAGGACACACCGTCCGTTTCTGTAAGTTCCCGGCACAACCGATCACCCAGGTCCCTGGCTCTGGCGCGAGCCCGACCTGCTATGGATGTGGCGAAGCAGGCCACTATAAGAGGGAATGCCCCAAAGCAAAGAATGCTGGTGGAGCAGGGAGGGTACTAGCTATAGGCCACGGGGAAGCAGTTGCTGACCCGATAGTGGTGACTGGTATGTTCCTCCTCGATAACTCCTATGCATGCATTCTGTTCGATAGTGGAGCGGAGCGAAGCTTCGTAAACCATAAATTTTCTCGCATGCTTAAGCAACAACCACACGCACTCAAAGAAATATTCACAGTAGAAACGGCTAATGGAAAAACTAAAAGTACGAATAGCATATACTTAGGTTGTACCCTAACTCTAGATAACCATTCATTCCCCATCGACCTCATGCCGATCTCCATTAAAAGCTTCGACGTTATCATCGACATGGATCGGTTAAGTCTTCATCGCGCCGACATCATGTGCTACGAGAAAGCAGTCCGTCTAAACCTTCCATCTAACGAAACTCTTATAGTCTACGGCGACAAACCTGGTGCGAATCTCCGTATAACATCAAGTATTCAAGCGCAGAAGTATCTGCGTAAAGAATACCATGCATTCCTTGCTCACGTCGTCGACACGAGCCTCGAAACGAAAGAACTAAAGAACATCCCAGTAGTGAGCGACTTCCCCGACATTTTCCCAGAAGAGCTACCTGGATTACCTCCGCAACGATAGGTCGAGTTCAGAATCGACTTAGTCCCAGGAGCTACCCCAGTAGCCAAGTCGCCCTACCGCTTAGCACCAGCTGAGATGCAGGAACTCTCTGGTCAACTTAACGAACTGCTCAGTAAGGGCTTTATAAGACCGAGTTTCTCACCTTGGGGAGCACCGGTTTTGTTCGTTAAGAAGAAAGACGGATCATTCCGTATGTGTATCGACTACAGAGAACTCAACAAACTGACGGTCAAAAATCGTTACCCTCTGCCTCGCATAGACGATCTATTTGACCAACTGCAAGGGGCGAATTATTTTTCCAAAATTGATCTGAGATCCGGATATCACCAGTTACTAGTACTAGAGGAGGATGTGCTGAAGACAGCCTTCTGAACTCGTTATGGACATTACGAGTTGGTGGTAATGCCATTCGGATTGACCAATGCGCCTGCAGTCTTCATGGATCTGATGAATAGAGTATGCCGACCTTACTTAGATCAGTTCGTCATCGTTTTCATTGACGACATCCTGATCTACTCCCGAAGTAAGGAAGAACATGGCGATCACCTGCGACAAGTTCTAGGGACATTACGAAAGGAGAAACTTTATGCGAAGTTCTCAAAATGTGAATTTTGGATCCGAAGAGTCGAATTCTTAGGACACGTGGTAAGCTAAGAGGGAATCCACGTGGACCCATCCAAAATTAAAGCCATTAAGAACTTGTCAGCACCGAAGACGCCTACTGAAATTCGTCAATTTCTAGGTCTCGCTGGCTACTACCGCAGATTCATTCAGAACTTCTCCCGAATAGCGAAACCCCTTACAACCTTGACCCAGAAAGGCGTGGCCTTTGACTGGGAAGAGAAACAAGAGAGAGCGTTTCAAACGCTCAAACGAGCCTTGTGCACCGCGCCAATACTATCCCTCCCCGAAGGGATAGAAGACTTCGTAGTCTATTGCGATGCATCCAATCAAGGGCTCGGGTGTGTTCTGATGCAGCGAGGTAAGGTCATCGCCTACGCCTCGAGACAGTTGAAGACGCACGAGGTTAACTACACGACCCACGATCTTGAACTGGGAGCAGTGGTGTTCGCTCTGAAGATCTGGAGACATTACTTGTACGGAATGAAAAGCACTATTTTTACCGACCACAAGAGTTTACAACACATTTTCGATCAGAAGGAGCTCAACATGAGGCAACGGCGGTGGGCCGAGCTACTCAGTGACTACGAATGCGATATTCGTTATCATCCGGGTAAAGCTAACGTAGTAGCAGACGCCCTGAGTCGGAAAGAATATTCTGGTCGCAAAGTCAAATCATTATCAATAACCATCCATTCACACTTGTCTAAGCAAATTCAGTCAGCTCAACTTGAAGCCATGAAACCTGAAAATGTGACGAGTGAATCCCTTAGAGGAATGGACAAGAATTTAGAAGCCAAGGGTGACGGAGCCTTATATTTCATGAACCGGATCTGGACACCGAAACACGGTGGTTTGCGAGACTTGGTCATGACCGAGGCGCACAAAACTCGGTATGCCGTCCACCCAGGTTCAGATAAGATGTATCTGGATCTTAAAAAGCTATACTGGTGGCCTAATATGAAAGCAGAGATTGCTACCTTCGTAAGTAAATGCCTTACTTGCGCAAAGGTTAAGGTCGAGTACCAGAAGCCCTCTGGTTTACTGCAACAACCAGAGATTCCAGAATGGAAGTGGGAGAGGATCACTATGGATTTCATAACCAAGTTGCCCAAGACAACGGGTGGACTTGATACCATATGGGTCATCGTCGATAGATTGACCAAGTCTGCACACTTTCTGCCTATCAAAGAAACTGACAAGATGGAGAAACTTACGAGAACATACATTAGGGAAATCGTACGGCTTCATGGTGTACCTATGTCCATTATCTCCGATAGAGATAGTAGGTTCACCTCAAGATTCTGGCAATCACTACAACATTCCTTAGGAACAAGGCTAGAAATGAGCACAACCTACCATCCACAGACCGACAGACAGAGTGAGAGGACCATCCAAACACTGGAAGATATGTTGCGAGCCTGCGTGATTGACTTTGGGAAGGCATGGGATACTCATTTACCCCTTGTCGAGTTTTCCTATAATAACAATTATCACACGAGCATCAAGGCTGCTCCATTTGAAGCTCTCTACGGCCGAAAGTGCAGATCTCCTCTGTGCTGGGCTGAGGTGGGTGATACTGAATTAGCCAGGGGGCAAGCTTCCGACAGTACTCTCACCGGTCCGGAGATCATTCGGGAAACGACAGAGAAAATCGTTCGGATCCGTGAACGATTAAAAGCCTCTAGAGACCGATAGAAGAGCTACGCTGATAAACGAAGAAAACCTTTGGAATTTCAGGTGGGAGACAGAGTCCTTCTCAAAGTCTCACCCTGGAAGGGCTTGATACGCTTCGGAAAGCGTGGGAAGCTTAATCTGAGGTACATAGGGCCTTTCGAGATTCTTGAAAGAGTCGGCCCCGTAGCTTACAAACTCGACCTACCTGACGCACTTCGTAACGTACATTCTACATTCCACGTATCTAACTTGAAAAAGTGTCTGTCTGACGAGACTCTTGTAATCCCACTCGACGAGATCGAGATCAACGAGAGCCTCAACTTCGTGGAAGAACCAGTAGGGATCATGGACCGTGAGGTCAAGCAGACGAAGCAAAGTCGTATCCCTATCGTGAAGGTTCGCTGGAACGCCAAGCGAGGACCGCAATTCACTTGGGAACGCGAGGATCAGATGAAACTGAAATACCCTCATCTTTTCGCTTAATTGTTTATAACTTCTTGTTTGCTTAAATTCTAATTTCGGGACGAAATTCCTTCTAACGGGGGGATGATGTGACAACCCAAAATTTCCATTTTGTACGAACATTATCTATTCAATAGGAGCTAGTCCAGTTTCAATGAATTTCTGATTTGTCCGAATAAGATTGTGTACATTAGGGTTTACATTTAAGGAGATATCAGGAGAGTGGATGCTCATGGGTTTGTGAAACTTGAGCATTTCAAAACATCATAATGTTAGAGTCCAATTCCAGAATAAAAATAATTTCTGCCAAAATATTTCAGGACTATAAATAGATTTCTGAACTAAATTCATTCATTATTCACATTTCCAACTAGAGGAAAGCCATATTCTCTCGCACGGATCTTCGGGTTTTCATCCCAAATCGTGAGTACACTTCTCTAGTTGTGTTATAATGTTTGTTTTATGCTTATTAACATAGATTACATGTCTAATATATGATATCCGGGAGTTTACCGCCCAAGAATGTTCTTGGGGAGTAAACTCCAAAATGGAGCTTTAAGGCTATCTAGTCCCAATTCCTTGTTAGACAACTAGTTTAGCATAATATGCAGGATCATTTGAGGCTAGAAATCATTCAAGAACTCCAAGTTTTAGGAGTTTACGGCCCAAGAATTTCTTGGACCGTAAACACCATCTTCAAGGGCAAAATGAGCCCTAATCACCCCCTAAGGCTTTAGACTATTACCCTCAAATACTTGTAGCTAAAATGGGGACTAAAACACATCAAAATCATCCCTGAAAGGGAGTTTATGGCCAAAAAATGCTCTTGGGCCGTAAACTCCAAGTAAAGGCACCAAAGTGTGCCTAGGGTTCCCCTTAGCCTAAATCAAAAGCCTAGAAATTATCCTACTTGTGCAAGGGACTTAAAAGAATTAAAATATCCACCCCATGAGATTTTACGGCTGTAAACTCTAAAGGGTATGGTCTTTAGGCCGTAAACTCCTCAAAGGAGTGTTATCTATGCCCTAAACTACCCAAAGGATTAAACCACCAAGCTAGGCTTATTCTAGAATTCATTTAGCACCTTAAAACACCCAAATCCACCAAGAGTGGAGTTCACGGCCGTAAACTCAAGGGTTTACGACTGTAAACTCCTTGTGTGGGGTTTTATGGGTAGTAAACTCCTATACAAGGTCCTTTAGTGCATTAAACCCTTTTTGCCTTGTCCCATAACACTTAGATGCAACCATTAGGACCTATAACACTTATACAAAGTGTTTACATGTTCCTAAGTGTCCCAACTTATTTCATTAAGTTATTATTTGGCTAATTACTTATATATATGTTTATTATATGATAACTAGGCTCGTGCGTGTGAACAAGTCTCCGTTTGCCACCTAGCACGGTATCCGACACTACAATCCAAACCACTCACCACAAGTGAGTTCATACCCCTTTAATTAACCTTTGAAATGCTTTTAAATGTTTTAAATACTTTATGGGGGGGATACAAGTTCAATGCTTATAGTTATTGAAATCAATCACATTTGATTGCATTAATCACATGTGATTAATAACTAGAAAACCAAAGATTTTATCACTGTTCAAACTGTTTATCAAACTGCTTTACTTCAAAATATTTTACAAACTCTTTTACTTATCAAATGCTTTTATTTAAACTTTGTTATACTTTTTATAAATTGCATGCCCATATATGTATAGATATATAAGCAATGTTTAAAGGGCTTAGGAAGGCCATCCACCCTATTTCCTTTTTCTCGATTTTGATGTGGTCTGGTGGTATTTCGGGTGACCATCCGAAGGTCGTTTAATATTAGTTATATATCAAATATACATATATAGACATAAAAGTACTTCCATATTCATGCGTACTATACACATCACTAGAAAGTTACCATCAGGGTAACATAGGATCATACTACTACAACTTCTAGATCAATGAGTCAGTTCATTCATGAGTCTATACATTAGATTACTATGAGAACATATACAACTATACTAGAAAGAGAACATATACAACTATACTAGGAAGAGAACATATACAACTATACTAGGAGGAGAACATATACAACTATACTAGAACGAGAAACATTACACTACATATACAAGAATACGTTAACAATTGTGATCCACTGGATCGGAGCATGCCTTAAATGTCATGGCCTGAGTTGTAGCCAGAATTCTCTTGGAGGGAGAGCGTGAGTTTGCGTATAGATCTATACTGGATTGACTATCCTACACCTTGCTGCTAGCTACAGCCGGACCTGCAGGTCTGCGGGTGCCAAACGTCATTCCGTTATTACGACCATCCGTATGTCGTTGTTACCAGTCGATAGTATGGTGCAATTATCACATTATACCTTAATATAAATCTGGTTTAAGGTAGTTAGTACAGCAGTAGTTCCTATAATACAAAACTACAGTACTACAATGATTTACCCATTACATATTTTTAGTGATAACCTCACTTAAACATTAATGTACAAACTATATTTGTTAAATGATAGTTACACTTGGGAAATTACACACTTATACAACAAACGAGCATACAAAACAGTTAAGCCTTGGTAGAAGGCTACTTTAATAGAAAATATAGGTTTTTCTGAGAGATTCAAACTTTTACAAACACTTACATAGATTTTACAAACTTATACTTGAGACACGTTCAAACGTTTTGATAACAAACACCGACACTAAAATACTTATGAACTCACCAGCTTAATGCTGATAAACTCTTTCAAAATAACTTGTATTCTCAGGTCATCAGTAGACAGGTACCGATGCCAGCTTTTGAGAAGATGGAGCGCATTCAAGACTCATCATATTATTTTGATTTACATTATATTTTTGGTGTCTAAAACTGTACAGAACACGCTTGTATCAAAATTATATATTTAATGCAATGGATGATGTTGTTTTCTTATTTACATTTACTGTGTTGTGATACTGTACATGACGTCCTCCTCCCCAGAACGTTTCCGCCGTTCTTGGTTTGGGGTGTGACAATATATATATATATATATATATATATATATATATATATATATGTATATGTAAGAACAAAGTCAGTCTTACCGTTAGTAGGCCACATTCACGAAGTCGGTATATAAGGGGGGTATAAGGTTACTGCCTATAAAATGGCAGTTTAATGGGTGTCCACTCTCACCCACCGCTTCCTTGACTAGTGGAGGGTCGTTAGCCGAACGGGTTTGACAAGACTATAATTCTCCCTTCATTAAAAGTACTATAATGATAAATACTAAGTAACTAAACACTTATTAAATTCCGAATCTTAGTTACTTAGGAAAATGTGAATTTGGTGGTAACCCATGAAATTCACACTTTGTACCTTACCAAGTCGTTGGTGGAGCGTGTGTGGGTAACCGACACACTAACTTGGACTAGTAAGGATAACAAAGGGTGACTTAATATTTATCATAGATCGGTGGAGTGCGTGTGGGTAACCGCCACATCGATTAGGTGATAATATTATGGGTACCAAGTGAACTAGCATCGTTATTCACACCTTGTTTTATGATCCTCAGCATCCCAGTCACAAAATTTGAGAGGGCACAATCGAGATTGAAACATGCCATTGAAAAGTTAAATGAATCTCAAAAGATCTAGGAGTTTCAAATCCAATTAAAACCTAATAAATTATTTCGTTTTTCATGGTGGAAATTGGTGAATCGTCATTTGCCTACCTTCAAATATTTTATGGCTTGGATTACGACATCCCTCTTCCAAGTTATAAAATATTGTGTTGGGTCCTAGCCTTAATATTTTATATTGGGTGTTATATTAAGGACTTAAAAATCAACTAACTTGAATATCTCCCATTTTAGATGTCTAGTTTAGACATCTATGATCTTCCCAAATCTCTTGGAATTTTACTTCCTCCACCCCTCCAATTATTCTCCCTAACCCACAAGTTCAAGGTCACTCATGCCCTATCGGCAAGCAAGATGTATGCGTGATCACATCTTGGAGTTGAAGTCACATATTGACAAGCCGGGAGAGTTGGGTGTCAAAGTCTTTAGAAAGTTGGATGTTCAATCACTTTCTAAGTCACATAGTGAGTTCTGTTGGGACTACTATGTGACAGACCATGACTTGACCCTTAAAGATCTTACCTATTTTCATGGTGCTGCTGAATCAGAAATGATTTGAGGACTAGTAAAGAAAATTTGATTAGAAGATCAACCTCCCAAACCTTCTATTGCCAAAGGATGGGGCATTGGTTGCGAAGCTGCCTAATTTACCTGAACAATCATCAAGTTGGTAAAGTCAAAGATTTTGACTCTACTTCGGGTAAAGTACACTATCTAACTATATTAAGTTCCTATTTGAGATTCTCATACATGATGTGACCAGATCACATTTTGATGTTTTGTAGAATCGAAGAGAGGAAGCTTAAAGGAAGTATATGTTGATTCTGATCGCGAAGATGGATTTCGATCGCATGGTTCGGTGATCAGAATTGTGAGGTGATGCTTAAGAGTTATGATATATTGCTTAGGAATAGATAACAACAAAAATTTCATATGCATTTGCATTGTAAGGATAAGTTTTTTTGCAAGTTTTAAATAAAAGGTAAGGTTTTATTTTATTTATTTTAAATATCCTTACAGTGTCATTTGTGAACAATGGTTGTTCATATGATTCCATTGATAGCAATATTGGAAAATGGATTTGATTCTTTCGGATGTCGTAGTGTCATAATTTACCAAATAAGGAAAGATTCTCATTACCCAAGTTTCAATTGGACCGAAACTGGGAATCATACAAGTTGTATGATGGATGAGAATTTTCATCTTTGGAAAATTAAGTCAAGTGAAAGGACTAAGGGATCGAGTACACATTTCTGTGCACTGGTCAAGTCCACCACAAAGATCGATAAGACCATTCGTCATGATTTACTAAAGTTTAGTAAATATGGTTATACTTACAAGTTTAAGTATAATTCTGAAACATTGGAAAATATTCGATGTATGGCAGAACAAATGAGAAGAATCAAATTAGGCAGAAAGATAAAAGTTTCTCAAATATAAATAGATGGGATAGTACTATAGTATCATGTTCTATGATCATCTTAATTATTAAGATACCATATCACAATTAATCCTCTAAAGACATCTTAGTGCATTCTTATGGCTAAGAAGAGGAGTCATGAATTGTTGGAATGGTTAAATCAAGAAGACGAGTCATACTTCGTTCCAAAAACAAAGTCTTAGAGTCATACTCCAAGATTGTAACTTGAGTGACACATCTTAAAAAGGGTTTATTAACACTAGTCAAATGTAAGAGTAAAATGTTTTCTACTCTTGTACATTTGAAATTGGTAAGTTGTGATGTTTTGGATAAAATAGAGACATACTTAGGCCAATTGTGTGAAGTGTTAGTCTTGATAAGAATCCGCACTGTCCCTTGAATATTTGTTTTGTTAAGGAATTGTTCTTGACAAGAGAGTCTTATATGTCAAGAGGACAGTGGGAGTCTTAAAGGTCTTGAATGTTTCAAGAACTAATCAAGGATAAAACCTATAGCTACTCACTAGCACACGACTTGAGGTTTATAACCTATCGTGTTGACATTTATGTGCCCATAACTACTTGGAAGCAATGGCAGGCCCTTGGGCTGCCAGGTTGCAAGAAATTAAGACTGCACAAGTTCAATCCATATGAATTTGGAAGTGTCACTAACCTTGTCTTGTGATTATGGTTTTTACAAAATTCATATGGATAGGTGTTGGATTAATGTCTAAGTCCATAACTATAATTAGTAAGACTTGACCCGACCCGGCATGGTCCATTTGGGTTGCATGGCATCATGCATTTGGATAGACTATAATAAGAGAAATAACACTTAAGGTTGGTTAATCAAAAGAAGACTAATCTAGGATTAATTAGGTGATCAAAAGAAGACTAATTAAATATATGGGTTGATTATGTAAATCATCCATACTTATATAGTGAGCTATTGCTCCATGGATTATCTAGTTGGGCTAAAACCCATATGATGCTTCATGGATGCTCCATGGTGTTTTCGTATCCATGGATCATGGAAATGAAAAGCCATGTCAATTAGGGTTTACATGGTGTAACCCTAACTATATATGCATCTTATTCTTGACCAAAATCGGCACTAGTATTATTCTAGAGAAGGGCTAGCCGATTTCAAGGGGTTCTAAGTTTCTCTCAAGTTATTCCATGTGTATTTGGTTTTGTGTGAACCATTTGAGGTGTCACACTTGAGGCACTAGGCACTCAAGCTTCATGAAGACATTCTACATCAAAGAGGTATGTATTCTATCTTGTTATATTCATTGTTTTGTATGCTAGATTAGGATAATACCTTGGATGTTCATATTTGTATGTATAATAGAGAAAACATAGATCCAAGGTATTTAGGGTTGCATGTACACTTAGGAGTGTTAGAATGCTCAAAACCGAACAGCGGTATCAGAGCCTAGGCTTGTTTTCTTGTTATACTTGCAATAGTAGCTGAAAAATCGAGTTTTGATGCTGTCTGCCCAGCAGACACGCCGAGTCCATGAATGGAATCGCCGAGTCCAAGGCAAAATGCATCCAACTCGCCGAGTTGGTTCGTGCACTCGACGAGTTGGACCCCTAGACAACATATATTTGACTTTTTTTTGTTGGAATTGGACTTGGAACATTACCCTAAGATGTTTTTGGACTTATTAACTTGTTTTTGATGTGGTAATGTTCATGCTAATCCAATTTCAAAGAAAATTGTCAATAGATTCATGTTTTGTATTAGTTTAAGGTTTAGACTAAATACATGGAAAAGTTTGATTTTAATTATCTTGTTCTTATCAGTTGCTTAGATTAATAGAAAAGTTGTGTGAAATAGTTGTTTTCAATCCATTTTAATATAAGAGTTGATTCCAAAGTGTGTTTTTGTAACTTGTCCTCAAGTTATATGAAAAGTCACATTTAAGAATCATAAAACTCATAAAAGTTGGCAAAGGTTACAAAATGAAGAGTCTTGTCTCATTGAATGGTTTTATGACTCCATAACTTGTCCTCAAGTTATGGAAGTTCAAGAGTCACTTCATTAAGTAATAATATGTGTAACCTTAATTAATTTCATAAGTTATAAAATAAATAAAAGTTAATTCTTTTATTAGTTTGAAGTCTTCCATAACTTGTCCTCAAGTTATGGAACTTGAAGAGTTTTTGGATTAAAACTACTTTAAACACATAGGTTATGGAATTAATTAGTTTTGAATAGTTTCAAAACATGCCCTCAAGTTTTGGAATGTGAAAAAGTTTTCACTTATGAATACTTTAATTCCAAGTTAGCCCTTAGAATTTTAAAAGTTAAAATTCAACCCTTATACTTTATAATATTATAAGTTAATATATATATATATATATATATATACACACACACACACATACGTATAAGAGTAAAGTCAGTGTTACCGTTAGTAGGCCTCATTCACGAAGTTGGTCTATAAGGGGGGTATAAGGTTACGGCCTATAAAATGGCAGTTTAATGGGTGTGCACTCTCACCCACCGCTTCCTTGACCGATGGAGGGTCGTTAGCCGAAAGGTTAAGAAAAGGACTAGAATTCTCCCTTCATTAAAAGTATTAATGATAAATACTAAGTAACTAAACAATTTATAAATACCCAATCTTAGTTACTTAGGAAAATGTGAATAAGGTGCTAATCCATGAAATTACACTTTGGACTTTGTTTAAGTCTGTTAGTGGAGCGTGTGTGGTTAACCGGCACACTAACTCGTATTTAACAAGGTAGGAAAAGGGTAACTTAATGTTTATCATAGTATCAATGGAGTGTGTGTGGTTAACCAGCACATCGATTGAGGGGTAAACACTTAAGGGTACCAAGTAATTTGCATGGTTACTTCACACCTTGTTTTGTGATCCTCGGCATCCCAGTCACAAAACCTGAAGTGCACACTCGAGATTGAAACATGCCATTGAACAGTTTAATGAATCTCAAAAGATCTAGGAGTTTCAAATTCAATTAAAACCTAATAATACATTTTGTTTTTCATGGTCGAAATTGGTGAATCGTCATTCGCCTACCTTCAAATATTTTATAGCTTGGATTACGACATCCCTCTTCTAAGTTATAAAATAGTTTGTTGGGTCCTAGCATTAGTATTTCATATTGGGTGTCATATTAAGGACTTTAAATCAAATATCATGAATATCTCCCAAAAGATGTCTAGTTTAGACATCTATGATCTTCCCAAATCTCTTGAAACAAGCTTTCCTAAATGAAGATGATGTCCCAAGGATATCATACTTCTTTCACCTCCTCCAATTATTCTCCCTAACCTACAAGTTCCTGAAAAAGTTTAAGGTCACTCAAGCCCTATTGGCAAGGCAAGGTCTAGGTGTGATCACATCTTGGAGATGTAGTCACATACAGACAAGCCGGGAGAGTTGGGTGTCAAAGTCTTGAGAAAGTTGGTGGCTCAATCACCATCTAAGTCATATAGTGAGTTCTTTTGGGATTCCTATGAGACAGACTATGACAAAAACCTTAATGATCTTATCTATTTGCTAAGATCAACTTCCTAAAACTTTATGGACATTGACAATAATGACACTGCATATCCAGAAAACCTCTCTCTTCCTAATGGAAAGGGATCAGCCGTAGTTAACTCGGTTGACCAAATGGTAAAAATAGAGGCTAAGTCTAAGATAGTCCCATTATCAAGGGTCCATTGCCAAAGGAAGGGGCATTAGTTGTGAAGCTGCCTAATTTTACCTAAGGATGTTTTACTCTTCTTCAGGTAAAATCCACTATCTAACTCTGCTAAGTTTCTATTATGAGATTCTTGATACATGATGTGACTGGGTCACATGTTGATGTTTTAAGAATAAAAGAAAAGTAAAGAAACTTAAAGAAAGAATATGTTGAATGCGATCGCGTAGATGGATTTCTATCACATAGTTTGAAGATTGGATTCTTGAGCTACTTCTTAGGAGTTATGATATTTTGCTTAGGAATAGAAAATAAAAAGTTTTCATATGGATTGTAAGGATAAGTTTTTCCACAAAGTTTTTAAAATAAAAAGAAGTTTTAGATTTTATTTATTTTATGTATCCTTAGAATGGCGTTTGTGGAAATTTTTGTTGCTTATATGATTCCATTATAGCAAGAGTGGAAATATGAAATTGATTCTTTCATTTGTGGTATTGTCTAAATTTACCAAATAAGGAAAGATCCTCACCACCCAAGTTTCAATTGGACCGAAACTTGGAATCATGCAAGTTGTATAGCATGATGAATGAAAATTTTTCATCTTTGGAAAATTAAGACTAGTTCCTTGTTCACATGTATATGTGAGTCAAGTAACGGAGTAAGGGATCGGGTACACTTTCTTGTGCACTGATTAATTCCACCACAAATAATCGTTAAAACTATTCCTCGTTATTTACTAAAGTTCAGTAAACATGGTTATACTTACTAGCTTAAGTGTAATTCTGAAGCATTGAAAAGATTTCAATGTAAGGCAGAACGAATAAGAAGATTCAACTTAGGCAGATAGATAAAAGTTTCTCAAATCTGAAAAGATGTGAGAGTACTTTAGTTTCAGTTTTTGTGATCATCTTAATGATTAAGAAACCATAGCACAATTAGTTCTCTAAGGAAATCTTAGTGCATTCTTATGACTAAGAAGAGGAATCTTGAATTGTTGAAATGGTTAAATTAAGAAGATGAGTCATACTTCATTCCAATACAAGTCTTAGAGTCATACTCCAAGATTGTAACTTGAGTGACATGTCTTAAATAGGGTTTAAAACACTTATCAAATGTAAGAGTAAAAGTTTTCTACTCTTGTACATTTGAAATTGGTAAGTTGTGATGTTTTGGATAAAACAAAGACCAACTTAGGCCAATTTTGCGAAGTGTTTGTCTTGATTAGAATCCACACTATCTCTTGAATATCTGACAAGAAAGTCTTATATGTCAAGAGGACAGTGGGAGTCTTAAAGGTCTTGAAAGTCTCAAGAACTAATCAACAATAAAACCTGAAGTTCTTCACTAGCACACGGCTTGAGGTTTATAACCTATCGTGTTGACATATTTTGTGCCCATTCCAGTTAAAGTTGGCTTTGCATATGAGTTCTTAGAGTTCTCAATTTGTTGCACAGCAACTTGGAAGCAATGGCAGGCCCTTGAGCTGTCAGGTGGCAAGAAATTAAGATTGAGTTTAGTCCATATGAGTTTGGATTTGTCATTATCCTTGTCTTGTGACTATGGTTTTGACAATTCACATGGATAAGAACACATACACCATTAAATCTAAGTGTCATAAGGTTTCTCTCCGATTCATGAAAATGATGGTGAGGAAACACTTTCACTAAGTAGATTATAGCTAGATAGCAATTGTGATATTTGCATTCTCCAAGTCGTTAGTGGAGTTGTGTGGTTAACCGACATACTAACATGGACTTGTGAGAAGTGGAAAAGGTCTAAACAATTGAGACTATGTTTACGACATCCCTTTTCATAGTTCTAAAATTGTTTAGACACACCTGAGCTATCTAAAATAAGGTGTATGATTATGATAAAGTTTTATCAAAGCAATCTAGTATCAGAAATATGAACTTTGGTAAAGAAAGTCAATAAAGTATTGATTTCTAGAAGTCCAGCTGATTTTTGAGTACATCTCAAAGCTAGTGGGAGCATAAGTGTTATGCTAATAATCATCATGTTAGTGGGAGCATGATAATTATGATATAGGTTGCAAGTTAGCAATGTTAATTATAGAAAACAAAAAATTTCAATTGGGAAAGAGTTGTTTTGCTATAATTAAGGGAGAGGAAATTATACTTCATCTCAAATCTGTAAGCTTAGATCGTGAGGTTTTAATCATTTAGTCAAGGATATACATACATATATATATATATATATATATATATATATATATATATATATATATGAATTTCATGTTGGAATGGCTCAACATAAGGAAATTCTGTATATGGGTCCATTATTTGCGTTCAAAAATTCGATTATGATTATGGCATCCCTTTTCATAATCTAAATTATGAGAACTTGGCAAATTGAAATGGAAATATTATAGCAAAAGACTGGTTTAGTCTTCATGTGAAACATCATGAATCGTGTCCCATATGCTTCCGATATAGGATCGATTGCATGTGCTATATTCATCCTTTCTAAAATTTTCCAAATTCCTGGAGCATTAAGAAGGGAAAAGGTCTAGAATTGGATATGACTAAAAGGATTAAACAATTGTCGAGGACAATCTAAGGTTTACCAAAGATTGGTTGCTCAAGGACAGTTGGATGTTTAGTGATAATTCTGGAAGGACCATATTGACATAATCTGTAAGGAGGCAACTCTTGTTCAGAAGTGATTGTCAAAATGGAATATGGAAATGTTTCAAAGTTAGAAATTATTCAATCTGTCTAAGATTAGGAAAATTATTGCAAGATGGATGTTTCCAAGGAGCTGAACTCCTTTGGAATGCTCTGTAAAGGTTGTTGTCAAGTCTTTCTGACTTTGTGCATAATCATTACAAGAGGATCAATGCATATAAGTTTAGAATCTAACAGATTGTATTAAATGGCATGAATTTGGAATTCTTGCATTTGCAGTAAGGAAGTGGGAATGTTAAATGAGGATCATTGGAGTTATGTTCAATTGATCTATTTCACAAAGTGATGATCATAGACAAACATAGTATGCATACTTGGTGTATGGCATGACTAGTGTTTAGAAAACATAGTGTACATGCTTGGAGCGTGGGACAACTATTGTTTTAAATTCAAGAATAAAGTTGATAGCTGAAACAGTATACAATGAATAATGTGTAATCATATGGTGATAAATGAAAGGTGTTTTATTTATATTCATAAGTTCTGAGACCATATTGGATTCGATTATTATTGTGTTTCATTTTGCATGTTTTGATATCCAGAATAAACTAGGTTATTCTTCCGAAATGACTAAGTTATTCAAACCATCCACATTCGGTCATTTGTTGGAAGTAGATATGAATTAAGACTGTCATGGGTTGGATTGTATAGGTCTAAGATGTTGGACAAAGGGCTACAACACTCATGAGTGCTCATAAGTTATGAGTATTGGATTCAACCCGCGCTCATTGGAATCACTTCATGGATTTTATCATGACTGATCATGAGATGATAATATCTTATATTCTTCAAACCTAGAGATATGAGTTGTTACTATGAGTAGGTTATACATTGATTGCACGAAAAACGCATTCGGTAACTCGGTGTTATAAAACGTGCCTTTGTGTATGATTCAACAGGTAGTAGAACAAGCCATATGAGTCAAAGTTTATCCATTCCTTTTACCTTTGGGATAAAAACGATATATGTGGGCCCCTCGATGATTTGATGATCACAAATGGAAGTGCTCGTCCGGGCTAGGACTGATTTGATTTGTTCAATTAGTCAGTCGTCATAAATCGGAAATCGGGAAACAACAAATGGACAGAGAGAATGATTATAATCCATGTCTCGGTCCATATGATATCTAGAATGGAGGAATATATGATCCCTTATCTAATGGACAAGTCATTGACAATGGTCAGAGTTCATCTACAAGGTCAAAGTTCGATAGAAGCTTTTGAGAGCGACGATTGCCAGTCGGTTCTTTGAAGTCATACGCAATAATAGTTTTAGACTTCTCCAAGTGGGAGACTGTTGGATTAATGTCTAAGTCCATAACTATAATTGGTAAGACTTGACCCAACCTGGCATGGTCCATTTGGGTTGCATGGCATCATGCATTTGGATAGACTATAATGAGAGAAATAACACTTCAGGTTGGTTACTATATTATAAGTTCTAATATATTAATAAGATTATTTAATTAGTATTGATCAAGAATTAATCTAGGATTAATTAAGTGATCAAAAGAAGACTAATTAAATATATGGGTTTATTGTGTAAATCATCCATACTTATATAGTGGGCTATTGCTCCATGGATTATCTAGTTGGGCTAAAACCCATATGATGCTTCTTGGATGCTCCATGGTGTTTTTGTACCCATGGATCATGGAAATGAAAAGCCATGTCAATTAGGGTTTACATGGTGTAACCTCAACTATATATGCATCTAATGATTGACCAAAATCGACACTAGTATTATTCTAGAGAAGGGCTAGCCGATTTCAAGGGGTCTAAGTTTCTCTGAAGTTATTCTAAGTGTATTTGGTGTTGTGTGAACCATTTGAGGTGTCACACTTGAGGCACTAGGCACTCAAGCTTCATGAATACATTCTACATCAAAGAGGTATGCATTCTATCTTGTTATATTCATTGTTTTGTATGGTATATTAGGATAATACCTTGGATGTTCATATTTGTATGTATACTAGAGAAAACATAGATCCAAGGTATTTAGGGTTGCATGTTCACTTAGGAGTGTTAGAATGGTCAAAATCCAACAACAGGAACTCATACAACATAAAATCTAAGTGTGATAAGGTTTTCTCTCTGATTCATGAAAATGATGGTGTGGAAACGCTTTCACAAAGTAGATTTTTAGTAGATAGCAATTGTGTCATTTGCATTCTCAAAGTCTTTAGTGGAGTGTGTGTGGGTAACCGGCACACTAACATAGACTTGTGAGAAATGGAAAAGGTCTAAACAATTGAGACTATGATTACGACATCCCTTTTCATAGTTCTAAAATTGCTTCGATACACATGTGAGCTATCTAAGGAAAGGTGTATGATTGTGATAAAGTTTTATCAAAGCATCTAGTATCAGAAATCTGAACTTTGGTAAGAGAGTCAATAAAGTATAGATTTTTAGAAGTCTAGCTAATTTTTGGATACATGTCAAAGCAAGTGGGAGCATAAGTGTTATGCTAATAACTATCATGTTAGTGGGAGCATGATTATTATGTTAAGTGTTAATTATAGAAAACAAAAGGGTTTCAATTGGGAAAAGTTGTTTTGCTATAATTAAGGGAGAGGAAATTATACTTCATTTCAATTCTAAAATCTTAGATAATGAGATTTTAATCATGTTTAGTCAAGTATATGTATGAATTTTATATTGGAATGGTTCAACTTAAGGAAATTCTATATATATTGCGTTTTCAAAATTCGATTATGATTACGGCATCCCTCTTCATAGTCAAATTTTGAGAACATGGAAAATAAAAATATTGTAGCAAAAAATTGGTCTAGTATCATGTATTTATGTGAGACATCATGAATCGTGTCCCATATGCTTCGGATATAGGATCGATTGCATGTGCCACAATATTCATCCTTTCTAAATTTTACAAATGCTTAGGGCATTAAGAAGGGAAAAGTGTAGAATTAGATATGACTAAAATGATTAAGCAATTATCGAGGACAGTCTAAAGTTTACCAAAGATTGGTTGCTCATCGACAGTTGGAAATATAAGTGTTAATTTTGGAAAAGACCATAATTGACATATTCTGAAAAGAGACAACTCTTTTTCAGAAGTGATAGTCAAAATGAGAATATGAAAATATTCCCATAGGTGGAAGTTATTCAATCTGTGTTAGATGAGAAAGCTTAATGCAAGAAGGATGTTCAAAGTAATGTACTTTGAATTTGAGACTTCGTTTCGATGGAATTGATCTCCATTGGAATGCTCCGTAATGTCTGTTGACAAGTCTTTGTGACTTTGTGCATAGTCATTACGAGAGGGTCAATGCATATAAGTTTAAAATCTAACAGATTTCGTTAAATGGTAGGAATTTGGAATTCTTATATTTACAATAAAGATTTAGGATAGTGAAATGAGCATCATTGGAATCATGTTCAATTGATCTATTTCACAAAGTAAAGATCATAGATAAACATAGGGTGCATACTTGGTGTATGGCATGACTAGTGTTTAGAAAACATAGTTTACCTGCTTGGAGCATGGGACAACTATTGTTTTACTTCAAGTATAAAGTTGATTATTTGAAACATTATACAATGAATAATGAGTAATCAATATGGTGTTTAAATAAAAGGTGTTTTATTTACTCTCAAAGGTGCTTGGGACCATAGCGGATTAGTTTTATTCTTGTGTTTCAATTTGCATGTTTTGACTTCCAGAATAACTAGGTTATCCTTTCCGAATGACTAAATTATTCAAACCAACCACAGTCGATAATACATTGGAAGTAGGTATTAAGGCAAGACTGTAACGAATCGGGTTTGTAGATGTCCAAGGCAGTGGACATAGTAAGAGTTACTACAACATTCATGAGTACTCGTGGAATAGGGATTCGAGTATTGGATTCAACCCACGCTCATTTGAATCACTTCATGGATTTTATCACGAGTGATCATGAGATGACAATATCTTATATTCTTCAAACCTAGAGATATGACTTGTTGCCTATGATTTGGTTGTACATTGATGCACGAAAACGCATTCGGTAACTCGATGTTATAAAACGTGCCTTTGTGTATGATTCAACAAGTAGTAGAACAATCCATATGAGTCGAAGTTTATCCATTCCTTTTACCTTCGAGATAAAAGCAATATCTGTGGGCCCCTCGATGATTTGGTGATGACAAAATGTAAGTGCTTGGTCGGGCCTGGACTGATTTGATTTGTTCAATTAGTCAGTCGTCGTAAATCGAAAATCGGGAAACAACAAATGGACAGAGAGAATGAATATAATCCATGTCTCAGTCCATATGATATCTAGAATGGAGGAATATATGATCCCTTATCTAATGGACATGTCATTGATTTGTTCAGAGTTCGACAGCGGCTTTTAAGAGCTAAGATTGCTAGTCGGGATCTCGGAGTCATACTTGAATAATAGTTTTTGACTTATCCAAGTTGGAGACTGTTGGATTAGGTGTCTAAGCCCATAATTATTATTGTTATGTATTTGACCCGAGAGTAGCATGGTCCATTTGGGTTGCATATCAGCAAGACAATCTGTTAGGATGGACTTTTGAGAGAAGGTTATTTATGGTGTTATTAATATATTATAAGTTATAATATATGAATATGAAATCATATGTTTTAATTAGTATTGATCAAGAATTAATTTGTAATTAATTTAGTGCTCAAAAGAGACTTATTAAATCTATGGGGACTAATTATGATAATTAGTTATATTTATATGTGTTGGGCTTATGATCCATGTTGGACCAAGTTTATGTATGGATACATAAAGAGTTGGGCCACATGAACCATGGATCATAAAACCCATGGGTATGGATTTGGGTTATATCCATGACCCTAGAAATCCCACATATAAATAGATACTTCATTGCCCAAAATCGCCACATGTATCTTCTTGGAGTTCATGGTGTCTTTTGTGTGCATGCAATTCTCTCTCAAGTTCATCCTTTGTCCATGGTGTGTTGTGATTCCATTTGATGCTTCCACACTATTGGGGCAAAGCTCTTTAAGGCCAAATACACCGAGAATTCAAGCTCCATCAAAAGGTATGTTATGCTAACTAGTATTATATTTTTATGTTAAACATATGCTAGTTGTAAGATTAATACCTTGGAAACCATTTGCATGTATAATTAGTGAAAACATAGATCCAAGGTATTTAGGGTTGTATGTGCACCATAGGATGTTGTAGTATACCAAAAACCAACAGAATTAGCATGTGATGAGTTATTAGAGATAATAGCGTAAATAGCTACGAAAGTGGGCTTGATCTTCCCATCATTTATGTCCTGCAAGTATTTGGGGCAGCTTCGTTTCCAGTGCCTTTTTGCATGACAATGGAAACAGTCTGTTTCCTTTGGATTTGAACATGGTTTAGCAGAACCAAATTTGGTCCCACTAGAAGAGGATCCATCATGGGACTTTCCCTTGTGGCTCTAAGGAGGAGCCTTCCTATTTTTTCCCTTCCCATGTCCAATTGGCAAGACAGGGGTAGTAGTAAGAGTAGACACAACAATTTTTGCTTTCAAGCTGCTTTCAGTAGTTCTCAGAAGGCATTGATGCTTGCTTAGAGTGTCCTCCTCATTTTTTATATGATAAGTCATATGAAACCGATCATAACAAGGAGGCAAAGAGTGAAGTATAATATCAATTGACAACTCTTCATCGAAGTTGGCATTCAACTTCATCAAGCGGTCCACAAACCTTTTCATCATTTGCAAGTGGGCCGTGATGGACTCTCTATCCTTCATTTTAGTTGTGATCATGGAGGAAGTGATTTCATACATTTCATTCCGATAACTTTGATGGTACATTTCTATCATATCTTGGTGCATCTCATGGAAGCAATCATGATACACGACACCATTGTTGCGTCCCTCTCATGGGACTTATATTCAACAATCTGTTCAGGAGTGGAAGTGGATTCATCAATATCCTTAAGCTCTTTATCGAGGACATATTCCTTTTCCTCATATTGAATGGCCATGCGGATGTTTTGAATCCAGTCAATGAAGTTCGATCCATCAAAGATGACCCTCCTACATAAGTTCACGAGGGAGAAAACGCTAGAAGCAGTGTTTGAAGTAGACATCTGAAAAGAAAGACAAAGTTTAGATTAGATAGGGATCCTTAATATAACTCCTAAATGAAATATTAAGGTTAGGATCCATCACAATATTCTACAATTCGGAAGAGGGATGCCGTAATCCAATTAAAAAATATTTGAAGGTAGGTAAATGACGATTTACCAATTTCCACCATGAGAAACGAAAATGAAGATTAAGTTTTAAATGAATTGAAATTCCTAGATTATTTGAGATTCATTGAACTTTTCAATGACATGTTGATTATGCCTTTCAAGTTTGTGACTGGGATACCGAGGATCACAAACAAGGTGTGAATAACCATGCCAATGTGTTTGGTACTCTTAATGTTACTTATCACCTAATCAATGTGCCGGTCAACCACACACACTCCATTGATCCATGATTAACATCAAGCTAACCTTTGCTACCCATGTTAGTCCCAAATTAGTGTGCCGGTTAATTACACATGCTCCAATAACGACTTAACAAGGTGCAAAGTGCAATTTCATGGAATAGCACCATTTTCACATTTTTCCTAAATTAACTAAGATTGGGAATTTATAAAATTTTAGTTACTTTATAATATCATTATAGTTATTAATGAGGATTAATGTCCTATCCTACCCATTCGGCTAACGACCCTTCACTAGTCAAGATTGTGTTGGGTAAGAATGAATACCCAATGACGGTCATATTGTAGGCCACTTCCTTAAACACCCCTTATAGACTAGCCTCGTGAATGAGGCCTACTAATGGTAAGACTAACTTGAATTATATATATATATATATATATATATATATATATATATATATATATATATATATATATATTATATAAGTATTAAACTTTAATATTATAATAGTATAGGGATGAATTTTAAACTTTTGATTTTCTACGGTTTGGAATTAAAGTTTCATGAAAAGTATTCAAATTCCAAAACACGAGGGAAAGTTTTGAAACTCTTCAAAACCTCTTGAGTTTTAGAATCTATGTTACATAAATGAGACTTCCAAGTTCCGTAACTTAAGGACAAGTTATGAAACCCTTCAAGACTTTTCGAATTCTATAACTTATAAAGTTAATGTTTCATGAATGAGACTTTTCATATTCCATAACTTAAGGACAAGTTATGAAACTTTTCAAGAAGCATTGGGATCAAATTTAACTAATACAATTATCATATAATTTATCATTTACCAATTTGACCTAATACTAGTCATATAGCAAGATAATTTAAAATTCTACAAATAATTAGTTTTTCAAAAAAAATCAAGTAATTATCTTAAAATTTGACAATCATCATGTTATTGGATGGAGATAATCATTACCATATTAGTAAAATCAATTTTTATGAACCAAAACAATTTGTGGTAATGATCCTAATAAAAAACAGGCCAAAAAACTCGAAAATTATGCCAACAGATGATCCAACTCGTCGAGCCAGGCATTGGTGTGACAACCTGATATTTCAACTCTTTGTAACGACCAAAATGGGTCAAGTATTGTAACCACTGCTGAATAATAAAAAGTTACTTTCATAATAAAATGTATAAATAAGTTCTACTTAATTTCCTTCTATGATTAAATGTCTTTGAACCATGACCGTACGTGAAAAGAACGCCCAAATCCGACTTCATATAGCGAAGTTATGATTTTCCAAGTTCGGCTTAGCAACAGACAGCTAAAAACTCGAATCGGAGATCGAGCGACTTTTGGCCGGAATGACCTAAACGAGAATCGAAGGTCTCGACAATGGTATTCCAACGGTAAAAAGTCTGGCAAAAACCGACATCAGATAAAGAAGTTATGAATTTTCTAAGAAATTCCTTAAACACGATGGATTTTTAATAAATAATAATAAAATAATTTCGGAATTTGCCGACGGAGTCTAAACGAAAGTTGTAGAGCGTAGTCTCACCTACGCGAGGATATAAAGACCATCGAAAACGGAGTTCGTATGAAGAAGATATGAATTTTTGAAGTTTATTAAATAAATTAATTATTTATTTAATTCAAAATTCGGATATTATCCGAAGGGGAGTCAGCATCCTCCTCCGAAGTACGCGCTGCGTACTCCTGTACACCCCGCGTAACCGAGAGGATTGGCCTCTGATCGTCCACGTCGCGCTATCCGAAGAAACCGACCCATCCGACCCGTCCGAAGCCCCGACCCGTCCGACCCGACGTCCCATCCGACCCGGCGTCCCATCCGACCTGCGTACCCAGCAACCTGTCCCATCCGAACCGAGGCAGTCGAGGCTTCGGTCATGCATGACATACGCGTACGCGCTGCGTACGAGCGTACGCCCCGCGTACCGACGCAGACTAGCTTTACTATAAATAGGATGCGAGGGTTTCCAAAGAAAGGGTTCATTTCTCTTCTCTCTCTCTCAACTTTGCCTCGTTTTCCGTGTCCGTTCAAACCCGAAGCTCTGGTCTTTTTGGCTCAAGTCCCGAAGGTCGATTTTACTCCCGAGATTCCCGAGAATCCCGAGGAAAATCCGTTTCCCGAGACGAAACTCTGCTCGGTTTTCCATCTCGCTATCTCCAAAACTTTCAAGTGAGTTTCATACCCCTTAATCAACCTTTTTAATTATTCTAAATACTTTTATATGCTTTCAAGGGGGGGATTACAAGTAAAACACACAAGTATTATCGTGTGTTACATAAAGAAACTCTTTTATATACTGTTATATATTCAAATCACATGCGATTTATAAACATTTAAAGGAACTTTTATATATATATAACATATGTCACAATAGCATTTTACCTTTTAAAATAAAATGTTGTTGTAATGCCTGTATAAACTAAACTGTTCTTAGATTTTTCTTGTCTATCCTAGACTCTACACCAAAAATCTATACTTTCATAAACAAGTGATTCCTTTTCTCAATATTTCTAAACAAACAAGACACGCTTTTTGGAAACTATAATAGGTATAGTTTTACGAACAGATTTCTAACTCTTATGTACTAGAAACACATATTTCAAGAAGTTTACTTTCGTATACAAGAACAAACATAACATTTTAACAAGTAGATCTGTTTTTATACCACGAATTTGTGAGACACTAACTTCATGTACGTTCGAGTACACATTTTAAGTCCTGTATTAGATACCAGAATCCCTTGGAGGGGGAGCATGGTGTTTGTGTATAGATCTATATGGGCTTGACAACCCGCGCCCTGACTGTTAGCTACAGTCCACCGTTTGGGGTGACAAACGTCATAACATTCCAACGCCTGAAGAACGTTGTGTATAGGCATTCAGAGTCAATAGTATGGTTATAAAACTCACAAGGGATATTAAAAATGCATTGATTTACAAGGTTGTCAAACTCATTGGTTATTTTACATTTACATACATTTTGGAAACAAACATTGGTCTTGAGTGAAGGCTACTTTTATACTAGTAGAAAATATAGGATTTTCTAACCACAAACAAACAAAGATAAAACATTTCATTTCATTCAAACATTGTCACTTAAATACTTATGAAATTCACCAGCTTAAATGCTGATCTACTCTTTCAAAAATACTTGTATGTCCCAGGAAATCAGTAATTTCAGGTATTCATTTCGCTTTTGATGAAGGGATGCTGCGGCGCCAGTTTAATCTCGTATTTTGACATCATATTGTAATTGAGTTTTGAACATGTAACTTTTGACAAATGTAAACTTTCAATTATATATATGATGGTTGTATTGCTTTCTTTACTATGTATTCATTTGTTACGCTACCACATGAAGTCATCCGCCCCCGAACGTTTCCGCCGTTCAGGTTTGGGGGTGTGACAGATTGGTATCAGAGCAATGTTTATAGTGAACTAAGTATATCGAACCACATAAGATATACAAACTATAAATGCTTAAGGGACTAATACTCTCTGACAAAACAAATTTTCTTTTTACACTTAAGCAGCATTTCGTTCAACTTAAATTGATAGTTCATTTAAGTACACTTACATGCATACCACAAATTATTTTCATGTTATATAACTATACAAGTATTTAGACAAGTTGACACTACGATTGAGACTCGATCTATGTAATCAGATTTTGGACAAATATAGCGTGATCAACTATATTTGCCCAAGATTGGACCAACGTATATCGAGGAATGATCGTAGTAAGCAACAAGTTAAAACTTACCAAACCATTACAAGAATCAAACACAAGAACTTAAATACTATAGGAGTATTTGCTATCTAAACTAGTTTAACTTACATGTTTTACATGTTCCGACTTTACTCAATTCTTATAACCCTATTTCTCGTACAGTCAAATGGCTGGATTTCACCACCCTGGCGACCCCTACTTTCCCAACCAAGGCAATGGAGGATGGATCGAAGATGATCCCGAAGAGGATGAAGAACCCATAGAAGTGGGTGATGACTCCGGTACCGACTCAGAGCCGGAAGTTATCGATCCACCACCCATTCAACCTCCCGTCTGGGGAAGTCACCTCCACCATTGGAGCCAACAACAAAACCTACGCCCTCCCTACGGCGTGTGCCGGGACTTCTATGATGTCCGCGGCGGAGGTTCAGCTGATCGAGCACTCCCGGTAATGGTGGGAAAGTTAGCCAATCAGTCCTATCAGTCTGGAGTACAAGCTAGTCGACTCCGGGATATCAACATGGAAGTGCAGGTTCACACTTCTGACATTCGTAGGCTGGACAAGATACAAGACAACGCCCAATTCCAAGCTGAAGCGTTTCAAGCGCAAATGATTGCAGCCCTCGCCGAACTAAGGGAACAACAAGCCGCTTTCGATAGGCGTCTAATGGAGTCAAAGCAATCCGATACGGAGTCAAGCTCCAAGCGCAACCTTCGACGCAAGTAGTGCTTGTCTAGGACTCAAATTTTGTTATAGCTTAGGACCTCGGCTAAAAGTCTTTAAATTTCTCGAACTTTGTAATCGGAGACCCTTATGGGGGTCAAATTTTCATGATCGTTGTAACAACTCTTATATTAATATAAGTGGCACTACTACTACTATGTTAAGTATTTCGTTCGAACCTTGAATGGTCTTTGTGAACCCAAATACTTGTTTCATACCTTCAGTCTTACAAAGAACTTTCATTCTTCTATTTTAAGACTCATACTATCATCTGTTGTTGAACTATAGCGATATAGTTCACGAGACACATACATTTTCCATTCTATGAAATTCTTATCCTTGTCTTTTCAATCTATAGTTGAAGGATGCCTCCGCGTAGGAATCCGAGGCGAAACAACGGTGAGGAAGCACCTATACCACCACCACCTCCACCACCCCAATTTGATGCTATAATGTTTCAAGCAGCAGTCACCGCAACGGTGGCAGCTGCCATGTCACAGATCAATAACTCAAGTGCTAATGGCTCAGGATCTGGCACACACCCATCCAACCATGGCGAGAGTCATGGACCACCTCGAGAATGCACCTATAAGGACTTCACTAATGCCAAGCCCCGAATGTTTTATGGTACTGGTGGTGTGATGGCCCTGAGGCAGTGGATTGAAAGGACGGAGGCAGTCTTTGAAATCTGCTCCTGCCCCGAGCACAGCAAGGTCAAATTTGCAACTTTCACCCTTCTCGATAAAGCTTTAACTTGGTGGAATGGCCACGTTAAAGTACTTACCCTAATCGTGGCAAACTCCATAAGCTGGGAGAGCTTGAAGGCCATGATGATGAGAGAATACTGCCCACGGGGAGAAATTCAAAAGCTTGAACCTGAGCTATGGACTCTCGGAATGGTGGGTACCAACATCGCTACTTATACCAACAGATTTTGCGAATTGGCAATCCTTTGTCCAGATATGATTGCTCCCGAGAGCAAGAAGATAGAAAGGTACATCTGGGGACTGACGCCCCAAATGCGATCAAGCGTGTTAGCTTCTAAACCTGACACCTTTGAAAGTGCTAAGGAACTGGCACAATCTCTGATCGACTACGGAGGTCATCAGAACTCAACCACTTCTGCACCAGCACCACAGAAAGCAAACAACAACTACAACAACAACAACAACAACAATGGAAGGAAGAGAGCATGGATTAAAGGGAAGGGTGGGTCTTCCCAAGAATCCGCAAAGAAACAACTGGTGTCAGTAAATGCTGCCATTGTACCTGCTACATCCCCTATAAATACCTACCCAACAAAGCCTTATATAGGCAACCTCCCAAAATGCACCAAATGCAATTACCACCACCATGGACCTTGTCGAGATATGCAGTGCGCCAACTGCAGCAGGAAAGGGCACACAGCCCGTTTCTGCAAGGAAACCGCAAAGCCGATCACTCAAGTTCCCGGTGCGGGTGTAGGGCAGGCTTGCTACGGTTGCGGCGAGGTGGGCCACTACCAAAGAAACTGTCCTAAGGCAGCAGGCACCGGAGGTGTGAGACGAGTTTTGGCAATAGGCCACGACGAAGCTGTAGCTGACCCAACTATAGTTGCTGGTACGTTCCTTCTCGATAATTCATACGCATGCATATTATTCGATAGTGGAGCGGAGAGAAGCTTCGTGAGTCAAAACTTTATTCATTTACTTAAACTTAAACCTAGCAAGTTAGAAAATTCATTCACTGTAGAGATGGCCAATGGAAAAACCGAAAACACAAATTGCATATACATGGGCTGTACGTTAACATTAGACGGCCATTCTTTCCCAATCAATCTCATGCCGGTTCAAATTAAAAGTTTCGACGTCATAGTCGGCATGGATTGGTTGAGTCTTCTTCGCGCCGACATCATGTGCTTTGAGAAAGCAGTCCGTCTTAACCTCCCTAACAACGAAACATTGGTTATCTACGGCGACAAATCTAGTGCAAACCTTCGCATCATTTCGTGTATCCAAGCTCGAAAGTGCTTGCGGAAGGATTGTCGAGCATTCCTAGCGCACATCGTCGATACAAGTCAAGAACTGAAGGACATCAAGAGCATCTCGGTAGTACGCGACTTTCCCGATATCTTTCCAGAAGAACTACCAGGATTACCACCGCAACGCCAAGTCGAGTTCAGAATTGACTTAATTCCAGGAGCTACCCCAGTAGCGAAGTCGCCTTATCGTCTTGCACCAGCAGAGATGCAGGAACTTTCCAGTCAACTTAATGAACTCCTTCACAAAGGATTCATAAGACCAAGTTTCTCACCTTGGGGAGCACCGGTCTTGTTTGTAAAGAAGAAAGACGGATCGTTCCGTATGTGCATCGACTACAGAGAGCTGAACAAACTTACTGTCAAGAACCGCTATCCTCTACCCCGTATTGACGACCTATTCGATCAACTTCAAGGGGCGAACTACTTCTCCAAAATAGACCTGCGATCCGGATATCACCAATTACGAGTTCTAGAGGGGGACATTCCAAAGACAGCCTTCCGAACTCGTTATGGACACTATGAATTCGTGGTGATGCCGTTCGGATTAACCAATGCACCAGCAGTATTTATGGACCTAATGAATAGGGTGTGCCGCCCTTACTTGGATCAGTTCGTCATCGTCTTTATCGATGATATACTTATCTACTCTCGAAGTGAGGAAGAGCATGGTCAACACATACGAAAAGTCCTAGAAACACTGCGAACGAAGAAACTCTATGCGAAGTTCTCTAAATGCGAATTTTGGATTCGAAGAGTCGAATTTTTAGGTCACGTTGTTAGCGAGGAAGGTATACACGTGGACCCCTCCAAAATTAAGGCTATTGAGAACTGGTCGGCACCAAAGACACCTACAGAAATTCGTCAATTTCTAGGTCTAGCTGGCTACTATCGCAGATTCATAAAGAACTTTTCGAGCATTGCGAAACCTCTTACTTCATTAACCCAGAAAGGTGTGGCCTTTGACTGGGAAGCGAAACAAGAGAAGGCATTCCAGACACTAAAGAAGGCCTTGTGCACCGCACCGATACTATCCCTCCTCGAAGGGATAGAAGACTTCGTAGTGTATTGCGATGCTTCAAATCAAGGACTTGGTTGTGTTCTTATGCAGAGAGGGAAGGTTATCGCTTATGCCTCCCGACAGCTTAAGACACACGAAGTGAACTATACGACACACGATCTCGAATTAGGAGCAGTGGTATTTGCTCTGAAGATCTGGAGGCACTACTTATACGGAACAAAGAGTACTATTTTCACCGATCATAAGAGCCTTCAACACATTTTCGATCAGAAGGAACTCAACATGCGCCAACGATGATGGGTCGAGTTACTGAATGACTACGAATGCGAAATTCGTTATCATCCTGGCAAGGCCAACGTAGTAGCCGACGCCCTCAGTCGAAAGGAATACACTGGTCGGAGGGTCAAATCTCTGACCATAACTATCCATTCCCACTTATCCACACAAATTAAGGAAGCACAAATGGAAGCTTTGCAACCTGAAAATGTGGCGGGTGAATCCCTGCGAGGAATGGAGAAGAATTTAGAAGTCAAGGGTGGCGGAGCCTACTACCTCATGGACCGAATCTGGACCCCAAATCATGGTGGTTTCAGAAACGTAGTCATGACCGAGGCTCACAACTCAAGATATTCCGTTCACCCGGGTTCAGATAAAATGTATCTGGATCTTAAGAAACTGTACTGGTGGCCTAACATGAAAGCAGAAATTGCTACCTTCGTGAGTAAATGTCTTACTTGCGCTAAGGTTAAGGTCGAGTATCAGAAACCGTCAGGACTACTACAACAACCAGAAATACCGGAATGGAAATGGGAGCGGATTACTATGGACTTCATAACCAAGTTACCCAAGACGACAAGTGGACTCGATACCATATGGGTCATTGTCGACAGACTGACCAAATCCGCACATTTCCTACCCATCAAGGAGACTGACAAAATGGAGAAGCTTACAAGAACTTACTTAAGGGAAGTAGTGCGACTGCATGGTGTTCCGATATCCATTATCTCTGATCGAGATAGTAGATTCACTTCAAGGTTCTGGCAGTCACTACAAAGTTCCCTGGGAACTAGGCTAGACATGAGTACAGCCTACCACCCACAGACAGACGGACAAAGTGAGAGAACAATACAAACTTTAGAAGACATGCTGAGAGCCTGCGTGATTGACTTTGGAAAGGCATGGGATATTCATTTACCCCTTGTCGAATTTTCATACAACAATAGTTATCATACAAGCATAAAGGCTGCTCCGTTTGAAGCCCTCTATGGTCGAAAGTGCAGATCCCCTCTGTGCTGGACTGAAGTTGGCGATACCCAGTTAGCTAGAGGAAGAGTTCCTGAAAGCACTCTCACCGGTCCAGAGATCATACGTGAAACAACAGAGAAGATCGTTCAGATTCGTGAACGATTAATAGCCTCAAGAGACCGACAGAAAAGCTACGCTGACCAAAGGAGGAAACCTTTGGAATTCCAGGTAGGAGACCACGTCTTATTAAAGGTCTCACCGTGGAAGGGTTTAATACGATTTGGAAAGCGTGGGAAGCTAAATCCAAGATACATAGGGCCTTTCGAGATTCTTGCCAGAATCGGCCCAGTGGCTTACAAGCTTAACCTACCGCGTGAACTTAGTAACATCCATCCAACCTTCCACGTCTCAAACTTGAAAAAGTGTCTGTCCGACGAGACTCTTGTTATTCCACTCGACGAGATCGAGATCAACGAGAGCCTCAACTTTGTGGAAGAACCAGTAGAAATCATGGACCGAGAGGTCAAACAAACAAAACAAAGTCGCATACCCATCGTGAAGGTTCGCTGGAACGCCAAGCGGGGACCCGAATTCACATGGGAACGCGAAGATCAGATGAAACAAAAGTACCCTCATCTCTTTCATGTTCACTAGTATCTTTACTACTTTAAATTTCGGGACGAAATTCTCTCTAACGGGGGGATGATGTGACAACCTGATATTTCAACTCTTTGTAACGACCAAAATGGGTCAAGTATTGTAACCACTGCTGAATAATAAGAAGTTACTTTCATAATAAAATGTATAAATAAGTTCTACTTAATTTCCTTCTATGATTAAATGTCTTTGAACCATGATCGTACGTGAAAAGAACGCCCAAATCCGACTTCATATAGCGAAGTTATGATTTTCCAAGTTCGGCTTAGCAACAGACAGCTAAAAACTCGAATCGGAGATCGAGCGACTTTTGGCCGGAATGACCTAAACGAGAATCGAAGGTCTCGACAATGGTATTCCAACGGTAAAAAGTCTGGCAAAAACCGACATCAGATAAAGAAGTTATGAATTTTCTAAGAAATTCCTTAAACACGATGGATTTTTAATAAATAATAATAAAATAATTTCGGAATTTGCCGACGGAGTCTAAACGAAAGTTGTAGAGCGTAGTCTCACCTACGCGAGGATATAAAGACCATCGAAAACGGAGTTCGTATGAAGAAGATATGAATTTTTGAAGTTTATTAAATAAATTAATTATTTATTTAATTCAAAATTCGGATATTATCCGAAGGGGAGTCAGCATCCTCCTCCGAAGTACGCGCTGCGTACTCCTGTACACCCCGCGTAACCGAGAGGATTGGCCTCTGATCGTCCACGTCGCGCTATCCGAAGAAACCGACCCATCCGACCCGTCCGAAGCCCCGACCCGTCCGACCCGACGTCCCATCCGACCCGGCGTCCCATCCGACCTGCGTACCCAGCAACCTGTCCCATCCGAACCGAGGCAGTCGAGGCTTCGGTCATGCATGACGTACGCGTACGCGCTGCGTACGAGCGTACGCCCCGCGTACCGAGGCAGACTAGCCTTACTATAAATAGGATGCGAGGGTTTCCAAAGAAAGGGTTCATTTCTCTTCTCTCTCTCTCAACTTTGCCTCGTTTTCCGTGTCCGTTCAAACCCGAAGCTCTGGTCTTTTTGGCTCAAGTCCCGAAGGTCGATTTTACTCCCGAGATTCCCGAGAATCCCGAGGAAAATCCGTTTCCCGAGACGAAACTCTGCCCGGTTTTCCATCTCGCTATCTCCAAAACTTTCAAGTGAGTTTCATACCCCTTAATCAACCTTTTTAATTATTCTAAATACTTTTATATGCTTTCAAGGGGGGGGGGATTACAAGTAAAACACACAAGTATTATCGTGTGTTACATAAAGAAACTCTTTTATATACTGTTATATATTCAAATCACATGCGATTTATAAACATTTAAAGGAACTTTTATATATATATAACATATGTCACAATAGCATTTTACCTTTTAAAATAAAATGTTGTTGTAATGCGTGTATAAACTAAACTGTTCTTAGATTTTTCTTGTCTATCCTAGACTCTACACCAAAAATCTATACTTTCATAAACAAGTGATTCCTTTTCTCAATATTTCTAAACAAACAAGACACGCTTTTTGGAAACTATAATAGGTATAGTTTTACGAACAGATTTCTAACTCTTATGTACTAGAAACACATATTTCAAGAAGTTTACTTTCGTATACAAGAACAAACATAACATTTTAACAAGTAGATCTGTTTTTATACCACGAATTTGTGAGACACTAACTTCATGTACGTTCGAGTACACATTTCAAGTCCTGTATTATATACCAGAATCCCTTGGAGGGGGAGCATGGTGTTTGTGTATAGATCTATACGGGCTTGACAACCCGCGCCCTGACTGTTAGCTACAGTCCACCGTTTGGGGTGACAAACGTCATAACATTCCAACGCCTGAAGAACGTTGTGTATAGGCATTCAGAGTCAATAGTATGGTTATAAAACTCACAAGGGGTATTAAAAATGCATTGATTTACAAGGTTTTCAAACTCATTGGTTATTTTACATTTACATACATTTTGGAAACAGACATTGGTCTTGAGTGAAGGCTACTTTTATACTAGTAGAAAATATAGGATTTTCTAACCACAAACAAACAAAGATAAAACATTTCATTTCATTCAAAGATTGTCACTTAAATACTTATGAAATTCACCAGCTTAAATGCTGATCTACTCTTTCAAAATTACTTGCATGTCCCAGGAAATCAGTAATTTCAGGTATTCATTTCGCTTTTGATGAAGGGATGCTGCGGCGCCAGTTTAATCTCGTATTTTGACATCATATTGTAATTGAGTTTTGAACATGTAACTTTTGACAAATGTAAACTTTCAATTATATATATGATGGTTGTAATGCTTTCTTTACTATGTATTCATTTGTTACGCTACCACATGAAGTCATCCGCCCCCGAACGTTTCCGCCGTTCAGGTTTGGGGGTGTGACAATTGGACTCATCGAGTTCATCATCATAAAATCCAACTCGTCGAGTTCCCTTATAGGACTCGACGAGTCTAGCAGTCAGTGTCATTTTTTCAACATTGAAAATTACACAATTACATCAATATAATCGAAAACACCCATGGCTCTGATACCAATGTTGGGTTTTATGTACTCTAGCAACCCTATGGTCCACATACAACCCTAATGCTTTGGATATAATTTTTCTCTAATTATACATGCAATATTCATTTTTCCAAAGCATGAAGCCTAACTAGCACGCAAAGGTGATATTTGAATCATAAAACTAGTTAGAATATTACCTTTTGATGTAGCTTGTAGAACTTGGCCTTAAAAGAGCTTAGCACCCTAGGTGTGATGCCTCAAACAAGTTACAAACACCAATAAACAATTAGAGGACAATGAGAGAGGTTTAGGAAACACAGGAATCGGCTATCCCTTCTTGGAATGCATGTGGTAAAAAATTGTTGAGCTTAGGTTACACATTTATAGTATAGAATTCCAAGAGTCATATGAAAACGCTAATTCTTACACTTAGGCTTATGATCCATCAATTGATTTGGATTATCACTTAATGGATTTCACGTAAGCTTAGTCCAACACAAACCAATCATAGATCATTAGCCCAAAGCATACGTTTCAGTGATTTACATAATCAGTCACCGATAATTTAAATAGTCTCTTTTGATCACTAAATTAATTCCAAATTAATTCTTGATCAATACTAATTAAATAATATGATTTATCAATTAATATATTATTCTTATAATATATTAATAAATCACAAATAACCTCTTTCTCAATTATCCAACTTATCAAATTGTTCTAGTGAAGTCAACCCGAAATGGACCATGCTACTATCGGGTCAAATACATAACAATTATAGTTATGGGCTTAGACACCTATTCTAACAGGAACAACTCGTCCATGCCTTGGGTGTCATACGTCTCGTGTGGTTGACAACTCGTAACAAAAGTGTAAATAGCTTCTTGGAACGCCTATAAATGGAATTCAAAAATGTGGATATTGCCTTCCTTCTATAGGATTAATTCGATGACACGAAAAACTTGACTAAGAAACGAACACTTCGAGTTGTAATGGGAAACACGTCCTGTTGAATTCTTATTCAAACATAAATCATGTTTTGCTTCTGTAACACATCGTGTTGTGGTATGACCACGACGTGTTTAATATTCAGAACGTGATTTTTATGCTTTTCTGCTTCAACGTTAATTTCTTGGTCAAAGAGAGTATTAATACAATACACCTCTTTATTTCTTCTGTAACATGACACCCTTTAGCAATCATAATCACCGGAGTTAAAAAAATGCCGCTCATATTCTTTGAATTTCTCGTTAACGACTCGACTCCTCACTTGTTCCTCTCGCAGTTTAAATACTCATTCTATTCTCAAACTAACTTCTACAAAAATCAAAAACAAAAACTACAAAATAAAAGTAAAACAAACATTAAATTTAAATTCCTACATTACCCTACTAACTATACAATTTAAAACATCCAAACCATCCAAGCAAACAAAATAAAATAAACAAATAGAAAATTATATTAAAACACTCCAAACACAATTATATAAAAAGGATAGCTAGTCTTTGTCTTCTCCCCTGGCTCCACTCCGGCCGGCTCCTCCTTGTTCTCATCCTACATATCCATATGATCCACAACACGCACCAAATTATCTTCAAACTGCCTTATAGCCAAGCTATACGGGTCCATGGGCAATTCATCCTCCACAGGAATGACCGACGGCTCCTCACGAACTTCTGTGGGTCATGACCTAACTCTCCTCCTAGGTTGCTCTGGCACCAACACCCCATCATCGTTGGGGATAGATAAATTACCCCCTACATTGTCCTCCACTATAACATGCCGTTATTTTTAGTATTGTAAAAGTCAACTCAAGTCAATTTCCGTGAATTAAAAGATAAAATTAATGATTTATTATTTTAATAATGTTAAAATAATTATATTGAAAACACTTGGTAAAAGTGTTGTTTAATTTAAGATGTAAAAACACCAAAAATCCAAAGACCGTCTTAGTCGTAAGCCTTCGCTATTCCTTCTTCTACTCGGACCCCAAACGTCGCACGAGCCATGAACGGTTCGCGGCCGTGAACCATTCCTCGGACCCCAAACCTTTGGATTCTATCTCCTCGAGAAGGGTGTACGGTCGTAATCTTGCATCTTATCAATTTGGGTTTCGTTCTCGGGCGCAAACCTTCTTCGGGCCGTGAACGGTCCTCGGCCGTGAACCCTTCGGACCGCAAACCCGAGGATCTTATCTCCTCAGGAAGTGTTTACTGCCGAAGTCTCTTATGTGTATATACAAGTATGACTGATTTTTCCTCCGTTTTACACACTCCAACCGAAAACTCTCTCATTCTCTCACAAGTATCAAAGGCTGAAAACCTCCTCTCTCCTCAAGATCATACGAAGCACCTCCTCAAGATCAACCTTGATTCATCATTATTTGTCAATATCATTGGGCTATGAACTCAAGATCTTCAAGATCTTTGGGCTGTGAGAACCCAACATGGGCCGTAAACTCAAGAACACCAAGTGGTCTAGGGCCGTGAACACCCAGTTGGCCATGAACAACTTACAACCTTTAAACTTTGCTCTTAACACTCTTATTTGTAAGTTAAACATACAAGTTGGCTCATTTCATTATCATATTAGTGATTATATTCACTAAAAGTATACATATATTACATGAAATGCTTATAGGACTCAGAGTATAACTCGTTGAAATAACTTACTATATTGAATCTCCAATTCAATCACTCACAAAGGTGAGTTCGTACCCCTACATTTTCTGAGTTTTAACTGTTTTAGGGGGGAATACAAGTGAAACATAATGGAAGTTGTGTTATTATCTAAAATGTTTTTAAAGTTTCTAAATTTTTATAATTATCAGAAATTACATATTTATATATGTGTAAATTATATAATTTGGATTCAAAAGACTTTGAATATCTAATTTGGCCCTATTTATATAAATATTACATTTATATAAATATAAAATGGATTTCATACTGTTTGGTACTTTTTGGTACAAGCCGTGAATTTCATGGAATAACAGTCTTTGCGATTCTTATCAACAGTTAAAATATAATAGGTATAGTTTAGAGAACTCATTCATCGGTTTCAAATCAAAAAGTACATAACCGAAAACAAATAGAGTACATAACGGAAAATGAGTAGAGAACATATTTGAGAAAACAATCAGAAAACGAAACTATAAACTATGTCTTATATAGTTTATGAAACTTATTTATGGTGTATTTATTACATAGTAACTTGTCAATATTCTATACATAATCATCAATATAACATTTGTGAAGTAACCTTCACATACTTTGCTAAGTACTCCGAGTACTGAAATTTTAACCAGAGTCACCTATAGGGAGAGCGCGACACTTTTATATAGATCTATATGGGACTGACAATCCCACACCTGAACTGTTAGTTATAGTTAGGCAGGCATGCCTGCTGTGACAAATGTCCTACCAATTGTGACGCTTGAAGAACGTCGTGTTTAGGTGATCATGGTCGTATAGTATGGTAATAATAACTCACACTTTGATATTGAATGAAATGATTAGTGTATGAATAAGTAACACTTCTCATAGTTTTATTTAATTATAAAACTATAATATAGTATTTTACAAGTATAAACACTAATTACTATTTCAATACAGAGTAAACATACTTTTCATTTTTTTTAAGAGAACTAAACTACACTTTACAAATCCATAGTGCAAAAAGTATCACACATTTTGCTTATATATCAACATAGCAGAAAATATAAGATTTTCTGGGTAAAATATGTTTACATTATCAATGGACAAGAAAATAGATTTCAGTTGCAAACATACTTATGAACTCACCAACATAATTGTTGACACCTTTTAAAAAACTACTTGTATTCTCAGGGAAATAGTAATACAGGTACAACCACAGCTTTTGAGAAGACGGAGATCTATAAACTCATGTCTTTTAAACTTGTACTTTTAGGTTCACATACATTATGTTTTGATCATAGATGTAAAACTTATAACTTTGTAAAACAATGGTTTTCGTTGTACTTTGATTACTATTATGCATTTTAATGATACTGTACATGACGTCATCCGCCCCCGGATATTTATACCGTTTCGGTTTGGGGGTGTGACAGATTGGTATCAGAGCATTGTTTATGGTGAACTAAGTGTATTCGACCATAAAAGATATACAGACTATAAATGCCATGGGGATTAAGCGCTCTGTATAAAAGTATATCTTTAAAATCTAAGTATTTTATATGAAGTATACTAACATACAAGAAACAGTGTCATAATAGGAAATATGCAAAAGTATTTAGATGTTTAACACTGCAGTTAAACCTGGACAGTTATGTAATCATATATGGGATCAACATAGCCTGATATACTATATTTATTTGAGATATGACCAACATGTGTTTGGGAGTGATAGTGGTGTTGTAACGAATCTAAGACTTACCTAAGTACCAGAAGAACTCTAGAATCAAACACAAGGTTAAAATATTATAGGAATATTTTAGAACGTCATAACATAGAAATAACAAGATACAAGAAAGTTATCATTACTAGAAACAAACACGTGAAAACAACGGTTCATTACTGGTAAAGCTATACTTACAAAGTGTATACATAAAGTTATATATAATTAAGGTTTTATAGACTTAGAATATATGATCTATCTTCATTTCATGTTCCTTGTTTGGTTGTGAACTTAGAGTAGGATCACTTATTCAAAGGTTCTATTTAGTCTTGATTATATATGATTCGTATACACTAAGTGATTATAGAAAGACCGAGTATGGATTTTATTTCACATATTCATTTGAAGAGATACTACATGAACTATTGCGATTGTTTACTTATGTTAGTAAACTCCTGTTGTAAATAACAAAATACTAGGAAAGTTGGGATATGATGTGCTTAGAACTAAAATATATTTGTTCAAAATCACCTGACTCATAATTGCTATAGAAAACTTATCATTATTTTTCTCTTAATTTTTTCTAGAGAAAGATGCCTCCCAAAAAGTTAAATAGAAACACCAACAACAATCCACCAAATCCACCACCACCATCTCCACAATACGATGTTGCTATCTTCTAAGCAGTAGTAACTACCGCAGTGGTTGCTGCCATGTCACAGATAAATTACAATGTTACTAGTGGAGCTGGAAGTGGAGCTTATAATTCCAATCATAATGAAAGTCTTGGACACCCTCACGAGTGTTCGTATAAAGACTTTTCTAATGCGAAGCCTAAAACTTTTGATGGCACCGGAGGTGTCATTACCCTGACACACTGGTTCGAGAAAACAAAATCAGTGTTCGAAATCAATGCTTACCTTGAAACAAGAAAAGTCAAGTTCGCAGTGTGTACCTTTCTGGACAGAGCCCTTTCCTGGTGGAACGGTTATGTCAAATCCTTATCCCTACCAGTCGCCAATGTTATGGGCTAGGATGATCTGAAAACCCTGATGCTGGCTGAATATTGTCCCAGAGGCACAATTCAAAAGCTAATGCAAGAACTTTGGGGGTCTGATGATGAATGAATCAGATATCGTTGCATATACTGCCAGGTTTAGTGATCTGGGAATTCTGTGCTAAGGGATGGTTCCCACTGAAAACAAAAAGGTTGAGAGATCTATTTGGGGACTCTCTCCTCAAATACACAGGAATGAAATTTCCACAAACCCTCTCACTTTTGACAGTTCCAAGCGTTTGTCACAGACACTAGTAGATCACGGATTCCATCAAGGCTTCATGGTACCCATCCCGAAGCAACCCAAGGAAGGGGGCAGAAAGAAGAAATTTTGGAACAAGCGAAAAGGGTATTCGTCTCAAGAGCCCTCTAAAAAGCAACAAACAGTGGCGGCACATGCTGCTATTGTTCCTGTTGCAGTTCTAGCCCCTATTCATACTTCTGTATCTACTACTCTAGCAACCCCAAGTAGATATGTTGGATCATTGCCAAACTGCCACAAGTGCAATTACCATCATAAGGGAGATTGCAAAGGAATGCACTACCAGAACTATAACAGAAAGGGGCATATTGCCCGTTTCTGTAAGGCACTAGCATAACCCATTTCACAAGACCCTACTGTTGGATTAATGTCTAAGTCCATAACTATATTTGGTAAGACTTGACCCGACCCGGCATGGTCCATTTGGGTTGCATACCATCATGCACTTGAATGAGAGAAATAAGACACTTATGGTTATTAATATATTATAAGTTCTAGTATATTAATAATAAGAATAATAAGATTATTTAATTAGTATTGATCAAGAATTAATCTAGGATTAATTAAGTGATCAAAAGAAGACTAATTAAATATATGGGTTGATAGTGTAAATCATCCATACTTGTATAGTGGGCTAATGCTCCATGGATAATCAAGTTGGGCTAAAACCCATAGGATGGTCCATGGATGCTCCATGGTGTATTTGTACCCATGGATCCAAGGAAATGGAAAGTCATGACAATTAGGGTTTACCCTAATTGTAACACTATATAAAGATCTTATTCTTGACAAAATTGGCAACTAGTATTATTCTAGAGAGGGCTAGCCGATTTTGATAAGTGTAGAATTCTCTCAAGTCATTCCAAGTGTTTTGATGATTGTGATTCCATTTGAGGTGTCACACTTGGGGCACTAGGCACTCAAGCTTCATGAAGACTTTCTACATCAAAGAGGTATGTATTCTATCTTGCTATAGTTATTGTTTTGTATGCTAGATTAGGATAATACCTTGGAAGTTCTTATTTGCATGTATAATAGAGAAAACATAGATCCAAGGTATTTAGGGTTGCATGTACACTTAGGAGTGTTAGAATGCTCAAAACCCAACAGTGGTATCAGAGCCTAGGCTTGCTTTCTCTTATACTTGTAATTAAAAGTTGAAAAAAGTCGAAAACTTGCTGCCTGACGAATGGACTCGGCGAGTCCATGGGGGGGACTCGACGAGTTCATGAGTATCTTCAACCTACTCGGCGAGTAGGTTCATGCAACTCGGCGAGTAGGGTCGACAGAGTGCAGATTTTCGACTTTAGTTGCTGGAAATGGATTGGAAACATTACCCTAAACTGTTTTGGTACTTGAAAAACTTGTTTTAGCTGGTGTAATGTTTTTGCTAATTCATTTACAACAACTAGTTATCAAAATTACAAAGTTTAATGTGATTTTGATTCTTGAAAGTGTTCATATTCATGTTCTTGTTCTTATGAAGTTTAGATGATCATAGGAATTATTTGTAACCTATATGGTAGTTTAATTCTTGATCATAATGTGTTTTAATGGAGTCCATAACTTGTCCTCAAGTTATGGAAAACCAAAAGTCTCTTGGATTAAAAAAAAAAACCATTAAAAGAACACAAGAGTTAGAAAAATGAAAAGTCCTCATTTTATTACTCTATTAAACTCATAAGTTACAAGAAATGAAAAGTTTTGAATAGTTTCAAAACTTGCCCTCAAGTTTTGGAATTTGTAAAGTTTTCACTTATGAATACTTTAATTCCAAGTTAGCCCTTAGAATTTTAAAAGTTAAAATTCAACCCTTATACTTTATAATATTATAAGTTAATAATATATATATGTATAAGAGTAAAGTCAGTCTTACCGCTAGTACGCCTCATTCACGAAGCCGGTCTATAAGGTGGGTATAAGGTTGTTGCCTATAAAATGGCAACTTAATGGGTGTCCACTCTCACCCACCGCTTGCTTGACCGGTGGAGGGTCGTTAGCCGAACGGGTTTGACAGGACTAGAATTCTACCTTCATTAAAAGTATTAATGATAATACTAAGTAACTAAACTCTTAATAATACCCAATCTTAGTTACTTAGGAAAAATGTGAATAAGGTGCTAATCCATGAAATTACACTTTGCACTTTGTTTAAGTCGTTAGTGGAGCGTGTGTGGTTAACCGGCACACTAACTTGGACTTAACAAGGTAGGTAAAGGGTGACTTAATATTTATCATAGTATCGATGGAGCGTGTGTGGTTAACCGGCACATCGATTGAGGGGTAATTTATTAAGGGAACCAAGTGATTTGCATGGTTACTTCACACCTCGTTTTGTGATCCTCGGCATCCCAGTCACAAAACTTGGAGGGCACACTCGAGATTGAAACATGCCATTGAATAGTTCAATGAATCTCAAAGATCTAGGAGTTTCAAAACCAATTAAAACCTAATAATACATTTCGTTTATCTTGGTGGAAATTGGTGAATCGTCATTCACCTACCTTCAAATATTTTATAGCTTGGATTACGGCATACCTCTTCCAAGTTATAAAATAGTTTGTTGGGTCCTAGCCTTAATATTTCATATTGGGTGTCATATTAAGGACTTAAAATCAACTATCTTGAATATCTCCCAAAAGATGTCTGGTTTAGACATTTATGATCTTCCCAAATCTCTTGAAACAAGGTTTCCTAATGAAGATGATGTCCCATGGATATCATACTTCTTTCACCTCCTCCAATTATTCTCCCTAACCCACAAGTTCTTGAAAAGTTTAAGGTCACTCAAGCCCTATTGGCAAGGCAAGGTATAGGTGTGGTCACGTCTTGGAGATGTAGTCACATATTGACAAGCCGGGAGAGTTGGGTGTCAAAGTCTTGAGAAAGTTGGTGGTTCAATCACTTTCTAAGTGACATAGTGAGTTCTTTTGGAACACCTATGAAACAGACTATGACAAGACCCTTAATGATCTTATCTATTTGTTAAGATCAACTTCCTTAAAACTTTATGGACATTGACAATGATGACATTGGACATCCAGAAAAGCATTCTCTTCCCAATGGAAAGGGATCGGCCATAGTCAACTCGGTTGACCAAATGGTAAAGAGAAAAGCTAAGTCTGTGATAGTCTCGTGTACCATTATCAAAAGGTCCATATGTGTATATTGCCAAAGGAAGGGGCATTGGTTGCGAAGCTGCCAAATTTACCTAAGGGTGTTAAAGTCAATAAGTTTGACTCTACTTCAGGTAAAGTCCACTATCTAACTCTGTTAAGTTTCTATTCTGAGATTCTTGATACATGATGTGACTGGGTCACATGGTGATGTTTTAAGAATCAAAGAAAAGTGAAGAAACTTAAAGAAAGAATATGCTGAATCTGATGGCGTAGATGGATTTCTATCGCATAGTTTGAAGATCGGATTCTTGAGCTACTTCTTAGGAGTTATGAGATATTGCTTAGGAATAGATAACAACAAGTTTTCATATGGATTGTAAGGATAGTTTTTCCGCAAAGTTTTAAAATAAAAGAAAAATTTTTGATTTTATTTATTTTAAAAATATCCTTACAATGGCATTTGAGGAAAAGTTGTTGCTTATATAATTCCGTTAAGAGCAAGAGTGGAAATATGAAATTGATTCTTTCATTTGTGGTAATGTCTAGATTTACCAAATAAGGAAAGATTCTCATCACCCAAGTTTCATTTGGACCGGGACTTGGAATCATGCAAGTTATATAGCATGATGAATGAGAACTTTCAAGTTTTGGAAAAATTAAGACTAATTACTTGTTCACATGGATGTGTGAGTCAAGTAATGGACTAAGGGATCGAGTACACATTCTTGTGCACTGATTAAGTTCACCACAAAAGATTGATAAGAATATTCGTCATAGTTTACTAAAGCTCAATAAATATGATTATACTTACAAGCTTAAGTGTAACTCTGAGACATTGGAAAAGGTTCCAATGTATGGCAGGGCGAATAAGAAGAATCAAATTAGGCAGAAGGATAAAAGTTTCTCAAATCTGAAAAGATGGGAGAGTACTTTAGTATCCGTTTTGTGATCATCTTAATGATTAAGAAACCATAGCACAATTAGTTCTCTAAGAAAATCTTAGTGCATTCTTATGACTAAGAAGAGGATCTTGAATTGTTGAAATGGTTAAATCAAGAAGATGAGTCATACTTCGTTCCAATACAAGTCTTAGAGTCATACTACAAGATTGTAACTTGAGTGACATGTCTTAAAGAAGGTTTAAAACACTTGTCAAATGTAAGAGTAAAAGTTTCTACTCTTGTACATTTGAAATTGGTAAGTTGTGATGTTTTGGATAAAACAAAGACCAACTTAGGCCAATTGTGTGAAGTGTTTGTCTTGATTAGAATCCACACTATCTCTTGGATATTTGACAAGGGAGTCTTATAGGTCAAGAGGACAGTGGGAGTCTTAAAGGTCTTGAAAGTCTCAAGAAATAATCAAGAATAAAACCTGAAATTCTTCACTAGCACACGACTTGAGGTTTATAACCTATCGTGTTGACATATCTGTGCCCATTCCAGTTAAAGTTGGCTTTGCATATGAGTTCTTAGAGTTCTCAGTTTGTTGCATAACAACTTGGAAGCAATGGCAGGCCCTTGAGCTGCCAGGTGGCAAGAAGTTAAGATTGAGTTCAATCCATATGGTTTTGGATTTGTCATTATCTTTGTCTTGTGATTATGGTTTGACAAATTCATATGGGTAGGAACTCATACACCATATAAATCTAAGTGTCATAAGGTTTCTCTCCGATTCATGAAAATGATGGTGAGGAAACACTTTCACTAAGTAGATTTTATCTAGATAGCAATTGTGATATTTGCATTCTCAAAGTCGTTAGTGGAGCGCGTGTGGTTAACCGGCACACTAATATGGACTTGTGAGAAGTGGCAAAAAGGTCTAACCATTATGATTACGGCATACCTCTTCATAATTGTTTAGACTCACAAGTGTGCTATCTAAGGGAAGGTGTATGATTTTGATAAAGTCTTATCAAAACAATCTAGTATCAGAAATCTGAACTTTGGTAAGAAAGTCAATGAAGTATTGATTTCTAGAAGTTCAGCTGATTTCTGAATACATGTCAGAGCTAGTGGGAGCATAAGTGTTATGCTAATAATCATCATGTTAGTGGGAGCATGATAATTATGATAAGTATTGCAAGCTAGCAATGTTAATTATAGAAAACAAAAGGTTTCAATTGGGAAAAGGTTGTTTTGCTATAATTAAGGGAGAGGAAATTATACTTCATCTCAAATCTATAAGCTTAGATCGTGAGGTTTTAATCATTTAGTCAAGGATATATATGAATTTCATGTTGGAATGGCTCAACATAAGGAAATTCTGTATATGGGTCCATTATTTGCGTTCTAAAATTCGATTATGATTACGACATCCCTTTTCATAACCTGAATTATGAGAACTTGGCAAATTGAAATGGAAATATTATAGCAAAAGACTGGTTTAGTCTTTATGTGAGACATCATGAATCGTGTCCCATATGCTTCGGATATAGGATCGATTACATGTGCTATAATCATCCGTTCTAAAATTTTCAAAATGCCTGGGGCATTAAGAAGGGAAAAGGTTTAGAACTGGATATGACTAAAAGGATTAAACAATTGTCAAGGACAATCTAAGGTTTACCAAAGATTGGTTACTCAAGGACAATTGGAAGTATAGTGATAATTCTGGAAGGACCATATTGACATAATCTGTTAGGAGGCAACTCTTGTTCAGAAGTGATAGTCAAAATGGAATCTGGAAATGTTTCAAAGTTAGAATTTCCAATCTGTGTAAGATTAAGGAAACTTAATGCAAGAAGGATATTTCCAAGGAGTTGATCTCCTTTGGAATACTCTGTAATGATTGTTGCCAAGTCTTTATGACTTTGTGCATAATCATTACAAGAGAATCAATGCATATAAGTTTAGAATCTAACAGATTTCAGTAAATGGCATGAATTTGGAATTCTTGCATTTGCGGTAAGGATTTGGGAGTGTGAAAAGAGAATCATTGAAATAATGTTCAATTGATCTAGTTCACAAAGTAAAGTTTATAGACAAACATAGTATGTATACTTGGTGTATGGCATGACTAGTGTTGAGAAAAACATAGTGTACATGCTTGGAGCATGGGACAACTATTGTTTTAAATTCAAGATTAAAAGTTGATAGCTGAAACAGTATACAATGAATAATGTGTAATCATATGGTGATAAATAAAAGATGTTTTATTTATATTCATAAGTTCTGAGACCATATTGGATTCAATTATTATTGTGTTTCATTTTGCATGTTTTGACTTCCCGAATAAACTGGGTTATTCTTCCGGACTGACTAAGTTATTCAAACCATCCACAGTCGGTCATATTTTGGAAGTAGATATGAATTAAGACTGTCATGATGGGTTGTAGAGGTCTAAGGTGTTGGACAAGGCTACAACAATCATGAGTGCTCATAAGTTCTGAGTATTGGATTCAACCCGCGCTCATTGGAATCACTTCATGGATTTTATCACGAGTGATCATGAGACGATAATATCTTATATTCTTCAAACCTAGAGATATGAGTTGTTACTATGAGTTGATAGTACATTGATAGCACGAAAAACGCATTTGGTAACTCGGTGCTATAAAACGTGCCTTTCTGTATGATTCAACAAGTAGTAGAACAAGCCATATGAGTCGAAGTTTATCCGTTCCTTTTACCTTCGGGATAAAAGCGATATCTGTGGGCCCCTCGATGATTTGATGATGACAAATGGAAGTGCTCGGCCGGGCCAGGACTGATTTGATTTGTTCAATTAGTCAGTTGTCATAAATCGGAAATCGGGAAACAACAAGTGGACAGAGAGAATGATTATAATCCATGTCTCAGTCCATATGATATCTAGAATGGAGGAATATATGATCCCTTATCTAATGGACAAGTCACTGACAAAGGTCAGAGTTCATCTACAAGGTCAGAGTTCGACAGAAGCTTTTGAGAGCTACGATTGCCGGTTGGTTCCTGAAGTCATACGCAATAATAGTTTTAGACTTATCCAAGTGGGAGACTGTTGGATTAATGTCTAAGTCCATAACTATATTTGGTAAGACTTGACCCGACCCGGCATGGTCCATTTGGGTTGCATACCATCATGCACTTGAATGAGAGAAATAAGACACTTATGGTTATTAATATATTATAAGTTCTAGTATATTAATAATAAGAATAATAAGATTATTTAATTAGTATTGATCAAGAATTAATCTAGGATTAATTAAGTGATCAAAAGAAGACTAATTAAATATATGGGTTGATAGTGTAAATCATCCATACTTGTATAGTGGGCTAATGCTCCATGGATAATCAAGTTGGGCTAAAACCCATAGGATGGTCCATGGATGCTCCATGGTGTATTTGTACCCATGGATCCAAGGAAATGGAAAGTCATGACAATTAGGGTTTACCCTAATTGTAACACTATATAAAGATCTTATTCTTGACAAAATTGGCAACTAGTATTATTCTAGAGAGGGCTAGCCGATTTTGATAAGTGTAGAATTCTCTCAAGTCATTCCAAGTGTTTTGATGATTGTGATTCCATTTGAGGTGTCACACTTGGGGCACTAGGCACTCAAGCTTCATGAAGACTTTCTACATCAAAGAGGTATGTATTCTATCTTGCTATAGTTATTGTTTTGTATGCTAGATTAGGATAATACCTTGGAAGTTCTTATTTGCATGTATAATAGAGAAAACATAGATCCAAGGTATTTAGGGTTGCATGTACACTTAGGAGTGTTAGAATGCTCAAAACCCAACACCTACTGCAGGACCGAGCCAAGCTTGATATGAATGTGGGTAGGTGCGACACGTCAAGAGAAATTGTCCTAAGTTAAAGAACACTGGTGGCACAGGAAGAATCTTGACAATTGGCTATGAAGAAGCTGTAGCGGATCCCAATGTGGTGACCGGTACATTTCTTCTCAACAATTTTTACACATGCTTTCTTTTTTATATCGGTGCGGAGAAAAGTTTCGTTAGCCATAAATTCAAACATCTACTAAAACAAAATCCCAAAGCACTAAAAGATACATTCACCATTGAGATGGCCAATGGAAAAACAGAAAGAACCAATGACATATACATAGGATGCACACTTACTCTAAAAAACCATTCATTCCAAATTGACCTTATGTCGGATTCAATTAAAAGTTTTGACATCATAATCGGCATGGATTGGTTAAGTCTTCATCGAGTTGATATCCTATGTTTCGAAAAAGCCATTCGTCTTAGTATGCCAAGTAACGATTCTCTCTTTATCTATGGTGACAAATCTGGTGCGAATCTTCAAATCATTTCTTGCGTCAGGGCTTAGAAGTATCTTCGCAAAGATTACTGAACCTTCCAAGCTCACGTTGTTGATAAGAATCAAGAATTGAAAAGCATCAAGGATATCCCCGAAGTCTGTGATTTTCCTGATGTGTTCCCTGATGATATCTTAGGAGTTCCTCCTTAACGCCAAGTCGAATTTCGATTCGACTTGATCCCCGGAGCTACCCTATAACAAAATCCCCATATCATCTTGCACCTTGAGAAATGCAAGAACTATCTAGCCAGCTGAATGAAATTCTCAATAAAGGCTTCATTGGACCAAGCTTCTCACCATGGGGAGGACCGGTCTTGTTCGTGAAAATGAAGGATGGATCATTTTGCATGTGCATAGACTACCGGGAGTTAAACAAACCGACTGTTAAAATCCAATACCCTTTACCACGGATAGATGACCTCTTCGATCAACTCCAAGGAGCTAGTTTCTTCTCCAAGATTGACCTGCGATCAGGATACCATCAATTGCAAGTCCTAGAGTTAGACATTCCGAAGACTACTTTCAAAACTCACTACGGTCACTACGAATTCGTTGTGATGCCCTTTGGTCTAACGAATTCCCCTGTAGTATTCATGGAACTAATGAATAGAGTGTGTCGACCTTACTTTGACAAGTTTGGCATAGTCTTCATCAACAATATAATAGTCTATTCTCAGAGTAAGGAAGAACACAACCAACACGTGAGACAAGTATTGGAAACTTTGAGGGCTGAGAAATTGTATGCGAAGTTTTCAAATTGTGAATTCTGGATTCGAAAGGTGGAATTCCTAGGTCTTGTAGTCAGCAAGGATGGGATACACGTTGATCACTCCAAGATTAAGGCTATTGAAAGTTGGGCGACCCCACAAAACCATTAGAAATTTGATAGTTTCTAGGTCTCACTGGCTACTACAGGAGATTCATTCAGAACTTTTCAAAGATTGTGAAGCCACTCACCACCTTGACTCAAAAAGTTGTATCATTCAAATGGGAGGAGAAACAAGAAGCTTCTTTCCAGACCTTAAAGCAAGCCCTTTGCAGCGTACCGACCTTGTCCCTCCCACAACGGACAAAAGATTTTGTAGTCTACTGCGAGGCGTCTAATCAAAGGCTAGGTTGTGTTCTTATGCAGCGAGGATAGGTTATATCATATGCCTCAAGACAGCTCAAGAACCATGAAGTCAATTATACTATGCATAATCTTGAACTGGGAGTAGTGGTTTTTGCGTTGAAGATCTGGAGACATTATCTATATGGTACAAATTGCACAGTCTTTACTGATCATAAAAGCCTTCAGCACATCTTTGATCAGAAAGAACTCAACATGAGACAACGACGATAGGTTGAGCTACTAAATGATTAAAAATGTGAGATTTGTTATCACCCTGGTGAGGCTAATGTGGTAGTAGATACCCTTAGTCAGAAAGAGTACTCGAGCCGCCGAGTGAAGTCTCTGACTATGACTATCCATTCCTACTTATCCTCACAGATCAAGGAGACTCAGTTAGAAGCCTTGAAACTTGAGAACATAAAAGGTTAAGCCTTAAGGGGGGATGGAAAAGAACATGGAAACTATGGGTGATGGAGTACGTTATTTCATGAATCAAATATGGACACCGAAGTTTGGTGGTTATAAAGATGTTGTCATGAATGAAGCTCATAAAACTCGATACTCTGCTCACCCGGGTTCAGAAAAGATGTATTTGGAACTAAAGAAACTCCATTGGTGGCCAAACATGAAAGTCAAAATAGATACTTTTGTGGGCAAGTGTCTAACTTGCGCCAAAGTTAAAGTAGAAAATCAAAAGCCCTCACGTCTACTTCAATAGCCAAAAATACTTGAGTGGAAGTGGGAGCGAATTACAATGGAATTCATAACCAAGTTACCCAAGACAATGGATTGTCATGATAGCATTTGGGTTATTTTCGATAGATTAACCTAATCTGCACACTTCCTTCCAATGAAAGAAACTGGTAAAATGGAAAAGTTAATAAGGATGTACATTAAAGAGATCGTACGATTGCATGGTGTGCCAATATCTATTATCTTCGACCGAGATAATAGATTTACATTTCAGTTTTGGCAATCATTGCAAAAGTCCTTGGGAACGAATCTTGACATGAGTACATCATACCATCCTCAGACTGATGGGCAAAACGAAAGAACAATTCATATGGTGGAAGACATATTTAGGGCCTGTGTGATAGATTTCAGTAAAGCTTGGGACACCCATTTACCACTTGTTCAATTCTCCTACAACAACATCTATCACACTAGTATTAAAGTTGTGTTGGGTTTTCAGCATTCTAACACTCCTATGGTGTACATGCAACCCTATAAACCTTGGATCTATGTTTTCTCTATTATACATGCAAATAAGAACTTTCCAAGGCTTTAATCCTAACTAGCATATTATGAAGCTCTTAATCTACAGAGTAGTAGTTAGATGACATACCTTTTGATGTAGCTTGATGTCTTCAAGATTTAAGATCTTAGCCCCAATAGTGTGGAAGCCTCAAATCACAAATCTCCAAAACACCTTGGAAGACTTTGAGAATATTGATACTTTGGTTCTCTCTAGTGAAATCGGCTAGCCCTTCTTAGTGTACCCACACTAGTGCCAATTTCACCAATCAAGGACATCTTTATATAGTCTTGAGGATTAGGGTTAAACCCTAATACCCATGACCTTTCATTTCCTAGGATCCATGGGTTAAAGCTCCATGAACTATCCATGAAGACTTAGCCCAACCTAAATGAACTTGGCCCACTACACACACACACACACACACACACACACACACACACACATATATATATATATATATATATATATATATATCTAAGAGACCATATTTAATTAGTTTCCTTTTGATCACTTAATTAATTATAAATTAATTCTTGATCAATACTAATTAAATAATATGATTCCATATTAATATATTAGAACTTATAATATATTAATATTAATCATAAATATACTATTCTCAAAAGATTATCCATATAAATTGTGTCGGTGAAGTGCAACACAAACGGACCATGCCGGGTCGGGTCAAGTACATAACAAATATAGTTTTGGACTTAGACATTAATCCAAAAGTCTCCCACTTGGATAAGTCTAAAACTATTATTGAGTATGACTTCAAAACCTAACTGGCAATCGTAGCTCTTAAAGCTGCTGTTGAACTCTGACCTTGCGATGAACTTGTCCATTAGATAAGGGATTATATATTCCTCCATTCTAGATATCATATGGACTGAGACATGGATTATAATCATTCTCTCTGTCCATTTTTTGTTTCCCGATTTCTGATTCATGACGAGTGACTGATTGAACAAATCAAGTCAGTCTTGGCTTGGCCAAGCACTCACATGTGTCATCATTAAATCATCGAGGGGCCTACAGATATCGCTTTTATCCCGAAGGTAAAAGGAATGGATAAACTTCGACTCATATGGCTTGTTCTGCTACTTGTTGAATCATACACAAAGGCAGGTTTTATAACACCGAGTTACCGAATGCGTTCTCGTGCAATCAATGTACAACCAACTCATAGTAACAACTCATATCTCTAGCTTTGAAGAATATAAGATATTATCGTCTCATGATCACTCGTGATAAAATCCATGAAGTGATTCAAATGAGCGCGGGTTGAATCCAATACTCAGAACTTATGAGCACTCATGAGTGTTGTAGCACAACTTTGTCCACCAACTTGGACCTCTACAAACCAATCCATGACAATCTTGATTCATATCTACTTCCAACATATGACCGACTGTGGATGGTTTGAATAACTTAGTCATTTCGAAAGAATAACCTAATTATTATGGAAGTCAAAGCATGCAAAGTGAAACACAAGAATAAATGAATCTAATATGGTATCAAACCCTATGAATATAAATGAACACTTTTATTTATCACCATACTGATTACTCATTATTCATTGTTTTGGTTTTATCAACATTATACTTGAATTAAAAACACTAGTTGTCCCATGCTCCAAGCATGTACACTATGTTTTTCTTAAACAATAGCTGCCATACACCAAGTATGCACTCTTTGTTTGTATATGATCCTTACTTTGTGAACTCGATCGATTGAACATAACTCCAATGATTCTCATTTCACAATCCCAATTCCTTACTGCAAATGCAAGAATTCCAAATTCATGCCATTTACAAAAATATTTTAGATTCTAAACTTATATTCATTGATCCTCTTGTAATGATTATGCACAAATTCACAAAGACTTGGCAACAATCATTACAAAGTATTCCAAAGGAGATCAACTTCTTGGAAACATCGTTCTTGCATTAAGTTTCCTAATCATACAAATTGAATACTTTCAAACTTTGAAGCATTTCCATATCCCATTTTGACTATCACTTCTGAACAAGAGTTGCCTCTTTTCATACTATGTCAATATGGTCGTTCCAAAATTAATACTATACTTCCAACTGTCCTTGAGCAACCAATCTTTGGTAAACCTTAGATTGTCCTCGACAATTGCTTAATCATTTTATTCATATCAATTTCTAGACCTTTTTCCCTTCTTAATGACCCAGGCATTTGGAAAATTTTAGAAAGGATGAATATAGCACATGTAATCGATCCTATATCCGAAGCATATCGGACACGATTCATGATGTCTCACATAAAGACTAAACCAGTCTTTTGCTATAATATTTCCATTTCTTTTTACCAAGTTCTCGTAATTCAGATTATGAAAAGGGATGCCGTAATCATAATCGAATTTTAGAACTCAAATAATGAATCGATATATAGAATTTCCTTATGTTGAGCCATTCCAACATGAAATTCATATATATTCTTGACTAAATACGACTAAGACCTCAATCTAAGCTTTTAGATTTGAGATGAAGTAAAATTTCCTCTCCCTTAATTATAGCAACACAACTTTTTCCCAATGGAGACCTTTTGTTTTCTATAATTAACATTGCGAACTTACAATACTTACCATAATTATCATGCTCCCACTAACATGATGATTATTAGCATAACACTTATGCTCCGACTAGCTTCGACATGTATCCAGAAAACAGTTGGACCTCTAGAAGTCAATAATTTATTGACATTCTTACCAAAGTTCAGATTTCTGATACTAGATTGCTTTGATAAGACTTTATCAAAATCATACACCTTATCTTAGATAGCTCACAGGTGTGTCTAAACAATTTCAGAACTATGAAAAGGGATTCCGTAATCATAGTCTAAATTGTTTAGACCTTTTGTCATTTCTCATAAGTCAATGTTAGTGTATCGGTTAACCACACACGCTCCACTAACGAGTTTGAGAACTGCAAAAGTCACAATTGCTATCTACTTAAAATCTACTTAGTTAAAGAGTTTCCTTACCATCATTTTCATGAATCGAAGAGAAACCTTATGACACTTATATTTTATGGTATATGTGTTCTTTTCCACTTGAATTTGTCAAAACCATAATCACAATACTAGGTTAGTGACAAATCCTAACTCATATGGATTGAACTTGTGCAATCTTAACTTCTTGCCACCTGGCAGCTCAAGGGCCTACCATTGCTTCAAAGTATTTATGCAAACAATTGAGAACATGTAGAACTCAAATGTATAGCCAACTTAACTGGAATGGGCACAAAAATGTCAACACGATAGGTTATAAACCTCTAGTTGTGTGCTAGTGATGAAATACAGGTTTTATTCTTGATTACTTCTTGAAACCCTTTTAGGATCTTTTAGACTCCCACTGTCTCCTTGAACTATAAGACATTCTTGCCAAATATTCAAGAGATGGTGTGGATTCTAATCAAGACAGACACTTAACACAATTGGCCTAAGTTGGTCTTCGTTTTTTCCAAAACATCACAACTTACCAATTTCAAATGTACAAGAGTAGGAAACTTTTACTCTTACATTTGACAAGTGTTTAAAACCTTTCTTTAAGATATCTCAGTCAACTTACAGTCTTGGAGTATGACTCTAAGACTTGTTTTGGAACGAAGTATGATTCCTTTTCTTGATTTGACCACTTCAACAATTCATAGCTCCTCTTCTTAGCTATCAGAATGCACTTAGCGGATGAATTGAGATAAGGTCTCTTAATCATTAAGATGATCAAATAACATGATACTAAAGTACTCTCCCATCTTTTCAGATTTGAGAAACTTGTATCCTGCTGCCTAATTTAATTCTTTTCATTCGTTCTGTCATACATTGAAATTTTTTCAAGGTTTCAGAATTATACTCAAGCTTGTAAGTATAATCATATTTACTAAACCTTAGTAAATCATGACAATAGCCTTATTCATCTTTTGTGGTGGACTTAATCAGTGCACAAGAATGTGTACTCGATCCCTTAGTCCTCTACTTGACTCACAAATCCATGTGAACAAGTAATTAGTCTTAATTTTCCAAAGTTGAAAATTCTCATACATCACACTCAACACCTTGTATGATTCCAAGTTTCGGTCCAATTGAAACTTAGGTGATGAGAATATTTCCTTATTTGGTAATTTTAGACACTACCACAAATTAAAGAATCAAATTCATATTTCCAATATTGCTATCAATGGAATCATATAAGCAACATCCTTTTTTTCCCTTCCACAAATGCCATTGTAAGGATATTTTAAAATAAATAAAATTAGAAAACTTTTCTTTTATTTTAAAACTTTGCGGAAAAACTAATCCTTAGAACGCAAATGTATATGAAAACTTGTTGTCATCTATTCCTAAGCAATCTATCATAACTCTTAAGCAGCTGCTCAAAATTCTAATCACCGAACCATGCGTTTGAAATCCATCTTTGCGATCAGAATCAGCATATACTTCCTTTAAGTTTCTTTACTTTTCTTTGATTCTTGAAACATCAACATGTGACCCAACCACATCATGTAATAAGAATCTCCAAGTAGAAAGTTAAGAGAGTTAGGCAATGGACTTTACCTGAAATAAAGTCAAACATATTGACTTTACTATCCTTAGGTAAGTTTGGTAGCTTCGTAACCAAAGCCCCTTCCTTTGGCAATAGAAACATATGGAACCTTAGGTAATAGTACATGGGACTATATCAGACTTAGCCTTTCTCTTTACCATTTGGTCAACCAAGTTGACTATGGCCAATACCTTTCCATTGGGAAGAGAATGCATTTCTGGATTTCCCGTGTCACTACTGTCCCTGATCATAAAGATTTGGGAAGTTGATCTCCTAATCAAATTTGCTTTACTAGTACACTAAATCATTTCTGATTTAGCAGCACCAAACAAATAGATAAGATCATTAAGGGTCTTTTCATAGTCTATTTCATAGGAGTCTCAAAGGAACTCACTATTTGACTTAGAAAGTGATTGAACCACTAACTTTCTCAAGACTTTGACACCCAACTCTCCCGGCGTGTCAGTATGTGACTTCATTCCAAGATGTTATCACACCTAGACCTTGCCTTGCCAATAAGGCTTGAGTGACCTTGAACTTGTGGGTTAGGGAGAATAATTGGAGGAGGTGGAGGAAGTGGAGTTCCAAGATATTTGGGAAGATCATAGATGTCTGAACTAGACACCTTTTGGGAGATATTCAAGTAAGTTGATTTAAAGTCCTTAATATAACACCCAATATGAAATATTAATGCTTGGACCCAACAAACTATTTTATAACTTGGAAGAGGGATGCCGTAATCCAAGCTATATAATATTTGAAGGTAGGTGAATGACAATTCACTAATTTCCACCATGAAAAACGACATAATTTATTAGGTTTTAATTGGATTTGAAACTTGTAACACCGTAAATTTCAAAAACAATTTTTCGCATTTTATAAAAACATAATTCATTTAATATCCATAAAAAGATCAATGTTTGAAACTCAATCCATGCCATATAAAAATCCCAAGATCTCATAACATAAAAATCCCGTGTGTGTACTGATCAAGCCGGCGCCTTCCCACGGTCATCACTAGTACCTGAAACAAATAACACCAACAATGTAAGCAGAAAGCTTAGTAAGTTCCCCAAAATACCACACATAACACATATTAGCCACTCGAGGCTATAACTCTGTGGGTCCGTGGACCCTACTCTGTGAACCCTCTAGTTCTAAGTCTGTGAACCTTCCGGTTCCAACTCTATAAACATGCACATCATAAATCACATAGAAATAATGTAGTACAACACATAACATAAATATAGCATACAAATACTCTGTACCATCACTCTGATTACCTACTCAAGGTAAAGTATAGTGAGAAGACTCACCTCGCGTATCTCGATAACTCGCCAATCCCGGAAATCACACGCGCTCGATCCCCCGAGCTATAATCCTCCTATAACACAATATATCTCTAATTAACACTTTCACAACTAAGGTTGACTAACCCTATCAAGTCAACACTGGTCAACTCTGGTCAATGGTCAACAGTCAACTTTGACCGGACTCCGTGAGTGCACTAGAGCGACTCGGCGAGTCTATACGTGTTCACTGACTCCCTCGGATCCTCTCTTGACACGTCGAGTACTTCCCTAACTCGACGAGTTCCACCTGGCATGAATCGCGTGGCCACCACGACTCAACTCGCCGAGTCTCAAGAACAACTCGGCGAGTTCCGGCTTGACTCAGCCCCCTACTGACTCTCCCTGACTCACTGGGTCATCCCCCAACCCGGCGAGTCTACTCGCTGCACAATTTACGCGAAACCCCAACCCTACTCGTCGAGTCCCAAGAACAACTCGACGAGTTCATGCCATGAACAAACTCTATTGACCTTCTGAGGTCAGATCTGCTTCCCCAACCTATAGATCTGGCCTTCCCAAGCATGAATGTCACGTAAAGTTCGAAACTTGATGCTTGTATAACTCCCACAAGGCATCAAAAGGAGATTTGGTCCCAAAAATGACAACCTAGGTCCAATAACTCCATAATAACCCAAAAATCTCCAAGGTTTAAGGTCTCTGGACCTCTTTGAGTCTAGATCCAAGGCACAAACTCGAAGAGGGACCATTTGCTTCACATAATCACTCTCCAAAGGTGTTAGAAAACCCTAACTCTAAAGATCAACCCTAAAACTGAAGGAGATTCGAGCTATTACCTCAAAATGAAGCCTCTAGACTCTGGATCTGCTGGAATCTCACCTCCTCCTTGCTCTTGCCACCTTCTTCTTGCTAAACAAGGAATACAAGGGCCCAAAAGTGACTTCCTCTCTCCCAAAACGATTTAGCTGTCTTAGGGTTCTGTCAAGGGTCTGGTAGTCGCAATGGGAGGCTATAAGTGCCCTTAAATAGGCTCCAAATCCGGGGAATTAGGGTTTCACTAAACAGTGTGGACTCACCGAGTCCACTTTTGGACTCGCCGAGTCCAGACGCGAACCCGTGCCCATAGCCGCGATCATACTCGACGAGTTTGGGCTCCAACTCGCCGAGTCTCCCCACAAATAACCAAAAATATAAGAATGAATAATACCTGGGAATCCGGGCTGTTACAATTCTCCCCCACTAGAACTAGACTTCGCCCTCGAAGTCTCGCTCTGCAAATAACTCCGGATGCTGCTCACGCATCTCACGCTCCGGCTCCCAAGTCATCTCGGACCCCTTCCGATGTTGCCACTGAACCAAAACCAAGGGTACCTCCTTGTTCCTCGGAACCTTGATTTTCCGATCTCTGATTGCCACTGGTCTCTCAGCATAATTCAGGCTCGCATCCACTTGAATATCCTCTAATGGAACCACTGCCGAATCATCGGCTATACACTTCCGCAATTGCGACACGTGGAAAGTGTCGTGAATCTACCCCAACTCTGCTGGCAATTCCAAACGATAGGCTACCCTGCCTATCCTCGCGACCACCCAGAATAGACCAATATATCGGGTCCCCAACTTGCCCCTCTTCCGGAATCGAATCACTCCTTTCCAAGGAGAGACCTTCACGAGCACAAAGTCGCCGACCTGAAACTCAAGCTCGAACTGGCGTCTGTCCGCATAACTCTTCTGACGACTCTGAGTGGTCAACAACCTCTGTCTGACCTGCTGGATCTGCTCTGTCGTCTAAAGTACGATCTCTGTACTGCCCATCACACGCCGTCCGACCTCTCCTCAGCAAATGGGGGTCCGACACCTCCACCCACACAACAGCCCAAAGGGCGGCATACCAATGCTCGAATGATGGCTGTTGTTGTAGGAAAACTCTGCCAAGGGCAAGTACGTATCCCAACTCCCCCCGAAATCCAACACATATGCCCGGAGCATGTCCTCGAGCGTCTGAATCGTCCACTCACTCTGTCCGTCTGTCTGGGGGTGATATGCGATACTAAAATGCAGCCTAGTGCCCAACTCCTCATGAAACTTCTTCCAAAATCTAGAAGTGAAACGTACATCCCGGTCTGAGACAATCGAGATCGGCACCCCATGCCGAGATACCACTTCCCTCACGTACATCTCTGCTAACTTCTTTGCGTAGGAGCTCTCACTAATAGCAAGGAAGTGGGCACTCTTTGTCAACCTGTCCACAATCACCCAAATTGCATCGACTCCCCTAGCATTCCTTGGCAATTTGGTGATAAAATCCATGGTAATATGTTCCCACTTCCATTCGGGAACCTCCAACGGCTGCAACTTACCATGCGGTCTCTGGTGCTCGGCCTTAACTATACGGCAGGTTAAGCACCTCTCAACAAACCATGCAACATCTCTCTACATACAGGGCCACTAATACTCCCTCCTCAGGTCCAAATACATCTTAGTGGCCCCAGGATGGATCTAGAATTTCGATCGATGAGCCACTTCCATCAAAATGGTACGTTCCCCTCCCACAAACGGTACCCATATATGCCCCTGAAAAGTCATAACCCCCGACCATCAGTAACGAACTCCGATACCAACCCATCAACTCACTCTCTCTTCTGGTTCTACGATCTCACGCCCTCTACCTATGCTCCACGAATGGTGTCCAACACCGGAGCCATCACGGTCAATCGCAAACATACACCTCGTAATGGGGCGCTCTCCGCCCTGCGACTCAGGGCGGTGACTACCACATTAGCCTTTCCTGGATGGTACATAATCTCACAATCATAATCCTTGACCATATCCAACCACCTCCTCTGCCGCATATTTAGGTTGGGCTGATCCATCAAATACTTTAGGCTCTTATGGTCTGTGTATACCGTACACTGAACCCCATACATATAGTGACGCCAAATCTTGAGGGCGAACACTAGTGCCCCCAACTCTAGATCATGGGTAGGATACCTCGTCTCATGAGGTTTCAGCTGCCTCGATGCGTATGCTATCACATGCCCTCTCTACATCAGCACCGCTCCCAACCCCAAGATCGATGCATCACAGTATACCACAAAGTCCTCCATCCCCTCCTGGAGGGCTAACACCAGGCCTTCGCATAACCTTTGGCGAAGCGTCTCAAAGGAGGCTTGCTGCTCGGGGCCCCATGAAAAAGTGACACCCTTCCGGGTCAACCTGGTGAGTGGCACTGCGATCTTAGAGAAATCCTTGATAAATCTCCGATAATAACCTGCAAACCCTAGGAAACTCCTGATCTCGTAGGATGACCTCGGCAATTCCCAACTCATCACCGCCTCAACTTTGGCCGGGTCGACCAATATCCCTTTCTGGTTAACGAGATGACCCATGAACTGGACCTCTCGCAACCAGAAATCACACTTGGAGAATTTGGCATAAATCCTCTCCGATCTCATAACTCTGAGGATCTCCCTCAAGTGCTCCTCATGCTGCTCTCTAGATCTCGAATATACCAAAATGTCGTCGATGAATACAATCACCGACCGATCCAGCATCGGCCTGCACACTCGGTTCATGAGATCCATGAACACTGCCGGGGCATTGGTGAGCCTGAAAGACATCACTACAAACTCGTAATGCCCATAACGCATCCTGAACGTTGTCTTCTGGATGTCCTCATCTCGCACCCTCACCTGATGGTATCCAGACCTCAAATCGATCTTGGAGAACCAAGACGCTCCCTGTAACTGATCGAACAAATCGTCGATCCTCGACAACGGGTAACGGTTCTTGACCGTTAGCTTGTTCAACTCTCGGTAATAAATGCACATCCGGTGTGAACCATCCTTCTTCTTGACAAACAGGATAGGCGCTCCCCATGGCGAGCTGCTCGGCCAAATAAACCCCTTTCCCAACAGCTCCTGAAGCTGCGAGGATAACTCTTGCATCTCTGGAGGTACAAGGCGATAAGGCACCTTGGCGATAGGCGCGGCCCCCGGAACCAAATCGATACTGAACTCCACTTGCCTCAAAGGAGGCACACCCGGAAACTCCTCCGGAAATACATTCGGGAACTCACGCACTATCGGAACCTCCTCAACTGACCTCAACCTCTCGGAATCCACCCGCGTATCCATCACATACGCCACAAAACCCTTACAGCCCTGCTGTAGACACTGCCTCACCCTAGCGACCGAACAAAACGCTGACCCAGAACGTGTACCGTCGCCGTCCACCGTAAGAACTCCTCCGCTAGGGTCTCATATGTCACCCGCTGTCGCTCGCAGTCGATAACCGCACCGAATCAGCTCAACCAGTCCATGCCCACAATGACACAGACATCACCCATCACAATAGGAACCAAATCGATCGGGAAATCAACATCGAAGATCTCGAGCACGCACCCCCGGAGAACCTCCGTGGCATATATATCACCCTCTCGTCAGCTATGGAAACTCTCAGAGGCTGACTCAACGCCTCACGACTAACACTGATACTAATGAGTTTATCAAACTCTTAGATCGTTTAGATCTTATAACAGGTAAATCACGAAAGCAAAAACAGTAATGTAAAACTCAAGAATGAATCTGAATGTGTCGAATGATTCAAAATAAATCAATCCTTAGCAGAGCTCGATGAAGAACTTCCGCTGTAGAGGATATTAGGGTTACAAAAATAAGAACAATGAACGCTATTAAATTATCTCTCAAAATCCTACGTTCTATGATGCATGCAAGCATCTATAAATATAAAACCCTACAAAATAACTCACGGATGGACAGGCCCATACCAGAGATTAAATGGACTAAATATCGAGCCTAAGACGCAACACCTTCTGGACCTAACAATCTCCCCCTTTGCGTCAATTGGAGCGAGACTATCACTTCTTCTTGCTGGGTCCAACTGCTGGAACTTTCTTAGTAGTTTCAAACAGACGTGGGATGAGAGCAAGGATTGTCTGTCTAAAGCGAATGTACCACTGGATCATGTCATCGAAGTACTTCGTGTCGTCTGCTGAATTCTACTTGCAACGATGAATGATTCCCAGAACATGTTCCAGGCATGAAGTGGTGTAGAGATGTTTATCTGCCAAAGAGAACAGGCATTTTTGGCCTTCGTTCCATGTAAACATGACCGAATTTCGTTTCGGGTCAATCTTTCCCATCCACATCATGTTCAAATCACTAGCTGAGCCAACAGGTGAGATAGTGGGCTTTTTCTTGAAAATGCTAGCGATCTCCTTATCCATCTTGGCAACTTCCATAATGTAGCATACAAGCATCCTTTTGAAGTGATCAATAATTGGACCATACTCTGCTTCATTTGTAAGGAGGATGTTGTGCAAAATAATCCAATCATGTGGATTCAGGTTGGGAAGATCAGCAAGCGATATGGCATGTTTGGTCTTAGCAGAATCCCTCAGCACCTTGAACCGAACGTTCGTGAAGTTCCCCTCACGAAACGGCTTGAGGACCCGAACGTTGACAATCTTCTGAGCGCTCCAAGTTTGATACTGTGGTTGAGCAGACTTAAGATAGAATTCAACGAGTTCCCTATCAACCATTGGATGAGGATGAGGGATATCAGCAACGTTATCAAAAGCATTGAAGATGAAGGCCTTTCGGGTCAGTGGCATGTCAAACTATGAATCGACAGAGTTGTCTCGATCCAGTGAGATCACAGGTTCAAGCCACAGAATGCTGGGAGTTTCAATCGCTTCTTTCAACAGCTTCTCAAGAGTGCAAAGAGGAAAAAGGGTTTTCCTACTCTCAAGAAGGTCATGAGCCTCTTTCATTTTTCTTTTAGTTACCTCAGCTTCTTTGGCAACGCGAGCGCTCATATCAGCATCTTTATCAGGACCTTGCTTCTTTAAGAGATCTGCAAACGTCTCTTTATCATCATCACTATCTTCAACAATTTTCGTCCCTTTGTCTTTGACACCCGAACCTGAGGCTTGACCTGTTGAAGGAGGTTCGGTTGTTTTTCTTGCTGTAGAAGTGGGAGGCGGTTGAGATACATCCTCTCCCCCTTGTTTCGGAATGGACACAAACTCAAGGAGCCCTTCAATTTTGCTTAGGAGAGAAAGGGCAGGAGCAAGCTTTTATGCGAGAGCACGCCTCACTGAGTAATTCAGTATTGGATCATGTGCTTCAAGGATGTTGGAAATGGCGGCGTGGACATCCGAAACACATGAAGAAACAATCTCTCGTTCAGATCGAAGAGATTCAATTTCCTTTTGAGAATTGGAGAGCTAAAGATTCTTGACCTTTAGAGCAGTGGTCTTTCAAGCGAGAGTGTCCATGAGTGAGTTCTCGGCAGCTAGATATTCTTGTAGCTTAGTTAGGCGCTCCTCAATAGTCGCCGTAAACGATGAGTGGTCATCACTGAGAGCCTGACGAAGACTGGCGACCGATTGCAGTTCAGAGGCAACTGAGGTGGCAATTTGGTTGACAAGAGAGTCAAGTCGCACTACGTTAGAATCAACAGTTCCTTCTAAAGACTGAAAAATGGAAGAAGCGTCAACAAATAGTTTTTCGACTTTTTCGGTCGCAGCAGCACATGCCTTAGTTGAGGCGTCAATAGCAGCAGTGGCTGAGCTGATGGAGGCTTCATGAGCCTTAGTAAAAGCATCAATAATCCCCTGAATAGCAGCCTCGGAGATGGTAGACTGTGAGGAAGAAGAGGAGGAAGCAATGAGAGAATCAATCTTCTCGTGAAGCTCCTTGAGATGCTTCTTGGTTATAGGAGCATCATCGTCATCATCACTTTGCATCTGATACGGACTGTAATAGACCGAATCAAATGTCATGTTCTCCCCACCAAGAAAAGGTTCTTCATTATCTGCAGAGTGAGCAGGAGATGAGGGAGGAGGTGAGGGTGGAGGCTCGGTTGTAAAAGTAGGTTCGGGGGCTGATGTTTGTTCGGTAGTAGGAGTGGGTTCGGGTGCTTTAGTAGGAGCCCCCATATCATATACGTTGGTTCTTACTTCAGCGGTGGTTGTGGTAGCTTCAGTGAAAATGGGAGGGGGTACTGGGATAGAGGTAGGTGGTATTTGAGTAGTGGAGGTTATGGGGGGAATGGAAATAGAAATGGAGATTGGTGGAGAAGAGACAGGTGAAGTGGAAACGTGTACCTCTAGGGTAGGCGATCGAGGAGGAGTGTTACCACGGGGGGACTCTTCGGAGTCAGAACTTTCTCCCTCAGAATTGCTGGAGGAGGAGGCAAGTATCAGCTTTCGCCTAGGTTGGGTTTTCCTCTTCTTCAGTGGAGGAGATTGAGCCGCCTTGGTAGGTTTGCGTTTCTTCGGAGAAGGGCCTTTCGCTCCCTTGACAATCTTCTTGTCTTTTCCCTTTTCATTTTTCTTTCCCCTCAGAGCGGGCCTATCAGCATCATGGATTGATTTAATCATATCAGGAGTGAGCTCTCTAGGACCAGAGCGACAAAACTCCTTGTAGGTTCTGATGATGCGGCTGTCGCTTGGAACGTCTCCAAACATCGAATCAGGGATTGAGCCAATGAACTGAACGTGATACTTGTCCGTCACCCATTTTGTGATCAGTGTCCAAAAGCGAGCGTAGGAGATCTCTGAATGGCGAGATGTAGATGCAAGACTCTGAATCAACTGCTGCCATAAAACCGACCCATAGTCAAGGGTGATGCCGTGGTATACCCCATAAAGAATCATTATAAACAGATGACTCGCTCCGTCTGAACGGGCACTGTGTTCCGATAATCCCTTGAACAACACTGTGAAGAACCCGTTCCACTGAGGAGGCAAGCACAATTTCTTGAATTTGGTGACCGTCGTCAGAACCTCAGTGTATCCCATGTTATAAAACATGGAAAATAACTATCCCACCGGGATGGATTCAGGATTAACCCTAGATTCATCAGGTTGAAACCCTAAAAGCGAACAAAATCGCTGCTTGGAGATGGAGGCCTTGTGATCAAGAATGTCGAAGAAGATTCGATCGACAGACTTATCATAGTGGGCTGTGGAGAAGATTTGTGACAAACACTCCATTGGCACAACTTCAACTTTGGTGAGAGCGGGAGCTAGCGGCGAATATTTGAGACATTCGATGATTAGAAACATAAAGGCATTGCAAACGTGTGGAGTGAGATCGATGATCAGGCTTTGTTGAGGATGAATCGGCAGAATGTGAGAAGTTGCATGATTTGAGGATGAGTCCGCCATTGAAGAGAATTTGTGAGAGATGATGATCAATAGAAGGAATAATGATTTTCTTGCTCTTTGAGAATTGGGTGCAGTAAAGAGGTATATTATGGTCGTAGTTACCTTTTATACCGTGGTGAGAAGAGAGAGAAAAATTTGTTCCCAAATCTTCAAGGGAAATACGAAGATTTTCCTTAGGTGATTGACGTGTGACATTAGGGAGCCCCAATGATTACACAGGAGAGAGAAGAACTGTCCCGTGTCACACGCCTTCCCATCAGGCGCCGTTTTAAATGATAAAAACGGTTCCACTTCACACGCCTGTCTTTCTAGCGCCGTTTGAAATATCAAACCGATTGGATTTTTGGCTGAGTCAGCAACTTATCCCTTTAGTGTGAGCTCTCATCATAAAGTAGAATAACCACGTGTAACATTGTGAGCCATAACACTTTTATTACATCAAATTCCATTGAGAAAAAAATGCCTTGAAAGGAATGAAACCAGAATTGTGGAAAATCAAAAAAGATTTTCGTGCTTAGTGTGTGAAAGAAAAAGAAATAAAGCAACACATATGTGGGAAATTGTGATGCCAGTAAAGAAACGAAACAATGGATCCTGGGAACGAATCTTTTCCTTCAAGGTCAAGAGAGACCTTAAAGTGTTTGTTTGGTTTCCCGTTAAATTACGATCAGATACTTATTGAGAAGTGTTGAAAGGCATCTTTTAATCAGGCTAATTTGGGTGGCTTTTGCTTCAGTTCAGAATTCCAGATCTTGACATAAGACAGAAATCGACTGAAGTAATTGTGAGACCAATGCAGTCCGTTGAACAAGTAGGTGTGAAGAGAATTTAAGTGGCATGATGAAAATATTTGTAGGTGAAATTTCAAAAAAATTAAAATTGAATTCCAGGGGAAGAAATGTTATGGGATTTAACAATTTCATAGGAATCACACAAAGAGAAAATTCAGAGATTTCATGGTATAGCCTCAAGGGTGAATTCGTCAATTCTGTAGTGAAAACTAGAGCAAATTTAATTGTTCACCGTCAATGCATAGAAGGTAGTGAATTTTGGGTTTCACTTAGCATGTAGTGGCATGAAGCTAAGATCATGAACACAGAAATTGTGTAACCATAAACCTTAGTGGTAATTTCTGAGAGTCTCAAGGTTACGTGTATGAGATCGAAATATGATGGAGAAAAATATTTGAGATGGTGTAAGGAAACCAAAGTACCTCTGCTGATAAAATAAGGACCAAGCAAAAAACTCTTATCTCATGTGAGAAGAGAGTATGGTAGCTCATGATTAGAATAGATATAAAAGCCTAATTGGGAAGAAAAGGTTTGTATATACCAAGTCAATAAGGCTATTATTCAGAATTAGGTGAGACTTTGGACACATACAACAGCATGCTTCTAGGGACACTTAACTAATGAAAGAATTCGCCCACAAATGTCCACACATAGAAATTAGCGAATGCAAACAAAAAAAAATTATTTTTGGAGTTTTTGATTTAAAGAAAGAAAAATAATATATTTTGGAAACAAACAAACAAAAACAAAAAAAAAATTAAATTTGGAACCGAACCCGAGCGTTTGATCTATTTCGGTTGAGAAAAAAATTAAATTTGAAAAATAAGAGAGATGAAATCGAGAAAAAGTATACATAAAGTTTACAACCAAAGAGACTACCTTTAAGAGATAAGCGAAGACAAGAGAATATGACCGAACCCGAGTGCTCGGTTCATTTCGGCACACACGTGAAACGAACCCGAACGTTCGGTTCATTTCGCTTCTAACTTTTAGATTGGAGAAGTAATTTTTGGTATTGACTCTGATTGCATCATACCTAGCCCTTGTAGAATTTTATTGAAACTTGCTTCAGGAAGAGCTATGGTGAAGATATCGGCCAGTTGATAAGTGGTTTGAACAAAGTGAATTTCGACGTTTGCATCTTCTACATGATCCTTAATAAAGTGATACCTCAGTGCTATATGCTTGGTCTTGGAGTGTTGCACTGGGTTATGACAGATCCTAATTGCACTTTCTGAATCGCAATATAGTGGGATCTTTTTCATATTGAGTCCATAATCACGGAGTTGACTTTGGATCCAAATCACTTGAGATGTGCAAGAAGCGGCTGCAATGTATTCTGCTTTGGCTGTAGACAATGAAACACATGTTTGTTTCTTAGATTGCCAGCTCACCAACTTCCCGTCGAGGAATTGACAACCTCCTGTAGTGCTTTTCCTGTCTAAACCACATCCTCCAAGGTCCGCATCTGAGTAGGCTTGAACAAAGAGACCTGAGTTTGAAGGATACCATAGACCAAGGGAGGTGGTTCGTTTCAGATACCAGAGTATGTTTTTCATTGCTAGCATGTGTGGTTCACGAGGATTCGCCTGAAACCTAGCAAAATAACACACAGAAAACATTATATCGGGCCTGCTAGCTGTGAGGTACATCAATGAACCAATCATCTGGCGGTATAACTTTATATCGACTGCTGGTTTTTCCAAGGATGGTGTGAGCTTGGTGCCGAACGCCATTGGAACTTTGACCTTTGAGTCTCCCATCGTGCCGAATTTAGCAAGAAGAGTCTTGGTGTATGCTTCCTGGTTGATAAAGATGCCTTCGGGTCCCTGTCTAATGTTTAAACCAAGGAAAAAGTTAATCAGACCCATTGAGCTCATTTCAAATTTAGTCTCCATCAGCTTTTTGAATTCATCTGTTAAGCTAGGATTCGTTGAGCCAAAGATAATATCATCGACATAGATTTGAACTATCATAAGGTGGTTACCTTCCTTTTTTCAAAAGAAGGTTGGGTCAACCGAACCTTGTTTGAATTTAGACATCTTTAAGAACTTAGTTAGCGTTTCATACCATGCCCTAGGCGCTTGTTTCAGACCATAAACTGCCTTGTCTAGAATATAACAGTGATTTGGGTGCTTTTCATTCACAAAACCAGGAGGTTGCTCCAGGTAAACTGTTTCTTCAAGTTCTCCATTCAGAAAAGGGCATTTTACATCCATTTGGTAGACCTCGAAGTTCTTGTGTGCAGCGTAGGCAAGAAATATTCGAACAGATTCCAGCCTTGCTACCGGAGAAAAAGTTTCTTCGTAATCAATTCCTTCTTCCTGGCAGTATCCTTTCACCACTAGACGAGCTTTATTTCGAATCACATTTCCCTCCTTGTCCATTTTGTTTCTGAATACCCATTTGAGACCAACGACAGAGGCATCTTTAGGTGTTGGAATGAGGCGCCATACCTTGTTTCTTTCGAACTCATTGAGTTCATCTTGCATAGCCTGAACCCAGTCAGAATGATCAAGAGCAGTATTGACTGTTTTCGGTTCAACTTTGGATACGAAAGAATTATACATGCAGAACTCTACTTTGGAAAATAGGGAGGATTGCTTTGATTTCACTTGAGACCAGTTCAGGACCTTTTCAGATACATTACCCACTATCTGAGATACAGGATGATCTCTGGTCCATTTAATGAGGGGAGGATAGTTTGGATCATAGGATGGATCCAATTCGGCGTTCACCATTTCTTCCAATTCAGATTGACTATCGTCATCATAGAATATATCGAAATTCTCCCTCTCGACAGACGATGAATCATTTGGTTTTTCAGGTGCTACAGGACTTTCGGGTGTAGCTGAGCTTTCGGGTGCTACAGGACGTTCGGGTGTAGCTGAGCTTTCGGGTGCTACAGGACTTTCGTGTGTAGCTGAGCTTTCGGGTGCTACAGGAATAGAATTCTCCTCCTGAAAGTGTGAGTTCGGTTGATTTGAAGAAAATAGATTCTCCTCCTCAGCTGAAGTGCCGTGCTGAGGAGGTTCGTTTGGAACTTGTTCTCCTTCACCCATTTGTTTGGCTGCATCTTCGACAATTTGCTTCAGATGATCGATTTTGTTGTCTGCTGCCTTGGCTTCCGAGAGAGTGGGTTTCTCAGGTTCATCGAATAAGTCCACAAACTGATCGAACAAATTAGCAATCGTGGCTGTGACTTGACCTGTTTGAGAGAAAATCTCTCCAATTGCTCCTTCAGTAGTTTTTAGCTTCTTGACATAGCTATCATCGAAAGTCACATAATATGTTTCTTCAATCTTTCTAGAACGCTTATTTAAAACCCGGTATGCTTTTGAAGTAAGAGAGTACACGAGAAAAATTCCTTCATCTGCTTGAACGTCAAACTTGTTACGATGTTCTTTGGAGTTGAAGATGAAACATCGTGAACCGAACACATGGAAGAATTTTACGTTCGACTTCCTGTTATTGATGATCTCATAAGGAGTCAGAGAGAAACGCTTGTTGAGATAAGACCCATTTTGCATAAAGCATGCTGCAGCAATAGCATAAGCCCAAAAATATAAGGGAAGAGAAGCGAAACTTAGCATGGTTCGGGCCGCCTCACACAAGGATCGGTTTCGCCTTTCGACAATACCGTTCTGTTGAGGCGTGTAGGGGGCTGAGAAGTTGTGACTGGTTCCTCTTTCTGCCAAAAAGTCATCAAATTCTTTGTTCTGGAATTCCAGTCCATTGTCACTCCTAATGTTTCGAACGACTTTTCTCAGTTGCACTTCAACCTGCTTGATGAACATCATTAGCTTAGGATTGGCTTCAGATTTGTGCTTCAGAAAGAACACCCATGTAAAATGTGAGAAATCATCAACAATAACAAGAATATACTTGCTACCGCCAATGCTTTCGATTGATGATGGACCACACAAGTTGATGTGAAGCAATTCAAGTGGCTCAACAACTTTTGTGTTTATAATAGATGGGTGACTTTGACGACTTTGTTTCCCCATTTCGCGTACAGCGCACAAGTGTTCTCGATCAAACTTGAGCAAGGGAAGACCCCGAACATGACCTCTGGTGACAAGCTTGTTGATGTCTTTGAAGTTGAGATGTGAGAGCCTTTGGTGCCACAACCAGTTTTCGTCAGAATGAGCTTTGGACAAAAGACATATAGCTGGATTTCCTTTGATTGGATTGAGATTTAGAGGAAACATTTCACCTTTTCGGTCTGATTTGAGGATGACCCTGTTGGATTTCTTCTCTATAATCTCTGAACCTTCGTCGTCGAATGAAACTTTGAGACCGGTACCTCCCACCAGTTGAGATACACTGATGAGATTATGCTGCAACCCTTCAACGTACGCCACCTTTCTTATTGTTAAATCTCGATTAGTTATCATTCCATAACCCTCTATAGTTCCATAGGAGTGGTTACCGAACTTGACATTGCCACCATTTTGAAGAGATCGAAACTCCCTTAGCTCTTCCTTCCTTCCTGTCATGTGACGTGAGCACCACTGTCAATGTACCATTCTTCATCGAACTGCTCGTCACTTATAACCTGCAAAAATTAAGCAGATTTAGGAACCCAAAGTTTCTTGGGTTCACGTGAGCCTTTCACAGGAACAGGAATAGTAAGAGAAACATCAACAAGATATGTTCTTTTTATTAATGTTGTTTCATCTTTTCTTTTAATAGTAAACACTTTGATTTTGTTAGGGTTAGCTACAGTCGTTTTGGTTTCAGGTTCTGGTGTATGGGCATTAGTCTGCTTTCGGTCATCCTTGACTGAGGAATTCTTCGATTTTCCTTTCAAGTTCGTTGATGATTTTGAATTTTGTGCAGGAACAAAATTGGGTTTAGAAGAGGATTGAGAATGAGAAGAATCAGAAAGAGATAATTTAGAATGGGAGTTTTTCCTGAGTTGAGGTTCGAAATGACCCTTTTTTTTATGGTCATTAGAGGGACCGAACTTGGATCTTCGGTAGCCATTAGCTGATGAGCCGAAGTTGGATTTTTGATTGTTGTTGGTCGGACCGAATCTATCCTTTTGGTTGCTGGTGCTTTCGGGACCGAACCTATCCTTTCGGTTGCTGGTGCTTTCGGGACCGAACCTATCCTTTTCGGTTGTGTTCCTCATGTGGCCTGGAAGACTTTTTCCCTGACTTTGAATTTTTATCAGGATAAGAGAAATAAGTATTTTGAGAGCGCCAAAACTGCTTTCGCTCTGAGAGATTCTTTTTTTATCTCAGGTTTCTCTACTGCTTTTGATTTTTCACCTGTTTCGGTTGCCTGTGGATATTAGCTTTTTGTTTCAGCTTCTTGGCAGCCGGTTCGCCCTTCATAGATGAGGTTTCGTTTGTGGAGGTGACTTCTTCTACATGAATTTCTTTAGTGCCACTTGTACTTGGTACGTCAAAGTTAGCAGGCTTATTCAACGGCTCTGGCACATATCTTCCTTTAGTTTTCCATGATGTTCGCTCTGACAGACCAACTGGTTCGTCTGGATTGTCTATAGGAGCTGACCAGAAAAACTCATCATAGCCATCAGCATTGTCTTCATTCACCATGGCGGTGAGTTCAACTGTTTGATGTTTGGTTACTCCTATGACTTTATATACCTGATTTGGAGTAGTTCTAACCTTCTGAAACACAACAACTTTTTCTCTAAGGACTGGGGACTTAGATTTGGACAAGCGAGTGAATTCTACAGCATTTTTAGAAATCAGGTTTTTGTGGTTTTCAGATTCGCTCTTGACAAATTCTGAAAAGTCGACTTCATCCTCTACAGAAATTTCACTCATATCATCATCCTCATTAAGTTCAAATGCGTTTTCAACAACAATTTTGTTTTATGAACTTAAGTTGGCACTCAATGAGTCGAATTTTTGTATAGTTTCGGTCTTGACTTTCAGCTTATCATTTTCATCCAGAAGATCTTTAAGCATGTCCTTATGGTCTTTGGACTTTATAAAAAATTCTATTTTGTCTAGACCATACATATAAGTAGGATTCACATCATCGGAAGATACAACACTTTCATAGTTGTATGCTTCAGCATCGATTTCATCTTCCTTAAACTCAAGGAAGGGTAAAATCATGCGATCTATCTTCTGTCCTATTTCACAATTCAGATGCAGTTGAGTAATGTTAGCATAAAGCCTTTTAGCGATTAAACAAAAAACATTCCTTTGTTTAACAATTTTAAATTGTCTCTTTGCAAATAAATGTTTTCATCTCTAGTCTTAATGATCTCCAACTCCTTCTGCTCAATCCACATCCTTCGCTCCTCACTCTTGGATGACACCCTGCTTATTTGGTGAGTCAGGTTAGAATTTGTGACCCGTGTTTGAGTTAAACAACTATCTAGATTTGAGATTCTTGAATTCAAGTTATTTAATTCCTTTTCATATGATTTCTGTGGAATTTTGAATGAAATAAAAAGAGGTTGTACCTTCTTGATCAGTTCATCAACTTCACTGATCTGCACACTTAGAGGTTTTGTTGTGAAGAATAAGTCCTCTCGCTCCTTGGCGTCTTCATTTCCACCATCAGTATTATATCCCCTCATGTGAGATACGTCAGTCACCATCAGACACTTTCCACTGCTTTTACCACCTCTTGCGACATAAGCCTTTCCATGAGAAGGCTTTCTCACCTCATCATCTTCTGAGTCGGTCGACCAAACCTGTACGCCACCGAACTCATCATCCTCTGCCGAACCCTGTACAATAAGAGCATTCATAGAAGGATTAGTAGCAACTTTCTTCCTTTTAATCTCTTCTAGCTTTTTCATCAGGATTGACTCTTCATCTTTCTCCTCATCTTTCTCTGTCATTTTCTTCAAAACACAATCTTCGGCGTAATGATTCTTTCCTCCACAGTAATAACAGCTGACACCAGAATCCGCTTCAACCTTCACCTCTTTCTTTGGTTCTTCATTCTTCGGCTCCTCCCTTACTTTTTCAGAACTGTAGCTTGCCTGCCAATTTCGGTTCTTATTGGAAGGAAACTTCTTCTTGATGAACCTTTTGGGATTGGACACCATCATAGCATAATCTTCTGAAGTTAGATCATAGTCCTCCAGGTTCAGATCTTCGTCTTCTACTACATTCTTACTTTTAGACAGGAGGGCCAAGGACCCCAAGTTTGAGACCACACTCTTCTCTTGCATCACTATCTTTTCTTGGGATTTCAGAATTCCTAACAGTTTCGCCAGTGAATATGATTTGAATTGCTCGTGTGCTTTAACTGTAGACACAACAGCTCTCCAATCGGATCTTAAGCCATTTAGAAAAGTAACCTTCTGTTCAATAAGCTTCCTTTCGATATCATGTTTGATCATCTTGCTGAGAAGATGATTGAAGCGATCAAACGTCTGTGTAACGGACTCATCAGGATTTTGCTTGAACTCTCCAAACTCAGAAAAAAGCAAGGTCTGAATTGAGTGCTCCAAATCTTCATCTGTGGAATACAGCTCTCGCAGCCGATCCCAGATTTCTTTAGCAGTACTGCATGAGCTCACCAATCTAAACGTTTCAGATTGAAGAGCGAATCGAATCAACCTCAATGCATTGATGTTGCACTGAAATTTCTCCTTTTCGTCCCGAGCGACGTCTTTTACATCTTTTAACAAATCATTATACTCCTTTTGAGTTTTAATGATTCTGGATGTTCCTGAATGAGCAAATGGTCCAGATACAATAGCTTCCCATATTAGATACCCATTATCTTTAGATCCAATGACGTAGTCTTCAAAATGATGCGCCCAAACCTCGTAATCTTGAGTGTAAAGAATTGGAATCTTTGTTGTAGATCCAATACTGTTTGAGATGTTGATAGGATTGGATTGAGAATCATCCATGCTTGATGGTTTAACCTGTTGCAAGATCAGACTTGTAATATGTAATATGAGGGCAAAACGAATAAATAATGAGATACGTCAATTATGGAGTGACGGCTCAATAAATATCAGTTAATGCGGAATAAAACCTAATCGCTTCTTTAACAGAAGAGATGTGTATGAATTACACAGCCTCCTGCTCTGATACCAAATGATGAGTTTATCAAACTCTTAGATCGTTTAGATCTAATAACAGGTAAATCACAAAAGAAAAAACAGTAATGTAAACTCAAGAATGAATCTGAATGTGTCGAATGATTCAAAATAAATCAATCCTTAGTAGAGCTCGATAAAGAACTTCCGCTGTAAAGGATATTAGGGTTACAAAAATAAGATCAATGAACGCTATTAAATTATCTCTCAAAATCCTACGTTCTAGGATGCATGCAAGCATCTATAAATATAAAACCCTACAAAATAACTCACGGATGGACAGGCCCATACCGGAGATTAAATGGACTAAATATCGAGCCCAAGACGCAACACCTTCTGGACCTAACAGATATGCTGACTAAAAGCCAAAGATACAAAAGACCGACTCGCACCCGAGTCAAATAACACCAAGGCAGGTACATAATTCACAAGAAAAGTACCTACGCATAACATAATATAAGCATAATATCTCAACATCAAAATAAATACACGAAAGAATACATACCAGCCACAACATCCGGCGCTGCGCGGACCTCCTCCGCGGTCAACTGAAAGGCTCTCCCTCGTGCCCTCGGCGCCTCGGCCTTTACTAGCCGCCTCTTAGTAGCTCTGATGGCGGCAGGGGCAGAACATCGCCCTCTCGTGGAACATCCTGGTAATCACCGTAACAGACTCAGTACCCTGCTTGAGGGTCAGAAACTCCTGGGCCAAACGCTCCCTCTCCACCTGGGGAACGTACTCATCTCGGAACATGGCGGTGAACCTCTCCCAGGTCACTGCTGCAAGCTCAGCAGGCGTAAAGTGCGCAGTCAAAAACATCCACAAGTCCTTCGCTCCCAAGCGAAGCTGGTTCAGCGCGAACCGAACTCTCAAATGCTCAGGAGATGAGTAAGTGAAGAAACACCCCTCTATGTCAGAAATCCATCTCATAGCCGCCACCGGGTCCTAGGTCCCATCAAACTCCGGCGGTTTTGTGTTGCTGAACTCTCAGAACAACAACGCATCACCACCCTGCGGCCTCGTGGCATCAATAGCTTCGGTGGCCGCAGCAACAGCAGCCTCAGAAAGAGCAGCACAACGCTCGTCGAAAGTCTCAATCAACGTGGTCTTAATAGACCCGAACATCTCTGGTATCTCTACCCTGATGGCCGCAGCCACCTCCTCATGGATGATCCGGTGGATCTCCTCATCACTGGCCCCACTGCTCTCAGGCATAAGACATGTCCTCACCATGATCTAACTCTGAAATACAACATACGATAAATTAGAATCCATTCGAGCGTACTCACACTCAACAACTCATTCCTCCTTGATGCTTGGCATTCCAAAGATTCTTACTTGGGTTGTACACCGCCCCGGTGCTTTCAGTAGTACGGGCCCAATACTACTGTATGCACCGTATCAGAATACACCCCAAGTCCTCCTCTTCGGATCCCAAGTTCCAAGTACTCTATTATGCATAATCCACTCTCTAACAGATCTCTCATAAGCACCTCGCTGCTACCTACTCACTCTCAAGCATCTCATAGCAGCTCACCTCTCCCTAGGCTAAGGCATCACAAATCAGGCCACTCTAGTCCTAATAGGAGTACCTAGCCTACTCTAGCATGAGAATACATCATATCAATATCAATATCACATAACATGAGGGTATTTTGGGAAATCACCGTTCAGGCGCGGACTGATCGTACACACAACTTTGCTCTGTGTTTTTCCAAAAATCTTTTACTCTTTTTGAAAATACTTCTCAAATCCTCAGTTTGAGTTCAAATACGCCCGAAGGTGTACTTGAATCCCTCAAACCAAGGCTCTGATACCAACTTGTAACACCGTAAATTTCAAAAACAATTTTTCGCATTTTATAAAAACATAATTCATTTAATATCCATAAAAACATCAATGTTTGAAACTCAATCCATGCCATATACAAATCCCAAGATCTCATAACATAAAAATCCCGTGTGTGTACTGATCAAGCTGGCGGCTTCCCACGGTCATCACTAGTACCTGAAACAAATAACACCGATACTGTAAGCACAAAGCTTAGCGAGTTCCCCAAAATACAACACATAACACATAATAGCCACTCGAGGCTATAACTCTGTGGGTCCGTGTACCCTACTCTGTGAACCCTCTAGTTCTAAGTCTGTGAACCTTCCGGTTCCAACTCTATAAACATGCACATCATAAATCACATAGAAATAATGTAGTACAACACATAACATAAATATAGCATACAAATACTCTGTACCATCACTCTGATTACCTACTCAAGGTAAAGTATAGTGAGAAGACTCACCTCGCGTATCTCGATAACTCGCCAATCCCGGAAATCACACGCGCTCGATCCCCCGAGCTATAATCCTCCTATAACACAATATATCTCTAATTAACACTTTCACAACTAAGGTTGACTAACCCTATCAAGTCAACACTGGTCAACTCTAGTCAATGGTCAACAGTCAACTTTGACCGGACTCCGTGAGTGCACTAGAGCGACTCGGCGAGTCTATACGTGTTCACTGACTCCCTCGGATCCTCTCTTGACACGTCGAGTACTTCCCTAACTCGACGAGTTCCACCTGGCATGAATCGCGTGGCCACCACGACTCAACTCACCGAGTCTTAAGAACAACTCGGCGAGTTCCGGCTTGACTCAGCCCCCTACTGACTCTCCCTGACTCACTGGGTCATCCCCCAACCCGGCGAGTCTACTCGCTGAACAATTTACGCGAAACCCCAACCCTACTTGCCGAGTCCCAAGAACAACTCGGCGAGTTCATGCCATGCAAAAACTCTATTGACCTTCTGAGGTCAGATCTGCTTCCCCAAACTATAGATCTGGCCTTCCCAAGCATGAATGTCATGTAAAGTTCGAAACTTGATGCTTGTATAACTCCCACAAGGCATGAAAAGGAGATTTGGTCCCAAAAATGACAACCTAGGTCCAATAAATCCATAACAACACAAAAAGCTCCAAGGGTTAAGGTCTCTGGACCTCTTTGAGTCCAGATCCAAGGCACAAACTCGAAGAGGGACCATTTGCTTCACATAATCACTCTCCAAAGGGGTTAGAAAACCCTAACTCTAAAGATCAACCCTAAAACTGAAGGAGATTCGAGCTATTACCTCAAAATGAAGCCTCTGGACTCCAGATCTGCTGGAATCTCACCTCCTCCTTGCTCTTGCCACCTTCTTCTTGCTAAACAAGGAATACAAGGGCCCAAAAGTGACTTCCTCTCTCCCAAAACGATTTAGCTCTGTTAGGGTTCTCTCAAGGGACTGGTAGCTGCAATAGGAGGCTATAAGTGCCCTTAAATAGGCTCCAAACCCGGGGAATTAGGGTTTCACTAAACAGCGTGGACTCGTCGAGTCCACTTTTGGACTCGCCGAGTCCAAACGCGAACCCGTGCCCATAGCCGTGATCATACTCGGCGAGTTTGGGCTCCAACTCGCCGAGTCTCCCCACAAATTACCAAAAATATAAGAATGAATAATACATGGGAATCCGGGCTGTTACAAATGTAACGCCCCGGGTTTTCTCGGTACGTTTGGTTATTTTAATTTAATTATCCTTGTAACCTTGGGTTAATTTATTTAACCAATGTCTAATTTCTTATGTTATTGGACTCTTTTGATCATCTTGTAAACTCCTTTTATTGAAGTCCATGGGCTATGGGCCTATTTGCAAAGTCCATCTAGTTAATAGTACTTAATGTGTAAATTGAATCATTTGGAACACACACAAGGAAAACACTCTAAACCCTCCCTCTCTCTCTCAAAAATCGTCCTCCTCTCTCTCTTTGGATCAAGAGCAGCCAAGGGGCTATTTGGAGCTTAATTCTTGTTCATTTCCAGCCTTGATTCGTATTGGTATGAACCTCCTTATCCTTTCTTACAACTTGATTCATAACCTTGTTCTAGTTTTATGATTTCATCTTCACCTCTTCTCCTTCTTATTTTATTTGTAATTGTATGTTATACATCATCTCAAGATCCTATCTTCACCCCATATATGGTGGATGATGGATCTAGGGGATTACATGTGGCAAAAGATCATGGAAACCCTAAAAGGGAGAATGATGATTTTATGTGCTTATGTTTATTTTCATGTTGATTATTATTACATCCTTGAGGCTAAATGAAATCCTAATGATCCCTAACCCTTTTTAGTACCACCATTATCATGGGGACTGAATTGGGATGATGAACACATCTTAAAATGTGTTTCAAAAGGAGAAGGATGGATAAGCCAAAAAGGAATCACGGGTGGCTACGATTCTGTTTTCCATCAGATCTGTAGTCATTTTGTAAAAATCATATCTGGAGCTCTAGAACTCAAACGGACCCCAAACCAGTTCCAAAAGTTCACAAATTGAGTTGGCTAACTTTCTTAAGAAGGCCAACCTCACTGATAAGGGCTTTATCTATGTGAAAGAATGGCATCTTTGCTGTTAGGTCTGATCCGGGTCTGTTCTGATATGTCATTTTGTTTTCATCATTTCTAAGGCTTGGAAAAGGATCCAGAGTGATTCCAAGTTTCTATATGTTCCTTATATTATGAATTTAAGATCTGGAGAATATGGGGTGTTATTTCCAATTATAAATTGGTTAGAATTGATCCACACTCCAGGTCAGTGGGCAGTCACCAGCTTTTGCTAGTGCTGTGATTGTCCACAATGTGAATTTTATATCTGGAGTTTGAGAGATGCTTTTCATTCAATTCCAACTCTGAGACTTTCACTTGTATGTCCTTTACTTCTCTTAATTTTCTTTTGGACGAATTCTACTCACAAGTTGGGTAGAATTGGCCAACATCACTTGACTGTATTGTTGGAGACAGAAGTGATACACCATTTTGTAAAATTCATATTTAATTCATCTTTTGGAGTTAGAATGAGTTCTTTATAGTTATGGAATCCTGAGCAATCATAGTTTCCTATAAAATTTAGTTAAAGCTATGTTTCTATTTTAGATTTTGGAGTAAATCCGTTTTGAACAGCAGGTCTGTTTTAGAGACCTTGCTGTGATTACTCTTTTCTCAACTCATAGCTTCATTACATCTCCTTTCTAACCTTTAGTCCTTCTTAGGTGAGGTTTCGAAGTTTGCTCAAGCTTGGTAGCATTATTTGATTGTTAGCCATCCTTAATACTCACTCAAGGTGAGTTCTCTCACACCGTTGTATTGATGATTGTGTTTGCTAGTTAGCTCGTGTGTGATTACTTGAATTTATTATAAAAGCATGCTATATAAGTATTGTTTTAATTCGTACATGTGCACTGTATGTAACTAATTATGGATATGGGGACACCACCAAAGGATACGGATTTACCGGTGCGGTGGGTAGGTAAGATCACCAACGTAATACTCTTCGTGAGGTGCGGTGATTAGGGCCAAATGATACGGGATCTTCCCGGTGCGGTTCAAACCTACAAGTCCTTCTCGTAATATAGACATTGATTCGTTCTTTGTCTTTATCGTTATAATTGGAAAATGGATTAGGGCTAGTAAATATGAATGTTAGTACAATGTCTGTGTTTGAATTCACTAAGCTTCGTGCTTACGTTTTTCCCTTATAACTTTTCAGGTGCTAAGATTAAAGAGGCTAGGGCTTGACATGGAGCATCGGGACATCGCTACTAGTTATTTTGTTGGGACCTTATTATTATTATTACTTCCGCACTTATTTTATATGATTATTAAGTTGATGGATTATGTTATGGCTATCTCAGTTGTTTTAATTTAATTTAAGATGGGTTTTAAAAGTTTAAAATTTTTGCAAAAAAAAATTGGGTGTCACAACAAAACTCCTAGATCTTTGAGATTCATTGAACTTTCAATGGCATGTTTCAATCTCGAGTGTGCCCATCAGGTTTCGTGATTGGGATGCCGAGGATCACAAAACAAGGTGTGAAGTAACCATGCAAATTACTTGGTACCCTTAAGTGTTTAACCCTCAATCGATGTGCCGGTTAACCACATATGCTCTATCGATACTATGATAAACATTAAGTTACCCTTTTCCTACCTTGTTAAGTACGAGTTAGTGTGCCGGTTAACCATACATGCTCCACTAACCGACTTAAACAAAGTACAAAGTGTAATTTCATGGATTAGCACCTTATTCACATTTCCTAAGTAACTAAGATTGGGTATTTATAAAAGCTTTAGTTACTTAGGATTTATCATTAATACTTTTAATGAAGGGAGAATTATAGACCTTGTCCTACCCGTTCGGCTAACGACCCTCCACCGGTCAAGGAAGCGGTGGGTGAGAGTGGAAACCCATTAAATTGCCATTTTATAGGCAGTAACCTTATACCCCCCTTATAGACCTGCTTCATGAATGAGGCCTACTAACGGTAAGACTGACTTGCTCTTATATATATATATATATATATATATATATATATATATATATATATATATATATATATTATTAACTTATAATATTACAAAGTATAAGGGTTGAATTTTAACTTTTAAAATTCTAAGGGCTAAACTTGGAATTAAAGTATTCATAAGAGAAAACTTTTTCAAATTCCAAAACTTGAGGGTAAGTTTTGTAATTTTCAAAACTTTTCTATTCCATAACTTATGTGTTTAAAGTAGTTTTAATTAAAAAACTCTTCAAGTTCCATAGCTTGTGGACAAGTTATGGAAGACTTCAAACTAATAAAAGAATTAACTTTTCATTATTTTACAACTTATGGAATTAATTAAGGTTACACATTTTATTACTTAATGAAGTGACTCTTGAACTTCCATAACTTGAGGACAAGTTATGGAGTCATAAAACCATTCAATGAGACAAGACTCTTCATTTTTTGTAACCATTGCCAACTTTTATGAGTTTTATGATTCTTAAATGCGACCTTTCATATAACTTGAGGACAAGTTACAAAAACACACTTTGGAATCAACTCTTAGATTAAAATGGATTGAAATCAACTATTTCACACAACTTTTCTATTAATCTAAGAGCAAGATAATTCAAATCATCAATCTTCAAGAAATTAGCATGCACATACAAACTAATACAAATCTTGAAATTATGACAATTATCTAAGAAATTGGATTAGCATGAACATTACCACATCAAAAACAAGTTTATAAGTCCAAAAACATCTTAGGGTAATGTTCCTAGTCCAATTACAGCCAAAACAGTCAAATTTATGTTGTCTGGGGGTCCAACTCGGCGAGTTGGATCGTTTTGATCTCTTTTTAGGCATGGACTCGCCGAGTCTCCTGATGGACCCGCCGAGTCTGATGCCCAGACAGCAAAAAACTCGATTTTTAAGCAATTTTGCAAGGATAACAAGAAAACTGACCTGGCTCTGATACCACTGTTGGGTTTTGATCATTCTAACACTCCTATGGTGTACATGCAACCCTATAAACCTTGGATCTATGTTTTCTCTATTATACATGAAAATAAGAACTTTCCAAGGCTTTAATCCTAACTATCATATTATGAAGCTCTTAATCTACAAAGTACTAGTTAGATGACAAACCTTTTGATGTAGCTTGACGTCTTCAAGCTTGAAGAGCTTAGCCCCAATTGTGTGGAAGCCTCAAATGGAATCATAAATCACCAAAACACCTTGGAAGACTTTGAGAATATTGATACTCTGGTTCTCTCTAGTGAAATCGGCTAGCCCTTCTTAGTGTACCCACACTAGTGCCAATTTCACCAACCAAGGACATCTTTATATAGTGTTGAGGATTAGGGTTAAACCCTAATACCCATGACCTTTCATTTCCTAGGATCCATGGGTTAAAGCTCCATGGACTATCCATGAAGACTTAGCCCAACCTAAATGAACTTGGCCCACTACACACACACACACACACACACACACACATATATATATATATATATATATATATATATATATATATATCTAAGAGTCCATACTTAATTAGTTTCCTTTTGATCACTTAATTAATTATAAATTAATTCTTGATCAATACTAATTAAATAATATGATTCCATATTAATATATTAGAAATTATAATATATTAATATTAATCATAAATATACTATTCTCAAAAGATTATTCATATAAATTGTGTCGGTGAAGTGCAACCCAAATGGACCATGCCGGGTCGGGTCAAGTACATACCAAATATAGTTATGGACTTAGACATTAATCCAAAAAGTTGCACCCTTTGAAGCTCTCTATGCCCGTAAGTGTAGATCCCCTCTGTGCTGGGCTGAAGTGGGCGATAAGCAACTAGTAAAGAACCAAATACCTGATACTACTCTAACCGGTCTCGAGATTATTCGTGAAACTACAGAAAAGATAGTCCAAAATCCGAGAATGGTTGACGGATTCTCGTGATAGAGAGAAGAGTTATGCAGATAAACGAAAAAAACCCTTGGAATTTCAGGTTGGGATCACATGATATTAAATGTCTCACCCTCAAAAGGAATGATACGTTTTGGTAAACGTGGCAAGCTAAATCCAAGGTACATTGGACCATTCCAAATCATTGCTAGAATTGGTCCTGTTGCTTACAAACTCAATCTACCGCATGAACTCAGTAACATTCATCCCGTATTTCATGTCTCAAATCTCTAGAAGTGTTTGTCCGACGAGACTCTTGTTATACCAATCGATGAAATCGAATTAAATGAGAGTCTCAACTTCGTAGAACAACCGGTAGAAATCCTAGATAAGGAAACCAAGAGAACTAAACAAAGTTGTATCCCGATAGTGAAGGTGCGTTGGAATGCAAAACAAGGGCCTGAATACACTTGGGAGCAAGAAAAGCAGATGAAATAGAAATATACACATCTATTCCCCTAAATTTAGTGTATATGTATAATCTTAAATTTCGGGACAAAATTCCTTCTAACAGGGGGATAATTTAACATCCTGTTATTTTCAGTATTGTAAAAGTCAACTCAAGTCAATTTTCGTCAAATAAAAGATAAACTTAATGATTTATTATTTTAATAAAGTTAAAATAATTATATTAAAAACACTTGGTAAATGTAACATTCAGAATCCTAGGTATATTAATGTAGTTGCTATTTTGGGGTTTATTGAGTGACTCGACAGAGTTGTGTGTCCAACTCGCCGAGTAGAGTCGAGTTGACTGTGTGGTTTTAATGAGCGAACTTGACGAGTCGGAGAGCCTACTTGCCGAGTAGGTGTTGTATAGTGAAACCCTAAATCCCCGGGTTTGGGGCCTATATAAGGGAACTTATAGCCATATTTGCGGCTCATGAGTTGCCCAACTTCATTGAGAGAAACCCTAGTCAACGTTTTGAGCTAAAAGAGAGAATGTTGAGCTTATATTGAGTATTTTGGTGCATCTTTGGAGGTGAAGGGAAGGAATTCGAGCAGGGAACGAGAAGAGGCTATTAGATCTGTTGCTTGTCATCCAAGAGCTTCTCTGAAAGGTGAAAAGTTCATACCTTTATCATTCTTATGGTTAGATCTCTTAATTTTGGAAGGTTAGGGTTTATGCCACCTTTATTTGGGATTTCGAGCTTATAGAATCGTCTTGAGGTTTAGACCTCAGATTTGGACTTTGTGAGGTCCTTAGAGTCCAAAGTTCCCAACTTTATTCACCCATATAAAGGATATTGTGCTTAACACATTGTGAGAGCATGTTTTGGTATGTTGGAGCAAAACTACCATGCATGAATGTAAAGATTGAAGCTTTACGTGGCAATGAAGTCTTGGGATGCTAGATCTAGTGTTTAGAGTAGTAGAGATGCTTTGAATCATTTGAATGAGAAATCAGAATAAAGGGACTCGCCGAGTCTATCAGCTGTCTCGACGAGTCGGCTGGGGTTTTTCGCTAATGAGTCTGGACAGGGGTGACATGGCGAGTTGGCGAAACAACTCGATGAGTCAACGTGGACTTTCACGATGTGACAGAAGAAACAAGGGGACTCGACGAGTCACATAGATGTACTCTGCGATTGGGGTCAAATATGGACTGTTGGCTCGAGTTTGACTTCTGTTGACTTTAGGGTTTGGTCATACATGAGTAACGGAAACCATGGAGGGGTAAATGGTCTTTTACCCAATCCAAGGGTTAGAAAGTGAAAGAGAGGACAACCTTTTGGTATTGAGTATGAATAGATTATTAATTAGAGACATTTATCGTATGTGATAGGCGGAGGCTAATTCAAGATTTCTGTGTGCGAGATTATTACTTGTTAGCTTTCAAGGCGAGTCTTCTCACTATACTTACCATGTGTGGTATCTTTGTGCGACTGAGATGTCTTATGTGCTTATCTGTGTATTGTGACATTCTGCGTTACGTCTTTTTGATTTATACTGAGTATTATTATTATGAGCTTCTTGAGTTAGGACCAGAGGTTCCACCCGAGTTATGGGACTGGAGGGTCCTACTAAGACACATTGACCATATGGTCTTATCTGAGTATAGCTATGAGAGGCTACTGAGATGTGAGTGGTATTTTGGGGAACTCACTAAGCTTCGTGCTTACCGTGTTATGTGATATGTGTTTCAGGTACTTTTCATGATATCGGGAAGGCATCGGCTAGATTGTACACACAAGAGGAAGAGTTATGTTTGGAGATCCTGGATTTGTGAAAAGCAATTTTAAATAAAAATGTGTTGATAATTTGTTAACAGTGATTTTGAGGAAATGTGACATATGTTTATTTGTGTTTTGAAATGAAAAAAATGGTTTTAAATTTCATGCTGTTACAAGTTGGTATCAGAGCCTTGATTTGAGAGATTCGGATGCACCTTCGGGTGTGTTTGGACTCAAACTGAGGAATTTAGAAAAGTTTTCAAAAGAAAAGATTTTATGAAATGAGTAAGATTTCTTAGAAAAAACGAGAGGAAGTAATGTGTACAATCTGCCAGAGCCAGAACGATGATTTCCTGAAATACCCTTACTTATTTAATTGTCTTATGAGTTATTATTGAGATATTAGTGATGAATACTAGAAAATAGGCTAGGTATTTCATATATTAGGGCTAAAGTTGCCTGATTTGTGATGCCTTATCCTAGGGATTGTTGTTATCTGTTATGTGCCTTAAGTAGGTGCTGAGTAAGAGTATCTAGCAGGAATCACTTAGAGAGGGAGTTCTGAGTCGAGAGATACCTAGATGAGCATTAAGGTGTCTGTTCAGAAGAGTAATTAGATACAATGAGAGGTGAGGTAGCCTGAGTCCAGTGATGCCTTTTGAGAGCAAGTAGAGCAAATAGAGTTGTAACCTAGAGTGGATTTACGTGTTGGTGGAGATTATTCAACGCCCGAATGCTGCTTGCTTTGTGCTTTGTGGAACTCTTCATGATGGGAGTCAGTTACTAAGTGAATATAACAATATTCAGGAGGTAGATGGTTGGCATCATAAAAAATTCTTCAGCAGCTGATAGAAGAGAAGTGTGAGAACCTAGGAAGAGCCTAGGGAGTGTCTGTAGTCCGCATAGTATGCTGATAGAGGAGAGTATTCGTTTGGTAGCTACCGAGTATATCGGGATTGGTGATCAAGAGTGTTTGAGCTACTACTTAGGAAATCTGGGACGATTCGTGTGGATAGTATGGGTAAACGTGGCAGGTAGTATTGGCCCGTACTACTGAAAGTAGAGGATCCATACTCGAAACAGGGAGAATCACAGAGGTTATGAGTAGCGAATTGAGAAGTGATAACATGGTTCGAGTACCATGATTCGTGGTAGATTGAGAAGTGATAACATCGTCCGGGCACCATGATTCGTTGTAGATCGAGAGGTGATAACATGGTTCAATTACTATGGTTCGTGGCGATTAGTGCTTTAGAGTTTATCATTTATACTGTTTTAATCAATCAGACTGAGAGCATATATGATAGGGTGTGGGGCCAGAGGGCCATGTCGAACGAGTTTTAATGGAGCATACCTTAAGAGGGAAACCGGGTTAGTTTTCGAGAGATTTTTTGGGGTGCTAGTTAAAATTGCAAGACTCGGGGATGAGAAGAGTTGATGCTTATTAGATGATCGCGATCTGTGTTGAGCACTCGACCGATAGATGAGACATCACCTTCTGTGACAAAAGTTGCGTTGTCCTCGTTTCGTGGGAGAAGCAAAAGAGATAGCGCATTCCAGTTTTAGAGTTTGGAGGCAAGCCCTGTGGGGTAGCACATGGTTGCAACCTTTCCGTCAGAGTATTTGAGCAGTATGTTGCTGTAAGGTATTTCTTATACCATGAGGCAGCCATTAGTGAGATTGAGATGGGAGAGACTATAAAGGTGCCTTTGTGTGTGAGGCATCTTTTTAGCAGCAGTTCCAGGCGATCAAGAGGAGTACATCGGGGCGGTGGCCCTCGTAGTCTATGTTGTGTATCGAATGTGAGAGTGAGGAATCTTGCTTTTATAATTTCCTTCAATGGGAGGTTGGTCGATGAATCAGAGACAAGGTGCGTGATAGTGCATCATTTCCAGATTGAGTGTCAGAACTGTATCGGAGCAGTCTGGGTATCCGGCGGTGTATCGGTCTGAGGCATTCAAGATGACTAGAGGCAATCACGTTGGGAGGATTCTGAGGTTTTGTCTGAGATGCGGGATATTTGGAGTTGCTTGGTTTCCATCGGGAAGATCATTGAATAATTGTGTGGTTCGTTGATATACCTGGTGAAACAGTCTATGGAGTAGATTGTTGGAATGCATATGGTGATGGTTCGAACCCTGAGTGGGAGAGATCCGAGAATTTTATTGAAAGGATTAGAGATTTATTCAAGGGCGGTTAGAGAACTAGAAATAGAGACATGTGGTATGAATACATGAGACCAGTGTTTATTGGTGGTCGAAGCAAGGTGCATAGCGATATAATGTATGTTATTCGTGTTCAGGAAAGGACGCGTGTCTCCACGGCAGGTGGCCGTTGGTCAGAGACCTTGTGGTGGTTAGAAATTCTTCAAGGTTGTAATGGTAAATTCGAGGTGGTTGGCTCGAAAGGATAGTTTCGGCGGTTGAGAACTTTGGGCTCAACGTATGGGTTGTTATATGCATTTTGGAAAGGGAAAAAGTTTATTGAGAAACCAACTTCAGGGTCGGTATGAGTATTTTTTGCATGGGTTTTAAGCAATAGAGGAGGGAGTCTCGGGTTGCCGTCAAAATCTTCTGATTCATTGATGATTCCTCTGTATTTCAAATTGAGAGTTGAAATATTTTGAAGTTACGAGTTGTGCGAGAGGAAGATGTGCTGTGAGATTATGAAAGGATTCAATGTGGTATCTAAGTATGGTGTCGTAAGTAGGAGGTCAGTGGTTGAGGCAAGACATCGTGAGGTTCTGTGATGGTGTACCGAGGTATCCGTGTATGATGCCCAGAATTTTGGATCATTTTGAAACTTGAGTTATGAGATGGCAAGTGGAGCGTCAAGTGGCTATGGTTGCAGCTGGAGCCCTTCAGCTATTGTCATCAAACGGGAGTATCCAAGAGTGTAAAATTACAGAAAGAAAAGTATTAATCATGACGGTTGTCGTCAGGAGTGTTGATGCTTAACCTGGGTGGGTGTATGTACCTATTTATGCTGGACCATGGAGTATTCGATAGTAAACTCAGTGGGGTGATGACTCGAGAATGAGATTATGGGGTGATAAGAGGGTGAGTTGATCCGAGTGGGAGTAATCACTTTAAATTATCATGGGATACCATGAAGTGAGACCATGGTGAGTCAGCAAGAGAGTGGTGTGATACTGCAGGGAGCCGTAGTATTCACCAGTCAGCGGGAAAGTGTTGTGATACTGCAGGGAGCCGTAGTATTCACCAGTCAGCGAGAGAGTTTTGTGATACTGCGGGGAGCTGTAGTATTCACCGGTCAGCGAGAGAGTGTTGTGATACTGCGGGGAGCAGTAGTATTCATGAGTTAGTGAGAGAGCGACGTAGTCCTGCAGGGAGCCGTAGCCTTCTCGGGTTAGTGAGAGGGAATGTTATGTTACTATAGGGAACCGTCTTATTTTGCTAGTCAAAGCATGATGCAGGAGGCCAGTGATATCTTTTGGGTATGATTTGGGTAACCTTTGAAGGTTCAACTGTTGGGTTGGGAGTTGACCAGGTGTTCAAGTGTTGAAAGGAATACTTGAATGGAAGCTAGGGCTTATGATTATATATATATATATATATGTATATATATATATATATCAGAGGATACTTCCGAGCGAGCATGATCATTTCCTAGTGTCTGAGGATAGGGTGTCGACAGTGTTTGATTAGTGTCTAAGCCTGTAACTATATTTGGTATGTACTTGACCTGGTTATGCATGGTCCTTTTGGGTTGCCTTCACCAAAGCAACTTGACAAGGTTATTTAAGAAAGTGAGAGAAGATATTATGGTTTATTAATATATTATAAGAATAATAAATTAAAGGAGAAATCATATTATTTGATTAATATTAGTCATAAATTATTTAGGAATTAATTTGGTGACTAAAAGAGATTAACTGAATAAAGGGGCATAAACTGTCAAATGTGTGATAGTTGAGTTTTGGGCTGGGAAACCTAATAGACTAAGGGGGAACGAAATTATGATGGGGATCCATCATGTTTTAATCCAAAGGCCCTAATCTAGGAGGTTCCATGGGCTGCTTGGTGACTAAGTTGTTCATTAGGGTCTAGACTAAAACCCTAGCAGCCTACACTATAAATAGAGGCCCTTGGATGCATTTTTCGGATGCTTGACTCCAAGAGAAACCCTAGGGACGATTTTTAGTGTTCTTCCTCCTCTCTCTTAATATCCTTCTTGCTTGTGGTGTCTGTGAACCATTAGAGGAGTTACAATTGTCACTCTAAGCTTAAGATCAAGAAGATTCAAAGGATTCTAAGCAAATTGAAAGATGTAAACACTTAGATCTGTTCTTATAATGTTAATTTCGAATTATACATGATAGATCTAGGGTTGTAAGTATTGGATTCATTGCATGTACAATAGAGAAACCTAGATCCAAGCATGAGGGTTTGTATGAGCACATTGGATTGTTCTTATGCATAAAACCCATCAGTGGTATCAGAGCCTTGATTGGTTTCTGTTGTATGTGATGCTACAACTGTTTATTTACTGAAAAACATTTTTTGGCCCTCTATTCGAACTGACTCGGCGATTCACTTCATGGACTCGGCAAGTCAACCCAACTCTGCGAGTCCAGTGAGTGACTCAGCGAGTCGGAGCATCTAACAGTGGGATTTTTGGATTTTCTTTTTGTTTTGCTAAAGGATAATTGCCATACATGTTTTAAACTGATAAAATACATATTTTATTGTTGTTGAAAGATTTACCTTACCAAAACAAAAGATAATTTCAAATCTTTTGAATATTAGTTTCTTTATATGATAAATATGGATTATTTAAATTATTTGATAATTATCTTGTGACTAAAATTAGATTAGGTCAAATATTGATAATCATAATACTGATTGTTTGATTTATATTATTTGTTATTTGATCCTTTGTGTTTTGAAAAGTTCAAAACTTGCCCTCAAGTTTTGAAATTTAACTTCTTTGATTAAAAGTTTAATTATTAAAAGTTTTAAATTTCAACCATTAGATTTTTACAAGTTTAAAAATCAACCTTATACTTTATCTATTATAAGATTAATATATATATATATATATATATATATATATATATATATATATATATATATATATATATATATATATATATATATGTATGTATAAGAATAAAGCTAGTCTTATCACTAGTAGGTCTCACTCACGAAGCCGTTCTATAAGGTGGGTATAAGGTTGTTGCCTATAAAATGGCGCTTAATGGGTGTACACTCACACCCACCGCTTGCTTGACTGGTGGAGAGTCGTTAGCCGAACAGATCGGATAGGGCACTTAATACCTCAATATAATTATAATGAATATTACAAAGGAACTAACATGTTTTTACAAATTCCCAACCATAGTTACTTTAGGGTAAAATGTAAAAATGATGCTATTCCATGGAATTACCCTTCGTACCCTTGTCAAACGTTAGTGGAGCGTGTGTGGTTAACCAGTACACTAATTTGGGATTGACATTGGTAGCAAAGGTTGGCTCGATGGTTGTCATAGATCAATGGAGCATGTGTGGTTTACCGGCACATTGATTAGGTGATAGAGACATTGAGTGCACCATGTTGATTCACATGGTTATTCACAACTTGTTCGCGATCCTCGGCATCCCGGTTACAAATTTGAAGGGCATATCGAGATTTAAACATGCTATTGGAAAGTTCAATGAATCTCAAAGATCTAGGAGTTTTCGAATACGTTTAAAACGTAATCTCTTTTTCGTTTTTCATGGTGAGAACTATTGAATCGTCATTCACTTACCTTCAAATTATTTACTTTTAGAGTACGACATCCCTTTCTAAGTTGTAAATAATGTTGTTGGGTCCTAGCCCTAATTTGTCATTTGGGTGTTTAATTTGGGACTCATTTCTAATCAAACTTTGTTCCTTTCTTTTTCAGATGTCTACTAACAACAACAACAATGCTTCTGGGTTATTCTCGCTGACGAGCCTTTGTCAAAAGGTGACATTTGATGGGTCAAATTTCATCGAGTGGATGAGGTACATTCACATGATACTTGCTACGAGGACAAAGAATATGTCCTCGATGAGAAGCTTGAAAAGATCATCCCAAATGTTGCTACTCCTGAACAGTTGGCCGCCTTTGAGGCCCACGAGCGTGATGCTACGAAAGTTCATTGCATCTTGCTGGCCACCATGAACCTCGAACTCCAAATGTCCTATGAGGACATGTATCCGTATGAAATGCATCAAGATTTTCTGGAGAGGTAACATCAAAGCACGAGGCAAGAGCATTATGAGATCATTACTAATATGATCACCTCTAAGATGGGGAGTGGAGAATCCTTAACATCTCACTTACAAAAAATGCAGAGGTATGTTGATCGTCTTCTCAAACTTAATGTTAAGTTTGATGAGGATTTCGCTATCGAAATAATCCTCAATTCCTTGCCTTCATTCTACAGCCAGTTCAGAATGACCTACCACATGAATAAGGAAGAGGTCTCCTTGAGTAAGCTCCAAGGACTTCTGAGGACTGCTGAGAGCAACCTCAATGACAAATCTGTTGCACCATCCCCTGCTGTGATTGCTTCAGTGATGGCAATTGGCCAAGGTAAGGGAAAGAAGAGGAAGGCTCCCTCAAAGAGCCACCAAAAGGGAAAGTCCCATGATGGTTCATCCTCTAGTGGGACCAACGCGTGTCCTGTTAAACCATCCTGTGACCCCAAGGAAGCAGAGTGCTTTTATTGCCACGAGAAGGGCCACTGGAAACGAAGTTGTGCCATGTATCTGCAAGACATAAAGGATGGGAAGATAAAGCCCACCTTTGCAGGTATGTATTCTTATAAATCTAATAACTCATCATTTGCTACTTCATGGGTTCTTGATACATGATGTGGTTTCCACATTTGTTCTGATTTGTAGGGCCTAAGAAGAAGTATGGAAGTGGAACATGGAAATATGAACTTGATTATGGGAAACAGAAGATCGTCGCCTGTGACCAGATTCGGAGTTTATTCTTTAGTTTTGAGTAATGGATTAGGATTAGATTTAAATACTTGTTGCTATTCGCCAGATATGGCAAGAAACATCATTTCATTTCATGGATTGTTTAGACAAGGTTTTAGATACTCATTTGATAATAGTAATGGTTCTATTAGTATTTATTCGAATGGTGTCTTTTATTTCAATGCATTACCTTGTAAAGGGATTTATAAGTCTGTGATGGTTGTTGATAATTTAGGAAATGATGTGTTGAATATTGATTCGTCTACTAGTCTAGATAAAGAATGCTTGTGGCATTGTCTCATTGGCCATGTCAACAAGAAACGCATAGCCCAAATCCAAAAGGATGGAGTGTTGGAGTAATTCGACCTTAGGGACGATGACGTGTGTGAATCTTGTTTACTTGGTAAGATGACCAAGTCACCCTTCACGTGCACTTGTGGTAGGGGTGTGGGTCTATTGGATCTCAGACACACCGATGTGTGTGGGCCCTTTAGATCAACCACGAAGGATGCTTTCCGCTTCTACGTGACTTTTATGGAATATTATACCAGATATGGATATATCTACTTAATAAATCAAAAGTCAGAAACCTTTGAAAAGTTCAAAGAATTTAAGAATGAAGTGGAGAATCAGATGGGTAGGAAAATCAAGATGCTTCGGTCAGACCGAGGAGGAGAGTACCAAATTCTTGAGTTTCACGACTAGCTAAAAGAATGCGGAATTGTTTCGCAATTGACACCTCCGAGAACGTCACAATTGAATGGTGTGGCTGAGAGACGTAACCGGACCTTGTTGAACATGGTTCGTTGTATCATGAGTCAGGCTTCGTTACCAATACCTTTCTGGTGTGCCTTAGAGACTGCCCCCATATCCTTAAACTAGTTCCCACCAAGAAGGTTGCCAAAACACCTTACGAGATGTGGACAGGGAAAGCTCCCTCTTTGGAACATATCAAGCTTTGGGGTTGCGAGGCTTTCGTAAGACGAGAGACTCATGACAAGCTCGAACCTTGTAGTGAGAAGTGTTATTTCATCGGATATCCACATAAGTCTTTTGGCTATCTCTTCTATAGACCAAGTGACAATGTTTTCTTCGTTGCTAGAAGAGGAGTTTTCCGAGAAAGGGAATTGATAAACCAAGAGGACAGTGGGAGGCAATTTAATCTTGAAGAGATTCAAGAGCAAAGAGATGAAGGAACCTCTAACACTGGCACTCAACCCAAGGAGGTAACTCTTTTTGAGCCCCTTGACGAGTCCTTACCTCTTAGACGTTCTAGTAGGGTTAGTGTTCAACCACAGTTTTATGGTTTTCATATTACTATTGAAGGGGATACGTTTATTAGTGATGAAACAATGATAAATTTGGATGAACCTAGTAACTACAAGGAAGCCATGGCAGGCCCGGAGTCTGCTAATTGGAAAGGGACTATGGACAACGAGATACAGTCCATGTACGACAACCAAGTTTGGAATTTGGTTGATAATGTACCGGGTCGTAAGACAGTCGGGTGCAAGTGGATCTTCAAGAAGATGACGGACGTGGATGGGAAAGCGCACACTTATAAATCACGATTGGTTGCGAAGGGATTTGCTCAAACTCTTGGAGTTGACTATGATGAGACCTTCTCACCAGTTGCTAAAATAAAGTCTATTAGGGTAATGCTTGCAATAGCTGCGTTTCATGATTATGAAATCTGGCAGATGGATGTGAAAACCGCTTTCCTTAATGGGAAGTTGGCTGAGGATGTGTACATGAATCAGCCAGAGGGTTTTGTCAATGCGAAGCATCCAAATAGAGTGTGCAAGCTTGAGAAATCCATTTATGGATTGAAACAAGCGTCTCGCAGGTGGAGTCTTTGTTTTGATGAAAAGGTCAAAGAGTTTAGTTTTCGAGGAACCAAAAATGAGTCATGTGTATATGTCAAACCCAGTGGGAGTATAGTGAGCTTCCTCGTATTGTATGTCAATGACATACTGCTCATAGGAAAAGACGTCCCAACGTTGCAGGAGGTCATGTCCTGGCTTAGGAAGTGTTTCGCTATGAAGGACCTCGGATAGGCCGCTTATATTCTGGGGATAAGGATAGTGAGAAACAGGGAAAAGGGATTGATAGGAATCATTCAGGATACGTACTTGGTTAAGGTACTAAAGCATTCTAGTATGGAAAATTCAAAGAAAGGGAGTTGCCAATCCAAAGAAATACCAAGTTGAGTAAGACTCAATGCCCGAGTACAGAGGTAGAAATAGATGATATGAGTAGAGTACCTTACACTTCCACAGTTGGCCCGATCATGTATGCTATGACTTGTACTCACCCTGATGTGGCATTCGTCTTGAGCATGGTCAACATATATCAAGGGAACCTTGGTAGAGCTCATTGGATTGCAGTTAAGAATATTCTTAAGTACCTGTGAAGGACCAAGGAATGGTTTCTAGTCCTCGGTGGGAGTGATGACTTAACAGTACGAGGGTACAGTGACTAGTGTTCAGACAGATTGGGATAATTACCGATCACAGTCGGGCTGGGTCTTTACCCTAAATGGAGGAGCAATGACTCGGAAAAGTTCCAAGCAGGAGACCGTAGCTGATTCAACGTGTGAATCATAGTACATTGCGGCAAGTGAAGCGTCAAAGGAGGCTATATGGTTGAAGAAATTCATTAGAGACCTTGGAGTTATGCTATCCATAAAGGAGCCAATGTAAATTTTCTGTGATAATGAAGGAGCAGTTGCTTTAACCAAGGAACCACGAGATCATGGTTGATCCCGACATATCGACAGAAAATACCACTTTATTAGACATCGGGTAGAAGAGGTACTCCTCGTTGTTAAGAGGGTATCGTCAGAAGAAAACCCAACAGATCCCCTTACGAAGGGACTGAGTAGGGTCAAGCACTTGCAGCACGCTAGGAGCATTGGGTTGAAGGATGATATAAGTTTAGATTAGATAGATAAGAAACGTGTAATAGATAATTTGTACTTAACATTTGATGAATAAATAAAGTTGTGTTATTTGTGAGTAAATCTACTATCTTGTGTTGGTTATTTATCTATTGTGTCAATTTTGCATGTTTTCACTTCCTGGATAATAAGATTATTCTAACAGTCCACAGTCGTTCATATTTTGGAAGTAGAAATGAATGAAGACTTTCATGAATTTGTTTGTAGATTGTTTAAAAGGTTTTGGATATAGCAAATGTTTGCTACAAAGTTAATGAGTGGTTATGAATATGATTTGAGCATTGGAATTAACCTGCATTTGCTAGTATCACTTCATGGTGTTTTACCTCAAGTGATCGGAAAGCAATAATATCATATAGTCTTAAAACTTGGAGATATGGATATTGTTTGCGGGTTGGTTATGCGTTGATGATGTGTAAATGCATTAGTAACTTGATGTTATAAAACACATTGTTGTGCATGATTTAATTGGTAAATAATAGATGCACATGAGTCGAAGTTAACCTGTTCCTTTTATTATATGAGAATAAAGGTGATCTCTTGGCTACTAGATGATTTGGTTTGCCTTATGTGTCGGGCCCGGTCAGAATGAAGTTGATGTGTTCAACTAAATTCTATGTCGAACAAATCAGAGATCGAGGAACAAATGTTGAACAATAATAATTGTCAGCATGATATCTTGAACAGAAGATTATACGATTCGTTATCTGAAGGACGAGTTACTGATCAGAGTTAACAGCGACGTGTAAGAGCTACGATTGCTAATCGGATCTTGAAGTCATATGTGAGATATGTTGGGTTTTGAGCATTCTAGCACTACTATGGTCTGCATGTGACCCTAAATACCTTGGATTTACGTTTTCTCTATTATACATGCAAATATCAATTTTCCAAGGTATTGTTCTATCTAACATAAAATAAAGTACACATAATATAAATTCTAGTAGAATGACATACCTCTTTGTTGGTGCTTGATTCCATGTAGCTTGAGAGACTAGTGCCCCAAGTGTGACACTTCAAATGGTTCACACAACATCAAATGCATTTGGAATAACTTAGAGAGAAATTAGAACACTTGAAAAATCGGTTTGCGCTCACTTCTTCAGTTAGTGTCCGATTTTTGCACAAAATAAGATGCTTATATAGTTGTTACAATTAGGGTAAAGCCTAATTGTCATGGCTTTCCATTTCCTTAGATCCATGGGTTCAAATACCCCATGGAGCATCCATGGAGCATCCTATGGGTTTTAGCCCAACTTGATAATCCATGGAGCAATAGCCCACTATATAAGTATGGATTATTTACACCATCATCCTATATATTTAATTAGTCTTCTTTTTATCACTTAATGAATTCTAAATTAATTCTTGATCAATACTAATTAAATAATCTTATTAATATATTAGAACTTATAATTTTATAATAAACCTTAAGTGTTATTTCTCTCATTTTAGTCTATCCAAATGCATGATGCCATGCAACCCAAATGGACCATGTCGGGTCGGGTCAAAGATATACCAATTATAGTTATGGACTTAGACACTAATCCAATAGTCTCCCACTTGGATAAGTCTAAAACTATTATTGCAAGTACGACTTCATAACCTGACTAGCAATTGTAGCTCTCAAAAGCCGCTGTCGAACTTTGAACAAATCAATGATGCATCCATTAGATAAGTGATCATATATTCCTCCATTTTAGATATCATATGGAATGAGACATGGATAATAATCATTCTCTCTGTCCATTTGTTGCTTCCCGATTTCTGATTTATGATGACTGACTAATTGAACAAATCAAATCAGTCCAGGCCCGGCTGAGCACTTACGTTTTGACATCACTAAATCATCGAGGGACCCACAGATATTGCTTTTATCCCTTTGAGGGTAAAAGTAATGGATAAAATTCGACTCATATTCTTGTACTGACTACTTGTTGAATCATACATAAAGGCACGTTTTATAACATCGAGTTACCAATGCGTTTTCATGCAATCAATGTAAAACCAACTCGTAGTCAACAACTCATATCTCTAGGTTTGAAGAATATAAGATATTATCATCTTACGATTCACTCGTGATAAAATCCATGAAGTGAATCCAAATGAGTGTGGGTTGAATCCAATACTCAGGCCTTATGAGTACCCATGAATGTTGCAGCAACCATTGCTATGTCTAATGCACATTAGACAAATCATACAAGCCAAATTCATGACAGTCTTGATTCATATCTACTTCCAACATATGACCGACTGTGGATGGTTTGAACAACTTAGTCATTTGGGAAGAATGACCTAGTTATCCTGGAAGTCAAAACATGCAAAGTGAAACACAAAAATAATACTAATCCTTTATGGCCCCAACACTTTGAGTGTAAATAAAAACACCTTTTATCTAAGCACCATATTGATGACTCATTATTCATGTTTCGATTAATCAACTTAATACTTGAATTGAAACAATAGTCATGCCATGCTCCAAACATACACCCTACGTTTGTCGAAGAGATAGTTATGCCATACTCCAAGTATGCACACTATGTTTACATGTGGTCCTCTCTTTGTGAAACAGATCGATTGACAACATTTCAATGATGCTCATTTGACAATCCCAAATCCTTTACAATAAATGTAAGAACACCAAATTCTTGTCATTTACCATAATCTTGTTAGATTCTAAACATATATGCAATGATCCTCTTGTAATGAATATGCACACAAGTCACGAAGACTTGGCAACTGTCACACCCCAAAACCGGAACGGCGGAAATGTTATGGGGCGGAGGACGTCATGTAAAGTATCACAACACAATATAATAGTAAACAAGTAAACAACATCATCCATTGCATTAAATATATAATTTTAATACAAGTGTGTTCTGTACAGTAATAGACACCAAAAAATATGAATCAAAATATAAGATGAGTATTGTACGCGCTCCATCTTCTCAAAAGCTGGCATCGGTACCTGTCTATTGATGACCTAATAATACATGTTATTTTCAAAGAGTTTATTAGCATTAAAGCTAGTAAGTTCATAAGTATTTAGTGTCTATGATTGTATCAAAATGTTTGAAATAGTGTTTTAAGTACAAATTTGTAAATGTTTGTAGTAAATGTATGAATATGTTTGCAAGTGTTTATAAAAGTTTGTAACTCTTAGAAAATCCTATAGTATTTTCTACTAAATGTAGCCTTCTACCAAGACACGACTATTTTGTATGTTTGTTTCTTGTAAAAGTGTATAATTTTTCCCAAGTGTAACTATCAAAATATAGTTTGTACATTTATGTTTAAGTGAGGCAATCACCAACTAAATGTAAAGGGGTAAATTAATGTAGTACTGTAGTGTTGTATTATAGGGACTACTAATGTACTAACTACCACAACCAGATTATATTAAGGTATTATGTGATAAATTGTACCATACTATCGACTGGTAAACACGACAAAGTAAGTTGTAAAAAGGTATGACGTTTGGCACCCGAAGACCTGTTGGTCCTACTATAGCTAGCAGCAAGGTGTAGGATAGTGAATCCATTACAGATCTATACGCAAACTCACGTTCTCCCTCCAGGAGATTCTGGTTACAACTCGGGCCATGACAATGAAGGCATGCACCGATACAGTGGATCACATTTAAGTTATTGTATATTCGTATATGTAATGAATGTACTTTGTGTAATGAATGTATTGTTTCTCGTTATAATATAGTTGTATATGTTCTCATAGTAGTAAGTAATGACTCATGAATGAACTGACTCCTGTATGCTTCATTGGACTAGAAGTAGTAAGTAATATAACTCTAAACTATACCTATTATAGTTTATTAGTAGGCTTGTTTGTATGATTGAATGTACTGAACTGAAATAAAAGTCTTTATATCAATACATATATACATAATATATAACTAAGGATTCAATGACACTCGGACAAACAATCGGGTACTTTAAGACCACAACCAAACAAGGACAGGAAGTAAAGTGGGTTATCAGTTCTAAGTCCTTCAAGCCTTATTTATATAACTATATATGTGGTAGACATGGTTTTAACAATATATAAGTTTAAAAACTGAAAAGAAAGTTTTAGTATAAAAAAGTGTATTTGATAAGGAGTTTAACATGTAAAATAGTTTGATAAACAGTTTAAAGTTATTTGTTTGGTAAAACAGTTTAAATTCATTAGTTTGGTAAAACAGTTTAAAGTCATTTGTTTGGTAAAACAGTTTAAAGTATGGAAAATTCATTAGTATGCTAGTTATTAATCACATGTGATTGATCTAATAACTAACATGGTTCAACTTGTATCCCCCCATCAAATCATTTAAAAACATTTAAAAGGTTAATTAAGGGGTATGAACTAACCTGTAGTGAGTGATGTGACGGTAGTATCAGTTTAGGAGGTTGAGTTTCAATTGTCCACTTTAGCACAAACGGATCCTATTAACCATATAATGACATATATATGCGCAATTAGAGTTTGAAACAACTAATTATTGAATTGGGACCACCTTAGGGACTAGTAAACACTCCATATAGGGACTAGTAAACACTCCATATGTGGGAGTGTTTGGCCCGGTTTTGATTGATGTGCATCGTATTATCTCATTTCTAGGTTCCTACCTTAATTGTACTAGGTTTAGAACACTCAAATCGACCTCAAACAGTGTTAAAAACTACCAAAACAAGTCTAACTTTGGTTAAATTGATCAATTGCACAAGGTGGGAATTTCGGGTTGTCACATCATCCTCCCGTTAGAGGGAATTTCGTCTCGAAATTAGAGTTTAAGCAAATAAGTAGTTACAAATAACTAGTCGAAAAGATGAGGATATCTCAGATTCATTTGATCCTCGCGCTCCCATGTGAATTCCGGTCCTCGCTTGGCGTTCCAGCGAACCTTCACTATCGGGATGCGTCTTTGCTTCGTCTGCTTGACCTCATGATCCACGATCTCTATGGGTTCTTCCACGAAGTTGAGGCTCTCGTTGATCTCGATCTCGTCGAGTGGGATTACAAGAGTTTCGTCGGACAGACACTTTTTCAAGTTCGAAACGTGGGAAGTAGGATGTACGTTACTGAGTTCACGCGGTAGATTGATTTAGTCAGCTATAGGGTCGATTCTAGTGAGAATATCGAAAGGCCCTATGTATCTTTGATTGAGCTTCCCACGCTTTCCGAAGTGTATCAAGCCCTTCCAGGGTGAGACTTTTAAAAGAACGCGGTCTCCCACCTGGAATTCCAAAGGTTTCCTTCGCGTGTCTGCGTAGCTTTTCTGTCGGTCTCTAGAGGCCTTCAATCGTTCACGAATCTGAACGATCTTCTCTGTCGTTTCCCAAATGATTTCCGGACCTGGGAGAGTGCTGTCAGGAACTTGTCCTCTAGCTAACTGGGTGTCACCCACTTCATCCGAGCACAGAGGGGATCTGCATTTCCGACCATAAAGGGCTTCAAATGGAGCAGCCTTGATGCTCGTGTGATAACTGTTATTGTCGGAAAATTCGACTAGGGGTAAATGAGTATCCCATACCTTCCCAAAGTCGATCACACGGGCTCTAAACATATCTTTCAGTGTTTAGATGGTTCTCTCACTTTTTCCGTCGGTCTGTGGATGATAGGTTGTACTCATGTCTAGCCTCGTTCCAAGGGAGCTTTGTAGCGACCGCCAGAACCTCGAAGTGAACCTACTATCTCTATCAGAGATAATGGATAGAGGAACACCATGCAGTCTTACGATTTCCCTAATGTATGTTCTCGTAAGCTTCTCTATCTTGTCAGTTTCTTTGATAGGCAGGAAGTGTAAAGACTTGGTCAATCTATCGACGATGACCCATATGGTATCCAGTCCACCCATTGTCTTGGGCAACTTGGTTATGAAATCCATAGTGTTCCACTCCCAATTCCATTCTGGTATCTCTGGTTGTTGTAGTAAACCTGATGGTTTCTCGTATTTGACCTTAACCTTTGCGCAAGTAAGGCATTTACTCACGAAGGTAGCAATTTCTGCTTTCTTGTTAGGCCACCAGTATAACTTTTTAAGATCCAGACACATCTTATCTGAACCTGGGTGGACGGAATACCGAGTGTTGTGCGCCTCGGTCATGACCAAGTCTCGGAAGCCACCGTGTTTCGGTGTCCATATTCGGTCCATGAAATATAAGGCTCCACCAACCTTTACTTCCAAATTCTTCTCCATCCCTCACAGGGATTCACCTGCCACATTTCCGGGTTTCAAGGCTTCAAGTTGAGCCTCTTTGATTTGTGTGGACAGATGAGAATGGATAGTCATAGTCATTGATTTGACTCTTCGACCAGAATCTTCCTTCCGACTTAGGGCGTCTGCTACTACATTGGCTTTACCCGGATGATAACGAATTTCGCATTCATAGTTATTGAGTAGCTCGACCCACCGTCGTTGCCTCATATTGAGTTCCTTCTGGTTGAAGATATGTTGTAGGCTTTTGTGATCTGTAAATATCATACTTTTTGTACCATATAGGTAATGTCTCCAGATCTTCAGAGCAAACACAACTGCTCCTAGCTTAAGATCGTGAGTGGTGTAGTTTCCTTCATGTGTCTTCAACTGTCTAGAGGCATAGGCGATGACCTTACCTCGTTGCATCAGAACACATCCGAGCCCTTGGTTTTACGCATTGCAGTAGACTACGAAGTCTTCTATTCCTTGGAGAAGGGATAGTATCGGTGTGGTGCACAAGGCTCGTTTCAAAATTTGGAAAGCCTTCTCTTGTTTCTCTTCCCAGTCAAAGGCCACACCGTTTTGGGTCAGTGTTGTAAAAGGCTTCGCGATTCGAGAGAAGTTCTGTATGAATAGTCGGTAGTACCCAACGAGGCCTAGAAATTGATGAATTTTGGTAGGCATCTTCGGTGCTGACCAATTCTCGATGGCCTTAATTTTGGATGGGTCAACGTGGATTCCCTCTTCGCTAACCACGTGTCCTAAGAATTCGACTCTTCGGATCCACAATTTTCATTTTGAGAACTTCGTGTAGCGCTTCTCTGTTCGCAGGGTTCCTAGGACTTGCCGCAGATGATCATTATGTTCCTCCTCACTTCTAGAATATATGAGCATGTCATCGATGAAGACGATGACAAACTGATCCAAGTAAGGACGACATACTCGATTCATTAGATCCATAAATACTGCGGGCGCATTCGTCAATCCTAATGGCATCACTACGAACTCGTAGTGTCCTTAACAAGTTCGGAAGGCTGTCTTCGGGACATCCTCCTCTAACACTCGCAACTGGTGATACTCAGATCTCAGATGAATCTTCGGAAAGTAATTTTCCTCTTGCAGTTGGTCGAACAAATCGTCTATGTGAGGCAGAGGGTAACGATTTTTAACCGTTAGCTTATTGAGCTCCCTGTAGTCGATACACATACAGAACGATCCGTCTTTCTTCTTTACAAACAAGACCAGTGATCCCCATGGTGTGAAGCTTGGTCTAATAAGGACCTTGTTGAGCAGTTCATTAAGTTGATCGGACAGTTCCTGCATCACAGCTGGTGCTAGACGATAGGGCGATTTGGCTATTGGGTTAGCTCCTAGGACTAAGTCGATCCGGAACTCGACATGTCGTTGCAGAGGTAAACCTGGTAGTTCTTCTGGAAAGATGTCGGGAAAGTCGTATACTTCTGGGATCTTCTTCAGGTCTTTGGTATCTTGGCTCGTATCAACAACGTGTGCAAGGAATGCACGATATTCCTTACGAAGGTAATTTTGAGCTTCAATACTTGAGATGATGCTAAGGCTTGTGTCGGGTTTGTTGCTATAGATTACGAGAGTTTCATTAGATGGAAGATTAAGACGTACGATCTTTTCGAAACACATAATGTCGGCACGATGAAGACTCAACCAATCCATGCGATGATAACGTCGAAGTTCTTAATTAAAACCGGCATGAGGTCGATCGAAAATGAATGGCTATCTAGAGTTAGAGTACATCCTATGTATATACCACTAGTGCTCTCAGTTTTCCTATTAGCCATTTCTATAGTGATGGTTCTTTAAGTGCACGTGGTTGTTGTTTAAGTAAAGGTGCAAATTTCTAGTTTACGAAGCTCCTTTCCGCTCCAATGTCAAATAATATGCACGCATAAGAGTTTTAAAGGAGAAACGTACCGGTCACCACCGTAGGGTCAGCAACTGCTTCCCCGTGGCCTATAGCCAAAACCCTTCCTGCTCCCCCCGCATTTCCTGCTTTGGGGCAGTCCCTTTTGTAGTCTCCCACCTCGCCACATCCATAGAAAGCCTGGCCCACACCAGCGCCAGGAACTGGGGTGATCAGCCTTGCCGAAGATTTGCAGAAACGGACAGTGTGTCCTTTCTTGTTGCAATTAGAGAACTGCAGTTCCTGACAGGGGCCATTGTGGTGGAAGTTACATTTGTCGCACTTAGGCAAACTTCCAGCGGATTACTTCACCGGAGCAGCAGCGGCGGGTGCTATCGCGACATGAATCGCCACAATCTGCTATTTTTTGGCAGCTTTCTGTTTCTTCTTGTCATCCTAGATTTTCCGATTGTTGTCAGTAGGTTTGAAGGGTTCTGAGATGGCCAAGGTTGTTGGTTATGATGGGGATTGGACTCCGTGATCAATGAGTCGATGTGCCAGTCGCTTGGCACTATCGAAGGTAGTAGGGTTTGAAGATAGCACATTTCCCTGATAAGGAGGCACCATACCCCAGATATACCTCTCGATTTTCTTTCCCTCGGTGGGAACCATGTTGGGACAGAAGGCCACCAGTTCGATGAACCTGGCGGTGTAGGCGACTATATTGGAGCCCTTCATTTTTAATCCCCATAGTTCCTATTCCAACTTCTGGATCTCACCCCTCGGGCAGTATTCCACCATCATGAGGTCTTTGAAATTTTCCCAGCCCATGTCATTGGCCACTACAAGAGTTAGTGACTTGACATGGCTATTCCACCATGTCAGGGCTTTTTCCTCAAATGTGTAAGAGGAAAATTTGACTTTGCTCGCTGCAGGGCAGGAGCAAATCTTGAAGATCGACTCCGTCTTTTCGAACCATTACGAGAGGGCAATGACTCCGCTAGTCCCTTTAAAGGGCTTTGGTTTGCAGTTTGTGAAATCTTTGTAGGAGCACTCTCACGAGCGCACATGGATTTCACCATGAGTAGAATGAACCGGCATTCCACCTCCGCTGGCACTGGTGGAGTGATACTGAGCCATGGCTGTTGCCACAGCCGCAGCTACTGCACCATTCAGGGCTGCTGTATCGATTACCGGAGGAAGAGGCGGTGATGGTGGAGGATTATGTCTTGTTGATTTGCGAGGAGGCATCTTTCAGCTATAGGTTTACAAAGATGAACACAATAGTAAGAATCAATTGTAAGCAGAGTGAGAGTGACTCATGGACTAAATCGCCATAGTCCAACAATTGAATGAGAGTATGTTTTGAAATAGTAGCTTAGTAAGAGAGTAGGAAAAACACAAAAGTACAGATTTTTCCATCTGATTAGATAACTGTCAATATTACTGGTATTATTGATGTAACAAGTTCAGGAAAAATTGACCTAACAGTAGGCCTTACATCATACCATAAGGGGAAAAAGGTTGACAGTTCTTAGAAGTCTAGTTAAAGTACCAGAAAGATAGGAATATTTTACAAACAAGTGCTACTTAGAGTACGATTAGGGAAAGCTATTCCTAAAACCAAAAGCAAAGATGTACTAGACATCTTCTACCGGCGACGGGAATTCCTGGGGAGAATCCACATATCCGCCAGTTGACGAACCATCTCCTGGAGATGTTGTTCATGAGCCCTCTAAAGAACTGAAAGTTTTATGACTTCGGCTTGGGATGCGGTTAATTGTTGCCGCAGTGCGTCATTGGCTCTCCTCGTCCCTTCGACTGCATCTTCCAGACGTCGAATGCGGACGGTGTTAGCGCCTGAGTTGGCATCAATTTCCATGACCCGGTCGATGGCTGCTCGAACTTGTTCGACGTTACGAGCAATTCTGCGCGCCTTGACAGGTAGAGCTCGATCCGCAGAGCCACCTTCGCTAAGGTCGTAAAAGCTTCGGTCCCCATAGAAAGGTAAGGTTTAACCCTGCTCGTCGCTCCAGCAATTCAAGTTAGTTACCCACAAGGGTTTGGACCTGGAAAAGTTGGTCGGGGGTTGTTGTTTGGGGCTTGACCTACTTGGGGTAGGTTGTTGACTTCAGGCTCAGAGTCAAAACTATCATAAAATCCTTCAGCATGGTGATCATGCAAAGGGATTGGGTTATCATCTTCAGGTTCTTCCTCCAGCCATCCTGCATTACCTTTGTTTAGAAAGTAAGGGTCGCCATGATGGAATCCAACCATGATATCTACGCGAGAAAAGGGGTATAAGAATCTTATAACAATAGACGTAATACATAATAATTATAAGATGAACCTTATTAATTATGTCAATACTTGTGTAGTGTATACCAGTTATATGAAATCAAAGCAGGATAGACCTTCGAATAAGTGGCCCTAACTCCAAATCCACAACCAAACAAGGACAGGAAGTAAATCAAAGGTCAAAGATTCTGAGTCTATAATACCTAAATATCATATAACCTTAGTGTATCCACTTAATGACTATTGACATACTTGATAGAGACCTTTTTAGTTCTCAGATATGTAATTATAGTAACACAAAATACTCCTTTATTATTTTCAGATTTATGTTATATTCTAATGTTTTCATTGTGGTAGTTAATCACAACCATTCTTGGGCATGTGCTAATCACTCCTCGGACCAACATAGTTGATCATGCTATGCCACTCCCAGGACTGACCATACATCCCCGTGCTTACTTGTGATATTCAACAATAGTAATAATTTTGTTCTTGTCATTGTGACAATGATTTTAGTATGAATGCAGGTATGTATACTTAGTTAAATATTTTATTATTTAATAGTATAAACTCTTGGCCAGAGTATTTTAATCCCATTGTGTTTATAGTTAGTATATCTTTTATGGGTTGATATACTATATTCACTATAAACGATGCTCTGATACCAATCTGTCACACCCCAAAATTTGAACGGAAGAAACATTCTGGGGCGGAGGACGTCATGTAAAGTATCACAACACAGTATAATAGTAAACAAGTAAACACCATCATCCGTTGCGTTAAATATATAATTTTAAATCAAGTGTGTTCTGTATAGTAATAGACACCCAAAAATGTGAATCAAAATATAAGATGAGTCTTCTACACGCTCAATCATCTCAAAAGTTGGCATCGGAACATGTCTACTGATGACCTGAGAATACAAGTTATTTTGAAAGAGTTTATCAGCATTAAAGCTGTTGAGTTCATAAGTATTTAGTGTCTATGATTGAATCAAAATGTTTGAAACAGTATTTGATGTACGAATTTGTAAACGTTTGTAGTAAAAGTATGAATATGTTTGCAAGTCTTTGTAAAAGTTTCAAACTCTTAGAAAATCCTATAGTATTTTCTACTAAAAGTAGCCTTCTACCAAGACACGACTGTTTTGTATGTTTGTTTCTTGTAAAAGTGTATAATTTTTCCCAAGTGTAACTATCAAAATATAGTTTGTACATTTATGTTTAAGTGAGGCAATCACCCATTAAATGTGAAGGGGTAAATTAATATAGTACTGTAGTGTTGTATTATAGGGACTACTGCTGTACTAACTACCTTAACCGGATTATATTAAGGTATTATGTGACAAATTGTACCATACTATCGACTGGGAAACACGACAAAGAAAGTCGTAAAAAGGTATGACGTTTGGCACCCGAAGACCTGTCGGTCCCACTGTAGCTAGCAGCAAGGTGTAGGATAGTCAATCCAGTATAGATCAATACGCAAACTCACGTTCTCCCTCCAGGAGATTCTAGTTACAACTCGGGCCATGACAATGAAGGCATGCTCCGATACAGTGGAGCACATTTAAGTTATTGTATTTTCGTGTATGTAATGAATGTACTTTGTGTAATGAATGTATTGTTTCTCGTTATAGTATAGTTGTATATGTTCTCATAGTAGTAAGTAATGACTAATGAATGAACTGGCTCCTGTATGCTTCATTGAACTAGAAGTAGTAAGTAGTATAACTCTAAACTATACCTATTATAGTTTATTAGTAGTCTTGTTTGTATGATTGAATGAACTGAACTGAAATAAAAGTCTTTATATCTGTACATATATAGATAATATATAAATAAGGATTTAACAACACTCGGATAAAAAACCGGGTACTTTAAGTCCACAACCAAACAAGGACAGGAAGTAAAGTTGGTTATCACCTCTAAGTCCTTCAAGCCTTATTTATATAACTATATATGTAGTAGACATGGTTTTAACAATATATAAATTTAAAAACTGAAAAGAAAGGTTTAGTATAAAAAAGTGTATTTGATAAGGAGTTTAACATGTAAAATAGTTTGATAAACAATTTAAAGTCATGTGTTTGGTAAAACAGTTTAAAGTCATTTGTTTAGTAAAACAGTTTAAAGTCATTTGTTTGGTAAAACAGTTTAAAGTATGGAAAATTCATTAGTATGCTAGTTATTAATCACATGTGATTGATCTAATAACTAACATGGTTCAACTTTTATCCCCCCATAAAAGCATTTAAAATTATTTAAAAGGTTAATTAAGGGGTATGAACTCACTTGTGGTGAGTGATGTGATGGTAGTATCAGTTGTAGTATCAGTTTAGGAGGTTGAGTGTCAATTGCGGACTTGAGCACAAACGGATCCTATTAACCATATTACGACATATATGTGTGCAATTAGAATTTTAAACAACTAATTTTTGAATTGGAACCACCTTAGGGACTAGTAAACACTTATCATGAAGTGTTACAACCATATAAGATTGTATAAGAGCGGTATATGACTATACAAGGGAGTGTATGGTCAAAATGCACAACAAATGTGTGTGTGCGGCCAAGGTGTGCAGCCAGGAGGTGTGTACGACCGCACACTCCTTATGGAATGTGTCAAAATGTGATTTTTAGCTACAAGGGACATCTAGGAATGTTTCATTCTTCATGCCTTAGCCTTAAGTGAAGTTTGTTGCCATTTCGGGACCTAAAAAGGGTGTGTACGGCTGTACTAGGTGTGTGCAGCCACACACAATTGAAGATCATGATAAATGACGTTTTTCAGGTATATCTTCAAGTGTTCTTGGCCTAAAATAAGTTATTACAAGTATATACGTGTCATAGAGGCTAGAAAAGAGTGATTTAGGGTCCAAAACTTAGTGTGTGTTCTTGGTGTTCTTGGAGATCTAACACCAAAAACGAGTTTTCATGGATCAAAGTAGGGAAGAAGACTAGATAATTTCAAGCATCAACTAATCAAAGGAAGTGTTACTTAGTTTTATGAAGGCCAAGATGGAAATGTGGATGATACTTGAGAGAATCTCGAGTTCTAGCCTTGAAGGAGTGGAAAAGTGATAAAAATTGGCTAAGTGTTCAATTTATATGAAGGAGTGTGGCTGAAATGTGTGTGTGGCCGCACACTCCATATGTTGGAGTGTTTGGCCCAATTTTGATTAATATGTATCGTATTATCTCATTTCTAGGTTCCTACCTTAATTGTACTAGGTTTAGAACACTGAAATCGACCCCAAACACTGTTAAAAACTAACAAAAACCAGTCTAACTTTGATTAAATTGATCAATTGCACAAGGTGGGAATTTAAGGTTGTCACAGCAACAGACGTTACAAAGTTTTTCCAATCGAAAGCAATTCCATGGAAATGAAGTCTCAAATTCAAAGTACATTCCTTTGAACATCCTTCTTTGCATGAAGTTCTTTAATCATACATAGATACAAAGAATAACTTCCACCTATGGAAACAATTTCACATTCCAATTTTGACCATCACTTTTGAACAAGAGTTGGCTCTTTTCAAAATATTTCAATATGGTCCTTACTCTATACTTATAATTGTCCTTGAGCAACCAATCTTTGGTAAACCTGAGATTGTCCTCGTGAATTTGCTTAATCATTTTAGTCATGTCCAGTTGTATTCCTTTTTCCCTCTTAATGCCCTAGGCATTTGGAAAATTTAGACCGGATTATAGCACATGTAATCAAACCTATACCCGAAACATATAGGACACGATTCAGGCTATAAAATTCTTTATTTGCCATATTCTCACAATTTGAACTATGAAGAGGTATGCCGTAATCATAATCGAATTTTGAGAATGCAACATATATAGAATTTCCTTATGTTGAACCGTTCCAACATAACATTCTTATATATCCTTGACTAAAGTAGATTAACATGTCAATCTATGCTTGTACAATTGGAATAAAGTATAAAAACCCTCTCCCTTAATTATAGCAAAACAACTGTTTCAATGCGAATTGAAACTTTTGTTTTCTATAATTAACATTGCTTACTTGCAATACTTAATATATAATAATCCTGCTCCCACTAGCATAATGATTATTATCTTACTAGCATAACACTTATGCTCCCACTAGCTTTGACATGTACCCAAAAATCAAATTGACTTCTAGAAATCAATACTTTATTGACTTTCTTACCAAAGTTCAGATTTTTGGTACGAAATTGATTTGATATGACTTTATCAAAATCATACACCTTTCCTTAGATAGCTCACATGTGTGTCTAAACAATTATGAAGAGGGATACCGTAATCATAATGTTTAGACCTTTTTTTCCTTCTCACAATTTCTATCTACTCAAAATCTACTTAGTAAGAGAGTTTCTTACCATCATTTTCATGAATCGAAGAGAAATATTATGACAATTAGATTTTATGGTGTAAGGGTTCCTATCCATGTGAATTTTTCATAACCATAATCACAAGACAAGGTTAGTGACAAATCCAAACTCATATGGGCTGAACTTCTTCAATCTTAATTTCTTGCCAACTGGTAGCACAATGCCCACCATTGGTTCCGATTTGTTATGAAAACAATTGAGAAATCATAGAACTCACAGATCTTTTAATACTCCTACTGTCCTCTTGACATATAAGATTCTCTTGTCAAGAACCATTCTTCGGCAAAACAAATATTCAAGAGTTAGTATGGATTCTTATCAAGTTAAACACTTCACACAATTGGTCTAAGTTGGTCTTTGTTTTATCCAAAACATTACAACTGACCAATTGCAAATGTACAAGAACAGGAAACATCTTACTCTATATTTGACAAGTGTTATGAACTTTCTAAAGATTAAGTCACTCAAGGCTCAATCTTGGAGTATGACTCTAAGATTTGATTTTGGAATGAAGTATGATTTATCTTTTGATTAAACCATTTCCACAATTCACGATTCCTCTCATTAGCCAACAAATGCACTAAGGTGTCCTTAGAGGATCAATTGTGATATGGTTCCATAATCACTAAGATAATCATAAAACAAGATACATAAGTACTCTCCCATCTCCTCAGATTGGAGAAACTTTTATCTTTCTGCCTTATTTGATTCTCCGTATTCATTCTGCCATACATTGAAACTTTTCTAGTGTTTCGGAATTACACTTAAACTTGTAAACATAATCATATTTACTAGACATTAGTAAATCATAATGAATAATCTAATCAACCACTGTGGTGGACCTGACTAGTGCACAACCTAATGTACCCGACCCTTTTGTCCTTCTCTTGACTCACATGTAAATGTGAACAAGGAATTAGTCTTAATTTACCAAAGATGAAAATTCTCATTCATCACACAATACAACTTGGATGATTCCAAGTTTCTATCCAACTGAAACTTGGGTGATGAGAATCTTTCCTTATTTGATAAATTATGACACTACCAAAAACAAAAGAATCAAATTTATTTTCCAATATTGCTTATCAATAGAAACATATAAGCAACAATTTTTCACAAATGCCTTTGTAAGGATACATAAAATAAATAAAATCAAAAGTTTTCATTTTTTTTAAAACTTGCGGAAAAACTTATCCTCACAATGCAAATTCATATGAAAACTTTGTTGTTATCTATTCCTAAGCAATATCTCATAACTCTTATGCAGTGGCTCAAAACTCTAGTCATCGAACCATGCGATCAGAATCAGCACACCTTTTCTTTAAGCTTCCTGTGATTCTTCAAAACATCAAAGTGTAATTACATCACATCATGTATTAAGAATCTCCAAAATAGACTTAATAGAGTTAGATAACGGACTTTACCTAAAGTAGAGTCAAACTTTTGACTTCACTATCCTTATGAGATTTCAGGTAAATTCGGTAGCTTCGCAACCAATTCCCCTCCTATTGGAAAAGGAAACATATGGACTCTTTGGAAATGCTATACGGGACTATCACAGACATAGCCTTTCTCTTTACCATTAGGTCAAACGACTTGACCATGGCCGATCCCTTTCAATTGGGAAGAGAAAGTTTTTCTAGACTTCCAATGTCACCAATGTCAATGTCCAAATAGGTTTGGAAAGTACATCTTCCAATCTAATTTGCTTTACCAATGCTCCAAATCATTGATCATTTAGCATCATCAAGCAAACATGTAAGATCATTAAGGGTCATATCATAGTCTGTTATCAGGAAGTGACTAAAGAACCCAGTCAATAGCCAACTTTCCTCAAGACTTTGACATCAGACTCTCCCGGCTTGTCAATATTTGGCTTAACCTCTAAGATGTAAGCACATATAGACTTTGATTGCCAATAGGGATTGAGCAACTTAGAACTATTCAAGTCCTTAAACTTGTGGGATAGGGAGAATTACTGAAGGAGGTGGAGGAAATTAATTATGATTACTAGTCACATTAGTGCTCAATAAAGGGATTAGTCTTTCACCTTGATTGCCTTTTGGGATATCATCTTCATTAGGAAGCTTGTTCCTAAAGATTTGGGAAGACCATAGTTGTCTAAACTAGACATTTATAAGGGAGAAATTCAAGTTAGTTGATTTAAAGTCTTTAATATAACACGCAATATGAAATATTAAGGCTAGGACCCAACAACCTATTTATAACCGGAAGAGGGATGCCGCAATCCGAGTTATAAAATAGTTGAAGGTAGGTAAACGGCGATTTACCAATTTCGACCATGAAAAACGAATATAATTAATTTTTAATTGGATATGAAACTCTTAGATCTTTTGAGACACATTGAACTTTCAATGGCAAGTTTGAATCTCGATTGTGCCCTCTAAAGTTTGTGACTGGGATGCCGAGGATCACAAACAAGGTGTGAATAACCATGCAAATTGACTTGGTACCCTTAACTTTGTCACCTAATCGATGTGTCGGTTAACCACACATGCTCCACCGATCTATAATAAAGTCAAGTTACCCTTTGCCACTCTTAGTAGTCCTTATTAGTGTGCCGGTTAACCACACACGCTCCACTAACGACTTGGTAAGGTACAAAGTGTAATTTCATAGGTTAGCACCTATTTCACATTTTCCTAAGTAACTAATATTGGGAATTTATAAGTGTTTATTAACTTAGTATTTATCATTATACTTTTAATGAAGGGAGAATTATCGTCCTTTCCTACCCGTTCGACTAACGACCCTCCACCAGTCAAGGAAGCGGTGGGTGAGAGTGGACACCCATTAAACAACCATTTTATAGGCAGTAACCTTATACCCTTCTTATAGACCGACTTCATGAATGAGGCCTACTAACGGTAAGATTGACTTTATCTTATACATATCTATATAATTAAAATTATAATAATAGTATAAGGGTGTAATTTAAACATTTAAAATACTTGGTGGTTTAATCTATTAATTAAACTATACTGTTAATTTAATTAAACTTAAACCATGTATTTATGGAATTATTAACTCTTTGAATTAAAAACTTTAATTAATTTAATGAAGTCCATAACGTTTGATTTTTAACCTTTTGAATTTCTAGCATTTGGAATTAAAGTGTACATGGGGGGTGATTTTACAAATTCCAAAACATGAGGGCAAGTTTTGAAACTATTCAAAACTTTTCATATTCATAACTTATGAGTTTAATGTACATTAAAACGAAGACTCTTCATTTTATGTAAATCCTTATTCTTTAATGACAACTTTTAAAGAAGTGATTCTTTAACATCCATAACTTGAGGACAAGTTATGGAGTCATAATACTATTTAATGAAAAGGACTCTTCACTTTTATGTAACCTATGACACTTTTATGAGTTTTAAGATTCATAAATATGAATTTTCATATAACTTGAAGACAAGTTACGAAAACATATTTTATGAACTAACTATATATTAATTTGGATTGAAACCAACTAAAACACATTTTTTTTTTCAGTAATCTAAACTAACTCATTAATTAAGGAAACATAAAACTCTTAGTAATCCATAATTTGAGTACAAGTTATGGAATCCGTACAATTTCATTGACATCAAGAATTATACTAACAAAGAATTTGCACATAATTCATGTGATCTACCAAAACTCATAAGTATGAACATTCATAATCAATATTTTTCAAGAATTACGTAAACACATATAAAACTTGAAACTTGATAATAGTCATTTTAAATGGGTTAACACAATCATTAACACTTTGAAAAATAGATTTTACAAGTCCGAAACAGTTTGGGATAATGATTCTAGCCCATTTCCAGCAACAAAATCCGGAAAACTGCCGAACACGCACCAACTCGTCGAGTGCATGATCCTACTCGACGAGTAGGATGAATTTGGTCATGGACTCATCGAGTCCTCCCCATGAAGTCGGAGAGTCCAGTCGAACAGTGAGCAATTTTTTGATTTTTCGATTAGTTGCATCAAGTATACAGAAAACAATCCTAGGCTCTGATACCACTGTTGGGTTTTGAGCATTCTAACACTCCTATGGTGTACATGCAACCCTAAATACCTTAGATCTAGGTTTTCTCAATTATACATGAAAATTTAAATTTTTCAAGGTATTGTTCTAACTAGCATAAAATAAAGTACACATAATATAAATTCTAGTAGAATGACATACCTCTTTGTTGGTGCTTGATTCCATGTAGCTTGAGAGCCTAGTGCCCCAAGGGTGACACCTCAAATGGTTTACACAACATCAAATGCATTTGGAATAACTTAGAGAGAAATTAGAACACTTGAAAATCGGTTTGCCTTCAGTTCTTCAGTTAGTGTCCGGTTTTTTCACAAAATAAGTTGCTTATATAGTTGTTACAATTAGGGTAAACCCTAATTGTCATGGCTTTCCATTTCCTTGGATCCATCGGTTCAAATACACTATGGAGCATCCATGGAGCATCCTATGGGTTTTAGCCCAACTTGATTATCCATGGAGCAATAGCTCACTATATAAGTATGGATGATTTACACAATCAACCCATATATTTAATTAGTTTTCTTTTGATCACTTAATTAATTCTTGATCAATAATAATTAAATAATCTTATTAATATATTAGAACTTATAATATATTAATAAACCTTAAGTGTTATTTCTCTCATTTTACTCTATCCAAATTCATGATGCCATGCAACCGAAATAGACCATGCCGGGTCGGGTCAAGTATATAACAATTATAGTTATGGACTTAGACACTAATCCAACAAGATATAGCTACTAGACTTATCCAAGGGGGAGACTGTTGGATTAGTGTCAAAGCCCGTAACTATATTTTGGATGTACTTGACCCGGTTATGCATGGTTCTTTTGGGTTGCCTTCACCAAAGCAACTTGACAAGGTTATTTAAGAAAGTGAGAGAAGATACTATGGTTTATTAATATATTATAAGAACAATATATTAAAGGAGAAATCATATTATTTGAATAATATTAGTCACAAATTATTTAGGAATTAATTTGGTGACTAAAAGAGATTAATTGAATAAAGGGGCATAAACTGTCAAATGTGTGATAGTTGAGTTTTGGGCTGGGAAACCTAATGCACTAAGGGGGACGAAATTATGATGGGGATCCATCATATTTTCGTCCAAAGGCCCTAATCTAGAAGGTTACATGGGCTGCTTGGTTACTAAGCTGTCCATTAGGGTTTAGACTAAAACCCTAGCAGCCTACACTATAAATAGAGGCCCTTGGATGCAATTTTCGGATGCTTGACTCCAAGAGAAACCCTAGGGCCGATTTTTAGTGTTCTTCCTTCTGTCTCTTATTATCCTTCTTGCTTGTGGTGTTTGTGAACCATTAGAGGAGTTACAGTTGTGACTCTAAGCTCAAGATCAAGAAGATTCAAAGGATTCCAAGCAAATTGAAAGATGTAAACACTTAGATCTGTTCTTATAATGTTAATTTCAAATTATACATGTTAGATCTAGGGTTGTAAGTCTTGGATTCATCGGATGTACAATAGAGAAACCTAGATCCAAGCATTAGGGTTTATATGAGCAGATAGGATTGTTCTTATGCATAAAATCCATCAGTGGTATCAGAGCCTTGATTGATTTCTATTGTATGTGATGTTATAACTGTTTATTTGCTGAAAAACGTTTTCTGGCCCTCTGTTCGAACTGACTCGGCGAGTCGAAGCGTCTGACAGTGGGATTTTCGGATTTTCTTTTTGTTTTGCTAAATGATAATTGACATATATGTTTTAAACTGATAAAATACAAATTTTATTGTTATTGAATGATTATCCTTACTAAAACAAAAGATAATTTCAAATCTTTTGAATAATAGTTTCTTTATATGATAAATATGGATTATTTAAATTATTTGGTAATTATCTTGTGACTAAAATTGGATTAGGTCAAATATAGATAATCATAATATTAATTGTTTGATTTATAATATTTGTTATTTGATCCCTTATGTTTTGAAAAGTTCAAAACTTTCCCTCAAGTTTTGAAATTTAAATTCTTTGATTAAAAGTTTAATTATTGAAAGTTTTAAATTTCAACCCTTAGATTTTTACAAGTTTAAAAATCAACCTTATACTTTATCTATTATAAGATTAATATATATATATATATATATATATATATATATATATATATATATATATATGTATAAGAATAAAGCTAATCTTATCGCTAGTAGGCCTCATTCACGAAGCCAGTCTATAAGGTGGGTGTAAGGCTGCAGCCTACAAAATGGCGCTTAATGGGTGTACACTCACACCCACCGCTTGCTTGACTGGTGGAGAGTTGTTAGCCGATCGGATAGGATAGGGCACTTAATACCTAATTATAAGTAAAATGAATATTACAAAGTAACTAACATATATATATGTATATATATATGTATGTATATATATATATATATATATGTATATATATATATATATGTATGTATAAGAATAAAGCTAGTCTTATCGCTAGTAGGCCTCACTCACGAAGCCGTTCTATAAGGTGGGTATAAGGTTGTTGCCTATAAAATGGCGCTTAATGGGTGTACACTCACACCCACCGCTTGCTTGACTGGTGGAGAGTCGTTAGCCGAACAGATCGGATAGGGCACTTAATACCTCAATATAATTATAATGAATATTACAAAGGAACTAACATGTTTTTACAAAATCCCAATCTTAGTTACTTTATGGTAAAATGTGAAAATGATGCTATTCCATGGAATTACACTTTGTACCCTTGTCAAACGTTAGTGGAGCGTGTGTGGTTAACCGGCACCGTAATTTGGGTTTGACATTGGTAGAAAAGGGTGGCTCGATGTTTGTCATAGATCAATGGAGCGTGTGTGGTTTACCAACACATTGATTAGGTGATAGAGACATTGAGTGCACCATGTTGATTCGCCTGGTTATTCATAACTTGTTTGCAATCCTCGACATCCCAGTCGCAAATTTGAAGGGTATATCGAGATTTAAACTTGCCATTGAAAAGTTCAATGAATCTCAAAGATCTAGAAGCTTTCAAAGACATTTAAAACTTAATCTCTTTTTCGTTTTTCATGGTGAGAATTAGTGAATCGTCATTCACTTACCTTCAAATTATTTACTTTTAGATTACAGCATCCCTTTCTAAGTTGTAAATAATGTTGTTGGGTCCTAGCCCTAATTTCTCATTTGGGTGTTTAATAAGGGACTCATTTCTAATCAAAATTTGTTCATTTCTTTTTCAGATGTCTGCTAACAACAACAACAACGCTTCTGGGTCATTCTCGCTGATGAACCTATGTCAAAAGGTGACATTTGATGGGTAAAATTTCAACGAATGGATGAGGTACATTCGCATGATCACTCGCTACGAGGACAAAGAATATGTCCTCGGTGAGAAGCTTGAGAAGATCATCCAAGATGTTGCTACTACTGAAGAGTTGGCCTCCTTTGAGGCCCACGAGCATGATGCTACAAAAGTTCATTGCATCATGCTGGCCACCATGAACCTCGAACTCCAAAAGTCCTATGAGGACATGTATCGGTGTGAAATGCATCAATATTTGCTGGACATGTACCACCAAAGCACGACGCAAGAGCGTTATGAGATCATTACTAATATGATCACCGCTAAGATGGGGAGTGGAGAATCCCTAACCTCTCATTTATAGAAAATGCAGAGCTATGTTGATCGTCTTCTCAAACTTAACGTTAAGTTTGATGAGGATTTGACTATCGACATAATCCTCCACTCCTTGCCTTCATGCTAGAACCAATTCAGAACGACCTACCACTTGAATAAGGAAGAGGTCTACTTGAGTAAGCTCCAAGGATTGCTGAGGAATGCTGAGAGCAACCTCAAAGACAATTTTTTTGCACCATCCCCTGCTGTGGCTGCTTCTGTGATGGCAATTGGCCAAGGGAAGGGAAAGAAGAGGAAGGCTCCCTTAAAGAGCCACCAAAAGGGAAAGTCCCGTGATGGTTCATCCTCTAGTGGGACCAAAGGAGGTGCTGCTAAACCCTCCTTCGACCCCAAGGAAGCAGAATGCTCTTATTGCCACGAGAAGGGCTACTGGAAACGAAGTTGTGCCAAGTATCTGCAAGACATAAAGGATAGGAAGATAAAGCCCACCTTTGCAGGTATGTATTCTAATAAATCTAACAACTCATCATTTTCTACTACATGTGTTCTTGATACATGGTGTGGCTTCCACATTTGTTCTGATTTTCAGGGCCTAAGAAGAAATAGGGAAGTGGAATATGGAAATATGAACTTAATTATGGGAAATAGAAGATCGTCGCCTGAGACCAAAGTCGGAGTTTATTCTTTAGTGTTGAGTAATGGGTTAGGAATAGATTTAAATAGTTGTTGCTATTCGCCAGATATGGCAAGAACATCATTTCATTTCATGGATTGTTTAGACAAGGTTTCAGATACTCATTTGATAATAGTAATGGTTCTATTAATGTTTATTTGATTGGTGGTTTTGATTTCAGTGCATTACCTTGTAATGGGATTTATAAATCTATGATGGTTGTTGATAATTTAGGAAATGATGTTGATTATTGATTCGTCTACTAGTCTAGATAAAGCATGCTTGTGGCATTGTTGCCTTGGCCATGTCAACAAGAAACGCATAGCCCAACTCCAAAAGGATGTAGTGCTGGAGTCATTCGACCTTAGGGACGATGACATGTGTGAATCTTGTTTACTTGGGAGGATGACCAAGTCACACTTCACTGGCACTTGTGATAGGAGTGAGGGTCTATTGGATCTCATACACACCGATGTGTGTGGTCCCTTTAGATCCACCACAAGGGATGCTTGCCGCTTCTACATGACTTTTACGGATGATTATAGCATATATGGATGTATCTACTTAATCAAGAAAATGTAAGAAACCTTTGAAAAGTTCAAAGAATTTAAGAATGAAGTGGAGAATCAGTTGGGCAGGAAAATCAAGATGCTTCGGTCAGACCGAGGATGAGAGTACCTAAGTCTTGGGTTTCACGACTATCTAAATGAATGTGGAATTGTTTCGCAATTGACGCCTCCAAGAACGCCACAATTGAATTGTATCGTTGAGAGACGTAATCAGACCTTGTTGGACATGGCTCGTTCTATGATGCATCAGGCTTCGTTACCAATAGCTTTCTAGGGGTATGCCTTAGAGACTGCCGCCCATATCCTTAACCTAGTTCCCACCAAGAAGGTTGCCAAAACACCTCACGAGATGTGGACAGGGAAAGCTCCCTCGTTGACACATATCAAGGTTTGGGGTTGCAAGGCTTTCGTAAGACGAGAGACTCACGACAAGCTCGAACCTCGTAGTGTGAAGTGTTATTTCATCGGAAATCCACAAAATTCTTTTGGCTATCTCTTCTATAGACCGAGTGATAATGTTATCTTTGTTGCTAGAAGAGGAGTTTTCCGAGAAAGGGAATTGATAAGCCAAGAGGACAGTGGGAGGCAAATTGATCTTGAAGAGATTCAAGAGCAAATGGATGAAGGAACCTCTAACACTGACACTCAAACCGAGGAGGAAACTACTGTTGAGCCCGTTGATGAGTCCTTACCTCTTAGACGTTCTAGTATGGTTAGTGTTCAACCCCAGTTTTATGGTTTTCATATTACTACTGAAGGGTATACATTTATTAGTGATGAAACACTGATAAATTTGGATGAACCTAGTAAGTACAAGGAAGCCAATGCAGGCCCGGAGTCTGCTAAATGGAAAGAGACTATGGACAGCAAGATTCAGTCCATGTACGACAACCAAGTTTGGAATTTGGTTGATAATGTATCGGGTCGTAAGACAGTCGGGTGCAAGTGGATCTTCAAGAAGATGACGAGCATGCATGGGAAAGCGCACACTTATAAATCACGATTGGTTGCGAAAGGCTTTGCTCAAACTCTTGGAGTTGACTATGATGAGACCTTCTCACCAGTTGCTAAAATAAAGTCTATTAGGGTAATGCTTGCAATAGCTGCGTTTCATGATTATGAAATCCGGTAGATGGACGTGAAAACCGCTTTCCTTAATGGGAAGTTGGCTGAGGATGTGTACATTAATCAGCCAGAGGGTTTTGTCGATGCGAAGCATCCAAATAGAGTGTGCAAGCTTGAGAAATCCATTTATAGATTGCAACAAGCGTCTCGCAGGTGGAATCTTTGTTTTGATGAAAAGGTCAAAGAGTTTGGTTTTCTACGTAGCGAAGATTAGTCATGTGTATATGTCAAAGCCCATGGGAGTATAGTGACCTTCCTCGTATTGTATGTCGATGACATACTGCTCATAGGAAACGACGTCCCAACCTTGCAGGAGGTCAAGTCCTGACTTGGGAAGTGTTTCGCTATGAAGGACCTCGGAGAGGCTGCTTATATTATGGGGATGAGGATAGTGAGAAACAGGGAAAAGAGATTGATAGGACTCAGTCAGGATACATAATTGGATAAGGTACTAAAGCGTTCTAGTATCGAAAATTCAAAGAAAGGGGAGTTGCCAATCCAAAGCAATACCAAGTTGAGTAAGACTCAATGCCCGAGTACAGAGGCAGAAATAGCTGATATGTAATATATTTGGTAAAGCTGATTTTTGAGTATAAGTTATAGACCTTTGAGCACAACACTCATACTTGCTATTTTAAGTGTATAATTCCCAGATCTACAAGTTTATATGTAATATATTTGATAAAACATACTTTTCTCAATGTTCTTATGAAGATCCAAGTGATAAACTTCATGTTCAAGTAATGATCTAAAAGTTAAACACACAATCACCAAATAATTTATGGAAAACACACATAATCATGCATAAACACATAGATCTACACAAATCAACTTCTATTCTCCCCCAAAAACAAGTAAAAAACCAAAAACAAGGGGTATGAACTCACCTTTTCTTGTTGTTCTCGGTTTTGAAGAAGAAATGAAAGAGGTTTCGGTTCTAGCAAGCCCTCCTTGAATAGATCTCGAACTTATGGGGGTTTTCCAAGAGTATGATCACAAAAATGCTTAGAATGACTAATCTTAACATAAGAAGGAAGTTATACAACTTAGATATGTAAGGACTTACCAAGGAAAGATGATTTTTGGTGGAAATCTCCTTGATAACCCTAGATCTTTAAAAATTTGGAGAAGAGAGGAGGTTTTCTAGAGAGGGTGTTCTTGAAAGATTTTGGAAAGAAAATGAGGTGGTGAGGAGGCCTTATGGCCGTGAGTTTGACAAAGGGAGGGGAAGAGATGAAGCTTGCCTAGATACATGGGAAAATTACATTGTTGTATGGTGGTTATGGTACATGGGTGACCACCATGTAACATTGAGGTGACACTTGTAAAATAAACCACCTTTTCTCCTTTTTCTGTATGCATAATGTGGGTTGGGCCGAGATTTGGGCTAGTAAGAAAGAAATTGAGGAGATTTGAGCCTTTACTTGAATTGTTCGAATTCATGAAGCCCAAAAATAAATTTTCAGCCCATTGGGGCAAATGAAATCTTTTATGGCCCAACAAGGCTCATTAGAGATAAGATGGATTATTTTAGGCCCACATGGCCCAAAATGCTAAAGTTTTATGAATGTGGTCTATTTAGAGCCCAATTAGGGTTCCTAGGCCTGGGGTGATCAAGTTGAAAGTTTATTGGTACATTAGGCCCAATAAGAGAGTCCTAGTTCAAATGAACTCGAACCGGGATTTCTAGGGTTTTCAACCCATATTTGAACGTATGAGGTGTATTCTATTAGGTCTTGAACCTCTTGAGAAAGTTTTGATTTCAAATGGATGCTTTTGATTGAGCATAGAGTCTGATTTTCACTTACAGAACATGCCTTACAATGGATGATGTTTATATGAGAATAGAATTTCCTAGCTAAAAATGCTAGTTGTGACATCATCCCCCCGTTATAGGGAATTTCGTCCCGAAATTCATTCTAAAGATAGGTTCATGAACGAGAGAATAGGTACTTCATCTGATCTTCGCGTTTCCCATGTGAATTTCGGTCCACGCTTAGCGTTCCATCGAACCTTCACAATCAAAATGCGCCCTTGTTTTGTACGCTTTACTTCCCTATCCAATACTTCGATTGGTTCTTTGACGATCAGGAGATTCTCGTTTATTTCGATTTCTTGTAAAGGAATGATAAGAGTCTCATATGCTATGCATCTTTCCAGATTCGAGACACGGAACACAGGGTATACATTGCTGAGCTCTACAGGCAGCTACAGCCTATAAGTTTTGGACCAATCCGAGCAAGAATCTCGAACAGTCTGATGTATCGTGGGTTTAGTTTTCTCTTTTCCTAAAGCGAATCATTCCTTTCCAAGGAGATTCGTTTAATAACACGCAATCCCCGACTTGACATCCTAATGGCTGACGCTGCTTGTCAGAATAGCTCTTCTGTCGGTCTCGCGATGCTTGAAGTCAAGCTTTGATTTGGATTATCTTCTCTGTTGTTTCGCAAATAGTTTCGGGTCTCATGAGAGTACTGGCGAGTGATCTACATTTATGACTATAAAGAGTTTCAAAAGGAGCAATCTTGATGCTCGTGCGATAGTTGTTATTATATGAGAATTCAATCAAGGGCAACTGGGTATCCCATGACTTGTTGATTTCAAACACCTAGACTTGTAGCATGAATTTGAGTGGTTGAATGGTTCGTTTGCCTTGGCTATTGGTCAGAGGGTAGTAAGCAATTCTCATGACTGGCTGTGTTCCTATAGCCTTCTGAAGTGACTGTCAAAATCTTGAAGTTATTCCGTTATTTCGATCCACGTAGTGCTTCCTCCGCGATATTCTCTGACTTTGATGCTTTCAAGGCCGGTCGTAGATGTTGACAGTGTTTTGTTCTTGCTTCGTGAGCAGATGGGTATGCTATTGATGAAAATAATGAAAAGGCTGACTAGGAGTGGTTGAGAAAACTTGGTTCGTAGGGTCCATGAATAGTGTGGGAGCATTCGTTAGACCGAAGGGTATCACAATGAATTTGAAATGGTCGTGACGAGTTCGGAAGGCAGTTTTTGGAATGTCGTCTTCTTGGAATCGAAGTTGATGATAACTGGTTCTTGAATCTATTTTAGAGAAGTAACTGGCTCCTTGGAGTTGGCCAAATAGATCGTCAGTCCGAGGAAGTGGGTATCGATTTTTGATAGGGAGCTTATTCAATTTCCTAAAATCGATGTACCTTCCGAAGGATCCGTCTTCTTGAAGAACAAGACCGGAGCTCTCCAGGGTGAGAAGCTTGGTCTGATGAATCCTTAGCTCATAAATTTTCTTTATTGTCTGGATAACTTCTGAATTTCGGCGGGAGTCAACCTATAGGGTGAATTGGCAATTGATGTAGTTCCTAGTATGAGGTCGATTCGAAATTCGACCTGTCTTTCTGGAGGTATTCCCGGAAGTTCTTCGGGAAATACATTCGGAAAATCGCATGCTACTGGAATACCTTGTATGCTTACTTCTTCCTTGGTCTTGTCCACAACATGAGCAAGGAAACCGTAGTTCTTCTGGTGCAGGCACTTTTGTGCCTTGATGCACAAGATATGACGAGGATTTGGTTCCACGTTTATCACCATGGATTTTTAGAGTTTCGTGATTGGGAAGGTGAAGGCAAATGGCCTTCTTACAACACATAATATCAGCACGGTGGGGGCTTAACCCAACCATGCCAATTATCACATCAAAACTCCTAAGATTTACTAGCATTAAATTTTTATTTGAAATGAATGGTTGTTTAGTGTTAAGGTGTTCCCTACATAATTATCTTTGGTTGATTCGGTTTTCCCCTTAGTTATCTCCACCGTTAAGGCTTAGTTTAGCCTCCGGGGTTGTGGTTTTAGTAAGTGTTTGACTATGTTACTAACGAAGCTTCACTCAGCTTTACTATTGAATAAGAGGTAACGGAAAGAGTTGTTAAGTGGGAACGTACCAATAACAACCGTTGGGTCTTGGACTGCTTCGCCTTGACCCAAGGTCAGGACCATTTCTGATCCTTTTGCTCCTTGATTGTTATCCTTGGGGCAATTGCGCCTGAAGTGACCGGTTCCTACATACCCATAGCAAGTGTGACTGGTCTCATTATTGGTGTTGTTGTTAAGGTTGTTGTGATTGTTGTTGTTGTTTTCGGTTGGCTGACGGTTCTGACATGGACAAGTTCTACAGTATTTGGCGGTGTGATTCATTCGATTGCATTTCTTACAATACATCTCCCGACAAGCTCTGTTATGATGGAATTTTCACTGGTTGCATTTTTGAAGGCTTCCAGCATATGTTCTCATTGATGTTGGTGTGATAGGGGTCATGCTTGCATGAACAACAACAACATGTTGCTTCTTTGAGAACCTTTGAGTTGGCTGCCCCTTTCTCTTACTTCCAGGATTTTGCTTCCTACTCTTAAGCATGGGGTTTAATGTTCCTTGATAAGCTGTCACTTGTTGGATTCCATGTTGATTCCTTTGGCTGGAGTTGTTAATTCTATTCCCGCCTCCATTGGTGTTGTTTGCATTGATCTGTGCCATAGCAGCAGTTATTGCCGCTGTTACAGCAACTTGGAATGTAGCAGAGTCTATCTGCAGGAGCGGTCTCTCGCAGGTGCGCTTGTTATTCCTGTGGGGTGGCATTTCCCTGCTGCACATTGATAATCCAGATCGTAAGTAATGATCTTCATTCCTGGTTGTACTCTATAAATTTTGCATCTTGTTGTATAATTCTCACTGCTTCCATCTACATCCCTATGATGTATTCGCAGTAGTAGGTAATCGCATATTTGGCACGATCGTTACGTCTATCCTTAGAGTATATAGATTTTTCTAGTTTCGAGATCCTTAAGTATCTAGCGGTTTTGAGGGTTTGGTTGTGCATATAATTGAATTTATGTAGTAATTTGAAATAAAGATAGCACATAATTGTTCCATTGGTAAGTACCATCTTAGTACACGAAAGAGTGTCATGTCGGATAGTAGGGGGAAAAAGAAAAGGTTGATCCTAATTGTGGAGGAACGTGTCTGGTGGTGGTGTTGATGAAGTGGATGCACCTCGGAGACGAGCTACTTGTCGTTCGGTATATCGTAGTCGTACTTCCCAAACTAACTGTCTTGCTCGGGAGTCTCCATTCACTTCCTGTGTTTGCCTCTTATCTCTCTCAATAGCAAACCACATTTGTTCCGTTCGATTTGAGGTGTCCTGAGCTTGGTTATCAATACCTCGGGTGCGCCGGACCATGACTGGGAGGGCCCGGTCAGCTGGTCCTCTGTGACTAAGATCGAAGAGACCTTGGTTCCTACCGTAGTGTGGTCGTATCCCCTACTGGTGACTCTATCTCCAAATATTGTGTGCCCAAGGGGGCATGGGGCCACCGGGGCCCACACGATAAGTCGGTACACTGGGCCTACATGGAGGATTGATGACATCGGATTCTGTATCCGAGTCATCATCATCATTGCCGTCGGGCTCTTCCTTTTCGAGGTCCACTATTGACTCGGCGGGTCTATCTGCAAGTTCTAGTTCGTGTTCCTCCTCTGGTTCTTCTTCGGAGTCGAGCCACTCTGCTATTCCCTGACTAGGGAGATAGGGGTTTCCTAACTAATGTTACTCGTCTATAGTGTATTGCACGAAGAGGTATAAATACTAGAAACAAATAGCATACCAATTACTCCTATAGTAATTCAATTTTGTTTAGGTTCGGTTCTATAAGCTCTTTGGATAATTAAATGGTAAGTTTTTGATTCATCGTCCATCACAATTACTCCCAAACACATGTTGGTCATATTTTGAATGAATGTAGTTGATCAGGCTACATTCACCCCTAATACGACTACATAACTGCCCGAGTTTAATAGTGATGTTCAAATCCTCCAAAGACATTTACTGTTCTTGTTGTGTTATTATTCTAAAATCCACACATAGGTATGTATTTTAATTATTATGTTCAGAGTTGTTTAGTCCCATTGTATTTATAGTTTTCATATCCCGTATGATTAGATATGCTAGTTCACTATAAACAATGCTCTGATACCAATCTGTCACACCCCAGAACCAGACGGCAGAAACGTCCGGGGGCTTGTGCGTAACATCGTCTTGAAATATCATTACAATGAATATAACTGAAACATAACATCATCATCATCACACATGTAATATAACAACATTCATTGTTTACATCGAGTATTGTATTTGAATATTACATGCCAAAATAGCGAGAGTATGATGAAATAAAATATAACACAATATCCATTAGTTAGTTTCGATCATCCTGTTTCAACGGTTTCCTAAGAATACAAGTTATTTTGAAAACGGTCAACATAAAAATGTTGGTGAGTTCATAAGCACGTTTGTGAAAATGATTTGTATAATTTTGAAAACCACCAGAAAATCCGATATTTTCTGAAAACTGTTTAGTGTGTTTGTGTTAGATCTTGTATTAATGCATGTATTTTATTGTTTATTTTACTAAAAAGGTAAAGAGAATGTAGAGAGAATGTAAGAGCACATAAAAAGAATGTTCCCAGACAACCTGATGTTGTCTGGTAAAATAAAAGCTGCCATACCAACCCCCGAGGTTGAGTACCAGTACTAGAATGTTTCCGAGTAATCCAAAAGAAAAGAGAAGGGTCTTCCGTAAACTTCATAATGTTAATTCCTCTAAGTGAGCCGTCATAACCATACTAAATAATGACAATTTCGCCTGTCTTGGCGTCGTTGGACGCCGGTTTTGACTTTGATTATATGGTTTTTTGTCACCCTAGACTGAGTTAGTCTAACTGTAGTGAACAGCTCAGGTGTGGGGTGTCACCCTCGTATAGATCTATACACAAATCCCCATTCTCCCTCTAAGATACTCTAGTTATAACTACAGGCTACAATCATACACTTAATAGGTGCCAACCGACAAAACTCACTAGATCCTTAATCGAATTTATGCGAAGAAAATGGTATAAACTCCTTCCAGGCCCAATGATCCATGTAAGTGAACCACTAAGGCATCGCTAAACATGTAAATCATTTCAAGACCCAATTGGAATGAGATTATCTAACATGGGCCCAAAATATATATGAAAGGACAACTAAGGTCCATTTCACATGTAAAGTATTTACAGGCCCAAATAGCACACAAATAGCATCCAAGGTCTGTCGCACATGTTAATGGGTCAATGAGGCCCAATAAACATATAAATAGTATACAGGACCTCTCTCACATAAAAATGGGCCACTAAGTCCCAATAACCTAGAAAATGATCAAAATAAATCTGTTTGTTGGTTTATCATTGGTTTTGGCTCAAGTATTCACTAAAACAGCATAAAAAGAACACATATAAAACTCATTCACAGGCCCAATAAACATGTAAGTGAACCCCTAAGGCACACTATACGTGTCTATTATTTCCAGGCTCAAAGGAATATGAATGTCTATCCTAAGCCCAATATACATGTAAAAGGACACTAAGGCCCACTAAACATGTATATTATTTCCAGGCCCAATAAGGATATGAATATCGTTATTAACCCGTTTGCTATAGTTTTGTTTATTTTAGCTTGATTATTTACAAAGTTGATATAAAAAAAGCCCACCATTTTGTAAAAATGACGTTCTTGGCCCAATAAGCCAAAATTTACAATGAAGGCCCAATTTTTGTAAGAATAACACTTTAGTCTCCATTTTGTTCAAAACTTGTGTTGATGACTAGTTTGTGGTAAAAATAACATTTTAAACCCATTTTTGTCAAAATATCATTTTTGGCTTGATTTTTGTGGAAATACACATTTTTCTGGTTTTGGGCTTTTCCGACCTAGTTTTTGGAAATTTTGTAAAAAAATCATTGTAAGCCGAAATTTGGATCTGTAAATTCTGGAAGTTTGTAAATTTTGTCTACTTTGTTCACAATTTTTCTCATAATTTTTAATGGCTTCTAACAAGTGCGAAATTGCTCACATTCACAGGCTGGTCCGAAATTATTTCAAATTTGATTGGTAGTTTTGTAAAATTCGCCAAAAATTGTAGAAACGTCGTATGAAATCATGAGAGTAGTCATTTTAAGGGTATAAATCTAAAATTTATCCATGTAAAATAGTTTTGAAAAAATACTTCCATTAAGAGGGTCAAAACAGTTTGAGATTGGGCTAAAACTTTCCTGTCAAAAGCTGATTTTTTAGTATAAGTTATAGATCTTTGAGCACAACACTCATTCTTGCTATTTTAAGTGTATAATTCCCAGATATACAAGTTTATATGTAATATATTTGATAAAACCTACTTTTCTCAATGTTCTTATGAAGATCCAAGTGATAAACTTCATGTTCAAGTAATGATCTAAAAGTTAAACACACAATCACCAAATAATTTATGGAAAACACACATAATCATGCATATACACATAGATCTACACAAATCAACTTGTATTCCCCACCAAAAACAAGTAAAAACCAAAAACAAGGGTTATGAACTCACCTTTGCTTGTTGTTCTCGGTTTTGAAGAAGAAATGGAAGAGGTTTTGGTTCTAGCAAGCCTTGCTTGAATAGATCTCAAACTTATGGGGGTCTTCTAAGAGTATGATCACAAAAATACTTAGAATGAGTGATCTTAACATAAGAATGAAGTTATACAACTTAGATATGTAAGGACTTACCAAGGAAAGATGATTTTTGGTGGAAATCTCCTTGAACAACCCTAGATCTTCGAAAATTTAGAGAAGAGAGGAGGTTTTCTAGAAAGGGTGTTCTTGAAAGATTTTGGAAAGAAAATGAGGTGGTGAGGAGGCCTTATGGCCGTGAGTTTGAATAAGGGAGGGGAAGAGATGAAGCTTGCCTAGATACATGGGAAAATTACATTGTTGTATGGTGGTTATGGTGCATGGGTGACCACCATGTAACATTGAGGTTGCACTTGCAAAATAAACCACCTTTTATCCTTTTTTTGTATGCATAATGTGGGTTGGGCCGAGATTTGGGCTAGTAAGAAAGAAATTGAGGAGATTTGAGCTTTACGTGAATTGTTCGAATTCATGAAGCCCAAAAATAAATTTTCGGCCCATTGGGGCAAATGAAATCTTTTATGGTCCAATAAGGCTAATTAGAGATAAGATGGATTATTTTAGGCCCACATGGCGCAAAATGCTAAAGTTTTATGAATGTGGTCTATTTAGATCCCATTTAGAGTTCCTAGGCCCGGGGTGATCAAGTTGAAAGTTTATTGGTCCATTAGGCCCAATAAGAGAGTCCTAGTTCAAATGAACTCGAACCGGGATTTCTAGGGTTTTCAACCAATAGTTGAATGTATGAGGTGTATTGTATTAGGTCTTGAACCTCTTGAGAAAGTTTTGACTTCAAATGGATGATTTTGATTGAGCATAGAGTGTGATTTTCACTTAGAGAACATGCCTTACAATGGATGATTTTTATATGAGAATAGAATTTCCTAGCTAAAAATGCTAGTTGTGACAGCCGTTCATCATTCGAGGTGAGTCTTCTCACTATACCTTAGCTAGAGTGGTAATTAGAGTTGTGTGACAGAGTACCTTATATGTTATTTGTATGAAGTGATGCAATGTATTATTCTATGTGATTTATGTTGTGTATGATTCAGAGTTTACAGAGTTAGGGCCGGAAGGTCCACAAAGTTAGGGCCGGAAGGTCCACAGAGTTAGGGTCAGAGGGTCCACAGAGTTATGGGACTGGAGGGTCCCATAGAGACACATTGACCAGAGGGTCATATAGGGTTATAGCCTCAAGTGGCTAATATGTGTTGCATGTGGTATTTTGGGGAACTCACTAAGCTTTGTTCTTACTGTGTTATGTGTTCAGTTTCTTATCAGGATCACGGAAAGGTGGCGACTCAATTGTACACACAAGAGAAAAGTGTCACGAATGGGGATCCTGGATTTTGATAATTACTTTTGAAAACTATTTTGAAATATGTAATGACATCGAAACTTGATATTTTGAAATTTATTATATGTGATGTTGTTAATTTGAAATTGAAAAAAATTGTTTGAAAATTTACGGTGTCATAGAAGTTCTGAGGATTTCATCTGAGATTCGGGGTATTGGAAGTTGCTTGATCTATGTCGAGGATATCATCGGGCGTTGCATAGCATCTTCCAAGAATAGGTGCAATGTTACTAGTAGCAACAGTCTGTGAGATAGATTGTTGGTGCGCTAATTGGTGATGGTTCGAACCCTAAGTGTGGGAGAACCGAGTATTTTTATTGAGGGGAGCAAAAATTTGTTCGAGAGTGGTTAAAGATCTGGATATAGAGACTTGCGGTGTAGATTCATGTGTCCAGGGTTATTGGTGATCGAGGCTAGGTGCAGAGTGAGATAATGCATGTGGTATGTGTTTGAGAAACGATGAGTGAATTGGAAGATTCTTTGTGGCCTGTGCTTTTTGGGGTTAGCATATGTGGAGTTCGAGTATGACCGGGTCGCTGGTTTGCGGATGTAATAGCTGAGATTTGCAAGTGAAGGTGTAGATTGTAACCTATACCTCCGGAAGGGTAGCCGTTGATTTGTCAACCAATTCCAGGGTCGATGTGAGTAGTTTCAAGTGAGTAATGATCAGTAGAGGGGGAGTTTTAGGTTTTTTACATTATGTTCTGAGCCACTGACGATGCCTCGGTGTTTAGAATTGGGAGATGGAATACTCTTAGGTTACAAGTGGTGCGAGAGGGAGATCGGTTGAGGGATTCTACAAGATCAATGCGATATTCAAGCATGGGTTCGTGAGTATGAGATCAGTGGATTGGGAAAAACATCGTGAGATTCTGTCTTGGAGTATCGAGATATCCCGATATGATGTCCATATTCCTAGATTATTCTGAGTTCTAAGTTGAGAGTTGGCAAGTGGTGTAACAAGTAGCTATGATTCCAGTGAGAGCACGAAAAATAATTGATGATTAAACGAGATGATTTAAGAAAGAGGATTGCAATGAGAAAAGGGGTTTGTCATGTCGGTTGTCATCAGGAGTGGTGATGCTCACTTTTGGATGGGTATGTGTACAACTATCTATGTTGGGCTGAGGAGCGTAGGTTAATAGATGCAGTGTGTGGCATCAACTTAAGGTTGAGACTGTGGGTGGTAAGAGGAAGTGTTGTAAGGCTGCAGGGAGTTGTAGCATCCATGAGTTAGCAAAGGGGTGTGGTGATACCACGGGGAGCCGTAGTATTCACCAAATAGTCATTGAGAGGTTGTTATGATGCTGCGAGGAGCCGTAGTACTCACTAGTCAGTGGGAGGTTATTGTGATGTTGTGGGGAGCCGTAGTACTCACCAGTCAGTGAGAGGTTATTATGATGCTGCGGGGAGTCGTAGTACTCACTAGTCAGCGGAGGATTATTGTGATGCTGCGGGGAGCCGTAGTACTCAATAGTCAGTGGAGGATTATTGTGATGTTGCGGGGAGCCGTAGTACTCACCAGTCAGTGAGAGGTTATTGTGATGCTGTGGTGAGCCGTAGTACTCACTAGTCAACGGGGGATTATTATGATGTTGCGGAGAGTCGTAGTACTCACCAGTCAGTAAGAGGTTATTGTGATGTTGCGGGGAGCCATTGTACTCGCTATTCAGCAGGGGATAATTGTGATGTTGCGGGAAGCCGTAGTACTCACTAGCCAACGAGAGGGTGCTGTAATGAGTACTCTCTGGTCAGAGCAAGACGCATATGAGTTTTAGGCTTGGGTAGCCCTAATAGTTGAGTTTTGGAAGCCTTGTGGCCGAATCGGAGGTGAGACTTGGGTCTCTATATTTGTCGGGAATCGTTATAGTTTGATTTGATTTGTGGTTGTAGCAACCCAAGGGAATTGGAGAAGAGGTATGAGCGTGGGTTGCGGGTTATGAGTTAGGAGTTGAGTGCTTCCTTGGGACGAGCGGTTCCAACTCTGGGTCATACCAAACTCTAGAGTCTGAGTTTGGCTCTAGTGGTGCGTGGAGTAGGCGAGATGAGATTTTGGATTCTGAGGTGGATTCCATGCTGAGGGGAATTGTTTATCATCTGATGTCTTAGACCTGTGTAGGTTAGTACTCAGGTACGGGAGGTACCGCGAGACGCCAGAAGCAGCATTGTTTGAAGACATCTGAAGGAAAAAGGACAAGATTAGTTTAGATATTTAGATATTCCTTAATGAAACACCCAAATGTAATATTAAGGCTAGGATCCAATCACAATATATTATAACTTAGAAGAGGTATGCCGTAATCCAAGCTATAACATATTTGAAAGGTAGGTGAATGACGATTCACCAATTCCCACCACGAAAACCGAAATATTAAATATTAGGTTTTTGATTGGTTCTTAGAAATTCCTAGATTCTTTGAGATTCAATGAACTTTTCAAAGGCATGTTTCAATCTCGAGTGTGCCTTCCAAGTTTTGTGACTGGGATACCGAGGATCACAAAACGAGGTGTGAAGTAACCATGCAAATCACTTGGTACCGTTAAAGTTTATCACTAAATCGATGTGCCGGTAAACCATACACGCTGCACCGATACTATAATAAACCTTAAGTCACCCTTTACCTACCTTGTTAAGTCCAAGTTAGTGTGTCGGTTAACCACACACGCTCCACTAACGACTTAAACAAAGTGTAAAGTGTAATTGCGTGGATTAGCACCTTATTCACATTTTTCCTAAAGTAACTAAGATTAGGAATTTAATAAAACATTTAGTTACTTTATAATATTCATCATACCTTTAATGAGAATTTATAAGTCCTTGTCCTACCCGTTCGGCTAACGACCCTCCACCAGTCAAGCAAGTGGTGGGTGAGAGTGGACACCCATTAAGTTGTCATTTTATAGGCAACAACCTTATACCCACCTTATAGACCGGCTTCGTGAATGAGGCGTACTAGCGGTAAGACGACTTTAATCTTGTATATATATATATATATATATATATATATTATTAACTTATAATATTATAAGTATAAGGGTAGAATTTTAACTTTCAAAATTCTAAGGGTTCGAACTAAAGTTTTAGCATGACTTTACTTGTTCCAAAACTTGAGGGCAAGTTTTGTAAACTTTCAAAACTTTTCATTTCTTGTAACTTATGAGTTTATTAGAGTAATAAAAATGAAGACTCTTCATTTTTCTAACTCTTGTGTTCTTTTAATGGTTTTAACTCAAGTGACTTTTGGTTTTCCATAACTTGAGGACAAGTTATGGACTCCATTAAAACACATTATGATCAAGAATTAAACTACCACATAGGTTACAAATAATTCCTATGATCATCTAAACATCATAAGATCAAGAACATGAACATGAACACTTTCTTGAATGAAAACTACACTTAAACTTTGTAATTTTGATAACTAGTTGTTCTTAATGGATTAGCAAGGACATTACACCATCTAAAACAAGTTTTCAAGTACCAAAACAGTTTAGGGTAATGTTTCTAGTCCATTTCCAGCAACTAAAGTCGAAAATCTGCACTCTATGGCTCCTACTCGCCGAGTGCATGAACCTACTCGGCGAGTAGGTTGAAGATACAAGTGAACTCGGCGAGTCTCCCCATGGACTCGGCGAGTTCATCAGGCAGACAACAAGTTTTTCGACCTTTTTCAACTTTTAAGCACAAATAACAAACAAACAAGCCTAGGCTCTGATACCACTGATGGGTTTTGAGCATTCTAACACTTCCTAAGTGTACATGCAACCCTAATAACCTTGGATCTATGTTTGTCTAATTATCATGCAACGTTGAATTCCAAGGTTATATTCCTATCTAGCATACATGGGGAACAATTTTTAACTTGAATGAAAGATAGAATAACTTACCTTGTTGTTGCTTATGTTCCTAGAAACCTTGTGAGCCTAGCACCCCAAGTGTGATGCCTCAAATGCTTCACACAACACCAAATGCTCTTGGAAAGACTTTTGAGAGAACACACACTTCTTGAAATCGGCCTAGCCCTCTTGTTTCATATGTCTAGCCGATTTTGGTGGAGAATGGGATTCTTATATAGTGTTGACACATCTAGGGTTACACCATGTAAACCCTAATGCGTCATGACACTTCATTTCCATGACCCATGGGTTTGTAACTCCCATGGAGCATCCTATGGGTGGAACCCAACTTGATAATCCATGGAGCCTCTTAGCCCACTATACAAGATATGAATGAGTTACATAATCAACCCATATATTTAATTAGTTATCTTTTGATCACTTAATTAATTCTAAATTAATTCTTGATCAAACTAATCAAATAATATTATTAATATATTAGAACTTATAATATATTAATAATCTCCAAGTGTTATTTCTTTCATTTAGTCTATCCAATTGCATGGTGCCATGCAACCCAAATGGACCATGCCGGGTCGGGTCAAGTACTGACCAGAAATAGTTATGGACTTAAACACCTTATCCAACAGTCTCCCACTTGGATAAGTCTAATAACTATAACTCCAGTACTTCAGGAACCAACCGGCAATCGTAGCTCTTTCAAGGTCTCTCGGAACTGAGAAGATGTTGTTACGCCATTTAAGATAAGTGATCATATAATCCTCTGTTCAAGATATCAGCCGGACAAATACATGGAACAATGTCTTACTTATTGTCCAGCAGTTTGTTTCTCGATTTCCGATTTGTTTGACAAAGAACTTAATTGAACACATCAACTTAGTTCTGACCGGGCCCGGTACATAGGTCAAAACAAAATCATCGAGCGGCCCAAATATCAGCTTCTAATCCAAGAAGGAACAGATAAACTTCGACTCATATGCTTGTTCTACTACTTGTTAAATTCCACACAAACACACGTTTTATAACATCGAGTTACCAGTGCGTTTTCGTATAATCAATGTATAACCAACTCATAGGCAACAAATCATATCTCTAGGTTTGAAGACTTATATGATATTACCGTCTCACGATCACTCGAGATAAATTCCATGAAGTGATTCCAGTAAGCGTGGGTTGAGTCCAATGCTCAGAACTTATGAGCACTCATGATTGTTGTAGCCTTGTCCAACACCTTAGACCTCTGCAACCAATCATGACAGTCTTACTTCATATCTACTTCCGACATATGACGGACTGTGGAGGTTTGAATAATATGTTATACCAAACAAAATTATTCTGGAAGTCAAAACATGCAAAAGAAATATAGTAAACGATCGACAAGAGATAGCAACACTTTACTCATAAATAAAACACCTTTTTTTCATCATCTAATGTCAATTACACTTTACAAATTTCTAGGTTATCTAACTACTAAATCTAATATCATCCTTCAACCCTATGCTCCGAGCATGCTGGAGATGCTTAACCCGAGTCAGTCCCTTCGTGAGGGGATCTGTTGGATTCTCATCCGATGATACCCTCTTTGCCACGAGGAGTCCTTCTTCTATCCGATGTCTGATAAAATGGTATTTTCTGTCGATGTGTCTGGATCTCCCGTGATCCCTTGGTTCCTTGGCTAAGGCAACAACGCTTTCACTATCACAGAAAATTTCCATCGGCTCTTTAATAGCTGGTACAACTCCAAGGTCTCCAATGAAATACTTCAGCCATATCGCCTCTTTTGCCGCCTCGCTAGCTGCAATATACTCTGATTCACAAGTTGAATCAGCCTTTGTCTCTTGCTTGGAACTCTTCCAAGAAATTGCTCCTCCGTTTAGGGTAAAGACCCAGCCCGACTGAGAGCAGTAATTATCCCTATCAGTCTGGAAGCTAGCATCACTATACCCTACAACTCTCAAGTCATCACTCCCACCGAGGGTAAGGACCCAGTCCTGAGTCCTACGTAGGTACTTGAGGATATTCTTTACCGCAGTCCATTGTGCCTTGCCAGGGTTCCCCTGATACCTGCTAACCATGCTCAGTGCAAAGGCTAGATTAGGTCGAGTACACGTCATTGCATACATGATCGATCCTACAGCCAAAGCATAAGGTATTCAACTCATTTCTGCAATCTCAGCCTCAGTGCTAGGGCTTTGTGTCTTACTCAATCTGGCATTACTCTAGATGGGTAACTCTCCTTTCTTGGAGTCCTACATGCTGAATCTCTTCAGCACCTTATCCAAGTAGGTACTATGACTAAGTCCAATTAGTCTTTTACTCCGATCTCTTAAGATCCTTATCCCTAGAATATAGGATCTTCTCCTAGGTCCTTCATAGAGAAACACTTCCCAAGCCAGGACTTAACGTCCTATAGAGTTGGGATGTCATTTCCTATGAGTAGTATGTCATCCACATACAATACCAAAAAGCTAACTATACTCCCACTAGCCTTGACATACACGCAAGACTCATCTTCACTCCTAGAAAAGCCAAATTTCTTGACCTTTTCATCAAAGCAAAGATTCCATCTGCGAGGTGCTTGATTCAATCCACAAATGGATTTCTCAAGCTTACACACTTTATTAGGGTACTCGTTGCTGACAAAACCCTCTGGCTGACTCATGTAAACATCTCAGCCAACTTTCCATTAAGGAAAGCGGTTTTGACATTCATTTGCCATATTTCATAGTCATGAAATGCAACTATGGCTAACAGAACCCTAATAGACTTAATCTTGCTACTGGAAAAAAGGTCTCATCATAGTCCACTCCAGGAATTTGAGAGAAGCCCTTTGAAACCAATTCAGCCTTATAAGTGTGTACTTTACCATCCATGTCGGTCTTCTTCTTGAAGAACCATTTGCACCCTACTGTCTTATGACCTGGTACATTCTCAACCAAGTTCCAAACTTGATTGTCATACATGGACTATATTTCGCTGTCCATTGCCTCTTTCCACTTGGCTAACTCAGGGCCTGCCATGGCTTCCGCGTAACTGTTAGGTTCATCCAGACCTATCAGTGTCTCATCACTGATAAGTGTATCACCTTCTGCAGTAATGTGGAATCCATAGTAATGCTCAGGAGCATTCCTAACCCTTGTGGACCACCTCAGAGGTACAGACTTGTCAATTGGCTCAACAGGAGTTTCCTCCTCAAGTTGAGTGCTAGGTTTTGAAGTTCCTTCACCGCTTGATTCTTGAATTTCTTCAAGATCAACTTGCCTCCCACTATTTCCTTGGCTTATAAACTCTCTCTCTCTCTCTTTAAAGAAAGCCCTCCTAGCTACAAAAACCACATTTTCACTAGGTCTGTAGAAGAGGTAACCAAAGGATTGTTGTGGGTAGCCGATGAAAATACACCTCTCGCTTTGAGGTTCGAGCTTAGCATGAGTCTCGCGTCTCACGAAAGCCTCGCAACCCTAAATCTTGATGTGGTCGAGTTTAGGTACTTTACCAGTCCACATCTCGTGAGGAGTTTTCGCAACTTTCTTTGTAGGGACTAGATTAAGGATATGGGCGGCAGTCTCTAAGGCATACCCCCAAAATGAGATTGGTAGCGAAGCTCGACTTATCATGGAACGAACCATATCCAACAAGGTTCGATTACGCCTCTCAGCCACACCATTCAACTGTGGTGTCCTGGGAGGTGTCAATTGTGAGACTATCCCACATTCCCTTAGATAGTCAAGGAACTCTGAACTAAGATACTCACCACCACGATCGGATTGAAACATCTTAATGTTCCTGCCCAATTGATTCTCGACTTCCTGTTTAAATTCCTTAAACCTTTCGAAAGTCTCTGACTTATGCTTGATCAAGTAGACATATCCATATCTACTGTAATCATCAGTAAAAGTCAGATAATAACGATTAGCATCCCTTGTGGCATGTTTGAATGGTCCACATACATCCGTGTGTACAAGGTCCAACAAACCTTCACCCCTCTCACACGAGCCTGTGAAGGGTGACTTTGTCATTTTTCCAAGTAAGCATGATTCGCAACTATCATCTGACTTTAGGTCAAATGACTCCAAGACTCCATCCTTTTGGAGTTGGACTATGCGTTTCTTGCTTATATGTCCAAGACGACAATGCCATAATGATGCTTTATCCAAGTTATTATTAACAGAATCAATACACAATACATTATTTCCTATGTTATCAACCATAGATACTGTTTGATACACGCCATCACAAGGTAATGCTTTAAAATAAAGAACATTATTAAAGAAAGCATTAATCGAACCAACTTCATTATCAAATGAAAAGGTGAAACCTTGTTTATACAATGCATGAAAGGAAATAATATTTCTTGCCATTTCTGGCGAATAACAACAATTATTCAAATCTAAACTAAACCCACTACTTAGCGATAAAGTATAAACACCAATCTTGGTGACAGGTAAAGCTTTCCTATTCCCCATGATTAGGTTTATACTTCCTTGTTCCACATTCTCACTTCTTCTTAGTCCCTGCAACTCGCAACAAATGTGAATACCACAACCGGTATCTAGGACCCAATATTTAGAATGGGGTGAGTTATTAGAAATGATAGTGTAAATACCTGCATGGTTGGGTTTAACTTTCCCATCCTTCACATCTTTCTGGTATTTTGGGCAGTTCTGCTTCCAATGTGATTTTTCATGGCAATAGAAGCATTCAGCCTCTTTTGGGTCAGAAGAAGGAGTAACGAAACCTTTCTTGGTCCCACTTGAAGAAGAGCCATCAAGGGTCCGAGCCTTGGTACCCTTTGAAGAGCTCTTTCTCTTCTTCCCTCGACTTTTCCCGATTTTCAAAACCGGAGTAGAGTTTGGAGTAGGAGTGTTAACAACCAACTTCCCCTTAAGACCTGTTTATGCGGTCTGGAGAAGTCCCTGAAGTTTGCTGAGTGTGACCTCTTCCTTATTCATGTGATATGTCATGAGGAATTGATCATAGCACGATGGTAAGGAGTGCAAAATGATATCTATTGCGACCTCCTCAGGGATGTTCACATTAAGCTTCAGCAATCGATCCACATACCTTTTCATTTTCTGCATGTGGCTCGTGACGGATTCCCCGTCCTTCATCATGGTTGTTATCATGGAGCAGATGATTTCATACCTTTCTTATCGTGCACTTTGATGGTATCTTTCCATCGGATCTTGGTGCATTTCATAAGGGTAGAAATCCTCATAGGACTTTTGGAGTTCTGCTGTCATCGTGGCCATCATGATGCATGCCACCTTGGTAGCATCCCTTTCATGTGCCTGAAAGTCAGCGATCTCCTGGGGTGTTGCAGTGGTCTCATCAATCTCCTTAGGCTCCTTGTCAAGGACATATTATTTGTCCTCATAGCGGGTAATCATCCCGATGATTTTGATCCATTCATTGAAGTTGGATCCATCAAAAGTGACTTTCCCACACAAGTTGATAAGGGTAAAGGAGCCATTAGGATTAGAGCCAGAAGCAGCATTGTTTGAAGACATCTGAAGGAAAAAGGACAAGATTAGTTTAGATATTTAGAGATTCCTTAATGAAACACCCAAATGTAATATTAAGGCTAGGATCCAATCACAATATATTATAACTTAGAAGAGGTATGCCGTAATCCAAGCTATAACATATTTGAAAGGTAGGTGAATGACGATTCACCAATTCCCACCACGAAAACCGAAATATTAAATATTAGGTTTTTGATTGGTTCTTAGAAATTCCTAGATTCTTTGAGATTCAATGAACTTTTCAAAGGCATGTTTCAATCTCGAGTGTGCCTTCCAAGTTTTGTGACTGGGATACCGAGGATCACAAAACGAGGTGTGAAGTAACCATGCAAATCACTTGGTACCGTTAAAGTTTATCACTAAATCGATGTGCCGGTAAACCACACACGCTGCACCGATACTATAATAAACCTTAAGTCACCCTTTACCTACCTTGTTAAGTCCAAGTTAGTGTGTCGGTTAACCACACACGCTCCACCAACGACTTAAACAAAGTGTAAAGTGTAATTTCGTGGATTAGCACCTTATTCACATTTTTCCTAAAGTAACTAAGATTAGGAATTTAATAAAACATTTAGTTACTTTATAATATTCATCATACCTTTAATGAGAATTTATAAGTCCTTGTCCTACCCGTTCGGCTAACGACCCTCCACCAGTCAAGCAAGTGGTGGGTGAGAGTGGACACCCATTAAGTTGTCATTTTATAGGCAACAACCTTATACCCACCTTATAGACCGACTTCGTGAATGAGGCGTACTAGCGGTAAGACGACTTTAATCTTGTATATATATATATATATATATATATATATATATATATATATATATATATATATATTATTAACTTATAATATTATAAGTATAAGGGTAGAATTTTAACTTTCAAAATTCTAAGGGTTCGAACTATAGTTTTAGCATGACTTTACTTGTTCCAAAACTTGAGGGCAAGTTTTGTAAACTTTCAAAACTTTTCATTTCTTGTAACTTATGAGTTTATTAGAGTAATAAAAATGAAGACTCTTCATTTTTCTAACTCTTGTGTTCTTTTAATGGTTTTAACTCAAGTGACTTTTGGTTTTCCATAACTTGAGGACAAGTTATGGACTCCATTAAAACACATTATGATCAAGAATTAAACTACCACATAGGTTACAAATAATTCCTATGATCATCTAAACATCATAAGATCAAGAACATGAACATGAACACTTTCTTGAATGAAAACTACACTTAAACTTTGTAATTTTGATAACTAGTTGTTCTTAATGGATTAGCAAGGACATTACACCATCTAAAACAAGTTTTCAAGTACCAAAACAGTTTAGGGTAATGTTTCTAGTCCATTTCCAGCAACTAAAGTCGAAAATCTGCACTCTATGGCTCCTACTCGCCGAGTGCATGAACCTACTCGGCGAGTAGGTTGAAGATACAAGTGAACTCGGCGAGTCTCCCCATGGACTCGGCGAGTTCATCAGGCAGACAACAAGTTTTTCGACCTTTTTCAACTTTTAAGCACAAATAACAAACAAACAAGCCTAGGCTCTGATACCACTGATGGGTTTTGAGCATTGTAACACTTCCTAAGTGTACATGCAACCCTAATAACCTTGGATCTATGTTTGTCTAATTATCATGCAAAGTTGAATTCCAAGATATATATTCCTATCTAGCATACATGGGGAACAATTTTTAACTTGAATGAAAGATAGAATAACTTACCTTGTTGTTGCTTATGTTCCTAGAAACCTTGTGAGCCTAGCACCCCAAGTGTGATGCCTCAAATGCTTCACACAACACCAAATGCTCTTGGAAAGACTTTTGAGAGAACACACACTTCTTGAAATCGGCCTAGCCCTCTTGTTTCATATGTCTAGCCGATTTTGGTGGAGAATGGGATTCTTATATAGTGTTGACACATCTAGGGTTACACCATGTAAACCCTAATGTGTCATGACACTTCATTTCCATGACCCATGGGTTTGTAACTCCCATGGAGCATCCTATGGGTGGAACCCAACTTGATAATCCATGGAGCCTCTTAGCCCACTATACAAGATATGAATGAGTTACATAATCAACCCATATATTTAATTAGTTATCTTTTGATCACTTAATTAATTCTAAATTAATTCTTGATCAAACTAATCAAATAATATTATTAATATATTAGAACTTATAATATATTAATAATCTCCAAGTGTTATTTCTTTCATTTAGTCTATCCAATTGCATGGTGCCATGCAACCCAAATGGACCATGCCGGGTCGGGTCAAGTACTGACCAGAAATGGTTATGGACTTAAACACCTTATCCAATAGTCTCCCACTTGGATAAGTCTAATAACTATAACTCCAGTACTTCAGGAACCAACCGGCAATCGTAGCTCTTTCAAGGTCTCTCGGAACTGAGAAGATGTTGTTACGCCATTTAAGATAAGTGATCATATAATCCTCTGTTCAAGATATCAGCCGGACAAATACATGGAACAATGTCTTACTTATTGTCCAGCAGTTTGTTTCTCGATTTCCGATTTGTTTGACAAAGAACTTAATTGAACACATCAACTTAGTTCTGACCAGGCCCGGTACATAGGTCAAAACAAAATCATCGAGCGGATCAGATATCAGCTTCTAATCCAAGAAGGAACAGATAAACTTCGACTCATATGCTTGTTCTACTACTTGTTAAATTACACACAAACACACGTTTTATAACATCGAGTTACCAGTGCGTTTTCGTATAATCAATGTATAACCAACTCATAGGCAACAAATCATATCTCTAGGTTTGAAGAGTTATATGATATTACCGTCTCACGATCACTCGAGATAAATTCCATGAAGTGATTCCAGTGAGCGTGGGTTGAGTCCAATGCTCAGAACTTATGAGCACTCATGATTGTTGTAGCCTTGTCCAACACCTTAGACCTCTGCAACCAATCATGACAGTCTTACTTCATATCTACTTCCGACATATGACGGACTGTGGAGGTTTGAATAATATGTTATACCAAACAAAATTATTCTGGAAGTCAAAACATGCAAAAGAAATATAGTAAACGATCGACAAGAGATACCAACACCTTACTCATAAATAAAACACCTTTTTTTCATCATCTAATGTCAATTACACTTTACAAATTTCTAGGTTATCTAACTACTAAATCTAATATCATCCTTCAGCCCTATGCTCCGAGCATGCTGGAGATGCTTAACCCGAGTCAGTCCCTTCGTGAGGGGATCTGTTGGATTCTCATCCGATGATACCCTCTTTGCCACGAGGAGTCCTTCTTCTATCCGATGTCTGATAAAATGGTATTTTCTGTCGATGTGTCTGGATCTCCCGTGATCCCTTGGTTCCTTGGCTAAGGCAACAACGCTTTCACTATCACAGAAAATTTCCATCGGCTCTTTAATAGCTGGTACAACTCCAAGGTCTCCAATGAAATACTTCAGCCATATCGCCTCTTTTGCCGCCTCGCTAGATTAGGTCGAGTACATGTCATTGCATACATGATCGATCCTACAGCCGAAGCATAAGGTATTCAACTCATTTCTGCAATCTCAGCCTCAGTGCTAGGGCTTTGTGTCTTACTCAATCTGGTGTTACTCTGGATGGGTAACTCTCCTTTCTTGGAGTCCTACATGCTGAATCTCTTCAGCACCTTATCTAAGTAGGTACTATGACTAAGTCCAATTAGTCTTTTACTCCGATCTCTTAAGATCCTTATCCCTAGAATATAGGCATCTTCTCCTAGGTCCTTCATAGAGAAACACTTCCCAAGCCAGGACTTAACTTCCTATAGAGTTGGGATGTCATTTCCTATGAGTAGTATGTCATCCACATACAATACCAAAAATCTAACTATACTCCCACTAGCCTTGACATACACGCAAGACTCATCTTCACTCCTAGAAAAGCCAAATTTCTTGACCTTTTCATCAAAGGAAAGATTCCATCTGCGAGGTGCTTGATTCAATCCACAAATGGATTTCTCAAGCTTACACACTTTATTAGGGTACTCGTTGCTGACAAAACCCTCTGGCTGACTCATGTAAACATCTCAGCCAACTTTCCATTATGGAAAGCGGTTTTGACATTCATTTGCCATATTTCATAGTCATGAAATGCAACTATGGCTAACAGAACCCTAATAGACTTAATCTTGGCTACTGGAAAAAAGGTCTCATCATAGTCCACTCCAGGAATTTGAGAGAAGCCCTTTGAAACCAGTTCAGCCTTATAAGTGTGTACTTTACCATCCATTTCGGTCTTCTTCTTGAAGACCCATTTGCACCCTACTGTCTTACGACCTGGTACATTCTCAACCAAGTTCCAAACTTGATTGTCATACATGGACTATATTTCGCTGTCCATTGCCTCTTTCCACTTGGCTAACTCAGGGCCTGCCATGGCTTCCGCGTAACTGTTAGGTTCATCCAGACCTATCAGTGTCTCATCACTGATAAGTGTATCACCTTCTGCAGTAATGTGGAATCCATAGTAATGCTCAGGAGCATTCCTAACCCTTGTGGACCGCCTCAGAGGTACAGACTTGTCAATTGGCTCAACAGGAGTTTCCTCCTCAAGTTGAGTGCTAGGTTTTGAAGTTCCTTCACCGCTTGATTCTTGAATTTCTTCAAGATCAACTTGCCTCCCACTATTTCCTTGGCTTATAAACTCTCTCTCTCTCTAAAGAAAGCCCTCCTAGCTACAAAAACCACATTTTCACTAGGTCTGTAGAAGAGGTAACCAAAGGATTGATGTGGGTAGCCGATGAAAATACACCTCTCGTTTTGAGGTTCGAGCTTATCATGAGTCTCGCGTCTCACGAAAGCCTCGCAACCCTAAATCTTGATGTGGTCTAGTTTAGGTACTTTACCAGTCCACATCTCGTGAGGAGTTTTCGCAACTTTCTTTGTAGGGACTAGATTAAAGATATGGGCGGCAGTCTCTAAGGCATACCCCCAAAATGAGATTGGTAGCGAAGCTCGACTTATCATGGAACGAACCATATCCAACAAGGTTCGATTACGCCTCTCAGCCACACCATTCAACTGTGGTGTCCTGGGAGGTGTCAATTGTGAGACTATCCCACATTCCCTTAGATAGTCAAGGAACTCTGAACTAAGATACTCACCACCACGATCGGATTGAAACATCTTAATGTTCCTGCCCAATTGATTCTCGACTTCCTGTTTAAATTCCTTAAACCTTTCGAAAGTCTCTGACTTATGCTTGATCAAGTAGACATATCCATATCTACTGTAATCATCAGTAAAAGTCAGATAATAACGATTAGCATCCCTTGTGGCATGTTTGAATGGTCCACACACATCCGTGTGTACATGGTCCAACAAACCTTCACCCCTCTTACACGAGCCTGTGAAGGGTGACTTTGTCATTTTTCCAAGTAAGCATGATTCGCAACTATCATCTGACTTTAGGTCAAATGACTCCAAGACTCCATCCTTTTGGAGTTGGCCTATGCGTTTCTTGCTTATATGTCCAAGACGACAATGATGATATCTTGAGATGAAGGTCTGGCTGTGTGTCGGGCTACTAGAGTTTCCAGATTCTTGAGAGTCAGAAGGAGTAGCGTAGTAGTAGATGGGTCTGTCCTTTTCCAGGGAGGAGTTCCTGTTTGGATTCAGGTGTCCAGAGAGGAAGACAACTGTGTGTTATGAGATCCTTTCGATGGTATTGTTCATTTATTGGATTAGATCTATTTCTTGTTGAGGAGCGATTTCGAGGGAGAAATCTAATTCAAGTGGATGAGAATTGTAACATCCTGAAATTTAGGTATATCTCTTTAATCCTTTTTCTTTTCCAAGTTCCAAAACTAGCCCAAAATAGAAAATGATGACAAGTGGGTACGCCGGGCGTACTGAAGAGTACGCTGCCCGTACCCATGGGCGTGCCTTTGACGCAGACTCAACCCAGTACGCGGGGCGTACCAAAGTATACGCGGGGCTTACTGGGCATAGATTCAAAACCCTAAATGAAGCATGAGCTCTATAAAAGGAACATTATGGCCTCCAACCTAGCCACCATTTTCAGAGAGTGAAACCTGATGGGTTTTGAGCATTATAACACTTCCTAAGTGTACATGCAACCCTAATAACCTTGGATCTATGTTTGTCTAATTATCATGCAAAGTTGATTTCCAAGGCTATGATCCTATCTAGCATACATGCGGAACAATTTTAACTTGAATAAAAGATAGAACTACATACCTTGCTATTGATTTTGATCCTCGAAACCTTGTGAGCCTAGCACACTAAGGGTGATGCCTCAAATGCTTCACACAACACCAAATGCTATGGAGTAAACTTGGAGAGAAAGAATAACACTCTAAAAATCGGCTCTAGCCCTCTTGTTTTTCTTTGTCTAACCGATTTTGGGAGAAAACATGAGCTTTATATAGTGTTGACACATCTAGGGTTACACCATGTAAACCCTAATGTGTCATGACTCTTCATTTCCATGACCCATGGGTTTCTAACTCCCATGGAGCCTCCATGGAGCATCCAATGGGTTTAACCCAACTTGACTATCCATGGAGCCTCTTAGCCCACTATATAAGTTATGGATGATTTACATACTCAACCCATATATTTAATTAGTTATCTTTTGATCACTTAATTAATACCAAGATTAATTCTTGATCAAACTAATTAAATAATATTATTAATATATTAGAACTTATAATATATTAATAACCACAAGTGTTATTTCTCTCATTTAGTCTATCCAATTGCATGGTTCCATGTAACCCAAATGGACCATGCCGGGTCGGGTCAAGTACATACCAGAAATAGTTATGGACTTAGACACCTTATCCAACAATCTCCCAATTGGATAAGTCTAATAACTATACTGTAAGTATGACTTCAGGAACCGATCGGCAATCGTAGCTCTTTTCAAGGTTTCTCGGAACTGAGAAGATGATGGTACGCCATTTCAGATAAGGGCTCATATAATCCTCTGTTCTAGATATCAGCCGGACAAACTCATGGAACATAGTCTTGCTTATCGTCCAGCAGTTTGTTTCCCGATTTCCGATTTGTTTGACAAAGAACTTAATTGAAAACATCAACTTAGTTCTGACCGGGCCCGGTACATAGGTCAAAACAAAATCATCGAGGGGCCCAAATATCAGCTTCTAATCCAAGAAGAAACATATAAACTTCGACTCATATGCATGTTCTACTACTTGTTAAATTACACACAAACGCACGTTTTATAACATCGAGTTACCAGTGCGGTTTCATATGTTCAATGCATAACTAACTCATAGTTAACAAGTGATATCTCTAGGTTTGAAGAGTTATATGATATTACCGTCTCGTGATCACTCGAGATAAATTCCATGAAGTGATACCAGCGAGCGTGGGTTAAATCCAATACTCATAACTTATGAGCACTCATGAGTGTTGGGGCCATGTCCAACATCTTAGACCTCTACAACCAACTCATGACAGTCTTACTTCATATCTACTTCCAACATATGACTGACTGTGGATAATTTGAATAATATGTAAAACAACATAAATATTCTGGAAGTCAAAACATGCAAAAGAAATAATAGTAAACGATTGACAAAACATAGTAACACATTACTCAAAAATAAATACAACTTTTATTCATCATCAAATGTCAATTACATTTTACAAATTTCAATATTATCTAACTACTAAAACTAATATCATCCTTCAGCCCTATGCTCCTAGCATGTTGGAGATGCTTAACCCTACCCAGTCCCTTCGTGAGGGGATCTGCCGGGTTCTCATCTGATGATACCCTCTTTGCCACGAGGAGTCCTTCTTCAATATGATGTCTGATGAAATGATATTTTCTGTCAATGTGTCTGGATCTCCCATGATCCTTTGGTTCCTTTGCTAAGGCAACTGCACTTTCACTATCATAGAAAATCTCTGTAGGCTCCGATATAGCTGGTACAACTCCAAGGTCTCCAATGAATTTCTTTAGCCACATAGCCTCTTTTGCCGCTTCGCTTGCCGCTATATACTCTGATTCGCAAGTTGAATCAGCCAATGTCTCCTGCTTGGAACTTTTCCAAGAGATTGCTCCTCCGTTTAAGGTAAAGACCCAGCCCGACTGAGAACGGAAATTATCTCTATCAGTCTGGAAGCTAGCATCACTATACCCTACAACTCTCAAGTCATCACTCTCACCGAGGGTAAGGACCCAGTCCTTAGTCCTTCGTAGGTACTTGAGAATGTTCTTTACCGCTGTCAAGTGAGCCTTACCAGGACTCCCCTGATACCTGCTAACCATGCTTAAAGCAAAGGCTACATCAGGACGAGTACAGGTCACAGCATACATGATCGAGCCTACTGCCAAAGCATAAGGTATCCGACTCATTTCTGCTATCTCAACCTCAGTACTCGGGCTCTAAGTCTTACTCAGTCTAGTGTTACTCTGGATGGGTAACTCTCCTTTCTTGGAATCTTGCATGTTGAATCTCTTCAACACCTTGTCCAAGTATGTACTCTGACTATGTCCAATTAGTCTTTTACTCCGGTCTCTCAAGATCCTTATCCCTAGAATATAGGCAACTTCTCCTAGCTCATTCTTATAGAAACACTTCCTAAGCCAGGACTTAACTTCCTGGAGAGTTGGGATGTCATTTTCTATGAGTAGTATGTCATCCACATACAATACCAAAAAGCTAACTATACTCCCACTAGCCGTGACATATACACAAGATTCATCTTCACTCCTAGAAAAGCCAAACTCTTTGACTTTCTCATCAAAGGAAAGATTCCATCTTCGAGGTGCTTGCTTTAATCCATAAATGGATTTTTCATGCTTACACACTCTATTAGGGTGTAACACCCGAATTCCCAGGTATATTAATTATTCCTTTTATTTTTGGAGTTTGAGAGGGGACTCGGCAAGTTGGTGTTTAGACTCGCCGAGTATGGTCGCGGATTAGTATCCGGGTTCACAGCCGGACTCGGCGAGTTCATGGGTGGTTTCGGCGAGTCCATGCTGTCTAATGAAACCCTAATTTCCTTGGTTTGGGACCTATTTAAAGGCCCTTAGGGCCGTCATTTGCGGCTACCAAACCCTAGAAAGAAACCCTAAGAGATCTAGAGCGTTTGTGAGGAAGGAGAGGCCATTCTTGATCTTTTTGTTGGTGTATTTGCAAGAAAGAGGTGACCAAGGCAAGAGGAGGCTGAAGGAGGTGCGATTTTGGTGACTTCAGAGTTCATAGAGTTCATATTGAGGTATTTATTCGAACCTTCTTCAGTTTTGGTGTTGATTCTTAGAGTTAGGGTTTGCTAACCCCTTTAAAGGACGTATAAGTGGAGCAATTGGTTCCTTCTCGAGTCTATGCTTTCGATCTGGACCCAAAGAGGTTCAGAGACCATAACCGTTGGAGCTTTATGAGATATTTTGGGAGCCATGAGCTTAGAATGCCATTTTTGGGGCTAAATCACCAAGTTAGACCATTTAGATGTTATATGAGTGTCAAGGTCTGAACTTTACGTGATTATCATGCTTTGGAAGGTCAGATCTATGGATTAAAGGAGCAGATCTGACCTCAGGAGGTCTATGGAGTTTGTGCATGGCATGAACTCGCCGAGTCCGAAGATCAGACTCGGCGAGTAGGGTGAGGGTTTCTCGTAAATCACTCAGTGAGTAGACTTGCCGAGTTAGGGAAATAACTCGGTGAGTCAGGGAGAGTTAGGGGACTGAAGTTCAAGGCGGAACTCGCCGAGTTGTTCTTGAGACTCAGCGAGTTGAGTCGGGTTGGCCCCACGATTCATGCCAAGTGTGACCTGTCGAGTAAGGGGAGGGACTCGACGTGCCAAGAGGGACAAAGACAGTCAGTAGACACGTGTAGACTCGTCGAGTCTCCCAAGTGCACTCGACAAGTCAGTTCAAAGTTTGACCGTTGACTTTTATTGACTTTTAGGGTTTGGTCAACAATGTAGCCTTTGAGCTGATAAAGGGGTAAAATGGTCTTTCACCTATAGAGGGTCGAGTCTAGTCTAGAGAGTTATATTTATAAGAATATTTACTTTGTGTGATTGGGAGGAGGCTAGATCATATTTCTACCAAGTCAGAGATATACCCAGACATTTGAGGTGAGTGTTCTCACTATACTTTACCTAGTGTGGTAACAGAGTTATGTGACAAAGTATTCTAGATTTATATGCCAGTGTATTTGTATGATATTATGTGTTGTGATTTATTGTGATATGTGATATGCATGATTCAGAGTTTACAGAGTTAGGACCAGTGGGTCCACAGAGTTATGGGACCAAGAGGGTCCCACAGAGATATTCGACCAGAGGGTCAACAGAGTTACAACCTTGAGTGGATGATATGTGTTTATGTGGTATTTTGGGGAACTCACTAAGCATTTATGCTTACAGTGTTACGTGTGGTGTTTCAGGTACCAGTGATGATCACGGGAAGACGCCGACATGACTCGTACACACGCACACTGGAGTTCATATGTTTTGATCTTGGGGGTTTTGTATTGAGATAGTGATGATACAATATTTTAAAATGTGGATATAAATGAAAATACATGGTTTTTAAAATGCGAAAAAAATTGTTTGAATTTTTTTTAGTGTTACAAGTTGGTATCAGAGCGTTGGTTTGAGGGATTCGGATGCATCTTCGAGCGTATCTGAACTCAAACTGAGGATTTGAGAAGAATTTTGGTAATAAAGTAATTTTTTTTTGAAAAGAGTAAAAGGAGTTTTGAGATAAACAGAGTAGAGTCGTGTGTACGATCAGCCAGAGCCCGAACGGTGATTTCCCAAAATACCCTTTCAATAAGTGCTATCAGAGATGTTATGTTATGCTATATGACGAATTATGATATGCATGCTAGAGTAGACTAGGTATTCTTATTAGGACTAGAGTGGCCTGATATATGATGCCTTAGTCTAGGGGCTTTTTATTGGATTAGATGTCTAAGCCTATAACTATTATTGGTATGTACTTGACCCGAGAGTAGCATGGTCCATTTAGGTTGCATATCATCAGGACAATTTGTTAGGATGGACTTTTGAGAGAAGGTTATTTATGCTTTATTAATATATTATAAGTTATAATATATTAATATGAAATCATATGTTTTAATTAGTATCGATCAAGAATTAATTTGGAATTAATTTAGTGATCAAAAGAGAGTAATTAAATCTATGGAGACTAATTATGATAATTAGTTATATTTATATGTATTGGGCTTATGATCCATGTTGGAACAAGTTTATGTATGGATACATAAAGAGTTGGGCCACATGAACCATGGATCATAAAACTCATGGGTATGGATTATGGGTTATACCCATGACCCTTGGAATCCTACATATAAATAGGTTACTCCGTAGCCAAAATCACCATTTCTTTTCTTAGAGAAATATGGAGGTGTTTTGGTGCATGGAATTCTCTCTCAAGAGCCACCTTTGTCCTAGGTGTGTTGTGATTTCGTTTGACGCTTTTCATACTATTGCTGCTAAGCTCTTAAGGCCAAATACATCAGGAATTCAAGCCACAAAAAAGTTATGTTTCCCTAACTAGTATATTATATGGTTTATGTCAAATGCATGCTAGTTATAGGTTTAATGCCTTGGAAACCATTTTCATGTATAATTAGTGAAAACATAGATCCAAGGTATTTAGGGTTGTATGTGAACCATAGGATGTTGTATTATACCGAAACCCAACAGTGGTATCAAAGCCATGCGTTGTTTTCTACTATATTTGATGCAAATGTATTTTTTTTTTTCAAGTTGTTGGAAAAAGAAAAAAAAAACATGAATTTTGTCAAATTTTATGATAATTACTTGATTTTATGAAAAACTAATTATTTGTAAAATTTAGCTCACTTTACTACAAGAGTTGAATTAGGTCAATTTATTAAAAGATAGAATGATATGATTATTTTATTTGTTTTAAAAATTTGATCTAAGTGGTTTTAAGGAGTTACAAATATTGTCATAAAATTTTAGAACTCAAAAGTTTTTTTAAAGTTATGATCGTAAGAGTTTTGAAACTTCCAAAAGTTGTGGATGCGAAATGTCTCATTTATTAACTCTTTAGGTTATGAAGTCCAAGAGTCTTCATAGGATAATTGTCAATGTTTCAAGATTTGTATTAGTTTATATGATTATCTAATTTCTTGAAAATTGTTGATGTGAATTATCTTTACTTATGAGTTTAATCTAGATCATAGAAAAATTATTTGATTATTGTGTGTCACACCCCTAAACCAGAATGGCGGAAACATTCGGGGGTGGATGACTTCACGTAGTATCACAACAATTGAATATTGTAAAGAAAGTAACACAACCATCATATATATAATAAAAACGTATCCTGTTGCGTTATACATGTTTGCAAAAGAATATTACAATATGATGATATAAATGTTTAATGATAAACGTCCTTAGCGTTCCTTCTTCAAAAGCTGGTGGTTACCTGTATTACTGATTCCCTAAGAAATACAAGTGGTTTCGAAAAAGTGTCAACGATTAAGTTGGTGAGTTCATAAGTGTTTTGCATTGAAAAGTATGTCCTTTTTGGTAGTAAATCGATGAACGAGGTTTTCAGAAAATCCAATATTTTCTATAAATGGTTTGAAAAGTTTCCAGAGTTGGAGTGCGTTAGTATGTTCCATACTTGAATAAAAATGATAAACTTTGTGCTAAAAATAAAGTGGAAAACTGAATGCATATATGAATCTCGTAAATCAAACTTGTTTTTATACTTTTATGTGAGTTTTATAACCATACTATTGACACTGACGGCCTGTAACAACATTCTTCAGGTGTCATAGTGTTATGACATTTGTCACCCCAAACCTGCCGGTCTAACTGTAGCTAATAGTTTAGGTACGGGGTTGTCAATCCCGTATAGATCTATACACAAGTATCACGCTCTCTCTCCATGAGATTATGGTATATAATACAGGACTTGAAATGCATACATACGAGTACGTTGAAGTTTGAATATCTCACATTACTTGGTATAAACAAATTTACGATGATAAAGACTTTACTTCATTTGAAAGTATTTCATTTGTCAAGATGTATATGTAAAATGTATGAATGGCTTGTTAACTATACTCATTATAGTTTCTCAAAAAAATATGTTTCCATGTAGTAAGAATAACTTGATATAATAGCCCTTTAAACATAAAGATGTTTGTATCAATACCCTATAAGATAGATATTATGTTTATAAAAACGATACTTTGACTTGTAATGTACTTGTATTTCCCCCCTAAAACATGAAAAGAATTGAAAAGTAGGGGTATGAACTCACTCGTTTGGTTTGAAGAGAGAGAGGCTAGAGTGGAGCAGAACTTCGACCGCGGAAAGTTGCGTCTTCGGGGATCTCTACAACGTAGATCTTTCTTCGGGGGCTCGAGTGCGGAAACTGAGGGCATCGGGATGATCTCTGAGGCTTAGAAGTATGAGAGAGTGACTGAGGATTTGAGAATGTGTGCAAAAACCCGAAGCTTAACCTCTCTATTTATAGGCTGGAAACTCCTCGTACGCGGGGCGTACTCGATACGCGGGGCGTACTTCGGTTACGCGGGGCGTAACAATGTGTCATGGCTTACGACTCCAATCTAGCTAAGTGTAGCGGTGCAGCCGATGGGACTCGACTCTGGGTCTAGTACGCGGGGCGTACTCCCATATTACGCGGGGTGTAATCCTGGCTCCCGTCTTCTAAATTCCGTAACTTTCGTGTACGGGCTCCGTTTTTCGCGTTCTTTATATCCACGCGTAGGTGAGATTATGCTCTACAACTTTTATTTAGACTCCATCGGCTAGTTTTGACTTTATTTTTAATGATATATTTTTAATAGGCCGGGACTCCTAAAGTCCGTTAAAAATTCATAGTTTCTTTATTCGACGTCGATTTTCGTTTGTCTTTTTATCATTTAACTCCTATTATGGAGATCTACAACTATCATTTAGGTGGCGATATCTAAATAACACTCAATCTTCAATTTGAGTTTTTAGCCCTCTACTACTGTTACGAAACTTTGAAAATTCGTAACTTCTTCATACAAGGTCCAAATTGGGCGATCTTTTTATGTATGTTTACAGTTTAGCGGACTCTACATCTTTTGTTTAGATACTTAAGGCAAAAATGCATTTTATAGAAATTTCATTTTTTACGTTAGATAGCGTTTTAACGTTGTGTCGTAAATATACGAGTGGTTATAATTTCTTCAATATAACTCGGTTTTGAACGTTCTTTACGGTTTTGGAAACCTTGACACGTTATCTAATATTTGATGCATCCCAACTTAGATATTTGAACACTTTATTTTCGAGGTTAATTTAGTTGGTTCCAAATGGTTTTTGTTATATTTGACATTTGAGCGTTACACTGCTTTGGAAAAATATACCGTTCTCACATATCCCCCCGTTAAGGGAATTTCGTCCCGAAATTTAATCTAATATAGAGTTTACAGGTTAGGAAAAAAAAGATGCGGGTATTTCTGTTTCAACTGATCCTCACGTTCCCAGGTGTATTCAGTTCCTCGCTTGGCGTTCCAACGGACCTTTACAATAGGTATGCGGCTTTGTTTAGTCCTTTTTATTTCCCGATCCATGATCTCTACTGGTTCCTCTACAAATTGGAGATTTTCATTTATTGCGATTTCGTCTAGAGGGATGACAAGGGTCTCATCGGACAAGCACTTCTTTAGGTTTGATACGTGAAAGGTAGGGTGTACGTTGTGCAGCTCCTGAGGTAATCTAAGTTTGTAGGCCACTGGACCGATCCTGGCAAGGATCTCGAAGGGTCCGATGTATCTTGGGTTTAGTTTTCCGCTCTTCCCGAATCGTACTAACCCCTTCTAGGGCGAGACCTTTAGTAGGAATCGATCTCCGACCTGGAATTCCAAGGGTTTCCGTCTTTTATCTGCGTAACTCTTTTGTCTGTCCCTTGATGCTTTTAGACGTTCCCGAATCTGAACAATCTTCTCTGTAGTTTCCCATATGATTTCTGGTCCAGTGAGCGTGTTGTCTGTTGCTTGTCCTTTTGCTAGCTATGTGTCCCCCACTTCGGCCCAGCACACAGGTGACCTGCATTTGCGACCATAGAGGGCTTCGAACGGGGCAGCCTTGATACTAGTGTGGTAGCTGTTATTGTACGAGAATTCGACCAAGGGTAGATGTGTGTCCCATGCCTTACCAAAATCGATTACGCAGGACCTCAGCATATCTTCTAGAGTTTGTATGGTTCTCTCGCTCTGGCCGTTGGTTTGTGGGTGGTAAGCGGTACTCATGTCTAGCCTTGTCCCCAAAGCTTTTTGTAGCGACTGCCAGAACCTTGAGGTGAACCTACTATCTCGGTCCGAGATAATGGATATGGGCACACCATGTAGTTGTACAATTTCTCTGAGGTATGTCCTAGTTAGCTTCTCTAATTTATCCGTCTCTTTGATCGGTAGGAAGTGCGCTGATTTAGTTAACCTGTCGACAATCACCCAGATAGTGTCGAATCCGTTTGTCGTTTTGGGTAGTTTGGTTATGAAATCCATGGTTATACGTTCCCCACTTCCATTCTGGTATTTCTGGTTGTTGCAACAATCCTGAGGGCTTTTGATATTCTACTTTGACCTTGGCGCACGTCAGACACTTACTCACGTAGGTAGCAATTTCGGCCTTCATGTTCGGCCACCAGTACAACTTCTTAAGGTCGAGATACATCTTATCGGAGCCGGGGTGTATGGAGTATCGTGTTTTATGGGCTTCGTTCATGACGACTTCTCTAAATCCGCCAAACTTCGGCGTCCAGATCCGATCCATGAAGTATTGAACTCCATCATTCTTGACCTCAAACTTCTTATCCATTCCTCTTAAGGCTTCCCCTGCCACATTTACCGATGTTAAGGCTTCTATCTGGGCTTCCTTGATTTGTGTGGACAGGTGCGAATGGATTGTCATGGTTAAAAGACTTTACTCTGCGGCCTGAGTATTCCTACCGGCTGAGTGCATCGGCCACCACGTTAGCCTTTCCGGGATGATATCGAATCTCGCATTCATAATCATTTTGTAGTTCTACCCACCGTCTTTGTCTCGTATTGAGTTCTTTCTGGTTGAGGATATGTTGGAGGCTTTTATGGTCGGTGAATATCGTACATTTCGTGCCGTAGAGATAGTGTCTCCATATCTTCAGAGCGAAGATGACTGGTCCTAGCTCAAGATCGTGCGTTGTGTAGTTTACTTCGTGCGTCTTTAGTTGCCTTGAGGCGTAGGCGATGACCTTCCCTCATTGCATCAGGACACACCCAAGTCCTTGGTTGGATGCATCGCAATAGACCACGAAGTCCTCCGTTCCTTCGGGCAAGGTTAGGATGGGCGCACTACATAAGGCTCGCTTTAGCGTTTGAAACGAGGCGTCTTGTTTTTCTCCCCATTCGAAGGTCACACTCTTCTAAGTTAGGGTGGTAAGTGGTTTGGCAATCTTTGAAAAATTTTGTATGAACCTTCGGTAATACCCAGCAAGTCCCAAAAATTGTCGGATTTCTGTAGGGGTCCTTGGTGTCGTCCAACTTTCTATTGCCTTGATCTTAGAAGGATCCACGTGTATCCCCTCCTTGCTTACTACATGTCCTAGGAAATCCACTTTCCGAATCCAAAATTCGCACTTGGAAAATTTTGCGTAAAGCTTCTCTGCCCTCAACGTTTCCAAAACTTGGCGGAGGTGTTGGCTGTGTTCTTCCTGGCTTCTAGAATAGATGAGTATATCATCTATGAACACGATCACGAATTTATCCAGGAAGGGACGACATACTCGGTTCATCAAGTCCATGAACACCGCTGGAGCATTTGTCAATCCGAAGGGCATTACTACGAACTCGTAGTGACCATAACGTGTTCGATAAGCCGTTTTAGGGATGTCTCCTTCCAGCACTCGCAGTTGGTGATAACCAGATCTTAGATCGATCTTTGACAAGTAGCTTGCTCCCTGCAGTTGGTCGAACAGATCGTCTATGCGCGGTAGGGGATATCGGTTCTTGATCGTCAGTTTGTTCAGCTCCCAATAATCGATGCACATGCGAAAGGATCCGTCCTTCTTTTTCACGAATAGGACTGGTGCTCCCCATGGTGAGAAGCTCGGTCTGATGAATCCCTTGCTCAGCAGCTCGTTTAATTGACTGGACAGTTCCTGCATCTCGGCTGGGGCTAAACGGTAAGGCGACTTTGCTACTGGGGTAGCTCCGGGGATTAAGTCGATTCTGAACTCAACATGGCGCTCTGGTGGAATTCCTGGAAGATCTTCTGGGAAAATATCTGGGAAGTTGCAGACTTCTGGAATGTCTTTAATGTTCTTTGGTTCTTGTTTCTGGTCTACTACGTGGGCTAGAAAGGCATGGTATTCCTTACGAAGATATTTTTGTGCCTTAACACAGGAGATGATTTGTAAACTTGAACTAGGTTTGTCACCATAAATGACAAGGGTTTCGGCGTTTGGCAGATTTAGGCGAACAGCCCTCTCGTGACAAAGTATATCGGCATGGTGAAGGCTCAACCAGTCCATACCGATGATGACATCGAAACTTCTTATCGAGATGGGCATAAGATCAACTCGAAACAAGTGCTCGTTTAAATTTAGTGTGCATCCTACGTACAAATCGTTTGCGTTTTCTGTTTTACCGTTTGCCATTTCTACAGTGAATATTTTATTGAGTGGTTGGGGTTTTTGACTAAGTAGGTGTTTGAATTTATGACTTACAAAACTTCTCTCCGCACCGCAGTCAAAGAGTATGCATCCATAAATGTTGTTGAGTAGAAACGTACCCGTAACCACCGTGGGGTCTGCTATCGCTTCATTCTTCCTTATTGCCAGCACTCTCCCCACGCCGCCAACGTTCCTCATCTTGGGGCAGTCCCTTTTTAAGTGCCCAGTTTCTCCACACCCATAACATGCCTGGCTTATCCCAGTACCAGGAACTTGAGTGACTGGTCGCGCTGGCGCCTTACAGAAACGGGTTGTGTTCCCTTTCTTGTCGCAGTTCTTACAGTGCATCTCGCGGCAATTACCGTGGTGATGGTAGTTGCACTTGCTGCACTTGGGCAGATTCCCCGCATATGGTTTTGTTGGCGCGGGGGTACCAGGAGTTGTGGTGGGGGTATTAGCAGCATGAACCGCAACCATTTGTTTCTTTGAAGGTTCTTGCAAAGTTTGCCCCTTTCTCTTGTTCCAGAATTTCTTCTTGTTGTTGTTGTTGGCATTGATCTCGTTGTTGTTGTTCCCTTTGGTTGGTTCAGCCATGATAGTCGTGACTCCTTGACAGACACCATGATCAACGAGAGATTGCGCCAGTTCCTTGGCGCTGGCGAAGGTCATGGGTTTGGAAGCTAACACACTTCCTCGAAGTTGGAGTGATAGTCCCCAGATGTATCTCTCGACCTTTTGGCTTTCCAGGATTAACATCCCTGGACAAAGTGTTATTAAGTCACTTAACCTGTTGGTGTAACCTGCTATGTCCGAGCCTACCATCGAAGGGTTCCACAGTTCCTGTTCAAGCTTCTGAATCTCGCCTCTTGGGCAGTATTCTCGAAGGAGCATTCGTTTCAAGTTTTCCCAACCCATGGAGTTCGCCACCACTAGGGTTAGTGTCTGGACGTGGCCGTTCCACCATGTCAGAGCGCGTTCAGAGAAAGTAAAAGCAGCAAACTTTACTTTGCTTTCTTTAGGGCATGCGCAGATTTCGAATACAGCTTCCGTTTTCTCTATCTATTGAGATAGAGCCAATACTCCCCCAGTCGCAAAAAAGGGAATAGGTTTTCCGTTGGTGAAGTCTTTGTAAGTGCATACCCCTGAACAGCCTTGACCTTGGCCATTTGTAAAGCTGTTTGTTCCTCCCCCCGATCCGTTGTTGCTCATTTGAGCCATCGCTGTGGTTACAGCAGTCTGGAACATAACAGCATCCATAATTGGAGGAGGTGGTGGAGGTGGTGTTGAAGTTGAGTTTCTGCGTGTTGATCTACGAGGAGGCATGTTCTGGTAGAGAAAAATAAGAATGAATACTATAAGTTTCTAATGTTTTGATAATCGTGTGTTAGTTGTATCTTGTAATTTTTTTTTACTTTAGTTTATGGTTTCAAGGTAGGCATAGTAATTTTTGTTAACACCCATAAGTTCCGAGAGGTATACAAAGAAGTACTTCATATTCATATATATAGGTCACACCTGAGGTGTGTTACATTATGTTTTTTGTTTGGAAAATTTGACCTACCTAGAGGTCTTCTATTACAGATACAACAGGAAATAAGGGAAAAACTTTTATCTGAAATCCTATTTTATAACAAAATTGTTTGGGTTTGAACAAGCTCTACTTACGGCGTGTTGCACGTTTGGAGCTAGATTCGGCATCTGACTGTTTGACTCCCATCAAGCGTCTCTCGAGATCTGCTTGTTGTTCCTTCATTTCCCTTATTTCTGCTAGTGTCGTTATCATCTGGTTTTGAAGCGTCCCTGTGTAGATTTGGGTATTCTCATGTAGTCCTTCCAAACGACGGATGTCTGTGGCGTTACCTTGAGTAGCAGCATTGACTTCGCGAACTCTGGCTGCTTGCCTGTCCGTCTCGTAGTTCTGGGTAGCTATAGCGTTCACAATAACAGGAAGTGCTCGATCAGCTGAGCCTCCCCTACTGGCATTGTAAAAATCTCGGCACATGCCGAAAAGAGGGCGTACACCTTGCTGGCGGCTCCAGTAGTAGAGGTGGCTTCCCCACATGGGAATGGGTCCCGGTTGATATGGTGTGATTTCGGGAGGATGAGGGATGGGAGGGTTGATTACTTCCGGCTTGGAGTCTGTTCCACTAGAAATTTCCTCGATCTCTTCGTCGACTTCGAATTCCTCTCCGACTTCGACTTCGAATTCTTCTTCGATAACCCCTTCGGGTTCTTCCTCGGCCTCTTCTTCGATTTCCTCTGGGTCTTCCTCCGGGTCTTCTTCTATCCAACCACCGTTGCCTTGGTTTGGGTAGTAGGGATCTCCTGGTAAATGGAATCCGACCATTTGTCTGTACTAGGATAGAGGTATGAGAATTCCTATTTAACGACTTACTATTACGGAGCAAAAATATTTTATTGTACAATTATTTTTAACAATACTCCTATAGTATTTCAAATTGGCAAATCTAAAATAATTTGTATTTGGTAAGTTTTTGGCTCGTTGTCCACTATGACCATTCCTCAGCGTACGTTGGTCAAATCTAGGATAAATATAGTTGATCAGGCTATATTTATTTTCGACCTGATTACATACCCCGAGGCTTAATCGTAGTGTCGTAACTTGCCTTAATACTTATTAGAAAACTTGTCATGATACGAGATTAATGCATGCTAGTAAAAATGTATCTTTTTTTAAAAGGAAGTATCTTGTTCCTGAAAACGTTTTGTCAGAGGGTTTTTGGTCCCCTTTGCATTTATAGTTTGTATATCTTATGTGGTTCGATATACTTAGTTCACTATAAACAATGCTTTGATACCAATCTGTCACACCCCCAAACCAGAATGGCGGAAACATTCGGGGGTGGATGACTTCACGTAGTATCACAACAATTGAATATTGTAAAGAAAGTAACACAACCATCATATATATAATAAAAACGTATCCTGTTGCGTTATACATGTTTGCAAAAGAATATTACAATATGATGATATAAATGTTTAATGATAAACGTCCTTAGCGTTCCTTCTTCAAAAGCTGGTGGTTACCTGTATTACTGATTCCCTAAGAAATACAAGTGGTTTCGAAAAAGTGTCAACGATTAAGTTGGTGAGTTCATAAGTGTTTTGCATTGAAAAGTATGTCCTTTTTGGTAGTAAATCGATGAACGAGGTTTTCAGAAAATCCAATATTTTCTATAAATGGTTTGAAAAGTTTCCAGAGTTGGAGTGCGTTAGTATGTTCCATACTTGAATAAAAATGATAAACTTTGTGCTAAAAATAAAGTGGAAAACTGAATGCATATATGAATCTCGTAAATCAAACTTGTTTTTATACTTTTATGTGAGTTTTATAACCATACTATTGACACTGACGGCCTGTAACAACATTCTTCAGGTGTCGTAGTGTTATGACATTTGTCACCCCAGACCTGCCGGTCTAACTGTAGCTAATAGTTTAGGTACGGGGTTGTCAATCCCGTATAGATCTATACACAAGTATCACGCTCTCTCTCCATGAGATTATGGTATATAATACAGGACTTGAAATGCATACATACGAGTACGTTGAAGCTTGAATATCTCACATTACTTGGTATAAACAAATTTACGATGATAAAGACTTTACTTCATTTGAAAGTATTTCATTTGTCAAGATGTATATGTAAAATGTATGAATGGCTTGTTAACTATACTCATTATAGTTTCTCAAAAAAATATGTTTCCATGTAGTAAGAATAACTTGATATAATAGCCCTTTAAACATAAAGATGTTTGTATCAATACCCTATAAGATAGATATTATGTTTATAAAAACGATACTTTGACTTGTAATGTACTTGTATTTCCCCCCTAAAACATGAAAAGAATTGAAAAGTAGGGGTATGAACTCACTCGTTTGGTTTGAAGAGAGAGAGAGAGAGGCTAGAGTTGAGCAGAACTTTGACCGCGGAAAGTTGCGTCTTCGGGCTCTTCGGGGATCTCTGCAGCGTAGATCTTTCGTCGGGGGCTCGAGTGCGGAAACCGAGGGCGTCGGGATGATCTCTGAGGCTTAGAAGTATGAGAGAGTGACTGAGGATTTGAGAATGTGTGCAAAAACCCGAAGCTTAACCTCTCTATTTATAGGCTGGAAACTCCTCGTACGCGGGGCGTACTACCGGAGTACGCGGGGCGTACTTCGGCTACGCGGGGCGTAACAATGTGTCATGGCTTACGACTCCGGTCTAGCTAAGCATAGCGGTGCAGCCGATGGGACTCGACTCCGGGTCTAGTACGCGGGGCGTAATCCCGGCTCCCGTCTTCTAAATTCCGTAACTTTCGTGTACGGGCTCCGTTTTTCGCGTTCTTTATATCCACGCGTAGGTGAGATTATGCTCTACAACCTTCATTTAGACTCCATCGGCTAGTTTTGACTTTATTTTTAATGATATATTTTTAATAGGCCGGGACTCCTAAAGTCCGTTAAAAATTCATCGTTTCTTTATTCGACGTCGGTTTTCGTTTGTCTTTTTATCATTTAACTCCTATTATGGAGATCTACAACTCTCATATAGGTGGCGATAGCTAAATAACACTCAATCTTCAATTTGAGTTTTTAGCCCTCTACTACTGTTACGAAACTTTGAAAATTCGTAACTTCGTCATACGAGGTCCAAATTGGGCGATCTTTTTATGTATGTTTACAGTTTAGCGGACTCTACATCTTTTGTTTAGATACTTAAGGCAAAAATGCATTTTATAGAAATTTCACTATTTACGTTAGTTAGCGTTTTAATGTCGTGTCGTAAATATACGAGTGGTTATAATTTCTTCAATATAACCCGGTTTTGAACGTTCTTTATGTTTTTGTAAACCTTGACACGTTATCTAATATTTGATGCATCCCAACTTAGATATTTGAACACTTTATTTTCGAGGTTAATTTAGTTGGTTCCAAATGGTTTTTGTTATATTTGACATTTGAGCGTTACACTGCTTTGGAAAAATATAGCGTTGTCACATTGTGTTAATTGGAATATTTGATCTTAATGGTTTTTATGAACTCCATCACTTGTCCTCAAGTTATGGAAAGTGAAGAGTTTTTCTTTTTAAAGTGTCATTAAGTCTCATAGGTTATGAAAATAGAAGAATCTCTATTTTTAATGTCATCTTTATATGATTTAATGTCTTTCATAACTTGTCCTCAAGTTATGGAACTTGTATTTTTTTTTTCATTAAACCTTAATTAAACTCATAAGTTATGAACAAGCCAAGAGTTTTGAAAGGTTTCAAAACTTGTCCTCAAGTTTTGGAATTTGTAAAGTTACCCCCCATGTATACTTTAATTCCAAACTAAACCTTAGAATTTTAAAAGTCAAAATTCAACCCTTATACTTTATACTATTATAAGTTAATAATATTTATATATATGTATAAGAGTAAAGTCAGTCTTACCGTTAGTAGGCCTCATTCACGAAGCCGGTCTATAAGGGGGGTATAAGGTTACTGCCTATAAAATGGCAGTTTAATGGGTGTCCACTCTCACCCACCGCTTCCTTGACCGGTGGAGGGTCATTAGCCGAACGGGTAGGACAAGGACTATAATTCTCCCTTCATTACAAGTATTAATGATAAATCCTAAGTAACTAAACCTTTAATAAATACTCAATCTTAGTTACTTAGGAAAATGTGAATAAGGTGCTAATCCATGAAATTACACTTTGCACTTTGTTTAAGTCGGTTAGTGGAGCGTGTGTGGTTAACCAGCACACTAACTCGTATTTAACAAGGTAGGCAAAGGGTAACTTAATGTTTATCATAGTATCGATAGAGTGTGTGTGGTTAACCGGCACATCAATTGAGGGGTAAACACTTAAGGGTACCAAGTAATTTGCATGGGTACTTCACACCTTGTTTTGTGATCCTCGACATCCCAGTCACAAAACCTGAAGGGCACACTCGAGATTGAAACATGCCATTGAAAAGTTCCATGAATCTCAAAAGATCTAGGAGTTTCAAATCCAATTAAAACCTAATAAATTATTTCGTTTTTCATGGTGGAAATTGGTGAATCGTCATTCACCTACCTTCAAATATTCTATAGCTTGGATTACGGCATCCCTCTTCCAAGTTATAAAATAGCCATAATATTTCATATTGGGTGTTATATTAAGGACTATAAATCAACTATCTTGAATATCTCTCAAAAGATGTCTAGTTCAGACATCTATGATCTTCCCAAATATCATGGAACTTTACTTCCTCGACCTCCTCCAATTATTCTCCCTAACCCACAAGTTCAAGGTCACTCAAGCTCTATTTGCAAGGCAAGGTCTACGTGTGATCACATCTTGGAGATGAAGTCACATACTGACAAGCCAGGAGAGTTCGGTGTCAAAGTCTTAAGAAAGTTAGTGGTTCAATCACTTTCAAAGTAACATAGTGAGTTCCTTGGGATTCCTATGAAACAGACTATGACAAGACCCTTAATGATCTTATCTATTTGTTTGGTGCTGCTAAATTAGAAATGATTTAGTGTACTAGTAAAGCAAATTTGATTAGGAGGTCAACTTCCCAAAACTTTATGGACAGGGACAATAGTGACACAAGAAATCCAGAAAAGCATTCTCTTCCCAATGGAAATGGATCGGCCATAGTCAACTCAGTTGACCAAATGGTAAAGAGAAAGGCTAAGTCTGAGATAGTCCCATGTACTATTACCTAAGGGTCCATATAGTCCTATTGCCAAAAGGAAAGGGCATTGGTTGCGAAGCTGGCAATTTTACCTGAAAGATCATAAGGCTAGTAAAGTCAATAAGTTTGACTCTATTTCAGGTAAGGTCCACTATCTAACTTGGTTAAGTTTCTATTATGATATTCTTATTACAAGATGTGACTGGGTCACATGTTGATGTTTAAGAATCAAAGGAAAAAGTGAAGGAAACTTAAAGAAAGAGTATGTTGAATCTGATCGCGAAGACGGATTTCTATCGCTTGATTGAAGATTGGATTCTTGAGCTACACTTAGGAGTTATGATAGATTGCTAGGAAACAAGTAATAACATAGTTTTCATTTCCAGTTACATTGTAAGGAAAAAGTTTTTTCCGCATATTAAAATAAATAAAAGTTTGTTTTACTTTATTTTTATCTCCTTACAATGGCATTCATGAAAACTTGATGTTTGTATGTTTATAGTAATATTGGAAATATGAATTTGATTCGTTCATTTGTGGTAGTGTCTAAATTTACCAAATAAGGAAAGATTCTCATCACCCAAGTTTCAATTGGACCGAAACTTGAAATCATGCAAGTTGTATAGTATGATGAATGAGAACTTTCGAGCATTGGAAAAATTAAGACTAACTACTTGTTCACATGGATGTGTGAGTCAAGAGAAGGACTAAGGGATCAAGTACACTTTCTTGTGAACTTGTCAAATTCCACCACAAAAGATGGATAAGACTATTCGTCATGATTGACTAAGGTTTAGTAAATATGATTATACTTACAAGCTTAAGTATAATTCTGAAACATTGGAAAATTTTCAATGTATGACAGAACAAATAAGAAGAATCAAATTAGGCAGAAGGATAAAAGTTTCTCAAATCTGAAAAGATGGGAGAGTACTTTAGTATCATGTTTTATGGTCATCTTAATGATTTTGAGACCTTATCACAATTCATCCTCTAAGTACATTCTGATAGTTAAGAAGAGGAGTTATGAATTGTTGAAGTGGTTAAATCAAGAAGATGATTCATACTTCATTCCAAAACAATTCATAAAGTTATACACTAAGATTGTAACTTGAGTGACATGTCTTAAAGAAGGTTTAAAACAATTGTCAAATGTAAGAGTAAAATTTTTCTACTCTTGTACATTTGAAATTGGTAAGTTGTGATGTTTTGGATAAAACAAAGACCAGCTAAGTCTAATTGTGTTAAGTGTCTGTCTTGATTAAATTCCACACTATCTCTTGAATATTTGGCAAGAAAGTCGTATAGGTCAAGGAGACAGTGGGAGTCTAAAAGATCCTGAAAAAGGTTTCAAGAAGTAATCAAGAATAAAACCTGTATTTCATCTTAGCACACAAGTAGAGGTTTATAACCTATCGTGCTGACATTTGTGTGCCCATTCCAGTTAACTTGGCTATACATTTGAGTTCTACATGTTCTCAATTGTTTGCATAACTACTTGGAAGCAATGGCAGGCCCTTTAGCCGCCAGGTGGCAAGAAGTTAAGATTGCACAAGTTCAATCCATATGAGTTTGGATTTGTCATTATCCTTGTCTTGTGACTATGGTTATGACAATTCACATGGATAAGAATACATACACCATTAAATCTAAGTCTCATAAGGTTTCTCTTCGATTCATGAAAATGATGGTAAGGAAACTCTTTCACTAAGTAGATTTTGAGTAGATAGCAATTGTGGGAATGACAAAAGGTCTAAACATTATGATTACGACATCCCTCTTCATAATTGTTTAGACACACATGTGAGCTATCTAAGAGAGGTGTATGATATTGATAAAGTCTTATCATGGCAATCTAGTATCAGAAATCTGAACTTTGGTAAGAAAGTCAATAAAGTATTGATTTCTAGAAGTACAGTTGATTTCTGGGTACATGTCAAAGCCAGTGGGAGCATAAGTGTTATGCTAATAAACATCATGTTAGTGGGAGCATGATAATTATGATAAGTATTGCAGGTTAGCAATGTTAATTATAGAAAACAAAAGTTTCAATTCGTGAGGTTGCAGGGGTTGAAAATTTTGTTTTGCTATAATTAAGGTTGAGGAAATTATACTTCATTTCAATTCTAAAAGCTTAGATTGACGTTTTAATCATCTTTAGTCAAGGATATATATATGAATTTTGTGTTGGAATGGCTCAACATAAGGAAATTCTATATATGGGTCGTTATTTGCGTTCTAAAATTCGATTATGATTACGGCATCCCTTTTCATAATCTGAATTATGAGAACTTGGCAAATAGAAATGGAAATATTATAGCAAAAGACTGGTTTAGTCTTTATGTGAGACATCATGAATCGTGTCCCATATGCTTAAGATATAGGATCGATTACATGTGCTATATTCACTCTTTGTAAGTTTTTCCAAATGCCTGGGGCATGAAGAAGGGAAAAAGGTCTAGAAATTGATATGACTAAAATTATTAAACAATTGTTTAGGACAATCTATGGTTTACCAAAGATTGGTTGCTTAAGGAAAGTTGGATGTATAGTATTAATTCTGGAAGGACCATATTGACATAATCTGTAAGGAGGAATCTCTTGTTCAGAAGTTATAGTCAAAATGGAATATGGAAATGCTTCAAAGTTAAAAAGTATTCAATCTGTATGATTAGGAAACTTAATGCAAGAAGGATGTTTCCAAGGAGTTGATCTCCTTTGGAATACTCTGTAATGATTGTTGCCAAGTCTTTGTGAATTTGTCCACAACCATTACAAGAGGATCAATGCATATAAGTTTAGACCTCTACAACCCATCATGACAAGGAGGGGCATATGGCCAAGGATAATCATTCTCTCTGTCCACTTGTTGTTTCCCGATTTCCGATTTATGACGACTGACTAATTGAACAAATCAAATCAGTCCTGGCCCGGCCGAGCACTTCCATTTGTCATCATCAAATCATCGAGGGGCCCACAGATATCACTTTTATCCCGAAGGTAAAAGGAATGGATAAACTTCGACTCATATGGCTTGTTCTACTACTTGTTGAATCATACACAAAGGCACGTTTTATAGCACAGAGTCACCAAATGCGGTTTCGTGCAATCAATGTACTATCAATTCATAGTAACAACTCATATCTCTAGGTTTGAAGAATATAAGATATTATCGTCTCATGATCACTCGTGATAAAATCCATGAAGTGATTCCAATGAGCGCGGGTTGAATCCAATACTCAGAACTTATGAGCACTCATGATTGCTGTAGCCTTGTCCAACACCTTAGACCTCTACAACCCATCATGACACTCTTAATTCATATCTACTTCCAACATATGACCGACTGTGGACGGTTTGAATAACTTAGTCATTCCGGAAGAATAACCCAGTTTATTCGGGAAGTCAAAACATGCAAAGTGAAACACAATAATAATTGAATCCAATATGGTCTCAGAACTTATGAATATAAATAAAACACCTTTTATTTATCACCATATGATTACACATTATTCATTGTATACTGTTTCAGCTATCAACTTTAATCTTGAATTTAAAACAACAGTTGTCCCATGCTCCAAGCATGTACACTATGTTTTCTAAAAACTAGTCATGCCACACACTAAGTATGCATACTATGTTTGTCTATGATCTTTACTTTGTGAACTAGATCCATTGAACATAACTTCAATGATTCTTTTTTTCACACTCCCAAATCCTTACTGCAAATGCAAGAATTCCAAATTCATGCCATTTACTGGAATCTGTCAGATTCTAAACTTATATGCATTGGTCCTCTTGTAATGATTATGCATAAAGTCATAAAGACTTGACAACAACCATTACAGAGCATTCCAGAGGAGATCAGTTCCTTGGAAATATCCTTCTTGCATTAAGTTTCCTTAATCTTACACAGATTGAATAATTCTTAACTTTGAAACATTTCCAGATTCCATTTTGACTATCACTTCTGAACAAGAGTTGCCTCCTTACAGATTGTGTCAATATGGTCCTTCCAGAATTATCACTATACTTCCAACTGTCCTTGAGCAACCAATCTTTGGTAAACCTTAGATTGTCCTCGACAATTGTTTAATCCTTTTAGTCATATCCAGTTCTAAACCTTTTCCCTTCTTAATGCCCCAGGCATTTGGAAAATTTTAGAACGGATGATTATAGCACATGTAATCGATCCTATATCCGAAGCATATGGGACACGATTCATGATGTCTCACATAAAGACTAAACCAGTCTTTTGCTATAATATGTCCATTTCAATTTGCCAAGTTCTCATAATTCAGATTATGAAAAGGGATGCCGTAATCATAATCGAATTTTAGAACGCAAATAATGGACCCATATACAGAATTTCCTTATGTTGAGCCATTCCAACATGAAATTCATATATATCCTTGACTAAATGATTAAAACCTCACGATATAGATTTGAGATGAAGTATAATTTCCTCTCCCTTAATTATAACAAAACAACTTTTTCCCAATTGAAACTTTTGTTTTCTATAATTAATATTGCTAACTTGCAATACTTATCATAATTATCATGCTCCCACTAACATGATGATTATTAGCATAACACTTATGCTCCCACTAGCTTTGACATGTACCCAGAAATCAGCTGGACTTCTAGAAATCAATACTTCATTGACTTTCTTACCAAAGTTCAGATTTCTGATACTAGATTGTTTTGATAAGACTTTATCAAAATCATACACCTTCCCTTAGATAGCACACTTGTGAGTCTAAACAATTATGAAGAGGTATGCCGTAATCATAATAGTTAGACCTTTTTGCCACTTCTCACAAGTCCATATTAGTGTGCCGGTTAACCACTCGCGCTCCACTAACGACTTTGAGAATGCAAATATCACAATTGCTATCTAGCTAAAATCTACTTAGTGAAAGTGTTTCCTCACCATCATTTTCATGAATCGGAGAGAAACCTTATGACACTTAGATTTAATGGTGTATGTGTTCTTATCCATGTGAATTGTCATCACCATAGTCACAAGACAAGGATAATAACAAATCCAAACTCATATGGACTGAAGTCAATCTTAATTTCTTGCCACTTGGCAGCTCAAGGGCCTGCCATTGCTTCCAAGTTGTTATGCAACAGACTGAGAACTCTAAGAACTCATATGCAAAGCCAACTTTAACTGGAATGGGCACAGAATATGTCAACACGATAGGTTATAAACCTCAAGTCGTGTGCTAGTGAAGAACTTCAGGTTTTATTCTTGATTGGTTCTTGAGACTTTCAAGACCTTTAAGACTCCCACTGTCCTCTTGACATGTAAGACTCCCTTGTCAAATATCCAAGAGATAGTGCGGATTCTAATCAAGATAAACACTTCACACCATTGGCCTTAGTTGGTCTTTGTTTTATCCAAAACATCACAACTTACCAATTTCAAATGTACTAGAGTAGAAAACTTTTACTCTTACATTTGACAAGTGTTTTAAACCTTCTTTTGAGACATGTCACTCAAGTTACAATCTTGGAGTATGACTCTAAGACTTGTATTGGAACGAAGTATGACTCATCTTCTTGATTTAACCATTTCAACAATTCAAGATCCCTCTTCTTAGTCATAAGAATGCACTAAGACTTCCTTAGAGAACTAATTGTGCTATGGTTTCTTAATCATTAAGATGATCACAAAACTGATACTAAAGTACTCTCCCATCTTTTCAGATTTGAGAAACTTTTATCCTTCTGCCTAATTTGATTCTTCTTATTCGCCCTGCCATACATTGGAACCTTTTCCAATGTCTCAGAGTTACACTTAAGCTTGTAAGTATAATCATATTTACTGAGCTTTAGTAAAATATGACGAATATTCTTATCAATCTTTTGTGGTGAACTTAATCAGTGCACAAGAATGTGTACTCGATCCCTTAGTCCATTACTTGACTCACACATCCATGTGAACAAGTAATTAGTCTTAATTTTTCCAAAACTTGAAAGTTCTCATTCATCATGCTATATAACTTGCATGATTCCAAGTCCCGGTCCAAATGAAACTTGGGTGATGAGAATCTTTCCTTATTTGGTAAATCTAGACATTACCACAAATGAAAGAATCAATTTCATATTTCCACTCTTGCTCTTAATGGAATCATATAAGCAACAATTTTTCCTCAAAAGCCATTATAAGGATATTTTAAAATAAATAAAAACAAAAAAAACTTTTCTTTTATTTTAAAACTTTGCGGAAAAACTTATCCTTACAATCCATATGAAAACTTGTTGTTATCTATTCCTAAGCAATATCTCATAACTCCTGAGAAGTAGCTCAAGAATCCGATCTTCAAACTACGCGATAGAAATCCATCTACGCCATCAGATTCAACATATTCTTTCTTTAAGTTTCTTCACTTTTCTTTCATTCTTAAAACATCACCATGTGACCCAGTCACATCATGTATCAAGAATCTCAGAATAGAAACTTAACAGAGTTAGATAGTGGACTTTACCTGAAGTAGAGTCAAACTTATTGACTTTAACATCCTTAGGTAAATTTTGGCAGCTTCGCAACCAATGCCCCTTTCTTTGGCAATATAAACATATGGACCCTTTGATAAAGACACACAAGACTATCACAGACTTAGCTTTTCTCTTTACCATTTGGTCAACCGAATTGACTATGGCCGATCCCTTTCCATTGGGAAGAGAGAGCTTTACTGGATATCCAATGTCATTATTGTCAATGTCCATTAAGTTTTAGGAAGTTGATCTTAGCAAACAGATAAGATCATTAAGGGTCTTGTCATAGTCTGTTACATAGGTGTCCCAAAGGAACTCACTATGTGACTTAGAAAGTGATTGAACCACCAACTTTCTCAAGACTTTGACACCCAACTCTCCCGGCTTGTCAATATGTGACTACATCTCCAAGATGTGCTCACACCTAGACCTTGCCTTGCCAATAGGGCTTGAGTGACCTTAAACTTTTCAAGAACTTGTGGGTTGGGGAGAATAATTTGAAGAGGTGAAGAAGTATGATATCCATGGGACATCATCTTCATTAGGAAAGCTTGTTTCAAGAGATTCGGAAGATCATAGGTGTCTAAACCAGACATCTTTTGGGAGATATTCAAGATAGTTGATCTTAAGTCCTTAATATGACACCCAATATAAAATATTAAGGCTAGGATCCAACAAACTATTTTACAACTTAGAAGAGGTATGCCGTAATCCAAGCTGACGATTCACCAATTTCCACCAAGATAAACGAAATGTATAATTAGGTTTTAATTGGTTTTGAAACTCCTAGATCTTTGAGATTCATTGAACTTTTCAAAGGCATGTTTCAATCTCGAGTGTGCCCTTCAGGTTTTGTGACTGGGATGCCGAGGATCACAAAACAAGGTGTGAAGTAACCATGCAAATCACTTGGTACCCTTAATAAATTACCCCTCAATCGATGTGCCGGTTAACCACACACGCTCCATCGATACTATGATAAATATTAAGTCACCCTTTACCTACCTTGTTAAGTCCAAGTTAGTGTGCCGGTTAACCACACACGCTCCACTAACGACTTAAACAAAGTGCAAAGTGTAATTTCATGGATTAGCACCTTATTCACATTTTTCCTAAGTAACTAAGATTGGGTATTATTAAGAGTTTAGTTACTTAGTATTATCATTAAATACTTTTAATGAAGGGAGAATTCTAGTCCTGTCAAACCCGTTCGGCTAACGACCCTCCACCAGTCAAGCAAGCGGTGGGTGAGAGTGGACACCCATTAAGTTGCCATTTTATAGGCAACAACCTTATACCCACCTTATAGACCGGCTTCGTGAATGAGGCGTACTAGCGGTAAGACTGACTTTACTCTTATACATATATATATTATTAACTTATAATATTATAAAGTATAAGGGTTGAATTTTAACTTTTAAAATTCTAAGGGCTAACTTGGAATTAAAGTATTCATAAGTGAAAACTTTTCAAATTCCAAAACTTGAGGGCAAGTTTTGAAACTATTCAAAACTTTTCATTTCTTGTAACTTATGAGTTTAATAGAGTAATAAAATGAGGACTTTTCATTTTTTTAACTCTTGTGTTCTTTTAATGGTTTTTTTTAATCCAAGAGACTTTTGGTTTTCCATAACTTGAGGACAAGTTATGGACTCCATTAAAACACATTATGATCAAGAATTAAACTACCATATAGGTTACAAATAATTCCTATGATCATCTAAACTTTATATGAACAAGAACATGAACATGAACACTTTCAAGAATAAAAATCACATTAAACTTTGTAATTTTGATAACTAGTTGTTGTAAATGAATTAGCAAAAACATTACACCAGCTAAAACAAGTTTTCAAGTACCAAAACAGTTTAGGGTAATGTTTCCAATCCATTTCCAGCAACTAAAGTCGAAAATATGCACTCTGTCGACCCTACTCGCCGAGTAGGTTGAAGATACACATGAACTCGCCGAGTCCCCCCCATGGACTCGCCGAGTCCATTCGTCAGACAGCAAGTTTTCGACTTTTTCCAACTTTTAATTACAAGTACAAGAGAAAGCAAGCCTATGCTCTGATACCACTGTTGGGTTTTGAGCATTCTAACACTCCTAAGTGTACATGCAACCCTAAATACCTTGGATCTATGTTTTCTCTATTATACATGCAAATAAGAACTTCCAAGGTATTATCCTAATCTAGCATACAAAACAATGACTATAGCAAGATAGAATACATACCTCTTTGGTGTAGAAAGTCTTCATGAAGCTTGAGTGCCTAGTGCCCCAAGTGTGACACCTCAAATGGAATCACAATCATCAAAACACTTAGAATAGCTTGAGAGAATTCTACAACTCATGAAATCGGCTAGCCCTCTCTAGAATAATACTAGTGCCAATTTTGCCAAGAATAATATCTTTATATAGTGTTACAATTAGGGCAAACCCTAATTGTCATGACTTTCCATTTCCTTGGATCCATGGGTTCAAATACACCATGGAGCATCCATGGACCATCCTATGGGTTTTAGCCCAACTTGATTATCCATGGAGCATTAGCCCACTATACAAGTATGGATGATTTACACAATCAACCCATATATTTAATTAGTCTTCTTTTGATCACTTAATTAATCCTAGATTAATTCTTGATCAATACTAATTAAATAATCTCATTATTCTTATTATTAATATACTAGAACTTATAATATATTAATAACCATAAGTGTCTTATTTCTCTCATCCAAGTGCATGATGGTATGCAACCCAAATGGACCATGCCGGGTCGGGTCAAGTCTTACCAAATATAGTTATGGACTTAGACATTAATCCAACATACCCTTGGTACCCTTCGAGGGGCTCTTCCTCTTCTTACCCTTCCATTTCCCGATTGCCAAGACAGGGGCAGAGTTGGTAGGAGTAGGAGTAACAACCGACTTACCCTTAAGACCAATTTCTATGGTATTTAGGAGTCCTTGAAGTTTGCTGAGTGTGACCTCTTCCTTATTCATGTGATTTGTCATGCGGAATTGACCATAGCACGAAGGTAAGGAGTGCAAAATGATATCTATTGCAAGCTCCTTGGGGAAGTTCACATTAAGCTTCAGCAAACGGTCCACAAATCTTTGCATTTTCTGCATGTGGCCCGTGATGGGTTCACCATCCTTGATTCGGGTTGTTATCATGGAGGAGATGATTTCATACATCCCATGTCGTGCACTTTGATGGTATCTTTCTATCAAGTCTTGGTGCATTTCAAAAGGGTAGAAGTCCTAATAGGAATTTTAGAGTTCTGCTATCATGGTGGCCATCATGATGCATGCCACTTTGGTGGCATCCCTTTCATGTGCCCGGAAGTCAGCGATCTCCTGGGGAGTTACGATGGTCTCATCAATCTCTTTAAGCTCCTTATCGAGGACATATTCCTTGTCCTCGTAGCGGGTAATCATCCAGATGTTCCTGATCCATTCATTGAAGTTGGATACATCAAAAGTGACTATCTCACACAAGTTCATAAGGGTAAAGGAGCCATTAGGATTAGAGCCAAAAGCAGCATTGTTTCAAGAAATCTTAGTAAGAAGAAAGACAAGATTAGTTTAGATATAAATATAGTCCTTAATAAAACACCCAAATGTAATATTAAGGCTAGGACCCAATCACAATATATTATACTTAGAAGAGGTATGCCATAATCTAAGTAATAACATATTTGAAAGGTAGGTGGATGACGATTCACCAATTTCCACCAAAAACGAAATATTAATATATTAAGTTTTTAATTTGGTTCTTAGAAATTCCTAGATTCTTTTGAGATTCAATGAACTGTTCAAAGGAATGTTTCAATCTTGAGTGTGCCCTCCAAGTTTTGTGACTGGGATACCGAGGATCACAAAACGAGGAGTGAAGTAACCATGCAAATCACTTGGTACCCTTAAGGTTTATCTCTCAATCGATGTGTTGGTTAACCACACACGCTCCACCGATACTATGATAAACCTTAAGTCACCCTTTACCAAACCTGTTAAGTCCAAGTTAGTGTGTTGGTTAACCACACACGCTCCACTAACGACTTAAACAAAGTGTAAAGTGTAATTTCATGGATTAGCACCTTATTCACATTTTCCTAAAGTAACTAAGATTGGGATTTAATAAAACGTTTAGTTACTTTATAATATTCATTATACTTTTAATGAGAATTTATAAGTCCTTGTCCTACCCGTTCGGCTAATGACCCTCCACCAATCAAGAAAGCGGTGGGTGACAGTGGACACGCATTAAGTTGCCATTTTATAGGAAACAACCTTATACCCCCCTTATATACCGGCTTCGTGAATGAGGCGTACTAGCGGTGTGACAACCCGAAATTCTTTCCATTATTGTAACTTGTTCCGTTAATAAATTCGTCATTTTCGAATTATTTCCGTTTTCGTTATTAAATTAAGTCATAAAATTTGGGTCGTTTATTATGATCTAATGGGTGTTCAAACATGATAATAACTCAAGAAAATATTCTAAATTAAAAATTAGTAAATTTTTAGTTTCGACCATAACGAGTTACGACATATTTATCAGGTGCGATCAAAATTATCGTATAACGTCAGTATCGGGTAGAATTTCACTGGGTCTCAAACCCAACCACTATATAAAGGTTGAGTGGGCAACTTTGAAGACTTTTGCCCATCTCACAACTTTATCTCACTACTCTCTCTCTAGAACTCGAAATTGGTCCAAAAACTGCCTTTCAAGCCTCAATTTGGTAAGCAATCTACCCTAACTTGTTATCTAACTTGATTAACATGAAAATTTATGTTTGAATCACTCAAAAAAACCCATGAACATGTGTTTACGGTTTGGGGACCCTCCCAAAACCGTGAACTCCCTTAAGGAGGGTTTTGAAGCCCCAAAACCCCTCCAAACCACTTCTAGTGCTTTGTTAATACCTTTGGACTTGCATGCATGAGCTTAGGACCCCAAAATCATATCATTTGAGGTATGGACATGAGTTTACAGTCCAAGACCATGGTTGGACCATAAACCCTCATTCATAGACCTTAAACACATTTTAGGGTGTTAGTTCGCCCCTAAACACCTCCAATGAACTTCCATGAGTGCATAGAACCTTAAAACCCTTCTAGAAATGCACCAAATCATATACAAAATGGGACAAACTTGAGTTTACTGTCCAAGAACATTCTTAGACCGTAAACTCATCGCCTTATACCATAAAGTCCCCAAATGGGTGTTAAACTGCCTTTAACACCTTGTATGGATTGGAATTTAACCTAGAACCTTGTATGCGTAACTTTCAACCACTAAAACCCATCAATCTTGGACAAACACGAGTTTATGGTTGTAAAATCATGTGTTTAAGGTAGTAAACTCCCAAGAACATCTTCATAGACCGTAAACTACTTTTCCAAGGTCAATTCAAGTCCCAAACACTTCCTAAGCCATGGAATCCACCCTAGAACCTTCCTTTGTGCATGGTAATTGACCCAAGACCACCAAAACACATTAAAACATGTCACACAAGAGTTTACAGCCGTAAACTCATATTTTACTACCGTAAACTCCTCAAATGGTCCTTAGGGTGTCCAAATCTCATTCAAAAGCCTTGAAACCAAGTCTAGCATAAACCCACAATTGTTATAAGGCCATTTAGTAACCAAGAACACCCAACCATGAGTTTACGGCTGTAAAATCATGAAGAATGGGTCATTTGGACTGTAAACTCCCAAAGGAGTTTACTCTTGGGGAGTAAACTCCATATCCAAACCATACTCGTCCATAAATGCTACCCGGGTCACTCCAAACACTTGGATTGAAGTGTTTTCACGTCTAGAAGTGTTTACTCTTATCTAATTAGTGGTTTGAAGTCTAATTAGATACATTTGGGTATCATTCCATATTACATAGGAACCTCGCGCGTTATCCAGCCTCGAACTGACACATAGCATCCTAGACGACACGTTCCTCGACTAGTGAGTTCATACCCCTACCCTTTTTCAATGTTTTTCACTGTTTTCAGGGGGAATACAAGCAAAGTACAAGCAATACTTGTACTCAAAAACTTGTTTTACATGTGTTGTGTTTCATATTTCATATGCTTTTAACGTTGGCAATCATAGCAGATAACCGTTTGAACTTGCAGAACACATTACCGTTTTATTTGTGAAAAACGTTATAAAATGTTGTATTTTATATTTTCACCAATGGTTTTCCAAATTTTATCAGTTAAAAGCATATCATTTGAACTTTGAACATGAAACTTAGTACACTGTTTTGTCCTCGGTAACACTCCACACAGATACGCGAGTGGAGGATCATTGTTTGTATCGGTATAGTTCTGTATTATTACTAGTAAATTTTGTATTCCCATAAATTGGAGACACATCCTCGGAGAACACTCCACACAGATACGCGAGTGGAGGACCACACCCGTAACCAGAATCTCATAGATAGAGAGCGTGACTTGAGTGTATAGATCTATAGGGGCCTGACTACCGCACACCTGGCTGCTAGCTACAGCCGAACCGAAAGGTTCAAGGGTGACGAAAGTCATAAGGTGATGTGGACTACTTATTGCCATATCTAGTCTATCGTAGGGTTATGGAACTCACAATTTGGATAACAGAAATTTACTAAATAGTAATAATGAATAAAGTAACTAGTTTACTTGTACTTATTAGTTTTATATATGTGTTAAAACTAATACATTTCACAAGGAAAATCAGGTTTTCGGTATTCATCTTTCACATTACAGATTGGTAACCAACTTTCAGGAAAATATGGGATTTTCCTGGGGTAACATTTGTACATAACCAGATTCGTGTAACAAACCAGATAACTAAACCTTAAAATTTACAAGAGTAACCATGTTTTCAGTGTACATCTTTTACATTACATTTCGGATTAGTAACCAACTTTTAAGAAAATATGGGATTTTCTTGGTGCGTAACTTTTTCAGAAACCGCAAGGGAACTTGTACATTTTCAGAAAACAAAACCGCTTATGAACTCACCAGCTTTATGCTGACTTTCAAACTGCTTGTATTCTCAGGTCCATTTTAGACATGTATCCGATGATTCCTTTTGGCGAAGACGGAGTGCGTAGAAGACACGTCTTACTTTTGTTCATATACACCCGTGTTCTAAAAGGCGCGCCATGGCGTGAGGCGTGGCTCCGCCATTACGAAAAGCCCCATAACGTTGTTGTTAGGCGTGGCGCGTGGCAAGGCGTGATATGGCGTGCCATGGCACGTTATGGCGTGTTATGGCGCATGTTTTTTCGTTTGACGCACGGTTTTTTTTATCTTTGTTATGTCTTTTCTAATCGGAGATACGGGTATTCTGGTTTTCGTTAAATTTTTGTTACTAGTTATTGATCTAACACTTATAAAAAGTACTTATATTTAATATAAATTTATATTTATGTGGTAATATAATTTTAAATTAATACAAAATCGCCGCCTTACATCACGCCTTCAAAAACGCCATGGCTCGCCATGGCTCGTTAAGCTTGAGGCTTGACCTTGCCGCCACGCCACGCCTCACGCCATTTAGAACCTTGATATGTACTATGTATCACACTTGTACAACTTTACTTTTAAACAAATGTAAACTTTTATATGTAATGTAATGGTTGTTTACTTTGCTTACTATGTACATTGGTTATGATATTCAACATGAAGTCACCTCCGCCTCGGAACGTTTCCGCCCTGGGTTTCGGGGTGTGACAGATTGGTATCAGAGCCCATGTTTATAGTGAACTAAGTATACCAAACCTTACATGGTATAAGACTATAAACACTAAGGGGTCTAAGTGTTGTGAACTAAAAGTATACTCTAAAATATAAGTATTTTCAAAAAGTATATAAGTATACCTGACCGTCGAAATCCATAACTACAAGTAGAACAAAACATAAGTTAATGGGTGTTGTATGTTGCGGTTAAACCTGGGCAGTTATGTAGTCGTGTTTAGGATCAATATATTCTGGCCAACTATATTCATTCGAGACACGACCAACATGTGCTTGGGAGTGACTATAGTATGCGACATACCTAAAACTTACCCAATAACCAAACAATGAGTCGTCGTCGTAGCAAATCATGAAATACTATGGGAGTATTTCTAGAGTCAGCTTCGTTACAGAAATCCTCATTCCAATGTTGCTCCTCGGTCATTCATTTAGCGATAATTTATCTGCTTTGATAATTCATTCCTGTTTTATCCCTTAATGGAAATTAATATCTATCATATCTCTTGATCAAATTCAGAGGACTTACCATCCTCTCTTTCCTGATCTTTATAGATCAAGATGCCTCCAAGAAAGAGACCCAGGTCAAAGAACAACAATCCTCCTCCACCATCACCTCCTCCTCAATTTGACCCTGTGATGTTCCAGGCAGCTATTACTGCCGCAGTAGCAGCCACCATGTCTCAAATGAACCTCGGTGGTTCAGGAGGTGGTCTCCAGTCTCAAAACCAGGATGATAGTCAGGGACACCGAAAGGAGGGTTCCTATAAAGATTTCATGAATGCGAAACCCACGTCCTTTGATGGCACTGGAGGTGTCATTTCCCTCTCCCGATGGTTCGAGAAGATCGAATATATCTTTGAGATCTGTGCCTATTCGGAATCTGACAAAGTGATGTTCGTAGCCTGTACCTTTATCGATAAAGCTTTTACTTGGTGGAACGGCCGAGTCAAATCCCTAACTTTACCTGTAGCCAATGGCATGGGTTGGGAAGCCATGAAAGAACTCCTTCTAGCTGAGTACTGCCCTCGGGGCGAAATACAGAAATTTGAGATTTGATGACCTGGCGCTACTCTGTCCGGGATTGGTTACCCCGGAGAGTAAAAAGATCGAGATATTTATCTGGGGGCTGACCCAACCGACCAAAGGAAATGTCTTATCTGCGAGGCCAGATACATATGGCAGTGCCAAAAGCCTAGCCCAAACCCTGATTGACCATAGTGACGATGTTGAGGAAGCAACCACCACTCCTGAACCGACGAAGAGGAGTGGTGAGAAAAGGAAGTTTTGGAAGAAGAAGAAGGGCCAATTTTCCCAAGGGTCCTCAAAGAAACAACAGACTGTAGCAGTCCATGCTGCTACTACTCCTGTTGTTGTTGCTTCTGCTGTGGGATCCACAGCTCAAACACCCACTAGTAAGTATGCTGGTAACCTTCCCCAGTGTGAGAAGTGCAAATACCACCACAACCCTGGCCCCTGTCGTGAGCTGGCATGTACAAACTGTGGTAGAAAGGGGCATACAGTCCGATTCTACAAAGCACCAGCCCAATCTGCAAACCAATCTTCTGGAGCAGGTGTTGGTCAAGCCTGCTATAATTATGGAGAAGTTGGGCATTTCAAGAGAAACCGCCCCAAGACGGCGACAGCTGATAACACTGGGAGAGTCCTAGCCATGGGACGGGAGGAAGCAGTCGCCGATCCCACCGTTGTTTCGGGTACGTTCCTTCTTGAGAACTCATATGCTAGTATCCTTTTTGATTCGGGTGCCAAAAGAAGTTTTGTTAGTCGTTCGTTCAAACATAACCTTAAACCTAATCCCCAACCATTAATCGAAACGTTTACCGTCAGGATGGCTAACGGTGAGAAAGAAAGCGACAGCAATGTGTTTGTAGGTTGTACCCTTACCCTGAACGATCATTCATTTCCTATCGATCTTATGCCAATTTCTATAAAGGGCTTTGATGTTATCATTGGCATGGATTGGTTGAGTCCCAATCATGCTGATATCCTTTGTTATGAAAAAGCCATCCGTCTCAACCTCCCCTCTGGTCAGACTCTCATGATCTATGGCGATAAGCCTAACTCCAGTCTTCGCATCATTTCCTGCGTCATAGCTCAAAATCTTCTACGGAAGGAGTGCCAAGCATTCCTAGCCCATGTCGTCAATGAGAAATAGGAAGTTAAAGACCTTGCGAGCATCCCTAAATTCTGCAACTTTCCTGATGTCTTTCCCGAAGAGCTTCCGGGAATTCCTCCTGAACGTCAAGTTGAGTTTCGCATCGACCTAATCCCTGGAGCTACCCCCGTAGCCAAGTCTCCATATCGCCTAGCTCCAGCAGAAATGCAGGAGTTATCCAGCCAACTCAACGAGTTACTTAGCAAAGGGTTCATCAGACCGAGTTCCTCACCCTGGGGAGCTCCGGTTTTGTTCGTAAAGAAAAAAGATGGATTCTTCCGAATGTGCATCGACTACCGTGAATTGAATAAGTTGACCCTCAAGAATCGATATCCCCTTCCTCGAATAGATGACCTATTCGATCAACTCCAGGGAGCTAGCTACTTCTCAAAGATAGACCTTAGGTCAGGGTAACATCAGCTACGAGTTCATGAGAGTGATGTTTCCAAAACAGCTTTCAGGACTCGGTATGGACACTACGAGTTTGTAGTGATGCCCTTCGGTCTAACCAATGCACCGACTGTGTTCATGGACCTGATGAACCGGGTGTGTCGTCCCTTCTTAGACAAGTTCGTCATCGTGTTCATGGATGACATACTTGTCTACTCCAGAAGTGAAGAAGATCACAAGCAACACTTGAGGTCAGTGTTGGAAACCCTTAGATCCAAAAAGCCGTACGCGAAATTTTCCAAGTGTGAATTCTGGATTCGGAAGGTAACTTTCCTCGGCCACGTGGTAAGAGAAGAGGGTATTCACGTGGATCCATCCAAGATCAAAGCGATAGAGAATTGGTCGGCACCGAAAACACCTACAGAAATCCGTCAATTCTTGGGTCTCGTCGGCTATTATCGGAGATTCATCCAAAATTTTTCTAGGATCGCCAAACCCTTAACCACTCTAACACATAAAGGTGTACCCTTTTGTTGGAGTGAAAAGCAAGAAACCGCGTTCCAAACGTTAAAGCGAGCCCTGTGCAGCGCACCGGTCCTGTCCTTGCCCGAAGGAATGGAGGACTTCGTTGTTTATTGTGACGCGTCTAACCAGGGCTTAGGCTGTGTACTTATGCAAAGGGGAAAAGTAATTGCTTATGCCTCGAGACAGCTGAAGGCACACGAGGTCAACTATACCACTCATGACTTGGAACTAGGAGTTGTAGTCTTTGCAGTGAATATCTAGAGACATTATCTCTATGGAACCAAGTGTACGATCTTCACTGACCATAAGAGCCTGCAACACATCTTCAATCAGAAGGACTTAAACATGAGGCAACGGCGATGGCTAGAACTACTCAGTGACTATGATGTGAAATCCACTACCATCCCGGCAAGGCCAATGTGGTAGTAGATGCCCTTAGCCGAAAGGATAGTTCAAGCCGAAAAGTGAAGACCCTGACGATGACTATCCATTCACATTTATCTATGCAAATCCAAGACGCCCAGTTCGAAGCCCTCAAACCAGAGAATGTATCAAGGGAAGCGTTGAGGGGAATGGATAAGAAACTGAAGATCACAGGTGACGGAGTCTACTGTTTCATGATCGAATTTGGACTCCAATGTTTGGAGGGTTCATGGAGGTTGTCATGGAAGAAGCGCACAAGACTAGATACTCCGTTCACCCGGGTTCTGATAAGATGTACTTGGATCTCAAGAAACAATACTGGTGGCCAAACATGAAATTCGAGATCGCTACATTCGTGGGCAAGTTTCTGACTTGCGTCAAAGTGAAAGTCGAGTACCAGAAACCCTCGGGTCTGCTCCAACAAGCCGAGATAACCGAGTGGAAATGGGAGATGATTACTATGGATTTCATCACCAAGTTACCCAAATGTCCGAATGGGTACGACACCATTTGGGTAATTGTAGATCGTTTGACAAAATCCGCTCACTTCATTCCGATCAAAGGATCATTCAATATGGAAAGACACACACGAATCTAGATCCAAGAGGTAGTCCGACTGCACGGTGTACCTACGTCCATTATGTCTGATTGAGATAGCCGGTTTACCTCTAGATTTTGGCAGTCTCTCGAGAAGGCTCTTGGAACTAAACTAGACATGAGCACGACTTATCATCCTCAAACCGATAGACAGAGTGAGAGAACTATCCAAACCTTGGAAGATATGCTTAGAGCATGCGTCATTGATTTCGTAAAATCGTGGGACACACGTCTGCCTTTGATAGAGTTCTCATATAACAACAGTTACCATACCAGTATCAGGACTGCTCCGTTCAAGGCCCTCTACGGTCGCAAGTGCAGATCCCCTTTGTGTTGGGCCGAGTTATGAGACACAGAACTATCCAAGAGTCGATTCCCCGACAGTGCTCTCACTGGTCCTGAAATCATTCGCGAAACCACAGAAAAGATCATCCAAATCTGGGAACGGTTGAAAGCTTCACAAGATCGCCAAAAGAGTTATGCCAATAATCGACGAAAACCTCTGGAGTTCCAGATTGGAGACCATGTCCTGTTGAAGGTCTCGCCCTGGAAAGGCATGGTACGCTTCGGAAAGCGTGGGAAACTGAACCCGAGGTACATTGGACCTTTCGAGATCCTCCCCAGGATCGGTACTGTAGCCTATAAACTCCAACTACCTCAAGAGCTTAGTAACATCCACCTCGTCTTTCACGTCTCGAACCTTAAGAAGTGCCTATCTGATGAAAACCTCGTGATTCGTTTGGACGAAATGGAGATAAATGAAAACTTGAACTTCGTGGAGCAACCAGTCGAAATCATGGATCGAGAGATCAAACATACGAAGCAAAGCCGCATCCCGACAGTGAAGGTTCGCTGGAATGCCAAGCGGGGACTAGAATTCACTTCGGAGCGCGAAGACTCGATGAAACAAAAGTATCTGCATCTCTTTCCAAATCCATGATTTATGTCTTAATTCTGAATTTCAGGACGAAATTCCCTCTAACGGGGGGATAATGTGACAACCCGAAATTCTTTCCATTATTGTAACTCGTTCCGTTAATAAATTCGTCGTTTTCGAATTATTTCCGATTTTGTTATTAAATTAAGTCATAAAATTTGGGTCGTTTATTATGACTTAATCGGTGTTCAAACATGATAATAACTTAAGAAAATATTCTAAATTAAAAATTAGTAAATTTTTAGTTTCGACCATAACGAGTTACAACAACTTTATCGGGTGCGACCAAAAGCATCGTATAACGTCAGTATCGGGTAGAATTCCACCGGGTCTCAAACCCAACCACTATATAAAGGTTGAGTGTACAACTTTTGAAGACATTTTCCCACCTCACAACTTTCTCTCACTACTCTCTCTCTAGAACTCGAAATTGGTCCAAAAACCCCCCCTTTCAAGCCTCAATTTGGTAAGCAATCTACCCTAACTTGTTATCTAACTGGATTAACATGCAAATTTATGTTTAAATCACTCAAAAACACCCATGAACATGTGTTTATGGTTTGGGGACCCTCCCAAAACCGTGAACTCCCCTAAGGAGGGTTTTGAAGCCCCAAACCCCTCCAAACCACTTCTAGCACTTAGTTAAGACCTTTGGACTGGCATGCATGAGCTTAGGACCCCAAAATCGCACCATTTGAGGTATGGACATGAGTTTACAGTCCAAGAACATGTTTGGACCATAAACCCTCATTCATAGACCTTAAACACCTTTTAGGGTGTTAGTTTGCCCCTAAACACCTCCAATGAACCTTAAAACCCTTCTAGAAATGCACCAAATCATATACAAATGGGACAAACTTGAGTTTACGGCCCAAGAAGATTCTTAGAACGTAAACTCATCTCCTTAGACCATAAACTCCCCAAATGGGTGTTAAAGTGCCCTTAACACCTTGTATGGATTGGAATTGAACCTAGAACCTTGTATGCTTAACTTTCAACCACTAAAACCGATGAATCTTGGACAAACATGAGTTTACGGTTGTAGACTCATGTGTTTAAGGTAGTAAACTCCCAAGAACATCTTCATAGACCGTAAACTACTTTTCCAAGGTCAATTCAAGTCCCAAACACTTCCTAAGCCATGGAATCCACCCTAGAACCTTCCTTTGTGCATCGTAATTGACCCAATACCACCAAAACACATTAAAACATGTCACACAAGAGGTTATGGCTGTAAAATCATAGTTTACTGTCGTAAACTCCTCAAATGGTCCTTAGGGTGTCCAAATCTCATTCAAAAGCCTTGAAACCAAGTCTAGCATCAACCCACAAGTGTTATAAGGCCATTTAGTAACCAAGAACACCCCACCATGATTTTACGGCCGTAAACTCATGGAGAATGGGTCATTTGGACCGTAAACTCCCAAAGGAGTTTACTCTTGGGGAGTAAACTACGTATCCAAACCATACTCGTCCATAAATGGTACCCGGGTCACTCCAAACACTTGGATTGAAGTGTTTTCACGTCTAGAAGTGTTTACTCTTATCTAATTAGTGGTTTGAAGTCTAATTAGATACATTTGGGTATCATTCCATATTACATAGGAACCTCGCGTGTTATCAAGCCCCGAACTGACACTTAGCATCCTAGACGACACGTTCCTCGACTAGTGAGTTCATACCCCTACCCTTTTCAATGTTTTTCACTGTTTTCAGGGGGAATACAAGCAAAGTACAAGGAATACTTGTACTCAAAAACTTGTTTTACATGTGTTGTGTTTCATATTTCATATGCTTTTAACGTTGGCAATCGTAACAGATAACCGTTTGAACTTGCAGAACACATTACCGTATTATTTGTGAAAAACGTTATAAAATGTTGTATTTTATATTTTCACAAATGGTTTCCACATTTTATCAGTTAAAAGCATATCATTTGAACTTTCAACATGAAACTATTGGATAAGGTGTCTAAGTCCATAACTATTTCTGGTCAGTACTTGACCCGACCCGGCATGGTCCATTTGGGTTGCATGACACCATTCAATTGGATAGACTAAATGAAAGAAATAACACTTGGAGATTATTAATATATTATAAGTTCTAATATATTAATAATATTATTTGATTAGTTTGATCAAACAATTAATTTAGAATTAATTAAGATATCAAAAGATAACTTACTAAATATATGGGTTGATTATGTAAATCATTCATATCTTGTATAGTGGGCTAAGAGGCTCCATGGATTATCAAGTTGGGTTCCACCCATAGGATGCTCCATGGATGCTCCATAGGAGTTACAAACCCATGGGTCATGGAAATGAAGAGTCATGACACATTAGGGTTTACATGGTGTAACCCTAGATGTGTCAACACTATATAAGAATCCCATTCTCCACCAAAATCGGCTACACATATGAAACAAGCGGGCTAGGCCGATTTCAAGAAGTGTGTGTTCTCTCAAAAGTCTTTCCAAGAGCATTTGGTGTTGTGTGAAGCATTTGAGGCATCACACTTGGGGTGCTAGGCTCACAAGGTTTCAAGGAACATAAGCAACAACAAGGTAAGTTATTCTATCTTTCATTCAAGTTAAAAATTGTTCCCCATATATGCTAGATAGGAATATAACCTTGGAATTCAACGTTGCATGATAATTAGACAAACATAGATCCAAGGTTATTAGGGTTGCATGTACACTTAGGAAGTGTTAGAATGCTCAAAACCCATCAGTGGTATCAGAGCCTAGGCTTGTTTGTTTGTTATTTGTGCTTAAAAGTTGAAAAAAGTCGAAAAACTTGTTGTCTGCCTGATGAACTTGCCGAGTCCATGGGGAGACTCGCCGAGTTCACTTGTATCTTCAACCAACTCGCCAAATAGGTTCATGCGCTCGGCGAGTAGGAGCCACAGAGTGCAGATTTTCGACTTTAGTTGCTGGAAATGGACTAGAAACATCGCCCTAAACTGTTTTGGTACTTGAAAACTTGTTTTAGATGGTGTAATGTCCTTGCTAATCCAATTACAACAACTAGTTATCAAAATTATCAAGTTTAAGTGTAGTTTTGATTCATGAAAGTGTTCATGTTCATGTTCTTGATCTTATGATGTTTAGATGATCATAGGAATTATTTGTAACCTATGTGGTAGTTTAATTCATGATCATAATGTGTTTTAATGGAGTCCATAACTTGTCCTCAAGTTATGGAAAACCAAAAGTCACTTGAGGTAAAACCATTAAAAGAACACAAGAGTTAGAAAAATGAAGAGTCTTCATTTTTATTACTCTAATAAACTCATAAGTTACAAGAAATGAAAAGTTTTGAAAGTTTACAAAACTTGCCCTCAAGTTTTAGAACAAGTAAAGTCATGGTAAAACTTTAGTTCCAACCCTTAGAATTTTGAAAGTTAAAATTCTACCCTTATACTTATAATATTATAAGTTAATAGTATATATATATATATATATATATATATATATATATATATATATGTATAAGATTAAAGTCGTCTTACCGCTAGTACGCCTCATTCACGAAGCCGGTCTATAAGGTGGGTATAAGGTTGTTGCCTATAAACTGGAAACTTAATGGGTGTCCACTCTCACCCACCGCTTGCTTGACTGGTGGAGGGTCGTTTGCCGAACGGGTAGGACAAGGACTTGTAAATTATCATTAAAAGTATGATGAATATTATAAAGTAACTAAATGTTTTATTAAATTCCCAATCTTAGTTACTTTAGGAAAAATGTGAATAAGGTGCTAATCCATGAAATTACACTTTACACTTTGTTTAAGTTGTTGGTGGAGCGTGTGTGGTTAACCGGCACACTAACTTGGACTTAAAAAGGTAGGTAAAGGGTGACTTAAGGTTTATTATAGTATCGGCGGAGCGTGTGTGGTTTACCGGCACATCGATTGAGTGATAAAATTTAAGGGTACCAAGTGATTTGCATGGTTACTTCACACCTCGTTTTGTGATCCTCGGTATCCCAGTCACAAAACTTGGAGGGCACACTCGAGATTGAAACATGCCTTTGAAAAGTTCATTGAATCTTAAATAATCTAGGAATTTCTAAGAACCAATCAAAAACCTAATATTTAATATTTCGGTTTTTGTGGTGGAAATTGGTGAATTGTCATTCACCTACCTTTCAAATATGTTATAGCTTGGATTACAACATACCTCTTCTAAGTTATAATATGTTGTGATTGGATCCTAGCCTTAATATTATATTTGGGTGTTTTATTAAGGACTCTCTAAATATCTAAACTAATCTTGTCCTTTTTCCTTCAGATGTTTTCAAACAATGCTGCTTCTGGCTCTAATCCTAATGGCTCCTTTACCCTTATGAACTTGTGTGGGAAAGTCACTTTTGATGGATCCAACTTCAATGAATGGATCAGAAACATTAGGATGATTACCCGCTACGAGGACAAAGAATATATCCTTGACAAGGAGCTTAAGGAGATTGATGAGACCACTGCAACTCCCCAGGAGATCGCTGACTTTCAGGCACATGAAAGGGATGCTACCAAGGTGGCATGCATCATGATGGCCACGATGACAACAGAACTCCAAAAGTCCTATGAGGATTTCTACCCTTATGAAATGCACCAAGATCTGATGGAAAGATACCATCAAAGTGCACGACAAGAAAGGTATGAAATCATCTGCTCCATGATAACAACCATGATGAAGGACGGGGAATCCGTCACGAGCCACATGCAGAAAATGCAAAGGTATGTGGATCGATTGCTGAAGCTTAATGTGAACTTCCCTGAGGAGCTTGCAATAGATATCATTTTGCACTCCTTACCATTGTGCTTTGATCAATTCCGCATGACATATCACATGAATAAGGAAGAGGTCACACTCAGCAAACTTCAGGGACTTCTCAAGACCGCTGAAACAGGTTTTGTTACTCCTTCTTCTGACCCAAAAGAGGCTGAATGCTTCTATTGCGATGAAAAATCACATTGGAAGCGGAACTACCCAAAATACCAGCAAGATGTGAAGAATGGGAAAGTTAAACCCAACCATGCAGGTATTTACACTATCAGTTCTAATAACTCACCCCATTCTAAATCTTGGGTCCTAGATACCGGTTGTGGTATTCACATTTGTTGTGACTTGCAAGGACTAAGAAGAAGTGAGAATGTGGAGCAAGGAAGAATAAACTTAATCATGGGGAATAGGAAAGCTTTACCTGTCACCAAGATTGGAGTTTATACTTTATCGCTAAGTAGTGGGTTTAGTTTAGATTTGAATAAGTGTTGTTATTTTCTAGAAATGGCAAGAAATATTATTTCCTTTCATGCATTGGATAAACAAGGTTTCACCTTTTCATTTGATAATGAAGTTGGTTCGATTAATGCTTTCTTTAATAATATTCTTTATTTTAACGCATTACCTTGTGATGGTGTGTATGAAACTATATCCATGGTTGATAACTTAGGAAATAATGTTTTTTGTATTGATTTTGTTAATGATAATAACTTGGATAAAGCGTCATTATGGCATTGTCGTCTTGGACATATAAGCAAGAAACGCATAGGCCAACTCCAAAAGGATGGAGTCTTGGAGTCATTTGACCTAAAGTTAGATGATAGTTGCGAATCATGCTTACTTGGAAAAATTACAAAGTCACCCTTCATAGGCTCGTGTGAGAGGGGTGAAGGTTTGTTGGACCTTGTATACACGGATGTGTGTGGACCATTCAAACATGCCACAAGGGATGCTAATCGTTATTATCTGACTTTTTACTGATGATTACAGTAGATAAGGATATGTCTACTTGATCAAGCATAAGTCATAGACTTTCGAAAGGTTTAAGGAATTTAAACAGGAAGTCGAGAATCAATTGGGCAGTAACATTAAGATGCTTCGATCCGATCGTGGTGGTGAGTATCTTAGTTCAGAGTTCCTTGACTATCTACGGGAATGTGGGATAGTCTCACAATTGACACCTCCCAGGACACCACAGTTGAATGGTGTGGCTGAGAGGCGTAATCGAACCTTGTTGGATATGGTTCGTTCCATGATGAGTCTGTTGGATTAATGTCTAAGTCCATAACTATATTTGGTAAGACTTGACCCGACCCGGCATGGTCCATTTGGGTTGCATACCATCATGCACTTGGATGAGAGAAATAAGACACTTATGGTTATTAATATATTATAAGTTCTAGTATATTAATAATAAGAATAATGAGATTATTTAATTAGTATTGATCAAGAATTAATCTAGGATTAATTAAGTGATCAAAAGAAGACTAATTAAATATATGGGTTGATTGTGTAAATCATCCATACTTGTATAGTGGGCTAATGCTCCATGGATAATCAAGTTAGGCTAAAACCCATAGGATGGTCCATGGATGCTCCATGGTGTATTTGAACCCATGGATCCAAGGAAATGGAAAGTCATGACAATTAGGGTTTGCCCTAATTGTAACACTATATAAAGATATTATTCTTGGCAAAATTGGCGCTAGTATTATTCTAGAGAGGGCTAGCCGATTTCATGAGTTGTAGAATTCTCTCAAGCTATTCTAAGTGTTTTGATGATTGTGATTCCATTTGAGGTGTCACACTTGGGGCACTAGGCACTCAAGCTTCATGAAGACTTTCTACACCAAAGAGGTATGTATTCTATCTTGCTATAGTCATTGTTTTGTATGCTAGATTAGGATAATACCTTGGAAGTTCTTATTTGCATGTATAATAGAGAAAACATAGATCCAAGGTATTTAGGGTTGCATGTACACTTAGGAGTGTTAGAATGCTCAAAACCCAACAGTGGTATCAGAGCATAGGCTTGCTTTCTCTTGTACTTGTAATTAAAAGTTGGAAAAAGTCGAAAACTTGCTGTCTGACGAATGGACTCGGCGAGTCCATGGGGGGGACTCGGCGAGTTCATGTGTATCTTCAACCTACTCGGCGAGTAGGTTCATGCAACTCGGCGAGTAGGGTCGACAGAGTGCAGATTTTCGACTTTAGTTGCTGGAAATGGATTGGAAACATTACCCTAAACTGTTTTGGTACTTGAAAACTTGTTTTAGCTGGTGTAATGTTTTTGCTAATTCATTTACAACAACTAGTTATCAAAATTACAAAGTTTAATGTGATTTTGATTCTTGAAAGTGTTCATGTTCATGTTCTTGTTCATATGAAGTTTAGATGATCATAGGAATTATTTGTAACCTATATGGTAGTTTAATTCTTGATCATAATGTGTTTTAATGGAGTCCATAACTTGTCCTCAAGTTATGGAAAACCAAAAGTCTCTTGGATTAAAAAAAACCATTAAAAGAACACAAGAGTTAGAAAAATGAAAAGTCCTCATTTTATTACTCTATTAAAATCATAAGTTACAAGAAATGAAAAGTTTTGAATAGTTTCAAAACTTGCCCTCAAGTTTTGGAATTTGAAAAGTTTTCACTTATGAATACTTTAATTCCGAGTTAGCCCTTAGAATTTTAAAAGTTAAAATTCAACCCTTATACTTTATAATATTATAAGTTAATAATATATATATATGTATAAGAGTAAAGTCAGTCTTACCGCTAGTACGCCTCATTCACGAAGCCGGTCTATAAGGTGGGTATAAGGTTGTTCCCTATAAAATGGCAACTTAATGGGTGTCCACTCTCACCCACCGCTTGCTTGACTGGTGGAGGGTCGTTAGCCGAATGGGTTTGACAGGACTAGAATTCTCCCTTCATTAAAAGTATTTAATGATAATACTAAGTAACTAAACTCTTAATAATACCCAATCTTAGTTACTTAGGAAAAATGTGAATAAGGTGCTAATCCATGAAATTACACTTTGCACTTTGTTTAAGTCGTTAGTGGAGCGTGTGTGGTTAACCGGCAAACTAACTTGGACTTAACAAGGTAGGTAAAGGGTGACTTAATATTTATCATAGTATCGATGGAGCGTGTGTGGTTAACCGGCACATCGATTGAGGGGTAATTTATTAAGGGTACCAAGTGATTTGCATGGTTACTTCACACCTTGTTTTGTGATCCTCGGCATCCCAGTCACAAAACCTGAAGGGCACACTCGAGATTGAAACATGCCTTTGAAAAGTTCAATGAATCTCAAAGATCTAGGAGTTTCAAAACCAATTAAAACCTAATTATACATTTCGTTTATCTTGGTGGAAATTGGTGAATCGTCATTCACCTACCTTCAAATATTTTATAGCTTGGATTACGGCATACCTCTTCTAAGTTGTAAAATAGTTTGTTGGGTCCTAGCCTTAATATTTCATATTGGGTGTCATATTAAGGACTTAAGATCAACTATCTTGAATATCTCCCAAAAGATGTCTGGTTTAGACACCTATGATCTTCCGAATCTCTTGAAACAAGCTTTCCTAATGAAGATGATGTCCCATGGATATCATACTTCTTCACCTCTTCAAATTATTCTCCCCAACCCACAAGTTCTTGAAAAGTTTAAGGTCACTCAAGCCCTATTGGCAAGGCAAGGTCTAGGTGTGAGCACATCTTGGAGATGTAGTCACATATTGACAAGCCGGGAGAGTTGGGTGTCAAAGTCTTGAGAAAGTTGGTGGTTCAATCACTTTCTAAGTCACATAGTGAGTTCCTTTGGGACACCTATGTAACAGACTATGACAAGACCCTTAATGATCTTATCTGTTTGCTAAGATCAACTTCCTAAAACTTAATGGACATTGACAATAATGACATTGGATATCCAGTAAAGCTCTCTCTTCCCAATGGAAAGGGATCGGCCATAGTCAATTCGGTTGACCAAATGGTAAAGAGAAAAGCTAAGTCTGTGATAGTCCTGTGTGTCTTTATCAAAGGGTCCATATGTTTATATTGCCAAAGAAAGGGGCATTGGTTGCGAAGCTGCCAAAATTTACCTAAGGATATTAAAGTCAATAAGTTTGACTCTACTTCAGGTAAAGTCCACTATCTAACTCTGTTAAGTTTCTATTCTGAGATTCTTGATACATGATGTGACTGGGTCACATGATGATGTTTTAAGAATGAAAGAAAAGTGAAGAAACTTAAAGAAAGAATATGCTGAATCTGATGGCGTAGATGGATTTCTATCGCGTAGTTTGAAGATCGGATTCTTGAGCTACTTCTCAGGAGTTATGAGATATTGCTTAGGAATAGATAACAACAAGTTTTCATATGGATTGTAAGGATAAGTTTTTCCGCAAAGTTTTAAAATAAAAGAAAAGTTTTTTTTTGTTTTTATTTATTTTAAAATATCCTTACAATGGCTTTTGAGGAAAAATTGTTGCTTATATGATTCCATTAAGAGCAAGAGTGGAAATATGAAATTGATTCTTTCATTTGTGGTAATGTCTAGATTTACCAAATAAGGAAAGATTCTCATCACCCAAGTTTCATTTGGACCGGGACTTGGAATCATGCAAGTTATATAGCATGATGAATGAGAACTTTCAAGTTTTGGAAAAATTAAGACTAATTACTTGTTCACATGGATGTGTGAGTCAAGTAATGGACTAAGGGATCGAGTACACATTCTTGTGCACTGATTAAGTTCACCACAAAAGATTGATAAGAATATTCGTCATAGTTTACTAAAGCTCAGTAAATATGATTATACTTACAAGCTTAAGTGTAACTCTGAGACATTGGAAAAGGTTCCAATGTATGGCAGGGCGAATAAGAAGAATCAAATTAGGCAGAAGGATAAAAGTTTCTCAAATCTGAAAAGATGGGAGAGTACTTTAGTATCAGTTTTGTGATCATCTTAATGATTAAGAAACCATAGCACAATTAGTTCTCTAAGGAAGTCTTAGTGCATTCTTATGACTAAGAAGAGGGATCTTGAATTGTTGAAATGGTTAAATCAAGAAGATGAGTCATACTTTGTTCCAATACAAGTGTTAGAGTCATACTCCAAGATTGTAACTTGAGTGACATGTCTCAAAAGAAGGTTTAAAACACTTGTCAAATGTAAGAGTAAAAGTTTTCTACTCTAGTACATTTGAAATTGGTAGATGTTTTGGATAAAACAAAGACCAACTAAGGCCAATGGTGTGAAGTGTTTATCTTGATTAGAATCCGCACTATCTCTTGGATATTTGACAAGGGAGTCTTACATGTCAAGAGGACAGTGGGAGTCTTAAAGGTCTTGAAAGTCTCAAGAACCAATCAAGAATAAAACCTGAAGTTCTTCACTAGCACACGACTTGAGGTTTATAACCTATCGTGTTGACATATTCTGTGCCCATTCCAGTTAAAGTTGGCTTTGCATATGAGTTCTTAGAGTTCTCAGTCTGTTGCATAACAACTTGGAAGCAATGGCAGGCCCTTGAGCTGCCAAGTGGCAAGAAATTAAGATTGACTTCAGTCCATATGAGTTTGGATTTGTTATTATCCTTGTCTTGTGACTATGGTTATGACAATTCACATGGATAAGAACACATACACCATTAAATCTAAGTGTCATAAGGTTTCTCTCCGATTCATGAAAATGATGGTGAGGAAACACTTTCACTAAGTAGATTTTAGCTAGATAGCAATTGTGATATTTGCATTCTCAAAGTCGTTAGTGGAGCGCGAGTGGTTAACCGGCACACTAATATGGACTTGTGAGAAGTGGCAAAAAGGTCTAACTATTATGATTACGGCATACCTCTTCATAATTGTTTAGACTCACAAGTGTGCTATCTAAGGGAAGGTGTATGATTTTGATAAAGTCTTATCAAAACAATCTAGTATCAGAAATCTGAACTTTGGTAAGAAAGTCAATGAAGTATTGATTTCTAGAAGTCCAGCTGATTTCTGGGTACATGTCAAAGCTAGTGGGAGCATAAGTGTTATGCTAATAATCATCATGTTAGTGGGAGCATGATAATTATGATAAGTATTGCAAGTTAGCAATATTAATTATAGAAAACAAAAGTTTCAATTGGGAAAAAGTTGTTTTGCTATAATTAAGGGAGAGGAAATTATACTTCATCTCAAATCTATAAGCTTAGATCGTGAGGTTTTAATCATTTAGTCAAGGATATATATGAATTTCATGTTGGAATGGCTCAACATAAGGAAATTCTGTATATGGGTTCATCTCAAATCTATAAGCTTAGATCGTGAGGTTTTAATCATTTAGTCAAGGATATATATGAATTTCATGTTGGAATGGCTCAACATAAGGAAATTCTGTATATGGGTCCATTATTTGCGTTCTAAAATTCGATTATGATTACGGCATCCCTTTTCATAATCTGAATTATGAGAACTTGGCAAATTGAAATGGACATATTATAGCAAAAGACTGGTTTAGTCTTTATGTGAGACATCATGAATCGTGTCCCATATGCTTCGGATATAGGATCGATTACATGTGCTATAATCATCCGTTCTAAAATTTTCCAAATGCCTGGGGCATTAAGAAGGGAAAAGGTTTAGAACTGGATATGACTAAAAGGATTAAACAATTGTCGAGGACAATCTAACGTTTACCAAAGATTGGTTGCTCAAGGACAGTTGGAAGTATAGTGATAATTCTGGAAGGACCATATTGACACAATCTGTAAGGAGGCAACTCTTGTTCAGAAGTGATAGTCAAAATGGAATCTGGAAATGTTTCAAAGTTAAGAATTATTCAATCTGTGTAAGTTTAAGGAAACTTAATGCAAGAAGGATATTTCCAAGGAACTGATCTCCTTTGGAATGCTCTGTAATGGTTGTTGTCAAGTCTTTATGACTTTGTGCATAATCATTACAAGAGGACCAATGCATATAAGTTTAGAATCTGACAGATTCCAGTAAATGGCATGAATTTGGAATTCTTGCATTTGCAGTAAGGATTTGGGAGTGTGAAAAAAAGAATCATTGAAGTTATGTTCAATGGATCTAGTTCACAAAGTAAAGATCATAGACAAACATAGTATGCATACTTAGTGTGTGGCATGACCAGTGTTTAGAAAACATAGTGTACATGCTTGGAGCATGGGACAACTGTTGTTTTAAATTCAAGATTAAAGTTGATAGCTGAAACAGTATACAATGAATAATGTGTAATCATATGGTGATAAATAAAAGGTGTTTTATTTATATTCATAAGTTCTGAGACCATATTGGATTCAATTATTATTGTGTTTCACTTTGCATGTTTTGTCTTCCCGAATAAACTGGGTTATTCTTCCGGAATGACTAAGTTATTCAAACCGTCCACAGTCGGTCATATGTTGGAAGTAGATATGAATTAAGACTGTCATGATGGGTTGTAGAGGTCTAAGGTGTTGGACAAGGTTACAGCAATCATGAGTGCTCATAAGTTCTGAGTATTGGATTCAACCCGCGCTCATTGGAATCACTTCATGGATTTTATCACGAGTGATCATGAGACGATAATATCTTATATTCTTCAAACCTAGAGATATGAGTTGTTACTATGAATTGATAGTACATTGATTGCACGAAACCGCATTTGGTAACTCTGTGCTATAAAACGTGCCTTTGTGTATGATTCAACAAGTAGTAGAACAAGCCATATGAGTCGAAGTTTATCCATTCCTTTTACCTTCGGGATAAAAGTGATATCTGTGGGCCCCTCGATGATTTGATGATGACAAATGGAAGTGCTCGGCCGGGCCAGGACTGATTTGATTTGTTCAATTAGTCAGTCGTCATAAATCGGAAATCGGGAAACAACAAATGGACAGAGAGAATGATTATAATCCATGTCTCAGTCCATATGATATCTAGAATGGAGGAATATATGATCCCTTATCTAATGGACAAGTCATTGACAAAGGTCAGAGTTCATCTACAAGGTCAGAGTTCGACAGAAGCTTTTGAGAGCTACGATTGCCGGTTGGTTCCTGAAGTCATACGCAATAATAGTTTTAGACTTATCCAAGTGGGAGACTGTTGGATTAATGTCTAAGTCCATAACTATATTTGGTAAGACTTGACCCGACCCGGCATGGTCCATTTGGGTTGCATACCATCATGCACTTGGATGAGAGAAATAAGACACTTATGGTTATTAATATATTATAAGTTCTAGTATATTAATAATAAGAATAATGAGATTATTTAATTAGTATTGATCAAGAATTAATCTAGGATTAATTAAGTGATCAAAAGAAGACTAATTAAATATATGGGTTGATTGTGTAAATCATCCATACTTGTATAGTGGGCTAATGCTCCATGGATAATCAAGTTGGGCTAAAACCCATAGGATGGTCCATGGATGCTCCATGGTGTATTTGAACCCATGGATCCAAGGAAATGGAAAGTCATGACAATTAGGGTTTGCCCTAATTGTAACACTATATAAAGATATTATTCTTGGCAAAATTGGCGCTAGTATTATTCTAGAGAGGGCTAGCCAATTTCATGAGTTGTAGAATTCTCTCAAGCTATTCTAAGTGTTTTGATGATTGTGATTCCATTTGAGGTGTCACACTTGGGTCACTAGGAACTCAAGCTTCATGAAGACTTTCTACACCAAAGAGGTATGTATTCTATCTTGCTATAGTCATTGTTTTGTATGCTAGATTAGGATAATACCTTGGAAGTTCTTATTTGCATGTATAATAGAGAAAACATAGATCCAAGGTATTTAGGGTTGCATGTACACTTAGGAGTGTTAGAATGCTCAAAACCCAACAGAGTCGAGCTTCGCTACCAATCTCATTTTAGGGGTATGCCTTGGAGAATGCCGCCCATATCCTTAATCTAGTCCCTACAAAGAAAGTTGCCAAAACTCCTCACGAGATGTGGACTGGTAAAGTACCTAAACTAGACCACTTCAAGATTTGGGGTTGCGAGGCTTTCGTGAGACGCGAGACTTTCTTTAGAGAGAGAGGGAGTTTATAAGCCAAGGAAACAGTGGGAGGCAAGTTGATCTTGAAGAAATTCAAGAGTCAAGCGGTGAAGGAACTTCAAACCCTAGCACTCAACTTGAGGAGGAAACTCTTGTTGAGCCAATTGACAAGTCTGTACCTCTGAGGCGGTCTACAAGGGTTAGGAATGCTCCTGAGCATTACTATGGATTCCACATTACTGCCGAAGGTGATACACTTATCAGTGATGAGACACTGATAGGTCTGGATGAACCTAACAGTTACGCGGAAGCCATGGCAGGCCCTGAGTCAGCCAAGTGGAAAGAGGCAATGGACAGCGAAATACAGTCCATGTATGACAATCAAGTTTGGAACTTGGTTGAGAATGTACCAGGTTGTAAGACAGTAGGGTGCAAATGGGTCTTCAAGAAGAAGACCGACATGGATGGTAAAGTACACACTTATAAGGCACGACTGGTTGCAAAGGGCTTCTCTCAAATTCCTGGAGTGGACTATGATGAGACCTTTTCTCCAGTAGCCAAGATTAAGTCTATTAGGGTTCTGTTAGTCATAGCTGCATTTCATGACTATGAAATATGGCAAATGGATGTCCAAACCGCTTTCCGTAATGGAAAGTTGGCTGAAGATGTTTACATGAGTGAGCCAGAGGGTTTTTTCAGCAACAAGCACCCTAATAAAGTGTGTAAGCTTGAGAAATCCATTTATGGATTGAAGCAAGCACCTCGCAGATGGAATCTTTGCTTTGATGAAAAGGTCAAGGAATTTGGTTTTTCTAGGTGTGAAGATGAGTCTTGCGTGTATGTCAAGGCTAGTGGGAGTATAGTTAGCTTTTTGGTATTGTATGTGGATGACATACTACTCATAGGAAATGACATCCCAACTCTACAGGAAGTTAAGTCCTGGCTTGGGAAGTTTTTCTCTATGAAGGACCTAGGAGAAGCTGCCTATATTCTAGGGATAAGGATCTTAAGAGATCGGAGTAAAAGACTAATTGGACTTAGTCAGAGTACCTACTTGGATAATGTGCTGAAGAGATTCAGCATGCAGGACTCCAAGAAAGGAGAGTTACCCATCCAGAGTAACGCCAGATTGAGTAAGACACAAAGCCCTAGCACTGAGGCTGAGATTGCAGAAATGAGTCGAATACCTTATGCTTCGGCTGTAGGATCGATCATGTATGCAATGACATATACTCGACCTGATGTAGCCTTTGCACTGAGCATGGTTAGCAGGTATCAAGGGAACCCTGGCAAGGCACACTGGACTGCGGTAAAGAATATCCTCAAGTACCTACGGAGGACTAAGGACTGGGTCCTTACCCTCGGTGGGAGTGATGACTTGAGAGTTGTAGGGTATAGTGATGCTAGCTTCCAGACTGATAGGGATAATTACCACTCTCAGTCAGGCTGGGTCTTTACCCTAAACGGAGGAGCAATTTCTTGGAAGAGTTCCAAGCAAGAGACAAGGGCTGATTCAACTTGTGAATTAGATCCCATGTCGTGCACTTTGATGGTATCTTTCTATCAAGTCTTGGTGCATTTCAAAAGGGTAGAAGTCCTAATAGGAATTTTAGAGTTCTGCTATCATGGTGGCCATCATGATGCATGCCACTTTGGTGGCATCCCTTTCATGTGCCCGGAAGTCAACGATCTCCTGGGGAGTTACGATGGTCTCATCAATCTCTTTAAGCTCCTTATCGAGGACATATTCCTTGTCCTCGTAGCGGATAATCATCCTGATGTTCCTGATCCATTCATTGAAGTTGGATACATCAAAAGTGACTATCTGACACAAGTTCATAAGGGTAAAGGAGCCATTAGGATTAGAGCCAGAAGCAGCATTGTTTCAAGAAATCTTAGTAAGAAGAAAGACAAGATTAGTTTAGATATAAATATAGTCCTTAATAAAACACCCAAATGTAATATTAAGGCTAGGACCCAATCACAATATATTATACTTAGAAGAGGTATGCCATAATCTAAGTAATAACGTATTTGAAAGGTAGGTGGATGACGATTCACCAATTTCCACCAAAAACGAAATATTAATATATTAAGTTTTTAATTTGGTTCTTAGAAATTCCTAGATTCTTTTGAGATTCAATGAACTTTTCAAAGGAATGTTTCAATCTCGAGTGTGCCCTCCATGTTTTGTGACTGGGATACCGAGGATCACAAAACGAGGAGTGAAGTAACCATGCAAATCACTTGGTACCCTTAAGGTTTATCTCTCAATCGATGTGTAGATTAACCACACACGCTCCACCGATACTATGATAAACCTTAAGTCACCCTTTACCAAACCTGTTAAGTCCAAGTTAGTGTGTTGGTTAACCACACACGCTCCACTAACGACCTAAACAAAGTGTAAAGTGTAATTTCATGGATTAGCACCTTATTCACATTTTCCTAAAGTAACTAAGATTGGGATTTAATAAAACGTTTAGTTACTTTATAATATTCATTATACTTTTAATGAGAATTTATAAGTCCTTGTCCTACCCGTTCGGCTAATGACCCTCCACCAATCAAGAAAGCGGTGGGTGACAGTGGACACGCATTAAGTTGCCATTTTATAGGAAACAACCTTATACCCCCCTTATATACCGGCTTCGTGAATGAGGCCTACTAGCGGTGTGACAACCCGAAATTCTTTCCATTATTGTAACTTGTTACGTTAATAAATTCGTCGTTTTCGAATTATTTCCGTTTTCGTTATTAAATTAAGTCATAATATTTGGGTCGTTTATTATGATCTAATGGGTGTTCAAACATGATAATAACTCAAGAAAATATTCTAAATTAAAAATTAGTAAATTTTTAGTTTCGACCATAACGAGTTACGACATATTTATCAGGTGCGATCAAAAGCATCGTATAACGTCAGTATCGGGTAGAATTTCACCGGGTCTCAAACCCAACCACTATATAAAGGTTGAGTGGGCAACTTTTGAAGACTTTTGCCCATCTCACAACTTTCTCTCACTACTCTCTCTCTCTCTAGAACTCGAAATTGGTCCAAAAACCGCCTTTCAAGCCTCAATTTGGTAAGCAATCTACCCTAACTTGTTATCTAACTTGATTAAGATGCAAATTTATGTTTGAATCATTCTAAAACACCCCTGAACATGTGTTTACGGTTTGGGGACCCTCCCAAAACCGTGAACTCCCCTAAGGAGGGTTTTGAAGCCCCAAAACCCCTCCAAACCATTTCTAGTGCTTTGTTAATACCTTTGGACTTGCATGCATGAGCTTAGGACCCCAAAATCACACAATTTGAGGTATGGACATGAGTTTATGGTCCAAGAACATGCTTGGACCGTAAACCCTCATTCATAGACCTTAAACACCTTTTAGGGTTTTAGTTTGCCCTAAACACCTCCAATAACTTCCATGAGTGCATAGAACCTTAAAACCCTTCTAGAAATGCACCAAATCATATACAAATGGGACAAACTTGAGTTTACGGTCCAAGAACATTCTTAGACCATAAACTCATCGCCTTATACCATAAACTCCCCAAATGGGTGTTAAAGTGCCTTTAACACCTTGTATGGATTGGAATTGAACCTAGAACCTTGTATGCTTAACTTTCAACCACTAAAACCCATGAATCTTGGACAAACATGAGTTTATGGTTGTAAACTCATCTGTTTAAGGTAGTAAACTCCCAAGAACATCTTCATAGACCGTAAACTACTTTTCCAAGGTCAATTCAAGTCCCAAAAACTTCCTAAGCCATGGAATCCACCCTAGAACCTTCCTTTGTGCATGGTAATTGACCCAAGACCACCAAAACACATTAAAACATGTCACACAAGAGTTTACAGACGTAAACGCATAGTTTACTTCCGTAAACTCCATTTAGTAACCAAGAACACCCCACCATGAGTTTACGGCTGTAAACTCTTGGAGAATGGGTCATTTGGACTGTAAACTCCCAAAGGAGTTTACTGTTGGGGAGTAAACTCCATCTCCAAACCATACTCGTCCATAAATGCTACCCGGGTCACTCCAAACACTTGGAATGAAGTGTTTTCACGTCTAGAAGTGTTTACTCTTATCTAATTAGTGGTTTGAAGTATAATTAGATACATTTGGGTATCATTCCATATTACATACGAACCTCGCGCGTTATCAAGCCTCGAACTGACTCTTAGCATCCTAGACGACACGTTCCTCGACTAGTGAGTTCATACCCCTACCCTTTTTCAATGTTTTTCACTGTTTTCAGGGGGGATACAAGCAATGTACAGGGAATACTTGTAATCAAAAACTTGTTTTACATGTGTTGTGTTTCATATTTCATATGCTTTTAACGTTGGCAATCATAACAGATAACCGTTTGAACTTGCAGAACACATTACCGTATTATTTGTGAAAAACGTTATAAAATGTTGTATTTTATATTTTCACAAATGGTTTTCCACATTTTATCATTTAAAAGCATATCATTTTAACTTTGAACATGAAACTTAGTACACTGTTTTGTCCTCAGTAACACTCCATAGAGATACGCGAGTGGAGGATTATTGTTTGTATCAGTATCTTTCTGTATTATTACTAGTAAATTTTTTATTACCATAAATTGGAGACACGTCCCCGGAGAACACTCCACACAGATACGCGAGTGGAGGACCGCACCCGTAACCAGAATCTCTTAGATAGAGAGCGTGACTTGAGTGTATAGATCTATACGGGGCTGACTACCCCACACCTGGCTGCTAGCTACAGCCGAACCAAAAGGTTCAAGGGTGACGAAAGTCATAAGGTGATGTGGACTACTTATTGCCATATCTAGTCTATCGTAGGGTTATGGAACTTGCAATTTGGATAACAGATATTTACTAAATAGTAATAATGAATAAAGTAACTAGTTTACTTGTACTTATTAGTTTTATATATGTGTTAAAACTAATACATTTCACAAGGACAATCAGGTTTTCGGTATTCATCTTTCACATTACAGATTGGTAACCAACTTTCAGGAAAATATGGGATTTTCCTAAGGTAACATTTGTACATAACCAGATTCGTGTAACAAACGAGATAACTAAACCTTAAAATTTACAAGAGTAACCATGTTTTTAGTGTACATCTTTTGCATTACATTTCGGATTAGTAACCAAATTTTAGGAAAATATTGGATTTTCTTGGTGCGTAACTTTTTCAGAAACCGAAAGGGAACTTGTACATTTTCAGAAAACAAAACCGCTTATGAACTCACCAGCTTTATGCTGATTTTCAAACTGCTTGTATTCTCAGGTCCATTTTAGACATGTATATGATGATTCCTTTTGGCGAAGACGGAGTGTGTAGAAGACGCGTCTTACTTTTGTTCATATATACCAGCGTTCTAAAAGGCGCGCCATGGCGTGAGGCGTGGCTCCGCCATTACGAAAAGCCCCATAACGTTGCTGTTAGGCATGGCACGTGGCAAGGTGTGATATGGCGCGCCATGGCGCGTTATGGCGTGTTATGGCGCGTGTTTTTTCGTTTGACGCACGGTTTTTTGCTCTTTGTTATGTCTTTTCTAATCGGAGATACATGTATTGTGGTTTTCGTTAAATTTTTGTTACTAGTTATTGATCTAACACTTATAAAAAGTACTTATATTTAATATAAATTTATATTTATGTGGTAATATAATTTTAAATTAATACAAAATCGCCGCCTTACATCATGCCTTCAAAAACGCCATGGCTCGCCATGGCTCGTTAAGCTTGAGGCTTGACCTTGCCGCCTCGCCACGCCTCACGCCATTTAGAACCTTGATATATACTATGTATCACACTTGTACAAGTTTACTTTTAAACAAATGTAAACTTTTATATGTAATATAATGGTTGTTTACTTTGCTTACTATGTACATTGGTTATGATATTCAACATGAAGTCACCTCCCCCCCGGAACGTTTCCGCCCTGGGTTTCGGGGTGTGACAGATTGGTATCACAGCCCATATTTATAGTGAACTAAGTATACCAAACCTTACATGGTATAAGACTATAAACAATAAGGGGTCTAAGTGCCCTGAACTAAAATTATACTCTAAAATATAAGTATTTTCAAAAAGTATATAAGTATACCCGACCGTCGAAATTCGTAACTACAAGTAGAACAAAACATAAGTTAATGGGTGTTGTATGTTGCGGTTAAACCTGGGCAGTTATGTAGTCGTGTTTAGGATCAATATAGTCTGGCCAACTATATTCATTCGACGCACGACCAACATGTGCTTGGGACTGACTGTAGTATGCGACATACCTAAAACTTACCCAATACCCAAAAAATGAGCCGTCGTCATAGCAAATCATGAAATACTATGGGAGTATTTCTAGAGCAAGCTTCATTACAGAAATCCTCATTCCAACGTTGCTCCTCGATCATTCATTTAGCGATAATTTATATGCTTTGATAATTCATTCCTGCTTTATCGCTTAATGGAATTTAATATATATCATATCTCTTGATCAAATTCAGAGGACTTACCATCCTCTCTTTCCTGATCTTTATAGATCAAGATGCCTCCAAGAAAGAGACCCATCTCAAAGAACAACAATCCTCCTCCGCCATCACCTCCTCCTCAATTTGACCCTGTGATGTTCCAGGCAACTATTACTGCTGCAGTAGCAGCCACCATGTCTCAAATGAACCCGGGTGGTTCAGGAGGTGGTCCCCAGCCTCAAAACCAGGAAGATAGTCAGGGACACCGAAAGGAGGGTTCCTATAAAGATTTCATGAACGCGAAACCAACGTCCTTTGATGCCACTGGAGGTGTCATTTCCCTCTCCTGATGGTTCGAGAAGATCGAATCTATCTTTAAAATTATTTGTAGAATTTGAAATTATCTTGCTATATGACTAGTATTAGGTCAAATTGGTAAATGATAAATTATATGATAATTGTATTAGTTAAATTTGATCCCAATGCTTCCTGAAAAGTTTCATAACTTGTCCTTAAGTTATAGAATATGAAAAGTCTCATTCATGAAACATTAACTTTATAAGTTATAGAATTCCAAAAGTCTTGAAGGGTTTCATAACTTGTCCTTAAGTTACGGAACTTGGAAGTCTCATTTATGTAATATAGATTCTAAAACTCAAGAGATTTTGAAGACTTTCAAAACTTTCCCTCAAGTTTTGGAATTTGAATTCTTTTTCATGAAACTTTAATTCCAAACCATAGAATTTCAAAAGTTTAAAATTCAGCCCTATACTGTTATAATATTAAAGTTTAATACTTATATATATATATATATATATATATATATATATATATATATATATAAAAGTCAAGTTAGTCTTACCATTAGTAGGCCTCATTCACGAGGCTAGTCTATAAGGGGTGTTTAAGGAAGTGGCCTACAATATGACTGTCATTGGGTGTTCATTCTTACCCAACACAATTTTGACTAGTGAAGGGTCGTTAGCCGAATGGGTAGGATAGGACATTAATCCTCATTAATAACTATAATGATATTATAAAGTAACTAAAATTTTATAAATTCCCAATCTTAGTTAATTTAGGAAAAATGTGAAAATGGTGTTATTCCATGAAATTGCACTTTGCACCTTGTTAAGTCGTTATTGGAGCATATGTAGTTAACCGACACACTAATTTGGGACTAACATGGGTACCAAAGGTTAGCTTGATGTTAATCATGGATCAATGGAGTGTGTGTGGTTGACCGACATATTGATTAGGTGATAAGTAACATTAAGAGTACCAAACGCATTTGCATGGTTATTCACACCTTGTTTGCGATCCTCGGTATCCCAGTCACAAACTTGAAAGGCATAATCAACATGTCATTGAAAAGTTCAATGAATCTCAAATAATCTAGGAATTTCAATTCATTTAAAACTTAATCTTCATTTTCGTTTCTCATGGTGGAAATTCATAAATTGTCATTCACCTACCTTTAAATATTTTTCAATTGGATTACGACATCCCTCTTCCGAATTGTAGAATATTGTGATGGATCCTAACCTTAATATTTCATTTAGGTGTTATATTAAGGATCCCTATCTAATCTAAACTTTGTCTTTCTTTTCAGATGTCTACTTCAAACACTGCTTCTAGCGCTTTCTCCCTCGTGAACTTATGTAGGAGGGTCATCTTTGATGGATTGAACTTCATTGACTAGATTCAAAACATCCGTATGGCCATTCAATATGAGGAAAAGGAATATGTCCTCGATAAAGAGCTTAAGGAGATTGATGAATCCACTTCCACTCCTGAACAGATTGCTGAATATAAGTCCCATGAGAGGGACGCAACAATGGTGTCATGTATCATGATTGCTTCCATGATTGCAGAGCTTTAAAATTCCTATGAGGACTTTTGTCCCTATGAGAAGCACCAAGATTTGATAGAAATGTACCATCAAAGTTCTTGGAATGAAATGTATGAAATCACTTCCTCCATGATCACAACTAAAATGAAGGATAGAGAGTCCATCACGGCCCACTTGCAAAGGATGAAAAGGTTTGTGGAACGCTTGATGAAGTTGAATGCCAACTTCGATGAAGAGTTGTCAATTGATATTATACTTCACTCTTTGCCTCCTTGTTATGATCGGTTTCATATGACTTATCATATAAAAAATGAGGAGGACACTCCAAGCAAGCATCAATGCCTTCTGAGAACTACTGAAAGCAGCTTGAAAGCAAAATTTGTTGTGTCTACTCTTACTACTACCCCTGTCTTGCCAATTGGACATGGGAAGGGAAAAAAATAGGAAGGCTCCTCCTTAGAGCCACAAGGGAAAGTCCCATGATGTATCCTCTTCTAGTGGGAACAAAATTGGTTCTGCTAAACCATGTTCAAATCCAAAGGAAACAGACTGTTTCCATTGTCATGCAAACATGCACTGGAAACGAAGCTGCCCCAAATACTTGTAGGACATAAATGATGGGAAGATCAAGCCCACTTTCGTAGGTATTTACGCTATTATCTCTAATAACTCATAACATGCTGATTCTGTTGGTTTTTGGTATACTACAACATCCAAAGGTGCACATACAACCCTAAATAACTTGGATCTATGTTTTCACTAATTATACATGCAAATGGTTTCCAGGGTATTAATCTTACAACTAGCATGCGTTTAACATAAAAATATAATACTAGTTAGCATAACATACCTTTTGTTGGATCTTGAATTCTTGGTGTATTTGGCCTTAAAGAGCTTTTCCCCAATAGTGTGGAAGCATCAAATGGAATCACAACACACCATAGACAAGGTATGAACTTGAGAGAGAATTGCATGCACACAAAGATACCATGAACTCCAAGAAGATACATGTGGCGATTTTGGGCAATGAAGTATCTATTTATATGTGGGATTTCTAGGGTCATGGATATAACCCAAATCCATACCCATGGGTTTTATGATCCATGGTTCATGTGGTCCAACTCTTTATGTATCCATACATAAACTTGGTACATCATGGATCATAAGCCCAACACATATAAATATAACTAATTATCATAATTAGTCCCCATAGATTTAATAAGTCTCTTTTTACCACTAAATTAATTACAAATTAATTCTTGATCAATACTAATTAAAACATATGATTTCATATTAATATATTATAACATATAATATATGAATAACACCATAAATAACCTTCTCTCAAAAGTCCATCCTAACAGATTGTCCTGATGATATGCAACCCAAATGGACCATGCTACTCTCGGGTCGAATACATACCAATAATAATTATGGGCTTAGACACCTAATCCAATAGTCTCCCACTTGGATAAGTCAAAAACTATTATTCAAGTATGACTCCGAGATCCCGACTAGCAATCTTAGCTCTTAAAAGCCGCTGTCGAACTCTGAACAAATCAATGACATGTCCATTAGATAAGGGATCATATATTCCTCCATTCTAGATATCATATGGACTGAGACATGGATTATATTCATTCTCTCTGTCCATTTGTTGTTTCCCGATTTCCGATTTACGACGACTGACTAATTGAACAAATCAAATCAGTCCATGCCCGACCAAGCACTTACATTTTTTCATCACCAAATCATCGAGGGGCCCACAGATATTGCTTTTATCCCGAAGGTAAAAGGAATGGATAAACTTCGACTCATATGGCTTGTTCTACTACTTGTTGAATCATACACAAAGGCACGTTTTATAACATCGAGTTACCGAATGCGTTTTTGTGCATCAATATACAACCAACTCATAGGCAACAAGACATATCTCTAGGTTTGAAGAATATAAGATATTATCGTCTCATGATCACTCGTGATAAAATCCATGAAGTGATTCAAATAAGCGTGGGTTGAATCCAATACTCGAATCCCTATTCCACGAGTACTCATGAATGTTGTAGTTACTCTTACTATGTCCACTGCCTTGGACATCTACAAACCCGATTCATTACAATCTTGCCTTAATTCCTACTTCCAATGTATTATCGACTGTGGATGGTTTGAATAACTTAATCATTCGGAAAGGATAACCTAGTTATTCTGGAAGTCAAAACATGCAAAGTAAAAAACAAGAATAATACTAATCCTCTATGGTCCCAAGCACCTTTGAGAGTAAATAAAACACCTTTTATTTAAACACCATATTGATTGCTCATTATTCATTGTATAATGTTTCAAATAATCAACTTTATACTTGAAGTAAAACAATAGTTGTCCCATGCTCCAAGCATGTAAACTATGTTTTCTAAACACTAGTCATGCCATACACCAAGTATGCACACTATGTTTATCTATGATCTTTACTTTGTGAAATAGATCAATTGAACATGATTCCAATGATGCTCATTTCACTATCCCAAATCTTTATCGTAAATAAAAGAATTCCAAATTCCTACCATTTAACGAAATCTGTTAGATTTTAAACTTATATGCATTGACCCTCTCGTAATGACTATCCACAAAGTCACAAAGACTTGTCAACAGACATTACGGAGCATTCCAATGGAGATCAATTCCATCGAAATGAAGTCTCAAATTCAAAGTACATTACTTTGAACATCCTTCTTGCATTAAGCTTTCTCATCTAACACGTATTGAATAACTTCCACCTATGGGAATATTTTCATAATCTCATTTTGACTATCACTTCTGAAAAAGAGTTGTCTCTTTTCAGAATATGTCAATTATGCTCCTTTCCAAAATTAACACTTATACTTCCAACTGTCCATGAGCAACCAATCTTTGGTAAACTTTAGACTGTCCTCGATAATTGCTTAATCATTTTAGTCATATCTAATTCTACACTTTTACCTTCTTAATGCCCTGAGCATTTGTAAAATTTAGAAAGGATGAATATTGCAGCACATGCAATCGATCCTATATCCGAAGCATATGGGACACGATTCATGATGTCTCACATAAATACATGATACTAGACCAATCTTTTGCTACAATATTTTTATTTGCCATGTTCTCAAAATTTGACTATGAAGAGGGATGCCATAATCATAATCAAATTTTGAAAACGCAATATATATAGAATTTACTTAAGTTGAACCATTCTAACATAAAATTCATACATATACTTGACTAAACATGATTAAAATCTCATTATCTAAGATTTTAGAATTGAAATGAAGTATAATTTCCTCTCCCTTAATTATATCAAAACAACTTTTCCCAATTGAAACCCTTTTGTTTTCTATAATTAACACTTAACATAATAATCATGCTCCCACTAACATGATAATTATTAGCATAACACTTATGCTCCCACTAGCTTTGACAGGTATCCAGAAATTAGCTAGACTTCTAAAAATCTATACTTTATTGACTCTCTTACCAAAGTTCAGATTTCTGATTCTAGATGCTTTGCTAAACTTTATCACAATCATACACCTTTCCTTAGATAGCTCACATGTGTATCTAAGCAATTTTAGAACTATGAAAAGGGATGTCGTAATCATAGTCTCAATTGTTTAGACCTTTTCCATTTCTCAAAAGTCTATGTTAGTGTGCCGGTTACCCACACACACTCAACTAATGACTTTGAGAATGCAAATGACATAATTGCTATCTACTAAAAATCTACTCTGTGAAAGCGTTTCCACACCATCATTTTCATGAATCAGAGAGAAACCTTATCACACTTAGATTTTAAGTTGTATGAGTTCCTATTGTTGGGCTTTGACCATTCTAACACTCCTAAGTGTACAGGAAACCCTAAATACCTTGGATCTATGTTTCTCTAGTATACATACAAATATGAACATCCAAGGTATTATCCTAATCTAGCATACAAAACAATGAATATAAAAAGATAGAATGCATACCTCTTTGATGTAGAATGTATTCATGAAGCTTGAGTTCCTAGTGCCTTAAGTGTGACACCGCAAATGGTTCACACAACACCAAATACACTTAGAATAACTTTAGAGAAACTTAGAACCCCTTCAAATCGACTAGCCCTTCTCTAGAATAATACTAGTGTTGATTTTGGTCAAGCATAAGATGCATATATAGTTGAGGTTACACCATGTAAACCCTAATTGACATGGCTTTTCATTTCCATGTTCCATGGGTACAAAAACACCATGGAGCATCCATGTAGCATCATATGGGTTTTAGCCCAACTAGATAATCCATGGAGTAATAGCCCACTATATAAGTATGGATGATTTACACAATCAACCCATATATTTAATTAGTCTTCTTTTGATCACTTAATTAATCCTAGATTAATTCTTGATCAATACTAATTAAATAATCTTATTAATATATTAGAACTTATAATATATTAACCAACCTTAAGTGTTATTTCTCTCATTATAGTCTATCCAAATGCATGATGCCATGCAACCCAAATGGACCCTGCCAGGTTGGGTCAAGTCTTACCGATTATAGTTATGGACTTAGACATTAATTCAGCAGTCTCCCACTTGGATAAGTCTAAAACTATTATTGTGTATGACTTCAAAGAACCGACTGGCAATCGTCGCTCTCAAAAGCTTCCGTCGAACTCTAACCTTGTAGATGAACTCTGACCTTTGTCAATGACTTGTCCATTAGATAAGGGATCATATATTCCTCCATTCTAGATATCATATGGATCGAGACATGGATTATAATCATTCTCTCTGTCCATTTGTTGTTTCCTGATTTCCGATTTATGACGACTGACTAATTGAACAAATCAAATCAGTCCTGGCCCGGACGAGCACTTCCATTTGTCATCATCAAACCATTGAGGGGCCCACAGATATCGCTTTTATCCCGAAGGTAAAAGGAATGGATAAACTTTGACTCATATGGCTTGTTCTACTACCTGTTGAATCATACACAAAGGCACGTTTTATAACACCGAGTTACCGAATGCGTTTTTCGTGCAATTAATGTATAACTAACTCATAGTAACAACTCATATCTCTAGGTTTGAAGAATATAAGATATTATCATCTCATGATCAGTCGTGATAAAATCCATGAAGTGATTCCAATGAGCGCGGGTTGAATCCAATACTTAGAACTTATGAGCACTCATGAGTGTTATAGCCCTTTGTCCAACATCTTAGACCTATACAAGCCAACCCATGACATTAATTCATATCTACTTCCAACATATGACCGATTATGGATGGTTTGAATAAATTAGTCATTTCGGAAGAATAACCTAGCTTATTCTGGATGTCAAAACATGCAAAATGAAACACAATAATAATCGAATCCAATATGGTCTCAGAACTTATGAATATAAATAAAACACCTTTTATTTATCACCATATGATTACACATTATTCATTGTATACTTTTTCAGCTATCAACTTTATTCTTGAATTTAAAACAATAGTTGTCCCACGCTCCAAGCATGTACACTATGTTTTCTAAACACTAGTCATGCCATACACCCAGTATGCATACTATGTTTGTCTATGATCTTCACTTTGTGAAATAGATCAATTGAACATAACTCCAATGATCCTCATTTCACATTCCCACTTCCTTACTTCAAATGCAAGAATTCCAAATTCATGCCATTTACTACAATCTGTTAGATTCTAAACTTATATGCATTGATCCTCTTGTAATGATTATGCACAAAGTCAGAAAGACTTGACAACAACCATTACAGAGCATTCCAAAGGAGATCAGCTCCTTGGAAACATCCATCTTGCAATAATTTTCCTAATCTTACACAGACTGAATAATTTTTAACTTTGAAACATTTCCATATTCCATTTTGACTATCACTTCTGAACAAGAGTTGCCTCCTTATAGATTATGTCAATTTGGTCCTTCCAGAATTATCACTAAACATCCAACTGTCCTTGAGCAACCAATCTTTGGTAAACCTTAGACTGTCCTCGACAATTATTTAATCCTTTTAGTCATATCCAATTCTAGACCTTTTCCCTTCTTAATGCTCCAGGCATTTGGAAAATTTTAGAAAGGATGAATATAGCACATGCAATCGATCCTATATCTGAAGCATATGGGACACGATTCATGATGTCTCACATGAAGACTAAACCAATCTTTTGCTATAATATTTCCATTTCAATTTTCCAAGATCTCATAATTCATATTATGAAAAGGGATTCCGTAATCATAATCGAATTTTAGAACGCAAATAATGGACCCATATACAGAATTTCCTTATGTTGAGCCATTCCAACATGAAATTCATATATATATATATATATATATATATATATATATATATATATATATATATATATATATATATATGTATGTATGTATATCCTTGACTAAATGATTAAAACCTCACGATCTAAGCTTATAGATTTGAGATGAAGTATAATTTCCTCTCCCTTAATTATAGCAAAACAACTCTTTCCCAATTGAAATTTTTTGTTTTCTATAATTAACATTGCTAACTTGCAACCTTTATCTTAATTATCATGATCCCACTAACATGATGATTATTAGCACAACACTTATGCTCCCACTAGCTTTGACTTGTACTCAGAAATCAGCTGGACTTCTAGAAATCAATACTTTATTGACTGTCTTTACCAAAGTTCAGATTTCTGATACTAGATTGCTTTGATAAAACTTTATCATAATCATACACCTTATTTTAGATAGCTCACAGGTGTGTCGAAAAAATTTTAGAACTATGAAAAGGGATGTCGTAATCATAGTCTCAATTGTTTAGACCTTTGCCACTTCTCAAAAGTCCATGTTAGTATGTCAGTTAACCACACAGCTCCACTAACGACTTGGAGAATGCAAATATCACAATTGCTATCTAGCTCAAATCTACTTAGTGAAAGTGTTTCCTCACCATCATTTTCATGAATCAGAGAGAAACCTTATGACACTTAGATTTAATGGTGTATGTGTTGTTATCCATGTGAATTGTCAAAACCATAGTCACAAGACAAGGATAATGACAAATCCAAACTCATATAGACCGAACTCAATCTTAATTTCATGCCACCTGGCAGCTCAAGGGCCTGCCATTGCTTCCAAGTTGTTGTGCAACCAATTGAGAACTCTAAGAACTCATATGCAAAACCAACTTTAACTGGATTGGGCTCAGAATATGTCAACACGATAAGTTATGAACCTCAAGTCATGTGCTAGTTAAGAACTTCAGGTTTTATTCTTGATTAGTTCTTGAGACTTTCAAGACCTTGAAGACTCTTACTGTCCTCTTGACATATAAGACTTTCTTGTCAGATATTCAAGAGATAATGTGGATTCTAATCAAGACAAACACTTCGCAAAATTGGCCTAAGTTGGTCTTTGTTTTATCCAAAACATCACAACTTACCAGTTTCAAATGTACAAGAGTAGAAAACTTTTACTCTTACATTTGATAAGTGTTTTAAACCCTATTTAAGACATGTCACTCAAGTTACAATCTTGGAGTATGACTCTAAGACTTGTATTGGAAAGAAGTATGACTCATCTTCTTGATTTAACCATTTCAACAATTCAAGATTCCTCTTCTTAGTCATAAGAATGCACTAAGATTTCCTTAGAGAACTAATTGTGATATGGTTTCTTAATCATTAAGATGATCACAAAAACTGAAACTAAAGTACTCTCACATCTTTTCAGATTTGAGAAACTTTTATCTATCTGCCTAAGTTGAATCTTCTTATTCGTTTTGCCTTACATTGAAATCTTTTCAATGCTTCAAAATTACACTTAAGCTAGTAAGTATAACCATATTTACTAAACTTTAGTGAATAACGAGGAATAGTCTTAACGATTATTTGTGGTGGACTTAATCAGTGCACAAGAAAGTATACCCGATCCCTTAGTCCGTCACTTGACTCACATATACATGTGAACAAGGAACTAGTCTTAATTTTCCAAAGATGAAAAATTTTCATTCATCATGTTATACAACTTGCATGATTCCAAGTTTTGGTCCAATTGAAACTTGGGTGGTGAGGATCTTTCCTTATTTGGTAAATTTAGACAATACCACAAATGAAAGAATCAATTTCATATTTCCACTCTTGCTATTAATGGAATCATATAAGCATCGAAAATTTCCACAAACGCCATTCTAAGAATACATAAAATAAATAAAATCTAAAATTTCCTTTTATTTTAAAAACTTTGCGGAAAAGCTTATCCTTACAATCCATATGAAAACTTGTTATTATCTATTCCTAAGCAAAATATCATAACTCCTAAGAAGTAGCTCAAGAATCCAATCTTCAAACTATGCGATAGAAATCCATCTACGCGATCGCATTCAGCATATTCTTTCTTTAAGTTTCTTTACTTTTCTTTTATTCTTAAAACATCAACATGTGACCCAGTCACATCATGTATCAAGAATCTCAGAATAGAAACTTAGCGGAGTTAGATAGTGGATTTTACCTGAAGTGGAGTCAAACATCCTTAGGTAAAATTAGGCAGCTTCACAACTAATGCCCCTTCCTTTGGCAATGGACCCTTGATAATGGGACTATCTTAGACTTAGCCTCTATTTTTACCATTTGGTCAACCGAGTTAACTCTGTCCGATCCCTTTCCATTAGGAAGATAGAGGTTTACTGGATATACAGTGTCATTATTGTCAATGTCCATAAAGTTTTAGGAAGTTGATCTTAGAAAATAGATAATATCATTAAGGGTCTTGTCATAGTCTATTTCATATGAATCCCAAAAGAACTCACTATGTGACTTAGAAGGTGATTGAGCCACTAACTTTCTCAAGACTTTGACACCCAACTCTCCTGGCTTGTCAGTATGTGACTACATCTCCAAGATGTGATCACACCTAGACCTTGCCTTCCCAATAGGGGTTGAGTGACCTTAAACTTTTTCAGGAACTTGTGGGTTAGGGAGAATAACTGGAGGAGGTGAAAGAAGTATGATATCCTTGGGACATCATCTTCATTTAGGAAAGCTTGTTTCAAGAGATTTGGGAAGATCATAGATGTCTAAACTAGACATCTTTTGGGAGATATTCATGATAGTTGATTTAAAGTCCTTAATATGACACCCAATATGAAATATTAAGGCTAGGACCCAACAAACTATTTTATAACTTAGAAGATGGATGCCGTAATCCAAGCTATAAAATATCTGAAGGTAGGCGAATGACGATTCACCAATTTCGACCATGAAAAACAAAATGTATTATTAGGTTTTAATTGAATTTGAAACTCCTAGATCTTTTGAGATTCATTGAACTGTTCAATGGTGTGTTTCAATCTCGAGTGTGCCATTTAGGTTTTGTGACTGGGATGCCGAGGATCACAAAACAAGGTGTGAAGTAACCATGCAAGTTACTTGGTACCCTTAAGTGTTTACCCCTCAATCGGTGTGCCGGTTAACCACACACACTCCATCGATACTATGATAAACATTAAGTTACGCTTTGCCTACCTTGTTAAATACGAGTTAGTGTGCCGGTTAACCACACACGCTCCACTAACCGACTTAAACAAAGTCCGAAGTCTAATTTCATGGATTAGCACCTTATTCATATTTTCCTAAGTAACTAAGATTGGGTATTTAAAAATTGTTTAGTTTCTTAATATTTATCATTAATACTTTTAGTGAAGGGAGAATTCTAGTCCTTGTCCTACCCGTTCGGCTAACGACCCTCCATCGGTCAAGGAAGCGGTGGGTGAGAGTGGACACCCATTAAACTTCCATTTTATAGGTCGTAACCTTATAACCCCCCTTATAGACCAGCTTCGTGAATGAGGCCTACTAACGGTAAGACTGACTTTACTCTTATACGTATATATATATATATATATATATATATATATATATATATATATATATATATATATAAATATTATTAACTTATAATATTATAAAGTATAAGGGTTGAATTTTAACTTTTAAAATTCTAAGGGCTAACTTGGAATTAAAGTATTCATAAGTGAAAACTTTTTCAAATTCCAAAACTTGAGGGCAAGTTTTGAAACTATTCAAAACTAATTAATTCCATAACCTATGTGTTTAAAGTAGTTTTAATCCAAAAACTCTTCAAGTTCCATAACTTGAGGACAAGTTATGGAAGACTTCAAACTAATAAAAGAATTAACTTTTATTTATTTTAAAACTTATGAAATTAATTAAGGTTACACATATTATTACTTAATGAAGTGACTCTTGAACTTCCATAACTTGAGGACAAGTTATGGAGTCCTAAAACCATTCAATGAGACAAGACTCTGCATTTTGTAACCTTTGCCAACTTTTATGAGTTTTATGATTCATAAATGTGACTTTTCATATAACTTGAGGACAAGTTACAAAAACACACTTTGGAATCAACTCTTAGATTAAAATGGATTGAAAACAACTATTTCACACAACTTTTCTATTAATTTAAGCAACTCATAAGAACAAGATAATTAAAATCAAACTTTTCCATGTATTTAGTCTAAACCTTAAACTAATACAAAACATGAATCTATTGACAATTATCTTTGAAATTGGATTAGCATGAACATTACCACATCAAAAACAAGTTTATAAGTCCAAAAACATCTTAGGGTAATGTTCCTAGTCCAATTCCAGCCAAAAAAGTCGAATATATGTTGTCTGGGGGTCCAACTCGTCGAGTGCACGAACCAACTCGGCGAGTTGGATGCATTTTGCCTTGGACTCAGCGAGTCCATTCATGGACTCGGCGAGTCTGCTGAGCAGACAGCATCAAAACTCGATTTTTTAGCTACTATTGCAAGTATAACATGAAAACAAGCCTAGGCTTTGATACCACTGTTGGGTTTTGAGCATTCTAACACTCCTAAGTGTACATGCAACCCTAAATACATTGGATCTATGTTTTCTCTATTATACTTACAAATATGAACATCCAAGGTATTATCCTAATCTAGCATACAAAACAATGAATATAACAAGATAGAATACATACCTCTTTGATGTAGAATGTCTTCATGAAGCTTGAGTGCCTAGTGCCTCAAGTGTGACACCTAAAATGGTTCACACAACACCAAATACACTTGGAATAACTTGAGAGAAACTTAGAACCCCTTGAAATCGGCTAGCCCTTCTCTAGAATAATACTAGTGTCGATTTTGGTCAAGAATAAGATGCATATATAGTTAGGGTTACACCATGTAAACCCTAATTGACATGGCTTTTCATTTCCATGATCCATGGGTACGAAAACACCATGGAGCATCCATGAAGCATCATATGGGTTTTAGCCCAACTAGATAATCCATGGAGCAATAGCTCACTATATAAGTATGGATGATTTACATAATCAACCCATATATTTAATTAGTCTTCTTTTGATCACCTAATTAATCCTAGATTAATTCTTGATCAATACTAATTAAATAATCTTATTAATATATTAGAACTTATAATATATTAACCAACCTTAAGTGTTATTTCCTTATTATAGTCTATCCAAATGCATGATGCCATGCAACCCAAATGGACCATGCCGGGTCGGGTCAAGTCTTACCAATTATAGTTATGGACTTAGACCTTAATCCAACACCTATCCATATGAATTTTGTAAAAACCATAATCACAAGATAAGGTTAGTGACACTTCCAAATTCATATGGATTGACTTGTGCAGTCTTAATTTCTTGCAACCTAGCAGCCTAAGGGCCTACCATGGCTTCCAAGTAGTTATGGGCACATAAATGTCAACACGATAGGTTATAAACCTCAAGTCGTGTGCTAGTGAATAGCTATAGGTTTTATCCTTGATTAGTTCTTGAAACATTCAATACCTTTAAGACTCCCACTATCCTCTTGACATATAAGACTCTCTTGTCAAGAACTATTCCTTAACAAAACAAATATTCAAGGAACAGTGAAGATTCTTATCAAGACATCACAACTTACTAATTTCAAATGTACAAGAGTAGAAAACATTTTACTCTTACATTTGACTAGTGTTAATAAACCCTTTTTAAGATGTGTCACTCAAGTTACAATCTTGGAGTATGAATCTAAGACTTTGTTTTTGGAACGAAGTATGACCCGTCTTCTTGATTTAACCATTCCAACAATTCATGACTCCACTTCTTAGCCATATTAATGCACTAAGATGTCTTTAGAGGATTAATTGTGATATGGTATCTTAATCATTAAGATGATCATAAAACATGATACTAAAGTACTCTCCCATCTTTTTAGATTTGAGAAACTTTTATCTTTCTGCCTAATTTGATTCTTCTCATTTGTTCTACCATATATCGATCTTTGTGGTGGACTTGACCAGTGCACACAAATGTGTACTCAATCCCTTAGTCCTTTCACTTGACTTAATTTTCCAAAGATGAAAATTCTCATCCATCATACAACTGGTATGATTCCCAGTTTTGATCCAATTGAAACTTGGGTAATGAGAATCTTTCCTTATTTGGTAAATTATGACACTACCACATCCGAAAGAATCAAATCCATTTTCCAATATTGCTATCAATGGAATCATATAAACAACCATTTTTTCACAAATGGGACTGTAAGGATATTTAAAATAAAACCTTATCTTTTATTTAAAACTGGTAAAAAAACTTATCCTTATAATGCAAATGCATATGAAAATTTTGTTGTTATCTATTCCTAAGCAATATATCATAATTATTAAGCAACACCTCACAATTCTGATCACCGAACCATGCGATCGAAATCCATCTCTGCGATCAGAATCAACATATACTTCCTTTAAGCTTCCTCTCTTCGATTCTACAAAACATCAAAATGTGATCTGGTGACATCATGTATGAGAATCTCAAATAGGAACTTAATATAGTTAGATAGTGCACTTTACCCGAAGTAGAGTCAAACTCTTTGACTTTACAAACCTGATGATTGTTCAGGTAAATTAGGCAGCTTCGCAACCAATGCCCCATCCTTTGGCAATAGAAGGTTTGGGAAGTTGATCTTCTAATCAAATTTTCTTTACTAGTCCTCAAATCATTTCTGATTCAGCAGCACCAAGAAAATAGGTAAGATCTTTAAGGGTCAAGTCATGGTCTGTCACATAGTAGTCCCAAAAGAACTCACTATGTGACTTAGAAAGTGATTGACCATCCAACTTTCTAAAGACTTTGACACCCAACTCTCCCGGCTTGTCAATATGTGACTTCATCTCCAAGATGTGATGACACATAGATCTTGCTTGCCAATAGGGCATGAGTGAACTTGAACTTGTGTGTTAGGGAGAATAATTGGAGGGGGTGGAGGAAGTAAAATTCCAAGAGATTTGGGAAGATCATAGATGTCTAAACTAGACATAAAAAATGGGAGATATTCAAGTTAGTTGATTTTTAAGTCCTTAATATAACACCCAATATAAAATACTAAGGCTAGGACCCAACACAATATTTTATAACTTGGAAGAGGGATGCCGTAATCCAAGCCATAAAATATTTGAAGGTAGGCAAATGACGATTCACCAATTTCCACCATGAAAAACGAAATAATTTATTAGGGTTTTAATTGGATTTAAAACTCCTAGATCTTTTGAGATTCATTTAACTTTTCAATGGCATATTTCAATCTCGAGTGTGCCCTCTCAAATTTTGTGACTGGGATGCTGAGGATTATAAAACAAGGTGTGAATAACGATGCAAGTTCACTTGGTACCCTTAATATTATCACTTAATCGATGTGGCGGTTACCCACACGTGCTCCACCGATCTATGATAAACATTAAGTCACCCTTTGTTATCCTTACTAGTCCAAGTTAGTGTGTCAGTTACCCGCACACGCTCCACCAACGACTTGGTAAGGTACAAAGTGTGAATTTCATGGGTTAGCACCAAATTCACATTTTCCTAAGTAACTAAGATTGGGAATTTAATAAGTGTTTAGTTACATAGTATTTATCATTATAGTACTTTTAATGAAGGGAGAATTATAGTCCTGTCAAACCCGTTCGGCTAACGACCCTCCACCAGTCAAGGAAGCGTTGGGTGAGAGTGGACACCCATTATACTGCCATTTTATAGGCAGTAACCTTATACCCCCCTTATAGACTGACTTCGTGAATGTGGCCTACTAACGGTAAGACTGACTTTGTTATGACATATATATATATATATATATATATATATATATAAGTATTAACTATTAATATTATAATAGTATAAGGGTGTATTTTAAACATTTAAAATACTTGGTGGTTTAATCTATTAATTAAACTATACCCTTAAATTTATTCAACTTAAACCATGTCTTTATGGAATTATGAACTCTTTTAATTACACACTTTAATTAATTTAATGAAGTCCATAAAGTTTGAACTTTAACTTTTAAAATTCTAGAGTTTGGAATTAAAGTGTATATGGGGGGTGACTTTACAAATTCCAAATCTTGAGGACAAGTTTTGAACAATTCAAAAACTTATGGTTTCCAAAACTTATGAGTTTTAAAGTGGTTTAATGGAAAAACTCTTCAAGTTCCATAACTTGTAGACAAGTTATGGAAGACTTTAAAAGCATTTAAAAAATGTGACTCTTCATTTTTTTCATAACTTATGGAAATTTTATGAGTTTTAAAATTCATGAATGTGACTTTTCAAGTAACTTGAGGACAAGTTACAAAAACACATATTATTACCTACTTCTAGATTAATTTGGATTGAAAACAATTATCTCATAATTTTTTCTATTAATCTAAACAAACTCATAAACATGAACATTCATAATCAACATTTTTCAAGCATCATATAAACATGTATAAAACTTGAAACTTTGATTATTATCCTTTATTTGGATGAGAATAAACATTACCATAGTATCAAAAACAAATTTTATGAACAAAAACACTTTGTGGTAATCATTCTAATCCAAAACAGGCCAAAAAAACTCGAAGATATGCTGTCAGGGGGTCCAACTCGTGGAGTGCATGAACCAACTCGACGAGTTGGATCAATTTGTTCATGGAATCCTCGAGTCCATAACTTGACTCGTCGAGTCTCCTGTTTAGATAGTAAAAAATTCGATTTTTTCAGTTTTTCCTGCAACTTGCATCAAGTGTAATTGAAAACAACCCATGGCTCTGATACCACTGTTGGGTTTTGGTATACTACAACTTCCTATGGTGCACATACAACCCTAAATACCTTGGATCTATGTTTTCACTAATTATACATGCAAATGGTTTCCAAGGTATTAATCTTACAACTAGCATGCATTTAACTAAAGAATATAATACTAGTTAGCATAACATACCTTTTGATGGCACTTGAATTCTCGGTGTATTTGGCCTTAAAGAGCTTAGCACCAATAGTGTGGAAGCCTCAAAAGGAATCACAACACACCATGGACAAAGGATGAACTTGAGAGAGAATTCCATGCACACAAAAGACACCATGAACTCCAAGAAGATACAAGTGGCGATTTTGGGCAATGAAGTATCTATTTATATATGGGATTTCTAGGGTCATGGATATAACCCAAATCCATACCCATAGGTTTATGATCCATGGTTCATGTCGCCCAACTCTTTATGTATCCATACATAAACTTGGTCCAACATGGATCATAAGCCCAACACATATAAATATAACTAATTATCATAATTAGTCCCCATAGATTTAATTAGTCTCTTTTGACCAGTAAATTAGTTCCAAATTAATTCTTAATCAATACTAATTAAGGCATATGATTTCATATTAATATATTATAACTTATAATATATTAATAATACCATAAATAACCTTCTCTCAAAAGTCCATCTTAACAAATTGTCCTGATGATATGCAACCTAAATGGACCATGCTACTCTCGGGTCGAATACATACCAATAATAGTTATGGGCTTAGACACCTAATCCAAAAAATTCTTGGGGCCTTGATATAGGATGTGGTTTTCACATTTGTTCTGATTTGAAAGGTCTAAAGAGAAGTAGGTTTGTGGAGCATGGGAAGATGAACTCGATCATGGGGAACAGGGAAGTGTCGCCTATCACCAATATTTGAGTTTATTCTCTATGGCTTAGTAGTGGGTTAAATTTAGAAATGAATATTTGTTTCTACTTGTATGATATGGTGAGAAATATTATTTCTATTCATGTTTTGTATGAACAAGGTTTTACTTTTTTCATTTAATAATGATATTGGTGGTATTAATGCTTATTATAATGGTACATTTTATTTTGAAGCATTGCCTTGTAATGGTATATATGAAACTGTGATGCTTGTAGATAACTTAGTAAATAATATGTTGCATATCGATTCATCCAATAGTTTGGATAAAGCATGTTTATGGTATTGTCGTCTAGGACATGTCAACAAGAAGCGCACATCCCAACTCCAAAAGGATGCAGTGTTGGAGTCATTTGACTTAAAATCGGAGGACACATGTGAATCATGTTTTCTTGGAATGATGAACAAGTCACCTTTCACTGGTACTTGTGAAAGAGATGAAGGTTTGTTAGATCTCATACACACCAATGTGTGTAGACCCTTTAGATCTGCCACAAGGGATTCTAACCTATTCTATGTGACTTTTATCGATGATTATAGCAGATATGGGTATCTCTACGTAATCAACCATAAGCAAGAAACCTTTGAAAAGTTCAAAGAGTTTAAAAAATAAGTGGAGAATCAATTGGGCAGGAAGATAACGATGCTCTGATCTAATCGAGGTGGTGGGTATCTTAGTATGGATTTCCATAACTATCTTAAGGAATGTGGAATTGTTTCACAATTGACGCCACCTAGGACACCACAACTTAATGGTGTGGCTGAGAGGCGTAATCGAACCTCTTTGGACCTGGTTCGTTCCATGATGACTGGAACTTGATTACCTATCTCTTTATGGGGGTATCCCTTAGAGACTGCCACCAATATCCTTAATCTAGTCCCAACTAAAAAGGTTGCCAAAACACCTGACGAAATGTGGACAGGGAAGGTTGCCTCGTTAGCACATATCAAGGTTTGGGGTTGCGAGACTTTCTTAAGAGAAGAGACTCACGAAAGACTTGAACCTCGTAGTGAGCACTGTATGTGCATCGGCTACCCACAGAAATCCTTTGGATATCTATTCTATAGACCGAGTGACAATGTTGTCTTTGTTGCAAGGGAAGGAGTTTTTCACGAAAGAGAACTTATATTGCAATTGGACAGTGGGAGGAAAATTGACCTTGAAGAGCTTCAAGAGTTAAATGATGAAGGAACTGTTGGGTTTTGAGCATTCTAACACTCCTAAGTGTACATGCAACCCTAAATACCTTGGATCTATGTTTTCTCTATTATACATGCAAATAAGAACTTCCAAGGTATTATCCTAATCTAGCATACAAAACAATGACTATAGCAAGATAGAATACATACCTCTTTGGTGTAGAAAGTCTTCATGAAGCTTGAGTGCCTAGTGCCCCAAGTGTGACACCTCAAATGGAATCACAATCATCAAAACACTTAGAATAGCTTGAGAGAATTCTACAACTCATGAAATCGGCTAGCCCTCTCTAGAATAATACTAGTGCCAATTTTGCCAAGAATAATATCTTTATATAGTGTTACAATTAGGGCAAACCCTAATTGTCATGACTTTCCATTTCCTTGGATCCATGGGTTCAAATACACCATGGAGCATCCATGGACCATCCTATGGGTTTTAGCCCAACTTGATTATCCATGGAGCATTAGCCCACTATACAAGTATGGATGATTTACACAATCAACCCATATATTTAATTAGTCTTCTTTTGATCACTTAATTAATCCTAGATTAATTCTTGATCAATACTAATTAAATAATCTCATTATTCTTATTATTAATATACTAGAACTTATAATATATTAATAACCATAAGTGTCTTATTTCTCTCATCCAAGTGCATGATGGTATGCAACCCAAATGGACCATGCCGGGTCGGGTCAAGTCTTACCAAATATAGTTATGGACTTAGACATTAATCCAACAGTCTCCCACTTGGATAAGTCTAAAACTATTATTGCGTATGACTTCAGGAACCAACCGGCAATCGTAGCTCTCAAAAGCTTCTGTCGAACTCTGACCTTGTAGATGAACTCTGACCTTTGTCAATGACTTGTCCATTAGATAAGGGATCATATATTCCTCCATTCTAGATATCATATGGACTGAGACATGGATTATAATCATTCTCTCTGTCCATTTGTTGTTTCCCGATTTCCGATTTATGACGACTGACTAATTGAACAAATCAAATCAGTCCTGGCCCGGCCGAGCACTTCCATTTGTCATCATCAAATCATCGAGGGGCCCACAGATATCACTTTTATCCCGAAGGTAAAAGGAATGGATAAACTTCGACTCATATGGCTTGTTCTACTACTTGTTGAATCATACACAAAGGCACGTTTTATAGCACAGAGTCACCAAATGCGGTTTCGTGCAATCAATGTACTATCAATTCATAGTAACAACTCATATCTCTAGGTTTGAAGAATATAAGATATTATCGTCTCATGATCACTCGTGATAAAATCCATGAAGTGATTCCAATGAGCGCGGGTTGAATCCAATACTCAGAACTTATGAGCACTCATGATTGCTGTAGCCTTGTCCAACACCTTAGACCTCTACAACCCATCATGCCAATCTTAATTCATATCTACTTCCAACATATGACCGACTGTGGACGGTTTGAATAACTTAGTCATTCCGGAAGAATAACCCAGTTTATTCGGGAAGTCAAAACATGCAAAGTGAAACACAATAATAATTGAATCCAATATGGTCTCAGAACTTATGAATATAAATAAAACACCTTTTATTTATCACCATATGATTACACATTATTCATTGTATACTGTTTCAGCTATCAACTTTAATCTTGAATTTAAAACAACAGTTGTCCCATGCTCCAAGCATGTACACTATGTTTTCTAAACACTAGTCATGCCACACACTAAGTATGCATACTATGTTTGTCTATGATCTTTACTTTGTGAACTAGATCCATTGAACATAACTTCAATGATTCTTTTTTTCACACTCCCAAATCCTTACTGCAAATGCAAGAATTCCAAATTCATGCCATTTACTGGAATCTGTCAGATTCTAAACTTATATGCATTGGTCCTCTTGTAATGATTATGCACAAAGTCATAAAGACTTGACAACAACCATTACAGAGCATTCCAAAGGAGATCAGTTCCTTGGAAATATCCTTCTTGCATTAAGTTTCCTTAATCTTACACAGATTGAATAATTCTTAACTTTGAAACATTTCCAGATTCCATTTTGACTATCACTTCTGAACAAGAGTTGCCTCCTTACAGATTGTGTCAATATGGTCCTTCCAGAATTATCACTATACTTCCAACTGTCCTTGAGCAACCAATCTTTGGTAAACCTTAGATTGTCCTCGACAATTGTTTAATCCTTTTAGTCATATCCAGTTCTAAACCTTTTCCCTTCTTAATGCCCCAGGCATTTGGAAAATTTTAGAACGGATGATTATAGCACATGTAATCGATCCTATATCCGAAGCATATGGGACACGATTCATGATGTCTCACATAAAGACTAAACCAGTCTTTTGCTATAATATGTCCATTTCAATTTGCCAAGTTCTCATAATTCAGATTATGAAAAGGGATGCCGTAATCATAATCGAATTTTAGAACGCAAATAATGGACCCATATACAGAATTTCCTTATGTTGAGCCATTCCAACATGAAATTCATATATATCCTTGACTAAATGATTAAAACCTCACGATCTAAGCTTATAGATTTGAGATGAAGTATAATTTCCTCTCCCTTAATTATAGCAAAACAACTTTTTCCCAATTGAAACTTTTGTTTTCTATAATTAATATTGCTAACTTGCAATACTTATCATAATTATCATGCTCCCACTAACATGATGATTATTAGCATAACACTTATGCTCCCGCTAGCTTTGACATGTACCTAGAAATCAGCTGGACTTCTAGAAATCAATACTTCATTGACTTTCTTACCAAAGTTCAGATTTCTGATACTAGATTGTTTTGATAAGACTTTATCAAAATCATACACCTTCCCTTAGATAGCACACTTGTGAGTCTAAACAATTATGAAGAGGTATGCCGTAATCATAATAGTTAGACCTTTTTGCCACTTCTCACAAGTCCATATTAGTGTGCCGGTTAACCACTCGCGCTCCTCTAACGACTTTGAGAATGCAAATATCACAATTGCTATCTAGCTAAAATCTACTTAGTGAAAGTGTTTCCTCACCATCATTTTCATGAATCGGAGAGAAACCTTATGACACTTAGATTTAATGGTGTATGTGTTCTTATCCATGTGAATTGTCATAACCATAGTCACAAGACAAGGATAATAACAAATCTAAACTCATATGGACTGAACTCAATCTTAATTTCTTGCCACTTGGCAGCTCAAGGGCCTGCCATTGCTTCCAAGTTGTTATGCAACAGACTGAGAACTCTAAGAACTCATATGCAAAGCCAACTTTAACTGGAATGGGCACAGAATATGTCAACACGATAGGTTATAAACCTCAAGTCGTGTGCTAGTGAAGAACTTCAGGTTTTATTCTTGATTGGTTCTTGAGACTTTCAATACCTTTAAGACTCCCACTGTCCTCTTGACATGTAAGACTCCCTTGTCAAATATCCAAGAGATAGTGCGGATTCTAATCAAGATAAACACTTCACACCATTGGCCTTAGTTGGTCTTTGTTTTATCCAAAACATCTACCAATTTCAAATGTACTAGAGTAGAAAACTTTTACTCTTACATTTGACAAGTGTTTTAAACCTTCTTTTGAGACATGTCACTCAAGTTACAATCTTGGAGTATGACTCTAAGACTTGTATTGGAACGATGTATGACTCATCTTCTTGATTTAACCATTTCAACAATTCAAGATCCCTCTTCTTAGTCATAAGAATGCACTAAGACTTCCTTAGAGAACTAATTGTGCTATGGTTTCTTAATCATTAAGATGATCACAAAACTGATACTAAAGTACTCTCCCATCTTTTCAGATTTGAGAAACTTTTATCCTTCTGCCTAATTTGATTCTTCTTATTCGCCCTGCCATACATTGGAACCTTTTCCAATGTCTCAGAGTTACACTTAAGCTTGTAAGTATAATCATATTTATTGAGCTTTAGTAAACTATGACGAATATTCTTATCAATCTTTTGTGGTGAACTTAATCAGTGCACAAGAATGTGTACTCGATCCCTTAGTCCATTACTTGACTCACACATCCATGTGAACAAGTAATTAGTCTTAATTTTTCCAAAACTTGAAAGTTCTCATTCATCATGCTATATAACTTGCATGATTCCAAGTCCCGGTCCAAATGAAACTTGGGTGATGAGAATCTTTCCTTATTTGGTAAATCTAGACATTACCACAAATGAAAGAATCAATTTCATATTTCCACTCTTGCTCTTAATGGAATCATATAAGCAACAATTTTTCCTCAAAAGCCATTGTAAGGATATTTTAAAATAAATAAAAACAAAAAAAAACTATGCTTTTATTTTAAAACTTTGCGGAAAAACTTATCCTTACAATCCATATGAAAACTTGTTGTTATCTATTCCTAAGCAATATCTCATAACTCCTGAGAAGTAGCTCAAGAATCCGATCTTCAAACTACGCGATAGAAATCCATCTACGCCATCAGATTCAGCATATTCTTTCTTTAAGTTTCTTCACTTTTCTTTCATTCTTAAAACATCACCATGTGACCCAGTCACATCATGTATCAAGAATCTCAGAATAGAAACTTAACAGAGTTAGATAGTGGACTTTACCTGAAGTAGAGTCAAACTTATTGACTTTAACATCCTTAGGTAAATTTTGGCAGCTTCGCAACCAATGCCCCTTTCTTTGGCAATATAAACATATGGACCCTTTGATAAAGACACACAGGACTATCACAGACTTAGCTTTTCTCTTTACCATTTGGTCAACCGAATTGACTATGGCCGATCCCTTTCCATTGGGAAGAGAGAGCTTTACTGGATATCCAATGTCATTATTTTCAATGTCCATTAAGTTTTAGGAAGTTGATCTTAGCAAACAGATAAGATCATTAAGGGTCTTGTCATAGTCTGTTACATAGGTGTCCCAAAGGAACTCACTATGTGACTTAGAAAGTGATTGAACCACCAACTTTCTCAAGACTTTGACACCCAACTCTCCCGGCTTGTCAATATGTGACTACATCTCCAAGATGTGCTCACACCTAGACCTTGCCTTGCCAATAGGGCTTGAGTGACCTTAAACTTTTCAAGAACTTGTGGGTTGGGTAGAATAATTTGAAGAGGTGAAGAAGTATGATATCCATGGGACATCATCTTCATTAGGAAAGCTTGTTTCAAGAGATTCGGAAGATCATAGGTGTCTAAACCAGACATCTTTTGGGAGATATTCAAGATAGTTGATCTTAAGTCCTTAATATGACACCCAATATGAAATATTAAGGCTAGGACCCAACAAACTATTTTACAACTTAGAAGAGGTATGCCGTAATCCAAGCTATAAAATATTTGAAGGTAGGTGAATGACGATTCACCAATTTCCACCAAGATAAACGAAATGTATAATTAGGTTTTAATTGGTTTTGAAACTCCTAGATCTTTGAGATTCATTGAACTTTTCAAAGGCATGTTTCAATCTCGAGTGTGCCCTTCAGGTTTTGTGACTGGGATGCCGAGGATCACAAAACAAGGTGTGAAGTAACCATGCAAATCACTTGGTACCCTTAATAAATTACCCCTCAATCGATGTGCCGGTTAACCACACACGCTCCATCGATACTATGATAAATATTAAGTCACCCTTTACCTACCTTGTTGAGTCCAAGTTAGTGTGCCGGTTAACCACACACGCTCCACTAACGACTTAAACAAAGTGCAAAGTGTAATTTCATGGATTAGCACCTTATTCACATTTTTCCTAAGTAACTAAGATTGGGTATTATTAAGAGTTTAGTTACTTAGTATTATCATTAAATACTTTTAATGAAGGGAGAATTCTAGTCCTGTCAAACCCGTTCGGCTAACGACCCTCCACCAGTCAAGCAAGCGGTGGGTGAGAGTGGACACCCATTAAGTTGCCATTTTATAGGCAACAACCTTATACCCACCTTATAGACCGGCTTCGTGAATGAGGCGTACTAGCGGTAAGACTGACTTTACTCTTATACATATATATATTATTAACTTATAATATTATAAAGTATAAGGGTTGAATTTTAACTTTTAAAATTCTAAGGGCTAACTCGGAATTAAAGTATTCATAAGTGAAAACTTTTCAAATTCCAAAACTTGAGGGCAAGTTTTGAAACTATTCAAAACTTTTCATTTCTTGTAACTTATGAGTTTAATAGAGTAATAAAATGAGGACTTTTCATTTTTCTAACTCTTGTGTTCTTTTAATGGTTTTTTTTAATCCAAGAGACTTTTGGTTTTCCATAACTTGAGGACAAGTTATGGACTCCATTAAAACACATTATGATCAAGAATTAAACTACCGTATAGGTTACAAATAATTCCTATGATCATCTAAACTTCATATGAACAAGAACATGAACATGAACACTTTCAAGAATCAAAATCACATTAAACTTTGTAATTTTGATAACTAGTTGTTGTAAATGAATTAGCAAAAACATTACACCAGCTAAAACAAGTTTTCAAGTACCAAAACAGTTTAGGGTAATGTTTCCAATCCATTTCCAGCAACTAAAGTCGAAAATCTGCACTCTGTCGACCCTACTCGCCGAGTTGCATGAACCTACTCGCCGAGTAGGTTGAAGATACACATGAACTCGCCGAGTCCCCCCCATGGACTCGCCGAGTCCATTCGTCAGACAGCAAGTTTTCAACTTTTTCCAACTTTTAATTACAAGTACAAGAGAAAGCAAGCCTATGCTCTGATACCACTGTTGGGTTTTGAGCATTCTAACACTCCTAAGTGTACATGCAACCCTAAATACCTTGGATCTATGTTTTCTCTATTATACATGCAAATAAGAACTTCCAAGGTATTATCCTAATCTAGCATACAAAACAATGACTATAGCAAGATAGAATACATACCTCTTTGGTGTAGAAAGTCTTCATGAAGCTTGAGTGCCTAGTGCCCCAAGTGTGACACCTCAAATGGAATCACAATCATCAAAACACTTACAATAGCTTGAGAGAATTCTACAACTCATGAAATCGGCTAGCCCTCTCTAGAATAATACTAGCGCCAATTTTGCCAAGAATAATATCTTTATATAGTGTTACAATTAGGGCAAACCCTAATTGTCATGACTTTCCATTTCCTTGGATCCATGGGTTCAAATACACCATGGAGCATCCATGGACCATCCTATGGGTTTTAGCCCAACTTGATTATCCATGGAGCATTAGCCTACTATACAAGTATGGATGATTTACACAATCAACCCATATATTTAATTAGTCTTCTTTTGATCACTTAATTAATCCTAGATTAATTCTTGATCAATACTAATTAAATAATCTCATTATTCTTATTATTAATATACTAGAACTTATAATATATTAATAACCATAAGTGTCTTATTTCTCTCATCCAAGTGCATGATGGTATGCAACCCAAATGGACCATGCCGGGTCGGGTCAAGTCTTACCAAATATAGTTATGGACTTAGACATTAATCCAACATGAACCTCAAACACTAGCGCTCAACCTGAGGAGGAAACTCCAGTTGAACAAATTGACGAGTCCTTACTTCTGAGACATGCGAGTAGAGTTACTGTTCCACCTGTATATATATGGTTTTCATATAACAACTAAAGGTGATATGTTTATCAGTGATAGCGCATTGATAAATTTGGATGAAACTAATAACTACAAGGAAGCCATGACAGGCCCCCAGTCACCAAAATGGAAAGACGCGATGGACAAAAAGATTTAGTCCATGTATGAGAATCACGTTTGGAACTTGGTTGACAATGTACCGGGTTGTAAGACATTCGGGTGCAAATGGATATTTAAAAAGAAGACCGACATGGCTGGGAAAGTACACACTTATAAGGCACGATTCATTTCGAAGGGCTTTACTCAAAATCCTAGAGTTGACTATGACGAGCCCTTGTCACCAATAGTGAAGATTAAATCTATAAGGGTTATGCTAGCCATAGTTGTATTTTATGATTATGACATATGGCAAATGGATGTGAAAACCGCTTTCCTCAATTGGAAGTTGGCTGAAGATGTTTACATGAATTAGTCAGAGGGTTTTGTAGATGCAAAATACCCTAATAGAGTGTGTAAGCTTGAGAAATCCATTTATGGATTAAATCAATCATCTCGCAGATGGAATCTTTGTTTCGATGAGAAATTCAAAGAGTTTGGTTTTTCGAGGAGCATGGATGAGTCCTGTGTATATGTCAAAGCTAGTGGGACTATAGTTAGCTTTGTGGTATTATATGTGGATGACATACTACTCATAGGAAACGACATCCCAACCTTGCAGGAGGTTAAGTTCTGGCCTGGGAAGTGTTATTCTATGAAGGACCATGGGGAAGCTGCTTACATTCAAGGGATAAAGATATTGAGAAATAGGAGTAAAAGACTAATAGGACTTAGTCAATGTACTTACTTTGACAAGGTTTTGAAACGTTTCAATGTGAAGGATTTCCCAGAAAGGAGAATTACCCATCTAGAGCAATACCAAACTGAGTAAGACTCAAACTCCGAGTCTAGGGGTCGAAATAGCAGAATTGAGTCGAATACCATACGCTTCTGTCGTTGGCTCGATCAGGTATGCTATGATATGTACTCGCCCTGATGTAGCCTTTGCTTTGAGCATTGGGTCCTTACCCTTGGTGGGAGTGATGACTTGAGAGTGACAGGGTATAGTGACGCCATCTTTAAGACCGATAGAGATAATTTCCCCTCTTAGTCAGGCTGGATATTTACCTTAAATGGAGGAGAATTAACTTGGTAAATTTCCAAACAGGAGACTGTAGCTGAGTCAACATGCGAATCAGAGTACACATCAGCAAGTGAAGCGTCGAAGGAGGCAATATAGCTAAAAAACTTCATCGGAGACCTTGGAGTTATAGTAGCGGTTAAGGAGCCTATAGAGATTTTCTGCGACAACGAGGGTGTGGTCTCCTTAGCCAAGGAACCAAGGGATCATGGCAAATCCAGACACATCAAAAAAAAATATCACTTCATAAGACATCGAGTAGAAGATGGATTCCTCGTAATGAAGGGGGTATCGTCATAGGGGAACCCAACAGATCCCCTTACAAAGGTTCTAAGTAGGGTAAGCACTTGCAACATGCTAGGAGTATCAGGCTTAAGGACAATAGTAGTTTTTATGATTAGATAGACATTTAGAAACTTGTAATAGCTAAAATGTAATTGGCATTTGATGATTGAATAAAAGGAGTTTTATTTATAAGTAAAGTTATTATCTTGTGCCTATTGTTTATTATTCTTTCATTTTTGCATGTTTTGACTTCCAACATAATAAGATTATTCAAACTATCCACAGTCAATCATACTTTGGAGTAGTATATGAAAGTAGACTGTCAAGAATGGGTTTTTGTAAGATTGTCTAAAGTGTTAGACATAGCAGAAGCTACAAACACTTATGAGTGCTCTTGAAATAAGATTTGAGTATTGGACTAAACCCACGCTCACATGAATCACTTCATTGAATTTATCACGAGTGATTGTGAGATGATAATATCGTACAATCTTCAAACCAAGATATATGAGTTGTTGATTATGAGTTGGTTGTGCATTGATAGTACGAAACCACATAAGTAACTTGATTTTATAAAACATATTATTGTGCATGATTTAATGAATAGTTAGTACAAGCATATAAATTAAAGTTTATATGTTTCTTTTATCCTAAGAGGATTAAAAGCGATATCTTGGGCCCCTCGATGATTTTGTTTTGACTTATGTGTCGGGCCCGGTCAGGACTTAATTGATGTGTTCAGTTAAGTTCCATGTCAAACAAATCATAAATCGGGAAACAAACTGTAGGATAATAAGTATGACAATGTTCCATGTATTTTTCCCTACGATATCTTGAAGAATGGAGGATTATATGATCCATGATCTAATGGACACATCAGAGTTCGACAACGGATTTTTGAGAGCAAAGATTGCTAAACGTATTTTAAAGTTACATTGGCAGTTATAGTTGTTACACTTATCCAAGTAGGAGACTGTTGGAATAGGTGTCTAATCCCATAACTATAATTGGTATGTACTTGAGGCGATAGTAGCATGGTCCATTCCAGGTTGACTTCACCAAAACAATTTGATAGGTTGGAGAATTGAGAAAGAGGTTATTTCTTATTTATTTGATGGTTTTTTTTGAGCATTCTAACACTCCTATGGTGTATATGCAACCCTAAAAACCTTGGATCTATGTTTTCTCTAAAATACATGCAAATTTGTTTTCCAAGGTTCACAACCTAACTAGCATGTTGTGGGGTACTTGTAATACAAAACTTTCAGTAGAATAACATACCTTTCTTTTGTAGTTGATTGCTTGGAGTTTTAGAGCCTAGCACCTATAGTGTGGATGCCTGAAGTGGTGTCACAAATCACCTAAAACAATTATGAAATACTTGAGGGAATATAATGCTCACTAAAATGGGCCCACTCTTGTTTCTCACACATACTAGTGCCAATTCTAGAACCAAGGACCTCTTTATATAGTAAGGACGATTAGGGTTAAACCCTAACACCCATGAATCTTCATTTACCTAGGATCCATGGGTTAACAGCTCCATGGACTTCCATATACTCTAGCCCATCCTAAATATATCTTAGCATAATCCGTATATATGTAAGAGTCCATATCAATTAGCCTCTTTTGATCAATAAATTATATCTAAAATCAATTCTTGATCAACACTAATTAAATAATATGATTTCATATTAATATATTACAACTTATAATATATTAATAGATGATAAACATCATATTCTCAAAAGTATATCCATACAAATTGTTAGATGAAGTGCACCCCAAATGGACCATGCCGGGTTGGGTCAAGTTCATACCAAATAGAGTTACGGACTTAGACACTTTATCCAGTAGTCTCCCACTTGGATAAGTTTTATAACTATAGTTGCAAGTATAACTTCATGAACCAACCAGAAATCATAGCTCTTTAAAACTCTGTTGAACTATGAAGGGCCATTTTAGATAAGTGATCATAAAATCCTATGTTCTCAAGATATCAGTCGGACAAATACATGGAACAATGTTGTACTTATTCTCCAACAGTTGTTTCATGATCTCAGATTTGTTTGACATCGAACTAAATTGAACACATCAATTAGATTCTGACCGGGCCCGGCACCAAAAGTCAAAACCAAATCATCAAGGGGCCCATATATCGCTTCTATTGCTAAAAGGAATAGATAAACTTCGACTCATTTGCTTGTACTAACTATTTGTTGAATTATGCACAAAAGCACGTTTTATGACATCAAGTTACTAATGCGTTTTCGTACAATCAATGGATAACCAACTCATAGTCAACAACTCATATTTTTGGGTTTGAAGATATATATGATATTACTGTCTCACGATCACTCGAGATAAATTCCATGAAGTGATACAAGTGAGCGTGGGTTTAATCCAATACTCAGACCTTATGAGCACTGATGAATGTTGCCGCAACCATTAGCATGCCTAATGCACCTTAGACAAATCTTACAAGCCAAATTCATGACAATCTTAATTCAATACCTACTTCCAACGTATGACGAACTGTGGAGAGTTTTGAGTAAAATAATTATTCTGGAAGTGAAAACATGAAAAATTGAAACAATAGTAAACGATTAACATAAGATAGTAACACCTTTCTTATAAATAAATAACAACTTTTATTTAATCATCAAATGTAAATCACATTTTACAAGTTTCGTAAATAGCTATCTAATTACTAAAACTAATATCATCTCTCATCCCGATGATCCTCGCATGCTGCAAATGCCTAACCCAAGTCAGTCCCTTCGTGAAGGGATCTGCAGGGTTCTCTTCTAACGATACCCTCTTTGCTATGAGGAGTCCTTCTTCTATCTTATGTCTTATGAAGCAATATTTTCTGTCTATGTGTCTGGATCTACCATGATCTCTGCGTTCCTAGGCTAAGGCAACCGCAATATTGCTATCACAAAAAACCGCCATAGGCTCCTATATAGCTGGTACAACTCCAATGTCTCCAATGAAGTTCTTCAGCCATATCGCCGCTTCACTTGCTGATATATACTCTGATTCACAAGTAGAATCAGCTACTATCTCCTGCTTGGAACTTTTCCAAGTAATCGCTCCTCCATTTAGGGTAAAGACCCAACTTGACGGGGAGCGGAAATTATCCCTATCAGTTTGAAAACTTGCATCGCTATACCCTACTACTCTCAAGTCATCACTCCCACTGAGAGTAAGAACTCAGTCCTTAGTCCTTTGTAGGTACTTGAGAATATTCTTTACCGCAATCCAATGAGCCTTGCCAGGGTTTTCCTGATATCTGCTGACCATGCTCAAAGCAAATGTCACATCAGGGCAAGTACAAGTCATAGCGTACATGATCGAGGCAGCAGTGGAATCATATGGTAATCGACTCATCTCAGCTATCTCAGCCTCTATACTCGGACTCTGAGTCTTACTCCGTCTGGCATTATGCTAGATCAGTAAGTCCCCTTTCTTGGAGTTCTCCATGTTGAACCACTTCAACACCTTATCCAAGTAGGTACTCTGACTAAGTCGAATTAGTCTGTTTCCTATGTCTCAGTATATTTATCCCTAGGATACAGGAAGCTTCTCCAAGGTCCTTCATAGCGAAACACTTCCCAAGTTAGGACTTAACCTCCTACAAAGTTGGGATGTCATTTCCTATGAGTAGTATGTCATCCACATACAGTACTAAAAACCTAACTATACTCCCACTAGCCCTAACATATACACAGGACTCATCCTTGCTCCTCGAAAAGCCAAACTCTCTGACATTCTCATCGAAGCAAAGATTCAATCTGCGAGATGCTTGTATCAATCCATAAATGGATTTCTCAAGCTTACACACTCTATTAGGGTATTTTGCATCCGCAAAGCCCTCTATCTGATTCATGGAAACATCCTCAGCCAACTTTCCATTAAGGAAAGCGGTTTTGACATTTATTTGCCATATTTCGTAATCATGAAATGCAGCTATGGCCAGCAAAACCCTAATAGACTTAATCTTCGCTACTGGTGAGAAGGTCTCATCATAGAAAACTCCAGGAGTTTGAGTAAAGCCTTTCGCCACCAGTCGCGCTTTGTAAGTGTGTACCTTTCTATCCACGTCGGTCTTCATCTTGAAGATCCATTTGAACCCAAATTTCTTACGACCTGGTACATTGTCAACCAAGATCCAAACTTGATTGTCATACATGGACTGAATTTCGCTATCCATAGCCTCCATCCGTTTAGCAGACTCGGGGCCTGCCATGGCTTCCATGTAATTATTAGGTTCCTCCAAATCTATCAATGTACTATCACTAATAAATGTATCACCTTCAGTAGTGATGTGATAACCATAATAAAAATCAGGTGTGTTCCTAACTCTAGTGGAACGCCTCGAAGGTACGGACTCATCTCTCAGCTCAACAGGAATTTCCTCCTCAGGTTGGTCGCTAGTGTTTGAGGTTCTTTCACCGCTTGACTCTTGAATCTCTTCAAGGTCAATTTGCCTCCTACTATCTCCTTGGCTTATAAATTCTATCTCACAAAAGAATCGTCTTCTTTCCACAAAGACCACATTCTCGTTTGGTCTGTAGAAGAGGTAACAAAAGGATTTCTTTGGGTAGCCGATGAAAATACACTTCTCACTTCGAGGTCGAGCTTATCGTGAGACTTGCGCCTCAAGAAACCCTTGCAACCCCAAATCTTGGTGTAGTCTAGATTTTGAACTTTCCCAGTCTACATCTTGTGAGGTGTTTTGGCAACCTTTTTGGTAGGGACTAGATAAAGGATATGGGCAAAAGTCTCTAAGGCATACCCCCCAAATGAGATTGGTAACGAAGCTCGACTCATCATGGAACGAACCATGTCCAACAAGGTTCTATTGCGCCTCTTAGCCACACAATTCAGCTATGCTATCCTAGGAGGTGTCAATTGTGAGACAATCCCACATTCCTTAAGATAGTCAAGGAAATCAATACTATGATACTCTCCTACCCGATCGGATCAGAGCATCTTGATGATCCTACCCAGTTGATTCTCCACTTCCTGCTTAAACTCTTTGAACTTTTCAGTGGTTTCTGACTTATGCTTGATTAAGTAGATATATCCATATCTACTGTAACCATTAGTAAAAGTCACATAGTAGCGATTAGCATTCCTTATGGCAGTTTTGAAGGGTCCACACACATCTGTGTGTATGAGGTCCAACAAACCTTCACCCCTCTCACAAGTACCAGTGAAGGTGACTTGGTCATTTTTCCAAGTAAAAAAGACTCGCAGCTATCAGCTGATTTTAGGTCAAATGATTCCAAAACTCCAGCCTTTGAGTTGGCCTATGCGCTTCATGTTGACATGTCCAAGACAACAATGCCACAAGGATGCTTTATCCAAGGTAATCGAAGAATCAATATGAAATACATTATTTCCTAAGTTTTCTACAATCGACATAGTTTCATATACACAATCACAAGGTAATGCTTTAAAATCAAACATATCATTATTAAAAGCATCAATAGCACCAATTTTATTATCAAATGAAAATGTGAATCCTTGCTTGTACAAACTATGAGGAAAAATAATATTTCTCACCATTCCTAACGAGTAACAACATTTATTCAAATCTAAAGTTAACTCATTATTAAGCAATAAAGAATAAACTCCAATCTTGGTCACAGGTGATGCTTTCATATTGCCCATGATTAAGTTTATCTTCCCGTGCTCCACTTCTTCACTACTTCTTAGGCCATGCAAATCAGTACAAATATGAATAACAAAACCTATATCAAGCACCCCAGAGTTAGTATGCAATGAGTTATTAGACAATATGGTATAAATACCTAAACGGGTGGGTTTAAGTTTCCCATCCTTTACATCCTGCAAGTACTTAGGGCAACTTCGCTTCCAGTGCCCCTTTTTGTGGCAGTAGAAGCATTGTGCTTCCTTTGGGTTTGAATAATGAGGAATGGGACCTTTCTTGGTCCCACTTGCAGAGGAGCCATCAAGAGACTTTCAGTTGGTACCCTTCGAAGGGGTCTTCCTCTTCTTCCCCTTTCCCTACCCAATTTCCAGAATAGGGGCTATTGTAGGAGTAGGAGTAGAAGTAACAACTGATTTACCTTTAAGGCCACTTTCAATGGTCCTTAAAAGTCCTTGAAGTTTGCTAAGTGTGACTTACTCCTTGTTCATATGACAACTCATACGCAACTAATCATAACTTGGAGGTAAGGAATGGAGAATGATATCAATCGCCATGTCCTCAGGGAAGTCTACATTAAGCTTCAGCAACCAGTCCACGAACCATTGCATTTTCTGCAAGTGACCGGTGATGGGTTCACCATCCTTCATCCTGGACGTTATCATAGAGTAGATGATTTCATACCTCTCTTGATGCGCACTCTGATGGTACCTTTCCACCAGATCTTGGTGCATCTCATAGGGGTAGAATCTTCATAGGATTTCTAGAGTTTGAGAGTCATAGTAGCCAACATATTGATGTACATTGTAGTAGCATCCCTCTCATGTGCAGCAAAATCCGCAATCTCCTCAGTAGTATCAGTGGACTCATTGATAACCTTAAGCTCCTTGTAAAGCACATATTCCTTATCCTCATTGCGGGTAACCGTTCTGATGTTCCTAATCCATTCATTGAAATTAGAACCATCAAAAGTGAATTTGCCACAAAAATTCATGAGGGAAAAGCATCCTGTAGGGTTTAAGCCAGCAGCAATGTTGGAAGATGTCTGAAAGAAAAGAAAGACAAGCTTTAATTAGATAAAGAGTCCTTAATAAGTCACCCAAATGAAATATTATGGCTACAACCCTACAAACTACTTCATAACATGGAAGAGGGATGTCGTAATCAAGCTAAAAAATATTTGAAGGTTGGTAAATGATGATTTACCATTTTCCACCATGAAAAACAAAATAAATAATTAAGTTTTAATTGGATTTGAAACTCCTATCTCTTTTGAGATTCATTAAACTTTCAATGGCATGTTTAAATCTCGATTGTGTCCTCTCAAGTTTGTGACTGGGATGCCTAGGATAACAAACAAGGTGTGAATAACCATGCAAATTGACTTGGTACCCTTAATTTTATCACCAAATCAATGTGCCAGTTAACCACACGCGCTTCACTGATATATGATAAAACTTAAGTCACCCTTTGCCAGTCTTACTAGTCCTTGTTAGTGTGCCGGTTAACCACACATGCTCCACTAACGACTTGGTAAGGTACAAAGTGTAATTTCATGGGTTAGCGCCTATTTCACATTTTACTAAAGTAACTAAGATTGGGAATTTATAAAGGTTTAGTTACTTTATAATTTCATTATACTTTTAATGAGGATTAAGGTCATATCCTACCCGTTCGGCTAACGACCCTCCACCAGTAAGCGGTGGGTGAGAGTGGACATCCATTAAACTGCCATTTTATAGGCAGTAACCTTATACCCCCTTATAGATCGGCTTCGTGAATGAGGCCTACTAACGGTAAGTCTGCCTTATTTTTATACATATATAATAATTAAACTTTTAATATTATAGAACTATAAAGGTTGAATTTTAAACTTTTAAAATTCTAAGGTCAATTTGGAATTAAAGTATTAATGTGTGAGACTTTATAAATTTCAAAACTTGAGGGAAAGTATTGAAACTATTCCAGGCCTTTCAACTTCATAACTTATGAGTTAATGGTTTATAAAAATGAGAGATTTTTCATTTTATGTAATCCATGTGATTATAAATGGACTTTAAAAGAGTGACTTTTGGTAATCCGTAACTTGAGGACAAATTATGGACTCCATTAAAACACATAATTGATGAAGAATTAATCATTAAACAATTCAGCAAATAATTTCTATGATCTAACAATAACTCATAAGAACATGAACATTTATATCAAAATTTCGAGAATCATATTAACATATATAAAACATGGAATTTTGATATTATCCATTGTAAATGGATTTGCATAACCATTACACCATCAAAAACAAGTTTTAAAACACCACAATAGTTTAGGGTAATGTTTCTAGTCCATTTCCAGCAGCAAAACTCAAAAAACTACACTTTGACATGCCAACTCGTCGTGTGTATGAACTGACTCGGCGAGTTGGTAGAAGGAACGTATGGACTCGTCGAGTCCCCTCATGGACTCGAAGATTCCACTCAGCAAAATGCATAAAACATGATTTTTTTCAACAATTTACATCAAGTATCAAGAAATCAAGCCTAGGCACTGATACCACTGATGGGTTTTGAGCATTCTAACACTCCTATGGTGTATATGCAACCCTAAAAACCTTGGATCTATGTTTTCTCTAAAATACATGCAAATTTGTTTTCCAAGGATCACAACCTAAATAGCATGTTATGGGGTACTTGTAATATAAAACTTTAAGTAGAATAACATACCTTTCTTTTGCAGTTGATTGCTTGGAGTTTTAGAGCTTAGCACCAATAGAATGGATGCATCAAGTGGTGTCACAAATCACCCAAAACAATTTGGAAATAGTTGAGAGAATACGATTCTCACTAAAATCGGCCCACTCTTGTTTCTCACACACACTAGTGCCAATTCTATAACCAAGGCCCTCGTTATATAGTATGGAGGATTAGGGTTAAACTCTAATACCCATTGTGACAACCCGAAGTTCTTCCATCGCCGTAACCCGTTCCGTCCGTAAAGCTCGTCGTTTGCGAATTGTTGCAATTTAGTTTTTGGGTTAAGTTATCCAAATTAATATGTTTATTATGATCTCATGAGTGTCTAAACCCTTTAGAAACTCATGTAAACGGCCCAAATTATTAATTTGAGAATTTTTAGATTTGACCCCGCCGGGTTACGACAACTTAATCGGGTGCGACCAAAAGCCCCGTTTAACGTTGGTATCGGGTTGAATTCCACCGTGTCTCAAATCCAAACCATATATAAAGTTGATTAAGCCTCATTTGAAGCCTTTTCACTCTCACTCTAACCTCTCTCCTGAAATCCAAGTTCTTGATCCAAAATCACTCCTTTCAAGCTTCAAATCATCAAGGTAACTATCCTAGCTCCTGGTATAACATCTTTAGCCTTCAAATTCGTGGTTAATCTATGAAATAGGACCATAAACATGTGTTTACGTCCCTGGAACAACCTTAGGCCGTGAACACATGCAAATGGGGTTTTTGAGCCTTAAAACCCTTCCAAACCACCTTTAGAGCTTAGATATGGCTTAAGGACTTATTGGAATGGACTTGGAACACCTAGAACTCATCATTTGGGGAGTAAACTGTTGGGTTTTGAGCATTCTAACACTTCCTAAGTGTACATGCAACCCTAAATACCTTGGATCTATGTTTTCTCTATTATACATGCAAATAAGAACATCCAAGGTATTATCCTAATCTAGCATACAAAAACTATGAATGTAACAAGATAGAATACATACCTCTTGATGTAGCTTGATGTCTTCAAGCTTTAAGAGCTTAGCCCCAATAGTGTGGAAGCCTCAAGTGGAATCACAAATCACCAAGACACCTTGGAATACTTTAGAGAATATGATTACTTGGTTCTCTCTAGTGAAATTGGCTAGCCCTTCTTTAGTGTATCCACACTAGTGCCAATTTCACCAACCAAAGACATCTTTATATAGTATGGAGGATTAGGGTTAAACCCTAATACCCATGACCTTTCATTTCCTAGGATCCATGGGTTAAACACTCCATGGACTATCCATGAAAGCTTAGCCCAACATAAATGAACTTGACCCATTCCATATATATAAGAGTCCATATTTAATTAGTTCCTTTTGATCACTTAATTAATTATAAATTAATTCTTGATCACTACTAATTAAATAATATGATTCCATATTAATATATTAGAACTTATAATATATTAATATTAATCATAAACATACTATTCTCAAAAGATTATCCATATAAATTGTGTCGGTGAAGTGCAACCCAAATGGACCATGTCGGGTCGGGTCAAGTACATACCAAATATAGTTATGGACTTAGACATTAATCCAACAGTCTCCCACTTGGATAAGTCTAAAACTATTATTGCGTATGACTTCAAACCTAACTGGCAATCGTAGCTCTTAAAGCTGCTGTCGAACTCTGATCTTGTCAACGAACTTGTCCATTAGATAAGGGATCATATATTCCTCCATTCTAGATATCATATGGACTGAGACATGGATTATAATCATTCTCTCTGTCCATTTGTTGTTTCCCGATTTCCGATTTATGACGACTGACTAATTGAACAAATCAAATCAGTCCTGGCCCGGCCGAGCACTTCCATTTGTCATCATCAAATCATCGAGGGGCCCACAGATATCGCTTTTATCCCGAAGGAAAAAGGAACGGATAAACTTCGACTCATATGGCTTGTTCTACTACTTATTGAATCATACACAAAGGCACGTTTTATAACACCGAGTTACCGTATGCGTTTTCGTGCAATCAATGTACTATCAACTCATAGTAACAACTCATATCTCTAGGTTTGAAGAATATAAGATATTATCGTCTCATGATCACTCGTGATAAAATCCATGAAGTGATTCCAATGAGCGCGGGTTGAATCCAATACTCAGAACTTATGAGCACTCATGAGTGTTGTAGCCCTTTGTCCAACACCTTAGACCTCTACAAGCCAACCCATGACAGTCTTAATTCATATCTACTTCCAACATATGACCGACTGTGGATGGTTTGAATAACTTAGTCATTCCGGAAGAATAACCTAGTTTATTCGGGAAGTCAAAACATGCAACATGAAACACAATAATAATCGAATCCAATATGGTCTCAGAACTTATGAATATAAATAAAACACCTTTTATTTATCACCATATGATTACACATTATTCATTGTATACTGTTTCAGCTATCAACTTTATTCTTGAATTTAAAACAATAGTTGTCCCATGCTCCAAGCATGTACACTATGTTTTCTAAACACTAGTCATGCCATACACCAAGTATGCATACTATGTTTGTCTATGATCTTTACTTTGTGAGCTAGATCAATTGAACATAACTTCAATGATTCTCTTTTCACAGTCCCAAATCCTTACTGCAAATGCAAGAATTCCAAATTCATGCCATTTACTGAAATCTGTTAGATTCTAAACTTCTATGCATTGAACCTCTTGTAATGATTATACACAAAGTCAGAAAGACTTGACAACAATCATTACAGAGTATTCCAAAGGAGATTAGCTCCTTGGAAACATCCTTCTTGCATTAAGTTTCCTAATCTTACACAGATTGAATAATTTCTAACTTTGAAACATTTCCATATTCCATTTTGACTATCACTTCTGAACAGGAGTTGCCTCCTTACAGATTATGTCAATATGGTCCTTTCAAAATTATCTCTATACTTCCAAATGTCCTTGAGCAACCAATCTTTGGTAAACCTTAGATTGTCCTCGACAATTGTTTAATCCTTTTAGTCATATCCAGTTCTAAACCTTTTCCCTTCTTAATGCCCCAGGCATCTGGAAAATTTTAGAAAGGATGAATATAGCACATGTAATCGAACCTATATCCGAAGCATATGGGACACGATTCATGATGTCTCACATAAAGACTAAACCAGTCTTTTGCTATAACATTTCCATTTCTATTTGCCAAGTTCTCATAATTCAGATTATGAAAAGGGATGCCGTAATCATAATCGAATTTTAGAACGCAAATAATGGATCCATATACAAAATTTCCTTATGTTGAGCCACTCCAACATGAAATTCATATATATCCTTGACTAAATGATTAAAACCTCACAATCTAAACTTATAGATTTGAGATGAAGTATAATTTCCTCTCCCTTAATTATAGCAAAACAACTTTTTCAACCCCTGCAACCTCACGAATTGAAACTTTTTGTTTTTCTATAATTAACATTGCTAACTTGCAATATTTATCATAATTATCATGCTCCCACTAACATGATGATTATTAGCATAACACTTATGCTCCAACTAGCTTTGACATGTTCTCAGAAATCACCTGGACTTCTAGAAATCAATACTTCATTGACTTTCTTACCAAAGTTTAGATTTCTGATGCTAGATTGTTTTGATAAAACTTTATCAAAATCATACACCTTCCCTTAGATAGCACACTTGTGTGTCTAAACAATTATGAAGAGGTATGCCGTAATCATAATGGTTAGACCTTTTTGCCACTTCTCACAAGTCCAGGTTAGTGTGCCGGTTAACCACACACACTCCACTAACGACTTTGAGAATGCAAATATCACAATTGCTATCTAGATAAAATCTACTTAGTGAAAGTGTTTCCTCACCATCATTTTCATGAATCGGAGAGAAACCTTATGACACTTAGATTTAATGGTGTATGTGTTCTTATCCATGTGAATTGTCAAAACCATAGCCACAAGACAAGGATAATGACAAATCCAAAACCATATGGATTGAACTCAATCTTAATTTCTAGCCACCTGGCAGCTCAAGGGCCTGCCATTGCTTCCAAGAAGTTGTGCAACAAATTGAGAACTCTAAGAACTCATATGCAAAGCCAACTTTAACTGGAATGGGCACAAAATATGTCAACACGATAGGTTATAAACCTCAAGTCGTGTGCTAGTGAAGAACTTCAGGTTTATTCTTGATTAGTTCTTGAGACTTTCAAGACCTTTAAGACTCCCACTGTCCTCTTGACATATAAGACTCCCTTGTCAAACATCCAAAAAATAGTGCGGATTCTAATCAAGACAAACACTTCACACAATTGGCCTTAGTTGGTCTTTGTTTTATCCAAAACATCACAACTTACCAATTTCAAATGTACAAGAGTTTTAATCCTTCTTTAAGACATGTCACTCAAGTTACAATCTTAGAGTATTACTCTAAGAATTGTTTTTGGAACGAAGTATGAATCATCTTCTTGATTTAACCACTTCAACAATTCAAGTTCCTCTTCTTAGCTATAAGAAGGCTCTTAGAGGATGAATTGTGATAAGGTCTCTAAATCATCAAGATTATCACAAAACTGATACAAAAGTACTCTCCCATCTTTTCAGATTTGAGAAACTTTTATCCTTCTGCCTAAGTTGATTCTTCTTATTCGCCCTGCCACACATTGGAACCTTTTCCAATGTCTCAGAGTTACACTTAAGCTTGTAAGTATAATCATATTTACTGAGCTTTAGTAAACTATGACGAATAGTCTTATCAAACTTTTGTGGTGGACTTAATCAGTGCACAAGAATGTGTACTCGATCCCTTAGTCCTTTACTTGACTCACACATCCATGTGGCCGAGTAATTAGTCTTAATTTTCCAAAACTTGAAAGTTCTCATTCATCATGCTATATAACTTGCATTATTCCAAGTCCCGGTCCAAATGAAACTTGGGTGATGAGAATCTTTCCTTATTTGGTAAATATAGACATTACCACAAATGAAAGAATCAACTTCATATTTCCACTCTTGCTCTTAATGGAATCATATAAGCAACAATTTTTCCTCAAAAGCCATTGTAAGGATATTTTAAAATAAATAAAATCAAAAAAATTTTCTTTTATTTTAAAACTTTGCGGAAAAACTTATCCTTACAATCCATATGAAAACTTGTTGTTATCTATTCCTAAGCAATATCTCATAACTCCTAAGAAGTTGCTCAAGAATCCGATCTTCAAACTATGCGATAGAAATCCATCTACGCCATCAGATTCAGCATATTCTTTCTTTAAGTTTCTTCACTTTTCTTTGATTCTTAAAACATCACCATGTGACCCAGTCACATCATGTATCAGGAATCTCAGAATAGAAACTTAACAGAGTTAGATAGTGGTCTTTACCTGAAGTAGAGTCAAACTTATTGACTTTAACATCCTTAGGTAAATTTGGCAGCTTCGCAACCAATGCCCCTTCCCTTGGCAATATAAACATATGGACCCTTTGATAATGGTACACGAGACTATCACAGACTTAGCTTTTCTCTTTACCATTTGGTCAACCGAGTTGACTATGGCCGATCCCTTTCCATTGGGAAGAGAATGCTTTACTGGATATCCAATGTCATCATTGTCAATGTCCATAAAGTTTTAGGAAGTTGATCTTAGCAAATAGATAAGATCGTTAAGTGTCTTGTCATAGTCTGTTTCATAGGTGTCCCAAAGGAACTCACTATGTGACTTAGAAAGTGATTGAACCACCAACTTTCTCAAGACTTTGACACCCAACTCTCCCGGCTTGTCAATATGTGACTACATCTCCAAGATGTGCTCACACCTAGACCTTGCCTTGCCAATAGGGCTTGAGTGACCTTAAACTTTTCAAGAACTTGTGGGTTAGGGAGAATAGTTGCAGGAGGAGAAAGAAGTATGATATCCATGGGACATCATCTTCATTTAGGAAAGCTTGTTTCAAGAGATTTAGGGAGATCATAAATGTCTAAACCAGACATCTTTTGGGAGATATTCAAGATAGTTGATTTAAAGTCCTTAATATGACACCCAATATGAAATATTAAGGCTAGGACCCAACAAACTATTTTATAACTTAGAAGAGGTATGCCGTAATCCAAGCTATAAAATATTTGAAGGTAGGTGAATGACGATTCACCAATTTCCACCAAGATAAACGAAATGTATTATTAGGTTTTAATTGGTTTTGAAACTCCTAGATCTTTGAGATTCATTGAACTGTTCAAAGGCATGTTTCAATCTCGAGTGTGCCCTTCAGGTTTTGTGACTGGGATGCCGAGGATCACAAAACAAGGTGTGAAGTAACCATGCAAATTACTTGGTACCCTAAATAAATTACCCCTCAATCGATGTGCCGGTTAACCACACACGCTCCATCGATACTATGATAAATATTAAGTCACCCTTTACCTACCTTGTTAGGTCCAAGTTAGTGTGCCGGTTAACCACACACGCTCCACTAACGACTTAGACAAAGTGTAAAGTGTAATTTCATGGGTTAGCACCTTATTCACATTTTTCCTAAGTAACTAAGATTGGGTATTATTAAGAGTTTAGTTACTTAGTATTATAATTAATACTTTTAATGAAGGAGAATTATAGTCTTGTCAAACCCGTTCGGCTAACGACCCTCCACCGGTCAAGCAAGCGGTGGGTGAGAGTGGACACCCATTAAGTTGCCATTTTATAGGCAACAACCTTATACCCACCTTATAGACCGGCTTTGTGAATGAGGCGTACTAGCGGTAAGACTGACTTTACTCTTATACATATATATATTATTAACTTATAATATTATAAAGTATAAGGGTTGAATTTTAATTTTTAAAATTCTAAGGGCTAACTTGGAATTAAAGTATTCATAAGAGAAAAGTTTACAAATTCCAAAACTTGAGGGCAAGTTTTGAAACTATTCAAAACTAATTAATTCCATAACTTATGTGTTTAAAGTAGTTTTAATCCAAAAACTCTTCAAGTTCCATAACTTGAGGACAAGTTATGGAAGACTTTAAACTAATAAAAGAATTAACTTTTCTTTATTTTATAACTTATGGATTTAATTATGGTTACATATTTTTCTTTAATGAAGTGACTCTTGAACTTCCATAACTTGAGGACAAGTTATGGAGTCATAAAAAATTATTCAATGACACAAGACTCTTCATTTTGTAACCATTGCCAACTTTATGAGTTTTAAGATTCATAAATGTGACTTTTAAGTTACATAAACACATTTTATGAACTTCTTTTAGATTAATTTGGATTAAAAGCAACTAACAAATAATATTTTTCATCAATCTAAATTAACTCATAAAACAAGATAACACAAAAAAAAACTTTTCATGTTCCATATCTTAAGAACAAGTTATGGAATTCTTTAAAACATTAAGACCAAGTTTTGTAACTCCATAAAAAACTTTGAATCAATTTTTTTTAAAACCTTTTCATATCCATAACTTATGGAGGTTTCAAAAAATAAAACTCTTTAGATCAAACTTTTAAAACTAATAAAATAATCATATTATTTTATCTTTTATTAAATTTGACCTAATTCAACTCATAAAGCAAATTATTCAAATTTTACAAATAATTAGTTTTTCACAAGAACAAGTAATTATCTTAAAATTTGACAAACTTCATGTTTTTTTTCCTTTTTTTTTTCCAACTTTGAAAATAAAATATTTGCATCAATATAACAGAAAACAACCTGGCTCTGATACCACTGTTGGGTTTTGAGCATTCTAACACTTCCTAAGTGTACATGCAACCCTAAATACCTTGGATCTATGTTTTCTCTATTATACATGAAAATAAGAACATCCAAGGTATTATCCTAATCTAGCATACAAAAACATGAATGTAACAAGATAGAATACATACCTCTTGATGTAGCTTGATGTCTTCAAGCTTTAAGAGCTTAGCCCCAATAGTGTGGAAGCCTCAAGTGGAATCACAAATCACCAAGACACCTTGGAATACTTTAGAGAATATGATTACTTGGTTCTCTCTAGTGAAATTGGCTAGCCCTTCTTTAGTGTATCCACACTAGTGCCAATTTCACCAACCAAAGACATCTTTATATAGTATGGAGGATTAGGGTTAAACCCTAATACCCATGACCTTTCATTTCCTAGGATCCATGGGTTAAACACTCCATGGACTATCCATGAAAGCTTAGCCCAACATAAATGAACTTGACCCATTCCATATATATAAGAGTCCATATTTAATTAGTTCCTTTTGATCACTTAATTAATTATAAATTAATTCTTGATCAATACTAATTAAATAATATGATTCCATATTAATATATTAGAACTTATAATATATTAATATTAATCATAAACATACTATTCTCAAAAGATTATCCATATAAATTGTGTCGGTGAAGTGCAACCCAAATGGACCATGCCGGGTCGGGTCAAGTACATACCAAATATAGTTATGGACTTAGACATTAATCCAACATAAACATGAGTCTACTGCCCAAGAAAATGCTTGGGCCGTAAACACGCTTTCATGGGTAGTAAACTCCTTTTAAGATGTTAAAATTCCACTTACACACCTCCTAAGCCTTGAACTAATATCTAGAAGCAACCACAAACGAATTAGAAGCCTTAAACATGAAGAAAAAAACTCCCTTAGGAGTTCACGGGTGTAAACCCCCCAACGATGGGTTCCTGGGCCGTAAACTCCTATAAATGGTTCAATTGGTGCCTTAAATTCATTCCATGGCTTGTAGATTTAGCTAGAAATACTTGTAAATGACCTAGGACCACAAAAACATCAAAGGAAGGTGTGTGGGGGAGCTTATGGCCATAGACTCCCTATAATGGTCCATATGATGGGTTAAACACTTCCAATGCCTGAGAACCAAAACTAGCATCACCCCTCAAATGTTATAAGGACATTTAGAACCCTAGAACACCCCACCATGAGTTTACAGCCGTAAACTCATGGGGAGTGGGTGATTAGGGTTGTAAACTATCTTGGGAGTTTACTCTTGAAGAGTAAACTCCATATCCAAGCCATATACGTCCATAGATGTCACCCGTGTCACTCTAAACACTTGAAATGAAGTGTTTTTGTGACTAGAAGTGTATATCCTCAACTAATTAGTAGTTCAAAGCCTAATTAGATACAAATGTGTATATTTTCATATTACATAGGAACCTCGCACGCGTTCAAGCCCCGAACTGACGTTTAGCATCCGAACCGACACGTCCCTCGACCGGTGAGTTCATACCGCTACTCTTTTTCCGTGTTTTTCAAATGTTTTCAGGGGGGAATACAAGCAAAAGTACAAGGAGATCTTGTACTTAAACTTATTATTTTCAGTTCAAATGTTTCATAGTTTGTATGCTTTTAATTATCGAAATTCGTATTAACCAATAGTTCGAATTGCAGAGTTAACTTTCAGACTAAATGTAGATTCCTTTATAAAGTGTTATAATCTATGTTACATTTTATAATTTAAAAAGGATTCATACTAATCTTAAACTAGGATTAATACTAATAAGATACGCCCTCGGATAGTAACAGAACTAATACAAAAGTACAGTTAGGAACATAGCGAATACGAAAGTACAGTTAGGAACAGAACGAATACAAAAGTACAGTTACGAACAGAACGAATACGAAAGTACAACTAGGAATAGATCGAATACGAAAGAACGCCTTTGGATGACACTAAGATTTCGGAAATACAGTTAGTGTACGCCTTGTGTGTCACCAGAGTTTTAGAAGTAATTCGAAAGTACGCCTCTGGACTTCGACTGAGTTTCGAAAACATACGCCTTTGGATGTCGACAGAGCTTCGGAAATTCAACTAAAGTACGCTTTTGGAAGTCACCAGAACATCGAATATACAGTTAATGTACGTTTCTGAGTGTATCCAAATATTCGAAAATACAACTAAGTATGGTAGATATTTGACATTTGTGTGTAGGATAACTAAGATATCAGAATACCTAACTAATACTAGAAGTATGGTAAATATTAGTACATTGTGTAACGAATGGATAACTAAACTATTAGGAAAATATGGGATTTTCTTGGGATAACATAACGACTCATAATCGAATTGTGTAACGAATGGATAACTAAACAATTAGGAAAATAAGGGATTTTCCTGGGATATCATAACTACTCATAATCGAATCGTGTAACGAATGATAACTAAACTGTTTTCATAAGAAAATATGGGATTTTCTTGGATAACAACTTTTTCAGAAAACCAAAGGAAACTCATTCTTTTTAAAAAATAAACTGCTTACGAACTCACCAGCTTTATGTTGATTTTCAAACTGCTTGTATTCTCAGGTCTACATTAGGCAGGTACCCCTGTGATCCTTTTTGGCGAAGACGGTGTACGCAGAAGACACATCTTCACTTTTTTTTCATATGATATATATATGTATAACACTTGTATAACTTTACTTTCAAACAAATGTAAATGATTCTATCTAATGTAATGTTTTGTGTTTACTATGCTTACTATGTACATTGGTTGCGATACTTCATGACGTCACCTCCGCCCCGGTACGTTTCCGCCTTCGGTTTCAGGGTGTGACAGATTGGTATCAGAGCCCTTGTTTATAGTGAACAAAGTATACCAAACCTTACATGGTATAAGATTATAAACATTAAAGGGGCCTAAGTGCTCTGAACTAAAAGTATACTTCAAATATAAGAATTTTCAAAAAGTATAAAAGTAAGCCTAACCGTCGAGATCAGTAACTACAAGTAGAACAAAACATAAGTAAATGGGTGTTGGACACTGCGATTAAACCTGGGCAGTTATGTAGTCGTGTCTAGGGTCAATATAGCCTGATCAACTATATTCATTCGAGACACGACCAACATGTGCTTGGGAGTGGCTATGGTGTTCAGCATGTCTAAAACTTACCCAATACCCAAACAACGAGCCGTCGTTACAGCGAATCATGAAATACTATGGGAGTATTTCTCGAGCCAATCCGTTGTAGAAATCGTCACTCAAGCGTTGCTCCATAATCATTCTTTAGCAAAAATTTATCTCCTTTGATATATCCTTCCTGCTTTATCGCTTAATAGAATTCTATATATGTCTTAATGAGATAACCCTTGTTCCATATCTCTTGATTCAATTCAGAGGACTTATGATCCTCTCTTTCCTGACTATTTTAGATCAAGATGCCTCCAAGAAAAAGACCCAGCTCAAAGAATAACAATCCTCCTCCACCACCACCCCCTCCACAATTTCATCCCGTCATGTTTCAAGCAGCTGTCAGTGCTGTTGTGGCTGCTACCCTATCGCAAATGAACCTTCGAGGTAAGGAATGGAGAATGAGATCAATCGCCATGTCCTCAGGGAAGTCTACGTTAAGCTTCAGCAACCAGTCGACAAACCTTTGCATTTTCTGCAAGTAACCGGTGATGGGTTCACCATCCTTCATCCTGGATGTTATCATAGAGGAGATGATTTCATACCTCTCTTCATGCGCACTCTGATGGTACCTTTCCACCAGATCTTGGTGCATCTCATAGGGGTAGAATCTTCATAGGATTTCTAGAGTTCGAGAGTCATAGTAGCCAACATATTGATGTACATTGTAGTAGCATCCCTCTCATGTGTAGCAAACTCCGCAATCTCCTCAGTAGTAGTAGTGGACTCATTGATAACCTTAAGCTCCTTGTCAAGCACATATTCCTTGTCCTCATTGCGGGTAATCGTTCTGATGTTCCTAATCCATTCATTGAAATTAGAACCATCAAAAGTGAATTTGCCACATAATTTCATGAGGGAAAAGCAGCCTGTAGGTTTTAAGCCAGCAGTAATGTTGGAAGATGTCTGAATGAAAAGAAAGACAAGTTTTAATTAGATAAAGAGTCCTTAATAAGTCGCCCACACTACTAGAAAAACAGCCTTTTACGACGCTCATTGCGCGTCGTAAAACGCTCAGACGACGCGCAAATGCGCGTCAAGGAAGGCCATGTCATAAAGAGAGACGACGCGCATTTACGACGCACATTTATGACGCGCATTTACGATGCGCGGTTATGACACGCAATGCGTATCAAGGAAGGCTCTGTCATAAAGGAATACGACACGCATTTACGTGTCGTAACATTACGACGCACGTGTTTATGACATGCAATGCGTATCAAGGAAGCCCCTGTCAAGAAAGGCCATGTCATAAATGAAGACATCACACATTTTTGCGTATCGTAATTTTAACTTTTTTTAAAAAAAAATATTTATAGATTTACTGATTTTCATATTAAATTTGCATTTCATGTTTCATAATAGAAAATAAAATACCATATACAAAAAATACAATACATTGCACAAAAGTTAATGTCATACAAATAAGCATTCCAATAGTAGACAAATGTAATACATCAAATAATCCTTCCAATAGTAGACAAATGTAACATTTCAACATTTTTTATATAATTAACTAAATTATTAGCCAAATTTCCTAAAATACCAACATATTTTTCTATGAAGAGCATTAACACTATTCTTTTCCATCAAAAACTTCAAAACCTGCATAATTAAATTAATGTGTAATCAGCTACAGGTAAATAAGATAGGTTTAAGCAAAAGAGTTTCATAATAGTAAGATTTTACTTACCACTGTTGTTAATGACATTGAAAGAAGCAGCCCAACAAACACCCCCTAAGAAGGATTACTACCACATAACTGTTGATATTTGATCCTTTATTACTAAATGAAACCAAAAACAAAGTTAAAAAGTCAAAAAAATCAGAAGGTTTTAGACAAACATAAAGAGGCTGTAATTCCAAATACTAATTTCAGAATTTGCAGACAAGTTGCTGAATTGACATACAAAAGGCACCACTAGCTTTGAGAAATAAGAATCCGACTTTTAACTTGAAAAGAAATTACCCATGGATCATGTCCTGCAGATGGAGCAGTACTCAGCAACAAGCTTTGAGAAATAAGAATCCGACTCCATTAGCTTGGAGGGCGCATATTATTCCATCATTTCACCTATTATACATGAAATTTTACTATTTTGTAGAGGGTAATTGTGTCATTTTATTAGATATATGGGTTTGTGAAGAATAAGATACATACCAAAGGAGAGGACCATGACCATGTCACTCTCTATAATAGTTGAAATCCTATGAGCAACTGTTCCAAGTAAAAAATATATAAACAATGAGTTTCTTCTTCAAGAAAAGTAATATAAATGAATCAAAGAACTAATCAATGTTCATTGCAAAAAGAAGTTCCAAAAAGGTCATATTATGATAAAAAAAAAAAAAAAAACAGGGCACATGTGATAAGCTCCCACGCTTACATAAAATTCCAAATTTACTTTTCAAAAGATCATTGTCTATATAGCTGTCAAACACAACAAAGATACATGCCAAGTTGCCAACCAATCCCTACTTGTGTTGTATGCTTTAAAAATAAATAGCCAAACACCATAACCATTTACCCTTTTAAATCTTAGGGAATTTCGTAAATAATATTGTACATCATGCAGTACTCGACTTGTGCTAAAAAAGTCAAATACACACAGAAAACAGAATGATACATCTGACCATGAATCATGGTCTTAGAATAAGGAGCAAAAAGGTAATTTGACAGAGAAACCTGATTATCTTACCATGTATGAACAGAAGGCAAAAGACCAGAGAGTATAAGCATCATACATTAGACACCCCAGATATAGGGGTGTTTACGGGGCGGTTCGGCTCGGATAATAAAAAAATTATGAACCGCGACCACGGGGCGGGTACCGAAACCGGACCGAATTATGAAAAAAACCGAACCAAACCGAACCGGATGAAGGCGGGTAACCACGGTTCGGTTCACGGGTACCCACTAAATACAAAAAATCAAAATCATTAATAAAAAATATAAACTATGAGTATGTCATCAAGTTCTAATTATATATTATAATTTACATAATAACTAATTAAATTAACAATAAAAGGTGATGAAAGTTCTAAACTATTGTTTGAGCTTTGTTTGGGATATGGAATTACTGGATTGTACGCGGTAGGACGAATAAATTAAAGAAAATGTTGATCGAGTGTGGAAGCATCGAACGAAATTGGAACAATATTCTTATTATTTATTCTAGTTTATTTAGTTACTTATATATATATATATATATATATATATATATATATATATATATATATATATATATATATATATATATATATATATATATATATATAACGGTTCAGTTCGGCTATCCGCGGATATTGAAATATCCAAACCGAAACCGACCCGTATATAGTCGGTTTTTTCGGTTCTTGTTTTTTTCGGTTTCGGTTTATTTCGGTTCTGGTTTTTTCGGTTTCGAATTGGCCGGATCGGCTCGGTTTTTCGTTTTTGCGGTTTTTTTGCACTCCCCTACCCAGATAGCCACTTTGTTATGACTGCAATATCCTGTCTCCACTCATGTTCACGTTGCCAACAACTAGCATCTTTAACAAAACTAGTTGCTCCCTGTAGTATCATTAAACATGTCAATATCAATATCAGTGTGTTAGTATGTCAACCTAAAGAACTTGGCAAGATAACTTCAGCTCAAACATAAAGAATGGTTAAAGTACTAAACCCAATTAGATATTACAAATAGTCAACTGAAGTAAAAGCCAACATGAAAATGAAGTCACCTAAAAGAATTTCACACACAATACCTGCTATGACATTGAATACGGTTGACTCGGTAGGTCGTTCAGGGATCACAATATGTATTGGAATCCAAAATGGTGGATTTGCATTAGAACTAAAAGAAGGAAAATAATTCTTAGAATGAAATGTATTAAGTATTAACCACAAAGAAATTTTTTCAAATTGTGGAAGTTAACATGAAATTGTGTGCACATCTTAATATGCCTCCTGAAACTGAACTAGATGATAAAACTTGAAACTTTACCAATAGTCCAATACACAAAGTATGTCTGCCAATGTCACATGGTTGGAATACAGATAATATTTCATTACCTTGGTATACGTGCACAGCTCTCAGATGCACATGTTATGGCATTCAGATTTCCACTTCAAGCAACAGGATTGTTAAAGCACTAAACCCATTTAGATATTACTAATAGTCAACTGAAGTAAAAGAAATCCACACACATCAGTCATTTATGAATGGTCAAGAACTACAGTGGATACATTTGATTACATCAAGATTAGGGGGTATTTAGGATTGCTAATAATTATAAGGTGCTTTAGTTCTTATTAGCTTATTGTGGTTTACTACATCCAATAAGCTAGTAACAGCTTCTGTTTATTGACTTAAAGAAGCACTTTTGGAGAAGTTGCTTTATTAATTTATCATCTCTTTCTGGTTAGGTACTGCTAATAAGCTAATTTGAGTGTTTGGATATGTGGTTTTATTTTAACTTATCAGCTTATTGTGTATTGGCATCACAAAAGCTAACCCAAACACTTTTTCTTAAGTTGTGTTTGGTACCTCATAAGCTAATAAACACTTATTATTATTATTATTATTTTTAAAAGTTGTTTTGAAATAGCGATCCTAAAACACCCCTAGATAGAGAACATCAAGATAGGCTTGCATACCAACCAAATCAGTTGGAAGATACAACTCACTTTACTAAACCTAATAAAAAGGTAATAAAAAAATCCACCTAAATGGCCACACAAATTGTACTTCCTGTCATCCAATCAAATGAAATAGCACCTAATGTGTTTGTTTAAAGTCGACCAGGCAATTTTCCAGTACCAACCAACATTGACTTCTATAATTAATTTTCCAGTACCAGCCGACATTGGTGAGAGATGTCGTAATAGATCAAGATTCTTAAATGTCAATCTTATGTTTTAAATATGATACTTGCAGCCGTTACCAAAGCTCTATTTGGTTCCCTGATGGGATGAAATGCAAAGAGTAAGTCAAATATATGAAAACTAGAAATCAAATTATAGCTTTTTTTGGTGAGAGATGGCGTAATAGATCTAAACTAAAAAAAAAAGATGCACGGATTCTCATTTGATTGCACTGATTCTCATTGGGTTTATAAATTATGGGAAGGGTAACTAGGTGGCTTTAAAAAGGTTTTAATTCTGAAAACATGATCGTTAAAATTGAATACACCTGATCAAAAAATGGCTACACATGTATCACAATGATCCACTAGTGCTTCATCTATTAAAAATTATGAATATCACCAAGGGAATTGGGTCTGATCTATTAAAAATTATGAACAAGCATCCTTAAGATCAGCTTATAACAAAAATTAATGATATATATAACAGGGGTATTTTGGTACTTTAGTAGAATAAAAAAGAAACAGTGCCTTACCTTGCTGTAGGCTGATACTTTTTCAGGCTTTCTTGCTGAATTTTGAACCACATTTTCAATCCTTTCACTAATAAACCTAAATCCAATAAAAGAAAAAAATAAAGAACACTACAAGAAAAATGATAAAAAAAAAAGTAAAAAATTAACCGAATTTATAAAAACCTGGGATTTGCTAAATTTATAATTGGTCGTATTACTGCACAAGAAATCATTTCCCTCACTATGTAACGAAATAAAGAACAATTCAGATCCTAATGTCTGATTGTTAAAGATATTAACCCATCCATAAGATGTTGTAGAACCTACAAGAAGTAATGAGCACTAGTTCATCTGGACCTTATTTGTCAAGGGTAATACAGGAATACCAAAGATCAGTGACCCATTCTGAAACTATGTTTTTGTGACTTGATCTACTACATCTTCAACAACTGGAGAGTTGACTTTTTTTTTTCTCCAGTCTGACTTTCCTGAGATGGATGTAGGTTCTAAGGGTGGTTTTTTGACAGAAAAAACATGGGTTGCTGGTGGGTTTTTGTTATATGATGCAGCTTTTCTCTTCATGTCATAATCCAATGTGAAGTAACGAAGAACAATAAGTAAGGATAATACAACTGCCAAGTTTATTAACATTGAAGCGCTTGTCACTAAAATAAATTTAAAATCAATGTGTGTGATCAATGATCATGTCATTAATCAGAAAGATACAAAAATTATGTAAGAGCTTCCAATTAGAAGTTTGACCGTGCTTCCCAGTTAGTTATCCTTCATTAGGAAAAATTCAACCACACTGACACCAGGTTTCAATTGAATTAACGAAAGACAAACAAGAAGGGGATAATGATCTAAATTCGCATTGAAACAACTAATAGCCCTAAATGTATCAATCAAAAAGTGAATATTTGTCAATTTTGTAAAAAATTGGGTAAAGAGAAGAGGCACAATCGTGAGAAAAATTCTAAATGCATAGTTGTATTAGCAATGAATTATCATTTCAGAGCTAACTATAAAGAAATACACTACCAATAACCACCCAACACCAACATAGCATTTGTTTTCAAATGCATAGTTGTATTAGCAATGAATTATCACTGCTACAAGAACAACAAGATAAGATTTGTATATCACAGCAACAACAATATGCTGTTGGGTTTGGCATATAGCAACAGCAGCCTCCAGTAAATCTCTAAAGCGAACTACTTTGATAACCATGTGAACTCTAACTAATAAAACTAAATCACCCACTACAAGATTTTTGATTAATAACTGTTGGTGCAAGACACTCAGGCATGGCAAAATATAGCTTTATGTGGCAAGCATACATGATAACAGGTCACCCCACTCATCTAATCAGTATTAGTGGGAAACTAATAGGTCAGACAGATGCAGGAATACATCTTGTCTGATAGCAGATTATCTCATAAGCATAAAAAATGCAAAAGGAAATCGAAAATGATAAAGGGGTAAATGCAGGAAAAAATAGATTACTCCGTCCTTAGGCCGCCATTTGGAGACCAACCCACTTAACCCTCAATTAGTCAGGTATGCTAAATAACTTAATTAGTTGGGTATGCTAAATAACTTAATGAGATTAACTTAATGAAATTACATATGAAACTAACTAACTTAATGAAAGATAATGTTTTACATAAACAAAAATAGATTACCAGTAATGAAAACAAACATTTAACCCTGAATTAGTTGGGTTTGCTAAATAACTTAATGAAATTACATATGAAACTAGGTTACATGCTCTATAGGTTTCTTCTTTTTTCTCTCACAATCAGAAATTATAAAAGTAACATCTCATATGCATTTATTCAAACAGGTTACCTGCTCTCATGGTTCACGAGTGAACAGACAAAAATTTCCAAATTCACTTTTTTTGTGCTCAAATCATTTGTCTATGGAGAGTGATTTCAATCAGGTAAATCAAGTAATTCTCATGAACATTAATAATAAACTTTTCTAATTTCTTCAGATACAACACAAAGGGATGAACTCACATGGAGTCGTGAGCTTTGGCGAATCGGATCTGATTAGCGAACCATGGGAAGGCAAGAAGTAAGTGATATGGAGAACATTGGTCAGCAGAGTAAGTCAATGAATGAGAATGAGTTGTAGTGGTGTTGTTGAGGTGTGTCGAGATCATGATAAACATACCGTAATCAACTCTAGGGCTTGGAAACTTGAGCAGTCGTTCCAGTCTCCAGTGAGGTGAGGTGAGCCTAAGGTCTCCGGTGGAAAGAGGTGAGCTAAGGTCGCTTGCAGGTGAGAAGAGCCGAGGTAGAGAAAGTTTCAGGGAGCACTCCTTGAAAAAAGCCCTAGATAATGGTCCCATTAATTTTTTGATAAGATAAATAGTGTTCAATGAAGAATAGGGTTAGAACACGATGTTGAATGAATTTTTCAACAGTGAGGGCAAGAACGTTCATCGAACAAACCATACCGTTTCATCCACCTCATGAGAGCTTTGCATTTGAATATTCTTCGTGGATCTTTGTCCTCAGGAGTTAGAAGCATTATCGCAGCATTACGGATTTTGCTGAGTCGTTCCTTTTCAACTTTGCATCGTAGATTGAATTCTCCGTTCAATTTCAACTTTGCGTCTAGTCTTTCCTTTTCATTTGAGCGTCGATAATTAGGGCAAGAGGGAAAGGAGAAAAAAAGGGAGGCGGGGTTTTTAATTTTTTAGGATTTCATTTTTCCCCCTGGTTATTAAGGGATGGAACGCGCGTTCCATTAAAATTTGTAAAGCGACATCCATAGACGACACACATTTTATTATAGGTGCCCTCCGTGTTTTTTTTTTTTTTTGGATTACACACTAATTTAAGGGCACTCAGTAATGCACGACCTAAATTCTTAAATTTTTTGAAGAGATGACTCTTTTTTAATGTCGCTCACTAATGCGTAACATAAATTAAAGAGCGTCGTGTTTTGCGCGTCGTAAAAGGCTGTTTTTCTAGTAGTGCCAAATGAAATATTACGGCTACGACCCTACAAACTACTTCATAACATGGAAGAGGGATGTCGTAATTCAAGCTAAAAAATATTTGAAGGTTGGTAAATGACGATTTACCATTTTCCACCATGAAAAACAAAATAAATTATTAAGTTTTAATTGGATTTGAAACTCCTATATCTTTTGAGATTCATTAAACTTTCAATGGCATGTTTAAATCTCGATTGTGTCCTCTCAAGTTTGTGAATGGGATGCCTAGGATAACAAACAAGGTGTGAATAACCATGCAAATTGACTTGGTACCCTTAATTTTATCACCAAATCAATGTGCCAGTTAACCACACGCGCTCCACCGATCTATGATAAAACTTAAGTCACCCTTTGCCAGTCTTACTAGTCCTTGTTAGTGTGTCGGTTAACCACACACGCTCCACTAACGACTTGGTAAGGTACAAAGTGTAATTTCATGGGTTAGCGCCTATTTCACATTTTACTAAAGTAACTAAGATTGGGAATTTATAAAGGTTTAGTTACTTTATAATTTCATTATACTTTTAATGAGGATTAAGGTCATATCCTACCCGTTCGGCTAACGACCCTCCACCAGTAAGCGGTGGGTGAGAGTGGACATCCATTAAACTGCCATTTTATAGGCAGTAACCTTATACCCCCCCTTATAGATCGGCTTCGTGAATGAGGCCTACTAACGGTAAGTCTGACTTATATTTATACATATATAATAATTAAACTTTTAATATTATAGAAGTATAAGGGTTGAATTTTAAACTTTTAAAATTCTAAGGTCAATTTGGAATTAAAGTATTAATGTGTGAGACTTTACAAATTTCAAAACTTGAGGGAAAGTATTGAAACTATTCCAAACCTTTCAACTTCATAACTTATGAGTTAATGGTTTATAAAAATGAGAGATTTTTCATTTTATGTAATCCATGTGTTTATAAATGGACTTTAAAAGAGTTACTTTTGGTAATCCGTAACTTGAGGACAAATTATGGACTCCATTAAAACACATAATTGATGAAGAATTAATCATTAAACAATTCAACAAATAATTTCTATGATCTAACAATAACTCATAAGAACATGAACATTTATATCAAAATTTCGAGAATCATACTAACATATATAAAACATGGAATTTTGATATTAGCCATTGTAAATGGATTTGCATAACCATTACACCATCAAAAACAAGTTTTAAAACACCACAACAGTTTAGGGTAATGTTTCTAGTCCATTTCCAGCAGCAAAACTCAAAAAACTGCACTTTGACATGCCAACTCGTCGTGTGCATGAACTGACTCGGCGAGTTGGTAGAAGGAACGCATGGACTCGAAGATTCCACTCAGCAAAATGCATAAAACATGATTTTTTTCAACAGTTTACACCAAGTATCAAGAAATCAAGCCTAGGCACTGATACCACTGATGGGTTTTGAGCATTCTAACACTCCTATGGTGTATATGAAACCCTAAAAACCTTGGATCTATTTTTTCTCTAAAATACATGCAAATTTGTTTTCCAAGGATCACAACCTAAATAGCATGTTATGGGGTACTTGTAATATAAAACTTTAAGTAGAATAACATACCTTTCTTTTGCAGTTGATTGCTTGGAGTTTTAGAGCTTAGCACCAATAGAATGGATGCATCAAGTGGTGTCACAAATCACCCAAAACAATTTGGAAATGGTTGAGAGAATACGATTCTCACTAAAATCGGCCCACTCTTGTTTCTCAAACACACACTAGTGCATATTCTAGAACCAAGGCCCTCGTTATATAGTATGGACGATTAGGGTTAAACTCTAATACCCATTGTGAAAACACGAAGTTCTTCCATCGCCGTAACCCGTTCCGTCCATAAAGCTCGTTGTTTGCGAATTGTTCCAATTTAGTTTTTGGGTTAAGTTATCCAAATTAATATGTTTATTATGATATCATGAGTGTCTAAACCCTTTAGAACCTCATGTAAACGGCCCACATTATTAATTTGAGAATTTTTAGATTCGACCTCGCCGGGTTACGACAACTTAATCGGGTGCGACCAAAAGCCGTGTTTAACGTCGGTATCGGGTTGAATTCCAGCGTGTCTCAAATCCAAACCATTATAAAGTTGATTAAGCCTCATTTGAAGCCTTTTCACTCTCACTCTAACCTATCTCCTGAAATCCAAGTTCTTGATCCAAAATCACTCCTTTCAAGCTTCAAATCATCAAGGTAACTATCCTAGCTCCTGGTATAACATCTTTAGCCTTCAAATTCGTGGTTAATCTATGAAATAGGACCATAAACATGTGTTTTACAACCCTGGAACAGCCTTAGGCCGTGAACACATGCAAATGGGGTTTTTGAGCCTTAAAACCCTTCCAAACCACCTTTAGAGCTTAGATATGGCTTAAGGACTTATTGAAATGGACTTGGAACACCTAGAACTCATCATCTGGGGAGTAAACATGAGTCTACTGCCTAAGAAAATGCTTGGGCTGTAAACACCCTTTCATGGGTAGTAAACTCCTTTTAAGGTGTTAAAATGCCACTTACACACCTCCTAAGCCTTGAACTAATATCTAGAAGCAACCACAAACGAATTAGAAGCCTTAAACATGATCAAAACAACTCCCTTAGGATTTCACGACCGTAAACCCCCCAATGATGGGTTCCTGGGCCGTAAACTCCTATAAATGGGTCAATTGGTGCCTTAAATTCATTTCATGGCTTGTAGATTTAGCTAGAAATACTTGTAAATGACCTAGGACCACCAAAACATCAAAGGAAGTTGTGTGGGGGAGATTATGGCCATAGACTCCTTATAATGGTCCATATGATGGGTTAAACACTTCCAATGCCTGAGAACCAAAACTAGCATCACCCCTCAAATGTTATAAGGCCATTTAGAACCCTAGAACACCCCACCATGAGTTTATAGCCGTAGACTCATGGGGAGTGGGTGATTAGGGACGTAAACTATCTTGGGAGTTTACTCTTGAAGAGTAAACTCCATATCCAAGCCATATACGTCCATAGATGTCACCCGTGTCACTCCAAACACTTGAAATGAAGTGTTTTTGCGACTAGAAGTGTATATCCTCAACTAATTAGTAGTTCAAAGCCTAATTAGATACAAATGTATATCTTTTCGTATTACATAGGAACCTCGCACGCGTTCAAGCCCCGAACTGACGTTTAGCATCCGAACCGACACATCCCTCGACCGGTGATTTCATACCGCTACTCTTTTTCCGTGTTTTTCAAATGTTTTCAGGGGGAATACAAGAAACTGTACAAGGAGATCTTGTACTTAAACTTATTATTTTCAGTTCAAATGTTTCATAATTTGTATGCTTTTAATTATCGAAATTCGTATTAACCAATAGTTCGAATTGCAGAGTTAACTTTCAGACTAAATGTAGATTCCTTTATAAAGTGTTATAATCTATGTTACATTTTATAATTTACAAAGGATTCATACTAATCTTAAACTAGGATTAATACTAATAAGATACGCCCTCGGATAGTAACAGAACTAATACAAAACTACAGTTAGGAACAGAGCGAATACGAAAGTACAGTTAGGAACAGAACGAATACGAAAGTACAGTTAGGAATAGAACGAATACGAAAGTACAACTAGGAATATATCGAATACGAAAGAACGTTTTTGGATGACACTAAGACTTCGGAAATACAGTTAGTGTACGCCTTGAGTGTCACCAGAGTTTCTGAAATAATTCGAAAGTACGCCTCTGGACTTCGACTGAGTTTCGAAAACATACGCCTTTAGATGTCGATAGAGCTTCGGAAATACAACTAAAGTACGCTTTTGGAAGTCACCAGAACATCGAATATACAGTGAATGTACGTTTCTGAGTGTATCCAAATATTCGAAAATACAACTAAGTATGGTAGATATTTGACATTTGTGTGTAGGATAACTAAGATATCAGAATACCTAACTAATACTAGAAGTATGGTAAATATTAGTACATTGTGTAACGAATGGATAACTAAACTAATAGGAAAATATGGGATTTTCTTGGGATAACATAACGACTCATAATCGAATTGTGTAACGAATAGATAACTAAACAATTAGGAAAATAAGGGATTTTCCTGGGATATCATAACTACTCATAATCGAATCGTGTAACGAATGATAACTAAAATGTTTTCATAAGAAAATATGGGATTTTCTTGGATAACAACTTTTTCAGAAAACCAAAGGAAACTCATTCATTTTAAAAAATAAACTGCTTACGAACTCACCAGCTTTCTGTTGATTTTCAAACTGCTTGTATTCTCAGGTCTACATTAGGCAGGTACCCCGGTGATCCTTTTTGGCGAAGACGGTGTACGCAGAAGACACATCTTTAGTTTTTTTCATATGATATATATGTATAACACTTGTATAACTTTACTTTCAAACAAATGTAAATGATTCTATCTAATGTAATGTTTTGTGTTTACTATGCTTACTATGTACATTGGTTGCGATACTTCATGACGTCACCTCCGCCCCGGAACATTTCCGCCTTCGGTTTCGGGGTGTGACAGATTGGTATCAGAGCCCTTGTTTATAGTGAACAAAGTATACCAAACCTTACATGGTATAAGATTATAAACATTAAAGGGGCCTAAGTGCTCTGAACTAAAAGTATACTTTAAATATAAGTATTTTCAAAAAGTATACAAGTATGCCTAACCGTCGAGATCAGTAACTACAAGTAGAACAAAACATAAGTAAATGGGTGTTGGACACTGCGGTTAAACCTGGGCAGTTATGTAGTCGTGTCTAGGGTCAATATAGCCTGATCAACTATATTCATTCGAGACACGGCCAACATGTGCTTGGGAGTGGCTATGGTGTTCAGCATGCCTAAAACTTACCCAATACCCAAATAACGAGCCGTCGTTACAGCGAATCATAAAATACTATGGGAGTATTTCTCGAGCCAATCCGTTGTAGAAATCGTCATTGAAGCGTTGCTCCATAATCATTCTTTGGCGAAAATTTATCTCCTTTGATAAATCCTTCCTGCTTTATCGCATAATAGAATTCTATATATGTCTTAATGAGATATCCCCTGTTCCATATCTCTTGATTCAATTCAGAGGACTTATGATCCTCTCTTTCCTGACTATTTTAGATCAAGATGCCTCCAAGAAAAAGACCCAGCTCAAAGAATAACAATCCTTCTCCGCCACCAGCTCCTCCATAATTTCATCCCGTCATGTTTCAAGCAGCTGTCAATGTTGTTGTGGCTGCTACCCTATCACAAATGAACCTCAGTGGTTTAGGTGGACAAGGAGGTGGTCCCCAACCCCAAAACCAGGAAGGTAACCAGGGACAAGGGAAAGAGTGTTCCAATAAGTACTTTATGAACACGAAACCCACATTCTTCGATGGCACAGGAGGTGTTATTACCCTAAGTCGGTGGTTACAGAAAATCGAATCTATCTTCGAGATCTATGCCTGTTCAGAATCCGACAAAGTGAAATTCGTCGCCTGCATGTTCACCGATAAAGCCCTGACTTGGTGGAACAGCTGAGTCAAATCCTTAACCCTACCTGTAGAAAATTATATGGGTTGGGAAGTCATGAAGGAGCTTCTACTTGCAGAGTACTACCCTCGGGGCGAAATGCAGAAGCTGGAGCATGAACTCTGGAACCTGAAGATGAAGGGTTCCGATATCGCCGCCTACACATCCAGATTCGATGACTTGGCATTACTCTGTCCGGGAATGGTTACCCCGGAGAGTAAGAAGATTGAGAGGTTCATCTGGGGATTGGCCCAGCCAACCAAAGGGAACGTTTTAGCTGCGAAGTCGAATACCTACGACAGCGCCAAATGCCTAGCGCAAATCCTGATCGACCATAGTGATGACATAGAGGAAGCAGCCACCACTCCTGAGCCAACAAAGAAAAGTGGTAAGAAAAGAAAGGTTTGGAAGACGAAGAAGAAGATTCAGCCTTCACAGGAGTCCCCGAAGAAACAACAAATAGTGGCAGTCCATGCTGCCACTACCCCTGCTGCTGTTTCTGTCGTCGGTTCCTCAACCGAAGGACCTATCACCGGATATGTCGGTATTCTGCCGTGGTATAACAGGTGCAGTTACCACCATTGTATCCCCGGTCCCTGTCGTGAGAAATTTTGCAAAAACTGTGGCCAAGAGGGTCACCTTGCGCGAAGCTGTAGAACACCAACCCAATCAACCAGTCAAGCTTCCAGAGCGGGTATTGGTCAAGCCTGCTACGGTTGTGGGGAAGTTGGACATTACAAGCGAAACTGCCCCAAGGCAGCAACATCTGGCAATACCGGGAGAGTCCTAGCTATGGGACAAGAAGAGGCAGCCACCGACCCCACTGTTGCCACAGGTATATTCCTCCTTGACAACACTTATGCCTGTGATTCTTTTCGATTCTAATTTTGAAAGAAAATTCGTATCTATTCATTCAAACACCTTTCTAAACTAAGTCCTTTGTTAGTAACCGAAACGTGTACCATCGAAACAGCTAACAGTGAGAAAGTGAACGCTAACGACATATCTATAGGTTGTATCCTTACTCTGGACGATTATTCTATTCCATTCGATCTAATGGCAAATTTTTCATGAAGAGCTTTGATGCTATTGTTGGCATGGAATGATCGATTCTCATTCATGTTGTTATTCTTGGTTTCGAAAAAGGCCATCCGTCCAAATCTTTCCTCTGACCCGACTCTCATGATCTTCGGTAACAAACTTAATTCCAAGCTTCTCATCACTTCGTTCCTCAAACCTTAAAAGGTTTCCCCAAAAGAAGTGTCATGCATTCCTAGTCCTTGTGCTCATCAGGGAACAGGAAGCTGAAGACCTCGAGAGCATCCCCAAAGCTTGCAACTTTTTCTGATGTCTCTCTCAAATAACTCCCGAGAATTCCTTCCGAACGTCTAGTCGAGTCTCGCATCGACCTAATTTCTGGAGCTACCCCCGTAGCCAAACCTCCATGAGGATGATGTTTCCAAGATAGCGATCAGGGATCGGTATGATCGCTACGAGTTTGTAGTTGTGCACTTCGGTCAAACCACTTACCCCTAGTCATGTAGTAAGCGATGAAGAAATACCTGTGAACCCTTCCAAAAATCAAGGTGATAGAGAATTAGTCGGCACCGAAGATACCCACAGAAACCTGTCAATTCTTGGGTCCCGTTGGCTATTATCGTAGACCCACCCAGAAATTTCTTTCAGAATCGCCAAACCCCTAACTACCCTGACACAGAAGTATGTACTCTCTTGTTGGAGATTGCGTCCTGTTGAAGGTCTTACCCCGGGAAGGCATGTTATGCTTTGGAAATCGCGGAAAACTTCACCCGAGGTACATCGGACCTTTCGAAATCCTCGCTAGAATCTGAACCATGGTCTACAAACATCGACTATCCTAAGGACTTAGTAGTATCCATCATGTCTTCCACGTCTCGAATCTTTAGAAGCGCCTGCCCGACGAAACCCTAGTGATCCCACCTGACAAGATCAAATGTACGAAACAAAGGCGCATCCCGATAGTGAGGGTTCGCTAGAATGTCAAGCGGAGACCCGAATTCACTTGGGAGCGCGAAGACCCGATGTAGTAGATTCATCCATATCTTTTCTCAAATTCATGAATTGTATTCTTAATTCTGAATTTCGGGATGAAATTCCCTCTAACGGGCGGGATAATGTGACAACCCAAAGTTGTTCCATCGCCGTAACCCGTTCCGTCCGTAAAGCTCGTCGTTTGCAAATTGTTCAAATTTTGTTTTTGGGTTAAGTTATCTAAATTAATATGTTTATTATGATCTCATGAGTGTCTAAACCCTTTAGAAACTCATGTAAATGGCCCAAATTATTAATTTGTGAATTTTTAGATTTGACCCCGCCGGGTTACGACAACTTAATCGGGTGCGACCAAAAGCCCCATTTAACGTCGGTATCGGGTAGAATTCCACCTTGTCTCAAATCCAAACCATATATAAAGTTGATTAAGCCTCATTTGAAGCCTTTTCACTCTCTCTCTCTCTCTAACCTCTCTCCTCAAATCCAAGTTCTTGATCCAAAATCACTCCTTTCAAGCTTCAAATCATCAAGGTAACTATCCTAGCTCCTAGTATAACATCTTTATCCTTCAAATTCGTGGTTAATCTATGAAATAGGACTATAAACATGTGTTTACGGCCCTGGAACAGCTTTAGGCCGTGAACACATGCAAATGGGGTTTTTGAGCCTTAAAACCCTTCCAAACCTCCTTTAGAGCTTAGATATGGCTTAAGGACTTATTGGAATGGACTTAGAACACCTAGAACTCATCATTTGGGGAGTAAACATGAGTTTACTGCCCAAGAAAATGCTTGGGCCGTAAACACCCTTTCATGGGTAGTAAACTCCTTTTAAGGTGTTAAAATGCCACTTACACACCTCCTAAGCCTTGAACTAATATCTAGAAGCAACCACAAACGAATTAGAAGCCTTAAACATGATGAAAAAAACTCCCTTAGGAGTTCACGGCCGTAAACCCCCCAAGGATGGGTTCCTGGGCCCTAAACTCCTATAAATGGGTCAATTGGTGCCTTAAATTCGTTCCATGGCTTGTAGATTTAGCTAGAAACACTTGTAAATGACCTAGGACCACCAAAACATCAAAGGAAGTTGTGTTGGGGAGCATACGGCCGTAAACTCTTAGTTTACTGCCATAAACTCCTTATAATGGTCCATATGATGGGTTAAACACTTCAAATGCCTGAGAACCAAAACTAGCATCACCCCTTAAATGTTATAAGGCCATTTAGCACCTAGAACACCCCACCATTAGTTTACGGCCGTAAACTAATGGGGAGTGGGTCATTAGAGCCGTAAACTCTCTTGGGAGTTTACTCTTGAAGAGTAAATTTGTCACACCCCGAAAACCAAAGGCGGAAACATTTCCGGGGTTGACTCCACGTTGAGTATCAAATCGAATGCACATAGTAAAACAGTAAACACAAAACATTACATTACATAATATTGTTTACATCTATTTGAAAGAAAGGTTATACAAGTGTTATATACATATATCCTATGGACAAAAGCAAAGACGAGTCTTCGGAACGCTCCATCTTCTCCAAAAGGTGGCGGTGTACGCTGACCTGAGAATACAAGCAGCTTGAAAATCAGCATAAAGCTGGTGAGTTCATAAGCGGTTTAGTTTTGAAAAGAACGAGTTTCCTTTGCTTTCTGAAAAAGTTGTTGTTCAAGAAAATCCCATATTTTCTTATGAAAACAGTTTAGTTATCTTTTGTTACAAATTTGAAAACGGTTTGTTATGTCATTCCAGGAAAATCCCATATTTTCCTATGTTTTGAGTTGTCTACTCGTTTCTAATTTCGTTACTAGTTGTTATGTTACTTCAGGAAAATCCCATATTTTCCTATGTATTGAGGTTGGTTCTTAAGTTTGATTTCGAAGTACTAATGATTACCATACTTGTAGTATTAGTTAAGTATTCTAAACTCTTAGTTATCCTACATTCGAATGTCTATTATCTACTAACTTAGTTGTATTTTCGAATATTTGGATTCACCAGAAACGTACATTACAGTATTTTCGATTATTCTGATGATTTCCAAAAGAGTACATTAGTTGTATTTTCGTATCTCTGGCGACATTCTAAGGCGGATGTATTCGAAATTCACTAGAGGTCCAGAGGCGTACTTTCGTATTAAATTTGAAACTCTGGTGACATTCAAGGCGTACACTAACTGTATATTCGAAGTCTTGGTGTCATCCAAAGGCATTATTTCGCATTCGTAGTCCTATTTCTATTCGTATTCGTATTCGTTCTATGCTATTAGTTATATTCGTATTCGCATTCGTATTCGTACTAACCTAATAGTTATATTCGTATTCGTATTCGTATTCGTACTATACTATTGGTTATATTTGTATTCATATTCGTATCCGTACTATACTATTGTTTATATTCATATTCGTATTTGTATTTTTTCTATCCTATTGGTTATATTCGTATTCGTATTCGTTTAGTATTGATGTTAGTTATGATTAGTATGATTTCTTTTACAAAAAGTAATATAGTTTAAAACACTTTTCAAAGAAATCTGACTTTAGTCTAACTGTTTACCCTGCAAATTCGAATCATTAGTTATCACGATTTTCGATATTAGAAACATACATAAAATGAGACATTGAACTGAAAATAAGTTTAAGTACAAGATTTCCTTGTACTTTTGCTTGTATTTCCCCCTGAAAACATTTGAAAAAGGGTAGGGGTATGAACTCACCGGTTGAGAAATGCGTCAGTTTGGATCCTAAACGTCAGTTCTGGGTTTGCGAACGCACAAGATTCCTATGGATTATGAAATGATACAAATTTGTATCTAATTAGGACTTGATTAATTTATTTGCTAAGGACATACACTTCTAGTTGCGGAAACACCCCATTACAAGTGTTTGGAAGGACCCGGGTGGCATTTAAGGACTTGAATGACTAGGGAATGGAGTTTACTCTTCAAGAGTAAACTCCTTAAGGAGTTTACTTCCCTAAACACCCCATCCACATGAGTTCACGGCCGTGAACTCATGGAGGGTGCTTTTGGATGCAAAATGGCTTCAAAGCAATTGAGAATAAATGCTAGGCTTGGACTTTTGACTTTGGAATGGTTTAAAACTCACTTAGGGACCATTTATTGGAGTTTACGGCAGTAAACATGGATTTTACGGCCGTAAACTCCCCTCCTCACATCCAATCCTTAAAGTTTGGTCCTTAAACAATCACATGTGATTCCAATGATTTTTCCTAAGCCTTGAATGGATTTTTAGGGGACTTTTGGCATGGTTTTTGGAGTTTACGGCCGTGAACTCTCTTGATGGGTGTTTTATTATGTTTTAAGGCTTCTAAATTGATGGTAGACATTTCTAGAATTTATCCTAAGGTTTAAGGTGTGTTTAAGTGGCATCTTAACACATTTAGAGGAGTTTACTCCCCAAGAATATGAGTTTATGGCCCAAGGATGTTCTTGGGCAGTAAACTCAAGTTTACTCCTCTAAATTGATGTTCAAGGTGTTCCAAGGCCAAATCCATAATTCTACAAGTCGTATCTAAGCCTTATTGGTGTTTTGGAAGAGTTTAAGGGCATAAAAACCCCTTTTATATGTGTTTATGGCCCAAGCATGATCCAGGGCCGTAAACACATGAACAAGGCTCTAAATCATGGTTCAAGGCATTCTAAGTCCATTCCATAAAGTCATCTAGCCATATCTAAGGTCTAATTGTGGTTTGGAAGGGTTTTGTTGCTCAAAAACCGCATTTATATGAGTTTACGGCCTAGGACTGTTCTAGGGCCGTAAACTCATGATAATGGTCCTAATCCATGGTTTAAACTCGAATTTGAAGGCTAGAGGGGTTGCATAACAAGTTAGGGAAGGTACCTTGGTGATTAGAAGCCTTAAATTTGAGATTTGGACCCTTAAACTTGCATTTAGGAGAGAGTTTAGAGAGAGTAGAGAGATGAAACAAAAGCTTCAAATGAAAGCTTGAACACGTTTAAATAGGTCCTAAAACTTGGACACGGAGGAATTCTACCTGATACCGGCATTAAACGGGGCTTTTGGTCACACCCGATTAAGTTTCCGTAATTCGACGGGATAGAATTTTAAAATTTCAAATTAATGATTTTGGGCCATTTTCATGAGTTTTAAATGGATTTGAACACTTACGAGATTAAAATAAACTTATAGTTTATATATCTTAGCCCAAAAATGAAAACGGGACGAATCGATAAAGGCGGATTTTTACGCGCGGAACGGATTTCGGCGATGGATAACTTCGGGTTGTTACAAAACTCCATATCCAATCCATATACGTGCATAGATGTCACTCGAGTCACTCCAAACACTTGAAATGAAGTGTTTTTGCGACTAGAATTGTATATCCTCAAATAATTAGTACTTCAAAGCCTAATTAGATACAAATGTGTTTCTTTTCATATTACATAGGAACCTCACACGCGTTCTAGCCCCGAACTGACGTTTAGCATCCGAACCGACACATCCCTCGACCGATGAGTTCATACCCCTATTCTTTTTCCGTGTTTGTCAAATGTTTTTCAGGGGGGAATACAAGCAAAAGTAGAAGGAGATCTTGTACTTAAACTTATTATTTTCAGTTCAAATGTTTCATAATTTGTATGCTTTTAATTATCGAAAATCGTATTAACCAATAGTTCGAATTGCAGAGTTAACTTTCAGACTAAATGTAGATTCCTTTATAAAGTGTTATAATCTATGTTACATTTTATAATTTACAAAGGATTCATACTAATATTAAACTAGGATTAATACTAATAAGATACGCCCTCGGATAGTAATAGAACAAATACGAAAGTACAGTTAGGAACAGAGCGAATACGAAAGTACAGTTAGGAACAGAACGAATACGAAAGTACGGTTAGGAACAGAACAAATATGAAAGTATAGCTGGGAATAGATCGAATACGAAAGAATTCCTTTGGATGACACTAAGACTTCGGAAATACAGTTAGTGTACGCCTTGAGTGTCACCAGAGTTTCGGAAATAATTCGAAAGTACACCTCTAGACATCGACTGAGTTTTGAAAACATACGCGTTTGGATGTCGACAGAGCTTCGGAAATACGACTAAAGTACGCTTTTGGAAGTCACCAGAACATCGAATATACAGTTAATGTACGTTTTTGAGTGTATCCAAATATTCGAAAATACAACTAAGTATGGTAGATATTTGACATTTGTGTGTGGGATAACTAAGATATCAGAATACCTAACTAATACTAGAAGTATGGTAAATATTAGTACATTGTTTAACGAATGGATAAATAAACTATTAGGAAAATATGGGATTTTCCTGGGATAACATAACGGCTCATAATCGAATTGTGTAACGAATGGATAACTAAACAATTATCAAAAATAAGGGATTTTCCTGGGATATCATAACTACTCATAATCGAATCGTGTAACGAATGATAACTAAACTGTTTTCATAAGAAAATATGGGATTTTCTTGGATAACAACTTTTTCAGAAAACCAAAGGAAACTCATTCTTTTTAAAAAATAAACTGCTTACGAACCCACCAGCTTTATGTTGATTTTCAAACTTCTTGTATTCTCAGGTCTACATTAGGCAGGTACCCCAGTGATCCTTTTTGGTGAAGACGGTGTACGCAGAAGACACATCTTCACTTTTGTTCAGATGATATATATGTATAACACTTGTATAACTTTACTTTCAAAAAAATGTAAATGATTCTATGTAATGTAATGTTTTGTGTTTACTGTGCTTACTATGTACATTGGTTACGATACTTCATGACGTCACCTCCGCCCCGGAACGTTTCCGCCTTCGGTTTCAGAGTGTGACACCCATGACTTTTTATTTACCTAGGATCCATAGGTTAAAAGCTCCATGGACTACCCATGGACTTCCATATACTCTTAGCGCATCCTAAATAAATCTTAGCCCAATCCACACATATGTAAGAGTCCATATTTAATTAGCCTCTTTTGATCACTAAATTAATTTCAAAATCAATTCTTGATCAACACTAATTAAATAATATAATTTCATTTTAATATATTACAAATTATAATATATTAATAGATCATAAACATCATATTCTCAAAAATATATCCATACAAATTGTTAGGTGAACTGCAACCCAAATGGACCATGCAGGGTCGGGTCAAGTTCATACCAAATATAGTTATGGACTTAGACAATTTATCCAACATTATTAATATATTATAAGAATAATATATTAATTGAGAAATCGTATTATTTAATTAGTATTGATCAAGAATTAATTTGGAATTAATTTAGTGATCAAAAGAGATTTATTAAATAAACAGGGACTGATTACATAAATAAGTGAAACATATGGTTTGGGCTAATGATCCATGATTTTTTTATGTTGGTCTAAGATTATGTGAAAGTCCGTTAAGTGATAATCTAAATCAGTTGTTGGATCATAAGCCTAAGTGTAAGAATTAGGGTATTCATATGACTCTTGGAATTCTTAACTATAAATGTTTACCCTAAGCTCTAAAATCGGTTACCACATGCATTCCAAGAAGAGATAATCGATTCTTTTGTCTCCTAAACCTCTCTCATTGTCCTCTAATTGTTTATTGGTGTTTCTGACTTGTTGGAGGCATCACAATTGGGATGCAAAGCTCTTTTAAGGGCAAGTTCTACAACATACATCAAAAGGTAATATTCTAACTAGTTTTATGATTCAAATATCACCTTTGCATGCTAGTTAGGCTTCATGCTTTGGAAAAATGAATACTGCATTTATAATTAGAGAAAACTTAGATCCAAAGCATTAGGGTTGTATGTGCAACATAGGGATGTTAGAGTACATACAACTCAACAGTTCCCATGCCAAAGTCAGCTGAAGAAAGAGCTAAAAAGAAGAATTATTAACTTTGCCACTACTATTCCAGGGGAGTCCGTTCCTTTTCTCCTCTTTTTACTTGTTCTTTAATTTTGCATAACATGTAATGGGGACATTGCATAAAATAAGTGTGGTTTAGGGGTTGGTTACATTAGTTATTTTAGAATCCTAGGTATAATTTAAAAATTTTGAACATAAAAAATTGATTGGTTAATTCAAAAAATTATGGTAAAGCAATTAGGATTCCATTCTAGTATTGTGTTTGATGATTCTTTGAGGACCTAAATGTTTAGTTGAGCCAATACATGTTACCATGCATTTGTGGCCTCCTTTATTCTAGTGAAATAATGGAAAAAAAACATAACCTTGCTTAGTTTGAGGGACGCAACATGTTTAGCATTGTGTACTTGAAACGTATCCTAGAAAGTTTAAGTAGTCATTGCACACTAAGACTAATGCTAGTAGTCAATAAAGGATGAAGTTAAAACCCCTTGCATAAGCATATGTTTTTCTAGGATTTTTAGTTTGAGTGAAAAAAGTGTGTTTGAAAAAGAAAACAAAAAAAAAAAAGAGTGTTGAAATGTTTGAAAGAATCTACGAGCTATGAAGAAAAAGAAATATCATTAAGAAAAAGCTGCAAAATATCGAAGATTCAAGGAAAAAGTTATCAAGTCCTTTATTTTTATTGTATTTTTCTTTTGTAGGTTGTTTTTCCATATGTATGCTTAGGGTTTTAACCAAATATTCCATGAGGTTAAAAACATTTATGAGGATGGATTCGGAGGGATGCATAAAATGAGCATTGTTCAAAAGAAGTAGGCGAGTGTTTATGAAGATTGTTAGTATTTGGGGTTAGGGAGTCCTTAGGAAAAATTAGACACAAATGCATGTGTTGCGGTCTTGGCATAATGGTTAGGTTGAATTGGTATTGTCTTATGTGGTATTAGTGTGCTAAAATTCAGTTTTGTTTGGGGCAAGCAAAAGTCAAGTGTGGGCTATTTTGATATGGGCATACTTAGTTATAAAATTCATGCATTATCTTAAGACTTTACGTTGTTTTTGTCTCAAATATTGAAAAAAGGATGCTTAATTAGTTTAAAATTTCATTTTCACCAATAAAGACATGTCCGGAAGGAAAAAGAAGCAGAATTGGAGATTAGAAGCTTGGATCTTGGATTTTGAACAAAGAAGATGAAATTGAAGAAGAACAGACGTGGTACCCTCACTAACACGGCATGTTTATTTCGAAAGTCCTGATAAAATAGGCCTTTTCATACATGCGTTTTTAATGATCTACACGACGTGTTGAGTCCATAAACATGACGTGTTGCGCCTATTTTCAGAATCTATTTAGCGATCATTTCTTTTCAAAACCCTAACGAGTGCTTGGAGTTGTTACCAAATTTTGGAGGCTAGGGACGTCCCTAGGAGCAATCGTTTATAGAATTCGATTTAGAAGCTTTGAATTTAAGAGATCTAAGGAAAAAATCAATAGTAACTTAATTTTTTTGTTTACATTATGTTTGCATTGATGAATTTCGTTTTTATGCTTGTTTCTGCTAAAGTTATGGGCTAAACACCCTACTTTCGTTTAGAGTAGAGGGTCTTATGATTTTGGTTTGATTTAGAGGCTTTGGATTATATTGATTTGATTATTTATCATGTTATGATTGTTAAAAGAACCTTATGCGTTAATGACAATTATTTTCTGTTGATTAATGAGTTATTGAGATTAAATGAACATCTTTCTTGATTGCTAACCTCTTATGATTTTGTGAAAACATGATTATAAGCCTAGTGTTGTGAACATAACCTAGGGTTAACATGAAAATAAGTTAGTTAATGTGTGAGGTATATATGATGACCAACCATATATAAGTTAATTGAACCAACAATTTTAATTAACTACTATTACAAGTCTTGCTTGATTCGAATTGAACACTAGTTGATTCATTAATTTAATCACTTGATCACTGCATGAATCGATTTGTTTGCTAAAGGATTAGTAATAGTGAACATGAACCTAATCACATTAGGAATCACTAATTGATGATATAGCCATGAAATCAACCATAGGAATAAGTGAATTAAATCTAAACAAGAGTCTCTTTAATATTGTTGAATCTAGTTGTCTTTTGTTCCTTTTTCTAGTCTTTAATTGTTCTTGCTAAGTGTTTAAGTAATTGCTTAAGTTTCTAGTCTTATAAAACTAGAGAAAAATCCCTTCTATAGTCATTATTTTAATTATATAATAGTAGTAGTAATTTTAATTGTTTATTGTTCCCTTTGTTCGATAACCTACTTACCTTCACTAAACTGTTAATCGATAGGTACACTGCCAACCGTCTGTTTATTTTTGTTTAAGTAAGTTAGGATTAAAACTAGTACATTCCACACATATCACCATATAACCAAATGAAAATAATTGTATGAAACATCATATAAATCAGAGTAATATCTCAAAAGCGGAATCCATATGGTGTGTGTAATGCAGTCATCACAAGCTCTTCCCCTTGGAACCAGAAGTACCTGAAACATAAACTAAAAACTATAAGCACAAGGCTTAGTGAGTTCCCCAAACTACCCCATACCATACATTATAAATCACATACTGGGCTCCCCTCGGCATCGAGCCCCACACGGTATATAGTTATGTTATTCTTAGGCCACGCCTGGCATTGGCTCCCGCCCACTATACACATACAACACGTACACACACACACACACACACACATATATATATATATATATATATATATATATATATAAACATATCACATAATTATGGTAACATATACAATGATCATAAAACAATAGCACGTGTTTCAGTCATCGGGCCTCGCCTGACATCGACCTCACCAGGTATACATAACAGCACGTAACACATGCAAGGGTCATGCAGACTCCTTGCATCCTAACACAAACAATAAGGGTTGGCATTGGCACCTTAGACTAGCTAAACCCAATGAGGAAACTCACCTTAACTGCTGAATCTCAAAGAAAATCATTTACTGTTGGTCCAACCAATCCTTGAGCTAATTAATACCAAAACAACACCCAATTAACATTTGGTTTCCAACCCATAACCATAAGTCCAACAATCCATACCACGGTAAAATTAGTTTTTGACATGCTAAAATAATTTTGGACAAAATAAATATTACATGGAGTTTGGGTTTATCAAAATTGGACATAAGATGTAACGAGTTATTGTATTTAAAAATAAAACCCGTTTTGTTTAAATCGTTAATAACAGTAACTTTTGAAATACTCCATTATAAGTTTAAAATGTTGATTTTTGTAACTTATACAAAATCGAACTATGAAATTAATAAAATTAAGTTTTATTAAAGATATAAAAGGTTCAAATGCATTCAAACTTAATACCAGTTATTAAAATTGAATTACGTCAAATTATATAAAAACTAGCTTTTTATTAAAAACCTTTAAAAGTGATCTTCTTTTGAAAATTGATACCATGGTTTATTATATGTGATGAGTTATTCATTAACTCTTTGATCGATTAGATCTTTGTAACAGGTATGCGATGAACGTAAAAACAGTAATCAAAACACAAGTATGGATCAAGATGTGTCGAATGATTAGATTACTCAATCGTCAGCAGAGCTCGACTAAGAACTTCCGCTGTAGAGGATTCTAGGGTTACAAAACAAGAACGATAAATTTGCTGAACAATAAATCTCTAATCGTTACTAATCGTCCTCTCGTTCAAGGATGCATGCAAGCATCTATTTATACTAAACCCTACAAAACTCACGGATGGACAGGCCCATACCGGAGATACATATTGGACTAGCTAACGAGCCCAATAGACGCAACACAAAATACGACCCAACAATCTCCCCCTTTGCGTCAAATTGGAGCGAGACTTCTTCTTCTTCTTGCTTGGGCCAGCAGCGGGAGCCTTCTTTACTGTATCGAATAGATGTGTGATAAGTCCAAGGATTGTTTGTCTGAACCGAATGTACCATTGAAACATATCATCAAAGTACTTTACATCATCCGCTGTGTTCTGCTTGCATCGATGGATGATCTCCAAAACGTGTTCCAAACAGGCAGTGGTGTAAAGATGCTTGTCTGCCAAGGAGAAAAGACATTTATGTCCTTCGTTCCTGGTAAACATGACAAAGTTTCTCTTTGGGTCAATCTTCCCCATCTGCATCATGTTGAGATCACTGGCAGAGCCAACAGGAGATATGGTGGGCTTCTTCTTGAATACGCTCGCAATCTCCTGATCCATCAAAGCAACTTCCATGATATAGCATACCAGCATCCTCTTAAAGTGGTCGATGATCGGACCATATTCAGCTTCGTTTGTAAGAAGGATGTTGTGCAAGATAATCCAATCATGGGGATTAAGGTTGGGAAGATCTGCAAGTGATATGGCATGTTCGGCCTTGGCAGATCCCCGTAGTACCTTGAACCGAACGTTGGTGAAGTTGCCTTCCCGGTATGGCTTCAGGACCCGAACATTGACGATTTTCTGAGCGCTCCAAGTCTGGTATTGGGGTTGAGCTACCCTCAGATAAAATTCGACTAAGTCCCGATCAACCTGTGGATGAGGATGGGGGAACTCAGCAATGTAGTCAAAGGCATGAAAAACAAACGCCTTTCGGGTCAGTGGCATATCGAACTGAGAGTCGACAGTGTTAGAACAATCTAAAGAGATCATAGGTTCTAGCCACAAGATACTTGGTGTTTCGATGGCTTCTTTAATCAGCTTCCCAAGAGTCTAAGGAGGAAAAAGAGTTTTCCTGCTCTCGAGAAGGTCGTGGGCTTCTTTCTGTCTTCTTTCGGCTTCTTCAGCCTCTCTAGCCACACAAGCATTAATGTCAGCCTCGTTATTTCGACTTTGCGACTTCAGAATGTCGGCAATCGTTTCTTTATCATCTTCATCACTATCCTCAGCAATGTTCTTGCCTTTGTCTTTCACACCGGAACCTGAGGCTTGGCCTACTGGAGGAGGTGGTTGAGACACTTGTTCTTTTTCTCCCCCTTGTTTCGGAATGGACACGAAATCAAGTAGCCCTTCAAGTTTGCTCAGTAGAGAAAGGGCAGGAGCAAGCTTCTCTGCAAGGGTACGTCGTACTGAATAATTGAGGATTGGGTCATGTGCTTCAAGGATGTTTGAGATAGCAGAGTGGACATCCGAAACACACGATTTACCCACTTCTCTTTCAGATCGAAGAGAGTCAATCTCCTATTGAGAGTTGGAGAGTTGAATACTTTTGACCTTCAGAGCGGTAGTTTTCCTTGCGAGAGCATCCATAGGGTGTTCTCGGCAGCTAAGTCTTCTTGAAGCTTGGAGAGACGTTCCTCAATGGTTGTTCTGAAAGCTGAGTTGTCGTCAGAAATAGATTGTCTAAGTGAAGCGAATGACTTCAGCTCAGAAGCGACTGAGATAGCCAGCTGTTTGACAATGGGTTCCAGCTTTGTAGTGGTGGCTTCATCGTTTTCCTGTAAAGATTTCAACAAGGAAGAAGCATCAGTGAATAGTTTATCGACTTTTTTGGTCGCTGCCTCACAAGCTTTGGTTGAGGCGTTTATAGCTGCAGTGGCGGAATCGATAGAAACTTGATGAGCTTTGGAGAAAGCCTCAACAATTTTCTGAATGGCAGCTTCAGATATGGAGGACTGAGCTATGGAAGACGAAGCGATGAGCGAATCGATTTTGTCATGGAGCTCCTTGAGATGCCTCTTTGTGACAGGAGCATCGTCATCGTCGTCACTTTGAACTTGAAACGGACTGTAATAAAGCGAATCAAAAGTCATATTCTCCCCACCAAGGAGTGGTTCTTCTTCCTCTGAAGCATGAGCCGGAGAAGATGGTGGTGGTGAAACAGGAGGCGCGGTAGTAGTAGTAGTTTTGGGTTGGGTGGTGTATTCGGTTGTTGGTGTGGGTTCGGGTGCTGAGGTGGATTTTGGTGCATCAGTATGAACCCCCGTATCAGATACGTTGGTTCTAACATCTGCAGTAGTGGTGGTTGTTGCTTCGGTAAAGATTGGTGGTGGTATTGGGATGGAAGTAGATGGTATTTGAGTGGTGGAGGTTATGGGGGGAATGGAAAATGGAATTGTAACTGGTGGAGAGGAAATTGGAGAAGTAGAGATGTGAATCTCTGGTGTAGGCGAACGTGGTGGAGTGTTACCACGTTGAGATCCATCAGAATCAGAACCCTCGTCCACAGATTCGCTTGAGGATGAAGCGATAATCAACTTTCGTCTCGGTTGGGTTTTTCTCCTCTTCTGTGGTGGAGACTGAGCAGCCTTAGTGGCTTTCCTTTTCTTGGGAGATGGCCTTTTGCTCCATTTGCCACCTGTTTTCCCTTATCAGCCTTCTTGCCTCTAGGAGCAGGCTTGTCAGCATCATGAATTGATTTCAGCATCTCTGGAGTAAGATCCCTCAGACCAGAACGTCGGAACTCCTTGTACGTTTGAATGATCCGGCAGTCAGCAGGAACATCACCATACATGGTTTCAGGGATAGACCCGTTGAAGGGAAATTTCGAAGCATCGAAGACATTGGAGCACCAACGCCAATGGGGACGTGGTACTTGTCCATCACCGATTTCGTGACAATAGTCTAGAACCAGGCATAAGAAATCTCTGAGTGTCGAGAGGTGGAAGAGAGACTCTAAATGAGTTGTTGCCATAGAACCGACCCGTAGTCCATATTGATGCCATTGTAGATCCCGTACATGATGGAGAGAAAAAAACGACTTGCCCCATCGGATCCAACACTTCGTTCAGATAAGCCCTTGAAAAGAATAGTGAACATCCCATTCCACTGAGGGGGAAGGCACGACTTTTTGAATTTCGTGACTGTAGTGAGCACCTCAGTGTACCCCATGTTGTAGAACATGTTGAACAGATGACCCATTGGAATGGTTTCAGCATTAACCCTCGAAGAATCAGGTTCAAACCCTAACATCGTACAAAACCTTTGCTTAGAAATCGACGCCTTGTGCTCAAAGACATCGAAGAAAATCCTGTCGACGACCTTGTCGTAGTGAGCTGTAGCAAAAATTTGTGACAGGAACTCCATTGGAACAGCTTCAGCCCTGGTAAGAGCAGGAGCGATTGGCGAGAACTTCAGGCATTCAATGATGGGAAACATGAAAGCGTCATATGCCTGAGGAGTAAGATCAATGATCAAACTCTGTTGGGGACGAATGGGCAAGATGTGAGAATTTGCGTGAACAGATGAAGAATCCGCCTTTGTTGAGATGAAAGTGGGAGAGATGATGAACAGTAGAGGTTTAGAGGATTTTCTTGCTCTCTGGGAATATAGGTGCAGTAAAGAGGTAAACGGTGGATCACATTGCCTTTTATACCATGGGTAAAGGAGAGAGAAAAATCTTTCCCAAATCTTCGATTGAAAAACGAAGGGTTTTTCAGAGGCGACTGACGCGTGACAGTTGGGTGTGCCGATGATCACGCAGGAGAGAGAGTGTCAGTCCCTAATCACACGCCTTCCCATCAGGCGCCATTTGGAGATGAAACGGTTCCTATTCGCACGCTTTTCCCTGTTGCGCCGTTTGAAATCAAATCGATTGGACTCCTGCCTGAGTCATCATTTCGTCATCTTATCCCTTTAGAGATTAATGGCATCTTTAAAGTAAAATTCCCACGTGGATCAATATTAACCACAACCTTTTATAATAGCCAATCCAATTAAAGTTCCTAAGAATTAATGAAACCAGAATTTGGAAAATCAAAAAGATTTTCGTGCTGAGTGTGTAAAAGAAAAAGAAATAAAACAACACTTTTGAGGGATTATGTGATGTCAATAAAGACACAAAACAATGGATCCCGGGCACGAATCTCTTCCTTCAAAGTCAAGAGAGACTTCAAAGTGTTTGTGTGGTTTCCCGTTGAATAACGATCAGACACTTATTAAGAAGTGTTGAAAGGCTTCTTTTAATTAGTCTTATGGGGTGGCTTTCGCTTCGATTCATAATTCCTGATCTTGATATAAGATAGAAATCGAACGAAGTACTTGTGAGACCAGTGTAGTCTGTTGAACAAGTAGGTTGGAGATAATTTAAGTAGCAAGTTAAACTAATATATGTGAAATCTCAAAAAATAATTAAAACTGGATCCCAAGGGAAGAAATGTTATTGGATTTAACAATTTCATAGGAATCACACAAAAGAAAAATAGAGATTTCATGTTGATTGTTCACCGTCAATGCATAGTAGGTATTGAATTTTGGGTTTCACTAAGCACGTAGTGACACGAAGCTAAGATCATGAACACAAAAATTGTGTAACCATAAACCTTAGTGGTAATGTCTGAGAGTCTCAAGGGTTACGTTTGTGAAGTGAATGTGATGGAGAAAAGTAATGTAGGTGGTGTAAAGAAACCAAAGTACCTCTGCTATAAAAATAAGGACTAAGCAGAAAACTCTTATCTCATGTGAGAAAAGAGTTAGGTAGCTCATGATTAGAATAAATATGAGAGCCTAATTGGGAAGACAAGGTTTGTTTGTACCAAGTCAGTAAGGCTTTTATTCAGAATCAGATGAGGCTTTGGTCACATACAACAGCATGCTTCTAGGGACACTTAGCTAGTGAAATAAGTTACCCACAATGAAATAAAAAATAAAAGCCAATATAAAAAAAATTAAAAAAAATATTTTTGGAGTTTTTGAATTTACGAAGGAAAAAAAATATTTTTGGAATTTTGGATCGAAATAAATAAGACATAAAAAAAATTTATACAACAAAAAAAATGTTGGAACCGAACCCGAGCGTTCGGTTTATTTCGGTTGAGAAAACTTTGGAACCGAACCCGAACGTTCGGTCTATTTCGGTTGCCAAAAAAATAAGATTGAAAAAGAAAAGAACTTTGACAATAAGATAAATGAATTAGGAAAAATAATACAAAAGATTTACAAGCAAAGAAACTACCTTTGAGTGATAGGCGAAGATCAGATGATACAACCGAACCCGAGCGTTCGGTCTATTTCGGTACACCAGAACTAGACCCGAACCCGAGCGTTCGGTCCATTTCGACATACAAGAGACCCGAACCCGAACGTTCGGTCTATTTCGCTTCTTACTTTTGATCTTGAGAGGTAATTTTTGGTACTGACTCCGATTCCATCATTCCTAGCCCTTGTAGAATTTTGTTGAAAGAAGCTTCAGGAAGAGCTTTGGTGAAGATGTCAGCAAGTTGATCAGTGGTTCGAACAAAATGAATTTCGACGTTCCCATCTTCCACATGATCCTTAATCAAGTGATACCTCAGTGCTATGTGCTTAGTCTTGGAGTGTTGCACTGGATTATGACAGATCCTAATTGCACTTTCAGAGTCGCAATATAGTGGGATCTTTTTCATAATGAGTCCATAGTCCCGAAGCTGGCTTTGGATCCAAATCACTTGAGATGTACAGGAGGCAGCTGCGATGTATTCTGCTTCAGCGGTAGACAGAGATACACAAGTTTGTTTCTTTGATTGCCAGCTAACCAACTTCCCGTCAAGGAATTGGCAGCCTCCAGTGGTGCTGTTCCTGTCTAGTCCACAACCTCCAAGGTCTGCATCTGAGTAGGCTTGAACGAAGAAACCTGAGTTGGATGGATACCATAAACCAAGAGAGGTAGTTCGTTTCAGATACCGGAGAATGTTCTTCACTGCAAGCATATGAGGTTCACGAGGATTCGCCTGAAATCTAGCACAGTAACAAACAGAAAACATTATATCAGGCCTGCTAGCAGTAAGGTACATTAGAGAACCGATCATCTGGCGATATAGCGTAATATCGACTGCTGGCTTATCCAAGGATGGAGTGAGCTTGGTGCCGAACACCATTGGAACTTTAACCTTTGAGTCTCCCATCATTCCGAATTTGGCAAGGAGAGTCTTGGTGTAGGCTTCCTGGTTAATAAAGATGCCTTCGGGTCCCTGTGTAATATTTAAGCCAAGGAAAAAGTTAATAGGACCCATTGAGCTCATTTCAAATTTAGTCTCCATCAGCTTTCTGAATTCAGCCGTTAAGCTAGGATTCGTTGAGCCGAAGATGATATCATCGACATAGATTTAAACAATCATAAGGTAGTTACCTTCCTTCTTACGAAAGAAGGTTGGGTCAACCGAACCTTGTTTGAATTTGGACATCTTCAAAAACTTAGTTAGCGTTTCATACCAGGCTCTAGGTGCTTGTTTCAGTCCGTATACCGCTTTGTCCAGAATATAGCAGTGATTGGGGTACTTTTCATTCACGAATCCCGGAGGTTGCTCCACGTACACCGTTTCTTCAAGTTCTCCATTTAGAAATGCGCACTTTATGTCCATTTGGTAGACCTCAAAGTTCTTGTGTGCAGCATAGGCAAGAAATATTCGAACAGATTCCAACCTAGCTACAGGAGCAAAAGTTTCTTCATAATCAATTCCTTCCTCCTGGTAGTATCCTTTCACAACTAGACGTGCTTTGTTTCTTATTACATTGCCTTCCTTGTCCATTTTATTTCTAAAGACCCATTTGAGACCAACAACCGAGGCATCTTGAGGAGTTGGAATGAGGCGCCAAACTTTATTTCTTTCGAACTCATTAAGTTCGTCTTGCATAGCTTGAACCCAATCAGAGTGATCAAGAGCAGTGTTTACTATCTTTGGTTCAACTTTTGAGACGAAAGAGTTAAACATACATAACTCTACTTTTGAAAATAAAGATGTTTGCTTTGCCTTCAGTTGAGATCGGGTCAGGACCTTTTCAGAGACATTACCCTTAACCTGTGAAACAGGATGATCTCTGGTCCATTTGACAAGAGGAGGATAATTTGGATCATAGGATGGATCCAATTCAGCATTCACCATTTCTTCTAATTCTGATTGACTATCATCGTCATAAAACATATCGGCATTCTCCCCCTCAACTGATGAGCTTTCAGGTGTATCTTGACTTTTCGGTGCTACAGGAGTTTCGGGTGCAATTGAGCTTTCGGGAGCTACAGTACCTTCGGGTGCAGCAGAGCTTTCGGGTGCAGCTGGAAAAGAGTTCTCCCCCTCAACTTGTGAGCTCGGCTGTTTTAAAGAAGATGGATCCTCCTCCTCAACTGAAGCACTGTGCAGTGGAGGTTCGTTTGGAATTGATTTTCCTTCACTCATTTGCTTGGCGGCATCTTCGACGAGTTGCTTCAGATGATCTACTTTGTTGTCTGTTGCATTGGCTTCCGAGAGAGTATCCTTCTCCGGTTCATCGAATAATTCTACAAACTGCTCAAACAAATTTGCAATCGAGGCTGTGACTTGGTCTGTTTGAGGGAAGATTTCTCCAACTGATTCTTCCATGGCCTTCAGCTTCTTGACATAGTTGTCATCGAAAGTCACATAATACGTTTCTTCAATCTTCCTCGAATGCTTGTTTAAAACCCTGGATGCTTTCGAAGTGAGAGAATATCCCAGAAATATCCCTTCATCGGCTTTTACGTCAAACTTGTTACGATGTTCTTTAGAATTGAAGATAAAGCATCGCGAGCCGAATATGTGGAAGAATTTGACGTTTGGCTTTCTGTTGTTGATGATCTCATAAGGAGTAAGAGTGAAACGCTTATTGAGATAGGACCTGTTCTGCGTAAAACAAGCTGCAGCAATAGCATCAGCCAAGAAATATAGAGGTAGAGAAGCGAAACTTAGCATGGTTCGGGCCGCCTCACACAAAGATCGGTTTTGTCTTTCGAAAATCCCGTTTTGTTGAGGGGTGTAGGGAGCTGAGAAGTTGTGATTGGTTCCTTTTTCTGCTAAAAAGTCTTCAAATTCTCTATTCTTGAACTCCAGCCCATTGTCGCTTCTGATGTTGCGAACGACTTTCCTCAACTGCACTTCAACCTGCTTGATAAACATCTTTAGCTTGAGAGTTGCCTCAGATTTGTGCTTCAGAAAGAACACCCATGTAAAACGTGAAAAGTCATCGACAATAACAAGAATATACTTGCTACCGCCAATGCTTTCGATAGAAGATGGACCACATAAGTCAATGTGAATTAACTCAAGTGGTTCAACGACTTTAGTGTTTATTATGGATGGGTGACTTTGACGACTCTGCTTCCCCATTTCACATGCAGCACACAAATGTTCTCGATCAAACTTGAGCAATGGAAGACCCCGAACATGACCTCCTGTGACAAGTTTGTTGATATCCTTGAAATTGAGATGAGAGAGCCTTTAGTGCCACAGCTAGCCTTCGTCAGAATGTGCTTTGGATAATAGACAGATAGCTGGATTTCCTTTGATAGGTTTGAGATTGAGAGGAAACATTTCGCCTTTGCGCTCTGATTTGAGAATCACTCTTTTTGTTTTCTTCTCTATTATTTCCGAACCCTCATCGTCAAATGAGACTTTAAGACCGGTACCTCCAACAAGTTGAGATACACTGATGAGGTTATGCTGTAGTCCTTCAACGTATGCAACTTTTCTAATCGTGAAGTCTCCATTTGTGATTATACCATAACCTTTTATTGTGCCATATGAGTTGTTCCCGAATTTGACATTCCCGCCGTTTGGAAGAGATCAAAATTCCCTCAGCTCTTCCTTCCTTCCTGTCATGTGACGTGAGCAGCCACTGTCAATATACCATTCTTCGTCGAACTGCTCGTCACTGATAACCTGCAAAAATCAAGCAGATTTAGGAACCCAAAGTTTCTTGGGTCCACGTGAGCCTTTCACAGGATAGGAATAGTAAGAGAAATGTCAACAAGATATGTTCTTTTTATTAAAGTTGTTTCATCTTTCTTCTTAATAGTGAAAACTTTAATTTTGTTACGATTTGTTACAGTCGGTTTGGATTCAGGTTCAGGCGTTTGGGCCTTGGAATGCTTTTGATCATTCTTGACTGAGGAAACCTTCGATTTTCCTTTCAAGTCTATTGAAGATTTTGGATTTTGAGTTTGAACAAAATTGGATTTAGAATGGGGTTGAGATGAATTAGAACAAGAGAATTTAGACTGAGAAGTTTTCTTGACTTGAGGTTCTAAGTGACCCTTTTTTTTTGGTCATTAGTGGGACCGAACCTTGAACCTTGGTAGCTTTTGCTCTCGGAACCGAACCTATGCTTTCGGTAGCTGGTGTTCTCTGAATCGAACCTTTCCCTTCGGTTGTTATTCCTTTCAGAATTGAACCTGTCCTTTTGGTTACTTTCTTGCGGTCTGACAACACTTCTCTCTGACTTTGAATTTTTGTCATGATAAGAGAAATGGGCGTTTTGAGATCACCAAAACTGTTTTCGCTTTGAGAGATTCTTTTTGTATCTCAGATTCCTTTGTTGCTTTTGATCCTTCACTTGCTTCGGCTGTCGGTGGATGTTGGCTTTTTGCTTTTGCTTCCTGTCAGCCGGTTCACTTTTAACAGATAATGTTTCACTTGAAGGAGTGACTTCTTCTACAGGAAATTCTTTTGCACCACTGGTACTTGGCACATCGAAGTTGTCAGGCTTGTTTAGTAGCTCTGGCACATATCTACCTTTGGTTTTCCAGGACGTTCGCTCTGACAGACCAACAGTTTCATCTGCATTATCTATAGGAGCAGACCAGAAAAACCCATCACAACCTTCTGCATTATCTTCGTTTACTATGGCGGTGAGTTCGGCTGTCTGATGTTCGGTTACTCCTGTGACCTTATACACCTGATTTGGTGTTGTTCTCACCTTTTGGTACACCACGACCTTTTCTTCAAGAATTGGGGACTTATTTTGGGATAAACGAGCAAACTCCACAGAATTTTCAGAAATAAGATTTTTGTGGTTTTCGGGTTCGTTCTTGACAAACTCAGAACAGTCAACTTCATCCTCTACAAAAATTACGCTCATATCATCATCCTCATTATGCTCAGACGCGTTTTCAACATCAATTTTATTTTCTGAGCTCAAGTTGGCATTCAATGAGTCAAATTTTTGTATGGTTTCGGTCCTTAGTTTCAGTTTATCATTTTCATCCAAAAGGTTTTTCAGCATGTCCTTATGGTCCTTGGACTTTATAAAAGATTCGATTTTGTCTGGACCATACATATAAGTCGGATTCACATCATCAGACGAAACTACACTTTCGCAATTATATGCTTCAACATCGATTTCATCCTCCTTAAATTCAAGGAAGGGCAAAATCATGCGATGAATTTTCTGCCCTATTTCACAGTTCAAATGAAGTTGAGTGATGTTAGCATAAAGACGTTTAGCAATCAAACAAAAGACATTTCTTTGTTTCAAAAGTTTTAAATTGTCTCTTTGCAAATAAATGTTTTCATCTTTGGATTTAATCAGCTCCGACTCCTTCAGCTCTATCCACATCCTCCGTTCCTCACTCTTGGAAGACACCCTGCTTATTTGGTCGGTTAGGTTAGAATTGGTGACCCGTGTTTGAGTTAAACTGCTATCTAGATTTGAGATTCTTGAATTTAAGCTTTTTAATTCTTTTTCATACGAATTTTGTGGGACTTTGAATGAAACAAAAACGGATTGTACCTTCTTGATCAATTCATCTAGCTCATTGATCTGCACACTGAGAGGTTTTGCTGTGAAGCATAGGTCCTCTCGCTCCTTGGAGTCTTCATTCCCACCATCCGTATTGTATCCCCTCATTTGAGATACATCTGTCACCATCAAACACTTCCCACTGCTTTCTTCACCTCTTGCAACGTATTCCTTTCCATGAGATGGCTTCCTGACCTCATCATCCTCTGAGTCGGTTGACCAGACCTGCACGCCACCGAACTCATCATTCGCTGCCGAACCCTACACAATTAAAGCATTCATTGAAGGGTTAGCAATAGCTTTCTTTCTCTTGACCTCTTCCAGCTTTTTCATCAATACGGCCTCTTCATCTTTTTCCTCATCCTTCTCTGCCATTTTCTTTAGAACACAGTCTTTGGCATAGTGGTTCTTTCCTCCACAGTAGTAGCAGTTCACACCTGAATCTCCTTCAACTTTCGCCTCTTTCTTTGGTTCCTCTGTCTTCGGTTCCTCTCTAACTTTTTCAGAACTGTAGCTTCCCTGCCAATTTCGGTTCTTATTGGTAGGGAACCTTTTCTTAATGAACCTCTTTGGATTCGACACCATCATTGCATAGTCTTCAGAAGTAAGATCATAGTCTTCTAAGTTGAGATCTTCATCTTCTACCACACTTTTGCTTTTGGACAAGAGGTCCAAGGACACTAAACTGGAGACCACATTTTTCTCTTGCAAAACAATCTTTTCTTGGGATTTCAAAATCCCTACCAGCTTTGCCAATGAATAAGATTTAAATTGCTCATGAGCTTTAACAGTGGACACAACCGCTCTCCACTCAGATCTATGGCCATTCAAGAAGGTAACCTTTTGTTCAATCAGCTTCCTTTCTATATCGTGTTTGATCATTTTACTAAGAAGATGATTGAAGCGATCGAACGTCTGAGTAACAGTTTCATTAGGATTCTGCTTAAATTCGCCAAACTCAGACAAAAGTAAGGTCTGAATGGAATGCTCCAGATCTTCATCTGTGGAATATAGCTCTCGCAGCCTATCCCATATTTCTTTAGCAGTGCTGCATGAACTCACTAGCCTGAATGTATTAGATTGAAGAGCGAATCGAATCAGTCTCAATGCTTTAATGTTGCATGGAAACTTTCTTTTTCGTCTTGAGCAACATCCTTTACGTCCTTTAACAGATCATTATACTCTTTCTGAGTTTTAATGATTTTTGACGTTGCTGAATGAGCAAATGGTCCAGATACTGTAACACCCCGTTCTTTAAGTGTTTAATTATGAGTCCCCGAGAATCAAGAGGAAGGTTAATTCTGGTCCTTTTTCGAGAAATGAGCTTCATCCGAGAAAGTTTTCGGGCTAGCGTATGTGTTAGAAGCATTTGGCTTCTCGTCACCCCGTATGAACGTAAAGTTATTTGGGAGCGGGTTTAGATTAGAGGAGTTGCGGTGTTTCAAGGATGATTATTGTTTAGGGTTCTTCGTGGAGTAAGTGGGAAAAGGTCCCATGCATGCATGGCATGCATGTTTGTAATTTGAAGATTGGCTGGGTACGCCCAGTGTAAGCTGGACGTACGCCCAGCGTAATAGAGAGAAAGATGGCGGGGTGGCCGAGTGAGTACGCCCAGCGTACTAGAGGTACTCTCAGAAACTCCAAATCCTAATTTAGGGTCAGCCACTATATAAGGAACATGTTGGTTCACCCTTAGCCTCCTTATGCTCATCCTTAACCTCAGAAAAACCCTAGATCTCGTGTTCTCTCCATTTTTTGGGTGTGCTTGACCTTGGAAAGCTCTTGTTGGCAAAAGAAAGGCTTGAAGGAGAAAAGAGAAGTTGTCAAAGAAGAAGAAGAACGTGCGGAGCTTGTAGATCTGAAGAGATACCATCCTTTGGAGCTTGTTTGAGGTATAAAGCTTCTTGCTTGACCTTCATATTGTGTAGATCTATGTATTTTGAAGCTTTGTCATCATTCGTGTCCCAAAAGTCCTCACCTTGTTGTATGTTTCGAATTAGTCAAGATTATCTGTCTTTTCAGACCTTTGGAGAGGTCTTGAGTGAGAAAAATGAGGTCCCAAGGGCTGTAGTTGTTCCATGTGTGAGATATATGGGTCTTAATGGATTAAGACCTTGGATTAAGAGCTTAAGGACGTCCTAAGTGATAAAGTTTGAGACTTTATGATTTCTAATCGTGTTTAGCCTATGGATCTAAAGTTTGGGCTTAAGAGCTTAACCCATTAAGATGTTAAAAGGACTTATTGGACCTAGCAGTTACGCCCCGCGTAGCGGGCCAAAGCCCCGATCCTCATTTGCGTTCATTGCAGTACGCCCATCGTACCAAGGAGGGTACGCCCAACGTACACTTCTTGTTGGACTTTTATTGTTGGGCTTTGAGTTTGGGCCGTTGGTGGGCAGTTCATTTTGGGCCAAGTCTGGGAATTTATGGATAGAGTATGTTGGGCCCAATTATTGTTATGGACATTGGATCTAGGCCCATTTGGTGAGGTGGGGCCAATTTGGTAAATTGGGCCAATGTTGGACTTTGTATGAGATTTGGACTTTGGTCTTGCTCCGATATGTGGAAATATGTTTGACCAATGCTTATTTTTGTTATGATGGTTAGTTCGGGATTTGCGGTGAGTTGGTGATTCGAGAGTCTGTTTCTTCAGTTCAGAGTTTCGGCAGTGCGAGGTGAGTTATCCTCACTATATCAACGGGGTCTAAGGCACCAAGGCCGACCCTTTATCGGATGGAAATCCGGATAGTTGTCTGTTGTTATGATATTGCGTGATATTGGCCGTAAGGCATTATGATGTGGGCCGGAAGGCATTATGCTATGGGCCGGAAGGCATGGTGATGTGGACCGGAAGGTCATGGCCTGGAAAGGCGTATGTGTGTAATTAGTATTTTGGCTGAGACGTAGGGTGATGTTATGCTAGTGATCGGCTAGGTCGGTATCCTGGTTAGGGTGATGATATGTTATGTGATCTGTTTGATCGATTTGCTGACTGTGAACTGTTATATGATTATATGTTATGTGCACCTGGTTGTTTGGACTGGAGTTTGACCCGATATGCATGGTTGTTCTATGTTCCGCTATGTTATGTATGCTATTTATGTTATGGGCCGGAAGGCAACATGTTATGGGCCGGAAGGCAAAATGTTATGGGCCGGAAGGCGATATGTTTGGGACCGGAAGGTTGTGGCCTGGAAGGGCGTATTTGTGGTTGGTATTTTGGGGGTATCTCACTAAGCTTTCGGGCTTACAGTTGTGGTTTAAATGTTTTTCAGGTTCTTTAGGAGACTGTGGTAAGGCGAAGGCGTGATCGTACCGCTCCTCATGTTTTTTGGTCGTGATGTGATTCTGGGAATACTCTGATAATAAATGTATTGGAAACCTTTTTGTAATAACATTATTAAAATGGGTTGTTTTTGAAAAGTTAAAATTGAGTTGAAATTTTTGGTCGTTACAGATACGATTGCTTCCCAAATAAGATATCCATTGTCTTCAGATCCGATGACATAATCTTCGAAGTGATGTGCCCAGACTTCGTAATCCTGGGTGTAAAGAATAGGAATCTTCGTCGTCGATCCAATGCTGTTAGAGATGTTGATGGGATTAGATTGTGACTCGTCCATGCTTGATCGTTTTTAACCTGTTTGAAAGATTAGACTTGTAATATTTAATATCAGGGCAAACAAATAAATGCTGAGTTACGTCAATAATGGAATGACGGCTCAATAAATATTAGTTAATGCGGAATAACCCTAATCGCAAACTCTTTCACAGAAAAGATATGTATGAATTACACAGCCTCCTGCTCTGATACCAATTGATGAGTTATTAATTAACTCTTTGATCGATTAGATCTTTGTAACAGGTATGCGATGAACGTAAAAACAGTAATCAAAACACAAGTATGAATCAAGATGTGTCGAATGATTAGATTACTCAATCCTCAGCAGAGATCGACTAAGAACTTCCGTTGTAGAGGATTCTAGGGTTACAAAACAAGAACGGTAAATTTGTTGAACAATAAATCTCTAATCGTTACTGATCGTCCTCTCGTTCTAGGATGCATACAAGCATCTATTTATACTAAACCCTACAAAACTCACGGATAGACAGGCCCATACCGGAGATACATATTGGACTAGCTAACGAGCCCAATAGACGCAACACAAAATACGACCCAACAATATGCATGTAATAAACATGATATCATATGTTTCTAAACTTGAATTATAAAACATATAAATACCCTTTTTACATTTGAAGAACACTCGCACGTCTCTTGTATGCACTAGCATGATATACGATACCTAACCACTTAGTGCTATCTTTTGATGGTCAAGGTGTATTCTCGATTTCTATAACCAACGTATAGGCCGATTACACAAGTTTTTCAAATTGGACGATTTGAATGGAAATCTTTTGTGCTAAAGGATACCTAAGTAATAGAGTTTTGAGGCATATATGGGATCAAACATGTCTAATGAAATTTTTTATTAGCGATCCCATAAATGTAGGAATTATTTAGTAAGATATAATTGATTGAACATCATTAGGCCCAAGAAATCTACTGAAGCCCACATAGATGGATCTTGTTTCTTTTGTGAAGAAACTGGACACTAGAAGAGGATTTACTCCTCTTATTCGGAAAGAATGTCTGGAAGAGACTAGTACTTCTTGTATCTACTATATAGAACTTATACTTTTCATATAGAAGTTTGGTACTTGGTACTTAAATGTTAATCTAATATTTGCAAATGGCTTGCAAATATTTACTGAAGAGTAACCAAGTTGAGCACAATCAAGTTAGAACTACACTATAGGAGTTTAGTTTACTATTTATGCTTAGAACATAAATAAGTTGTAATATGAAACAATATTTGTTTTGCAACAAAGTATGTTTTAATTTAGCATGTCTCAAGTTAAGTGTCAGTAATTTTATTCAAATGTTTAATCATTTACTTTATCGTTTTTCATAACGATAATATTCATATTCTGAAATGACTAACTTCTATTTATGAGACTAGATCTCTTAATAGAGTTGTGAAGTAAATATCAACATTTTTATAAATAAAATTAAGTTCTATATGCAAGCACTTTTTGACTTAAACTTGTTTTAAGTCAAACTCATCTTTGATATTGTTATCTTAATTATATAAATGGCATTCACATATTCCAAGTTTAAGAAATGGATCTTTGAAGGCAAATAATGTAGTTTATTTGATATATATAAACTTTATTTATAAGTAAAGGATTCCTAATGACATTTTCACTAAAGTGTGGAGAAAATGGTTAACAAACAATACATTTTGATGCACGATTTCCTTTCTAATAAATGTCTGAGATTAAGTGCAAGATACCAAGTCAACTTTAACAATTATAGTAGTGTTAATTATATTTTACGTGGTAAAATATAATTTTGAAATATTTTTTGAAGGTTTCAAAAGTTGAGATACAAACCAGTGAGAACCATCTAAGGCATTCATGATAATAAAGGATGAATTAAATCTTACTTGGTATGATTTACTTTCGAATTGTAGAAATATCTTCCTTTAATGTTTTATATGATAATACTTCAATCACTATTAATTCTATATTGAATACAAATACCAACTAATAAGTATATTAAACATTTTATCAGATTTAGTATGGAAGGGCTCCATCCTCATCTTACTTTATGTTTTGTGGATTTGAAGCTGATGTTGGAATAAAGCTTCTAAACCTAAAAATGTACTAAATACATATTTGTGTAATACTCTAAATGTGACTTAGATTATCATATGCAAACCCACCAAGAATAAGTTCTCTTATTCTTGTGAAAGCTAAGTTAGTAGAAAGAAAGCTTCTAATGGAAAAGTAAGTAGGAGGTACATGGAACTTGAAGCAACTCAAGAACCATAACCTTATGTAGTAATAGTTGGCACTAGTTTTAACAAGGATTGTTAAAATTGAATAATAGTTATTCATAAACACAAATTGTTCACATTAATGGTAGAATTCATCTATGACTTGAGAAATATGGAATCGCTGATTGATGCATGATATTTTGTTGATGCTTTCTTGGAAAATCCATACCAAGATGATATGTCAGATCTCGAATCTGAAAAATGACTTAGAGTCATGGACATGAGATGCAATCCATGTATGATAATCAAGAATGTGATTGATTATAATTAACCCTATAGCAAGGCTAGAAGGAGAAAATGATTCTTCTAGAAAGAATAAATTACATGGATAAGCATACACATTTAAAGCAAGACTAATAGTAAAAGGATATTCTCATACTCATGTCATCGACTATGGTCCTCATCATACGTCTGACATTAACTGTGATCAAACCTTTTTCAAAAGTAGCTATGATTAGATCAACAAGGATAGTATTTGCTATAAATTCATATTCTTAATATGAGATCTAGTAAATATATTTCAAGAAAGACCGCTTTTCTTAATAGACATCTACTAGAAGATATCTATATAGATTAGCCTCGGGGTTTTCTTAATCTAAGTTATCCTAACAAAATTTGTAGAGCTTGAGATCCACTTGTGGATATAAAGAAAACATCTCAATGTTACAATCAACATTTTATGTAAAACCATAAGGTATGTTTTTATATCAAAATGAATACAAAATATGTGTTTAATAAGAACTAGTGGGAGCATAGTGAAATTCATAATCTTGTACGAATGAGACATACTTAATCATTTGAAATCACATTCTGACTTAGTAGGTTCATTTACACCTTGACTCAGAAGAGTGTTCCAAAAATGAACTACTTAGGAAGGAGAAGATACACTCTTGGAATGTAAAATCTATAAGGGATAGATAAAATGAATGCTAAAAGTGTCATGTCCTTATATATATATATATATATATATATATATATATATATATATATATATATATATATATATATATATATATATATATATATATTGGCAATATCTTGAAAGGGAACAAGACACAAGATTCTTTTGACGAATAGTTGGCATTGTCATATGGCACCATTTTGAGCTCGCCTCAAAATTACATAGCACATAGCTTTGAACTAAATGAAATTATTTATATTATATTTGCTTGGAAAACGAATTCATCTTTTACGTCATATTATGCATAGGACATGGTATTTGATCATGTTGTAAGCATGTCATAGAATACTAATTGAATACATGGTTAAGTCACTGGATGACTAAGAAAACATTCTAAGTGTACTTTAGAAGAAATAAGATAATGTATATGAGACAATAACTTTAGAAATGATCTTTATGAAAGAGCTACATAAGATGTTAATTTTTAAGGATATATAAATAACTATGAATTATAATTCGATTTTGTCTTCATTATGGAATGAAGAGTAAGTTTTGTTGGAATGAGTTCCAAGAAAAACATAATGACATAATCTACTACAAAATAAGAATACGCTACTTTAGAAGTAGAATTCAAATATGATAGGATGAATGCGATCATTGAAAATTATGTTGATTTCTACCATTTGAGGATCACATAAAAATCTTTGTGACTTTGAGAGTATACTTAATCAAGCTAAGAGACTCTACATCACGAAAGAACACCAATCATATTCTTCAAGATATTTAACTATACATAGAGTAAAGTTAAGTCTAGAGATGATATTTTTCATAGAACACAAATTAAATTTTGAGAGATCCATTGATAAACTCATTCATTTGATCTTAGTATGATTGGCAACACTTCAGCTATAATACTTTATTATTCTAGAAATGGGTTTTTGATTTGAATTTAGTATTTGGATATTGGAAGATATAACAAAAACTATTAGAAAAATGTTATGATATATTGAGATATAGTTATCACATTAATACTTGGTGTGTTCTATATTAACACGCTTAATCCATGAATAATGTTATTATTCTAAAGGTTCATAGTCAGTTATAATTGTGGGAGAAATTATCAAGTAAGACTAATATGAATTGGATTGGTTGATTCTCACTAGATGAAAGTAGACAAGTGGTTGTTACCAAGTTTCAATGGTACCTGTTAGAGAACTAGTATTCAACTGACCCGCATCAAGATCATCTCATGGATCGTTATCGTGAATGATACTAGATTAGAAGGTACTATAGTTGTATCCTTAACACCTGAGATACATAGTGGGACTTAAGTGCAAGGAGTACTATGCTTTGTAAAGGTCAAATGGTTTTCCTTAACCGGGCAATTATAAAAGCCATTATAGGTATTGTGTGAACTATGCAAGAGGCTTATGTAGTCAATATGGGATTTGTTCCTCTTATGTGTTGAGAGTTAGACATCTAAGCTGCCTTACAAAAACTTAAACAACTAATGAGATTGATCGCGATCCGAATCTCATGTTCAACAAGATGTCTATAGCAAGGCGATAACTGATGAAGTTACCTTATACACCAATTGTAGCTTTGAGCTTTTTGGGAATTGGGCGTTAATAGAAAGGCACAAACAATCGTATGGTCTTAGGGGAAGTGAAATGTTGCTAGACGTTCACCATTGTCTATATTAGTCTAATATGAGTCTTGCACAAGTAGGAGATTGAAAGGCCTAGCATCCTCAAGAGTCATATTAAAGTAATATTATTAAACAACATATGATACTAATGGGTTAAACTAACAACAACTTGATACAATTGATTATTTATTAGAAATTGATTTTAGTAAATATTCAATAAAACTCTTATAATTAAATTGGAAATTATTTGTTTCATGGAAATAATAAATTCCATTAGCAAGTAACTTAATATACATCATATAGTATGATTTATAAATCATGTACAAACTTTTGGACTAGTTGAATCCTTTTGTATTTTTTCCTAAAAGACTTTATATTTTATAAAAGAGTTTATAAAAGTTTGACTTTCTTTCTTCTTCTTTATGCAATTTTCGAGATATGCATAACAAGAAGAAGTGTATGACTTGTCTAATCATGCTTTAACAGCATGGGAGACATGCTTATGACATTAGGGACAAGTTTCCTTAAAGTAGTAAGGACTAATGGTTAATAACTTCACTTTATGCATATAAATAAGAGAGATTGCACTTGGATTATTTTCTAATTCATTCCTTGATGAAAAATTCAAATCCTCTCTTCCTTATCCCTTTCTCTCTAGTTTTGGTTAGAAAACTTGAAGAACACTTGCATCTTCAGGCACTCTTTAAGTTCATACTGGTTATGAACTTAAAGCTTAAGGGTTTAAGAGTTTTGGACTAGCATCTTTATCAAGTTGAGTCATTATTGGTGTCTCAAAGGTTCCACATTCTTCATCATCTTCCAAGCCTCCCAAGAGGACCCAAAGAACTACAAAGGTTGTTATTTCATCACATCTTCTTTGGTTGGTGTATTAGTTTTTCTATAACTTGCAAGAAGATCCTTTGTGGGTATAAAATATTTATGTTATTTCAAAATTTAAATTATTCTGTTGCCACATTTTTAAAGTTTATGAAATTATTTTTGAGCTAAAACCCAATATTCTCTCCATCTCCAGTCAGTCTCCCTCTCCCTAGCTTGGTTTATCATACCCTTTAGCGTCTTGCAGTTGGATCAACTCGCAAATTGCAGAATGTCGCTACTCAGCATCTCATGGTGTCCGGCCTTCTTCATCTCCTTATCCGTCACATAATACAGAACCAAAAGCATCATCTCCCTAAGCATCATGGATCTCAGCCATCGTCTCCATAGTCTAGTGGATATCCTAAAACTCTCATGCCAACTGATGCACCTCAATCATCGGTGCAAACTCAGCTCAGAACCTGGTCGAGAAATCATCCCATGACATCACATCAACAACATGATCACCCACTGCACATCCTAACTCATCCCACCTATCTCGTGCCCTATCTTTCAAAAGGCAGGAAGCTTGTCTGACCTTGTCCCCTTCGGGACAATGACTCATGCGAAAGGCGTGAGCAAGATCTACTAACCACCACCGACTCGCTATGGGGTCATTCTCCTCATGATAGTCTGGATCTCCACATGCCCGAAACTCCCTAAATGTCAAAGAATGTGATCCCACTGGTACCCACATCTCATAATGAAACGAGCTCAACCTCTCATACAAAACCTCCAGAATACGCTTCTTGACTGAGCTGAAGATCACAGAATTCTGATCAAGAATGCAACGAGTAATCGAAGACAAGAGGAGCTCCCTAGTCTACTCATCAACCTACCCAGCTACAGATGCTGATCCTGAACCCTCCCTAGCACCAAAACTGCCAACAGATCTGCCTCTCAATTTCACCATACTGAAAATAGACCATATAAACCATCAGAATACTCATCGATATATATATATATATATATATATATATATATATATATATATATATATATATATATATATATATCGAGGAAACACAACCCCACAATTCCCCTAGTTTCATCGCAACTCTCTTTGAATCGAGTACGTGCCTATACTACATTTCACTTCTAACCATACTTACCACAAGAATTTCCTTGATTCATCCAAGCTACTTCATATCCATACAACTTCCCTCATAGATAAGGCCCCCAACAATAAATGTCATTATAGGTTTCCTAGGGAAAACTCCATACCACTCTCAACCATCATTTGTAGAAGGAAATCTAGCTAGCTGCCTGTAACTAGCCCAAAAAAACAATTACATATCACTAAAACCAAATAACTCTTCGAATGAGAGGTCTAGCACTAAAATGGTTGGACTCAAACAAGAGCTGTGCAATAGAGTTAAAACCTAATCTTCTAAAATTATTTAGTTCCCATAATATGTAATTTAGCATATTCGTTTACTAGTTATCTAAAGCTAGTTAGAACTCCTAAAAGCACAAAGCAAGCAACATTCGGGCATTAACTGACTAGAACCAACCATAACCTATTCATGCCATCCTATCACCGACTGATTACCACTAGCATGCAAGTCTACAAGCTCATACAATAGGAATACAAAGGCCTCTCTCATAGCATTCTATCATGCAAAATCTGAGCAGATCCATCGCCCTAACTACCATATGATTCATAGATTTACAGATCAAATCATAACGAACAACATGTATGGGTAATTTGGGAAAACTTACTTGAGCTCGGCTGATTACATGCACTACACCCTTTCTTCTTTTAGAAAAATCCTTTTCTTAAAAATATATTTGTTTTCGAAAAAAATTACCAAATCCTCAGTTGGTGTAACACTCTAAAAATTTCAACCAGTTTAAACTTTTCAAAAACAACCCAGTCTAATTAAGTTATTACAAAAAGGTTTTCAATACAATTATTTATCAGAGTCTTCCCAGAACCATATCATAAAACATAATCATAAGGAGCGGTACGATCACGCCTTGGCCTTGCCACCGTCTCCTGAATTACCTGGAACATTTAAACCACAACTGTTAGCCCGAAAGCATAGTGAGATACCCCCAAAATACCAACCACATAAACCATACACATAACATGCCATATCATAGCAGAACACAAAACAGCCATGCACTTCGGGTCTACTGTGTGACTGGTCTTCCGTATTGGGCCTTCAGTCCACCTGGTCCACCCTCCGAGTCTTGCCATATACATCGAGTCTACAATGTGATTGGTCCGCCTGCACCGGGCCTTCAATCCACCCCACCCACTCTCTGAGTCTACACTATGACTGGTCCGCCCGCACCGGGCCTTCAGTCGGCCTGGTCCACTCTCCGAGCCTCGGCACGTCTGGTCCACCCTCTTGGGGCCTACAGCCTATCCGGATCGCTCGTTGGGCCTTCGGGGTAACCGGTCCGCCCTGGGTATGTTGGCGTACAACACAAAGCAGGACCCGCCTCAACCCAACCCCAGTCCAACAACCATGTGCACATAAACATTCAATCATATAATAATTCTCATACAATCAAACCGATCTGGCAGATCACATAACATAACATCATCCTAACCAGGATACCGACCTAACCGGTCACTAGCATAGCATCATCATATATACCAGGATACCAACCTCAACTAGGTCTCTAACATATACCATCCTAACTACCAGGATGCAAACATACCAAGCAATAACATAGCAATGATACCCGGATTACAATCTGATAAAGGGCCGACCTTGGTGCCGTAGACCCTGTCGATATAGTGAGGATAACTCACCTCGCAACTGCCGATTGAAGAGATAAGATCACGCTGCTCCAACCTCTGACACGAACTTCACCACTGATCAATCACCAAAACACAGAACTCAATAAATACCAAAATACCCCTGGAAGACAACTGGTTAACACAAGACTATCTCTACTCGCCGAGTCACCCCACTACTCTAGATCTGAGGTAGCAACCTTAGATCCAACCTCCAAACTCAAGATAGCACTAGATATACTCCCAAAAATCCCACAAATGATAGATCTAGATGGATAACAGCTCAAACAATGAATCATTACCTCAAGAGAAGACTCCAATAGAAGAATAAGCCAAAACCTTGTAAAGCCCCTTGATCCAAGCCTCTTAATCATCAAAGATCCCTTCAACAAACCTCCTTCAAGATCCAAATGCTCTCTAATTCTCTCACAAACGAATATTAGGGTTTCTGGACTTCAAGGGAGAGTAAAGTGGCTTGGGAGAGATTATTATGTTCTTTATATAGGGCTCAACCCATGGGATTAGGGTTTTCTCCACATATCACCAACTCGCTGAGTCCAGCCACCGACTCGCAGCGTTGGCCACTTAACATGCGACCAGAATCGCGACCCTACTCGCCGAGTCTACCCACAGACTCGCCGAGTTGACCATTCACATTTCACTTTGAACCCTGAACATGCACTCCTGAACTTGGGATGTTACAGTTTGAGTTCAGACACACCCGAGAGTGTGCCCGAATTCCTCAAATCAAGGCTTTAATACCAACTTGTAATGTCCCAAAATATGTCCAAAATTTCATTTTCAATTTAAATAAAACAATATTCAAAAAACAATATCCATAAACCTAAATGAAAATATGTGTATCAAACATCATATCAATTACACTAATATTTGAAAATCGGAATCCATATGATTTGTGTGATGCAGTCATTCGAAGCTCTTCCCCTTGGAACCAGAAATACCTGAAACATAACTGAAAACCTTAAGCACAAAGCTTAGTGAGTTCCCTAAACTACCCCACACCATACATAATAAATCACATAATGGGCCCCCGCCCTACATCGAGCCCCACTTGGTATACAAAACTGTTATTCTTAATACCTTCATGACATAGGGCCCCGCCCATTATACACATACAACACACACACATACACACACACACACACACACATATATATATATATATGTATATATATATATCACATAATTATTCTAACGCATACAATGATGATAAACACAATAGCACATGTTTCAGTCATCGGACCTCGCCCGACATCGAACCCCACCCGTTATACATAATAGCACATGACACATGCAAGGGTTACGTGGACTCCTAGCATCCTAACATAAACAATAAGGGCTGGAATTGGTGCCTTACACCAACTAAACCCAATAAGGAAACTGACCACTACTACTGAATCTCAATAAAATCCCTGGCTACTGGTCCAAGGAATCCCCAAGCTAATCAATACCAAAACAACACCCAATTAACACTTGGGTTCCAATCCATAACCATAATTCCATCAATCCATATTTAGGGTAAAAAGACCATTTTACCCCTCACCTTGTTTGGCCCAAGCACTACTAGATAAACAGTCTTTTACGACGCTCATTGCGCGTCGTAAAGGGCTCAAACGACCCGCAAATGTGCGTCAAGGAAGGCCCTGTCATAAAGAGAGACGACGCGCATTTACGACGCTCATTTACGACGCGCAATTACGACGCGCGTTTACGACACGCAATGCATATCAAGAAAGGTCCTATCATAAAGGAAGACAACATGCATTCGCGTGTCATAACCTTACAACGCGCGGGTTAATGACACACAATGCGTATCAAGAATGCCCCTGTCAAGAAAGGCCATGTCATAAATGAAGATGACACACATTTTTGCGTATCGTAAATTTAAATGTTTAAAAATAAATAAATTTATATATTTATTAATATTTAAATTAAATTTTCATTTAATTTCTCATCATATAAATAAAATACCATATACAAAAAATACAATCCATTGCATAATATAAAATAAAATTTCATACTCAAAAAATAAAATAAATTGCACAAATTATAATGTCATACAAAGAATCATTCAAATGTTAAACAAAAATAATACATTGCTAACATGGGTTATACATTCCTATAAAACTAACAAATAATCATACAACTCTGTTTCTTACCAGAAACATTTCATGTTATTTGTTTCTGCCAACGCCTTGGTACAAAACCGTTGACAAAATCAGGACTTGTAACTGCAGAAACAGGGGACCCATTGGCCTCACCGTTTTGCTTTTTGGCATTTGGGCCTATGCCATTTTTACTCATTACTTCAACAACCTTGAAAGGTGTAATGATAAATGTATCCTATTTATATGCAGACAAGCATGCTAGTATATGAACCTGTTCTACTGCTTCCGGAAGGAGTGAGGTCCGCTGAGGGGACTGAGCCTAGCTGTAATAGGGTTGTTGTGAACCATGTTGACCTTTCACTTGAAAGTCTTAATTGTTTTTCGGACTCAGAAAGAAGTTTTAATGCATGCTTTAATCTTTCAATTCCTGCTTCTGTCACTGAAGAATTATGCAATCATCCATAGTTTCAGTTTATAGTAATCAAAATATAATAATAAAGAAAAAAGTTGAGAAGAACTTACAGCTTCTACCATCAAACAATGATTCAGCACTAGCTTCAATTACTTGATATGTTCCAGCAATAATGTCCATAATAAGTGTAGCCATTTGAGACATGAGGACCATAGGGTAAACTCCCAATTCCATCAGTTCTCTAGGTCTTTTCACAGTTTCAGTTGTGTTTGATGACATTGCTAACTCCAGAAGTTCCAATAAATTCTCATTAGAGACAACTCCTACCTACAATCAACTCCAAAAGAATTAGTAAAAAGTTTGAATAAAAATTTACATGGATCAAGAAACCAGTATATTAGATACTTACAAGTTCATTTCCAGCCTCTAAAGCGTCTGCATCTTTTTCATTACTTTGATTTACATCATCACCCTGTGCATTTTCTTCCATCACTATATCACCATGTGTTGTATTAAAGGGGCTTGTCAATTGATCACCCCCAAGTTTTACAAACTCGTTTATCTGCATAAATTTAATAAAAAATTGCAGGAATTCTCAAAAAAATCTCATTACAATGTGCAACTAAATTTAAAAAAAGGAAAAAAAAAAAGACTTACCCATGTGATTGCAGTTCAACGGGTGAATTCATCAGGGGAAGATGCTCTTTGTACAAGTATTTCTACCATGTGACCGTAATCTACAGACTTCATCAGTACCACTCCTAAAGTCAGAAATTTACAAATAAATGACAAAATTTGCTACTTAAAAATATGAGGTTTAATCGAATTACAATTTATATAGTTTTTAGTATAATCTTATTTGGTTTTTAAAAAAATATCATTATGTTTACTTTTAATTTGTAAATAAAAGTTCATTAATTATAACTATATAACATAAAGAGTAGAGTCAAAACAATATGTTGTATTTTACATACAATATGAAAATTCATTACATGTCAACTAAACATGATCATGGAATGTAATGTAATGACTGATTCCATTACCTTGTTCATTAGCTACAAAGTCTTACCAGAGAGTTCTTCATCTCCAGAAGAAATCTGATAGTGCCAAGTCAGCTTGTTGCCGGATTTCATGGCTGGAATCACTTAACATATTAAATAAACCTGAGATCTCCACATGTGACATGTCAGATGAATCCAAAAATGTTGTGCGAAAAAAAGACATGCAAATTGACGGGAATACCCTTTAACTGTGAAGTGAGATCATTTACCATCAAGAAAATCAGGAAGAAAACCAAGTATGTCTATGTCTGGAACACTGTCCAACACAGTGATCCATCCAACCAAAAATTGGCGAACATAAGGATTCAATACATTCATATGCTCTTTCAACAAAGATATAAATTCTTCAATGCTGATAAAAGATAAAAATTATTCAGGATCCCAAGTTCAATACATTTTACAGTAGTAAACCTATCAAATTTATACAAAAAACTGAAAGATGATCACCTGAATTAGTCAAACTCTGCCATAATGTTCTGTTTTCAACAATAACAACAACTGTGATTCAGCATTAGAACAAATATAACAAATAAAAAGATGTGTCATTTACTTACCTTAACGAGTTTATCTAACATACGAGCTGCACTTTGTACATTGGGATTTGAGTCTGCTGAAAGCTTACATAAAACATCAAATATCTTATTGAAGAACACAATGAAGTCTCCTCTCATAACCTGCAAAAGGCATAAAGTAAGCCCTAAATGTATTGTTTACATTTTATACACCATCTGATGAACTCACAACTAATTCTCACCTATTCGATGTTGTATAAAGCTTCACAAGCATAATAACGAACTCTGCTATCTTTATCGGAGAAAGAGTTTATAATATTTTACTTTTGTTTAGGAATAGATCATCGAAAATTGCTCCAACTTTATTTTGTTTTCTCAATCTAATTTATGTGGAGACTAACCATCTCAAATAGGTTTAAGGTATTAACAGAGAGCACTCTGCAGGTACCATATGTAGTGGTGCTTTGTGCTTGCTAAGGTGGAAGGAAACCACAGCCAAGGCCGTGGTTACCATACCAGCTGACAAAAACAATTATTGTTAATTCTTCCAAAAATAAATAAACACATAGACATATATATTATTATCCATACAATAAATATATATATGAACTGTATTTGGACAATGGTGTCTTTTAATAGATATGGGGTCTTCTCCTGTAGCCATGACTGGGAATTTTCATGCGTAAATCCCTGTGAAAAGGGGGGCACAACTGACAATTCACTCACCATGATAAATAATATCGGCAATAAAGAAATGAAGAAAATTATGAGAGATGTAGAGTAGGTTTAAGATAGGACAACTTTGTAGAGTACCCAAAACATCTCTCTCTTCTCTTCTCTTTCCTTTTTCTCTCTCTCTCTCTCTCTCTCTCTCATACACACAAACATGCATATTCATATATGGAAGGTGAATCATGGTGTCAATGGTTCAAATTTTGCTTTTTGGTGGAGAGAAGAACCTGATGCCTCTTTTTGGTGGTACAATTTGCTAGCAGGTGGATTGTAATGGAAGAAGAGGCAAGAGAAAATCATCATTCGTCAAATATATATCCAATGGCCGAGGACCCACATATTTATGTTCTTCTTTCTCAAATCACATTAACTTTTCAAAATCAGCTTCTATATCTACGTGAGAAATAAATCGGGCTGAAGTCATCAATTAGGGTTTGAAGCACTTATAAGAATAATTCACACATTTTATCAGCCTAACCTTATCATTAATCACTCTACAAAGATGAAATAGGCAGAGATTAGTCTAAATTAACATGAAAAAGGGTAGGGAAACAAATACAAGTGCCAAGTAGAAAATATGAAGTACTAACTAGACCATAATCACTAAACTTCAAATAATACCGATTTTATAAATATTTAAGAATGGAAGAATGTTAATCCTCTGTACAAGAAGTATATATGTAGAAGTAGAATAGAAAAGAAAAAGAAGAGGTGAGGAGAGGAGATGACCTAAAATCAGAATCTACAATTGAAAAAACATGACGATCTAGCTCGCCAAATGCTACTCCTTTGTAGCATTGCATCATTGTGAAGTCATTGAAATAAAAGAAAATAAATATACCTAAGAGAAGTCGTGGGAGCTAGAACCAACGTAAGTGCACATACACATCTTTTATGAAAAAACCCTAAGTCGGTGTCTTAGTCAATAACTTGTACCAAAAAAACCCTAAATCACTATGAGAGAGGAGTGAGGCCTGAATCGCTTTCATTGAGATGGGATATCTTGAAGCGGAGATGTATAGCAGTCCGATAAGGTGGGGATACTTTACTCATGCGGCACAATCGGACGAATCAAAGGTGTCGAGATAACCTACACCAAGTCGATTGAAGTTCCTTCCTTGAACCTTGTAGTTACCGTCAAAAAACACACAAAAGTATTGGGCTAACAATATACGTATAGTTGCTGGTCGCCATTTTGTGATCTTTAGGAATGAACGCGAGTTTTTAAGAAAAAAATTGTAGTATGGTTATATGAGTTGTTGAGGTGTATAGCAGGTATCGTGATTAGGGTTTGCATAGAGAAGGGAAGAAGAGAATGAAGGGATATCTGAAGCGGGGTATTTAAAAATTTTAGAATTTTAAGAGAATTTCATTTCCCACTTTTAAGAAACGCGCCTTTTGAGAAAAACATAAAGCGACACTGATAGAGGACGCACATTTTAGATAAAGTGCCCTCTGTGTTTTTAATTTTTTTACATTAGACATTAATTTAAGGGCGCACAATAATACGTGACATAAATCCTTAAATTTTTTGATGAGATGACACTTTTTTAATGTCACTCTCTTTTGCGTAACATTAATCAATGAGCGTCGTGGTTTGCGCGTCGTAAAAGGGTCTTTTTCTTGTAGTGAAGGCTAAGGCCCTAACACAAAATCTAGAAGGTCCAAAACCAATTAATCAACCAAGGCCCACCTATGGCCCAACTCTCCAAATTCGGACCAAACCTTTTCATGGGCCTTACCCTAAAGCCCAAAAACTTTTCCTAGCCAAAAATACTTGTACTCAGATGGCCCAACAAGAATCCAGGCATCCAAGCCCATTAAAATGGTCCAAACTTGAAGCCCAAAATGCTAAGCCCAACAAACTGAGTATGTGGGGACTACTTAGCTGTACTTTAAGCGTACTTGCTAAATGGATTATACGATGTGTGTACTGACTTGTACACCTAGTGTACTCACCCGAAAAGCCAAATTCTACATTAAGCACTTAATGCTAAAGACCAGAAGCCCCAACCACATATCCAAGTCCTAATAAGTGTATATAACCATTAAGTCACTTACTTGTTGACTTTTCATGCCCCACAAACACCTAACATCAAAATATAACACCCTAATTTAATTAAATGGATATCAAATTATGCATTGATGGATCTAAACCCTAAAGCTGACAACTTTATGAATCTAGAATCTCAGAAACACCAAGAGTGGCAATTTATAGCTCCTGTAGTGGTATCTGAGCACTAGATCACATCCTTGGGGATAAAAAGGGACCAAAACTCATATATAATATATATATAAAAGAGAAATGAAACATTCCATAACTTTATGCATCAAACAGGCTTGAAGTAAAGCAACTAGTCAAAATCCACTAACTTTTCCTTGATCCACCACCTTGCACCATGCTTCTACTTGTTGAATATGGACTTAAGCACACCAAAATGGACACAATGAGCTCAAAACACAAGGAAAGACGTAGGATTTCGAATATGAGGCTAAAGGGTCAAAGGAGGCTGAGAAATAAGGGCTTCATAAGCCATAAGGATGAATAGATAGTGTCTATTCTCGAAAATTTGGGTTTTCATTAAGCACACGTATGCCCCGTATACGTGTCTGGAACCCCGTCTAACCCTTGCATGAGTATGCTAAGCGTACCATGTGGTACGCCTCGCATACTCACAATGCAGCTTGTACACCAAGTGTACCAAGTTGTACGCCTAACGTACAACATAAGGACCAAAACGTAAATATCAAAAATGCAAGGCCAAATTTCACATACCAGGATTCCAAATGTTACATTTTTTAAAACATACATATATACACGATTAGGTCCCGATTAATCTCCGATTAATCCATAGGTGCTACTCGACCGATTAGAGGGCGCCTAGCGATTAATCTCTTCATACACAATGACTGAAACAATAGAACCCGATGAGATTTAACACTTTAAAGAAGTTATATCTCAACATAAACTATTTGAGATATGATTAGTGTTGTATTTATCATATTAACCTATTTTGCTATGATATTAGTGGTTTTTACAAACTTTTATATGATATTAGTAATGGGTTTTGAGCATTCTAACACTTCCTAAGTGTACATGCAACCCTAATAAACCTTGGATCTATGTTTGTCTAAGATTCACGAAAAGTTGATTTCCAAGGTTCATGATCCTATCTAGCATACATGGGGAACATTTTAACTTAAATGAAAGATAGAATAACATACCTTGTCGTTGATTTTGATTCCATGAAACCTTGTGAGCCTAGCAACCCAAGTGTGATGCCTCAAATGCTTCACACAACACCAAATGCTATGGAGTAAACTTGGAGAGAAAGTATAACACTCAAAAATCGGCTCTAGCCTTAAAGTATGCATGTGAAACCGATTTTGGGAGAAACATGAGCTTTAAATAGTGTGTTGCATTAGGGTTACACCATGTAAACCCTAATGTAACATGACTCTTCATTTACATGATCCATGGGTCAACTCCATGGAGCATCCTATGGGTTGAACCCAACTTGATAATCCATGGAGCCTCTTAGCTCACTATATAAGTTATGGATGATTTACATAATCAACATATATATATTTAATTAGTTACCATCTGATCACTTAATTAATTCTAAATTAATTCTTGATCAAACTAATTAAATAATATTATTAATATATTAGAACTTATAATATCTTAATAAACCATAAGTGTTATTTCTCTCATTTTAGTTTATCCAAATGCATGGTGCCATTCAACTCAAATGGACCATGCCGGGTCAGGTCAAGTACATACCATAAATCGTTACGGACTTAGACACTTTATACAAAAGTCTCCCGCTTGGATAAGTCTAATAACTATAACTACAAGTATGACTTCAGGAACCGATCGGCAATCGTAGCCCTTTCAAGGTCTCTCGGAATTTAGAAGATGATGATATGCCATTTAAGATAAGTGATCATATAATCCTCTGTTCTAGATATCAGTCGGACAAATACATTGAACAATGTCTTGCTTATTGTCAAGCAGCTTGTTTCCCGATTTCTGATTTGTTTGACAAAGAACTTAATTGTGTTGGATTAATGTCTAAGTCCATAACTATATTTGGTAAGACTTGACCCGACCCGGCATGGTCCATTTGGGTTGCATACCATCATGCACTTGGATGAGAGAAATAAGACACTTATGGTTATTAATATATTATAAGTTCTAGTATATTAATAATAAGAATAATAAGATTATTTAATTAGTATTGATCAAGAATTAATCTAGGATTAATTAAGTGATCAAAAGAAGACTAATTAAATATATGGGTTGATTGTGTAAATCATCCATACTTGTATAGTGGGCTAATGCTCCATGGATAATCAAGTTGGGCTAAAACCCATAGGATGGTCCATGGATGCTCCATGGTGTATTTGTACCCATGGATCCAAGGAAATGGAAAGTCATGACAATTAGGGTTTACCCTAATTGTAACACTATATAAAGATCTTATTCTTGACAAAATTGGCGACTAGTATTATTCTAGAGAGGGCTAGCCGATTTTGATAAGTGTAGAATTCTCTCAAGTCATTCCAAGTGGTTTGATGATTGTGATTCCATTTGAGGTGTCACACTTGGGGCACTAGGCACTCAAGCTTCATGAAGACTTTCTACATCAAAGAGGTATGTATTCTATCTTGCTATAGTTATTGTTTTGTATGCTAGATTAGGATAATACCTTGGAAGTTCTTATTTGCATGTATAATAGAGAAAACATAGATCCAAGGTATTTAGGGTTGCATGTACACTTAGGAGTGTTAGAATGCTCAAAACCCAACAGTGGTATCAGAGCCTAGGCTTGTTTTCTTGTTATACTTGCAAAAGAAGCTGGAAAATCGAGTTTTGATGCTGTCTGCCCAGCAGACTCGCCGAGTCCATGAATGGACTCGCCGAGTCCAAGGCAAAATGCATCCAACTCGCCGAGTTGGTTCGTGCACTCGACGAGTTGGACCCCCAGACAGCATAAACTCGACTGTTTTGGCTAGAAATGGACTAGGAACATTACCCTAAGTTGTTTTTGAACTTATAAACTTGTTTTTGATGTGGTAATGTTCATGCTAATCCATTTTCAAAGATAATTGTCAATAGATTCATGTTTTGTATTAGTTTAAGGTTTAGACTAATTACATGAAAAAGTTTGATTTGATTATCTTGTTCTTATGAGTTGCTTAGATTAATAGAAATGTTGAGTGAAATAGTTGTTTTCAATCCATTTTAATCTAAGAGTTGAGTATAAAATGTGTTTGTGTAACTTGTCCTCAAGTTACATGAAGAGTCACATTAAAGACTCATAAAATTCATAAGAGTTGGCAATGGTTACAAAATGAAGAGTCTTGTGTCATTGAATGTTTTTTTTTATGACTCCATAACTTGGCCTCAAGTTATGGAAGTTCAAGAGTCACTTCATTAAAAGGAAAATATGTAACCATAATTAAATCCATAAGTTATAAAATAAAGGAAAAGTTAGTTCTTTTATTAGTTTAAAGTCTTCCATAACTTGTCCTCAAGTTATGGAACTTGAAGAGTTTTTGGATTAAAACTACTTTAAACACATAAGTTATGGAATTAATTAGTTTTGAATAGTTTCAAAACTTGCCCTCAAGTTTTGGAATTTGAAAAGTTTTCAAGTATGAATACTTTAATTCCAAGTTAGCCCTTAGAATTTTAAAAGTTAAAATTCAACCCTTATACTTTATAATATTATAAGTTAATAATATATATATGTATAAGAGTAAAGTCAGTCTTACCGCTAGTACGCCTCATTCACGAAGCCGGTCTATAAGGTGGGTATAAGGTTGTTGCCTATAAAATGGCAACTTAATGGGTGTCCACTCTCACCCACCGCTTGCTTGACTGGTGGAGGGTCGTTAGCCGAACGGGTTTGACAGGACTAGAATTCTCCCTTCATTAAAAGTATTAATGAAAAATACTAAGTAACTAAACTCTTAATAATACCCAATCTTAGTTACTTAGGAAAAATGTGAATAAGGTGCTAATCCATGAAATTACACTTTGCACTTTGTTTAAGTCGTTAGTGGAGCGTGTGTGGTTAACCGGCACACTAACTTGGACTTAACAAGGTAGGTAAAGGGTGACTTAATATTTATCATAGTATCGATGGAGCGTGTGTGGTTAACCGGCACATCGATTGAGGGGTAATTTATTAAGGGTACCAAGTGATTTGCATGGTTACTTCACACCTTGTTTTGTGATCCTCGGCATCCCAGTCACAAAACCTGAAGGGCACACTCGAGATTGAAACATGCCATTGAATAGTTCAATGAATCTCAAAGATCTAGGAGTTTCAAAACCAATTAAAACCTAATAATACATTTCGTTTATCTTGGTGGAAATTGGTGAATCGTCATTCACCTACCTTCAAATATTTTATAGCTTGGATTATGGCATACCTCTTCTAAGTTATAAAATAGTTTGTTGGGTCCTAGCCTTAATATTTCATATTGGGTGTCATATTAAGGACTTAAGATCAACTATCTTGAATATCTCCCAAAAGATGTCTGGTTTAGACATTTATGATCTTCCCAAATCTCTTGAAACAAGCTTTCCTAATGAAGATGATGTCCCATGGATATCATACTTCTTCACCTCTTCAAATTATTCTCCTAAACCCACAAGTTCTTGAAAAGTTTAAGGTCACTCAGGCCCTATTGGCAAGGCAAGGTCTAGGTGTGATCACATCTTGGAGATGTAGTCACATGTTGACAAGCCGGGAGAGTTGGGTGTCAAAGTCTTGAGAAAGTTGGTGGTTCAATCACTTTCTAAGTCACATAGTGAGTTCTTTTGGAACACCTATGAAACCGACTATGACAAGACCCTTAATGATCTTATCTATTTGCTAAGATCAACTTCCTAAAACTTTATGGACATTAACAATGATGACATTGGACATCTAGTAAAGCATTCTCTCCCCGATGGAAAGGGATCGGCCATAGTCAACTCGGTTGACCAAATGGTAAAGAGAAAAACTAAGTCTGTGATAGTCCTATGTACCATTATCAAAGGGTCCATATGTTTGTATTGCCAAAGAAAGGGGCATTGGTTGCGAAGCTGCCAAATTTACCTAAGGATGTTAAAGTCAATTAGTTTGACTCTACTTCAGGTAAATTCCACTATCTAACTCTGTTAAGTTTCTATTCTGAGATTCTTGATACATGATGTGACTGGGTCACATGGTGATGTGTTAAGAATGAAAGAAAAGTGAAGAAACTTAAAGAAAGAATATGCTGAATCTGATCGCATAGATGGATTTCTATCGCATAGTTTGGAAAAATCGGATTCTTGAGCTACTTCTTAGGAGTTATGATATATTGCTTAGGAATAGATAACAACAAGTTTTCATGTGCTTATGGATTGTAAGGATAAGTTTTTTCCGCAAAGTTTTAAAATAAAAGAAAAATTTTTGATTTTATTTATTTTAAAAATATCCTTACAATGGCATTTGAGGAAAAATTGTTGCTTATATGATTCCATTAAGAGCAAGAGTGGAAATATGAAATTGATTCTTTCATTTGTGGTAATGTCTAAATTTACCAAATAAGGAAAGATTCTCATCACCCAAGTTTCAATTGGACCGGAACTTGGAATCATGCAAGTTGTATAGCATGATGAATGAGAACTTTCAAGTTTTGGAAAATTAAGACTAATTACTTGTTCACATGGATGTGTGAGTCAAGCAATGGACTAAGGGATCGAGTACATAGTCTTGTGCCCTGATTTAGTCCACCACAAAAGTTTGATAAGACTATTCGTCATGATTTACTTAAGTTCAGTAAATATGATTATACTTACAAGCTTAAGTGTAACTCTGATACATTGGAAAATGGTTTCAATGTATGACAGAGCGAATAAGAAGAATCAATTTAGGCAGAAGGATAAAAGTTTCTCAAATCTGAAAAGATGGGAGAGTACTTTAGTATCAGCTTTTGTGATCATCTTAATGATTAAGAAACCATATCACAATTAGTTCTCTAAGGAAATCTTAGTGCATTCTTATGACTAAGAAGAGGGATCTTGAATTGTTGAAATGGTTAAGTCAAGAAGATGAGTCATACCTCGTTCCAATACAAGTCTTAGAGTCATACTCCAAGATTGTAATTTGAGTGACATGTCTTAAAGAAGGTTTAAAACACTTGTCAAATGTAAGAGTAAAAGTTTTCTACTCTTGTACATTTGAAATTGGTAAGTTGTGATGTTTTGGATAAAACAAAGACCAACTTAGGCCAATTGTGTGAAGTTTTTGTCTTGATTAGAATCCACACTATATCTTGGATATTTGACAAGGGAGTCTTATATGTCAAGAGGACAGTGGGAGTCTTAAAGGTCTTGAAAGTCTCAAGAACTAATCAAGAATAGAACCTGAAGTTCTTCACTAGCACACGACTTGAGGTTTATAACCTATCGTGTCGACATATTCTGTGTCCATTCCAGTTGAAGTTGGCTTTGCATATGAGTTCTTAGAGTTCTCAATGTGTTGCATAACAACTTGGAAGCAATGGCAGGCCCTTGAGCTGCCAAGTGGCAAGAAGTTAAGATTGAGTTCAATCCATATGGTTTTGGATTTGTCATTATCTTTGTCTAGTGACTATGATTTTGACAATTCACATGGATAAGAACACATACACCATTAAATCTAAGTGTCATAAGGTTTCTCTCCGATTCATGAAAATGATGGTGAGGAAACACTTTCACTAAGTAGATTTTATCTAGATAGCAATTGTGATATTTGCATTCTCAAAGTCGTTAGTGGAGCGCGTGTGGTTAACCGGCACACTAACATGGACTTGTGAGAAGTGGCAAAAAGGTCTAAACATTATGATTACGGCATCCCTCTTCATAATTGTTTAGATACACAAGTGTCCTATCTAAGGGAAGGTGTATGATTTTGATAAAGTCTTATCAAAACAATCTAGTATCAGAAATCTGAACTTTGGTAAGAAAGTCAGCTGATTTCTGAGTACATGTCAAAGTTAGTGGGAGCATAAGTGTTATGCTAATAATCATCATGTTAGTGGGAGCATGATAATTATGTTAAGTATTGCAAGCTAGCAATGTTAATTATAGAAAACAAAAGTTTCAATTGGGAAAAAGTTGTTTTGCTATAATTAAGGGAGAGGAAATTATACTTCGTCTCAAATCTATAAGCTTAGATCTTGAGGTTATAAGCTTAGATCTTGAGGTTTTAATCATTTAGTCAAGGATATATATATGAATTTCATGTTAGAATGGCTCAACATAAGGAAATTCTGTATATGGGTCCATTATTTGCGTTCTAAAATTCGATTATGATTACGGCATCCCTTTTCATAATCTGAATTATGAGAACTTGGCAAATTGAAATGGAAATATTATAGCAAAAGACTGGTTTAGTCTTTATGTAAGACATCATGAATCTTGTCCCATATGCTTCGGATATAGGATCGATTACATGTGCTATAATCATCCGTTCTAAAATTTTCCAAATGCCTGGGGCATTAAGAAGGGAAAAGGTTTAGAACTGGATATGACTAAAAGGATTAAACAATTGTCGAGGACAATCTAAGGTTTACCAAAGATTGGTTGCTCAAGGACAGTTGGAAGTATAGTGATAATTCTGGAAGGACCATATTGACATAATCTGTAAGGAGGCAACTCTTGTTCAGAAGTGATAGTCAAAATGGAATCTGGAAATGTTTCAAAGTTAGAATTTTCAATCTGTGTAAGATTAAGGAAACTTAATGCAAGAAGAATATTTCCAAGGAGTTGATCTCCTTTGGAATGCTCTGTAATGTTTGTTGTCAAGTCTTTATGACTTTGTGCATAATCATTACAAGAGGATCAATGCATATAAGTTTAGAATCTAACAGATTTCAGTAAATGGCATGAATTTGGAATTCTTGCATTTGCAGTAAGGATTTGGGAGTGTGAAAAGAGAATCATTGAAGTTATGTTCAATTGATCTAGTTCATAAAGTAAAGATCATAGACAAACATAGTATTCATACTTGGTGTATGGCATGACTAGTGTTTAGAAAAACATAGTGTACATGCTTGGAGCATGGGACAACTATTGTTTTAAATTCAAGATTAAAGTTGATAGCTGAAACAGTATACAATGAATAATGTGTAATCATATGGTAATAAATAAAAGGTATTTTATTTATATTCATAAGTTCTGAGACCATATTGGATTCAATTATTGTTGTGTTTCACTTTGCATGTTTTGACTTCCCGAATAAACTGGGTTATTCTTCTGGAATGACTAAGTTATTCAAACCATCCACAGTCGGTCATATTTTGGAAGTAGATATGAATTAAGACTGTCATGGGTTGGCTTGTAGAGGTCTAAGCTGTTGGACAAGGCTACAACACTCATGAGTGCTCATAAGTTCTGAGTATTGGATTCAACCCGCGCTCATTGGAATCACTTCATGGATTTTATCACGAGTGATCATGAGACGATAATATCTTATATTCTTCAAACCTAGAGATATGAGTTGTTACTATGAGTTGATAGTACATTGATAGCACGAAAACGCATTTGGTAACTCTGTGCTATAAAACGTGCCTTTGTGTATGATTCAACAAGTAGTAGAGCAAGCCATATGAGTCGAAGTTTATCCATTCCTTTTACCTTCGGGATAAAAGTGATATCTGTGGGCCCCTCGATGATTTGATGATGACAAATGGAAGTGCTCGGCCGGGCCAGGACTGATTTGATTTGTTTAATTAGTCAGTCGTCATAAATCGGAAATCGGGAAACAACAAATGGACAGAGAGAATGATTATAATCCATGTCTCAGTCCATATGATATCTAGAATGGAGGAATATATGATCCCTTATCTAATGGACAAGTCACTGACAAAGGTCAGAGTTCATCGACAAGGTCAGAGTTCGACAGAAGCTTTTGAGAGCTACGATTGCCGGTCGGTTCTTGAAGTCATTCGCAATAATAGTTTTAGACTTATCCAAGTGGGAGACTGTTGGATTAATGTCTAAGTCCATAACTATATTTGGTAAGACTTGACCCGACCCGGCATGGTCCATTTGGGTTGCATACCATCATGCACTTGGATGAGAGAAATAAGACACTTATGGTTATTAATATATTATAAGTTCTAGTATATTAATAATAAGAATAATAAGATTATTTAATTAGTATTGATCAAGAATTAATCTAGGATTAATTAAGTGATCAAAAGAAGACTAATTAAATATATGGGTTGATTGTGTAAATCATCCATACTTGTATAGTGGGCTAATGCTCCATGGATAATCAAGTTGGGCTAAAACCCATAGGATGGTCCATGGATGCTCCATGGTGTATTTGTACCCATGGATCCAAGGAAATGGAAAGTCATGACAATTAGGGTTTACCCTAATTGTAACACTATATAAAGATCTTATTCTTGACAAAATTGGCGACTAGTATTATTCTAGAGAGGGCTAGCCGATTTTGATAAGTGTAGAATTCTCTCAAGTCATTCCAAGTGGTTTGATGATTGTGATTCCATTTGAGGTGTCACACTTGGGGCACTAGGCACTCAAGCTTCATGAAGACTTTCTACATCAAAGAGGTATGTATTCTATCTTGCTATAGTTATTGTTTTGTATGCTAGATTAGGATAATACCTTGGAAGTTCTTATTTGCATGTATAATAGAGAAAACATAGATCCAAGGTATTTAGGGTTGCATGTACACTTAGGAGTGTTAGAATGCTCAAAACCCAACAAATTGAACACATCAACTTAGTTCTGACCTGGCCATGTACATAGGTAAAAAAAAAATCATCAAGGGGCCCAGATATCAACTTCTAATCCAAGAATGAACAAATAATCTTTGACTCATATGTTTGCTCTACTACTTGTTCAACTAACTTCATGACAATCTTAATTCATATCTACTTCCAACATATGATCGACTGTGGAAAATTTGAATAATATGTAAAGCAAAACATAATATTTTGGAAGTCAAAACATGCAAAAGAAATTATAGTAAACAATTGATAGAATATAGCAACACTTTACTCATAAGTAAACACAACTTTTATTTATCATCAAATGTCAATTACACTTTACAAATTTCCAAAATTATCTAACTACTAAAATTAATATCATCCTTTAGCCCTATGCTCCGAGCATGCTGAAGATGCTTAACCCGACTCAGTCCCTTCGTGAGGTGATCTGCTGGGTTCTCATATGATGATACCCTCTTTTCCACGAGGATTCCTTCTTCTACGCGACGTCTGAGAAAGTGATATTTTCTGTCAATGTGTCTAGATCACCCGTGATCCCTTGGTTCCTTGGCCAAGGCAACAACACTTTCACTATTACAAAAAATTTTCATAGGCTCCTTTATAGCTAGTACAACTCCAAGGTCTCCAATGAAGTTCTTCAGCCATATTGCCTCCTTTGCTGCCTCGCTCGCTGCTATATACTCTGATTCACAAGTGGAATCAGCTACTGTCTCCTGCTTGGAACTCTTCCAAGTGATTGCTCCTCCATTTAGGATAAAGACCCAGCCCGACTGAGAGCTGATATTATTCCTATCAGTCTGGAAGCCAGCATCACTATACCCTACAACTCTCAAGTCATCACTCCCACCGAGGGTAAGGACCCAGTCCTAGACCTCTGTAGGTACTTTAGGATATTCTTTACCGCAGTCCAGTGTGCCTTGCCAGGTTTCCCCTGATACATGCTAAGCATGCTCAAAGCAAACGCTACATCAAATCGAGTACAGGTCATAGCGTACATGATCGATCCTACAGCTTAAGCATAAGGTATTCGAATCATTTCTACTATCTCAGCCTCAGTACTCGGGCTTTGAGTCTTACTCCATCTGGCGTTACACTGAATAGGTAACTCTCCTTTCTTGGAGTCCTGCATGCTAAATCTCTTCAGCACCTTATCCAAGTAGGTACTCTGACTAAGTCCAATTAGTCTTTTACTCCAGTCTCTCAAGATCCTTATCCCTAGAATATAGGCAACTTCTCCTAGCTCATTCTTAGAGAAACACTTCCCAAGCCAGGACTTAACTTCCTGCAGAGTTGGGATGTCATTTTCTATGAGTAGTATGTCATCCACATACAATACCAAAAAGCTAACTATACTCCCACTAGCCTTGACATATACACAAGATTCATCTTCACTCCTAGAAAAGCCAAACTCTTTGACTTTCTCATCAAAGCAAAGATTCCATCTGCGAGGTGCTTGCTTTAATCCATAAATGGATTTTTCATGCTTACACACTCTATTAGGGTGTAACACCCGAATTCCCAGGTATATTAATTATTCCTTTTATTTTTGGAGTTTCAGAGGGGACTAGGCGAGTTGGTGTTTAGACTCGCCGAGTATGGTCGCGGATTAGTATCCGGGTTCACAGCCGGACTCGCCGAGTATGAAACCCTAATTTCCTGGGTTTGGGACCTATTTAAAGGCCCTTAGGGCCGTCATTTGCGGCTACGAAACCCTAGAGAGAAACCCTAAGAGATCTAGAGCGTTTTTGAGGAAGGAGAGGCCATTCTTGATCTATTTGTTGGAGTATTTGCAAGAAAGAGGTGACCAAGGCAAGAGGAGGCTAAAGGAGGTTCGATTTTGGTGACTTCAGAGTTAATAGAATTCATATTGAGGTATTTATTCGGACCTTCTTCTGTTTTGGTGTTGATTCATAGAGTTAGGGTTTTCTAACCCCTTTAGAGGACGGATAAGTGGAGCAATTGGTTCCTTCTCGAGTCTATGCTTTGGATCTGGACCCAAAGAGGTCCAGAGGCCATAACCGTTGGAGCTTTATGAGTTATTTTTGGAGCCATGAGCTTAGAATGCCATTTTTGGGGCTAAATCACCATGTTAGACCATTTAGATGTTAAATGAGTGTCAAGGTCTGAACTTTACGTGATTATCATGCTTTGGAAGGTCAGATCTATGGATTAAAGGAACAGATCTGACCTTAGGAGGTCTATGGAGTTTGTGAATGGCATGAACTCGCCGAGTCCGAAGATCAGACTCGGTGAGTAGGGTGAAGGTTTCGCGTAAATCACTCAGTGAGTAGACTTGCCGAGTTGGGGAAATAACTCGGTGAGTCAGGGAGAGTTAGGGGACTGAAGTTCAAGGCGGAACTCGCCGAGTTGTTCTTGAGACTCGGCGAGTTGAGTCGGGATGGCCCCACGATTCATGTCAGGTGTGACCCGTCGAATAAGGGGAGGGACTCGACGTGCCAAGAGGGACTAAGAGAGTCAGTAGACACGTGTAGACTCGTCGAGTCGCCCAAGTGCACTCGACCAGTCAGGTCAAAGTTTGACCGTTGACTTTTGTTGACTTTTAGGGTTTGGTCAACAATGTGGCCTTTGAGCTGATAAAGGGGTAAAATGGTCTTTCACCTGTAGAGGGTCGAGTCTAGTCTTGAGAGTTATATCTATAAGAATATTTACTTTGTGTGATTGGGCAGAGGCTAGATCATATTTCTACCAAGTCAGAGATATACCCAGACATCTGAGGTGAGTCTTCTCACTATACTTTACCTAGTGTGGTAACAGAGTTATGTGACAGAGTATTCTAGAGTTATATGCCAGTTTATTTGTATGATATTATGTGTTGTGATTTATTGTGATATGTGATATGCATGATTCAGAGTTTACAGAGTTAGGACCAATGGGTCCACAGAGTTATGGGACCAAGAGGGTCCCATAGAGATATTCGACCAGAGGGTCAACAGAGTTACAACCTTGAGTGGCTGATATGTGTTTATGTGGTATTTTTGGGAACTCACTAAGCATTTATGCTTACAGTGTTACGTGTGGTGTTTCAGGTACCAGTGAAGATCACGGGAAGGCGCCGACATGACCTGTACACACGCACACTGGAGTTCATATGTTTTGATCTTGGGGGTTTTGTATTGAGATAGTGATGATACAATATTTTAAAATGTGGATGTAAATGAAAATACATGGTTTTTAAAATGCGAAAAAAATTGTTTGAATTTTTTTAGTGTTACAAGTTGGTATCAGAGCCTTGGTTTGAGGGATTCAGATGCATCTTCGGGCGTATCTGAACTCAAACTGAGGATTTGAGAAGAATTTTGGTAATAAAGTAATTTTTTTTTGAAAAGAGTAAAAGAGTTTTGAGATAAACAGAGCAGAGCCGTGTGTACGATCAGCCAGCGCCCGAACGATGATTTCCCAAAATACCCTTTCAATAAGTGCTATCAGATATGTTATGTTATGCTATATGACGAATTATGATATACATGCTACAGTAGACTAGGTATTCTTATTAGGACTAGAGTGGCCTGATATATGATGTCTTAGTCTAGGGGCTTTTTGTTGGATTAGATGTCTAAGCCTATAACTATTATTGGTATGTACTTGACCCGAGAGTAGCATGGTCCATTTGGGTTGCATATCATCAGGACAATTTGTTACGATGGACTTTTGAGAGAAGGTTATTTATGGTTTATTAATATATTATAAGTTATAATATTTTAATATGAAATCATATGTTTTAATTAGTATCGATCAAGAATTAATTTGGAATTAATTTAGTGATCAAAAGAGAGTAATTAAATCTATGGGGACTAATTATGATAATTAGTTATATTGATTTGTGTTGGGCTTATGATCCATGTTGGAACAAGTTTATGTATGGATACATAAAAAGTTGGGCCACATGAACCATGGAACATAAAACCCATGGGTATGGATTATGGGTTATACCCATGACCCTTGGAATCCTACATATAAATAGGTTACTCCATAGGCAAAATCTCCACTTCTTTTCTTAGAGAAATATGGAGGTGTTTTGGTGCATGGAATTCTCCCTCAAGAGCCACCATTGTCCTAGGTGTGTTGTGATTCCATTCGAGGCATTTTATACTATTGGTGCTAAGCTCTTAAGGCCAAATACATCAAGACTTCAAGCCACATAAAAGGTATGTTTCCCTAACTAGTATATTATATGGCTTATGTCAAATGCATGCTAGTTATAGGTTTAATGCCTTGGAAACCATTTGCATGTATAATTAGTGAAAACATAGATCCAAGGTATTTAGGGTTGTATGTGCACCATAGGATGTTGTATTATACCAAAACCCAACAGTGGTATCAAAGCCATGGGTTGTTTTCTACTATATTTGATGCAAATGTATTTTTTTTCAAGTTGATGGAAAAAGAAAAAAAAAACATGAAGTTTGTCAAATTTTATGATAATTACCTGATTTTATGAAAAACTAATTATTTGTAAAATTTGAGTCACTTTACTACAAGAGTTGAATTAGGTCAATTTATTAAAAGATAGAATGATATGATTATTTTATTTGTTTTAAAAATTTGATCTAAGTGGTTTTAAGGAGTTACAAATATTGTCATAAAATTTTGGAACTCAAAAGTTTTTTTAAAGTTATGATCTTAAGAGTTTTGAAACTTCCAAAAGTTGTGGATGCGAAATGTCTCATTTATTAACTCTTTAGGTTATGAAGTCCAAGAGTATTCAAAGGATAATTGTCAATGTTTCAAGATTTGTATTAGTTTATATGATTATCTAATTTCTTGAAAATTGTTGATGTGAATTATCTTTACTTATGAGTTTAATCTAGATCATAGAAAAATTATTTGATTATTGTGTTAATTGGAATATTTGATCTTAATGGTTTTTATGAACTCCATCACTTGTCCTCAAGTTATGGAAAGTGAAGATTTTTTCTTTTTAAAGTGTCATTAAGTCTCATAGGTTATGAAAATAGAAGAGTCTCTATTTTTAATGTCATCATTATATGATTTAATGTCTTCCATAACTTGTCCTCAAGTTATGGAACTTGTATTTTTTTTTTCATTAAACCTTAATTAAACTCATAAGTTATGATCAAGCCAAGAGTTTTGAAAGGTTTCAAAACTTGTCCTCATGTTTTGGAATTTGTAAAGTTACCCCCCATGTATACTTTAATTCCAAACTAAACCTTAGAATTTTAAAAGTTAAAATTCAACCCTTATACTTTAAAATATTATAAGTTAATAATATTTATATATATGTATAAGAGTAAAGTCAGTCTTACCGTTAGTAGGCCTCATTCACGAAGCCGGTCTATAAGGGGGGTATAAGGTTACTGCCTATAAAATGGCGGTTTAATGGGTGTTCACTCTCACCCACCGCTTCCTTGACCGGTGGAGGGTCTTTAGCCGAACGGGTATGACAAGGACTCTAATTCTCCCTTCATTAAAAGTATTAATGATAAATCCTAAGTAACGAAACCTTTTATAAATACCCAATCTTAGTTACTTAGGAAAATGTGAATAAGGTGCTAATCCATGAAATTACACTTTGCACTTTGTTTAAGTCGGTTAGTGGAACGTGTGTGGTTAACCAGCACACTAACTCGTATTTAACAAGGTAGGCAAAGGGTAACTTAATGTTTATCATAGTATCGACGGAGCGTGTGTGGTTAATCGGCACATCGATTGAGGGGTAAACACTTAAGGGTACCAAGTAATTTGCATGGTTACTTCACACCTTGTTTTGTGATCATCGGCATCCGAGTCACAAAACCTGAAGGGCACACACGAGATTGAAACATGACATTGAAGAGTTCCATGAATCTCAAAAGATCTAGGAGTTTCAAATCCAATTAAAACCTAATAAATTATTTTGTTTTTCATGGTGGAAATTGGTGAATCGTCATTCACCTACCTTCAAATATTCTATAGCTTGGATTACGGCATCCCTCTTCCAAGTTATAAAATAGTTTGTTGGGTCTTAGCCATAATATTTCATATTGGGTGTTATATTAAGGACTTTAAATCAACTATCTTGAATATCTCTCAAAAGATGTCTAGTTCAGACATCTATGATCTTCCCAAATATCTTGGAACTTTACTTCCTCCACCTCCTCCAATTATTCTCCCTAACCCACAAGTTCAAGGTCACTCAAGCCCTATTGGCAAGGCAAGGTCTAGGTGTGATCACATCTTGGAGATGAAGTCACATACTGACAAGCCAGGAGAGTTCGGTGTCAAAGTCTTAAGAAAGTTAGTGGTTCAATCACTTTCTAGGTCACATAGTGAGTTCCTTGGGATTCCTATGAAACAGACAATGACAAGACCCTTAATGATCTTATCTATTTGCTTGGTGCTGCTAAATCAGAAATGATTTAGTGTACTAGTAAATCAAATTTGATTAGGAGATCAACTTCCCAAAACTTTATGGACAGGGACAATAGTGACACAGGAAATCCAGAAAAGCATTCTCTTCCCAATGGAAAGGGATCGGTCATAGTCAAATCGGTTGACCAAATGGTAAAGAGAAAGGCTAAGTCTGAGATAGTCCCATGTACTATTACCTAAGGGTCCATATGGTCCTATTGCCAAAAGGAAAGGGCATTGGTTGCGAAGCTGTCAATTTTACCTGAAAGATCATAAGGCTAGTAAAGTCAATAAGTTTGACTCTATTTCAGGTAAGCTCCACTATCTAACTCGGTTATGTTTCCATTCCGATATTCTTATTACAAGATGTGATTGGGTCACATGTTGATGTTTAAGAATCAAAGGAAAAAGTGAAGGAAACTTAAAGAAAGAGTATGTTGAATCTGATCACGAAGATGGATTTCTATCGCTTGATTGAAGATTGGATTCTTGAGCTATTCTTAGGAGTTATGATAGATTGCTAGGAAACAAGTAATAACATAGTTTACATTTCAAGTTACATTGTAAGGAAAAAGTTTTTTCCGCATTTTAAAATAAATAAAAGTTTGTTTTACTTTATTTTTATCTCCTTACTATGGCATTCATGAAAACTTGATGTTTGTATGTTTATAGTAATATTGGAAATATGAATTTGATTCGTTCATTTGTGGTAGTGTCTAAATTTACCAAATAAGGAAAGATTCTAATCACCTAAGTTTCAATTGGACTGAAACTTGAAATCATGCAAGTTCTATAGTATGATGAATGAGAGCTTTCGAGCATTGGAAAAATTAAGACTAACTACTTGTTCACATGGATGTGTGAGTCAAGAGAAGGACTAAGGGATCAAGTACACTTACTTGTGAACTTGTCAAAGTCCACCACAAAAGATGGATAAGACTATTCGTCATGATTTACTAAGGTTTAGTAAATATGATTATACTTACAAGCTTCAGTATAATTCTGAAACATTGGAAAATTTTCAATGTATGATAGAACGAATAAGAAGAATCAAATTAGGCAGAAGGATAAAAGTTTCTCAAATCTGCAAAGATAGGAGAGTACTTTAGTATCATGTTTTAAGGTCATCTTAATGATTTTGAGACCTTATCACAATTCATCCTCTAAGTACATTCTGATAGTTAAGAAGAGGAGTTATGAATTGTTGAAGTGGTTAAATCAAGAAAATGATTCATACTTCATTCCAAAACAATTCATAAAGTTATACTCTAAGATTGTAACTTGAGTCACATGTCTTAAAGAAGGTTTAAAACAATTGTCAAATGTAAGAGTAAAAGTTTTCTACTCTTGTACATTTAAATTGGTAAGTTGTGATTTTTTGGATAAAACAAAGACCAACTAAGGCTAATTGTGTTAAGTGTCTGTCTTGATTAAATTCCACACTATCTCTTGAATATTTGGCAAGAAAGTCGTATAGTTCAAGGAGACAGTGGGAGTCTAAAAGATCCTGAAAAAGGTTTCAAGAAGTAATCAAGAATAAAACCTTTATTTCATCGTAGCACACAAGTAGAGGTTTATAACCTATCGAGCTGACATTTCTGTGCCCATTCCAGTTAAGTTGGCTATACATTTGAGTTCTACATGTTCTCAATTGTTTGCATAACTACTCTGAAGCAATGGCAGGCCCTTTAGCTGCCAGGTGGCAAGAAGTTAAGATTGCACAAGTTCAATCCATATGAGTTTGGATTTGTCATTATCCTTGTCTTGTGACTATGGTTTTGACAATTCACATGGATAAGAATACATACACCATTAAATCTAAGTCTCATAAGGTTTCTCTTCGATTCATGAAAATGATGGTAAGGAAACTCTTTCACTAAGTAGATTTTGAGTAGATAGCAATTGTGGGAATGACAAAAGGTCAAAACATTATGATTACAGCATCCCTCTTCATAATTGTTTAGACACACATGTAAGTTATCTAAGAGAGGTGTATGATATTGATAAAGTCTTATCAAGGCAATCTAGTATCAGATATCTGAACTCTGGTAAGAAAGCCAATAAAGTATTGATTTCTAGAAGTTCAGTTGATTTCTAGGTACATGTCAAAGCTAGTGGGAGCATAAGTATTATGCTAATAAACATCATGTTAGTGGGAGCATGATAATTATGATAAGTATTGCAGGTTAGCAATGTTAATTATAGAAAACAAAAGTTTCAATTCGTGAGGTTGCAGGGGTTGAAAAATTTCTTTTGCTATAATTAAGGGAGAGGAAATTATACTTCATTTCAATTCTAAAAGCTTAGATTGAGGTTTTAATCATCTTTAGTCAAGGATATATATATATATATATATATATATATATATATATATATATATATATATATATATATATATATATATATATATATATATATATATATATATATATATATGAATTTTGTGTTGGAATGGCTCAACAGAAGGAAATTCTATATATGGGTCTATTATTTGCGTTCTAAAATTCGATTATGATTATGGCATCCCTTTTCATAATCTGAATTATGAGAACTTGGCAAATAGAAATGGAAATATTATAGCAAAAGACTGGTTTAGTCTTTATGTGAGACATCATGAATCGTGTCCCATATGCTTAAGATATAGGATCGATTACATGTGCTATATTCACTCTTTCTAAGTTTTTCCAAATGCCTAGGGCATGAAGAAGGGAAAAAGGTCTAGAAATTGATATGACTAAAATTATTAAGCAATTGTTTAGGACAATCTATGGTTTACCAAAGATTAGTTGCTTAAGGAATGTTGGAAGTATAGTATTAATTGTGGAAGGACCATATTGACATAATCTGTAAGGAGGAATCTCTTGTTCAAAAGTGATAGTCAAAATGGAATATGGAAATGCTTCAAAGTTAGAAAGTATTCAATCTGTATGATTAGGAAACTTAATGCAAGAAGGATGTTTCCAAGGAGTTGATCTCCTTTGGAATACTCTGTAATGATTGTTGCCAAGTCTTTGTGAATTTGTGCATAATCATTACAAGAGGATCAATGCATATAAGTTTAGAATGTAACAGATTTCAGTAAATGTCATGAATTTGGAACTCTTGCATTTGCAGTAAGATTTGGGACTGTGAAATGACAATAATTGGAGTTATGTTCAATTGATCTATTTCACAAAGTAAAGATCATAGACAAATATAGTATGCATACTTGGTGTGTGACATGACTAGTGTATAGAAAAACATAGTGTACATGCTTGGAGCATGGGACAACTATTGTTTTAATTCAAGAATAAAGTTGATAAATGAAACAGTATACAATGAATAATGTGTAATCATATGGTGATAAATAAAAGGTGTTTTATTTATATTCATAAGTTCTGAGACCATATTGGATTCGATTATTATTGTGTTTCACTTTGAATGTTTTGACATCCAGAATAACTAGGTCATTGTTCTGATTGACTAAGTTATTCAAACCATCCATAGTCGGTCATATGTTGGAAGTAGATATGAATCAAGACTGTCATGGTTTGGGTTTGTAGAGGTCTAAGATGTTGGACAAGGTGGTGCTACAACACTCATGAGTGCTCATAAGTTATGAGTATTCGATTCAACCTGCGCTCATTGGAATCACTTCATGGATTTTATCACAGGTGATCATGAGACGATAACATCTTATATTCTTAAAACCTAGAGATGTGAGTTGCTACTATGAGTTGGTTATACATTGATTGCACGAAAACGCATTGGTAACTCGATGTTATAAAACGTGCCTTTGTGTATGATTCAACAAGTAGTAGAACAAGCCATATGAGTCGAAGTTTATCCATTCCTTTTACCTTCGGGATAAAAGCGATATCTGTGGCCCCTTGATGATTTGATGATGACAAATGGAAGTGCTCGGCCGGGCCATAACTGATTTGATTTGTTCAATTAGTCGGTCCTCATAAACCAGAAATCGGGAAACAACAAATGGACAGAGAGAATGATTATATTCCATGTCTCAGTCCATATGATATCTAGAATGGAGGACTATATGATCCCTTATCTAATGGATGCGTCATTGATTTGTTCAGAGTTCGACAATGGCTTTAAGAGCTACGATTGCTAGTCGGGTTATGAAGTTGTACTTGAAATAATAGTTTTAGACTTATCCAAGTGGGAGACTGTTGGATTAGATGTCTAAGCCTATAACTATTATTGGTATGTACTTGACCCGAGAGTAGCATGGTCCATTTGGGTTGCATATCCTCTGGACAATTTGTTAGGATGGTCTTTTGAGAGAAGGTTATTTATGGTTTATTAATATATTATAGGTTATAATATATTAATATGAAATCATATGTTTTAATTAGTATCGATCAAGAATTAATTTGGAATTAATTTAGTGATCAAAAGAGAGTAATTAAATCTATGGGGACTAATTATGATAATTAGTTATATTTATATGTGTTGGGCTTATGATCCATGTTGGAACAAGTTTATGTATGGATACATAAAATGTTGGGCCACATGAACCATGGAACATAAAACCCATGGGTATGGATTATGGGTTATACCCATGACCCTTGGAATCCTACATATAAATAGGTTACTCCATAGCCAAAATCACCACTTCTTTTCTTAGATAAATATGGAGGTGTTTCGGTGCATGGAATTATCTCTCAAGAGCCACCTTTGTCCTAGGTGTGTTGTGATTCCATTTGAGGCATTTCATACTATTGGTGCTAAGCTCTTAAGGCCAAATACATTAAGACTTCAAGCCACATAAAAGATATGTTTCCCTAACTAGTATATTATATGGTTTATGTCAAATTCATGCTAGTTATAGGTTTAATGCCTTGGAAACCATTTGCATGTATAATTAGTGAAAACATAGATCCAAGGTATTTAGGGTTTTATGTGCACCATAGGATGTTGTATTATACCAAAACCCAACACTTTTGCTGCTAGAAATGTTTGAGAGTGTTTAGATAGTAGCGAGGTGTTTGTGAGATATCTACTTGTGAGTAGCACATGATTAAGAGAGTAGGGTACTTGGAAATGTGGGACTCTGGGAGGAGGTCTTGGGATGAATGCTGAGTCGGTGTGGTCGGTAGTATTGGGCCCGTACTACCGAAGGCACCAAGCCAGTGCGCAACCAAAGTAAGAATCCGTAGGGTACCAGGAACCAAGTAGGATTGGGGGTATCGACTGTGTGCATGCTCGAGCGAGTCTTGATATTTTTTATTGTATTTCAGAGAGGTATCATGGTGGGAATGCACTACAGACCAAGGACTGTGGAGGGGGTGTGAGCGACGAGGAGCTCTGCTAGATGATTCATGATGAGGTGGCTGCTGCCATCCGCGCTAAGATTCCAGAGATGTTCGGGTCTATCAAGACCACCCTGATAGAGACATTTGATGAGAGATACGCTGCTCTTTCTGATGTTGCTGCTGCTGCGGCCATTGCAGCTGTAGCTACGGCTAGACCATAGGGTGGTGATGCGTTGTTGTTCCGGGAGTTCAGCAACACAAAACCAGCGGAGTTTGATGGGACCCAGGACCCGATTGCAGCGATGAGGTGGATTTCAGACATTGAGGGGTGTTCCTTTACTTGCTCATCTTCTGAGCATTTGAGAGTCCCGTTCGCGCTGAACCAGCTTCGCTTGGGAACGAAGGACTGGTGGAAGTTTGTGACGGCGCATTATATGCCTACCGAGCTTGTTGTAGTGACCTGGGAGAGGTTCACCGCTATGTTTCGAGACGAGTACGTTCCCCGAGTGGAGAGGGAGCGTTTGGCCCTGGAGTTTTTGACCCTCAAGCAGGGTACTGAGTCTGTCACAGTGATTACGAGGATGTTCCATGAGCGGGCGATGTTCTGCCCAGAGCACATGTCCTCCGAGCAGGCACATATGAGATGATATCTGAGCATTTTGAGGATGGATATACGAGAGTTCGTGGCGAACGCGACATACCGGACATTTGCTGAGCTTCAGGTAAATGCCCGAAAGAGGGAAATAGAGCTGGAGACTCAGGCTAGGGAGGAGGCTGAATCTCAGGGGAGAGATCGGCGACCGGCGTAGTCTCAGCCGGCAGCCAAGCGGGCCAAGCCCGCTGATTCAATATCTAGGGGTCATAAAGGTCGTACTTGTGGTAAGTGCGGCAAGAGCCACGATGGGGTGTGCAGAGCGGGATCTTGCTACTAATGTGGCAAGGAGGGGCATATGGCCAAGGATTGCCCTAAGGGGTTTGCAGTGTCTTTCCACTGCAACCAGACCAGATACCGCAAGGCAGAGTGTCCAGAGTTGTGAGGGACAGCTCAGGGAGCACCTCAGGGATCTGCCACTGCTGCTATCAGAGCTGCTGAGAGCCGGCCAGTGAAGGCCGAGGTACCAAAGGCACGAGGGAGAGCCTTTCAGCTGACTGCGGAGGAGCTCCGCATTGCGCCTGATGTTGTGGCTGGTATGTATCCTTTCTTGTATTTACTTTGATGTTGGGATATAGTGTTTATTTTATGTTATGCGTAGGTACTTTTCTTGTGAATTCTGTACCTGCCTTGGTGTTATTTGTCTCGGCTGTGAGTAGGTCTTTTGTATCTTTGGCTTTTAGTCAGCACATAAGTATTAGTCGAGAGGCGTTCAGTCGACCTCTGAGGGTTTCCATAGCTGACGATAGGACGGTGTATGCTGCCGAGGTAATCCGAGGATGTGTACTCGAGATTTTCGGCGTCGAGTTTCTGATTGATTTGGTTCCTATTGCGATGAGGGATGTTTGTGTCATCGTGGGCATGGACTGGTTGAGTAGAGTGGGAGCAGTTGTCGACTACAAGAGACAGTTGGTGACCATACGAGACCTTAGTGGGGCAGTTCTTACGGTGTACGGCGAGGGTATACATGTCGGGTCAACATTTTGTGTCAGCGCCAGAGCGAGACAGAGTCTACAGCAGGGTTGTATGGGGATTTCTGGCATATGCGATGGATGCGAGGGTTGATTCAGAGAGACCGAAGTCAGTTGATGAGGTCCCGATAGTGCGTGAGTTTCCGGATGTGTTTCCAGAGCAGTTGTCGGGTGTGCCTCCGGAGAGGCAGGTAGAGTTAAGTATCGATTTGGTTCCGGGAGCTGCGCCTATCTCCAAGGCGCCTTATCGCCATGCGCCTCCAGAGATGCAGGAGTTATCTCGCAGCTCTAGGAGCTGCTGGGGAAAGGGTTTATTTGGTCGAGCAGTTTGCCATGGGGGGCACCTATCCTTTTTGTCAAGAAGAAGGATGGTTCACACCGGATGTGCATTGATTACCGGGAGTTGAAAAATCTAACGGTCAAGAATCGTTACCTATTGCCGAGGATTGACGATTTGTTCGATCAGTTCCAGGGAGCGTCTGTTGGATTAATGTCTAAGTCCATAACTATATTTGGTAAGACTTGACCCGACCCGGCATGGTCCATTTGGGTTGCATACCATCATGCACTTGGATGAGAGAAATAAGACACTTATGGTTATTAATATATTATAAGTTCTAGTATATTAATAATAAGAATAATAAGATTATTTAATTAGTATTGATCAAGAATTAATCTAGGATTAATTAAGTGATCAAAAGAAGACTAATTAAATATATGGGTTGATTGTGTAAATCATCCATACTTGTATAGTGGGCTAATGCTCCATGGATAATCAAGTTGGGCTAAAACCCATAGGATGGTCCATGGATGCTCCATGGTGTATTTGTACCCATGGATCCAAGGAAATGGAAAGTCATGACAATTAGGGTTTACCCTAATTGTAACACTATATAAAGATCTTATTCTTGACAAAATTGGTAACTAGTATTATTCTAGAGAGGGCTAGCCGATTTTGATAAGTGTAGAATTATCTCAAGTCATTCCAAGTGTTTTGATGATTGTGATTCCATTTGAGGTGTCACACTTGGGGCACTAGGGACTCAAGCTTCATGAAGACTTTCTACATCAAAGAGGTATGTATTCTATCTTGCTATAGTTATTGTTTTGTATGCTAGATTAGGATAATACCTTGGAAGTTCTTATTTGCATGTATAATAGAGAAAACATAGATCCAAGGTATTTAGGGTTGCATGTACACTTAGGAGTGTTAGAATGCTCAAAACCCAACAGTGGTATCAGAGCCTAGGCTTGCTTTCTCTTATACTTGTAATTAAAAGTTGAAAAAAGTCGAAAACTTGCTGCCTGACGAATGGACTCGGCGAGTCCATGGGGGGGACTCGGCGAGTTCATGAGTATCTTCAACCTACTCGGCGAGTAGGTTCATGCAACTCGGCGAGTAGGGTCGACAGAGTGCAGATTTTCGACTTTAGTTGCTGGAAATGGATTGGAAACATTACCCTAAACTGTTTTGGTACTTGAAAAACTTGTTTTAGCTGGTGTAATGTTTTTGCTAATTCATTTACAACAACTAGTTATCAAAATTACAAAGTTTAATGTGATTTTGATTCTTGAAAGTGTTCATATTCATGTTCTTGTTCTTATGAAGTTTAGATGATCATAGGAATTATTTGTAACCTATATGGTAGTTTAATTCTTGATCATAATGTGTTTTAATGGAGTCCATAACTTGTCCTCAAGTTATGGAAAACCAAAAGTCTCTTGGATTAAAAAAAAAAAAAAAAAAACCATTAAAAGAACACAAGAGTTAGAAAAATGAAAAGTCCTCATTTTATTACTCTATTAAACTCATAAGTTACAAGAAATGAAAAGTTTTGAATAGTTTCAAAACTTACCCTCAAGTTTTGGAATTTGTAAAGTTTTCACTTATGAATACTTTAATTCCAAGTTAGCCCTTAGAATTTTAAAAGTTAAAATTCAACCCTTATACTTTATAATATTATAAGTTAATAATATATATATGTATAAGAGTAAAGTCAGTCTTACCGCTAGTACGCCTCATTCACGAAGCCGGTCTATAAGGTGGGTATAAGGTTGTTGCCTATAAAATGGCAACTTAATGGGTGTCCACTCTCACCCACCGCTTGCTTGACCGGTGGAGGGTCGTTAGCCGAACGGGTTTGACAGGACTAGAATTCTCCCTTCATTAAAAGTATTAATGATAATACTAAGTAACTAAACTCTTAATAATACCCAATCTTAGTTACTTAGGAAAAATGTGAATAAGGTGCTAATCCATGAAATTACACTTTGCACTTTGTTTAAGTCGTTAGTGGAGCGTGTGTGGTTAACCGGCACACTAACTTGGACTTAACAAGGTAGGTAAAGGGTGACTTAATATTTATCATAGTATCGATGGAGCGTGTGTGGTTAACTGGCACATCGATTGAGGGGTAATTTATTAAGGGAACCAAGTGATTTGCATGGTTACTTCACACCTCGTTTTGTGATCCTCGGCATCCCAGTCACAAAACTTGGAGGGCACAGTCGAGATTGAAACATGCCATTGAATAGTTCAATGAATCTCAAAGATCTAGGAGTTTCAAAACCAATTAAAACCTAATAATACATTTCGTTTATCTTGGTGGAAATTGGTGAATCGTCATTCACCTACCTTCAAATATTTTATAGCTTGGATTACGGCATACCTCTTCCAAGTTATAAAATAGTTTGTTGGGTCCTAGCCTTAATATTTCATATTGGGTGTCATATTAAGGACTTAAGATCAACTATCTTGAATATCTCCCAAAAGATGTCTGGTTTAGACATTTATGATCTTCCCAAATCTCTTGAAACAAGCTTTCCTAATGAAGATGATGTCCCATGGATATCATACTTCTTCACCTCTTCAAATTATTCTCCTAAACCCACAAGTTCTTGAAAAGTTTAAGGTCACTCAAGCCCTATTGGCAAGGCAAGGTCTAGGTGTGATCACATCTTGGAGATGTAGTCACATATTGACAAGCCAGGAGAGTTGGGTGTCAAAGTCTTGAGAAAGTTGGTGGTTCAATCACTTTCTAAGTCACATAGTGAGTTTCTTTGGGACACCTATGAAACAGACTATGACAAGACCCTTAATGATCTTATCTATTTGCTAAGATCAACTTCCTAAAACTTTATGGACATTGACAATGATGACATTGGATATCTAGTAAAGCATTCTCTTCCCAATGGAAAGGGATCGGCCATAGTCAACTCGGTTGACCAAATGGTAAAGAGAAAAACTAAGTCTGTGATAGTCCTGTGTACCATTATCAAAGGATCCATATGTTTATATTGCCAAAGGAAGGGGCATTGGTTGCGAAGCTGCCAAATTTACCTAAGGATGTTAAAGTCAATAAGTTTGACTTTACTTCAGGTAAATTCCACTATCTAACTCTGTTAAGTTTCTATTCTGAGATTCTTGATACATGATGTGACTGGGTCACATGGTGATGTTTTAAGAATGAAAGAAAAGTGAAGAAACTTAAAGAAAGAATATGCTGAATCTGATCGCATAGATGGATTTCTATCGCATAGTTTGAAGATCGGATTCTTGAGCTACTTCTTAGGAGTTATGAGATATTGCTTAGGAATAGATAACAACAAGTTTTCATATGGATTGTAAGGATAGTTTTTCCGCAAAGTTTTAAAATAAAAGAAAAACTTTTGATTTTATTTATTTTAAAATATCCTTACAATGACATTTGAGGAAAAATTGTTGCTTATATGATTCCATTAAGAGCAAGAGTGGAAATATGAAATTGATTCTTTCATTTGTGGTAATGTCTAGATTTACCAAATAAGGAAAGATTCTCATCACCCAAGTTTCAATTGGACCGGAACTTGGAATCATGCCAGTTGTATAGCATGATGAATGAGAACTTTCAAGTTTTGGAAAAATTAAGACTAATTACTTATTCACATGGATGTGTGAGTCAAGTAATGGACTAAGGGATCGAGTACATAGTCTTGTGCACTGATTTAGTCCACCACAAAAAGTTTGATAAGACTATTCGTCACGATTTACTTAAGTTCAGTAAATATGATTATACTTACAAGCTTAAGTGTAACTCTGAGACATTGGAAAAAGTTTCAATGTATGGCAGAGCGAATAAGAAGAATCAAATTAGGCAGAAGGATAAAAGTTTCTCAAATCTGAAAAGATGGGAGAATACTTTAGTATCAGCTTTTGTGATCATCTTAATGATTAAGAAACCATAGCACAGTTAGTTCTCTAAGGAAATCTTAGTGCATTCTTATGACTAAGAAGAGGATCTTGAATTGTTGAAATGGTTAAATCAAGAAGATGAGTCATACTTCGTTCCAATACAAGTCTTAGAGTCATACTCCAAGATTGTAATTTGAGTGACATGTCTTAAAGAAGGTTTAAAACACTTGTCAAATGTAAGAGTAAAAGTTTTCTACTCTTGTACATTTGAAATTGGTAAGTTGTGATGTTTTGGATAAAACTAAGACCAACTTAGGCCAATTGTGTGAAGTGTTTTTCTTGATTTGAATCCGCACTATCTCTTGGATGTTTGACAAGGGAGTCTTATAGGTCAAGAGGACAGTGGGAGTCTTAAAGGTCTTGAAAGTCTCAAGAACTAATCAAGAATAAAACCTGAAGTTCTTCACTAGCACACGACTTGAGGTTTATAACCTATCGTGTTGACATATTCTGTGCCCATTCCAGTTAAAGTTGACTTTGCATATGAGTTCTTAGAGTTCTCAATGTGTTGCATAACAACTTGGAAGCAATGGCAGGCCCTTGAGCTGCCAAGTGGCAAGAAGTTAAGATTGAGTTCAATCCATATGGTTTTGGATTTGTCATTATCCTTGTCTTGTGGCTATGGTTTTGACAATTCACATGGATAAGAACACATACACCATTAAATCTAAGTGTCATAAGGTTTCTCTCCGATTCATGAAAATGATGGTGAGGAAACACTTTCACTAAGTAGATTTTATCTAGATAGCAATTGTGATATTTGCATTCTCAAAGTCGTTAGTGGAGCGCGTGTGGTTAACCGGCACACTAACCTGGACTTGTGAGAAGTGGCAGAAAGGTCTAAACATTATGATTACGGCATCCCTCTTCATAATTGTTTAGATACACAAGTGTGCTATCTAAGAGAAGGTGTATGATTTTGATACAGCTTTATCAAAACAATCTAGCATCAGAAATCTGAACTTTGGTAAGAAAGTCAATGAAGTATTGATTTCTAGAAGTCCAACTAATTTCTGGGTACATGTCAAAGCTAGTGGGAGCATAAGTGTTATGCTAATAATCATCATGTTAGTGGGAGCATGATAATTATGATAAGTATTGCAAGCTAGCAATGTTAATTATAGAAAACAAAAGTTTCAATTGGGAAAAAGTTGTTTTGCTATAATTAAGGGAGAGGAAATTATACTTCATCTGAAATCTATAAGCTTAGATCGTGAGGTTTTAATCATTTAGTCAAGGATATATATGAATTTCATGTTGGAATGGCTCAACATAAGGAAATTCTGTATATGGGTCCATTATTTGCGTTCTAAAATTCGATTATGATTACGGCATCCCTTTTCATAATCTGAATTATGAGAACTTGGCAAATTGAAATGGAAATGTTATAGCAAAAGACTGGTTTAGTATTTATGTGAGACATCATGAATCGTGTCCCATATGCTTCGGATATAGGATCGATTACATGTGCTATAATCATCCGTTCTAAAATTTTCCAAATGCCTGGGGCATTAAGAAGGGAAAAGGTTTAGAACTGGATATGACTAAAAGGATTAAACAATTGTCGAGGACAATCTAAGGTTTACCAAAGATTGGTTGCTCAAGGACAATTGGAAGTATAGTGATAATTCTGGAAGGACCATATTGACATAATCTGCAAGGAGGCAACTCCTGTTCAGAAGTGATAAGTCAGAATGGAATCTGGAAATGTTTCAAAGTTAGAAATTTCAATCTGTGTAAGATTAAGGAAACTTAATGCAAGAAGGATATTTCCAAGGAGTTGATCTCCTTTGGAATGCTCTTAAATGTTTGTTGTCAAGTCTTTATGACTTTGTGCATAATCATTACAAGAGTATCAATGCATATAAGTTTAGAATCTAACAGATTTCAGTAAATGGCATGAATTTGGAATTCTTGCATTTGCAGTAAGGATTTGGGAGTGTGAAAAGAGAATCATTGAAGTTATGTTCAATTGATCTAGTTCATAAAGTAAAGATCATAGACAAACATAGTATTCATACTTGGTGTATGGCATGACTAGTGTTTAGAAAACATAGTGTACATGCTTGGAGCATGGGACAACTATTGTTTTAAATTCAAGATTAAAGTTGATAGCTGAAACAGTATACAATGAATAATGTGTAATCATATGGTAATAAATAAAAGGTATTTTATTTATATTCATAAGTTCTGAGACCATATTGGATTCAATTATTGTTGTGTTTCACTTTGCATGTTTTGACTTCCCGAATAAACTGGGTTATTCTTCTGGAATGACTAAGTTATTCAAACCATCCACAGTCGGTCATATTTTGGAAGTAGATATGAATTAAGACTGTCATGGGTTGGCTTGTAGAGGTCTAAGCTGTTGGACAAGGCTACAACACTCATGAGTGCTCATAAGTTCTGAGTATTGGATTCAACCCGCGCTCATTGGAATCACTTCATGGATTTTATCACGAGTGATCATGAGACGATAATATCTTATATTCTTCAAACCTAGAGATATGAGTTGTTACTATGAGTTGATAGTACATTGATAGCACGAAAACGCATTTGGTAACTCTGTGCTATAAAACGTGCCTTTGTGTATGATTCAACAAGTAGTAGAGCAAGCCATATGAGTCGAAGTTTATCCATTCCTTTTACCTCCGGGATAAAAGTGATATCTGTGGGCCCCTCGATGATTTGATGATGACAAATGGAAGTGCTCGGCCGGGCCAGGACTGATTTGATTTGTTCAATTAGTCAGTCGTCATAAATCGGAAATCGGGAAAACAACAAATGGACAGAGAGAATGATTATAATCCATGTCTCAGTCCTTATGATATCTAGAATGGAGGAATATATGATCCCTTATCTAATGGACAAGTCACTGACAAAGGTCAGAGTTCATCGACAAGGTCAGAGTTCGACAGAAGCTTTTGAGAGCTACGATTGCCGGTCGGTTCTTGAAGTCATTCGCAATAATAGTTTTAGACTTATCCAAGTGGGAGACTGTTGGATTAATGTCTAAGTCCATAACCATATTTGGTAAGACTTGACCCGACCCAGCATGGTCCATTTGGGTTGCATACCATCATGCACTTGGATGAGAGAAATAAGACACTTATGGTTATTAATATATTATAAGTTCTAGTATATTAATAATAAGAATAATAAGATTATTTAATTAGTATTGATCAAGAATTAATCTAGGATTAATTAAGTGATCAAAAGAAGACTAATTAAATATATGGGTTGATTGTGTAAATCATCCATACTTGTATAGTGGGCTAATGCTCCATGGATAATCAAGTTGGGCTAAAACCCATAGGATGGTCCATGGATGCTCCATGGTGTATTTGTACCCATGGATCCAAGGAAATGGAAAGTCATGACAATTAGGGTTTACCCTAATTGTAACACTATATAAAGATCTTATTCTTGACAAAATTGGTAACTAGTATTATTCTAGAGAGGGCTAGCCGATTTTGATAAGTGTAGAATTCTCTCAAGTCATTCCAAGTGTTTTGATGATTGTGATTCCATTTGAGGTGTCACACTTGGGGCACTAGGCACTCAAGCTTCATGAAGACTTTCTACATCAAAGAGGTATGTATTCTATCTTGCTATAGTTATTGTTTTGTATGCTAGATTAGGATAATACCTTGGAAGTTCTTATTTGCATGTATAATAGAGAAAACATAGATCCAAGGTATTTAGGGTTGCATGTACACTTAGGAGTGTTAGAATGCTCAAAACCCAACAGCGTCTTGGTTCTCCAAGATCGATTTGAGGTCTGGGTATCATCAGGTGAGGGTGCGAGATGAGGACGTCCAGAAGACAGCATTCCGGACTTGTTATGGACATTACGAGTTCATGGTGATGCCTTTCGGACTCACCAAAGCACCGGCGGTGTTCATGGATCTCATGAACAGAGTGTGCAGACCGATGTTTGATCGCTCGGTGATCGTGTTCATCGACGACATATTGGTGTATTCGAGATCCAGAGATCAACATGAGGAGCATTTGAGGGAGATCCTCGGATTCCTGAGATCGGAGAGGATTTATGCCAAATTCTCCAAGTGTTATTTTTGGTTGCGAGAGGTCCAGTTCCTAGGGCACCTCGTGAACCAAAAAAGGATATTGGTCGATCCGGCCATGATTGAGGTAGTGATGAGTTGGGAGGTGCCGAGGTTACCTACTGAGATCAGGAGTTTCCTAGGGTTGGCTGGTTATTATCGGAGATTTATCAGGGATTTCTCCAAGATCGTCGTGCCACTCACCAAGTTGACATGGAAGGGTGTTTCTTTTTCATGGGGTCCAGAGCAACAGGCCTCCTTCGAGACACTTCGCCAAAGATTATGCGAAACTTTGGTGTTAGCCCTCCCGGAGGAGATGGAGGATTTCGTAGTGTATTGTGACGCGTCGATATCTGGTCTGGGAGCGGTGCTGATGCAGAGAGGGCATGTCATAGCATTGCATCGAGGCAGCTAAAGCCTCATGAGACGAGGTATCCCACCCACGATTTGGATTTGGGGGCGGTGGTGCTCGCCCTCAAGATCTGGCGTCACTATCTGTATGGGGTTCGGTGTACCATATACACGGACCACAAGAGCCTGAAGTATCTAATGGATCAGCCCAACCTGAATATGTGCCAGAGGAGATGGTTGGATGTGGTGAAGGATTACGATTGTGAGATCCTGTACCACCCGGGCAAGGCTAATATTGTAGCCGATGCATTGAGTTGAAGGGCAGAGGGCGCCCCGATGCAAGATGTTTGTTTTAGAATGACAGTGATGACTCCGGTGTTGGACACTATTCATGGGGCTTAGGCTAAGGCCGTGAGGCCAGAAAACCAGAAGAGAGAGCGAGTTGTCAGGCTGGTAGCGGGATTCGTTACCGATAGCCGGTGGCTTATGACATTTCGGGGTCGGATTTGGGTACCGTTTGTGAGCGGGACGTGTACCGTTTTGATGGAAGAGGCTCATCGATCGAAATTATCGATCCATCCCGGGCCACTAAGATGTATTTGGATCTGAAGAGGGAGTATTGGTGGCCCAGTATGAAGAGGGATGTCGCATAGTTTATGGAGAGATGCTTGTCCTGTCGTAGGGTTAAGGCCGAGCACCAGCGTCCACATGGTAAGCTGCAGCCGTTAGAGATTCCTGAGTGAAAATGGGAACAGATTACCATGGATTTCATCACCAAATTGCCAAGGACTGCGAGAGGTTTCGATGCAATTTGGGTGATTGTGGACAGGTTAACGAAGAGCGCTCATTTCCTTGCTATCAGTGAGAGCTCTTCTGCGGAGAGGTTGGCAGAGATGTACGTGAGAGAGGTGGTATCGTGGCATGGAGTGCCGATCTCGATTGTCTCAGATCGAGATGTACGTTTCACTTCCAGATTCTGGAAGAAGTTTCATGAGGAATTGGGTACGAGACTGCATTTTAGTACCGCATACCACCCACAGACTGACGGGCAGAGTGAGCGGACGATTCAGACGCTCGAGGACATGCTCCGAGCATGTGTGTTGGATTTTGGTGGGAGTTGGGACATGTACTTGCCCTTGGCAGAGTTTTCCTACAACAACAGCCATCATTCGAGCATTGGTATGCCACCCTTTGAGCTGTTGTATAGGAGGAGGTGTCGGACCCCCATTTGCTGGGGAGAGGTAGGGCAGCGTGTGATGGGTAGTACCGAGATCGTACTTCAGACGACGGAGCAGATTCAACAGTTTAGACAGCGGTTGTTGACCGTTCAGAGTCGTCAGAAGAGTTATGCGGACAGGCGCCGGTCCGAGCTCGATTTTCAGGTCGGCGACTTCGTGCTCCTGAAGGTCTCTCCTTGGAAGGGAGTGATTTGATTCAGGAAGAGGGGCAATTCGGGGCCCCGATATATCGGTCCATTCAAGGTGATCGCGAGGGTAGGCAAGGTAGCCTACCGTTTGGAGTTACCTGCAGAGTTGGGTCAGATCCATGACACTTTCCACGTGTCGCAGCGGAGAAAGTGTATAGCCGATGAGTCGACAGTGGAGCCATTAGAAGATATTCAAGTGGATGCGAGCCTGAACTATATTGAGAGACTGGTGGCTATTAGGGATCGGAAGATCAAGGTTTTGAGGAACAAATAGGTGCCTCTGGTGCAGGTCCAGTGGCAGCATCGGAAAGGGTCGGAGTTGACTTGGGAGCCGGAGCATGAGATGCGGGAGCAACATCCAGAGTTGTTTGTAGAGTGAGACTTAGAGGGAGAAGTGTGTAATTCTAGTGGGGGAGAATTGTAACACCCAGATTCCCAGGTATATTAATTATTCCTTTTATTTTTGGAGTTTGAGAGGGGACTCGGCGAGTTGGTGTTTAGACTCGCCGAGTATGGTCGCGGTTCACCGCCGGACTCGGTGAGTTCATGAGTGGACTCGGCGAGTCCACGATGTTTAATGAAACCCTAATTTCCTGGGTTTGGGACATATTTAAAGGCCCTTAGGGCCGTCATTTGCGGCTACCAAACCCCAGAGAGAAACCCTAAGAGATCTAGAGCGTTTGTGAGGAAGGAGAGGCCATTCTTGATCTTTTTGTTGGTGTATTTGAAAGAAAGAGGTGACCAAGGCAAGAGGAGGCTGAAGGAGGTGCGATTTTGGTGACTTCAAAGTTCATAGAGTTCATATTGAGGTATTTATTCGGACCTTCTTCAGTTTTGGTGTTGATTCTTAGAGTTAGGGTTTTCTAACCCCTTTAGAGGATGGATAAGTGGAGCAATTGGTCCCTTCTTGAGTCTATGCTTTGGATCTGAACCCAAAGAGGCCCAGAGACCATAACCATTGGATCTTTATGAGTTATTTTGGGAGCCATGAGCTTAGGATGCCATTTTTGGGGCTAAATCACCAAGTTAGACCATTTAGATGTTATATGAGTGTCAAGGTCTGAACTTTACGTGATTATCATGCTTGGGAAGGTCAGATCTATGGATTAAAGGAACAGATCTGACCTTAGGATGTCTATGGAGTTTGTGCATGGCATGAACTCGCCGAGTCCAAAAATCAGACTCGGCGAGTAGGGTGAGGGTTTCCCGTAAATCACTCAGTGAGTAGACTTTTCGAGTCGGGGAAATAACTCGGTGAGTCAGGGAGAGTTAGGGGACTGAAGTTCAAGGCGGAACTCGCCGAGTTGTTCTTGAGACTCGGCGAGTTGAGTCGGGGTGGCCCCGCGATTCATACCAGGTGTGACCCGTCGAGTAAGGGGAGGGACTCGACGTGCCAAGAGCGACTAAGAGAGTCAGTAGACACGTGTAGACTCGCCGAGTCGCCCAAGTGCACTTGACGAGTCGGGTCCAAGTTTGACTGTTGACTTTTGTTGACTTTTAGGGTTTGGTCAACAATGTGGCCTTTGAGCTGATAGAGGGGTAAAATGGTCTTTCACCTAGAGAGGGTTCAGTCTAGTCTCGAGATTTATATTTATGTGAATATTTACTTTGTGTGATTAGGCGGAGGCTAGATCATATTTCTACCGAGTCAGAGATATACCGACACATCTGAGGTGAGTCTTCTCACTATACTTTACCTAGTGTGGTAACAAAGTTATGTGACAGAGTATTCTAGAGTTATATGCCATTGTATTTATATGATATTATGTGTTCTGATTTCTTGTGATATGTGATATGCATGATTCAGAGTTTACAAAGTTAGGACCAGTGCGTCCACAGAGTTATGGGACCAAGAGGGTCCCACAGAGATATTCGACCAGAAGGTCAATAGAGTTACAGCCTTGAGTGGATGATATGTGTTTATGTGGTATTTTGGGGAACTCACTAAGCATTTATGCTTACAGTGTTACGTGTGGGGTTTCAGGTACCAGTGATGATCGCGGGAAGGCGTCGGCATGACTCGTACACACGCACACTGGAGTTCATATGTTTTGATCTTGGGGTTTGTGTATTGAGATAGTGATGATACAATATTTTAAAATGTGGATGTAAATGAAAATACATGGTTTTTAAAATGCGAAAAAAATTGTTTGAATTTTTTTTAATGTTACATAGGGTACTCTATACTGACAAAACTCTCTGACTGACTCATGTAAACATCCTCAGCCAACTTTCCATTAAGGAAAGCGGTTTTGACATCAATTTTCCATATTTCATAATCATGAAATGCAGCGATGGCTAACAGAACCCTAATTGACTTAATCTTGGCCACTGGAGAAAAGGTCTCATCATAATCAACTCCTGATTTTGAGAGAAACCCTTTGCAACCAGTCGTGCCTTATAAGTGTGTACATTACCATCCATTTCGGTCTTCTTCTTGAAGATCCATTTGCATCCTACAGTCTTACGACCTGGTACATTCTCAACTAAGTTGAAAACTGTATTGTCATACATAGACTGTATCTCGTTATCCATTGCCTCTTTCCACTTGGCTGACTCAGGGCCTGCCATGGCTTTTGTATAACTGTTAGGTTCATCCAGCCCTACTAGTGTCTCATCACAAGTAAGTGTATCACCTTCCGCAGTAACCATAGTAATGCTCAGGTGCATTCCTAACTCTCGTGGAACGCCTCAAAGGTACAGACTCGTCAATTAGCTCAACAGGAGTTTCCACCTCAAGTTGAGTGCTAGGGTTTGAAGTTCCTTCTTCACTTGACTCTTGAATTTCTTCAAGGTCAACTTGCCTCCTACCGTTTCCTTGGCTTATGAACTCTCTTTCTCGAAAGACAGCCCTCCTAGCTACAAAGAACACATTTTCATTAGGTCTGTAGAAGAGGTAACCAAAGGATTTCTGTGGGTAGCCGATGAAAATAGACCTCTCACTTCAAGGTTTGAGCTTATCATGAGTCTCACGTCTCACGAAAGCCTCGCAACCCCAAATCTTGATGTGGTCTAGTTTGGGTACTTTACCAATCCACATCTCATGAGGAGTTTTGGCAACTTTCTTTCTAGGGACTAGATTAAGGATATGGGCGGTAGTCTCTAAGGAATACCCCCAAAATGAGATTGGTAGCGAAGCTCGACTCATCATGGAACGAACCATATCCAACAAGGTTCGATTACGCCTCTCAGCCACACCATTCAACTGCGATGTCCTGGGAGGTGTCAATAGTGAGACAATCCCACATTCCCTAAGATAGTCCAGGAAATCTGAACTAAGATACTCACCAGCTCGATCGGATCGAAGCATCTTAATGTTCCTGCCCAATTGATTATCGAGTTCCTGTTTAAATTCTTTAAACTTTTTGAAATTCTATGACTTATGCTTGATTAAGTAGACATATCCATATCTACTGTAATCATCAGTAAAAGTCAAATAATAACGATTAGCATCCCTTGTGGAATGTGTGAAGGGCCCACACACATCAGTGTGTACGAGATCCAACAAACCTTCACCCCTCTCACAAGAACCTATGAAGGGTGACTATGTCATTTTTCTAAGTAATCATGATTCGCAACTATCATCTGAATTTAGGTCAAATGACTCCAAGACTCCATCCTTTTGGAGTTGGCCTATGCGTTTCTTGCTTATATGTCCAAGACGACAATGCCATAATGACGCTTTATCCAAGTTATTATCATTAACAGAATCAATACACAAAACATTATTTCCTAAGTTATCAACCACGGATATAGTTTCATACACACCATCACAAGGTGATGCTTTAAAATAAAGAACATTATTAAAGAAAGCATTAATCGAACCAACTTCATTATCAAATGAAAAGGTAAAACCTTGTTTATACAATGCATGAAAGGAAATAATATTACTTGCCATTTCTGGCGAATAACAACATTTATTCAAATCGAAACTAAACCCACTACTTATTGATAAAGTAAAAATTCCAATCTTGGTGACAGGTGAAACTTTCCTATTCCCCATGATCAAGTTTATTCTTCCATGCTCCACATTCTCACTTCATCTTAGTCCCTGCAAATCAGAACAGATATGAAAACTGCAACAGGTATCAAGGACCCAAGAGTTAGAATAGGGTGAGTTATTAGATAATATAGTGTAAATACCTGCATGGTTGGGTTTAACTTTCCCATCCTTTACATCTTGTTGGTACTTTGGGCAGTTCTGCTTCCGATGTGCCTTTTCATGGCAATAGAAGCATTCAGCATCTCTTGGGTCAGCAGAAGGAGTAACGAAACCTTTCTTGGTTCCATTTGAAGATGAGCCTTCAAGGGTCTTACCCTTGGTACCCTTCGAGGGGCTCTTCCTCTTCTTACCCTTCCCTTTCCCAATTGCCAAGACAGGGGCAGAGTTGGTAGGAGTAGGAGTAACAACCGACTTACTCTTAAGACCAGTTTCTGTGGTCTTTAGGAGTCCTTGAAGTTTGCTGAGTGTGACATCTTCCTTATTCATGTGATATGTCATGCGGAATTGACCATAGCACGAAGGTAAGGAGTGCAAAATGATATCTATTGCAAGCTCCTCGGGGAAGTTCACATTAAGCTTCAGCAAACGGTCCACAAATCTTTGCATTTTCTGCATGTGGCCCGTGATGGGTTCACCATCCTTCATTGGGGTTGTTATCATGGAGGAGATGATTTCATACCTCCCTTGTCGTGCACTTTGATGGTATCTTTCTATCAAGTCTTGGTGCATTTCAAAAGGGTAGAAGTCCTCATAGGAATTTTGGAGTTCTCCTATCATGGTGGCCATCATGATGCATGCCACTTTGGTGGCATCCCTTTCATGTGCCCGGAAGTCAGTGATCTCCTGGGGAGTTACAGTGGTCTCATCAATCTCTATAAGCTCCTTATTGAGGACATATTCCTTGTCCTCGTAGTGGGTAATCATCCTGATGTTCCTGATCCATTCATTGAAGTTGGATCCATCAAAAGTGACTATCTCACACAAGTTCATAAGGGTAAAGGAGCCATTAGGATTAGAGCCAGAAGCAGCAATGTTTCAAGAAATCTTAGTAAGAAGAAAGACAACATTAGTTTAGATATAAATATAGTCCTTAATAAAACACCCAAATGTAATATTAAGGCTAGGACCCAATCACAATATATTATACTTAGAAGAGGTATGCCATAATCTAAGTAATAACATATTTGAAAGGTAGGTGAATGACGATTCACCAATTTCCACCAAAAACGAAATATTAATATATTAAGTTTTTAATTTGGTTCTTAGAAATTCCTATATTCTTTTGAGATTCAATGAACTTTTCAAAGGAATGCTTCAATCTCGAGTGTGCCCTCCAAGTTTTGTGACTCGGATACCGAGGATCACAAAACGAGGAGTGAAGTAACCATTCAAATCACTTGGTATCCTTAATGTTTATCTCTCAATCGATGTGTTGGTTAACCACACACGCTCCACCGATACTATGATAAACCTTAAGTCACCGTTTACCAAACATGTTATGTCCAAGTTAGTGTGTTGGTTAACCACACACGCTCCACTAACGACTTAAACAAAGTGTAAAGTGTAATTTCATGGATTAACACCTTATTCACATTTTCCTAAAGTAACTAAGATTGGGATTTAATAAAACGTTTAGTTACTTTATAATATTCATTATACTTTTATTGAGAATTTATAAGTCCTTGTCCTACCCGTTCGGCTAATGACCCTCCACCGATCAAGGAAGCGGTGGGTGAGAGTGGACACCCATTAAGTTGTCATTTTATAGGCAACAACCTTATACCCCCCTTATAGACCGGCTTCATGAATGAGGCGTACTAGCGGTGTGACAACCCGAAATTCTTTCCATTATTGTAACTTGTTCCGTTAATAAATTCGTCGTTTTCGAATTATTTCCGTTTTCGTTATTAAATTAAGTCATAAAATTTGGGTCGTTTATTATGATCTAATGGGTGTTCAAACATGATAATAACTCAAGAAAATATTCTAAATTAAAAATTAGTAAATTTTTAGTTTCGACCATAACGAGTTACGACATATTTATCAGGTGCGATCAAAAGCATCGTATAACGTCAGTATCGGGTAGAATTTCACCGGGTCTCAAACCCAACCACTATATAAAGGTTGAGTGGGCAACTTTTGAAGACTTTTGCCCATCTCACAACTTTATCTCACTACTCTCTCTCTAGAACTCGAAATTGGTCCAAAAACCGCCTTTCAAGCCTCAATTTGGTAAGCAATCTACCCTAACTTGTTATCTAACTTGATTAACATGAAAATTTATGTTTGAATCACTCAAAAAAACCCATGAACATGTGTTTACAGTTTGGGGACCCTCCCAAAACCGTGAACTCCCCTAAGGAGGGTTTTGAAGCCCCAAAACCCCTCCAAACCACTTCTAGTGCTTTGTTAATACCTTTGGACTTGCATGCATGAGCTTAGGACCCCAAAATCATATCATTTGAGGTATGGACATGATTTTACAGTCCAAGACCATGGTTGGACCATAAACCCTCATTCATAGACCTTAAACACATTTTAGGGTGTTAGTTCGCCCCTAAACACCTCCAATGAACTTCCATGAGTGCATAGAACCTTAAAACCCTTCTAGAAATGCACCAAATCATATACAAATGGGACAAACTTGAGTTTACGGTCCAAGAACATTCTTAGACCGTAAACTCATCGCCTTATACCATAAAGTCCCCAAATGGGTGTTAAAGTGCCTTTAACACCTTGTATGGATTGGAATTTAACCTAGAACCTTGTATGCGTAACTTTCAACCACTAAAACCCATCAATCTTGGACAAACACGAGTTTATGGTTGTAAAATCATGTGTTTAAGGTAGTAAACTCCCAAGAACATCTTCATAGACCGTAAACTACTTTTCCAAGGTCAATTCAAGTCCCAAACACTTCCTAAGCCATGGAATCCACCCTAGAACCTTCCTTTGTGCATGGTAATTGACCCAAGACCACCAAAACACATTAAAACATGTCACACAAGAGTTTACAGCCGTAAACTCATATTTTACTACCGTAAACTCCTCAAATGGTCCTTAGGGTGTCTAAATCTCATTCAAAAGCCTTGAAACCAAGTCTAGCATCAACCCACAATTGTTATAAGGCCATTTAGTAACCAAGAACACCCAACCATGAGTTTACGGCTGTAAAATCATGAAGAATGGGTCATTTGGACTGTAAACTCCCAAAGGAGTTTACTCTTGGGGAGTAAACTCCATATCCAAACCATACTCGTCCATAAATGCTACCTGGGTCACTCCAAACACGTGGATTGAAGTGTTTTCACGTCTAGAAGTGTTTACTCTTATCTAATTAGTGGTTTGAAGTCTAATTAGATACATTTGGGTATCATTCCATATTACATAGGAACCTCGCGCGTTATCCAGCCTCCAACTGACACATAGCATCCTAGACGACACGTTCCTCGACTAGTGAGTTCATACCCCTACCCTGTTTCAATGTTTTTCACTGTTTTCAGGGGGAATACAAGCAAAGTACAAGGAATACTTGTACTCAAAAACTTGTTTTACATGTGTTGTGTTTCATATTTCATATGCTTTTAACGTTGGCAATCATAACAGATAACCGTTTGAACTTGCAGAACACATTACCGTATTATTTGTGAAAAACGTTATAAAATGTTGTATTTTATATTTTCACAAATGGTTTTCCACATTTTATCAGTTAAAAGTATATCATTTGAACTTTGAACATGAAACTTAGTACACTGTTTTGTCCTCGGTAACACTCCACAGAGATACGCGAGTGGAGGATCATTGTTTGTATCGGTATCTTTCTGTATTACTACTAGTAAATTTTGTATTCCCATAAATTGGAGACACATCCTCGGAGAACACTCCACACAGATACGCGAGTGGAGGACCACACCCGTAACCAGAATCTCTTAGATAGAGAGCGTGACTTGAGTGTATAGATCTATAGGGGCCTGACTACCGCACACCTGGCTGCTAGCTACAGCCGAACCGAAAGGTTCAAGGGTGACGAAAGTCATAAGGTGATGTGGACTACTTATTGCCATATCTAGTCTATCGTAGGGTTATGGAACTCACAATTTGGATAACAAAAATTTACTAAATAGTAATAATGAATAAAGTAACTACTTTACTTGTACTTATTAGTTTTATATATGTGTTAAAACTAATACATTTCACAAGGAAAATCAGGTTTTCGGTATTCATCTTTCACATTACAGATTGGTAACCAACTTTCAGGAAAATATGGGATTTTCCTGGGGTAACATTTGTACATAACCAGATTCATGTAACAAACCAGATAACTAAACCTTAAAATTTACAAGAGTAACCATGTTTTCAGTGTACATCTTTTACATTACATTTCGGATTAGTAACCAACTTTTAAGAAAATATGGGATTTTCTTGGTGCGTAACTTTTTCAGAAACCGCAAGGGAACTTGTACATTTTCAGAAAACAAAACCGCTTATGAACTCACCAGCTTTATGCTGACTTTCAAACTGCTTGTATTCTCAGGTCCATTTTAGACATGTATCCGATGATTCCTTTTGGCGAAGATGGAGTGCGTAGAAGACACGTCTTACTTTTGTTCATATACACCCGTGTTCTAAAAGGCGCGCCATGGCGTGAGGCGTGGCTCCGCCATTACGAAAAGCCCCATAACGTTGTTGTTAGGCGTGGCGCGTGGCAAGGCGTGATATGGCGTGCCATGGCACGTTATGGCGTGTTATGGCGCGTGTTTTTTCGTTTGACGCACGGTTTTTTTGTCTTTGTTATGTCTTTTCTAATCGGAGATACGGGTATTGTGGTTTTCGTTAAATTTTTGTTACTAGTTATTGATCTAACACTTATAAAAAGTACTTATATTTAATATAAATTTATATTTATATGGTAATATAATTTTAAATTAATACAAAATCGCCGCCTTACATCACGCCTTCAAAAACGCCATGGCTCGCCATGGCTCGTTAAGCTTGAGGCTTGACCTTGCCGCCACGCCACGCCTCACGCCATTTAGAACCTTGATATGTACTATGTATCACACTTGTACAACTTTACTTTTAAACAAATGTAAACTTTTATATGTAATGTAATGGTTGTTTACTTTGCTTACTATGTACATTGGTTATGATATTCAACATGAAGTCACCTCCGCCCCGGAACGTTTCCGCCCTGGGTTTCGGGGTGTGACAGATTGGTATCAGAGCCCATGTTTATAGTGAACTAAGTATACCAAACCTTACATGGTATAAGACTATAAACACTAAGGGGTCTAAGTGTTGTGAACTAAAAGTATACTCTAAAATATAAGTATTTTCAAAAAGTATATAAGTATACCTGACCGTCGAAATCCATAACTACAAGTAGAACAAAACATAAGTTAATGGGTGTTGTATGTTGCGGTTAAACCTGGGAAGTTATGTAGTCGTGTTTAGGATCAATATATTCTGGCCAACTATATTCATTCGAGACACGACCAACATGTGCTTGGGAGTGACTGTAGTATGCGACATACCTAAAACTTACCCAATAACCAAACAATGAGTCGTCGTCGTAGCAAATCATGAAATATATGGGAGTATTTCTAGAGTCAGCTTCGTTACAGAAATCCTCATTCCAACGTTGCTCCTCGGTCATTCATTTAGCGATAATTTATCTGCTTTGATAATTCATTCCTGTTTTATCCCTTAATGGAACTTAATATCTATCATATCTCTTGATCAAATTCAGAGGACTTACCATCCTCTCTTTCCTGATCTTTATAGATCAAGATGCCTCCAAGAAAGAGACCCAGGTCAAAGAACAACAATCCTCCTCCACCATCACCTCCTCCTCAATTTGACCCTGTGATGTTCCAGGCAGCTATTACTGCCGCAGTAGCAGCCACCATGTCTCAAATGAACCTCGGTGGTTCAGGAGGTGGTCTCCAGTCTCAAAACCAGGAAGATAGTCAGGGACACCGAAAGGAGGATTCCTATAAAGATTTCATGAATGCGAAACCCACGTCCTTTGATGGCACTGGAGGTGTCATTTCCCTCTCCCGATGGTTCGAGAAGATCGAATATATCTTTGAGATCTGTGCCTATTCGGAATCTGACAAAGTGATGTTCGTAGCATGTACCTTTATCGATAAAGCTTTTACTTGGTGGAACGGCCGAGTCAAATCCCTAACTTTACCTGTAGCCAATGGCATGGGTTGGGAAGCCATGAAAGAACTCCTTCTAGCTGAGTACTGCCCTCGGGGCGAAATACAGAAATTTGAGATTTGATGACCTGGCGCTACTCTGTCCGGGATTGGTTACCCCGGAGAGTAAAAAGATCGAGATATTTATCCGGGGGCTGACCCAACCGACCAAAGGAAATGTCTTATCTGCGAGGCCGGATACATATGGCAGTGCCAAAAGCCTAGCCCAAACCCTGATTAACCATAGTGACGATGTTGAGGAAGCAACCACCACTCCTGAACCGACGAAGAGGAGTGGTGAGAAAAGGAAGTTTTGGAAGAAGAAGAAGGGCCAATTTTCCCAAGGGTCCTCAAAGAAACAACAGACTGTAGCAGTCCATGCTGCTACTACTCCTGTTGTTGTTGCTTCTGCTGTGGGATCCACAGCTCAAACACCCACTAGTAAGTATGCTGGTAACCTTCCCCAGTGTGAGAAGTGCAAATACCACCACAACCCTGGCCCCTGTCGTGAGCTGACATGTACAAACTGTGGTAGAAAGGGGCATACAGTCCGATTCTACAAAGCACCAGCCCAATCTGCAAACCAATCTTCTGGAGCAGGCGTTGGTCAAGCTTGCTATAATTATGGAGAAGTTGGGCATTTCAAGAGAAACCGCCCCAAGACGGCGACAGCTGATAACACTGGGAGAGTCCTAGCCATGGGACGGGAGGAAGCAGTCGCCGATCCCACCGTTGTTTCGGGTACGTTCCTTCTTGAGAACTCATATGCTAGTATCCTTTTTGATTCGGGTGCCAAAAGAAGTTTTGTTAGTCGTTCGTTCAAACATAACCTTAAACCTAATCCCTAACCATTAATCGAAACGTTTACCGTCAGGATGGCTAACGGTGAGAAAGAAAGCGACAACAATGTGTTTGTAGGTTGTACCCTTACCCTGAACGATCATTCATTTCCTATCGATCTTATGCCAATTTCTATAAAGAGCTTTGATGTTATCATTGGCATGGATTGGTTGAGTCCCAACCATGCTGATATCCTTTGTTATGAAAAAGCCATTCGTCTCAACCTCCCCTCTGGTCAGACTCTCATGATCTATGGCGATAAGCCTAACTCCAGTCTTCGCATCATTTCCTGCGTCATAGCTCAAAATCTTCTACGGAAGGAGTGCTAAGCATTCCTAGCCCATGTCGTCAATGAGAAACAGGAAGTTAAAGACCTTGCGAGCATCCCTAAATTCTGCAACTTTCCTGATGTCTTTCCCGAAGAGCTTCCGGGAATTCCTCCTGAACGTCAAGTTGAGTTTCGCATCGACCTAATCCCTGGAGCTACCCCCGTAGCCATGTCTCCATATCGCCTAGCTCCAGCAGAAATGCAGGAGTTATCCAGCCAACTCAACGAGTTACTTAGCAAAGGGTTCATCAGACTGAGTTCCTCACCCTGGGGAGCTCCGGTTTTGTTCGTAAAGAAAAAAGATGGATTCTTCCGAATGTGCATCGACTACCGTGAATTGAATAAGTTGACCCTCAAGAAACGATATCCCCTTCCTCGAATAGATGACCTATTCGATCAACTCCAGGGAGCTAGCTACTTCTCAAAGATAGACCTTAGGTCAGGGTAACATCAGCTACGAGTTCATGAGAGTGATGTTTCCAAAACAGCTTTCAGGACTCGGTATGGACACTACGAGTTTGTAGTGATGCCCTTCGGTCTAACCAATGCACCGGCTGTGTTCATGGACGTGATGAACCGGGTGTGTCGTCCTTTCTTAGACAAGTTCGTCATCGTGTTCATGGATGACATACTTGTCTACTCCAGAAGTGAAGAAGATCACAAGCAACACTTGAGGTCAGTGTTGGAAACCCTTAGATCCAAAAAGCCGTACGCGAAATTTTCCAAGTGTGAATTCTGGATTCGGAAGGTAACTTTCCTCGGCCATGTGGTAAGAGAAGAGGGTATTCACGTGGATCCATCCAAGATCAAAGCGATAGAGAATTGGTCGGCACCGAAAACACCTACAGAAATCCGTCAATTCTTGGGTCTCGTCGGCTATTATCGGAGATTCATCCAGAATTTTTCTAGGATCGCCAAACCCTTAACCACTCTAACACATAAAGGTTTACCCTTTTGTTGGAGTGAAAAGCAAGAAACCGCGTTCCAAACGTTAAAGCGAGCCCTGTGCAGCGCACCGGTCCTGTCCTTGCCCGAAGGAATGGAGGACTTCGTTGTTTATTGTGACGCGTCTAACCAGGGCTTAGGCTGTGTACTTATGCAAAGGGGAAAAGTAATTGCTTATGCCTCGAGACAGCTGAAGGCACACGAGGTCAACTATACCACTCATGACTTGGAACTAGGAGCTGTAGTCTTTGCAGTGAATATCTAGAGACATTATCTCTATGGAACCAAGTGTACGATCTTCACTGACCATAATAGCCTGCAACACATCTTCAATCAGAAGGACTTAAACATGAGGCAACGGTGATGGCTAGAACTACTCAGTGACTATGATGTGAAATCCACTACCATCCCGGCAAGGCCAATGTGGTAGTAGATGCCCTTAGCCGAAAGGATAGTTCAAGCCGAAAAGTGAAGACCCTGACGATGACTATCCATTCACATTTATCTATGCAAATCCAAGACGCCCAGTTCGAAGCCCTCAAACCAGAGAATGTATCAAGGGAAGCGTTGAGGGGAATGGATAAGAAACTGAAGATCACAGGTGACGGAGTCTACTGTTTCATGGATCGAATTTGGACTCCAATGTTTGGAGGGTTCATGGAGGTTGTCATGGAAGAAGCGCACAAGACTAGATACTCCGTTCACCCGGGTTCTGATAAGATGTACTTGGATCTCAAGAAACAATACTGGTGGCCAAACATGAAATTCGAGATCGCTACATTCGTGGGCAAGTTTCTGACTTGCGCCAAAGTGAAAGTCGAGTACCAGAAACCCTCGGGTCTGCTCCAACAAGCCGAGATAACCGAGTGGAAATGGGAGATGATTACTATGGATTTCATCACCAAGTTACCCAAATGTCCGAATGGGTACGACACCATTTGGGTAATTGTAGATCGTTTGACAAAATCCGCTCACTTTATTCCGATCAAAGGATCATTCAATATGGAAAGACACACACGAATCTAGATCCAAGAGGTAGTCCGACTGCACGGTGTACCTACGTCCATTATGTCTGATTGAGATAGCCGGTTTACCTCTAGATTTTGGCAGTCTCTCCAGAAGGCTCTTGGAACTAAACTAGACATGAGCACGACTTATCATCCTCAAACCGATAGACAGAGTGAGAGAACTATCCAAACCTTGGAAGATATGCTTAGAGCATGCGTCATTGATTTCGTAAAATCGTGGGACACACGTCTGCCTTTGATAGAGTTCTCATATAACAACAGTTACCATACCAGTATCAGGACTGCTCCGTTCGAGGCCCTCTACGGTCGCAAGTGCAGATCCCCTTTGTGTTGGGCCGAGTTATGAGACACAGAACTAGCCAAGAGTCGATTCCCCGACAGTGCTCTCACTGGTCCTGAAATCATTCGCGAAACCACAGAAAAGATCATCCAAATCTGGGAACGGTTGAAAGCTTCACAAGATCGCCAAAAGAGTTATGCCAATAATCGACGAAAACCTCTGGAGTTCCAGATTGGAGACCATGTCCTGTTGAAGGTCTCGCCCTGGAAAGGCATGGTACGCTTCGGAAAGCGTGGGAAACTGAACCCGAGGTACATTGGACCTTTCGAGATCCTCGCCAGGATCGGTACTGTAGCCTATAAACTCCAACTACCTCAAGAGCTTAGTAACATCCACCTCGTCTTTCACGTCTCGAACCTTAAGAAGTGTCTATCTGATGAAAACCTCGTGATTCGTTTGGACGAAATGGAGATCAATGAAAACTTGAACTTCGTGGAGCAACCAGTCGAAATCATGGATCGAGAGATCAAACATACGAAGCAAAGCCGCATCCCGACAGTGAAGGTTCGCTGGAATGCCAAGCGGGGACTAGAATTCACTTCGGAGCGCGAAGACTCGATGAAACAAAAGTATCTGCATCTCTTTCCAGATCCATGATTTGTGTCTTAATTCTGAATTTCAGGACGAAATCCCCTCTAACGGGGGGATAATGTGACAACCCGAAATTCTTTCCATTATTGTAACTCGTTCCGTTAATAAATTCGTCGTTTTCAAATTATTTCCGATTTTGTTATTAAATTAAGTCATAAAATTTGGGTCGTTTATTATGACTTAATCGGTGTTCAAACATGATAATAACTCAAGAAAATATTCTAAATTAAAAATTAGTAAATTTTTAGTTTCGACCATAACGAGTTACAACAACTTTATCGGGTGCGACCAAAAGCATCGTATAACGTCAGTATCGGGTAGAATTCCACCGGGTCTCAAACCCAACCACTATATAAAGGTTGATTGGACAACTTTTGAAGACATTTTCCCACCTCACAACTTTCTCTCACTACTCTCTCTCTAGAACTCGAAATTGGTCCAAAAACCCCCCCTTTCAAGCCTCAATTTGGTAAGCAATCTACCCTAACTTGTTATCTAACTTGATTAACATGCAAATTTATGTTTGAATCACTCAAAAACACCCATGAACATGTGTTTATGGTTTGGGGACCCTCCCAAAACCGTGAACTCCCCTAAGGAGGGTTTTGAAGCCCCAAAACCCCTCCAAACCACTTCTAGCACTTAGTTAAGACCTTTGGACTGGCATGCAAGAGCTTAGGACCCCAAAATCGAACCATTTGAGGTATGGACATGAGTTTACAGTCCAAGAACATGTTTGGACCATAAACCCTCATTCATAGACCTTAAACACCTTTTAGGGTGTTAGTTTGCCCCTAAACACCTCCAATGAACCTTAAAACCCTTCTAGAAATGCACCAAATCATATACAAATGGGACAAACTTGAGTTTACGGCCCAAGAAGATTCTTAGAACGTAAACTCATCTCCTTAGACCATAAACTCCCCAAATGGGTGTTAAAGTGCCCTTAACACCTTGTATGGATTGGAATTGAACCTAGAACCTTGTATGCTTAACTTTCAACCACTAAAACCGATGAATCTTGGACAAACATGAGTTTACGGTTGTAGACTCATGTGTTTAAGGTAGTAAACTCCCAAGAACATCTTCATAGACCGTAAACTACTTTTCCAAGGTCAATTCAAGTCCCAAACACTTCCTAAGCCATGGAATCCACCCTAGAACCTTCCTTTGTGCATCGTAATTGACCCAATACCACCAAAACACATTAAAACATGTCACACAAGAGGTTATGGCTGGAAAATCATAGTTTACTGTCGTAAACTCCTCAAATGGTCCTTAGGGTGTCCAAATCTCATTCAAAAGCCTTGAAACCAAGTCTAGCATCAACCCACAAGTGTTATAAGGCCATTTAGTAACCAAGAACACCCCACCATGATTTTACGGCCGTAAACTCATGGAGAATGGGTCATTTGGACCGTAAACTCCCAAAGGAGTTTACTCTTGGGGAGTAAACTACGTATCCAAACCATACTCGTCCATAAATGGTACCCGGGTCACTCCAAACACTTGGATTGAAGTGTTTTCACGTCTAGAAGTGTTTACTCTTATCTAATTAGTGGTTTGAAGTCTAATTAGATACATTTGGGTATGATTCCATATTACATAGGAACCTCGCGTGTTATCAAGCCCCGACCTGACACTTAGCATCCTAGACGACACGTTCCTCGACTAGTGAGTTCATACCCCTACCCTTTTTCAATGTTTTTCACTGTTTTCAGGGGGAATACAAGCAAAGTACAAGGAATACTTGTACTCAAAAACTTGTTTTACATGTGTTGTGTTTCATATTTCATATGCTTTTAACGTTAGCAATCGTAACAGATAACCGTTTGAACTTGCAGAACACATTACCGTATTATTTGTGAAAAACGTTATAAAATGTTGTATTTTATATTTTCACAAATGGTTTCCACATTTTATCAGTTAAAAGCATATCATTTGAACTTTGAACATGAAACTGTTGGATAAGGTGTCTAAGTCCATAACTATTTCTGGTCAGTACTTGACCCGACCCGGCATGGTCCATTTGGGTTGCATGACACCATTCAATTGGATAGACTAAATGAAAGAAATAACACTTGGAGATTATTAATATATTATAAGTTCTAATATATTAATAATATTTTTTGATTAGTTTGATCAAACAATTAATTTAGAATTAATTAAGATATCAAAAGATAACTTACTAAATATATGGGTTGATTATGTAAATCATTCATATCTTGTATAGTGGGCTAAGAGGCTCCATGGATTATCAAGTTGGGTTCCACCCATAGGATGCTCCATGGGAGTTACAAACCCATGGGTCATGGAAATGAAGAGTCATGACACATTAGGGTTTACATGGTGTAACCCTAGATGTGTCAACACTATATAAGAATCCCATTCTCCACCAAAATCGGCTACACATATGAAACAAGAGGGCTAGGCCGATTTCAAGAAGTGTGTGTTCTCTCAAAAGTCTTTCCAAGAGCATTTCGTGTTGTGTGAAGCATTTGAGGCATCACACTTGGGGTGCTAGGCTCACAAGGTTTCAAGGAACATAAGCAACAACAAGGTAAGTTATTCTATCTTTCATTCAAGTTAAAAATTGTTCCCCATGTATGCTACATAGGAATATAACCTTGGAATTCAACTTTGCATGATAATTAGACAAACATAGATCCAAGGTTATTAGGGTTGCATGTACACTTAGGAAGTGTTAGAATGCTCAAAACCCATCGGAAACTTAATACACTGTTTTGTCCTCAGTAACACTCCACAGAGATACGCGAGTGGAGGATCATTGTTTGTATCAGTATCTTTCTGTATTATTACTAGTAAATTTTTTATTCCCATAAATTGGAGACACGTCCTCGGAGAACACTCCACACAGATACACGAGTGGAGGACCGCACCCGTAACCAGAATCTCTTAGATAGAGAGCGTGACTTGAGTGTATAGATCTATACGGGGCTGACTACCCCTCACCTGGCTGCTAGCTACAACCGAACTGAAAGGTTCAATGGTGACGAAAGTCATAAGGTGATGTGGACTACTTATTGCCATATCTAGTCTATCGTAGGGTTATGGAACTCGCAATTTGGATAACAGAGATTTACTAAATAGTAATAATGAATAAAGTAACTAGTTTACTCGTACTTATTAGTTTTATATACGTGTTAAAACTAAAACATTTCACAAGGACAATCAGGTTTTCGGTATTCATCTTTCACATTACAGATTGGTAACCAAATTTCAGGAAAATATGGGATTTTCCTAGGGTAACATTTGTACATAACCAGATTCGTGTAACAAACCAGATAACTAAACCTTAAAATTTACAAGAGTAACCATGTTTTCAGTGTACATCTTTTACATTACATTTCGGATTAGTAACCAACTTTTAAGAAAATATGGGATTTCCTTGGTGCGTAACTTTTTCAGAAACCGAAAGGGAACTTGTACATTTTCAGAAAACAAAACCGCTTATGAACTCACCAGCTTTATGCTGATTTTCAAACTGCTTGTATTCTCAGGTCCATTTTAGACATGTATCCGATGATTCCTTTTAGCGAAGACGGAGTGCGTAGAAGACACGTCTTACTTTTGTTCATGTATACTATGTATCACAATTGTACAACTTTACTTTTAAACAAAGGTAAACTTTTATATGTAATGTAATGGTTGTTTACTTTGCTTACTATGTACATTGGTTATGATATTCAACATGAAGTCACCTCCACCTCGGAACGTTTCCGCCCTGGGTTTCGGGGTGTGACAAGCGGTAAGACGAATTGATCTTATACATATATATTATTAACTTATAATATTATAAAGTATAAGGGTTGAATTTTAACTTTTAAAATTCTAAGGGTGGAACTAAAGTTTTAATCATGACTTCACTTGTTCCAAAACTTGAGGGCAAGTTTTGCAAACATTCAAAACTTTTCATTTCTCATAACTTATGAATTGATTTGAGTATTAAAAATGAAGACTCTTCATTTTTATAACTCTTGTGTTTTTATAATGGCTTTTATTAAAGTGTGAGCTTTGGTTTTCCATAACTTGAGGACAAGTTATGGACTCCACTAAAACACATAATGATCATGAATTAACCTACCAAGTAGGTTACAAACAATTCCTATGATCATCTAATCTTCATAAGTTCAAGAAAATGAATATGAACATTTCAAGAATCATAAATTACTCTTAAAACTTGTAATTTTTGATAATTTCCATTGTAAAGGGATTAGCATAAACATTACACCATCTAAAACAAGTTTTGAATCACCAAAACAGTTTATGGTAATGTTTCTAGTCCATTTCCAGCAACAAAAGTCGAAAATATGGTATCAGGGTCTCCTACTCGTCGAGTGCATAACCCTACTTGACGAGTAGGATGACTTTTCACTTGGACTCATCGAGTCCCCCCATGGACTCGGTGAGTCCAGTCGCACACAACAAGCTGTTTTAATTTTTGACACATTTTTGCACAAATAACAAACAAACAAGCGTAGGCTCTGATACCACTGATGGGTTTTGAGCATTCTAACACTTCCTAAGTGTACATGCAAACCTAATAAACCTTGGATCTATGTTTGTCTAATATTAATGCAAAGTTGATTTCCAAGGTTCATGATCCTATCTAGCATACATGGGGAACATTTTAACTTAAATGAAAGATAGAATAACATACCTTGTTGTTGATTTTGATTCCTTGAAACCTTGTGAGCCTAGCACCCCAAGTGTGATACCTCAAATGCTTCACACAACACCAAATGCTATGCAGTAAACTTGGAGAGAAAGTATAACACTCAAAAATCGTCTCTAACCCTCAAGTATGCATGTGTAACCGATTTTGGGATAAACATGAGCTTTATATAGTGTGTTGCATTAACGTTACACCATGTAAACCCTAATATAACATGACTCTTTGTTTCCATGATCCATGGGTCAACTCCATGGAGCATCCATGGAGCATCCTATGGTTTGAAGCCAACTTGATAATCCATGGAGCCTCTTAGCCCACTATATAAGTTATGGATGATTTACATAATCAACCCATATATTTAATTAGTTAACTTTTGATCACTTAATTAATTCTAAATTAATTCTTGATCAAACTAATTAAATAATATTATTAATATATTAAAATTTATAATATATTAATAAACCAAAAGTGTTATTTCTCTCATTTTAGTTTATCCAAATGCATGGTGTCATGCAACCCAAATGGACCATGTCGGGTCGGATCAAGTACATACCAGAAATAGTTATGAACTTAGACACCTTATGTAAGAATTAGTCATATTTAATTTTTTAAAATCTAACAAATTAACATTTAATGGTGCCTGATTAATCCCCTGATTAATCTCTGCCTAGTCGATTAGTCTCTTAACCCCAGTCCACCGACTAGCTAACGTCGAGCGATTTTTACAACCTTGGTATATATATATATATATATATATATATATATATATGTGTGTGTGTGTGTGTGTGTATATATATGTACATATATATATATATATATATATATATATGTATATATATATATATATATATATATATATATATATATGTATGTATTGTTTATACGGAGACTTCAGGCGCATGGTAAGCTCTTTCATCCCGGAGGGTTTCGTGCTATAGGCATTCGGGAATTCACTTTGTGCAAGAATAACAAGAACTAAGTGAGGCAGCAATATCAAGGGTTGGACCCTGGTATAGATCTCGAATGCCTAAGTTAGATTTCAAATTTTTGGTATTGTCTTTTTATCAAGGAATATGTATTCTCCTTAATTCCCTGGTACGCGAGTGGTCGCACTTCCTGTCTTTTCCTTGTTTATTTTCTTTGCTTTGTACTATTTGGCATATTTTTAGGGTTACGATTTTGATGCTCGCATGTGATGTATTCAAATACATAATTTTCGGAAACAAGCAGCAATGTTTGTAAAGTCGACATGGTTAGTAACGAGCTGGTAGTGGACTTCCTCAGACTAGCGGCCTTGTACACTTTAAGCCCACCAATCTGAAGAGTAAAAGAATATTTTCAAAATATTTTTTGCCATTTAGACTTTTAAATCCATATTGGGTATTGTAAAATCCTTCGCATGTTGCGCACTAAATGCTTATGTCGTTGCATGTCATCTTGCTTGCTTTGATTAGATTGCTTGTATTAATGATTTAACCGTGCCTTCTTGTAACAACCCAAAAATACGGTCCAAAATTATCGTTATAATTCATTAATAAGACCATAGTTAACAATTCATAAAAAAATCATCATTCATGTATCTCAAAATATCATAAACATCTATCAAACATATCAGAGAAAATACATCCCAGACTAAACAAATGGTGTGTGCACTGCAGTCATCCCTAGCTCTTCCCCTTGCTACCGTATGTACCTGAAACCAAACCTAAACACTTTAATCATGAAGCTTAGTGAGTCTCCCCAAATTACCACCTACCATTCACAAAATCTGTCACAGCCCAAAACCGGAATGATGGAAACGTTCGGGGTGGAGGACGTCATATGTACAATCACAACAATTGAATAATAGAAATCAAAGCAACAACATACTTTAATATATATGTAAAGTGTTTACATCGAGTTCAAGACATTACATGTTGTTATAGTATAATATTATCAAAAGATAAGACGAGAAACTACTGCACCGTCTTCATGAACTCCGGTTGGATACCTATCTTAATATATTCCTGAGAATACAAGTATTTTGAAAGTGAGTATCAACTATAAAGCTGGTGAGTGCATAAGATTTAGTTTAAAGTACGAAACTTCTTTGACAATTGAACAAGTTTGAAAGATTGACAAGAAAAGGAATGTAAAACTGGGTTCACACAATCTCCAATCTATCTAGTCTTCATTAAATATAATCTTTCGTATAAATTTAAGTATTATAGTTATAACTAAAAGTAATCTATGTTATACTGATTCTGACTAAGAGATGAGTTAATATCCATGAAAACTTAGCTTATACACATTATGATATAATCAAGTTTGGGAGGATAATAAATTGTGGGGTTCTACCCTAGTTTCACATCCAAACAAGGAAAAGAAACTATGTTAGAAATCTCACATTCTATTGTCTACCAGATCTTCGTTATATATAACTCGGAAATGTATAAGGGAGGAAATCATAATAACAAACTTCTTACGAATCCTTTATAATGAACTAGAATACCTAGTAAATGCTACTAGAATACCTAGAAAATGATACCATTGAACCTAGGAAAACCCATATTCCCTAACTGTTATCTAACCGTGGTTTTATCCCCTAAAACCGTTTTACTGAAGGTTGGTGTACTATATTATGGAATAGTTAGCTTGTAACTCTCCAAAAGTACGACTTAACGATTGTGTAAATATACTATGGAATAGTATACTGTTGGATAAGGTGTCTAAGTCCATAAATATTTCTGGTATGTACTTAACCCGACCCGACATGGTCCATTTGGGTTGCATGGCACCATGCAATTCGATAGACTAAATGAGAGAAATAACACTTGTGGTTTATTAATATATTATAAGTTCTAATATATTAATAGTATTATTTAATTAGTTTGATAAAGAAATAATTTAGAATAAATTAACTGATCAAAAGATAACTAATTAAATACATGGATTGATTATGTAAATCATCCATAACTTGTATAGTGGGCTAAGAGGCTCCATGGATTATCAAGTTGGGTTAAACTCATAGGATGCTCCATGGGAGTTACAAACCCATGGGTGATGGAAATGAAGAGTCATGACACATTAGGGTTTACATGGTGTAACCCTAAATGTGTCAACACTATATAAAGAACCTATTCTCAACCAAAATCGGATATACATGAACAAGTGAGGGCTAGGCCGAGTTTTGCAAGTGTAAGATTCTCTCAAAGTTTAATCCTTTGCATTTTGTGTTGTGTGAAGAATTTGAGGCATCACACTTGGGGTGGTAGGCTCACAGCGGTTCAAGGATCATAATCAACAACAAGGTAAGTTATTCTATCTTTCATTCAAGATAAAAACAAAATGTTCCCCATGTATGCCAGATAGGAATATAACCTTGGAATTCAACTTTGCATGATAATTATACAAACATAGATTCAAGGTTATCAGGGTTTCATGTACACTTAGGAAGTGTTAGAATGCTCAAAACCCATCAGCGGTATCAGAGCCTAGGTTAGTTTGTTTGTTATTTGTGCAAAATTGTGTTAAAAATCGAAAACTGTCTGCTATCTAACAAGTGAACTCGCCGAGTCCATGGGGGGACTCGACGAGTTCAAGTGTATATTCAACCTACTCGTCGAGTAGGTTCATGCACTCGACGAGTAGGAGACCCTGACAGCAGATTTCCGACTTTTGTTGCTGGAAATGGACTAGAAACATTACCCTAAACTGTTTTGGTACTTGAAAACTTTTTTTAGATGGTGTAATGTTTATGCTAATCCATTTACAATGGCAATTATCAAAATTACAAGTTTTTAAGTGTAATTTTTGAGTCTTGAAAGTGTTCATATTCATGTTCTTAAACTTATGATGATTAGATGATGATAGCAATTACTTGTAACCTTCATGGTAGTTTAATTCGTGATCATAATGTGTTTTAATGGAGTCCATAACTTGTCCTCAAGTTATGGAAAACTAAAAGTCACACTTTTATTAAAGCCATTAAAAGAACACAAGAGTTATAAAAACGAAGAGTCTTCATTTTTATTACTCAATCAATTCATAAGTTATAAGAAATGAAAAAGTTTTGAAAGTATACAAAACTTTCCCTCAAGTTTTGGAATAAGTAAAGTCTTGATTAAAACTTTAGTTCCAACCCTTAGAATTTGAAAAGTTAAAATTCAATCCATATACTTTATAATATTATAAGTTAATAATATATATATATATATATGTGTGTGTGTGTGTGTGTGTGTATGTATGTATGTATGTGTAAGATCAAGTCGTCTTACCGCTAGTACACCTCATTCACGAAGCCGGTCTATAAAGGGGGTATAAGGTTGTTGCCTATAAAATGGCAACTTAATGGGTGTTCAGTCTCACCCACTGCATCCTTGATCGGTGGAGGGTCGTTAGCCGAACGGGTAGGACACAGACTTATAAATTCTCATTAAAAGTATGATGAATATTAGAAAGTAAGTAAATTCTTTTATTAAATACCCAATCTTAGTTACTTTAGGAAAAATGTGAGTAAGGTGCTAATCCATGAAATTAAACTTTACACTTTGTTTAAGTCGTTGGTGGAGCATGTGTGGTTAACCCGCACACTAAGTTGGACTTAACAAGGTAGGTAAAGGGTGACTTAAGGTTTGTCATAATATCGATGGAGCGTGTGTGGTTTACCGGCACATCGATTGAGTGATAAACTTTAAGGGTACCAAGTGATTTGCAAGGTTACTTCACACCTCGTTTTGTGATCCTCGGTATCCCAGTCACAAAACTTGGAGGGCACACTTGAGATTGAAACATGCCATTGAAAAGTTCAATGAATCTCAAAGAATCTAGGAATTTCTAAGAACCAATTAAAAACCTAATATCTATATTGCGTTTTTCATGGTGGAAATTGGTGAATCGTCATTCACCTACCTTTCAAATATGTTCTAGCTTGCATTACGACATACCTCTTCTAGGTTATAATATATTGTGATTGGATCGTAGCCTTAATATTACATTTGGGTGTTTTATTAACGACTCTCTTAATATCTAAACTAATCTTGTTCTCTTCTTTCAAGATTTCTTCAAACAATGCTGCTTCTGGCTCTAATCCTAATGGCTCCTTTACCCTTATGAACTTGTGTGGGAATTCACTTTTGATGGATCCAACTTCAATGAATGGATCAGAAACATCAGGATGATTACCCGCTACGAGGAAAAAGAATATGTCCTCAATAAGGAGCTTAACAAAATTGATGAGACTACTACAACTCCTCAGGAGATCGCTGACTTCCAGGCACATGAAAGGGATGCTACTAAAGTGGCATGCATCATGATGGCCACCATGACAGCGGAACTCCAAAAGTCCTATGAGGACTTTTACCCTTTTGAAATGCACCAAGATCTGATGGAAAGATACCATCAAAGTGCAAGACAAGAGAGGTATCAAATCATCTGCTCCATGATAACAACCATGATGAAGGACGGGGAATCCGTCACGAGCCACATGCAGAAAATGCAAAGGTATATGGATCGATTGCTGAAGCTTAATGTGAACTTCCCTGAGGAGCTTGCAATAGATATTATTTTGCACTCCTTACCATCGTGCTATGATTAATTCCGCATGATATATCACATGAATAAGGAAGAGGTCACACTCAGCAAACTTTAGGGACTCCTCAAGACCGCCGAAACAGGTCTTAAGGGTAAGTCAGTTGTTAACACTCCTAGTCCAAACTCTGCCCCGGTTTTGGCAATCTGGAAAGGACGAGGGAAGAAGAGGAATAGCCCCTCGAAGGGTACCAAGGGTAAGACCCTTGAAGGCTCCTCTTCAAATGGAACCAAGGAAGGTTTCGTTACTCCTTCTACTGACCCAAGAGAGGCTGAATGCTTCTATTGCCATGAAAAGACACATTGGAAGTGGAAGTGCCCGCAGTACCAACAAGATGTAAAGGATGGGAAAGTTAAACCCAACCATGCAGGTATTTACACTATCTTATCTAATAACTCACCCTATTCTAACTCTTGGGTCCTTGATACTGGTTGCGGTTTTCATATCCGTTCTGATTTGCAGGGACTAAGAAGAAGTGAGAATGTGGAGCATGGAAGAATAAACTTGATAATGGGGAATAGGAAAGTTTCACCTGTCGCCAATATTGGAGTTTATACTTTATCACTAAGTAGTGGGTTTAGTTTCGATTTGAATAAATGTTGTTATTTGCCAGAAATGGAAAGAAATATTATTTCCTTTCATGCATTGTATAAACAAGGTTTTACCTTTTCATTTGATAATGAAGTTGGTTCGATTAATGCTTTCTTTAATAATGTTCTTTATTTTAAAGCATTACCTTGTGATGGTGTGTATGAAACTATATCCATGGTCGATAACTTAGGAAATAATGTTTTTTGTATTGATTTTGTTAACGATAATAACTTGGATAAAGCGTCATTATGGCATTGTCGTCTTGGACATATAAGCAAGAAACGCATAGGCCAACTCCAAAAGGATGGAGTCTTGGAGTCATTTGACCTACATTCAGATGATAGTTGCGAATGATGCTTAATTAGAAAAATGACATAGTCACCCTTCACATGTTCTTGTGAGAGGGGTGAAGGTTTGTTTGATCTCGTACACACTGATGTGTGTGGGCCCTTCACACATTCCACAAGGGATGCTAATCGTTATTATTTGACTTTTACTGATGATTACAGTAGATATGGATATGTCTACTTAATCAAGCATAAGTCAGAGACTTTCAAAAGGTTTAAAGAATTTAAACAGGAAGTCGAGAATCAATTGGGCAGGAACATTTAGATGCTTCGATCCGATCGAGGTGGTGAGTATCTTAGTTTAGATTTCCTTGAATATCTTAGGGAATGTGGGATTGTCTCACAATTGACACCTCCCAGGACACCGCAGTTGAATCGTGTGGCTGAGAGGCGTAATCGAACCTTGTTGGATATGCTTCGTTCCATGATGAGTCAAGCTTCACTACCAATCTCATTTTGGGGGTATGCCTTAGAGACTGCCGCCCACATCCTTAATCTAGTCCCTACAAAGAAAGTTACCAAAACTCCTCATGAGATGTGGACTGGTAAAGTACCCAAACTAGACCACATCAAGATTTGGGGTTGCAAGGCTTTTGTGAGAAAAGAGGCTCATGATAAGCTCGAACCTCGAAGCGACAGCTGTATTTTCATCGGCTAACCACAACAATCCTTTGGTTACCTCTTCTACAAACCTAGTGAAAATGTGGTCATTGTAGCAAGGAGGGCTGTCTTGAGAGAGAGAGAGAGAGAGAGAGAGAGAGAGAGTTTATAAGTTAAGGAAGCAGTGGGAGGCAATTTACCCTTGAAGAAGTTCAAGACTCATGTGGTGAAGGAAATTCAAACCATAGCACTCAACTTGAGGAGAAAACTCATGTTGAGAAAATTGACATGTATGTACCTCTGACGCATTCCACAAGGGTTAGGAATGCACCTGAGCATTACTATGGATTCCATATTACTGCAGAAGGTGATACACTTATCAGAGATGAGACAATGATAGGTCTGGAAGAACCTAACAGTTACGCGGAAGCCATGGCAGGCCCTGAGTCAGCCAAGTGGAAAGAGGCAATGGACAGAGAGATGCAGTCCATGTATGACAATCAAGTTTGGAACTTGGTTGAGAATGTACCAGGTCGTAAGATTGTAGGGTGCAAATGGATCTTCAAGAAGAAGACCGACATGGATGGTAATGTACACACTTATAAGGCACGACTGGTTGCAAAGGGTTTCTCACAAACTCTGGGAGTTGATTATGATGAGACCTTTTCTCCAGTGGCCAAGATTAAGTCTATTAGGGTTCTATTAGCCATAGCTGCATTTCATGATTATTAAATAAGGAAAATGGATGTCAAAACCACTTTCCTTAAGGAAAGTTGGCTGAGGATGTTTACATGAGTCAGTCAGAGGGTTTTGTCAGTATAGAGTACCCTAATAGAGTGTGTAAGCTTGAGAAATCCATTTATGGATTAAAGCAAGCACCTCGCAGATGGAATATTTGCTTTGATGAGAAAGTCAGAGAATTTGGCTTTTCTAGGAGTGAAGATGAGTCTTGTGTATATGTCAACGCTAGTGGGAGTATAGTTAGCTTTTTGGTATTGTATGTGGATGACATACTACTCATAGGAAATGACATCCCAACTCTACAGGAAGTTAAGTCCTAACTTGGGAAGTGTTTCTCTATGAAGGACCTAGGAGAAGCTGCCTATATTCTAGGGATAAGGATCTTGAGAGACCGGAGTAAAAGACTAATTAGACTTAGTCAGAGTACCTACTTGGATAAGGTGCTGAAGAGATACGGCATGCAGGACTCCAAGAAAGGAGAGTTACCCATCCAGAGTAACGCCAGATTGTGTAAGACACAAAGCCCTAGTACTAAGGCTGAGATAGCAGAAATGAGTCGAATACCTTATGCTTCGGCTGTAGGATCAATCATGTATGCTATGACGTGTACTCAACCTAATGTAGCCTTTGCCTTGAGCATGGTTAGCAGGTATCAGGGGAACCCTAGCAAGGCACACTGGACTGCGGTAAAGAATATCCTCAAGTACCTACGGAGGACTAAGGACTGGGTCCTTACCCTTGGTGGGAGTGATGACTTGAGAGTTTTAGGGTATAGTGATGCTAGCTTTCAGACTGATAGGGATAATTTCTGCTCTCAGTTTGGCTGGGTCTTTACATTAAACGGAGGAGCAATTTCTTGGTAGAGTTCCAAGCAATAGAAAGTGGCTGATTCAAGTTTCGAATCATAGTATATAGCAACTTGTGAGGCAGCAAAGGAGTCGATATGGCTAAAGAACTTCATTGGATACCTTGGAGTTGTACCAGCTATTAAAGAGCCAATGGAAATTCAATGTGATAGTGAAAATGCAGTTGCCTTAGCCAAAGAACCAAGGGATCACGGGAGATCCTGACACATCGACAAAAAATACCATTTCATCATACATCAAATAGAGGAAGGACTCCTCGTGGTGAAGAGGGTATCATCGGATAAGAATTCAGCAGATCCCCTCACGAAGAGACTGACTCGGGTTAAGCATCTCCAGCATGCTCAGAGCATAGGGCTGAAGGATGATATTAGATTTAGTAGTTAGATAACCTTGAAATTTGTAAAGTGTAATTGACATTAGATGATGAATAAAAGGTGTTTAATTTATGAGTAAAGTGTAATTGACATTAGTGTAATTGTCGAGCGTTTACTATATTTCTTTTGCGTGTTTTGACTTCCAGAATAATTATGGTAGGTATATCATATTATTCGAACCTCCACAGTCGGAAGTAGGTATGACTCAAGACTGTCATGATTGGTTGCAGAGGTCTAAGTTGTTGGACATGGCTACAACGCTCATGAGTGCTCATAAGTTCTAAGAATTGGACTCAACCCACGCTCACTGGAATCACTTCATGGAATTTATCTCGAGTGATCGTGAGACGGTAACATCATATAACTCTTCAAACCTAGAGATATGATTTGTTACTTATGAATTCGTTATGCATTGATTGTACGTAAATACATTGGTAACTCGATGTTATAAAACGTGCTTTTATGTATAATTCAATGAGTAGTAGAACAAGCATATGAGTCGAATTTTATCTGTTCCTTCTTGGATTAGAAGCTGATATCTGGTCCCCTCAATGATTTTGTTTTGACCTATGTATCGGGCCCGATCAGAACTAAGTTGATGTGTTCAATTAAGTTCATTGTCAAACAAATCGGAAATCGGGAAACAAACTGCTAGACAATAAGACATTGTTCCATTTATTTGTCCTGATGATATCTAGAAGAGAGGATTATATGATCACTTATCTTAAATGGCGTATCATCATCTTCTCAGTTCTGAGAAACCTTGAATGAGCTACGATTGCCGATCGGTTCCTGAATTCATACTTGCAATTATAGTTATTAGACTTATCCAAGTGGGAGACTGTTGGATAAGGTGTCTAAGTCTATAACTATTTCTGGTATGTACTTGACCCGACCCGACATGGTCCATTTGGGTTGCATGGCACCATGCAATTGGATAGACTAAATGAGAGAAATAACACTTGTGGTTTATTAATATATTATAAGCTCTAATATATTAATAGTATTATTTAAATAGTTTGATCAAGAATTAGTTTAGAATTAATTAAGTGATCAAAAGATAACAAATTAAATATATGGATTGATTATGTAAATCATCCATAACTTGTATAGTGGGCTAAGAGGCTCAATGGATTATCAAGTTGGGTGAAACTCATAGGATGCTCCATGGGAGTTACAAACCCATGGGTCATGGAAATGAAGAGTCATGACACCTTAGGGTTTACATGGTGTAACCCTAGATGTGTCAACACTATATAAGGAACCCATTCTCCACCAAAATCGGATATACATGAACAAGTGAGGGCTAGGCCGAGTTTTGCAAGTGTAAGATTCTCTCAAAGTTTACTCATTTGCATTTGGTGTTGTGTGAAGCATTTAAGGAATCACACTTGGGGTGCTAGGCTCACAAGGTTTCAAGGATCATAATCAAAAACAAGGTAATTTATTCTATCTTTCATTCAAGATAAAAAAAAAATGTTCCCCATGTATGCTAGATAGGAATATAACCTTGGAATTCAACTTTGCATGATAATTAGACAAACATAGATCCAAGGTTATTAGGGTTGCATGTACCCTTAGGAAGTGTTAGAATTCTCAAAACCCATCATATACTTAGATTTATATCACATAAAACCATTCCTTGTATTGGATATTATGCTATGAAATAGCAAGTTCAGTCTCAGTTCATAGAATAATAAATATACTATGAAAAGACTATAGTATGATCGTTATGTTCCTCTGAATAGTACGCTGAATACACTTTGAAAAGATTGTCTCGTGATTCACATAGTACATACTTATTATACATAATCAGAAATGGACAAACAATTGATTGTGCGATCCTGTCGGACCCCCACATCTAAACAAGAAAAAGGAAAGCAAAACAGAGTTCACATATTCAACCGTCTATACGTATGGTACCCACCTATGATTGGTGTCGTGGTACAATGCTCGCATACCCATGTTAACTGAAGGTACAGTACCGTGCCCGGGTACCCCTTTTATACGTATGGTACATTTGAAAGATGTACCTTTTAGAGTTCCTTATATTTAGTTCGTATTATTGTTCGTACTTTCTGAATAGATAACTAACAAGTATTATATATCTTTGTAATTCTATGAATTTTATGAACAACCAAGTGTTAAGTATTGATCTACCAAGTAATGAGCATTGACTCTCTAACTTTACTCCCTATAGTTTACTAGTAAGTTCTCTGAAATATACTAACCAAACTGAATTGAACTAAAATAATACCATTGCTACTCAAGGTATTAAACTGACTTCTATAACTTTTATATCTACACACATATACATGATATACAATTAATATTTAAACAACATTCGGACAAACAACCTTACTCTAAACCCACATCCAAACAAGGAAAATAATTTAAAACTGGTAGTCAGTCCTAAGTCCTTTAAACACTACTTGTATAACTGTATCCATATAGACATCAATTATACACTATATAAGTTAAAAGATTTTATAAAACAATTAAAAGCATTTTCTAATATTAAAAGAGTTTAATTATATTTAAAAGCATTTTGATGACTTGATGTCATTTACAACATTTAAAGAGTTTTATTTATAATAAACACATTTTCTTGTGTTTAGACTTGTATTCCCCCCCCCCCCCCTTAAAACAGTGAAAAGTGATAAAAAAAAATGTAGGGCTATTAACTCACCTTATGTTTGGTGATCCAAATGGTTCAAGTAAGGATGAGAAGTTCCATAAATGAAGTCCCGATACACAAATTAGTCCTAATGACATATATTGATACATATGTGTGTATAATTAGTGTATAATACAACTAATCATGAAGAAAACAACCTAAGGGACTAAGGAACTTGTACATGAAGTGTTGAATCACATGTTATTGATCAAGGGAAAGTGTGTGGCCACACATAAGTGTGTTTACGGCCAACACACATGAGTTTACGGCCAAGCAACGAGTTTACGGCCGTAAAAGCATGAACATAATGCATAAGTGAGTGATTTAAGGTTGTATCAACATCCATTAAGGGTTTAAGGTCTAAGTCTTGCTCATTAGAAGAGTTTGAGGTCCATGTATGCTTCAACATGGAGTTTACGGCCAAGGAAGATCTTGGGTCGTAAACTCATGATCTTCATGAGAAATGCATGTTTCAATGGTGTAATTCAAGGTCTCCTACTAGATATGAAGTGTAATGAAGGGTACTTACGATATAGAGGCATGAAAGGGTTGATTTTTGGCCAAGAACACTAGTGTGTGTTCTTGGTGTTCTTGGTGTTTCTTGATGATCTAAGAAAACATGATTTTCATGGATGAATCATGAGGATTAAGCTAGTTAAGAAGGATTAACAACAAACTAGAGAAAGAATACTTACGACATTTGAAGATCAAGGATGAAAATCAGGATGATACTTGAGAGAGAATAGAAGTGTTCTTGAGGTGGAAATGAACTAATGGAGAAAGTTGAAGAATATTAACCTATATAGGGGAGTTTACGGCCATGCCTTGAGTTTACGGTCTTAAACTCTTGTGTTAAGTCCATGAACTCCCTTTTGGTGAGGCTAAGCTCGATTTGTTGTTCGGTGGCTTTAGCAGATACTTCCTAACACTCGTTCCTTGAACTTATTGAGCTCAGAACACTCAAACAGACTCTAAACAATGCCAAATGATAGCAGGAGTGATTCTGAATTAAGGTTGATTGGACTGGCTTTTAAAGCAAAAAATTTCAGGTTGTCACAAAATCACATAATCACGTAATAACATTACATGGGACTTGCCCGCTATATCAGGCTCCACCCGGCATCGGATCGTAGTCCGGCAGCGGGGCCCGCCTGGCATCGAGCAAAGCTCGGTATACATATAACATATCAAAAAATACTCAAAAATAATCACATAACATAAACGTATGAACATTCCTCGGACCCTGCCCGGCATCGCACTGAAATCGAGAAAATATAAACATTCCTCGGGCTTTCCCTCTCATTGGACCGAAGTCCGAAAACATATAAAACAACCACGTGCAGCAATCACAAAGACATCAAGCATACAAACATTCCTCGGACTTTCCCTGACATTGGACCAAACTTCGGAAACACATAAACCTACATCGGGCACAGCCCAACATTGGACATTAGTCCGGAATATACTAGCATACATAAGCGGACCAGCATTGGTGCCTTCGACCCGTTCCTACAAGAGAAAACTCACCACGCAAAGTCGAATGCAGAATCTCATGGTAAGGAATCTCTAACGGTTGCTCCAACGGCTCCCCGAGTTGTCATTACCAACATAATACTTAGTCAAAAACCAATAATCCCTTAGATATCATTCCATACCCAAAACTCCTTCACACATCAACCTTGCTTAAAGTCAAAGTCAAAGTCATCACCCTGGTCAAAGTCAACATTCCGGTTAAAGTCAACATTTTGGGTTGACTTAACTCGTCGAGTCATCTCCTAACTCGTCGAGTTTCCATCCTTCTCAAAATCATGATAAAACGAGTCAACTCGTCGAGTCCTTCCTTAGACTCGTCGAGTTCTACCCTATACAAGATCGGGACAAATCTTCCGAACTCGTCTAGTTCCTTCATGACTCATCGAGTTCTTTAGTTTGTTAGGCCCTTCTTAATGGATGAAGTTCCTATCCTTCAGATCTAAGTTTCATACTTCATATTCATACTGAAAAATGTCCCCTTTATGGGTAAGGTTTCTAACTTCACCCGTTAATACCCTTCCTTAATGGATTTAGCTCAAACCCTAACTCTTTAATACATATATCTTGATCCAAAAGCCATTTATACTTCAAGCTAAGGAATACAAACTGAGATCTAGACCCTAGACACTACATGAACGTGCAAAGTCTCTAACTTTCTCTCCATGCATCCCCTTTTGGAGCTTAAAAGGCCAAAATGACATCCTAAAGCTTGCATGGAGCTTCAATGGCCATAAAGTTTGCACCTTTATGCAATGAAAGCCCTTTTAAGTCCTAAATATGGAAATATACTCACTTGGGGCGTCCAACTCCCAAGGACAATTGGAACTTGGATCAAACCATTCAAAATAGCCCTAAAAGAAGATCTAAATAATCACAAGGATAGGATCAGAATTGAAACCAGAAAAATGTCGAGAATGAAGCTAAGATTCTAGATCTACAAACTCCTTCTTGGGTCCTCAAGCTTCTTCTTCTTCCACAAGCTTTAAACACACAAAGCTCTCTCAAGACTGGCTTACAAACTCAAAAAATGCATTAGGGTTTCGAGATTTACGGTTTGACACTTGGAGACTAGAAATGAGACCAACATGGAGGGTTTAAGATGATTAGGTAAGGTGCAAACCCCGGAAATTAGAGTTTCACCCTTGCCAGCTTACTCGTCGAGTTGAGGCCTCTCAACTCATCGAGTAGGTTCCTAAAATCACGTGGCCCAAACAGTCTCTACTCGGCGAGTTTGTGGGTTCCAACTCGTCACGTTTCTCATATAATTTGAATAATTATTAAATTAAATACGTACCAGGAACTAGGCATTACACCTCTGATTATGTATTTTGTAATCCTGATTATTCTTGTAGAAACTTCCTTACATGCCCTCCCTTTGACTTTGCCATCATTGTTATTGTTGGAGCATGAAAATGGTTGTGATATGAATTACTAAAAGTAAGATTGTATTTCATGGAAAATAAAGCAAACTCCTGTTGGAATTGGAGTTAGGATTCCATTTCTTTAGGGTCGAGATCACCATTCGATTGATAGTTGTTTGTAGGAACAAGTAAGGCTGGTGGTGAGGGTTGAACAGGTGGGATATATGGAACAGAAACTATGAAGGGGTCCGAGACCTAGTGGTTCGAAATCTAAGGATCATAGGAACTGACAAGAGCTAGAGGTCCTCCTATGAGTCATCGTAAAGTTTGTGCAACATTTGATTCATGACCTTGAAGCTCATCAAATAGTTGGTAGAGCTTCAAATTTTTCAGAGATACATTACTCTAAAGACACGATTTCACATTTCCCCATCCCTTTCCAAGGCTATTAATGAACTTGAGATTGGATTCTAGTGGAGTTCGGTATCTATTTGAAGCTGAGGCAACAGATTCACCAAGAGTTGTTGTGAAAGTATCTAACTCGTTGACAACGGAGGTTAGACACTTATCCTTCATATTTTCTGATCCCTCAAATAGGTCTTGAAGTGTGTCCCAAATCACTTTTGCGGATTTCAACAGTTTAATGTGCTCAAAGTGAGAAGGTGGAGCGCTAAACACCATTTCGGAAAAGGCAACTAGATCTGCATGTAGCTTTTTGAAGTTGAACATGTGGACCTTCTTTAACGGATCTCCAAATAGCTTCACCTTATTCTTTACCAATTAAAAATCTTTCCATTCCGACTTTCCAATGATCATACTCTTCAACAACTAGTAGTATGGCACGAGAAGGGCAACCCATGCTATTTGTTATTTTCATTGAATACATTTGTTGAGAATTAGAAGCAACCATTGAAGTTAAGATATTTTAGGAAAAAGTGGTATATAGAAGAACTTTTATCATGAACACATAAATGACTGAAATACCAAGGTAGTTTCGAGTAAAATATAATCTAATCTTTTAGATTCTAAGGTCAACCACTCAAGCTCTGATACCACTTGTAGGTTCCCATTTTATCGATTGGATCGGTGGGGAAGATATTACCAAGAAGATAATCGTGTATGAACATGAAGAACATAATATGTGAGTAAAACTGTAGTATATAGATAGAGAGATACAAAATATTACAATAACACTCATGGGTTGTGAGACATAACTCTCCCTTCGTGAGAGAGATCACATCAAAATCTCTCTAAACTACAAATTCTACATAGTGAACACTGGTAATAAAAATGATCATCACCTCCACTTTATATATTAGTGGAGGGAATATGCTTTTCTTACAAACGAATATTATAACATAATAAAGACTCATCATTGTAGAGAATTTTTATGCTCCAACAATCTCCCCTAAATGCTCAAAAATGGTGAGGGTAAAGCAGTGATAAAAGGCAGAACATCCTATGGGTAGGTCTGGTAGGTCTAGTGCTGAAGCGTCTCGGAAATGCTGAAGCTATCATGATCTCGGAATCTGGAAATGGATCTCTATCATCAAAGAACATACAAAGAAACCCCCAATCTCTAAATAAAAGTATGAAATCCCAATCTTCAAATGTGATCAGTCCCCAAAAACCAATTATGTTCACAGTCTCCCCCTTGATTGTAGAACCGAAGAGCACAATGTTGAATCATATAATGTTTTCAATATTCCGAACTCGAGTGATAATACACCCAATAATCTCTGAAGAATAACCTTCTAAAAATGTGAAGCATCCAAAAATAAAGTCCGAATGATAAATAATGTGAATCTAAAGACATGGTTTAGCAATGCTAAAAATTTGATCGTAAGATCAAAAATAAGTGCCACACCACATTGCAAAAATAATTTATGTATTCAAAATATCGCAAATCCAAAATCGAGAAATCATAATATCTGAACCGGATGTAAACAAAAACGATACATTCCAAAATGTAGAGTCTGAAGATAAATAATCATAATCCGAAGAACATCTAGTAATGCCAAAAATTCGATCTATGAAGACCAAAAATCAGTGCCACGTCACACTACTAAATCAATCCCCGTCTTCAAATGTTTCTAAAATAATAACTCCAATAATGAACCAAAATGGATGCTCATGATTCTCCCCTTATTTTTGATCGAAAATTCAATAAAGATAAAAAAATAATCATGAAACCGGGCAAGAGAATATGTCGGATATGATGGAGCATCATAGGCTCCCCCCTTGATGTGAGCATCTACCCGTAAAAATGAGGATATTATTTTTTTTGTTCATAGGTAGACTTGGTGATGTATTGTCAAACTGAACAAACACTATACAATATGTATCATGAAACCTGCTGCTGAAGAATTATAATGCTAAACCGGAGTAATGTTGAAAACCGAAAAACAAACTTGAACTCCCAAATAATGGTCTGACACCATATGTGATCTATTCTATACTTATCTATATCATTACATAATATACAAAATATTACATAGAATAACTATACTAAGAGCTAACATTGATAAGCTTGATATGTCCGCGCGATCAATTTTGTAGACGCTGACGTTGACAGACACCGCTGGAGTGCTTGACTCATCAAATCATAAGGTGTGACCTTATAATCTCTTCCTATCTGGTGATGTCAAAACTAATCTTCAATGAATTCTTCGATTCATGCTCCCCCTGAGAGTAAGAATGAAGTTTTAACATTTTAGCTCTAACTAACGCTTTCCGTGAGAAGATGAATGACTTATTAAGCAGTTAAGGAAGCATTTATGAATCGCAGTGGAAGGCGGATGTACAGGTGAAGGTGATGAGATGGAATGAAAATGTGGATCAACTTGACTCAACTAGCTGAGAATGTTGATGTTACCTTGACTCAACCCCACTTTAGACTGTGCTTTTCTATAGAGATTCTCACCCTATTTTAAAACATCAACAGTAAACATAGAATGGAGTTGATGTAGCTTGTAGTTTAGTGAGATTGTGATGTCTCTTGATAGTATTGCCTTAAACTATCATTCGCTGACATAGTATTGTGAGATTTCATCAGCATGTGATTTCATACGTTGACTCATTGATCACTTTTATTAGAAGAAAAGGGCAAGAGTCGTATGTTGCGTGTAATACATTCTGATATGAAATGTACCCATTGCCAAAGAATGTCAAAGTTTTATCAGTGTATGGCTAATACAATGAATCATTAACTTCTTAATAGAGGAATTATTGGGAAAGAGTGGGTAGGTGTGTGTAATATATCATGAACAATGATATACTCATCGACACAGATTTTTCAAATTCTCATCGGCGTCTGGTGTCATATGCTGAGTCATAAAATTCTAAAGAAGAATTTATGGAAATAATGGTCTGATGCTTGTGATAATCTGTGGTGTTTTAGATTAACCATTGACATATATTTTTCAAGATCTCATCAGCATATGGTACATTACGCCAAATCATAAAGCTTTAAAGAAGAATATCAAGGCAAGAATGGGTTGGTGTGTGTGATAGCCTACGGTACAAAGACTAACCATCGATACAAAGTTTCAAACTTTTATCAGTGTATGGTATATCACAGTGAATTGCCAAGTTTTATTAAGAAGAAATTAAGGAAAGAACGGATTGTTTCAGTCACGTTGAGGTAGAATCAGCCTTTTTTTAGAGGCTCTCTATATAGATTTTTGAGTAAATTACACCAATGGTCCCTATGGTTTGGGATAATTTGCGTGTTTGGTCCCTAACTTATTTTTTTAACTCGGAAGGTCCCTAATATTTTTTTTTGTTACACACTTGGTCCCTATCTTACCTAAAAAAACCATTATTTAAATATGAAAAAAGGGTGGGATGCGTAAGGTAAGGTGAAAAGAGTGGGGCTAAGGGTGTGTTTGTTTAAATAAATTAAAAAATCAATGAAAAAATAGTGATTTTAGGTAAGACAGGGACCAAGTGCGTAACAAAAGCAAATAGTAGGGACCTTCTGAGTTAAAAAAATAAGTTAGGGACCAAACGCACAAATTACCCTAAACCATAGGGACCATTTGTGTAATTTACTCTAGATTTTTTTAGAGGCTCTCTATATACAACCTTTTTTAGAGGAATAAACAACAAAAGAGTTAGTCAAACAAAGAAAGGAATATACAACATTTTTTAAAGGCTCTTTTTCAGCAGATCTTTTGCACAGTATCTTCAAATAATATTTTTAAGTAATTACTCGTTTATCAAAAAAAATTTATATATCTACCCTTCGAGACTGGCTATAAAGGATAACAAAATTAAAGATAAATATAAAATACATCACACGATAAATCAAGAATAATGAAGCCACTAATCACAGAAACATTCTAGATGGACTCCAAGCTTCATATTAATCAAGAGCAAAAGAGAAGCAGAGATCAGTCTTTGTAACGAACGAGTTAACTAACTCAAATCCATGAAACCATTGTGTCTTCAAGATTAACACGTGGGAATTCGAGGTTTTATCAGATCATGAGTCAGTAGATGAAAACAAGACTTACTGCATCGATGGTTGCTCTTTGCATCAATAACAATTAGTGGAGGTGAAAGAGTGTATCCTCAAGAAGAAGAGGACATGATGCCACTCTTTTTATCAACATCAAGAGCATTGAGATCTTTCAGCTCTTGCAAACTTTGAAGACGTATATGTAAATAAATCTTAGATAGGCCTGTAAGATGAATAGGAGAGAAAAGAAAATAGGTGTAAATACTAGAATCGAAGCACAAACAAATTATGTAAAAATCATTAAACATAATAAAAGCATCATTATTTTATGTGTTTTTGTGTTTTTTAGAAAGCAATGAGAAGTGATCAAAAGATTTAGAAAGAAATTAAATAAATAAAACCAGGCCAAGATCTGCAATCAATTTGTTTAAAGACTACTCTTCCAATACCTAAGTGAAAATTTTCAGCCAGCTGGTCAGTGGATGGTATGTAAAAAAATTCCACTTTTCCCTTTCGAACTATGTCCCTGATAAAATTATGACGGATGTCGATGTTCTTGGTATGGGAATGTTGCACTAGATTTTGTATCATCTGAATGGCGCTGGTGTTGTAACAACAAATCAGTGTCTTCAAGAAGCTTAGACCATAATCCAGCAGTTGATTCTGAATTCACAGAATCTAAGCACAACACCTTCTAGCGGCAACACATTCAGCTTTAGCGGTAGAACAATTCACTGATGTTTGCTTTCTGCTATACCAGCTTACCAATCTATTTCCAAGCATCTGAGTTCCTTCTGAAGTGCTTTTGCGATCGATACAAAGTCCACCTTGATAAGAGTCAATGTAACCCACCAGCTTTAATTCAGAATCACGAGGGTACCATAACCTAAGATTGGGTGCATTCTTTAAGTAGTGAAAAATCCTTTTCAAAGTGAGAAGATGAGACTCCTTAGGAAGCCTATTATTCCTCGAAATAACGAGCACTTCTTCAAATTTGGAGAATTCGTTGTGTTATTTACTTTCTGTACTTTGTTTTTCTTAGATTAGTTTACATTTTTTCTTAATAGTTGAAGTGCATCCCATTAATACAAACCTTCAATTGATATCAGAGCAGGTTATTGATACACTCAAGTAATCATGTCAACCACTTTAACTCCAAATTCATCTGTCTACAACAAGATATATTCATTGATAAGTACAACTTATATGCATAGAAATCAAAGGCCATTGAAGCTTTCGAGTTCATGGACTTTGATATGATCGACATTGTCAACAAAGGTCCTGTTGCTACTATGCATCAATCACCCAATGATGATACATCTGGTAGTAAGCTAAAAGAAAATTTTGTGCCTAGATATAACAAGCATGAGAAAAGAGTGTTGAATTTCTATGAAAAATTGAAAACTCCTATTGGAAACTCACTCCCTTTTGCTATCTATTATTTGTTGTAACCCACCGGCTTTAATTTAGAATCACGAGGGTACCATAACCTAAGATTGGGTGTGTGATTTAAGTAACGAACGAACCATTTCAAAGTGAGAAGGTGAGATTCCTTAGGAAGCCTATTATTCCTCGAAATAACGAGCACTTCTTCAAAATATCTGCAATATATTTAGCTTGGGTGCATGCTTTAAATAATGAGCACGTAATATAGTAGCAAACACAATGTCAGGGCGAATGTCTGTATGAATGTGTAGAAAGCCTATTATTCCTCGAAACAGAGTTGCATTCACATCAGTGCCATTTGGATCAGCGCCAATAGACGTTGATGAGGACATATGCGTCTTTGATGGCTTGCAACAAGAAAACCCATACTTCTTCAAAATATCTGCAATATATTTAGCTTGGCGAACAAAAATACCATCAGTTAGTTGTTTGACTTGCAAACCCAAAAAGAAGTTTAATTCACCTATCATGCTCATCTTGAACTTCTTGGTCGTCATCTTCGCGACTTCTGAACTAAGCTTTTCATTAGTCGATCCGAAGATGATAACGTCCACATACACTTGGGAAAGAATGATATGGGATCCTTAATGCTTTATGAATAACATCTTGCCAATCTTCCTTGTTTATATCCAATTAAAAGAAGATAGCTTGCGTATGTGTCATACCATGCCCTAGGTGCCTGCTTTAAGCCATAGATAACTTTATCAAGACGATACACATGATTTGGAAACTCTTCGCTTTCAAATTATGTAGGTTGTTATAGAAAAACTTCTTCTTGAAGATCCCCATGCAAAAAGGCAGTCTTGATGTCCATTTGATAGACTTTGAAGTTTTTGAAATAGGAAAAGGCAAGAAACATACGTATTGCTTCAAGTCAAGCCACATGAGCAAATATTTTATCATAGTCTAACCCTTCAAGCAGACAGAAACCTTGAGCCACAATCCTAGCTTTGTTTCTTATGATAATCCCATCTTCATTCATTTTTTCCTGAAAAACTAACGAGTGAAAATAATAGTCTTTCCTTGAGGTTTGGGAACAAGAGTCCCCACACGATAACTTCCAAATTAATTCAGCTCATTATGTATGGCCTTGATCCTGTCAACTTCTTACAAGGCATCAATGATATTCTTTGGTTTAATCATTGAGATGAAGTTTACAAACATGTAGAAGTTGCTTCTAACTCTGCTGCGAGTGAGAATCCCTGAATTTACATCTCCAGTGATTTAAGACTCAGGATGATCTTGAAGAATTCCTTGATTAGAACTTTCATTTGTGTTGATTTGGGCAAAGTCTTCCTGACTGTATGGATCAAATTTTTCAGGGATGGCAGGCTGATCTTTAGATAAAGGTTGTGGACAGATTAGTTGATCAATATTAGGAATAATAGGCTCAACACCATTTGGCAAGAACTCAGGAATAGGGTCTGAAGGAGTGTAAGTAAGTTCATTCAGAGTTGATGAGGGGCGATCAAATCGATCATGAATAAACGAGTCTTCATCAAAGGTGACATGAGCTATTTCTACAAAAATTTTCCATGAAAAATTAGATACCTTGAAAGCCTTGGATACGCTGGACTAACCTAGAAAAACTCCTTCATCTACTCATGATCAAACCGCTTTGTCTACATTGCTATCAATCAAACCAAACCAAAATACGATCATCCAACTTACTCCGTTTTTGTATGATTCATATATGCTTCATGTTGTGGAATGTTTGAAGTATTCTCCACTTGTTGTAGCCCTAACGCAAGTTGAAGTAGTTCCAATATCGCTTTTATTGCAGGTCTACTCTACGGCCTCATATGACAAGAACGAAGACCGCATTTACTTTCAAATACACAACAAAAAGGCATCTATTTCAAAGGGGAGGTTTTGTTCATTGATGCATCTTGCTGTTGATTCTTCGGTTATCTCGTCGGACTTTAGCACAACTACTCAGTTGTTCACGATGCTTTACGAGATGGGGTATATCGATGTGCTAAATACAATCACAGAGGTTAAGAAGTTGTGTTTACCATCTCAGTGGAATGGTTTGCTTACTCTTCTCATCAAGGTCTGGCAGAAAGAATTAGTGGATCAGATGGGACCAGCAAGGGTTTTGTAAACCCTTCTCTGTGGACTTTACAATGGTCTGAATCTTGATTATGGGACAATTATCTGGTCTCAGGTGGTGCAAAGCATTAATACGTCTATGAGGCATTCAGAAATTTCATGTGGACGTTTTTGGACTCTCATTACAAGGAGGGCAATTAACACCTAGGACATTCCAGTTATGAAGGATGCCCTAGTCGCATCCATTGCCACATTCCACACGAAGAAGATTATAATCTCTCATCCAGTCAAGTTCCCTCACTATGGCTCCATTCCTGAGTCTATGTATCGATGTGTTACAGCCAAGAGTAATGTTATGGCAGACTACAGCAAGCTTACTCCTACAAAACTGAGAGTTTTAACTCCAAAACAGAAGGCTGCCCTGGAAGCTCTAGACAAACCTAGCAACAGAGGGAAACGTACTACAAAGAAGGAACCAATTTTGGAGGAAAATACTAAAGCTTCAAAGTCACGAAAGCGAAAATCTGATAAGGGAGATTATTCTAAACCAAAGAAGATTAAAAAGATGGCCAGAAAGTCCAAGAGTCCAACTCCTCCCAGCTCAGACAATGATAACGAGGATGAAGAAGAAGAAGCTCATCATGAATCGGTTGGATATAGTGTCTAAGTCCATAACTATATTTGGTATGTACTTGACCCGACCTGGCATGGTCCATTTGGGTTGCACTTCACCCGAACAATTTATGAATAAGTTTTGAGAATAGTACAAGTTATGATTTATTAATATATTATAAGTTCTAATATATTAATATAAGATCATATTATTTAATTAGTATTGGTCTATAATTAATCTAGGATTAATTTAGTGATCAAAAGTATTACTAATTAAATATGGGCTTATACATTTACATAGTGTGGGCTAATGCTTATTTGGAATGGGCTAGGCTTGCATGGAAAGTCCATGGATACTCCATGGAGATTTAACCCATGGATCTCATGGAAATGAAGAGACATGGGTATTAGGGTTTACATGGATATAACCCTAATCCACCACACTATATAAAGGAGGCTTTGGTTCTTGAAATCATACTAGTTGAGGTGAGTAAAGCAAGAGGGCCGATTTCAAGATAGTAGTGACTATTCTCTCAAAGTTCCAAGTTTGTGGTGATTTGTGATTTCCATTTGAGGCATCCACACTATTGGTGCTAGGCTCTAAAACTCCAAGGAATCAACTACAACTACAAGGTATGTATTTCTACTAGCTTTATTTGAATCATGTTCCCCATGCCATGCTAGTTAGGATATGAACCTTGGAAAAATAATTATTTGCATGTATCATAGACAAACATAGATCCAAGGTTTATTAGGGTTGCATGTACACTTAGGAAGTGTTAGAATGCTCAAAACCCATCAGAATCATCAAGAGGTAATACTCCTCCCAGATCTCCAACTCCAACCGAACCCATTCATGATAAAATTCCTACCCCACCTCCATCACCGAAACAGACAATTCCAGTTTCAGTTCCTATTATCCCTCCACCTACTACTTCACAACCCACAACTTCTTTGCCACCACCACCACCTGTTTCTTCTACACCTGTTTCTATAGTTCCATTACCACCTCCTATCATTACCCAAACCACCACCACATCAACTCCTGAACAGACAATAGTAGTCAACGTATCTGATACGGGGGTGAATACTGAAACCGAACCTCCAGTCATCACTAAACCACTCTCACCCACAAACTCAATAGATTCTGGTGCTACTCTTGGTGGTCCTAATGATGAGTATGACACTACATACTTTAGTCCTTATAGACTTCCTACACATGAAGATGATGATGCTCCTCTTCCACGCCAACATCTACAAAGTGTTCATGGAAGATGGATAACTTGATAACTGACAACAAGGCTTATAGCGGTGTGGTGCTCAAGGAATTTATCGATATTACGCTTGAACAATACACTAACTCCATTGACAAATCCACCAAAGGCATTGATGCATCTACTTCTTCTTACAAGAAGGCTGTCAATGAGGTTACTGAAATTGTTGGTACTACTCAGATTTTTCTGGATTCCTTGAAGTGGCGTGCCGATACCAATGCAGCCAAAGTACAGAAATATGTGACTTTTAAGTGTGAGGCTATGCGTTCATCTATCCAAGCTGAGAATTCCTCTCTTATTAGCTCGATGAGTTCTAAGCTTGAATCTCTTCACTCTACTCTTACAACAGAAAGCGTGTTGAAGGAAGAACTAGCCAAACAATCCTTGACCATTGAAGTACAAAAAGTGTAGCTAGCCCAAGCAGAAAAATAAATTTCTTTATTGAAAATCGAAAGGGTTGTTTTTCAAAGTTGTACCGGTTATGTCAAGGACATGTTGACCAATCTTCGTGGTGCTCATGATCCAATTCTTACCTTGACAATCAGAAATCATCTCACCACAAAACTTCTTCCTGCCCTTGGCATGTTACATGAGATGAAGGGTGTTTCGGAGCCTTTCACAACTCCAAAACAAGGGGGAGAGGGTGGTCAATAGAGAGTAATAGTGACAATAGAAATTGTCAAACCGAAAGTCCCAGTCACAACCGAACTGAAGGTTAATGTAGCTTCAGGTTCTGGTTCACAAGCTAACCCGAAAGAAATCATCAATGACAGTTATAGTGAAGTTGAAGAAACTATTGTTGAGGCTCTCAAAAGAAAGAAGAGAGACAAAGAGTTGGATGATAATCTTAAAATTGCAAAGGAGGATGAGGAAACAGAGAGGAGAAACAAGGAAAGAGAAGATGCATTGAATTGTAAGAAGGCATTGTTTCCTGAATGGACAAGAAAGGCACTAATCAATCAAGCGATAGAATGTCCAAGTGTCTATTGGTTGGAACTGATTGCTTCTTTTGACTGTGACAACACCAAGGACTCGCAGTTCGATATGCCAATAACTAGAAAAGCATTCACATTTCTTTGCTTTGAATCGACTGTTGAGGTTCCTTTTCCACATCCGAAGGTTGACCGGGACTGATTGATTACTATCTTAAGTTTGGACAACCTCAGTACCTTACATGGAGTGCATGGAAGATAGTAACTGTTAAGGTGCTAAAACCTTCAACTGCTGGGAGATTTGCAATATCAATTTCAAAATCACTCAAGGTTCTGCAAACTAAGTGTCGAGTATCTCTCTAGCAGACCTTCCTAGTTTGAATCCGCATGACTGGATTATGCTATTCAACATTTTGCTCACTAATCTGAACGAATATGAGCCTATTCTAGAACACTTGAAGAGAATGTTGGCCTCCTACATCCATGAAGTTGCTAATATGGATCCGGGGATTGCGAAGGTCATGAACAAGAAGCTGAATGTGAAGCCTACACCGAAACCAGGGGATGTAAACAGAATGAAGATGGGTCAACTTGATTCAACTCATTTGACGGTGATGTTTACCAAAGGCCAAGCTCACAAGTTTTTATTCGCTCTTGTGGATAAGAACTTATTTTCCACCGACTTATTAGAGCACATAATCAACATCATTCATCGGTGCAAGCAGAACTCTGAAGCTGACAAGAAAATTTTTACAGATATGCTTCGGTGGTACATTACTTTTCGGTATCATCTTTTGGATATTAGACCAAGGGTATTCAAGACTATGAAGAAGCCTTCTGTTGTTAAACATAATTGAAGTTTCGGCTAAATAGACGCAAAGGGGGAGATTGTTGAGTCTATTTGTGTTGCGTCTTGGGCATAATATTTTGTATCCGGATTGGGCAAATCCATTCGTGATTATCTAAGTTGGGTTATGGTATAAATATGAATGGATGTATGCGTATTTCACATAGCCTTTAATTACGTTGATTATTTTGTAACCCTAAACATCTCTACAGTCGAAGTTCTTAATCGAGCTCTTCTGGGGTGTTGAAGTATTAATCATACGACACATTCAAATCCATACTCGTGTTCATATTTACGTTCATAATTGTTTGCTAGCTTAGAATCTATCGATCCTGAAAGAACTTTGTTCTACCATTGGTGTTGCCGATTTTCTTGGGATTGGTTCTTTTTTTGGCACTTTTCACAACTGTAGATCTCTTATTCAGTGTCTTGATACATATTCGGCCAATAGTACCCTATCAGCGATATTTTGCGTACTATTGTCTGTACTCCTTCAAGTGCTCCTTCCACTCCCTCATGAATTTCTCTTATGAGGTATTCTGCTTTCTTTCCATTTACACAACGTAAGTGAGGTGTCAAATACCCTTTTTTGTACAATATTTTGTTGTCCACTACAAAGGATGGTGCCTTAACCCTTAGGTATTCCATTATTGGTTTCCTCCAGTCACTTGTTTCTGCTATTATTGATATTACCGGCTTCTCCTCTATTGCTTTTTCTTGTACTATCTCTACCAATACTTTATTGGTTAAATAGGGAAAAGTGGATGATGAAAGCTTAGTTAATGCGTCTGCACTTTTGTTTTTTGATCTTGGCACATGTTCTCGCCTAAAGCACTTAAAGTTCTTTGTTAATATTTTCACTTTTCCTGCATATTGTGCTAAATTCCTTCCTCAAATTCATACAAGTCATTTTTCTAGTTGGAGGCGACCATCGAATCTATAGCGGAATGTATGTGCTCCTACCCCATCTTAATAGCCAATTGCAATCCTTTGATGAGTGTTTCATATTCCAATTCCTTGTTTGATATTGCAAAGTCTAAGTCTTCAAACTTAGGTCATCTCTTCCCCCATTGGGAATGTTAATATCAAGCCAGCTCCCACACCTTCTATACAATAGGATCCATCAAAAAGTAGTCTTCATTGATTTTCTTGTGTTGATTTCATGTCTTTAATGTTGCTACTTGATTCGAGTACCGACGACACTTCCCTCTGGGTTGCTATTTCGGTGATAAAATCTATGTTGGTTTGTGGTTTGAAAATGATTTCATGATCTCCTAGTTCCATTGCTCATTCAGCTAGTCTTCTTCACTTCTCAGGTTTCAATAGTAGTTGACGCAATGGCAGATTTGTGACCACTTGGATGGTATGTGCCAAAATATATCTTCTTAGTCTTCTTGCTACATTAACTAGGTACAATGCCAGTTCCTCTATATCTGAATATCCCATCTCTATTCCTTGTAGTATACAACTTACAAAATATATGGGTCTTTTTTGTCTTCTCTGTTTGCCACTGATACTGCATTGTTTGTCGTTTTAGATGTTTATAGATACATAGTTGAAACCTCACCTGGGATTGGCAATGTCAAAGTGGGTAGCTCAGCTAGAGCCATCTTGAGCTTAAAAAATTTACTCTCAGCCTCTTTTTTCCAATGGAAAGTCATTTTGTCCAATACATTTTTTAACGTTTTGTAGAAAGGTGAAGAGTAGATTGAATCGAGTATGAATATGAAATCAGAGTGAAGAAAAGATTTAAAACATCAAATCTAAATATAATCAGGTTGGCTCAATATATTGTTTTCAGAGAATACAAGAGGTTACAAAATGAGTACAATCAGAGTGAAAAAGTTCACCCTTAAGACATGTATCCAGCCCATATTTATAAAGATAAAGAAAGCAAACAAAAAATATAAGGAACTCGACACTATAGCTTTGAAACAAAAATTCCCTTATAATAAATTTACAAACAGACATTAGGCACTCAGAAGGACCTAGACACATTCGACATCTCACAAAACATTCGACCCCAACATTCTCCTCCTTTGTCAGAAATATCGAATCTAAACCGTCAGCATCAAAGCAGCTAGGTGAATGACCCTTCGTATCTCAGCATACCAATTTATCACTCTTCGAATTTCAGCCTTTACATTATCATTGTTATTAGCACAGTTGTTCATTCGAACCATGAGATTTGTATAATGTGAAATTATTTACCTCTCAACATCACACACTTGGACAATGTTTCCCTTCTTATTTTTTCCAACAAACACTATTCCAAGTGGTTTCATACAGATCTCACCATCTTTAAAATCTTTTATACTTTCCTGAGTTTTCAACAGAGATCTTGGAACAGTGATCTATTTTCCTAACTCTTGAGCTAATTCAACGTCTGTCGGAGCCAGTGAACCATAATAACCATCAATGATACCTTCAAGTGTGTGAAACCAATTAAGAAGTCTTATTTGTTTGGCACTTGTAGCTTCGAGACGTCAACACTTTTCAAAATCTTCACAACACACAGCAGATCATGAAGGTTCCTTATTGGGAAGTCTGCAACCGAGAAATTAAAAGCAACATTCTTGTCCCAGACTGCATTATATCTGTAATTCTGCAACATACCCCCGAATAAAGCATCTTTGAATATGTTCAGAACACGAACTATCTTGACAAGAGACCATACTTCCTCCTCCCTTTTTCCCATCACAGCATGGAAATGAAATTCGTGTGTTTGAATTCAATTTTATCTTTGTATTTCTCCACAACATCAAACTTCTCATCCACAAACGTCATGTGATTGATAGGAAAGTCCAACTAATTGAAATCAGTGTTTTCCGTATTATAGCTCTTCTTGGGGACTTCAAAATCATGCGTCTCCCCTGTCACAACCAAAACTTCAATGTATTAATAAGTATAGTACTTTGTAGGATCTCCTTTATTGCGGCCAGAAGGATCATTAGCCCTTTATCGAAGAATGCTCTGGATTTGTCTTTGTTTCTCCATTTCTTCTTCGAGAGCGGATTTCTTTTATTCTTTTGAAGGATCTGTAAAAATACCCTTCCCTTTGTTTTGCATTTCTTCAGTCGAAGGAGGTGGTTTCGAGGAACTTGACCCTCCCTCAGCAGACCCAATCACAACTCCTTTAGATATTGGTTTCGTTGTTGTTGTTTTTGAAGTTGTTACTGTTGAAATATTCGGTAATGAAGTTGGAATTTGAGTGGACAAAACTTTCCCAACAACTTTTGCATCTTCATCTCCTTTCGAAGATCCACTACCCCCCCCCCCATCCTAACCTTCGAACTCGCCCCAATTCCAACACCAATTCCTTCTCCCCCTTGCACCCCTTTTTGAACAGGTGGGGCATTCATTGGCATCAAATTCAACAAATTAGCTAATGGAGCCAATTCAGCTTTGAGTCTCGACTGCAAAGCATCAAAATTTTGGGCTAAAGAATAATGAGTAAGGAGTGAAGATGATGAACCAATCTTCGACACTAAAGCCTTAAGGTTAAGCAACGAATCTTCAACCTTAGAAAAACTTTGTGTACCAATCTCCGCTATTTTATCAATCTTCGGAATTAAAGATTGATACCATTTGACAACATTTGTAACTGTAGTTGCAATCATATATACTTTGGTATGAAGAGTAGAAAAATCATGAGATATAGCAGCAACTTCCTTCGCCATATCTACCCTTAACTCCTCCAGTTTGAGATTTACAACTTCTCGAACTTTCTTAACAACTTGAACATATAAAAGATGTTTTTATTTCGCCACAACTTTCAATTCTTTCAGTTCTAGATTAAAAGAAGATGATTGAGCCTTAACTTGGCTCTCGTTCTGTATGTCTATTCGTTCCAACGCATCCCTCAAACGATGCTCTTGAGCCTTGAGCACTACATCAACTTCTATCCCCGAGATTGAATGACGACCCCTTGCATCCGCCTGAAGTTGTAATAACGAGTTTAACTTCCTCTTAAGAATTTTGAACTATTTACGATACATTAAAATCTGATCTGGTATGTTTTCTTCCTCCGGATCAAACACAAGGTCAACAAATGTACCCGTGAACTCACCATCGTCGGTGGTAGCAGCATCATTAACTGTTTTAGGGCCATCAGTGGATTGGGATGGAAAATAGAAGTAATAGGTTGTTGAAGGATTTGATCAAAGGTTAGAGAATGAGTAGGTGGTGGTAAAGTGGTGGAAACAGTAGAGACAAATAGTGGTAAAGAGAGATTGGATGATATGGTAGATGTGTCGAATGTAGAAGAAATAACAATCATAGGATTACCTTGAGCTTCCATAGTCAACACTCCTTCACCCATACTGACATTTGTATCCATATTAGATATGTTCGCACGGATGCCTGAAATTCGAATCTCCTCAGTAACTGATTCGGCATTTGAAACTCCAGGTGGTATGACAATAGTCTTCTCAGAAGTAGTTGCTTTCAATTGATCACCTTGATTAATGGTTGTGTCCACATGAAACGTTTCACAGAGCCAACAAGATCTCTATTTGCCTCGAAATTCGACTATATTGGAGAATCCCTCTTTGGTGACGAAACAATCGTATCATGATCATGAATAGGTGACTCCGGTACAACTTGGTCTTCAGTTTCAACAACCACTCTTTTTTCTTCTTACCAATATTTTTAGCCATGTCTTCATCCCTTTGCTTTTTGGACGCCAGAGAGACGGGAGTTGGAATCTATCGAATCACAACACCTTTGCGATTAATTTCAGGATTACGCGTGACCTACGAAACAGCTTTAAAAGAAAACTGCTATACCTCTCAGGAGAACGAAAAGGCCTATGAGTCATCTTCTTTAAACATTTCAGAACCCTAGATTTCGAAGGCATGACCTCCATCGTAGGAGAAGAAGATTCAACAACATTTCGAAGTCATCTTCTTTAAACATTTCAGAACCCTATATTTTCTTCGATGGTTAATCAGACTTAACAACCTTTGTTGGAGTAACTTTAACAACCTTTTCCACTTGCTCTAGTTTCGAAGGACTCCCCTTAGCTTGTTTCTTTGACTCCTTTTTCTTCTTGGATGGACCAGTGTTCTTAGGTAATAAAACAGCGATTTCAATCGAAGGATTGATAGCTTTCAGATAAGTAACCAATACCGGATTAAAAGGATCAAGCTTGCAAAGCATGATATTCAGAATATATGCAACGATGGGAAACATGTCCTCGTCATCTTCAACCGCCTTCGGGAAGTGATATACATAAAATTTTGCTGCCTGTTCATCTTTAGGAACTGGAATTCCTTTCTTGTCATATGCAAATTGAAGTATCAAACTCCAATAACGATCACTGGAAATTCCATTCACAACATTAGTGTTACTGATACTTTTCACAAACTCCTCCCATAATTGAGTGGTGTAATCAATAGGAATATCATAATCTATGCCTGCAACCAAGGCATGAATATCCAATTTGGCCTTATCTAACCAGACAGTACGACCCGTCAAACATCAAAGGTAGATTCCAAAAAGAAATTTCCACAAATACAGTAGACAAGATTTCTTGATCAAACTGATTTTGGTAACAAATGGTTGGTAACCCGTTTCGTTGAACATATGAACAACTTGGTCATTGGAAACTACATAGAAATTATCAACATTAGGGAGATTCAGGATGTATGCAAAAAGCTTCATGGTGAGTTTGAACTTCTTATCATTTTTCAGTTGAAAGGTAATCAGTTTCACTGCCTTGCTATAAACTGTTGTTGAACAACCAACCACGACATGGGTACAGAGAAAGAAGAGAACATTGCAGTAGATAAAACTGAACTTTTAAAAGCAACAATAAATGTCTGAAACTCGTCTGGATATTGACCAACATCCGGATTAACTCTGAAATTAGTGCTTTGGATCTTCATGAGAGGTTACGAAGTAATATCATCCGTCGTCTGAGATGCTTCAACATTGGTGTTCTTGGCCTCCATTGATAGGTTTTAAGGATTTTTTGAGGAAAATAGAGCGGTTAAATGGCAAAGGAATTTTGGTATTTTCAAAATGCGTAAAGTTGGAATGAAACACCCAAAACCCTTTTATACGTACACCCAATTTTGAATATTAAGCGGTTTGAGCATTAATTATAGAGCCACATGTCACCTAGAAAGTCGGACCAGTAGCCGTAAAGTTAGCTACGCCTGAAAAAGTGATGAGCACGTCTCCTTAAAACTACGTAGGAACCAAAACGTCACTTCCATCAATATGTTCGATAGTACCAGGAGGATAAGAACCGTTATAAACCTTCGGTGTCGAGATAAGGCTATTTCACTTTGGGATTGAAAAGTGAAGTCATACGCAAGACTTTTCAAAATCATCAGCCTGAGTTGGTATTACTCAGAACCTCAAGGATTTTGGTGTGTGACAATGTGTGCCGAATAAAATGGTGAGATCAAGATAAAAAAAATTTAGATCTATGATGCCAATAAAAAATCGACATAAAGAGATAAGATCCCAAGAAAAGATCGCTTCATTCTCCATCAAGAGAGATGTCGAACAACTTGTGTGGTTTCCGGTGAATTGCAAACAAATACTCATAGAGGAGTATCGAAGGGCATCTTTTTAAAAAGCTTCGTGGGTCGGCTCAAATTTTGTTACAAACCACAACTTAACATACGTGTGAGAAATTGTAAACAAAATTACATGTTTGACTAGTGTAGTTAGTGACAAGTAGGCTTTGGAAAATTTTATTAAGTAACAAAGAAGTAAAACTAATATCCAGATAGATATCATATTCCAAAACAACATTAAATTATGTATCTTGTTGGGTAAAAATGTCGTGGGTGTCGAACATTTTAGCAAGACCATGCAAAAATGAATGAATATGATTTTGGATATCGAAAGATGGTACTAAAACAAATGTTTCGTTAAAAATTTTAACTAAAAAGTTCACTGTCAATTCCTTGTATGTTTCGAAATTTTTGGTTTCACTTTCATCATGGTTTCATGAATCCAGATCATAAACACGGACTTTTGATATTGATGAATCAAAGAATCGAGTTTGAATATTAATCAGAGTATCAATTCAGAAAAGAAAGTAAGATTGAACACCAAGGTAAATAAGATTTTTCACTTCAGATTTATTACGCCTTGACAATTTTACAGAGAGTAGAATAAGTTTTCTTGTTATCTAACTCTAGTAAATGATCCTATTTATAGGATACTACCAGCGTACCAAAAAATATACTAAGGACTAAACACGTTAAGCTACGAATAACACCGCCTTAGTAAAATACATTATAAATCATACGAAGAGTACAAAAGGCTTCAACTCATTACAACACAAAATACCCTTACAAATATGCCTAAATTCTGATTGGTGTATAGCAAGATCTCTTGGACATATTTCATTATGTGTAAACGCGTAATAACTTTTGGATGAAAAAGGTTGGTACACAATTCGAAATGTACCTCTGCTATAATTGGACCAACCAGAAAACTCTTAACTCGGGTGAGAAGAGTAAGGTAGCTCAGGAACTAATGTGAATATAGCCTATTAGGAAGGAATCCTCATGATGATGAGAAAAAAATTTAGGCTTCGACAGATTTATTTATGGAGGCTTGGGTCAACATGCTGCAGCATTCTTCTAGGGTCATCTTAACTAGTACTATGTATCGAATAAATACCTTTCCCAAGAGCTAGAAGCCATGTACTACTTAGAAATCTTCGACAACCAACTATACAAGCTTGTTAGACAAATCAAAACAAAAAAAAAATATTTTTGGATATTTGAGATTAGAATGAGAAAAGCAAAAATAAGAAATTTTTTTTGGTATTTTTGATTTTTGAATGAAAATAACAAAATAAGAAAATCTTTTTGGTATTTTTGATTTTTGAATGAAAAGACCCAAAATGAAATAAACCTTCCAGAAAAAAATTGATATGATAATAGAAGTAAAGTAACAAACCTTTTGATAAATCATGCAGCAGAATGTTGAAAACGAAGCATGTCAAAGGTAGGTATATGAATAGTAAACGTTGAATGAACCAAAAATTCGATATCAATAGGTTTTAAACTCATATAGACCAAGAACTACATTCGCATCTAACATGCCTAAACCCGCTAAGATTCTTAGAAAGCTCTTTACATCCAATAGTTTTGTAAAGATATCAGCAAGCTGATTTGTGGTCTTTACAAAATGAACTTCAATACTACCATCTTCAACGTGATCTTTAATAAAATGATTACGAAGTGCAATGTTTTTAGTCTTCAAATGTTGCACAGGTTTGTGACAAATGCGTATAGCACTTTGTGAATCACAATACAATGAAATTTTCTTCATGTTGATTGCATAATCACGTAGTTGAATTTGAATCCAAATGATTTTAGAAGTGCAAGCTGCAGCTACAGTATATTGGGCTTCTGGTGTGGAAATCAAAACACATGTTTGTTTCTCCGATTCCCAGCTTACAAGCTTCCCATCCAAGAGTTGATATCCGACACTGGTGCTTTTGCGATCAAGTTGACAACCACCCAAATCAGCAACCGAAAACGCTTGAATGAAGAATCCAGTTTTTGAATGATACCACTAGCCCAATGAAACTGTGCCTTTGAGATAGCAAAAAATATTCTTTATAGTTGTAAGATGAGGCTCCCTTGGATTCGATTGGTACCTACCACAATTCTATATAGCAAACATAATATCAGGTCGACTAGCCATTAGGTATAGTAACGAACCTATCATGCTTCGATACAATGTAAGATCAATAGTCGGCTTATCTTTCGAAGGACCAAGTCTTGTACCAGGTGCCATCGGTACTCACAACTTGGAGTTATTCGTCATTCCGAAGTTTTCAAGCAGATTGTGAGTTATTCGTCTTCCCCATCATGCTCATCCTAAATTGACTCTTTATCATATTTTCAAATTCCTTTGTCAAATTTGGGTCAATGGACCAAAAATAATATCATCAACATAAATTTGAACAAGTATAAGATGATTCTCAACTATCTTTCGAAAGAGTGTGGGAACAGATCCTTGTTTAAATTTCAATGATTTTAAGAAATTTGTAAGAGTAACATACCAGGCACGTGGTGCTTGCTTTATTCCATAAACAGCTTTGTCTAAAACAAAGAAATGATCAAGATATTGAGTCATTACAAAACCTGGGGGTTGTTCAACATACATCGTCTCATCGAGCACACCTTTGAGAAATGCACACTTAACTTGCATTTGATAAACATCGAAATCCTTATGTGCTGCATAGGCTAAAAAGATTCGAACAACCTCGAGTCTTGCGACAGGGGCAAAGGTTTCTTCATAATCTATACCTTCTTGTTGCTAATATCCTTTAATAAATAGCATAGCCTTATTTCTCACAATATTACATTGTTTATTTGTTTTGTTTTTGATAATCCATTTAAGACCTATGATTGAAGTATCTTTAGGTTTCGAAACAAGCCTCCAACCCTTATTTTGTTCAAACTCAACCAATTCAGATTGCATAAAACAATCCAATCAGGATCTTCCATAGCAATCTTAACTGACTTGTAACACCCCGTTTATTTAAATAAACTAATAAATGTAAGACTTGGACTAATTGGTGAAGAATTTTGATAGTTGGGGGTTGTTTAGTAAGTTACGGAATTGTTTTGAGAAGAATTTTAGAAGCAAGGGTATGTTTGGTAATTATTGTACCTAAATTGTAATGAATTTTATTGTAAGGGGCTAAAGGGGTAAATTATGGAGTAAAGTTGAAAAAGATTTGGGAGGAGGGACTAGTATTGGCATAATGGTTGAATGTTTGGATGGGACACGGGTTAAGACCCGGTGCTCATTCTTTCCCGCTTCATGAATAGAAGTCGAGTACCCTAACCCTAATTTATGCTCAGCCGTCACTTTTCCTTCCTCCATTGTCCAGCCGCTACCACAGGAAGCTACCATAGGCGCCATCTCTCCCTTCCACCACTGCTCTATTGTAACAACACGAAGTTGTTCATCACCGATAACCCGTTCTACCCGTAAAGATTCGCCGTTTGTCAATCGTTCCGTTTTCGTTTTGGGTTGAATAATTTAAATTTATATGTTATTATAAATCCAATGAGTGTCCAAATCCTTTAGGAACTCATGAATCTAGCCCAAAAACGTTTATTTCAAAAAGTTAGAAACGTCCCCGCCGGGTGACAGAAACTTAATCGGGTGCGGCCTAAAGCCCCGTTTAAAGCCGGTATCGGGTAGAATTCCACCGTGTCCAAGTTTTAGGACATATATAAACGTGTTTAAACATTTATTTGAAGCTTTTTCTTCCTCTCTCTCTACTCTCTCTCTCTAACCTCTCTCCTAAATCCAAGTTTAAGGGTCCAAAACTCAATTTTAAGGCCTCAAATCACTAAGGTACCATTCTAAACTCATTGTATAGCATATTTGGCCTTCAAATTCGAGATTAAAACATGAATTAAGACCTTGTAGAAGAGTTTACGGCCTGGAAGGAGCTTGGGCCGTAAACACATATTTAGTGGGTATTTATGCCTTTAAACCCCTCCTAAACATTTTTGGGACTTAGATATGGCTAGATGGCGTTAAGGAATGGACCTAGAATGCCTTAAACTATAATTTGGAGACTTGTATATGAGTTTATGGCCAAGGATGGTGTTTAGGCCGTAAACTCATAATTATAGGGTTTTTTTAAGCCCTTAACCTTTCCTAAACCTCAACAAGACATGGTTATGACTTCTACAATAATTGCTTTAGCCTTGGAAAACTTTAAACATAAATTTTGGGGGATTTATATGAGTTTATGGCCAAGGCATGTGCTTGGGCCGTAAACTCCTCAACCTTGGGTGTAAACTCAATTTAAGGTGTTAGAAAGCCACTTTAACACCCCTAAAGCCTTAGAATACTTTTTAGAAGTGTTTACAAACAAGTTTTTGGCCTTAAAACATAATGAATCCCTCTCTAGGAGAGTTTAAGGCCATGAGGGGTCTCATAGGCCGTAAACTCCAAAAACACCTCAAAAGTCTCATAGAAATTCATGTAAGGCCTTGAAATAATTTTAGCAATTACATGTGATTTGTTTGAAGTCATTTACACAATTTTTCATGGGTTTGTAGGAGTTTACGGCCATGAGTCCTATGCTAGGCCGTAAACTCCCTTAAATATGTCCATTTGGTGTTTAACAATTATTCCAAGCCCTTAAACCAAACCTAGAAATTATTCCCTAAGTGTTTGAAGCCAAATTGCACCATAAACTACCCCACCATGAGTTTACGGCCGTAAACTCATGGGGAGGGGGTCATTAGGGCTGTAAACTCCCTAAGGAGTTTACTCTTGAGGTCCCAAGTCATTATCCTAGCTAAATGTGTCCCCAAATGCCACCCGGGTCCCTCCAAACACTAGTATCGGGGTGTTTTCGCGATTAGAAGTAATTGTCCCTAACAAATAATCAATCTAAGTCCTAATTAGATACAAATGTGTATCTTTACATTATACTTAGGAACCTCGTGCGTTTCCAAGCCCTGGACCAACGTTTAACATCCGAAATCGTCACGTTTCTCGTTCGGTGAGTTCATACCCCTACGCTTTTTCCGTGTTTTTCAATGTTTTCAGGGGGGGGGGGGGGGAATACAAGCAAACTATAATTGTTTTTAAAAAAAACATAACGTTGATGTGTTTCAAATAATATCTGGCGTTCATTTTATCATGTACTGATATGTGTATAAATTTATTAGATAAATATGTCCGATTCAGTTTATCTCCGTATCATTTGATTGTATTGCCAGATAGTTTCATTGTATGTACCTATATTCAATGTATTATGTTTCATAATCTTTTGTATGTTTGATATCGTATGAGAACCCTGTGAATAGTTTAGTACTAGCTTGTGAGTTTGTCACTACCCTTTATGGATGATCAGTAAATCCTCCCCGGAAGTGTAACCAGAGTCTCCTGGAGGGAGAGCGAGGAATTTATGAATAGATCTATTCGGGACTGAAAATCCCACACCTTAACTGCTAGCTACAGTTAGGCGGGCACGCTTGGGGTGACAAATTCTGGATATCGTCTGACGTTTGACAAACGCCAAGGAGGTCTCGTTGTCGTATCAGCATGGTTACCCGACTCACAATATGTATTAATATAAGTTTATTCACAGCTTCAATTTTATAATTTATATCTAGTCCGGGATGGTAGTCCCATGGCTTTCAGTCTATCGAACTTGTATCTAGTGCGGGATGTTATTCCCATGGTTTCAGTATATATATATCTTGTATCTAGTACGGGATGATAGTCCCATGATTTCAATCTATATCTTGTACGGGATGGTAATCCCATGGTTTTGAAACGATATCTAGTATGGGATGGTAATCCCATGACTCTATCCAATTATCTTATATCTAGTTCGGGAGAGTGATCCCATGGTTTTATTAAACAATCTTATATCTAGTTCGGGATAGTAGTCCCATGGTTTTTAATCTAAAATTTCAAGTATATCAAACTATCTTGTAACTAGTTCGGGATGATAGTCCCAAGGTTTTCAAACTACTTTCTATCTACAATTCGTGTTTATTATAGTATTTCAAATCTAATTCGGGATAGAAATCCCATGCTTCTCAATATTTAGTTTTATGTATTAAACTATACTCTGTGTTATTCAATCAATCTTGCATTTAGGAAAATATGGGATTTTCCTGGGGTTAACATATATCGCGGAATTGAACTGTAACGAAAGATAACCAAACTAACTTTACATAAGAAAATATGGGATTTTCTTGGATAACAAACCTTTTCGGAAAACTAAAGGAAACCGATACATTTTCATAAAACAAAACTGCTTAAGAACTCACCAGCTTTATGCTGATTTTCAAACTGCTTGTATTCTCAGGTCCACATTAGACAGGTACCCGGCGATATCTTTTGGAGAAGACGGAGTGCTCAGATGACTCGTCTCAACTTTTGTTCATATGATATATGTATAACACTTGTATAATTTACTTTTGAAACAAATGTAAACTTTCAAATATATGTAATGTAATGGTTGTTTACTGTGATTACTATGTACATTGGATTTGATACTCAACGTGGAGTCAACCCCGGAAATGTTTCCGCCTATGGTTTTCGGGGTGTGACATCTATCGCCACCCTACCTCCTCGCTTCTCCGATCAACCAAATCACCGGTGAACCACGGTGCCTTCTCGTCACCGTCGAAGACGGGTACCATAGCGTGACGCTGATGTTCAGTCGGTAGCATAAGGAGGTGGATCGTAGCCACCTTCTCCGGCCCACAATCGCCGCCACGGCGAGCGCTGTTGCTGCTGCTCCTTCTTTGCCGCTTCTTTCTTCGGTTTCGATACTACTCCTCTGCCTACGACGATAAGGCCGCCGCTACCTCCCTTGTTTCCTGTTGCGTCATCACAGGTCTAATGTCGCCGCCTGGGCAATGCGTGGCTGCTCTAGTCACCATTTTCCACTCGAGAGGGGTCGAGTTCATGTTTCACGTGGGTTTGTTTGGTGTGCATTTCTGCATCAAGTTCGTGTGTTGTGTTGCTACGTAATTGGAAGACAAAAGATACCACTGCCACCACCATGAGGTGGTGGCAGCCATCGAAGTGTGCCACTAGGTAGGTGGCAAGGGTTGTTTTGTAATCAGTTAGGGCGTATGAGTGTTATTTTGGTAATGTATGATTGGTTTTGTTGGCCAGAAAATCAAGAAAAAGCCACTGCCACCACCGTGAGGTGGTGGCTGCCACCATGAGCCACTGCCGGCCACCACTAGGGTGGTTGTGTGTGTGCGTTAGAGTAGTTAGTGTGTATGTGTGTGTGTTTATTTTTGGATTAAAAGCCTTGTAATTGTATTAAGCGAAAATATTAATGAAAAGAATCAAAACCACCACCGTAAGGGGGTGGCCGCCGCCGCGAACCGTCGTTGACCACCACTACCCTAGGTGGTAGTGGGTGGTGCCTCGCTAGCAAACCCTAATGGACCTAGCCAAAACCCTAATGGGCTTAAAGATTAATTTTTGGCCTATTGCCCATGTTTGGGAGGAAAACCCTAATTGTGAGTATTTGGGCCTTGGACTTATTTGGACCCACTTTTGAGCCATTGGGATTGGATTGTGTATTAATCCCAAATATCACACATTACCTATCTAGTAGAGTAAAGGACTAAATGGATTAAGTCATTAATGGGTTAAGTGAGAAACACTTAACCCTAATTGTCAATTTTATGTGAAACCCTAATTTCACTGAGGCTTTAAGTGGGCCTTTCTATTGAGCTTGATGATTGAGATAATATTAGGCCATCCAAGAATAATTAAATGGACTAGAGTAATTAGTTGGGCTTTAGGGTAAGGCCCATATGAAGGATTGGGCCCAATTTGGAAAATAGGACCATAGATGGGCCATAGTCTAGGCCTTGATGATTATGAGATGTTGGACTATGAGAATGTTAAGTGTTGGACCAAGAATGAATGATTGGGCCTTTGATCAAGACCGTGTAGAGACTAGGGCCCAATTGGGAAAATTGGGCCATAGATGGGCCATAGTTGGGCCTTGGTCCATTATTAGACTTTTGTGCCTTTGGATTGGGCCCTGGGCTTGAGTCAAGCTAAGATAAGGGTAAAGTAGTCTTTTACCCCAAGCTTGGACTTAAGGGTATATGTGTTGGGACCCAACTATTAATTGGGTGTTATTTTGATAATTGACAAATTCGGGAATCTGTCATCCAGCGGCTAGGGTTTTGTCAGCGGGACTTCAGCAGTGTGAGGTGAGTTTCCTTCTATTAGGAACGGGTCTACGGCCACAATGTCGGCCCGTTTAGTTAGCAGTAGTTCCGAACCTCAGTCTGATGCAGTAGTTAGATTGCTTGATCTCTTTGTGATTCAAGCATGTTTTGTGTTATGTGTTCCGGACCCTGGTCCGATGCAGTATGCAGTATATATGTTTATGCTAGTTCATATGTTTATGCTATGTTATGTTCAGTCAGTTCCGGACTTCGGTCCGATGCAGGGGACAAGATCCCAGTCAGTTCCGAACTTCGGTCCGATGCAGGGGACGAGTTCGCAGTCAGTTTCCGGACTTCGGTCTGATGCAGTTTCTGGACTTCGGTCTGATGCAAAAGGCAAGGCCCTGGCTAGTTCCGGACTTCGGTACGATGCAGTTTTCGAACTTCGGTCCGATGTAGTTTTTGGATTTCGATCTGATGCAGTGGGCAAGGCCCAATATGTGCTTTCTATGCTATTGTTGTTGGATTAATGTCTAAGTCCATAACTATAATTGGTAAGACTTGACCCGACCCGGCATGGTCCATTTGGGTTGCATGGCATCATGCACTTAGATAGACTATAATGAGAGAAATAAGACACTTATGGTTATTAATATATTATAAGTTCTAGTATATTAATAATAAGAATAATAAGATTATTTAATTAGTATTGATCAAGAATTAATCTAGGATTAATTAAGTGATCAAAAGAAGACTAATTAAATATATGGGTTGATTGTGTAAATCATCCATACTTGTATAGTGGGCTAATGCTGCATGGATAATCAAGTTGCGCTAAAACCCATAGGATGGTTCGTGGATGCTCCATGGTGTATTTGAACCCATGGATCCAAGGAAATGGAAAGTCATGACAATTAGGGTTTACCCTAATTGTAACACTATATAAAGATCTTATTCTTGACAAAATCGGCCACTAGTATCATACTAGAGTGAGTAATAGAAGGGCTAGCCGATTTCATGAAGTGTAGATTTCTCTCAAGTCATTCCATGTGTATTTGGTGTTGTGTGCACCATTTGAGGTGTCACACTTGGGGCACTAGGCACTCAAGCTTCATGAAGACATTCTACATCAAAGAGGTATGTATTCTATCTTGTTATATTCAATGTTTTGTATGCTAGATTAGGATAATACCTTGGATGTTCATATTTGCATGTATAATAGAGAAAACATAGATCCAAGGTATTTAGGGTTGCATGTACACTTAGGAGTGTTATAATGCTCAAAACCCTGCAGTGGTATCAGAGCCTAGGCTTGTTTTCTTGTTATACTTGCAAAACTGCTTAAAAAATCAAAATTGTTGTTGTCTAAAAAGTGATCAAATCGATCCAACTCGCCGAGTTGGTTCATGCACTCGACGAGTTGGACCCCCAGACAGCATAAATTCGACTTTTTTGGTTGGAATTGGACTAGGAACATTACCCTAAGATGTTTTTGAACTTATAAACTTGTTTTTGATGTGGTAATGTTCATGCTAATCCAATTTCAAAGATAATTGTCAATAGATTCATGTTTTGTATTAGTTTAAGGTTTAGACTAATTACATGAAAAAGTTTGATTTGAATTATCTTGTTCTTATGAGTTGCTTAGATTAATAGAAAGTTGAGTGAAATAGTTGTTTTCAATTCAAATTAATCTAAGAGATGATTCTAAAATGTGTTTTTGTAACTTGTCCTCAAGTTATATGAAAAGTCACATTTAAGTTTCATAAAACTCATAAAAGTTGGCAATGGTTACAAAAGATGAAGAGTCTTGTCCTTAAGTTATGGAGGTTCAAGAGACACTTCATTAATAAATAAATAAATAAGTGTAACCTTAATTAGTTCCATAAGTTATAAAATAAATAAAAGTTAATTCTTTTATTAGTTTAAAGTCTTCCATAACTTGTCCTCAAGTTATGGAACTTGAAGAGTTTTTGGATTAAAACTACTTTAAACACATAAGTTATGGAATTAATTAGTTTTGAATAGTTTCAAAACTTGCCCTCATGTTTTGGAATTTGTAAAGTTTTCTCTTGTGAATACTTTAATTCCAGGTTAGCCCTTAGAATTTTAAAAGTTAAAATTCAACCCTTATACTTTATAATATTATAAGTTAATAATATATATATATATATATATATATATATATATATATATATATATATATATATATATATGTATAAGAGTAAAGTCAGTCTTACCGCTAGTACGCCTCATTCACAAAGTCGGTCTATAAGGTAGGTATAAGGTTGTTGCCTATAAAATGGCAACTTAATGGGTGTCCACTCTCACCCACCGCTTGCTTGACTGGTGGAGGGTCGTTAGCCGAACGGGTTTGACAGGACTATAATTCTCCCTTCATTAAAAGTATTAATGATAGATACTAAGTAACTAAACTCTTAATAATACCCAATCTTAGTTACTTAGGAAAATGTGAATAAGGTGCTAATCCATGAAATTACACTTTGCACTTTGTTTAAGTCGGTTAGTGGAGCGTGTGTGGTTAACCGGCACACTAACTCGTATTTAACAAGGTAGGTAAAGGGTAACTTAATGTTTATCATAGTATCGATGGAGCGTGTGTGGTTAACCGGCACATCGATTGAGGGGTAAACACCTAAGGGTACCAAGTAATTTGCATGGTTACTTCACACCTTGTTTTGTGATCCTCGGCATCCCAGTCACAAAACCTGAAGGGAACACTCGAGATTGAAACATGCCATTGAACAGTTCAATGAATCTCAAAAGATCTAGGAGTTTCAAAACCAATTAAAACCTAATAATACATTTCGTTTATCTTGGTGGAAATTGGTGAATCGTCATTCACCTACCTTCAAATATTTTATAGCTTGGATTACGGCATACCTCTTCTAAGTTATAAAATAGTTTGTTGGATCCTAGCGTTAATATTTCATATTGGGTGTCAGATTAAGGACTTAAGATCAACTATCTTGAATATCTCCCAAAAGATGTCTGGTTTAGACATTTATGATCTTCCCAAATCTCTTGAAACAAGCTTTCCTAATGAAGATGATGTCCCATGGATATCATACTTCTTCACCTCCTCTAATTATTCTCCCCAACCCACAAGTTTTTGAAAAGTTTAAGGTCACTAAAGCCCAATTGGCAAGGCAAGGTCTAGGTGTGGTCACATCTTGGAGATGTAGTCACATATTGACAAGCCGGGAGAGTTGGGTGTCAAAGTCTTGAGAAAGTTGGTGGTTCAATCACTTTCTATGTCACATAGTGAGTTCCTTTTGGACACCTATGAAACAGATTATGACAAGACCTTTAATGATCTTATCTATTTGTTAAGATCAACTTCCTTAAAACTTGATGGACATTGACAATAGTGACACAGGAAATCTAGGAAAGCATTCTCTTCCCAATGGAAAGGGATCGGCCATAGTCAACTCGGTTGACCAAATGGTAAAGAGAAAAGCTAAGTCTGTGATAGTCCCGTGTACCATTATCAAAGGGTCCATATGTTATATTGCCAAAGAAAGGGGCATTGGTTGCGAAGCTGCCAAATTTACCTAAGGATGTTAAAGTCAATAAGTTTGGCTCTACTTCAGGTAAGGTCCACTATCTAACTCTGTTAAGTTCTATTCTGAGATTCCTGATACATGATGTGACTGGGTCACATGGTGATGTTTTAAGAATCAAAGAAAAGTGAATAAACTTAAAGAAAGAATATGCTGAATCTGATCGCATAGATGGATTTCTATCGCGCAGTTTGAAGATCGGATTCTTGAGCTACTTCTTAAGAGTTATGAGATATTGCTTAGGAATAAATAACAACAATTTTTCATATGGATTGTAAGGATAAGTTTTCCACAAAGTTTTTTAAAATAAAAGGAAAATTTTGATTTTATTTATTTTAAAAAATAACCTTACAATGGCATTTGTGGAAATTTTAGGTGCTTATAAGATTCCGTTAATAGCAAGAGTGGAAATATGAAATTGATTCATTCATTTGTGGTAATGTCTAAATTTACCAAATAAGGAAAGATTCTCATCACCCAAGTTTCAATTGGACCGGAACTTGGAATAATGCAAGTTGTATAGCATGATGAATGAGAACTTTCAAGTATTGGAAAATTAAGACTAATTACTTGGTCACATGGATGTGTAAGTCAAGTAAAGGACTAAGGGATCGAGTACACATTCTTGTGCACTGATTAAGTCCACCACAAAAGATCGATAAGATTATTCCTCATAGTTTACTAAAGCTCAGTAAATATGGTTATACTTACAAGCTTAAGTGTAATTCTGAGACATTGGAAAAAGGTTCCAAATTATGGCAGAGCGAATAAGAAGAATCAAATTAGGCAGAAGGATAGAAGTTTCTCAAATCTGAAAAGATGGGAGAGTACTTTTGTATCAGTTTTTATGATCATCTTAATGATTTAGAGACCTTATCACAATTCATCCTCTAAGTGCTTTCTTATAGCTAAGAAGAGGAACTATGAATTGGTGAAGTGGTGAAATCAAGAAGATGAGTCATACTTCGTTCCAATACAAGTCTTAGAGTCATACTCTAAGATTGTAATTTGAGTGACATGTCTTAAAGAAGGTTTAAAACACTTGTCAAATGTAAGAGTAAAAGATTTCTACTCTTGTACATTTGAAATTGGTGAGTTGTGATGTTTTGGATAAAACAAAGACCAACTAAGGCCAATTGTGTGAACTATTTGTCTTGATTAGAATCCGCACTATCTCGTGGACGTTTGACAAGGGAGTCGTATATGTCAAGAGGACAGTGGGAGTGTTAAAGGTCTTGAAAGTCTCAAGAACTAATCAAGAATAAAACCTGAAGTTCTTCACTAGCACACGACTTGAGGTTTATAACCTATCGTGTTAACATATTTTGTGCCCATTTCAGTTAAAGTTGCCTTTGCATATGAGTTCTTAGAGTTCTCAATGTGTTGCACAACAACTTGGAAGCAATGGCATGCCCTTGAGCTGCCAGGTGGCAAGAAGTTAAGATTGAGTTCAATCCATATGAGTTTGGATTTGTCATTATCCTTGTCTTGTGACTATGGTTTTGACAATTCACATGGATAAGAACACATACACCATTAAATCTAAGTGTCATAAGGTTTCTCTCCGATTCATGAAAATGATGGTGAGGAAACACTTTCACTAAGTAGATTTTAGCTAGATAGCAATTGTGATATTTGCATTCTCAAAGTCGTTAGTGGAGCGTGTGTGGTTTACCGGCACGCTAACCTGGACTTGTGAGAAGTGCCAAAAAGGTCTAACTATTATGATTTAGGCATCCTTCTTCATAATTGTTTAGATACACAAGTGTGCTATCTAATGGAAGGTGTATGATTTTGATAAAGTTTTATCAAAACAATCTAGCATCAGAAATCTGAACTTTGGTAAGAAAGTCAATGAAGTATTGATTTCTAGAAGTCCAGCTGATTTCTAAGTACATGTCAAAGCTAGTGGGAGCATAAGTGTTATGCTAATAATCATCATGTTAGTGGGAGCATGATAATTATGATAAGTATTGAAAGTTAGCAATGTTAATTATAGAAAACAAAAGTTTCAATTGGGAAAGAGTTGTTTTGCTATAATTAAGGGAGAGGAAATTATACTTCATCTCAAATCTATAAGCTTAGATCCTGAGGTTTTAATCATTTAGTCAAGGATATATATATGAATTTCATGTTGGAATGGCTCAACATAAGGAAATTCTATATATGGGTCCATTGTTTGCGTTCTAAAATTCGATTATGATTACGGCATCCCTTTTCATAATCTGAATTATGAGAACTTGGCAAATTGAAATGGACATATTATAGCAAAAGACTGGTTTAGTCTTTATGTGAGACATCATTAATCGTGTCCCATATGCTTCGGATATAGGATCGATTACATGTGCTATATTCATCCTTTCTAAAATTTTCCAAATGCCTAGGGCATTAAGAAGGGAAAAGGTTTAGAACTGGATATGACTAAAAGGATTGAACAATTGTCGAGGACAATCTAAGGTTTACCAAAGATTGGTTGCCCAAGGACAGTTGGAAGTATAGTGATAATTCTGGAAGGACCATATTGACATAATCTGTAAGGAGGCAACTCTTTTTCAGAAGTGATAAGTCAAAATGGAATCTGGAAATGTTTCAAAGTTAAAATTTTCAATTTGTTTGAGATTAGAAAACTTAATGCGAGAAGGATGTTTCCGAGGAGCTGATCTCCTTTAGAATACTTTGTAATGTTTTGTTGTCAAGTCCTTCTGACTTTGTGCATAATCATTACAAGAGGATCAATGCATATAAGTTTAGAATCTAACAGATTTCAGTAAATGACATGAATTTGGAATTCTTGCATTTGCAGTAAGGATTTGGGACTGTGAAAAGAGGATCATGGGAGTTATGTTCAATTGATCTAGTTCACAAAGTGAAGATCATAGACAAACATAGTATGCATACTTGGTGTATGGCATGACTAGTGTTTAGAAAACATAGTGTACATGCTTGGAGAATGGGACAACTATTGTTTTAAATTCAAGAATAAAGTTGATAGCTGAAACAGTATACAATGAATAATGTGTAATCATATGGTGATAAATAAAAGGTGTTTTATTTATGTTCATAGGTTTTGATACCATATTGGATTCAATTATTATTGTGTTTCACTTTGCATGTTTTGACTTCCCGAATAAACTGGGTTATTCTTCCGGAATGACTAAGTTGTTCAAACCATCCACAGTCGGTCATATGTTGGAAGTAGATATGAATTAAGACTGTCATGGGTTGGCTTGTAGAGGTCCAAGGTGTTGGACAAAGGGCTACAACACTCATGAGTGCTCATAAGTTCTGAGTATTGGATTCAACCCGCGCTCATTGGAATCACTTCATGGATTTTATCATGAGTGATCATGAGACGATAATATCTTATATTCTTCAAACCTAGAGATATGAGTTGTTACTATGAGTTGGTTGTACATTGATTGCACGAAAACGCATTTGGTAACTCGGTGCTATAAAACGTGTCTTTGTGTATGATTCAACAAGTAGTAGAACAATCCATATGAGTCAAAGTTTATCCATTCCTTTTACCTTCAGGATAAAAGTGATATTTGTGGGCCCCTCGATGATTTGATGATGACAAATGGAAGTGCTCGGTCGGGCCAGGACTAATTTGATTTGTTCAATTAGTTAGTCGTCATAAATCAGAAATCGGGAAACAACAAATGGACAGAGAGAATGATTATAATCCATGTCTCAGTCCATATGATATCTAGAATGGAGGAATATATGATCCCTTGTCTAATGGACAAGTCACTGATAGAGGTCAGAGTTCATCTACAAGGTCGGAGTTCGACAGAAGCTTTTGAGAGCTACGATTGCCAGTCGGTTCCTGAAGTCATACGCAATATTAGTTTTAGAGTTATCCAAGTGGGAGACTGTTGGATTAATATCTAAGTCCATAACTATAATTGGTAAGACTTGACCCGACCCGGCATGGTCCATTTGGGTTGCATGGCATCATGCACTTGGATAGACTATAATGAGAGAAATAAGACACTTATGGTTATTAATATATTATAAGTTCTAGTATATTAATAATAAGAATAATAAGATTATTTAATTAGTATTGATCAAGAATTAATCTAGGATTAATTAAGTGATCAAAAGAAGACTAATTGAATATATGGGTTGATTGTGTAAATCATCCATACTTGTATAGTGGGCTAATGCTCCATGGATAATCAAGTTGGGCTAAAACCCATAGGATGGTCCGTGGATGCTCCATGGTGTATTTGAACCCATGGATCCAAGGAAATGGAAAGTCATGACAATTAGGGTTTACCCTAATTGTAACACTATATAAAGATCTTATTCTTGACAAAATCGGCCACTAGTATCATACTAGAGTGAGTAATAGAAGGGCTAGCCGATTTCATGAAGTGTAGATTTCTCTCAAGTCATTCCATGTGTATTTGGTGTTGTGTGAACCATTTGAGGTGTCACACTTGGGGCACTAGGCACTCAATCTTCATGAAGACATTCTACATCAAAGAGGTATGTATTCTATCTTGTTATATTCAATGTTTTGTATGCTAGATTAGGATAATACCTTGGATGTTCATATTTGCATGTATAATAGAGAAAACATAGATCCAAGGTATTTAGGATTGCATGTACACTTAGGAGTGTTAGAATGCTCAAACCCCTGCAATTGTATGTTATGTGGTAGTTTGGGGGAGCTCACTAAGCTTTGTGCTTACAATTTTCAGTTTTTGTTTCAGATACTCAGTTTTCAAAAGAGGAGCTCAGGAAGATTGCAATGCACACACCATTTGTTCAGCCTGGGATGTTTATACTCTGATATACTTGACAGTTGTTATAATTTTTTGAGATACATTGCTTATGATTTTTAAATGAGGTTTATAGACTACGGTTTTTATTATTAAATAAAATGAAATTTTGAGACTGTGTTTTTGGGATGTTTCAAGTTGGTATCAGAGAATTGGTTTGAGGGATTCAAGCACGCTTTCGGGTATATCTGAAACCAAACTAAGGATTTTTATAGAAGTTTTCAATAAGAAAACCAATTTTTGTAAGAATAATTTTGAGGAAAGAAAAGAGTTTTAGAAAAAGCGAAAAGAAATTTTAGAAGGAAAAGAACTTTGAAAAGAGTAAAGGGTGGGGAGCATGCAATCAGCCGAGCTCAAGTAAGTACTCCCAAATTACCCATACAAGTTCATGTTATGATATGATTACCAGGTTTATGAGAACTTCATGCTAGTACAGATTAGTCAGTATGATAGCCAGAGTAGTATATACTTGATTATGTGTACTCAATTGTCGAATGTTGCTTGCTTCGTGCTTTTAGGAGTTCTAGTTGTCTTTCACTAACTAGTAAACGAATATGTTAAGTTACATATTGCAAGGACTAAATAATTTTAGAAGGTTAGGTCTAGCTCTATTTCGCAGCTCTCGTTTGAGTCCAACCGTTGTAGGGTAGGATGTCTCATTCGAAGAATTATCTAGTCTGAGTAATATGAAATAGTATTCGCAAGCTAGTTAGGGGAAGAAAGAAGGGACTTCTTACGCAGCTGATGGCGGAGAGTGGATTGGTGATTACCCTAGGGCAAGCCTAGGATGAGATTAACATGAGATCAACAGTAGTAGTAGAAGGGACTTGGTAGAGTCGAGGCAGTTCTTGAGGAATGTACGGATAGATGTGGAAGGCAGTAGGGGCCCATACTACTGAAAGCAGAGGATTTGTACTCGAATCAAGGAAGGTCGAGATAAGACCAGGGAACTTGTAGTGTATGAGATCCCTCGAGTATGACGAGTATTATGGTGATTGTGATGGTATATTTCTGAGTATAGTGAAGCTACGGGGTAGACCAGATGGTAGTTCTAGTGTCAACGAGGGATCAGGCTCGGACTCTAGAGTCGGGCAGATTGATGATCAGATGAGGGAGATCATTCCATCTGAGAATTATGCATAGTATCATTGAACAAACTCCTGTGATCCTCAGTTTGATCAAGGAGGACATTATAGAGATTTTTGATGAAAGGTTGAGTGCATTATGAACTGAGATAGCAGTCATGATAGAGATCCGTACATCGACGTTTCGGGAATTCAGAGTTTGTGAGGCTTCAGGTTGTCATGGGGGTTAAGGACCCCATTGTTAGCAGCAGCTGGTTGGCAGATGTCGCCAACACTTTTCATACCAGACGTCTCGAAAGGAGACAAGATCCGACTTGCTTCCTGTCTCCTGAGGAATAGAGCACGGTCTTGATAGGAAGAGATTGGTAGAAGGTTGAGTGATGATGAAGTTGATGCTATGTCATGGGATGACTTTAAGACTAGATTTGGGGCAGAGTGTACCTAGGCGATTGAGGCGTAGCAGTTGGCGCAAGAGTTATTAGACCTCCACCAGACGACTAATACTGTGACAGAGCTCACTACCAAGTCTCGGGAAAGAGCTTATGTGGTATCACAATATGCAGCAGAAGAGGAAATGAAGAAGGTAAGTTATCAAAACATATTGTATACTGATAGCAAGGAGATCGTGAGTATCTCGGGGTGCAAGACCCCGAATGATATGACTTCTAGAGCTTGAGAAGGAGATATGGATTTGAAGCACATTTGTGAGAGGGAATCTGATCAGTTGCTTATATTGAGGAGTCTCTGGAGAAGACCCTAGACTTTGGATCAGCTTTTGAGAGACCAACAGGGTTAGATTCAGTACAGCACTTGCGAGAAACTGCACAAGGGAGCCTTTCGTTCCAAGGGTTGAGTAAGTGTGACTCTGGGCTATCCTCTATCTGTGTTTGAAATATATTTTCAAGAGATGTCATATGCCAATTGCATGCCGAGAAGCATTAGCGAATAGCGATAGATCAATTCCCCAGATAATGGGATTGGGAAAGTACAGCGTCATCTTGGTTTATTCCAAGATTGAGGAGCAGCACGAGAAGCACATGAGGGAGGTGTTACAGACTTTGAGGAGGGAGAGAATTTTCGCAAGGTTCTTTAATAGTGAGTTCTGGTTACGTGGGGTACAATTTCTTGGGCGCCTTGTCAATCAGAAGGATATTCTAGTTGATCCGGCCAAGATAGAGGCCGTGATGCAGTGGGAGATTCCAAGGTCTCCAATTGAGATTCGGAGCTTCTTGGGTCTAGCGGGTTATTACCAGAGATTTATTTGGGTTCTTAGAGGTGGTGTGACCTTTTGGACTGACTAGTATTGAAACACTAGCAATGGTAAACGTGGTTTTCAGTAGATTAGGCATAGAATGGTAAGAAGGATTGAGAATCCTTCCAGTATTGTGTGACGTAAGACGTTAGTTGAAACAAAGTGGGGGAGAATAATCCAAGGATTTAGAAGTAGGACAGTTTTGAAACTGGGATAAGTTTCGCATCCTTGTTTGGAAGGAAGACAGCCTAAGCGGTTGTATGGTTTGAGGATAGTGTGTGATGGAAGTTCAGAAAAACTTGCCAATAAGGAGATTCTTTTCCCATAATGTTTGCTAGCAAGACTTAGGGAATCAGGTTAGGGATTCCCATCAGGGCATGAGTTCAGCTGAGTGCGGGTCAAGCTCGTGTTCGATCCAGTATGGAAAGTTTTGTAAGTCTGCGGGTGTAGCCGTAGCATTCACTAGCAGTGATATGGTGTTAGAGTGTTGTAAGTCTGCGGGTGTAGCCGTAGCACTCACTAGCAACCAGATAGCATTATAGTGTTGTAAGTCTGCGGGAGTAGCTATAGCATTCAGTAGCAGCCAGGTAGTGATAGAGTGTTGTAAGTTTACGGGTGTGGCCGTAGCATTCACTAGGTTGGTAGATAGCGTGAGTGCGTTGTTAGGATGCGAGAAGGACAGTAGCACCAAGCAGTTCAGGTGTAGTAGTGAGGGGATGGAAATCCACGAATTGGAATTCGGAATTATCTGGATGGATTAGATCTAGTAGAGCCAATGATAAAACTGTAGGAATGCCACTGCAGTTTTGAGACCGAGGAAGCAATGAATTGCTAAAGGTTGCTTGTTATATAAGGCTACAACTGGTCATGTAGCAATCGTGTTTAGCTGTGGGTTGATAACCTCAGGATTTGACGTGTGGAATCGATATGTTAGATCAGAAGGCCGCCATGGCCGCAGTAACAAGATAACTAGTAGCTGTTAGTTTTAGAGAAGGATTTCGTTCAGAAGTTGTGTGAGGCGACTAAGTAGGGAGTCCTTTGGCTCCGCAATCGGTTTGGAAACCGGTATTTCAGATGATTGGCGGAAAATTGAGACCAGGTAAGTCTCAGTAGATGTTGGAAAGCAGCCATGTGGTAGCATACAGTTTCAGGCAGTTCAGTGTTTCAGATAGCTAAATGTTCAGACAGTCCAGTGTTTCAGGTAGTTTAGTGTTTCAGGCAGTTCGGTGTTTCAGCCAGTTCAGCTTTTCAGGCAGTCATTGTTTCAGGATGTCAGTGTTTCATACAGTTTTTGGTCTCTAGAAATAATAGTATTTGAGGATCTCATGTATGGTAAGCGTAACAGATAGCTTGGATTATGCTAAGTCACTCACAGTGGGATTATCTGAGCTTTGACCACGTATAAGTGAATCGCAGGGATAAGGGGATCTGTGATTCACTTTTCTAGTGGGAGCCTTGAGTTATTAAAACATGAGTAGGCAACTGAGAGACAAATGGATTGGATCCAACGATAATGATTCATTTTGGGCGGTCTGACAAAGGGCCAGATCATCTCGAGACAGCAGAATTCAAATAAGGTAGATGTGATCTTGTTGCAAGGAATTAGTTCGCCTACTGATGTTAGGGCTTTGTGATGATTTTTCATAGCTACCCTGAGAACGCTATGGTGTCCAGTCACTACCACAAGAAGCTACCACAGGTGCCATCTCTCCCTTCCGCCACTGCTCTATCGCCACCCTACCTCCTCGCTTCTCTAATCAACCAAATCATCGGCGAACCATGGTGCCTTCTCGTCACTGTCGAAGACGGGTACCATAGCGTGACACTGCTGCTCAGTCGGTAGCGTTAGGAGGCGGATCGTATCCACCATCTCCGGCCATTAGAGCCCGCAACCGCCGCCACGGCGAGCGCTGCTGCTAGTCCTTCTTTGCTGCTTCTTTTCTTCGGTTTCGATACTACTCCTCTGCCGGTGACGACAAGGCCGCCGCTACCTCCCTTGTTTCATGTTGCATCGTCACAAGTCCGATGCTGCCACCTGGGCAATGCGTGGCTGCTCCGATCACCATTTTTCACTCGAGAGGGGTCGATTTCATGTTTAATTTGGTTTTGTTTGGTGCTCGTTTCTGCTTCAAGTTCGTGTGCTGTGTTGCTACGTGATTGGAAGCCAAAAGATACCACTGCCACCACCATGAGGTGTTGGCTTTCATCACAGTGTGCCACTAGGTGGGTGGCTAGGGTTGTTTTGTAATCAGTTAGGGCGTATGAGTGTTATTTTGGTGATGTGTGATTGGGTTTGTTGGCCAGAAAATCAAGAAAAAGCCACTGCCGACGACCACTAAGGTGGATGTATGTGTATGTTAGAGTAGTTAGTTAGTGTGAGTGTGTGTGTGTGTGTTTATTTTTGGATTAAAACCCTTGGAATTGTATTTAGCCAAAAGATTAAGGAAAAGAATCAAACCCAACACTGTAAGGTGGTGGTCGCCGCCGCGAACCGCTGTTGACCACCACTACCCGAGGTCGTAGTATGTGGTGCCCTGCTAGAAAACCCTAATGGACCTAGCAAAAACCCTAATGGGCTTAAAGATTAATTTGGGGCCTATTGGGCCATGTTTGGGTGGAAAACCCTAATTGTGAGTATTTGGGCCTTGGACTTATTTAGACCTACTTTTGAGCCATTGGGATTGGATTGTGTATTAAGCCTAAATATCACATATTACCTATCTAGTAGAGTAAAGGACTTAATGGATTAAATCATTAATGGGTTAAGTGAGAAACACTAAACCCTAATTGTCAATTTTATGTGAAACCCTAATTTCACTTGGGCCTTCAGTGGGCCTTTATATTGGGCTTGCTGATTGAGATAATATTGGGCCATCCAAGAATAATTAAATGGACTAGAGTAATTAGTTGGGCTTTAGGGTAAGTCCCATATGAAGGATTGTGCCCAATTTGGAAAATTGGGCCATAGATGGGCCATAGTCTGGGCCTTCATGATTATGAGATGTTATACTATGAGAATGTCAAGTGTTGGACCAAGAATGAATGATTGGGCCTTTGATCAAGACCATGTAGAGACTTGGGCCCAACTGGGAAAATTGGGCCAAAGATGGGCCATAGTTGGGCCTTGGTCCATAATTAGACTTTTGGGCCTTTGGATTGGGCCTTGGGCTTGAGTCAAGCTAAGATAAGGGTAAAGTAGTCTTTTACCCCAAGCTTGGACTTAAGAGTATATATGTTGGGACCCAATAATTAATTGGGTGTTATTTTGATAATTGATAGATTCGGAAATCTGTCATCCTGCAGCTAGGGCATTGTCAGCGGGACTTTAGTTGTGTGAGGTGTGTTTCCTTCCAGTAGGAACAGGTCTATGGCCACAATTCCGGCCCGTTTAGTTAGCAGTAGTTCCGGACCTCGGTCCGATGCAGTAGTTAGATTTCTTGATGTCTTTGTGATTCAAGCATGTTTTATGTTATGTGTTCCGGACCCTAGTCCTATGCAGTATGCCTGTTTCGGACCCTGTACTTAAGGGTATATATGTTGGGACCCAATTATTAATTGGGTGTTATTTTGATAATTGATAGATTCGGGAATCTGTCATCCAGCAGCTAGGGCTTTGTCAGCGGGACTTCAGTTGTGTGAGGTGAGTTTCCTTCCAGTAGGAACAGGTCTATGGCCACAATTCCGGCCCGTTTAGTTAGCAGTAGTTCCGTACCTCGGTCCGATGCAGTACTTATATCTCTTGATGTCTTTGTGATTCTAGCATGTTTTGTGTTATGTGTTCCAGACCCTGGTCCGATGTAGTATGCAGTATATATGTTTATGCTATTTGATATTTTATGCTATGTTATGTTCAGTCAGTTCTGGACTTCGGTCCAATGTAGGGGACAAGGTCCCAGTCAGTTCCGAACTTCGGTCAGATGCAGTTAGTTCCAAACTTCGGTCCGATGCAGGGACAAGGTCCCAGTCAGTTCCGGACTTCGGTCCGATGCAGTTTCTGGACTTTGGTCCGATGCAGAGGTCAAGGCCCTAGTTAGTTCCAGACTTCGGTCCAACGCAGTTTCCATACTTTAGTCCGATGCACAGAGCAAGGCCCTGGTCAGTTTCCGGACTTCGGTCCGATGCATTTTCCAGATTTCGATCCGATGTAGTGGGCAAGGCCCAGTATGTGATTTATATGTTATTGTATGGTATGTGGTAGTTTGGAGTAGCTCACTAAGCTTTGTGCTTACAGTTTTCAGTTTTGGTTTTAGGTACTAAGTTTTCATAAGAGGAGCTCGGGAAGATTATAGTGCACACACCATTTGTTCAGCCTGGGATGTTTATACTCTGATATACTTGACAGTTGTTATAATATTTTGAGATATATTGATTATGATTTTTATATGAGGTTTATCGACTATGGTTTTTATTATTAAATTAAACGAAATTTTCAGACTGTGTTTTTGGGATGTTTCATGACTTTGGTTCAATTTTCGAGATAAACATATTAAACATCCAAAATTCTTGATGCGTATTTAGTATCTCATTCTTTGCACGAATTTGAGCTCTAGTCAATACTCCACAATGTGGATCACCAAGAATTTGTTCTTGTGGATGACTTCGAATCCATCTTTCAGTGTAGGATATGTTGGATCAAAATCCAATGGTGTATCTTCGAACATGTCGTCATTTTCTGAACCTTCACCTACATTCGAAAAATTATCAGTTATATCATGCAAATTTTCATGTGAATTATTTGAACTATTTAGCAAAGATCTATGTTGCTCCCCTTCAATAATTAGATCAAAAAATATGTTCCTCCCCCTCAACATTTGAAATCACGTGATCTTGCATTGCTTCGAAATTTTTTGCCCCTCAATTTCATGTGATACCATTTGATAACATTCGTAACTATAGTTGCAATGATATCTACTTTGGTAGGAAGAGTAGAAAAATCATGAGTTATAGCAGCAACTTCCTTCGTCATATCTACCCTTAACTCCTCCAGTTTGAGATTCACATCTACTCGAACTTTCTTAAAAACTTGAACACATAAAAGATGTTTTTCTTTCGCCATAGCTTTTAATTCTTTCAGTTCCAGATTAAAAGAAGATGACTGAACCTTAACTTGGTTCCCGTTGTGTCTGTCTATTCGTTCCAATGCATCCCCCAAACGATGCTCTTGAGCCTTGAGCATTACATCAACTTGTATCCCCGAGATTGAATGACGACCCCTTGCATCCGTCTGAATTTGTAATAACGAGTTTAACTTCCTCTTAAGAATTTTGAACTATTTACCATACATTAACATCTAATCTGGTGTGTTTTCTTCCTCCGGATCAAACTCAAGGTCTGCAAATGTACCCGTGAACTCACCATCGTCAGTGGTAGCAGCATCATTAACTGTTTCAGGGCCATCAGTGGATTGGGATGGAAAATAGAAGTAATAGGTTGTTGAAGGATTTGATCAAAGGTTAGAGAATGAGTAGGTGGTGGTAAAGTGGTGGAAACAGTAGAGACAAATAGTGGTAAAAAAAGATTGGATGATATGGTAGATGTGTTGAAAGTAGAAGAAATAACAATCGTAGGATTACCTTGAGCTTCCGTAGTCAGCACTCCTTCACCCATACTGACATTTTTGTCTATATTAGATATGTTCATAGGGATGCCTGAAATTAGAAGCTCCTCAGTAACTGATTCGGCATTCGAAACACCAGGTGGTATGACAATAGTCTTCTTAGAACTAGTTGCTTTCAATTGATCACCTTGATTAATGGTTTTGTCCGCATGAAATGTTTCACAGAGCCAATAAGATCTCCATTTGCCTCGACATTCGACTAGATTGGAGAATCCCTCTTTGGTGACGAAACAATCGTATCATGATCATGAATAGGTGACTCCGGTACAACTTTGTCTTCGGTTTCAACAACCACTCTTTTTTCTTCTTACCAATCTTTTTAGCCATGTCTTTAGCCCTTTGCTTTTTGGACGCCGGAGAGACGGGCGTTGGAATCTATCGAATCATAACACCTTTGCGACTAATTTGAGGATTACGAGTGACCTACGAAACAGCTTTAAGAGAAAACTGCTAGACCTCTCAGGAGAACGACGAGGCCTATGAGTCATCTTCATTAATGATGCTGTCGGAGATTCCAAGGTCTCCAATTGAGATTCGAAGCTTCTTGGGTCTAGCGGGTTATTACCGGAGATTTATTCGAGTTATTAGAGGTGGTGTGATCTTTTGGACCGACTAGTATTGAAACACTAGCAATGGTAAACATGGTTTTCAGTAGATTGGGCATATAATGGTAAGAAGGATTGAGAATCCTTCCGGTATTGTGTGTCGTAAGACGTTAGTTGAAGGAAAGTCGGGGAGAATAATCAAAGGATTTAGAAGTAGGAGCAGTTTTGAAACCGGGATAAGTTTCGCTTCCTAGTTTGGAAGAAAGACAGCCTAAGCGGCTGTATGGTTTGAGGATAGTGTGAGATGGAAGTTGAGAAAAACTTGCCAATAAGGAGATCGTTTTCCCGTAATGTTTGCTAGCAAGACTTAGGGAATCAGGTTAGGGATTCCAGTCAGGACATGAGTTCAGCTGAGTGCGGGTCAAGCTCGTGTTCGATCCAGTATGGAAAGTTTTGTAAGTCTGCGGGTGTAGCCGTAGCATTCACTAGCAGTCATATGGTGTTAGAGTGTTATAAATCTACGGGTATAGCCATAGCACTCACTAGCAGCCAGATAGCCTTAGAGTGTTGTAAGTATGCGGGAGTAGCCGTAGCATTCACTAGCAGCTAGGCAGTGATAGAGTGTTGTAAGTCTGTGGGTATGGCCGTAGCATTCACTAGGTTGGTAGATAGCGTGATTGTGTTGTTAGGACGCGAGAAGGACGGTAGCACCAACCACTTCGGGTGTAGCAGTGAGGAGAAGGAAATCCACATATTGGATTTCGGAATTATCTGGATGGATTACATCTAGTTGAGCCAGTGATAAGACTGTAGGAACGCCACTGCATTTTTAGACCGAGGAAGCAATGAATTGCTAAAGGTTGCTTTTTATATAACGCTACAATTGGTCATGTAGCAATCGCGTTTAGCTGTGGGTTGGTAACCACAGGATTTGACATGTGGAATCGATCAGTTAGATCAGAAGGTCGCTAGGGCCGCAGTAACAAGATAATTAGTAGCTGTTAGTTTTAGAGAAGGATTTCGTTCAGAAGTTGTGTGAGGCATCTAAGTAGGGAGTCCTTTGGCTCCGTAATCCAGCTGGAAGCTGATATTTCAGATGATTGGTAGGAAATTGAGACCAGGTAAGTCTCGGTAGATGTTGGAAAGCAGCCATGTGGCAACATACAGTTTCAGGCAGTTCAGTGTTTCAGGCAGCTAAATGTTCAAACAGTCCAGTGTTTTAGCTAGTTTAGTGTTTCAGGCAGTTCAGTGTTTCAGGCAGTTCGGTGTTCAGGCAGTTCAGTTTTTCAGGCAATCATTGTTTCAGGAAGTCAGTGTTTCATATAGTTTTAGGTCTCCAGCACTAATAGTATTTGAGGATCTCATGTATGGTAAGCGTAATAGATAGCTTGGATTATGCTAAGTCACTCACAACGGGATTATCTGAGCTTTGGCCACGTATAAGTGAATCGTAGGGATAAGGGGATCTGTGATTCTGTTTTCTAGTGGGAGCCTTGAGATATCAAAAGATGAGTAGGAAACTGAGAGACAAATGCATTGGATCCAACGATAATGATGCATTTTGGGCGGTCTATCAAAGGGCCAGATCATCTCGAGACAGCAGAATTCAGATATGGTAGATGTGATCTTGTTGCAAGGAATTAGTTCGCCTACTGATGTTAGGGCTTTGTGATGATTTTTCACAGCTACCCTAAGAATGCTATGGTGTACCCAGGATTGTGGCCATGTTATATGAGTGGTTTAGCAAGTAAGGAATGGTAAGGAATGATTTCGAGGACGAAATCTAATTTAAGTGGGGGAGAGTTGTAACACCCTGTTTTTTTAAATAAATTAATAAATGTAAGACTCGGACTAATTGGTGAAGAATTTTGATAGTTGGGGGTTGTTTAGTAAGTTACGAAATTGTTTTGAGAAGAATTTTAGAAGCAAGGGTATGTTTGGGAATTCTTGTACCTAAATTGTAATGAATTTTATTATAAGGGGCTAAAGGGGTAAATTATGGAGTTAAATTGAAAAAGATTTGGGAGGAGGGACTAGTATTGGCATAATGGTTGAATGTTTGGATGGGACACGAGTTAAGACCCGGTGCTAATTCTTTCCCGCTTCATGAATAGAAGTCGAGTACCCTAACCCTAATTTATGCCCAGCCTTCACTTTTCCTTCCTCCATTGTCCAACCGCTAACACAAGAAGCTACCACAGGTGCCATCTCTCCCTTCCGCCACTGCTCTATCACCGCCCTACCTCCCCGCTTCTCCCATCAACCAAATCACCGGCGAACCATGGTGCTTTCTCGTCACTGTCGAAGACGGGGACGGGGACCATAGCGTGACGCTACTATTCAGTCGGTAGCATTAGGAGGCAGATCGTAGCCACCATCTCCGGCCATTAGAGCCCACAGCCGCCGCCACGGCGAGCGCTACTGCTGCTCCTTCTTTGTCGCTTCTTTGCTTCAGTTTCGATACTACTCCTCTGCCGACGACGATAAGGCCGCCGCTACCTCCCTTGTTTCCTGTTGCATCGTCAAAGGTCCGATGTCGCCGCCTGGGCAATACGTGGCTGCTCCGGTCACCATTTGTCACTCGAGAGGGGTCGATTTCATGTTTAATGTGGTTTTGTTTGGTGCGCATTTCTGCTTCAAGTTCATGTGCTGTGTTGCTACGTGATTGGAAGCCAAAAGATACCACAGCCACCACCATGAGGTGTCGGCTTCCATCGCAGTGTGCCACTAGGTGGGTGGCTAGGGTTGTTTTGTAATCAGTTAGGGCGTATGAGTGTTATTTTGGTGATGTGTGATTGGGTTTATTGTCCAGAAAATCAAGAAAAAGCCACTGCCACCACCGTGAGGTGGTGGCTGCCAGCACATGCCACCGCCACCACCGTGAGATGGTGGCTGCCGGCACAAGCCACCGCCGACCCCCACTAAGGTGGTTGTATGTGTGTCTGTTACAGTAGTTAGTTAGTGTGTGTTTATGTGTGTTTATTTTTGGATTAAAGGCCTTGTAATTGTATTTAGCGAAAAGATTAATGAAAAGAATCAAACCCACCACCGTAAGGTGGTGGCCACCGCCGCGAACCGCTGTTGACCACCACTACCCGAGGTCGTAGTAAGTGGTGCCCCGCTAGCAAACCCTAATGGACCTAGCCAAAACCCTAATGGGCTTAAAGATTAATTTTGGGCATATTAGGCCATGTTTGGGTGGAAAACCCTAATTGTGACTATTTGGGCCTTGGACTTATTTGCACCCACTTTTGAGCCATTGGGATTGGATTGTGTGTTAAGCCTAAATATCACATATTACCTATCTAGTAGAGTAAAGGACTTAATCGATTAAATCATTAATGGGTTAAGTGAGAAACACTTAACCCTAATTGTCAATTTTATGTGAAACCCTAATTTCACTTGGGCCTTAAGTGGGCCTTTCTATTGGGCTTGATGATTGAGATAATATTGGGCCATCCAACAGTAATTAAATGGACTAGAGTAATTAGTTGGCCTTTAGGGTAAGGCCCATATGAAGGATTGTGCCCAATTTGGAAAATTGGGCCATAGATGGGCCATAGTCTGTGCCTTGATGATTATGAGATGTTGGACTATGAGAATGTCAAGTGTTGGTCCAAGAATGAATGATTGGGCCTTTGATCAAGACCATGTAGAGACTTGGGCCCAACTGGGAAAATTGGGCCAAAGATGCGCCATAGTTGGGCCTTGGTCCATTATTAGACCTTTGGGCCTTTAGATTGGGCCTTGGGCTTGAATCAAGCTAAGATAAAGGTAAAGTAGTCTTTTACCCCTAGCTTGGACTTAAGGGTATATATGTTGGGACCCAATTATTAATTGGGTGTTATTTTGATAATTGATAGATTCGGGAATCTGCCATCCAGTAGCTAGGGCTTTGTCGGCGGGACTTTAGTTGTGTGAGGTGAGTTACCTTCCAGTGGGAACAGGTCTACGGACACAATTCCGGCCCGTTTAGTTAGTAGTAGTTCCGGACCTCGGTCCGATGCAGTAGTTAGATTTCTTGATGTCTTTGTGATTCAAGCATTTTTGTGCTATGTGTTCCGGACCCTGGTCCAATGCAGTATGCAGTATATATGTTTATGCTATTTGATATGTTTATGCTATGTTATGTTTAGTCAGTTCTGGACTTCGGTCCGATGTAGGGGACATGGTCCCAGTTAGTTCCTGACTTCGGTCAGATGTAGTTAGTTCTGAACTTTGGTCTGATGCAGGGGACAAGGTCCCAGTCAGTTCCAGACTTCGGTCCGATGTAGTTTTCGGACTTTGGTCTGATGCAAAGGGCAAGGCCCTGGATAGTTCCCGACTTCGGTCCGGCGCTGTTTCCGGACTACAGTCCGATGCACAGGGCAAGGCCCTGGTCAGTTTCCGGACTTCGGTCCGATGCATTTTCCAGATTTCGATCCGATGCAGTGGGCAAGGCCCAGTATGTGATTTATATGTTATTGTATGGTATGTGGTAGTTTGGGGGAGCTCACTAAGCTTTGTGCTTACAGTTTTCAGTTTTGGTTTCAGGTACTCAGTTTTCAAAAGAGGAGCTCGGGAAGATTATAGTGCACACACCATTTGTTCAGCCTGGGATGTTTATACTCTGATATACTTGACAGTTGTTATAATATTTTGAAATACACTGATTATGATTTTTATATGAGGTTTATCGACTATGGTTTTTATTATTAAATTAAACGAAATTTTCAGACTGTGTTTTTGGGATGTTTCATGACTTTGGTTCAATTTTCGAGATAAACATATTAAACATACAAAATTCTTTATGCATATTGAGTATCTCATTCTTTGCACGAATTTGAGCTCTAGTCAATACTCCACAATGTGGATCACCAAGAATTTGTTCTTGTGGATGACTTCGAATCCATCTTTCAGTGTATGATATGTTGGATCAAAATCCAATGGTGAATCTTCGAACATGTCGTCATTTTCTGAACCTTCATCTACATTTGAAAAATTATCGGTTATATCATGAAAATTTTCATGTGAATTATTTGAAGTATTTAGCAAAGATCTATGTTGCTCCCCCTCAATAATTAGATCAAAAAATATGTTCCTCCCCCTCAACATTTGAAATCACTTGATCTTGCATTGCTTCGAAAGTTTGTTGCCCCTCAACTTCATGTGACTAACCCAAGTGTTGGCCCTCCACTTGATACCATTTGATAACATTCGTAACTATAGTTGCAATGATATCTACTTTGGTAGTAAGAGTAGAAAAATCATGAGATATAGCAGCAACTTCCTTCGGCATATCTACCCTTAACTCCTCCAGTTTGAGATTCACATTTTCTCGAACTTTCTTAAAAACTTGAACACATAAAATATGTTTTTCTTTAGCCATAGCTTTCAATTCTTTTAGTTCCAGATTAAAAGAAGATGAGTGAACCTTAACTTGGTTCCCGTTGTGTGTGTCTATTCGTTCCAATGCATCCCCCAAACGATGCTCTTGAGCCTTGAGCATTACATCAACTTGTATCCCCGAGATTGAATGACGACCCTTTGCATCCGTCTGAAGTTGTAATAACAAGTTTAACTTCCTCTTAAGAATTTTGATCTATTTACCATACGTTAACATCTAATCTGGTGTGTTTTCTTCCTCCGGATCAAACTCAAGGTCTGCAAATGTACCCGTGAACTCACCATCGTTAGTGGTTGCAGCATCATTAACTGTTTCAGGGCCATCAGTGGATTGGGATGCAAAATAGAAGTAATACGTTGTTCAAGGATTTGATCAAAGGTTAGAGAATGAGTAGGTGGTGGTAAGTGGTGGAAACAGTAGAGCCAAATAGTGGTAAAGAGAGATGGGATGATATGGTAGATGTGTCGAACGTAGAAGAAATAACAATAGTAGGATTACCTTGAGCTTCCGTAGTCAGCACTCCTTCACCCATACTGACATTTCTGTCCCTATTAGATATGTTCATAGGGATGCCTGAAATTCGAATCTCTTGAGTAACTGATTCGGCATTCGAAACTCCAGGTGGTATGACAATAGTCTTCTCAGAAGTAGTTGCTTTCAATTGATCACCTTGATTAATGGTTGTGTCCACATGAAATGTTTCACAGAGCCAACAAGATCTCTATTTGCCTCGACATTCGACTAGATTGGAGAATCCCTCTTTAGTGACGAAACAATCGTAACATGATCATGAATAGGTGACTCCGGTACAATTTGGTCTTCAGTTTCAACAACAACTCTTTTTTCTTCTTACCAATCTTTTTAGCCATGTCTTCAGCCCTTTGCTTTTTGGACGTCGGAGAGACGGGAGTTGGAATCTATCGAATCACAACACCTTTGCGATTAATTTGAGGATTACGAGTGACCTACGAAACAGCTTTAAAAGAAAACTGCTAGACCTCTCAGGAGAACGACGAGGCCTATGAGTCATCTTCTTTAAACATTTCAGAACCCTAGATTTCGAAGGCATGACCTTCGTCGTAGGAGAAGAAGATTCAACAACAACAGGCTTTTGTATTTTCTTCGATGGTTAATCATACTTTACAACCTTTGTTGGAATAACTTTAACAACCTTCTCCACTTGATCTAGTTTCGATGGACTCGCCTTAGCTTGTTTCTTTAACTCCTTTTTCTTCTTGGATGGAACAGTGTTCTTACATAATAAAACAAAATTTTCAATCGAAGGATTGATATTTTTCAGATAGGCAACCAATACTGGATTAGAAGGATCAACCTTGCGAAGCATGCTATCCGGAATATATGCAACAATGGGAAACACGTCCTCATCTTCTTCAACCGGCTCCGGGAAGTGATATAAAGAAAATTTTGCTTCCTGGTCATCTTCAGGAACTCCAATAACGAGCACTGGTGTCACAACTGGAAATTTTGAGCCATGTAATCTATACATTCAAGTTAATGTGAATCAAAAACTTCAATCAAGCACCTCATACAAGTACTACAAGTAGTCATCAAACAATTGGAAAACCCTAGAAGTTCTTGTTAAGTCTATTTTGGACTAGAACTTCCTTATTGGATCCAAATGGACCAATAAGCTTCCAATTGGACTATCATGGGCTTAGAACCCTAATTGGGCTCTAATTGGACCCACATTTATTTATTTCAACATTTTGGGCCATGTTGGGCCTATAATGAAATTAATTAAAAGCCTTGATACATGAATAACCTAAACTAGTCCAATAAAAATATAAAAATCCTACTACATTCTTTTAAGCTTAAAACATACCCTAACTAACTCTAATGTTGGGCTTAAGGGAAAAAGCCCAAATTTTCTTCTTTTCCCCTTCCAAAATCTCGGCCCAAGGCCCAAATCCAAGAAGATAAGGAAGAGTTGACTTGTTGTGCCACCTCACTATTGTCCATAGGATCTCCATGCAAGATATTTCCTTTTCCCATGCAAGCATCACCTCAAAGATCACCTCACTCCTTCCTCTCTCTCACTCTCGGCCATACACCCACACACACACACAAAAATCTCTCATATTCTCTCTAGACTACTCAAGAACACTCCCTTCCTCCCCTCTCCAAAAAATCTCGAAAATTAGGAGCTTTCAAGAGGATCTTGCAAGTTAATCATCATTTAAGGTAAGGTTATACTTGGATCTATGGTTTAGATTCTTTTTGTTATCAAAATCCTTTCCTAATCTATGCAAAAATCGTGATCTTGCACCCTAGAACCATCTCAAACTCGAGATCTACCAAGGAAAGGTGCTAAGGCCAAAAAATCATCAAGTTTTCCTCCATCTTTTCTTCCAAAAACCAAAACCACACCCAAGGTGAGCTTCATACCCCCTATTTTCTGTTTTTATGATTTTTGTGGGGGGGGGGGGGGGGGAATACAAGTGAAAGTGTAGATCTATATGTGTTTTGTATGCCTTGTATGATTTCCATGCTTATATGTATGCATTTGTGTGTTATAATGTTGGATCTAGCCATAAAACCCCTCAAAACCGAGATATATCTTGTGTTAAATGATTTTAGCTTCAAATATATTTCTAAATACAAAGTGTTTCAAGAAAAATGGCTAAGTGGTTTAGTAACAATTTTCTTTGGGTTAAAAACACAAATTTTGGGCCTAAAATGTGAAAAATACAAAATTAAGGGTCCAAAAGGGCATATCACGAATTCTGATGGATGAAGTGTGCCAAAACAGTTTCCATAAATCAATTTCTGGAAATATACTCATTTAGGGGATTAAAAACATAAATTCCAAGCTTAATGGGCTAAAAATGACATTTTCGGCCCAATGAGGCCCATTATGCGAATTTTTCTGTTTTGGAGGGCCAAAACTGTGATTTTCTGTAAAACAGTGGACCATAAGTGATCCAAGTCCTTTTCAAAGGTTTAAAATGCTTTTAAATTTAAAAAGGACCAAAGTTGCAAAAATTTTCCAATTTGGGCCAAAATTGTCAAAGTTGCGAAAAGAAGGGATTAAAACCGAGAAAACTGCATTTTCAGGGACTTAAACTGTTTTCTATGAAAAATATGCTGAAAAATATTAATTTCAATAATTTTTGGTGTTAAAATGTCAAGAAAATTAGTTTAAGGACCAAACCGGGAAATATTCAATAAAAGGGTTGAAAATGTAAATTTTACAAATAATGAGGGGCTGAAAACAGAAATATTTCAAGGCTAATTCAATATACACAATTTGATCAAATAATGGCACCGCGACTATCAACGAAATACAATACAATACAATACCAAAAGTCGTTGTTAAACGAATTGGCTCGGTCTCGAGCGAATAGAAATCTACAACTACTAACACTACGACACTACGATTCATACAAGTAACGTTGGTAATACATATACATGCGAGTGTGCACAGACGTCTACGCACCATCTTCGGGCCCCAAAAGTGTAAAATCTTGCTTGTTGGGCCTAGCTAGCCCAATGACCTGATCTTAAGGCCCGAAGACATTTTTTTCTACGGAGTGTTGGGTTTTATCGATCCGACACAACATAAATGGACTTTCAATGGCTTGTATACTACTGGTCCCCAAGGGTCCTTTGGTATTGCTAGTAAAGTCTACATTTCATGCGAGGCGGGTCGGGGACCCCTCGTATATTTTTATCCCCAACCGGTTAATGGAGTCACCGGGGTCTTCGTGACCTCTTTCTCTTCGGATGTGGGACTACACCTAGTCAGGGCGATTGGATAACGCGATTAGTACGGACGACGCCTTCGGGATCGTTAGTATAACTATAAACTGGGCGTTTGTGTAACGCGGGTTTGTAGTAAATAATCCTGCTCGAGAACCTTCCAACGTCGCCCGGGACTGACACTATACGCTATGCAATGGTTTCAATGTAATTTCATGTAATTCAAGGAACTAGGAGAACATCGGGTTTTCCTAGGGTTTTCAATACATACAGATTTGAAATGCATACAACTTCAATGAACATTTTTTTTACAAGTATAGAAACAAACAAGCATACCTATGGATCTTCACAAACGTTTTCAAAAGCTTTTATTTTCAGAAAATATCGGATTTTCTGGTGGTTTTTCAAACAATACAAGCATTGGATTTCAAACACTACTTATGAACTCACCAACATTTCATATGTTGACGTTTTTCAAAATACTTGTATTCTCAGGGAACCAGTGAATCAAAGGAAATCATATCCAGTGACAGCTTGCAGTTTATTTATGAACGAACCGAACAATTTAACTTTTGGGAATGTAATGTTTAAACAATGTATGACATGTAAACGCTATTGGTTGTACTGTATTGATGAATGGTGACGAATGTTGTTATGTTTCATATATATTCAATGTTATGGTATACAATTGAGTCACGACAAGCCCCCGGACGTTTCCGCCGTCTGGTTCGGGGGTGTGACAACTGGAAATTCCATTCACAACATTAGTGTTACTGATACTTTTCACAAACTCCTCCCATAATTGAGTGGTGTAATCACCAGGAATATCAAAATATATTCCTGCAACCAAGGCATAAATACCCCATTTGTCCTTATCTAACCAGATAGTACGACCCGTCAAACATCGAAGGTAGATTCCAAAAAGAAATTTTCACAAATAGGGTAGACAAGATTTCTTGAACAAACTGATTTTAGTAACAAATGGTAGGTAACCCGTTTCATTGAACATACGAAGAACTTGATCATTGGAAAGATCATAGAAATTATCAACATTAGGGAGATTCAGGATGTATGCAAAAAGCTTCTTGGTGAGTTTGAACTTCTTATCATTTTTCAGTTGAAAGGTAACCAGTTTCACCGCCTTGCTATAAACTGTTGTTGAACCAACAACCACGACATGGGTACAGAGAATGAAGAGAACATTGCAGTAGATAAAACTGAACTTTTAAAAGCAAAAATAAGCATCTGCAACTTGTCTGGATACTGATCAACATCAGGATTAACTCTAAAATTAGTGCTTTGGATCTTCATGAGAGGTTGCGAAGTAATATCATTCGTCGTCTGAGATGCTTCAACACTGGTGTTCTTGGCCTCTATGCATAGGTTTTAAGGATTTTTTGAGGAAAACAGAGCGGTTAAATGGCAAAGGGATTTAGGGATTTTCAAAATGCGTAAATATGGAATGAAACATCCAAAACCATTTTATACGTACACCCAAGAAGAACCGTCATAAACCTTCGGTGTGGAGATAAGGCTCTTTCACTTTGGGGATGAAAAGTGAAGTCATACGCCAAACTTTTCGAAATCATCAGCCTGAGTTGGTATTACTCAGAACCTCAAGGATTTTGGTGTGTGACAATGTGTGCCGAATAAAATGGTGAGATCAAGATAAAAAAAAATTTAGATCTATGATGTCAATAAAAAATTGACATAAAGCGATAAGATCCCAAGCAAAGATCGCTTCGTTCTCCATCAAGAGAGATGTCAAACAACTTGTGTGGTTTCCGGCGAATTGCAATCGAATACTCATAGAGGAGTATCGAAGGGCATCTTTTTAAAAAGCTTCGTGGGTCGGCTCAAATTTTGTTACAAACCACAACTTAACATAAGTGTGAGAAATTGTAAACAAAATTACATGTTTCACTAGTGTAGTTAGTGACAAGTAGGCTTTGGAAAATTTTATTAAGTAACAAAGAAGTAGAACTAATATCCAGATAGAAATCATATTCCAAAACAACATTAAATTATGTATCTTGTTGGGTAAAAATGTCGTGGGTGTCGAACATTTTAGCAAGACCACACAAAAATGAAAGAATATGATTTTGGATATCGAAAGATGGTACTAAAACAAATGTTTCGTTAAAAACTTTAACTAAAAATTTCACCGTCAATTCCTTGTATGTTTCGAAAGGTTGGGTTTCACTTTCATCATGGTCTCATGAATCCAGATCATAAACACAGACTTTTGATATGCCTAAATCCTGATTGGTGTATACCAAGATCTCTTGGGCATATGTCATTGTGTGTAAACGTGTAAGAAATTTAGGATGAAAAAGGTTGGTTCATAATTCGAAATGTACCTCTGTTATAATTGGACCAAGCAGAAAACTCTTAAATCAGGTGACAAGACTAAGGTAGCTCAGGAACTAATGTGAATATAGCCTAATAAGGAAGGAATCCTCATGATGAGAAAGCCATTAAGTCTTCGACACATTGAGTTATGGAGGCTTGGGTCAACATGTTGCAGCATTCTTCTAGGGGCATCTTAACTAGTACAAAGTATCGAATGAATACCTTTCCCAAGACATGCAAGCCATGTACCACTTATATATTTTCGACAACCAACTATACAAGCTTGTTAGACAAATAAAAAAAATGGATTTTTGAGATTAGAATGAGAAAAGCAAAAATAAGAAAATCTTTTTGGTATTTTTTATTTTTGAATGAAAATAACAAAAATAAGAAAATCTTTTTGGTATTTTTGATTTTTGAATGAAAAGACCCAAAATGAAATAAACCTTCCAGAAAAAATCGATAGGATAATAGAAGTAAGGTAACGAACCTTTTGATAAATCATGCAGCAAAATGTTGAAAACGAAGCATGTCAAAGGTGGGTCTATGAATAGTAAACATTGAATGACCCAAAAATTCGATATCAACGGTTTTTAAACTCATGTAGACCAGGAACTGCATTCGCATCTAACATGTCTAAACCCGCTAAGATTCGTAGAATGCTCTTTACATCCAATAGTTTTGTAAAGATATCAGCAAGCTGATTTGTGGTCTTTACAAAATGAACTTCAATATTACCATCTTCAAAGTGATCTTTGATAAAATGATTACGAAGTGCAATGTGTTTAGTCTTCGAATGTTGCACAGGGTGGTGACAAATCCGTATAGCACATTGTGAATCATAATACAATGAAATTTTCTTCATGTTGATTGCGTAATAACGTAGTTGATTTTGAATCCAAATGATTTGAGAAGTGTAATCTGCAGCAGCAACATAATGGGCTTCTAGTGTGGAAATCAAAACACATGTTTGTTTCTTCGATTGCCAGCTCACAAGCTTCCCATCTAAGAGTTGACATCCGCCACTTGTGCTTTTGCGATCAAGTTGACAACCACCCAAATCAGCATCCAAAAACGCTTGAATGCAGAATCTAGTTTTCGAAGGATACCACAAGCCCAACGAAACTTTTCCTTTGAGATAGCGAAAAATATTCTTTACAACTCTAAGATGAGGCTCCCTTGGATTCGATTGGTACCCAGCACAATTCCATATAGCAAACATAATATCAGGTCGACTAGACATAAGGTGTAGTAATGAACCTATCATGCTTCAATACAATGTAAGATCAATAGCCAGCTTATCTATCGAACGACCAAGTCTTGTACCAACTACCATTGGTACTTGCAACTTGGAGTTATTCGTTATTCCAAACTTTTCAGCCAGATTGCGAGTATATTTTTCTTGATTAATGAAAATACATTCTCTTCTTTGACGAATATTTAAATCTAAGAATTTATTGATCTTCCCCATCATGCTCATCACAAATTGACTCTTCATCATATTTTCAAAATCTTTTGTCAAATTTGGGTCAGTGGAACCAAAAACAATATCATCAACTTAAATTTGAACAAGTATAAGATGATTCTCAACTTTCTTTCGAAAGAGTATCGGAACAGATCCTTGTTTAAATTTCGATGATTTTAAGAAATTTGTAAGAGTAACATACCAGGCATGTGGTGCTTGTTTTATTCCATAAACAGCTTTGTCTAAAACAAAGAAATGATCAGGATATTGAGTACTGACAAAAACTGGGGTTGTTCAACATACATCGTCTTGTCGAGCATGCCGTTGAGAAATGCACACTTAACTTGCATTTGATAAACATCGAAATCCTTATGTGCTGCATAGCTTAAAAAGATTCGAACAGCCTCGAGTCTTGCGACAGGGGAAAAGGTTTCTTCATAATCTATACCTTCTTGTTGTGAATATCCTTTACTAACTAGCCTAGCCTTATTTCTCACAATATTAAATTCTTAATCAGTTTTGTTTTTGAAAATCCATTTAAGACCTATGATCGCAGTATCTTGAGGTTTCGGAACAAGTCTCTAAACCTTATTCCGTTCAAACTCAGCCAATTCAGATAGCATAGAAACAATCCAATCAGGATCTTCCATAGCAATCTTAACTGACTTTGGTTCAATTTTTGAGATAAACACATTAAACATACAAAATTCTTGATAAGTATTGAGTACATTCTTTGCACGAATTTGAGCTCTAGTCAATACTCTAGCATGTAGATCACCAACAATTTGTTCTTGTGGATGACTTCGAATCCATCTGTCATCGGAGGATATGTTGGATCAAAATCCAACGGTGTATCTTCGAACATGTTGTCATTTTCTGATCCTTCACCTACATTCAACAAATTATCGGTTATATCATGAAAATTTTCATGTGAATTATTTGAACTATTTAGCAAAGATCTATGTTTCTCCCCCCTCAATAATTAGATCAAAAATATGTTGCTCCCCCTCAACATTTGAAATCACTTGATCTTGCATTTCTTCGAAAGTTTGTCGCCCCTCAACTTCATGTGACTAACCCAAGTGCTCCCCTTCCACTTGATTATTGGGTAATACCCGCATACTTTCGACATGTATTGGCGAATTTGTTGATGAATTTAAGTCGAGAACATCTTATTTAACATTCGAAACACCTGAATGTTTTGATGCTTCTGGTACTTGATTGTCATCGACAATAATTTCTACATCAATATCCCTGTCAGGAATACCAAAAATTAAATCGTAATCAAAATCGAAAGAATTCAAACATTCAGTTTCATCATTTGATTCATTACTGATTGGTTTTTGTTAAAATCATTTTTCTACTCTTTTGACAAAGTAATCATCAAATGTGAGATTAAATGTTTCTTCAATTTTCCTGGTTCGCTTGTTGAGCACCCTATATGCCATAGAATTATGAGAATATCCTAAGAATATTCCTTCATCAGGCTTGGACTGAAATTTTGAAAGATTATCCTTAAGATTCACAATGAAGCATCTACAACCAGAAACATGAAAAAATTTAACAATTGGTTTTCTATTGTTAATGATTTCATATGGGGTGCTATCAAATCGACGATGAATAAAAGACCGATTCTGAGTAAAACAAGTTGTCCAAACTGCTTTAGCCCAAAGATATTATGGACGATTCGCATAAGTTAACATTGTTCGCGCTGCTTCGCAAAGAGAACAATTTCTCCTTTCGACAACACCATTTTGTTGTGGTGTGTAAGGAGAAGAAAAATTATGCAAAATTGCTTTGTCTGTTAAGAACGAATCGAGGACTTTGTTCTTGACCTCAGATCCATTATCTCTCTTGGTCTTGCGAACTCTTTTCTTTAGATTCAATTCGATATGTTTGATGAAACAAGTTGCAAAACACTTATCAAATTATGTTAAAGACCTTCGACATATGTAACCCTGTTGACTGTAAACTTGCCATTATTCAGCTTACCATAGCCTTTAACCTTGCATTTATTGTTGTTGCCAAACTTTACTACACCAACATTTTTTAGACTTTGAAAATCTCTCAGATTTTCCTTCTTTCCAGTCATGTGATGAGAGCAACCATTATCGATATACCTTTTATCATCATATTGGTCGTCACTTAACACCTATAATCAGTGAAAGAATTTAGGTCCCCATAGTTGTTTGGGTCCTTGGTAGAACAAACTCCATAATGGAACGAAAACCCTAAAATCCAATTTCGAACTTTTTACTTTAAGCTATCAATTAAGTCCATTTCGTTAGTTAAGGGTATAGAAATGTAATCATTTAAAGGTTTAGAGTCAATAGTAACTTTCGCCTCTTTCTTCTGAGCTCATTTCTCACTGACTTTTTCTTTCAGAACTTCTCGCCCTTGTTGAACAGGAGGATTCGACTCTGTTGATGATGAACTTTCATCTGATGATTCATTTAAATATTTCTCATAAGCATCATTGATTTTTTCTTGAGAGAATTTTCCTGATTGAAATTTTTTTCCTTTTCCTTCCAGCCAATGATTGATATTCTTCACATTTGTTTTACCTTTGAAAAATGAGGCTTTGACTGATTGTTTCGAAGGTGGGTTTGGAAAATGAGGTTGTTTTGGCTTAAAACGTACATCTCATCTCCCTTGAACTTTCCTCCCAACAAAATTTCTTATTAGTAATCTTCTGGAAACATGAGATTGATAACGATTTTGATAACCCACATCTATTTTTGTAAAAGCTTTTTGTGTGTTTGAAAATTGATTTTGATTAGGAACCCGATGATAATTCTATTTTACATTTGATTGAAAACCACTTCTTTGAAAATTGTTTTGTGAAAACCTTTTGGTTTGAAATTATGATCAGAATTCTTTGATTGTTGATGTTTCACATAATTCTCATGATAAGAAGTTTGAACATATGATCTTTGATTTTCATTCGAAACTTTATCTTTGATGTTTGAAAAATCTTTTTGAGATTGAGCGGGTTTTGAAATAGTTTTGTTTTGAACATCAAAAGAACTTTGAGATTTTGTCTTAACATGTTCAGTCTTTTTCTTTTCGGACATTTTTGTTGAATCTCGTTGTTTCTTTTTAGTTTCAAAATTCGACAAATAAGCTTTATTTAGAGCTTTGGTCATTGAAATTCCCCTTTCTTTAGAAAATTATTGAATGTCTTCTTTTAAGCTTTGAACTTTTTGATTCGATTTTTCAAAAATATTGGAATTCGTTTGTTGTTCAACCTTTGATTTTTCTGTTTTAACAATTCAAGTTCAACTTTGTTTTTGCCTTTGAAAAGTGTAAGAGTTCTTGGTGAGATTATTTTCTATAGTACTTTGATTTGATAAAAAAAACCTTCTTTTGAAGCTTTCTTGTTTTCCTCTTCAACGATTTTGTTAACTTTAGGTTTAACCTTTTCTCCATTTCTAGTTGTGACAAATACTTGATTTGGAAAAATAACATCATTACTACACTTGAAATTTGGATATACAACGTAATTTGGTTCAAGATAATGAGAACCCTTATCTTTCAAGATTTTATCAAATTTCTCTGTTTCTTCGTAGACCTGATCAACAACTCTGGGAATGGTTGTTTCATTCGAAACCTCTTCATCATTATCACTATCTGTTTGATTATCTTTAACAGTCACATAGTCAGGTTCATGAACTTTCGAAGTAGAGGGTTGGTCTTTGTCAACTTTAACCAAAGATTTTATCAAATTTCTCTGTTTCTTCGTAGACCTGATCAACAACTCTGGGAATGGTTGTTTCATTCGAAACCAATTCATCATTATCACTATCTGTTTGATTATCTTTAACAGTCACATAGTCAGGTTCATGAACTTTCGAAGTAGAGGGTTGGTCTTTGTCAACTTTAACCAAAGAATCACAACATTTTCTTTACCCTTAACTAAGATTTGACATTAATGGCAGATAAATGAGAACAGCCTACAACTTCCACTTCTTCAATTTCACTAATATTGTCAGAATCATCTTCAGCATCAGCAAAATTGTTTTGAGAGTCAGTTGTCGAATTCTCAGTTCTTTTCAAAATTTTGATTTGTTCGTCTTTCATTAAGTTCTAATTAACAATATCAACAAGATTATTTGCATTTAGATATTCATCAATTTTCACAATTCCATATGGATATGTATTATCAGGAACCTTATCAAACTCGGAAATTGTCATTTGACAATCATAAGAAGTTGAGTCTATTTTCTCCCTTTTGAAATCTAAAAAGGGTAGAAGCTTCCTATGTTATCCTTTGCTTATGTTAGATGAATGATGCAAAGCAGTTAATTGACCATATAAGTGTTTAGTTGAGTTGCCGTAAATGTTTCTTTCTTTCAACAAAATCTTATTATAAATACTCAAGTTATCCCTATCACGCATAATGTTCATAATTTGCAATTCTAAATAATATGTCTTTGCTTTCTTCGACTCTAGCATCATTTGTGTTTCTAGCAATTGAGTACTAGACTTTTTAACATCATTACTAGCAGAGATAAGCAAATCATTAACATAAGTAATTGCATCATCAAACTCATCTAAAATCGAATTGTATGCATTAGAAGGAATGTTAAAGGATTGTAAAAGAGGATGTACATGTGATGTCATTGGGGATTTATGAGTAGATGTTAAAACAAAACACTTCCCAGTTACTTTTTCTTCCTCCTTTTCCTCATATCTTGTGAATGTTGCCCCATGCGAAGGATTTTGCATTTCCTCATCATCTGAGTCTGAGGACCGTATATGATATGTTCCCTCTTCATCATCTTCCCCTTTCGCAACTAGAGATACTCCTTTCGTCCTTGCTCTCACTTCCTCTAACCTCTCTGAATAATAAGCTTCATCCTTGACCCTATTTTTCTTTTCATCCCTCTTTCGCAACATGCAATCATTTGCCATGTGATTTGCTCCACTGTGGTAGTGACAGTCAACTCCACAATCCCCTTTGTGCTTTTTCTCCACCTTCGCTTCTTCACTCTATACTTCCTTCTTCTCTATCTTATTCTCTTCATTCACCTTCCCAGAAAAACTTCCCTTCGCTTCATCAACTCTTGACTTCACATTAAAAAGCTTTTTATAAAACTTCTTAACATGTTTGTTTTCATAAAAAGCAACAACTTCATTATCAGAGTTGAGGATCAAACCTTTTTCTTCCGAATCTTCCTTCTCAATCTCTCTTCAAGACACCTTCGACACAAGAGCAAAAGGACCACCCATATTGACCCTTGTTTCTTCAGTTATCTCATTCACTTATGATTCATGTGCTTTCAACACATTACAGAGATCATTTAGTGAAAAATAGTCTAAACTTTGTTATGTCTTTACCATGAGACTGACATTTTGCCACTCTTTGCGAAGTCCCTTGATGAATGTAAGATTGAACTCCATTGTCGATCTAGTGATTCCATATCTATTACACTTGAAAATTAATTCGTTCAGACAGTCATAGTACAATTCAGTTGGTTCTCCTTCTTTTTGCTTAAACTCTCTTAATTCAAGCAGACAATGTTTGACTAAACTAATTTTTGTATTCTCACTACCGTGATACTTCTCCTTCAAGGTGTTCTAGATTTCCTTTGAAGTTTTGCAGCTACGAACATAATTATATATGACTTGTGGAAGAGCACCTCTAATTTCTCACATACATCTCTTTTCATTCTTCAGCAATCTTTCAGATTGTAAATTAACATTTGAATTTGTAGCAGAAGTTCCACACTACGAACAACAGAAGGAGGATGAACATCATCAGTGATACATTTCCATAGTTCCTCATCAATACCATTCAAATAATCTTCCATACGTTGAGCCCGTTGATCGTAATATTCAGGAATCAACATTGGAATCTTTGTTAATGATCCTAGAAGATGAGAAAAAGAGGTCATTGTGTTCATATTAAAGTTTTCCATTGTTATACGGAAGGTTTTTGAGAAAAACTTTAGGAATTTGAAATTTGATGGATGAAACAACCAAAAAATAGAAATCGGACACTCGATTAATCAACCTAAACACAGAATCGAATAACTACTAAAGATCTAATGAGATTTTCATAATCAAAAGTGTGGAAACTTTTGAATCTAGAACGAGACTCAAAATACTTTTGAAACTAGAGAAAATCAGATCAATGTAGAATGATTCCTACTCTAATACCAATTGAAGAGTAGATTGAATCGAGTATGAATATGAAACTAGAGTTAAGAAAAGATTTAGAACACCGAATCTAAATATAATCTGGTTGGCTCAATATATTGCTTTCAGAGAATACAAGAGGTGACAAAATGAGTACAATCTGAGTGCAAAATTTCACCCCTAAGACATGTATCCATCCCATATTTATAGGGATAAAGAAAGCAAACAAAATTTATAAGAGACTCGACACTATAGCTTCAAAACAAAAATTCCCTTATAATAAATTTACAAACATACATTCAACACTTGGAACGACCTAGACACATTCGAAATCTCAAAAAAACATTCAACCACAACAAAAGGGTATGTTTTTTCTGCAAACTTTGCCAAGAGCCGCCCTAATGCTGCAAGTTTCCCGTTTAGTGCTTGTACTTCTTTCACTGTCCTTGGGGACCGCATTTCTTGCAGCATTTCTACTTTTTTAGGGCTCTCCTTTAAACCATCTCGTGTGGTGACATGCAATTGGAATTTTCCTTCCTCTGTCCCAATGATACACTTTTGAAGGCTCAACTTCATATTTAGGTTATCAAAAGTTTCCTCTATGTCTTGTAGAGAACAACTATCTTTTATGCTTTTGATGATCGTGTCATCCATATAGACTTCGATTTTTCTCCCAACCTATGGTTCAAAAACTTTGTCTTCTAACCTCTAGTACATTGCATTTATGTTTCTTAATCCAAATGGCATTTTTATAAAACAAAATGTCCCTCTCTCTGTGTGAAAAGATGTTTTTTCTTCATCCCCACCATGCATGTGTATTTAGTGATATCCTTTAGAAGAATCCAAAAAACTCTTCCATTTATGACCTTGGAAGAACTCGTTTTTTTCATCGATGGATGGTAGTGGGTAGCAGTGTGATAACTGGCAAACTTGGAGTCAAACTAAGTCAAAATATGTATTATGTATAAGTGAAACCACGTCTTAACTTTGTTGCAATAGAAATTTGAAACCCAAGAAGACATGTTAATATAAGTTATGTATAAATATATATTGAAAACCATATTGATTTAAGTTAATATAAGTCAACACAAGTCAAAATGTTAAGCCTAAAAGTATGAAAATGTGACTACTTTTGAGATTTCGGTTTTTGGAATCTTGAAACAAATGAGTTTTCGGTTATGAAGGCCCACTAGGACCGAAATCCCTTCACATAGGACCGAAAACCCTTTCTTGGATGAAGTCATCAGCGAAATCAACATCATATGTGACTGTGTTAAGGGTTTTCGGCCATATAGAACCGAAATCACCCCTCACTTTGGCCAAAATCACCTTAAAAGTGGGCAAGTGGTGCCACTTGATTGGTAGTTTAGCTTCCCTAGGTGATAAAATACACTAACCAATAAAAACATCAAATCACTAACACCTTTTCATCCATATAAATGGCCGACATCACCACCTCCCATCTCTCATTTTACACTTCAAACATTCCTAGTAACATTTCACCAAAATTCTCTCTCAAATATCAAGTCTCATTTCCTTGCAAACTCAAAGATCAGACATGGTACTGACAATCTTGTACCCAAACAGTTAGCAACAGTTAGACCAGCAGGTCTGGGGTGACAAATTTCATAACATTCTGACGCCTAAAGAACGTCGTTACAGGCCGACTGGGTCACTAGCATGGTTATAATAACTCACATGGGGTACTAACAACACATTTTGATTTATAGGGCTAATAAACACTTAAATGGTTTCATATACGTATAAAAACTACATACACTATTTCAAGCATGGAAAATACTTATACATTTTGGTCTTGGAACATTTAAGACTACAACTCATTTTATAGAAAATATCGGATTTTATAGAAACAAACACGATTACTTTACATGAAAAGGCATATATTTTCTCATACAAAACTCTTGTTAAGTCATCAACTTAATTGTTGACACTTTTTCAAAACAACTTGTATTCTCAGGGAATCAGTAATACAAGTAATCACCGGCTTTTGAGGATGGGACGCTAAGGCGCTAGTTAAAAACTCATTTCATGATCATATTGTAATTTATTTGGACACATGTAACTCATGCAGCAATGTAACCTTTTAAATTATATTTATGATGGTTGTGTTTGCTTTATTTACTATTACTCAACTGTTATGAAACTATAGATGACGTCATCCGCCTCCGAACGTTTCCGTCGTTCTGGTTTGGGGGTGTGACAAATTGGTATCAGAGCATTGTTTACAGTGAACTAAGCATATCAAACCACATAAGATATACAAACTATAAATAAAATGGGACTAAAACTCTCTGACGTAACAATTTCATACAAGTATGCTTTAAAATATTATGATATTTTTATAAATATAAGTACAATAATACTCAATAGTTCAGCATCGTAACAATAACAAAACAAAATGTTATGTCATAGAGTTTTAGTCCCATTGTATTAAGATGAGTTGAACACTACGAGTATGCCTTGGGTATGTAATCATATCAAGGATGAATATAGCCTTATCAACTATATTTATCTGGGATGTGACCAACATATGCCGCGGAATGGTCGTGGTGAAAAAGTCTAAAACTTACTAACCCCTCATACTAAGAAACTCTATAATCAAATATAAAAGTTAAAATACCATAGGAGTATTTTATGATATTATAATAACCGTAATAACAACGTTTAGGCCACGATATTAAAACTAGTAGTCATAAGTAACTTTCTCACCAGAATAAATCAAATCCTTCACATAAAAACTAAGGACCCTTACTAGTAGGTCTATAATTGCAAGGTGCATACGTTAAGGTTGTGTATAATTAAGATTCTATAGACTTAGGATTTATGATTCCGCTTTAAATCATGTTCCTTGTTTGGTTGTCGATTTAGAGTGGAGCTACTTATCTGACGGTTTATTCAATCTTGATTATATACGGCATGTATGCACTAAGTAATTATAGCAGTACCCGGTATATGCCACAATTTTATTAAAAGTATTTGTATTAAAAAAATTTATTTTTCCCTCAAAAATATTACAACTTAAGTTTTTCATATATTTATCATATCCTTATTCTCGCACAGACACAATGTGTTGATTCCATATACCCGGAGATCCCTATTTCCCTAACCAGGGAAATGGTGGTTGGATAGAAGAGGATTCCGAGGAGGATCCTAAGAAATAATGGAAGAAGACATCGAAGACGATTCAGAGGAAGAAAAAAGTTCGGAGGAAGAAGATAAGGAAGAGGATCGAGATGACATTGACTCAAAACCAGAGGTCTACAATCCATCACAGGTAGACCTGGCAATCCGTGTCTGCGTGTCGTGTATGCGTGTCAGACACGAATTTACATGACACGAATTTGTTAAACACGAACACGACACTAATTATAAAACATGTTTGGGCTATCAAACACGAACACGACACATAAAAAAATCGTGTGACACGTGACACGACACGAATAGACACGTTTTTTATCCGTGTTACACGTAAACCTGAAAAAACACGAATAAGCACGTTTTCAATAGCTTTTATTAAGCTTGGGCTATAAACTAATTATTGAATTTTACATAAATGGTCCCTAATATATTATAAATATAAATTTTAACCCTAAATTATATATGTGTATATATGTGTTTATACGTGTTTGTACGTGTCACGTGTCAACACGAATTTGTATCGTGTCTTATATGTGTCTAAACAGGTAAATTCGTGTTTGACACGTGTAAGACATGAAACACAAATTTAAAATATGTGTCAGACTCGAATAAACACGAAACACGAATTTCTAAAACACATACACGGAAAACTTGGATCGTGTTCGTGTCGTATTAATCATGTCGTGTATCAAATTGACAGGTCTAATCACAGGCTGTCTGAAACCCCGCTCCCAGACGAAACTTTCAGGGCCCGATGCCTCGATGGCAGTAGATTTGAAAAGATAGAGCCACGAACAAGCCCAGCGCTCACCCTATGGTATGCAACGAGGTTTCTACAACCTCTACAGAGGGGGCTCATCAGACATGGCTCTCTTTATCATAGTTCGTCACATCGCTCAACATGGTGAACAAGCAAGGGCATCGGCCAACCACAACATGGAAATTGGCGCCACCACCGAAATCACCTCAGTTCGCCTTTGTTGCCTGGACATAGACCAGGATCAGACCAGGAACCACACAGAGGCTCTTCAGGAAGAAGTGACCGCAGCTCAAGCCGAGGTTAGAAAATTTTGTGAACATCAAGTCGCATTAGAAGGAAGTGTGATAGAGGCAGAATGCCATGTGGCAGAATCCAGAGCATAGACCAGGGCAATGCAAAATTTCATGACTTCATTTCATGGCCATCAGAGTAACACCCGCCACAAGTAGTGTATGCATTATTCACATTTTGATATAGACTAAGTATACGAGTAGGCGTTGGTGCTACTCTTTTCTATATATCTAGATTCGACCCTGCGATTAAGTGACTACACTATTCGAGGGTTCATAATGCTATCAAAATTTTCCCTTACATTGATGTAATGTAGACCTACATTAAGGTTAAATTTTTGAAAAACACTATGTACTAAATTATATCAATGAAATTGGCATGCATTTTATTTCATTTGGAAGTGTTACTACAAGGTTCATAACATTGGTTGTACAAATGGTTTACTCATGGTGAATCTATGATTGCTTAACATATACGTCAGAGTTATATATAATTAAGATCATATAGCCTTAGTATTGGTGAGTCCGCTTTAAGTCTTGTTCCTTGTTTGGTTGTGGGCTTAGGGTAAACCCACTTATTCGATGGTCTATTCAATCTTAATTCTATATAGCTTGTATACACCAAGTGATTTTAGAAGAACCTGATATGGATCAAGGCACAGATTTTCATTTGAGCAGTCACTATTAAAATTCATAAGTTTATTTTACATAGACTTCTATTATTAATTGTTTACAAATACTTTAAAGTCAGAACACAATACATATAGAACTGATATAATCTAGTTCCAAGACATCCGACTTGTGACCACTATGGAAGACTTATCATCATTCATCTTTGAACTTTGTGACAGAAGTATGCCACCACGGAAGTTAAACAGACACAAGAACAACACAACATCAACATCACCATCGCCACCACCTCCACATTTCGACCCTACCATTTTTCAGGCTACTATAACGGCTGCCATATCGCAAATCAGCACCAATGCTACCAGTGGAGTAGGAAATGGTGCTACAAATTCTAACTAGGGAGACAGTCAGGGACGCACAAGAGAATGTTCCTACAAAGACTTCACTAATGGCAAATCCAAATCCTTCAATGTAAGCGGGGGTGTCATCACTCTAATGAAATGGTTCAAGAAAACTGAATCAGTCTTTGAAATTTGTGTGTGCCTAAAAGCAAGCAAAGTTAAATTTGCAGCTTGCACTTTCTCTAACAGGGCCCTTACCTGGTAGAACAGACATGTCAAGTCATTATCCCTCCTAGTGGCTAATTCGATGAGCTGGGAAGACTTGAAGACTTTAATGTTGAAAGAGTATTGTCCAAGGGGCGAAGTGAAAAAGCTGGAACAAGTGTTGTGGAGCCTCAAAATGACAGCCTCTCACATTGCAGCCTATACTGCCAGATTTAGTGATCTAGTCGTATTGTGTCCCGAGATGGTCACCCTGGAGAGTAAAAAGATAGAAACATACATCCGGGGACAATCCCCCCAGATTCAAGGGAATGTGTTAGCTTCAAACCCGATTACTTTTGACAGTGTTAAACACTTGGCCCAAAGACTCATAGATCATGGAGTCCGCCAAGGCATCATGGCCCCCATCCCCGAACAATCGAAAGGGGGTGACAATAAAAGAAAGTTCTTGAACAAAAAGAAGAACCAGCCAACACAAGACCCCGCCAAGAAACAACAAATTGTTGTTGTTCACGCTGCCACCAACCCTACCGCTCCAACGCCATTAAGACAATATGTCGAGAACTTACGAAAATACAACAAGTGCAACTTCCACCACACCGGTGCTTGTCGAGAAATGCACTTCAATAACTGCAACAAAAAGGGGCATGCATCTTGTTTTTTAAGGTGCTAGCCCAACAAATTAACCAAGTCGTCAATACCGGAGTAAGTCGAGCCTGTTATGGTTGTGGAGAGACCGGGCATTTCAAAAGAGAGTGCCCAAAGGCAGGAAACACTAATACAAGCGGTGTGGGAAGAGTGTTGGCCATAAGGCACGAAGAAGCAGTTGACCACCCTACGGTGGTTACCGGTACGTTCCTCCTCAATAAATCATCTGCATGCATATTTTTCGATGGTGGAGCGGAGAGGAGAAAACAGTAAAAAAGAAAGCATTCAATCAAAAACCACAATCACTCAATGAAATGTTCACAATAGAAATGGAAAACAGTAAAAAAGAAAGCACTAAGGATATGTACATAGGATGCACTCTAACACTAAACGAACATTCCTTCAAAATCGATCTAATGTTGATCACTATAAGGAGCTTTGATGTCATTATTGGCATGGATTGGTTAAGTCTTTACCGCGCCGATATCAGGGGCTACGAAAAGACCATTCGCCTCAATCTGCCAAGTAAAGAAACCCTCGTCATTTATGGCGACAAACCCGACACAAAGCTACAAATCATCTCTTGCATCAAAGCCCAAAAGTATCTACGCAAGGAATACCACACCTTTCTAGCTCATGTAGTAAATAAGAAGCAGTAGGTGAAAGACAACAAATAAATTCCCGGAGTCTGTAACTTTCCTGATGTATTCCCAGAAGACCTTCTAGGAGTACCATCTGCATGACAAGTCGAATTCCGAATCGACTTAATTCCTGGAGCCACCCCCGTAGCCAAATCCCCATGTTGTCTAGCACTAGTAGAAATGAAAGAGTTGTCCAGCCAGCTAAAAGAACTACTAACCAAAGGATTCATTATACCAGCTTCTCACCTTAGGGAGCATCTGTCATGTTTGTTAAGAAAAAGGATGGATCATTCTGAATGTGCATCGACTACCGAGAGCTGAATAAACTTACCATCAAGAACCGATATCGCCTACCCCGAATTGACAACCTGTTCGACCAACTTCAGGGAGAAAGCAATTTCTCAAAAATCGATCTGAGGTCGGGATACCACCAACTACGAGTCAAGGAGGAAGATGTTCCAAAAACTACAATCAGGACTCACTACGGACACTATGAATTCGTAGTTATGCCCTTCGGATTAACAAATGCACCCCACGGTGTTCATGGACCTAATGAACCGCGTATGATAACCTTACTTAGACAAGTTTGTGATTGTATTCGTTGACGACATTTTGGTGTATTCGCGAAGTGAAGAAGAGCATGGTTAGCACCTTCGACAAGTATTAGAGACATTAACGACAGAGAAGTTATATGCGAAATTCTCGAAATATGAGTTCTGGATAAGGAAAGTGGACTTCCTCGGTCACGTGGTTAGCAAGGAAGAAATACATGTGGATCCCTCCAAGATCAAGGTAATTGCAAGTTGGGCGGCACCAAGACCACTTATAGAAATTCGTCAATTCCTAGGCCTTGCCGGCTACTACCGAAGGTTCATACAAAACTTCTCCAATATCGCTAAACCCCTCACCACTTTGACTCAAAAAGGTGTAACCTTAAAATGGGGGGAGAAGCAAGAGTCTGCATTCCAAATGCTAAAGCAAGCCCTATGCAGTGCACCGATCATGAATCTTCCAGAAGGAACAGGAGATTTTGTGGTCTACTGCAATGCGTCTAAACAAGGGCTAGGATGTAAACTTATGCAACGAGGAAAGGTCATTGCCTACGCCTCAAGGTAGCTAAAGACACACGAAGTCAACTACACAACACATGACCTCAAACTGGGAGCAGTAGTATTTGCCCTGAAAATCTGGAGGCACTACCTTTATGGTATGAAGTGCACAATCTTCACGGACCATAAAAGCCTCAAGTACATCCTCAACCAAAAAGAGCTCAACATGAGACAAAGACGATGGGTAGAACTACTAAACGACTACGAATGCGAAATTCGTTATCATCCCGGAAAAGCCAATATAGTAGCAGACGCGCTCAGCCGAAATGAATACTCTGGCCGCCAGGTAAAATCATTAACCATGACTATCCAGTCACACCTATCCATGAAGACCAAAGAGGCTTAGATGGAAGCCTTGAAACCTGAAAATGTCACAGGTGAATCCTTAAGAGGGATGAATAAAAATCTAGAAGTCAAGAGTGACGGAGTTCGTTATCTCGTGGATCGGATTTGGACACCGAAGTTCAGCGGATTCATAGATGTTGTCATGAATGAGGCTCACAAGACTCGATACTCCGTTCATCCTGGTTCAGACAAGATGTACCTGGACCTCAACAAACTTTATTGGTGGCCAAACTGTTGGATTAGTGGCTAAGTCCATAACTATTTTGGTATGTACTTGACCCGATTTTGCATGGTCCTTTTGGGTTGCCTTCACCATAGCAATATGTGAGATGAATTAAGGAGAAAAAGGTTTAATTATGATTTATTAATATATTATAAGAATAATATATTAAAGGATAAATCATGTTTAATTAATATTAGTCAAGAATTAATTAAGAATTAATTTTGTGACTAAAAGAGAATAATTAAACTTAGGGGACTGGATTTGTAATTATAAGATAATTGCAATTGGGCTATGGATTACTTAATAATATATAGGTTGGATAAATTCTATGGGGAAGCCCATTAGAAATCGTCCAAGGGATATGTTAAAGGAATCCATGGGCTGCTTAGGGCTTAAGAAGTCAGATTAGGGTTTCCTAGTTGAAAACCCTAATAGCCTACCTTATAGAAAGGATCCCTATTGCCCCAAAAACGTGGCTAAGACTCCCTCTAGGGTTTGCAGACGTTTTTGGCTGCCTCCTTTCTTCTCCTCTTCATCCAAGTTGCTCTTGGTGTTTGTGACTCCATTAGAGGTGCAACATTTGAGGCACTAAGCTTTCTGAAGCCAAGGATTGATTGTTATTGTTATATAACAATCAAAGGTAAAATCTAAACCCTATTTTATGTTAATATAATTAATTGTATGCTAGATCTAGGGTTTATAGCTTTGGATATTCAATTGCATGTTCATTAGACAAACTAGATCCAAAAGCTATTAGGGTTTGCATGTACACCATAGGAATGATGTATTGCTTAAAACCCATCAGTGGTATCAGAGACATGGTTGTTTGTTTGATGTATTTGATGCTTATTTGATTGAGTATTAACTGAAAATCGAAAATTTTGAGTTTTAGGGCTGGACTCGCCGAGTCCACTGGGTACTCGATGAGTCCAGTGCTGACTCGACGAGTGAGCGAGTCTGCCAGCTGATTTTCGCGATTTTCTTGCTATTTTGGCTTAGGATTATTACCAAAAACGTTTTTGATATATAAAATCCGATTTTTATTGATTTTGGGTGAATATCCTTACCAAAATAGAAGATAATTACCAATTAATCAAATATTTGTTGCCTTATAAGATAATGTTTAATTATTTGAGTTATTTGATGAATTATCTTGCAAGAATTTGGACTAGGTCAAATTAGATAACCACAAATTAATTGTTAATTGCCTTATTTGAATTTTGTGATCTAGAATATTCTTGATAAAGTTTGGAAAAGTTTCAAATTACTCCCTTTATGTTTTATAATTTAAATTTGAACTTAAAAGTTTTGTTTTTGAAATTTAAATAAGTTAAACCCTAATGTTTTGAAATGTTTCAAAACTTTCCCACAAGTTTTGGAATTTAAAAGTTGATTAAAAGTTTAATTTTGAAAATATTAAATTCTAAAACCCTAGTATTTTGAAAAGTTCAAATTACACCCTTATAGTTTTATTAATTAATTAAGGTGTATAATTAAAAGAGATTTAATAAATCCATAAAGTTTTGGTTTACATTTAGTTAACTTAAAAGTATAATTTATTAAATTAGACCACCTAGTATTTTAAAAGTGTAAAATACACCCTATACTATATATATGTAACATTAAAAGTCTAATATTATATATATGAGTAAAGAGTCAGTCTTACCGTTAGTAGGCCTCATTCACGAAACTGGTCTATAAGGGGTGCTTAAGGAAATTGCCTATAAAATGGCGATTGAATGGCTATCCACTCTTAACCACCGCACTCTTGACTAGTGGAGGGTCGTTAACCGAACGTGTAGGATAGGACAAAACTTTTTCCATTAAAAGTATAATGAAGTATAAAGTAACTAAATGTTTTACAAAATTCCCAATCTTAGTTACTTTAGGCAAAAGTGAATTGATGCAATTCCATGAAATTACACTTTGTGCCCTTACGAAGACGTTAGTGGAGCGTGTGTGGTTAACCGACACACTAAATGGTTCTAAGCAAAGGTAGCAAAGGGCGACTCAATGTTTGTCATAGTTCGGTGGAGCATGTGTGGTTAACCGGCACATCGAATAGGTGACTGTAACATTGGGGGCACCATGTAAGTTTGCATGGTTACTCACACCCTGTTTTGTGATCCTCGGCATCCCAGTCACAAATCGAGGGGCATATCGAGATTTAAACATGCCATTGAAAAGTTCAATGAATCTCAAAAGATCTAGGAATTTTCAATAGATTTGAAACTTAAATTTCTTTTTCGTTTTTAATGGTGGAAATTGGTGAATCGTCATTTACCTACCTTCAAATATTTTGCAACTAGATTACGGCATCGCTCTTCTAGGTTGTAGAGTATTGTGTTGGATCCTAGCCTCGATGTTTCATTTGGGTGTCACATCAAGGATTCTAATCAACTTAACTTGAATTTTCTCCCATTTTTTAGATGTCAAAGTATGACAACTATGGTTTTCCCAAATCCCGTGGAACAAGCTTTCCACATGAAGATGATATTCCACGATTCGATCGAGGAACAAGAGATCATGCTTCACCTCCTCCAATTGTTCTCCCTACCCCACAAGTTCAAAGGCTTGAAAAGTTCAAGCTCACTCAAGCCCTGTTGGAAATTAAGGATGTGTGTGCACACATGTTAGAGATGAAGTCACACATTGATAGGTTAAGGATGTTGGGTGTCGAGATTTTAGGAGACTTGGCTGTTGACTGGGTTCTTCAGTCACTTCCTGAATCATATAGTGAGTTCGTTAGAGAGTACTATATGATGGATCACGACGTGACCCTCATTGATCTCACCTATTTGCTTATAGCTACTGAATCAGCAATGATTTGGCGTGTTAGTCAAGCAAATTTGTCTGGTGAGTCAAACTCCCAAACTGCAATGGACATTGGCAACATCGGAAGTCTAGAAAGAACTAAGTTTATGATTGTCTGATGTGTTGTGCCAAAGGAGTCCATTTGCTTTTATTGCCAAGAGAAGGGGCATTGGAGACGAAGTTGCCCTATTTACCTGAGAGATCTAAGAGATGGGAGAGTCAAGACGTATGGCTCTACTTCAGGTAAAATCCATTAACTAACTCTTTTAAGTTCCTATTCTAGATTCTTAATACATGATGTGATAAGATTACATTTGATGTTTTGTAGGATTGAAGAAAAGAGAGGAAGCTTAAGGAAAGAAGTGAGCTAAATCTAATCGTGAAGAAATGGATTTCGATCGCGTTGCTTGAAGATTAGATTCTTGAGCTACTACTTGGAGTTAGAATAGATTGCTTAGGAATATCTAACAACATGGTTTTTCAGTTGAATTGCATTGTAAGGACAAATTTTTCCACAATAAAATAAATTTTGATTTTATATTATTTATCCTTGCAATGGCATGTATGAAAAATTGATGTTTGAATGTTTCTATTATTAGCAATAATGGATTTGATTCTTAATTATGTTATTTGTGGAAATGTCAAGAATTTACCAAATAGGGAGAGTTTCTCATCGCCCAAGTTTCAATTGGACAGAAACTTGGAATCATGCAACGTGTATTGTATGATGAATGAAAAACTTTCACATTTGGGAAATTTAGACTAATTCTTTGACAAAGTGTCAGTTGAAGTACTAGGAGATCGAGTACACTAGGTTGTACGTTGATCAAGTCTATCACAAGAGTGACAAAGATATTCGTCATGATTTACTAAATTTTAGTGAATATGGTTATACTTATAAGATTAAGTGTAATTCTGAGTTGATTAAAAGAGTTTCAATCAATAGCAGAACGAATAAGAAGAATCAAGTAGGCAGAAAGATAAAAGTTTCTCTATTCTAAGAAGAAGGGAGAGTACCTTTTATTATGTTTTATGATAGGTCTTAATGATTAAGAACTATATCTCAATTGATCCTCTAAGTGAGTCTTAGTACAATTGTATGTCTGAGAAGAGGAATCGAGAATTGAAGAAATGGTTAAATCAAGAAGTCAATCATACTTCGTTCCAATATCAAGTCTTAGAGTGATACTCCAAGACTGTGAATTGAGTGACAAGTCTTAAGAAGGTTTATAACACTCAACAAATGTGGAATTTGGAAAAAATTTCTTATTCTTGCACATTTGAAAATGGTAAGTTGTGTTGTCTTGGATAAGACAAAGACCAACTAGGACCAATTATGTGAAGTGTTTTGTCTTGATAAGAACTACACTAACTCTAGAATATTTGTTTTGTCAAGGAATGTTTCTTGACAAGAGAATCTTATATGTCAAGGAGTCAGTGAGAGTCTTAATGGTCTTGAAAGGTTTCAAGAACTAATCAAGAATAAACCTTACCGATCATCACTAGCACACGACTTGAGGCTTACAACCTATCGTGTTGACACTATTTTGTTTCTGTACCATTCCAATTGAGTTAATTATGCATGTGACTTCTATGAGTTCTGATTTAAATGCATAAAGAGAAAGCACCTTGATCGATGGAAAATACATTGATATGTAAGAGTAAGTTGCTAAACTAATTGGAAGACATGGTGGGCACTCGTGTTACCAAAAGGCAAGAAATCAAGATTGAGAAAGTTCGGTCCATATGAGTTTGGTTTTGTCGCAAACTTTTGTTTTGGCAAATTCACATGGATAGGAACTCATACACCATAAAATCTAAGTGTCATAAGATTACCTACTTCATGAAAATGACTATGAGGAAATGCTTTCACTAAGAGAGATTTTAAGAAGTTAGCGATTGTGAAAATTATATTCTCGAATTCGATTATGGTTACGTTATCCCTTTCCATCATTCGAGTTGTGAGATTTGGCAATTAGTCTGAATTGTTTAGACACACATATGAGCTATCTAAGGCAAAGGTGTATAAGTTTAAGAAGCTTAGATAAAGGATTATCAAAGCATTAGGTATTAGAAATATCAACTTAAGAAATTCAATAGGTATTGTTTTCTGGAAATTAAGTTGTTTTCTGAATACATGTCAAAGCTAGTGGGAGCATAAGTGTTATCCTTATATGATAATAATCATCATGATAGTGGGAGCATAAATGTTGTGCTTGTATGATTATTAACGCAAGTATTGCAAGTTAGCAATATTAATTATAGAAAACAAGAGTTATACTTTGCAAAGTCGTAAGGGTTGAAAAGTTGTTCTGCTATAATTAAGGGAGAGAATATTGTACTTCGTTTCAAAATCTAAAGCTTAGATTGAGAAATTTTAATATATTTAGGCAAAGGATACTTAGTGTGTTCTTAAATTTCGATTATGATTGCGGTATCCCACTTCATAGTTCGAATTGTAAGAACGTGACACATAAAATATTATGGTAGAAGATTGATAAAGTATCGTATCTTTATGTAAGACATTATGCATCGTGTCCCATACGCTTCGGGTATAGGATTGATTGCAAGTGCTATAATATTTGACCATTCTAAAATTTTCCAAATGTCTAGCGCATTTAGAGGGAAAAAGGAAAAGAATCGGTTTTGACTAAGATAATTAAATAACTATCAAAGGACGATCCAAAGTTCGCTAAGGATTGGTCGCTTGTGAGTAGTTGGAAGTATGGTATTGGATGGACCATATCGACATTATTATGAATAGATAAAATTCAATTAAGAATGAGTTGTCATATGGCAAATATGGAAATGTTTCCATATTGGGAGTTGGATATTGAGAATCTATGTCTAGATTAGAAACTTTTATGCAAGAAGGATGTTCAAAGGAATGTACTTTGAGTGAGAGACATCATATCTATAGAATTGTTTCTGATAGAGATTGGCCAAGTCTTGATGATTTTGAGCTATGACTTTACGAAAGGATCATTGCATAAAATGTTAGAATCTAGCATATTCTATAAGTTGCAAGAATTTGATATTCTTACACTTGTGATAAGGATTGGGAGTTGTGAAATGAGTATGATTGGAAATGAGTTCATTTGATCTATTTCACAAAGTAAGGACCATAGGTAAACATTGTGTGCATGTTGAGAGCATGGGACAAGTGTAGTAATAATTCAAGTAATAAGTTAATTAACAAAAACAACAAATAATGAGTAATCGATATGGTGATGAATAAAAGGTGTTTTATTTATACTCAAAGGTTTAGGACCATATAGGATTAGTATTATTCTTGTGTTTCACTTTGCATGTTTTGACTTCCTGAATAATTAATTATTTCAGAATAATCAGATTATTCGAATGGTCCACAGTCGTTCATATGTTGGAAGTAGGTATGAATGAAGACTGTCATGAATTGGTTTGTAGATTGTCTAAAGTGTATTAGACATAGCAAAGGTTTGTTGCAATGTTCATGAGTGCTTATGAATATGATTTTGAGCATTGGATTAAACCTACACTCACAAGAATCACTTCATGGATTTTATCACGAGTGATTGTGAGTCGATAATATTATATATTCTTAAAACCAAGATGCGTGAGTTGTTATTTGCTGGTCGGTTGCACATTGATAATAAGTAAACGCACCAGTAACTTGGTGTCATAAAACTTATTGTTGTGTGTGATTCGATGAGTGAATACAAGTGAGCATTTGAGTCGAATTTTATCCATTCCTCTTTACCCAAAGTGGGATAAAAGCGATATCTTTGGGCCCCTCGATGATTTAGTGATGGCACATAAGCGCTTGGCCAAGCCAAGACTGATTTGATGTGTTCAATTGTAGTCTGTTGTCAGTCGTCATAAATTGGAATTCGGGAAATAGTATAGAGAGAATGATTAAAAATCATGTCTCATTTTTATACGATATCTAGAATGGAGGAATATATAATCCCTTATCTAAAGGACACGCTTCTGATAAGATCAGAGTTGACAGCGGCTTTTGAAAGCTACGATTGCTAATCAGGATCTGAAGTTATACACATAATAGTTATTAGATATATCCAAGTGGGAGACTGTTGGATTAGTGTCTAAGTCCATAACTATTTTGGTATGTACTTGACCCGATTATGCATGGTCCTTTTTGGTTGCCTTCACCATAGCAATATGTGAGATGAATTAAGGAGAAAATGGTTTAATTATGATTTATTAATATATTATAAGAATAATATATTAAAGGATAAATCATGTTTAATTAATATTAGTCAAGAATTAATTAAGAATTAATTTTGTGGCTAAAAGAGATTAATTAAACTTAGGGGACTGGATTTGTAATTATAAGATAATTGCAATTGGGCTATGGATTACTTAATAATATATAGGTTGGACGAATTCTATGGGGAAGCCCATTAGAAATTGTCCAAGGGATATGTTAAAGGAATCCATGGGCTGCTTAGGGCTTAAGAAGTCAGATTAGGGTTTCCTAGTTGAAAACCCTAACAGCCTACCTATATAAAGGATCCCTATTGCCCCAAAAACGTGGCTAAGACTCCCTCTAGGGTTTGTAGACGTTTTTGGCTGCCTCCTTTCTTCTCCTCTTCATCCAAGTTGCTCTTGGTGTTTGTGACTCCATTAGAGGTGCAACATTTGAGGCACTAAGCTTTCTGAAGCCAAGGATTGATTGTTATTTCTATATAACAATCAAAGGTAAGATCTAAACCCTATTTTATGTTAATATGATTAATTGTATGCTAGATCCAGGGTTTATAGCTTTGGATATTCAATTGCATGTTCATTAGACAAACTAGATCCAAAAGCTATTAGGGTTTGAATGTACACCATAGCAATGATGTATTGCTGAAAACCCATCACGAACATGAAAGCCGGAATCGCTACCTATGTGGGCAAGTGTTTGAATTGCGCCAAGGTCAAAGTAGAATACCAGAAGCCCTCGAGTTTACTGCAACAAATAGATATACCCGAATGGAAGTGGGAGCGGATAACCATGGATTTCATAACCAAGTTACCCAAGACGACGGGTGGACTTGACACCATCTTGGTAATCGTTGCCAGGTTGACCAAATCCGCGCACTTCCTACCAATAAAGGAAACTAACAAGATGGAGAAACTGAGCAGAACATACATTAAAGATATCGTACGACTGCATGGTGTTCCCATATCCATTATCTCCGATAGAGATAGTCAATTTACCTCGCAGCTTTGGCAGTCACTACAGAAATCCTTAGGTACTAGGTTGGATATGAGTACTGCCTACCACCCACAAACCAATGGGCAAAGTGAGAGAACTATTCAAACATTGGAAGACATGTTGAGAACTTGCATGATTGACTTTGTTAAATTTTGGGATACCTATTTACCACTCGTCGAGTTCTCATACAATACTAGCTATCACACCAGCATCGGATTTTCTCCATTCAAAGCCCTCTATGGCCGCAAGTGCAGATCACCTCTGTGTTGTACTAAAGTGGGTGACATGAAACTAGCCAAGTGGCAAGTTCCTAACAGCACTCTAACGGGACCTGAGATCATAAGGGAGACAACAGAGAAGATCGTCCAAATTTGAGAACAACTAAAAGCATCCAGAGATTGGCAAAAGAGCTATGCATACAAGCATGCAAACCCTTGGAATTCCAGGTGGGTGACCGCGTTCTGTTAAAGATCTCACCCTGGAAGGGGATGATACGTTTTGGAAAGCGTGGAAAACTAAATCCAAGGTACATCGGACCTTTCGAAATCTTGCTAGAATCAGTCTGGTAGTTTACAAACTCAGACTACCCCAAGAACTTAGTAACGTACATCCTACCTTCCACGTGTCAAATCTAAAGAAATGTATGTCCGACGAAACTCTTGTTATCTCGCTCGATGAAATCGAGATAAACGAGGGTCTACACTTCGTAGAAGAACCTGTAGAAATCATGGATAAAGAAGTCAACAGAAGAAAAAAAGTCGTATACCAATAGTGAAGGTATGTAGGAACGCCAAACGGGGACCTGAATTCACCTGGGAATGAGAAGATCAAATGAAACAAAAATACCCACATCTTTTCCCCAACACTTGAAGTCTCACTAAAGATTTTAATTTTGGGACAAAATTCCCTCTAACGGGGGGATGATGTGACAACTGGCAAACTTGGAGTCGAACCAAGTCAAAAGATGTATTATGTATAAGTGAAACCATGTCTTAACTTTGTTGCAATAGAAATTTGAAAGCCAAGAATACATGTTTATATAAGTTATATATAAATATATATAGAAAACCATGTTGATTTAAGTTGATATAAGTGAACACAAGTCAAAATGTTAAGTCTAAAAGTATGAAAATGTTACTACTTTTGAGATTTCGGATTTTTGGAATCTTGAAACAAATGAGTTTTTGGATTTGAAGGCCCACTAGGACAGAAATCTCTTCACATAGGACTGAAAACCCTTTCTTGGATGAATCCATGACCGAAATCGACATCATATGTGAGCGTGCAAGAGGTTTTCATCCATATAGAACCAAAATCACCCCCTACTTTGGCCGAAATCACCATAAAAGTGGGCAAGTAGTGCCACTTGATTTGTAGTTTAGCTTCCCTAGGTGATAAAATACACTAACCAATACAAACATCAAATCACTAACACCTTTTCATCCATTTAAATAGCCGAGATCACTACCTCCCATCTCTCGTTTTACACTGCAAACATTCCTAGTAACATTTCACCACAAATCCTCTCTCAAATATCAAGTCTCATTTCCTTCCAAACTCAAAGATCAAACCTCCCCAGGAGCCTTATCCTTCAATCTATTTCCTTAGGATTCATTGATTCAATCATTTTCAAGTGTCCGTAACTTAAAGATCGCCATCGTCACTTTGTTATCAAACTACGAATACAGATAAGGTGAGTTCATACCCCTACATTTTCACACCTTTTTCTATATTTTAGGGGGAGGGGGAATACAAGTGAAACACAAGAAAACTTGTGTTAAAATAAAAACCATTACTTATTTTTTCTTATATTTTATACACGTTTTAGGTGAAAAATGCTAATTTACGTGAAACAACATTACTACCAAACATATAAATTTGACATGCAAAGTTGTTAAAACATAAAGGTTTTCATTTCGATGTAACATACATTTTTAAACTATAATAGGTATAGTTTGTGAAACATTCATGTTCTTTTACCCTTTCGGGACAAAAGAAATACGTATAATTATTTTAACATTACATAAACACTATGAAAAGGAGATATGTACATTTACAAGAACAAGGTAATTGTTAATGAATAAATTTCTGAGATATTCGACTTCACGGTACTTTAAAGTATTGCATAAAGTCCTCTAATTGTAACCCGAATCTCTTGTAGGGAGAGCGAGATACTAGTTTATAGATCTATACTGGACTGACAATCCCGCACCTAAACTGTTAGCTACAGTTAGACCGGCAGGTCTGGGGTGACAAATGTCATAACATTCCGACGCCTGAAGAACGTCGTTACAGGCCGACTGGGTCACTAGCATGGTTATAATAACTGACATGGGGTATTAGCAACACATTTTTTTTATAGGACTAACATACACTTAAATGTTTTTATATACGTATAAAAATTACATACAGTATTTCAAGTATGGAGAATACTTATACATTTTGGTCTTGGAACATTTAAGACTACAACTCTTTTTATAGAAAATATCGGATTTTATGGAAACAAATATGGTTACTTTACACGGAAAGGCATGCATTTTCTCATACAAAATGCTTGTGAACTCACCAACTTAATTGTTGACACATTTTCGAAACAACTTGTATTCTCAAGGAATCAGTAATACAGGTAATCACCAGCTTTTGAGGACGGGACGCTAAGACGCCGGTTAAAAACTCATTTTTTCATTATATTGTAATTTATTTGGAAACATGTAACTCATGCAACAATGTAACCTTTTAAATTATATTTATGTTGGTTGTGTTTGCTTTCTTTACTATTACTCAACTGTTATGATACTATACATGACGTCATTCGGCCCCGAACTTTTCTGCCGTTCTGGTTTGGGGGTGTGACAAGCAGCCATTGGACAAGCATTGTTTAAGTCTCTAAAGTCTACACACATCCTCCATTGTTAGTCCCCTTTCTTCACCAAGACCGGGTTTGCTACCTAGGATGGGAAAAGCGATTCCGTTAGTATTCCTAATTTTACGAATTTGTTGACCTCATCATTTATTGCTTTATTCATGTTTTTTGATTGTCCCCTTTTTTCTATCGAATTGGCGTCGAATTGGCTTACTTCCTGATTTCTCATTTAATTTGTGCTCGACCAGTTGTCTGGGCACACATATCATGTATGTTGCCTCCCACGTGAATATGTCAGCATTTTCTTTTAAAAGTATTGTTAATCCCTTTTTTAATTCATGTGGTAACTCGACTCCTATCGACTCTCCTTTGCTTGTTATTGACTGTGATTTCTTCTAACCCATTATTTGCTTGTGTTGTATTTAACTTCGTTGCTCCCGTCCCACTTTCCACCATTGCAATGGATTCTATTAGTTGTTCACTATAGAACATTCCAAATCCACTTTTTATTTGAAATCGAACGATGCCATACGACATGATCGCCCTGAACTTTCTCATTGCACTTCTTCCAAATGTAATGTTGTATGGCGATGTTAATTGTATGATTGTGAAGGCTATCATCTGTGTATTTTTGGCATGTGTTCCCTGATTAATTAAAGTTAATGGAACGGATAATATCCCTTTTGGCCAAACAAAATGTCCCGTAAAGCTTGTTAAATGCCCTGCTGGCTGTTGCATCCATTTCTTATTTGTTCTAGTAGTTGTGAAAAGCAATGTTCATACATAATTTTGGTCGAACTCCCACTGTCACGGTATATTCTATGAATGCCTACGTCACATATTCACCCATATATAAGTACTGGTCCATCTTCCTGGAGGTGAGGGATATGATCTGCTTCATTATCAAACAGACTATGTAGTTTGCCGGTATCCCTTAACCTCAATGGGTAGCTCATTTTTGTTGCTTGACTATCTGGCTATCGAGTATTTCCTCTGTTTATCACCTAGGAATACTTATAATATAGATGGTGCCCATGTTGATACGGTGAACTCCATGCGCACTGTGAGCTCTTTCACCCTGGAGGGTTTCATCCTATAGGCGTCTGGGAATTCACTATGCGTAAGAATAACATGAATTAGGTCAGACAGTCATACCGAGGGTTGGACCCCTGTATAGCTCTCTGATGCCCAAATTAAAGGCGAATTTTTTGTATTGTTTTTGTGTCAAGGAATATGTGTTCTCCTTATTTACCTAGTTAGCATGTCTTTTGGGTCTATTTATAGGTTGTCCATGGTCAGTAAAGCCCATTTCTCAGACCAGTCCTCCAATCATTACCCAATATGCGAGCAGTCGCACTTCTTGTCATTTCCTTGTTTATTTTATTTGCTTTGTACTATTTGACATATTTTCTGGGATACGATTCCGATGCTCGCACACGATGTATTCGAATACATATTTTCCTGAAACAAGTGGCAATGTTTGTAAAGCCAACCTAGTGAGTAACGGGCGAGTAGTGGATTTCATCGGACTACCAGCATGGTCACCATTATATATATATATATATATATATATATATATATATATATATATATATATATATATATAGAGAGAGAGAGAGAGAGAGAGAGACATTTAGGATTTGCTATATGCACATTTTGACAATGGTGGTGTTTGTTTTGAAAAATATTGGTTGGATTTTAAAACATTTATGTCCATCGAGTTTGACTGATTTTAAAACATTGGTTTGAGAACATTTCTTTTCCGAGGTGGTTTGTTTTGGGGTATTTTTACATGTGGGGTCCACACATATACAAAACACATATGTTGTATATGTTGTATTGTTGGCGGTTATATATATATATATATATATATATATATATATATATATATATATATATATATATATATACACACACAGAGAGAGAAAGAGAAAGAGAGAGAGATAGAGAGAGAGAGAGAGAGATTGGGATTTGCTATATGCACATTTCAACAATTGTGTTTGTTTTGAAAAATATTGGTTGGATTTTAAAACATTGATTTTCATCGAGTTTGACCGATTTTAAAACATTGGCTTGAGACAATTTTTTTGTTTTGGGGTTTTTTTTAGATCCACCCCCCCCCCCCCCCCGACCCTCCCAACCCTAATAATAAGACATGTACGTGTGGGATCCAAACATATACAAAACACATATCTTGTATTGTTGGCGACATTTAACATTAAGAAATCAACTGAAAAATATTTATGTTTAGGTCTCATGATCGATTCAGTCATTATTTTTTTTAGTTAATTTAGTCCTAAAAACCAGAAAATTATTCATTTGGACCCGTTTACTGGTCAACACTTAATCCAATTTTTTAAAATTACATTTTTGACCCAGATTTTAAAAATTATTATAAATTTGATCCAATATTTACACTTTTAGCCTAGTTTTTTCAAATTTTGTTACAAATTCAGTCTAAAATTTACATTTTTGCCAAAAGTGTTAAGGATTTTCAATTTTATTACAAATTTAGTCTAATATTTACACTTTTAGCCTAGATTTCGAATATGATTATGATGAATTTATTTCAAAAATTCGAAACAAAATTTTGAAATATAAATATATATATATATATATATATATATATATATATATATATATATATATATATATATATATATAACAACTAAATTTATGATAAATTTGTAGCAAAATTTTGGAATCTAGGCCTATATTATAAATTTTGGACCAAATTTATAATAAAATTTGAAATCAGGACCAAAAGTGTAAATCTAGTCCAAATTTGCAATAAAATTTAAAATGTTGACAAAAAATATTATTTGTGAAAGTTGAATAACCTGTTAACCGTAAAAAATGTTAAAATAAATATATTTACCCATTTTTTGAAAAATGTAATCCATGCAGAAACATAAAAATTTTTCAATAGATTCATTTTTAAAACCGCCTAATATTTATTAGATATGTTATGTAATTCTGGTATATGTTTAATTAACCCATCCAATCTAAATAAGCAAAATGTAATTCAGTTTGGATATCGATTACATTTTCCAACATAAATTATCCTATTGACTCAACTAAAATAACCCGAAACAATATATATATATATATATATATATATATATATATATATATATATATATATATATATGGGAAAAGTGAATATATCCTTAAGGGTATATAAGCTTAGGTACCCAAACTCACCATACTATGTGGTTTTGTATCATTTATATACATTGTAATTGTCTAATGTTCTTATAATTCAACTTCTAACTTGATTTATTTCAAAGATTTTTATAAATTTCGCATTTATCTTCCTTTTATATAATTTTTCATTTTCAACTACAATATATATAACTTAGTAGGTGTTCGTCAAAAAATGTGATGTAAGAGATATAATATTGAAAATTTGAAAATTTTGAAAATAAATCAAGTTAAGGATTGAAGTTTAAGAACATTATAATGAATATATCAAATAAAAGAACGTATTATGGTGAGTTTGGGTACCTAAGCTTATATACCCTTAAGGATATATTCACTTTTCCCATATATATATATATATATATATATATATATATATATATATATATATATATATATATATATATATATATATATATATATGCCCGGTCAACGGTCCTAGACTAAAGACTTCCAAAAAAATATATCTCAATGTTGTCGGACTTACTACTTTGTGGATGATTCGTTAGTATCAAAACAATTCGATCTTGATATAGAGAACGTTGATGAAAGATTTGGTGTTTGAAGTCTTAGTTGCTACCTCTTATTCTTTATGTTTGTTTAGATGTAAAATGTTAAGTATTGATTGGTTAAAAACACCCTATTTAACTCCTTGCAAATTTGACATAATAAAATCAATTGATTATTGTAAGAAAAAATTATAATCAAATTTTGTATCGTTTGATATTTAAAAATGGAAAAATACAAATTTAGCCAAAATCATTAATTACTTATTCAAAAATAGCAAAAAAAAAAACACATTAGTTAAAACTATCCCACAAAAGAATAGTTTGGACACAGTTGATCACGGTCAACGCTTGAAATAAACTATTTCGCTAATTCGTTTACTGTTTCGTATTTTGTATATATATATATATATATATATATATATATATATATATATATATATATATAGAGAGAGAGAGAGAGAGAGAGAGAGATAGAGAGAGATAGAGTTAAGTTCAAATGTTTTCACTATCTATTGTGTGCATGTATGACTGATTCTAGACCAATCATTTTAGTTATTTTAAGAAAGTAATTAATGTATATTAAATGCTGAAGATGTAATTAATATTCATTATATCTTCAACATGTAATATGTATTAATTATTTTTTTAAAATAACTAAAATGATTGGTCCAAAATCAGTCATACATGCACACAATAAATAGTGAAAACAAAATAACCTAACCCTATATATATATATATATATATATATATATATATATATATATATATATATATATATATATATATATATATATAAGAAGTAAAAATGTATGTTATTTTGAAACCTACGGTTTTATTTGTATTATTTACTGTTTCCCAAACCGTAGCCTACAGTTGGATAAAATCTACATTTTTTTACTATGGTTTTGGGGGTATAGTCTACGGTTTTAGGCTAAAAAACTACGGGTTTTTTTTAATAGAGAGTATTCTTTTGAGAATTATTTTGATTAAAAATATTGTTTATAAAATGTTGAGTTGTGTTTTGACAATTATTTTGTAAAAAAAATATATTTTGTAAAATATAAAGTAGTTTTTTAACAATTAATAGAATAAAATAGTTTTTCTTAAAAAAATACTCTATTATTAAAAAAAAAAAAACGTAGTTTTCAACACAAAACCGTAGTTTTCAAAAACAAAAACGTAGTTTTTAATTCAAAATCGTAGTCTACGGTTTGGGAAACCGTAGATTATAGAGAGAAAACCGTAGGTCTAAAAAAACTTATGGTTTTATATCTTTATAATGAATTTTTTTTTTTATACAAAACACGAAACAATAGACGAATTAGCGAAAAAGTAAACGAATCTAAAACCTACGATTTTTTGGGTTATTTTGAAACAATTCTTTATTTTTGGCTAATAATTATTAATTGCTTCCTAAATTCCTTAATTTGACTAAATTTGACTAGATTATCTGTTTAAAACTGTTTGTTAGAATTTTTATTAGGTAATCAGTTTAAGCGCCGTCCATTCAAAAGAATATATATTGTGAGAATAATATTTGATTGTAAAAGTGATGTGTTCATAAAGAAGAAAGAATAATATCTTTGTGATGTATTTCCCCCCACAATAAGCATATGATACAGCTGGGTCTTTCACAGAGATGTCCCTATCAGAATAGGTATGGTACCCCCTGCATCACAGGAGGGGTATATGATTATACGTTATACGCGAAATGACCCGTTTACCCTCTACAAGTTACTCGAATATTCATCGTTAAAAGTACATGGTACACCCACACTACTCTTTACTATTAACTATTTAACTTACTCATCATTTCAATGTTCAGGACCATTAATATCTGTTCATCTATAGCAAAATCAAAGAACAAACAAATTTCCAAATTTGAATGTTTGAGTTTTGACCCTACAATCAACTCGTTTTAATCAGTATATCACTGATGAAAAAAATAGGTGATTCTATTCATAAATCTCATATGGACGTGAGAAAAATTAAGAATGGACCCATACAATTTCAGATTTGCAATGGAAATGGATAGATTAGTGACTAACTGTAACAGATTAGCACAGATTAAAGACAGAGTAGTGATAGAACAACAGATAAAAATTTCGGAGGTTATTTATTATTATTTTTTTGAACGGCAAATCTAACTTACTCTTGGAGTACTCTTGATCCCACCTATGTCACAGATGAAACTTAAACTCTCGATGTCATGAAGGAAGAGCAACACCTGATACCGTTGGGCTAAAAACCTTTTTGACAACCATTCTTTTTGATTTTTTCATCCCTTTGTCCACATCATCGTCATTTTAGTTATCTTCTCACCCTATCCCGGAGTTATCTCGCAACCTTAACGGCACATCAAATCTCACTGAAGTAATCCCTACGCTTTCCTAGGTTCCCGACCTTATCATCAGGGGCGGAACCAATTAGTTGGCAGGGGTAGCCCGTGCTACCCCTCAAAAATTCCCAAGAAGAAGGGTTTTAATCGAGTTCTAGTACCAATTATTTTTCATACCAACTTCTTTTCTTTCTAGCCGATTTCTATAAAGCAAGGGCTTCAGGTTAACATCTCGTTATTACATGTAATGATGTTTAATCACTTCCTCTGTGTACACTTTTCTTTATTTTACTTGTTTTTCATCTCGTGTGAACCTTCCAAATGGCCTCACGATTTGCGTACTTTGTATGTTCATAAACTGTTTGATAAAATGCTTAGTGAATTTGTTTATTTATTTTATTTATTTTTATTTTTTTACAAATGAAACTTATTATATCTAAAATAGTATATATCTTGTTATTCCTAAAAGAGTATAATCAGTTTTTGCCATTTGCTACTTTTTCTAAGTAGATTAAATGAAATATTAGTTGTTCTTTTTTACATATGGGTTAAATTTAAGTTAGAGGATTTTTTTTTTGTCAACTGGTTAGAGCTATACTTCTTATTCTTTTGATCTCATTTACGAAACTCTCTAATTTATCAAAGGGTTTGGTCATGGACCTCATGGGATCGGTAGCTATGTCAAATAGGTTCAATTCCACCTTTGAATTCAATATATTTCTTTTCATTCAAGTTCTTGACGGATTACTCAAACTACTACTACTTTTTGTAATTAATTGCGAGCAATTGCACTTTTAGATCAAGTGCTAGTGTTGCACTTTTAGATCAAGTGCTAGTGAATTCTATAAGTAGATGTTGCAAATTAGAGTTATTTAGTGGATGTTAGAACTGGTGGCTTAATAGATGTTGCGTATTAGAGCTAAGGAACTATCAGTTACATAATTACCTTTGTGTTTTCTCAAAGCATAAGTTTTTGTTATATAAGCGAGATTGACTGTTATACTCTTTTTCTTCATATCTACATGTAATTTTAGTTGTTTGCTTTTCTACATAGTTTAAAAAATAATTAAATAAGCATGGTATTTTGACTGTGAATGGCTACAAAACTTAAAGTATGCTGCTGTAAAACTAAAAAAAAAAAAAAAAAAAAAGAACTCAAAGTTCATTGCTATAAAGTTCAAAAAGGTTAAAAATAAGCATGCTATTTTGGTGCTACTACTGACGAAAAAATATTGGTTCCGCCCCTGCTCATCATGCCATCAGCTGCTGAAGAACTCCTCACAATGTCAGTCGCCCACCTCATGAATACAATCACATGCAACAAAGCTTAGATAATCCTTCGAGTAACAGACTCATCCTTACACCAGTTAGACTCGGACAAGAGCTGCGCAATACGGTCAAATCTATCACTCTAAGATTATTCAACCTCTGTCACATGTAACTTGACATATTCACTTAGTAGTTAACTCTCATCACTTAAGAGTTCCACAAAGCACATAGTAAGCAGTATCCATGTACTACACTCCAATCCCACATACTATAACTCATACAAGGAGCTCCCAGTCTCGTTACTGACTGCCCATGCATTTAAATTGAACCCAATTTAGCATCTCATGCTTCCTAGGCTACCAGGCATCACATAATAGGCCAACCTATCACTGGCTAATCGGAACTAGCATGCAAGTCTACAAGCTCATACAATAGGAAAACAAGGCATCTCTCCTAGCATTCTATCATGCAGAAACTGAGCAGATCCTTAGCCCTAACTAGTATGCGATTCACGGATTCATAAATCAAATTATAACAGATAACATATATGGATATTCTTTGAAAACTTACTTGAGCTCGGCTGATTGCATGCACCACACCCTTGTCTTATTTTAGATAACTCTTTTCTTAAGTAGATATATTTCTTTTTGAAAAACCTTTCCAAATCCTCTGTTTGAGTTCAGACACACCCAATAGTGTGCACGAATCCCTCAAACCAAGGCTTTGATACTAACTTGTAACGTCCCTAAAAATATTGACATAAAATTTCGTTTTATTCATAGAAGAAGAATCATCAATTAATTGTTTAAATAAAATTGATACATTATAATCAGAGTATAAAACCCTAGAACAAGTCAAATGCAGAACATAAAGTGTGTGTGCCATACAGTCAACCCGAGCTCCTCCTTTTGAAAACCGAAGTACCTCAAACATAAATTAAAAACCGTAAGCATAAAGCTAAGTGAGTTCCCCAAGATACCACATATCACGCATACATAAATCACATATTGGGCCCCCACCCTCCATTGGGCCTTGCCCAGTCTTGAGTCCCACTCAGCCTCAAGCCCTGCCCGACATCGAGCCTCGATCGGCATCGAGCCCAGCTCGGATTAAAGATCTGATATTCTCAGGCCTTTCATGTCACTGGGCCTCACCCGAGATAACACTTACAAAATATCACATATTCATGCTAACACATAAAATGATCATAAACACTAGCATATGTTTCAGTCATGAGGCCTCGCCCGATACACACATTTCCATATAACCATATAATCATATAGACATATAATCATACTAGCACATGCAATAATCACAAAGAATATAGCACACCATGCAGTCATCGGGCCCCGCCCGGCATCAGGCCTCGCCTGGTATCAGAGCATAAAACTAGATACTAATAACTAATATACAATCTACTTATCAGGCCCCACATAGTAACGGGCCTCTCCCGGTAAGCATATCATCATACAACACATGCAAGAGGCACGCAGACCTCTAGCATCCTAACATATAAATCATGAGTCAGCATTAGTTCCTTCGACCCGCTAAACTTAGTGAGGAGACTCACCTAACACTACCGAATCACATAGACGATCCCTGGCTGCTGGCTGACAGATCCTCGAACTGTCAATCATCAAAACAACACCCAATTAACAATTGGATTCTAATGCATACTTGGGGTAAAAATACTATTTTATCCCTAACCTAGCTTGGTCCAAGACCAATGCCCAAACTCATACTCTAAAGGCCCAAAAGCCAAATGGTCAACTAAGGCCTAATTTTCCAAATTGGGCCCAAACCCCTTACATGGGCCTTACCCTAAAGCCCATCCAAATACCCTAGTCCATACACTTATTCTCAAATGGCCCAACAAGAACCCAAACAACTAAGCCCAAAAGAAAAGCTCCAACTTGAAGCCCAAACATGATTAGGGTTTTCACATAAAATGAGGATTAGGTTAAGTAAGAACTCCTAACCCATTAAGGACTTAATTCTTTACGCCCATCACTCTACTAGGTAAATTATACAATGTGACTGGGTATAATTCATAACTCCAATCCAACAGTCCAAAATGCAGGTCCGACAAGTCCCAAACTAAAGTCTCCAAGATTAGGGTTTTCTAAGCCCTAATTAGGGTTTCCAACCCAAACTTATGCCAACTAGGTCCATGGTTGAGTTTTTAGATTAATTAGCGTCTAATAAGTCGGGCACCACCCACTACCACTTTGGGTGATGGTGGTCAACTGCAGTTCACGGCAGCAGCCACCACCTCACGGTGGTGGTGGTTATGATTTTAGGCCCATAAAATATCACAAGCTTCCCCATCATTAGTCCCATTACATACACAAGCCACATCCACTAGAAATGGTGGCTAGTAGCGGCAGGATGGTGGCAGCCACCACGGTCGGTTGCCATGGTGGTTGTTCTCGGTTTTCAGGCCAAACGAGCACGCCCACAACGAACAACAACACAAAAGAATACATACCTACTTGAAACACACAAGCTAAGATGCACACGGTAGCCTCCCTCAGAGTGGTGGATGTTGACTGGAGCAGCAGAGAAGAGTCGTACGAGCGGCGGCAGACGTGGTTGTGGCGTAGCACTAAGGAACGGAGAAGATGAGCTGCAACCACGAACAACAACAACAACAGTAGAAAGGACATATGTTCTTGGTCCTCACTATCGTCGGTACTAGGAGCAACGACGTGCTGGTTGATGGCTCACATCGGCGACAAGGGCATCGTGTAACGACCCAAAAATCACAACTAAAAATTTCTTTTAAAACATTACTAAACCATGTTTATAAAAACGTATCATAAGTTATAACATAATTTTCGAGCATTAAATTCAAAACATAATCTCATTATCAGAGTAAAACATTCCCCAGTCTAACTGACTACGGTGTGTGCACTGCAACCTCTCCGAGCTCCTCTTTCGAAAACTGAGTAGCTGAAACCAAAACTGAAAACCATAAGCACGAAGCTTAGTGAGCTCCCCCAAACTACCACATACCATGCAACATATAAAGCACATACTGGGCCTTGCCCACTGCATCGGACCGAAGTCCGAAAACTAACCAGGGCCTTGCCCTCTGCATCCGACCGAAGTCCGGAAACTGCATCGGACCAGAGTCCGGAACTAACCAGGGCCTTGCCCTTTGCATCCGACTGAAGTCCGGAAACTGCATCGGACCGGAGTCCGGAACTAACCAGGGCCTTACCCTCTGCATCAGACCGAAGTCCGAAACTAACTGCATCGGACCGAAGTCCGAAACTGATTGGGACCTTGTCCCTTGCCTCAGACCGAAGTCTGGAACTGACTGAACATAACATAGCATAAACATATCAACTAGCATGAATACATATACAACATACTGCATCGGAACAGAGTCCGGAACACATAACACAAAACATGCTTGAATCACAAAGACATCAAGAACTCTAACTACTGCATCGGACCGAGGTCCGGAACTAAATGAACATAGCATAACATAATCATAGTATATAATATAAACACATATACTGCATACTGCATCGGACCATAGTCCGGAACACATAACTCATACCATGTCTGTATCACAAAGACACCAAGCATACTGAACTACTGCATCGGACTGAAGTCCGGAACTACTGCTAATTAAACGGGTCGGCATTGTGGCCGTAGACCCGTTCCTACTGGAAGGAAACTCACCTCACACTGCTGAAGTCCCGTAGACACAATCCCACACTGCTGAAGTCCCGCAGACTCCACCCCAGCTGCTTGCTGACAGATTCCCGAACTGTCAACACCAAATAACACCCAATTAATAATTGGATTCTAACACATAACTAAAAATACATGCTTTGGATAATTACTACATTACCCCTAGCTTGGCTTACCCAAGCCGAAGGCCCAATCCATAGGCCCAAAGTCAACTAGCGATCAAAGTCCAACATATGGCCCAATTTTCCAAATTGGGCCCAAACCTCTACATGGACTTCCCTTAAGGCCCAATTGATCAGTCCAGTCCAACATGTATCATTCTAGGGACCAATATCATACAACCATCAAGGCCCCAACTATGGCCCATCTATGGCCCAATTTTCCAAATTAGGCCCAATCCTTCATATAGGCCTTACCTTAAAGCCCAACTAATTACTCTAGTCCATTTGATTACTCTCGGATGGCCCAACATAAAGCCCAAGTGAAATTAGGGTTTCACATCAAATGATAACTATGGTTAGGTGTTTCTTACTTAACCCACTAAGGACTTAACATACTAGGGACTTAATCCATTAAGGACTTAATCCATTAAGGACTTTATTGCTTAGATTAATTTCTGCCAATGATTATTATTTAATATTCACTTATTAAATAATTCTCGCGTGTGCTGATAATCTCTCAAATATTAGTATTTTCTCAATTATTCCATTAAGGACTTAATCCATTAAGTCCTTTAATCTACTAAATAAATGGCATGGAATAATTTGGGCTTAATTCACAATTCAATCCCAATGGCCCACAAGTGGCCCAATTAGTCTAAGGCCCAATACTCATAATTAGGGTTTTCCACCCAAACATGGCCTAATAGGCCCAAAACCAATCTGTAAGCCCATTAGGGTTTGCTAGCGGGGCACCACCCACTACCACCTCGGGTAGTGGTCGTCTATGGCGGCACACGACGGCGGCCACTACCTTACGATGGTGGTTACTATTACTTTTATTATTCATGTTAATTACAATTACAAGGTTTTTATCCAAAAATAATACACACACCCACTAACATAAACTAACTACTACACACACAGCCACACCATGGTGGCCGGCGGTGGTGGTTGGCGGCAACCACCACCTCACAGTGGTACCAGTGGCCTTTCTTGCTTTTCTGGCTAGACTAACACACACTAACAAGAATGGATGCACACACACACCCGCTATGAGGTCGCAAAGCAACTCAGCCACCCCTTGGTGGCCTACAGCGGCAGTAAAGGCACCAAAAAAATGGCAAAAGCGGCGATGACGGCGACAACCACCATGGTTGGCCGCCATGGTGGCTCTTCACGGGTTTTCACTAGCCAAATGAGCCCTCACAATCAAACAGCAACCACAAGCCACACCCCCATGCTTTCGACCCACGAGCACACCAAAACAGCTGCTTCGGGTTGGCGGATGACGACTGGAATGGGGGGGAAAGAAGAACTAGGCGGCGGCGGCAGCAAGACGAACGTCCGATAGCTACAACCGGAGAAGAATGGAGAAGGACAATGAGCGGTTACAACCACGCAGAGAGTCACTGCGCCTAGCGCTATTCCAGTCGTTCATAGCCCGCACAAGCTGTTCACGGCTTAAAAAAATCTTTTCTCGATGGTCCTTGTCGCTCACAACGTCGCCGACAGTGGGTTGCGACTTGGTCGGATCTGAAAAGAACGAGGAGAGGGAGATGGCAGCTACTTCACTCTTGGCGGCTGGAACCTTAGGTCTAGGGTTTGACATGGTGAGGGTGGCAGGTTATATCCGCGACCACTTTAAATATTTCGCAAAATTACAACTCTGGTCCCTCCAACTCTAATTTAATTCGAATTAGATCAATATTTTACCTTTTTAACCCATGTCATCTCAAATCTCTTCAAATTAAGTCCCAATAGAATACCAAGTAGTCCCTGCCCTTATGATTATTTACAGAACCAATCTAAAACATACACGTTTAGCCCCCGCCTTCTAATATTGTAACAATTAACTCCTCGAGACCAATTCTTATTATAAAATTATTGATTTTAGGGCTACTATCCATTCCTCAACTTTATCTATTTATTCAATTAGTAAACGGGGTGTTACAACTCTCCCCCACTTAAATTAGATTTTGTCCTCGAAATCATTCCTTATCATTCCTTTCACTCCAAACCACTCTAGTAACCTGGTCACCATCATGGGCACACCCTAGCCTTTCTAGGGTAACTGTAACCAACCCTCGGGCGAGATCACATCTATACCGTCTGATATCTGCTGCCTTGAGGTGGTCTGATTCCCTGACAGACCACTCATACCAAATTATTATCGAAGAAACTAGCATGCTTATCTCTGAACTGACTACTCAACTTCTGCTAGCTTGAAAATTCCCACTACAAAACAGGTTCACAAACCTAATTATCCCTGTAGATCACTTATACTTGGCCAATGTTCAACTATTTCCGTTGTGAGTGACTTGTCACTTCCCAATAAACCAGCTATCCTGTCTGTACTTGCAACTTAGGGCACAATTACTATCATTGCCCAAGAGCTATAACTGCCTGAAACACTAAACTGTCTGAACACTGAACTACCTGAACACTGAACTGTCTGAACACTGAAATGCTCGAAACACTGAACTGCCTGAAATACTGAACTGTCTGAAACTATATGCTGCCACATGGCTGCTTCCCAACATCTACCGAGACCTACCTGGTCTTAATTTTCCGCCAATCATCGGAACTATCGGGTTTCAGCCCAATTGCAGAGCCAAAGGACTCCCTACTTAGCCGCCTCGCACGACTTCTGAACGAAATCCTTTTATGGATCTAGTTGCTATTAGTTGTCTCGTCACTATGGCCCTAACGGCCTTCTGTTCTAACTGATTGGTTCCATGCGTCGAATCTTGACGTCACCAAACCCAAGGCTAAACGCCATTACTACATCACCAATTGTAGCCTTATGTCATAAATGACCTTAAGCAGTCCACTGCTTCCTTGCTCTCATCTCTATAGCGATGCTTCTACAATCTTATCACTGGCTTAACCAGGTCTCATCCGTCTGGGAAATTCCGAAATCCAATCCGTGGATTTCCATTTCCTCACTGCTATACCCGAACTGGTGGGTACTACTGATCTTTCTGCGTCCTAATAACGCACTCACGCTATCTACCAACCTAGTGAAGGCTGCTGCTACACCCATAGACTCACATCACTCTAGTACTATCTGCTAATCTTGTGAATGCTACGGCTACACCCGCAGAATTACAACACTCTAATACTATCTGGCTGCTAGTGAATGCTACGGCTACACCCGCAGACTTACAACACTCTAATACTATCTGGCTGCTAGTGAATGCTACGGCTACACCCGCAGACTTACAACACTCTGATGCTATCTGACTGCTAGTGAATGCTATGGCTACACCCACAGACTTACAACACTCTGATGCTATCTGACTGCTAGTGAATGCTACGACTACACCCGTAGACTTACAACACTCTGATACTGGATCGAACACGTGCTTGCCCCGCACTCAGCTGAACTCATGTCCTGACCGGAATCCCAAACCTGATTCCCTAAGGCTTGCTAGTAACATCACGGGAACGCGATCTCCTTATTGGCAAGCTTTTCTGAACTTCCATCTCACACTATCCTCAAACCATACCACCGCTTGGGCTATCTTCCTTCCCAATAAAGATGCGAAACTTATCCTAGTCTCAAAACTGCTCCCGCTTCTGGATCCTTGGGCGATTCTCCCTTACTTTGATTCAGCTAGCTCCTTACAGTTCGTTGTCTGGAAAGGATTCCCAATCCTTCTTACAGTTCACTGCTCCTGCTAGAACGACGCTTACCCTTTCTAGTGTTTTCAACACCAGCTAATCCGAATAAATCTCCGGTAATAACCCGCTAGACCTAGGAAGCTCCGAATCTCAATTGGAGACCTCGGAATCTCCCACTGCATCACGGCCTCTAACTTGGTCGGATCGACTAGAATATTCTTATGATTGACAAGGTGCCCAAGAAATTGCACCCCGCACAACCAGAACTCACAATTAGAGAACCTTGCGAAAATTTTAACCTTCCTCAAAATCTCTAGCACCTCTCTCAAGTGCTTCTCATGCTGCTCCTCAGTCTTGGAATAAACCAAGATGACGTTGTACTTCCCAATCTCGCAAGTGTTGCACCGAATCTGGTCCTGCTGGTCTCTCGAAAGCTAATCTGAAATCTACGGTCTCCTCCTGAGATCCCTCACTATAAGAAACTGATTTGGTTCCCTCTTACCAATGTGCTCCAAGTCCATATCCCGCTCTCGAGCTCTAGAAGTCATATCATTCAGGGTCTTGCACCCCGAGATACTCACAATCTCCCTGCTATAATTCTAAAGTATGTTCTGATAACTTACCTTCTTCATTTCCTCATCTGCTGCATACTGTGGTACCATATAAGCTCTTTCCCGAGGCTTGGTAGTGATCTCTACCACAGTCTCAGTCTTCTGGTGGAGATCTAATAACTCTTGCGCCAACTGCTGCGCCTCAATCGCCTGGGCACACCCTGCTCAGAATCTGGTCTGGAAGTCATCCCATGACATAGCATCAACCACATCATCCCTCAACTCACTACCAACCTCTTCCTATCAATCTCGTGCTCTATCCCTCAGGTGACAGGAAGTAAGTCAGATCTTGTCTCCTTTCGAGACAATGCCTGGTACGCAAAGCGTTGATGACATCCGCCAATGATCTACTGCTAACAATGGGGTCCCTAACCCCCATGACAATCTGAAGCCTCACAAACTCTGAATTCCTGAAACATCAACGTACGGGTCTCTATCATGACTGATATCTCAGTGCAGAATGCACTCGGCCTCTCATCACAAATCTCTATAATTCCCTCCTTGATCACACTGAGGATCACAGGAGTCTGGTCAATGATACTGTGCAAAATTCTCAGATGAAATGAACTCTCTCATCTGATCATCAATCTGCCCGGCTCCAGAGTCCGATCCTGATCCCCTGTCGACACCAGAACTACCATCTGGTCTACCACGGTTAGACTCAAACGAGAGCTGCACAGTAGGGCCAAATACAGCACTCTGAGATTATTCAACCTTGATCACATGTGATGTGACATATTCACCTAATGGCTAACTCCCATCACTCAGAGTCCCACAAAGCACAAAGCAAGCAGCATTCGGATAAAGGAAACATACTCAGGCAAAACTATTCTCATGACAAGAAACTGTACTAGCATACAATGCTAAGCTCATACTATCAGGCATAACCTACACAGGCTATCCTACTACTGTCTACTCAATACTAGCATGAAATTCTTATCAAGCTGAAACACATAAAGCAGGCACATAAGGCATCCTCCTAGATCCTTAGTCCTATACTAGCATGTTGTTCTACTGAAACTGAAACTGAAACTGGAACTAAAACTGAAATTGAAACTAATGATCATAAACCTGTATGGGTAATTTGGGAGTACTTACTTGAGATCGGCTGATTGCATGCACCACACCCTTTTTCTCTTTTCAAAGTTCTTTTCTTTCTAAAAATTCTTTTTGCTTTTCTAAAACTCTTTTCTTTTTAAAAACTTTTTACCACTTCCTTAGTTTGAGTTCAGACACACTCGGGAGTGCGCCCGAATCCCTCAAACCAAGGCTCTGATATCAACTTGTAACGACCCAAAAATCACGACTAAAAATTTCTTTTAAAACATTACTAAACCATGTTTATAAAAACGTATCATAAGTCATAACATAATTTTCGAGCATTAAATTCAAAACATAATCTCATTATCAGAGTAAAACATTCCCCAGTCTAACTGACTATGGTGTGTGCACTGCAACCTCTCCGAGCTCCTCTTTCGAAAACTGAGTAGCTGAAACCAAAACTGAAAACCGTAAGCACGAAGCTTAGTGAGCTCCCCCAAACTACCACATACCATACAACATATAAAGCACATACTGGGCCTTGCCCACTGCATCGGACCAAAGTCCGAAAACTAACCAGGGCCTTGCCTTCTGCATCCGACCGAAGTCCGGAAACTGCATCGGACCAGAGTCCGGAACTAACCAGGGCCTTGCCCTCTGCATCCGACCGAAGTCCGGAAACTGCATCAGACCAGAGTCCGGAACTAACCAGGGCCTTACCCTCTGCATCGGACCGAAGTCTGGAACTAACTGCATCGGACCGAAGTCCGAAACTGATTGGGACCTTGTCCCCTGCCTCGGACCGAAGTTCGGAACTGACTGAACATAACATAGCATAAACATATCAACTAGCATGAATACATATACTGCATATTGCATCGGAACAGAGTCCGGAACACATAACACAAAACATGCTTGAATCACAAAGACATCAAGAACTCTAACTACTGCATCGGACCGAGGTCCGGAACTAAATGAACATAGCATAACATAATCATAGCATATAATATAAACACATATACTGCATACTGCATCGGACCATAGTCCGGAACACATAACTCATACCATGTCTGTATCACAAAGACACCAAGCATACTGAATTACTGCATCGGACTGAAGTCCGGAACTACTGCTAATTAAACGGGTCGGCATTGTGGCCGTAGACCCGTTCCTACGGGAAGGAAACTCACCTCACACTGCTGAAGTCCCGTAGACACAATCCCACACTGCTGAAGTCCCGCACACTCCACCCCAGCTGCTGGCTGACAGATTCCCGAACAGTCAACACCAAATAACACCTAATTAATAATTGGGTTCTAAGACATAACTAAAAATACATGCTTTGGATAATTACTACATTACCCCTAGCTTGGCTTACCCAAGCCGAAGGCCCAATCCATAGGCCCAAAGTCAACTAGGGATCAAAGTCCAACATATGGCCCAATTTTCCAAATTGGGCCCAAACCTCTACATGGACTTCCCTTAATGCCCAATTGATTAGTCCAGTCTAACAAGTATCATCCTAGGGGCCAATATCATACAACCATATAGGCCCCAACTATGGCCCATCTATGGCCCAATTTTCCAAATTAGGCCCAATCCTTCATATGGGCCTTACCTTAAAGCCCAACTAATTACTCTAGTCCATTTGATTATTCTCGGATGGCCTAAAACAAAGCCCAAGTGAAATTAGGGTTTCACATCAAATGATAACTATGGTTAGGTGTTTCTTACTTAACCCACTAAGGACTTAACACACTAGGGACGTAATCCATTATGTCCATTATTGCTTAGATTAATTTCTGCCAATAATTATTATTTAATTATTAAATATTTCTTGCGTGTGCTGATAATCTCTCAAATATTAGTATTTTCTCAATTAGCCCATTAAGGACTCAATCCATTAAGTCCTTTAATCTACTAAATAAATGGCATGGAATAATTTGGGCTTAATTCACAATTCAATCCCAATGGCCCACAAGTGGCCCAATTAGTCTAAGGCCCAATACTCATAATTAGGGTTTTCCACCCAAACATGGCCCAATAGGCCCAAAACCAATCTCTAAGCCCATTAGGGTTTGCTAGCGGGGCACCACCCACTACCACCTCGGGTAGTGGTGGTCTACGGCGGCACACGGCGGCGGCCACCACCTTACGGTGGTGGTTACTATTACTTTTATTATTCATGTTAATTACAATTACAAGGTTTTTATCCAAAAATAATACACACACCCACTAACATAAACTAACTACTACACACACAGCCACACCATGGTGGCCGACGGTGGTGCTTGGCGGCAGCCACCACCTCACAGTGGTGGCAGTGGCCTTTCTTGCTTTTCCGGCTAGACTAACACACACTAACAAGAATGGATGCACACACACACCCGCTATGAGGCCGCAAACCAACTCAGCCACCCCTTGGTGGCCTACAGCGGCGGTAAAGGCAACAAAAAAACGGAAAAAGCGGAGATGACGGCGACAACCACCATGGTTGGCCGCCATGGTGGCTCTTCACGGGTTTTCACTAGCCAAACGAGCCCTCACAATCGAAAAACAACCACAGCCCACACCCCCATGCTTTCGACCCACGAGGGGAAAGAAGAACTAGGCGGCGGCGGCAGCAAGACGAACGTCCGATAGCTACAACCGGAGAAGAATGGAGAAGGACAACGAGCGGTTACAACCACACAGAGAGTAACTGTGCCCAGCGCTATTCCGGTCGTTCATAGCCTGCACAAGCTGTTCACGGCTTAAAAAAAATCTGGTCTCGATGGTTCTTGTCGCTCACAGCGGCGCCGGCAGTGGGTTGCGACTTGGTCGGATCTGAAAAGAACGAGGAGAGGGAGATGGCGGCTACTTCACTCTTGGCGGCTGGAACCTTAGGTCTAGGGTTTGACATGGTGAGGGTGGCGGGTTATATCCCCGACCACTTTAAATCTTTCGCAAAATTACAACTCTGGTCCCTCCAACTCTAATTTAATTCGAATTAGATCAATATTTTACCTTTTTAACCCATGTCATCTAAAATATTTACAATTCAACTCTATATGTTACCATTTAGGCCCTAAGCCTCCAAAATCTATTCAAATTAAGTCCCAATAGAATACCAAGTAGTCCCTATGATGTGTGTGAAACGAACTAGTTTTAATCCTAACAAACTCAAATGTAAACAAACACACGCAGGCAGTGTACCTATCGATAGTAGTTTAGTTTAAGCAAGTAGGGTATCGAACATAGGGAACGGTAAAAATCAAATTAAATACTAGTATTACCTAATTAAAAACAATTAATAAAAGAGGGGGTTTTCTCTAGTTTTTCAAGACTAGAAACTTAATCAAGCACTTTAAAACTCAAACAAAGACAATTAACAACTAAGAAGAACAAGAAAGGACAACTAGATTCAATGATAAAAGAGACTTCTGTTTAGATTCGATTCACTTATTCCTATGGTTGATTTCGTAGCAAGTGCAATGAATTAATACATCAATGGTTACCGATTCCTAATATGATTGGGTTCATGTTCATTATTACCAATCCTTTAGTAGACAAGTTAATTCAAACAATGATCAAGTGATTAAATTAACAAGTTTCCTAGTGTTCAATTCGTATCAAGCAAGACTTATAATAATAGTTAATCAAATTTGTTCAATTCAATCAACTCATGTATAGATGTTCATCACACATGCTCACACATTGATTTACATATTTTATAGTTAACCCTAGTTTCATATTCACTATTCCTAGGCATACAATCTTATATTTATAAAACTATATGAATCAAGTAATCAAGAAGATATTCATGCAACTCAATCACATATTTGTTAACTAAAAACATTTATCATCAATACATAAGGATCTTTAATAAGCTTAACAAGATGAATAACCAAATTAATATCAATTCAACCACTTAATCAAACCATGTTCATAAGATTATCTCATCCAAACAGAAGTAAAAAGCTTTTAGCTCATATCTACAACAAGTAATAACCTAAAATCAAAATCTAATGATTCAAACATGGTTCAAAACAAAGATTAAGAAAAGAAGAATGATTATTTGCCTTTGATTCTCTTTGAAATTGTCTCTTATGTTGAAATCTCGAAAATAGCAGCTCCAAGAACCCTTCTAATCTTCAAAAGTCGCAGCTAGCCTCCAGCAAAAGTTAGGGTTCGAATGAGAAGCCTTTCTATATATAAATTCTGAAAGGCTTACACAGCGTGTACGGCAGGGCATCCTTAAATCGACGAGTTTTCTATATATAAACTCGACGAGTTTTCACCAAAAACTCATCGAGTTTTTTCGATAATCCGCGTATACAGCGTGTACGGCAAGGCATCCTTAAATCGAGAATATTCTAACCAACTCGTCGAGTTTTTGGTAAAAACTCGTGGAGTTTACTTGGAATCAACATTTTCTCAAAACACGAAAGTCGTCCGAAATTGTGTCTAGTTTTCATAACAGTTTGAATCTCGTCAATCGGAGTTACGGTTCATGAGATATGGCCAAAACACTAACAAGGGGTCAAGCTGTCCAGCAACATCCTTCTTTCTTCAAAATCCAAGATCCAAGCTTCCAATCGCCAATTCCGCTTCCTTTTCCTTCCGAGCATGTCTTTATTGCTGAAAATGAAATATTTAAGATAATTAAGTATCTTTTGTTCATAAAATGATATAAAATCAACAATAATTAATAAGACAATGAATGATTTCTATGACTAAATAAGCCCATATCAAAATACCCTACACTTGACTTTTGCTTGCCCCCAAGCAAAACCGAATTTTAGCACACTAATACCGCATAAGACAATCCCAATCGAACCTAGCCATTATGCCAAGACCGCAACGCATGCATTTGTGTCTAAAATTTTCCTCAGAACCCCCCTCAATTCTAAATACTCACAATCCTCATAAACACTCGCCCACTTCTTTCGAACAACGCTCATTTTATGCATCCCTCTGAATCCATCCCCAGAAAACTTTCTTAACATCAAGTCATTTTTGATTAAATCCCCAAGCATACATACGATAAAATAACCTAGAAAAGAAAATTACAACTAAAAGACAAATAAAACTTTTGATTGAATCTATTATACTTTGTAGCTTTTCTTCATGATATTCTTCTTTGTCTTCATAGCTTTGTAGATTCTTTATTCAAACATTTCATCACTCTTTTTTTTTTCAACTTTTTTTTTCCTTCTTTTTTCTTTTTTTTTCTTTTTTTTTCAGCACACTTTTTCCATTCCAAACTAAAAACCTAGAAACACATATGCTTAAGCAAGGGAATTTAACTTCATCCTTTATTGGTTAAAGACATTAGTCTAGTGTGCAATGACTACTTAAGCTTTCCTGGATACATTTCTAATACACGATGTTAAACATGTTGCGATCCTCAAACTAAGCGAGGTTGTGTTTTTGTCCCATGATTTCACTAGAATAAAGGGGGCCACAAATGCACTATAACGTATGTTGGCTCAACTAAACATTTGGGTCCTCTTGCAATCATCAAACATAATATTAACGTAGGATCCTAATTGCTTTACCAAAATTTTCTAAATTAGCCCTAGCAATTTTTATGCAATTTTTCAAAAATTAAACCTAGGATTCTAATATAACTAATGTTATCAACCCCTTACCCCACACTTAATTTATGCAATGTCCCCATTGCATGTTATGCATGAAAAAGAACATAAAAGTAGAGAGAATTAGAACAAACTCCCCTGGGATAGTAGTTTCAAGGTTGATATTCTTCTTGTTAAGCTCCATCTTCAACTGACTTTAGACATGGGAACAGCTCATCCATGCCTTGGGTGCCAAATCTCGTGTGGTTATGCTCCAAAATATAGAGGAAAAAGATCTTAGACTTTGCTTGAAAAATAATCATTGATAGCACAACCAATTGCCTCCTTAAATTGTAGTCAAATCACCAACTCAAAGGTAAGAAAAAAAGCCACTCGACGAGAATAAAGTGAACTTGAAAACTTCAGATACCGGATTCTTCGAAGGAACTCGTCGAGTTGGGTCGCTGAAACCGGCACAGTCGGGTTTTTCCAAAAGAACTCGTCGAGTTTATATAGGGAACTCGATGAGTTTTATGCACTGAGTGAACAATAACTTGATGTGTGTGAAACGAACTAGTTTTAATCCTAACAAACTCAAATGTAAACAAACACACGCAGGCAGTGTACCTATCGATAGTATTTTAGTTTAAGCAAGTAGGGTATTGAACACATGGAACGGTAACAATCAAATTAAATACTAGTATTACCTAATTAAAAACAATTAATAAAAGAGGGGGTTTTCTCTAGTTTTTTAAGACTAGAAACTTAATCAAGCACTTTAAAACACAAACAAAGACAATTAACAACTAAGAAGAATAAGAAAGGATAACTAGATTCAATGATAAAAGAGACTTCTGTTTAGATTCAATTCACTTATTCCTATGGTTGATTTCGTAGCAAGTGCAATGAATTGATACATCAATGGTTACCGATTCCTAATATGATTGGGTTCATGTTCATTATTACCAATCCTTTAGTAGACAAGTTAATTCAAACAGTGATCAAGTGATTAAATTAACAAGTTTCCTAGTGTTCAATTCGTATCAAGCAAGACTTATAATAATAGTTAATCAAATTTGTTCAATTCAATCAACTCATGTATAGATGTTCATCACACATGCTCACACATTGATTTACATATTTTATAGTTAACCCTAGTTTCATATTCATTATTTCTAGGCATACAATCTTATATTCATAAAACTATATGAATCAAGTAATCAAGAAGATATTCATGCAACTCAATCACTTATTTGTTAACTAAAAACATTTATCATCAATACATAAGGATCTTTAATAAGCTTAACAAGATGAATAACCAAATTAATATCAATTCAACCACTCAATCAAACCATGTTCATAAGATTATCTCATCCAAACAGAAGTAAAAAGCTTTTAGCTCATATCTACAACAAGTAATAAGCTAAAATCAAAATCTAATGATTCAAACATGGCTCAAAACAAAGATTACGAAAAGAAGAATGATTATTTGCCTTTGATTCTCTTTCAAATTGTCTCTTATGTTGAAATCTCGAAAATAGCAGCTCCAAGTTCCCTTCTGATCTTCAAAAGTCGCAGCTAGCCTCCAGCAAAAGTTAGGGTTCGAATGAGAAGCCTTTCTATATATAAATTCTGAAAACAGCATCAACTCGACGAGTTTTCACCAAAAACTCGTCGATTGTTTTCGATAATCCGCGTATACAGCGTGTACAGCAAGGCATCCTTAAATCGAGAATATTCTAACCAACTCGTCGAGTTTTTGGTAAAAACTCGTGGAGTTTACTTGGAATCAACATTTTCTCAAAACACGAAAGTCGTCCGAAATTGTGTCTGGTTTTCAGAACAGTTTGAATCTCGTCAATCGGAGTTACGGTTCATGAGATATGGCCAAAACACTGACAAGGGGTCAAGCTGTCCAGCAACATCCTTCTTTCTTCAAAATCCAAGATCCAAGCTTCCAATCGCCAATTCCGCTTCCTTTTCCTTCTGAGCATGTCTTTATTGCTGAAAATGAAATATTTAAGATAATTAAGTATCTTTTGTTCATAAAATGATATAAAATCAACAATAATTAATAAGATAATGAATGATTTCTATGACTAAATAAGCCCATATCACCCTGCCCTTATGATTATTACAGAACCAATCTAAAACATACACGTTTAGCCCCCGCCTTCTAATATTGTAACAATTAACTCCTCGAGACCAACTCTTATTATAAAATTATTGATTTTAGGGCTACTATCCATTCCTCAACTTTATCTATTTATTCAATTAGTAAACGGGGTGTTACACATCGGCTGAGAACGGTAGTCGCTTGGTGGCCATTAGCTGATCAAAAAAATAAGGGAGATGGGTGGTAGCAGCTGGAGGGTCATGCATGGCGGCTGAATAATGCATACGATTAGGTTTTCAATGTATGCATTGAGGGGAAAAGGGAAGGGAAGTGACGGATCTTAAACTCCCATCTCCATTTTAAAACTTCACCCCATTTGGCACATTCGGCCCCTCCTTCTCTAATCATTACAATCTAAATCCTTATTTTACTCTTTAGCCCTTGCAACCGAAAAATCCATCCAATGCAAGTCCAATAGATATAATATAGACTCTAAATTACAAGATTATAATATTTAACTCCCATGGTTAACACTGATAAATTATTATGGATTTAGAGCTACAATAAAATAATATTGAATATAATTCACATCTTAGGGTTTTAGGGTTTATTTATTTAGTTATTCACTTATTTTATTTAATTTTAATTATTTAATTTCAAATGGAATGTTACAATAGAGGTTTCTTTCATTAAAGGAGGATGTGTGATGCATTTTAAAATAGATGATCTGAGAGCTTTAATAATGCAATTAGAGATACAAGACGAAAACCAATAATCACAATGTTAGAAGAAATTAGATTGTATGTTATGGAGAGGCAATTCAATCTGAGCATCAAAGGTAGTTCATAGCCTGAATTCTAATGTCTAGATTTTCAACCCATTTTTTTTCATTTTTATTTATTCAATATATCGGAGTATAAATAGGTTTTGTGGAAACAAGTAGCAATTGGACGTGTGTACATTCCAACCTTACCCATCTCGCAGTTCAGTGAAGAACCTGAAAACATTTATAATCAACCAGGTAGGCACAAGTCTTTGTGAGTTCCCCAAAATATCATATCCCACAATGCATACACATAATGTCCTTCATCCTAAAGTTGATCTGCCTCTTGGCCTTCAACATAAAGTTGGTCTACCCTTTTTGTCTTTATCAAAAAGTTGGTCTACTACTTTGGCTTTAGCATAATGCTAGTCTTCCCGATTCTATTAGTCTTTAGCCCGAGGATGGGCCGCCCTCAACTCCCCACATAATATATCAACACACACATACACACAGAAACATATACATACACACAAATATATATATATATATATATATATATATATATATATATATATATATATATATATATATATATATAACAAGCAATGAACCAACATCACAAGAAACTAATAGAAATAGCCTAATTACATACTACATTGCAACTATATCATAATAAACAGAGGATATATATTTAATCACATAATATAGTGAGAAAGCTCACATAGATAATTTACTTAGACGATTGACAGTTATCTGGGCGAACCTACTGGCTATCCAATTAGCGGGTAATGCACCTAACAAGTAGTAACAACATTTTCTCGTGAAAACCGAAAAGGTTGTAGGCAGAACTTTGACTCCGAAATATTCTTTTCGTCAGGATCTCTGACACCTTAGAGCTTTCTTATTGACCCATAAAAACTCCTAAAGTTGTGACTCAAAATTGTAGGAAATCAGATTTGGACGTTATCTACTTGTACACCATGTTTCGTCAGGATCTCTAACACTTTTAACTCTAATGTAGATTGTTTTTCCCAACAATCAATAGATCTTAATTTCGGTTTCAGTGTTGCACAACTGATGCGCTAAAACTTCAAAAAGTCATAACGCCCTTATACGAAATCAAATTTGCATGTTATCTATATGTAAACCATCACTTCTACGATCACTCTGAATTTCATTTAGATTGCGTAGGATAATAAGCAATCTATCTCCGATTCAAATTTTACGATGTGCTTTGCCTTATAAGGCTAAAATCAAAACTTCAAATAATCATAACTTCTCCATATGAAGTCAGATTCGAGTGTTCTATATATCTATGGAAATTTTATTGACGTTTCCTACAAGTTTGTAATGATTAATTTGGCTAACAATTAATATAGTTCTACTAACTTCGTAGCCAGCGTCACATAATTAACTGATAGAAATGAGATTATGTTGAAGACCTTTCACATAAGAGACATTTTGAGAAAAAACGGAGTTGCACTTGGTAGATCCAAATCCCTTCGTAGCTACCATGCCATTATCTCCATACGTGACAGTCAGACCATCTTTCTTTATAAATACTTCCAAAAGTGATTTGACTCCGGTCATATATCTTGAGCATCCACTGTCTAAATACCAAATATGCTCTTTAACCTAAAACTAAAATATACATTAAGCCGGGAAACAAAAAGAAAATAAAAAAATGTACATAGTATACACTGGCCCATTTGCAAAGGGTCACTCACGAAAATATATTATAACAGTCATCAGGGAGACAATTCAAATAGTTTCTCTCTTTGATCCACTTATTATTGCTAGTCATGATGTTGTCAGTGCAAGCAAAATTATTTTCAAAAGTGCACTCGCCGACTTTGTGAGAGGCGTCACCAAGTCGATAACAAACTTTGATTCCAAAATTCTTTCCCTTAACATTAGATTTAGATTTCTTTTCAACTGCTCCGTCTAAAGAATTTTGATTTTTTTATTTAAAAGTTCTTGATTTAGTTCTAGAACAAGGAATTTCATCGATGGTATGCTCAGATATTACTTTGTTGTGAGACTCGTGATGCATTGAAGACTCATCAGAAGTAGAAGACTTCGATTGATCTTTAGGTTCAGATTTGTTAACTGAGCACTATGGAAGCATGTTAAAAATTTCGTTCATAGAATGAACTTCACCATTACATATATGAAACTTTAGTAAACTTTTAGTGGAAGGAAGAACATACTCACGATGAGAAGGCTGTTGAGAAGGATCAAAAGTATACAATTTAGAAACACATTTAGTAAGGCCATTAGAATTAGTAGAGCAGTGAGTATCAATTAAAGTTTGATTTATAAAATAAGAACTCACAAATCTACACTTAAAATCTTCTTTCAAATAGTCAGCTTTATAAAAGGTTTGCTTAGTCTCAACGACTTTGTTTAAGGAAACAACACCTTCTATATCACCTCCAAGAATTTTCTCACACTGGTATGGAATCTGAGCATTAATAATTCTTGTGACATTAAAGTGATAAGATGCCCAGTTTTTTAAAATAAGTTGCCTTCTTTTAGAATGATAAACGAACTTTTCTTTTTCAGTGTGAAGAAAGTTATTGGTCAACGAGATACATGTGTTTTCCCTTCTTAATGTAGAAATATTTGTTGAGAAAATAGAGTTTTTCCTTGAGTTTCTTTAGCTCAAGACTAAGAGCAGATTTTTGTTTATTTGAGACAAATAAATCAAAACTCAAGAGATCGATTGTGCCATCCTTTTCAATGTGATCAACAAAATAAAATTCAACAAGATTCTTTACTTAATATGCGGAGGTATCGTCGCATTCTAGCTTGAGATCCTTACCAGCATGAGGAATATCAGCATCAAGGGTTCCAATGTTGTCATGTTGAGATATTCCCAATTTCATAGCTAGAAAAGGCTGATTTGTTTATGCTTTATTTGAAAATCAGAGTATCCTTTTGAAGAAATATGTTGCGGAATTGTTCCCAAAAATATGATAAGTAAATTATCAAATCATTTCCGAAGAAATGTGTTTTCATTATATTAAAAATGTTGGGATGTCAAAGTCAATACAATATATAAGCATAAACAAAAATAGTATAAGCCTTACAACATCTATTATTCTAATGGCCTATAATCCATCGATCTCATATCAGATCATGACTCTTGTGCTCTATTTTCACTACCTGTAATATAACAAACTGAGTAGATTAGGCTTCGGAGCTTGATGAGCACATAGGGTTCTTAACCCACATAATTAAGTTTATTAATTTTAATCATATCAATCAACCCGATTACACGTTCCCGTTATCCTCATTTTCTGTTCCTAAAGCATCTAAATTAAGGGACCTAGCCTAAGGATTTTCATCGGGATGGACAACACTGCCTTGGGGATTCCTCAATAATATATGTCAATAAGGCAACCATGAGGGGGATGGAGTACACCTAGTGAACACGTAGTTCAAAAACTCCTACATGTTGTGAACCTACCAACGTTCCACTAGACTATCTAGAATAGTCTATGGTCATCATCTATACTCCACTAGATGACATAATCAACTTAAAGATCAAGGCCTCTCATTATTTATTTCATCATCTATATCATCTACCCATCTTTACTCATCATATTTATAGGTATAAAATACATATATACAGTTTAAATGGAATAAAACATGTATATTTTATTCATCCAACATAGATATCATGAACACAAATAATATGCACACATAGCACGTAATTTATATTACATACTTCATATCTATATGTAAGATGAAAGTAACTATGCACTCACTTGTTAAAGTGACGACTTGTAATTCGGGCAGCGCTTCGTTTTTAACAATTTTATTTTCCTTCGTCAAATACCAATATCATTATTACTAGATTTCAGTATAATATTTATTGCAATTAGTTATTAGTCTAGATTCATCATTAGCTCAAAGTCTACATCATGATATATCAAGTAAGGATCAGTCAGGAAGGACAGTTGGGAGGTGAGACCATTTCGGCATATAACTTTTCTGAAATCCAACAACCAAACCTAACGTGACCATTCTAGACACCTCTCCCGTAAGTAGTTCAATCAGTATAATGAATTTGAATCACTGATAAATCTTGTTTATAGGTTCATAATAATGATAATGAAACTAAACATAAGTTATACTTAAAGAAGGGTAAGTATAACTCACTTACAAAGGGGTTTAGCTAGGTTCACCAGAGGCAGAACTTCTGAGCCAAGCGCTCTTCTTTTTGGAGCCTTCTGGCACTCCGGGCTTCACCTCTAACACTTGGGAAGTGCTAGGGAAGGGAGGGGCTAAGGAGGGTATTTGAGAGAGAAAGAATGGATTTGGTGTGAAGAAAATGAGATATTTGCTACACTATTTATAGGCTAGAAATCGTGAGTACGCTGGGCATACATAATTGGTATGCTGGGCATATCATAAGTTACGTTGGGCGTACGTGGACAAGTGTCACCATCCGGTGGCAAGGCGTGGAGAGGAAGCAACGTTCAGGATTGTGCCACATGGCACTTCGAGGTTAAACCCAAAAATTAATTATTTTCTAAAATTCATAACTTTCACACACGAGCTCTATTTTTAACGTTCTTTATATCCACACGTAGGTAGCAACGTGATCTACAACTTTTGTTTAGACTCCATCGGCTATATTTTATTTTAATTTTAAAGTTATATTTTAACAGGCTTAGACAGTTAAAGTCCGTTAAAAATTTATAACTTTGTTATCTGACGTCTGTTTTCATCTGTCATTATATCGTTGAGCTCCTATTAGCGAGATTTTTGATTCTCACTTAGATTGTGTCAGCTCTCGATTTACCATATAGTACGACTTACGTTTAGATCGCTAAGGCTAAAAAGTATGTTATCAAAAACTCACTTTTTACAAATCACAGCATCGTGCCGATTTTCTTGTAAGACTTCAACGGGTCATGGCTTCTTCATTATATGTCGGATTTCAGCGTTCTTTATATCTCTAGAATACTTGTTACGACTACTTTAAATTTCTTCAAAGACATTGGGTCAAATATTGTTTCTATTTTTGACGCATATTTTTATTATTATTTATTATATTGTTAAGAGCACTTATATTGCACATAAATCACATAAATCATGTACTCAAATAATTTTTCTTCATTACTTCAAAATAAGTTACAATTGTCGACGCAAACTATTACATCATAATATTAATGCCTAGCGAGAAATGCGGGCGTTACAATTCCCTCCTCCTTAGGATGATTCTGTCCTGGAATCATGCATCAGCAAACAGATGTGGATAACGACTCATCGTGTCACTCTTTGTTTCCCAGTTAAGGTTTGGCCCATTCGTGTGTTTCCATCACACAAGCACTAATTCGACCATCTTGCGTCGCAACTTATTTGTCTTACGGTCAACAATTGCTTCAGGCTCTTCAATTAACCTCTTATTTTCAGCCAACCTTAACTCCGAAAGTGGAATTATATCGGGAACTTCTCTCATAAAATTCCTCAAATAACACACATGGAAATTGGTATGAATACCATCCAGTTCTTCCGGTAATTCCATCTTGTAAGCGTGGTTCCCAATCCTTTAAAGAACCTTGAATCATTCAATTAATCTTAGACTTAACTCTCCTCTCTTTCCAAATCTTATAAGTCCTTTCGATGGTGAGATTTTGAGGAATACCAAATCTCCAACTTCAAATGTCATTGGTCTTCTCTTCTTATCAGCATAGCTCTTCTAGCGATCTTGAGCTTCTAACATTCTTTCTCTAATCACTTTTAGCTTTTCATCTGTCTGATGTGCTATTTCAGGGCCATAAACTACTTTTATCCGGCCTCAAGCCAACAAGACGGCGTACGACACTTCTGACTATACAAAGCTTGATAAGGTGCCATCTTAATGCTCAAATGGTAACTATTGTTGTAGGAAAACTCTACCAGGGGTAAACTCTCATCCCAGTTACCTTGAAATTCTAGGGTACATGCTCTCAACATATCCTCCAATGTTTGAATTGTTCTTTCACTCTGACCACCATTCTGTGGATGGTAGGATGTACTTAAACACAACTTTGTACCCATTTCCTCTTGTAGACTCTTCCAAAATCTTGGTGTGAAATGACTGTCACGATTCGATACAATCGTTAACGGAACACCTTGAAGTCTTACTATCTCCTTCACATAAGCATTTGCAAGCTTATCCATAGACCATCTCTCATTGGTTGCTATGAGGTGTGCACTCTTTGTGAACCGATGCATGACTACCCAAATCATGTCGTGACTATTCTTCATCCTTGGCAGTTTAGTCAAAAAAGCCATGGTGACGTCTTCCCATTCACCCACAGGTACAGGTAACGGTTCTAAACTCCCATATGGTTTCTAATGTTGTGATTTAACTCTCGCACATGTTACATAATCTGCCACATACTTTGCAACATCGAGCTTCATTGTCGGCTACCAGTAGTAAGGTTTCAAATCCATATACATCATAGTGTTGTCGGGATGAATCAAGTACATGCTCTTGTGAGCTTCTTCTATCAGAAGATCTCTTATTCCTCCCATCATAGGCACCTAAATTCTATCTTGGAATATCTTCAATCCTTGACTATTTGTACCGAATACCAACATTTTGCCTAAACATTCTTCCTTTCAGTCATTTTCTCCAAAGATTCTTCCTGAGCTTTCTTAATGCTTTCCACAATTATTGAGACAACTTCTATTCTTAACGCTCCTGGCATCTTTCTTTCCAGGTTTACCTTTCGACTTAGAGCATCAACTACAACATTTGCTTTCCCAGGATGTTAAAGTATCTCGCAGTCATAATCCTTGAGCAACTCTAGCCAACGTCGTTGCCTCATATTCAATTCCTTTTGATCAAAGAGATACTGAAGACTTTTATGATCAGTGAAGAGTTTGCACTTTGTGCCATAAAGATAATGTCTCAATACCTTTAATGTGAATACTACCACTACCAACTCCTAATCATGAGTGAGGTAGTTCTTCCAGTGTTATTTTAGTTGCCGAGATGCATATGCTGTCACTTTATCTCTCTGGTTCAGAACACAACCTAACCTAACTCTTGATGCATCACTATAGACTGCAAAGTCTTCAACTCCGTCAGGTAAAGAAAGAATCGGTGCTTCACACAACTTCTTCTTTAATTTCATGAATGCTTCTTCATGTTTCTCACTCCATGTATATGTAGCTCCTTTCTGGCTCAAAGCTATCAATGGAGCAGCTACTGAAGAAAAGCCTTGGATAAATCTCCGGTAATATCCAGCTAATCCCAGAAAACTACAAATCTCAGTGGGACTTTTTGTTCGTTCCCATTTAATCACAACTTTAATCTTGGCTGGGTCAACCATTATTCCTTATTGGTTAACCACATGACCCAAGAATTGGACTTCTCAAATACAAAAATCACATTTGGATAGCTTTTCATATAGCTTCTCCTTCTTCAAATTTTCTAATACTTCTCGCAGGTACTTGCCATGCTCTTGCTTTCTCTTTTGAGTAAATCAGAATGTCATCTATGAACACTATCATGGATTTATCAAGGAATGGTTTACAAACCCTATTCATCAAATCCATAAATGGTGATGGAGCATTGGTTAGTCCAAATGACATAACCAGAAAATCATAGTGTCCGTAACTCATTCTGAATGCGGTCTTCTCAATATCTTGTTCTCTCACCTTCGGTTGATCATATCTTGACCTAAGATCGATCTTTGATAAATAGCTCGAACCTTGCAGCTGATCGAATAGGTCGTCAATCCTTGGCAATGGATACTTGTACTTTACTGTTGCCTTATTCAACTCTCTATAGTCTATGCACATTCTCATGCTTCCATCCTTCTTCTTCACGAATAACACCGGAGCTCCCCAGGGTGCTGAACTACGTCTAATGAAACCATTGTCCAACAACTCGTAAATTAGCATCATATGGTCCTTCATCTTTTTCGGTGCTAACCGGTATGGTACTTCCTCTATTGGTGTCAATCCTGGCAACAAGTCTATTCGAAACTCCACTTGTCTATCAGGCGGCAATCAAGGAAGATCTTTCAGAAAAGACTTCCGGATACTCATGCACCACTAGTATTCTTTGTATCTCTTTCTTCTCCTTTTTCCATTGATCACAAAGGCCAAGTATGATGTGCATCCTTTAGACAAACATTTTATGTCTTATATTAGGGAAATGATTCTAAAAATTACTCTACGTTTGTCCCCGTACACCATAAATGATTGTTTTCCAAGTGGGCTCACGCTCACCATCTTCTTCTTGCATAGTATCCCGTCATTGTTCGCACTAAGCCAATCCATTCCCAATACGATGTCAAAACCATTCAACTCAATAGGTAACAGGTCCTCGTGAAATTTATTCCCATTCAAATCGATGAAGATGTTTCTAATGCAATTGCTAACATGTATGAATTTTTCACTGGCAACTTCTACAACTAGAGCAATATCTAGTTTATCTAAAGGCAATGCTAGGTTAGTCTTCCACCAAATTTCTTCAATATAAAGGAGTTATTTGCTCCAAAGTCAAACAATATATTGTTGGGCATTCCATTTACAAAAAAAGTACCTGAAGCGACATCTGCTGCATCCTTTGCTGCTTTTAGGATGATCTGGAATGCTCTTGCCTTTGGCCTTGGCGGAACATTAGGCCTTGCTGCCTTTTTCTTCTTTGGGCAGTCCTTTGAAAGATGCCCTTCTTCGTTACATCCATAACACACCCTCTTTTTGGATGTACACTTATTGGCGTAATGCCCAATCTTCCTACACTTGTAACAAGTCACCTCCTCGTAACATTCTCCAAAGTGTTTCTTTTCGCACTTATCACACCATCTTGCTTCACCTCCTCCTCCAAACTTCTTAGTACCGGATTTCGAGAACATGTTTTTCTTGTTGGACCTTGAAGATCTATCAAACTTCCTCTTTTCTCCTACCTCAACTCTTTCTAGACCCTTCTCCCTTATCTGGGTCTCTACATTTTTAGCTGCCCAAATGGCGACCCTAAACGTGGTTGCTTGTTTGACCATTGGACCAAAGTTTTCCAGTAATCCATTGGAAAACTTGTTAACCTTGGAGAGTTCTATTGGAACTAGGTAAGGAACACGATTCATTTTCTCTGTAAAACTTGCTGCATACTCGGTGACACTCATTCTTCCCTTCTTCAGATTTTGAAACTCGTTGTTGATCTCCAGAAGATACTGCTCAGAGTAGTACTGCATTTTTTGGTTGTACCAAAGTTTTCCCAAGACATCTTGCTAGCTTCTCCCTTGGACATGGTATCAGCTAGGAGATTCCAATAGCTCAGTACCCCTGACTTTAACAGTGTAACCACGAGAGCGGTCTTCTGTTTGTTGCAGCAGTCCCAACTTTAAAACATCATTTCCATCTCAGAGATCCAATATGTGACTTCCACCAGTGTTGGGCTTCTAGAAAGACTTGGTGGTTTGGATGCCATGAAATCCTTGTACTTGCATCCACTTCCGTCATTTCCTACATTGTGCTGGTTTCTTCTGCCCACTTGCGGCTCAACTTGACTGATAGTTCTACTATAATTCCCTTCTTCTGATCGTTCGATGTTCAGTTCAGGCTACTCAATGGGTATAGTAGGTTCATCCCTTTTAGCCTGTAACATTTGTCTCATCTCCTCTCATTGTTCGACCATCATAGTTGTAACACCTGTTCCAGGTATCGATTAATTTATATGTTTTTTTGGGATTTGTGCATGGACTCGGCAAGTTGGGATGCTCCAACTCGTCGAGTAGAGACTGATATGAGGAGGCTGGATTCAGGACCTACTCGACGAGTCGGAACGCCCCAACTCGACGAGTAAGAGTTGTAAAGAGAAACCCTAAATATTTAGGGTTTGCACCCTATTTAAAGAACATAATCCGCCTCTTGTGGCCTCCCTTACCACCCTATAAGACAGAGAAAACCCTAGTTCGTCCTTGCACCTCCTTGGGTGAGAGAAAGAATTTTTGTGAGCATTTTTGGGGTATTTGTGAAGGATTTTTGAGCTTGGAGAAGAAGGATAAATGAGAGGAGCCAAAGAATCGACATCTACTTTGTATTAGCCATCATCTTGATGTATAAAGTTGTCACATTGATATCTAGTTGATTAGATCCCTGCTCTTGCAAGTAAATGACCATTTTTAGGGAAAAATGGAGTCAAACTCGGATCTGGACCTATTACAAGGATATGGTTCCAGATATGGACCTCTCTAGGTCCCCAATGACATAAAGTTGCTCACTTTATGTAGTCTTGCCCCATTCCATGCACAAAAACCTTGTAAGAAGCCTAGTTTCGATGTTAGGGCATTGAAGGGCCTTACATGCACGTAAAGTTTGCAACTTTACATGATATCTGCACTATGGGAGGTTAGATATGAAGTTTGGGGCCTTAGATCCCACTAGAAAAGGCTGGACATGGAAAAGACTGAAGGAACTCATTGAGTCCCTTAGTTGACTCAACGAGTTGGGATGAGGTTTGCCCATTTTTAAGTTTCTAATCGAGTGGAGTGAAGGATTAGAGCTTTGGTCGGAATGGAATTTAGGTTTTCTAGACAATTGATGAACTCGACGAGTCACTAAGGTGACTCAGCGAGTTGACTTGGGATTCGGTGGAGCAAACTCGGGAGGAACTCGATGAGTTTCTAGATGCACTCCCCGAGTTGAGGTCAACATGGCCTATTGACCTTAACTTTGACTCGGGTTGACTTTGAGGGTATTTATGGGATTGTAACAAGTTAATCACATGATGACTATAGGCCGTTGAGGAGGAGCAGTGTGTGGGATATATCTAATCTCATCTTATCAGTTCAGCATTCAAGAGGCGAGTCTCCTCACCATACCGATGGGTCGAAGGTACCAAGGTCGGCTCATTTATGTTATGTGATACTCAAGTTGAAGTTATTTTATGAGACACGATAGTTTGTTACATGCTAGGATTATATGCTAGCTGTATGCTTGTATGGAAGACCATGGGAGAGCCCATGGCTCCTGGATGTAAGACCAGTTGGAGAGCCCATAACATTCCTACTAAAGACCATGTGGAGAGTCCATGGCAACTAGATGTAAGACCATGTGGAGAGCCCATGGCCTTCTATTAAAGACCATGGGAGAACCCATGGCACTTAGGTGTAAGACCATGTGGGGAGCCTATGTCATCCTGGAGTAAAACCCCGGGGACGAGCCCACGACATCCTTAGATGTTATATGTATGGCTTATATGATATATATAGCTTTTGTGGCTAATATGATATGTGTTATGTGGATTGTATGTGCGGTATGCTCTGGGGGAACTCAATAAGCATTAGCTTACAGTTTGTGGATTTGTTTCAGGTACATCTGAGCCCAAGGGCAAAGTCAAGGCTTAATGATGCTTCGTGCACTCTCTCAGGCGTTTTTCTTATGGGACACTCTGATAATTTGAAATAAAATTGTACTTTATGAATTTCATAAAAAAAAATTGTATTTGGTATTTTATGATAGTGAACAATATTTTGGTTAATCAAAAATAAAATTATCTTTTGAAAATTGGGTCGTTACACTAGCCCAAATCATTGCTTGGACTCCTGCCATCGTGATTGGTTCGGGTGCAGCTGCTACCTCTGGTGCATGCTCAATCACAGGTTGCTGATTAGCATTAGCATTTCCGTTAGCGTTTCCAAATCCGCTTTGGGTTCTCTAAGCACATAAGGTTTCCAAATCCAGTCGACAATAGACCATAGATCCGATCAAATAATAACATATAAAAGTGTCATATTCATTTAGCACAAAAAAGCAATTTAGGCATCGTTCCTAAAATAAGCTAGTGCTTGTGTCTAAAATTTAGCAGACACTCATCTCACAATCATAACTTAGCATTCTAAGTTTAATTCTAGAAATGCTACAAATTCCTAGTTCACTTAAACTAATGCTTTGATACCAATTGAGACATCCCCAATTTCACGGCCAGAAAAAGACCAATTTATTTATGCTTTATTTGAAAATTAGAGTATCCTTTTGATGAAATATGTTGCGGGATTTGCTCCCAAAATATGATAAGTAAATTATCAAAGCATTTCTGAAGAAATGTGTTTTCATTAATTATAAACATTAGGATGTCATTGTCAATACAATACATAAGCATAAATAGAAATTGTATAGGCCTTACAACATCTATTATTCTAATGGCCTATAATTCGTTGATGTCTCATCAGGTCATCACTCATGTGCTCTATTCTCTTTACCTGTAATACAAGAAAATGAGTGGGTTTTGGGAGACCGGTGAGGACATAGGGTTTTCAACCCATAATAATTAAGTTCATTAATTTTCATCAAATCAATCAACCCGTTTACCCATTCTTGTTATCCTCACTTTCTGTCCCTAAAGCTTCTAAATTAAGGGACCTAGCCTAAGGAATTTCATCGGGATGGACAACACTCTTTTGGGGATTCCTCAGCAATATATGTCAATGTAACATCCCAACTCCCAGGTATAAATTCTGAAGTTTAATATTCATTTTTTTGAACCTACTCAATGAATTTCTTGCCCCCAACTTGTCGTGCAGAGACAAATATGGTCGCGTGGTCTATGGAACCTACTCGATGAGTTGGAGGACCCCAACTCAATGAGTAGAGGTTGTGTATGAAAACCCTAATAGTTAGGATTTTCACACTTTTTAAAGGACCTTAAGTCCTTCCTCCCAGCCTCCTTACCACCTTTTCATGTCCAGAAGCAGAACCAAATCGATCTAACCCCATTTTGAGTGTTTGTGAGGCTAAAAGTGTGTTGTTGGTGCATTTCTTGAAGAGATTTGAAGAGCTAGAAGCTTGGAACGAGAAGGGGCTTGTGGATCCAATATCTACATCATTTTGGCATCCATTTGAAGGTAAAAAGTCATTACATTGATCATTCTTTTAATATATCTCTTCATCCTTTAGTTTTAGGTCATTTTTAGCTTAATCTTGAGACTCTTCTTGTATTCAGCACATCTTGAAATGCAGAGTTCAGATCTAGACTCCTCTAAGCCCTCTTAGTCATAAATTTATCGAATTTTTCAAGCCTTATCCTTCTCTTTAACTTAAAACTTCTTCCTTAGCTTGGTTTTGGCATTTTGGGCTTTGCATGCACGTAAAGTTTGCAACTTTACGTGGAAACTATACCCTAGGAAGCTAGATCTAGAGTTTGGAGCCTTGGTTTAGCTTAGAAACGTCTGAATGAGAAAAAGATAGAAGGGACTCGGCGAGTTGCATAAATCAACTCGACGAGTCGGATGAGGGTTTCCCGGTTTCTGGATTCTATATAAACTCGGCGAGTTAGCAAGGCAACTCGATGGGTTGATAAGGGTTTTCCCAACATAGCGGACACTGCATGGACTCGACGAGTTGTCTGGAAACTCGGCGAGTCAACTCGGATTTTCACGATTCTTTGAGTTTTGAAGGAACTCGACGAGTCAGTAAGCTGCACTCGACGAGTCGGGTCAACATGCACTTTTGACCTTGACCGTTGACTTTAACTTTGACCAAAGGTTGACCAGTTTGACTTCTGAGGGTTTCTTGGTAAATTGGGTATTTATAGAAGTGGATATTGGTGGTTGTAGGTGTTGGTGTTTGAAGCCGTATTTCAAGAGTTTGACATTTCTGTTCCGATCGACATTGTGAGGTCAGTTGTCCTCACTATTCTAACAGGGTCGAAGGCACCAATGCCGACCCTTTTCGGATTTATATCCGGGTTTATTGCATGTTGATATGCTTAGTGACCTATTAGGTCAGTATCCTGGTATATAGGATGATGTTATGTTAGTGACCTATTAGGTCGGTATCCTGGTATATAGGATGATGCTATGATTAGTGATATATTAGATCGGTCTGACTATTTGTATATGCTAGCATTTGATATTTATGTATTGATTGTGTGATTGGGGATGAGTTGAGGCGGTCGTTGCTTTATGCTTTAGGTCAACATACCCAGGGCGGCCCGAATAGAGTGCAGACCCGGTAAGGGCGTATTAGTCAGGACGGAGGCTCGACAAGCGGTCCAGATAGGCTGAAGAATCGTGAGGAGGTCCAGACGTGTCGATGGCTCGGAGAGCGGTCCAGATAGGCTGATGGCCCTGCGAGGTGGTCCGGTCAAGCTGATGGCTCATTATGCATGCTGTTTGTTTACTTGCTATGATATGGCTATGATTGTATGGCTTTAGTATTTTGGGGGAACTCTCTAAGCTTTGGGCTTACAGTTTTGGATTTTGTTTCACGTACATCGGATGATCACTGGAAGGTGAAGGCGTTATCGTCCACCTCCTCGCATTTTTATGAATTTGTTTCTGAGATACTCTGATATGAAACTATTTTGAAAACATTTTGTAATAAATAATTTTTTTTGAATGCTTGAAAAAGTTTTAAATTTGCTTGAATTTTATAGATGTTACAACTTGGTATCAGAGCCTTAGTTTGAGTGAATTGGAGGAACACTCGTGTGAATCTAGTATCAAACTAAGGAAAGGATTTTCAAAATGGTTTTCAAATACTAAAGGAGGATGCAAAGTGTACGATCACCCGGAGGTAGTAAGTAGACCCCAAAATTCCATACGGATATTTGATATTATTATATGTTAGAACAACATGCTAGTGATAGGCTAGCAATCTTCAGGAATTGCATGATAGAATTGTCTGATTATATGATGCTTGATAGCCTAGGGTTTTCCTTATATGAAATTGACATCATTACTATAGTTGTTTAGTGTATGCATCATAGCTGTACATAATTAAGATCTTACAACCTGAGAATGTTTGGTTTGGCCTTATTTCCTGTTCTTGTTTGATGAAGGGCTTAGGGTAGGATCATATATTCAAAAGTCTATAGGGTTTGACATTATGTATGATTAGCATACATGAGTGCTGCATGGTTGGTGAAATTTTCATGGATGAGTTATGCGAGATCAGTCAGCCAGTTATGAGATATCTAGCCTTCCTCTAGGAGTGAGGATTGAGCGCTCACCTATGTTTATGTATATTGTAAGGGCGTTGTGGTGATACTTGATACAAATATGGGTAGGTGTGGAAGGTAGTATGGGAACATACTACTGAAAGCACAGAAACCATACACATATCAAGGAAGTCACAACCCCTAGGGATTTTTGGGAGTTGGTTCCTTTTTATTATATGGGATGTCTGATATTTTCCGGATATATTTTCAGCATGGTGGTTACGTGGAGATTTGTGACTGGATCTGGGTCAGGATCAGGAGGGAGCGGTCAGAAGGGACCAATATTGCCCGAGACTATCTGTCAAATGAGACCGTAGGAGTTGGACGCCAGGATTCGGGAGATCCTACAGGTTGAGGGTGGGTGATAGCATATGCTTCATGGAGTACTTTGATGAGCGCTATGCAGCTCTTGCTGAGACGGCTATTGATGCAGCCTCCACAGCCGTAGCAGCCGCTGGTGATGGGACCAGCTGGGCTTTCCAGTACCGAGACTTCGATAACACGAAGCCCCCGACTTTTGATGGGATTCAGGACCCTATTGTAGCAATGAGGTGGATATCTGATGTAGAGGGATGCTTCTTCACATGCTCATGTCCTGCTTACCAGAAGGTTAGATGTGCTCTGAACCTGTTGAGGTCCAGAGCAAAGGACTGGTGGAGGTTGATGACTGGGTCGTATACTAATGATCAGAGAGCTGCGGTTACTTGGGATCAGTTCTGGGATATGTTCCGCGCTCGCTACATTCCATGGGTGGAGCGCAAGTGAACGACACAAGAGTTTTTGGACCTGAGGCAGGTTACGAAGTCAATGACGGAGATCACCCGTATGTTCACTGAGAGGGTCATGTTCTGCTTGGAGTTTGCTTTCGAGCAGGCTCAGATGACACATTATCTGAGCATGCTCAAGACTGACATTCGTTAGTTTGTTGCTACCCAGTATTGTGATACGCTGCTGGAGTTACAGGAGGCAGCTAGGTGGCATGAGTTGGAGATTGAGTTACAATTGCGGGAGCAGAGGCCGACCTCGCGTAGTCGCAGCCTGTGCCGAAGCAACCAATGACCACGGATTCTAGGACTGGGGGCCAACGCGGCCGCACCTGTGGGAAGTGCAGGAAGGGCCATTCGGGAGTTTGTAGATCGGATAGTGCGTGCTGCAAATACTTGCGAGGGGCACTTTGCAAGGGATTGTCGCCAGCCAACCTCGGTTCAGGATATGAGGATCTGGTTTACTGCGATCAGGTTGGTCATGTGAAGACCAACTGTCCACAGCTCACAGCTAGGCCGACGATAGCTCCAGTGTCGGCTAAACTAAGGATTACTGACAAGGGCCAGGGTAGAGCAGAGCCTCCGAAGGCTTAGGGACGTTCCTTCCAGCTTAAAGCAGAGGAGGCCAAGATAGCACCGGATGTGGTTGTTGGTATGTTTCTATCCTTTATCTTATGATTGTATGTGTTTTATGCTTATATGTTTGTACCTGTGATTAGGTATGTTTTAGTGAAATCCTTACCTGCTTTGGTGTTATTTGACTCGGGGGGCAAGTCGGTCATTTATCTCTCATTCATTCAGTAAGGAGTTTAGCTCGTCTGTAGGAGAGCTAGATTGTCCATTGCGAGTCTCTATCACCAATGAACACGGGGTTTCCGCTTCTTTAGTCTATCAGGGTTGCCTATTGGAGATCTTTGGGGTATCATTCCTAATAGACTTGATTCTGATTCCCATGGGGGATGTATGTGTGATTTTGGGTATGGACTGGCTTAATCGCTTTGGTTCCATGATCGACTGCGAAGGTCAGCGAGTGGTAGTTCGAACCCCAAGTGGGGTAGTACTGATTATCTACGGCAAGGGCACCAAATTGGGTTCTAGGTTTTGCTCAGCTGCTAGGGCTCGACGATATATTCAGCACGAGTGTGTGGGTTACTTAGTGTATGCGGTGGATACACGGGTCAAGGATCAGGTTTCGGTTTCAAATGTTCCGGTGTCAAAGAGTTCGCTGATGTGTTTCCAGAGGAGTTACCCGAAGTGCCTCCGGAGAGGCAGGTCGAGTTCAGGATCGACCTAGTGTCATGTTCGGCCACTATCGCTAAGGCGCCATACCGATTGGCACCACCAGAGATGCATGAGCTGTCATCTCAGTTATAAGAACTACTGGGCAAGCAGCTCATTCGTCCGAGCAGTTCTCAGTGGGGAGCATCGATTCTCTTTGTCAAGAAGAAGTATGGTTCACATTGGATGTGCATTAACTACCAGGAGTTGAATAAACTGATGGTGAAAAACTGTTACCCCCTCCCACAGATAGATGATCTCTTTGATCAGTTACAGGGAGCATCTTGGTTCTCCAAGATAGACTTGAGGTCTAGCTACATTCAGGTTAGAGTTAGGGAGGAGGACGTGGAGAAGACCGCATTATGGACTCGTTATGGGCATTATGAGTTTGTGGTGATGCCATTTGGGCTCACGAATGAGCCAACTACATTTATTGACCTGATGAATCTGGTATGCAGACCGATGCCTGATCGCTCAGTCATTATGTTTATAAATGTAATCTTGGTGTACTCCAAGACTAGAGAGCAGCATGAGGGTCATCTCTAGGAGTTGCTAGGAGTTTTGAGACGAGAGCGACTTTATGCTAAGTTCTCGAAATGTGAGTTTTGGTTACGAAAAGTTCAGTTCCTTGGGCACATCGTTAATCAGGAGGGGATTTTGGTCGATCCGGCCAAGATTGAGGCGGTTATGTAGTGGGAGGTTCCAAAATCTCCCTCGGATATCAGGAGCTTTTTGGGATTGGCAGGGTACTACCGAAGATTCATATGACTTCTCCAAGATTGCAGTACCCCTCACTCGTGTAACAAGGAAGGGGGTGGATTTCTGATGGGGCCCTGAGCAGCAGAGTGCATTCGAGACTCTACGCCAAAGACTTTGCGAGGCTCTAGTCCTGACTCTTCCGGAAGAAGTTGAGGATTTTGTGGTATTCTGTGACGCATCTATCACTAAACTAGGAGCGGTACTCATGCAGAGAGGGCGGGTGATAGCATATGCTTCGTGGCAACTAAAGCTGCATGAGACGAGATATCCCATACACGATCTGGAGCTAGGAGTGGTGGTATTCACTCTCAAGATTTGGAGACACTATCTTTATGGGGACTGATGTACCATATACACGGACCATAAGAGTTTTAGACACATTATAGATCAGCCGAACCTGAACATGAGACAACATAGGTGGCTGGATGTAGTCAAGGACTATGACTGTGAGCTCCTTTACCACCCAGGTAAAGAGAAAATGGTTGCAGACACCCTGAGCCACAAGTCAACTGGATCTTCTATACCAACAACTTGTATGAGGATATCAGTGGATTCTCCACTTGTGGGCTTGATTAAAGAGGCCCGGGCTGAGGGTACGTGGCAAGAGAATTGGAAACTCGAGAGGATTAGGGGCGAGAACACCCAATTTGTGCAGGATAACCGGGGATTATTGACCTGATGTGGTCGTGTATGGGTTCTGATGTCTGGTGGGGTAAGAAAAATGGCTTTGGAGGAGGCTTATAAGTCTCATTTCTCTATTCACCCGTGGGCCAACTAGATGTACCAGGATCTAAGTTTGAGCTACTGGTTGATGTGCATGAAGCGATAAATCACTTGGTATGTCGAGAGGTGCTTGACCTGTAGGATGTTCAAGGTCGAGCATCAGAGGTCGCATGGCAAGCTGCAGCCTCTAGAGATTCCCATGTGGAAATGGGAACAAATCACGATGGACTTCATTACCAAGTTACCAAGGACATAGAAGGGATTTGATGCTATATGGGTCATTGTGGATCGATTGACCAATAGTGCCCATTTCCTGGCTATTCGGGAGAGCTCATTGACCAAGAAGTTGACCGACGTGTATGTCCGCGATATCGTCGCTCGCCGTGGAGTTCCGGTCTGTATTGTTTCCGACCATGATATTAGGTTCACCTCCCACTTCTGGCAGCAGTTCCGCGAGGATCTAGGTACATGGCTGCATTTTAGTACATCTTATCATCCACATATTGACGGCCAGAGTGAACGGACCATAGACACCCTTGAGGACATGTTGAGGGCCTGCATCATTCACTTTAGTGGGGGCTGGGATTCCCACCTACCCCTTGCAGAGTTTGGCTACAATAACAACTATCATTCCAGCATTAGTGCTCCACCTTTTGAGCTGTTGTACGCGAGGAGATGTCGTACCCTGGTCTGTTGGGGCGAGGTTAGCCACAGGGTGATGGGTCGAACCGAGGTAGTTCTACAGACTACCGAGAAGATTCAATAGATTACGCAGCGGTTGCAGACTGCTTAGAGTTGGCAGAAGAGTTATGCCGACCGACACCAATCCGAGTTGGAGTTCCAGGTCTGTGACATGGTATTGCTAAATGTCTCATCTTGGAAGGGTGTGATCCACTTTAGGAAGAGGGGAAAGTTAGGTCCCTGATACATTGGCCCCTTTCGGGTTTTGCCAATTTTGGCAAAGTGGCTTATAGACTGGACCTCCCAGAGGAGCTCAGTCAGATTCACAGCACTTTTCACGTCTCCCAGTTACGGAAGTGCATACTTGATGAGGAGACGATAGTGTCATTAGACGATATCCAGGACGATGAGCGCCTGAATTACATGGAGAGGCATGTGGCAATTCTAGAGAGGAAAGTGAAGGTTCTACAGAACAAGGAGGTATCTTTGGTAACGGTACAATGGGAGGACAGGAGGGGATCCGATCGGAATTGGGAGCTGAGGCTGATATGCGGGAGCATTACCCGGAGTTGTTTGCCCCAGCCGACTTCGAGGACGAAGTCTAGTTTAAGTGGGGGAGAATTTTTACATCCAACTCCCAGGTATAATTTCTAAAGTTTAATATTCTTTTTTTTAAAACCTACTCGATGATTTGGTTGCCCCCAACTTGTCGTGTAGAGACGGATATGGCCGTGTAGTTTATGGAACCTACTCGACGAGTTAGAGGACCCCAACTCGACGAGTAGAGGATGTGCATGAAAACCCTATTTTTTAGGGTTTTCACCCTATTTAAAGGACCTTAAGTCCTTCCTCCCAGCCTCCTTACCACATTTTCACGTCCAGAAGCAGACCCTAAGCGATCTAATCCCATTTTGAGGGTTTGTGAGGCTAAAAGTGTGTTGTTGGTGCATTTCTTGAAGAGATTTGAAGAGCTAGCAGCTTGGAATGAGAAGGGGCTGATGGATCCAGTATCTACATCATTTTGGCATCCATTTGAAGGTAAAAAGTCATTACCTTGATCATTCTTTTAGTATGTCTCTTCATCCTTTAGTTTTAGGTCATTTTTAGCTTAATCTTGAGACTCTTCCTGTATTAAGAACATCTTGAAATGCAGAGTTCAGATCTAGACTCCTCTAAGCCCTCTTAGTCATAAATTTATCGAATTTGTCAAGCCTTATCCTTCTCCTTAACTTAAAACTTCTTCCTTAGCTTGGTTTTGGCATTTTTGGCTTTGCATGCACGTAAAGTTTGCAACTTTACGTGGAAACTATACCCTAGGAAGCTAGATCTACAGTTTGGAACCTTGGTTTAGCTAAAAACTGTCCAAGTGAGAAAAGGACTAAAGGGAATCGGTGAGTTGCATAAGTCAACTCGACGAGTTGGATGAGGGTTTCCCGCTTTCTAGATTCTGCATAAACTCGGCGAGTTAGCAAGGCGACTCGACGGGTTGGTAGGGGTTTTCTTGACATATTTGACACTGCATGGACTCAAGGAGTTGTCTGGAAATTCGGTGAGTCAATTGAGATTTTCATGATTCTTTGAGTTCTGAAGGAACTCGAAGAGTCAGTAAGCTGCACTCGATGAGTCGAGTTAACATGGACTGTTGACCTTGACTGTTGACTTTGACTTTGAACAAGGGTTGACCAACTTCTGAGGGTATTTTGGTAAATTGGGTATTTATGGAAGTGGATCATTAGTGGTTGTAGGTATTGGTGTTTGGAGCCGTATTTAGAGAGTTTGTCACTTCAGTTCCGATCGACATTGTGAGCTGAGTTGTCCTCACTATACTAACAAGGTCGAAGGTACCAACGTCGGCCCTTTTCGGATTTGAATATGGGTTTATTGCATATTGATATGCTTAGTGACCTATTAGGTCGGTATCCTGGTATATAGGATGATGCTATGTTGGTGACCTGTTAGGTCGGTATCCTGGTATATTGGATGATGCTATGATTAGTGATCTGTTAGATTGGTCTGACTTTTTGTATATGCTAGCATTTGATATTTATGTGTTTATTGTGTGATTAGGGATATGTTGAGGTGGTCGTTTCTTTGTGCTTTAGAACAACATACCCAGGGTGGCCCGGATAGACTGCAGACCCGATAAGGGCGTACTAGTCAGGCCGGAGGCCCGGCGAGCAGATCGGATAGGCTGAAGGCCCGCGAGGCGGTCTGGACATTTTGATGGCTCAGAGAGCCGTCCAGATAGGCTAATGGGCCTGCAAGGTGGTCCAGTCAGGATGATGGCTCATTATGCATGCTGTTTGTTTATGTGTTATGATATGGCTATGATTGTATGGCGTTGGTATTTTGGGGGAACTCACTAAGCTTCGGGCATAGAGTTTTAGATTTTGTTTCTGGTACATCGGATGATCGCGGGAAGAAGAAGGTGTGATCGTGCACCTCCTTGCATTTTCATGACTTTGTTTCTTGGATACTCTGATATGAAACTATTTTGAAAACATTTTGTAATAAATAATGGTTTTTGAATGCTTGAAAAAGTTTTAACTTGGCTTGAATTTTATGGATGTTACTATTAAAAGGCAACCATGAGGGGGATGGAGTATACCTGGTGAGCACGTTGTTCAAAAACATCTACTGGCTGTGAGTCTGCCATCGTTCCACTAGACTTTCTAGAATAGTCATTGGTTGTCATCTATACTCCGTTAGATGACTGAATCAACTTAAACATCAAGGTCTCTCATCATTTATTTCATCATCTATATCATCTACCCATCTTTACCCATAGATATCAAGAACACTGATATTATGTACACTTAGCACGTAATTTATATTAAATACTTCATATCTATCGGTAAAATGAAAGTAACTATGCACTCACTTGTTAAAGGGTCAAATTGTAATTCGGGCAATAATTTGTTTCTAACAATTTTATTTTCCTTCGTCAAAAGCTAGTATCATTATTACTAGATTTTAGTATAATATTTATTGCGACTAATTATTAGTCTAGACTCATCATTAACTCAAAGTCTACCTCGTGATCTATCAAGTATGGATCAACCATCCAGGACCATTTCGACATATAGCTTTTTTGATATCCAACAACCAAACCCAATGTGACCATTCTAGACAACTCTCCCGTAAGTAGCTTAATCAGTATCACGACTTTGAATCACTAATAAATCTTGTTTATAGGTTCATAATAATGATAATGAACTTAAACATAAGTTATACTTAAAGAAGGGTAAACATTACACACTTAAAGGGGGTTTAGCTAGGAGTCGGGCTTTGTAGGGGCAGAACTTCTTAGCCAGAAGCTCTTCTTCTCGGAGCCTTCTGGCGCTCCGGGATTCGCCTCTAACACTTGGGAAGTGCTAGGAAAGGGGAGGGGCTAAGGACAATATTTGAGAGAGAAAGAATGGATTTGGTGTGAAGAAAATGGGAGATTTGCACCTCAATTTATAGGCTGGAAATCGTATGTACGCGGGGCTTACATAACTGGTACACTGGGCGTACTGCAGTACGTTGGGCATATTGTAAGTTATGCTGGACATATGTGGATAGGTGTCACCATCCGGTGGCAAGGCATGAGGAGGAAGCAACGGTCAGGATTGTGCCACGTGGCACTTCGAGGTTAACCCAAAAATTAATTATCTTCTAAAATTCGTAACTTTCGCATACGAGCTCCGTTTTGGACGTTCTTTATATCCATGTGTAGGTAGAGACGTGATCTACAAGTTTTATTTAGACTCCGTTGGATAATTTTGAATTTATTTTAAAAGTTATATTTTAACAGGCTTAGACAGTTAAAGTCCGTTAAAAACTCATAACTTTGTTATCCGACGTCCGTTTTCGTTTGTCTTTATATTATTGACCTCCCATTAACAAGATCTTTGATTCTCATTTAGATTGTGTCGGCTAAAAATTGATCAATCTAAAATTCGATTTTCGGGCTGCATATTGTTATGCCAAATCTTTGAAAAATCATAACTTCCTCTAACGAAGTCAGATTTGGACGTTCACTTTATGCACACTCTCGGTTTAATGTATACTATGACCTTTGTTTAGATTGCTAAGGCTAAAAAGTATGTTATCCCAAAATCAGTTTTTACAATACACAGCGTCATATCGGTTTTGTCGTAAAACTTCGACAGGTCATAACTTCTTCATTATAAGTCAGATTTCAGCGTTCTTTATATCTTTGGAATCCTTGTCGCAACTACTCCAACTTTCTTCTAAGATATTGGTCAAATCTTCATTATATTTTTGACGCATAGTTTTATTATTATTTATTATATTGTTATAAGCGCATATATTGCACATAAATCACATAAATTACATAATACTCAAATAATTCTTCTTCATTACTTCAGAATAAGTTACAACTGTCGACCCTAACTATTACACCATAATATTAATTCTTAGGCAGAAACACGGGCATTACACATTTGAATCATTAGTATGAAATTCAATAATCTTAGCCATGAGACAATTACTTTCATCGTATGAGTAGTTTTCCTGTTCAAAAGCTGATGATAAAGTGATCATCATCTCTTGAGCGATGGAGAAGTTTTAGACCAAAAGATAGATACAAAAAGGAAGTGAGTTTCCAATTGCATTTCTTGCCTTTACATAAAGACTTAGCATCTTTTTCTCTTCCTTGTTGTATCCAGGAACATATTTCCCTTTCAGCTTACTACCAGAAGCACCATCATTGGTTGATTTGTGCATAGCAGCAATAGGACCTTTATTGATGACATCGAGCATGTCAAAGTCCATGAACTCTAGAGCTTCCATGGCCTTTGGTTTCCTAGTAGAAAAGTTTTGTTGACAAAATAGAGAAATCTTGTTGCAACATTTGATTTTGGAGTGAGGAGATCGACATGATTACTTGAGTGTATCACAATCCTGCTCTGATACTAATTGAAGGTTTGTATTGATCGGATACACTTCAAGTATAAAGACTAAAGAGAAACTTTAAACAACGAAAATAAAGAACATAACTTAAAAGACACAGAGAGTTCTCCAAATTGTTTCTTTCACCAATAAGGAGGTTTTTTCCTCACAAAGAAGACGGTTATCACGAAGACAATGATGACACCAAGCTGTGTTCACAACATTAGGGTTTTCATGAATGTCGTATATACTAATCTATACATATCAATCCCATGATTAAATGGATTATATCTAATCTATATTAAGAACCGATCTTATCAAAAAGATACTGGATCTAAGATCTACTCTATACTTATCGATATCATTGCCTAATATACAAAAGAGTATATAGAATAATTACGCTATAAATTGTCACTAATAAGCTTGATCCGTTGGCGTTGTTGATGTAGTTGATGCTAACATTAATAGATAGTGTAGGGTGTTTTACTCTCAGATCATAAGGTAAGACCTTACATACATATATCAAGTAATAAAGATAATAGGCACACATTGCATATAGTCATCTAGATAGTTTGTATCCATGTGTAAGCTGAAAGTAAATATGCACTCACTTGTTACAGTGGATGACTAGAAAGTTGATTAGCACTTCACTTCAACACTTAACCTTTCCTATGATATGACCTAGGTTTAATTATCATTAAGTCTTAGTTTATTCTTTCTTATAAGTAATGATATTCTAGATTCCTCAATAATCCCAATGTCTACATCAAGATTTATCGAGTAAGGAACAACCAGGTTGGATCATATCGGTGGTAAGGTCTGTTTGGTATATTGAGTATATTGTTTGGAAATCCCACTTTCAACACCTCACTAAATCCATCCTATACATCATCCCTGTAACTTGATCAATCAGTATAACGACTTGGAATCACTGATAAATCTTATTTATAGATTCGTAATAACAACTATGAATATAAATATAAATTACACCAAGATAAAGTTGAGTGTAACTTAACTTACATAAATTTCCTAGACAAAAGTCTGGAAATTGCATTGGTAGAACTCTGGCTTGCTAGCTATTAGATCTCAAGCTCTCAAGGACCTCAAGGCTTCACGAGGAACTTAAAACTAAGGGAAAATGAGGCTAAGATTGAAAGAAACTCGAGAGAACATTCCTATGTGCACATGAAAAACCCTAAAGCTTTGGATCTAGGTTTGAGCAAAAGAACATTCCTATGTGCACATGCAAAACCCTAAAGCTTTAGATCTAGGTTTCTCTATTGTACATGCAAATTTATCCAAAGCTTGTACAATAAAATCGAAATCTACAACTAATACAAGTTTAGATGATTACCTTTTGATAGTAGCAAGAAACTTCAACTTCAAGAGCTTAGTATCACAATTGTAATAACTCTAATGGCTTACAAACACCAACGCAAGAAGATGATCAAGAAGAGAGGGAATGGAGGCACAATTTCGGCTCTTAGAACTCTAGGGTTTCTTGGGTAGCCGAAATATGAAGACCTAGGGATCCTTAAATAGTTGAGCTGTTAGGGTTTCAGTCAAAACCCTAATTGGAAAGCTTAGGCCCTAAGCAGCTCCAAGAACCTTCTGGAATAGGGCCCTTGGACGATTTCACGGTGGGCTTCCACCCCAATTTCGTCCACTCCCTTAATCCACAAGATCCACATCCCAAAGTCAAATATCTTTTAATTGGCAATTCCAGTCCCCTTTATTTAATTAATCTCCTTCAGCCACAAAATTAATTCTAAATTAATTCTTGACCAATATTAATTAAACAATATGATTTCTCTTTTAATATATTATTCATATAATATATTAATAAACCATGATATCCTCTCTCTCCATAAATCATTCTGTCCAATTGCTTTGGTGAAGGCAACCCAAAAGGACCATGCAACAACCGGGTCAAGTACATACCAAATATAGTTATGGACTTAGACACTAATCTAACAGTCTCCCACTTAGATAAGTCTAATAACTAAATTTTCAAGTATTACTTCAGGATCCGATTAGCAATCATAGCTCTCAAAAGCCACTGTCGAACTCTGATCTTATCAGCAACCTATCCTTTAGATAAGGGTTCGTATAGTCCACCGTTCTCAAGATATCGTGTGGACAATCACATGGAACATAGTCATAGTTATTGTCCAGCAGTTTGTTTCTTGATCTCTGATTTGTCTGACGTAGAACTTAATCAAACACATTAATTCAGTCCTGACCGGGCTTGGCAGATAAGTCAAATTAAATCATCGAGGGGCCCAAATATCGCTTTTACCTTCTTAGGATAAAAGGAAAAGATAAACTTCGAATTATATGTATTTACCATTCACTCATCAAAACATGCACAACATGTGTTTTATAACATCAAGTTATTGATGCGTTTACGCATTATCAATGCACAACCAACTTGCAAACAATGAACCATATATCTAGGTTTAAAGACTATATGATATTATCGTCTTGCGATCACTCATGATAAATTCCATGAAGTGATACCAAAAAGCGTGGGTTTTAATCTGATGCTCAAATCTTATTTCATAATCACTCATAAACATTGCAATAAACTTTTGCTATGTCTAATACACTTTAGACAGTCTACAAAAAATTTAATGACAATCTTCATTCGTACCTACTTCCAAAGTATAAGCGACTGTGGAATGTTCGAATAATCTTATTATTCAGGAAGTCCAAACATGCAAAGTGAAACAATAGGTAAATTATTAACACAAGACAGTAACTTTACTTATAAATAATACTCCTTTATTTAATCATCAAATGTTAATTACAATTTATCTATTACACATTTTGAAACTATCTAATCTAAACTAATATCGTCCTTCAACCCAATGCTTATAGTGTGCTGCAAGTGCTTAACCCTACTCATTCCCTTCATAAGGGGATCTGTTGGGTTATCCTCTGACGATACCCTATTCACTACGAGGAGTCCCTCTTCTACCCGATATCTAATAAAGTGATATTTCCTTTCGATATATCAGGATCTGCCATGATCGCTCGGTTCCTTGGTTAAGGCAACCACTCCTTCATTATCAAAGAAAATCTCCATAGGCTCCTTTATGGCTGGTACAACTCCAAGGTCTCCAATGAAGTTCTTCAATCATATCGTCTCCTTTGACACCTCGCTCGCCGCTATGTACTCTGATTCGCACGTTGAATCAGCTACGGTTTCCTGCTTGGAACTTTTCCAAGTCACTGCTCGTCCATTCAGGGTAAAGACCTAGCCTGACTGAGATCGATAATTATCTTGATCGGCCTGAAAGCCGGAGTCACTATACCCTTGCACCCTTAAGTCATCACTCCTACCGAGGACTAGAAACCATTCCTAGGTCCTCCGAAGGTACTTAAGAATATTCTTAACTGCGGTCCAATGCGCTCTACCAGGGTTCCCTTGATATCTGCTGACCATGCTCAAAGTGAAGGCCACATCAAGGCGAGTACAAGTCATAGCATACATGATCTAGCCAACTGTGGATACGTAAGGTACTCGACTCATTTATTCTATCTCGGCCTCAGTACTCGGAATTTGAGTCTTACTCAACTTGGTATTGCTTTGGATTGGTAACTCCCCTTTCTTGGAATTCTCCATACTAAAACACTTTAGTACTTTCTCCAAGTAAGTATTCTGACTAAGTCCTATTAGGCTTTTACTCATGTTTCTCACTATCCTTATTCCCAGAATGTAGGCAGCCTCTCCGAGGTCCTTCATCGTGAAACACTTCCCAAGCCATGACTTAACATCCTGCAAGGTCGGGATGTCGTTTCCTATGAGTAGTATGTCATCAACATACAGTACGAGAAAGCTAACTACACTCCCACTGGATTTGACGTATACACAAGACTCATCCTCGCTTGGCAAGAAGCCAAACTCTTTGACTTTCTCATTGAAACAAAGATTCCATCTGTGAGAGGCTTATTTTAATCCATAAAAGGATTTCTCAAGATTACACGCTCTATTAGGATGCTTCGCATTGACAAAACCCTCTGGATGACTCATGTAAACACCGTCAGCCAACTTCCCATTAAGGAAAGCAGTTTTGACATCCATCTGCCATATTTCATAATCATGAAACGCATCTATGGCTAGCATCACCCTGATAGACTTTATCTTTGCAACCGGTGAGAAGGTCTCATCATATTCAACTCTAGGATTTTGAGTAAATCCCTTCGCAACCAATTGTGCCTTATAAGTAAGCACTTTCCCATCCATGTCGGTCTTCTTCTTGAAGATCCACATGCACCCGACCATCTTACGACCTGGCACATTGTTAACCAAATTCCAAACTTGGTTGTCATATATGGACTGAATCTCGCTGTCCATGGCCTCTTTCCATTTCGCAGACTCCGGGCCTGCCATGGCTTCCTTGTAGCTATTAGGTTCATCCAAATTTATTAGTGTACTATCACTAAGAAACGTATCACCCTCACTTGTTATATGAAAACCATACAACACAGGCGGAACACTAACTCTACTGGAACGTATAAGAGGTAAGGACTCGTCAATCGGTTTAATAGGAGTTTCCTCCTCAAATTGAGAGCCAATGTTTGAGGTTCCTTCATCATTCGATTCTTGAAGCTATTCAAGATCGATTTGCCTCCCACTGTCTCCTTGGCTTATGAGTTCTCGCTCTCAGAAAACACCTCTCCTTGCAACGAAGACAATATTGTCACTCGGTCTATAGAAGAGATATCCAAAGGACTTCTGCAAATAGCCGATGAAAATACACTTCTCACTATGAGGTTCGAACTTGTCGTGAGTCTCTCGTCTCACGAAAGCCTCACAACCCCAAACCTTATATGTACCAATGAGGGAGCCTTCCCCGTCCACATCTCGTGAGGTGTTTTGGCAACCTTCTTTATAGAGACTAAGTTAAGGATATGGGAAGCAATATCTAAGGCATACCCCCAGAATAATATAGGTAGCAAAGCACGACTCATCATGGTATGAACCATGTCTAGCAAGGTTCGATTACGCCTCTCAGCTACGCCATTCAACTACGGTGTCCTAGGCGGCGTTAGTTGTGAAACGATTCTGCATTCCTTGAGGTAGTTGTGGAATTCAACACTAAGGTACTCTCCACCTCGATCAGATTGAAGCATCTTGATTTCCCTGCCCAACTGATTCTCCATTTCTTGTTTAAACTCTTTAAACTTTTCAAAGGTTTATGACTTGTGCTAGATTAAGTAGATATACCCATATCTGCTATAATCATCGGTGAAAGTCACATAGAAGCGACTTGCATCCCTTGTGGTGGATCTAAAGGTCCCACACACATCGGTGTGTATGAGATCAAATAAACCCTCACCCCTTTCACAAGTACCACTGAAGGGTGACTTGGTCATCTTTCCAAGTAAACAAGACTCGCACACCTCATCGTTCCTAAGGTCGAATGACTCCAACACTCCATCCTTTTGCAGTTGGGCTATGCATTTCTTGTTGACATGTCCAAGACGACAATGCCACAAGCATGCTTTGTCCAAACTATTGGAATAGTCAATATGCAACACATCATTTCCTAAGTTGTCTACAACCATCATAGTTTCATATATTCCATTATAAGGCAATGCTTCAAAATAGAAAACACCATTAAGATAAGCATTAATAGAACCCTTTTCATTATCAAACGAAAATCTAAATCCTTGTCTATACAACCCATGAAAAGAAATGATGTTTCTTTCCATTTCTAGCGAATAGAAAAAATTTTCAACTCTAGTCCTAACCCACTACTAAGCACTAAAGAGTAAACTCCAATCTTGGTGACAGGTGACGATCTTCTGTTTCCCATGATCAAGTTTATCTTCCCATGCTCCACATCCCTATTTCTTCTTACGCCCTGCAAATTAAAACAAATTTGAAAACCACATCTTGTATCAAGAACCTAAGAAATAGCATGCGATGAGTTATTAGATAGAATAGTATAAATACATGCGAAGGACGGCTTGATCTTCCCATCCTTGATATCTTGCAGATATTTCGGGTAGCTTCATTTCCAGTGCCCCTTCTTATGCACGTAGTAGCACTCTGCATCCTTTAGGTTGGAGGTGGTTGCAGCGGGACCAGCCTTGGTTCGACTTGAAGAGGTGCCATCATGGGACTTTCCCTTATGGTGGCTCTTGGAAGGAGCCTTCCTCTTCTTACCCTTTCCCTGCCCAATAGCCAAGATGGGGCCAGCTGTAGCGGGAGTTGATGCAAAAGATCTATCCTTGAGGTTGCTCTCAGCAGTCCTCAACAAGCCTTGAAGCTTGCTCAAGCTGGCCTCCTCCTTGTTCATGTAGTAGGTCATGCGGAACTAGTTTAAACAGGGTGGTAAGGAGTAAAGAATAATATCAATCGCCAGCTCTTCATCGAAGTTAACATTTAACTTTGGCAGGAGGTCGACATATCTCTGCATTTTCTGTAGATGAGCAGTGACAAACCCTCCTTCCCTCATCTTGGTCGTGATCACTGAAGTGATGATCTCGTACCCCTACTGCCTGGCACTTTGGTGGTACCTGTACAGCAAATCATGGTGCATCTCATAGGATAGTACTCCTTATAGGACTTTTAGATTTTTGCAGTCATCGTCACGAGCATGATGCAGTGGACTTTCGTAGCATCTCGCTCGTGGGCCTCAAAGGCAACGATCTCCTCGGGAGTAGCAGTGTTTACATTTACCTCCTTCAGCTCCTTGTCGAGGGCATACTCCTTGTCCTCGTAGCGGGTAACCATTTAAATATTGCAGATCCAATAATTGAAATTGGTCCCATCGAAATCACCCTCCCACATAAATTCATGAGTGAGAACGAGCCGGAAGAGGTTGAGCCTGAAGCATTATTGTTGTTCGAGTTAGACATCTGAAAAAGAAAATAGACAAAGTTTGATTAGATAATAATCCTCAATTAAACACCCAAATGAGAAATTAGGACTAGGATCCAACAACCTTATTTGCAATTTAGAAGAGGGATGTCGTAATCTAAACAACAAATAATTTGAAGGTAAGTGAATGACGATTCACTAATTTCCACCATGAAAAACAAAAAGAAAATTAAGTTTTAAATGTATTGAAAACTCCTAGATCTTTTGAGATTCATTGAGCTTTTCAATGGCATGTTGAAATCCCGATATGCCCTTCAAGTTTGTGACTGGGATACCGAGGATCACAAACAAGGTGTGAATAACCATGCAAAAGTACTTGGTGCCCTCAATGTTACAGTCACCTAATCAATGTCCCGGTTAGTTACACACGCTCCATTGATCTATGAAAGCATTGAGTCACCCTTTGCCACCTTTTCTAGACCCAAATTAGTGTTCCGGTTAACCACACACGCTCGACTAACGTCTTGGCAAGGGTATAAAGTGTAATTTCATGAAATAGCATCAAATTCACATTTTCCTAAAGTAACTAAGATTGGGAATTTAATAAAAACATTTCGCTACTTTATTAATCATTATACTTTTAATGAGGAATTAGTTCCCCTATCCTACCCATTCGGCTAAAGACTCTCCACCAATCAAGAAAGTGGTGAGTGAGAGTGGACACCCATTAAACTGCCATTTTATAGGCAACAACCTTATACCCCCCTTATAGATCGGCTTCGTGAATGAGGCCTACTAACGGTAAGACTAGAATTTATCTTATACATATATAATAATTACTCTTATAATATTATATTAGTATAAGGGTGCATTTTAAACTTATAAAATTCTAGGGTTTGGAATTTAATCATTTCAAAATTAAACTTTTAATCAAAGTTTAAATTCCAAAACATGAGGGCAAGTTTTGAAACATTTCAAGAATATCTAAATCAAAATTCAAATAATATAATTAAACAATTAATTGGTGATTATCTAATTTTGACCTAATCCAATTTCATGCAAGATAATTGATCAAATAATTCAAATAATTAAGGTTTATCAAATAAGACAATAATTATCTAATTAAATGATAAATATCTTCTATTTTGACTAAGATAATCACATGGGTTCAATAAAATTCGGATTTTATTAATTAATTATGGTAATTATCCCAAGTCAAATTAAGCCAAAATCCCGAAAATCTATCTGTCTGACACCATAACTCGCCGAATCCCTTACAGAACTCGTCGAGTTCACTTTGGGACTCGACGAGTCTGTCAGGCAGAAAGCAGAAAAAATGATTTTAAGCAATAAACAAACATACAATGCATCATATACAATAGAAACCAAGCAAGGATCTGATACCACCGATTGGTTTTAAGCAAAAGAACATTCATATGTGCACATGCAAAACCCTAAAGCTTTGGATCTAGGTTTCTCTATTATACATGTAAATTTATCCAAAGCTTGTAAACCCTAATCTATAATACTATAAAAATTAAAATCTACAACTAATACAAGTTTAGATGATTACCTTTTGATAGTAGCAAGAGTCTTGAACTTCAAGAGCTTAGTATCACAATTGTAATACCTCTAATGGCTTACAAACACCAAGGCAAGAAGATGATCAATAAGAGAGGGAATGGAGGCACAATTTTGGCTCTTAGAACTCTAGGGTTTCAGGGGTAGCCGAAATATGAAGCCATAGGGGTCCTTAAATAGCTGAGCTGCTAGGGTTTCAGTCAAAACCCTAATTGGATAGCTTAGGACCTAAGCAGCTCTAAGAACCATTTGGAATAGGGCCCTTGGACGATTTCAAGGTGGGCTTCAACCCTAATTTCGTCCACTCCCTTAATCCACAATATCCACAGCCCAAAGTCAATTATCTTATAATTGGCTATTCCAGTCCCCTTTATTTAATTAATCTCTTTCAGCCACAAAATTAATTCTTGACCAATATTAATTAAACAATATGATTTCTCTTTTAATATATTATTCATATAATATATTAATAAACCATGATATCCTCTCTCTCCGTAAATCATCATGTACAAATGCTTTGGTGAGGCAACCCAAAAGGACCATGCAACAACCGGGTCAAGTACATACCAAATATAGTTATGGACTTAGACACTAATCCAATAGTCACAGCCCACCTTGGTCGACCCTCGCAAATGCTTACACGTGTTCGATTTTGGCTGGAGCAGCGTGGCAGGGGTAGGTATGGCAAAATCTTCAAAAATTCATATGTCGACCATATGAACTCCATTTTCGATGTTCTCTATATCCACACATAGGTATTTCAAGTACTAAAACTTTCATCTAGACCTCGTTGGCTAATTCCCGGTCGATCTTAAATTTAATAGTCTGTGAAGATTACACTATTAACGACCGTGTAAAATTCATAACTTTTACAAACAGACTCCATTTTCTGCTGTCTTTATATCATTAAGCTCTACTAATGAGATCTTCAATTATCATTTACATTGTTTCGTCTAACAATCAACCAATCTAGAATTCAATTTTTGTGTCTACACTACTGTGCTGAAACTTCAAAAGATCATAACTTCCTCATATGAAATCAAAATTTGACATTCTCTATATGCATTCTCTCAGTTTTACGATTACTACAAATTTCGTTTAGATTTCTTAAGCTAATAAGAAACCTATCTAAAATTTACTTCTTATGACGCACTTTGTTGTATCAGGTTTGAACACGAAACTTCAAACGATCATAACTTCTTCATACGAACTCAGATTTAAGTGTTTCTTATATCTCAAGAATCCTCATTACGACTACTTCTTTCGTCAAGGTCATTCAACCTAACTATTATTCTATTTATGACGCGCATTTTGTTACTATTTTATTATATCACTTTAAGCACGCATATTACATATAACTACACATAAAACACATAATACTCTATAATTCTCTTTATTTACTTCATAAAAAGATTAAAACTTTTGACCATTACAATTACTTCATTTTGTTAATGCCTAGCAAGAAAACATTGGAATTTGTTTGCATTCATACCATATACGAGATTTAAATATCATGACATACTTTACACACTATTTTCCAAGTGGCATTAGGACGAGTAATGAGCTTAATTAAAAAAATTACTCAAGCATTGGCTTATCACCCTCCTTATGAAGTATCCATGTCATCTATCAACATTAAACACCTTCATACCCGGGTTTACTTTAACACTTATTTCAATAAGTCAATGGGACAAAACTTCACAGTTTATTGTTACTCATGATCCCTCATCAGTGTAAAAGACACGAATGCCATCATCATCTAATGTAGTTTCCGTATAACAACATGTACTAGAAGCTAAAATTTTCTACAATTTGAAATTTTCTGTAGTGTCTATATAACAACACTCTTGAGTTTCTTAACCAAATGTTCTACAAACAACACTTATTGGGAAAAAAAAATAAAAATTTGCATATGTAAAAAGTTGAAAATCTATATAATAATATTCACTTATTGTCAGTAGAATTTGATCTTAAAGGGCATAGGTACATAATCGCACTAGCTTCTTTTATAAAAAAAACAGCTCATCCCCATTTCTAATAGAAGACAAAAAAAGGATGAGAATTACAAAGTTGGAGAGACAAGTGACAACAAGATTATTACAAAAACAAAAAATAAATGCATACTACCTTCATTGATGGCCCCGATAGACTTTTTAAACACTTGATCATATGCATATCTTTTATCTATTGCAAGGTTCATGACCAAAATCAAAGTAGCCCTTTTGTTCTTCTGTTTCATCTTTCTCTTCCTTGGGTACATATTGTACAACAAAGATTTTTGATACATGGATTACTTATTGTGCAAAGGGAGCTTCATGGGACAGTAAACATGGATAGGTAAAGGATTAGAAAGAGTTGTAGGCTAAGATAATCAAAGTCTTGAAAATAGGTTTAGATGATGTAGGCTTCAATTATGATGCAAGGTTGCTAAAAAGATTCAGGTAATTATAATCGTTAACTTCAGTGGTTTAAAATTTTGCGTTTTATTATTCTTTATATTTGTTTGTTCTAATTACTTTTAAATTGGTTAGAACATTTGGGTAAGAAATTTGAGAGTGTTGACCCTGCGAAAAATGAAGCGCAAACAAAAGCATGCATTTTGGTAGGGGTGTAAGTGAGCCGAGCTACTCGTGAGTTACTCGGGATCGACTCGTTAAAAGCTCGACTCGAGATCGAAGTAAACGAGCCTGAGCCGAGCTCGAGCCTAAATATGAGGCTCGTTTATTAAACGAGCTCGATCCGAGCTTCAATTAGTGGGCTCGCGAGCCTAAACGAGCTTAAACGAGCCTATATATATATATATATATATATATATATATATATATATATATATATATATATATATATATATATATATATATATATATATATATATATACATGGAGGCTTGTTTAGGCTCGATTAGGCTCGCGAGCCCACTGAATTGTTCACGAGCCGAGCTCGAGCTTCATTTTAAGGCTCGAATCGAGCTCGAGCTTCCTCAAAATTAAATGAGCCGAGCTCAAGCTTGGTCAGGCTCGAGCTCGGCTCGGCTCGTTTACACCCCTACATTTTGGATCAATGTTCATAATGCTTTGGTGATGCATGTAAGTCTTTGCTTAACAAATGTCCAAAGTAACCTTCAAAAGTAACGACACCAATTATATTACAATATTTGGTAAATGTAATATACATGTTGCTATTTTTAGTAAATAAATGAAAGTATGTAGCTATTTTTGCATAAAAAAAATGAAGATGTTGCTAGTTTTGGTTAATGGAATGAGAATGTTACTATTTTTGGAAAAATACATGTTCCTATTCTGATTTTTCTAATATTTGATCGTATGCTCCTTATGTAACACCCATGTTCCCAGGTATTCTTCATTTTTGGCTTGGTTTATTAATTATATTGTAATAATGGTCCTTGCGTAGGGTGTAGTCAGCAGCTACGTGTGGCATAGCTAAGTTTCATGAGCACATGCATCTTCTGTTGTACGCAGGGCGCACCTTGCTTACGCAGGACGTAGAGCCACTGAGCTCAAACCCTATTTTTTTAGGGTTAAGACCTTATTTAAAGTCCTTATGACCCTTGAGCCCTCCCTTATCATAAGCCTACACTTACTCCTTCTATCATTTCGAAATCCTAATCCTTGAGAGCTTTTTTTGGACCTTTAGAGTGTCCTTGGTGCCTTGTGGAAGAATGAGAAGTTCATCATTGAGGATTTGTGGGCTTAGAGCTTGAAGATCCAAAACATTCATCACCTTTACAAGCTTTTGGAAGTATAAAGCTCTTGCCTTTATGATTATTTTGTTTAGATCTAGGTAAGCTTAGAGATTTGCATGCTTTTGGTCCCAAGGCTTTGGTTCTTGTGAGTAAAAGCTACTCTAGATCTTAGAATTAGGATTTTTTTTGGTGTTTATGAGGTTATTATTGCATAAAAATTAGATATTGATGGTTATATTCCACCCATGCATGAAATTTTGGTCATTTTATGAAGTGGTGAAACTAGGGTTTGGTTTTGGGCTCTCCTTAACCATGCAAATTTATAAAATCAGGATCTTTATGACTTTAGACGTCCCTCAGATTCAGATCTGTGAGTTGGAAATTTATTCTTTAGTTATTAAGAACATAAAACTCAATTTTTGTATCAGAAGGATTACGTAGGGCGTAACCCTATAGTACCTAATGCATATCGAGTTTTGTCCCGTTTTCTCTTTTGTGGGAACTTGGTACGCGGGGTGTAGTTAAGGTGTACGCATGGCATACTCCCAAAAATAGAAATAAATTATTTTGGACTTTAGGCCAAGTTGGGTGGGTTTAGCCTTAGAAGGGTAAAATTGTCTTTTACCCTTAGTGAAAGAGAATATGAAATGGAACTTGATGATGGGATAATATCCTAATTATTAATTAGGGTTGGTTTTGATATGTTCTTGTAGGAGCAGCGTGTGTGAGATTCGGTTATCTTCAGATTGAAGTGAGTCTCCTCACAAGTATTTGCGGGTCAAAGACACCAATGTTGGCCAATTGTTTTATGTTTATAGGTTGCTAGCCACATGTGTGACTCTTGCATGTGTTTGTATGTATACCGAGCTCGGCTTGATGCCAGCCAGGGTCTGATGAATGTGTTAGGCGGGGCCTACCACATATTTATAATAGATATGTATCGAGCGGAGCTCGATGTCAGGCGGAGCCCGATGTATGTATGGTGTATGGTATTTTTAGGGAAACTCACTAAGACTTGTGCTTACAGTTTATGTTATGGTTTCGGGCACCTCTGGTTCGAAGGGGAAGGGTCCGACATGATCGCACTGCATCCACCAGTGATTTGCATTTGATGTTTTAATTTGTACTCTGATAACTATTTTCTACATTATCACATTTTTATCGGTTTATGAAATGAATGATTGATGGTATGGTTGATTTAAAATAGAAAATTTTACTTAGTATTTTCGGGACGTTACACCAAATTTTTGTTCACAATTACTTATTTCATTGTTCTCACCCTTACAGATTTTACGTTATATATACTCTAATGTGTAAACTATTCGAAGTATTTTGTTATTTTTGGAAAAGAACTAAAATACATTGTTATTCTTTAAAAAAAATTCCTTACATAAACCACTATTTGTAGGTTATGTTTGACAGGAAAGTTACTGATGCTAACTCGAATCACATACTAATTTTATCTTTGCCTGTTGACTGAAAGATGGTACCCCTATACTTATAGTTAACACAAAAGGGTCATGTAACTCTCTTTGAAAAGTTATATCTTCGTTATATTTTTAAGTATAGAAGTCTATATAACATTATAAAACTTATCCAAACATGAGTTCTTTGGAAATTAAGTTCAAAAGCATGACAGTGTATGTGATAGGATTTGAAAATCAAGAACTAATCATTATAGGGATTGATATCAAAAAAATATATACAAAAGAAAAGATAAAAATATGTACGCAATCATGTCCTGTAATCATGGAGATGATAATATACAAATTTACAATGTTTAATTTACAACAATAATCAATATAATTGGTTCCTTGATTTACTTTCCATTACCCCTTCAACCGAATTGGTGGTGCTCCAACACGTAGCATCGCTCGAAATTGTTCAAATTTTGGTCAAGGTAGACTCTTTGTGGAGATGTCAACCACCTGAAGATCGGTTGGAACATATTTAGTATGAAGAAGACCAGAGGAGACCAATTCACGAACAAAGTGGTAGTCTATATCGATGTGCTTTGTCCGTTTGTGAGACATTGGATTTTGGGATAAAAAATGCACTACGGTTATCACATAGAATAGTGGGACGAACGGACGGTAAAGCATGTAATTCCCGAAGTAAGTGACTAAGCCATATAATTTTAGTAGCGGTGTTGGCAAGGACCTGATATTCAGATTCAGAATTGGATCTCGAGACGGTGGGTTGCTTCTTTGCACTCCAAGAGACAAGATTTCCGCCAAGATAAATGGAGTACCCGTAAGTGGAATGACGTGTTTCAATGCATCACGCCCAATCAACATCCGAATAACCTACAAGGTTGGCGCGTGGTGGTTTATCAAATGTTAGACCATAGGAAATTGTTCCTTTAACATAACGAAGAATCCGTTTGACAAGTCGGAAGTGTGAGGTAGTGGGTGTTTGAAGAAATTGGCTTGCCTGATTCACAACATATGAAAGATCAGGACGAGTAATGATAAGATACTGAAGAGCACCAACTAGAGAGTGATACAATGTAGGGTCATTGAATGGTGTCCCTTGAGTGTTTTCCATAATCAGTGTAATGTTACTACAAATTCCCTCGATTGGTATGTTGATTCCGGAGCATCAGCACACATGACAACCTCTCTGGATGGTCTTAACACTGAAGCTACATACAACTGTACCAATTCATTGACTATTGCAAACGGTAAAACACTGCCAATATCACATATTGGCACTTCCTCTATCACTAATCTTCCTTTACTTGACGTTTTAGTGGTTCCCCATTTAGCCAAAAACCTCTTATCAACCAGCAAACTAACCAAGGACTCTCCTGTTGATGTGTTGTTATCTGGACTTTTTTTTTCATATTTAGGCTCGACACACATAGGAGGTTCGAGCACAGGGAACTTGTGAAAACGGGTTATACATTCTTCGTCAAGGGCAAAAGGATTTTGTTGCAACCCTCTCTTCTCCTCACTTAAAAGCATCTTATGAATGATGGTTCAAATGAGGTTTATTTATATTATGTCACATTTCTTGATGATTTTTCATGTTTCATGTGGTTTTACCCTCTCAAAACTAAATCAGAATTTTACACAGTTTTAGAATCCTTTCACCTATTTGTGCATAACCAATTTGATTGCAAATTTAAGACATTCCAAAGTGATGGTGGAACAAAGTTTACAAATAGACGCGTTTAACAATTATTCATATCAAATGGCATTCATCATTGTCTCTCATGTCCACACACGCCATAACAAAATGGGCATGCCGAACGTAAACACCAACATATTACAGAAATGGGACTTGCTATGCTTTTCAATTCTCATGCACCAGCCACTTTTTGGGTTTTCGCTTTTTCTTCTGCCACATACATTATAAATCGTTTTCCTACACCGGTGACTAACAACATTTCTCCTTATGAGCTTCTCTTCAAACCAGCACCATCATATGCCAATTTTAAAGTTTTCGGTTGTCGTGTGTTCCCTTCTCTTTGTGACTATGCAAAGCACAAACTTGCTCCAAGAAGTACATTTTGTGTTTTTATTGGGTATAGCCCTAAGTACAAGGGATACCGGTGTTTGGACCTAACCACCTGATGGATCTATCTAACCCAACATGCTCAATTTGATGAAGACACATATCCTTTTAGTGGGCTCTCTCCTCATATTGATGAAACTCAACTTACCTTTTTTTAAATTTTGATGACTCTATTAGTCCACTTCAAAACTCAGCCCCTTTGCCTTCTTTAAAAAATCCCACAACTATTCCTAAAGAACCCACTGCATGTTCTGATGCAAATATCTTACCATGCTCCTTATGTGACCCACCCAACCCTATAAACCAAACCTCAACCCCACTAAACCCCTCTAACCAAACCCAATCCCCTATACCACCTATTTCAACACCTATGTTCCCGTCCACTACATCCCTCTCCCCACTAAATGCTTCCCCCTATGATTCCCACATCTCACCTCCCTTGCCCCCTCCTTCACTTTCAACACACCAAACGATTACCCGATCAAAAGTTGGTAACTTTAAACCACGACAGTTTTCCGATTTAACTTTTGTTTCCTCTAGCCCTATTCATCATGCTCTGTTCGCTGATAAGGATCCAAAGGGATATAAATCAGCCTCTAAACACTCTAAATGGGTAAATGCAATGCAAGAGGAGGTTTATGCCTTGCAAAAAAAATACATGGGTATTTGTTCCACGTCCTTCATGTGCCAACATTGTTGGTTCCAAATGGATTTATCGAACAAAGTACAAATTGGATGGAACGATTGATCGCTACAAAGCTCACTTAGTGGCTCATGGATTCACCCAAATACCCGTTTTCAATTACTCTCTTACCTTTAGTCGTGGTTAAGGCCTCTACGATCCGTGTGGTTCTTTCTCTTGCCACAATTAACAATTGGCATTTGCATCAACTTGATGTCAAAAATGCGTTTCTACACGGTAGTCTATGTGAAACCGTTTACATGGAACAATCATCGGGCTTCAAAAATCCATCCGCTCCCAATCATGTGTGTTTACTTAAAAAGGCCCTTTATGGGCTCAAACAAGCCCCTCGAGCTTGGTTTCAACGTCTTAGGTTGTTTCTTTTGAACCTTGGTTTTGTTTCAAGTAGAGCCGACACTTCATTATTTGTTTATAAACAAAACTCGGTTGTTCTCTATCTACTTGTCTATGTAGACGACATAATTCTAACCGGAAGCAGCGATACAGTTATTCAAATCTTCATCAGTCGTCTTCATCATGAGTTTGCCATCATGGATTTGGGGCCTCTAAATTATTTCTTGGGGCTAGAGGTTACTTCCACCAAAAATGGACTCTTCTTAAATCAGTCTAAATATGCATATGATATACTCTCTCGTGCAGGTCTTCTTGAATAAGCAGGGTTAGGAGATAGTTTTCCATCAACGAGGATGGTTTCTAGTAGTGGAAAGATGGAGCCAGTGACATGGCCGAAAAGTCCTTGATAGGATAGGATGGAAATTACTTGATTTTTCCATAATAGGTAGTTTGTAGAAGATTGTTTAATGGTGAGAATATGAAGAAGAGTTTGTAGAGAAACAGGGGTAGAATCGTTTGAGGAAGAAGGACCAACCATGGAGGATGAAGAAGAATTGGAAGTTTTTAGGGAAGAAGGATTGCTATATTAGGCTGATACCATGATAGGATTTGAAAATCAAGAATTAATCGTTACAAGAATTGATATCAAAAAAATATATACAAAGGAAAAGATAAAAAATATGTACGCAATTATCTCCTATAATCATGGAGATGATAATAGACAAATTTACAATATTTACTTCACAACAATAATCAATATAATTGGTTCTTTGATTTACTTTCCATTAATATGCTTCGTTACCTCCTACCCACACGAAGAATGAGTCACCCTCCAAATTATATTCAATTTTGTATAATCTTACATTTATTCGCACTTTCGTGATAAGAAAAAGCAATAATATAGTTTTAATATATTTAGAAACTTAAAAATAAAAAACATATAACTTGCTAGTGGAGTTACATTTATTAAGTTATTTTAGTGTTAATGTTCGATTTTGATTTTAATTAATGCTAAATAAGCAAATACTAAAAATATGTTAATAATAAAAAAACAATAATATAATTTTTATATATTTAGAAACTTAATAATAAAAAACATATAAGTTGCTAGTCGAATTACTCTTATTAAGTTATTTTAGTGTATATTGTTCAATTTTGATTTCAATTAATGCTAAATGAAGCAAATAAAACAAATCTATACTAATAAAAGAGTAGCTCTTTTGCTATGTGTCATCATATTAGACATTTTAAGACATGTGTTGCCACTTGTCAATTTATTAGTTTTCATTTTAAATTTATTAAACCTTCTCATTAATGTGATTCTATTTTAAATTTTAAATTTTAAAATTTAAATTATTGTTTTCATTAATTCACAAATAAAAAATATCTAATATATATTAAAAATTAATTTTATATATTTATTTGAATCAATGATTATAATTTCACATAACTAATAAAAAAATCTCTTAAATTAATAATTTATTTAAAATAACTTATTAATAATGTTGAGTGTTTACTATAAAAGTTTGATTAATTTTATAACCGTGGTTCCCACGGGTTATAAACTAGTAAAATAATAAACACAGTTATATTATTTTTGAAGGCTAACAAATATCCACTAAATTTCCTTTTAAACTACACATTTGTCCACAATGAAACTTAAATCTCAACCCTTTAAAGGAAAGCATATTTTCAAATATTTTGATAACCATGGTTCCCACGGGTTATAAACTAGTAAAATAATAAACACAGTTATATTATTTTTGAAGGCTAACAAATATCCACTAAATTTCCTTTTAAACTACACATTTGTCCACAATGAAACTTAAATCTCAGCCCTTTAAAGGAAAGCATATTTTCAAATATTTTGATACCACTAAATCAAATATTATTTGGTAATAAATATACTTATAAAACAATCAACTTAAATATTGACCTAATTTAATAAAAAATATGATAATATAAGCGAAATAATCAAATTAAAAAATGTGATTCTTTTTTACAACACTAAATAAAACTATATTATTATGATTATGGGTTGAATGGTCGATTTTGGCAACGACATACATTTAAATTGTAAAATGACGAATAAGAGTGACTTCAATATTGGTAATTATTGTTGAAACATAAAATTATGATACAAGATTTTGAATTATTTCAATAAATAATTACATATTACCATATTAATTGGAACATTTGTTTCTTAGAAAAGCCCTTACATAATTCCATTCATTTTGGATCCAGCACCGACCCATTGATTAGTGTTTATATATATATATATATATATATATATATATATATATATATATATATATATATATATATATATATATATATATATATATAAGATTTTGAATTATTTCAATAAATAATTACATATTACCATATTAATTGGAACATTTGTTTCTTAGAAAAGCCCTTACATAATTCCATTCATTTTGGATCCAGCACCGACCCATTGATTAGTGTTTATATATATATATATATATATATATATATATATATATATATATATATATATATATATATATATATATATATATATATATATATATATATATATATAATATTAGGTGTAGAACCATCAAAATTGATTTCATTTAAATTTAAAAAACGTATTTTTTTATTATTAGCTTATTACTAATGCTTTTGAGCTCATATTATTTCTGATTTCATAATTTATCCCCAACATCTATGTATTTCGAATGTATTGCTTATAATAGTTCTCTAGTAGGCTTCATAACTTTCTTTGATACCTACCATATGTATACTTGCATGACTCTCTTTGATGTGTTATGAGAAGAAATTTATTGAGTTTTTAATGAAAATTTTCAATCTTTCACAATAGTTTTCTGTAACATCCCAAAATACGACCCAAAATTTTTTCGTTTAACACTACTAAAAATCATATACTGAAAGTTATCTCATAAAACCATACGTCAACATCTCAACCAAAACAAGTATCATGATAAAAACTGTATCAAATCACATCTAAGGAAAAACTGAACAATCTCCCAGGAATAAAAATTGAAGTTGTGGTGTGTGCGATGTCATCATCCCGAGCTCTTCCCTTTGTTTGCAGAAGTACCTGAAACCAAAATTGAAAACTGTAAGCACGAAGCTTAGTGAGCTCCCCCAAACTACCATATACTATACAAACATATAAACAAGTACTGGGCCTTGCCCACTGCATCGGACCGGAGTCCGGAACTAACCAGGGCCTTGCCCTCTGCATCGGACCGAAGTCCGGAAACTGCATCGGACCGATGTCTGGAACTAATTGCATCGGACCGGAGTTCGGAACTGTCTGGGGCCTTGCCCCCTGCATCGGACCGAAGTCCGGAACTAACTGAACATATCATAACATAAACATATCAACTGGCATAAACACATATACTGCATACTGCATCGGGCCGTAGCCCGGAACACATAACACATAAATCATGTCTGAGCCACGAAGGCATCATACATACTAACTAATGCATCGGACCGAAGTCCGGAAACTGTTGCTAACTAAACGGTCCAACATTGTGGTCGTAGACCCGTTCCTACTAGAAGGAAACTCACCTCGTGATCCTGACTGCTAAAATCCTGAATGAGAAATCCCTGTCGGCTGCTCCGGCTGTTTCCCGGCTATCAAAGGAAATAAAGTACTGAATCAGAATAGAGATTCTCCTATGGGTAAAATGACCATTTTACCCCTGCTATGGCATGGGTCACATCATGGCCCAAAATCAATTCCTTCTAAGCCCAATCATGGCCCCACAATAGGCCCACTAATGGCCCAATTTGCTATATTGGGGCCAAAACCCCTTATTGGGCCTTACCCAAGCCCAATACTAAATCGTTGGTCCTTAGCAACTGAACTCTGATAGGCCATTAAAGCCCAAGGACCCTAAGCCTGAAACTCAGCCCACACCAAGGCCCAAAATACTCGAAGCCCAAACTGGCAGCGTACGCTGGGCGTACTGGCTACTGGCTTATACGTGACGCGTACCTCCTTGTACGCCTAGCGTATATCCCTGATAAGTCAAAATCTCATTAAGTGCTTAATAATCCAATCTAGAGGCTACAAATCCAGATCCTAAGCTTGTACCACGTCTTAAGCCATAAAGTTTTTTACTTGATGGCTTAGAAGTCTCATAAAGGCTCAAACTTCCATAAATAACATTCTAATTCCATGGAACTAACTAGATCTCATGCATGGTTCCATATAAGCCACAAAGACTGAAACTTTATTGCTAGGAAGATGTGTCTGAGCCTTAGGGATGGCAATCCAATCTCCAAAACCGACTTTCAAGATCAAGACTCAACCTTTGGACCTAAAAAGGTCCCAACTTCCATAACCTAGATCTAGAAGGAAAGAGGAAGAAAGTTCAGAACTTTATACTTTCCTTTGCTGACCAAGAGGGTGCTAAGTCCAGATCCTTGAGCTCTAGCCACTTCTCCAACTTCTTTTCTTCCTTCTTCACCACTTCTCTTCACAAAAACACTCACCAAGAGCTTCTTCACACACATGGGAGGATAAGAACGAGTTATGGTTTCCTTGAGGGTGGGGAGACTGATGGGAAGACAGGGAAGGAGGCTATAATGGGGTTTATATAGCCTTAAACCCCTAAAATTAGGGTTTTCATCTAACCGCGTACGCTGGGCATACCATATTGTACGTTGCGCGTACGCCCCTCCTCCCCGCGTTTCATTTAAGTATTACGCCCAGCGTACAACGGGGTACGCCCCACATACGGCTTATGGGCAGCCAAATTCTCGGCCCAAAACAAATAGGCGCAAACAAAAAAATACAACTCTATGCTAGCCCAAAATAGAACTTGAGAATTTGAATAAATTTATACCTCGGAATACGATCGTTACAAATCTCCCCCACTTGAGTCAGACTTCGTCCTTGAAGTCCGCTGCTACTGACTCTGAAAACAATTCTGGATAATGCTCGAGCATCTTCTCCTCGGATTCCCACGTCCACTATGAACCCTTCCGGTGCTGCCACTTTACCTTCACTAGCTGAACTACCTTGTTCCTCAAGGTCTTTGTCTTCCGGTCCAGGATCGCGACCGGTCTCTCAATATAATTCAGGCTTCTATTAACCTGAATGTCCTCTAAGGGTACGAACGCTGACTCGTCCACTAAACACTTCCGTAACTGGGAAACATGGAAGGTGTTGTGGATCTGGCTGAGCTCTGCCGGAAGATCCAACCGATAAGCAACACGACCCACCCGGGCCAAAACCCTAAAAGGACCGATGAAACTGGGGCCCAGCATGCCCCTCTTTCGGAATCTGATGACACCCTTCCAGGGTGATACCTTCAGGAGGACCATGTTGCCCACCTGAAACTCTAAGTCTGAACGCCTCCTGTCGGCGTAACTCTTCTGCTGACTCTACGCAGTCTGCAGTCTACTACAAACCTGTTGGATCAACTCTGTCATCTTGAGCACCACTTCGGTGCTCCCAATGACACGCTGACCGACTTCGCCCCAACAAATCGGGGTCCTGCACTTCCTCCCATAGAGCATATCGAAGGGAGGGCGGTCAATGCTGTCGTGGTAACTATTGTTATATGAAAATTCCGCTAACGGAAGATACGTATCCTAACTGCCACCGAAATCTAGGACACATGCCCGGAGCATGTCCTCAAGAGTCTGAATCATCCTCTCGCTCTGCCCATCCATCTGAGGATGGAAAGCGGTGCTGAAATGGAGACGAGTACCCATCTCGTCATGGAACCGCTTCCAGAATCTAGAGGTAAAACGGACATCTCGGTCTGACACCACTGAAATAGGCACTCCATGCCATGGCACAACCTCTCGCACATAAATATCAGCTAACTTCTCAGTCGATATGCTCTCCTGGATCGGTATAAAATGAGCACTCTTCGTCAACCGATCCACTATAACCCCAATCGAATCTACTCCACGTGCGGTCCTGGGAAGCTTAGTGATAAAATCCATAGTGATATCCTCCCATTTCCACACTGGAATGTCTAACGGCTGCATCTTGCTGTGAGGCCTCTGGTGCTCCACCTTAACCTTCCTGCAGGCCAGGCACCTCTCCACATACCAGGCAACATCCTGCTTCATGCAGGGCCACCAATAGTCGGGTCGAAGATCCCTATACATCTTCGTCGCCTCTAGATGGATGGAAAATCGAGACTTATGAGCCTTGTCCATCAACACTTGCCGTACTCCGCCCCAGTACGGTACCCATACTCTCCCGTGAAGGGTCAATAATCCTCGACTATCCTAGTAAAAAGAAGCTACTCAGCCCACAATCCTCTCACACTTCTATCTCTCCTCCTTGAGGCCCTCGGCCTGAGCCTCTTTGATCTGCTCTAATAATGGAGTCATTACCGTCATCCTCAAACATATGTCCCTGATCGGGGCCGCTGGCGCCTTGCGGCTCAGGGCGTCGGCCACTACGTTGGCCTTTCCTGGGTGATAAAGGTTCTCACAATCATAATCCTTCAACACATCTAACCATCGCCTCTGCCTCATGTTCAGATTTGGCTGATCTATGAGGTACCTCAAGCTCTTGTGATCCGTGTAAATGGTACAACGGACCCCATAGAGGTAATGTCTCCAAATCTTGAGGGCAAACACCACTGCCCCCAGCTCTAAATCATGTGTAGGATAGTTAGCCTCGTGAGGCTTGAACTGTCTAGAGGCATAAGCTATCACCCGGACTCGCTGCATCAACACTGCTCCTATACCTGTGATCGAAGCATTATAGTAGACTACAAAATCCTCTACTCCCTCTGGCAGGTAAGGATCGGTGCTTCCCACAATCTCTACCTAAGGGTCTCAAATGTTGCCTGCTGCTCAGGCCCCCAACGAAACACCACCGACTTCTTAGTCAGTTGGGTGAGCGGTACTGCTATCTTGGAGAAATCCCGAATGAACCTCCTGTATTACCCTGCCAAACCTAGGAAGCTCCGAATCTCAGATGGAGACTTCGGGACCTCCCACTACATTACCACCTCTTTCTTGGCCGGATCTACCAAAATACCCTTCTGGTTGACGAGGTGTCCAAGGAACTGCACCTCGCGCAACCAGAACTCGCATTTGAAGAACTTGGTGAGAAGTCTCTCCCTCCTCAAAATCTCTAGTACCTCTCTCAAGTGCTCCTCATGCTGCTCCTGAGTCTTGGAATAAACCAAGATGTCGTTAATAAATAATATCACCGACCGATCCAACAACGGCCTACAAACGCGGTTCATGATATCCATGAACGCAGATGGAGCGTTGGTGAGCCCAAACGGCATCACCACGAACTCATAATGACCATACCGGGTCCTAAAAGCAGTCTTCTGCACATCCTCACCTCTGACTCGCATCTGATGATACCTGGAGCGTAGATCGATCTTGTAAAACTAAGACGCTCCCTGGAGCTGATCAAACAAATCATCTATCCTCGGGAGTGGGTAACGGTTCTTCACCGTTACCTTATTCAACTCCCGGTAATCTATGCACATATGGTGCGACTCGTCCTTCTTCTTCACATACAAAATCGGTGCTTCCCAGGGCGAACTACTCGGCCTGATAAAACTCTTGTCTAGCAGCTCTTGCAGCTGCATAGACAACTCCTGCATCTCTGGGGGAGCCAACCGATACGGTGCCTTGGCTATCGGAGCCGCACCAGGGATCATGTCAATCCTGAACTCGACCTGTCTCTCGGGAGGTATTCTAGGAAAATGCTCTGGAAATACATTCGGGTAGTCTCGCACTACCGGAACATCATCGATTGTCGACTTACCCTTCACCCGGGCATCTAAAACATAGGCAATATAATCGGCGCAACCCTGCTGGAAATAGCGCCTCGCTCTCGCTGCTGGACACAGAACTGGTCCGCGTTGTGGCTTCTCGCCCTGAATCACTAACTCTCCCCCACTGGGAATGCGAACCCTCACCAACTGTAGCTCATAATCTATCACCGCCCCATTGGGGCTTAGCCAATCCATGCCTACTATGACCTTATTCCCTCGCAGGGAATAGGGACCAAGTCCACCGGAAACTGCTCATCGAATAACTGAAGGAAACATCCTCTGTGTACTTTCGCAACCCTGACGGTATTGTCAGCTGCTATCTCAACCTCACGAGGACAATCTAGCTCCCCTGGAGCTCTGCTAAACCTCTTGCTAAGCGCAAGATAGACGAATGATCGGGTAGCCCCCGAGTCAAACAGTACTGTGGCTGAAATGTCGTTCACTGATAACGACCCTATACAACACATATAACCATAAGAAACAATCAATAATAAATGTAGAAATAAGGGAAAAGCACATACCCGTCACCACGTCAGGAGTCGCTCGCGCCTCCTCTGTTGTCAGCTGAAAAGCCCTACTCATCACCACCAGCGGCTCAACTCGGCCCTGACGGCCATCTGTAATCCTCAAAGTAACAGGGGCAGGTGTTAACACCTTCCCCGGAGCAGCTAAACTCGGACATTGGGACTTTTTACATCCCCTCTGATTGCACTGAAAGCAGATCAGATCTGATGTCGTAATGGCGGTAGTAGTAGCTGTACAATCTCTGCTCGTATGCCCAGTCTAGCCGCACTTATAGCAGCCGACACTCCCTGCCTTGCACGCCCCATCGTGCAATCTCCCACACTTTCCACGCCGACCGTGGCTCTGCTGACTCCTGGATCTGTGATCTGAAACCTTGGGCTTTTTGCCCGAACTCCCTGTACCCGAAGCCGCCTCCGGCTTCCTCTTCCTCTCTGTCTCAAGTTCAATCTCTCTCTTGAGCCCTGACAATCATGTCATCCAGCGTTTTATAGCTGGACCGACTCACAAACTGGTAGATATCACTCCACAACATCTCGTGATAATGAGCCTTCTTCATTTCCTCATCAGCTGCGTACTGAGGAACAACAAGTGCCCTCTCCCTGAACATGGCGGTAATCTCCGCCACTGTCTCGGTAGTCTGGGTGAGGTCCTGAAACTCCCTGGCTAACTGCTGCACATCAATAACCGGTGCGAATTCAGCCCTGAACCTGGTAGTAAAGTCAGCCCAGGTCATGGCATCCAACGCTGTGTCATCTCCAATGGCATGTCTGACCTCTTCCCACCAATCCCGTGCCCTGTCCTTCATAAGACAGGACGCCAATCTGACCTTCTCTCCCTCAGGACACCTGCTCGTGCGGAAAGCGTTGGCTACATCCGCCAACCATCTAGTACTCGCTATGGGGTCCCACGCCCGGTGATAATCTGGAACTCCACATGCCCGGAACTCCCTGAACGTAAGTGTGCGCGACCCCATCATGGCCGCCACCTCGGCACGTAAAGTGCCCAATCTCTCATCCATCAGCTCTAGGATACCCTCCTTGATTGAACCGAAAATAACATGAGTTTGATCAAGTATGTTACGAGTAATCTCTGAAGAGAGAAAGTCCCTGGTCTACTCATCTAGATGCTCAGCTCTCGAGCCTGATCCTGATCCCTCTCCAGCACCTGAAATGCCGTTTGCTGGTCTAGGGCGCAAAACCACCATTCTGAAAAACACATTACGATAAACGTCAGAAACACTGATATATCTCGAGGGATCACTACTACTACTGGCCTTCCGGTCTCATCTCAGCCTTCCTCGATTCAAGTACGGATCCTCTGCTTCCAGTAGTATGGGCCCCCACTACCTTCCACATCTATCCGTACTTTCCTCAAGAACTGCCTCGACTCCACCAAGCCACTACTACTGCTCCTGATCTCTACTACTCTCATCCTAGGATTGCCCTAGGGAAATATCTGACTCAACCCAACCAGTTTTTAGCTGCTGAAGGCCTCCTTGTAATTCCAATTAGCCATTACCTGAATACCATTACATGTGACGAGGATCAGATAATCCTTCGAGTAAAAGACTCGTCCCTACAACGGTTGGACTCAAACAAGAGCTACGCTGCAGGGCCAAATCCAACACTCTGAGATTATTCAACCTGATCACATGAGATGTGACGTATTCACCTAATGGCTAACTCGCATCACTCAGAGTCCCACAAAGCACAAAGCAAGCAGCATTCAGACACAGGAAGCTACTTTAGCAATTCTATCCTCGTAACGAGAAATTGTACTAGCATACGATGCTAAGCTCATACTACCAGGCATAACCTAAACAGGCTATCCTACTGATGTCTACTCAATACTAGCATGCAATTCTCAGAAAGCTGGAACACATATAGCAGGCGTATAAGGCATCCTCCTAGATCCTCAGTCCTATACTAGCATGTTGTTCTACTGAAACTGAAATAGATAATTATAATATAAACTTGTATGGGTAATTTGGGTGTACTTACTTGAGCTCGGCTGATCGCATGCACCACACCCTTTTCTTGTTTTCAAAATTCTTTCATTTCTAAGTTCTTTTTCAAAATCCTTTTTTGAAAATGTTTTTCTTTTGAAATTCTTTTACCGTGTCCTTAGTTTGAGTTCAGACACACCCGGAAGTGTATCTGAATCGCTCAAACCAAGGCTCTGATAGCAACTTGTAACATCCCAAAATACGACCCAAAATTTTTTCGTTTAACACTACTAAAAATCATATACTTAAAGTTATCTCATAAAACCATACGTCAACATCTCAACCAAAACAAGTATCATGATAAAAACTGTATCAAACTGTATCAAATCACATATAAGGAAAAACTGAACAATCTCCCAGGAATAAAAACTGAAGCTGTGGTTTGTGCGATGCCATTATCCCGAGGTCTTCCCTTTGTTTGCGGAAGTACCTGAAACCAAAACTGAAAACCGTAAGCAAGAAGCTTAGTGAGCTCCCCCAAACTACCACATACCATACAAACATATAAACAACTACTGGGCCTTGCCCACTGCATCGGACCGAAGTCCGGAAACTGCATCAGACTAAAGTTCGCAACTAATCAGGGCCTTGCCCTCCACATCGGACCGAAGTCCAGAAACTACATCGGACCGATGTCCGGAACTAACTGCATCGGACCGGAGTCCGGAACTGTCTGGGGTCTTGCCCCCTGCATCGGACCGAAGTCCGGAACTAACTGAACATAGCATAAAATAAACATATCAACTAGCATAAACACATATACTGCATACTGCATCGGGCCGCCCGGAACACATAACACATAAATCATGTCTGAGCTACGAAGGCATCATACATACTACCTAGTGCATCGGACCGAAGTCCGGAAACTGCTGCTAACTAAACGGGCCGGCATTGTGGCCGTAGACCCGTTCCTACTAGAAGGAAACTCACCTCGTGATCCTGACTGCTGAAATCCTGAATGAGAAATCCCTGTCTACTGCTCCGGCTGCTTCTCGGCTATCAAAGGAAATAAAGTATTGAATCAGAATAGAGATTCTCCTATGGGTAAAATAACCATTTTACCCCTGCTATGGCATGGGTCACATCATGGCCCAACACCCTCAATTCCTTCTAAGTCCAATCATGGCCCCACAATAGGCCCACTAATGGCCCAATTTGCTATATTGGGCCCAAAACCCCTTATTGGGCCTTACCCAAGCGCAATACTAAATCGTTGGTCCTTAGCAACTGAACTCTGATGGGCCATTAAGGCCCAAGGACCCTAAGCCTGAAACTCAGCCCACACCGAGGCCCAAAATACTCGAAGCCCAAACTGGCAGCATACGCGGGGCGTCAGCAAGGTACACTAAGCGTACTGGCTGCTGGCTTGTACGTGATGTGTACCTCCTTGTACGCCCAACGTATATCCCTGATAAGTCAAAATCTCATTAAGTGCTTAATAATCCAATCTAGAGGCTACAAATCCAGATCCTAAGCTTGTACCACGTCTTAAGCCATAAAGTTGCTTACTTGATGGCTTACAAGTCTCATAAAGGCTCAAACTTCCATAAATAACATTCTACTTCCATGGAGCTAACTAGATCTCATGCATGGTTCCATATAAGCCATAAAGACTGAAACTTTATTGCTAGGAAGGTGTTTCTGAGCCTTAGGGATGGCAATCCAAGCTCCAAAACCGACTTTCAAGATCAAGACTCAACCTTTGGACCTAAAAAGGTCCCAACTTCCATAACCTAGATCTAGAAGGATAGAGGAAGAAAGTTCAGAACTTTATACCTTCCTTTGCTGACCAAGAGGGTGTTAAGTCCAAATCCCTGAGCTCAAGCCTCTTCTCCAACTTCTTCTCTTCCTTCTTCACCACTTCTCTTCACAAAAACACTCACCAAGAGCTTCTTCACACACAAGGGAGGATAAGAACGAGTTAGGGTTTCCTTGAGGGTGGGGAGACTGATGGGAAGACAGGGAAGGATGATATAATGGGGTTTATATAGCCTTAAACCCCTAAAATTAGGGTTTTCATCTGACCGCATATGCTAGGCGTACCATATGGTACGTTGCGCGTACGCCCCTCCTCCCCGCGTTTCATTTAAGTATTACGCCGAGCGTACAACGGGGTATGCCCCGCGTACGACTTATGGGCAGCCAAATTCTCGGCCCAAAACTAATAGGCCCAAACCAAAAATACAACCCTATGCTAGCCCAAAATAGAATTTGAGAATTTAAATAAATTTATACCTCGGAATATGATCGTTACATTTTCTATATTAAAATTGAATATAAAGGTTTATAGGTAGTTGATAATGTATTCTTATACATGGTTTGTGGTGCAAAATTAAATATTTTAAACTCCATAAAAATATGTACAAAGCCTATAATCTAGTCTAATATAGGATATAAGAAAGATCGTAGAGAGATTTCATTGCATTTTGCTAAAACTATGTAGTTTTTGATGGTTCTATACCTAATATTAGGTACATAATAGCCACATATTCCCTATCACACACACACACACACACACACACACACATATATATATATATATATATATATATGTGGAAGGATCATTTAAACGTTATAGTTTCCCGAGAACCCGAGAACTAAAACTAGAATGTTAGATCAAAATTTTAAATAGCTTGGATTGATCATGGCATAATTGTAATTATCACTTATTTTAATGGCATCAAATACATTTTATAAATAATGATAGGGGCATATCGAGAATTAAAAATATTATTTCCCAACAATTAATAATTAGCTTAGTTAATATGCAAAACACACATAATATTTCTCTCTCTCTCTCTCTCTCTATATATATATATATATATATATATATATATATATATATATATATATATATATATATATATATATATATATATATATATCATACATACTTATAAAGCTAGCATTTTTTCTTGAATCTCATGCATTGAAACCCCCATTTTTAACTTCCTCAAACCACATTCATTTGAAACTCCCTTTTTTAACTAATGCAACTCAAAAGTTTTCTTAATAATGATTTAACACTCAAAAGTTTTATAACTTATATTATGTTTAATTAGCATTTAGTGAAAAGTTTACTATAAAAAGCCCAATCTTATGTGTCTTTTGTGTTATATAAAATCTTAAATGTAAAAAGGATTTGAAGATATTGTCATTCAAAAGTTTTCATATAGTTGAAGCATTCATGATCCAAATATGATGATTTAAAGAAATGGGTTATGTTGCATCGATGGTAATTGTAATATGATTTTTGCTTTCAACCAAAACAAATAAAGTTTTTCTATTCTTTCTTTATATTCAGTTTCTCATTTAATCTTTATATGTCATTTGTGTGTATTACTCAATCTTGAATGTGACTCCCCAAACATCAATGTTTTGCTTGGAATATCTTTCCAATTCTTCTTTTTCAAGAAAAATATTATGATTGCAGGTTAGTGAAAAGTTGTCATCAAGTTTATATGGTTGAATGGTGTTAAATGAAGAAAGAAGATTCATAAAATAGATATAGGTTTTTTTGTTTAAGCAAAGCAGACGAATGTTATTTTTTTCTTTTGATTTAAATGTTTGCTTATGTAACATCTTTATTTATCTATTCAACCGCCCAATGCTCTTATTTATTTGATTGTAGTTTTTCTATTATGATTATGTTTATTTTCTATTATTTTTTTATCGGGTTATCCTACACAACATATTTAAAAGACAATATTTAAAAGAGAACATAATTTTGAATATTTGATATGTAATTATGATAAAATTATCATGATATGTTCTTCATATGAAAGTAATTTATCCATATTACTATGACAAGAATTAGATATGACATTTACGAATATATATATATATATATATATATATATATATATATATATATATATACACATGTTATATGTGATTTGTTTAACATGTATATGTACCTATTTTTGTTATAAATTTATAATTAAATATCTTTGTGTTTAATAATTAAGGTGATTAAAATGATGCATCAAAACCATATAATAATAATAATAATAATAATAATAATAATAATAATAATAATAATAAATATACATTTCCAAGTACCCCATTCATTTGAAACTCAGGCTACAACTCAAGAGCTTTCTAATTTATGTATATTTATTAGTTACAATTCAAGAGTTTTGAACTTATGATTATTAATTAGTAATCACTAATAACTTTTATTTTTTTTATTTTTTATAAGGTTGTAAAGTTTTTCTCATTAAAAATATTAATGTAGTTGAAGAGATTTGTGATTTAAATACGAAGAGTTAATATAAATGTTATAATAGATGTTTTAGTGTTTTTATGTTATTAAAAGTTATAGTGTTTGTTTTTCATATTTTTTATTATTCGTTGTGTATATATCTTTTTTAATACAAATGTTATAATAGATGTTTTTCTATTTTTATGTTACTAAAAGTTGCAGTTCATATTTTTGTTCATACGGTTTTTTTACCCGTTATATTATCATTCATTTGATATATAATTTACACAATTTTAAACGGTTTATAAAATTATCAAATAATTGTATATATCATAATGACTTAAAAATAAAACTATAATGTTTAAAAAAACTAATATGTTAACTATATGTTTGCTTTACTAGTAACATTTTATTTAAAAGTAGAAATATTAAATAAGAATTTGGTAAAAGCTATTATTTTAACTATATAATTTTATTCTCATGCAACGCGCAAGGATTCGCCTAGTGTGTGTGTGTGTGTATATATATATATATATATATATATATTCATCATCAGATCTCTCTCTCTCTCTCTCGCTCTCACTCTCTCGTCCTCTTGTATCTGATGATTGCGATCACATACCAAACCTCAGTGTCCGCTGTCGATTGAAGATCTGAATGGAGAAGTTTATCTCCATTCGATTGACGAAAATAAAAGTCTCACCAGATCTAGATTATAGACAATCATGTTTACGATCTCAATTTCAAATCGATGTGGAAAACCAACACCTCAACTATCATCGTTGGCCTATAATCGATCATTGCAACGCCTTCATCTACTATACGATTTAGAGTCATGAATTTGTCAATCTTCAAAACTAATGTGGAAAACTAGACCAGAGTGCCTAGTGAAGGTTGTTTTTTGTTGCTTTCTATTCGATCTGAAAAGCTAAAGGTTTGCTTCGATTATTTTGAAATTCAAATAGTTATATTATATTCTATTTGTGATATACTTTGTTCAGACCTGGTCCAAAGCCTTAAAGAAACTTGGAAAGGATTTGGCATGTGATGAGCAAAAGGTGTTCGATCAAATGCTTAAGAGAACAACTTCACATGTTCAATTGTTCATTGACATTTACTAGTAAAAGAATTAGCACATTCATTCCATTAACTTCTTTTTACTTGTCTTGAAATTTGCTCCTATAAAATTATATAAGTACGTTCAAACTAGTTAATTTATAGATGCTTATATTTTGCGTATTTAAAGCCATTTCTTCAAAAAGAATACAAAACACTAAAATTTCTTTTGTGCAAATATTTATTGAACATCTGGATCATAATAGGTGGAAGCAGAAAATCATTATAGGAATTAGATATGGTTACTAATTGATCAGATAAACATGTGTCAGAAAAATATTCTGGTTTTGGAAGGTAAAACAATCATGTTGCTTCTTGTTATTTTTTCCATTATGAAATCATGGTTGTTTTTGTTTCTTTCATCAGGAAGAGATTGTTAAATCTTTAATTTTCAGAGTACATCAGGAAGCAAAGCAAATGAGGATCTTGCTATAGCTACAGGTGTTGTGACGGTCTGTCAACATTCATTGTTTTGTTGGTAATCAAGAATTGTTTTTCACTATATTTTATTAAAGAGTTCACTGATATGTGTTATTTTTCATCTAAATTTTTATAGTGAAGATATCCTACAATCAATGAAGACTTCCAATCCAATGACCTGTGAATTACTCCGATATGTTCAAAGGTTGAGAGTGAGAGAATGTAATGTTCAATAATTGAAGATTTTTAAGGTATGTTAGTTTCTTTAATTTTGATCTGAATTCTTCTTTGATTGTGACAGATACAACATATTCATGTTTAATTTTCTTAATCTGAAGATTTTCTTTGATTGAAATTTCTTTGATTTGGTGAATTTGTCACAAAACAGTTAATCACTTTTTTAGCTTAAACTACTCTACTTTATTGGTAATCTCAACCAAGAAATCTGAAAAAGCTGAATAGTTTATATAATGGTTTATGGAAGTTAGGTGGTTTTAGTAACCACATCATTATTTTACAGTATTTAGTTTATTCAAGTCTTTTTTAGGCACTTGAGAACAAACACTAGAAACTAATTATTGAGATAATATAAGGGTATATAAGTAATTTTATTTCTGTTTTTTTGCCAGATTAAATTAGGCCCCCCTGAGTGGAAAGAACGGTATTATGAATAAAAGTTTTCAACGAAAACTATTAAGGAGATGGATGAAATAAGGAGAGATGTTGTAAGTCTCTAAAATTATTAAAAACTATGCCAATTATTTACCATTTTATGATGTAAAATCATCATAGACATCATATAAAATCTTTGTTATATTGTTACCTTTTTATTTAAAATTATTTGATGCAATTCTTTATAGGTTCTAAAATATACATAAAGCCTATTGGGTGATGCACTATTAATATGAATGTGTTGGTTCATGATGGTGGTAATTTTTCCCCTTTAAGATGTTTATTATTGTTTTTTTGCTTTTCAATCGGACATATTTACATTGTATAACTTTTTGTTATGTTTTTTTTCATTTTTTATTTCCAACTTTTTTTTAGGTTTTATATTTACCATTATGCATCTTTTGCTTCAAATCTCAAGGATCTTAATAAGTTAAATATAATCTTTAAGCTAGGTTCGCCTCTTAAACCGTTTAATCAGCTACTATGAGGTTTTCTTACTGCAAGGTTAATTCCGTCCTTTTATCTTTTAGCTTTTCCATTTTTTTCAAGATTATTTTATATTTTGTATTTTCTAACTTTGTTTAATGTTTTCTTTTTACCTTGAAAATATTTGTAGTGCACATGCACTTTTAAAACAATATAGAAAATTAGTGACAGATCCAAACTCGCAAATTGTTGATTTTTATACAATAGATATGAAAAAATGAGCATTTTTGTACTTATAAATAGGTTTGAAGTTTATTAAACTTAAATTTCATGATTCTTTTTTTGTTCATTAGATTTTGAATTAGACAAGAATGGCAAGCGGTTTGTATGGCAGGTTTGTCATGTCAATATTTTTAATATGGTCATGAAAATAATGCTATTACTCTAGTAATCTATTTTTTCTAATTAAAACAAAATACAACTTGCAACCTTTCTGATTGTTTTATTTTTTTACTAAAAAAAAGTTTGGAAATTTGTTAAAAATTAGGAATTAATGGGGAAAAAAGTTTTCTTTCATTGGCCTTTTGTATTATTGTATTAAGTTCTTTCTGAATTAAGTCATAAAGACACACACATATCTATCTTATAAAATTAAGTCTAGTTCTCATTAAGTTAATTAAGTAAAAAATAAAATAAAAAATACTCATATATAACTTATCAAATACACTTATTACATGTGATTCACATATGAATCACATATAAATCACAAGTGAAGCACATATGAATTACATGTGATTCACATGTAAATCACAAACTAATCACATATGAATTACATGTGATTCACATGTAATTTACATATGAATTACATGTGATTCACATGTAAATCGCATTTAATTCATAGATGATTTAGTTGTGATTATGTAAATCACAAGTGAATCACATATGAATTACGTGTGATTCTCATGTAAATCACAAGTGAATCACATACGGATTACATGTGATTCACATGTAAATAGTATGTAATTCACTTATGAATTACATGTGATATACATGTAATTATTGTTGGATTAGTGTCTAAGTCCATAACTATTTTGGTATGTACTTGACCCGATGGTGCATGGTCCTTTTGGGTTGCCTTCACCAAAGCAACTTGATAGGATAAATTATGGAGAGAAAGGATTAAATATGATTTATTAATATATTATGAGAATAATATATTAAAGGAGAAATCATATTGTTTAATTAATATTAGTCAAGAATTAATAAGAATTAAGTTTGTGGCTAAAAGACATTAATTAAACTTAAGGGACTAGAACTGTCAATTGTATGATAGTTGAATATTGAGCTAATGGACTCCATATTAAAGGAGTGGACGAATTCTATGGGGAAACCCATTAGAAATCGTCCAAAGGCCTTTAAGGAAGGAGCCCATGGGTTGCTTAGGGCTTAAGCATCCAAATTAGGGTTTCCTTGTTAGATAACCCTAATAGCCTCACTATTTAAGGAACCCTTATGCCCAAAAACGTGCACACATTTTGGGCAGCCTCCTTCTCTTCTCTTCTTCATCCTCTTGCTCTTGGTGTTTGTGAGCCATTAGAGGAGTGACATTTGTGACTCTAAGCTTTATAAAGTCATTACAAGGAGGATTTGAGATTCTTATTGCTACAGAACAATCAAGGTATGATCTAAACCCTAATTTATATGTTATATTGATTATCATATACTAGATCTAGGGTTTATAGTCTTGGATGAATTGCATGTACAATAGAGAAACCTAGATCCAAGCATTAGGGTTTGTATGAGCACATAGGATGTTCTTATGGCTAAAACCCATCAGTGGTATCAGAGACTTGATTGGTTTCTATTGTATTGATGCATATTTGATCGAAATCAGCACTGAAAATCGAAATTTTTGGGTTCTGAGTGTTCGACTCGCCGAGTCACTTGGTGCACTCGCCGAGTCAGGTGTACTCGACGAGTCGAAACGTCTGACAGCTAATTTTCGCGATTTTCTTCCTGTTTTGGGTTTGGATAATTACCATAAACATGTTTTTGTTATAAAATCTGAATTTTATCAATATTTGGTGATTATCCTTACCTAAATAGAAGATAATTGTCAAAATTTAGATAATCTTTTGTTTTATTAGATAAAATTTGATTATTTGTAATTTATATTTGAATTATCTTGTATGAAAAGTTTCAATTTTCCCCTTTAGGTTTTATAGTTTAAATTTGAACTTAAAAGTTTTTTTTGAAATTTAAATAGTTGAAACCCTAATGTTTTGAAAAGGTTTCATAACTTGCCCTCAAGTTTTGGAATTTAAATTTTGATTAAAAGTTTAATTTTGATGTATATTTAAATTCTAAACCCTAATGTTTTGAAATGTTTCAAAACTTGCCCTCAAGTTTTGGAATTTAAAAGTTGATTAAAAGTTTAATTTAGGAATGTTAAATTCTAAAACCCTAGTATTGTTTTGAAAAGTTCAAATCACACCCTTATGGTTTTATTAATTAATTAAGGTGTGTAATTAAAAGAGGTTTAATAAATCCATAAAGTTTTGGTTTACAATTTAATTGAATTAAAACTATAATTGTTAAATTTAACCACCTAGTATTTTAAAAGTGTAAAATACACCCTATACTATATATAACATTAAAAGTCTAACATTATATATATGTATGAGTAAAATTCAGTCTTACCGTTAGTAGGCCTCATTCACGAAGCTAGTCTATAAGGGGTGTTTAAGGAAATTGCCTATAAAATGGCGATTGAATGGGTATCCACTCTTACCCACCGCACTGTTGACTAGTGGAGGGTCGTTAGCCGAACGGGTAGGATAGGACAAAACCTTCCATTATAAGTATAATGAAGTATAAAAGTAACTAAATGTTTTCACAAAATTCCCAATCTTAGTTGCTTTAGGCAAAAGTGAATTGATGCAATTTCATGAAATTACACTTTGTGCTCTTGCGAAGAAGTTAGTGGAGCGTGTGTGGTTTACCGGCACACTAAATGGTTCTAAGCAAAGGTAGCAAAGGGTGAGTCAATGTTTGTCATAGTTTGGTGGAGCGTGTGTGGTTTACCGGCACATCGAATAGGTGACTGTAAGATGTGGGGGCACCATGTAAATTTGTATGGTTATTCACACCCGCTTTGTGATCCTCGACATCCCAGTCACAAACTAGAGGGGCATATCGAGATTAAACATGCCGTTGAAATGTTCAATGAATCTAAAAGGATCTAGGAGTTTTCATAGATTTAAAACTTCAATTTCTTTTTCGTTTTTCATGGTGTAAATTAGTGAATCGTCATTCACTTACCTTCAAATATTCTGCAACTAGATTACGACATCCCTTTTCTAGGTTGTAGCGTATTGTGTTGGGTCCTAGCCTTAATATCTCATTTGGGTGATTTATTAAGGACTCAATCAATCAACTAACTTGAATTCGTTTTCTCCCGTTTTGTAGATGTCAAAGTTCGACAACTATGGTCTTCCCAAATCCCGTGGAACAAGCATTCCACACGAAGATGATATTACACGATTCAATCGAGGAACAAGAAATCATGCTTCACTTCCTCCTCCTCCTCAAACTATTCTCCTTAACCCACAAGATCGAAGAATTGAAAGGTTCAATGTCACTAAAGCCCTATTGGAAATGAAACATGAAGATGGTAAACCCGTGTGTGCCCACATTCTAGGAATGAAATCACACCTCGATAGGTTGATAATGTTGGGTGCGTCATTCCCTGATAAGTTGGCTGTGAACTGGGTTCTGCAGTCACTTCCCTAATCATATAATGAGTTCAAGAGAAAGTATTATATGATGGATCATGACGATAACCTCATTGACCGAACTTACATGCTTATTGCTGCTGAATCAAAAATGATTTGGCAAAGCAATGGAGCATATTTATTGGGAAACTCAACCAACCATGCTTCCGAGGATGTTCTAAGAGAACCGACCTGCGTTTGCTGCCAAGAGAAAGGGCGTTGGATACAAGTCTGCCCTAAGAGCTTGAAAATTCCAGAAGATGGGAGAGTCAAAGAGTATGGTTGTGCTTCAGGTAAAATCCACTATCTAAATCCATTGAGTTCCTATTCATTGGTTCTTAATACATAATGTGATAAGATTGCATTTGAATGTTTTGCAGGATCAGTGAAAAGAGAGGAAGCTTAATGAAAAAGCAAGATGAGTCTAATCATGAAGAAATGGATCTCGATCGCATGGATTTGAAGATTAGATTTTGAGCTTAGAAAGTTATGATAGAATTGTTAGGAATATTTGAATACATAGTTTTTCAGTTGATTTTGCATTGTAAGGACAAATTTTTTCTGCTGCTTTTATAAATAAAATAAATTTTTGTTTGACTCATTTATTTATTTATTTATTTCCTTGCAATGAAATCATTAAGAAAATTGATGTTTGCATATTTCTAAAACGAATGGATAAGATTCTTAATTATGTTAATAGTGGAAATGTCAAGAATTTACCAAATAGGGAGAGTTTCTCATCGCCCAAGTTTCAATTGGACAGAAACTTGGAATCATGCAACTTGGTTGCACGATGAATGAGAAATTTCATATTTGGAAATTAGACTATTTCATTGACAAAGTGTCAAGTGAAGGACCAGGAGATCGAGTACACAAAGTTGTGTGTTGATCAAGTCCACCACAAGGTTAACAAAGATATTTGTCATGATTTACTAAAGGATTAGTAAATATGATTAAGTGTAATTCTAAATTGATTGTAAAGGCTTAAATCAATTGCAGAACAAATAAGAAGAATCAAGTAGGCAGAAAGATAAAAGTTTCTCTATTCTAAGAAGAAGGGAGAGTACATTTTATGCTTTATGATATGTCTTAGTGATTAAGAACCATATCTCAATTGATCCTCTAAGTATATCTTAGTAGAATTGTATGTCTAAGAAGAGGAATTAAGAATTGAAGAAATGGTTAAATCAAGAAGACAATCATACTTCATTCCAAAACAAGTCTTAGAGTTAAGATTGTGATATTAAGTGATAAGTCTTAAGAAGGTTAATAACATTCATCAAATGTAGAATTTTGAAAAAGGCTTTCCTATTCTCGCACATTTGAAATTGGAAAGTTGTGATGTCTTGAATAAGACAAAGACCAACTAGGACCAATTTTATGAAACGTTTTGTCTTGATAAAGGCTACACTAACTCTTGAATATTTGTTTGTCAAGAAATGTTTATTGACAAGAGAATCTTATATGTCAAGGAGTCAGTGGGAGTCTTAATGGTCTTGAAAGGTTTCAAGACCAAATAAAGAATAAACCTTATCGATCATCACTAGCACACGAGTTAAGGTTTACAACCTATCGTGTTGACATTATCTTGTTTCCGTGCCGTTCCAGTTGAGTTAATTATGCATGTGAGTACTATGAGTTCTCATTTGAATGCATAAAAGGCAAGGACCTTGATCAATGAAAAGTACATTGATAGGAAAGGGTGTGTTGCTTAACTGCTTGGAAGACATGGTGGGCAGCCGTGTTACCACAAGGCAAGAAATCAAGATTAAGAGTTCAGTCCATATGAGTTTGAATTTGTCATAAACTTTGGTTTTAACAAATTCACATGGATAAGAAAACATACACCATTAAAATCTAAGTGTCATAAGATTCCCTCCTTCATGGAAATGACTGTGAGGAAATGCTTTCACTAAGAGAGATTTTAAGAAGATTGTGATTGTGAAAATTGGATTCTCGAATTCGATTATGGTTACGGTATCCCTTTCCATGATTCGAATTGTGAGATTTGGCAATTAGTCTGAATTGTTTAGACACACATATGAGCTATCTAAGACAAAGGTGTATAAGTTAAAGAAGCCTTGATAAAAGATTATCAAAGCATTAGGTATTAGAAACATGAACTTAAGAAATTCAATAAGTATTGTTTTTCTAGAAGTTAAGTTGGTTTTTAAATACATGTCAAAGCTAGTGGGAGCATAAGTGTTATGTTCATAATAATCATCGTGATAGTGGGAGCATAAATGTTATGATTGTATGATTATTAAGGCAAGTATTGCAAGTTAGCAGTATTAATTATAGAAAACAAGAGTTATACTTTGCATAGTCGCAACGGTTGAATAGCTGTTTTGCTATAATTAAGGGAGAGAATATTATGCTTCATTTCAAATCTAAAGGCTTAGATTGTGGAATGTTAATAAATTTAGTCAAGGATACATAGTGCGTTCTTAAATTTCGATTATGATTACGACATTCCTCTTCATAATTCGAATTGTGAGAACGTAGCACGTAAAATATTATGGCAGAAGATTGATAAAGTATCAAAGCTTTATGTAAGACATTATGCATTGTGTCCCATACGCTTCGGGAATAGGATTGATTGCAAATGCTATAATATTTGACCATTCTAAAATTTTCCAAATGTCTAGCGCATTTAGAGGGAAAAGGACAAGAATCGGTTTGACTAAGATAATTAAAACAACTATTAAAGGACAATCCAAAGTTCGCCGAGGATTGGTCGCTTGTGAGTAGTTGGAAGTATAGTATTGGATGGACCATATCGACGTTATTATGAATAGAAAAGATTTTATTGAAAATGAGTTGTCATATGGTAAGTATGGAAAGGTTTCCATATTGGGAGTTGGATATTGAGAATCAATGTCTAGATTAGAAACTTTTATGCAAATGGATGTTCAAAAGAATGTACTTTGAGTGAGAGACATCACATCTATGGAATTGTATTGTAACAATAGAGGACTTTGTAATTTCATTGACGATAGTCATTGTGACTTTTGTGCTATGACATTACGAAAGGATCATTGCATAAAATGTTAGAATCTAGCATATTCTATAAGTAGTAAGAATTTGATGTTCTTTCACTTATGAAAAAGGATTAGGAGTTGTGAAATGAGTATGATTGTAATTGTGTTCAATTGATCTATTTCACAAAGTAAGAACCGTAGGTAAAACATTGTGTGCATGCCAAGAGCATGGGATAAGTGTAGTAATAATTCAAGTAAGAAGTTGATTACCCGAAACGACAAATAATGAGTAATCGATATGGTGATAAATAAAAGGTATTTTATTTATACTTAAAGGCTTGAGGCCATATGGGATTAGTATTATTCATGTGTTTCACTTTGCATGTTTTGACTTCCTGAATAATTTAATTCGTTAAGAACAGTCAAATTATTCAAACGGGCCACAGTCGTTCATATGTTGGAAGTAGATATGAATGAAGATTGTCATGAATTGGTGTGTGGATTGTCTAAAGAGAATTAGACATAAGCAAATGTTTACTACAACGCTCATGAGTGCTTATGAATATGATTTGAGCATTAGATTAAACCCACGCTCACTTGGATCACTTCATGGATTGTATCACGAGTGATTGGTGAGACGATAACATCTTATATTCTTGAAACCGAGATGTGTGAGTTGTATCTTGCGAGTCGGTTGCACATTGATAATATGTAAACGCACCAGTAACTTGGTGTTATAAAACATATTTTTGTGTGTGATTTGGTGAGTGAGTGCAAGCGAGCATTGAGTCAAAGTTTATCCGTTCCTTTTATCCAAAGTAGGATAAAAGTGATATATGTGGGCCCCTCGATGATTTAGTGATGGCACCTCAGCGCTTGGCCAAGCCGGGACTAATTTGATGTGTTCCAATTGTAGTCTGTTGTCAGTCGTCATAAATCTGAATTCGAGAACCATCACATAGACAGATAGAATGATTTAGATCCATGTCTCAGTCTATACGATATCTAGAATGGAGGAATATATGATCTCTTATCTTAAGGACACGCGTATATGATAAGATCAGAGTTGACAGTGGCTTTAGAAAGCTACGATTGCAGATCAGGATCTGAAGTCATACGCAGAATAGTTATTAGACTTATCCAAGTGGGAGACTGTTGGATTAGTGTCTAAGTCCATAACTATTTTGGTATGTACTTGACCCGATGGTGCATGGTCCTTTTGGGTTGCCTTCACCAAAGCAACTTGATAGGATGAATTATGGAGAGAAAGGATTAAATATGATTTATTAATATATTATGAGAATAATATATTAAAGGAAAAATCATATTGTTTAATTAATATTAGTCAAGAATTAATAAGAATTAAGTTTGTGGCTAAAAGACATTAATTAAACTTAAGGGACTAGAACTGTCAATTGTATGATAGTTGAATATTGAGCTAATGGACTCCATATTAAAGGAGTGGATGAATTCTATGGGGAAACCAATTAGAAATCGTCCAAAGGCCTTTAAGGAAGGAGCCCATGGGTTGCTTATGGCTTAAGCATCCAAATTAGGGTTTCCTTGTTAGATAACCCTAATAGCCTCACTATTTAAGGAACCCTTATGCCCAAAAACGTGGACAAGACTTCTTCTAGGGTTTCCACACGTTTTGGGCAGCCTCCTTCTCTTCTCTTCTTCATCCTCTTGCTCTTGGTGTTTGTTAGCCGTTAGAGGAGTGACATTTGTGACTCTAAGCTTTCTAAAGTCATTACAAGGATGATTTGAGATTGTTATTGCTACATAACAATCAAGGTATGATTTAAACCCTAATTTATATGTTATATTGATTATCATAACTAGATCTAGGGTTTATAGTCTTGGATGAATTGCATGTACAATAGAGAAACCTAAATCCAAGCATTAGGGTTTGTATGAGAACATAGGATGTTCTTATGGCTAAAACCCATCAATTATATAATTCACATATGATTCACTTGTGATTCACATGTAAATCACATATGAATTACATGTGATTCAAATGTAAATAACATATAATTCACATATGAATTACATGTGATTTACATGTAATTCACATATGAATTACATGTGATTCACAAGTGAATCACATATGAATTATATGTGATTCAAATGTAAATCACATGTAATTCGCATAATAATCACATGTAAATCACAAATGAATCACATATCAATTACAACTGATTCACATGTAAATCACAAGTAAATAACATATGAATTATATGTGACTCACATGTAAGTAACAAGTGAATCACATACGAATTACATCTATATGCACACATGCATTCTGTGTGAGTGTTCTTCGTTAATTATTTTTTAAAATTTTCTTGTGAATTTCATATTTGAATCTTAAAAGATACAATCACATGTGAATATCACATTATATAATCATATGTGAATCTTACATGATATAATCTCATGTGCATTTTTGTAAGTGTTCTTGCATTAATAAATTTTTTTAATTTCTTGCAGATTTTGAAGAATTTTTGGAAAATATTGAAGATGTGAAAAGTGATAAATTGAAGAAAATATGAGAATCTTAATATACAGAAATGATAACATTGTGAATCTTTTTAGTTTTTTATATATATTTTATTTTGTATCGAATAAAATATTTGTAGTATTATGTTTATATATTAATTAATAAAAATGATATTTTTTATAATTTACTTACGAATATTATAGTATAAGAAATATTCATATATGTATTTGAAAAAAATATGTATATACGCAATTAAAACGTTGATTTTTTTTCTCGTTAAAAAATAAGAGTTTTTTTTTTTCAATATTCTAATTTTTTTAATTTACTGATTTTTAAAATTTTATTTTTTTAAAGAAATGCATTTTTTTTATAAAAATTGCAGTTTTTTTAATTGTTGTTTTCTTTTAATGCTGTTTTTTTGAAAAAAAATTATAGTTTTTTTTTGAAAAATCGCATTTTTTTTTGAACAAATGCAATTTTTTTGAAAAGATTACAATTTTTTGAAACGTTTTTAAATTGCAGTTTTTTTATCATAATTGCATTTTTTTTGAGAAAAGAATTGCTTTTTTTTTTTTTGAAAAAAATGCAGTTTTTAAAATGAAATTGCAACTTTTTTTTTGAAAAAAATGCAGTTATTTTTAAGAAAAAATTCTTTTTTTTTTTAAATTCATGTTTTCTAAAAAAAAATTAAAAAATCTCCATTTGTTAAAAACAAATCGATTGGTAAGATGACGATCATGTCCTTAATTAGTTAATTTTGATCTAACGCTCTACCTTTAGTTCTTAGGTTATCGGAAAACTATGAGTTATATATATATATATATATATATATATATATATATATATATATATATATATATATATAAAGAGAGAGAGAGAGAGAGAATTAGGTTCATATGTGGATAGACATCTATTGTGTGGTTGTATAAACCAATAGGATTTTAATAAAACATTTAATTATTAGTTAATATAATAACGGTATATTAGTAAGATTATATACAAATTAACTAACATTCCAAATTAAATGTCTGTAATCTTGGATAAATAATTGAATCACCATTTACATCATCACACGTTGTCTATCATCTCCAAAACCCTATGCCACCATTATGTTCATCAAATCATTACGATTACAAAAGAAAACCTCGATATATACCTATCGTTCAATGACTTCCCCCAACGCAAAATCAACAACCATCGATCGATCAACATTTCAAGACTTGGTTCTTTCGATATCAAACAAGATTTGGGTCAACTATCCCATTGAAGAAACTTATGTAATTTTTATTCCAACTCTTGTAACAAACAGTAAGAGATAGTAGCCATGATCGATATTCTAACTTCGTTATTTGCATGCATTTCGTTACTGTGTGTATACCATGCCAATGTTATGAGTTCATGAAATCTTTATATAAACACAATTTGGTATATGTAATGTTATAGGTTCTTAAATATTTGAAACAAACAATCTTATAGATTCTTGAATATGAGACTTAGCCTTCTAAGTTTATAAAGCTACTGTGATATAATCTTCCTATTCTAATAAATGAATAGGTTTATACTCCTATTGACAAGTGTCATATTATTAGGATTCCTCATTAATAACTATATGTAACATATCATGCCACTTGTCAAGTTATTAATTATCAATTTCAAATTTTAAATTTTAAAATTTCCACTCTAATTACATTAAATTAATAATTCATTCTCCATTTTAAATTTTAAATTTTAAATTTTAAAGTTTTTCATTCTAATTATATTAAATTAATAATATTAAGTTAAAAATAAAATAAAATCAATACATATTATAAGGTGATATAACTTCACATATTTGTTTAAATCAAAAATTATAATTTTATATAACTAAAAAATATCTCTTAAATAATAATTTATTTAAAATAATTGATTAATAATTTTGATTTTTTAATATAAAAGTTTAATTAATTTTATAACCGTGGTTCTCACGAGTTATAAACTAGTTACCAATATATAAGTCATCATTATTACAACAGTTATGATAATTTAGAAAATTTTAAGACTAAAGTACTATACATTAAATTAATATATAAAAGCTTTTAATCCTATGATTAATTTTTAGACTTTCTATCATCATACGTTTAACAGTGAATATATAAAAGATTTTAATTCTTGTCTTAAAATACAGAAGCAAATTTTAGGTTTATATTATTTTATCTTATTAAATCGCTAATTTGGATTGCATTATGTTTTTGAAGGTCCAAGAAAGCTTCCTATCATTCTAATAGAATAGTATTCTTACAGGATGTCATTCCCACCTAATATTATTTTCGTAAGAATATTTATAATCAAGTGGATTATCTGGAAAACTATTAGATAATTATAGCAATAATATTTTTTCAAAATGGATTAGTGCTTTTATTAGATTTTGATGTTCTTTGTTCTTTTTTAACCATTCTGAGTTTTAATCATTAAAAATAATGTAATTTTTAACCATTTTTAGTCATATTTTTTTCTAGAATAAATGTAATTATTCTTTATAGTCTTATTTTTTAAGAACTAATGTAATTAGTGAATCAAAAATATCGTTACTAGTTTATGACTGACATTTTGTTATTTTGACAGAACAAAATCTGTTGAAATAAAAAATTACATTGGAAGTAAAATTAAATTAGTTTAAAAAATTCAAAAATTTTAAAGTAAAAGAATTAATTAACCCTTGAAATTTAAAAATTTCATTTTTTAAATATAGTTTAATTGACAAAAATACCTTTATGTTAAAATTTGAATGGTTATATGGTACATGTTATCCCATTGTAATATCATAGACCCTTAAATCATTATCATTCATTCTATCCATGCATTGGTCCAGAATTGTCCTTACGACCACACAATAGATGTGATCCACATTATAACCTATCCGTATAATATAATATATGTAATATTCTGATATATTCTAAAAGAATATATTTAACACAATTTACTAGTGAAATATTCTAATATTCTGTTATTCAAAATAATATAATATATGTAATATTCTGATATATTCTAAAAGAATATGTTTAACATATTTTACACTGAAATATTCTAAAAACATTGTAACGATCGTATTCCGAGGTATAAATTTATTCAAATTCTCAAGTTTTATTTTGGGCTAGCATAGAGTTGAATTTTTGGTTTAGGCCTATTTGTTTTGGGCCGAGAATTTGGCTGCCCATAAGCCGTACGCGGGGCGTACCCTATTGTACGCTGGGCATAATGCTTAAATGAAACGCGGGGAGGAGGGGTGTACGTGCAACGTACCATATGGTACGCCCAACGTACGCGGTCAGATGAAAACCCTAATTTTAGGGGTCTAAGGCTATATAAACCCCATTATAGCCTCCTTCCTTGTCTTCCCAATAGTCTCCCCACCCTCAAGGAAACCCTAAATCGTTCTTATCCTCCCTTGTGTGTGAAGAAGCTCTTGGTGAGTGTTTTTGTGAAGAGAAGTGGTGAAGAAGGAAGATAAGAAGTTGGAGAAGAGGGTTGAGCTCAGGGATCTGGACTTAGAACCCTCTTGGTCAGCAAAGGAAGGTATAAATTTCTAAACTTCTTCCTCTTTCCTTCTAGATCTAGGTTATGGAAGTTTGGACCTTTTTAGGTCCAAAGGTTGAGTCTTGATCTTGAAAGTCGGTTTTAGAGCTTGGATTGCCATCCCTAAAGCTCAGAAACATCTTCCTAGCAATAAAGTTTTAGTCTTTGTGGCTTATATGGAACCATGCATGAGATCTAGTTAGCTCCATGGAAGTAGAATGTTATTTATGGAAGTTTGAGCCTTTATGAGACTTGTAAGCCATCAAGTAAGGAACTTTATGGTTTAAGACGTGGTACAATCTTAGGATCTGGATTTGTAGCTTCTGGATCGGATTATTAAGCACTTAATGAGATTTTGACCTAACAGGATGGCACGTTGGCGTACAAGCCAGCAGCCAGTACGCTTAGCGTACCTTGGTGTATGCCCTGCATACGCTGCCAGTGTGGGATTTGAGTATTTTGGGCCTCGGTGTGGGCTGAGTTTCAGGCTTAGGGTCCTTGGGTCTTAATGGCCCATCAGAGTTTAGTTGCTAAGGACCAAGGATTTGGTATTGGGCTTGGGTAAGGCCCAATAAAGGATTTTGGGCCCAATATAGCAAATTGGGCCATTAGTGGTCCCATAGTGGGGCCATGATCAGACTTAGAAGGAACTGAGGGTTTGGGACATGTTGTGACCCATGCCATAGCAGGGGTAAAATAGTCATTTACCCATAGGAGAATCCCTATCCTGATTTAGTATTTTATTTCCCATGATAGCCGGGAAGCAGTCGGAGCAGCAGGCAGGGATCCCTCAGTCAGGATCTCAGCAGTCAGCATCACGAGGTGAGTTTCCTTCCAGTAGGAACGGGTCTACGGCCACAATGCCGGCCCGTTTAGTTAGCAGCAGTTTACAGACTTCAGTCCAATGCAGTAGTTAGTATGTATGATGCCTTCGTGGCTCAGACATGATTTATGTGTTATGTGTTCCGGGCTACGGCCCGATGCAGTATGCAGTATATGTGTTTATGTTAGTGGATATGTTTATGTTATGCTATGTTCAATTAGTTCCGGACTTCGGTCCGATGCAGTTTCCGGACTCCAGTCCGATGCAGTTAGTTCCGGACTTCGGTCCGATGCAGTTTCCGGACTTCGGTCCGATGCAGAGGGTAAGGCCCTGGTTAGTTCTGGAATTTGGTCCGATGCAGTGGGCAAGGCCCAGTAGTTGTTTATATGTTTGTATGGTATGTGGTAGTTTGGGGGAGCTCACTAAGCTTCGTGCTTACGGTTTTCAGTTTTGGTTTCAGGTACTTCCGCAAACAAAGGGAAGAGCTCGGGATGATGGCATCGCACACACCACAACTTCAGTTTTTATTCCTGGGAGATTGTTCAGTTTTTCCTTAGATGTGATTTGATACAGTTATTATCATGACTTGTTTTTGGTTTGAGATATTGACGTATGGTTTTTATGGGATAACTTTCAGTATATGATTTTTACTCGTGTTAAAACGAAAAAATTTTGGGTCGTATTTTGGGATGTTGAAAGTTGGTATCAGAGCCTTGGTTTGAGGGATTCAGATACACTTTCGGGTATGTCTGAACTCAAACTAAGGACACGATAAAAGAATTTCAAAAGAATTTTTTTTCAAAAAGGGATTTTGAAAAAGAACTTAGAAATAAAAGAATTTTGAAAACAAGAAAAGGGTGTGGTGCGTGCGATCAGCCGAGCTCAATTAAGTACTCCCAAATTACCCTTACAAGTTTATATTATGATTATCTGTTTCAGTTTCAGTAGAACAGCATGCTAGTGTAGGACTGAGGATCTAGGAGGATGCCTTATGTGCCTGCTATATGTGTTCCAGCTTTATGAGAATTGCATGCTAGTATTGTTTAGACAACAGTAGGATAGCCTGTTTAGGATATGCCTGGTAGTATGAGCTTAGCATCGTATGCTAGTGCAGTTTCTCGTTATGAGGATAGAATTGCTAAAGTAGCTTCTTGTGTCCGAATGCTGATTGCTTTGTGCTTTGTGGGACTCTGAGTGATGGGAGTTAGCCATTAGGTGAATATGTCACATCACATGTGATCAGGGTTGAATAATCTCAGAGTGTTGGATTTGGCCCTGCTGCGCAGCTCTTGTTTGAGTCCAACATGTGACAACCCGAAATTTCTATTATGTACAAACAATATCAAGTCAATAGAATTTAGAACAGTTGCAGTAAATTTTCAGACTTTTAGTATAAGTTTGAGTATTTCAGGATTTACACTTAAAGAGATATTAGGAGAGAGGACGCACTAGGGTATTGTGCAACTCTGTTATTCCAAAACTCTATGATATTAGAGTTCACTGCCTGAATAAAATATTTTCTGCCAAAAACCCTAGGGGTATATATATGGTCCTTAGCCATATTTATTCATTTGTTCGATTTCCAACAAGAGAAAAGCCAAATTCTCTCTCACGGATCTTCGGACTTTCGTCCCAAATCGTGAGTACTTCTATCTAAGTGTATTATAGGGCTTGATATGTGTCTAGTAACCAAGAAATCATAAGAAAACAACAAGATCAAAGAGTTTACGGCCCAAGAACACCTTGGACCGTAAACCCTTCTTTAAGGGCCAAAAGTGTGCCCTAGTTCCTTCCTTTCATTATGAAACTAGCCTAGACTCGTACCCTAATGTGTGTGAGACTTGAAAACACCAAAAAACCATTTCCATGAGAGATTACGGCCATAATCTCTAAGGGATTAGGTTCTAGGGTCGTGAACTCCTCAAAGGAGTTAAAGAGTGCCCTAATCTCTTCCAAAGACTTTGCCATCAAGTAGAAATGCTTCTTAGGGTCTTGTAAAACCTCAAAACATCAAATGGTCAACAAAGTATGAGCTTACAGCCATAAACCCATGAGTTTAAGACCGTAAACTCATTTGTTGATGACCTTAGGGCCGTGAACTCCATTAGGGAGTTTTCCTTGAACCCTACACACACTAGCCTTTCCCTACAACACTTAGATGCAATCCTTGAGGCTTATAACACTTGTTAAAGGTGTTTAGCATGTCCTAGGGTGTCGTGACTTTGTTTATTAGTTGTTTAAAGACTAATTTGATACATATATGTGATATTATATGTTAACTAAGATCATAGAGTGTGTTCAAGACTTCACTTGACACCTAGCCATCCTACCCCTTCAGTTCATCTGTACCACTCACTACAGGTGAGTTCATACCCCTTGAATTAACCTTTAAATGTTTCTAAATGTTTTTAAATGTTTTATGGGGGGGGATATAAGTTGAATCATGTTAGTTATTATATCAATCACATGTGATTAATAACTAACATACAAATGGATTTACTATATATTGTTTTACCAAACGGATTTCTTCAAAAGATTTGCATAAACGTTTTATATGTTTAAAACTCCTTATTAAACTTTTCATTATACACTGTATGTTTCGTTTCAAACTCATTTACAATTGTGTTGTCAAACAAATGTTTCTTTATACTTAAACTGTTTTATCAAACAAATACTTTCAACCCGTTTTATAGGCTGACATCAAGTTGATCTTTTCTTAGATAGTAATCATGTTCAAAGGTTTTACAAAACTTATTTTATGCTTTTATATTGTCAATTGCATGCCTATGTATGTATAGTTATATAAGAAATGTTTAAAGGACTTAGGAAGGCTAGCCGCTTTACTTCCTTTTCCCCGTTGGGATGTGGTCTGGTAAGGTATCAGGTATCCGTCCGAAGGTCGTTTAAATATTAGTTATGTATCATGTGTACATATATAGTCATAAAGGTTCTTCCAGTCAGTTCAATACCCTAGGATAGCAAGGGTATACTTCCATGTTCATACGTACGAGTTACCTTACTAGTAAGCTACCATTCGAGTTATTTAGGAAGATACTAATACGATTACTAAGAGTCAATTCATTCATGAATCTATACATGCTAGATAGAGAGAGAACACACATTACAACTAGTACACATAGTACATTACTATACTATTACATAGATATGTTTACATGATTATGTTTACATGGTTATGTTTACATGATTATGTTTACATGATTACGCTTACATGAGTACGTTTACATGATTACGCTTACATGAGTACGTTTACATGAGTGTGTTTACATATACGAGAATAGGACAGACATCACTAGGTGCTATAGCATGGAACGATTTCAGGATCAAACTATACCAATGAATCACAACGCATTGTGATAGTTATATTGGGTATACATGATCATAGTAATGTGGATGTTCGTGGCTTGCAAACATGTAGGGGTCATGTATGGGTCCCAAAATCTCTTTGACAGGGGAGCGTCTAGCCTGGGATCTAGCCATCACATTATGCCTTATCCCTCAAATAAGGCAAAATTTGTACAAAAGTAGTCACTTATTACAAATACTACAGTACTTACGAGATTACAATGGATTTAAGGTAGTTAGTACGGTTGTAGTTTTGATACTACACCATAGTACTATTTCATTTTCCCATTACATTCACTTCATGAACATTCACATGATGCACGGTAATGTAGAAGCTATATTTTGGATAATGATAGTCGGATTTGGAAAAATACACACTCTTACAAGAGACACACACACAGATACTAGATGCCTTGGTAGAAGGATACTTTTAGTAGGAAACATATGGTTTTCTAGGATGTTCAAAACGTTTTCAAATACTTACAGTTCATATACATACAAATACTTACAGTTCATATACATACAAATACTTACAGTTCATATACATACAAATACTTACATTTCATATATGTACAAATACTTACATACAAATTAAAACACCAAAATACTTATGATCTCACCAGCTTTAAAGCTGATACTCTTTTTCAAATAACTTGTATCCTCAGGTCAACAGTAGACAGGTACCGATGCAAGGTTTAGAGAAGATGGTGCTCGTTCAAGACTCATCTTTCATTTTGATTTATACTTTAGTGTTTATCATAATTTGACATAACACACTTGTTTTAAAATTTTATTATTAATGCAATGGATGATGTTGTTGCTTGTTTACTACTTTTTATTGTTGTGATACTGTACATGACGTCCTCCACCCTAGAACGCTTCCGCCGTTCATGGTTTTGGGGTGTGACACAACCGTTGTAGGGACGCGTCTTTTACTCGAATGATTATCTGAGCCTCGTCACATATGATGGTATTCCGGTAATGGCTAACTGGCATTACAAGGAGGCCTTCAGCAGCTGAGGACTGGTTGGGTTGAGTAAGAGATTTCCCTAGGGAAAGCCTAGGATGAGAGTAGTAGAGATCAGCAGCAGTAGTAGTGGCTTGGTGGAGTTGAGGCAGTTCTAGAGGAACGTACGGATAGATGTGGAAGGTAGTTGGGGCCCATACTACTGGAAGCACAGGATCCATACTTGAATCGAGGAAGGCTGAGATGAGACCGTAAGGCCTATAGTAGTAGTGATCCCTCGAGATATATTAGTGTTTCTGACGTTTACCGTAATGTGTTTTTCAGAATGGTGGTTTTGTGCCCAAGACCAGCAAGCGGCAGTTTAGGTGCCGGAGAGGGATCAGGATCAGGCTCAGGAGCCGAGCATTTAGATGAGCAGACCATGGAGTTTCTCTCTTCAGAGATTACTCATATCATACTTGAGCAGACTCCTGTGATTTTTGGTTCGATCAAGGAGGGTATCCTAGAGCTGATGGATGAGAGATTGGGCACTTTCCGTGCCGAAGTGGCGGCCATGATGGGGCCGCGCACACTTACGTTCAGGGAGTTCTGGGCATGTGGAGCTCCAGATTATCACGGGGAGCGGGACCCCATAGCGAGTACTAGATGGTTGGCGGATGTAGCCAATGCTTTCCGCACGAGCAGGTGTCTCGAGGGGGACAAGGTCAGATGAAAACCCTAATTTTAGGGGTCTAAGGCTATATAAACCCCATTATAGCCTCCTTCCTTGTCTTCCCAATAGTCTCCCCACCCTCAAGGAAACCCTAAATCGTTCTTATCCTCCCTTGTGTGTGAAGAAGCTCTTGGTGAGTGTTTTTGTGAAGAGAAGTGGTGAAGAAGGAAGATAAGAAGTTGGAGAAGAGGGTTGAGCTCAGGGATCTGGACTTAGAACCCTCTTGGTCAGCAAAGGAAGGTATAAATTTCTAAACTTCTTCCTCTTTCCTTCTAGATCTAGGTTATGGAAGTTTGGACCTTTTTAGGTCCAAAGGTTGAGTCTTGATCTTGAAAGTCGGTTTTAGAGCTTGGATTGCCATCCCTAAAGCTCAGAAACATCTTCCTAGAAATAAAGTTTTAGTCTTTGTGGCTTATATGGAACCATGCATGAGATCTAGTTAGCTCCATGGAAGTAGAATGTTATTTATGGAAGTTTGAGCCTTTATGAGACTTGTAAGCCATCAAGTAAGGAACTTTATGGTTTAAGACGTGGTACAATCTTAGGATCTGGATTTGTAGCTTCTGGATCGGATTATTAAGCACTTAATGAGATTTTGACCTAACAGGATGGCACGTTGGCGTACAAGCCAGCAGCCAGTACGCTTAGCGTACCTTGGTGTATGCCCTGCATACGCTGCCAGTGTGGGATTTGAGTATTTTGGGCCTCGGTGTGGGCTGAGTTTCAGGCTTAGGGTCCTTGGGTCTTAATGGCCCATCAGAGTTCAGTTGCTAAGGACCAAGGATTTGGTATTGGGCTTGGGTAAGGCCCAATAAAGGATTTTGGGCCCAATATAGCAAATTGGGCCATTGGTGGTCCCATAGTGGGGCCATGATCAGACTTAGAAGGAACTGAGGGTTTGGGACATGTTGTGACCCATGCCATAGCAGGGGTAAAATAGTCATTTACCCATAGGAGAATCCCTATCCTGATTTAGTATTTTATTTCCCATGATAGCCGGGAAGCAGTCGGAGCAGCAGGCAGGGATCCCTCAGTCAGGATCTCAGCAGTCAGCATCACGAGGTGAGTTTCCTTCCAGTAGGAACGGGTCTACGGCCACAATGCCGGCCCGTTTAGTTAGCAGCAGTTTACAGACTTCAGTCCAATGCAGTAGTTAGTATGTATGATGCCTTCGTGGCTCAGACATGATTTATGTGTTATGTGTTCCGGGCTACGGCCCGATGCAGTATGCAGTATATGTGTTTATGCTAGTTGATATGTTTATGTTATGCTATGTTCAATTAGTTCCGGACTTCGGTCCGATGCAGTTTCCGGACTCCAGTCCGATGCAGTTAGTTCCGGACTTCGGTCCGATGCAGTTTCCGGACTTCGGTCCGATGCAGAGGGTAAGGCCCTGGTTAGTTCTGGAATTTGGTCCGATGCAGTGGGCAAGGCCCAGTAGTTGTTTATATGTTTGTATGGTATGTGGTAGTTTGGGGGAGCTCACTAAGCTTCGTGCTTACGGTTTTCAGTTTTGGTTTCAGGTACTTCCGCAAACAAAGGGAAGAGCTCGGGATGATGGCATCGCACACACCACAACTTCAGTTTTTATTCCTGGGAGATTGTTCAGTTTTTCCTTAGATGTGATTTGATACAGTTATTATCATGACTTGTTTTTGGTTTGAGATATTGACGTATGGTTTTTATGGGATAACTTTCAGTATATGATTTTTACTCGTGTTAAAACGAAAAAATTTTGGGTCGTATTTTGGGATGTTGAAAGTTGGTATCAGAGCCTTGGTTTGAGGGATTCAGATACACTTTCGGGTATGTCTGAACTCAAACTAAGGACACGATAAAAGAATTTCAAAAGAATTTTTTTTCAAAAAGGGATTTTGAAAAAGAACTTAGAAATAAAAGAATTTTGAAAACAAGAAAAGGGTGTGGTGCGTGCGATCAGCCGAGCTCAATTAAGTACTCCCAAATTACCCTTACAAGTTTATATTATGATTATCTGTTTCAGTTTCAGTAGAACAGCATGCTAGTGTAGGACTGAGGATCTAGGAGGATGCCTTATGTGCCTGCTATATGTGTTCCAGCTTTATGAGAATTGCATGCTAGTATTGTTTAGACAGCAGTAGGATAGCCTGTTTAGGATATGCCTGGTAGTATGAGCTTAGCATCGTATGCTAGTGCAGTTTCTCGTTATGAGGATAGAATTGCTAAAGTAGCTTCTTGTGTCGGAATGCTGCTTGCTTTGTGCTTTGTGGGACTCTGAGTGATGGGAGTTAGCCATTAGGTGAATATGTCACATCACATGTGATCAGGGTTGAATAATCTCAGAGTGTTGGATTTGGCCCTGCTGCGCAGCTCTTGTTTGAGTCCAACATGTGACAACCCGAAATTTCTATTATGTACAAACAATATCAAGTCAATAGAATTTAGAACAGTTGCAGTAAATTTTCAGACTTTTAGTATAAGTTTGAGTATTTCAGGATTTACACTTAAAGAGATATTAGGAGAGAGGACGCACTAGGGTATTGTGCAACTCTGTTATTCCAAAACTCTATGATATTAGAGTTCACTGCCTGAATAAAATATTTTCTGCCAAAAACCCTAGGGGTATATATATGGTCCTTAGCCATATTTATTCATTTGTTCGATTTCCAACAAGAGAAAAGCCAAATTCTCTCTCACGGATCTTCGGACTTTCGTCCCAAATCGTGAGTACTTCTATCTAAGTGTATTATAGGGCTTGATATGTGTCTAGTAACCAAGAAATCATAAGAAAACAACAAGATCAAAGAGTTTACGGCCCAAGAACACCTTGGACCGTAAACCCTTCTTTAAGGGCCAAAAGTGTGCCCTAGTTCCTTCCTTTCATTATGAAACTAGCCTAGACTCGTACCCTAATGTGTGTGAGACTTGAAAACACCAAAAAACCATTTCCATGAGAGATTACGGCCATAATCTCTAAGGGATTAGGTTCTAGGGCCGTGAACTCCTCAAAGGAGTTAAAGAGTGCCCTAATCTCTTCCAAAGACTTTGCCATCAAGTAGAAATGCTTCTTAGGGTCTTGTAAAACCTCAAAACATCAAATGGTCAACAAAGTATGAGCTTACAGCCATAAACCCATGAGTTTAAGACCGTAAACTCATTTGTTGATGACCTTAGGGCCGTGAACTCCATTAGGGAGTTTTCCTTGAAACCTACACACACTAGCCTTTCCCTACAACACTTAGATGCAATCCTTGAGGCTTATAACACTTGTTAAAGGTGTTTAGCATGTCCTAGGGTGTCGTGACTTTGTTTATTAGTTGTTTAAAGACTAATTTGATACATATATGTGATATTATATGTTAACTAAGATCATAGAGTGTGTTCAAGACTTCACTTGACACCTAGCCATCCTACCCCTTCAGTTCATCTTTACCACTCACTACAGGTGAGTTCATACCCCTTGAATTAACCTTTAAATGTTTCTAAATGTTTTTAAATGTTTTATGGGGGGGGATATAAGTTGAATCATATTAGTTATTATATCAATCACATGTGATTAATAACTAACATACAAATGGATTTACTATATATTGTTTTACCAAACGGATTTCTTCAAAAGATTTGCATAAACGTTTTATATGTTTAAAACTCCTTATTAAACTTTTCATTATACACTGTATGTTTCGTTTCAAACTCATTTACAATTGTGTTGTCAAACAAATGTTTCTTTATACTTAAACTGTTTTATCAAACAAATACTTTCAACCCGTTTTATAGGCTGACATCAAGTTGATCTTTTCTTAGATAGTAATCATGTTCAAAGGTTTTACAAAACTTATTTTATGCTTTTATATTGTCAATTGCATGCCTATGTATGTATAGTTATATAAGAAATGTTTAAAGGACTTAGGAAGGCTAGCCGCGTTACTTCCTTTTCCCCGTTGGGATGTGGTCTGGTAATGTATCGGGTATCCGTCCGAAGGTCGTTTAAATATTAGTTATGTATCATGTGTACATATATAGTCATAAAGGTTCTTCCAGTCAGTTCAATACCCTAGGATAGCAAGGGTATACTTCCATGTTCATACGTACGAGTTACCTTACTAGTAAGCTACCATTCGAGTTATTTAGGAAGATACTAATACGATTACTAAGAGTCAATTCATTCATGAATCTATACATGCTAGATAGAGAGAGAACACACATTACAACTAGTACACACAGTACATTACTATACTATTACATAGATATGTTTACATGATTATGTTTACATGGTTATGTTTACATGATTATGTTTACATGATTACGCTTACATGAGTACGTTTACATGATTACGCTTACATGAGTACGTTTACATGAGTGTGTTTACATATACGAGAATAGGACAGACATCACTAGGTGCTATAGCATGGAACGATTTCAGGATCAAACTATACCAATGAATCACAACGCATTGTGATAGTTATATTGGGTATACATGATCATAGTAATGTGGATGTTCGTGGCTTGCAAACATGTAGGGGTCATGTATGGGTCCCAAAATCTCTTTGACAGGGGAGCGTCTAGCCTGGGATCTAGCCATCACATTATGCCTTATCCCTCAAATAAGGCAAAATTTGTACAAAAGTAGTCACTTATTACAAATACTACAGTACTTACGAGATTACAATGGATTTAAGGTAGTTAGTACGGTTGTAGTTTTGATACTACACCATAGTACTATTTCATTTTCCCATTACATTCACTTCATGAACATTCACATGATGCACGGTAATGTAGAAGCTATATTTTGGATAATGATAGTCGGATTTGGAAAAATACACACTCTTACAAGAGACACACACACAGATACTAGATGCCTTGGTAGAAGGATACTTTTAGTAGGAAACATATGGTTTTCTAGGATGTTCAAAACGTTTTCAAATACTTACAGTTCATATACATACAAATACTTACAGTTCATATACATACAAATACTTACAGTTCATATACATACAAATACTTACAGTTCATATACATACAAATACTTACATTTCATATACGTACAAATACTTACATACAAATTAAAACACCAAAATACTTATGATCTCACCAGTTTTAAAGCTGATACTCTTTTTCAAATAACTTGTATCCTCAGGTCAACAGTAGACAGGTACCGATGCAAGGTTTAGAGAAGATGGTGCTCGTTCAAGACTCATCTTTCATTTTGATTTATACTTTAGTGTTTATCATAATTTGACATAACACACTTGTTTTAAAATTTTATTATTAATGCAATGGATGATGTTGTTGCTTGTTTACTACTTTTTATTGTTGTGATACTGTACATGACGTCCTCCACCCTAGAACGCTTTCGCCGTTCATGGTTTTTGGGGTGTGACACAACCGTTGTAGGGACGAGTCTTTTACTCGAATGATTATCTGAGCCTCGTCACATATGATGGTATTCCGGTAATGGCTAACTGGCATTACAAGGAGGCCTTCAGCAGCTGAGGACTGGTTGGGTTGAGTAAGAGATTTCCCTAGGGAAAGCCTAGGATGAGAGTAGTAGAGATCAGCAGCAGTAGTAGTGGCTTGGTGGAGTTGAGGCAGTTCTAGAGGAACGTACGGATAGATGTGGAAGGTAGTTGGGGCCCATACTACTGGAAGCACAGGATCCATACATGAATCGAGGAAGGCTGAGATGAGACCGTAAGGCCTATAGTAGTAGTGATCCCTCGAGATATATTAGTGTTTCTGACGTTTACCGTAATGTGTTTTTCAGAATGGTGGTTTTGTGCCCAAGACCAACAAGCGGCAGTTTAGGTGCCGGAGAAGGATCAGGATCAGGCTCAGGAGCCGAGCATTTAGATGAGCAGACCATGGAGTTTCTCTCTTCAGAGATTACTCATATCATACTTGAGCAGACTCCTGTGATTTTTGGTTCGATCAAGGAGGGTATCCTAGAGCTGATGGATGAGAGATTGGGCACTTTCCGTGCCGAAGTGGCGGCCATGATGGGGCCGCGCACACTTATGTTCAGGGAGTTCTGGGCATGTGGAGCTCCAGATTATCACGGGGAGCGGGACCCCATAGCGAGTACTAGATGGTTGGCGGATGTAGCCAATGCTTTCCGCACGAGCAGGTGTCTCGAGGGGGACAAGGTCAGATGAAAACCCTAATTTTAGGGGTTTAAGGCTATATAAACCCCATTATAGCCTCCTTCCTTGTCTTCCCAATAGTCTCCCCACCCTCAAGGAAACCCTAAATCGTTCTTATCCTCCCCAGTGTGTGAAGAAGCTCTTGGTGAGTGTTTTTGTGAAGAGAAGTGGTGAAGAAGGAAGATAAGAAGTTGGAGAAGAGGGTTGAGCTCAAGGATCTGGACTTAGAACCCTCTTGGTCAGCAAAGGAAGGTATAAATTTCTAAACTTCTTCCTCTTTCCTTCTAGATCTAGGTTATGGAAGTTTGGACCTTTTTAGGTCCAAAGGTTGAGTCTTGATCTTGAAAGTCGGTTTTAGAGCTTGGATTGCCATCCCTAAAGCTCAGAAACATCTTCCTAGCAATAAAGTTTTAGTCTTTGTGGCTTATATGGAACCATGCATGAGATCTAGTTAGCTCCATGGAAGTAGAATGTTATTTATGGAAGTTTGAGCCTTTATGAGACTTGTAAGCCATCAAGTAAGGAACTTTATGGTTTAAGACGTGGTACAATCTTAGGATCTGGATTTGTAGCTTCTGGATCGGATTATTAAGCACTTAATGAGATTTTGACCTAACAGGATGGCACGTTGGCGTACAAGCCAGCAGCCAGTACGCTTAGCGTACCTTGGTGTATGCCCTGCATACGCTGCCAGTTTGGGATTTGAGTATTTTGGGCCTCGGTGTGGGCTGAGTTTCAGGCTTAGGGTCCTTGGGTCTTAATGGCCCATCAGAGTTCAGTTGCTAAGGACCAATGATTTGGTATTGGGCTTGGGTAAGGCCCAATAAAGGATTTTGGGCCCAATATAGCAAATTGGGCCATTAGTGGTCCCATAGTGGGGCCATGATCAGACTTAGAAAGAACTGAGGGTTTGGGACATGTTGTGACCCATGCCATAGCAGGGGTAAAATAGTCATTTACCCATAGGAGAATCCCTATCCTGATTTAGTATTTTATTTCCCATGATAGCCGGGAAGCAGTCGGAGCAGCAGGCAGGGATCCCTCAGTCAGGATCTCAGCAGTCAGCATCACGAGGTGAGTTTCCTTCCAGTAGGAACGGGTCTACGGCCACAATGTCGGCCCGTTTAGTTAGCAGCAGTTTACAGACTTCAGTCCAATGCAGTAGTTAGTATGTATGATGCCTTCGTGGCTCAGACATGATTTATGTGTTATGTGTTCCGGGCTACGGCCCGATGCAGTATGCAGTATATGTGTTTATGCTAGTTGATATGTTTATGTTATGCTATGTTCAATTAGTTCCGGACTTCGGTCCGATGCAGTTTCCGGACTCCAGTCCGATGCAGTTAGGTCCGGACTTCGGTCCGATGCAGTTTCCGGACTTCGGTCCGATGCAGAGGGTAAGGCCCTGGTTAGTTCTGGAATTTGGTCCGATGCAGTGGGCAAGGCCCAGTAGTTGTTTATATGTTTGTATGGTATGTGGTAGTTTGGGGGAGCTCACTAAGCTTCGTGCTTACGGTTTTCAGTTTTGGTTTCAGGTACTTCCGCAAACAAAGGGAAGAGCTCGGGATGATGGCATCGCACACACCACAACTTCAGTTTTTATTCCTGGGAGATTGTTCAGTTTTTCCTTAGATGTGATTTGATACAGTTATTATCATGACTTGTTTTTGGTTTGAGATATTGACGTATGGTTTTTATGGGATAACTTTCAGTATATGATTTTTACTCGTGTTAAAACGAAAAAATTTTGGGTCGTATTTTGGGATGTTGAAAGTTGGTATCAGAGCCTTGGTTTGAGGGATTCAGATACACTTTCGGGTATGTCTGAACTCAAACTAAGGACACGATAAAAGAATTTCAAAAGAATTTTTTTTCAAAAAGGGATTTTGAAAAAGAACTTAGAAATAAAAGAATTTTGAAAACAAGAAAAGGGTGTGGTGCGTGCGATCAGCCGAGCTCAATTAAGTACTCCCAAATTACCCTTACAAGTTTATATTATGATTATCTGTTTCAGTTTCAGTAGAACAGCATGCTAGTGTAGGACTGAGGATCTAGGAGGATGCCTTATGTGCCTGCTATATGTGTTCCAGCTTTATGAGAATTGCATGCTAGTATTGTTTAGACAGCAGTAGGATAGCCTGTTTAGGATATGCCTGGTAGTATGAGCTTAGCATCGTATGCTAGTGCAGTTTCTCGTTATGAGGATAGAATTGCTAAAGTAGCTTCTTGTGTCCGAATGCTGCTTGCTTTGTGCTTTGTGGGACTCTGAGTGATGGGAGTTAGCCATTAGGTGAATATGTCACATCACATGTGATCAGGGTTGAATAATCTCAGAGTGTTGGATTTGGCCCTGCTGCGCAGCTCTTGTTTGAGTTCAACATGTGACAACCCGAAATTTCTATTATGTACAAACAATATCAAGTCAATAGAATTTAGAACAGTTGCAGTAAATTTTCAGACTTTTAGTATAAGTTTGAGTATTTCAGGATTTACACTTAAAGAGATATTAGGAGAGAGGACGCACTAGGGTATTGTGCAACTCTGTTATTCCAAAACTCTATGATATTAGAGTTCACTGACTGAATAAAATATTTTCTGCCAAAAACCCTAGGGGTATATATATGGTCCTTAGCCATATTTATTCATTTGTTCGATTTCCAACTAGAGAAAAGCCAAATTCTCTCTCACGGATCTTCGGACTTTCGTCCCAAATCGTGAGTACTTCTATCTAAGTGTATTATAGGGCTTGATATGTGTCTAGTAACCAAGAAATCATAAGAAAACAACAAGATCAAAGAGTTTACGGCCCAAGAACACCTTGGACCGTAAACCCTTCTTTAAGGGCCAAAAGTGTGCCCTAGTTCCTTCCTTTCATTATGAAACTAGCCTAGACTCGTACCCTAATGTGTGTGAGACTTGAAAACACCAAAAAACCATTTCCATGAGAGATTACGGCCATAATCTCTAAGGGATTAGGTTCTAGGGTCGTGAACTCCTCAAAGGAGTTAAAGAGTGCCCTAATCTCTTCCAAAGACTTTGCCATCAAGTAGAAATGCTTCTTAGGGTCTTGTAAAACCTCAAAACATCAAATGGTCAACAAAGTATGAGCTTACAGCCATAAACCCATGAGTTTAAGACCGTAAACTCATTTGTTGATGACCTTAGGGCCGTGAACTCCATTAGGGAGTTTTCCTTGAACCCTACACACACTAGCCTTTCCCTACAACACTTAGATGCAATCCTTGAGGCTTATAACACTTGTTAAAGGTGTTTAGCATGTCCTAGGGTGTCGTGACTTTGTTTATTAGTTGTTTAAAGACTAATTTGATACATATATGTGATATTATATGTTAACTAAGATCATAGAGTGTGTTCAAGACTTCACTTGACACCTAGCCATCCTACCCCTTCAGTTCATCTGTACCACTCACTACAGGTGAGTTCATACCCCTTGAATTAACCTTTAAATGTTTCTAAATGTTTTTAAATGTTTTATGGGGGGGGATATAAGTTGAATCATGTTAGTTATTATATCAATCACATGTGATTAATAACTAACATACAAATGGATTTACTATATATTGTTTTACCAAACGGATTTCTTCAAAAGATTTGCATAAACGTTTTATATGTTTAAAACTCCTTATTAAACTTTTCATTATACACTGTATGTTTCGTTTCAAACTCATTTACAATTGTGTTGTCAAACAAATGTTTCTTTATACTTAAACTGTTTTATCAAACAAATACTTTCAACCCGTTTTATAGGCTGACATCAAGTTGATCTTTTCTTAGATAGTAATCATGTTCAAAGGTTTTACAAAACTTATTTTATGCTTTTATATTGTCAATTGCATGCCTATGTATGTATAGTTATATAAGAAATGTTTAAAGGACTTAGGAAGGCTAGCCGCTTTACTTCCTTTTCCCCGTTGGGATGTGGTCTGGTAAGGTATCGGGTATCCGTCCGAAGGTCGTTTAAATATTAGTTATGTATCATGTGTACATATATAGTCATAAAGGTTCTTCCAGTCAGTTCAATACCCTAAGATAGCAAGGGTATACTTCCATGTTCATACGTACCAGTTACCTTACTAGTAAGCTACCATTCGAGTTATTTAGGAAGATACTAATACGATTACTAAGAGTCAATTCATTCATGAATCTATACATGCTAGATAGAGAGAGAACACACATTACAACTAGTACACACAGTACATTACTATACTATTACATAGATATGTTTACATGATTATGTTTACATGGTTATGTTTACATGATTATGTTTACATGATTACGCTTACATGAGTACGTTTACATGATTACGCTTACATGAGTACGTTTACATGAGTGTGTTTACATATACGAGAATAGGACAGACATCACTAGGTGCTATAGCATGGAACGATTTCAGGATCAAACTATACCAATGAATCACAACGCATTGTGATAGTTATATTGGGTATACATGATCATAGTAATGTGGATGTTCGTGGCTTGCAAACATGTAGGGGTCATGTATGGGTCCCAAAATCTCTTTGACAGGGGAGCGTCTAGCCTGGGATCTAGCCATCACATTATGCCTTATCCCTCAAATAAGGCAAAATTTGTACAAAAGTAGTCACTTATTACAAATACTACAGTACTTACGAGATTACAATGGATTTAAGGTAGTTAGTACGGTTGTAGTTTTGATACTACACCATAGTACTATTTCATTTTCCCATTACATTCACTTCATGAACATTCACATGATGCACGGTAATGTAGAAGCTATATTTTGGATAATGATAGTCGGATTTGGAAAAATACACACTCTTACAAGAGACACACACACAGATACTAGATGCCTTGGTAGAAGGATACTTTTAGTAGGAAACATATGGTTTTCTAGGATGTTCAAAACGTTTTCAAATACTTACAGTTCATATACATACAAATACTTACAGTTCATATACATACAAATACTTACATTTCATATACGTACAAATACTTACATACAAATTAAAACACCAAAATACTTATGATCTCACCAGCTTTAAAGCTGATACTCTTTTTCAAATAACTTGTATCCTCAGGTCAACAGTAGACAGGTACCGATGCAAGGTTTAGAGAAGATGGTGCTCGTTCAAGACTCATCTTTCATTTTGATTTATACTTTAGTGTTTATCAAATTTTGGCCACATATTTTTTTTTGCCACAAAACCCTCCCGCATACTGGCGCGACAGATGAACTTAATATTCATATGTGAATATAAAGTTAAGTATATTATCACATATTACAAATATGTTGCTTAAGCGCCCCAGCGTACCGGGAAGACGGAATAGATAATATACATATATGAATAATCACATGGGAATATATATATATATATATATATATATATATATATATATATATATATATATATATATATATATATATATATATATATATATATATATATACTCGTGTCGGTACGCGGGTGAGTTTTGCAACAAAAAGAAGTATGTGTCCTAGTGATGGTTTATATTCACATATGAAAATTAAGTTTTTCCATCGTACCGATACTCGGCATGGTTTTACGACAAAGAAAAAATGTGGCAGAGATGTGTTCTCAATTATACAATTGTTCTTATTTGGATATATATATATATATATATATATATATATATATATATATATATATATATATATATAGGGCTAGGTTATTTTGGTTTTTACATTTATTGTGTGCTAGAATGCTCCAAAAGAAATTTAGTAAATTAAATAATTATTTAATTAAATAATTATAGATATTAATTGATTTCCATAATTATATGTATATTAAATGATATCCATAATTATAATTCTCTTTTTATGGATACTAATTAAATCCGTCGTTAATGCCAGCAGTAACATTCTCTGAGAATGAATTTGCATCTAGGTTTTTATATATGAGTTTGCACTTTGTTTGAAGACTCAATCACTTAAAATACAATAAAGTTGTATGGAATATGAAGAACGAGAGTGTATTCTACTAGAATACACTTTCATTTTGTTGCAATACACTCTCAATCTTCTAGATATGAATTTATTCTGAAAGAATATTCTTGTTGACATTAATGATGAATTTAATTAGTTTCCATAAAAATGAGTTATAAGTATGGATAACATTTAATATACATATAATTAATACTAAATTACTATTGGTGTATTCTAACACACAATAGATGTGAAAAACATTTGAACCTACCTCTCTCTCTCTCTCTCTCTCTCTATATATATATATATATATATATATATATATATATATATATATATATATATATATATATATATATTCACAACTAATCTGTCATGTATGACCAAATTTTTATAATCTGAGTAAAAAATAAAAAATTAAATATTTTTTGTTTTTTTTTTCTTATCTATCTTCATATCCATATAAAATAATGATGAAATATCTAATAATATAATTAATTTTATCAAAATATAAAATCTATTGTAGTTTGAAGGGCTTAGTTTAATGGTTTGGTCTAGGTTTTGCAGTTTAATGATAGGTGTGTGTTTGTAATTAGCCTTAACTATAGTTTACGGTTGTAACCGAGTTTACGGCCGTAAACACCTTACCGCCGTAAACTCTTCACGGTCTTGAGGTGTATATATAGTGGGTTTGTCAGACAATTTTGTTGTTGATGCCTTTTGTGTTCACGGTTTCCATCGAGTTGTATCAGACATTTATAGCTATAAAACGTATGCAAGCTTGGTTTGTTATTTCTCTGCGTTTTCTATTTTCTTAGTGTGATTGTGTTTGCTTTTGATCTCTGGTAAGATCCGTTTTTGGACCTTACAATTGGTATTAGAGCAAAACTGGTGTCAAAGGCATTCTACAGTCGTTTCTTGGTGCAAGTTCATATTTCTCTGCAAATGGTTTTATTGCTTTTATCAGAAATCTGAAGTATTTGGTGTTTTCGGTCCAAGCTTACGGCCGTAAACTCCTTTACAAGGCCGCAAACCCGTCAAGTTCCTCAACCGTAAACCAAAGCTCTCTGGTCGTGAACCTAATTTTGGGTGCAAGTTCGTTAATTTGAAGACCGTATTCAAAATCGCGTTGAACCCTGAATCATGAACTAAATTAATCTCTTAAGTTTTTGTTAATAATTGAATTGAAAAACATTAATCGAAAAGTTGGAGTTTACGGCCGCAAACTCCTAGTTTACGGCCGCAAACTCCTTACGGCAGTAAAAGTCTTCTTTTGGCCGTAAATCGTGTTTTCGGCAGTAAAATTTTATTTTATATGGATCTTAATTAATTTTAATTAATTCGAAAATGGAATCTCAAAATCAAAACCACTTTCAAGAGCTTGATGCTGTCATGGGTACCACCATGCGAACTCCTAGGCTCATGTCTACTGATGGGTTTCCCGAGTGGAAGTATAGAATAGAAAAGTACATAAAAATGAAAGATTTCAATTTGTGGAAATGTGTCATCAAGACTCCAGTCAGAGTAACTACTACAGTCGCGGGGCAAGTGGTTGATAAGAAAATAGAGAATTATACTGATGAAGACTTTGAAAGTGTGGAGGAGCAGGAAAAGGCGTTAGCCATATTGACCATGGCATTGTTACCAGATATTGCTCAGGGGTTCAGAGAGTATACCTCGGCTAAAGCCTTGTGGGAGGCCCTGATTGAGGTGTATGAAGGGAATGAAGATATGCGAGAGAGTCGCCAGGATATGCTGCGACAACATTTTAATATGTTTAATTATATTCCTGGAGAGACCCTTGAATCACAGCTGCAGCGGTTCACAACTCTTAATACATAAATGACTGTGGCTGGAGTTTTCTACACAAAGTCCGAAGTGAACAAGAAGCTACTGAATGCTCTCCCAAAATCTTGGGACATGAATGTAGTTGTCATTAAGAAAACTAAGGATCTCAGCCGTCTCTCTCTCGCTAAAGTGATGGCAGTCATCAAGGCATGTGATATTGATGACAACCAGCGGGAAATTAACCATGTGAACTTGTATTCAGCTGTGAATCTTGGCATTTCTTCTAACAATGCTCTTTCATCTTTCTCTGTTTCTCATCCCTTTGCAGGTTCATCTTTTAATCCACCTCCTTCGCAAGCTCAGACTCAAACTCCATCGGCTTCCTCTGCTTCAGCCATGCCCCTCTCACAGAATCAATCATTTGTGGCTGCTCAAGCTGTTTCATCCTCAACTGGAGTCTCTTCTTCAAGAGGAAAGGAGGGAGATGAGAATTTTGCTCTTGCTTTGGGACTAGTCAATTGCTACAATGCGCTTGTGGCCGGGGATCTTCCACCTCAACTGTCATTTGCTGATCTTGATCAGATTCACCCTGAAGGCGTTGAGGAGATGGACATTACTTGGCAAATTGCCATGGCAGTCTTTAGGGTGAAGCAATTTGCCAAAAAGACTGGAAAGAATAACTGGGGGATGAATGCTGACAAGAAGGTTGGGTTCAACAAAGGAAAACTACGATGCTTCAACTGCCACGAGCCAGGGCATTTTGCTCGTGATTGTCCACAGCCAGACAAAAGACTCGATAATGATAGGACAGTGGTTACAGTTGGAAACAGTCGTAGTGGCAATCAAATATACAACGATAAGGCTCTGGTTGCTCAGTCATTTGATTGGGAGGATCAGATGCAAGCCCTGAACCTATCTGGACATGAAGCTGCCCACCTGGCACAAGTTTGTGATGATGCCCCAGCAGAGATTGTAGCAGCCGAAAATGAGATGAAGGAGTTGCAATTTGCATTGATGGTATCCTCTTCTCATGAACCTAATTCAGCCAAGGTAAGTCTTCCATCATGCTCTCAAGCCTGTATTGACTATGTTAAAACTCTGCATGACAAAATTGAGACATTAGGCAGTGAAGTAGAAAATCTTAGGATTCTTCGTGAACTTAATGAAAAATTAATAAGGGACGTAGAAGACCTTAGATATGAAGGGTACCAACTTAGAAAAAGACAAAAGCCACTCAAAGCTCAATTGGAATAAAAAAATTAAGGACTTTAGGAGACTTCAGGAAGACTACAGTAATAAATGTGAAAACTATGATTATGTAGTCAAACAAAACGCTGAGCTAGTGGCTGAAGTTGAATCTTTGAAAGGAAAATTTGAAACCGCCAAACTTGATGTTAGAAAATATGATTTTTCAAGTGAGGTAGTTGCAAATATGATAGACCACAGCATGCTATTTAAGAAGAATCAATCAAAAGTTCTAGGGTATAACCATGTGCCCCCTCCCTTTAATCATTCATATGTGTCCAAGCCTTTGACCAAAGAAGAGATTGCCAATGAATCATTTATGGTTTATGGCAAGCCATCTGGTTTTATTTCGGTAGGATTTATTAATGTTGAAAGTACTAACATTTCTACTTCTCCTGCAGATTAATCCATGAATCAGTCAAAGCACGAAGTTGAAGGATATGTTTCTGAAAAAATAAAATCAAGTCTAAACCTGAAGCTTTAGTTTTAAATAAAGACAATGTTTTTTCAAATGTTTTAAGTGACAATGGTTTTTGTGATGTTTTTGATTCTCCTGATACTGTTTTTGTTTCTCCTGATACCGTGTTTGTTTCTTCTGATACAGTTTTGATTGATTTTCAAATAACTGATACAGTTTTGAACAATGTGGTTGGCAATTTTAATGTTTGTGATAAAAATGTTGAAACACCACTAGTCTCACAACCCTCCCCATCTAACACACCCTCACTTGACTCACAACCTAATAATGTTTCTTGTTCTTGTGAGAGAAGCAAGGGTGTTGGTAGGGAAAGCAAATCTGATCAATGTAGTACAAGTTATAACAATAACAAGTAGATTTGTTTTAATTGTGGTACTGGTGGTCATATCGCTAGAAATTGTCAAAATTGTATGTTTGTAAATTTTAATCTTCCAAGAGGAGAGAACGAATTCAGAGGAAGGTCTTTAAATAGAAAGTCCTCTAGAAGTCGTTCTCGAAATGATGATTGGGCAGCTGAACGGAGTAGAAAATGGGATGTCTTTCAAAGACATAAAAAGGTTTTTCATCACCTAGTCCCAGGCAGTTTGTGAAAACCGAGCACGGCCAAGCTAAAGTCAGACTCGTTAAGAAGCCACAGTGGGTATTCAACCAACTCTGGTAGAAGTCACACAGGCTTTAAGCAGACTGATAAATATTCTATTTCTAAATCAACCGGGACGTTTGGAAAACCTAATTATAAATGGCTGCCCAAACCTGCTCCCAATACATCATTTGTGTCCTCGGAAAAATCTAAATGTGATAAATCTGAAAAGGCATCAGGATCAACCAGGAAGGTCATGACCTGGATACCCAAATCTAATTAAACCCGCACATTTTGTAGGGACAGTTGCGGGGAAATGTCGTCAGACCCTGGTTCGTCAACAACGGCTGTTCCCGACATATGGCGGGAGATATCGCCCAACTGCACAACATTCAATCATTTAATGGGGGATATATCTCTTTTGTGGGTGGAGAAGGTGGTAAAATCACTCAAAAAGGAACCGTCTCAAATGGAGTTTTAAGTTTCGAAAATGTTAATTTTGCTCCCGAGTTGAAACATAGTCTGTTAAGTGTTTCTTAGATTTGTGACAAAGGCTATTCTACGCATTTCACTGACAAGGAATGCATGATTCTCAAGCCATGCTTTGTCATCCCAGACGAGTGGATTCTTGTAAAATCTATAAGGGATGGGAATGCCTATATCGTTGATATGAATAGCAATCTTCCAGAACAAGTTACGTGTCTTTTCTCCACGATCTCCGAACAATCTGCAATGCTGTGGCACAAAAGATTAGGTCATGCTAACGCAAAGAACTTGAATTGTCTTGCGAAGAATGAGATGGTCCATGGATTGCCTGTCAAGGACTTCATCACGTTTGAAAAATGTGTGTCATGTGCTCAAGGAAAGCATCATAGAAAGCCGCATCTGCCAAAACAAGTCAACTCAATTAGCCAGGTGCTTCAATTGCTACATATGGATTTGTTTGGTCCAGTAAACGTTCTCAACATCAACAGAAATTCTTATTGTCTGGTTGTGATTGATGACTTCTCTCGGTTTATGTGAGTTTTCTTTCTATCCAACAAAGCTGGAGTTGCTGATTTGATCAAGAAGTTCATTGTATTAGTTGAAAACCAAACTAACAATCGGGTGAAGGCGCTTCGTACCGACAACAGAACAGAGTTTAAGAATTCTGTTCTCGATCATTTTTGCACAGAAAAGGGTATACTGTGTCAATTCAGTTTTTCTCACACACCCCAACAAAATGGTGTTGCTGAAAGAAGGAACAGAACGTTAAAAGACGCCGCAAGAACGATGTTGTGTGATTCAAAACTACCAGTTTTCTTTTGGGCCGAGGCGATAAACACTGCATGTTACGTTCAGAATCGAGTGTAAATCAACAAAGCTCAGTTGAAAACTCCGTATGAAATTTTTTATGGTCACAAGCCATCAGTCAGTCACTTCCGTGTATTTGGCTGTCCTTGCACCCTTCTTCACTTAGATGCCAACCCGAAGTTCAATGCAAAAGCCGATGATTGTTATTTCGTAGGGTATGTTGCTCGCACGGCCTATAGAGTCTACAACAAGAAGACAAAACAAATTGTGGAATCGTATGACGTGCGTCGGTTGGAAGAAAACGAGATGGACGCTAGAGTGGGTCTGGATTGGCTGTTTGACTACACATCCCTGTTCAAATCAATAGATGTGTCTTCAAGTGGCTCGTCTAGATCGGTTTCTGGCTTGAAGAAGTTTTCTGCAGACGAAGATGAAGAAGTTGTTTACAGATCTCCATCTGAATCCCGTTATTCATTCACAGGGAAGTCTCCGGTTTCATCCGAGGGGGAGCCTTCTGCTGCACCTGAGGGGGAGTCTTCTGCTACACCTGAGGGGGATTCCGCTTCTACACCTCAAGGGGAGTCGTCTATGCAACATGATAGTCCCAAATCTTCAGACCAAATTGATTCTCCAGATGCTGAAACTTCACCTCATATTTCAATAGAGAAAGAGTTATTCCTTAATGATGCTTCCGCTGTCTCTTCAACCTTTATGGAACTACTCTTTCCTGAACTTATCTTAAATGATTTTGTAGCAGAGCCGTCTAGAGCGGCTCAATCAGCAAATGAAGGAGGTATCAATATTCACACTCTTCTTGTCTCTCTCAATGACATCAGCCAAGAAATACCTTCAAGGATTCAACGCGATCATCCGATCGACAACGTCGTTGGTCAGCTAGGTGATGGTGTTAAAACCAGAAGTCAGAGTGGAGACGTTAATGCTTGTCTTTACTCTTGCTTTATTTCTCAAATAGAGCCCAAGAATGTTGAAATGGCTCTAAATGAACCTAGCTGGGTGGATGCAATGCATGAGGAATTGCACCAATTTGAAAAACTCGGTGTTTGGAAGTTAGTTGAGTTACCGAAGGGCAAGAAGTCTCTTGACACACGATGGTTTTATCGCAATAAGCAGGATGATTCAGGGGTTATTGTGCGAAATAAAGCTCGATTGGTGGTTCGTGGGTTTCGACAAGTCGAGGGTCTTGATTACACTGAAGTTTATGCTCTAGTAGCTCACCTGGAGGCTATTCGTATCTTCCTGGCATATGCTTCCTACATGAACTTTACCGTTTATCAAATGGACGTCAAGACCGCCTTTTTGTATGGCAAGGTGAAGGAAGAAATCTACGTTGATCAACCCCCTGGGTTTCTTGATTCGAAGTTTCCTAATCATGTCGACAAGTTGGACAAGGCGTTGTATGGGTTACATCAGGCTCCTCGAGCATGGTATGCAACTCTAACAAAGCATTTGCTCGAGCATGGTTATTCACGTGGTACCATTGATCAAAATTTGTTTATCAAGCATGTTGGAGATGATCAAATTCTTGTGCAAATCTATCTCGAAGATATCATCTTTGAATCAACCAGTCTACAGATCTGCAAAGAATTCGAAGGTGTAATGAAGAAACGGTTCGAAATGAGTTCACTGGGAGAAATGACCATGTTTTTGGGGCTTCAGGTTAAACAGAATTCAACCGGAATCCTACTACATCAAGCCAAGTATGTGGAGGATATTCTTGAGAAGTTCGAGTTTCGCGATGCTAAGTCTGCCGCAACACTAATGGCTGAACGACCTCTTCTGATTCCAGATCCTAAAGGCGAATCCGTAGATCAGACTCACTATCGATCGATGATCGGATCATTGATGTATCTTACTGCAAGCCGACCGGATATCATGTTTGCAGTGTGTCAATGCGCACGCTATTAGGCTAATCCTAAACTTTCTCATCTTATTGGTGTCAAAAGAATTTTTCGGTATAGCAAAGGAAGCCCTAAATTGGGTATTTGGTATCCGAAGAATTCTGAATGTGATCTTTATGCTTTTACTGACAGTAATTATGGATTTTGTGAGCTTGACAGGAAATCAACCTCAGGAGGATGTCAATACCTAGGTGACAGAGTAGTTTCGTGGCAATGCAAGAAGCAACACACTGTCTCAACTTCCACAGCAGAGGCGGAATATGTTGCTGCATCAGCTTGCTGCTCTCAAGTTATATGGATCCAACATCAGCTGTTGGACTACGGTTTGAACTATTTTGAAACCCCAATTTATTGTGATAACGAAGCTGCCATTCAAATTGCCAAAAACCTAGTCCAACACTCTAAAACCAAGCACATCGACATTAAAATTCATTTTATCAGAGACGGTTATGAACGATCACTAATCCGGCTAGAACTGGTCCACACTGATAATAATGTGACAGACTTATTCACAAAGCCATTTAACAAAGCTCGCTTCGATGTGCTTGTAGGATTTCTGAAAACGATACGTTTTGAGGATTAAGTTTTTTATTTTTTATTTTTTTCTTTATCTCAATTTTTTTTTAAAATTTTTATTCTTATTATTTTTAATTTTCTTTTCTTTTATTTTTTGTTTATTTCCTTTTGGTTTCTTGCTTTTAGGATAGATTAAATTTGCGCATTGTGTTTTATTTTTCATTTTTTTTTATTGTTACTCTCACTCATGCACAAATTTAGGGGGAGAAATATTAAAAAAATCCAAAAACAACAAAAAAAAATCCAAAAACAACAAAAAAAAATTATTGCTGACAGTTTTGTTTGTAGGTGTTGTGATGGGAAATGAAATCAACAAGTGATAACGGGCAATCTGAATCGGCGTAACGTACCTAAGTTGAATCGTCTACGCTCTGTGCTCGATGCGCTGGTAGGCATGAAAGATTTTAAATGGACTTGACTAGGGAAAGTTGAACCTATTAATTTAAGGACTTGACAAACTTTGACCTAGTTAGATCCATTTAACCTGACTTCACGACGCTCGGATAGGTTGAGCAGGGAGATATACATAGGAATCTACCGGTCACATTAAATAACCCATATCTAGAACTGTGGATTCACTTTTCCTCGATGTGCGGATTCTGTCCTTAATTCCGGTTGGATGGAGCGACTGGTAAATTCCGATAAATTAGGTCTGTAAAATATCATTTTCTTTCTTTCCGTCTGTTAGCCATATGTTGTCTCCTTTGCGTGACTTCCAATCCGACCTGGTACACAACATATGCAACTCTATTTCTCTGCAGGCTATATATATGAAATTCCTCTCATCTGTTAGCCATATGCTGTCTCCTTTGCGTGATCTCTAATCCGTCCTGGTACACAGCATATGCAACCTTCTACTTCTCAACCCCTCTAAAACAATAAGTAATAGAATTCTGAATCTATCCTCTCTCTGAATGGTTGTCTGCTCACCCGGTGTAAGGAGTACTCTAGAAGTTCTTGATGGCTGGGGCATATCAGGAAGCGGGAAACATGTTCTAGTACGCTTAAAATTGAACACATACAGATTGTTTGTAGATCTCGCTGCTCGATTTAGGTGGACAACAATATCCCTGGTTGTATTCAGTTAAATGGTCTTAAGAAAAATTTATTTAAGTTTTAGGGCCAATCATGATGATATAGTTACAATTAGATATATGCATGTATCATGTCATTAGTAGATTGTCCAAAACTGTCACAAATCTTTCATGTTTAAGTGGACCACAATATTGGCGATCAATCAGACGAAGATGTGAAGATAAGGGAACCGACAAGTAGACTAAGATTGTCCAACAACTTTGATCCCAGCGTCACAAACTTAGTTACATTGGTTGAAGTCAAATTATTTTAATTTTAAGTTTTATTTTTATTTTTTATCCTTTTAGTTTTAGTTTAATTTTTAATTTTAATTTTTATTTCTTATTTTTTGAAATTATATTTTTTTATTTTATTTTATTTTTACTGTACAAATTTTTATTTGTTTGGTTTTAAATTTTATTTTTATTTTTGTACGAAATTTTATTTTTATCTTTCCTTAATTAAAATAATCCTCAAAAGTTTTTTTTGAAAATTTAATTGTGTTGGAATTTGCCAAATACTGGGTAGTTATCAAGTAAAAAGGTAATGAAAGTAATATAGGGTTCACTGCCAGAATTTCCTCATTCACGAGATTCCAGCCGCAAACACGAACCTTTGCTCTCTCTACATTCAAAAAAAATTTATCGATTTTCGCAAATCCGCTTCAACCATCACGTATGTAATGAGTTCTAGATCACGAATATATATTTTATTACATCTTTCACTGTGTAGATTGAGCGTAAATCGAAGAAACAAATGCAACGGAGCTTACGGCCGTAAGCTTGGGCCGTAAACTGCGTCTAGGTCGTGAATTGAATTTATTTGTTTATCAATTACACCACCGCATGCATCTGTTGAATTTTTATTTATCAATTACCCGTTTTTGCGTGTTTTTCATGAGTTTTTCGACAAATTGTTCGTCGGGCGTAAACTCTTGTTCATAGGCCGTGAACTCGGAGTTTATGGCCCAAGAACAAATGGTTTACTGCCCACGAACAAATAAACTAAATCGTTTGTCTTTGCTTAAATCTCGACCGTAAACACTAGTTGTTCGAGTAAATTTTTGTTTAGGTCAATTTTTTTAAATAATTTTTTTTTTGGATCAAAATAAAAGTTTAATTTTTAGTATTTATTTTGCACATAATTTTTCCTTACAGTTTGCGGTAGAGTGCAAAAAATGGCAAATTTGAAGTTCACAGATATGCACAATCTCGCCATTGTGCTTGCAGATCTTCCTGCTATTCATTCAGACATGCGCTCAATGATTCACAGGCTGTGGGAGTGCTGTTTGTCTTCCACCATCACAGTAAACCCGGTCGTGTATCAGAACTTAATCAGAGAATTTTGGGCGACTGCTAGCTCAAGCATGGATGATGATGGTCACTTCATTGTGAAAGCCATGGTTCAAGGACGTGAGATTGTGATCAACAAAGGTTTCATCCGAAATGCGCTGCTTATCGATGATCAACCTAATTTCCCTACGGAAATTGGGATTGAAGATACTCAACGAATTCTCAGAAGAATGAGCTTATGAAGGAACTTCACCCCCGACTCTAAAAAAGCTTCTCCATCCGTACTGGAGGTTTCTGGTGCATGTGTTCGTCAGTTGTATCTCGGGTAGAAGATCAGAAGCGGATGAAATTTCACAACGAACAACTGGTGCTCTCGTCTCTCTTGCTGCAGGTGTGAGGTTCAATTTCTCAAAATTCATCTTGGATGAGTTCGTTATCAACATCAGAGCCTCGACTTGAGACACATTCCTGTTATATCCTCGATTTATCCAGATGTTTATCAATATTCAATTTCCAGACGTGAGGAAGGAATGAGAAACTCTTGACATGAAGTCTTTGGGTCCTCACACGGTGGGACTCATCAAGCAAAACCGCAGAGTCAAGGTTGTTTTTCAGGGATTATATCCTCTTGAGAAATTCTGGAAGTTCACGGAGCTAGATGAACCCATAGAATCCTATGGTTCGTCTGAGCAAACTTCGTCTGAGCCAACGTCTGCTGAAAAGTCGTCTCCAAAAAATCTTGTCATTGATATTTCTGAGGATGAGGGGACTGAGAAAGAAGATACACCAACTCCTGATGCTCAAGTAGTTTCAGAACATGAAAAAGTGTTAGGTCATATTCATGATGATGTGGGAACGAATGTAGATTTGGGAGAGAATGTTGGGGAAGACAAGAATTACTATTTTAGTGATCTTGACCTCATAGGTTTCGATCATGATGATATTGCTGCTTCATTAGCTAGCAGTGCTAACGTGGTGTCACACGAGAATCTTGACACCATTTTCAACAATGTCGATGATGTTGTTCCACCAAAAACTGAGACAAGGAAGTCAAATGAATCTTTTGAGACTGAAACTCTAACTTTAGGGCAAATGGCTAATGTTTCAATTCCTATGGAGATGGTTATATGATGTTCCCCTCCTGTATCTGTTTCTCCTACAACTGAGCCTTTTGTGAGTGTTTTTACAACACAGTCTGACCAACCCCCGTCAAAAAGGCAGAGAAGAGATTTGAGGCAATCTGAGCTGATAGCGAGTCTAGTTAGTGGCCTCCTAACACCACCCGTTATTGCTGCTACTACCAGCCTTACAACAACTAAGATGTTTGCAACAAGTTCAAGCCCTGCGTTTGATGTTGGTGGTCCCTCTGCTCCACCTGGTTTTTCAACTCCTATATATAATCGTGATGATGCGTCCGAGAGATTGGCATTGGCTGAAGAACAACTTTTGACGCCAAATCTTCGCGGCAAGGGTGTTTCTATTGGAGAAGGTGGTTCTAGAGGCGATAACCTAACTCTTTCTGGTCTTCAAAAGGAAATATCAGTCCTGAGCCAAAAGAATATTGAGCTAGACATTCAAGTGTCGGAACTTCGAGATGAAAATGCAAAGCTCGGTATTCAAGTCTCTGAGCTGCAGTCTGATAAATCTAGTCTTGGGGTGCAAGTGGTCGGACTTACGAAGGATAAAAAGCTGAAGTCTAAGCAGATCTCTGACCTACAAGATCATTTCAATTTGCTGACTTCAAGCTATTTTTCACTTAAAAAGAAACTTGAGGAAGACCTTGGGGACAGATACCAGACATCCATTGAAGAACACAAGATTAATCTTCATGTGCAAGCTTTTCCGGTCGATTTGCCTACTGGTCAATCTTTTGGAGTTGTTAGTCATACTAATAATGAGCCTCCTCAAGCCGCCCATGTGTCAGCAGCTGTTCGTGATGCTCAGGAGGAAGCAGTGAAGAAAGGGCAATTATTTTTTAAGAGGAACTCTAATCAAAATGCCTCTTGGGATGAACCTTTAATTACTGTGACTGATCTTGAATTGGTTCGTTTCCGAGATACTTTTGGTGATCGGTCAGGAATTACTTCTTGGGGATTTCATGATCCCCTCAAGATGTGGATAGTGCTGCGAAAGAGTGGCAACTCTGAACTATACAGAGATAGTCACGATTTCAGTTCTTTCACTAGGGTTGATTTGACGGAATTGTCTCGAGCTCCCTTTTCCAATCTAACAAACAATCCAAAAGTAACCCAATTTAAGCATTTTCTTGACGACCAAGTCAAAAGAGGGTTTCCTTCTATGCCAACTGTTGAATCTATGATTTTCGAGCATCCATATATTATTGATCGCACGACCGATAAGCCTTTGAAGGTGGTGATGTGGCCTGCGACCAAGCAGGTTAAACAATTTCCAGTGCTTCAAACTTACCAAGACGGATCGCTCGGTTCAATGGAGTGTTGGGTCTTTGACGAGACCACTTCCGGTGCAGTTATCAAGCTCAAGAATGGGTGCATTAGACTCTACGATCGAAGATATTTGTTGCAGTTTCAGAAATGGGATATTCATCATCTCAGCAATTTTCAAATCATGGTTGCTGAAGATATCTTTGAAGATGGTGCGAAGGCGTACACGACGATGGTTGCAGAAATTCTGAATAAACGCATGTGGAATGGAGCGATGGGGCAGGCGGATGTTATGGTGGTTAACAAAGGATGACCTCGGGCTAGTCCAAACCAAGAGGGAGATTGAAGGGCTTAGTTTACTGGTTTGGTCTAGGTTTTGCAGTTTAATGATAGGGGTGTGTTTGTAATTAGCGTTAACTATAGTTTACGGTTGTAATCGAGTTTATGGCCGTAAACTCTTCACGGTCTTGAGGTGTATATATAGTGGGTTTGTCAGACGATTTTGTTGTTGATGCCTTTTGTGTTCACGGTTTCCACCGAGTTGTATCAGACGTTTATAGCTATAAAACGTATGCAAGCTTGGTTTGTTATTTTTCTGCGTTTTCTGTTTGCTTTGTGTGATTGTGTTTGCTTTTGATCTCTGGTAAGATCCGTTTTTGGACCTTACATAGGTGCACATGGAAATGAAAAAAGTGTGAGAGTACGGAACATTGTTAATATCATTATTATAACTAAAAGGGAAAAACTTAATTAGTTTCTATAATCCAAGTGTCTTATAGAATACTATAAACTTTTTATATTTATTGAATTATGGAATGTGAGATTTGTTGGGCTATATCAAATTTTTGATGTAGTTGTAAACCACAGTTTTAATGGATACAGTTTAGTATTCATTCCGATCATTATTAGTTGTGAAAAAAAAATTGGTCATACATGAAATTTTGTATTCATTTTTGATGTAGTTGTAAACCACAGTTTTAATGGATACAATTTAGTATTCATTCTGACCAAATTTACTTGAAATTTTGTAATGTTTGTCCATTATTAGTTGATTTATAAATGATTTTATGTTTTCTATTCATTTTTCGTACTTATTCAGAACTTTTCTGTTAATATATGAACATTGCTTCACATTACGCTTATGTTGCCTTAATCTACTGATGTTTTATAGACCTTCTACTGATATTAACTATTTATCTTTACATAAATAACACCAAGAGTCAAACGTTTATATAAACGAAGAACAAAAATAAAGAAAAAGGTAAATAAAATTGGTATTTTATTAAGATGTGGTTAACCTTATTCATATGTGATTGATAACATTTACATGCGATTTTACTTAAAAATACAACAGAATATGATGATACTGAAGATGGATCACCAACATCAAAAGATAAACGTTCCAAGGCAAAACACGATAAATGTATGAATAAACATTTCCATTCACATATGAATAAATTATGATATGTTTTGTTTACTTGTGAATACAAACAAAACTAAATTATATATGTTATATTCACATATGAATTACAATATTCACATATGAATAGAACAAAACTAAGATAAATCTCCCTATACTAATAAAAGAGTAGTTCTTTTGCCCTGTGTCACCATATTAGATCTCTTAATTAATGTGTTGCCACTTGTCAATCTATTAGTTCTCCCTTTTAAATTTATTAGACCTCCTGATTAATGTGATGCTATTTATCAATGTATGTATTCTCTATTTTAAATTTTAAAATTTATATTATTGTTTTCATTAATTCACAAATAAAATCTCCCTATACTAATAAAAGAGTAGTTCTTTTGCCATGTGTCACCATATTAGATCTCTTAATTAATGTGTTGCCACTTGTCAATCTATTAGTTCTCCATTTTAAATTTATTAGACCTCCTCATTAATGTGATGCTATTTGTCAATGTATTTATTCTCTATTTTAAATTTTAAAATTTATATTAATGTTTTCATTAATTCAAAAATAAAAAATATCTAATATATATTAAAAATCAATTTTACATATTTATTTGAATCAACGATTATAATTTCATATAACTAATAAAAATATCTTTTAAATTAATAATTTATTTAACATAACTGATTAATAATTTTGAGTTTTTACTATAAAAGTTTGATTAATTTTATAACCATGGTTCCCACAGGTTATAAACTAGTATATTATATTCATATGTGTATAATTTAATTTAGTGTGCATATACCATAAATATAAATTTAATATATAATTATTCATATATGAATATACAATAGTTTCTTTATAAATATATATATCAAATTTATTCATCTTCTACTCACTAATGAATAAAGGTAAGAAGAATGAAGTTTCTAATAAGGAGCCTCCCACATTGAGAGAAACATGTTTGAAGTGACAAAATAACAAAGGTATATCCGTTATATTCATTTATGAATAACTATATATGACTGTTATACATATGTTCTATTCACATATATGTTTTGCATTCATTATGACAAACACACACACGCGCACATACATACACACACACATGTATATGAATAACTTGTATATCTCTGTTATATTTTTTTACTATTCATATTTAATATGTGTTATATTAATAAAAACTATTAGATGTCTATATTGATATATGAATAACTATAAATGACTTATATATATATATATATATATATATATATATATATATATATATATATATATATATATAACATCTACTGTGTGCATGTATGATTGATTCTGGACCAATCATTTTAGTTATTTTAAGAAAGTAATTAATGCATATTAAATGCAGAAGATGTAATTAATATCCATTATATCTCCAACATGTAATATGCATTAATTACTTTCTTAAAATAACTAAAATGATTGATTCAGAATAAATCATACATGCACACAATAGATAGTGAAAACAAAATAACCTAACCCTATATATATATATATATATATATATATATATATATATATATATATATATGAATAAATTTTATATCTCTATTATATTTTTGTATTATTCATATATGAATACTTTAATCAAGATATGTGCTATATTAATAAAAACTATTGAATGCATATATTCATATATGAATAACTATATATATATATATATATATATATATATATATATATATATATATAATTCCATCTAATTCAAGTATTATATATTTTCAGTTTTGAGAAAAAAAAAGAAATAAACACAACAAAGAAAACAAAAAAGAGTCCAACAAAAACACTAACTCCGTAAAAGCAACAACTACAAGGTTCAAATTCTGATTTTGAAAGTAGTGGTCCATCCAAAAAGCAAATGAAAAAGGATTCACCAAATAAGTAAGAATCAAAAGTACATGTGGTAAAAGAAATTTATTCTATGAAAAACAGATGTTCACCAGAGTCGTTAGTCGCTATCATCCTTGGGTTGAGCATGCAACAAAAAGAATTTGTATGATATATGGGTTTTGGAAGTTTCTTAAGAATGAAAATGACCGATATACCATTGAAGTTGAGATTTTATATTCTTCAAAATATTAATTATGAGAGAATGGTAATAAATGTTGAAGGTAAGGAACTCAAAGTAACAACACAGTCTATTCATGACATGGGGATTCCAATTGGTGGAACCATGCTTACATAATTGCATCAATGACCTAAAGATGATACATGTTATGATGAATGGAAGCAACAGCTTCAAGAATGAGCAATCATCATACTGAATGCAATCAAAAAAGTTATTGTTCATACCACCGAAGCATATTTTAATTTCAAATTGAGCTTCTTATTTCTTTTTTCAATACATTTTGTGAGTTAACATCAATGGGAAGATGCAACATGTTCCCGTTGAGTTATATAAAAAGAAAAACAAATATCATCAACATAGACTAGTTCAACAATGTTTTGGATTGTCTCGTTAGAAAAATGAACTCATACATACCATACTTGGATACTAATTACTTTGTTGGACCTTCAGTTTTCTTGGTGGTATGTATTCACAAGTGAATATATTATAATTTTATATTCACCTTTTAATACGATTACTTATTCATAACTAAATAACACAATATTCATATATGAATGAATACAAATGAAAGTATATTACTTGTTCACATGTAATGCTTTGCATTACTTATTCAAAAATGAATATATTATATTCATTTATGAATAAGTAATACTATATTTTTCTAAAATTCATTTATGAATATCAGTTAATTATCATATATCTGCAGTTGTTCTATGCTAATAAAATCCATTCGGAAGCTCTAATGGTACCACGTAAAATTCCAACAATTTGTTATTAGAATTTAGATAAGATAAGATATCATGAGACATCTGAAATAGAAATAGGTAGATTTGGTCTTGGAGAATTAAATGAAGAATTTGTTAATGAACAAGTTAAAATGTAACATCCGTAAACTTCATAACAAATTTAAACTTTTTAAATATCCCAAAAACCATTCATTGATTACAAACTGTTTTCAAAATAGTTTAACATCAGAGAAGTCCCAAAAATCATAACATCAAATGTGAGGAAGTGCAAGATCAAGCCTTCGCCTTCCTGCGATTATCAGAAGTACACGAAACAAAATCCACAACTATAAGCCCGAAGCATAGTGAGTTCCCCCAAAATACCGATACATAAAAAATAGTACACATAATAACAGCATGTAATGGGTCCACAACTTAATACACTGGATTACCCCAAAACCCACAATATGGGTCTGAGATGCCCTCCCTGACCCTTAGCCCATATTCGACTTGCTCTCGAGCCTACAACATAAGTATGGCTTTCTCTCGACCCATAGCTTTTGTCTAGCTTGCTCCTTCAGTCCTCGGACTGGAATACAAATGATTAGCCCTCAGTACAAGTCTGGCATAGCCTTTCTAGCCCTCAGCTCGCATCTGGAATGTTTATGAGTCCTCAGTATGAGTTTGGCATGCCCTTCCTAGCCCTCAGCTAATATTTGGCATACTTCAGGGTTTGTTGGCTACAACACAGAGCAGTATAACCTCAACCCAACCCATACAACATGTCAACATGTAACAGATTGTCACAACTAGAAAATTTTGTGCCTTGTAACTACAACGCTTATGTCAACTATGAATCAAAAACATGAAAGCATGCATGATGCTTACTCTATGACAACAGAATTTCAATCAAACACCTCGTACAAGCATTGCAAGTAGTCAACAAGCAATTGGAAACCCTAGAAGTTCTTGTTTAAGTCCATTTTGGACTAGGAACTTCCTTATTGGGCCCAATGGACCAATAAGCTTCCATTTTGACTATCTTGGGCTTAGAACTCTTAAATGGGCTCTAATTGGACCCACTTCCATTTATTTCAATATTTTGGGCCATATTGGGCCTAGAATGAAATAAATTGTTTAAATGAACCATATTGGGTCATAATTAACCTAATTTAGCCCTAATAGGTCATAAAAATCACATTTATATTTATTTGGACCAAACATCACTTTAGATAACCATGAAAAAGGCTTAAGCATACAAGGCCCAATCCTTTTCGTTTTCCCTCTCCAAATATCGGCCCAAGCCCAACCCAAAGAATGAAGAGTTCACTTGTGAGATTGCCACCTCATTTATACATCACTTACCTCCATGCATGGACCAACATGCATCTAAGCTAGTCATCTCAACTCTCTCTCTCTCTCTCTCTCTCTCTCTCTCTCTTCTTCTTCTTGATTCTCGGCCGAGAGCTCCCAAACATACACACTTCATCTAATTTTTATTAAACAAACTCTCTCAAAGAACATCCTCACCTTTCTTCATCAAATTTTCGAGAATCAAGAGCTTTTCAAAGAGACTTTCCACAAAAAAATCATCATCCAAGGTAAGTTTATATTTAGATTTATGATCTAGGCTCTTAGTTTATCAAACATCTCATCTTAACTCAAGTAAATTCATGATCTAACTCCCTAGAATCATCTAAGTTCGAAAACTTCCTCAAAAGGGTGCTAGGGCCGAAATCTTCTCTCAAAACTTCATCAAAACCAAATCCAAACCACAAGGTGAGCTTCATACCCCTTTCTTTTCGGTTTTTATGAGTTTTTATGGGGGAGAATACAAGTAAATGTGTAGATCTATGTGTAAATGTATGCTATGTGTGATTTCATGCATGTTTGTGTGTGATATCATGTGTTGTGATGAAAATGTTATCCAAAAAGTATGTAAAAACCGAGATCTAAAGCATAGGGAAGGAAATAAACATAACTTAAACTATTTTACCCTAATCAAGTCAAGAAAAATAACTCATATGGTTAGGATGAACATGCTTGAACATAAAACCCATTTTTGGGCTTAAATTATTAAAAATGCAAAAATAAGGGCCCAAACCGACAAATTATAGTTTCTGGAGGGTCAAAAGAGTCCAAACAGTTTCTATAATAATTTTTCTGAAACAAAAGATTTTTGAAGGACTAAAAATGTAAATTTTTCACTTAATGGGCTAAACTTGGGCTTTTCGGCCCAATAAGCCTCAATATGCGAGATTTTCAAGTTTGAGGGGCTGAAAAGGAAGTTTTCTGTAAAACAGGGGATTTGAAGTGTATTAAAACTATTTCAATGGTCAAAAATGCTTTTCAAATTCAAAAAGGACCAAAAATGTAAATTTTTTCTCTTTTGGGCCAAAACTGTAAGATTTGCGAAATTGAGGGTTTTAACCGAGAAAACATTATTCTGAAAGGACTAAAGCTGTTTACAAAACAAAATTTGGTTAAAAATGTCTTTTCAACAAGTTATGATACCAAAGTGTCAAGAAAAATGGTTTAAGGACTAAAATGGAAATTCTTTTATATAAAAGACTAAAAGTGCTAACTTTATAAACGAAGGGTTGTGAAAAGGTAAAAATCTTACTTTTAAACAAATAAATCCCAAGACAAAATACGAGATCCACGACTACCGGCAAAACGTAATAACGAATACACATTCAACAACCAATATCGTTACCAAACGAATTGATTCGGTCTCGAATCAATAACAAAACAAAAATCAAATAACCGTAGTACTTCAATAAACACGTGACAACTACGAGGAGTCAATATTCAATATTGCGCTTGAAAGTTTCAAATCGTGCTTGTTGGGCCTTGCTAGCCCAATAACATGATCTTTGGGCCCGAAAGGGACGCGCTTACATGTTAATGGGCCTTCTATGACCTAATTCCATGTAAAAGGACTTTCAATAGCTCTATTGTGCTGTTGGGCCCCAAGGGTCCATTAGTACTGCTAGCGAAGTTGAGAAGTCAAATGCGAGTCGGGCCAAGTGCTTTTTGCATTCCCGATAGCCTTGAATGACTTATGGAAACAAAGGAGGCTTCTTACCCTCCTTTCTCCTCGGTTGTAGGGCTATGAGAAACCGAGTAAGCAGATTCGTGAAGTTAAACAAGAGAAGTCAGGGTGGTTGGATTATGTGAGTAGTATGGACGAAGCCTCAAGGATCGTTCATAATATGTAGTTATAAACTAGTCATTTTCAATAATGCGTGATTGTAACAACTCACAACCCTTAATTAATCCAATGTCACCTGGGTAATCACAAACAATCGCCGTATTGGTATAACAATAAACAAGTCATGTAATTTACGCATTGGGAAAACATCGGGTTTTCCCGGGGAGTTCAACATTTTAACCTATGTGATGTATACAAAGTTCAACAATTATTCATGTTTTCAAAATCGACAAGCATATTTACGGATCTTCACACTTTTAATTTTACAAATACTCTTTTCAGAAAATATCGGATTTTTTGGGTTTTCAAACTTCACAAAAATCCTTTTCCATAACATTACTTATGAACTCACCAACATTTCATATGTTGACCGTTTTCAAAATAACTTGTATTCTCATGTAACATGTAAACAGAAGAATATGTATCAAGTTATATCATGGTGTTTTGCTTAGATTAATGATCAAATGGTTTATGTTATGAAATTGTAATTTTTAAAACAATGTACTGAATGTAAACAATATCAGTTGTAATATTTCAATGCATGGTGATGAATGATGTTATGATTCATGTATAATCATTGTGATGGTATTCAATTAAGTCACAAGAGCCCTCGGACGTTTCCGCCGTCTGGTTCGGGGGTGTGACAGGTTGGTATCAGAGCTCTGTTTATAGTGAACTAGCATATCTAACCACACATTGATATGCAACTATAAACCAAAAGAGGGAATAACACAACTCTGAACAAAACAAGTAAAACATAACAATAAAAACATCCTTGATTGTATTAGGAAAAAGAACATAATACCGAACCAAACAAGATAATGTTAGTATCTCGGTTAAGCCATGACTGTTCTAGTCATATCAAGGAGTGGATGTAGCCTGATCAACTACATTCCCTCCAAGGTATAACTATCGCACGTCCTGAGGAGATCATGATAGCTAGGGAACCTAAAAACATACCCCTTTACCTCCAAGAAGAGAACATCCATTTATTCTATTCAATAGTTGTAGAGTCATAGGAGTAACGATAGTTTATTCATATACCTTCTCTCAGTCTTCATGGAGGTAGAGCAGCAGGGTATTCAGTTCCATCAAGTCTTAGTGGCTCACAGGATGCTTGAAGATGGACCTGAAGGGAATCAAGGGGAAGCACACGACGTCGGTCCTGACGAATACACGGACACCGACTATGAGTTCGAGGAGGCCGATGATGACGTGGAGGAAGGACAAGACTCGGGCAAAGATCACGCCACGTCGTTTGTTAGCAAGGCGCAGCAGGACCACCCCGCCCCACCAGTGAACCCCGCAAGGGAGAATCGCTCTCCCGAAGCTGAGATTGCCGCCCTGCGGCAACAGCTGTTCGCCATGGAAGCACGTGCAGTGCGAGCTGAGCATGAGATGGATGAGGTCATTGGTGACATGACGGAGATGGCTCAATTGTTGGCTCAGCACTTCGGCATATGATCTCACCCCCTATCTTAGGATACTCCGAGGAGTACTAGGGATAGCAGTATCAGTCTTTAGTACTATTTCATTAGGATCTATGCTATGTACCCCGACTCTATGTTTAAGTGACTACACTACTAATAGAGCCGTTATGCTATCGAACTAGTATCACTTATGTATGCTCTTACGAGCAAAATTTTCATGTATCAAATATGGATAATATTAGTAAAATTTTCTTTTATGTTTTACTTTGACGTGGTAATATGCTATGTGTTACATATCCATGATTGTGTGCCAAATTTTGAAAGTACCTAAGTTCGTGCCCCAAAACTAGCTTATAGGATCACACTCTCACAAAAAGCACAGATACTCAACATCTTTCTGTTCCATGACAGAAAGATGCCTCGACGACCCACCCGCAGAAACCCTGAGCCAAACCCTCCCGAGATCAACTCTGTTGCTTTTCAAGCAGCGGTGTCGGCTGCGGTTACCGCGACTATGGCCCAAATTCACCAAGGGAACAATGGAGGAGTCAACGGAGTAGGCGCCGGAAGTTCGAACAACGGGACGAATCAAGGACCTACCAAAACATGTTCCTACAAAGACTTCACCAATGCCAAACCACGAACCTTTAACAGCACTGGAGGAATGATCACCTTGAAACGTTGGATCGAGAAGGTGGAATCGGTATTCGAGATATGTGATTGCCCTGAAGAGATGAAGGTGAAGTTTTCCGCATGCACTTTCGTTGACCAAGTGCTCACTTGGTGGAAGGGACACGTGGAAGCCTTGACACTCCCCGTAGCCAATTCCATGCCATGGGCAGAAATGAAAGAAATGCTGATGGCCGAATACTGCCCTCGTGGTGAAATTCAGAAAGTGGAACAAGAGCTGTGGAATCTCACTGTCCGGAATGCTGACATAGATGCCTACATATCAAGGTTTAGCGAACTATCTCTGTTATGCCCTGGCATGATTACCTCAGAGGGTAAGAAGATCGAGCGATTCATCTGGGGACTAACCTCCCCGATCCAAGGAAACGTGATAGCTGCAAATACCGGAACTTTCGACAGTGCTAAGAGATTGGCCAAGAAGCTGTATGACCACAACAACAAAAAGGGTGAGAAACCAGTGGAGACTGAAGTTAAGAAGGAAAATGATAGCAAGAAGGGGAAGAACAACAAGAGAAAGGGGCGTCAAGGCTCCGAATCATCCAAGAAGCAGCACACAGTGGCAGTTAATGCTGCGACCGCACAAGTTTTGTCCACACCACATGCTCCGGCCTCAGCTGCTCCGAGTGCTCCTAGACCTTATTCCGGTAATCTTCCCAAGTGCAACAAGTGCGGTCTCCATCACAATGGAGAATGCAGAGAGATGCAGTGCACCAGCTGCAATCGGAAGGGGCACACGGCAAGGTACTGCAGGACTTACCCACCTCAGAATCAACAACAGGGAAGCAACAACAACAATGGCCGCAACAACAACATCACCAACACTGGCGGCAACAATGCAGGACCTAGCCACACCTGCTATGGATGTGGAAGGACTGGGCATTTCCGTCGAAATTTCCCTAACAACAACAATCCCGAAAATGGAGGAACAGGAAGGGTGCTGACCATGGGTCAGGGGGAGGCGATTCAGGATCCCGCTGTTGTTACCGGTACGTTTCCCCTAAACGACACTTATGCATGCATCCTATTTGACATCGGAGCGGAGCGAAGTTTTGTGAGCAATAAGTTTAAACATTTGTTAAAACAATAACCCCAGAAGATCAATGAAACCTTTACGGTGGAAATGGCCAATGGGAAAACCGAATCCACTAGGGAACTCTACATCGGATGTACCCTAACTTTAAATCAACACGTCTTTCGAATAGACTTAATGCCTGTTTCCATCAGGAGTTTCGATGTGATTATTGGCATGGACTGGTTAAGCCCCCACCATGCTGAAATTATGTGTCACGAGAAGGCCGTTCACCTTCACCTTCCCAATCATGAAACCCTAGTTATTTACGGAGACAAACCTAACACGAACCTTCGCCTCATCTCGTGCATCCAGGCACAGAAGCATCTGCAAAAGAACGATTTGACGTTCCTGGCTCACATAGTGGATAAAACCAAGGAAGAGGTTAGCATTCAAGACATTCCAGTAGCACATGAATTCCCAGACGTATTTCCTGAAGATCTTCCTGGAGTACCCCCAGAGAGACAAGTTGAATTCCGAATTGATCTTGTTCCAGGAGCAACTCCCCTCGCAAAATCGCCTTACCGACTAGCTCCTGCTGAGATGCAGGAATTGTCCAGCCAACTCAACGAACTCCTGGGCAAAGGATTCATCCGACCCAGCTACTCGCCATGGGGAGCTCCAGTCCTCTTTGTCAAAAAGAAGGACAGATCTTTTAGGATGTGCATCGATTACAGGGAGCTAAACAAACTCACTGTTAAAAATCGCTATCCACTCCCACGAATCGACGATCTATTCGACCAGCTCTAGGGAGCTAGTTACTTCTCTAAGATAGATCTACGATCTGGATACCATCAACTCAAGGTCCGGGAAGAGGATATACCCAAAACCGCTTTCCGAACTCGTTACGGACATTATGAATTTGTCGTAATGCCCTTCGGTCTAACGAATGCCCCTACCGCATTTATGGACCTAATGAATTGAATCTGTCGACGATTCCTTGACAACTTTGTTATCGTTTTCATTGACGACATTCTAGTCTATTCCCGAAACGAAGAAGAGCATGGCCAACATCTCCGACAAATCCTGGAAACCCTGCGGACAGAGAAACTATATGAAAAACTCTCCAAGTGTGAGTTCTGGCTCCGTAGCGTGAACTTCTTAGGTCATATTGTTAGTCGGGAAGGAATACATGTGGATCCTTCTAAGGTCAAAGCCGTTGAAGGATGGGCAGTTCTGACGACACCCACAAAATTTTGCCAATTCTTAGGCCTAGCAGGCTACTATAGGAGGTTCATTCAGAACTTCTCTAAGATCACCAAGCCACTCACCTCGCTTACACAAAAGGGCGTACCATTCAAATGGAAGGACAAACAAGAAGTTGCATTTCGAACTCTGAAGCAAGCACTCTGCAGTGCCCCTGTACTATCTCTACCAGAGGGAACGGAAGATTTCATGGTCTACTGTGACACATCAAATCAGGGTTTAGGTTGCGTTCTCATGCAGCGCGGAAAGGTGATAGCTTATGCCTCCCACCAACTAAAGACACACGAAGTGAACTATACAACCCACGATCTGGAATTGGGAGCAGTGGTCTTCGCTCTGAAGATTTGGAGGCATTACCTATATGGTATGAAGTGCACCATCTTCACGGACCACAAGAGTCTCCAACACATCCTGAATCAAAAAGATTTGAATATGAGACAAAGAAGATGGGTTAAACTATTAAACGATTATGAGTGTGAAATCAAGTACCACCTAGGCAAGGCTAATGTGGTAGCCGATGCCTTGAGCCGGAAAGAGTACTCTAATCGTCGTGTGAAAACTCTCTCAATAACCATCCAATCTCACCTAACCACTCAGATTAGGGTAGCCTAGTCAGATGCTATGAAGGTGGAAAACAGAGGAAGCGAAGCAATACGCGGAATAGAGAAGAATCTAGAGGTAAAAGAGGATGGAGTATACTACTTCATGAACCATATTTGGGTCCCAAAACTTGGAGGATTTAGGGAGGTAGTCATGAATGAAGTTCACAAGACGCGATAATCCATCCATCCAGGTTCGGACAAAATGTACTTGGGTATTAAACAACATTATTGGTGGCCTAATATTGTAGTGACAAAGAACATGGTTTGGCATGCGGAATTAAAGCTTGCACAATTGAACATGGTGATTTGGGTGTTTAAGAGATATATTGAATGTATATGGTGTTACAAAAAAAATCTAGATCTAGACTACATAATTAACACACACTTACACACTCACTTCTACATCTCTCAAGCACACCTCTACAAGTGGTATGAACCCACTATTTATAGAGGTGTTTACATGTCTCTCTCTCACTCTCTAACAAATGGGTCTAAAGGCTAAAGCACCACATGCATGTGGGTTTTACAAAAGTCAAACATTTACAAAGTCATGAATGAATAACTTTGCACCCCAACATTCTCCCCCTCAAAGTTAGGAATGAATGACCCACTTCAAATCATCCAAAATCAAGCACTACGCGGTTCGAGCCTCAAAGGTGACTCATGTTGAAACGAACTTCAATCTTCAATTCTTCCATGACTCTTCAATTTGGGCTCTAGGATGTGAGACCATACAAACCGAGCAGTAACGAATGATCAAGAGTATTCCAAACTCCAAATAATCACCCAAAGTTGCGCATAAAAACACACCCCAAAAATCTTCAATAAACCAAACCCATTTCGAATACATCACTTCCGAACTTCCAATTGCATCATCTCGTGGCTTCAAAACTTCAAGATCACTTCGGTATTCAAATCCGCGTAATATGAAAAATTAAAGTTCGGATTTCCATATAAAACTTCTCTCCCTTTTTTATAATCGAAATTTGATTATAAAGCTCCAAAGGAAAAAGAACGTTCTCTATTCGAAATTTTTCATGTTAAAACTCCCCCTTAACATGTGGCATAAACATTGTGCTTCAATCTGAAAAACCCAAAAAATATTCATTTTTTATTGTCGTTCACGGATCGCCTTTGACAAAATTTCTCAAAAATGGGTAGAAATTGTCAATTTCAAAATTCTGCAGTGACCCTTTGCGCCCAAAAACAGCCAAATATGCGAAGCACACTCCCATTTGCGAAACTGGGTAAAATATGTAAATTCGCACAAACTGCATGAACCAGATTTGAAAATTCTGCAATTTCATCATTTTATGACCCCATTTGCGAAGTTGGATCATTTGTATTGTTTCGTGAAAAGATCAGGGACCAAATGCGAAACTATTAGCTTTCTTCCCCAATTCGCATTTATACAGTAAACACTTCGCATTTTCATTCACACCTCTTTCGCATCTTGTATCCATCCGTCTTTGAGTTCATTCGCATTTCAGTTGTCTTCATTGGCATTAACTCAGAAATTAATCAGTTGTCTAAGATTCGCATTTCAGTTGTTTGAGAAACCCAGATGCGAACCCAGATGTGAAACTCACTGATTTCAAATGCGAACCAACCAAAAATCATCAACCACATACTTGTCTCACCAAATGCGAACTGAATATCACCATTAAATTCTCTTCGCATTTTATAGATGCGAACACAATTCAGATCTCCGACTCCAAGCTTGCGAAATCAAAATCAATTAACCTCATATGCGAACTCAATGAAGATCCAGATGCGAACTCAACTGATTTCAGTAACCAAATGTGAATCCAATGTTTATAAGCAAATGCGAACCCAATGTTATCTCTTTAACCAAATGCGAAAATGATTTTGATCTCAAATGCGAACCGTTCTTTTCCTCAAACGCGAACTCAGTTGATGTCATATGCGAACCTAATCATCAAATACGAACATTAATTTTTGAGACCCAGATGCGAATATTCTTGGCATTCAAACCAATTAATCGATTTTCAAAATCAAATTTGCATTTCCAGATCAACCACTTGATTATCACATATCCATTAAACCATACGATAGCCCTTCGTTCATCAACAATCGAAATTATCTTCCCATACGAACAATCAGATCTCGATTTCAAACCAACAAACCAAATCCCAGAATCACACGATGATAATCCAATTGTACAACTCAGTGAAGCGTGTGTACAAGTTGAACCAAGAACAACAATTTGGACTTTTTGTTTTGACTTTCAGTTCTTCAGTCAACAAACAACAAATTGATAACTTTTCAGAACAATTTCAGATCAAAATGTGTTCCTTCAACAGTTCTTCACACATTCAAGTGTTCTTGATCAACAATTTCATCAAAATCAAAAGATCAATTTCCGACTTCTTCACTGGAACTCATATAAAATCGAGTTCATCATATTCCAAATCATAAGAAATCGACACTCATTATCAGATATACATTCAACATCGATCGAGAAAAATACAATGAGAAGTCGAGATTAAGAGATGAAGAACAACTGAATATGAATGATCGATAAAGTATCAATATCAAAGGCAACCGGATCGATTCAAGACTAGATAAATCGAGAGAAAAACAATGATTAATATCCATCAACGAAACTGATTTGATACAATCGACTTTCGATTCAACATACAAGATTGTGATTATCGATTTGCTAGAACAAGAAAATAGATGTCGGATATGCGAATACAATCAGATACATCGAATCTATCAGTTGGATTACAAGTTTGGGCTTCAATCTGGTTGAATGAACAGTAATGGATCGAGATTTTGGGCTCAAAGTTATGGATCATATATCGATCATTGATTTAGTAAATTTTATTTTGTTTTTGGTTTGAATTTGATCTAAACAAAAATTGATTGGATCAACAATGAGGTTTGAAACGAATTAGATCCAATGAATCAAAACGATCAAAAATCAAGAACGCAAAGCACGAATCCAAATATTACGAGAGATCATAGAGAGAGACTCACCAAAATTGATCAAATTGCGACAAAAATTGCCAAACTGAGAATCGTTCTTCAAAAGTCACGTTGATCGTGAAAACCAAGCTCTGATACCAATTGTATTGACAAAGAACATGGTTTGGCATGTGGAATTAAAGCTTGCACAATTGAACATGGTGATTTGGGTGTTTAAGAGATATATTGAATGTATATGGTGTTACAAAAAAAAATCTAGATCTAGACTACATAATTAACACACACTTACACACTCACTTCTACATCTCTCAAGCACACCTCTACAAGTGGTATGAACCCACTATTTATAGAGGTGTTTACATGTCTCTCTCTCACTCTCTAACAAATGGGTCTAAAGGCTAAAGCACCACATGCATGTGGGTTTTACAAAAGTCAAACATTTACAAAGTCATGAATGAATAACTTTGCACCCCAACAAACATGAAGGCAGAAATTGCCACATATGTCAGCAAGTGCCTTACTTGCGCCAAAGTAAAGGTGGAATACCAGAAGCCCTCAGGGTTATTACAACAACCATTAATCCCCGAGTGGAAATGGGAAGGGATTTCTATGGACTTTGTGACCAAGCTACCCAAGACGTCAGATGGATTAGACACAATATGGGTAATAGTCGACCGACTAACGAAATCCACCCATTTCCTGCCAATAAAATAATCCTACAAGATGGAGAGACTGACAAGAATATACATCCGAGAAATCGTGAGGCTTCACGGAGTACCAGTTTCTATCATCTCAGATAGAGACAGTAGGTTCACTTCACGTTTTTGGCAATCACTTCAGAAAGCACTTGGAACCCATCTCGACATGAGCACCGCTTATCACCCACAAATGGACGGTCAAAGCGAACGAACCATCCAGACGCTCGAAGACATGCTTCGAGCATGTGTGATAGACTTTGGGAAGTCTTGGGATACCCACTTACCCTTGGTTGAGTTCTCATATAACAACAGTTATCATTCAAGCACAAAGGTCGCCTCTTTCGAAGCGCTATATGGACGTAAGTGTAGATCACCGCTGTGTTGGGCTGAGGTGGGCGACACCCAACTAGCAAAGGAACTAGCATCGGACAAGGCGTTAACGGGACCGGAGATCATACGTGAAACAACAGAAAATATAGTTCAAATCAGAGCTCAACTACAAGCCTCGCGCGACCGACAAAAGAGCTCCGCTGATAAACGTTGAAAGCCCTTAGAGTTTTAGGTCGGGGATCGAGTACTGTTAAAAGTTTCACCTTGGAAAGGGGTCATTCGTTTCGGAAAACGGGGAAAACTGAACCCACGATACATTGGACCTTTCAAGATCGTTGCCCGAATAGGTCCAGTGGCGTACAAACTGCAGCTACTCGCTGAGCTAAGCAGTGTACACCCCGTGTTCCATGTTTCCAATCTAATGAAGTGCCTATCAGATGAAACTCTCGTCATTCCCCTTGACGAAATTGAAATCAATGAGAATCTCCTGTTCGTGGAAGAACCAGTCGAAATCATGGACAGGGAGGTGAAGCGTACTAAGCAAAGTCGCATCCCGATCGTGAAAGTACGGTGGAACGCGAAGCGTGGGCCAGAATTCACGTGGGAACGCGAAGACCAAATGAAGCAAAAGCACCCTCATCTATTCTAGAATTCTCAGATCTAGCTTTCAAAAGAATTTCGGAACGAAATTCCCTCTAACGGGGGGATGATGTCACAACTAGAAAATTTTGTGCCTTGTAACTACAACGCTTATGTCAACTATGAATCAAAAACATGAAGGCATGCACGATGCTTACTCTATGACAACAGAATTTCAATCAAACACCTCGTACAAGCATTGCAAGTAGTCAACAAGCAATTGGAAACCCTAAAAGTTCTTGTTTAAGTCCATTTGGACTAGGAACTTCCTTATTGGGCCCAATGGACCAATAAGCTTCCAATTTGACTATCTTGGGCTTAGAACTCTTAAATGGGCTCTAATTGGACCCACTTCCATTTATTTCAATATTTTGGGCCATATTGGGCCTAGAATGAAATAAATTATTTAAATGAACCATATTGGGACATAATTATCCTAATTTAGCCCTAATAGGTCATAAAAATCACATTTATCTTTATTTGGACCAAACATCACTTAACATAACCATGAAAAAGGCTTAAGCATACAAGGCCCAATCCTTTTCTTTTTCCCTCTCCAAATCTCGACCCAAGCCCAACCCAAAGAATGAAGAGTTGACTTGTGAGATTTCCATCTCATTTATACATCACATACCTCCATGCATGGACCAACAAGCATCTAAGCTAGTCATCTCAACTCTCTCTCTCTCTCTCTCTTCTTCTTCTTCTTGATTCTCGGCCGAGAGCTCCCAAACATACACACTTCATCCAATTTTTATTAAACAAACTCTCTCAAAGAACATCCTCACCTTTCTTCATCAAATTTTCGAGAATCAAGAGCTTTTCAAAGAGACTTTCCACAAAAAACAATCATCAACCAAGATAAGTTTATATTTAGATTTATGATCTAGACTCTTAGTTTATCAAACATCTCAACTTAATTCAAGTAAATTCATGATCTAACTCCCTAGAATCATCTAAGTTCGAAAACATCCTCAAAAGGGTGCTAGGGCCGAAATCTTCTCTCAAAACTTCATCAAAACCAAATCCAAACCACAAGGTGAGCTTCATACCCCTTTCTTTTCGGTTTTTATGAGTTTTTATGGGGGAGAATACAAGTAAATGTGTAGATCTATATGTAAATGTATGCTATGTGTGATTTGATGCATGCTTGTGTGTGATATCATGTGTTGTGATGAAAATGTTATCCAAAAAGTATGTAAACACCGAGATCTAAAACATAGGGAAGGAAATAAACATAAGTTAAACTATTTTACCCTAATCAAGTCAAGAAAAATAACTCATATGGTTAGGATGAACATGCTTGAACATAAAACCCATTTTTGGGCTTAAATTGTTAAAAATGCAAAACTAAGGTCCCAAACCGACAAATTATAGTTTTTGGAAGGTCAAAAGAGTCCAAACAGTTTCTATAATAATTTTTCTGAAACAAAAGATTTTTGAAAGACTAAAAATGTAAATTTTACACTTAATGGGCTAAACTTGGCCTTTTCGGCCCAATAAGCCTCAATATGCGAGATTTTCAAGTTTGAGGGGCTGAAAAGGAAGTTTTCTATAAAACAACGGATTTGAAGTGTATTAAAACTATTTCAATGGTCAAAAATGCTTTTCAAATTCAAAAAGGACCAAAAATGTAAAATTTTTCTCTTTTGGGCCAAAACTGTAAGATTTGCGAAATTGAGGGTTTTAACCGAGAAAACATTATTCTGAAAGGACTAAAGCTGTTTACAAAACAAAATTTGGTTAAAATGTCTTTTCAACAAGTTATGATACCAAAGTGTGAAGAAAAATGGTTTAAGGACTAAAATGGAAATTCTTTTATATAAAGGACTAAGAGTGCTAACTTTATAAAAGAAGGGTTGTGAAAAGGTAAAAATCTTACTTTTAAACAAATAAATCCCAAGACAAAATACGAGATCCACGACTACTGGCGAAACGTAATAACGAATACACATTCAACAACCAATATCGTTACCAAACGAATTGATTCGGTCTCGAATCAATAACAAAACAAAAATCAAATAACCGCAGTACTTCAATAAACACGCGACAACTACGAGGAGTCAATATTCAATCTTTGGGCTTGAAAGTTTCAAATCGTGCTTGTTGGGCCTTGCTAGCCCAATAACATGATCTTTGGGCCCGAAAGGGACGCGCTTACATGTTAATGGGCCTTCTATGACCTAATTCCATGTAAAAGGACTTTCAATAGCTCTATTGTGATGTTGGGCCCCAAGGGTCCATTAGTACTGCTAGCGAAGTCGAGAAGTCAAATGCGAGTCGGGCCAAGTGCCTTTCGCACTCCCGATAGCCTTGAATGACTTATGGAAACAAAGGAGGCTTCTTACCCTCCTTTCTCCTCGGTTGTGGGGCTATGAGAAACCGAGTAAGCAGATTCGTGAAGTTAAACAAGAGAAGTCAGGGTGGTTGGATTATGTGAGTAGTATGGACGACGCCTCAAGGATCGTTCATAATATGTAGTTATAAACTAGTCATTTTCAATAATGCGTGATTGTAACAACTCACAACCCTTAATTAATCCAATGTCACCTGGGTAATCACAAACAATCGCCGTATCGGTATAAAAATAAACAAGTCATGTAATTTACGCATTGGGAAAACATCGGGTTTTCCCGGGGAGTTCAACATTTTAACCTATGTGATGTATACAAAGTTCAACAATTATTCATGTTTTCAAAATCGACAAGCATATTTACGGATCTTCACACCTTTTTTTACAAATACTCTTTTAAGAAAATATCGGATTTTCTGGGTTTTCAAACTTCACAAAAATCCTTTTCCATAACATTACTTATGAACTCACCAACATTTCATATGTTGACCGTTTTTAAAATAACTTGTATTCTCAGGTAACAGGTAAACAGAAGAATATGTATCAAGTTATATCATGGTGTTTTGCTTAGATTAATGATCAAATGGTTTATGTTATGAAATTGTAATGTTTAAAACAATGTACTGAATGTAAACAATATCGGTTGTAATATTTCAATGCATGGTGATGAATGATGTTATGATTCATATATAATCATTGTGACGGTATTCAATTAAGTCACAAGAGCCCTCGGACGTTTCCGCCGTCTGGTTCGGGGGTGTGACACAGATAAATGCACATATAGATAACCAAATAGCATCATAGGTAGTCCTACAGATCTACCAGACTATCACATCAAAACTAGCATGCTTAACTAACTCATACTCAGCATATCGGCTACTACTATGATATCAATCCAAATGGGCCGGCCTTGGTGCCTTCAAACCCTAAGTATAATGAGGAAAACTCACCTCTCAAGTAGTGCTGAGCTGGTAAGATCAAATCCCAACTCACAGCTCCGAACTCAACTACCTATAACCACCATGTTACTAACTTCGTTAAAATCCTAAATACCAAAAATACTCTTAAAGTCAAACTTGGTCAACCATGGTGAAAGTCAAAGTCAACAGTCCTTGTTGACCCAACTCATCGAGTGCATCTACTGACTCGTCGAGTTCCTTCAGAACTTAGAGAACCATGAAAAGCTCGAGTCAACTCTCCGAGTCGTTAAGACAACTCGTCGAGTTCGCACAGTGTCCAGAAGATCGGAGAAACCCCAATCCAACTCGCTGAGTTGGCAAGGCAACTCGTCGAGTTTTCCTGTCTTAACTCATTCAACCACTTTTAAGCGAGTCTAATGGCCCAATCTATAGATCTGGTCCCCTAGGGTTGAGATACCACGTAAAGTTGCTAACTTTACGCCCATGCATGGCATCAAAGGGCTAAAACACTCCATCAAAGCTTTATTAATGAACTTAGGGCATGGAGGAGGGCCAATACTTGATAAAGGTTGCAACTTTAGGTTCAAGGAGCCATAAAACATCTAGATCTGAAGTGGAAACTTCAAGTAATGCATCATTCCAAAAATGACTCCAATATGAACCAAAAATGGCTAAATACTTCCATAGAAGGAGATCTAAGCAATAAAAGGCCAATGTATCGACTTTATACCTCACAATGGTTGCTACAACAGTGTAGACACCGGATCTACAACCTTCCTCTCAATCAACACTCTTCAAGCTTCAAGTTCCTTCCAAAAGAGCACCAAATATCACACTCCAAGCTCACACACACATAAATTGAGAGATGAACAAGAACTAGGGTTTCTTTGGACAAAGGGGCGTTAAGGGAGGCTAACAATGAGAGTTAAGGAATTTGAATAGGGTGCAAACCCTAAAAATTAGGGTTTTCATGGTCAGCCTTCAACTCATCAAGTTGGGGCCTTCAAACTCATCGAGTAGACCCTAAAAGATGCGCGGCCATTAAAAACTCTACACGATGCGTTGGAGCCTTCCAACTTGTCGAGTTGCCCTTTAAATACATATATAAGCTTTAATTTCATAAATGAAGGTTGGGACGTTACAACTCTCCCCTACCTGTACTAGGCATCATCCTCGAAGCCTGCTGCGGTGAACAATTCTGGATAATGCTCCCGCATCTTGGCCTCTGGCTTCCAAGTCCACTCGATCCCTTCCGATGCTGCCATTGTACCTTTACCAAAGGTATTTCCTTGTTACGCAGAACCTTTATCTTCTTTTCAAAGACAGCCACCGACTTCTCAACATAATTTAGGCATTCGTCGACCTGAATGTCCTCCAATGACACTACCGCATCCTCGTCTAATATGCACTCCCACAATTGCAAAATGTGGAAGGTGTTATGAATCCGGTTGAGCTCCTCAGGAAGATCCAACCTATACGCGACCTTGCCAACCCTGGTAATAACCCGGAATAGCCCGCTATATCGAGGACCCAACTTTTCCCTTTTCCAGAAGCGGATCATACCCTTCCAGGTTGGCACCTTTAGCAACACCATATCGCCGACATGAAACTCCAGCTCGGATCAGCGCCGGTCGGCATAACTTTTCTGCCGACTCTGAGCAGTCTGCAATCACTGCCTAATTTGCTGAATCTTGACCCATGAGCCGGTGACCAACCTCACCCCAACAGACTGGGGTACGACATCTCCGCCCACACAACAGTTCGAAAGGTGGAGCACCAATGATGGAATGAAAGTTGTTGCAGGAGAACTCTGCAAAGGGGGAGGTAGGAGTCCGAGCTCCCGCCAAAATCAATGATGCAAGCCCGCAACATATCCTCGAGGGTCTAAATGGTCCACTCGCTTTGGTCGTCTGTCTGCGGATGGTAAGTGGTGCTGAAATGCAGCCTCGTGCCCAGTTCCTCATGGAACTTCTGCCAGAAACGGGAGGTGAACCGAACATCACGGTTTGATACAATAGAGCCTGACACCCCATGGCGGGCAACGATCTCGCGGATATACACATCGGCCAACTTCTCAGCCGACGAACTCTCCCGAATTGCTAGAAAATGGGCACTCTTGGTCAATTGATCCATAATGACCCATACATGCGTCGAAATATTTTTCCGTTCTTGGAAACTTGGTGATAAAGTCCATTGTGATCTGCTCTCATTTCCACATGGGTACCTCCAGGGGCTGCAACATACCATGCGGCCTCTGAAGCTAGGCTTTGACCATCCTGCAGTGCTAGGCAGTTATAGCGTTCCAAAATCAAATATCGGTCAAGGGACGATATTTGGGATATAGGTTATCGCGGTGGGATATCGGTATTTTTATATCATGCATAATTAATTTATATAAACATAAAACATATATAAGAGTAATATAAAGTCAAAATTCAAAACTATCAATGTTTGAAACATAATCTTAAGTATGCCATGGAATCTTCCTCCACGTCCACATGAACCAAGGTACCCACCTATTTTATCTAGATTATCCACATCAACTATAATATCATCATCATCATTTAAGAATTATGTACTTAACACATCAACATGATCAAACCTATAGAAACTAGAAAGTTAACACTTAAATATATAACAATTAACATAACAATAAGATCGGTTAATACTTAAAACATAAGTCTATGACCTAAAACTAACAATTAATTACCTAACATAATAGAAGGTTCAGTTAAGTTAAGTCCATAAGACTTAAGGCCACGACTTAACACTAAAAATAAGCAAGTAAAATTACTTAACCGATATCCCACCTGGAAATCGCCTGGAAATATCGGTAAATATCGGTAAATATCACCGATTTTTGTGATCCGATATTTGACACTGCTATTTTGAAAAGTACCGATAATCGATATCCCACCTGGAAATCACTGATATTAACTGCTTAGTTGTAGGTCAAGCACCTCTCGACATACCAAGCAATCGCTCTCTTCATTCACGACCAATAGTAACTTAAACTCAGATCCCGATACATCTTGGTGGCTCCTGGGTGAATAGAGAAACGAGACTTATGAGCCTCCTCAAGTATAGTCTCTCTAACCCTACCCGACATCGGAACCTACACCCGACCGCAATAGGTCACCAATCCACGAGTGTCCTGAACAAATATGGTGATCTTGCCCCTAATCCTCTCAATCTTCTAATTTTCCTCTCACACTCCCTTGGCCTGAGCCTCTCTAATCAATCCCACAAGTGGAGAGTCCACCGAAATCCTCATACATGATGTTAGAACAGAAGATCCAGCCGACTTGCGGCTCAGGGACTTCATCACCACGTTCGCATTACCCAGATGGTAAAGGATCTTGCAGTCATAATCCTTGACAACGTCCAGCCACCTAAGCTGCCTCATATTCAGGTTCAGCTAATTTATAATATACCTCAAGCTCTTGTGATCTGTGTAAATGGTACAACGGACCCCATAAAGGTAATGCCTCCAGATCTTCAGGGCAAGCACCATCGCTCCCAACTCAAGATCATGCGTGGGATATCTTGACTCATGCGGCTTTAACTGCCGCGACGAATAGGCTATCACCCGTCCCCTTTGCATGAGGAGTGCTCCTAATCCGTTAATGGATGCATCACAGAAAACCACAAAATCCTCAACTCCCTCCGGGAGAGCCAAGACTAGAGCCTCGCAAAGTTGTTGCCGAAGGATCTCGAATGTTGTCTGCTGCTCAGGGCCCTACCGAAAATCTACCCCCTTCCTCGTAAGATGAGTGAGGGGTACCGTAATTTTGGAGAAATCCTGAATAAATCTCTTATAGTACCCTGCAAAACCTAGAACACTCTTGATATCAGAGGGAGATTTCGGAACCTCCCACTGCATCACCGCCTCGATTTTGTCTGAGTCGACCAAAATCCCGTCCTGGTTAACGAGATGTCCAAGGAACTGAACCTCTCGCAACCAAAACTCACATTTTGAGAACTTGGTGTAATGACGTTCTCGCCTCAGAACTCCCAGGAGCTCATGGAGATGCTCCTCATGCTGCTCTCAGGTCTTGGAATACACCAAGATATCATTAATGAGCACGTTAACTAAGCGATCGAGCATCAGCCTACATACCCGATTCATTAGATCCATGAATATTGACGGTGCGTTGGTGAGCCCAAACTACCACGAGCTCGTAATGCCCATAGTGAGTCTGGAACGCAGTCTTCTCCACGTCCTCCTCCCTCACCCTTCCCTGATGGTACCCGGACCTCAGATCTATCTTGGAGAACCAAGATGCCCCCTGTAACTGATCGAAGAGGTCATCTATCTGTGGAAGGGGATAACGGTTCTTCACCATCAACTTGTTCAACTCCCGATAATTAATGCACATATGGTATGAACCGTCTTTCTTTTTGGCGAAAAGAATTGGCACTCCCCATGGAAAACTGCTCGAACAGATGAACTGCTTGCCTAACAGCTCTTGTAGCTGAGGTGACAGCTCCTGCATCTTAGATGGTGCCAATCGGTACAATACTTTGTCAATAGGGGCCACACCTGGCACAAGGTCGATCCTGAACTCGACCTACCTCTATGGAGGCACGTCGGGTAACTCCTCTGGAAACACATCCTTGAAATCTTTGACGACTAGAACATCTGAAGCTGAGACCTGATCTCTGACCCGCGTATCTACCACATACGCCAAATAACCCGCACACCTGTGCTGAATATACTGCCGAGCCCTGGTTGCTGAGCAAAATCCTCAACCCATCCTGGTGCCCTCTCCGTAAATGACCAATTCTACCCCACTTGGGGTTCGAACCACCACACGCTGACCCTCGTAGTCGATCATGGCACCAAAACGGCTTAACCTATCCATATCCACTATCACATAGACATCCCCCATGGGAATCAGAATCAAATCAATCGGAAAAGACACCCCGAATATCTCCAGAATGCAAGCCCGATAAACTGACGAAGCAGAAACCCCATGTTCGTTGGCGATAGAAACTCGCAACGGACACTCCAACTCTCTTATGGGCAAAATAAACTCCCTACCGAAGGACTGAGAGACAAAAGATCGACTCGCACCCGAGTTGAATAATACAAAAGCATGAAAGGAGTTCACTAAGAACATACCAGCCACAACGTCTGGTGCTATCCTGGCCTCTTCGGCAGTGAGCTGGAAAGCATGACCCCGAGCCCTCCGGGGCTTTGCCTACCCTAAATCCCGCCAGCGATCCTCAAAGAATGCGGCGCTAAAGGTTGCGCCAGCCAGGCAGCGAGCAACGGATAGGTAGCCTTCACATGGCCAACCTGATCGCAATGATAGCAAATCCTGGAGCTGAGTGCTGGTGCCTGCTGGCGGCAATCGCTCGCCATATGACCCTGTCGGCCATAATTATGGCACCCAGATGATGACAGACAAGTACCTTCATGTGCCTTTCCGTACTTACCATAAGTGCAGCCCTTTGGGCCACCAGATCCAGCATTAGTGGTCTTAATCTGCTTTGGCACAGGCTGTGACTGCATCGGGGCCTACCTCTTCTCCCTCAAATGAAACTCGATCTCTAGCTCACGTTGCCTAGCGGCCTCCTGTAACTCCAACAAAGTATAACACCTCTAAGTAGAAACAAATTGTCTGATGTCCGTCTTGAGCATGCTCAGATAAGGGGTCATCTGAGGCTACTCAGAAGCAAACTAAGGGCAAAACATCGCCCACTCACTAAACATCCAGGTGATCTCCGTCACTGACTCCGATCGTTGTCTCAAATCCAAAAACTCCTGAGCCAACCTATCTCGCTCCACCCGAGGAATGTAGCGAGTGTGAAACATCTCCCTGAACTGATTCCTAGAAACTATAGCCCTCTGCTCATCAGATTATGATCCCGACACAAGTCCCACCAATCCTTTGCTTTAGACCTCAACAGGCTCAGAGCGCACCTGATCTTTTGGTCAGCAGGGCATGAGCACGAGAAAAAGCATCCCTTAACATCTGATAGCCACCTCATGGATATGATCGGGTCCTAAAATCCATTGAAAGTCGGGGGCTTTGTATTATCGAAGTCTGGATATTAAAAGGCCCGACCTACCTCACTACTTACAGTTACCACGACAACGGAGGCTGCAGCGAAAGCCGTCTCAGCAATGGTTGCATAGCGCTTGTCAAAGTACCCAAACATCTCCGAAAACTATGCCAGGAAAAGAGCAGTAACCTTATCATGCAGGATTTCCCTAATACTGGCATCCAACTCATCTGGTCTCTTATGACTAATGGTACCTGACGATGCTAGCCCGCCCTGACTGCCATCTCCTGATCCCGACTCGAATCCGATCTCGAATCGCCTCGTAACCATCATATTGAAAATAGGCCAGAAAGATATCAGATATTCCACATAAACAACTTGGAACCAACTCCTAATGAAGCCCTAGGGGTTGTGACTTCCTTGTTACGCATATAGGTCCTGTGCTTTCATTAGTACGGGCCTATACTACCTTCCACACTTACCCATATTTGTCTCAAGGATCATCACAACACCCTAACAATACACACGAGCATAGTCGAGCACTCAATCCTCACTCCTAGAGGAAGGCTAAACATCTCAAAACCGGCCGAATGATCCCGTACAACCCATCCATGAAACTTCCACTAACCCTGCATCACTCGTGTATGCTAGCCATAAATAACATTGGACCCTATAGACATTCGAATATCTGATCCTACCCTAAGCCCTTCATTAGACAAGAATAGGAAAATAGGCCAAACCAAACATTCTGAGGCTATAAGATCTAAGTTATATACAACCACGATACATACGCTAAGCAACTACAGTAATGATGTCATTTCATAAAAGAAAGGCCCTAGGCTATCAGGCGTCATATAATCATGCAATTTTATCATGCAATTCCTGAAGATCCATAGCCTATCAGTAGCATGATGTTCAAAACTATCACAATATCAAATAACAGTATGGCATTAGAGGTCTACTTACTTACTACGGCTGATCGTACACATCGCATCCTCCTTTAGTATTTTAAAAACCGTTTGAAAATAATTTTGAAAATATTTTCCTTAGCTTGAGGCTGGATTCACACGAGTGTTCCTCTAATTCACTCAAACCAAGGCTCTGATACCAACTTGCAACATACGTAAAATTCATATTTTTTTTTTTAAACTTTTTAAATATCCCAAAAACCATTCATTGATTACAAATTGTTTTCAAAATAGTTTAACATCAGAGAAGTCCCAAAAATCATAACATAAAATGTGAGGAAGTACACGATCAAGCCTTCGCCTTTCAACAATCATCTGACGTACCTAAAACAAAATCCACAACTGTAAGCCCGAAACTTAGTGAGTTCCCCCAAAATACCGATACATAACAAATAGTACACATAATAACAACATGTAATGGGTCAACAACTTATCATACTGGATTACCCTTGAGCTCACAGTATGGCTCTGGCATGCCCTCCCTGGCCCCCAGCCCATATCTGGCTTGCTCTCGAGCCCACAACATAAGTTTGGCTTGTTGTCGGCCCACAACTTATGTCTGGCTTGCTCCTTCAGTCCTCAGACTGATATACACATGATTAGCCCTCAGTACGAGTCTGACATGCCCTATCTAGCCCTCAGCTTGCATCTAGAAAGCTTATGAGTCCTTAGTATTAGTTTAGAATGCCCTCCTTGGCCCTCAACTCACATCTGGCATATTCCAGGGTTTGTTGGCTATAGCACGGAGCAGTACATGTAACGACCCAAAAATCATTTTGCAAACGACGTTAGTTTCCGTTAGTCGGATATACATATATATATATATATATATATATATATATATATATATATATATATATATATATATATATAAGGTTATTTTGAATCTAGTTTATAAAATTAAATAAAAGTGAGATTATTATGTCATAATATTTTGGAAGAATATTTAGTTGAAATGTTTATAAAAGTTTGAGGGGTTAAATTGTTAATCTTGAAAGTAACAGAAATGTGGTGCTTTGAGTTTTGAGATTAAAGTGTCATTATGGCAAGTTTTGAGGGACCAAACTAGGAATATGGTTAATTGCGCATGCGTTTAATACATTAATGAATTCCGTCGAACCCTCCTTATAGCCGGCAGTTACGTCCAATCTTTTTTAACCACAATTAAAATTGTCAAAGGCTTTTGAGTTGGAGGCTGTTAAGGTGACGAGAGGGTGTTGGGGGAGATTGAGAGAATAACAGCGAAAGAGAGAGGAGGTGCTACATTTTCCCGGGCATGTCTACAACTTCGACGAGATGGAGGTTCGATAGAAAGCTCCAACGATGAGGGGTGGGGTTGACCCCAATATTTCATGGTTGTTTCCGCTATTTCGGTCATGCTACCTCAGAAAAAAGAGAGGAAGTGGGACTCGGGATGGGTTTCTTTTGTTGCCTATATGGCTCGGTGAGTAAACAAGATGGAGACGTGATGATTCTGTTGCTTGAAATGGGGAAGGAGGTGAAGATAATCGTTACTAATTTCATGTCAGATTCGCACAAAGACTATTTCATTAACCGTTGAGTATTGTCTTGGTTGTGATGTTAAGCAAATGATGTGTGGTCTCGATTAATTAACTCAATGAGTCAAAATTTATATATGTGAAAAGGCTAAAATTAAGTCTATGTTGGAGATAGGACAATTTCGATGTGTGAAACTCCGGAGTCCCATGTGACGTGTCCTGCTATCCTAATTAAGAGGTACGCTCTCAAATATTTAGTTCATTATTTATTCAATTATATTAAGGGTGAGTTGATGCAAAAACGTATTTGTAGCAATAGAACTATAAAAGCCATGGTTCTGTCTTTTGAGAGGAATTACGCATAAGTAACATTACATGTATTATTAATTGAATAAATAGATATAGAATTTTCTGTTTATGGGTTAATTTGCAAGAGAGAATAACCAACATTAGTAAATATTAAATGAGTCAAATTAATGTTGTATAGGTTATTTTGTTAAGAGATGGGTTAATATGTTAATTTGGATTTGACGATTAAATGGGAGTTAATCAGGCAACATATGAACACGACCATTAAGTGAAGATAATGAATCATATTTAGGGTTTATATGGTCATAATAAATTCCAATATCGAAACATGTTTTATTAATTGTACGATAAACAATTAAATAATCCACGAAGTCAAATAATATTATACCGCCTATTTATTTTTCGTATGCTTGGTCTTATAGGAAGATTGATACCCGGTGAGTATGTCACAGATCAGACAAATCTGGACATATCATTTTTTGTGGAGTTACTGTTGTTTCAAGGGCTAGGGATCTTGCATTGTGCAAACCTACGAGAATTGAAGGTGAGTAAACTTTGTGGTTTTAAAAGTATATTGTCAAGGACGGTTCTAAGGGGTTCCCAGTTATTTTTCTGGCCGCAGTAAATTTTTTTTCGATTTTTCAGTTTTTTCTACCTATTTTTTATGTATCGACAACACCTACCATGTATTTCTATGTCCGTCCCTGTATATTGTTAGGAGTATCCTATATCTTAGATGGATTGAGATGAACCTAGTTGTCTAGGATGCATGTACCCCTCTTGATGATTGAATGTTATGTCATTATTGTTGAAATGTTTTATGTGTAATGATATCTAGGGTGTTGAATGCTAGACTCTTTTTTGTTTGGTGTGAGATGTGAGTTATGGTCGTGTTAGATTGAGTAAAGTGTATGAACATTATGTGATGTGAGCATGTTAATTCATGTTTGAAAATATTTGTTTAACATGTTTTAGGACAAGCATGCTAGTGTTGTATCAACTTCATTGATGTGTTGTATATGGAAGTAGTGTGTGATGTAAAATGTAATAACTTCATGAAATTACATGTTTGCATGAAAATAACCCTTAAAGAGGTAATATGTTAATAAAAGAATATTCATAATAACTACATGATTACTTGAAAGGGTAAAAATGTAACTCATTATTTAATTAATCATTATTAAATTAAAAAGGGGAACACACTAACGGGGCGAAGGATAGAAACCTAGACATAGGTACCCAATCCGAATATTATGATGGCCTAGTAGGTTGAAAGATACCTATAGGAAAAAGAGCTTAAGCCAACTTTGACACCGATTGGTTTTTCTAGATTACCACTCGGGACATGGTCTTGGTACACCTTGGTATACGTATGTGCATAGTCGGAGTAGCGAACGCAGCGCACCGGGAGCAATGATTATGGGTGAGAGTCGCGTCTCACTTAGTGCATTGGATCGTGTTGGACACGTTAGTAGCGAACGGGGTCTTGCTTTGGGGGCTTTGTGGTGAATAAATAGACCTTAACTAAGAGGTAATACTTTAATAGTTATAACAGTGAGCGGTGAGTAATTATTAATGTAAAGTAGAGAAACAAAATATTATATAATAATGTTTAAGCGGTGAATCGATAAGATTAAATTAGTTACAGCGGCGTTGTGGAGAGTAACTAATAAAACATGCTCTAATTGAAGAACTAAAATAAATTGAGCTAAAAATACGTTAGTTATGTGGTGTGATGCTGTATGTCTTGCTAGTGAGTCTTTGACTGTGTGTGGATGTTTTGTGTGAATCTATCTATGATATGTGTGTTCTCTTGACACTGTACTATATTGACTCACTTAGCTTATGTTAACACTTGTTTCTTTGCTTGTTGTTGCCTTGCATTGGTACAGGTAGCATAGTTTGTCGGCTTGGTGAGGATGGGGCTTTTGGGTAGTTACATTCTAGTTTATGACTTAGTATTGATACCATTTGGACATGTCGTGGAGTTTTCTTAACACATGTTTTTGAGAATTTGTTTTTGATTTGGTTTATACACTATATTTTGACGAATGATGTTTTTGAAAATAAAATTAACATTGTTGATGTTTCCTGTAAACTCTAAATAAAACTTCCGCTAACGTATTTTGTTAAATAAATATTTTAAAAATTAAAAAAGATTTGGGTGAAAAAATCACGATGTTACACTACAACCTCAACCCATCCCACACAACATGTCGACATGTAACAGATAAATGCACATATAGATAATTAGATAGCATCACAGGTACTCCTACAGATCTACCAAACTAACACATCAAAACTAGCATGCATAACTAACTCATACTTAGCATATCAACAACTACTAGGATATCAATCTAAATGGGTCGGCCTTGGTGCCTTCGACCCCTAAGTATAGTGAGGAAAACTGATGCGTGCAAATAGCTACAACTAATTTTAATATCTATAACCTAACTACCTTAACTAACTAATTGCACCTAGGCAGTGTAACTAGTCAAAATTATAGAATAGTCGGGTAAGTCGGGTGTCGATCTTAGGGAACGGTATTGATTAATTAATTTGTCTACTACTAAATTAATCTAATTATTAACAAAGAATGTGATTTATCTAATTTTGCAAGTTTAGATGAACTTACCTCTGTAACACAAACTCAATCAATTACTAAAAACACTCTTGTTTAGTTCGAATCCACTTCTTCTTTATGGTTAGCTAACAATTGTGGATTATCAAGTTGGTTATTATTGTATTAATAATTTAAGTCTAAATTTACCAATATTAGACTAATTCATGTAAAACTATGTATGGTCACACACAATCAAACACATAATAAGTTGTAGATTATGAATCTGCTATGTAAGATTAGGCAAACACAATTATGGTCATAATTTATGTTCTCTAGCACAGCTAAATTTATTTACTTCAATTACTATATAAGATTTTGGTCGATCCTAACTCTAACAATTTAATGTTTACTAAATCACTAGGTTTTAAGTTCATGTAATTTAATAATCACTAAGCTACACAGAACATGAATTCAGGCAACTAAAGAAACAAATATTAACATGCTAGGTAGTAAAAAATCAAACACAAGCAAGTTACCAACTAAATAAATCCATTACCAATAAGCTAAACCATAAGTCAGAAGCTTCATCTAGCTAACAAGAGTAGCTAGATTCAAGATTCAGTTGCTCATAACAACTAGCAAACTAAAACAAATCATAAAAGAAGTCATATTGAATGAACCAAACAACTAAACTATTGATGTACTTTTATCTCCTTAGGTGATGAAAATCTTTTCCATAACTTCTTTTCCTCTCCAAATCGTCTCCAGGTCTCCTTCTATCAGCCAAAAAGTCTCTCAAGTCGTAATGGTCAAGCAAATATATAGATTCTGATTTTGCCGAGTTCACGTCGTGAGAAAATAAGTCTCACGTCGTGGATATGAGATAAACGTGTTCGACAAGGATTCTTTCATCCATTCGATGCATATCTTCTGGAATACTCCATTTGCTGAATTTTCCATTCTTCTTTCCTTCAAGCCTCCAAAGTTCCACGTTTTGTCAATTTTAGTCCCTATCTTCGAAAATGCTTCTATTTGGCTGCAATATATAATTTTAGCTTATAAGTATCATTATTCTATGCAAATAACCAAATTATTAGTAAAAATGTAAATAAATATTGCCTAAAAATATGTATAAATATGGCAATATCAAAAACTCACCTTACAAGTAGTGTTGAACTGGTAAGAACAAAGCCCAACTCATAGCTCCGAACACAACTACCTATAACCACCATGTGACTAACTTCGTTAAAATCCATAATACCAAAAATACTCTTAAAGACAAACTTGGTCAACCATGGTCAAATTCAAAGTCAACAATCAAGGTCAACAGTCCATATTGACCCAACTTGTCGAGTGCATCTACTGACTCGTCGAGTTCCTTCAGAACTCAGAGAACCGTGAAAAGCTCGAGTCAACTCGCCGAGTCATTAAGAAAGCTCGTATAGTTCATACAGTGTCCTTAGATGTTACAAATTGAGATGTTTTTGTTTTTGTTCGACTTCTTCGGTGGCATCTTTCGGCCATAAGATTTAAAAGACGAAACGAGGGTAAGTCATTAGATGTTACAAATCTATTGTACTCTGAATCAAAGTTGTCTTAGTTCTGAGTGTTTCATGTTCTGATATTTGAAGCAATTCATAATAGAAGTCTACGCAACATAGACTTATGAATTTGATAGTGACTACCCTCTTAATAAAGTTATGGAATCTGGTTTACTGTTACTTAGCTGATATGATAAAGGCAATAAGCCTGACACATAGTGTGAGCAGTGTAATCACTAACTCACTAGATCATATTAGTTAATTATTAGTACGACATAAATGGTGCTCTACCACATTGCGCGCCTCGGGAGGGGGTTATGTTCTAGTTATGATGGTCCTGAATTTAGCTGTGAGGGTTTCTTGTTTCTAGGATTTCTTATGATTTTCCTATTCACTATAGATCATGCTTTGGGTTTTACCATAGATCTCCATCACTTCCCGATGGAAGAATTGCATCCTCATATGATTCGTTCTAGGAACCCTCTTTATGAATCTTTTCTGGTTCCTCCTTGGCTCCTCTGTTGGTGATTTTAGTGGAGTGGCTATATATATCTAGGTTGCTTGTGCGAGAATGGGAATGTCTAAGGAATCCTATGAGATTAAGTAAAGCATTTCTTCTGTAGTTATTGATGATCTAAACTGGGTCCTCCTATAGTCATGCAGTGCATGAAAGATGTATATAACCAAGATCAAATAGACCTTCGAATAGGTGATCCTACTGCAAAACCACAACCAAACATGGAACAGATAGTAGAGCGTAGGCCATTAATTCTAAGTCTATAAGATCCCAATTATATATAACCCTCGAAGCATGCAGTTCGTAACTATAGAACTGCCAGTAAAGGTCTGTTAGTTCTCATTTAAGTTTGTTATAGTACCTTAAATACTCCTATAGTATTTTATCTATATGTTTTGTTCTAAGGATACTTTTGTATATGGAGTTAGGTAAGTTTTAGACTCGTTGCAACACCACCATCACTCCCAAACACATGTTGGTCATTTTTAAAATAAATATAGTTGATCAGGTTATATTTATTCCAGATATGATTACATAACTGCTTAGGTTTGACTGTAGTGTCCAACATCTAAATACTTTTGTTTGTTTTGTTCATACTTGTTCTTAGTATGTATGCTTATTAGTATACTTAGTGTAAAATACTTATATTTTAAAAGTATACTTTTAGTCAGAGCACACCGGCCCCATTGTATTTATAGTTGTATATCTTTTACTGGTTGATATACTAAGTTCACTATAAACAATGCTCTGATAACAATCGGTCACACCCCCAAACCAACACGACGGAAACGTTCGGGGGCGGAGGACGTCATGTACAGTATCACAACAATTGAATAATAGTAATCAAAGCAGCAACAACCATTGTATTAATAGTATAATGTTTACATTATATTTGAATCATACACGATTGACTCCAAAAGTAAATAACAAGTAAATAATCGAAGCTACTATGCTCCATCTTCTTGAACCCGATGCGTGTACCTGTCTACTAATGTCTTGAGAATACAAGTAGGTTTTGAAAGAGTATCAACATAAAGTTGGTGAGTTCATTAGCGTTTTGTTTTGGAAAACCATTCTTTGATTCTTTCTAAAAGTATGTTATGTTTCTTCTAAAAACCTTATACTTTCAGATGTAATGAATGTTAAATAAAAATGATTCTTACTAGTTCCTTCTGCAAGTAATTAGTGTATACAAATCATATACAATCCAGATCAAGCAAATAATCGATTGTGTGGTTCTGCCCCAAGCCCACAACCAAACAAGGAACACTAAAAGAGGCGGAGACCAAACATTCACTGGTAGTCGGATCCTTATGTACATAATCCTGAAGTATTCACTAGATACTTACAAAGTTAACTGTATTGATCCTTTGATATCTATTGAAAGTGTTCCTCAAGAAAATCCAAAATTTTCTTATGAAAAGTATGATTAAACCCGTTCTTTCTATAACTTCTTGGTTGATACTAGTTACGCATAAACCAATATCGAATAGACGGTTAATTGTGTGGATCTGCCCTAAACCCACAACCAAACAAGGAATAGGGAATGAGGCGGAAACCATACCTTCCACAGTTTATCGGACATTCTTCATACGTAAACCGGATGCATAAACCAAGGAATTATATAACTAATAATGAATATTCGTTAGTTGAATAATTAACCCGTTGTTTTAAGTACTGATGTTTACCCTGAAAAATCCTATATTTTCCCTAAGTGTACGTTATTGAATTATCTGTTCCCATTTGAAGAATATAAATATCTACCATACTTATGTTGTTTAAGTATTGATCTGTTTTCCTTTGCATGAAAACCTTTATATGAAAACCATTGTATAGTAGTCTTATTACTTAATTAAATGTAAGTCCTCAAAATGCTTGTGTATCAATCAGATCCGTTTGATGGTGCAGAATCCCAATCAAACAGATGTGCCAGATCAAATACAAGAGGAGGAGAAGAATAACTTGAATCTTGAATGTATTGATGATATGACTGAAGTTCCTTACACAAGATTCACTTTCTCTCTCTAGAAAACACCATAGAATACACACACATAAGCTCCTTTTTCTCTCTCTATTTCGTTCATTCCTCACACCCCTCACCCCTATATATATACATGAGAAACATGGGCCGTAAAATGGGTTTACGGCCGTAAACACCTATCATGGCCGTAAAAACAATTACAAAAACATATTACATGACCAAAACTATTAACGCCTAGAAAAGTAAAGTATAAACCATAATTTTGACCCAACAATCTCCGCTTGGGTTATAGCTTTCTTTTCTAATTGACCCAACAAACTCCCCTTAAAAAGTAGCTGACTTTTCTTGTTAATATTCATTGTAAGCTTGGCTTCAGCATTTATCTTCAAATTCTTTTCAACTTCAAGATGAACTTGATGAATCTTCAAAGAATGACTTCATCTTGAGCAGTTGGGATTTTCTGCAGAATTTGACGTTGAACGCACATTGGGTGAAGAGGCTTCTTGTACTGATTCTTGAAAAATAGCGCTTTCAGCTTGAGAATCTTCAGAGAGAATATCGGAGAGAACTAATTTTTTGGATCACTTCTGCAGGTTTAGCAGCGGACTGATTGAGGAGACTTCAATGCAATTCGCCACATAATCTTCAAGTGCAGCTTTACCTTGCTTCTGGGGTTGAAAAATTAAATGTTGAAAGAATAATCTTCAATTCTTGCTCCTTCAAATGAGAATTCTTTGATGGCCACGAATGAAACTTTGGCTCAGAAATCTTGATACAATCTCCATGAATCTCATTTGCACCTGAATTCACTTTTCAAGACAAAACTAAACTAAAAGAAAACTTAGCACACAAATTAAAACAAAAACAAAAATATTTTTGGATTTTTGATTTTTTTGAACAAGAAATAAAACAAAAATAATACTATTTTTTTATTTTTAATTTACTGATTTTTGTTTGATTTTTGAATTTTTTTTAATTCTCCCCTAAATTTGTACATAGAGGAGAACTATGAACAAATTTAACAAAAACAAGAATATTTGGGATCAAAGTTGTGAGACAGCCTGAACTTGTTTATCAGTACCTTAACCTTTATGAATAGATCTGTTCAATTGCTAGTATTGTGGTCCACTTAAACACGAAGGATATCAACAAACTTTTCTAAAGAAACCATTTAGCTGTCGACGACCACTGGTATTGTTGTCTACTTAAATTAAGCAGTGAGATCTACATACAACCTCTAAATGGTTCAATTTTTAGTTGCACTAGAACGTGTTCCCCACTTCCCGATATGCCCTGATTATTAAGAACTTCCTAAGGACTCCTTACTTTAGGTGAGTAAACAATTATTAAGGAGGAAGTTAGATTAAGAGATAGATGCATATGTTGTGTCCTAGGTCGGATCTATTTCAATCACGCAGAGGGGACAACATATGACTAACAGAGATAGAGGGTTATAGAGATAATAGGGTGTATATGCTGTGTTCCAGGTCAGATCTTCCGATCACGCAAATGAGACAGCATATGACTAACAGATAAGAAGAATTTCATAGATAAGGAGATGCGTAGAATTTACAGTTGCGTATGTTGCATTCCAGGTCGGATCTCTTCCAATCACGCAGAGGAAGCAACATATGACTGACAGATAGAAAGCAAGAAAATAATTTCCCACATACCTACTTTATCAGAACCCCCCGGTCGCCCTATCAGAACTAGAATTAAGGACATAAGTCCATATATCAAGGAAAAGTTGAGCCACAGTTCTAGATGTGTATTAATTTAGTGTATCCAGTGGGTTCCTGTGTTTATCTCATTGCTTAATCTACCCGAGCATCGTATGGTCAGTCCAAACAATCCTATCTAAATCCACACTGTTAAATCCTTCATGCCTACCTGCACATTGATCACAGAGTCTAGACAATTCAGATTCAGTCCTTTAAACATGTTTTAGACTGCCCGCTATCACTTTCTTGATATCACTTCTAAATAATACCTACTAACGAAAAAGTATAAAAGATTGCCTTTAAAACGAATCAGATTAAGATAAACTCAGGAGTATAGAGAAGAAAACTCAAATCGTGAGTCACCAATTGAATTTGCATCCAGAAGGTCTGAGAACAGCATGCATAATCTCAGAACAGATCCGAAAATTCTTCATGTCGTTAAGCACAAACCCTATGAGTGACCCCTTCCTTTCTTCCCTTCCCGCAAATGACACATACTCCCAAACAAAATTCTGAGTGTTGTACAGTTGAGAGATGCCTCCTATCATGTGCCTGGAACAACCACTGCCAACAAACTGAAGTCTGATGATATGCCTCCATAGCTGATCCGACACAGATCGAGATTTGTTGGTCTTTGGAACTCAGTCCATTTTGAAACTGGGTCGGCCTTTGTCATCATTGCAGTGTACTCTCTCCCATGACATATCCTGTTTATCACAAATAGAAGATAAAGAAATATTAGAATCGTTAGAATATTTGGGAGAGTGAGCCTTTGGAACCCATTTGTAGTTGGGTTAAAACAATTTGTTTTTCGATCTGATGGGTGGCTCAGTATTTTCTTTTGAACTTGATGTCGGCCGTTGAGATGACTTTGACCTAACCGATCTTTGTTTCACCGGAGCATCTCCTGGATTGGGCTTCTTGGGCGACATTCCCTTCTTTCCCTTGGGATTCAGATTCTTGGCCTTATGGGTTTGCTTCTTGGCCTTCTGCGCGTTCCAGTCACTATTGTCTGAATGTGACCTTGCGGGGTTTCTTTTGGAGTATCTCCCTCTTAGCGCGTTTTGCCACCCTTATACATAGTAGGGAACATATGCGCGATTAGGACAATTTCTGGCAATGTGTCCAGTTGTTCCACAGAGAAAACATGTCTTTTTCTTCACTATGAAGTTGTTTCTTCCTGCCCCTGGTGGCGTATCCTTGCCTTGTCTCTTATTGTTCCCACAAGCACAATTACAACAAGCACTTTGTTTCACTGAAATTGGTGGCCTGTATTTCTCAACAGCAGGTTGATCAGAAGCAGCTGAGTTCGAAGCAACAGATTCAGAGTTCAAGGAGATGCTGGTTTGTTCAATGGTGTTCTCCTTGTTCTCTTCTTCTGCTACTTTACCTGCACATGAAGTAAAAGCATTAGAATCTTTCAGCTCAACACTTTCTGGCACAACCATTGCAAAATTATCAAAGATATCATCGAATATTGATAGGTTATAATAACAAACGTGAAGATCGATTAGATCTTTGTAACAGGTATTGCGATGAACACAAAACAATAAATAAGACAAGAGTGGATCAAAATATGTCGAATGATTAGATCAAACAATCCTCAGCAGAGCTCGACTAAGAACTTCCGCTGTAGAGGATTTAGGGTTACAAGAACGATAATAATAAACTTCTGAATAATGCTCTGATCGTTCTATTCTATCATTACATTCTAGGATGCATGCAAGCTCCTATATATACTAAACCCTACTAAACTCACGGATGGACAGGCCCATACCGGAGATACAAAAATGGACTAGCTAACGAGCCCAATAGACGCAACTCATTACACAAAACACGACCCAAAAATCTCCCCCTTTGCGTCAAATTGAAGCGAGACTACTTCTTCTTCTTGCTTGTGTTAGCAGCGGGAACTTTCTTCGTAGTATCAAACGGACAAGAGATTAGCGCGAGAATAGTCTGTCTGAACCGAATGTACCATTGAATCATGTCATCGAAGTACTTGACATCATCCGCTGTGTTCTGCTTGCATCTGTGGATGATCCCCAAAACATGCTCTAAACAAGCAGTGGTGTAGAGGTGTTTGTCAGCCAAGGCGAAAAGACATTTCTGTCCTTCGTTCCTGGTGAACATGACCGAATTCCTTCTCAAGTCAGTTTTACCCATCTGCATTTGGTTGAGATCACTGGCAGAGCCAACAGGAGATATTGTAGGTTTCTTCTTAAATACGCTTGCAATCTCCTGATCCATCAGTGCAACTTCCATGATGTAGCACACGAGCATCCTCTTGAAATGGTCGATGATCGGACCGTATTCAGCTTCGTTGGTGAGTAGGATGTTGTGCAAGATAATGCAATCATGGGGATTAAGGTTGGGAAGAACTGCAAGGGAAATAGCATGTTCGGTTTTGGCAGATCCCCGAAGTACCTTGAACCAAATGTTGATGAAGTTCCCTTCACTATACGGCTTCAAGACCCGAACGTTGACAATTTTCTGAGCGCTCCAAGTCTGATACTGAGGTTGAGCAGCCTTCAGATAAAAATTGATTAAGTCCCGATCAACTTGTGGATGAGGATGAGGGAACTCTGCAACGTTGGAGAAGGCATGAAAGATGAACGCCTTTCGGGTCAGTGGCATGTCGAACTGTGAGTCGACAGTGTTGGAACAACGAAGAGAGATTACAGGTTCCAGCCACAAGATACTCGGTGTGTCAATGGCTTCTTTTATCATCCTCTCGAGAGTCCAGGCAGGAAAAAGAGTTTTCCTACTCTCAAGAAGGTCGTGGGCTTCCTTCTGTTTTCGTTCTGCTTCTTCAGCCTCTTTTGCCACACGAGCACTGATGTCAGCCTCATTGCGTCGACTTCTACGCTTCAACAAGTCGGCGATTGTTTCTTTGTCTTCTTCTTCTTCTTCAACAATATTTTTGCCTTTGTCTTTCACACCAGAACCGGAGGCTTGGCCTACTGGAGGAGGTTCGGTTGTGTGAGTTGCCTTTGAGGTAGGAGATGGTTGAGACATTGATTCCTTCTCTCCCCCTTATTTCGGAATGGACACGAAATCAAGTAGCCCTTCGAGTTTGCTGAGCAGGGCAAGGGCGGGAGCGAGCTTCTCTGCAAGGTCACGCCTCACAGTATAGTTAAGAATAGGATCATGTGCTTCGATGATGTTGGAGATGGCAGAGTGGACATCCGAAACACACGACTTTATCACCTCCCTTTCGGACCGAAGAGAGTCAATCTCCTGTTGAGAGTTGGAGAGTTGAACGCTCTTTACCTTCAGAGCAGTGGTCTTCCTGGCAAGAACATCCATAAGAGAGTTCTCGATAGCCAAATCTTCTTGTAGCTTCGAGAGACGCTCGTCAATGGTTGTGCGAAAGGCTGAGTTGTCGTCTGAAAGCATTTGACGAAAAGAAGCGAAGGACTTCAACTCAGTGGAGACTGACGTTGCCAGCTGGTGAACAATAGGTTCCAACGTAGTTTTGGCAGCATTTGCACTTTCCTGTAAAGACTTTAACAGGGAAGAGGCATCAGAAAATAGTTTATCGATTTTTTCGGTCGCAGCCTGACAGGCTTTTGTTGAGGCATCTATGGCGGAGGTTGCAGAAGCAATGGAATTTTGCTGAGCTTTAGAGAAGGCGTCGACAATCTTCTGATACGTTGTGTGAGTTGGGTGGTTTCGGGTGCTGGGGTGGTTTCGGGTGCTTGGGTGGGTGGTTTCGGGTGCTTGGGTGGGTGGTTTCGGGTGCGTCGGTATGAACCCCCGTATCAGATACGTTGGTTCTAACATCTGCAGTGGTTGTTGTGGTTGCTTCGGAGAATATTGATGTTGGTATTGGGATGGAAGTGGGTGGTATTTGAGTAGTGGAAGTTATGGGGGGAATAGAAATAGGAATGGTTTTAGGTGGAGAGGAAATTGGAGAAGAAGAGACATGAACTTCAGGGGTTGGAAATCATGGTGGAGTGTTACCACGTTGATAGCCTTCAGAATCAGAACTATCACCTTCAGACTCGCTTGAGGAGGAAGCGATAATTAACTTTCGTCGCGGTTGGGTTTTTCTTCTCTTCTGCTGTGGAGACTGAGCAGGCTTGGTGGGTTTCCTCTTCTTTGGAGACGGGCCTTTCGCCCCCTTGGCCACTTGTTTTCCCTTATCAGCCTTGTTGCCTCTTGGAGCAGGCTTGTCGGCGTCATGAATGGATTTCAACATTTCCGTAGTAAGATCTCTCGGACCAGAACGTCTGAACTCTTTATACGTCTGAATGATCCTGCTGTCAGCCGGAACATCACCATACATCGTTTCCGGAATAGACCCGTTGAACGAAAATTTTGAAGCATCCGAGACAATGATCTTCGTGGTATGGAAGGTACCAATCGAAGACATTGGAGCACCAGCGGCAATGGGGACGTGGTATTTGTCCATCACCCATTTCGTGATAAGAGTCCAGAACCTAGCATACGAAATCTCTGAATGCCTGGAGGTAGAGGAGAGACTCTGAATGAGTTGTTTCCATATAACAGACCGATAATCCATGTTGATGCCATTGTAGATACCATACATTATGGAGAGAAATAGACGGCTGGCACCATCAGATCCAGCACTTCTCTCGGATAACCCCTTGAACAGAACAGTGAACATCCCATTCCACTGTGGAGGTAGGCACGACTTCTTGAACTTCGTGACCGTAGAAAGCACCTCCGTATAACCCATGTAATAGAACATGTTGAACAAGTGACCCATTGGAATCGTTTCAGGGTTAACCCTCGAAGAATCAGGTTCAAACCCTAACAGCGAGCAAAACCTTTGCTTTGAAATTGACGCCTTGCGCTCAAAGACATCAAAGAAGATTTTGTCAACGACTTTGTCGTAGTGAAGAAGTAAGTGGAGAAGATGAATCTGCCATTGCTTGAAGAAAGTGGAGAAGATGATGAACGGGGAAGGATTAAGGAATTTTTGCTCTCTGGGAATTTTAATTGCAGTAAAGAAGTAAACGATGGAGGATGTTTCCTTTTATACTGTGGTTTAAGGAGAGAGAAAGATCTTCCCAAATCTTCTATTGAAAAACAAAGGGTTTTTCGGAGTTGACTGATGCGTGACAGTTGGGGTTGCCGATCAACACGCATGAGAGAGAATGTCAGGCCCCTAATAACACGCCTTCCCATCAGGCGCCGTTTGGAGACGAGACGGTTCAGATTCACACGCGCCCCTCTTGCGCCGTTTGGAGATGAAACGGTTCCGATTCGCACGCTTTCCCTTTTAGCGCCGTTTGAAATCAAATCAATTAGACTCCCGCCTAAGTCAGCATGTCATCATCTTATCCCTTTAAATTGTAACGACATCTTTTGAAAAATGCTCCCACGTGGATTAAAATCAACCACAGCCTTTAATCAACCGCCAATCCAAGTAAAATGCCTTGTAATTAATAGAACCTGAATTTAGGAAAATCAAAGATTTTCGTGCTTAGGGTGTAAAAGAAAAGAAATAAAGCAATATTTTTGGGAAAATATGTGATGTCAATTAAGACACGAAACAAATGATCCCGGGCACGAATCTCTTCCTTCAAAATCAAGAGAGACCTTAAAGTGTTTGTGTGGTTTCCCTTTGAATAACGATCAAACACTTATTAAGAAGTGTTGAAAGGCTTCTTTTAACTAGGCTTATTAGGGTGGCTTTCGCTTCGATTCAAACTTCCTAATCTTAATATAAGATAGAAAGCGAACGAAGTACTTGTGAGACCGGTGTAGTCTATTGAACAAGTAGGTTGGAGATAATTTAATTTGGCTAGGAAATATGTATAAAATCTCAACAAAAATTTAAAACTGGATCCCAAGGGAAGAAATGTTATTGGTGTTAACAATTTCATAGGAATCACACAAAAAGAAAACTTTGAGATTTCGTGGAGGTACGTCCGTCAATGCATTAGTGAAAACTAAAGCAAATTAATTGTTCACCGTCAATTCGTATTGGGTATTGAATTTTGGGTTTCACTTAGATCGTAGTGGCATGAAACTAAGATCATGAACACAGTAATTGTGCAACCATAAACCTCAGTGGTAATTTATGAGAGTCTCAAGGGTTACGTTTGTGAAGCGAATGTGATGGAGAAATGCAACATAGATGGTGTAAAGAAATGAAAGTACCTCTGCTGTGAAAAACAGGACCAAGCAGAAAATTCTTATCTCATGTGAGAAGAGAATTAGGTAGCTCATGATTAGAATAAATATGATAGCCTAATTGGGAAGACAAGGTTTGTGTATACCAAGTCATTAAGGCTATTATTCAGAATCAGGTGAGGCATTGGACACATACAACAACATGCTTCTAGGGACACTTAACTAATTCAACAATTTCCCCATAAACGAACACACAAATAAAATTAAAGCCAAAAAAAAAAAATAAAGAACGAAATATTTTTGGAGTTTTTGAATTTATAAAAAAATATTTTTGGAATTTTTGATAATAATAAAAAAAATAAGATGAAATAAAAAATAAGACTAAAAAAAATACAGAGAAAAAAATTTGGAACCGAACCCGAGCGTTCGATTTATTTCGGTTGTGAAAAACTTTGGAACCGAACCCGAGCGTTCAGTCTATTTCGGGTGAGAAAAATTTTGGAACTGAACCTGAACGTTTGGTATATTTCGGTTGCCAAAGAAAATAGGTTTTAAAAAGAGAATAACTTTGACAATAAGATAAATGCATTGGGAACAATTATACATAAGATCTACAACCAAGAAAACTACCTTTGATTGATGAGCGAAAAGCAGATTATTCAACCGAACCCGAGCGTTCGGTTCATTTCGGTACATTAGTACAAGACCCGAACCCGAACGTTCGGTCTATTTTGTTTCTTACTTTTGAGCTTTAAGAGATAATTTTTGGTACTGACTCTGATTCCATCATACCTAGCCCTTGTAGTATTTTGTTAAAAGATGCTTCAGGAAGAGTTTTGGTGAAGGTGTCAGCCAGTTGATCAGTGGTTCGAACAAAATGAATTTCGACGTTCCCATCTTCCACATGTTCCCATCTTTCATATTAAGTCCATAGTCCCGGAGTTGATTTGGATCCAAATCACTTGAGAAGTACAGGAGGCAGCTGCAATGTATTCTGCTTCAGCTGTAGACAAAGACACACAAGTCTGTTTCTTTGATTGCCAGCTAACTAACTTCCGTCAAGGGATTGGCAGCCTCCCTTGGTGCTTTTCCTGTCTAGTCCACAACCTCCAAGGTCTGCATCTGAGTAGGCTTGAACGAAGAAGCATGAGTTGGATGGATACCATAGGCCTAAAGAGGTAGTTCGCTTGAGATAACGGAGTATGTTCTTCACTGCAAGCATATGAGGTTCACGTGGATTCGCCTGAAATCTAGCACAATAACAAACATAGAACATTATATCAGGCCTGCTAGCAGTAAGATACATCAGAGAACCGATCATCTAGCGATATAGCGTAATATCAACTGCTGGCTTATCCAATGATGGAGTGAGCTTGGTGCCGAACGCCATTGGAACTTTAACCTTTGAATCTCCCATCATGCCAAATTTTGCAAGGAGAGTCTTCGTGTAAGCTTCCTGATTAATAAAGATGCATTCGGGTCCCTGTCTAATATTTAAACCAAGGAAAAAGTTAATTGGACCCATTGAGCTCATTTCAAATTTAGTCTCCATCAGCTTTCTGAATTCAGCCGTTAAGCTATGATTCGTTGAGCCAAAGATGATATCATCGACATAAATTTGAACAATCATAAGGTGGTTACCTTCCTTCTTACGAAAGAAGGTTGGGTCAACCGAACCTTGTTTGAATTTGGACATCTTTAAAAACTTGGTTAGCGTTTCATACCAGGCCCTCGGAGCTTATTTCAGTCCATATACGACTTTGTCCAAAATGTAACAGTGATTGGGGTACCTTTCATTGACGAATCCAGGAGGTTGCTCCACGTACACCGTTTCTTCAAGTTCTCCATTTAGAAATGCGCACTTGACATCCATTTGGTAGGCCTCAAAGTTTTTGTGTGCAGCATAGTCAAGAAATATTCTAACGGATTCCAGCCTAGCTATAGGAGCAAAAGTTTCTTCATAGTCGATTCCTTCCTCTTGACAGTATCCTTTCACCACCAGACGGTCTTTGTTTCGTATCACGTTGTCGTCCTTGTCCATCTTATTTCTAAAGACCCATTTGAGACCAACAACTGAGGCATCTTGAGGAGTTGGAATGAGGCGCCAAACTTTATTCCTTTCGAATTCATTCAGTTCGTCTTGCATAGCTTGAACCCAATCGGAGTGATCAAGAGCAGTGTTAACTGTCTTTTGTTCAACTTTTGAGACGAAGGAGTTAAACATACAGAATTCTACTTTTGAAAATAAGGAAATTTGTTTTGCCTTTAGTTGTGATCGGGTCAGGACCGTTTCAGAGACATTACCGGCAACCTGTGAAACAGGATGATCTCTGGTCCATTTGACAAGAGGAGGGTAATTTGGATCATAGGATGGATCCAATTCAGCATTTACCATCTCTTCTAGCTCAGATTGACTATCATCGTCATAAGACATATCAGCATTCTCCCCCTCGACAGATAAGGTTTCAGGTGTGTCTTGAGTTTCTGGAGCTACAGGGGTTTCGGGTGGTGTCGAGCTTTCAGGTGTTGACGCACCTTCGGGTGTTGTAGCACTTTCGGGTGTTGTAGCACCTTCGGGTGTTGCTTGAGAACTGTTCTCCCCCTCAACATGTGAGCTCGACTGTGATGACGAAGATGGGTCCTCCCCCTCAACTGAAGCATCGTGTTGTGGAGGTTCGTTAGAACTTGATCCTCCTTCATTCATTTGCTTGGCAGCATCTTTGATAAGTTGCTTCAGATGATCTACTTTGTTTTCTGCTGCACTGGCTTCCGAGAGAGTAGCTCTCTCTGGTTCATCGAATAACTCGACAAACTTCTCAAATAGGTTTGCGATCGAGGCTGTGACTTGGCCTGTTTGAGAAAAGATTTCTCCAACTGTGTCTTCGTTGGCCTTTAGCTTTTTGACATAGCTATCATCAAAAGTCACATAATAAGTTTCTTCTATTTTCCTCGAGTGCTTGTTTAATACCCTATAGGCTTTAGAAGTGAGAGAATAGCCCAGAAATATTCCTTCATCGGCTTTGACATCGAACTTGTTACGATGTTCTTTAGAATTGAAGATGAAACATCGTGAGCCGAATACATGGAAAAATTTGACATTTGGCTTCCTGTTGTTGATGATCTCATAAGGAGTGAGAGTGAATCGCTTATTGAGATATGACCTGTTCTGCGTAAAACATGCTGCAGCAATAGCATCAGCCCAAAAATATAAAGGTAAAGAAGCAAAACTTAGCATGGTTCGAGCCACCTCACACAAAGATCGGTTTCGTCTTTCGACAATCCCGTTTTGTTGAGGGGTGTAGGGAACTGAGAAGTTGTGACTGGTTCCTTTTTCGGCCAAGAATTCTTTGAATTCTTTATTTTTGAACTCCAGACCATTGTCGCTCCTGATGTTGTGAACGACTTTCTTCAGCTGTACTTCAACCTTCTTGATAAACATCTTTAGCTTGAGAGTCGCTTCAGATTTGTGCTTCAGAAAGAACACCCATGTAAAACGCGAGAAGTCATCAACAATGACAAGAATATACTTGCTACCGCCAATGCTTTCGATAGATGATGGACGACACAAATCAACGTGAATTAACTCTAGCGGTTCAACAACTTTAGTGTTTACAGTTGATGGGTGACTTTGACGACTTTGCTTCCCCATTTCACATGCAGCACATAAATGTTCTCGATTGTACTTGAGCAATGGAAGACCTCGAACATGACCTCCAGTGACAAGTTTGTTGATATCCTTAAAGTTGAGATGAGAGAGCCTTCGGTGCCACAGCCAGCTTTCGTCAGATTGTGCTTTGGATAACAGGCAGATAGCTGGATTCCCTTTGATGGGTTTGAGGTTCAGGGGAAACATTTCGCCTTTGCACTCCGATTTGCGAATTACTCTTTTCGTTTTATTTTCAATTATTTCCGAACCCTCATCATCGAATGAGACCTTGAGACCGGTACCTCCAACAAGCTGAGATACACTGATGAGGTTGTGTTGTAGTCCTTCAACGTATGCGACCTTCCTAATCGTAAATTCACCATTTGTTATCATTCCATAGCCTTTTATTGTGCCGAATGAGTTGTTCCCGAACTTGACATTTCCACCGTTTGAAAGAGACCGAAATTCCCCCAGCTCTTCCTTCCTTCCTGTCATGTGACGCAAGTAGCCACTGTCAATATACCATTCTTCGTCAAACTGCTCGTCACTGATAACCTGCAAAAATTAAGCAGATTTAGGAACCCAAAGTTTCTTGGGTCCACGTGAGCCTATCACAGGAACAGGAATAGTAAGAGTGATGTCAACAAGATATGTTCTTTTTATTAACGTTGTTTCATCTTTCTTTTTAATGGTGAAAACCTTAATTTTATTGGGATTTGTTACAGTCGGTTTGGATTCAGGTTTAGGCACTGGGACATTGGAATGCTTTTGATCGGTTTTGACTGAGTAAAACTTCGATTTTCCTTTCAAATCTATTGAAGATTTTGGATTTTGAGTATTAACAGAATTGGATTTAGAATGTGGTTGAGAGGAATTAGAAGAATTAGAAGAAGTAGAACGAGAGAATTTAGACTGAGATGTTTTCTTGACTTGAGGTTCTAAGTGATCCTTTTGTTTTTGATCATTACTGATACCGAACCTAGAACTTTGGTTGCTTTTGCTCTTAGAACCGAACTTATGCTTTCGGTAGCTTGTGTTTTCTGAACCGAACCTTTGCCTTCGGTTATCATAATTTTCAGAACCGAACGTGTCCTTTCGGTTGTTATGACCCTCAGAACCGAACCTCTCCCTTCGGTTGTTATTACTTTCTTGCGATCTAACAGTACTTTTCTCTGACTTTGAATTTCTGTCATGATAAGAGAAATGGGCGTTTTGAGATTGCCAAAACTGTTTTCGTTCAAAGAGATTCTTCTTGTATCTTTGATTCCTTTGCTGTTTTTGATTTTTCACCTGCTTCGGCTGACGACGGATATTCGCTTTTTGTTTTTGCTTTCTGTCAGCTGGTTCACTTTGAGCTGATAATGTTTCGCTTGAAGGAGTGACTTCTTTTGTAGAAATTACTTTTACTTCAGGAACATCTTTTGTACCACTAGTACTTGGCACGTCGAAGCTATCAGGCTTGTTCAAAGGCTCTGGCACATATCTGCCTTTGGTTTTCCATGACGTCCTTTCTGATAGACCAATGGTTTCGTCAGCATTGTCGATAGGGGCAGACCAGAAGAACTCATCACAGCCATCAGCATTATCTTCATTTACAATGGCTGTGAGTTCGGCTGTCTGATGTTCGGTTACACCTGTGACCTTATACACCTGATTTGGAGTCGTTCTTACCTTTTGGTATACGACAACCTTTTCTTCAAGGATCGGGGACTTTTGTTGGGACAGACGAGCAAACTCTACAGAATTTTCTGAAATAAGATTTTTGTGGTTTTCGGGTTTGCTCTTGACAAACTCAGAACAGTCAACTTCATCCTCTACAAAAATTTCACTCATATCATCGTCCTCATTAAGCTCAGATGCATTTTCAACATCAATTTTATTTTCTGAGCTCAAGTTGGCACTCAATGAGTCAAACTTTTGTATGGTTTCGGTCCTTAGTTTTAGTTTATCATTTTCATCCAAAAGATTTTTCAGCATGTCCTTATGGTCCTTGGACTTTATGAAAGATTCGATTTTGTCTAGACCATACATATATGTCGGATTTACATCCTCAGACGAAACTACACTTTCACAATTATATGCTTCAGCGTCGATTTCATCTTCCTTAAACTCAAGAAAGGGAAAAATCATGCGATGAATTTTCTGTCCAATTTCACAGTTAAGATGAAGTTGAGTGATGTTAGAATAAAGACGTTTAGCAATCAAACAAAACACATTTCTTTGTTTCAAAAGTTTTAGATTGTCTCTTTGTAAGTAAATATTTTCGTCTTTGGATTTGATCAACTCCGACTCCTTCAGCTCTATCCACATCCTCCGTTCCTCACTCTTTGAAGACACCCTGCTTAATTGGTTAGTTAGGTTAGAATTGGTGACCCGTGTTTGAGTTAAACTGCTGTCTAGATGAGAGATTCTTGTATTTACATTTTTTAATTCTTTTTCATATGAACTTTGTGGGACTTTGAATGAAGAAAAAATGGATTGTACCTTCTTGATTAATTCATCAAGCTCGTTAAACTGCATGCTGAGAGGTTTTGCTGTGAAGCACAAGTCCTCTCGCTCCTTTGTGTCTTCATTCCCACTGTCTGTGTTGTATCCCCTCATTTGAGATACATCCGACACCATCAAGCACTTTCCACCGCTTCCTTCATCTTTCACAACATAAGCCTTTCCATGAGATGGCTTCCTTACTTCATCATCCTCAGATTCGGTTGACCAGACCTCCACGCCACCGAACTCATCATCTGCATTCATTGAAGGGTTAGTGACAGATTTCTTTTTCTTGATCTCTTCCAGCTTTTTCATTAACATAGCTTCTTCATCTTTCTCCTCATCCTTTTCTGCCATTTTCTTGAGGACACAATCTTTGGCATAGTGGTTCTTTCCTCCGCATTAGTAGCAGTTCACACCCGAATCTCCTTCAGCTTTCGGTTCCTTCTTTGGTTCTTTTGCCTTCGGTTCTTCCCTGACCTTTTCAGAACTATAACTTCCCTGCCAATTTCGGTTCTTATTGGTAGGAAACCTTTTCTTGATGAACCTCTTCGGGTTTGACACCATCATTGCATAGTCTTCAGAGGTAAGGTCATAGTCCTCTAAGTTAAGGTCTTCATCTTCCATCATACCTTTGCTTTTGGACAGAAGGGCCAATGATCCCAAGCTTGAAACTACATTTTTCTCTTGCAAGACAATCTTTTCTTGGGATTTCAAAATCCCTACCAGCTTTGCCAATGAGTAAGATTTGAATTGCTCATGTTCTTTAACAGTGGACACAACCGCTCTCCACTCAGATCTAAGACCGTTTAAAAACGTAACCTTTTGTTCAATCAAGTTCTTTCAATATCATGTTTAATCATCTTACTAAGAAGATGATTGAAGCGATCGAACGTCTGAGTTAAAGTTTCTTCAGGACTCTGCTTGAATTCACCAAACTCGGACAAAAGTAACGTTTGAATGGAATGCTCGAGATCTTCGTCTGTGGAATATAACTCTCGCAGCCTATCCCATATTTCTTTAGCAGTGTTGCACGAACTCACTAGCCTGAAAGTATCAGATTGAAGAGCGAATCTGATTAGTCTCAATGCTTTAATATTGCACTGAAATTTATCTTTTTCGTCTTGGGCAATATCTTTTACATCTTTCAACAGATCATTATACTCTTTCTGAGTTTTAATGATTCTTGATGTTGCTGAATGAGCGAATGGTCCAGACATGATTGCTTCCCAAATAAGATATCCGTTGTCCTCAGATCCAATGACATAATCTTCAAAGTGATGTGCCCAGACTTCGTAATCCTGGGTGTAAAGTATGGGAATCTTCGTCGTTGATCCAATGCTGTTTGAGATGTTAATGGGATTTGATTGTGACTCGTCCATGCTAGATCGAATAACCTGTTTAAAAGATCAGACTTGTAATATATTAAATTAGGGCAAAACGAATAAATGTTGAGTTACATCAATTATGGGATGACGGCTCAATAAATATTAGTTAATGCGGAATAACCCTAATCGCAACCTTTTTCACAGAAAAGATGTGTATGAATTACATAGCCTCCTGCTCTGATACCAATTGATAGGTTATAATAACAAACGTGAAGATCGATTAGATCTTTGTAACAGGTATTGCGATGAACACAAAACAATAAATAAGACAAGAGTGGATCAAAATATGTCGAATGATTAGATCAAACAATCCTCAGCAGAGCTCGACTAAGAACTTCCGCTGTAGAGGATTTAGGGTTACAAGAACAATAATAATAAACTTCTGAATAATGCTCTGATCGTTCTATTCTATCGTTACGTTCTAGGATGCATGCAAACTCCTATATATACTAAACCCTACTAAACTCACGGATGGACAGGCCCATACCGGAGATACAAAAATGGACTAGCTAACGAGCCCAATAGACGCAACTCATTACACAAAACACGACCCAACAAATATATCAAAAAATTTTAAGTCATCAGACTTTGACACAATTTTATTATTAGACACACTTTCTTCAGCTGCTTGCTTGGAATGACTTAGTGGTGAATCTGCATAGGAAGTAGAAGCATTAGTAATTTCAACCTGAATACCTCCTGACACAAATCCAGCAGGTTTTCCATATTGAAAATGTGCCTCCCTGTTAATTTCTTCCTGTGTCATAGGGATGGATGTGTAGTTATGATTGAAAGGTGTAGGAACACTATCATACCCTAGACCTTTTTGCTGGTTATTTTTAAATTGCAAACAATGGTCTATCATGTTTGCAACTACTTTGCTTGACACATCAAATTTTATAAAATCAAAATCTGCAGTTTCAAATTTGCTTTTTAATGTGTCAAGCTCAGCAGTTAATTCAACAAGTTGTCTCTTAACATAGTCATAATTTTCACATTTATTACTATAGTATTCCTGAAGCCTCCTAAAGTCTTTGATTTTTGCTTCTATTTCAGCCTTTAGGGGTTTTTGTCATTTCCTGAGTTGATATCCTTTATATTTTAGGTCTTCGACTTCCCTTTTAAGCAAATCATTATGTTCACGAAGAATTTTAATCGTATCTTCACAAGATGGAGTACATGAAACTTCATTGACCGTGATGTTTGCAGAACTCATTATTTTTCCACACTTCAAAGTGTCAAGTTCTTCAGTTATAGCAGCAAGACTAAGACAATTGAGATCTTTTGTCTTCTTGATGACAACCACGTTCATATCCCACAATTTCGTAAGTGAATTCAGCAGCTTTCTGTTTATCTCAGATTTAGTTAAGAAGATCCCATCTATATTCATCTCAGTAGTAAGTGTAGTAAATCGCTGCAACTGAGCTTCCAGGGTGTCTCCAGGGATATTATTGAACATGTTGAACTTTTGTCTTAACATACCCTTACGACTCTTTTTCATGTCTTCAATTCTCTCGTAGACCTCAAAAGTCATTAAAAGCACAACTAGAATCCAAAATCAAACTTAAAATTCAAACTTAAAAAGTCAAACCGAAAATCTAAATTGGAAAATTTAAAAGTCAAACGAGAAAAACAAAGTTTAAAGTCAAATGTCAAATTTTAAAAGTCAAAGGCAAAACTTTAAGTAAAAAGTCAAAAATAAAAGTCAAAATTTAAAAACTAAATTTTTTTTGGTTGAAAATGGAATTTTAAAATAAAAGATTTTGAATTTTGGGCTAAAAATGACAAAGTTGCGAAACTGGGTTCAAAAACGAGTGTTTTTCAAATAAAATAAGAAGGAATGGAACAAGTGTCTTGGTAGTTCAACTGGTTTGATGCGTGTGATGATAACTCAAGGGACCCGGGTTCGATCCCCGACACCCCCAATTCGTTTCCCTTTTTATTGAACGTTGCAGGCTACCGAGCCATATTCCCTAGCCGCACACGAGAGAGCCGTATTTCGAGTCGTCTACCACCAAGCCGAGGCCGCAAATTCCAAGCCGCAAACCGCCGAGCCATAAACCACCGCCCACAAACCGCCGACCGTAAACTTCGGCGACGGTAAACTCCGGCCGCAAACTCCAGCGACCGTAAATACGGGCTGTAAACTGTTTCTGGCCGTAAACTCTTCGCAGATTACGTGAAAAACAGGGTGAACCCTTTTTGCTCCAAAACTCGATCAAAAACTCGCTTTTATCATAACCGCGAAGAACAAACCCCCCTAATTTACCAATATCTATCCACAAACACAAGAATACTTCCAAAATAAGATCAAATAAGCTCCAAATCTCACAAAATTGAGTGATACGATCCAAGCTCTGATACCACTTGTAAGTCCCTTATCTGCTTGTGTATCAATCGGATCCGTTTGATGGTGCGGAATCCCAATCAAACGGATGATGCCAGATCAAAATAGAAGAGAAGGAGGAGAAGAATAACTTCAATCTTGAATGTATTGATGATATTACTGAAGTTGCTTACACAAGATTCACTTTCTCTCTCTAGAAAACACCTTAGAATACACACACATAAGCTCCTTTTTTCTCTACTATTCCCTAGACTCTCTTCTATTTATCCACCACTCCTCACCCTTAACACCAATATATATATATATATATATATATATATATATATATATATATATATATATATATATACACACACACACACATGGGGAACATGGGCCGTAAATGAATTTACTTTTCTAGGCGTTAATAGTTTTTGGTCATGTAATGTGTTTTTGTAATGGTGTTTATGGCCATAAACCTATTTACGGCCCATGTTTCTCATATATATATATATATATATATATATATATATATATATATATAGGGGTGAGGGGTGTGAGGAATGAATGAAATAGAGAGAGAGAAAAAGGAGCTTATGTGTGTGTATTCTAAGGTGTTTTCTAGAGAGAGAAAGTGAATCTTGTGTAAGGAACTTCATTCATATCATCAATACATTCAAGATTCAAGTTATTCTTCTCTTCCTAATCTTCTATTTGATCTGGCACATCCGTTTGATTGGGATTACGCACCATCAAACGGATCTGATTGATACACATGCATTTTGGGGACTTACAATAAAACTAGTTGAATGCATGTTGTATGGTATAGTGAAAGTGTTGTTAATACCCTCCTGTGATCACCTAGTACATACGATTTATAGAATTATAGATCGAACAGATAGTCGATTGGGTGATTCCGCCCTAAGCCTACAACTAAACAAGGAACAGGAAATGAGGCGGAGATCACACATCCACTTCATGTCGGATGTTAATGTCATATTACCCTAATGTACATACTAAGTCATCACATAGATACTAACCCTGTTGACTGTTTGTTAGGTATATTATTACGCGAATGAGTCGTTGTTTCACCTGTGGATTCTTATAACCATACTATGGACGTTCAACATTACGACGTACTCGGACGTACGTCGTGAAAAATGATGTTTGTTACCCTAAGTTGACTGTAGTTAATAGTGAGGTTGCAGGATTGTCACTCCCGTATAGATCTATACACAAACTAACGTTCTCTCTACAGGAGACTCTGGTTACAAGGCGTTTCACATTGTAGTTGTCTCAACGAATCCACGAATAATACTAAGAAAACCCTTTTTGTTATTAACATGAAACGTTATAAAATTATATCTTTTATTTTATAATTCATAAGTTTGTCTCCTTTGTTCTGAAAACTGTATTTGCAACGTTTATACATTAACATGTTTATAAAGTTGACCGCAAATCTAGTAGTAACTATGTTCATCAAGTTTAGTAAGTTCTATATTTAATGTATACTAATGATAGGAAGATATAATAAACCAAATTATATTCTTAAACAAAAGATTACTTGTGCTTTTACTTGTATTCCCCCCCTGAAAACATTAAACTCTCGGAAAATCTAGGGGTATGAACTCACCGTTAGTTGTATGCAAGCGTTGAATCAATGAACTGGAAACGAAGACCCTTGATGTAACGACCCAAAAATCAAAGGTAAAAATTTCATTTTTAATATAGCTAAAACATTGATACCATTTATTCTAAACAATTCAAATCATCATTAAGTAAAACATTTATCAAAATTCATCCCCAAAACATTCATTGCGGAAATTATAGGTGTGTGCAATGCGATCAATCCGAGCCCTTCCTTTCCAAACTGATGATACCTGAAACCATAAACAAAACCTGTAAGCACAAAGCTTAGTGAGTTTCCCAAAGCATGCCATACATACAATCCACATATCACATATATTGTTAGCTATAAAAGCTACCTATATCACATATCCTGCTAAATATAGAAGCTACATATAATATATAAGCCATACATACAAAAACATGTAAGGATGCCATGGGCTCCCCCCAGGGTCTTATACCATTGTGCCATGGGCTACCCCACATGGTCTTTACCTAGGACTACCATGGGCTACCGCATATGGTCCTACATCCAATGTCATGGGCTACCCCACATGGTCTTACATCCAATGCCATGCCCCCCCACCCCCCCGGTCATCCATGCATGTATCACAAAGACAACTAGCATACCACATATCATATAATTACCAGCATACCACCTAGCATAAAGCTAACTATCACACCACATAACATACAATGGGTCGGCCTTGGTGCCTTAGGCCCATTGGTATGGTGAGAAGACTCACCTCGAATGTAGAAGCTTCCTGAAGGAATCCTTAGATACTGCCATGTCTGCTTCCTAAGCTTCATCAATACCAACCAGTATACACAATTAGCAACTGGGTCCCATACCATAATCCTTAATCCATGCATGGGGTAAAATGACCATTTTACCCCTAGCCCAGAATGATCCAAACTTAGGCCCAATTCCAAAACAAAATCCCAACACTAGGTAGGCTTTCCAAGCCCACTAGTTACCTTAAGCCCGAGCATCTCCTTGGCACACATTATCTGACTTCTGATGGCTCACTAAGGCCCAAAGAACCAAAATCCGTTGCATACCCCAAACAGAAGCCCAAAACAGCCGGAACCCATATCTGATGAGTACGCTGGGCGTACTCCTATGTACGTTAAGCGTACAAGCCAAATGGTGAGTACGTTGGGCGTACCTGTATGTACGCTCAGTGTAATCCTCCTGTTAAGTCACTTTCCCATTAAGTGCTTAATACTCTACACGAGAGGCTACAATTACAAATCCAAGTCCTTATTGACGTCTTAAACCATAAAGTTGCTTACTTAATACCTTTGCATGACCCACATAAGTTCAAACTCAAAAAATGACAATTTACTTCCATGGAAATGGTCTTAACTCATGCATGAACCCATTAGGACATCAAAGGTGGCAATTTTCTGCCTCAGGGACTCATTTAGAACTGAGAGTAGCAACTCCTAGTCCTAGAAATCGGATTGAACCACAAAGCTTCAACCTTTGGACCAAAATGGTCCTAAAACCCAATCTAAGAGATCTAAGGAGATAATCATCAAGCTCATGACTTTATACCTTGAAAAGATTTGTAGAGAAGCAACAATCCCAGATCTGAACTTTCTATTTTGCACCAACACCTTGCCTTGAACTTTGCTTCCTTGAAGAGTGGATCCAAATCACCAAAATGCCCTTCACCAAGCCTTCCAAGCTCCAAGAATTCTCAAAGAGGATTAGGGTTTCGTCCCAACTTTCTAAGGGTGAGAATGAGGTCGGCCCTAGAGGGTATAACGTTCTTTATATAGTGGCACAACCTAAAAATTAGGGTTTATAGACTCTTCTCGTACGCTGGGCGTACGTATCCAATACCCACGACTCCTCAACCCCTCTACGCTGGGCGTACCCCAGCTTACGCTGAGCGTACTCATGTTGGCCACCTTCCTTGCCACTTTTCTTTATTAAGGACCAATAATGCCAATACCCTTAAAGTACTATAACATCTTCATTCTAAGTCCATTTCCTACGAACTTCATATCCACGAAAAGGTGATGAGAAACCCTATGCTTCCAGATCGACACCCGAGCCCTACAACCTTCCGAGTAAGACCCGAGACCCATAATAGACCGAATCTTCAAATTACACTTATACCCTTGGCCTCCGAAGACACAATTGAACACTTTCAAAACTGGGTGTTACAACTCTTGCCCACTTAAATTAGATTTCGTCCTAGAAATCATTCCTTACCATTCCTCATGCCAATTAAATAAGGCCTCATGGCCACATCCCTGAATATACCATAGCATTTCCAAGGCACCCGAAACCAACCCTCGTAGGGTTCTAGAACTCGAAGATGAAAAAATTCCTTGCCACCTAATCACATCTGCTTCATCCGAAACCTGAAGTTTGGGATGCTCTGTCTCCTTGACAGACTGCCCACAACGAATCATCATCGAACTGATTTCCCAAGAAACTAGTCTAGATAGAATACTTCCCACTCATAATACGTTGATGCTTCCTAAAGAACAAGACCACCGATCAACTACGACTACCGAATAACAAGCAATTCCACACACAGACCCCAAATTACTAAAGTCGCTCCTACTCCTCTTGCTGCCACTTGGCTGCTTCCCTGGAGAACACCTGGGACCTCCCTAGTCCCAATCTATCTATCGACTGACTGAAACACCGCACACCTACCCGATTGCTGAGCACAAAATACCCTCAGCAGTTCCCTGCGAGCTCCGGAGAGTACGTCGTCTAACCAAATTTCCCTATCTCCTTCAATCCATTTGGTCCAACCAATTGAGATAGGCTGGCAACCTGTCACCACTGAATCCAACCCAAAAGGTGAATACTACCATAATAGTTGTAGACTTACATCATACCCGGCCTCCCGACCCACCGTTTCCTGATTCTGACCTGTCGTGGCTCTATTACAGATAGAACCAGCCCGAGTCACATTATGATGGATTAAGCTACCATCGAACCCAACCCATTTATTACCCTGGTACCCTGCATTTGATGCCCTTGGCATCCTTATGGTCCTAAATCTCATCTCATCGAACAAAATCATGTACTGAACATGCGCGAACTCAATTCGGAATCCTTTCCGAAACGAGTCGATACCTCGCTACTATCTCGAGATTCATAATACACCATAACGTCTAATGTGCCCTTCCTGACCGGTAAATAGATACCCTTAGTTGATCCCCGAGACTACAAGTCTCGCACCTGGTCCAATCACCTAGTTCCCGAGAAGTCAACTATCAGGACTACCCAGTCGTAGCCCTACTATGTTACGTACCACTTATCCACAAGATCCTGCAATGCAAGATCCAAACCCTTGACTCAACAGTCTAACAGCTTCATTCCGTATTCCCATAACCATCCGGGCTCACCCACGAATAACCGATCGAATACTCATCTACTATCCTGATTCTACTTAAGTTGTGGCTTCCCCACAACCTTGTGAACTAGTCTACCATAGTTCCAATCACTTGAAGAACTCATGAATGCTATGGCTACCCCTTAGTCTCACAACACTTCCCACACTATCCGATCGTTGGTGAATGCTACGGCTCCTCCGTAGTCTTACAACACTTCCACCCTGACTGTCTATTAGTGAACGCTATGGCTCCCCGTAGTCTTACAACACTTTCATAGTGAATGCTACGGCTCCCCCGTAATCTTACAACACCTTAACCTTAATAGTCCATTAGTGAATGTTATGGCCCCTGTACTCTTAGAACACTTACATACTACATGATCGCTGCCCATGGCCCTATAGCTCACCTATCAATCCGTACACATCTCATCGTTGAGCGCCTACGCGGTCTATCCTCCCAATTGAACTCAAATACTAACTGGAACTCTACATGGTTCCATCCCCAACACCTACTATATGACGTCAGAAAGATGCAATCCAAATGTTGGGGAGTTTCCCGAACTCCCATCCCACGATATTTTGTATTCAGTCAGCCCCTAAGGCCGTCTTTCCTCCCCCAAATGGTAATGTGAGGCACATCCTCGTCTCATACTCGCTTCTATCCTGGATATCTGAATGACTCTCCCCCACTTAGATTCAACTAAGTCCGCTTAGCATATGAGAATTGAAGGATTCCCAAACCCTCTCTCGTTCCAATGATCAATCTGCTAACGGCCAGTGCTTAACAAAGCTTGAACACCATGAATAACCCTTGCAAAACAACACGATTCCCAAAAACCAGGTAACACTTCTTGAATCCGAACAATGCCAAAGACTCCAACTGCTTATACAGATATCGCGCTCAGGTCTGGAAGTCCAAAGGTCGGATGTTCCAATCAAAACTTCAGCAATAACTATCTCTTCCCTTGACAACCTCAGAAGCCTTTCCAAACATGATAGCTAAGATTACCGGAACCAAGTCATAATTCCCTCGTACAATCCCTTGAACCAATCCCGACGATACCCAAAATGACACGAACATACTGAAAACTCCGCGACATGTAAAGAAACGACCTTGCACTATCCCACCAAAATCCATGGTATGTGGATGTCATATATGTAACATCCATAAAATTTACACCAAATTTAAACTTTTTAATCATAAATAAAAACCAACAAACATTTGTTTACAAAATATTTTCAAATCATTATCTATCAGAGTGTCCTAAAATCATAACATCAGGATGAGGAGCGGTACGGTCATGCCTTCGGCTTGCCATGGTCTCCTGAAGTACCTGAAACAATAAACTGAAAATTGTAAGCCCGAGGGCTTAGTGAGCTACCCCCAAAATACAAATACCACACTAACAAAACTATATCAGTAACAATCAATCAATTAACATGCATACTGAGCCATCAGCCTGACTGGACCTCCCTACTGGGCCTACAGTCTATCTGGATCTATCCCGAGCCTTCGGCATAAATGGTCTGCCACATGGGCCTACAGTCTCCCTGGACCGCTCATAGGGTATGTTGTCCTTCAGCACGAAGCAGGACCGCCTCAACCCAACCAACAAGCAAATAACCATATGCGCATAACTATCATATATTGGCATATACAAACATCTAGCATATCTATCTCACTGATCATCAATCATAGAATTCTCTAGAGCACCAACCTAGCAGGTCACTAACATACCAATCCCTACGGACCATAAAAGAATAACATACTGTCTACCCTGATTCCAATCAAGTAGATCATAGTCACATGTAGCATACCATAACAATAACAACTAAAGGGCCGGCCTTGGTGCTATAGACCCTATTGATATTGTGAGGATAACTCACCTCGCAAATGTCAACTCAGAAGGTAAACTCCAACTCTCGGATCACTCGACACAGGCTCCACCACCTATGATCATAGTACAATACACCCATAGGTCCTTAACCTTATAAGGTACTCCATAACCTACTAGTCAACCCCTGATCAAATTCAAAGTCCTCAGTCAACGTCAACAGTCCATGTTGACCTCAACTCGTCGAGTACACTCGGCTACTCGCCGAGTTCCTTGAAGCACATTCCATCTCGCCCAGTCATCGGGGTGATTCGTCGAGTTCCTTTGATTCTCGATCAAACCATAAGGCCACCCGTCGAGTTTCCTCCTTGTAACTCGACGGATATACACGCAAACATATCCTAGTTAAAACTCATCCGACTCGCCGAGTTGTTCTTCAACTCGTCGAGTCTTATGGTGTGACAACCTGATATTTAGAGACAATGTAATGTAAAACCAGTCAAATTTAGGTCAAAATATAACTTTACTAAAATCTTATTTGGGTTAAATCAAGTGGTAGTAATTGTAACAAGGTTTTCATACATATAAAGAACACAAAAATCCGAGTTATAACGAGGAAGTTATAACCATTCTAAAATTCCCGACAAAACCGACAACACCGATTAAACGAAAAACGCGAAGTTTCAATACAATAGTTTTTAGCCTTAATTATCTAAATGAAAGTTATAGATAACATCAAACCGTGAGCGTACATAAAAAGAACGTCCAAATCTGACTTCGTATGAGGAAGTTATGATTTTTCCAAAATTCGGGTATAGCAGTAGACAGCTAAAAACTCGAAATAGAGTTCGAGATACTTTTGACCAAAACAACCTAAATGAGAATCGAAGGTCTCAACATTAGTAGCGCAACGGCGAAAAGTCTGTCGAAAACGGACATCGGATGAAGAAGTTATGGAATTTTAACAGACTTTTCGTGTCCCGGCCCGTTAAAAATAAATAATTAAAAATAAAATCAAAATTTGCCGATGAAGTCTAAACGAGAGTTGTAGATCATATTTTTAGCTACGCGTGCATATAAATAACATCGAAAACGGAGCTCGTACGCGAAAGTTATGGATTTTACAAGTTCGAGGCCCAAAATTCGAGGCTGCCAGGCTTGCCACGACGTGGCACAAGCTTGCCGCGATCCGGCAAGTGACTGAGGGCGTCCAATCAATGGAAGAGGATAAGTTTGACTCCCCACGATGTGTCCATACCTTTCCACGATGTGTCACACCCCAAAAATGCCCCTATAAGTAGATTTCAAGGGCTCCGAGTTCCATTGCTCAGTTCCTTTCTTTCTCGCGCCGAAACTCTGCGTTTAAGCCCCCGAGACCCTCCCAAAGCCCCGGTTTTCACCTTCAAGTCCCAAAGGAAGGTTTCACATTCCCGAGATTTCCGAGATTCCCGAGAATCCCGAGAAAATCAACTTTTCCGAGTCGAAGTTCTACTCGATTTTCATCTCGCTTTCTTCAATCAATCAAGTGAGTTCATACCCCTATAACTACGCTTTCAAATGTTTTGTAAATGCTTTTATACACTTTTAAGGGGCGGGGGGGGGGGGGAATACAAGTAAACACATGACTAAAATCGTGTGAAACATCGATCTTTAGCTATACTTTTCATACTGTTGTTTTAACTATCTTATGAAGTTATTATCATGCAAAATACCTCACAACACAACTTTACCCTCTTGGGATACAATATGTTTTATAAATAGAAATATGTTTTATTTATACGTTTGCATACTACATCATATCAAGGGTAACCATTTCAACTATAACATGATGCTTTTACAAGAAAACTCAACTCATCATCACGTCTTTGTAACACGGTAGAAAAGGAAATCATTTCATACAAACGTTTTTTCATCATATTACTCGTGAACTCGTTGTTAGCAACCATGTGGTGTCATATGGCTTTGTTTGTACCAAACGAAAGTCCCCACCTATAACCAGAGTCTCTTGGAGGGAGAGCGTGACAAGTGTGTATAGATCTATACGGGGCTGACAACTCCGCACCCTAACTGTTAGCTACAGTCCGTCATTGGGGTGACAAATGTCAACATTATGTACTGCGTCTAGTATGGTTATGAGGAACTCATAACATGCGGAAACAATGACTCATGCACGTAGTAATACTTAACTCAATCATGCTCGGGGGGTAATAACTATATTCTAGGGTATTATCGGCATGATCAAAAACTCAGGACAAACACTTCCACAACTAGTTTTACTTAACAATAAAACTATACATCTTCTTTTTAGCATGTCATAATTGATTACAGGTTACGGTCTTGGTCATTTGAGACTGCATTTCACATTTAGGAAAATATAGGATTTTCCTGGTTCAAATACATACAATTTATACGACAATCATTCATATTCATTTCATACACTCAAAAGAAAATATCGGATTTTCTGGAAAACATACACGCACTTTCGAATGGCATACATTTTCTCAAAACACCACTTATGAACTCACCAACTTAAATGTTGACACTTTTTCTTTGAAATAACTTGTATTCTCAGGAAACCGCTAGACCAGGTAGCAACTACTTTTGAAGACTAACGCGCTGGCGTTAGTAACATATTTTGGATCACCATATTGTATTTGATTTCTTTTGCAAACATGTAACATATACAATCATGTAAACTTTTCAAATATATTTATATTATGGTGGTGTGTACTTTCTTTACTATTCAATTGTTATGATATTTGACATGACGTCCTCCGCCCCCGAACGTTTCCGCTGTTCTGGTTTGGGGGTGTTGTGACAACCCGATATTTCAACTCTTTGTAATGACCAAAAAGGGTCAAGTATTGTAACCACTTTTGGTAATAAAATTTACTTTCATAATAAAATGTACAAATAGTTCTATTTAATTTCCTTCTATGTTTAAATGTCTTTGAACCATGATCGTACGTGAAAAGAACGCCCAAATCTGACTTCATATAGCGAAGTTATGATTTTTCCAAGTTCGACTTAGCAACAGACAGCTAAAAACTCGAATCGGAGATCGAGCGACTTTTGGCCGGAATGACCTAAACGAAAATCGAAGGTCTCAACAATGGTATTCCAGCGGTAAAAAGTCTGGCAAAAACCGACATCAGATAAAGAAGTTATGAATTTTCAAAGAAATTCCTTAAACACGATGAGTTTAAAATAAATAATAAAAAAATAATTTCGGAATTTGCCATCAGAGTCTAAACGAAAGTTGTAGATCGTAGTCTCACCTACGCGTGGATATAAAGACCATCGAAAACGGAGTTTGTATGAAGAAGATATGAATTTTTGAAGTTTATTAAATAAATTATATATTTATTTAAATCAAAATTTCGGACCTTATCCGAAGAGGAGTCAGCGTCCTCATCCGGGTACGCGCTGCGTACCCCTGTACGCCCAGCGTACCAGAGAGACTTGGCCTCTGATCGTCCACGTCGCCCTATCCAACCCGTCCGAAGTATCCGACCCGTCCGACCCGCTGTCCCATCCGACCCGTCTCCCCAGCAACCCGTCCCATCCGACCCGCGTACCCAGCAACCCGTCCCATCCGAAGCCGAGGCAGTCGAGGCTTCGGTCATGCAAGACGTACGCGTACGCGCTGCGTACGAGCGTACGCCCCGCGTACCGAGGCGGTTCAGCCTTCCTATAAATAGGATGCGAGGGCTTCCGAGAAAAGGGCTCATTTCTCTCCTCTCTCTCACGATCTTGTCTCGTTTTCCGTGCCCGTTCAAACCCGAAGCTCTGGTCTTTTTGGCTCAAGTCCCGAGGGTCGATTTTACTCCCGAGATTCCCGAGAATCCCGAGGAAAATCCGTTTCCCGAGACGAAACTCTGCCCGGTTTTCCATCTCGCTATCTTCAAACTTTCAAGTGAGTTTCATACCCCTTAATCAACCTTTTTAAATATTCTAAATGCTTTTATATGCTTTCAAGGGGGGATTACAAGTAAAACACACGAGTATTATCGTGTGTTACATAAAGAAACTCTTTTATATGCTGTTATTTATTCAAATCACATGCGATTTATAAACCTTTAAGGAAATTTTATATATATATATATATATATATATATATATATATATATATATATATATATATATATATATATATATATATAACATATGTCAAAATAGCATTCTATCTTTTGAAATATAAATTTGTTGTAATGCATGTATAAACTAAACTTTTCTTAGATTATTCTTGTCTATCTTAGACTCAACACCAAAAATCTATGCTTTCATAAACAAGTGATTCTTTTTCTAGGTATTTCTAAACAAACAAGACACACTTTTAGAAAACTATAATAGGTATAGTTTTACGAACAAATTTCTATCTCTTATGTACTAGAAACATGAATTTCAAGAAGTTTACTTTCGTATACAAGAACAAACGTAACATTTTAACAAGTAGATCTGTTTTTATACCACGGTTTTGTGAGACACTAACTTCATGTATGTTCGAGTACACATTTCAAGTCCTGTATTATATACCAGAATCCCTTGGAGGGGGAGCATGGTGTTTGTGTATAGATCTATACGGGCTTGACAAACCCGCGCCCTGACTGTTAGCTGCAGTCCACCGTTTGGGGTGACAAACGTCATAACATTCCAACGCCTGAAGAACGTTGTGTATAGGCATTCTGAGTCAATAGTATGGTTATAAAACTCACAAGGGGTATTAAAAATGCATTGATTTACAAGGTTTTCAAACTCATTGGTTATTTTACACTTACATACATTTTGGAGACAAACATTGGTCTTGAGTGAAGGCTACTTTTATACTAGTAGAAAATATAGGATTTTCTAAACACAAACAAACAAAGATAAAACATTTCATTTCATTTGAACATTGTCACTTAAATACTTATGAAATTCACCAGCTTAAATGCTGATCTACTCTTTCAAAATTACTTGTATGTCCCAGGAAATTAGTAATTTCAGGTATTCATTACGCTTTTGATGAAGGGATGCTGCGGCGCCAGTTTAATCTCGTGTTTTTAACATCATATTGTAATTAAGTTTTGAACATGTAACTTTTGACAAATGTAAACTTTCAATTATATATATGATGGTTGTATTGCTTTCTTTACTATGTATTCATTTGTTACGTTACCACATGAAGTCATCCGCCCCCGAACGTTTCCGCCGTTCAGGTTTGGGGGTGTGACAGATTGGTATCAGAGAAATGTTTATAGTGAACTAAGTATATCGAACCACATAAGATATACAAACTATAAATGCTTAAGGGACTAATAGTCTCTGAGAAAACAAATTTTCTTTTTAAGCTGAAGCAGCTTTGCGTTCAACTTAAATTGATAGTTCATTTAAGTACAATTACATGCATACCACAAATTATTTTCATGATTATACAACTATACAAGTATTTAGACAAGTCGACACTACGATTGAGACTCGATATATGTAATCAGATTTTGGACAAATATAGCGTGATCAACTATATTTGCCCGAGATTGGACCAACGTATATCGAGGAATGATCGTAGTAAGCAACAAGTCAAACCTTACCAAACCATTACAAGAATCGAACACAAGAATTAAAATACTATAGGAGTATTTGCGATCTAAACTAGTTTAACTTACATGTTTTGCATGTTTCAACTTTATTCCATTCTTATAAACCTATTTCTCGTACAGTCAAATGGCTGGATTTCACCACCCTGGCGACCCCTACTTTCCCAACCAAGGCAACGGAGGATGGATCGAAGATGATCCCGAAGAGGACGAGGAACCCATAGAAGTGGGTGATGACTCCGGTACCGACTCAGAGTCGGAAGTTATCGATCCACCACCCATTCAACCTCCCGTCTTCGTAAGGAACTTCCAAGGACCGACTCCCGTCTGGGGAAGTCACCTCCAGCATTGGAGCCAACAGCAAAACCTACGCCCTCCCTACGACATGTGCCGGGACTTCTATGATGTCTGCGGCGGAGGTTCAGCTGATCGAGCACTCCCGGTAATGGTGGGTAAGTTAGCCAATCAGTCCTATCAATCTGGAGTTCAAGCTAGTCGACTCCGGGATGTCAACGTGGAAGTGCAGGTTCACACTTCTGACATCCGTAGGCTGGACAAGATACAAGACAATGCTCAACTCCAAACCGAAGCATTTCAAGCGCAAATGATTGCAGCCCTCGCTGAACTGAGGGAACAACAAGCCGCTTTTGATAGGCGTCTAATGGAGTCAAAGCAATCAGATGCGGAGCCAAGCTCCAAGCGCAACCTTCGACGCAACTAGTGCTTGTCAAGGACTCAAATTTTGTTATAGCTTAGGACCTCGGCTAAAAGTCTTTAAATTTCTCGAACTTTGTAATCGGAGACCCTTATAGGGGTCAAATTTTCATGATCGTTGTAACAACTTTTATATTAATATAAGTGACACTATTACTACTATGTTGAGTATTTCGTTCAAACCTTGAATGGTCTTTGGAAAACCAAATACTTGTTTCATACCTTCAGTCTTACAAATAATTTTCATTCTTCTATTTTAAGACTCATACTATGATCTGTTGTTGAACTATGGCGATTTAGTTCATGAGACACATACATTTTCTATTTTATGAAATTCTTATCCTTGTCTTTTCAACCTATAGTTGAAGGATGCCTCCGCATAGGAATCCAAGGCGAAACAACGGTGAGGAAGCACCTGTACCACCACCTCCACCACCCCAATTTGATGCTGTAATGTTTCAAGCAGCAGTCACCGCAGCGGTGGCAGCTGCCATGTCGCAGATCAATAACTCGAGTACTAATGGCTCGGGATCTGGCACACACCTATCCAACCATGGCGAGAGTCATGGACCACCTCGAGAATGCACCTATAAGGACTTCACTAATGCCAAGCCCCGGATGTTTTATGGAACTGGTGGTGTGATAGCCCTGAGGCAGTGGATTGAAAGGACGAAGGCAGTCTTTGAAATCTGCTCCTGTCTCGAGCACAGCAAGGTTAAAGTTGCAACATTCACCCTTCTTGATAAAGCTTTAACTTGGTGGAATGGCCACGTTAAAGTACTTACCCTAATTGTGGCAAACTCCATAAGCTGGGAGAGCCTGAAAGCCATGATGATGAGAGAATACTGCCCACGGGGAGAGATTCAAAAGCTTGAACACGAGCTATGGACTCTCGGAATGGTTGGTACCGACATCGGTACTTATACCAACAGATTCTGCGAGCTGGCAATCCTTTGTCCAGATATGATTGCTCCCGAGAGCAAGAAAATAGAAAGGTACATCTGGGGACTGACGCCCCAAATGCGATCAAGCGTGTTAGCTTCTAAACCTGACACCTTTGAAAGTGCTAAGGAACTGGCACAATCTCTGATTGACTACGGAGGTCATCAGAACTCAACCACTTCTACACCAGCACCACAGAAAGGAAACAACAACAACAACAACAACAATGGCAGAAAGAGAGTGTGGAATAAAGGGAAGGGTGGGTCTTCCCAAGAATCCACAAAGAAACAACTGGTTTCGGTGAATGCCGCCACTGTACCTACTACAGCTCCTACAAATACCTACCCAACAAAGCCTTATATAGGTAACCTCCCAAAGTGCACCAAATGCAATTTCCACCACCATGGACCTTGTCGGGAAATGCAGTGCGCCAATTGCAACAGGAAAGGACACACAGCCCGTTTCTGCAAGGACCCCGCAAAGCCGATCACTCAAGTTCCCGGTGCGGGTGTAGGGCAGACTTGATACGGTTGTGGCGAGGTGGGCCACTACAAGAGGAACTGTCCTAAGGCAGCAGGCACCGGAGGTGTGGGACGAGTTTTGGCAATAGGCCACGACGAAGCTGTAGCTGACCCAACTATAGTTGCTGGTACGTTCCTTCTCGATAATTCATACGCATGCATATTATTCGATAGTGGAGCGGAGAGAAGCTTCGTGAGTCAAAACTTTATTCATTTACTTAAACCTAAACCTAGCAAGTTAGAAAAATCATTCACTGTAGAGATGGCCAATGGAAAAACCGAAAACACTAATTGCATATACATGGGTTGTACGTTAACTTTAGACGGCCATTCTTTCCCAAACAATCTCATGCCGGTCCAAATTAAAAGTTTCGACGTCATAGTCGGCATGGATTGGTTGAGTCTTCTTCGCGCCGACATCATGTTCTTTGAGAAAGCAGTCCGTCTTAATCTCCCTAACAACGAAACCTTAGTTATCTACGGCGACAAATCTAGTACAAACCTTCGCATCATTTCGTGCATCCAAGCTCGAAAGTGCTTGCGGAAGGATTGTCGAGCATTCCTAGCGCACATCGTTGATACAAGTCAAGAACTGAAGGACATCAAGAGCATCTCGGTAGTATGCGACTTTCCCGATATCTTTCCAGAAGAACTACCAGGATTACCACCGCAAAGCCAAGTCGAGTTCAGAATCGACTTAGTTCCAGGAGCTACCCCAGTAGCGAAGTCGCCTTACCGTCTCGCACCAGCAGAGATGCAGGAACTTTCCAGTCAACTTAATGAACTCCTTCAAAAAGGATTCATAAGACCAAGTTTCTCACCTTGGGGAGCACCGGTCTTGTTTGTAAAGAAGAAAGACGGATCGTTCCGTATGTGCATCGACTACAGAGAGCTGAACAAACTTACTGTCAAGAACCGCTATCCTCTACCCCGCATCGACGACCTATTCGATCAACTTCAAGGAGCAAACTACTTCTCAAAGATAGACCTACGATCCGGATATCACCAACTACGATTTCTAGAGGGGGACATTCCAAAGACAGCTTTCCGAACTCGTTATGGACACTACGAATTTGTAGTGATGCCGTTCGGATTAACCAATGCACCAGCAGTATTTATGGACCTAATGAATAGGGTATGCCGCCCTTACTTGGATCAGTTCGTCATCGTCTTTATCGATGATATACTTATGTACTCTCGAAGTGAGGAAGAGCATAGTCAGCACCTACGAAAAGTCCTAGAAACATTGCGAACGGAGAAACTCTATGCGAAGTTCTCTAAATGCGAATTTTGGATTCGAAGAGTCGAATTTTTAGGCCACGTTGTTAGCGAGAAAGGTATACACGTGGACCCCTCCAAAATTAAGGCTATTGAGAACTGGTCGGCACCAAAGACACCTACAGAAATTCGTCAATTTCTAGGTCTAGCTGGCTACTATCACAGATTCATAAAGAACTTTTCGAGCATTGTGAAACCTCTTACTACATTAACCCAGAAAGGTGTGGCCTTTGACTGGGAAGTGAAACAAGAGAAGGCATTCCAGACACTAAAGCAGGCCTTGTGTACCGCACCGATACTATCCCTCCCCAAAGGGATAGAAGACTTCGTGGTGTATTGCGATGCGTCAAATCAAGGACTTGGTTGTGTTCTTATGCAGAGAGGGAAGGTTATCGCTTATGCCTCCCGACAGCTTAAGACACACGAAGTGAACTATACGACACACGATCTCGAGTTAGGAGCAGTGGTATTTGCTCTGAAGATCTGGAGGCACTACTTATTCGGAACAAAGAGTACTATTTTCACCGATCACAAGAGCCTTCAACACATTTTCGATCAAAAGGAACTCAACATGCGACAACGACGATGGGTTGAGTTACTGAATGACTACGAATGCGAAATTCGTTATCATCCTGGCAAGGCCAACGTAGTAGCTGACGCCCTCAGTCGAAAGGAATACACTGGTCGGAGGGTCAAATCTCTGACCATGACTATCCATTCCCACTTATCCACACAAATTAAGGAGGCACAAATGGAAGCTTTGCAACCTGAAAATGTGGCAGGTGAATCCCTGCGTGGAATGGAGAAGAATCTAGAAGTCAAGGGTGGCGGAGCCTACTATCTCATGGACCGAATCTGGACCCCGAAACATGGTGGTTTCAGAAACGTAGTCATGACCGAGGCTCACAACTAAAGATATTCCGTTCACCCGGGTTCAGATAAAATGTATCTGGATCTTAAGAAGCAGTACTGGTGGCCTAACATGAAAGCAGAAATTGCTACCTTCGTGAGTAAATGTCTTACTTGCGCTAAGGTTAAGGTCGAGTATCAGAAACCGTCAGGATTACTACAACAACCAGAGATACCAGAATGGAAATGGGAGCGGATTACTATGGACTTCATAACCAAGTTACCCAAAACGACAAGTGGACTCGATACCATATGGGTCATTGTCGACAGATTGACCAAATCCGCGCATTTCCTACCCATCAAGGAGACTGACAAAATGGAGAAGCTTACAAGAACTTACTTAAGGGAAGTAGTGCGACTGCATGGTGTTCCGATATCCATTATCTCCGATCGAGATAGTAGATTCACTTCAAGATTCTGGCAATCACTAAAAAGTTCCCTGGGAACTAGGCTAGACATGAGTACAGCCTACCACCCATAAACAGACGGACAAAGTGAGAGAACAATACAAACTTTAGAAGATATGCTGAGAGCCTGTGTGATTGACTTTGGAAAGGCATGGGATATTCATTTACCCCTTGTCGAATTTTCATACAACAATAGTTATCATACAAGCATAAAGGCTGCTCCGTTTGAAGCCCTCTATGGTCGAAAGTGCAGATCCCCTCTGTGCTGGACTGAAGTTGGCGATACCCAGTTAGCTAGAGGAAGAGTTCCTGAAAGCACTCTCACCGGTCCGGAAATCATACGAGAAACGACAGAGAAGATCGTTCAGATTCGTGAACGATTGAAAGCCTCGAGAGACCGACAGAAAAGCTACGCTGACCAAAGGAGGAAACCTTTGGAATTCCAGGTAGGAGACCACGTCTTATTAAAGGTCTCACCGTGGAAGGGTTTAATATGATTTGGAAAGCATGGAAAACTAAATCCAAGATACATAGGGCCTTTCGAGATCCTTGCCAGAATCGGCCCTGTGGCTTACAAGCTTAACCTACCGCGCGAACTTAGTAACATCCATCCAACCTTCCACGTCTCAAACTTGAAAAAGTGTCTGTCCGACGAGACTCTCGTTATTCCACTCGACGAGATTGAGATCAACGAGAGCCTCAACTTTGTGGAAGAACCAGTAGAAATCATGGGCCGAGAGGTCAAGCAAACAAAACAAAGTCGCATACCCATCGTGAAGGTTCGCTGGAACGCCAAGCGGGGACCTGAATTCACATGGGAACGCGAAGATCAGATGAAACAAAAGTACCCTCATCTCTTTCATGTTCACTAGTATCTTTACTACTTTAAATTTCGGGACGAAATTCTCTCTAACGGGGGGATGATGTGACAACCCGATATTTCAACTCTTTGTAATGACCAAAAAGGGTCAAGTATTGTAACCACTTTTGGTAATAAAATTTACTTTCATAATAAAATGTACAAATAGTTCTATTTAATTTCCTTCTATGTTTAAATGTCTTTGAACCATGATCGTACGTGAAAAGAACACCCAAATCTGACTTCATATAGCGAAGTTATGATTTTTCCAAGTTCGACTTAGCAACAGACAGCTAAAAACTCGAATCGGAGATCGAGCGACTTTTGGCCGGAATGACCTAAACGAGAATCGAAGGTCTCGACAATGGTATTCCAGCGGTAAAAAGTCTGGCAAAAACCGACATCAGATAAAGAAGTTATGAATTTTCAAAGAAATTCCTTAAACACGATGAGTTTAAAATAAATAATAAAAAAATAATTTCGGAATTTGCCATCGGAGTCTAAACGAAAGTTGTAGAGCGTAGTCTCACCTACGCGTGGATATAAAGACCATCGAAAACGGAGTTCGTATGAAGAAGATATGAATTTTTGAAGTTTATTAAATAAATTATATATTTATTTAAATCAAAATTTCGGACCTTATCCGAAGAGGAGTCAGCGTCCTCATCTGGGTACGCGCTGCGTACCCCTATACGCCCAGCGTACCAGAGAGACTTGGCCTCTGATCGTCCACGTCGCCCTATCCGACCCGTCCGACCCGTCTGAAGTATCCGACCCGTCCGACCCGCTGTCCCGTCCGACCCACTGTCCCATCCGACCCGTCTCCCCAGCAACTCGTCCCATCCGACCCGCGTACCCAGCAACCCGTCCCATCTGAAGCCGAGGAAGTCGAGGCTTCGGTCATGCATGACGTACGCGTATGCGCTGCGTACGAGCGTACGCACCGCGTACCGAGGCGGTTCAGCCTTCCTATAAATAGGATGCGAGGGCTTCCGAGAAAAGGGCTCATTTCTCTCCTCTCTCTCACGATCTTGTCTCGTTTTCCGTGCCCGTTCAAACCCAAAGCTCTGGTCTTTTTGGCTCAAGTCCCGAGGGTCGATTTTACTCCCGAGATTCCCGAGAATCCCGAGGAAAATCCGTTTCCCGAGACGAAACTCTGCCCGGTTTTCCATCTCGCTATCTTCAAACTTTCAAGTGAGTTTCATACCCCTTAATCAACCTTTTTAAATATTCTAAATGCTTTTATATGCTTTCAAGGGGGGATTACAAGTAAAACACACGAGTATTATCGTGTGTTACATAAAGAAACTCTTTTATATGCTGTTATATATTCAAATCACATGCGATTTATAAACCTTTAAGGAACTTTTATATATATATATATAACATATGTTAAAATAGCATTCTATCTTTTGAAATATAAATTTGTTGTAATGCATGTATAAACTAAACTTTTCTTAGATTATTCTTGTCTATCTTAGACTCTACACCAAAAATCTATGCTTTCATAAACAAGTGATTCTTTTTCTAGGTATTTCTAAACAAACAAGACACACTTTTAGAAAACTATAATAGGTATAGTTTTACGAACAAATTTCTATCTCTTATGTACTAGAAACATGAATTTCAAGAAGTTTACTTTCGTATACAAGAACAAACGTAACATTTTAACAAGTAGATCTGTTTTTATACCACGGTTTTGTGAGACACTAACTTCATGTACGTTCGAGTACACATTTCAAGTCCTGTATTATATACCAGAATCCCTTGGAGGGGGAGCATGGTGTTTGTGTATAGATCTATACGGGCTTGACAAACCCGCGCCCAGACTGTTAGCTGCAGTCCACCGTTTGGGGTGACGAACGTCATAACATTCCAACGCCTGAAGAACGTTGTGTATAGGCATTCCGAGTCAATAGTATGGTTATAAAACTCACAAGGGGTATTAAAAATGCATTGATTTACAAGGTTTTCAAACTCATTGGTTATTTTACACTTACATACATTTTGGAGACAAACATTGGTCTTGAGTGAAGGCTACTTTTATACTAGTAGAAAATATAGGATTTTCTAAACACAAACAAACAAAGATAAAACATTTCATTTCATTTGAACATTGTCACTTAAATACTTATGAAATTCACCAGCTTAAATGCTGATCTACTCTTTCAAAATTACTTGTATGTCCCAGGAAATCAGTAATTTCAGGTATTCATTACGCTTTTGATGAAGGGATGTTGCGGCGCCAGTTTAATCTCGTGTTTTTAACATCATATTGTAATTAAGTTTTGAACATGTAACTTTTGACAAATGTAAACTTTCAATTATATATATGATGGTTGTATTGCTTTCTTTACTATGTATTCATTTGTTACGTTACTACATGAAGTCATCCGCCCCCGAACGTTTCCGCCGTTCAGGTTTGGGGGTGTGACAGGTGTGACATATGGAAATCTTCGTCGGACTCGCCGAGTTGCTCATCCAACTTGTCATGTTCACGTCCATCTTCATGCGACTCGTCGAGTCAACCTTGCGACTCGTGGAGTCCATTTAGTCCTTTTTTTCATATAGATCCATTTTGAGCCATGCAGTGGCTCCAAATCACAGATCCAAGCTTCTAGGGCATGCTTATGACGTAAAGTTTCAAACTTTACGTGCATGCATAGCTTTAAAGGCTCTAAATGCCAAATCTAAGCTCTTAATGGGGCTTCATGCACAAGGGGGACCTCAATCACGACCAAAGCTATAACTTTATGTTTCTAGAATCCAAGGAGGGTCGAGATCTGAAGTTACAACTTCAGATCTAACCAATACTAACCTTATCAACTTCAAAATCCATTAAAAACCCTAGAAACTCAACAAAAAGGAAACAGGGAAGTAAATATGACACTTTGATACCTCCAAAGGATGCTAGTTGAGGTAAATCCAGCTTCCCACACCTTCCTTGCTTCAATTCCTTTGCACTCCTAGCTTTCTTCCTCCAAGATTCTCTTTCCAAGCTTCAAACACCCACACAAAGGCACACACACGTATAAGACTCTCAAGGACCCCTTTGGAATTGTAAAGAGGTCCAAGGGAGGCTAAGGTCCCTCTAAATAGGGATGAAAACCCCAGAATTTAGGGGTTCATCTGCCAGCTCTTACTCGCCGAGTCCCAATATGGACTCGTCAAGTAGGTCACTTAACACGCGATCCCATCCCACTGCTACTCGACGAGTAGATCAACCAACTTGTCAAGTAGAGCTTAACCCAAAAAATCTTACTTAAGCAATACCTGAGAATCGGGGCGTTACAACTCTCCCCCACTTGAACTAGAGTTCTCCCTCGAAGTCCGCTGGAATAAACAATGTCGAGTAATGCTTGCGCATCTCCGCCTCCGGCTCCCATGTCCACTCGGATCCGCTCCGATGTTCCCACTGTACCTTTACCAAGGGTATTTCTTTGTTCCGCAGAATCTTCTTCTTTCTTTCCAAAATAGCCACATGCCTCTCCACATAGTTCAGGAGCTCATCGACCGGAATGTCATCCAATGATACCATTGCCTCCTGGTCCATAATGCATTTTCGCAATTGCAAAACATGAAACGTGTTGTAGATCCGGATGAGCTCCGCCGGAAGCTCTAGCCTATAAGCCACCTTGCCAACCTTGGCAACAATCCTAAATGGTCCAATGTAACGGGGACCTAATTTTCCCCTCTTCCTGAAGCGGATCACACCCTTCCAGGGTGACACCTTCAGGAGAACCATGTCACCCATCTGAAATTCCAGCTCAGATCGGCATCATTCTGCATAACTTTTCTGCCGGATCTGAGCGGTCTGTAGTTGCTGTCTAATCTGCTGTATCATCTCGGTAGTTTGTAGAACTACCTCTGTCCGACCCATCACCCTGTGCCCAACCTCGCCCCAGCAGACTAGGGTCCTACACTTCCGCCCATACAACAACTCGAAAGGCGGGGCGTCAATACTGGAATGATAGTTGTTGTTGAAGGCAAACTCTACAAGCGGTAGGTGGGAATCCCAACACCCACTGAAATCAATGACACATGCCCTCAACATATCCTCGAGGGTCTGGATCGTCCGCTCACTCTACCCATCAGTCTGCAGATGGAACGTCGTACTAAAATGCAGCCACGTACCCAGTTCCTCATCGAACTTCTGCCAAAAACGTGAAGTAAACCTAACATCTCGATCGGAAATAATGGATACTGGGACCCCATGGCGAGAGACAATCTCGCGGACGTACAGGTCGGCCAACTTCTTTGCCGAAGAACTCTCCCGTCTGGCTAGGAAATGGGCACTCTTGGTCAATCGATCCACGATGACCCATACAACATCGAATCCCCTTGCCATCTTTGGCAACTTCGTGATGAAATCCATCGCGATCCGTTCCCATTTCCAAATGGGAATCTCCAGAGGCTGCAGCTTACCATGTGGCCTCTGATGCTCGGCCTTGACCATCCTACAAGTCAAGCACCTCTCACCAAACCAAGCGATATCTCGCTTCATACCAAGCCACCAATAACTCGAAATCAAATCACGTTACATCTTGGTGGCTCCCGGGTGAATAGAAAAAACGAGACTTATGAGCCTCCTCCATCACTGTCTAACGGACCCCTCCGGACATCGGAACCTAAACCCGACCGTAACGAATCAACAATCTGCGGCTATCCTGAATGAACCAGGCACTTTCACCCTTAATCCTTTCCATCTTCCAGTTCTCCAGTCTCATACCCTCAATCTGAGCATCCCTGACCAAACCCACCAACGGGGAATCCACCGCTATCCTCATACACCTGGATGGAGTAGGGGACCCAACTGACTTGCGGCTCAGAGCATCCGCAACCACGTTCGCTCTACCAGGATGGTAAAGGATCTCACAATCATAGTCCTTGACCGCATCTAGCCACCTGCGCTGCCTCATGTTCAGGTTCGGCTGATCCATGATGTGTCTCAAACTCTTGTGATCCGTGTATATAGTACAATGGACCCCGTACAGATAGTGCCTCCAAATCTTGAGAGCGAAGACCACCACTCCCAACTCCAGATCGTGCGTGGGGTATCTCATCTCATGCAGCTTCAACTACCTCGATACATAAGCTATCACTCGTCCCCTCTGCATGAGGACTGCCCCCCAAGCCTATGATGGACGCATCATAAAATACCATAAAATCCTCAACTCCCTCGGGGAGTGTCAACACTGGCGCCTCGCATAAACATCACCGCAGGGTCTCAAATGCCCTCTGCTGCTCAGGGCCCCACCGGAAATCCAGCCCCTTCCTCGTTAGACGAGTGAGGGATACGATAATCTTGGAGAAATCACGAATGAATCTACGATAGTACCCTGCTAAACCCAAGAAACTCCTTATGTTTAAGGGAGTTTTCGGAGTTTCCCACTGCATAACCGCCTCCACCTTGGCCGGATCAACCAAAATCCCCTCTTGGTTAACGAGATGTCCGAGGAACTGGACCTCTCGTAACCAAAACTCGCATTTCGAGAATTTGGCATACAACCGTTCCCGTATCAGAACCTCCAGCAGCTCCTTGAGATTCTCCTCACGTTGCTCTCGGGTCTTGGAATACACCAAGATATCATCTATGAACACAATGACTGAGCGATCGAGCATCGGTCTGCAGACCCGGTTCATCAAATCCATGAACACTGCCGGCACGTTGGTGAGCCTAAACGACATCACCACGAACTCGTAATGACCATAACGAGTCCGAAACGTGGTCTTCTCCATGTCTTCCTCCCTCACCCTGACCTGGTGATATCCTGATCTCAAATCAATCTTGGAAAACCAAGATGCACCCTGTAGCTGATCGAACAGATCGTCTATCCTCGGGAGTGGATAACGGTTCTTCACCGTTAACTTGTTCAGCTCCCTTTAGTCAATGCACATCCTATGTGAACCGTCCTTCTTCCTAAGGAAAAGGATCAGTGCTCCCCACGGTGAACTACTCGGACGAATAAACTGCTTACCCAGTAGCTCCTGCAACTAAGATGATAGCTCTTGCATCTCAGGCGGTGCCAAATGGTACGACGCTTTAGCGATAGGGGCCGCACCTGGCATTAGATCAATCCTGAACTCAACCTACCTCTCCGGAGGCACTTCGGGTAACTCCTCCAGAAACACATCAGCAAACTCTCTAACGACCGGGACCTCTGAAATTGAGAGCTGCTCCCTAACCCGCGTATCTACCACATACGCCAAATAACCGGCACACCCGTGCTGAATATACTGTCGAGCCCTGGCTGCCGAACAAAACCCTGATCCCAACCTAGTGCCCTCACCATATACTACAAGTTCTCCCCCGCTTGTGGTTCAAACCACCACCCGCTGTCCCTCACAGTCGATTATGGCGCCAAAAAAAGCTAAGCCAATCCATCCCTACAATCACACATACACCCCCATGGGAATAGGAATCAAATCTATCGGGAAGGACACGTCGAAAATCTCTAACTCGCATCTCCGGTAGACTGAAGAAGTAGAAACCCCGTGCTCGTTGGCGATCGAAACCCGCAACGGGCACTCAAGATCATCCATCGACACACTAAACCCTCTACTGAAAGTCTGAGATATGAATGACCGACTCGCCCCCGAGTCAAATAAAACCAAAGCAGGCAATGAATTTACTAAAAACGTACCAGCAACCACATCTGGTGCTGCCTTGGCCTCCTCAGCCGTGAGCTGGAAGGCTCGACACTAAGCCTTCGGAGGCTCCACCTTGAATGGCCTCCCATCCCCAATCCTCCCAGTAGCTGGTGCAGAAACCTGTGCCGGCTTGGCGGCGAGCTGCGGACAGTTGGTCTTCACATGACCAACCTGATGACAATGGTAGCAAATCCTCATATCTGCGGGAGGGGCAGACTGACGACAGTCCCTGGCATAGTGCCCCACCTTGCCACATTTGTGGCATCGACCTCCTGCTCGACAAACCCCTGAATGAACCCTGCCGCACTTTCCACAAGCGCGGCTCTGCTGACCTACAGACCGTGTATCAGTAGTCTTAGACCGCTTAGGCGCCAGCTGAGACTGTGTCGGTGCCTGAAGCAGCTCCTTCAGCTGTAGCTCTATCTCCAACTCACGCCGCCTCGCGGCTTCTTGAAGATCCAGGAGGGTATCACAACGCTGTGTAGCCGCAAACTGCCGTATATCCGTCTTGAGGATATTCAGATAACAAGTTATCTGAGACTGCTCCGATGCAAACTTCAGGTAAAACATAGGCCTCTCAGTAAACATTCTGGTAATCTCCATCACATACTCCCCATCTTGTCTCAATGTCAAAAACTCCTGAGCAAGTCGCTCCCGTTCTACGCGCGGAACGTAGCGGGCGCGAAACATATCCCATAACTGCTCCCAAGTAATAGCAGTCCGCTTATCATCAGACTATGAAATTGTCGTCAATCTCCACCAGTCCTTTGCCCCGAGCCTAAGCAGGTTCAGTGCACATCTAACCTTCTGGTCAGTAGGACATGAGCACGTGAAGAAACAGCCCTCCATTTCAGACAACCACTGCATAGCCCTGGTCGCATCATGTGTACCGTCAAATGTTCGGGGCTTCGTATTATCGAAGTCCCGGTACTGGAAAGCCCGGCCGGCTCCTCCTCCAACCCCTGCCGTGGTTACAGCCGAAGTGGCTGCAGCGACTGCTGTCTCTGCCAGAGCTGGATATCGCCCATCAAAATACTCAACCATCGCGGTCTTGATCGACCCAAATATTTTTGGTAGCTATGCTTGGAAAGCCGCATCGACCTCATTGTGCAGAATCTCCCGGATCCTGGCATCCAGCTCCTCGGTCCCAATCTGAACCACGGGCTCAGGCGCTATCGGCACCTTTGACCATCCGTCTCCCATCCCCGATCCTGACCCAAATCCCGACCCGGATCCATCAGCAAAACGTCTCGTCACCACCATACTGCAAATACATTCAATATGTTAGATAAACATAATCTCACAACTGATCCTGCAATTCCGTACCACTTACACATCTATAAAACTTCCATCGGCCCCTGCAGCACTAGTGTATGCTGGCGGCACATAATGCTGGACCCGATAGACTTTCGAATATCCGATCCTACACTAAGGTCGAATCAGACATCTCAGGCTATAAGATCTTGACTACACACAGCCGTAGTGCATACACTAAACATCTAAAATTATGATGTCAATTCCATATACAAGAAACTCTAGGCTAATAGGCATCATATAATCAGGCAAATCTATCATGCGCTTCCTAAAGATCCCTAGCGTAGCACTAGCATGCTATTCTAACACATCAAAATATCAAATAACTATATGGTATTTTGGGGTTTACTTACAGGCTCCGGCTAACTGTACCCTCTGTGAACGACCCAAAGATCAAACAACTTATCAAACAATTACTAATAATAAGAACAGAACAACGAAATATCACAAAGAGCTTTCACTAAGAATGTTAATCTCACAAAGAGATTATTGTTCACACAAAGCGGCTATTAGGGTTTTGTAAAAGACAACTCCTTCACAAACCCGTACAAAAGATTATATAGAACTATTATAGACAATCCCTACAAATCAGGAATGTTCCAGCTAACTAATATATGATAACTATGGAAACAAGATAAATACTAAATCTATTACATATAAGACAATATATATACTGAACAACTTTTATGTTGATGCTGATGTTGACGCTGATGTTGATGGATCAGTTTCAAACATCATCATATTATAAGGTTCGAACTTACACTCTGCATCCTCCATCCTTATTTTGAAAACCATTTTAAAATTTTACTTTCCGAAAATCTCCTTGATCCGAGACTGGATTCACACGAGTGTTTCGCCAATTCACTTAAACCAAGGCTCTGATATCAACTTCTAACATCCATAAAATTTACACCAAATTTAAACTTTTTAATCATAAATAAAAACCAACAAACATTTATTTACAAAATGCTTTCAAATCATTATCCATCAGAGTGACCCAAAAGCATAACATAAGGATGAGGAGCAGTACGGTCACACCTTCACCTTGCCATGGTCTCCTGAAGTACCTGAAATAGTAAACTGAAAACTGTAAGCCCGAGGGCTTAGTGAGCTACCCCCAAAATACCAATACCACACTAACAAAACCATATCAGTAAGAATCAATCAATTAACATGCATACCGGACCATCCGCTTGATTGGACCGCCCTACTGGGCCTACAGTCTATCTGGATCTATCCCGAGCCTTCGGCATGACTGGTCCGCCACGTGGGCCTACAGTCCCCCCGGATCGCTCATAGGGTATGTTGGCCTTCAGCACGAAGCAGGACCGCCTCAACCCAACCAACAAGCAAATAACCATGTGCGTATAACTATCATATATTGGCATATACAAACATCTAGCGTATCTATCTCACTGATCATCAATCATAGAATTCTCTAGAACACCGACCTAGCAGGTCACTAACATACCAATGACTACGGATCATAAAAGCATAACATACATTCACCCTGATTCCAATCAAGTAGATCATAATCACATGTAGCATACCATAACAATAACAACTAAAGGTTCGGCGTTGGTGCCGTAGACCCTATCGATATAGTGAGGATAACTCACCTCGCAGATGTTGACTCGGAAGGTAAACTCCAACTCTCGGATCACTCGATACAGACTCCACCACCTATAATCATAGTACAATACACCCATAAGTCCTTAACCTTATAAGGTACTACATAACCCACTACTCAACCCCTGATCAAAGTCAAAGTCCTCAGTCAAGGTCAACAGTCCATTTTGACCTCAACTCGCCGAGTCCCTTGAAGCACATTCCAACTCGCCGAGTCATCGTGGCGACTCGTCAAGTTCCTTAGATTCTCGATCAAACCTTAAGGCCACCCGTCGAGTTTCCTCCTTGTAACTCGACAGATGTACACACAAACATATCCTAGTTACAACTCATCCGACTCGCCGAGTTGTTCTTCAACTCGTCAAGTCTTATGACAATCTTCATCAGACTCGCCGAGTTGTTCATCCAACTCGTCGTGTTCACGACCATCATCATGTGACTCGCCGAGTCAACCTTGAGAATCGCCGAGTCCATTCAGTCCTGTTTTCATACAGATCCACTTTGAGCCATGCAGTGGCTCCAAATCACAGATCCAAGCTTCTAGGGCATGCTTATCACGTAAAGTTGCAAACTTTACGTGCATGCATGGCATTAAAGGCTTTAAATGCCAAATCTAAGCTCTTAATGGGATTTCATGCACAAGGGGGACCTCAATCACGACCAAAGCTGTAACTTTATGTTTCTAGAATCCAAGGAGGGTCCAGATCTGAAGTTACAACTTCAGATCTAATCCTTACTCACCTTATCAACTTCAAAATCCATTGAAAACCCTAGAAACTAACCAAAAAGGAAAAAGGGAAGTAAAGATGGCACTTTGATACCTCCAAAGGATGCTAGCTGAGGTAAATCTGACTTCCCACACCTTCCTTGCTTCAACTCATTTGCACTCCTAGCTTTCTTCCTCCAAAATTCTCTTTCCAAGCTTCAAACACGCACACAAAGGCACACACACACACACACGTATAAGACTCTCAAGGACCCCATTGGAACTGTAAAGAGGTCCATGGGAGGCTAAGGTCCTTTAAATAGGGGTGAAAACCCCGGGATTTAGGGTTTCATCTGCCAGCTCCTACTCGTCGAGTCCCAATATGGACTTGTCGAGTAGGTCACTTAATACGCGATCCCATGCCGCTGCTACTCGACGAGTAGGTTAACCAACTCGTCGAGCAAAGCTTAACCCAAAAAATCTTACTTAAGCAATACATGAGAATCGGGCCTTACAATATAATGCTTCTTGAAGGTATACATGGAACTCAACCACAACCAGAGATAACAACCAATGATACGCCTACTAAATACAGTCAAAGCGGGTAGGGAGGCAAAAGGGTACATACCTTGTACCTTTGCCTGTTAAAGTTCTGACTTCTCCTGTCCGATCCTGAAAAGTGGGGCCCCTATGTCACACCCTAAAACCGGAACGCCGGAAACGTTATGGGGCAGAGGACGTCATGTACATTATCACAACCAAACATAATAGTAAACAAGCAACAACATCATCCATTGCATTAATAATATAATTTAATACAAGTGTTATGTATAGTTTATAAAACACCAAAAACATCAACCAAAATAAAAGATGAGTCTTGAATGTGCTCCATCTCCTCGAAATTTGGCCTCGGTACCTTGTCTACTGATGAGCTGAGAATACAAGTTATTTTGAAAGAGTTTATCATCTTTAAAGCTGGTGAGTTCATAATCATTTTAGTGTCGTTGTTTGTATAAAAATGTTTGTAACAATGTATAATGTATATGTTTGTAAATGTTTGCACTTCCGAGAAAATCCTATATTTTCTACTGAAAATTAGTCTTCTACCAAGACCCGACTATTTGTATGTTTGTTCTTTTGTAAATGTATGAGTGTTCCCTAGTGAAGCTATCATTATAAAAATATAGTTTATGTTATCATCTATGTGAGAAGATCACAAAGTAAATGCAATAGGGAAAACAATGTGTTATCTCAGCAGTGACACTACTGGTTATAAAGTAATAAAATAAAGACTTCAGGTCGTATTAAATGTACTATACACCTTGGGGAGTCTTTTTGCCTTTAATTCTTGGTCGGTTAATTAAAGGTTTAGATGTGAACTCATTTGTAACCATGCTGATTGACGACTGAATAACTGATGACCTTTCGGTGTCATAATATAGTGAGGTGACATTTTCTCACCCTTTGGCCTTACCGGCTGGGACTGTAGCTAGCAGTCGGGGTGTGAGAGTGTAGATCCCGTATAGATCTATACACATGATGCCCGCTCTACCTCCAGGAGACTCTGGTTACAATATGATACAACGATGTCAGGTTGTATCCGAAAATAGTGTGTCACATTCTAGTTATCTTATTCTAATGTTTGTATAGTATATTCTCATGTATAGTATCGTGTAAGTGTTGGGTTTTGAGCATTCTAACACTCCTAAGTGTACATGCAACCCTAAATACCTTGGATCTATGTTTTCTCTATTATACATGCAAATAAGAACATCCAAGGTATTATCCTAATCTAGCATACAAAAACTATGAATGTAACAAGATAGAATACATACCTCTTTAGTGTAGCTTGATGTCTTCAAGCTTTAAGAGCTTAGCCCCAATAGTGTGGAAGCCTCAAGTGGAATCACAAATCACCAAAACACCTTGGAAGACTTTAGAGAATATGATTACTTGGTTCTCTCTAGTGAAATTGGCTAGCCCTTCTTAGTGTATCCACACCAGTGCCCATTTCACCAACCAAAGACATCCTTATATAGTATGGAGGATTAGGATTAAACCCTAATACCCATGACCTTTCATTTCCTAGGATCCATGGGTTAAACACTCCATGGACTATCCATGAAAGCTTAGCCCAACCTAAATGAACTTGGCCCATTCCATATATATAAGAGTCCATATTTAATTAGTTCCTTTTGATCACTTAATTAATTATAAATTAATTCTTGATCAATACTAATTAAATAATATGATTCCATATTAATATATTAGAACTTATAATATATTAATATTAATCATAAACATACTATTCTCAAAAGATTATCCATATAAATTGTGTCGGTGAAGTGCAACCCAAATGGACCATGCCGGGTCGGGTCAAGTACATACCAAATATAGTTATGGACTTAGACATTAATCCAACAGTCTCCCACTTGGATAAGTCTAAAACTATTATTGCGTATGACTTCAAACCTAACTGGCAATCGTAGCTCTTAAAGCTGTTGTCGAACTCTGATCTTGTCAACGAACTTGTCCATTAGATAAGGGATCATATATTCCTCCATTCTAGATATCATATGGACTGAGACATGGATTATAATCATTCTCTCTGTCCATTTGTTGTTTCCCGATTTCCAATTTATGACGACTGACTAATTGAACAAATCAAATCAGTCCTGGCTCGGCCGAGCACTTCCATTTGTCATCATCAAATCATCGAGGGGCTCACAGATATCGCTTTTATCCCGAAGGTAAAAGGAATGGATAAACTTCGACTCATATGGCTTGTTCTACTACTTGTTGAATCATACACAAAGGCACGTTTTATAGCACCGAGTTACCAAATGCGTTTTCGTGCAATCAATGTACAACCAACTCATAGTAACAACTCATATCTCTAGGTTTGAAGAATATAAGATATTATCGTCTCATGATCACTCGTGATAAAATCCATGAAGTGATTCCAATGAGCGCGGGTTGAATCCAATACTCAGAACTTATGAGCACTCATGAGTGTTGTAGCCCTTTGTCCAACACCTTAGACCTCTACAAGCCAACCCATGACAGTCTTAATTCATATCTACTTCCAACATATGACCGACTGTGGATGGTTTGAATAACTTAGTCATTCCGGAAGAATAACCTAGTTTATTCGGGAAGTCAAAACATGCAAAATGAAACACAATAATAATCGAATCCAATATGGTCTCAGAACTTATGAATATAAATAAAACACCTTTTATTTATCACCATATGATTACACATTATTCATTGTATACTGTTTCAGCTATCAACTTTATTCTTGAATTTAAAACAATAGTTGTCCCATGCTCCAAGCATGTACACTATGTTTTCTAAACACTAGTCATGCCATACACCAAGTATGCATACTATGTTTGTCTATGATCTTTACTTTGTGAACTAGATCAATTGAACATAACTTCAATGATTCTCTTTTCACAGTCCCAAATCCTTACTGCAAATGCAAGAATTCCAAATTCATGCCATTTACTGAAATCTGTTAGATTCTAAACTTATATGCACTGATCCTCTTGTAATGATTATGCACAAATTCACAAAGACTTGGCAACAATCATTACAGAGTATTCCAAAGGAGATCAACTCCTTGGAAACATCCTTCTTGCATTAAGTTTCCTTAATCTTACACAGATTGAAAATTCTAACTTTGAAACATTTCCAGATTCCATTTTGACTATCACTTCTGAACAAGAGTTGCCTCCATACAGATTATGTCAATATGGTCCTTCCAGAATTATCACTATACTTCCAAATGTCCTTGAGCAACCAATCTTTGGTAAACCTTAGATTGTCCTCGACAATTGTTTAATCCTTTTAGTCATATCCAGTTCTAAACCTTTTCCCTTTTTAATGCCCCAGGCATCTGGAAAATTTTAGAATGGATGAATATAGCACATGTAATCGACCCTATATCCGAAGCATATGGCACACGATTCATGATGTCTCACATAAAGACTAAACCAGTCTTTTGCTATAATATGTCCATTTCAATTTGCCAAGTTCTCATAATTCAGATTATGAAAAGGGATGCCGTAATCATAACCGAATTTTAGAACACAAATAATGGACCCATATACAGAATTTCCTTATGTTGAGCCATTCCAACATAAAATTCATATATATCCTTGACTAAATGATTAAAACCTCACGATCTAAGCTTATAGATTTGAGATGAAGTATAATTTCCTCTCCCTTAATTATAGCAAAACAACTCTTTCCCAATTGAAACTTTTGTTTTTCTATAATTAACATTGCTAACTTGCAATACTTATCATAATTATCATGCTCCCACTAACATGATGATTATTAGCATAACACTTATGCTCCCACTAGCTTTGACATGTACCTAGAAATCAGCTGGACTTCTAGAAATCAATACTTCATTGACTTTCTTACCAAAGTTCAGATTTCTGATACTAGATTGTTTTGATAAGACTTTATCAAAATCATACACCTTCCCTTAGATAGCACACTTGTGAGTCTAAACAATTATGAAGAGGTATGGCGTAATCATAATGGTTAGACCTTTTTGCCACTTCTCACAAGTCCAGGTTAGTGTGCCGGTAAACCACACACGCTCCACTAACGACTTTGAGAATGCAAATATCACAATTGCTATCTAGCTAAAATCTACTTAGTGAAAGTGTTTCCTCACCATCATTTTCATGAATCGGAGAGAAACCTTATGACACTTAGATTTAATGGTGTATGTGTTCTTATCCATGTGAATTGTCAAAATCATAGTCACAAGACAAGGATAATGACAAATCCAAACTCATATGGACTGAACTCAATCTTAATTTCTTGCCACCTGGCAGTTCAAGGGCCTGCCATTGCTTCCAAGTAGTTGTGTAACCAATTGAGAACTCTAAGAACTCATATGCAAAGGCAACTTTAACTGGAATGGGCACAGATATCAACACGATAGGTTATAAACCTCAAGTCGTGTGCTAGGGAAGACCTTCAGGTTTTATTCTTGATTAGTTCTTGAGACTTTCAAGACCTTTAAGACTCCCACTGTCCTCTTGACCTATAAGACTCCCTTGTCAAACATCCAAGAGACAGTGTGGATTCTAATCAAGACAAACACTTCACACATTTGGCCTAAGTTGGTATTTGTTTTATCCAAAACATCACAACTTACCAATTTCAAATGTACAAGAGTAGAAAACTTTTACTCTTACATTTGACAAGTGTTTTTAACCTTCTTTAAGACATGTCACTCAAATGACAATCTTGGAGTATGACTCTAAGACTTGTATTGGAACGAAGTATGACTCATCTTCTTGATTTAATCATTTCAACAATTCAAGATCCCTCTTCTTAGTCATAAGAATGCACTAAGACTTCCTTAGAGAACTAATTGTGCTATGGTTTCTTAATCATTAAGATGGTCACAAAACTGATACTAAAGTACTCTCCCATCTTTTCAGATTTGAGAAACTTTTATCCTTCTGCCTTATTTGATTCTTCTTATTCGCTCTGCCATACATTTGGACCTTTTTCCAATGTCTCAGAGTTACACTTAAGCTTGTAAGTATAATCATATTTACTGAGCTTTAGTAAACTATGACGAATAGTCTTATCAATCTTTTGTGGTGGACTTAATCAGTGCACAAGACTATGTACTCGATCCCTTAGTCCATTACTTGACTCACACATCCATGTGATCGAGTAATTAGTCTTAATTTTCCAATACTTGAAAGTTCTCATTCATCATGCTATACAACTTGCATGATTCCAAGTTCCGGTCCAAATGAAACTTGGGTGATGAGAATCTTTCCTTATTTGGTAAATATAGACATTACCACAAATGAAAGAATCAACTTCATATTTCCACTCTTGCTCTTAATGGAATCATATAAGCAACAATTTTTCCTCAAATGCCATTGTAAGGATATTTTAAAATAAATAAAATCAAAAAAAATTTTCTTTTATTTTAAAACTTTGCGGCAAAAACTTATCCTTACAATCCATATGAAAACTTGTTGTTATCTATTCCTTAAGCAATATCTCATAACTCCTAAGAAGTAGCTCAAGAATCCGATTTTTCAAACTATGCGATAGAAATCCATCTATGCGATCAGATTCAGCATATTCTTTCTTTAAGTTTCTCCACTTTTTCTTTGATTCTTAAAACATCACCATGTGACCCAGTCACATCAAGTATCAAGAATCTCAGAATAGAAACTTAACAGAGTTAGATAGTGGACTTTACCTGAAGTAGAGTCAAACTTATTGACTTTAACATCCTTAGGGAAATTTGGCAGCTTCGTGACCAATGCCCCTTCCTTTGGCAATATAAACATATGAACCCTTTGATAATGGTACACGAGACTATCACAGACTTAGCTTTTCTCTTTACCATTTGGTCAACCGAGTTGACTATGGCTGATCCCTTTCCACCGGGATGAGAGAGCTTTACTAGATATCCAATGTCATCATTGTCAATGTCCATAAAGTTTTAGGAAGTTGATCTTAACAAATAGATAAGATCATTAAGGGTCTTGTCATAGTCTGTTTCATAGGTGTTCCAAAAGAACTCACTATGTGACTTAGAAAGTGATTGAACCACCAACTTTCTCAAGACTTTGACACCCAACTCTCCCGGCTTGTCAATATGTGACTACATCTCCAAGATGTGACCACACCTTGACCTTGCCTTGCCAATAGGGCTTGAGTGACCTTAAACTTTTCAAGAACTTGTGGGTTAGGGAGAATGGTTGGAGGAGGAGAAAGAAGTATGATATCCATGGGACATCATCTTCACTAGGAAACCTTGTTTCAAGAGATTTGGGAAGATCATAGGTGTCTAAACCAGACATCTTTTGGGAGATATTCAAGATAGTTGATTTAAAGTCCTTAATATGACACCCAATATGAAATATTAAGGCTAGGACCCAACAAACTGTTTTATAACTTAGAAGAGGTATGCCGTAATCCAAGCTATAAAATATTTGAAGGTAGGTGAATGACGATTCACCAATTTCCACCAAGATAAACGAAATGTATTATTAGGTTTTAATTGGTTTTGAAACTCCTAGATCTTTGAGATTCATTGAACTTTTCAAAGGCATGTTTCAATCTCGAGTGTGCCCTTCAGGTTTTGTGACTGGGATGCCGAGGATCACAAAACAAGGTGTGAAGTAACCATGCAAATCACTTGGTACTCTTAATAAATTACCCCTCAATCGATGTGCCGGTTAACCACACACGCTCCATCGATACTATGATAAATATTAAGTCACCCTTTACCTACCTTGTTAAGTCCAAGTTAGTGTGCCGGTTAACCACACACGCTCCACTAACGACATAGACAAAGTGTAAAGTGTAATTTCATGGGTTAGCACCTTATTCACATTTTTCCTAAGTAACTAAGATTGGGTATTATTAAGAGTTTAGTTACTTAGTATTATCATTAATACTTTTAATGAAGGAGAATTATAGTCTTGTCAAACCCGTTCGGCTAACGACCCTCCACCGGTCAAGCAAGCGGTGAGTGAGAGTGGACACCCATTAAGTTGCCATTTTATAGGCAACAACCTTATACCCACCTTATAGACCGGCTTCGTGAATGAGGCGTACTAGCGGTAAGACTGACTTTACTCTTATACATATATATATTAGTAACTTATAATATTATAAAGTATAAGGGTTGAATTTTAACTTTTAAAATTCTAAGGGCTAACTTGGAATTAAAGTATTCATAAGGAAAACTTTTCAAATTCCAAAACTTGAGGGCAAGTTTTGAAACTATTCAAAACTAATTAATTCCATAACTTATGTGTTTAAAGTAGTTTTAATTAAAAAACTCTTCAAGTTCCATAACTTGAGGACAAGTTATGGAAGACTTTAAACTAATAAAAGAACTAACTTTTCTTTATTTTATAACTTATGGATTTAATTATGGTTACATATTTTTCTTTAATGAAGTGACTCTTGAACTTCCATAACTTGAGGACAAGTTATGGAGTCATAAAAAATTATTCAATGACACAAGACTCTTCATTTTGTAACCATTGCCAACTTTATGAGTTTTAAGATTCATAAATGTGACTTTTAAGTTACATAAACACATTTTATGAACTTCTTTTAGATTAATTTGGATTAAAACCAACTAACAAATAATATTTTTCATCAATCTAAATTAACTCATAAAACAAGATAACACAAAAAAAAAACTTTTCATGTTCCATATCTTAAGAACAAGTTATGGAATTCTTTAAAACATTAAGACCAAGTTTTGTAACTCCATAAAAACTTTGAATCAATTTTTTTTTTAAAACCTTTTCATATCCATAACTTATGGAGGTTTCAAAAAACTCTTTAGATCAACCTTTTAAAACTAATAAAATAATCATATCGTTTTAACTTTTACTAAATTTGACCAAATTCAGCTCATATAGCAGATGATTCAAATTTTACAAATAATTAGTTTTTCACAAAAACAAGAAATTATCTTAAAATTTGACAAACTTCATGTTTTTTTTTCTTCAACTTGGAAAAAAAAATTCATTTGCATCAAATATAATAGAAAACAACCCATGGCTCTGATACCACTGTTGGGTTTTGAGCATTCTAACACTCCTAAGTGTACATGCAGCCCTAAATACCTTGGATCTATGTTTTCTCTATTATACATGCAAATAAGAACATCCAAGGTATTATCCTAATCTAGCATACAAAAACTATGAATGTAACAAGATAGAATACATACCTCTTTAGTGTAGCTTGATGTCTTCAAGCTTTAAGAGCTTAGCCCCAATAGTGTGGAAGCCTCAAGTGGAATCACAAATCACCAAAACACCTTGGAAGACTTTAGAGAATATGATTACTTGGTTCTCTCTAGTGAAATTGGCTAGCCCTTCTTAGTGTATCCACACCAGTGCCCATTTCACCAACCAAAGACATCTTTATATAGTATGGAAGATTAGGATTAAACCCTAATACCCATGACCTTTCATTTCCTAGGATCCATGGGTTAAACACTCCATGGACTATCCATGAAAGCTTAGCCCAACCTAAATGAACTTGGCCCATTCCATATATATAAGAGTCCATATTTAATTAGTTCCTTTTGATCACTTAATTAATTATAAATTAATTCTTGATCAATACTAATTAAATAATATGATTCCATATTAATATATTAGAACTTATAATATATTAATATTAATCATAAACATACTATTCTCAAAAGATTATCCATATAAATTGTGTCGGTGAAGTGCAACCCAAATGGACCATGCCGGGTCGGGTCAAGTACATACCAAATATAGTTATGGACTTAGACATTAATCCAACAGTAAGTTCCCTTAGTTTCTCTTCATAGTATGTTCTATTGTATAGTGTATAGTATGTATTGTTTCTCGTTATACTATTCTCTATCTGTTTCTCTTTAAAGTAAGTATTGACTCATGTATGAACGGGCTCTTTGTATATTTCATTGTACGAGAAATAGTGAGTAGTATACCTCTAAACTGTACCTATTATAGTTTACTAGTAATGTTGTTTGAATTACTCAGTAATTTTATACACCTTTACTACCCAAAGGTGTTGGATCTGAGGTAAAAACTTTTATATCTACACATACATACATAATATATAACTAAGGATCAAACGACACTCGGGTAAACAACAGGGTACTCTAAGTTCACAACCAAACAAGGAACAGGAAATAAAGTGAGTTATCAGTCCTAAGTCCTTTAAACCTTACTTATATAATTATATATACATTAGACATGGTTTTGACAATATATAAATTTGAAAGTGTTAAAAGAAAAGGTTTGGTATGTAAGAACAAGTTTGGTAAAGAGTTTAGTATTCTAAAAGAGTTTGATAAACATTTTGAAATAGTTTGTTTGATGACGCAGTTAAAAATATAGTAAATTCGTCTTTTTGATAGTTATTAATCACATGCGATTGATATAATAACTATAATGATTCAAATTGTATCCCCCCCCCCATAGAATCATTTAAAATCATTTAAAAGGTTGATTAAGGGGTATGAACTCACCTGTAGTGAGTGGTTTGGATGAAAGTGATGTATAAGATGCTAAGTGTCAAGTGTAGACTTGAGCACACACACGGATCCTATTTAACATATAATGACACATATATGTATACAATTAGTGTTTAAACAACTAATTATGCAAGGAACGACACCCTAGGACATGGAAAACGCTTTAATTCAAGTGCTAGAAATACAAAGGGTTGTATCTAAGGGTTGTAGGGCCTTACATAGAGGGTTTGTGTTTCTTGGGTGTGTACAGCCAGAGTGTACGGCCCAATTGAGTGTATGGTTGTACACTCATGGTGAAACATGCCATTTTGTGTTTTAAAGTCCTCTTAAGCATCTAGGTAGTGTGTCTTGACCAATACTTAATCTTATTGAAAGTTAAATGTCATTGTAGACCCTAAAAAGGGTGTGTACCGCCACACAAGGAGTGTACGGCCATACACCCTTGATAGTCATGTAAACATGGTCAAAAGTGTATTCTAAGTTTATATCATTCATTTCCTAAGTGTTCTTGATCAAGTGCTAGCCTAGAACATCAGTTTTAAGGCTTTTAAGCACCAAATGGAGGGGTATACGGCCATATAGGGTGTGTATGGCCATACACTCCTAATGGATCATATTTTGGACGTTTTTCTAAGGAGCAAATCAGTAAGTAGCAAGCACGAGGAGTGGTACTTACAATAGGGAAGCCTTTAGGGGTGTTTTTGCTCCAAAAACTTAGTAGGTGTTCTTGGTGTTCTTGATGAACACTTGAAGATCTAAACAAAATGAGAATTTCATGGATGAAATGATACATCTTTACTAGTTAGTGTAATGAATCATCAAATAGATGGAAGAAAGCACTTACAACTTGAAGATTTGGAAGCAAAATCAGATAATACTTGAGAGAGAAGTGATTTTCGGCCTTAAGAGTTTGAAAAGAGGTGAAAGAAGTCTAACGCTCTTATTTATACACAAGAGTGTACAGCCAGAAGGGGGTCTACGGCCGTACACTCCATGTGTATTTCCGTACACTCCTTAAGTTGGAGTGTTTGGCCAATTTTTGAAGTGTTGAACTTGTGTGACTCAATTCTAAATCCTAACTTTAAAGATACAAGGATTAGAACACTCTAATTGACTCCAAACAATGCTAGAAGATAGCAACAACGAGTCCGAACATGATTGATTTGAATAAGTGTACAAGATAGAAATTTCGGGTTGTAACACCCTATCTGCTGGGGCTCTGGCTATACCCTCTCGTCCACTGGCGATCCTCAAAATAGTCAAAACGGATGCACTCACCGGTTCTCTCTGATCATCAGAAAATTGACTTCCTTGTCACCCACCTGTCCACTACAACAAGATGACAGAATTTCCCCTATAGGTTGTCCCTGTTGACGTGGCCAAACCTGCTACACATGTAGCATCCCAAATCACCGAAGAGCTTCCGACAACGTCTCGGAGCAATCACGCTATATGCGGTACCCACTCCACGAGATACGTCTGTCTGAAGATTCCTCAAAGATTCCTCGGTGTGCTGGCTGGCACCTGTTACTCTTGCAACTCACAGAATAGAAAAAAACCGATCTGAGGTCTAACTTATCACACTTCCCAAGCGATACAAATTTCCAGTACCCCCCGAAAATGGTCGGAGATAGCATATCTGCAACATCTGGAGAAACCCTGACCACCTCCTCCTAGGTTACCTCGACCACCCTGAGAACATGATGCAACATTTCCTTCCAATCCTAATGAGAATCCAAATCCTTGGAACGAAACTCCCTTGTGCAGTTTCTGCAATCATCGCACTGAATCCCAAACCTGCTGGCCTGTCAAAGGCTGATTTGTACTCTTGGTTCTCTTCCCAAGACTCCCACTAACTGCACATAACCTGAACCTCTCCTCTCAAGGTATTCCCAACCAATTTTTTTCCGCCCTTTGGCTCTGGGATCCAGAATGTTCAGGGTCTAGCACCTTGACACACTACTAGCACAATCATCACGGCTACACCGTAGTAGCTGGCAATCTCTGTTCTAAACCGGGCTACTAACTACCCCCAATACATAGTCTCCGATCCCAAAAGTGCAACAGGTCGCACGATCAATCATTGCCGCCTGATACAAGAGATACAAGGCGAACTCCAAATCCTGGCAGTCCTTTCGATAACCGGCACACTACCGGAGCCGGGACCAAACCCTGGTCCTTCCCCTTGCATGCTCATCCGCATTCAGCACAACAGTTATCCCCATGGTCTAATCATAACTAATATTTCTCCTTCCCAGGCTTATTAGATTCTCCAAGAGTCTCATCGATTCGATTATGGGTCCTATGCTTTCAGTAGTACGGGCCCAATACTACCTTCCACACCTACCCATATTTTCCTTAGTAATTCTCATTCCCAGTCACTTACTACACCGGTATACTAAGTGTTTGCTAAACCGCAAGAGAATCTCTATTGTAGCACCTCCTAGGCTCCCCCTAGGTACCCAACCTCACTGAACTGCCCCAACTAACTCACTGGAGCATATCCTAGGCTTTCCTAGGTTCCCAACCTCGCCTTACCATCAACTGTTGAGGAACTCCCCATGATGCCAGCCATTCACCTCTTGGATATCATCATATCCACTTAGTAGTTGACTCCCATCACTCAAGAGTTCCACGAAGCACAAAGCAAGCAACATTCATGCAGTTGCACTCCAACCCAAAAAACTGCCATAAAAACATTCAATCCACATATCGCAGCTCGCGTTATCCACATCCATCAATCTTCACTGTTGGTTGCCTTATGCATGCAAATTATACATAGAACAGGATCCAATAGATTGTCGAATAATAGACTCTACCCTAGGACCACAACCAAACAAGGAACGATAAATAAGGCCAAATCCATTGTTCTAAGGCTATAAGATCCTAACCGTATACAATTTTAAAAGCATACACATAGCAGTTACTAATACCAATTATCATTCTCATTCCAGCATGGCATCCAATATCCAAGGCTACAAGCATCACATATCAGGCAAACCTATTGCTGACTACTCAACACTAGCATGCAAGTCTACCAGCTCATGCAACACATACACGCATCTCCACTAGCCCTAACTAGCATGCGAGCCACAAATTCATAAACCAAGTCATAACAGACAACATATGTGGGTATTCTGGGGAAACTTACTTGAGCTTGACTGATTTCACGCATCACACAAATTGTTCTTTTCAAAGTTCTTTTCCATTTTTAGCTTCTTTTTCAAATTCCTTTTTGTAAAAATGATTTTCTTTTGGAAAATTTCATACCAAGTCCTCAGTCGGATTCAAGACACACCCGAGAGTGTGCCCAAATCCCTCAAACGAAGGCTCTGATACCAACTTGTAACGACCCAAAAATCAAAGGTAAAAATTTCATTTTTAATATAGCTAAAACATTGATACCATTTATTCTAAACAATTCAAATCATCATTAAGTAAAATGTTAATCATAGTTCATCCCAAAATCATTCATTGCGGAAACCATAGGTGTGTGCACTGCGATCAATCCGAGCCCTTCCTTTCCAAAATGATGATATTCGAAACCATAAACAAAACCTATAAGTATGAAGCTTAGTGATTTTCCCAGAGCATACCATACACACAATCCACATATCACATATCCTATTAGCTATAAAAGCTACCTGTATCACATATCCTGCTAGCTATATGTGAGAACAAGATTTATGCGCAGGGACAAGGTTTGAGAACTCAAACCTTGAGTGAATGCTTGAGATTAATGTCTGCTTATAAAAGGATGTTCAAGTCTAGACTGGAAAGACCAGTCAAGTATTAGATAATCAATTCAACAAATGATCAAGACATAATTTAAAAACAAGAAGATAATGATCAAGGCATCGCCAATTAATGAAGAACAAGAAGAATGTTTTTAATGTGATAAGAGTGAATGCCAAAAGTAAGAGAAAGATCCGTTGTTGACTTGTATTGAATGCTCCTATATATAGGAGAGAATGTTACAGTGAATTAACCCATGAGTTTATAAAGGACCGGACAAAAGATATAAGTATGACATTCTGATTGTCCTAAATCAACTTTAAACTAAGTCCTATGAAACGTTACATCACAATACAAGACAAAAGTAATAAATGCATAACAGACGTAGAGACTTCATTTCGGAACAAAAGTGTTCCGGAGATGAAGTTTTGTTCCGGATCAGCAAACATTCCAAACTTCAGGATCTGCTCCGGAATGTGTTCCTCTACAAAATACTTCACTCCTGTTCTCCAGCTCTGGAAAGATTCCGGATCACATCTTCCATCGGAACCAACACCCTTCAGAATATGTACTTAGGATTGCAAGAGGTTCACTTTCAGGTTCCAACAATTCCCCCTAAGTGAACTTAGCAATCCATCAAGATTTGTTCATTTCTTTCAAGATGAAGGTGTATGCTCAGAACAACCATTCACGCACCGCAATATACCAAGACAGTTGACTTACAAACTTTGCCTTAACCTGTTTTGAAGCATCAGACTTGGACGCCCGGGAAATGAACTTCTGTAGAGCTTTGGTAGGAACCAGGTGTTTGTCGAGGACTCGTAAGAAGCCCTTCTTATTTGTTCTTCCGGTGGTGTAAACAAACCCTAGAACTGGTTCTTCAATCGGACCATCTGCAAGAATTTCAGCATCTGGAAGAACAAAGTCTATTTTTCCAACAAATTGTTCGGTTCCGTAGAGATGATCAAGTTCGTAATCACAGCGGCAGAATTTAGCAACATAGTCTTTGAGGAATCAGAGAGTTGTGTGATATGCACCCATACCGATGTCATCCTTTTGATTTTCTCTGAAGTAAGCAGCAAGAGTGAGGATGTCGTTCGGATTCATTGAAGGAAAATCAGCATCAGTAACAGTCTTGGGAGTTAGTTTGTTCTGAAGGAGATGGAAACGAAAGAGAGGACAGTTCAGCTTATATTTTATCAAAAATTTTCTTCAAAATCCATGAACTTGGGTGATCCTCTTTCTTGTCCATACCTCCTTGAAGGGTTAAGCATTCTTGGCATAAAATGTCTTGAGCCTTTCACGTTCTATTCGGATGATCACTTCCGGATCATCGGTTGGATGGAGTGGAGAAAACTTTGTGTAGAACTTGTTGAAGGTAGAGAGGGGATGATCCAGTTGATCAGTGTCATTTGAGGGAAGATCATAGTAGAGAGTTGGGATGATATCCTTGGCTTGAAGGATGCCTTTTCGACACAGAGGAATGATGTCACGCATCGGATCAGGATGATCTTTTAAGGATTGAATCAGGATGCTGTCCTCCAGTGCCTTTTGAATTTCTTCCTCAGACCATCCAAATTTTTGTATAGGGGGAGGTCTGGAGTGAATGGCTTGTTGTTTGGAAATCATAAGTTTCTTCCCTTTGTCTCTCTGAAGAGCATCAATAACCATCTTCATGCTCAAGTCAATGATGAGTTCCGGAGAAGGAATTGGAAGCGGTTCTTCCGGAATTTCTTCTGGAGTACGGAGAGGAGAGCCTTGATCAATTGGGGCTATTTTTGGTTTTGGAATGGGAGTAGGAGGCAGCAAGGAAGGAGTGGCTCGGAAGGCTTGAGCTGTAAGGAGAGATTTTGCTTTAGAATTTTTTCAAAAGCATCTGGATGGGAGGATGGCCAGGAGACAGCAGACCAGATCCTCTTTTGTTCTTCTAAAAGCACCTTTGGAGCGATCAACTTTGGAGCTTGAATACCAAGAATTCCTTTGGGAGCTTCATCCGGAATGTAAATTTCAGAATCTTCATCTTCTTCATTTCCTTCAGTAATGCCCAGAATTCTGGAGACAAATTGAACGTCTTCTTCTTTGGAATCTAGGTCCTCATCCCAGAGTATAAATTTGGAGGTTGGCTTCCATTTTTTGCTTGGGCCTTCTCCCCCTCTTGCATCAGTGACCCTGGAAACCGATGCAAGCGTTAAGTCTTCCTTGATAGCATCAAGTTTGTATAACACCTTCTGAATACCGGAGGAGAGTTGAAGGGTAAGAGCGTCATATGCTTCAAAGTGGGAGCTTGTTCGGAGAGATGCTTGAATGTGCTGCTGAGAATTGCAATCATCTCATCAAATTTCATGTTCGGAACATCCACAACGTTCCAAGTTGAGCGTAGGAGCTTGATCAGGACTTGTTGAATGATCATATTCATGTCATCCTTTTTCCAGATCTCCTTCTCTAATCGTTGAATTTGTTTATCATGACGAACATGAGTCTGCTTGATTAGGTCGTTGGTAGCAGACACAAGATCGTCATGAACCTTGAGCATGGAGGAGATGGTGTTTAGATAATTGTCGACAAGAGCATCATATTTGGAATCAAGTTGCTCAATAGTTTGCTTCAGCAAGACGGAAATGAGCTGGTGAGGTTGGGCTTCTCTCTCTGCTACTGATGAACCAGACTGAGTGGAGAGAGACTAAAGAATGGCATCAAGTTTTGAATCAAGTCCGGAGACTTTTTGATCTAGTTTCGAATTCAGCTCTGTTACGGATGTCTCTATAGATGACACTTTAGTCATAGTGTCTGAGACATTGATGCGGATCTCTAGTAAGGCAAAAGGGTCAACATGGTCACCGACGGAGGATTCTGAATCAAAATCCGAATGTTGCAGAGGAGGTTGTTGAGAATCCGGATTGAAGAGGGGATTCGGTTTGGCAGCATAATCATCTTCTTGAAGATTTGAGTGGGGTCCGTCATCCGAAGTGGTAGTGGAGGAGGATCCAAAGTCAAAGGCAGACTTGGATACTGATGCTTTGGATTGATAGTGGATGGAGGTCATGAGATGAGCATCCGGAACTGTTGTTGCTTCTCCTTCCAACATGACTTCTTCTGAGATTTCTTCTTCCAGATCAATATGGAAGATGCTTTGATGAGTGCCAATTGTGGGTAGTTCCATCGTGAGTTCTTTGATTGTGTCATTGTCAGAGGGATGGACATATGGCATATTGCTTTGGATAGCCCGGTTCCTCATGGATATAAGAGTTTATTCAACTTGAGCACGAGTCAGGTTGGGAAGTCTTGATGCAGCCCTGTTCACATAATCTTTCCACAAAGGATCATTAGAACTTGGTTGTCCTATACGCCTTCTGGGTATCAGACCAGTTGTGGCATCGGAAGTTGGAGAGACTGCTCCTCCTTCCGGATGCTTCGGTTCCGGAACAACGGTTCCGAAGTGTGTGCGTGTGGAAGAGATAATAGGAATATCAAAAGTGACACATGGGTTTGTTCTAGGGGGCTGCAAGGAACTTTGTTCAACACCAGCATCACCCTTTTGGGAGGGTGATGGTGGAATATGTTTAGACTCCCCGTGAGTGTGTGCTTGTGATGATGAAACATTAAGGGGTACTGTCACACCCCGCTAAAGCGGAAACGCAAGGTATGACAGCGATAACGGTTTCAATGCAAAAGATAAAGATACATCACCATAGCAATATTTAAAAGTTACAACCCATAGCTTCAAACGAAACAGAATACAAGTTTTTCAAAATAACATTGTTCAAAATATAACTTCATAATAGCTTCAACACGATGCAGCATGCTCTATGATGATGAATCTTTACATCCACTTACTAATTATTTCCTGAAAAAGCATGTAAAACGAGCGTCAACTATGAAAATAGTTGGTGAGTATCACAAGTTTATAAATCGAGGGTACAATAATGCTTTTCGTAAGTACAAGTACATTGCTTTAATGATAAAACAAAGTTGATTGCTATTAAGGAATACAAGTTTATTGCTATAACGAGAAACGCGTTTGTATGTGTATGAGCAAACAATGAGTCTCAACCAAACCTATGACTGAAGCCCTATCGAGATCTATGCTTATCGTTCCATAGATGAATATGGTATCATGCACTCCAGCGATTCGGGCGAGTGAGGAGTTGTCAATTCCTAATAGCGCTATCCATAATGACCATTGGCTCAAAGAGTTAATGGTTAGAGATAAGGGAAGGGCCTTAGTACGATAAGTTCTCATGTTCCGTGTTGCATAGACATACATAAAGAAACATAGCAATGCAATAGCAATCGTGTTTGATACAAATCAATTTAAATACAACATGCAAATTATAGTTTTTCTGGACATGCTTTTCCACCCCAAAATATAAAAACTGAAAATAGGGGAGTGCGTGAATACTCACGATGTTTTGTGCAGGCACAAGCGGTACTTCGGGATGCACCAACGTCTTACTACCGGGATCCTACGACATCAAACACACGTACTAGTGAGTTTTCATGTCGATATCTAATGCTAATATACTAAACTCTACATATAGGGAAATGCCAATTTATGTTTTAGTATTGGATTTTATATCAATTAGTTACACTTTTTCTGAAGTATTGAAATTTTACAAGTCGTGCGATTAATTACAACCTTGGAAGGTTAATTTTCCAAATTTTAAGTCTCAATAACAACATAAATTCATGAAAAATAGCATTCGAGGGATAAAAATTCTCAAACTTTTTATTTAACTGTTATTACACAATATTAAGCTGGGAAAAATATAAAAATGGATTTCCAAGCTATTTAATTATATTTTATGATTTATGGGCATTTATTCCAATAAAAATTGAAATAAATAGAAAACAGTTTCCAAAATTACCCAAACTTTTTAATTATCTGTTATTATACATAACTAGGCTGGGAAAAATATAAAAGATATTTTTCAGTGGTTATTTGTATTTTTCCTTGTTTTATTCCTTTAAATAGTCATTAATTAAAGAAATAATATTAAACAGTTAAAATAAATCACCATAAATTTTTGTAACATCATTTACAGTATAAATATCCTGGGAAAAATATCAAAAGTGGTTTTCATAATGTATAAACTGGTTTTTGGGTATTTATGTATATTTAAGTGTATTTTAGTGAAATTAACTTTAGAAAATAAGAGAAAAATAGTTTACAGTAGAGAAAAATATGAAAAATTTTTATGTAACCTCCTACTGTATAATATTATATCCTGGTAAATGTTCATGAATTTTGGATAATCAGAACTATTTTTCCCATTTTTAGACCATTATAATTACCAAGAATTGGTAAAAATAGTAAGACATGATGAAAAATCTTGAAATTATTTTCTGAAGTCACCCATAACAGTTAAGGTATGCGAAAATTGTTAGATACAATTTTAATATCCTCTAAGGTGGTTTTTTAATTTATCATGTCCTAAATAAAAGAAAATTAGAAATCGTATTAAACAGTAACAAAAATTTCTGAAATTTGGTGAGGGGTCATTATTCTCCATACGTATCATCCATGAATTTATTTAGGATTTATTGACCTCTGGAAGTATTTTATATGATTTATGCCCTTGGTTTTAGCAATAACTCTAATAAATCAAAGAAATAACAAAAGCTCTTGAAATTTTCCAGATTATCTCATGCATGCAAGGGCTTTCAAAAGGAAAAATGTAAAAAAATGTATTCAGAAGAGAAATGAGGGTAATGATTCCAAACAATTTAAGAAAAGTTGCATGCAATAATGCATGAAGTGTAGATGTGGCTGAAGTTCATGAATTTGTGCAGCCCATTCAGTGAGGTTTTAAGCCACGAAATTTCAACCATCATTCACTAGATATGTTAAGTTTCTAAGGTATTTTTCCTCAGATTTATGGTTGGGTTTAAGGCCGTTGTTTAAGCAAGATAAAAATAGTGATCACAGAAAAAGAGCTGTATGCGCAACCTTTTTGTAAAATCTGCCAAAAATCGGATATTTAATATTTTACAGTAAGACCAGTCGGGTTTGAAAGTTAATTCGTGGAAATAACCAATACAAAAAGAATATCATGATTTGGTTAAGAAATGACTGAGTTATGACTGTTCAAAGTCGAACAAAGTAATCTGGCAGATTGCATGTTTGCTTGTGTGCATTATTAGGGTATTTCAACAAGAACATCATGCATGTCTTTGGTAAGGCCCGATTTCTAACACATGCATGGAATGAATGAGCATCCAAGATGTACTAGAAATGGTTTAAATGCTTTTGTTCATGCATGAACACAAAAGAAATGGAGAAGAACATGAAATATTAGGTTTTGATGTCACATGATCATATGTGCATCTTTTCCACTCCTAGCATGGGTTTGATCCCGGATTTTCACCATCTCTAACACATGCATTGTGTTATGGTGAGAATCTACAAACCACAAGGGGAGAATAAAGATTTCTAGCCATGGAAAGGCATAGAATCCGAAAAGTAGAGAAGACTAAGAAGAAAAAGAGGTTTAACCATGAAACTATGGAAGAAGATGTTGTTGTTTACCTTGGTTTTGACCTTGAGAGAAGTAAGAACACTTCAAGGGCTTCACAATCTCGAAATTTTGCAGAGAATTGAGAGGATTTTCGTGAGTTTAGAGAGAGGGAAGAAGAGAGTGAAGTGTGTGAAGAGAGTGAAGTGATAGAGTGAAGAGGGAAGAGGTGGAGTGGGGGTTTAAGCTTAATGATTGTGTTTTGGGGAAGAGAGAGGGCATGGGGAGAGGTGATGGCCGGTTTTTGCATGCATTTTGGCCTCCTCTCTCCTAAATTTTAAACTTTATAAAATTCCCTCCTAAATCTTTATAAAAACCCTAATTTTATAAAAGTGTTTATTAAGCAAATTTGGATTTATTTAAAATCTTGTTTTCAAAAAAATAAATTATGATTAATACTTGGTAATTTAATTTCTATTTCATTGACTATAATTCATAATTTGATTAATAAAAATTTGATATTAGGAAGTTTATAGCCAAATTTTATAAAGTTTTTAAGCTTTATAATTTATAACTTTGGATTTTTGGCTCTTTAGGGTTTTTGGAATATTGTTTGATATTCAACAACATGTTGAAGTATAATTAGAATGTTTTAATTTATTTTTAGAGTTTTATACCGTATTTCAATTATAACAAAGCTTGAAGCTTTATTCTAATTATAGTATTGGCATTTCCTATTGTAGCTAAGCAACTTACTAGAATTGTAAGTATCAAGTATATTAGTCCTAGACCTTAGTTGGATCCTAGTTTATGCAAGATTTTTGACCTAATCTATACTACTAGGTCATGGCATGTTGTGCATGAATGGTTTTTATAAAGATGCATGAGTCCGAGAATGACCTGAATTGGTAGTTGTCACAGTATCCCCCACTTAAAAAGAATTTCGTCCCGAAATTCATTCTATGTCATCGCTTGTCATCGCAAGGGAATAGTTGCGGATACTTTTCCTTTATGTAGTCCTCGCGCTCCCAGGTGTACTCCGGCCCGCGTTTTGAGTTCCATCGAACTTTCACAATCGGGATCTTACTCCGCTTAAGTTGTTTTACCTCCCTGTCAAGGATTTCTATCGGTTCCTCAACGAAGCTCAGCTTATCATTGATCTTAATTTCCTCCAGGGGTACTATCAATGTTTCATCGGCTAGACATTTCTTAAGGTTGGAGACGTGGAATGTGTCGTGAATGGCGCTTAACTCTTGGGGCAATTGAAGTTTATACGCTACCAGACCAATCCTTTCAAGGATTTCAAAGGGTCCAACATATCTCGGGCTTAGTTTTCCTTTCTTACCAAAACGCACAAGCCCTTTCCAAGGCGACACTTTTAAAAGTACCTTGTCTCCTACTTGGAATTCTAATGGTTTTCGACGATTATCCGCATAACTTTTCTGACGATCTCTAGCAGCTTTAAGCTTATCCTTGATGATAGCAATCTTGTCGGATGTTTCCTGGATAAGTTCGACTCTAGTCAACTGTCTGTCTCCGATTTCTGTCCAGCATAAGGGCGAACGACACTTGCGTCCATACAATGCTTCATATGGAGCACATTGGATACTCGTGTGGTAACTGTTATTGTAGGAAAACTCAATTAGGGGTAAATGAGTATCCCAATTTCCTTTGAACTCAATGACACACGCTCGTAGCATGTCTTCCAATGTTTGTATTGTTCTCTCTGTTTGCCCATCTGTCTGAGGGTGGTAAGCTGTGCTCAAATCTATCTTGGTTCCTAGTGCCCTCTGTAACATCCACCAAAATCGAGATGTAAAACGACTATCTCTATCAGAAATGATAGATAGGGGTACACCATGCAGAGAAACAATTTTGTCGATGTAGATTTGGGCCAATTTTTCCATCTTGAAATCTTCTCGAATGGGGAGAAAGTGAGCAGATTTCGTCAGTCGATCCACTATGACCCAAATTGAGTCGTGACCTCTAGCAGTTCTAGGGAGTTTGGTAACGAAATCCATAGATATTTGCTCCCATTTCCATTGGGGAATTTCAGGTTGTTGCAATAACCCGGATGGTTTCTGATGTTCAGCTTTGACTATTGAGCATGTCAAACACTTCCCAACGTACAAGGCAATATCCTTTTTCATTCCAGGCCACCAATAGTACTCTTTAAGATCCTTGTACATCTTATCTGCTCCAGGGTGGATGGAGTATTTAGATCGATGAGACTCCTCTAGTACCATGTCTCTCAGGTTGTTAACCCTTAGAATCCAGACCCTGTCTTTAAAATAACGAACTCCATCGGGTTTGGTTTCAAATCTTTCTTCCAAACCATGTAAAGTTTCGCCTGGAAGATTTTCCTTGCATAACGCTTTCTCCTGGGCATTAATGATTTGAGATTTCAAGCTTGTCTGAATTACCATTCCTAAAGCTCTCACATGGGAAGGTTTCACTCTTTCTTTCCTACTAAGAGCGTCGGCTACTACGTTAGCCTTTCCTGGGTGATATCGTATCTCACAATCATAATCACTAAACAACTCTACCCATCTTCTCTGTCGCATGTTTAACATTTTCTGATCCAGGATATGCTGAAGGCTTTTGTGATCAGTATAAATGGTGCACTTGGTTCCGTACAAATAATGCCTCCATATCTTAAGGGCGAAAACTATTGCTCCTAGTTCTAGATCATGGGTGGTATAATTCTTCTCGTGTGGTTTGAGTTGTCTGGAAGCATATGCAATGACCTTATCTTTTTGCATTAGCACACATCCTAATCCTTGATGAGACGCATCACAATACACCACAAAGTTCTCTGATCCTTCTGGTAAAGCCAGAATTGGTGCATTGCACAGCTTGTTTTTCAGGATTTGAAACGCCTCTTCGTGTTTCTCTTCCCAGAGAAATTTTCTATCCTTTTGGGTCAAAGATGTTAATGGTTGAGCAATCCTAGAGAAATTCTCAATGAAGCGTCTGTAGTACCCAGCTAATCCTAGGAATTGTCGTATTTCTGTCGGGGTTTTGGGGGCCTCCCATTTCTTGATTGCCTCTATCTTAGCTGGATCTACATGGATTCCTCTTTCGCCGATCACATGACCAAGAAAATGTACTTCCCGAATCCAAAATTCACACTTAGTGAACTTGGCATACAATTTCTGTTCCTTCAACAGCTCCAACACTAGCTTTAGATGTCTATTGTGATCTTCTTTGGTCCGCGAGTAAACAAGTATGTCATCGATAAATACAATTACAAACCTGTCTAGGTATGGTCTACAGACCCTATTCATCAAATCCATGAATACAGCGGGTGCGTTCGTTAGTCCAAAAGGCATGACTAAGAACTCATAATGTCCATAACGGGTTCTAAATGCTGTTTTGTGAATGTCCTCTTCGTGAATTCTTAGCTGATGATACCCTGACCGAAGGTCGATTTTTGAGAAGTAGGAAGCGCCCTGCAACTGATCGAACAAGTCATCTATTCTAGGGAGGGGATATCGATTCTTGATTGTCAACTTGTTCAATTCTCTGTAATCAATGCACATTCGGAACGAACCATCTTTCTTTTTGACGAATAACACTGGGGCTCCCCAAGGTGAAGAACTTGGTCGAATAAACCCTTTGTCTAGAAGTTCTTGAAGTTGTCCGGATAGTTCTTGCATCTCGGATGGTGCAAGGCGATATGGTGCTTTTGCTACCGGTGCCGCTCCGGGAATTAAGTCTATCCGAAATTCGACCTGTCTATAAGGGGGTAGACCGGGCAATTCCTCCGGAAATACTTCGGGATAGTTTTGAACCACCGGAATCTCCTTGAGTTGCTTAGCTTCTGGTTCTCTTTCTAGCACGTGGGCCATGAATGCAATACAATTCTTCTTCGGGTACTTGTGAACCTTCACGCTTGATACTATGTTTAAACTTCTTCCTGGCTTCTCACCGTGTATGATAAGGGTTTCTCCATTAGGGAGAGGCACTCTAATGACTTTCTCATAACAACCAATGTCCGCTCTATTTTTGGATAACCAATCCATCCCTACTATCACATCAAAACTACCTAGCTCTATAGGAATTAGGTCAATGCTAAAGAGTTTATCAGCTAAATTCAAAGTACAACCAGGAATTATATCACTAGCCCTAATTTCATACCCATCAGCAAGTTCAATAGCATAAGCATTCCTCATCTTTACCGATTTCAAGCCAATTAACGGTCTAAATGCTAAAGAAACAAAACTCCTATCTGCTCCCGCATCGAATATTACTGATGCAAAATGGTTGTTCAGGAGGAACGCACCTGTTATCACTTCAGGGTTCTGACGAGCTTCTTCTGCACCAATCACAAAGGCTACACCTCTTGGCTGTCCAACTTGATTTCCTTGAAAGTTTTGCCTGGCTTGGCCTTGTCCATTGTTACCAGGTCCATTGTTCAGTTTAGGACATGCTCTACGGAGATGATCAGTACTCCCGCACTCGTAACATGTGCTTTTTCCCTCCTTATTCACCTTACAATACTTCGAGTAATGGCCTGTTTGCTTACAGTTTTGGCACACCGGGCAAGCTCCCTTGTGATGGAAGTTACACTTATTGCACTTCGGAAGCGGCCCTGAGTACTGCTTTCGCTCCTGCACTTCTTGTCCTTGAGTTTTCACTGGTTCTTGCTCCTGGGCTCTTACCATAAAGTTTCTTGAGACTTTCTGCTTCCTCCCTGACTTGCCTCCATACTTCTTCTCTCCCTGATTTGCTGGCTTCCTCTTGCTACTAGAGCTTTCCTTTGCTGATGCTCCCATCCTTATCACATCATTGGTTAGTCGATTTGCTAGGCTTACTGCACTTTGAATGGTAGTTGGGTTTGCTGAGGAAACCATTCCCCGAATCTCTGGTGCCAGACCCCAGATGTAACGATCTATCCATTTCTCCTCAGGAGTAACCATGTGAGGTACTAGTTTTGCTAGTTCATGAAATCGGACTGTGTACTTCTCTATTTGTGTTCCAACCATAGAATGGTTCCAGAATTCAGATTCAAGTTTCTGAAGTTCATCCTTGGGACAATACTCCTCTATCAACAGCTTCTTTAGGTCTTCCCAAGTTAGCTGATATGCTGCTGTACGGCCTCGGGTTTGCACTAGAGTATTCCACCAGGTTAATGCCCTATCTTGGAATAGGCAAGATGCATACTCAACTTTGTTGCGCTCGAGGCATTTGCTAATGTGAAGGACCGACTCCATGCTGTCAATCCATTTCAGCAACCCGACCGCACCTTCCTTTCCATGGAACTCCTTAGGTTTACAGGCCATAAAGGACTTGTAGTTGCATTCTCTTTCATTGTTTCCTTGGTTTCCTCCACTACTTCCTTGGTTAGCATTAAGTCCTGCAGTTACTTGAGTAACAATGTTTGGGATTGCTTGCATGAGTTGTTGTGCTACCATTTGAGCAACATCGGGTGTTTCGTTCTGTGGGCGCCCGCGATTAGGCCTTCCTGACATGGTTCTATGACACAGGAGAAGAAATACGTATAAATACATAAAATAATGTATAATATGTATTTCACTACCATTTTGAAAACTGTAAATGTTGTCAAATTAATGGGTTGCATTAATACTATGCATATAGATTTGAGAAAGGAAAGAAAAGAAAAATCTCTTTTATTCAACCATTTACCAAATAAATTTTAGGGTTTGACCTCATAGTAAAAGTTTTCAAACATAAAATAAAATTTTTCATTACCATTTGAAATAATCTTAAAACCAAACCAATACATCAATCCCAAAATAAAGTTTTAAATATTTTTCCCAAAAGACACCCAACATGAGTTTTCATTTCAAAACAAAATAAAACAAAATACTGAAATCAGAACCAAAAGCCAATCGCTATCCCAACAAGAAGCATCAACACCACAATCAGGAACAGCCCACCAAACACATAATATGCTGTCATCGCATGACCTGCCTCTCGTCTAGCAGCACTAGCAGTGTCAGCAGTCTCCATCGAATGCTGATACAGGATTTCCATTCCTGCCAAGACTTCATCCAAAACTTCTCGATGCCCAGCTATCACAGCGAGACTGTGACGTAGGCCCGCTGCTATCGACTGCAATCTTCGGGACTCCTCAGGGGTCATACCTGGCTGTCTGACAGGTATCCCTATGACTTACTGATGTGAGGGTGCTCTCGGTCCTGCATCGCTGGGTCCTGCTCCGCTAGGTCTTGTCGTGCCATGTCCTGCTGTGCTGGCGGGTATCCTTCCTGGAATGGGAACACTCATCCTCGCCATCCTCCGAATGCGAAGTCCATAAAGCGGTGGCTGTGGCAACACCGACGTCGGTGATGCCTCGCGTCGTTGACTCGGGGCGTTGTCATTGCTGATCTCCACCGAGTTCCCTATATCTTCCGTATCCTCTGATGGGTCTTCTTCTACCGAGGCGGGGGGATTACGTCGAGGGATAACAGTGACGTAGCCGGATTCATCGGCTGAGGCGGTAGCGCGGGAAGATGACGATGTTGACATAATGGACTGTGACATAGTTTCAATGAGATATGAAATAAATGACAATGCATGCCTATAATATGCAATGCTTACACACACCAAAATTAACCTTTTGAAATTTTGAAATAAAGTTTTCTCAAATATTTTTGTTGAACATATTCCCATTATAATTAGCTCAAGCTTTGTATAAATCTTTTCTTAATTAAACATAGGTGATCAGGCTATGTTTAATCGAGGTCCAATAATACAACTCCCGACCTAATTATATTAGTAATATGTTTGATGTAAAAAGAATTTCTTTGTAAGTTTTAGTTATAGGTTGTGTTTTCTTAAAGAAAAACCGATGTTCTCTATAACATTAGCTCTGATACCACTTCTGTCACACCCCGCTAAAGCGGAAACGCAAGGTATGACAGCGATAACGGTTTCAATGCAAAAGATAAAGATACATCACCATAGCAATATTTAAAAGTTACAACCCATAGCTTCAAACGAAACAGAATACAAGTTTTTCAAAATAACATTGTTCAAAATATAACTTCATAATAGCTTCAACACGATGCAGCATGCTCTATGATGATGAATCTTTACATCCACTTACTAATTATTTCCTGAAAAAGCATGTAAAACGAGCGTCAACTATGAAAATAGTTGGTGAGTATCACAAGTTTATAAATCGAGGGTACAATAATGCTTTTCGTAAGTACAAGTACATTGCTTTAATGATAAAACAAAGTTGATTGCTATTAAGGAATACAAGTTTATTGCTATAACGAGAAACGCGTTTGTATGTGTATGAGCAAACAATGAGTCTCAACCAAACCTATGACTGAAGCCCTATCGAGATCTATGCTTATCGTTCCATAGATGAATATGGTATCATGCACTCCAGCGATTCGGGCGAGTGAGGAGTTGTCAATTCCTAATAGCGCTATCCATAATGACCATTGGCTCAAAGAGTTAATGGTTAGAGATAAGGGAAGGGCCTTAGTACGATAAGTTCTCATGTTCTGTGTTGCATAGACATACATAAAGAAACATAGCAATGCAATAGCAATCGTGTTTGATACAAATCAATTTAAATACAACATGCAAATTATAGTTTTTCTGGACATGCTTTTCCACCCCAAAACATAAAAACTGAAAATAGGGGAGTGCGTGAATACTCACGATGTTTTGTGCAGGCACAAGCGGTACTTCGGGATGCACCAACGTCTTACTACCGGGATCCTACGACATCAAACACACGTACTAGTGAGTTTTCATGTCGATATCTAATGCTAATATACTAAACTCTACATATAGGGAAATGCCAATTTATGTTTTAGTATTGGATTTTATATCAATTAGTTACACTTTTTCTGAAGTATTGAAATTTTACAAGTCGTGCGATTAATTACAACCTTGGAAGGTTAATTTTCCAAATTTTAAGTCTCAATAACAACATAAATTCATGAAAAATAGCATTCGAGGGATAAAAATTCTCAAACTTTTTATTTAACTGTTATTACACAATATTAAGCTGGGAAAAATATAAAAATGGATTTCCAAGCTATTTAATTATATTTTATGATTTATGGGCATTTATTCCAATAAAAATTGAAATAAATAGAAAACAGTTTCCAAAATTACCCAAACTTTTTAATTATCTTTTATTATACATAAATAGGCTGGGAAAAATATAAAAGATATTTTTCAGTGGTTATTTGTATTTTTCCTTGTTTTATTCCTTTAAATAGTCATTAATTAAAGAAATAATATTAAACAGTTAAAATAAATCACCATAAATTTTTGTAACATCATTTACAGTATAAATATCCTGGGAAAAATATCAAAAGTGGTTTTCATAATGTATAAACTGGTTTTTGGGTATTTATGTATATTTAAGTGTATTTTAGTGAAATTAACTTTAGAAAATAAGAGAAAAATAGTTTACAGTAGAGAAAAATATGAAAAATTTTTATGTAACCTCCTACTGTATAATATTATATCCTGGTAAATGTTCATGAATTTTGGATAATCAGAACTATTTTTCCCATTTTAGACCATTATAATTACCAAGAATTGGTAAAAATAGTAAGACATGATGAAAAATCTTGAAATTATTTTCTGAAGTCACCCATAACAGTTAAGGTATGCGAAAATTGTTAGATACAATTTTAATATCCTCTAAGGTGGTTTTTTAATTTATCATGTCCTAAATAAAAGAAAATTAGAAATCGTATTAAACAGTAACAAAAATTTCTGAAATTTGGTGAGGGGTCATTATTCCCCATAAGTATCATTCATGAATTTATTTAGGATTTATTGACCTCTGGAAGTATTTTATATGATTTATGCCCTTGGTTTTAGCAATAACTCTAATAAATCAAAGAAATAACAAAAGCTCTTGAAATTTTCCAGATTATCTCATGCATGCAAGGGCTTTCAAAAGGAAAAATGTAAAAAAAATGTATTCAGAAGAGAAATGAGGGTAATGATTCCAAACAATTTAAGAAAAGTTGCATGCAATAATGCATGAAGTGTAGATGTGGCTGAAGTTCATGAATTTGTGCAGCCCATTCAGTGAGGTTTTAAGCCACCAAATTTCAACCATCATTCACTAGATATGTTAAGTTTCTAATGTATTTTTCCTCAGATTTATGGTTGGGTTTAAGGCCATTGTTTAAGCAAGATAAAAATAGTGATCACAGAAAAAGAGCTGTATGCGCAACCTTTTTGTAAAATCTGCCAAAAATCGGATATTTAATATTTTACAGTAAGACCAGTCGGGTTTGAAATTTAATTCGTGGAACTAACCAATACAAAAAGAATATCATGATTTGGTTAAGAAATGACTGAGTTATGACTGTTCAAAGTCGAACAAAGTAATCTGGCAGATTGCATGTTTGCTTGTGTGCATTATTAGGGTATTTCAACAAGAACATCATGCATGTCTTTGGTAAGGCCCGATTTCTAACACATGCATGGAATGAATGAGCATCCAAGATGTACTAGAAATGGTTTAAATGCTTTTGTTCATGCATGAACACAAAAGAAATGGAGAAGAACATGAAATATTAGGTTTTGATGTCACATGATCATATGTGCATCTTTTCCACTCCTAGCATGGGTTTGATCCCGGATTTTCACCATCTCTAACACATGCATTGTGTTATGGTGAGAATCTACAAACCACAAGGGGAGAATAAAGATTTCTAGCCATGGAAAGGCATAGAATCCGAAAAGTAGAGAAGACTAAGAAGAAAAAGAGGTTTAACCATGAAACTATGGAAGAAGATGTTGTTGTTTACCTTGGTTTTGACCTTGAGAGAAGTAAGAACACTTCAAGGGCTTCACAATCTCGAAATTTTGCAGAGAATTGAGAGGATTTTCGTGAGTTTAGAGAGAGGGAAGAAGAGAGTGAAGTGTGTGAAGAGAGTGAAGTGATAGAGTGAAGAGGGAAGAGGTGGAGTGGGGGTTTAAGCTTAATGATTGTGTTTTGGGGAAGAGAGAGGGCATGGGGAGAGGTGATGGCCGGTTTTTGCATGCATTTTGGCCTCCTCTCTCCTAAATTTTAAACTTTATAAAATTCCCTCCTAAATCTTTATAAAAACCCTAATTTTATAAAAGTGTTTATTAAGCAAATTTGGATTTATTTAAAATCTTGTTTTCAAAAAAATAAATTATGATTAATACTTGGTAATTTAATTTCTATTTCATTGACTATAATTCATAATTTGATTAATAAAAATTTGATATTAGGAAGTTTATAGCCAAATTTTATAAAGTTTTTAAGCTTTATAATTTATAACTTTGGATTTTTGGCTCTTTAGGGTTTTTGGAATATTGTTTGATATTCAACAACATGTTGAAGTATAATTAGAATGTTTTAATTTATTTTTAGAGTTTTATACCGTATTTCAATTATAACAAAGCTTGAAGCTTTATTCTAATTATAGTATTGGCATTTCCTATTGTAGCTAAGCAACTTACTAGAATTGTAAGTATCAAGTATATTAGTCCTAGACCTTAGTTGGATCCTAGTTTATGCAAGCTTTTTGACCTAATCTATACTACTAGGTCATGGCATGTTGTGCATGAATGGTTTTTATAAAGATGCATGAGTCCGAGAATGACCTGAATTGGCAGTTGTCACAAGTACCTCAGATGAGTGGGCAGGAGGGGTGAGTGGACGACCAGAATCAGTCGGAATGTCATGGGTGCCCTCCTGTTGAGAGGGAGCACTGACTTTGGGTTTCTTTTTGGCTTTAGGTTTGGTGGGTGAAGCCTTTTGTTTGGATGGTTGTTTAACTTTGGGTCCAGACTCAGTGGGAATGGCCTCTTCCGGAGTAGGCTCAACTGAGACTGGGGCAGCCTGTGTTGGGTCGATCACAACCGAGGTCTTAATGTGATGTTTCAAAAAGGGGGATCCAGAAGGAATGAGGGCCAACATATTGTCCGGAAGTCGTCTGACCGGACCAAAAGATGATTGGTCCGGAATTTTGTAAGTCTTAACGAGTTTGAAAAATACACATACCTACGGAGAAATGGTGCTCACCAGAATGGGGATTTTAAGTTCCTTGAAGATCTGCTCAATTGTCAGGGCTCAAAATTTCGTTTGGTTTCCTCTTGATGGAAAACTTCATTTAGTCTTGCCATAATACTTCCAAAAGGTCCACAACGCTGTTATGTCCGGAGTAAATGCTGAATACCACATTTAGCCAGTCTTTGCTAAGAGTATCAGTGCCGCCGTGCTTTCCCAATAGCCCACGGATGATCAAATGCATAAGAACAGTCCAGAGTCCTGAAACTGCAGTTTTCTTGAAGTCTTTTTCTCTATAATCTTTAGTGTACCACTTGAAATTGAGAAACGTCTGGAACTCTTCAGCATTTGGTTCCAACACTTTGAAACCAATAGGGTTTGGTGAAATTCCAATGGCTTTGTGAAAAGTTGCTTTGTAGACGGGAATGGGGAGATCATCGAGAAGGAAGGTTAACAGAACATCATCTTCAAGTTTGATGCTATTGAATGCACGGTGAAGATGAGAAAGAGGGAGTGGAGGATCATGGATTTTGGTAAGTGGGATGGAGAGACGATGATATGTAAGGAACTCAATCATTATCCTGATTGAATCGTCGTAGTCAAGGGGGTTCAAGGAGAACAGTTGGGTAGTGTCGCTAAGAAGGGGTTCTTGATCTGCAGATGATGATGATCCCTTCGATCCTTTGGATGATTTCTTTCTAGCTATGGATTCCTTGGGTATTGGCGCAGTAGCGGCTAGGTTTGTGGAGGACTCCATGGATGAAGATGAAGAAATCTTGAAGAAAACGAAGAATTGTGAAAGTTTTTGGGAGGTTTGAAGGTTGAGAGATCGTAAAGATGTAAAGGTAAATTTGAAAGAGTATTTATAGATAGGGAAAAATGGGTCGGGTCGAAAAAGGTAATGATGAGGGTCGGAAATCCATCGGGTCACATTTAATTTTGGGAAATTGAGATTAGACAAGTGAAATGAAAGGGCAAGGAAATTGGTCCAAAAAAAGGAGAACGTAACCGTCAATTCGTTTTCCATTTCAGAAGGCGTGTAATCGTTTCATGCAAATCGAGGAAGATTGGATAAGGTTCCTCCTAAAAAGTAACCGTTGAGAAAAACGTTTCACCTTATTACCTCTTGGCATGTCGAATGAATTATTCAGGGCAGTGTATGAGCCAGAAGATAAAAGGGATGTTCAGGAACAAATTTTGAAAATTTCGAAGCATTTTTGAAACTTTCGGAGCACTTTGATTTTCCGGAGCAAGTTTAAAAATTCCGAAGCAAATTGAAATTCCAGAGCAAATTTTGAAATTCCAGAGCAAGTTTTGAAATTCTGGAGGAAATTTTGAAATTCCGGAGCAAATTTTGAAATTCCGGAGCATTTTGAAATTTCGGAGCATGTCTTCAAGTTCCGGAGAGGATTTCCGGAATTCCTTAAGTTCCGAAATGGTGATCCGAATAATGGTCGATCTTGATAGTCGTGATGAAGAGAATGAACTGTACACTTTGGAAACTCAATGGATAATTAGTAAAAATACAGATAAAAGGATCCTAGGTATTTAGAAAAAAAAATCCGAAGCAAAAAGAATAATAATCCCGTTGTGTTTATAGTTTGTATATATTTTATGGGTTGATATACTCGATTCACTATAAACAATGCTCTGATACCAACCTGTCACACCCTAAAACCGGAACGCCGGAAACGTTATGGGGCAGAGGACGTCATGTACAGTATCACAACCAAACATAATAGTAAACAAGCAACAACATCATCCATTGCATTAATAATATAATTTAATACAAGTGTTATGTATAGTTTATAAAACACCAAAATATCAACCAAAATAAAAGATGAGTCTTGAATGTGCTCCATCTCCTCGAAATTTGGCCTCGGTACCTTGTCTACTGATGAGCTGAGAATACAAGTTATTTTGAAAGAGTTTATCATCTTTAAAGCTGGTGAGTTCATAAGCATTTTAGTGTCGTTGTTTGTATAAAAATGTTTGTAACAATGTAATGTATATGTTTGTAAATGTTTGCACTTCCGAGAAAATCCTATATTTTCTACTGAAAATTAGTCTTCTACCAAGACCCGACTATTTGTATGTTTGTTCTTTTGTAAATGTATGAGTGTTCCCTAGTGAAGCTATCATTATAAAAATATAGTTTATGTTATCATCTATGTGAGAAGATCACAAAGTAAATGCAATAGGGAAAACAATGTCTTATCTCAGCAGTGACACTACTGGTTATAAAGTAATAAAATAAAGACTTCAGGTCGTATTAAATGTACTATACACCTTGGGGAGTCTTTTTGCCTTTAATTCTTGGTCGGTTAATTAAAGGTTTAGATGTGAACTCGTTTGTAACCATGCTGATTGACGACTGAATAACTGATGACCTTTCGGTGTCATAATATAGTGAGGTGACATTTTGTCACCCTTTGGCCTTACCGGCTGGGCCTGTATCTAGCAGTCGGGGTGTGAGAGTGTAGATCCCGTATAGATCTATACACATGATGCCCGCTCTACCTCCAGGTGACTTAGGTTACAATATGATACAACGATGTCAGTTTGTATCCGGAAATAGTATGTCACATTCTAGTTATCTTATTCTAATATTTGTATAGTATATTCTCATGTATAGTATCGTGTAAGTTCCCTTAGTTTCTCTTCATAGTATGTTCTATTGTATAGTGTATAGTATGTATTGTTTCTCGTTATAGTATTCTCTATCTGTTTCTCTTTAAAGTAAGTATTGACTCATGTATGAACGGGCTCTTTTTATATTTCATTGTACTAGAAATAGTGAGTAGTATACCTCTAAACTATACCTACTATAGTTTACTAGTAATGTTGTTTGAATGACTTAGTAAGTTTATACACCTATACTACCCAAAGGTGTTGGAACTGTGGTAAAAAGCTTTTATATCTACACATATATACATAATATATAACTAAGGATCAAACAAAACTCGGACAAACAACAGGGTACTCTAATTCCACAACCAAACAAGGAATAAGAAATAAAGTGAGTTATCAGTCCTAAGTCCTTCAAACCTCACTTATATAACTATATATGCATTAGACATGGTTTTGACAATATATAAGTTTGAAAGTGTTAAAAGTAACGGTTTGGTATGTAAGAACAAGCTTGGTAAAGAGTTTAGTATTGTAAAAGAGTTTGATAAACATTTTGAAATAGTTTGTTTGATTACACAGTTAAAAATATAGTAAATCCATATGTTTGATAGTTATTAATCACATGTGATTGATATAATAACTATAATGATTCAAATTGTATTCCCCCCCCCCCCCACCCCATAAAATCATTTAAAATCATTTAAAAGGTCGATTAAGGGGTATGAACTCACCTGTAGTGAGTGGATTGGATGAAAGTGCTGTAAAGGATGCTAAGTGTCAAGTGAAGACTTGAGCACACACACGGATCCTATTTAACATGTAATGACACATATATGTATAAAATTAGTGTTTAAACAACTAATTATGCAAGGAAAGACACCCTAGGACATGGAAAACACTTTAATTCAAGTGCTAGAAGTACAAAGGGTTGTATCTAAGGGTTGTAGGGCCTTACATAGGAGTTTACGGCCGAGGGTTTGTGTTTCTTGGGTGTGTACAGCTAGAGTGTACGACCCAAGTGAGTGTATGGCCGTACACTCAAGGTGAAACATGCCATTTTGTGTTTTAAAGTCCTCTTAAGCATCTAGGTAGTGTGTCTTGACCAATACTTAACCTTATTGAAAGTTAAATGTCATTTTGGACCCTAAAAATGGTGTGTACGGCCACACAAGGAGTGTACGGCCGTACATCCTTGATAATCATGTAAACATGGTCAAAAATGAATTCCAAGTTTCTATCTTTCATTCCCTAAGTGTTCTTGATCAAGTGCTAGCTTAGAACATGAGTTTTAAGGCTTTTAAGCACCAAATGGAGGGGTATACGGCCACATGGGGTGTGTACGGTCGTACACTCCTCATAGATCATAATTTGGACGTTTTTCTAAGGAGCAAATCAGTTCGTAGCAAGCACAAGGAGTGGTACTTGCAATAGGAAAGCCTTTAGGGGTGTTTGTGGTCCAAAAACATAGTAGGTGTTCTTGGTGTTCTTGATGAACACTTGAAGATCTAAACAAAATGAGAATTCCATGGATGAAATGATAGATCTTTACTAGTTAGTGTAATGAATCATCAAATAGATGGAAGAAAACACTTACAACATGAAGATTTGGAAGCAAAATCAGGTGATATTTGAGAGAGAAGTGATTTTTGTCCTGAAGAGTGTGAAAAGAGGTGAAAGAAGTCTAACACTCTTATTTATACACAAGAGTGTACGACCAGAAGGGGGTGTACAGTCGTACACTCCATGTGTATGGCCGTACACTCCTTAAGTTGGAGTGTTTGGCCAATTTTTGAAGTGTTGAATTTGTGGGACTCAATTCTAAACCCTAACTTTGAAGATACAAGGCTTAAAACAATCTAACTGAGTCCAAACAATGCTAGAAGATAGCAACGACGAGTCTGGAATTGATTGATTTGAATAAGTGTACAAGATAGAAATTTCGGGTTGTCACATTATCCCCCCGTTAGAGAGAATTCCGTCCCGAAATTAGAGTTTAAGCAAATAATCTATTTACAAGTAACTAAGCGAAAAGATGAGGATATGTAACACCCAGAATTAGAAAGACCAAGAAAGGAAAGGAAAACCCTAAATCAAAGGGGTCAACTCGTCGAGTCCATGAAGGAACTCGACGAGTCAGAGCGGGATCCGGGTCCTAGATTAAATAACTGACTCGACGAGTCGGCGAGAGGACTCGGCGACTCTGGTCTGAAGAGAAAAACCCTAATCCGGGACTTTGCGCCCTATTTAAACGTCTCAATCTCTTCCCTAGAGTTCCTTTACAGCCCCTCTCACCCAGAACACCAAACCCTAGCCACCATACCTGTTTTTGGAGCAAGACCTAGCCTTGGAGAAGTAATTTGCAAGCTTTGAAGAAGAAGAAAGAAGGAGAAGGGTTGGGAGGTCCCAGGGAGAAGCTTGTTGGTCTAAGATTAGCTTCTCAACCTCATCATTTTCTGGTGATAACTCTCTCACCTTGGGTATTGTACTTCTAGATCTAGTTTGCCCCCAAATGGATGGTTTTGAGCTCAAAAACCATAAATTCGTAATGATGAAGCAATTGTATCGGTTCATATTGTAGATCTAGACATCCTTGAGCTCCAGGAGCTCAAGAAAGACATCTTTTGGGTAGCCATGACCATGTTCCAGCCAAATAGCATCCTTAATAGTTAAGTTCTAGTGTTTTGGCTTCATTGAATCATAGACGCACGTAAAGTTAGCAACTTTACGTGTTCAGATAGTCTATTATGGGTATGTACTCGACCCGAGAGTAGCATAGTCCATTTGGGTTGCTAATCATCAGGACAATTTGTTATGATAGACTCTTGAGAGAAGTCTATATATAATTTATTAATATGTTATAAGTCCTAATATATTAATAAATCATATGTTTTAATTAATATTGATCAAGAATTAATTTGGAATTAATTTAGTAATCAAAAGAGACTAATTAAATCTATGGGGACTAACTATGGTAATTAGTTATATTTATATGTGTTGGGCTTATGATCCATGTTGGACCAAGCTTATGTATGGATATATAAAGATTTGGGCCACATGAACCATGGATCATAAAACCCATGGGTATGGATTTGGGTTATACCCATGACCCTTGGAATCCTACATATAAATAGGTGAGTACATAGCCAAAAACGTGACTGATGTTCTTCGAGTTCATATAGATGGTTTTTGGTGTATGAAGATTCTCTCTCAAATGTCTACCTTTTTCCATGATGTGTTGTGACTTCATTTGAGGCTTCAACACTATTTGGGCTAAGCTCTTAAGGCCAAATACATAAAGACTTCAAGCTACACAAAAGGTATGTTACCATAACTAATATCTTGTATGGTTTATATCAAATGCATGCTAGTTATAGGTTTGATGCCTTGGAAACCATTTGCATGTATAATTAGTGAAAATATAGATCCAAGGTATTTAGGGTTGTATGTGCACCACAGGATGTTGTACTATACAATACCCATCAGTGGTATCAGAGCCTATGCTTGGTTTTCAATTATACTTGATGCAAATTGCTTGAAAAATCGAATTTTTGGCTGTCTAGACAGTGGACTCGCCGAGTCCACTAACAGACTCGTCGAGTAGCATACATTTTGCCTTGGACTCATCGAGTCCACTAGTAGACTCGCTGAGTCCAAGTACAAATCTGACCAACTCGCCGAGTTAGTTCATGTACTTGGCAAGTTGGTGCTCCAAAGTGCAGTTTTTCGACTTTTAAGCCTGGAATTGGACTAGGAACATTACCTTAAGCTGTTTTTGAACTTATAAACCTGTTTTTGATGTGGTAATGTTCATTCTAATCCAATTCAAAAGATAATTGTTAAAAGTTTCATGTTTTGTATTAGTTTAATGGTTAGGCTAATTACATGAAAATTGTTTGATTTGAATTGTATTATCCATATGAGTTTAATCTAGATCATAGTTTTCTTGACATGATTGTTAGTTGAATTGATGATCTTGGTGTTTTAAAATGGACGCCATAACTTTTCCTCAAGTTATGGAAAACCAAAAAAATTCGTGTTAAATCTTCATTAAGGCCATAGGTTACACAACTTGAAGAGTCATTTTCTCATAAATAGTTTTATGAACACCATAACTTGTCCTCATGTTATGGATGTTCAAGAGTCTCTTCATCCAAGTCTTTAAAAGCATATATTAAACTCATATGTTATGAAATTGAAAAGTCTTAGAATTTTTCAAAACTTGCCCTTAAGTTTTGGAATTTGTAAAGTTTCCCCCCATGAATACTTTAATTCCAAGTTATACCCTTAGAATTTTAAAAGTTAAAATTCAACACTTATACTATTATAATATTAATAGTTAATATATATATGTGTATAAGAACAAATTCAGTCTTACCGTTAGTAGGCCTCATTCACGAAGCTGGTCTATTAGAGGGTATAAGGTTATTGCCTATAAAATGGCAGTTTAATGGGTGTCCACTCTCACCCACCGCTTCCTTGACAAATGGAGGGTCGTTAGCCAAACGGGTAGGACAGGACTCTAATTCTCCCTTCATTAAAATTATAATGATAAATCTAAAGTAACTAAACTTTATTAATTCCCAATCTTAGTTACTTTAGGAAAATGTGAATTTGGTGCTAACCCATGAACTTACACTTTGCACCTTGTTAAGTCGTTAGTGGAGCGTGTGTGGTTAACTGGCATACTAATCTGGGACTGACAATGTGTGGAAAAGGGTAGCTTGATGTTAATCATAGATCAACGGAGTGTGTGTGGTTAACCGACACATTGATTAGGTGGTTGTAACATTGGGTGTACCAAGCTAATTTTCATGGTTATTCACTCATTGTTTGTGATCCTCGACATCCCAGTCACAAACTTGAAGGGCACAATCGAGATTTAAACATGCCATTGAAAATTTCAATGAATCTCAAAGGATCTAGGAGTTTCAATTCACTTAATACATAAAATTCTTTTCGTTTTTCATGGTGGAAATTGGTAAATCGTCATTTACCTACCTTCAAATATTTTGAAGCTTGGATTACGTCATCCCTCTTCCAAGTTATAAAATATTGTGTTGGGTCCTAGCCTTAATATTTCATATTGGGTGTTATATTAAGGACCTAACTCAACTAAGCTTGAAATTTCTCCCTCATAGATGTCTAGTTCAGACAACTATGGTCTTCCTAGTCCTTTTGGATAAATATTTCCTAATGAAGATTATATCCCACATGGCGATCAAGGGGAGAGATTAACCCCTTTGTTGCGCATTAATGGGACTGGAAATCATACTTCACTTCCTCTACCTCCTCTAATTATTCTCCCTAACCTACAAGCTCAAGGTCACTCAAGCCCTATTGGCAAGAAAACTTTGTGTGTGCTCACATCTTAGAGATGAAGTCATATATAGACATACCGGGACAGTTGGGTGTCAAAGTCTTGAGGAAGTTGGTTGTTGACTATGTTCTTCAATCACTTCCTGAGTCACATAGTGAGTTCTTTAAGGACTACTATGTGACAGACCATGACATGACCCTTAATGATCTTACCTATTTGCTTGATTTTGTTGAATCAAAAATGATTTGGAGCACTCGTAAAGCAAATTTGATTGGAAGATCTACTTCCTAAACTGCCATGGACATTGGCAATGGTAACATTAGACGTCCGGAAAAGCTTTCTCTTCCCAATGGAAAGGGATCAGCCATGGTCATGTGATTTGACCTAATGGTAAAGAGAAAGACTAAGTCTGAGATAGTCTCGTGTACCATTCCCAAAGTTTGTATATGTTTCTTTTGCCAAGAGAAGGGGCATTGGTTGCGAAGCTGCCCTATTTACCTAAGAGATCATAAGGATGGTAAAGTCAAAATGTTTGACTCTACTTCAGGTAAAATCCAATATCTAACTCTATTAAGTTCCTATTTGGAGACTCTTATTACATGGTGTGACTAGGTCACATTTTGATTTTTTTTAGAATCGAAGAAAAGAAAGGAAGCTTAAAGAAATAGTAAGTTGATTCTGATCGTGAAGATGGATTTTAATCGCATGACTCGAAGATCAGAATTGTGAGCTGCTGCTGAGAGTTATGATAGATTGCTTAGGAATAGATAACAACATGTTTTTCATTTGTAATTGCATTGTAAGGAAAAGTTTTCCTGCAAATTTTATAAATAAAGAAAAGTTTTGATTTTATTTATTTTTAAATTTCCTTACAATGGCATTCGTGAAAAAATTGTTGTTTATAAGATTCCATTGAAAGCAATACTGGAAAATCGATTTGATTCCTTCGTTTGTGGTAGTGTCATAATTTACCAAATAAAGAAAGATACTCATCACCCAAGTTTTAGCAGGATAGAAACTTGGAATCATCCAACTTGTATTGTATTATGAATGAGAATTTTCATCTTTGGGAAATCAAGACTAATTCCTTGTTCACATGTATATGTGAGTCAAGTGAAGGACTATAGGATCAGGTACACTTGGTTGTGCACTGGTCAGGTCCACCACAAAGATCGATAAGGCATTTCGTCATAATTTACTAAAGTTTAGTGAATATGGTTATGCTTACAAGTTTAAGTGTAATTCTGAAACATTGGAAAATTTTCAATGTAAAGCAGAACGAATGAGAAGTATCAAATTAGGCAAAAAGATAAAAGTTTCTCCAATCTGAAAAGATAGGAGAGTACTTGAGTATCTTGTTTTATGATTATCTTAGTGATTATGAAACCATATCACAATTGATTCTCAAATCACATCTTAGTGCATTTGTTTGGCTAAGAAGAGGAATAGTGGATTGTTGAAATGGTTAAAATCAAAAAGATGAATCATACTTCGTTCCAAAAACAAGTCTTAGAGTCATACTCCAAGTTTGTAACTTGAGTGACATAATCTTTAGAAGGTTTATAACACTTTTCAAATGTAGAATAAGATGGTTCTTATTATTGTACATTTGAAGTTGGTAAGTTGTGATGTCTTGGATTAGACAAACACCAACTCAGATCAATTGTGTGAAGTGTTATCTTGATAAGAATCCGCACTAACTCTTGAATATTTGTTTTCTCAAGGAATGGTTCTTGACAAGAGAATCTTATATGTCAAGAGGTCAGTGGGAGTCTTAAAGATCTTGAAAAAGTTTCAAGAACTAATCAAGAATAAAACATGTTGTTTATCACTAGCACACGACTTGAAGTTTGTAACCTATCGTGTTGACATATTCTTATTTATGTGCCAATTCCAGTTAAAGTTGACTATGCATCTGAGTTCTACGAGTTCTCAATTGTTTGCATAACAACTTGGAAGCAATGGTAGGTCCTTGTGCTGCCAAGTGGCAAGAAGTTAAGATTAGACAAGTTCAATCCATACGAGTTTGTGTTTGCCACTAACCTTGTCTTGAGATAATGGTTTTGGCAAATTCACATGGATAGGAACACATACACCATAAAATCTAAGTGTCATAAGGTTTCTCTCTGATTCATGAAAATGATGGTGAGGAAACGCTTTCACTAAGTAGATTTTTAAAAACTTAGCAGTTGTGATATTTGCATTTCTCAAATTCAATTATGATTACGGCATCCCTTTTCATAGTTCGAATTGTGAGAAATGGCAAAAGGTCTAAATATTATGATTATGGCATCCCTTTTCATAATTGTTTAGACACACATGTGAGCTATCTAAGGAAAGGTGTATGATTTTGGGAAGCTTAGATAAAGTTTTATCGAAGCATCGCGTATCAAAAATCTAAACTTTGGTAAGAAAGTCAATAAGTATTGATATCTAGAAGTCCAGCTGATTTATGGATACATGTCAAAGATAGTGGGAGCATAAGTGTTATGCTAATAATTATCATGTTAGTTGGAGCATGATTATTATGTTTAGTATTGCAAGTTAGCAATGTTAATTATAGAGAACAAAAGGTTTTAATTCGTGAAGTTACGGGGGTTGAAAAGTTGTTTTGCTATAATTAAAGGATAGGAAAGTATACTTCATTCCAATTCTAAAAGCTTAGATTGTGAGTTTTTAATCAAATATAGTCATAATTACATTATTTTCATTCTAAAATTCGATTATGATTACGGTATCCCTTTTCATAATCTGAATTACGAGAACATGGCAAATAGAAATTGAAATATTATAGCAAAAGACTAGTCTAGTATCATGTCTTTATGTGAGACATAATGAATCGTGTCACATATGCTTCGGATATAGGATCGATTACATGTGCTGTAATATTCATTTGTTCTAAATTTTTCCAAATGCCTAGGGCATTAACAGGGAAAAAGTACTAGAACTGGATATGACTAAAATGATTAAGCAATTTTCGAGGAGAATCTGAGGTTTACTAAAGATTGGTTGCTCATGGACAGTTAGAAGTATAGTGTAAATTTTGGAAGGACCATATTGACATATTCTGAAAAGAGGCAACTCTTTTTCAGAAGTGATAGTCAAAATGGGAATATGAAAATGTTTCCATAAGTGGAAATTATTCTTTAAATCTGTGTAAGATTAGAAAACTTAATGAAAGAAGGATGTTCAAAGCAATATATTTTGAATGTGAGACTTCGTTTCCATGGAATTTCTCTCCATTGGAAAACTTTGTAATGATGTTGCCAAGTCTTTGTGACTCCTGTTCATAGTCATTACAAGAGGATCAATGCATATAAGTTTAGAATCTAATAGATTTTGGTAAATGGCAAGAATTTGGTATTCTTACATTTACGATAAGGATTTGGAATTGTGAAATGAGCACCATTGAGATGTTGTCACTTGATCTATTCCACAAAGAAAGGACCATAAGTAAACATAGTGTGCATGCTTGGAGCATGGCATAACTATTGTTTTAATTCAAGTATTAAGACGATTATCCGAAACATTATACAATAAATAATGAGTAATCAATATGACTCAAAAGTGTTTGGGCCATATAGGATTAGTATTATTATTGTGTTTCACTTTGCATGTTTTGACTTCCCGAATAACTAGGTTATTTAAACCATCCATAGTCGATCATACTTTGGAAGTAGGTATTGAGGCAAGACTATCATGAATGGGTCTGTAGTTTCTCTAGGTGGCCTAGACATAGCTACAGTGTTCATGAGTGCACCTGGAATGAGATTCGAGTATTGGATTAAACCTACGCTCATTTGACTCACTTCATGGATTTTATCACAAGTGATCATGAGACGATAATATCTTATATTCTTCAAACCAAGAGAAATGAGTTGCAGTCTACAAGTCGGTTACACATTGATTATGTGAAAATGCACCAGTAACATGGAGTTATAAAACATATTTTTGTGTGTGATTTGATAAGTATATATAGAAAGCATATGAGTCTAAGTTTATCCATTCCTTTTACCCTTAGAAGGATAAAAGCGATATATGTGGGCCCCTCAATGATTTAGTGATGACAAACATAAGTGCTCGACCAGGCCTGGACTGATTTGATTTATTCAATTAGTTAGTCTTCATAAATCAGAAATCGGGAAACAACAGATGGACAGAGAGAATAATTATAATTCATGTCTCAGTCCATATGATATCTAGAATGGAGGAATATATGATTCCTTATCTAATGGACAAGTCATTGACTAGGTCGGAGTTCGACATCGGCTTTTAAGAGCTACGATTGCTAGTCAGGTTTTGGAGTCATACTTGCAATAAGAGTTTTAGACTTATCCAAGTGGGCGACTGTTGGATTAGATGTTTAAGCCCATAACTATTATTGGTATGTACTCGACCCGAGAGTAGCATGGTCCATTTGGGTTGCATATCATCAGGACAATTTGTTAGGATAGACTCTTGAGAGAAGATTATATATGATTTATTAATATATTATAAGTTCTAATATATTGATATGAAATCATATGTTTTAATTAGTATTGATTAAGAATTAATTTGAAATTAATTTAGTGATCGAAAGAGATTAATTAAATCATTGGGGACTAATTATGGTAATTAGTTATATTTATATGTGTTGGGCTTATGATCCATGTTGGACCAAGCTTATGTATGGATATATAAAGAGTTGGGCCACATGAACCATCGATCATAAAACCCATGGGTATAGATTTGGGTTATACCCATGACCCTTGGAATCCTACATATAAATAGGTGAGTACCTAGCCAAAAACGTGACTGATGTTCTTGGAGTTCATATGGATGATTTTTGGTGTATGAAGATTCTCCCTCAAATGACTACCTTTGTCCATGATGTGGTGTGACTTCATTTGAGGCTTCCACGCTATTGGGGCTAAGCTCTTAATTCCAAATACATGAAGACTTCAAGCTACATAAAAGGTATGTTATCCTAACTAGTATCTTGTCTGGTTTATATCAAATGCATGCTACTTATAGGTTTAACGCCTTGGAAACCATTTGCTTGTATAATTAGTGAATACATAGATCCAAGGTATTTAGGGCTGTACGTGCACCATAAGATGTTGTAGTATACAAAACCCATCACAATCATCCATGACCTATCCTAGCCACCCGCTCCAGCTCCTGATCCGGATCCCCTCCCGAACACCATACTGAAAATAAACCATAAAATATCAGATAAGGCGTATTTCATACCATATGAGCTATTCTAAGTAATGAAACCCGTAGGGGTTGTGACATCCCTTTTACGCGTACGGGTCATGTGCTTCTGGTAGTACGAGCCCATACTACGATTGAAAGTCCATAATATTGTGGTTTGAGCTAGGCATTAATTTTGTATAGATCTGATCAGGGTGACAGTGTTTGTATGGCAGTGTAGTGATTTGAATTTGATGTATGTGTGCAGCCTCAAACGTGTGTGTGGCTGCACACGCGTGTATGGCTGCACACTCGTGTGCTCGTGGGGGTACTATTTATAGGTGCTGAGTTGCGTCAGATTGTACTTGTTGCTGAACACTGTAGTGGGTGTACTTTCTCAAGGTGTACTTGACATTTATGATATAGACGTGTGCATGCTTGATGTTATCTTTCTTCTACTCCTTCTACACTTCATTTTGATTGTTATTAACTTCATTGATTATAGAATTGGATCCATAATTTGGGGACTAACAATTGGTATCAGAGCCAATTTGGTATCAATTGAAGTATTTTAGAGTGTGAGGCTGCAAAATTTCACTGTTTTTGAAGTGCATTTAATCAAAGAACTGTTGTTTGATTCCTGTTTCCAATAGTTTGAAATCAAGTTTCATCAAAAATCTGAGAAAATCGTGTGTACGGGTAGCATTTTCTGTGTGCGGTTCACTGTTTGAAGGTGTGCGGTCCATTTTTTGAAGGTGTGATGCCAAGTTTGTGCGGTTGAGTGTGTTGATTAAGGTGTGTGCGGTTGCATTCAAAACTGTGTGTTGTTAAGAGTGTGTGGCTGGGTTTGCTGTTAAATTAAGTGTGTTGTTAAGGGTGTGCGGTTGGATTTGCTGTTGAGTTTGCTGTTAAGTGTGTGCGGTTGAATTGGCTGTTGAGTTTTGTATGTTGTTAAGTGTGTGCGGTTACAACTAGTGTGTTGTCGAGTGTGCTTCTTAGTGTGCGGTTGAAGTTGAGTGTGTGGTTAAGTAAAACCTTGTGTGCGGTTATACTTTGTGTGCGGTAACAATCACTTAAGCTTGTCAAAATGGAATCTCAAAGCATGATTGCTCATCAGGATTTGGATGCAATTATGGGAACCACTACTCGTATTCCCAGATTGTTGTCAGCTGAAGGATTTCCTGAATGGAAATATCGAATTGAAAAATATATCAAGATGAAAGATTTCAAAATTTGGAGAAGTACTTTAAGAGAACTGATTCGGATTACATCCACTCTAGAAGATGGCACTGTAATTGACAAACAGATTGAAAACTACACTGATGATGACTTTGAAAGAGTTGAATAACAAGAAAAGGCACTCGCTACACTCACCATGGCATTGTCTCCTTTGATTGCACAAGGATTTCGTGAATACACATCAGCAAAGGCATTGTGGGAAGCGCTCATAAAAGTCTACGAAGGAAATCAAGACATGAAGCAAAGCCGACAAGACATGCTCCGACAAAAATTCAACATGTTCAATTACGTCTTGGGAGAAACATTGGAAAATCAACTGCAAAAGGTTTATCACACTAACCACTGAAATGAGCTCCGCGGGTGTGATGGTTACTAGGTCTGAAATCAACAAAAAGTTGCTAAATTCTCTTCCAAAATCATGAGACATGAATGTCTCAGTGATTAAAAAGACAAAAGACCTGAACCGATTGAGCTTAGCCGAAACAATGGCAATTATCAAAGCTTGCGATCTTGATGATAAACAAAGAGAAATCAACCATGTCAACTCGTACTCTACAGCTAATCTTGGAATTCAAAACAACAACGCCGCTTTCTCAAGCTTTACCACTCATCCAAATTCTTAAGTTCATGTTCCTCAAGTTCAAACTTATGCAGCCCATCAAACCATACCATACAACATATCTCAAATGCAACAAACTCAAGTCCCTCAATCTCAAAACATATCTCAAGTCGGTTCTAGTGTTGGTTCTTCCATAGCGGTTTCAGTTCAAACTCACGAAATTGGTTCTCAAAGTTCATCTGCAAGTGAAAAGGTGGAAAATATGGCTCTCGCTACTGGGTTAGTGAACTGATACGATACCTTTATGGCCGGAGAGCTCTCTCCACAACTCTCATTCGTTGATCTAGACCAAATCCATCCAGAGGATGTGGAAGAGATGGATATTACTTGGCAAATGGCGATGGTAGTATTCAGGGCTAAACAATTCTCCAAGAAGACTGGAAAGAACAACTGGGGTGTAAATTCTGACAAGAAAATGGGATTCAGTAAAGGAAAGTTGCGTTGTTACAATTGTCATGAACTAGGACACTTTGCAAGGGAATGCCCAAAACCTAATCGACGAGAGAACTCTGAAAGAACAACGGTACCAGTGACTTATGTCCACATCAACAACAAAGGATCATCTTCAAACAATAAATCTGCAAACTTGGCAATGGTGGCCCAATCTTTTCGCTGGGAAGATCAAATTCAGGCCTTAAACATTTCGGGACATGAAAAGGCACATGTTGCTCAAATCAAGGATGAAGATGAAGAGGAAATAGAAGCAGATCCATAAGAGGAGATGATGAATCTGCAATTTGCATTCATGGTGCAGACCACTCCAGAACCGGTCAAACCTGAGGTTAGTGAATTCGGTTGTTCTCAATCTTGTATTAAAACTGTTAAATTTTTGAGAGATCAATTGAGATAATCAAAAGAGAGAACGAGGACTTGAAATATGAGGGATATGCACTTAGGAAAAATCAAAAGCCCTTAAAAACTCAATTAGAAAATAAAACAAAAGATTTTAAAAAATTGCAAGAGGATTACAACAACAAATGTGAGAACTATGATCATCTCAAAAGAAAATTTGCTACTGTAACCGCGGAACTTGAAACATTGAAAAATCGTTTTGAAAATGTTGAATGTAATTTCAAAAAATACGATGGGTCAAGTGAAAAGATTGCAAAACTGATCGAAGGTCAATCGCACTGGAGAGATATCACTCATGGTAATCAAATAAAAGTTGGACTAGGATTTGAGAGTGTCCCTCCTCCCTTCAATCACAACTACAATGCTATTCCCTTGTCTCAAGAAGAAATTGACAGAGAACCTCGCATGGTATATGGAAAGTCAGCTTCTGAGCATGAAATACAGTCTAATAATGAGAGTTTGCATACTAACGCTTCTACCTTAAGTGCAGATATATCAATAGTTCAGGGGGAGCATGAAGCTGAAACTTTTGAGTCAAATAATCCTGTGTCTAAGTCTGGTGTTAATTTCTGTGATGAGTATGTATCAAAATCAAACGCTAATGTTTTTGTGTTTGGTGGTGTTTTATTTCAGACTGATAATTCTGTTAATGATGTTGTTGTTTCTGATCAAACTGCTAAATCTGATTTGAATGTCTCTACACCTTCCACATCTGCTTCAAAATCCTGTGATGGATCTTGCAAGTGTGGAAGTGTTAAAAATGAAAAAGGAAAGAATAAATCTGACGACAGCAGTGCCAAAACCATTGATAATAAACAAATCTATTTTAACTGTGGCACTACTGGACACATTGCAAGAAATTGTATGAACCGGATGTTTGTTTCTCATACAACAAAAAGAAAGGAGAACGAATTTCGGGGACGATATTTAACTAGAAAAACCCCCAGAACTCATTCTCGAAATGGTGACTTGACACAAATTTAAACAAGAAAATGGAAAATTCTCAAAAGAATAAACATGTTTTCCGTAAAAACAACAAGAGTTTGCCAAAATCAACTCAGGCTAAGCCTAAGTTGAATTTGTCAAAGAGGAGGACCGGATCTTCAAACTCTTCAAGTAGAAAATCCACCGGCTCGAAGCAAACTAACAAATTTTCAAAACCTAACTTTCAGTGGATACCAAAATCACCTTCAAAATCAACTTCAGATCAGTCACCATTAACCTCTAAATCAAAAGAAAAGAAAGAATCAAATGAAAAATATATGAAAGGAAAAGGTCAACCCAAGATTGTGATGACCTGGGTCCCCAAAACTAAATAATTCCGCTCATCGTGCAGGGACAGTTGCGGAGGAATGTCGTCAGACCTTGGTATGTCGACAGCAGCTGCTCCCGGCACATGACTGGAGACATATCCCAACTGCACGACATTCAAACTTTTAATGGAGGATATGTTTCCTTTTCGGGCGGAGAGGGCGGAAAAATTACTCAAAAAGGAACTTTTTCAAATGGAGTGCTTAATTTTGAGAATGTTAACTTTGCTCCTGAACTAAAGCACAACTTGCTGAGTGTGTCCTAGATCTGCGACAAGGGTTACTCCACTCATTTCACAGATAAGGAGTGTATGCTCTTAAAGCCTGGCGTTGTCATCCTTGAAGATTGGATCCTTGTAAGATCTAAGCGGGATGGGAATGCCTACATTATAGACATGAACAACAAAATCCCTGACGAAGTCACTTGTCTTTTCTCCAAAGCTTCTGAACAAAATGCAATACTGTGGCATCGTCGTCTTGGTCATGCGAATGCAAAGAACTTCAATCGGCTTGCAAAGAACGAACTGGTCTGAGGGTTACCTGTCAGAGATTTCATTACATTTGAAAAATGTGTTTCCTGCGCTCAGGGAAAGCATCATCGGAAACCACACTTTCCAAAGCAGATAAACTCCATAAGTCAAGCGCTCGAGTTGTTACATATGGATTTATTTGGTCCGGTTAATGTTCTTAGCATCAATCACAACACATACTACCTCGTTGTGATAGACGATTACTCTCGGTTCACTTGGCTTTTCTTTCTGTGCAACAAAGCTGGGATCGCTGACCTCATCAAAAGATTCATTGTGATGATCGAAAATCAGACCAACAATTGAGTGAAAGTGTTGCGTACTGATAATGGAACAGAGTTCAAGAACGTCGTTCTTGACCATTTTTGCATTGAGAAAAGGATTGTGCATCAGTTCATTTCCGTTCGAGCACCTCAACAAAACGGGGTTGTCGAACGCAGGAATCGAACTCTAAAAGACGCCGCAGGGACGATGCTCTATGACTCCAAGCTTCATGTGTTCTTCTGGGCAGAGCCAATTAACACCGCGTGCTACGTTCAGAATCGCGTGCTGATCAACAAAGCCAGAATGAAGACACATTATGAAATTCTATACGGACACAAGCCATCTGTCAGCCTTTTCCAAGTATTTGGCTGCCCTTGCACCCTTCTCCACTTAGAATCAAACCCCAAATTCAATGCAAAAGCCGATGACTGTTACTTTGTTGGATGTGCTGCTCGAACTGCTTACAGGGTTTACAACAAGAATACAAAACAGATTGTAGAATCTTTCGATGTTCGTTGGCTCGAAGAAAATGAGACAGATGCAAGAGTGGGTCCCGATTGGCTATTTGACTACACATCTCTTTTCAAATCATTCAATGTGTCCTCTGATAATCAAGAAGGATCTACGTCAAATTCGAAGATTATTGAAGATGAAGAAGACGAAGTTGTCTACCAACCACCACTGGTTTCTTCTGATCCACCAATGGTTCCCTCTGTTCACACTGAATATTCTAAGTCTTCTCCTCAATGACCTTCTCCTGATGTTGTTGCTACTCCTCTAACTCCGGTGGAAAGAGAGTTCATGAACCACGAGACTTCCACTGTAACTTCAAATTTGATGGACCTTCTCTTTCCAGAAAGTATTGCTGGAGAGTTTGTAGCAGATCCTCCGAACGAACCTTGTTCATCTACTGTGGATCACACAGAAAATGATGGAGCGGTTAACATTCATACTCTTCCAGTCTCTGTCAATGATATCAGCTACGAGATCCCTGCACGTATTCAGCGTGACCATCCAATAGAGAATGTTGTTGGCAAGCCAGGCGACGCTGTTCAAACGCAAAGTCAGAGTGGAGATGTTAATACATGTCTCTATTCTTGCTTTATTTCTCAGATTGAGCCCAAAAATGTCGAAATGGCTCTGAATGAGCCCAGCTGGGTTGATGCCATGCATGATGAACTTAATCAATTCGAGAAGCTCGGGGTTTGGAAGTTGGTGGAGCTTCCAAAAGGAAAGAAATCTCTTGACACCCGATGGGTCTTTCAGAATAAACAAGATGACTCAGGTGTTATTGTGCGTAACAAGGCGAGATTAGTGGTTCGCAGGTTTCGGAAAGTTAAGGGTCTTGATTATACGGAAGTTTATGCTCCGGTCGCTCGCTTGGAAGTCGTTGGTATCTTCCTTGCATATGCTTCCTATATGAACTTCACTGTATACCAAATGGATGTAAAGATGGCTTTCTTGTACGGCAAGGTCAAGGAGAAGATTTACGTTGACCAACCACCCGGTTTCGTTAACTCAAAACTTCCCAACCATGTTTACAAGTTAGACAAAGCTCTGTATGGGCTGCATCAAGCTCCTAGAGCTTGGTACGCTACCCTAACTCAGCATTTGCTCAACCACGGCTATTCCCGAGGCACCATTGATCAAAACTTATTCATCAAACATGTCGGTCCAGATCAAATTCTTGTTCAAATCTATGTGGACAACATTATTTTCGGGTCGACAAGGCAACATCTTTGCAAAGAGTTCGAAGCAGTGATGAAGAAGAGGTTTGAGATGAGTTCGCTTGGGGAGATGACCACGTTTCTGGGGCTTCAGGTCCAACAATCTTCAACAGGAATCCTTATTCACCAAGCAAAGTATGTGGATGATGTGTTGGAGAAGTTCGGGTTCCGAGATGTGAAACCTGCTCTTACAACCATGGCAGAAAGACCTCTACTGACCCCTGATCTTGAGGGTGAATTCGTAGATCAGACGCATTATCGATCAATGATCGGATCACTCATGTATCTGACTGCCAGTCGCCCAGCCATAATGTTTGCGGTCTGTCAATGTGCTCGCTACCAAGCTAATCCTAAACTCTCTCATTTAATTGCTGTTAAACGGATTTTTTGGTATCTCAAAGGGTGCCCAAAACTGGGTCTTTGGTATCCGAAAAATCCAGAATTTGACCTTTATGCTTTTGCAGACAGCAACTATGGCGGGTGTGAGCTTGATAGAAAATCGACTTTAGGAGGATGCCAATTTCTGGGCAATAGATTGGTTTCAAGGCAGTGCAAGAAGCAGCATACCGTTTCCACCTCAACAGCAGAAGCGGAGTATGTCGATGTGTCTGCATGTTGTTCTCAAGTCATCTGGATCCAACATCAGCTGTTGGACCACGGTTTGAATTTTCAAGAAACCCCTCTTTTCTGTGAAAATGAGGCTGCGATCCAAATTGCCAAAACACCGGTCCAGCACTCAAAAACCAAGCACATCGACATCAAAATTCATTTTATCAGAGAATGTTATGAGCGTTCGCTCATTCGGCTAGAACAGGTCCGCTCTAATAATAATATAGCGGATCTGTTCACCAAGCCGATTAACAAAGCTCGATTCGATGTCCTGATCAATTTTCTGAAAATGATCCGTTTGAGGATTAAATTTTTTTTTTTTTTTTTTGTGTTTAGCTTAGATAAATTTGCTCATTATCTTTCTTTTTATTTTATGCACAAATTTAGGTGGAGAAATATCAAAAATCCAAAAACATTAAAAAAAATTAGAAAATCCAAAAACATCATAAAATTAGAAAATCCAAAAACATCAGAAAATTAGAAAATCCAAAAACAACAGAAAATTAGAAAATCCAAAAACATTAGAAAATATATATATATATATATATATATATATATATATATATATCTGTGTTTTATGATATGATTTGGGAAATGATATTAACAAGTGATAACGGGCAATCTGATTCTATGTAAAGTACCAAAACTGGATTGTCTAGGCTCTGTATTTGATACGCTGGTAGGCACGAAGAATTTAACGGTCTTGACTAGGTGCAGATGAACTTAAGGAATCTATAGACTTGATAAATATTGACCTAGATAGTTCCGTTTAGCCTGACAATACGACGCTTGGATAGGTTGAATAGGAAGATATAGATGAGAATCCATCAGTCACATTAAGAGAGCCCGTATCTAGAACTGTGGTTTAACTTTTCCTTGATGTACGGATTCTGTCCTTAATTCCGGTATTGATGGAGCAACTGGGGAATTCCGATAAAGTAGGTATGTTGAAAATTATTTTCTTTCTTTCTTACTGTTAGTCATATGTTGCCTCCTTTACGTGATTAGAAGAGATCCGACCTGGACTGCAACATATGCAAATCTATTTTTCTGCATATTATATCTATGAAATTCTTCCTATCTGCTAGCCATATGCTGTCTCCTTTGCGTGATTAACAATCTGACCTGGTACACAGCATATGCAACCTTCTACTTCTCAATCCTTCTAAAAACTATAATTAATAATAATCTGAATCTATCCTCTCTATGAATAATAGTCTGCTCACCTAAAGTAAGGAGTATCTCGGAAGTTCTTGATTATTAGGGTATATCAGGAAGCGGGAAACATGTTCTAGTACATCTAAAATTGAACAATTATAGATTGTCTGTAGATCTCGCTGCTCAATTTAGGTGGACAACAATATCCATGGTCGTCGTCAGATAGATGGTCCTTAGGAATTTTATCTAGTAACTTAGGGTCAATCTGTCTTGTCACTTATAGCATGTCCAAATTTGTCACAAAATTTTTCGTGTTTAAGTGGACCACAATACCGGCGATCGACCAGATCTATTCATGAAGGAAAAGGAACTGATAAATGAACAACGACTGTTTAACAACTTTGATCCCTAATCTCAATAGGTTAAAACAATTTATATAGGATTAAAAATTAAAATTTAATTCTTTGTCATTAATAATATTCCCATTTTTATTTTATTTTATTTTAGTCTATTCTATTTTTATTTTTATTTTTATTTTTATTTTTATCTTAGTTAATAAGTTTTCTTTTAGTTTTTAATTTTAAAATCCTTAGGAATAATAAATTTTAGTCATTTAATCCTCAAAATGGTTTGTTTTTGAAAAAAAAAGGTGAGTATGGGCATCGGTTTTAATTATTAAAAAGGTGAGGGGGAGGTAATGAAAAATTTTTGTGTATATATAGGGTGTGTGCGGTGAGACTATCACCGGCACTGTTTCCATTTGCTTTTCTCTCAACCGCACACACACAGCTTTCTCTCTCTCTAACTCTTTGAATATTCCACTATTTTTCTTGAAATCAAAGCTCTTACCTGGTAATTCTCATGAACATGGCTCAAATAACGAATTTTTTGTGAAAAATCATTCATCGTTTGCTGTTTAATCGAAGTATCAATCGTTTCGTATGCAAGTGCGACCGCACACGGTGTGTGCGGCCGCACACGGGCATGTGCGGCTGAACCGTGTGCGGCTACATTAATCTGTGAACGGTTGAGCGTGTGCGACTGCGGTTGCACACTTGCACGTGTGTGGCTGTGTGCACTTTTGTGTGCGGTTTGCACCATTTCCAAAATTAATTTTTCTCTAATGATTACTTGTGTTTATTTTCAGATTAAGATGGGAGACATGGAATTTGCTAAGGTCCACAACTCTGCCATTTTTCTTGAAGACCCTCCTGCAGCTCACAATGACTTAAAGTTCATTGTTGATGGTTTGAAAAAGTCTTGTCTGGTCCATGCTTTAACCATATGCCCTGCAATTTACCAGAATCTGATCAAGGATTTCTAGAGGAGCGCAGTTGTGAAAAAGGATAATCAGGGTGAAAAGTTCATTGAAGCAACAATTGAAGGAAAGAAAGTTCACGTGACAGAGAGCATCATTCGAGAATCTCTCCAAATAGACGACAAATCTGAGTATACTATGGAGATTGACATTCATCAAACCCAGGATGTCTTAGAACACATAGGGTACGAGGGAACTTTTCCCCCTACCATCAAGAAGTTGCTTCCTCCTTGTTGGAAATATCTGGCCCACGTGTTAGTGAGCTGTATTTTCGGCAGGAGATCAGGTGCAAATGAAATCTCCCTAGCTAACACAGGAGCAATCACAACCTTGGCTGCAGGATTTGAGTTCAACTTCTCTAAATTCATAATGCATGAGCTGGTTCTAAACCTTGAAGGGAGCAAGAGGGATAAGTTCTTGATGTACCCAAGATTTTTGCGAATCATCTTCAATGTAATGTATCCCGAGCTGCGGAGGGGAAATGAAACCTTGGATCTCAAATCCGTTGGTCCAAGTGCTTTTGGGCTAATGAAACAAAAGAGTGGTGGGAAATTCGTGTTTGAAGGAAAATTTCCATTGATCAAATTCGGAATCTTTGAAGAGAATGATCGAATAGAATCAGAAGAGCAGTCCATCCCTATGGAATCTGAAGACATTGTTCATTCAACCTCCAAGCCAAAATTTGAGGAGGTCCATGATTCTCCTTCAGCCGCTGTGGCTGAGGAACATGATTATCAGAAAGAAGATGAAACGCAATCTGCTCAAGAGGATGATGATGATGATCTTTATGGTGACGTAGAGTTTATGAAGGAAATTGACTTTACAGGGATTAGTGATGACATCCCGACAAATATAGAATTTGATCTTGACGATGAAGAATTCGGTCCTTTTCCTGGAATTCCCAGCAGCTGTGTTAATAAAGTCGATGAAGTTTCTTCTTCAGCAACCAAGACTAGAGATGAAGGAAATGTTCTCAAGATTTTGCTCTCTACATCAAAGCCCCTGGAGGTTGTATCAAGCCAAGGAGATGTGACATCAGAGATGCCTCCCTCTGTGTCATCCATCTCAACATCTGCTCCAATTGTTCCTGACTCAACTCAGCCTCAGACCTCTCAGTCTTCTATGGAAACAAGCCAATCATTTGCAAGTCTGGAGGTACCCACTGTGGGAAGTGCACCTCAAGTTCTCTCCACAATCACTGCTACCACTGTTTACTCTCTACCAAAACAATCTGATGAAGGTCCGAGTACCATGTTTGAGACTGGTGGCTCATCATCCATTCCAGAATATTCTCCCACTAGACCTTCATTAGATGAAGCTTCTATAAGGTTGGTAAAACACCTGGCCCACTACAGTCCAACCTCCTCTCGTGGCAAAGGAATATCATTTAGAGAGGAAGGAACAGGTATTGACAAATCTTCCTCGCCTGATCTTCGTGAAGAAATTGGGATTCTCCGTCAAGAGCTCATTGAAAAGACAATTCAGATGGATCAAATCACTGCTTACATTGTAGAGCTCAGGGCGAAGGATGAAGAGAAGACCAAACAGATTAGAGATCTACAAACGAGTCTTGGATCAGTGACAGCCAGCTACTTCAATCTCAAGAACGTTTTGTATGACGCATTCGGTGAAAGAGTCAAGGCCCTTTTCCAACAGACGAATGGAATCGATGATCCTCCCACAGCCCACTCATATTCTACATCTGATGATCTTCCTGCCAATCCACCTGCTCCAAGAACAACCACTGTTGTCAACAGATTTGAAAAAGAACCAGAAGGAAGCAGAGCCAGAATTACGATCAAACAGGGCAAAAGAATCGTAAACGCCAACCAAAGAGAAGGTCTTCTATTCATGAAAAACTCAAATGAGAATCGCAAGGCAAAATACCCTGTTTTGACCATGACAGATTTAAAGAAAAGAAAGTCCGGTGACGAGTTTGGAGACAGGTCCGGAATCCGAATGTGGGCCTTTGATCCAGAGAAAAAATTTTGGGTTGTAAAACGAAACTCAGGAGCCTCTAAGTTCTACAAAAGCACCCACGATTTCAACTCATGGACCAAAATTGATCTAGCCGAATTATCCAGGGCCCCATTCCACAATCCATCAAAAAAAATTCTTGACAGGCAAGTCAAAGAAAATTTTCCCAAGATGAAGACTGCAAGAGCCCTATACCAAAAAGATAAAGAAGTTTGATAAGTTATAAAAACTCTTTGATCGATTAGATCTTTGTAACAGGCAAATAAAGAACGTAAAAACAGTGAAATAAAACACAAGTATGGATCTGAATGAGTCAAATGATTAGATTAACTCAATCCTCAGCAAAGCTCGATTAAGAACTTCCACTGTAGAGGATTCTAGGGTTACAAAAACAAGAACGATGAATATGCTTGAAAATACTTGTCTAATACTCCCGTTCTAGGATACATGCAAGCATCTATTTATAATAAACCCTACATAAAACTCACGGATGGATAGGCCCATACCGGAGACAAAACACGGACTAGCTAACGAGCCCAATAGACGCAACACTAAGCTGGACCTAACAATCTCCCCTTTGCGTCAATTTGGAGCGAGACTATCAATTCTTCTTGCTTGGACCAGCTGCAAGAACTTTCTTGGTTGTATCAAACAGACGCGAGATCAGGGCGAGAATAGTCTGTCTGAAGCAAATGTACCATTGAATCATATCATCAAAGTACTTCTTGTCATCCGCTGAATTTTGCTTGCACCGATGGATGATCCCTAAGACATGTTCCAGACATGCAGTGGTATAGAGATGTTTGTCTGCCAAAGCGAAAAGACATTTCTGGCCTTCGTTTCTGGTAAACATAATAGAGTTTCTCTTTGGATCTATCTTCCCCATCTGCATCATGTTTAGGTCACTTGCTGAACCAACAGGAGATATGGTAGGCTTTTTCTTGAATACAGTCGCTATCTCCTGATCCATCTTGGCGACTTCCATAATGTAACAAACAAGCATCCTCTTGATGTGGTCTATGATCGGACCATATTCTGCTTCATTAGTAAGAAGGATGTTGTGCAAGATGATCCAGTCGTGTGGATTCAAGTTGGGAAGATCAGCAAGCGAGATGGCATGTTCGGTCTTGGCAGATCCTCTCAACACCTTAAACCGAACGTTAGTGAAGTTTCCTTCCTTGTACGGCTTTAGAACCCGAACATTGATAATCTTCTGAGTGCTCCATGTTTGGTATTGTGGTTAAGCGGCCCTCAGATAGAAATCGACTAAGTCCCTGTCAACCTATGGATGTGGATGAGGGAACTCAGCAACATTGTCAGAGGCATGGAATACGAACGCCTTTCGGGTCAGTGGCGTATCGAACTGAGAATCGATAGTATTAGAACGATCTAAAGAGATCACTGGTTCTAGCCACAAGATGTTGGGTGTTTCGATGGCTTCTTTCAGCAGCTTCTCAAGAGTCCTAGGAGGAAAAAGAGTTTTCCTGCTCTCGAGAAGGTCGTGAGCTTTTTTCTGTCTTCTTTCGGCTTCTTCAGCCTCTCTAGCAACACGAGCATTGAGATCAGCATCTTTATCTCGACCATGCTTCTTTAGAAGGTCGGCAATGGTCTCCTTATCTTCATCATCACTCTCCTCAGCAATTTTCTTGCCCTTGTCTTTAACACCGGAACCTGAGGCTTGGCATGTAGGAGGAGGTTCAGTTGTTTGTGTTGCTGTTGAAGAAGGAGGCGGTTGAGATACATTCTCTTTTTCTCCCCCTTGTTTCGGAATGGACACGAAATCAAGGAGCCCTTCAATCTTACTCAGTAGAGAGAGAGCTGGAGCAAGCTTTTCTGCAAGAGTTCGCCTGACAGAATAGTTGAGTATCGGGTCATGTGCTTCTAGGATGTTGGATATAGCTGAGTGGACATCCGAAACACACGAAGAAATTATCTCTCTTTCAGATCGAAGAGACTCAATCTCCTTTTGTGAGTTGGAGAGGTGAATACTCTTGACCTTAAGAGCGGTGGTCTTTCGAGCAAGAGCATCCATGAGGGAGTTCTCAGCAACTAGATCGTCTTGAAGCTTGGTGAGGCGCTCCTCAATGGTTGTCTTGAAAGCTGAGTTGTCGCCTGAGAGAGTTTGATGAAGAGAAGCAAACGACTTCAGCTCTGATGCAATTGATGTAGCCAGCTGATTGACAATGGGTTCCAGCTTTGTTTTGGTGGCTTCAGCATTTTCCTGTAATGATTGTAATAAAGAAGACGCATCAGTGAATAGTTTATCGACTTTTTCGGTCGCTGCCTCACAGGCTTTGGTTGAGGCATCAATGGCTGCAGTAGCGGAGTCTAGAAAGACTTGATGAGCTTTGGAAAAAGCATCAACAATCTTCTGAATGGCAGCTTCAGAGAGAGTAGATTGGGATGAGGAAGAGGATGCGATGAGCGAATCGATCTTGTCGTGAAGCTCCTTGAGATGCCTCTTGGTAACAGGAGCATCATCATCATCGTCACTCTGTACTTGAAACGGACTGTAATAGACCGAATCAAAAGTCATATCCTCCCCGTCGAGGAATGGTTCTTCGTCCTCTGCTGCCTGAGCAGGAGATGATGGTGATGGTGAGGCTGGAGGGTCGGTAGTAAAGGTAGGTTCGGGTTGGGTGGTATGTTCGGTTGTTGGTGAGGGTTCGGGTGCTGAGGTGGCTTTGGGTACGTCAGTATGAGCCCCCGTATCAGATACGTTGGTTCTTACGTCTGCAGTGGTGGTGGTGGCTTCGGTAAAGATGGGTGGGGGTACTGGGATGGAGGTGGATGGTATTTGAGTGGTGGAGGTTATGGGGGGGGGGGGAATAGAAATAGGAATTGTAACTGGTGGAGAAGAGATTGGAGAAGTTGAAAAGTGAGCTTCTGGAGTAGGCGATCGTGGTGGAGTGTTACCCCGAGGAGATCCATCAGAGGCAGAATTCTCTTCCTCAGATTCGCTTGAGGAGGAGGCGATTATCAGCTTTCGACTTGGTTGAGTTTTTCTCTTCTTCGGCGGAGGAGACTGAACAGTCTGTGTAGTTTTTCGCTTCTTGGGAGAAGGGCCTTTCCCTCCCTTTGCAATCTGCTTGTCTTTGCTCTTGTCAGTCTTCTTTCCTCTTGCAGCAGGCTTGTCAGCCTCATTAATAGACTTGAGCATCTCAGGCGTAAGCTCTCTCGGACCAGAGCGTCGAAACTCCTTGTAGGTGCGAATAATCCTGCTGTCGGCAGGAACATCTCCATACATCGTCTCTGGGATTGAGCCAATAAATTGAAATTTTGAGGCATCAGAGACAATGATCTTCGTGGTATGGAAATTACCAATCGAAGACATTGGAGAACCAGCAACAATGGGGACTTGATACTTCTCCATCACCCATTTTGTAATGAGAGTCCAAAATCGAGCATAGGAAATCTCGGAATGCCGAGAAGTAGAAGACAGACTCTGAATGAGCTGTTACCATAGGACCGATTCGTAGTCCAAGTTGATACCATTGTAGATCCCGTAGAGTATCGAGATGAACAGACGGCTTGCTCCGTCTGATCCAGCACTTCGTTCAGACAGACCCTTGAATAGTATAGTGAATAACCCATTCCACTGAGGAGGCAGGCATGATTTCTTGAATTTCGTGACCGTAGTAAGCACCTCAGTGTACCCCATGTTGTAGAACATTGAAAACAGGTGACCCACCGGAATCGATTCAGGGTTAACCCTAGTTGAATCAGGTTCAAACCCCAAAATCAAGCAAAAACGTTGCTTGGAGATCGACGCCTTGTGATCGAGCACGTCGAAGAAAATCCTATTGACTGCCTTGTCGTAATGAGCAGTGGTGAAGATCTGAGATAAGAACTCCATAGGAACGGTTTCAACCTTGGTAAGAGCAGGAGCAATCGGCGAGTACTTGAGACACTCGATTATCGGGAACATGAAAGCGTCGTACACCTGAGGAGTAAGATCGATGATCAAACTCTGTTGGGGACGAATCGGCAAGATGTGAGAGGTTGCATGAACTGATGAAGAATCTGCCATTGTTGTGAAGAAGATGGGAGAGATGATGAACAGTAGAATGCTTGAGGGTTTCTTGCTCTCTGAAATATGTGGGCAGTAAAGAGGTAAACAATGGTTTACATTACCTTTTATACTGTAAGTAGAGGAGAGAGAAGAATCTATCCCAAATCTTCGAGGGAAATGCGAAGGGTTTTTCGGAAGTGATTGATGCGTGACAGTTATGAGCACCGATGATCACGCATGAGAGAGAGTGTCAGTCCCGATTAGCACGCCTTCCCATCAGGCGCCGTTTAGAAATGAAACGGTTCCTCTTCACACGCCTGGATGGCAAGCGTCGTTTGAAAATCAAATCGATTGGACTCCCGCCTGAGTCAGCAAATTATCATATTATCCTTTTAACGTCATCGTAAATAAAAGATGCCCATGTGGATCAATATTAACCACAACCCTTTTTTTATAATTTCACATCTCAAAAAAAAAACCTTGTAACTGATGAAACCAGAATTTTGGAAAATCAAAATGATTTTCGTGATAAGTGTGTAAAAGAAAAGGAAATAAAGAAACACATATGAGGGATTTTGTGATGTCATTAAAGACACGAAACAAAGGATCCCGGGCACGAATCTCTTCCTTCAAAGTCAAGAGAGACTTTAAAGTGTTTGTGTGGTTTCCCGTTAAATAACGATCAGACACTTATTGAGAAGTGTTGAAAGGCTTCTTTTAATTAGGCTAATTTGGGTGGCTTGAACTTCAATTCAGAATTCCTGATCTTGATATAAGACAGAAAACGAACGAAGTACTTGTGAGACCAATGTAGTCTATTGAACAAGTAGGTTTGAAACAATTTAAGTGGCTAGATAAAGTAGTTTATTTAAAATCTAAAAAAAATTAAAACTGGATTCCAAGGGAAGAAATGTTATTGGTTTTAACAATTTCATAGAAATCACTCAAAAGGAAATTACAGATTTATTGTTCACCGTCAATGCATAGTAGGTATGGAATTGTGGGTTTCACTTAGCACGTAGTGGCACGAAGCTAAGATGATAAACACAGAAATTATGTAACCATAAACCTCAGTGGTAATTTCTGAGAGTCTCAAGGGTTACGTTTATGAAGCGAATGAGATGGAGAAATTTAGAGTAGATGGTGTAGAGAAACGAAAGTACATCTGCTGTTAAAATAGGGACTAAGCAGAAAACTCTTATCTCTTGTGAGAAGAGAGTTAGGTAGCTCATAATTAGAATAAATATGAAAGCCTAATTGGGAAGACAAGGTTTGTTTGTACCAAGTCAGTAAGGCTATTATTCAGAATCAGGTGAGGCTTTGGACACATATAGCAACATGCTTCTAGGGACACTTAACTAGTGAAATGATTTCCCCACAAATAGACACACAAAAAGATAAGACATAAAAAATATAAAAATAATAATAAAAAATATTTTTGGAGTTTTTGAATTAACGAAAAGAAAACAAAAAAAAAATATTTTTGGAATTTTTGATTTAAAAAAAAAAACTTAAAAAAGAATGGAAACACAAAAAAAAAAAATTGGAACCGAACCCGAGCGTTCGGTCTATTTCGATTGATAAGAAAATAAGTTTGAAAAAGAACAGAAGTTTGAAAATAAGAGAAATGAAGTTGAGAGAATAATACAAAAGGTTTACAACCAAAGAAACTACCTTTGAGAGATAAGCGACGATCAGATGATACGACCGAACCCGAGCGTTCGGTTCATTTCGGTATACCAAAACAAGATCCGAACCCGAGCGTTCGGTCTATTTCGCTTCCAACTTTGGTACTGACTTCGATTCCATCATTCCTAGCCCTTGTAGAATTTTGTTGAAAGATGCTTCAGGAAGAGCTTTGGTGAAGATGTCGGCCAATTGATCAGTGGTTCGAACAAAGTGAATTTCGACGTTCCCATCTTCCACGTGATCCTTTATGAAGTGATACCTCAGTGCTATATGCTTGGTCTTGGAATGTTGCACTGGGTTATGACAGATCCTAATTTCACTTTCTGAGTCACAATATAGTGGGATCTTTTTCATATTGAGTCCATAGTCCCGGAGCTGGCTTTGGATCCAAATCACTTGAGATGTACAAGAGGCAGCTGCAATGTACTCTGCTTCGGCTGTAGAAAAAGATACACATGTCTGTTTATTTGATTGCCAGCTAACCAACTTCCCATCTAGGAATTGGCAGCCTCCAGTGGTGCTTTTCCTGTCTAAACCACAACCTCCAAGGTCTGCATCTGAGTAGGCTTGAACGAAGAAACCTATGTTTGATGGATACCATAAACCGAGAGAGGTGGTTCGTTTCAGATACTGGAGTATGTTTTTCACAGCAAGCATATGGGGTTCACGAGGATTCGCCTGAAATCTAGCACAGTAACAAACAGAAAACATTATATCAGGCCGGCTAGTAGTAAGGTACATTAGAGAACCAATCATCTGGCGATATAACGTAATATCGATTGCCAGTTTTTCCAAGGATGGTGTGAGCTTGGTGCCGAATGCCATTGGAACTTTAACCTTTGAGTCTCCCATCATGCCAAATTTAGCAAGAAGAGTCTTGGTGTAAGCTTCCTGGTTGATAAAGATGCCTTCGGGTCCCTGTCTAATATTTAAACCAAGGAAAACGTTAATTGGACCCATTGAGCTCATTTCAAATTTAGTCTCCATCAGCTTTCTGAATTTAGCTGTTAAGCTAGGATTCGTTGAGCCAAAGATGATATCATCGACATAGATTTGAACAATCATAAGGTGGTTACCTTCCTTCTTACGAAAGAAGGTTCGGTCAACCGAACCTTATTTGAATTTTGACATCTTTAAAAACTTAGTTAGCGTTTCATACCATGCCCTAGGTACTTGTTTCAGACCGTAAACCGCCTTGTCTAGAATATAACAGTGATTGGGGTACTTTTCATTAACAAATCCAGGAGGTTGCTCCACGTAAACTGTTTCTTCAAGTTCTCCATTAAGAAAGGCGCATTTCACGTCCATTTGGTAGACCTCGAAGTTCTTGTGTGCAGCAAAGGCTAGAAATATTCGAACAGATTCCAGCCTCGCTACCAAAGCAAAAGTTTCCTCATAGTCAATTCCTTCCTCCTGGCAATATCCTTTCACCACGAGACGAGCTTTGTTTCGAATCACATTGCCTTCCTTGTCCATTTTACTTCTGAATAACCATTTGAGACCAACAACTGAGGCGTCTTTAGGAGTTGGAATGAGGCGCCAAACCTTATTTCTTTCAAACTCGTTGAGTTCGTCCTGCATAGCTTGAACCCAGTCATAGTGATCAAGAGCAGTATTAACTGTCTTTGGTTCAACTTTTGAGACGAAAGAATTGTACATACAGAACTCTACTTTGGAGAATAGAGAAGTTTGATTTGCCTTCAGTTGAGATCGGGTCAGAACCTTTTCAGAGACATTACCCACTACCTGAGATACAGGATGATCTCTGGTCCACTAAACAAGAGGAGGGTAATTTGGATCATAGGATGGATCCAATTTAGCATTTACCATTTCTTCTATTTCGGATTGACTATCATCGTCGTAGAACATATCGGCATTCTCCCCCTCGACTGATGAGCTTTCCGGTGTAGTTGGACTTTCTGGTGCTACAGGACTTTCGGGTCGTGTTGAGCTTTCGGGTGCAGTTGAGCTATCGGGTGGAACTGGAATGGAATTCTCCCTCTCGTTTGGCGACATCTTCGACAATTTGCTTCAGATGGTCGACTTTGTTGTCTGTTGCCTTGGCTTCCAAGAGAACAGCTTTCTCTGGTTCATCGAATAGTTATACAAACTGTTCAAACAAATTAGAAATCGAGGCCATGACTTGACCTGTTTGAGTGAAAATCTCTCCAATTGCTTCTTCAGTAGCCTTTAGCTTCTTGATGTAGCTGTCGTCGAAAGTCACATAATACGTTTCTTCGATCTTCCTCGAACGCTTATTTAAAACCCGATACGCTTTTGAAGTGAGTGAGTATCCCAGAAAAATTCCTTCACAGCTTTAACGTCGAACTTGTTACGACGTTCTTTAGAGTTGAAGATGAAGCATCGTGAGCCAAATACATGGAAGAATTTTACGTTCGGCTTCCTGTTGTTGATGATCTCATAAGGAGTAAGAGAAAAACGCTTGTTGAGATAGGACATGTTCTGCGTAAAACATGTAGCAGCAATAGCATCAGCCCAAAAATATAAAGGTAGAGAAGCGAAACTTAGCATTGTTCGGGCCGCCTCACACAAGGAGCGGTTTTGTCTTTCGACAATACCGTTCTGTTGAGGGGTGTAGGGGGCTGAGAAGTTGTGACTGGTTCCTTTTTCTGCCAAAAAGTCTTCAAATTCTTTGTTTTTGAACTCCAGTCCATTTTCGCTCCTGATGTTGCGAACGACTTTTCTTAGTTGCACTTCAACCTGCTTAATAAACATCTTTAGCTTGAGAGTGGCCTCAGAATTGTGGTTCAGAAAGAACACCCATGTAAAACATGAAAAGTCATCAACAATAACATTAATATACTTGCTACCGTCAATGCTTTCGATAGATGATGGACCACATAACTCAATGTGAAGTAACTCAAGTGGTTCAACAACTTTAGTGTTTATAATGGATGGGTGACTTTGACGACTCTGCTTCCCCATTTCACACATAGCACACAAATGTTCTCGATCAAAATTAAGCAATGGGAGACCCCTAACATGACCTCCTGTGATAAGCTTGTTGATGTCTTTGAAGTTAAGGTGTGAGAGCCTTCGGTGCCACAACCAACTTTCATCAGAATGTGCTTTGGATAAAAGACATATAGTTGGGTTTCCTTTGATAGGTTTGAGATTGAGAGGAAACATTTCGCCTTTGCGTTCTGATTTGAGAATTACTCTTTTTGTTCGCTTTTCTATGATTTCTGAACCCTCATCGTCAAATGAAACTTTGAGACCGGTACCTCCTACCAGCTAATATACACTGATGAGATTATGTTGTAGCCCTTCAACGTACGCCACCTTTCTTATTGTGAAGTCTCCATTGGTTATCATCCCATAACCCTTTATCGCTCCATATGAGTTGTTGCCGAATTTGACGTTCCCACCATTCTGAAGAGATCGAAACTCTCTTAGCTCTTCCTTCCTCCCTGTCATGTGACGTGAGCAGCCACTGTCAATATATCATTCTTCATCGAACTGCTCGTCACTTATAACCTGCAAAAATTAAGCAGATTTAGGAACCCAAAGTTTCTTGGGTCCACGTGAGCCTTTCACAGGAACAGGAATACTAAGAGAAACATCAATAAGATATGTTCTTTTTATTAATGTTGTTTCATCTTTTCTTTTAATGGTGAACACTTTGATTTTGTTAGGATTAACAACAGCGGGTTTGGTTTCAGGTTTTGATGTTTGGGCTTTTGACTGCATTCGGTCTTCCTGGACAGAGGAAATCTTCGATTTTCCTTTCAGGTTCGTTGATGATTTAGAATGGGAATTTCTTATGTCTTGCGGTTCGATATTACCCTTTTGTTTTTGGTCATTGGCAGGAGCGAACCTGGACGTTCGGTAGCTTTTGCTTTCGGGACCGAACCTGTCCATTCGGTTGCTGCTTGAACCGAACTTGTCCTTTCGGTTGTTGTTGATCTCTGAACCGAACCTGTCCTTTTGGTTATGTTCCTCATGTGGCCTGAAATCCTTTTTCTCTTGCTTTGAATTCTTATCGTGATATGAGAAATGAGCATTTTGAGATCGCCAAAACTGCTTTCGCTCTGAGAGGTTCTTTTTGTATCTCAGATTCCTCTATTGCTTTTGATATTTCACTTGTTTTGGCTGTTTGTGGATGTTATCCTGTTGCTTCTGCTTCTTATCAGCCGGTTCACTTTTCACAGATGACGTTTCGCTTGTGGAAGTGACTTCTTCTATAGGGACTTCTTTTGTACCACTAGTGCTTGGCACGTCGAAGTTGTCAGGCTTGTTTAGTGGCTCTGGTACATATCTGCCTTTGGTTTTCCAGGACGTCCGCTCTGACAGACCAACAGTTTCATCGGCATTATCTATAGGAGCAGACCAGAAAAATTCATCACAGCCATATGCGTTATCTTCATTCACTATGGCAGTGAGTTCGGCTGTTTGATGTTCGGTTACTCCTGTGACCTTATATACCTGATTTGGTGTTGTTCTCACCTTTTGGTACACAACAGCCTTTTCTTCTAGAATCGGGGACTTATTTTGGGACAAACGTGCAAACTCCACAGAATTTTCAGGAATTAAGATTTTTGTGGTTTTCGGGTTCGCTCTTTACAAACTCAGAACAGTCGACTTCATCCTCTACAAAAATTACACTCATATCATCGTCCTCATTAAGTTCAGACGCGTTTTCAACATCAATTTTATTTTCAGAACTTAAATTGGCATTCAATGAGTCAAATTTTTGTATAGTTTTGGTTCTTAGTTTCAGCTTATCATTTTCATCCAAAAGGTTTTTCAGCATGTCCTTATGGTCTTTGGACTTTATGAAAGATTCTATTTTGTCCAGACCATACATGTAAGTGGGATTTACATCATCAGACGAAATAACACTTTCGCAGTTATAGGCCTCAACATCTATTTCATCCTCCTTAAACTCAAGGAAGGGCAAAATCATGCGATGAATTTTCTGCCCTATTTCACAGTTCAGATGCAGTTGAGTGATGTTAGCATAAAGACGTTTAGCAATTAAACAAAAAACATTTCTTTGTTTTAAAAGTTTTAAATTGTCTCTTTGTAAATAAATGTTTTCGTCCTTAGACTTAATCAGCTCCGACTCCTTCTGCTCTATCCACATCCTCCGCTCCTCACTCTTGGATGACACCCTGCTCCTCACTCCTCACTCTTGGATTTCTGTGGCACTTTGAATGAAACAAAAAGAGATTGTACCTTCTTGATCAATTCATCAAGCTCATTGATCTGCACACTGAGAGGTTTTGCTGTGAAGCATAGGTCCTCTCGCTCCTTGGTGTCCTCTTTTCCGCCATCAGTATTGTATCCCCTCATGTGAGATACATCAGTCACCATCAAACACTTCCCGCTGCTTTCATCACTTCTTGCAACATATGCCTTTCCGTGTGAAGGCTTTCTCACTTCATCATCCTCTGAGTCGGTTGACCATACCTGCACGCCACCGAACTCGTCATCCTCTGCCGAACCTTGTACAATAAGAGCATTCATAGAAGGGTTAGTAGCAGCTTTCTTTCTCTTCATCTCTTCCAGCTTTTTCATCAAGACAGCCTCTTCGTCTTTCTCCTCATCCTTCTCTGCCGTTTTCTTCAGAGCAGAGTCTTTGGCATAATGGTTCTTTCCTCCACAGTAGTAGCAGTTCACACCAGAATCTCCATCAACCTTCACCTCTTTCTTTGGTTCCTCAGTCTTCGGCTCCTCCCTAACCTTTTCAGAACTATAGCTTCCCTGCCAATTTCGGTTCTTATTGGTAGGGAACCTATTCTTGATAAACCTTTTTGGATTAGACACCATCATTGCATAATCTTCATAGGTAAGATCATAGTCTTCTAGGTTCAGATCTTCATCTTCTACCATATTTTTTCTTTTAGATAGGAGGGCCAAGGATCCCAAACTTGAGACCACATTCTTCTCTTGCATGACAATCTTTTCTTGGGATTTCAAAATTCCCACCAGCTTTGCCAGCGAATAAGACTTGAACTGCTCATGAGCTTTGACTGTAGACACAACAGCTCTCCTTTCGGGTCTTAGGCCATTCAAAAAGATGACCTTCTGTTCAATCAGCTTCCTTTCTATATCATGTTTGATCATCTTGCTAAGAAGATGATTGAAGCGATCGAATGTCTGAGTGACAGTTTCATCGAATGTCTGAATGGAATGCTCCAAATCTTCATCTGTGGAATAAAGCTCTCGCAACCTATCCCAGATTTCTTTAGCGGTACTGCAGGAACTCACCAACCTGAATGTATCAGATTGAAGAGCGAATCGGATCAGTCTTAATGCTTTGATATTGCACTGAAACTTTTCCTTTTCGTCTTGAGCAACGTCTTTTACATCTTTTAACAAATCATTGTATTCTTTCTGAGTTTTGATGATCTTTGATGTTCCTGAGTGAGCGAATGGTCCAGACACGATTGCTTCCCAAATAAGATATCCATTATCTTCAGATCCGATGACATAATCTTCAAAATGATGCGCCCATACTTCATAATCTTGGGTGTAAAGAATAGGAATCTTTGTCGTTGATCCAATGTTGTTTGAGATGTTAATAGGATTAGATTGAGACTCGTCCATGCTTGATTGTTTAACCTGTTTGAAAGATCAGACTTGTAATATGTAATATTAGGGCAAAACAAATAAATGTTGAGTTACGTCAATTATGGAATGACGGCTCAATAAATATCAGTTAATGCGGAATCACCCTAATCGTAAACTCTTTCACAGAAAAGATGTGTATGGATTACACAGCCTCCTGCTCTGATACCAATTGATAAGTTATAAAAACTCTTTGATTGATTAGATCTTTGTAACAGGAAAATAAAGAACGTAAAAACAGTGAAATAAAACACAAGTATGGATCAGAATGAGTCGAATGATTAGATTAACTCAATCCTCAGCAGAGCTCGATTAAGAACTTCCACTGTAGAGGATTCTAGGGTTACAAAAACAAGAACGATGAATACGCTTGAAAATACTTGTCTAATACTCCCGTTCTAGGATGCATGCAAGCATATATTTATAATAAACCCTACATAAAACTCACAGATGGACAGGCCCATACCGGAGACAAAACACGGACTAGCTAACGAGCCCAATAGACGCAACACTAAGCTGGACCTAACAAAGTTCTTGATCCAGAATCAAGCGAACCCATGAAGATCATTCTATGGCCTGCTACAAAACAGCAGAAAGAAATTCCTATCCCTCAACACTTCCAGGAGGGATATCTTGATAAAATGGATTTTTGGGCTTTTGATAACGAAACTGCGACTGCTGCTATCAAATTCAAGGATTGAGAACAAGTTCTGAGGTTGATAAGCACCAAAGATCTTCTTCGATTCAGAGAAAGGGATATCCGGACTCTGGGTCATCACCAGATTATTTGCAGAAAAGACGTCATGGAAGCTGCTGCTAAAGAATTCACTGCAATGGTGGCTACAATCATTAATGGAAGGATGTGGATGGGCTCGATGGGAAGATCGGATCTAAAGTTGTATGAGAAGCCAGCCGAGAAGCCAAATGAATGAACATCAAGACTATGTTAGCCTCAAACCAAGGGGGGAGATTGAAAGTCCATAATATTGTGGTTTGAGCTAGGCATTAATTTTGTATAGATCTGATCAGGGTGACAATGTTTGTATGGCAGTGTAGTGATTTGAATTTGATGTATGTGTGCAGCCACACACGTGTGTGCGGTCGCACACAGTGTGTGCGGCCGCACACGCGTGTATGGCTGCAAACTCGTGTGCTGGTGGGGGTACTATTTATAGGTGCTGAGTTGTGTCAGATTGTACTTGTTGCTGAACACTGTAGTGGGTGTACTTTCTCAAGGTGTACTTGACATTTATGATATAGATGTGTGCATGCTTGATGTTATCTTTCTTCTACACTTCATTTTGATTGCTATTAACTTCATTGATTACTGTATTGGATCCATAATTTGGGGACTAACAACCATACAAACCTACCCGTATTTGTCTCAAAAGTGAAAGGTTTTGAGCATTCTAACACTCCTAAGGTGTACATGCATCCCCAGATACCTTGGATCTATGTTTTCTCTATTATACATGCAAACTTTCAATTTTCCAAGGCATCATCCTAACTAGCATGCTATGGAGTACATACACTACAAAAATCTAGTTAGATGACTTACCTTTGTTGTAGCTTTGAAACCTTAAGACTTTAAGAGCATAACCCCCCAAGTGTGATGCCTCAAATGCTTCACACAACACCACCAACAATGGAGGAACTTGAGAGGAGGTCACATGCACTCACAAAATTGGCTAGCACTCTTGTGTATCTCTTAGGTTCCAATTTTGGTAGCCGTGAGTTTCCTTATATAGTGTGACACAACTAGGGTTACACCATGCAAACCCTAATGCGCATGACTTTCCACGTTCCTTATGCTCCATGGGTTTTAACCTCCATGGAGTATCCATGGGTCACCACATGGGTTTATCCCAACATAAAGAACTACGGATCATAAGCTAACTTTATAAGAATGATTGATTTACACAATCAATCCCCATATATTTAATCAGTCTCTTTTGATCACAAAAATAATTCCAAATTAATTCTTGATCAATACTAATTAAATAATATGACTTCATATTAATATATTAGAACTTATAATATATTAAATCATAAATATCCTCTTCTCAAAAGTCCATCCTTACAAATTGTTCTGGTGCCATGCAACCCAAATGGACCATGCTACTATCGGTTCAAGTACATACCAATTATAGTTATGGGCTTAGACACTAATTCCAACAGTCTCTCACTTGGATAAGTCTAATAACTATAACTGCAAGTACGACTTAAAACACCAACTAGTAATCGTAGCTCTTAAAAGCCTATGTCGAACTGAGACACTCCATTTTAGATAAGTGGTCATATAATCCTCTGTTCTCAAGATATCAGCCGGACAAATACATGGAACAACGTCATACTTATTGTCCAGCAGTTTGTTTCTCGATCTCTGGTTTGTTTGACGTTGAACTTAATTGTACACATCAATTTAGTTCTGACCGGGCCCGGTACATAGGTCAAAACAAAATCATCAAGGGGCCCAAGATATCGCTTTTAATCCTCCAAGGACTAAAAGGAACAGATAAACTTCGACTCATATGCTTGTACTAACTACTCATCAAATTGTACACAACAGCACGTTTTATGGCATCAAGTTACTGAAACGGTTTCGTACTATCAATGCACAACCAAATCATAGTCAACGACTCATATCTCTTGGTTTGAAGACTTATATGATATTATCGTCTCATGATCACTCGAGATAAATTCAATGAATTGATATAAGTAAGCATGGGTTTAATCCAACACTCAGACCTTATGAGCACTCATGAATGTTGCAGCAAACTTTGCTAATTCTAATACAGTTTAGACAAATCTACAAGCCAAATTCATGACAGTCTTGCTTCAATACCTACTTCCAACGTATGATCGACTGTGGATAGTTTGAATAATATAATTATTCGGAAAGTCAAAAACAGGCAAAGTGAAACAATAGCAAATGATTAACATAAGACAATACCATACTATTAAATAAAAACACCTTTATTTAAGCATCAAATGTCAATTACATTTCAACTATTACAAGTTTAGAAAGCTATCTAATCATTAAAACTAATATCATCCTTCAGCCTAATGTGCCTCGCATGCTGTAAATTCTTAACCCTACTCAGTCCCTACCTGAGAGGATCTACTAGGTTCTCATCCGATGATACACTATTTGTCACGAGGAGTCCTTCTTCTTTTCGATGTCTTATGAAGTGATATTTTATGTCGATGTGTTTGGATCTGCCATGATCCCTTGGTTCCTTGGCTAAGGCAACCGCACTCTCGCTATCACAGAAAATCTCCATAGGCTCCTTTATAGTTGGTACAACTCCAAGGTCTCCGATGAAGTTATTTAGCCATATTGCCTCCTTCACCGCCTCACTTGCTGCTATGTAATCTGATTCGCAAGTTTAATCAGCTATTATCTCCCGCTTGGAACTTTTCCAAGTTATAGCTCCTCCATTCAGAGTAAAGACCCAGCCCGACTGAGAGCAGAAATTGTAAAAACCCGAATTGCCACCTTGTATACCTAGTCAACTCAACCAATGTTAAAACCATATCTATTGTCTTCTTACACTGTTTAAGGGTTCATTTAGGCGTTCTAAGCTTGAATACAACCGGGATTGAGGTTAGGAATGAGTCAACAAGTCGTATAGTGACAAAACCGGGCCATACACCCCTTTTGGAGGAGTGTGCGGCCGTATAAATGGGTGTACGGCTGTACACACCCCTCATGGCCGCACACCCATCCCTCAACCGCACACCCAGGGTGATGGGTCACCCACCCCTATAAATATGAGGAGACCCCTCTCATTCACTCTTTTCTTCCTTTGGCTGCACCCTGCTACTTTCTCTCTTTAGAATCTTCATCAATGAACACTCCATAGGCATCAAAAGCGTAAGTGATTTATCCCTTAGCTCATTATCCTTGAAAGATTTCCTTGATTCTTCATGGTTTAGGCCTTGTTCTTCATCTTTTGAAGGTGTACATTCGCACACCTTCATAAGGTGGCCGTACACACCTTAAAGCCCCTCCAAAGTGAGAATTTGGCCTCTATCTTCTAGTTGGACATGACCCTAACCTTGATTCTCTTGAAAAATCGACACTTTGGGCATGGATGAAGAGTGTACGGATGCACACCCCTTTGTATGGCCGCACACTCCTCTGTATGGCCGCACAGCCCTTGTACGGCCGCACACACCTCCCAGAACCGTAAACACCCACTTTGATGTTCATATTTGGCCTTAAACTTGCAAAACCACTAAGTATGGGACCTAGAACACTCCTTGGATGCTTAAAGAACCTTGGAAACGCCACAAAATCCCCCTCATCATGAGTGTACGGTGGTACACTCACGGACCGTACACCCTTGGCCGCACACACCCTTAGGGTGGCCATACACCTCCTTTACTCAATCACATAAGGTTTTAACACTTAGTTCAAGTGTTTCCGAGTTCTTGGAGTGGTTTCCTATCATGTCTAGTCATAAAATACCCTAATCTGAATCATATATGTGTTATAACATATTAAATAGGGTCCAGTTGTGTTCGAGGCTGTAACATCCGGGTTCCCAGGTATTATATTTTATTCTTTTATTTTTGAATATTGTGCGGAGACTCGGCTAGTTGGTGTCTAAACTCGCCGAGTATGGTCGCGGATTCGTATGCGAGTTCATAGCTGGACTCGGAGAGTTGAAGAGTGGACTCGGCGAGTCCACGCTGTTTAATGAAACCCTAATTTCCAGGGTTTGAGACCTATTTAAAGGGTCTTAGGGCTGTCCTTTGCGGCCACCAACCCCCAGAGAGAAACCCTAAGAGATCTAGAGTGTTTGTGAGGAAGGAGAGGACATACTTGATACTTTTGTGGCTGTTTTTGCAAGAAGGAAGTGACCAAGGCAAGAGGAGGCTGAAGGAGGTGCGATTTCGGTGGTTTTTGAGCTCATAGAGATTGTATTGAGGTATTATTCTCGGACCTTCTTCAGTTTTGGTATTGATTCTTAGTGTTAGGGTTTTCTAACCCTTTTAGAGGTTGTTTAAGTGGAGTATTTGGTCCCTTTTCGAGTTTGCGTTCTGGATCTAGACCCAAAGAGGTCAGAGGCCTTAACCCTTGGAGCTTTATGAGTCATTTTGGGAGCCATGAGCTTGGGATGTCATTTTTGGGGCTAAATCACCATTTTGGACCATTTAGATGTTATATGAGTGTCAAGGTCCGAACTTTACGTGATTATCATGATCGGGAAGGCCAAATCTATGAATGTATGGAACAGATCTGACCTCAGGAGTTGTATGGAGTTTGTGCATGGCATGAACTCACCGAGTCCGAAGAACAGACTCGGCGAGTAGTATGAAGGTTCCCCGTAAATCACTCTGTGATTGGACTTACCGAGTTGGGGAATAACTCGGTGAGTCAGGGAGAGTCAGGGGGAACTGAGTTCAAGATGGAACTCGCCGAGTTGTTCTTCAAACTCGGCGAGTTGAGTCGGGGTGGCCCCGCGATTCATTCCAGGTGGAACTCGTTGAGTCAGGGGAAGTACCCGACGTGCCAAGAGAGGGACTAAGAGAGTCAGTGGACACGTGTAGACTCGCCGAGTCTCCCTAGAGCACTCGACGAGTCGGGTCAAAGTTTGACCGTTGACCTTGTTGACTTTTAGGGTTGAGTACAGTTGTATTTATGAGAGTATTTACTTTATGTGATTAGGCGGAGGCTAGATCACATTTCTACCGAGTCAGATATTTACCGAGACATCGAGGTGAGTCTTCTCACTATACGTTACCTAGAGTGGTATATTGTGTGGACCAGAGGGTCTTATGTGTTATGTATGAGATTATGTGCTATGTGTTATATGTATGTTGTATGATGTTATAGACCGGACTGAAGGGTCCAACGATACAAACCGAGCCGGAGGGCCCAACGAGCTATGACCGGACCAGAGGGTCCAACGAGCTACGGGACTGGAGGGTCCCGCTGAGACACATCGACCGGAAGGTCGTATTATAGCCTCGAGTGGCGTATATGTTGTATGCGGTATTTTGGGGAACTCACTAAGCATTTATGCTTACAGTTGTTGTGTTATGTGTTTCAGGTACTAGTGATGAGCGCGGGAAGGCGCCGACATGATTCGTACACACACGCATTGGAGTTATGTTTGAGATTCTGGGGAAATGTTTTGTGATGATAACATTTGATACAATATGTTTTGACATTATTTTATGAGTGAATGAATGTTTTAAAAATGAAAAATTGTTTTGAAAATTTACGTTGTTACAAGTTGGTATCAGAGCCTTGGTTTGAGGGATTCGGATGCATCTTCGGGCGCATCTGAACTCAAACTGAGGATTTGAGGAAAATTTTGCTAATAAAGTACAATTTTTGAAAAGAGTAAAAGAGTTTTGAGACAAACAGAGCAGAGCCGTATGTACGATCAGCCAGCGCTCGGATGGTGAATCCCCAAAAGTACCCTTACATTATGTGTTATGAGATATGTTATGTTACTTTATGCATGCTAGAGTAGGCTAGGTATACATATTAGGACTAGAGTGGCCTGATTTGTGATGCCTTAGCCTAGGAGATTTCTGCTGCTGAGATGATTTGAGAGCGAGTAGATAGCAGTTAGGAGCTCGTGAGAATAGAGTACTTGTAATCCAAGATCCAAGGAGGAGGACTTTGAGTGAATGCTGATGCGGTGTGGTCAGTAGTATTGGGCCCGTACTACTGAAGACACCGGATCAGTGGGCATTCCAAGTAAGAATCTTTTGGACAACGGATGACAAGTAGGGCTGCGTCATCGAGTATGTGTATGCTCGATCGAGTCTCTGATAATTTTTGTTGTATTTCATAGGCATCATGGTTGGGACTCGACACACACCTGAGAGCAGTGGTGTTAGCGACGAGGAGATCCGTCGATTGATTCATGAGGAGGTGGTTGCTGCAATCTGGGCTGAGATTCCTGAGATGTTTGGGGACATCAAGATCACATTGATTGAGACTTTTGATGAGCGGTACGCAGCGCTGACTGAGGCTGTTGCAGCTGCAGCTACTGCTGTTGTTGCTGCTGCCAGACATCAAGGAGGTGACTCGTTGTTGTTCCGGGAGTTCAGTAACACGAAGCCACCAGCATTCGACGGGACGCAGGACCCGATTGCCGCTATGAGGTGGATCTCTGACATCGAGGGATGTTTCTATACGTGTTCTTGTCTAGAGCACTTGATGGTTCGGTTCGCCTTGAACCAGCTTTGCCTGGGAGCGAAGGATTGGTGGAAGTTCGTGACGGAGAACTTCACTTTGGCTGAGATTTCCGAGGTGACCTGGGAGAGATTCACCGCTATGCTCAGAGAGGAGTATGTTCCCCCGGTGGAGAGGGAACGGTTGATTCAGGAGTTCTTGACCCTCAAGCAGGGTACTGATTCTGTGGCAGTGATTACCAGGAAGTTTCATGATAGGGCGATGTTTTGCCTTGAGCAGGTGTCCTCTGAGCAGGCTCATATGAGTCATTATCTGAGCGTTCTGAGGAGAGATATTCGGGAGTTCGTGGCGAACTCGACTTACCGGAAATTTGCTGAGCTCCAGGAAAATACCCAGAAGAGGGAGATTGAGTTGGAGACTCAGGCCAGGGAGGAGGCCGAGTCAAAGAGGGCAGATCGGCGACCGGCTCAGTCTCAGCCGGCAGCCAAGTGGGCTAGACCCGCTGATTCGAGATCTGGGGGCGCGAAGGGCCACACATATGGGAAGTGCATTAAGAGTCACGAGGGGTCGTGCAGGGCTGGGGTATGCTACAAGTGTGGGAAGGAAGGGCATATCGTAAGGGATTGCCCCAAGGGATTTTTGGTTTGCTTTCATTGCAACCAAACTGGCCATCGGAAGGCCGAGTGCCCTCAGCTGCTTCAGGGATCAGCGCAGGGATCTGCGCCTGCTGCTAGGGCTACCGAGGTTCGGCTGGTGAAGGCCGAGGCCCCAAAGGCTCGTGGGAGAGCATTTCAGTTGACTGGGGAGGAGGTCCGCGCGGCGCCAGATGTTGTGGCTGGTATGTATTCTTTATTCATCTTTTATTTGAGTTGAGATTTATGCTTATATGATGATATGCGTAGGTACTTTTTTTGAGAGTTATGTGCCTGCTTTGGTATTATTGGACTCGGGTGCGAGTCGGTCATTCATTTCCGTAGCATTTAGTCAGCATATTAGTATCCGTCGAGAGGCGTTGGATCGGCCTCTGCGAGTTTCCATACCTGATGAGCGAGCAGTGTATGCTCCGGATGTGATTCGAGGATGTGTCCTTGAGATCTTCGGTGTGGAGTTCCCGATAGATCTGGTTCCGATCGCGATAGGGGACGTGTGTGTTATAGTGGGTATGGATTGGTTGAGCCGATATGGAGTTGTGATAGACTGCGAGCGTCAATTGGTGATGATTCGAGACCTTAGTGGGGGAGTTCTTATGGTGTACGGCGAGGGTACACGTTCGGGTTCAACATTTTGCTCGGCCGCCCGAGCGAGACAGAGTCTACAGCAGGGCTGTAAGGGATTTTTGGCATATGTGTTGGATGCGAGGGTTGATTCAGAGAGATCGAAGTCAGTTGATGAGGTCCCGATAGTGCGTGAGTTTCCAGATGTGTTTCCAAAGGAGTTGTCAGGTGTGCCTCCGGAGAGGCAGGTAGAGTTTGGTATTGATTTGGTCCCGGGAGTTGTGCCTATCGCCAAGGCGCCTTATCGCCTTGCGCCTCCGGAGATGCAGGAGTTATCCTCGCAGCTCCAGGAGCTGCTGGGGAAGGGGTTTATCAGGCCGAGCAGTTCGAGCAGTTCGCCATGGGGGCGCCTATTCTTTTTGTCAAGAAGAAGGATGGTTCGCACCGGATGTGCGTTGATTATCGTGAGTTGAACAAGCTAACGGTCAAGAACCGTTACCCATTGCCGAGGATCGATGATTTGTTCGATCAGCTGCAAGGAGCGTCTTGGTTCTCTAAGATCGATTTGAGGTCTGGGTATCATCAGGTGAGGGTGTGGGAGAAGGACGTCCAGAAGACAGCATTTCGGACTCGTTATGGGCATTACGAGTTCGTGGTGATGCCTTTCGGACTCACCAACGCACCGGCGGTGTTCATGTATCTCATGAACAGGGTGTGCAGACCGATGTTGGATCACTCAGTGATCATGTTCATCGACGACATATTGGTGTATTCGAGATCCAGAGAGCAACATGAGGAGCATTTGAGGGAAATCCTCGGAGTCTTGAGATCGGAGAGGATTTATGCCAAGTTCTCCAAATGTGAGTTCTGGCTACGAGAGGTTCAGTTTTTGGGGCATCTCGTTAACCAGAATGGGATATTGGTCGATCCGGCCAAGATTGAGGCAATCATGAGGTGGGAGATGCCGAGATCACCCACCGAGATCAGGAGTTTTCTGGGTTTGGCCGGCTATTATCGGAGATTTATTAAGGATTTCTCCAAGATCGTCGTGCCACTCACCAAGTTGACCCGGAAGGGTGTTGCGTTTTCTTTGGGTCCGGAGCAGGAGACTTCATTTGAGACACTTCGCTAGAAGTTATGTGAAGCCCCAGTGTTAGCCCTTCCGGAAGGGATGGAGGATTTTGTGGTATACTGTGATGCATCGATATCCGGATTGGGAGCGGTGCTTATGCAGAGGGGGCATGTGATAGCATATGCAGCGACGCATCTTAAGCCTCATGAGTCGAGATACCCCACTCATGATTTGGAGCTGGGAGCGGTAGTGTTCACTCTAAAGATCTGGAGACATTATCTATATGGGGTTAGGTGTACGGTATACACGGACCACAAGAGCTAGAAGTATTTGATGGATCAGCCCAACCTGAATATGCGCCAGAGGAGGTGGTTGGACGTGGTCAAGGATTATGATTGTCAGATCCTATACCACCCGGGCAAGGCTAATGTTGTAGCCGATGCACTGAGCCGTAGGGCGGAGGGCGCCCCAATGCGAGATGTTTGTTTGAGATTGACAGTGATGACCCCGGTGTTGGATGCTATTTGTGGGGCCCGGGCTGAGGCTGTGAAGCCAGAAGAGAGAGCGAGTTGTCGGGCTGGTATCGAAATTAGTTACCGATAGTCGGGGGCTTATGACATTTTAGGGTCGGATTTGGTTACCGTCCGTGGGCGGCACGCGTACCATTTTAATGGAGGAGGCTCATCGATCGAAATTCTCGATCCACCCCAGGGCCTCTAAGATGTATTTGGACTTGAAAAAGGAATATCGGTGGCCCTGTATGAAGACGGATGTCGCATGGTTTGTCGAGAGATGCTTGACCTGTCGCAGGGTGAAGGCCGAGCACCATCATCCACATGGTAAGCTGCAGCCATTAGAGATTCCCGAGTGGAAATGGAAACAGATTACCATGGACTTCATCACCAAATTGTCGGGGACCGCGAGGGGGGTTGATGTAATTTGGGTGATTCTGGACAGATTGACGAAGAGTGCTCACTTTTTGGCCATCAGTGAGAACTCTTCCGCGGAGAGGTTGGCAGAGATGTATGTGAGAGAGGTGTATTGCGGCACAGAGTGCCGATCTCGATTGTCTCAGATCGAGATGTATGTTTCATGAGGAATTGGGTACGAAACTGCATGTTAGTACAGACTGACGGGCAGAGTGAGCGGACGATTCAGACGCTCAAGGACATGCTCCGAGCATGTGTGTTGGATATCGGCGGGAGTTGGGACACGTATTTGCCCTTGGCGGAGTTTTCTTACAACAAAAGCCATCATTCGAGCATTGGCATGCCGCCCTTTGAGCTGTTGTATGGGAGGAGGTGTCGGACCCTATTTGCTGGGGAGAGGTAGGGCAGCGTGTGATGGGTAGTACCGAGATTGTGCTTCAGACGACAGAGCAGATCCAGCAGGTCAGACAGAGGTTGTTAACCGCTTAGAGTCGTCAGAAGAGTTATGCGGACAGACACCAGTCCGAGCTCGAGTTTCAGGTCGGCGACTTCGTGCTCCTGAAGGTCTCTCCTTGGAAAGGAGTGATCCGATTCAGGAAGAGGGGCAAGTTGGGGCCCCGATATATTGGTCCTTTCAGGGTAAACCCTGAAGGTAGGCAGGGTAGCCTATTGTTTGGAGTTGCCAACAGAGTTGGGTCAAATTCATGACACTTTCCATGTGTCGCAGCTACGAAAGTGTATAGCCGACGAGTCGGCAGTGGTGCCATTAGAAGATATTCAGGTGGATGCGAGCCTGAATTATGTTGAGAGACCAGTGGCGATCAGGGATCGGAAGATCAAGGTTTTGAGGAACAGGGAGGTGCCTCTGGTGTAGGTCCAGTGGCAGCATCGGAAAGGGTCAGAGTTGACTTGGGAACCGGAGCGCGAGATGCGGGAGTAGCATCTAGAGTTGTTTGCGGAGTGAGACTTCGAGGGTGAAGTCTGATTCTAGTGGGGGAGAATTGTAACATCCAGGTTCCTAGGTATTATATTTTGTTCTTTTATTTTTGAATATTATGGGGAGACTCGGCGAGTTGGTGTCTAAACTCGCCGAGTATGGTCGCGGATTCTAATGCGAGTTCACAGCTGGACTCGGCGAGTTCACGAGTGGACTCAGCGAGTCCACACTGTTTAATGAAACCCTAATTTCCAGGGTTTGAGACATATTTAAAAGGTCTTAGGGTCGTCATTTGCGGCCACCAACCCCAGAGAGAAACCCTAAGAGATCTAGAGTGTTTGTGAGGAAGGAGAGGCCATTCTTGATCCTTTTGTGGGTGTTTTTGCAAGAAGGAAGCGACCAAGGCAAGAGGAGGATGAAGGAGGTGCGATTTTGGTGGTTTTTGAGCTCATAGAGATTGTATTGAGGTATTATTCTCAGACCTTCTTTAGTTTTGGTGTTGATTCTTAATGTTAGGGTTTTCTTACCCTTTTAGAGGTTGATTAAGTGGAGCATTTGGTCCCTTTTCGAGTTTGTGTTCTGGATCTGGACCCAAGGAGGTCCATAGGCCTTAACCCTTGGAGCTTTATGAGTCATTTTGGGAGCCATGAGCTTGGGATGTCATTTTTGGGACTAAATCACCATTTTTGACCATTTAGATGTTATATGAGTGTCAAGGTCCGAACTTTACGTGATTATCATGCTTGGGAAGGCCAGATCTATGAATGTATGGAATAGATCTGACCTCAGGAATTGTATGGAGTTTGTGCATGGCATGAACTCGCCGAGTCCGAAGAACAGACTCGGCGAGTAGTATGAAGGTTCCCCGTAAATCACTCAGTGAGTGGACTTAACGAGTTGGGGAATAACTCGGTGAGTCAGGGAGAGTCAGGGGGGACTGAGTTCAAGATGCAACTCGTCGAGTTGTTCTTCAGACTCGGCGAGTTGAGTCGGGGTGGCCCCACGATTCATTCCAGGTGGAACTCGTTGAGTCAGGGGAAGTACCCGACGTGCCAAGAGAGGGACTAAGAGAGTCAGTGGACACGTGTAGACTCGCCGAGTCTCCCTAGAGCACTCGACGAGTCGGGTCAAAGTTTGACCGTTGACCTTGTTGACTTTTAGGGTTGAGTACAGTTGTATTTATGAGAGTATTTACTTTATGTGATTAGGCGGAGGCTAGATCACATTTCTACCGAGTCAGATATTTACCGAGACATCGAGGTGAGTCTTCTCACTATACGTTACCTAGAGTGGTATATTGTGTGGACTAGAGGGTCTTATGTGTTATGTATGAGATTATGTGCTATGTGTTATATGTATGTTGTACGATGTTATAGACGGGACCGAAGGGTCCAACGATACAGACTAGGCCGGAGGGCCCAACGAGCTATGACCGGACCAGAGGGTCCAACGAGCTACGGGACTGGAGGGTCCCGCTGAGACACATCGACCGGAAGGTCGTATTATAGCCTCGAGTGGTGTATATGTTGTATGTGGTATTTTGGGGAACTCACTAAGCATTTATGCTTACAGTTTTTGTGTTATGTGTTTCAGGTACTAGTGATGAGCGCGGTAAGGCGCCGGCATGATTCGTACACACACGCATTGGAGTTATGTTTGAGATTCTGGGGAAATGTTTTGTGATGATAACATTTGATACAATATGTTTTGACATTATTTTATGAGTGAATGAATGTTTTAAAAATGAAAAATTGTGTTGAAAATTTACGTTGTTTTAGAGGCGTCAGTAGACACTCAGCATCCTTACCGGTCTTCAATTCAAATCCTACGTCAAAGCGGTGAGTTCATACCCCTATGCGTTTATGGTTTTAAATGTTTTCAGGGGAATACAAGCAACAGTACAAGGAAACTTGTGCTCAAAGTACATTATTTGTATAAGATAATTATATGTTCAGTATGCTTTAAACACGGAAAGCAGTTTTACCAAACGATTTAGAAATCAACTCGTAGATACAGTTTTCAAAACTAAAGCAATGAACTTGTGAATCGTATAGTAAAATGTGTTATTTTATTAAGGATTCATGCAAACCATAAACAGGATTTTCAGTATTATTACTTGTAAATTTGTTAGTCTAAGTCAGAGACACGTCCTTGGTAACACTCCCACAGAATTCAAGAGTGTAGGACTAGCACTTGTACCCAAAATCTCTTGTAGGGAGAGCGTAAATGTCGTGTATAGATCTATACGGGACTGACTATCCCGCACCTTGCTGCTAGCTATAGCTGGACCGATAGATCTAGGGGTGACAAAGTCATAAAAAGATATTGGCCTCGTTACGTGCCATATCAAGTCTAAGTACGGTTATGACACTCGCAACCTAGATAGCAGTAATTTAATTTTTTAATAATGAAAAAAGAGTACTAACCTCAAAGTAATAACCGATTTGATTACTAGAGGGTACTAATAATAACTTTAGGATTTAGTTAGCTACGTATTTATTAGTTTTATTTATGTAATAAGGCTAATATACCTCACAGGAAGTAAACAGGATTTTTCAAGAAAACTACGTCTAACCATATAAGTATGGTAGATACTTGTACACCTCAGACTAGAACAGATAACCAACCATCAACTTTTAAGGAAATATAGGATTTTCCTAGGATAAATCAATCTTATATAAACAAATTCTTTAACAAATAACTAACGGATATTCAAACACCTTTCATAAGAAAATATAGGATTTTCTTAAGGAACACTTTTCAAAAGTATCAAAGAAACATTTTCCACCAAAATTAAATGTTTATGAACTCACCAGCTTTATGAGGATATTCTTTCAAAATCTACTTGTATTGTCAGGACTCTACTAGACAGGTACACCCAAAGTTTCGAGAAGACTGCTTAGCAGCGGACTGCGAATTCTGTTGTCTTTTGTATTTCCTTGATATTAGAATATGTAATGTTTAAAACACTTATGTAAAACTTATACCTATTAATGAAATGGTTGGTTGTACTTTGATTACTATAATTCATGTGTTGTGATACTAACATGACGTCATACGCGCCCGAACGTTTCCGCCATTTCAGTTTGGGGGTGTGACAGATTGGTATCAGAGCATTGTTGATAGTGAACTCAGTATATCAATCATAAAAGATATACAACTATAAACACATTGGGATAAAAACACTCTGGCCAGGAATTATACTTTAGAAATATATATCATTATGTTATAAAAGTATAAATATATATTCATAATATGTATATACTAGAACAAGAATCGTAAGAAGTACATAATAAAAGTATTTGGAGGTTGGACACTACGGTTAAACCTGGGCAGTTATGTAATCATTTCTAGGATCAATATAGCATGATCATCTATATTTATTCGAGACATGACCTACATGTGCTTGGGAGTGATTGTAGTGTTTCAACAAGTCTAAAACTTACCTAGGTACCCGAAAAATTTCTAGAACCAAACATAAAGGTTTAAAATACTATAGGAGTATTTTAGCTACTATAAGATAACAACGGACTACTGAGCATACAATTACAATACTGTAGAAGTAGTACTAGACTAAACGTCTGTTAACTATCTCTTTACCCCCATTCTCGTGTAGATATCATGGTGGGAATCCATCTCCCTGATGACCCATACTTTCCCAACCAAGGAAATGGTAGATGGCTCGATGATGAGCTAGAAGAACTTGCAATCCCCTTAGAAGATCATGTTGGATAAGGTGTCTAACTCCATAACTATTTCTGGTATGTACTTGACCAGACCCGGCATGGTCCATTTGGGTTGCATGGCACCATGCAATTGGATAGACTAAATGAGAGAAATAACACTTGTGGTTATTAATATATTATAATTTCTAATATATTAATAATATTATTTAATTAGTTTGATCAAGAATTAATTTTAGAATTAATTAAGTGATCAAAAGATAACTAATTAAATATATGGGTTGATTATGTAAATCATCCATAAATTATATAGTGGGCTAAGAGGCTCCATGGATAATCAAGTTGGGTTAAACCCATTGGGTGCTCCATGGAGGCTCCATGGGAGTTACAAACCCATGGGTCATGGAAATGAAGAGTCATGACACATTAGGGTTTACATGGTGTAACCCTAGAAGTGTCAACACTATATAAAGCTCATGTGTTCTCCCAAAATCGGCACTACTAGTGAAACAAGAGGGCTTGGCCGATTTTAGTGTGTTATACTTTATCTCCAAGTTTACTCCATAGTATTTGGTGTTGTGTGAAGCATTTGAGGCATCACACTTGGGGTGCTAGGCTCACAAGGTTTCAAGGAGCATTAACAACATCAAGGTATGTAGTTCTATCTATTATTTAAGTTAAAATTGTTCCCCATGTATGCTAGATAGGATCATAGCCTTGGAAATCAACTTTGCATGATAATTAGACAAACATAGATCCAAGGTTATTAGGGTTGCATGTACACTTAGGAAGTGTTAGAATGCTCAAAACCCATCAGTGGTATCAGAGCCTAGGCTTGTTTGTTTGTTATTTGTGCTAAAAAGGTTAAAAAAGTCAAAAAAAAACTTGTTGTCTGCCTGATGAACTCGCCGAGTCCATGGGGGGGGGACTCGCCGAGTTCATGTGTATCTTCAACCTACTCGTCGAGTAGGTTCATGCACTCTGCGTGTAGGAGCAACAAAGTGCAGATTTTCGACCTTTGTTGCTGGAAATGGACTAGAAACATTACCCTAAACTGTTTTGGTGTTATTAAACTTGTTTTAGATGGTGTAATGTTTGTTCTAATCCATTTACAATGGCAAATATCAATTTTTCATGATTATATGTGTTCATATTGTCTTGAAACTTTGATATGAATATTCATGTTCTTGATCTTATGAATTTAGATGATCATAGGAATTACTTGTAACCTACTTGGTAGTTTAATACTTGATCATAATGTGTTTTAATGGAGTCCATAACTTGTCCTCAAGTTATGGAAAACCAAGAGTCACACTTGAATTAAAACCATTAAAAGAACACAAGAGTTATAAAAATGAAGAGTCTTCATTTTTATTACTCAATTTAACTCATAAGTTACAAGAAATGAATAGTTTTGAAAGTTTACAAAACTTGCCCTCAAGTTTTGGAACAAGTAAAGTCTTGATTAAAACTTTACTTCCAACCCTTAGATTTTTAAAAGTTAAAATTCTACCCTTATACTTATAATATTATAAAGTTATTAATTATATATATATATATATATATATATATATATATATACATATATATATATATATATATATATATATATGTATAAGATCAAAGTTGTCTTACCGCTAGTACGCCTCATTCACGAAGCCAGTCTATAAGGTGGGTATAAGGTTGTTGCCTACAAAATGGCAACTTAATGGGTGTCCACTCTCACCCACCGCTTGCTTGACCGGTGGAGGGTCGTTAGCCGAACGGGTAAGACAAGGACTTATAAATTCTCATTAAAAGTATAATGATTATTATAAAGTAACTAAATGTTTTATAAATTCCCAATCTTAGTTAATTTAGGAAAAATGTGAATAAGGTGCTAATCCATGAAATTACACTTTGCACCTTGTCTAAGTCGTTGGTGGAGCGTGTGTGGTTTACCGGCACACTAACTTGGACCTAACAAGGAAGGCAAAGGGTGACTTAAGGTTTTTCATGAGGCCGGAAGGAGCGTGTGTGGTTTACCGGCACAACGATTAAGTGAAAAACAGTAAGGGTACCAAGTAATTTGCATGGTTACTTCACACCTTGTTTTGTGATCCTCGGTATCCCAATCACAAAACATGAAGGGCACACTCGAGATTGAAACATGCCATTGAAAAGTTCAATGAATCTCAAAGAATCTAGGAATTTCTAAAAGCCAAATAAAACCTAATAATTTGTATTTCGTTTTCATGGTGGAAATTGGTGAATCGTCATTCATCTACCTTTCAAATATGTTATAACTTGGATTACAGCATCCCTCTTCTAGGTTATAATATATTGTGATTGGATCCTAGCCTTAATATTACATTTGGGTGTTTTATTAAGGACTATCTCTATATCTAAACTAAACTTATCTTTCTTCTTCAGATGTCTTCCAATAATTCTACTCCTGGCTCAAACCCTACTGGCTCCTTCTCTCTCGTGAACCTTTGTGGGAGAGTCATCTTTGATGGATCCAAGAAACATCAGGATGGTCACTCGTTATGAGAACAAGGAATATGTTCTTGAAAAGGAGCTCAAGGTGCCGGAGCCAACAGCTACTCCTAAGGAGCTTGTTGAATATGAGGTTCATGAAAGAGATGCTACCAAAGTGGCATGCATCATGATGGCCACCATGACAGCCGAGCTCCAAAAGTCCTATGAGGACTACTATCCTTTTGAGATGCACCAGGATTTGATGGACCGCTACCATCAGAGTGCTCGTCAAGAGCGATATGAAATCATCTCCTCTATGATCACAACCCGAATGAAAGATGGTGAACCCATCACAAACCACATGCAGAAAATGCAAAGGTATGTGGATCGTTTGATGAAGTTGAATGTGAACTTCCGTGAGGAGTTAGCAATAGATATTATTTTGCACTCCTTACCTTCATGTTATGATCAATTCCGCATGACATACCACATGAATAAGGAGGAAGTTACACTTAGCAAACCTCAGGGACTCCTTAAGACCGCAGAATCAGGTCTTAAAGGTAAGTCGGTTGTGACCACTCCTGCTACTACTCCAAACTCAGCACCTGTCCTGGCAATCGGGAAAGGTAGAGGGAAGAAGAGAAAGAACCCTTCGAAGGGTACCAAGGGTAAGACTCTTGATGGCTCCTCTTCTAGCGGAACCAAGAAAGGTTTCGTTACACCTTCTTCTGATCCCAAAGAGGCTGAATGCTTCTACTGCCACGAAAAGGCGCACTTGAAGTGTAACTGTCCAAAGTACCAGCAAGATTTAAAGGATGGGAAAGTTAAACCCAACCATGCAGGTATTTACACTATCTCATCTAATAATTCACTCTATTCTAACTCTTGGGTCTTTGATACCGGTTGCAATATGCATATTTGTTCTGAAATGCAGGGACTAAGAAGAAGTGAGAATGTGGAGCATGGAAAGATAAACTTGATCATGGCAAATAGGAAAGTTTCACCTGTCACCAAGATTGGAGTTTATACTTTGTTGCTAAGTAGTGGGTTTACTTTAGATTTGAATAAATGTTGTTATTCGCCAGAAATGGCAAGAAATGTTATTTCCTTTCATGCTTTGTATAAACAAGGTTTTACCTTTTCTTTTGACAATGAAACTGGTGGAATAAATGCTTTCTATAATAATGTGTTTTATTTTAAAGCATTACCTTGTGATGGTGTGTATGAAGCAGTGTCTGTTGTAGATAACTTAGGAAATAATGTAATGTGTATTGATTCTTCCAATAACTTGGATAAAGCATCATTATGGCATGGTCGTCTTGGGCATATAAGCAAGAAACGCATAGGCCAACTCCAAAAAGATGGAGTCTTGGAGTCATTTGACCTAAAGTCAGATGATAGTTGCGAATCATGCTTACTTGGAAAAATGACAAAGTCACCCTTCACTGGTTCGTGTGAGAGGGGTGAAGGTTTGTTGGATCTTGTACACACGGATGTGTGTGGACCCTTCAAACATGCCACAAGGGATGTTAATCGTTATTACGTGACTTTTACGGATGATTATAATAGATATGGATATGTCTACTTAATCAAGCATAAGTCAGAGACTTTCGAAAAGTTTAAGGAATTTAAACAGGAAGTTGAGAATCAATTGGGCAGGAACATTAAGATGCTCTGATCCGATCGAGGTGGTGAGTATCTTAGTACTGAGTTCCTCGATTATCTAAGGGAATGTGGGACTGTCTCACAGTTGACACCTCCCAGGACACCACAGTTGAATGGTGTAGCTAAGAGGCGCAATCGAACCTTGTTGGACATGGTTCGTTCCTTGATGAGTCGAGCTACGCTACCAATCTCATTTTGGGGGTATGCCTTAGAGACTGCCACCCATATCCTTAATCTGGTCCCTACAAAGAAGATTGCCAAAACACCTCACGATATGTGGACTGGAAAAGTTCCTAGTCTAGCCCACATCAAGGTTTTAGGTTGCGAGGCTTTCATGAGACGCGAGACTCATGATCAGCTCGAACCTCGAAGCGAGAAGTGTATTTTCATCGGCTACCCACAAAAATCCTTTGGTTATCTCTTCTACAGACCTAGTGAGAATGTTGTCTTTGTAGCAAGGAGGACTGTCTTTCGAGAGAGAGAGTTCATAAGCCAAGGAGACAGTGGGAGGCTAATTGACCTTGAAGAACTTCAAGAGTCAAGTGGTGAAGGAACCTCAAACCCTAGCAGTCAACTTGAGGAGGAACCTCCTGTTGATCCAGTTATACCTCCAGTTGTACCTCTGAGGCATTCCACAAGGGTTAGGAATGTACCTGTGCATTACTATGGTTTCCATATTACTGCGGAAGGTGAGACACTTATTAGTGATGAGACACTAGTAGGTCTGGATGAACCTAATAGCTATGCGGAAGCCATGGCAGGCCCTGAGTCTGCTAAATGGAAAGAGGCAATGGATAGCGAGATACAATCCATGTATGACAATCAAGTTTGGAACTTGGTTGAGAATATACCAGGTCGTAAGACAGTTGGGTGCAAATGGATCTTCAAGAAGAAGACTGACATGGATGGTAATGTACACACTTATAAGGTTCGACTGGTAGCAAAGGGCTTCTCTCAAACTCCTGGAGTGGATTATGATGAGACCTTTTCTCTGGTAGCCAAGATTAAGTCTATTAGGGTATTGTTAGCCATAGATGCATTTCATGACTATGAAATATGGCAAATGGATGTCAAAACTGCTTTCCTTAATGGAAAGTTGGCTGAGGATGTTTACATGAATCAGCCAGAGGGTTTTGTCAGCAATGAGTACCCTAATAGAGTGTGTAAGCTTGAGAAATCCATCTATGGATTAAAGTAAGCACCTCGCAGATGGAATCTTTGCTTTGATGAGAAAGTCAAGGAATTTGGCTTTTCTAGGAGTGAAGATGAATCTTGTGTATATGTTAAAGCTAGTGGGAGTATAGTTAGTTTTTTGGTACTGTATGTGAATGACATACTACTCATAGGAAATGACATCCCAACTCTGTAGGAAGTTAAGTCCTAGCTTGGGAAGTGTTTCTCTATGAAGGACCTAGGAGAAGCTGCCTATATTCTAGGGATAAGGATTTTGAGAAACCGGAGTAAAAGACTAATTGGACTTAGTCAGAGTACATACTTGGATAAGGTGCTGAAGAGATTCAGCATGCAAGATTCCAAGAAAGGAGAGTTACCCATCCAGAGTAACACTAGACTGAGTAAGACTCAGAGCCTGAGTACTGAGGATGAGATAGCAGAAATGAGTCGGATACCTTATGCTTCGGCAGTAGGCTCGATCATGTATGCTATGACCTGTAGTCGTCCTGATGTAGCCTTTGATTTAAGCATGGTTAGCAGGTATCAGGGGAATCCTGGTAAGGCTCACTGGACAGCGGTAAAGAATATCCTCAAGTACCTACGGAGGACTAAGGACTGGGTCCTTACCCTCGGTGGGAGTGATGACTTGAGAGTTGTAGGGTATAGTGATGCTAGCTTCCAGACTAATAAGGATAATTTCCGCTCTCAGTTAGGCTGGGTCTTTACCTTAAATGGAGGAGCAATCTCTTGGAAAAGTTCCAAGCAGGAGACGGTGGCTGATTCAACTTGCGAATCATAGTATATAGCGGCAAGCGAGGCGGCAAGCAAGGCGGCAAAAGAGGCTATGTGGCTAAAGAACTTCATTGGAGACCTTGGAGCTGTACCAACTATATCGGAGCCTACAGAGATTTTCTGTGATAGTGAAAGTGCAGTTGCCTTAGCAAAGGAACCAACGGATAATGGGAGATCCAAACACATTGACAGAAAATATCATTTCATCAGACATCGTATTGAAGAAGGACTCCTCGTGGCAAAGAGGGTATCATCGGATGAGAACCCGGAAGATCCCCTCATGAAGGGACTGGGTAGGGTTAAGCATCTCCAGCATGCTAGGAGCATAGGGCTGAAGGATGATATCTGTTTTAGTAGTTAGATAATTTTGAAATTTGTAAAATGTAATTGACATTTGATGATGAATAAAAGTTGTGTTTATTTATAAGTAAAGTGTTACTATCTTTTGTCAATCATTTACTATATTTCTTTTGCATGTTTTGACTTCCAGAATATTTATGTTGTTTTACATATTATTCAAAATTATCCACAGTCAGTCATATGTTGGAAGTAGATATGAAGTAAGACTGTCATGAGTTGGTTGTAGAGGTCTAAGATGTTGGACATGGCCTCAACACTCATGAGTGCTCATAAGTTATGAGTATTGGATTCAACCCACACTCGCTGGTATCACTTCATGGAATTTATCCCGAGTGATCACGAGACGGTAATATCATATAAGTCTTCAAACCTAGAGATATGACTTGTTAACTATGAGTTAGTTATGCATTGAACGTGCGAAACCGCATTGGTAACTCGATGTTAAAAAACGTGTGTTTGTGTGTAATTTAACAAGTAGTAGAACAAGCATATGAGTCGAAGTTTATCTGTTCCTTCTTGGATTAGAAGCTGATATCTGGGCCCCTCGATGATTTTGTTTTGACCCACGTACCGGGCCTGGTCAGAACTAAGTTGATGTGTTCAATTAAGTTCTTTGTCAAACAAATCAGAAATCGGGAAACAAACTGCTGGGCAATAAGCAAGACTATGTTCCATGTGTTTGTCTGGCTGATATTTAGAACAGAGGATTATATGATCCCTTATCTGAAATGGCGTACCATCATCTTCTCAGTTCTGAGAAACCTTGAAAAGAGCTACGATTATCGATCGGTTCCTGAAGTCATACTTGCAGGTATCGTTATTAGACTTATCCAAGTGGGAGACTATTGGATAAGGTGTCTAAGTCCATAACTATTTATGGTATGTACTTGACCCAACCCAGCATGGTCCATTTGGGTTGCATGGCACCATGCAATTGGATAGACTAAATGAGAGAAATAACACTTGTGGTTATTAATATATTATAAGTTCTAATATATTAATTGTTAGAACAAAGTTCTTTTAGGATCATATGATTCTAAGCAGGATATTAAATAAGAACGTAATAAAGAACACAAGAATGGCACTGAATATGTCGTATGATTAATGTGATAACACCTCAGAAGAGCTCAATAAAGAACTTCAATCTGTAGAGGTGTTTAGGGTTACAAGAATCTACATAATTAATCACCGTTGTTAATATACGCATACATGCATGCATATATATACTATAACCCTAATAGCTAATCTAGATAACAACGAAACTAATCTAGATAGACACGGATGGACAGGCCCAATTCGGATACAAAATATATGTGGCCCAAGACGCAACACAACTGAACTCAACAATCTCCCCCCTTTGCATCCTTGTAGCCGAAACCTCATTCCTTTTTAACAGCAGAACGCTTCTTCACAGTCTTGAACACCTTCGGTATAACTGGTATCATATGATGACAAAAAGTAATATACCAACGAAGCATGTCAGTGAAGTTCTTCTTATCAGCCGCTGATTTCTGCTTGCATCGATGTATGATATTGATGATATGCTCCAAACAGTCCGTTGAAAACAGATGCTTATCAGCCAGAGCAAACAGAAACCTGAGTCCTTCTCCTTTCGTGAACATAACAGTTAGATTTGTTGAATCTATCTGTCCTAATTTCATCATGTTTACATCACCCGGTTTAGGCGTCGGCTTCACAGTCGGCTTCTTATTCATCACCTTTGCTATTTCCTGATCCATAGTTGCAAGCTCATGGATATAGGAGGCCAACATTCTCTTAAGATGATCTAAAATCGGCTCATACTCCCTAGGATCAGAGAGCAGAATCCTGTATAGCAAAATCCAGTCATGAGGATTGAGATTAGGAAGATCTGCTAGAGAGATTATAGACACCGTGTTTGTTGAACCACGGGTGATTTTGAAATTGACATTTACGAATCTCCCAGGAGGTGAAGGTTTCAGTACCTTAACTTTTACAATCTTCTGAGCACTCCAAGTTAAGTACTGCAGTTGACCATACTTCAAGTAAAAATCGATCAATTCCCTGTCAACCTTTGGATGTGGATGTGGAAACTCAACAGTCGGCTCAAAGCAGTGAGCCGACTGGTTCCAGCCAATAAACAGAAGGAAACTGGTTCCAGCCAATAAATAGAAGGAAACTCAATAGCTTGATTGATAAGTGTGTCTCTGTTCCACTCAGGAAACAAAACCTTCTTGCATTGCAAGACATCCTCTTCTTCCTTGGTTCTCTTTTCCTGCTCCTCTGCTTCATTAACCACATTCATCGTTTCATCAAGCTCTCTGTTTCTTTTCTTTCGTATAAGAGCGTCAGCTATAGTTTCTTCAACATCACTCTCACTGTCATCATTAATCCCTTTCTGCTTTGATTGAGAACCAGAACCCGAAGCTAAATTAACCTTCGGTTCTGTTGTGACTTTCGGTTTTTCATCTTCTGTCTTCACAACTGGTTTTGGTCGAACAAAATAACGAGCACTACTCTCTCCCCCTTGTTTTGGACGTACAACCCCCTCCGAAACACCTTTCATTTCACTTAAAATTGCAATGGCAGGAAGGGGTTTGGATTGAAGATGATTCCGAATAGTCAGAGTTAAAATTGGATCATGCGCTTCAAGCAGATTAGTCAGCATGTCTTTCACATCTCCTGCACAACTTTTATAAACAGCCCTTTGAACTTTCAACAAAGAAATTTCTTTCTCTACCTGGGCCAGCTGCACTTTCTGAACATCAATTGTGGCTTGCTTTTTAGCCAAATCCTCCTTCAAGGCACCCTCTATTGCCAGATTAGCAGCCAGAGCATCAAAACGAGAATCCACTGAGTTTAAGAAAGAAGTGGTTTCTATTTTAAGCTCAGAGCGTATAGCCTCAAACTTAGTAGTTTCATCGTGAAGGGACTTAGAAAAGGAGTCCACAGTGGATTGATAGTGAGTTGCATGAGTGTCAGCATGAGACTTTAATGACTCAAGAAAAATCTGAGTTGTATGAACAATCTCAGAAACATCTTTGGTGGCCTGCTTACCGGTGGAGGTAGACTCATTAACTGCCTTCGTAGAATTGTCAATTGCCTGAGTATACTGCTCAATGGCTATCTCCAGAAATGCTTTAAGAACAACACCACCATAGGTGTGACAACCTGATATTTCAACTCTTTGTAACGACCAAAATGGGTCAAGTATTGTAACCACTGCTGAATAATAAAAAGTTACTTTCATAATAAAATGTATAAATAAGTTCTACTTAATTTCCTTCTATGATTAAATGTCTTTGAACCATGATCGTACGTGAAAAGAACGCCCAAATCCGACTTCATATAGCGAAGTTATGATTTTCCAAGTTCGGCTTAGCAACAGACAGCTAAAAACTCGAATCGGAGATCGAGCGACTTTTGGCCGGAATGACCTAAACGAGAATCGAAGGTCTCGACAATGGTATTCCAACGGTAAAAAGTCTGGCAAAAACCGACATCAGATAAAGAAGTTATGAATTTTCTAAGAAATTCCTTAAACACGATGGATTTTTAATAAATAATAACAAAATAATTTCGGAATTTGCCGACGGAGTCTGAACGAAAGTTTTAGAGCGTAGTCTCACCTACGCGAGGATATAAAGACCATCGAAAACGGAGTTCGTATGAAGAAGATATGAATTTTTGAAGTTTATTAAATAAATTAATTATTTATTTAATTCAAAATTCGGATATTATCCGAAGGGGAGTCAGCATCCTCCTCCGAAGTACGCGCTGCGTACTCCTGTACGCCCCGCGTAACCGAGAGGATTGGCCTCTGATCGTCCACGTCGCGCTATCCGAAGAAACCGACCCATCCGACCCGTCCGAAGCCCCGACCCGTCCGACCCGACGTCCCATCTGACCCGGCGTCCCATCCGACCCGCGTACCCAGCAACCTGTCCCATCCGAACCGAGGCAGTCGAGGCTTCGGTCATGCATGACGTACGCGTACGCGCTGCGTACGAGCGTACGCCCCGCGTACCGAGGCAGACTAGCCTTACTATAAATAGGATGCGAGGGTTTCCAAAGAAAGGGTTCATTTCTCTTCTCTCTCTCTCAACTTTGCCTCGTTTTCCGTGTCCGTTCAAACCCGAAGCTCTGGTCTTTTTGGCTCAAGTCCCGAAGGTCGATTTTACTCCCGAGATTCCTGAGAATCCCGAGGAAAATCCGTTTCCCGAGACGAAACTCTGCCCGGTTTTCCATCTCGCTATCTCCAAAACTTTCAAGTGAGTTTCATACCCCTTAATCAACCTTTTTAATTATTCTAAATACTTTTATATGCTTTCAAGGGGGGGATTACAAGTAAAACACACAAGTATTATCGTGTGTTACATAAAGAAACTCTTTTATATACTGTTATATATTCAAATCACATGCGATTTATAAACATTTAAAGGAACTTTTATATATATATAACATATGTCACAATAGCATTTTACCTTTTAAAATAAAATGTTGTTGTAATGCCTGTATAAACTAAACTGTTCTTAGATTTTTCTTGTCTATCCTAGACTCTACACCAAAAATCTATACTTTCATAAACAAGTGATTCCTTTTCTCAATATTTCTAAACAAACAAGACACGCTTTTTGGAAACTATAATAGGTATAGTTTTACGAACAGATTTCTAACTCTTATGTACTAGAAACACATATTTCAAGAAGTTTACTTTCGTATACAAGAACAAACATAACATTTTAACAAGTAGATCTGTTTTTATACCACGAATTTGTGAGACACTAACTTCATGTACGTTCGAGTACACATTTCAAGTCCTGTATTATATACCAGAATCCCTTGGAGGGGGAGCATGGTGTTTGTGTATAGATCTATACGGGCTTGACAACCCGCGCCCTGACTGTTAGCTACAGTCCACCGTTTGGGGTGACAAACGTCATAACATTCCAACGCCTGAAGAACGTTGTGTATAGGCATTCAGAGTCAATAGTATGGTTATAAAACTCACAAGGGGTATTAAAAATGCATTGATTTACAAGGTTTTCAAACTCATTGGTTATTTTACATTTACATACATTTTGGAAACAAACATTGGTCTTGAGTGAAGGCTACTTTTATACTAGTAGAAAATATAGGATTTTCTAACCACAAACAAACAAAGATAAAACATTTTATTTCATTCAAACATTGTCACTTAAATACTTATGAAATTCACCAGCTTAAATGTTGATCTACTCTTTCAAAATTACTTGTATGTCCCAGGAAATCAGTAAATTTCAGGTATTCATTTCGCTTTTGATGAAGGGATGCTGCGGCGCCAGTTTAATCTCGTATTTTGACATCATATTGTAATTGAGTTTTGAACATGTAACTTTTGACAAATGTAAACTTTCAATTATATATATGATGGTTGTATTGCTTTCTTTACTATGTATTCATTTGTTACGCTACCACATGAAGTCATCCGCCCCCGAACGTTTCCGCCGTTCAGGTTTGGGGGTGTGACAGATTGGTATCAGAGCAATGTTTATAGTGAACTAAGTATATCGAACCACATAAGATATACAAACTATAAATGCTTAAGGGACTAATACTCTCTGACAAAACAAATTTTCTTTTTACACTTAAGCAGCATTTCGTTCAACTTAAATTGGTAGTTCATTTAAGTACAAATACATGCATACCACAAACTATTTTCATGTTATACAACTATACAAGTATTTAGACAAGTTGACACTACGATTGAGACTCGATATATGTAATCAGATTTTGGACAAATATAGCATGATCAACTATATTTGCCCAAGATTGGACCAACGTATATCGAGGAATGATCGTAGTAAGCAACAAGTCAAAACTTACCAAACCATTGCAAGAATCAAACACAAAGAACTTAAATACTATAGGAATATTCGTTATCTAAACTAGTTTAACTTACATGTTTTACATGTTCCGACTTTACTCAATTCTTATAACCCTATTTCTCGTACAGTCAAATGGCTGGATTTCACCACCCTGGCGACCCCTACTTTCCCAACCAAGGCAACGGAGGATGGATCGAAGATGATCCCGAAGAGGATGAGGAACCCATAGAAGTGGGTGATGACTCCGGTACCGACTCAGAGCCGGAAGTTATCGATCTACCACCCATTCAGCCTCCCGTCTTCGTAAGGAACTTTCAAGGACCGACTCCCGTCTGGGGAAGTCACCTCCACCATTGGAGCCAACAGCAAAACCTACGCCCTCCCTACGGCATGTGCCGGGACTTCTATGATGTCCGCGGCGGAGGTTCGGCTGATCGAGCACTCCCGGTAATGGTGGGAAAGTTAGCCAATCAGTCCTATCAGTCTGGAGTACAAGCTAGTCGACTCCGAGATATCAACGTGGAAGTGCAGGTTCACACTTCTGACATCCGCAGGCTGGACAAGATGCAAGACAACGCCCAATTCCAAGCTGAAGCGTTTCAAGCGCAAATGATTGCAGCCCTCGCCGAACTAAGGGAACAACAAGCCGCTTTCGATAGGCGTCTAATGGAGTCAAAGCAATCAGATACGGAGTCAAGCTCCAAGCGCAACCTTCGACGCAAGTAGTGCTTGTCAAGGACTCAAATTTTGTTATAGCTTAGGACCTCGGCTAAAAGTCTTTAAATTTCTCGAACTTTGTAATCGGAGACCCTTATGGGGGTCAAATTTTCATGATCGTTGTAACAACTCTTATATTAATATAAGTGGCACTACTACTACTATGTTAAGTATTTCGTTCGAACCTTGAATAGTCTTTGTGAACCCAAATACTTGTTTCATACCTTCAGTCTTACAAATAACTTTCATTCTTCTATTTTAAGACTCATACTATCATCTGTTGTTGAACTATAGCGATATAGTTCATGAGACACATACATTTTCCATTCTATGAAATTCTTATCCTTGTCTTTTCAATCTATAGTTGAAGGATGCCTCCGCGTAGGAATCCAAGGCGAAACAACGGTGAGGAAGCACCTATACCACCACCACCTCCACCACCCCAATTTGATGCTGTAATGTTTCAAGCAGCAGTCACCGCAGCGGTGGCAGCTGCCATGTCACAGATCAATAACTCAAGTGCTAATGGCTCGGGATCTGGCACACACCCATCCAACCATGGCGAGAGTCATGGACCACCTCGAGAATGCACCTATAAGGACTTCACTAATGCCAAGCCCCGGATGTTTTATGGTACTGGTGGTGTGATGGCCCTGAGGCAGTGGATTGAAAGGACGGAGGCAGTCTTTGAAATCTGCTCCTGCCCCGAGCACAGCAAGGTCAAATTTGCAACTTTCACCCTTCTCGATAAAGATTTAACTTGGTGGAATGGCCACGTTAAAGTACTTACCCTAATAGTGGCAAACTCCATAAGCTGGGAGAGCTTGAAGGCCATGATGATGAGAGAATACTGCCCACGGGGAGAAATTCAAAAGCTTGAACACGAGCTATGGACTCTCGGAATGGTGGGTACCGACATCGCTACTTATACCAACAGATTTTGCGAATTGGCAATCCTTTGTCCAGATATGATTGCTCCCGAGAGCAAGAAGATAGAAAGGTACATCTGGGGACTGACGCCCCAAATGCGATCAAGCGTGTTAGCTTCTAAACCTGACACCTTTGAAAGTGCTAAGGAACTGGCACAATCTCTGATCGACTACGGAGGTCATCAGAACTCAACCATTTCTGCACCAGCACCACAGAAAGCAAACAACAACTACAACAACAACAACAACAACAACAACAACTACAACAACAACAACAACAACAACAACAACAATAATGGCAGGAAGAGAGCATGGATTAAAGGGAAGGGTGGGTCTTCCCAAGAATCCGCAAAGAAACAACTGGTGTCAGTAAATGCTGCCATTGTACCTGCTACAGCCCCTATAAATACCTACCCAACAAAGCCTTATATAGGCAACCTCCCAAAATGCACCAAATGCAATTACCACCACCATGGACCTTGTCGAGATATGCAGTGCGCCAACTGCAGCAGGAAAGGGCACACAGCCCGTTTCTGCAAGGAAACCGCAAAGCCGATCACTCAAGTTCCCGGTGCGGGTGTAGGGCAGGCTTGCTACGGTTGTGGCGAGGTGGGCCACTACCAAAGAAACTGTGCTAAGGCAGCAGGCACCGGAGGTGTGAGACGAGTTTTGGCAATAGGCCACGACGAAGCTGTAGCTGACCCAACTATAGTTGCTGGTACGTTCCTTCTCGATTCATACGCATGCATATTATTCGATAGTGGAGCGGAGAGAAGCTTCGTGAGTCAAAACTTTATTCATTTACTTAAACCTAAACCTAGCAAGTTAGAAAATTCATTCACTGTAGAGATGGCCAATGGAAAAACCGAAAACACAAATTGCATATACATGGGTTGTACGTTAACATTAGACGGCCATTCTTTCCCAATCAATCTCATGCCGGTTCAAATTAAAAGTTTCGACGTCATAGTCGGCATGGATTGGTTGAGTCTTCTTCGCGCCGACATCATGTGCTTTGAGAAAGCAGTCCGTCTTAACCTCCCTAACAACGAAACATTGGTTATCTACGGCGACAAATCTAGTGCAAACCTTCGCATCATTTCGTGCATCCAAGCTCGAAAGTGCTTGCGGAAGGATTGTCGAGCATTCCTAGCGCACATCGTCGATACAAGTCAAGAACTGAAGGACATCAAGAGCATCTCGGTAGTACGCGACTTTCCCGATATCTTTCCAGAAGAACTACCAGGATTACCACCGCAACGCCAAGTCGAGTTCAGAATTGACTTAATTCCAGGAGCTACCCCAGTAGCGAAGTCGCCTTATCGTCTTGCACCAGCAGACATGCAGGAACTTTCCAGTCAACTTAATGAACTCCTTCACAAAGGATTCATAAGACCAAGTTTCTCACCTTGGGGAGCACCGGTCTTGTTTGTAAAGAAGAAAGACGGATCGTTCCGTATGTGCATCGACTACAGAGAGCTGAACAAACTTACTGTCAAGAACCGCTATCCTCTACCCCGTATTGACGACCTATTCGATCAACTTCAAGGGGCGAACTACTTCTCCAAAATAGACCTGCGATCCGGATATCACCAATTACGAGTTCTAGAGGGGGACATTCCAAAGACAGCCTTCCGAACTCGTTATGGACACTATGAATTCGTGGTGATGCCGTTCGGATTAACCAATGCACCAGCAGTATTTATGGACCTAATGAATAGGGTGTGCCGCCCTTACTTGGATCAGTTCGTCATCGTCTTTATCGATGATATACTTATCTACTCTCGAAGTGAGGAAGAGCATGGTCAACACCTACGAAAAGTCCTAGAAACACTGCGAACGGAGAAACTCTATGCGAAGTTCTCTAAATGCGAATTTTGGATTCGAAGAGTCGAATTTTTAGGTCACGTTGTTAGCGAGGAAGGTATACACGTGGACCCCTCCAAAATTATGGCTATTGAGAACTGGTCGGCACCAAAGACACCTACAGGAATTCGTCAATTTCTAGGTCTAGCTGGCTACTATCGCAGATTCATAAAGAACTTTTCGAGCATTGCGAAACCTCTTACTTCATTAACCCAGAAAGGTGTGGCCTTTGACTGGGAAGCGAAACAAGAGAAGGCATTCCAGACACTAAAGCAGGCCTTGTGCACCGCACCGATACTATCCCTCCCCGAAGGGATAGAAGACTTCGTAGTGTATTGCGATGCTTCAAATCAAGGACTTGGTTGTGTTCTTATGCAGAGAGGGAAGGTTATCGCTTATGCCTCCCGACAGCTTAAGACACACGAAGTGAACTATACGACACACGATCTCGAATTAGGAGCAGTGGTATTTGCTCTGAAGATCTGGAGGCACTACTTATACGGAACAAAGAGTACTATTTTCACCGATCATAAGAGCCTTCAACACATTTTCGATCAGAAGGAACTCAACATGCGCCAACGACGATGGGTCGAGTTACTGAATGACTACGAATGCGAAATTCGTTATCATCCTGGCAAGGCCAACGTAGTAGCCGACGCCCTCAGTCGAAAGGAATACACTGGTCGGAGGGTCAAATCTCTGACCATAACTATCCATTCCCACTTATCCACACAAATTAAGGAAGCACAAATGGAAGCTTTGCAACCTGAAAATGTGGCGGGTGAATCCCTGCGAGGAATGGAGAAGAATTTAGAAGTCAAGGGTGGCGGAGCCTACTACCTCATGGACCGAATCTGGACCCCAAATCATGGTGGTTTCAGAAACGTAGTCATGACCGAGGCTCACAACTCAAGATATTCCGTTCAGCCGGGTTCAGATAAAATGTATCTGGATCTTAAGAAACTGTACTGGTGGCCTAACATGAAAGCAGAAATTGCTACCTTCGTGAGTAAATGTCTTACTTGCGCTAAGGTTAAGGTCGAGTATCAGAAACCGTCAGGACTACTACAACAACCAGAGATACTGGAATGGAAATGGGAGCGGATTACTATGGACTTCATAACCAAGTTACCCAAGACGACAAGTGGACTCGATACCATATGGGTCATTGTCGACAGATTGACCAAATCCGCACATTTCCTACCCATCAAGGAGACTGACAAAATGGAGAAGCTTACAAGAACTTACTTAAGGGAAGTAGTGCGACTGCATGGTGTTCCGATATCCATTATCTCTGATCGAGATAGTAGATTCACTTCAAGGTTCTGGCAGTCACTACAAAGTTCCCTGGGAACTAGGCTAGACATGAGTACAGCCTACCACCCACAGACAGACGGACAAAGTGAGAGAACAATACAAACTTTAGAAGACATGTTGAGAGCCTGCGTGATTGACTTTGGAAAGGCATGGGATATTCATTTACCCCTTGTCGAATTTTCATACAACAATAGTTATCATACAAGCATAAAGGTTGCTCCGTTTGAGGCCCTCTATGGTCGAAAGTGCAGATCCCCTCTGTGCTGGACTGAAGTTGGCGTTACCCAGTTAGCTAGAGGAAGAGTTCCTGAAAGCACTCTCACAGGTCCGGAGATCATACGTGAAACAACAGAGAAGATCGTTCAGATTCGTGAACGATTGAAAGCCTCAAGAGACCGACAGAAAAGCTACGCTGACCAAAGGAGGAAACCTTTGGAATTCCAGGTAGGAGACCACGTCTTATTAAAGGTCTCACCGTGGAAGGGTTTAATACGATTTGGAAAGCGTGGGAAACTAAATCCAAGATACATAGGGCCTTTCGAGATTCTTGCCAGAATCGGCCCAGTGGCTTACAAGCTTAACCTACCGCGCGAACTTAGTAACATCCATCCAACCTTCCACGTCTCAAACTTGAAAAAGTGTCTGTCCGACGAGACTCTTGTTATTCCACTCGACGAGATCGAGATCAACGAGAGCCTCAACTTTGTGGAAGAACCAGTAGAAATCATGGACCGAGAGGTCAAACAAACAAAACAAAGTCGCATACCCATCGTGAACGTTCGCTGGAACGCCAAGCGGGGACCCGAATTCACATGGGAACGCGAAGATCAGATGAAACAAAAGTACCCTCATCTCTTTCATGTTCACTAGTATCTTTACTACTTTAAATTTCGGGACGAAATTCTCTCTAACGGGGGGATGATGTGACAACCTGATATTTCAACTCTTTGTAACGACCAAAATGGGTCAAGTATTGTAACCACTGCTGAATAATAAAAAGTTACTTTCATAATAAAATGTATAAATAAGTTCTACTTAATTTCCTTCTATGATTAAATGTCTTTGAACCATGATCGTACGTGAAAAGAACGCCCAAATCCGACTTCATATAGCGAAGTTATGATTTTCCAAGTTCGGCTTAGCAACAGACAGCTAAAAACTCGAATCGGAGATCGAGCGACTTTTGGCCGAAATGACCTAAACGAGAATCGAAGGTCTCGACAATGGTATTCCAACGGTAAAAAGTCTGGCAAAAACCGACATCAGATAAAGAAGTTATGAATTTTCTAAGAAATTCCTTAAACACGATGGATTTTTAATAAATAATAATAAAATAATTTCGGAATTTGCCGATGGAGTCTCAACGAAAGTTTTAGAGCGTAGTCTCACCTACGCGAGGATATAAAGACCATCGAAAACGGAGTTCGTATGAAGAAGATATGAATTTTTGAAGTTTATTAAATAAATTAATTATTTATTTAATTCAAAATTCGGATATTATCCGAAGGGGAGTCAGCATCCTCCTCCGAAGTACGCGCTGCGTACTCCTGTACGCCCCGCGTAACCGAGAGGATTGGCCTCTGATCGTCCACGTCACGCTATCCGAAGAAACCGACCCATCCGACCCGTCCGAAGCCCCGACCTGTCCGACCCGACGTCCCATCCGACCCGGCGTCCCATCCGACCCGCGTACCCAGCAACCTGTCCCATCCGAACCGAGGCAGTCGAGGCTTCGGTCATGCATGACGTACGCGTACGCGCTGCGTACGAGCGTACGCCCCGCGTACCGAGGCAGGCTAGCCTTACTATAAATAGGATGCGAGGGTTTCCAAAGAAAGGGTTCATTTCTCTTCTCTCTCTCTCAACTTTGCCTCGTTTTCCGTGTCCGTTCAAACCCGAAGCTCTGGTCTTTTTGGCTCAAGTCCTGAAGGTCGATTTTACTCCCGAGATTCCTGAGAATCCCGAGGAAAATCCGTTTCCCGAGACGAAACTCTGCCCGGTTTTCCATCTCGCTATCTCCAAAACTTTCATGTGAGTTTCATACCCCTTAATCAACCTTTTTAATTATTCTAAATACTTTTATATGCTTTCAAGGGGGGGATTACAAGTAAAACACACAAGTATTATCGTGTGTTACATAAAGAAACTCTTTTATATACTGTTATATATTCAAATCACATGCGATTTATAAACATTTAAAGGAACTTTTCTATATATATAACATATGTCACAATAGCATTTTACCTTTTAAAATAAAATGTTGTTGTAATGCCTGTATAAACTAAACTGTTCTTAGATTTTTCTTGTCTATCCTAGACTCTACACCAAAAATCTATACTTTCATAAACAAGTGATTCCTTTTCTCAATATTTCTAAACAAACAAGACACGCTTTTTGGAAACTATAATAGGTATAGTTTTACGAACAGATTTCTAACTCTTATGTACTAGAAACACATATTTCAAGAAGTTTACTTTCGTATACAAGAACAAACATAACATTTTAACAAGTAGATCTGTTTTTATACCACGAATTTGTGAGACACTAACTTCATGTACGTTCGAGTACACATTTCAAGTCCTGTATTATATACTAGAATCCCTTGGAGGGGGAGCATGGTGTTTGTGTATAGATCTATACGGGCTTGACAACCCGCGCCCTGACTGTTAGCTACAGTCCACCGTTTGGGGTGACAAACGTCATAACATTCCAACGCCTGAAGAACGTTGTGTATAGGCATTCAGAGTCAATAGTATGGTTATAAAACTCACAAGGGGTATTAAAAATGCATTGATTTACAAGGTTTTCAAACTCATTGGTTATTTTACATTTACATACATTTTGGAAACAAACATTGGTCTTGAGTGAAGGCTACTTTTATACTAGTAGAAAATATAGGATTTTCTAACCACAAACAAACAAAGATAAAACATTTCATTTCATTCAAACATTGTCACTTAAATACTTATGAAATTCACCAGCTTAAATGTTGATCTACTCTTTCAAAATTACTTGTATGTCCCAGGAAATCAGTAAATTTCAGGTATTCATTTCGCTTTTGATGAAGGGATGCTGCGGCGCCAGTTTAATCTCGTATTTTGACATCATATTGTAATTGAGTTTTGAACATGTAACTTTTGACAAATGTAAACTTTCAATTATATATATGATGGTTGTATTGCTTTCTTTACTATGTATTCATTTGTTACGCTACCACATGAAGTCATCCGCCCCCGAACGTTTCCGCCGTTCAGGTTTGGGGGTGTGACAATAGGCTTTGCCGTCGGCAAGCAATCTATCCAACTTCTCATGAATGCCCTGTATTTGTTTACTTGAAACAGGAGCATCAGTCTCATCATCGGTTTGAAATAGGTAAGGACTGTAGTAGATCGAGTCAAATTCCTCATCGTCTCCCCCAAGAGTAGCACCAGAATCAGAGGATGGGGTTGGTGAAGGTAGTTTGGTAATGATTGGAGTTTCAGTCACAGTGGTAGCCCCTGTATCAGATACATTGACTTCCACAGTGGATTTGGGAATGGTAGTGGTTGTTGATTCGGTTATAGGTGGAGAAGATAAGGGTATAGTAGAAATAGGAACTGAAGTAATTGGTGGTGGGGTAGTCAAAGTTGTTTTTGGAGTGGTAAGGGGTGTAGTAACAATGGGAACAGAAAGTGGAACAGTCTGTTTCGGTGATTGGGTTGGAGTTGGAACTCTGTTGTGTTTTGGAAATTCTAGTGGAGTAGGAGATCGTGGAGGAGTAGGCTCTCGGGGTGAGACATGACGAACCTCTTCTTCCTCACTTTGCTCATCTGCATTATATGTGCTTGGAGGAGTGTTCCCTCTAGGTCTGCGAGTCATCTTCTTTATCTTCTTCGGTTTCGGTTGAGAAGTATCTCCTTCACCAGACTTTCGTTTAGAGGACATGGACTTTCGTTCCTCAGGATCCTCTTTCTTTGAAACCCTCTTTCCTCTGTTGGTAGGCTTTTCTAGTGCATCCAAAGCTGCTTGCTGCTCTGGAGACAGAATTCTTGGTCCGATAGGAGGAAGTTTCCTATAGTCAGCCAAGACATTGCTCTTTTCTGCAACACCACGATACATGGTTTCAGGAATCATTCCATAGTGAGGAAACTTGAGCGGATCAAAAAGAATAATCTTCTTTGTATGGAATGTGGCAATAGAAGCAAGTAGAGCATCCTGCATGATCGGAATCTCTAAATAAGTGATTGCCTTCCTTGTAATCAGGGTCCAAAAACGCCCACACGAAACTTCAGAGTGCCTTGTCGATGTATTGAGACTCTACACCACCTGAGACTAGATTATAGAGCCATAATCAAGATTGATCCCATTGTAAAGGCCGTAAAGAATGGCGAGAAAACTCTTGCTTGTAGTATCGGAACCACCACATCGTTCTACCAAACCCTTAATCAGTAGAGTGAGCAAGCCATTCCACTGCGATGGTAAACATGATTTCTTCACTTTGGTGATGATAGTCAGCACATCGATATACCCCATCTCGTACATCATCGAAAATAGCTGAGATGTGGTAATGAAGTCTGGCGAGATAACAGAAGAATCTACTGCAAGATTTAAAATCGAATAGAACTTCAACTTTGAAACGGAGGCCTTCTAGTCATGGATGGTAAAGTAGATACGATCTTTGTTTTTGTCATAAGTCGTCTTGGAATAAACCTGTGATAACAGCGACATTGGGACTGCTTCAACCTGGGTTAGGGCTAAAACCAGGGGGAATATTTTAAACATTCCACAACCTGCAACATATATGAATCATATAAGAACTGATTAAGTTCAATGATCATATTTTGGTTGGGTCGAATGGTAAGCAAGGATGATCATGATGTGTGTTCATGTACTGAAGAGGAAGTCGCCATTGATGAATGAAGAAGATGATGAACACTGTTCACTCGTCGTTTGAGAGACTTGAATGCTGGTAAGTGTGAGAGAATTGAATGCTGGTCAAAGACAAATAAGATGTTCAACCCTTTATATACCATTGCCTGGAGAGAGAAAATTGTGATGATTATGATGAGATCACTTAAACGTCGCCTGAAAAATCGCGATGTGATAGGGTGGTTATTCCCATATATACGTCAGCATGCATGGCTTTAGAAACCATTCAAATTCACGCGCCTTAATCTTATCTTCAATTGGCGTTTAAACTTCCACAATAGCCCCTCGTTTGGTTACAATTAATAACCCAAAACTCAAACCAGACAATAACCAGAATATTGGAAAATAAAAAAAATTCGTGCATAAGAGTGACAAAGATAAAGAAATAAATCAAATGTGTATGGGATGTGAGTGATGTCTTATAATTAGACATAAAGCAGAGGATTCCGGGCAAGAATCACTTCCTTCAAAGTCAAGAGAGACTTGAAGTGCTTGTGTGGTTTCCCGAAAAATACGATCAACTGTTTGTTAATAAACATTGAAAGGCTTCTTTTAATCATAGGCTTAGGGTAGCTTATCTTCAACCGAACTTCGAGTTTCAACATAAAACCGAAGGTTGGAAGAAGTACCTGTGAGACCGATGTGGTCTGTAGAACAGGTAGGTGGTTTTTATTATTTTAGTGACTATAGAGAAATCAGAAATCTCAAAAAAAAAATAAACTGGATCTCTTTGGGAAGAAATGCCTTGGTAGTAGACAATTTCATAAAAAAATCACACAAAAATAAAAAGAGATATTTCTTCAGGTAACCAGTAAGTTCTTGAATTTATAGTTCACCGTCAATTCATTTTTGGTGTTGGATATTGGGTTTCACTCAGCACGTGGTAAACGTATCTAAGATCACAAACACAGATGTTGTGTAACCATAAACCTCAGTGGTAGAGACCGAGAGTCTCAAGGGTTACGTTGGTGAACCAAAAGTAGATGGAGAATATAAGGAGGTGGCTAAAGAACTGAATGTACCTTCTGCTAGATAATCATGACACAGCAGAGAAACTCTTTACTCATATGAGAAGAGTAAGGTAGCTCTAGACCGAGAATATAAATTAGCCTGACTTGGAAGAAACGATGGGTGTTAATCGAATCATTAAGGCCTGCTCAAGATCATAGAGGCTTAAGACAACATGCAGCAGCATGCTTTTAGGGACCCTTAACTAGTTCATTTTGAAATTGGATCTTACCTTCCTTAGATCCACAGTCGATTATATGGGTATTTATATCACCTACGAAAAGTAAAGAAACACACCAAACAAGCCAAACAGACAATCATACGAGACAAATAAAAAAATAAATCAGAAAGATAAAATATTTTTGGAATTTTTGAAATTTTCTGAAAAAGAATAAAAACATAAAGATAAAATATTTTTGGAATTTTTGAAATTTTCTGAATAAAGAATAAAAACAGAAAGATAAAATATTTTTGGAATTTTTGAAATTTTCTGAAAAAGAATAAAAACAGAAAGATAAAATATTTTTGGAATTTTTGGAATTTTTGAAATTTTCTGAAAAAGAATAAAAACAGAAAGATAAAATATTTTTGGAATTTTTGAAATTTTCTGAAAGAGAATAAAAACAGAAAAATAAAATAATTAAGTTCAAATCAAAAGAGAGATATGTACAGAATATACAACCGAAACCTTATTTTAAATGAGTGAAGCGAAATAGACCGAGCGTTCAGTTCATTTCGGTTCCAGAAAACTACGGAGCCGAGATAGACCGAGCAGTCTGTCCATTTCGGTTCCCTAAAAGTCTAGAGCCGAAATAGACCGAGCGGTCTGTCCATTTCGGTTGTCTAACTTTAATGAGAGTTTTGAGGATTCGGTACCGACTCTCCTTCCATCATGCCCAAGCCTTGTAAGATTTTGTTAAAGGTTGCTTCTGGTAAGGCTTTAGTGAAGATGTCAGCCAGTTGATCAACAGATCGTACAAAGTGTACTTCCACGTTCCCGTCTTCTACATGATCCTTGATGAAATGATACCGAAGTGCAATATGCTTGGTTTTTGAGTGTTGCACTAGATTATGACAAATCCTAATTGCACTTTCAGAATCGCAGTAGAGAGGAATCTTCTTCATACTTAGCCCATAATCTCTTAGTTGACTTTGAATCCAAACCACTTGGGACGTGCACGATGCTGCAGCAATATATTCAGCTTCAGTTGTGGATAACGAAACACGGGTCTGTTTCTTGGACTGCCAACTAACAAGTTTCCCATCAAGAAATTGGCATCCACCTGTAGTACTCTTTCTGTCCAGTCCACATCCTCCTAGATCAGCATCAGAGAAGGTTTGGATGAAGAATCCAGATCTTGCAGGATACCAGAGACCGAGAGATGATGTTTTCTTCAAATATCGAAAAATGTTCTTCACAGCAAGCATGTGAGGTTCTCTTGGATTGGCTTGAAACCTGGCACAGTAACAAACAGCAAACATAATATCTGGTCTACTAGCTGTTAGATACATAAGGGACCCGATCATTTGACGATAAAGTGTTATATCCACAGCAGGTTTCTCCAAAGATGGGGTTAGCTTAGTGCCAAATGCCATAGGAACCTTCACTTTTGAGTCACCCTTCATTCCAAATTTTGTCAGTAAGTTCTTGGTGTATGCTTCCTGGTTTATAAAGATACCTTCTGGTCCCTGTCTTATATTCAAACCAAGGAAAAAGTTAATTGGACCCATTGTGCTCATTTCAAATTTAGTCTCCATCAACTTCCTGAATTCAGCTGTTAAGCTAGGATTCGTGGAGCCGAAGATGATATCATCAACATAAATCTGAACAATCATCAAATGTTCGCCTTCCTTCTTTCGAAAGAAGGTTGGGTCAAGCGAACCTTGTTTGAATTTTGACAGTTTCAAGAAGCGAGTTAGCGTTTCATACCAGGCTCTCGGTGCTTCTTTTAGCCCATAGACAACTTTATCCAGCACATAGCAGTGATCTGGATATTTTTCATTCACAAAACCAGGCGGTTGCTCAACATAAATGGTTTATTCTAATTCTCCATTTAAGAAAGCACATTTGACATCCATTTAAAAAACTTCGAAGTTCTTGTGAGCAGCATATGCAAGAAAGATTCTGACAGATTCTAACCTTGCCACTGGAGCAAAGGTTTCCTCATAATCTATCCCTTCTTCTTGACAATATCCTTTGACAGCCAACCGAGCCTTGTTACGAATGACATTCCCTTCTTTGTCCAGCTTATTTCTAAACACCCATTTTAGGCCGACAACAGAAGCATCTTTCGGTGTAGGAATCAACCTCCAAACTCTGTTGCGTTCGAACTCATGGAGCTCATCCTGCATTGCTTGAACCCATTCTGAATGATCAAGTGAAACATTTACAGTTTTCGGCTCAATTTTGGAAATAAACGAATTGAACATACAAAATTCCACTTTAGAGAATAATTCAGTTTGTTTCGCCTTTAATTGAGATCGAGTAAGAACACTTTCTGAGGTTTCACCAATAATCTGTTCTTTGGGATGGTCTTTTGTCCATTTTACTAATGGAGGATAGCTTGGATCATATTCTGGATTCAATTCAGCTTCTACTTCCATGTCAACATCTGACAAATCACACTCACCTTCTGTTGGAATAGTGTCTAAGGCTGCAACTATATTAGGCAAGTATTTGACCCGGTTGTGCATGGTCCTTTTGGGTTGCCTTCACCATTGCAACTTGATAGGATGATTTATTAAGAGAGAATAAATATTATGGGAATAATATAAAGAATAATAATATTGTTATTTGATTAATATAAGTCATAAATTAATTGGTATTAATTTGGTGACTTAAAGAGATTAATTAAATAAGAGGGTATAAACTGTCAATTGTTTGATAGTTAAACTTTAGACTGTAAATCCATATTGGATAGGGGTGGACGGATTCTAGAAGCTAAAGGATAGCTTAAAATCGTCCAAGGGTATCTAAGGAATGGATTTGGATAGCTTTAAGAGAAGATTATCCAATTAGGGTTTAAGTTGTAACCCTTAAGGAGTCTACAAGTATAAATAGACCCTATGGCAAAGGGAAATCGGCACTTGATCTAAAGTAGAGAAACCCTGGCCAAATTCCCTCCCCTCTCCTCTCTCTCAAATCATCCTCCTTGCTATTTGGTGTTTGTAAGCCATTAGAGGAGTGACAATTGTGACTCTAGAGCTCCAAGACAACAAGATCAAACAAGAGATTCAAAGGTATGATTCTAAATCTGATTTAGTATTGTTCTTATACCTAATTAGTCATTAGAAGTCTTGGATTCAAAGCATGTTTAATTAGAAAGCCTAGATCCAAGTATTAGGGTTTTGCATGCGCACATAGGAAAGGTCTTATGGCTAAAACCCATCAGTGGTATCAGAGACTAGCTTGGTTTTCATTAAATTGTTGCTTATTTGTTTGAAACTTAACTGCAAAATTCGATTTTTTGTTTCTGAGTCATGGACTCGGCGAGTTCCATAGTGGACTCGGCGAGTTGGCCTGACTCGGCGAGTCCCTTGGTGCACTCGGCGAATCCAAGCGTCAGGAATGGCTAGATTCGGGATTTCTTCATGATTATCTTATGGAAACTTACCTTAATCATATTGGATCAACCCTAATCCGTTTTTTTGATATATATATATGACTATAATCTTGATCTAATTAAAGATATTTATCAACTAATAAAATATTTAACTTCCTTATATGATAATTAATTAATTATTTTGATTAATTTGGTAATTATCTTGAAAGAAATCTTGAATAAATCAAATATAGATAATTAGGAAATTAATTGTTAATTAAAATTATTTGTTATTTGATCCTCCATGTTTTAAATGTTTAAAACTTGTCCTCAAGTTTTGAAATTTATATTTTGTGATTAAAAGTTTTAATTTAGACAATTTAAATTTCAAACCCTAGATTTTAAAATGTTTAAAATACAACCCTATACGTTGGGTGTACACTCACACCCACCGCTTGCTTGATCGGTGGAGGGTCTCATTCACGAAGCCGTTAGTAGGCCTCATTCACGAAGCCGATCTATAAGGTGGGTATAAGTTTGCGACCTATAAAATGGCGCTTAATGGGTGTACACTCACACCCACCGCTTGCTTGATCGGTGGAGGGTCGTTAGCCGAACGGGTAGGATAGGGCAACCTCATCCTCTCATTAAAAGTATAATAAGTAATACAAAGTAACTACACATATTTTAAAATTTCCCAATCATAGTTACTTTAGGAAAAGTGAATTGATGCAATCCCATGAAATTACGCTTTGCACCCTTGCTAAGAAGTTAGTGGAGCGTGTGTGGTTTACCGGCACACTAATTGGTTCTAAGCAAAGGTGGCAAAGGGTGATTCATTGTTTATCATAGTTCGATGGAGCGTGTGTGGTTTACCGGCACATCGAATAGGTGATCGTTACAATGAAGGCGCCATGTGAATTTGCATGGTAATTCACACCCGCTTTGTGATCCTCGGTATCCCAGTCACAAACTAGAGGGGCATATCGATTACGGCATCCCTTTTCTAATATGTAAATGTTGTTGTTGGATCCTAGCCTTAATTTTTCTTTTGGGTGATAATTAGGGATTCATATTCTAATCTATCTTTGTCCTTTCTATTTGTAGATGTCAAACGCTAACAACGCTGCTGCTAGTTCTTTCACGTTGATGAGCCTTTGTCAAAAGGTCACCTTCGATGGAACGAACTTTAGCGAATGGATAAGATACATTCGCACCATTGCTCGCTATGAGGATAAGGAGTATGTCCTCGATGAGAAGCTCGAGAAGATCAACCCTGAAATCGCTACTCCGGCTGAAATTACCGCTTTTGAAACTCATGAGCACGATGCAACGAAAGTACATTGCATCATGATAGCCACCATGAACTCCGAATTCCAAAAGTCCTACGAGGACATGTACCCATACGAGATGCAGCAAGACTTATTGGAGAGATACCACCAAAACGCGAGACAAGAGCGTTATGAGATTTTCACTAACATGATTTCCGCTAAGATGGGTCATGGAGAGTCTCTTACCGTACACCTGCAAAAGATGCAAAGGTATGTCGCCCGCCTTCGCAAGTTAAATGTTGACTTTGGGGAAGACTTGGCGATCGACATGGTGCTTCACTCTTTGCCTCCGATGTACAATCAATTTAGGATGACCTACCACATGAACAAAGAGGAGGTCACCCTAAGCAAACTCCAAGGTCTCTTGAGGGTCACTGAGAGAAACTTCAAAGACAAGTCTGTTGCACCAACTCCCAATCCACCCGTTGCTCATGTCTTGGCTATTGGTCAAGGAAAGGGAAAGAAGAGGAAGGCTTCGTCTAAGAACTATCATAAGGTTAAAGCCCGAGATGGTGCCTCTTCTAGTGAGACCATAGTTGATCTCGCTAAGCCCTGCCCTAACCCTAAGGAGGCAGAGTGCCACCACTGCCACAAGATAGGACATTGGAAGAGAAGTTGCCCAGAGTACCTGCAAGCCGTCAAGGAAGGAAAGATCAAGCCATCTTTCACAGGTATATACACTATTAAATGTAACGATTCAAATCATGCTATTTCTTGGGTTCTTGATACCGGTTGTGGTCATCACATTTGTTCTAATGTGCAGGGACTAAGAAGAAGTAGGGATGTGGAGCAAGGAAGAATCAATCTAATCATGGGGAACAGAAGATCGTCACCTGTGACCAAGATTGGAGTGTATTCTTTAGTGCTTAGGAATAATTTATGTTTAGATTTGAACAATTGTTGCTATTCGCCAGAAATGGCTAGAAACATCATTTCATTTCATGGTTTGTTTAGACAAGGTTTTAGATTTTCTTTTAATAATGAGAATGGTTCTATTTTAGCTTATCTAAATCGTGTCTTTTATTTTGAAGCTATACCATGTAATGGAATTTATGAAACTGTTATGATTGTTGATAACTTATGAAATGATGCTTTGAACATAGATTCTTCCAATAGTATGGATAAAGCATCCTTGTGGCATTGTCGTCTTGGACATGTCAACAAGAAACGCATATCCCAACTCCAAAAGGATGGAGTGCTGGAGTCATTCGACCTTAGGGAAGATGACACGTGCGAGTCTTGCTTTCTTGGAAAGATGACTAAATCACCCTTCACGAGTACGTGTGAGAGGGTTGAGGGTCTATTGGATATAATACATACCGATGTATGTGGACCATTTAGATCAACCACGAAGGATGGGAACCGCTTCTACGTGACTTTTACCGATGATTATAGTAGATATGGGTATATCTATTTAATCAAGCAAAAGTCAGAAACATTTGAAAAGTTCAAAGAGTTCAAGAATGAAGTGGAGAATCAATTGCGCAGGAAAATTAAGATGCTTCAATCCGATCGAAGAGGAGAGTACCTAAGTCTTGAATTCCACGATTATCTCAAGGAGTGTGGAATAGTTTCCCAATTGACGCCTCCTAGGACACCGCAGTTGAATGGTGTGACAGAAAGGCGTAATCGAACCTTATTGGATATGGTTCGCTCTATGATGAGTCGTGCTTCACTATCAATCTCTTTTTGGGGGTTTGCCTTAGAGACTGCCGCCCATATCCTTAACCGAGTCCCTACAAAGTAGGTTGCCAAAACACCTCACGAGATGTGGACAAGGAAAGCTCCCTTGTTGGCACATATCAAGGTTTGGGGTTGCGAGGCTTTCGTAAGACGAGATACTCACGACAAGCTCGAACCTCGTAGTGAGCGATGTATTTTCATCGGCTACCCGCAGAAATCCTTTGGATATCTCTTCTATAGACCGAAGGACAATGTTGTCTTCGTTGCGAGGAGAGGAGTTTTCCGAGAGAGAGAGAACTCATAAGCCAAGGAGACAGTGGGAGGCAAATCGAACTTGAAGAGATTCAAGAGTCGGTAAATGAAGGAACCTCTACCGCTGGCACTCAACCCGAGGAGGAAACTCCGGTTGAACCGATTGACGAGTCCTTACCTCTTAGACGTTCTGATAGAGTTAGAGTTCTACCCCAGTTTTATGGTTTTCATATTACAACCGAAGGGGACACGTATATTAGTGATGGTACACTAATAAACCTTGATGAACCTAATAGCTATAAGGAAGCCATGGCAGGCCCGGAGTCTGCAAAATGGAAAGAGGCAATGGATAGCGAGATCCAATCCATGCGTGATAACCAAGTTTGGAATTTGGTTGATAATGTGCCCGGACGTAAGACCGTTGGGTGCAAATGGATCTTTAAGAAGAAGACCGACGTGGATGGAAACGTACACACATATAAAGCGCGATTGGTCGCGAAGGGCTTTACTCAAACTCCCGGAGTTGACTATGATGAGACCTTCTCACCAGTTGCGAAGATAAAATCTATTAGAGTGATGCTAGCAATTGCCGCATTTCATGATTATGAGATTTGGCAAATGGATGTCAAGACCGCTTTCCTTAACGGAAAGTCGGCTGAGGATGTTTACATGGCTCAGCCAGAGGGGTTTGTAGATCCGAAGCATCCGAATAGAGTGTGTAAGCTTGAGAAGTCCATTTATGGACTTAAGCAAGCGTCTCGCAGATGGAATCTTTGCTTCGATGAGAAAGTCAAAGAGTTTGGATTTGTACGAAGCGAAGATGAGTCATGTGTATATGTCAAAGCCAGTGGGAGTATAGTAAGCTTCCTCGTTCTATATGTCGATGACATATTACTCATAGGAAACGACATCCCGACTCTGCAGGAAGTTAAGTCCTGGCTCGGGAAGTGCTTCGCTATGAAGGACCTCGGAGAGGCTTCTTACATTTTGGGAATAAGGATAGTAAGAGAAAGAAGTAAGAGACTAATTGGACTTAGTCAGAACACTTACTTAGAGAAGGTACTAAAACTTTTTAGTATGGAAAACTCGAAGAAGGGAGAATTACCGATACAAAGTAATGCAAAATTGAGTAAGCCTCAAAGTCCGAGTACCGAAGCTGAAATAGCAGAAATGAGCTAAGTACCATACGCTTCCGCAGTTGGCTCAATCATGTACGCTATGACTTGTACTCGCCCTGATGTAGCCTTCGCCTTGAGCATGGTTAGTAGATATCAAGGGAACCCTGGCAGAGCCCATTGGATTGCGGTGAAGAATATCCTTAAGTACCTTCGGAGGATTAAGGAATGGTTCTTAGTCCTCAGAGGGAGTGATGACTTGAAGGTGCGAGGGTATAGTGACGCCAGCTTTCAGACCGACAGGGACAACTACCGTTCGCAGTCAGGCTGGGTCTTTACCCTGAATGGAGGAGCAGTGACATGGAAGAGTTCCAAGCAAGAAACCGTAGCTGATTCAACGTGCGAATCAGAGTACATTGCAGCAAGCGAAGCGTCGAAGGAGGCAATATGGCTGAAGAACTTCATCGGTGATCTTGGAGTTGTACCTGCCATAAAGGAGCCCATGGAGATTTTCTGTGATAACGAAGGAGCGGTTGCCTTGACCAAGGAACCAAGGGATCATGGTAGATCACGACATATCGACAGAAAATATCACTTTATTAGACATCGTGTAGAAGAAGGACAACTCGTAGTGAAGAGGATATCATCGGAGGATAACCCAGCAGATCCGCTTACGAAGGGACTGAGTAGGGTTAAGCACTTGCAGCATGCTAGGAGTATTGGGCTGAAGGATGATATTAGCATAGATTAGATAGTATTAGAAACATGTAATAGATAAATGTAATTAACATTTGATGATTAAATAAAGGAGTTTTATTTATGAGTAATGTTACTGTCTTATGTTAATTATTTAACTATTGTTTCACTTTGCATGTTTTGACTTCCAAAATAATTGAGTTTATTAGGAATAATCGAATTATTCAAATTGTCCACAATCGTTCATGTGTTGGAAGTAGATATGAATGAAGATTGTCGTGAATTGGTGTGTAGATTGTCTAAATGGTATTAGACATAGCAAAAGGTTGCTGCAACGTTCATGAGTGCTTATGAACTAGTTTTGAGCATTGGAACAAACCCGCGCTTGCTGGAATCACCTTATGGAATATGATATAAAAGGGTGATCGCAAGACGATAATATCATATAGTCGTAAAACCTAGATATATGGTTTGTTATTTGTTAATTGATTGTACATTGATAATACGAAAACACATCAGTAACTCGGTGTTATAAAACGCATTGTTGTGTATAATTGGTTAATGAATAAGTAAATGCTATAAGTCGAAGTTTATCTGTAACTTTTATCTAAGAAGGTAAAAGCAATATCTCGGCCGCTCGATGATTTGATTTGAGTGATGTGTCGGGCCCGGTCAGAACTGAATTGATGTGTTCGATTAAGTTCTATGTCGAATAAATTAGAGATCGAGAAACCTAAATGCTTGACTAACCATTCCATAGGATTGTCAGCATGATATCGAACAGAGGACTGTACGATCCCTTATCTAAAGGACAAGATTGATTAGATCAGAGTTTGATAGCGTCTTTGAGAGCTACGATTGCAAATCGAATTGTACTTGTGCATATAGTTACTAGACTTATCCAAGTGGGAGACTGTTGGAATAGTGTCTAAGGCTGCAACTATATTAGGCAAGTATTTGACCCGGTTGTGCATGGTCCTTTTGGGTTGCCTTCACCATAGCAACTTGATAGGATGATTTATTAAGAGAGAATAAATATTATGCGAATAATATAAAGAATAATAATATTGTTATTTGATTAATATAAGTCATAAATTAATTGGTATTAATTTGGTGACTTAAAGAGATTAATTAAATAAGAGGGTATAAACTGTCAATTGTTTGATAGTTAAACTTTAGACTGTAAATCCATATTGGATAGGGGTGGACGGATTCTAGAAGCTAACGGATAGCTTAAAATCGTCCAAGGCTATCTAAGGAATAGATTTGGATAGCTTTAAGAGAAGATTATCCAATTAGGGTTTAAGCTGTAACCCTTAAGGAGTCTACAAGTATAAATAGACCCTATGGCAAAGGGAAATCGGCACTTGATCTAAAGTAGAGAAACCCTGGCCGAATTCCCTCCCCTCTCCTCTCTCTCAAATCATCCTCCTTGCTATTTGGTGTTTGTAAGCCATTAGAGGAGTGACAATTGTGACTCTAGAGCTCCAAGACAACAAGATCAAACAAGAGATTCAAAGGTATGATTCTAGATCTGATTTAGTATTATTCTTATACCTAATTAGTCATTAGAAGTCTTGGATTCAAAGCATGTTTAATTAGAAAGCCTAGATCCAAGCATTAGGGTTTTGCATGCGCACATAGGAAAGGTCTTATGGCTAAAACCCATCACCTTCGTCAGTAGAACTATCAATTTCTTTCTCCTTCTCCCCCTCGACTGGCGAAGTGAAACCTCTGTTAATATCAGAGTCTGCATTTCTGGTGGAAGTAGGTTTCTCCTCCTCGATTTGACTGTCACTTGGTTGTTTTGGATTAGTGTTTGCCCTATCAGTCGAACATGTAGATGTAGGGGATGAACTTGAATTCTCCCCCTCAACAGAAACTTCGGTTGTCTTGGAAGTGGTAGTGCTCTCCCCCTGGAACGTTGAATCTTTGTCTGGAGAGCCTGTTGAGGACTTAGTACTTGGTGGTTCGCTTTCCATCTCTTTAGTAGCTTCTTCTATGATCTTCTTGAGATTATCGAGTTTGTTATCTGCTTCCGTTGCTTCTGAGTGAATTGCCTTTTTTGGTTCATCGAATAGCCGAATGTATTCCTCAAACAGGTTGGATATTGGAACTGAGACCTGTCCAGATTCTGGGAATATGTCTCCTAAGGCACTTTCATTCCTTTGAACTTTCTGCATACAATTGTCATCAAAGGTGACATAATAAGTCTCTTCAATTGTTTTGGAACGCTTATTCAACACCCTGTATGCTTTTGATGACAGAGAGTAACCCAAAAATATGCCCTCATCGGCTTTAACATCAAACTTATTTCGGTTCTCTTTGGAATTAAAAATGAAGCACCTTGAACCGAAGATATGGAAAAATTTGACATTCGGCTTCCTATGGTTTATGATCTCATAAGGAGTTATGGAGAATCTCTTGTTGAGCAAAGACCGATTCTGAGTATAGCATGCAGCGGCAATTGCATCAGCCCAGAAGTATAAAGGAAGGGACGCGAAACTTAACATGGTTCTGGCTGCTTCACATAACAAGCGCTTTTGTCTTTCAACATTCCCATTCTGCTGTGGTGTATAAGGGGCCGAAAAATTATGAGTTATCCCCTTATCAACCAGAAAGTCCTCAAAATCCTTGTTCTTGAATTCCAGACCATTGTCACTTCTGATGTTTCTGACCGTTTTCTTTAGTTTTACTTCTATTTGCTTGATGAATGCCTTCAGCCTGGGAGTAGCATCTGATTTCTGCTTAAGAAAGAAAACCCAAGTGAAGCGTGAAAAATCATCTACAATAACAAGAATGTACTTACTTCTACCGATACTCTCTATAGCAGAAGGTCCACATAAATCAATATGTAATAGTTCAAGTGCTTCCACTATCTTAGTATTGATGCGTGTAGGGTGGCTTCTTCTGCTCTGATTACCCATTTCACATGCTACACATAAATGCTCCTTTTCGAATTTGAGAAGAGGAAGGCCTTGAACATGATCACCAATCACTAATTTGTTGATGTCTTTGAAATTCAGGTGTGATAGACGTCGATGCCATAACCAGCTTTCATCGGTGTTTGCCTTTAATAGCAGACAGATAGCTGGTGTCCCTCGAATTGGGTTAAGATTCAGAGGGTACATCTCTCCCTTTCGTGCAAATTTCATCAGTATCTTCTTGGATTGTTTTTCCACTATCTCAGACCCCTCATCATCGAATGATACCTTCAAACCCGTGCCTACAACTAATTGCGACACGCTGATGAGATTGTGTTGCAATCCTTCTACATAAGCCACCTTTCTGATCGAGAAGTATCCATTAGTTATCATGTCGTATCCTTTGATTGTTCCATAGGAATTGTTTCCAAACTTCACAGACCCACCATCTTTCAGGGATCGAAACTCTCTTAGCTCCTCCCTCCTCCCTGTCATGTGACGCGAGCAGCCACTGTCTATATACCATTCGTCGTCAAACTGCTCGTCACTGATTACCTGCAAATTTAAGCAGATTTAGGAACCCAAACTTTCTTGGGTCCTGGTGAGTTTTTCACAGAGAAAGGAATAACTGCAGAAACATTAACTAAAAAGGTTCGTTTAATGAGAGTGGATTGATCTTTTCTTTTAATGGTATATACCTTGATTTTTGTTTTATCTTCTTTACATTTTAGTGTATTAATTGGGGTTGTTTTTGATGGTTTAGGATTTTTCGTTTGATTCCTAGGTTTAGTAGACGATTTCTTATTTTCCTTCTCAGAATCTGATACCAGCTTTCCATTTCCTTTGATGTCCTTTAAAGAATTTGTTTCAACTTGGGATTTGGAGGATCCATTACTAGGATTGGGACCGAATCTGGATTGTGATCCGAATCTAGATTGAGGACTGAATCTAGGTTATGAGCCGAATCTAGGTTGAGGCCCGAATCTAGGTCGAGGACCAAAAGTAGGTTCAGGACCGAGACATGACTTTCGGTTCTGGGATTTGGAATAGTAGGAATTTGGACTGAAATTTTCCTTCAACTTTTCCTTTCCCTTGTCCATGGATCCTTTCCTGAATGGCTCATAGTTAGGATTTTGAGAATTCCAATGCTTTTTCCTTTCATTCAGATTCGTGGCATATCTCTGATTTCTCAAGCGTTTCTGTTCAGCTAACTCCTTCTGAGATTTGTGAATATTGAAGCTGGACATTGGTTTCTCCTTCTGAGTTGCAGTTGTGTTTCCTTTCTTTTTAGATTCTGTACTCTTCTTAGTTTGAGCTTTTGGTTCTTCCCTTTTGATTGGAACATCAGATTCAACCACTGGTTCCTCAGGAACATCTTTAGTTCCACTTGAGCATGGAATATCGAAACTGGAGGGTTTATTGATGGGCTCTGGTATGTATCTACCTTTGACTCTCCATGTGGTTTTATCAGATAGTCCCACAGTTTCGTCCGCGTTGTCAATAGGAGCAGACCAGAAATAGTCTTCGCATCCTTCAGCGTTATCTTCGTCAACTAAGATTCTTAATTTCGTCGTTTGCCTTTGAGTGACCCCAGTCACAGCATATACCTGATTTGGAACGGTCTGAACCTTTTGATAGACCAAGGCCTTTTCCTTGAGTTTTGGTTTCTGTTCTTTTGACAGACGAGCAAACTCGACAGAATTTTCTGATATAAGAGGTTTTTCATTCTCGGTTTCATGGTTCATAAACTTCAAGCAATCAACTTCATCTTCTACTGAGATTTCACTCATCTCGCTTTCCGCATCAAATTCAGACTAATTATCTAAGTTTATTTTATTATCTTGAACAATTATGGCATTTGACAGATCGAATGTTTGTATAGTTTCAGTTTTAATCTTTTGCCTATCATTTTCATCCAATATATTTTTCAACATACTCTTATGTTCTTTAGAATCGATGAAGGTTTCTATCTTATCCAAACCTAGCCTATACGAACTTGATGTCTCTTAAGAGGACACCTCTGATTCACATTCTGCTATAACTTCATCTTCCTTAAATTCAAGAAAGGGCAAAATCATTTTATGAATTTTCTTGCCAATTTCACAGTTTAAATGTAATTGAGCAATGTTAGTATAAAGACGCTTCGCAATTAAACAGAAAAACTTTCTTTTTTTTAATAACTTTAAATTGTCTCTTTGCAAATAAATACATCCATCCCTAGTTCTAACTAACTCCGCTTCCTTCTGCTCAATCCACATTCTCCTTTCTTCACTTTTTGAAGACACCCTGCCGAGTTGGTCGGTTAGGTTAGAATTTGCTAAGCGGGTTTGCATGAGGCTACTACTTAGGTTAGAATATTTAAAATTTAATTCATTTAATTCTTCTTGATATTTAGTTTTTGAGATGTTAAGAGACTCAATAATAGAATGTACCTTTTTGATCAATCGATCGCAGTCGTTGATCTTCTCACTCACTGGCTTGGCCGCAAAGCACTTGTTATCTGTCAGGTTCGGTTCCGTATCTGCACTTTCGGTTGATGGACCAGCAGTGACGATAAAGCATTTTCCACCCGAACCTTCATTCTTTGCCACATATGCCTTTCCATGAGTGGGCCTTCTTACCTCCTCGTCTTCAGAGTCGATTGACCAGACTTCTACGCCTCCGAACTCATCTTCCCTTGCATTCTCCTGTACTATTAAGGCATTCATCGAGCTGTTGGATGCCTTTTTCTTCTTTACTTCTTCTAATTTTCGCATATAATATGCCTCATCATCTTCACTTTCTCTTTTCTCAGCCATCTTTCTCAACATGCAATCTTTGGCAAAATGGTTCTTGCCGTGACAATAGTTGCAGTTGTATCTAGAGTCTCCCGCAAGCTTGCTCTCCTTTTGAGATGAGACTTTCGGTTCATCCTTTATCTTTTCAGAACTATAACTTCCCTGCCAGTTTCAGTTCTTGCTGACGGGAAATTTTCTCCTTGCAAATTTCTTTGGATTTGTGACCATCAAGGCATACTCCTCACTTTTAAGGTCGCATTCTGACATGTCTGTCTCTTCTTCTTCTTCTGCAGTATTTTTTCCTTTAGAAACAAGAGCCAACGATCCCACACCAGACATCACTTTCGCTTCCTTGGTTACAACACTTTCATGAGACTTTAGTATTCCTACTAGTTTCGCCAGCGAGTATGATTTGAACTGTTCATGCGCCTTCACAGTGGAAACCACAGCCATCCATTTTGGTCTTAGCCCGTTCATGAACGTTACTTTCTGCTCGATCAGCTTTCTCTCTATCCCATGCTTGATCATCTTACTGAGGAGATGATTGAACCGATCAAAGGTCTGTACAAGCTTCTCTTCATGTTTCTGTTCGAAAACTCCAAATTCTGATAGCAACAGAGTTTGAATGGAGTATTCCAGGTCTTCATCAGTTGAGTAAAGTTCCTTCAACCTATCCCAGATCTCTTTAGCAGTTGTGCATGAACCTACTAGATGAAAGGTATCAGATTGCAAGGCGAATCTTATCATTCGCATGGCTTTAACGTTACACAAGAGCTTGTCCTTCTCATCCTGTGGCATCTTCTCAACATCCGTCACCAGCTTGTTGTAATCCGTTTGCATCTTAACAGTCGTGTTAGTTCCTAAATGCACAAACGGTACACAAGTGATAGCTTCCCAGATGAGATAGCCATTTTCTTCAGATCCAACTACATAATCTTCAAAGTGATGAGCCCATACTTCGTAGTCTTGAGTATAGAGTATGGGTACTCTGGTTGTTGATCCGATGCTGTTTGAGATGTTTATGGGGTTTGTATGCGAATCATCGTGAGACATGGTGAGCTGATAGAATCAAACCTGTAAACTTAAGATTAGGGTTTTGTTGGGCTGAAGTTCTATTAAATGTTGCGTCTTTTGGGCTCGTTAGATTAGCCTTTTATTCTCCGGTTTGGGCCTGTCCAACCGAGAGCCTTTTATGTATTGTATATAAGTTAAATGCTTGCATGCATATTAGGTTAAGATTCTAGAGATTATCGAAAGAGCGATTGATCAAGAGCACTAATAATTGTCGTCGTTATGAAGACGACGGCTTCTATTTATACGATAAAAGCGGAAACCCTAAAGTATTATGAATACAGAAGTAATGTGTATTGATCACACAATCTCCTGCTCTGATACCAATTGTTAGAACAAAGTTCTTTTAGGATCGTATGATTCTAAGCAGGATATTAAATAAGAACGTAATAAAGAACACAAGAATGGCACTGAATATGTCATATGATTAATGTGATAACACCTCAGAAGAGCTCGATAAAGAACTTCAATCTGTAGAGGTGTTTAGGGTTACAAGAATCTACGTAATTAATCACTGTTGTTAATATACACATACATGAATGCATATATATACTATAACCCTAATAGCTAATCTAGATAACAACGAAACTAATCTAGATAGACACGGATGGACAGGCCCAATCCGAATACAAAATATATGTGGCCCAAGACCCAACACAACTGGACTCAACATTAATAATATTATTTAATTAGTTTGATCAAGAATTAATTTTAGAATTAATTAAGTGATCAAAAGATAACTAATTAAATATATAGGTTGAATATGTAAATCATCCATAACTTATATATTGGGCTAACAGGCTCCATGGATAATCAAGTTGGGTTAAACCCATTGGATGCTCCATGGAGGCTCCAAGGGAGTTACAAACCCATGGGTCATGGAAATGAAGACTCATGACACATTAGGGTTTACATGGTGTAACCCTAGATGTGTCAACACTATATACAGCTCATGTGTTCTCCCAAAATCGGCACTACTAGTGAAACAAGAGGGCTTGGCCGATTTTAGTGTGTTATACTTTCTCTCCAAGTTTACTCCATAGCATTTGGTGTTGTGTGAAGCATTTGAGGCATCACACTTGGGGTGCTAGGCTCACAAGGTTTCAAGGAACATTAACAACAAGGTATGTAGTTCTATCTATTATTTAAGTTAAAATTGTTCCCCATGTATGCTAGATAGGATCATAGCCTTGGAAATCAACTTTGCATGACAATTAGACAAACATAGATCCAAGGTTATTAGGGTTGCATGTACACTTAGGAAGTGTTAGAATGCTCAAAACCCATCAGATCATTTTGTCGAGAACTATTCGGAAGGTTCCTACTTCGAGCCCGAAGTCACTAATCTACCCCCGGTGGCTCCTGTCTCAAATCCTAACCCTAGTCCGGTTTTTCAAGGCCCGACGCCTCCATGGGTGGAAATTATGGAAACATGGAGTCCAGAACAGGATCAACCTATGCCCTTCAATGGAGACAAAAGCTTCTACGATCTGAGCACAGGGTGCTCAACAAACAGAGTCCTACCAATCATGGTCCGCAGGGTTGCTCGGAACGAAATACAGGGTAGGATAGCTCTCAACAGAATCATGGAAGTGGATGTCCATGCGAGAATGTATGCAGTCCGCACCATCCGCCTTGAAGATGCTCGTGAGAGGTCTTTGAGAGACACCGAGGCTCTGCAGCGAGAGCTTCCTGCAACCCGAGCTGAAGTCATAGAGCTCTAAGCATGCCAAAGAGTATTCAAGTGACACCTTCTTAACATGGAGCGCCAGCTGGCTAACTTAAGGATCCGTTCGAGGAGTACCCGTCGCTTGTAGGAAATACTCTACTCATCCTTTCTTTTAGTTAAAAATGGCCTTCCTGCCTATGCTCTAAGTAGCACTTTTCCCCCGTAAACATCTCGGTGTTGTAAAGTACTGTTTTACTAGTTCTTCATGCTATCAAGTTTTCCCTCTGTTGGTATGTTGTAGACCTACTCGTAGGTCATGATTTTCCTAACTCTATGTAATCTTAATACCAACTGTAGAGGCAATAGTCTTAATTCAGTTAAAGATCATCGTTAGCAAACATATATCTCAGATTCATAACTTGCGAACTAAGTAACTTTATCAAACTCGTATCACCATTCCATCTACGAAATGTGTTCATAGACTGTACTCTTACCCTGGCGATCACTCTTTTCCCAACAAACTCATGCCATTATCCCTAAAGAGAGCTTCAATGTTATAATCGACATGGATGGGTTGAGTTTCAATCACGTTAATAACCTCCGTTTCGAGAAAACGATTCGCCTCAATCTTTCCCTCTGATGAAGTCCTCACTGGTTATAGTGAGACAATTTGTTCGAAGCTTAGTGTCATTTCCTACGCCAAAGCCCAGACATATCTGCGAAAGGTGTGACAACCCGATATTTCGAGTCAATGTAATGTAAAACCGATCAAAATTAGGTCAAAATGTAACCTTCCTAAAATCTTGTTCGGATTAAATAAAGTAGTAGGAATCATATCAAGGTTTGCATACATAAAAAGAACGTCCAAATATGACTTCGGATGAGGAAGTTATGAAATTTTGAAGAAATTCCTTAATCACGTCATTTTAATAAATAAATAATAAAAATAATTTCGGAATTTGCCAACGGAATCTAAACGAAAGTTGTAGATCATGGTCTCACCTTCGTGTGGATATAAAGAACGTCAAAAACGGAGTTCGTATGAGGGAGATATGAATTTTTGAAGTTTATTTAAAATAAATATGAATTTAATTATATATTCCCGGTATTATCCGAAGGGGAGTCATCGGATTGGACCGAAGTACGCCCTGCGTACCTTCGTACGCCCCGCGTACTGAGATCGAGGGTCTCGGATCGTCCACGTCGCGCTATCCGAAGAATTCTAAACCGTCCGACCCGTCCGAAGCTCCGACCCATCCGACCCGCTGTCCCGTCCGACCCGCCGTCCCATCCGACCCGCGTACCCAGCAACCCGTCCCATCCGAACCGAGGCAGTCGAGGCTTCGGTCATGCATGACGTACGCGTACGCGCTGCGTACGAGCGTACGCCCCGCGTTCGGAGGCGGTTCAGCCTTCCTATAAATAGGATGCGAGGCTTTCCAAAAATGTTGCTCATTTCTCTCCTCTCTCTCACAACCTTGTCTCGTTTTCCGTGCCCGTTATAACCCGAAGCTCTGGTCTTTTTGCTCAAGTCCCGAGGGTCGATTTTTACTCCCGAGATTCCCGAGAATCCCGAGAAAAATCCGTTTTCCGAGAGAAAACTCTGCCCGGTTTTCCATCTCGCTTTCTTCAATCAATCAAGTGAGTTTCATACCCCTTAATCAACCTTTTTAAATATTCTAAATGCTTTTATATGCTTTCAAGGGGGGGAATACAAGTTAAATACTTATAGTCATCGTTTCAATCACATGTGATTGCATTAATCACATGTGATTAATAACTAGGGAAACCAGTGATTTTATCACTATTTAAACTATCTATCAAACTGTTTTACTTATAAATGTTTTCCAAACCCATTTACTTTTCGAATTTACACTGCAACTGTGATTTAAACAAATGTTCCTTATACTTAAACTGTTTTAATCAAATCTACGCCTTCAAATTGTTTTATAGATTGACATCAAGTCAATCTTTCTTTAAAAATAATACTTATGTTTCAAATGCCTTATAAATACTTATTTATGCTTTGATATTATAAATTGCATGCCCGTATATGTGTAGTTATATAAGTAATGTTTAAAAGACTTAGGAAGGCTACCCACCTTGTTTCCTTTTCCTCGATTTGGATGTGGTCTGATAGGATTTTGGGTGACCATCCGAAGATCGTTTCCATATTAATTATATATCAAATATACATATATAGACATAAAAGTACTTCCATAATCATACGTACTAAACGCACCGTTAACAAGTTACCATCGGGGTAACACAGAACCATACTATTACAACTGCTAGATCAATGAGTCAGTTCATTCATGAGTCTATACTAGGAAGAGAACATATACAACTATACTAGAACAAGAAACATTTCATCACATATGCAAGAATACGATAACAAATGTGATCCACTGTATCGGAGCATGCCTTAAATGTCATGGCCCGAGTTGTAGCCAGAATTCTCTTGGAGGGAGAGCGTTGAGTTTGCGTATAGATCTATACTGGATTGACTATCCTACACCTTGCTGCTAGCTACAGCCGGACCTGCAGGTCTGCGGGTGCCAAACGTCATTCCGTTATTACGACCGTTCTTTATGTCGTTGTTATCAGTCGATAGTATGGTGCAATTATCACATTATACCTTAATATAAATCCGGTTTAAGGTAGTAGTAATTAGTACAACAGTAGTTCTTATTATACAAAGCTACAGTACTACAATGATTTACCCATTACATATTTTGGTGATAATCTCACTTAAGTATTAATGTACAAACTATATTTATACTTGGGTAATTACACACTTTTACAACAGACGAGTTTACAAAACAGTTTAGCCTTGGTAGAAGGTTACTTTTATAGAAAATATAGGATTTTCTGAGAGATTCAAACTTTTACAAACTTATACATTGAGACAGGTCCAAACGTTTTTGACAACAAACATTGACACTAAAATGCTTATGAACTCACCAGCTTAATGCTGATAAACTCTTTCAAAATAACTTGTATTCTCAGGTCATCAGTAGACAGGTACCGATGCCAGTTTTTGAGATGACGGAGCGTACTCAAGACTCATCATTTTATTATTTTGATTTATGTTATATTTTTGGTGTCTAAAACTGTACAGAACACGCATGTATTAAAATTTTATATTTAATGCAATGGATGATGTTGTTTGCCTATTTACATTTACTGTGTTATTATTACCTTACATGACGTCCTCCGCCCCAGAACGTTTCCGCCGTTCTTGGTTTTGGGGTGTGACAAAAGGGATGCCATGCATTTCTATTTCATGTGATTGATGAGACGCAAAAAGTTAGAGACCTCGAGAGCATCACCAAAGTCTGCAAATTTCCTGATGTCTTCCCCAAGGACATTCCAAGGATTTCTTCCGAGTGTCAAGTTAAATCCTGTAACGACTTGATCCGCGAAACTACCCTTATAGTTAAATCTCCATATCGTCTAGAGCCAAAGAAAGTGTGAGAGTTATCCCGCCAGTGCAATAAGCAGAGTAACAAGGAGTTCGTAAGTTTATTGTATGTGAACTTTATTGTGTTCAATTTTTTTTCTACTCCTGCTAGGACCACATCATGGGGATGTGAGTCGAATCAATGAGAGTCAGATAGCAAAACGGGAAATCATAATGTATAGATAAACATTTAGGAAACATCAAGAGGCAACCATTGTTGCTCACAAACTTCTTTTCTTGACATGTAGCTGAATCATGCCGCCGAAGGAACGTAACCAACCCACCAGTAAGACACCAGTCCTCCAGATGGACTCAGACACGTTCCAAGCTACTGTCATAGTAGCCGTAGCAGCCGCCCTAGATGTTCTTAATACTAACAACCTAAATGGGAATGGGAATAATTTCCACACCTTGAACTGTAGCAACACACTAGGAAACCAACAAGGGCTTATCTAGGAGGACATTCCAACTCCCAAACCTAAGAGTGCCAACGAAAATTCTGGACCGAGAGGAAGTACAAGTTATCTCAGAAACTTACCAAGAGACGACAACCCGAGATAAATCCTACAACCACCACATCCACCCAACCAATGCCAACGCCAGTGCGGCAATATGCCAAAAAACTTTCAAATTGCGAGAAATACAACTTCCACCACGTAGGAAAGTGTCGTAAACTTCAATGTAAGAACTGCAACAGGCAAGGACACACCACACGGTACTGTAGGACACCTATACAGCCAAACATCTCGATTTCTAGCATAAAGATGGGTCAAGTTTGCTACAATTGTGGCGAACCCAGACATTTCAAAAGAAATTGTCCAAGGGTTAAGGATGGCTAGGAAGCTCGCTTCGTAAAGACCCCAACTCAACACATCACTTACACTACCGATGCTAGCATAGTTTAAGTGTGCGGTACGTGTGGAGAAATGGGACATTTCAAAAGAGACTGCCCAACAGAGAAGAACAACGGGGGAGCAGGAGGAGTCTAACCTCATAGGATGAGGAAGCATCAAAGAACCCTGCTATGTTTTGGTATGTTTTCGAAAAACCCCTATAAGTTGTTCATGATTGTGATTACTAACTCGTCCAAATCAAATCGCAACATTCCTATAAGAGTTGAAGCTCTAATGAGTAAATTATGAAAGCTTAGTGAATACGTTAGAGTCAGTTGTAGTTGTACATGACTCGCATACACCAAGCGATTATAGGAAGATCTAGTAGAACCATTTCATAACAGTTCCCGAGTTCGGAGTATCAGAACCCTCGCACTCATGGTACCCTTCAATTTCAAATCAACATAGCAAACACCAGAGATATTCACTCAGGAGCACCAATGTGCTAACAGAACAATCCTTTCAGACAAACTTAACGCACGATTATATGTCGCTCTCCTATTTAGCCCGACTGAGTCTATGTTACATCGTTCGATCGCAAAACTCTTGTCATTCGTAACGGAAAACTAGATGTGAACTTCAAAAATTCATCTCTCTTAGAAACCTGAAGGTATTCATACGAAGAGTATGAATCGGAACCAGCAGATACAACAATGAAGATCCACTGAAGCATCCAGCGAGAGCCCGAATGCAAAAAGGAGAGACTCACCTGTGTATACCTTCGAGAATTAATCCGTTTTCATGGGATACCTGTAATCGTTACCTTCGACCGGGTTAGCAAGTTTACCTCTAGAATCTGTCAATCGTTGCAAAAGGCTTTTGAAACTAAGTTAGATATGAGCACGATTTATCATCCACTGACAGATGGACACAGTGAGAGGACAATCCAGGCATTGAATGATATGCCGAGGTACTACGGCATCAACTAGTGCACATCATGGGACACTCATCTACCCTTAGTTGAACTTTCTAATGACAACGGTGACCATACCCACGTCAAGGTTGCGCCATTCGAAGTCGTCTATAGTCGTAGGTACAGATCCCCTATGTGCTGGGCTGAGGTGGGCGACACGCAACTAGTCAAGAGTCAAGTCCTCGACAACACTCTTGCGAGTCCTAAAAACATCCGAAAGACGACTAAAAAGATCGTACAAACTCCAATTACCTCGAGTGCTTAGCAACTTCCATCCTGCATTCCACATGTCAAACCTAAATAAGTGATTATCCGATGAGACACTTACAATCCCTCGACAATGTCAAGTTAAACGAGAGTCTACACTTCGTCTAGGAATCATTCGAACTCACGAAGCAAGAAGTCAAGCGAACAAAATAACGTCACATCCCAATAGTGAAGGTCCGCTAGAATACCAAGCGGGAATTTCAATCCACTTGGGAGCACGAGAATCCAAGGAAATAGGATTATCCCCATCTTTTCTAGATCCTCGAATTGTATGTTTAATCTTGAATTTCGGGACGAAATTCCCTCTATCGGAGGGATGGTGTGACAACCCGAATTGCCACCTTGTATACCTAGTCAACTCAACCAATGTTAAAACTGTATATGTTGTCTTCTAACACTGTTTAAGGGTTCATTGAGGTGTTCTAAGCTTGAATACAACCGTGATTAAGGTTAGGAATGAGTCAACAAGTTGTATAGTGACAAAACCGGGCCATACACCCCTTTTGGAGGAGTGTGCGGCCACACACATGGGTGTACGGTCGTACACACCCCTCATGGCCGCACACCCACCCCTCAACAGCACACCCAGGGTGATGGGTCACCCACCCCTATAAATATGAGGAGACCCCTCTCATTCACTCTTTTCTTCCTTTGGCTGCACCCTGCTACTTTTTCATTTTAGAATCTTCATCAAAGAACACTCCAAAGGCATCAAAAACGTAAGTGATTTATCCCTTAGCTTGTTATACTTGAAAGATTTCCTTGATTCTTCATGGTTTAGGCCTTGTTCTTCATCTTTTAAAGGTGTACAGCCGCACACCTTCATAAGGTGGCCGTACACACCTTAAAGCCCCTTGTTCTTCTAGTTGGGCATGACCTTAGCCTTGTTTCTCTTGAAAAATCGACATTTTGGGCATGGATGAAGAGTGTACGGTTGCACACCCCTTTGTATGGCCACACACTCCTCTGTATGGCCGCACACCCTTTGTACGGCCGCACACACCTCCCAGAACCGTAAACACCCACTTTGATGTTCATATTTGGCCTTAAACTTGCAAAACCACTAAGTATGGGACCTAGAACACTCCTTGGATGCTTATAGAACCTTGGAAACGCCACAAAAGCCCCCTCATCATGAGTGTACGGCCGTACACTGATGGACCGTACACCCTTGGACGCACACACCCTTAGGGTGGCCATACACCTCCTTTACTCAATAACATAAGGTTTTAACACTTAGTTCAAGTGTTCCCGAGTCCTTAGAGTGGTTTCCTATCATGTATAGTCGTAAAATACCCTAATTTGAATCATATATGTGTTATTACATGCATTGGAGTTATGTTTGAGATTCTGGGGAAATGTTTTGTGATGATAACATTTGATACAATGTGTTTTGACATTATTTTATGAGTGAATGAATGTTTTAAAATTGAAAATTTGTTTTGAAAATTTACTTTGCTTTAGAGGCCTCAGTAGACACTCAGCATCCATACCGGTCTTACATTCAAATTCTACGTCAAAGCGGTGAGTTCATACCCCTACGCGTTTATGGTTTTAAATGTTTTCAGGGGGAATACAAGCAAAAGTACAAGGAAACTTGTGCTCAAAGTACATTATTTGTATAAGATAATTATATGTTCAGTATCCTTTAAACACGGAAAGCAGTTTTACCAAACGATTTAGAAATCAACTCGTAGATACAGTTTTCAAAACTAAAGCAATGAACTTGTGAATCGTATAGTGAAATGTGTTATTTTATAAAGGATTCATGCAAACCATAAACAGGATTTTCAGTATTATTACTTGTAAATTTGTTAGTCTAAGTCAGAGACACGTCCTTGGTAACACTCCCACAGAATTCAAGAGTGTAGGACTAGCACTTGTAACCAAAATCTCTTGTAGAGAGAGCGTAAATGTCGTGTATAGATCTATACGGGACTGACTATCCCGCACCTTGCTGCTAGCTATAGCTGGACCGATAGATCTAGGGGTGACAAAGTCATAAAAAGATATTGGCCTCGTTACGTGCCATATCAAGTCTAAGTACGGTTATGACACTCGCAACCTAGATAGCAGTAATTTAATTTTTTAATAATGAAAAAAGAGTACTAACCTCAAAGTAATAATCGATTTGATTACTAGAGGGTACTAATAATACCTTTAGGATTTAGTTAGCTACGTATTTATTAGTTTTATTTATGTAATAAGGCTAATATACCTCACAGGAAGCAAACAGGATTTTTCAAGAAAACTACGTCTAACGATATAAATATGGTGGATACTTGTACACCTCAGACTAGAACAGATAACGAACCATCAATTTTTAAGGAAAATATAGGATTTTCCTAGGATAACTCAATCTTATATAAACAAATTGTTTAACAACTAACTAACGGATATTCAAACACCTTTCATAAGAAAATATAGGATTTTCTTAAGGAACACTTTTCAAAAGGATCAAAGAAACATTTTCTACCAAAATTAAATGCTTATGAACTTACCAACTTTATGCTGATATTCTTTCAAAATCTACTTGTATTCTCAAGACTCTAGTAGACGGGTACACCCAAAGTTTTGAGAAGACTGCTTAGCACCAGACTGCGAATTCTGTTGTCTTTTGTATTTCCTTGATATTAGAATATGTAATGTTTAAAACACTTATGTAAAAATTATACCTATTAATGAAATGGTTGGTTGTACTTTGATTACTATAATGCATGTGTTGTGATACTTACATGACGTTATCCGCCCCCGAACTTTTCCGCCGTTTCGGTTTGGGGTGTGACAGAAATTATCTGTAAAAGTCTCATAGAAGCGGTTAGCATCCCTTGTGGCGGTTTTGAAGGACCCACACACATCAGTGTGTATGAGATTCAACATACCTTCACCCCTTTCACAAGTACCAGTGAAAGGTGACTTGGTCATCTTTCCAAGTAAGCAAGATTTGCAAGTGTCATCCGGCCTTAAGTCGAATGACTCCAAAACTCCAGCCTTTTGGAGTTGGCATATGTGCGTCTTGCTGACATGTCCAAGACGACAATGACAGAAGCATGCTTTATCAAATTCATTGGAAGAATCGATATGCAACACATTATTTCCTAAGTTGTCTACAACATTCACAGTTTCATATACAACATTACAAGGTAATGCTTTAAAATAAAAAGCACCATTATAATAAGCACTTATAGCACCAATTTCATTATCAAATGAAAAACTATAGCCTTGTTTGTACAAACCATGAAAGGAAATAATATTTGTCACCATATCAAACAAGTAGCAACAATTATTTAAATCTATTTCTAACCCACTGCTAAGCAATAAAGAGTAAACCCCAATCTTGGTGACTGGTGAAACCTTCCTATTCCCCATGATCAAGTTTATCTTCCCATGCTCCACATCCTTACTTCTTTTTAGGCCATGAACATCAGAAAAAATGTGAAATCCACAACATGTGTCAAGAACCCGAGAGTTAGAATGTGATGAGTTTTTAGACAAGACAGTATAAATACCTGCATGGGTGGGTTTAACCTTCCCATCCTTGACATCCTGCAAGTTTTTGGGCAGCTTCCTTCTAGTGCCCTTTATCGTGATAGTAGAAACACTCTGCTTCCTTATGAATGGAAGAGGGAGCAGCAGAACCAGCCTTGGTCCCACTTGAAGAGGATCTATCAAGAGACTTTCCCTTGCGGCTCTTTGAGGGAGCCTTCCTCTTCTACCCTTTCCATTGTCCAATTTCCAGAACAGGGGTAGTTGCGGTAAGAGTAGATACAACATTTTTACCTTTCAGACCACTTTCAGCGGTTCTCAAAATCCCTTGAAGTTTGCTAAGTGTGACCTCCTCCTTGTTCATATGATAGGTCATGTGGAACTGATCATAACATGGAGGTAAGGAGTGTAGAATGATATCTATGGTCAGCTCCTCAGGAAGGTTCACATTCAATTTTAGCAAATGGTCCACAAACCTTTGCATTTTCTCCAAGTGGCCTGCGATGGGTTCACTATCCTTCATCTTTGTTGTAATCGTGGAGCAGATGATTTCATACCTCTCTTGACGAGCACTCTGATGGTATCTATCCATCAGGTCCTAGTGCATCTCAAAAGGGTAGAATTCCTCATAGGACTTTTGGAGTTTAGCTATCATGGTGGCCAACATGATACAAGACACCTTGGTGGCATCCTTCTCATGGGTCCTAAACTCAGCGATCTCCTCAAGAGTAGCAGAAGACTCATTGATTTTCTTAAGCTCCTTGTTGATGACATATAACTTATCCTCACAGTGGGTGACCATCCTGATGTTCCTAATCCAATCATTGAAGTTGGACCCACCAAAGATTACTTTCCCACAAAGGTTCATGAGAGAGAAAGAGCCAGTAGGTTTTGATCCAGAAGCACTATTGGAAGACATCTGAAAAGGAAGAAATACAAAGTTTAGATTAGATAAAGAGTCCTTAATATAACACCCAAAATGAAATATTAAGGCTAGAACCCAACACAACATTTTACAAATTGGGAGAGGGATGCCGTAATCCAAGTTGCAAAATATGTGAAGGTAGGTAAATGACGATTTACCAATTTCCACCATAAAAAACGAAATAGTTATTATGTTTTAATTTGATTGAAATTCCTAGATCCTTTGAGATTCATTGAACAATTCAATGGCATGTTTAAATCTCGATTATGCCCTTCAGGTTTGTGACTGGGATACTGAGGATCGCAAACAAGGTGTGAATAACCATGCAAAATGTGCTTGGTACTCTCGATGTCATTTATCACCCAATCAATGTGTCGGTTAACCACACATGCTCCATCGATCTTGCGATAAACATAGAGCCACCCTTTGCCACCCTTACTAGTCCAAGTTAATGTGTCGGTTAACCACACATGCTCCATTAACGAATTGGCAAGGTGCAAAGTGCAATTTTCATGGACTAGCATCAATTTCACATTTTCCTAAAGTAACTAAGATTGGGAATTTATAAAAGTCTTAGTTACTTTATTACTATCATTATACTTAATAAGAATTATAGTCCTATCATACCCGTTCGGCTAACGACCCTCCACCAGTTAAGGAAGCAGTGGGTGAGAGTGGACACCCATTAAACTGCCTTTTTATAAGCAGTAACCTTATACCCCCCACCCTTATAGACCGACTTCGTGAATGAGGCCTACTAACGGTAAGACTGACTTGTCGTATACATATATATAAATATTAAACCTATAATATTATAATAGTATAAGGGTTGAATTTTAATTCTTTAAAATTCTAAGGTTTGGAATTAAAGTATGCAAAAATGTAACTTTACAAATTCCAAAACTTGAGGGCAAGTTTTGAAACTTGTCAAAACTTTTCAAGTCCATAACTATGAGTTTTAATGCCTTTTAAAGAAGTGACTTTTCATTTTCCATAACTTGAGGACAAGTTATGGAGCACATCAAAGGCCATTAAGATCATCAATTAAACTAACAAGCATTTCAAGTAATGTCCATGATCTAGATTAAACTCATATGAACAAGACAATTCATATCAAACAAATTTATTGTAATTAGCCTAACCATATAAACTAATACAAAACATGAAACTTCGACAATTATCTTTTGAATTGGATAAGCATGATCATTACCTCATCAAAAACAGGTTTATAAGTTCAAAAACAGTTTAGGGTAATGATCCTAGCCCAATTCCACCTTTGAAACTCGAAATTCTGCATTCTGGAGCACCAACTCGTCGATTGCATGAACTGAATCGGAGAGTTGGTCATTTTTTAGGGGTGACTCGGCAAGTCTGTCAGTGGACTCGACGACTCCACTGTCCAAAAAGCATAAAATTGATTTTTTCAAGCTTTGAATACAAGTAGCATCAAGTATAATGGAAAATAAGCCTAGGCTCTGATACCACTGAAGGGTTTTGAGCATTCTAACACTCCTAAGGTGTACATGCAACCCCAGATACCTTGGATCTATGTTTTCTCTATTATAAATGCAAATTTTCAATTTTCCAAGGCATCATCCTAACTAGCATACTATGGAGTACATACAGTACAAAAATCTAGTTAGATGACTTACCTTTGTTGTAGCTTTGAAACCTTAAGCCTTTAAGATCATAGCCCCCCAAGTGTGATGCCTCAAATGCTTCACACAACACCACCAACAATGGAGGAACTTGAGAGGAGGTTACGTGCACTAACAAAATTAGCTAGCACTCTTGTGTATCTCTTAGGTGTCGATTTTGGTAGCCGTGAGTTTCCTTATATAGTGTGACACAACTATGGTTACACCATGCAAACCCTAATGCGCATGACTTTCCACATTCCTTATGCTCCATGGGTTTTAACCTCCATGGAGTATCCATGGGTCACCACATGGGTTTATCCCAACATAAAGAACTACGGATCATAAGCCCACTTTATAAGAATGATTGATTTACACAATCAATCCCCATATATTTAATTAGTCTCTTTTGATCACAAAAATAATTCCAAATTAATTCTTGATCAATACTAATTAAATAATATGATTTCATATTAATATATTAGAACTTATAATATATTAATAAATCATAAATATCCTCTTCTCAAAAGTCTATTCTTACAAATTGTTCTGGTGCCATGCAACCCAAATGGACGGTTCATGTACATACCAATTATAGTTATGGGCTTAAACACTAAATCCAACAAGAATTTCATTACAACAACCCTAACAACACACACTAGAATACGCATACATCCTATTGTCACTCCCTAGAGAAAGGCTAAACATTCCTCAACTATCCTGCTTCTTACACATTACCCATCCATGGAACTTCCAACACTTGCAAAAAAACATATAATGAATACTACATACTGCCTAGGCTATCCTAGGATCCACACCTCACCCTACCATCAACTGCCAAATGTCCCCCATTGGTTCCAGTTAACTACTTCATGAATACAATCACATGCAAAATAACTTAAATAGTCTTATATTAACAAATCCAACTCTACGACGGTTGGACTCAGACAAGAGTTGCGCCACAGGACCAAATCCTTCACTCTAAAATTATTTAACCCATGCAGCATGTGACTTAACGTATTTAATTAATATTCAGTTCACACCCGAAAGAGTCCTACAACAATAAGCAAGGAAACTCTATAGGAAATAAGGCATCATACATTGGACAATTCTATCATGCAATTCCTGAAGATCCCTATCCTACAACTAGCATGTTGTTTTACAATATCATAATAAACAACAATGTGGGTAAATTGGGGTATACTTTCTTGCTCCGACTGATCGTACACATCACATCCTTCCTTGGTTATTTTGAAAACCATTTAAAAACTATTGCAGTTCCCTAATTTGAGTCTAGATTCGCACGAATGTTCATCCAATTCTCTCAAACCAAGGCTCTAATACTAACTTATAACACACCAAAAATCAAAGAAATGAAAAATTTTCAAAATCAACCATTAACCAACATTGTTTACAAAAAGTGTCATTGTTCCAAAAGCATTATTTCAAAATCAAAGTTTTTCTAAGACCCAATGACATCAAAATAGAAGATGTGCATGATCACGCCTTTGCTTTCCCATGATCCTCAGAAGTACCAGAAATAATAAACTAAAAACTGTAAGCCAAAGCTTAGTGAATTCCCCCAAAGTACCAGCACACCACATAGCAAAAAAGCATACAAATATGAGTAGCCATCCTGATTGGACCACCTCGCAGGGCCTACAACCTATACGGGCCGCTCTACGAGCCTTTGACATGACTGGACTGCCTCGCAGGGCCTACAGCCTATCCAGACTGCTCTACGGGCCGTCGGCCTGACTGTATCTCCTCACAAGGCCTACAGCCTATTCGGTCGTCCCCGGGTGTCTTGGCCTACAGCACAAAGCAAGACTGCCTCAACCTAACACAACATGTCGACATATGCAATAGACAAACATAAACACAGAGCTAGCAAATACAAATAATCATACAGATCTATTGAACAACTACAAACAATCATAACACTATCATGATCAGGATAAATAATCTAGTGTGTCGGCATTGGTGCCTTCGACCCATGGGTACACTGAGGAAAACTCACCTCTCAGTTGGAATACAAGTTAAATAAATCTCTGCTCCGAAAATCAGCTCAATGATCACCTAACTGAAACCAAGGACCTAATCTTAATTAATAGCACAAAATACCCCTAGGCCAAACTTGGTCAAAACTTTGGTCAAAGGTCAAGGTCAAGGAGTCAGCTTGGTCAACTCTGCTAAATACGTGGGGAGTACTTAGCTTGTACGTTGGGCGTACACAGGCCTTGACCGATATCAAGCAATTAACCTCATACATGCGGCGTACGCAGATTTACACACGATGTACACACTGAGGCTTCTTTTCCAAATTAAGAGCTTAATGCATTAAGATCTTACGTTCCAATTGTAGATCCAAGTCCAAAATACCACTAAGAGTCATAAAGTTTCCAACTTTATGACTTTGCATGCCCATTAAGTGCTTAATACCAACAATCATAACTTCTTAACACATAAAGACCTTCTATAGCATGCATGGGAAGAACTAAGCATCAAGATCTCATTTTTATGACTCAAGACCCCTAATTGGGTCTGAATAGACAACTTATTTGGTTAAGACCATGTTATGCTCAAGAATCACAAAGGTTGGGACCAAAAATGACCTAAATGAAGATATATCTAGATCTATAAGAAAAGATGATCAAGCTAAGAGATTTTTACCTCCCGAAGGTTGCTAGCAAGGTGAGAATCCCAGATCCAAACTTCCTTCAAGATCCATTGTCCTTCTACCACCTTCATCTTCTTCAAGAAGACCACCAAAACATATAAGTGAGCTCACGGTGCACTCTTCACATTTAGGGTTAGCTAAAGGGACGATTTTTAGGTGGAGGCTGATGAGGGTGAAGATCTTGGGGCCATAAAGGGGATTATATGGGTGCAAACCCTCAAAACTAGGGTTTTGTTCTGAACTGTGTACGCGCGTCATACTTGTTGAGTACGCTCGGCGTACGCGTGCGAGTCATGTTTTTCTCATGCATGAGTATCCCATGCATACACCTCTAGTATGCACGACGTACGGACCAAAATGGTAAGAACTAAAATGTTTTAGGGTTAGAATTAAACCTTCTCAGAACGGGTGTTACATACGCCAATATTGTCATCATTCCATCATTGGCCTAAAGACTCACGACTAGCACCATAGGGGCATAAAGATACTCAACCATCAAACCATCGACTTTAAGTAAACCAATAAACATCCCTCTCAATACTAGCTAAGCACAACCTGAGCCATACCCTTCTATAACACGCAATTCCTTTCACAGAACAAGCTACTACCAACGCAAAAATAGACGAAAACATGGTCACACAACTAGAGAATGTGATAGTGTGTTGTACACTTGTTCCATTTCAAAGGCTATAACCCAAATAAGAACCATGCCAATAATTTGAACCAAGTTTTCCTTTGCAATCTTGTTCAGTCCACATACACCCCTCATGACAATATCTAATGGACTTACCATAATACACACCCTCAAGAGACCCCATAACTAACCATGGATCTACTACATTCCTTTTTTCCTTACAAACTTCCCCAAAGGGTGAAGTACCAGTAGATCTTACAAAATGACTAACCTCAATCATTAACATAAACATCCTCATGAATGACTGAAACAAGATCCCACACCTTGATTGAAACTGAACTCATTCCACCAATACGTAACTAGCTCGATAAAACTTCCAAAGTTATCCAGAAATGTTGCTAAACCCCTAGTTGGATCAATACAAATACCAACCCTGCCGACATGACATGTCAAAATTGGATTCTACAAAGATCCAAAGCCACACCTAAAAAACTAAAAAACACCGCTCCGACATCTGAACTCCTAATAACCAAGGACAGCTGCCAAAACCGAGCCCACAATGAACAATACTTCCATAACCAAAAATTAAGGGTACCCATACCCAGAAAACAAAATGTGCAATGTATAGATTTTGATGATAGGTTGACACAACCATTAAACTTCAATTGATAAAGCTATAAACTTTCGAAGAACCTCAGCTATTGACGATGAACAAAATGACCAAGGATAGAGAATGAATTGATAACAAACCCAATGACCCAATACACTAATGAAAAAAACCCATGTGAAACTAAACATACCAAACGCTGAAGCTGATTTACCGATCAACAACTGCCCAGCCTAGACTATGGATAGAAATCTATACAACGAGTTGACAAATCCCTCCACAACCGATAATCAAACTGAGCGACCCAAATGCCTCTTGACTTATTCAATGGAGTTCTCAAAAGCAACCACTTTCTACATCGATCTCCTTGTCCACAGCTTCCTACCATGAAGACAACTTATGCATTCCAGAGCACATATATATGATAGCGACCTGCTCTACGCCCCCGTCTTGACCGAATTTTGAACCAAAGTTCCGCATACCCAAACCGCAGATCCCTATGACCCATTCTTATGAAATCAAAAACTCGAATAGGTCGATGATCCTTTAAGAAAAATACCCAGTTCTCCCCCACTTAGGGTTCAACTACCACCAGCTAACATTGTAAACAAACCAAATCTTAAACCGGCTCAACAAGATACATAGCATCTCAGGCCCTTGGAATGTATAACACAGCGCAAGATGATATTCGAGATAAAGACCAAGCAAAATCAAAGAGATTCTGAATATCAGATGGAGACCTTAGAAACTCCTCGGTCATAACCGCCTCTAACATCAAGAATCCCATACATATGCAAAAGCAATAATTATGTCCGTTCATAACATCGATTCTCTATCTAGGAGCAAATGGACTATCACACACCTCGTCTGCAAATCCCCAACCATCTATTTAATCATTCATAAATACAAGAGGCATTGTTCTCATTGTCGAGACACATCATAGACAACCCCAGCTTCCATTCCCGATTCACTACCTTGATCACCTAAGATAATCAACTAGCACCTATTTTCGGCGTTCTTTATATGAACGGAAAGATATTGACAAGCTCCACAACCCAATGTAATTACTTTTGACTTAAAACAAACTGAACTAAAATCCTTAATTCATGAAAGAAGTCTGAAACATAACTTTTCCTATTTTACCCTTTGACTCCAAGATACAAACCAAGACTTTAATCACTTATCCAACATTATCATCATCCAATAAGTTCTAAACTCCATTCCCTTGAAGCCAAAGAACTTTACTTGATCCCTTTAATATCCACAATCCTGAAATAAGAAACTTATCAAAACAAGATGTTACAAGATTATGAAGGAAAATATGTGGTACTATTGAAACCTCTGGTAAGTACCTACTTCATAACAATGTATCATAACCAGTTTATTACATATCTAGCTTTTATTTTCTTTAATAATCAGACAAGTTTGTTTGTGAGATACTTGAAAATAAACCATCCAAAAATCAATGCAATCTCAAATGAAGCTATCATACCACAACAACTTAAAATGTCATGGAAAACAGTTAACAATAGAGTTGATTGTGGGGCTTTCAAATGACACATATGGAGACCTATATGGGATAGCCAATGTATAAGTGGAAACCATGCCTTTATAAAGAAAGAGCAATTTAACAAACTACTTTAGACAAGCTCAGGGAAATATATGTGCACAAAATGTTAACTTTCGAGATTAACATGTTGAAGGCTAAGGTGTTGGATCTCACAAACAAATATCAAAATATGGAATTCACAGTGTGTAATACTCATGCATACAAGGCTATTATAACAATTCAAAAAAAGGTTAAAAGATTATTGATGTTTATTTGTGATGGTTTTGGAGGACATGTAAGTTGGTTAGTTAAACAAGTTTGTGTACAACTTTTATATGGTTTGTCAAGTGTTTGTGAACAAAGTTTAAATAGTTTTTTAAATGGTTTTTGAAATGCTTCTGAATAGGTTTTATTACTTTGTGTTGAATAATAATGTAATAGAAAAAGTTTCCTTATTTTTGTTTGTTTTTTATATTCAAATATTTTCAAAGTTTACGATAATGGTTTATGAACAAGTTTGATTGTTTCTAATGCTTTTCAATTTTATTTCTGTTTTTTCATAAATGAATACAAATATGATATGTTCATTTACATTTAATATGTAACCAATAACGTCTTCATTCATAAATGAATACAAATTTGTTGTGTTCATTTATGATTTAGTTAGGAATAATATGTGAATTTAACAAACTTCACATATAAATATAACTTATTTGTTAATAAATTAATAATCCAATATCAATATAAGTTTTATTGTTTTTGATACTTTTCAATTTTATTTATGTTTATTCATAAATGAGTACCAATATGATATGCTCATTTATGTTTAATCTGTAACTAATAACGTCTTCATTCATAAATAAATACAAATTTGATGTATTCATTTATGATTAAGTTATGAATACATATTAATATAACTTACTTATTAGTAAATTAATAATCCAATATTATTATAACTTCGATATGCATAAATACGTATACATTTGTGATTATTATGATGTATTCATTTTCCATATCAATATAAATGTCTTAAGTAGTAGCTTCTGATAAATGCATAATGACACAATAATATTGTATTATCCAAACATGAATATAACTTTATAAAACACATATGAATATTCTTTAATATTCACTAACTACTTAATCGTTGATGATTATTATTTGTATACATTCATAAATGAATAGAAGGAAATAACATATAAAAATTATGAAGTAATATTGTCTTCATAACTAAATAAAAAACCTAGATGTCTTTTGTTGATTCAGCAGCTGCAATTCTTACTGGACATGTAAGTAAATTATGAGGAACTCGTTCTCCACATTCTGAGCACATTCTTAGTTCTTTTTTAGAATTAACATATGTTGTTTCACCGACACTTGCGACTCTTTTCTTGATTTCAAAACTTTATTGCTTTGAACTTGGGGAATGTGAATATTAATCTCTTCTATAATAGGAATCGAAACAACCATAAGCTTGCATATGACTTCACCATCTGTCCTGTTTTTCAATCCACCGGATGTACAATCACTCTCAAATTGCTTCAATAATATTTGTTGATTCTCAACAAAGGAAGCCAATTTCTTTTTGTCTTCTCTTATAATATTCAAACATGATTCAAAACTATAATATGAATCATTAACTAGCTTCACATTCTTATGATCCCCTGAATTGGATTAATGAGAACTAAAACATTAATTTCTTGATATAACGTCTTTTCTCCATCTTTTCAGAATGTACCTTTCAGGAATTTTCTTAACACCACATCTCATCATTATAGTGAAAGCATGTCTGCATAAAACACCCATACGGTTGAAATGTTCACAACAACAATTTATTTCTTTCTCTTCAACTTTTATTCCACCCTGATACAAAAACATAACAAAAAAATGAAAACATAATTTACACATCTTAAATTATATATAAATACTCATACTCTTATATGAACAATCATAAATAAGTAATGATATATGAATATTACATTCCAATCAGATATAACAATTCATCTTCGTATATGAATATTAATAATGTTTATATAAATAAATAAATATATATATATATATATATATATATATATATATTACATTATTCATAAAAAAGTATTAAATTACCTTGAATTCATTTTTAAGTTCGCTTCTACTATTGTTGTGTTGCATACGTAAACTTTCCACCCATTTCAAATACCAACATAGGAGTATGTACAAAAAAATGGTTTTATATATTTCCTTTTGCACCTCAAAAAATAATGTACTTTTATAAAAAATTTATGCTTGTAGTTCTATTTTTAGAGGTGCTTCCATTTTATATGATGCTTTCTTTCTTGCATTATCAATCTCTCATTGAGTATTCATTTCTTTTTGAATGGCAGTGTCATAACTCGTCATGACATTCAAAAGTAAATTATCATTTCCTAAGTAGGTATTAAAGAAAGAATTCATACCGTATGACATTGATGTAGTCTTCATCAACCCATACATTGGAATATCAATAAAATATCCACATATTCTTGAATCACGTTTCGTAAACATGTCTTTATACCATCTTGTGTCTTCAAGATTGAATTCCTTCATACGAAAACCCCACTTCACCTCAAAGACAGCAGGTTTCATATTCATGTCCCAAACAAGCTTCAATAATCTTTTTCTGAAGTTTGTGTTCATAAATAAATCATCTGATATCAGTATAAAAATAAAAATAAAACAAACTTCTATATTTATTTATGAATAAATAATAATAAATATTCATAAATAAATATACTAATATTTGAAAAAATTACTATATTCATGTATGAATAACTAATATTATGTAACATATTTGAAATATATTAAAATAATACATTGTTTTTCAACTTCTTCATTACATGTCACACACATAATCGGTGCTTTTAATCATGAAACACATTCTCAATAACTTGTTTTATTGTCGCATCTTGGTCGGTTAAAACTAGTGTTGATTCTTTCTCATGAGTTTTAAGAAACGCTTTAAACAACCAAGAGTAGGGCTCAATACTTTCATTGGTTAGCAACCCCGCTTCAACGGTAACTATTTTTTTATGGCAGTCAATAATAATAAATGGAACAAAAACCATTCGATACCTATAACATATAAAAAAAATTGTTCATTAAAGTAAATTTTTGATGTATTCATAAGTAAATATAAAAATATTCATGTATGAATAGAGTTACGGTATATTATAGTAATAATAATAATAATACATGAATATATAATAATATTAAAATAATTTCAATATTTATGACTAAATACTAAACATAAAGTTAAAATATGCAAATATGAATAACCTATAAAAACTGATAGAATAACATACTTGTTTGTTCATAAAATTGCATCAAACGAAATAACATCACCAAATTCAACATAATATGCATTTTCCATTTCATCAGCCCAAAACATTATCTGGACAATTAAACTCAAATGAGTAATTTAGATAGTGAGCTCGACATTCATTTATTGTATTTCCTATCAACTGGGCATCTTTATAACCTATAACCAAGTTGATATTTCTCCTTAAATTTTTATAGTCAACTACTTTGGGCTTTACAAACTCATACCCACCTCTCAAACTTTCCCTCAACATATGAGTCATAGTTGGGCTTATCTTTTATGTGGAAGCATGCTCTATAAACTATTTTTCTGAATATGATATTTGCCTTGCTTTTTTTAAATCATTCGTCTTCTCAAGGGTATGGTTGTGAAGTTCATCAAACTGAAAAACTATATAATCTCGGAGTTTCATACACAGATTCAAATATAATATTTGCTTGACAACCAACAACTCTTGAATTGAATTTCTTTTCCTTCTAACACTACTTTTACCCAATGTGTCAGAATATTTTTTTTCTGTTTTCCACCACGATTGCATATAACATATTTCTTCATTATAATCTTGTTATCAAACCTTATTTGTGTGCTCAGTCTCACATCAAAACCACCAATTTCAACATACTCATAATACATTTTTATAGCCAACTTTAACGATTTGAAGATTAAACCTTCAAATGGAATAAGTTGAACAAGTACATCTGGCTTATAGACATGTTCTCCGATTACATTACTACAATTTTACGCATCATCTACTGAACTAGAAGATTCACCTGATAAAAAGTTATAAAATCTAAATCAATCTAGTGACACTTTATTATAATCAATAATAAACACAAATGCGCTCTTTATCCACATATGAAAAAAAAAAGTTTATTAATGCAAGAATAAAACATTCATATATGAATACATTAAATTCATATGATTCAAAAAAAATATAAAATAAAAACAATATTTATTCATATATGAATAAAACATAAATAATAATAAATTCAAAATTACAATTATCACACTTTTATTCATATATGAATAAGACAATAATTTATTCAGGTTTACATATTCAAATGTAAATACATCATCATCACCAAATTAAAAATAACATAAGAATTCAATTAGTGATACCTTCAATAAATGAGTTCTCAACATCTTCTTCTTCATTCTCACACGTTGAAGAATAGAAATCGATATCAATAACATTTGAATTTGACATAGTAAATCAATTGAACTATAATAAACAACAACACTAATCTTAATATCGATGGAAATCATGATAAAATAAAATAGTAACTGAAAGACAACAAAAACATTAATATAGATTCAAAATTAAAACAAAAATCACAAAAAAAAATCGTAAATATAAAACCTAATCAATTTTGAATCTGTCACACTTCAGAGCGTACAAACGGTCTGCTTGAAAATTAAATCAGTTGCAATCCGATGATGCAATTGCAATACTTATCTCAAACTTTACAACAAATATCCGATGAAGCAATTGCAATACTGACGACAACTCGTGAGCCCAGGTATTCATCAAATACATATCTAAAACTTCATGAAAAATGGATAAACGACGCAAATTCAATGAATACGTGTAATTGCTAACGAATTATATAAAGAAAGAATCTTGATACTGAATTCTGATATATCCAATTCAAATGAGATAAAGATAAACGAATTCCGATTGAAAATGAAGAAAGAAAAATCGGATTGATATTCAACATTTGAGGAAATGGGAAACTGAATATGAATAAGAAAGAAGGAGATCTAAAAAGTTGCTAATTTACATATATACCCTTAGTGAAAAAATGATCTGCAACTTTTTAAGGTTTACATGTTAGTTAAATGATTGGCTGAGAATGATTCCCCAAATTCAGTCTTTTTGTATTTTCTCAATTGAACTTGCCTACCTCTATCTCTCTCTCTCTCTCTCTCTCTCTCTCTATATATATATATATATATATATATATATATATATATATATATATAGGGGTCCGTTTTTTATGATGACTCAAAAATGGTGAGGACTACGAGGACAATTCTCCACCACCCATTTTGTCAAGGGCACAAACGCCAAACTCAAATACTTGGTCGTGGTGTGTTCGCATGCGACTCACGTCCATGGTAACTAATACGGACTCGATGATTCAATCACGTGTGTAAACTGTGTATCGAACGTCATTTAAGTGGGTTTCATTATTTATTTTTGTTTATTTTTATTTTTTTAATTTAAAAAAAATAAACAAATATATGCTCGGTTTTAACATTTTTGATTTTTTTTTCATTTTATTCGTACATGGAGTCGGGGAGAATGGAATTTGGTTTTTTTATTTTATAAATGGGCATGTTGGAACATATATCTATCCATATACCGTGATAGATAGATTGACCATCACACCTGAGATCTTTGATAGTGGCGGTATCCACTCATATGGCCATGTTCGAAGAGATGGTTGAGTGGTTGAAAGCTCCAGTCTTGAAAATAAATATAGTTTACTATCGAGGGTTTGAATCCCTCTCTCTCTCTCTCTCTCTATCTCTATCTCTATCTCTATCTCTGTCTTTCTTTCTCTTTCTCTCTCTCTATCTATCTATCTATCTATCTATCTATTTCTCTACTTTTTCTTGTTAAATAAATTATTTCTTTATTGGATTGGTTTTGACCGAATTGCTTCATTATTATAAAGAAGGGAGAGTAGCTCGGCTATCCCACCTAGTCAAGCCAGAAAAATGGATTAAATATAAATGAGTTAAAAGAAGAATATTTGTTATGACATGATCCCTATATGTATGAAGGAACCGAAGTGACTCCTAGTTCAAGTCTTTGATCTCCTATCTCAATTAAGAGGGTCATGGAAAGAACAGGTTCAAAATCATGATTAATTCCTTTTTCAAATCATGTTGCAGCTACACGAGCTCTTCCTATGTGCCACAAATCCCCTACAAAGAAGAAGAATCCTATAACAAAATGAGAAGTAGCTAACCAACTTCTAGGAGAGACATAATTGACTGCATTGATATCGGTAGCTACACCAGCCACGAAATTTAAAGAACCTAATGGAGCATGGGTCAGATATTTTGTGGAACGACGTTCTTGCCAAGGTTGTATGTCTTTTTTCAGCTGACTTATGTCCAACCCATTTAGACCTCTTAGGGGTTTTACCCAAGGAGCACACATATCCCAAAAACACGTAGTTTCTCCTTAAAAAATGACTTCTCTAGTCAAGGAACTCATTAAATATTTACCTAAACCAGTAGGACCTTGAGCAGATCCAACGTTAGCTCCAATACGTTGGTCTCTATCTAGAAAGGTAAATGCTTGAGCTTGAGAAGCTTCTAATCCAGTTGGTCTGTAAAAGTCACTAGGATAAGCCGTATTATTGAACCAAACAAAGCAATAAATAATGAAAGAAAAGACAGATATAGAGCCTTGAATACTAGAAGAAAAGCACCTATACCTAACAAGAGTAAGGGGTTATTTGTTTTTTTTTCTGAAGATCTGCGCAACTACTTTTCTCTGTGCCATGCAGACATATGCCCTCGCAGATTGTTTGTTTTTTGGAAGTCACAGATCAAAAAACGTATACGCAAGGTCTTCCTGGCACAGACACGGGACACTGTCTTCAAAGGTCTTCAGACCTCATTTTAACCTAAACAAAAAAAACATGGACCACTGTGCAATTTTTTTTTTCTTTCTTTTTTTTGCTGAAAATGCATTTTTAATGTTATGACATGAAATTAAGTTTGAAAATTCAATTTATTTCTATAGCTGCAGACGTTAAAAACAAACAGTTTTTTATTGCAGACTACAGACATTTGGTCCACCTCTTCTGCCGCAGAGGCTTGCAGATGTGATCCGTAGACTGCAGCCATTTTGTCTTCAAAAAAACAAAAAGCACCTTAGGGAATGTTACATCCCCAATTCACGGTCAGAAAATACCGTTTTGTTTATGCTATGTTTTAAAATCAGAGTAATCCTTTTTAAATAATTCTTCCATCAAAAAGTCATTTTTTATGCTTATCGTCTCGTAAATCATACAAAGGGTCAAAAAGTCAATTTCACGACGGAAAGACAGATGAAAACGGACGTCAGACGAAGGAGTTATGAGTTTATAACTGAGTTTTTTTGTCTCGACCTACTAAAAATAATATAATAAAAATAAAGTCAAAATTAGCCGATGGAGTCTAAATGAAAGTTGTAGATCTTGTTTTTACCTACGTGTCGGTATAAAGAACGTCAAAAACGGAGTTCGTATGCGAAAGTTATGAATTTCTGAAGTTCGGGGCGCGAAACCCAAAGCTGTGTCAGTGACCACGACGTGGAAATAGTGCTGACGACGTGGCATGACTTCTGACGCCTTCTAAAGCCTAACATAGCAAGTGGACGATGACGCATGCAATGACGTTCAAGCCCACGACATGGAGACAGTGCCCACGACGTGGAAAATGAGAAATTTGCCCTATAAATAGAAATCAAGGGCCAGCCGAGTTTGGTTGCTCATTCTCTCATCTCTCACCTGTATTACATCGATTTACGTGCAAAGAAATACCCCCAAAGCCCCGGTATCAACCCCAAGACCCGAAACAAGTCCCGAAGCCCAAAGATCCTGAGAAGAAAAGAGTTTCCGAGCTGAAGCTCTGTCCGCGAGAAATCCGGTGAGTGAAGATATCCCGGTTTCACCGAAGAGTTACTACTCTTAGAGCCATAGTGTTGTCCGACCATCTTCTAATCAAGTGAGTGTGTGGTTACTTTCTTCTAACACATAAATATAAAGTATTAGCCATGAAATACGTGCTATGTGTTATATATTATTTGTCTATCTATCATCACCTAATTATCATCACCATTATATCCTCACCTATCTCTTATCACATTATTTCAACACACGTCAACTATTTCATCTACCCATGTTCTACCCAACATATTTGTAGATATAAATTACATATATAATTTAAATCATTTAACACACGTATAAAAACATCAATTCCAAGCCCATCTCAAATAGACAAATAATATATAACACATAGCACGTATTTCATGGCTAATACTTTATATTTATGTGTTAGAAGAAAGTAACCACACACTCACTTGATCAGAAGATGGTCGGACAGCACTACGGCTCTAAGAGTAGTAACTCTTCGGTGAAACCGGGATATCTTCACACACCGGGTTTCTCGTGGACAGAGCTTCAGCTCGGAAACTCTTTTCTTCTCGGGATCTTCGGGCTGCGGGACTTGCTTCGGGTCTCGGGGTTGATACCGGGGCTTCGGGGGTATTTCTTTGCACGTAAATCGATGCAATACAGGTGAGAGATGAGAGACTGAGCAACCAAACTCGGCTGGCCCTTGATTTCTATTTATAGGGCAAATTTCTCATTTTCCACGTCGTGGGCTTGAACGTAATTGCATGCGTCATCGTCTACTTGCTCTTTCAGGCTTCAGAAGGCGTCAGAAGTCATGCCACGTCGTGGTCACTGACACAACTTTGGGTTTCGCGCCCCGAACTTCAGAAATCCATAACTTTCGCATATGAACTCCATTTTCGACGTTCTTTATATCGACGTGTAGGTAAAAATAAGATCTATAACTTTCATTTAAACTTTGTCGGCTAATTTTGAACTTATTTTTTTATATTATTTTTAGTAGGCCGGGACAGGAAAACTCCGTTATAAACTCATAACTCCTTCGTCTGACGTCCGTTTTTGTCTGTCTTTCTGTCATTGCACTATTATCGATGAGATCTTCAGTTCTCATTTAGATTGTTTTGGCTAAATATTGCTCTAACGTAAATTCACTATTTACGTCGCGATGTGTCGTGTCGGTTCTTTCGCGTAACTTCGACAGGTCATAACTTCTTCGTTATAACTCGGATTTCGGCGTTCTTTATATGTACGGAATCCTTGTAACATATACTATAACTTAGTTAAGATTAATCCTTCTAAATAATTCCTCCATCAAAAGTCATTTTTGATGTTTATCGTCTCTAAATTGACTAGCCCGGATCTACAGGCGTTACAATTATCTCCCCCTTAGGATGATTACGTCCCGGAATCATCAATGAAATAGGACTTGTATAATGATTCCATACGCTATCTCTTCATCCTAGGTAATAACCGTAACTTCTATGTTTCTTCGAAAGAGTAACTAACTCTAGGGCTTCTTGACTGTAAACAATGCTCAATCTTGCATCTACTTTTCGTACTATGTTGGACTTTCAATCATAACCTTCAAGTTACATAATAAGTCCTCATTTTGGACTCCTTCTTCTTCTTATGATAAATACTTTCCTTTATCTATTGTAACAGACCAATGGGTCATGTTCTAATGACCTCTCATCGTATGATGCAACGCTTAGACTCAAGTCTCTTAGAGTCAAATTCCAGAATGGATTATACCTTCCTTCATATTCTAATGTGATATAATCACATTTTAGCATGTAGCATTTCTATCTACTAACTTCTTTAACAACGAGCGTGATGCTATTGATCGCACTGATTTCAATCTTCTGACTTAAGTCAGATGCTACATCAAACTCGGTTCTCAGAACCACATAACAAACTCATTTTCGTAGGACTCAATTTGTCATGACCGCTAGGGTCAGAATAACAACCCTCTTACTAGTCATTACCGAAACAATGGTAATGACATACATGAATAAAACGAAATCAATTACTAGTTTCTTGGTAACCTTGCGACTTTCCCTAATCCAAGCGTGAGTCCTGTGCTTCCAGTAGTATAGATCTCTACTACTATTCACACCTACTCATACTTGTCCCAAGTATTGTCCCTCAATCAACCAAGTCACCATACATAATAACACAATCACATCAGATAACAAAACCAGGGTTTATATTAAATCTTGAAACTATTACACAAAAGTTCAAGTTCACCCTATACTATGCCTCTAATAGGCTACACCATAAGTTACTATTCGCACTACTACTTCATAACTTGATCCTTGGATATAAAATCCTCATCCTTGATTCGCTTCGTCAAGGATCATGTGGAATGCCCTTGGCTGTGGTGGTACGTTTTTCTTTGCAGTTTTGTCTTTCTTTGTGCAGTTCTTCGAAATATGACCACCATCTCCACATTCGCAACACTTCCTATTGTCGAACGTACAATCTCTGGAATAGTGACCGGTCCTACCACACTTATAGCAGGTCACTTCTCCATCGCATCTTCCGAAGTGCTTCTTCTTGCACTTTTCACACCACTTGGTTTCATCTCTTCCTCCTGATTTTGAGAGTTTGGTTTCTTTTTCGATCATTGAAGATCCATCATGTTTCCTTTTCCCTCCAACTTCAGCTCTCTCTAGACCCTTTTCTTTTATTTGGGTTTCAACATTTTTGGCTTCCCAGATGGTGGCTTTCAGAGTGGTTGCTTGCTTGACTATCGAACCAAAGTCCGCTGGTAATCCATTGGCAAACTTGTTGACCTTGGAAAGTTCAATCGGAATTAGGTATGGAATAAGCTTCATCCTCTCCGTAAAGCTTGTAACGTATTTAGTGATGCTCAATTTTCCCTTCTTCAGATTCTAGAACTCATTATTGATTTACAGAAGATCCTGCTCAGAGCAATATTGCATTTTCAGTTGCACCACGAACTCTTCCCAAGGCATCTTGATAGCTTCCCCCTTGGGCATCGAACCGGCCAGTAACTTCCACCAGCTCAGTACTCCAGATTTTAACAGAGGAATTGCAAGAGCGGTCTTCTGTCTGTTGCTACACTCGCAACTTTCAAACATTGTCTCCATCTCGGAGATCCAGTCCATGACTTGCACCAGTGTCGGGCTCCCAGAAAGACATGGTGGTTTGGATGCCATGAAATCCTTGTACTTGCATCCACGTCCGTCATTTCCTCCATCCTGGTTGCTTCAGAAAACTATTGGTGGGTTGGCTTGACCAACGGTCCCACTATAGTTCCCTCCTTCCGAATGCCCTCCATTTACTTCGGGCTCTTCCACTTGAATTGACAGTTCTTCACGATTTTGTCGAAGCAACCGCCTGGTCTCCTCCATTTGACGATCCAACATCGTCTGCATCATTGCTTGTACACCAGCCATCGTCGTTGGCTCAAGTGTTGCAGCTACAACAGGTATTTGCTCAATCACTGGTGGTTGATTCCTGTTCTCATTTGCGTTTCCAACTCCGCTTCTAGTTCTTGCCATTCTTGATCTATACACCGAATAAGGTGAATTTAGATCATCATTCACGATAGATACATATATCATCCTTATCACTCTTAAACGTTTACATTCTAGTCCTAATATTGTAATCGTACGCTTAGAATCCTAAACACATAATGTTTCCAAATCCGGTCGGCAACAGACCATAGATCCGAACAAACAATAACATATAAGTCAAACATATAGCATTTAGCACATAAAATCATTTTAGGCATCTTTCCTAAAATATACTAGTGCTCGTGTCTAAAATATGGTAGACACTCATCTCACAATCATCACTTAGCATTCTAAGTTTAAGTCTAGAAATCCTACAAATTCCTAGTTCGCTTAAACTAATGCTCTGATACCAACTATGACATCCCCAATTTCACCGCCAGAAAATACCGATTTGTTTATGCTTTGTTTTAAAATCAGAGTAATCCTTTTTAAATAATTCTTCCATCAAAAATCATTTTTGATGCTTATCATCTCTAAATTGACTAGCCCGGATCTACGGGCGTTACGGGGAATACCTAAAATTGTGGTCATTTTATTTCTATCTCTCCATACATCACTGAAGAATGGAAAAGATTCTTTAAGCGTCCCATGCCCTAAAAGTGCATGATAAATACCGCCACAGCCCAATACTACAGATGAAATTAAATGCAGTACTCCAGATATAAAGTATGGAAAAGTATATATAACTCCCTACCAGGACCCACCCACCAACCTAGAGAAGCTAGGTGGGGAACTAAAATTAATCCTTGTTCATACATAGGCTTCTTTGGTACGAAATGAGTCACTTCAAATAGATTCATTGCTCCGGCCTATAATATGATTAATCTGGCATGGGCTACATGAGCCCTTAGTAATTTACCAAATAAATTCATAAGTCGGACATTCCCGACCCAACAAGGAAAACCGGTGGTTTCTTAGTCACGGCCAGCTAAAGCTAAAGTTCCATTAAAGAGAATTGCCATGGGTTGAACCTCCTCAGGTGTAACACTCATAAAATATGGTCGCAAAATTTCATTTTTAAATCATAAATAAACCATAGTTATTAAATCATCTCATTAAAGCATAAGTCATAGTATCTCAAAACATCATAAACGATATATTTATATCAAAACATATGTCAAATATATCAGAGAAAACATCTCAAGCTAAGCATCATGGTGTGTTCAATACAGTCATCCCGAGCTCTTCCTTTTGCTACTGGAAGTACCTGAAACCAAAACTGAAAACCATAAGCACGAAGCTTAGTGAATTTCTCCCAAACTACCACATACCATACACATAACATGCATCTAGGAGATACGGGCCCCATCCACACTCAAGGAGATATGGGCCCTGCCCACACTAGGATAACGGGCCCCTCCCTATGAGATAAGGGCCCCACCCATACTTAGTGAGATACAAGCCCCGCCCACACTCAGCTAACTAGGAGCTACGGGCCTTCCCACTTAGTGAGATACGGGCCCTGTCCACACTCAGCTAACTAGGAGATACGGACCCCACCCACACTCAGCTAATAGTGAGAGCCCACACTCAACTAACTAAGAGATACGGTCCCTGCCCACACTCAGTTAACTAAGAGACACATACAAGTATCATACAAACAACAAGTATAACCAAAACCTACCAATCCATTCCATATCCATACTCAAGTAATGCTAAGATACGGGCCCTGCCCACACTTAACTACTAATCATCACACATAATATACACAGGTCGGCATTGGTGCCTTTGACCCGTTCAATCCAGGAGGAAACTCACCTTAAATGTTAGATGATAGTTGAAACGTCTCTGTCCTAAAATCAGATCTACTCAATCCCTGAACCAAAACAACCCCTTAGATGTCACTTCATATTCATAACTCTTTAGGGTCAACTATAGTCAAAGTCAAGTATAGGTCAAAGTCAAAGTCAATGCTCCGATTTGACTCAACTGGTTGAGTTTTCCCTTCAACTCGCCGAGTTCCCATGAATCACAAAATTGTGAAATCGCAATCCAACTCATCGAGTTTTCCTGCAACTCGTCGAGTTCTTCCTTTTTAACAGAATCGGGACACTTCAACCCAACTCGTCGAGTTCTTCAGTCTGTTAGCCCTTCTTAATGCATTAATCCCTTACTCTTCAGATTTACACCCTATACTCTAGACCTAGACTAGAAATGCCTCTAAAAAGGTAAAGTTTCCAAATTTACCCATTAATACCTTTCCTAAAGGGATTAAGCTCAAACCCTAACCCAAAATGGCCAAAGTCTTAATCCAAACACCACCAAAACTACAAGGTAGACCATGAGGTCCTGGATCTGGACTCTAGGGACAAGAAGATCATGTAAAGTCCCAGCCTTCTCTACATGCATGGCCATTAGAAGCTCCAAAAGGCCAAAATGATGGTCTAAAGGTTGCATGGCACTTCCATGGCCATAAAGTTTGCATCTTTATGCCATGAAAACCCCTCAACACCTTAGATCTGAAGTGTCAACCCATTTGGTACGTCCCATTCCCAAGGACCGTGATATTTAGACAAAACCAAGCAAATAACCCCAAAAAAGGAGATCTACTCAACTACAAGGCAAGGTTCAAGCTTTATACCAGCAAAATGTCGTGGATGAGGCAAAGATTCTGGATCTATCAACTCATTATTGTGTCCTCAAGCTTTTCCTTCTTCCAATGGCTTTAAGCACACACTAAAACATTTAAAATGGCTCACAAACACTCATAATAGCTTTAGGGTTTCGAGATCTAGGGTTACGAACTTGGAGGCTGGAAATTAGGCCAACACCTTGGGGTTAAGATGTTTAAATATGGTGCAAACCCCGAAAATTAAGGTTTCACGTTTGTCAGCCTACTCGTCGAGTTGAGTCCTCCCAACTCGTCGAGTAGGTCACTTAAAATACGCGGCCCTTATGATCTCTACTCGACGAGTTTGGGAGCCCCAACTCGTCGAGTTGCTCTATAAAATAGAATAAATTATAAGTTAGGAAATATAAGGTTTTCATGAGGCTGATCTTGAGCCCTCAACCAAGCACGAATACCTTCGTTTATATATATATATATATATATATATATATATATATATATATATATATATATATATATATATATATATATATATATATATATGCACGGTTTTAACGTTTTTTTTTTTTGTTTTTTTTAAATATATATTTTTCTTTTTTTATTTTTTATTTTTTATTTTTTTTAATATCGTTACTGCATACTTGAAGATACTAGTGTTTTTGTTTATTTTATTTTTATTTTTTGATATTTTATATTTTTTAAACTAAATATTGGTTTGAGTTTTTAAGTTTAACAGTTATAAAATCTTAAATAACAATAATATTAAGGATCATAATACTTTCCGTTCTTAATTTTTTTGAATCATATTATTCTTGGATCATAAAATTTTGAATCAAATTATTTTGAATCGTAGTATTTTAAATCAAATCATTTTTTAATCATATGATTTTAGATCAATAAGATATTCAATTAAATAAGGCTTTCGTTCAGAAAAATTATGAGTCATTGTATATTTTGAATCATTTAATTTTGAATCATAAAAGATATAATTAAGGATTATAAAATATTAGAGTCTAAATATTTTTAGATCATAAACAAGTTAGAATCAAAAGTTTTTTTTTGGATTATAAATGTTTTGAATCATCATAGTTTAAATCATATTATCTTCAACATTTTTTTTAAAAAAAAAAACTAATATTCTTAAAATTAGAAATAAATAATTCAAAAACTTATTTTTGAAATATTTATTTTACAAACTCACTAGTATATTGACTAAAAGTATCTATTAAATTGTTATGATTTTTTAGAGAATTTTTTTTTCTAGGTTTTTTATTAAAATAAATAAATAAATATTGTTTTCAAATTTTCATGATTGTGCTCATTTTGTAGATAATTAAATTTTAGAAACTTTGGTTTCTTAAAAAAAATTCAAAGAAAAAAAAATATGGCCAAAAAACGAAATAGGTGAAAATAAAAAAACCACCAAATGATGAACTTTGGTTTTCTCAGATTTTTTTTTCTTAAAATTATGAATTTTAATCAAAACACCAAATTGTACACAAATGCAAGCCAAAAAATGTATTTTGTTTAATATACATATGTGTACGTTAAAAAGGTTACTTTTTAACGAATTCTCAAGATGTTTGCATAAAAATACATCGGTGATGTTTTAATTGAAAAATCTGCGGGTGCATATTAAAGTGTGCATATCTGCATATTGTAAAAGTTACATTTTTTTTATGTTTGTTTAACAAATATTAAAATTTAAAAATGATTGTATATCTATTTATTTCTGGTAATCTATTATTTATAAATGAAGAGTATTAATGATGAAGAGTTCAATGGAAATACATTAAAACGAAAAACATAGCATGAAAGAAAACTTCAAGATAAAAAGATTCACTTTGTTTGACTTTTAAAAAGGTCAACTAATATTTGTGTAAAACATAACCCTATCGCTTCTTTATTGCATAAACCCAACTTTCCAAAAACGGGAACAAATTGAAGGTACACATACTAATGTGGAAATACCAATAAACAAAAGATTCTCTCTTTAAACAAAATTTGTAGCACATATTATTTCAAACTTTGCCTCTGAAATTAGAGACAAAAAGAATAATAATTGAATACTTTGAGTTTTAATTTGGATATAAATCAATATCAATGAAAGTGAAACAATAATTGATGTTTCAATGATAAGACGTGTTCATAGCAAATACATGATGGGGTAATCGACTTGCAAAACAATTCTGAACCACCTCCCACCACAAACACTATCACGGGTGTAATATTTACTATTATAGAAATTTCGAAAAAGGAAAAAGAAAAGAAAAGGAGGAGAAAGGAAGAAGTTTGAAGGTATAAAGAAGAAATAAATTTGAAAAGGAAAGAGAGACAAAAACAAGACGATGAGATGAGAACCACCCCCTTTGCACTAAGGGTAACGACACAAAGCGTTTCCAGTGTAAATTAGGGTGCACCAAGGATTGATTCTTAATAGGATAACTCACTTTAATTATGGATTATATTTCTTAGTTAGATTTATTAACGGGTACTATATAATGTATGCTTTTTGTCAAGTTTTTGTTGTGTAAATGTTTCTATATAAAATATCTAAGAGAAACGACATATATATTGAGAATCAAGATATACAGAGATAGGTCAAAAAAATCATGGACTCACTAAAAGCAAACTGTGAAACGTTTCAGGATGAATAAATCCAAGATAGGATTCAGGACTACGTCTCAAGGTTTACACTTGAGGAAGACCTAATGTCCAAGCTCTAAGGGAGGAAAGAGTCATTCCCTCCCAAGCCACTGAACCTACCGTCATATCATTTTTTCTTTTTTATTTTTCTTCATCTTTTCCAACCCACAACACACGGAAATCCTATCTTTTTGAACCCACTCAATTAAAAAAAATACAAAACAATCAAAGGTAAAATCTTAATTAGTAATAGAGTCATCGGCGGTACCACTCTCGCTTTAACGAGTGGGTTGATTGGTTTCACTAACTCACTTCATTATCTCTCTCTATTTTCTCTTTCTTATTTTCTCTTGTACCATGTGTTTTAAAACTTGTACCTTAATTGTTTTATATTTTTTTTAATTGAGTGGGTTCAAAAAGAGACAGAAATTGATGTGGCGGTGGGTTCGGTGGGTTGGGAAGGAACGACTCCCTCCTCCCTAAGAGTTGAACAGGAGAGGATGAATAAGAACATTCATCGTCAAGTTAATATACCTCTTTTAGTAAGAGACATTTGGTTCCAATAAATATTCTTCTTTATATGTTTAAGTATATCTCAGAATGAACTTGGTTTATTCCGAAGGACTCATATTCAATGTTTGCGGTGGAGATCAAAAAAGACATACAAATATATTATGAAATATTGGCTTAACGAACATGACACACACACACACACACACATATATATATATATATATATATATATATATATATATATATATATATATATATATATATATATATATATATATATAGGTCAAAGTAAAGAGGTATCCTAAATCGATGGGTTCAGTTTCTCAGTTTTTCAAACTCAAACTCATTCGAAAGTTTAGTATGTTGAAAATTAAGAAACTTGTGATGTTTATATAAGATATGTATATGAGCTATGTTTCATGTTATGACTAATGTGGGACAATTTTAGAATTATAAGAAACAAGTTGAAGGGATATAAGATAGAAACCAATAAACAAAATAAAATCAATATAATGATATATAAAATCCTTTTATATGGCTGCGAAAATAAAAGAAATGTTAGGAAGAAAATCCAACCTTGTAACCTCCAAAAAAACGTCATAACGCCATAGCTAACAACAGCTTTTGTTATTATTTCGCTAAACATATTTATATTAAGTATATATACACTACATAGTAGGGTGAGCAAACCCGAACCAAGAAACCGGGAAACCGATCAAAACCGACGAAACCGAAACCGATAAAACCGAAACCGAAGCAAAACCGACGGTTAGGGTTTCAAATTTTTAAAAACCGGAAAATCGGGTTCGGTTTCGGTTTTTGCCTAGAAACCGACCCACCCAACCCGAGAAACCGACTCAATGGTTGAGTGCCATGTTTTTTATATGTAATCATAAGAATATATATATCTAAGGCGCAAATTAGATATACAAACACACTCTTGGCCCAGCGGTTGAGCGCCTTCCCCTTGAACATTATGTCAAGGGTTCGAATCTTGCTGTTTGCCAAAGTTTTCCCTAAGTTTTCTATTTTAATTTGCAATTTGCGCATGTTTCACCCTTAATATAAGGAATCGTTAACCTCTATCAAGCCTCAAATTAGTTTAATTGGGATTATCATTGGGTTCGGGTTTAAACCCGGAACCGACCCATGAAGAAATTGAAAACCGACAAACCGAACCGACGGTTTGGGTTCATGGTTCGGTTTTTATATTTTTGAAAACCGATTTTATTGGGTTGGGTTCGGTTTTAGGTCAAAACCGATCCAAACCGACCCATGTTCACCCCTACTACATAGAATGAATTTTTCCTAAAAAAGTTACACTAGTTATTAAAAAAGTTAAGGGGCATCTCGGGCTACTTCGGGGTCTACATTGGATCCACATGTGTGTGTTTGTTTGTTGGAGTTTGGGAGGAATATAGGGTGAGAGGTTTCCTAGATTACATAAAGGATCGTGTAAATCACTAACCGAATATAAGATTTCGACCCTATGTTTGGGTATCATGAAATCTAAATTAAGATGATAACCTTTCAAGTAACTATCTCAAATCAAGATAGTCATAACAAATCATGTACTAGATTATTTATATGAGTTCAAATTCTATTGATAACCGAGCATTTATTAGCAATAAATGATCATCAATAGTTTTAATACTCATTATTTTCATGTAGTTTTCTAAGTGATTGTTAATAAAATTAAATAATCATCATCGATAGTTTTAATACTCACTATTTCTATCAATGTGATCGTACCGAGAACAAACTTGTTATATACAAATTTGCACTCCGTACCTTTTAACTTGACTAAAATCAAGACTTGAAATATATTGATAATATTGTAAATTCCAATTATACTAAAATGATCTAGCCATACTAAAATCACAAAGAATCCCCAAACCATAATTTTAGTGTAACCATGAATCTACACAAACAAGATTTGAAAAACCAAACTTACTCGGTATATGAAAATGTTGAATAGATTGAATTTTCATATTAGTATATAACACATTCTATATATTCGAGAATCGGGTGTTCTAAGAATTGAACCCGTCAACTCATTTGTAAACATGAAAAATATGTTTAAATAGATCATATAATTGAAGATCCTTACACTATTATTAAACCGAGTCTCTCAATCTATTCTTTCATCGTATAAAAGCAAGTCCTAACTTTCTGAAGCGCAACTACACTTCACGATCATATATGTAATTCATTTACTCATGTATCTGCTCGCATTTTTATCAAATGAATTATTAAGAATATATACATTCAACCTTCCCACTGTAGGTCCGAACAAACTAACCTAGGTGTGTGTGTTCCAATTCAAGTGTGAGCTTTCTTCATTGAATTCAACCCCCAATGTCATGTTACATGGGATTTGGATGTCTCCTCACCCTACACTAAGTCCCGGCCAAACATTTTATCAAATGGTTCGCAAACTTTTGTTGTGACATTACAAATTTGTTGCAACATTACAAACTACATCGAAATTACATCACTCATTATTAAATCCCAAAATTTGTTGTTCCTCTTTTAGTTAAGTCATACATGGTTGTTTTTTTTATTGTGGACAGACGTTAAATATGCATGAAATCATCCGGTATTGGTTCATATTATTTTATGTCAAATGTCGTCGATGAAAATAGTATTTCCACATATAGAGGTTGCCTACCTCTTATTCTGTTTGAAAAAACTTTGGTTCGTTATTATTGTTGTTTGTCATGATGATGTTTCTTTTGGAATCATAGAAAAATATTATAATAGGTTCAATAGACGTATAAATAATAAATACCTAGGCAGAAAACTATATAAAATGCTTTTATTGGAACACTACCTAAAAAAGCAATCCGTTCAAGTATATATCATAGAGCTTGGAGTTGGTCCAACTTCAAACCTACTTTCAACTCAAAACCATTGTTAGTCTTCTTATAAAGTATAAACGAGACCCATGAACTAAACCCTATTTAACTGGACCCATTAAATACAAGTATCAATCAAATGGGTTCTCTAGTCCATAGTTAAGAATTGATATTTAAACTCCCTAATAAATAGGCCCAAATGAGTGTGAAAGTTAGGCAAAAACAACACCCTTAGCCTATCTTAGAATAGAATCTATATACTCTTTTTAAGTCAAATAAATCTAGTTTAACTAAAAGAATTCATAAGTCAAAACCGCCCTTTCCTCAACCGTGCCCAAGCTATCGCCGCCACCGCAGCACCACCCAAGTGTGCAGACCCAGAGATTTGACTATTTCCCTGAAACAGTTCATCGTAATACCAATTACCTAACTTTCTGTATTAAGTCGTTCTTTCTTTCTTTCTATATAAAGCCAAAAAGAAAGAGACTAAAGGATTGTCTAATAGTTGTTGAGTCAAAGTTGACTCAGCCCCGAATCTGAATCTGAGTCAGGACCGAGTCATAAGCTTCCAAGCATATGGTATCAAACAGTCTGAATTTTACCGAGTCAGACTCAACCATTTACTAGAGACCCAGTAAGAGACATATCAAACAACCCCTAACATATCAAATAAATTATGGTACCTCTAGTATTCTCATCATATCATGCCCAACTAAAAATACGCCCTGAAATAATCACACGCAACAATGGGAAAAGTCAAAAACTAAATTTATATGATTGTTGCGTTAAAATGAAAGTCAATTTATTTACCAGTAAGATTGCAGGAACTGGTATGATAAATTCAAGATATATAGTTTTTGTTGGGTAAAGGAATATATCAAGAAGCATAATAGCATTCACTGCACCACTTGCTCCCTAAAATCACAAAATTGCATATACAAACTCATATATATATATATATATATATATATATATATATATATATATATATATATATATATATATTGTTTATATCATGTGTCAGTGTTACTATTTTTTTTTTTTTGTTAAATAGGAATGTTAGCATACCAGCCCTGGAACTTTTGAAGGGTCGGGTTCGAATAATCGTCTGTCCTGTATTTATTAAACAAACGAAAAAATATATCAATATATGTTTTGCTTTTTCATTTATGCAATAATAATGTTTAGCCTTTTTTACCAAATAATGCAACAATCATTCACTTTTTTACCGAATAATATAACAATGTTTCACTCTTTTACCAATTTATGCAACAACTTACCTTTGATGATGGAGCCAGAAAAGCATGGTGCACAAGAAAGAAGGCTGAACCAACAAAAGCCCCAGCTAAGTATAACTTCAGCAGAAATTCAGGCCCAAATTGTTGTCCAATCTGTTCAATGATTTGTCAAAAAGGACAAGTTAACAAAACTAAGGGTTTTTTGCCCTTCCATTTCTTAAGTGTGGTGTTATTTTCTTAAAAACTTTTTAAGCATATCATTTATTTAAAGGCATGCACACTCACACTCCTGCCAAAGAAATAAAGCCCGATCATATTCGAGATGATATGTCCAACTTCAATATGACTGAAAGCAGCAGTTATCATGGTATGGAATCGTCCACTTTTGAAGTTGTCCAATTGTATCTGCACAAATGATATAATTCAAATAAAGTAATACTCATAAAAGAATTAGGTTATGATGTTAATAAGCATAAAGAGAACTGAATCACTCACCATGAAGTTTTGCATCATGAACTTACGATCAGCAACTCTCCATAGCAGAAAAACAGCTACATTTGTCACGATTAAACCTATTACCACACCATCGCTGGTGAGTCTCCTTCTAAACTGCGACTGCCTGTGTTAATAAGAAGAATTGTAGACTGATCTTTTTATTTAGAAAGGGGAAAAAAAACTAGAAACGTTCATGTCGTGTAGCAAACACTTAACAAATCGTTGGTGATATTGATAACAGAAGATAGACAAAAGCAATTACCATGTTTTTTGGTAACTAATAGGTTGATCGAATTGGAAGCTTTGTCTTCTGAATTGAGCTCTTACAAACCCAAGTTCACCATGATCCACGAAAATTTTGCTTGTAGCTTTCAGTTTCAAAAGCGCATTAGGCAAGAGCCGCTTTAGAAGAACTTGGTTTGAAAGGACTTTCATCAAACAGTTGGTGGGTGCTTGCTGCAATGGCTGTGGAGAAGTGGTATAATGAGAGAAACCACGGTGGTGGAGGTGGTGGTGATGTGGGGGCACATCGGGGGCCCGGTGGAGAGGGAATGGGTTTGATCGTAAGGTTTGTGAAGCAATTTTTCTTGGGTTTCTGGTAATTAGTTTGAGGGAGAATAGCTTCTGCATAGTGTGATGATCTACGATAACGAACCCCTCACGATCTTTGAAAGTTGGTTACTCTTTGGACTTAAAGTACTCGATTGCTAAGCGGATCAAAAAACAAACCTTTCAAACCCTAATTCCCAATTCCTTATTCCCAATTCCCAAATGAAAAGTGATATTTTACTATTTTAGGGTAAAAGTTTAGTTCGTATCGGTAAGAATTGATTTTATTTAGGTTAATAAATTGTTGTCTCAACATATATGAACGTTCGCTTCGTAATCTAGTTTATATTCCTAAAAAACAAAAATTCACAAACCGTAATTATATATTAGACAAAATTACAAAAATGGTCCCTGTGGTTTGTCAAAAGTAACAAACTTAGTCCCTATCTATTTTTTTTGATGCGTTTGGCCATTGTGGTTTGTAAAAGTTGCATTGGAGGTCCTTTTTCATAACACCGTCAATTTGTAGCCGTTTGGGGTCATTAAGTTAGGGGTATATTCGTCTTTTTACGTTTGGCGCTCATTTAAGATGGATTAGGCAGCGATACGTCATTAACCTATCCTCATTAAGCAGAGTCCAAGAAACCCCATTCATATCCTCTTCACCTTAGCTTACTGATCATCTTGACGATCTTCATATTCATCCCTCTCATCCGATTTTAGGTTTTATCAACTGAAAATGGTACTTTGTATGTGGAATTTACGTGGTCCTCATACAATTGCACCCGACCTTGATAAAGATTACAGTAAGTTGTTTCATCTTTTGTTTGGTGTTTCTTGGTTTATATATTCAAGGCTCATCATTTTTCTTTTTCAGATGGTCACGAAAATTTCTTCACTTTAAAGATACATCATGGTGGATTTTTTTCAAAGTTCCCAAGAAGAAAGTACGTTGAGGGAAGGTTGGCATTCTATGACTTTGTTGACACTGATCTTTTTTCAGTTCATGATCTAAATGACATGATTCGTGAGATAGGGTATTCTGTGGATGACACAATGTACTATCATTATAGAATTCCTAATCTAGACTTAGATTTTGGATCGAAGGCTCTAGGAAATGATCAAGACGTTATATGATCTATGACTCAATTTGTCCCTCAAAACAGAGTGATTAATGTGTACGTTGAACATGGTTCTACAAGACTTCATACTTACTTCATGTCCCCGAGTAAAGTTGTTATTGAGCAACTGGATAATGATCCTTCTCCAGAGCTTAATAGGATTAGGCCTAAGAAGAAGGGAATTGGTTCGTGTAGCAAGAAATTAGACATGAATGTCCCACTTAAAGAATAAGCTAATCAAGCTCAGAGAGAAGATGGTGTGTATGATTATTCCATGCCCCTAGTTCCTTTTGACCCAAACAAACAAGACATGGTTAATGAGTTTAAGGATGATTCGTATTTCCCTGTACCAAAAGAAACTGATACAATGCAAGAAATTACAGTTGATATTAATTGCCAGAATCATAGGGAAATGCTAGATGATTTTAAGCCTTTTAGTAGTGATGGATATCAAAATATGGGTGAGTTTGAAAGAGAGGTTGAAGCTGAAGAAGAACATGATGAAAAAGATGAACAAGGGCATGCAAAGGATTCAAAAGATGATTCAGAAGAGCATACAGAAGAAGATGATGATTCTGACTACATTGTTGACCCAGAAGCTATTTTAGATGACTGGGAGGTTGATATGAGAGAGTTTCACAGTTGTGTGGATGAGGTTGAATGGTTTGGACGAGGTCCAAACATAGAATTAGATTTAAATCAAGATGATGATTTAGGTGTGATCAACAATGATGACTTTGAAAGTGCAGGATATGAGGAAGACCTAAGGAAGAGAATGTTAAACAAAACCTGAACAAGAAGGTGCCTTGTTCTTCTGGGGTAGTTCATGTTACACCATTTTTTGTGGGTCAAGCTTTTAAAACCAAAAAAGATATACAAGGTCACGTGAAGATGCTTTCAATAAAAACAAGGAGGGCCCTACACATGGCAAAAAATGAAAAATTGAGATTAAGAGTCAAGTGTAAAGGGGTGGTTCCAGATTCCACTGATGGTGGGCCCTCCACTGTAAGTAAAGCCACATTGAAGAGCAAAACTATAATTTCACAAAAAGATTCTTCTCCTTTTGCTATTCAGATTTCTAGATCTACGGAAGAGGAACAATGGTTGGTGAAGACAGTTATTGATGAGCATTTATGCTTACAAAGTAGAAATGTGAAGGCATACATCTAGATATCTTGCAAGCACTATTCTCCAAAAAGTGGATTCCAACCCTCGCATCCTAGTAAAAGCCTTGCAAGAAGAGCTTCAAATGGATTTGGAATTAAGCATATCAAGAATGAAGGTGTTCAGGGCTAAATCAATTGCAAAGGAACAACTGTATGGTGACTACGAAAGGCAATATAATTTGCTGAGAGATTACTGTTCGGAGTTACAAACCAATAACCCAGGTACAAGAGTGAAGCTAGAAGTGTGTAATGAACCAAATCCTGTCACACCCCAAAACCAAGAACGGCGGAAATCATTCTGGAGCGCAGGACGTCATGTAAAGTATCACAACACAGTATAACAGTAAATAAGCAAACACCATCATCCATTGCATTAAATATATAATTTTAATACAAGTGTGTTCTATACAGTTATAGACACCAAAATGTAAATCAAAATAATAAGATGAGTCTTGGATGCGCTCCATCTTCTCAAAAGCTGGCATCGGTACCTGTCTACTGTCGACCTGAGAATACAAGTTATTTTGAAAGAGTTTATCAGCATTAAGCGGGTGATTTCATAAGTATTTAGTGTCAGTGTTTGTTATTAAAACGTTTGAACATGACTTAAGTGTAAGTTTGTAAAATGTATGTAAATGTTTGTAAGTGTTTGTAAAAGTTTGAATCTCTTTGAAAAACCTATATTTTCTATTAAAGTAGCCTTCTACCAAGGCTTAACTGTTTTGTATGTTCGTTTGTTGTAAAAGTGTGTAATTTCCCAAGTGTAACTATCATTAACAAAATATAGTTTGTACATTAATGCTTAAGTGAAATAATCACTAAATATATGTAAGGGGTAAATTATTGTAGTACTGTAGTGTTGTATTATAGGAACTACTGTTGTACTAACTACCTTAAACCGGATTTATATTAAGGTATCATGTGATTAATTGTACCATACTATCGACTGGATAAACAACGACAAATGTAGGTCGTAAAAAGAAATGACGTTTGGCACCCGCAGACCTGCAGGTCCGGCTGTAGCTAGCAGCAAGGTGTAGGATAGTCAATCCAGTATAGATCTATATGCAAACTCACGCTCTCCCTTCAAGAGACTCTGGCTACAACTCGGGCCATGACATTTAAGTCATGCTCCGATTCATATCACAATAATTAACGTATTCATGTATATGTAATGTAATGAACTGTTCTAGTATAGTTGTATATGTTCTCCTTCTAGTATAGTTGTATATGTTCTCCTTCTAGTATAGTTGTATATGTTCTCTTTCTAGTATAGTTGTATATGTTCTCTTTCTAGTATAGTTGTATACGTTCTCTTTCTAGTATAGTTGTATATGTTCTCTCCCTAGTATAGTTGTATATGTTCTCTTCCTAGTATAGTTGTATATGTTCTCTTTCTAGTATAGTTGTATATGTTCTCATAGTAATAAGTATTGACTCATGAATGAACTGACTCATTGATCTAGCAATAGTATAAGTATGATCATGTGCTACCCCGATGGTAGCCTACTAATGATGTAACTAGTACGAATGAATATAGAAGTACTTTTATGCCTATATATGTACACATGATATATAATTAATAATTAAACGACCTTCGGACGAGTACCTGATATCCTATCAGACCACATCCAAATCGAGGAAAAGGAAACAAGGTGGATAGCCTTCCTAAGTCTTTTAAACATTACTTATATAACTATACATATATGGGCATGCAATTTATAATAAGAGTAACAAAGTTTAAGTAAAAGTATTTGATAAGCAAAAGATTTGTAAAACAGTTTGAAGTAAAACAGTTTGAACAGTAATAAAATCATTGGTTTTGTGGTTATTAATCACATGTGATTGATGTAATAACCATAATATTCAACTTGTATCCCCCCCCCCCATAAAAGCATTTAAAACATTTAGAAGTATTTCAAAGGTTAATTAGAGGGGTATGAACTCACTTGTGGTGAGTGGATTGGATTGAAGTGTCGGATACTGTGCTAGGTGGCAAACGGAGACTTGTTCACACGCACGAGCCTAGTTATCATATAATGAGCATATATATAACTAATTAGCCAAATAATAACTAATAAATTAAGTTGGGACACTCTAGAACATGTAAACACTTTGTATAAGTGTTATAAGTCCTAATGGTTGCATCTAAGTTGTTGTGGGACAAGGCTAAAGGGGTGTAAAGTTCCAAAGGGCCTTATATATGTGTTTACTCTTCAATAAACTCCACACAAGGAGTTTACGGTCGTAAATCCTTGAGTTTACGACCGTGAACTCCCAAACTTGATGGCATTTGGTGTTTTGAAGTGTTATTTGATTTCTAAAATAAGTTCTACTTGGTGGTTTAATCCTTTGGGTAGTTTAGGGCATTAATACACTCCTTTTTGGAGTTTTCGGCCCAAAGGCCATTTCCCTTTGAGTTTACTGCCGTAAACTCATATGGGAATGGGTATTTTTGTGCTTTCAAGTCCCAAACTCATTTAGGAAAGGTTTTAGACAATTATCTAAGGCTAATGAAGGCATTAGGCACACTATGGTACCCTCCTTTCATGTTCACGGCCCATGAACCATTTCCCTTAGAGATTACGGTCGTAATCTCTCATGGGGATGGGTTTTTGATGCTTTAAGGTCCACAAATTAACTAGGATTAAATAGGGGCTAATGTCCAAGGCTTTAGGAGTGAACTAGGCACTCTTTGGCCTTTGTTTTTGGAGATCACGGTCCAAGAACTTCTTGGGCCGTGAACACCCAAATCTTGGTGTTCTTGTTTGTTTTCTACTCTTAAACACACTTATATACAAGCCTAAGTTCGTTACCTAACATGGGGAAAAGACTAGGTAGCATTTAAGCCACATATAGGAGTTTACTCTCCAAGAACGTTCTTGGGGGGTAAACTCCCGAATCTCACAGATTTGCTATGTAATCTAAGTTATTAAACACATTATAAGCATTATAAGACAACTAGAGAAGTGTACTCACGATTTGGGATAAAAACCCGAAGATCCGTGAGAGAGAAAATGGTTTTTCTCTAGTTGGAAATGCGAATAATGAATGAATTTGGTTCAGAATTCTATTTATAGTCCTGAGATATTTTTGGCAGAAAATATTATTATTCCGGAAATGAACTCTAATATTATGAAGTTTTGAAATACTCGAGTTTCACTTACCCATGTGCATCCACTCTCCTGATATCTCCTTAAATGTAAACCCTGAAATACTCAAACTTATTCGGAAAAGTCTGAAATTCACTGTAACTGGTCTAGCTTCTATTGACTTGATAATGTTTGTACAAAATGGAAATTTCGGGTTGTCACATCATCCCCTCCTTAGAAGGAATTTCGTCCCGAAATTAGAATTTAAGCAAATAAGTAGTTACAATCAACTAAGTAAAAAGACGAGGATATTTCAGTTTCATCTGATCCTCACGCTCCCAAGTGAATTCCGGCCCGCGCTTGGCGTTCCAGCGAACCTTCACTATCGAGATACGGCTTTGCTTCGTCTGCTTGACCTCACGGTCCATGATCTCTACCGGTTCTTCCACAAAGTTGAGGCTCTCGTTGATCTCGATCTCGTCGAGTGGGATTACAAGAGTCTCGTCGGACAGACACTTTTTCAAGTTAGATACGTGGAATGTAGAATGTACGTTACGAAGTTCGTTGGGTAGGTTGAGTTTGTAAGCTACGGGGCCGATTCTTGCGAGAATCTCGAAAGGCCCTATGTACCTTGGATTAAGCTTCCCACGCTTACTGAAGCGTACCAAGCCTTTCCAGGGTGAGACTTTGAAAAGGACTCGGTCTCCCACCTGAAATTCCAAAGGTTTTCTTCGCTTATCAGCGTAGCTCTTCTGTCGGTCTCTAGAGGCTTTCAATCGTTCACGGATCTGAACGATCTTCTCTGTCGTTTCCCGAATGATTTTCGGGCCTGTAAGAGTACCGTCAGAAACTTGCCCCCTAGCTAATTGGGTATCACCCACTTCAGCCCAACACAGAGGGGATCTGCACTTTCGGCCGTAGAGGGCTTCAAATGGAGCAGCCTTGATGCTCATGTGATAACTGTTATTGTAGGAAAATTCGACAAGGGGTAAATGAGTATCCCATGCCTTTCCAAAGTCAATCACACAGGCTCTCAATATATCTTCCAGTGTTTGGATGGTTCTCTCACTTTGTTCGTCGGTCTGTGGATGGTAGGTCGTGCTCATGTCCAGCCTTGTTCCCAGGGAATGTTGTAGCGATTGCCAAAATCTTGAGGTGAACCTACTATCTTTATCGGAGATAATGGACATAGGTACACCATGTATCCGTACGATTTCCCTAATGTATGTTCTCGTAAGTTTCTCTATCTTGTCAGTTTCTTTGATAGGCAGGAAGTGTGCAGACTTGTTCAATCTATCGACGATGACCCATATGGTATCAAGTCCACCCGTTATCTTGGGCAACTTGGTTATGAAATCCATAGTGATCTGCTCCCACTTCCATTCTGGAATCTCTAGTTGTTGTAGTAAACCGGAGGGCTTCTGGTACTCGACCTTAACCTTTGCGCAAGTAAGGCATTTACTTACGAAGGTAGCAATCTCTACTTTCATATTAGGCCACCAGTATAGCTTTTTAAGATCCAGATACATCTTATCTGGACCTGGGTGAACGGAATACCGATTGTTGTGTGCTTTGGTCATGACCAAGTCTCGGAAACCACCGTGCTTCGGTGTCCAGATCCGGTTCATGAAATATAAGGCTCCGCCACCCTTGGCTTCTAAATTCTTATCCATTCCTCTAAGGGATTCACTCGTCACATTTTCAGGTTTCATGGCTTCAAGTTGGGCCGCCTGAATTTGCTTAGACAAGTGATGGATGGTCATTGTCAATGACTTGACCCTGCGACCAGAATATTCCTTCCGACTTAGGGTGTCTGCTACTACGTTGGCTTTACCCAGATGATAACGAATATCGCATTCGTAGTCACTGAGTAGCTCGACCCACTATCGTTGTCTCATGTTGAGCTCCTTCTGATCGAATATGTGTTGTAAACTCTTGTGGTCGGTAAAAATAGTGCTTTTCGTTCCGTACAAGTAATGTCTCCAGATCTTCAGAGCAAACACCACTGCTCCTAGTTCAAGATCGTGGGTCGTGTAGTTAACTTCGTGTGTCTTCAACTGTCTCGAGGCGTAGGCGATGACCTTACCTCACTGCATCAGAACACACCCGAGCCCTTGATTCAATGCATCGCAATAGACTACGAAGTCTTCTATTCCTTCAGGGAGGGATAGTATTGGTGCGGTGCATAAGGCTCGCTTGAGCGTTTGGAACGCTCTCTCCTGTTTCTCTTCCCAGTCGAAGGCCACGCCTTTGTGGGTCAGTGTTGTAAGAGGTTTTACAATTCGGGAGAAGTTCTGTATGAACCTGCGGTAGTAGCCAGCGAGACCTAAAAATTGCCGAATTTCTGTAGGCGTCTTCGGTGCTGACCAGTTCTCAATGGCCTTAATTTTGGATGGGTCCACGTGGATTCCCTCTTCACTTACCACGTGCCCTAAGAATTCGACTCTTCGTATCCAAAACTCACACTTAGAGAACTTCGCATAGAGCCTCTCCGCTCATAACGTTCCTAGAACTTGTTGCAGATGATCGCCATGCTCTTCCTTACTTCGGGAGTAGATCAGGATGTCATCAATGAATACAATGACGAACTGATCCAAGTAAGGTCGGCATACTCTATTCATCAAATCCATGAAGACTGTGGGCGCATTGGTCAATCCGAATGGCATCACTACGAACTCGTAGTGTCCGTAACGAGTTCGGAAGGATGTCTTCGGAACATCCTCCTTTAGCACTCGTAACTGGTGATATCCGGATCTCAGATCAATTTTAGAAACGTAGCTTGCCCCTTGCAGTTGGTCAAATAGATCGTCTATGCGAGGCAGAGGGTAACGATTTTTGACTGTTAGTTTGTTGAGTTCTCTGTAGTCGATACACATACAGAATGATCCGTCTTTCTTCTTAACGAACAAGATCGGTGCTCCCCAAGGTGAGAAGCTGGGTCTTATTAAGCCCTTGTTGATCAGTTCGTTAAGTTGAACAGATAGTTCCTGCATCTCTGCTGGTGCTAAACGGTAGGGCGGCTTGGCTACTGGGGTAGCTCCTGGGACTAAGTCGATTCTGAACTCGACCTGTCGTTGCGGAGGTAATCCTGGTAGCTCTTCTGGGAAGATGTCGGGAAAGTCGCTCACTACTGGAATGTTCTTTAGTTCCTTCATTTTGAGGCTCGTATCGACGACGTGAGCAAGGAATGCATGGTATTCTTTATGCAGATACTTCTGTGCTTGAATACTTGATATTATACGAAGACTCGCACCGGGTTTGTCGCCGTAGACAATAAGAGTTTCATTAGACGGGAGGTTTAGACGGACTGCTTTCTCGTAGCACATGATGTCAGCGCGATGAAGACTTAACCAGTCCATGTCGATGATAACGTCGAAGCTTTTTATTGAGACCGGCATAAGGTCGATTGGGAATGAATGGTTATCTAGAGTTAGGGTACAACCTAAGTATATGCTATTCGTACTTTCAGTTTTTCCATTAGCCATTTCTACTGTGAATTGTTCCTTAAGTGTGTGTGGTTGTTGCTTAAGCATGCGAGCAAATTTATGGTTCACGAAGCTTCGCTCCGCTCCACTATCGAACAGAATGCATGCATAGGAGTTATCGAGGAGGAACGTACCAGTTACCACCGTCGGGTTAGCAACTGCTTCCCCATGGCCTATTGCTAGTACCCTCCCTGCTCCTCCAGCATTCTTCGCTTTGGGGAAGTCCCTCTTATAGTGGCCTGCTACACCACATCCATAGCAGGTCGGGCTCGTGCCAAAGCCGGGGACTTGGGTGATCGGCCTCGCCGGGGATTTACAGAAACGGACGGTGTGTCCTTTCCTGTTGCAGTTAGAGCACTGCATTACACGGTAGGGGCCATTGTGGTGGAAGTTGCATTTGTTGCACTTAGGCAAACTTCCAGCATACTACCTCTCTGGAGCAGTAGTAGCAGCAGGGGTTATTGCGGCATGCACAGCCACAACTTGCTGCTTTTTGGCAGCTCGCTGTTTCTTCTTGTCTTCCCAGAACTTCCGCTTAGTGTCAGCGGGTTTGGAGGGTTCCGGGATGGCTAGGGTGGTTGTTGTTGTAGGGGTTTTGACTCCATGGTCAATGAGTCGTTGTGCCAGTCGCTTGGCACTGTCGAAGGTAGCGGGGTTTGATGATAGGACATTCCCCTGATACGGAGGCACTAGCCCCCATATGTACGTTTCGATCTTTTTCCCTTCAGTGGGAACCATATTGGGGCAGAGAGCCACCAATTCGTTGAATCTGGCGGTATAAGCGACTACGTTGGTACCCTTCATGGTCAGGCTCCAAAGCTCCTGCTCCAATTTCTGGATTTCGCCCCTCGGGCAGTATTCCTCAATCATGAGGTCCTTCATGGTTTCCCATCCCATATCATTCGCCACTACGAGAGTCAGCGCTTTAACGTGGCCGTTCCACCACGTCAGGGCTTTTCCTTCAAAGGTGCATGCGGCATATTTGACTTTGCTCGTAACAGGGCATGAATAGTTTTCAAAGACTGATTCAGTCTTCTCGAACCATTGCGAGAGGGCAATGACTCCGCCGGTGCCATGGAAGGACATCGGCTTACAGTTGGTGAAATCCTTGTAGGAGCACTCTCTCGAGCGCACAGGGGTTTCAACCGGAATGGAGTTAACAGGGGCTCCACCTCTGCTGGCGTCAGTAGAGTGATACTGAGCCATGGCAGTTGCCACTGCTGCAGCTACGGCAGCATTCAGGGCTGCGGTATCGATGACCGGAGGCGGAGGAGGCGGTGGAGGTGCAGGGTTATTCCGGGGAGATTTGCGAGGAGGCATCTTTCAGCTATAAGTTTATAAAGATAAACAAAGTGGTAAGAATCAATTTGTAAGTGGGGTGAGAGTGACACATGGACTAACTAACCATAGCCCAATAGTTTGAATGAGTGTTTGAGATCACAACAAAGAATATTAGTAGGAAAACACAAGTGTACAGATTTTTCCCACAGATTAGATAAACGTCAATAATACTGGTATTACCGATGTAATAAGTTCAGGGAAAATCGACCTAACAGTAGGTCTTACATCATACCATACGGAAAAGTTTGACAGTTCTTAGATTCCTAATTAGAGTACTGAAAGTTAGGAATATTTTACAGACAAGTGCTACTTAGAGCACAGATATTAAAGGCTATTCCTTAACCAAAAGACAGAGATGTACTAGCCATCTTCTAACGGCGGTGGGAAATCCTCGGGCGAACCCTGAGGTCTGCCACTTGACGAAACACCTCCTGAAGGTATCGCTCCTGAGCCCTCTGACGGACTCGAAGTTCCAAGACTTCAGCTCGGGAGGCAGCCAGCTGTTGCTGCAGGGTTTCATTGGTTCTCCGGGTCCGTTCCATGTCTTCTTCAAGACGGCGGATGCGGACTGTGTTGACACCAGAGTTGGCATCAATCTCCATGACCCGGTTGATGGCTACTCGACCCTGCTCAACATTACGAGCTATTTTGCGGATAATGACGGGCAGAGCTCGGTTAGCAGAACCACCTTCGTTGACGTTGTAAAAGCTTCGGTCTCCAAAGTAATGTAAGGGTTGACCCTGTTCGTCACTCCAGCGATTCAAGTTGGTTGCCCACAAGGGTGTAGGACCTGGAAAAGCTGGTCGGGGGTTGTTGTTCGGGGCTTGACCTACTAGCGGTAGGTTGTTGACTTCAGGCTCAGAGTCAGATCCATCAGAAAAGCCTTCTGCGAGGTGATCATCCAAAGGGATTGGATGCTCATCTTCGGGCTCTGCTTCGATCCACCCGACATTGCCTTCATTTGGAAAGTACGGGTCGCCGTGATGGAATCCAGCCATTTAAATCTACGCGAGAAGAGAGGTATAAGAATATAGTATATATGTAGCTAGTAGTACAAAATACACCTATAGTATTTTAAGTTTAGGTTCTACTGATCTTCTTGTGGTATCGTTGGTAAGTTTTTAGACTTGTTAACATATCACAACCATTCTAGGGCATATGCTAATCACTCCTCGGACCAGCATAGTTGATCAGGCTATGCCATTCCCAGGACTGACCATACATCCCCGAGCTCACTTGTGATATTTAACAATCGTAATACTTTTGTTCTTGTCATTGTGACACTGATTTTAGTATGAATGCAGACTAGTATACTTAATTAAATATTTTAATATTTAAAGTATAGACTCTTGGTCAGAGTGCTTTAATCCCAAATGGGTTTATAGTTTAGTATATCTTTTATGGGTTAATACTTAATTCACTATAAACAATGCTATGATACCAATCTGTCACACCCCAAAACCAAGAACGGCGGAAATCGTTCTGGAGCGCAGGACGTCATGTAAAGTATCACAACACAGTATAACAGTAAATAAGCAAACAACATCATCCATTGCATTAAATATATAATTTTAATACAAGTGTGTTCTATACAGTTATAGACACCAAAATGTAAATCAAAATAATAAGATGAGTCTTGGATGCGCTCCATCTTCTCAAAAGTTGGCCTCGGTACCTGTCTACTGTCGACCTGAGAATACAAGTTATTTTGAAAGAGTTTATCAGCATTAAGCGGGTGATTTCATAAGTATTTAGTGTCAGTGTTTGTTATTAAAACGTTTGAACATGACTTAAGTGTAAGTTTGTAAAATGTATGTAAATGTTTGTAAGTGTTTGTAAAAGTTTGAATCTCTTTGAAAAACCTATATTTTCTATTAAAGTAGCCTTCTACCAAGGCTTAACTGTTTTGTATGTTCGTTTGTTGTAAAAGTGTGTAATTTCCCAAGTGTAACTATCATTAACAAAATATAGTTTGTACATTAATGCTTAAGTGAAATAATCACTAAATATATGTAAGGGGTAAATTATTGTAGTACTGTAGTGTTGTATTATAGGAACTACTGTTGTACTAACTACCTTAAACCGGATTTATATTAAGGTATCATGTGATTAATTGTACCATACTATCGACTGGATAAACAACGACAAATGTAGGTCGTAAAAAGAAATGACGTTTGGCACCCGCAGACCTGCAGGTCCGGCTGTAGCTAGCAGCAAGGTGTAGGATAGTCAATCCAGTATAGATCTATACGCAAACTCACGCTCTCCCTTCAAGAGACTCTGGCTACAACTCAGGCCATGACATTTAAGTCATGCTCCGATTCATATCACAATAATTAACGTATTCATGTATATGTAATGTAATGAACTGTTCTAGTATAGTTGTATATGTTCTCCTTCTAGTATAGTTGTATATGTTCTCTTTCTAGTATAGTTGTATATGTTCTCTTTCTAGTATAATTGTATGCGTTCTCTTTCTAGTATAGTTGTATATGTTCTCTCCCTAGTATAGTTGTATATGTTCTCTTCCTAGTATAGTTGTATATGCTCTCTTTCTAGTATAGTTGTATATGTTCTCATAGTAATAAGTATTGACTCATGAATGAACCGACTAGTCAGTTCATTCATGAGTCAATACTTATTACTATGAGAACATATACAACTATACTAGAAAGAGAACATATACAACTATACTAGGAAGAGAACATATACAACTATACTAGGGAGAGAACATATACAACTATACTAGAAAGAGAACGTATACAACTATACTAGAAAGAGAACATATACAACTATACTAGAAAGAGAACATATACAACTATACTAGAAGGAGAACATATAAAACTATACTAGAACAATTCATTACATTACATATACATGAATATGTTAATTATTGTGATATGAATCGGAGCATGACTTAAATGTCATGGCCCGAGTTGTAGCCAAAGTCTCTTGAAGGGAGAGCATGAGTTTGCGTATAGATCTATACTGGATTGACTATCCTACACCTTGCTGCTAGCTACAGCCGGACCTGCAGGTCTGCGGGTGCCAAACATCATTTCTTTTTACGACCTACATTTGTCGTGGTTTATCCAGTTGATAGTATGGTATAATTAATTACATGATACCTTAATATAAATCCGGTTTAAGGTAGTTAGTACAGCAGTAGTTCCTATAATACAACACTACAGTACTACAATAATTTACCCCTTACATATATTTAGTGATTATTTCACTTAAACATTAATGTACAAACTATATTTTGTTAATGATAGTTACACTTGGGAAATTACACACTTTTACAACAAACGAACATACAAAACAGTTAAGCCTTGGTAGAAGGCTACTTTAATAGAAAATATAGGTTTTTCAAAGAGATTCAAACTTTTACAAGCACTTACAAACATTTACATACGTTTTACAAACTTACACTTAAGACATGTTCAAACGTTTTAATAACAAACACAGACACTAAATACTTATGAAATCACCAGCTTAATGCTGATAAACTCTTTCAAAATAACTTGTATTCTTAGGTCGACAATAGACAGGTACCGAGGCCAGCTTTTGAGAAGATGGAGCGCAGCCAAGACTTATCTTATTATTTTGATTTACATTTTGGTGTATATAACTGTACAGAACACACTTGTATTAAAATTATATATTTAATGCAATGGATGATGTTGTTTGCTTATTTACTGTTATACTGTGTTGTGATACTTTATATGACGTCCTCCGCCCCCAGAACGATTTCCGCCGTTCTTGGTTTTGGGGTGTGACAAATCCTGATGTTCAAACTCGTATTTTCAAGAGGATATACATTTGTCTTGGAGAACTTAAGTTGGGGTTCAAATCTGGAAAAAGGGAATTATTAGGATTGGATGGATGTTTCTTGAAAGTACCACACCCTGGACAAATTCTAACAGTTGTAGGTCTTGATTCCGACAATGGAATATATCCACTAGCTTATGCAGTTGTGGAAGCTGAGACAACAAGTTCATGGACATGGTTCTTAGAATGCCTTGGTGATGATTTGGATTTGGATGCATCGTGCAACTTCACTTTTGTATCTGACAGAAAAAAGGTATGAATACATATAACATAAGTATCTTTTAAAGCTTGTAACAATACTAACTATAAATTACATTATATGTAGGGCATAATACCGGCAACAGCAAAAGTGTTTCCAAATGCACAACATAGATGGTGTTTGAGACATATACATGAAAACATGAAGTTGCAATGGAGGGGAGATGAGTTTAGAGATCACTTATGGAGGTGTGCTACAAATACAACCATTAGGCACTTTGAAAGGACAATGGATGAATTCAAAGATTTCAGTGCAAAGGCTCTTGAATGGCTAAGTAATATTCCTCCAGTTCATTGGGCTAGGTCTCATTTCTCAGGTAGAGCCCATTCAGATTGTCTTTTAAACAATTTGTGTGAAGTATTCAACTCTAAGCTAGAGCATGGAAGGGACAAGCCTATAATTACATGTTTAGAGTACATAAGAGTGTACTTGATGAAGAGACATTGCATTGTACAAAAAGAAATTGATAAATGCAAAAGTCTATTATGTTGGATTAGTGTCTAAGTCCATAACTATTTTGGTATGTACTTGACCCGATGGTGCATGGTCCTTTTGGGTTGCCTTCACCAAAGCAACTTGATAGGATGAATTATGGAGAGAAAGGATTAAATATGATTTATTAATATATTATGGGAATAATATATTAAAGGAGAAATCATATTGTTTAATTAATATTAGTCAAGAATTAATTAGTAATTAGTTTTGTGACTAAAAGAGATTAATTAAACTTAAGGGACTGAAATTGTAATTATAAGATAATTGCAATTTGGGCCATGGATTGCCTTTTATTATAAGGTGGACAAATTCTATGGGGAAAGCCCATATGAAATCTTCCAAGGCCTTGAGAAAAGGGCTTCATGGGTTGCTTAGGGCTTAAGCATCCAAATTAGGGTTTCCTTGTTAGATAACCCTAATTGCCTCACTATATATAGATCCTTTAAGGACCAAAAACGTGGACAAGCCTCTTGCTAGGGTTTTCACACGATTTTGGAAGCCTCCATCCTCTCTCCTCTTCATCCTCTTGCTTATGGTGTTTGTGAACCATTAGAGGGGTGACACTTGTGACTCTAAGCCTTCTAAAGTCAATTCAAGGAGGAATTGGGATTGTTATTACTACATAACAATCAAGGTAACATTATAAACCTATTCTCATGTTAATATGATTATTTGAATGCTAGAATTAGGGTTTATAGTCTTGGATAACTTGCATGTACAATAGAGAAACCTAGATCCAAGCATTAGGGTTTGTATGAGCACATAGGATGTCTTATGACCAAAACCCATCATATTAACCCCTACTGCAACTACTATACTTGACACAATCAAAACAGTTGCAAGCAAATATAAGGCACTCTTCTGTGGTTCTAGAAAATATCAAGTGACTGGTATGATGTTTGATCAGTATGTGGTCAACTTGAAAGAGGGTACATGTAGTTGTAGGTACTGGGAGATAACACGGATAGTCTGCAGGCATGGAGTTTGTGCAATATGGGAACATATTCAAAATGGTGAAAAAGCCCAACAACCTGAATATTGGGTGCATCCTTGTTATAAGCTAGAAACATGGAGGGCAATGTACTCTAACAAAATAAATCCAATCAATGACAGGAGCATGTGGCCAAAATCTAGATGTCCAACCACTCTTATACCACCTACACATCACACACAAGTAAGTTGAATGTTAGTTAACATAGTTTCTTATTCATCTAGTTTTAAGATTTCCTTAATATTTTTGTAGGTTGGAAGGCCCAAGAAAAAGAGGAGGAGGGCTATAGATGAGCCTACTAACCAGTAAAAAAACCTATCTAGGAAATTCTTGACTGTTACTTGTTCCAAGTGTCATAACAAAGGACATAACTCTAGAACATGTAAGGGGCAAGGGGGGTCAAGTCAGAGAGCAGTGGGTGGATCAATTCAAGGTGGTGTGGGTGGATCAAGTAAAGATGCAGTTGGTGGAACAAGTCAAGGTTCAGTGGGTGGATCAAGTGAAGATGTCATGGGTGGGTTAAGAGCAAAGAAGATAGACAAGGGAAAAAAGCCTCAAGTAGGACCTAAGTGAAGTTGGATACAGATGAAAGCATGACTAATCAATTTATTTGGCTACCTTTTGTTTAAGATTATAAACTTGTATTGATGCTTTTGTTAAAACATGTTTAATCTAGATAATTACATCTTTTTGCAACTACCTAAATTAGTGATGTAATTAAGTTGATACTAGCCGTATGTCATGCTACATTTCTGGTTATAATGATCTCAGTTATCATGTTTTGATATGGTGTGTTTCTCATTCCATTCCATTGTTTAATAATGACCAAACTCATTCCATTCCATTGTTTGATAATGTCCAAAACTCATTCCATTCCATTGTTTGATAAATAACCAAAACACATTCCATTCCATTGTTTACTTATAGGGTTTTTATCTTGTATTTTTCTCATTCCATTCCAATCTTTGATAAATGGACACAACTTTTTCCATTCCATTCCAATATTCCTGATCAATAATAAAAAAAACAATGCTTTATAATTAACATAAGACAAAATACTATTAAACTGATTAACCAAAACCATACATTACATTAAGAATCTAATACATGACATCCCATCCCAAACGGCTACAAATTGACAGTGTTATGAAAAAGGACCTCCAATGCAACTTTTACAAACCACAATGGCCAAATGCATCAAAAAAAATAGATAGGGACTAAGTTTGTTACTTTTGACAAACCACAGGGATCATTTTTGTAATTTTATCTATATTATATATATATATACTAATTTTGAAGTGGCAACTGAACAGGACTTGCTTCTCATTGGTGGTGGGGATTTTTTTTTGTTTTTTGCTTTCCTCTGGATCATTGTTAACCGCTTTTTAATTTTTTTGTTGATATATGGAAGTGATTACAAATACACATGTTACAGAAGCCAGTGGAAAAGAGATTAGTGTCCACCTACACTCAATGTCCACCGACTCAATAAGCATCCGTCCATATACCTCTCTCTTCTTCTCTGCCTCTACTACTCACCTTCCCCACCTTGGTTTGATCCTCCACCGGCTTCCGTCTGAAGCAACTCCAGACCACCCTCTCCACCCTTCTAATTTGTCGTCTGAAGGACACAAACGAGAGAACGAAGCAATTTGATCTGTTCCGATTTCCCGATCGGTTTACCTAATCTCGGGTATATTCTTCGCATATGTCGACTCGATTTCTTTTTTCTAAATTTCTAGGGTTTGTCTGTTGCTTACCTGTTCAACATCATCACCAATTTTGTATTATAATTAAGATGCGGTTGGTTTCTTCGCTTACTTGATAAGCCCAAATAAAATCTAAATTGTCTGCTGCTTTCTCAGGTTGGATATACAGAGGTTTCACATTGAGATTGAAGTAAATCCTAGCAATCTTAGATGAGCAAGAAGGAATGATGGGGTCAAAGGCAGCCACAACGTTGAGGTATATGATTTACTTTGAATCGGTACCTGTACTTCTCTTTCCCTTTCATGCTTCTATCAGCATCGACTTGCAAAGATCGATTATTAGAAATTCTGGAAAAACGATGATCGATTATCAGAAATTCTGAAAAATGATGATCGATTGAAGGTCTTCCGATGAAGCAATCTTGGCCATGGGAAAGAAGAAGATGCACATGAATTTTTAAGGTAAAGTGACTTATACTTTTGCATTTATGGTTTATGCCATTTAAATTGTTGTAATAGTCTCTTAGTGAGTTGACTTAGTTGACTCAGTTATCAAGTGATGTTATTACAGGTATGCTATTGATACTTTGCAATCCGACAGTCTTAAGGAAGCTGGAACAAAATCTTCCAACTCCTTAGAAGAAGAAACAACTCTAATCGGACTTACATTTGGTGGTTATCTAAGATCTAAGGTAACAATGTCTTTTATTAACTACTTCAAATCATCTTTATCTAAAACACAAGAAGCTTCTAATTTCTAAAGCTACTGTGGCTTTTGAATTGTAGATAAAGTGCATGAAATGTGGTGGAAAATCATAGCGACATGAGCGGATGATGGATCTCACTGTTGAAACTGAAGGTGATATAGCAACTCTTGAAGAAGCTTACATGCACTGAAGTACTAGATGGTGAAAAAAAGTACAAATGCAGCAGGTTTGTTCAAAATCTCTCATCTAATCTTACCTTAAAACTTTTTATTTATTTATTTATTAACTTTTTAACTTATAGGTGTAAATCCTATGAGAAAGCCAAAAAGAAATTGACATTGTTGGAAGCGCCAAATGTGCTTACCATTGCATTAAAGCGATTTCAGGTATTTTTTTTTAATTTTTTTAATTTTTAATCAAAGATGCTACAATACATGAATAAATGAAAGTAAAAAGTAAAAGAACATTGCTATTTGTTGCAGTCTGGTAAAAAAAATTCCGTTGTGGTGTGAAGTTCATTTAACATGAGCATTTTGCCCCTAAAATCACCTTTGGTAACACTTTTTGTCCCCTTTCTTAACTTTAATGACCGTTTTACTCTTATATTCCAACAAACAGTTTTAACAATATTTCCACTGATATGATTTATTGTTTTTTTATTTGAAAGATGTTGGTTGGGTGCTCTGTTGGGGGTATGGTAGACATGGATCTTGACAACATCACAGTGTTCCCTCATTTATTGAGTCTCTAGCTGCTGAGAAAGCTGTCCATATTGCTTCTGGAGGTTCTTCATCAGCTGTTGTAACTGGTAATATGTCTCCTTTGAAACAAGTTTAGTTGTTTTTTTTTTACTTTTATCAACTCCTACAAGGATAAAATTGACGTCCTTACTTAACTAATATTAACACCTTACAATATTTTTAAGTAGTAAAATTACTTATTTACCTTTTTTTTAATAATCACCTATGATGATTTTAGTTTATTGAACTTTTGGAGTTTGAACTATACCAAGAGGCTAAATAACAACAGTCTAAGAGGACCAATTCCACAAGTGTTGGCTAACTTGACCCAACTCACATTTGCGTGATCTCTTTAATAAAAAACTTTAAACCTTAATCTTTCAAGTCAAATGCCTTTTCATTTGGTTGAATTTACTAAAATAACCTTCCATTTACAGGGACATATCCTTTAGCATTTGGAACAAGCCAGTGGTGTTTTTGTTTGCTACTTTTCAGGTATGGATTTGTTTTTTGGTGGAGGATACGACACAACCAACAAGTATTCTTTGATATAAACAGTTAGCATTAAAATATCCAATTACCTGTTATAATGGTATACTTATATAATAGAGTTTACATTATATGTTGTGCTCACATAACTGTTCATTTAGGACTGTCACGCAGAAAGCTTCTCATGCATATAGATCTCTGACCGGATAAAGTGTTTTTTTTTACATAAGATATTTTTCTGTTTCTTTTTCTAGACTGAACTAACCATTTCAAATGAGACTAAATGAGGGAACCAAAGGATAATCACTTTTTCAAAGAGTAGATAAAGGTTTGGCTTAATTTCGTAGATGAGGTTAATGGATTTGATTTTCGCAAATGGTGGCAGTGCTTGCTGATAAAAAGTAATGTAACTACATTACTTCATCTTTAATTTATTCATAATGCTTTAATATATATCCAATCTCTTTGACATTCGACTTAACATAAAATTATAATGGCATTGATATTAAACAAAATGACCAAGTGTGATGCGTTCTAAACTTTTTCTTATGAACATTCATTTTTTTTTGTAGGTGGCAACTAAAATGAATTATTTGACCATGAGATAGCACTGCCATTGTAATTGCCCTTGAAGGAAAAATGATCAGATTTGGATTGTTGGTTGTAGCATTTACAACTTATTTCCAGGTGGCACCTTCAAATGACAATATTTTTTGTGTTTTGTACTCTTTATAGGTTGAACAATATATTATGATTGATTCATCATTAGGACCACCGACTGAGGTGAGGAAAACTGTCTTGGTTGTGATTAAAATTTTGATAATAGATTTTATTCTTAAAGAGTTTGAAAGAATTGTAATCTATCACATTTTTCTTTCAAAAGAAATAGAATGAAATACAATTCAATCCCGCAAAGCGGGGTTCTTCCCTGGTTATAGCTAACTCACGAAAATGAATATAATATCTTACATTGATTTTGGACTGGTAATCTCACATAAAAATGTTAGATTATTCTAAAATATAACTTTGACGCACTCGGACCTTGTAAGTCGCATATTTGAAACACAACTATGGAACTCAAAACATAATGACAATGCAAAAATCTCATTTTCTTAGACATTTAGGTGACATCGTCGACAAGTCAACCTCATTTATTTGCTCGGGATATGATATCCCTAACGACAACCACATGCTCCATAAAACCATACTTCAACCAATCTATAAGATAAAGTCGCACTACATCCTCGTCTAAAAAATTTACTAAACTATTTTCCTTAAAAGGGCCTCGGAGATCCATAATTTGCACACCATCATATGTATTTTTTATTTTTTTGGAACACTCATCTTTTAAAGTTAGATAAGTTAGTATTATTCTCAGTCATCTAACAAAAATTTATGAGCTTTAATAAAATATTTTTGACTGTCTACCCTAAATAAAAATTGTTGATTCATAAATGGTGGATCAGTTATGACCTCTTGACGAGGACGTTATGCAAATGAATAGACTCTCTAGATGTGTTAGGTATGTCGAGCCAAGAGCTCACATGTTTACCTATATATTTTTGGTTGCACCAGTCAATTGGTCTCTATAATGGATTCGAGTACATTTGCACATTTACCGTTAAATTAACATCATATACTAGGTGATGTTGTAAAATACAAAGAAAAATCATAATAACTTTTTTGATAATTCATAAAATAATGTTTGTTACCGTATTTTCGACAGTTTTTCAAAGACAAATTTTCTGAAACCAATTTATGTTAAATCTTTTTTCGAAAATATACTTGTTGAAAAAGTTCATATCTTTGCAAAACAATTTCAAAGTTATTCAAGATTTTCGAAGCATATAAAAATCTTATCAAGAAAATGTTATGCACCTAATCTACTAATTGCACACCTTTTCATATGGAAAATGTAAGCAAAAAATTCGACAAACGCTAGAAGCTCCGAGCACCCTGCACGAATTATGTCCTACATCTACTATGAAAAAGGTACAAAACTTAATTGTCTTTTCATTTTTCAAGATTGTAAGTTTTGATTTTCGAGAATGTTGTTCGAGAAGATCTCTACTTCAAAAAGAAAAAATCGCAAAAATGGTCCCCATGGTTGTCAAAATTCTGTGACTTTAGCCCAAAAAAGTTTGGTGGTGCATCAGTGGTCCAATTTTGAATACCTTGTGTGATTTTAGTCCCTATAGTTCACATTTGTGGTAGTTTTGGTCCATATCCTACCTGAAATGACGAATATACCCTTAAATTATTCTTCTTTTTTTAATTTCTTTTAACTATTTTATTATTATTCTAATTAAAAATAAATAAAGAATAAAAATCTCACCCACTCACCCCTCTTATCTCTCCCCCTATACCTTTTATCTCATGTAAAAAAAAAAACAATCATCATGCATTCCAAGAGCCAAGAATCGTCCGACAACCACAAATCGTCCCCTTCAAGATCAACCACCGTCAGACCCACTTTCGGAAACCACCACCCACATTGTTAGGCCACCACTTCGCCCTTCGCTTTCTCCAACAGTTGTACCAGCAAAAGAATGAGACAAAGAGGCGAAAACCTTAGGATTTCCCTTCTTCGATGGAGATATCTTCTTTTTAGAATCCAGATGCAGGGTGTACCCTTCTCGGCCCAGATTGGAGATGATCGGAGTTCAGATGTAGGTAGTGTGGCGGCTGAAAACCCTAACTAGAGATAGAGATGGAGGTTGTGGAGGGGATAAAGTGTAACACCCTTAAAATCACAAGAAATTTAAACTTTTAAAACCAACCCAAATTCATAAATTGTTTACAGTAATAGTTTTCAAAGCATTTTCAAACATCAGAGTTTCCCAAAATCATAAGTCATAAACAAAGAGGATGTGTACGGTCACACCTTCACCATCCCGTGGTCATCCGAAGTACCAGAAACATAACCCAAAACTGTAAGTCAACGCTTAGTGAGTTCCCCCAAAGTACCAACACATAAACAGATAACATATACAATAACAACATTTTGGGTTCAATCAACCATCGGGTTGGAATACCCTAGGCTCAATCAATCATCAGGTTGGAATGCCAATATACTATGGGTCCAGTCAACCATCGGGTTGGAATACCCCAAGCCCCAATCAACCATCGGGTTGGAATGTCAACATACAACGGGTCCTCTCATCCTCGGGATGGAATACCCTCGAGCCTAATCAACCATCGGGTTGGTATGCTGTGACATCCACATAATCACGGCCAGAAAAGACCGGTTTGTTTATGCTTTGTTTGAAAATCAGAGTAACATTTTAAATGAAAGTATTGCGGAATTTGTCCCAAAACAAAATATGATAAAGATTTATCAAAAGCATTTCCATAGAAATGTATTTCATTAAAAGACTTGGGATGTCATGTTCGTACAGATCAAAAGCATAAACAGTACAATATAAACCTTACTACATTATTTCATATCTACAGGCCTATATCCGTAATCCCTCGTCCAACATCATATCTATGCTCATGCGCCACTACCTGTAATACAAGAAACTGAGTGGGTCAGGCTTAGGATCCTGGTGAGCACATAGGGTTTTCAACCCACAATAAATAAGTTTATTAATTTCATCAATCAACAATAACCCGATTACCCGTTCCCGTTATCCTCACTTTACGTCCCTAAACACCTATCATAAGGGACCTAGCCTAAGGATCATCATCGGGACGGACACTACTGCTAAGGGGATTCCTCAGCAATAAATGTCCTAAAGGCAACCATGTGGGGGATGGAGTACACCGGTGAACACATCGTTCACAAACACCTACAGGTTGCGAGCCTGCTAGTGTTCCACTGGACTGTCTAGAAGAGTCCGTGGTCGTCATCCATACTCCGCTAGATGACAGAATCAACAACATCAACATCGAGGCCTCTCATCATTTTATCACACATCACCTATTACATCTACCCATGTTTTACCCCAACATTTTCGTAGATATAAAATACATATACAGTTTAAATCATTGAAAACATGTATAACAATGTACATCCAGCATAGATAGCAAGTATTCAGATAATATGCACACATAGCACGTAATTTATATAAAATACTTCATATCTATGTGTAAGCTGAAAGTAACTATGCACTCACCTGAAAGGTGGTGACTCAGCACTCGGACAGCGCTTCGATACTCTCAAAACAATTTTCCTTCGATAAAACCTAGTATCGATACCACTAGGGTTTAGTCTAACGATAACTGCGACAAATTAATTGTCTGACTATTATTATTATTATATAAGCGTTAATAACACTCAATATAACTCATAATAATAGCCCAAATAATTATTTTAAGGACCTAATAACATCCCTATAATTATTTTAAAGCTATATTAAAAATTGCGTAAGCGTAGCACACTTACAGCGAATTTTATCGAAAACCGGAACTTAATTGGAGCAGCGTTTCGAAACCGAAAGACTCCTTTTTCTCGGGACTCCGGGAGCCTCGGGGCTTCCCTAGGGTGCTAGGGGTTTTATCTAGGGCTTAGGGGTGGTTTGGGGTTGTAGAGAGAGAAAGAAACTAGAGAGAGAAAGGGTTTTGGTGTGAAAATGGAGGCTGACTTCGGACCCTTTTATAGGCTACGAGGCCTCAGTACGCTGGGCGTACCTCGGACCTACGTTGGGCGTAGTGGCTCGAATAAGGCTGCCAGATCGACTCCAACTGTCTCGCATTCGGAAGAGATAAGGGCGAGGGTACGCGGGGCGTACTGTCTTTGGACGCAGGGCGTAAGCAAGGGGTGGCGTGTCGCAATCCGAAGCGAGGACCGTGTTCAGCAAGCGACGGTCAGGATCTTGCCACGTCATCGTTCTAGCATCAGATTTCGCAATTTCGAGTTACAACTTCAAAAATTCGTAACTTTCGCGTACGACCTCCGTTTTCGACGTTCTTTATATCCACGCGAAGGTGGGAACATAGTCTACAACTTTCGTTTAGACCCCGTCGGCTAATTTTGGCTCGATTTTAAATTTTATATTATTAATAGGCCGGGACAGGATTGGTCTGTTAAATCCTCATAACTTTTTCATCCGACATCCGTTTTCGCCCGTCTTTTTCTCGTTATGATACTTTTAATGAGATCTTCGATTCTCGTTTAGGTCGTGTCAGCTAAAAACCACTCGATCTAATATTCGAATTTCGGGTTGTACACTGCTAACTCGAAACTTCGAAAAATCATAACTTCTTCATACGAAGTCAGATTTGGGCGTTCTTTTTATCGATGTTCTTAGCTTAACATATTCTACGACTTTCATTTAGATCGCTAAGGCTAAATCTCTCTCTATCGTAAATTCACTATTTACGCTTTCCGGTATCGTGCCGGTTCTATCGCGAAACTTCGACGGGTCATAACTTCTTCGTTATAACTCGGATTTTGGCATTCTTTATATGTACGGAAACCTTGAGACATATTATACAACTTTATGTAGAGATATCAGGATTATCTCACACTTTAATTTTGACGCTCATTTTTATTCTTTATTAATTATACATTTATAATTAAATAATAAACACATAAATGCACATAATTCACATAATACTCAAATATTTCATCTTTATTACTTCAAAAAGAGTTACAAGAGTTGACCTCGACTATTACATTGACAAAAATGCTTAGCCCTGAAACCCGGGCGTTACAATTCTCTCCCCCTTAGGATGATTCCATCCCGGAATCATGCATCAGCAAACAGATGTGGATAGCGACTCATCATGTCATCCTCTGTTTCCCAAGTGAGATTTGGCCCATTCGAATGTTTCCATCGGACTAGCACTAAGTCGACCATCTTGTGTCGTAACTTCTTAGTCTTACGGTCAACAATTGCCTCGGGCTCTTCGATCAGCCTCTTATTCTCATCCATCCTTAACTCTGAGATTTGAATTATATCGGGAAAATCTCCCATGAATTTCCTCAAATAACATACATGGAAGGTGTTATGAATACCATTGAGTTCTTCGGGCAATTCCAACTTGTAAGCTTGGTTCCCTATCTTCTGAATAACTTTGAACGGTCCAATAAACCTTGGACTCAGCTTCCCTCGTTTTCCAAATTTTATAAGTCCCTTCCATGGTGAGACTTTAAGAAAAACGGAATCCCCAACTTCGAAGGTTATCGGTCGTCTTTTCTTGTCAGCATAGCTCTTCTGACGATCATGAGCTGCTAGCATTCTTTCCCTAATCACCTTCAACTTCTCAGCAGTCTCATGGACTATCTCGGGGCCCATAAACTGCTTCTCTCCGGCTTCAAGCCAACAAGACGGCATACGACACTTCTGTCCATACAAGGTTTGGTAAGGTGCCATCTTGATGCTCGAGTGAAAACTATTGTTGTAGGAGAATTCTACCAGAGGTAAGTGCTCGTCCCAATTCCCTTGGAATTCAAGGGTACATGCTCTTAGCATATCTTCCAATGTCTGAATCGTTCTTTCGCTCTGACCATCGGTTTGCGGATGGTAAGCAGTACTCAAACACAACTTTGTACCCAACTCCTCTTGTAGACTCCTCCAAAACCTCGAAGTGAAACGACTATCACGATCAGATACAATTGTAAGAGGGACACCGTGAAGTCTTACAATTTCCTTCACGTAAGCATTTGCGAGCTTATCCATAGACCACTTCTCGTTGGCTACTATGAAGTGTGCACTCTTTGTGAAACGATCCACGACTACCCAAATCATGCCGTGTCCGTTCTTCGTTCTGGGCAGTTTAGTCACAAAATCTATGGTGATGTTTTCCCATTTACCCATGGGTACATGTAAAGGTTCTAAACTCCCATACGGTTTATGATGTTGTGCCTTAACTCTCGCACATGTCACACACTCGGCCACATAATTCGCAACATCGAGCTTCATCGTCGGCCACCAGTAGTAGGGTTTTAGGTCCCTATACATTTTAGTGCTACCGGGATGAATTGAGTACATGGTCTTATGTGCTTCTTCCATCAGAAGATCTCTTATTCCTCCCGTCTTAGGTACCCAAATTCGATCTTGGAATACCTTCAGTCCTCGATTGTTGGTACCGAACACTAACGTTCTTCCCAAACGTTCTTCCTTTTGGTCATTCTTCTCTAAAGCTTCTTCTTGAGCTTTCCTGATACTTTCCACAATCGTCGAGACGACTTTAATTCTTAACGCTCTTGGCCTTTTCCTTTCAAGATTGACTTTCCGACTGAGAGCATCAACAACAATATTTGCTTTACCTGGGTGGTAAAGTATCTCACAGTCGTAGTCCTTGAGAAGTTCTAGCCAGCGTCGTTGCCTCATGTTCAATTCTTTCTGATTAAAGAGATACTGGAGACTCTTATGATCATTGAAGAGTTTGCACTTCGTGCCGTAGAGGTAATGCCTCCATATCTTTAGAGCAAATACTACCGCTGCCAACTCCAGATCATGAGTGGGGTAGTTATTTTCGTGCTCTTTCAATTGTCGAGATGCGTATGCTATCACCTTTTCTCTTTGGGTCAAAACACAACCCAACCCGACTCCAGATGCGTCACTGTAAACTGCGAAGTCTTCAACTCCATCGGGTAGAGAAAGTATCGGTGCTTCGCATAACTTCTTCTTTAGCTTCTCGAACGCCTCTTCATGTTTCTCACTCCATGTATATGTGGCTCCTTTGTGGTTCAAAGCTGTTGTAACGCCGGTAGATCAGGGCTAGTCAATTTAGAGACGATAGGCGTCAAAAATGACTTTTTGATGGAAGATTATCTAGAAGGATTAATCTTAACCAAGTTTTAGTATATTTCACAAGGTTTTCCGTGCATAAAAAGAACGCCCAAATCTGACTTCGTATGAGGAAGTTATGATTTTTCTAAGTTTCGACTTAGCTGTATGCAGCCCGAATACTCGATTTGAGATCGAGCGGTTTATAGCTGAAACAATCTAAACGAGGATCGAAGATCTCGTTAATTGTAGTGAAACGATGAAAAGATAGGCGAAAACGGACGTCGGATAAAGAAGTTATGATTTTATAACGGAGTTTTCCTGTCCCGAACTACTAAAAATAAATAATAAAAATAAATCAAAATTAGCCGACGGAGTCTAAACGAAAGTTGTAGAGCGTAGTCTCACCTTCGCGTGGATATAAAGAACGTCGAAAACGGAGTTCGTATGAAGAAGATATGAATTTCTGAAGTTTATTAAATAATTTGTATTTAAATTTAATCTTTAATTCGGACGATTATCCGAAGGAGTCACCGATCTGATCCGAGTTACGCCCCGCGTACACCGAGGTATGTCGACACTCACACTCGAGTTCTTCGGATACGTAAGCAATGACGATTCTGAGGCAGTACGCCCCGCGTACTCCGAGGCTCCAGCCTCCTATAAATAGGATGCGAGGGCAACCGACTCCTTTGCTATTTTTCTCTCTTCTCTCTCCCGTTTTGCATCGATTTGCATGCCAGAAATACCCCGAAGCCCCGGTATTATTCTCGAGCCCCGAAGCAAGTCCCGAGATCCCGAAGATCCCGAGAAGTGCGGTTCCCGAGCCGAAGCTCTGCCCACGAGAAGTTCGATTTTTGTGGAGATCTTCCAGATCTGCTGAGGATTACTACTTCTGCAAGTCATAGTGCTGTCCGATCATCTTCTGATCAAGTGAGTGTATACTACCTTTCACAAACACGATAATAATACAAGTATGTTTTTGTGTATTAAGTATATTGTTGTTTATACGAGTGAGTGTGTAGTTACTTTCTTCTAACACATAAATATTAAGTATTTTCTATAAAATACGTGCTATGTGTATAATATAAAGTTGTTTATATGTGTGGGTGTATAGTCCCTTTCATAAACACAGGTATAATACAAGTATTGTTTGAATGTATTAAGTATATGTTTGGGAGAGTGTGTGGTTACTTTCTTCTAACACATAAATATGAAGTATTTGGTATAAAATACGTGCTATGTGTTTATATATTGTTGTTTATTTGATATGAGTATGGAATGAATGTTTTATATAGTTTTTAAATGAGTTAAACTATATTTGTATTTTATATCTACAAATATGTTGGGTAGAACATGGGTAGATGAGATAGTTGGTATGTGATAAAATGATGAGGTATGAAAGATGATTAAGAATGATATTGGCAGATGCACCAATTAGAGAATGTCATAATGCTAGCAGATGCGCTCAAGCATAGTATTGGTAGATGCACCAAAGAGAGAGTGACATAATACTAGTAGATGCACTTAAGTATAGTATTGGTAGATGAACCTAAAAGAGCATGCCATAATGCTAGCAGATGCGCTTGAGAATAATATCGGTAGATACACCAAGCAGTGAATGTTGTGATCTTGGCAGATGCGCCAAATAGAGATTGTCATAATAATAGCAGATGTGCTTATAGGATAATCTTGGCAGATGCGCTTATAAGATAATGTCGGCAGATGCGCCTAAAAGAGAATGTCATAAACCTGGCAGTCGCGCCTCATAGTGTATGACGTAATCCTGGCAGAGGCGCTTAAAGGATGATGTTGGTAGATGCGCCTTATGTAGCAATAGATTTTGTGCTAATTCCTTTGGTCAATCCTTAGGAATGAATGAATGACGGATGGAATCCTTATGCAAGTCCTATTTCGTTGATGATTCTGGGACGTAATCATCCTAAGGGGGAGATAATTGTAACGCCCGTAGACCAGGGCTAGTAAATTTAGAGACGATAGGCGTCAAAAATGACTTTTTGATGGAAGATTATCTAGAAGGATTAATCTTAACCAAGTTGTAGTATATGTCACAAGGTTTCCGTGCATAAAAAGAACGCCCAAATCTAACTTCGTATGAGGAAGTTATGATTTTTCTAAGTTTCGACTTAGCGGTATGCAGCCCGAATACTCGATTTGAGATCGAGCGGTTTATAGCCGAAACAATCTAAACGAGGATCGAAGATCTCGTTAATTGTAGTGAAACGATGAAAAGATAGGCGAAAACGGACGTCGGATAAAGAAGTTATGATTTTATAACGGAGTTTTCCTGTCCCGACCTACTAAAAATAAATAATAAAAACAAATTCAAAATTAGTCGATGGAGTCTAAACGAAAGTTGTAGAGTGTAGTCTCACCTTCGCGTGGATATAAAGAACGTCGAAAACGGAGTTCGTATGAAGAAGATATGAATTTCCGAAGTTTATTAAATAATTTGTATTTAAATTTAATCTTTAATTCGGACGATTATCCGAAGGAGTCACCGATCTGATCCGAGTTACGCCCCGCGTACACCGAGGTATGTCGACACTCGCACTCGAGTTCTTCGGATACGTAAGCAATGACGATTCTGAGGCAGTACGCCCCGCGTACTCCGAGGCTCCAGCCTCCTATAAATAGGATGCGAGGGCAACCGACTCCTTTGCTATTTTTCTCTCTTTTCTCTCCCGTTTTGCATCGATTTGCATGCCAGAAATACCCCGAAGCCCCGGTATTATTCTCGAGCCCCGAAGCAAGTCCCGAGATCCCGAAGATCCCGAGAAGTGCGGTTCCCGAGCCGAAGCTCTGCCTGCGAGAAGTTTGATTTTTGTGGAGATCTTCCAGATCTGCTGAGGATTACTACTTCTGCAAGTCATAGTGTTGTCCGATCATCTTCTGATCAAGTGAGTGTATACTACCTTTCACAAACACGATAATAATACAAGTATGTTTTTGTGTATTAAGTATATTGTTGTTTATACGAGTGAGTGTGTAGTTACTTTCTTCTAACACATAAATATTAAGTATTTTCTATAAAATACGTGCTATGTGTATAATATAAAGTTGTTTATATGTGTGGGTGTATAGTCCCTTTCATAAACACAGGTATAATACAAGTATTGTTTGAATGTATTAAGTATATGTTTGGGAGAGTGTGTGGTTACTTTCTTCTAACACATAAATACGAAGTATTTGTTATAAAATACGTGCTATGTGTTTATATATTGTTGTTTATTTGATATGAGTATGGAATGAATGTTTTATATAGTTTTTAAATGAGTTAAACTATATTTGTATTTTATATCTACAAATATGTTGGGTAGAACATGGGTAGATGAGATAGTTGGTATGTGATAAAATGATGAGATATGAAAGATGATTAAGAATGATATTGGCAGATGCACCAATTAGAGAATGTCATAATGCTAGCAGATGCGCTCAAGCATAGTATTGGTAGATGCACCAAAGAGAGAGTGACATAATACTAGTAGATGCACTTAAGTATAGTATTGGTAGATGAACCTAAAAGAGCATGCCATAATGCTAGCAGATGCGCTTGAGAATAATATCGGTAGATACACCAAGCAGTGAATGTTGTGATCTTGGCAGATGCGCCAAATAGAGATTGTCATAATAATAGCAGATGTGCTTATAGGATAATCTTGGCAGATGCGCTTATAAGATAATGTCGGCAGATGCGCCTAAAAGAGAATGTCATAAACCTGGCAGTCGCGCCTCATAGTGTATGACGTAATCCTGGCAGAGGCGCTTAAAGGATAATGTTGGCAAATGCGCCTTATGTAGCAATGGAAGTTTGTGCTAATTCCTTAGGTCAATCCTCGGGAATGAATGAATGACGGGTAGTTGAATTCCTAGGGTAAAATCCTAAGAAAGATAATAGGGATGGGTAATTGAGTTGATTGTTTGATGGTTGAATATAATAATTATATTATTGTGGGTTGAAAACCCTATATGCTCACCAGGCTCCCAAGCCTGACCCACTCAGTTTTCTTTGCATTACAGGTAATGGCACAAGAGTATAAGTTGGTGGACTTGACGAGAGATTTTGGATTATAGGCCAGTAGTTATGAATAACTGTTGTAAGGTCTATTTTGTTCTGTTTATGCTTTTGGTCTGTATTGAACATGACATCCCGAGATTTTGTTATATAATGAAAATGCATTTCTTTAAAGAAATGCTTTGATAATTCTTATCATATTTTGTTTTGGGAACAAATTCCGCAACTGTTTTCTTTAAAAGATTACTCTGATTTTAAAAACCAAGCATAAACAAATCGGTCTTTTTTGGCCGAGAAATTGGGGATGTCACAGCTGTCAATGGAGCAGCTATCGAAGAAAAGTCTTGGATAAATCGTCGATAATATCCGGCTAATCCTAGAAAGCTTTGGATCTCCGTGGGACTCTTTGGACGTTCCCACTTCATTACAGCTTCGATTTTTGCTGGGTCAACCATTATCCCTACTTGGTTAACCACATGACCCAAGAATTGGACTTCTCGGATCCAAAAATCACACTTGGAGAACTTAGCGTAAAGCTTCTCCTTCTTTAACACTTCCAACACTTCCCGTAGATGCTTGCCATGCTCCTCTTGGCTTTTTAAGTAGATCAGAATGTCGTCGATGAACACTATCACGGATTTATCGAGGAATGGTTTACAAACCCTATTCATCAAATCCATGAATGCTGCTGGAGCATTGGTTAGTCCAAACGACATAACCAAGAACTCGTAGTGTCCATATCTCGTCCTGAATGCAGTCTTCTCAATATCCTGCTCTCTCACTTTCAGCTGATGATATCCCGACCTAAGATCGATCTTTGAGAAGTAGCTCGAACCTTGCAGCTGATTGAATAGGTCGTCAATCCTCGGAAATGGATACTTGTTCTTCACTGTTGCCTTGTTCAACTCTCGGTAGTCTATACACATTCTCATGCTTCCATCCTTCTTCTTTACGAATAACATCGGAGCTCCCCAGGGTGATGAACTAGTTCAAATGAAACCGTTGTCCAACAGCTCCTGAAGTTGCGTCATAAGCTCCTTCATCTCCGTCGGTGCTAATCGATAAGGTGCTTTTGCTATTGGTGTTGTACCTGGTAACAAGTCTATAAGAAACTCCACTTGTCTATCAGGTGGTAATCCGAGAAGATCTTCGGGAAAGACTTCCGGATAATCACACACAACTGGTATATTTTGCACCTCTTTCTTTTCCTTCTTAGCATCGATTACGAATGCCAAGTATGATGCACATCCTTTGGACAAACATTTCCTGGCTTTCATCAGGGAGATGATTCCAGAATTCACTCTGCGTTTGTCCCCGTACACCATAAATGATTCATTTCCGGGTGGGTTTACCCTTACTATCTTCTTTCGACATTGAATCTCAGCATCGTTGGCGCTAAGCCAATCCATACCCAAAACGATGTCGAAACCATTTAACTCTATGGGTAATAGCTCTTTGTGGATTTCGTTTCCGTTTAGGTCAATGACGATGTTCCTAATACGATCACTAACAGGTACGAATTTGCCACTGGCAACTTCTACAATCAGGGCATTATCAAGTTTTTCTACAGGCAATGCTAATTTCCCACCAAATTTATGTGACACAAAGGAGTAGTTGGCTCCGGAATCAAATAGTATATTTGCAGGCAAACCATTTACAAGAAAGGTACCTGAAGCGACGTCTGTTGCCTCCTTCGCAGCCTCGAGCGTCATCTGGAAGGCTCTTGCCTTCGGCTTCGGTGGTATGTTGGGTCTTCCTGCCTCTTTCTTCTTCGGGCAGTCCTTCAAAATGTGCCCTTCTTCATTACACCCATAACAAGCCTTCTGGTTGAGGGTGCATTCATTGGCATAGTGCCCAGGCTTTCCGCATTTGAAACAAGTGACCCCTCCATCACACTTGCCATAGTGCTTCTTCTTGCATTTGTCACACCACTTCTCTTCTAATCCTCCTCCTCTCGAACCAGACTTCGAGAATCTACTCTTCTTGTTGGACTTTGAGGATCCATCAAACTTCCGTTTCTCACCAACCTCAGCCCTCTCCAGACCTCTTTCCTTTTGTTGGGTCTCCATGTTCTTAGCTGCTCGAACAGCTGATTTCAGTGTGGTTGCCATCTTGACTGTTGGGCCAAAGTCATCTGGCAGTCCGTTTGCGAATTTCTCAATTTTGGAAAGTTCGATCGGCACTAGGTATGGAAACAACTTCATCTTTCCCGTAAATGCAGCAGCATAGTCATCGATGCTCATTCTCCCCTTCTATAAATTTTGGAACTCATCGTTCAGATCTATCAAATCTATCTCTGAACAGTACTGCGCCTTCAGTTGTTCCAAGAACTCATCCCATGACATTTTCATCTCCCCGTGGCATTGTATCTGCCAATAGCTTCCACCAGCTCAAGACTCCAGTTTTCAATTGTCTCACAGTGAAGACAGTCTTCTGCTTTTCGCTACAGTCGCAGCTCTCAAACACCATCTCCATCTCGAAGATCCAGTCCATAATCTCAACAGGCTTTGGGCTTCCTGAGAGACTTGGTGGTTTCGCACCCAAGAAATTTTTGTACATCCGCCCATCCTTGTTGTTTCTCCCTTCTGGGCCATCCCTTTGCTCACCTTGAGTCCCTACTTGACTCACTTGGCGGCTGTAGTTCCCTTCCTCAGATTGCTCGGGAACTGGCTCCGTCGGTTCAACATGTATGGTAGGTTCGTCCCTATTCTCGTGGAGCATCTGTCTCATTTCTTCCCTTTGTTCAGCTAGCATAGCTTGAATCATGGCTTGAACTCCAGCCATGGTAACTGGCTCAGGTGCAACTTCTTCAACAACAGGTATTTGCTGAACCACTGGGGGTTGGTTCCTATCTCCATTTGCATTCACGTTTCCGCTACGGGTCCTTTCCATCTTGGCCTATACACCGAATAAGGTGAATTTAGATCTTTATTTAGGATAGACGTTTAAATCGTCCATATCACTCCGAAACGTTTACATGCTAGTTCTAATATCGTAGTCGTACGTTTAGAATCCTAAACACATAAGGCTTCCAGATCCGGTCGGCAACAGACCATAGATCCGAACAAATAACAGCATATCATGCACAAAGCATTTAGCACATAAAAGCATTTTAGGCATAATTCCTAAAATAAGCTAGTGCTCACACCTCACAATCATCGCTTAGCATTCTAAGTTTAAGTCTAGAAATCCTACGAATTCCTAGTTCGCTTAAACTAATGCTCTGATACCAACTGTGACATCCCCAAAATCACAGCCAGAAAAGACCGGTTTGTTTATGCTTTGTTTGAAAATCAGAGTAACATTTTAAATGAAAGTATTGCGGAATTTGTCCCAAAACAAAATATGATAAAGATTTATCAAAAGCATTTCCATAGAAATGTATTTCATTAAAAGACTTGGGATGTCATGTTCGTACAGATCAAAATCATAAACAGTACAATATAAACCTTACTACATTATTTCATATCTACAGGCCTATATCCGTAATCCCTCGTCCAACATCATATCTATGCTCATGCGCCACTACCTGTAATACAAGAAACTGAGTGGGTCAGGCTTAGGATCCTGGTGAGCACATAGGGTTTTCAACCCACAATAAATAAGTTTATTAATTTCATCAATCAACAATAACCCGATTACCCGTTCCCGTTATCCTCACTTTACGTCCCTAAACACCTATCATAAGGGACCTAGCCTAAGGATCATCATCGGGACGGACACTACTGCTAAGGGGATTCCTCAGCAATAAATGTCCTAAAGGCAACCATGTGGGGGATGGAGTACACCGGTGAACACATCGTTCACAAACACCTACAGGTTGCGAGCCTGCTAGTGTTCCACTGGACTGTCTAGAAGAGTCTGTGGTCGTCATCCATACTCCGCTAGATGACAGAATCAACAACATCAACATCGAGGCCTCTCATCATTTTATCACACATCACCTATTACATCTACCCATGTTTTACCCCAACATTTTCGTAGATATAAAATACATATACAGTTTAAATCATTGAAAACATGTATAACAATGTACATCCAGCATAGATAGCAAGTATTCAGATAATATGCACACATAGCACGTAATTTATATAAAATACTTCATATCTATGTGTAAGCTGAAAGTAACTATGCACTCACCTGAAAGGTGGTGACTCAGCACTCGGACAGCGCTTCGATACTCTCAAAACAATTTTCCTTCGATAAAACCTAGTATCGATACCACTAGGGTTTAGTCTAACGATAACCGCGACAAATTAATTGTCTGACTATTATTATTATTATATAAGCGTTAATAACACTCAATATAACTCATAATAATAGCCCAAATAATTATTTTAAGGACCTAATAACATCCCTATAATTATTTTAAAGCTATATTAAAAATTGCGTAAGCGTAGCACACTTACAGCGAATTTTATCGAAAACCGGAACTTAATTGGAGCAGCGTTTCGAAACCGAAAGACTCCTTTTTCTCGGGACTCCGGGAGCCTCGGGGCTTCCCTAGGGTTCTAGGGGTTTTATCTAGGGCTTAGGGGTGGTTTGGGGTTGTAGAGAGAGAAAGGGTTTTGGTGTGAAAATGGAGGCTGACTCGAAACTTCGAAAAATCATAACTTCTTCATACGAAGTCAGATTTGGGCGTTCTTTTTATCGATGTTCTTAGTTTAACATATTCTACGACTTTCGTTTAGATCGCTAAGGCTAAATCTCTCTCTATCGTAAATTCACTATTTATGCTTTCCGGTATCGTGCCGGTTCTGTCGCAAAACTTCGACGGGTCATAACTTCTTCGTTATAACTCGGATTTTGGCATTCTTTATATGTATGGAAACCTTGAGACATATTCTACAACTTTATGTAGAGATATCGGGATTATCTCACACTTTAATTTTGACGCTCATTTTTATTCTTTATTAATTATACATTTATAATTAAATAATAAACACATAAACGCACATAATTCACATAATACTCAAATATTTCATCTTTATTGCTTCAAAAAGAGTTACAAGAGTTGACCTAGACTATTACATTGACAAAAATGCTTAGCCCTGAAACCCGGGCGTTACATATGCCCCCGACCTGTTGGCTTATGCACAAAGCAGTAAAGCCTCAGCCACCAACCAAATATGTGCACATATAACAGATAAACATATAAGAAGTCTACACACAGACATATATACAGATCACTAAGCATAACATCATCCTATCTGTCACACCCCAAAACCGAAACGGCGGAATCGTTCGAGGGTGGAGGACGTCATGTACAGTATCACAACAATGCAAAGTAGTAAACAAGCAACAACATCATCCATTGCATTAATAATATAATTTCATACAAGTGTGTTCTATCCAGTTATATAGACACCAAAATATACATCAAAATAAAAGAGGAGTCTTGAACGAGCTCCATCTTCTCAAAAACTTGGCACCGGTACCTGTCTACTGGTGACCTGAGAATACAAGTTATTTTGAAAGAGTTTATCAGCTTTAAAGCTGGTGAGATCATATGTATATTAGTGTCTGTGTTTGTATGAAAGCATTTGTAAGATGTTTGTAAGATGTAATGTATAAGTTTTGTAAAGTTTGTGTTTATTTGAACACTCCTAGAAAACTCTATGTTTCCTACTAAAAGTAGCCTTCTACCAAGGAATCTAGTATCTGTGTGTGTGTCTCTTGTAAGAGTGTGTATTTTCCCAAATCCGACTATCATTAACCAAAAATATAGTTTTTACATTACCGTGCATCGTGTGAATGTTCACGAAGTGAATGTAATGGGAAAAAATATTATAATATTGTAGTGTTGTATTAAGTAACTACTGTTGTACTAACTACTTTAAACCAATTGTTATTTAAAGTACCATGTGATTGGCCTGTACCCTGCTACCGACTCAATAAAAAAACGACGATGTAAAACGTCGTAAGAAATGACGTTTGGCACCCGTAGACTTGCAAGTCCCACTGTAGCGAGCAACAAGGTGTAGGATAGTCAATCCAGTATAGATCTATACATAAACTCATACGCTCCCCAATTAAGGAGATTCTGGATACAAAAATGGTCATGGAAGGTAGTGCCATGCCCCGTTTAGTGGCTCACATAACTGTATTAATGTATATGTAATGTATGTGCTAGCTGTATTGTGTGTTCTTTCTCTATCTAGCCTGTATGCTTTGTTTCTCATCATAGTATCTATTGTTAGTTTCTCATCATAGTATCTATTGTTTGATTCTCATTGTAGTATCTATTGTTTGTTATTGACTCATGTATGAACCGACTCTTCGTACGTTTCATTGTTCTAGTAATAGTATTAGTATCTCCCTAAACTATACCTATTATAGTTTACTAGTAATGTTGTTTGTATATATGAGCTTGTTTGTATACCCTTGCTACCCAAAGGTATTGTACTGAATGAAGTAACCTTTTATATCTATATACATATACATAATATATAACTAGGATTCAAACGGCCTTCGGACAGATAAACCTGATACCCTAAGTCCACAACCAAACAAGGAACATGAAGTAAGGTGAGCTATCAGTCCTAAGTCCTTTCAATCCTACTTATATAACTATATCTATATAGATACACATTTAACAGAATATAAGTTTAAAAGAGTTTAAGTATCAGTAATTGACATGTGAAAGAGTTGATAAAAGCATTTGATATGTAAAAGAGTTTGTAAAACAGTTTGATAACACATTTTGAAAAGTAAGAAGGCCACTTGTTTGGTAGTTATTAATCACATGTGATTGATATAATAACTATAATTGTTCAACTTGTATCCCCCCCCCATAATAGCATTTAAAAACATTTAAAGGGTTAATTAAGGGGTATGAACTCACCTGTAGTGAGTGGTTTGGATGAACTGATGATATAGGATTGCTAGGTGTCAAGTGAAGACTTGTACACACACAATGATCCTAGTTAACATATAATAACACATAAATGTATCCAATTAGTCTTTAAACAACTAATTAACAAAGTTAAGACACCCTAGGACATGTAAAACACCTTATATAAGTGTTATAAGTGCTAAGGATTGCATCTAAGTGTTGTAGGACATTGCTATTGAGTTTAGGGTTCAAGGGAAACCCTTATTGGAGTTCACGGTTTTAAGACCATAACTCATTGAGTTTATGGTCGTAAAATCATGAGTTTACGGTCGTAAACTCATGCTTCTTTGACCATGTGTTGTTTTGAAGCTCTACAAGTCCTTAGAACTACTTGAAGTATAAGCCTATGGACGTGATTAGGGCACCATTTCACTCCTAAATGGAGTTTACGGTCCTTAGACCATTTTCCTTTGGGTTTACGGTCGTAAACCCATATGGTTTATGGTATTTTTATGTTTTCAAGCCCTTAACTCATCAAGGAAGGGACCTATGCAAGTTTCCAAGGCTTAGGAGGGACTAGGGCACACTTTGGCACCTTAATTAGGGTTTACGGTCCAAGAACATCTTGGACCGTAAACACCTTGATCTTGGTGTTTCTTGGGTGATTTCTTGATATATGGAAGTGTAACAAGCCTTAAGATACTCTAGGATAGAAGTACTTACAAGATAGAGGCTTGAAAAGGTGCTAAAAGTCCAAGAACACTAGTGTGTGTTCTTGGTGTTCTTGGTGAAACTTGAAGATCTAACCTTTTGGAATGATTTCACGGATGGAAGTGTGTTAAATCACTAGATTAAGTAATATATCAACTTAATAAGGCTAGAAACACTTACAAGTTGAAGATCTTGAAGAATTGTTGGATGATACTTGAGAGAGAATTGAGTTTGGATCTTGAATTTGTGAAAAATGGTAAATAATGACTAAGTGTCATATATATACCCCCAATTTAGGGTTTATGGTCGTAAACACCTTTGTTTAGGCCGTAAACTCCAAACTCTTGGAGCTTTGTGGTATTATTGTTGCACAATAAACCCTAGAGAATCCTCTCTCCTGATATCTCCTAAAGTGCTAATCCTAAGATACTCAAACTTATTCCAAAAAGCTTGATAATTAGCAGCAACAGTTCTGACTTCTATTAAATTGAAATGTTGTACAGAATAGAAATTTGGGGTTGTCACATTATCTACCAGGAAACCGATCTAACAGATCACTACAACACGATAACATACTATCACATAACAAGACATCAAATCCAAAGGGTCGGCTTTGGTGCCTTCGACCCGTAAGTACAATGAGGAAAACTCACCTTACAAACTAGACAAAAGCTGATGAGGTCTCGACTCTAAATCTTAGCTCTAACCAACACCTATTCCAACCAAATGACCAGTCTCAATCAAAATCCCAAAATACCCTTAAGGTCGAACTTGGTCAAAGTCAATGTCAAACTAGTCAAAATCAATAAATCAACTAAGTCAACCTAATCGAGTCAACTCAGCAAGCGTACGCGGGGTGTACTCTGGAGGTACACTAGGCGTACTCCTCCGTTTGACCGTATCGGGGCCGTTGACCGCGTACGCTCGACGTAACCCAGGTACGCTCGGCGTAACCCCATACTTTTTTTTCCATTAAGCACTTAATACAATGTCTTAAAACGTCCAAATGCAGATCCAAGGTTAAAACGTTATTAGGAGTCATAAAGTTTCCAACTTTATGACCTTGCATGCTCATAAAGTGCTTAATCCATAAAAACCCAACATCTTAATGCCTTAGGACTCTCCATAATATGCATGGGACAAAACCAACCACTAGGACTCCATTTTTATGACTTAAGACCCCTTCCTAGGGTCTGAAAGGACAACTTAATGGGTCAAGAACATGTCATGCTCAAGAATTAACATTTTGGGACCAAAAAGCAACATTAAAACACACATTTCTAGATCTATATGATGGAGGGATAAAGTTTCAAGCTTTATACCTTAAAAGGTTGCTAATAAGGTACAAATCCCAGATCCAAAGTGCTTCACTCCTCTAAGGTGAACTTTACTCCATTCCTTCTTCTTCAAAGCACCAAACACACATTCTTAAGCTTGGAAATGGCTCTACAAGGCAAATTAGGGGTGCAAGAACGATCTAATAGAAAGGTGGTTGATGAGGTGAGGGGAAATGAAGTTATAATGGGGTTTAAATATAAGCTAAACCCTAAAAATTAAGGTTTCCAAATCTGGCAAGTATGCCCAATGTACTAGGGCGCGCAACGTATACGCGTACGCATAGCGTACTCCCACATGCGTATTTACGTAAATGCCACTAGGGCTCTTTTTGCACACTTTCTTGAACTTAGGGACCAAAATGCAACATAATTATATTATAGGGTTAAAATTAGAAGTACATTATCATCGTGATGTTACATAAAGGCCATTGGACGACAGTGAAAGTGTATTGGGTAGCTGATAACGTCGATCAAGGGTAAGGACGACTTCGTTGGTTTTCTATGATGGTTCCCCAACGATAATGGTGACTTTGATGGTGGTTTTAGGAAAGAATGGCGGTTGTCAGTGGTTTCCGGTGAGATAGGGTAGAGAGGACGTTAGGGATGGTGTTTAATTTCTGGGGTTAAGCACCCCTTGCATCGATTTGGGCACTTGGTTTAGATCTGGGCAAGAAGGGGATATGCTAATGGTGGTTTTTAGCTTTGGGGGTGATTTCTGACGAGACAGGGGGAGAGAGAGGATAGTAAGGATAGGGTGGATGGCGGCTTATAGTGGTTATGAACGATGGTGTGGTAGTCGCTGGTGAACTTTTATCGGGTTAATGAATGAGATATGGGGGTAAGGGTGAGGGAAATGAAGGTGGTTGGCGGAAGATGGTGGTTGGCGGCTGATGGCAGTGGGGAACGGTGATCACAGAGAAATGGGGTGGGTGTTTTTTGTTGAGAGGAGGGAAAGAGAAATGGGTGGGTGGGCCCTTTTTTATGTTTTTGTTTTAAGTTAAAAAAATATTAAGTAAATTAGTTTATGTATTTCAATAATTAAAGATAATGAAGAATATAAATTATAAGGGCATAATTGTTTTTTTAAATGTATAGGGACCACAAACAATAAATAAAAAAAAAAAAAAAAAAAAAAAAAATCCAAGCACCACTTTTTTTTTTTAGATCAAGATCACATAATTTTACCCATTTTTTTCAATTTTGTCCTTCAAAAATAATTTTTAAGATAGGCAAAATAAAATGTAAACCTTTTAGGTTTATGTGCAATTGTGCAGGGACCAGGTTCAACCTCTTAGAAATTTAAAAGTTATATGTACAATGTAATTGGTGGGAGAAACAACAAAGATCTCCCTTGCTTCAACTTATGCGAGCATGAAGTGATATGCTGTAGCAATGGCGTTTAAAATCCTTACCAGAACCCTCGTTCTGCCAAAATCCATCAAACAAATCCCAAATTTTTCTACATCAATCTGCAGCAACACGACTCCTCTTTCAAATCTTTTCGAAAGGTACGGTTTCCCACCTTCTAATCTTCATACGTTTTTCGCAAAGAACCGATTTTTGCTCGATTCCAACGTTCCCAATGTCGAAATGTCCTTGAAAATCATATCATCCTTCTCTTCTTCCAAGAATTTTGTTGTCTCCATGGTAAATAACTGTCCTAGGGTTTTAGAACTCGATTTTCTCAAGAAATGGGAAATGAGTATTTCCAAATTAGGGTTTTCAGACAACAGTAGTCTGACAATGAACATCCTTGAAGTTTCCAGGAAATTCGATTTATACCCAGATGATGTTTTACAATGTATGGAGTGTTTGCGGGGTTTTCGGTTTACCCCTGCTACCATAACTAAGATTTTAGAGGAACTTCCAATGATAATCACCATGAACGAAGAAAATATTTGGGGTAAAATCGAATTCTTATTAGGAATTGGAATCCACAGGAGTAAAATAGACACCATAATCCAAACTTATCCAGGTATTTTAGGATTTGGGGTGGAGAACAAGTTGAAGCCTTTAATCTCTGAGTTTACTGAAATGGGGTTTAAACCTAATGACATTAGAGAAGAAATAACGAGAAACCCCAAAATCCTTCAATCAGAAGTGGGAGAGCTTTTGAAATGTCTGAGAATGTTAAACAGTTTAAAATGTAGAGTCCCAATTAAAGAAAAGATTTTTAGCGATGGTGTATTTAGGGCGTCATATAAAGTTAAGTTAAGAATCGATTGCTTACACAAACACGGGTTGATATATAAAGATGCATTTAGCATATTATGGAGAGAGCCAAGGGTGATGTTATACGAATTAGATGAGATTAATAAAAAGATTGAGTTTTTGATAAATACGATGAAGTTTGATGTTGTTTGTTTGGTTGAGGTTCCGGAGTATTTGGGGGTAAATTTTGAGAAACAGATTATGCCTCGTTATAAAGTGATTGAGCATTTGAGATTGAGAGGTGGAATTGGTGATGAAGTAGGATTGAGGAGTTTGGTTAAGTTTAGTAGGTTAAGATTTTATAATCTTTATGTGAAGCCTTATCCAGAATGTGAGATGATTTATGGGAGGTTTGTGGATGTTAAGGTTAGGAAGGGATGTCCAGAAGGAATGTGGAAGCTTTTTAAACCACGGAAGTATCCGGAATCAGAAGAAGATTTGAAGAACATGAAGTCGTTTATGGAACAACTGCGTTAATAGAGAAAATCATTGGATTTTGCTGATGCATTTTGGAAACTTGGGATGCATAATCTTGTAAATTCAGTCACATAAAGGTGGTGTTATGTATAATTGTGTTTGTTACATCATACATGAGATGAAAAGGGATTCCAATTGGAAAAGCTTTATATGGCTTTTTTTGTGATGAGTATGACGAGGGTATTTATGTCTTTTGCACATTCCTACCTTACCTTGTTCCATTTTTGTGAATTGCACTGATAATCAAGTTTCGTTACCCCATTGTTCATGCCAGTTCGACTTTTCTTCTTATGGTTCACTTCTCAGAAGTGTTTTACTTGAACTTTGTCTGCTGCTTGTTGAGAATGTCATGTTAAAAATGTTGAAGCTATAAAAACTCAATTTGCCCAAATAAAAGAGGTTATAATAAATTATTTGAAGTAATTATTGATGGAAAAATGTATATGAATGCTCAATTTTTGGTAAACTGTGAACTTTCAAGTTTTGAATATATTTCAAGTTTTGTATCACATGAAATATTATATAGAATTGCAAATAATATTTCTTGTAGAAAAAGAAAAACATTTTGATGAGATTCTAAATAGAAAGAGAACAATGTTCTATAAAACATAAAAACATTCTGACTGTTTTGGGATGGGTCAAAATCAATTTCTTTGTTTGATGTCGAATAAAAAAATTGTGATTGAATCTCGAATCCGGCATTAACAATTGTTGAAGAAATCAATATTTATGGAAATTATTTATTCACGAATTTTGCAATGAGAAACTAAATATTCTTATATTTTTTCTTTCTACTTATTTTTCTATTCGTGTGAAATGGTAAGTATTTTGATAATGAATGTCATAAAAGTAAGGATGTTATAGTAATCGTGTGATATATTTTTATTGTATAAGGTACTAGAAACAACATTTAGGCTATGTTTGGCGTACTAGCTGAAAAGCTGGCTGATAGCTGAAAAGCTAGCTGATAAAAAATAACGTTTGGTAAAACTAGCTAAAAAGCTAGTTGAAATATATAAAATTACATAAAAGGACATGTAAGAATATGTGTTTTTATAATTAATTAAAGGGTGTATTTGGAAAATTTTAAAAAAGCTTTTAAAAAGCTAGTCTAAGTAGCTTTTCAAAAAGCTAGCTTATCAGCTACTTTTTGGCTTACCAAACACGACAACATAAAAAAGCTCGAAAAATAAGCTAGCTTATCAGCTAGCTGTGGCGCGCCAAACACAGCCTTATATATACAATAGAAGCGACTTTAATCACATAGAAATTTGTGGTGGTTTTAGAAATATATGTAGGATATAGACAACAATTTTCACTCTAAAGGGTGGAGACGGTCGTTGTATATCGTGCAAGGACGAGAGAACATATGATAAAGAATTGTGAAGATAGTGCAATGTTAAATTTGAATGATGTTTTTCTCCTTATAAGGACACGAACATTGATTAGAGAGTGTGGATGCATAAAATCAAAGTCGTGGAGTAGTACATGAGTAATCCAGGTGTTAGTTGTCGTTACATTGTTTGTGCATTTTGCCTAGTTTTAATTATTTTTACTTTCAATTTGTTTTGTTGATACTTTTCTTCCTAGTTATTACTTGTATCTACCTTTTCTATTTATATGTTGGTTTTATATGTACCTTCTCACAATACTCCTTTTGATTTTCGATCAATTTTTCGTTTTATTGCTTGTATATATGTCTTTTTGCCTTACAAACACAACACAAACCGAATCGTAGCAACTAAAATCAAAATTATTAATATAAGTAATTGACACCAATAAGCAAAATAAATTGAGGAATGATTACAAAAGAGATAATGACTTGAAAGCGTAACAAACTTTCAAATAATTCATATTTAGTCACTGAATTTTTTTTGTTGTGCTTGATTTACCCATGAATTATTTGAAATGTTTACATTTTACCCTAATGACCGGTTATAACTGGTCATAAAGATAAAATGTGAACAACTCAAATAATTCAAGGGTAATCAAACACGAAAAGAATTAGTGATTAAATGTAAACAAAATTGAAAATTCATTAACCTCTCAAGTCATTATCTCTAAAAATCAGTTTCGAAAAACGCGTAGACATGCCATCTAAAGTGACTATTGCATTTTTTTTTTTTGCATTATAATGGACCTTTGTATTCTTTTAAACGACAAATATAATCTTACAACTATTCCTTAAATCCATATATGTTCACAACGGGGCTTGAACCCTCGACTTCAATAAGGGAGGTCAACACATGATACCATTTTGTTAAAAGCCTTTTGGTAATACGGACCTTTGAATTAATATGGACTTTTAAGTTATAAGGACATATATAATGGAGCTTTGTTTTGTTACATACTAGTTTACAACCCGTGAGAACCACGGGTAAAATATTTTTAAAATTGTATTAAATTAATAAGAATTTAGTGTGTTTTAAAACTTTATTATTGATCATTTAAAATATATATATATATATATATATATATATATATATATATATATATATATATATATATGATATAAATTATCTATGCCAAGACATTTAATATGATTATGATTTATAAAACATAATATAAAGTTGAATTATATGTAAACAAAAACACAATCAATAATGAAAATGACATTGATATATGAAAAATTAAAAATATAATTATATTATTGTCCTTGTGGCAGAATTTATTGCATACATGTTAATTTAGGAGAGAGTAACATGAATGGTCCATTTTTTTTTGTAAATAATCCGTTACTTATTTTAATTTTAATCAGGTTAACCAAGAACCTCATATACATTGAAGTACGAAAATATGACGAGGCAATGGATGCATTTCTAGGTGATGTTGCTTAAAATTTATAATTTGATTGTTAGACAAGTTTATATTTTTAAATAAGTAAAATATATAATATCCTCTAATTTCGATAAAAATAAAACAATTATATATTTCTACATTACATGAATTGTCCCTGATAAAAATAACATGGTGAACAGATTGACTTTTAACGGGCAGTACTGGAATATATTATAGTTTTGTACATAGTATAAGGTTTTTATTTGAGTTAAAGTTAAATGTTTTAAAAAATGGAGTAAATGAATTAAACCATTACCCTTAAAAAACATATTCAGTAAATCAAGAATATAACCCAAAAGTGTTGATAATACAAAATTCACCACAAATGTTTTTTATGAGATGGATACAAATAGAAGTGAAATATTTTATTTCTTAGAAATGTATAAGCATTTGATACGGTTACTACGATTTGGATCTTTGAAGTAGTTAAAGGCATGAAAAACTCTTTCAAATAAGTGGGATGGCAAACTAAGATTTTAAGATTTGTAATAGTTTAATATATTATCACATAATTTATTAAACATAATATATTTATTAAACACCCAACCTTTACTTCCTGTCAATGATTTCATTTTAAAAAAATACAAAATATAATGAAAGTAGGATGCTAACATATGCAAGAATCGTCTCTATAAATAACAGTTGCAGGAATTGTCATTATATTACACAACAGGACCATAATATGCTATATCATGTGTTGTGCAATTTGTCTATGATTTTCAGTTTGACGCGGTGGCTCAACGCTTAATAGATTTCCAGGAAAAAAAAAAGAAATCAGATATGCATAAATATATACTACGATCAAATCAACTTATTTTACCGAGAATAGCATCCTACAATGAAAACATATTTGGAGTTATCTTATAATTTTTCTATTTCGCCCCTTGTCAAAAAGATAGAAACAATTGTTCTTATTCCCATATTCATCTAAGAACTTTTACCATTTTTTGTAAAGTTATAAACATAAAAACGAATAAATAGCTTTGCTATTAATCAAATCAAAGTAAGTTCATTGAAAATTTTATGAATATATGTTAAACCAAAATACATAATAGGTCACTATGTTTTGCTGAAATAACATATCACAAACATGTAGTTTAAACACGAATGATAATATGGTTGTTGGTTTAAATCACAAAACATGATGAATTAAATGGAAGAAATAATAAAAACATTATTGGTTTATATAAACTTATCCTAAAAAAAAGTTGAAAATTTTATAAGCAAGCAAATGAGAGGACAATAACGAAAACATGTTTGGAGTAATCTTATTTTTTCCTCTTTTTGCCCCTCGTTAAAAAGATAGAAACAATAGTTCTTACAAAACTTCACAGCTATGAGGTAAATCACAGAACATTATGATTTAAATGGAAGAAATAAAACAAAATAAAATAAAATAAAAACATTACTGGTTTTTATTAACTTGTTCATCTCAGAATAAAAAACATTATTCGTTCTCCATAACTCTACCATTTTTTGTTAAGTTGCAAACATAAAAACATATAAATAACAATGTATTTAGAATGTTCAATAAATTAGATTAATGAAACCAGAAAAAATGAAAAACAACAATGTTAAGATGAATACAATAACTCAAGAGGTGAAACATTCAACCAAAAAATATATAGATTAGCAAAAAAAACATATAAAATAGAAAACATAATCAAACATCTAGATTATAACGATTCAACCAAGAAACATATACATTAGTAAAAACATATAATTTCGAAAAAAGCATCCTACACAGATTAAAAGGATTCGACAAAATCGAGTGATGAGAAGACTGATCTTTTTTTGCTTGTCTTTTGCAGAGGATTTGTGACAGAAAGTCTTTCTAATCGATTGTTATAAAGAACTGAAATATTTATATCGTAAATATAAATGATAATGTGCAAGATATTCGATGGAAATCTAATTTAAAATAGAAGATATAATGGTTGAAATTGTATATGCTAATATTAACTGTCGGATTATTTGGAATTTGAAATTCATAGTTTCGGAGATAAGATTTGAAGGTTATAGAAATTTCAAAGCTTATCAGTTCCTTTTTTGCAGGTGATTCCTATTGAATGATGAGATGTATTTTAGGCCGAAATTGAAGAACGTTTATGGTAATTAGTTCAATAAGGTATCCAATAAAATTATATTAAAATGGCAGATTAGTTACAAAAATACGGATCAAACGGAAATAGAGAAAGGAAACAGGGGTATAAGAGTAATTTGACTTTTTCGAGAAAATGGATGTAGAATGGACAAGTGGCAATTAAGGTTTCTTTTATTAGATTAGAATGTGGTTGGTATATCAGTGAACATTTGGACGTGTTTGGTATATCGGTGAACATTTGGACGTACAGACTAGACCAAACTAGATTTGGTAAACCTCAATAGGTCCAGTCTAAGGTCTATAAATTTCTGCAAAACTGATCCTGTCTAAGTGACCGAACCTAGACCTGGTAAGCCTAACCAGCCTAACAGGTCTGGTCTAAGATCCACTAATTTATGCAAAAACAGTCCGATCCAAGAGTCGGTCTGATCTAATTCTATCCATGTGCTCACTCTAAGTCCAAGACCCAAGAACCAAATCGAACCTAGACCTAAACCTCGTAAGCCTCAACAGGTCCGGTCTAAGGTCCACTAATTTCGGCAAAACCGTTCGGATCCAAGAGTCGGTTCGGTCCAAACGCTCACCTACGTCCAAGAAGCAGGAAGTGGACCTGACAAGCCTTGATAAGCCTCAACAGCTTGGTCCAATGTCCACCAATTTCTGCATAACTAATCCGAAGAGTCGGTCCCGTCTGGTCCAAATGTTCACCTCTAGTTTAGTATAGTATATGATATTAACATATATGGCATTATCTTTCATCTTGCTCTAGACATTAATAAGCAAATGAAGAGCCTAACATTTCACACACCTTACTAGTACACAACTAGTTTAAGTGGTAGTGCAAGATTATACTCTGAATCTCATTTAGCATGTACAAACCCAATTACCCAAAATGTATGATACTAAAATCACCAACAACATAAACATTTTCTATTTAAATTTATATTTTTTATCCAATGCCATTTCAATTATCACATATCTCACGGACCATTAGATAAAAATGCAAAACACAATATTAAGATTTGATAAAGTAAATAAATCAGACACTGTAAAAATATGAGTATTTAACCCAATAAACCATATACCTCAATTTTCCAGACAAATGAAATCTGAAATAGGTTACAATTGTGTATTAGGACAAAACTACATTACCTATAATGAACCAAAATTAAAATATGTTGCTATTATGCATGAAAAGTATGTTAGATTAAAACTGGAATCGACCTAAATGGATACACATTTAACTCAAATGGAATATAAGGATTCCATGGTGAATACAAAAGAATAATGAAAAAGAAAATGTGACTATTATTGAATAGATATGTTCATTGCCATTTTTGAAACATTATGAAAAACCGATAGCCATATATTACAATTCTTAAAAAGTCGAAATCTGCCACGTTTTTTTTAAACCACACCCAAAATCCAAACAGATAGCAAACAAATACTTGATTCTCATATTTTACAACAACAAAAAATATCACTTCTTACCATCACCAAACAGGTATCCCAAGGAAGACCCTCCACCTGGAGCAGCATGAACCTTGGTCGAAGGGCGATCCTGTAAATTCACACATTACAATAAATCAACAACATGTTACATTCTAAAACCTTGCTTTTTGTTTTTTCTTTCACCCCATTTCTATCTGAAATCTTGAGATTTGTATGATAGTGTTTTATAAAGAATGAGATGTGTGGCACAAACTAAAGTTTTCATAAGATAACAGATACCGTGATGAAGTTGCCAGTATTCTGTCCATCAGCTCGGATGTAGTTGTTAAGCTTGCTACTTTGGATGCCAGCTGGAATCTGTTTTGTAATATCTGGTGGTGTTATTGGGGCGGCAGTTTTAGGAGGCGGAGGTGGTTCAGTGGCGGCAACATGGACCTGGGTTGGAGGAGACTCAGTGTTGCCTGTGGACACTGCAGTGGGCTTTGGCTCACCTCCACTTCCAAAAAGGTAGTCCAGTGAACTCTGCCCCCCACCGCTGCTCACACCACGACCCATGATCTCTGCATTCAAGTTTTGTAAGGTCACAATTCAGAAATCAACAACCACAATGTGCCTATCATATAGTTCCAATTTCAGACCAGACTTAAGCTCTTAATAGGGATTACGCAGCTAGCATGATGCTTTTACACAATAATCAATCATGTCACAAATTCGATATTCTATGGTTGCTAAGCATATCAATCATCTGTATCATAGATAGTTTCTTCTAATAAATCAGGCTATCGTTGAAATTACTGAATCGATGCAAAAAATATAGAGGATCTATTCGCGAATAAACACAATCGAAAAACAATTCCTATTACTAACACATATCAGCATCATAAACCTGCGAAAACGAGATTATTGACATATGCATGACGAATTTGACTACAATATTTGTAACGCGATCATTTTTGTTCCGATTCTAAGGGTATAAATGGAGACAAACATGAATCACGCACTACAAATGCCAGATCTGACATCCACGCATGAATCGCAGCTCGAAAATTAGGCAGAATATTAGCATGTAAGAAAAAATGCTGAGCAACGAGTCGATACAAATATACAAATACAGATGGCAGATTTCTCGGCAGTTCTTTAGTTAACTAACAAAATATCGATCGCCACCAAAAAAAAAAAAAAAAAAAAACACAAGCAGCAAAATCGGAACTGAAAAGTAGATGGATAGAGAGACAATGGCACGTACCTGGAGTGTTGTTCTGGGATCAGATCTGGAGCAGAGCGAAGATAGAGGGGAGAATCGGTTCCCAAACACCAAAATTCTTCCGAATAAATAATGTCATTTTAAATTGCAACACTATAAAGTGATAATAAAATAAAAATAATAAATAAATAAAAACAGAAGTAAATTACATAAATGGTACCTGAGGTTTCGGTTAATATGTGTGTTTGATCTTTATTTATTTTTTTATATATTTTTTTATTCGTACAGTCCCTGTTAATTTATTTTGTTTTAGTTTTGATCCAATAAAAATACCATTTCTCCTTATTTAATCTTTATATTTTTTTCTATTATCAATTTATTATTTGTTATGTATTGCCCAGGATCGCCACCATCATATTGTTTCTCCAATACCCCAAACTCATAAGTAGTTTATTCATTCTATTTCAATGATAAAAGAGACCGACTTACATATCTCCTGAAACCTATATCGGTGCCTTCGTATTCTCGGCAAACTTCGACACCTTTCATGTCTCTCTTCCTTACGGTCTATCGTGACTCCCTCTCCGGTCATCAATTCACAACTGTCACCTTCATCGATTCACTATCATCTTTGACAATTCACCATTTTCTTCACTCAAATCTCTCGTGATTAAATAGGGTTTATTTAATGTAGATTTTTTCTATCGTCGATATACTATTTAAAAATCTTCCTAATGAAGTTTATTTAATAAATGAAATAATAAATAAAAGATATAGATAAATTATAAGAATAAATACATAATTGCATAACATTTATTTCATTTATATACTCAAGTTAGGGAAATAAAAAAGGGCCAAACATATAAATTAATCAAAACCTTGGAGACCATTCATGTGATTCACTCTAAAAAAGTTTAAAAATTAATCTCAAGTCTAAGTTTGACATTTTAATTTAAAAAAAAAAATCATTAAAATAGCCACGTGACATATACTTCTAAGATAATAGTTATGATTTTAAAATTATATGATCATATATTTCATAGTGAATCATTACATTCGTTGTAATCTTTTTTATAAGTGTATTGTTATGTTGCCTTTAGGTTTAAGTGCACCATAAAATTCTCTTAATCACGGTACAATTGAGAAATTCACTTTATAAAATTAAGAGTAAATTACTGAAATCGTCCATGTGGTTTGGTCAAAATTGCACGTTTGGTCCCTAATTTTTTTTTTGCACTCGGATCGTCCCTGTGGTTTAATTTTGTTGCGTTTTTCGTCCCTGTGGTTTGATTTTGTTGCATTTTTCGTCCCTTACATACATAAAGTTAGGGACCAAACATGCAGCTTTTACCAAACAGGACATCAAATCCAAAGGGTCGGCTTTGGTGCCTTCGACCCGTAAGTACAATGAGGAAAACTCACCTTACAAACTAGACAAAAGCTGATGAGGTCTCGACTCCGAATCTTAGCTCTAACCAACACCTATTCCAACCAAATGACCAGTCTCAATCAAAATCCCAAAATACCCTTAAGGTCGAACTTGGTCAAAGTCAATGTCAAACTAGTCAAAATCAATAAATCAACTAAGTCAACCTAATCGAGTCAACTCAGCAAGCGTACGCGGGGTGTACTCTGGAGGTACACTGGGCGTACTCCTCCGTTTGACCGTATCGGGGTCGTTGACCGCGTACGCTCGACGTAACCCCATACTTTTTTTCCATTAAGCACTTAATACAATGTCTTAAAACGTCCAAATGCAGATCCAAGGTTAAAACGTTATTAGGAGTCATAAAGTTTCCAACTTTATGACCTTGCATGCTCATAAAGTGCTTAATCCATAAAAACCCAACATCTTAATGCCTTAGGACTCTCCATAATATGCATGGGACAAACCCAACCACTAGGACTCCATTTTTATGACTTAAGACCCCTTCCTAGGGTCTGAAAGGACAACTTAATGGGTCAAGAACATGTCATGCTCAAGAATTAACATTTTGGGACCAAAAAGCAACATTAAAACACACATTTCTTGATCTATATGATGGAGGGATAAAGTTTCAAGCTTTATACCTTAAAAGGTTGCTAATAAGGTACAAATCCCAGATCCAAAGTGCTTCACTCCTCCAAGGTGAACTTTACTCCATTCCTTCTTCTTCAAAGCACCAAACACACATTCTTAAGCTTGGAAATGGCTCTACAAGGCAAATTAGGTGTCACACCCCCAAACCAAGGATGGCGGAAACGTCCGGGGTGGAGGACTTCATGTAGAGTATCACAACAATGAGTATAATAGTGCTCAAAGTAAGTACAATCATCATAAATATAATTGAAAAAAAAAAGTTACACCAAAGTATATGTTTACATGATTCAAATCAATTACATTATGATACAAAATGAACTGTTTGACGATTTAACGTCTCATCCTCAAAACGTGGTTGATTTCCTGTTTCACTGAATTCCTGAGAATACAAATAGTTTTGAAAAGTGTCAACACAAAGGTTGGTGAGTTCATAAGCTTTTGACGGTAAGAGTTTGAAAATCGATCTTTGTAAAGAGATGTATGTTACCAAGAAAAATCCAATATTTTCCTTACATAAGTTATGTGGTCATAATACCAGGACCGAAATCGAACTAGTATTTGTCATACTTAAAGATATAAAATTGGTTTCAAATTGGCGTAAAACCCTTTCTGATTTGAGAAAAACTCTCGTAATGAATGATGTGTAGTCTTAAATACTAAGACTGAAAATATACAGCGATATTTGTAATTGATATAAAAAGTGATTTTAAATGAACATAAAACCCTTTTTAATATGAAGACGTACAAGTATTTTTCCGTACTTAAAGTAATTTTTGAGAGCTAAATCGACATAACTCACTAATTTAAAGTTAGAACCCGTAAATCTTATGATTTGTTAATACCACATGTGAGCTATCATAACCATACTTGACTTTGACAGCCTCGTAATTGCGATGTTCTTCAGGCGTCACTAAACTGAAATGACACTTGTCACCACAGACCTGCCGGTCTAGCTGTTGCAAGCAGCTCTGGTGTGGGTTTGTCAAACCCAATATAGATCTATACACAACTATCACGTTCTCCCTACAAGAGACTTTGGTTACAATTTACAGGACTTTTTGATTTGGTTACTTTGGAAGTAACCCGAAGCAAATGACTCACAAATTTATTCATTAACAGATTTACGTGATCTAAACTGAAAACCTTTGGTAAAAAGTTTGAGAAGTAAATGATACATAAACTATACCTATTATGGTTTATCCAAAACGTTTGTAATGTATAAGAACTCTTTTATGAAACACATTTGTGCTATGAATCCATAAACTATGCTTGTTATAGCTTAATATACGTGTTCCAAATGAATGAATATTCTTATTATGAATGACAAATTTTCAGTTTATGATGATAAAATTAACAAGGAAACACATTCAATACTTAGAACTTATTATTATACACTTTGCTCAACATAATACAAAGTGTTATGAAAGTTATATGATGTTAACTAAATTAAACCTTTCTGCACTGTTTTAGAAAAGTCATAGAAAAATCATACGAAGTCGAAAACTAAATCCGTAAATTATGAGAGTTCCCAAAATGTGATTAGTTTAGTCATAATTTTTATCATGATTTTTAATAACCTCCAACTTGGGTGAAATAGTCCATAATCACAGACTGGTCCGGGTTGGTGTTTGAAATGATAGGCAGTTTTGTAAAAATCACCATAAATTGTAGAAAAATCGCATGGAGATGTGCAAGTAGTCATTTTAAAGCTAAGAACCGGAACTACTTACACCTAAAACAGTTTTGAAAACAAAAATGTTTAAGTTGTACAAAACAGTCCGTGAATGGAGTTGAACTTTTCTGATGAAGGCTGTAGAAAAGTTTAGTTATGTTCTTGGTGTTTTAACTTGTATTCCCCCCCCCCCCCCCCCTAAAAACTTGAGAAAATATGAAAATGTAGGGGTATGAACTCACCTTGAGTGATTTCAGTAGGTAAGTGTTGAAGAAGAGAAGTGTTCAACCCAAGAACACTTGCAGAATCACTTGAAGATTCGAAGATCTAACAAGAATGTGATGATGTTTGTGTAAGCAATCTATGATTTTGAGTAGGAGGGTGTGCAATAATCATAAGAAAGATGATGATACTTACTAAATGTAGGAGAAAAGTCTTGGAGTATGCCTTGAAATTCTCGAATTGGAGAGAAAGATGAGAGAGTTTGGAGTGTGGTTCTTGGTGAAAAATGAGAGAATGAATGAAGTGTGAGGAGAGAGGGTGGATGTTCCAACCCTAAGAACGTGAGAATGGTTGAAAATAATGAGAAAGGACTTATGAAGTGACTAGGGATGGGCTGGTGGTGAATAGTGACATGGAGTGGGTGTGGGAGTGGTTGCTTGTGTCATAAAATAAGGTAAAGTCAACACTCTACCCATGTACTTCACCTACTATCTTTTGGATAAGGTTTTATCCTTAAAATGTGATTAATCATTAATTAAGGGGTCTTATATGTTAAAATAAAGTTTTGGGTGAAAACCCCGTGTTAAAACAATTAAAAACGGGCCTAAAACGCAAAATTAGTCGAAAACCGGAAGAAAAGAGGCTTCCCAGCGAGACCTCTCGGTCCTGGCCGAGGCTCGGTCCTCCTGTGGCTGGGTTCGGTCCCTAAGACTGCTTGGCGCGAAGCGAAGGGGGCGAGGAAGCGAAGGGGCGAGGGCTCGGTGTACTCAGAAGCGAAGGCTCAGTCTTCGGTCTTCAGAAGAGAAAGCGATCAGACCCGAAATGTGTCGAACGTTCGGGTTCGGGTGATGTGCGAGGTTCGGTTCCAGGAGCCTTCGGGTTCGGTTCTTTGAGTGAGGTTCGGTTCAGCAGCCTTTGGCTCAGAAGGGTTCGGGTCCTAAGAGGGGTTTCGGCTCCTTAAGTCCGTTTTTCGCGTAGACTTCTGTTTTTGGGCTGTTTTCGCCAAATTCGAGGGTACGAATGCCCCGAGTGATTATAGAAAGTTGAGAGAGATTTCGAGAGAGATTTGGGAGAGATTTCACATACTTAGAGAGATTTGGGAGAGATTTGACATTCTTGAAGAGATTTCTTATACAAAGAGATATTTGGGAGAGATTTCACATACTTAGAGAGATTTGGGAGAGATTTGACATTCTTGGAGAGATTTCTCATACAAAGAGATATTTGGGAGAGATTTCACATACTTAGAGAGATTTGGGAGAGATTTGACATTCTTGGAGAGATTTCTCATACAAAGAGATATTTAGGAGAGATTTCACATACTTAGAGAGATTTGGGAGAGATTTGACATTCTTGGAGAGATTTCTCATACAAAGAGATATTTGGGAGAGATTTCACATACTTAGAGAGATTTGGGAGATATTTGACATTCTTGGAGAGATTTCTCATACAAAGAGATATTTGGGAGAGATTTCACATACTTAGAGAGATTTGGGAGAGATTTGACATTCTTGGAGAGATTTCTCATACAAAGAGATATTTGGGAGAGATTTCACATAGAGAGGGATAGAGTGAAAATGATTGAGAGAGGTTTCATTGGTAACCTTTTTGAGTGTCTGACTTCGCAATGCAAGGCCCGTAAACCCCGTTAAGCCTTGTTTAAGGATCTTGCATACTCCCGATGAGTATGCAACATTGTTTTATCGGCTTGACTCGCCACGTACCACAGTTTTAGGTTAAGGAGATCTAGATGTACGCACTTTTCGATTTATGATCTCTCATTAGAATAGCGAGTTGTTTAGAAATTACATAACGTAAACTCTAGTACCTACGGGCAAATCAAGTTGACCGGTTTGACTTGTTGAATTTAGTTGACTTTGACTTGACCGAAAATTGACGGTTGTCACATTAGGGGTGCAAGAACGATCTAATAGAAAGGTGGTTGATGAGGTGAGGGGAAATGAAGTTATAATGGGTTTAAATATAAGCTAAACCCTAAAAATTAAGGTTTCCAAATCTGGCAAGTATGCCCAATGTACTAGGGCGCGCAACGTATACGCGTACGCATAGCGTACTCCCACATGCGTATTTACGTAAATGCCACTAGGGCTCTTTTTGCACACTTTCTTGAACTTAGGGACCAAATGCAACATAATTATATTATAGGGTTAAAATTAGAAGTACATTATCATCGTGATGTTACATAAAGGCCATTGGACGACAGTGAAAGTGTATTGGGTAGCTGATAACGTCGATCAAGGGTAAGGACGACTTCGTTGGTTTTCTATGTCGGTTCCCCAACGATAATGGTGACTTTGATGGTGGTTTCAGGAAATAATGGCGGTTGTCAGTGGTTTCCGGTGAGATAGGGTAGAGAGGACGTTAGGGATGGTGTTTAATTTCTGGGTTTAAGCACCCCTTGCATCGATTTGGGCACTTGGTTTAGATCTGGGCAAAAAGGGGATATGCTAATGGTGGTTTTTAGCTTTGGGAGTGATTTCTGACGAGACAGGGGGAGAGAGAGGATAGTAAGGATAGGGTGGATGGCGGCTTATAGTGGTTATGAACGATGGTGTGGTAGTCACTGGTGAACTTTTATCGGGTTAATGAATGAGATATGGGGGTAAGGGTGAGGGAAATGAAGGTGGTTGGCGGAAGATGGTGGTGGTTGGCGGCTGATGGCGGTGGGGAACGGTGATCACAGAGAAATGGGGTGGGTGTTTTTTGTTGAGAGGAGGGAAAGAGAAATGGGGTGGGTGGGCCCTTTTTTATGTTTTTGTTTTAAGTTAAAAAAATATTAAGTAAATTAGTTTATGTATTTCAATAATTAAAGATAATGAAGAATATAAATTATAAGGGCATAATTGTTTTTTTAAGTGTATAGGGACCACAAACAATAAAAAAAAAAAAAATCCAAGCACCACTTTTTTAGATCAAGATCACATAATTTTACCCATTTTTTTCAATTTTGTCCTTCAAAAATAATTTTTAAGATAGGCAAAATAAAATGTAAACCTTTTAGGTTTATGTGCAATTGTGCAGGGACCAGGTTCAACCTCTTAGAAATTTAAAAGTTATGTGTACAACGTAATTGGTGGGAGAAACAACAAAGATCTCCCTTGCTTCAACTTATGCGAGCATGAAGTGATATGCTGTAGCAATGGCGTTTAAAATCCTTACCAGAACCCTCGTTCTGCCAAAATCCATCAAACAAATCCCAAGTCAAATCCCTAATTTTTCTACATCAATCTGCAGCAACACGACTCCTCTTTCAAATCTTTTCGAAAGGTACGGTTTCCCACCTTCTAATCTTCATACGTTTTTCGCAAAGAACCGATTTTTGCTCGATTCCAACGTTCCCAATGTCGAAATGTCCTTGAAAATCATATCATCCTTCTCTTCTTCCAAGAATTTTGTTGTCTCCATGGTAAATAACTGTCCTAGGGTTTTAGAACTCGATTTTCTCAAGAAATGGGAAATGGGTATTTCCAAATTAGGGTTTTCAGACAACAGTAGTCTGACAATGAACATCCTTGAAGTTTCCAGGAAATTCGATTTATACCCAGATGATGTTTTACAATGTATGGAGTGTTTGCGGGGTTTTCGGTTTACCCCTGCTACCATAACTAAGATTTTAGAGGAACTTCCAATGATAATCACCATGAACGAAGAAAATATTTGGGGTAAAATCGAATTCTTATTAGGAATTGGAATCCACAGGAGTAAAATAGACACCATAATCCAAACTTATCCAGGTATTTTAGGATTTGGGGTGGAGAACAAGTTGAAGCCTTTAATCTCCGAGTTTACTGAAATGGGGTTTAAACCTAATGACATTAGAGAAGAAATCACGAGAAACCCCAAAATCCTTCAATCAGAAGTGGGAGAGCTTTTGAAATGTCTGAGAATGTTAAACAGTTTAAAATGTAGAGTCCCAATTAAAGAAAAGATTTTTAGCGATGGTGTATTTAGGGCGTCATATAAAGTTAAGTTAAGAATCGATTGCTTACACAAACACGGGTTGATATATAAAGATGCATTTAGCATATTATGGAGAGAGCCAAGGGTGATGTTATACGAATTAGATGAGATTAATAAAAAGATTGAGTTTTTGATAAATACGATGAAGTTTGATGTTGTTTGTTTGGTTGAGGTTCCGGAGTATTTGGGGGTAAATTTTGAGAAACAGATTATGCCTCGTTATAAAGTGATTGAGCATTTGAGATTGAGAGGTGGAATTGGTGATGAAGTAGGATTGAGGAGTTTGGTTAAGTTTAGTAGGTTAAGATTTTATAATCTTTATGTGAAGCCTTATCCAGAATGTGAGATGATTTATGGGAGGTTTGTGGATGTTAAGGTTAGGAAGGGATGTCCAGAAGGAATGTGGAAGCTTTTTAAACCACGGAAGTATCCGGAATCAGAAGAAGATTTAAAGAACATGAAGTCGTTTATGGAACAACTGCGATAATAGAGAAAATCATTTGATTTTGCTGATGCATTATAATCTTGTAAATTCAATCACACAAAGGTATTGATTGATTTGTATAATTGTGTTTGTTACATGAGATGAAAAAGGATTCCGATTGGAAAAGCTTTATATGGCTTTTTTTGTGATGAGTATGAGGAGGGTATTTTTGTCTTTTGCCGATTGTGAGAATCTTTGTCTGCTAATTGTTGAGAATGTCATGTTAAAAATGTTGAAGCTATAAAAACTCAATTTTGCCCAAATAAAAGAGGTTATAATAAATTATTTGAAGTAATTATTGATGGAAAAATGTAGATGAATGCTCAATTTTTGGTAATCTGTGAACTTTCAAGTTTTGAATATATTCCAAGTTTTGTATCACATGAAATATTATATAGAATTGCAAATAATATTTCCTGTAGAAAAGAAAAACATTTTGATGAGATTCTAAATAGAAAGAGAACAATCTACTCTAATAAATGAAAATGACTTTTGCCACATGTCTTTCTCTCATAAGATTAGCCACATGTCATTTTATATAACTTAAAATATATTTATTTTCCATTTGTCATTACTTTACTTTTCATTTTCTATATATCATTGATTTACTTTCCATAAATTAAACCTACCATGACTATCAAATTTTAAATTTCAAATTCAATTCCAAATAAATTTATAATTTAAACCTTTATGTTTAATATTTTGTTATAATTAACTCGTTTAGTAGACACTAAACTCATAATTTTAATTAATTTATCCTTTGCATATTTTTTTCTCATAATTTTTACTTATTTCAATTTCAAATTCAAATAAAATTTCTATTTAATCGTTCGTAGTTAACATTTTGTTTTAATCAACTCGTATATTATACGGGTCTCACAACTAGTGTTCTATAAAACATAAAAACATTCTGATTTTTTTGGGATGGGTCAAAATCAATTTCTTTGTTTGATGTCGAATAAAAAAATTGTGTTTGAATCTCGAATCCGACATTAACAATTGTTGAAGAAATCAATATTTATGGAAATTATTTATTCACGAATTTTGCAATGAGAAACTAAATATTCTTATATTTTTTCTTTCTATTTATTTTTCTATTCGTGTGAAATGGTAAGTATTTTGATAATGAAGGTCATAAAAGTAAGGATGTTATAGTAATCGTGTGATATATTTTTATTGTATAAGGTACTAGAAACAACATTTAGAAATACAATAGAAGCGACTTTTATCACATAGAAATTTATGGTGGTTTTAGAAATATACTTAGGATATAGACAACAATTTTCACTCCAAAGGGTGGAGACGGTCGTTGTATATCGTGCAAGGACAAGAGAACATATGATAAATAATCGTGAAGATAGTGTAATGTTAAATTTGAATGAGGTTTTTCTCCTTATAAGGACACGAGCATTGATTAGAGAGAGTGGATGCATAAGATCAAAGTCGTGGAGTAGTAGGTGTTAGTTGTCGTTACATTGTTTGTGCATTTTGACTAGTTTTAATTATTTTTACTTTCAATTTGTTTTGTTGATACTTTTTTTCCTAGTTATTACTTGTATCTACCTTTTCTATTTGTGTGTTGGTTCTATATGTACCTTCTCACAATACTCCTTCAGTTCGTTACATTGTTTCTGTATTTTGCCTAGTTTTAATTATTTTTATTTTCAATTTGTTTTGTTGATACTTTTCTTCCTAGTTATTACTTGTATCTACATTTTCTATTTGTATGTTGGTTCTATATGTACCTTCTCACAATACTCCTTTTGATTTTCGATCAATTTTTCGTTTTATTGCTTTTTGCCTTACAAACACAACACAAAACGAATCGTAGCAACTAAAATCAAAATTATTAATGTAAGTAATTGCCACCAGTAAGCAAAATAAATTGAGGAATGATTACATAAGAGATAATGACTTGAAAGGGTAACAAACTTTCAAATAATTCACATTTAGTCACTGAATTTTTTTTGTTGTGCTTGATTTACCCATGAATTATTTGAAATGTTTACATTTTACCCTAATGACCAGTTATAACTGATAATAAGGATAAAACGTGAACAATTCAAATAATTCAGGGGGTAATCAAACACGAAAAAAATTAGTGATTAAATGTAAACAAAATTGAAAATTCGTTACCCTCTCAAGTCATTATCTCTAAAAATCAGTTTTGAAGAACACGTAGACATGCCATCTAAAGTGACTTTTGGATTTTTTTTTTTTTTTTTGCATTATAATGGACCTTTGTATTCTTTTAAACAACAAATATAATCTTAAAACTATTCCTTAAATCTATATATGTTCACAACGGGGCTTGAACCCTCGACCTCAATAAGGGAGGTTAACACCTGATACCACTTTGTTAAAAGCCTTTTGGTAATATGGACCTTTGTATTAATATGGACTTTTAAGTTATAAAGACGTATATAATGGAGCTTTGTTTTGTTACATATGTGTTTGGTATATCGGTGAACATTTGGACGTACAGACCGGACCAAACTAGATCTGGTAAACCTCAATAGGTCCAGTCTACGGTCCATAAATTTCTGCAAAACCGATCATGTCTAAATGACCGAACCTAGACCTGGTAAGCCTCAACAGGTCTGGTCTAAGATCCACTAATTTCTACAAAACCAGTTTGATCCAAGAGATCTAGTTCTATCCATGTGCTTACTCTAAGTCCAAGAACCAAACATGGACCTAGACCTAAACCTGGTAAGCCTCAACAGGTCCGGTCTAAGGTCCACTTTTCGGCAAAACCGTTCGAATCCAAGAGTCAGTTCGGTTCAAACGCCCACCTACGTCCAAGAAGCAGGAAGTGGACCTGACAAGCCTTGATAAGCCTCAACAGCTCGGTCCAATGTCCACCAATTTCTGCATAACTAATCCGAAGAGTCGGTCCCGTCTAGTCCAAATGTTCACCTCTAGTTTAGTATAGTATATGATATTAACATATATGGCATTATCTTTCATCTTGCTCTAGACATTAATAAGCAAATGAAGAGCCTAACATTTCACACACCTTACTAGTACACAACTAGTTTAAGTGGTAGTGCAAGATTATACTCTGAATCTCATTTAGCATGTACAAACCCAATTACCCAAAATGTATGATACTAAAATCACCAACAACATAAACATTTTCTATTTAAATTTATATTTTTTATCCAATGCCATTTCAATTCTCACATATCTCACGGACCATTAGATAAAAATGCAAAACACAATATTAAGATTTGATAAAGTAAATAAATCAGACAATGTAAAAATATGAGTATTTAACCCAATAAACCATATACCTCAATTTTCCAGACAAATGAAATCTGAAATAGGTTACAATTGTGTATTAGGACAAAACTACATTACCTATAATGAACCAAAATTAAAATATGTTGCTATTATGCATGAAAAGTATGTTAGATTAAAACTGGAATCGACCTAAATGGATACACATTTAACTCAAATGGAATATAAGGATTCCATGGTGAATACAAAAGAATAATGAAAAAGAAAATGTGACTATTATTGAATAGATATGTTCATTGCCATTTTTGAAACATTATGAAAAACCGATAGCCATATATTACAATTCTTAAAAAGTCGAAATCTGCCACGTTTTTTTTAAACCACACCCAAAATCCAAACAGATAGCAAACAAATACTTGATTCTCATATTTTACAACAACAAAAAATATCACTTCTTACCATCACCAAACAGATATCCTAAAGAAGACCCTCCACCTGGAGCAGCATGAACCTTGGTCAAAGGGCGATCCTGTAAATTCACAAATTACAATAAATCAACAACATGTTACATTCTAAAACCTTGCTATCTAAAATCTTGAGATTTGTATGATAGTGTTTTATAAAGAATGAGATGTGTGGCACAAAGTAAAGTTTTCATAAGATAACAGATACCGTGATGAAGTTGCCAGTATTCTGTCCATCAGCTCGGATGTAGTTGTTAAGCTTGCTACTTTGGATGCCAGCTGGAATCTGTTTTGTAATATCTGGTGGTGTTATTGGGGCGGCAGTTTTAGGAGGTGGAGGTGGCTCAGTGGCGGCAACATGGACCTGGGTTGGAGGAGACTCTGTGTTGCCTGTGGACACTGCAGTGGGCTTTGGCTCACCTCCACTTCCAAAAAGGTAGTCCAATGAACTCTGCCCCCCACCACTGCTCACACCACGACCCATGATATCTGCTTTCAAGTTTTGTAAGATCACAATTCAGAAATCAACAACCACAATGTGCTTATCATATAGTTCCAATTTCAGACCAGAATTAAGCTCTTAATAGGGATATGCTTATACACACTAATCATGTCACAAATTCGATGGTTGCTAAGCATATAACTTTGGCAATCATCTGTATCATAGATAGTTTCTTCAAATAAATCAGGCTATCGTTGAAATTACTGAATCGATGCAAAAAATATAGAGGATCTATTCGCGAATAAACACAATCAAAAAGCAATTCCTATTACTAACACATATCAGCATCATAAACCTGCGAAAACGAGATTATTGACATATGCATGACGAATTTGACTACAATATTTGTAACGCAATCATTTTTGTTCCGATTCTAAGGGTATAAATGGAGACAAACATGAATCACACACTACAAATGCCAGATCTGACATCCACGCATGAATCGCAGCTCGAAAATTAGGCAGAATATTAGCATGTAAGAAAAAATGCTGAGCAACGAGTCGATACAAATATACAAATACAGATGGCAGATTTCTCGGCAGTTCTTTAGTTAACTAACAAAATATCGATCGCCACCAAAAAAAAAAAAAACAAGCAGCAAAATCGGAACTGAAAAGTAGATGGATAGAGAGACAATGGCACGTACCTGGAGTATAACCTAATAAATGTAGCGATGGCAAGTTCTCTGTGGCCGTCATCCGTCAACTTGTTAAGCTGAAAACCGACAACCTAGTTGTTCCGAAGATTATTTGGAACAAAATTGTTCCCATTAAGGTGCTTTGTCTGGTATGGAGAGCTGCACAACAACGTATACCAACTGCTATGGCCTTGGAACGCAGGGGTATTTTGGTCAACTCGCAAATATGCAGTTCATGTATTGGAAACTCTGAATGCGCAGACCATGTGCTGATCAATTGTCCGTTTGCGATCAACATTAGAAGCTGCATCTGGAGATGGTGTGGAGTTGCTGGCGATCATGAGTCCATAAAAACAATCTGTGAACTGATAGATTTTGCAAGGAAGTGGGGGAGGAATAAGAAGGAAAGGAAACGGTTCGTTGTAATATGCTATGGCATGATTTGGAACTTATGGAGATTCAGGAACAAAAAGCTATTCCACTGTGAGAGTACTTCAGTCCAAAATGGTGTGGAGTGTATTAAGGCATGACATTCTTTTGGGTAAAACATAGAAATAGAAATGGTATGTGTAGTTGGGAGGATTGGGGAATATCTCCATTTTAATGATGTATAATTCTGCTCTTACGTTTATATCTTTTCATTGGTCTCTCTTCTAGTTTCTTGCTAGGAGAGAGTTCCTTTCATTAATAAATTATTTGTCGTTTAAAAAAAATAAATGTAGCGAATTTCATTTCTATTTTTGATTTTATCTTATAGGAACAATTTTTGAGTCGTTAAGGGATTACGAAGGGACATCATTGAAAAATAACAAGTGTTGTAGCTGCGTAAACATAACGATGCAAAAATCAAAAACCCTCTTTACCATCACTGCCATCCCTCCCTCCCTCCGCTCGCGTCACTCGTTTCTCGAGCGCCTTTTCCCGATCCTTTAAATCCGTCGTATCTGCCTTCCTGATATCACCATAACAACAAGATTCATTGATTCCGGAAGGATTTATTAGGGATTCCACCTCAAGTTTCTTGATGTGCGAATTAATTCCACAGATTTATGAATTGAATCGTTTATCAAGTGTCGTAGAGGATTAATAAGGTAATCCAAATTTCAAATTCGCTAAATCAAACATTCCTGCATCAGGTCCATAAGGTTTCTAAAATTGGTTATGCAAATCTTATTCAAAAATCTTTTCCTACGATATAAAGGAAGGGCGGTGGTGTTGCTGTTTCATGCGTATCGTTCACGAGCTATGCTGGTCATCCATGATTTGTTATATAAGCATAAATGTGTAATTGATAGTTAATTTCTCGGATAATGGAGTAGTGCTTGAGATTTATGCATTGCTCCGCAGTCTGCTTGCATTATCCTTGAATCATCCAGACGTTTATACAGTGTACCTTTCATGATTTGCTTAATCCTCTCTTTTAATTTCTTCGAAATTCAAACTTTCACAGTCTAGAACACAAGAACGGAGCATGGTAGAGATGTTAGGGTTTGCATCGCCCACTAGCTTTTGTTTCCCATGCTATCACACCTGCGAATTTACTCCGACAGATGTAGTTTTGTCTTCAGATCCCAAAATAATCTCATCTGATTCCACTTGTGCTATATTTTGTTAAGTTACCATTAAGTTATATGTTAAATGCTTCTGGTTTATTAATGCTTCTGTAACAAGGAAAAATGTTGTGGCTTGATCATACCGATTTCATTTATCGTTGATAGGGTTATAACGGAGACATTGCTGATGATTTCGTTGCTGCATATTGTGGAAGCTAGGGTCTGTGAGTTTTAATAAGATTAAAGCCAATTGCCATGTATAATCAGGGGAATTATCAGCAATTTGGGCAGAGGTTGCCAGCTGTTCCTCCACCTCCTCCTCCTCTACTCCAACAAAGCTCTTCAGCTTACTTGATTCCACAACACTCTTACTCAAGAATACAACCACCACCACAACCACATCCACAAGGACATAATTTTTATAGACTCCCACCTCCTCCCTTACTACCTCCTCCACCTTCTTTAAGTTACTTCACACATGCTCCTTTTGGATCATTGGGTCACCTACCACCACCACCACCTCCACCATCTTCTCCTCCTCCAGGACCTCCACCACATCCACCTTCTCCTCCTCACGAATCTCTCTCCACAGATGCTGAACTCAGTCCAAGTTCTAGAAAGCCTTCTGTTGCTGACATGAATGATGATAATTTAAACTCCACAGCTGTGAATGATTCTGATACGGGTGTGAAAGATACATCTGACCTTAATATTACATCTGATATCCCTCCACCTAAGCCTAGAGATGAGAATACAACTCGAATGATTGAAGTTTTATGCCATTATATTGCAAAGAATGGTAATGAATTTGAAGACATGACCTGTCAAAAGGAGATTGATAATCCGGATTTCAAGTTCCTGTTTGGAGGACCACCAGGAAGTGAAGCTGCAATTTCACATGCATATTATAAATGGATGAAAAAGAAATGCAGTTCAAGTAAATTGCTTGATGGGGATATATCTCATTCCCCTGCTGTTTCTGACATGGATATGGAAGGTTAGTTTCAATGTTTCATTACAAAATTACAAAGTTTTTTTATCCTGCAAACACTTCATTATGAATTACAAATTTTCTGTTTTGCTCTTAGATGACATCACACAGCCAGAGGAGCATAAACCTGATTTTATATCCAATGAAGTGGAAGAACATGCATGCAATTCACAACAAATATCACACAAAGATGCAACAGATGGACATATATTCATCTCTGAATCTTCGGGTGTGAACCAATCAGGTGAACTCATTGAAGGCACAAACCCAATCAGACTTATACAAGGCTACGCTTCTGATGATAGCTCTGAAAATGATGATGGACTACATTTTGAAAACGTCAGTCCTGTAACACTCTCACCACATAGTAAAGAAGACACTACTACAGTCTTACATGCTTCACAAACAGATATAGAATCTAAAAATTCTTCAGACCCCAAATCAGGGCTATTATCTGCACCTCTTGTGGAAGCTTCTTTGAATACATCATCTAAAATTCCAGAACCTTCCTCAACAACAGAAGATTTGGAGAAACAAGATGATAGTAATGCTAAATTAGAAGTGGATGAGTTTGGGAGACTAGTCAAAACAGGTGGTGTCAGTGACAACTCTGACGACTACAACAGGAGGCGTGGTAAAAGAGGTAGAAGTAGGAGTCAATCCCCTAATATAAGGAGGAGGCGGAGCCCACGTAGGAGGAGAGAGAAACGTAGTCGGTCTCGCAGGTATTATTGTAATTAATGCTGTTTTTTTGGGTATAAAAGTTACCAATTTATGTGTTTTTTGCAGCTGGTCCCCCAAGAAAAGAAGCAGGAGCAGGTCACCGTACAGGCAACGGGAATGGGAACGGGAAGAAACCGGTACTGACTGGACCAGACGGAACAAAAGTCAACGTGGGGCCCGGTGTCGCAACTTTCATGAATCTGAAAAAAATGACGAATTTAGACGTCATAAAAACAAACACCAAGAGGTATCGGATAGAAGTAGTGACAAGGTCAAAGAAGAGTTTGTTGACCCTTCAGGTCAATGCGAAGAAGTCAAATCCATTGACCAACCACCTGAACAACCTGTAACCGAATCAGTTACGCCGCCTGTCCCAGTTTCTTCAAATTATCCTCTGTTGCCCTTTCCACCTCCTTCCACCTGGAACAATCTTCCACTTCCACCACCACCACCCCGCCCCCAAATCAGCGGCCCATTGTTACAGTATCATCAGATTCAGACTCAGCCGCCACTTCAACTCAACTACCTTTTTCAACCGTTTTTCAGACCCTATGTTACCGAAATACCCTTGGAACAACCTTACGTTGGACAATCTAGAATCTTAACCACCCACTACAACCCTTACGCATCCACCTTTGACCACCCTTTGACCACCAATATCAGTCAAGACACAGGGACATCTTACAACCAATACGATCCGCTCTTCGACAGCATCGAGCCGTCTTCAAATCTGGAAGAAGGAAACAGTAACACGAAGCAGAAAGAGGCTGCTGCTGACGTGGAAAACGATGAGTTTGGTGAGACGGGGGATGCTGAGGTGGGAGCGGTGGAAAACGATAGTCCGAGCTCTCCGATCGACTTGCCAGATGTCGCGACGGGAGAGGTCGAGATCGATCAAGTGAAGAATCCCGGGAAAATCAAGAAAAACAAGGATTCGAGATCGATGAAGCTTTTTAAGGTTTCTCTTGCGGAGTTTGTGAAGGAGGTTTTGAAGCCGTCTTGGAGACAGGGGAATATGAGTAAAGAGGCGTTTAAGACAATTGTTAAGAAGACGGTTAATAAAGTGTCTGGAGCTATGAAGAAACATCAAATACCAAAGTCCCAACCCAAAATAAATCAATATATTGATTCCTCTCAAAGAAAGCTCACAAAGCTTGTAATGGTAAATATATTATTTTTTATTTATTTTACGTTGATAATGTTTAAGCAAATTTTCTTATGTTTTTTTTTTTTTTTTTTTTGCAGGGCTATGTTGATAAGTATGTGAAGGTATAGTAACTTTGTATGGATATGAATCTGAGCACTTGTTGTGTAGCAAACTATGGGAATCTTGCTATTTACGTCCAAATAAGCTTCACGGATCAGTGGAGTTTAAGGATTCTTCAGGACATGTATGTAATATGTTATCTTTTTTTGAATTTGGGTAGTTGCTTGTGTTGTTTGATAAATGCCATTTTTTTTTGTCTAACACGATTGTAAAGAATAGCCAATGTGATGCTTTGTTACGTATGACATGTGCTTCCAAGTATTCGTCAGTTCTGGCTTGCCAACAGGAATTTTGAGAGCTTTTAACATTTATAATTTTCATTTACTACGCCTCACATTTTACATTCATTGAATGGTTCTTTCCATCCACAAATCTGAGGTGTAGGATCAAATGGATCATCAATCTGTGTTTTTTGATGATTCTCCTCCAAGGCCAATGGTATGGTGTATATGGTGGACCGCGAGGACAAATGTTGATTTCTTATTAAAAAAATTGAGTGGTGGAGATTTAATCTAAAATGTTAGAAAAATACTAAAATTCGTGGAGGCATTTATGTAAATATATTACATATATTCGAAATTTCAGCTAAAGGGCCAAATGCAGAAGGCCAAAATAGTCAAGCTGAAAATATGTTCCAACCTTCAGGCGCGTTAGAGCACAGATGCAAGCACACTCCCTCACCCTTCCGGACACGTGTCACTTTGTGGTTAAAAGTTCTTATTTATTTGTTTATATATATATATATATATATATATATATATATATATATATATATATATATATATATATAGATTCATATTGATGTTTAAAAAAAATTCGGAATTTCAGTTCAAATTTGCAATGTTAATCTGTTCAGATTCACACTGTGAATAATACTAAGTCAGATTCGCATTGTAAATTCTAAAAATTAATTATATACAGTTCAGATTCTCAATGTGTATAAATTCATTTGTTGATTTTACAAAACTAATTAACGACTAATCAAAACGTTAAAATATTATAAAACTATACAAAAATATATTTCAATTCATATGTAAATTTCACTTAATTTTTGAATAATCAAAGAGTTGAAATACTAAGTCAGATTCACATTGTAAATGTTAAAATTAAAATATTTACAGTTTGAATCTGAACTGATTGAGTTTAATTAGTTTTTTTTTTTTATAAAAATAAACTTCAATATTGAAAAAAAGCAACAAAACGAAGTGAATTTTGTTTGAAAAAAAGTTTGTTTTTTTGAAAACAAGGATCTCTATGGAAAGAGGACGAAAAATCGTGAACAATGGTATATTCGGCTTTTTTTTCCGATAAAAAACGTAGCTTAAAAAAATTTAAAAAAGATGTGATTTTTTGGTAAAGAGGTGGTTTTTATGGTGTAACGTGGTGTATGTGCGTCTAATATACAAATATACATCCATTCTCTTGACTGTTGATTATTATGATTTACGAACGATTGGTTCCTTGTTAATATGTTTTGTACTTTATATTTAACTTATTTTTATCATCATCATATTATAAAAGGTTGGATACGATGTCAAGGTTTTAAGATTCTTAAGACCAACTCCAACATTACCACTAAAAATTAAACTATTTTTGTATAAAACTAAAACCAAAAATTATTTTAGCTCCAACCATATACTAAAAAATTATACTAAAACATATTTTAATATTATAAAATATAAAAAATAATTATAACAACTAAAAAGCAATTAAAATAACCATTTTAAAGGAAAAAAAATGATTTGGTGTTTATGAATAATGGCCTCTATATATAGTGACCATATTTATTCCAACAAAAATAAATGCCACTTTTAATGGTTGATTGGAGCATTTTTGACCTCTATAACATAAAAATAAAAGTTAATCGGATGCTCTAAACCCTTATAGCCTACACTATAAAAGTATAAATCAATTTTCACAAACCATTGTAAGGGTTCTTTAGACTAGATTCTCTTTACTCTTATTCCATATTGCATTTTCCTATAAATTGATTTTTTTCTAGGACTTATTAAAGCTCTGATTATTATTATTTTGAGAAAGTTATAAAAATGGTTCCTGTGTTATAGTCCAACTTCAAAAAAATAGGCAAACTCGATCCCATGATATGCCATTTCATTTCCATAAAATGACATTTTTTTACCTTTTTCTTTCATTTTCATTTTTTATAATCTTTTTCTAAACTATAGTGACCATTATGTAAAGAACACATTTATACCTAATAAACCATCCTTTAGATCTGTCGTACAGTTCCAGTTTCTGGACGTTTGGTACACCTTTGATTCTCGATTTCGTGAGTGTTTATCAAATTAGCTTATTAGCTTACTAGGCGAATACCCGCGCTTTGTGCAGAATACAACAATATATTTGAAATTTTTGCAAATATATGTTTTTTAAATATATCAATGACATTGTTATTAGCTTTTATATAATAAATCTTATAATAAGTTGGTATAAACATTGTTTGTTTTGAATTATATGATAATGTAGATATCTTTTAAAATTGTATAATCCTAAGTGTCTTAATGACATCTAACTGGAGTTTACTTATGAATAAAATTAAATATAATATATGATTTAATGATATTTATAGTTGTTATGATTAATTAATTTTAAAAAGTTTATTTGCTTAAGATTTTAATTTATATCATTGTAATTATTTAAAACATCAAACATTGTTTTAGCTTTTAAAGACAACAATATAATTTTTGTATATAATTTTACTTTTAACTATTGTTTTTGTAAGTTATTTAAAATAACGTATTTCGAAACTCTTAATTATTTTAATTTGGTTTCAGAAATTAAATGTTTTTAAAATTTAGACAAAATTTCACGATTGGTCCCTGTGGTTTACACAATATCGCACTTTGAGGACTTTCTAGCAAAAAGTCACGCGAATGGTCCTTAAGGTTTCATTTAATTGCGCGATTGGTCCTTGACCCTAACCCCGTCATTTTTGAGCCGTTAGTGAAGGGGTAAATTTGTCTTTTCATCTTGCAGTCACTCTAATAATCGATCATTATGCACATATACGCATGAACTCTGTAATTAAGTACAAAGATCATCTTCCTCAGCTACCCATTACCCTTTCGCATTCATCTTCTTCTCCAACAGAACACAAGGCAGAGGATCATCTGTCGATTGAAAACGATAATGGTGTTAACGTTATGGTCACTTCGTTCCAAACACACTAAAGCATTAAATTATGATTTGGAAAGGATATACCGTAAGTGACTTACTAAAGTGATCTTTGATTTTCTCGATTTGATATTATGCCCAAATTGTTGAATTTTTTTTTGTTATTCTTTATTTCAGAGGGAATAAGCAACTATTTCACTCTGAAAATCCATCATGGTGGGATATTCACGAAAAGCCCTGGGAGAAGGTACGTAGATGGAACAATAGACTATGTTGACTTCGTAGATATTGACGTTTTCTCTGTGCATGAGTTGGATACAATGGTTCGAGAAATAGGGTACGTAGAAGGGCAAACTTTGTATTATTATTTTCTTATTCCAGAAGTAGAGTTGGACTTTGGTCTGTTACCTTTAGGAAATGATGGGGATGTGCATGTATTGTCAAATTATGTGGAAAAAAATAACCTTTTAAGTATCTACATAGAGCATGGGCATACAAGGGTTAACAGTTATTTTTTGTCCCCCACCAAGGTTATTATTGAGGAGTTGGTTACTGATGTATCCCCTGAACTAGATAGGAACCAAAAGAAGGGAAAAGTTGTTGGGTCTTCTAGTATAAAATTAGACTACTCCCAGTCCATTGTGCCATATGGAACATTTGATGGACCTTCACAAGTGATACAAGATAGTGAGCCAGTTATGGATGATGAGCCAGTTATGACTGATGAGCCGGTTTTGAATGATGAACCAGTTATGAATGATGAACCAGATTTGAATGATGAACCAGTTATGAATGATGTACCTGTTATGAATGATGTGCCAATCATAAATGACCAATATGATGAGCCAGTTATGAATAATGATCCAGTTGTAGATGATGAATATGATTGTGAGGATAGTGCATATGAAAGTGATTTTGATAGTCAGCATGATGCAAAAAAAAAACAGTGTTTGATGAGGAACCTTTGATAGATGATGTGGAGGTGAACATGATCAACTTCTGTAGTGTACTTGATGAAGACATGGACTTGGGCTAGCTTGATCCGACAAACAATAATACTAAGGAACATGAAGACATTGAAGATGAACCTTTAGAAGTCTTAGACAATGATGTAGTTGAGTCATTTGCTAGTGAAAAAGAGCCTAGGAAGAAATTGTTAAGGTCCATTCTAAAACCAGTTGCTTGTTCATCTGGTGAGGTTCACACTAAAGCTTTTAAGATTGGTCAGACATTCAAGGAAAAGGAAAAAATAAGAGAAGTTATTGCCAACTACTCTGTAAAAGAAAGGAGGGGTCTACATTATGTAAAGAATGACAAGACAAGAGTTAGGGTAAAGTGTAGGGGTATTGTTCCTGAATTGACTGGTGACAGTAATAAAGATAGGGGCAATTTAGTACTTTCCAAGAAAACAACTTGTCCATGGGTTCTTTTTATATCTAGGGCAGATGAGAAACAACTTTGGACTGTCAAAACATACGAAGATTCTCATTCTTGTTTGCAAACAAGGACAGTGAGGGCTTGTTCATCTAAGTTTCTAGCTAACAACATATTGCATCAAGTTGAAAGTAACCCCAAGATCCCTACACGTGCTTTACAAGAGGAGTTAGTACAGAGGTATTCACTTTCAATATCAAAGATGAAAGTATTTCGGGCCAAAGCTATGGCAAAACAATATGTTTATGGTGATTATGAAAAGCAGTACGGTGTTTTGAGAGAATATGTCATGGAATTGAAGTCAAAGAATCCAGGAACAACTGTGAAGATAGATGTCGAAACTGAACCCAATGTGTCTTCTGAGACAAGGATCTTCAAACGGATATATATATGCTTAGGTCCATTGAAGGAGGGATTTAAAAAAGGTTTGAGGGATTTTCTTGGATTTGATGGTACGTTTTTGAAGGGTCCCTTTCCAGGACAAATTCTTACTGCAGTTGGGCTTGATTCGAACAATGGCATTTACCCAGTTGCATATGCCATTGTAGAGACTGAAAATATTAACTCTTGGACATGGTTTTTGGAACACTTGGGTGATGACTTAGATTTGAATTCTTCATCTAACTTCACTTTCATTTCAGATCGGCAAAAGGTACCCTCTGACTTTTTATTCACTTTTACTTTTTTTTATTATTTCATTTACTAACTTATTTTAATTGTACTCACAGGGAATCTTGGCTGCAATAGAGAAGTTATTTCCATCAGCTGAGCAAAGGTTCTGTTTAAGACATGTGTATGACAACATGAAATTGAAACACAAAGGAGATGAATTGAGGGAAGCAGTATGGTGTTGTGGAAAAGTATACAACATACCAAAATTTAATAGGGCTATGGAGAAAATGAAAAAGCTTAACCCAGAAGCACATGAGTGGTTAAGTAAAATTCCTGCAAAACACTGGGCAAGATCCCATTTCTCTGGTAAGTATCATACTCTTTTCACTAACATATTTCATAACTGATTTCAGTAATTAATTGTTTGGTTTTATATATAGGAAGGGCATTGACTGATAGTTTAACAAATAACTTGTGTGAGGTATTTAACTCCAAGCTAGATGAGGCAAGGGACAAGCCTATAATCACTTGTTTGGAATATATTAGAGAATACCTCACAAAGAGAATAGTAAATGTTCATAAGGTGCTAGACAAATGAAAAGTTTCTCTAAGTACAACTGCAACAACAATCTTAGAAAACAATAAGACAGAGGCAAGTAAGATGAGGGTTCTATTTAATGGAGCTGATAAATATCAAGTGACTGGTCTATGGATGGAGCAGTATGTTGTGAATTTGAAAGAGAGGAGTTGCACTTGCAGGAAATGGGACATTACAGGTATTCCATGCCAGCATGCTATTGCTGCAATGTATGATAAGATGCAGAATGGGTCAGAATGTGGAGATCCTAAGGCTTGGGTGAGCAAATGTTACTGGCTCAGTACATGGAATGCTATGTACCAACACACAATTGACCCAATAAATGGAAGGAGCATGTGGCCTAGATCTGATTGTCCAACAACCCTTCTCCCACCCAAACATCACAAACAGGTTTGTTGTCATACATGTTTTGTTTAATTTAACTTGAAACTATTTAATAAACTTGTTAATATGTAACCATATGAATTTGTTTATAGGTTGGTAGGCCAAAGAAAAAAAGGAAGAGGGCAGTTGATGAGCCAACTCAAAGTACCAAGTTAAGTAGGAAACACTTGACAGTCACTTGTAGCAAATGCCACAACAAAGGTCACAATGCTAGGACTTGCAAGGGGCAGGGAGGTCCTAGTGAAGCTGGATAGGGGGTGGACAAAAGAAGGGAAAACATGTTGTAGCTTAGTTTGTATTTCTAAGTAATCTTTTGCTATTATGTCTAATTAAAGTTAGAACATGTTTACTAAGTTTGGTTATGGTATGTCAGTCAAAACAACTACTTTTGATAGGTCTTTTGGGTATTCTATGTTTGTAACATGATATTACACTTACATGCATTATGGTTAATGGTAATGCTACTTTGGTAATTAGTTTTTTGGCTATGTTACTACACTTTAATAATCAACATTACACTTACATGCAATCAAATTGACAATTTCCTTCCTTGCTAATATAATATCCATCACATTAAAACAAAACATCAAACTTACATTACATATTATATCTGTTACATTTTCTTGTCCCAACATTACATACAATCATAGAGAAAATCCTTCAAAAGCTATGAAAAAAATGGGACCAAAACACAGATTCCAAGTTATAGATTTCCCCCCCAAATGCTTCTTGATTTTTTACTTGAAAAGGTAACACACCATAAAAAACAACCAACTCAGACAAAGTAGCCATTTCACCATCATCAATCTTGCTTCGAGATTGTTTCTTCCACGCAACAACCCCGGAATCACAACAATTGACCTAGGGCACATGGGAGGGTCGAACCATCCAAAAAAGCTGCATGTTCCTCCTAACCTTGAGCATGACCAAAATCGACGACCTGGGTTCAAGTCAGTCCACGATGTCACCAAAATCGCCGGCCTTCCAAAGTGGCATATCACCATCTTCTTCAATTTTGGAATAGAATGTGAGTAAGGAGGGAAGAACAGAGACAAGGAACGAGAAGTAGAAGGATACAAAGGCGGACCTTAAATTATATACTCTGATGCACAACAAGATGAAAAGACAAATTTACCCCTTCACTAACGGCTCAAAAATGATGGGGTTAGGGTCAAGGACCAATCGCGCAATTAAATGAAACCTTAAGGACCATTCGCGTGACTTTTTGCTAGAAAGTCCTCAAAGTGCGATATTGTGTAAACCACAGGGACCAATCGTGAAATTTTGTCTAAAATTTATTTGGTGAATATTATTAGTTTCTATGATTATAGTTATTTAAAACAAAAAACATTGTTTTTATTTTTAAAGAAAATATTATAGTTTTTTATATAATATTACTTTTAACTATTCTTATTGTAAGTTATTTTTAAGCTATTTATTTGAAAATTGTTAATGATTATAACAACAATTTAATGTTTTTATTATTATTTATTTATTTTGTTAATTTAGGATTACAATTTTGGTTTGACACTATAATTTATAATCTTTAACTATTTATAAAATAGTCTCTCGATTTTTTTCCAGTTTAACTGAAATTTTGATTTAAGTTAATTGTTTAATACTATATTGAAATTAATAATTTAACTATTTTGCATCAACTCATAAATTATACAAATGTTTTGACTTTAAAATGATAATTGCTCACATACGACATCATATTTAAACTAATAAGTTAAGTACAATATGTTAAAAATTTAAAGTCATAATTTTATAAATAGAAATATAATATGAAATTTTAATATTGTAGTTTAGTCAATCGTTTGAATGACCTCTACCCGAGAGTTACACATGAATAAAATTAAATATAATATATGGTTTAATGTTATTTATAGTTGTTGTTATTATTAATTAATTTCTTAAAATTTATTTGCTTAATGTTTTTATTTCTATCATTATAATTTTTTAAAAATCAAACATTGTTTTTTTTATTTTTTTATTTTAAAGGTAAAAATATAATCATTTATATAGAGTTATTTTTAACTATTGTTATTGTAAGTTATTTTAAGCTACTTATTTGAAAATTTTTAACTATTATAAAAATATCTTTAGGAAATATTTTAGTTAAATTGAGATTACAATTTAGTTTTTGCATTTATCACTATAATTAATCACTTTTAACTATTTACAAAATATTCTTTGGTTTTTTAAGTGGAACTGAAATTTATATTTAAGTTGATATTGTAATGCTATATTTAAATTAACAATTTAAGTATTTTGTCCAAACTATTCAAAAGTTTTAGCTTTAAACTGATAATGGTTTACATACAACAACATTTTAAATCTAATAAATTATGTATAATATATTAAAAGTTAAAGACATAACTTTATAAGTAGAAGTAAAAATATTATTTTAAAATTGAAATTTAGTTTATTTATGATTACACATTAGGTTTGATATTTATTAACCAACTTATAAGCATTATTAGAAAGACATTATAATTTATCACTTTTAACTATTTACAAAATATTTTTTTGGGTTGTTTAAGTTAAACTAAAATTTATATTTAAGTTGACTATGTAATGTTATATTTAAATTAATAATTTATGTGTTTTATACAAATTGTTCCAAAATTGTATCTTTAAAATGATAATGGTTTACATCCAATACTATATTAAAACTAATAAATTAAGTATAATATGTTAGTTAAAAAAACATAACTTTATAAGTAGAAGTAAAGATATTATTTTAATATTGAAATTTGGTTTATATATAATTACACTTTAGGTTTGATATTTATGTAACCTTATTAACCAACTTATAATTATTATTAGAAAGAAATTGAAAAGTCATGGGAGTTCAAAATGAATGTGGTGAAAGGAAAAATGCATGAGAGTTTCAAATGAATGTGGTGAAAGGAAAAATGCTTCCTTTATAATATATTATGATATGATTATGATTATGATATGATATGATTATGATTATGATTATGATTATGATATGATATGATATGATGATATGAAGATATGATATAATGATGTGTTGAACTTATAGAGTGTGTGATTTTCTTGGAATGAGATTATGTGTGATTAATTATTTTGAATGTGAAAAGGTGTGGGGGTTTCAAATGCATGAGGTGTTGACAAATTTTTATGGGGGTTTCAAATGCATGAGATTCAAGAAAAAATGCTAGCTTTATAAGTATGTATGAATGACTTTTTAAAAAACTAATAAGCTAAAAAAAATGTTTGGGTTGTTCAAAAGCGTTTTTCAACCAACTTTTTGGATAGGTAAAATAAAGGAGTTTCAAAAAGCTACAAAATCCTATTTTTTAATGGCTTTTTAGCCTTTTAGCTTTTCCTACCACTTTTTATCTATAAAAAGTTAAGTCAAACACTTTTTAAAACAAACTTACTGAATTTTTAGCTTTTCCCATCACAAAAGCTAAACTAAACACTTTTTAAAAACTTCTTTTTCAAAAAGCCATAAGCCAATAAGCAATTTTACCAAAAACGCTTTTGAGATAAAAAACACTCCCAAACATACCCTTTAGCAACGATCATCGTGGAAGTGGGTGTTAACGAGGAAGGGGGGTGATTGGGATGGGAGAAATGTGTCATCGGAGAAGGGAGTGGTTGAGGTTGGCGATGACACCAACGATGGATCTAAAGTGGCGGTGTCTTGAAGCTTCACCGCAATTAATAACGATAATTAGAAATTAAACAAGCAACGCCATGATGCACGCTAAAAAGTGCGCTGAAGTGTAGAGCATAGTGCTTTGAATCAAAATTGTCAAGGTTTTGAATCAATTTCCCTTACCAAAATATGATTTTGGTCTTGATCTTGATCATATATAATGTTTGAGATTGTACCAGTTTCAACTTGATGTATGATTTTGGTTTTGATCTTGAGGTTATCAATGTATAATTTCAACTATATTTCAGTTTTTAGGGAATGATTTTGATGTTTTTAGTGTTTGTCGTCGTAGTTGAAAGCGAACGTTGGAGGTAAACTAGAGTGCCAGTGGTGGTTTCCGATGTGCCGAAAGTGATGGTGGTTGCCGGATATTTGAACTCGAGATGGTGGGGTAGATGTGGGTGAGCGGGATCATTTTTGTAACTATAGGGCATCTTAATAAAAGACAAATATATGAATAAAAAAGATGAGGGCAAAAAGGTAATTTAGTGTATTTAACGGGCTCTGTAGTTAGAGTTAACGGCTTAAGGATGATCCGTGTAACATTGAAATAACACAAGGACCAAGTTTGTCGATTTTGTTGAAGTTAGACTATACGTGCCTATTATACCATACCACATTGACTATTATTGTAATTTTCCTTATTATTTTTTCTTACCTAACAAACATACTTCTATAAATTGATTTTCTTCTAAAGCTTTTCAAGGTTATAATTGATTTCAGGCTTCAATAAATTGATTTTCTTTATTATTTTTTCTTACCTAACAAACTTACTTCTATAAATTGATTTTCAAGGTATGATCTTCCTCTTTTAGATCATGACATAAGGTTCTACGTACGGGTGACAAATCGTGCTATCGTTTCGTGTTTCTGTCTGACACGACACGACACGACAAAATTTTATGTAACACGAACACGACACGACACAATGTCGTGTTTTTTTAACTAACACGAAAACGAACGAATTAAAAAACGAAAAACACGACACGACACGGAAAATATAACATATACTAAAAACTAGTTTATTTAATGAATACTTTATCAAATATAACACTACAAACACGATAAAGAACCACAAAATCGTGTCAATTTCGTGTCAAATTTTGAACATGAACATGACACGACACGACATCTTGTTTTTTACAGTTAACACCAACACGAATTCAAATTTCAGTTTTGTCCCAATTTTGTTTCGTGTCGTGTCATAAATTACCACCCCTAGTTCTACTTCTACGTATGGTAAGCAAGGATGATAGCTCTATTGCCTCAAGTTGATTACGATGATGGACTATAAATGCTTTTAGAAGGATTGACTGTTCTGGAGGATAGAGGATATGAAATAATCCACGCTCCATGAGATTTAATTGGGGATTGAACTCTTTTAGAGTTTATTGTTTTTTAGTTGCCACATGTATTATGGATCTTGCTTTTGATGATCCATAAGTTTTGGAAGGTACAACAAACTTTTTGAGGCTTTTGATTGTGGGGGTGTTATGATCCTGATATTTTGTCTCTTGTTTGTTGAAGAAGATCAATGTAAAAATCATTCATCGTGTTCTCGTAAGGCATTTCAAGCATTTAAAACTTCAAGGTTGCATATATGATATCGGAAGGTACTTAGGTCGCTAGGTAATTTTTGGTCTAAAGACATTCATGACATTCGGCTTGAAGTTTTTACCTTTTTAAAGTCTCAACTCTAATTCTGATAGAGCCTTATTTAAGCAAGACATATGTTTAGTGTGTGAGTGTGTTTAAAAACATGTTATATGTTATGGTATCAAGAACACTTTAACACAAGTGATGTGACATCATTATAGTTTTCCTATACCTTCAAGGTAATTGCAAGAAACTTGAGTTTGAAGATTTATTTATGGGGGCATTTGAGTGATTTGATTTATCACCATGTTTTTTTTTATCTACGTAGTCTGAGAGAGAAATGGGAATAGTCCTTTATGGTTCGATTTCTTATAAAGGTCCGAGTTTCTACATTTCAAGGTAAACTTTGTTGTCCTGAGACAATTCCTTATTGCATGAGAGTTGGTAATGTGGTTACCAAGTTTGCTATAATTTAAGAATGTTTCCTTTTACTTAAAGTGTTATAAATAAAGCCTTTTAGTCCGTAGTTATATTCATTCACACAGCTTTCTCTCCTTCGATTTCTATACAATGTAATTATTTCTCATTCTTATCGATTTTAATATATACCCGTTTTAGTGTCTCGTACTTTTCCTCACAATGGTTTTTCACCACTATTTTGTGTTCTTGGTGTTTTTATTTTGCTTTTGTTTATAATCGTTATATGATAACAAGTACACAAGTGTGGGTTGAGTTTCACTTGTACATGGCTATCTTATTTATCTACATCTTGGTTATATTCTGTTTGCATGAAATTTTATGTTAGTTTTAATATGTTTCGGTAAAATTTAAATTACTTCTCATTTTAAAGGGATAAAAAAATCATCCTAATGAGTGGCGTGACATATATTTTTTTGTACATAATATCATTCATCCTATAGAATAATTGGTATACATTTCTTATTATAACACTTGAGGTCGATCTTTAAGAACGTGTCTTGATTTCAAAGTTTACTAACTAAAAGAAAAGAAAATAAGAATAAATAGAAACATGTCAACACTCTGGTATCACTTTTAGGTCAAAGGCTACATGGAATGTAGTCTCTAAAGAACTCACATCTAATAAATCGATATGTTGTGAAACATCAAATTTAAGCGAATTTCCACTTAAAGGTCCCTATTAACAACTCGTACGGTCAACATAATGACATTAAAGTAAGGAAAGTGATTCAAGCTTGAAAGTTGAAGTCATGTTTAATTGTTTATCACATTCTTACCATTAGGACAAATATGCTAAGACATGGACATTATGTTTTCTAACCTACATTTTTTGTGTAATTTTTCTTAACGCAAAATCATTTGTTATTACATTTGACTCTCTAATTTGTTAATTGATAACTAATCTATAGTTTTTTTAGATTCCTTATTGATAACGAAAGAGAATATAAGCTATTAGAAGGTGCAAGGGACTAGCATATGGTTTTGCATGTGGATTTCAATTTCGAATATAGATTGAAAAGAACAATTTTTGGTCCACATAACCAAAGAGGAGCCCACCAACTATGATAAACCAAAATCCAATTCTAACTAGTCCCTATCAGGCAGAGAGTATAAGCCCATCAAAGGCCCATCTAGTATATATCTTTATCGAGAACCGTTATTAATTAATAACAAATAAAATTCATACAATCGTTTTATCTATTGTTAGATACATATAATTTTGCTAAACTTTGTCATATGGGAATTAGCCCCTTCAAAAGCCTATTTGATAATAACATAACTAGTTTTTATCGTCTTACTTATGAAATTTAAATATAAAATACATGCATGCGACCATATTATCTTATTCACGTGATCCAAAAAATTGATCAAGTTTACGATCAACGACAATGATCAGTATCGAAACAAATCAAGTTGTTATTTAAAATAATGATAGATTTAATTGTATCAAATTAAGAAAATGACATAATACATATTTCGTATCAAAATAAGAAAATAATATAAGACGTATTCATGAGCAATGAGCAATGATGATCGTGAAAGTGGCATCCCGAAAAGACAATAGGGCCAACATCTAATGCGATTACCCAATCTCATGACGAATAAGACATTTGAAGGATCTTACAGACCTATCACTTTATTCGAGTAAACATTCTTTTGCAAAGTTTTAGTTGTTAGTGTTATATATATATATATATATATATATATATATATATATATATATATATATATATATATATATATATATATATATATATATATAAAAGATAATTCAGTAATAATTGTCTATAAACTATTGTTAAGTATAATTAAGCCAAGTTGTACCATGTGCCTTCTTGATCTCCTTGACCGAATTCGTGGACCTCTTTTAATTAATTATGATATGTTACTTTTCGTTTAAAATACAAACTGTTATGATAGATTGATGAGAAGGGTTAATAATTGTAAGAAAAGAAAAAAAAACATCATTTAAGTTAGATATGTAATTGCAGATCAACTATTTCCGTTACTTTAAAGGGTTTTTTTTTTTTGTTTAAAAAAAAATCTAATTCTAAGTAGCTTATATGATTGATTAGTTGAACCTTTTTTTTTCAAACCTATTATTGCTCAATATTAAAATTACGAATTTCAGAGTAGGATAAGAAATAACATATGATATGAAACATGGCATAGAACATGATTAATGATTTGTTTATATATAAAATGAGAAAATAACAAAACAATATTCTTAATGATTTTTTATATAATAGCCAAAAAATAGCTTTTAGCCAAAAATAGCCAAGGAAAATGGATATATATATATATATATATATATATATATATATATATATATATATATATATATATATATATATATATATATATATATATATATATATATGGGAAAAGTTATATAGAAAATGAATGATTAGGGCAACACATATTTGAACCAATGAAAACATGACAACACATCACTTCCACAATAACTTCCACAATACATTACTTGTGAAGAAAGAAATGGACACGTGTCATTTGATTATTGGTTCCGGTAGATATTGCCCTAGTTATTTGTTTTCCATAGAACTCATTCTATATATATATATATATATATATATATATATATATATATATATATATATATATATATATATATATATATATATATCATTTTTTTTTACGAAACCTAGGTGAGTTAGTCAACTATGGTATGTTCTGTATAGTATACGGTGTTCCAAACCGTAGATATATGGCGTCTACTATTACCTCAAAAACTATTGTTTCCTATAAATAACTACTGTTTCATTTGGTTAACTACTATTTTCTTCAAATATCTACAATTTCATTCTTGGCATTCAATTATTTTTTTCTATTGAAATCAAACCCAAATAACCTATTTTTACATACAACTATATCACTATGTTGAAAAAAAAAACAAAATATATATATATATATATATATATATATATATATATATATATATATATATATACCAATACAGTAAGTGATGTTGCCACTTACGGTGCACAAACCATTAATGCATAATTTGTGCATTAAAAGCTTGTACACCGTAGGTGGCATACATAACCTACGGTTTCAGTATTTTTTATTTTCAATTTTAGCAAAAATGTACCCAAAACTATAGTTCTCTTAATCACCTACTATTTCTTTGGTTATTTTTAGCTGAAGACTACTTTTTTGCTATTTAGTGAAAAGCCATTAAAAATATCGACTATTTTTGTCATTTTCTCTTATAAAATTACAAAGGTTTACCATGATACTTAATCTGTTACACAAGCTTTATCGATTTATGTCTTCATAAATTTAAGTGATCAATTTATTGTATAAATAGATAATAAAAAACCATTTTTGTATGAATAAATATACGTTAAATAACATATAGATTTATTACCAAAGCCATTAATTCCATAATAAATATGTAGAAAATTGAAAAAAATGTTGAAAAGACAATAAAGCTAAAAATATATCTCTTTTTTGGGAAGTGGATTGTTGAGTTTCTACTTTATATCATCTTTTAATTAAACCTAAGACTTAATATAATAAAAGATTAGTGCAAAAAAGTTGAGCACGATTTAACTATGTCTTGATAATTTTAATATACTTTGTATCCAAAAATATAAAAAGAACGTTAAAATATATACGTGGTTGGTTTTAATAATCCTAGTTATATGTTTGGAAAAGTATATATAAAATATATAAAGGTGTTTGATTTGATTAATCCTAGTTACATTTTTTCCAAAAAAAAAAAATAATAATAATAATAATAAATAAAAATAATAAATAAAACCTTTATACTTATATAAAACCCATTATTTTGACATGCTTTAGTATATTTAATTACATATTTTTAACTTAACTCGTTATTTTGTAATAAAAGTATGTATTCAATTGTTAGAACTATTTTCGTTCTTATCCTTCAATTATGTTTATTTTGTTTACAAAATTTAAAAATATGTGACTATATGAGGGAGAAATTTGTTTGACATTGGCTTATTGATACATCTTTAATAACTGGTTGGAAAATAACCAACGGCAAAGAATTCAATAGAAGACCTCTTGGGTATTCTAACACGGTTTAATTACTTAAACGCACACGATTGCATGCTCGATTAGTACGTATAAAATGATTAAGAAAATGTTTAATGTCTTAAACTAACTTTTGATGATAATAAAACAAATGAATTTTGTACAACCAAAATGATATTTTTTGGTTTTTGATAAGGTCTCTAATACCTTTTATTGGTAATAATAGATGTGTTGATGTTTGGGTGGAGTATGAATTCTTGACCCCACTAATCTCAAGGGCAAAATAGTAATTTGACACAATAGTGGTCACGAAATTTGTGCTTTATGGATGATTTTGGTGGTGGGGAGATATACGAAAATGAGTGTTAGAAAAAGGTTATAGAAAGTTGGGTAATCATGTGCCAATGAAGGGGATACCAACAAAGGGACTGGATCATTGCTTAAAATTATTAGTTTTCTTAACTTCTAGTTTAGTATAATTTATTTTTATAATAAATATAATTCGTTTTAATATTTACATTTTATAGCTCCCACTTTATATAAGCATTATCAAAACCCAAAAAAAAACACGAACCATAATAAGATTTTTTTTAACAAATATTATTTTGATTCAAATGTGTGTTCCAGATGCAACTTTTAATAGCTTCTAACTCTTGGTCTTTTATGAGTAATTACCATTGAGTAAATGATATATTTCTCACGTTTTTCATTAGACAAAAACAATCTCACTTAATTTTGTTTTCATATTAACCTAAAAACGAAAAAGATAAATGTAATATCACAAAAGAGTTTGTAATTTAAAAAAAAACATAGAATATTTTGGTTAATATGAATGATAACCGAAAATATAAGGATTTTTCTGTATATAAATAAAATATAAAGATTTTCTTGATAAACGGTTATGTTTTTATGTTGGCCCTATTTTTATGCTTTATCCCGATAAATGAATTGTTTACTTGTTTTTGAATTAAACCACATAAAATGAAAATAAAATTAATGATTTTGTGAATTTGTTGATACTTTGAATTGATAAGGGGCACCCACATGCATGTGATGCCTTTTCCTCTTTTGCATGTGATGAGGGATCCCTTTTGTTTTGTAAATTTGTCGATATCTATTTTGTATAAGGTGTATTAAAAGGTAAACGATCACATCGTTTTAAAAACGTTTCTGTCAGCCTATATCATGATCAATACGTAAGAGGTAACTCATATTATTTTCAAAATAAGAAATATAATTTTCTAAATAAAAAAGTATATGTAAATTTGAAGGCATTTTCTGCTAGGGTCGGTGGGGTGGAATAACCACTCATAACGTATCACACACCTATATGTAGGGGTGAACATTTGGACTGGCCGGTTTCAGAGAATTTTGTGGACCGTGGATCAGACCGGATGAGACTTACCGGATCCAGGTCCAGGTCTGGGTTTTCCGGTTCTTGAACCTGTTTGGACTGGTACAACATTGCATACACACGATACAACTTATTAAAACACATTTTTGGGTTTGATACAATTCGTTAAAACGAATATGTTGTTGGGTTTGATAGGTTACAACTCGTTAAAATGAATATTTTTTGGGTTTGATGCGGTACAACTCGTAAAAATGAATATGTTTCCGTTTCTTGTGCCATTTGGACCGGTCAAAGTTCGATTATATTTTATACTATTTGTTTGAAGGATTGTAACTCATTGAATATAACACCAAAAACAATAAAATTATAGTCTAAACTCATCTACAAACTTTAAATTACACGTTGGAAAAACTATATGTCAATTTGACTTAAAACAAATAAGATATGCTTGTATAAAGAACTTCACATATACAAAAGTTTAAATTTCTTGTTGAAAAGCTGAACTATTTTAGCTTTGATACCTTATCTTTGAAGGATTGTAACTCATGGAATATAACACTAAAAACAACAAAATTATAGTATAAAATCATCTGCAAATTTTAAATTAATGTCAATCCGACTTAAAACAAATGAGATATTCTTGTTTAAAGATTTTCACAAAATACAAAAGTTCAAATTTCTTGCTGAAAAGTTGAAATATTTCGACTTTGATATCTCATATTTGAAGGATTGTAACTCATTTAATATAACACCAAAAAAAAAAAAAAGAAATTTATAGTCTAAAATCATCTATAAACTCTAAATTACATGTTGGAAAAAACCGCATGTCAATCCGACTTAAAAGGAATAAGATATGATTGTTTAAAAATTTCACAGAATACAAAAGTTAAACTTTTTGCTGAAAAGCTGAAATAATTCAGCTTTGATATATCATCTTTGAATGATTGTAACTTATTGAATATAATACTAAAAACAACAAAATTATAGTCTAAAATCATCTACAAACTCTAAATTACATGTTGGAAAAACTGCACGTCAATCCAACTTAAAACGAATGAGATATGCATGTTTAAGTGTATATATATATATATATATATATATATATATATATATATATATATATATATATATATTAAAATAAGCCGATCTAAAACCGATATTTACCCAGAACCGTAAAAAAACAGACCGGTTTTTCTCAAATCTCAGAACTGAGGATCGGATCGGTGGTTCAAAAAAACGGTCCCGCCCGGTCTGGTCCACAGGTCCAAATGCTCATCCCTACCTATATGTATCTAGTCATTTATCTCATTTCAGTTATTTTTGTTTCCAATTTTGAAATTTATCCTGGAATAAATTAATATTAAGTTGAGGCGAGCGGTGTATAGTTTACCGAGCTCCACCTCAACTCCAACAAGGAAAACGGAAGACTAGGAGAATAGGTCAAAGAAGGGAACTTGGTAGTAGGTTGCTGAGGAGGAGGCCTCAACTCCGCATGTTGAGTGTTTGCCGAGTCCACATCAGCTCCGCCAAGTTACACCAAGCTCCACCCCGCCTAGACTTATGAAACGAGTTATATATATATATATATATATATATATATATATATATATATATATATATATATATATATATATATATATATATATATATATATCCACCACACATCACCACCACCCTCCACCACCATCCTCATCCTAGTACCAAACCACCACCCACCACCATCACCAGCACCCGCCACCACCGCCCCCACCACCCACCTCAACCACCACCCACCCACCACCACTGCCCATCACTACCACCCACCCACCACCTACCATTATGACCACCACCCGCCACTACCACCAACCACCACACACCACCCCCACCCCCACCGAACCATCACTACCACTCGCCTCCACCACCCGCCACAACCAGCCCCACAACTACCTACCACCATCACCACCGACCACTACCACCATCTGTAACGCTTGTTCCAGGTATCATTTAATTTTCTACGTTTTTAGGGTTTTGTACTAGGACTCGACGAGTTAGGGAGCCCAACTCGATGGGTATAGATCGATTTTGGACGGGGGACTTAGGGTATACTCGATGAGTTGGAAGGCCCCAACTCGAAGAGTACACAATGTACAGGAAAACCCTAGTTTTCAGGGGTTTGTACCAAGTATAAGGAACTTATGGATCATTTGTGGCCTCCCTCATCGTCCTATCTATCCAGAGAGAAACCCTATCCGCGTTTTGGTGCTTTCTTGAGTGTGTGTGAGCTTTGGAGATTTAATCTTGTGCATTTTGAAGGAAACTTGAAGGTTGAAGAGATTGAAGTGAGGAGAGGGCTTTGGATTCGGCATCTACCTGTTGTTATTATCCATTTGGAGGTAAAAAGTTGCTACCGTGATCTCTATTTGCTTAGATCTCATCTTATGGAAGAATATGGTCACTTTTGGTGCAAAAAGGGTGTCATACTCGGATTTGGACTTGTCATGACGATATGGTTCCAGATCTGGACACCTCTAGGTCTTCAATGACATAAAGTTTCTCCATTTACCTAGTCTAGGTCCTTTTCCATGTCCTAAGTATTGTATGAACCATAGATTTAGTGTTTTAGCCATTTGAGGCCATGCATGCACGTAAAATTTGCAACTTTATGTGGTATTTCGGTCTTAAGGGACTGGATCTGTAGTTTAGAGGTTTTGGATTCGACTGGAAGGACTGATGATGTTAAGACAAGGGAAAACTCGACGAGTTTCCTTGGTGACTCGACGAGTTGGAGCGGGTTTCCCATTTTCGGTCTGTAGAGTAAACTCGGCGAGTTGATAAGATAACTCGACAAGTTGGATTGGGTTTTCCCGTTTTTGGTATGACGAGTAACTCGATGAGTTGATGAGACAACTCAGTGAGTTGGTTACGATTTTCCCCAGTTTTCTGGACTTTGAAGGAACTCGACGAGTTCCTAGATGCACTCGATGAGTTGGGGTCAACATTGACTGTTGACATGAACTTTAACCAGGGATGACCAAGTTTGACCATAAGGGTATTTTTGATATTTCAGGATTTTGACAAGCTAGTGACATGATGATTGTAGGCAGTTGAGTTGGAGCTACGCATTGGGACTTATCTGATCTTATTTCATCAATTCAGCATTTTTGAGAGGTAAGTCTCCTCACCATACCAATGGGTCGAAGGCACCAAGGTCGACGCATTTTACGATATGTGGTACACTAGTAGAAGTGCTGTTATGTGGCATGTTAGCTGGTTATGTGCTAGGAGGTATGCTAGTTGTATATGTGGTATGTTTGTATGGAAGACCATAGGAGAGCCAGTGACACTTAGATGTAAGACCATGTGGAGAGCCCCATAGATTTCCTATTAAAAACCAATGGGAGCCCATGGCACTTAGGTGTAAGACCATGTGGAGAGCCCATAACATCCTGGAGTAAGACCCTGAGGGGGGGGGGGGGAGCTCACGACATCCCTATATGTTGTATGGTTTATGTAGCTTTTATAGGTAAAATGGATTATGTGGATGGGGGGGGGGGGGGAGTATGCTCTGGGGAACTCACTAAGCATTAGCTTACAGTTTTTTGATTTGTTTCAGGTACTTCTAAGCCTAAGGGCAAGGGCAAGGCTTGATGACACGACATGCACTCTCCGGTATTTGATTTGATGGGACACTCTGATATTTGAAATAAAAATTATTGATGTTATGAATTTGAAAACAATTGTTCTTTAGATTTGTGGTTTATTGGAAATGATTTGACTATTTAAAAATGAAAAAAATTTCTCTTAAAAATTGGGTCGTTAGAAGTTGGTATCAGATCCTTGGTTTGAGGGATTCGGGCACACTTTCGGGTGTGTCAGGACTCAATCTAAGGAAATGGTAAAAATTGTTCTCAAAAAAATAAAAGTTAAAAACTTCTTAAAATGGGAAAGAGGAAAGTGCAATGCGCGTGATCGGCCGAGCCAAGTAAGTAGTTCCCCAATATGTTAGCCATGTTATACTGATATTTGAGTTATGATAGTCGGATGGATTTTGCAATGTGAATGCTTTTAAAATTGTATACGGTTAGGGTCTTATAGCCTCAGAATGATTGATTTGGCCTTATTTCACGTTCCTTGTTTGGTTGTGGTCCTAGGGTAGAATCTATTATTCGAAAGTCTATTTGATTATGTATAATTTGCATGCATAAACGTAAGCTGTTATGATTAAGTTCTGGTTTGATATGGATAGAGTAAATCTTAGGATAGCCTAGGATTTGAACTATGCAGTAGCCTGTGAGATATTTTTTGTTCTGGGATGAATTAGAGTTATCAGGTAGAGCCTTGGGGAAGGTACAGGAAGGTATGGAAGGTAGTATTGGGCCCTTACTGCTGAAAGTACATGACCTGTACTCGAACCAATGTTAGATCTGAAAGCTCTAAGGAGAACCGGTGTGGGAGGATCCACTTTTTGGACATCCTAATCATTACATTTTATGATATTGCAGTTCAGTATGGTAGTGACACGATTTGGAGCAGGGGGATCAGGATCTGGGTCGGGCGACGGTACCGAGCCCATTGATGAAAGGCTGCGCAAGTTCATTGCAGCCGAGGTTACGAGGGGCATCCTTGACGTTACCCCAGTGATTTTTGGGACTGTCAAGGAAGGAATGATGGAGATTATGGAGGAGAGGCTCAGGGCATTCAGAGACAATATTTTTGCGGGCCAGGTCGGGGCCCGAACTCCCTCGTTCCGAGAATTCAAGGCGCGCGACACCCAGAGTTCTTTGGGGTCAGGGACCCCATAGTTAGCCAACGCTGGGTGGCGGATATAGAGAACGCCCAACGCACCGGTTCTTGCCCTAATGCGCCAAAGGTGGGGTTTGCTTCATGTATGTTGAGGGATCGAGCCCGAGATTGGTGGGGGGAGGTGACTAGCCAGGTGGGAGCATCCGGTATGGCAGAGATGACGTGGGCAAAGTTTGTTAGAAGATTCGATTTGGAGTTTGCACCACCTATCGAGGTGCAACGGCTAGTAAGGGAGGGACCAACAGCAGTAAGTCAGGCTAAAAATCCTAAGACCTCGGATTCTTCCAGCAGGGGCCAGCAGGGTCGTGACCGGTGTGCCAAGTGCGGTAAACCGTACAGTGGGGCTTGTCAGACGGTAGGCTCGGGATGCTACGTATGTGGCCATTCGGGCCATGTGATCAGGGATTTCCCCAAGAAGGGCTTGAATTGTTTTCACTACAACCAGATCGGCCAAAAATGGGCCGATTGTCTGAGGCTGCAGGGAGGGGGAGGAGCAATGGCGGTACCTGCACCCGCCACACTGAGGATCACAGATGGCCGCCCTGCTAAGGCAGATGCTCCAGCGGTGAAGAGCCGCACATTCCAGTTGACTACCGAGAAGGCTCGGGCAGCGCTAGACGTCGTGGCTGGTACGTGCTTTATCTTTCCTGCTCCATATTTATTTAAATTGCTTATGTGTATATTTATGATCTTGAATATGGACCTTTTTGGTCAATGGTAGTTCGGCTCACGTTCTATTTGATTCGGGTGCTACCCGATGTTGAGAGAAAAACTTGAGACACACTTGAACAAACGTTAGTACAAGTATAGTTGCAGAATAGTTAATCTCAAAGGAATTAAAAGCTCAACAATAATAAGTTAACGAGTTAGATAATTAGAGAGTTAGTTGCGGAAATGTAAGGAAATATAAATGACAGCAAGTGATATATCAAGTATACACATAAGTTTATTCATAACATGGAATGCATTCAGACCAAGTTAGCAAGTGAGATCAAGCTTAGTGATAAAGTCACGAATGACTTGCTCCGAAGAGAAATAATATTCAGTTATGTTCTAGAGGATTTTGAGAGTAAGGAGAGATATGAGATGCATAATAGAGAGATGAAATTGATAGTCTTGAAGATTGTTTAGATATGTTTAACAGAGAAAGAATGAGCTCTATATATAGAGACTCAAGAATTACATTGGATCAAATCTCTAAGAGTAGCCATGAAAGGCATACTGAACAATAGAGAGTATTACAGAAAAGTAGATAAAGTTAAACTAAACAAAGAGTAAGAAAGACTGTGGTTGGATGATGAATTCAGATGAGGTTGCTGAGGAAGGATTGACTGCGGATCCTTGAGGGTTGCAGTAGACGAAGTTTAAGAGGTTCACTTCCATGATTCAATAATTTCCCCCTAAGTAACCTCTTTAACTTTTCTTCACTTATCAAGTTTTACGAACTTGATCAGAATCCAGCAAAACTTTCTGATATTTTCCAACCAGGTGATCCTTCTTAAAATCTTGAACTTAACTCCGGCAGTCGTGTGTTTTGATTTTTCTACTATAGTTCGACAGATTTCAAGTTGCTTCCTTGTAAGACGATTCATGGAGGTCATGGGTATGAAGTATTTCATCTCATCGACCTTCCTTTTGAAAATGACTCCAAGTTTAGGGAAGTTTGCTGCACCTAGGGATCTCTCTTGATAACCTTCGGTAGGGATCGGTGCAGGATCAAGTGGTGGTAGATCGAACTTCTTGGCAATTGTAGGGTAGATGTCTGCATCAATCTTTGCAAAGTCGCAGACGGTTTCCTTTGGAAAAATGCTTGCCCTTTCAAGTGCTATCTTCATTTTTGGATAATTTTCGCATATGTTTTGGAACACCTTTGCTATTAAAAAGACTTCTTCTGGATTCATACATGGGAGGTCAGCTTGGGTGCGGACATAGTCCTGATTCCTTCTTGTAAGGGTGTATTGAATGAAGTCAGCTTTCATGAATTTCTGGGGCTTGAAGTTCTTGACTGCAGATGGTCTATTGTTAGAAAAAATTTTCTCTATGGAAGAGGCATGTTTGGCATGGAAACGATTGAGTCTCTCGAATTCCATGGGCAGTCTTCTGTGATCTGGTAGGCTACGGTTAAACTGCTCAAATACCGTGAAGTATTTAGCATTCGGAGAGATTGGAACATCCCAGTAACTATCAGAAGGGGGTTCAGCATATGTAAGGTAGGGTTTGTAGTCATCATCCAGTAGTCTGCAGTGGCGATTAATCCATGAATTGATCAAGGATTCATCCATGCTGGTGTCAAAACCGAATTCTCTCCATACTAGTTCCACAAACTTAGATGCTTTCCAGTCAGCTTTCTTCTGTTTTGTGACGGGAGAGTCATTGGAGCTTGCAGATGACATGTCGGGAACTAGATTCTTAAAGTGAGGAGGAGTCTTAGGTCGTTCAGGAGAAATTTTCTGTTGAGAGGGAGAGGGATATTATTGTGGTGTCTGGTGAGTAGATGGTTGCGGTGAGGGAATTTTTTCAGTTATGATGGAAGGGCTCCTATGATGAGAGACGCTGTTTGAATGATGGTCTTCTTCCTGATGGTCTTCTTCACTTCCCCATCTTGAGGAGTTCAAACCCGGAGCTTCCTCAAGCCATTGTTTGAGACCACCAACCTTGGCACACACCTCCTGAAATTGAGCTTTAAGAACATCAGCCAATTGCTGATTGTCTGGGATGGCGGTGTTGAAGAGAAGCCGATGAATCTCCTTAGTGAGTTGTAGAATTTCAGGACCATGAAAATTGGACGATAAGGATCATTGAAGTCTGTTGATGGTTGAATGAAGGACTGAGATAGTAGACTCATAGGCAGTGTGAGTCTCAACTATCAGCTTCTGTGAAAGAGTGGACTGGTCTGCAATGGCTGTTTGCAAATTTTCCTTGATTGCGGATACCTTAGAGATGAGGCGCTCCGCAGCAGCCATGAATTGCTTGTGATTAGCCTGTCGAGTGTTGTCGAGGGACCGAATCCCATTTCCACTTTGAGAGAAATTCTCTCAGCAACTAAAAGTTCCCGAGTTTCCAATCTTTCAATCCTTTCGATTAAGGACTGCGGTCCTGGATGGTCTTCAGATTGCGGTTGAGTGGACTTGACCGCAATAAGAATTTGATCTACTTTGGATTGTAGACTCAAAAATTCTTTTCTAGACACATCCATCTTCTTCTTCTTCTTTTTCTCCTGGGGCTTGGAGGTTGAGTGTTGAGAACCACTCGATTCCTCTTCCTCATCAAACATCATCAGAAGGGTTAGGCTGATTTACCTCATTCAGATCAATATCATCAAAACCTAAGGTAGGAGCGGAGCTAACTTCTATTGTAGTGCCTTTGTCTTGAGAATCTCTAACAATTGGAGTTAGAGCTGGAGAGAGTTTAGACATACCTTCACCACCATGAGTAGACTGAGCCTTGCGGATTGTGTCAACCATTTCGTCCATCAAGGTTTGAACTTTCAGAATGGTGGATACGGTATTGGCATTATTGATTGCGTCTGCCTAGTATTTGGCAACAGATTGGATCTCCTGTTGTTTCTGTTGAAGCTGCTTTGTTTGTCAAGCCTTTCTTGCTTGAAATGCCCTACGGAAAGCGACATATTTCTTTGCTTCAGCTTCATTGGTAGGTTGATACTTACTCCATGAGTCGTTGAGATCAATTTCGTCAATTCCTTCAAAACGCATCGAGGTGTCCCTCGGGTTCACGGATCCTTGCACATTTGTGCTCACCGTGCCTAAACCACCTGTAGCAGATGTAAGCAGAGTAGGATTTCCTGAGCTTCCTCAGTCTCCTTGACTTGGGGTCTAGTCTGGCCTCGGCTCAGTTTTGGCAAAGGCTGCAGAATCGCCTTGCGGTTGGGAAGGTGTTTGAAGTGTTTGGGTTACAGACAAAAGGATGGATTTCAACTCCTCAGGGGAAAAGAAGTGTAGACGGGAAGTCCTGGAGACCTTAGTGCAGGAATCAGTTCCATCCTCTTAGGATTGAGCTAGGGGTGAGTCTCCACATTGCGGTGAAATAGACACACTTTCTATGTCTGAGTGGTATTCAATATTGGTATTGAATGGGTGTGCGGCCACCCCAAGGACTACCGGAGCCTTTTGAGAGGATGTGGCATCAGTCCGGTCACGCATTTGGTTTATGGGATTGGTTTTTCTTTTCTTGAGGATCGATATGGGTCGACCGTCCTCAATAGAATCACTCATAGAGGGAGAGTGAGATCGATGTTTGTTTGGTTCGTCATCTGTGGGCACAGTTTGGATAATTTTTCTTTTCTTTGAAGGGTCAGCTTGCTTGGGAGCATCCTTTTTCTTAGGAGTTCCATGTTTCTTGGTGTGGCGGGGGCCTTGATGAGCTGAGGCTAACTGCTTGCGTCTTTGTGGTAAAGACAAATTTGATAGAGTGGTGGAGGATGGGATTGCGGTACTACCAAGGACAGTGAGTGTGGATGTGGTTTGTAGAGGTGGGGTAGAAAGGTATGGGGCAATACCTTCCGTAGCCTCTATATGGTCTGAGACATCAGCAGTTTTAAGACCAAGAATAGAGAGAATGTAAACTGGTAGCCATCTGATAGGTCAAAAAGCAGATTGATCAGTAGAGGGATTGTACCTTTTGAGGTCTTTAGTGATGAAGAGATTGATGTCGTTGCCCATGCTAAGTCCTGCATCCGTATGAAGGTCTAAGATGCATAGAGACCATAACCTGGAAAGTGTGAGTTCAATAGGGTTCTCTCTTGGACTTTCTTTGGGAATGTACTGCAGGAAGTCATCCTACAAGATCTTACCATAGTTAACATCATGGCCAGTGAAAATGCTCCACACCAACTCTAGGAGCTTGAGACCCACACCAAACAAATTGCCATACCGCAGGCAGCTGATTTTTCTTGAATTTGCCTATGCCTTTGATCTTCTTTTGGTAACCCATTTGGTAGAGTGCAGAAAGGATGTCTGCTATACTTGGAGTGAAAACCTTGATTGAAGGATGAACTAGCAGGTTGATGGCAGTGAGGAACTTTTCCTTAGTCAGAATTACCAAAGAATCGTTTACAAGATTCAGATGCACCTCTTGAGGATTTTCGAGGGGTCGATACGCTGAGAAGGCACATTTGAAAAGAGTTGAAAGAGGAACCACATATGTGAATGAATCAAAGGGACCAAACAATGGGTGATTGGACAGAAACTTGATCATCAACTTGATCATCAACTTGATCATCAACTTGATCAGAGCGTTGTAGGAGGAATGCTCTTCGAACACAACCCTAAAATTACTTGTAGCAATCGTTGGCAATGGGTCTGAACCAGTAGGGGTTTGCTGATCTAGATGCCTTGGAGTTTTTCTTGGAGATGCCTGATTTCACCTTTTTTGGAGTTGAAGAAGCTTTTCAAGAAAAACAGAGTGCAAGAAAAAGTTCGAAGTTCAGAAAGCGTAAACCTTTCTTTGGGAAGAAGAAGGGGGGTTTTATAGTGGCTAAATTGGAGCAGTAAAAGATTTTACCCTAAGTGAAATTAGGTAAAACGTTTATGTGTTTTCTTGGATTAGGAGAGAAAATCTCAGCCACAGATTAAGAAAAAGGTTTAATCTATTTTTTGAGATTTACCAAAAGGGGTTAGCATTTAATGAAATGTCAGACTTCAACACTACGTCTAAAGAACGTGTGGTGAGGGTGGGATTAATCCGTTGTGTAAAGGGGAAGTTGTAACAGATTGGACGTTTTGGGGTAATAGGAATAGTTTTAAAAGGATTTGATTTTGGGAAATCATTATTTTTGTCATCATACCAAAAATAGGTCTGACATAAGGTTTTTTCAAAAAGAATGGGACAGTTACGCAAATAATGTTTTTTTTAATGTTTTGCCTATTTAATGAAGGATCATTAAATAGCACACCATGATTGAAAAGTTAATGAAACAGTTTGAAAATCAATCAAAGTGAATGCGGATTGAAACTTCATTGCGGTTGGATCATTTGCCATTGGATGGATAACTGCGGTAGAAGAACTGAGGAGAATACTTGAACAAAGATTAGTAATAACAAACAATAAGGACCATTGAAGGATAAATATGATATATGGTTGCGGTACATAGAATATATCAAAACCAGCTATCACAGATAACTTCAGTTAGGACCGCAACAGAGACCAATGATGGTCTGCGGTACTTATTTATTCAAAAAGAATTGTGGGTCCGGATTCATCATTCATAACATTTGTAAGAAAATGTTGAGTTTTGTAGAGTCAAGTGCCTTTGTGAATACATCAGCAGTCTCTTCATGAGTATGGAAAAAAATTAGTTCAATGTTACCTTTCAAGATATGGTCTTTGATGAAGTGATACTGTAGTTCAATATGATTGGTCTTGGAGTGCTGAATTGGATTGTGAGAAATCACTATAGCTCTTTTAGAGTCACAATAGATTGGTATCCGCAGCATTCTGTATCCGTAGTCCAATAGTTGTGTTTTCATCCATAAGACTTGTGAACAACAGCTGACTGCGACCACATATTCAGCTTCTACGGTAGACAATGATACATAATTTTATTTTCTTGATGACCAGCTGACGAGTCTTCCACCCAGAAATTGACATCCACTGGAGGTGCTTTTACGATCTAGTTTGCATCCGGCATGATCCGCATCAGTGAATTCTTGTAGGCTGAAGTCGTTCCCTACGGGGTACCATAATCCAAGAGTCTTGCTACCCTTTAAGCACCGTAGAATCTGCTTGGCTGCGGTCATGTGTGACATTTTCGGGTCAGCCTGGTACCTTGCGCATACATCTGTTGCAAAGACGATATCTGGTCGGCTTGCGGCGAGGTACATCAATGAGCCAATAATACCTCTATAAGTCTTATGATCAACTGATTCGCCAGAGGGATCAGTAGATATCTTATATCCGAAGGCCATGGGGACATTAGCCGAAGAACAATTATCCATTGAATATTTCTTTAACAGTTTAGAGGTGTATTTATCCTGATGAATGAATATCCCTTGAGGGACTTGTTTCACTTGAAGTACTAGAAAGAAGTTAATCTCTCTATTCATGCTCATTTGGAACTTGTTGGTCATGAGCTTAGCGAATTCATTCACCATCTTTTGATCAGTTGACCCGAATATGATATCATCCACATATATTGGTACAAGCATAAGATGATCACCATTTGCTTTTCTAAATAACATAGGATTAATCACTTCTCTTTTGTATCCGGACGAGACAAGAAATTCATAAAGAGTATCATACCACGCTCTTGGGGCTTGTTTTAGACTGTAGACTGCTTTTTCAAGCTTGTAGCAGTGGTCTGGGAAATCAAGACTTTCGAAACCCGGAGGTTGCTGAAGATAAACCTCCTCTTTTACTTCACCGTTGAGAAAAGCACTTTTCACATCCATTTGATGGACCTTGATGTTCTTGTGCGCTGTGTATGCTAAGAAGATCAGGATGGATTCCATTCGTGCTACAGGAGCATACATTTCATCATAGTCAATACCTTCAAGTTAACTATATCCCTTGGCAACTAGTCTTGCCTTGTTTCTGACGACCACACCAGATTCATCCAACTTATTCTCGTACACCCATCTAGTACCAACAATGGTGTGGCCTTGCAGCTTCGGAATGAGCTGCCATACTTTGTTTCTTTTGAATTCTTCTAGCTCTTCTTGCATTTCGGATATCCAGTCTAGTTCTAGTAATGCTTCGTTGATCGTTCGGGGCTCGACCGAGGACAAAAACGCTACGTAGTGACAGTGATCGGATAAGTCCTTGGATGATCGAGTCTGGATTCCTGTGGATGGGTTGCCCATGATTTGACCTGGTGGGTGGTCCTTCATCCACACATGTAGACGGGGTTGCAGATGATCAGCAGCTGCGGTGGAGGGAATATATTCAATATCGGAAGACTCTTCGGTTGGAGACGACAGTTCCCCCTGGACTTGAGAACGTCCTGTTGAATTGTCTTGAACCGGGAAGGAGGGATCAGAGTTTTCTTGGGCAGATGGTGAAGGTTCCCCCTGGATTGCGGATGGGAGTGTGATAAACCTTGAATCTGTTCTTGTGTCAATGTTTTCTATGTTTTCATCATCCGAGTTCGAAGAAACGTTTGATGGTTGAAAATCTTTGCAGATAATGGTTGGAGCTGCATCTTCTAGTACTGGAACCTCGATGGTTGTTGTATGGTCCGCAACTGATTTTTCCCCCTCAACCGGTGAGGTGGAAGTATTTAGTGATATCTCATCGGACAGTGTAGGACCAGATATGTCAGCATGTTGTTGCTGAGCTTCCAGGGACACAAGAACTTCGGATAACTTGGCTGTATCTACCGGGTCGAAGAGATCGTCATAGTTTACTTCAATTAGATTTAACGGACCCGAAGAGGCAAGAATATCACTTTCTAGAATTGCTGTGGTTTCGATTAATGGACTGGTGTTGCGGATGTGATAGTCATCAAATTTCACATCGAAGCTTTCAATTATCAGCCTTGTGCGTCTTATGAGAACTCGATAAGCAACCTTGTTAGTGGAGTAGCCAAGGAAGATGCCTTCATCAGACTTTGGTGCGAATTTGTTGAGGTGGTCTCTGTTGTTGATTACGAAACATCTACACCCAAATATATGAAAGAATCATACATTTGGCTTGCGGTTGTTAATACCCTCATACGGTGTTTTGTTGAGACGTTTGCACACAACGCTTCGGTTTTGTACAAAACAGGCTGTGGCCACTGCTTCGGCCCAAAAGTAGAGAGGAAGGTGGGCGAAGTTGAGCAAAGATCTAGCAGCTTTTACTAAAGTGCAGTTCCTTCGCTCTACTACCCCATTTTGTTGCGATGTGTAGGGAGCTTAGAAGTTGTGAGTAATGCCTTTGGAAACCAAGAAACTATTTAGGAGATGGTTAGTAAACTCGGTTCCATTATCACTGCGAATACGTCGTACTGGTAACTTGATCTGAAGTTCAATTTCCTTGATGAAATTGATCAACACCTGCGGTATTTCTGACTTGAGTCGAAGAAAGAAGACCCATGTGAAACGTATGAAGTCATCCACTATAACCAGTATGTATTTCTTATGATGAAGACTGGCTACGATAGATGGACCGTAGAGATCAATGTGTAAGAGTTCCAAAGGTTCAGAAATTAAGGAGTCAATCACCGTGGGGTGACTTGCCTTGAATTGCTTTCCACATTCACATGCAGGACAGAGAGTATCATTGCTGAACTTGAGGATTGGAAGATCTCTGACTAGTTCGCCTGTGACCAAATTGTTGATGTATCTGAAGCTGAGGTGAGCTACCTTGCGGTGCCATAGCCAGCTGACTTCGGATACTGCTTTGGATAGGAATCATAACTGCAGTTTGCCTATGATCAGAGATACATCCAGAGGATACATAGTACCTTCAGATCTGGACTTGATCAGACAAGTGCTCCTATCGCTTGTCATTACATAGTAAAATTGGTCATCAAATTCAACACGATGGCCTGAATTACAAAGTTGGTCAACACTGATGAGATTGTGTTTAAGGCTTTCTACGAAAGCAACCTTTGGAATAGAGAAGTTTCCCGTAGTAAGAACACCATAACCTCTGATTATCCCATTCGCATTGTTCCTGAATGTGACGTTTCCACCATTGCAAATTGGCCTGAAATCTCGAAGGTATTCTAACCTTCCTGTCATGTGCAAGGAGCAGGCACTGTCGATTAACCATTCTTCTTCTTGTTCCTCCTTGCACAAGGCCTGAGAATTACACGGTTAGTTTAGGCATCCAAACTAGTTTGGAGCCTAGGACAAAGGATGAGTTTCTAATTGATGCATTAATCGAGGTTGCGGGGACTGGTTTCTCGTTAACTTTTAATCCTAGTCCTAGTTGTTTGTGAGTTTTTGGAGCGTTGCATTTTTTTTTGAGAAGGTACGAGGTTTCTGAAAAGGATCATATTTGAGATGAGATAAACCTTTTTGACAACTACATTGACATTGACAAGCTGAAATTTTGTCTTTTGTTTGGACACTTTGTTTGGTTAGCGGTCGGAATGATGAGGTAGGCTTGTGACTGGTTCGAGGTTGGTAAAATCTGACATTGGTGTTGTTGGAATTTGAAAGAGTTTGTTTCAAAAAAGATTTAGCACGTGTAGATTCTTTGGACCTTTTTCTAGGATTTGGTAAAATGCCCTTCCACTTGTTGAAATTTTGATGTGATTTTAAAAGTGTTGGAATGGGTAAGATACCCTTCCATTTTGGATCATCTGAGGAATAGATTTGAAAATCATGGCTTCGAAAAGACCTTTCTTTCTTTTGGATTGTGTCAGATGAATTAGGAATGGATGTTGAAACTGTACATTCCTTTTTGCATGTTTTCTTGATGGGAGAATTTTTGAAAAATAGTGAGCAAAAACAAACTTTTCTGGACTCTTAGATTTTGGAAATCTGATATGTCTTTTATTTTTAGAAAAGGTTTGTCGATTTGTGCCTCGGGATCAAATTTCCTTGTTGAAAGCCTTTTTTGCTAATGTTTTTGGAGAACCGCAGTCATTGGTGTTTAACTGCGGTTTCCTGGAAACCTTTGAAATTTTTTGACAACGAGGTCTTGACTCATCCGAACTTGAAGATTCAGGGTTTTGAGAGCATTGACCTACTTCAAAGTTCTTTATTGGTAGTTCATGGTGAATTGGTTGAGGAGTCACAGAGCCTTTTATTGTGGACTATGGTAAGGAGGAATTAGCTACCGCAGCATAAGTCTAAGTTGTGACTTTAGTGGGACTTTTCTGAGGGTCATGACTGCAGTGAGAGGCACTGCGGTCTGAGGACAAAGATGGAAAGTCCTGTGAGACTTCAGGACTTTCTATGACGATTTCTTCATCAACAACAGATGAGGTATGAGAATTTGAATTGATCGTTTCACAAATAGGAGTTTGATCACTTGTGTTACCCGAAACCTGAGGCATAATTTCCTCAATGGCACAATTATTACTTAGATTATGATGTCTACCAAAGTGGGTTCTGATATCTTCGGGAAAAGTCTTGTCATTGACTGGGAAATGAAATTCACGGTTTGGAGGGACATATGGTCGATCTTTGTTAAATCGGGGTGAGGAATCCTTTGCAGTAGGATATCCATTGGAACAACCCCAATTGTATGTATTGTCCACAATTCCATTATTAACCAAATTTTCATTAGCTTCACTGTAACGCCCGCAAATCCGGGCTAGTCAATTTAGAGGAAATAGGGGTCGAAAACGACTTTTCGACAAAAGATTATTTAGAATAAATAATCTTAACCAAGTTGTGGAATATGTCTCAAGGTTTCCGTACACATAAAGAACGCCGAAATCCGAGTTATAACGAAGAAGTTATGGCCCGTCGAAGTTTTACGGCAAAACTGGCACGGCACCGGGAAGCGTAAATAGTGAATTTACGATAGAGCGAGATTTAGCCTTAGCAATCTAAACAAGATTTGTAGAATATGTTAAACTAAGAACATCGATAAAACGAACGCCCAAATCTGACTTCATATGAAGAAGTTATGATTTTTTGAAGTTTCGGACTAGCAGTGTACAGCCCGAAATTTGATTATTAGATCGAGCGGTTTTTAGCTGACACGACCTAAACGAGAATCGAAGGTCTCGTTAAAAGTAGCATAACGAGAAAAAGATGGGCGAAAATGGATGTCGGATGAAGAAGTTATGAGGATTTAACGGACCAATCCTGTCCCGGCCCGTTAATAATATAAAATTTAAAATCGAGCCAAAATTAGCCGACAGAGTCTAAACGAAAGTTGTAGAGTACGTTCCCACCTTCGTGTGGATATATAGAACGTCGAAAACGGAGCTCGTACGCGAAAGTTACGAATTTTTAAAGTTTGTACTCGATTTTGCGAGATCTGATATGAATTCGCTGACGTGGCGCTTTCCCAGCCGTCCGATGATGATCGCTGAAGTCGCCTCGGATCTTGACACGTCGCCCTTCGCATACGCTCCGCGTCCGAGGTCAGTACGCCCCGCGTACCCTCGCCTTATCTCTTCCGATGTTGCGAGCCAGCTGGTGCGAAGCTGGCACCCTTATCCGAGACTACGCCCAGCGTAGCTGCTGGACGTGCTGCATAGTCCGAGGCTGCTGGGGCTATAAATAGCATGCGAGCCATTCCGAGTTTTTCACTCCAAATTGTGACATCCCCAAAAATCTCGGCCAGAAAAGACCGATTTCATTTATGCTTTTTAAAACATTTTCAGAGTAAATTTGTTTGATTTTAAAAGAGATGCGGAATTTGTTCCCAAAAACAAAACATGATAAAATAAATATTTATCAAAACATTTCATATAGAAATATGATTTCATTTCATAAATCAAAAGTCGGGATGTCATGTTCCAATACAGATCATAAAGCATAAACGATAACATTACAAGTCGTTCAACAAATATATACATATACAGACTTGTAAACAAAAACAACTTGATGATTCGCCCATCTTAAGCTCTTGCGCCACTTCCTGTAATACAAATAAACTGAGTGGGTCAGGCTTGGGAGCCTGGTGAGCATATAGGGTTTTCAACCCACAATAATTATATTTAATTTCAACAATCCACAATAAACCCGATTACCCATTCTCGTTATCCTCACTTTTACGTCCCTAAAATAACTTCTATTATAAGGAACCTAATTCAGGATTTTCATCGGGACGGACGTTACTGCAGAGGGGCTTCCTCAACAATAAGTGTCCTAAAGGCAACCATGTGGGGGATAGAGTACACCGGTGAACACGTCGTTCACAACACCTACAGGTAATGAGCCTGCTAGTGTTCCACAGGACAGTCTAGAATAGTCCGTGGTCGCCATCCATACTCTGCTGAATGACTAGAATAACACCAATAACACCGAGGCCTCTCATATGTTTATTTCACACCAATTACCTACCCCTGTTCTACCCAACATATTAGCAGATAAAAAAATATACATTTTTATACATTGTTTATAAAACCTGTATAGCATGCTTTAATCAATACATATTCCACATAACAGATGAGGCATACACACATAACACGTATTTCATAGAGAATATATCAGATCTATGAGATAGAAGAGAGTGAATATACATTCACACATATAACCACAAAATATTTACACGTTGCACGTATTTTATATTAAATACTTCATAATATTGCGTTGGAAAGAAAATAACTACACATTCACATCCCGTATTCTTAAATACGTTTAAAAATTACTTGTATAATATCACGTATTGAAAAGGGACTATACACTCACTTGATCAGAAGATGATCCGACAGCACTACGGCTTATAGAAGTAGTATACTTCGATAGATCTGGAAGATCTTCACCAAAACCGAACTCCTCGCGGGCAGAGCTTCGGCTTGGGAATAACGCTCCTCGGGATCCTCGGGGCTTCGGATCTTGCTTCGGGGCTCGGGAATGATACCGGGGCTTCGGGATATGATTGGCACGCAAATCGAGGCAAAACTTAGAGAGAGGGAAGAGTTTGAACAAGAGAAAATGGCTGATTTCGAGTTCTATTTATAGGCTGAGGGTCTGGGATTACGCGGGGCGTAATCTCAAATTACGCAGGGCGTACTCAGTACGCGGGGTGTACTCGGTTACGCGGGGCGTACTTTGACGTCACTGCGTGCGTCGACTGGTGGCACTCGAGTATTGGTCAGACAAGTTGCATCCGACTGAGTACGCGGGGCGTACTCAATTACGCGGGGCGTAATTCACTCGTCGAACTTCTAAATTGCATACCTTTTGCATACGAGCTCCGTTTTCGACGTTCTTTATATCCACGTGAAGGTCAGACCATACTCTACAACTTTCATTTAGACTCCGTCGGCTAATTTTGACTTTTATTTTTATTATTTATTTTTAGAAGGCCGGGACAGAAAAACTTCGTTATAAATTCATAACTTCTTCGTTTGACGTCCGTTCTCGCCTAACTTTTCATCGTTTTGCTACTAACAACGAGATCTTCGATTCTCATTTAGATTGTTTCAGCTAAAAAACCGCTCGATCTCAAATCGAGTATTCGGGCTGCATACCGCTAAGTCGAAACTTAGAAAAATCATAACTTCCTCATACGAAGTCAGATTTGGGCGTTCCTTTTATGCACGCTCTCGGTTTAACGAAATCTACGACTTTCGTTTAGATCGCTAAGGCTAAATATCGCTCTATCTTAAATTCATATTTTACGTCACTCGACGTCGTGCCGGTTCTGTCGCGAAACTTCGACAGGTCATAACTTCTTCGTTATAACTCGGATTTTGGCATTCCTTATATCTCCGGAATCCTTGTTTCAACCACTACAACTTTATGCAAAGATATCGGGCTTATCTCACACTTTAATTTTGACGCTTATTTTATTCTTAATTCATTAAATTATAATAATTAAGAAAATAAACACATAAATCACATAATTCACATAATTCACAAATAATACATTTTTATTATTTCAAATTGGGGTTACAAAGGTTAACCTAGACTATTACATTGCTAAAAATGGCAATCCCAGAAACACGGGCGTTACACAAATCCACTTCTTTCTCTCACTAGTTTCTCTCTCTAGCTCATCTAAACCCCCCTAAGCCCTAGTTAAGCCCCTTAGCCCCCGAGGGAAGCCCCGAGGCTCTCGGAGTCCCGAGAAAAAGGAGTTTTTTGGTTTCGAAACGCTGCTCCAATTAAGTCCCGGTTTTCGATAAAATTCACTGTTTTATCGAAGGAATATCGTTTTGAGAGTATCAAAGCGCTGTCCGAGTGCTGAGTCACCACCTAATCAAGTGAGTGCATAGTTACTTTCAACTTACACATAGATATGAAGTATTTTACGTGCTGTGTGTGTATATTATCTGTATACTTGCTATCTATGTTGGATGAACGTTTTATACATGTTTTCAATGATTTAAACTGTATATGTATTTTATATCTACAAAATGTGCTGGGTAAAACACGGGTAGATGTAATAGTTGCTGTGTGACAAAATAAAATAACGAGAGGTCTTGTTATAGCTGTTCTTGATGATCTAGTCATCTAGCGGAGTATAGATGACGACCACAGACTATTCTAGACAGTCCAGTGGAACACTAGCAGGCTCGCAACCTGTAGGTGTTTATTCGAACTGTGTGTTTATTCAAACTGTGTGTTTATTCGAACTGTGTGTTTATTCGAACTGTGTGCTCACCAGGTACACTCCATCCCAATGATAGTCCTTTGACTAGGTCCCTTGTGTTAGATGTTTTAGGGATGTAATGTGAGGATAACGGGAATGGGTAATTGGGTTGATTGTTTGATGTTTAAAAATAATAATTATATTATTGTGGGTTGAAAACCCTATGTGCTCACCAGGTTTCCCAACCTGACCCACTCAGTTTATTTATATCACAGGTGTTCATATGAAGTGACATTACACTGAGAGATTTAAAGAGATGTAGATCACTAGTGTAAATAATTGTAAGTTCTGTTTATGCTTATGTTTCTGTATTAACGATGACATCCCAAATGTTTTAAAATGAAATAAATACGTTTTTCGAAAATGTTTTAATAACGTATTTACCATGTTTTTCTGGGAACAAATTCCGCAACATTTTTATAAAATGAAGTACTCTAATTTTTATAAAGCATAAGCAAAATCGGTCTTTTCTGGCCGTGATTTTGGGGATGTCACATTCACTTTCATTGAACAGTTTTTCTATTAATAGATTTAGACATACAATCTCACTCTGAGCTAAATCTCTTTGGTTCAAAGCTATTTCTAGTTGTGTTTCACTCAACATTCTTGCATATTTTTCTAACTCTAAATCCTTTTCTAACATGGCCATTTTGAGTCTTTTGTTGTCCAATCGTCCTCTTTCATGAAACATCTCTTGGGACGCTATGTTCTTCTCATCTAAGGCTTTGTTGTAGTCTGTAAGGACGACAACACATGTGTCATTAAGATTGTCTATGAAGGGTTGACAGTCATGCATGTTATAGTTTAGAGTTTGAATCATGATTTTTACCTGTTCGACGATACTTAGAGTTCCATCTTTTTCCATGTAGAAGTAGTTCTTTTCCAGCTTTGTAGACCCATCATCATCAATAGTTGCTATCATGCATATTTTTCCTTTTCCTTTGATATTGCTGATGGTTTCTTCTTCATATCCGGATGACCAAACTTGATGGTCTCTTTTGACATGGGCCACGTATGCCCTAGCCTTTCCTTTTCCTCCAATTATTGAGCCATTCTAAGGTAGAACGACTTGTCTTTCACCACATTAGCTTTGTAATCTTTTGCAAAATGATTCTCTTTGTTGCACTTGTGACATATTACAACATCACTTTTGTCTTCTAAAGGAGAACCAGAGTCAGTAGTTTGAATGGACTGCGGTGCCTCCATCGGTTGAGTATTTTAAGATTGCAGTGGTGGATGAGAACTTTTGGGAAAGCGAGAGTGATTATTTTTTGGGTTGAATTTATGGTTGAATGGAGGTTTGTTGAACTGTTGATTTTTACGAAAAGAAGGTGGTATTCGGTCGAACTGTTGGCTAACAAGAGCAATAGCCTTCTGAAATTCTTCTTCATCATCATACTCTGAGTCGGCTTCGTATGACTGCAGTGGAGTGTCATATGAGGGAGAGTAGGATTGATTATGTGGAGCTTGTGCTATAAGAGCGAGTGGTCCTCCGAAGTTAGCATAGTCTTTGAGTATGGTGGATTCTTGTGCTTGCAGTTCCCCGTAGAGCTTGTAAAGAGACAGGGAGTGAATCTTTCTATCTCCTTGAACTATCATCTTAGCAGTAGTCCAATGTCTTCCCAAACCATTGAGAAATTGAAGGTTTGTTTCATGGTTAATGCGGACGGTGCCAACATTCGATAACTTAGTGACTATCAGATTGAACCTTTTAAAGGAGTCTTCTAAACTTTCGCCAGTATAAGCTTTAAAGTTGTTGAATTCATTGAGTGCAGTTGTGAGCTTCTTATCTTGAGCTTGTTCGGAGCCTTCGTACAAATTCTTGAGAACATCCCAGATCTCTTTTGCTGATTTACAGTTTATGATAATGTCAAAGTTGTCAGGAGCAACTCCATAAGAGATTTCATAAAAAGCAACAACATCATTTTCCATTTTATCGAGATCATCTTTGGTGGGACGACTCATGACTGGTTGTCCTCCTCCTAGTCTGGCTGTGGCGACATCAGTTTGAATAGGTGTAAGAACAGGGACATGTGGTCCTTCTTCTACGGACCGCCATACATCTCTACCAAATCTCCTTAAGTACCTTTCCATTCTCTGAGACCAGTGATGGAATTCATTTGCCACCAATATTGGAGCTCGGTTTAAACCACCAACACTGTTGGAAACATTCAGAGATAGTGCTTGTGCCTTTTTCCTTGTTTTTTTTGTTTTTTTAAGAAATGAGCTTCAGTGGTATAGAAGGACCTTTGAAAATCAGAGGTTTTTTTTTTCAAAAAGCAACCACTCTGGCTCTGATACCAATTGTTGAGAGAAAAACTTGAGACACACTTGAACAAACGTTAGTACAAGTATAGTTGCGGAATAGTTAATCTCAAAGGATCTAAAAGCTCAACAATAATAAGTTAACGAGTTAGATAATTAGAGAGTTAGTTGCGGAAAAGTAAGGAAATATAAATGACAGTAGGTGATATATCAAGTATACGCATAAGTTGATTCATAACATGGAATGCATTCAAACCAAGTTAGTGAGTGAGATCAAGCTTAGTGATAAAGTCATGAATGACTTACTCCGAAGAGAAATAATATTTAGTTATGTTCTAGAGGATTTTGAGAGTAAGGAGAGATATGAGATGCGTAATAGAGAGATGAAATTGATAGTCTTGAAGATTGTTCAGATATGTTCAACAGAGAAAGAATGAGCTCTATATATAGAGACTCAAGAATTACATTGGATCAAATCTCTAAGAGTAGCCATGCAAGGCATACTGGACAATAGAGAGTATTACAGAAAAGTAGATAAAGTTAAACTAAACAAAGAGTAAGAAAGACTACAGTTGGATGATGACTTCGGATGAGGTTGCTGAGGAAGGCTTGACTGCGGATCCTTGAGGTTTGCGGTAGACGAAGTTTAATAGCGTCACTTCCATGATTCAACATCCGATCGTTTGTATCTCTTGCACTTAGCAAGAAATTCCATGATGTGTCGGAGATTTTGGATTCCCAGCTTGAGGTTGAGATTGCGGATGAACGCACTGTGCGTGCTGCGAGGCTATATCGGGATTGTGTCCTGAATGTACTTGGAGAGAGGTTTCATGTTGATCTAGTCCTGATACCGTTTCGGGGACTGAAGGTGATCGTTGGGATGGACCGGTTGTTCGGGATTTCTGACATACATCTTGGATACGAGGGTTGAGACCCCGACGGATTTGGGCAACTTACCGGTTGTACAGGAGTTCCGGGATGTCTTTCCCGAGGAGTAACCTGGAGTGCTCCGGAAAGGCAGGTGGAGTTTCGAATTGATATAGTGTCAGGTGCCGCTCCAATAGCCAAGGCGCCGTACCGGCTAGCTCTACCCGAGATGCAGGAGCTATCTATGCAGCTTCAAGAGCTGCTAGACCGAGGGTTTATCCGTCCGAGCAGTTCCCCGTGGGGAGCACTGATCTTGTTCGTGAAAAAGAAGGACGGGTCACACAAGATGTGTATTGATCAGTGTTGCAAATATCGGCCTAGGCGGCCGATTAATCGGCGCCTAGGCGCTTGGCGGTCCTCCACTGCCGACGTTTATAGCTAATCGGACCCTATTATCGGACGTGGTCAAAATCGGTCAAAGACGGAGATTATCGGGTCTAGGCGGGTCTAGGCGGGCCTAGGCGCCCTAATCGGTAAAAAAAAAACCTTTAAGGGAAAAAGTTTCAAATTGTTAGATTTACTGTTAGGGTTCTTCTCACTCCATCACATTCATTTCTTTTCTTTTTTGAAATTCTCTCTATAGTCTGAAGGAACGAAAGAAAGCATGAACCGATGCTTCTAAAACGATGCCATATTCTTCTTCAATACCATTTGTCCCTCCTCCGACTCTGTTTCTTTCTTCCATTCACGTCATCGCAGTCCTTCAGTCGTCATCCTCAAAGCTAAACCAGTCTTCGCCTTCTGAAGCTTCAACAACGGTCGCCGCCTCTTGTGTGTTATATAGCAATAATCAGGATCAAATCATCGATCATGGAATTCCCACATATCCACAGCCTCTTACTATTGAATTCCCTTAACATTCACAAAGTTCCAAATGCAGTAGACAACAGGTTGCAGGTCCATATCTCTTCCCAATGCTATTGGAACCCATTGTTCATAACACTTTTTTCTCCCCATTTTATGCAGACTTGGATCCAAATGCAATTGTTGGTTATTTAAATTTGATGTATTAGGGATCAAAAGGGTTTTTTTAATCATAGTATCATGTTATAATGGTATATTTATTAATTTTTAGTAACTTTTTAATAGATACAATGTTATATTCTTAGGATTAAGGTTTTATTTATTAATTTTTTAATAATTAATGGTCCCCGATTAATCCCCGCCTAGCCGATTAATCCCTTGACTCCAGTCCACCGCCGAGCTACCGTCGAGCGATTTCTGCAACCTTGGTATTGATTATCGAGATCTGAACAAACTAACAGTGAAAAACTGTTATCCGCTACCGAAGATCGATGATTTGTTCAATCAGCTGCAGGGTGCATCTTGATTTTCCAAGATTGATCTCCGGTCGGGGTACCATCAGATAAGGATTCGAGATGAGGATATACCGAAGACAACTTTCAGGACTCGGTGTGGGCACTATGAGTTTGTGGTGATGCCATTCGAGCTCACCAATGCTCTAACGACGTTCATGGATCTCATGAACAAGGCGTGTAGACCGATGCTGGATCGGTCGTTGATCGTGTTTAGTGATGATATCCTGGTCTATTCTAAGTCCAAGGAGCAGCATGAGCAGCATCTGAGGGAGGTATTTGAGATACTGAGTACGTAAAGGCTTTATGCCAAGTTCTCAAAGTGTGATTTGTGGCTGCGAGAGGTGCAATTTTTGGGGCACATCATCAACCAGGAGGGTATTTCAGTGGATCCAGCCAAGGTTGAGGCAATGATAAGGTGGGAAGTACCGAAGAACACATCTGAGATCCGTAAATTCTTGGGTTTAGTGGGCTATTATTGGAGATTCATCTAGGATTTCTCCAAGATTGCCATGGCTTTGACCCGCTTGACCAAGAAGAATGTGACATTTTGATCAGGCCCGGATCAGTAGTTGGCTTTCGATACCTTGAGACAGAAGTTATGTGAGGCCCCGATTCTAGTGCTACCGGAGGGGATGGATGATTTGGTAGTGTACTATGATGCATCGATCTCCGGATTAGGCGTTGTGCTGATGCAGAGAAGGCATGTTATCGCATACGCTTGGAGGCAGTTGAAGCCTCATGAGGCGAACTACCCCACTCACGACCTGGAAGTAGGGGCAATGTTGTTTTCCCTCAATATTTGGAGGCACTACTTGTATGGAGTGCGGTGCACTATTTATACGGATCACAAGAGTTTGAAGTATTTGATGGATCATTAGAACCTCAACGTGCGATAGAGGAGGTGGTTGGTGTTGGATTAGTGTCTAAGTCCATAACTATATTTAGTATGTACTTAACCCGAGAGTAGCATGGTCCATTTTGGTTGCATGACACCGGAAGAATCTGAAGGATGCATAATTGAGAAGAGGTTATTTATGATTTATTAATATATTATAAGTTCTAATATATTAATAAGAAATCATATTATTTAATTAGTATTGATCAAGAATTAGTTTGGAATTAATTTTGTGATCAAAAGTGACTAATTAAATATATAGGGATTGATTATGTAAATCATTCATTCTTATAATGTGGGTTTGTGATCCATAGTTCCTTATGTTGGGCTAAACCCATGTGGTGAACCATGGATGATCCATGCAGGTTTAAACCCATGGAGCATGAGGAATATGGAAATTCATGCACATTAGGGCTTGCATGGTGTAACCCTAATCAAGCCACACTATATAAGAACCCCTCTAACTCATGAAATTGGCACCACTGGAAACACAAGAGGGCAAGACGATTTTATGAGTGCAAGTGACATCTTCTCAAGTTCCTCCATTTGTTGGTGGTGTTGTGTGATTCATTTGAGGTGCAACACTTGGGGCACTAAGTTCTTAAAGGTCCAAGGCTTCCAACTACACTAAAAGGTATCACATCTAACTTGTATTTAATGTTGTTTATGCTTCATTGTATGCTAGTTAGGAAGATGCCTTGGGATATTGAATGTATGCATGTATAATAGAGAAAACATAGATCCAAAGCATCTAGGGTTGCATGTACACCATAAGAGTGTTAGAATGCTCAAAACCCTTCAGTGGTATTAGAGCATAGGGTTGTTTTCCATTATTGTTGATGCTACTTGTTTTCAAAGCTTGAAAAAAATCGATTTTATGCTTTCTGGACACTGGAGTTGCTGAGTCCCCTTAGAAAACTGACCAAATCGCCGAGTCAGTTCATGCACTTGACGAGTTGGTGGTCCAGAATGCAGATTTTTGAGGTTTTTGGCTAGAATTGGACTATGACCATTACCCTAAGCTGTTTTTGAACTTATAAACCTGTTTTTGATGTGGTAATGATCATGCTTATCCAATTTAAAATATAATTTTCAAAGTTTCATGATTTGTATTAGTTTAAAAGGTTAGGCTAATTTCTTGAAACTTGTTTGATATGAATTATCTTAACTTAGGAGTTTAATTGGATCATAGGCAAATTGTTTGATTTTCTTGTTAGAACTTTTGATCTAATTGTTTTGATGAAATTCATAACTTGTCCTCAAGTTATGGAAAGTGAAGAGTCTCCTTTTTAAATGTCATCTTAAGTGGTTTTAAGTCTTCCATAATTTTCTCTCAAGTTATGGTACTTGAAGAGTCTTTTATATAAATGTTTTATGAACTCCATAACTTGTCCTCAAGTTATGGAATGTTAAGAGTCTTTTCATTAAAAACTATATTAAACTCATAAGTTATGGAATGAAAAAGTTTTTGAATAGTTCAAAACTTTCCCTCAAGTTTTGGAATTTGTAAATACAAAGTCATAGTTTGAAACATTTAGTTGCAAACCCTAGAATTTTAAAAGTTTAAAATTCAATCAATATACTATTATAATATTATAGGTTTAAGATTTATATATATGTATAAGAGTAAATTCATTCTTACCGTTAGTAGGGCTCATTCACGAAGCCGGTCTATAAGGGGGGGGGGGGTATAAGGTTACTGCGTATAAAATGGCAGTTTAATGGGTGTCCACTCTCACCCATTGCTTCCTGACTGGTGGAGGGTCGTTAGCCGAACGGGTTTGACAGAACATTTTAATTTTTAATATAAGTATAATGATAATTATAAAGTAACATAACTTTTAGTAAATTCCCAATCTTAGTAACTCTAGGAAAATGTGATTTTGGTGCTAATCCATGAAATTGCACTTTTCACCTTGTTAAGTCGTTAGTGGAGCATGTGTGGTTAACCGACACATTCATTAGGTGGTTGTAAAGTTGAGTGTACCAAGCTAATTTGCATGGTTATTCACACTTTGTTTGTGATCCTCGGCATCCCAGTCACAAACTTGGAGGGCACAATCGAGACATAAACATGCCATTGAAAGTTTCAATGAATCTTAAAGGATATAGGAATTTCAATTCACTTAAAACCTATAATTCGTTTTTGTTTTTCGTGGTGGAAATTGGTAAATCGTCGTTTACCTACCATCAAATATTTTGCAGTTTGGATTACGACATCCCTCTTCCAAATTTTAAAATATTGTGTTGGGTCCTAGCCTTAATATTTCATTTGGGTGTTATATTAAGGACTTAAATCAACTAACTTGAATTTTTCCCATTGTAGATGTCTAGTTCAGACAACTATGGTCTTCCTAAATCTTTTGGAACAATCTTTCCACTTGAAGATGATGTTCCACGATTGGATCTGTAGAAGTAATTCTTTCTTGTAAAGAACCCATTTCGGTACTAAGGGTAGGTCCCGTTGTTCCTCAGTAGGTCAGTGGTAGAGCGGTCGGCTGTTAACCGAGTCATACTTCACTTCCTTCACCTCTTCCAATAATTCTCCCTAACCCACAAGTTCTAGGTCACTCAAATCCCTATTGACAGGAAGGAAAGTATGTATGTGCTCATGTCTTGGAGATGAAGTTACATATTGACAAGCTGGGAGAGTCGGGTGTCGAAGTCTCAAGGAAGTTGGCTGTTGACTGGGTTCTTCAATCACTTCCGAGTCATATAGTGAGTTCATTAAGGACTACTATGTGACATACCACGACCTGACATTTATTGATCTTACCTATTTGCTTGTTGCTGCTAAATCAACAATGATTTGGCACACTGGAAAAGCAAATTTGATTGGAAGATCTACTCCCCAGACTTCCATGGACATTGACAATGGAAACATTGGAAGTCTAGAGAGGATTTCTCTTTCCAAGGGAAAGAGAAAGACTAAGTCTGAGATTGTCCCGTGTACCATTCCCAAAGAGTCCATATGTTTCTGTTGCCAAGGGAAGGGGCATTGGTTGCGAAGCTGCCCTGAATACCTGAAAGATCTAAGAAAAGGTAGAATCGAAAAATTTGACTCTGCTTCAGGTAAGTCTACTATCCAAATCTATTAAGTTCCTAATTGTCGATTCTTAATACATGATGTGACTATGTCGCATCTTGATGTTTTGTAGAATCGAAGCAAAGAGAAGGAAGATTAAAGGAAGAGTATGATGAATCTGGTCCCGAAGATGGATTTCAAGCGCATGGTTCGATGGTCGGATTTTTGAGCTGCTGCTTAAGAGTTGTGATAGATTGCTTAGAAATAGGTAGTAACATAGTTTTAATTTGGAATTGCATTGTAAGGAAAAGTTTTTCCACATTTTTATAAATAAATAAAATTTTGTTTTTTTTTTTTTTACTATATCTCCTTGCAATGGCATTTTTGAAAATTGATGTTTTTGTATTTCTATGTTAGCAATATGAATTTGATTCTTTCGTTTGTGGTAATGTCAAGTATTTGCCAAATAAGGAAAGATTTTCATCACCCAAGTTTCAATTGGACAGAAACTTGGAATCATGCAAGTTGTATTGTATGATGAATGGGAATTTTCATCTTTGGTAAATTAAGATTGAATCCTTGTTCACATGTATGTGTGAGTTAAGTGAAGGATTAGGGGATCGGGTACACTGGGTGTGCGCTTGTCAAGATCCACCACGAGGATTGATAAGAATGTTCGTCATGATTTACTAAAGTTAAGTAAACATGGTTATGCTTACAAGTTTAAGTACAATTCTAAGACATTGGAAAAAGGTTCAATGTATGGCAAAACGAATGAGAAGAATCAAATTAGGCAGAAAGATAAAAGTTTCTCCAATCTGAAAAGATGGGAAAGTACGTTAGTATTGTGTTTTATGATCATCTTAATGATTATGGAAAACCATATCACAATTGATCCTCTAAAGACATCTTAGTGCATTTGTATGGCTAAGAAGAGGAATCGTGAATCGTTGAAATGGTTAGATCAAAAGATTAGTCATATTTCGTTTCGAAATCAAGTCTTAGAGTCATACTCCAAGATTGAGCCTTGAGTGACACAATCTTAAGAAAGGTTTAAAACACTTATCAAATGTAGAGTAAATTTTTTCTACTCTTGTACATTTGAAATTGGTAAGTGGTGATGTTTTGGATAAAACAAATACAAACTAAGGCCAATTGTGTGAAGTGTTAGTCTTGATTAGAATCCGCACTAACTCTTGAATATGTGTTTGTCAAGAATGTTTCTTGACAAAGTGAATCTTATATGTCAAGAGGTCAGTGGGAGTCTTAAAGATATTGACAAGTTTCAAGAACTAATCAAGAATAAACCTATTGTTATACACTAGCACACGACTTGAGTTTTGAAACCTACCGTGTTGACATATTCCTGTTTTTGTGCCTAATCCAGTTAGCTAACTATGCATGCGAGTTCTCAATTGTTTGCATAACAACTTGGAAGACTTGGTAGGCCCTTGTGTTGCCAAGTGACAAGAAATTAAGATTAAACAGAATTCACATGGATAGGAACACATACACCATAAAATCTAAGTGTCATAAGGTTTCTCTCTGATTCATTAAAATGATGGTGAGGAAACGCTTTCACTAAGTAGATTTTAATGGAGATAGCAATTGTGATATTTTCATTCTCAAATTTGATTTTGATTATGACATCCCTTTTCATAATTCAAATTGTGAGAAATGGCAAAAGGTCTAAACATTTGAGACTTATTGCTGTAAGTTCTTAAATTGTTTAGACACACATGTGAGCTATCTAAGGAAAGGTGTACGAGTTTGAGAAGCGTAGATAAAGTCTTATCAAAGCATATTGTGTCAAAAATATGAACTTTGGTAATAAAAGTCAATGAAGTATTGATTTCTAGAAGTCGATCTTTTTTCTGACTACATGTCAAAGCTAGTGGGAGCATAAGTGTTATGCTAGTAAGATAATAATTATTATGATAGTGGGAGCATAATCAATTATGGTAAATGTTGCGAGTTAGCAATGTTAATTATAGAAAACAAAAGTTTCAATTTGCAAGTTGCAGAGTTTGAAAAGCTGTTTCGCTATAATTAAGGGAGAGAAAGTTATACTTCATTTCAATTCTAAAAGCTTAGATTGAGATTTTAATCACATTTAGTCGAATATATATATATATATATATATATATATATATATATATATATATATATGAATGCTATGATGGAATGGTTCAACATAAGGAAATTCTGTATATGGAAATGTTAATTGCATTCTCAAAATTTGATTATGATTACGGAATCCCTCTTCATAATCAAAGTTATGAGAACATGGCAAATAGAAATATTATAGCAAAAGACTGATCAAGTATCTTGTCTTTATGCTAGACATTATGAATCGTGTCCCGTATGCTTCGGGTATAGGATTGATTGCATATGCTATAATATTCTCGTGTTCTAAATTTTTACAAATGCCTAGGGCATTAAGAGGGAAAATGGACTAGAACCGGTCATGACTAAAGTGGTTGAGCAACTGTTAAGGATAATCTAAGGTTTGCCAAGGATTAGTCGCTTAAGGACAGTTGGAAGTATAGTAATGGATGGACCATATTGACATTATTATGATTAGATAGGATTCTATTAATAATGAATTGTCGTATGGAAAATATGGAATGTTTCCATATTGGGAGTTGAAGAATAGATTAGAAAGTTAGAAACTTTATGCAAGAAGGATGTTCAAAGGAATGTACTTTGAATTTGAGACTTCATTTCCATGGAATTGTCCTGTAACAATCTCCAAAGGAATATTTTGTAATATCATTGGTCAAGTCTCTGTGACTTTTGGTACCTAGACATTACAAAAGAATCATTGCTTGATAGTTTAGAATCTAACACTTTCTAGCAGTGACAAGAATTTGGAATTATTACACTTGCAATAAGGATTTGGAATTGTGAAATGAGCATCATTGAAATGTTTTTCAATTGATCTATTTCACAAAGTAAGGACAATATAAAAACATAGTGTGCATGCTTGGAGCATGGCATAACTATTGTTTAGACAAACATAGTGTGCATGCTTGGAGCATGGCATGACTATTGTTTTAATTCAAGTATTAAGTTGATTATTCGAAACATTATGCAATGGATAATGAGTAATCAATATGACTCAACAGTTTTGGGGCCATATAGGATTAGTATTGTTCTTGTGTTTCACTTTGCATGTTTTGACTTCCCGAATAAATAGGTTATTCAAACCATCCACAGTCGATCATACTTTGGAAGTAGGTATTGAGGCAATACTTTCATGAATGGGTCTGTAGTTTGTCTAGGAAAAAGTGGCTGCAGTGTTCATGAGTGCTCCTGGAATAAGATTCAAGTATTGGATTCAACCCATGCTCATCTAAATCACTTCATGGATTTTATCACGAGTGATTGTGAGACGATAATATCTTATATTCTTGAAACCGAGACATGTGAGTTGTAGTTGCGAGTCGGTTGCACATTGACATATGTAAACACACCAGTAACTTGGTTGTTATAAAACATATTGTTGTGTGTAATTTGATGATTAAGTACAAGCAAGCATTTGGGTCGAATTTTATTCGTTCCTTTTACCCCATGTAGATAAAAGTGATATCTGTGGGCCCCTCGATGATTTATTGATGACACCCCTAAGTGCTTGGCCAAGCCTGGACTGATTTGATTTGTTCAATTAGTCGATCGTTATAAATCGGAAATCAGGAAACAACAGATGGACAGAGAGAATGATTATAATCCATGTCTCAGTCCACACAATATCTAGAATAGAGGAATATATGATCCCCTATTTGATGGACACGCCATTGACTAGGTCAGAGTTCGACAACGACTTTTAAGAGCTACGATTGCTAGTCGGGTTGTGGAGTCGTACTTGCAATAATAGTTATTAGACTTATCCAAGTGGGAGACTGTTGGATTAGTGTCTAAGTCCATAACTATATTTGGTATGTACTTGACCCGAGAGTAGCATGGTCCATTTGGGTTGCATGGCACCGGAACAATCTGAAGGATGGATAATTGAGAAGAGGTTATTTATGATTTATTAATATATTATAAGTTCTAATATATTAATATGAAATCATATTATTTAACTAGTATTGATCAAGAATTAGTTTGGAATTAATTTTGTGATCAAAAGAGACTAATTAAATATATGGGGATTGATTATGTAAATCATTCATTCTTATAATGTGGGCTTGTGATCCATAGTTCCTTATGTTGGGCTAAACCCATGTGGTGACCCATGGAGGTTTAAACCCATGGAGCATGAGGAATATGGAAAGTCATGCACATTAGGGTTTGCATGGTGTAACCCTAATCAAGCCACACTATATAAGAACCCCTTTAACTCATGAAATTGGCACTAGTGGAAACATAAGAGGGCAAGCCGATTTTATGAGTGCAAGTGACATCTTCTCAAGTTCCTCCATTTGTTGGTGGTGTTGTGTGATTCCATTTGAGGTGAAACACTTGGGGCACAAAGTTCTTAAAGGTCCAAGGCTTCTAACTACACTAAAAGATATGTCATCTAACTTGTATTTCATGTTGTTTATGCTTCATTGTATGCTAGTTAGGATGATGCTTTGGGATATTGAATGTATGCATGTATAATAGAGAAAACATAGATCCAAAGCATCTAGGGTTGCATGTACACCACAGGAGTGTTAGAATGCTCAAAACCCTTTAGTTGGATGTGTTGAAAGATTATGCTTGTGAGATCTTACCATCCAGGGAAGGCCAACGTGGTGGCCGATGCTTTGAGCTGCAAGATGGTGGGATCCCCGATTGGGAACATTTGTTTGAGAATGAGAGTGATCTCTCCACTACTAGATATGATCAAGAAGGCTTAGGTGGAGGGTTTAAAGAAGGAGAACTGGAAGATAGAGTGGATTCGAGGTTAGTTTCCCTTGTTTGTTCGGGGTGGTTAGGGACTTTTGACACAGTGTGGCCGGGTATGGGTACCGGTGACTAGGGGAGTGAGACAGAAGATATTGGTGGAGGCACATAAGTCCAAGTTCTCTATACATCCGGGAGCTTCAAAAATGTATAGAGACCTAAGGATGAGCTACTAGTGGCCCTGCGTGAAGCAAGAGATTGCTTGGTTTGTGGAGTGGTGCTTGACCTGCAGGAAGGTCAAGGCCGAACATCAGCGACCGTATGGAAAGGTTCAACCGTTACCTATTCCTATGTGGAAGTAGGAAGAGATCGCAATGGACTTCATCACGAAGTTACCTAGGACATTAAGGGGTGTGGATGCCATATGGGTGATTGTGGACAGGTTGACGAAGAGTGCCCACTTTATTCTGATCTCCGAGAGCATCTCCGTTGAGAAATTGGTGGATATTTATGTGCGAGAGGTGGTCGATAGACACGGAGTGCCAGTGTCGGTAGTCTCTGACAGAGATGTTCGATTTACATCTTGATTCTGGAAGAAGTTCCACGAGGAACTGGGCTCTCATTTGTATTTCAGCATGGCATGCCACCCCCAGACAGATGGACAGAGTGAAAGGACGATCCAGAAACTTGAGGATATGCTTCAGGCATGCGTATTGGATTTTTGAGGGAGTTGGGATACATACCTCCCACTAGCAGAGTTCTCATATAACAATATTTATCATGCTAGTATCGACCGACCACCGTTCGAGATGTTGTATGGACGGACGTGTAGGACCCCTGTTTGTTGGGGTGAGGTAGGGAACCGAGTCATGGGGAGCACCGAAGTGGTGCTCAAGACCGCATAGTTGATTCGTTAGGAGTGTGGCTAGTTGCGAGTTACACAAAGTTGTCAGAAAAGCTATGCTGACTGGCGTCGATCATATCTTGAGTTCCGGGTGGGAGACTTCGTCTTGCTGAAAGTATCACCATGGAAGGGTGTTATTAGGTTTCAGAAGAGGGGCAAGCTAGGACCCCGATATATTGGACCGATTAGGACTACTGCCCAAGTGGGCATCGTCGCCTATCGCTTGGATCTGCCGGACGAGCTTAGCCAGATACACAACACCTTCCACATATCCCAGCTTCGGAAGTGTATTACAGACAAGGCCGCGATTGTTTCTCTGGATGACATTTAGGTAGATGAGAGCCTGAACTACATTGAGACGCCCGTTACGATTCTGGATAGGAAGACTAAGGGTCTTCAGAACAAGGAGGTGAAGTTAGTGAAGGTGTAATGGCAGCACCAAAGAGGTTTCGAATGGACGTGGGAGCCAAAAGAGCAGATGCGAAATCACTACTTGAATTTATTGGCGTCAATAGACTTCGAGGACGAAATCTAGTTCAAGAGGGGGAGATTTGTAACGCTTGTTCTAGGTATCATTTAATTTTCTAAGTTTTTAGGGTTTTGTACTAGGACTCAACGAGTTGGGATCCCAAATCGATGAGTAGAGATCGATTTTGGACGCGGGACTTTGGGTCTAATCGACGAGTTGGAAGGCCCCAACTCGACGAGTAGACACTGTAAAGTAAAACCCTAATTTTCAAGGGTTTGTACCCTATTTAAGGAACTTATGGATCATTTGTGGCCTCCCTCATCGTCCTATCTATCCAGAGAGAAACCCTAGCCGCGTTTTGGTGCTTTCTTGAGTGTGTGTGAGCTTTGGAGAGTGAATCTTGTGCTTTTTGGAAGGAAATTTGAAGGTTGAAGAGATTGAAGTGAGGAGAGGGCTTTGGATCCGACATCTACCTGTTGTTAGCATCCATTTGGAGGTAAAAAGTTGCTACCTTGATCTCTATTTGCTTAGATCTCATCTTATGGAAGAATATGGTCACTTTTGGTGCAAAAAGGGTGTCATAATCGGATTTGGACTTATCATTAGGATATGGTTCCAGATCTAGACACCTCTAGGTCTTCAATGACGTAAAGTTGCTCCCTTTACCTAGTCTAGGCCCCTTTCCACGTCCTAAGTATTGTATGAACCCTATCTTTAGTGTTTTAGCCATTTGAGGTCCTGCATGCACGTTAAGTTTGAAAATTTAAATGGCATTTCGGTCTTATGGGATTGGATCTGTAGTTTGGAGGTTTGGATTCGACTGGAAGGACCGGTCATGTTAAGACAAGGGAAAACTCGATGAGTTGCCTTGGTGACTCAGCGAGTTGGAGCGGGTTTCCTGTTTTCGGTATGTAGAGTAAACTCGACGAGTTAATAAGATACCTCGACGAGTTGGATGGGGTGTTTCCCATTTTTGGTAAGACGAGTAACTCGACGAGTTGATGAGAGAACTTGGCGAGTTGGTTAGGGTTTTCTCCAGTTTTATGGACTCTAAAGGAACTCGAAGAGTTTCTAGATGCACTCGATGAGTTGGGGTTAACTTGGACTGTTGACCTTAACTGTTGAAACGAACTTTGGCCAGGGTTGACCAAGTTTGACCATAAGGGTATTTCTGGTATTTCGAGATTTTGACAAGCTAGTCACATGATGATTGTAGGCAGTTGAGTTAGAGCTAAGCGTTGGGACTTATCTGATCTTACTTCATCACCAAGGCCGGCCCATTTTACGATATGTGGTACACTAGTGGAAGTAGTATTATGTGGCATGTTAGCTGGTTATGTGCTAGGAGGTATGCTAGTTGTATATATGGTATGCTTGTATGGAAGACCATGGGAGAGCCCGTTGCACTTGGATGTAAGACCATGCGGAGAGCCCATGGCACCTGGATGTAAGACCATGTGGAGAGCCCATGTCTTTCTTATTAAAGACCATGGGGGAGCCCATGGTACTTAGGTGTATGACCATGTGGGGAGCCCATGACATCCTGGAGTAAGACCCTGGGGGGGGGGGGGGGAGCTCAGGATATCCCTATATGTTGTATGCATGGGTGGTATGGTTTATGTAGCTTTTATAGCTAATATGGATTATGTGGATTGTGTGTGTAGGGGGTATGCTCTGGGGAACTCACTAAGCATTGGCTTACAGTTTTTTGATTTGTTTCAGGTACTTCTAAGCCTAAGGACAACGGCAAGGCTTGATGGTGCGACATATACTCTCCGACATTTTATTTGAATGGGCATTATGATATATGAAATAAAAATTGTTGATGTTATGAATTTGAAAACAATTGTTCTATAGATTTTTGGTTTATTGGAAATGATTTGACTATTTAAAAATGAAAAAAATTCTCTTAAAAATTGGGTCGTCTCACCATCCACCCCCACCCATCACCACTACCAACCACCCATCATCACAGCCTACAACGTACTACCACCACCCACTACCCATCAACCACCACCACCCCTCTATCACCACCAACCACCACCCACCCACCCATCATCACCACCTGTTTCCACCATCCCCACCACCACCACCACCACCACTAGTCCATTACCACCAGCATCACCACCACGAACCATCACCCGTCACCACCACCCCACCAACACCACCACCATCAACCATCAACCACCACCCACCACATATGATTTATATGCATTTAATCACATATGATTTACATGGACAAGATTCGTTTTTTTCAAATATATTAGATGTGATTAGATACATATAATCACATATGATTAAATGTGTTTAATCACATATGATTAAAGTGGACATTACAATTATTGAATCGAGAACGTGAAAATGAATATTGTCCACATAAATACATATGTGATTGGATACATATAATCACATGTGATTATATGTTTTTAATCACATGTGATTAAATACATATGTGATTATATGTATTTAATCACATATAATTTATGTTGACAAGATTTGTTTTCGTATCCTTGATTCAATAGTTGTTCTCGTGTATATAATAATATGTGATTATATGTGTCTAATCACATATGATTTATATAGACAAGATTCATTTTTGAAATAAAATTGTATGTGATTATTTACATATAATTTCATGTGATTAAACATATTTTATCATATATGATTAAATGTATTTAATAACATATGATTAAAATGGAGAAAGAACATATATTAAATCGAGATCACAAAAATGAATACTGTCAACATAAATCACATGTGATTGGATACATATAATGACATTTGATTATATGATTTATATAAACAATATTTATTTTCACATTTTTTATTTAATAAATGGTCTCGTGTATTTAATTACATGTGATTATATGTATTTAATCACATATGATTTATGTGCACAAGACTTGTTTTGTGTTCTTGATTTAATATTTGTTCTCGTGTATTTAATCAATGTGATTGTATGTATTTAACCACATATGTTTTATGTGAAAAATATTCATTTCACGTAGATTCAATAATTGGTCTCATGTATTTGAAGGGATTTTGTTGCATAAAATATATAATTTAACAAAAAAACCCGGCAACGAAAGCTTTAAAATTTTGTTATAAATTTTCGAGTATGACAACAAAACAAACCATCAAGCATCCTTTTAAAGACATTAGAATGATATTACAAAAACCATAGGGTGTTTATAAATAACAACGTTTGATGCCTTTGGACCCTCTTGGATTTGGGGTGTTGAAGTAAATGGCAAGAACAAGAAGCTTGATCTTCTCAACAAGTAATCCACCACCAATAATGAGTTGCCAAAATTCCTAGATTTCTTCTTGTACAACTTTGTTCTTTAACCTTAAGTGCTCAATCAATTAAGCACTAAAGGAAGACACAAAGTGAACACTAAAAGAAAGTAATGACTTCAAAATGGGAGAAAGGTCCAAGTCCTAAGTGCTTACGGTTTTTGAGAGAAAAGAGAGGAAGTTCAAGACCAAAAACTTACCATTTTCCATGTATAAGACCCTCTTTATATATCCCATGCAAGTATGGCCTCTTGAATATAATATTCTAAAATATGAGATATAAAGGAGAGGCATGGGGGAACAAGATGATGGAGGTTGACAAGAACCTCCATTCCACTACATACTTTCGGCCATAGGGCCTAAAGAGGACAAAAATGTTCACTAATCGTTTTAACCATGGTAGAGTAAGTCTTTGATTTAATCATGGTTAACCAAAGTGTCCAAAACTTTGTACATGACTTATTATATGATACCTTATCATATAAAGACTATTTTTCTACTTCTTACAATGTTGCTTTTATAGAACAACAGTTTTTCTCTAATTATATTCAAGAGTTGAATTTATTTATTAACAACAATTTACTTAATAAATATTCAATAAGTACTAACTTGATTAAGGTATGGACCTATAGGATCATATGTCATTAACAATGTCACTCAATAATGATCTTGAGCATATAGATCCAACAATCTCCCACTTGCACAAGACTCGTTATAGACTGACGTAGAAAGTAGCTGATGTCTAGCAACAAGCTACTACCCCTAACAACGTATGACGGGTTACCATCAATCAACATCCAATTCCAGGAGCTCACTAGCTACAATTGAGATATAAGGTAAGTGTATCAATATTCTCTTTGTTCCAAACATCATGTTGGATTAGAGACATGGAACATGATCATTCTCATTTTCCATCCAACTTATAAGTAAGGCTCCTTATTTGTCTAACTCTCAACACATAAGAGGAACAAATCCCATCTTGAAAACATACATACACTCACATAGTTCATGCTCTAGCCAACAAAGGCTTTTATAACTGCAAAGTTACGAAAAACGTTTAATCATGTCAAAGTATAACAATCATATACTTGAGTTCTACAAAATGCATCTCAGGTCGAATGACATGAAGATATTTACATATGATCAAGATTCACTTATGATATCGATCCATTAAGTGACTCTTGATGCATGTCATTTCCAACAGTTTGTTCTCAAACAAGTACATATAAATTTGGAAGCAACAATTTTCTATTTCACCTCTTGAAATCAACCAAGCCGATTCATATTAGTCTTAACTCACAGTTGCTCCCGTAATAGTGACCGACTATGGACAATTTTTTTATAAGCACATTATTCAAGGATTAAATTATTGGATTAGTGTCTAAGCCCATAACTATATTTGGTATGTACTTGACCTGGTTGTGCATGGTCCATTTGGGTTGCCTTCACCAAAGCAGCTTGATAGGATGATTTATGGAGAAAAAGGAATAATTATGATTTATTAATATATTATATGAATAATATATTAATGGATAAATCATATTTTTTAATTAATATTAGTCAAGAATTTATTAAGAAATAGTTTTGTGACTAAAAGACATTAATTAAACTTAGGGGACTGGAATTGTAATTATAAGATAACTGCAATTGGGCTATGGATCACCTTGGAACATAGGTTGGATGAATTCTATGGGATGCCCATAAAGAAATCGTCCAAGGGGTGTTCTAAAGGGAGTCCATGGGGTGCTTAGGGCCTAAGCAGTCAAATTAGGGTTTCTAGGTGAAAAACCCTAATAACCTACCTATATAAGGAACCCTTAAGGCCCCAAAAACGTGGCTAACACTTCTAAGAGAACCCTAGACGTTTTTGGTGCCTCCTCCTCCTTCTCATAGTCATTATCTTGCTTATGGTGTTTGTAAGCCATTAGAGGAGTGACATTTGTAACTCTAAGCTCCAAGACAAGAAGATTCAAGCCATTATCAAAGAGGTAATCATCTAGATTTGTTCTTATATGATATTTTTGAAGTTCACATGCTAGATTAGGGTTCTTGAGTCTTGGATGAATTGCATGTACAATAGAGAAACCTAGATCCAAGTTTTAGGGTTTGCTTGAGCACATAAGATGTTCTTATAGCTAAAACCCATCATAAATAACATGCTACTATAGAACACAATAATATTTAACACAAAAGAGATATCTCATATATCAAATGAGATTACATATCATTGCTACATAGTTCTGAATATCCAGATATTAGTAAAACACATATTTAAATCCAATCACCAGCTAATTGTAGACCAATTCCTTTTGTGTGACTCTCAAACTTGCTTTGAGGAAGAGCCTTTGTGAATGGACCTGCTAGATTATCATATGTATGAACCTTATTAATGTCTACATTTTCCAATTCCAATTCCTGACGAATGAAATTGAATTTCCGTTGAATGTGCCTAGTCTTGTTGGTAAAAATCGGGTCTCTTGCGATAACGATAGCACCAACGTTGTCACAAATCATCTCAATGACATTTTTGATGCTTGGAACAACTTCTAGATCACCGATGAATTTCTTCATCCAATCAACTTCTTGAGTTGCTTCACATGCAGTTATGTACTCTGATTCTGTTGTAGAAAGTGCGACCACTTCTTGGTTTGATCTTTTCCAGGAAATGGCTCCTCCATTAAGTGTGAACACATATCTCCACTGTTATCATGCGTTATCTCGATTAGTGTTGAAACTAGCATCAATGTAACATCTTACAATAAGCTCTTCTTCAACCCCTCCATAGACCAGAAAATATCTTTAGTCCTTCTTAAGTACTTAAGTATGTTCTTAACAACCGGCCAATGTTTTTTCGCAATGACTAGCTTGATACCTACTAGTTATACTAATATCATAAGCTACATCCGACCTTGTACGTGTCATAAAATACATATTGAACTTACTACTGCAACATACAGTCTGCGTCCCATTCATTTGATCTCATCTTCAGTACTAGGGTTGTTAGCCTTAGAAAGAATGCTACCAGGTAGTATGGGTACAGTTCCTTGTTTCAAGTTATCCATTGAAAAGCGTTTTAAGACTTTGTCAATGTATGTACTTTGACTCAAACCAACGAGTCCTTGGGATCTATCTCTATAGATCCTAATACCGAGTATGTATGCAACATACCTAGATCTTTCGTATGAAAGGACTTACTAAGGTAGGCTTAGTATCTTTTAATGTCGAGATATCTTTCCTAGTTAGTAATATGTCATCAACATATAGAATTAGAAAAACAATATGGCTCCCACTTGCTTTGATGTATACACATGGTTCATCGAGACTTTCTGAGATACCAAACCTTTTGATGTTTTCGTCAAAACGATGATACCATGCCCTAGATGCTTGTTTCAACCCATAAATGTACTTCTTCAATTTACACACCTTATTTAGGTTATCCGGTTTGAAAAAACCTTCAGGTTGTTCCATATAAACATCTTCCTCAATATATCCGTTAAGGAAAGCGGTTTTGACATCCCTTTTCCATATCTCATAGTCATAATATGCAGCTATTACCATGATAATCCTAATAGATTTAATCTTAGTAACTGGCGAGAAAGTATCTTCATATTCAACACCTTGAATTTGATTATATCATTTTGTGACAAGTCGTGCTTTGAAAGTTTGTACATTTCCGTCCATGTCGATCTTCTTCTTGAAGATCCACTTGCTTCCAACAACCCTGCTGTTAGGAGGTAAGTCAACCAAGTCCTATACTGGATTTTCATTCATGGATTCAATTTCAGTTCTCATGGCTTCAAGCCATTTTTCAGACTCCGGGTCTACAGTAGCAACCTTGTAATTTATGGGCTCACATTGATCCATCAAGAAGACTTCCTCTTTAGGAATGAAAAATCCAAATCTGTCAGGTTCCTGACAAGGTCTACTGGAGCGTCTGTAATGCCCGTGTTTCTGGGCTTGCCATTTTTAGCAATGTAATAGTCTAGGTTAACCTTTGTAACCTCAATTTGAAATAATAAAATGTATTATTTGTGAATTATGTGAATTATGTGATTTATGTGTGTGTTCTTAATTATTATAATTTAATGAATTAAGAATAAAATAAGTGTCAAAAATTAATGTGTGAGATAAGCCCGATATCCTTGCATAAAGTTGTAGTGGTTGAAACAAGGATTCCAGAGATATAAGGAATGCCAAAATCCGAGTTATAACAAAGAAGTTATGACCTGTCGAAGTTTCGCGACAGAACCGACACGACGCCGAGTGACGTAAAATATGAATTTAAGATAGAGCGATATTTAGCCTTAGCGATCTAAACGAAAGTCGTAGATTTCGTTAAACCGAGAACGTGCATAGAAGGAACGCCCAAATCTGACTTCGTATGAAGAAGTTATAATTTTCTGAAGTTTCGACGTGGCAGTATGCAGCCCGAATACTCGATTTGAGATCGAGCAGCTTTTAGCCGAAACAATCTAAATGAGAATCGAAGATCTCGTTGTTAGTAGTGAAACGACGGAAAGATAGGCGAGAACGGACATCGGACGAAGGAGTTATGATTTTATAACGAAGTTTTCCTGTCCGGGCCTTCTAAAAATAATTAATAAAAAAATAAAAGTCAAAATTAGCCGACGGAGTCTAAACGAAAGTTGTAGAGCATAGTCTCACCTTCGTTTGGATATAAAGAACGTCGAAAACGGAGTTCGTATGAAGGAGATATGTATTTTTGAAGTCTAATAAATATTTAATATTTATTTTTAATTTAACTCCGATATTATCCGAAGAAGGGTGAGGCGGTCTATCCGAAGTACGCGCCGCGTACTGCTGTACGCCCCGCGTACAATGAAGGGCACTCGAGTAGTCCGAAGTCGTATGCAGTGACGTAAGGGGACCGATGACGTAAGCGCTGACGACCACCGAGGCGTACGCCCCGCGTACGTGCGAGGGTCAGCAACTATAAAAGGGGATCCGAAGGCAGCTCATTTCTCACTCACAATTTCTTCTTTCTCTCTAGTCCTTTGCCTCGTTTTGCGTGCCGATTATACCCCGAAGCCCCGGTATTATTCCCGAGCCCCGAAGCAAGATCCGAAGCCCCGAGGATCCCGAAGAGCGTTATTCCTGAGCCGAAGCTCTGCCCGCGAGGAGTTCGATTTTGGTGAAGATCTTCCAGATCTATCAAAGTATACTACTTCTATAAGCCGTAGTGTTGTCGGATCATCTTCTGATCAAGGGAGTGTGTAGTTATTTTCTTTCCAACGCAATATTATGAAGTATTTAATATAAAATACGTGCTACGTGTATATATTTTGTGGTTATATGTGTGAATGTATATTCTCTATGAAATACGTGTTATGTGTGTATGCCTCATTTGTTATGTGGAATATGTATTGATTAAAGCATGCCATATAGGTTTTTTAACAATGTATAAAAATGTATCTTTTTATCTACTAATATGTTGGGTAGAACATGGGTAGATAATTGGTGTGAAATAAACAGTTGAGAGGCCTCGGTGTTATTGGTGTTATTCTAGTCATTCAGCAGAGTATGGATGACGACCACAGACTATTCTAGACTGTCCTGTGGAACACTAGCAGGCTCATTACCTGTAGGTGTTGTGAACGACGTGTTCACCGGTGTACTCTATCCCCCACATGGTTGCCTTTAGGACACTTATTGTTGAGGAAGCCCCTCTGCAGTAATGTCCGTCCCGATGAAAATCCTGAATTAAGTTCCTTATAATAGAAGTTATTTTAGGGACGTAAAGGTGAGGATAACGGGAATGGGTAATCGGGTTTATTGTGGATTGTTGAAATTAAATATAATTATTGTGGGTTGAAAACCCTATATGCTCACCAGGCTCCCAAGCCTGACCCACTTAGTTGATTTGTATTACAGGAAGTGGTGCAAGAGCTTAAGATGGGCGAATCATCAAGTTGTTTTTGTTTACAAGTCTGTATATGTATATATTTGTTGAACGACTTGTAATGTTATCGTTTATGCTTTGTGATCTGTATCGGAACATGACATCCCGACTTTTGATTTATGAAATGAAATCATATTTCTATATGAAATGTTTTGATAAATATTTATTTTATCATGTTTTGTTTTTGGGAACAAATTCCGCATCTCTTTTAAAATCAAACGGATTTACTCTGAAAATGTTTTAAAAAGCATAAATGAAATCGGTCTTTTCTGGCCGAGATTTTGGGGATGTCACAGTTGGTATCAGAGCATTAGTTTAAGCGAACTAGGAATTTGTAGGATTTCCAGACTTAAACTTAAGATGCTAAGTGGAGATTGGGAGATGTGTGTCTGATAAATTTAGACACGAGCACTAGTTTATTTTAGGAGAGTTGCCAAAAATGCTTTTATGTGCTAAATGTTATATGTTGCCATACATGATATTAATTGTTCGGATCTACGGTTTGTTGCCAACCGGATCTGAAAGTTTATGTGTTTAGGATTCTAAGCGTATGTATACGATATTAGAACTAGCATGTAATCGTTTGGAGTAATAAGGTGAAATTATTCGGTGTGTAGATCAAAAATGGTGAGAACAAGAAGCGGAGTTGGAAATGCTGATGAAAACAGGAATCAACCGCCTGTAAATCAACAAATACCTGTTGTAGCTGATGCACCTGAGTCGATAACAATGGCTGGTGTACAAATGATGATTCAAACGATGTTGGATCGTCAGATGGAAGAAACAAGACGCCTGCTTAGGCAGAATCGTGAAGAACCGTCAATTCAAGCGGAAGAGCCCGAGGAGAATGGAGGGCAATCTGGAGGAGAAAACTTTAGTGGGATTATTGGTCAAAACGAACAACCAGTGGTTAGACGCAATAACCAGTATGGAGGAAATGATGGTCGTGGGTGCAAGTATAAGGATTTCATGGCATCCAAACCACCATGTCTATCCGGAAGCCCGACGCCGGTACAAGTTATGGACTGGGTCTCCGAAATGGAGACTATGTTTGAAAGTTGCGAATGTAGCAACAGGCAGAAGACCGCTCTTGCGATCCCTCTGCTAAAATCTGGCGTGTTGAGTTGGTGGAAGCTGTTAGTTGACTCTATGCCCAAGGGAGAAGCAAGCAAAATGTCTTGGGAAGACTTTGTGGAACAACTAAAACTGCAATACTGCTCCGAGCAGGACCTTCTGGAAATCAGTAATGAGTTTCAGAATCTGAAGAAAGGGAAATTGAGCATTACTGAATACGCTGCAAGTTTCACAGAAAAGATGAAGTTTATCCCATATTTGGTGCCTACAGAACTCTCTAAGGTCAACAAATTTGCCCTTGGACTACCAGCGGACTATGGTCCAATGGTTAAGCAAGCAACCACATTGAAAGCCGCCATCTGGGCTGCTAGAAATGTTGAGACCCAGATCAGGGAAAAGGGTCTGGAAAGGTCAGAGGTTGGTGAAAAGAGGAAAATCGATGGATTTTCAGGGTCTAGCAAGAAAAGTAAATTCTCGAAGTCTAGTTCGAGAGGAAGTGGAGGAAAGGTAGAGGCGAAATGGTGCGACAAGTGCAAGAAGAAGCATCATGGGAAGTGTGGCGGAGAAACCACATGCTTCAAATGTGGAAAGCTAGGGCATTATGCCAACGACTGCACCTTCACCAAGAATGTTTGTTATGGTTGTGGTGAGGAGGGGCACATCTCAAGGGATTGTCCGAAAAAGAAGGAAGCAGCAAGACCCAACATTCCACCAAAGCCAAAGGCGAGAGCATTCCAGATAACACTGGAAGCTGCTACAGATGAAGCTGATGTCGCTTCAGGTACCTTTCTCGTTAACAAATTGCCCGCCCAAATTTTATTTGATTCTGGAGCCAACTACTCCTTCATATCGCATGAATTTGGTAGAAAACTAGCTTTGCCTGTTGATAGACTAGATAATGCTTTATTAGTCGAAGTTGCTAGTGGCAAGTTTGAACCTGTTAGCTATTGCATGAAAAACATCTTAATTGATCTGAATGGGAATAAGTTCCACGAGGAATTATTACCTATCGAACTTAATGGTTTCGACATCGTTTTGGGAATGGATTGGCTTAGCGCCAATGATGCCGAAATTTTATGCAAGAAGAAAATAGTGAAAGTGAACCCGCCTGGGAAGGAATCGTTTATGGTGTATGGAGATAAACGCAGAGTAAATTCTGGAATCATTTCTCTAATGAAAGCCAGAAAATGTTTGACCAAGGGGTGTACATCATATATAGCATTCGTGATTGATGCTAAGAAGGAAAAGAAGGTGATGCAGAATATTCCAGTTGTGTGTGATTATCCGGAAGTATTTCCCGAAGATCTTCCTGGATTACCGCCCGATCGACAAGTAGAATTTCGTATTGACTTGTTGCCCAGAATAACGCCAATTGCAAAAGCACCTTATCGATTAGCACCGACGGAGATGAAGGAGATAATGATGCAACTTCAGGTGTTATTGGACAAAGGTTTCATTAGACCTAGTTCATCACCCTGGGGAGCTCCGGTGTTATTCGTAAATAAGAAAGATGGAAGCATGAGGATGTGCATTGACTACCGAGAGCTGAATAAGGCAACAATAAAGAATAGATATCCATTGCCAAGGATTGATGACCTATTCGATCAACTACAAGGTTCAAGTTATTTTTCAAAGATCGACCTAAGGTCAGGATATCATCAGCTAAAAGTAAGAGAGCAGGATATAGAGAAGACTGCATTCAGAACGCGATATGGACACTATGAGTTTTTGGTTATGTCGTTTGGACTAACCAATTCTCCCGCAGCATTCATGGATTTAATGAACAGAGTTTGTAATCCGTTCCTTGATAAATCTGTGATTGTGTTCATTGATGACATTCTGATTTATTCGAAAAGCCAAGAGGAGCATGGCAGACACTTGCGAGAAGTGTTAGAAGTCTTGAAGAAGGAGAAGCTGTATGCTAAGTTCTCCAAATGTGATTTCTGGATTCGTGAAGTCCAATTCTTGGATCACGTGGTCAACCAAGAAGGGATAATGGTTGATCCAACAAAGATTGAAGCTGTAATGAAGTGGGAACAACCGAAAAGTCCCACGGAGATCCGAAGCTTTTTAGGATTAGCCGGATATTACCGAAGGTTTATCCAAGGCTTTTCTTCGATCGCTAGTCCATTAACAGCTTTGACCCACAAAGGAGCTACTTATGCTTGGAGTGATAAGCATAAAGAAGCATTCGAGAAGCTAAAGAAGAAACTATGCGAGGCACCGATACTTTCTCTACCCGATGGGGTTGAAGACTTCGCTGTTTATAGCGATGCGTCTGGTGTTGGATTGGGTTGTGTTTTGACCCAAAGTGATAAGGTGATCGCGCATGCATCTCGACAGCTGAAAGAGCATGAAAAGAACTACCCGACTCATGATTTGGAGTTGGCAGCGGTAGTTTTCGCTCTGAAAATATGGAGGCATTACCTCTATGGCATGAAGTGCAAACTTTTCACTGATCATAAGAGGCTCCAATATCTTTTTGGTCAGAAAGAATTGAATATGAGGCAACGACGCTGGCTGGAATTACTTAAGGACTACGACTGTGAGATACTTTACCACCCCGGTAAAGCCAATGTTGTTGCTGATGCTCTCAGTCAGAAGGTCAATCTTGAAAAGAAAAGGCCAAGAGCGTTGAGAATTGAAGTTGTCTCGACTATTTTGGAAAGTATAAAGAAAGCTCAAAGTGAAGCTTCTGAGAAGAATGACCGAAAGGAGGAACGTTTGGGCAAAACGTTGGTATTCGGTATAAACAGTCACAGACTAAAGGTGTTCCAAGATCAGATTTGGATACCTAAGACAGGAGGAGTCAGAGATCTTTTGATGGAAGAAGCTCACAAAACCATGTACTCGATTCATCCCGGTAGCAAAAAAATGTATAGGGACCTGAAACCCTATTATTGGTGGCCGACGATGAAGCTCGACATCGCGAAGTATGTGGCCGAGTGTGTGACTTGTGCAAGAGTCAAGGCACAACATCAGAAACCATACGGGAGTTTAGAACCATTACCTGTGCCTATGGGTAAGTGGGAGGACATTGCTATGGATTTTGTCACTAAATTGCCCAGAACAAAAAGTGGCCACGACATGATTTGGGTGGTCGTTGATCGATTCACTAAGAGTGCGCATTTCATAGCAGCCAATGAGAAATGGTCTATGGAAAAGCTTGCGAATTCTTACGTGAAGGAAATTGTGAGGCTTCACGGTGTTCCGTTAGCAATTGTGTCGGATCGTGATAGTCGTTTCACCTCGTGATTTTGGAAAAGTCTACAAGAGGAATTGGGTACCAAGTTATGTTTAAGTACAGCTTACCATCCGCAGACTGATGGTCAGAGCGAACGGACAATACAAACACTTGAAGATATGTTGAGAGCGTGTACCTTGGAATTCCTAGGTAATTGGGATGAACATTTACCTTTGGTAGAATTTTCCTATAATAATAGTTTTCACTCGAGCATAAAGATGGCACCTTATCAAGCATTGTATGGACAGAAGTGTCGTACGCCGTCTTGTTGGCTTGAGGCTGGGGAAAAGCAGTTTATGGGGCCGGAGATAGTCCATCAAACTACTGAAAAGTTGAGGATAATTAGGGAAAGAATGTTAGCAGCTCAGGACCGTCAAAAGAGCTATGCTGACAAAAAGCGAAGACCGATGACTTTTGAAGTTGGAGATTCGGTTTTGCTTAAAGTCTCGCCGTGGAAGGGACTTATAAGATTTGGTAAAAGGGGAAAGTTAAGTCCAAGGTTTATTGGACCGTTTAAAGTTCTTCAGAGGATTGGGAACCAAGCTTACAAGCTCGAACTACCAGAAGAACTGAATGGAATTCATAACACTTTTCATGTGTGTTACTTGAGGAAGTTCATGGGAGAAGTTCCCGGCATAATTCCACTTTCGGAGTTGAGGATCGATGAGAACAAAAGGATGATTGAGGAACCAGAGGTAATCGTTGACCGAAAGACTATGAAGTTGCGACGTAAGATGGTTGAGTTAGTGCTTGTCCGATGTAAACACACGAATGGGCCGAATCTCACCTGGGAGACGGAGAGTGACATGATGAGTCGCTATCCGCATTTGTTTGCTGGTGTGTGATTCCGGGGACGGAATCATTCTAAGGTGGAGAGAATTGTAACGCCCGTGTTTCTGGGCTTGCCATTTTTAGCAATGTAATAGTCTAGGTTAACCTTTGTAACCTCAATTTAAAATAATAAAATGTATTATTTGTGAATTATATGAATTATGTGATTTATGTGTGTGTTCTTAATTATTATAATTTAATGAATTAAGAATAAAATAAGTGTCAAAAATTAAAGTGTGAGATAAGCCCGATATCCTTGCATAAAGTTGTAGTGGTTGAAACAAGGATTCCGGAGATATAAGGAATGCCAAAATCCGAGTTATAACAAAGAAGTTATGACCTGTCGAAGTTTCGCGACAGAACCGGCACGACGCCGAGTGACGTAAAATATGAATTTAAGATAGAGCGATATTTAGCCTTAGTGAAAGCAATTGGAGTCAATAGTAGGCTTGGGTTTAGGAGTTGGGTTGGTAGCAGGAGGCTTCCCTTTACCCTTGCCTTTCTCGGTAGCTTTACTTTTCCCCTTACTGGTTTTCTTCTTGGAGATTTAACCCTCACGGATAATCAACACTTGATTGTTCCCAGATTTCTTGATGTTTGCCTCGATATTCGTAAGCATGTTATGAAGCTCATTGATGCTCCTCTCCCATTCATTCATTGTGAAGTTCATCAGAAATTGGTTGAATGAATTAGGTAATGAGCTATGATCACATCGTTCGCTAGCTCATCCCCAAATAGGAATCTGAGGCAGGAAAGCTGCTAAACATAAGCTTTCATTTTGAGTACATGTGCACTCACAGAAGATCCCCCAGCCACATTGCAACAAGTGAAAGCATTCAAGGTCTCAAACCTCTCTTGCTTATCCTGAACTTGAAACATGACTTTAACTTGTTCAATCATTTCAAATGCTTCATGAAACTCAAAAGTTTTCTGAAGTTTAGGAGTCATGGTTGCAAGCATGTTGCAAGCCACTTCGGTTGAATCATTAACATGTTTCTCCCGAGAATCTTTCAATGCTTTGGCAACAATGGCCAGGAGCTCTTCCGAGATAGGTTCATCAAGGACATAGTCCTTTTTCTCAAGCTTGAGGACAATTCTTAGTTGTCTGAACCAATCAAGAAATTTGTGTCCACTTAGTTTTTCTTTTTCAATGATGGATCTGATGGTGAGTGATGAGGTGGTTACAGTTGGGGTAGTCATCTACAAAATAATAAGATTCATTTTAATATCTTTGATATAATTTCTTTTCAAAAATATTTACACTTCAAATTAAATTTTGGAAAAAAGCTAAGATCCAGATCACCCAAAATAACTTGAGGAAGTGACCCACAACACAATTGATTTTGTTGATTGGTAGGTTACAATAATCAATTACAACTCTTATGTAATTCTCAGATTTATGGGATCCAAAAAAATTACTTTGTTTTTAATGGCATGTTCATCCCTTCTATGTCTCAAAACTCTTATGCTTAGGTGACCTTTATCACATAAGAAATTGATCATGTCATCCATTTAAAAAAACATGAGAGTTATATTTTATAATAGTTATGTGACCTTTATCCCATTAGTAAATATAAAACACATTGACTATTTTTGACAACCTAAATGAATAAGGGCTTTTCTCAATGTTTTATTATTCTAGCATTTTAACATATCTTGTATCATGAATATTTCATACATAAAATATTCCATGGTACATTTAAAATGTTCCAAAAATCATAAAGTTGAATTTATTTTATATACAATTTTACCGGTTAAAATCTATATTCAATTTTAATTCGACGTTATACGGATTGAAACCGGTTTCAAACTTTGTTTATAAAACAACCTGTGATTATTGAGTTATGGAGTTTAGATTAAGGTTAAAAATGTTTTAAACCTTTTTATATCTTCAAAAGTTTGGCTACTTTAGAGTTTTATTATTATTATTTTTTAAATTTAAAACTCTTTTTAACAAAAAACTCAATTTTTTACATCTTATGTTGAAACTTTTATATAAAACTCTAAACCCCAAGTTTGATGTTATTTTTGTGAAAATGTTTTAGCATGACAAACATATTTTCATACATAAAACATTTTACAACCAAAATAAACATCACATGCATGCATTTTAAAATGTATAAACAAAGTCATTTTCTAGTAATATTTATTGTGAGCCATCACAACAAATATTAAGTCATTTCCTAAATGACTTATGGGACACTTCAAGGTCTTTAAAAAGGCTCCATGTCTTCATATCTTCATAAGATCTTCAAGCTCCATCTTGTTACATTTTTATAAAAATAAAATACAACTTGTCTAAAACTAATTTATTACATATAAAAATAAACACATGAAATAATACTTATTTATCTGTTACATCATCATATGAATAAATAACAACCACAAATTTCCTAATGCCTTGTCTATACACAACAATCATATAAAAACCACTATGTTTTTTTTAAAGAAACCTTTAGCAGCAAAACGCTATGTTTTTTTTAACAGCAAGTTGCCAAAGATAACAAATATGGATATTTCTTTAGCCAAAAAAAACTATGCTTGTTTTCCAAAAAACCAAAGATTATCATAACATGAAAAATCATTCTAACATTTAAAAGATGACTCTGATACCGTTGAAGGGTTTTTGTTGCATAAAATAGAAAGTTTTACACAAAAACCGACAACGGAAGCTTTAAAAATTTCTTATAAATTTCGAGTATGACAACAAAACAGACCATCAAGCATCCTTTTAAAGAGGTTAGAATGATGCTACAACAACCATAGGGTGTTTAGAAATAACATCCTTTGATGGCTTTGGACCCTCTTGGATTTGGGGTGTTGAAGTAAATGGTAAGAACAAGAAGCTGTATCTTCTCTACATGTAATCCACCAACAATAATGAGGTGCCAAAATTGCTAGATTTCTTCTTGTACAAATTTGTTCTTTAAGACTTAAGTGCTCAATCAATTAAGCACTAAAGGAAGACACAAAGTGAACACTAAATGCAAGTAATGGCTTCAAAAGAGGAGAGAGATCCAAGCTCCTAAGTGCTTATGGTTTTTGAAAGAAAAGAGAGGAAGTTCAATACCAAATAACTTACCATTTTCCATGTATAAGACCCTATTTATATATCCCATGCAAGTATGGCCTCTTGAATATAATATTCTAAAGTATGGGATATACAGGAGAGGCATGGGGAACAAGATGATGGAGGTTGACAAGCAACCTCCATTCCTCTACATACTTTCCGAGCCTAAAGAGGACAAAAAATGTTCACTAGTCTTTTTAACCATGTTAGAGTAAGCCTTTGATTTAATCATGGTTAACCAAAGTGTCCAAAACTTTGTACATGACTTATTATATGATACCATATCATATAAAGACTATTTTTATACTTCTTACAATACTGTTTTTATAGAACAACAATTTTTCTCTAAATAAATACAAGAGTTGAATTTATTTATTAATCACAAATTACTTAATAAGTATTCAATAAGTACCAACTTGATTAAGGTGTGACCCTATATGATCATATGTCATTGTCAATGTCACTCAATAATGATTCTTAAGTATATAGATCCAACAGTATTTAATTACATGTGATTATATCTATTAATTATGATTAATGAGGACAAAGAACAACTATTGAATCTAGAATGTGTATATGAATATTGTTCATATAAATCATATATGATTAATTTTATATAATCACATGTGATTAAATATACGAGAACGACTAGTGAATTGAGAATGCGAAAGTAATTTTTTTCCATATAAATCATATGTGATTATATACATATAATCACTTGTGGTTAAATCATATACTATTAAATATTGTTGAGTTCAAGAATATTGCGTCATTGGGCCTTGTAGTTCGGTCCATTAGTACTCTTGGTTTGGGCCTGTCCAGCCGTGTTTTGTTTAGGGTTTAGTATATATAGTGCATGCATGCATTATATTTGAAGAGCTTTTTGATAATTACTTTGCTTATCGTATTGTAACCCTAGCCTATCTCTACAGTAGCAATTCACATTGAATTCTTCTGAAATAGAGCATATTAATCATTCGACACATGTTTGATTCATCATTGTGTTTATCGTTTTCTTTTCTTATCGTTATTCTTAATTATCTGCTTGAATATATTGATCTAAGAGAATTTTATTCTCATCAATTGGTAGTAGAGCAGGAGACTATGTAATAAATACACATCTCTTCTATTGGAAGAATGATTCTAGGGTTTCCGCTTTTATCGAATCTATAGGAGCTGTCATATCTTCATTGACATTGTTTCTTGCTTTTGATAAAACCCTAGCTCAATTTTTACAAGTTTGATTCTTAGCAGATATCTAAAAAGATCATCATGTCTCTTGACGATTCACAAACGAATCCGAGTAATATCTCCTACAACATTGGATCCACAACTAGAATCCCTATTCTCTACACTTAGGATTACGAAGTGTGGACGAATCATTTTGAAGACTACGTCGTTGGTTCTGAAGACAATGGCTATCTTATATGGGAAGCAATAACATTGGGTCCTTTTGTTCATTCTGGAACAAATAGAACCATAAAGACTCAAAAGGAGTACAACCACCTCTTAACTGGCGTGGAGAAGATTCCTCAAGATGAAAAAGAAAAGTTGTTGTGCAACGTTAAAGCCATGATAATGATAAGATTCGCTCTGCAGTCCAATACCTTTCGTCTAGTCAGCCCATGCTCCACAACGAAAGAGATATGGGATAGGCTCAAAGAGTTGTATTCAACTGATGAAGACATGGAACATTCCATCCAAACTCTATTGCTTTCTGAGTTTGGTGCTTTCCAACAAAAGCCGGATGAAAAACTCATTCATGCTTTCGATCGTTTCAACCATCTTCTGAGCAAAATGATCAAGCACGACATTGGAAGAGAAGTGATCGAACAGAAGGTCACATTTTTAAATGGTTTAAGACCTTTATGGATAGCAGTGGCGTCAACCGTGAAGGCTCATGAGCAGTTTAAGTCCTATTCATTGGCAAAGATGGTGGGGATTCTCAAGTCTCATGAAAGTGTTGTGTCAAAAGAAGCAAAATTGGTGTCTGGTATGGGATCCTTGGCCCTTCTCTCTAAGGCGAAGAATGTGGTAGAAGATGAAGAGGAATCAGATATGTCAGAATGCGATCTGACAAGCGAAGAATATGCTATGATGGTTTCCAACCCAAAGAGGTTTGCTCGCAAAAAGTTCCTTGTTGTCAAGAACCGAAACTGGCAGGGAAGCTACAACTCAGAGAAGGCGAAATAGGATAATAAAAGCAGTCCTCCGAAAGAAGAAGAGAAGAAGGAGAGCAAATTGGTTGGAGACTCCAGATATGATTGCAATTTCTGCCATGGAAAAAACCACTTTGCCAAAGACTGCATGTTAAGAAAGCTGCCAGAAAAGAAGGAGGGTGAAGACGATGAAGCATTTCATATGTGCAAGCTAGAGGAGATAAAGAAGAAGAAAGCTACTAACAATTCTATGAATGCTTTGATTGTGCAGGAGAATGTCATGGATGATGAGTTCGGTGGCATGGAAGTCTGGTCTATAGACTCAAAAAATGAGGAGGTACGTAAACCTTCACATGGTAGGGCGCTTGTGGAAAAATAAGGTAGCACTGAGTTCGCTGGGAGATGCTTGATGGTGGCAGATGGAGTGTCATAAATGAGGGGATACACAACCGAAGGTGAGCATAATGAGGCGAATCAGACTGAAGATAAGTGTTTCGCATCCAAGCCTGTGAGCGAAAGGATCAATGACTGTGACCAATTGATCGAGAAGGTACAATCGATTCTCGAATCACTTAAAATACCTGTATCAAACTATGAAAAGGAATTAAACGAATTAAAATTTAAGTTTTCTAGTTTAAGTGGAAGCCTAATGCAAAAATGTCTCACACACGCTAACTTAACCGATCAACTTAGCCGAGCGACATCCAAGAGTGAGGAGCGAAGGATAAGGATCGAGAAGACGGAGTTAGATTTCGTTAGGACGAGAGATGAGCTGCTTTATTTATAGCGAGAAAATTTGAAGTTTTTAAAACAATGGAATATTTTTTGTTTAATAGCTAAACGTCTTTATACTAATATTACTCAGTTGCACTTGAATTGTGATATTGGCAAAAAAGTTCACAAAATGATTTTGGCATTTCTTGAAATTAAGGAAGATGAAGTGGATGCAGATTGCTATAATTGTGAATCAATTATATCATCAGATAAGGTTTTAGATGCTTACAGGATTGGTCTGGACAAAACTGAGTCCTTTATAAAGTCCAAAGACCGTAAGGACATGCTTAAGAATTTATTGGACGAAAATGACAAACTGAACATAAAGACCGAAACCATGCAAAAATTTGACTTATTAAGTACCAAATTAAGTTCTGAAAATAAGATGAATGTGGAAAATTCTTCTGAATTTGATAAGGACACTGATATGAGTGAAATTTATGTAGAGGATGGGGTTGACTGATCTGAATTCCTCAAAAGCGAACCCAAACTATAAAAACCTCTCATATCTTAAAACTCAGTTGCTTCCGCTCGTTTGTCAAAGGACAAGTCCAAAGTCCTTAAAGAAAAGGTTGTGGTATTCAAAAAGGTACAAACGGTACCGAATCAAGTCTATACCATCGAAGCATATCTAAACACAGCTTCCTGTCTGCATCACTGTTCTGATCACACTTGTATATGATTTCAAGAAAGCAACCATTGCTCAACTGAAGTGATATCTCACCACAATTGACGAAAAGTGGGAGATTGTTGAGTCCAAGAATATTGCGTCATTAGGCCTTGTAGTTCGGTCCATTAGTACTCTCGGTTTGGGCCTGTCCAGCCGTGTTTTGTTTAGGGTTTAGTATATATAGTGCTTGCATGCATTATATTTGAATAGCTTTTTGATAACTACTTTGCTTATCGTATTGTAACCCTAACCTATATCTACAGTAGCAATTCACATTGAATTCTTCTGAGATAGAGCATATTAATCATTCGACACACGTTTGATTCATCATTGTGTTTATCATTTTCTGTTCTTATCGTTATTCTTAATTATCTGCTTGAATCTATTGATGTAAGAGAATTTTATTCTCATCAAATACATATAATCATTTGTGATTAAATACACAAGAATAACTATTGATTCATTTACACGTTCAAGACCACTAACACCCACCAACATTAACATCACCACCCACCACAACCCGCCACCACCACCCTACCGACCACCCACCATTATTACCTCCTTGACTCCACCCACCATCTAACACCAACCATTACCCACCACTACCACACACCACCATTACCTCCTCGACCCCACCCACCATCCAAGATCAACCATCTCCACCACCACCACCTACCATACACAACCAAAAAACCATCGTCGATAAAAAAATGATGCTTATAACAAAAAAAACACTCCCATAAGTTTTAAGAACAAAATTAGAGATGAGAAAAAGTGTTTGCTACCAAAAAAAGAATCTAGGAAAAGAAATTGTCGGTCTAATATGTAAAGATTGTTCTTCTAAATATTTGCTAAATTACCATAAACAAAAAAACCAAAAACGGAGCATGGTGTTGTATTTCACATTACCTGGGTGCTCTAATAATGTACCCAATCTTAAACACACTATTGTATTATACTGTTTCAAGCTGCTTCTAAGCCATCCATTGCTGCTAAGGGTTTTTAATTTTTTTTGGTGTTGAATCTTGATGGTGTTTGTGATAGTGGTTCATAAATTAGTTTTGTTGTCTTTTTGATTATATTCAACTCTTTAAGATTCTGAGATTCTATATAAAATACAATGAAAATATGAGTGATTTTACAAGACAATCCTTCACTAGAGAATGGTGAGTTTACCTGAACAATAGCATCGACTATTGTTGAAGATGAAATAGGTATAGTCCCTGAATAAATATAAATTTCATTAAATTAGGGGCAAAATTGTCATAAAAAGTAAAAAAAAGGTTGGAAAGATATAAATTTAAACATCAAAGAGATCTGATACAATTAGGCACATGTTTATAATAACGAGGAGGACGGATTCACAATAAACCGATATAAAACTTACATTTAATCACGTGGGAATACTTCTTCCATCAAGAGCATCCTTTGTTGAAGTAGCGGTTTTTGAATATGCACAAGGGAATGAAAAGAAAATATATCAGTTAACTAGTGTCATTAGACTTCCAGTTAAACTAAAGTTTCTGAATCTATAAAATTCATATGTAACAGCCCGGATTTCCAGGTACCTTTTATGCTTATGTTTTTAATGTTTTGTGAGGGGACTCGGCGAGTTGGAGCTCAGACTCGCCGAGTAGGATCGCGGTTCAGGACGCGGGTTTGCGCCCGGACTCGACGAGTCCTTGCTGTTTAATGAAACCCTAATTTCCCGGTCCTAAGCCCTATTTAAAGGACCTTATGGCCCTTCATTGTGGCTACCTGGATCTTGAGAGCACCAAGACAGCTGAGGGATTCGTGTTAGTGAGAAAGAGGCCATTGATCACCAAATTTGTGTGTTTTTGCAAGAAAGGAAGAGGAAAGGCAAGCTAGAAGAGTTGGGGAGCTTGGATCTTCTTTCATTTCATCAGAGGAGGCTTCTTGAGGTATCTTTCAGAGCTTATTTTTCGTATTTTGTTGATATGGTCAAATCTAGGGTTTCTTCATGCCTTATTTGCTTTGTATTGGAAGTGTGAGAGGTCCCATGGGGATATAGTGCCTAGATCTGGACCTTAGTAGGTCCAGAGAGTCCCTAATGTCATGCTTTATGTACTCCCTTTTGGGTTGGAGGCTAGGGTTGCCATTCTAGAAGTCATTTCTCCAAAAAGAGCCTTGTAAGTGTTGTATGGTAACCAAGATATGAACTTTACGTGATGAATAAGCTTAGGAGGGCCAGATCTATGAGTGGATGGTGCGGATCTGACCTCAGAAGCTAGTTTGGGTTGATGCGTGGCATGGACTCGCCGAGTCTGAAGAACAAACTCGGCGAGTAGCATGAAGATTGTCCTTAACCACTCAGCGAGTGGTCTTTCCGAGTTAAGGGTCGACTCAGTGAGTCAGGGAGAGTTAGAGAGGGTTGACAGTTGGACTGAGTCGAGCTGGGACTCGCCGAGTTGTTCTTGAGACTCGGCGAGTTGAGTCGTGGTGGCCCCGCGATTCATGCCAGGTGGAACCCGTCGAGTCAGGGGAGTACTCGACGTGTCAAAAGAGAATCCTAGAGAGTTGGTGAATACGTATAGACTCGCCGAGTCGCCCTAGTGCACTCGCCGAGTCCGGTCAAAGTTGACCGTTGACCGTTGACCAGAGTTGACCAGAGTTGACTTGATAGGGGTGGTTAACCTTAGTGGTAAAAGTGTTAATTAGAGATGTATGATGTTATAGGGGGATTATAGCTCGGAGGATCGAGCACGAGTGATTTCCCGAATTCGTGAGTTATCGAGATACACGAGGTGAGTCTTCTCACTATACTTTACCTTGAGTAGGTAATCAGAGTTATGTGTCAGAGTATGTATGTTATGTGTATGCTATGTGTTGTACTGCATGATGTCTATGCGATTTATGCTGTGCATGTTTATAGAGTTGGAACCGGAAGGTTCCCAGAGTTAGAACCTGAGGGTTCACAGAGCTTGGGTGCACGGACCCATAGAGTTATAGCCTCGAGTGGCTAATATATGTTTATGTGGTATTTTGGGGAACTCACTAAGCTTTGTGCTTACAGTGTTAGTGTTGTTGTTTCAGGTACTAGCGATGACCGTGGGAAGGCGCCGGCTTGATCTGTACACACGCATGGGATTTTGATATACATATGATCTTGGGATTTTGCATAATGTGAATTGGGATTTAAACTTAATGTTTTTATGAAAATTAAATGAGAAATGTTTTTATAATTTGTGAAAAATTATTTTGAAATTCACGGTGTTACAAGTTGGTATCAGAGCCTTGGTTTGAGGGATTCGAGTACACCTTCGGGCGTATTTGAACTCAAACTGAGGATTTGAGAAGCAGTTTCAAAAAGAGTAAAAGATTTTGAAAAGAAACGCGAAGCAGAGTTGTGTGTACGATCAGTCCGCGCCCGAACGGTGATTTCCCAAAATACCCTCATGTTATGTGCTATTGATATTGATATGATGTATCCGCATGCTAGAGTAGGCTAGGTATTCCTATTAGGACTAGAGTGGCCTGATTTGTGATGCCTTAGCCTAGGAAGAGGTGAGCTGCTATGAGATGCTTGAGAGTGAGTAGGTAGCAGCGAGGGGTTTGTGAGAGATCTATTAGAGAGAAGGTCTATGCATGTTAGAGTACTTGGAATTTGGGATCCGAAGAGGAGGACTTGGGGTGTATTCTGATACGGTGCGGATAGTAGTATTGGACCCGTACTACTGAAAGCACCGGAGCGGTGTACAGCCCAAGTAAGAATCTTTGGAATAACAAGGATCAAGGAGGAATGAGTTGTTGAGTGTGTGTATGCTCGAAGGGATTCTAATTTTTCATATGATGTATTTCAGAGGTAGATCATGGTGAGGACACGCTTGATGCTTGAGAGCAGTGGTACCAGTGATGAGGAGATCCGCCGGATCATTCATGAGGAGGTGGCTGCGGCCATCAGGGCAGAGATACCGGAGATGTTTTGGTCTATTAAGACCACGCTGATCGAGACCTTTGACGAGCGTTATGCCGCTCTTTCTGAGGCTGCTGTTGCAGCGGCCACCGCATCGATTGCTGCCGCGAGGCCGCAAGGTGGTGATGCGTTGCTGTTCCGGGAGTTCAGCAACACAAAACCACTAGAGTTTGATAGGACCCAGGATCCGGTGGCAGCTATGAGGTGGATATCTGATATAGAGGGGTGCTTCTTCACTTGCTCATCTCCTGAGCATTTGAAGGTACGGTTCGCGCTGAACCAGCTTCGCTTGGGAGCGAAGGACTGGTGGAAGTTTGTGACGGCGCATTATACGCCTGCTGAGCTTGCGGCAGTGACCTGGGAGAGGTTCACTGTCATGTTACGAGATGAGTACGTTCCCCAGGTGGAGAGGGAGCGTTTGGCACAGGAGTTTCTGACCCTCAAGCAGGGTACTGAGTCAGTTACAGCGATCACGAGGATGTTCCATGAGAGGGCGATGTTTTGCCCTGAGCACGTGTCCACTGAGCAGGCACGCATGAGTCGTTATTTGAGCATTTTGAGGCGGGATATTCGGGAGTTCGCGGTGAACTCCTCGTACCGGACATTTGTTGAGCTTCAGGCAAATGCTCGGAAGAGGGAGATTGATCTAGAGACTCAGGCCAGGGAGGAGGCGGAGTCTCAGGGGAGGGATCGGCGACCGGCACAGTCTCAGCCGGCAGCCAAGCGGGCCAAGCCCGCTGATCCCAAACCAGGGAGTCAGAAGGGCCGCACTTGTGGTAAGTGTGGAAAGGGTCACGATGGAGGCTGCAGAGCGGGATCTTGCTACAAATGTGGCAAGGAGGGGCATATGGCCAAGGATTGCCCCAAGGGGTTTGCAGTGTGCTTCCACTGCAATCTGACCGGACACCGGAAGGCAGAGTGTCCGTAGTTGCGAGGGTCATCTCAGGGAGCACCTCAGGGATCTGCCCCTGCCGCCATCAGAGCTACAGAGAGTCGGCCAGTGAAGGTCGAGGCACCGAGGGCACGAGGGAGAGCCTTTCAGCTGACCGCGGAGGAGGTCCGCGCAGCGCCCGATGTCGTGGCTGGTATGTATTCTTTCATGTATTTATTTTGATGTTCTGATATTATGCTTATGTTATGTTATGCGTAGGTACTTTTCTTGTGAATTCTGTACCTGCCTTGGTGTTATTTGACTCGGGTGCGAGTCGGTCTTTTGTATCTTTGACTTTTAGTCAGCATATCAGTGTCAGTCGTGAGGCGTTGAGTCGGCCTCTGAGAGTTTCCATAGCTGATGAGAGGGTGATATATGCCACGGAGGTTCTCCGAGGGTGCGTAGTTGAGATTTTCGGTGTTGAGTTCCCGATTGATCTAGTTCCTATTGCTATGGGTGATGTCTGTGTCATTGTGGGCATGGATTGGTTGAGCAGATTTGGTGCAGTTATTGATTGTGAGCGGAAGCTGGTGACCATACGAGACCCTAGTCGGGGAGTTCTTTCGGTATACGACAAGGGTACACGTTCAGGATCAGCGTTTTGTTCGGCCGCTAGAGCGAGGCAGTGTTTACAGCAGGGCTGTAAGGGTTTTGTGGCGTATGTGATGGATACGCGGGTGGAGTCCGAGAGGCCGAGTTCAGTTGAGGAGGTTCCGGTGGTGCGTGAGTTCCCGAATGTGTTTCTCGAGGAGTTGCCGGGTGTGCCTCTTGTGAGGCAAGTGGAGTTCGGTATCGATTTGGTTCCGGGGCCGCGCCTATCGCCAAGGTGCCTTATTGCCTTGCACCTCCAGAGATGCAAGAGTTATCCTCGCAGCTTCAGGAGCTGTTGGGGAAGGGGTTTATTCGGCCGAGCAGCTCGCCGTGGGGAGCACCTATCCTGTTCATCAAAAAGAAGGATGGTTCACACCGGATGTGTATTGATTACCGGGAGTTGAACAAGCTGACGGTCAAGAACCGTTACCCATTGCCGAGGATCGACGATTTCTTCGACCAGCTGCAGGGAGCATCTTGGTTTTCCAAGATCGATTTGAGGTATGGCTATCATCAGGTGAGGGTGCGTGATGAGGACGTCCAGAAGACAGCGTTCAGGACGCGTTATGGGCATTATGAGTTTGTGGTGATGCCTTTTGGGCTCACCAATGCCCCGACAGTGTTCATGGATCTCATGAACCGAGTGTGTAGGCCGATGCTGGATCGGTCGGTGATTGTGTTTATCGATGATATTCTGGTATATTCGAGATCTAGAGAGCAACATGAGGAGCATTTGCGAGAGGTTCTCGGGGTTCTGAGGTCGGAGAGGCTTTATGCCAAATTCTCCAAGTGTGATTTCTGGTTGCGGGAGGTCCAGTTCTTAGGACATCTCGTTAATCAGGAAGGGATATTGGTCGATCCGGCCAAGGTTGAGGCGGTGATGAGTTGGGAGGTGCCGAAGTCACCCTCCGAGATCAGGAGTTTCCTAGGGCTGGCAGGGTATTATCGGAGGTTCATTAATGATTTCTCCAGGATTGCAGTGCCACTCACCAGGTTGACCCGGAAGGGTGTTGCTTTTTCATGGGGCCCCGAGCAGCAGGCCTCCTTTGAGACACTTCGCCAGAGGTTGTGCGAAGCCCCGGTGTTAGCTCTCCCGGAAGGGATGGAGGACTTTGTGGTATATTGTGATGCATCGATTTTGGGATTGGGAGCTGTGCTGATGCAGAGGGGGCATGTGATAGCGTATGCTTCGAGGCAGCTGAAGCCTCATGAGACGAGATATCCCACCCAGGATCTAGAGTTGGGGGCAGTGGTGTTCGCCCTCAAAATTTGGCGTCACTACTTGTATGGGGTTCGGTGTACGATATACACGGACCATAAGAGTTTGAAGTATTTGATGGATCAGCCCAACCTAAATATGTGTCAGAGAAGGTGGTTGGATGTGGTCAAGGATTATGATTGTGAGATCCTGTACCACCCAGGCAAGGCTAATGTGGTAGCCGATGCGTTGAGCCGCAGGGCGGAGAGCACACCACTGCGGGGTGTATGTTTGAGATTGACCGTGATAGCTCCGGTATTGGACGCCATTCGTGGGGCACAGGCCGAGGCTGTGCAACCTGAGATGCAGAAGAGGGAACGGGTTGTTGGTTTGGTTTCAGAGTTCGTTACCAATGGCCGGGGACATATGACATTTCAGGGGCGTATATGGGTACCGTTTGTGGGAGGAACGCTTACTATTTTGATGGAGGAGGCGTATCGGTCGAAATTTTCGATCCATCCGGGGGCCACTAAGATGTATTTGGATTTGAGAAAGGAGTATTGGTGGCCCTGTATGAAGAGGGATGTCGCGTGGTTTGTTGAGAGGTGCTTACCCTGCCGTAGGGTTAAGGCTGAGCACCAGAGGCCGCATGGTAAGTTGCAGCCATTGGAGGTTCCCGAGTGGAAGTGGGAACAGATCACTATGAATTTCATCACCAAATTGCCGAGGACTGCCAGAGGGGTTGATGCAATTTGGGTGATTGTGGACAGGTTGACGAAGAGCGCTCACTTCCTTGCCATCAGTGAGAGTTCTTCAACAGAGAAATTGGCGGAGGTGTATGTGAGGGAAGTGGTATCTCGGCATGGGGTGCCGATCTCGATTGTCTCAGACCGTGATGTGCGTTTCACTTCTAGATTTTGGAAGAAATTCCATGAGGAGTTGGGTACTAGACTGCATATTAGTACCGCATATCATCCCCAGACAGATGGTCAGAGTGAGCGGACGATTCAGACACTCGAGGACATGCTCCGAGCATGTGTGTTGGATTTTGGGGGTAGCTGGGATACATATTTGCCTTTGGCAGAGTTTTCCTACAACAACAGCCATCATTCGAGCATTGGTATGCCACCCTTTGAGCTGTTGTATGGGAGGAGGTGTCGGACCCCCATTTGTTGGGGAGAGGTTGGTCAACGGGTGCTGGTCAGTACAGAGATCGTGCTTCAGACGACAGAGCAGATTCAGTAGGTCAGACAGAGGTTGTTGACCGCTCGGAGCCGACAGAAGAGTTATGCAGACCGACGCCGGTCCGAGCTTGAGTTTCAGGTCGGCGACCTTGTACTCCTGAAGGTCTCTCCTTGGAAAGGAGTGATTCGATTCAGGAAGAGGGGCAAGTTGGGACCCCGATATATTGGACCTTTTCGAGTGATCGCGAGGGTAGGCCGGGTAGCCTATCGTTTGGATTTGCCAGCATAGTTGGGGCAGATTCACGACACTTTTCATGTGTCGCAGCTGAGAAAGTGTATAGCCGCTGAGTCGGCAGTGGTTCCATTAGAGGATATTCAGGTGGATGCGAGTCTGAATTATGCCGACAGACCAGTGGCCATCAGAGATCGGAAAATCAAGGTTTTGAGGAACAAGGGAGTACCCTTGGTGTTGATTCAGTGGCAACATCGGAGGGGATTGGAGATGACCTGGGAGCCGGAGTTGTCCTTTTAGTCACTTTGAGATGTTTAGAAGCATAAAAATGTAGTCTTGATCATGTCTTTCCTTCCATGCATGTGTTTTCAGGTCTTAATAGGTTAAGTGGTGGAGTTTTTGATGTTAAAACCTTTTTGTTGAATAAAAAAAGTTACCTTCTTGAACTTTAGCTACCGCAGTCTTCAAGCCACCGCAGTCAAGAAATCTTATCATCTGGTCATCTAAAGTCTTCAGCACCGTAGTCATTATCTCTACTTAGTTTATTTTTTCTTTTCTGTAAAACACTCTAATATCCAGTATGCCTTACATGGCTGCTTTTAGAGTTGTAAACTTGTCTCTATAAATAGAGTTCATTTCTCATGTAATTTGTACCGGTGCGAATCTTTCATCAAATTCTAATACACATCAGTTCTCATTCTATCTTACTTATCAAACCTTCTTACTCTCATAATCAATTAACATCTCTTTTAAAGAGCAAGTCACTTGTGACTTAATCACTAAGCTAGATCTCATTTACTAACTTGGCTTGAATGCATTCCTTGTTATGAATCTGCTTATGTGTATACTTCATATAACAATTGTTGTCATTTACATTCCTTTACTTTTCCGCATCTAACTCACTAACTTCTAACACTTAATATTAATGTTGAGCTAACAGATCCTTCGAGATTAACTATTCCGCTATATACTTGTTCAAACGATTTGTTCAAGTGTGTCTCAAAGTTTTTCTCTTAACAGTTGGTATCAGAGCCATAGTGGTTGCTTTTTGAAAATTGGAACTCTGATTTTTTGAAGAGCTTTCTATACCACTGAAGCTCATTTCTTAAACACAAAAATCTTCAAAATGGCACAATCGTTATCACTAAATGTCTCCAACAGTGTTGGTGGTTCTATTAGAGCCCCAATATTGGTTGCGAATGAGTACCATCACTGGTCCCAAAGGATGGAAAGATATCTCAGACGACTTGGTAGAGATGTTTGGCGATCTATAGAAGAAGGACCACATGTTCCAGTCCTCACACCAGTCCAAACTGATGGAGCCACAACAAGGCTAGGAGGAGGTCAACCAGCTTTGAACCGTCCCACCAAAGATGATCTCGACAAGATGGAAAATGATGCTATTGCCTTTTATGAAATCTCTTGTGGAGTTACTCCTGAAAACTTCGACATCATCATAAACTACAAATCAGCAAAGGAGATTTGGGATGTCCTCAAAAACTTGTATGAAGGTTCAGAGCAGGCTCAAGACAAGAAGCTCACTACGACCCTCAACGAATTCAACAACTTCAAAGCTCACTCCGGTGAAAGTTTGGAAGACTCCTTTAAGAGATTCAACCTGATTGTCACAAAATTGTCCAATGCGGGCACCGTCCGTAGCAATCATGAAACAAACCTACGGTTCCTTAATGGATTGGGAAGACATTGGACAAAAGCCAAAATGATTGTTCAAGGAGACAGTAAGATTCACTCGTTGTCCCTCTATAAGCTCTATGGAGAGTTGCAAGCTCAAGAGTCCACTGTACTCAAGGACTGCTCAGACTTCGGAGGTCCGCTTGCTCTTGTAGCTCAATCACCTCACACTCAAACTTATCCCACTTCGTATGACTCATCACCGCAGTCATATGAAGCAGACTCAGAATATGACGATGAAGAAGAGTTTCAAAATGCCATTGCCCTTGTCAGTCAAAAATTCAATCGCTTACCATCTTCATTTCGTAAAAATCAATAGTACAACCGACCACCTTTCAACCGCAACTTTCAAAATAATCACTTTCATTCCACCAAGAATCCTCTCCATCCACCGCAGCCTCAGCAAACACAGTCTAAAGACGTACCACCGCAACCTCAATCAATTGACTCTGGTACCTCTTTAGAAGAAAAAAGTGACATTGTTATATGTCACAAGTGCAACAAAGAAAACCATTTTGCTAAGGATTGCAAGGCAAACATAGTGAAAGATAAAGCCTTCTATCTCAGAATGGCTCAAGAACTGGAGGACAAAGAAAAGGGAAAATCCTATGTTGCTCAAGTGAAAAGAAATCATCAAGTGTGGTCACCCGGAGACGAAGATGAAGACGACCGCAATAAAGGAGAAGGCAAGATCTGTATGATGGCAACTGCTGATGAAGAAGGCTCAACCAAGCTAAAGAAGAACCATTGCTATATGGCGAAAGATGGAACTCTCAGCATTGTGGAATAGGTAAAACTTATGATTCAAACTTTAAATTATAGCATGCATGACTGTCAACCTTACTTGGACACACTTAATGACACATGTGCTGCCATCCTTACAGACTACAATAAATCCTTAGATGAGAAGAACATCGCTTCGCAGGAGATGTTCCACGTTAGAAGACGTTTGGACAATAAGAGACTCAAAATGGCAATGTTAGAGAAGGACTTGATGCTAGAAAAGGATGCTAGGATATTAAGCGAAACAAAATTAGAAATAGCTTTAAATCAGAGAGATTTAGCACATAATGAAATTGTATTCTTAAATCTTCTAATTGAAAAGCTTTTTAATGAAACTGAGGCCATTGAGAATCTTGTTAATAATGGGAATGTTGATAACACTTTTAATTGGGGTTGGTCCAATGGGTATCCAACCGCAACAGACTCCTCACCTCGGTTCACACCGGAACGTCCCTATGTCCCTCCAGACCGCAACTTCTTATTTCCAGTCAATGACAAAACGTTTCCTAAGGATATCCAAACTCATTTTGGTAAACTTCATGATCTGAGTAATAATTGTGTTATCGAGGAAATTGTCCCTGAATTTTCTAATCATGTTGATAACATAGATCACTCTAATTCTCAGACATCATCCGTAGCCGATGAGGAAATTGTTGTAGAACGTCCTGTAGTCTCATTAGACTTCCCATCTCTACAGTCTGACCACAGTGTTCCTAACCGCAGTCATGAATTGCAAACCGTCCCATTACCCAATAACAGTTGTCCCACTAAAGTGTCCACCAAGACTCACTCCGCGGTTGTCCAAAACACTACACCGTAGGACATAGCCAAAAGTTCTGTGACTATTGAACCAATCAATCATGAATTACCAATCGAAAAGTTTGACTTTGGTCAATGTTCTCAAATCCTGACTTTTCCAGTTCGGATGAATCAAATCCCTGTTTTTCAAAATCTCCAAAAGATTTAAGGAAACCGCAATTAAATGTCACTGACTGCGGTTCTCCTAAGACCGAAGCAAAAAGAGCTTTTAAAGAAGAATTTCGTTCCCGTGGGAAGCAACGGGAAATTCATTCAAAATGAAAGAAATTTGTGAAATATCGCAAGTCAAAGAGTCCAGAAAAACTTGTTTTCTCAAATTATCATTTCAAATCAAGTGTTTCCAAGAAAACAAAAAAGAAGGAGTTTACTGTTTCTGACATTGCTCAAAAATCACCTGACCCTAAGGATAAGTCTTTTCGATCAAATGGTTTTCCGGTCTATTCATTAGACAATCCAAAATGGAAAGGTATTCTACCTACTCCGACTCTTCCAAAGTCACTTTCAAAAACTCAAAAATGGAAAGGAATATTGCCAACTCCGACACTCAAAAGGTCACCTCAAGAGTTTACAAAATCACCTCACAAAATGCCTGCACGTGTCTACACACCTACAAGTCCTGCAAAAAACACCTTTTCAAAACACACAAACAAAAGGGTCAAATCTTACAATCCTCGGACTGGACAAAAGCATACTTTTTCTTCAAAACAAAGACTAAGCCAAATGTCAGGGGAAATGATAAAAACTTCACGTGTCAATGTCAATGTCAAAAGATCTACTCTCATGACAAATCTCATCGTTCTCAAAAAACTCGTAACTATCCACAATCTCACAAAGCTCCAAAAGATCTCAAACACCCAGGACTAGGCTTGAAAGTTGACTTAAAACATGTCCCTGCCACCTCACATCATGCATCCATTAATACCTTATATGTGACTCCGGGCTCCAAACTCGCTTGGGTGCCCAAATTAACCACTTAATTTTTGTAGGCATTGTGCAAGGAGGATCAAGAAGAAGAATGGTTGATCGATAGTGCCTGCTCCGTGCACATGACCGGAAGGTTAGAATACCTTCGGGATTTCAGGACTATATGCAATGGTGGAAATGTTACATTTGGCAACAATGTGAATGGAATCATCCGAGGTTATGGTGTACTCACTACGGGGAACTTTTCAATTCAGAACGTTGCTTATGTAGAAAGCCTTAAACACAATCTTATCAGTGTTGGCCAACTATGTAAGGCAGGCCATCGAGTTAAGTTTGATGATCAATTCCGTTACGTTATGACAAGTGATAGAAGTACCTGCTTGATCAAGTCACGATCCGAGGGCACCATGTATCCTTTGGACGTCTCTCTCATCATTGGAAAACCGCAGTTGTGTTTTCTCTCCAAAGCTGTATCCGAAGTTAGCTGGTTATGGCACCGCAAGCTCGCTCATCTTAACTTCAAGTATATCAACACCTTGGTTACTGGAGAGCTGGTCAGAGGACTACCCATTCTCAAGTTCAGCAATGACACTCTATGTTCTGCTTATGAATGTGGTAAGCAGTCCAAGGCAAGTCAACCCATGGTGATTGATTCGTCAATATCTGAACCACTTGAACTTCTACACATTGATCTCTGCGGTCCATTAACTGTAGCCAGTCTTCATCACAAAAAGTACATACTGGTCATAGTTGATGACTTCACTCGCTTCACTTGGGTATTCTTCCTCAGAATCAAATCCGAAACCCCGCAGATTCTCATCAACTTCATCAAAGAGACAGAACTTCAGATCAAACTGCCTGTAAGATGCATCCACAGTGATAATGGCACTGAATTCACTAATCATCTTCTCAACAACTTCTTGGTGTCAAAAGGGATCTCTCATAACTTTTCAGATCCGTATACACCTCAAAAAATGGTGTAGTAGAAAGGAGGAACAATAATCTAGTGGAAGCAGCCATATCCATGCTCAACTTCTCACTCCTTCCTCTTTACTTCTGGGCTGAAGCTGTAGCAACTGCATGCGTTGTTCAAAACTGAAGCATCGTGTGCAAACGCCTCTATAAAACACCATATGAGGGTCTCAACAACTGGAAACCAAATGTTCGTTTCTTTCACATCTTTGGGTGTAGATGTTTTGTGATCAATAACAGAGATCAGCTTAACAAATTTGCACCGAAGTCCGTTGAAGGCATTTTTCTTAGCTACTTTACAAACAAGGTTGCCTATCGGGTTCTTATCAGAAGAACGAGGCTCATCATTGAAAGCTTCGATGTGAAGTTCGATGACGCTTATATCCGCAACACTCCTCCATCTACTGAAACCACTGCCATCATGGAAAGCAAAATTCCTGCTTCTTGAGGTCCTCTAAACTTGGTTGAAGTCAATTATGATGATCTTTTCGACCCTGTTGAAACTGCAAAACTATCCGAAGTTCTTGTGTCACCAACTGCTCAACAACAACACGCTGATGTTTCTGGTCCATCTCTATCTGAAGTAGGATCTCTCAATACTTTCACCTCTCCGGTTGAGGGGAAAGCTCTACTCCGGATCAAGCAACAACCATCGAGGTTCCAGTATTTGATGATGCTCAAGCTCCTCTTCCTAAAAGATTACGACCATCAAACATATCTTCGGATTCGGATGATGAAATCATAGAGACCATTGACACTCGAACCGACTCAAGGATCATTTCTCTCCCATCAGTAGTCCAGGGGGAACCTTCTCCGGTTCCAGAGGAACTCCCATCAGCAATCCAGGGGGAACCTCTACAAACTACTCAAGAAAATGTCATTCTCTCTCCAACAAGTTCAGATGATTCCGCAGGATGTTCACAAATCCAGGGGGAACTTCCTTCCCCATCCGAAGCAACCTCTGATATTGAAAACATTCCTTCTACTGCAACTGCGGACCATCTGATGCCTCGTCTACACGTATGGACGAAGGATCACCCACCATGTCAAATTATTGGCAACCCATCCGCAGGTATCCAAACTCGATTTGCCAAAGATTTATTTGATCATTGTCACTATGCAACATTCATATCCGTAGTCAAGCCTCGATCTATCAATGAAGCGTTATTGGAACCGGATTGGATTTTTGCAATGCAAGAAGAACTGGAAGAATTTGAAAGAAACAAAGTGTGGCAACTTGTTCCTATTCCACAAGGCCATACTATTGTTGGTACAAGATGGGTGTTCAAAAACAAGTTAGATGACTCTGGTGCGGTTATCATAAATAAGGCGAGACTAGTTGCAAATGGGTATAGTCAACTGGAAGGCGTTGACTACGATGAAACATATGCTCCGGTGGCAAGAATGGAAGCAATTGGAATATTTTTAGCATATGCTGCCCACAAAAATATCAAGGTACACCAAATGGATGTTAAAAGTTCCATTCTCAATGGGGAATTGAAAGAAGAGGTTTATTTGCAACATCTTCCTGGTTTTGAAAATACTGAATTCCCTGACCACTGCTACAAGCTTCAAAAGGTAGTCTACGCTTTGAAGCAAGCTCCAAGAGCTTGGTATGAGACTCTTTCTGAATTCTTAGTCTCTTCAGGCTAAAAAAGAGGAGTGATTGATCCCATGCTATTTATAAAAGCAAATGGTACTCACCTTATGCTTGTACAAATATACGTGGATGATATCATCTTCGGATCATCAGATCAAGGAATGGTGGATGACTTTGCTAAGCTCATGACAAAAAAATTCCAAATGAGCATGAATAGAGAGATTAATTTCTTTCTAGGTCTTCAAGTCAAACAAATTCAACAAGGGATATTCATTCATCAAGAGAAATACACCACTAAACTCTTGAAGAAATACTCTATTGACAACTGCTCCTCGGCTAAGGTCCCTATGGCCTTCGGATATAAGATCTCTGCTGATCCCTCTGGCGAATCTGTGGATCACAAGACTTATAGAGGTATCATTGGGTCTCTAATGTATCTCACCGTAATCTGATCGAACATTGTCTTTGCTACTGGTGTATGTGCAATGTAACGACCAAAATTTCAAAACAATTAAAACTTTTCAAAAACCACTCATTTTAATAACGTTGTTACAAAAAGGTTTTCAATATATTATTTAACAGAGTATTTTTCCCAGGTTCAAATCATAAAACACCATCGCGGGGAACGGTACGATCACGCCTTTGCCTTGCCACAGACTCCTGAGAACCTGAAAACATAAAACCACAACTGTAAGCCCGAAAGCTTATTGAGATACCCCCAAAAATACCAACCACAAATACGCCCTTCCAGGCCACGACCTTCCGGTCCAAAACATATCGCCTTCCGGCCCATAACATATTGCCTTCCGGCCCATAACACATCGCCTTCCGGCCCATAACATAACAGCATACATAACATAACAGAACATAGAACAACCTTACATATCGGGTCTCAAATCCCCAGACCAAACAGCTGTGCACATAACATATAATCATTCAACAGATCACAGTCAGCGAATCGATCAACAGATCACATAACATATCATTACCTTAACCAAGATACCGGACTAACCGGTCACTAGCATAACATCACCATAAGAATCAGTCAACATACTAATTACACACATACGCCTTTCCAGGCCATGACCTTCCGGTCCACATCGCAATGCCTTCCGGCCTACAACATGTAATGCCTTCCGGCCCACAACATATAATGCCTTCCGGCCCATAACGTAATGCCTTCTGGCCCATATTCCGCAATATCATAACAACAAACACTACTCGGATTTCCATCCGATAAAGGGGTCGGCCTTGGTGCCGTAGACCCTATAGATATAGTGAGGATAACTCACCTCGAAACTGCCGACTGAACAGATAACTCAAGCTGCTCCGATCACTGATACGATCTCCACCTCTGGACAGCCACCAATGCACTGAACTCAAACAATAATCAACAATTACCAAAATACCCCTGGAAACCACTGGTCAACCATTGGTCAAAGACAAGGTCAAAGTCAACCCCTGACTGACCCTACTCGCCGAGTCAACCCGATGACTCGCCGAGTTCCCATACTCAGAACTTCACTCAATCCGCGACCTAACTCGCCGAGTCACCCCGAGACTCGCCAAGTCCCACAACTTCAGAGTCCTCTCGCACACAACTCACCGAGTCATCCCTTGACTCACCGATTCTCGACTCAACCAGAGAATATCGGAACTCTTCGACAAGACTCGCCGAGTCCAAGAACAGACTCGCCGAGTCTATGGCTATCTTCAACCTACTCGCCGAGTTGTTCATACAACTCGCTGAGTTCCAGGCCATCTTCATCCAACTCGCCGAGTTGTTCTTCCAACTCGCCGAGTCCCAGCTCATCTTCAAACAACTCGTCGAGTACACTCATGTGACTCGCCGAGTACCACTGGTCTGAATCCATACAGAAGCACTCCAAGCCATGCAATTGATCCAAAACATAGATCTAGCTTCCTACAACCCCTTTATCACGTAAAGTGGCAAACTTTACGTGAATCCAACGAGATCTAGGCTATTTGCACAATGGTTTAGGGTTTGGGACATGTAAGCTTCACTAAACACTCCAACACAGGAACTTTCATGCTCTCTGATTCTTCTCTACTCCAGATCTGAGGTAGCAACCTCAGATCTAACCTCTAGACTTCCAATTCCACCCATAGACAAGTTCCCACAAACCCCAAAATGAAGAAATAACATAACAATAGCCCAAGAACGAGATATTACCTCCAATGGACGCCCAATCTGCAATGCAATTCAATTCCAAGCAAAGCCCCTTGCTCCAAGCCTTCAATCTCTCAAAATTCCTTCAATAATTACTTCTCCAAGCTCCAATCCACTCAACAATGGTGCTTCTCCGCGATTTAGGGTTTTTTGGGGCTCAAGAGGTGATAAAGAGGCTGGGAGGGAAAACATAATGTTCTTTATATAGGGCTCAACCCCGGGAATTAGGGTTTTCTCCACTCAGCGCCTACTCGCCGAGTCCTCCTTACCGACTCGCCGAGTCGGCTACTTAACACGCGACCCAGTCGCGACTCTACTCGCCGAGTCCATGCATGGACTTGCCGAGTCACTCTTCCACAACTTACTCTTTTAGCCCTTCAACTCTACTCTTGATATTTCGGGATGTTACAATTCTCCCCCACTTATATTAGGCTTCGCCCTCGAAGCCTACAACAACTCAACTCCAAGGATACTCCCATAACGCTCCACCTGGCCTTAACCGGACCAAGTCCCTCCAGGCATACTTATCGAAACTCGAACACACTTTCCCCTCCTTCATGGTGTCCTGACCACCGTCTCGAACCGGGCATCGACTGTACCCCTGATTATCATTCTCAATAACCGAGAATTACCCAAGATGCAACTCTGCACTAAATCTCAACAATCACTCGACCCATAAGGGTTAGAAAACCAAGGACCATCGTATCCCCAATCCGAATCCCACTCTATCCATTCCGGAACGACTGAGAGACCCATTCTCAATCTCAGAGCAACTCTCACGAGTTCTCCCCTTGCAACCGCATACACATGCTGAACTAGCTCTAACACCCTCAGGTTGGGAAAACCTGATACACTGATAATACCCTCAAACATCCCCCAGGATGAACCACTAATATACAACCCATACCCTGATCAGAATCACACTAAGAGTTCAAGACTCTCTCTCTCTCTCCCTGCATCCCTTCCGAGCCTCTTGGCTCTACACTTGCGGATTTCCCTCCGCGACCTCAGCAGACATTCCAAACCGGATGAGCTTCTAATCCACTGCCACAAACACGCTGCTCAATAACCATACTCGAATTGCTCTAATCATAACTCTGCTCTGCCGCTTTCACTTCCGTGAACTTGCACACCCTCTCGGAGTTACACGCCTCTTACCTCTTTCTCTTCCTTTACCAAGGAATCCACCCGGTCACAATGTCACTCCGACAAATGTCACGACGCTCACCCGACGCTACACCACCCTTAGCGTGACCGCTAACCATCCAACACACTTACCCTGACTCTCCTCGCAGGGACTCTCAAGCCCATGCACTACCTCACTTAAACAAGATCACTACCCGGGGCCAGACCTTCCAATGCAATCACACTGCAACATACATAATACGAAATCTCAAACTGATCCAACAATACCAACAGAGTCTCCAGCATGACTGGACCGACTCACAACACATATTAGCCACTCGAGGCTATATCTCTGTGGGTCCGTACACCCAAACTCTATGAACCCTCAGGTTCTAACTCTAGGAACCTTCCGGTTCCAACTCTACAACATGCACAGCATAAATCCCATAGAATTAATGCAGTACAACACATCACGTACATAAAGCATACAGATACTCTGATCACATAACCCCGGTTACCCACTCAAACTTGATCCCGGCCTGCTTCCAGGCCTCCACAATCAAATGCCCTAGGTCTGTATGCCGCCCCGCATGCCCGACACTCGCTCCTATCAGCCTATACTCAGGGCTGACAGAACACTGCTGAATCCCAACAGCTAAGCACCCTCAGATACTCATCGATCTCCCGGAGAATTCTCCAATTCTCCCCCACTTAAACCACTGAGTAACAACCACCGGTCGCCATTAACGACCTTCCAGAACAACCCCGCACAAGGAGAACACTTACACACTGACTGCTTCCCACAAGCATAAGCAACCCTCAGCAAAACACATCTCCTCACTGATCAATCTGCTCACCGAGAATCCGATCTCCAATTATCCCTTCCATGAATGTAGATGCTACCCGACATTCAACCCAATGCCGCATCTCCACTAATAACCCTCACGAACGATAACCAAAGAAATCCCCAAAACAATAACCCATAACCAAACCACAACCCGCAAAATGACGAATACCGCATCGAAAACCGCACAAAGATACCAGCACAAAACACCAAACTATAACCATACCAAACCTTCAGGGAACAACGGATACCAAAACGAAAACCCGAAACACAAACCCATAATCATGCCAAGCCCTCAAGAAACAACGGATACCAAAAAGAAAACTCTCCAGCGGGACTAACAGATAAATGATACTCCATAATAATCATAATTCCACAAGGCGACAAGAAAGAAACATACCCGCAGCTGCACCCGGCACTGCTCTGACCTCCTCCGTTGCAAGCTGAAAAGCACGACTCTAAGCCCTTGGGGGCTCCGCTCCATCCTGACCTCCACCTGAAATCCTCAAAGTGGCCGGTGCTGGAGCCTGCACCGGTCCTGCAGAAAGCTGTGGACAGTTGACCCTCAAATGTCCAACCTGACGACAATGATAACAAATCCTCAAATCCCGAATCGGCACTGACTGCCGACAATCCCGCGCATAGTGCCCCTCCTTTCCGCACTTGCGGCATGCACCACCGGACCAACAAACTCCGGCGTGACCCCTCCCACACTTCCCACAAGTGTGGCCGCTCCGATCCCCCAATCTAACATCAACGGTCCTGGACCGTTTCGGCGCCGGCTGCGACTGCATCGGAGCCTGCCTCAGCTCACGCAACTGCAACTCAACCTCTAACTCACGCCGCATGGCGGCCTCTTGCAACTCCAACAAGATCTCGCACCTCTGCGCGGACACGAACTGTCTGATATCCTCCTTGAGCGTGCTCAGATATCGGGACATCTGAGCCTGCTCCGAAGCGAACTCAGGGCAAAACATCGCCCTCTCAGTGAACATCCTGGTGATCTCAGTCACCGACTCCGAATCCTGCTTCAGCTCGAGAAACTCCTGAGCCAATCTCTCCCTCTCATCCTGCGGAACATAGCGAGTGATGAACATCTCTCGGAACTGATCCCATGATACCGCAGCCCTCTACGCATCTGAATATGACCCCGTGGTCAATCTCCACCAAGCCTTCACCCCGAGCCTCAACAGGTTCAGAGCACACCTCACCCTCTGATCATCAGGGCATAAACACGTGATGAAAGACCCCTCCACGTCCGATAACCACCTCATTACAACAATCGGGTCCTGAACTCCATCGAAGGTGGGGGGCTCCGTATTATCGAAGTCCCGATACTGAAAATCCCTATCAGCTCCTCCCCCTGCCGTTGCTACAGCCACTGTAGCCGCCGCGGCATCTGTCTCCGCGAGAGTCGCATAGCGCTCATCAAAATACTCAACCATGGCGGTCTTGATCGACCCAAACAGTTCCGGCAACTCAGCCCGAAACAATGCAGCAACCTCATCATGCCGGATCTCGCGAATCCTCGCATCCAACTCGCTCGTGCTCATCTGATCGATAACCTCAGACGGCACCGATCCACCCGGAACTCTCTCTCCAGCTCCTGATCCTGATCCGGATCCACTCTCATCATGCCTCGGAATCTCCATACTGAAAAACACCATACCAAATCTCAGACACTTCCCACAATCCTGGGATCCAACTCTCGCAACCCAACCCTAGAGATCATGGTTTCCCTGATACGCGTATGGGTCCTGTGCTTTCAGTAGTATGGGCCCATACTACCTTCCACACCTACCCATATTTGTATGAAGTACTACCACAATACCCTAGAGAAACATGCATAACAACTATCCACCCTCACCACTAGAGGAACACTGAGAATCTCCCATAAGGGACCCTAGGCTACAGGCATCACAAATCAGGCAACATTATCATGAAATCTTGAAGATCCCTAGCCTAACTCTAGCATGCTGTTCTATCAAAGCTCCATAAAACAAGTGTCATGAATGGTAAATTTGGGGTTACTTACTGGCTCCGGCTGATCGTACCTCCGCGTCCCCCTTTTACTTAATTTGAAAACCATTTTAATTTCTCTTTTAAAACCTTCCTCGATTTGAGACTGGAGTTACACGAGTGTTCCTCCAATTCACTCAAACCAAGGCTCTGATACCAACTTGTAACGACCAAAATTTCAAAACAATTAAAACTTTTCAAAAACCACTCATTTTAATAACGTTGTTACAAAAAGGTTTTCAATACATTATTTAATAGAGTATTTTTCCCAGGTTCAAATCATAAAACACCAACGCGGGGAACGGTACGATCACGCCTTTGCCTTGCCACAGACTCCTGAGAACCTGAAAACATAAAACCACAACTGTAAGCCCGAAAGCTTAGTGAGATACCCCCAAAAATACCAACCACAAATACGCCCTTCCAAGCCACGACCTTCCGGTCCAAAACATATCGCCTTCCGGCCCATAACATATTGCCTTCCGGCCCATAACACATCGCCTTCCGGCCCATAACATAACAGCATACATAACATAACGGAACATAGAACAACCTTACATATCGGTTCAAATCCCCAGACCAAACAGCTGTGCACATAACATATAATCATTCAACAGATCACAGTCAGCGAATCGATCAACAGATCACATAACATATCATTACCCTAACCAAGATACCGGACTAACCGGTCACTAGCATAACATCACCATAAGAATCAGTCAACATACTAATTACACACATACGCCTTTCCAGGCCATGACCTTCCGGTCCACATCGCAATGCCTTCCGGCCTACAACATGTAATGCCTTCCGGCCCACAACATATAATGCCTTCCGGCCCATAACGTAATGCCTTCCGGCCCATATTCCGCAATATCATAACAACAAACACTACTCAGATTTCCATCCGATAAAGGGGTCGGCCTTGGTGCCGTAGACCCTATAGATATAGTGAGGATAACTCACCTCGAAACTGCCGACTGAACAAATAACTCAAGCTGCTCCGATCACTGATACGATCTCCACCTCTGGACAGCCACCAATGCACTGAACTCAAACAATAATCAACAATTACCAAAACACCCCTGGAAACCACTGGTCAACCATTGGTCAAAGACAAGGTCAAAGTCAACCCCTGACTGACCCTACTCGCCGAGTCAACCCGATGACTCGCCGAGTTCCCATACTCAGAACTTCACTCAATCCGCGACCTAACTCGCTGAGTCACCCCGAGACTCGCCGAGTCCCACAACTTCAGAGTCCTCTCGCACACAACTCACTGAGTCATCCCTTGACTCACCGATTCTCGACTCAACCAGAGAATATCGGAACTCTTCGACAAGACTCGCCGAGTCCAAGAACAGACTCGCCGAGTCTATGGCTATCTTCAACCTACTCGCCGAGTTGTTCATACAACTCGCTGAGTTCCAGGCCATCTTCATCCAACTCGCCGAGTCCCAGCTCATCTTCAAACAACTCGTCGAGTACACTCATGTGACTCGCCGAGTACCACTGGTCTGAATCCATACAGAAGCACTCCAAGCCATGCAATTGATCCAAAACATAGATCTAGCTTCCTACAACCCCTTTATCACGTAAAGTGGCAAACTTTACGTGAATCCAACGAGATCTAGGCTATTTGCACAATGGTTTTGGGTTTGGGACATGTAAGCTTCACTAAACACTCCAACACATGAACTTTCATGCTCTCTGATTCTTCTCTATTCCAGATCTGAGGTAGCAACCTCAGATCTAACCTCTAGACTTCCAATTCCACCCATAGACAAGTTCCCACAAACCCCAAAATGAAGAAATAACATAACAATAGCCCAAGAACGAGATATTACCTCCAATGGACGCCCAATCTGCAATGCAATTCGATTCCAAGCAAAGCCCCTTGCTCCAAGCCTTCAATCTCTCAAAATTCCTTCAATAATTACTTCTCCAAGCTCTAATCCACTCAACAATGGTGCTTCTCCGCGATTTAGGGTTTTCTGGGGCTCAAGAGGTGATAAAGAGGCTGGGAGGGAAAACATAATGTTCTTTATATAGGGCTCAACCCCGGGAATTAGGGTTTTCTCCACTCAGCGCCTATTCGCCGAGTCCTCCTTACCGACTCGCCGAGTCGGCTACTTAACACGGGACCCAGTCGCGACTCTACTCGCCGAGTCCATCCATGGACTCGCCGAGTCACTCTTCCACAACTTACTCTTTTAGCCCTTCAACTCTACTCTTGATATTTCGGGATGTTACATGCAAGGTATCAGGCTGATCCAAAAGTGTCACACATGACCGCAGCCAAATTCTTCGGTACCTGAAAGGAAGAAAATCTCTTGGTCTATGGTACCCCACAGGCAATGACTTCAGTCTTTAAGCGTTTACCGATGCGAATCATGCTGGATGCAAACTTGATCGAAAAAGTACATCTGGTGGATGTCAATTTTTGGGAGGTAGACTTGTCAGTTGGACCTCAAGAAAACAAAGCTATGTTTCTTTGTCTACCGCAGAAGCAGAATATGTGGCCGTAACCAGTTGTTGTTCTCAAGTTCTATGGATGAAGACACAACTGTTAGACTACGGATACAGAATGCTGTGGATACCAATCTACCGTGATTCAGAAAGTGCCATAGCGATTTCTCATAATCCTATTCAGCACTCCAAGACGAAACATATTGAACTACGGTATCATTTCATCAAAGACCACATTCTGAAAGGTAACATCGAACTCATATTTGTTCCTACTCATGAAGAGATTGCTGATGTCTTTACAAAAGCACTTGACTCTACCAAAATCAATGCGTTCTTACAAATGTTAGGGATGATGAATCCGGACCCCCAATTCTTCTTGAATTGAAAGGTACCGCAGAACTTCTTGGTCTCCATCGCGGTCCTAGATGAAAGACACTTATAACAGATGGTTTTGGTACATTCTGTGTACCGCAGTTAATGTACCGCAACCATATATTATATCTATATTTCATGGGTGTTTCTTGTTTGTTGTTACTAACTTTTGTACAAGTGCTCTTCTCAGTTTCTCCCACTGTAGTCATCCGCAATGCCAAGAAAACCATCCGCAATGATGTGTTCGTCCGCAGTCACATTAATTGTTTTACAGACGGTTCATTTATTTTTGAAAAACAAAAATAGTGTGCTATTTAATGATTCTTCATTAAATAAAACATTAAATAAAAACATTCCTTTGAGAAACTGTCACATTCTTTTCTTCCAAAAACCTCGTGTCAGACCTATTTTAGGTATGATGACAAAATAAAAGATTTTCCAAATCAAATCCTCTAGAATGTCTTTTCCTATTACCCCAAACCATCCCATCTGTTACAAGTTCTACTTTATCCAATGGATTTTTCTCACCCCTCCACACATTCTCAAGACGTGATTTTACCTCTGACATTTCATTAAATGCAGAGTTCTTTTTAGTTAATTCCAATTTCAATCTGTATCCTTTTTTTTATCAATTTGGTGTTAAGGTTAAAAGATGCTCATCTAAAGTTAAAGCTAAGCGTTTTTACCCAATTTCACCTAGGTCAAAAACATAAACGTTTCCCGCTCCAACAAACCATTATAAAACCCTTTTCTTCTTCATAAAGAATCTTTTACGCTCTCAAAACTCTTGATCTCTCTCTGCATTCTTCAAGCTCTTATCAACTCAACAATGGTGAAATCCGGTGCTTCCAAGAAATAAACAAAAGCCTCTGGATCAGTGAACCCAACTGGTTCAGATTCTCCCACAATTGCCTCGAGCGATTTCAGAGCTGTTTTTGATGATCAAACCACATAAAATGCACCAACAAAATTGATGATCAAGTTCTTGAGGAATCATCCCCTGTTTGGACCTTTTGATGCAGTCACAGACATAGTTCCTCTTTCCACTCTCTACAAGTGTGCCTTTTCTGCATATCACCCAGTCGATAACCCTCAAGAAGTTCACATAAACCTTGTTAAGGATTCCTTGGTCATACTGACCAAAGAAAAGTTCCTTTCAGCCATTAATCTTCTGATTCATCCCTCCGTCAAGCTCTTCACACCATCGATGGCAGACATCCCCTCTGCACTATATCAAATGGGTTATCAGAAGCCGATCAAAGGAATCGGTGAGTTCAAGAAGAACCAGTTGCCTGCGGTCTGGCAGTTTGTCTGTCACTTCATCATCCACAGTCTGTCCGACAGAACCGGAGGCACAGACAATATGGGCTTAAAGTTGCTAAAACTGGTTTGGAGCATCTTCACAGGCCGCGACATGAACTACGGTCAGATTCTTTGGGATGATTTTCTCCAATACATTCCCAAGGAGAGCCCAAGGCAGAACCCATCCGAGCTTACCTTTTCACGATTCTGGTCTCTGTGCATATCTGACTTGCATGTGGATGCAAAGATTGACATGGGTGATGACATCGATTTCTTCGTAACGAAGGTACAACCCTTCCTCTGATCAAACTATTTTTGGTCCCATCTGCAGACTCCCTATACACATTCTTTCTTCTCTTGGTCTCGAGACTGTTGATGTCTCACATCACATAGCGGCTACGGAAGGTATTAACCCATACCTTTTTACCCCGCCTCTCCCATCCGCAGCCTTAAACCCTGAAGGTACTGCAGTCCCTTCTTCCACTACTCTTTCTAACATCTCTTAAAGATGCAAACATAAGGTTTCTTTTCTCCATAGTCCCCGCACCTTAAAGAAATCTAGCACTCCCAAAAAGGATGCCCCCAAATCAACCAAACCCTCAAAGAAACGAAAAACTCCACCCATAGCCAAAACTGTTGAACCAAGTCACCATGACTCCAGCAGTGACTCTGAAGAGGATAACCAACCCATATATATCCTCAAGAGACAAAAAGCTGATTCCACTAGCCAAATGCATGACCGTACCGATACCTCAGCCTCTCAACAGGCTCCGGTAGTTCTTGGGATGCCTGCACATCCATTTGACAACAACATCCTTTTCCCTTTAGACTCAAAAAGTGAGTCTGAATCATAACAAAGAGGACACTCCCCACCAGTACATTCCTAGAGGGATAATACCGGTTCTTGCCCTAAAGTCTCTAGGGCTTCCCGACTGCATATTTTTTCATCCGAGGAGTTGAACTCCATCCTGTTGAAAGTCACCCATACACTCCAAACACAGTCCCATCCACAGGGCACTTCTTCTGCCTTTGCCAGAACTGAGCTGAGGCCAAACTTGACCACGGTTCAAGGAGTCCAAGGAAGCTCAGGAAATCCTACTCTGCTTACCTTACAATCAGGTGGTTTAGGCACGGTGAGCACAAATGTACAAGGATCAGTGAACCCCACCTTGGTGCGATTTACAGGAATTGACGGAGAAGATTCTATTGATTCTTGGAGCAGATATCAACCCTCTAACGAGGCTGAAGCCAAGAAATATGTCGCATTTCGTAGGGCATTTCAAGCTCACAAGGATCAGCAAATCAAGCAACAACAGATCAAGGAATAAGAAATTAAAGCCGTGGCCAAGTATTTGGCAGATGCCATAAACAATACCAATACCATAGCCACCATCCTGAAAGTTCAAGAATCGATGTCCGCAATGGCAGACAAAGTTCAACAAGCTCAAAAAACTGCTGCTGATCAACATGTTTCTCAACCTCCTCCTTCTCCCCCTACTACATGTTCACAAGATGAAGAACCTGAAATCGAAGTGAGCTCTACTCCCATTTTTGGCTTCGGTGATGATGAACCACAAGAGGTAAACAAACCCTCTCCTTTTGATGATGATCTGATGATGTTTGATGAAGATGAAGAATCCAGTGGTTCACATCACTCCACTTCTAAGCCAAAGGAAAAGAAGAAGAAGAAAAATCATGCAGTCACAAGAAAAGAATTCCTCAGTCTTCAGGCTAAGGTTGATCAAATCTTAGCCGCGGTCAAGCGAAATCAACTGCAACCAGAAGACAGCCCAGGACCGTAGTCCCTGATGGATTTTTCACTCTCAAAGTCGTTAGTGGAGCGTGTGTGGGTAACTGGCACACTAACAGGACTTGTGAGAAGTGGCAAAGCTCTAAACAATTGAGACTATGATTACGACATCCCTTTTCATAGTTCTTAGAATTGTTTACACACCTATGAGCTATCTAAGATAAGGTGTATGATTATGATTTTGATAGCAATCTAGTATCAGAAATCTGAACTTTGGTAAGAAAGTCAACAAGTATTGTTTGTTCTAGAAGTTCAGTTGATTTCTGAGTACATGTCAAAGCTAGTGGGAGCATAAGTGTTATGCTAATAATCATCATTTTAATGTTAATTATAGAAACCAAAAGTTTCAATTCGTGAGGTTGCTGGGGTTGAAAGAGTTGTTTTGCTATAATTAAGGGAGAGGAAATTATACTTCATCTCAAATCTATAAACTTAGATCGTGAGGTTTTAATCATTTAGTCAAGGATATATATATATATATATGAATTTCATGTTGGAATGGCTCAACATAAGGAAATTCTGTATATGGGTCCATTATTTGCGTTCTAAAATTCGATTATGATTACGGCATCCATTTTCATAATCTGAAATATGAGAACTTGGCAAATTAAAATGGAAATGTTATAGCAAAAAACTGGTTTAGTCTTTATGTGAGACATCATGAATCGTGTCGCATATGCTTCGGATATAGGATCGATTACATGTGCTATATTCATCCGTTCTAAAATTTTCCAAATGCCTGGGGCATTAAGAAGGGAAAAGGTCTAGAATTAGATATGACTAAAAGGATTAAACAATTGTCGAGGACAATCTAAGGTTTACCAAAGATTGGTTGCTCAAGGACAGTTGGAAGTATAGTGATAATTCTGGAAGGACCATATTGGCATAATCTGTAAGGAGGCAACTCTTATTTAGAAGTGATAGTCAAAAAGGAATCTGGAAATGTTTCAAAGTTAGAAATTATTCAATACGTGTAAGATTAGGAAACTTAATGCAAGAAGGATGTTTCCAAGGAGCTGATCTCCTTTAGAATGCTCTGTAATGGTTGTTGTCAAGTCTTTCTGACTTAGTGCATAATCATTACAAGAGGATCAATGCATATAAGTTTAGAATCTAACAGATTTCAGTAAATGGCATGAATTTGGAATTCTTGCATTTGCAGTAAGGGTTTGGGACTATGAAAGAGGATCATTGGAGTTATGTTCAATTGATCTAATTCACAAAGTAAAGATCATAGACAGATATAGTATGCATACATGGTGTATGGCATGACTAGTGTTTAGGAAACATAATATACATGCTTGGAGCATGGGACAACTATTGTTTTTATTCAAGAATAAAGTTGATAGCTGAAACAACATACAATGAATAATGTGTAATCATATGGTGATAAATAAAAGGTGTTTTATTTATATTCATAAGTTCTAAGACCATATTGGATTCGATTATTATTGTGTTTCACTTTGCATGTTTTGACTTCCAGAATAACTAGGTCATTGTTCTGATTGACTAAGTCATTCAAACTATCCACAGTCGGTCATATGTTGGAAGTAGATATGAATTAAGACTGTTATGGGTTGGCTTGTAGAGGTTTAAGATGTTGGACAAAGGGCTACAACACTCATGAGTGCTCATAAGTTCTGAGTATTGGATTTAACCCGTGCTCATTGGAATCACTTCATGGATTTTATCACGAGTGATCATGAGACGATAATATCTTATATTCTTCAAACCTAGAGATATGAGTTGTTACTATGAGTTGATAGTACATTGATTGCACGAAAACGCATTGGTAACTCGATGTTATAAAATGTTCCTTTGTGTATGATTCAACAAGTAGTAGAACAAGCCATATGAGTCGAAGTTTATCCATTCCTTTTACCTTTGGGATAAAAGCAATATCTGTGGGCCCCTCGATGATTTGATGATGACAAATGGAAGTGCTCGGCCGGGCCAGGACTGATTTGATTTGTTCAATTAGTCAGTCGTCATAAATCGGAAATCGGGAAACAACAAATGGACAGAGAGAATGATTATAATCCATGTATCAGTCCATATGATATCTAGAATGGAGGAATATATGATCCCTTATCTAATGGACAAGTCATTGACAAAGGTCAGAGTTCATCTACAAGGTCAGAGTTCGACAGAAGCTTTTGAGAGCTACGATTGTCAGTAGGTTCCTGAAGTCATACACAATAATAGTTTTAGACTTATCCAAGTAGGAGAATGTTGGATTAATGTGTAAGTCCATAACTATAATTGGTGAGACTTGACCCGACCCGGCATGGTCCATTTGGGTTACATGGCATCATGCACTTGGATAGACTAAATGAGAGAAATAAGACACTTATGGTTATTAATATATTATAAGTTCTAGTATATTAATAATAAGAATAATAATATTTAATTAGTATTGATCAAGGATTAATTTAGAATTAATTATGTGATCAAAAGAAGACTAATTGAATATATGGGTTGATTGTGCAAATCATCCATAACTTATATAGTGGGCCAAAGCTCCATGGATAATCAAGTTGGGTTAAACCCATAGGATGCTCCATGGAGGTTACATAACCCATGGGTCATGGAAATGAAAGGTCATGACAATTAGGGTTTACATGGTGTAACCCTAATTGTAACACACTATATAAGCATCATATTATTCACCAAAATCGGCGACTAGTGTGTGAAAATGAAAGGCTATCTGATTTCATGAAGTGTAGATTTCTCTCAAGTTATTCCAAGTGTATTTGGTGTTGTGTGAACAATTTGAGGTGTTACACTTGAGGCACTAGGCACTCAAGCTTCATGAAGACTTTCTACATGAAAGAGGTATGTATTCTATCTTGTTATATTCATTGTTTTGTATGCTAGATTAGGATAATACCTTGGATGTTCATAATTGCATGTATAATAGAGAAAACATAGATCCAAGGTATTTAGGGTTTCATGTACACTTAGGAGTGTTAGAATGATCATAACCCAACAAGTTGTTTCGGAGCCTTTCATTACTCCAAAACAAGGGGGAGAGGGTGACCAACAAAAGTGATTATAACAACTAAAACTCTTAAACTGAATATCCCAGTCTCAAAAGAACTGAAGGTTAATGTAGCTTTAGGTTCTGGTCCAACAGATAAGCATAAAAAGATTGTTAATGACAGTGAGAGTGATGCAGAAGATACTATTGCTGAAGCCCTCAAACGCAAGAAAAAAGATAAAGAATTGGATTACAATATGAAAATAACAAAAGATGCAGAGGAAACAGAGAGGCGTAACAAAGAAGAAGAAGATGTCTTGAAGTGTAAGAAGACTCTGTTTCCTGAGTGGACTAGAGAGGTGCTAATCAGTCAAGCAATAGAATCACCAAGTGTTTATTGGTTAGAACCGATTGCTTCTTTCGACTGTGATAATTCAAAGGACTCACAGTTTGATATGCCAATTATAAGGAAAGCATTTACATTCCATTGTTTTGAGTCAACTGTTTAGGTTCTTTTTCCTAGTCCAAAGGTTGACCGAGAGCTTATTGACTTTTACCTAAAGTATGGCCAACCTCAATACTTGACATGGAGTGCACAAAAAATAATAATTGTCAAGGTATTGAAACCAACACTTGCTGGAAGGTTTGTGAACGTGCATTTCAAGATTACTCAAGGGTCTGCAAATTCGGTTTTGATGATATCTTTAGCAGATCTACCCAATCTCAATCCTCATGGTTGGATATTTCTTTACAACATTCTGCTCTCTAATCCAAAGGAGTATGAGCCGATTCTAGAGCACTTAAAAAGAATGTTGGCCTCCTACATCTATGAAGTTGCAACGATGGATCAGGAGATAGCAAAAGTGATGAATAAGAAGTCGACGGTCAAGCTTACTCAAAATCCAGGGGATGTGAACACTATGAAGATAGGGAAAATTGATTCAACACATTTGACTGTGATGTTTACTAAAGGTGAAGCTCACAGGTTTTTGTTTGCTTTGGTAGATAAGCACCTATTTTCTACAGACTGCTTGGAGCACATTATCAACTTGATACATCGGTGTAAGCAGAACTCAGATGCTAACAAGAAAAATTTCACTGATATGCTTCGTTGGTATATTACCTTTCAGTACCATCTCTTAGCTATCATCCTGAGGATATTGAAGACGGTGAAGAAGTCTTCGGTTGTTAAGCAGAGTTAAAGTCTCGGTCCCAAAGATGCAAAGGGGGAAATTGTTAGGGCTTATTGTGTTGCGTTTTGGGCTTTTTGTATTATATCCGGATTGGGCCTGTCCATCCGTGATTTTCTTGTAGGGTTAGACAATATATATGCATGCATGTGTGCATTATATTTTAACAACTTTTATTATGTTTGATAATTGTAACCCTAAAATACCTCTACAGTTGAAGTTCTTAGCCGAGCTCTTCTGAGGTGTTGAAGCATTAATCATTCAACATATTCAAACCAAATTTGTGTCTATATTTACGTACTTATTTGTTTACATGCATAGAAGCAATCGATCCTGAAAGAACTACATTCTAACATAAGCATGAAATTAATACTAGAGTCTATACATAGACCTAATTTATATCTGAAAGAGAGAGTAGATTATACTCTACTTGCGACGAGAACCGCTTGAATGAGTCCTTGATTCTGTTAGATGACGCTCCATGTCCAGCATGCGCCTTTCAAACGTTGTTTGACGACTTCGAAGTTCCCTAACTTCACCTTGGGTTGTAGTTAGTTATCTCTGCAGGGTGACATTTTGGTTCAAGGTTCTTCCATGATCCTTCCCTAGATAGCGAATGCGAAATGTATTGGCTCCCGCATCGGCATCAAACTCCATGACCTGGTTGATGGTTGCCCTTCCCTGTTCCTCATTACGAGCAACCCTGCAAACTAGAACAGGAAAGATTCTTTTTGCTGAGCCTCCCTCGCTCAGATTGTAGAAGCTTCAATCTCCATTGTATGGTAAGGTTTGACCCTGCTGGTGACTCTATCTGTTCAAGTTTGCTGCCTACAGAGGTGTGGGGCATTGAAATCCTGGTCGTGGGTTAGGATTTGGGATAGGAGCCACCAGGGGTAGATTATTGACTTCTGGCTCGGAGTCAGAATCTTCTGGGAAATTTTCTGCGAAATCATCATCCACTGGAATTGCATGATTCTCTTCTGGCTCTGCATCGGTCCATCCACCATTACCTTGGTTTAGAAAGTATGGGTTGCTGGGGAGATGGGATCCAGCCATGTTATCTAAGTGAGAAAAGGGGTACGAGAGATAGCTAATAGACGTACTACTTAAGATAATTATAGGATGATATTTACTAGTTACTTCACTACTTGCGTAGTGCATACCAATCATATGCAACTAAAACATAATAGACCTTCGAATAAGCAACCCTAACTCTAAGTCCACAACCGAACAAGGAACATGAAGTAATGCAAAGATCACAGATTCTAAGTCTATGACACCCTAGTCACATATAACCTTAGCGTATCCACTCAGCAAATATCGACCTACTAATAAAGACCTTTTAGTTCTCAAATAAGTAATTATAGTAACACAAAATACTCATATAGTATTTTAAGTTTATGTTCTGTTCTAAAGTTTTCATTGTAGTAGTGTTGGTAAGTTTTTAGACTTGCTGCAACACCACATCCATTCCTAGGCACATTGTAATCACTTCCCGGAAAGATATAGTTGATCAGGATATATCACTCCCAGATCTGATTATATGTGCCCAAGCCTACTTGTGTTGTCCAACAATCACAATACTTTTGTTCCGTCCTAGTATGACACTGATTTTAGTATGAATGCATGTATACATATTTTGGTTCAATATTTTATTATTTAAAAAGTATAAACTCTTGGTCAAAGTATTTTAATCCAGATGTGTTTATAGTTGTATATCTTTTATAGGTTTATATACACAATTCACTATAAACAAAGCTCTAATACCAATCTGTCACACCCCAAACCAGAACGGTTGAAACATTCGGAGGCGGAGGACGTCATGTACAGTATCACAACAATTGTAAAATAGTAAAAACAAGTAACAACATCCATTGCATTCATATTAAAGTATTTACATTGTATTCATATTTACACATGGTAGACTCCAAAAGTAAATAACAAAACAAGGACTAAACGCTACTATGATATGTCTTCACAAAATCTGCGCATATACCTGTCTACTGGATTCCTAAGAATACATGTTATTTTGAAAGAGAGAAGGTCAGCATTTAAGCTGGTGAGTTCATAAGCATTGTTCTGTTCAAAAGGGTATATTCTTTATTCTTTGAAAGCGTTGCGGGGTTTCTCCAGAAAATCCTATATTTTCTTATTAGTTGAATGGAATGTAGTCTTACAACCTTAAGACAAAAATTGTATAAGTTCTTTTACTTAAAGAATGATGTCTTGAAATAAATAATCTTATTAGTTTCCAGAAAGTAATTTTGTAAATCGTTTACTAGTAAAATGATGATGTTTATCCCGGAAAATCCTATATTTTCCTCAATGTGAGAAGTAGTCTTAAATGAACCAAGACCAAAAAAAATGTAAGTAAATATGTCATACTTAAACTGAAAATGTATAGTTTTATCAGTAAATAAAACTATAGGAAGCTTGAAATTGTACATAAAAGTAACTGTAATATTACTTTTCCCGTAAAACTGAATACCATAATAGTTTTCTATCCTGTGAGTTTTCATAACCATACTAAGATAAATTTATCTGTCGCGACGTTCCTCAGGCGTCAGAATGTTACGATAATTGTCACCCCTTGGACTATGGCTAATAGTCAAGGTGCGGGATCATCATTCCCGTATAGATCTATACACGCTTATCACGTTCTCCGGGTGGAGACTCTAGTTATAAATTAGGGATTTCTTGTATACCTTGATAGGTACGGGAAAGACCAAATGCCTCACATATTCTCAACTAAGTCACGTATTCTAAAAATGTATATGAATGATTTCTTAAAAGAATACCCTTTCTACAGTGTTGACAAAGGCATAATAAAGAGTTGTGTTTTCTTGTCTAAACATAATGTTATTGTTGAAATGGTTATCCTTGGTATGATGTAGTATGCAGACAAATAAATAAAACATATTTCTATGGATAAAACGTATTGTATCCCATGAGAGTAAATTTGTGATGTATGATGTTTTGCATGTTAACAACTTCATATGATAGTTATAACAATAGTATTAAAAGTATAGCAAAAGATTGATGTTTTTCACATGAGTCTAACTGTGTGTTTACTTGTATTCCCCCCTCCCCCCCCCCCTTAAAAATGTTTAAAAGCATTTGAAAGTATAGTGCTAGGGGTATGGACTCACTTGATAACTGGTGATTTGGACAGCGTTTCGTTTCTAGGAATCATCTTTCTTGACGTATTTTGAGTTTCTGGTGAAGAACCGGGCTTCATGCGGGCAGTACTTCGACCGGAAAGAAGGTTTTCTTGAGAATATCAGGGCTTTAAACTTCCGTCAGAGCTTGGATATGAAATCGAGGCTTCGGGGTAGTCCCGTGGGGTTAAACACAGAGCAAATGTAGGAGAGAGGATAAAAATGAGCATCCAAACTCTGAACCCTCGACTTCTATTTATAGGTTGTGATTTTGGAGCTCACGCCGTGAGCATGGAGTGGCTCACGTCGTAAGGTCGATCCTATCTACCTGTTGACTCGACTCCTGACAGCCCCACGTTGGAATCCTATCCATCCCTGGCTCATGTCGTGAGCATGGAGTGGTTTACGTCGTGAGTCCCCTGACAGGGTAGGAATTCGTGTCCCGAACTTCAAAAATTCATATCTCTCGCATACGATCTCCGATTTTGACGTTCTTTATATCCATGCGTAGGTGAGATTATGCTCTACAACTTTCATTTAGACTCTGTCGGCTATTTTGTCTTTTTTTTTAATATTATATTTTTAACACGTCGGGACTGGAAAAATCCGTTAAAAATCCATAACCTCTTCATCCGATGTCCATTTTTGTCTGTCTTTTTACCGTTGTACTACTATTGTCGAAATCTTTGATTGTCGTTTAGGTTGTGTTGGCTAAAATTCGCTCGATCTCTATTTCGAGTTTTTAGCTGTCTACTACTATATCCGAGACTTAGGAAAATCATAACTTCCTCATACGAAGTCAAATTTGGACGTTCTTTTTATGTACGTTTACGGTTTAATGATATCTACAACTTTCATATAGATACCTAAGGATATAAAGCATTTTATTGACACTTCGCGTTTTCCGCTTAATAGTGTTTTACCGGTATTGCCGCAGATCTTCGATCGGTCATAAGTTCTTCGTTATAACTCGGATTTTGGTGTTCTTTATATTTTTGGAAACCTAGTACGATCTCTACCACTTTATCTAACCCAATTGAGATTTTTGAACAATTTTTTTTTGACCTGAATTTGAATAATGTTACAAGGTCGTCATTATATTGTAGTAATCTGTTAGATTTGTATCCCGGTATATAGGATGTTGATATGCGGTAGTGATATGTAGATCTACCTTATTGTCTGGTGAATGATTATATGGTTATATGTAGTATATGTCGACATAGTATAGTTTGTGTTTGAGGCTCTACTACTATGTGCATGAGCCAACAGTCTAGGGGTATTCTAGCCTGATGGCTATGAACCCGAGGGTATACCAACCTGATGACTGATTGGGCCTGTTACATAATGGCACAAACCGATGACTGATTGGGTTGGGGTAATCCATCCTGATGGCTATGGACCTGGGGGTATTCTGGTATGATGATTGATTAGACCTAGCATGCATGATTGTATATGTTTTGGTTGTGTGTGGTATTTTGGGGGAACTCACTAAGCTTTGGCTTACGGTTTTCAGTTTTATATTTCGGGTACTTCAAATGATAGAGGGAAAGCTAAGGCGTGATCGTGCACATCCTTACGGTTTTATGATTTTGGATTTTGGGATACTCTAATTTGTGATTATTACTTTTGAGAACAATGTTTTATGAATAATTATGGTTTTTGGTTGGAGTTTAAAAATGAAAATTTTACCTTGAATTTTGGGAAGTTACAAGCTGGTATCAGAACTTTGGGTTGAGAGAATTGGATGAGCATTCATGTACATCCAGAGTCAAACTAAGGATCTAAAAAAGGCTTTTCAAAATTGTTTTGAAAAGTGACCAAGGAAGGAAGAGATGTGTACGATCAACCCGAGCAAGCAAGTTGACCCCAAGTTACCCACACTTTTATTTGTTATTGATGATTATGATAGAACTGCATGTTAGTGGTGTCAGCTATTTGAATATGGAACATCATAACATAGGCTAGGGATCTTCAGGAATTGCATGATAGAATTGCGTGATTTATGATGCATGATACCCTAGGAGGACTTCTTGTATGTTAGATGAAATTGGCATCATTACAGTAGTTGATTAGTGTGTGCATAATAGTTGTACATAATCAAGATTCTATAACATGAGAATTTTTGATTTAGCTTTATTTCTTGTTCCTTGTTTGGTTGGTGGAAGTTATGTATGATTAGCATGAACGAGCGGTTACAAGTTTGGTGGAAGCTTCATGAGTGATTATGTGTGTGTAACAAGCCAGTTGAGGAATGATAGCCACTCTCGAGAGAGTGAGGATAGAAATTATGCGTATTCTATTTGTGCGTTTGTTCGGATATTTTGTGATGATCCATTGATAAAAATACAGGTAAGTGTGGAAGTGTAACGCCCATAGATTCAGGCTAGTCAATTTAGAGACAATAATCATAATAAATTATAGAAGATTATTTAGAATAAATAATCTTAACTAAGTTGTAGCATATGTCATAAGGGTTCCGTACATATAAAGAACGCTGAAATCCGAGTTATAGCGAACAAGTTATGACCCGTCGATGTTTTACGGCTAAATAGGCACGACACCGCATAACGTAAAAAGTGAATTTTTGATAAATTACTTTTTAGGCTTATAAATCTAACCAAAATTTTTAGTATATGTTAAACCGAGAACGTACATAAAAAGAACGTCCAAATCTCATTTCGTATGAGGAAGTTATGATTTTTCTAATATTTAGCATTGCAGTGCACAATCCGGAAATCGAATTTTAGATCGATCGATTTTTAGCCGAAAAAACCTAAATGAGAATTGAATATATCATTAATAGGAGTTCAACAATATAAAGACAGCCGAGAACGGACGTCGGATGACAAAGTTATGAAATTTTAACGAACTTTATATGTCTAAGCCTGTTAAATATAACTTTAAAAACAAATTCAAAATTAGCTAACAGACTCTAGACGAAAGTTGTAGATCCCGTCGACACCTACATGTAGATATGAAGAATGTCAAAAACAGAGCTCGTATGTGAAAGTTACGGAATTTAGAAGTTTATTAAATTATGGTTGATGCAAGGCTGACATGTGGCTAGATCCGAACCCTCCCTTCCTCTCCATGACTTCTCATGCGATGGTGACACCTAGACCTCATACGCGCAGCGTACTCCAAGGTTAGGCTCAGCATAGTCTGAAGTCTCCACCCTATAAATAAATGTGAGGAGCACCCCAAAAATTCACACCTTTCCCATTCTTTCTCTCTCAAACATCCTTCTTAGCCCCTCGCATTCCCTAGTACTTCCCAAGTGCTAGAGGTGAGTCTCGGAGCGCCAAAAGGCTCCGAGAAGAAGAGCTTTCGGCTCAGAAGTTCTACTCGTGCATAACCTGGTTCTTTGCTAAACCCCCTTGTAAGTGAGTTATGTTTACCCTACTTTAAGTATAACTTATGTTTATGCTCATTATCGTTATTATGAACCTATAAGAAATATATGAGCTAAGTATAATAAATATAAATTATACAAATTGTTATTATAATACCTTTTAACTGATCGCGGTACAAGGAATCGTTTTTGAAGGGCCGCAAAGGGTTGTTGGATTTTAGAACAGTTTAAATGCCAAAATGGTCCTGCCCTCCGGTGTTTCATTTATGGCCCATGTTTGTACATAGTAGTTGAAAAGTATTGTTTAACACTTATAAAACAATATCGCTCGTAAATCTAGACTAATAACTACTCGCAATAAATATTAGACTAAAATCTAGTGATAACGATACTAGTTAGGTTTCGTCGAAGGAAAATAAAATTGTTAGAAGTGAAGCGTTGCCCAAGTTTGGAGTCATCACTTTAACAAGTGATTGCATAGTTACTTTCATCTTACACATAAATATGAAGTATTTAATATAAATTATGTGCTATATGTGCATATTATCTGTGCTCTTGATATGTATGCTGAATGAACAAAATATACATGTTTTCCTTGATTGAAATTGTATATGTATTCTATACCTATAAATATATTGGGTAAAGAAGGGTAGATGAAATATGAGAGATGAAATGTGATATAGATGATGAGAGGTGAAATATGATGAGAAGCCTTGACCCAAGCGATGCACCAGTCCTTAGCAGATTATAGATGACGACAACGGACTATTCTAGATAGTCCAGTGGAACGCTAGAAGGCTCACAACCTGTAGGTGTTGTGAACGATGTGTTCACCAAATGTACTCTAAAAACCCTGGCAACTATGGACTTAGTGCCTTATGAACGGACGTTGGCAACTACGGATTTAGTGCCCTATAGATGAACATTGGCAGCTGCGCCACAACTTGTAGATGTTTTTGAACTACGTGTTCACCAGATCCTGGCAGCTGCACCTAAAGGATAATATTGGCAGTTGTGGCTAATAGATAACATTGGAAACAAAGACTTAGTGCCTGTTAGATAAACCCTGGTAGTGATGGACTCCGTGCCTATTCCTTAGGAAAATCCTTAGGAATGAATGAATGATGAATAGATGATTCTTAGGGTAGATCCTTAAGAATAAAGAAGATGATGATTATGGGAAGTTGGGTTAAATGTTCGATGATTAAACATAATAATTATATTATTGTGGGTTGAAAACCATATGTACTCACCAGGTTTCCTAACCTGACCCACTCAATTTATTTGCATCACTGGTATCAATACAAAGACACATTACAATGAGAGATTAAAGGGGATTTAAATCATTAGTATAAATGAATGTAAGGTATGTTTATGCATATTTTTCTGTATTGACAATGACATCCCAAAGTTTTAATATAAACAAAATACATTTCTTCGGAAATGCTTTGATAATAAATTTATCATGTTTTCTGGGATCAAATTCCGCAATACTACTTTTCAAAAAGGATACTCTTATTTTTAAATAAGCATAAATGAAAATTTTAAAATGACTGTGAATTTAGGGATGTCACAAAAAGGTGGTATGGGCTCGTACTACTAGAAGCACATGACCCGTATACATAGCAAGGAAGTCACAAACCCCGAAGGTTTAGTCTATATGTGATGGTATGAATTGTGGCATTTCTGGTATATTTTGGTTCATTTTTCACTATGGTCATCACGAGAAGATCTGGTTCTGGATCTAGAGCGGGTGGCCAGGATAGGTCGGGGTTGACTCATGATCAGACACGAGAGATGATTGCCGCTGATGTGGCTATTGGTGTTTGTGGTTCTATTCCGAAGCTATTTGGGTCTAGCAAGACCACTATGATTGAGCTATTTGATGATCGCTATGTTGCAGTCACTAAGGCTGCTAATACGACAGCTACTATGACTGTTGTTGTTGCAGGGATTCGAGGGGAGAGATCATTCCAGTATCGGGGCTTCGACAACACGAAGTCCCCAGAGTTTGATGGGGGTCAAGGGCCCAATTGTGGCGATGAGGTGGTTATCTGATGTGGAGGGTTGTTTCTTCACATTTTCTTGCCCAGATGACCAGAAGGTAAAGTGTTCCATGAACCTTCTCTGGTTAGGGGAGAAGGATTGGTGGAGATTGGTGATCATCTCGTATACTCCAGAGCAGAGGTTTGATGTTACTTGGGAGCAGTTCTCAGAGATGTTCAGTATGAGATATGTTCCACTGGTGGAGAGGGAGAGATTGGCTCATTAGTACTTGGATCTAAGACAAAGACTAAGACGGTGACGAAGATCACCAAGATATTCACGAAGAAGGCTCTTTTCTGCCCTAATTTTGCTGCTTTGGAGCAGGCTCAGATGACTTACTTGAGCATGCTCAGGACGGATATTCTACATTTTGTGTCCACTCAGGCTTATGGTACCCTTGCTGAGCTTAAGGATTCCGCGAGGAAGCGAGAGATCGAGATGGAGATCCAGAAGAGGGAGAAGCGGCAGACGCCCGTTCAGTCATAGCCGATGTAACACCAGTCAAATTTAGGTCAAACATAAATTGTTCAATAACCCTGATTAGGATAAATACAGAGGTAGAGGTCGTAATAAGGTTTCCAGTAATATAAAGAACACTAAAATCAGAGTTATAACGAAGAAGTTATGATCAATCAAAGATCCACGACAAAATCGACAAAATGTTTTATAGCGTAAAAAGCGAGTTTTCAATAAAATACTTTTTAGCCTTAACAATCTAAATGAAATTCATAGAATACGTTAAACCATCAATATCCATAAAAAGAACGTCCAAATCTAACTTCGTATGAGGAAGTTATGATTTTTCTAAGTTCCGGTTTAGCGGTAGACAACTAAAAACTCGAAATAAAGATCGAGTGATTTTTAGCCGACACAACCTACACGAGAATTGAAGGTATTGTTAATAGTAGTACAACCATAAAAAGACAGACAAAAACGGACGTCGGATGAAGAAGTTATGAATTTTTAACGGACTTTTCCTGTCCCGGCCTGTAAAAATATAATATTAAAAATAAAGTCAAAATTAGCCGACGGAGTCTAAACGAAAGTTGTAAGGTATAATCTCACCTAAACGTGGATATAAAGAACGTCAAAAACGGAACTTGTATGCGAAAGTTACAGATTTTTAAAGATCTGGGCACACACTTCGAGGCTTATCTAAAGGGAATGCCCAGCGTTCGCAATACAGGGCCTCAGATTGACCACGTCGCCCCTCTATTCGCATATCCAGTCACGTCCGAAGCTCGGTCATCGACGATGCAAAACGTCTCACCGAACGCGCTGCATACGAAGGGAGCGCCTTGCATTCTGGAATGCCCAACTTTCTTCGTAGGAACGCCCCGCGTATGAGGATCAGCCCCTCTACTATAAATAAGAAGCGAGGCTGCCCGGTTATGGTTGCTTCTTTACTCATTTCTTTCATACTAAAACACCTCTCAAGCCACTCTAAACCACCCCGAAGCCCCGGTAACACCCCTAACACCCGACGCAAGTCCCGATGCCCCGAAGTTCCCGAGAAAATAATATTTACAGTTGAAACTGTGCCCGCTTGAAGCCGGGTTTTTCACCAAAAACTCGCAATTACGTCAAGAAAGCTCATTCCTAGAAACGAAACATTGTCCAAATCACAAGTTATCAAGTGAGTTCATACCCCTACACTTTTCAATGAGTTTTATATGTTTTAAGGGAGGGGGGGATACAAGTATAACACAAGAAAACTTGTGTTAAAATACAAACCATTGATTATGTCTTCTTATACTTTGTGTAATCATTTCGTGAAAATATCAAATACGCGAAACAACCTTATTACTATATATATATATATATATATATATATATATATATATATATATATATATATATATATATATATATATATATATATATATTGATGAGTTTAAGAAACTCTTTGATCGTTTAGATCTTATAACAGTTAAACCACGAAAGCGATAACAACAATATAAAACACAAGAATGAATTTGAATATGTCGAATGATTCAATTGATTCAATCCTCAGCAGAGCTCGATAAAGAACTTCCGCTGTAGAGGATATTAGGGTTACAAAAGATAAAGATCAAAGTACTTGACATAATAACTTCTAAAATCTTACGTTCTAGGATGCATGCAAGCACTTATAAATACAAAACCCTATAAAATAACTCACGGATGGACAGGCCCATACCCGAGACTAAATGGACTAAATAGCGAGCCCAAGACACAAAACCTTCTGGACCTAACAATCTCCCCCTTTGCGTCAATTGGAGCGAGACTATCTCTTCGGGTTGCTAGGTCCAGCTGCAGGAACTTTCTTAGTGGTATCAAACAGACGTGGGATGAGAGCAAGGATCGTCTGTCTGAAGCGAATGTACCACTGAATCATGTCATCGAAGTACTTCTTGTCGTCTGCTGAATTTTGCTTGCATCAATGAATGATACTTAGAACATGTTCCAAGCATGCAGTGGTGTAAAGGTGTTTGTCAGCCAAGGCGAACATGCATTTCTGGCCTTCGTTCCTTGTAAACATGACATAATTCCGCTTCGGGTCAATTCTTCCCATCTGCATCATGTTCAAATCACTGGCAGAGCCTACAGGAGAAATAGTAGGCTTTTTCCTGAAGATGCTAGCGATCTCCTGATCCATCTTGACAACCTCCATAATGTAGCATACGAGCATCCTTTTGAAGTGATCAATAATTGGACCATACTCAGCTTCGTTGGTAAGGAGGATGTTGTGCAAAATAATCCAGTCATGTGGATTCAGGTTGGGAAGATCAGCAAGTGATATCGCATGTTCGGTTTTGGCGGAACCTCTCAGCACTTTGAACCGAACGTTCGTGAAGTTCCCCTCACGAAACGGCTTGAGGACCCGAACGTTGACAATCTTCTGAGTGCTCCAAGTTTGATATTGTGGTTGAGCAGACTTCAGATAGAATTCGACGAGGTCCCTATCAACCTTTGGATGAGGATGAGGGACATCAACAACGTTATCAAAGGCATGAAATATGAAGGCTTTTCGGGTCAGTGGCATATCGAACTAAGAATCGACAGAGTTGATACGATCCAATGAAATCACTGGTTCGAGCCAAAGAATGCTGGGAGTTTCAATAGCCTCTTTCAAAATCTTCTCAAGAGTCCATGGAGGAAAAAGAGTTTTTCTACTCTCAAGAAGGTCATGAGCCTCCTTCATTTTCCTTTCGTTCGCCTCAGCCTCTCTAGCAACACGAGCGCTCATGTCAGCATCTTTATCACGGCCTTGTTTCTTTAAGAGATCTGCAATCGTCACTTTATAATCATCATCACTGTCTTCAACAATTTTCTTTCCTTTGTCTTTGACACCTGAACCTGAGGCTTGACCTGCTGGAGGAGGTTCGGTTGTTTTAGTTGCTGTAGAAGTGGGAGGTGGTTGGGACTGAGACACATCTTCTCCCCTTGTTTCGGAGTGGACACGAACTCCAGGAGCCCTTCAAGTTTGCTTAAGAGAGCAAGGGCCGGAGAAAGCTTTTCTGCAAGAGTGCGCCTCACCGAGTAGTTCAGAATCGGATCATGGGCTTCAATGATGTTGGAAAGGGCTGCGTGGACATCCGAAACACACGAAAAAATAACTTCTCGCTCAGATTGAAGAGATTCAACTTCCGTTTGAGAATGGAGAAGCTGAAGACTCTTGAACTTGAGAGCAGTGGTCTTTCGTGCGAGAGCATCCATTACTGAGTTCTCGACAGCTAAGTCTTCATGCAGCTTAGTCAGGCGCTCCTCAATAGTCGCCTTAAAAGATGTGTTGTCGTCACTGAGAGTTTGACGAAGACTAGCAAAGGACTTTAGTTCTGAGGCAACTGAGGTAGCCAGCTTGTTGACAATAGGGTCAAGCTTCGTTTTATTGGAATCAGCAGTTTCCTGTAAAGACTACAAAACAGAAGAAGCGTCAACAAATAGCTTTTCGACTTTTTCGGTCGCAGCAGCACACGCCTTAGTGGAGGCGTCAATAGCAGCAGTGGCAGAATTGATAGAGGTTTCATGAGCCTTAGTAAACTTATCAACAATCCCCTGAATAGCAGCCTCTGAGATGGTAGGCTGTGAGGAAGAAGAGGAGGAAGCAATGAGAGAATCAATCTTCTCATGAAGCTCCTTGAGATGCTTCTTGGTTACCGAAGCATCATCGTCATCATCACTCTGCATTTGGTACGGACTATAATAGATCGAGTCAAATGTCATGTCCTCTCCTCCAAGAAAAGGGTCTTCATTATCTGCTGAGTGAGTAGGAGATGAGGGAGAGGGTGAGGGTGGAGGCTCGGTTGTGGAAGTAGGTTCGGGTACGGATGTATGTTCGGTAGTGGGAGTGGGTTCGGGTGCTATAGTAGGAGCCCCCGTATCAGATACGTTGCTTCTAACTCCAGCGGTGTTTGTTGTGGTAGCTTCAGTAAAAATGGGAGGTGGTACAGGGATAGAAGTAGGTGGTATTTGAGTAGTGGAGGTTATGGGGGGAGGAGAGACAGGTCTAGTGGAAACAGGTACCTTAGGAGAAGGCGAACGTGGAGGAGTGTTACCACGTAGGGACTCTTCAGATTCTGAACTCTCTTCCTCAGATTCACTGGAGGAGGAGGCAAGAATAAGCTTTCGCCTAGGTTGAGTCTTTCTCTTCTTTGGAGGAGGAGGTTGAGCTGCTTTGGAGGGTTTGCATTTCTTCGGAGAAGGACCTTTCGCTCCCTTGACAACATTATTGTCTTTTCCTTTGTCATTCGTCTTTCCCCTGGGAGCAGGCCGATCAGCATCATGAATTGATTGAATCATGTCAGGAGTGAGTTCTCTGGGACCAGAGCGACGAAACTCCTTGTAAGTTCTGATGATCCGGCTGTCGCTTGAAACATCCCCATACATTGACTCAGGGATTGAGCCAATAAACTGAAACTTAGAGGAATCAGATACAATTATCTTCGTGGTGTGGAAAGTACCTATTGAAGAAAGTGGAGAATCAGCAACGATTGGAACGTGATACTTGTCCATCCCCCATTTTGCGACCAGCGTCCAGAATCTGGCGTAGGAGATCTCAGAATGGCGAGATGTGGATGCGAGACTCTGAATCAGCTGCTGCCATAGAACTGACCCATAGTCAAGGTTAATGCCATGGTACAGGCCATAAAGAATGGTCATAAACAGACGACTCACCCCGTCTGAACCAGCACTTCGTTCTGATAGCCCCTTGAACAAGACAGTGAAGAAGCCGTTCCACTGAGGAGGTAGGCAAGATTTCTTGAATTTGGTCACCGTCGTCAGAATTTCAGTGTAGCCCATGTTATAAAACATGGAAAACAACTGTCCCACCGGGATGGATTCAGGGTTAACCCTAGATTCATCGGGTGCAAACCCTAAAAACGAACAGAATCGCTACTTGGAGATGGAGGCCTTGTGATCAAGAATGTCGAAGAAGATTCGATCGACAGACTTGTCATAGTGGGCAGTGGAGAATATTTGCGAGAGACACTCCATTGGAACTGTTTTGACCTTGGTGAGAGCTGTAACCAGCGGCGAATACTTGAGACATTCCATGATTGGAAACTTGAATGCATCGTAAACTTGAGGAGTGAGGTCGATAATCAAACTTTGTTGAGGACGGATTGGCAGAATGTGAGAAGTAGCATGAACTGATGATGAGCCCGCCATTGAAGGAGATAATTTGGGAGGGATGATGAACAGTAGAGAAATCAAAGCTTTTCTTGCTCTCTGAAGGTTTTGTGCAGTAAAGAGGTAAATTATGGTAGAAATTACCTTTTATACCGTGGTGAGAATAGAGAGAAAAATTTGTTCCCAAATCTTCAAGGGAAATGCGAAGAGTTTCCTTAGGTGATTGACGCGTGATAGTTTAGAGCCCCGATGATTACGTAGGAGAGAGAAAAACTGTCCCATTTCACACACCTTCCTATCAGGCGCCATTTGAAGTGTCAAAAACGGTTCCACTTCACACACCTTCCCATCAGGCGTCGTTTGAAATATCAAACCGATTGGATTTTCGGCTGAGTCAGCAACTTATCCCTTTAGAGTGAGCTGTCGTCATAAAGCAAAATATCCACGTGTAACATTTTGAGCCACATCTCTTTTATAACGTTAAATCCCATAGCCAAAAATTGCTTGTAAGTAATGAAACCAGAAATATGGAAAATCAAAAAGATTTTCGTGCATAGAGTGTAAAAGAAAAGAAATAAAGCAATACATATGTGGGAAATTATGATGTCAATAAAGACATGAAACAATAGATCCCGGGCATGAATCTCTTCCTTCAAAGTCAAGAGAGACAGTAAAGTGTTTGTGTGGTTTCCCGTTGGATTACGATCAAACACTTATTAAGAAGTGTTGAAAGGCATCTTTTAATAAGGCTAATTTGGGTGGCATTCGCTTCAGTTCAGAATTCCTGATCTTGACATAAGACAGAAATCAACTGAAGTACTTGTGAGACCAATGTAGTCTGTTGAACAAGTAGGTATGAAGAGAATTTAAGTGGCATGTGTAAAATACGTTTAGGTGAAATCTCAAAAAAAAAATTAAAACTGGATTCTAAGGGAAGAAATGTTATGGGATTTAACAATTTCGTAAGAATCACACAAAAAGAAAATTTAGAGATTTTAAGGTACAGTCCCATGGGTGACTTCGTTAATTCATTAGTGAAAGCTAGAGCAAAATTTAATTGTTCAACGTCAATGCATAGTAGGTATTGAATTGTGGGTTTCACTTAGCACGTAGTGGCACGAAGCTAAGATCATGAACACAGAAATTTTGTAACCATAAACCTCAGTGGTAATTACTGAGAGTCTCAAGGGTTACTTGTATGAGGCGAATTGGATGGAGAAAAGTATTTGGAGATGGTGTAAAGAAACCAAAGTACCTCTGCTGTAAAATAAGGACCAAGCAGAAAACTCTTATCTCATGTGAGAATAGAGTAAGGTAGCTCATGATTAGAATAAATATAAAAGCCTAATTGGGAAGACAAGGTTTGTATATACCAAGTCAGTAAGGCTATTATTCAGAATCGGATGAGGCTTTGGACACATACAGCAGCATGCTTCTAGGGACACTTAACTATTAAAAATGTGAGAACAAGAGTTGCTCCACAATTATCCACACAAAATTAACGAACACAAGCAAACAAACAAAAAAAATGTTTTTGGAGTTTTTGATTTAAAGAGAAAAACAAAATAATATTTTTGGAGTTCTTGATTTTAGGAGAAAAACAAAAAAAATATTTTTGGACTTTTTGATTTAAAGAAAGAAAAAGAAAATTTTTTTTGGAACCGAACCCGAAATAAACCGAACGCTCGGTTCATTTCGGTTAAAAAAAACTTTGAAAAAGTAAGAAAGAAATGAGACATAAGAGTACAAACAAAAAAAATACAACCAAAAGTTTACCACCAAAGAAACTATCTTTAAGTGAGAATCAAAGATAAGAGAATAGGACCGAACCCGAGCGCTCGGTTCATTTCGGCACTCACATGAACCGAACCCGAACGTTCGGTTCATTTCGCTTCCAACTTTTAGGTTTGAGAAGTAGTTTTTGGTACTGACTCCGATTCCATCATCCCTAGCCCTTGTAGAATTTTATTGAAACTTGCTTCAGGAAGAGCTTTGGTGAAGATGTCAGCCAGTTGATCTGTAGTTCGTAAAAAATGAATCTCTACGTTTCCGTCTTCTACGTGATCTTTAATGAAATGATACCTCAATGCAATATGTTTGGTTTTGGAATGTTGCACTGGGTTATGACAGATCCTAATTGCACTTTCTGAGTCACAATATAGTGGGATCTTTTTCATGTTGAGTCCGTAATCCCTCAGTTGACTTTGGATCCAAATCACTTGAGATATGCAAGAAGCGGCGGCAATATATTCAGCTTCAGCTGTAGACAGTGAAACACATGTTTGTTTCTTAGATTGCCAGCTCACCAACTTTCCATCGACGAATTGACATCCTCCTGTAGTGCTTTTCCTATCTAAACCACATCTTCCAAGGTCTGCATCTGAGTAGGCTTGAACAAAGAACCCTGAGTTTGAGGGATACCAGAGACCGAGAAAGGTGGTTCGCTTCAGATATCGGAGTATGTTTTTCACTGCTAGCATGTGTGGTTCACGAGGATTCGCCTGAACCTAGCACAATAACACACAGAAAACATTATATCGGGCCTGCTAGGTGTGAGGTACATCAGGGATCCAATCATTTGTCAATATAGCATTATATCAACTGCCGGTTTTTCCAAGGATGGTGTGAGTTTGGTGCCGAACGCCATTGGAACTTTGACCTTTGAATCTCCCATCATGTCGAATTTAGCAAGAAGAGTCTTGGTATATGCTTCCTGGTTGATAAAGATGCCTTCGGGTCCCTGTCTAATGTTTAAACCAAGGAAAAAGTTAATCGGACCCATTGAGCTCATTTCAAATTTAGTCTCCATCAGCTTTCTGAATTCAACTGTTAAGCTAGGATTCGTTGAGCCAAAGATGATATCATCGACATAGATTTGAACTATCATAAGGTGGTTACCTTCCTTATTTCGAAAGAAGGTTGGGTCAACCGAACCTTGTTTGAATTTAGACATCTTTAAGAACTTAGTTAGTGTTTCATTCCATGCCCTAGGCGCTTGTTTCAGACCATAAACTGCCTTGTCTAGAATGTAACAGTGATTTGGATGCTTTTCATTCACAAAACCTGGAGGTTGCTCCATGTAAACCGTTTCTTCAAGTTCTCCATTCAGAAAGGCGCATTTCACATCCATTTGATAGACCTTGAAGTTCTTGTGTGCAGCGTAGGCAACAAATATTCGAACATATTCCAGCCTTGCTAGGGGGCGAATGTTTCTTCGTAATCAATTCCTTCTTCCTGACAGTATCCTTTCACCACAAGACGAGCTTTATTGCGAATCACATTACCCTCCTTGTCCATTTTGTTTCTGAATACCCATTTGAGACCAACTACTAAGGCATCCTTTGGTGTTGGAATGAGATGCCATACCTTGTTTCTTTCAAATTCATTGAGTTCATCTTGCATAGTCTGAACCCAATCAGAATGATCAAGAGCAGAATTGACGGTCTTCGGCTCAACTTTGGATACAAAGGAATTATACATGCATAACTCTACTTTGGAAAATAGGGAGGTTTGCTTTGCCTTCACTTGGAATCGGGTCAGGACCTTTTCAGATACATTACCCACTATCTGAGATACAGGATGATCTCTGGTCCATTTAACGAGGGGAGGATAGTTTGGATCATAGGATGGATCCAATTCGGCGTTGACCATTTCTTCCAATTCAGATTGACTGTCATCATCATAGAAGATATCAGAATTCTCCCCCTCGACTGATGATGAATCATTTGGATTTTCAGGTTGGTTTGGACCTTCGAGTGCTACAGAATTCTCAGGAGTAGCCGGACTTTCGGGTGCTACCGGACTTTCGGGTGTAGCTGAGCTTTCGGGTGCTACTAGACTTTCGGGTGTAGCTGAGCTTTCGGGTGTAGTCGGGCGTTCTGGTGCTACAGGACTTTCGGGTGTAGCCTAGCTTTCGGGTGCTACAGGAATGGAATTCTTCCCCTGAAAGTGTGAGTTCGGTTGATTTGAAGAAAATAGATTCTCCCCCTCAACTGAAGTGCCGTGCTGAGGAGGTTCATGTTGAACTTGTTCTCCTTCTCCCATTTGTATGACTGCATCTTTGACAATCTGCTTCAGATGATCGATTTTGTTGTCTGCCGCCTTGACTTCTGATAGAGTGGCTTTCTCAGGTTCATCGAACAGGTCAACGAACTGATCAAATAGATTAGCAATCGTGGTTGTGACTTGACCTGTTTGAGAGAAAATCTCTCCAATTGCTTCTTCAGTAGTCTTTAGTTTCTTGACGTAGCTGTCATCGAAAGTCACATAATAGGTTTCTTCAATCTTTCTAGAATGCTTATTTAAAACCCGATATGCTTTCGAAGTAAGAGAATATCCCAGAAAAATTCCTTCGTCAGCTTTAACATCAAATTTGTTACGATATTCTTTGGAGTTGAAGATGAAGCACCGTGAACCGAACACATGGAAGAATTTTACGTTCGGCTTCCTGTTATTGATGATCTCATAAGGAGTGAGAGAGAAACGCTTATTGAGATAAGACCTATTCTGCGTAAAACATGCTGCAGCAATAGCATTGGCCCAGAAATATAAGGGAAGAGAAGAAAAACTTAGCATAGTTCGGGCCGCCTCACACAAGGATTGGTTTCGGCTTTCGACAATACCATTCTGTTGAGGCGTGTAAGGGGCTGAGAAGTTATGACTGGTTCCTTTTTCTGCCAAAAAGTTTTCGAATTCTTTGTTCTTGAATTCCAGTCCATTGTCGCTCCTAATGTTTCGAACGACTTTTCTCAGTTGCACTTCAACCTGCTTGATAAACGTCTTTAGCTTGGAAGTAGCCTCAGATTTGTGCTTCAGAGTTATGAGATCGATTGATTTCCTTAAAGGGGATTATCGGACGTTGCGTAGCGCTTTCCAGGGGCAGGTGCGTTATTGCTAGTGAAAATAGTTTGTGAGATTGTTGGTGTGTCAGATAGTGATGGTTCGAACCCTAAGTGGGGGAGAACCGGGTGGTTTATTGAGAAAACCAGAGATTTGTGCAAGAGCGGTTAGGGGTTGGATACAGAAACCTGCGGCTTGAATTCATGAGATCAGGGTCATTAGTGATCAAGGAAAGGGTTTCGGAGGATCATCAGTGTGTTCTGAAGGGTTAGCGCCTTCCTTGTATTCCAATTGAGTGTTTGGATGCACTGAAGTTGCGCATTGAGTGAAATAGGAAATTATTTTGGGATTCAGAGGAAATGTATTGTTGTATGTGTATGGTGCTGGGAGTAAGGGAATCAGTGGTAGAGGCAGGACATTGTGATGCTCTGTTAGGGTGTTCCGTGGTTTCCACGTATAGCGTCCCGATTTCGGAGTTATTTATAGTCTTGGGTTTAAGACGAATAGTGATGTATCATGTATCCACAGTTCCAGTGGGAGACCTTCGTGTATTGTCATCAAGAGGGTGTTGTGATGCTACGGGGAGCTGTAGTACTCACAAGTCAGAGAGAGAGAGAGAGAGAGAGAGAGAGTTGTGATGCTACGGGGAGCCGTAGCATTCACCAGTCAGAAGGTGTTGTGATGCTACGGGGAGCCGTAGTACTCACAAGTCAGAGGGAGGGAGTCGTGGTACTACAGGGAGCCGTAGTACTCACTAGTTAGTTGGCGTTGCGATACTACGGGGAGCCGTAGTACTCGCTAGTATGAGGTTGTCGTAATGTTGCGGGAAGCCATAGTACCCACTAGACGGCAAAAGAGTGTGATGAGGGAGTGTTCTCCGATAAGTGCATGATGCAGAAGAGTTTTAGGCTCGAGTAGCCTTAGTATAGAGTTTTTGGAGCCTGATGGTTGAACCAAGGGCGGAACTGGGGGTCAAAGTTGAGTCGATCCTCAGTTGGATTGTATTATTCGTATGAGGAAAAGAGAATTTCGTGACTTGTGAGTCACTGGGCCGGGTTAGTGGTCATGGGGAGGAAGCTAGTGAGATAGTTTGGATCATGTTATAGGTGATCTTTGGAGGTTCAGTTGTGGAGTCAAAGGCTGACCTAGTGCTCAGTATCGAAGTGGGATATGAGAAATGAGCTAGAGTTTATCATGGTGATGTCTGAGGACACTTCTGAGCGAGCGGATGATTCAAACGCTCGAGGACATGCTTCGGGTATGTGTATTAGATTTCGGAGGGGGTTGGGACTGGTATTTACTCTTGGCTGAGTTTTTCCTATACAACATCCATCAATCGAGCATTGGTATGCCACCTTTTGAGCCGTTGTATAGGGAGTGTTCTCCGATAAGTGCATGATGCAGAAGAGTTTTAGGCTTGAGTAGCCTTAGTATAGAGTTTTTGGAGCCTGGTGGTTGAACCAAGGGCGGAACTGGGGGTCAAAGTTGAGTCGATCCTCAGTTGGATTGTATTATTCGTATGAGGAAAAGAGAATTTCGTGACTTGTGAGTCACTGGGCCGGGTTAGTGGTTACGGGGAGGAAGCTAGTGAGATAGTTTGGATCATGTTATAGGTGATCTTTGGAGGTTCAGCTGTGGAGTCAAAGGCTGACCTAGTGCTTAGTATCGAAGTGGGATATGAGAAATGAGCTAGAGTTTATCATGGTGATGTCTGAGGACACTTCTGAGCGAGCGGATGATTCAAACGCTCGAGGACATGCTTCGGGTATGTGTATTAGATTTCGGAGGGGGTTGGGACTCGTATTTACTCTTGGCTGAGTTTTTCCTATACAACATCCATCAATCGAGCATTGGTATGCCACCCTTTGAGCCGTTGTATAGGAGGAGGTGTCGGACCCCCAGTTGCTGGTGAGAGGTAGTGCATGGACCCGAGGGTCCTTGCGAGCAGATTCAGAGCATGTGCGACACATGGAGTAGCGGTTACCCTACGAGGGATAGTGTAGAGTGGGGTGTGAGCACCGTGGAACTTTTCTGAAGTGGCAAGGTTGACAAGTGGATTTCCTTGGGTAAGGAAAGAGAAAGGTACGTAACTCCGAGAGGGAGTGTTGGTTCATGGAAGTGAAAGCAGTAGTGAAAATGGATGATTAAGAGTATGATGGTTGAACGTTGTGTCTGTGCCAGTGGTACGGAAGCACATCCGGGTTGGGTGTCTGTTGAGATTGCGGAAGAATCTTCGGTGGTTTAGAAACAGAGAAGTTCAGATGATATGCAATTATAGAGCCTTGGATTTAAGTATGGTTGTGAACAGGAGGTTACGTATATAAAGTAGGCTCAGCACGTATATGCGATTTTGAGGAGAGCTCATGGGAGTTACTCAGGAGCTACAAGGTGTGTCACCCTGTCAGCACGGAAGGAAAAGACTTGGATTCCGAAGGGAAGCGGGATAAGTCCCAGTAGTCGGTACCGGGTCAGGACTCGGTGGCTCAGGGTGATATCTAGCTTGGTATGGGTTTAATGATTGTTGTGATTTGGAGTGATGAAAGTATCATCGGGTGATCTTAACCTAATAAGGGTTGTAATCAGAGACAGAAGCCGGTGGCCGGATTGAAGCGATTGTCGCGACTCTGTGAGAAAGAGTCAGAATTTATAGGGATTTTGATAATAGTGTTGGAGGAATCTAAGTCGGTTGATTCCAGGAGATGCGTTGTGGGAATGGTATTTGGAATTGTGTGCTGCAGCAGGCTTCGAGGACGAAGCCTAATTTAAGTGGGGGAGAATTGTAACATCCCGGAAATTCATAAGTATAGGTGAAGGGCTAAAAAGTGTAAATAAGAAGGTCGACTCGGCGAGTCGAGTCGCATTCGGGACACGTGTTAAGTAACCAACTCGGCGAGTCGCATGGGTGGACTTGGCGAGTTGGTGCTGTATGGAGAAAACCCTAATTCCGGGGGTTGTGCCCTATATAAAGAGCATAACATCCTTTCTTCAGCCTCCTTACCACCCTTGAGAGTTTACAAACCCTAGAAATCGAGTGGAACTCCATTCATTTCAGCAAGGGAGTGGTATAGATCCGAAGTCTACTTCAGTGGGAGCTTGCATTTGAGGTAATAATCTGTTCTTGAGCTTTTTTGCATCTAGATCTATCAATTGTGGGGTTTTGGGGCATAAATGAGGACCATCTCGAGTTTGGTGTAAGATCTGAGGTTGCTACCTCAGATCTAGGTTGTTAATGATCCAGAAAGCCTTAAAGTCTATGCCCAAGAGTTGTTGGTAAAGTTCTTTTGTGCCAAACCTTAGCCCAAGTGTGTTTTGGGCTTAGATCTCTTTGGATTCACGTAAAGTTTGCTACTTTACGTGATGGGTGGGTTGTAGAAGGGTAGATCTATGGATTGGAGCCCCTGCATGGCTTAGAAAGCCACTGTATGGGTTAAGAACTAGAGGTACTCAGCGAGTCATATGGGTATACAAGGCGAGTAGGATGAAGATAGGCAGGAACTCGACGAGTTGGAAGAACAACTCGGCGAGTATGTTGAATGTTGCCTTGGACTCGGCGAGTCTGTTCTTGGACTCGACGAGTCGGGTCGTGAAGTCCTAATCTTCTCTGGTTAAGTTGTGAATCGGTGAGTCAAGGGATGACTCAGTGAGTTGAGTACGGTTCGAATCAGAGTTGTGGGACTCGACGAGTCTTGGGGCGACTCGGCGAGTTGAGTCGTGTTATGGGAGTTTCAAAGCATGGGAACTCGACGAGTCAGCGGGTTGACTCGGCGAGTAGAGTCAGTCAAGAGGGTTGACTTTGACTGAGAGCTTTGACTTTGACCAAGAGTTGACCAGTTGACTTCCAGGGGTATTTTGGTTGGTATTTATTTGGTTTCGATGATCCAGTGGTGGAGTTCGTGACGCTGGTCGGAGCAGCGTGATCTTGATTCTTCAGTCGGCAGTAGTAGGTGAGTCTTCTCACTATACGTTACCTAGAGTGGTATTATGCGATGACCAGAGGGTCTTATGTGTTATATATGAGATTATGTGCTATGTGTTATATGTATGTGGTATGTTGTTATAGACCGGACCGGAGGGTCCAACGATACAGACTGGGCCGGATGGTCCAACGAGCTATGACCGGGCCGGAGGGTCCAACCAGCTACGGGACTAGAGGGTCCCGCTGAGACACATCGACCAGGGGGTCGTATTATAGCCTTGAGTGGCGTATGTGTTGTATGCGGTATTTTGGGGAACTCACTAAGCTTCATGCTTACAGTGTTTTGTGTTATGTGTTTCAGGTTATCACAGTATCACGGGACGACACCGGCTCGATTGTACACACCAGAGAAAGAGTCATGTTTTGAGGATCCTGGCTTATCATGCAAGTGGAAATGGAGTTATGTTTTGTAATTCGATTATGAATGAGATTTTAAACAAAGTGTTTTTAAGAATTAAACGATTATTTGAAATGAAAAATTGTTTTGAAATTTTCGGTGTTACATGATTTAACGATTATTAACTGGAAATCTTAATATATGATGGACATCAGTCATTTCAATTAGCTTACCACCATGTTCTCTTTTTGCATGTTTAGAACCCACTTCCCGAGTATTAATTTATCCAAACATCCATATTTGGTCATACTCTTGGAAGTAATTTGTGATTTAAGATTGTCATGGAGTTTTGGTAGATTGTCCATAGTGATTGGACACATCATAGAGACTGTGTATAACACTGATGAGTACTTAAATGGAGATTTAAGTATTGGATCAACCTGCACTTAGAGATTACTTCATGAATATAGTCATGAGTAATTCTAAGATTATAATATCTATTATTCTTCAAATCGAGATACATGAGGGGTTTTTCTCTACAAATATGTTGTGCATTAGTCTACTCAACGATATTAGAACCGGTAGTAATAAAGGGTATGTACATGTGTGACATGGTGAGTAGACAATAACCATCCAATAGAAGGTTATTTGTACCTTTTTCCCTAACAGGAGAAGCGATCTCTATGGTCCCCTCGATGATTTAGTGTTAACGTCAAAATGGTTGACCAATCTCTGACTGAAATTGATGTGTTCAATTTAGTAGTCTAATGTGGTCATCACAAATCTTTATAGATAAACATAATCTTGAACACTAATATTGACCTTTATCCATGTCTTAGGTTCATACAGATATCTAGTAGAACAAATGAATATTTTATCACTTATCTAAGAGTTGAATCTTGATTAGATCAAAGTTCGGCAGTTGCATTGGATGCCTAAATCTATCGATTATTGGAGAAGTATTATACCTCATATAGTTAATTACTTGTCCAAGTAGGAGATTTTTGGAAATAGTTTCCAAGATCATTAACTATTAGTAATATTTCTAATAGTAACAGGGTCCTTTTGGGTTGCCATCATGACCCATTTGAGAAATTAAAAGAAAAGGAATTAAGGAAAAAAATTAGTTTATTATTTTTTCATGGTTTGTTAAATTAATTATAAACAATTTTTGAGTTAATTAATAATTAATTAATTCAAGGAGTTAGATATTAATCAATTAAAAGTTAGTTGATTGAAATATTCCAGAATCCATTAAGGATAAGGAAGTAGACAAAATCTAGGCTTATCCCACATGGGATTGGAGTTTTTATAGGACTAAGCAAACGTAGCCTATAAATAGGGTGCTAGGGATCAAACTTTTTTGCTCATTCCTTGACTTGAAATTTCACCACTCTCCTTCTTTCTCTCCTTAAGGATGAAATGTTTAACCCTCATTAGGGTTTGTAGAATTTGATCCTCTCTACTTGTTTTCTTTTGATTCTCTCTTTGGCATCTTGGGTGTGATACCATTAGAGCGATTCTATTATGGATCCTCTCATCCAAGAAAGATGTAAAGGACAAGATCGCAAGCCATAATGTCTTTAGTTAAAAAATAGGTGTGTTATTCTATCTATCTAGTAGTTTCAATAACATATTGAAACCTACATCTTTATAGGTTGCATGAGCATGTATGAATTGTTTAAGTCTTCCACTGTTATATTCATGTTTTTAAGAATGTCTTGTAACCAACGGTATCTACATATGGATAAGCCATAAAATATATGTGAATATGTCATGTTTTCCTTGTAAAATACATTAATTTGTCGTTAATTGATTTGTCTAATATGATCATATAAAATTTGTAGTGTTATGTGCTCTAGTCGTACAACCTATGTTGTTACTTATCCTCATATTTTGACCCAAACTTATCCATTGTGTTTCTAGGACATATTAGTCATCCTTGAGCTTCAAAAGGCTCCCGCAAGCTCTGACTTCCAAAAAATATATTAAAATGCCCAAAGACACACCAAATCCACCAACAAATATGTATTTGTAACACCCATAAAAATCATGCCAATTTAAAACTTTTTAAATCATTCAAAAATCAATAACTATTACAAATTTGTTTTCAAAATGGTTTCATGTCAGAGTATGCTAGAATCAAATTATAAAAATATAAGGAGGTTCACGATCACGCCTTCTCCTTCCCGCGATCATCAGAAGTACCAGAAACACAATCAACAACTGTAAGCCCAAAGCTTAGTGAGTTCCCTCAAAATACCAACGCCATACAAACCATAACTATATCATATAAACAACATGCATAATGAGCTATCATCCTAACTGGACTGCCTCGCAGGGCCATCAGTCTATCTGGACTGCTCTCCGAGCCATCAGCACGTCTAGACAGCCTCTCAGGGCCTTTAGCCTATCTAGACCTCTTGTCGGGCCTTCAGCCTAGTATGCCCTTACCGTGTATACAGTCTATCCGGTCCACAATGGATATGTTGGTGCAAGACAAAGCATGACCGCCTCAACCCAACCCCCAATCAAACAATCATATGCACATAAATATCATACGCTAGCTAGCATGTACATATAGTTATACAGATCTAACAGATCACTAACATATTATCATCTTATAATCATGATACTGACCTGACCGGTCACTAACATAGCATCATCCTATATACCAGGATACCGAACTAACAGGTCACTAAGCATATCATCATGCAACAACCAGGATAACAATCTAAAAGAAGGGTCGGCATTGGTGCCTTCGACCCTGTTAGTATAGTGAGGACAACTCACCTCACAAGTAGCTCGGGATGATAATGTCAAACTCCCCAAATACAACTCCAAACTCAATCACCTACATCCACTAATGATCCACTTCCATAATTTTCCAAATTACTAAAATACCCCTGGAAGTCAAACTGGTCAAAGTCAAAGTCAACGGTCAATGTCAACAGCCATGTTAACCTAACTCGTTAAGTGTAGCTCACTTACTCGTTGAGTTCCTTCAGAACTCAAGCAAATTCGTGAAAACCCTAGTCGAATCGCTGAGTTTCCAGACAACATGTCGAGTCCATGCAGTTTCCAAATGTTGGGAAAACCCTAACCAACTCATCAAGTTACCTTTCTAACTCACCGAGTTCATGCAGAATCCAGAAGGCGGGAAACCCTCATTCAACTCGTCGAGTTGACTATGCAACTCGTCGAGTTCCTTGATTCCATTTCTCATTCAGATGCTTTTAAGTGAATCCAAAGCTCCAAATCGTAGATCTAGGCTCCTAGGGTGTTGTTTGTTGGATTAGATTTCTAAGCCCATAACTATAATTGGTACGTACTTGACCCGATAGTAGCATGGTTATTTTGGGTTGCCTTCACCATAGCTATTTGATAGGATGAATTATAGATAAAGAGGTTAATTGTGATATATTAATGTATTATAAGACTAATATATTAATTAAGAAATCATATTATTTAATTAGTATTGATCAGAAAAACTGTGTTTGTATTAGATAGGTTTTACTGGATCCCTTTCTGTTTTGGTTAATGTTTCTGTTTATTTGGTAAAGCAATTATTTGCAAACAACCAGATACCCCACTTGGTAAGTTTCAATGTAGTTATTGGTATATTTTGGAGTGTCATGGGTTCGAAACCAATTACCAACATTTTTTTTTTGTTTTTAATGTCTCGATATGTCCCTGATCATTCACTTTTTTTATCAATTCTCCACTTGCCCCTTATCATCCAAACTCATTGCGTAAATATACCAAATTAGACAATATGAATTCCTATCGATTCAATCGTTGATAACTACAAAGGCACTGCAACTACGTTTTTTTTTTCAACCAAAAATTGATGCGTCAAAATCAAATTCATACAGGTACAAATACTACATTTAATTAATACAGGAAATTACAAGTATTTTTCTTTCAAGATATTGGATTTATTAGTAATGTGATCTATTTTGTTTATGCACACCAACTGTTTGTTAAAACGGGTCAATAAATAGGAAATGTATATTGCTTGTTGACGCTGTTGTAAGCTGAATATGGATAAGTCTTGGATGGGAGCATACAGAACATCAGAAACCTATGTAAAAGGTGTTGCAGAATTTATCAAATATGCAGTGCGCAATTACAAGATTTCTAAACATATGGATCCTGCAGATACCAAAAAAAAGATAAGAATTCTCTGTCCATGTGTTAAGTGTGTAAACCACATATGTCATTCGGTGGATGTGGTAGATGATCATCTATTCAGAAATGGAATTGATCAAACATACACAAATTGGAATAAGCATGGAGAAACAGAAGAACCACCAAGAAGTTATGTATATGAACATAATTTTGACATGGATACGTCAAATGTTGTAGATTCCACGAACATGAACATAGAAATGCCAACAGATGCTGCAGAAACTCTAGAGATGGTTGAAGATGTAGAAGAAAATTTTATTGGGAACCCTGATAAGTTTAGAGAACCGATAGAGGATGCCGAGAAGCCCCTATACACAGGGTGTCTTAATTTCACAAAGTTATCTGCAATCATTCAACTACTCAACTTGAAGAGTAAGTATGGAGTATCAGATAAGTTCTTTACAGAATTATTAGTTTTGATAAAAAAACATGTTACCAGAAGGAAACGAAATGTATAGTAGTACATATGAGGCAAAAAAAGCATTTAAGGCAATGGGTTCAGGGTATACTAAGATACATGCCTGTGTCAACAATTGTATACTTTACAGAAAAGAATACACAGATTTGGTAGCATGTCCTACTTGTGGTAAATCAAGATGGAAGGTTGATGAACAAAAAAATAAAATTTACAACAATATTCCTGCAAAATGTTTGTGGTACTTTCCAATTATTCCGCGCTTCAAGCGTCTTTTCCAGTCTAAGACAACTACAAAATATTTAGCATGGCACACAACAGAAAGAATGGTGGATGTTGGAGCTTTAAGTCACCCAGCTGATTCACCAGCATGGGCTGCCATTGATGACAAATATCCTGATTTTGCTAGCGAACCAAGGAATTTGCGACTAGGCATTTCGGCGGACGGGGTTGATGTGAACAGAGGAAATAGGAGTCATAGTGTTTGGCATGTTTTAACTGTCATTTACAACCTTCCACCATGGTTGTGTATGAAGAGAAAGTTCATCATGCTTTCGTTATTGATTTTGGGAACACCAAGAAACGATATTGATGTGTTCCTAGCACCTTTTGTTGATGATCTGCAATTATTATTTGATTTTGGAGTTGAAACATACGATGTATATGCACAAGAGCATTTTAAACTACACGTAGTTGTGTTATGGACTATTAATGATTATCCTGCTTTAGGTACATTGAGTGGCTGCCCATACAACGGTTTTCAAGGTTGTGTTGTGTGTGGTGAAGAGACACACTGCATTAGACTCCTTGAATAGAATAAGCAGAGTTATGCTGGTCATAGAAGATTTCTACCGTATGATCACTCGTTCAGAAGAAAAAAGAAGGCATTCAATGGACAACTAGAGTTCTCACCCTCTCCAGAACCTATGAATGGGGAGGAAATATATAACAGGGTAAAATTTATAATTAATAAATGGGGAAAGGTTAATAAGGGCAAGGAGGCAGAAATCCAACAAGCAACAAGTGGAAGAGGTGGGAAGATGAATAAAAAAAGAGAAAATCACACCAACTGGGTACTTCAGATGTGGGCCAGCAAAATAATACATACTGGAATAAATTCAATATATGGTATAGACAACTAAGGTATTGGCCCGACAGTTTGGTTCCACATTATGCATGTGGAAAAGAACGTAGGTGAGAGTTTAACAGGAACTGTTTTGAATGTTCACGGGAAGACGAAAGATGGTTATAAAGCTCGATTGGATTTGGTTCATTATGGTTTGAAACCAGAGTTGCATCCTCAGATAGAAGGGAACAACACAACACTTCCCGCAGCAGGTTGTACATTGACAAAAGAGGAAAAAGACAAATTCTGTGAGACTTTATACAACTTAAGGGTTCCTCAAGGGTATTGTTCTAATTTTTCTAGTTTGGTGAGTCTAAAGGATAAGAAGTTGATCGGACTAAAATCACATGACTATCACATGCTTATGCAACAATTTTTGCCCATATCAATTCGATCTATTATGCATCCACCCACCGGAGTTGCTATTACAAGGTTTTGTTTCTTTTTCAAATCAATATGTAGCAAAGAAATCATAGTGGATGAGCTCGATAAGTTGCAAGAGGAGTTATGTGTAACCTTATGTCTTCTTGAGAAACACTTTCCACCATCATTTTTTGATGTGATGATTCATTTAACCGTTCATCTCACTAGGGAAGTAAAATTATGCGGTCCAATATTCTTTAGATGGATGTACCCATTCGAAAGGTATATGAAGGTTATTAAGGGGCACATGCAAAACAAAAATAGACCAGAAGGATGCATTGCTGAAGAGAATGTTGTAGAAGAGACAATTGAGTTTTTTAGTCAATTCCTTAAAAGGATGGATATTGTTGGTATTCCACCTGACAATCATAACAATTGTGGAATTCATAAAGGTGTAGATAGTAGTTCTATTACGGACGATACTCCTGTATCAGCTGCTAAATCGATAGAAGTTTTTGCAGAACTATTCAGCAAAGCACATTTCTTTGTATTGCAAAATACATCTGAAGTACTCCCATATATCGAGTAAGGTTTTTTACATGTATGTTTTTTTATAATAATATTAACATTAACGTATTGACAGACGACACATGGAATTTTTGGAACATATACACCCTACTAAACGAAAGGTACATCTAGAACAAGAGCATAGTAAAACATTTGGTCATTGGTTATGAAAGGAGGTATATTCTTTTCAAATATGTTGTGTTCTTTGTTATTTTTGTCTTGATTTCTTAAATTCATAATCTAATTACAATTCAGGAAGAGAGAGAGTTAGGGGCCTGTAGAGAAACTATAACAGAGACAATGAGATGGATTTCACATGGACCCAATAAGAACATTATTAAATACGATGTATATGCTATTAATGGATATACTTTTCATACAAAAGCTCATGAAGGCAAGGTTTACCAAAACAGTGGGGTTAATGTTGTTGCAACTGGCACACACATCAGTAAAGAAGTTGTAACATATGCCAAAAACACTTATTATGGTGTTTTACAAGAGATATGGGTACTAGATTATCATTTTAAATGAATTGCAATTTTCATGTGTGACTGGGTTGACAATAGAAAAGGGGTAAAAAGGGACAAATTGGGGTACACACTAGTTGAACTAAAAATATTAGGCCATAAAGGTGATCCCTTCATATTGGCCTCTCAAGCACAACAAGTATTTTACGTGACAGACCCACTCGATCAAAAAAATGTCTATTGTGTTCAAGACACCTCCCAAAAATTACAAAGATACATATGAAGATGTAGATGAAGAATTTAGTACTATTGTTCCTCATAATGATAACATATTGCCACATGTAGACACACTTGACTTGCAGAAGGAAAATGATTATTTTCGTAATGATTGTCACGGTATTCTTATACGTACGTTACGTGTTTCTTAATATCATGAATAACATTTGTTGCGATAATATTTCTCCTTCTTTTAACACTTAATGATCTTTATTTTTTGTTTGTAGAAGGGAAAGCCAAAACTTGAGCACATCGTTATGTGGAGAATAAGAAAATGACAAAAAATGACGTTGTACTTTACTTAATGTCTTTTTACCATATTATACCATCAAACTATTCTAGTGTAATATTCTTATAACTCAAAGATTTTTTTTTTGGTTTTTTACTGTTATACTGTTACACATGTTATAACATAAACTGCATGTAATAGCAATGTACTTTCATTATGCAATGTTAAACAAGTTATGTTGTATTCACTTCATTTATTTATCATAATATTCTATTAAAATAAGTTGTATTCTTTTCATTTTTAATGGTGTATTATCTAGTGCAATTAAAAGAACAGATGACAAAAAGGGCAATTTGGTACTTTCTTATAACTCTTATTCAAGACGACATTATTTTTTTATGACTATATTTACATATAAACACATATAATAGCTGTAAATGTAACTAAATGCTACCTACACACAGAATATTTGTTTATTCTTAAAGCCAATTCATAATAATTTGACACACATAATAAAAGGTACATGACCATAAGTAACATATTTAATGAACGACCCCTAATTATAACAATAAGACATTATTTTTCTTTTATGACTATATTTACATATAGACACATATAATAGCTGTAAACGTAACTAAATGCTACCTACACACATAATTTGTTTATTCTTAAAGCCAATTCATAATATTTTGACACACATAATAAAAGGTACATGACCATAAGTAACATATTTAATGAACGACCCCTAATTATAACGATAAGACATTATTTTTCTTTTATGACTATATTTACATATAGACACATATAATAGCTATAAACGTAACTAAATGCTACCTACACACACATTATTTGTTTATTCTTAAAGCCAATTCATAATATTTTGACACACATAATAAATGGTACATGACCATAAGTAACCAATAGTAACTTCTTTTAAATTTTTGCGTAAACTAAATACAACTAGTATAGAACCGCCCTATGGACACACAAATAATTAGTGTGACCAATATTTGTCACCTTTTAGCTACTTTGTCTATTATGTGGCTAAAAAGGCAACATGTTATAGACACACAGAGAACTAACTCATGTGACGATAATTTTATCTACTTTCTCTGATATGTGCATAATTAGTTAATTATTTAGCATACATTTTTATTTATTTTTAACTAATTATGTGTATAATGTGGACAAAAGGTACTTAATAATGTTTAAATTTTGTTTTTAGTCCAAAAGACATGCTTGGGAGTGAAAGGGAACAAGAGGAAGCAATTAGAAACCAAAGAATGAAGAACGAAGGACAAAAGCCTTTCTACTTGGCGAGTACACGAGCCTACTCGGCGAGTCCATTAGAATATTCCAGAAGATAAGTCAAGACTCCTAGTACGAGACGGATAACTACGATCTACTCGGTGAGTTGGGTCTGCTACTCGCCGAGTACACCCTGTTTTGTGATAATTATAAATACCAAACTAATATCCGATTGGAGGGGACTTTCTGGCGTTTTTGGAGTTTCATCTGCGATTGAAGAACCCTGGGAGGAGTTGAGGAACCCTAATCTTCAATCTCTTGAAGAATCAAGGCAACTAGGTTAATCACTCCACTTAGCTTTAGGAATTAAGTATGTTTAGCTTAGTTAAATCTATTTTTTTGTTTGTTTTTACTACAACTATGAACTAAATACGTTTTTGTTTCTGTTTTGGGAAAACCAAGTAACTCCTATGGTTTAATTCTTAGTTTTTGATTGATTGTTTATTGGTGATTTATTAAATTAAGTTTGTTAAAGAACCTTATGCATTAATCACAACTATTTTCTGTTAATTGGAAGATAATTATGCCGCATGAACATCTCTTAATTGTTAACCTCATATGTCTATGTAAACACTTAATCATATGCTTAGGAATAATGAATATGAAACTAAGATTAACAAGATAATGGGAAGATTAATGTGTGAGCTTGTTTGAGAAACCAACAAACAAGAGGTTAACTGAACCACCAATTTGATTAACCACTACAAATCTTATTTAATCCAAATCATTAATCTAGGGAATTAATTAGTTTAAACACTTGATCACCGCTTGAATTAATTAATTGTCTAAGGGTTAGGAGTAATGAACATGAACCTAACCACTATAGTTGGTAGCCAATAACAATTAATCTATCATAAATTCAAAATAACCATAGGAGTGAATTGGTTGAACCTAAAACGGAAACATCTTTATCAAATTTGGTGAATTAGTTGTTTTCTTTAGTTACTTAGATAATTAAGTGTTTTTGTGGTGTGTTTAAGTTTCTAGTCTGGCAAAACTAGAGAAAGAACCTTTTACTTTTATTATTTGTTTAGCTAAAATTAGTCATTAGTTTAATTTTCCGTTCCCTGAGTTCGACACCCTACTTATCCAACTATACCACTAAAAGACAGGTTCACTGCCTTTGTGTGCTAAATTTATTAATAAAAAGCAAGAATAAAACAAGTGCATTCAACACACATCAAGTTTTTGGCGCCTTGCCGGGGAACGCTTCTAAATAATTAATATAATCCCTAATTTTTTCAATCCTTTGTGTGAGTTTACTGGCACAAAGTTAATTTATTGCAATTTAGTAGTTAATAATTAGGTTTTAACATCTGTTTTAGTTTTAATATTCAGTTTAGAATTTCTTCAAAATTACACTGATACTCACCGAGTGCAGTCGCACCTACCCGGTGAGTACAAGTGTATTTGGCAATTAATTTTCATTTTTTTAGTTGCATTTTTTTTGTTCTTTTTACGTTTTTATCTTGTTTATTTCAGGACTTTCATGACCAGAGGATCAAACACCCCGTTGGTACCCCCGTTTGAAGATCCCGAATCTGCATTGAAAAGGAACAAAGGAAAGGACGTGGAGAGCTCGAGTACACCAAAGAAGTCACCTTTGTCTAACTTGAAGACTGTTTTTGGGAAGAAAAAGAGCAGCAAATCAGGAGCATCCAGTGCCTCTTTAGTAATCGACGAACCGGTTAAGGAAGATATCGAGTACGAGACCGAGGAAGAAGAGGAGCCTACATACGAGCACGAATCTGATTTCGAGGAAGAGTTAGCTATCACTATGGCTAACATTGATGAAATCCCCATGGGGGAATGGAAGAAGAGGATGCGCGACGACACTGGCCCGGGACTTGTGCAACCCACAATTCCCGCGACTGCTACTTTCGAGCTCAAGGGTCATATCCTAGCTTTACTTAAAGAAATACCTTTCTATGGAAAAGACCACGAAGATGCCTACAAGCATTTGGATGAAGTCAATGATGTTGTTGATTACTTCAATGTTCCAAATGTGCCTCGTGAGAATCAGCTACTTCGCATGCTTCCAGTGACATTCAAAGGTGCTCCAAAGACTGGCTCACGTCACTTCCCCCCGGATCAGTCACCACATGGGCCAAGATGAAAGAAGAATTCATTGATCACTTTTGCCCACCTTCCAAGATAGCCAAGTTGAAGGCCATTGCTAACTTTGAACAACAAGTTAGATAGTCGCTATATGAAGCTTGGGAGAGGTACAAGAGCTTACTAAGAAACTGCCCACACCATGACCTAAACAGCCAACAAGAAGTCTCCATCTTCTATGATGGAGTCAATGTCACAACCAGGCAGTTACTAGACTCGCAAGGCCCGCTCACAAAGAAGCCACCCCCGGTGATCAAAGAATTGATTGAAGAATTCTCTAAACACTCTAGAGAATACCACAACCCTAGACATGATGTTACTAGGGGAGCCGCATATGCAGCTACTGAAGACTTATCTGCAGTCATGGCTATGTTAAAAACCATGGATAGGAGGATGGATAAAATGGATCAAACGATCCATGCTATTCGAGTGGGTTGTGAAAACTGCAATGGACCTCACCTCACTAGAGACTGTGATTTAGATGAGAATGGCAACAAGAAGGTGCAAGTTTGTTACTCAAGTGGAGACCGATATGATGAAGACTGGCGCAAACAAAAGAAAGAGCGGCTCCCTTAAGAAGAGTACAAGAAGGCCAAGGAGGAAAAGTTTAGCAAAAAGGGAGAGGTTTCTACCAACAGGAGGAGCCGGTACAAGAGAGAAAGCCAAGCTTGGAAGAAATGGTCACCAAATTTGTATCTGCTTCAGAAAAAAGACATAGTGATCATGATGTTGCCATTCAAGAAACAAGGACCATGCTAAGGAACCAGCAAGCATCTATCCATAATATAGAAATGCAGCTTAGGCAACTTGCTCAACAAATCAACCAAAGGTCACCGGGCAAACTTCCTAGCAAAACTGAAAATAACCCACGAGGCGCGCACATAAACATAGTCACAACAAGAAGTGGGAAAATAATCACTCCCCTGGCACCTATTCAGACTGAAGCATCCAAGGAATCACAGAAGGAGGAGGCAGAAAATCAAGCAGAAAAACAAAATTTACAATCTGACATCCCTACTCGTCAAGTACCACGTATGGACTCGGCGAGTACACCATTGAATCCAAAAGAGCAGGTCCCTGAAAAGCTGTACCAGCCTCCAATGCCATACCCAGCCCGAGCTAAGAAAGAGAAGCAGGAAGAGGAGTATCAGAAGCTTCTAGATCATATCAAGGCTCTTCAAATCAACATACCCTTCATTGAAGCCGTCATGCAAATGCCCAAATATACAAAGTTCCTTAAGGAACTTCTCACTAATAGAAGGAAGATGGAAGAAGTGAAGAAGGTAGTCCTCAATGAAAACTGCTCAGCAAGTTCACAACTTATGATGAAGAATTTGATATGCTTGATGAATTATTGGAGGAATGCATAAGTGAAGATTCCAGCAAGTTCACAACTTATGATGAAGAATTTGATCCAGGAAAAGACTTAATGGAGATTGAAAGGATGTTGGAAGAAGCTGATTTTGAAGAATTGGTGAAGCAAACTGACAGCCTTACTCGTCGAGTAGGGCCGATCTACTCGCTGAGTTCTTCCTTAGAAAAGGAAGAATTCGTGAATGCAGCCACAAACTCGCCGAGTACCTTACCTGCACTCGGCGAGTCCAACAGTCAGAACCAAAAATCTAAGCTCAAAACTTTACAGAACATTTGGAGTATGCTTTCCTTGAAGAAGGCAACCAAAAGCCAGTAATCATAGCCTCTGACCTGTCCAATTCTGAAAAGGAAGAGCTAGTGCAAGTGTTGAAGAAGCGGAAGCGAGCCATAGCATGGAGCTTTATCGAGATCAACGGAATAAGCCTATCTTATTGCTCCCTCAAGATCAATCTGGAAGAAGGAGCAAAGTCGTTTGTACAACACCAAAGAAGGTTAAACCCGAATATGCAAGAAGTAGTCAAGAAGGAAGTGGTTAAACTCTTAGATGCGGGAATTATCTATTCCATTTCTGACAGTCCGTGGGTGAGTCCGGTCCAAGTGGTGCCCAAGAAAGGAGGGATGCCGGTCATAACCAATGAAAAGAATGAGCTAATTTCGACACGAACGGTAACCGGTTGGAGAGTGTGCATCGATTATCGAAAGCTAAACGATGCCGTAAAGACCATTTTCCCTTACCTTTTATTGATCAAATGTTAGAAAGACTATCGGGCCATAGTTACTATTGTTTCTAGACGGATTCTCGGGTTATTTCCAAATACCCATAGACCCAATGGACCAAGAAAAGACCACATTTACTTGCCCAAGTGGGACTTTTGCTTATAGGCGCATGCCCTTTGGGCTATGCAATGCACCCACGACTTTTCAAAGGTGTATGATAGCCATACTCCATGATATGGTGGAAAAATTCATGGAAGTTTTTATTCCTTGTCTTTGTCCACATGATATCTTGAGAATGGAGGAATACATGATCCCTTATCTAAATTACACGTTACTGACTAGGTTAGAGTTCGGCAACGGCTTTTGAGAGCTACGAATGCTAATCGGATTTTGAAGTCGTACTTGCAGTTATAGTTATTAGACTTATCCAAGTTGGAGACTATTCGATTAGGTGTCTAAGCTCATAACTATGATTGGTATGTACTTGAACCGATAGTAGCATGGTCCTTTTGGGTTGCCTTCACCATAGCAATTTAACAGGATGAATTATAGAGAAAGAGGTTTATTGTGATTTATTAATGCATTATAAGAATAATATATTAATTGAGAAATCATATTATTTAATTTGTATTGATTAGAAATAAATTTTGAATTAATTTAGTGATCAAAGGAGACTAATTAAATTAAGGGGACTGGTATTGCAATTATCTAATAGTTGCAAGTTGGGCTTGTGGCTCCTTATGGAAGGGGTGGACGATTTCTATGTATAGCCCACATAGAATTCGTCCATATGAGGGTCTTCTGGAAGGATCCATAAGTTGCTTAAGGCCTAAGAAAGGTAATTAGGGTTTCCAAGAATACAATCCTAAAAAGCTCAACTATAAAAGGGACCCCAACGCACTAGAAATCGGCCCTATGCATTCAAGAGAATACCCTAGCCGATTTTAGGAGCCTCTCACCTCTCTCTCATAATCCTCCATTGCTAGTTGTTGTTTGTGATTCACTAGAGGTGCAACATTTGAGGCACTAAGCTCTTGAAGGTCAAGATTAAGCAAGCTACAAGAAAAGGTATTCTTCTAACTTTGTATTAGTTATCAATTTCAAAATATTGTATGCTAGTTAGGGTTTATGGTTTGGGTTATTATTATTGTAACTTGAGAAAAATCTAAATGCGAAGCATTAGGGTTGCATGTACACCATAGGAATATTGTAGTACTCAAAAACCATCATTGTTATCACGTAAAGTTGCTCACTTTGCGTGCATGCAAGGCTCCATGAAGCTACAACATTCATAACTAGCCTTAAAAGAAGGTTTTGGACATGGAGGAGGGCCAAAGCTTCATAAAGCTTGAGGCTTTATGTCTATAAGGGCCTAGAGGAGTCCAGATCAGAAACTATGCCCTTGTGACAAGCTTAAATCCGAAAGTGACCCCATTTTGCACCAAAATGCCCATATTTTCTCATAAGAAGAGATCTAACAAATGGAAGACCAAGATAAAGACTTTTTACCTTCAAATGAAAGCTAAGATGATGTAGATATTGGATCTACAAGCTTCTTCTCGTTCCAAGCTTCTTAATCTTCAAGCTTCTTCAACAAATGCACCAAAAACATACTTTTAGCCTCTCACACACTCAATAATAGGGTTTAGATCGATTAGGGTTGCTTTTGGCCGTCAAAAGGTTTTAAAGAGGCTGGAGGAAAGGACTTAAGGTCCTTTAAATAGCATGCAAACCCTAAAAATTAGGGTTTTCATGCACAACCTCTACCCGTCGAGTTGGGGTCCTCCAACTCGTCGAGTAGAAGCCATAAACCACGCGGCCTGACTACGTTCGACACGACGAGTTGAGACTCTAACTCGTCAAGTTCCCTCAATAAAATGAATACAAAGCTTTTAAAAATTATACCTGGGAGTCAGGATGTTACAACATTTACCTTAGAAGTGCATTACATGTGACATGTATATACAATATACAATACAAATGGACAAAGATTGTTAAAACTGTGCATGAAAACAAAAATAAACATTTTTCTACTTCTACTAATCTAGAAAATTACAATTGTCATCTCATGAGTTCATTATGCAAAAGAATGAAACTTTTTAATTAAGCGATTTTCTTTTCATGAACCCCTAAGGGGCATTAAACATGGATAACATATATGGAAATTTGAGGAGATTTGGTCTAACATTAACAACCTCCTTACATATTTTGAAGCTAAAAATGTTGATTTGAAGGTGTTCTTTCGTAAGAAATATGGGAATGAAAATTTTACTAAGTTTTGGGAAGATATTTGGATTGGTAATTCCATTTTTGAAATTCGATTCTAAGAACTTTTTATCTCAAATTTGATAAATTGGATGTGTTAGATTATATTCTATGTAATGTGTGTTGTATTGGCCCACCAGAGTGCCGATCATACCAACCTAGTATATGGCCCATTGGCCTCTTTGTAAATGGTATACATGTATTTTTTGGTGAATTAAGGAGATGGAGATTTTTAGGAGAAAAAACGGGATCAGTGCTCTAATACCATGTTATTCGGAATGGATCACCATCTCATTAATTTACCAAAACAATATATATATATATATATATATATATATATATATATATATATATATATATATATATATACACCATTACAAAGAGGTCAAGCAAACATATATTAGGTTGTCATGATGGGCTCTACAGTGGGCCAATACAACACACGTACATAGAATATATAATACATAGTCTCTCATGTTGGATTAGATGTCTAAGCCAATAACTAAATTGGTATATAGTTGAATTATTAACAAAGTCCTTTTGGGTTGCCCTCAAACCTTGTAATTTGATAGGATGATTTTTAAAGAGAGAGACTGATTTATTAATTTATTATATGATTAATAAATAGCAATAAATGATTTATTAATATATTATGAGAATAATATATTAATTATAAATAGTATTATTTAATTCATAATTAATCATAAATTAATTAGAATTATTTTTGGGATTAATTGGATTAATTAAAAGTGCAATGACTTAAGCTGAAATTGTTCAATAGTTGAACAAAAGGGTTCCAGAACCTTCCTCAAAGGTGGTGGACGGTCTTGAGAGTAATTTTAGGATTTTTAGAATATCCCTTGAAAATAATTAGGAAGTTAGATAATTGCCTAATTTGAAATAATAGTATTATATTCAAATTAGGGTTATCGAAGGTTTTCCTATCAACTATAAAAAGGGTCTATTAGCCTCATATTTCAGGCGACTCTTTTTGCTAAGAGCATAGCCAAAATTTTGTCTCCCTCATCCCCTCTCTACAAGTTTCCTTAGTTGATAGCGTTTGAGTGTGAACTATCAGAGACACGAGATTTTTGGTGCTTGCTTTTAAGAGAATTTGAAGAAATGTTGGATTAATTTTTTTTACTATAACAAATCAAAAGGTATGTAACCTTAATAATTGTAATTTGATTATACTTGGAAGTCATTCGGGTTCTAGTTATTTTTTTTGTTCGTGGCATGCTACGTTCAAAGTGTTAAAGACATGGATCATTTAGGTTGCATGTGCCCTTAAATGTTAAGTGAAATTCCGCAAGTGTATAGTTAATGCAATCTATAAAGCCCATCATAACAATATGGTGATTGATCATTTCCATCATTGAACTGGGGATTAGAGTTGGTATCGACCTACTAGGGGTGACAAAGACTCAATGAACTTCACAATTGTCTTTTTGAATTTACTTATGTGTATAAACTTTTATGGTTGGTTTATGGTGCATTCTTGATTGTAGGACATACACTTACATACAAGTTCAATTAATTGAAGCTAATTTTGATACGAATTTACGCCCCCTGCGTGCAAAGAAAGAACATCGATTGTAAAAAATTTACAATTCTTAGAAACATTTGTGTACATAAACGAATTTCTATTTTTTTTACTCTCCTAACTATGGGAGATGACTTAAAAGTCATCTAACAGGTTAATCAATTCATTCAACCATCATACTTTGGCGATTAATTGTTCAATGATTTGATTATCAAAGTTTGTTTTGGACGCTTAATATATCAACACGAATGTATCATAAACAAAAATACAAATGTATAAAGATTAATAAATTTTTAGAATGCATAAGATTGTTGTGTACGGATCACACCCATACCCACCCATAACGATGTCAGATTACCTGCTTCTTAAAGGAAACGATGTTGACAAGATTAGAGGGTGACGAAACTGTGTTGAGGTGAAGAAAAGCATAGGAAGAAAGAGAGATGAAGACATTGTTAAGGGCGTTGTGGAGGTAAAGAGAAGCAAGGTGTGTGTGTTCGTGTGTGTGGGTGGGGGGGGGGGGGAGGGGGTAGACTCCCCCACGACGTTAAGGTACCCGTACCGAGTAGTCTAGGATTCAAAAATTGTTTTCAAAGGGTAAAAATCTATATATGGTAAATACGTAAACCCGTTTTTCTAAACACATGTTACACAAACCTCATATCTCTAGTTGACTAGATAGAAAGAATTATAATGAAACGAGTGGTTACAAGACATTTCCATATCTTTTGCATCCTTGTAATTTGTTTTTTTAGCATTTTACTAGCTCTCAATATAATCTTGACTTTCAAAGGAATAAATAATGATAACCCTTTTTTGTTACTAAGGGCATCTTCAATCCACCCCCAAACTCCATTTCTCCCTCATTTCTTTCTCCATTATTCTTCAACTCTACCCCATTTTCACATCTATTTTTGGAGATATGAATAATATTCCCCTATATATGGGGGAATAATATTCATATCTCCGAAAATGGAGGTGAAGTTTGGTTGCCAATTTTAGTTTCTCTCATTTTTATTTTATACATTTCTAGTTTTTTTATCTACTAATTATAATTTGAATACGATATTTAATATTTATAATATCATGTTATATACTAATTTATATTAATTAATCATAAATATATAGTTTAATTAGTAGAGGGATGTATTTGACAATATATATAAGTTATAAAAATAGAATATTCTAGGAATATATTTTTTGGGGTAAAAAATGAGATAGAAAATAAAATAGGGTTGGAAATGAAATAATATTTACTCTATTTTTTACTCCATTTATAAGGAAAAAAATACAAATGAGTTGGAGATAACTTGCCTGCGGCTATTTTGAAAGGGTAAAATTCATTGGTGAACATGTTAGTGTATGATTTCAGTTGTATTAATTTTAAAAAGGGGGATATGAATATTTGTAAGTATCGACTTCATAACAAAATAGCTAAATTTATTTTATAAAAATAAATTTAAGGTTGGTTATTTTTATTTGATTATATTTTGATATGAGTTATCAGGGTAATTGAGGAATCACAAAGACTACAAAATGTGGGGAAAATATATCCCAAATAATAATATATTGGTGTCATTTCTTATGGAAATACAACTAGACCTACGCAATTATTCACCTACTAAATTATTTCTATTAAATGCATTTCTTAGCTTCAATTATTGTTAATATTATTATTACTTATAATATATTGATAAATAGTTAAAGACCTTCAAGTTAGATATGATCTTTAATAAAGGTTATATAAATTTATTATTTTTAATATTGTTGAGCATTAACTTCAGAAATATATTTCCTGGACCACTTTTGGTTATATATATATATATATATATATATATATATATATATATATATATATATATATATATATATATATATATATATATATATACCATCATGTTGATTTGGCAACATTAAATAGGAGCAATATTTCGGTTCACAATGTTTGGGAAATGAAAAAGAAATGGTTGGAATATTTGAAACCCTTTTCTATATTGTTGGAAGTTGAGGGGCCTAATTGAAATATTGCAAAAATAGGTATATAAAAGTACAAAAGAAAAAAAACAGAATGAAGGAAACATTATAGGCCATCGTTGCTCCCTATCTGCATTTAAACCCTTTCATAGGCTCCTAGTCCTTGGTAGGGCATGTTTAATTTAGTTTTACGCTAAAAATATTCTACTATTTAAACTTTTTGTATAAATCTAAAAGGGTGTTTGGAAAAAAAAATTATAACTTATTGTTTATCTTTCCCGTTATAAGATAAGTGTAAATGTTATAAGATAAGTGTAAATGCTTGGATAGGAAACACTAAAAATCAATTTATTGTGGTGGGGATAAGTTAAATAAGCTAATATTAAAAAAAAACATCTCCTTTTGCTTATAGCTTATTGTTTATTTTTAATCCAAACACTTTGCAAAAGATGTTTTATATTAGGTGTGAGTGTGGTGCGGTTATTAGCCAAAACTTTACCACTAACCGAAAATGCGGTTAATCCATTTCCAAAACCGTTTGGTCCGGTTATTTTTGCGGTGAGTTCTTTTTTTTTTTTTTTTTTTTTTTTTTTGCGGTCATTAACCGCATGGATTTGGTGCGGATATTTTGTTTGTTTTTTAATCACAGTTTAAAGCTCAAACGGTTTTAAGAGCTCAAATATATTACTTGTAATGATAAAAAAATCATAAGGTATAAGAAAATTAACTTAAATCACAAACAACTAATATCTTACAAACATCAAATCAATAGCAATTAACAATAAATATTTTAAAATTATCTAATTTCACCATTTTTCAAAGTTAAACATAACAAAAAACCAATATTTTTGTCTTCTAGTATTTGATCCATCTTTCATCCATGAAACTTGTCTTATTTTTAATATTTAATATATTAATAATTAATAAAAAAATTATATATAATATATACGGTGTGGTGCAGTTTTCTTGCGGTTTTTGAAAGCTAATAACCGCACCGCACCGCACCAGAAATTTGCGGTTTTTGAAAAACAGACTACCTCACCATCGGTTTTTATTGTGGTTGCGGTTTATGTGATTTTTGCGGTTAATTTTAGTTGCGGTGCGATTTTACTTACCCTACTTTCTGTCACCGCTAATAAGCTAATATACTATAAGTTAATTTATGCAAACACCTTCTAATTAAAAAGTAATTTATTGAAAGGTGAATTCAACAATTTAGTAAAACATAACTTTAGGGGTGAGCGCGGTGCGGTTCGGTGCGGTTATTAGCTAAAACCTCACCACTAACCGCAAATGTGGTTAATCCATTTTCAAAACCGTTTGGTGCGGTTATTTTTGCGGTGCGGTTAGACGGTTATTTTTGCGGTGCGTTTTTTTTTTTTTTTTTTTTTTTTTTTTTTTTTTTGTGTTGCGGTTATTAACTGCATGGATTTGATGTGGTTTTTAACCACAATTTAGAGCTCAAAACGGTTTTAAAAGTTCAAACATATTATTTGTAAAAATAAAAAACCATAAGGTATAAGAAAATAAACTTAAATCACAAACAACTAATATCTTAAAAATGTCAAATAAATAGTAATTAATAATAAATATCTTCAAATTGTCTAATTTCACTATTTTTCAAAGGTAGACATAACAAAAAACCAACACTTTTGTCTCCTAGTATTTATCCATCTTTCATCCACGAACCTATCTTATTTTTAATATTTGATATATTAATAATTAATAAAAATATATATAAAATATATGCGGTGCGGTGCGGTTTTTTTGCGGTTTTTGAAAACTAATAACCGCACTGCACCGCAAGTTTGTGGTTTTTGGAAAATTAAAACTTCACCATCGGTTTTTATTGCGGTTGCGGTTTATCGGTTGGGGTTTATACGGTTTTTACGGTTAATTTTAGTTGCGGTGCGGTTTTTGTTCATTTCATTATAACTTATTTAATAGTAATTATTTATAGACGTTCAACAACTGGTGCGAATACACGGGCAATCTTAGAAAAAATTAGGTGGAAATCGCTATTTGACCTTCGTATGATTTCCATATGTTTTTCCTTGCTATAAATATGCATGTGTTTTGTTTTTTCTGCACCTTATTTCCATAGCTTCTTGCTATATGGTTTTCTAGTTTCCGTTTCGAAAAAATAAAAATAAAAATAACCTTCTAATTCATTTCCATGTTTTATCGGTTTGACCTTTATATTTCATAAATTTTATTCTAGACCTAACTCTTTATAGGTTTTATCAATTTGACCCTTGTATCTCACAAAGTTTAAATTACACCTACATATATAGATATTAGCTTTTTATTATTTTTTGATTACTTAATCTTTTTAACTAAGTGTATAATATAGATTTGAATAATTCTATAAAAATTTATATTATAAAAGTAATTGTCAATTTTTTTTTTAAAATTTATATAAATAGGAAAGATAAAAAAAAAAATATTATCTTAATGTACAATAGAACAAATTACACGAATGGTCCTTTGGCTTTTGTTTTTTTTCCTAAAGTAGTCCCTACGATACTTTTTTCCTTTAAATAGTACCTATGGACGATAAGTTGCACGCGTTTGGTCCGCGAGTTGGATGTTCGTCAATTTCAACGTTAAGTTGCCCCCATGTGACTTGCACATGAGGGTATTTATGTCATTTTACCCTAAATGATCTTTTCTGAACATTTAACTAAATAGCTTTAACCATTAAGGTGGCGGGGTTTAGTTTTAGACATTGAATTTGACACTATATCTCTTTCCCCAAGAAAACCTTTTGATCATCCCCTCTTCTTCAATCGTGAGTTCTTATCGTCGTCCGACAACATAGTTCAACTAATTCAAGTGTGTGTCGAGGAAAATGGTGCTCACATTGTGGTCGTTACGTCCACGCTACACCCAACCACCTGAGCTACGTAAAGAATATGGTAAGCACAAACCTTGTAATGTTAGGTTTGACGAAATGTTGTACACATGTAATTTTGCCTTCCTCCATCAGCAACATTTTGTTCTTGAATTTTCACCTTAGGTTCTATTTCAAGCTTTTGCACATTCAAGATAAATCATGGGGGTTCGTTCATAAATACGGTATTTGGAAGGTCGTATATAGATGAGCTTATGGATCACTTTGATTTTGTGGACATGGATTTGTTTTCAGTCTACGAGTTAGATGATATAATGGTAGTTTTAGGATACAATGATGGAGGTATAATGTTTTACCAGTTTATGCTCCTAGAGACAGAACCGATCAAGAAGTCATTCAACTAGCAAGGTATGTACCTAATCATAAGGAAATTAGGAGGTGTTTGGTACATGGAAATAAGATGAAAGAAATGGAATTTTTTCCATTTCCCTTGTTTGTTTTGTATTAATATGTAGAGAATAGACAAAATATTTCAATTCCATTTCCATCATTTTATTTCTCTATTATTTATGGGGAAAACAGGGGAATTGAGTTGTGAACGCCTTCGAGAATTGAAAAAAAGCGGAGGGTTGAAAATCAAAACCTAATTTCTAGAGTTTGAACCGTGCGTTTTACATTCAACATCTTTTTTTTTCACTTTTACCTTCGAGTTCAACTTCAATTTTGTCACTTCTACCTTCGATCTTAACTTTAATTTTGGATTGTTGCCTTCGATTTCAAGTTTTCTTTTGGACTAGACAATCGAATTCGTGGTTGATTTTGACTTCAACCGATCATGATCGTGATCTTGGTCCACTCAAATTCAAGATCGATGATGAGTTGGAAAAAACTCTTTGATCGATTAGATCTTAAACAGGTTGATCACAAAAATGCAAACAGAAATATCAAACAAGAGAATGAATCAAAATATGCTGAATGATTCAATAGATTCACGCCTCAGCAGAGCTTGATAAAGAACTTCCGCTGTAGAGGCTTTCTAGGGTTACAATCGATAAAAGATATTTTCTATGAATGATCGACTCCAAGATCTTACGTACAAAGATGCATGCAAGCATCTATAAATACTAAACCCTAATATTAAAATAACGGATGGACAGGCCCAATCCGGATACAAAATTGGACTATGGACCGAGCCCAAGACGCAACACATGATGGACCCTACAATCTCCCCCTTTGCGTCAATTGGAGCGAGACTCTACTTAGGCTTGTTGGGTCCTGCTGCAGGAAATTTCTTCGTGGTATCGAACAAACGAGGAATGATGGCAAGAATGGTTTGTCTGAAACGAATGTACCACTGGATCATGTCATCGAAATACTTCTTGTCATCTTCAGAATTCTGCTTGCATCGATTAATGATCCCCAGAACATGCTCCAAGCACGAAGTGGTATATAGATGCTTGTCGGCCAAGGCGAATAGGCATTTTTGGCCTTCATTCCTGGTAAATATGACTGAGTTCCGCTTTGGATCGATTCTCCCCATCTGCATCATATTCAAATCACTTGCAGAACCAACTAGGGAGATGGTAGGCTTCTTCTTGAAGACACTTGCAATCTCCTGATCCATCCTGGCGACCTCCATGATGTAGCAAACCAACATCCTCTTGAAGTGATCTATGATCGGCCTATATTCAGCTTCATTGGTGAGGAGGATGTTATGAAAAATGATCCAATCATGTGGATTTAGGTTAGGAAGATCAGCGAGTGAAATGGCATGTTTGTTTTTAGCTGACCCCCTCAAAACTTTGAACCTGACATTTGTGAAGTTACCCTCCCAAAAGGGTTTGAGGACCTGAACATTAATGATCTTCTGCGCACTCCACGTCTGATACTGAGGCTGAGCAAACCTCAGATAGAATTCAACAAGTTCCCTATCGACCTTCGGGTGAGGATGAGGGACATCAGCAACGTGGGAAAATGCATGAAATATGAAGGCCTTTCGGGTTAAGGGCATGTCGAACTAAGAGTCGACAGAATTAACCCTGTCCAAGGAAATCAACGGTTCAAGCCAGAGGATACTGGGAGTATCGATAGCTTCTTTGATAAGCTTCTCGAGAGTCCATGGAGGGAATAGGGTTTTTCGACTTTCAAGGAGATCATGAGCCTCCTTCATCTTCCTTTCGTTTGCTTTTGCCTCTCTAGCGATTCGAGCTCTCATGTCTGAATCTTTATCCCTGACCTGTTTCTTCAAGAGATCAGCAATGGTCTCTTTATCATCATCACCATCACTGTCAACCATAGCCTTTTTCCCTTTATCTTGAGCACCCGAACCTGAAGCCTGAACAGTTGTTGGAGGTTCGGTTGCTTTAGTTGAAGCTGATGTAGAAGTAGGAGGCGGTTGAGATTGATTTTCACCCTTTGAAACTCCTTCCCCCCTTGTTTTGGATGGGCCACGAACTCAGGAAGCCCCTCAATTTTGCTGAGCAGAGCAAGGGCAGGAGCAACCTTCTTAGCTGGAGTTCACCTTACTGAGTAGTTGAGGATAGGGTCGTGTGCTTCAATAATGTTGGAGAGGGCACCGTGGAGATCCGAAACACAAGTTGAAATGACCACTCGCTCAGATCGAAGAGACGCAACCTCCTTTTCTGATTGGGAAAGCTGAAGACTCTTAACCTTTAGATCAGTGGTTTTACGAGCAAGCGCATCCATCACTGAGTTCTCCGATGCGAGATCTTCTTGGAGCTTGGTCAATCGCTCCTCAACAGTCGTCTGGAAAGATTTATTGTCAGCTTCAAGAGACCGACGAAGACCAGCAAAGAATTGTTGTTCTGATGCAAATGAAGTGACCAGCCTCTCAACAGCGGAATCAACCTTCGCTGCTCTAGAGTCAGTTGCTCCCTGTAAAGACTGTAAAAGAACGTTAGCATCATGAAATAGTTTTTTGACTTTTTCGGTCGCAGCAGCACAGGCCTTTGTGGATGCCTCAATAGCAGCAGTGGCAGAGTTGATAGAAGCCTCATGTGCCTTGGTGAAAGAATCAACTAGGCCCTAAATGGCAGCCTCTGAGATATTGGACCGAGAGGAGGAGGAGGAAGCGATGAGACTATCAATTTTCTCATGAAGTTCCTTGATGTGCTTTTTGGTGACAGGAGCATCATCGTCATCATCGCTTTGAACCTGGTAGGGTCTTCCCCTCCAAGAAAAGTCTCGGTATCTGCTGAGTGATTTGGAGATGAAGGCGAAGGTGGAGGTTCGGTTGTGGTAGTAGGTTCGGGTTTGGAGGTAGGTTCGGTTGCAGGTGTGTGTTTGGTTGCTGAAGTGCGAGCCCCCGTATCAGATACGTTGGTTCGAACTCCAGTGGTTGTTGTTGTAGCGTCTGAGAAAATGGGAGGTGGTATAGGAATAGAAGTGGGTGGAATATGAGTAGTGGAGGTTATGGGGGGAATGGAAATAGAGATAGAGATTGGGGGAGGAGAAATAGGTTTGGTTGAAACTGGTACCTCAGGTGAAGGTGAACGGGGAGGAGAGTCACCTCGAAGCGACTCCTCTGAGTCTGAATCCTCATCCTCAGATTCACTAGAGGAAGAGGCAAGAATGAGTTTCCGCCTGGGTTGGGTTTTCCTCTTCTTTGGTGGAGGTGATTGGGCTACCTTCGTCGGTTTTCTCTTTTTAGGAGAAGGGCCTTTCGCCCCTTTGACCACCTTCTCGTCTTTCCCCTTTTCTGGTTTCTTGCCCCTGGGAGCAGGCTTGTCGGCTTCATGGATAGACTGAATCATCTCTGGAGTGAGCTCTCTGGGACCCGAAGGAAGAAACTCCTTGTAGGTCTTGATGATGCAACTCTCCCCTGATACACATGCATACATTGATTCTGGAATAGAACCAACAAACTGAAACTTGGAAGGATTCGTCACAATGATCTTTGTAGTGTGGAAGACGCCGATAGATGAGAATGGAGATGTAGCCACAATCGGGACATGATACTTGTCTATTGCCCATTTGGTGACGAGCGTCCAAAACCTTGCATATGAAATTTCAGAATGGCGAGAGGTAGAGGCAAGGCTTTGGATTAACTGCTGCCATAAAACTAAGCCATAGTCGAGGTTGACACCAGTGTACAACCCATAGAGAATCGTCATGAACAGACGACTAGCCCCATCAGAACTTGCACTTCTCTCTGATAGAACCTTGAACAGTATCGTGAAGAAGCCATTCCACTGAGGAGGAAGACACGATTTCTTGAACTTTGTGACAGTAGTAAGGATTTCAGTGTAACCCATGTTGTAAAACATGGAGAACAACTGTCCCACAGAAATCGACTCATGGTTAACTCTCGACTCATCAGGCTCAAACCCTAGAAGCGAGCATAATCGCTGTTTTGAGATGGAGGTTTTGGTATCAAGAATGTCGAAGAAAATGCGATCAACAGACTTGTCATAGTGGGCAGTAGAGAAAATCTGGGATAAACACTCCATAGGTACAATTTCGACCTTGGTCAGTGCAAGAACCAGTGGAGAGTGTTTAAGACACTCCACTATAGGGTACATGAAGGCATCGTACGAAAATGGGGTGAGATCAATGACCAAGATTTGCTGGGGTCGGATTGGGAGAATGTGGGAGTTTTCATGAACAGAGGAGGAATCCGCCATTGTTGAGTGCTTTGAAGAAGGAGATGAACAGTGGTAGAAAAACGTCTTTGTTTGCTCTCAGAAAATTGGGTGCAGTAAAGAGGTAAAAGAACTTAGGGTTTACCCTTTATACCGTGTGTAGAGGTGAGAGAAAAATCCGCCCCCAAATCTTCTTGAAAAACGAAACGGTTCCTGAGTTGATTGACGCGTGACAGTTAGCAGCTCCTATTATTACGCATGAGAGAGAAAAACGTTTCCATATTGCATGCTTCCAATCAAATACCTTTTTAAATTCCTAAAACCCCTTAGTCTCCCGGCTAAGTCATCATCTTATCCTTAAAATGAGTTGTCTTCACTAAATAAAAGCAATCACGTAAATAAACCACAACATCCCATTGAGAATATAGCATTAAATACCAGAGCTATAAAAATAGCTTGTAGTGAACGAAACCAGACTTTTGGAAAATCAAAAAGATTTTCGTGCATAGAGTGTCAAAGATAAAGAAATAAGGCAACATATATGTGGGAAATTGTGATGTCAATATAGACACGAAACAGTGGATCCCGGGCACGAATCTCTTCCTTCAAAGTCAAGAGAGACTTTAAAGTGTTTGTGTGGTTTCCCATTGAATTACGATCAAGCACTTGTTAAGAAGTGTTGAAAGGCATCTTTTAATGAGGCTTAAAGGGGTGGCTTTTGCTTCAGTTCAGAATTCTAGATCTTGATGTAGGATAGAAACCGAATGAAGTACTTGTGAGACAAATGTGGTCTGTTGAACAAGTAGGTTTGGATCGTATTTTAGTGACTTGTTGGAAAGCTTGGTGTGAAATCTCAAGAAAACTTAAAACTAGATTCTATGGGAAGAAATGTTATGGTATGTAACAATTTCATAAGAATCACACAAAAGGAAAATAGAGATTTCATGGTACAACCACTTGGGTGGATTCGTTAATTCATAAGTGAAAGCTAGAGCAAATTTAATTGTTCACCGTCAATGCATAGTGGGTATTGAATTGTGTGTTTCACTTAGCACGTAGTGACACGAAGCTAAGATCACAAACACAGAGATTGTGTAACCATAAACCTCAATGGTAATTTCTGAGAGTCTCAAGGGTTACATGTATGAAGCGAATATGATGGAGAAAAATATTTGATGTGGTGTAAGGAAACTAAAGTACCTCTGCTGTAAAAATAGTGACCAAGCAGACAACTCTTAACTCATATGAGAAAAGAGTAAGGTAGCTCATGATTAGAATAAATGTAGTAGCCTAATTGGGAAGACAAAGTTTGTGTATACCGAGTCAATAAGGCTTTATTCAAAATCAGTTGAGACTTTGGACAACATGCATCAGCATGCTTCTAGGGACACTTAGCTAGTAAAAAGTGTGAGAATGGTACCTGCCCAATCGATATTCCATAAACTTGTAACATAAACAGAAGTAGAGACAAAACGAAAGATTTTTTTTTTGGAATTTTTGATACTTTTTGTAAAGAGAAAAACAAAACAAACCAAACTAATTTTTTTTGAACCGAACCCGAAATGGACCGAATGCTCGGTTCATTTCGGTTCCTTAAAAAAAATATTTTTGGATTTTTGGAAAACAAATGTACAAGAGTATATAACCAAAGATATCAACTTTTTGAGATAAGCGAAAACAAGTGCAGTGGGACCGAACCCGGAATAGACTGAGCGTTCGGTTCATTTCGGTTCCCATGTGAACCGAGCCCGAAATAGACCGAGCGTTCGGTTCATTTCGCTTCCAACTTTTAGTTCTGAGAAGGTGTTTTTGGTACTGACTGCGATTCCATCATACCTAGGCCTTGTAGGATTTTATTGAAACTTGCTTCAGGAAGGGCTTTGGTGAAGATATCGGCCAGTTGATCATTTGTTCGAACAAAGTGAATTTCTAGGTTTCCTTCTTCCACATGATCCTTAATAAAGTGATACCTCAATGCTATATGCTTCGTATTGGAATGTTTCACTGGGTTATGATAGATCCTAATTGCACTTTCTGAGTCGCAATATAGTGGGATCTTTTTCATATTGAGTCCATAATCCCAGAGTTGGCTTTGGATCCAAATCACTTGAGATGTGCAGGAGGCAGCGGCAATGTACTCTGCTTCGGCTGTAGACAGAGAAACACATGTTTGTTTCTTAGATTGCCAGCTCACCAATTTCCCGTCGAGGAATTGACAGCCTCCTATAGTGCTTTTCCGGTCTAGACCAAATCCTCCTAGGTCTGCATCTGAGTAGGCTTGAACAAAGAAACCTGAGTTTGAGGGATACCAGAGACCGAGAGAGGTGGTTCGCTTCAAATACCGGAATATATTTTTCACTGCCAGCATATGTGGTTCACGAGGATTTGCTTGGAACTTGGCACAATAACACACTGAAAACATTATATCGGGCCTGCTAGTGGTGAGGTACATCAGGGAACCAATCATTTTGCGATATAGCGTTATGTCGACTGCTGGTTTTTCCAAAGATGGTGTGAGCTTGGTACCAAACGCCATAGGGACTTTGACCTTTGAGTCTCCCATCATGCCGAATTTGGCAAGGAGAGTCTTCGTATATGCTTCATGGTTGATAAAGATGCCTTCGGGTCCCTGTCTAATATTTAAACCAAGGAAAAAGTTAATTGGACCCATTGAGCTCATTTGAAATTTCGTCTCCATCAACTTTCTGAATTCAGCTTTTAGGCTAGGATTCGTTGAGCCAAAGATGATATCATCGACATAAATTTGAACGATCATAAGGTGGTTACCTTCCTTTTTACGAAAGAAGGTTGGGTCAACCGAACCTTGTTTGAATTTAGACATCTTTACAAACTTAGTTAATGTTTCATACCATGCCCTAGGTGCCTGTTTCAGACCATAAACAGCCTTATCCAAGATGTAGCAGTAATCTGGATGCTTTTCATTTACAAAACCAGGAGGTTGCTCCACGTACATAGTTTCTTCAAGTTCCCTATTCAGAAAGGCACACTTCACATACATCTGGTAGACCTCAAAATTTTTATGTGCAGCATAGGAAAGAAATATTCGAATGGATTCCAGTCTTGCTACCGGAGCGAATGTCTCTTCGTAATCTATTCCTTCTTCCTGGCAATAACCTTTCACCACTACCCGAGCCTTATTTCGAATCATATTTCCCTCCTTGTCCATTTTGTTTCTGAACACCCATTTGAGACCGACAACTGAGGCATCTTTTGGTGTTGGAATGAATCTCCAGACCTTATTTCTTTCGAACTCATTGAGTTCGTCTTGCATTGCCTGAACCCAATCAGAATGATCGAGAGTAATATTGACGGTCTTCGGCTCTATTTTGGAGATGAAAGAATTAAACATGCAGAATTCTACTTTGGAGAACAAGGAAGTTTGCTTCGCCTTCAGTTGAGATCGAGTTAGAACCTTTTCAGATGCATCACCCACTATTTGAGACACAGGATGATCTCTGGTCCATTTAGTGAGAGGAGGATAATTTGGATCATAGGATGGATCCAATTCAGCATTTACCATTTCTTCCAACTCTGATTGAATATCATCATCATAGAGCATATATGAGTTCTCCCCCTCGACAGATGATGAACCAAGAAATCTCTCCAATTGCTTCTTCAGTAGACCTCATCTTCTTGACGTAATTGTTATCGAACGTCACATAATAGGTTTCTTCAATTATTTTAGAACGCTTATTCAAAACCCTGTATGCCTTTGAAGTAAGAGAATATCCCAGAAAGATACCTTCATCAGCTTTGACATCAAACTTGTTGCGATGTTCTTTGGAGTTGAAGATGAAGCACCTTGAACCGAATACGTGAAAGAACTTGACATTCGGCTTCCTGTTGTTAATAATCTCATAAGGGGTGAGAGAGAAACGTTTGTTGAGATATGATCTGTTTTGAGTAAAACAAGCTGCAACAATGGCGTTAGCCCAGAAATATAGAGGAAGTGAAGCAAAAATCAGCATGGTTCGGGCCGCCTCACACAGGGATCGGTTTTGCCTTTCGACAATTCCGTTCTGTTGAGGTGTATAGGGGGCTGAGAAGTTGTGACTGGTGCCTTTTTCTGCTAAAAAATCTTCGAATTCTTTGTTCTTGAATTCCAGTCCATTGTCGCTCCTGATGTTTCGAACGACTTTTCTCAGTTGCACTTCGACTTGCTTGATAAAGATCTTCAGTTTGGGAGTCACCTCAGATTTGTGCTTTAGAAAGAAAACCCAAGTAAATCGTGAGAAGTCATCAACAATCACAAGGATGTACTTGTTACCGCCAATGCTCTCTATTGATGATGGACCACATAAGTCGATGTGAAGCAACTCAAGTGGTTCAACAACTTTGGTGTTTATGTGTTGGGTGATTTTGGCGACTTTGTTTCCCCATTTCACATGCAGCAGATAAGTGTTCATGATCGAACTTGAGCAGTGGAAGTCCCCGAACATGACCACCGGTGACTAGCTTGTTGATGTCTTTGAAGTTGAGATGTGAGAGCCTTCGGTGCCACAACCAACTTTCGTCTGAATGAGCTTTGGAAATAAGACATATTGCTGGATTCCCTTTGATTGGTCTGAGATTCAGAGGGAACATTTCACCTTTTCGTTCAGACTTCAGAATGACTTTGTTGGATTTCTTCTCTATTATCTCTGAACTTTCGTCATCGAATGAGACTTTGAGACCTGTACCTCCCACCAGTTCAGACACACTGATGAGGTTATGCTGCAACCCCTCTACATACGCCACCTTCTTGATTGTAAAATCTCCATTGGTTATCATCCCATAACCCTTTATCGTTCCATATGAGTTGTTACCAAACTTGACATTGCCACCATTTTGAAGTGACCGAAATTCCCTTAGCTCTTCCTTCCTTCCTGTCATGTGACGTGAGCAGCCACTGTCTATGTACCATTCTTCGTCGAACTGCTCGTCACTTATAACCTGCAAAAATTAAGCAGATTTAGGAACCCAACGTTTCTTGGGTCCTCGTGAGCCTTTTACAGAAACAGGAATAGTAAGAGAAACATCAACAAGATATGTTCATTTTATTAAGGTTGTTTCATCTTTCCTCTTAATGGCAAACACTTTGATTTTATTGGAGTTAGATGCAGGTATTTTGGATTCCGGTTCGGGCGTTTGGACTTTAGCTTGCTTTCGGTCTTCATTTGCTGAGGAAATCTTCCTTTTTCCTTTCAAATCCTTCGACGATTGTGAGTTTGGTGTAGGACGATAATTAGGCTTAGAAGAAGAATGAGAGCGAGAAGAATTAGAAGAAAAGAAATTAGAATGAGAATCTTTCCTGACTTGAGGTTCGAAATGACCCTTTCGGTTGAGATCATTTGAGGGACCGAACCTGGACCTTCGGTTGCCGTTTGATGATGGACCGAAACTGTTTTTCCGGTTGTTGTGAGTCGCTGGACCGAAGCTGGGTCTTCTACTATAAAAGCTTGAAGGGATGAACTCTGGTCTTTGTCTGTTGTTGTTTGGTGGACCGAAACCATCCTTTCGGTTGTTGTTACTTTTGGGACCGAACCTATCCTTCCGATTTTGTTCTTCCTGTGGCCCGAAAGTCTTCTTCTGGTTCTTCTGATCTGATGGACCGAAACTCCTTTTACTCTTATCTTCTTCTCCTTTTGGCTTGGAGTTTCTGTCAAAGTAAGAATAGTGAGGATTTTGGGAGCGCCAAAATTGCTTTCGCTTTGAGAGATTTTTCTTGTATCTCAGATTTCTATGCTGCTTTTGATTTTTCACCTGTTTCGGTTGTCTGTGAATATTTGCCTTCTATTTCGGCTTCTTAGCAACAGGTTCACCTTTCATGGAAGAGGTTTCGCTAGTTGAGGAGACATATTCCACCGGAACCTCTTTTGTGCCGTTGGAACTGGGCACGTCAATGTTGGTAGGTTTATTCAGTGGTTCTGCCACATATATACCTTTGGCCTTCCATGATGTTCGCTCCGACAAACCAACTGTTTCATCTGTGTTGTCTATTGGTGCAGACCAGAAAAATTCATCACAGCCATCTGCATTATCTTCACTCACTATGGCAGTGAGTTCGGCTGTCTGATGTTCGGTTACTCCTGTGACCTTATAAACCTGATTTGGAGTGGTTCTAACATTTTGATATACAACGACCTTTTCTTTAAGGACTGGGGACTTATTTTTGGACAGACGAGCGAATTCCACAAAATTTTCAGAAATCAAGTTTTTGTGGTTTTCAGGTTCGCTCCTAATAAACTCTGAACAGTCAACCTCATCCTCTACAGAGATTTCACTCATGTCATCATCTTCATTAAGTTCAGATGCATTTTCAACATCAATTTTATTTTCTGAACTTAATTTGGTACTCAATGAGTCAAATTTTTGTATAGTTTCAGCTCTGAGTTTCAACTTATCATTTTCATCCAAAAGATTCTTAAGCATCTCCTTATGGTCTTTGGACTTTATAAAAGATTCAATTTTGTCCAGACCATACATATAGGTGGGATTTACATCGTCTGAAGATACAACACTTTCACAATTGTATGCTTCATCATCGATTTCATCCTCCTTTAACTCAAGGAAGGGCAAAATCATGCGATGTATCTTCTGGCCTATTTCACAGTTTAAATGCAGCTGAGTAATGTTAGTATAAAGTCTTTTTGCAATTAAACAAAAAAGCATTCCTCTGTTTTAAAAATTTAAGATTGTCTCTTTGCAAATAAATATTCTCATCCCTAGACTTAACCAGCTCCAACTCCTTCTGCTCTATCCATATCCTTCGCTCCTCACTCTTGGATGACACCGTGCTTATTTAGTCAGTTAGATTAGAATTCGTGACACGTGTTTCAGTTAAACAACTATCTAGATTTGAAATTCTTGAATTCAAGTTATTTAATTCCTTTTCATATGATGTTTGTGGAATTTTAAATGAAAAAAATGGATTGTACCTTCTTGATCAGTTCATCTAGTTCACTGATCTGCACATTGAGAGGCTTTGTTGTAAAGCACACGTCCTCTCGCTCCTTATCCACTACGTTTCCTCCATCAGTGTTGTATCCTCTCATATGGGATACATCCGTCACCATCAGACATCTTCCACCAGCATCACTACTCTTCGCCACATAAGCCTTTCCATGAGAAGGCTTTCTCACCTCATCATCTTCTGAGTCGGTTGACCATACCTGTACGCCACTGAACTCATCATCATCTACCAAATCTTGCACAAAAAGAGCATTCATAGAGGGATTAGTATTAGCCTTCTTCCTTTTAATCTCCTCCAGTCTTTTCAGGAGACTCGCTTCTTCATCCTTCTCCTCATCTTTCTCTGCCATCTTTTTCAACACGCAATCTTTTGCGTAGTGATTTTTCCCACCACAGTAAAAACAACTGACACCAGAATCAGCTTCACCCTTCGCTTCTTTCTTTGATTCTTCAACCTTCGACTCCTCTTTCACCTTTTCAGAGCTGTAGCTTCCCTGCCAGTTTCGGTTCTTGTTGGTAGGGAACCTCTTCTTGATGAACCTTCTGGGATTTGACACCATCATTGCATAGTCTTCAGATGTCAAATCATAGTCTTCCAGATTCAAATCTTCTTCTTCTGCTGCATTCTTACCTTTAGACAGAAGAGCCAAAGACCCCAAGTTTGAAACCACGCTCTTCTCTTGTAGCACAATCTTTTCCTGGGATTTCAGAATCTCCATCAGTTTTGCCAAGGATTACGATTTGAACTGCTCATGCGCTTTAACCATCGACACAACTGCCCTCCATTCGGGTCTTAGGCCATTTAAGAAAGTGACCTTCTGTTCGATGAGCTTTCTTTCAATGTCATGTTTGATCATCTTGCTGAGAAGATGATTGAACCGATCAAATTTTTGTGTAACAGCCTCCTCTGGCATCTGCTTGAATTCTCCAAATTCAGAGAGAAGTAGGGTCTGAATTGAGTGCTCTAGATCTTCATCTGTGGAGTACAGCTCTCGCAGCCAATCCCAAATTTCTTTTGTTGTACCGCAAGAACTTACTAATCGAAATGTGTCGGATTGAAGAGCGAATCGAATTAGTCGCAATGCCTTAATGTTGCATCGGAACTTCTCCTTTTCGTCCTGAGCGACGTCTTTCACATCTTTTAATAGATCATTATACTCCTTTTGAGTTTTAATGATTCTAGAAGTGCCTGAATGAGCGAAAGGGCCAGATGTGATAGCTTTCCATATCAGATACCCATTATCTTCAGATCCAATAATGTAATCTTCAAAGTGGTGCGTCCACACTTCATAGTCTTGAGTGTAGAGGATTGGAATCTTGGTGGTTGATCCGATTCTGCTAGAGATGTTGATGGGATTGGATTGAGAATCGTCCATGCTTGATCGTTTAACATGTTATAAGATCAGACTTTGTAATACGTAATATTAGGGCAAGATGAATAATTAATGAGATACGTCAATTATGGAGTGACGGCTCAATAAATATCAATGAATGCGGAATAAACCCTAATCACTTCTTTCACAGAAGAGATGTGTATGAATTACACAGTCTCCTGCTCTGATACCAATTGATGAGTTGAAAAAACTCTTTGATCGATTAGATCTTAAACAGGTTGATCACAAAAATGCAAACAGAAATATCAAACAAGAGAATGAATCAAAATATGCTGAATGATTCAATAGATTCACGCCTCAGCAGAGCTCGATAAAGAACTTCCGCTGTAGAGGCTTTCTAGGGTTACAATCGATAAAAGATATTTTCTGTGAATGATCGACTCCAAAATCTTACGTACAAAGATGCATGCAAGCATCTATAAATACTAAACGCTAATATTAAAATCACGGATGGACAGGCCCAATCCGGATACAAAATTGGACTATGGACCGAGCCCAAGACGCAACACATGATGGACCCTACAATCGATTTCAAGGTTGCTTTTGCTGATAGCTATTTTCTACCAGTCGATTCTTGGTAACCCCACAATTCTTCAATTAAGGTAAAAAAAATCCAAATAATAGATTAAATTGTTCTTATGTTCTAATTAATTAGTGTTTATGAATTGTAATGTGTTTTAAGTGCTAATGGTTTGATTGATTTATGTTGTAGAAGATGATATTCTTTTGATTTATTGTTTGATCATCTTTGAATCAGATGTAGATTATAATAAGTGGTCATCGATTGCAATTTTTTTACTGGTTTGTGCTTGAATTATATTAACAAAACAATTATTTTTTTTTTTTTACTATTTCAGCTTTGAATAAAAATTTTATCCCAACTTTGAACCCCTATAAAATCTTCATACGAGCTCGAAATGAGGTGATTGTTTTTCCAGATTGTAGTTCTTTGTCTTGCTTACGTTTTAGGATAAAAAATAGCTTAATTGGTTAATATTTGGCTGAGTTATACAACCCTAAATAGTGGCTGCTTCGATTGTTGGTTAGTATTTCAACATGCTTTAGAAATTTTGTCCCAACTTTGAACCCCTATAAAATCTTCATATGAGCTTAGAATGAGGTGATGTTTTTTTTTCTAGATTATAGTTCTCAGTCTTGGCTACGTCTTAGAATAAAAAAATAGCTTAATTAGTCAAGATTTTGCTGAGTTGTACAACCCTAAACAGTGGTTGTTGTGATTGTTGGTTAGTATTTCAGCATGTTTTGAGCAATTTTTTCCCAACTTTGAACCCATATAAAATCTTCGTATGAGCTCGGAATGAGGCGATATTTTTTCTAGACTATAGTCATGTGTCTTGTCTACGTTTAATCTCAACAAATAACTTATTCAGTTTGGTTTTGGCTAAGTTATACAGCTCCAAACAGTGTCTGTTAGGATTTTTGTTCAATATTCCAAAGAGTGTCTTTTTTAAGTTTATTAAAGAAAATGTTGTTTAAATAGTGATAAAACAAGTGTGGTAATATTTCTTTAGTTTGGATCTATTTGTAACTTTATTAAAAAATGTTGTTTAAAAAGAAATAAACAAGGTAAAAAAACTGATTTCCATTTCACTGCTTAATACAACCAAACAAGAGAAATGATTCTCAAAAACATTTCTCTAGTGTATTCTCAGTTCTACCAAATAGAGGAATCAATTCTTTTTCTCTAACTTAATTCTCTTTCTCTACATTTCCATTCTCTATTGCAATTCCATTTCTCTGTACCAAACGCACCCTTAATTTGTACATTGAGCTTGGGAATACTAGAGTAGTCCCTTACTTTAAGTCCCTATTGAAGGTTCGTGTTGAGGAAGTTGAAGGGGATCATTCTCCTAAAATGAATAGGGTTAGAATGAAAAGGAAATCAGTTGGGTCATGTAGTAAAAAGTTGGATTTGAATGAGTCCACTGATTTGTCAAAGTTGAATGTACCCTATGAACATGTGATCAACAAAAAACACTTGGCTGATCGAGAGAGTGATCCCTTTAGGGGGTATAGTTTGAAGATAACCAAGGTAAAAGAACTGTTGACATAAGGGATGATCACCAACCAAAAAGGTATGTTGATCAAGTGGATGATTATGAGGTAATGGGGAATGTAGATGCAGAATATGGTGGGAAAAAAATCTACATGATGTTGAGTTTCTTGAGGATGAATATAGTGGAAGTAAGTAAAGTGTTAATGATGGTAATAGGACAGATGATCATAGTGAGGATGAAGACTTCTTTATGGATTTAGAAAATATTGTAGATGATGTGCATGTTGATATGAAAGATTTTCATATACATGCTGATGAAGATGTTAAGTGGGTTCAAAAAACAACCAAAGAAGCAAGTGGTAGTGGTGTTAACTTTACTGAAGGTGAAGATTTGGAGGTCATAGACCCATAATTATTTGATTCACCTATTGTAGGTAAAGACAATAACAAAGAGAGGATGTTGAGAGACATAGGAAAAGGAAAAGGTTGTTTTGAGGGTGTAGTTCATCCAAAGGTTTTCACATTGGGACAAAAGTTCAAAACAAAGAAATATTTGAAAGACTATATAAACAAATATGCAGTAGAAACCAAAAGGGATTTACATTCTGGAAAAAATGACAAAAAAGGATTAGGGCTAAGCGTAGAGAAGTGGTCCCAGATATGAGTGGCGGGCCATGGACAAATTCACGGACTGGATTCAAGGAGAAAATAGTAAATATGAAATAGGGTAAATGTCCTTAGGTTGTACTAGTGTCTAGACCTAAAGAGACAGATGACTGGGTGGTGAACACCCTATTTAATGAACATCGGTGTGTGCAATCAAGAACCATTAAAGCTTGCAACTACAAATTCATTTCAACAAACATTGTGAAGCAAATTGAGAGTAATCCAACCATTACAGTTAATGCACTTCAAACAGATCTCATCCAGAAATTCAAGTGAACATGTCAAGAATGAAGGTACATCGGGCAAAGGCATTGGCTTAGAAGCATGTTTTTGGGAATTTTCAAAAACAATATGCTGTCCTGAAGGACTATGGACTAGAGTTGATGGAAAGAAACCCAGGTATTAACGTCAAGATTGATTGTCACACTGAGCCAAATATAAATTCTGATACAAGGATTTTTAGGAGAATTTACATTTGTTTAGGAGCATTGAAGGAAGGATTTAATGCTAATCTAAGGGATTTCATAGGGTTGGATGGTACTTTCATGAAAGGTCCCTATCATGGTCAAATTTTGACTGTCTTAGGGGTAGATTCCAATAATGGGATATATCCTCTTGCATATGCAATTATTGAAAGTGAAACCATGGATTCATGGACATGGTTTTTGGAACAACTTGGTGATGATCTGGAACTTTATTCTAATTCAAACTTCTCTTTCATCTTAGATAGGCAGAAGGTACATATACTTCAATTTAATTTGATATTGTTGTTATTTAGTCAACTAACTATCGAAATATTTAACTAGGGCATCATTTATGCAATGGCAAAAGTAGACCCTCAAGATGAGCATAGGTTCTATCTTAGGCATATTTATTATAATATGAAAAGACAATGGAAGGATAAAGAGCTCAAAGATTTTACGTGGGCGTGTGCAACTGTTACTACTGTAAGGCATTTTTAGAAAGCATTAGAAGAGATAAAAAAATTCAATGTTGAAGCTCATGATTGCCTGATATAGATTCCTCTAGCTCATTGGGCAAGATCTCATTTCTAAGGTTAGCACTTCATCTTTCAATGATGTTTACAATTACTTGTCACTGTTAGGTTTTGTTCTTATTTTGTATTATATCACTAAACAGGGATGGCACATACTAATATCTTGTTGGATACCCTGTGTGAGGTTGTGAATGGAAAAATACAAGGTGGTAGAGATAAACTTATCATTTACTATTTGGAGTATATAAGAGAGTATTTGATGAAGAGAATTTGCAATGTATAAAGAGAGATTGATATATCTCATGGTCCTCTTACACCAACTGCCATTACTCTTCTTGATCAAATGAAAAGACAAGCACAAAATCATAGGTGTATTTTCAATGGGGTTAAAACTTAAGTCACTACTCATTGGGTGATCATTTTATTATGAATTTGGATGAAAAAACATGCACACGTAGACATTGGGAAATTATGGGCATGTTATGCTCACATGCAATAAGTGCAATATGGGACAAGATTAAACATGGAGCAAAGAATGTTCCCGAGTTGGAGCATTAGGTCCACCCATGCTACTGGCTAGTTACATGGGCAGAAGTGTACAAACACAAAATTGAACCTATAAATGGTAGATTGATGTGGCCCAAATCACCATACCTAACCAATTTGCTTCTACCCAAACATGTTATTCAGGTATGCCTTCATATATTAATATAATTGCAGTTTATGAAGAACAACAACTTAATCTTATGTACATTTCTAGGTGGGTTGAACTTGCTACATAGGGACATAAACTGTCCAACAAGTGGACCACTGCCACATGTGGAAAGTGCAACAACAAAGGGCATAATTTACGAACTTGTAAAGGTCAAGTTGACCCTAATGACAAAAGAATTGGAGACACAGGAGGGAAGAAGTGAGGATGGGGGTGTTGTTGTTAAGTGTTATGGCTTTTGATGTAATTCACAACTTACTTTTATGGTTGTGTTAACACCTATGTTTATGTAACAAACAATACTTACTTTGGGCTCCTATTTTTGTATGGTAATGCATGTTAACCTTGAATCTTTGTACACATTGCTAAACTATCAAACAATATGAACTGTTGTTGTCATGTACAATAGCATTTTTATTAAATTGGTGTTCTTGTCAAATAATATTTGGGATATTCAAAGTGTATGAAAAAATGGAAACAATATAACACACATTAGCCATGACACAATAACCTTGTTATGAAATTAAACCATTTGATTACACATAGACTATATCATTCAGACAACATTAACCGCAACATAATTTACTGCATTCAAACTCAAAATAGACACAAACACTACATAAACCATGCTACAAGTTCCTATTTTCGGACTCAAAATAAGACCACCAGTACATTAACTCTACGACCACGACAATACTTCCTATATTCAAACACCACATTCAGACGCAACTTCAACCATGCTTCAAGTAACGAATTGAAAAAAGATTCCAACTGAAGAGAAGGATTAACTTATACATCCTAGCTTACATGATAGCTTGTTGAAGGGATTCTTGGAGCTTGTTCATGTGACAACCCGAAATTCTATTATGTACAAACAATATCACTTCAATAGAAGTTATAACAGTCACAGTAAATTTTAAGACTTTTCCGTATAAGTTTGAGTAATTCAGGGTTTACACTTCAGGAGATATCAGGAGAGCGGATACACTAGGGTTTTGTGCAACGCTGTTATTCCAACACTCTATTATATTAGAGATCATTTCGGGAATAAAATATTTTCTGCCAAAAATCTCAGGACTATAAATAGAATTCTGAACCAATTTCATTCATTATTCACATTTTCAACTAGAGAAAAGCCATTTTCTCTCTCACGGATCTTCGGGTTTTCATCCCAAATCGTGAGTACCTCTCTCTAGTAGTGTTATATAGCTCTTAATGTGTTTATAACATAGATTAGATAGCTAAACAACTAGATTTAGGAGTTTACTCCCCAAGGTGTTCTTGGGCGGTAAACTCCCGAAATGATGCCTGGCCTTTCCCCCGTGATATGTTACTACCTTAGGCTTGTATGTAGGTGTAATTGGGACAAGAAAACAACAAAGAAACACCAAAGTTTGGGTGTTCACGGCCCAAGAAGATCTTGGACCGTGAACTCCAAAACCATGGACCAAAGTGTGTTTTTAAGGCCCCTAAAGCCTTGGACATTTACATAGAATTACTTCCACTTAAATCAAGGACTTTAACACATCAAAAACCCCTCTTTTTGGGAGATTACGGCCCTAAGATTGTGCTTGGGCCGTGAACATCAAACTAGGGCACCAAAGTGTGCCTAAGGCCTTCATTTGCTTTAGGTAAAAGTCTAGAACCTATCCTACATGTGTATGAGACTTGAAAGCATCAAAAACACCCTTCCATAAGAGTTTACGACACTAAACTCAAAGGGAATTGGCCTTGGGGCCATAAACTCCTCAAAGGAGGTTATTAGTGCCCTAAACCCTTCCAAGAATTAATCCACCAAGTTAGAATACTTCTAGGGATCATTTAGAACTTCAAAAACACAAAATGTCACCAAGCTTGAGAGTTCACGGCCATAAACTCAAGGGTTTACGATAGTAAACTCCTTGTGTGATGTTTATGGAAGAGTAAACTCATGTATAGGGTCCTTTGGAACCCTAAAGCCAAGTGCCTTGTCCCACAACAACTTAGATGCAATCCTTAGGGCTTATAACACTTATATAAAGTGTTTATTATGTTCTAGGATGTCTTAACATTATCAATTAGTAATTTAAGACTAATTGAGTGCATATATGTGTGATTATATGTTCATTAGGATCGTAGTGTGTGTACAAGTCCTCACTTAACACCTAATAATCCTACGCCGTTCAGTTCATCCAAACCACCATCTACAGGTGAGTTCATAACCCTAAATCAATGTTTTAAATGATTTTAAATGCTTTAAGGGGGGGGGGGGGGGAATGCAAGTAGAAAACAGCATGTTATTAAATCATCCATATGTGTTTTATAACTGTGTTTTCATTCAGCAGATTTCACATACTACAAAATGTGATGCATGAAATGGTTTTCTATCTTAAAAATACTTTGTTATCAAATGTATTACTTTTGAAATGTTTATTAAAATGACATCAAGTCATTGTTAATTATTGTTCAAAACTCTTAGATATCTTACAAAACCATTATTTTTACCTTCTTGAACAAAACTATACTTATACACTTATGTTCATATAAATGTTTTGAGATTATAGTTTTCATACTTCATTCAGTTTCCCACACTCTTGTGTAGCAAGGGTGTACAAACCTACTTGAACAACCAATTACCTTTTAGTTAACTATCATAGGGATAGTTAGAACATATCAAACATTATTCCTATTACAAGGAATCACACAAGAGTCAGTTCATTCATGAGTCTATACCAGTTCATTATCTGATACATGAGTACGTTTACATATGCTTATATGATACATGAATACCTTACATGAGTACCCTTACGTAGATACATTTACCTGTGTATACTTACATGAATACTTGTATCTCGATTTGTGACGATGATTTATTAGTACCTTCTGTGTAAATTATCCTGCCTATCCCTAGTACCTCGGGATATCTAGACGGGACTAACCATTCCGAATCCCAGCTGATTAGCACCAGTGGTTGATGAACATCTACGGATGACTAAGGTTATTACTTATACTAGGAGTACCTGTACGGGACTAACCCTTCCTCCGCCCTGCTGCTGCTACAGAGGACAATTGGACAATCTTCGGATGTTCATTAGGTTATATATGTCGTGTTAGCCCTAGTACCTCGGGATAACATTTACATATGTCGTGTTAACCCTAGTACCCAGGGATAACACTTACTTTAGTATATTTTCCTATTTACTTTATTTTGTGATAGGTTATACATTTCGCTTTACGCGATGTCATGTTAGCCCTAGTACCTCGGGATAACACTTACATTAGTTCTTTTTCCTATTTACTTTATTTTGTGATACATTCACATAAACGAGGAGTTAGACTAAGTACTTTTAGTACTAGTCAATCAAAAGGAAAAACTATCATTTTACTTACAAAACATTCAGGTCTTGGTAGAATACTACATCTTATACTAATAGGAAATAAGGGATTTCCTAGGGTTTTTCATACTTATATGAACATTTTCATAAAAGATTTACATGGCATTCATAACAGCTTTTCAAAACAAGGCAATGACACTTAAATACTTATTAATTCACCAGATTTAAGCTGATACTCGCTTTCAGAATAACTTGTGTTCTCAGGTCATCAGTAGACAGGTACGGTGGCCATGTTTTGAGAAGACAGAGCACAGACAAGTCTCGTCTTTTATTTTGATTGTATATTTTTGGTGTCTTATTACCATGAAAGAACACACATGTATTAAAACTTTATTTATAATGAAATGGATGATGTTTTTGCTTGTTTACTATTTTACGCTGTTGTGATACTGTACATGACGTCCTCCACCCTGTAACGTTTCCGCCTATCTTGGTTTTGGGGTGTGACAGTTCATAGACTTGAGTAACCTAGGTATCACTTCCACCGATCTAGGGAAATAGGCTCATCAAACCACCCAATCTAACCACACCTTCTCTCATTACGAAGACAAGACCAAAATCACCTTCCAGGGTTGCGATCTGACCATGAAGTGACGATGGCTAGATCACGATTTCCACAAGCACATATCAACATTTTCTGTAGCTTTCTTTCTCTAGCAATAGTAGTGATCGATTTAATTGGGAGGAAGAACAATATGAAGTAATACACGCGTTAATAAAATGTTTAGAAAAGGTCCTTTAGCGTAAAATTACATAAATACCCTCATGTACAAGTCACATGGGGGCAACATAACGTTGGACAAGACGGACATCCAACTTGTGGACCAAACACGTGTAACTTATCATCTGTAGGTACTATTTGAGGGAAAAAAAGTGTAGTAGGGACTACTTTAGGGAAAAACCAAAACCTAAAATACCATTCGTGTAATTTCTTTTATACAATATCAATGTTTCTTATTTATTAAAATATTAATATCAATTATTTTTTTCTTTTTAAAATATAATGTATACCTAAAGTTGAAAATTCATATGTACACCCCATTTTTATTATTTTCATAGATTGTAATATAAAACAATTATTATGAAATACGAAATAGAAATATTTTATTTTTGAACAAAAATAACTATCATAAACATATAGAAAATACCAATACGATTTCCGAAGATATATAAAACGCTTGAATCGAATTTTATATGAAGAAGTTATGTTTCTTTGAAGTATCGCGATTTAAACCCACACGGCTATGCACGTCGTAAAATATGAATTAGAGATAGATTACATTTTAGCCTTAGTGATACAAACGAAAGTTTTAATAGTCGTGAAACCGAGATCATGCATATAGAGAACGTCCACATCTGACATCGTGTGAGGAAGTGATGATTTTCCGAAGTTTCAACGTAGTAGTGCGGACACAGAAATCGAAATCTAAATCGGATTATTGTTAGCCAAAACAATCTAAATGAGAGTTAAAGATCTTGTGAATATGAACTCTTCAATATAAATACAGTTGAGAACAAAGTTTGTATGAAGGAATTATGAATTTCACACGAACTTTAACATACTAAATCGGTCTAAATATGATTTTTAGTTGGATTGCGAGTTAGTTGTTGAGACCTAAAGGAAAGTTGTAGAGCTCATAGAGATGATCCTGAGGATATAAAGAACGTCAAAATGGAGACCGTATGCGAAAGTTATGGTCGTCTGAAAATATGCGAGAAAATACCTGCGATGGTGACATGGCACCACTAGGAGGCGCCACATGGCATTGCTGGCAACCCCCTCTCTCACAAGACATGGTGACGTGGAGCAACACGAATGTGACACTTGGCACCACAAGAATAGACCACATGGCAGGCTTCTAGAAAGAGTGAGGTGGACCATGGATTCCGCGACACGTGACAAAAGCTGAGAGGAGCAAGCAGGATAAGAGGGCACTACACGCGTCTTGTCTGTGCATGGTGCACCTCTCAGCAGGCTATGTCTATATATATATATATATATATATATATATATATATATATATATATATATATATATATTTGCGATTTCAGCTCATTTTCCACACCAAAACTTCCTAATATCTATAAAAACCTCGATATATCTTTAGGTCCAATTTTAGGGGTTTTCATTGGTGAGTAGTGGGGCTCTAGTGCATCAAAGGATCCAACAAAAAAAAAAAGATTTCGAGTCGGGATTCTGTCCGTGCAATAAGAACTCTCTAGAAGTTAAGCTACGGTTACTAGGCTTTCAGGTATAACTTATATTTATAGTCATATTCGTTATTATGAACATATAAATAAGATTTATCAGTAATTCTAGTTATAATAGTGATTGGTCTACTTATGGGAGAGGTACCTAGAATGGTCACGTTGGCTTGGTTGTTGGATTTCAGAAAAACTATATGCCGAAATGATCATGCCTCCCAACTGTCCTTCTTGGCCGATCCTTATTTGATAGAACTCTTAGTATTCGTTGGGATTAGTGAAGGGTCTTGCCTTTCTTTACCAGATTCCTATAGGAACTAAACTATAGTAATATATGTTAATCCCTGTTGGCGTGTCACTCGTTAGTCGAATTGTCTGCTTAACTAATAATCCTCTGAGAAATTGTCCCGGTAAGTTCTTCTCACTATATTATATAGTCCAATATATATATATATATATATATATATATATATATATATATATATATATATCTTTTGTATGTTAGGATATAGCTGTCATGTAGTATGCAATTAGGCAATTAGACTAGGATAGTTAGTTGCATGTTATGTGGAGTGTTGTTGTATGTATTATATATATATATATATATATATATATATATATATATATATATATATATATAGGGTTAAGGGTGGACCAGCCTTATTCTAAAGGCGAATAGACTCGGACGGACTAGCTTTATGCTAAAGGCCAAAGGAAAGTGGATCGGCTACATGTTGAAGGCTATATAGGGCGATCTAATAATATGGTTAAGGACAAGGTGCAGACCACCTATAAGCTGGAGGCCAATATGTATATGCATTGTATATATGTTGTGGTATGTGGTATCTTGTGGGAATTCACTAAGCCTCGGCTTACAGTTGTTGAATAACTGATTTTAAGGTTGTTCTTCGGATCAAAGAAAGGCTCACGCATGATTGTACATGCATCGAAGACAATAAATAATATTTTAAGACTTCCGTTACAACTCTATTTTATAAATAAATGTAATATAACGGTTTTTACGACTTACGTTTTAATGAAATAAAAATGAAAATTTGGGACGTTACAAGTTGGTATCAGAGCTCTGGTTTGAGAGAATTTGATGAACACTCGTGTGATTCCAGACTCAAACTAAGGATCTGAATATCTAAACAAATCTTTTTATAAAAATAAATGGTACAAGAAAGAAAAGGATGTGATGTGTATAATTAGACGAAGCTTAGAAAGGAAAGTGATTCCTAAAATATCCATACTATTATATATTCTCATATATGATCTGTTAGAAATGCATGATAGTGTAAGGCTAAGGATCTTTTCAACGAATTATTAGTTTGAATTGTCTGATATTTAGGATGCCTTGTAGCCTTAGGTATCGCTTTCATGTGTTACTTGAAGCTTGTATTGATATCATAAAATTACTAAGTGTATGCCTTAGGGTTGTACATAACTAGGATTCTATAGCCTTAGAATGCTTAGTATAGCCTTAATTTATGTTCCTTGTTTGGTTGTGGGCTTAGGGTAGAATAATTTATTTGACTGACTATCTGATCCTATATTATGTAAGACTTGTATACACGAGATGACTATTGATATTAGGAATAACTGCCTACAGTACAAGAACTTGGATAGGAGGAAACCTAGAAGAGGAATCTAGGAGAATCAGTGATCATGTCCTTGTAACACTACATGTGTGAAAAGGACTACCCATAAAAGAGTGTGGTGACTTAGGAACCTTAAGACAATTCATGGATCTAGTATTGATAGGTGTGGAAGGCAGTATGAGCCTGTACTACTGGAAGTACAGGATCCATATATGAGTCAAGAAGAATCATGAAGTTACTAAGGAACTGGAAAGGGTTGAATGCTAATCCAAGTTAACACAATAAATTTGTATTGATGTAGTCCCATTTAGATATTCAGCATGGTGATGGTTACTAGAGCGAGCGGTTCTGGTTCTGAAATGGAAGGGTCAAGACCGAGCGAGAGTGACATACACAATTGGATAGAGACGGTGGTAGTAACAACTATAAGAGAGATGATTCTAGAATTGTTTGGAATAATCAAGATCGAACTAATTGCACTGTTTGGCGAACGATATGTTGTTGCTAGTAATGCATTATCGTCGTCACTGCTGGTACATCCTAGTCTAGAGATGAGGAAATGCCTTACCGAGAGTTCAATAACACCAAGCCCCCAAACTTTGATAGTGTTAGAGATCCGATTGATGCAATGAGATGGATCTAATATGTAGAAGGATGCTTCTACACTTGTGCCTACCCAACTAACCTAAAGTTTAGGTATACACAAAATCTCCTCCGTCATGGAGCGGAGGACTGGTGGAACCTTTTCACGAAGGATTATTCATTGCAGGAGAAGAATATGGTGACATTGGAGTAGTTTGTAGAAAAGTTCAGGGATGAGTATGTTCCATTAGTGGAAAGGGGGCGATTAGCTCAAGAATTATTGTCGTTCAAGCAAACAACTGAAACGGCGACAGAGGTCACCAAGATGTTCATAGAGAAAGCCTTGTTTTGCCCCAAGTATGCAGCCTCGGAACAAGTAAAGATGTCTACATACTTGAGTATGCTCAAGGATGATATCAGAGATTTTTTATGAAACAATCAATACAATAATCTAACAAAGATGCAAGAGCAAGGCGAAGAGAAATAGAGTTGGAGACCCAGACGAAGGAGAAGAGGCAGACGCCGGCTCCATCACAGCCCGCAACCAAGAAGTTCAAATCTACTACTTCAAGTATAATCACATCTAAACACCGATCTATGGTTGATGCCTATTGATGATTTTACCATAAGCATTCACACATGTTGATCTATTGGTGGATGTCTATTAAGCTATTAGCCTTGCTATGACTTTTACACTATGGATGACTTTTCCTGGTAGTGTAATGCTTAACAAATAATTTTATTTTTGTGTAAAATTTTAGCCAAAATAATCGTATTTTTATAAGTAGTCAAGAGATTGTTAAAAAACCTAATTTTTAGACGGTAAATATATAATTATGTATGTAATTCCAATTTCATTTTTTTAATTACAACTATACATGAGATTCTAATTATCTTCTTAAACATCCAATACAATTTGGAAATACAAATTTAAATATCGGTAGCTCAACTCATATATACATTCAAATAGGCCAAACGTTTCTATTATATAATAATAATAATAATAATATGAAACCACAAAAGCTAATCGTGTCACATGATTCACTCCTCGAGGTATAAACCTCACGTCTTTTGCATGTTAAACACATTAGGCTTTATCATTTGACCGTCTATTTTATTTGATATCATATTTGGAAAGTGTAAACCAGGTATACGTCGATAATCATGTTTTTATCATTATATGATCACATACTTCGTTAGAAAAACTTTGTAAATTTGTTTTTCTTTCTTAGAAATGACAAGTATATGTATATATTAAAAAAACCCTACAACTTAACAAAAAAACTAAGCAGAGACGACCAAGTACAAACAGTTTATGAACAATCGTAATATCTTTGTTAGAAGTTTTGGGTTTTTTTGAGTAAAAATAAAAACTTTTCTTTAATTAAAATAAAATAACTTGAAGTGAAATAAATAAATAAATAGAAATAAATAATTTAGAATAATAAAAACAACAATAAACCTTAATGTTAGCTTAAACTATATTAGGATATAATTTTGGCAATAAAATAATACTTTTGTAGTGAGGGATCAATAATGTTAACGTGGAGAAACTTGTGTTTGACTCGGGACTTAAGTAAATAAGTATCTTGAACCGAATTTGTATAAGTTATTATGAGGAAGGACCATTTGTGAACTATTATAAGTTTTTAGCAAAGTTGGGGATCATTTATGAAAAGATATTAGGAAGAGGGACCAAAATTGCCAAACCACTAAATCTTTGATGGGCGTGTCGTGTATAGTAGGATGCCACACTGCGTTGATTCCGCTAATCAGAACATTTTTAGGGTTATTTCATCCTCTTTTCTCATTCATTTCCCCTTCTTCCCCACTCTCGATTCCAACTAAAAATCTCTCCTCTTTGAATGCAATTTCCTCATAATATCCAAGGCTATCTTCAACCAACTCGCCAAGTTGTTCTTCCAACTCACCGAGTTCCTGCCCATCTTCAAGCAACTCGCCGAGTACACCTTTGTGACTCGCTGAGTACCTCTAGATCTTAATCCATACAGAAGCTTTCCAGGCCATGAAAATGATCCAAACCATAGATCTACCCTTCTACAACCCATCCATCATGTAAAGTGGCAAACTTTACGTGAATCCAAAGATATATAAGCATATAACACTCTAGCGTTAGGGTTTGGAACAAGATGGCTTCACCAATCACTCTGTAACACCCCGAGATTCAGGTGCATATCTTTCATCCTTGTTCTTTATTGAATTGTCATGTTTGGTCCTTGAGTGGAGGATGTGTAGCAAGTGAGTACGCTGGGCGTACCAGAGGGGTACACTGCGCGTACTCACGCGCTTAATTTGGATGCGGAGTTGCCAAGGTACGCTGGGTGTACCTAGAGTTACGCCGGGCGTACCCGGCCCAGGTGCAAAAACCCTAATTCTCATTGTGCACTATTTAAAGGGTGTTATGGCTCATTCCTTAGCCTCCATATCAGTGAGTGACATCCTAAAAGAGAGCCCCATCGTTCTTAGTGTGTGAGAGTGTTGATTTGAGCTTGTTGGTGCTTTAGTGGCTTGGTGAAGAAGGAGGAAAGGAGATCTTGGAGGCTAAAGCTTGAGGTGCCATTTTGGATCTGTGATCTACAGAGGAAAGAGCTACTCTTGGAGGTATAAAGTTCAAAACTTTCCTCTTCTTTTGGTTGTTGTTGTATGTGTCCTTTTTAGGGCTAAAAACCCCAAAAGTGGAGACTTTATGAGTGTAAAGTGCTCCATGGTCCGAGATCTGTCCCTTTTCAGTGTTATTAGTGATGTAGAGCCATAAAGTTCCCATCTTGGATGTTACTTTGGATTCATGCATGTGTTTTAAGCCTTCTAGAGTTAAAGGTTGGATCATTTTGGGAGTTAGTGACTTGTTCAGCCATGCAAAGGCTTAAAGTCATCAACTTTATGGATTAAGGGGCTTAGAAGGGGTCAGATCTAAAATATAGACGTAGGTCTTAACTGTTTAAGACCTCAAGAGAAAAAGGGATGAAGCAGGGGAGTACGCCGGGCATAATCCCTAGTACGCGCCGCGTATTGGGTGGCGCTCCCCGATTCTGTGGTGCAGCCGGGTACGCCCAGCGTACACATCTGGTATGCGCAGCGTAACCCGGAGAGTTGACTTTTGGTTGACTTTTAGGGTATGGTCTAATGTGGGACCTTTGAGCTATGAGAAGGGTAAAATGGTCTTTTACCCTTCTGAGAGTGTCATAAGAGAGCATAGTCTAGCCTTGAGAGTTATATTAAATAGAGTGTTATTTTCATATGATTAGGCGGAGGCTAGGCCAGTGTTTACCGAGTCAGAGATTTACCGAGATACCCGAGGTGAGTCTTCTCACTATACTTTACCTAGTGTGGTAACAGAGTTAAGAGACAGAGTATTATAGAGTTATATGCCAGTGTGATTGCATGTTATTATGTGTTGTGATTTATTATGTTATGTGATATGCATGATTTAGAGTTACAGAGTTGAGACTTTCGGGTCCCTAGAGTTAGGGCCAGAGGGCCCACAGAGAGTTGGGGCTGGAGGGCCCCACTGAGACACATTGACCAGAGGGTCAATAGAGTTACAGCCTCGAGTGGCTATTATGTGATTATTGTGGTATTTTGGGGAACTCACTAAGCTTATGCTTACAGTGTTCAGTGTTATGTGTTTCAGGTACCAGTGATGACCGCGGGAAGGCGCCGACTTGATTCGTACACACATATGGGATTGGATGAATTTTGATCTTGGGAGACATTTGTGAATTAAAAACATGATGTTATGAGATTTTATGAATGAATGGTTTTATTTAAAATGTGTTTTCAAATGCGAAAAATTGTTTTAAATTTTACGGTGTTACACACTCTAGAATAGGGACTTTAATACACTCTACACCTTCTCCATTCCAGATCTGAGGTAGCAACCTCAGATCTAACCTCCAACTCAAAACACCGCATGCTATCTTTTCCAAAAACTTCAAACTGAAGAATAAAAGCCCAAGCAACGAAATAATACCTCAAAGGAAACTCCAACAGAAGTGAAATCTGAATCCTAGCAAAGCCCCTTGCTCCAAGACTCTTAACTCTCTAAGATCTCTTCCAAAATCTCTTCTCCAAGGTTCAAATGCTCTCAAACCACTCACAAATGCCCCCTAGGGTTTTCTGGACTTTAAGAGAGGGTAAAGAGGCTGGGGAGAGGGTATAATGTCCTTTATATAGGGCTCATCCTCTAAAATTAGGGTTTTCTCCACACAACACCAATTCGCCGAGTCCAGCCTCCGACTCGCCGAGTTGGCCACTTAAAACACGACCAGAATCGCGACCCTACTCGCCGAGTCCACCCATGGACTCGCCGAGTTGCTCTTTCACATTTACACTTTGAACCCTGAACTTGCACTCCTAAACTCAGGATGTTACATAATGCCATCTGCATTCCCCAAAAAATTCTCACTTATAGATCATGAGGATTACAACATCATATCATTAACACTTAACATCAATGTTTTGATTTAGGCTTAATCATAAGCCATATCTTCTGGCAATAATACAATCAAATTTGCTGAAAAATAACAAAATAACTATTTAATTTCCCCATTTGTGTGTGAAAGACAACTACATCATCATTATTAGAGAATACATTTACTTTAGTAAGCAAACAAACTAATCAAGTATCAGAGGGTAGTTACGAGTTACAAATAAATATGAAATATCAACTCCGTTCATCAAACTAACTCACATCAGTTTCTAGCATCAGAGTTATTTGCGCGAAAACTTCATATGTGTCTTGTTCAACCTTCATACACAAAACAAATATCAGCCAGGTATACAAAACCTATAGCAAAATCATCAAATTCAAGAATAAGTGCCTTCAATTGCACATTAACAACCTGGCAAAGGATCCTTGACGGAAGATTATACATCGGCATCTGTTGTTCGGCGACCTGATTGGTTGATGCCTCAACCTAACAAACAAATAATCCGTGAGAATTACTTCATATTACGAATAGACCAGATACAAGAACACTGTCACCTTTTCGTAACCTAATTCGCACAAATCCGTGTAAGTTTGCAGTAAGAAAAAGTAAAATTGAACACAACAAGTTCAGAAATTAGCGCTAAATACACAAATTGGTACATATTCGAACCTTTGCTTGAAACCTCTAAATATGTCATTTTACCATTTGCGATACTCATGAATCGATGCTCCGATTGGTACGATTGAGTAATCGCATAAGTACAATAAACCCAAAATAAACCCTAGCACTACTTCACCATTGTAGAATCGAAAGCCCTCTTTGAGGCGATTGCTGATTGATTCCACCGGGGAGCGTCGAAAGGAGAGGTGATTAGTTCTGGACTTTGATTCGGACTCTTGGAGAGCACAGGGGGGCATAATCCACGTCTTAAATATCTAGGGTTGGGTTGTGAAGAAGCGGAGCAGAAGATGAAGGCAGGTCGTTCTTCCTCCTTTTATTTTTGTGATTTTAAAATCAAATCCCCCATTTATCTCAATTACCATAAATTTGGAGTCATGATTTACTAATTTACCCTTATTAATTTATTTAATGATTAAATTTTTCCTAAATTCCTATTGGTGCATTCATGTACACAACAGTTGCTAGAAACATTTGAACCTAGCTATATATTGATGGGTTTGAGCCATAAGAACATTCCTATGTGCACATACAAACCCTAATGCTTGGATCTAGGTTTCTCTAATTGAACATGCAATGTATCCAATACTTTGATTGATAGATCTAGTGTAAACATTCAAATCATAACATATGAAATCAGATCTAAAGGAATACCTTGAGTTGCTTGCTTGAATCTTCTTGTCCTTGGAGCTTAAAGTCACAATTGTCACTCCTCTAATGGCTTACAAACACCAACTAGAAAGAGGATGATAAGAGAGAGAGAGAGGAGGGTGAGAAAATCGGCTCTAGGGTTTCTTGAGATTCAAGAGTGTCGATTTCCTCCACCCAAAGGGTCTATATATACTATTGGCTACTAGGGTTACACCTTAAACCCTAATTGAATAACTTAGGCCCTAAGCAATCCAATGATCCCTATGGACTAGGTCTTGGATGATTTATAGGATCTTCCAAACCCTAAAATCGTCCACCCTCTTATCCATAAGGATTCATAGCTCAAAATACAACTATTACACATTTGACAGTTTATGCCCCTTTATTCAATTAACCTCTTTAAGTCACCAAATTAATTCCTAATTAATTTATGACTTATATTAATCAAATAACTATATTATTATTACTTATATTATTCTCATAATATATTAATAATATTTCTTCTGTCATTATAAATCATCATGTCAAGTTGCTATGGTGAAGGCAACCCAAAAGGACCATGCACAACCGGGTCAAATACTTGCCAAATATAGTTACAGCCTTAGACATTATTCCAACAGTCTCCCACTTGGATACGTCTAGTAACTATATATACAAGCACAATTTGATTCGCAATCGTAGCTCTCAAAGACACTGTCAAACTCTGATCTCATCAGTCCTGTCCTTTAGATAAGGGATCGTATAGTCCTATGTTCATACATCACGCGGACACAATCATTGTCCAACGTTTAGTTTCTTGATCTCAGATTTATTCGACATAGAACTTAATCGAACACATCAATTAGTTCTGACCGGGCCCGGCACATAAGTCAAATCAAATCATCGAGCGGCCGAGATATCGCTTTTACCCTCTTAGAATAAAAGTAACAGATAAACTTCGACTTATATGCATTTACTTATTCACTAATCAATTATACACAACAATGCATTTTATAACATCAATTTACTGATGCGGTTTCGCATCATCAATGCACAACCAATTAACAAATAACAAACCATATATCTAGGTTTTAAGACCATATGATATTATCATCCTGCGATCACTTACAATACATATATTTTTAAAGTGATTCCAGCAAGTGCGGGTTTATTCCAATGCTCAAAACTAGTTCATAAGCACTCATGAACGTTGCAGCAAACCTTTGCTATGTCTAATACCATTTAGAAAATCTACATACCAATTCATGACAATCTTATTTCATATCTACTTCCAACATAAGAACGATTGTGAACCATTCGAATAATTTGATTATTCTTAATAACTTATTATTCAGGAAGTCAAAACATGCAAAGTGAAACAATAGTAAAACAATTAACATAAGACAGTAACTTTACTTATAAATAATACTCCTTTATTTAATCATCAAATGTCCATTACATTTATCTATTATAAGTTTCTAAAACTATCTAATCTAAACTAATACCATCCTTCAACCCAATATTCCTATCATGCTGCAAATGCTTAACCCTAGTCGATCCCTTCGTAAGCGGATCTGCTGTGTTATCTTCTGATGATATCCTCTTAACCGCGAGGTGTCCTTCTTCTACTCGATGTCTAATAAAGTGATATTTTCTGTCGATATGTCGAGATCAACCATGATCCCTTGGTTCCTTGGTCAAGGCAACTGCTCCTTCATTATCACAGAAAATTTCCATAGGCTCCTTTATGGTAGGTACAACTCCAAGATCAACGATGAAGTTCTTCAACCATATTGCCTCCTTCGACGCTTCGCTCACTGCAATGTACTCCGATTCGCACGTTGAATCAACTACGGTTTCCTCCTTGGAACTTTTCCAAGTTACTGCTCCTCCATTAAGGGTAAAGACCCAACCCGACTGCGAATGGTAGTTAACCCTGTCGGTCTGGAAGCTAGCGTCACTATACCCTTGCACCTTTAAGTCATCACTCCCCCCGAGGACTAAAAACCATTCCTTGGTCCTCCGAAGGTACTTAAGGATATTCTTGACCACAATCCAATGGGATCTGCCAGGGTTCCCTTGATATCTAGTGACCATGCTCAAAGCAAAGGCTACATCAAGGCGAGTACAAGTCATAGCATACATGATTGAGCCAACTGCGGAAGCATATGGTACTCGGCTCATTTCTGCTATCTCGGCTTTGGTACTCGGACTTTGAGTCTTAATCAACTTGGCATTACTTTGTATCGGTAATTCTCCCTTCTTCGAACTTTCCATACTAAAACGTTTTAGTACTTTGTCTAAGTAAGTGTTCTGACTAAGTCCTATTAGTCTCTTACTTCGTTCTCTCACTATCCTTATTCCCAAAATATAGGAAGCCTCTCCGAGGTCCTTCATAGCGAAACACTTCCCGAGCCAGGACTTAGCCTCCTGCAATGCCGGGACGTCGTTTCCTACGAGTAGTATGTCATTGACATAAAAAACGAGGAAGCTAACTATACTCCCACTGGCTTTGACATATACACATGATTCATCTTCGCTTCGTACAAATCCAAACTCTTTGACTTTCTCATCGAAGCAAAGATTCCATCTGCGAGACGCTTGCTTAAGACCATAAATGGACTTCTCAAGCTTGCACACTCTATTGGGATGCTTCGTATCGACAAAACCCTCTGGCTGAGCCATGTAAACATCCTCAACCAACTTCCCATTAAGGAAAGCGGTCTTGACATCCATCTGCCATATCTCATAATCATGAAATGTACCAATGGCTAACATCACCCTAATAGATTTTATTTTCGCAACTGGTGAGAAGGTCTCATCATAGTCAACTCCGAGAGTTTGAGTAAACCCCTTCGCAACCAATCACGCCTTATATGTGTGTACATTCCCATCCACATCGGTCTTGTTCTTAAAGATCCATTTGCACCCAACGGTCTTACGTTCGGGCACATTATCAATCAAATTCCAAACTTGGTTGTCATACATGGATTGAATCTTGCTGTCCATTGCCTCTTTCCATTTTGTAGACTCCGGGCCTGCCATGGCTTCCTTATAGCTATTAGGTTCATCTAAATTTATTAGTGTACCATCACTAATATACGTGTCCCCTTCGGTAGTAATATGAAAACCATAAAACTGGGGTTGAACTTTATCTCTTTTGGAACGTCTAAGAGGTAAGGACTCCTCAATTGGTTCAACCGGAGTTTCCTCCTTGGGTTGAGTGCCAACGGTGGAGGTTCCTTCAACACTCGATTCTTGAATCTCTTCAAGCTCGATCTGCCTCCCATTGTCTCCTTGGCTTATGAGTTCTCGCTCTCGGAAAACACCTCTCCTCGCAACGAAGACAACATTGTCATTCGGTCTATAGAAGAGATATCCAAAGGATTTCTGCGGGTAGCCGATGAAAATACATCGCTCACTACGAGGTTCGAGCTTGTCGTGAGTATCTCGTCTTACGAAAGCCTCGCAACCCCAAACCTTGATAAGTGCCAACGAGGGAGCTTTCCCTGTCCACATCTCGTGAGGTGTTTTGACAACCTTCTTTGTAGGGACTCGGTTAAGGATATGGGCGGCAGTCTCTAAGGCATACCCCCAGAATGAGATAGGTAGTGAAGCACGACTCATCATAGAATGAACCATGTCTAACAAGGTTCGATTATGCCTTTTTTCCACACCATTTAACTGCGGTGTCCTAGGCGGCGTCAATTGCGAAACGATTCCGCATTCTTTGAGATAGTCGTGGAATTCAAGACTTAGGTACTCTCCTCCTCAATCGGATCGAAGCATCTTGATTTTCCTGCCCAATTGATTCTCCACTTCATGTTTGAATTCTTTGAACTTTTCAAACATTTTTGACTTGTGCTTGATTAAGTAAATATACCCATATCTACTATAATCATCGGTGAAAGTCACATAGAAGCGGTTTGCATCCTTTGTGGCGGATCTAAAGGGTCCACATACATCGGTATGTATGAAATCCAACAAATCCTCACCCCTTTCACATGTACCAGTGAAGGGTGACTTTGTCATCTTTCCAAGCAAACAAGACTCACACGTGTCATCTTCCCTAAGGTCGAATGACTCCAACACTCCATCCTTTTGGTGTTGGGCTATGCGCTTCATGTTGACATGTCCTGTTGGATTAGTGTCTAAGTCCATAACTATTTTGGTATGTACTTGACCCGATGGTGCATGGTCCTTTTGGGTTGCCTTCACCAAAGCGACTTGATAGGATGAATTATGGAGAGAAAGGATTAAATATGATTTATTAATATATTATGAGAATAATATATTAAAGGAGAAATCATATTGTTTAATTAATATTAGTCAATAATTAATTTGTAATTAGTTTTGTGACTAAAAGATATTTATTAAACTTAAGGGACTGGAATTGTAATTATAAGATAATTGCAATTTGGGCTATGGATTGTCTTATATTAAGGAGTGGACGAATTCTATGGGGAAACCCATGAGAAATCGTCCGAGGCCTTAATTTAAGGAGTCCATGGGTGGCTTAGGGCTTAAGCATCCAAATTAGGGTTTCCTTGTTAGATAACCCTATTAGCCTCACTATATATAGAACCCTTAAGGCTCAAAAACGTGGGGAACTTCTCTTCTAGGGTTAGTACACGTTTTGGGCAGCCTCCATCCTCTCTCCTCTTCATCCTCTTGCATTTGGTGTTTGTGAACCATTAGAGGAGTGACATTTGTGACTCTAAGCTTTCTAAAGTCAATACAAGAAGGATTTGGGATTGTTATTGCTGCATAACAATCAAGGTATGATCTAAACCCTAATTATATGTTATATTGATTATCATATGCTAGATCTAGGGTTTATAGTCTTGGATAACTTGCATGTACAATAGAGAAACCTAGATCCAAGCATTAGGGTTTGTATGAGCACATAGGATGTTCTTATAGCCAAAACCCATCAGTGGTATCAGAGCCAGGTTGGTTTCTATTGTATTGATGCCTTGTATGTTGAAAATTTTTTATTTTTGTGGTTCTGCATGATGGACTCGGTGAGTCCCACTGTGGAATCGGCGAGTTGCCCCCTACTCGGCGAGTCCATGGGGGTACTCGGCGAGTTCGAGTGTCAGATGGAGTTATTTTCGGGATTTCTTGCTGTTTATCTTTGAGATACTTGCCTTTATCATATTATATCAATATAAATCCGATTTTATGATATATATGACTATATTCTTGATCTAATTGAAGATATTTATCAATTAATAAAACATTTGTTTCCTTATGTGATAATTGATTAATTATTTTGATTAAATTGGTAAATTGTTTTGCAAGAAATCATTAAATAAATCAAATATGGATAATTATGTGATTAAATGTTAATTAAGATTATTTGTTATTTGATCCTTGTGTTATGAAAAGTTTCATATTTTCCCCTTTAGGTTTTATAGTTTAAATTTGAACTCAAAAGTTTAGTTTTGAAATTTAAATAGTTGAAACCCTAATGTTTTGAAATGTTTCAAAACTTGCCCTCAAGTTTTGGAATTTAAATTTTGATTAATAGTTTAATTTTGATGTATATTTAAATTCTAAACCTAATGTTTTGAGATGTTTCAAAACTTGCCCTCAAGTTTTGGAATTTAAAAGTTGATTAAAAGTTTAATTAGGAATGTTAAATTCTAAAACCCTAGTATTGCTTTGAAAAAAATTCAAATCACACCCTTATGGTTTTATTAATTAATTAAGGTGTATAATTAAAAGAGGTTTAATAAATCCATAAAAGTTTTGGTTTACAATTTAATTGAATTAAAAGTATAATTGTTAAATTTGATCACCTAGTAAAAGTTATAAAATACACCCTATACTATATAAAACATTAAAAGTCTAACATTATATATATGTATGAGTAAAAGTCAGTCTTACCGTTAGTAGGCCTCATTCACGAAGCTAGTCTATAAGGGGTGTTTAAGGAAATTGCCTATAAAATGGCAATTGAATGGGTATCCACTCTTACCCACCACACTCTTGACTAGTGGAGGGTCGTTAGCCGAACGGGTAGGATAGGAGGTAACCTTCCATTATAAGTATAATGAAGTTTAAAAATAACTAAATGTTTTTCAAATTCCCAATCTTAGTTACTTAGGCAAAGTGAATTGATGCAATTCCATGAAATTACACTTTGTGCCCTTGCGAAGACGTTAGTGGAGCGTGTGTGGTTTACCGGCACACTAAATGGTTCTAAGCAAAGGTAGCAAAGTGTGACTCAATGTTTGTCATAGTTCGGTGGAGCGCGTGTGGTTTACCGGCACATCGAATAGGTGACTATAACATGTGAGGGCACCATGTAAGTTTGCATGGTTATTCACACCCGCTTTGTGATCCTCGGCATCCCAGTCACAAACTAGAGGGGCATATCGAGATTTAAACATGCCATTGAAATGTTCAATGAATCTCAAAGGATCTAGGAGTTTTCATAGATTTAAAACTTAAATTTCTTTTTCGTTTTTCATGGTGGAAATTAGTGAGTCGTCATTCACTTACCTTCAGATATTCTGCAACTAGATTACGGCATCCCTTTTCTAGGTTGTAGCGTATTGTGTTGGGTCCTAGCCCTAGTATCTCATTTGGGTGATTTACTAAGGACTCAATCAATCAACTAACTTGAATTTGTTTTCTCCCGTTTTGTAGATATCAGAGTTCGACAACTATGGTCTTCTCAAATCCCGTGGAACAAGCATTCCACATGAAGATGATATTCCACGATTCGATCGAGGAACAAGAAGTCATGCTTCACTTCCTCCTCCTCCTCCAATTGTTCTCCCTTGTCACAACTGAAAATTTTGAGCTATGTAATCTATACATTCAAGTTAATATGAATCAAAAACTTCAATCAAATACATTATGCAAGTACCACAAGTAGTCATCAAACAATTGGAAAACCCTAGAAGTTCTTGTTAAGTCTACTTTGGACTAGAACTTCCTTATTGGATCCAAGTGGACCAATAAGCTTCCAATTGGACTCTCAAGGGCTTAGAAACCTAATTGGGCTCTAATTGGACCCACACTAAATTATTTCAACATTTTGGACCATAATGGGCCTAGAATGAAATAAATTAATGACTAGGAACCATAATTAACCTAATTTGACCCTAACTAGTCATAAAAATCACCTTTAAATTTATTTGGACCAAAAATCACTCAACTTAACCATGAAAATTGGGCTTAAGTATTTAAAGCCCAAACATTCTCTTTTTCCTCCAACATTTTCGGCCCAAAATCAAGCCCAAGAGAAAGGTTTGACTTTCACATGCCACCTCACTATTGTCCATAGGATCTCCATGCAAGATATTCCCTTTTCCCATGCAAGCATCACTTCAAAATCACCTCACTTCTCTCCTCTCTCTCACTCTCGGCCACATCTCAAACACACACACACACATTTCACAAATTCCCTCAAAGAACATTCAAGAAAACTCTCTCATTTCCACCCCATAAATTCGAGATTTTAAGAAGCTTTCAAGGAGATCTTTCAAGAAAAATCACCACCTAAGGTAAGTTAATGTTTAACTTATGATCTAACTCCCTCTATTCCATTAAAAATCTCTTCTAAATTCATTCATATTTGTGATCTTGCATCCTAGAGGTCGAAATCTTCACCAAAGGGTGCTTAGGCCAAAAATCACTTCATTTTCCTTCCATTTTCTTTGCAAAACCGAGCCCCCACACCAAGGTGAGCTTCATACCCCCTATTTTCTGTTTTTATGAGTTTTGTGGGGGGGGGGGGGGGGGGGGAATACAAGTGAAAGTGTAGATCTATATGTGTTTGTATGCCTTGTATGATTTCCATGCTTATATGTATGCTTTTATGTGTTTTAATGTTGGATCTCGCCATAAAACCCATCAAAACCGAGATATAACTTGTGTTAAATGATTTTAGCTTCAAATATATTTCTAAACACAAAGTGTTTCAAGAAAAATGGCTAAGTGGTTTAGTAATAATTTTCTTTGGGTTAAAAACACAAATTTTGGGCCTAAAATGTGAAAAATACAAAATTAAGGGCCCAAATTGACATTTCACAGATTCTGATGGATGAAGTGTGTCAAAACAGTTTCCATAAAACTATTTCTGGAATTACACTTAATTAGAGGACTAAAAACATGAATTTCAAGCTTAATGGGCTAAAAATGAAAATTTCGGCCCAATGAGGCCCATTATGCGAATTTTTCTGTTTTGGAGGGCCAAAACTGTAACTTTCTGTAAAACAGTGGACTATAAGTGTTCCAAATCCTTTTCAAAGGTTTAAAATGCTTTTTAAATTTAAAAAGGACCAAAGTTGCAAAAATTTTTCCATTTGGGCCAAAATTGTGAAATTTGCGAAAAGAAGGGATTAAAACCAAGAAAACTGCATTTTCAGGGTCTTAAGCTGTTTTCTATGAAAAATATGCTGGAAAATGTTTATTTCAATAATTTTTGGTGTTAAAATGTCAAGAAAATTGATTTAAATACCAAACCGGAAAATATTTTAAATAAAGGGTTGAAAAGGTAAATTTTACAAACGAGGAGGGGCTGAAAACAGAAAATTTCCAAGACTAATTCTATGCATGCAATATGATCAAATAATGGTACTACTACTATCAACAAAATACAATACACTACAATACCAAAAGTCGTTGTCAAACGAATTGGTTCGGTCTCGAACCAATAAAAATCCGAAACCACAAACACAACGATACTATGATACTACAATACTATGATTCATACAAATAACGATTCGGAATACATTATACATGTGCACAGACGTCTACGCACTATCTTTGGGCCCCACAAGTGTAAAATCTTGTTCGTTGAGCCTAGCTAGCCCGACGACCTGATCTTAAGGCCCAAAGACTTCATCTTACGAAGTGTTGGGTTTTACCAACCCGACACAACGTAACCGGACTTTCAATGGCTGTAGACTACTGGTCCCCAAGGGTCCTTTAGTGTCGCTAGTAAAGTCTGCCTTTTTTTTGCGAGGCGGGTCTGGGACCCCTCGTACCTTTTTATCCCCAACCGGCTAATGGAGTCGTCGAGGCCTTCGTGTCCTCCTTCTCTTCGGATGTGGGACAACAGGACGGTTGGATAGCGTGACTAGTACGGACGACGCCTTCGGTATCGTTAGTATTGCTATAGACTAGTCGTTTGTGTAACGCGTGTTTGTGGCGGATAGTCATGCTCATCAATGATCCAATGTCGTCTGGAATAACAACTTCATGCGTTGCAATGGTTTCAAGTAATTTCATGGAATTCAAGGAATTAGGAAAACATCGGGTTTTCCTAGGGTTTTCAATACATACAAATTCAGAATACATACGATTTCAATAAACAATATTTTACAAGTATAGAAAACAAACAGGCATACTTATGGATCTTCACACCTTTTTGACTATACTATTTTCAGAAAATATCGGATTTTCTGGTGGTTTTCAAACGATACGAAGCATTGTTTTCAAATACAACTTATGAACTCACCAACATTTCATATGTTGACGTTTTTTCAAAATACTTGTATTCTCAGGGAACCAGTGAATCAAGAGAAATCATACCCAGTGACGGTTGCAGTTTATTTTTGTATGAATTGAACAAATTAATTTTTGGGGGAATGTAATGTTTATACAATGTATGATATGTAAACACTACTGGTTGTACTATGTTGATGAATGGTGACGAATGTTGTTATGTTTCATATATATTCAATGTTATGGTATTCAATTGAGTCACGACAGCCCCCGGACGTTTCCGCCGTCTGGTTCGGGGGTGTGACAGGTTGGTATCAGAGCTTTGTTTATAGTGAACTAGCATGTCGAGCCATACATTGATATGAAACTATAAACCAAAAAGAGGGACTAACATAACTCTGAACAAAACAAGTAAATAAAATACACTTGCTTGCATTAGGAATAAAGATCCAACGCTGAATCAAACACAATAACACTGGTATCTCGGTTAATTCGGGACTGTTCTTAGTGATACCAAGGAGTGAATGTAGCCTGATCAACTACATTCTCTCCAAGGTAAAATTAACACACGTCTTGATGAGATCGGGATAGCCAGGGAACCTAACACTATACCTTTTATCACCCAAAAAGAGAATGTTTGCTTAGTATGTATAATAGTCATAGCATCCTAGGATAATGTAGCACATTTACGTACTCGCGCAGACAGCATGGCTGGCTTTCATCACCCGGGAGACCCCTACTTCCCTAATCAGGGAAACAACGGCTGGCTAGAGGAGGAGGAGGAGCCTGAGGAAGAGCCTGAAGAAGAACCTGAGGAGGACCCCGAAGAGGAATCTGACGGGGAACCGGAGGCGGAAGTCGAGGGCGAGCCTGTCGAACCCGAAGAAGACGAAGAACCTTTCGAAGAGGAGCTCGATGACAGCGAAGGGGGTGATTCGGACGCAGAGTCCGAGGTCATCGACCCCCCTTACCCGATCAGGGTGCCTGCTTATCGTGTGGGACCCACTGGACCTACCCCTCCTTGGGGCATTGATCTTTGGAGATGGAGCAGACATCAGGGACAGCGACCCCCGTTTGGCATGTCACGTGAGTTCTTTGACTTGAGGGAAAGAAGATTGAACGATTCATCTGGGGACTGACATCCCCCATTCAAGGGAATGTGATAGCTGCGAACCCTGAAACTTTTGACAGTGCGAAGAGATTGGCAAAGAGGCTATATGATCATAACCACAAAAAGGGCGAGAAACCGGTAGAGACTGAGAAGAAGAAGGAGAGTGATGGTAAGAAAGGATGGAACAACAAGAGGAAGGGGCGTCAGGGTCCCGAGACCTCTAAAAAGCAGCAAACGGTGGCAGTTCACGCTGTCACTGCGCCGGTACCAGTCACATCACATGCTCCAGCCTCAGCTGCTTCAAATGCTTCAAGACCCTACTCCGGTACTCTTCCTAGTTGCAATAAGTGCGGCCTCCACCATCACGGCGAATGCAGGGAACTCCATTGCACCAGTTGCAACCGAAGGGGACACACTGCAAGGTTCTGCAGGACTTATCCTTCTCAGAACCAGAGTCAGGGAAGCAACCAGAACAACAACAATAACCACCGCAATACCAACAACGCCAATGCCGGCAGCAACAATGCAGGGCCTAGCCACACCTGTTTTGGGTGTGGAAGGACGGGACATTTCCGTCGAGATTGCCCTAACAACAACAACTCAGGAAACAGAGGAGCAGGAAGAATGCTGACTATGGGTCAGAGTGATGCAGTTCAGGACCCCGCAGTTGTGACCGGTACGTTCCTCCTAAACCACACTTATGCATGCATCTTATTTGATACTGGAGCGGAGCGAAGTTTCGTAAGTGAGAAGTTTAAACATTTACTAAAACAACAACCCCAGAAGCTAAATGAAACCTATACGGTGGAAATGGCCAATGGGAAAACCGAATCCACTAGGGAGATCTACATCGGATGTACCCTAACCCTCAACCAACACGTCTTACGAATAGATCTGATGCCAGTGTCAATTAGGAGTTTCGATGTGATTATCAGCATGGATTGGTTAAGCCCCCACCATGCTGAGATTATGTGCCACGAGAAGGCCGTTCGCCTTCGTCTCCCGAATCACGAAACCCTAGTAATTTACGGAGACAAACCTAGCACGAATCTTCGTCTTATCTCGTGCATCAAAGCGCAAAAACATCTGCGAAAGAACAACTTAGCGTTCTTGGCCCACATAGTGGACAAGGCCAAAGAAGAAATTAACATCCAAGACATTCCGGTAGCGTGTGAATTCCCGGACGTGTTTCCTGAAGATCTTCCAGGAGTACCCCCAGAGAGACAGGTGGAGTTCCGAATCGACCTCGTTCCAGGAGCAACTCCTCTCGCTAAATCACCATATCGATTGGCACCTGCTGAAATGCAGGAATTGTCCAGCCAACTCAGTGAGCTTCTGGACAAGGGATTCATCCGACCTAGCTACTCGCCATGGGGAGCTCCGGTGCTCTTTGTCAAAAAGAAGGACGGATCTTTCAGAATGTGCATCGATTACAGAGAGTTGAATAAACTCACTGTCAAAAACCGCTACCCACTTCCGCGAATCGATGATCTATTCGACCAACTCCAAGGAGCTAGTTATTTTTCTAAAATAGATTTACGATCTGGATACCATCAACTCAAGGTCCGAGAAGAAGATATTCCTAAAACCGCTTTCCGAACCCGCTATGGACATTATGAATTCGTCGTAATGCCCTTCGGTCTAACAAATGCACCCGCCGCATTTATGGACCTAATGAACCGAATCTGTCGACCGTTCTTGGACAACTTCGTCGTTGTGTTTATCGATGACATCCTCGTCTATTCTCGAAGCAAAGAGGAGCATGGCCAACATCTCCGACAAGTCCTAGAGACGCTGCGATCGGAAAGGCTTTACGCCAAACTCTCTAAGTGTGAGTTTTGGCTACGGAGCGTGAATTTTCTCGGTCACGTAGTTAGCCAAGATGGAATTCATGTGGATCCCTCTAAGGTCAAAGCTGTGGAAGGATGGGCAACTCCGACTACGCCCACCGAAATTCGTCAGTTTTTAGGCCTAGCAGGCTACTATAGGAGATTCATCCAAAACTTCTCTAAAATCGCCAAGCCACTTACCTTGCTTACGCAAAAGAGCGTGCCATTCAAGTGGACAGACCGACAAGAGATTGCGTTTCGAGCCTTGAAGCAAGCTCTTTGTAGCGCTCCTGTACTATCTCTACCTGAAGGAACGGAAGATTTTGTAGTTTACTGTGACACGTCAAACCAAGGCTTAGGTTGCGTTCTCATGCAACGTGGAAGAGTGATAGCATATGCGTCCCGTCAACTAAAGACGCACGAAGTAAATTACACAACCCATGACCTAGAACTGGGAGCCGTGGTCTTCGCCCTAAAAATTTGGAGGCACTACCTGTACGGTACAAAGTGCACCATCTTCACAGACCACAAGAGCCTCCAGCACATCTTGAATCAGAAGGAGCTGAACATGAGACAACGAAGATGGGTGGAGCTGTTAAACGACTACGAATGCGAGATCAAGTACCATCCAGGCAAGGCCAACGTAGTAGCCGATGCCTTAAGTCGGAAGGAGTACTCCAATCGCCGTACGAAAACGCACTCGATAACCATTCAGTCTCATTTGGCCGCTCAAATTGCATCAGTCCAGGCAGAGGCTATGAAAGCGGAAAATAGAACTAGCGAGGCATTACGCGGAATGGAGAAGAACCTGGAAGTCAAAGAGAATGGGGTATACTACTTCATGAACCGTATTTGGGTTCCAAAAATCGGAGGATTCAGGGAGATCGTTATGAAGGAAGCCCACAAGACACGATACTCCATTCATCCTGGTTCGGACAAGATGTATTTAGACATTAAGCAGCACTATTGGTGGCCTAACATGAAGGCGGAAATCGCAACTTATGTTAGTAAGTGCCTTACGTGTGCCAAAGTAAAAGTGGAGTACCAGAAACCTTCCGGATTGTTACAGCAACCGGCAATCCCTGAGTGGAAATGGGAGGGGATTTCTATGGACTTCGTGACCAAGCTGCCCAAGACGTCGGACGGATTGGACACCATATGGGTAATAATCGACCGACTGACGAAATCTGCCCATTTCCTGCCAATCAAAGAGTCCTACAAGATGGAGAGGCTGACGCGTTTGTACCTACGAGAGATTGTAAGACTTCATGGAGTGCCAAAATCTATCATCTCGGATAGGGACAGTAGGTTCACGTCACGCTTTTGGCAGTCGCTCCACAAGGCCATGGGAACTCATCTTGATATGAGCACCGCGTATCACCCACAGACGGACGGTCAAAGCGAACGAACCATTCAGACGCTTGAAGACATGCTTCGTGCATGTGTGATAGACTTCGGAAAGTCTTGGGATACCCACCTACCGTTGATCGAGTTTTCATATAACAATAGTTATCATTCGAGCATTAAGGTGGCCCCTTTCGAAGCACTGTACGGGCGGAAATGTAGATCACCGTTATGTTGGGCTGAAGTAGGTGACACCCAGCTAGCAAGAACACATACGTCGGATAGGGAAATGACAGGACCGGAAATCATTCGCGAGACCACAGAAAAGATTGTCCAGATCAAAGCTCGATTACAGGCATCGCGTGACCGGCAAAAGAGCTACGCTGATAAACGGCGAAAGCCCTTAGAATTCCAGGTCAGTGATCGAGTATTGTTGAAGGTCTCACCCTGGAAAGGGGTTATACGTCTCGGAAAACGGGGAAAGCTGAACCCGCGATACATTGGACCTTTCGAAATCGTCGCCCGAATAGGTCCAGTAGCATACAGACTACAACTACCCGCGGAGTTAAACGGTGTACACCCCGTGTTTCACGTCTCTAATCTGAAAAAGTGCCTATCAGATGAAACTCTCGTCATTCCTCTTGACGAAATCGGAATCAATGAGAATCTCCTGTTCGTCGAAGAGCCAATCGAAATCATGGACAGGGAGGTGAAGCGTACTAAGCAGAGTCGCATCCCGATCGTGAAGGTACGGTGGAACGCAAAGCGTGGGCCAGAATTCACGTGGGAACGCGAAGATCAAATGAAGCAAAAGTACCCTCACCTATTTTAGCATTCTCAAATCTAGCTTTCAAACAGAATTTCGGGACGAAATTCCCTCTAACGGGGGGATGATGTCACAACTGAAAATTTTGAGCTATGTAATCTATACATTCAAGTTAATATGAATCAAAAACTTCAATCAAATACATTATGCAAGTACCACAAGTAGTCATCAAACAATTGGAAAACCCTAGAAGTTCTTGTTAAGTCTACTTTGGACTAGAACTTCCTTATTGGATCCAAGTGGACCAATAAGCTTCCAATTGGACTCTCAAGGGCTTAGAACCCTAATTGGGCTCTAATTGGACCCACACTAAATTATTTCAACATTTTGGACCATATTGGGCCTAGAATGAAATAAATTAATGACTAGGAACCATAATTAACCTAATTTGACCCTAACTAGTCATAAAAATCACCTTTAAATTTATTTGGACCAAAAATCACTCAACTTAACCATGAAAATTGGGCTTAAGTATTTAAAGCCCAAACATTCTCTTTTTCCTCCAACATTTTCGGCCCAAAATCAAGCCCAAGAGAAAGGTTTGACTTTCACATGCCACCTCACTATTGTCCATAGGATCTCCATGCAAGATATTCCCTTTTCCCATGCAAGCATCACTTCAAAATCACCTCACTTCTCTCCTCTCTCTCACTCTCGGCCACATCTCAAACACACACACACATTTCACAAATTCCCTCAAAGAACATTCAAGAAACTCTCTCATTTCCTCCCCATAAATTCGAGATTTTAAGAAGCTTTCAAGGAGATCTTTCAAGAAAAATCACCACCTAAGGTAAGTTAATGTTTAACTTATGATCTAACTCCCTCTATTCCATTAAAAATCTCTTCTAAATTCATTCATATTTGTGATCTTGCATCCTAGAGGTCGAAATCTTCACCAAAGGGTGCTTAGGCCAAAAATCACTTCATTTTCCTTCCATTTTCTTTGCAAAACCGAGCCCCCACACCAAGGTGAGCTTCATACCCCCTATTTTCTGTTTTTATGAGTTTTGTGGGGGGGGGGGGAATACAAGTGAAAGTGTAGATCTATATGTGTTTGTATGCCTTGTATGATTTCCATGCTTATATGTATGCTTTTATGTGTTTTAATGTTGGATCTAGCCATAAAACCCATCAAAACCGAGATATAACTTGTGTTAAATGATGTTAGCTTCAAATATATTTCTAAACACAAAGTGTTTCAAGAAAAATGGCTAAGTGGTTTAGTAATAATTTTCTTTGGGTTAAAAACACAAATTTTGGGCCTAAAATGTGAAAAATACAAAATTAAGGGCCCAAATTGACATTTCACAGATTCTGATGGATGAATTGTGTCAAAACAGTTTCCATAAAACTATTTCTGGAATTACACTTAATTAGAGGACTAAAAACATGAATTTCAAGCTTAATGGGCTAAAAATGAAAATTTCGGCCCAATGAGGCCCATTATGCGAATTTTTCTGTTTTGGAGGGCCAAAACTGTAACTTACTGTAAAACAGTGGACTATAAGTGTTCCAAATCCTTTTCAAAGGTTTAAAATGCTTTTTAAATTTAAAAAGGACCAAAGTTGCAAAAATTTTTCCATTTGGGCCAAAATTGTGAAATTTGCGAAAAGAAGGGATTAAAACCAAGAAAACTGCATTTTCAGGGTCTTAAGCTGTTTTCTATGAAAAATATGCTGGAAAATGTTTATTTCAATAATTTTTGGTGTTAAAATGTCAAGAAAATTGATTTAAATACCAAACCGGAAAATATTTTAAATAAAGGGTTGAAAAGGTAAATTTTACAAACGAGGAGGGGCTGAAAACAGAAAATTTCCAAGACTAATTCTATGCATGCAATATGATCAAATAATGGTACTACTACTATCAACAAAATACAATACACTACAATACCAAAAGTCGTTGTCAAACGAATTGGTTCGGTCTCGAACCAATAAAAATCCGAAACCACAAACACAACGATACTATGATACTACAATACTATGATTCATACAAATAACGATTCGGAATACATTATACATGTGCACAGACGTCTACGCACTATCTTTGGGCCCCACAAGTGTAAAATCTTGTTCGTTGAGCCTAGCTAGCCCGACGACCTGATCTTAAGGCCCAAAGACTTCATCTTACGAAGTGTTGGGTTTTACCAACCCGACACAACGTAACCGGACTTTCAATGGCTGTAGACTACTGGTCCCCAAGGGTCCTTTAGTGTCGCTAGTAAAGTCTGCCTTTTTTTTGCGAGGCGGGTCTGGGACCCCTCGTACCTTTTTATCCCCAACCGGCTAATGGAGTCGTCGAGGCCTTCGTGTCCTCCTTCTCTTCGGATGTGGGACAACAGGACGGTTGGATAGCGTGACTAGTACGGACGACGCCTTCGGTATCGTTAGTATTGCTATAGACTAGTCGTTTGTGTAACGCGTGTTTGTGGCGGATAGTCATGCTCATCAATGATCCAATGTCGTCTGGAATAACAACTTCATGCGTTGCAATGGTTTCAAGTAATTTCATGGAATTCAAGGAATTAGGAAAACATCGGGTTTTCCTAGGGTTTTCAATACATACAAATTCAGAATACATACGATTTCAATAAACAATATTTTACAAGTATAGAAAACAAACAGGCATACTTATGGATCTTCACACCTTTTTGACTATACTATTTTCAGAAAATATCGGATTTTCTGGTGGTTTTCAAACGATACGAAGCATTGTTTTCAAATACAACTTATGAACTCACCAACATTTCATATGTTGACGTTTTTTCAAAATACTTGTATTCTCAGGGAACCAGTGAATCAAGAGAAATCATACCCAGTGACGGTTGCAGTTTATTTTTGTATGAATTGAACAAATTAATTTTTGGGGGAATGTAATGTTTATACAATGTATGATATGTAAACACTACTGGTTGTACTATGTTGATGAATGGTGACGAATGTTGTTATGTTTCATATATATTCAATGTTATGGTATTCAATTGAGTCACGACAGCCCCCGGACGTTTCCGCCGTCTGGTTCGGGGGTGTGACATCCCTAACCCACAAGATCTAAGAATTGAAAGGTTCAATATCACTAAAGCCCTATTGGAAATGAAACATGAAGATGGTAAATCCGTGTGTGCCCACGTTCTAGGAATGAAATCACACATCGATAGGTTGATTATGTTGGGTGTGTCATTCCCCGATAAGTTGGCTGTGAACTGGGTTCTGCAGTCACTTCATCAATCATATAATGAGTTCAAAAGAAAGTATTATATGATGGAACATCACAATAACCTCATTGACCTAACTTACATGCTCATTGCCGCTGAATCAGAAATGATATGGCAAAGCAATGGAGCGTATTTGTTGGGAAAGTCAACCAACCATGCTTCCGAGGACGTTCTAGGAGAACCGACCTGCGTTTGCTGCCAAGAGAAAGGGCGTTGGATAGAAGTCTGCCCTAAGAGCCTGAAGATTTGAGAAGATGGGAGAGTCAAAGAGTATGGTTGTGCTTCAGGTAAAATCCACTATGTAACTCCATAAAGTTCCTATTCGTTGATTCTTAATACATGATGTGATAAGATTGCATTTGAATGTTTTGCAGGATCGGTGAAAAGAAAGGAAGCCTGATGAAATAGCAAGATGAGTCTAATCACAAAGAAATGGATCTCGATCGCATGGACTTGAAGATTAGATTTTGAGCTTAGATAGTTATGATAGAGTTGTTAGAAATTTTCTTTTTGAAATACATAGTTTTCAGTTGATTTTGCATTGTAAGGACAAATGTTTTCCGCTGCTTTTATGAATAAAATAAATTTTGGTTTCACTTCTTTATTTATTTGTTTATTTCCTTGCAATGAAATCGTTATGAAAATTGATGTTTGCATATTTCTACAACGAATATATATGATTTTTATTTATGTTTATTATGGAAATGTCGAGAATTTACCAAATAGGGAGAGTTTCTCATCGCCCAAGTTTCAATTGGACAGGAATTTGGAATTGCACAACTTGGTTGCATGATGAATGAGAAATTTCATATTTGGAAATTAGACTAATTCATTGACAAAGTGTCAAATAAAGGACTAGGAGATCGAGCACACAAAGTTGCGTGTTGATCGAAGCACACCATAAGAATAACAAAGATATTCATCATGATTTACTAAAGGTTTAGTAAATATGATTATACTTATAAGAATAAGTGTAATTCTGAATTGATTGAAAAAGTTTAAATCAATAAGCGGAACGAATAAGAAGAATCAAGTAGGCAGAAAGATAAAAGTTTCTCCATTCTAAGAAGAAGGGAGAGTAGCTTTTATGCTTTATGATAGGTCTTAATGATTAAGAACCATATCTCAATTGATCCTCTAAGTGAGTCTTAGTACAATTATATGTCTAAAAAGAGGAATCAAGAATTGAAGAAATGGTTAAAATCAAGAAGTCAATCATACTTCGTTTCAAAACAAGTCTTAGAGTTAAGATTGTGACAATAAGTGACAAGTATTAAAAGGTTTATAACATTTATCAAATGTGGAAAGTTGTGATGTCTTGGATAAGACAAAGACCAACTAGGACCAATTTATGAAGTGTTTTGATAAAAGCTACACTAACTCTTGAATATTTGTCAAGAAATGTTTATTGACAAGAGAATCTTATATATCAAGGAGTCAGTGGGAGTCTTAATGGTCTTGAAAGGTTTCTAGAACAAATCAAAATAGACCTTATCGATCATCACTAGCACACGAGTTGAGGTTTACAACCTATCGTGTTGACATTATTTGGTTTATGTGCTGTTCCAATTGAGTTAATTATGCATGTGAGTCCTATGAGTTCTCATTTGAATGCATAAAAGGCAAGGACCTTGATCAATGAAAAGTACATTGATAGGAAAAGGTGAGCTGCTTAACTGCTTGGAAGACATGGTGGGCAGTTGTGCTACCATAAGGCAAGAAATCAAGATTAAGAAAGTTCGGTCCATATGAGTTTGAATTTGTCGTGAACTTTGGTTTTGACAAATTCATATGGATAGGAATGCATACACCGTTAAAATCTAAGTGTCATCAGATTCCCTCTTTCATGAAAATGACTGTGAGGAAATGCTTTCACTAAGAAAGATTTTAAAAAGGATAGTGACTATGAAATTGTATTCTCGAATTCGATTATGGTTACGGTATCCCTTTCCATGATTTGAATTGTGAGGTTTGACAATTAGTCTGAATTGTTTAGACGCACAAATGAGCTATCTAAGAAAAGGGTGTATAAGTTCAAGAAGCCTTGATAAAAGATTATCAAAGTATTAAGTATTAGAAAAATGGACATAAAAAAAATTCAATAGGTATTAATTTTCTGAAAGTTAAGATGTTTCTGAATACATGTCGAAGCTAGTGGGAGCATAAAGTGTTATGTTATATAATAATCATCATGATAGTGGGAGCATAAATGTTATGATTGTATGATTATTAAGGAAAGTATTGCAAGTTAGCAATATTAATTATAGAAAAACAAGAGTTATACCTTGCAAAGTCGTAAGTGTTGTAAAGTTGTTTTGCTATAATTAAGGGAGAGAATATTATGCTTCATTTCAAATCTAAAGGCTTAGGTTGTGGAATGTTAATATTTTAGTCAAAGGTACATAGTGTGTTCTTAAAATTCGATTATGATTACGGCATTCCTCTTCACAATTCGAATTTTGAGAACATAGCAAATAAAATATTATGGCAGAAGATTGATAAAGTATCAAATCTTTATGTAAGACACTATGCATCGTGTCCCATACGCTTCAGGTATAGGATCGACTGCAAATGCTATAATATTTGACCATTCTAAAATTTTCCAAATGTCTAGCGCATTAAAGGGAAAAAGGAAAAGAATCGGTTTTGACTAAGATAATTAAACAACTATCAAAGGACAATCCAAAGTTCGCCGAGGATTGGTCGCTTGTGAGTAATTGGAAGTATAGTATTGGATGGACCATATCGACATTATTATGAATAGAAAAGATTCTATTAAGAATGAGTTGTCATATGGTAAATATGGAAACGTTTCCATATTGGGAATTGAATATTGAAAACCTATGACTAGACTAGAAACTTTTATGCTAAAGGATGTTCAAATGAATGTTCTTTGAGTGAGAGACATCATATCTAAGGAATTGTATTGTAACAATCTCCGATAGAGGATTTTGTAATATCATTGGCAATAGTCATTGTGACTTTGGTGCAGTGACATTAAGAAAGGATCATTGCATAAAATGTTAGAATCTAGCATATTCTATAAGTAGCAAGAATCTGAGATTCTTTCACTTATGGAAAAGGATTTGGAGTTGTGAAATGAGTATGATTGGAAAGGTGTTCAATGTGATCTAAAGTAAGAACCATAGGTAAACATTGTGTGCATGCTAAGAGCATGGGACAAGTGTAATAATTCAAGTAAGAAGTTGATTACCCGAAACGACAAATAATGAGTAATCGATATGGTGATAAATAAAAGGTGTTTTATTTATGCTCAAAGGTTTGAGGCCATATGGGATTAGTATTATCCTTGTGTTTCACTTTGCATGCTTTGACTTCCTAAATAATTTAATTGGTTAAGAACATTCAAATTATTCAAACAGGCCACTGTCGTTCATATGTTGGAAGTAGGTATGAATGAAGACTGTCATCAATTGGTGTGTGGATTGGCTAAAGAGCATTAGACATAAGGAAATGTTTGCTGCAACGTTCATGAGTGCTTATGAATATGATTTGAGCATTGGATTAAACCCACGCTCACTTGGATCACTCCATGAAATGTATCACGAGTGATTGGTGAGACGATAACATCTTATATTCTTGAAACCGAGATGTGTGAGTTGTATCTTGCAAATCGATTGCACATTGATCATATGTAAACGCACCAGTAACTTGGTGTCATAAAACATATTGTTGTGTGTGATTCGGTGAGTAAGTGCAAGCAAGCATTGTATCAATGTTTATCCGTTCCTTTTATCCAAAGTAGGATAAAAGCGATATCTTTGGGACCTTCGATGATTTAGTGATGACAAACGTAAATGCTCGTGTCGGGCTAGGGCTAATTTGATTTGTTCAATTAGTCAGTCGTCATAAATCGGAAGTCGAGAAATAGTACAAAGAGAATGATTTGAAATCATGTCTTATACGATATCTAGCATGGAGGAATATATGATCCCTTATCTAAAGGACACGCGTATCTGATAGGATCAGAGTTGACACCGGCTTTGGAAAGCTACGATTGCAGATCAGGATCTGAAGCCATACGCATAATAGTTATTAGACTTATCCAAGTGGGAGACTGTTGGATTAGTGTCTAAGTCCATAACTATTTTGGTATGTACTTGACCCGATGGTGCATGGTCCTTTTGGGTTGCCTTCACGAAAGCAACTTGATAGGATGAATTATGGAGAGAAAGGATTAAATATGATTTATTAATATATTATGAGAATAATATATTAAAGGAGAAATCATATTGTTTAATTAATATTAGTCAATAATTAATTTCTAATTAGTTTTGTGACTAAAAGATATTAATTAAACTTAAGGGACTGGAATTGTAATTATAAGATAATTGCAATTTGTGCTTTGGATTGTCTTATATTAAGGAGTAGACGAATTCTATGGGGAAACCCATGAGAAATCGTCCGAGGCCTTAATTTAAGGAGTCCATGGGTTGCTTAGGGCTTAAGCATTCAAATTAGGGTTTCCTTGTTAGATAACCCTAATAGCTTCACTATATATAGAACCCTTAAGGCTCAAAAACGTGGGGAACTTCTCTTCTAGGGTTAGTACACGTTTTGGGCAGCCTCCATCCTCTCTCCTCTTCATCCTCTTGCATTTGGTGTTTGTGAACCATTAGAGGAGTGACATTTGTGACTCTAAGCTTTCTAAAGTCAATACAAGAAGGATTTGGGATTGTTATTGCTACATAACAATCAAGGTATGATCTAAAACCTAATTATATGTTATATTGATTATCATATGCTAGATCTAGGGTTTATAGTCTTGGATAACTTGCATGTACAATAGAGAAACCTAGATCCAAGCATTAGGGTTTGTATGAGCACATAGGATGTTCTTATAGCCAAAACCCATCATGTCCAAGACGACAATGCCACAAACATGCTTTATCCATACCATTGGAAGAATCCATGCATAAAACATCATTTCCTAAGTTATCTACAATCATAACAGTCCCATAAATTCCATTACAAGGCATTGCTTCAAAATATGAAACACCATTTAGATAAGCATAAATCGAACCATTCTCATTATTAAACGAATATCTAAATCCTTTTCTAAACAAACCATGAAATGAAATGATGTTTCTTGCCATATCTGGCGAGTAGCAACAATTATTCAAATCTAAATTTAATCCATTACTAAGCACTAAAGAATACACTCCAATCTTAGTGACAGGCGACGATCTTCTGTTTCCCATGATTAGATTTATTCTTCCATGCTCCACATCCCTATTTCATCTTAGTCCCTGCAATTCAGAACAAATGTGGTAACCACACCCGGTATCAAGAACCCAAGAAATAGCATGAGATGAATCATTAGATTTAATTATGTAAATACCTGCGAAAGATGGCTTGATCTTTCCATCCTTGATGGCTTGCAGGTATTCCGGGCAACTTCTCTTCCAATTCCCTATTTTGTGGCAATGGTGGCACTCTGCCTCCTTCGGGTTAGGGTTGGGCTTAGCAGGATCAACCATGGTTCTACTAGAAGAGGAACCATCTTGGGACTTTCCCTTGCGGTGGCTCTTTGACGGAGCCTTCCTCTTCTTGCCCCTTCCCTGCCCAATAGCCAAAACAGGAGCATCGGGTGGATTGGGAGTTGGTGCAATAGACTTGTCCTTGAGGTTGCTCTCAGCAACCCTTAGGATACCTTGGAGTTTTCTTAGGGTGACCTCTTCCTTGTTCATGTGGTAGGTCATCCTAAATTGGTTGTAACACGGAGGCAAGGAATGAATTACCATGTCGATCGCTAAATCTTCCCCAAAGTCGACATTCAACTTGAGAAGACGATCGGCATACCTTTGCATCTTTTGCAAGTGTATGGTTAGAGAATCTCCATGTCCCATTTTAGTAGTGATCATGTTTGTGAAGACCTCATAACGTTCCTACCTCGCGTTTTGATGGTATCTCTCCAATTAGTCTTGATGCATCTCGTACGAATACATGTCCTCATAGGACTTTTGGAATTCGGCGTTCATTGTGGCTATCATGATGCAATGAACCTTCGTTGCATCACGTTCATGAGTTTCAAAAGCAGTCATTTCAGCCAGATTAGCGATTTCTGGATTGGTCTTCTCGAGCTTCTCGTCAAGGACATACTCCTTGTCCTTGTAGCGAGCAATCGTGCGAATGTATCTTATCCATTCGCTAAAGTTTGTTCCATCGAAAGTCACTTTTTAGCAAAGGCTCATTAGCGTGAATGAGATAGCAGAAGCGTTGTTCGCGTTCAACATCTACAAATAGAAAGGACAAAGTTTGATTAGAATTGAATCCCTAATTATCACCCAATATGAAAAATTAGGGCTAGGATCCAACAACAATATTTACACATTAGAAAAGGGATGCCGTAATCCAACATGCAAACAATTTGAAGGTAAGTGAATGACGATTCACTAATTCTCCACCATGAAAACATAACCTTAAGTTCTAAATGTATTGTGAATTCCTAGATTTCAATGAGATTCATTGAACTTTTCAATGGCATGTTTAAATCTCGATATGCCCCTCTCGTTTGTGTATGGGATGCCGAGGATCACAAAGTGGGTGTGAATAACCATGCAAATCTACACGGTGCCTTCATTGTTACAATCACCTATTTAATGTGCTGGTAAACCACACTGTGACAACCCAAACTTTATTCCGTTGCATCACCCTGTTACCGTTAACGGAATATTCCATTTTATAAAAGTTCCGTTAATTAGAGGTTGCCAAATAAATAAATGTTTTATTTATTTATATTTTTATGTCGTTATAGTCGTAATAAAGTAAATAAAAATACTTAAATTACATTTCCATATTAATTTGGAAAAAGGTTAAATTTTATTACGACCACTAAATCGGGTGCAACCAAAAGCCCCGTGTAACGACAGTATTGGGTAGTTTCCCATTGAGCCTAAACTCCAACCACTGTATAAGGGGTAATGGACTTCATTCCACCCCTTTTCACTCTCTCTCTATACACTCTCTCATAAAAGTGCGATTTCGCCTAAAATCCACAACCAAACGCCTCCAAATCGTAAGTTCTTGTACCTTAACTTGTTCAAACATTATTAGTTGTGACTTTACCCCAAAAATCGACCTTAGAAGCTTTAGAATGGAGTTTACGGCCTAAGAGCCTCCTTAGGCCGTAAACCCCTTAAATGAGGCCAAAATGACCCAAATTTGTCCCTTTGAGCCTAGGAACCAATTAAGGATTTAGCCTAGGAGTGTTTGAAGCATAAAACAACAACTTTTGGGACTTAAAAGAGGGTTTATGGCCCAAGCACAAGCTTAGGCCGTAAACACCCTCTAAACTTGTTAAATCAAGTCTAAAACCCTCCCAAACCACCCTTAGGCTTAATACGTAAATTAGGGGCTTGCTATTTCGGCTTTAGATCAGTTAAACACTAAGAAATGAGGGGTAAAAAGGAGTTTACGCCCCAAGAACATGCTTAGGCCGTAAACACCCCCAAACCATGTCAAATGATACCTTATGTCCCCTAAATGGCCTTATACGTTCACTTGAAAATGCTAGGGTTGAAACAAGGGCTTAAAATCAAAGTTTAAAGGGGTGCATGAGAGTTCATGTTCAAGCCAAGAGCTTACGGCCGTAAACTCCCAAGGAGTGGTCATTTGGACCGTAAACTCCAAGGGAGTGCACTCTTGGAACCCTAAACACCCCTATAGCCTTGGATAATTACTTAAAACCAATTCTAGAAGCACTTGGGACTTGAAATTATCCTAAACAATCCTCCCATGAGTTTATGGCCGTAAAATGATGGGGAATATTGATGGGTTTTAGCCATAAGAACTTTCCTATGTGCGCATGCAAAACCCTAATGCTCGGATCTAGGCTTTCTAATTAAACATGCTTTGAATCCAAGACTTCTAATAACTATTTAGGCTAATTAACAACATTGAAACAGATCTAGAATCATACCTTTGAATTCCTTGTTGACCTTGTTGTCTTGGAGCTTCTAGAGTCACAAATGTCACTCCTCTAATGGCTTACAAACACCAAAGCAAGAAGGATGATTTAGCAGAGAGGAGAGGGGAGGAATTTCGACCAGAGTTTCCTTACTTTAGGTGAAGTGTAGAATTCCATCAGCCATAGGGTCTATTTATACTTGTAGACTCCTTAAGGATTACAGATAAGTCCCTATCAGATAATCTTCTCTTAAGGCTATCGAAATCCATTCCTAGATAACTCATATGGACGATTTTAGCTATCCTATATCTCTTAGAATTCGTCCAAAGCATATCCCAATGGATTTTCAGTCTAAAGTTTAACTATCAAACAATTGACAGTTTATACCCCTTTATTTAATTAACTTCTTTAAGTCACCAAATTAATTCTAATTAATTCTATGACTTATATTAATCAAATAACAATATATTATTCATTATATTATTCCCATAATATATTAATAATATTTACTCTCTCTTATTAAATCATCCTATCAAGTTGCTATGGTGAAGACAACCCAAAAGGACCATGCACAACCGGATCAAATACTTGCCTAATATAGTTACAGCCTTAGACACTATTCCAACAGTCTCCCACTTGGATAAGTCTAGTAACTATACAAGTACAATTCGGTTTGCAATCGTAGCTCTCAAAGACGCTGTCAAACTCTGATCTAATCAATCTTGTCCTTTAGATAAGGGATCGTACAGTCCTCTGTTAGATATCATGCTGACAATCCTATGGAATGGTTAGTCAAGCATTTAGGTTTCTCGATCTCTGAATTATTTGACATAGAACTTAATCGAACACATCAATTCAGTTCTTACCGGGCCCGACACATAAGTCAAATTAAATCATCGAGCGCCCGAGATATCGCTTTTACCTTCTTAGATAAAAGTTACAGATAAACTTCGACTTATATGCATTTACTTATTCATTAACCAGCTATTCACAATAATGCGTTTTATAACACCGAGTTACTGATGCGTTTTCGCATTATCAATGTACAACCAATTAATAAATAACAAACCATATATCTAGGTTTTAAGTCTATATGATATTATCGTCTTGCGATCACCCATTTATATCTTATTCCATAAGGTGATTCCAGCAAGTGCGGGTTTGTTCCAATGCTCAAAACTAGTTCATAAGCACTCATGAACGTTGCAACAACCCTTTGCTATGTCTAACACCATTTAGACAATCTACACACCAATTCATGACAATCTTCATTCATATCTACTTCCAACATATGAACGATTGTGGACAATTTGAACAATTCTATTATTCCTAATAATTTCAATTATTCTGGAAGTCAAAACATGCAAAGTGAAACAATATTTAAACAATTAACATAAGACAGTAACATTACTCATAAATAAAACTCCTTTATTTAATCATCAAATGTTAATTACATTTATCTATTACACGTTTCTGATACTATCTAATCTATGCTAATATCATCCTTCAGCCCAGTATTCCTAGCATGCTGTAAGTGCTTAACCCTACTCAGTCCCTTCGTAAGCGGATCTGCTGGGTTATCTTCTGATGATATCCTCTTCACTACGAGTTGTCCTTCTTCTACACGGTGTCTAATGAAGTGATATTTTCTGTCGATATGTCATGATCTACCATGATACCTCGGTTCTTTGGTTAAGGCAACCGCTCCTTCGTTATAACAGAAAATCTCCATGGGCTCCTTTATGGCAGGTACGACTCCAAGATCACCGATGAAGTTCTTTAGCCATATTGCCTCCTTCGACGCTTCGCTCGCTGCAATGTACTCTGATTCGCACGTTGAATCAGCTACGGTCTCCTGCTTGGAACTCTTCCATGTCACTGCTCCTCCATTTAGGGTAAAGACCCAACCCGACTGCGAACGGTAATTGTCCCTGTCGGTCTGAAAACTGGCGTCACTATACCCTCGCACCTTCAAGTCATCACTCCCTCCGAGGACTAAGAACCATTCCTTCGTCCTCCGAAGGTACTTAAGGATATTCTTCACCGCAATCCAATGTGCTTTGCCAGGATTCCCTTGATATCTGCTAACCATGCTCAAAGCGAAAGCTACATCAGGGCTAGTACAAGTCATAGCGTACATGATTGAGCCAACTGCGGAAGCATATGGTACTCGGCTCATTTCTGCTATCTCAGCTTCGGTACTCGGGCTTTGAGTCTTACTCAACTTGGCATTACTTTGTATTGGTAATTCTACCTTCTCCAAGTAAGTGTTCTAACTAAGTCCAATTAGTCTCTTACTTCTTTCTCTCACTATCCTTATTCCCAAAATGTAAGAAGCCTCTCCGAGGTCCTTCATAGCGAAGCACTTCCCGAGCCAGGACTTAACTTCTTGCATAGTCGGGATGTCGTTTCCTATGAGTAATATGTCATTGACATATAGAATGAGGAAGCTTACTATACTCCCATTGGCTTTGACATATACACAAGACTCGTCTTCGCTTCGTACAAATCCAAACTCTTTGACTTTCTCATCGAAGCAAAGATTCCATCTGCAAGATGCTTGCTTAAGTCCATAAATGGACTTCTCAAGCTTACACACTCTATTCAGATGCTTCGGATCCACAAACCCCTCGGGCTGAGCCATGTAAACATCCTCAGCCAACTTCCCGTTAAGGAAAGCGGTCTTGACATCCATTTGCCAAATCTCATAATCATGAAATGTGGCAATAGCTAGCATCACTCTAATAGATTTAATCTTCGCAACTGGTGAGAAGGTCTCATCATAGTCAACTCCAGGAGTTTGAGTAAAGCCCTTCGCAACCAATCGCGCTTTATATGTGTGCACGTTTCCATCCACGTCGGTCTTCTTCTTGAAGATCCATTTGCACCCAACGGTCTTACGTCCGGGCACATAGTCAACCAAATTCCAAACTTGGTTATCATACATGGATTGGATCTCGCTATCCATTGCCTCTTTCCATTTCATAGACCCCGGGCCTGCCATGGCTTCCTTATAGCTATTAGGTTCATCAAGATTTATTAGTGTACTATCACTAATATACGTGTCCCCTTCGGTAGTAATATGAAGGCCATAAAACTGGGGATGAACTCTAACTCTATCGGAACGTCTAAGAGGTAAGGATTCGTCAATTGGTTCAACCGGAGTTTCCTCCTCGGGTTGAGTGCCAGCGGTAGAGGTTCCTTCATCTATCGATTCTTGAATCTCTTCAAGTTCGATTTGCCTCCCACTGTCTCCTTGGCTTATGAGTTCTCGCTCTTGGAAAACTCCTCTCCTCGCAACGAAGACAACATTGTCCTTCGGTCTATAGAAGAGATATCCAAAGGATGTCTGCGGGTAGCCGATGAAAATACATCGCTCACTTTGAGGTTCAAGCTTGTCGTGAGTATCTCGTCTTACGAAAGCCTCGCAACCCCAAACCTTGATATGTGCCAACGAGGGAGCTTTCCCTGTCCACATCTCGTGAGGTGTTTTGGCAACCTTCTTGGTAGGGATTCGGTTAAGGATATGGGCGGCAGTCTCTAAGGCATACCCCCAAAAAGAGATAGGTAGTGAAGCACGACTCATCATAGAGCGAACCATATCCAATAAGGTTCGATTACGCCTTTCTGCCACACCATTCAACTGAGGTGTCCTAGGAGGCGTCAATTGCGAAACTATTCCACACTCCTTGAGATAATCGTGGAATTCAAGACTTAGGTACTCTCCTCCTCGATCGGATCGAAGCATCTTGATTTTCCTGCCCAATTGATTCTCCACTTTGGTCTTGAACTCTTTGAACTTTTCAAAGGTTTCTGACTTTTGCTTGATTAAGTAGATATACCCATATCTACTATAGTCATCGGTAAAAGTCACGTAGAAGCGGTTCCCATCCTTCGTGGTTGATCTAAACGGTCCACATACATCGGTATGTATTAGGTCCAATAGACCCTCGCCCCTTTCACATGTACTCGTGAAAGGTGACTTAGTCATCTTTCCAAGCAAGCAAGACTCGCATGTGTCATCTTCCCTAAGGTCGAATGACTCCAACACTCCATCCTTTTGGAGTTGGGCTATGCGTTTCTTGTTGACATGTCCAAGACGACAATGCCACAAGGATGCTTTATCCATACTAGTGGAAGTATCAATATTCAAAACATTATTTCCTAAGTTATCAACAATCATAACAGTTTCATATATTCCATTACATGGTATAGCTTCAAAGTAAAAGACACCATTTAGATAAGCCAAAATAGAACCATTCTCATTATTAAAAGAAAATCTAAATCCTTGTCTATATAAACCATGAAATGAAATGATGTTTCTTGCCATTTCTGGCGAATACCAACAATTGTTCAAATCTAAAACCAAACTATTCCTAAGCACTAAAGAATACACTCCAATCTTGGTTACAGGCGACGATCTTCTGTTCCCCATGATTAGATTGATTCTTCCTTGCTCCACATCCCTACTTCTTCTTTGTCCCTGCACATTAGAACAAATGTGGTAACCACAACCGGTATCAAGGACCCATGAAATAGCATGATTAGAATCGTTAGATTTGATTGTGTATATACCTGCGAAAGATGGCTTGATCTTTCCTTCTTTGATTGCTTGCAGGTACTCTGGGCAGCTTCTCTTCCAATGTCCTATCTTGTGGCAGTGGTGGCACTCTACCTCCTTCGGGTTAGGACAGGGCTTAGCGGGATCAACTTTGGTCCCACTAGAAGAGGCACCATCTCGGGCTTTGACCCTGCGATAGTTCTTCGATGAAGCCTTCCTCTTCTTTCCCTTTCCTTGACCAATAGCCAAGACAGGAGCAGCAGGTGGATTGGGAGTCGGTGCAGCATACTTGTCTTTGAAGTTGCTCTCAGCAACCCTCAAGAGACCTTGGAGCTTGCTTAGGGTGACCTCCTCTTTGTTCATGTGGTAGGTCATCCTAAACTGTTTGTACATCGGAGGCAAAGAGTGAAGCACCATGTCGATCGCCAAGTCTTCCCCGAAGTCAACATTTAACTTGCAAAGGCGGTCGACATACCTTTGCATCTTTTGCAAGTGCACGGTAAGAGATTCTCCATGACCCATCTTCGCGGAAATCATGTTAGTGAAAATCTCATACCGCTCTTATCTCGCGTTTTGGTGGTACCTCTCCAATAAGTCTTGGTGCATCTCGTACGGGTACATGTCCTCGTAGGACTTTTGGAATTCGGAGTTCATGGTAGCAATCATGATGCAATGTACCTTCGTTGCATCTCGCTCATGAGTTTCAAAGGCGGTGATTTCGGCTGGAGTAGCGATTTCGGTGTTGATTTTCTCGAGCTTCTCATCAAGGACATACTCCTTGTCTTCATAGCGAGCAATGGTGCGAATGTATCTTATCCATTCGCTAAAGTTCGTTCCATCGAAAGTGACCTTTTGGCAAAGGCTCATCAACGTGAAAGAACTAGCAGCAGCGTTGTTTGCGTTCGACATCTATAATTAGAAAAGGACAAAGATAGATTAGAATATGAATCCCTAATTATCATCCAATAAGAAAAAATTAGGGCTAGGATCCAACAATGATATTTACATATTAGAAAAGGGATGCCGTAATCTAACATGCAAATAAATTGAAGGTAAGTGAATGACGATTCACTAATTCTCCATCACAAAAACCTAAACTATTAGTCCTAAGTGTTTTTGAGAATTCCTAGGTTCGGATGAGATTCATTGAAACTATTCAATGGCATGTTTAAATCTCGATATGCCCCTCTAGTTTGTGACTGGGATGCCGAGGATCACAAAGCGGGTGTGAATTACCATGCAAATTCACATGGTGCCTTCATTGTAACGATCACCTATTCGATGTGCCGGTAAACCACACACGCTCCATCGAACTATGATAAACAATGAATCACCCTTTGCCACCTTCGCTTAGAACCAATTAGTGTGCCGGTAAACCACACACGCTCCACTAACTTCTTAGCAAGGTGCAAAGTGTAATTTCATGGGATTGCATCAATTCACTTTTCCTAAAGTATCTAAGATTGGGAATTTTAAAATATGTGTAGTTACTTTATATTTCTTATTATACTTTTAATGAGAGGATGAGGTTGCCCTATGCTACCCGTTCGGCTAACGACCCTCCACCAATCAAGCAAGCGGTGGTGTGAGTGTACACCCATTAAGCGCCATTTTATAGGCCACAACCTTATACCCACCTTATAGATCGGCTTCGTAAATGAGGCCTACTAACGGTAAGACTAGCATTTAGTTATACATATATATATATATATATATATATATATATATATATATATATATATATATATTATACTAGTAATATCATATTAGTATAGGGTTGTATTTTAAACCTTTTAAAATCTAGGGTTTTTTTTGAAATTTAAGTTGTCTAAATTAAAACTTTTAATCATAAATATAAATTTCAAAACTTGAGGGCAAGTTTTAAACATTTAAAACATGGAGGATCAAATAACAAATAATTCCAATTAACAATTAATATCCTAATTATCTATATTTGATTTATTCAAGATTTCTTTTAAGATAATTACCAAAATAATCAAAATAATTAATTAATTATCATATAAGGAAATTAAATATTTAATTAGTTGATAATTACCTTTAACTAGATCAAGATTGCAATTATATTTATCAGAAAAACGAATTAACATTGATCTAATTAGTTTATGGAAAGTTTAGATAAGATAATTACAAAGAAATCCTGAATCTGGTCATTCCTGACGCCTGGACTCGCCGAGTGCACAAAGGGACTCGCCGAGTCAGGCCTACTCACCGAGTCCACTTTGAGACTCGCCGAGTCCATGACTCAGAAACCAAAAATCGAATTTTGCAGGTTTGTTTCAGTTAATTAAGCAACAATTTAAAGAAAACCAAGCCAGGCTCTGATACCACTGATGGGTTTTAGCCATAAGAACTTTCCTATGTGCGCATGCAAAACCCTAATGCTCGGATCTAGGCTTTCTAATTAAACATGCTTTGAATCCAAGACTTCTAATAACTATTTAGGCTAATTAACAACATTGAAACAGATCTAGAATCATACCTTTGAATTCCTTGTTGACCTTGTTGTCTTGGAGCTTCTAGAGTCACAAATGTCACTCCTCTAATGGCTTACAAACACCAAAGCAAGAAGGATGATTTAGCAGAGAGGAGAGGGGAGGAATTTCGACCAGAGTTTCCTTACTTTAGGTGAAGTGTAGAATTCCATCAGCCATAGGGTCTATTTATACTTGTAGACTCCTTAAGGATTACAGATAAGTCCCTATCAGATAATCTTCTCTTAAGGCTATCGAAATCCATTCCTAGATAACTCATATGGACGATTTTAGCTATCCTATATCTCTTAGAATTCGTCCAAAGCATATCCCAATGGATTTTCAGTCTAAAGTTTAACTATCAAACAATTGACAGTTTATACCCCTTTATTTAATTAACTTCTTTAAGTCACCAAATTAATTCTAATTAATTCTATGACTTATATTAATCAAATAACAATATATTATTCATTATATTATTCCCATAATATATTAATAATATTTACTCTCTCTTACTAAATCATCCTATCAAGTTGCTATGGTGAAGGCAACCCAAAAGGACCATGCACAACCGGATCAAATACTTGCCTAATATAGTTACAGCCTTAGACAGTATTCCAACAAATATGGCCTCCCAACCGTGAATTCATGCAAAGTGAGTTTTAGGAGAGTAAACTCCTTATTCAAGCCATTCACACCCTTAGATGTTACCCGGGACACCTCAAACACTTAACCAAAGTGTTTTCCGCTACTTAGAGTGCGTATACTTGTTAAATTTGTATTAAATGTACTAATTGTATGTGAACATATGTTATCATATTTTAAATAGGTCACTAAGTGTGTCCAAGTCTTTACTTGACACCGAGCACCCAACTGGCACCTTCGTCGGATCCACTTACACCAGGTGAGTTCATATCCCTGAATGAACCTTTTAAATGATTTTACATGTTTTATAGGGGGGAATACAACTTAAACATGCCAGTTATCATATCAATCACATGTGATTGATAACCCGCACGCACAAGGATTTACCACACTGTAAACTGTTTTACCGAGTAGGATACTATAAATGGTTTTCTAAAATGTTTTCACTTGTTCAAAACTCTTACTTATACTGTTTTATCAAAGTTCATTTTAAACTGGTTTATGAAAGGTTTCCAAAGAATTTATAAAGGTTTTCAAACTTATTTTACCAAAGAATACCAAGTTGTGATTTTCTTAAGTATAAAGGTTTTTCCAAGGTTTTCATCAAAGTTCTCTTTCATGCCATATACTCTTACTTGTTAGATACCGCTGCTTCGATTTTACTTAGTTTAAACTACTACTTGATAACGTGTCCACTTCGTGATACAATTATAATTGGTAACGCTTACACTTTACGATTTGGTTATTCACACTGTTCGCTTATACTTCACAATTCGGTTATTCCACACTGTACGTTTATACATCACGATTCGGTTATTCCACACTGTACGTTTATACATCATGATTCGGTTATTCCACACTGTACATTTATACATCACGATTCGGTTATTCCACACTGTATGCTTATACTTCACGATCCGGGTATTCCACACGATTCGGTTATACATCACGATTTAGTTATACTTCACAATATGGTTCCACTTGTTACACTCAAACGTAGTTAGATGTATGCCTGTGCTTGTATAGATGCATATAAATAATGATTGAAGGACTTAGGAATGCTTGTCCGCCCTATTTCCTTTTCTTCGTTGAGATGTGGTCTGGTGGATCGGATGTCTGTCCGAAGGTCATTTGATCATTAGTTATATATTATGTACACAAGCATAGACATATAGGTTTACATTAGTCAGTTCAGTTAAGAGTCTTTACCACCAGTTCAACACTTATATTGGAAACCGACTACCCACTATTTGGGATGCATCTTCGGGACACGACCTTCTCTGTCATCTAGTTGGTAACAATAGTCTCCTGTAGGGAGAGCGGACATTGTGTGTATAGATCTATACGGGATTGACACCCCCGCACCCTGACTGCTAGCTACAGTCCACGACCTACCAAGCCAAGGGGTGACAAATGTCACATTTTATAGACGCTTGCAGGGCGTCAGGTACTCTAGTGTCGGTTAGTATGGTTACGAGTATCCCAGGTTACCTTATAATTTATGGACTTAAGGTAACGGTATCTCACCAGAAATTTACACTGTATGCTGGAAACCCACTTTCAGAGTCACACTGTTTTAGACCTTGCTAGCTGTATCTTTTATTTGATACTGTCTGGGGTCTGTATTCTCTGTTTCTAGACCTTACTAGCTGTATCTTTCATTTGATACTGTCTGGGGTCTGTATTCTCTGTTTAGACCTTGCCAGCTGTACCTTTCATTTGGTACCGTCTAGGGTCAGTGTCTCCCTTTGTTAGACTAAGCCAGGCATGTCATTCGTTCGATACTCTCCTGGAGTCTATGATTCCTTTTCCTTAGTCAGCAGTCTTCACTGCTGAGGCATAAGTTATTTCCCTGATTCTCTTGCTTTCTTTAATAATCAAATTCTGTATTTTGATAGTGATAGCGATTAAGGGAAAACTACTTTTTACCACATAACTCCGTCCAGTCTTGGTAGAACACTGCTTTTATTAAAGAAAATATAGGATTTTCTGGAAAAGACACTAATGTAATGGACACTCTAAAACTACCACTTTTATTAAAGTTATTTGGATAAAATGAAACTAAATACTTATGAACTCACCAGCATTTATAAAAATGCTGATACTCGCTTTTCAAATAACTTGTATTCTCAGGTCAACATTAGACAGGTACATCCCCGGAGCTGTTGATGAAGATAGCTTAGTACCAAGCTGTACTTATATTATTACTTGTATTACTTTGATGCATTGATATGTAAACCATGTAAAACTATTACTATTAATGCAATGGTTGTTGTACTTTGATTACTATAATGCATGTGTTGTGATACTTGACATGACGTCATCCACCCTAGAACGTTTCCGCCGTTCCGGTTTTGGGGTGTGACACACACACGCTCCACCGAACTATGATAAATAATGAATCACCCTTTGCCACCTTTTCTTAGAACCAATTAGTGTGCTGGTAAACCACACACGCTCCACTAACTTTTAGCAAGGGTGCAAAATGTAATTTCATGGGTTTGCATCAATTCACTTTTCCTAAAGTAACTAGGATTGAGAATTTTAAAAACATGTAGTTACTTTGTATTTTAATATTATACTTTTAATGAGGAGATAGGGTTGCCCTATCCTACCCATTCGGCTAACGACCATCCACCGATCAAGCAAGTGGTGGGTGTGAGTGTACACCCATTAAGCGCCATTTTATAGGCCGCAACCTTATACCCACCTTATATACCGGCTTCGTGAATGAGGCCTACTAACGGTAAGACTAGCATTTTAATTATACATACATACATATATATATATATATATATATATATATATATATATATATATATATTAGTCTTGTAATATTATATTAGTATAGGGTTGAATTTTAAACTTGTAAAATTCTAGGGTTTGAAATTTAAATTGTCTAAATTAAACTTGAGGACAAATTTTAAACTTTTCAAAACATAAGGGATCAAATAACAAATAATTTAAATTAACCGTTTAATCTCATAATTATCCATATTTGATTTATTTAAATGTTTCTTGCAAAACAATTCACCAATTTAATTAAAATAATCAATTAATATCATATAAGGAAATTATTATTCAATTAATTGGTAAATATCTTTTGTTAGGTCAAGGATATACTCACATATATGTTTAAAATCGGATTTTATTGACCCATGAAGATTAAGGCAAGTTTCCAAAAGAAAAACAGCAAGAAATCACGAAACTAGCTCCATCTGACGCTCGAACTCGCCGAGAACCACACTGGACTTGCCTAGTTGAGGCCTACTCGCCAAGTACACTGTGGTACTCGTCGAGTTCATCAGGCAGATGGACAAAAAACGATTTTTTCAATCAACAAGCAATCAACCAATGCATCAATTCAATAGAACCAATCAAGGCTCTGATACTACTGATGGGTTTGAGCCATAAGAACATTCCTATGTGCACATACAAACCCTAACGCTTGGATCTAGGTTTCTCTAATTGAACATGCAATGTATCCAAGACTTTTATTGATAGATCTAGTGTAAACATTCAAATCATAACATATGAAATCAGATCTAAAGAAATACCTTGAGTTGCTTGCTTGAATCTTCTTGTCCTTGGAGCTTAGAGTCACAATTGTCACTCCTCTAATGGCTTACAAACACCAACTAGCAAGAGGATGAAAAGAGAGAGAGAGGAGGGTGAGAAAATCGGCTCTAGGGTTTCTTGAGATGCAAGAGTGCCGATTTCCTCCACCCAAAGGGTCTATATATACTATTGGCTACTAGGGTTACACCTTAAACCCTAATTGAATAACTTAGGCCCTAAGCAATCCAATGATCCCTATGGACGATTTCTAGGATCTTCCAAACCCTAAAATCGTCCACCCTCTTATCCATAAGGATTCATAGCCCAAAATACAACTATCACACATTTGACAGTTTATGCCCCTTTATTCAATTAACCTCTTTAAGTCACCAAATTAATTCATAATTAATTTATGACTTATATTAATCAAATAACAATATTATTATTACTTATATTATTCTCATAATATATTAATAATATTTCTTCTCTCATTATAAATCATCCTGTCAAGTTGCTATGGTGAAGGCAACCCAAAAGGACCATGCACAACCGGGTCAAATACTTGCCAAATATAGTTACAGTCTTAGACACTATTCCAACATATATATATATATATATATATATATATATATATATATATATATATATATATACATGTGTGTTTGTGTGCTGATTTCTTCTAATTTTCCACACAAATCAATCCCAATATCTCTCAAATGATTTCTTAACCTAAAATCCAATTTTTCCAGGACTCATAAGTATTTTAGCTAGGCTATGGAGTAGTTAAAAGCCCTTCAAATAGAAGCTTTCGGTTTTGGAATACTGTCTGCCCAATTTCCCAGTTTTCACTACCACCTCTGTTAGTTAAGCTACACTTTTTTGTTTTTAGTGTAACTTATATTTTTAGTTATAAGTCGTTATTATGAACCTATAAATAAGTTTTATCAGTAATTTGAGGTCATTATATTGATCGATCTACTAACGAGGATAATGTCTATGCTGGATTTAGTGAGGTGTTTAGAGTGGGATTTCCAAATAGTATACTTTGTATACAAAGTGAACCCTAGCTCCAATATGGTCCTACGTGGTTGTTCCTTACTTGATAGATCTTGATATAGATATTAGGATTAGTAAAGGAGTCTACAATATCATTAGTTGTCAGGATTATAAGACTAAGACTTAGTAATGTCAACCTAGGTCACGACAGAGGAAAATATAAAGTACCAAGGCGTAGTTCTGCCCAAACTCCGAGGCATCCAATCTTATCAAGTAAGTGCATAGTTACTTTCATATTACACATAGATCTGAAGTATTTATGTAACTAAATGTTATATGTGCCTATTATCTACAATATGTGTTGGATGAACCTTTGTGATAAGAATTTACTCGATTTAATTATATATGTATTTTCGTACTTATTATACAAATATATATATATATATATATATATATATATATATATATATATATATATATATACGGTAGAAACGGGTGATGAAAAATGGGAGATGACGGATGATAAGGAGAGGTCTTTAACCATGAAAGTAAAGGAGATTCCTTGATTTTTACTTGAGATGATTGCGATGTAGTCATCTACTAGCGTATGGATGACGACCATAGACTAATCTAAACAATCTAGTGGAACAACGACATTTTCATAACCTGTAGGTGATAAATTACGAGTTCAAGAAATATACGAACCGTGTATTCATGCGATGTACTCTATTGAAATGTGTTATGGAGGAATCGCCGAAGTAGTACTGTCAATGCGATGATATGCGATGACCCATTGGAGAATCCCTTAGCAATGAAAATCTAAAATGCGATGTTATATGATGAATCCTAGGAGAAATCCTTAGCAATGACTATATAAGAAAACACAATGTAGGTGATAATCCTTTTGAGAGGCACTTAGAAATGAATAAAGAAGAAAAACGGTGATGGGTAATCGGGTTAATTGTTTGATAATTAAACACATTAACTATATTATTGTGGGTTGAAAACCCTATGTATTTACCAGGTTTCCTAACCTGATCCACTCAGCTTCTTTGTACCACAGGTAGCGGTACAAAGGTACATGAATGATGATAGATTCAAGGCGATGTAGATTGATAATCTAAGATACTATAAAGCTTGTTTATGCTTATGTTTTGCATCAGTTATGGCATCCCAAACTTTTGAAAATCAATGAAAAACATTTTTGCTGAAATACTCTAACGGGACCAAACTCCCCGTTTATAAATAAACTCCTTTTTAAATAAGTATAAATAAAATGTTTTTAAATAACTGTAAATACGGATGTCACAAATTTCAAGATCGTGGATACCAAATTTTTCCGCAAACAAGTGGAGGAACTTCAAGTAATCGCTCATGATCTTGAAGCTAAAGGTAAGTGAATAAGCTCTACTTTTCTGGTTGGTTCAATCATTGGAAAAATTCCTCATTCTTGGAAGAATTTCAAATTATATATTAAGCACTATTGATGACATGAGTTTTGAGCAACCTGTGTTGAAAATACATGTAGAAGAAGATAGAAGGCTTATTAAAATTCATTGGAACCAAGCGCAAACTTTGTTGGAGAAGCAAGTACTTCCAATACAAAGCATAACAACAAGAAATGGAAGAACGACTCAAAAAACTCTTCAAAAGATGGCAGAAACCATGGCCTAAACAAGAAGAATTTCAAGAAAAATTCGGGTCCTTGCTATGTCTGTGGCAGAACTGGACACAAGTCCAAGGACTGTAGATTCAGGAAGGGTCAATAAGGCAATGATGGAGGAAATAATGGAAACAATCATGGAAATTTTGGTGGAGGAATTTCTACTCAAACCAACAAGGTTTAATCACCAAATCAGTTTGTTGCAGTGATTCAAACCAACATGGTTAGCAATTGTGTGGATTGGTGGATTGATACTGGCGCCACAAGGTACATTTGAAACTCTCAACCCATGTTCTCTACATACCATAAAGTCTATGATTTTGAACCAATGTTTATGGGGAATGCTACTACTGTGGAAAGTGAAGGAAAGGGAAAAGTGAAGCTGAAACTGACTTCTGAAAAAGAACTTGTTCTTAGTGATGTCTTGTATGTTCTTGAAATTACTAAGAATTTGATTTTTGTTCCTTTTATTAGTAACAAGGTATTCAAACTTGTATTTGAGTATTATAAGTTTGTTTTCACCAAGGGTGGGGTGTATGTTGGAAAGGGATACCTTAGTGAGGGTCTCTTGAAAGTCAGTGTTTTACCTTTGTACTATGGTGTTGAAACACCAAACAATGATGATGTAACCAATGTTAATGCCAATGCAATAATGGGATCTACTAGCCCTTCTTCTATGTATATGCATGATCCTTCATTTTATGGCATTCTCGATAAGGACATGTTAATTTTTGTTCTATTCAAAGAATGGAAAAACTTTGCATGTTACCAACATGTTCATTAGACAAAAATATGATATGTGAGGTTTGTGTAGAATCAAAATTCTCTCAACACTCTCATAAATCAGTAGAAAAATCTAATGAGATACTTGGTTTAATCCACTCTGATTTATGTGATTTTAGAGCAACACCCACAAAAAGAGAAAATAATTATTACATATCCTTTATAGATGATTGCAAGAACTATTGTTATGTTTATTTGTTGAATACTAAAGATGAAGCATTGAATTATTTAAAGAATTATAAGGTTGAAGTTGAGAATCAACTTGATAAAAAGATCAAAATTTTAAGTTCAGACTGAAGAGGAAAATATGAGTCCAAAGACTTTGCTAAATTTTGTTCTTTACATGGTATTATACATCAAACAAATTCTTCATACACCCCTCAACATAATGGAGACATTGAAAGGAAGAATAGAACACTAAAAAACATGATTAATTCAATGTTAATTACTTCTGGAGCACCACATATCTATGAGAGAAGCATGTCTTTCCGAAAATTTAATACTTATGAGAATTCCTCATAAAAAGAGTGATAAATCACCCTATCATATATGGAAATGGAAATTACCCTCTTATAAAATGATGAAAGTGTTTGGTTGCCCTTGCTAAGGTACAAGTACCTCTTCCCAAAAGTACTAAACTTGGACTATTGGGTTTACTGTATTGCGTCATGTGCTCACTCCTTAGCCCAATTTTGGTTGCCGGTTTGGGCGTATCCAACCGTGCATTATATTACTCTAGGGTTTTAGTATTTAAGGTGCATGCATGCATCCTTTGTAAGGTACGCTTTTGATTATCTTTCTTATCAAGTTTTGTAAACCCTAGCTCGCCTCTATAGTGGAAGTTCTTCATCGAGCTCTGCTGAGGCGTGACTATATTTGAATCATAAGCTTTACATTGATTGCATACTGTGTTCATCATCATATTGTGTTTGAATTGTTTGTTCTTCATATTTATACCTGTGAAAGATCTAAACGATATGAGTTTTATTCTCATCAATTGGTATCTGAGCAGGAGACTGTGTAATTCATACACATCTCTTCTGTTGAAGAAGTTATTAGGGTTATTCCGCATTGACTGATATTAATTGAGTCGTCATTCCATATTGGCGTATCTCATTAATTGTCGATCTTACTCTAACGATAAATTACAGGTCTGATCTTAAACAGGTTATCGATCAAACTTCATCACAATGTCCATGGATGATTCGCAAACCAATCCAATCAACATCTCCAACAATACCGGATCAACGACAAGGATTCCAATCTTATACACTCAAGATTATGAATTATGGACGCACCACTTCGAAGATTATATGATCGGCTCAGAAGATAATGGGTACTTGATCTGGGAAGCAATCACAGTTTTCCCGTTTGCTCATTCAAGCACCTCAAAGATTGTCAAAACTCAAAAGGAGTACAATCAGCTTATGAATGATGTGAAAGACATTCCTCAAGACGAGAAGGAGAAGTTTCAATACAACATCAAGGCCTTGAGAATGATTAGGTTTGCTTTGCAGTCGGATACGTTTTGATTGGTGAGTTCTTGCGCTACAACTAAAGAGATATGGGACAGGTTGAAAGAATTATATTCCACTGATGAAGATTTGGAACATTCGATTCAAACTCTGCTGCTTTCTGAATTTAGTGATTTCAAACAGAAGCTCGAAGAGAAACTTGTTCAGGCTTTTGATCGGTTTAATAATCTTTTAAGTAAGATGATTAAGCATGGAATCGAAAGGAAGGTTATTGAACAAAAGGTTACATTCATGAACGGTCTTAGACCCGAATGGATAGCAGTCGTGTCCACAGTAAAAGAACATGAACAGTTTAAATCGTATTCTCTAGCAAAATTGGAGGGAATTCTGAAGTCCCGTGAAAGTGCACTGTCTAAGGAAACGAACGTGGTTTCCAGTTTGAGTTCGTTAGCCCTTGTTTCAAAAGGGAAAAGTGTTGGTGAAGAAGAAGAACAATTAGATCTTGCTGACTATGATCTAACCGGTGAAGAGTATGTCTTGATGGTTTCCAACCCTATAAAGTTCATCAAAAGAAAATTCCCAGCCAACAAGAACTGAAACCGAAAAGGAAGTTACAGTTCAGAAAAGGTGAAGGAGGAACCGAAGATAGGTTCGAAGTCAGAAGAATCCAAGAAAGAGACGAAGATAAGTGGTGACTCAGGATTTGATTGCCATTATTGTGGAGGCAAGAATCACTTCGCCAAGGATTGTATGCTGAAGAAAAAAGCTGAACTAGATGAGGATGATGAGGAAGCGAGCCTCCTGAGACGATTGGAGGATTTCAAGAAAAGAAAATTAGCAGCTAACAATAAAACCATGAATGCTTTGATTGTACAGGATACATGTAATAGTGATGAATTCGGTGGAGTGGAAGTGTGGTCCACGAATTCAGAGGACGAAGAGGTAAGAAAACCCACTCATGGTAAGGCGATGCTGGTGAAGGAAGAACCTGCTGCAGGAAGGTGTTTGATGGTGAGAGAAGGAGTATCTCAGATGAGAGGATATACTACTGATGGTGGACTGGAAGATGAGAAGGAGCGAGAGGACATGTGTTTTGCTGCAAAGCCAGTCAGTGCATAGATCAACGAATGTGATGAGTTGATCAAGAAGGTACAAAACATTCTTGCTTCTCTGAAAATACCTGTTACTAACTATGAAAAGGAACTAAATAGCTTAAAATCTAAATTTTCTAGTATAAGTAGTAGTCTTACCCAAACCCGTGTCAGAAATTCGAACCTGACTGATCAAATTAGCAGGATATCGTCGAAGAGTGAGGAAAGGAGGATGTGGATTGAGCAAAAGGAGAAAGAGTTAATTAGGTATAAGGATGAATCAATCTATTTGCAACGAGACAATCTTAAGCTTTTAAAACAACGAAATGTTTTTTGTTTACTTGCTAAAAGACTTTATTTTTATATCACTCAACTGCATTTTGATTGTGAAATAGGAAAGAAGATACATCGCATGATATTACCCTTCCTTGAGTTAAAGGAGGATAAAGTCGATGCCGAAGCATACAACTGTGAAAATGTTGTATCTTCTGATGAAGTCTCTCCTGCATACAAAATTGCTCTTGACAAAATAGAGTCCTACATAAAGTCCAAAGACCATAAGGACATGCTCAAAAATCTATTAGATGAAAATGATAGATTGAAGTTAAGAACCAAAACTGTATAGAAATTTGACTCATTGAATGCCAAACTAAGTTCAGAAAATAAAATTGATGTTGAAATCTATTAGATGATGATCTGAGTGAAATCTTTTTAGAGGATGTGGTGGACTGTTCTGAATTTGTTAAAAGCAAACCCGAAACTCACAAAAATCTCATTTATGAAAATTTTGTTGAGTTCGCTCGCTTGTCAACAGACAAGACCAAAATTCTCAAGGCAAAGGTTGTCGTGTATCAAAAAGTACAACCACTCCCAATCAGGTCTACACAGTTCAAGGAGTCACTCCTCAATAAACAGCAGGACTGATTGCTATGGTAGAAGAAGATAATGTAGCTGGATGTGAAGAAATTTTCTGGTCAGCACCAATAGATAACGCTGACGAAACAAAAGGCCTATCTCAAAAAACCTCATGGAGAGTGAAGGTTAGGTACGTGCCAGAACCACTTAATTAGCCTACAAGATATGATGTGCCAAGCACAAGTGGCACCAAAACATCTTTGGGTGAACCAATGCTAACTACCAGTGAGACATCTTCGTCAAAGAGCGAAATCCATGCTCGAGTTCCAAAGAAAAAGACCAACATTCACAAAAATCCAAAACAGGTGGCAGATCGAAAACACCAACGAAATCTGAGAAACAAGAATAATCTTTCAGATAGAAAACAGTTTTGGAGATCTCAAAACCCCCATTATGTCAGGTTTGAAAGGACGCATAAGTTTGCAGGAGAATCAAGAAGCAACTGAAAGGAGGGTTTCGGTCCTTGGAATGAAAGGAACCGAAAGGATAGTTTCAGTTCATAGCAAGCAAGGAACCGAAAGGATAGTTTCGGTCCACAACAAGTAAGCAACCGAAAGGAGAGCTTCGGTCCTCAAAGCGTCAACAACCGAAAGAACGGTTTCGGTCGTCAACATAATAGCAACCCAAAGAATAGGTTCGGTCCTAAGTTCAATCAAAAGAACAGAAGGGAAGAGTGTTCCCGTTCTCAGCCAAAAAAGAGTGATAATCAACGGTCCAATGTCTCATCTAAACCCTATTCTTCTCATTCTCATTCTAATTCTTATCCTTCAAAAGATTTAAAGGGAAAAGGAAAGCTCTTTCCAGAAGACAACAGATGCCCGAAAGAGATCCAAAAGAAAGCAGACGTCAAAATCTCAAACCCTACATCTAATGAATCAAAGCCAAACAAAATTAAAGTTTTCATAATAAAAAGAAAAGATGAAACAACTTTAAGTAAAAGAACTTATTTGGTTGATATTTCTCTTACTATTCCCTGTCCTGCAAAAGGCACACAAGGACCCAAGAAACTTTGGATTCCTAAGTATGCTTAATATTTTGCAGGTTATACGTGACGAGCAGTTTGATGAAGAATGGTATATTGATAGTGGCTGCTCGCGTCACATGACAGGAAGAAAGGAAGAACTGAGAGAGTTTCGGTCTCTCAAGGATGGTGGAATTGTGAAATATGGCAACAATTCATATGGTACTATCAAAGGCCATGGAATGATTACGAATGGTGATTTCTCAATAAGAAAGGTTGCATATGTTGAAGGACTACAACACAACCTTATCAGTGTGTCACAACTGGTAGTTGGGACCGGATTGAAGGTATCGTTTGATGATGAAGGATCAGAGATTGTCGAGAAGAAGTGCAATAACATTCTGTTGAAATCGAAGCGAAAGGGGGAAATGTACCCTTTAAACCTCAATCCAATTCGTGGGAAACCGGCAGTTTGCTTACTAACGAAGGCTCACTCAGACAAAAGTTGGTTATGGCATCGAAGACTCTCTCATCTTATTTTAAAGGATATCAACAAGCTAGTTTTAGGAGATCACGTTCGAGGTCTTCCAGTTCTAAAATTCGACAAAGAACATCAATGTGCAGCTTGTGAAATGGGAAAGCAAAGTCGACAAAGTCATCCTTTTATTATCAACACAAAGGTGATAGAACCCCTGGAGCTGTTACATATCGATCTATGTGGTCCCTCTTCTATTGAAAGCATTGGTGGGAACAAGTACATTCCGTTCATTGTCGATGACTTCTCTCGCTTTACATGGGTGTTCTTCTTGAAGCAAAAATCAGATGCTACTCCTAAGATCAAGCTCTTCATAAAGCAAGTAGAAGTTCAACTGAGGAAAGTGGTTCGTAACGTAAGAAGTGACAATAGCTTGGAATTCAAAAACAAGGATTTAGAAGATTTTCCAGCTGACAAGGGAACGACTCATAATTTCTCGGCCCCATATACTCCACAGCAGAATGGAATCGTCGAATGGCGAAACCGATCTCTGTACGAAGCAGCTCTTACTATGCTAAGCTTTGCTTCATTGCCTCTATATTTCTGGGCTGATGTTGTTGCTGCTGCTGTTATACACAGAACAGATCATATCTAAACAAGAGATTCTCCATCACTCCTTATGAGATCTTGAACAATTGCAAGCCGAATGTGAAATTCTTTCATATGTTAGGTTCAAGATGCTTCATTTTCAACTCAAAAGAGAATCAAAGCAAGTTTGATGCTAAGGCTGATGAAGGAATATTTCTGGGCTACTCCTTGCACTCAAAGGCATATAGAGTTCTGAACAAGCACTCTAAGAAGATTGAAGAAACATACTATGTCACTTTTGACGATAGCTATGTCAAGAAGATGAAGACATCTGAAGGCGAACTGCATGAAATCTTTCCAAAGACCAGTCAAGTTACAGCTCTTATCTCAAATATTTTTGAGCAATATATGCTTCTTTTTGATGAACCTGAAAAGGCTATCGATTCCGAATCTAAGGTGAAAGATAACAAAATCGATAGTCTAAAGCAAGCCATTGACGATGTTGCACGAAAGCTGTCTGATGATCAACCGAAAGCAACCAAAACGTCTGGCTTAAGCGAACCTTCTGGTGACCGTCCTTTTGTACAGGGGGAGGGTCCGTCTCTACAAAAGGATCAAGGTCCTTCATTCCAGGGGGAGAATTCAACATCACAAACATCTAGCTCAACCGAAAGTTCAAACGAAGAGGAACACTCTGATCCAGATGTTGAACTCGTATCATCATTTGAGGGGGTGAATACTCAAGTCAATGATGATGATATTTTATCGGAATTAGAAGAAGAGGTCAATGTAGATTTGGATCCCTCTTGTGATCCAAATTACCCACCTCTCATCAAATGGTCCAAAGACCATCCTCAAAGTCAGATAATTGGGGAATCTTCAGAAAAGGTATTAAATCCATCACAAATCAAAGCGAGACAAGCTGCACTATTATCTCAAGTAGAATTTTGCATGTTCAACTCTTTTGTCTCCAAAGTTGAACCGATGACTGTTAATTCGGCTCTTGACCATTCTGATTGGGTTCAAGCCATGCAAGACGAGTTAAATGAGTTTGAAAGAAACAAAGTATGGCGTCTAATTCCAACTCCAAAGGATGCTTCAGTTGTCGATCTTAAGTGGGTATTCAGAAATAAGATGGATAAGGAAGGGAATGTGATTCATAACAAGGCTCGATTGGTTGTAAAAGGCTATTGCCAAGAGGAAGGTATTGATTATGAAGAGACATTCGCTCCTGTTGCAAGATTAGACTCAATTCGAATCTTTCTTGCCATTTCTGCACACAAAAACTTTGAAGTCTATCATATGGACGTCAAGTGTGACTTTCTCAATGGAGAACTTGAAGAAACAGTGTACGTTGAGCAACCGCCAGGTTTCGTGAATGAAAAGGATCTAGATCACTGTTACAAGCTAGACAAAGCGGTATATGGCCTGAAGCAGGCTCCCAAAGCATGGTATGAAACTCTCACTCGATTCTTAAAAATGTCTAAGTCCAAACAAGGTTTGGTTGACCCAAACTTCTTTCGTAAGAGAGAAGGTAACCACCTTATGATAATCCAAATTTATGTTGATGACATCATCTTCAGCTCCACGAATCCCAGCTTAACAGCTGAATTCCAGAATTTGATGGAAACTAAATTAGAGATGAGCTCAATGGGTCCAATTAACTTTTTCCTTGGCTTAAATATTAGACAGGGACTCGAAGGTATTTTTATCAATTAGGAGGCATATACAAAGACATTTCTTGCTAATTTTGGCATGATGGGAGACTCCAGAGTTAAAGTTCCAATGGCATTTGGGAAAAAGCTTACACCTTTTTTGGAGAAGCCAGCCGCTGATATGACGCTTTATCGTCAAATGATTGGGTCACTAATGTATCTCACAGCCAACAGACTCGACATCATGTTCTCAGTTTCTTATTGTGCTCGATTCCAAGCTAACCCACGCGAACCTCACATGCAAGCTGTGAAAAACATCTTTCGCTATCTAAAGTGAACCTCCTATCTCAGTCTATGTTATCCAGCCAACTCAGGTTTCTTTGTCCAAGCGTTCTCAGATGCTGACTTAAGTGGCTATGGATTGGATCGTAAAAGCACCACTAGAGGATGCCAATTTCTCGATGGTAAATTGGTTAGCTGGAAATCAAAGAAACAAACATTTGTTTCTCTCTTCACGGCAGGAGCTAAATACATCGTTGCTGCCTCATGCACATCTCAGGTTGTATGGATACAAAGTTAGCTTAGAGATAACGGGCTGAACATAAAGAAAATCCCACTATATTGTGACTCTAAAAGTGCAATTAGGATTTGTCATAACCTAGTGCAACACTCGAAGACAAAACACATAGCTCTGAGGTATCACTTCATCAAAGATCACGTGGAAGATGGCAACGTGGAAATTCACTTCGTAAGGACAACTGATCAACTGGCAGATATATTCACTAAGGCTTTACCTGAAGCATGTTTCAACAAAATTTTGCAAGGCCTAGGAATGATGGAAGCAGAATCTGTACAAAAATCGCCTTCGCTTCAATAAAGGTAAGAAGCGAAATAGAGCAAACTGAAATGAACCGAACGCTCGATCTATTTCGGGTTCGGCTCGACCAAGAACCGAAATGAACCGAACGTTCGGTCTATTTCGGGTTCGATCCTTCTGAACTCATTCGCTTCTCTTTCATATCAAGGCATTTTGATTGTATTCCTTTGTACACTCTTTTAAATACTTCTTTTTATGTTTCTTTTAATTTTTTTATTTGCATAAACTCCAAAAATATTTTTCTTTTTCGTTTAATTAAAAATTTTCACAAAATACAAAAATGTCTTTTTTTTTATTTTTATCTAATGCTTTCTTTTGTATTAGTGTTACTCTCGATGATGAAGCTCCAACAGGTATAACCTCTTTTCTATAAACTTCTTAAGTGTCCCTAGATGGATGCTACTGCATGTTGACTAAAGCCTCTACAGATTTTGAGTGAAGCCTTAATAACATGATACATACAAATCATGTTTTCCTAAACTAGGATGTTACATTCACTCTAATCATGAGTTACCTTACTCTTCTCATATTGAGCTTAGATTTTTCTGCTTGCTCCTTCTTTTATAGCAGAGGTACATTCGCTTCATATACCACCTATATCATTTTTGTTCATTACACTTCATCTCACCAAAGTAACCCTTGAGACTCTCTGCATCTACCACTGAGGTTTATGGTTACACAAAAATCTATGTTAATGATCTTAGTTTTGTGTTACTATGTACTAAGTGAAACCCACAATTCAACACCATTAATGAATTGACGGTAAAACCTTACTATGTTAAGATTCTTACATTAAATCCCTTTTTATTTTTTGAGTGATCCTTCTGAAAATTTTTATTACCAAGTTTTTTTTCTTCCCCAAGGATCCAATTAAGTTTTTTTTTGAGAGATTTCTTATTTGTCCACAAGTCAATGAATATCTTCCAAACCTACTTTTTTAACAGACCACATTGGTCTCACAAGTACTTCGTTCAATTTCGGTCTTATATCAAGTATGGAAATCATGAATTGAAGCAGAAGCCAACCTTTATAGCTTTAATTAAAAAGATGTCTTTCAATACTTCTTAACAAGTACTTGATCGTTATTTAATGGGAAGCCACACAAGCACTTTAAAGTCTCTTGACTTTGAAGGAGGAGATTTGTGCCTAGAATCAGTTGCTTTATGTCTCCACAAGACATCACAAAAACCCACAAAAAGTTTGTTTTATTTCTTTATCTTTCACACTCTATGCACGAAAATCTGGTTCTATTAATGATGACCTACTGGTTACAGCTTTGTTTCAACATGTATTCCACCGCTCGATAAAGTTAAAAGGAGATGACTGTTCATGTAAAATATGTGGGTGGCGTTTGGGATAAAGTTAAAGCTGAGTCAACAGTTATCCAGTCGTTTTGACGATTTGAAAAAGGCAATTTTTATGGAAAGGTCTGTAAAAAGGAAACGTCCTTTCTCTTTCCTGCGTCATCATCAGGTATGCCAATTGTTCACTCTGTCACATCAGGCACGGTTTCTACTTAATCCAAGATTTCACCCGGATATTTCTCTCTCCTACTTGTACGTATAAAAGGATTTGGCACGCTCCTCTTTACTCTTTTATCACTTACAAATTCTCTCAAAGAATAAGGGCGATTTCTCTCACTGTTCATCTTCTTCTTCTCAAGCTTCTTCAATGGCAGACTCATCTTCTGTTCACGATACCTCTACTCACTCCAACCTTCTCACCATCAAACCTCAACAAAACCTCATCATTGATCTTACACCCTTCATCTATGAACCCTATATATGTTGTACGTCGTCGAATGTCTCAAATACTCACCTCTTGTCGACGCTCTTTCAAAGGTCGAAGTTGTTCCCATGACCTGCCTCTCTCATATCTATTCAACAGCTTAGTATGACAAGGTTGTTGAGAGGATTCACTTTGATATTCACAACGAAAAGACCTCCATCTCCAAGACTCGATTCTGTGACCTCATTGGTCTCGCTCAAGAACCCACTTTGGTAAATCCTGATTCGATTGCTACTCGTCAACTGTTCTCCATGTTTTACCAAATGGGGTACATAGAAACCCTAACCACAGTTACCAAATTCAAGTAGTCATGCCTTCCTCCTCAATGGAACGACCTTTTCACTCTTCTTTTTAAAGGTCTGTCAGAACGTAGCGCCGACTCAGACGGAGCAAGCAAGTCATTCATGACTGTGCTTTATGGGCTGTATCATGGGATTACTTTGGACTATGGGACAGTCATCTGGCAACAAGTGGTTCAAAGCATGTATTCTTCTTCATGACATTTAGAGATTTCATGTGGAAGGTACTGGTCCATTATTACAAAGTGGGCAATGGATCGTCTCCACGTTCCAATCATGGCAGATTCTCTTCTTTCCTCTATCGCAACCTTTCACACCACAAAGATCATCGTCACCGATCCTACAAAGTATTCCTTTGTTGGATCGATCCCAGAAACCATGTATGCCTGCGTGTCTAACGCAAGCAATGTTCTTCAAGAATACAAGAAGCATCCTTCTTCTGGCCCAAGAGAACTCACTCCAGCCATGATTCGCTCCATAGAGGAAGCTGACAAGCCAGCCAAGAGGGGAAAGAAACTAGAGACACAGAAGGAGGCGAAAGTTACTAAACCAACCAAGGGTCAAACACCTAAGAAGCAAAAGTTAGACAAGGCTGCTACTTCTCAGCCTAAGCAGAAGAAGCAGAAGAAGCCAACTCGGAGACTTATTCTTCAATCCTCAAGCGATTCGGACTCTGAGTATGTTCCTCCTATTACCAAACCTTCTACTCACTCAGACTCAGAGAGCGAAAGCTCTAACGAGGAGGCTTCGGTTCGTGGTGATACCCCGCCTCGCTTGCCTACCCCAAAGGTACCGGTTCGCTCCCAACCTCCTTCTCCTCCACCCATTTCCTTACCTGTTTCTATCCCTCAAATTTTTCCCATCACTTCATCACAACCCTCAACTACTATTCCCATCCCTGATCCAATCTTTACTGAAGCAACAACAACCACAACTACTAGAGTTCGAACCAACGTATATGATACGGGGGCTCGTACTTCAACACCACCACCTCCAGTCACAACCGAACCTCCATTTACAACCGAACCACCAGTAAATACCAAACCTCCCGTCACTACAAAACCCTTATCTCCTACCCAATCTACTGAAACCAATACCGTTCTTGGCGGTGAAGACTTGGAGTTCGATTCCACTTACTTCAGTGCGTACCATGTCCAAAGTGATGACGACGAAGATACTCCAGTAACCAAGCGCCATCTCAAGGCAGTTACTGAAAAGCTTGATTAGCTGCTTTCCTCTTCCACTAGTGCTTATTCTGACGCTGCTCTCAAAGCCTTGTTCTCTTCGGTGGTTAAAGAACATGATACCTCTCTCTATGCTGCAGCAAAGGGCATTGATGCCTCTACTTCCCAGTGCTAAAAGGCCTCTCTTGCTGTTGAGGCCTCCACGAAGGAATGCAAATAAGCGACCGCAAAAGTCGATAAACTAATTTCTGAGGCTCATCTATTTTTAGATTCTTTGCAGGCTGCTGCCCAAAAGAACTCACAGACGGTGAATGCTTTGGTTGATAACCTTCAGCTTTCTCTTCAAGCTGAAAGGTCTAATCTTGAAGCTGCTCGTCAGGCCATCGAAGCTGCCAATGCCACCCTACACGATAACGTCAATGATCGTCTGACTCAAATGGAAGCAGAGTTGGCTGTTGGAAATCTTATCAAGGATGAGCTAGACAAACGAACCTCTCAGCTGAAAATGAAAAACCTCAAGCTTCGCACTGCAACAAACGAGCTTAATGATTTGAAATCTGAAAAGGAGGTAATTCGAAGCTCTGTCGGTGACGTTCATTCCATTTTACTTCATCTTCTTGATGCCCATGATCCTATTCTGACTATCACCATCAGACGTCATTTAGCTGATAAACTTAGACCTGCATTGGACATCCTTAGTCATATTGAGGGTGTTTCGGTGACTGGTGTCCAACCAAAACAAGGGGGAGAACAGGTGAAAACTCAACCTCCTCATGAACCTAAGCCGACAACTGAACTGAAGGACAATGAAGTTTCGGTCAGCAAAAGGAAAAAGAAGATTGGCAAAGATGATACAGATGATGAAGGTGATTATGAAGATACTCTATGTGAAATTCCCTCTAAACCTTATCAAAAAACAAAACTTTATGAGAAAGAGTTTGCAGAAAAGATCAAGAAGCAAACGGCTGAGCTGGAGAAGAAACAAAAAGAAAAGGAGATCTTGGAGAAAAAGAAGTCTATTTTTCCAGAGAGGACCCTTGATTTGCTTCAATGAAGTGCTATTGATGAACCAAGTACTCTTTGGCTCGAACCTATCATGTCGTTTGGCCTTGAAAACTCCAAGGATGCACAGTTTGACATGCTAATTACTAGAAAGGCATTTATCTTTCATTGCTTCAACTCAACTGCTGCTATCCCCTCTCCGAACCCGAAGGTGGATCGGGATCTGTCGCAATTTTACTTGGAGTTTGCTCAGCCACAATACTTGACCTGGTGCTCACAGAAGATTACTATTGTCAAGGTACTGAAGCCCTATTCAGCCGGGAAGTTTGTCAATGTAAAATTCAAAGTGACTCGAGGATATGAAGGCTCGGTTCATAACTTCTCCCTGGATGATCTGCGAAACCTCAATCCTCATGACTGGATACACCTCAACAACATTTTGCTGTCGAATCCTCAGGAGTATCAGCCAATTATAGATCACATCAAGCGAATGCTTGTTTGCTACATTCACGAAGTAGCAATGATGGATCAATAAATCGCCTCTGCAATTCACAAGCGAACCACAGTCAAAGCGATGGGAAGAGCAGGCGATGTGAATACAATGATCAATGGAAAAATCGACTCAGAATATCACACTGTGATGTTTATCAGGGGCGAAGGTCAAAAATGCCTGTTCGCTCTTGTTGACAAGCATCTCTTCTCTACCGCTTGCTTGGAGAATAATTTAGAGATTATTCAGAGTTGTGATCAGAAATCAGTAGCCAAGAAGAAGTTGTTTACTGACATGCTGAGACGGTACATTCAATTTCGGCAGACACTTCTTTCTATCATCCCTCAGCTGTTCAAGGTTGTGAAGACAGTGAAGTCTTTTCAAAAGAAATAATCTCTTGCCTCATTTGACACAAAGGGGGAGAGTGTTGGGTTTACTGTATTGCGTCATGGGCTCGGTCCTTAGCCCAGTTTTGGTTGTCGGTTTGGGCCTGTCCAATCGTGCATTATTTTAATCTAGGGTTTTTGTATTTAAGGTGCATGCATGCATCCTTTGTAAGGTATGCTTTTGATTATCTTTCTTATCAAGTTTTGTAAACCCTAGCTCGGCTCTATAGTGGAAGTTCTTCATCGAGCTCTGCTGAGGCGTGACTATATTTGAATCATAAGCTTTACGTTGATTCCATATTGTGTTTATCTTCATATTGTGTTTGAGTTGTTTGTTCTTCATCTTTATACCTGTGAAGGATCTAAACGATCTGAGTTTTTTTCTCATCATGGACCAAAAACCATAAATTGCATATATCTGCCCGACCATGAATAGTGCAACCTATAGGTCTCTTATGTATAAATCACATGTTGATGATATCCATAATCACACCATCATGGAACCAACAGAGGCTAAATCCTTTGAAAATGTTTTTCCTTTTAAGGATAAAGGGAAAGAGGTTTATTGCTCTAGGAAAAGACCTCTAGATGATGGATTGAATGAAACAATCCGTGACAAAAGTTTACAGTAAATTGAAGAGAGTTCTTCTAAGGTTCAAGAAGAGAACCTAGAACCTAGAAGAAGTAAACGGGGCAAAATAGTCAAAGATTTTGGACTTGATTACATGGCCTTTGTAGTGAATAATGAATCCCAAACAAATAAGGAAGCGATGGATTCTTCAGAAGCTCCTATTTGGAAAGAGGCAATCAAAAGTGAGATTGATTCCATTGTGTAGAATAATACATGAAAATTGGTAGATTTGCCAACTAGGAAAAAACCAATTGGGCACAAATGGATATTCAAGAAGAAATTTAGACATGATAGTACCATTGAGACGTAAAAAGCTCATTCGGTAGCTAAAGGATATCGTATAGAGGAGGAGGGTCAAGGCTTCTTTCACACATATTCCCATGTTACAAGAATAACATCAATTCATACATTGGTAGCAATTACAACCATTTACAATGTGGAAATACACCAATTGGATGTGAAAACTACTTTTTTGAAGGGTTTGTGATTAAAGGTCAAGAAAACAAAGTCTGTAAGTTGGTTAGATCACTTTATGGACTAAAACAAGCTCTAAAGCAATGACATGAGAAGCTTGACAACACATTACTTTCCAATAGATCTAGAATTAATGAATGTGAAAAATGTGTTTATGTTAAACACTACAAGAATGTTTGTGTCATTATATGCTTGAATGTGGATGATATGCTTATAATGGGTACTGACTTGGATGTGATAAATCAAACTAAGAACATGCTACACTCCTCACTTTCCATGAAGGATTTGGGAGTAGTATATGTGTTGATTAGTGTAAGAGCTTAAAGAAGACCAAATGGATATACTCTTACTTAGTCCCATTATAGAAAAAGTGTACTCAAGAAGTTTCAACATTATGATGACAAGCTGGTAGTCACCCCTTTTGATCCTTCTAGTATTCTTAAGATAAATGAAGGAGATAGGCAAAACATGACAAAAATGCCAAACGCTTAGGAGGCGCTAGTGGCACCAGATTTTGACAGATAAAAACATCATCGCACCTTTTAGCCTTATATATATATATATATATATATATATATATATATATATATATATATATATGTTTAAATGAGAACATTCCTTAAATTGAGAACATTTGAGAACAAATCTAGACCACTTGATATTTTTCATTTAAAATCATAAATAAAAATATAATTGAGAATCACTTCCCCCGATGTCTCTCAGCCTCATTTGAAGTTTGAAATGGTGGCTAAGATCACGGGACCACTGTCGAAGTCACCGTACCACCACCAAAGTCGTCAGATAACCGTCAGAGTCACCAGAATCACTCAATATTTTCCTCTCCACTTAACCCGATCTAGTCGTTCACCCCATCCATTCGCCTTTCCCTTACTCTTCCTTCACCACCGCCAACAATTTTTTTTGAGGAGCAACACCACCACCACCGTTGATGAAAAACCCTAAGAATCGATGGAAAGATCATAGGTTGTAACGTCTCAAAAATCGCAATAAATTTAAGCTTTTCAAAACAACCCATTTTCTAAAAAGAAGTGTTTACGTAACCATTATTTACAAAACATTATTAAAAATCAGAGTCTCCCAAGATCCAATCAACATAAACTAAGGATGTGTATGGTCACGCCTTCGCCTTGCCACAGTCCTTAGAAGTACCTAAAACAAAACTAAAATCGTAAGCCAATGCTTAGTGAGTTCCCTCACAGTACCACCATATAAACATAACAAACAACATCATGCATACAAAGCCTTCAACATGACTAGACCGCCTCGCTGGGACTTCAGCCTATCTAGATCGCTCTGTGGGCCTTCGGCCTGACTGGTCCGCCTTACAAGCCTTCAGTCTATCCAGACCACCTTGGGTATCTTAGCCTTCAGCACAAAGCAGGACCGCCTCAACCCAGTACACCATCACATATCAACATATACCATAACATTCAGTAGCTAGCATATACATGTAATCATACAGATCTAACAAATCCGTACAACATAGAAACATCCTATATACCAGGATACAGATCTAACTGATAGGTTGTTAGAGTTACAACTATAATGATCTAATAGGAAAAACATTTAAACAATTCAAATGATTATGGCACATGCAACCTAATAGGATCTATGTCTTTCACATATATACAACATACTATGAATTGGTATCCTATAAAACTTTCGTATGAAAACTAATTCATAAAAATAAGAAACATACCTTGAAGATAGTTATTGCAAACAATCATGAGTTCCTTCTTGAAAAACCCTTGGAAGCAACCACCACAAGTGTCGTCTCTCTAATGGTTCACACCAAAACCCTAGCAACCAAGGAGCTTGAAGAGAAAGAGGAGAAGAGTAGAAATTTTGGCCCTAAGCCTCTAAAGGAATGTCATGGCCAAAATTCTAATGCTAAGGGTCCTTATATAGTTGCGGTAGCTTGGTGTCAAAGCTAGGGTCTAAGGAGGAAACCCTAATCCATTTGCTTGGTGACCAAGCAGCCCATTCCCTTCTTTTAAAGGGCTTGGACAAAATTCCTAGGGCTTGCCCAAGTGATTTCCCTCCACCTCATTCAATGAGGTCCATAGGCTCCTTTCCTCAACTTTCAATAAATAACCGAATTGACCCTGCACTTTTAATTAATCCAATTAATTCCAATTAATTTCCCATTAATTATTAATTAAATAATACTATTTCCAAGTAAATTATTCTCATAATATATTAAAAAAATATTTATTTTGATTTCCAATTAAATTATTAACCATATAATAAATTAATCAATCAATCAATCTCTCTCTCTCTCTCTCTCTAAAAACTATCCTATTCAATTGCTAGGTTTGAGGGCAACCCAAAAGGATTGTGCTACTATGAATTCAAGTTTATACCAATTATAGTTATGGGCTTAGACACCCAATCCAACAGTCTCCCACTTGGATAAGTATGTAACTATAATTGCCAGTATAACTTCCAAACTAATCAACCAATTGTAGCTTCCAAAGCGGTTGTTGAACTATGACCCAGTCAGTTACGTGTCCTAAGATAGGTGATCAAATATTCCTCTGTTCTACAAGATATCGTAAGGACATGAGACATGGATTCTAATTAATCTCATTGTCCAAAATTTTGTTTCCTGATTTCTGATTTGATGACGTCATAAGACTTCTAATCGAACACATCAATTGAGTCTTGGCTAGGCCTAGCACTTAGAAGTCAACTCCTAATCACTAAGGTGCCTAAAGATATTGTTTTTCCTGTTACGGCAAAAGGAACGAATAAACTTTGACTTATATGCTTGCATTATTTACTTATAAAATCATGCACAACAATACGTTTTATAACATCAAGTTACTGATGCGTTTACATATTATCAATGCACAACTGACTCATAAACAACAACTCATATATCTTCGTTTCAAGAATATAAAATATTTTCATCTCAAAATTACTCGTGATAAAATCCATGAAGTAATTCTCTAAGTGTGGGTTTATCCAATACTTAAAATTTCCATGTTCCAAGTGATGGGTTTGAGCCATAAGAACATTCTTATGTGCACATGAAAACCCTACTTCTTGGATCTATGTTTCTCTAACGAACATGTTTTTCATCCAAGACTTACAAACCCTAAATCTATGATATACAATTCGAAATTGACAAGACAAAGTAGATCTAAATGATTACCTTTTTCTTGGAAGCTTGAATCTTGTTATCCTTGGAGGTTAGAGTCGCAATTGTCACTCCTCTAATAGATTACCAAAACCATGAAGCAAGAGGATGATATGGAGAGAGGTTGAGGGTACAAAATCAGCTCTAGGAACTCCTTAGGGTTTCTGGTAGCCGATTTCAATTAGCCCTGGGTCCTTTAAATACATGAGCTGCTAGGGTTACAGCCTGAAACCCTAATTGAATTACTTAGGCCTTAAGCAGTCCAATGATCCTTCTAGATTAGGGCTTGGATGATTTCAAGGAGCCCATGCACCTTATTTTCGTCCACCCCATGATCCATAAGGATCCACAGCCCAAAACCAACTATCACACAATTGACAGTTCTAGTCCCCTTTATTTAATTAATCACTTTTAGCCACAAAATTAATTCATAATTAATTCTTGTCTAATATTAATTAAACTATATGATTTCTCTTTTAATATATTAATCATATAATATATTAATAAATCATAATAACCTCTTTATTCATAAATCATCCTATCATGTTGCTCTGGTGAAGGTAACCCAAAAGGACCATGCACAACCGGGTCAAGTACTTACCAAATATAGTTATGGGCTTAGAAACTAATCCAACAGTCTCCCACTTGGATAAGTTTAGTAACTATAATGTAAGCATATTGCGATTAGCAATTATAGCTCCCGAAGACGCTGTCAAACTCTGATCTTATCAGGAACCTGTCCTTTAGATAAGGGATCGTATATCCCTCTGTTCTAGATATCGTGTGGACAATCACATGGAACATAGTCATACTTGTTGTCTAGCATTTTGTTTTCTTGATCTCAGATTCATTTGACATAGAACTTAATTGAACACATCATTTGACATACTTATTGTCCAGCAATTTTTTTTCCTGACCGGGCCCGACACATAAGTCAAATCAAATCATCGATGGGCCCTGATATCGCTGTTACCCTCTTAGGATAAAAGGAACAGATAAACTTCGACTTATATGCATTTACTATTCACTAATCAAATCATACACAACAATGCGTTTTATGACATCAAGTTACGGATGCATTTTCGCATTATCAATGCACAACCAATCAACCAACAATAAACCATATATCTAGGTTTTAAGACCATATGATATTATCGTCTTGCGATCACTCGTGATAAATTCCATGAAGTGATTCCAGCAAGCGTGGGTTTATTCCAATGCTGAAAACTTGTTCATAAGCACTCATGAACGTTGTAGCAAACCTTTGCTATGTCTAATACCTTTTAGACAATCTACACACCTATTCATGACAGTCTTCATTCATACCTACTTCCAACATATGAACGACTGTGGATTGTTTGAATAAGTTGTGTTGGGAACTAGATGTTGTGTCTTGGGCTCATTTATTGTTAGCCCAGTTTTGTAACCGGTTTGGGCCTGTCCAACCATGTTTTATTTTATTCTAGGGTTTTAGTATTTAAGGTGCATGCATGCATCCTTAGGATTAAGCTTTTGATTTTATTATTCATCATAGCATTGTAAACGCTAGCTCGCCTCTATAGTGGAAGTTCTTAATCGAGCTCTACTGAGGCGTGACTACATTTGAATCATCAGCATTATATTGATTCTATCTTGTGTTCATTTTCTTGTTTGATATAGTTTTTCGTTCTTCATTGATTAACCTGTAAAAGATCTAAACGATCTAGAGATTATATCTCATCAATTGGTATCAGAGCAGGAGGCTGTGTAATTCATACACATCTCTTTTGTTGAAGAAGTTATTAGGGTTTTTCGCATTGATTGATATTAATTGAGCCGTTATTCCTCATTGGCGTATCTTATTAATTGTTGATCTTGCCCTAACGGTAAATTACAAGTCTGATCTTAAACAGGTTATCAATCAAACATCATCACAATGTCTATGGATGATTCACAATCAAATCCGATCAATATCTCCAATAGTATTGGATCGACAACAAGAATACCAATCCTGTACACCCAGGATTATGAAGTCTAGACGCATCACTTCGAAGATTATGTAATTGGTTCAGAAGATAATAGGTATTTGATTTGGGAAGCAATCACAGTTGGTCCGTTTTCTCACTCAACTCGTGAATGATGTGAAAGACATTCCTCAAGACGAGAAAGAGAAGTTTCAATGCAACATTAAAGCTTTAAGAATGATTAGGTTTGCTTTACAATAGGACACGTTTCGATTGGTGAGTTCATGTGCTACAGTGAAGGAGATATGGGATAGGCTAAAGGAATTATATTCTACTGATGAAGATCTGGAGCATTCGATTCAAACTCTATTAGTTTCTGAATTTGGTGACTTCAAATAGAAGCCCGAAGAGAAACTGTGACAACCCGAAGTTATTCCATCGCCGTAACCCGTTCCACCCATAAAACCCGTCTTTTGCGAATCGATCCGATCTCGTTTTTGGGCTAAGTTATTTAAATTAATATGCTTATTTTAATCTCATGAGTGTCCAACCCCCTTAGGAACTCATGAAAGTGGCCCAAATTATTTATTTAAAAATTTTCAGAATCATTTCCGCCGGGTAACGACAACTTAATCGGGTGTGACCAAAAGCCCCGTTTAACGTCGTTATCGGGTAGAATTCCTCCGTGTCCCAAACCCGAATCATATATAAAGTGAAATGAGCCTCATTTGAAGCTTTTCACTCTCTCTCTCTAACCTCTCTCCTCAAACCAAAGAATTAGGTCCATAAATCATCAAATTAAGGCTTCAATTCATCAAGGTAAATACCCTAACTCCTAGTATAACATCTTTAGCCTTCAATTTCGAGTTCAAATCATGATTTAGGACCATCAACATGTGTTTACGACCCTGGAATGCTCTTGGGCCGTGAACACACTTAAAGGGGGTTTTTGAGCCTTAAAACCCTTCCAATCCACCTTTGGAGCTTAGATATGGCTAAATGACTTAAGGGAACGGACTTAGAACACCTTGAATCCAAATTTTGAGGAGTAAACATGAGTTTACTGCCCAAGCACATGTTTGGGCCATAAACTCATATTCATGGGGAGTAAACTCAAATTTGAGTGTTAAATTGCCACTTAAACACACCGATAGCCTTGGGTTAAATTCTAGAGCCAATCACAATCGATTTAGGGGCCATAAACATGATGAAAACCTTCCTTTAGTAGCTTACGACATCAACCCCCCAAGAATGGGTTCCTGGGCCATAAACTCCTATATCTTAGCCAAATGGTGCCCTGAATTCATTCTAAGGCTTGTAAAATTGGTTTGAATCACATATGATTAGTCTAAAGCCACAAAATCATGTAAGGAATGGTCACATAGGAGATTACGGCCGTAAACTCCTAGTTTACAGCCGTAAAATCCATTTGGTAATGTTCTTGATGATTAGATCCATTCCTAAGCCTTAGATTTAATCATAACAACTTTTCCCAAGTGTTATTTGACCATTTGGCACCATAAAACCCTCCAACCATGAGTTCACGGCCGTGAACTCATGTGGTCATAGTCTTAGGGCTGTAAAATCCCTAAGGAGTTTACTCTTGAATAGAAAACTCATTATCCGAGCCCTATACGTCCATAGATGCCACCCGGGTTACTCCAAACACTTGATTTGAAGTGTTTTTGCGTCTTGGAGTGTATAATCATATCTAATTAGTGATTCAAAGTCTAATTAGATACATTTGTATATCATTTCATATTACATAGGAACCTCATGCATTATCAAGCCCCGAACTGACACTTAGCATTCAAGACGACACGTTCCTCGACTGGTGAGTTTATACCCCTACATCTTTTTCCGTGTTTTTCAATGTTTTCAGGGGGGAATACAAGCAAAATATAAATGTTTTCAAAATCTAAAACTGATGTATTTCTATAAATATCTGGCAAACTTTTATATATCTTTACCCCTTATGTATTATTCGGAGCGTAAGGGATGTTTTATTGAACATAAGTACATGGATTTCAATTACAGTATAAGTAACAATCAAATTATTATGGGAATAATTTGGGATCTTTAGTTATTGTTTAACGAGCTCAGATTTATGTAAAGCTTTTAGATAAACTATGTCTGATTCAGTTTATCTCCGTTTAATTTAGAGTATTTTGCCAGATAATTTCATTGTACTTGAATGTTATCATTGTATTATGTTTCTAAAGGATTAGTATGTTTGTTAACGTCCGAAAACATCGTGAGTAATTTAATACTAGCTTGTGAAATTCGTCATTACCCCTTGGGTTATCAGTAAATCCTCCCCGGAAGTGTAACCAGAGTCTCCTGGAGGGAGAGCGTGGAATTTGTGAATAGATCTGTTCGGGACTAACAATCCCACACCTTAACTGCTAGCTACAGTTACGCGGGCACACTTGGGGTGACAAATTCTGGATATCGTCCGACGTCTGACGAACGTCAAGGAGGTCTCGGTGTCGCATCAGCATGGTTACCAGACTCACAATACGTATTAATATAAGATTATTCACGGATTTGATTTTATATCTATTTTCAAACTATAGTATCTATATCTAGTGCGGGATGTTAATCCCATGGTTTTCAATCTATATCTAGTGCGGGATGTATTCCCATGACTTTTAATCTATAGTTTTTGTGTATTAAAACTATGTTATATCTAGTGCGGGATGTTAATCCAATGGTTTTGAAATCTATATCTAGTGCGGGATATTAATTCCATGGTTTTGAAATCTATATCTAGTGCAGGATCTTAATCCCATGGTTTTTGAATTTATATCTAGTACGGGATAGTATTCCCATGGTTTTCAATCAATATTTTTATGTATTAAAAATATCTATTATTATACTGGATGATAATTCCCAGTGGTTTTTCAATATATAGTTTTATGTATTAAACTATACAGTGTGGTATTTAACTAAACTTTACTTTTAGGAAAATAAGGGTTTCTCATGGGATAACAAACTGTACATAACCGGATCGTATAATAGTCAGATAACTAAACTATACTTATAAGAAAATATGGGATTTTCTTGGATAAAAAACTTTTCGGAAAACCAAAGGAAACTTGTACATTTTCAGAAAACAAACCTCTTATGAACTCACCAGCTTTATGCTGATTTTCAAACTACTTGTATTCTCAGGTCCACATTAGACAGGTACCATCGATCCTTTTTGGCGAAGACGGAGTACGTAGAAGACATGTCTGTACTTTTTTTTATATGATATATATATATATATATATATATATATATATATATATATATATATGACACTTGTAATACTTTGATTTCAAACAAATGTAATAATTCTATGTAATGTAATGATTTGTGTTTACTATGCTTACTATGCACATTGGTTGTGATATTCATGATGTCCTCCGCCCCGGAACGTTTCCGCCTTCGGTTTCGGGGTGTGACAGATTGGTATCAGAGCCCTTGTTTATAGTGTACTAGTATACCAAATCTTACATGGTATAAGACTATAAACACTATGGGGCCTAAGCGCTCTGAACTAAAAGTATACCTTAAAATATAAGTATTTTCAAAAGTATACAAGTATACCAAACCGTCGAAATCCGTAACTACAAGTAGAACAAAACATAAGTAAATGGGTGTTGTATGCCGCGGTTAAACCTGGGCAGTTATGTAGTCGTGTCTAGGATCAATATAGCCTGGCCAACTGTATTCATTCGAGACACGGCCAACATGTGTCTGGGAGTGATTGTGGTATGCGGCATGCCTAAAACTTACCCAATACCCAAAACAACGAGTCTTTGTCACAGCGAAGCATGAAATACTATGGGAGTATTTCTCGAGCCAAATCCGTTATAGAAATCCTCATTCCAGCATTGCTCCTCAATCATTCCTTTAGCGATAGTTTATCTGTTTTGATAACTTTTTCCTGCTTTATCGCTTAATAGAATTCTATATCTGTCTTAATGAGATATCCCCTGTTCCATATCTCTTGATTCAATTCAGAGGACTTATGATCCTCTCTTTCCTGATCTTTTTAGATCAAGATGCCTCCAAGAAAGAGACCCAGCTCAAAGAACAACAACAACCATCCGCCACCACCTCCTCCCCAATTTGATCCTGTGATGTTCCAGGCAGCAGTTATTGCCGAAGTGGCAGCCGCCATGTCCCAAATGAACCCCGACGGTTCAGGAGGTGGTCCCCAACCTCAAAACCAAGATGATAGCCAAGGACACCGGAAGGAGTGTTCCTATAAGGACTTTATGAATGCGAAACCCACATCCTTCGATGGCACTGGAGGTGTCATTGCCCTAACCCGATGGTTCGAGAAAATCGAATATATTTTCGAAATCTGTGCCTGCTCTGAATCGAATAGGGTGAAGTTCGCTGCCTGCACGTTTACCGATATAGCCTTGACTTGTTGGAACGGCCGAGTCAAATCCTTAACTCTACCTGTAGCTAATGCTATGGGTTGAGAGAACATGAAGGATCTTCTTCTTGCCGAGTACTGCCCACGGGGCGAGATGCAGAAAGTAGAACACAAACTCTGGAACCTGAAGATGAAGGGTTCCGATATCGTCACTTACACTTCAAGATTTGATGACTTGGCGCTACTCTGTCCGGGAATGGTTGCCCCAGAGAGTAAGAAGATTGAGACATTTATCTGGGGGTTGACCCAGCCGACCAAAGGAAATGTCTTGGCTGCGAAGCCAAATACCTATGACAGTGACAAATGTCTGGCGCAAACCCTGATCGATCTCGAAGATAACCCTAATGAGGAGACCACCACTCCTGAGCTGGTTAAGAGTAGTGGTGGAAGTAAAAAGAAATTTCGGAACAAACGGAAGGCCCAAGGATCACAAGGATCCTCTAAGAAACAGCAAACGGTAGCAGTCCACACTGCTACTGCCCCTGTTGTTGTTTCTTCTGTTGGATCCACTGCTCAGACTCCTACCAGCGGATATACCGGTACCCTTCCTTGGTGCAACAAGTGCAGCTACCATCACCGTACTCCCGGGCCATGTCGTGAAAGACTCTGCAACAACTGCGGCAAGAAGGGCCACCTTGCTCAAAACTGCAGAAAACCAGCCAAATTAACAAATCAATCTTCCGGAGCGGGCGTCGGTCAGGCCTACTATAATTGTGGTGAAGTGGGACACTTCAAGCGAAACTGCCCTAAGGCAGCAACATCTGGCAACACCGGGCAAGTCCTAGCTATAGGACAAAATGAGGCAGCCACCGACCCCACCATTGCCACAGGTATATTCCTCCTTGATAAATCTTATGCCTGTAATCCTTTTCGATTCTTGTACCGAAAGAAAATTTGCTAACTATCCATTCAGACACCGTTCTAAACTTAATCCTTCGTTAGTAACCGAAACGTGTACCGTCAAGTTGGCTAACCAGTGAGAAAGAGAACGCTAACGACATACCCGTAGGTTGTATCCTTAATCCGGACGATTATTCTTTCCCATTCGATCAAATGACAAACTTTTCATGAAATGCTTTGGTACTATCATTGGCATGTAATGACTGGGTATCATTCATGCTTTTATTCTTGGTTTCGAAAAGGTCGTCCGTCTAAATCTTTCCTCTGACCCAGTTCTCATGATCTTCGGCAACGAACCTAAATCCAAGCTTCGCATCACTTCATACATCAATACTTAAAAAGTTTCCCCGAAAGTAGTGTCATGCATTCCTCGTCCATGTGATCATCGGGAAACGGGGAGTCTGCAACTCTTTCCCTGATGTCTTTCCCGAAGATTTCCCGAGAATTCCTTCCGAACGTCTAGTCGAGTATTGCATCGACCTAATCCCTGGAACTATCTCGTAGCCAAATTTCCGTGAGGATGATGTGTCCAAGACAGCGGTTAGGACTCGATATGGTCACTACGAGTTAGTAGTGGTGCCCTTCGATCAAACCACTTTCCCTGGTCATGTAGTAAGAAAAGCAGTCACACCCGCGGACCTTTCCAAAAATCAAAGCGATGGAGACTTAGTCGGCAATGAAGATACCCATAGAAACCCGTCAATTATTGGGTCCCGCCGACTATTATCATAGACCCACCTAGAAATTCCTTTCAGAATCATGAAACCCTTAACTATCCGGCCACATGAAGATGTACCCTCTTGTTGGAGCTTATGACCTGTTGAAGGTCTTATCCCAGAAAGGCATGATATGCTTTGGGAAGTGTGGAAAACTTCACCCGTGATACATCGAACTATTCGAAATCCCCGCCAGAATCGAAATCGTGAACTACAAATTTCGGCTATCTCAAGGACTTAGTAGTATCCATCCTGTCTTCCTCGTCTTGAATCTTTAGAAGTGCCTGCCCAACGAAACCCTAGTAATCCCTTTGATGAGATCGAATTCAACGAAAGTCTGAACCCTATGGAAGAACCATTTGAAATCGTAGATCGAGAGGTTAAACGTACGAAACAAGCCGTATTCCCGATAAGTAAAGGGTTCCCTGGAATGCCACGCAAGGACCCGAGTTCACTTGAGAGCATGAAGATCCGATGAAATAGAAGTATCCGTATCTCTTTCCAAATCCTTGAGTCGTATCTAAAGTTTGAATTTCGAGACGAAATTTCCTCTAACGGGGTGATAATGTGACAACCCGAAGTTATTCCATCGCCGTAACCCGTTCCGCCCGTAGAACCCGTTTTTTGCGAATCGATCTGATCTCGTTTTTGGGATAAGTTATTTAAATTTATATGTTTAGTTTAATCTCATGAGTGTCCAACCCCCTTAGGAACTCATGAAAGTGGCCCAAATTATTTATTTAAAAAATTTCAGAATCGTTTCCGCCGGGTTACGACAACTTAATCGGGTGCGACCAAAAGCCCCGTTTAACGTCGGTATCAGGTAGAATTCCTCCGTGTCCCAAACCCGAATCATATATAAAGTGAAATGAACCTCATTTGAAGCTTTTCACTCTCTCTCTCTAACCTCTCTCCTCAAACCAAAAAATTAGGTCCATAAATCATCAAATTAAGGCTTCAATTCATCAAGGTAACTACCCTAACTCCTAGTATAACATCTTTAGCCTTCAATTTCGAGTTCAAATCATGATTTAGGACCATCAACATGTATTTATGGCCCTGGAATGCTCTTGGGCCGTTAACACACTTAAAGGGGGGGGGGGGTGGAGCCTTAAAACCCTTCCAATCCACCTTTGGAGCTTAGATATGGCTAAATGACTTTAGGGAACAGACTTAGAACACTTTGAATCCAACTTTTAAGGAGTAAACATGAGTTTACTGCCCAAGAACATGCTTGGGCCGTAAACTCATATTCATGTGGAGTAAACTCAAATTTGAGTGTTAAATTGCCACTTAAACACACCAATAGCCTTGGATTAAATTCTAGAACCGACCACAATCGATTTAGGGGCCATAAACATGATGAAAACCCTTCCTTTAGGAGCTTATGGCCGTAAACCCCCAAGAATGGGTTCCTGGGCCGTAAACTCCTATATCTTAGCCAAATGGTGTCCTGAATTCATTCTAAGGCTTGTAAAATTGGTTTGAATCACATGTGATTAATCTAGAGCCACAAAATCATGTAAGGAATGGTCACATAGGAGCTTATGGCCGTAAACTCCTAATTTACAGCTGTAAACTCCATTTGGTAATGTTCTTGATGATTAGATCCATTCCTAAGCCTTAGATTAAATCATAGCAACTTTTCCCAAGTGTTATTTGACCATTTGGCACCGTAAAACCCTCCAACCATGAGTTCATGGTCGTAAACTCATGTGGTCATAGTCTTAGGGCCGTAAAATCCCTTAGGAGTTTACTCTTGAAGAGCAAACTCATTATCCGAGCCCTATACGTCCATAGATGCCACTCGGGTCACTCCAAACACTTAATTTGAAGTGTTTTCGCGTCTTGGAGTGTATAATCATATCTAATTAGTGATTCAAAGTCTAAGTAGATACATTTGTATATCATTTCATATTACATAGGAACCTCGTGTGTTATCAAGCCCCGAACTGACACTTAGCACCCTAGACGACACGTTCCTCGACCAGTGAGTTCATACCCCTACATCTTTTTCTGTGTTTTTCAATGTTTTCACGGGGGAATACAAGCAAAATATAAAATTTTCAAAATCTAAAACTGATGTATTTCTATAAATATCTAGCTAACTTTTATATATCTTTACCCCTTATGTATTATGCGGAGCATAAGGGATGTTTTATTGAACATAAGTACATGGATTTCAATTACAGTATAAGTAACAATCAAATTATTATGGGAATAATTTGGGATCTTTAGTTCTTGTTTAACGAGCTTAGATTTATGTAAAGCTTTTAGATAAACTATGTCTGATTCAGTTTATCTCCGTTTACTTTAGAGTATTTTGCCAGAGAATTTCATTGGACTTGAATGTTATCACTGTATTATGTTTCTAAACGATTAGTATGTTTGTTAACGTCCAAAAACACCGTGAGTAATTTAATAATAGCTTGTGAGATTCGTCATTACCCCTTGGGTTATCAGTAAATCCTCCACGTAAGTGTAACCAGAGTCTCCTAGAGGGAGAGCGTGGAATTTGTGAATAGATCTATTCGGGACTGACAATCCCACACCTTAACTGCTAGCTCCAGTTAGGCGGGCACGCCTGGGGTGACAAATTCTGGATATCGTCCGGTGTCTGACGAACGTCAAGGAGGTCTCGATGTCGCATCAGCATGTGTAACATCCGGAAATTCAGGTATTATATTTATTCATTTTATTCCAAGTTTTGTGGAAGAACTCGGCGATTTGGTGCATAGACTCACCGAGTAGAGACGCAAATCGTTATCCGGTGGATGGCTGGACTCGGCGACTCGCCCCGAGGACTCGGCGAGTCCACGCTGTTTAATGAAAGACCTAATTTGTCGGGTTTGGGGCCTATTTAAGGGGCCTTATGGCCGTCATTTGCGGCTACCAGACCCCTGAGAGAAACCCTATGTGAGCTAGAGCGATTGTGAGAGGAAAGGAGCCATTTCTTGATCATTTGTTAGTATTTGTGCAAACAGAAGAGGACCAAGACAAGAGGAGGATGAAAAGGGTGCTAATCCAGTGATTCCAGGGCTCAGAGACTTCATTTTGAGGTATTCTTTTGACCCTTCTTCAGTTTATGGTGTAATTCCTAGAGTTAGGGCTTTTCGGCCCTTTTAGAGGAAGGTTATTGAGTAATTGGTCCCTTCTCGTGTTGGTGCTGTAGATCTGGACCCAAAGAGGTCCAGAGACCATTTTCCCTTCAGCTTTATGATTTTTATTGGGGGTTATGAGCTTTGGATGTCATTTTAGTGGTCATATCTTCAAATAAGGCCTTTAAGCCTTTGCATGAGCACCAAGATGTTAGCTTTACGTGATTGTCATGCTTGGGGAGGCCAGATACATGATTGTATGGGACGGATCTGGCCTCAGAAGTTGATTTGAGAGTGTGCATGGCATGAACTCGCCGAGTCCCAAGAACAGACTCGGCGAGTAGTATGAAGGTTGCCCATTAATCATTCAGTGAGTGGACTGCCGAGTTGGGGGATGACTCGGTGAATCAGAAGGGGATTTGAGGACTGAAGTTCAAGGCTGTACTCGCCGAGTTGTTCTTGAAAGTCGGCGAGTTGATTCGGGGTGGCCTCACGATTCATGCCTAATGTGACTCGTCGAGTTTAGGGAGGGACTCGACGTGCCAAGCGGGACAAAGAGTTAGGAGTCATGTGTGTACTCGCCGAGTCACCGGAGTGCACTCGGCGAGTTGGGTCAAAGTTTAACCGTTGACTTTTGTTGACTTTTAGGGTTTGGTCAACAATGGAGTCTTTGAGTCAAGAGGGGGGTAAAATAGTCTTTTACCCTTCTGAGGGTGACAATAGAGGGTCGAGTCTATCCTCGAGTGTTATATTTATGAGGATATTTACTTTGTGTGAATAGGCGGAGGCTAGGCAATACTTCTACCGAGACAGGAATTTACGAGAGTCTGAGGTGAGTCTTCTCACTATACTTTACCTTGAGTAGGTAATCAGAGTTATGTGATATAGTGTTGTATGCTATATATATATATATATATATATATATATATATATATATATATATATATATATATGATGTGTTGCACTGCAGTATTCTATGTGATTTATGTTGTGCATGTTACAGAGTTAGAACCGGAAGGTTCATAGAGATAGAACCTGAGGGTTCATAGAGTTTGGGTGCACGGACCCACAGAGTTATGGCCTCGAGTGGCTAATATGTGTTATATATGGTATTTTGGGGAAACTCACTAAGCTTCGTGCTTACAGTGTTATGTGTTATGTGTTTCAGATACTAGTGAGGATCGCGGGAAGGCGCCGGCCTGATCAGCACACACACGGGATTTTTATGTTACGAGATCTTGGGATTGATATATGTTAGGAATTGAGCTTTAAACAATGATGTTTTTATGAGTAATGAATGAATTATGTTTTTATAAAATGCGAAAAATTGTTTTGAAATTTACGGTGTTACAAGTTGGTATCAGAGCCTTGGTTTGAGGGATTCGAGTACACCTTCGGGCGTATTTGAACTCAAACTGAGGATTTGAGAAATATTTTCAAAAGAGAACCAAGTTTTCTAAAAAGAGTAAAAGATTTTTGGATAACGCAGAGCAGAGTCGTGTGTACGATCAGTCAGCGCCCAAACAATGATTTCCCAAAATACCCTTATGTTATATGCTTATGAGATTGATGTGATGTATTCTCGTGCTAGAGTGGGCTAGGTATTCCTATTAGGACTTGAGTGGCCTGATTTGTGATGCGTTAGCCTAGGGGGAGGTGAGCTGCTATGAGATGCTTGAGAGTGAGTAGGTAGCAGTGACGAGCTTATTAGAGATCTATTAGAGAGTGGATCATGCATAATAGAGTACTTGGGACTTAGGATCCTAGGAGGAGGACTTGGGGTGTATACTGACACGGTGTGGATGGTAGTATTGGGCCCGTACTACTGAAAACACCGGGATGGTGTACAGTTCAAGTAAGAATCTTCGGAATGCCAGGGATCAAGGAGGGATGAGTTGTCGAGTACGAGTATGCTCGAGTGAGTTTCTAATATATTGTATGTTGTATTTCAGAGGTAGATCATGGTGAGGACACGTCATGCGCCAAAGAGCAGCGAGACTAGTGATGAGGAGATCCGCCGGATCATCCATGAGGAGGTGGCTGCGGCCATCAGGGTAGAGATACCAGAGATGTTCGGGTCTATCAAGACCATGCTGATTGAGACTTTTGACGAGCTTTACGCCGCTCTTTCTGAGGCTGCTGTTGCAGCGGCCACCGCAACCGTTGTCGCCGCTAGGCCGCAAGGGGGTGACTCGTTGTTGTTCAGGGAGTTCCGCAACACGAAGCCACCAGAGTTTGATGAGATGCAGGATCCGATTGTAGCGATGAGATGGGTATCTGACATTGAGGGGTGTTTCTATACATGCTCATGCCCGGAGCACTTGAGGGTTCGGTTTGCACTAAACCAGCTTCGCCTGGGGGCAAAGGACTGGTGGAAGTTCACGACAGCACACTATTCTCCAGCAGAGCTTGTTGCGGTGACCTGGGAGAGGTTCACCGCCATGTTTCATGATGAGTACGTTCCCCCGGTGGAACGGGATCGGTTGGCACAAGAGTTTTTAACCCTCAAGCAGGGTACGGAGTCTGTTACGGTTATTACCAGGATGTTTCATGAGAGGGCGATGTTCTGCCCTGAGCACTGTTGGGTTTTGAGCAATCTAACACTCCTAAGTGTACATGCAACCCTAAATACCTAGGATCTATGTTTTCTCTATTATACATGCAAATATCAACTTTCTAAGGTATTGTTCTATTCTAGCATACAAAAATTTGAATAACACAAGTTAGAATAACATACCTTTTGTTGGTGCTTGTCTTCATGAAGCTTGAGTGCCTAGTGCCCCAAGTGTGACACCTCAAATGGTTCACACAACACCAAATACATTTGGAATAACTTGAGAGAAACTTGAACACTCCATGAAATCGTTTAGCCCTCACACTCACACATAGTGCATGATTTCTTGAGCCATGGGATTCTTTTATATGGTGGCTATTAGGGTTACACCATGTAACTCATGACTTTACCCATTCCTTATGCTCCATGGATTTTAACCTCCATGGGTCACCCCATGGACTTAGTCCAACATAAGGAATCTTGGATCACAAGCCCACATATATAAGAATGAATGATTTACACAATCAACCCATATATTTAATTAGTCTCGTTTTGATCACTTAATTAATTCCAAATTAATTATTGATCAATACTAATTAAATAACCTTATTAATATATTAGAACTTATAATATATTAATAAACCTTAAGTGTTATTTCTCTCATTTTAGTCTATCAAGTGCATGATGCCATGCAACCCAAATGGACCATGCCAGGTCGGGTCAAGTCTTACCAATTATAGTTATAGAATTAGACATTAATCCAACAGTCTCCCACTTGGATAAGTCTAAAACTATTATTGCAAGTATGACTTCAGAACCCGACTAGCAATCGTAGCTCTCAAAAGCTTCTGTCGAACTCTGACCTTGTAGATGAACTCTGACCTTTGTCAATGACTTGTCCATTAGATAAGTGATCATATATTCCTCCATTCTAGATATCATATGGACTGAGACATGGATTATAATCATTCTCTCTGTCCATTTGTTGTTTCCCGATTTCTGATTTATGATGACTGACTAATTGAACAAATCAAATCAGTCCTGGCCCGGCCGAGCACTTCCATTTGTCATCATCAAATCATTGAGGGGCCCACAGATATCGCTTTTATCCCGAAGGTAAAAGGAATGGATAAACTTCGACTCATATGCTTGTACTAACTATTTGTTGAATCATACACAAAGGCACGTTTTATAACATCGAGTTACCAATGCGTTTACGTGCAATCAATGTATAACCAACTCATAGTCAACAACTCATATCTCTAGTTTTGAAGAATATAAGATATTATCGTCACATGATTCACTCGTGATAAAATCCATGAAGTGAATCCAAATGAGCGTGGGTTGAATCCAATACTCAGCCCTTATGAGTACTCATGAATGTTGTAGCAACTATTACATTGTCTAAAGCACTTTAGACAAATCATACAAGCCAAATTCATGACAGTCTTGATTCATATCTACTTCCAACATATGACCGACTGTGGATGGTTTGAATAACTTGGTCATTCAGGAGAGTGATCTAGTTATTCTGGAAGTCAAAATATGCAAAGTGAAACACAAAATAATTCTAGTCCTATATGGCCTCAACACTTTGAGCGTAAATAAAACACCTTTTATCTAAGCACCATATTGATCACTCTTTATTCATGTTTCGATTAATCAACTTAATACTTGAATTGAAACAATAGTGATGCGATGCTCCAAGCATGCATACTATGTTTCTCTAAACAATAGTTATGCCATACTCCAAGTATGCACACTATGTTTACATATGGCCATCTCTTTGTGAAATGTATATCAATTGAACATGACCTCAATGATTTTCATTTCACAATCCCAATCCTTATTGTAAATTTAAGAATACCAAGTTCTTGTCATTTATCGTAATCTATGCAATGATCCTCTTGTAATGATATTCACACAAGTCACAAAGACTTGGCAACAAATATTACAAAGTATTCCAATGGAAAGCAATTCCATGGAGATGAAGTCTCAAATTCAAAGTACATTCCTTTGAACATCCTTCTTTGCATTAAGTTCTTTAATCTTACATAGATTCAAAGAATAACTTCCACCTATGGAAACAATTCCATATTCCCATGTTGACCATCACTTTTGAACAAGAGTTGCCTCTTTCCAAAATATGTCAATACGATCCTTACTCTATACTTCCAATTGTCCATGAGTAACCAAACTTTGGAAAACCCCAAATTGTTCTCGACAATTGCTTAATCATCTTAGTCATATCCAGTTCTTATCCCTTTCCCCTTCTTAACGCCCTAAGCATCAGGAAAATTTAGAATGGATGAATATACACATGCAATCGATCCTATATCCGAAGCATATGGGATACGATTCATGCTATAAAATTTTTATTTTCGATGTTCTCATAATTCGAACTATGAAGAGGGATGTCGTAATCATAATCGAATCTTGAGAAAGCAACATATATAGAAATTCCTTATGTGGAACCATTCCAACATAACATTCATATATATTCTTGACTAAAGTTGATTAAAATCTCAATCTAAGCTTGTAGAATTGAAATGAAGTATAAATTTCTCTCCCTTAATTATAGTAAAACAACTTTTTCAAAGCGAGTTGAAACTTTTTGTCTTCTATAATTAACATTGCTAACTTGCAACATAATCATCATGCTCCCACTAGCATAATGATTATTATCTAACTAGCATAACACTTTATGCTCCCACTAGCTTTGACATGTGCCTAGAAATCAGTCAAATTTCTGATACTAGATTGCCTTGATAAGACTTTATCAAATCATACACCTGGAGTCTAACCCTTTCCTTGGATAGCTCACATGTCTTGCCATTCTCATTAGTTAGTGTGCCGGTTAACCACACACGCTCCACTAACGACATGAGAATGCGAACTTCACACTTGCTATCCACTTAAATCTACTTAGTGAAAGAGTTTCCTCACCATTATTTTCATGAATCAGAGAGAAACCTTATGACACTTAGATTTTGATGGTGTATGTGTTCCTATCCATGTGAATTTGACATAACCATAATCACACGACAAGGTTAATGACAAATCCAAATTCATATGGACTGAACTTGTGCAGTCTTAATTTCTTGCCACCTGGCAGCACAAGGGCCTACCATTGCTTCCAAGTTGTTATGCAACCAGTTGAGAACTCTCAGAACTCCAATGCAAAACCAACTTTAACTGGAATGGGCACAGAATATGTCAACATGATAGGTTACAAACCTCAAGTCGTGGTCTAGTGATTAACAAAATTCTTGATTAGTTCTCGAATCTATCTTAAGATCCTTTTAAGACTCCCACTGACCACTTGACATATAAGATTCTCTTTGTCAAGAACCATTCCTTGACAAAAACAAATATTCAAGAGTTAGTGCAGATTCTTATCAAGTTAATAACTTCTCACAATTGGTCTTAGTTGGTCTTTGTTTTATCCAAAACATCACAACTTACCAATTTCAAATGTACAAGAGTAAGAACACATTTTACTCTACATTTAACAAGTGTTTTAAACCTTTCTTAAGATTATGTCACTCAAGGCTTAATCTTGGAGTATGACTCTAAGATTTAATTTTTGGAACGAAGTATAATTTATCTTTTGATCTAACCATTTCAACAATTCACGATTCCTCTCCTTAGCCAAACAAAATGAACTAAGGTGTCCTTAGAGGATCAATTGTGACATGGTTTCATAATCACTAAGATAATCATAAAACAAGATACTCAAGTACTCTCCCATCTCTTCAGATTAGAGAAACTTTTATCTTTCTGCCTTATTTGATTCTTCTTACTCATTATGTTTATCATTGAAACTTCTCCAATGATCCAGAACTATACTTAAACTTGTAAGTATAACCATATTTACTAAACTTTAGTAAATCATAATGAATAATCTTATCAACTTTGTGGTGGACTTGATCAGCGCACACCCAAGTGTATCCGATCCCTTTGTCCTTCACTTGATTCACATGTACATGTGAACAAGGAATTATACTTAATTTCCTAAATATATAAAAAAAAATTCTCATGATCATACAATACAAGTTGCATGATTCCAAGTTTCTATCCAACTGAAACTTAGGTGATGAGAATCTTTCCTTATTTGGTAAATTATGACACTTCCACTAATGAAAGAATCAAATCCATTTACCCATATTGCTTATCAATGGAAACATATAATCAACAATTTTTCACAAATGCCATTGTAAGGATACTTAAAACAAATAAAATCAAAACCATTTTTCTTTTATTTTAAAACTTTGCGGAAAAATGTATACTTACAATCCATATGGAAAACTTGTTGTTATCTATTCCTAAGCAATATATCATAACTCTTAAGTAACAACTCAAAATTCTGATCACCGAACAATGCGATCGAAATCCATCTTCGCGATCAGAATCAACATATACTTCCTTTAAGTTTCTTCACCTTTTCTTTGATTCTTAAAACATCAACATGTGACCTCTTCACATTATGTAATAAGAATCTCAGAATAGAAACTTAATAGAGTTAGATAATGGACTTTACCTGAAGTAGAGTCAAACCTATTGACTTTACCATCCTTAAGGTTTTTAAGGTAAATTTGGCAGCTTCGCAACCAATGTCTTTCCTTTGGCAACAAAATCATATGGACTTTTTGGAAACGGTACATGTGACAATCACAGACTTAACCTTTCTGTTTACCATTTGGTCAACCGAGTTGAATATGGCCGATCCCTTTCCATTGGGAAGAGAAGGTTTTTCCTGGACCTCCAATGTCACCATTTTCAATGTCAAAATAGGTTTGGAAAGTAGATCTTCCAATCCAATTTGCTTTACTAATGCTCCAAATCACTGTTGATTTAGCATCATCAAGCAAATGGGTAAGATCATTAAGGGTCTTGTCGCGACCTGTCATCAGGGAGTGACTGAAGAACCAAGTCAGCAGCCAGCTACCTCGAGACTTCGACACCCGACTCTCCCGACTTGTCAATATGTGGCTTAATCCCCAAGATCTAAGCACATATAGAGTTTGATTGCCAATAGGGATTGAGTAACTTAGAACTTATCAAGTCTTAAAACTTGTGGGATAGGGAGATTTATTGGAGGAGGTGGATGAAGTGAGGTATGATTTCTAATCCCACAAATGCCCAACAAAGGGATTGATCTTTCACCTTGATTGCCATTTGGGATATCATCTTCATTAGGAAGCTAGTTCCTAAAGATTTGGGAAGACCATAGCTGTCTAAACTAGACATCTATGATGGGAGAAATTCAAGTTAGTTGATTTAAAGTCCTTAATATAACACCCAATATGAAATATTAAGGCTAGGACCCAACAACCTATTTATAACTGGAAGAGGGATGCCGTAATCCAAATTATAAAATAGTTGAAGGTAGGTAAATGACGATTTACCAATTTCCACCATGAAAATGAAATATTTTATTATTAGGTTTTATTGGTTTTAAAACTCCTAGATCTTTTGAGATACATTGAACTTTTCAATGGCATGTTTGAATCTCGATTGTGCCCTCTCAAATTTGTGACTGGGATGCCGAGGATCACAAACAAGGTGTGAATAACCATACAAATTGAATTGGTACCCTTAACAATATTACCTAATCGATGTGCCGGTTAACCACACACGCTCCACCGATCTATAATAAAGTCAAGTTACCCTTTGCCACTCTTACTAGTCCATGTTAGTGTGCCGGTTAACCACATACGCTCCACTAACGACTTGGTAAGGTACAAAGTATAATTTTATGGGCTAGCACCTTTTCACATTTTCCTAAGTAACTAAGATTGGGAATTTATAAGTGTTTAGTTACTTAGTATTTTTCATTATAATTTTAATGAACGGAGAATTATAGTCCATTCCTACCCGTTCGGCTAACGACCCTCCACCAGTCAAGGAAGCGGTAGGTGAGAGTGGACACCCATTAAACTGCCATTTTATAGGCAGTAACCTTATACCCCCCTTATAGACCGGCTTCGTGAATGAGGCCTACTAACGGTAAGATTGACTTCCTCTTATACATATCTATATAATTATAATTATAATAATAGTATAAGGGTTGAATTTTAAACCTTTTAAAATTTCAATGTTCAATTTGGAATTAAAGTATACATGAGGAGTAACTTTTCAAATTCCAAAACTTGAGGGCAAGTTTTGAAACTATTTCAAGACACTTTAAATCATAACTTATGAGTTTAATGGTTCATTAAAATGAAGACTCTTCATTTTAATGTAACCCCTTATTCTTTAAAAACACTTTAAAGAAGTGTCTCTTCAACATCCATAACTTGAGGACAAGTTATGGAGTCATTAAACTATTTAATGGAAAAAAAACTCTTACATTTTATGTAAACTACAAAAATTTTATTAGTTTTTAAGATTCATCAATATGACTTTTCACATAACTTGAAGACAAGTTACAAAAACATATTTTATGAACTTCTTTTAGACTAATATGGATTGAAAACAACTAAAACATAATTTTTTTATTATCAATCTAAACTAACTCATAAATCAAGGAAACATAAAATTCTTGAAAATTCATAACTTGAGGACAAGTTATGAACTCCCTACAATTTTCAACAAGATCATGAATTATATCACCAAACAATATGCACACAATTCCTATGATCTAGCAAAATTCATAAGCATGATCATTCATAATTAACAATTTTCAAGACTAACATGAACACATATAAACTTGAAACTTTTATTATAGCATTGAAATTGGTTTAACATAATCATTACCACATTCAAAACAAGTTTTATAAGCCCAAAACAGTCAAAGGTAATGATTCTAGACCAATTCCAGCACCAAAACTCGAAAATATGCTGTCTGGGGGTCCAATTCGTCGAGTGCATGAACAAACTCAGCGAGTTGGATGCATTTTGCCTTGGACTCGTCGAGTCCCTTCATGGACTCGGCGAGTCTGCTCGGCAGACAGCACCAAAAGTCGATTTTTAAGCAGTTTAAGCAAGTACAACAAGAAAACAAGCCTAGGCTCTGATACCACTGTTGGGTTTTGAGCAATCTAACACTCCTAAGTGAACATGAAACCCTAAATACCTTGGATCTATGTTTTCTCTATTATACATGCAAATATCAAGTTTCCAAGGTATTGCTCTATTCTAGCATACAAAAATTTGAATAACACAAGTTAGAATAACATACCTTTTGTTGGTGCTTGTCTTCATGAAACTTGAGTGCCTATGTGACATCCCCAAAATCACGGCCAGAAAAGACCGATTTTGTTTATGCTTTATGAAAATTAGAGTACTTCGTTTTATAAAAAGGTTGCGGAATGTGTTCCCAGAAAAACATGGTAAATACGTTATTAAAACATTTTCGAGGAAACGTATTTATTTCATTTTAAAACGTTTGGGATGTCATCGTTAATACCGAAACATAAGCATAAACAGAACTTACAATGATTTACACTAGTGATCTACATCTCTTTAAATCTCTCAGTGTAATGTCACTTCACTTCGTCACCTGTGATATACATAAACTGAGTGGGTCAGGTTGGGAAACCTGGTGAGTACATAGGGTTTTCAACCCACAATAATATAATTGTTATGTTTAATCATCAAACAATTAACCCCATTAACCATCCCCATTATCTTCTTTACTCTTAAGGATTTAACCTAAGAGTCGTCTATCCTGCATTCGTTTATTCCGAAGTCCCTTACTTCCAGGGTTATAGGACTGGCACTAAATCCATAGCTGCCAATGTTCGTTCATAAAGCACTAATTCCATAGCTGCTATAGTCTATTCATCGGGTACTAAATCCATAGCTACCAGTCTTTATCTAATAGGTACTAAGTCCATAGCTACCAATGTTCAACAGGTACTAAATCCTTAGCTACCAGCGTCTAACTAATAGGTACTAAGTCCATAACTACCAATTCCCAACAGGCACTAAATCCATAGCTACCAACGTCTAAAAGGTACTAAGTCCATAGCTACCGGTGTTCGTCTCATAGGCACTAAGTCTATAGCTGCCAATATATACTCACGTCATCTTCTATCTCTCATCATTCATCTACCCATCTCATACCCAACATATTCGTATATATAAAATACGTATACAGTTTAAATCCTTTAAAACATGTATAAAACGTTCATCCAACATAGACAGCAAGTATTCAGATAATATGCACACATAGCACGTAAAATACTTCATATCTATGTGTAAGATGAAAGGGACCATGCACTCACTTGAAAGGTGGTGAGTCGGCACTCGGACAGCACTTCGTTACTCTTAAAACAATTATCCCTTGACGAAACCTAGTATCATTACCACTAGAGTTTAGTCTAACGCTTGACGAGACTAATTTAATAGTCTAGCTATTATTACTATTATATAAGCGTTAAATAACACTCAATATAACTCATAATAATAGCCTAAATAATTATTTTAAGGTCCTAACAATGTTACTATAATTAAATAAAATCTATATTAAATATACTATAGGCGTAGCTCACTTACAGCGGGTTTTTATTAAAAACCGGGCTTCGCTGGAGCAGCGTTTCCGAGCCGAAAGCTTTTCTTCTCGGAGCCGTCGGGCGCTCCGGGGCTCTCTTCTCGTGCTAGGGAGGTTCCGTAGACTTGGGAGGGGTTTAGGGAGGCTAGAGAGAAGTTAGAGAGAGAAAGAAAGGCTTATGGTGTGAAGAAAATATGAGGAGTTCACCCTTGTATTTATAGGAAGTGTATAGTAAAGTAGTCTCCAAGCTTCGTCCGTAACTTTTGCATACGAGCTCCGTTTTTGTCTGTCTTTTTACTGTTGAGTTCCTATTAATGAGATCTTCAACTTTCATTTAGACCTCGTTGGCTAATTCTCATTCTATCTCGGATTTACAAAACTGTATCAAATTCGCCGCGCTCGAAAAGTAGGGACTAAGCTTCGTCCATAACTTTTGCATACGAGCTCCATTTTTGTCTGTCTTTTTACCGTTGAGTTCCTATTAATGAGATCTTCAACTCTCATTTAGACCTCGTTGGCTAATTCTCGTTCTATCTCGGATTTACAAAACTGTATCAAATTCGCCGCGCTCGAAAAGTAGGGACTAAGCTTCGTCCATAACTTTTGCATACGAGCTCTATTATCGACGTTCTTTATATCCACGCGTTGGTATTTATGAGTACTACAACTTTCATTTAGATCCCGTCGGCTAAAAATCGACCGATCTAAAATTCAGATTTCGGGCTGTGCACTGCTATGCTAAATCTTAGAAAAATCATAACTTCCTCATACGAAGTCAGATTTGGGCGTTCTTTTTATCGATGTTCTTAGTTTAACATATTCTACGACTTTCGTTTAGATCTCTAAGGCTAAATCTCGCTCTATCGTAAATTCACTATTTACACTTCCCGGTATCGTGCCAGTTCCGTCGCGAAACTTCAACGGGTCATAACTTCTTCGTTATAACTCGGTTTTCGGCGTTCTTTATATGTACGAAAACCTTGTAAAATACTCTACAACTTGGTTAAGATTATTTATTCTAAATAATCTTTTGTCGAAAAGTCGTTTTCGACCCCTATTGCCTCTAATTTGACTAGCCCAGATTTGCGGGCGTTACAATTATCTCCCCCTTAGGATGATTACGTCCCGGAATCATCAACGAAACATGATCGTATAATGACTCCATACGTCATCTCTTCATCCTAGGTAATATTTATAACTTCTACATTCCTTCAATTCTATCTCTTAAACTCATTGATTGTAAGAGTACTCGATCGTGCACCTGCTCTCTACCTCAGGTTAGACTCCAAATTATGACCTTCAAGTCACAATCTCGATCCTTGCTGGATATGGACTTAAGATAAGTTCTTTTATTACTACTATAGATCGATGTGTCATATTCTAATGACCTATCATCGTATGTTGCAACACTTAGACTTAGGTCTCTTAGAGTTAAATTCTAAAACAGACTATGCCTTCCTTCATGTTCTAATGTGATATAATCACACTTTAACATTAGGCATTTCTAGCCACCAACTTCTTTAACAACGAGTGCGATACTTCTATTGATCGCTTTGATTTCAACCGTTTGGTTTAAGTCAGACGCTACATCAAACTTGGTTCTCAACATACTCATCGTAGTCGGACTCGATTCGATATGACCACTAGGGTCGTAATATAAACAATCTTCTTAGTCATTACCGAAACGATGGTAACAACACACTTGAATAAAACGAAATCAATTACTAGCTTCTTGGTAACCTTGTGACTTTCCCTGATCCAAGTGTGAGTCCTGTGCTTCCGGTAGTATAGGCCTCTACTACCATTCACACCTACTCATACTCGTCCCAAGTATTGTCTCGCAGTTTCCCAAGTCACCATGCAGCAAATCACACAATCATTCGACACATCAGATAACAAAACGAAGGTTTTATATTAATTCTTGAAACGATTACATAGGTGTTCAAGTTCACCCTAGACTATGCCTCTACTAGGCTACATCATAAAATACTATGGCTACTACATAACTTGCTCTTCTGATATGAAGTCCTCATCCGTGATTCCTCGCACGGTTTTCTGCTTCGTCGAGGATCATGTGAAATTCCCTTGGCCTTGGTGGCGTTTCTGGTCTTACTGCTTTATTTTTCTTTGGGCAGTCTCTGGACATATGCCCCTTGCCTCCACATCCGTAGCATACTTTATCATCATGTGTGCAGTCTTTGGAATAGTGGCCAGTCCTCCCACACTTGTAACAAGTCACTTCTTCATTGCACTTCCCACCATGCTTCTTCTTGCATCTATCACACCATCTTGCTTCACCTCCATCTGCTCCTCCAAGTTTTGAGAATTTTCTTTCCTTGTTCGACCTCGAAGATCCCTCAAACTTTCGCTTCTCTCCTGCCTTATCTTTTTCTAGACCCTTTTCTCTTACCTGGGCCTCTACGTTCTTAGCTGCCCTAACAGCTGCTTTCAAGGTAGTTGCCATTTTGACCATTGGGCCAAAGTCAGTGGGCAGTCCGTTAGCAAACCTATCAATCTTGGAGAGTTCAGTAGGCACCAAGTAGGGGAATAGCTTCATCCTCTCGGTGAATGCGGTGACATACTCATCAACACTCATCTTCCCTTTCTTCAGGTTCTGAAACTCGTTGTTTAGGTCTATCAGATCTACCTCTGAGCAGTACTGCATTTTCAACTGTTCCAAAAACTCTTCCCACGACATCCTTAAGGCTTCTCCTCGTGGCATCGTATCTGCCAATAGCTTCCACCAGCTCAAGACTCCAGTTTTCAGTTGTCTTACAGCGAAGACAGTCTTCTATTTCTCGTTACAGCTGCAGCTCTCAAACACCATCTCCATCTCAGAGATCCAATCCATAATCTCAACCGGCTTCGGGCTTCCTGAGAGACTTGGGGGTTTCGCACCCAAGAAATTCTTGTACATCCGCCCATCCTTGTTGTTTCTCCCTTCTGGGCCATCCCTTTGCTCACCTTGAGTCCCAACTTGACTCACTTGGCGGCTGTAGTTCCCTTCCTCAGATTGCTCGGGAATCAGTTCGGGTTGCTCAATGGGCATAGTAGGTCCGTCCCTATTCAACATCCGTCTCATTTCTTCCCTTTGTTCAGCCAACATAGCCCGAATCATGGCTTGAACTCCAGCCATGGTGACTGGCTCAGGCACAACTTCTTCTACAACAGGTATTTGCTGAACCACTGGGGGTTGGTTCCTGTTCCCATTTGCGTTTACGTTTCCGCTACGGGTCCTTACCATCTCGATCTATACACCGAATAAGGTGAATTTAGACCTTTACTTGACTTTTAAATCATCCTTATCACTCCGAAACGTTTACATGCTAGTTCTAATACCGTAGTCGTACGTTTAGAATCCTAAACACATAAGGTTTCCAGATCCGGTCGGCAACAGACCATAGATCCGAACAATTAACAACATATCATGCACAAAGCATTTAGCACATAAAAGCATTTTAGGCACAATTAAACAATCATCGCTTACCATTCTAAGTTTAAGTCTAGAAATAAATCCATATTCCTAGTTCGCTTAAACTAATGCTCTGATACCAACTGTGACATCCCCAAAATCACGGCCAGAAAAGACCGATTTTGTTTATGCTTTATGAAAATTAGAGTACTTCGTTTTATAAAAAGGTTGCGGAATGTGTTCCCAGAAAAACATGGTAAATACGTTATTAAAACATTTTCGAGGAAACGTATTTATTTCATTTTAAAACGTTTGGGATGTCATCGTTAATACCGAAACATAAGCATAAACAGAACTTACAATGATTTACACTAGTGATCTACATCTCTTTAAATCTCTCAGTGTAATGTCACTTCACTTCGTCACCTGTGATATACATAAACTGAGTGGGTCAGGTTGGGAAACCTGGTGAGTACATAGGGTTTTCAACCCACAATAATATAATTGTTATGTTTAATCATCAAACAATTAACCCCATTACCCATCCCCGTTATCTTCTTTACTCTTAAGGATTTAACCTAAGAGTCGTCTATCCTGCATTCGTTTATTCCGAAGTCCCTTACTTCCAGGGTTATAGGACTGGCACTAAATCCATAGCTGCCAATGTTCGTTCATAAAGCACTAATTCCATAGCTGCTATAGTCTATTCATCGGGTACTAAATCCATAGCTACCAGTCTTTATCTAATAGGTACTAAGTCCATAGCTACCAATGTTCAACAGGTACTAAATCCTTAGCTACCAGCGTCTAACTAATAAGTACTAAGTCCATAGCTACCAATTCCCAACAGGCACTAAATCCATAGCTACCAACGTCTAAAAGGTACTAAGTCCATAGCTACCGGTGTTCGTCTCATAGGCACTAAGTCTATAGCTGCCAACATATACTCACGTCATCTTCTATCTCTCATCATTCATCTACCCATCTCATACCCAACATATTCGTATATATAAAATACGTATACAGTTTAAATCCTTTAAAACATGTATAAAACGTTCATCCAACATAGACAGCAAGTATTCAGATAATATGCACACATAGCACGTAAAATACTTCATATCTATGTGTAAGATGAAAGGGACCATGCACTCACTTGAAAGGTGGTGAGTCGGCACTCGGACAGCACTTCGTTACTCTTAAAACAATTATCCCTTGACGAAACCTAGTATCATTACCACTAGAGTTTAGTCTAACGCTTGACGAGACTAATTTAATAGTCTAGCTATTATTACTATTATATAAGCGTTAAATAACACTCAATATAACTCATAATAATAGCCTAAATAATTATTTTAAGGTCCTAACAATGTTACTATAATTAAATAAAATCTATATTAAATATACTATAGGCGTAGCTCACTTACAGCGGGTTTTTATTAAAAACCGGGCTTCGCTGGAGCAGCGTTTTCGAGCCGAAAGCTTTTCTTCTCGGAGCCGTCGGGCGCTCCGGGGCTCTCTTCTCGTGCTAGGGAGGTTCCGTAGACTTGGGAGGGGTTTAGGGAGGCTAGAGAGAAGTTAGAGAGAGAAAGAAAGGCTTATGGTGTGAAGAAAATATGAGGAGTTCACCCTTGTATTTATAGGAAGTGTATAGTAAAGTAGTCTCCAAGCTTCGTCCGTAACTTTTGCATACGAGCTCCGTTTTTGTCTGTCTTTTTACTGTTGAGTTCCTATTAATGAGATCTTCAACTTTCATTTAGACCTCGTTGGCTAATTCTCATTCTATCTCGGATTTACAAAACTGTATCAAATTCGCCGCGCTCGAAAAGTAGGGACTAAGCTTCGTCCATAACTTTTGCATACGAGCTCCATTTTTGTCTGTCTTTTTACCGTTGAGTTCCTATTAATGAGATCTTCAACTCTCATTTAGACCTCGTTGGCTAATTCTCGTTCTATCTCGGATTTACAAAACTGTATCAAATTCGCCGCGCTCGAAAAGTAGGGACTAAGCTTCGTCCATAACTTTTGCATACGAGCTCTATTATCGACGTTCTTTATATCCACGCGTTGGTATTTATGAGTACTACAACTTTCATTTAGATCCCGTCGGCTAAAAATCGACCGATCTAAAATTCAGATTTCGGGCTGTGCACTGCTATGCTAAATCTTAGAAAAATCATAACTTCCTCATACGAAGTCAGATTTGGGCGTTCTTTTTATCGATGTTCTTAGTTTAACATATTCTACGACTTTCGTTTAGATCGCTAAGGCTAAATCTCGCTCTATCGTAAATTCACTATTTACGCTTCCCGGTATCGTGCCAGTTCCGTCGCGAAACTTCAACGGGTCATAACTTCTTCGTTATAACTCGGTTTTTGGCGTTCTTTATATGTACGAAAACCTTGTAAAATACTCTACAACTTGGTTAAGATTATTTATTCTAAAAAATCTTTTGTCGAAAAGTCGTTTTCGACCCCTATTGCCTCTAATTTGACTAGCCCAGATTTGCGGGCGTTACAGCCTAGTGCCCCAAGTGTGACACCTCAAATGGTTCACACAACACCAAATACATTTGGAATAACTTGAGAGAAACTTGAACACTCCATGAAATCGTTTAGCCCTCACACTCACACATAGTGCACGATTTCTTGAGCCATGGGATTCTTTTATATGGTGGCTATTAGGGTTACACCATGTAACTCATGACTTTACCCATTCCTTATGCTCCATGGATTTTAACCTCCATGGAGCATCCATGGGTCACCCCATGGACTTAGTCCAACATAAGGAATCTTGGATCACAAGCCCACATATATAAGAATGAATGATTTACACAATCAACCCATATATTTAATTAGTCTCCTTTTGATCACTTAATTAATTCCAAATTAATCCTTGATCAATACTAATTAAATAACCTTAATAATATATTAGAACTTATAATATATTAATAAACCTTAAGTGTTATTTCTCTCATTTTAGTCTATCCAAGTGCATGATGCCATGCAACCCAAATGGACCATGCCGGGTCGGGTCAAGTCTTACCAATTATAGTTATGGACTTAGTCATTAATCCAACAAGCACGTGTCTTCTGAGCAGGCACGTATGAGCCGTTATTTGAGTATTTTGAGGAGAGATATTCGGGAGTTCGTGGAGAACTCCTCGTACCGGACATTTCCCGAGCTTCAGGAAAATGCCCGGAAAAGGGAGATCGAGCTAGAGACTCAGGCTAGGGAGGAGGTAGAGTCTCAGGGGAGGGATCTGCGACCGGAACAGTCCAATTCAGCAGCCAAGTGGGCCAAGCCTGCTGATCCCAGAGCAGGGAGCCAGAAGGGCCGCACTTGTGGAAAGTGTGGCAAGGGTCATGATGGAGTTTGTAGAGCTGGATCTTGCTACAAGTGTGGCAAGGAGGGGCATATGGCCAAGGACTGCTCCAAGGGGTTTGCAGTGTGTTTCCACTGCAACCAGACCGGACACCGGAAGGCCGAGTGTCCGCAGCTGCGAGGGTCAGCACAGGGAGCTTCTTAGGGGTCTGCCCCTGCTGCTATTAGAGCTTATGATAGTCGGCCAGTGAAGACCGAGACGCCGAAGGCTCGTGGGAGAGCCTTCCAGTTGACTGCGGAAGAGGTCCGCGCAGCGCCCGATGTCGTGGCTGGTATGTATTCTTTCATGTATTTATTTTAATGTTTGAGATTTTGTGCTTATATTATGATATGCGTAGGTACTTTTCTTGTGAGTTCTGTGCCTGCTTTGGTGTTATTTGACTCGGGTGCGAGTTGATCTTTTGTATCGTTGGATTTTAGTCAGCACATCAGTATTAGTCGAGAGGCGTTGAGTCGACCTCTGAGAGTCTCCATCGCCGACGAGAGAGCAGTGTATGCCACAGAGGTGATTCGAGGATGTGTACTCGAGATCTTCGGTGTAGAGTTTCCTATTGATTTGGTCCCGACTGGGATGGGGGACGTCTGTGTCATCGTAGGCATGGATTGGTTGAGCAGATTTGGAGCCGCTATCGATTGCGAGCGGCAGCTGGTGACTATACGAGACCTAAGTGGGGGAGTTCTTACTGTGTACGGCGAGGATACCCGTCCCGATTCAGCGTTTTGTTCGGCTGCTAGATCAAGACAGAGTCTACAGCAGGGTTGTAGTGGTTTTGTAGCGTATGTGATGGATACGAGAGTTGGTGTAGAGAGACCGAGTACGGTTGAGGGGCAACACCTATTGCCAAGGCGCCCTATCGCCTTACACCTCCAGAGATGCAGGAGTTATCCTCGCAGCTTCAGGAGCTGCTGGGGAAGGGGTTTATTCGGCCGAGCAGCTCACCGTGGGGAGCACTGATCCTTTTTGTGAAGAAAAAAGATGGTTCGCATCGAATGTGCATAGATTATCGAGAGCTGAACAAGTTAACGGTCAAGAACCGTTACCCTTTGCCGAGGATCGATGATTTGTTCGATCAGCTGCATGGAGCATCTTGGTTTTCCAAGATTGATCTGAGATCTGGATATCATCAGATGAGGGTGCGCGAGGAGGATATCCAGAAGACCGTGTTCAGGACTCGTTATGGGCATTATGAGTTCGTGGTGATGCCATTCGGGCTCACCAATGCGCCTGCAGCGTTCATGGATCTCATGAACAGGGTATGCAGACCGATGCTGGATCGATCAGTGATTGTGTTCATTGACGACATTTTGGTATATTCGAGATCTAGGGAGCAGCATGAGGAGCATTTGCAAGAAATCCTCAGTGTGCTGAGATCGGAGAGGCTTTATGCCAAATTCTCCTGTAACAACCGAAAAATTCCTACCAATTTAAATTTTTCAAAAACAACCCGATTTCATTAAATTATTACAAAAAGGTTTTCAATACAATTAAATTAAAGTGTTCCCAAAGTCACATCACAACATAAACATGAGGACACTGGCCCACTACGTTGGGCGTACTCATAGGTTACGTGGGGTGTAACCTCACAACTCAACAACATCACATAACGTCTTAATGGTTTAAGCTCTTAAGCCCAAACTTTGGATCCTTAGGCCAAATATGCCTAAGATTCATAAAGTCTCAAACTTTATCACTTGGGACGTCTATAAAGCTCTTAATCCATTAAGACCCACATATCTCACACATGGAGCAACCACAACCCTTGGGACCTCATTTTTCTCACTCAAGACCTCTCCAAAGGTCTGAAAGGACAGATAATCTCGACCAACTTAAAACATGCATCAAGATGAGGACTTTTGGAACAAGAATGGAGTCAAAGCTTCACAACACATAGATCTACACAATATGAATGTCAAGCAAGAAGCTTTATACCTTAAATAGGCTCCAAAGGATGATGTCTTCCCAGATCTATAAGCTCCAGCCGTTCCTCTCCCTCTTTGACAACTTCTCCTTTCTTCCTTTATGCTCTCCTTTGCTAATCCAAGCTTTCCAAGACCAAACACACCCAATCAAGGAGGTGGCACGGCTATCTTAGGGTTTCTGAGGTTAAGGGAGAGCTTATGGAGGCTAGGGTATGAACCAACATGTTCCTTATATAGTGGCTGACCCTAATTTTAGGGTTTTAGAACTCTAAGAGTACGCTGGGCGTACTCAGCCTTGCACCCGCGTCCATATACGCCTTTACGCTGGGCATAATCCTAGCTTACGCTGGGCGTACTCGGCTAGTCCCCAAATTTCATACTTGTCCCTCATTTTCCACTTTTCCCAAAAGATGACCAAAATACCATTTCTCTTAAATCACAGGGACTCACAGTTAGGTACTCTTAGGAACGGGGCGTTACAATTCTCCCCCACTTAAATTACGCTTCGCCCTCGAAGCTTGCGGCAACTTGACTCCAGAACTTCTCCCACAACGCACCAATTGGCATTAACCAGACCAGGTTCCTCAAGACACAACCATCGAAACTTGAAACTCAGTTTCTCCTTTCTTGCGGTGTCCTGACCACCATCTCAAGCCGGCCACCGGCTTCACCCTCTGATAACCACACCTATCAGGCTCTACACTTATCAAACGAGTACCACTCAATGGCACTTTCTCGATCCTGATCACAACAATCACTTGGCTCTTACGAGCTAGGCATAACCCTAAACCACCGGGTTCCCGAGCCGAGTCCAACTCTATCCATCCCATGCTGACAGAATAACACATTCTTCAGCCTCAGAGCAACTCCCATGAGTTCTCCTCTTGCAATCGCATGTACATGCTGCACTAGCTCTAACACCCTCGGGTTAGGAAAACCCGTCACACTGACGACACCTCCAAACATCCCCCAGGATGAATAACCACTACATACACAATTCCTTGATCACTATGACATGTGCCACAGTGCTCGCCCAACGCTACACCACTCCTTTATAGCATAACCGCTATCCATGCAACACACATGCTCTGAATCTGCTCGCAAGGACTCTCGAGTCCATGCACCATCTCCACTAATCAAGATCAATCCCCGGGGCCAGACCTTCTAATGTTAACACATCGCAACATACTCAATCCATTTCCTCAAACCGGTCTAACAATACCTGTAGAGTCTTTAGCATGACTGGACCGCCTTACCAGGCCTTCAGCCAATCTGGACCACTCTCAGAACCTTCAGCCAATCTGGACCGCCCTCCAGGGCCTTCAGTCTGGCTGGACCGTTCTTCGAGCCTTCGGTCTGACTGGTACGCCTACCGTCCTTCAGTCTATCCGGACCGCTCAACTAGCATTCATCATTCCGAGTTATCTCTCCGGGAAATTCCTCCCATGCATACTGTTCTAGCCCTCTAGGGGTTCCGAACTCTATCTCCATCATACAAACTCATTCTCGGCCTGATCCCAGGCCCTCCACAATCAAGTACCCTTGGTCTGTATCCCGCCCCGCATGCCTGCCACTTACTCATACCAACCTACGCTCTTGGCTGACAGAATATTGTTGAATCCCAAACAGCTAAACAACCTCACATGCTCATCGATCTTCTGGAGAATTTTCCAATTCTCCCCCACTTATAGCACTGACTATCAATCACCGGTCGTCATCACCGACCTCCCTCAACAACCTTACACAACACAAACACTTACACGCGAATTACATCCCGCAAGCACAAACTGTTGGGTTTTGAGCATTCTAACACTCCTAAGTGTACATGCAACCCTAAATACCTTGGATCTATGTTTTCTCTATTATACATGCAAATAAGAACTTCCAAGGTATTATCCTAATCTAGCATACAAAACAATAACTATAGCAAGATAGAATACATACCTCTTTGGTGTAGAAAGTCTTCATGAAGCTTGAGTGCCTAGTGCCCCAAGTGTGACACCTCAAATGGAATCACAATCATCAAAACACTTAGAATAGCTTGAGAGAATTCTACACTTCATGAAATCGGCTAGCCCTCTCTAGAATAATACTAGTGACTCTAGTGGCCAATTTTTTCTCAATAATAAGATGCTTATATAGTTATACAATTAGGGTAAATCCTAATTGTCATGACTTTCCATTTCCTTGGATCCATGGGTTCAAATACACCATGGAGCATCCATGGAGCATCATATGGGTTTTGGCCCAACTAGATAATCCATGGAGCATTAGCCCACTATACAAGTATGGATGATTTACACAATCAACCCATATATTTAATTAGTCTTCTTTTGATCACTCAATTAATCCTAGATTAATTCTTGATCAATACTAATTAAATAATCTCATTATTCTTATTATTAATATACTAGAACTTATAACATATTAATAACCATAAGTGTCTTATTTCTCTCATTATAGTCAATCCAAGTGCATGATGGTATGCAACCCAAATGGACCATGCCGGGTCGGGTCAAGTCTTACCAATTATAGTTATGGACTTAGACATTAATCCAACAGTCTCCCACTTGGATAAGTCTAAAACTATTATTGCGTATGACTTCAGGAACCAACTAGCAATCGTAGCTCTCAAAAGCTTCTGTCGAACTCTGACCTTGTAGATGAACTCTGACCTTTGTCAGTGACTTGTCCATTAGATAAGGGATCATATATTCCTCCATTCTAGATATCATATGGACTGAGACATGGATTATAATCATTCTCTCTGTCCATTTGTTGTTTCCCGATTTTCGATTTATGACGACTGACTAATTGAACAAATCAAATCAGTCCTGGCCCGGCCGAGCACTTCCATTTGTCATCATCAAATCATCGAGGGGCCCACAGATATCGCTTTTATCCCGAAGGTAAAAGGAATGGATAAACTTCGACTCATATGGCTTGTTCTACTACTTGTTGAATCATACACAAAGACACGTTTTAGCACATCGAGTTACCAATGCGTTTTCGTGCAATCAATGTACTATCAACTCATAGTAACAACTCATATCTCTAGGTTTGAAGAATATAAGATATTATCGTCTCATGATCACTCGTGATAAAATCCATGAAGTGATTCTAATGAGCGCGGGTTGAATCCAATACTCAGAACTTATGAGCACTCATGAGTGTTGTAGCCCTTTGTCCAACATCTTAGACCTCTACAAGCCAACCCATGACAGTCTTGATTCATATCTACTTCCAACATATGACCGACTGTGGATGGTTTGAATAACTTAGTCATTCCGGAAGAATAACCCAGTTTATTCGGGAAGTCAAAACATGCAAAGTGAAACACAATAATAATTGAATCCAATATGGTATCAAACCTTATGAACATAAATAAAACACCTTTTATTTATCACCATATGATTACACATTATTCATTGTATACTGTTTCAGCTATCAACTTTATTCTTGAATTTAAAAACAATAGTTGTCCCATGCTCCAAGCATGTACACTATGTTTTTTTTTTCAAAACACTAGTCATGCCACACACCAAGTATGCATACTATGTTTGTCTATGATCTTTACTTTGTGAACTAGATCAATTGAACATAACTTCAATGATTCTCTTTTCACACTCCCAAATCCTTACTGCAAATACAAGAATTCCAAATTCATGCCATTTACTGAAATCTGTTAGATTCTAAACTTATATGCATTGATCCTCTTGTAATAATTACGTACAAAGTCATAAAGACTTGACAACAACCATTATAGAGTATTCCAAAGGAGATCAGCTCCTTGGAAACATCCTTCTTGCATTAAGTTTCCTAATCTTAAACAGATTGAAAATTCTAACTTTGAAACATTTCCAGATTCCATTTTGACTATCACTTCTGAACAAGAGTTGCCTCCTTACAGACTATGTCAATATGGTCCTTCCAGAATTATCACAATACTTCCAACCGTCCTTGAGCAACCAATCTTTGGTAAACCTTAGATTGTCCTCGACAATTGTTTAATCCTTTTAGTCATATCCAGTTCTAAACCTTTTTCCCTTCTTAATGCCCTAGGCATTCGGAAAATTTTAGAAAGGATGAATATAGCACATGTAATCGATCCTATATACGAAGCATATGGGAATCGATTCATGATGTCTCACATAAAGACTAAACCAGTCTTTTGCTATAACATTTCCATTTCAATTTGCCAAGTTCTCATAATTCAGATTATGAAAAGGGATGCCGTAATCATAATCGAATTTTAGAACGCAAATAATGGACCCATATACAGAATTTCCTTATGTTGAGCCATTCCAACATAAAATTCATATATATGCTTGACTAAATGATTAAAACCTCACGATCTAAGCATATAGATTTGAGATGAAGCATAATTTCCTCTCCCTTAATTATAGCAAAACAACCTTTTCCCAATTGAAACCTTTTGTTTTCTATAATTAACATTGCTAACTTGCAATACTTATCATAATTATCATGCTCCTACTAACATGATGATTATTAGCATAACACTTATGCTCCCACTAGCTTTGACATGTACTCAGAAAGCTCGACTTCTAGAAATCAATACTTTATTGACTTTCTTACCAAAGTTCAGATTTCTGATACTAGATTGTTTTGATAAAACTTTATCAAAATCATACACCTTCCCTTAGATAGGACACTTGTGTATCTAAACAATTATGAAGAGGTATGCCGTAATCATAATGGTTAGACCTTTTTGCCACTTCTCATAAGTCTAGGTTAGTGTGCCGGTTAACCACACGCGCTCCACTAACGACTTTGAGAATGCAAATATCACAATTGCTATCTAGATAAAATCTACTTAGTGAAAGTGTTTCCTCACCATCATTTTCATGAATCGGAGAGAAACCTTATAACACTTAGATTTACTGGTGTATGTGTTCTTATCCATGTGAATGGTTACAATCATAGTCACAAGACACGGATAATGACAAACCCAAACTCATATGGACTGAACTCAATCTTAATTTCTTGCCACCTGGCAGCTCAAGGGCCTGCCATTGCTTCCAAGTTGTTGTGCAACACATTGAGAACTCTAAGAACTCATATGCAAAGCCAACTTTAACTGGAATGGGCACAAAATATGTCAACACGATAGGTTATGAACCTCAAGTTGTGTGCTAGTGAAGACCTTTAGGTTTTATTCTTGATTAGTTCTTGAGACTTTCAAGACTTTTAAGACTCCCACTGTCCTCTGTCCTATAAGACTCCCTTGTCAAATATCCAAGAGATAGTGTGGATTCTAATCAAGACAAACACTTCACACAATTGGCCTTAGTTGGTCTTTGTTTTATCCAAAACATCACAACTTACCAATTTCAAATGTACAAGAGTAGAAAACTTTTACTCTTACATTTGACAAGTGTTTTAAACCTTCTTTAAGACATGTCACTCAAGTTACAATCGTGGAGTATGACTCTAAGACTTGTATAGGAACGAAGTATGACTCATCTTCTTGATTTAACCACTTCAACAATTCAAGATCCCTCTTCTTTGTCATAAGAATGCACTAAGACTTCCTTAGAGAACTAATTGTGCTATGGTTTCTTAATCATTAAGATGATCACAAAACTGATACTAAAGTACTCTCCCATCTTTTCAGATTTGAGAAACTTTTATCCTTCTGCCTAAGTTGATTCTTCTTATTCGCTCTGTCATACATTGGAACCTTTTTTCCAATGTCTCAGAGTTACACTTAAGCATGTAAGTATAATCATATTTACTGAGCTTTAGTAAACTATGACGAATAGTCTTATCAAACTTTTATGGTGGACTTAATCAGTGCACAAGAACGTGTACTCGATCCTTTAGTCCTTTACTTGACTCACACATCCATGTGAACAAGTAATTAGTCTTAATTTTTCTAAAACTTGAAAGTTTTCATTCATCATGCTATACAACTTGCATGATTCCAAGTTCCGGTCCAATTGAAACTTGGGTGATGAGAATCTTTCCTTATTTGGTAAATTTAGACATTACCACAAATGAAAGAATCAATTTCATATTTCCACTCTTGCTATTAATGGAATCATATAAGCAACAATTTTTTCCTCAAATGCCATTGTAAGGATATTTTAAAATAGATAAAATCAAAAAAAATTTCTTTTATTTTAAAACTTTGCGGAAAAACTTATCCTTACAATCCATATGAAAACTTGTTGTTATTGATTCCTAAGCAATATCTCATAACTCCTAAGAAATAGCTCAAGAATCCGATCTTCAAGCTACGTGATAGAAATCCATCTACACGATCAGATTCAGCATATTCTTTCTTTAAGTTCCTTTACTTTTCTTTGATTCTTAAACATCACCATGTGACCCAGTCACATCATGTATCAAGAATCTCAGAATAGAAACTTAACAGAGTTAGATAGTGGACTTTACCTGAAGTAGAGTCAAACTTATTGACTTTAACATCCTTAGGTAAATATGGCAGCTTCGCAACCAATGCCCCTTCCTTTGGCAATATAAACATATGGACCCTTTAATAATGGTACACGGGACTATCACAGACTTAGCTTTTCTCTTTACCATTTGGTCAACCGAGTTGACTATGGCCGATCCCTTTCCATTGGGAAGAGAAAGCTTTCCGGGATTTCCTGTGTCACTATTGTCAATGTCCATCAAGTTTCAAGGAAGTTGATCTTAACAAATAGACAAGATCATTAAGGGTCTTGTCATAGTCTGTTTCATAGGTGTCCCAAAGGAACTCACTATGTGACTTAGAAAGTGATTGAACCACCGACTTTCTCAAGACTTTGACACCCAAATCTCCCGGCTTGTCAATATGTGACTACATCTCCAAGATGTTATCACACCTAGACCTTGCCTTGCCAATAGGGCTTGAGTGACCTTAAAATTTTTCAAGAGCTTGTGGGTTAGGGAGAATAATTAGAGGAGGAGAAAGAAGTATGATTTCCATAGGACATCATCTTCATTTAGGAAAGCTTGTTTCAAGAGATTTGGGAAGATCATAAATGTCTAAACCAGACATCTTTTGGGAGATATTCAAGATAGTTGATCTTAAGTCCTCAATATGACACCCAATATGAAATATTAAGGCTAGGACCCAACAAACTATTTTATAACTTAGAAGAGGTATGCCGTAATCCAAGCTATAAAATATTTGAAGGTAGGCGAATGACGATTCACCAATTTCCACCAAGATAAACGAAATATATTATTAGGTTTTAATTGGATTAGAAACTCCTAGATCTTTGAGATTCATTTAACTGTTCAATGGCATGTTTCAATCTCGAGTGTGCCCTTCAGGTTTTGTGACTGGGATGCCGAGGATCACAAAACAAGGTGTGAAGTAACCATGCAAATCACTTGGTACCCTTAATAAATTACCCCTCAATCGATGTGTCGGTTAACCACACACGCTCCATCGATACTATGATAAATATTAAGTCACCCTTTACCTACCTTGCTAAGTCCAAGTTAGTGTGCCGGTTAACCACACACGCTCCACTAACCGACTTAAACAAAGTGCAAAGTGTAATTTAATGGATTAGCACGTTATTCACATTTTCCTAAGTAACTAAGATTGGGAATTATTAAGAGTTTAGTTACTTAGTATTTATCATTAATACTTTTAATGAAAGGAGAATTATAGTCCTGTCAAACCCGTTCGGCTAACGACCCTCCACCAGTCAAGCAAGCGGTGGGTGAGAGTGGACACCCATTAAGTTGCCATTTTATAGGCAACAACCTTATACCCACCTTATAGACCGGCTTCGTGAATGAGGCGTACTAGCGGTAAGACTGACTTTACTCTTATACATATATATATTATTAACTTATAATATTATAAAGTATAAGGGTTGAATTTTAACTTTTAAAATTCTAAAGGCTAACTTGGAATTAAAGTATTCATACTTGAAAACTTTTCAAATTCCAAAACTTGAGGGCAAGTTTTGAAAACTTTCAAAACTTTTCATTTCTTGTAACTTATGAGTTTAATAGAGTAATAAAATGAGGACTTTTCATTTTTCTAACTCTTGTGTTCTTTTAATGGTTTTTTTTAATCCAAGAGACTTTTGGTTTTTCCATAACTTGAGGACAAGTTATGGACTCCATTAAAACACATTATGATCAAGAATTAAACTACCACATAGGTTACAAATAATTCCTATGATCATCTAAACTTCATAAGAACAAGAACATGAATATGAACACTTTCAAGAATCAAAATCACATTAAACTTTGTAATTTTGATAACTAGTTGTTGTAAATGAATTAGCAAAAACATTACACCAGCTAAATAAATTTTCAAGTACCAAAACAATTTAGGGTAATGTTTCCAATCCATTTCCAGCAACTAAAGTCGAAAATCTGCACTCTGTCGACCCTACTCGCCAAGTTGCATGAACCTACTCGCCGAGTAGGTTGAAGATACACATGAACTCGCCGAGCCCCCCCCCCCCCATGGACTCGCCGAGTCCATTCGTCAGACAGCAAGTTTTCGACTTTTTTCAACTTTTAATTACAAGTATAAGAGAAAGCAAGCCTATGCTCTGATACCACTGTTGGGTTTTGAACATTCTAATACTCCTAAGTGTACATGCAACCCTAAATACCTTGGATCTATGTTTTCTCTATTATACATGCAAATAAGAACTTCCAAGGTATTATCCTAATCTAGCATACAAAACAATAACTATAGCAAGATAGAATACATACCTCTTTGGTGTAGAAAGTCTTCATGAAGCTTGAGTGTCTAGTGCCCCAAGTGTGACACCTCAAATGGAATCACAATCATCAAAACACTTAGAATAGCTTGAGAGAATTCTACACTTCATGAAATCGGCTAGCCCTCTCTAGAATAATACTAGTGACTCTAGTGGCCGATTTTTTCTCAATAATAAGATGCTTATATAGTTATACAATTAGGGTAAATCCTAATTGTCATGACTTTCCATTTCCTTGGATCCATGGGTTCAAATACACCATGGAGCATCATATGGGTTTTGGCCCAACTAGATAATCCATGGAGCATTAGCCCACTATACAAGTATGGATGATTTACACAATCAACCCATATATTTAATTAGTCTTCTTTTGATCACTCAATTAATCCTAGATTAATTCTTGATCAATACTAATTAAATAATCTCATTATTCTTATTATTAATATACTAGAACTTATAACATATTAATAACCATAAGTGTCTTATTTCTCTCATTATAGTCAATCCAAGTGCATGATGGTATGCAACCCAAATGGACCATGCCGGGTCGGGTCAAGTCTTACCAATTATAGTTATGGACTTAGACATTAATCCAACACAAACAACCTTCACAAAATCACATATCAACACTGATCATCCCGAGCTCGAAAGAAACTCAATATGCAGCTAACCACTCCTCAGAAAGTAGATGCTACCCAACCTTCAAACCAGACGCAAGGTTTCCACTAATAACCCCCATGAATGATAACCAACGAAATTCCCAACACAAACCCATAACCAAACCATAACCCTCAAAGAAAAACGAATACCACACCGAAAACCACACAATGAGACTAGCAGATAAACACTACTCCACAATAATCACAAGATAAACAAGACATGAAGAAAGAAACATACCCGCAGCTGCATCCGACACCACTCTGACCTCCTCTGCTGCAAGCTGAAAAGCACGACCCTGAGCCCTTGGGGGCTCCGCTCCACCCTGACCTCCACCCGTGATCCTCAAAGTGGCCGGTGCTGGTGCCTGCACCAGTCCTGCAGCAAGCTGTGGATAGTTGACCCTCAAGTGCCTAACCTGATGACAATGATAACAAATCCTCAAATCCCGAACCGGCGCTGACTGCCGACAATCCCACGCATAGTGCCCCTCCTTTCCGCACTTGCGGCATGCACCACCGGACCTACAAACTCCGGTGTGACCCCTCCCACACTTCCCACAAGCGTGGCTGCTCTGATCTCCCACCCTATAATCAACGGTCTTGGACCGTTTCGGCGCCGGCTGCGACTGCACCGGAGTCTGCCTCAGCTCACGCAACTGCAACTCAATCTCTAACTCACGCTGCCTGGCGGCCTCCTGCAACTCCAACAAAGTCTCGCACCTCTACGTAGACACAAACTGTCTGATATTTCTCTTGTGCATACTCAGATAACGGGACATCTGAGCCTGCACCGAAGCGAACTCAGGGCAAAACATCGCCCTCTCAGTGAACATCTTGGTGATCTCAGTCACCGACTCCGAACCCTGCTTCAGCTCAAGAAACTCCTGAGCCAATCTCTCTCTCTCAACCCGTGGAACATAACGAGTGCTGAACATCTCCCTGAACTGATCCCATGAAACCGCAGCCCTCTGCGCATCCGAATATGACCCCGTGGTCAATCTCCACCAATCCTTCGCCCCGAGCCTCAACAGGTTCAGAGCACACCTCACCCTCTGATCAGCAGGGCACAAACACGTGAAGAAACACCCCTCCACGTCCGATAACCATCTCAAAGCAACAATCGCGTCCTGAACTCCATCAAAGGTAGGAGGCTTCGTATTATCAAAGTCCTGACACTGAAAACCCTGGCCAGCTCCTCCCCTTGCCGCTGTTACAGCCGCTGTAGCCGCGGCGGCAGCCGTCTCTGTGATAGCTGCATAGCGCTCATCAAAATACTTGACCATGGTGGTCTTGATCGACCCAAACAGTTTCGGTAACTCGGACCGAAACAACGCAGCAACCTCATCATGCAGGATCTCACGAATCCTAGCGTCCAACTCGCATGTGCTCATTTGACCAATAACCTCGGGCGGTACTGACCCGCCCGAAACTCCCTCTCCTACTCCCGATCCTGACCCGGATCCACTCCCAGCATGCCTTGGAATCTCCATACTAAAAAAAACACCACAAAATCTCAGATTCTTCCCACTATCCCAGGAAGCAACTCTCAATCCAACCCTAGAGGTCATGGTTTCCCTGATACACGTATGGGTCCTGTGCTTTCAGTAGTACGGGCCCATACTACCTTCCACACCTACCCATATTTGTATGAAGTACTAACACAACACCCTAGTGAAAACATACAAAACAAGCGCTCAACCCTCACGACTAGAGGAACACTGGAAATCTCTCACAAGGAAACCCTAGGCTAACAGGCATCATAAATCAGGCAACATTATCATGAAATCCTGAAGATCCCTAGCCTAGCAATAGCATGCTGTTCTATCAAAGCTCAAAAACAAATATCATGTATGGTATTTTGGGGTTACTTACTGGCTCCGGCTGATCGTAGCTCCGCGTCCTCCTGTACTCATTTTGAAAACCATTTTAAATTCTCTTTTGAAAACCCTCCTCGATTTGAGACTGGAGTCACACAAGTATTCCTCCAATTCACTCAAACCAAGGCTCTGATACCAACTTGTAACGACAGAAAAATTCCAACCAATTTAAATTTTCAAAAACAACCCGATTTCATTAAATTATTACAAAAAGGTTTTGAATACAATTAAATTAAAGTGTTCCCAGAATCACATCACAACATAAACATGAGGAGCGGTACAATCATGCCTTCGCCTTGCCACGGTCTCCTGAAGAACCTGAAAAAAACATTAAACCACAACTATAAGCCCGAAAGATTAGTGAGATATCCCCAAAATACCAACCACATATACCATACACGCATAACATGCCATATCATATCCGATCACAAAACACCCATGCACTTCGGGTCTACTGTGTGACTGGTCCGCCACACCGGCCAACAGTCCACCTGGTCCACCCTCCGAGTCTAGCCAAATACATCGAGTCTACAGTGTGATTGGTCCGCCCGCACCAGGCCTTCAGTCCACCTGGTCCACTCTCCGAGTCTACAGTATGACTGGTCCGCCCGCACCGGGCCTTCAGTCAGCCTAGTCCACTCTCCGAGTTTACAATATGACTGGTCCGCCCGCACCGGGCCTTCAGTCGGCCTGGTCCACTCTCCGAGCCTCGGCACGTCTGGTCCACCCTCTTGGGGCCTACAGCCTATCCGGACCGCTCGCTGGGCCTTCGGGACAACCGGTCCGCCCTGGGTATCTTGGCCTACAGCACAAAGCAGGACCCGCCTCAACCCAACTCCAGTCCAAACAACCATGTGCACATAATCATACAATCATATAACAATTCACAGTCAACAAGCCGATCAAACAGATCACATAGCATATAATCACCCTAACCAGGATACCGACCTAACAGGTCACTAGCATAGCATCACCCTACATATCAGGATACCGACCTCAACCAGGTCTCTATCATACACCATCCTAGATACCAGGATGCAAACATATCAAATCAATAACATAACAACAATACCCGGATCTCAATCCGATAAAGGGACGGCCTTTGTGCCTTAGACCCTGTTGATATAGTGAGGATAACACACCTCGCACTGCCGGAACTCTGAGCTGAAGAATCAGATTCTCGAATCACCAACTCACCGAAAATCCCGAACTAGCCAACATAACACAAATAATCATTAGGCTAAGCACAATACCCTTCCAAGGGTAAATTGACCATTTTACCCTTAACTCAATCCGGCCCAACACTAGGTAAGCTCCCAAGCCCACCAATGGCCCAAAGTCCAAAAGTCCAAAGCAAAGCCCATTATTGGCCCAATTTACTAAATTGGGCCCACCCCACCAAATGGGCCTAACTCATGATCGATAACAACCAATGGGCCCACAATACTCTATCCATAATGTCCAGTCACGACCCAAAATCCAGCAGCCCAATAACAGCCCAAACTATAAGGCCCAAATTGAAAATGCCATAGATGGGGTATGCTGGGCGTACCCTTCTTGGTACGCTAGGCATACAACAATGCTCGCAACATGGGATCGGGATACTAGCCCGCTACGCTGGGCGTACTCATAGGTTACGCGGGGCGTAACCTCACAGCTCAACAACATCACAAAATGTCTTAATGGTTTAAGCTCTTAAACGCAAACTTTAGATCCTTAGGCCAAATATGCCTAAGATTCATAAAGTCTCAAACTTTATCACTTGGGACGTCCATAAAGCTTTTAATCCAAGGTCTTAATCCATTAAGACCCACATATCTCACACATGGAGCAACCACAACCCTTGGGACCTCATTTTTCTCACTCAAGACCTCTCCAAAGGTTTGAAAGGACAGATAATCTCGACCAACTTAAAACATGCATCAAGATGAGGACTTTTGGAACAAGAAGGGAGTCAAAGCTTCACAACACATAGATCTACACAATATGAATGTCAAGCAAGAAGCTTTGTACCTCAAATAGGTTCCAAAGGATGATGTCTTCCCAGATCTATAAGCTCCAGCCGTTCCTCTCCCTCTTTGACAACTTCTCCTTTCTTCCTTTATGCTCTCCTTTGCTAATCCAAGCTTTCCAAGACCAAACACACCCAATCAAGGAGGTTGGACGGCAATCTTAGGGTTTCTAAGGTTAAGGGAGAGCTTATGGAGGTTAGGGTATGAACCAACATGTTCCTTATATAGTGGCTGACCCTAATTTTAGGGTTTTAGAACTCTAAGAGTACACTGGGCGTACCTCTACTACGCTGGGCGTACTCAGCCTTGCACCCGCGTCCATATACGCCTTTACGTTGGGCGTAATCCCAGCTTACGTTGGGCGTACTCGTTGAGTCCCCAAATTTCATACTTGTCCCTCATTTTCCACTTTTCCCACAAGATGACCAAAATACCATTTCTTTTAAATCCCGGGGACTCACAGTTAGGTACTCTTAGGAACGGGTCGTTACATCTCCAAGTGCGTTTTTTGGTTACGAGAGGTGCAATTCCTTGGTCACCTCGTTAACCAAATGGGGATATTGGTCGATCCGACCAAGATCAAGGCGGTGTTGAGTTGGGAGGTGCCGAAATCTCCTTTCGAGATCAGGAGTCTTCTAGGGTTGGCCGGCTATTATCGAAGGTTCATCAGGGATTTCTCCAAGATTGTTGTTCCTCTCACCAGGTTGACCCAGAAGGGTGTGGTGTTCAGCTGGGGCCCAGAGCAGCAGGCCTCATTTGAGACTCTTTGCAAGTGATTGTGTGAAGCCCCGGTGTTGGCTCTTCCATTGGGAATGGAGGACTTCGTAGTGTATTGTGACGCATCGATATCTAGGTTGGGCGCGGTGTTGATACAGAGGGGGCATGTGATCGTGTACGCATCAAGGCAGCTGAAGCCCCATGAGGCAAGGTGTCCCACCCACGATCTAGAATTGGGGGTTGTGGTGTTCGCCCTCAAGATTTGGCGCCATTATCTGTGTGGGGTTCAGTCTACGATATACACAGACCACAAGAGTTTGAAGTATTTGATGGATCTGCCAAAACTGAACATGCATCAGAGGAGATGGTTGGATGTAGTAAAGGATCATGACTGCGAGATCCTGTACCACCCGGGGCAAGGCTAATGTGGTAGCCGACGCCCTGAGTCGTAGGGCAGAGAGCGCCCCCGGTGTTGGACACCATCAGAGGGGCTCAGGCTGAGGCAGTAAGATCGGAGAACCATAAGAGAGAGCGAGTTATCGGACAAGTGTCAGAGTTCGTGACCGATACCAGAGGGCTTATGACCTTCCAGGGTCAGATTTGGGTACCGTTTGTTGGAGGAACGCATACCATCTTGATGGAGGAGGCGCATAGATCGATATTCTCGATACATCCTAGGGCCACTAAGATGTTTCTGGCTCTTAAAAGGGAGTATTGGTGGCCCTGTATGAAGAGAGATGTAGCGTGGTTTGTTGAGAGGTGCCTAACCTATGGTACTCGGCGAGTTGTTTGAAGATAGGCTGGAACTCAGCGAGTTCGAAGAACAACTCGGCGAGTTGGCTAAAGATGGCCTGGAACTCGACGAGTTGGAAGAACAACTCGGCGAGTAGGTTGAAGATAGCCTTAGACTCGACGAGTCTGTTCTTGGACTCGACGAGTCTTGTCGAAGAGTCCCAAACTTTTCTGGTTGAGCTGAGAATCGGTGAGTCAAGGGATGACTCGGTGAGTTGTGTGTGAGTGGACTCAAAGTAGTTGGACTCGGCGAGTCTCGGGGTGACTCGGCGAGTTGAGTCGCGGATTGGGGAAATTATGAGCATGGGTACTCGGCGAGTAGAGTCAGTCAGGGATTGAATTTGGCTTTGACCAAGGGTTGACCAGTTGTCTTCCAGGGGTATTTTGGTAATTATTGGTAATTATTGAGTTCAGTGCTTTGGTGTTGTTCGGTGGAGGAGTTCGTGTCCGAGTTTGGAGCAGCGGGATCTTATCTTTTCAGCCGACAGTTTCGAGGTGAGTTATCCTCACTATATCAACAGGGTCTAAGGCACCAAGGCCGACCCTTTATCAGATTGAGATCCGGGTATTTGTTGTATGTTATTGCTTTGATATGTTGCATCCTGGTAGCTAGGATGGTATATGTTAGAGACCTGGTTGAGATCGGTATCCTGAGATGTAGGGTGATGCTATGCTAGTGACCGGTTAGGTCGGTATCCTGGTTAGGATGATGATATGTTATGTGATCTATTGATCGGTTTGTTGACTGTGAATTGTTATATGATTGTATGTTTATGTGCACATGGTTGTTTGGACTGGAGTTGGGTTGAGGCGGGTCCTGCTTTGTGTTGTAGGCCAAGATATCCAGGGCGGACCAGCTATCCCGAAGGCCAAGCGAGCGGTCCAGATAGGCTGTAGGCCCCAAGAGGGCGGACCAGACGTGCAGAGGCTCGGAGAGTGCACCAGGCCGACTGAAGGCCCGACGCGGGCGGACCATTCATACTGTAGACTTAGAGATTGGACCGGGTAGATTGAAGGCCCGGTGCGGGCGGACCAATCACAGTCTAGACTTGATGTATATGGCTAGACTCGGAGGGTGGACCAGGTGGACTGTTGGCCGGTGCGGCGGACCAGTCACATTGAAGAGCCGAAGTGCATGGCTGTTCTGTGATCGGATATATTTTGGCATGTTATGCGTGTATGGTATATGTGGTTGGTATTTTGGGGATATCTCACTAAGCTTTCGGGCTTACAGTTGTGGTTTAATGTTTTTCAGGATCTTCAGGAGACCGTGGCAAGGCAAAGGCGTGATCGTACCGCTCCTCGTGTTTTGTCGTGATGTGATTCTGGGAATACTTTAAATAAATTCTGTTGAAAACCTTTGTGTAATAACTTTAATTGAATCGGGTTGTTTTTGAAAATTTTAAATTGGTTGGAATTTTTCGGCCGTTACAAGTTGGTATCAGAGCCTTGGTTTGAGTGAATTGGAGGAACACTCGTGTGACTCAGTCTCAAATCGAGGAGAGTTTTCAAAAGAGAATTTAAAATGGTTTTCAAAATGAGTAAAGGAGGACGCGGAGGTACGATCAGCCGGAGCCAGTAAGTAACCCCAAAATACCATACATGATATTTGTTTTTGAGCTTTGTTAGAACAGCATGCTAGTGCTAGGCTAGGGATCTTCAGGATTTCATGATAATGCTGCCTGATTTGTGATGCCTGTAGCCTAGGGTTTCCTTGTGGGAGATTTCCAGTGTTCCTTTAGTGGTGAGGGTTGAGCGCTTGTTTGTATGTTTTCTCTAGGGCGTTGTGGTAGTACTGCATACAAATATGGGTAGGTGTGGAAGGTAGTATGGGCCCGTACTACTGAAAGCACAGGACCCATACGCGTATCAGGGAAACCATGACCTCCAGGGGGGTTGAGAGTTCGTTCCCGGGTTAGTAGGAAGTGTCTGAGATTTTGTGGTGTTATTTCAGTATGGAGATTCCGAGGCATGCTGGGAGTGGATCCGGGTCAGGATCGGGAGCAGGAGAGGGAATTCCGGGCAGGTCAGTACCGCCCGAGGTTATTGGTCAGATGAGCACGTGCGAGTTGGACGCTAGGATTCGTGAGATCCTGCATGATGAGGTTGCTGCGTTGTTTCGGTCCGAGTTGCCAAAACTGTTTGGGTCGATCAAGACCACCATGGTCGAGTATTTTGATGAGGGCTATGCAGCTATCACAGAGACGGCTGCCACCGCGGCTACAGTGGCTGTAACAGCGGCAAGGGGAGGAGCTGGCCAGGGTTTTCAGTGTCAGGACTTTGATAATACGAAGCCTCCTACCTTTGATGGAGTTCAGGACCCGATTGTTTCTATGAGATGGTTATCGGACGTGGAGGGGTGTTTCTTCACGTGTTTGTGCCCTGCTGATCAGAGGGTGAGGTGTGCTCTGAACCTGTTGAGGCTCGGGGCGAAGGATTGGTGGAGATTGACCACGGGGTCATATTCGGATGCGCAGAGGGCTGCGGTTTCATGGGATCAGTTTAGAGATATGTTCAGCACTCGTTATGTTCCGCGAGTTGAGAGGGAGAGATTGGCTCAGGAGTTCCTGGAGTTGAAGCAGGATTCGGAGTCGGTGACTGAGATCACCAGGATGTTCACTGAGAGGGCGATGTTCTGCCTTGAGTTCGCTTCGGAGCAAGCTCAGATGTCTCGATATCTGAGCATGCTCAAGAGGGATATCAAACAGTTTGTGTCTACGCAGAGGTGCGAGACTTTGTTGGAGTTGCAGGAGGCCGCCAGGCGGCGCGAGTTAGAGATTGAGTTGCAGTTGCGTGAGCTGAGGCAGGCTCCGGTGCAGTCGTAGCCGACGCCGAAACAATCCAAGACCGTTAATTCTAGATTGGGAGACCTGAGTAGCCACACTTGTAGGAAGTATGGGAGGAGCCACACTGGAGTTTGTAGGTCGGGTGGTGCATGCCGCAAGTACAGAAAGGAGGGGCACTATTCGAGGGATTGTCGGCAGTCAGCGCCGGTTCGGGATTTGAGGATTTGTTATCATTGTCATCAGGTTGGAAATTTGAGGGTCAACTGTCCACAGCTTGCTGCAGGACCGGTGCAGGCTCTAGCACCGGCCACTTTGAGGATCACGGGTGGAGGTCAGGGTGGAGCGGAGCCCCCAAGGGCTCAAGGTCGTGCTTTTCAGCTTACAGCAGAGGAGGTCAGAGCAGTGCCGGAGGCAGTCGCGGGTATGTTTCTTTCTTGATGTCTTGACTATCTTATGATTATTGTGGGTATTGTTTATCTGCTAGTCTCATTGTGTGGTTTTCGGTGTGGTATTCGTTGTTCTTTGAGAATTATGGTATTGTTATGGGTTAGTGTTGGGAATTTCGTTGGTTATCATTCATGGGGTTTTTAGTGGGAATCTGGCGTTGGTCTGAATTTCGGGTAGCATCTGCCTTCTAAGATGTGGTTAGCTGCAGATTGAGTTTCTTTCGAGCGGGATGATCAGTGTGGAAATGGGATTTTTGTGAAGGTTGTTTATGCTTGCAGGGCGCAGTTCGCGGGTAAGTGTTTGTGTTGTGCAGGGTTGTTTTGGGAGGTCGGTGATAGCGACCGGTGATTAATAGTCAGTGCTATAAGTGGGGGAGAATTGGAAAATTCTCCGGAGGATCGATGAGCATGTGAGGTTGTTTAGCTGTTTGGGATTCAGCAGTGTTCTGTCAGCCAAGAGCGTAGGCTGGTATGAGTAAATGTCAGGCGTGCGGGGTGAGATACAGACCAAGGGTATTTGATCGTGGAGGGCCTGGCATCAGGCGGGACCGAGTTTGTATGATGGAGATAGAGTTCGGAACCCCTAGAGGGCTAGAACAATATGCATGGGAGGATTTCCCGGAGAGATAACTCAGAATGAGGAATGCTGGTTGAGCGGTTCGGATAGACTAAAGGCCGGTCAGCGTACCAGTCAGGCCGAAGGCTCAGAGAACGGTCCAGCCAGACTGGAGGCACTGGAGGGCGGTCCAGATTGGCTGAAGGTTCTGAGAGTGGTCCAGATTGGCTGAAGGCCTGTTAAGGCGGTCTAGTCATGCTGAACACTCTGCAGGTATTGATAGATCGGTTCGAGGAAATGGATCGAGTATGTTGCGATGTGTTAGCATTAGAAGGTCTGGCCCCGGGTATTGATCTTGATTAGTGGAGATGGTGCATGGACTCGAGAGTCCTTGTGAGTAGAGTCAGAGCATGTGTGTTGGATGGATAGCGGTTACGCTATGAAGGAGTTATGTAGCATTGGGCGAGCGCCGTGGCACTTGTGGTAGTGTCGAGGCAGCCAAGTGGTTTTCCTTGGTAAGGAAAGAGAGAGGAGTGTAACTCCGAGAGGGAGTGCAAATTCACGGAAGTGAAAGCGGCAGAGCAGTGTTATGATTAGAGTGATCCAATTATGGTCTTTGAACCGCATGATTGTGGCAGTGGAATGGAATCACATCCGGATTGGATGTCTGCTGAGGTCACGGAAGGAATTCCGAGGGTGTAAATCCAAGAGGCTCGGAAGGTATGCAGGGATGGAGTCTTGGATTCCCAGTTTGATTTTGATCAAGGAAGGGTGTATGTAGTGGTAATTCATCCTGGGGGATGTTTGGAGGTGTCGTCAGTGTGATGGGTTTTCCCAACCCGAGGGTGCTAGAACTAATTCAGATGTGTATGTGATTGCAAGAGGAGAACTCATGGAAGTTGCTCTGAGGCTGAAGAATGTGTCATTTTGTCGACATGGGATGAATAGAGTCGGACTCGGATCGGGAATCCGGTGGTGCATGGTTATTTCTAGTTCATATGGGTCGAGTGATGGTTGTGATTTGGAGCAGTGTTGCATCATGAGTAGTACTCAGTTGTTAAGTGGGGTTATTAGAGGGTGAAGCCGGTGGCCGGCTTGAGATGGTGGTCAGGACACCGTAAGAAAGGAGAAAGTGAGTTCGAGTTTCAATGGTTGTGCCTTGAGGAACCTAGTCTGGTTAATGACAGGTGGCGCGTTGCGGGAACATTTCTAGAGTTGAGTTGCCGCAGGCTTCGAGAACGAAGCCTAATTTAAGTGGGGGAGAATTGTAACATCCCGGAATATCAAGAGTAAAGTTGAGGGGCTAAAAGAGAAAATTGGGAAGGGGAAATCGGCGAGTCCATGGGTGGACTCGGCGAGTAGGGTCGCAACTTTGGCCGCGTGTTAAGTGGCCGACTCGGCGAGTCAGCGGATGGACTCGGCGAGTAGGCGCTGAGTGGAGAAAACCCTAAATCCGGAGGAAGAGCCCTATATCAAGAACATTATACCCTCTCCCCAGCCTCTTTACCCTCTGTTGACGTCCAAATAGCCCTAAGACGTGATTGTGAGGGATTATAGTGCAATTGGAGCTTGGAGAAGTGGTTGTTGAAGAAATCTTGAAGGAGAAGAGACTTCGATCAAAGGCCTTTGCAAGGATCCAGATTAATCTTCTCTGAGAGCTTCCTTTTGAGGTATTATTTCATTGTTTGAGCTACTATTATCTAGATTCATCATTTTGGAGGTGTTAGAGATCATATCCTTTGGTGTATTGGAGTTTAGAGGTTAGATCTGAGGTTGCTACCTCAGATCTGGAATGGAGAAGGGTTGGAATGCATAAAAGTCCCTGTTTATGAGTGATTGAAGGAGCTATCTTGTCCCAAACCCAAACCCTAGAGTGAAAATGCCTAGATCTCCTTGGATTCACGTAAAGTTTGCCACTTTACGTGATGGATGGCCTTAGGAAGGGTAGATCTATGGGTTGGATCATCTGCATGGCTTGGTAAGCCTCGGTATGGATTCAGACCCGGTGGTACTCAGCGAGTTGTTTGAAGATAGGCTGGAACTCGGCCAGTTGGAAGAACAACTCGGCGAGTTGGATGAAGATGGCCTGGAACTCGACGAGTTGGAAGATCAACTCGGCGAGTAGGTTGAAGATACCCTTAGACTCGACGAGTCTGTTCTTGGACTCGGCGAGTCTTGTCGAAGAGTCCCAATCTTTTCTGGTTGAGCCGAGAATCGGTGAGTCAAGGGATGACTCAGTGAGTTGTGTGTGAGTGGACTCAAAGTAGTTGGACTCGGCGAGTTGAGTAGCGGATTGGGGAATTTCTGAGCATGGGGACTCGGCGAGTCATCGGGTTGACTCGGCGAGCAGAGTCAGTCAAGGGTTGACTTTGACTTTGACCAAGGGTTGACCAGTTGTCTTCCAGGGGTATTTTGGTAATTATTGGTAATTATTGAGTTCAGTGCTTTGGTGTTGTTCAGTGGAGGAGTTCGTGTCGGAGTTTGGAGCAGCGGGATCTTATTTTTTCAGCCGGCAGTTTCGAGGTGAGTTATCCTCACTATATCAACAGGGTCTAAGGCACCAAGGCCGGCCCTTTATCGGATTGAGATCCGGGTATTTGTTGTATGTTATTTCTTTGATATGTTGCATCCTGGTAGCTAGGATGGTATATGTTAGAGACCTGGTTGAGATCGGTATCCTGAGATGTAGGGTGATGCTATGCTAGTGACCGGTTAGGTCGGTATCCTGGTTAGGATGTTGATATGTTGATCGGTTTGTTGACTGTGAATTGTTATATGATTGTATGTTTATGTGTACATGGTTGTTTGGACTGGAGTTGGGTTGAGGCGGGTCCTGCTTTGTCCTGTAGGCCAAGATACCCAGGGCGGACCAGTTGTCCCGAAGGCCCAGCGAGCGGTCCGGATAGGCTGTAGGCCCCAAGAGGGCAGACCAGACGTGCCGAGGCTCGGAGAGCGGACCAGGCCGACTGAAGGCCCGTCGCGGGCGGACCAGTCATACTGTAGACTCAGAGAGTGGACCGGGTGGATTGAAGGCCCGGTGCGGGCCGACCAATCACACTGTAGACTCGATGTATATGGCTAGACTCGGAGGGTAGACCAGGTGGACTGTTGGCCGGTGCGGCGGACCAGTCACACCGTAGACCCGAAGTGCATGGCTGTTTTGTGATCGGATATGTTATGGCATGTTATGCGTGTATGGTATATGTGGTTGGTATTTTGGGGATATCTCACTAAGCTTTTGGGCTTACAGTTATGGTTTAATGTTTTTCAGGATCTTTAGGAGACCGTGGCAAGGCAAAGGCGTGATCGTACCACTCCTCATGTTTTGTAGTGATGTGATTCTAGGAATACTTTAAATAAATTGTGTTGAAAACCTTTTTGTAATAACTTTAATGGAATCAGGTTGTTTTTGAAAAATTTAAATTGGTTGGAATTTTTCGGTCATTACACGAACATCAAAGACCGCATGATAAGTTGCAACCACTGGAAGTCCCAGAGTGGAAATGGGAGCAGATATCCATGGATTTTATCACCAAATTGCCAAGAACGGAGAGGGTGTCAATTTTATTTGGGTGATAATAGACCGTTTGACAAAGAGCGCTCACTTTCTCGCCATTAGTGAGAGTTTTTCTGCAGAGAAGTTAGCAGAGGTATATGTGAGAGAGGTGGTATCGCGGCATGGGGTGCCGATCTCGATTGTGTCAGATCGAGATGTGCGTTTCACTTCCAGATTTTGGAAGAAACTCCATGAGGAGTTGGGTACGAGGCTTCATTTTAGTACCGCATACCACCCACAAACTGACGGTCAGAGCGAGCGGACGATTCAGACGCTCGAGGACATGCTCCGAGCATGTGTGTTGGATTTTGGCGGAAGTTGGGACACGTATTTGCCCTTAGCGGAGTTCTCCTACAACAACAACCATCATTCGAGCATTGGTATGCCACCTTTTGAGCTGTTGTATGGGAGGAGGTGTCGGACTCCCATTTGTTGGGGAGAGGTAGGGCAACGAGTGATGGGAGCACGGAGATTGTGCTTCAGACGACAAAGCAGATACAGCAGGTCAGGCAGAGATTGTTGACCGCTCAGAGTCACCAGAAGAGTTATGCGGATAGGAGACGATCTGAGCTTGAGTTCCAGGTCGGTGATTATGTTCTCCTGCAGGTATCTCCTTGGAAAGGAGTGATTCGATTCAGGAAGAGGGGCAAGTTAGGGCCCCGGTATATTGGGCTGTTCAGAGTGATCGCGAGGGTGGGCAGGGTAGCGTATCGCTTGGAGCTACCTGCGGAGTTGGAGCGGATTCATAATACCTTCCACATGTCTCAGTTGAGGAAGTGTATAGCCGACGAGTCGGCGGTAGTGCCGCTAGAGGATATTCCGGTGGATGCAAGCCTAAACTACGCAGAGAGACCAGTTGCGATTGTGGATCGGAAGATCAAGGTTCTGAGGAACAAGGAGGTGCCTCTGGTGCAGGTTTAGTGGCAACATCAGATAGGATCCGAGTTGACTTGGGAGCCAGAGCGGGAGAAGCGTGAGCAGCATCCGGAGCTATTCCAGGGATGAGACTTCGAGGGCGAAGTCTGATTCAAGTGGGGGAGAATTGTAACGTCCGGAAATTCAGGTATTATATTTATTCATTTTATTCCAAGTTTTGTGGAATAACTCGGCAATTTGGTGCGTAGACTCTCCGAGTAGAGACGCGAATCATTATCCGGGTGGATGGCTGGACTCGGCGAGTCCACGCTGTTTAATGAAACCCTAATTCCTCGGGTTTGGGGCCTATTTAAGGGGCCTTATGGCCGTCATTTGTGGCTACCAGACCCTAGAGAGAAACCCTAAGTGAGCTAGAGTAATAATGAGAGGAAAGGAGCCATTTCTTGATCATTTGTTAGTATTTGTGCAAATAGAAGAGGACCAAGACAAGAGGAGGCTGAAGAGGGTGCTAATCCAGTGATTCTAGGGCTTAGAGACTTCATTTTGAGGTATTCATTCGACCCTTCTTCGGTTTATGGTGTAATTCCTAGATTTAGGGCTTTTTAGCCCTTTTAGAGGATTATTGAGTAATTGGTCCCTTCTCGTGTTGGTGCTGTAGATCTGGACCAAAAGAGGTCCAGAGACCCTTTTCCCTTGAGCTTTATGAGTGTTATTGGGGTTTATGAGCTTTGGATGTCATTTTAGTGGTCATATCTTCAAATAAGGCCTTTAAGCCTTTGCATGAGCACCAAGATGTTAGCTTTACATGATTGTCATGCTTGGGGAGGCCAGATCTATGATTGTACGGGACGGATCTAACCTCAGAAGTTGATTTGAGAGTGTGCATGGCATGAACTCACTGAGTCCCAAGAACCGACTCAGCGAGTAGTATGAAGGTTGCCCATTAATCATTTAGTGAGTGGACTGGCGAGTTGGGGGATGACTCAGTGAGTTAGAAGGGGATTTGAGGACTAAAGTTCAAGGCTGTACTCGCCGAGTTGTTCTTGAAACTCGGCAAGTTGAGTCGGGGTGGCCCCGCGATTCATCCCTAATGTGACTCGTCGAGTTTAGGGAGGGACTCGACGTGCCAAGCGGGACAAAGAGTTAGGATTCATGTGTGTACTCGCCGAGTCACCGGAGTACACTCGGCGAGTTCGGTCAAAGTTTGACCGTTGACTTTTGTTGACTTTTAGGGTTTGGTCAACAATGGAGTCTTTGAGTCAAGAGGGGGGTAAAATAGTCTTTTACCCTTCTGAGGGTGACAATAGAGGGTCGAGTCTAGCCTCAAGTGTTATATTTATGAGGATATTTACTTTGTGTGAATAGGCGGAGGCTAGGAAATACTTCTACCGAGTTAGGGATTTACAAGAGTCTGAGGTGAGTCTTCTCACTATACTTTACCTTGAGTAGGTAATCAGAGTTATGTGATACAATGTTGTATGCTATATATATATATATATATATATATATATATATATATATATATATATATATATATATATATATATATATATATATGATGTGTTGCACTGCGTTATTCTATGTGATTTATGTTGTGCATGTTAAAGAGTTAGAACCGGAAGGTGCACAGAGATAGAACCTCAGGGTTCATAGAGTTTGGGTGTACGGACCCACAGATTTATAGCCTCGAGTGGCTAATATGTGTTATATATCGTATTTTGGGGAAACTCACTAAGCTTCGTGCTTACAGTGTTATGTGTTATGTGTTCCAGGTACTAGTGAGGATCGCGGGAAGGTGCCGGCCTGATCAGTACACACACGGGATTTTTATGTTATGAGATCTTGGGATTGATATATGTTATGAATTGAGTTTTAAACAATGATGTTTTTATGAGTAATGAATGAATTATGTTTTTATAAAATGCGAAAAATTGTTTTGAAATTTACGGTGTTACAGCATGGTTACCCGACTCACAATACGTATTAATATAAGTTTATTCACGAATTTGATTTTATATCTATTTTCAAACTGTAGTATCTATATCTAGTGCAGGATGTTAATCCCATGGTTTTCAATCTATATCTAGTGCGGGATGTATTCCCATGACTTTTAATCTATAGTTTTTGTGTATTAAAACTATGTTATATCTAGTGCGGGATGTTAATCCCATGGTTTTGAAATCTATATCTAGTGCGGGATATTAATCTCATGGTTTTGAAATCTATATCTAGTGCGGGAACTTAGTCCCATGGTTTTTGAATTTATATCTAGTACGGAATAGTATTCCCATGGTTTTCAATCAATATTTTTATTTATTAAAAATATCTACTGTTATACTGGATGATAATTCCCAGTGGTTTTTCAATATATAGTTTTATGTATTAAACTATACAGTGTGGTATTGAACTAAACTTTACTTTTAGGAACATAAGGATTTTTCCTGGGATAACAAACTGTACATAACCAGATCGTATAATAATCAGATAACTAAACTATACTTATAAGAAAATATGGGATTTTCTTGGATAACAAACTTTTCGGAAAACCAAAGGAAACTTGTACATTTTCAGAAAACAAACCTCTTATGAACTCACCAGCTTTATGCTGATTTTCAAACTGCTTGTATTCTCAGGTCCACATTAGACAGGTACCAGCGATCCTTTTTGGCGAAGACGGAGTACGTAGAAGACACGTTTGTGCTTTTGTTTATTTGATATATATATATATATATATATATATATATATATATATATATATATATATATATATGTATGACACTTGTAATACTTTGTTTTCAAATAAATGTAATAATTCTATGTAATGTAATGCTTTGTGTTTACTATGCTTACTATGCACATTGGTTTTGATATTCATGATGTCCTCCACCCCGGAACGTTTCCGCCTTCGGTTTCGGGGTGTGACAGAAACTTATTCAGGCTTTTGATCAATTTAATCATCTTCTTAGTAAGATGATAAAGCATGGGATCGAAAGGAAGGTTATTGAGCAAAAGGTTACCTTCATCAATGGTCTTAGAACCGAATGGATGGCAGTTGTGTCTACTGTGAAGGCGCAAGAACAATTCAAATCCTATTCTCTGGCGAAGCTGGTGAGAATTCTGAAGTCTAATGAGAGTGTTGTGTCAAAAGAAACGATTATGGTTTCCAGCTTGGGTTCGTTAGCTCTAATCTCCAAGGGAAAAAGTGTAGTTGAAGAAGAAGAAGAGTTGGATCTTGATGACTATGATCTAACTGGTGAAGAATACATTTTGATGGTGTCCAATCCATGAAAGTTTATCAAAAGAAAGTTCCCCGCCAATAAGAACCGAAACTGGCAGGGAAGTTACAGTTCCGAAAAGGTGAAGGAGGAATAGAAGATAGTTTCTAAGACTGAAGAATCGAAGAAGGAAACAAAGATTGGAGGTGACTCAGGTTTTGATTGGCATTATTGTGGTGGCAAAAATCATTTTGCCAAAGATTGCATGCTGAAGAAGACATCGGAAAGGGTTGATGAAGACGATGAAGAAGCGAACCTCCTGAGACGATTGGAGGAGATCAAGAAAAAGAAATCAGCAACTAACAATAATAACATGAATGATTCAATTGTTCAGGGTACAGGTGATAATGATGAGTTTGGTGGAGTTCATATTTTATTAGACTAAAACAATTTAGGTAATTATCCTTAAGCAAAACAGCAAGAAACCCCGAAATTCCCTCTGTCTGACGCTCCGACTCGGCGAGTCTCCATATGGACTCGTCGAGTCCACAATGGGTCTCCCCGAGTTCATCAGGCAGAGAGCAAGAAAAGTCGATTTTAAGTAAGAATCAAAACACAAAGCATCAAATTCAAGTGAAGCCAACCTGGCTCTAATACCACTGATGGGTTTGAGCCATAAGAACATTCCTATGTGCACATGCAAACCCTAATGCTTGGATATAGGTTTCTCTAATGAACATGCTTTTCACCCAATACTTGCAAACCCAAGATCTATGTTATACAATTCGAAATTGACAAGACAAAGTAGATCTAAAGGATTACCTCTTTCTTGGAAGCTTGAATCTTGCTATCCTTGGAGCTTAGAGTCACAATTGTCACTCCTCTAATGGCTTAAAAACACCAAGAAGCAAGAAGATGATATGAAGAGAGGTTAAGGGCACAAAATCGGCTCTAGGAACTCCTTAGGGTTTCTAGTAGCCGATTTTAGTAGCCCCTGGGTCCTTTAAATACATGAGTTGCTAGGGTTACAGCCTAAAACCCTAATTGGATTACTTAGGCCTTAAGCAGTCCAATGATCCTTCTAGATTAGGGCTTGGATGATTTCAAGGAGCCCATGCACCTTATTTTCATCCACCCCATGATCCATAAGGATCCACAGCGCAATACCAACTATCACACAATTGACAGTTCTAGTCCCCTTTATTTAATTAATCTCTTTTAGCCACAAAATTAATTCTTGTCTAATATTAATTAAACTATATGATTTCTCTTTTAATATATTAATCATATAATATATTAATAAATCATAATAACCTCTTTATTCATAAATCATCCTATCATGTTGCTCTGGTGAAGGCAACCCAAAAGGACCATGCACAACCGGGTAAAGTGCTTACCAAATATAGTTACGGGCTTAGACACTAATCCAACATTAAGTACCCATGAACATTATAGCATTCTTATTACAATGTCTAACCTCCATAGACAATCTACAATTCAATTCATGATAGTCTTAATTCGCTACTTCTAAAAGTACAAGTGACTGTGGAATTTTGAATAATCAAATTATTCTAGAAGTAAAACATGCAAAGAAAAACACAATAATAACCTAATTAACTATGGTCTCAAAACTATTGAATATAAATAACACCCTTATTATTTAATCACCATATTAATTAAGACCTTATTCACCGTATAATGTTTTGAGTAATCAAATAACCCCTTGAATTAAACATCAGTCATGCCATGTTATGAACATGCATACTATGTTTCTCAATGGTCCTTCCTTTTGTGAACAGATCAACTGGACACTATTCCAATGATGTTCATTTCATAATTCCAAATTCTTGTCACTAGTAAAATGTGTTAGAGTTCAACCTTACATGTAATGACGTTTTGTGATGTCGAGGCTTCAAAGTCACAAAGACTTAGCCGACGATATTACAAAACGTTCCAATGGAACTTTGTTACTCAAATCAATTCCATTGAAATGAAGTCTCAAATTCAAGATACACTTCTTAAGCACCTTCCTTGACTCAAAGTGTCCAACTCACATGTAGATTTAATAATCAATGCCCACTATGGAAACATTTCCATATATCCATATGACCATCAATTCTGATCGAGAATAATCTCAATCTAAAACATGTGACTATGGTCCTTTCAAACTTTTTTATACTTCCAACTATCCACAAGCAACAAATTCTTTTGGTACAACCTCAGAATGTTCTTGACAGTTGCTCAACAACTTTATTCACACAAAGTTCTAGTCTTTTTTCCCTTCAATTCCCAAAGCATTTGGAATAATCAGAGCAAGTGAATATTATAACATATGTAATCAATCCTATATACTAAGCATATGGGACTCGATTCATAAGACCTTGCATCTCTTGCTATAATATTTCCATTGTCACACCCCCGAACCAGACGGCGGAAACGTTCGAGGGCTTAGTGTGACTTTCGCCTTTGTAGTATCATCACAGAGTGTATAATTGAAACTTAACATCATCATCATCACACATGTAATATAACAACATTCATAGTTTACATCAAGTATCGTATTTCATTTTTACATGCCCAAAATAGTTAAAATATGATGACACAAAACATGACAAAATATCCAGGAATTCGTTCTGCCCAACCTGTTCAACGGTTTCCTGATAATACAAGTTAATTTAAAAAGGTCAACATAAAAATGTTGGTGAGTTCATAAGAATGTTTGAGGAAATGAATTGTATTATAACCACTAGAAAATCCTATATTTTTTTGAAAACACTTTAGTATGTTTGTGTTCGATCTTGTATGAATGCATGTGTGTTATTGTTTACTAGAATGCAAAAAGATAATGAAGAGAATGTAAAGAAAATGTCCCTAGACAACCCGGTGTTGTCTGTAAAAGAGAATGCTGGTATATCAACCCCTGAGGTTTAAATGGCGCGAGTATGTTACCGAGTAATCCGATGAGAAAAGAAAATGGTCTCCCGTAAATTTATAATGTTAATTCCTCTAAGCGAGTCGTTATAACCATACTTGATAATGACAATTCCACCTGTCTTGGCGTTTATGGACGCCGACAGAAATAAGGTAAGGTTTTTGTCACCCTATACTGGTTTAGTATAACTGTAGTGAACAGCTCCGGTGTGGGGTGTCATCCCCGTATAGATGTATACACAAACCCCCGTTCTCCCTCCAAGAGACTCTGGTTATAACTATAGGTTATGATCGTACACTCAATAGGTGTCAATCGACATGTCTCACTAGATCCTTAATAGAATTTACGCGAAGAGAAACATCTAAAGTACATTTCAGGCCCAATGAACATGTAAGTGAACGACTAAGGCCCACTAAGCATGTAAATCATTTCTAGGTTCATAAAGAATGAGATTATACAATCTGGGCCCAAAATATATGTAAAAGGGCAACTGAGGCCCATTTCACATGTATGATATTTATAGGCTAAAAAGCACGCAAGGAGTATCCAAGGTCCGTTGAGCATGTAAATGGGTCAACAAGGCCCAATAAAACATGTAAAAGGTATTCAGGACCTATCAAACATAAAAAATGGGTCACTAAGGCCCAATAAACATGAGAATGCCATAATTAGCCCGTTTCTTATTATATTGCTAGTTTTAGCTCAATTATTTACCATAATGACCTAAAGGCCCACTTTTTTTTTTTTGTAAAACTAACATTCTTGGCCCATTAAGCCAAAAATTTACAATTAACACCCATTTTTGGTAAAAATAACATTTAGGCCCCTTTTTAGAACAAAACTTGCATTTAAGGCTAGTTTTTGTAAAAATAACATTTTTAACTCACTTTTGTCAAAAATATCATTTTTCGCTTGATTTTTATCAAAATGTGCATTTCGGCCCATTATAGATAATTTCATCTTTTTGGCCCAAATTTTAATAATTTAACATCTTTAACCCTTCTTATCAAAAATTTACATTTTTGGCACAACTTTGTTGAAATGACATTTAAGCCCACATAAGTCCAAAAACTTACAAAATTTGGTCCAAAGCCATGAGAAGCCCAAATAAGGCCCATTTATGAAAATGTTTACATTTTTAGTCCTTATAGGGTCTCAAATACTGCAACTAACCATGTTTAGAAAAAATAATCCTTTTTGACCCGTAATAACAATGAGTTACATAAATAAGACCCATTTTTGTAAAAATTAGCATATTTGGCCCATTAAAACTGTGAAGGCCCATATTGAAGCCCATTTCTGAAAATTTGCACTTTGACCCCTTTAAGACCATGAATATCATAAAGATCCATTTTGATTTAAAAATGACTCTTTTGGTCCTCTCTAAACCGTGAGTTAACGTAAGAACCTCACTTTTTGTTTATTTTGTCAAAAATAGCCCCTTTACACGATTAGTAAGTTTTCAAACATTTTTAGCATGTTTTCATAACATAAACACAACATATAACATGAAAACACACACATACATGCATAAACACATAGATCTACACAAAACAACTTGTATTCTCCCCCAAAACATAGTAACAATGAAAAATAGGGGGGTATGAACCCACTTTGGGTTGTTGTTTTTGGTCGTTGATGAAGATTGAGAAGGATCTCGACCCTAAAAGTCTTCTTGAGAGGATCCTCAAAAATATGATGAGTCTAGGAGTATAAAAACAAGATTTTTGATGTTTTGATGAAGATCAAAACATAAGATGGATTTATCCAACTTAAAAGTGAAGTATCTTACCTAGTATGTGAGTTGAAGGGATTTTCTTGAGCACATACACCCACTCACGGGTTTATGGAAGAAAATGGGGGAATTTCTTGAAGGTTTAGAAGTGAAATGGAGCTTGAACGATCTTGATGAGGGAGAATGGCCCTAGACTATGAATAAGAAGAGAGAAATAGAGGAGAGAGGATAAGATGTGATGGTTGCATTGAGACGTGAGATTAGTATGAAAGTTTGTTGGATAATGGCATAGAAATCCACCATGTAAACATGAGGTGGCACTCTTAATTATCCTTTGCTAATTTGTTTTCTTTTTTATATGTGTGGGCCGAGAAAGGGGGAAAGGAAAAAGAAAGGAGAAAGAGTTTGGGCTATACTTGCTTAATTTCGATATTATGAGGCCCAAGTTGAAGGTTTTCAGTCCTATTGGGCCCTTATGATGGTTCACGGCTCAAATACCATGAGAGGATGGGTTCACAGCCCATCATGGTTCAATAGGGAGGTTCACGACCCATAAAGGTCCATAAGAATAAGTGAGTTATTTTAGGCGTAACATGGCCCAATTGCTTTGGTTTGACGTATATGGGCCAACTAGAGCCCAAATGGGTTTCATTGGTCCAAAATCATCAAATAGAAGGTTTACTGGCCCATTAGGCCCAATAAGAGGATCCTAGTCCATTCTGAGTTTGAACCGAGATTTTTAGGGTTTCAGACTGATAGTTAAGTATATGAGATGTATTGTATTAGGTTCTGAACTTCACTTGGGAGTTTTGATTCAAATGGATGATTTTGATTGAACATAGAGTATGATATCCACTTAAATTACAAGTCTTATAATAGTTGATGCTTACATGAGGACAAAATTTACTAGCTAAAAATGCTAGTTGTGACATCATCCCCCCGTTAGAGGGAATTTCATCCTGGAATTCTTTTGAAAGGTAGGATCATCAACGAGAGAATAAGTGAGGGTACTTCTACTTCATCTGGTCTTCGTGTTCCCAAGTGAATTCCGTTCTAAGATTAGAGTTCCATCGAACCTTCACAATCGGAATGCAACTCGGTTTTGTACGCTTCACTTCCCTATCCATTATCTCAACCGTTCTTCAACGAACAGGAGATTCTCATTTATTTCGATCTCTTCTAGAGGAATGACAAGGGTTTCATTTCTTAAGCACTTTTTCAAGTTTGAAACGTGGAACACAGGGTGTACGTTGCTGAGCTCCGAAGGTAGCTGTAGCTTATTGGCCATCGAACCAATTTGTGTAAGAATCTCAAACGACCCGATGTATCGCGTCTTTAATTTTCCTTGTTTCCCAAAACGGATCATCCCTCTCTAGGGAGAGACCTTTAATAGTACCCGATCTCCAACTTGGAATTCCACAGGTTTTTTTCGTTTGTCAGCGTAACTCTTTTGTTGGTCACACGACGCTTGGAATCAGGCTTTGATTTGGATTATCTTCTCTGTAGTTTCTCGAATGATTTCTGGTCCTGTAAGGGTGTTGTCCCGTGATTTCCCTTTTGCCAGCTGGGTGTCACCCGCCTCAACCCAGCAGAGAGGCGATCTGCATTTGCGACCATATAAGGCCTGAAAAGGAGCAACCCTTATACTAGTGTGATAACTTTTGTTGTACGAGAATTCAATTAAGGGCAAGTGGGTATCCCATTGTAACGCCCGTAGATCTGGGCTAGTCAATTTAGAGACGATAAGCATCAAAAGTGACTTTTTGATAAATGATTATTTAGAATGAATAATCTTAACTAGGTTGTATTGCTCATGACAAGGTTTCCGGATATATAAAGAATGTCGAAATTCGAGTTATAACGAAGATGTTATGACCTGGTGAAGTTTCGTGACAGAACTGGTACGAAACTGCGTGACGCAAATTGTGAATTTACGATAAAGCGATATTTAGCCTTAATGATATAAACAAAAGTCATAGAATACATTAAACCGAGAGCGTGTATAAAAATAACGTCTTAATCTTACTTCGTATGAGGAAGTTATGATTTTTCGAAGTTTAGACTTAGCGGTATGCAGCCCAAAGTTCGAATATGAGATCGAGTGGTTTCTAGCCAAAACAATCTAAACGAGAATCGAAGATCTCATTGATAGTAGTCCAATGGTGAAAATACAAATGAAAACAGACATCAGATGAAGAAGTTATGAATTTCTAACGGAGTTTTCCTGTCCCAGCCTACCAAAAATAAGATAATAAAAGTTAAAGTCAAAATTAGCCAACAGAGTCTAAACGAGAGTTGTAGAGCATAATCTCACCTACGCGTACATATAAAGAACCGTCGAAGACGGAGCTCGTATGTGAAACATATGATTTTCTGAAGTTCGGGGCACGAACTTCCACCTATGTCAGAGTTCACGATGTGAACACAATGTTCACGACGTGAGCAGGTGATGGACGTCTTCCAGAGCAAGTGGTCTGATGACGAACGCAATGACAGATCGAGCTCATGACGTGAGCACTTGTGGCTTACAACGTTAGCATAGAATTTCAGCCTCTTATAAATAGAAAGCAAGGCCAGCCGAGTTTTGTTGCTCAATTTCTTTCCTCTCACCCATATTACCTCGTTTTACATGCAAGTTATACCCCCAAAGCCTCGGTATCATCCCGACACCAGAAGCAAGTCCCGATGCTCTGAAGATCCCGAGAAGAAATGAGTTTTCAAGCTGAAGCTCTACCCGCGAGAAATCCAGTTCGTGAAGATATCCCGGTTTCATCGAAGAATACTACTTTAAGAGCCGTAGTGATGTCCAATAATCGTCTTATCAAGTGAGTGCATAGTCCCTTTCATGAACATGATTTTAATACAAGTATTGTTTGAATGTATTAAATATATGTTTTGTATGAGTTATTTGATGATGTCTAAATTATGTGTTAAAGAACAAACCTGATTGTTTATGATAACTTAGGTTAAAGAGTAAACCTAAGGTTTGTTATAATGGTTATGGGGTTGTATCTCTTTATGAGTACGAGCGAGATATATACGGAGAATAGAACTTTAAAATATGTCATTGTTCCGGAAGCATGGATTAGACATAGTTATCCGTCCCTAGTCCGAGAATATAGATTGGACTTAGTTAATTGTCATTAATATGGGAGTATGGATTTGGACTTAGTTAGTTGACATTAATCTATGAGTATGGATTAATACATAGTCAGTTGTCCTTACTCTGGGAGTGTGGACAGGACATAAAATCTGTCATTAGTTTGGGAGTATGGATTTAGACATAAACCAATTGTCCCTTATCCGGGAGTATGGAATGGGCACAATCATGGACTCGAGAATATGGATTAGATCCAGGAGTAAGAGTTAGATTTTGAGGTCCAGGGGTATTGATAGTCTCGTAGAGAGGATTGACGGGGTGGGGTAAGAGTTGGTTATATATATACAGAGAAAATTTTATATTGTGTGAATTCTAAATTTTATATATATATATATATATATATATATATATATATGTGTGTGTGTGTGTGTGTGTGTGTGTTATAACATTGTGGGATTGAAATCCCTATGTACTCACTAGGTTTTCCAAACCTGACCCACTCAATATTTTTGTATCACAGGTATCGATACAAAGACACATTACACTAAGAGATTAAAGAGATGTAAATCATTAGTGTAGATGACTGTAAGTTCGGTTTATGCTTATGTGCTTGTATTCACCAGGACATCCCAAATGTTTTAAAACGAATAAAATACATCTCTTCGGAGATGCTTAGATAAATTATTTATCATGTTTTCTGGGAAAAAATTTTGCAACAGTTTTCTGTAAAAGATTACTATGATTTTAAAACAAAGCATAAACAAATCGGTCGTTTTTGGCCGTGAAATTTGTGGATGTCACACCCATGAATTACCGAAATCGATCACACAAGCTCGGAGCATGTCTTTGAGTGTTTGGATGGTTCGTTCGCTCTGGCCATCGGTTTGAGAGTGGTAAGAAGTGCTTATGTCTAGTTGTGTCCCCATAGCCTTCTGGAGTGACTGCCAAAACCGTGAAGTGAACCTACTATCACGATCCTAAATGATAGATAATGGCATTCCATGAAGTCTCACTAACTCTTTTGTGTAGATTTGTGTTAATCTTTCCATCTTGTACGATTCTTTTATTGGCAGGTAATGAGCGAATTTAGTTAACCTATCGACAATCACCCAGATTGCATCCAATCCATCTGTTGTCTTAGGTAGTTTGGTTATGAAGTCCATAGTAATCATTTCCTATTTCCACTCGGGTATTACTGGCTGTTGTAATAATTCAGAGGGCTTTTGATACTCCACTTTCACCTTGGCGCAAGTGAGACACTTGCCCACGTAAGTGGCGATCTCTGCCTTCATATTTGGCCACCAATAATGTTTCTTAATGTCTAGGTACATCTTATTCGAACCCGGATGGACGAAATATCACATTTTATGGGCTTCGTTCATGACTATCTCTCTGAATCCCCCAAGTTTAGGGACCCAGATTCTATTCATGAAGTAGTAAGTTCCGTCCTCCCTGGCTACAAAGTTCTTATCCATCCCTCACAGTGTTTCATCTATGGCGTTCTCCGTCTTCGATGCATCTGATTGGGTGTCCTTGATATGTGAGGTTAGGTGGGAGTGGATGGTTATTGATAATGTCTTCACCTGGCGACCTGAGTATTCTTTCCTCCTCAGGGCATCGGCTACCATGTTAGCCTTGCCTGGGTGGTACTTGATTTTGCATTCGTAATCATTTAGCATCTCAACCCACCATCGATGCCTCATGTTTAGCTCCTTTTGGTTTAGAATGTGCTGGAGGCTTCTGTGATCTGTGAATATGGTGCACTTTGTACCATAGAGGTAGTGCCTCCAAATCTTTAGGGCGAAGACCACAGCTCCCAGTTCGAGATCATGGGTGGTGTAATTTACTTCATGCGTTTTCAATTGCCTAGATGTGTAATCTATCACCTTTCCACGCTGCATGAGGACACATCCTAATCCTTGGTTCGAAGCATCACAGTAGACTACGAAGCCTTCGGTTCCCTCCGGTAAGGATAACACTGGTGTACTACAGAGGGCTCGCTTCAAGGTTTGGATGGCATCTTCTTGCTTCTCCGTCCCGTTTAAAGATACGCAGTTTTGTGTCAAGGGGTTGAGGGGTTTGGCTATCTTGGAAAAATTCTAGATAAACCTTCGGTAGTAGCCCGCAAGACCCAAGAATTGTTGGATTTCTGTGGGTGTCTTCGGAATCGCCCAGCCTTCAATGGCCTTGATCTTGGAAGGATCTTCATGAATCCCTTTCTCACTGACTACATGACCTAGAAAGTTTACACTGCAAATCCAGAACTCGCATTTAGAGAGTTTTGCATATAAACACTCAGCCCTTAGGGTTTCCAAGATTTGACGGAGATGTTGACCATGCTCTTCTTCGCTTCGGGAGTAGGGGCATTTGTTAGACCGACGGGCATTACAACAAATTCGTAATGACCGTATCGAGTTCGGAAAGCAGTTTTTTGAATATCCTCTTCTTGGACTTGAAGTTGATGATAACCGGATCTTAGATCTATTTTGGAGAAGTTACTAGCTCCTTGAAGCTGGTCAAATAAATCGTCAATCCGAGGGAGTGGGTATCGGTTTTTAACAGTGAGCTTGTTCAATTCCATGTAATCAATGCACATTGTGAAGGATCTATCCTTTTTCTTGATAAACAAGATCGGAGCTCCCCAGGGTGAGAAGCTTGGTCTGATAAATCCTTTGCTCAACAATTCGCTTAGTTGACTGGATAGCTCTTGCATACAGGCAGGAGCTAACCTGTAGGGTGATTTGGCAGTTGATGTGGCTCCTTGTATGAGGTCGATTTAGAATTCAACTTGTCTTTCTGTGGGTATTCCCGGAAGGTCTTCTGGAAATACATCGGGGAAGTCGCATGCCACTGGGATGTCTTTAATGTTTATGTCTTCTTTGGGTTTATCCATAACATGAGCGAGGAATGCGTAGTTTTTCTTGTGCAGACACTTTTGTGCCTTGATGCATGAGATGAGACGAAGATTGGTGCCAGGTTTATCACCATATATTATTAGAGTTTCATGATTGGGGAGGTGAAGGTGAACGACCTTCTCGCGACACATAATATCAACATGGTGGGGGCTTAACCAATCCATGCTGATTATCACATCAAACTCCTACTATTTACTGGCATCAAATCTATTTGAAATGAGTGGTTGTTTAGTGCTAATGTGAACCCTACATAAACATCTTTGGTTGTTTCGGTTTCCCATTAGCCATTTCCACCGTGAAGGCTTCGTTGAGATTCTGGGGTTGTTGATTTAGTAAATGTTTGAATTTGTTAGTAACAAATCTTCGATCGGCTCCGCTATCGAATAAAATGCATGCGTAAGTGTTGTTAAGTGGGAACGTACCAGTCACAACCGTCAGGTCTTGAATTGCTTCACCCTGACCCAACGTCAATACCCTTCCTGATCCTCATGCCCCTTGGTTGTTGGCTTTGGGGCAATCATGTTTGAAATGACCAGTTCTTCCACACCCATAACAAGTGTAACTGGCCCATGCATTATTGGTGTTGTTATTGTTGTTGTTGTTATTCGGCTGTTGGTTCTGTTGAGGCTGCGGTCTGTAGTAACGTGCGGTATGACCCTTTTGGTTGCAACTTGTGCAATGCATCTCCCTGCATTCTCCATGGTTGTGAAAACCGCATTTGTTACACTTGGGTAGGGTCCCTGAGTATTGCCTGGTAGTAGCTGGTGTGGATGAGGCTGGAGCATGTGGTGTCGTGGTAACCTGAGCAGTAACAGCGTTGACTGCTACTACTTCTTGTTGTTCTTGCCTTTCATGTTATCACCTTCGTTTTTCACTTCAACTTCTCCTGCTTTGACGCCTTTCTTGTTTCCATGGTCGTATAACTTCTTGGCTAGTCTCTTAGCACTGTCATATGTTTATGGGTTCGCTGTGATTACATTCACTTGAATTGGAGAGGTCAATCTGTAACGACGTGAAAGTTTAAAACAATTTTTTCATTTTTAAAATGAATACTTTTCATAACACTTGTAAGAACAGTCTCATTTTTTCAATTTTCAAAACATAACTCCATATTTGAAAATTTAATGATCCAGGATCCTAAAAACATAACTCTTCCTCTGGTGTGTACAATCAAGCCGGTGCTGTCCCGCTAATCTGAAAACCTGAAACACATAACACATAACACTGTAAGCACAAAGCTTAGTGAGTTCCCCAAAATACCACATGCAACACATATTAGCCATTCGAGGCTATAAATCTGTTTAACCCTCTGGTCAATTTCTCTCAGTGGGACCCTCCAGTCCCATAACTCTGTTGACCCTCTGGTCCGGTCTGCTTGAGCCTTCCGGCCTCATGAATCGTTGGACCCTCCGGTCCGGTCTATAAACTCCGTATAGCATAAATCACAAAGACATAATGCATAGCATGTCACATACAACAGGATAACATAATACTCAATGTAAGCACATAAGACCTTCCGGTCACACATAACTACCACTCAAGGTAAAGTATAGTGAGAAGACTCACCTCGGATGAAGAACAGCTCCTATAAACACTGCTGCTATGCACCGGCCTCTAACTCTGTGCCAAACCCACAATAATCTCAATTAGGAGCTAAGTCCAACCTCTCACTAATTGGGTCTAAAGATAGACCACCCACCAGCCCATTAATACCCTAAGCCCATTGGGCCCACCAAGGCCCAATAATAAATGGTCCCTCACACGGCCTAATTCCCAAACAAAAAGGCAAGCCCAAACCATGGGCGCAAAGCACATACATACACTTCTCTAGTCCAAGAATCTATTATATGAAGTCCAAACTCCCGGCCCAACACAATGATTAGCCCAAAAACCCCCAGAAGGAGTTACGCGGGGCGTACCCCCTGGTACGCTCCGCGTACCCAAACACTCAAGAAAATGATCGAGGACCTCAACCCAGTACGCGGGGCGTACTGGAATTACGTGGCACGTACCTTCCGTCTTGCATAATCCATTTTCTGGGTCTTAACCCGTTAAGACCTTAACTCAACTCTTGGATCTGGACTCCCTAACATCTCTTACTCCATAAAGTTAACAACGTTAAGCCTTTGCATGGCTGATAAGGTCACAACACATAAAAACTCTTACTTCTTAACCTAAAAATGCTCATAACTCATGCATGGGTAGATTCACCCGATCAAGGCCTTATTTTTATGGTTCTTCACCACTAGAAACACTTAAAAGGATAGGTCATTAAGCTCTGGAGTGCATCAACTAATAAATCCTCAAGCTTGGGATCAAAAACCCTAATATGCACAAAAAAAAGAGTGGGAAAGCTTGGAGATTTATACGTTCAAATGGTGCACTAGCCCCAAGAAAGCTCAGATCCATAGCCTGATCTTCAACTTCACTCCCTTCCATGCTCCTTCTTAACTCCCAAAAGCCCACAAGAACACAAACAAGCTCGTCATGGCCAAACACAATCTCAAGAACGGATATTAGGGTTTGAGAGGGTTTATTAACTGAGGAAGGTGGCCAAAAATGAGACCGTCTCTTTCTTTATATAGGGACACTTCATTTAATTAGGGCTTCCTTCTGTGCCTAGTACGCCCAACGTACTAGGTGGATCTTGCTTAAGGAACACGCGCATCTGTACGCTAAGCGTACGCATACGTTCGCCCAACGTACTTCGCTGCCAAATTCTCAACTTTAGGGAATTATCTTGCCAACTCTCCAAACTTCCATAGCATCTTCAAAAAGACTCGAATTCCAAAAATCCTCATACCTATGGAAAGTCAATGAGTTACCCTACGTTTCTAGCAACTCGCCTCAACCCAAGACCTCCTAGCCCCCTACTCGTGGCCCATGAACCTTAATCATGGATAATCTGAAACCGGATGTTATAATTCTCCCCCACTTGAATTAGATTTCGCCCTCGAAATCACTCTGTAACCCCACAAAGATCAAACCCTACTAGCCGAGAAGCACCACCGAAGGTCCTCAAACCAACGATAATCACTTCCAAAGATACTTGATCCCACCAAGAACTCCTGACCCGAAAAGGGCAGACCCAACTGCCGCTACGATATTCAATATGAATCTTTGGAACTTGAAAACTCTTGCAGTCTACCTCTTGCCAAAACACCCTCGAAACATCACCATGCTAGTCACCCACCAACTAACAAACTCTAAGAGCACTCAAACAACCCAGATTCCCTAATCGATCCCGATCGCAACCTCAAAAGGATTAGAAAGGTCATAATCTCCTCCTTTCTCTAGGGCTTACTGCAAGAACGATCATCAGGATTCATCAGAGAGAATGAACCCCGGACTCTAATCTCGGACACCAGAAAATGATCATGGTTGCCTGAAACTATTCTCTGACCTCTGTCAGCCCAATAGATGAACCTCAAGTTCACCCATTCGATAACCAGAAGGTCTTACCGATTTCCCATCTTATAATAACTGTCTCCACTCTTAGTGACTCACAAGTCATGCTGCTCGCTTTCCCCCAAGAAAACACTACAACTCTACTAAAGATCGAATCACCCCTGAACTCTGATGATTACTACCCAATAGTCTCGTGCATCCCGCTACACTTCCCGCACCAAGGCCCTGACCTACACAGGTCTAAGAAATCAGATGAAGAACAATACCCCTCACATGGAACCCACCTCTGATTCCATAATCTCATCTCGTCTATCCATCACACCACCAGGACTCAACTCAACTCGAGAGTTTGGTCCGACCCGTAGTTGGAACCACTCGTCCCAATGACCCATTCAACTCATGACTCGTGTCCCGTAACCCATGCGTACTTCACTTATCCAATTCCTTCGGATTGCGATGTCCACACTTTACTCAGAATATAATGATTCCCAATCATTGAGGAGACCCCTGTCTCACCCCTGGTCCAACCACCAGGTTCCCAGAAACTCATGAGTTAGGGCGATTCAAGCCTAAAACCCTTCTGTGTCCTGCTCTGATCAAGAGTGATAAAAGCCTCTCGCTAACTAGTGTGTACTACGGCTCCCCATAGCATCACAACACCCTTTCTCTGACTAATGAGTACTATGGCTCCCCGTAGCATCACAACACCCTCTCTCTGACTAGTGAGTACTACGGCTCCCCATAGCATCGCAACACCCTCTCTCTGACTAGTGAATACTACGGCTCCCCATAGCATCACAACACCCTCTCTCTGACCAGTGAGTACTACGGCTCTCCATAGCATCACAACACCCTCTCTCTGACTAGTGAGCACTACAGCTCCCCGTAGCATCACAACCCCCCTTTTTCTGAATAGTGAGTACTACGGCACCCCATAGCATCACAACATCCTCTGTCCGACTAGTGAGTACTACAGCTCCCCGTAGCATCACTACACCCCATTCTCACGACAACACCACACTACATCCACTGACTTGTTCTCCGCGGACATAAATAGGTACATACATATTTGTCCCTATTTATGCATCACATACTCGACAACAACTGTCATGAGAACACATCCTGCCCTGCTGGAATCTACATTCCTAGGAATCCCTCAAGATGACAATACCCAAGGGGCCCCAACTGGAAATGCAGGTACTTGATACTCCATTTGCCGTCTCAACTCAAGACCCAAATAATCTTGAATTCAAGGCATTATACTCGGATACCTCTAAACACCATCACATAACATCACGATGTCCTGCCTCAACCACCGATCTCCTACTTATGGCATCATACACCAATACCCCAAAGCACTCCCTCAGAATCTCATAACTATCCTTCCTTTCTACAACGCGCAACTTTGAAATATTCCTACCATCAATTGAAACAGGGAGGAGTCGACAATGAATCGGAACATGTGGATAATAATCCCAAAACTCACTCCTACAATGCTCAAAACTCAAGCAAGCATATTCGCAATGGCCTGGAATGAGTTGCCAAAACCACTTCTGCATTTCCCCAACTGCATAACAGCCCAAACCATGGATCATAATTCTTCTACCACCGAACTAACCCTACGAGCCAACCACCTTGAAGAATTTCCTATCCATCACAAGGTCTCCAACCGATGGCCACTTTCCATGGAGACATTCAGCTTGTACCAAACATATACCACATGCATTATCTCGCTCTGTACCTCGCTTCAAACACCAATAACCTTGATCACATGAATCCACACCGCAGGTCCCTATATCCAGATCTCTAACCGATCTCGAACAGATCCCTGATCCTCTCAACAAAATACCCGGTCCTCCCCTACTTAGGGTTCGAACCATCACCAATTGGTGCACCAACACTCTATCCCACAGACAGTCTCCACCAGTAAGTCCACACCTAATCTCGCATGGTGTTGCGCAACGCTCGATGTTCTCCCTGACAGAGATCAAACAACTCCAACTACCAATCTCATATAAATCCCTCAGAGCTTACCATCATAACCACCTCTAGTCATTTATAATCTCACACCATACCATCACCGCACCTCCCAACTATCCAGTATTAACCCTGACTCTTAATCTGGAAATAATGAACTATCATACTCCTCATCCTTGACTCCTCGCCCAACGCTCCGTCAAGTCCCTTATCATAAGAGCAGAAACCATATCTCCACTCTCTATACCCATCAAAGTCAATAAGAGTCACTGCCCTAATATACTCCTCTTGATCGTTCCATGCTGCAGCTAACACATTCCCTACTATGCTCAAATAAGGTGTATCATGGTCCTCAACCATCTCAGTCCCCACTGACAACCTGCTCAGGCTATATCATTCCCTCGCAACAAACCTACTGCCAGATACTCTGATTGATGATCATCATCATTACGATCCCACAAGGCTCACTCCTAACTCAGAAACCGAAATCTCAACACCTCCTACATCTCCCTTAGGAAACGAAAATAGCGCTACTTGGGTCACAAAGGAGACATCTCTACTATCAGCATACTGCCCAACTCAGACCGTATTCTTCCATAACGCACCGACCCTGCTCAACTTTAAGTCTTGCGAATTTACTAACATATCACCAACAATCCCTCAGAGCTAACTCAATTTCCCTATCAAGGGATGCTCCACTAAAACTCGTTCATCCTGGCCCTCTGGACCCATACTCTTTCACCTCCGACCTTGGTCTAGATAATCACTGTGGAATAACCGGTAAAACTAGCAGCACTAACCGTCACATTTCATGGTACTCGAACCACGATATCTTTTCTCAATCTGCCACCAATCATGGTACTCGAACCATGACATCACCTCTCGATCTGCTACTAATCATGGTACTCAAACCATGACAACGTCTCTCGATCTGCTACCAATCATGGTACTCGAACCATGTCATCGCCTCTCGATCTGCTACCAATCATGGTACTTGAACCATGACATCACCTCTCGATTTGATACTTAGAACCTCTGGAATACTCCCTGCATCAAGTATGGGTCCTCTTCTTTCAGTAGTACATGCCCATACTACCTGCTACATCTTCCCATACTCTCTACACGGACCATCCCAGATTCCTTAAGTAGCTGCTCAACCTTCTCATCACCAATGCTCTACTCTGTTAGCATACTCATCTGACTAAGGCCACTTCCTAGGCTCTTCCTAGGTTCTGACTCTTCTCCGCCATCAGCTACTGAGAAACTGCTTATGATGCCAGTCATCTACCTCCTGAATATCGTCACATTCACTTGGAAGCTGACTCCCATCATCGGGAGTTCCACAAAGCACGAAGCAAGCAACATTCGGGCGTCGAATAAACACATATAACCCGCTCTAGGTGGTAACTCCACTAGCTCTACTCATACTCAAAATATATCTCCGAACTCTGCAACTCTACCCCCCCCTAGCGCGGGTGTCTAGCTACTCTCTAGGTAGGCTTCACAAATGCTCATCTTAGTATCTCTCCTATATTACTCCTCTACCCAAATCCCTCTCTACATAGGATTCCTGCTGGATACTCTTTACTTAGCACATACTCGAGAGTGCATCACAGATAACAACTCCTAGGCTAAGGCATCACAAATCAGGCCACTCTAGTCCTAAAATATAAAATACCTAGCCTATGTCTAGCATACATAATATATCTGTTGGGAGAAAAACTTTGAGACACACTTGAACAAACGTTAGAACAAGTATATAGCGGAATAGTTAATTTCGAAGGATCTAATGCTCAACAATAACATTAAGAGTTAGAAGTTAGAGAGTTAGTTGCGGAAAAGTAAAGAAATGTAAATGACAACAATTGTTATATCAAGTATACACATAAGTTGATTCATAACAAGGAATGCATTCAAACCAAGTTAATAAGTGAGATCAAACTTAGTTATTAAGTCACAAAGGACTTGCTCTGAGGAGAGGTTGTGATTGATTAAGAGAGTAAGAAGATTGAATAAGTAAGATAGAAAGAGAACTTCTGAGATGTGTATTAGAATAGATGTGATACTCTTTTTGAATACATGAGAATGAGCTCTATTTATAGAGACTCATAAAGATAACAGATTTACAACTCTAAGAGTAGCCATGCAAGGCATACTAGACAATAGAGTGTTTTACAGAAAATACAAAGTAATGTAAACTGGATAGAGATTGCGGTACTAGAGGCTTCAGTTGATGGTTGTTGATGAAGCTGCTTGACTGCGGTGGCTTTCAGGCTACGGTAGCTGAAGTTCAAGAGGGTCGCTTTTTGATTCAACAATTACCCCTAAGTGACCTCTTTTAATTTTTGATCAGCTATCAAGTTTAAGGAACTTGATCAAGATCCACCAAAAATTCCTGATGTTCTCCAACCAGATGATTCTTCTAACTATCTCGAACTTGACCTTTGCGGTGGTGTGCTTGGATTTTTCAACTGTGTTTCGGCAGATGTCAAGTTGCTTTCTGGTGAGACGATGCATAGCAGTCATAGGAATGAAGTATTTGACATTATCAGTTTTCCTCTTGAAAATGACTCCAACTTCAAGATAATTAGTTGCACCTAAGGATCTTTCTTCATAGCCTTCGGTAGGCATCGGTGCGGGGTCAAGTAGTGGCAGATCGACTATCTTGGAGATGGTGGGGTGAATGTCTGCGTCGATCTTGGCGAAGTCACATACTGTTTCCTTTAGAAAAGTATTGGCCCTTTCAAGTGCAATCTTCATCTTCAGATGCTTCTCAGACTTGTGCTGAAAAACCTAAGCAATGAGGAAAACTTCTTCAGCGTTTATACATGGAAAATCAGCCTGGGTGCAGATGTAGTCGTATTCCCTTCTGGGCAGAGTGTACTGGATGAAATCAGCCTTCATAAACTTCCGGATATTTTAATTTTTGACTTCGGATGGTCTATCGTTAGACCATATATGTTCCACGGGAGAGGCATGCTTAGCATAGAATTGGCTAAGTCTCTCAAATTCCATTGGAAGTCTTTTGGCGTCAGGAAGGCTGCAGTCGAACTCCTCAAATACAATGAAGTATTTGGCATTGGGAGAGATTGGGATATCCCAGTATCCATCTGAAGGGGGTTCCGCATAGGTGAGATGTGGAATGTAGTCATCATCAAGCAATCTTTGGTGGGGATTGACCCAAGATTTTATCAAGGACTCGTCGATGATAGTGTCTAATCCGCAAAGTCTCCATACTTCTTCAGTGAGTTTGGATACCATCTAATCTCTTTTCCTTTGGGCAGTGGTAGGTGAGTCACTTGAACGTGGAGAAGACATATACTCCACCAGGTTTTTGAAGTGAGGGGGATTCTATGGTTTTTTAGGAGAATTTTCAACTTGAAGAGGAGAGTTGTGAGGTGGGGTGTGATGTTGTGGTGAAGGTTGTGGTGTAGGAAGTTTTTCAATAGAGAACTGGGGGAGTTTAATGTTGTGATATGGAGTGGTTTGAATGATGGACTTCTTCTTCACTTCCCCCTCTTGAGGAGTTCAGACCCGGAGCCTCCTCAAGCCATTGATGAAGACCATCAACCTTGTCATATACCTCTTGAAATTGCGCTTTAAGGGCTTCGGCTAGTTGTTGATTATTTGGGATGGTGGGGTTGAAGAGTAGTATGTGGATCTCCTTGGTGAGGTGAAGGATTTCTCGAACATGAAAATTTGCAGACAGAGATCGCTGCAGTCGGTTGATTGTTGTTTGAAGAACGAAGATTGCGGACTCGTAAGCAATGTGAGTCTCAGCAATCAACTTCTCATTATGTTAGGCTTGATCTGCAATGGCAGCTTGGAGATCTGTTTTGATTGTGGTAACCTTAGAGATGAGGCGTTCCACAGCAGCCATAAATTCTATGTGATCAGCTTGATGATTATTGTCAAGGGACCTGATCCCTATTTCCACCTTTAGAGAGATACACTTCGCAGCCATTCTTTCTCTTGTTTCCAGCCTTTCAATTCTTTCCATCAGGGACTACGGTGTAGGAACGTCTTCTGGTTGCGGTTGATTTGGCTTGACGGAAGCTAGGATTTGATCAACTTCGGCCTGTAGACTGAGAAATTCCTTCCTGGTCACCGCATTCTTCTTCTTCTTTTTCTTCTCTTTGGGCTTAGACGTTGAGTGATGAGAACCATTTGATTCTTCGTCTTCATCAAACATCATTAGATCGTCATAAGAAGGAGCGGGTTTGTTTACCTCTTGAGGTTCAGCATCATCGAAACCAAAGATTGGATCAAAACTCACTTCGATTTCTGGTCCTTCATCTTGTGAACCTTCAGCAGTGGGAGTGGGAGGGACTTTGGAGACAAGTTGATCAGCAGTGGCTTCTTGATTTTTGTGGAATGTTTCAACCATCTGTGTTATCCAATCTTGAACTTTGAGGATGGTGGCTACAGTATTGGCATTGTTGATTGCATCTGCCCAATACTTAGCCACAACTTGTATTTCTTGTTCCTTGAGCTGCTGTTGTTTGATTTGCTGATCCTTGCGAGCTTGGAATGCCCTACGAAAAGCGGCATATTTCTTGGCTTCAGCCTCATTTGAGGGTTGATACTTGCTCCAACAATCACTCGAGTTTTCACCGTTAATTCCGTGTAAACACACCAAGGTGTTCCTTGGGTTCACGAATCCTTGCACATTTGTGCTCACCGTGCCTAAACTACCTGTTTCTAATGAACGCAGAGTAGGATTTCCTGAGCTTCCTCAGTCTCCTTGACCTGTGGTCAAGTTTGGCATCGGCTCAGTTCTGGCATGGGCGGAAGAAGTGCCCTGCAGTTGGGAATGTGTTTGAAGTGTTTGGGTAACATTCAAAAGGATGGAGTTCAACTCCTTGGCTGAAAAGATATGCAGTCGGGAAGCCCTGGAGACTTTAGGGCAAGAACCAGTATCATCCCTTTGAGAGTGAACTGGGGAGTATCCTTTTTTTGTGATTCAGACTCACTTTCTGAGTCTGAAAGGAAGAAGATGGTGGTTTCGAATGGATGTGCAGGCATCCCAAGGACTACCGGAGCCTGTGGAGAGGCTGAAGTATCGGTCCGGTCGTGCATTTGGCTGGTAGGATCAGTTTTTCGTTTCTTGAGGATGGATATGGATTGGTTATCCTCTTCAGAATCACTGTTGGAGTCATGATGACTTGGTTCAACAGTTGTGATTGCGGGTGGTGTTTTTCTTTTCTTTGAGGGTTTGGAAGGTTTGGAAGCATCCTTTTTAGGAGTTCCAGATTTCATTGTGTTGCGGGTGCCATGAAGGGTAGAAACTTTCTGTTTTCATCTTTGGGAGTGAGAGATATTGGAGAGAGTTGTAGAGGAAGGGACTGCGGTACCTTCAGGGGTAATGACTGCGGATGGAGGAGACGGGGTAGAAACGTATGGATCAACACCTTCCGTAGCCTCAAGGTGGTCTAAGACATCAGCAGTCTCAAGACCAAGAGTAGAAAGAATATGGGAAGGGAGTTTGCGGATTGGACCAAATATTGTTTGATCAGAGGAAGGATTGCACCTTTTTAGATCCTTGGTGACAAAGAAGTTGATATCACCGCCCATGTCTATTCCAGCGTCCACATGTAAGTCTGAAATGCAGAGAGACCAGAACCTAGCAAAAGTGAGCTCAGTTGGGTTCTACCTGGGGCTCTCTTTGGGAATGTATTGTAGAAAATCATCCCAAAGTATATGTCCGTAAATTATGTCGTGGCCTGTGAAGATGCTCCAAACCAGCTCCAGTAGTGTAAGGTCCATGTTGTAAGTGCCTCCGGTTCTGCTGGATAGACTGCGGATGATGAAGTGGCATACAATCTGCCAGACCGCAGGCAATTGGTTCTTCTTGAATTCGCCAATCCCGTTGATCTTTTTCTGATACTCCATCTGATAGAGTGCTGAAGTGATGTCCTCCATTGATGGAGTGAAAAACTTAATGAAGGGATGAACAAGAAGGTTAATGGCATTGAGGAATTTTTCTTTGGACAGAATGACCAAAGAATCATTAATAAGGTTGAGGTGAACTTCTTGGGGGTTATCGATTGGGCGATATGCAAAAAAGGCACATTTGTAGAGAGTGGAAATTGGAACAACGTCTGTAAACGCATCAAACGGTCCAAACAGAGGATGGTTTTTCAAGAACTTGATTATGAGTTTGGTGGGAGCATTGTATGAGGGTTGTTCTTCGAATATGGCCCTGAAATTGCTTGAGGCAATTGTGGGAGAGTTTGGACCAGTTGGGTTCACTGATCCAGAGGCTTTTGATTGTTTCTTTGACACACTGGATTTCACCATTGTTGAGTTTGAGAGAGCTTGAAGAATGCAGAAAAAGATTAAGGTTTTGAGAGCGTAAACGTTTCTCTATGGAGAAGAAAAGGGTTTTATAGTGGTTTATTGGAGCGGGAAATGTTTAATCTTTTTGATCTAAGTGAAATTGGGTAAAAAATGTTTGGGTTTATCTTTGAATTAACATCTTTAATCTTAGCCACATATTGACAAAAGAGGGATAAAGATTAAATTTGGGATTAACCAGAAAAGGACTCTGCATTTAATGAAATGTCAGATGTTGTATCACGTCTTGAGAACATGTGGAGGGGGTGAGAAAAATCCGTTGGATAAAGGGGAAGTTGTAACGGATGAGATGGTTTGGGGTAATAGGAAAAGACATATTAAAGGATTTGATTTGAAAAATCTTTATTTTGTCATCATATCTAAAATAGGTCTGACAAGAGGTTTAGAGAAAAAGAATGAGACAATATCTTCAAAGGAATGTTTTTATTTAATGTTTTATTTAATGAAGGATCATTAAATAGCACACTATTTTTTGATTTTGAAAAAGAAAGAACAGTCTGAAAATCAATTTATGTGACTGCGGATGGACTCATCATTGCGGATGGCTTCTTTGTCATTGCGGATGACTGTAGTGGGAGAAACTGAGAAAGGCACTTGTATAAAAAGTTAGTAATAACAAGCAAGAAAGATCCATGAAAGATAGATATAACATGTGGTTGCGGTACATAGACTGCGGTACACAGAATATACCAAAACCATCTGTTATAAATGTCTTTCAGTTAGGACCGCAATGGAGACCAAGAAGGTCTGCGGTACCTATCAATTCACTAAGAATTGCGGATCCAGATTCATCATCCATAACATTTGTAGAAACGCATTGAGTTTGGTAGATTCAAGTGCTTTTGTAAATACATCAGCAATCTCTTCATGAGTAAGGAAACCGATGAGTTTGATGTTACCTTTCAGAATGTGGTCTTTGATGAAGTGATACCGTAGTTCAATATGTTTCGTCTTGGAGTGCTGAATAGGATTATGAGAAATCGCTATGGCACTTTCAGAATCACAGTAGATTGGTATCTACAACATTCTGTATCCGTAGTATAGCAGTTGTGTCTTCATCCATAGAACTTGAGAACAACAGCTGGCTGCGGCCACATATTCAGCTTCTATGGTTGACAAAGAAACACAACTTTGTTTTCTTGAGGTGTAACATCCCAATTTCGGAAGCAAGAAGTTGGAGGGTGCTAAGTGTAAATCAAGGAAGCTACTCGAAGAGTAGGTATGCTACTCATCGAGTCAGAGTGGGATTGATCGCGGGTTTAAGTGGCCAACTCGCCGAGTCAGCGGTGGACTCGACGAGTTGGTGCTGAAGAGACAAAACCCTAATCTCGAGGGTTGCACCCTATTTAAAGGACTTTATGTCCTTCCCCCAACCTCCTAATCCCTCTGAGAGTTCCAAAAACCCTAATTTAGTGTGAGGCTTCATTGTTGAGGAGATTGGCACTTGGAAGAAGAAATTGTTGGAAGGAGCTTGAGAAATTGGAAGCTAGCATCAAGGGGCCTCTCATCATTTTTATTTTATCACACATCACTATTTACCCATGTTTTACCCAACATATTTGTAGATAAAAATACACATACATTTTAAAACTTGTATAAAACATCAATTCAACAGTCACCTCAGTTAAACAATTAATATAATTACACGTAGTACGTATTTCATATAAAATACTTTATATCTAGGTGTCAGATAAAGGTGACTATACACTCACATGATTTGATGATAATCGGGCAGCAATTCGTTGCTTAAAACGATCGTTTCTAATAAAACTGGGAATTTATTAAGAAATCGGGCTCTGCAAAGGTCGGGCTTCGAAACTGAAAAGATAAATTTTCTGGGCTTCTTGGGCACTTCGTGGAGTATTTCGGGGATTATAATTGATACCGGGGCTTTGGGGGATGTTAATATGAAAGAAATATGAGATTTACGGTGAAAAGTGGCAATTTTCCGAAGTTACCCGGGAGGTCTCGCACCCTTCTATTTATAGGGGCGACGCTTCTAATCCAAGGGCTAAGAAGAAGCCACGTGTCGCAGATCCGAAGGCTCGCAGGGAGGGCTCGCACATGGCTCACACCTGCGAGGGGCTCGCTGTCAGTCTGTGATTGGACCGAGGTCTAGGTCCGAAGTAGGGTTGGTTCGTGGCAGCTTGCGAGGGCTCGGTCTCGTGCAAGAAGGTATTTGTCGCATCGCTACTGGACCACTTAGGATAAGGCTAGGTGCTCGAATGACATAAGGCTAGGTGCTCGAATGACTCAGCATCATTTTTGAACACGTGGCGCGTTTTGAGCGAGGGTAACGTAGCCGAAGTCCACGTATGCGAGATGTATCGGTTTTTGCGCAAAAATTTCTAAAATCCATAAGTTTTGCATACGAGCTCCATTTATGATGTTCTTTTTATGCATGTGTAGGTAAAGTTATGCTCTACAACTTTCGTTTACACTTCGTCGGCTAATTTTGAATTTAATTTGTTTATATTATTATTTTTAACAAACCGGGACAGGAAATCCGTTAAAAATTCATAACTTCTTCATCCTACGTCCGTTTTCATCAGACTTTTTACTATTGTGCTTCTAATGACGAGACCTTTGATTATCGTTTAGGTTGTGTTGGCTTAAAATCGCTCGATCTAAAATTCGAGATTTTTAGTTGTCTACTGCTAAGCTGAAACTTCGAAAAATCATAACTTCCTCATACGAAGTTAGATTTGGGCGTTCTTTTTATCGAACTTCTCGGTTTAACGAATACTACGACTTTCATTTAGATTACTAAGGCTAAAAAGTAGTTTATCAAAAACTCACTTTTTACGACATTCGGCACCGTGCCGGTTTATCGCGATACTTCGACAGGTCATAACTTCTTCGTTATAACTCGGATTCTGGTATTCTTTATATCCCCAAAATCCTTGTTTCGACCACTACAACTTTTTGTAAAGATATCGGGCTTATCTCACACTTTAATTTTGACGCTTATTTTTATACTTAATTAATTAAATCCTAATAATTAAGCATAAAACACAAAATTCACATAATATTCACATAATTGCTTTTCATTTCTTCAAAATGAGTTACAAAGGTTAACCTAGACTATCTCTACAATATAAATGCCTAGGCTAGAAACACGAGTGTTCCATATATCTCCTTGGTTTCATGTAAATTTTGCAACTTTATGTGAGGGTTAGATTGTAGAAAGGTGGATCTATGGATTGGAGCCCCTACATGGCTCGAAAAGCTTCTAAATGGATTAAGAAATGGAGAGACTATGCGAGTCACATGGGTGTACTCGATGAGTTGTATGATCTTGTGCATGGACTCGACGAGTTGGAAGAACAACTCGGCGAGTCTGTTGAAGATTGCCTTGGACTCGGCAAGTCTGGTCGCAGACCCCAACCTCTTTTGGTTAAAGCCATGGATTAAGTGAGTCGGTCGGTGACTCAGTGAGTCAGATAGGATGGGACTCATAGATCGTTGGACTCGACGAGTCTTGGGGCGACTTGGCGAGTTGAGTCGTATTATGGGAGTTTCTGAGTATAGGAACTCGACGAGCCGTCAGGGTGACTCGGCGAGTAGAATCAACCAGGAAGGTTGAATTTGACTGAGTACTTTGACTTCCAAGGGTATTTTGGTAATTTTGGGTATTTATGGAATTGGTTGTTTGGTAGTGTTATGTGGTGAATTCTCCTCACTATATCGATAGGGTCTACGACACTAAGGCCGGCCCTTTATCAGATGGAAATCCGGTAATTGTTTGTTATGTTATTGCTTTGCTAGATATGCATCCTGGTATTTAGGATGGTGTTATGTTAGTGACTTGGTTAAGGTCGGTACCCGGTATATAGGGTAATGTTATGCTAGTGACTGGTTAGGTCGGAATCCTGGTTAGGATGTTACTATGTTGTGACATCCCCAAAATCTCGGCCAGAAAAGACCGTTTTTCATTTATGCTTTTAAAATATTTTCAGAGTAAATCCTTTTGATTTTAAAGAGTTGCGGAATTTGTTCCCAAAAACAAAACGTGATAAAACAATGTTTACCAAAGCATTTCATAAAAGAAATGTATTTTTCATTATATAATCAAAACTCGGGGTGTCATGTTCCGATACAGACCAATAAGCATAAACGATTACAAGTCATTCAACAAATATATACATATACAGACTTGCAAACAAAACAACTGATGGTTCATCCATCTCATGCCCTCGCGCCACTTCCTGTAATACAAATAAAACTGAGTGGGTCAGGCTTGGGAGCCTGGTGAGCATATAGGGTTTTCAACCCACAATAAATAATCATATTTAATTTTCACCAACCAATAATAATCCAATTACCCATTCCCGTTATTCTCACTTTATGTCCCTAAAACAACTAACACAAGGGACCTAGTCTAAGAATATTTCATCGGGGCGGCAACACATGCTTCGGGGGTACCTCAGCAATATAAGTCAAATAAGGCAACCATGAGGGGGATGGAGTACAGCAAATGAACACCCAAGTTCATTAACACCTACAGGTGGCGAACCTGCTAATGTTTCCACAAGACTGTCTAGAATAGCCCGTGGTCGTCATCTAAACTCCACTAGATGACTAAATCAAACAACAACGAGGCCTCTCATGTGTTTATTAGACACCAACTATCTACCCATGTTCTACCCAACATATTAGTAGATAAAATGTACATTTTTTATACATAGTTTTGAAAACCTGTATATCATGCTTTAATCAACACATAATCCACATAACAGATGAGGCACACACACACATAACACATATCTCATAGAGAATAAATCATATCTATGAGATAGAAGAGAGTGAATACACATTCACACACATAAACAACAATATTATACACATAACACGTATTTCGTATAAAATACTTCATAATTATGCGTTAGAAGAAAGTAACTACACACTCACACTTATAAACAACAATATACAATATACACTCGAACCAAACTTGTAATATTATCGTGTTTATGAAAGGTAGTATACACTCACTTGATCAGAAGATGATCGGACAGTACTACGACTTGCAGAAGTAGTAATCCGCAGCAGATCTGGAAGATCTTCACAAAAATTGACTTCTCGCGGGCAGAGCTTCGGCTCGGGAACCGCACTTCTTGGGATCTTCGGGATCTCGGGACTTGCCTCGGGGATTGAGTATGATATCGGGGCTTTGGGGTATTTCTGGCACGCAAAACGATGCAAAACGGGAGACAGAAGAGAGAAAATGAACAAAAGGCTCGGCTGCCTTCGGATCCTATTTATAGGAGGCTGGAGCCTCGGAGTACGCGGGGCGTACTGGTCCGAATGCGTCATGGCGTTCGTCATCCAAAGCCACTTGCTGCGAATGTCGACACTTCGGAGTACGCGGGGCGTACCTCGGATCAGACCGGTGACTCGTCCTCGGATAATGCTTCCGAATTTCCAATTAAATTTAAATACAAAATATTAAATAAACTTCGGAAATTCATATCTTCTTCATACGAACTCCGTTTTTGACGTTCTTTATATCCACGCGAAGGTGAGACTACGTTCTACAACTTACTTTTAGACCCCTTCGGCTAATTTCGAATTTATTTTTATTATTTATTTTTAATAGGCCGCGACAGAAAAACTTCGTTATGAATTCATAACTTCTTCGTTTGACGTCCGTTCTCGCCTAACTATTTATCGGTTTGATACCAACAATGAGACCTTCGATCCTCGTTTAGATTGTTTCGACTACAAACCGCTCGATCTCAAATCGAGTATTTCGGGCTGCACACCGCTAAGCCGAAACTTCGATAAATCATAACTTTCTCATACGAAGTCAGATTTGGGCGTTCTATATATATATTCGGAAACCTCGTTTCAACTACTACAACATTATCCAAAGATATCAAGTTTATTTTACACTTAAATTTTGATGCTTATTTTTCTTCTTAATTAATCAAACCACATAATTAAGCAATTAAGCACAAAACATATAATACTCAAATAATACAATCTTATTATTTCAAAACGGGTTACAGAGGTTAACCTAGACTATTACATTGCTAAAAATGGCAAGCCCGGAAACACAGGCGTTACAATTCTCTCCACCTTAGAATCATTCCGTCCCCGGAATCACACATCAACAAACAAATGCGGATAGCGACTCAACATGTCACTCACCGTCTCCCAGGTGAGATTCGGCCCATTCATGTGTTTCCATTGGACAAGCACTAACCCAACCATTTTGCGTCGCAACTTCTTAGTCTTTCGGTCAACAATTGCCTCTGGTTCTTCAGTCAACCTTTTGTTCTCATCAATTCTCAATTCAGAAATTGGAATTATGTCGGGAACTTCTCTCGTGAACTTCCTCAAATAACACACATGAAAAGTGTTGTGAATTCCATTCAGTTCTTCGGGTAATTCGAGCTTGTAAGCTTGGTTCCCAACTCTCTGAAGAACTTTAAACGGTCCAATAAACCTTGGACTCTACTTTCCCCTTTTACCAAATCTTATAAGTCCCTTCCACGGCGAGACTTTAAGCAAAACCGAATCTCCAATCTCAAAAGTCATCGGTCTTCGCTTTTTGTCAGCATAGCTCTTTTGACGATCTTGAGCTGCTAACATTCTTTCCCTAATTATTTTCAACTTTTCAGCAGTTTGATGAACCATCTCTGGTCCCATAAACTGCTTTTCCCCAGCCTCAAGCCAACAAGACGGCGTATGATACTTCTGTCCATACAAATCTTGATAAGGTGCCATCTTTATGCTCGAGTGAAAACTATTATTATAGGAAAATTCTACCAAAGGTAATTGTTCATCCCAATTACCTAGGAATTCCAAGTACATGCTCTCAGCATATCTTCAAGTGTTTGTATCGTTCTTTCACTCTGACCATCAGTCTGCGGATGGTAAGCTGTGCTTAAACATAACTTGGTACCCATTTCCTCTTGTAGACTTTTCCAAAACCTTGAGGTGAAACGACTATCACGATCCGACACAATCGTTAACGGAACACCATGAAGCCTCACAATTTCCCTTACGTAAGAATTCGTAAGCTTTTCCATAGACCATTTCTCCTTGGCCGCTATGAAATGCGCACTCTTAGTGAATCGATCAACGACCACCCAAATCATGTCTTGACCATTCTTTGTTCTTGGCAGTTTAGTGAGAAAGTCCATAGCAATGTCTTCCCAGTTACCCATAGGCACAGGCAATGGTTCTAAACTCCCGTAAGGTTTCTGATGTTGTGTCTTGACTCTGGCACAAGTCACACACTCCGCCACATACTTTGCAACATCAAGCTTCATCGTCGGCCACCAGTAGTAGGGTTTCAGGTCCCTATACATTTTAGTGCTACCAGGATGAATTGAGTACATGGTTTTGTGAGCTTCTTCCATCAGAAGCTCCCTAATTCCTCCTGACTTAGGTACCCAAATACGATCTGGGAATACCTTCAGTCCATGACCGTTTACACCGAAGACCAACGTTTTGCCCAAACGTTCCTCCTTCCGGTCATTCTTCTCAGAAGCTTCGCTTTGAGCTTTCTTTACACTTTCCACAATGGTCGAGACAACTTCAATTCTCAACGCTCTTGGCCTTCTCCTTTCAAGATTGACTTTCCGACTGAGAGCATCAGCAACAACATTAGCTTTACCAGGGTGGTAAAGTATCTCACAGTCGTAGTCTTTAAGTAATTCTAGCCAGCGTCGTTGCCTCATATTCAATTCCTTCTGATTAAAGAGATATTGGAGACTCTTATGATCAGTAAAAAGTTTGCACTTCGTGCCATAGAGTTAATGCCTCCATAATTTCAGAGCGAAAACTACCGCTGCCAACTCCAAATCATGAGTCGGGTAATTCTTTTCATGCTCTTTCAGCTGTCGAGACGCATATGCTATCACCTTTTCTCTTTGGGTCAAAGCACAACCCAATCCAACCCCATACGCATCGCTATACACAGCGAAGTCTTCAACTCCATCGGGTAGAGAAAGTATCGGTGCCTCGCATAGCTTCTTCTTTAACTTCTCGAATGCTTCTTTATGCTTATCACTCCAAGCATAAGTAGCTCCTTTGTGGGTCAAAGCTGTCAATGGAGTAGCAATCGAAGAAAAGCCTTGGATAAACCTGCGGTAATATCCGGCTAATCCTAAAAAGCTTCGGATCTCCGTGGGACTTTTCGGTTGTTCCCACTTCATCACAGCTTCGATCTTCGCTGGATCAACCATTATCCCTTCTTGGTTGACCATGTGACCCAAGAATTGGACTTCACGAATCCAAAAATCACACTTAGAGAATTTTGTATACAGCTTCTCCTTCTTCAAGACTTCTAACACTTCTCGCAAGTGTCTGCCATGCTCCTCTTGGCTTTTCGAGTAAATCAGAATGTCGTCTATGAATACTATCACGGATTTATCAAGGAAAGGATTACAAACCCTATTCATCAAATCCATGAATGCTGCCGGAGCATTAGTTAGTCCAAACGACATAACCAAGAACTCGTAGTGTCCATATCTAGTTCTGAATGCAGTCTTCTCGATATCTTGCTCTCTCACCTTTAGCTGATGATATCCTGACCTTAGATCGATCTTCGAGAAATAGCTCAAACCTTGCAATTGATCAAATAGGTCATCAATCCTCGGCAACGGATATCTATTCTTTATTGTTGCCTTGTTCAGCTCTCTGTAATCGATGCACATTCTCATACTCCCATCTTTCTTCTTCACAAATAACACCGGAGCTCCCCAGGGCGATGAACTAGGTATAATGAAACCTTTGTCCAATAACTCCTGAAGTTGCATCATCAGCTCCTTCATCTTTGTCGGTGCTAATCGATAAGGTGCTTTTGCTATTGGCGTGGTTCCTGGTAACAAGTCTATTTTGAACTCCACTTGTCTATCAGGTGGCAATCCAGGAAGATCTTCGGGAAACACTTCCGGATAATCACACACCACTAGAATACTCTGCATCACCTTCTTTTCCTTCTTACCATCGATCACGAATGCGAAATATGACGTACATCCCTTGGTCAAACACTTTCTGGCTTTCATTAGAGAAATGATTCCAGAATTTACTCTGCGTTTGTCCCCATACACCATAAACGAATCTTTCCCAGGCGGGTTTACTTTAACTATCTTCTTCTTGCATAAAATTTCGGCATCATTGGCGCTAAGCCAATCCATTCCCAACACGATGTCGAAACCATTTAGCTCGATAGGCAATAATTCCTCATGAAACTTATTCCCATTAAGTTCGATTAAGATGTTTTTCATACGATGGCTAACAGGTACAAACTTGCCACTAGCTACTTCGACTAATAAAGCATCATCTAGTCTATCAACAGGCAAAGCTAGCTTTCTACCAAACTCATGCGAAATAAAGGAGTAGTTGGCTCCAGAATCAAACAAAATTTGAGCAGGTAATTCATTTATGAGAAAGGTACTTGAAGTGACATCAGCTTCATCTTTAGCAGCCTCAAGTGTCATCTGGAAGGATCTCGCCTTCGGCTTTGGTGGAATGTTGGGCCTAGCTGCCTCCTTTTTCTCCGGACAGTCTTTCAAAATATGCCCCTCTTCATTGCAACCAAAACACATCCTTTTGTTGTTCGGACATTCATTGGCAAAATGTCCAACCTTTCCACACTTGTAGCAGGTTACATCCTCGCTACATTTCCCAAAGTGCTTTTTCTTACACTTATCACACCACTTCGCTTCGCCTCTTTTACCTCCAAACTTTTTCGAATCAGATTTCGAAAACTTGCCCTTATTACCGGAACCAGATGTTCCCTCAAACTTTCTTTTCTCACCAACCTCAACCTTGACGGTGGTTCTTCCCTTTATCATGTTCTCAACAGACTCGGCAGCCCAGATAGCTGCCTCTAGAGTAAGTGCCTGACGTACTGGCACATCGTACTCCCATGGGAGTCCCTTCGCATACCGGTCCACCTTTGTCAACTCGTCTGGAATGATGCGCAAAGCAAACTCCATCTTATCGGTGAAGTTATTGGTGTATTCATCAACTGACATGCTACCTTTCGTCAATGTCTGAAACTTGTTCTCCAATTCCAACAAATTTTGAGCCGAACAGAACTTGCACTTGAACTGCACCAAGAACTCTGCCCATGACAATTGCAGTGGCTCATTAGGGCTCAACGTCTTCCCTAGAGTGTTCCACCAACGAACGGCTCCACCTCGGAACTGACGCACGGCATAGATAGTTTGCAACTTACCTCTGCAGCCACACGTCATGAAGGCTAACTCCATTTCGGAGATCCAATCCATAACCCCAATCGGATCCTCCTTTCCATTGAAGGTCGATGGTTTGCAAGTTAGAAAGTCCTTGTACTTGCATCCCATTCCATCATTCCTTCCATCATGGTTATCTTGCCTAACTATCGGTGGGTTGGCTTGACCAACAGACCCACTGAAGTTTCCCCCTTCCGAGTGCCCTTCACTTAATTCAGGCTCCTCCACACGAATTGATAGTTCTTCACGATTTTGTTGAATCAACCATCTAGTTTCATCCATCTGACGATCCAACATCGTCTGAATCATCATTTGCACACCAGCCATGGTTATTGGCTCAGGTGCTGCTGCTACGACAGGTACTTGTTCAATCACTGGTGGTTGATTCCTGTTTTCATCAGCATTTCCAACTCCACTTCTGGTTCTCACCATTTTGATCTACACACCGAATAAGGTGAAATTAGATCCTCAATCATGATAGATATTCAAATCTTCCTTATCACATGGAAACGTTTACATGCTAGTTCTAATACCGTAGACGCACGCTTAGAATCCTACACACATAAGGTTTCTAGATCCGGTCGGAAACAGACCATAGATCCGAACAAATAATATAATATATGGCAACATATAACATTTAGCACATAAAAGCATTTTAGGCAACTTTCCTAAAATAAACCAGTGCTCGTGTCTAAAACACAACAGACACACATCTCAAAACTTCACTTAGCATTCTAAGTTTAAGTCTAGAAATCCTACAAATTCCTAGTTCGCTTAAACTAATGCTCTGATACCAACTGTGACATCCCCAAAATCTCGGCCAGAAAAGACCGTTTTTCATTTATGCTTTTAAAATATTTTCAGAGTAAATCCTTTTGATTTTAAAGAGTTGCGGAATTTGTTCCCAAAAACAAAACGTGATAAAACAATGCTTATCAAAGTATTTCATAAAAGAAATGTATTTTTCATTATATAATCAAAACTCGGGGTGTCATGTTCCGATACAGACAGACCAATAAGCATAAACGAGTACAAGTTATTCAACAAATATATACATATACAGACTTGCAAACAAAACAACTGATGGTTCATCCATCTCATGCCCTCGCGCCACTTCCTGTAATACAAATAAAACTGAGTGGGTCAGGCTGGGGAGCCTGGTGAGCATATAGGGTTTTCAACCCACAATAAATAATCATATTTAATTTTCACCAACCAACAATAACCCAATTACCCATTCCCATTATTCTCACTTTATGTCCCTAAAACAACTAACACAAGGGACCTAGTCTAAGAATATTTCATCGGGGCGACAACACATGCTTCGGGGGTACCTCAGCAATATAAGTCAAATAAGGCAACCATGAGGGGGATGGAGTACAACAAATGAACACCCAAGTTCATTAACACCTACAGGTGGTGAACCTGCTAATGTTTCCACAAGACTGTCTAGAATAGCCCGTGGTCGTCATCTAAACTCCGCTAGATGACTAAATCAAACAACAACGAGGCCTCTCATTTGTTTATTACACATCAACTATCTACCCATGTTCTACCCAACATATTAGTAGATAAAATGTACATTTTTTTATACATAATTTTGAAAACCTGTATATCATGCTTTAATCAACACATAATCCACATAACAGATGAGGCACACACACACATAACACATATCTCATAGAGAATAAATCATATCTATGAGACAGAAGAGAGTGAATACACATTCACACACATAAACAACAATATTATACACATAACACGTATTTCGTATAAAATACTTCATAATTATGCGTTAGAAGAAAGTAACTACACACTCACACTTATAAACAACAATATATTTAATACACTCGAACCAAACTTGTATTATTATTGTGTTTATGAAAGGTAGTATACACTCACTTGATCAGAAGATGATCAGACAGCACTACAACTTGCAGAAGTAGTAATCCTCAGCAGATCTGGAAGATCTTCACAAAATCAACTTCTCGCGGGTAGAGCTTCGGCTCGGGAACTGCACTTCTCGGGATCTTCGGGATCTCGGGACTTGCCTCGGGGCTTGAGTATGATATCGGGGCTTCGGGGTATTTCTGGCACGCAAAACGATGCAAAACGGGAGAGAGAAGAGAGAAAATGAACAAGAGACTCGGCTGCCTTCGGATCCTATTTATAGGAGGCTGGAGCCTCGGAGTACGCGGGGCGTATGCCAGTACGCGGCGCGTACTTGTCTGAAGGCGTCATGGCGTTCGTCATCCGAAGCCATTTGCTGCGAATGTCGACGCTTCGGAGTACGCGGGGCGTACTCGAGTACGCGGGGCGTACCTCGGATCAGACCGGTGACTCATCCACGGATAATGCTTCCGAATTTCCAATTACATTTAAATACAAAATATTAAATAAACTTCGGAAATTCATATCTTCTTCATACGAACTCCGTTTTCGACGTTCTTCATACGAAAGTTGTTTCGACTTTATTTTTATTATTTATTTTTAATAGGCCGCGACAGAAAAACTTCGTTATAAATTCATAACTTCTTCTTTTGATGTCCGTTCTCGCCTAAATTTTTATCGCTTTGATACCAACAACGAGACCTTCCATCCTCGTTTAGATTGTTTCGACTAAAAACCGCTCGATCTCAAATCGAGTATTTCGGGCTGCACACCGCTAAGCCGAAACTTCGATAAATCATAACTTTCTCATACGAAGTCAGATTTGGGCGTTCTATATATATATTCGGAAACCTCGTTTCAACTACTACAACATTATCCAAAGATATCAAGTTTATTTTACACTTAAATTTTGACGCTTATTTTTATTCTTAATTAATCAAACCACATAATTAAGCAATTAAGCACAAAACATATAATACTCAAATAATACAATCTTATTATTTCAAAATGGGTTACAGAGGTTAACCTAGACTATTACATTGCTAAAAATGGCAAGCCCGGAAACACAGGCGTTACATATGTTATTGATATGCTAGATACATCCTGGTTTAGGATGGTTGCTATGTTACTGATATGCTAAATTTCATCCTGGTTTAGGATGGTTGCTATGTTATTGATATGCTAGATACATCCTGGTTTAGGGTGGTTGTTATGTTACTAATATGCTAGATTTCATCCTGGTTTAGGATCGTTGCTATGTTATTGATATGCTAGATACATCCTGGTTTAGGGTGGTTGTTATGTTACTGATATGCTAGATACATCTTGGTTTAGGATGGTTGCTATGTTACTGATATGCTATGTGATCTGTTAGACTGTTTGTCTGGTTAAGGATTGTTATGCGATTAATTGTTTATTATGCATATGATTGTTTGACGGGGGTTGGGTTGAGGCGGGTCCTGCTTTGTGTTATAGGCCAACATACCCAGTGCGGATCAGATATTTCGAAGGCCCAGCGAGCGGTCCGGATAGGCTGAAGGCCCCAAGAGGGGGGACCAGACGTGCCAAGGCTCGGAGAGTGGACCAGGCCGACTGAAGGCTCGGTGTGGGCAGACCAGTCATACTGTAGACTCAAAGAGTGGACCAGGTGGATTGAAGGCCCAGTGTGGGCGGACCAATCACACTATAGGCCCGATGTGCATGGCTGTTCTATTTGCGATATGTTAAGAGTATGTTTGCGTGTGGTTGGTATTTGGGGGTAACTCACTAAGCTTCCAGGCTTACAGTTCAGTGTTTTGTTTCAGGTACTTCAGGAGAACGTGGCAAGGCGAAGGCATGATCGTACCGCTCCTCATGTTTTATGATTTATGTGATATGGTTCTGGGGAATACTCTGATGTTTAAACTATTTTGAAAATCAATGTATGAACTTAATGGTTTTTGAATGAATTAAAATGTTTTATTTTAGCTCGAATTTTACGGGTGTTACAAGTTGGTATCTGAGCCTTGGTTTGAGTGAATTGGAGGAACATTCATGTGAATCCAGTCTCAAATCAAGGAGGGATTTACAAAATGGTTTTCAAAAGGTTTCAAAATAAGTAAAGGACGATGCAGAGGGTACGATCAGCCAGAGCTAGTAAGTAGACCCCAAAATACCACACAAGTTATTTGATTATGTGATATGATAGAACAGCATGCTAGTACTAGGTTAGGGATCTTCAGGAATTGCATGATAGAATTGCCTGATTTCATGATGCCTATTAGCCTAGGGTTTTCCTTATATGAAATTGCATCCTTACTGTATTTGTTTAGTGTATGCATCATGGCTGTGCATAATCAAGATCTTATAGTCTGAGAATGTTTGATTCGACCTTAGGGTAGAATTGGATATTCGAAAGGCTATCGGGTCCAACGTTATGTGTGGCTAGTATAAACTAATGTTGCAGGGTCGGTGGAAGTTTCATGGATTGGGCGGGTAGTGAGAGGCCGGGAGGCCAGATATGAGATGTCTAGCATTCCTCTAGGATTGAGGATTTAATCACTCGTTACATTTATGTATATTGTTAGGGAGTTGTGATGATACTTGAGACAAATATGGGTAGGTGTGGAAGGTAGTATGGGCCCGTACTACTGAAAGCACAGGACCCATACACGTGGCAAGGAAGTCACAACCCCTAAGTTTGGGTTTTGGAGTTGTTTCCCTGTCATTATATAGGTTATTAGAGACCTTTTGGTGTATTTGCAGAATGGTGGTAACAAGACGTCTTGTGACCAGATCTAGGTTAGGATCAGGAGCTAGCAGCCAGGATAGGCCAGCATTGTCAGGGGATCGTGTCAGGGAGATCCTCCAGGAGGAGACGATCGAGATTGTTCGGGGATAAATTCCGAAGATGATTGGGTCTTTCCAGACCGTCATGGTTGGGTATTTTGTCAAGCGTCATGCATACATTGCTGAGACGGTGGTCACGACAGCTTTGGCAGCTGTAACGACGACGGGGAGAGGAGCTGGACGAGCTTTCCAGGACCGGGACATGTTACCAGTACATAATCTGATGAGCAGAAGGATACAGTTATCTGGGAGCAGGAAGATGACCTGTACTTGTTATATTCCCGCGGGTTGAGCGGGAGAGTCTAGCTTGTGAGTTTATAGATTTGAGGCTCGGGGGTTTGCTCGAGGCCGGGTTATGGGTCGTGGGAACTTCAGAAAGGAGTGATGATTATGTTCAGCTGGGCTTTTGCAGCTGGAAGTGAAATGGTTGATTAATGAATTGGACCATCGTTTGGTAGGGCAAGGATTGCACCCTCTCAGTTTCCGAGCTCGAAGGAGTGAGCAGGCTTGTGACCCCAGGATCAGGTGTATTCCAGCTCGGGGTCAGTTGGTTACAGGAATAGGCAACATTATTTCAGCGCCGGTAAGCTCATGACGGTCGGCGTGACATAAGTGTTGTGAGGTCCGGTTTTCCTTGGATCTCTTGTATCAGATGGAAAGGATTGATTGTGCGATCTATTGCACTTTTGGGACTGTAGACTATGTCTTGGGATTGGTTTGTGGCCCGGTTTAGGGCAGAGGTTGTTTCAGCTGCTGCCGTTCAGCTGTGGGCGGTTGAGCCAGTGAGTGAGTCAGGGTGTGAACCCTAATGAGAATGATTTCTAAAGCCCAAAAGTGGGAAGCTTGTTTGGAACACCTTTGGAAAAAGGGGTTTTATGTGGGAGGACTGCAGATGGAGTCCCATAAAAGGGTTATTCATCATTGTCCGGATTCAGTTGTTAGCAACCATTAGTGGTTGACAAATTAAAAGCGCCAAGAGAAGTATCTCGTTGCCGAGGTATTAGTTGGAGAATCTATATGGTGGCCTTCAGGAAGTGAGTGTGGAGTCATTAATGCATTGGTGGCTGTCGATTTCACTGGGATTCTGGAAGTGATCATCTGATTCTTAGAAATGTGTGATGAGTTAGGTCTAGCTAGCTAATGAACACAAGTGGGAAAGAGTTGGTTGTCATCGGATAAATCGTTGGGAAGTGAGGAGGATTGAAAATCCTCCAATATTCATGTATTATGAAGGCTTATTTGAATCTAAGTGGGGGAGTGTTACCCTGAGATTCTAAAGTGTGAAGGTTTTGAAACGGGGATAAGTTTCACAACCCGACAGGGAGAACAGAGGCCCTATTGGTTGCTTAGTTGAGGGTTGTGTTGTTTGGGGGTCGGCAAAACTCCCAAGTATAAGAACACGACTTCTGGATGCTTGATTGTAGAAGTTAGGTAACCAAGTTAGGGTCCTAGTCGAGAATTGAGTTTAGTTCGAGTTTTCGGTCGAGGGTGTGCTCGACTCTGAGGGTTTTGGATTGATAGGTTGAGGGTTTTGTTAGATGTCAGGGCTTAGCAATGCATTCAGCATGGGAGTGCGGGTTATTTAGCGTGTATGATAGACACGCGGGCCAGGGAACAGACCTCGGATTTCTGAGAAGGTGGACGATTGACTGAAGGCCTGGTAGGGCGGTCCAGTCATGCTGAAGACTCTGTTTACGTTTGTAGATCTATGTTCGGGTATTGAGTAGACTGCTATGCTTTAGTACTCAATAGGTCTGTTCCACATTTTGAGCATGCTACGAGAGTAGGCTGAGGACTCCGGTGTATCTTGGTTGATCGGAAGTTATTATTAGGGGTCAGACGGAGTTCAAAGAATCTTGGTCATCTCATCCGTTCCGAGTGTCTCCGAGGTTTCATCTTCTCGGATCGGGTAATACTCCAGTTGGGGACCGAGAATGGATCCGAATGGGTGTTTTAATTAAAATGTCGAATCCAGCGGTGTTGTTAGCCGAGAGTGTTGCATGATGGGAGCAAGCGATAGACAAGTGGGGCAAGGAACAGACCATGGTTTCAGGGAAGGTAGTTGGTCGATGTGAGGCCTGGGTTTAGGCCACGGAAAGGATTCCGGGAACGGAATGGGAGTTCGGAACCCCTAGAGGGCTAGAACAGACTGCAATGGAGAGATTCCCGGGAAGAATGGTTCAGGGCGACGTACATCAATTTTGAGCGGTCCGGATAGACTAGGGGCCAAGAAGCATACCAGTTGGGCCAAAGGCTCGGGGAACGGTCCAGACAGGCTGAAAGGTCCGGGAGGGTGGTCCAGACATGCTGTAGGTTCTGGGAGTGGTCCAGATAGACTGAAGGCCTGGAAAGGCGGTCCAGTCATGCTGAAGACTATGTATGTGTTAGTGGATCGGTATGAGGAGAATGAAGGAATATGTTGCCATGCAATGGTAATCGATATGGTCTGGCCCCAAGTATTGATCATGATGATGGAGTTGGTCGAAGGCCATGTGTGGGCCTAGTTAGTTATGTGATCGGATTCGGAATATATGGGAGTTCAAGAATAGCGGTTGCTCTACATGGATAGTGTAGAGTAGAGTTTGGCTCAGTGGCACTTTTAGGTGCGGTAAGGGTTGTTGTGTGGACTTCCTAGAGAGGAAAGGTATGTAGCTCCGGAAGGAGTGTGGGTCCTCTGAAAGGAAGGCAGCAGAGTAAATGGATGATCGAAAGTGCTTCAGTTGCTGGTAGTAAGCACTGGGATTGTATCAGATATATGGAATCACATACGGGTTTGATGCCCGTTGAGGTTATGGCAATGTTGGATGATGCGCAGGCATGTTTTCAATCTCCTTCGAATAGGATGAGGATAGTAGTTCTAGAGTGGAGATTTTGGACAGAGAAAGGTGAGAAAGCAGGTTAAAAGACTCGGGAGTAGCCTGGACCGGTGCTGAGGACTGTATAAGGATATTACAGTCAGGGATCAAGGACCTAGAGATCGTGATGAAGAAGTGTGAGTGGGTTGCACTATGTTGTATCGAACCGAAGGGTTCGAGGGTGACGCAAGGACAGGGTCCTTGGTTCCGAGTATGGTTGAGTCATGAGCTCTGAATGTAGTGGTGTTCCATCCTAGGGATGGTTGGGCCATCATAGGTATGCATGGTTTTCCAGCCCGAGGCTGTTTGAGCCAGTTTCGATGTGTAGGAACTTTATAGCTGAGTGTTAGGGAAGGTTGCGAGGAAGCTGTGAAAGGTTTCATCATGTCAACACGGTAAGGGATTTGATCCAGGGAGGAAACGGGATGATTTTCCATCGGTGCAAGTTGAAAAAGGTAGCGCCAGTTAGGTGAAAGATAGTGAGCTAATACTGGATCAAGGCCCGGTGGTTTAGAATGGTATCCAGTTTTCGCAGGTGGCGAATGAATGCGTAAGTCAAAAGTAAGGTAATGCCTTCTGGTGACATTTAGTCGATGAGTGTTGTTATCAGAGAAGGAAGCCGATGGCCGACTTGAAGCAATTATCAGGACCCTGCAAGGGAATAGATGGATTTTAGGGTTTCGATAACATTGTTTGAAGGATTCTAGGTTGTTTTGATGCCAGTGAATGCATTGTGGGTGTACCATCCGGAAGTTTGTGTTGCCGCAGGCTTCGAGGACGAAGCCTAATTTAAGTGGGGGAGAATTGTAACATCCCAAGTTCGGAAGCAAGATGTTGGAGGGTGCTAAGTGTAAATCAAGGAAGCTACTCGACGAGTAGGTATGCTACTCGTCGAGTCAGAGCGGGATTGATCGCGGGTTTAAGTGGCCAACTCACCGAGTCAGCGGTGGACTCGACGAGTTGGTGCTGAAGAGAGCAAACCCTAATCTCGAGGGTTGCACCCTATTTAAAGGACTTTATGTCCTTCCCCCCAGCCTTCTAATCCCCCTGAGAGTTCCACAAAACCCTAATTTCGTGTGAGGCTTCATTGTTGAGGAGATTAGGACTTGGAAGAGGAAATTGTTGGAAGGAGCTTGAGGTAAGGAGCCCTTATCTTAAGCTATTTCCTTTATGGTTCATCCTTGGTGATTGTTTTGGGAGTTCTTTAACATGTTTTTAGACCTATCTCGGATTTGGAGTTAGATATGGGGTTGCTACTCTAGATTTAGACTCATGATGGCCTAGAATGTCATAAAACTTCAGTCTTTGAGTTGTTGGTGAAGCCCCTTTCTCTAAAACCCAAGCTCTAGTATGTTTTGGGCCTAAATCTCCTTGGTTTCACGTAAAGTTTGAAACTTTATGTGAGGGTTAGATTGTAGAAGGGTGGATCTATGGATTGGAGCCCCTGCATGGCTCGAAAAGCTTCTGAATGGATTGAGAACTGGAGAGACTCGGCGAGTCACATGGGTGTACTCGACGAGTTGTATGATCATGTGCATGGACTCGATGAGTTGGAAGAACAACTCGGCGAGTCTGTTGAAGATTGCCTTGGACTCGGCGAGTCTGGTCGCAGACTCCAACCTATTTTGGTTAAAGCCTTGGATTAAGTGAGTTGGACAGGATGCGACTCAGAGATCGTTGGACTCGATGAGTCCTGGGGCAACTCGTCGAGATGGGTCGTATTATGGGAGTTTCTGAACATAGGAATTCGACGAGCCGTCAGGGTGACTCGGCGAGTAGAATCAACCAGGAAGGTTGACTTTGACTGAGGACTTTGACTTTGACCAAGAGTTAACCAGTTTGACTTCCAAGGGTATTTTGGTAATTTTGGGTATTTATGGAGTTGGTTGTTTGGTAGTGCTCTGTGTTAAAGATCGTGTCGGTGGTCGGAGCAGCTTGGTCTTATCTTTCCAGTCGGAAATTGCAGGTGAGTTCTCCTCACTATATCAACAGGGTCTACGACACCAAGGTCGGCCCTTTATCGGATGCAAATCCGGGTATTGTTTGTTATGTTATTGCTTTGCTAGATATGCATCCTGGTATTTAGGATGGTGTTATGTTAGTGACCTGGTTAAGGTCGGTACCCGGTATATAGTGTAATGTTATGCTAGTGACCGGTTAGGTCGGAATCCTGGTTAGGATGTTGCTATGTTATTGATATGCTAGATACATCCTGTTTTAGGATGGTTGCTATGTTACTGATATGCTAGATTTCATCTTGGTTTAGGATGGTTGCTATGTTATTGATATTCTAGATACATCCTGGTTTAAGGTGGTTGTTATGTTACTGATATGCTAGATTTCATCCTGGTTTAGGATGGTTGCTATGTTATTGATATGCTAGATACATCCTCGTTTAGGGTGGTTATTATGTTACTGATATGCTAGATACATTCTGGTTTAGGATGGTTGCTATGTTACTGATATGCTATGTGATCTGTTAGACTGTTTGTCTGGTTAAGGAATGTTATGCGATTAATTGTTTATTGCGCATATGATTGTTTGACGGGCGTTAGGTTGAGGCGGGTCCTGCTTTGTGCTGTAGGCCAACATACCCAGGGCGGACCGGATATTCCGAAGGCCCAGCGAGCAGTCCGGATAGGCTGAAGGCCCCAAGAGGAGGGACCAGACGTGTCAAGGCTCGGAGAGTTGACCAGGCCGAATGAAGGCCCGGTGTGGGCGGACCAGTCATACTGTAGACTCAGAGAGTGGACCAGGTAGATTGAAGGCCCATTGCGGGCGAACCAATCACACTATAGACCCGATGTGAATGGCTGTTCTATTTGCGATATGTTATGAGTATGTTTGCATGTGGTTGGTATTTGGGGGTAACTCACTACGCTTTCGGGCTTACAGTTCAGTGTTTTGTTTCAGGTACTTCAGGAGAACGTGGCAAGGCGAAGCTGTGATCGTACCGCTCCTCATGTTTTATGATTTATGTGATATGGTTCTGGGGAATACTCTGATGTTTAAACTATTTTGAAAACAAATGTATGAACTTAATGGTTTTTGAATGAATTAAAATGTTTTAATTTGGCTCTAATTTTATGGGTGTTACATGAGGACCAGCTACCGAGTCTACCTCCCAAAAATTGACATCCACCAAATGTACTTTTTCGATCAAGTTTGCATCCGACATGAGTCGCATCGGTAAAAGCTTGCAGACTGAAATCATTGCCTGCGGGGTACCATAGACCAAGAGACTTGCTTCCTTTAAGGTACCGGAGAATTTGTTTGGCTGCGGTCATATGTAACACTTTTGGGTCAGCCTAATACCTTGCACATACACCAGTAGCAAAGACAATGTCCGGACGGCTTGCGGTGAGGTACATAAGAGAGCCAATGATGCCTTTATAAGTCTTATGATCCACATATTCACCAGAGGGATCAGCAGAGATCTTATATCCGAAGGCCATAGGGACCTTAGCCGAGGAGCAGTTGTCCATAGAGTATTTCTTCAACAGTTCAGTGGTGTACTTCTCTTGATGAATGAATATCCCTTGCTGAATTTGTTTGACTTGAAGACGTAGAAAGAAATTAATCTCTCTATTCATGCTCATTTGAAATTTGTTTTTCATGAGCTTAGCAAAATCATCCATCATTCCTTGATCAGTCGATCCAAAGATGATATCATCCACGTATATTTGTACAAGCATAAGGTAGTCACCGTTTCCTTTTCTAAACAACGTGGGATCAATCACTCCTCTTGTGTAGCCTGAAGAGACTAGAAATTCAGAAAGAGTCTCATACCAAGCTCTTGGAGCTTACTTCAGACCGTAGACTGCCTTTTGAAGCTTGTAGCAATGTTCAGGGAATTCAATACTTTCAAAACCCGGAGGTTGTTGCAGATAAACCTTTTCTTTCAATTCCCCATTGAGAAAAGCAATCTTAACATCCATTTGGTGTACTTTGATGTTTTTTTGGGCAGCATATGCTAAAAAGATTCGAATGGCTTCCATTCTTGCGAGCGGAGCATATGTTTCATCGTAGTCAACACCTTCCAGTTGACTGTACCCCTTTGCAACCAGTCTTGCCTTATTTCTGATAACCGCACCAAATTCATCTAACTTGTTCTTGAACACCCATCTTGTTCCAACAATAGTATGGCCTTGCATTATGGGAACAAGTTGCCAAACCTTTTTTCTCTTGAATTCTTCCAGTTCTTCTTGCATTGCAGAAATCCAATCAGGTTCCAATAATGCTTCTTTCATCGATCCAGGCTCGACTGCGGACATAAATGTTGCGTACTGACAATGATCAGATAAGCCCTTGGCAGATCGAGTCTGGATACATTTGGATGGATTGCAAATAATTTGACCTAGTAGGTGGTCCTTCGTCCATACGTGTAGACGAGGCATCAAATGGTCAGCGGCTATGGTAGAAGGAATGTCTTCAATATCAGAGATTTCTTCGGATGGGGATGGCAGTTCCCCTGGATTTGAGAACATCCTGCAGAGTTATCTTAGCTTGTTGGAGCAAGAATGAAATTTTCTTGAACAGCTTGGAGCGGTTCCCCTAGATTGCTGATGGGAGTTCCTTTGGAACCTGAGAGGGTTCCCCCTGGACTGCTGATGGGAGAGTGATGATCCTTGAATCGGTTAGAGTGTCAATGCTCTCTATGATTTCATCATCCAAATCCAAAGATACATTTGATGGTAGTGATCTTCTAAGGAGAGGAGCTTGAGCATCATCAAGTACTGGAACCTCGATGGTTGTTGCTCGATCCGGAGTAAAGCTTTCCCCGTCAACCGGAGAGGTGAAAGTATTGAGAGATGCGACTTCGGATAGAGATGGACCAGAAACATCAGTATGTTGTTGTTGAGCAGTTGGTGACACAAGAACTTCAGATAGTTTAGCCATTTCAACAGGATCAAAAAGGTCATCATAATTGACTTCAACCAGGTTTAGAGGACCTGAAGAGGCAGGAATGTCATTTTCCATGATGGCAGTGGTTTCATTGGATGAAGGGGCGTTGCGGACGTAAGAATCATCTAATTTTACATCAAAGCTTTCAATGATTAGCCTCGTGCATTTGATAAGAACCCGATAAGCAACCTTGTTCGTTGAGTAGCCAAGAAAAATGCCTTCATCGGACTTCGGTGCGAATTTGTTAAGCTGATCTTTGTTGTTGATCATAAAACATCTACACCCAAAGATGTGAAAGAAACTATGGTGTTTTATTGAGGTGTTTGCACACGATGCTTCGGTTTTGAACAAAGCATGCAGTTGTTATGGCTTCAGCCCAGAAGTAAAGAGGAAGGTGTGCGAAGTTGAGAATGGATCTGGCTGGTTCGACTAGTGTACGATTCCTTCTCTCTACTACACCATTTTGTTGAGGTGTATAAGGAGCTGAAAAATTGTGAGTGATACCTTTAGACACTAGGAAGCTATTGATTGGATGGTTAAAGAATCCAGTTTCGTTATCACTACGGATGCTTCTTACAAGAAGCTTGATCTGGAGTTCTATCTCTTTGATGAAGTTGATGAGAATCTACGGTGTTTCGGATTTGAGTCTAAGGAAGAATACCCATGTGAAGCGAGTGAAGTCATCAACTATAACCAGTATGTATTTTTTGTGATGAAGACTGGCTACGGTTGAAGGACCACAGAGATCAATGTGTAGAAGCTCAAGTGGTTCAGATATTGAAGAGTCAATCACCATGGGGTGACTTGCTTTGGACTGCTTACCACATTCACGAGCAGTACATAGTGTGTCATTGCTGAACTTGAGAATAGGTAATCCTCTGACCAGCTCTCCAGTAACCAAAGTGTTGATATACTTGAAATTGAGATGAGCGAGCTTGTGGTGCCATAACCAGCTAACTTCGGATACAGCTTTGGAGAGAAAGCACAACTGTGGTTTTCCAATGATGAGAGAAACATCCAGAGGATACATGGTACCCTCGGATCATGACTTGATCAAGTAGGTGCTCCTATTACTCGTCATAACATAACATAATTGATCATCAAACTCAACTCGATGGCCTGCCTTACATAGTTGGCCAACACTCATGAGATTGTCTTTAAGGCTTTCTACATAAGCACCTTCTGAATTGAGAAGTTCCCCATAGTGAGTACACCGTAACCTCGGATGATTCCATTCGCATTGTTGCCGAATGTAACATTTCTACCATTGCATATAGGCATGGAATCCCTAAGGTATTCTAACCTTCCAGTCATGTGCAAGGAGTAGGCATTGTCAATTAACCATTCATCTTCTTGTTCCTCCTTGCACAAAGCCTGAGAATTACACAGTTAGTTCAGGCATCCAAACTAGTTTGGAGCCTGGGACAACAGGGGAGTTTCTGAGTGATGCATGTACCGAGGTTGCAGGGACTGGTTTCGTGTCAACTTTTAAACCTAGTCCTGGATGTTTGTGCAATTTTGGAGTGTAGTGTGTTTTTGTAAAGTTATGAGGTTTCTGATTTTTGCAACTACACTGACAAACACAGGTTGAGATTTTGTCTTTTGTTCTGACACCACGTTTGTTCAATGGTCTAAAGGAAGTGTTGTTTGGATTTTGACTAGACCGAGGTTGAAAAGATCTGACATGAGTGTTGTCATTTTTCTGAAAATTTTATTTTGAAATAGGTTTAGCATGTGCAAATCTTTGTGTCCTTTTTGTTGGATTTGGTAAAATACCCTTTCCTTTGTGAAAATTCTGACGTGACTTCAAATGTGTTGGAGTGGGTAAAATATCTTTCCATTTCGGATCATCCGAGGAATAGATTTGAAAAACACCGTTTTGAAAAGACTTTGAACTCTTTTTAGTTGTGTCAGGTGACTTAGGAATGACTGTTGAAATTGTACATTCCTTTTTGGGTGTTTTCTTGGTGGTAGGATCTTTTGAAAAATAGTGAAAGAAAAAGAATTTCTGGACTTTTGGACTTTTGGGATCCGACATGCCTTTTATTTTTTTAAAACATTTGTCTATTTATGCCTCGGGAGCAAATTTCTTTTTTGAAAGCCTTTTTAGCTAAGGATTTTGGTGAATCGCGGTCTTTGTTATTCAACTGCGGTTTCCTGGAATCCTTGGAAATTTTGTGAAAACGTAGGCTTGAGTCATCAGAACTTGAGGATTCTGGGATTTGGGAAAATTGACCTACTTCGAAATTTTCTATGGGTAATTCATGAAAAATCGTTTGAAGAGTGGTAGAACTTTTGTTTGAAGACTGTGGTAAGGATTACTTGACTACCGCAGAGTATGTCTTAGTTGGGATTTCAGTGGGACTCATGTGAGGCTTTTGACTACAGTAAGGGATGTTGCGGTCTGAGGACAGAGATGGAAAGTCTCTAGAGACTTAGGTGTCCTCAATGACAATTTCTTCATCAACTACGGATGAATTTTGAGAACTTGGGACAGTAGTGCCACTGATAGTAGTTTGATCACATGTGTGACCAGAAACTTCAGGCACGATTTCCTCAATGACACAATTATTGCTTAGATTGTGCAGTCTATCAAAGTGAGTTTAAATATCTTCGGGAAAAGTCTTGTCATTGACTGGGAAATGAAATTCTCAGTCTGGAGGGACATATAGCATGTATTTGTTGAAGCGGGGTGAGGAATCCATTAAGGTAGGATATCCATTTGACCAACCCCAATTGTATGTATTGTCCACGGTTCCATTATTTACCAAATTTTCAATAGCTTCACTTTCATTGAACAACTTTTCGATTAAAAGATTTAAACATACAATTTCAGTTTGAGCTAAATCTCTCTGGTTCAAAGCTATCTCTAATTGGGTTTCACTCAACATTCTTGCATCTTTTTCTAACTCTAAATCTCTTTCTAACATATCCATTTTGAGTCTTTTGTTATCTAGTCATCCTCTCACATGGAACATCTCCTAGGACGCAATGTTCTTCTCATATAAGGCTTTGTTATAGTCTGTAAGGATGGCAGCACATGTGTCATTAGTATTATCTATATAAGGTTGACAATCATGCATGCTATAATTTAGAGTTTGGATCATGAGTTTTACCTGTTCAACGATGCTTAGAGTTCCATCCTTCGCCATGTAGTAGTAGTTTTTGTTCATATTTGTCGACCCATCATCATCCGTAGTTGCCAACATGCAGATCTTCCCTTTGCCATTAACACTGTTGATGGCTTCATCTTCATCTCCGGATGACCAGACTTGGTGGTCTCTTTTGATATGGGCTACGTATGCCCTTTCTTTTTCCTTTTCTTCCAGTTCTTGAGCCATTCTAAGGTAGAATGCTCTGTCTCTAACTACATTGGCCTTACAGTCTCTTGCAAAGTGATTCTCTTTGTTGCATTTGTGACAAACTACAACATCAGTTTTGTCTTCTGAGGGAGTACCAGAGTCAATGATTTGAGTAGGCTGCGGTGCTTCCTTAGGTTGAGTATTGTGAGATTGTGTTGGTGGATGAAAACTTTTAGGGTGATGTGAGTGATTTGTTTGTGGGTTGAAGTTATGATTGAAGGGTGGTTTGTTGAATTGTTGATTTTTGCGAAAGGAGTGAGGTGGTAGTCAATTGAACTGTTTGTTGACGAGAGCTATTGCCTTTTGAAACTCTTCTTCATCGTCATAATCTGTATCAGCTTCATATGACTGCGGTGAAGTATCATATGAGGGAGTGTAAGATTGGTTTTGTGGGGTTTGTGCTATAAGAGCAAGAGGTCCTCCGAAGTCAGCACAGTCTTTGAGTACGGTGGATTCCTGTGCTTGAAGTTCCCCATAGAGTTTGTAGAGTGACAAGGAATGAATCTTTCTATCACCTTGGACTATCATTTTGACCATAGTCCAATGTATTCCCAAGCCATTAAGGAACTAAAGGTTTGTTTAATGGTTATTGCAGATGGTGCCCGCATTGGATAACTTGCTGACAATCAGGTTGAATCTTTTGAAGGAGTCTTCCAAACTTTTGCTAGTGTGAGCTTTGAAGTTGTTGAACTCATTGAGTGCAGTTGTGAGCTTCTTGTCTTGAGCTTGCTCTGAGCCTTTGTACAGATTCTTGAGAACATCCCAGATCCCTTTTGCTGATTTGCAATTTATGATAACATCGAAGTTGTCAGGAGCAACTCCATAGGAAATTTCATAAAAAGCAACAACATCATTTTCCATTTTATCTAGATCATCCTTGGTGGGACGGCTCATAGCTGGTTGACCTCCTCCAAGTCTTGTTGTAGCTCCATCAGTTTGGACTGGTGTAAGGACTGGAACATGTGGTCCTTTTTCTATGGATCGCCATACATCTCTACCAAGTCTTCTTAAGTATCTTTCCATTCTTTGTGACCAGTGATGATATTCATTTGCAACCAGTATTGGGGCTCGATTAGAACCACCAACACTGTTGGAAACATTCAGAGATAACGATTGTGCCATGCTTTGAAATTTTTTTTGTTTTTTTTGTTTTAGAAATGAGCTTTAGTGGTATAGAAGGATCTTCAAAAAATCAGAGTTCCGATTTTCAAAAAGCAACCATTATGGCTCTGATACCAATTGTTGAGAGAAAAACTTTGAGACACACTTGAACAAACGTTAGAACAAGTATATAGCAGAATAGTTAATCTCGAAGGATCTAAAGCTCAACAATAATATTAAGAGTTAGAAGTTAGAGAGTTAGTGGCGGAAAAGTAAAGAAATGTAAATGACAACAATTGTTATATCAAGTATACACATAAGCTGATTCATAACGAGGAATGCATGTTGGATTAATGTCTAAGTCCATAACTATAATTGGTAAGACTTGACCCGACCCGGCATGGTCCATTTGGGTTGCATACCATCATGCACTTGGATAGACTATAATGAGAGGAATAAGACACTTATGGTTATTAATATATTATAAGTTCTAGTATATTAATAATAAGAATAATAAGATTATTTAATTAGTATTGATCAAGAATTAATCTAGGATTAATTAAGTGATCAAAAGAAGACTAATTAAATATATGGGTTGATTGTGTAAATCATCCATACTTGTATAGTGGGCTAATGCTCCATGGATAATCAAGTTGGGCTAAAACCCATAGGATGGTCCATGGATGCTCCATGGTGTATTTGTACCCATGGATCCAAGGAAATGGAAAGCCATGACAATTAAGAGTTTACCCTAATTGTGTAACTATATAAGCATCTTATTATTGAGGAAAAATCAGCCACTAGGATTATTCTAGAGAGGGCTAGCCGATTTTGATAAGTGTAGAATTCTCTCAAGTCATTCCAAGTGTTTTGATGATTGTGATTCCATTTGAGGTGTCACACTTGGGGCACTAGGCACTCAAGCTTCATGAAGACTTTCTACATCAAAGAGGTATGTATTCTATCTTGCTATAGTTATTGTTTTGTATGCTAGATTAGGATAATACCTTGGAAGTTCTTATTTGCATGTATAATAGAGAAAACATAGATCCAAGGTATTTAGGGTTGCATGTACACTTAGGAGTGTTAGAATGCTCAAAACCCAACAGTGGTATCAGAGCCTAGGCTTGCTTTCTCTTATACATGTAATTAAAAGTTGAAAAAAGTCGAAAACTTGTTGTCTGACGAATGGACTCGGCGAGTCCATGGGGGGGACTCGGCGAGTTCATGAGTATCTTCAACCTACTCGGCGAGTAGGTTCATGCAACTCGGCGAGTAGGGTCGACAGAGTGCAGATTTTCGACTTTAGTTGCTGGAAATGGATTGGAAACGTTACCCTAAACTGTTTTGGTACTTGAAAACTTGTTTTAGCTGGTGTAATGTTTTTGCTAATTCATTTACAACAACTAGTTATCAAAATTACAAAGTTTAATGTGATTTTGATTCTTGAAAGTGTTCATATTCATGTTCTTGTTCATATGAAGTTTAGATGATCATAGGAATTATTTGTAACCTATATGGTAGTTTAATTCTTGATCATAATGTGTTTTAATGGAGTCCATAACTTGTCCTCAAGTTATGGAAAACCAAAAGTCTCTTGGATTAAAAAAAAAACCATTAAAAGAACACAAGAGTTAGAAAAATGAAAAGTTCTCATTTTATTACTCTATTAAACTCATAAGTTACAAGAAATGAAAAGTTTTGAATAGTTTCAAAACTTGCCCTCAAGTTTTGGAATTTGAAAAGTTTTCAAGTATGAATACTTTAATTCCAAGTTAGCCCTTAGAATTTTAAAAGTTAAAATTCAACCCTTATACTTTATAATATTATAAGTTAATAATATATATATATGTATAAGAGTAAAGTCAGTCTTACCGCTAGTACGCCTCATTCACGAAGCCGGTCTATAAGGTGGGTATAAGGTTGTTGCCTATAAAATGGCAACTTAATGGGTGTCCACTCTCACCCACCGCTTGCTTGACTGGTGGAGGGTCGTTAGCCGAACGGGTTTGACAGGACTAGAATTCTCCCTTCATTAAAAGTATTAATGAAAAAAACTAAGTAACTAAACTCTTAATAATACCCAATCTTAGTTACTTAGGAAAAATGTGAATAAGGTGCTAATCCATGAAATTACACTTTACACTTTGTCTAAGTCGTTAGTGGAGCGTGTGTGGTTAACCGGCACACTAACTTGGACTTAACAAGGTAGGTAAAGGGTGACTTAATATTTATCATAGTATCGATGGAGCGTGTGTGGTTAACCGGCACATCGATTGAGGGGTAATTTATTAAGGGTACCAAGTGATTTGCATGGTTACTTCACACCTCGTTTTGTGATCCTCGGCATCCCAGTCACAAAACTTGGAGGGCACACTCGAGATTGAAACATGCCTTTGAAAAGTTCAATGAATCTCAAAGATCTAGGAGTTTCAAAACCAATTAAAACCTAATAATACATTTCGTTTATCTTGGTGGAAATTGGTGAATCGTCATTCACCTACCTTCAAATATTTTATAGCTTGGATTACGGCATACCTCTTCTAAGTTATAAAATAGTTTGTTGGGTCCTAGCCTTAATATTTCATATTGGGTATCATATTAAGGACTTTAAATCAACTATCTTGAATATCTCCCAAAAGATGTCTAGTTTAGACACCTATGATCTTCCCAAATCTCTTGAAACAAGATTTCCTAATGAAGATGATGTCCCATGGATATCATACTTCTTCACCTCTTCAAATTATTCTCCCTAACCCACAAGTTCTTGAAAAGTTTAAGGTTACTCAGGCCCTATTAGGCAAGGCAAGCTCTAGGTGTGGTCACATCTTGGAGATGTAGTCACATATTGACAAGCCGGGAGAGTTGGGTGTCGAAGTCTTAAGAAAGTTGGTGGTTCAACTACTTTCTAAGTCACATAGTGAGTTCTTTTGGAACGCCTATGAAACAGACTATGACAAGACCCTTAATGATCTTATCTGTTTGCTAAGATCAACTTCCTAAAAACTTTATGGACATTGACAATAGTGACATTGGATATCTAGTAAAGCATTCTCTTCCCAATGGAAAGGGATCGACCATAGTCAACTCGGTTGACCAAATGGTAAAGAGAAAAGCTAAGTCTGTGATAGTCCCGTGTACCATTATCAAAGGGTCCATATGTTTATATTGCCAAAGGAAGGGGCATTGGTTGCAAAGCTGCCAAATTTACCTAAGGATGTTAAAGTCAATGAGTTTGACTCTACTTCAGGTAAATTCCACTATCTAACTCTGTTAAGTTTCTATTCTGAGATTCTTGATACATGATGTGACTGGGTCACATGGTGATGTTTTAAGAATCAAAGAAAAAGGTGAAGAAACTTAAAGAAAGAATATGCTGAATCTGATGGCGTAGATGGATTTCTATCGCATAGTTTGAAGATCGGATTCTTGAGCTACTTCTTAGGAGTTATGAGATATTGCTTAGGAATAGGTAACAACAAGTTTTCATATGGATTGTAAGGATAAGTTTTTTTTTCCGCAAAGTTTTAAAATAAAAGAAAATGTTTGATTTTATTTATTTTAAAATATCCTTACAATGGCATTTGAGAAAAAAAAAATTGTTGCTTATATGATTCCATTAAGAGCAAGAGTGGAAATATGAAATTGATTCTTTCATTTGTGGTAATGTCTAAATTTACCAAATAAGGAAAGATTCTCATCACCCAAGTTTCAAGTGGACCGGAACTTGGAATCATGCAAGTTGTATAGCATGATGAATGAGAACTTTCAAGTTTTGGAAAAATTAAGACTAATTACTTGTTCACATGGATGTGTGAGTCAAGTAATGGACTAAGGGATCGAGTACATAGTCTTGTGCACTGATTTAGTCCACCACAAAAGTTTGATAAGACTATTCGTCATGATTTACTTAAGTTCAGTAAATATGATTATACTTACAAGCTTAAGTGTAACTCTGATACATTGGAAAATGGTTTCAATGTATGACAGAGCGAATAAGAAGAATCAATTTAGGCAGAAGGATAAAAGTTTCTCAAATCTGAAAAGATGGGAGAGTACTTTAGTATCAGCTTTTGTGATCATCTTAATGATTAAGAAACCATATCACAATTAGTTCTCTAAGGAAATCTTAGTGCATTCTTATAACTAAGAAGAGGGATCTTGAATTGTTGAAATGGTTAAATCAAGAAGATGAGTCATACCTCGTTCCAATACAAGTCTTAGAGTCATACTCCAAGATTGTATTTTGAGTGACATGTCTTAAAGAAGGTTTAAAACACTTGTCAAATGTAAGAGTAAAAGTTTTCTACTCTTGTACATTTGAAATTGATAAGTTGTGATGTTTTGGATAAAACAAAGACCAACTAAGGCCAATTGTGTGAAGTGTTTGTCTTGATTAGAATCCGCACTATCTCTTGGATGTTTGACAAGGGAGTCTTATATGTCAAGAGGACAGTGGGAGTCTTAAAGGTCTTGAAAGTCTCAAGAAATAATCAAGAATAAAACCTGAAGTTCTTCACTAGCACACGACTTGAGGTTTATAACCTATCGTGTTGACTTATTTTGTGCCCATTCCAGTTAAAGTTGACTTTGCATATGAGTTCTTAGAGTTCTCAATGTGTTGCATAACAACTTGGAAGCAATGGCAGGCCCTTGAGCTGCCAAGTGGCAAGAAGTTAAGATTGAGTTCAATCCATATGGTTTTGGATTTGTCATTATCTTTGTCTAGTGACTATGATTTTGACAATTCACATGGATAAGAACACATACACCATTAAATCTAAGTGTCATAAGGTTTCTCTCCGATTCATGAAAATGATGGTGAGGAAACACTTTCACTAAGTAGATTTTAGCTAGATAGCAATTGTGATATTTGCATTCTCAAAGTCGTTAGTGGAGCGCGTGTGGTTAACCGGCACACTAATTTGGACTTGTGAGAAGTGGCAAAAAGGTCTAAACATTATGATTACGGCATCCCTCTTCATAATTGTTTAGATACACAAGTGTGCTATCTAAGGGAAGGTGTATGATTTTGATACAGCTTTATCAAAACAATCTAGCATCAGAAATCTGAACTTTGGTAAGAAAGTCAATGAAGTATTGATTTCTAGAAGTCCAGCTGATTTCTGAGTACATGTCAAAGCTAGTGGGAGCATAAGTGTTATGCTATTAATCATCATGTTAGTGGGAGCATGATAATTATGATAAGTATTGCAAGTTAGCAATGTTAATTATAGAAAACAAAAGTTTCAATTGGGAAAAAGTTGTTTTGCTATAATTAAGGGAGAGGAAATTATACTTCATCTCAAATCTATAAGCTTAGATCGTGAGGTTTTAATCATTTAGTCAAGATATATATGAATTTCATGTTGGAATGGCTCAACATAAGGAAATTCTGTATATGGGTCCATTATTTGCGTTCTAAAATTCGATTATGATTACGGCATCCCTTTTCATAATCTGAATTATGAGAACTTGGCAAATTGAAATGGACATATTATAGCAAAAGACTAGTTTAGTCTTTATGTGAGACATCATGAATCGTGTCCCATATGCTTCGGATATAGGATCGATTACATGTGCTATAATCATCCATTCTAAAAATTTTCAAAATGCCTGGGGCATTAAGAAGGGAAAAGGTTTAGAACTGGATATGACTAAAAGGATTAAACAATTGTCGAGGACAATCTAAGGTTTACCAAAGATTGGTTGCTCAAGGACAGTTGGAAGTATAGTAATAATTCTGGAAGGACCATATTGACATAATCTGTAAGGAGGCAACTCTTGTTCAGAAGTGATAGTCAAAAATGGAATCTGGAAATGTTTCAAAGTTAGGATTTTCAATCTGTGTAAGATTAAGGAAACTTAATGCAAGAAGGATGTTTCCAAGGAGCTGATCTCCTTTGGAATACTCTGTAATGATTGTTGTCAAGTCTTTCTGACTTTGTGCATAATCATTACGAGAGGATCAATGCATATAAGTTTAGAATCTAACAGATTTCAGTAAATGGCATGAATTTGGAATTCTTGCATTTGCGGTAAGGATTTGGGGGTGTGAAAAGAGAATCATTGAAGTTATGTTCAATTGATCTAGTTCACAAAGTAAGGATCATAGACAAACATAGTATGCATACTTGGTGTGTGGCATGACTAGTGTTTAAGAAAACATAGTGTACATGCTTGGAGCATGGGACAACTATTGTTTTAAATTCAAGAATAAAGTTGATAGCTGAAACAGTATACAATGAATAATGTGTAATCATATGGTGATAAATAAAAGGTGTTTTATTTATGTTCAAAGGGTTGATACCATATTAGATTCAATTATTATTGTGTTTCACTTTGCATGTTTTGACTTCCCGAATAAACTAGGTTATTCTTCCGGAATGACTAAGTTATTCAAACCATCCACAGTTGGTCGTATTTTGGAAGTAGATATGAATTAAGACTGTCATGATGGGTTGTAGAGGTCTAAGGTGTTGGACAAGGCTACAACAATCATGAGTGCTCATAAGTTCTGAGTATTGGATTCAACCCGCGCTCATTGGAATCACTTCATGGATTTTATCACGAGTGATCATGAGACGATAATATCTTATATTCTTCAAACCTAGAGATATGAGTTGTTACTATGAGTTGATAGTACATTGATAGCACGAAAACGCATTTGGTAACTCGGTGCTATAAAACGTGCCTTTGTGTATGATTCAACAAGTAGTAGAACAAGCCATATGAGTCGAAGTTTATCCGTTCCTTTTACCTTCGGGATAAAAGCGATATCTGTGGGCCCCTCGATGATTTGATGATGACAAATGGAAGTGCTCGGCCGGGCCAGGACTGATTTGATTTGTTCAATTAGTCAGTCGTCATAAATCGGAAATCGGGAAACAACAGATGGACAGAGAGAATGATTATAATCCATGTCTCAGTCCATATGATATCTAGAATGGAGGAATATATGATCCCTTATCTAATGGACAAGTCACTGACAAAGGTCAGAGTTCATCTACAAGGTCAGAGTTTGACAGAAGCTTTGAGAGCTACGATTGCCAGTTGGTTCCTGAAGTCATACGCAATAATAGTTTTAGACTTATCCAAGTGGGAGACTGTTGGATTAATGTCTAAGTCCATAACTATAATTGGTAAGACTTGACCCGACCCGGCATGGTCCATTTGGGTTGCATACCATCATGCACTTGGATAGACTATAATGAGAGGAATAAGACACTTATGGTTATTAATATATTATAAGTTCTAGTATATTAATAATAAGAATAATAAGATTATTTAATTAGTATTGATCAAGAATTAATCTAGGATTAATTAAGTGATCAAAAGAAGACTAATTAAATATATGGGTTGATTGTGTAAATCATCCATACTTGTATAGTGGGCTAATGCTCCATGGATAATCAAGTTGGGCTAAAACCCATAGGATGGTCCATGGATGCTCCATGGTGTATTTGTACCCATGGATCCAAGGAAATGGAAAGCCATGACAATTAAGAGTTTACCCTAATTGTGTAACTATATAAGCATCTTATTATTGAGGAAAAATCGGCCACTAGGATTATTCTAGAGAGGGCTAGCCGATTTTGATAAGTGTAGAATTCTCTCAAGTCATTCCAAGTGTTTTGATGATTGTGATTCCATTTGAGGTGTCACACTTGGGGCACTAGGCACTCAAGCTTCATGAAGACTTTCTACATCAAAGAGGTATGTATTCTATCTTGCTATAGTTATTGTTTTGTATGCTAGATTAGGATAATACCTTGGAAGTTCTTATTTGCATGTATAATAGAGAAAACATAGATCCAAGGTATTTAGGGTTGCATGTACACTTAGGAGTGTTAGAATGCTCAAAACCCAACAATGCATTCAAACCAAGTTAATAAGTGAGATCAAACTTAGTGATTAAGTCACAAAGGACTTGCTCCGAGGAAAGGTTGTGATTGATTAAGAGAGTAAGAAGATTGAATAAGTAAGATAGAAAGAGAACTTCTGAGATGTGTATTAGAATTAGATGCGATACTCTTTTTTAATACATGAGAATGAGCGCAATTTATAGAGACTCATAAAGATAACAGATTTACAACTCTAAGAGTAGCCATGCAAGCCATACTAGACAATAGAGTGTTTTACAGAAAAGACAAAGTAATGTAAACTGGATAGAGACTGCGGTACTAGAGGCTTCGGTTGATGATTGCTAATGAAGCTGCTTGACTGCGGTGGCTTTGAGGCTGCTGTAGTTGAAGTTCAAGAGGGTTATTTTTTTATTAAACAATATCATAGCATATTTCATAACACAAAAGTAATGGTATTGTGGGAAATCACCGTTCGACGTGAAAGTTTAAAACAAATTTTTCATTTTTAGAATGAATACTTTTCATAACACTTGTAAGAACATTCTCATTTGTTCAATTTTGAAAACGTAACTTCATATTTGAAAATTTAATGATCCAGGATCCTCAAAACATAACTCTTCCTCTGGTGTGTACAATCAAGCCAGTACCATCCCGCTAATTTGAAAACCTGAAACACATAACACATAACACTGTAAGCACGAAGCTTAGTGAGTTCCCCAAAATACCACATACAACACATATTAGCCACTCAAGGCTATAAATCTGTTTGACCCTCTGGTAATGTGTCTCAGTGGAACCCTCCAATCCCATAACTCTGTGGACCCTCTGGTCCTAAGCTCGTTGGACCCTCCGCTCCAGTCTACTTGAGCCTTCCGGCCTCATGAATCGTTGAACCCTCCGGTCTGGTCTATAAACTCCGCATAACATAAATCACAAAGACATAATGCATAGCATGACACATACAACAGGATAACATAATACTCAATGTAAGCACATAAGACCTTTCGGTCACACATAACTACCACTCAAGGTAATGTATAGTGAGAAGACTCACCTCATATGAAGAACAACTCTTATAAACACTGCTGCTATGCAACAGCCTCTAAATCTGTGCCAAACCCACAATAATCTCAATTAGGAGCTAAGTCCAACCTTTCACTTATTGGGTCTAAAGATAGACCACCCACTAGCCCATGAATACCCTAAGCCCATTGGGCCCACCAAGGGCCAATAATAAATGGGCCCTCACGCGGCCCAATTCCCAAACAAAAAGGCAAGCCCAAACCAAGGGCCCAAATCACATACATACACTTCTATAGTCCAAGACTCTATTATATGAAGTCCAAACTCCCGGCCCAACACTCAAGGCCCAACACAATGCTTAGCCCAAAAACCCTAGAAGGAGTTACGCGGGGCGTACCCCCTGGTACGCTCAGCGTATCCAAACACTCAAGAAACTGATCGGGGACCTCAACCCAGTACGCGGGGCGTAATGGAATTACGCGACGCGTACATTCCGTCTTTCATAATCCATTTTCTGAGTCTTAACTCGTTAAGACCTTAACTCAACTCTTGGATCTGGACTTCCTTACATCTCTTACTCCATAAAGTTAACAACTTTAAGCCTTTGCATGGCTGATAAGGTCACAACACATAAAAACTCTTACTTTCTTAACCCAAAAATGCTCATAACTCATGCATGGGTAGATTCACACGATCAAGGCCTTATTTTTATGGTTCTTCACCACTAGAAACACTTAAAAGGATAGGTGATTAAGCTCCGGAGTGCATCAACTCATAAAGCCTCTAGCTTGGGACCAAAAACCCTAAAATGCACAACACAAAAAGAGTGGGAAAGCTTGGAGCTTTAAACCTTCAAATGGTGCACTAGCCCGAAGAAAGATCAGATCCATAGCCTGATCTTCAACTTCACTCCCTTCCATGCTCCTTCTTAACTCCCAAAAGCCCACAAGAACACAAACAAGCTCATCATGGCCACACACAAGCTCAAGACGAATATTAGGGTTTGAGAGGGTTTATTAACTGAGGAAGGTGGCCAAAAATGAGACCATCACTTTATTTATATCTATTGTTTCGTGTCTTTTAAGACATCACTAATATCCTACAGATATATCTTGATTTATTTCTTTTTCTTTGGCACACTCTCGCATGAAGATCTCTCTGATTTTCCTAAAGTCTTGCATGTGGTACTTATGGTTTTTTCAGTTTCGTAGATCCAATGATGCTCAGTGTTTTTCACACAAGTTACCTTGTGTCTTAAATGCGAACGGCCGTATGGATATTTACTGCAATGAATGGAGATTGAAACGATGAGAACAAGATAATGATGACGCGGCCGTTGGTGGATAAAAGTTCGAAATTTAGGCGCGTGGAATTTGAAACGCATCCACTTATCATGCCGCCTGGCACCTTTATTGGGACACAGTTGTTAAATCCCGCTTTTTTAGGCGTCGTTTCAAAGGAAATCACTCAATGGACGCTTAAAATTCTTTCTCCTGCATAATCATATAAAAGGATTTTTAATTCATAGACTTACCTTTTACGACTATCAAATTCTCTCAAGAACTCGAACGGCGATTTCTCTCTATTGTTCTTCTTCTTCATCAACCTGCAACAATGGTTGTTTCTTCATCAGTTCATGATCAGACTGCTCACTCATCACTGCTTGCCATCAAATAGAATAAAAACTTGATTCTTGATTTGTCTCCATTCAAGTACGATTCTTACATGCTACCCATCGTTGAATGCCTTAAATATTCCCCTTTGGTCAATGCCTTAACTAAGGTTGAGGGCGTCCCAATGTCTCTACTCTCGAAGGCTTATTCATCAGCATCGTACATTAAGGAAGAAGAACACGTCACCTTTGAAATCTCAGACAATAAAACCTCTATCACCAACTCAAGGTTTTGTTATCTGTTAGGGCTTGTGTTGATGAAAACGCGTACTCGCAATTATATGAGGTCGTGTAAGTAATATAGTTGTAAGACCAGATATCGAACCTACAGGGACTATCCTATTCTAAGGAAGAGAGAACTAGGCAATTGATTGAAAAAATGATTGATTTTATTAAACTAAACAAAACTACTAAAATAAAACTAAACTAGATTCAGCAACGTAAAAATGACAACTAAAATAATCGAACAAACAATGAAAACAAGTAAACGATTTAACAATTATGAGAAATATGGGATTTAGTTGACTTATACGGATTCAATGGTTCTTCTAATGCAATTAACTTGTCAAACCACTTATATAAAAACGAATAACATAACACCAACAAAAGTTATCAATTACCTCTCGGTCTCATGATTCTATTTAAAAACATTCACTCATATCTCTATGTAGTTCATGATTTTAAAAAGCATTAAGTCCAATGGTTTTGTTAAAAATGCCCTAACACACGTCTATGTTAAGTTTAAGCGAAATAACGAAACCGCACATTCATATTCAAACGATGTCACAAATAAGGCTTCTCTCGAAGTCAATATAAGCATGTATATATTAAATTTAAACCAAGAAAACTAACTTTAACTAACGTTGATCAAGTGCTAGCCAAAATCAAAGTTACCCATCAAAATTTATATTTTTAAAATAAGCACACATTTGAATATGTCATTCGATTTCAACAAAATTGGTTTAAAGAAAATCAACTACATTAAAATTATTATCTCACCCAAGTCAACTAAACCCTAATGAAAATTACTCCATCAAATTAAATTGATAAGAATGAATGAACAAATTTTAAACATCATAGATAAAGGAAACACAAAACTACTAACACAAGATAAACGAAATGTAACCGCAGCAAAAGAAACGAAAATAAACAAATTAGCAAAAGTGTTAGAAAGTCTAGAAAGGAACTAAATTGATTTACTTATGTTGTATGCTTACACGCGTAGCCCCTCAAACAAAAGAAAGCTCGTGTCTACCTCTTCAATCGCAACAATCTCGTGTCTGCCTCTTCAATCGCAACAATCGTGGTGACTGAAGGAATGGCGGCCATCTTCTCTTCGTAGGTATTTTCCCTTTTTATTTTATGTGTCGGCCGCCCAATATCGTATATCCTCCTTCCAAGAGCACCCGTAAACAATTAATATAAACCTTATTACACATTTGAACCTCACACTTTCAAGAATGGTTCAGCCTTATCCCCTTGATCTTTCAACTATCAGATTTGTACAACTTTAGCCCTCAACATGGCACCTTATTTTCGGATTAGAACTCTTTCAGCAAACTAACTTACCTTCCACGATGATTATGAATGGGAAAACGACGGATTTTGAGAAAACTCAAAACAGAAAACTTGTTGATAATTGTGTCTAGTTTCCGAAACACCTTGAATCGCCTAAATCGGAGTCCCGAGGAGCCGGATATGATGAAAACACTGAGACGTGGTCAATCTGCCAAACATCTTTTATTCGTCTTATTTTCTCGTGATGAATTTATCTTCTTTCGAATCTGTCAATTCCTTGCCCAAACCATTTGGACGGTATAATATGAGTCCAACTCCCACCAAGACTCATGGAATAAGTGGTGGGGACCTAAGAAGCTTAGGTTAACTTGTATACACAAGATAAAAATCATCAATTCCTTATAGATTTTTGAACTTGATAAGAGGAAGTCAAACTCTCGCCATGACCCGTAGACTAGGCGGTGGGGAACCCATGAAACACAGGTTACACTTGCATTAACAAGTAAATGAATACCGTCAATTCCGATGCAAATCACAATGTGATATAATTTGGATTTCGTGCAAGAAAACTATCTCCCACAACCTGTAGAATAGGAGGAGGGGACCTAAGCAGCTTAGGTGAACTTGTAAAAACAAGTTAATGAGCCGTCAATTATTTTAAGAACTTTGGACTTCATAAGAAGAAGCCTAACTCTCATCATCCTATAGAATAAAAGATGAGGAACCCATGCAAGACAGGTCAAAAACCCAACTGAATGGGAACAAAAATACCAACCGGGAAATATTATGTCTATTACACTCATTAACGTAAATTTATCTTTTTAAGCTCAAAAAATAACATAAATTGTAAAATCCAGGGACAAAAATAATCTTTTTAGTTCATTTAGTGATCAAAAAACGAGCACTACACATAGGGCTTGCATACGATGACTCCATGGCGAATCCGGACTCAATCTCCACTGCAGCTATTCCCGAGATGTTCTATGAGATGGGGCATGAAGATCTCATTCCTTCTATCTCCAAGTTCAAGAAACCCAAATTGCCTCCTCAATGGAATGGTCTGTTCACTCTTCTTTTCAAAGCCTTTTCTGAAAGAGTCACGGGTTCAGGTTGTGCCAATAAGCTGTTTATGACTGTAATATATGGTCTTTACCACGACATCAATCTCGATTATGGCACCGTTCTATGGGCTCAAATGGTGCAAAGTACTCACTCCATGACACGACACAGTGAGATTTCTTGTGCTCGTTTTTGGACCATTGTTCTTTAAAGATCAATTGCAAAACACCAAATCCCCATGATGAAAGATTTCCTAATGTCCTCGATTGCTACTTTTCACACCACCAAGATCATTATTGTTGACAACTCAAGGTTTCCCTTTGTTGGTTCCATTTCGAAGACCATGTTTCGTTGTCTTCCAGTTGCAAGTAAAATTTTAGAGGATTACAAAAAGCTTCCATCTTTAGGACCTCGCACCATTACTCTTGATATGCGCTCAATACTTGATGAAGCTGAAAAGGTAAAGAAGGGGGGTAAGCAAAAGCGAACGAAAAAGGGTCCATATGAGCCAACTGTCATTCTAAAGAAGTGAAAGGCGAAAACTGCTCCTTCTACAGCCCATCCCAAAAAGCGAAAGCATCCTACTCGCAAGAGACAGACCCCAACACCAAGTGCAAGAGAAGGTTCGGAGTCTGACACTCAGTCAGACATTCGTGTCGAGGAGGATGTTAACGTTCACAATGAAGATGAAATCGTTCACAACATAGAGGAGACATCAAATTTAGAGGTAACTCAAACCTTTAATGATTCTCTTCCTTCTCCATCTCCTTCCACTAAAACCACCTCTATCCCCATTACCATTGCTCCATTCCCTCCACCAGTCTCTTCACAACAACAAACCAGTATTCCTCTCTCCATCCTACTGTTCACTAATTCAACAGTTCCTCCTACTACCACAACACCACCTTTTGTTTCAGTCAACATATCTGATACGAGGGCTAAAACTTTAAGTCTCTCATCTCACACTTCTCCTCCTATTTCCCCTATTAACCGAAATGACCCAGAAATGGTATTTGGTGATGATGAAGACAAAGATCTTGGGGGGTTTACTTACAGCCCTTTTCAAATCCGGAATGAGTGTGAAGATCAGGTGCAGGTTATGAAAGGGCAACTTCAGTCCCTTTATGAAAAGATTGACAAATTAATTCTCTCTGCCAAGGTTTCCTCGTCTGATGAATATGCTAAAGTTATGATTGATTCACTCTTTGAACGAATCTCAAAGGAGCATACAGCCAATGCTGACAAGATGAACAAGTTTGTTACTGATTCTGCTGCAGTTTGCAAGACCACGACTGAAAAAGTCGATAAACTAATTGCTGAAACTACCACTTTCACGGAGAACTTCCAAACCACTTTCAACTCCAACACCACATCAGCCAACGAAGCTATAAAGAGTATGGGCTCTCTCTTCAAAACTAAGAAGAAAAAACTACTAGAGATCCACACTTGTCTGAAAACTGACCATGAAACATTTCAAGCCACTATCTCTTCTCAGATTTCACAGCATAAAGACGAACTGATAAAGGAGAGTAGCATCAAGGACTCTCTCGCACTCAAGTCAAAAGAAGCAAAGGTGTTAAGTGTCAAACTGACAGCTTCAGAGAAACATGTCAATGACTTGTTATCTGAGAGGGTTGTCATGCGAAGTTGTATTACTGATGTTACAGGCATGCTCTCATATATCCTTGAGACCAGGGATTCAAAGCTCACCATCACAGTTTGCAAGCATCTACTTGAAAATGTGAAAACTGTTTTAACTATGCTTTACATATTACAGGGTGTTCCGGAACCTAGCTTCATTCCGTAATAAGGGGAGAAGGGGCTTCAAAGAAAGTAAATCCCAAAGATTCTGTTAAACCAGTTGCTCCAGTTCATCCTGTTGTCAAGAAAGAACCTACTCTCAAAGAAAAATTGTTCATTAATGATCCCTTTATTGATAATGAAGAAGAAGAAGTTCCTGATGAAAATGAATTGAAAAGACGAAAGGTTCGTGAAGCCGAAATGGATGAGCACCAACGTATCATTCGATAGGCTGACGAAAAAGAAAGAACGGAGAAAGAGGCTCAAGCCACTCTTCAGAGCAAGAGGCTTATGTTTCCCAAATCGACCATGAAGCGAATCCAAAATGATGCAGTCGATTTACCCAGTCAATATTGGTTAGAGCCAATTATGTCTTTTGATCTTCAAACACACAAGATCCGTAATTGGATCTACCAATCACTCCAAAGGCTTTCAGGTTTCGTGCTTTCGTGAAAGTTGCGAACGTTCCTATCACATACAGCGGAGCTGATCAGATGTTGTTCTCATTTTATCTGAAGCACATGAAGCCTCGATACGAGACTTGGTACCTGAGCAAAATAACCGGTGTGAAAGTCGCTGGACCAATCGAGACTGACAGCTTTCCGAACGCGAAGTTCAAAGGCGCAAGAGATTCAACCTGTCAGTGCTACGACTTCACTCTTACAGACTTATCCTGCCTCAACCCCAATGATTGGTTCGTTCTTTAAAACATGTTGCTGAAAGAAAAAGAGAAATACGAACCTGTCATGTCTCATCTCCAAATAATGATCAAGTCTTACATTCAAGAGATTGGAGATATGGATGTAGAGGTTGCAGCGGTGTTGCGAAAGAATCCTTCTGTTGTTCTTAAGGAATCTCCAAAAGAATTATAGAAACTGAAGCTGGGGAAGGTCTACAGAAAGGAATGGGATGTGGTGTATCAGGCTAGGGAACGAACCGGTGCAGATTATCATAGAGGTTGTTTCTTCCTTTCTGGCAAGCATTTGTTCACTACTAACTTCCTTGAGCATATATTGGATTTAGTGAAGAGATTCAAGGGAACCAATAAGGATGACGTCAAGTGCTTCACTGATATGATTTTGTGGTACATGAAAGCTCGACAGACAATTTTTGGCATTATTCACAAAGTTTACGAAGTTCAGAAGCGAATCCAAGGCTAATGGTTTCGTGCCTCAATTGACGCAAAGGGGGGGGGGGGGGGGGGTTGTTGGGTATTAGATATTGCGTCATTGGGCCTTTTACTTAGTCTTTTGTATTATCGAGTTGGGCTTATCCACTCAATATTAATTCTAGGGTTAGAGTATTTAAGATGCATGCATGCATCGTATTTTAGTTAACTCTTATCTTTTACTTTGTAACCCTAATCACGCCTCTACAGTAGCAATTCTTCATAGAGTTCTTCTGAGCCGCGACTGTTAATAAAAAACGAAAGAATAACAAATATTTTTGGATATTTCAAACAACAGATTTTTGAAGTTTTGAAACTTTATACATAAACTACAAAAAGGATATTGGTTAAACCGAACCACAAATGAAAGGTGGACAGCGAGTCTTTGTGAGCGTTCGCATCGATTCGCATCAACAACTTTATTAAAGCGATGGTGGTTTCAATACAGATTCAACTTCCATCATTCCTAGACCTTGAAGAATTATGTTGAAGGTTGTTTCAGACAAGGCTTTTGTGAATATGTCAGCAAACTTATCAACGGATCTCACGAAGTGAATGTCAACGTTGTCGTCTTCTACGTGATCCTTGACGAAATGATACCTCAGTGTTATGTGTTTCATGTTTGAGTGTTGCACTTTGTTGTGAAAATGTGAATAACACTTTCAGGGCCACAATATAGTGGGATTCGTTTCATGCATAAGCCGTAGTCATGAAGCTGACTTTGAATCCAAATGACCATACATGTACATGAGGTAACAACTATATATTCAGCTTCAGCTCTTGACAAGGACACACACGTTTGCTTCTTGGATTGCCAACTGACAAGTTTGCCATCTAGAAAATGGCATCCCCCAGTTGTGCTTTTTCTATCAAATCCACATCCCCCAAGGTCAGCACCCGAAAATGCTTGTACGAAGAAGCCTGATTTCGCAGGGTACCATATGCCAAGTGATGAAGTTCGTTTCAAGTATCTGAAGATATTCTTGACGGTCACCATATGAGGTTCGCATGGATTTTCTTGGAACCTAGCACAATAACAAACGGAAAACATAATATATGGTCTACTAGTTGTTAGATACATCAATGATCCTATCATTTGACGATAAAGGGTCATATCAGCAGCTGGTTTTTCCATAGATGGTGTCAGTTTCGTTTTGAATGCCATTGGAACCTTCACTTTAGAGTCTCCCACCATGTCAAACTTAGCTAGTAAGGTCTTCATGTATGCTTCCTGATTTATGAAAATGCCTTCTGGTCCCTATCTTATATTCAATCCAAGGAAAAAGTTAATTGGACCCATGGAGCTCATCTCAAATTTTGTTTCCATCAATTTCCGGAATTCAACTATTAAGCTGGGATTCGTAGAACCAAAAATGATGTCAATAACATAGATTTGGACGATCATCAAGTGGTCACCCTCTTTCTTGAGAAAGAAGGTTGGGTCAACCGAACCTTGTTTAAATTTGGACATTTTAAGGAAGCGAGTGAGAGTTTCATACGAGGCTCCTAGAGCTTGCTTGAGACCATAGAATGCCTTGTCCATGATGTAGCAGTGGTTTGGATACTTCTTGTTTACAAACCCATGAGGTTGTTCCACGCATACTGTCTCTTTTAATTCTCCGTTCAAGAATGCACATTTAACATCCATCTGAAACACGTCAAGGTTCTTGTGTACTGCGTATGCTAGGAACATGCGAACAGATTCCAAGCTTGCAACATGTGCAAAGGTTTCTTCATAGTCGATTCCTTCTTCCTGGAAATATCCCTTAACCACGAGTCTCGCCTTGTTCCTTATAACGTTCCCTTCTTTATCCATTTGGTTGTGAAACACCCATTTTAAGCCTACAACCAATGCATCTCGTAGAGTTGGAATTAGCCTCCAAACTTTATTTTATTGAAACTCATTGATTTTGTCTTGCATCGCTTGCATCCAATAAGGATAATCAAGATCAGTATTGATGGTTTTGGGTTCTACCTTAGAAACGAATGAGTTAAACATACAATATTCTACTTGAGAGAATAATGCAGTTTCTTTTGCTTTTGTTGAGATCTCGTAAGGACTCTTGCAGAAGATTCACCGATTACTTGGGTTTTGGGGTAATCTCTGGTCCATTTGGCTAGTTGAGGATAATTTGGATCATAAGAGGGATCCAATTCAGCGTTTAATTCTTCGAATTCTGATTGAACGTCCAAATCGTCTTTCGCATCCTTATTCTCCCCCTCGAATGACAAGTGGTCCTCTTCTTCAGGAATTGAAGTATTTTCTGTGAATGGAGGTTTGAGAAACACTATGGGAGGTGAGTCATTTGTATCAAAAGATGAGTCAGACGAAAGAGACGAAGTGTAACCCTCCCCCTGCGATGTAATGTTCGTATCTTGAGGAGTTGGTTGCTCCCCCTAAGGACGTGCATTTGAGTCAGAATTCTCCTCCTGGAATGGAGTGCTCATGTCTTGAGGCATGTTCGTAGTTGATGGCTAATTGTGCATGTCTTTCGTAGCTTCATTCATTATCTTCGTTAATTCATCCACTTTGTTGTCAGCTGCTTTTGCTTCAGATGTGACAGCCTTTTCTGGTTCATCAAAAAGTAGCATGAATTCGTCGTACAGATTGGAGATTGGAATAGTTGATGGACTTGGCTTAGGAAAGATTTCCTTCGATTGATGTTCTTTCGACTGAATCCTCTTTAAGTAGTTGTCATCGAATGTGACATAGTAAGTTTCTTCCATCTTCTTTGAACATTTATTAAGAACACTATATGCCTTGGAGGTCAGCGATATCCCAGAAATACACCCTCATCAGATTTCACATTGAATTTGTTTCGATGTTCCTCGGAATTGAAAATGAAACACCTGGAACCAAATACATAGAAAAATTTAACATTAGGTTTGTGATTATTTAAAATTATATAAGGAGTAACAGAGAATCGCTTATTCAGAATAGATCTGTTTTGGGTGAAACATGCAGTCACAATTGCATCCGCCTAGAAGTATAAAGGCAAACATGTGAATGTGAGCATCGTTCGTGCAGCTTCGCACAAAGAGCGGTTTCTTCTTTCAACTACACCATTCTGTTATGGAGTGTAGGGAGAAGAGAAGTTGTGTGAGACTCCCTTTTCAGCAAGAAATTCTTCAAACGCCTGGTTTTTGAATTCTAGCCCATTATCGTTGCGAACATTGCGAACCAGCTTTCGCAATTGAAGCTCACTTTGCTTTATAAATTCCTTGATTTTGGGAGTAGCTTCTGACTTCTGTTTTAAAAAACACCCAAGCGAAACGTGAAAAATCGTCAACTATGACAAGAATGTACTTACTACCACCAACACTTTCAATTGCAGAAGGTCCACAAAGGTTGATATGTAGAAGTTCCAATGGTTCAATGATTTTTGTGTTCACTATGGTTGGATGACTTTTCCTACTTTGCTTCCCCATTTTGCAGGCTGCACATAAATGATCCTTATCATATTTCAAGAGTGGAAGCCCTCGCACATGATCACCAAGTACAAGCTTGTTGATGTCTTTGAAGTTGAGGTGCGAAAGTCTTCTATCCTATATCCAGCTATCATCAGAGTGAGCTTTTGTAAGCAAGCATATGGCAAGCTTCCGTCATATTGGGTTCAGATTCAAAGGATACATTTCTCCCTTTCCCTGCGACTTTAAGAGAACTACTTTTGTTATTTTTTCAATCATATCAGATCCTTCATCATCAAAGGAAACTTTCAAGCCAGTCCTCTTGTGAACACTAATTAGGTTGTGTTGTAAGCCTTACACATACGCCACCTTACAAATTGAAAAATATTTGTTCGTTATCATCCCATAGCCTTTGATTTTTCCAAACGAATTTTTTCCATACTTTACATTTCCACCATCTTTGAGATATCGAAACTCCCACAACTCCTCCTTCCTCCCTGTCATGTGATATGAGCAACCACTGTTGATGTCCCATTCGGTGTCAAACTGCACGTCACGAATAACCTGCAAAAATTAAGCAGATTTAGGAACCCAAAGTTGCTTGGGTCTTTGTGAGCCTTTGACTGAACGGGGAAAAGTAATTGCAATATCAACCATATAAGTTCGTTTAACTAAGGTGGTTTTATCTTTCTTAGTTATGGTGAAAACTTTTACTTTATTATCTTTCATTTTTGTTTCTTTTAATCAGATTGCTTTCGTTTATTTTTGATTTGATTCTTGATGACTTCTTTCTCAGCTTTCTTTAGGTTAGCAGTCGATTTCTTGGTTTGAGCGTTAGAATCTAAGACTAACTTTCCCTTTCCCTTTGCATCTTTGAGCGAAGCCTTCGTGGGTTGAGAATGATGAGATTTTGGTTTCTCAATGGGCTTATTTGAAAAAGAGGGTTTTTGAGCAAAGTTCCTAGTTGGTTTCTGTGGATTGCAGGAATGACAGTGCAAACGTTGACCGGCATTCGCATGCGAATGAGCTTTTGCATTCTGATTGGAAGATTTTTCTCTACGAACATAGTTCGAATTTTGGGATTATCAAAATTGCTTCCTTTAATTGAGATTTCTCTGATATCACCGATTTATTTAACGTTTTTGCTCTGCAATTTGCTCAGTGGACTTGTGACCATTTGTCTTGGGTTTCGTTTTTCTTGCATGAGTTTCGTCCTTCACAGACTGAGATTCGTTTGAACTTTCCTTTGTTCCACTTGAGCTTCCTTTCTCATAGCCTCAAGGATTTTTCAGCGGCTCTGCCACGTATCTTCCCTTCACTTTCCACGAGGTTCATTCAGATAAACCCTTCGTTTCGTCTGCATTATCGATAGGAGCGGACCAAAAGAACTTGTCACAACCATCTTTGTTGACAATGGACGTTAGTTCAACAATTTGATTTTTGTCAAGTCCTTTAGTGGCAAACACTTGATTAGGGACAGTTTGCACTTTGGGAAAAACTGTTGCTTTGGCTTTTAAAATTTCTAGTTTGTTTTGAGAAATACGTGTGAACTCAACCGAATTTTCAGATGTCAAAGGTTTTGCAGTTTCATTTTCGTTTTTAACAAACTCTAAGCAATCTACCTCATCCTCAACAGAGATTTCACTCATATTACTGTCCTCTTCAAATTCATATGTGCTTTCAACATTTATTTTGTTTTCTGAACTCAATTTGGTACTCAATGAATCAAATTTATGTATTGTATCAGATTTGATTTGTTTTTTATCGTTTTCGTCCAAAATCTGTTTTAACATGTTTTTGTAGTCTTTGGACTTAATGTATGTTTCAATTCGTCCCAGCCCTACCCTGTAAGCATCAAAAGTCTCATTAGACGAGACAATAGATTCACATTTATAACAGTCTACGTCAATTTCGTCTTCCTTTAATCGAGGAATGGTAAAATCATCTTGTGAATTTTCTTACCAATCTCACAATCAAGGTGCAACTGAGTAATGTTAAAGTAAAGTCTTTTATCAATCAAACAAAAAATGTTACGTTGTTTTAAAAATCATCAAATTGTCTCGTTTCAAGTAAATTAACTGATCCCTAGAGTTAGACAAATCCGACTCGATCTTCTCAATCCATATTCACCTCTCATCGCTTTTCTATGAAACCCTACTGATTTGATCAATTAGGTTAGATTTTTTCAAACGAGTTCTTTTTAGACTATCGCTAATGTTTGAAAAGGTGAATTTTAGATCATTTAATTCAGTTTCGTATATAGACACAAGTATGTTAAGTAATTCAAGAATTATCATTACCTTGTTGATCAGCTGTTCACACTCATTGATTTGTTTGGGAACTGGTCTTGAAGTGAAACAAATACCATTCCTTCTTTCAATCACAACAATATTCTCCTGCGTCTGTGACCCATCATTCGTCACCATCAAAGACCTTCCTACGAACCGCGAACTTTCCTCTTTCGCAACGAACGCCCTTCCGAGTCAGTTGACCAGATTTCAAATCCTCCAAACTCATTCTCGGCCACATTTTTCTGCACAATCAAAGCAGGAATAGAGTTATCTGTAACCTTTTTCTTTTTTATCTCCTCCAGCTTTCGCATGTGGTAGGACTCATCATCTTCTCCTTCTCTCTTCTCTTTTAGCCTTCTCAGCATGCAATCCTTGGCCAGATGATTTTTTCCATGAAAATAGTTGCAATCATAGTTGGAGCCTCCCACGACCTTTTTCTCCTTCTTATCATCCTCCTTTTCAGAAGAGCTTTTGTTCTCCTATTTCACCCTTTTCAGAAGAGCTTTTGTTCTCCTATTTCACCCTTTCTGCCAATTTCGGTTCTTGTTTGATGGGAATTTCTTCCTTGCGAACCTCATGGGATTTGAGACCATTAAAGCACACTCCTAATTCGTAAGATCACACTCAGAATGATTAGACTCAGACTCTTCCTCTGCAATAGTCTTGCCTTTCGCGACAAGAGTGAGAGACCCCATACCAGAAACAACTTTCACTTCTTTCGACACCTCGCTTTCATGTGCCTTAAGAATTCCAACAATCTTGGCTAATATGTAACTTTTGAATTGCTTGTGCGCTTTGATAGTAGAAACCACTGCCATCCATTCAGATCTAAGCCCATTCATGAGAGTAACCTTTTGCTCGATCACCTCACGTCCAATACTATGCTTCATCATTTTTCTAAGAAGATGATTGTAGCGATTGAATGTCTGGCTCATATTTTATTCTGGCTTCTGCGCGAAAGCACCAAAATCTGAAATTATAAGTGTTTGTGTAGAATGCTAAAGATTTGCGTCAGTGGAGTAATGTTCCTTGAGCCTTTCCCAGATAGCTTTCGCAGTATCGCATGAGCTAACCAAACGAAAAGTATCGGCCTGTAAAACGAATATGATGATCCTCATTGCTTTGACGTTGTTAATTATTTTCTCTTTCTCGTCCTGAGGAACATCCTTCACGTCAAGAAGCAACTGGTTGTATTCCTTCAGAGTTTTGATAGTTCTTTTGGTTTTAGTATGAATGAATGGACCAAGAGTAATGGCTTCCCATATTAGATAGTCATTATCGTCTGAACCAAGGACATAATCTTCAAAGTGAAGCCCCCAAACTTCATATTTATGAGGGAAAAGAATTGGGATCCTTGTAGTTGATCCAATACTGATTGAGATATTAAAGGAGTTGATGTGAGAATCGTCGTGCTGCATGATGATGTTTTCTTTGATACCTTTTATGAATCAGATGTGTAAACTAAAACAGATTATAGGGTAATATAAAGATCACTGTAAGCCATCAAAAACACAATAAAGATGACTAAGCAAGATCCTATATTAACGAAAACCATAATAACTCAACAAACAGAAGAGATGTGTATAGATTACACAGACTCCTGCTCCGATACCAATTGTTAGGAATAAATCCTTAATGATTGATTAGATTATGAGCAAGTAAAGTAACAACACAATGATGAGTCAAAGATGTTGAACAATAGTCACGACTCAGAAGAACTCTATGAAGAATTGCTACTGTAGAGGCGCGATTAGGGTTACAAAGTAAAATATAAGAGTTAACTAAATTATGATGCATGCATGCATCTTAAATACTCTAACCCTACAATTAATAATGAGTGGACAAGCCCAATTCGATAATACAAAAGATAAAGTAAAAGGCCCAATTCCGCAACATCTAATACCGAACAAGTACCATGTCACCGACCTGAAACTCCAACTTAGATTGGCATCTATAAGCGTAACTCTTCTACTAACTCCGTGCGGTCTGCAACCGCTGTCTGATCTGCTGAATCCTCTCGGTAGTCTGCAGAACAACCTCGGTCCGACTTATCACCCTGTGACTGACGTCCCCCCAACAGACTGGGGTGCGGCATCTCCGTGCATACAAAAGCTCATGAGGCGGAATGCCAATGTAGGAATGAAATTTGTTATTGTAGGAGAACTCTGTGAGGGGTAGGTAGGAGTCCTAACTCCCACCGAAGTCAATAACATAGCCTCTCAGCATATCCTCAAGAGTCTGTATGCTCCACTCACTCTAGCCATCTGTCCATGGATAGTAGACAGTACTGAAGTCCAGTTAAGTGCCCAGTTCCTCCTGGAACTTCTACCAGAAATGGGAGGTGAACCGAGCATCACGGTCTGAAACAATAGAGACCGGTACCCCATGGAGGGCAACGATCTCGCGGATATATAAATCGACTAGCTTCTCGGCTGATGAAATCTCCCATATCGCTAAAAAGTGGGCACTCTTGGTCAATCGATTCATGATAACCCAAATAGAGTAAAAGTCCCTCGTCTTCCTCCAAAGCTTGCTGACGAAATCCATCATGATCTGTTCCCACTTCCACATGGGAATCTCCAGGGGCTGTAGCTAACCATGTAGTATATGATGCTCGACCTTGACCATCCGGCAGGTCAAGTGTCACACCCCCAAACCAAGAACGGCGGACACATTCGAGGGTGGAGGACGTCATGTACAGTATCATAACAATGCACAATAGTAACAGGTAACAACATCCATTGCATTAATATTATAGTTTATACAAGTGTGTTCTGTGAATAGTTGTATGACACCAAAAATGTATATATAACAAAATAAAAGACGAGTCTTGAACATGCTCCGTCTTCTCAAAACCTGGTCCAGTGTACCTGTCTACTTGTGACCTGAGAATACAAGTTATTTTGAAAGAGAGAATCAACATTTAAGTTGCTGAGTTCATAAGTATTTTAGTGTCAAAAGTTTGTATTTGTTTCATGAAAATGTTTGTAATTGTTTGATGAAAATGTTTGTATACTTCGTAGAAAATTCTATATTTTCTACTAAAATGAAAACTAGTCTTCTACCAAGACTAACCTGTTTTGTGTGTTCTGCTCTCTTGAATAAAGTGTAAAATGTGTGTTTGTACTTGAAATAGTATAAATGTAATGTTTTCCATATTTGTAAAACTATCTTTATTCTAAAAATAGTATGCATTTCTCGAGTGAGAATATCATTGTATGAATGTAATATAAAAAATGAAGATTTACAGTAGTATTGTATAAAATACACTACTGAATGCATTAAATACCTTATAAACCAAACTAGTTAAATTAGGTTAAAATGTGATAAGGTTATAACCATACATGATAGACTAGTATAAAACACGACGTTCTTCAGATGTCGAAAATGGTATGACATTTGTCACCCGTAGACCTACAAGTCCCATTATAGTTAGCAGCAAGGTGTAGGATGGTCAATCCCGTATAGATCTATACACAAACTCACGCTCTCCCTCTAGGAGACTCTGGTAACAAAACGTGACATATCAAGGATATCGCTACGCCATGAAATAGTATCTCACATTTTTGTTATCTTTTTCTTGTTATAGTATGTATGTTCCTTCTTGTTCTTGTTATAGTATATTTGTTCCTTCTTATTCTTTTTATAGTATGTTTTGTAATGTATAGTAATAGTATGTATGTACTGACTCATGTATGTTTCTCTATTCTAGAAATAGTATGTAGTGATCCTCTAAACTATACCTATTATAGTTTACTAGTATGCTTGTTTGAGTTGTTACTGATTTGTAGAAAAGACTCAATTGTTCAACATAAGCACCTGAGTAAGTATGTTCCTTAAAAGTGGGGTTTAATATTCATGTATGTATTCAATACATATAACTATGCTTTAGCCGACAGTCAGACTAGTGATCCTAACCTAAGCCCACAACCAAACAAGGAACATGAGTTACGGTATTTAGCAATAGTCCTAAGTCTGTTAAAGCATACTTGTACATAAATAGATACACGAAAATGAATTTGATAAAAATATAAATCTGAGAATAGTTTTTAGAATGTTTTAACAAGTGTTTGAGTATAAGAACTCCTTTTGTTTGATGTTTTCATATGTAAGTGGTTAACACAACTATATTGTGTTCTACTTGTATTCTCCCCCTAAAATCATTTAAAAGCATAAAAACCTATAATTTTTAGGGGTATAAACTCACCTTGTGGGAGTGATTCGAATGAAAGTTCGATATAGGATGATTGATTTCACAAGCTAGTTCCCGGGACAAAACAAGTCCTAAATAGCAATTGACATAGAATATATATACAAAATTAGTGAATATAACCTCTAAGGTATTAGCAAAATAACCTAGGATGCAAGAAACACTTACAAAAGAAAATCAAGAGGTTGTAAGGAGTTCACAGCCAAGCTTTGAAGGGTTCACGGCCGTACACGGTTCACAGTCCAAGAACACTTGGTGTTCTTGACTTTACGGCCCAAACTTGTTGACGAATGATGATTAATTAAAGGTTCTAAGCAAGTTCTCTTGAAGACGAAGAGAAAGAGGATGATATTTGAGAGTAAAGGGATGTTTTCGGTTGAAGATCTTTGAGAGAGAAAGGGAGGTGTTCATGGTCAGAAGTGTAGAAGTGATCATAAAAATCAGTCAAACTTCTATATATAGGGGAGATTTCACATCCTCAAACCGAGGTTCATGGCCCGAAGGCTGTTCTCGGACTGAAGCTTGATCAAGGCCCGAAGGCTGTTCACGGCCCGAAGGCTCGTTTGCGATCGTCGGTCCAAATTGTTTTCTCAATTAACGCACAACACTTTAGAAGACTTGGTTTGAACACATTCATCTCATTAACTAATCTAACCATAACATAATGTTAGAAATAAGTTTGACCTTTATTGGATAAGTTTGACTTTCATTGACCAAGTTTGACTTTTACAAGATAGAAATTTCGGGTTCTCACATCATCCCCCTGTTAAAGGGAATTTCGTCCTGAAATTAAGAATAAGAAATACACATGAACTAAGGAAAAAAATGAGGGTATTTATGTTTCATTTGATCCTCCCACTCCCATTTGAATTTGGGTCCCCGTTTTGCATTCCAACGAACCTTCACTATCGGGATACGGCTTTGCTTCATTTGCTTGACCTCCCTATCTATGATTTCTAAAGGTTCTTCCACAAATTTGAGGCTTTCATTGATCTTGATTTCATAGAGTTGGATAACAAGAGTCTCATCAGATAGGCACTTCTTTAGGTTCAATATGTGGAAGGTAGGGTATACGTTACTAAGTTGTTGAGGTAGTTCTAGTTTGTAAGCTACTAAGCCGATTCTTGCAAGAATCTCGAATGGCCCTATGTACCTTGGATTTAGCTTACCATGCTTAATGAAGCATATCAAGCCCTTCCATGGTGAGATCTTCAATAGAACAAGGTCACCAAACTGAAATTCCAAAGGTTTCTATCGCTTGTCAGTGTAGCTTTCCTGTCGGTCTCTAGAGGCTTTCAATCGTTCACGAATCTGAACAATCTTCTCTGTTGTTTCCCGAATGATTTCCAGACCCATGAGAGTGTTGTCAGGAACTTGTCCTTCAGCTAGTTGCGTGTCACTCACCTCAGTCCAGCATAGAGGGGATCTGCACTTCCGGCCATAGAGGGCTTCAAATGGAGCAACTTTGATACTAGAATGGTAATTGTTGTTGTATGAAAACTCGACCATTAGAAATTGGGTATCCCATGCTTTACCAAAGTCAATCACACAAGCTCTTAGCATGTCTTCAAACGTCTGTATCGTCCTCTCACTCTGTCATTCAGTTTGTGGGTGGTAGGTTGTACTCATGTGCTGCCTAGTTCCCAGGGACTTTTGTAGTGATTGCTAGAATCTTGAAGTGACTCTATTGTCTCTATTAGAGATGATTGATATGGGAACACCATGCAATCGTACAATTTCTCTAATGTATGTTTTTTTCAGTTTCTCCATCTTTTTGGTTTCTTTTGTTAGCAGGAAGTGTGCAGAATTAGTTAACCTGTCCACGATCACCCAAATGCTATCGAGACCACCCGTTGTCTTAGTAAATTTGGTTATGAAGTCCATTGTAATCCGCTCCCACTTCCACTTAGGTATCTCTAGTTGTTGTAGTAAACCTGGGGGTTTTTGGTATTCGACCTTAACCTTGGCGCAAGTAAGACACTTTCCCACGAAGGTAGCAATCTCTGCTTTCATGTTAGGCTACCAATATAAATTTTTAAGATCTATATACATCTTATCTGAACCTGGATGAACGGAGTATCGATTATTGTGCGCCTCGTTCATGACAACGTCTCTAAAACAACCGAGTTTCAGTGTCCAGATCCGATCCATGAGGTACAAGGCTCTGTCACCCTTGACTTCTAAGTTCTTATCCATCCCTCTAAAGGATTCACATGCCATGTTTTCAGGTTTCAAGGCTTCCTGCTGAGCCTCCTTAATTTGTGTGGACAGATGTAAATGGATTGTCATATTCAATGCCTTGAATCTACGACCTGAGTATTCTTTCCGACTTAGGGCGTCAGCTACTATGTTGGCTTTACTGGGACGATAATGAATTTTGCATTCGTAGTCATTGAGTAGCTCGATCCACCGTCATTGTCTCATGTTAAGCTCCTTCTGGTCGAATATGTGTTGAAGGCTTTTGTGGTCTGTAAAGATAGTGCTTTTTGTACCGTACAGGTAGTGTCTCCAGATCTTCAGAGCAAATACCACTGCTCCTAACTCAAGATCATGTGTGGTGTAACTGACTTCATGTGTCTTAAGCTGCCTTGATTCATATGCGATGACCTTTCCCCGTTGCATAAGAACACAGCCAAGCCCTTGGTTAGATGCATCGCCATAAACCACGAAATCTTCTATCCCTTCTGGGAGGGATAATATTGGTGCACTGCATAAGGCTTTCTTCAGTGTTTGGAATGCCTTCTCTTGTTTCTCCTCCCAGTCAAAGGTCGCACCTTTCTGGGTCAATGTGGTAAGTGGTTTCACAATTTTTGAAAAGTTCTGAATAAACATGTGATAGTAGCCAACGAGGCCTAGAAATTGACAAATTTATGTAGGCGTCTTTGGTGCTGATCAGTTCTCAATGGCCTTTATTTTGGAAGGTTCCACGTGTATTCCATCTTCGCTAACCACGTGACACAAGAATTCGACTCTTCAAATCCAAAATTCGCATTTAGAGAACTTCGCATAGAGCTTCTTTGCTCATAGTGTTTCTAAGATCTGTCGTAGGTGTTGACTATGTTTTTCCTTACTACGAGAGTAGATAAGTATGTCATCGATGAATACAATAACGAACTGATCTAAGTAAGGGCGACACACCCAGTTCATTAAGTCCATGAACATTGCGGGTGCATTGGTTAATCCGAAAGGCATCACTACAAACTCGTAGTGTCCACAACAAGGTTGGAAGGTTGTTTTAGGAACATCTTCCTCTAAAACTCGTAAGTGGTGATACCCAAATCTCAGGTCAATCTTTGAAAAGTTGTTTGCTCCTTGCGGTTGATCGAACAAGTCGTCTATACGTGGTAGAGGGTATCGATTCTTAATGGTCACTTTGTTTAGTTCTCAATAGTCGATGCACATATGGAACGATCCGTCTTTCTTCTTTACGAACAAGACCGGTGCTCCCCAGGGTGAGAAGCTTGGTCTAATGAATCCCTTGCTGAGAAGTTCGTTCAGTTGACTGGATAGTTCCTACATCTTGGCTGGTGCTATTCGATAAGGAGATTTGGCTATAGGGGTAGCTCCTTGAACTAAATCGATTCTAAGCTCAACTTCAAGTTGTGGTGGTAATCCTTGGAGTTCTTCGGGAAAGATTTCGGGAAAGTCACATACTTCTGGGATGTTCTTTATGTCTTTCATCTCTTGGCTCATATCAAATACATGAGCAAGGAATGCATGATATTCCTTTCGTAAGTACTTTTGGGCTTGTATGCTTGATATGATTAGGAATTTCGTGCCTGGTTTGTCGCCATAGATAACTAGGGTTTCGTTATTCGGTAGATTAAGATGAACGGCTTTCTCAAAACACATGATATCAGCACGATGAAGACTCAACCAATCCATGCCGATAATAACGTCGAAACTTTTAATTGAGACATACATGATGTTAATTTGAAAGGAATGGCTATCTAGAGATAAGGTACATCCTATGTATATATTGCTAATGCTCTCAGTCTTTCCGTTAGCCATTTCTATGGTGAACATTTCTTTTAGTGCTCATGGTTGTTGTTTAAGTAAGTGTGCAAAATTTTTGTTCACAAAACTCCTCTCCGCTCTACTATCAAATAGTATGCATGCATAAGAGTTATCGAGGATAAACGTACCAGTGACCACGGTAGGATCTGACATGGCTTCCTCATGGCCAATAGCCAAGACTCTTCCTACTCCACCAGCATTCCTTGCTTTCGGGCAGTTCCTCTTGTAGTGACCAACCTCACCACACCCGTAGCATGCCTGGCCTACTCCAATTCTAAGGACCTGGTTGATTGGTCTTACTAGAGCCTTATATAAATGGGTCGTATGCCCCTTCCTGTTGCAGTTAGCACACTGCATCTCCCAACAGGGTCCGATGTGGTGGAAGTTGCACTTTGTTGCACTTCGGCAAACTCCCAGCTTACTGTTTTGCTGGCGCAGTGAAAGCAGGTGTTGTTGCGGCATGAACAACCACAATCTGTTGTTTCTTGGCAGAGTTCTATGTCGAGTTGTTCTTCTTCTTGTCCCAAAACTTCCTCTTGTTTTCGGTTTCTTTGGCTGGTTCTGGGACAGCAGGGGTTGTTTTTGGTGTGCGGACTCCATGGTCAATGAGTCGATGTGTCAATCGTTTAGCACTATCAAGGGTAGTGGGGTTTGAAGAAAATACATTCCCCTGAAACGGAGGTACCAGCCCCCAGATTTACCTCTCAATCTTTTTTCCCTCAGTGGGGACCATCCCCAGACATAGGGCCACTTCATCACTGAATCTGGCAGTGTAGGCTACTATGTCGTAGCCCTTCATGGTTAGGCTCTAGAGTTCATGTTCAAGTTTCTAAACTTCGCCCCTCGGGCAGTATTCCTTTGTCATGAGGTCCTTCAGTGTTTCCCAGCCTATCGCATTAGCCACTATCAGAGTAAGTGACTTGACATGGCCATTCCACTATGTGAGGGCTCTGTCCGAGAAGGTGCATGCAGCAAATTTTACTTTGCTTCCCTCCAGACAGGAGGAAATCTCGAAGATAGGCTCTGTTTTCTCTATCCATTGTGATAAAAAGATGATTCCTTCGCTGCAATTAAAGGCTTTGGGTTTACAGTTGGTGAAGTCTTAGTACGAACACTCCCTAGGGTGCACGTGACTATCACCTTGGGTCGAGTTTGATGGATTAATGTCTAATTCCATAACTATATTTGGTATGTACTTGACCCGACTCGGCATGGTCCATTTGGGTTGCACTTCACCGACACAATTTATATGGATAGTCTTTTGAGAATAGTATATTTATGATTTACATTAATATATTATAAGTTCTAATATATTAATATGGAATCATATTATTTAATTAGTATTGATCAAGACTTAATTTAGAATTAATTAAGTGATCAAAATGAACTAATTAAATATGGACTCTTAGATATATGTGTGTGATGGGCCAAGTTCATTTAGCTTGGGCTAAGCTTTCATGGATAGTCCATGGAGTGTTTAACCCATGGATCATATGAAATGAAAGGTCATGGGTTTAAACCTAGCCTCCACACTATATAAAGATGTCCTTGGTTGGTGAAATTGGCACTAGTGTGGGTACACCAAGAGGGCTTGCCGATTTCATTAGAGAGAACAAAAGTATTCTTATTCTCAAAGTCTTCCAAGGTGTTTTGGTGATTTTTGATTCCACTTGAGGCTTCCACACTATTGGGGCTAAGCTCTTAAAGCTTGAAGACACCAAGTTACACCAAAAGGTATGTCATGTAACTAGTCTTTGTAGTATAGTTGCCTCATAGTATGCTAGCTAGGATTAAAGCCTTGGAAAGTTCTTATTTGCATGTATAATAAAGAAAACATATATCCAAGGTTTATAGGGTTGTATGTACACCATAGCAGTATTAGAATGCGCATAACCCAACAGTGGTATCAGAGCCTAGGCTTGTTTTCTTGTTACACTTGCAAAAACTGCTTAAAAATCGAAGTTTTTTTTGCTGTCTGTACAACGGACTCGGAGAGTCCATCAGGGGACTCGACGAGTCCATGCCTTAAAAATTTTCAAAACGATCCAACTCGCCGAGTTGGACCCCCAGACAGCATATATTCGACTGTTTTGGCTGGAATTGGACTAGGAACATTACCCTAAGTTGTTTTTGACCTTATAAAACTGTATTTGAGGTGGTAATGTTCATGCGAACCCAATTTCAAAGATAATTATCAATAGATTCATGTTTTGTATTAGTTTAAGTGTTATGCTAATTACATGGAAAAAGTTTGATTGAATTATCTTGTTCTTATGAGTTGCTTAGATTAATAGAAAAAGTTATGTGAAATTGTTGTTTTCAATTCATTTTAATCTAAGAATTGATTCTAAAATGTGTTTGTGTAACTTGTCCTCAAGTTACATGAAAAGTCACATTTAAGTTTCTTAAAACTCACAAAAAAATTGACAAAGGTTACAAAATGAAGAGTCTTGTTCTCGTTAAATGGTTTTATGACTCCATAACTTGTCCTCAAGTTGTGGAGGTTCAAGAGTCTCCTCATTAAATAAAATATGTGTAACCTTAGTTAAACTCATAAAGCTTCCATAAGTTATGATTATGAAGAGTCACTTTCTTAATTAGTTTAAAGACTTTCATAACTTGTCCTCAAGTTATGGAACTTGAAGAGTTTTTTAATTAAAACTACTTTAAAGACATAAGTTATGGAATAGAAAAGTTTTGAAAGTTACAAAACTTGCCCTCAAGTTTTCGAATTTGAAAAGTTTTCTCTTATGAATACTTTAATTCCAAGTTAAGCCCTTAGAATTTTAAAAGTTAAAATTCAACCCTTATACTTTATAATATTATAAGTTAATAATATATATATATATATATATATATGTGTGTGTGTGTGTGTGTGTGTGTAAGAGCAAGTCAGTCTTACCGTTAGTAGGCCTCATTCACGAAGCCGATCTATAAGGGGGTATAAGGTTACTGCCTATAAAATGGCAGTTTAATGGGTGTCCACTCTCACCCACCGCTTCCTTGACTGGTGGAGGGTTGTTAGCCGAATAGGTAGGACAAAGACTATAAATTCTCCCTTCATTAAAAGTGTTAATGATAAATACTAAGTAACTAAACCTTTTATAAATACCCAATCTTAGTTACTTAGGAAAATGTGAATAAGGTGCTAATCCATGAAATTACACTTTGCACTTTGTTTAAGTCGGTTAATGGAGCGTGTGTGGTTATCCGGCACAATAACTCGTATTTAACAAGGTGGGCAAAGGGTAACGTAATGTTTATCATAGTATTGATGGAGCGTGTGTGGTTAACTGGCACATCGATTGAGGGGTAAACACTAAAGGGTACCAAGTAATTTGCATGGTTACTTCACACCTTGTTTTGTGATCCTCGGCATCCCAGTCACAAAACCTGAAGGGCACACTCGAGATTGAAACATGCCATTGAAAAGTTCAATGAATCTCAAAAGATCTAGGAGTTTCAAATCCAATTAAAAACCTAATAATTTATTTCGTTTTTCATGGTGGAAATTGGTGAATCGTCATTCACTTACCTTCAAAAATTCTATAGCTTGGATTACGGCATCCGTCTTCCATGTTATAAAATATTGTGTTGGGTCCTAGCCTTAATATTTCATAGTGGGTGTTATATTAAGGACTTTAAATCAACTATCTTGAATATCTCCCAAAAGATGTCTAGTTCAGACATCTATAATCTTCCCAAATCTCTTGGAACTCCACCTCCTCCAATTTTTCTCCGTTAGCCACAAGTTCAAGGTCACTTAAGCCCTATTGGCAAGCAAGGTCTATGTGTGATCACATCTTGGAGATGACGTCACATATTGACAAGTCGGGAGAGTTGGGTGTCAAAGTCTTGAGAAAGTTGGTGGTTCAATCACTTTCTAAGTCACATAGTGGGTTCCTTTGGGACTCCTATGAAACAGACTATGACAAGACCCTTAATGATCTTATCTATTTGCTTGGTGCTGCTGAATCAGCAATGATTTGGAAGGATAGTAAAGCAAATTTGATTAGAAGATCAACTTCCGAAAACTTTATGGACATTGACAATGGTGACACTAGAAATCCAAAAAAAAGCATTCTCTTCCCAATGGAAAGGGATGTCCATAGTCAACTCGGTTGACCAAATGATAAGTCTGTGACAGTCCCATGTACCATTACCAAAAGGTCCATTTGTTAAAATTGCCAAAGGAAAGGGAACTGTTTGCGAAGCTGCCAAATTTACCTAAGGATGTTAAAGTCAAAAGTTTGACTCTACTCCAGGTAAGTCCACTATCTAACTCTGTTAAGTTCCCAGTTGATGATTCTTAATACGAAATGTGACTCGGTTGCATTTTGATATTTAGCAGGATCAAGCAATGGGGAGGAAACTTAAACAAATAGTATGCTAAATTTGATCGCGAAGATGGATTTCTTTCGCTTGGATGAAGATTAAATTCTTGAGCTACTTTTTAGGAGTTATGATAGATTTCTAGGAAACATGTAATAACATAGTTTTCATTTCAAGTTACATTGTAAGGAAAAAGTTTTTTCCGCATTTTAAAATAAATAAAAGTTTGTTTTACCTTATTTTTATCTCCTTACAATGACATTTATGAAAACTTGATATTTGTATGTTTATAGCAATATTGAAAATATGAATTTGATTCTTTCATTTGTGGTAGTGTCTAAATTTACCAAATAAGGAAATATTCTCATCACCCAAGTTTCAATTGGACCGAAACATGGAAATCATACAAGGTGTTGAGTGTGATGTGTGAGAATTTTCAACTTTGGAAAATTAAGACTAGTTTCGTGTTCACATGTATATGTGACTCAAGAGAAGGACTAAGGGATCAAGTACACTTTCTTGTGCACTTGTCAAATTCCACCACAAAAGATGGATAAGACTATTCTTCATGATTTAATAAGGTTTAGTAAATATGATTATACTTACAATCTTAAGTATAATTATGAAACATTGGAAAATTTTCAACGTATGACTGAACAAATAAGAAGAATCAAATTAGGAAGAAGGATAAAATTTTCTCAAATCTGAAAAGATAGGAGAGTACTTTAGTATCATGTTTTAAGATCATCTTAATGATTTTGAGACCTTATCACAATTCATCCTCTAAGTCCATTATGATAGTTAAGAAGAGGAGTTATGAATTGTTGAAGTGGTTAAATCAAGAAGATGATTCATAAATCGTTCCAAAAACAATTCTTAGAGTTGTACTCTAAGATTGTAACTTGAGTGACATGTCCTAAAGAAGGTTTAAAACTCTTGTCAAATGTAAGATAAAAAGTTTTCTACTCTTGTACATTTGAAATTGGTAATTTGTGATGTTTTGGATAAAACAAAGATCAACTAAGGCCAATTGTGTTAAGTGTCTGTCTTGATTAGAATCCACACTATCTCTTGAATATTTTGCAAGAAAGTCTTATAGGTCAAGGAGACAGTGGGAGTCTAAAAGATCCTAAAAGCGTTTCAAAAAGTAATGAAGAATAAAAACCTGTATTTCATCACTAGCACACAACTAGAGGTTTATAACCTATCGTGTTGACATTTTTGGGCCCATTCCAGTTAAGTTGGCTATACATTTGAGTTCTACATGTTCTCTTGTTCAGAAGTGGTAGTGAAAATGGGAATATAGAGTTGTCATCATAGGTGGAAACAATCTGTGTAAGGTTAAAGAAACTTAATGCAAGAAGCATGTTCAAAGCAATGCACTTTGAATTTGAGATATCATTTCCATGGAATTGATCTCCATTGGGATACTCTGTAATGATTGTTGCCAAGCCTTTGTGGCTTTGTGCATAATCATTACAAGAGGAACAGTGCATATAAGTTTAAAATCTAAACAGAGTTCGATAAATGATAGGAATTTGGAATTCTTACATTTAAGACAAGGATTTGAGAGTGTGAAAAGAGAATCATTGAAATTATGTTCAATTGATCTAGTTCACAAAGAAAAGAATCATAGAGTTCATACTTGGTGTATGGAAAAGCTATTGTTTAGAAAACATAGTGTACATGCTTGGAGCATGGGACACTTAGTGTTTTATTTATATTCATAGGTTTTGATACCATATTAGATTCATTTATTCTTGTATTTCCCTTTGCATGTTTTGACTTCCATAATAACTAGGTTATTCTTGCAGAATGACTAAGTTATTCAAACCATCCACAGTCGGTCATATGTTGGAAGTAGATATGAATCAAGACTGTCATGGGTTGGCTTGTAGAGGTCCAAGTTGGTGGACAAAGTCGTGCTGCAACACTCATGAGTGCTCATAACTTCTGAGTATTGGATTCAACCCGTGCTCGTTTGAATCACTTCATGGATTTTATCACGAGTGATCATGAGACGAAAATATCTTATATTCTTCAAACCTAGATATATGAGTTGTTACTATGAGTTGATAGTACATTGATTGCACGAAAAGGCATTGGTAACTCGATGTTATAAAACGTGCCTTTGTGTATGATTCAACAAGTAGCAGAACAATCCATATGAGTCGAAGTTTATCCATTCCTTTTACCTTCAGGATAAAAGCGATATATGTGGGCCCCTCGATGATTTAATGATGACACATGTGAGTGCTTGGCCAAGCCAGGACTGATTTGATTTGTTCAATCAGTCAGTCGTCATGAGTCGGAAATCGGGAAACAACAAATGGACATAGAGAATGATTTATAATCCATGTCTCAGTCCATATAATATCTAGAATGGAGGAATATATGATCCCTTATCTAATGGACAAGTCATTTACAAGGTCAGAGTTCGACAGCGGCTTTAAGAGCTACGATTGCCAATTGGGTTTTGAAGTCATACTCAATAATAGTTTCAGACTTATCCAAGTGGGAGACTGTTGAATTAATGTCTAAGTCTATAACTATATTTGGTATATACTTGACCCGACCCGACATGGTCCATTTGGGTTACACTTCACCGACACAATTTATATGGATAGTCTTTTGAGAATAGTATATTTATGATTTACATTAATGTATTATAAGTTCTAATATATTAATATGGAATCATATTATTTAATTAGTATTGATCAAGAATTAATTTAGAATTAATTAAGTGATCAAAATGAACTAATTAAATATGCACTCTTAGATATATGTGTGTGATGGGCCAAGTTCATTTAGGTTGGGCTAAGCTTTCATGGATAGTCCCTGGAGTGTCTAACCCATGGATCATATGAAATGAAAGGTCATGGGTTTAACCCTAGTCTCCACATTATATAAAGATGTCCTTGGTTGGTGAAATTGGCACTAGTGTGGGTACACTAAGAGGGCTAGCCGATTTCACTAGAGAGAACCAAAGTATTCTTATTCTCAAAGTCTTCCAAGGTGTTTTGGAGATTTGTGATTCCACTTGAGGCTTCCACACTATTGGGGCTCAGATCTTAAAGCTTAAAGACATCAAGCTACACCAAAAGGTATGTCATGTAACGACCCAAATTTTTTTTCATTTTTAATTAATCCAACACATCCCATAATCCATAAGTTTCCAAACTATTTGTTTCTCAATTCACAATTATTACAAATTCATTGTACTTTTTGAAAACATCAAAGAGTCCCAAACACACAAAAAGAGAGGTAGAGTGCACGCCACGTCATCACGCCTTGCCTTTGCCCTTAGGCTATGAAGTACCTGAAACAATCAATAACCTGTAAGAGAAATGCTTAGTGAGTTTCCCAGAGCATACCACACACACACAAACCACATATCATATATCTTGTTAGCTATAAAAGCTACACACATATCACGTAAGCCATGCATACATGATACATGTGAGAATTCCATGGGCTACCCCACATGGTCTTTACCTAGGACTGCCATGGGCTCCCCCACATGGCCTTACATCCAATGCCATGGGCTACCTCACATGGTCTTATATCCAATGCCACGGTCTCCCCTCGGGGTCTTCGTACAAAACATGCAATCACATAACAAAACACAGAATGTCTATGTTGAAACATAAAACTGACCCTCTTGAACTTAACTACCACAACGGTTCAAAACTTACAGCCAATACAGCACCCGGAGTCAATCTCTAAAACTGTGACCGCAACCATTCTTCATCAGCAACCATATCGGCACCCGGAGTATTCAAGTCTTTCCTATCCGCAGTCTTACTTATTTCTTTTACTATGTAATTCACTATATTGTCCAGCATGCCTTGCACGGCTGCTCATAGAGTTTTTCTTTTCCAAACTCTATAAATAGAGACTCTTTCTTATGTATTATGTACTTGTGATATATGTGAGTGTGAAAACTCTTAACTTCTCAATACACAAGATTTCTCATTCAATCATCTTTCTTATCTTCATTTGTTATCAATCTTATTACTCTTCACACTCAAACTGCTACTGAACATAACCTCTCTTCAGAGCAAGTCTTCTAGACTTAATCACTAAACTTGATCTCGATTACTAACTTGGAGTGACAGCATTCCTTGTTATGAATCAGATTAAGTGTATTCTTGATATAACTTTTGTCATTTATCCTTCTTTACTTTCCGCAACTAACTATCTAACTATCTAACTCTCTAACTTTATTATTGTTGAGCTTTTATATCCTTAGAGATTAACTATTCCGCAACTTACATGTTCTAACGTTTGTTCAAGTGTGTCTCCAAGTTTTTCTCTCAACAATTGGTATCAAAGCCAAAGTGGTTGCTTTTTGGATATCGGAACTCTGATTTTCTCATTAAGCTTTCTATACCACTAAAGCTCATTTCTCAAAAAAAAAAAAAAAAACACAATATGGCACAATCATTATCTCTGAATGTTTCCAATAGTGTTGATGGTTCAAACCGAGCCCCAATACTAGTAGCAAATGAATATCATCAGTGGTCACAAAGAATGGAGAGGTACTTAAGAAGATTGGGTAGAGATGTACGGAGATCCATGGAAGAAGGACCACATGTTCCATTCCTCACACCAATCCAAACTGACGGTGCTGCAACCAGACTAGGAGGAGGTCAACCAACTATGAGCCATCCTACCAAAGACGATCTTGATAAAATGGAAAATGATGTTGTTGATTTTTATGAAATTTCATGCGGTGTTGCTCCTGACAACTTTGATATTATCATAAACTGCAAGTCAGCAAAAGAGATCTGGGATGTACTCAAAAACCTGTACGAAGGCTCAAAACAAGCACAAGCTAAGAAGCTCACAACCGCACTCAATGACTTCAACAACTTCAAAGCTCATGCTGGTGAAAGTTTGGAAGACTCCTTCAAAAGATTCAACCTAATAGTCACAAAGTTATCAAATGCTGGTACCATCTGCAACAACCATGAAACCAATCTCCAGTTCCTTAATGGTCTAGGAAGACATTGGACTACAGCCAAAATGATATTCCAAGGTGACAGCAAGATTCACTCTTTATCACTCTACAAACTCTATGGAGAACTTCAAGCACAAGAATCCACTATACTCAAAGACTGTGATGACTTCGGAGGACCGCTTGCTCTCATAGCACAAGATCCACCGCAGTCACCTTACTCTTCATCATATGACACCCCACCTCAGTCATACGAAGCAGATTCTGAGTATGATGATGAAGAAGATTTTCAGAAGTCTATTGCTCTAGTTAGCCAACCGTTCAACCGCATACCACCTTCCTCTTTTCGCAAGAATCAACAATTCAACAAACCACCATTCAACTGTAACTTCGGTCCTCAGAACAACAACTCTCGATATCCTAAAGTCTCTCAGAACAATCAACCCAAGGAGGTACCGCAGTCTCCTCAGAACAATGACTCCGGTACTAAATCAGAAGACAAGACTGATGTTGTAATTTGTCACAAATGCAACAAAGAAAATCACTTCGCAAAAGACTGTAAGGCCAATGTAGTCAAGGACAGAGCATTCTATCTCAGAATGGCTCAAGAGTTAAAAGAAAAAGAAATGGCAAGGGTATATGTGGCTCAAGTTAAACGAGACCATCAAGTTTGGTCATCAGGAGATGAAGAAGAGACCATCAGCAGTGTTACAAGAAAAGGGAAAATCTGCATGCTGGCCACTACGGATGATTATGGGTCAGCAATGTTGAACAAAAACTACTACTACATGGCAAAAGATGGGACTCTAAGCATCGTTGAATAGGCTTTGTGCAAGGAGGAACAAGAAGAAGAATGGTTAATTGATAGTGCCTGCTCCTTGCACATGACCGGAAGGTTAGAGCACCTTCAGGATTTCAGGCCTATATGCAATGGTGGAAATGTCACGTTTGGCAACAATGCAAACGGTGTCATCCGAGGTTACGGTGTTCTCACTACGGGGAACTTTTCTATTTAGAAGGTTCCTTACGTAGAAGGTCTTAAACACAATCTTATTAGTGTTGGCCAACTATGTAAAGTAGGACATCGAGTTGAATTTGACAATCAATTCTGTTACATAATGACGAGTGATCGTAGCACCTGTTTAATCAAGTCACGCTGTGAAGGCCCTATGTACCCTCTTGATGTTTCTCTCATCATTGGCAAACCGCAGCTGTGTTTTCTGTCCAAAGTTGTATCCGAAGTCTCCTGGCTATGGCACCGCATGCTCGCTCATCTCAATTTTCGCTACATCAACAATCTCGTCACAAGAGAATTGGTCTGTGGTCTCCCCATTCTCAAATTCAGCAACGATACACTTTGTCCAGCGTGCGAATGCGATATGCAATCCAAGCAAGTCATCCTCTGATAATGGATTCTTCGGTCTCTAAACCACTGAAGCTCTTACACATCGACCTCTGCGGTCCCTCAACCGTAGCCAGTCTTCACCACAAAAAGTATATACTGGTTATTGTTGATGACTATACACGCTTCACATGGGTCTTCTTTCTCAGACTCAAATCAGATACATCACAAATCTTCATTAACTTCATCAAAGAAATCGAACTTCAAATCAAGCTTCTAGTCAGACGCATCCGCAGCGACAATGGAACTGAGTTCACTAATCGTCTTCTGACCAGTTTTCTAGTTTCCAAAGGCATCTCTCACAATTTTTTAGCACCCTATACACCACAACAAAATGGTGTAGTAGAGAGAAGAAATCGCACACTCGTTGAAGCAGCCAGATCCATGCTTAACTTCGCCCAACTTCCTCTCTATTTTTGGGCCGAAGTAGTAGCAACCGCATGCTTTGTTCAAAACTGAATTATTGTGTGCAACTGTCTTAATAAAATGCCATATGAAGGGCTCAACAATCGCAAACCCAATGTCTGTTTCTTTCATATCTTTGGATGTAGATGCTTCGTGATCAACAATAGAGATCAACTCAATAAGTTTGCACCGAAGTCTGACGAAGGTATCTTCCTTGGTTATTCCACTAACAAGGTTGTATATCGTGTGCTCATCAGAAGAACAAGGTTGATCATTGAGAGCTTTGATGTGAAATTTGATGACTCTCACATCCGCAGTGCACCTCCGTCTACCGAAACAACTGCAATCATGGAAAGTGACATTCCAGCCACTTCCAAACCTCTAACTCTAGTTAAAATCAACTATGATGATCTGTTTGATCCCATTGAAACGGCGAAACTATCCGAAGTCCTAGTGTCATCCGCAGCTCAACAACAACATGTTGACGTATTTGGACCGTCTCTATCTGAAGTAGTGTCGCTCAATACTTCCACCTCTCTGGTTGAGGGGGAAAGCTCTACTCCGGATATTGTTGCAACCATTGAGGTTCCAGTACCTGATGCTGCTTACATTCCTGTCCGAAGTGAAGCCTCACCATCAAACGAACCTTCGGACGTCTCAGATGACGAACTCATAGAGAATATTGACACTAGATCCAATCCTAGAATTGTCACTCTTTCATCTGCATTCCAGGGGGAACCTTCTTAGGTTCTAGAGGAACTCCCATCCGCAATCCAGGGGGAACCTCAATCTCTACCAATTCCTCAAGTAAACTCTTCTTCAATAGATCAAGATGATTCAACAGGATGTTCTCAAGTCTAGGGGAACTGCGTTCCCCAACCACAAATTCCTCTGATATCCAAGACATTCCTTCTACCGCAACTGCTGATCATCTAATGCCACGTCTTCATGTATGGACAAAAGACCATCCACCAGGTCAAATTATCGGCAACCCATCAGCAGGTATCCAGACTCGATCTTCCAAAGATTTATCTGACCACTGCCATTATGCAACATTTATGTCTTTGGTTGAACCTCGAACGATCAAAGAAGCCTTGCTTGAACCAGACTGGATAGTTGCAATGCAAGAAGAATTAGATGAATTTGAAAGAAACAAAGTATGGCAACTTTTTCCTCTTCCACAAGGTCATACCATTGTTGGTACAAGATGGGTTTTCAAAAACAAGTTGGATGAATCTGGCTCAGTCATCCGAAACAAAGCAAGACTTGTTGCCAAGGGCTATAGTCAACTAGAAGGCATTGACTACGACGAAACGTATGCTCTGATAGCACAAATGGAAGCCATCCGAATCTTTCTAGCATACGCAGCTCACAAAAATGTCAAGGTACACCAAATGGACGTTAAGAGTGCCTTCCTCAATGGTGAATTAAAAGAAGAAGTTTATCTTCAGCAACCTCCAGGATTTGAAAATGATGAATTTCCAGACCACTGCTATAAGCTCGAAAAAGCAGTCTATGGCCTGAAATAAGCTCCAAGAGCTTGGTATGAGACACTCTCTGATTTTCTTGTCTCATCCGGGTACAAAAGAGGAGTGATTGATCCCACATTATTCAGAAAAGCAAATTGTGACCACCTTATTATGGTACAAATATATGTGGATGATATCATTTTTGGGTCTACTGATCAAGATATGGTAGAAGAATTTGCAAAGCTCATGACCAACAAATTCAAAATGAGCATGAATAGAGAAATCAACTTCTTTCTAGGTCTTCAAGTCAAACAAATTCAACAAGAAATTTTCATTCTTCAAGTAAAATACACCACAGAACTTCTGAAGAAATACTCAATGCATAACTGCTCTTCTGCTAAAGTCCCTATGGCCTTCGGATAAGATCTCTGCTGATCTCTCTGGTGAATCTGTGGATCACAAGACTTATAGAGGCATCATTGGTTCGCTAATGTACCTCACCGCAAGCAGACCTGACATTATCTTTGCAACTGGTGTATGTGCAAGATACAAGGCTGATCCAAAAGTGTCTCACATGACCGCAGCCAAACAAATTCTTCGGTATCTTAAAGGAAGCAAATCTATGGGTTTATGGTATCCTGCAGGCAACGACTTCAGTCTTCAAGCCTTCACCGATGCGGATCATGCAGGTTGTAAGCTCGATAGAAAAAGTACTTCAGGTGGATGTCAATTTCTAGGAGGAAGACTTGTAAGCTGGTCTTCAAGAAAAAAAACATGTGTATCTTTATCTACCGCTAAAGCAGAATATGTGGCCGTAGCCAGCTGTTGTTCCCAGGTTCTCTGGATGAAGACACAATTACTAGACTACGGGTATAGAATGTTGTGGATACCAATTTACTGTGACTCTGAAAGTCCTATAGCTATCTCTTGTAATCCTATTCAGCACTCCAAGACGAAACACATTGAGTTACGGTACCATTTCATCAAAGATCATATTCTGAAAGGTAATATTGAACTCATCTTTGTTCCTACTCATGAAGAGATTGCTGATATTTTTACAAAAGCTCTTGACTCTACAAAACTCAATACATTCTTACAAATGTTGGGAATGATGAATCTGGACCCGCAGTTCTTTTTGAAGTGTTAGCTACCGCAGACCATCCTTGGTCTGCATTGTGGTTCTAACTGAGAATTACATATGATAGATGGTTTTGATACCGCAATCTAGGTACCGCAACCATATGTCATACGTACCTCTCATGGGTCTTAATGTTCCTTTATTTCTAATTTTCGTACAAGTGTTTGTCTCACAGATTCTCTGAATTTTTTTTATAGAGTTTCTCAACTGCATTAATGAATTCATCCGCAACCACCTCAAATAAATTCCAACAGATTCATTAACTCTTGAATCTTTGTGTGCTATTTAATGATCCTTCATTAACTAAAATACAAACATTCCCTTTAGAAACTGTCACTTTACCTTTCTTAATAAACCCCGTATCAGACCTATTTTAGGGATGATGACAAAAAAAAAACGATTCCCAAATCAATCCTTTGTCAACTTGTCCTTTCCTCTCCCAAACACATCCAATCAGTTACAACATTCTCTCTCATCAACCCACGATTACCTGACATATTACCATGCGCCCACTTCACCATTAAATGCAAAACCCCTTTTAAGATTTCCCAAATCTCTTCAAAACCCGTTTCATATTAGTGTGGTTGAGATTCAATCCCAGAATCATTGATTCCCCCCAAAACCCCATTCAACTTCTTACCCCCTTTTATCTTTTACGTGGGTTAAAATCCTTTTACCCCCTTTATAAACCCTCTTTCTTCTCTATAATCGTTTACGCTCTCTGTTAATCGATTACTCTCTCAACTCTCCCAGAACTCTCAAAAGCTCTCAAGAACTTCAATCTCACAACTCTCAATGGCGAAATCTGGTGCATCCAAGAAGCAATCCAAGGCTTCAAGCTCGATGAATCAAACTGGTTCCACATCACCAACAATCGCTTCAAGCAACTTCAGAGTTGTATTTGACGATCATCCATCTTACAATGCTCCAACAAAATTGATGATCAAGCATCTCAAGAACCACATCTTATTTGGCCCGTTCGACGCATTCACCGATGTTGTTCCCGTTTCTACACTCTTTAAGTGTGCTCTGTCTGCATACAGACCACTGGAAAATACCCAAGAAGTGCATCTGAATCTCATCAACGATTCCCTGGTCACCTTGACCAAAGAAAAATTCTTAACCTCCATTAACCTGTTAATCCATCCCTCCATCAAAATCTTCACTCCATCCTTATCCGATATCACTACCGCACTCTACCAAATGGGTTACTAGAAACCAATCTGAGGTATTGGTGAGTTTAAGAAGAATCAGCTGCCTGCGGTTTGGCAGTTTGTATGCCACTTTGTCATCCGCTATCAGTCTGGCAGAACCGGAGGCATCGACAACATGGGACTCAAGCTCCTTCAACTTGTATGGAGCATCTTCACCGGCCATGATGTCAACTACGATCAAATTCTTTGGGATGATTTCCTCCAGTACATTCCCAAAAAAAACCAAAGGAAAACCCAACCGAGCTCACTTTTGCTCGCTTTTGGTCTCTGTATATTTCTGATCTGCATGCGGATGCTGGTCTCGACATGGGAAGTGACATCAATTACTTTGTCAATAAGGATCTCAAAAGGTATACTCCTTCCTCTGATCAAACTATTTTTGGACCTATCCGCAGGCTCCCCACACATATTCTTTCACTGTTTGGTCTAGAGACTGCTGATGTCTCAGATCATATTGAGGCCATGGAGGGTATTATCCCATACCCTTTTACCCCACCTCTTCCTTCTTCAACTATTCTTCCTGGGGGTACCGCAGCCCCCTCTGCCACTACACTCTCTAACATTTCTCAACGGAGAAAATCTGTAGCTTCTAAAAAGAAAGCTACAACACCCAAAAAGAAAGCCCCAAAACAAACCGCACCCTCCAAGAAACGCAAAACCAAAACCACCACTGTATCGAGCAGTGACTCTGAGGAAGATAGACAACCCATATCTATCCTCAAGAAAAGAAAAACAACTGAAACCACTAGCCATATGCGTGACCGGACTGATACTGAAGCTCTCAAAAGGCTCCGGTAGTCCTTAGGATGGTCGCACATCCATTTAATGCCACTATCGAATACCTCTCAACCTCATCTTGTGAGTTTGTTTCATCATCATCTTCTTCTGAACGTGGAGACAGCCCCCCAGTTGTATCTCAACTAGATAAAATTAGTAATCTCCCTAAGGTCTCCAGGGCTTCCTGGATGCACATCTTTTCTTCTAAGGAGTTAGACTCCATCCTCTTGCAAGTATCCCAAACACTACAAACACCACTCCATCCGCAGGGCATCTCTTTCGCCCATGCCAAAACTGGGCCGAGGCCAAACTTGACCACGGGTCAAGAAGACCAAGGAAGCCCAAGAAATCCTACTCTGCTTAGATCTGTATCAGGTGGTTTAGGCACGGTGAGCACTAATGTGCAAGGATCCGTGAACCCAAGGGACACCTTGGTGTGACTACAAGGAATTGACGATGAAGACTCAAATGACTCTTAGATTCGGTATCAACCAACCACTGATGCTGAAATCAAGAAGTATGATGCTTTCAAAAGGGAATTCCAAGCCTGCAACGAGTAGCAGGTCAAACAACAACAGCAAAAGGAACAAGAAATTCTGTCAGTGGCCAAGTACTGGGCAAATGCCATCAGCAACGCCCACACTACTGCCATAATCCTAAAGGTTCAGACCTGGATGGACCAAATGGTTGAAAATGTGCTGAAAGCTCAAGCCTCAACCGCAGCCGCTGGTACATCTAATGTTCCTCCTACTTCAACTCATGTTCCACCTACCGCAGTCAACCCATCTCAAGACGAAGAGCCAGCTATTGAACTCAGCTCGGCCCCAACCTTCGGTTTTGACGATGAAGACATCCAAGAGGTCAACAAACTGAATCCCTCAGATGACGACCTCATGATGTTCGAGGAAGAAGAAGAATCCAGTGGTTCTCAACACTCCACTTCAAAGCCCAAAGAAAAGAAGAAGAAAAAGAAGAAAGATGATGTCACTCGCAAAGAATTCCTCAACCTTCAAGCCAAAGTTGATTGAATTTTGGCTGCGGTTAAGCCTACCCAACCTCCACCAGAAGATATCCCAAGTCCGCAATCCCTAATCTAGCGCATCGAACGACTTGAAACGAGAGATGTCACACCCCCGAACCAGACGGCGGAAACGTCCGGGGGCTGTCGTGACTCAATTGAATACCATAACATTGAATATATATGAAACATAACAACATTCGTCACCATTCATCAACATAGTACAACCAGTAATGTTTACATATCATACATTGTATAAACATTACATTCCCCCAAAAATTAATTTGTTCAATTCATACAAAAATAAACTGCAACCGTCACTGGGTATGATTTCTCTTGATTCACTGGTTCCCTGAGAATACAAGTATTTTGAAAAACGTCAACATATGAAATGTTGGTGAGTTCATAAGTTGTATTTGAAAACAATGCTTCGTATCGTTTGAAAAACCACCAGAAAATCCGATATTTTCTGAAAATAGTATAGTCAAAAAGGTGTGAAGATCCATAAGTATGCTTGTTTGTTTTCTATACTTGTAAAATATTGTTTATTGAAATCGTATGTATTCTGAATTTGTATGTATTGAAAACCCTAGGAAAACCCGATGTTTTCCTAATTCCTTGATTTCCATGAAATTACTTGAAACCATTGCAACGCATGAAGTTGTTATTCCAGACGACATTGGATCATTGATGAGCATGACTATCCGCCACAAACACGCGTTACACAAACGACTAGTCTATAGCAATACTAACGATACCGAAGGCGTCGTCCGTACTAGTCACGCTATCCAACCGTCCTGTTGTCCCACATCCGAAGAGAAGGAGGACACGAAGGCCTCGACGACTCCATTAGCCGGTTGGGGATAAAAAGGTACGAGGGGTCCCAGACCCGCCTCGCAAAAAAAAGGCAGACTTTACTAGCGACACTAAAGGACCCTTGGGGACCAGTAGTCTACAGCCATTGAAAGTCCGGTTACGTTGTGTCGGGTTGGTAAAACCCAACACTTCGTAAGATGAAGTCTTTGGGCCTTAAGATCAGGTCGTCGGGCTAGCTAGGCTCAACGAACAAGATTTTACACTTGTGGGGCCCAAAGATAGTGCGTAGACGTCTGTGCACATGTATAATGTATTCCGAATCGTTATTTGTATGAATCATAGTATTGTAGTATCATAGTATCGTTGTGTTTGTGTTTCGGATTTTTATTGGTTCGAGACCGAACCAATTCGTTTAACAACGACTTTTGGTATTGTAGTGTATTGTATTTTGTCGATAGTAGTAGTACCATTATTTGATCATATTGCATGTATAGAATTAGTCTTGGAAATTTTCTGTTTTCAGCCCCTCCTCGTTTGTAAAATTTACCTTTTCAACCCTTTATTTAAAATATTCTCCGGTTTGGTATTTAAATCAATTTTCTTGACATTTTAACACCAAAAAATTATTGAAATAAACATTTTCCAGCATATTTTTCATAGAAAACAGCTTAAGACCCTGAAAATGCAGTTTTCTTGGTTTTAATCCCTTCTTTTCGCAAATTTCACAATTTTGGCCCAAATGGAAAAATTTTTGCAACTTTGGTCCTTTTTAAATTTAAAAAGCATTTTAAACCTTTGAAAAGGATTTGGAACACTTATAGTCCACTGTTTTACAGAAAGTTACAGTTTTGGCCCTCCAAAACAGAAAAATTCGCATAATGGGCCTCATTGGGCCGAAATTTTCATTTTTAGCCCATTAAGCTTGAAATTCATGTTTTTAGTCCTCTAATTAAGTGTAATTCCAGAAATAGTTTTATGGAAACTGTTTTGACACACTTCATCCATCAGAATCTGTGAAATGTCAATTTGGGCCCTTAATTTTGTATTTTTCACATTTTAGGCCCAAAATTTGTGTTTTTAACCCAAAGAAAATTATTACTAAACCACTTAGCCATTTTTCTTGAAACACTTTGTGTTTAGAAATATATTTGAAGCTAAAATCATTTAACACAAGTTATATCTCGGTTTTGATGGGTTTTATGGCTAGATCCAACATTAAAACACATAAAAGCATACATATAAGCATGGAAATCATACAAGGCATACAAACACATATAGATCTACACTTTCACTTGTATTCCCCCCCCCCCCCCCACAAAACTCATAAAAACAGAAAATAGGGGGTATGAAGCTCACCTTGGTGTGGGGGCTCGGTTTTGCAAAGAAAATGGAAGGAAAATGAAGTGATTTTTGGCCTAAGCACCCTTTGGTGAAGATTTCGACCTCTAGGATGCAAGATCACAAATATGAATGAATTTAGAAGAGATTTTTAATGGAATAGAGGGAGTTAGATCATAAGTTAAACATTAACTTACCTTAGGTGGTGATTTTTCTTGAAAGATCTCCTTGAAAGCTTCTTAAAATCTCGAATTTATGGGGAGGAAATGAGAGAGTTTTCTTGAATGTTCTTTGAGGGAATTTGTGAAATGTGTGTGTGTGTTTGAGATGTGGCCGAGAGTGAGAGAGAGGAGAGAAGTGAGGTGATTTTGAAGTGATGCTTGCATGGGAAAAGGGAATATCTTGCATGGAGATCCTATGGACAATAGTGAGGTGGCATGTGAAAGTCAAACCTTTCTCTTGGGCTTGATTTTGGGCCGAAAATGTTGGAGGAAAAAGAGAATGTTTGGGCTTTAAATACTTAAGCCCAATTTTCATGGTTAAGTTGAGTGATTTTTGGTCCAAATAAATTTAAAGGTGATTTTTATGACTAGTTAGGGTCAAATTAGGTTAATTATGGTTCCTAGTCATTAATTTATTTCATTCTAGGCCCAATATGGTCCAAAATGTTGAAATAATTTAGTGTGGGTCCAATTAGAGCCCAATTAGGGTTCTAAGCCCTTGAGAGTCCAATTGGAAGCTTATTGGTCCACTTGGATCCAATAAGGAAGTTCTAGTCCAAAGTAGACTTAACAAGAACTTCTAGGGTTTTCCAATTGTTTGATGACTACTTGTGGTACTTGCATAATGTATTTGATTGAAGTTTTTGATTCATATTAACTTGAATGTATAGATTACATAGCTCAAAATTTTCAGTTGTGACATCATCCCCCCGTTAGAGGGAATTTCGTCCCGAAATTCTGTTTGAAAGCTAGATTTGAGAATGCTAAAATAGGTGAGGGTACTTTTGCTTCATTTGATCTTCGCGTTCCCACGTGAATTCTGGCCCACGCTTTGCGTTCCACCGTACCTTCACGATCGGGATGCGACTCTGCTTAGTACGCTTCACCTCCCTGTCCATGATTTCGATTGGCTCTTCGACGAACAGGAGATTCTCATTGATTCCGATTTCGTCAAGAGGAATGACGAGAGTTTCATCTGATAGGCACTTTTTCAGATTAGAGACGTGAAACACGGGGTGTACACCGTTTAACTCCACGGGTAGTTGTAGTCTGTATGCTACTGGACCTATTCGGGCGACGATTTCGAAAGGTCCAATGTATCGCGGGTTCAGATTTCCCCGTTTTCCGAGACGTATAACCCCTTTCCAGGGTGAGACCTTCAACAATACTCGATCACTGACCTGGAATTCTAAGGGCTTTCGCTGTTTATCAGCGTAGCTCTTTTGCCGGTCACGCGATGCCTGTAATCGAGCTTTGATCTGGACAATCTTTTCTGTGGTCTCGCGAATGATTTCCGGTCCTGTCATTGCCCTATCCGACGTATGTGTTCTTGCTAGCTGGGTGTCACCTACTTCAGCCCAACATAACGGTGATCTACATTTCCGCCCGTACAGTGCTTCGAAAGGGGCCACCTTAATGCTCGAATGATAACTATTGTTATATGAAAACTCGATCAACGGTAGGTGGGTATCCCAAGACTTTCCGAAGTCTATCACACATGCACGAAGCATATCTTCAAGCGTCTGAATGGTTCGTTCGCTTTGACCGTCCGTCTGTGGGTGATACGCGGTGCTCATATCAAGATGAGTTCCCATGGCCTTGTGGAGCGACTGCCAAAAGCATGACGTGAACCTACTGTCCCTATCCGAGATGATAGATTTTGGCACTCCATGAAGTCTTACAATCTCTCGTAGGTACAAACGCGTCAGCCTCTCCATCTTGTAGGACTCTTTGATTGGCAGGAAATGGGCAGATTTCGTCAGTCGGTCGATTATTACCCATATGGTGTCCAATCCGTCCGACGTCTTGGGCAGCTTGGTCACGAAGTCCATAGAAATCCCCTCCCATTTCCACTCAGGGATTGCCGGTTGCTGTAACAATCCGGAAGGTTTCTGGTACTCCACTTTTACTTTGGCACACGTAAGGCACTTACTAACATAAGTTGCGATTTCCGCCTTCATGTTAGGCCACCAATAGTGCTGCTTAATGTCCAAATACATCTTGTCCGAACCAGGATGAATGGAGTATCGTGTCTTGTGGGCTTCCTTCATAACGATCTCCCTGAATCCTCCGATTTTTGGAACCCAAATACGGTTCATGAAGTAGTATACCCCATTCTCTTTGACTTCCAGGTTCTTCTCCATTCCGCGTAATGCCTCGCTAGTTCTATTTTCCGCTTTCATAGCCTCTACCTGGACTGATGCAATTTGAGCGGCCAAATGAGACTGAATGGTTATCGAGTGCGTTTTCGTACGGTGATTGGAGTACTCCTTCCGACTTAAGGCATCGGCTACTACGTTGGCCTTGCCTGGATGGTACTTGATCTCGCATTCGTAGTCGTTTAACAGCTCCACCCATCTTCGTTGTCTCATGTTCAGCTCCTTCTGATTCGAGATGTGCTGGAGGCTCTTGTGGTCTGTGAAGATGGTGCACTTTGTACCGTACAGGTAGTGCCTCCAAATTTTTAGGGCGAAGACCACGGCTCCCAGTTCTAGGTCATGGGTTGTGTAATTTACTTCGTGCGTCTTTAGTTGACGGTACGCATATGCTATCACTCTTCCACGTTGCATGAGAACGCAACCTAAGCCTTGATTTGACGCGTCACAGTAAACTACAAAATCTTCCGTTCCTTCGGGTAGAGATAGTACAGGAGCGCTACAAAGAGCTTGCTTCAAGGCTCGAAACGCAATCTCTTGTCGGTCTGTCCACTTGAATGGCACGCTCTTTTGCGTAAGCAAGGTAAGTGGCTTGGCGATTTTAGAGAAGTTTTGGATGAATCTCCTATAGTAGCCTGCTAGGCCCAAAAACTGACGAATTTCGATGGGCGTAGTCGGAGTTGCCCATCCTTCCACAGCTTTGACCTTAGAGGGATCCACATGAATTCCATCTTGGCTAACTACGTGACCGAGAAAATTCACGCTCCGTAGCCAAAACTCACACTTAGAGAGTTTGGCGTAAAGCCTTTCCGATCGCAGCGTCTCTAGGACTTGTCGGAGATGTTGGCCATGCTCCTCTTTGCTTCGAGAATAGACGAGGATGTCATCGATAAACACAATGACGAAGTTGTCCAAGAACGGTCGACAGATTCGGTTCATTAAGTCCATAAATGCGGCGGGTGCATTTGTTAGACCGAAGGGCATTACGACGAATTCATAATGTCCATAGCGGGTTCGGAAAGCGGTTTTAGGAATATCTTCTTCTCGGACCTTGAGTTGATGGTATCCGGACCGTAGATCTATTTTAGAAAAATAGCTAGCTCCTTGGAGCTGGTCGAATAGATCATCGATTCGCGGGAGTGGGTAGCGGTTTTTAACAGTGAGTTTATTCAACTCTCTGTAATCGATGCACATTCTGAAAGATCCGTCCTTCTTTTTGACAAAGAGCACCGGAGCTCCCCATGGCGAGTAGCTAGGTCGGATAAATCCCTTGTCCAGAAGCTCACTGAGTTGGCTGGACAATTCCTGCATTTCAGCAGGTGCCAATCGATATGGTGATTTAGCGAGAGGAGTTGCTCCTGGAACGAGGTCGATTCGGAACTCCACCTGTCTCTCTGGGGGTACTCCTGGAAGATCTTCAGGAAACACGTCCGGGAATTCACACGCTACCGGAATGTCTTGGATGTTAATTTCTTCTTTGGCCTTGTCCACTATGTGGGCCAAGAACGCTAAGTTGTTCTTTCGCAGATGTTTTTGTGCTTTGATGCACGAGATAAGACGAAGATTCGTGCTAGGTTTGTCTCCGTAAATTACTAGGGTTTCGTGATTCGGGAGACGAAGGCGAACGGCCTTCTCGTGGCACATAATCTCAGCATGGTGGGGGCTTAACCAATCCATGCCGATAATCACATCGAAACTCCTAATTGACACTGGCATCAGATCTATTCGTAAGACGTGTTGGTTGAGGGTTAGGGTACATCCGATGTAGATCTCCCTAGTGGATTCGGTTTTCCCATTGGCCATTTCCACCGTATAGGTTTCATTTAGCTTCTGGGGTTGTTGTTTTAGTAAATGTTTAAACTTCTCACTTACGAAACTTCGCTCCGCTCCAGTATCAAATAAGATGCATGCATAAGTGTGGTTTAAGAGGAACGTACCGGTCACAACTGCGGGGTCCTGAACTGCATCACTCTGACCCATAGTCAGCATTCTTCCTGCTCCTCTGTTTCCTGAGTTGTTGTTGTTAGGGCAATCTCGACGGAAATGTCCCGTCCTTCCACACCCAAAACAGGTGTGGCTAGGCCCTGCATTGTTGCTGCCGGCATTGGCATTGTTGGTATTGCGGTGGTTATTGTTGTTGTTCTGGTTGTTTCCCTGACTCTGGTTCTGAGAAGGATAAGTCCTGCAGAACCTTGCAGTGTGTCCCCTTCGGTTGCAACTGGTGCAATGGAGTTCCCTGCATTCGCCGTGATGGTGGAGGCCGCACTTATTGCAACTAGGAAGAGTACCGGAGTAGGGTCTTGAAGCATTTGAAGCAGCTGAGGCTGGAGCATGTGATGTGACTGGTACCGGCGCAGTGACAGCGTGAACTGCCACCGTTTGCTGCTTTTTAGAGGTCTCGGGACCCTGACGCCCCTTCCTCTTGTTGTTCCATCCTTTCTTACCATCACTCTCCTTCTTCTTCTCAGTCTCTACCGGTTTCTCGCCCTTTTTGTGGTTATGATCATATAGCCTCTTTGCCAATCTCTTCGCACTGTCAAAAGTTTCAGGGTTCGCAGCTATCACATTCCCTTGAATGGGGGATGTCAGTCCCCAGATGAATCGTTCAATCTTCTTTCCCTCAAGTCAAAGAACTCACGTGACATGCCAAACGGGGGTCGCTGTCCCTGATGTCTGCTCCATCTCCAAAGATCAATGCCCCAAGGAGGGGTAGGTCCAGTGGGTCCCACACGATAAGCAGGCACCCTGATCGGGTAAGGGGGGTTGATGACCTCGGACTCTACGTCCGAATCACCCCCTTCGCTGTCATCGAGCTCCTCTTCGAAAGGTTCTTCGTCTTCTTCGGGTTCGACAGGCACGCCCTCGACTTCCGCCTCCGGTTCCCCGTCAGATTCCTCTTCGGGGTCCTCCTCAGGTTCTTCTTCAGGCTCTTCCTCAGGCTCCTCCTCCTCCTCTAGCCAGCCGTTGTTTCCCTGATTAGGGAAGTAGGGGTCTCCCGGGTGATGAAAGCCAGCCATGCTGTCTACGCGAGTACGTAAATGTGCTACATTATCCTAGGATGCTATGACTATTATACATACTAAGCAAACATTCTCTTTTTGGGTGATAAAAGGTATAGTGTTAGGTTCCCTGTCTATCCCGATCTCATCAAGACGTGTGTTAATTTTACCTTGGAGAGAATGTAGTTGATCAGGCTACATTCACTCCTTGGTATCACTAAGAACAGTCCCGAATTAACCGAGATACCAGTGTTATTGTGTTTGATTCAGCGTTGGATCTTTATTCCTAATGCAAGCAAGTGTATTTTATTTACTTGTTTTGTTCAGAGTTATGTTAGTCCCTCTTTTTGGTTTATAGTTGCATATCAATGTATGGCTCGACATGCTAGTTCACTATAAACAAAGCTCTGATACCAACCTGTCACACCCCCGAACCAGACGGCGGAAACGTCCGGGGGCTGTCGTGACTCAATTGAATACCATAACATTGAATATATATGAAACATAACAACATTCGTCACCATTCATCAACATAGTACAACCAGTAGTGTTTACATATCATACATTGTATAAACATTACATTCCCCCAAAAATTAATTTGTTCAATTCATACAAAAATAAACTGCAACCGTCACTGGGTATGATTTCTCTTGATTCACTGGTTCCCTGAGAATACAAGTATTTTGAAAAACGTCAACATATGAAATGTTGGTGAGTTCATAAGTTGTATTTGAAAACAATGCTTCGTATCGTTTGAAAAACCACCAGAAAATCCGATATTTTCTTAAAATAGTATAGTCAAAAAGGTGTGAAGATCCATAAGTATGCTTGTTTGTTTTCTATACTTGTAAAATATTGTTTATTGAAATCGTATGTATTCTGAATTTGTATGTATTGAAAACCCTAGGAAAACCCGATGTTTTCCTAATTCCTTGAATTCCATGAAATTACTTGAAACCATTGCAACGCATGAAGTTGTTATTCCAGACGACATTGGATCATTGATGAGCATGACTATCCGCCACAAACACGCGTTACACAAACGACTAGTCTATAGCAATACTAACGATACCGAAGGCGTCGTCCGTACTAGTCACGCTATCCAACCGTCCTGTTGTCCCACATCCGAAGAGAAGGAGGACACGAAGGCCTCGACGACTCCATTAGCCGGTTGGGGATAAAAAGGTACGAGGGGTCCCAGACCCGCCTCGCAAAAAAAAGGCAGACTTTACTAGCGACACTAAAGGACCCTTGGGGACCAGTAGTCTACAGCCATTGAAAGTCCGGTTACGTTGTGTCGGGTTGGTAAAACCCAACACTTCGTAAGATGAAGTCTTTGGGCCTTAAGATCAGGTCGTCGGGCTAGCTAGGCTCAACGAACAAGATTTTACACTTGTGGGACCCAAAGATAGTGCATAGACGTCTGTGCACATGTATAATGTATTCCGAATCGTTATTTGTATGAATCATAGTATTGTAGTATCATAGTATCGTTGTGTTTGTGTTTCGGATTTTTATTGGTTCGAGACCGAACCAATTCGTTTAACAACGACTTTTGGTATTGTAGTGTATTGTATTTTGTCGATAGTAGTAGTACCATTATTTGATCATATTGCATGTATAGAATTAGTCTTGGAAATTTTCTGTTTTCAGCCCCTCCTCGTTTGTAAAATTTACCTTTTCAACCCTTTATTTAAAATATTCTCCGGTTTGGTATTTAAATCAATTTTCTTGACATTTTAACACCAAAAAATTATTGAAATAAACATTTTCCAGCATATTTTTCATAGAAAACAGCTTAAGACCCTGAAAATGCAGTTTTCTTGGTTTTAATCCCTTCTTTTCGCAAATTTCACAATTTTGGCCCAAATGGAAAAATTTTTGCAACTTTGGTCCTTTTTAAATTTAAAAAGCATTTTAAACCTTTGAAAAGGATTTGGAACACTTATAGTCCACTGTTTTACAGAAAGTTACAGTTTTGGCCCTCCAAAACAGAAAAATTCGCATAATGGGCCTCATTGGGCCGAAATTTTCATTTTTAGCCCATTAAGCTTGAAATTCATGTTTTTAGTCCTCTAATTAAGTGTAATTCCAGAAATAGTTTTATGGAAACTGTTTTGACACACTTCATCCATCAGAATCTGTGAAATGTCAATTTGGGCCCTTAATTTTGTATTTTTCACATTTTAGGCCCAAAATTTGTGTTTTTAACCCAAAGAAAATTATTACTAAACCACTTAGCCATTTTTCTTGAAACACTTTGTGTTTAGAAATATATTTGAAGCTAAAATCATTTAACACAAGTTATATCTCGGTTTTGATGGGTTTTATGGCTAGATCCAACATTAAAACACATAAAAGCATACATATAAGCATGGAAATCATACAAGGCATACAAACACATATAGATCTACACTTTCACTTGTATTCCCCCCCCCCCCCACAAAACTCATAAAAACAGAAAATAGGGGGTATGAAGCTCACCTTGGTGTGGGGGCTCGGTTTTGCAAAGAAAATGGAAGGAAAATGAAGTGATTTTTGGCCTAAGCACCCTTTGGTGAAGATTTCGACCTCTAGGATGCAAGATCACAAATATGAATGAATTTAGAAGAGATTTTTAATGGAATAGAGGGAGTTAGATCATAAGTTAAACATTAACTTACCTTAGGTGGTGATTTTTCTTGAAAGATCTCCTTGAAAGCTTCTTAAAATCTCGAATTTATGGGGAGGAAATGAGAGAGTTTTCTTGAATGTTCTTTGAGGGAATTTGTGAAATGTGTGTGTGTGTTTGAGATGTGGCCGAGAGTGAGAGAGAGGAGAGAAGTGAGGTGATTTTGAAGTGATGCTTGCATGGGAAAAGGGAATATCTTGCATGGAGATCCTATGGACAATAGTGAGGTGGCATGTGAAAGTCAAACCTTTCTCTTGGGCTTGATTTTGGGCCGAAAATGTTGGAGGAAAAAGAGAATGTTTGGGCTTTAAATACTTAAGCCCAATTTTCATGGTTAAGTTGAGTGATTTTTGGTCCAAATAAATTTAAAGGTGATTTTTATGACTAGTTAGGGTCAAATTAGGTTAATTATGGTTCCTAGTCATTAATTTATTTCATTCTAGGCCCAATATGGTCCAAAATGTTGAAATAATTTAGTGTGGGTCCAATTAGAGCCCAATTAGGGTTCTAAGCCCTTGAGAGTCCAATTGGAAGCTTATTGGTCCACTTGGATCCAATAAGGAAGTTCTAGTCCAAAGTAGACTTAACAAGAACTTCTAGGGTTTTCCAATTGTTTGATGACTACTTGTGGTACTTGCATAATGTATTTGATTGAAGTTTTTGATTCATATTAACTTGAATGTATAGATTACATAGCTCAAAATTTTCAGTTGTGACAAGAGAGCATATGGCCGCTGAGCGCATCTCTCTCAAAGTCGAGATGGGGATTCGATCTCTTGACAACAACCGCAGGGCCGACCATCAAGATTTTATGGCCGCAGCGGAACGCCTTAGTACTGAGGTATCCGCAATCAAACAAGGCTTACAAACAGCCGTTGCGGATCCAGCTGCCCAATCCCAAAGGGTAATAGAGGAAACTCATACTGCCTATGAGTCCACGATTTCTGTCCTTCATGCAACAATTGCCCGCATGCAGAAATCCCTCACATCAAACTTTCATGGCCCAGAGATACTTTAGCTCATAAAGGATATTCACAAGCTGCTCTTCAACTCTGCCATTCCAAACAACTCCCAACTGGCCGAATCGATGAAAGCACACTTTGCTGAGGTTTGTGCCAAAGTTCATGGACTCAAACAATGGCTTGAGAAAGCACCAGGGTTGCATTCCTCAAGAGGGGGAAGTGATAAAGAAGGCGATCGCTCAAATACATCCATCCGTCAGAGCCCTCCAATCACCACAAACAAAATTCCCACTCCGTAGCCCTCTCCTCCACCATCTCAAAATATTCCATCTTCCCACTCATCACCCAAAAACAACCTAAACCGACTTGTGACTCCTCCTCACCTAAAGAATCTTGAGGATCATATGTCTTCAGAAAGCTCTACAGACTCTCCTGCTACTGCCCAAAGGAAACATGACTGGAAAGCAGCCAAGTTAGCCGAAATTATATGGAGAGAATGCGGTTTTGACACTATGATTGATGAATCGCTGATCAACTCATGGGTCAATCCTCTCCGCAGGCTACTTGATGAAGACTACACTCCCCACCTCACATATGTTGAACCACCATCCGATGGTTATTGGGATATTCCAATTTCTCCCAATGCCAAGTACTTTGTTGTTTTTGACTCCTTCGACCGCAGTGTTCCTGATCACAAGCGTCTGCCAATGGAATTCGAAAGACTGACTCGCTTCTATGCGAAGCATGGCTCTTCAGTTGAAAACATTTGGTCTAACGATAGACCATCCGCAGTGAAGAACTACAAGATGTGGAAGTTTATGAAATCAGACTTTGCTCAATTCACTCTGACCAGAAGAGAGCATGATTACATCCGCACCCAAGCAGACTTCCCCTGCATGAACCCTGAAGAAATATTTCTCATTGCCAGAGTTTTTCAAAACAAGGCAGAGAAATATCCTAAGATGCAGATAGCTCTCGACAAAGCCAAATCCTTCCTCAAAGACACTGTCTGTGACTTTGCGAAGATTGATGTGGACATCCACCCCACCATCATCAAGAAATTTGACCTTCCACCACTTGAGCCAGTGCCAATGCTTACAGAAGGTTTTGAAGAAAGATCTCTAGGCGCAACCAACTTCCCAGAACTTGGCATCATATTCAAACAGAAGACGGACAATGTCAAATATTTCATTCCGATAAATGCCATGCATCACCTGCCCAAGAAGCAACTTGACATATGCAAGACCGCAGTAGAAAAATCAAAGCACACTACTGCTGAAGTCAAGTTTGAGATCTCCAGAAGAATCATATGGCTGGAATATGTTAGAAAATTTTGGTGGATTTTGATCAAGTTCCTCAAACTTGATAACTGAACCAAAGTTAAAGAGGTCACTTAGGGGGGAATTGTTGAAACATAAAAGTGACCCTCTTGAACTTAACTACCGCAACAGTTCAGAAATTACAGCCAATACAGCACCCGGAGTCAATCTCTACAACTGTGACCACAACCATTCTTCATTAGCAACCATATTAGCACCCGGAGTATTCAAGTCTGTCCTATCTGCAGTCTTACTTATTTCTTTTACTATGTAATTCACACTATTGTCCAGCATGCCTTGCACTGCTGCTCATAGAGTTGTTCTTTTCCAAACTCTATAAATAGAGACTCTTTCTTATGTGTTATGTACTTATGATATATGTGAGTGCGAAAACTCTTAACTTCTCAATACACAAGATTTTTCATTCAATCATCTTTCTTATCTTCATTTGTTATCAATCTTATTACTCTTCACACTCAATTTGCTACTGGAACATAACCTCTCTTCGGAGCAAGTCTTCTAGACTTAATCACTAAACTTGATCTCGATTACTAACTTGGAGTGACTGCATTCCTTGTTATGAATCAGTTTAAGTGTATTATTGATATAACTATTGTCATTTATTCTTCTTTACTTTCTGCAACTAACTATCTAACTATCTAACTATCTAACTTTATTATTGTTGAGCTTTTAGATCCTTAGAGATTAACTATTCCGCAACTTACTTGTTCTAACGTTTGTTCAAGTGTGTCTCCAAGTTTTTCTCTCAACAGTCTAACACATATATCATAATCACATAATGGGCCGGCCTTGGTGCCTTAGACCCATAGGTATGGTGAGAAGACTCACTTGTCACGAATGCTGAACTGACACTTTGCGACCAAATATACCCCAAGGGCTGCTCCATGCAACTGCCTAAAAAGTGTCATACAATATCCAGTCATTTCCCCAAAGTTCATCATGGTCAACTGCCGCCAAGATCAAGTCAACAATCCATGCTAACCCTAACTCGTCGAGTACAGCTAGTGACTCGCCGAGTTTCCCAGGATAATATGTACTCGCCGAGTCATCGAGGTGACTCGTCGAGTTCATACGGTCTTGATTGATAATCTAAGGTCATTCGTCGAGTTCCCTTGCTTGACACTCGACACGTCTACGAATATCCAGAAATTGGGGAAATCTTACTCAACTCGCCGAGTTGTTCCTTCAACTCGTCGAGTTCTAGGTAATCTTCATCCGGCTCGCCGAGTTGTTCATCCAAATCGTCGATTTCATAGCAATATTCATCGGGCTCACCGAGTTGTTCATCCAACTCGTCGAGTCCATGCCTTCCTTCATATGACTCGCCGATTCGCTCCCATGCGACTCGCCAAGTCCTATCATATCTCAATCCATACAGACTCTTTTAATCCATGCAATGCTTCCAAACTACAGATCTAGGCTCATGAGGCATGCTTTCCACGTAAAGTTGCAAACTTTACGTGCATGCAGGGCTTTAAGGCCTAAAATAGCAAATCAAAGCTTGGAATGAAGTCATACACTTGAGGTGAGGCACATGCTATGCTCAAATGATAAATTTATGCATCTCAAAGCCAAAAGGAGTCTAAATCTGAAGTTACAACTTCAGATCTTGGCTTAAACACAAAAGCCTTAGAATCGATGCACAAAAGGGTTTTGGGTGGAAATGAGCCAAGGAACAGCTTAATACCTTCAGAAAGTGCTCCACAGAGGTAGATCTTGAATCCCTACGAGCCCTTTGCTTCCTCTAGCTTGTTTCCTCAAGTGCTTCCTTCACTAAATCCCTCCTTCAAGCTTAAAATCACCAAGAAACACACTCACACTCGAATCAGGATTTTTGGGAGGTAAAGAGCTGTAAAGGGGAGGCTAGGGGAGGCTAATGACCCTTTAAATAAGGTGCAAGGCCCCGAAATCTAGGGTTTCATCTGCCAGCATCTACTCGTCGAGTACCATAATGGACTCGGTGAGTAGATCATTAAACTTCACGGACAAACCCGCTACTACTCGACGAGTAGGGAGGCCAACTCGCCAAGTAGATTCTCAAAAATTCAAACCAAAGTATCATTATTAATACCTGAGGATCTGGGTGTTACAACTTTCCCCCACCTGAATTAGGCATCATCCTCGAAGCCTGCTGGTCCAAACAACTCCGGATAGAAACCTCGTAGTTCATCTTCTGATTCCCAGGTCCATTTGGAACCCTTTCGGTGCTGCCATTGCATCTTTGCCAACCTCACTTCTTTATTCCGAAGCTTCTTCATCTTCTTGTCTAGGATCGCAACTAGTCTCTCGACATAATTCAGGCTCCCATCCAACTGAATTTCGTCCAAAGATATGACTGAAGACTCATCGGCAACACACTTCCGGAGCTGAGACACATGGAAGGTGCTGTGAATCCGACTAAGCTCCTCTGGGAGCTCTAAACGATATACCACCTTGCCCACCCGGGCTATGATCCTGAACGGACCTTTGAACCGAGGCCCCAATTTTCCCCTCTTGCGGAACCGGATAATCCCTTTCCAGGGTGACACCTTCAGTAAGACAAAGTCTCCTTGAAATTCGAAGTATGATCGTAGTCGGTCCACATAACTCTTCTGACGACTCTGCGCGACTCGCAATCGGTCGCGCACCTACTGAATCAGTCCGGTGGTCTCGAGTACCACCTCCATGCTCCCCAAAACCCGATGCCCAACCTCATCTCAGCACACTGGGGTTCTGCACCTCCATCCATATAACATCTCAAATGGTGCTCGGTCAATACTGGCATGATAACTGTTAGTATACGAAAACTCTGCCAGTGGAAGGTACGTATCCCAACTCCCTCCGAAATCCAGCACACTTGCCCGCAGCATATCCTCCAGTGTCTAGATCGTCCTCTCACTTTGGCCGTCGGTCTGGGGGTGATATGCCGTACTAAAATGCAACTGAGTACCTAGTTCCTCATGGAACTTCTTCCAAAACCTGGATGTAAACCGAACATCCCTATCTGAAACCACTGATATCGGCACTCCGTGCCTAGCCACCACCTCTCGAACATAAATGTCCGCCAACTTCTCTACAGATATACTCTCGGAGATCGGAAAGAAGTGAGCACTCTTCGTCAGTCTATCCACGATCACCCATATGGCATCTACTCCCTTCGCTGTCCGCGGTAGCTTCATGATGAAGTCCATAGTAATCACTTCCCACTTCCACATGGGAATGGGTAATGGTTGAACCTTGCCATGAGGTCGCTGGTGCTCGGCCTTGACCTTCCTGCAGGTCAAGCATCGCTCCACATACCTGATGATCTCCTGCTTCATGCAGGGCCACCAATAGCTCATCCTCAAATCCCCATACATTTTTATTGCACCTGGGTGTATAGAAAAATTGAACTTATGCGCCTCCTCTAACAATCTCTGCCTCACTCCCCCTGACATCAGCACCCATGCTCGGCTACACTGCGTCAACAAGCCACGACTATCCTTAACAAACAAAGGATACTGCCCCCGAATTCTTTCCAATTTCTAGTTCTCTTTCTTCACCCCCTCGGCCTGAGCCTCTCGAATCATGTCTATCAAGAGTGGACTTACCGTCACCCTCATACAAATACCCCTAATCGGCGACCCCATCGCTTTGCGACTCAATGCATCGGCCACCACATTGGCCTTCCCTGGATGGTATAGGATCTCGCAGTCATAGTCCTTTAGCACGTCCAACCATCTCCTATGTTGCATCTTCAGGTTCTACTGGTCCGTCAAATACTTCAGACTCTTGTGATCGGTATACACAACGAATTTCACCCCATATAAATAATGCCTCCAAATCTTGAGGGCAAACACCACTGCCCCCAACTCCAAGTCATGTGTGGGGTAATTTGCCCCGTGAGGCTTCAACTGCCTTAAGGCATATGCGATCACACGTCCCCTCTGCATCAGTACCGCACCCAGTCCTGATATCGATACATCACAGTATACCATGAAATCGTCCAATCCCTCAGGCAATACTAGGATCGGAGCCTCACATAACTTCTGTGTCAGGGTCTCAAAAGCCCTCTACTGATCCTCACCCCATCGAAAAGCCACATTCTTCTTGGTCAAACGGGTCAATGGCGCCGCAGTCTTGGAGAAATCATGGATAAATCTCCGATAATAACCCGCTAAGCCCAAGAAGCTACAAATCTCCGAAGCATTCCTCGGCACTTCCCATCGCATCACAGCCTCCACCTTCGCTGGATCAACCGAAATACCCTCTTGATTAATGACATGTCCCAAAAACTGTACTTCCCGCAACTAAAAGTCACACTTGGAGAACTTCTCATACAGTTTCTCCGTCCTCAAGGTCTCCAGTACCTCTCTCAAATGCTGCTCATGTTGTTCCCTGGTCTTGGAGTATACCAGGATATCATCAATAAAAACGATCACCGACTGATCCAACATCGGCCTGCACACCTGGTTCATGAGATCCATGAATGCGGTTGGAGCATTGGTGAGCCCAAATGGCATCACCACGAACTCGTAATCCATATAACGAGTCCTGAAAGTTGTCTTATGTATATCCTCATCCCGAATCCTCATCTGATGATACCTTGACCGGAGATCAATCTTAGAGAACCACGATGCTCCCTGAAGTTGATCAAACAGGTCATCAATCCTAGGAAAAGGATAACGGTTCTTCACTGTCAGCTTTTTCAGCTCTCTGTAATCGATGCACATCCTGTGCGACCCGTCCTTCTTTTTCACAAAAAGGATCGGAGCTCCCCACGGAGAACTACTCGGACGGATGAACCCTCTGTCTAGTAGCTCTTGAAGTTGTGCAGATAATTCCTGCATCTCAGGTGGCGCCAACCGATATGGTGCCTTTGCTATCGGGGCGGCACCAGGTACCAGGTCAATACGAAACTCCACCTGCCTCTCCGGAGGCACTCCGGATAATTCTTCGGGAAAAACGTCCCGAAAATCCCGCACCACTGGTACATTATCGATATCTGTCACTCCCTTTACTCGCGTATTTGAAACATAGGCCAAAAATCCCATGCAGCTCTGCTGCAGAAACCTCCTCGCCCTCGCAACTGAACAAAGGGTCGGGCCATGCGTAGTCCTTTTGCCGTGGATAACCAGGTCTCCCCCCCTTGGGGTTCGAACCCGGACTAGCTGCCGCTCACAATCGATCATGGCTCCATTGGCCCCCAGCCAGTCCATCCCAATAATCAATTTCGATCCTCGTAATGGTTTGGGAACCAAATCAACACGAAACCTTTCGTCGTGCACATTCAGGACGCAATCCTGACACACCCTCGCAGCACTCACGGTGCGATCATCTACAATCTCCACCTCGAGCGGGGCATCCAGAGTCCCCGGTGCGTCTCGGAATTTCTTGCTAAGCGCAAGAGACACAAAAGATCGGGTAGCCCCCGAGTCAAATAAGACATGGGCCGTCATACCATTGACCAGAAAGGTTCCTATACAAAGCATAATAAGCATACATACAAACATTTAACATAAAAGAGATAGAGGATAATGAACAGATACCAGCCACAACATCTGGCGCGGCCCGAGCCTCCTCGGTAGTCAGCTGGAATGCGCGGCTCTTCACTGCTGGAGCCTCCGCCTTAGGGCGGCCATCAGTAATCCTCATAGTGGTGGGCGCGGGCGCTGCCACAGATCCTCCTCCTCCTCCTCCTTGCAACCTCGGACAATCGGCCTTTTTATGGCCTGTCTGGTTGCAGTGAAAACATATCAACCCCTTCTTAGGGCAATCCTTACTCAAGTGACCCTGCTGGCCACATGAGTAGCATCTCGACATCCCGACCGTCCGAAAAGCCCCACTATGAAATCTCCCACACTTGGCACACTGGCCCCGACCCTGTTGGCCCTTACTAGAAGAATCAGAAGTCTTAGGCTTCTTAGCCTGAGCCCCCGCTGCCTGAACCTGCTCAGTCTTCCACTTCGTGCGAGACTCCAACTCCATCTCCCTTTCACGGGCCTTATCAACCATCTCATTTAGGGTTTTGCACCCTGTAAAGCTCACAAATTCCCGTATATCCTCTCTCAGCATAGAGTGATATCGGGTCCTCCTCATGTCCTCATATGTCGCATACTGAGGGAACAACAAAGCTCGCTCTCGAAACTTGGCAGTGATCTCCGCTACAATCTCAGTAGTCTGTTGTAAATCATGAAACTCCCTCACCATCCGTTGCACCTTAATAAGTAGTGCAAACTCCTGATCGAATCGTTGTACAAACTCGGCCCATGACATGTCAGCCACACCGGCTGCTCCCACCTGACTAGTAATCTCGCCCCACCAATTTCGGGCCCTGTCCCTCAGCATATAGGAAGCAAATCCAACCTTTGCCTCCTCCGGGCAAGAACTCGTGCGCTGTGCATTCTCAATGTCCGCCACCCAGCGTCTGCTCACAATAGGATCCCTAACCCCAGAAAACTCCAGAGCTCTGCATGCCTTGAACTCCCTAAACGAGGGGGTTCGAGCTCCACCCTGGCCCGTAGAAATATCGGCCCTAAATTCTCTAAGTCTCTCCTACATGATCTCCATCATACCCTCCTTGACCATCCCAAAGATGACTAGGGTAGCGTCAAGGATGCCCCTCATAACCTCGGCCGCAATCAGCTCGCGCAGCCTCTCATCAATAGCATCAGTAGGGCCGCCTGACCCAGCCCCGGATCCCGATCCTGATCCCAATCGCGTAACCACCATGTTGGACTGCCATTTCACAAAACATAATGATCAGGATACCCATCACAAGGTTACTTCCATATCGTTTTCCTTTGGAATTCCCAGGTAGAATATGGGTTTGGGTACGAGTCCTGTGCTTCCAGTAGTACGGGCCCAATACTACCTTCCGCACCTACCCGCACCTTACCCCACTGCTTTACCTGGTACCTCCAAATCTATCCACACAAACCATGACTCACAACTCTCTCATGAGTCAAACACAGACACCCTATGGTCGTCCTACTCATAACAGTCAAACCAATCACTACAGGTTGCTTTTAGGCATGCAAATTATACACAGAAAGGATCAAATAGGCTAAATCAATCATCCTGAGGCTATCAGCTCCTAACCGTATATAATTTTAAAACATACACTTAGTAATTCCATATAATCGACGAAGCTCACTATCATATAACATGGCTATTCAACTTGGGAAACTACTTACTTGGCTTGGCTGATCACGCGCGTTGCACTCTCCTTTTTTTAGCTAAGAAAAATCCTTTTTAAGTTTCCTTTGAAAACATTTTACCACTTCCTTAGTTTGAGTTCCGACACACCCAAGAATGTGTCTGAATCCATCAAACCAAGGCTCTGATACCAACTTGTAACGACCCAATTTTTTTTTCATTTTTAATTAATCCAACACATCCCATAATCCATAAGTTTCCAAACCATTTGTTTCTCAATTCACAATTATTTGAAATTCATTGTACTTTTTGAGAACATCAGAGAGTCCCAAACACAAAAAAAGAGAGGTAGAGTGCACGCCACGTCATCATGCCTTGCTTATGCCCTTAGGCTCTGAAGTACCTGAAACAATCAACAACCTGTAAGAGAAATGCTTAGTGAGTTTCCCAGAGCATACCACACACACAAACCACATATCATATATCATGTTAGCTATAAAAGCTACACACATATCACGTAAGCCATGCATACATGAAACCTGTAAGAATGCCATGGGCTACCCCACATGTTCTTTACCTAGGACTGCCATGGGCTCCCCCACATGGCCTTACATCCAATGCCATGGGCTACCCCCACATGGTCTTATATCCAATGCCACGGGCTCCCCACGGGGTCTTCGTATGAAACATGCAATCACATAACAAAACACAGAATGTCTAACATATATATCATAATCACATAATGGGTCGGCCTTGATGCCTTAGACCCATAGGTATGGTGAGAAGACTCACATGTCACGAATGTTGAACTGACACTTTGCGACCAAATATACCCCACGGGCTGCTCCACACAACTGCCTAAAAAGTGTCATACAATATCCAGTCATTTCCCCAAATTTCATCCTGGTCAACTGTCGCCAAGATCAAGTCAACAGTCCATGTTGACCCTAACTCGCCGAGTACAACTAGTGAATCGCCGAGTTTCGCGGGATAACATCTACTCGCCGAGTCATCGAGGTGACTCGTCGAGTTCATACGGTCTTGATTGATAATCTAAGGTCATTCATCGAGTTCCCTTGCTTGACACTCGACACGTTTACGAACATCCAACAATTGGGGAAATCTTACTCGACTCGCCGAGTTGTTCCTTCAACTCGTCGAGTTCTAGGTAATCTTCATCCGGCTCGCCGAGTTGTTCATCCAACTCGTCGAGTTCATAGCAATATTCATCGGGCTCGCCGAGTTGTTCATCCAAGTCGTCGAGTCCATGCCTGCCTTCACATGACTCGCCGAGTCACCCCTTTGCGACTCGCGGAGTCCTATCAGATCTCAAGCCATACAGACTCTTTTAAGCCATGCAATGCTTCTGAACTACAGATCTAGGCTCCTGAGGCATGCTTTCCACGTAAAGTTGCAAACTTTACGTGCATGCAAGGCTTTAAGACCCTAAAATAGCAAATCTAAGCTTGGAATGAAGTCATACACTTGAGGGGAGGCACATGCTAGGCTCGAATGATAACTTTATGCATCTTAAAGCCAAAAGGAGTCTAGAACTGAAGTTACAACTTCAGATCTTGGCTTAAACACAAAAGCGCTTTCTTAGAAATGAGCCAAGGAACAGCTTAATACCTTCAGAAAGTGCTCCACAGAGGTAGATCTTGAATCCCCACGAGCCCTTTGCTTCCTCTAGCTTGTTTCCTCAAGTGCTTCCTTCACTAAATCCCTCCTTCAAGCTTAAAATCACCAAGAAACACACTCACACTCGAATCAAGGTTTTTGGGAGGTAAAGAGCTGTAAAGGGGCGGATAAGGGAGGCTAATGACCCTTTAAATAGGGTGCAAGGCCCCGAAATCTAGGGTTTCATCTGCCAGCATCTACTCGTCGAGTACCATAATGGACTCGGCGAGTAGATCATTAAACTTCGCGGACAAACCCGCTACTACTCGACGAGTAGGGAGGCCAACTCGCCGAGTAGGTTATCACACATTCAAACCAAAGTATCATTATTAATACCTGAGGATCAGGGTGTTACATGTCATCTAACTAATCTTTGTAGTATAGTTGCCTCATAGTATGCTAGTTAGGATTAAAGCCTTGGAAAGTTCTTATTTGCATGTATAATAAAGAAAACATAGATCCAAGGTTTATAGGGTTGCATGTACACCATAGGAGTGTTAGAATGCTCAAAACCCAACAGAATTAACACTCGTTCCACCTCCGCTAGTACCGCTAGCGTTTATATAAGTTTAGGTTGTCGTTACAGCCGCAGTCACTGCAGCTCGGAAAACTACAAGATCGTATTGTGGATGAGCTGGTGGTTGAGTTGGAGTTATCGGAGGATTGCTTCTTGGTTATCTATGAGGAGGCATCTTTCAACTATAAGTTTACAAAGATGAAGATAATAGTAAGCATTCAATAGTGAGTATAATAAGAGTGATCCTTGATCTAACACACCATAGATCAACATGTAAGAAATTGAGTTCTACTATTTGAAGATGAAAGGAATTGGATAAGGATTTTCCAAGAGAATTGGATGCTTGCCAATAGCATTGGTATTATAGACGTAAAGAGTTCATGAAAATTTAACCTTGTAATAGGTCTACAAATACCAATACAAGGAAAAACTTGACATCATAACGACCTAACTACTACAAGTTCAAGGTCTAGATACAAACAGGAAAATAATACTTGAGTCTAAAAGTTTACTTAATCTATATCCAAAAGAGTGAGTAGAGTAGGATCTACTTGCGATGAGTGTTGTTCAATTGGTATTTGATTCTGCCCTGGATTCAGCCAGCTACTGTTATGTTTCCCACATACGCCTTTGCAATACCACTTGGTTCTGTCGAAGATCCCTAACTTCGGTTTGACAGGCATTCACTTCTACCTGCAGTGAGTCAATGTGAGTTCTAGCTAACTCCTGGTCATTGGTCAGATGACGGAGACGAATTTCCATGACTTGGTCGAAGTTTGCTCTTCCTTGTTCAACATTGCGAGCAACACGGTGAACCAAGATAGCAAGGACTCTGTCTGCTAAGCCTCCCTCACTCAGTTTGTAGAAGCTTCGGTCTCCATTGTAAGTAGGTGTTTGTCCTTGTTCGTGGCTCCACCTTCCCAAGTTTACTGCCCACAGAGGCGTTGGGCCTTGAAAATCCTGACGAGGGTTAGGATTTTGAGCAACTTGGGGTGGATTATAGACCTTGGGTTCTAAGTCAGAGTCTTCCTGCTCATCATCTTCATTCTCTTCCTCAGAACTCTCCTCTGGGTCTTCTTCTACTGAGACCACTGGGTTCCCTTCTTCGGGTTCAGATTCAAGCCATCCACCGATCCCCTGATTAGGAAAGTACGGGTCTCCAGGTAGATGGAATCCAGCCATGATATCTAAGTGAGAAAAGGGGTGTAAGAAACATATAATAGATGTACTACTAAAGATAATTATAAGATAATCCTTACCGGTTACTTCTATACTTACGTGGTGCATACCAGCTACACACAACTTATGATAGAATAGACCTTCGAATAAGTGACCCAACTCTAAGTCGACAACCAAACAAGGAACAGGAAGTAAAGCGAAGATCACAGATTGTAAGTCTATAACATCTTGGTCATATATAACCTAAGCGTACCCACTCGGCAACTATAGACCTACTAGTAAAGACCTTTTTAGTTTTCACATAAGTAATTATAGTACCACAAAATACTCCTATAGTATTTTAAGTTTATGTTGTGTTGTAGAGTTTCATTGTAGCAGAGTTGGTAAGTTTTTAGACTTGTTGCAACACCACAACCATTCCTAGGCACATGCTAATCACTTCTTGGGTAAAAATAGTTGATCATGCTATATCCATCCCAGACCTAATTATATGTCCCCAAGCCTAATTGTGTTGTTCAACAACTATAATACTTTTGTTCTATTCTAGTACGACACTAATCTAGTATGAATGCATGTATGTATACTTTAGTAAAATATTTTATTATTTAAAAAGTATATACTCATGGTCAGAGTGTTTTAATCCCAATGAGTTTATAGTTGTATATCTTTTATGGGTTGATATACTCTGTTCACTATTAACAATGCTCTGATACCAATCTGTCACACCCCCAAACCAAGAACGGCGGAAACGTTCGGGGGTGGAGGACGTCATGTACAGTATCATAACAATGTACAATAGTAAAACAAGTAACAACATCCATTGCATTAATAATATAGTTTATACAAGTGTGTTCTGTGAATAGTTGTATGACACCAAAAATGTATATATAACAAAATAAAAGACGAGTCTTGAACATGCTCTGTCTTCTCAAAACCTGGTCCAGTGTACCTGTCTACTTGTGACCTAAGAATACAAGTTATTTTGAAAGAGAGAATCAACTTTAAAGTTGGTGAGTTCATAAGTATTTTAGTGTCAAAAGTTTGTATTTGTTTCATGAACATGTTTGTAATTGTTTGATGAAAATGTTTGTATACTTCCTAAAAAATCCTATATTTTCTACTAAAACGAAAAGTAGTCTTCTACCAAGACTCAATTGTTCTGTGTGTTCTGTTCTCTTGAATAAAGTGTAAAATGTGTGTTTGTACTTAAAATAGTATAAATGTAATGTTTTCCATATTTATAAAACTATCTTTATTCTAAAAATAGTATGCATTTGTCGTGTGAGAATATCATTGTATGAATGTAATGGAAAATGAAGATTTACAGTAGTATTGTATTAAATACACTACTAAATGCATTAAATACCTTATAAACCAAACTAGTTAAATTATGTTAAAATGTGATAAGGTTATAACCATACTTGATAGACTAATATAAAACACGACGTTCTTTATGCGTCGAAAATGGTATGAAATTTGTCACCTGTAGACCTGCAGGTCCCACTGTAACTAGCAGCAAGGTGTAGGATGGTCAATCCCATATAGATCTATACACAAACTCACGCTCTCTCTCCAGGAGACTGTGGTTACAAAACGTGACATAGCAAGGATATCGCTACGCCATGAAATAGTATCTCACATTTTTGTTATCTTGTTCTTGTTATAGTATGTATGTTCCTTCTTGTGCTTGTTATAGTATGTATGTTCCTTCTTGTTCTTGTTATAGTATGTTTTGCAATGTATAGTAATAGTATGTATGTACTGACTCATGTATGTTTCTCTATTCTAGAAATAGTATGTAGTGATCCTCTAAACTATACCAATTATAGTTTACTAGTATGTTTGTTTGAGTTGTTACTGATTCGTAGAAAAGGCTCAATTGTTCAACATAAGCAACTGAGTTAAGTATGTTCCTTAAAATTGGGGTTTAATATTCATGTATGTATTCAATAATTATAACTATGACTTAGCCGACAGTTGGACTAGTGATCCTACCCTAAGCCCATAACCAAACAAGGAACAGGAGTTATGGTATTTAGCAATAGTCCTAAGTCCGTTAAAGCATACTTGTACATAACTAGATACACGAATATGATTTTCATAAAAATATAAATCTAAGAAAAATGTTTTACCAAGTGTTTGAGTATAAGAACTCCTTTTGTTTGATGTTTTCACATGTAAGCGGTTAACACAATTATATTGTCTTCTACTTGTATTCTCCCCTAAGAGCATTTAAAAAGCATTTAAAAGCATAAAAGGTTGTAATTTTTAGGGGTATGAACTCACCTTGTAGGAGTGATTCGAATGAAAATTCGATATACGATGATTGATTTCATCAGCTAGTTCCCGGGACAAAACAAGTCCTAAATAGCAATTCACATAGCATATATGTACACAATTAGTGAATATAACCTCTAAGGTATTAGGAAAACAACCTAGGATGCAAGAAACACTTACAAAAGAAGTGTTAGAACCAAAATCAAGAGGCTGTAAGGAATTCACGGCCAAGCTTCGACGCGTTCACGGCCGTACACTGTTCACGGCCCAAGAACACTTGGTGTTCTTGAGTTTATGGCCCAAACTCTTTGATGAATGATGATTAATTGAAGGCCCTAAGCAAGTTCTCTTGAAGAATAAGAGAAGGAGGATGATATTTGAGAGCATATGGATGTTTTCGGTTGAAGATCTTTGAGAGAGAAAGGCAGGTGTTCATGGTCAGAAGTGTAGAAGTGATCATCAAAATCAGTCAAACATCTATATATAGGGGAGAGTTCACGGCCGCAAACCGAGGTTCATGGCCCGAAGGCCATTCTCTGCCCGAAGCCTAATCACGACCCGAAGGCTATTCACGGCCCGAAGGCTCATTTGCGGTCCTCAATCCAAATGGTTTTCTCAATTAATACATAACACTTTAGAAGACTAGGTTTGAACACATTCATCTCATTAACTAATCTAACCATAAGATAATGTTAGAAATAAGTTTGACCTCTATTCGGTAAGTTTGACTTTCATTGACCAAGTTTGACTTTTCCAAGATAGAAATTTCGGGTTGTCACATCAAGCACCTCTCAGCGTACCATGCAATCTCCCTCTTCATACCTGGCCACCAGTAACTCAATCGCAAATCCTGGTACATCTTGGTGGCCCCCGTGTGAATAGAGAAGCGAGACATATGAGCCTCCTCCAAAACAATTTATCTGACCCCACCAGACCCAAACATAGCGGGCCAATAATCCCCGGCTTTCCTGCATAAACAGGGTGTTCTCACCCATAATCTTCTCAAGTCTACAGATCTCCTGATTCATACCCTCTGCCTGAGCTTCCCTAATCAACCTCACAAGTGGAGAACCCACTAATATCCTCATACATGCCATTAGGGGTAGAAGACCCAGTAGACTTACGGCTCAGAGAGTCCGCAACCACATTTGATTTACCTGGGTGGTAAAAGATCTCACAGTCGTAGTCCTTGACTACATCCAGCCACCTGTGTTGTCTCATGTTCAGGTTCGGCTGATCCATGATGTATCTCAGGCTCTTGTGGTCCATGTAAATGGTACAACAGACCCCATAGAGGTAATTTCTCCAAATCTTCAGAGCGAATATCACTGCTCCCAACTCCAAATCATGAGTAGGGTATCTAGTCTCATGCGGCTTCAGTTGTCGAGACGCGTAGGCTATCACCCGTGCTCTCTGCATGAGGACTGTTCCCAGTCCCGTGATGGATGCATCACAGAACACCACAAAATCTTCGACTCCCTCTGGAAGAGTCAATACCGTAGTCTCGCATAAACGTTGTTGGAGGGTCTCAAACGCCCTCTGCTGCTCGGGGTCCCACCGGAAATCCACCTGCTTCCTCGTCACACGAGTGGGGGGTACTGCAATCTTGGAGTAATCCTATATGAACCTCCAGTAGTACCCTGCCAATCCCATAAAGCTCTTGATATCCAAGGGAGACTTCGGAACCTCCCACTGCATAACCACCTCGATTTTGGCCGGATCGACCAAAATCCCCTCCTGGTTAACGAGGTGTCCAAGGAATTGAACCTCTCGTAACCAAAACTCGCACTTTGAGAACTTGGCATATAGCCGTTCTCGCCTCAAAACTCCCAATAACTCCCATTGATGCTCCTCATGCTACTCTCGGTCTTGGAGTATACCAAGATATCGTCTATGAATACGATAACTGAGCGATCAAGCATCGGTCTACAGACCCGATTCATCAGGTCTATAAATACTGCAGGCGCGTTGATGAGCCCAAACGGCATCACCACGAACTCCTAATGTCCATAATGAGTCCGAAATGCAGTCTTCTCCACGTCCTCCTCCCTAACCCTAACATGATGGTACCCGGACCTCAGGTCTATCTTGGAGAACAAAGATGCCCCCTGTAACTAATCGAAAAGATCATCTATCCTTGGGAGTGGATAACGGTTCTTCACCGTCAACTTGTTCAACTCCCGGTAATCAATGCACATCCGTTGTGAACCATCCTTCTTTCTGACGAAGAGAATCAACGCTCCCCATGGGGAACTTCTCGGACGGATGAGTTGCTTACCCAACAGTTCCTGCAACTATGATGACAGCTCCTGCATTGCTGGTGGTGCCAACTGGTACGACGCCTTGGCAATAGGGCCGCACTTGGCACTAGGTTGATCCTAAACTCGACCTTCCTCTATGGATGTACTTCGGGTAACTCCTCCGGAAATACATCAGCAAACTCCCTGACCACTTGAATCTCGGAATCAAATCGATCGGGAAAGACACCCCGAAGATCTCCAACTCACATCCCTGGTAGATTGAAGAAGCAGAAACCCCATGTTCGTTGGCGATAGAGACTCACAACGGACACTCTAGCTCTCCTACAGGCACACTGAACTCCCTACAAAATGTCTGAGATACAAACATGTAAGCATAAAACATATATAATTAGTAAGGTAAGGGATAGAAACATACCAGCAACCACATCCGGTGCTGCCCTGGACTCCTTTGCTATAAGCTAGAAGGCGCGTCCCTAGGCCCTCGAGGGCGTTGCTCGTCCCTAACTCCCGTCAGTAATCCTCAGTGAAGCCGACGCTGGAGCCTGCGTTGGCCTGGCCGCGAGTTGTGGATAGTTGGTCTTCACGTGACCAACCTGGTGACAGTGGTAGCAGATCCTCATTTCCTAAACCGAGGTTGTCTGGTGACAATCCCTCGCAAAATGTCCCTCATTTCCGCATTTACAGCACCCGCTACCAAATCTACAAACCCCCGAGTGACCCTTCCCGTACTTGCCACAAGTGAGGCCATGTTGTCCCCCCTGTCCTGGAATCAGCAGTCTTAGACTGCTTCGGTGCTGGCTGTGACTGTGTCAGGATCTGCCGCTGCTTCCTCAACTGCAGCTCAATCTCCAACTCATGTCGCCTAGCGGCCTCCTGTAACTCCAGCAAGGTATCACACTGCTAAGTAGCAACAAACTGACGGGTTTCAGTCTTGAGCATGTTCAGATAACATATCATCTGAGCCTGCTCAGAAGCAAATTCCAGGCAGAACATCGCCCTCTCCGTGAACATGCGGGTGATCTCCATCACCATCTCACCATCCTGTCTCAAATCCAGAAACTCCTGAGCTAACCGCTCCCGCTCGACCCGTGGAATGTAGCGAGCGCGGAACATATCCCAGAACTGATCCCAAGTAACTACGGCTCTCTGATGATCAGAATACGATCCAGCCATCAATCTCAACCAGTCCTTTGCCCCAGACCTCAGCAGGTTCAGGACACATCTGACCTTCTAGTCAGTAAGACATGAGCACATGAAGAAACACCCCTCTACATCAGATAGCTACCTCATGGCTTTGATGGGGTTTGAATCCCATCAAAAGTAGGGGGCTTCATGTTATCGAAGTCCCGATATTGGGAAGCCCGACTGGCTCCTACCCCTACCACCATTACAGTCGTTGTAGCTATTGTGGCAGCCGCCTCAGTGAGGGCTGCATATCAATCATCGAAATACTCCACCATGGCAGTCTTGATAGACCCAAACATCTCCGGTAATTGAGCCTGGAACATCACAGGCACCTCATCATGCAGGATTTCCCGGGTCCTGGCGTCTATCTCATCTGGCCCCATATGGCCGATAGTCTCGGGCACTATGGATGCCTCCTGTCCGCCATCTCCTGATCCTAACCCAGATCCAGTCACAAATCGTCGAGTAACCACCATGCTGAAAAATATACACCAAGAATATATCAGATATTACATATAATAATTCGGGAACCAACCCCCAACAAAACCCTAGGGTTGTGACTTCCTTGCTACGCATATGGGTCCTGTTCTTTCGGTAGTACGGGCCCATACTGCCTTCCACACCTACCCATATTTGTCTCAAGTATTATCACAACGCCCTAAAACTATGCATAAGCATGGCATGCACTCAATCCTCACTCCTAGAGGAAGACTAAATATCTCATACTTGCGGACTCATCCCAAACAACCCATCCATGAAACTTCCACCAACCCTGCACCATTCGTGTATGCTAGCCATACATAACGTTGGACCCTATAGACTTTCGACTATCGGATCCTACCCTAAGCCCTTCATCAAACAAGAACAGGAAATAAGGTCATACCAAACATTCTAAGGTTATCAGGTCTTAATTATGTACGGTCGTGATGCACACACTAAGCAACTACAATAATGATGTCAATTTCATATACGGAAAATCCCTAGGCTATTAGGCATCATATAATCAGGCAATTCTATCATGCAATTTCTAAAGGTCCCTAGCCTAGTACTAGCATGCTCTTCTAACAACATATCACATAAATCAACTAATCCGTAAGGTATTTTGGGGTCTATCCGCGAGCTCCGGATGATCGTACACTTGCATCCTCCTTTATTATTTTGAAAACATTTTAAGAAAACTGTTTTAAAATCTTGTCATCAGTTTGAGACTGGAGACACATGAGTGTTCCCTCCAATTCACTTAAACCAAGGCTCTGATACCAACTTGTAACATCCATAAAAAAAATCATGCCAAATTAAAACTTTTTTAAACATTTTCAAAATCAACGATTATTACAAAACTTGTTTACAACTATATTAATGTCAGAGTATCCAAGAATCAAACATAAAAATCATGAAATATGAGGAGTTGTACGATCACGCCTTTGCCATCCCGCGATCATCAAAGGTACCTGAAACATAATCAACAACTGTAAGCCCGAAGCTTAGTGAGTTCCCCCAAAATACCAATGACATATAGATATAATCATATCATATAAACAAATAAAACATGCATAATGAGCCATCAGTCTAACTGGACCGCCTCACAGGCCATTAGTCTATCCGGACCACTATCCGAGCATTCGGCACGTCTGGACTGCCTCTCAGGGCCTTCAGCCTATCTGGACTGCTTGTCGGGCCTTCGGCCTGACTATATGCCCTCTCGGGTCTGCAATCTATCCGGTCTGCCCTGGGTATCTTGGCCTACAACACAAAGTAAGACCTGCCTCAACCCAATCCCCCAAACCAACAAACATGTGTACATACATATAAACAAATAGCCATGCAGATCTAACATATCACTAATCATGACAACCATCCTATAACCAGGATACCGATCCAACCGATCACTAGCATAGCAACCACCCTATCACCAGGATACTGATCTAACCGATCTCTAACATAGCAACCATCCTATAACCAGGATACATATCATAAAGCATAATGTGCAATAAACCTGGATACAAATCCGAAAAGGGCCAACATTGGTGCCTTCGACCCTGTTAGTATAGTGAGAACAACTCACCTCTCAAGTAGCTCGAAATGATAATATCAACCTTCTCCAAATACAACTCCAACACCAGCACCTGCACCCACCAATGATCCAATTCCATAAATTCCCAAATTACCAAAATAAGCCTAGAAGTCAAACTGGTCAACCCTTGGTCAAAGGCAAAGTCAATAGTCAAGGTTAACAGTCCATGTTGACCTAACTCGTCGAGTGCAGATCACTGACTCGTCGAGACCTTCCAGAACTTGAGGAATCGTGAAGATCCTATTTGACTCGCCGAGTTACCAGGCAACTCGTCGAGTTCATGCGTGTCTAATTGTCGGGAAAACCCTCACTGACTCGTCGGGTTCATGCAGAAACCCTCATAGGCTAATCTTCATCGGACTCGTCGAGTTGTCCATGCAACTCTTCGAGTCCCTTCAGTCCTTTCTACATTCAAATGTTTATAAGCCACCTCAAAGCTCCATATTGTAGATCTAAGTTCCTAGGGCATACTTCCTATGTAAAGTTGCAAACTTTACGTACATGCAAGGTGCTAAGGGCCAAAATCAAGCTAAAGAAGAGGTTCTAAGTGAGGAAAAGGCATTATCTTGCTAAAGGTTGCAGCTTTATGACTATAAGGACCCAGATGAGCCTAGATTTGGAGTTGCAACTACAGATGATGCCCAATACTCGAAGAGAATCACCAACATGCTAAAATGGCCCGAATCTCAAGCATGGAGAGATCTAGATAGAAGGAAGTCAAGGTAATGACTTGTTACCTTCAAAGCGATGCTAAGATCGAGTAGAATTCAGATCCACAACTTTTCCTAGCTCCAAGCTCCTTGGTCTTCAAGCTCTTCTCACCAAGATCCACCTTCCAATATTAATAACCCACAAATATGGAGAGTAAATATGATTTAGGGTTTCTGAGATCAAGGGGGTTGTAAGGGAGGATAAGGGAGGCTAGTGGCCCTTTAAATTAGGTGCAAAGCCATGGAAATTAGGGTTTCATCCTCCAGCTCCAACTGTCGAGTTGGTCACTTAAGACACGCAGCCAAATTTATTCTTACTCGACGAGTCAAGGCATCCAGCTTGTCGATTAGACCTTTCAAAATAAATAAAAGACTATAAAGTTTATACCTAAGAGTCGGGGTGTTACACTCTTCACAAGCTCACACACTCAATCAATGGAAGATGATGCTCGATATTAGGGTTTTTGGACAAAGGAGGCTAGTAAGGAGGCCAACCAAGGGACTTAAGACCTTTAAATAGGGTGAAAGACCCTAAAAATTAGGGTTTCCTTCCCACCTGCCAACACGCCGAGTTAAGGCACCCCGACTCGTCATGTTGGTTCATCAATCTCCATGGCCAAAGTCATCCTATGTGACATCCCCATTTTCACGGCCAGAAAAAACCGGTTTTGTTTATGCTCAATAAAATCAGAGTACTTCTTTTAATAAAATATATTGCGGAATTTGTTCTCAGAAAAACATGATAAATATATTACCAAATCATTTCCGAAGAAATGTATTTTTATTCATTTTAAAGCATTTGGGATGTCATCGTCATTACAGAAACATAAGCATAAACAGAACTTACATTCATTATCACTAATGATTTATATCTCATTAATGTAACATCCCAAGTCAGAAACAAGAGTTCCAGGGAGTAAAGTGTAAATTAAGTCAGGGACTCGACGACTAGGTCCTCTTACTCGTCGAGTTTGAGCGGGATTTTGTCACGGGTTAAGTGGCCAACTTGCCGAGTCGGCAGATGGACTCGACGAGTTGGTGATGAAGGCAGAAAACCCTAATCCTGGAAGTTGTGCCCTATATAAAGCACATTATAGCCACCCTCAGCCTCTTTACTGCCTATTTGAGTTCCAGAAACCCTATTTAGTGTGTGTGAGCCTCCATTGTTAAATTTTGAGCTTGGAAGGAGAATTTAAGAAGAGAAAGTTAGAAGATCAAGAGGCTAGCATCGGGAGATCATTGTAGATCCGGAATCTACTCCTTCTTGGGCACATTTTTGAGGTAACAAGTCGTTACCTTGAGTTTTCTCCTTCTAGATCCATTCTTGGTTGTTGTTTTGGGAATTTTAGCTTGATTGGAATCCATTTCGGGTTTAGAGGTTAGATCTGAAGTTGCAACTTCAGATCTAGGTTACAAGTGAGCTATGAAAGCTTAAAGCATCAGCCATGGGGTTTGATTGAGAGTGCCTTTGTCCCAAAACCTTCTTGTAGCTTGGTTGGAGCTTGTTGAGCCCTGCATGCACGTAAAGTTGGAAACTTTAAATGTGAATCTAGCCCTAGGAGTCCAGATCTATGTATCGGAAGCAATGAAATGGCCTGAAATCGTCTGAATGAAGATGTCACGTTTGGACTCGGCGAGTTAGAAGAACAACTCGGTGAGTCGGTTGAAGATTGCCTTGGACTTGGCGAGTCTGTTCTTGAACTCAGTGAGTCTGGTCATGGAACCCTAACCTTTTCTAGTTGAGCTGTGAATCGGTGAGTCGAGGGATGACTCGTTGAGTTGAGCAGGAAGGGACTCAGAGCTTGTTTGACTCGACGAGTCTTAGGGCGACTCGGCGAGTTGAGTCATGGCATGGGTGTTTCTGAGCATAGGAACTCGACGAGTCAACGGGTTGACTCAGCGAGTAGGGTCAACCAGGAAGGTTGACTTTGACTGAGGACCTTGACTTGGACCAAGGGTTGACCAGTTTGACTTCCAGGGGTATTTTGGTAATTATTGGTGTTTATTAGATTTGGTTAATTGGTAATGTTCAGTGGTGGAGTTCGTGCTGGCGGTCGGAGCAGCGTGATCTTATTTCTTCAAGTCGGCAGTTGCAGGTGAGTTATCCTCACTATATCGACAGGGTCTAAGGCACCAAGGCCGGCCCTTTATCGGATGGGAATCCGGGTAGTTGTTTGTTATGTTATTGTTTTGCTATGTCTGCATCCTGGTAGTTAGGATGGTATATCCGTATATGTTTGGGACCTGGTTAAGGTCGGTATCCTGGTAGTTAGGATGGTATATCTTAAAGACCTGGTTAAGGTCGGTATCCTGGTATATAGGATGATGCTATGTTAGTGACCGGTTAGGTCAGTAACCTGGTTAGGATGTTGCTATGTTATTTGATATGCTAGATCAGTTGACTAGTTGTGAATTACTATATGATTATATGTTTATGTTCACATGGTTATTGGATTAGGGTTGGGTTGAGGCGGGTCCTTCTTTGTGCTGTAGGCCAACATACCCAGGGCAGACCGGTTAGACCGAAGGCCCAACGAGCAGTCCGGATAGGCTGAAGGCCCCAAGAGGGCGGACCAGACGTGTCGAGGCTCGGAGAGAGGACCAGACAGACTGAAGGCCCGGTGCGGGTGGACCAGTCATATTGTAGACTCAGAGAGTGGACCAGGTGGACTGAAGGCCTGGTGCGGGCAGACCAGTCATACTGTAGACTTGGAGAGAGTGTGGACCGGGTGGACTAAAGGCCTGGTGCAGGTGGACCAGTCACACTGTAGATTCGATATGCATGACTGTTCTGTTTATGATATGATATGATATGTGTATGGTATTGTGGTTGGTATTTTGGGGGTAACTCACTAAGCTTTTGAGCTTACAGTTCCAGTGTATTGTTTCAGGTACTTCAGGAGACCGTGGCAAGGCGAAGGCGTGATCGTACCGCTCCTCAGTTTTATGTTGATGTTTCTAGGATACTCTGATAATAAATGAACTGAAAACCTTTTTGTAATAACTTAATGAATATGGGTTGTTTTTGAAAAGTTAAAAATTGGTTGTAAACTTATGGATGTTACAAGTTGGTATCAGAGCCTTGGTTTGAGTGAATTGGAGGAACATTTGTGTGAATCCGGTCTCAAATCAAGGAGTGTTTTCAAAGTGAAATTAAAATGGTTTTCAAAAATGAGTATAGGAGGATGCGGAGGAACGATCAACCAGAGCCAGTAAGGAGACCTCAAAATACCATACAAGTTATTTGATTATGTGATATGTTAGAGCAGCATTCTAGTACTATGTTAGGGATCTTCAGGAATTTGCATGATAGAATTTCCTGATTATATGATGCCCGCTAGCCTAGGGTTTCCTTGTATGAAATTGACATCATTATTGTAGTTATTTAGTGCATGCATCACGACCATATATAATTAAGATCTTATAGCCTGAGAATGTTTGATTTGGCCTTATGTTCTGTTCTTGTTTGATTGGGAGCTTAGGGTAGGATTGGATATTCGAAAGTCTATGGGGTCCAACGTTATGTATGGCTAGCATACACTAGTGCTGCAGGGTTGGTGGAAGTTTCATGGATGGGTGGGTTGTGGGAGACCGCTAGGTCGGTTATGGGATAGTGGTGCTCCTCTAGGAGTAGGGATCGAGTGTTCATTATGTATATGTTATTGTTAGGGTGTTGCGGTGATACTTGATACAAATATGGGTAGGTGTGGAAGGTAGTATGGGCCCGTACTATTGAAAGCACAGGACCCATACGCGTATCAAGGAAGTCACAACCCCTAGGGTTTTGTTGGGAGCTAGTTCTCGGGATTATTTTGAGGAATGCCTAATATTCTTGTGGCGTATTTTCAGTATGGCGATTACGAGACGTCTTGGGGCAGGATCCGGTTCGGGATCGGGATCAGGAGAGGGTGATCAGAGTGGATCGGTACCACATGAGGTCATTGGTCAGATGAGTACGGACAAGTTGGATGCCAGGATTTGTGAGATCCTGCATGATGAGATTGCTGCTATGTTCCAGGCTGAGTTGTCGGAGATGTTTGGGTCGATCAAGACCGCCATGGTTGAGTACTTTGATGAGCGCTATGCAGCTCTTACATAGGCGGCTGCAGCGGCAGGTACAGCGGTTTTATCAGCGGCAGGGGGAGGAACCGGTCGAGCTTTTCAGTATCGGGTCTTTGATAATACAAAGCCCCTACATTCAATGGAGTTCAGGATCCGATCTTTGCTATGACGTAGTTGTCAAACGTGGAGGGTTGTTTCTTCATGTGTTCATGCCCTGCGGATAAGAGGGTGAGGTGTGCTCTGAACCTTTTGAGGTTCGGGGCGAAGGATTGGTGGAGTTTGACTACAGGATCTTATTCGGATGCGCAGCGGGCTGTGATTTCTTGGGATCAGTTTCGGGAGATGTTCAGTACCCGTTATGTTCCGTGAGTTGAGAGAGAGAGAGAGAGAGAGAGAGGTTGGCTCAGGAGTTCTTGGAGCTGAAGCAGGATTCGGAGTCGGTGACGGAGATCACCAGGATGTTCACTGAGAGGGCGATGTATTGCCCTGAGTTTGCTTCGGAGCAGGTTCAGATGTCCCGATATCTGAGTATGCTCAAGAGGGATATCAAGCAGTTTGTGTCTATACAGAGGTGCAAGACCTTGCTGGAGTTGCAGGAGGCCACTCAGCGACGTGAGTTGGAGATTGAGTTGCAGTTGCAAGAGCAGAGGCAGGCCCCGGTGCAGTCGCAGCCGGCGTCGAAACGGTCCAAGACCGTTGATTTCAGGTTGGGATGTAACGCCCCGATCCTCAGGTATTACGTAATTAAGAATTTCTGGATAAAGCTCTACTCGACGAGTTGGTCGACCTACTCTTCGAGTAGCAGCGGGGTGAGAACGCGTGGTTAGTGACCTACTTGGCGAGTCCACTATTGGGACTCGGCGAGTAGGAACTGGCAGTGGAAACCCTAAATCCCGGGGTTTTCACCCCTATTTAAAGGAGCCTCAGCCTCCTTTGGGACTCCTTACAGTCTTTGAGAACCCTTAAAACCCTAATTCGTGTGTCTGTGTCTTGGTGTGTGTTTGAAGCTTGGAAAAGATGATCTTGGAGGAAGGAAGCTAAGAGTGCAAAGGAAATTGAAGCCAGAAAGGAGTGGGAAGCGGGTTTTGCCTCAGCTAGCAACGTTTGAAGGTATCAATGTACCATTCTTACTTCCCTTTTCTTCCCTTTGGTTGATTCTAGGGCTTTTTATGGATTTTCAAGTTGGCATGTTGAGCTATGGGCTAGATCTGAAGTTGTAACTTCAGATCTGGACTCTCCTTGGATGCTAGAGTCATAAAGTTGTTGTATTGGTTGTGGTTGGAGTCCCTCTTGGACTAGAAGCTCCATTAATAACTTAAAATAGACATTTGGAGACTTTATAACCATGCATGCACGTAAAGTTTGCAACTTTACGTGGTAAGTATGCTCTAGAAGATTGGATCTGTGATTTGGAGCCGCAACATGGCTCAAAATAAGTCTGTATGGAAAGAGGACTGGATGGACTCGGCGAGTCTCAAGGATGACTTGGCGAGTCACATGAAGATGGTCATTGTGATGGGTTTTGAGCATTCTAACACTTCCTAAGTGTACATGCAACCCTAATAAACCTTGGATCTATGTTTGTCTAAGATACATGTAAATAATTATTTTTCCAAGGTTTATATCCTAACTAGCATGGCATGGGGAACATGAATCAAATAAGCTAGTAGATATACTTACCTTGTAGTTGTAGTTGATTGCTTGGAGTTCTAGAGCCTAGCACCAATAATGTGGATGCCTCAAATGAAAGTCACAAATCACCACAAACTTGGAACTTTGAGAGAATAGTATTTACTATCTTGAAATTGCCCTCACCTCAACAAGTGTCAACTAGACATTTTTCAAGAATCAAAGCCTCCTTTATATAGTGTGGTGGATTAGGTTAAACCCTAAAACCCATGTCTCTTCATTTCCATGAGATCCATGGGTTAAAGCTCCATGGAGTATCCATGGACTTTTCCATCCAAGCCTAGCCCATTCCAAATGAGCATTAGCCCACCCAATATAAATATAGAAGCCCATATTTAATTAGTAGTATCTTTGATCACTAAATTAATCCTAGATTAATTATAGATCACTACTAATTAAATAATATGATCTTATATTAATACATTAGAACTTATAATATATTAATAAATCATAACTTGTACTATTCTCAAATATTATCTATAAACTGTTCGGGTGAAGTGCAACCCAAATGGACCATGTCGGGTCGGGTCAAGTACATACCAAATATAGTTATGAACTTAGACACTATATCCAACAGTCTCCCACTTGGATAAGTCTAATAACTATAGTTGCAAGTATGACTTCAAGAACCGATCAGCAATCGTAGCTCTTTAAACTCTGTTGAACTAGAACTTGTCATTTAAGATAAGTGATCATATAATCCTCTGTTCTAGATAACAGCCAGACAAATACATGGAACAATGTCTTACTTATTTTCCAGCAGTTTGTTTCCCGATTTCCGATTTGTTTGACAAAGAACTTAATTGAACACATCAACTTAGTTCTGACCGGGCCCGGTACATAGGTCAAAACAAAATCATCGAGGGGCCCAGATATCAGCTTCTAATCCAAGAAGGAACAGATAAACTTCGACTCATATGTTTGTTCTACCACTCATTGAATTACACACAAAAGCACGTTTTATAACATCGAGTTACCAATGCGTTTTTCGTACAATCAATGCATAACCAACTCGTAAGTAACAAATCATATCTCTAGGTTTGAAGACTTATATGATATTACCGTCTCACGATTACTCGAGATAAAATTCCATGAAGTGATTCCAGTGAGCGTGGGTTGAGTCCAATGCTCAGAACTTATGAGCACTCATGATTGTTGTAGCCTTGTCCAACACTTTAGACCTCTGCAACCAATCATGAAAGTCTTGATTCATACCTACTTCCGACATATGACCGACTGTGGAGGTTTGAATAATATGTTATATCAAACAAAATTATTTTGGAAGTCAAAACATGCAAACGAAATATAGTAAATGATCAACAAGAGATAGCAACACTTTACTCATAAATAAAACACCTTTTATTCATCATCTAATGTCAATTACACTTTACAAATTTCGAGGTTATCTAACTACTAAAACTTATATCATCCTTCAGCCCTATGCTCCGAGCATGCTGGAGATGCTTAACCCTACTCAGTCCCTTCGTGAGGGGATCTGTTGGGTTCTCATCCGATGATACCCTCTTCGCCACGAGGAGTCCTTCTTCGATTCGATGTCTGATAAAATGGTATTTTCTGTCGATGTGTCTGGATCTCCCGTTATCCCTTGGTTCCTTGGCTAAGGCAACCGCACTATTGCTGTCACAGAAAATCACCATTGGCTCTTTTATAGCTGGTACAACTCCAAGGTCTCCGATGAAGTTCTTTAGCCATATAGCCTCCTTTGCTGCCTCACTTGCTGCTATATACTCTGATTCACAAGTTGAATCTGCCACTGTCTCTTGCTTGGAACTCTTCCAAGAAATTGCTCCTCCGTTTAGGGTAAAGACCCAGCCCGACTGAGAGCGGAAATTATCCCTATCAGTCTAGAAACTAGCATCACTATACCCTACAAATCTTAAGTCATCACTCCCACCGAAGGTAAGGACCCAGTCCTTAGTCCTTCGCAAGTACTTGAGGATATTCTTTACCGCAGTCCAGTGTTCCTTGCCAGGGTTCCCCTGATACCTGCTAACCATGCTTAAAGCAAAGGCTACATCAGGTCGAGTACACGTCATAGCATACATGATCGATCCTACAGCTGAAGCATAAGGTAGTCGACTCATTTCTGCTATCTCAGCCTCAGTACTAGGGCTTTGTGTCTTACTCAATCTGGCATTACTCTGAATGGGTAACTCACCTTTCTTGGAGTTATGCATGTTGAATCTTTTCAGCACCTTATCCAAGTAGGTACTCTGACTAAGTCCAATTAGTCTTTTACTCCTGTCTCTCAAAATCCTTATCCCTAGGATATAGGCAGCTTCACCAAGGTCCTTCATAGCGAAACACTTCCCAAGCCAGGACTTTACTTCCTGCAAGGTTGGGATGTTATTTCCTATGAGTAGTATGTCATCCACATACAGTACCAAAAAACTGACTATACTCCCACTAGCCTTGATATAGACACAAGATTCATCTTCACTCCTTGAAAAGACAAATTCCTTGACCTTCTCATCAAAGCAAAGATTCCATCTGCGAGGTGCCTGTTTCAATCCATAAATGGATTTCTCGAGTTTACACACTCTATTGGGGTACTCTGTACTGACAAAACCCTCTGGCTGAACCATGTAAACATCCTCAGCCAACTTTCCATTAAGGAAAGCAGTTTTGACATCCATTTGCCATATTTCATAGTCATGAAATGCAGCAATGGCTAACAGGACCCTAATAGACTTTATCTTGGCCACTGGTGAAAAGGTTTCATCATAATCAACTCCCAGAGTTTGAGAATAACCTTTTGCAACCAGTCGTGCCTTATAAGTGTGTACATTACCATCCATGTCGGTCTTCTTTTTGAAGATCCATTTGCACCCCACTGTCTTACGACCTGGTACATTTTCAACCAAGTTCCAAACTTGATTGTCATACATGGATTGTATCTCGCTATCCATTGCCTCTTTCCACTTGGCAGCCTCAGGGCCTGCCATGGCTTCCGTGTAGCTGTTAGGTTCATCCAGACCTACTAGTGTCTCATCACTAATAAGTGTCTCACCTTCCGCAGTAATATGGAAACCATAGTAATGCTCAGGTGCATTCCTAACTCTCGTGGAACGCCTCAGTGGTACAGGCTCGTCAACTGGCTCAACAGGAGTTTCCTCCTCAAGTTGAGGGCTAGTGTTTGAAGTTCCTTCACCGCTTGACTCTTGAATTTCTTCAAGATCAATTTGCCTCCCACTGTCTCCTTGGCTTATAAATTCTCTCTCTCGAAAGACTCCTCTTCTTGCTACAAAGACCACATTGTCACTAGGTCTGTAGAAGAGGTAACCAAAGGATTCTTGTGGGTAGCCGATGAAAATACACCTCTCGCTTCGAGGTTCGAGCTTATCATGAGTCTCACGTCTCACGAAAGCCTCACAACCCCAAATCTTGATGTGGTCTAGTTTAGGTACTTTACCAGTCCACATCTCGTGAGGAGTTTTGGCAACTTTCTTTGTAGGGACTAGATTAAGAATATGGGCGGCAGTCTCTAAGGCATACCCCCAGAATGAGATTGGTAGCGTAGCTCGACTCATCATGGAACGAACCATATCCAACAAGGTTCGATTACGCCTCTCAGCTACACCATTCAACTGTGGTGTCCTGGGAGGTGTCAATTGTGAGATAATCCCACATTCCCTAAGATAGTCGAGGAACTCTGAACTAAGATACTCACCTCCTCGATCGGATCGAAGCATCTTAATGTTCCTACCGAATTGATTCTTGACTTCCTGTTTAAATTCCTTAAACTTCTCGAAAGTCTCTGACTTATGATTGATTAAGTAAACATATCCATATCTACTGTAATCATCAGTGAAAGTCAAATAATAACGATTAGCATCCCTTGTGGCATGTTTGAATGGTCCACACACATCCGTGTGTACAAGGTCCAACAAACCTTCACCCCTCTCACATGAGCCTGTGAAGGGTGACTTTGTCATTTTTCCAAGTAAGCATGATTCGCAACTATCATCCGACTTTAGGTCAAACGACTCCAAGACTCCATCCTTTTGGAGTTGGCCTATGCGCTTCTTGCTTATATGTCCAAGACGACAATGCCATAACGATGCTTTATCCAAGTTATTATTATTAGTAGAATCAATACACAAAACATTATTTCCTGAATTATCTACAACAGATACAGCTTCATACACACCATCACAGGGTAATGCTCTAAAATAAAAAACATTATTAAAGAAAGCATCAATAGAACCAACTTCATTCTTAAATGAAAAGGTAAACCCTTGTTTGTACAAAGCATGAAAGGAAATAATACTTCTTGCCATTCCTGGCGAATAACAACATTTATTCAAATCTAAACTAAACCCACTACTTAGCGATAAAGTATAAACTCCAATCTTGGTGACAGGTAAAGCTTTCCTATTCCCCATGATCAAGTTTATCCTTCCTTGCTCCACATTCTCACTTCTTCTTAGTCCCTGCAAGTCACAACAAATATGAATACCACAACCGGTATCAAGGACCCAAGATTCAGAATGGGGTAAGTTATTAGATAAGACAGTGTAAATACCTGCGTGGTTGGGTTTAACTTTCCCATCCTTCACATCCTGCTGGTATTTTGGGCAGTTCCGCTTCCAATGAGACTTTTCATGGCAATAGAAGCATTCAGCCTCTTTTGGGTCAGAAGAAGGAGTGATGAAACCTTTCTTGGTTCCACTTGAAGAAGAGCCATCAAGGATCTGAACCTTGGTACCCTTCGAAGAGCTCTTTCTCTTCCTCCCTCGTCTTTTCCCGATTGCCAAAACCGGAGTTGAGTTTGGAGTGGGAGTGATAGCAACCGACTTCCCCTTAAGACCTGTTTCTGCGGTCTTGAGAAGTCCCTGAAGTTTGCTGAGTGTGACCTCTTCCTTATTCATGTGATATGTCATGCGAAATTGATCATAGCACGATGGTAAGGAGTGCAAAATGATATCTATTGCAAGCTCCTCAGGGAAGTTCACATTAAGCTTCAGCAACCGATCCACATACCTTTGCATTTTCTGCATGTGGCTCATGACGGATTCCCCGTCCTTCATCATGGCTGTTATCATGGAGCAGATGATCTCATACCTCTCTTGTCGTGCACTCTGATGGTATCTTTCCATCAAATCTTGGTGCATTTCATAAGGGTAGAAATCCTCATAAGACTGTTGGAGTTCAGCTGTCATTGTGGCTAACATGATGCAAGCCACCTTGGTAGCATCTCTTTCATGAGTATGAAAGTCAGCGATCTCCTGGGGAGTTGCAGTGGTCTCATTAATTTCCTTAAGCTCCTTGTCAAGGACATATTCTTTGTCCTCGTAGCGGGTAATCATCCTGATGTTTCTGATCCACTCATTGATGTTGGATCCATCAAAGGTAACTTTCCCACACAAGCTCATAAGAGTAAAAGAGCTATTAGGATTAGAGCCAGAAGCAGCATTGTTTGAAGACATCTGAAAAGAAGAGAACAAGATTAGTTTAGATATAAGAGAGTCCTTAATAAAACACCCAAATGTAATATTAAGGCTAGGATCCAATCACAATATAATATAACTTAGAAGAGGTATGCCGTAATCTAAGCTATACCATATTTGAAAGGTAGGTGAATGACGATTCACCAATTTCCACCACGAAAACCAAAACATTTAAGTATTAGGTTTTTGATTGGTTCTTAGAAATTCCTAGATTCTTTGAGATTCAATGAACTTTTCAAAGGCATGTTTCAACCTCGAGTGTGCCCTCCAAGTTTTGTGACTGGGATGCCGAGGATCACAAAACGAGGTGTGAAGTAACCATGCAAATCACTTGGTACCCTTTAAAGTTTATCACTCAATCGATGTGCCGGTAAACCACACACGCTCCATCGATACTATAATAAACCCTAAGTCACCCTTTACCTACCTTGTTAAGTCCAAGTTAGTGTGCCGGTTAACCACACACGCTCCACCAACGACTTAATCAAAGTGTAAAGTGTAATTTCATGGATTAGCACCTTATTCACATTTTTCCTAAAGTAACTAAGATTGGGAATTTAATAAAAAGAATTTAGTTACTTTATAATATTCATCATACTTTGAATGAGAATTTATAAGTCCTTGTCTTACCCGTTCGGCTAACGACCCTCCACCAGTCAAGCAAGCGGTGGGTGAGAATAGACACCCATTAAGTTACCATTTTATAGGCAACAACCTTATACCCACCTTATAGACCGGCTTCGTGAATGAGGCGTACTAGCGGTAAGACGACTTTGTTCTTATACATATATATATATATATATATATATATATATATATATATATATATATATATATATATATATATATATATAATTATTAAATCATCATAATATAAGTATAAGGGTTGAATTTTAACTTTTAAAATTCTAGGGGTTGGAACTAAAGTTTAACTTAACTTTACTTGTTCCAAAACATGAGGGCAAGTTTTGTAAACTTTCAAAACTTTTCATTTCTTGTAACTTATGAGTTTAATAGAGTAATAAAACGAGGACTTTTCATTTTTCTAACTCTTGTGTTCTTTTAATGGTTTTTTAATCCAAGAGACTTTTGGTTTTCCATAACTTGAGGACAAGTTATGGACTCCATTAAAACACATTATGATCAAGAATTAAACAACCACATAGGTTACAAATAATTCCTATGATCATCTAAACTTCATAAGAACAGGAACATGAATATGAACACTTTCAAGAATCAAAATCACATTAAACTTTGTAATTTTGATAACTAGTTGTTGTAAATGAATTAGCAAAAACATTACACCAGCTAAAACAAGTTTTCAAGTACCAAAACAGTTTAGGGTAATGTTTCCAATCCATTTCCAGCAACTAAAGTCGAAAATCTGCACTCTGTCGACCCTACTCGCCGAGTTGCATGAACCTACTCGCCGAGTAGGTTGAAGATACACATGAACTCGCCGAGTCCCCCCCATGGACTCGCCGAGTCCATTCGTCAGACAGCAAGTTTTCGACTTTTTTCAACTTTTAATTACAAGTATCAAACAAACAGTCCTAGGCTCTGATACCACTGATGGGTTTTGAGCATTCTAACACTTCCTAAGTGTACATGCAACCCTAATAAACCTTGGATCTATGTTTGTCTAAGATACATGTCAATAATTATTTTTCCAAGGTTTATATCCTAACTAGCATGGCATGGGGAACATGAATCAAATAAGCTAGTAGATATACTTACCTTGTAGTTGTAGTTGATTGCTTGGAGTTCTAGAGCCTAGCACCAATAATGTGGATGCCTCAAATGAAAGTCACAAATCACCACAAACTTGGAACTTTGAGAGAATAGTATTTACTATCTTGAAATTGCCCTCACCTCAACAAGTGTCAACTAGACATTTTTCAAGAACCAAAGCCTCCTTTATATAGTGTGGTGGATTAGGTTAAACCCTAAAACCCATGTCTCTTCATTTCCATGAGATCCATGGGTTAAAGCTCCATGGAGTATCCATGGACTTTTCCATCCAAGCCTAGCCCATTTCAAATGAGCATTAGCCCACCCAATATAAATATAGAAGCCCATATTTAATTAGTAGTATCTTTGATCACTAAATTAATCCTAGATTAATTATAGATCACTACTAATTAAATAATATGATCTTATATTAATACATTAGAACTTATAATATATTAATAAATCATAACTTGTACTATTCTCAAATATTATCCATAAACTGTTCGAGTGAAGTGCAACCCAAATGGACCATGTCGGGTCGGGTCAAGTACATACCAAATATAGTTATGAACTTAGACACTATATCCAACACATTGAACTCGGCGAGTTGGATGAACAACTCGGCAAGTTCGATGAAGATCACCATAAAACTCGACGAGTTGAAGAACAACTCGACGATTCGGATGGCTTTTCCCTTGGATAGGCATGCGTGTGTACTCATCGAGTTGCAAGGAGGAAACTCGACGGGTGGCCCTTAAGGATTTATCGGGATTCGAAGGAACTCGGCGAGTTGGAATGTGCTCCACGGAATCGGCGAGTGGCCGAGTGCACTCGGCGAGTTAAGGTCAACATGGACTGTTGACCTTGACTGAGGAATTTGACCTTGTTCAGGAATTACTAAGAGGTTTTGGGGTGTCTCATAAGAATAAGAACTTATGAGTATATTGTGTCGTGGTTATAGGTGGTGGTGTCGGTGTCAAGTGATCCGATAGTTGGAATTTGCGATGCTATCGACATCTGTGAGGTGAGTTATCCTCACTATATTGATAGGGTCTACGGCACCAAGGCCGGCCCTTTATGATTTACATCTTGGTTTAGGATGGTTGCTTTGTTATTGCCATGCTAGATTTCATCCTGGTTTAGGATGGGTGTTATGTTATTGCTTTGTTAGAATTCATCCTGTTTAGGATGGTTGTTATACTAGAGATCGGTTGGATTGGTTATTATTGTATGCCACATATGATTCTGATCTGTTAGATCGGAATCAGGATAGATAGTATGTTATGCTTTTATGATCCATAAGGATTGTTATGTAGTGACCTGTTAGGTCGATACTCTAGTTACGAGTGAAACTCTATGATTGATGGTCAATGAGATAGATATGTTTGCTATGTGTATATGCCAGTATATGATAGTATGCGTACATGGCTAGTTGCTTGTTGGTTGGGCTGAGGCGGTCCTGCTTTGTGCTGAAGGCCAACACACCCTGTGAGCGGCCTGGGGAGACTGTAGGCCTACGCGGCGTACCAGTCATGCCGAAGGCTCGGGATAGATTCAGATAGACTGTAGGCCCAGTAGGGCGGACCAGTCCGGCCAATGGCCCAGTATGTATGTTGTTTGATTGATCGTTTTGGCTGTGGCTTTAGTCAGTATGGTATTGGTATTTGGAGGTAGCTCACTAAACCCTCAGGCTTACAGTTTTCAGTTTATTGTTTCAGGTACTTCAGGAGAGCGAGGGAAGGCGAAGGCGTGACCGTACCGCTCCTCATCCTCATGATCTATTTTGGTAAACTCTGATGATAAACGGATTGGAAATGTTTTGTAAAAACAATTACTATTTGACTCTTTTGTTAGTATTAAAAGTTCAAATTTGGTGTAAATTATTGGGTGTTACAAGTTGGTACCAGAGTCTTGGTTTGAGTGAATTAGAGGAACACTCATGTGAACCCAGTCTCAAACCAAGGAGGTTTTCGGAAAATAAGTTTTTTAAAATGGTTTTCAAAATAAAGGATGGAGGATGCAGAGGGTACGATCAGCCGGAGCCTATAAGTAAGCCCCAAAATACCTTACAGTTATTTGATATTCTAATATGTTAGAACAGCATGCTAGTGCTAGGCTAGGTATTTTCAGGAATCACATGATAGATTGGCCTGATTGTATGATACCTATTAGCCTAGGGTTTCTTGTATATGGGATTGACACCATAACTGTAGATGATTAGTGTATGCACCACGGCTGTGGATAGTCAAGATCTTATAGCCTGAGAATGTCCGATTCGACCTTAGTGTGGTATTGGATATTCGAAAGTCTATCGGGTCCAGCGCCATGTGCAGCCATAGTACACTAGCGCTGCAGGGGATGATGGATGTGTGAGTGGTGCGGAACTGCAGGATCAGGTACTAGTTAGGCGATGTTCCCTGTTAGTGAGGGTTGAGAGGATATTACGTTAAATACATTTTAGGGCGTTATGGTGATACTTGAGACAAATATGGGTAGGTGTGGAAGGTAGTAGGGCCCCATACTACTGAAAGCACAGGACCCATACGCATATCAAGGAAGTCACAACCTCTAGGGATTGAGAGTATTTGGTTTCCTGTCATTATATGATCTGTCTGAGACATTGAGTGTGTTTGCAGTATGGTGGTGACGAGACGTGTTACTTCGGGGTCCGGATCTGGATCAGGATTAGGGTCAGGAAACGGAGGATTGGAGGTGTCGGTAGCACCTGAGCTCATGGTTCAGATAGGGACTGAGGAGTTGGATGCCCGGATTCAGGAGATCATGCACGATGAGATTGCTACTGCATTCCGAGTGCAGCTGCCAAAGATGTTTGGGCCGATTAAGACCGCGATGGTCGAGTATTTTGATGAGTCGTATGTCGCTCTAGCAGAGACTGCTGCCACTGCAGCCACTTCGGTTGTAACTGCTACAGGGGTTGGAGGAGGAGGAGGGCTTTCCAGTACCGGGACTTCGACAATACGAAGCCCCTGACATTTGATGGTACACAGGACGCCATTCGGGCTATGAGGTGGTTATCTGACGTGGAGGGATGTTTCTTCACATGTTCATGCCTTGCTGACCAGAAGGTCAGGTGTGCCTTGAACATGCTGAGGCTTGGAGTGAAGGACTGGTGGAGACTGACGATGGGTTTGTATACTGATGATCAGAGGGCTGCTTTTACCTGGGAGCAGTTCCGGGATATGTTTCGCACCCGCTACGTTCCGCACGTGGAACGGGAGCGGCTTGCTCAGGAGTTTTTGACCTTGAGACAGGATGGGGAGTCTGTGATGGAGATTACCCGTAAGTTCATGGAGAGGTCTACGTTTTGCCTGGAGTTTGCTTCAGAGCAGTCTCAGATGACTCATTATCCGAGTATGCTCAACACGGATATTCGACAGTTTGTGTCTACTCATCAATGTGATACCCTCCTGGACCTACAGGAAGCCGCGTGGCGACGTGAGTTGGAGATAGAGCTGCAGCTGAAGGAGCAGTGTCAGGCACCGGCATAGTCTCAGTCGGCGCCTAAGCGGTCTAAAACCACTGATACACGGTCCGAGGGTCATCAGATCCGCACTTGTGGAAAGTGTGGCAAGGCTCATTCAGGGGTTTCTCGAGCAGGAGGGGGTGCCACAAATGTGGCAAGGAGGGGCACTACGCCAGGGACTGCCGTCAGTCCGCCCCTCCAGTAGATATGAGGATTTGTTACCATTGTCATCAGGTTGGTCATGTGAAGACCAACTGTCCGCAGCTCGCCGCCAATCCGGCGCAGGGTTCCGCGCCAGCTACTGTGAGGATTGGAGATAGGAGTCCAGTCAAGATGGAGCCTCCGAAGGTTCAGGGTCGCGCCTTCCAGCTCACAGCCGAGGAGGCCAAGGAAGCACCGGATGTGGTTGCTGGTATGTTCCTATTCTCTATCTCAGTTATTGTATTTGTGTTATGCTTATTGGTTGTGCCTATCATTTGGTACGTTTTTAGTAAATTCTTTACCTGCTTTGGTTTTATTTGACTCGGGGGTGAGTCGGTCATTCGTATCTCAGACCTTCTCTAGAGGGTTTCGTGTGCTGATAGATGATCTTGAGTGTCCGTTGCGAGTTTGGATCGCCAACGAGCACGGGGTTTCTGCTTCTTCGGTCTACCGAGGATGCGAGTTGGAGATTTTCGGGGTGTCTTGCCCGATAGATTTGATTCCTATCCCCATGGGGGATGTATGCGTGATTGTAGGAATGGATTGGCTTAGCTATTTTGGCGCCATGATCGACTGTGAGGGACAGCGAGTAGTGGTTCGAACCCCAAGTGGGGGAGAACTGGTAGCATATGGTGAGGGCACCAGGTCAGGATCAGGGTTTTGTTCAGCGGCCAGGGCTCGACAGTATATTTAGCTCGGTTGTGCCGATTTTTTGGCGTATGTGGTAGATATGCGGGTTAGGGAGCAGCTCTCAGTTTCAGAGGTCCCTGTGGTTAGAGAGTTTGCTGATGTATTTCCGGAGGAGTTACTCGGAGTGCCTTCAGTGAGGCAGGTTGAGTTTACGATTTATCTAGTGCCAGGTGCGGCCCCAATTGCCAAGGCATCGTACCGTTTGGCACCGCCGGAGATGCAGGAGCTATCATCTCAGCTGCAGGAACTGCTGGGTAAGCAGTTCATTCGACCGAGTAGCTCACGCTGGGGAGCACCGATCCTCTTCGTCAGGAAGAAGGATGGTTCGCACAGGATGTCCATTGACTATAGGGAGCTGAATAAGTTAACGGTGAAGAACCGTTATCCGCTCCCGAGGATAGATGATCTTTTCGACCAGTTGCAGGGTGCATCTTGGTGGATTCCAAGACCCGAGAGCAGCATGAGGAGCACCTCAGGGAGCTGTTGGAGGTGCTGCGATGAGAACAGCTTTATGCCAAGTTCTCGAAGTGTGAGTTCTGGTTGCGAGAGTTTCAGTTCCTTGGACATCTCGTTAACCAGGATAGGATTTTGGTCGATCCGGCCAAGGTGGAGGTGGTTATGCAGTGGGAGACTCCGAAATCTCCCTCAGACATCAGGAGTTTTATGGGTTTAGCAAGGTATTATCGGAGATTCATTCATGATTTCTCCAAGGTTGTCGTACCCCTCACTCGTCTAACGAGGAAGGGAGTGGATTTCCGGTGGGGACCGGAGCAGCAGAGGGCATTTGAGACCCTCCGGCAGCGGTTATGCGAGGTGCCAGTGTTGACACTCCCTACGGGAGTGGAGGAGTTTGTGGTATATTGTGATGCGTCCATCACAGGCCTAGGGGCAGTCCTCATGCAGAGGGGGCGAGTGATAGCTTACGCATCGCAGCAGTTGAAGCCGCATGAGACAAGATACCCCACGCACGATCTTGAGCTGGGAGCGATGTTCTTCGCTCTCAAGGTTTGGAGGCACTATTTGTACGGGGTCCGTTGTACCATATTCACGGATCACAAGAGTTTGAGGCACATTATGGATCAGCCGAACTTGAATATGAGGCAGCGCAGGTGGCTGGATGTAGTCAAGGACTATGACTGCGAGATCCTTTACCATCCTGGTAAAGCGAATGTGGTTGCGGACGCTCTGAGCCGCAAGTCAGCTGGGTCTTCTACCCCAGCCAGATGTATGAGGATAGCGGTGGATTCCCCGCTGGTGGGTTTGGTCAGGGATGCTCAGATCGAGGGTATGAAACCGGAAAACTAGAAATTGGAAGGGATTAAGGGAAAAAGCGCCCAGTTTGTTCAAGATATCCGCGGGTTATTGACCCGATATGGTCGGGTTTGGGTTCCGATGACCGGAGGAGTTAGGTAGACAGTGATGGAGGAGGCTCATAAGTCTTGTTTGTCTATTCACTCGGGGGCTACCAAGATGTACCGAGATTTGAGTTTGAGTTATTGGTGGCCTGGTATGAAGCGAGATATCGCCTGGTACGTTGAGAGGTTCTTGAACTGCAGGATGATCAAGGCCAAGCACCAAAGGCCGCATGGTAAGCTGCAGCCTCTGGAGATTCCCATGTGGAAATGGGAACGGATCGCGATGGATTTCATCACGAAATTGCCAAGAACGGCAAGGGGATTCGACGCTATATGGGTCATAGTTGATCGATTGACCAAGAGTGCCCATTTCCTAGCTATACGGGAGAGTTCGTCGGCGGAGAAGTTGGCTGTCACACCCCAAAACCGGAATGGCGGAAACGTTCAGGGGTGGAGGACGTCATGTCAAGTATCACGAGATATGTATATGGTAAGCAAGTAATGAGCAACCATTTCATTTACAAACAAAGTTTTTACAATGTATCTGTCCACAAAACATAGAAGTCATAAACAAATAACAAAACAAGACTTGAAAGTAATATGCTCCATCTTCTAAAGTCCCAGCACGAGCACCTGTCTAATAGTCTCCTGAGAATACAAGTTATTTGAAAGAGTTGATCAGCAATTAAGCTGGTGAGTTCATAAGATTTTAGTGATGTGAGTAAGCTGTAAAAATGTGGTTGAAAATGTATATGTAAAGTGTTGTAAGCTATAAGGTGTTGTTTTGTAAAGTTTTCCCGTTCCTCTAGAAAATCATATATTTCCTACTTAAAATGGGAGTTGAGTAAACTGACACTACAAGCCTTTCTATGCGTAATAAGTGGTTACAAGTTATATATACTTGGAGTACACAAACAAACGATTGTGCGCATCTGCCCTCAACACACAACCCAACGGGGTACAATAAGTAAGGCGGATAACACACATTCCATTGGTTGTTAGATCGTTGTCATATATAACCTTCGTTTATTCACTTGTTACTCATGGAGTTATTTGTAATGGTTCCTTTATATCTAATGGAGAGTTCCTTTTAAGAAAACCTATATTTCTTATAGTAAAATATTGACTATGGTGATTACTTTTATAATAGCCTTGTTCATATTGTTATATATAATTTGGTATCGGGTAGATAGTAGATTGGGTGACCTCGTTCGAACCCCAAGTGGGGGAGAACTGGTAGCATATGGTGAGGGCACCAGGTCAGGATCAGGGTTTTGTTCAGCGGCCAGGGCTCGACAGTATATTTAGCTCGGTTGTGCCGATTTTTTGGCGTATGTGGTAGATATGCGGGTTAGGGAGCAGCTCTCAGTTTCAGAGGTCCCTGTGGTTAGAGAGTTTGCTGATGTATTTCCGGAGGAGTTACTCGGAGTGCCTTCAGTGAGGCAGGTTGAGTTTACGATTTATCTAGTGCCAGGTGCGGCCCCAATTGCCAAGGCATCGTACCGTTTGGCACCGCCGGAGATGCAGGAGCTATCATCTCAGCTGCAGGAACTGCTGGGTAAGCAGTTCATTCGACCGAGTAGCTCACGCTGGGGAGCACCGATCCTCTTCGTCAGGAAGAAGGATGGTTCGCACAGGATGTCCATTGACTATAGGGAGCTGAATAAGTTAACGGTGAAGAACCGTTATCCGCTCCCGAGGATAGATGATCTTTTCGACCAGTTGCAGGGTGCATCTTGGTGGATTCCAAGACCCGAGAGCAGCATGAGGAGCACCTCAGGGAGCTGTTGGAGGTGCTGCGATGAGAACAGCTTTATGCCAAGTTCTCGAAGTGTGAGTTCTGGTTGCGAGAGTTTCAGTTCCTTGGACATCTCGTTAACCAGGATAGGATTTTGGTCGATCCGGCCAAGGTGGAGGTGGTTATGCAGTGGGAGACTCCGAAATCTCCCTCAGACATCAGGAGTTTTATGGGTTTAGCAAGGTATTATCGGAGATTCATTCATGATTTCTCCAAGGTTGTCGTACCCCTCACTCGTCTAACGAGGAAGGGAGTGGATTTCCGGTGGGGACCGGAGCAGCAGAGGGCATTTGAGACCCTCCGGCAGCGGTTATGCGAGGTGCCAGTGTTGACACTCCCTACGGGAGTGGAGGAGTTTGTGGTATATTGTGATGCGTCCATCACAGGCCTAGGGGCAGTCCTCATGCAGAGGGGGCGAGTGATAGCTTACGCATCGCAGCAGTTGAAGCCGCATGAGACAAGATACCCCACGCACGATCTTGAGCTGGGAGCGATGTTCTTCGCTCTCAAGGTTTGGAGGCACTATTTGTACGGGGTCCGTTGTACCATATTCACGGATCACAAGAGTTTGAGGCACATTATGGATCAGCCGAACTTGAATATGAGGCAGCGCAGGTGGCTGGATGTAGTCAAGGACTATGACTGCGAGATCCTTTACCATCCTGGTAAAGCGAATGTGGTTGCGGACGCTCTGAGCCGCAAGTCAGCTGGGTCTTCTACCCCAGCCAGATGTATGAGGATAGCGGTGGATTCCCCGCTGGTGGGTTTGGTCAGGGATGCTCAGATCGAGGGTATGAAACCGGAAAACTAGAAATTGGAAGGGATTAAGGGAAAAAGCGCCCAGTTTGTTCAAGATATCCGCGGGTTATTGACCCGATATGGTCGGGTTTGGGTTCCGATGACCGGAGGAGTTAGGTAGACAGTGATGGAGGAGGCTCATAAGTCTTGTTTGTCTATTCACTCGGGGGCTACCAAGATGTACCGAGATTTGAGTTTGAGTTATTGGTGGCCTGGTATGAAGCGAGATATCGCCTGGTACGTTGAGAGGTTCTTGAACTGCAGGATGATCAAGGCCAAGCACCAAAGGCCGCATGGTAAGCTGCAGCCTCTGGAGATTCCCATGTGGAAATGGGAACGGATCGCGATGGATTTCATCACGAAATTGCCAAGAACGGCAAGGGGATTCGACGCTATATGGGTCATAGTTGATCGATTGACCAAGAGTGCCCATTTCCTAGCTATACGGGAGAGTTCGTCGGCGGAGAAGTTGGCTGTCACACCCCAAAACCGGAATGGCGGAAACGTTCAGGGGTGGAGGACGTCATGTCAAGTATCACGAGATATGTATATGGTAAGCAAGTAATGAGCAACCATTTCATTTACAAACAAAGTTTTTACAATGTATCTGTCCACAAAACATAGAAGTCATAAACAAATAACAAAACAAGACTTGAAAGTAATATGCTCCATCTTCTAAAGTCCCAGCACGAGCACCTGTCTAATAGTCTCCTGAGAATACAAGTTATTTGAAAGAGTTGATCAGCAATTAAGCTGGTGAGTTCATAAGATTTTAGTGATGTGAGTAAGCTGTAAAAATGTGGTTGAAAATGTATATGTAAAGTGTTGTAAGCTATAAGGTGTTGTTTTGTAAAGTTTTCCCGTTCCTCTAGAAAATCATATATTTCCTACTTAAAATGGGAGTTGAGTAAACTGACACTACAAGCCTTTCTATGCGTAATAAGTGGTTACAAGTTATATATACTTGGAGTACACAAACAAACGATTGTGCGCATCTGCCCTCAACACACAACCCAACGGGGTACAATAAGTAAGGCGGATAACACACATTCCATTGGTTGTTAGATCGTTGTCATATATAACCTTCGTTTATTCACTTGTTACTCATGGAGTTATTTGTAATGGTTCCTTTATATCTAATGGAGAGTTCCTTTTAAGAAAACCTATATTTCTTATAGTAAAATATTGACTATGGTGATTACTTTTATAATAGCCTTGTTCATATTGTTATATATAATTTGGTATCGGGTAGATAGTAGATTGGGTGACCTCGTTGTAAGCCCACATCCAACAGGGACAGGACGCACAACGAAGAGCATAGATCCTATTAGCTGTCGGATATTAGTTTTATATATAAACATGGTGTATAAACTAAGGTGTTATAGAGTTAACTCACTTAAAGTCTTTAAAACTGTACTGGCTTAAAGTGTTACCGACACTTTATTTGTTTTATTACGGTCATAATGTGAAAGCTAGAACCCCTACAAAACGCTCTCATGTATGGGGATTGAGGGAACCCAACGCGACCCTAGCAAATCCATGCAAGCCGTGTAATTCACATTAAAGTTATATGATCATGTATACCCAATATAACTATCACTAATGTGTTAGCGATTCATTGGTATAATTAGATCTTGTCTGCGTATTGTCATGCTATAGCAAATTAACTTGTTTGTTATGTTCTGTTCTGGTGTTGTTTGATTCTCTTCACTGTTTGTTCTGTTCTGGTGTTGTTTGATTCTCTTCACTGTTTGTTCTGTTCTAGTGTTGTTTGATTGTGTGCTTCATTGTACTAGAAGTAATGAATAGTATTCTCCTAAACTATACCTATAATAGTTTACTAATGTTCTAACTGTACTGATGATGAAAATACTCATTTGTCTACCAAGTTATGCTTATACTTTAAAAACAGAGTTCTGTACAACTATAAAGTAACACAACCTTTAAAAGAGTTTTGAAATGTAAAGATGACTTATAAATGACATAATTAACATTTTGAAGGATGTTTATAACAATATTTACACAATTATCATTGTTTTCAACTTGTATTCCCCCCTTAAAACAGTTAAAATAGTTTAAAAGATTCATTACGGGGTATGAACTCACCTGATGTGGGTGACTCAAACGGGTATGCGCGTACAGATGAGAAGTTCCTCGAATGAAGTCCCTAGACACAGTAAGTCCTAAATGATATATAAGGACACATATTGACATGAATATAGTGTTTATCAACAACTATATGAAAGATAACACCTTCCGGGACTAGGAAACACCTTGGCTAGGTGTTGGAATCACATGTGATTCAACAAAGGGAAGTGAAATGGCACTAAATGGTGTTTACGGTTTTGGAAACAACTCCACTTGAGTTTACGGTGGTAAACCCATGAGTTTACGGTCGCAAACTCATGGTACCTTGACCATGTGGTGGTTTGAAGTCCTAGAAGTCCTTTTGAAGCATCCTAACTTCAATTTTTAGCCTTAGGAAGTGATTAGGGCAACATATCACCCCTTTATAGGGTTTACGGTTTTTGGACCATATGACTTTGATTTTACGGCAGTAAACTCAAATGGTTTATGGTCAAATGAAGTTTTCAAGTCCTAAACACTTCTAGGTAAAGGTCTAGGCTAGTTTCTAAGCTTAAGGAATGAATATGGGGCATTAAAACCCTCATTGGGGTGTTTACGGTTTTGGGAGCTCCCCAAACCGTAAACACCTAGACATGGGACATTTTTATGGTTTTCTTGTGCTAAACATATCAAAGGAAGGTTCCATGTTTGCTTCTAAGGTTTGGCTAGAGTTTAGGGGCACTTTGACACACTTAAAGCACCCTTTTTAGGGTTTACGGTCCAAGGAGATTCTTGGACCGTAAACACCTTATCCTATGTGATTTTGGGTGTTTTCTTGATGCTCTTAAGGTTTAAACATGTCAAGGGTTGTTGCTATACTTGTTTCCAAGGTTTAAAGGGACAAAAGGCACATTTAAGCCTTACTTTGAGTGTTCACGGTCCAAGAAGATCTTGGGCCGTGAACACCTTGTTCTTGTGGAATTTTGATGATTTCTTGATGTTTAACACTTGATATAGTGATAATAGGGCTAGAAACACTTACTGGTTGAAGATCTTTGAAGAAAACAGGATGATACTTGAGAGAGAAATGGCCTTAGTCTTTGGAATTGTGAAAAAGTGATTAAAATAACTAAGTCGCACTTATATAGTCTTTTGGGTTTACGGCCCTAATACCATTTTGGACCGTAAACTCAAAACTCTTGAAGTTTTGGGCATATTTTGCTACATTGTACACCCTAGGGTATCCACTCTCCTGATATCTCTTGAAGCACTAACTTTAAACCACTCAAACTTATTCCAAAAAGTTTGAAAGTTAGCATAAATAGTTTTAACTCATATTGAAGTGAATGGTTGAACAGAATGGAAAGTTTTGGGTTGTCACATCATCCCCCCGTTAGAATGAATTTCGTCCCGAAATTAGCTCTCTTAACATTACTACCGGGGTTGAGCTCTTCTGCTTTGTAGAATACTCACTCGTAGACCTGGCAACTTTGCCCTGGTGTTCTTGATAGGATTCATACTTGGTCCATCTATCATTACCTAGCGTATACAAGCCGTATATGATTAAGATTAGTAGGACTGTCGGATGTGCGACTCGGCCCTAGGTCCACAACCGTCAGGGAAAACAGGAGATATGGCGGAAACACACATACTAGATCTGCGAAATCACTCTCATATACCACCATTTAATATACATTCAAAATAATAGGCGGGTTGTATTCGTCCATAGCCTCTATGCTCGAACTTGGTCTGCTGGACGAGTGGTATTTCGTGACGGTCTGCGGACATCTGACGATAAGTCTTAGGAGGACAAAGTACTCTTCGCACGAGTACTTTGGGGGTTTAGAATGAGAAAGATAAAGTTTAGGTTTAGGTCGGACCTTCGATACAAATGACGAAAGTGTTGAGAACCTGCCGATCGAGGCGATAGAAACATATGAATTCAGTATGGTGAGGACCACGCCAACTCATGACGAAAGAAAACAACGGACTCTATACCGAACAAGGCTTTGGTAAAATGAAAGAAACGTCTGATGAACGACGATGTATCCCTGGTATGCTTGGTACTGTACTCTTAGTATGTTCAACAATGTATTCCTCCTAACTGTTCTCGAGTTTCCTGTTTTCTATTTTGAAATTAACACTCCTATGTATCGTACCGATATGTGCGCATACATACAAATAAAAGTGCTTTATTTACTGAAGGGATACTTTTATGCCATGATCCCCTATGGTACCACTACTACCGCCCGTCATATACAAGTTGTGAATACTTAAGATGAGCCAGGCAGTCGACTGAGCATCTCTGCCTCAAATCCTCAACCAATTAAGGAAAAGGGACCTAAGCGGAGTCACTCACTCTAAGTCTGCAACATCTCAGTTGCACACAACCCTGATGTATATGGTGAGTCATAATAGCTTCTTTAAGGGATCTTTTAGTTCTCTTGAATATTACGACCTATTTCATCATGTGAGTTGTTATTGTTACTTTTAAGTGTCATCCCCAATTTTAATCTTATATGAATATAAATTAATTTTTAAAAGTAAGTACTATTTTGAAAATATACCACTACTCGTCGACGACTCTGGGGTAGATTCTCCTGCGGTGATCATCAGAATACGTCCATCCGCGCCTGAGTTCTTGATTATTGGGTAGTCCCTCTTAATGTGTCCATTCTCACCACAGCCATAACAGGCTTGGTTTTCTTCAGCTCCGAGGACTTGGGAGATCGGTTGAGCTGGTGCCCTGCAGTAACGGACTGTGTCCTTTTCTGTGGCAGTTTAGACACTGCATTTCTCGGCACACTCCAGTGTGGTGAAAGTTGCAATTTCCACACTTTGGAAGGTTTCCAGCATAACGACTAGCAGATGCTGAAGCAGTAAGTGTCATTGCAGCGTACATAGTACTCGCTTGTTGCTCTTGGGGGGTGTCTTGTATTGTCGGCTTCTTCTTTCTCTTTTTCTCCGGATCCTGATTATAGTCCTCTTCCCTTGATGACTCGGGAATAGGGACTTTTATGTTGTGGCAGACTCCATGATCGATGAGTCGCTAAGCCAAGCATTTAGCACTAGCGAACGTGGGTGGGTTAGAAGACAGCACATTTCCTTGGGTCGGAGCAGTCAGACCCCAAATGTATCTTTCTATCTTATTGCTCTCCGAGGTAATCATCTCGGGGCATAGAGCTGCTAGTTCGTTGAACCAGTCCGTGCAGGTCACTATGTCTGAGCCGACCATAGTGAGATCCCACAGCTCTTGTTCCAGCTTTTGAATCTCGCCTAACAGGCAATATTCTTCCCGCATTAACTCTTTTAGGATTTCCCAACCTATGGAGTTTGACACTGATAGAGTCAGTGACTTAACATAGCTGTTCCACCATGTTAAAACCTTGCCATCGAAGGTGCAGGCAGCAAACTTCACTTTGCTTCCTTCGGGGCATAAACAGATTTCGAAGACCGACTCTGTTTTCTCGAACCATTGCAGGAGGGCAATGACTCCTTCAGTCCTTTTAAAGGACAGTGGTTGGCATCCGGTGAAGTCCTTGTAGGAGAACTCTCCTTGGCGCACAGGGACCTCACCTTGAGTAGAATCGGTAGGCGCTTCGCCTCCACATGTACTGGTGGAGTGATATTGTGCCATGGTTGTTGCCACAGCCTCGGCCACTGCAGCGTTCAAAGTTGCTGCATCGATATGTGGAGAAGGTATTGGAGTTATCGGAGTGGCGTGTCTGGGTGATCTGCGAGGAGGCATCTTTGCTAAAAGAAAACAAAGATGAGACGGAATAAGTCTATAGCAACGGACACAAGCCGAAAGCTGAAAAGACAAGGTTATCCTAGTTCTGGATGTATCGGGTCCCGACTTCCACAAGGTTCTAGGAACAATTCATAAATGAGTCTATACCAAATAAACTCTATGAATTTGAAATAACTATCCTCGAATGAATATCTGTTTCCTGAATAATTGTTACCAGTTGCATGTAAGAGAAATAATTCTAACACATGTAATGTGAGCAGTGTTTCCACTCGCTCGATAAATTAACCTAGTTAATATTTATTAGTGTGACGCGTAAGATGTTTTGGTTACTTTGGCTGATCTTTCCTTGAAAAAAAACTTCTCATGAACTTGTCCTCGTTCCTCCTGAACTCTTCTGTTGTCGACTATGAGGAAGTGGTTACGGTTATTTGGGCTTGTCGTGCGAGAATGAAAGTGACTAAAGAATCTAAGAGCTTTAAGGTAACTTTATGGGGTGATCTTTACGGAATCCTCCTATAATTGTACAAGGTACACCAGTTTGTATTGTATATAATTAAAGATCAAATAGACCTTCGAACAATTGATCCCACCTCAACACTACTTCCTTAAAAGGAATGGATAGCGAAGCATCGGTCACAGATTCTATGTCTATAACGTCTTGATTATATATAAAACTTTAGGGATATACCCTGTGAGATTATAGACCTATCCGCAAGGGTCTTTTAAGTTATCACATAAGTTATGTATCTGGACTAAAATACTCCTATAGTATCCTAACGTAATGTACTTGTTATGTTCTAGACTTGTTATTGCGCTATCGTATCATAGAATACTCCCATAGTACTCTAACTCTAACAGTACTTGTTCTGGCGTTCTCTTGACTGGTGTTATGGTAAGTTTTAACCCTGTTGCAACACCACATCATTCCCAAACACATGTTGGTCATATCTCGAATGAATATAGTTGATCAGGCTATATTGATCCTAGTTATGATTACATAACTGTTCGGGTTGACGACAGTGCCCAACCTTTAAATACTTTTAGTTCTGTTCTACTCGTGATCCTAGTTCTATTATGTACATGTATGAGCAAGTAGGTATATTTTTATAACTTGAAGTTATATTCTAAAATATATCATTATCCAGACACTACTAGAAAAACAGCCTTTTACGACGCTCATTGTGTGTCGTAAAAGGCTCAGACGACGCGCAAATGCGCGTCAAGGAAGGCCCTGTCATAAAGAGAGACGACACGCTTTTGCGCGTCGTCTATAGACGACGCGCATTTACGACGTGCAGTTACGACGCGCGTTTACGACACGCAATACGTATCAAGGAAGGCAATGTCATAAAGGAAGACGACACGCTTTCGCGTGTCGTAACCTTACGACGCGCGTGTTAATGACACGCAATGTGTATCAAGAAAGCCCCTGTCAAGAAAGGCCATGTCATAAATGAAGATGACACACATTTTTACGTATCATAATTTTAAATGTTTAAAAAAAATTATTTATAGATTTACTTATTTTCAAATTAAATTTGTATTTAATGTTTCATAATAGAAAATAAAATATCATATACAAAAAATAGAATCCATTGCATAAATTTAATGTCATACAATTCTATTTCTTACAATATATAAATTTGCATCTAATCTACTATGTACATCGAATTCCAACTAACTAAAGTTGCATCTTGCCTTTCATAATTCTTTAAGACTAATGCTCCAGACAGCTGATTATATGGATAAGCAGTTGTACATTGGCCCATCTCACTCAATAATGACTTAGCAAAATTCAACTCCAAGTCTTTACTACATCTTGCTGATAATGCTGCAAGATTTAAATAAAATTCAACTCCAAGTATTTACTCAATAATCAAAATCCCAAGAGCAACATCCATTGTTGAGGCAAGTTCATTTTCAAAACAAAACATAGTATTTATAATGATAAGGATGTGGAGGGTATACTGTAAAAACTCAGACATGGCTATAATGGAGATAACAGGGAGATATATATATATACCTTAAACAAATTAGCTTCCAGATCAGATTGAGAGCCGCAAAAAAAACTAATATATGTTAAGGTAGTATTTGGAGGATGTAATATGATGACATACACGTCCAGAAGGCTATTATCTATGAGCTTGACCAACACCAAGGGCATTATTGGTAGAAATAATGTTACTATTTGTAGGGTTGATAGGGATAATGTCTCCTCAATTTGTTCATGTACTGAAGCCCCTGTTGAATATATATTATGTTTTTCTATGCATATGGGAACATGGGGAGGCGTCCTATGGGGGTAGATTTGTCATTTGACATACCGGTGACTGAACTGAAGGTGAAGACAAAGCATTTTCATGAAATTTTTTGTTCATATGAATTCCTTCTACATAGGGCAATTAAGCCAACTAACTTCACTAAGTTGACATGGTTTCTAATTGAAACTAGTTTCTAGATGATGAATGGAATATAAATTCAAGTAGGGTTTTGAAGTTTGAACAACAGATATGTTGTTACCTTAACGAGGCCAGGTGGAATTACTAACCATCAACACCAATAGGCCAATGCAGAGCCTTAGCTGCAACATCCAGGCAATGCAGAATTGCTTGCTCTGCCTTAATTATAGATATTGAAAACGCTACACCGCAACACAACACAAAGATATTAGCGACTTTTTTTGCATCAAAAAACAAAATGAACTTAACAAACCTCCCATATCAAGAGAAGTCATGAATGACCCTGCATACACTGTAACAACAGCTACTCCATGTTCCAGCTGTAAAATAGGAACAACCTTTCCAGCAACAATCATCAGTTCCATTACAAGTGTCCTCCCTAATCTGAGATTTACAATTTTCAAATCACAAATCCAATTTGTTAAAAAGAAATACATAATTAGCAGTCTTATTTACTTTGAAAAAGATAAAAAAAAAAATATGCATATAGATAGCTTCTGAGTTCTGACTTCCCTTAAAATGTTAATGTATAGGGTAAGATACCACTTATCAAAGGGCAAGAAGCAACTAAGCAAGAGAGATTACATTGCATACCCGATAATCATAAGTACAACACAACTCCCACATTTAATTGGAACATAGTTAAGGTTCATATTTAAGATAAAAGTGTATATTTATTGGTTATGGTTCATGTGAGGTGAGATATCGCTTAATCGCTTAACCCGCAAAAAATCCATGTCACAAAATATAAAAAAAATAGCAGGATATCTTCCCTAAAACAACCAATTCTGCAAATATCCAATAACATGGTAGAACCAATGGTGATCATCTTGCATAATGGAGTGGAGTTGAGGAATTGACATGCCATAAATCATTTATTTATGTCTATTAAAATACAACTAAGCAGCTGATGTGTCAAAAAATTTAAAAACTTATGCCACATCATACACATAAGTCATAGCAGGTTGCATGAACCATTGTCCTATTTTGAAACACCATTGCATATTATGTATAACAACAAACATTATAAATCAGAAAAAATGTGAAACATTGTTGTATAAATAAGTAACTAACCCTAAACAAGAATTAGGAGTCCCTTATAAGTCTTTAGTAGCATAATAATAACTTCCATTCCACCAAGGTTTTTATAACAATTTAGAGGTCACTAGAAATGCATGGAAAATGAAATTCATCATTTACAAGAACATACTACCATAACACATACCTTAGAAAGAACCATGAGCATCTGATCAATGTACCAAATCTTGTCAGGGGAAAGCCTACAACACCAATGAAAAAATGTTATTATGTGTATGATAAGTTGAAATCATCAAAATATTACATTCACCAAATCAAAAGGTAAAAATGAAACCTTCAACTTACTTTTCTACAATGGAGCAAATTTTTTCAGTAAGATCTCCCTTGAAGTCCTGGTCACTTACATGTAGATAATCAATTAACTCCTTGGTCAAAGGTTTGACATTCATCTCATTCACCATAAGGTATATAAGTTCAAGAGCTCTTTTACGAATTGAAGCATCTGAATCCTAAATCATAAAGAAGCATTCAGAAACCACAACAAACTCATATAACTTGATTGATATTTCTTTTTGTTAAGAGAAAATTTTTACCTTTACACATTCCAAGATTGTTGCACGATGTCTCTGAACTGCTTGATCATCTACTGAAATTGCTTTCATCAGCATGTTCAATGCAACATATCTGCCATATAACAAATCCCAATGTTTTAGACCATAATAAAGGGAATACTCATAACACATATTAAGACATAACTCACCTCATATTGTTGTCACGATTAGACAAGAATCTTCCCAATATATTGATTGCAAGAACACGTAAACCACTGCTATCTTCAATTCTCATAATGGTTTGTACACATTCATAAAGTATTGCATTCCCTACATTCTTGTTTGACTCAGCTTTTGTTGCCACCTACACAAGGAATTTCATAAATTCTTATAATTTTGAATTATATATCACAATTTACAATGAGCTTTATTAAAATAAAAGCTAACTTGGGCAAGAATGTCATTCATGAAATCACTAGCATCAGCATCTCCATGGCCCAAAACACGCAAAAGGCGAAGCAGTCTTATATGAAGAAAAGGGTTTGCAATACCTGAAACATCATATTCAGGACCATATGGGCTGTTGACAACATCCTTCAAAACTTTCACCAACACCTCTGTGCATTTCTATACCAAAGGAAGAAAAAAGAAAATATATCTCATCACTAAAATTACTAATTTGCACTTATAGAATCATATGTTAAACAGTTCTTAGCGCAAATACACAGTAGAAAGATAAAGAAAGAGAACAACAACTAGAAGAAGAAAATCCCAACAAATAATAGAGGATCTTTAACAAGATCAAGTATATTTACCTTCCTGAAAAATTCAAGAGCCTCTTCATTAAGGTTACAGAGATCTGTACAAAGCTGGATTGTTGTTAAAAGAACCCCATGATGTTTTTCTTTAAGTAAGGAAACAACAGGGTTGACAAAATTTTCTGCAAGGTCAGGGACCTTCTTTACAATCCTTATTGAGCACAATGCTGTCTGTAAATTGTAAGAACTTATGTGAGTATGATTCTTCATATGAAATGTGAGAATTAGATGAAACATCCTTGAGAGATCAAGAAATGAGATAAATGTTAACATCATCTTACTTTCTTACGAATATTTGGATCTCGAAATTGCAGCAATCTTTCAACTTCAGGTGCAAGATCACGAGCCATTTCTGCAGAACATATATTACCCAAAGCACAAAGAGCTAGTCCCACAATGTACTGATTGGTGTGGTTAAGATCTCTACTGATGATGAAAAAAAAGATTCTCAAGTCAACCATGTTGCTTGAACATAAGATATAGGAATGATAAGAGTGAAGAAAGACAACAGCATAATGCTTTAGTGAATTGGTGACAAGCATCAAAACTTCTTGTCTTTCATCAAGAAGCAACATAAGTCCCAGATATCCTATTCTCTTTTCAGGGAATCCAGGAGTTGCTATAAGTTCAAGCACTCCATTTGGACAAAATGTGTGGGGTATCCTAACATGTGAATGAACATGAGCTTTGCCAAGTTACGGTGTCTGTAATCATTATCATTATCACTAACTGATGCACGAATAGAAGCACATTCTTTTCTAACAACAGCACGCTCTTCTGCAGCAGTTTTGCAGGCTCGTATTGCCCTAATCATGTCCCTACTGTAGACCAATAATGTTTCATTTATAGTTTCAGACCCAACTAATTAACAGCAAATTACGCATGTTGTATGAAATGTAGTCAAATCTTTTGCAGGTGAAGGATAAACCAAAAAGATGGAAAATCTTAAGTAGAGAGACATATGGTTTGCGAGGGATGGTTCATGACAGAGTTCATGGATTATCTTCATACCCATATTAGGATCTTATAAGTTGGTGACAGTTTCTTACTCATTTGAGTGACCCATCCAATCGGGAAATACATGGATGAATTCCATTAAATGCATTATTACGAACGCGAACTAACTCTCAATATAGACAACTTGAGATAACGTTAATACAAATTAGGTCGAAATGAAGAACTAGTTCAAAATTGATCACAAGGAAAAGCTTTAAAACATAAGATCAGTTGTAAACAAGACACTCACCTTAGACGCGTCCCAGACGAAAAGGGATTCATGATCGGGTCGGTTTTGAAACCGCGAGAGAGCTCGATCAGATCCAGAGATGTTTAGTGCAAAAAAAAACTATATAACTGGGTCGTAGACCGGTGACTGCAATTATATGTATGTTTGATCAAATCGAGATCTGGGGAAAGGTCAATTACGAGGATCTGAAGAGGAATTTGAGATCTATAGCCTATGGATGCTAATGCAAACGTGATGATGATGACCAAAAATCTTGATTTCTCTCGCTAAATTCTTCCACTTTCGCTTCGGTGGGAGAGATGTAAGCGAGTATGCATCTATCTTTGTTTTTCCCTTTTTGAAAAGCGGAAGACAATGTATAGAATACAAAGCACTTAAATCAAATGAAAGTATGCAACAATGTCTCATTTTATTTCTTTTATTTCTCAAATCGTATTCTTTTATATTTTTGTGAACCTGGACTTGTATGACTGCAAAAAGAAATAAACCATTTACATGAAGGAGCATGCATATGTACAATAAAGCTGAATCAATAAATAGTAATAGTTGAGGTTTATCGAGTTATTTCAGCATGTCACTGTGGCAATATTGGTGTTGGACATACTACAAGAGTTGAACCAGTAGGAACAGGGGAACTGGTTGCTTGACTCAGTTCTAAGAAAAATGGACAAATGTGAGCCCCATCACAGATAACGATTTTGGAGCCTTAACTTTTGTGTTTTCTTGAATCACCATTCAGGCTTTCTGAATCTTTTATTGGTTCTGAATTTGTTTCTTTATATGGATAGCCTACACAATTTGCATGTCGCAAGCATCACAGACATCACATTGTACCCAAAAAAAACTTTATACTTTGAGATTTCACTTACAGCCCCACACACACGCTCTTTCTTCATTCTTTTGATGTTGGATTTCTGCTCTCCAGCAACTTGTATTGTCTTGTTTCTTATATCATCAACATGTATGTCCGATTTTCTATTGTGCAAATATACAAGCAAGCAGCTCAATGGTTTTTCCTAGACCCATTTCATTTGTTGTTTTTATAGAAACAAATCAGTAAAAACATCAAAAAAGATATATGAAATATTATAAAACCAATCGGATTCTTCTGGAATTAGGGTTCTAATATGGCTTAAGATATCAGGGAAGAAGAAGAAGAAGAATAAGTGAAGAAATTGAACGTGTTCCAAAAGTGAAGAAATTGTAGGTGTTACACGAAAAATTAAGATATCAGGGAAGAAGAAGAAGAAGAAGAAGAAGAAGAGACTAGATGAATAACGGTAAGCACGACATTCCTTAGTGCAACCAGAAGAGAAGAATCAGACCTGCTTCATTGAATAGAATGAGATATTTCTTGAAATCGGACCTAGGGCTTGTAAGCAGAAGAAAAAATCATGACAAATCATGCTCAGTAAAGCACACCTTAGTTCAATCCGAGCTAGGGCTTGTAAGGCCCTAAATCGTCGGTGCTGTGTGGGATGAGAAGCTATAAGGCCCTAAATCGTCGGCTCTAGGATAGAAGTAGATGGAGCATGTAAGTTCTTCACACTTTCAAGCATAATTGTAACCCAATTGTCGTCTCAAGCATAATTGTAACCTAATCATATTCACTCAACGAGAAAATATGCGATTTTGGAACGGCGGAACTCCGTGGCGAAACCGATAGCAGCTTGGAACGAGATTCAAGTAAGCCAAATTCAAGATTCGTGAAATTCTAGGGCACACGAGGCTACATGTTGCCTAAATTTCAGTCTACTGGAGTTCCTACACATAATTCCAACTTGTACGCTTTCGGAGTTGTACTTCTTGAGTAATTGTCAGGCGAAGAAGGCAAGTGAGGAACGAAGGAAGGAGTGTCGATAACTAGGCAAGGCGGTAGTCGAATCTATGGAGGGGGAAGAAAGGATCGTAATTAGGGCAAGAAGGAAACAAAAGTGGAGGATAAAAAAGAAGGCGGGTGTTCAAAATTTTAGGCATTTCATTTTCCCCTATCTACTAAACACGCTTTTCATTAAAATTATAAAGCAACACTCATAGAGGATGCCCATTTAAGATACAGCGCCCTCCGTGTTTTTAATTTTTTTCTCGTATGACGCCAATTTAAGGGCACGTAATAATGCGTGACCTAAATCCTTAAATTTTTTGAAGAGATGACACTTTTTTAACGTCACTCTCCATTACGTAACATAAATCAATGAGTGTCGTGGTTTGCGCGTCGTAAAAGGCTATTTTTCTTGTAGTGAGAGCACTTAAGCCCCATTGTATTTATAGACGTATATCATTTATCGGTTGATATACTTAGTTCACTATAAACAATGCTCTGATACCAATCTGGCACACCCCAAAACCGGAATGGCGGAAACGTTCGGGGGTGGAGGACGTCATGTCAAGTATCACGAGATATGTATATGGTAAGCAAGTAATGAACAACCATTTCATTTAGAAAGAAAGTGTTTACAATGGATGTGTCCACAAAACATAGAAGTCATAAACAAATAACAAAACAAGACTTGAAACTAATATGCTCCAGCTTCTGAAGTCCCAGCACGAGCACCTGTCTAATAGTCTCCTGAGAATACAAGTTATTTGAAAGAGTTGATCAGCAATTAAGCTGGTGAGTTCATAAGATTTTAGTGATGTGAGTAAGCTGTAAAAATGTGGTTGAAAATTTATATGTAAAGTGTTGTAAGCTGTAAGGTGTTGTTTTGTAAAGTTTGCCTGTTCCTCTAGAAAATCATATATTTCCTACTTAAAATGGGAGTTGAGTAAACTGACACTACAAGCCTTTCTATGCGTAATAATTGGGTACAAGTTATATATACTTGGAGTAAACAAACAATCGATTGTGCGCATCTGCCCTCAACCCACAACCCAACGGGGTACAGTAAGTAAGGCGGATAACACACATTCCATTGGTTGTTAGATCGTTGTCATATATAACCTTGGTTTATTCACTTGTTACTCATGGAGTTATTTGTAATGGTTCCTTTATATCTAATGGAGAGTTCCTTTTAAGAAAACCTATATTTCTTATAGTAAAATATTGACTATGGTGATTACTTTTGTAATAGCTTTGTTTATACTGTTATATATAATTTGGTATCGGGTAGATAGTAGATTGGGTGACCTCATTGTAAGCCCACATCCAACGGGAATAGGACGTACAACGAAGAGCACACATCCTATTAGCTGCCGGATATTAGTTTTATATATAAACATGGTGTATAAACTAAGGTGTTATAGAGTTAACTCACTTAAAGTCTTTAAAACTGTACTGGCTTAATAAAATGGATTAAGCCCTTAACTGGGAAATCGCTAGTTTTGTATATCAAAAGTACTGACTTTGAAACGAAAGTTTTGTACTAGAAAAATTGTGCATTGACCCTGTGTCCTATGACCTGATCCATATCTGGTACCCTTATGATGACTTAATGTATACTAAGCATAAATATATATAGATTCGGGTAGATAATAGATTGGGTGACCTCAGTGTAAACCCACATCCAACGGGAACAGGACGTACAATGAAGAGCACACATCCTATTAGTTGTCGGAATCTACTTAGCATATATATATCTTATAGTGTATACATTAAGGAATCATAAAGTTAGCATCATGGTCCTAACTTTTAAAAGTATCCTTCTACCAAGACTCTACTGTTTTGAAAGCAGTCTTCTACCAAAATTCTACTGTTTTGAATGCAGTATTCTACCAAGACTCTACTGTTATGAAAGCAGTCTTCTACCAAGACTCTACTGTTATGAAAGCAGTCTTCTACCAAGACTCTATTGTTCCTTTGTCAAATGTAAAGTATATTCTCCCTAGTTTATAACCTATCTCGAATAGAGAATAGATTAACCTTCAAGTGTTACCGACACTTTATGAAAGTAATGGGAGAAGTGAGTACCCTCATGTCGTTTATAATGACATGCGGAGGTACTATTAACCTAAAAACATATTTGTTTTATTACGGTCATAATGTGAAAGCTAGAACCCCTACTAAACGCTCTCATTTATGGAGATTGAGGGAACCCTACGCGACCCTAGCAAATCCATGCAAGTCGTGTAATTCACATTAAAGTTATATGATCATGTATACCCAATATAACTATCACTAATGCGTTAGCAATTCATTTGTATAATTAGATCCTATCTGCGTATTGTCATTCTATAGCAAATTAACTTGTTTGTTATCTTCTGTTCTGGTGTTGTTTGATTCTCTTCACTGTTTGTTCTGTTCTGGTGTTGTTTGATTCTCTTCACTGTTTGTTCTGTTCTAGTGTTGTTTGATTGTGTGCTTCATTGTACTAGAAGTAATGAATAGTATTCTCCTAAACTATACCTATAATAGTTTACTAATGTTCTAACTGTACTGATGATGAAAAGCCTCATTTTTCTACCAAGTTATGCTTATACTTTAAAAACGGAGTTCTGTACAACTATAAAGTAACACAACCTTTAAAAGAGTTTTGAAATGTAAAGATGACTTATAAATGACATAAGTAACATTTTGAAGGATGTTTATAACAATATTTACACAATTATCATTGTGTTCAACTTGTATTCCCCCTTTAAAACAGTTAAAATAGTTTAAAAGATTCATTACGGGGTATGAACTCACCTGATGTGGGTGATTCAAACGGGTATGCGCGTACGGATGAGAAGTTCCTCGAATGAAGTCATGAGACACAGTAAGTCCTAAATGATATATAAGGACACATATTGACATGAATATAGTGTTTATAAACAACTATATGTAAGATAACACCTTCCGGGACTAGGAAACACCTTGGCTAGGTGTTGGAATCACATGTGATTCAACAAAGGGAAGTGAAATGGCACTAAATGGTGTTTACCGTTTTGGAAACAACTCCACTTGAGTTTACGGTGGTAAACCAATGATTTTACAGTCGTAAAATCATGGTACCTTGACCATGTGGTGGTTTGAAGTCCTAGAAGTCCTTTTGAAGCATCCTAACTTCAAGTTTTAGCCTTAGGAAGTGATTAGGGCAACATATCACCCCTTTATAGGGTTTATGGTTTTTGGACCATATGACTTTGATTTTACGGCAGTAAACTCTAATGGTTTATGGTCAAATGAAGTTTTCAAGTCCTAAACACTTCTAGGTAAAGGTCTAGGCTAGTTTCTAAGCTTAAGGAATGAATATGGGGCATTAAAACCCTCATTGGGGTGTTTACGGTTTTGGGAGCTCCCCAAACCATAAACACCTAGACATGGGACATTTTTATGGTTTTCTTGTGCTAAACATATCAAAGGAAGGTTCCATGTTTGCTTCTAAGGTTTGGCTAGAGTTTAGGGGCACTTTGGCACACTTAAAGCACCCTTTTTAGGGTTTACGGTCCAAGGAGATTCGTGGACCGTAAACACCTTATCCTATGTGATTTTGGGTGTTTTCTTGATGCTCTTAAGGTTTAAACATGTCAAGGGTTGTTGCTATACTTGTTTCCAAGGTCTAAAGGGACAAAAGGCACATTTAAGCCTTACTTTGAGTGTTCACGATCCAAGAAGATCTTGGGTCGTGAACACCTTGTTCATGGGGAATTTTGATGATTTCTTGATGTTTAACACTTGATCTAGTGATAATAGGGCTAGAAACACTTACTAGTTGAAGATCTTTGAAGAAAACGGGATGATACTTGAGAGAGAAATGGCCTTAGTCTTTGGAATTGTGAAAAAGTGATTAAAATAACTAAGTCGCACTTATATAGTCTTTTGGGTTTACGGCCCTAATACCATTTTGGACCGTAAACTCAAAACTCTTGAAGTTTTGGGCATGTTTTGCTACATTGTACACCCTAGGGTATCCACTCTCCTGATATCTCTTGAGGCACTAACTTTAAACCACTCAAACTTATTCCAAAAAGTTTGAAAGTTAGCAGAAATAGTTTTAACTCATATTGAAGTGAATGGTTGAACAGATTGGAAAGTTTTGGGTTATCACATTGGCCGACCTATACGTCCACGAGATTGTCTCTCGCCATGGGGTTCCAGTTTCCATTGTTTCCGATCGGGATGTCCGATTTACTTCCCGTTTTTAGCAGAAGTTCCACGAGGAACTAGGTACGAGGCTGCATTTCAATATAGCGTTCCATCCGCAGACGGATGGGCAGAGTGAGCGGACCATTCAGACCCTCAAAGATATGTTGAGGGCGTGCGTCATTGATTTTGGTGGAAGTTGGGATTCCCACCTACCACTTGCAGAGTTCGCCTACAACAACAACTATCATTCCAGTATGGGGGCCCCGCCTTTCGAGCTGTTGTATGGGCGGAAGTGTAGGACCCCAGTCTGTTGGGGCGAGGTTGGGCACATGGTGATGGGTCGGACAGAGGTAGTTCTGCAAACTACCGAGATGATACATCAGATTAGACAGCGGCTGCAGACCGCTCAGAGTCGACAGAAGAGTTATGCCGAGCGACGCCGGTCTGAGTTGGAATTTCAGGTGGGTGACATGATTCTCCTGAAGGTCTCACCCTGAAAGGGTGTGATCCGTTTCAGGAAGAGGGGAAAATTGGGCCATTTAGGATTGTTGCCAGGGTTGGCAAGGTGGCTTATAGGCTAGAGCTTTCGGAGGAACTTAGCCGGATCCACAGCACATTTCATGTTTCGCAATTGCGAAAGTGCGTCATGGACCAGGAGGCAGTGGTATCGTTGGATGACATTCAGGTCGATGAGCGCCTGAACTATGTGGAGAGGCCTGTAGCTATTTTGGAAAAGAAGAACAAGATTTTGCGGAATAAGGAAATACGTTTAGTAAAGGTGTTGTGGGAACATCAGAGGGGATCCGAGTGGACGTGGGAGCCGGAAGCTGAAATGCGCGAGCATTACCCGACATTGTTTCCTTCAGCGGACTTCGAGGACGAAGTCTAGTTCAAGTGGGGGAGAATTGTAACGCCCTGATCCTGAGGTATTAAGTAATTAAGAATTTTTGGATAAAGCTCTACTCGACGAGTTGGTCGACCTACTCGTCGAGTAGCAGCGGGGTGAGAACGCGTGGTTAGTGACCTACTCGACGAGTCCAATATTGGGACTCAGCGAGTAGGAACTGGCAGTGGAAACCCTAAATCCCGAGGTTTGCAACCCTATTTAAAGGAGCCTCAGCCTCCTTTGGGACTCCTTACAGTCTTTGTGAACCCTTAAAACCCTAATTCGTGTGTGTGACTTGGTGTGTGTTTGAAGCTTGGAAAAGATGATCTTGGAGGAAGGAAGCTAAGAGTGCAAAGGAAATTGAAGCAAGAAAGGAGTGGGAAGCGGGTTTTGCCTCAGCTAGAAACGTTTGAAGGTATCAATGTACCATTCTTACTTCCCTTTCTTCCCATTGGTTGATTCTAGGGCTTTTTATGGATTTTCAAGTTAGGATGTTGAGCTATGGGCTAGATCTGAAGTTGTAACTTCAGATCTGGACTCTCCTTGGATGCTAGAGTCATAAAGTTGTTGTATTGGTTGTGGTTGGAGTCCCTCTTGGACTAGAAGCTCCATTAATAACTTAAAATAGACATTTGGAGACTTTATAACCATGCATGCACGTAATGTTTGCAACTTTACGTGGTAAGTATGCTCTAGAAGATTGGATCTGTGATTTGGAACCACAGCATGGCTCAAAACAAGTCTGTATGGAAAGAGGAATGGATGGACTCGGTGAGTCTCAAGGATGACTTGGCGAGTCACATGAAGATGGTCATGGAACTCGGCGAGTTGGATGAACAACTCGGCGAGTCCGATGAAGATCACCATAAAACTCGACGAGTTAAAGAACAACTCGGCGAGTCGGATGACTTTTCCCTTGGATAGGCATGTGTGTGTACCCGTCGAGTTGCAAGGAGGAAACTCGACGGGTGGCCCTTAAGGATTTATCGGGATTCGAAGGAACTCGACGAGTCTCTTCGATGACTCGGCGAGTTGGAATGTGCTCCACGGAATCGGCGAGTGGCCGATTGCACTCGGCGAGTTGAGGTCAACATGGACTGTTGACCTTGACTGAGGAATCTGACCTTGTTCAGGAATTACTAAGAGGTTTTGGGGTGTCTCATAAGAATAAGAACTTATGAGTATATTGTGTCGTGGTTATAGGTGGTGGTGTCGGTGTCAAGTGATCCGATAGTTGGAGTTTGCATTGCAATCGACATCTGCGAGGTGAGTTATCCTCACTATATTGATAGGGTCTACGGCACCAAGGCCGGCCCTTTATGATTTACATCTTGGTTTAGGATGGTTGCTATGTTATTGCCATGCTAGATTTCATCCTGGTTTAGGATGGGTGTTATGTTATTGCTTTGTTAGAATTCATCCTGTTTAGGATGGTTGTTATACTAGAGATCGGTTAGATTGGCTATTACGGTATGCCACATATGATTCTGATCTGCTAGGTCGGAATCAGGATTGTAACATCCCGAAATATCAAGAGTAGAGTTGAAGGGCTAAAAGAGTAAATGGGGAAAGAGCGACTCGGCGAGTCCATGTGCGGACTCGGCGAGTAGAGTCGCGACTTGGTCGCGTGTTAAGTGGCCAACTCGGCGAGTCAGAGTAATGGACTCGGCGAGTAGGCGCTGAGTGGAGAAAACCCTAATTCTTGGGGTTGAGCCCTATATAAAGAACATAACATCCATTCCCCCAGCCTCCTTACTAATCCTCAAGTCCAGAAACCCTAACCCTTGTGTGTGAGTGGATCAAGTGCATTTGGAAGCTTGGAGAAGCAATTGTTGAGGAACTCATGAAGGGTAAGAGGCTTGGAGCAAAGGGGCTTTGCTTGGATTCGAGTTTCATTGCAGTTGGGGCGTTACTTTGAGGTAATATCTCGTTTTTGAGCTGCTATTTCTTAGATGCATCGTTTTAGGGGTGTTAGAGACCATGTCCTTGGATGTATTGGAGTTTAGAGGTTAGATCTGAGGTTGCTACCTCAGATCTGGAATGGAGAAGGGTTGGAATGCATGAAAGTCCCTGTTTGTGAGTGGTTGATGGAGCTATTTTGTCCCAAACCCAAACCCTATAGTGAAAATGCATAGATCTCTTTGGATTCACGTAAAGTTTGCCACTTTACGTGATGGATGAGTTGTAGGAGGCTAGATCTATGTTTTGGATCAATTGCATAGCCTGGAATGATTTTGTATGAGTTCAGACCGGTGGTACTCGGCGAGTCACATGGGTGGACTCGACGAGTTGCTTGATGATGAGCTGGAACTCGACGAGTTGGAAGAACAACTCGGCGAGTTGGATGAAGATGGCATGGAACTCGGCGAGTTGTATGAACAACTCGGCGATTAGGTTGAAGATAGCCTTAGACTCGGCGAGTCTGTTGTTGGACTCGGCAAGTCTTGTCGAAGAGTCCCAATATTTTCTGGTTGAGTCGAGAATCGGCGAGTCAAGGGATGACTCGGTGAGTTGTGTGCGAGTGGACTCAGAGTTGTGGGACTCGGCGAGTCTCGGGGTGACTCGGTGAGTCTTGTCGCGGATTGGGGAAGTTCTGAGCATGGGGACTCGACGAGTCGACGGGTTGACTCGGCGAGCAGGGTCAACCAGGAGGGTTGACTTTGACTGAGGACTTTGACTTTGACCAAGAGTTGACCGTTGACTTTTAGGGGTTGGTCAGCAATGTGGCCTTTGGGCCAAGAGAGGGGTAAAATACTCTTTTACCCTTAAGAGGGTGCCATGAGAGGGTTGATTCTAGTCTCGAGAGTTATATTCATGAGAGTATATGCCTTACGTGTTAGGCGGCGGCGAGTTCGAGATTCAAGTGTGGGGATATCTGCTTTCTGCTTGCCAGGTGAGTCTTCTCACTATACTTTACCTTGAGTAGGTGTAACGCCCGCGTTTCCAGGCTAGGCATTTTCATTGATGTAATAGTCTAGGTTAACCTTTGTAACCCGTTTTGAAATAATAGAAGTGTATTATTTGAGTATTATGTGTTTTATGCTTAATTGCTTAATTATGTGGTTTGATTAATTAAGAATAAAAATAAGCATCAAAATTAAAGTGTGAGATAAGCCCGATATCTTTTCATAAAGTTGTAGTGGTCGAAACAAGGATTCCGGAGATATAAGGAATGCCGAAATCCGAGTTATAACGAAGAAGTTATGACTTGTCGAAGTTTCGTGACAGAACCGGCACGACCCAACGCGACGTAAATAGTGAATTTAAGGTAGATAGATATCTATCCTTAGTGATCTAAATGAGAATTGAAGATCTCATCGATAGTAGTGCAACGACGGAAAGACGGACGGAATCGGAGTTCAGATGAAGGAGTTATGAATTTCAAACGGAGTTTTCCTGTCCCGGCCTACTAAAGATATTATATAAGTAATATACTTATAATATATTAAAAATGAAGTCAAAATTAGCCAATGGAGTCTAAACGAGAGTTGTAGAGCATAATCTCACCTTCGCGGCGATATAAAGAACGTCGAAAATGGAGTTCGTATGCAAAAGTTATGAATTTCTGAAGTTCGGGGCGCGAAACCCCAAAACTGTCAGAGACCACGACGTGGCAAGCAGTGCCACGACGTGGCAAGTATCCTGACACCTCTGGAAGGCCCCCAGATGTAACTTGGGATGACGCATGCAGTGGCGACCAAGCCCACGACGTGGAAAAAGGTTGTCACGACGTGGCAAGGGCCAAATTTGCCCTATAAATAGATTTGAAGGGCCAGCCATTTAGGGTTGCTATTTTCTCTCTTCTCTCTCCCGTTTTGCATCGATTTGCATGCCAGAAGTACCCCGAAGCCCCGGTAATATTCCCGAGTCCCGAGGCAAGTCCCGAGATCCCGAAGATCCCGAGAAGTGCGGATCTCGAGAAGTACGGTTCCCGAGCCGAAGCTCTGCCTGCAAGAAGTTCGATTTTTGTAGAGATCTTCCAGATCTGCTGAGGATTACTACTTCTGCAAGTCGTAGTGTTGTCCGATCATCTTCTGATCAAGTGAGTGTATACTACCTTTCATAAACACGATAATAATACAAGTATGATTCGAGTGTATTAAGTATATTGTTATTTATAGGTGTGAGTGTGTGGTCACTTTCTTCTAACGCATAATTATGAAGTATTTTATACGAAATACGTGTTATGTGTATATTTTGTGTTATATGTGTGAATGTATATTCACTCTCTTCTATCTCATAGATCTGATTTGTTTTCTGTGAAATACGTGTTATGTGTGTGTGCCTCATCTGTTATGTGGAATATGTATTGATCAAAGCATGCTATACAGGTTTTAAACTATGTATGAAAATGTATATTTTTATCTACTAATATGTTGGGTACAACATGGGTAGATAGTTGGTGTGTAAAAACAGATGAGAGGCCTCGTTGTTGTTTGATTTAGTCATCTAGCGGAGTTTAGATGACGACCACGGACTTTTCTAGATAGTCTTGTGGAAACATTAGCAGGTTCGCCACCTGTAGGTGTTAATGAACTTGGGTGTTCATTCGCTGTACTCCATCCCCCTCATGGTTGCCTTATTTGACTTATATTGCTGAGGAACCCCCGAAGCATGTGTTGTCGCCCCGATGAAATATTCTTAGACTAGGTCCCTTATGTTAGTTGTCTTAGGGACATAAAGTGAGAATAACGGGAATGGGTAATTGGGTTATTGTTGGTTGGTGAAAATTAAATATGATTATTTATTGTGGGTTGAAAACCCTATATGCTCACCAGACTCCCAAGCCTGACCCACTCAGTTTTATTTGTATTACAGGAAGTGGCGCAAGGGCATAAGATGGATGAACCATCAAGTTGTTTTGTTTACAAGTCTGTATATGTATATATTTGTTGAATGACTTGTAATGTTATCGTTTATGCTTATTGGTCGGTATCAGAACATGACACCCCGAGTTTTGATTATATAATGAAAATACATTTCTTTTATGAAATGCTTTGGTAAACATTGTTTTATCATGTTTTGTTTTTGGGAACAAATTCCGCAACTCTTTCAAATCAAATGGATTTACTCTGAAAATATTTTAAAAGCATAAATGAAAATCGGTCTTTTCTGGCCGAGATTTTGGGGATGTCACAGTAGGTAACCAGAGTTATGTGACAGAGTATTTGTATGCTATGTATGTTATGTGTTGTACTGCATTATTTCTATGTGATTTATGCTATGCATGTTTTCAGAGTTGGAACCGGAGGGTTCCTAGAGTTAGAACCGGAAGGTTCACAGAGTTAGAACCAGAGGGTTCACAGAGCAGGGTCCACGGACCCACAGAGTTATAGCCTCATGTGGCTAATATGTGTTGTGTGTGGTATTTTGGGGAAACTCACTAAGCTTTGTGCTTACAGTGTTTTGTTTTATGTATGTGTTTCAGGTTTCTTTCAGGACTACGGGACGGCACCGGCTTGATTGTGCACACCAGAGAAAGAGTCATGTTTTGAGGATCCTGGTTTTCTATACAAGTGAAAATGGAGTCATGTTTTGTAATTCGATTATGAATGAGATTTTAAACAAGTGTTTCTAAGAATTAAACGATTATTTTTAAATGAAAAATTGTTTGAAATTTTCGGTGTTACAAGTTGGTATCAGAGCCTTGGTTTGAGGGATTCGGATGCGCCTTCGGGTAATTCTGGACTCAAACTGAGGAAGTAAGAAAAGTTTTCAAAGAAATAATTTTCTAAAGCGAATAAGAGTTCAAAGAGAAAACGAGAAAGAGCAGTGTGTACAATCAGCCAGAGCCCGAACGGTGATTTCCCAAAATACCCTTACTTTTGTGTTATGAGATATTTATGATGCACTTTATGAGATATTATTGCATGCTAGAGACAGGCTAGGTATTCCATATCTTAGGACTAGAGTGGCCTGATTTGTGATGCCTTAGCCTAGGAATTACTGTGATATGCGATGTGCTTTTGAGTATGTGATGAGTGAGAATATTTGATTGGAATCCTTTAGGGGATTTGAGTAGAGGAGTAATCTAGGGGAGATACCTAGATGAGTACTATGGTACTTGGAGAAAGAATAGTTAGAGCCCGCGAGGGGAAGAGTTGCAGAGTTCGGTGGTACTTCTGAGGATGAGCAGAGCAAGCGGAGTTATCACCCAGAGTGAGTCATATATATTCTTCGATGCTCGAATGCTTCTTGCTTCGTGCTTTGTGGAACTCTCGATGATGGGAGTCAGCTACCAAGCGAATATGACGATATTCAGGAGGTAGATGGCTGGCATCATTAGGAGCTCTTCAGCAGCTGATGGCAGAGAAGTGTGGGAATCTAGGAAGAGCCTAGGGAGTAACCCTAGCCAGATGAGTGCACTGGCAGAGTAGAGAATTTTGTTGGGGAGCGAGCGCGCGCGACGGAATTGGTGAACGAGAAGGTCGAGCAGCTACTTAGGAGCTCCGGGATAGTCCGTATGGAAAGTATGGGTAGATGTGGCAGGTAGTATGGGCCCGTACTACTGAAAGCAGAGGACCCATACTTGATACAGGGAGTATTCTGAAGGTTCTAACGAGCGTATTAAGGAGTTATGTTATGGTTTGAGTACCATACATCGGAACAGATTGAGGAGTGATGTTATGGTTCGAGTACCATACATCAGAGCAGATGGAGGAGTGATGCTATGGTTCGGGTACTATACACCGGAGCATATTGAGAAGAGATGTCATGGGATGAGTAACATGGTTCGTAGTGAATGATGCTTGTGATTCTCTGGTTATCCGGTCACGATTGATGAGGTAAAGATTGGACGCTATGGGTTTTAGGCCTGTAGACCATGATTGAGTTTGAAGAGGCGTCCCTCGAGAGGGAGGTCGAGAGCCTATCAGAGTATTTTGGTAAGGAGTTAGAGGGAGGGGAGAATTTTGGTCTGAGTTGAGCAATCAGTCGATAGAGGATATGTCACCTTCTATGACCTGAGTGGTGCTATTTATGTTCGTGTGCGGAACATGAGAAGCCCGATGTTTAAGTTTCGGGTTTGGGGGTAAAACCCTACAGGTTGTCATTGATGATGATTTTCCATCAGAGTATCAGGTAGCATGTGTGCTGCGAGACAGTGATTTACCATGAGCAGATAGTCAGTTGGGACTGAGATAGTCAAGGACCACGTTACGCCTATTAGAGTATAGTAGGGCGTATTGTAGAGGTATCAGTGGGGAGTCCAGTCGAATTAATCAGTGCAGTGGTTTTTCTATCCATGTTTGGTGTTGAATATGGGAGTGGGTCCCTGTTCTTGGGATGATCCATGTGTTGGAACGTTGGTTGATGAGTCGAAGTGGGGAATATGATGATTTCGTGGTCCAGTCTATAAGACAGTGATGTTATTGGACAGTTGAGTTGTTGGTATTGGATTGGTACGAGACTTGGAACGACTAGAGGCATTCGTGACGAGAAGTTCTTGAGCATTTCATCTGAGGTTCAGAGTTATGAGATCGATTAATTTCCTTAAAGGGGATTATCGGGTGTTGCATAGCACTTTCCAGGGGCAGGTGCGTTATTGCTGGTGGAAATAGTTTGTGAGGTTGTTGATGTGTCAGATAGTGATGGTTCGAACCCTAAGTGGGGGAGAACCGGGTGGTTTATTGAGAGAACCATAGATTTGTGCAAGAGAGGTTAGAGGTTGGATGCAGAACCTACGGCTTGAATTCAAGAGATCAGGGTCATTGGTGGTCAAGGAAAAGGTGTAGGGCGAGATAATGCATGTGGTGTATGCCTGAGGGAAGGATGGGTGTCTCCACGGCGGGTGGTCAATGGTCAGGAATCTGGTGGTGGTCAGAGTCGTTTCAAGTGGAAGACTCGTAATGATGGTATGGGTAGTTGAGAACTTCTGGGTTGAAATATGGGTAGCAGATTATCGAGTAGCCAATTCCCAGGCTAGGATGTGTATTCTTGCTTGAATTTTGAGCAGTAGTGGAAAGGGTTTCGGAGGATCATCAGTGTGTTCTGAAGGGTTAGCGCCTTCCTTGTATTCCAATTGAGTGTTTGGATGCACTGAAGTTGCGCATCGTGTGATATCAGAAATTATTATGGGATTCAGAGGAAATGTATTGTTGTGTGTGTATGGTGTTGGGAGTAAGGGAATCAGTGGTTGTGGCAGGATCTTGTGATGTTTTGTTGGGATATTCCGAGGTATCCGGGTATGATATCTTTATTTCGGAGTTACTCGTGAATCTTGAGTTGAAACGATTTGTGGTGTATCAGGTATCTACGGATCTAGTGGGAGCCCTTCGAGTATGGGCATCTAGGGAGATTATTTAAGAGAGTGGATCTTCGCAAGGGTGGGCATTTTGATATGTCGATTGCCTCCAGAGTCTGTGATGCATATTCGAGTCGAGTATGGGTAGCTGCCTATGATAGCCTGCGAAGCATGAGCTAGTGGAGTCAGAGGGTGTTGTGATACTGCGGGAAGCCGTAGTACTCACTAGTCAGAGGGTGGTGTGATACTGCGGGAAGCCGTAGTACTCACTAGTCAAAGGGTGTTGTGATATTGCGGGGAGCCGTAGTACTCACTAGTCAGAGGGTGTTGTGATGTTGCGGGGAGCCGTAGTACTCACTAGTTAGAGGGTGTTGTGATGTTGCGGGGAGCCGTAGTACTCACTAGTCAGAGGGTGTTGTGATACTGCGGGGAGCCGTAGTACTCACTAGATGGCAAGAGAATGTGATGATGGAATGTTCTCCGATCAGTGTATGATGTGGAAGAGTTTTGGGTTTGATTAGCCCTAGTATTGAGTTCTGGAGCCTGGGTGTTGAACCGGGGGCGAGACTGGGGTCTCCGTCTCTGTCGGGAGATGCGGCGAGATGCGCAAGGGATATGCGCAGCAGAAACCAGAGATCAGAGTTGAGACGATCCTTGGTTGGATTGTATTTTCTCGCATGAGGAAAAGAGAATTTTGTGACTTCCGTGTCCCTGGGCCGGGATAGTGGTCACGGGGAGGAAGTTAGTGGGATATTTGGATCATGATATGGATGACCTTTGGAGGCTCAGCTGTGGAGTCAAAAGCTGACCTGGTGCTCAGTCTCGAAGAGGGATATGAGAAATGAGCTAGAGCTTATCATGATGATGTCTGAGGACACTTCAGAGTGAGCGAGCGATTCAGACGCTCGAAGACATGCTTCGGGCATGTGTATTAGATTTCAGAGGGAGTTGCGGCATGTATTTATCCTTGGTTGAGTTATCCTATATCAACAGCCATCATTAATGCATAGGTATGCCACCCTTTGAGCTGTTGTATGGGAGGAGGTGTCGGACCCTCATTTGCTGGGAAAAGTTAGCGCATGGACCCGAGAGCCCTTGCGAGCAGATCCAGAGCATGTGCGATACATGGAGTAGTGGCAAGATTGGCAAGTGGATTTCCCTGGGTAAGGGAGGAGAAAGGTATGTAACCCCCGGGGGGGAAGTGTTGGTTCACGGAAGTGAAAGTAGTAGTGAGAGTGGATGATTTGGAGTATGGTGGTTGAACACTGTGTCTGTGACAGTGGTATGGAATGACATCATGATGGGATGTCTGCTGAGGACGCGGAAGGGATTCCGCGGGTGTAGAGCCAAGAGTCTCAGGATGAATGCAGGGATGGAGTCTGGGACTCCCAGCTTGATTCTGATCAAGGGTTGTGTGCGTAGTGGTGGTTCCTCCTGTGGATGTTAGAGATGTCGTCAGTGTGTCGGGTTTTCCTAACCCGAGGGTGCGAAGGTTGGTGCAGCATGTGTGTGTGATTGCAAGAAGAGGACTCGTGGGAGTTGCTCTGAGATTGAAGGGTGGGTCTTTCTGTCAAGCATGGATGGATAAAGTGGGATTCGGATCGGGGATCCGGTGGTTCGTGATTATTTCTAGCTCGTAGGGGGGGTCGGGCGATTGTTGAGATTTGGAGCAGTGATGCATCTCGGGTAATTCTCGATTGTTGAGTGTGATTATCAGAGGGTATAACCGGTGCCCGGTTTGAGACGGTGGTCAGGACACCGCAAGGAAAGAGGAAGTGAGTTTGAGTTCGATGGTTATGCTTTGAGGAACCTGGTCCAGTTAGGGCCAGGTGGCGCGTCGTGGGAGTATTTTGGAGTTGAGTTGCCATAGGCTTCGAGGACGAAGCCTAATTTAAGTGCGGGAGAATTGTAACATCCCGAAATATCAAGAGTAGAGTTGAAGGGCTAAAAGAGTAAATTGGGAAAGAGCGACTCGGCGAGTCCATGTGCGGACTCGGCGAGTAGAGTCGCGACTTGGTCGCGTGTTAAGTGGCCGACTCGGCGAGTCAGAGTAATGGACTCGGCGAGTAGGCGCTGAGTGGAGAAAACCCTAATTCTCGGGGTTGAGCCCTATATAAAGAACATAACATCCATTCCCCCAGCCTCCTTACTAATCCTCAAGTCCAGAAACCCTAACCCTTGTGTGTGAGTGGATCAAGTGCATTTGGAAGCTTGGAGAAGCAATTGTTGAGGAAATCATGAAGGGTAAGAGGCTTGGAGCAAAGGGGCTTTGCTTGGATTCGAGTTTCATTGCAGTTGGGGCGTTCCTTTGAGGTAATATCTCGTTTTTGAGCTGCTATTTCTTAGATGCATCGTTTTGGGGGTGTTAGAGACCATATCCTTGGATGTATTGGAGTTTAGAGGTTAGATCTGAGGTTGCTACCTCAGATCTGGAATGGAGAAGGGTTGGAATGCATGAAAATCCCTGTTTGTGAGTGGTTGATGGAGCTATTTTGTCCCAAACCCAAACCCTAGAGTGAAAATGCATAGATCTCTTTGGATTCACGTAAAGTTTGCCACTTTACGTGATGGATGAGTTGTAGGAGGCTAGATCTATGTTTTGGATCAATTGCATGGCCTGGAATGATTCTGTATGAGTTCAGACCGGTGGTACTCGGTGAGTCACATGGGTGGACTCGATGAGTTGCTTGATGATGAGCTGGAACTCGACGAGTTGGAAGAACAACTCGGCGAGTTGGATGAAGATGGCCTGGAACTCGGTGAGTTGTATGAACAACTTGGCGAGTAGGTTAAAGATAGCCTTAGACTCGGCGAGTCTGCTGTTGGACTCGACGAGTCTTGTCAAAGAGTCCCAATATTTTCTGGTTGAGTCGAGAATCGGTGAGTCAAGGGATGACTCGGTGAGTTGTGTGCGAGTGGACTCAGAGTTGTGGGACTCGGCGAGTCTCGGGGTGACTTGGTGAGTTGAGTCGCGGATTGGGGAAGTTCTGAGCATGGGGACTCGACGAGTCGACGGGTTGACTCAGCGAGCAGGGTCAACCAGGAGGGTTGACTTTGACTGAGGACTTTGACTTTGACCAAGAGTTGACCGTTGACTTTTAGGGGTTGGTCAGCGATGTGGCCTTTGGGCCAAGAGAGGGGTAAAATAGTCTTTTACCCTTAAGAGGGTGCCATGAGAGGGTTGATTCTAGTCTCGAGAGTTATATTCATGAGAGTATATGCCTTACGTGTTAGGCGGCGGCGAGTTCGAGATTCAAGTGTGGGGATATCTGCTTTCTGCTTGCCAGGTGAGTCTTCTCACTATACTTTACCTTGAGTAGGTAACCAGAGTTATGTGATAGAGTATTTGTATGCTATGTATGTTATGTGTTGTACTGCATTATTTCTATGTGATTTATGTTGTGCATGTTTTCAGAGTTGGAACCAGAGGGTTCCTAGAGTTAGAACCGGAAGGTTCATAGAGTTAGAACCAGAGGGTTCACAGAGCAGGGTCCACGGACCCACAGAGTTATAGCCTCGTGTGGCTAATATGTGTTGTGTGTGGTATTTTGGGGAAACTCACTAAGCTTCGTGCTTACAGTGTTTTGTTTTATGTATATGTTTCAGGTTTCTTTCAGGACCACGGGACGGCACCGGCTTGATTGTGCACACCAGAGAAAGAGTCATGTTTTGAGGATCCTGGTTTTCTATACAAGTGAAAATGGAGTCATGTTTTGTAATTCGATTATGAATGAGATTTTAAACAAGTGTTTCTAAGAATTAAACGATTATTTTTAAATGAAAAATTGTTTGAAATTTTCGGTGTTACAAGGATAGATAGTATGTTATGCTTTGATGATCCGTAAGGATTGGTATGTAGTGACCTGTTAGGTCGATACTCTAGTTACGAGTGAAATTCTATGATTGATGGTCAATGAGATAGATATGTTTGCTATGTGTATATGCCAGTATATGATAGTATGCGTACATGGCTAGTTGGTTGTTGGTTGGGCTGAGGCGGTCCTGCTTTGTGCTGAAGGCCAACACACCCTCTGAGCGGCCTGGCGAGACTGTAGGCCCATGCGGCGTACCAGTCATGCCGAAGGCTCAGGATAGATTCAGATAGACTGTAGGCCCAGTAGGGCGGATCAGTCCGGCCAATGGCCCAGTATGTATGTTGTTTGATTGATCGTTTTGGCTGTGGCTTTAGTCAGTATGGTATTGGTATTTTGTGGGTAGCTCACTAAGCCCTCGGGCTTACAGTTTTCAGTTTATTTTTTCAGGTACTTCAGGAGAGCGAGGGAAGGCGAAGGCGTGACCGTACCGCTCCTCATCCTCATGATCTATTTTGGGACACTCTGATGGTAAACGGATTGGAAATGTTTTGTAAAAACAATTACTATTTGACTTTTTTGTTACTATTAAAAGTTTAAATTTGGTGTAAATTTTTGGGTGTTACATGGGCGGTCTGGGTAGCCGCACTTGTGAGAAGTGTGGGAAGGGTCATACCGGAGTTTGTAGGTCTGGTGGTGCGTGCCGTAAGTGTAGGAGAGAGGGGCATTACGCGAGGGATTGCCGTCAGTCAGCCCCGGTTCAGTATTTGAGGATTTGTTATCATTGCCATCAGGTTGGTCACTTGAGGGCCAACTGTACCGATCCACCCTGATCACCCTCTCCTAATCTCGATCCCGAACCGGATCCTGCCCCGAGATGTCTCGTAATCGCCATACAGAAAATACACCACAGGACATTAAGCATTCCTCATGATAACCCCAAGAACTAGCTCCCAACAAAACCCTAGGGGTTGTGACTTCCTTGATACGCGTATGGGTCTTGTGCTTTCAGTAGTACGGCCCATACTACCTTCCACACCTACCCATATTTGTCTCAAGTATCACCACAAGCCCTAACAATATCGTCAACATAGGAAATGCGTTCAACCCTCATTCTACGGGAATACCAAATACCTCGCATCAAGACTCACCATTTATCACGACTCTCACATCCATGAAACTTCCATCATCCCCTGCAGCGCTAATGCATGCTAGCTGCACATAACGTTGGACCCAATAGACTTTCGAATATTTGATCCTACCCGAAGGCTGAATCAACATTCTCAGGCTATAAGGTCTTTATTATGCACAACCATGATGCATACACTAACATCTACAGTTATGATGTCAATTCCACATACAAGAAACCCTAGGCTAATAGGCATCATGCAATCAGGCAAATCTATCATGTGCTTCCTGAAGATCCTAGCCTAGCACTAGCATGTTATTCTAACATATCAGAATATCAAATAACGGCATGGTATTTTTGTAACGCCTGTGTTTCCGGGCTTGCCATTTTTAGCAATGTAATAGTCTAGGTTAACCTTTGTAACCCATTTTGAAATAATAAGAATGTATTATTTGAGTATTATGTGTTTTGTGCTTAATTGCTTAATTATGTGGTCTGATTAATTAAGAATAAAAATAAGCATCAAAATTTAAGTGTAAAATAAACTTAATATCTTTGGTTAATGTTGTAGTAGTTGAAACGAGGTTTTCGAATATATATAGAACGCCCAAATCTGACTTCGTATGAGGAAGTTATGATTTATCGAAGTTTCGACTTAGCGGTATGCAGCCTGAAATACTCGATTTGAGATCGAGCGGTTTTTAGCCGAAGCATTCTAAACGAGGATCGAAGGTCTCGTTGTTGGTATCGAAGCGATAAAAAGTTAGGCGAGAACGGACATCAAACGAAGAAGTTATGAATTTATAACGAAAGTTTCTGTCGCGGCCTATTAAAAATAAATAATAAAAATAAAGTCGAAATTAGCCGACAGAGTCTAAACGAAAGTTGTAGAGCGTAGTCTCACCTTTCCGTGGATATAAAGAACGTCGAAAACGGAGTTCGTATGAAGAAGATATGAATTTCCGAAGTTTATTAATTAATTTGTATTTATTTTTAAATCAAAATTCGGAAGCCTTATCCGAAGGCGAGTCATCAATCTGATCTGAGGTACGCGCCGCGTACTCGAGTACGCCCCGCGTACTCCGAAGGTGTCGACATCGCAGCAAGTGGCTTCGGATACGTAAGCGATGACGTTTCTCGGACCAGTACGCCCCGCGTACGTGCGAGGCTCAGCCCCTATAAAAGGAATCCGAAGGCAGCCGATAGTTTTGTTCATTTCTTCTCTTTTCTCTCCCGTTTTGCATCGTTTTGCGTGCCAGAAATACCCCGAAGCCCCGGTATCATACTCTAGCCCCGAGGCAAGTCCCGAGATCCCGAAGATCCCGAGAAGTGCGGTTCCCGAGCCGAAGCTCTGCCCGCGAGAAGTTCGATTTTTGTGGAGATCTTCCAGATCTGCTGTGGGTTACTACTTCTGCAAGTCGTAGTGCTGTCCGATCATCTTCTGATCAAGTGAGTGTATACTACCTTTCATAAACACGATAATAATACAAGTACGGTTTGAGTGTATTAAGTAAATTGTGGTTTATATGTGTGAGGGTGTAGTTACTTTCTTCTAACGAGTAACTATGAAGTATCTTATATGATATACTTGTTATGTGTATATTTTGTGATTGTATGCGTGAATGGATATTCACTTTATTCCATCTCATAGATCTGAATTGTTTTCTATGAAATACGTGTTATGTGGTATGCCTCATCTGTTATGTGGAATATATATTGAATGAAAATGATATACAGGTTTTTAAACTACGTATGAAAATATATATTTTTATCTACTAATATGTTGGGTAGAACATGGGTAGATAGTTGGTGTGTAATAAACAGGTGAGAGGCCTCGATGTTGTTGTTGTTGTTGATCTAGTTATTCAGCGGAGTATGGATAACGACCACGGACTCCTTCTAGACAGTCCAGTGGAACGCTAGCAGGTTCATAACCTGTAGGTGTTGTGAACGATGTGTTCACCGGTGTACTCTATCCCCCTCATGGTTGCCTTTAGGATATCTATTGTTGAGGAAACCCCTTAGCAGTAATGTCCGTCCCGATGAAAATCCTAGATTAGGTCCCTTGAGATAGATGTTATTTTAGGGACGTAAAGTGAGGATAACAGGAATGGGTAATCGGGATAGTGATTGGTTGGTGAAATTAAATATAACTTATTTATTGTGGGTTGAAAACCCTATATGCTCACCAGGCTCCCAAGCCTGACCCACTCAGTTTTATTTGTATTACAGGAAGTGGCACAAGGGCGTAAGATGGATGGATCATCTTGTTGTTTTGTTTACAAGTCTGTATATGTATATATTTGTTGAATGACTTGTAATGTTGTCGTTTATGCTTTATAGTCTGTATCGGAACATGACATCCCGAGTTTTGATTATATAATGAAAATACATCTCTTGATGAAATGCTTTGATAAATATTATTTTATCATGTTTTGTTTTGGGAACAAATTCCGCAACTCTTTCAAATCAAAAGGATTTACTCTGAAATTATTTAAAAGCATAAATGAAAATCGGTCTTTTCTGGCCGAGATTTTGGGGATGTCACAATTTTGGGGTTTACTTACAGGCTCCGGCTGATCGTACCATCTGCATCGTCCATCCTTTATTTTGAAAAGCATTTTAAAACTTATTTCTGAAAATCTCCTTGATTTGAGACTGGATTCACACGAGTGTTCCTCCAATTCACTCAAACCAAGGCTCTGATGCCAGCTTTTAACATCCATAAAATTCATACCAAATTTAAACTTTTTCAATCATAATTAAAAGCCACATAGCATTGTTTACAAAATGTTTTCAAATCATTTTCCATCAGAGTGTCCCAAAAATCATAACATAAAGATGAGGAGCGATACGGTCACGCCTTCTCCTTTCCACGGTCTCCTAAAGTACCTGAAACAATACACTGAAATTATAATCCCGAAAGCTTAGTGAGTTACCCCCAAAATACCAACCACACTACCATACACATATTATATCATATCATATCATAACATAAACAGAACAGCCATGCATATCAAGTCTACAATGTGACTGGTCCGCCCGCACCGGGCCTTCAGTCTATCTGGTCCACTATCCGAGCCTCGGCACGTCTGGTCCGCCCTCTTAGGGCCTTCAGCCTATCCGGACCGCTCTTCAGGCCTTCGGTCTAACCGGTCTGCCCTGGGTATGTTGGCCTACAGCACGAAGCAAGACCCGCTTCAACCCATCCCCAGTCCAACAACCATGTGCACATAAACATATAATCATATAGCAATTCACAACTAATCAACCGATCTAGCAGATCACATAACATAGCAACATCCTAACCAGGATACCGACCTTAACCAGGTCTCTAATATATACCATCCTAACTACCCGGATGCATACATAGCCAAGCAATAACATAACAAACAACTACCTGGATTCCCATCCGATAAAGAGCCGGCCTTGGTGCCTTAGACCCTGTCGATATAGTGAGGATAACTCACCTGCAACTGCCAACTTGAAGAAATAAGGCCACGCTGCTCCGACCACCAGCACGAACTCCACCACTGATCATTACCAAATAACCAAAACCAATTAACACCAATAATTACCAAAATACCCTTGGAAGTCAACTGGTCAACCCTTGGTCAAAGTCAAAGTCCTCAGTCAAAGTCAACCTTCCTAGTTGACCCTACTCGCCAAGTCAACCTGTTGACTCATTGAGTTCCTATGCTCAGAAACTCCCATGCCACGACGCAACTCGCCGAGTCGCCCCAAGACTCATCGAGTCTAACAAGCTCCGAGTCCCTTCCTGCTCAACTCACTGAGTCGTCCCTCGACTCACCGATTCACAGCTCAACCAAAAAGGTTAGGACTTCTCGACTAGACTCGCCGAGTCCAAGAACAGACTCGCCGAGTCCAAGGCAATCTTCAACAGACTCGCCGAGTTGTTCTTCCAACTCGTCGAGTTCATGCACATATTCATACAACTCGCCGAGTCCACCCATATGACTCGCCGAGTCACTTCAGTTCTTAATCCATACAGTGGCTTTCTAAGCCATGCAACAACTCCATATTGTAGATCCAAGCTTCTAGGGCATGATTATCACGTAAAGTTGCAAACTTTACGTGTATGCAAGGCTCTGGGGGCTCTAAATGACCAAACTAAGCTTCCAATGGAGCTTTACACCTTAAGAGAGTCTCATCCTTGCAAGAACTGGAAACTTTATGGGCTTAGGACTCAAAATAGGTTCAGATCTGAAGTTTCAGCTTCAGATCTAGCTTCCATAATAGAATTCCTTAACCAAGGAAAGCCCTAGCCTCCACATATGAATGATTCTAGAAGAAAAGGTTCAAATAATAGCTTGTTACCTCCCAAAACGTGCCCAAACTGGAGTGGGTTCTTGATTCACACGAAATCCTTGATGCTAGCCTCTTGATCTACAAGTCCCCTTCACAAAGTTCACTCCTCAAAGCTCCAAACACTTCTCCAATCTCACACTCTCGGATACTAGGGATTCTGGAACTCTCTGGGGGATTAGGGGTCTGGGTGAAGGGCATAAAGTCCTTTAAATAGGGGGGCAAGCCCGAAGATTAGGGTTTTTCTCATTCCAGCACCAACTCGCCGAGTCCAACCGCTGACTCGCCGAGTTGGTCACTTTAACATGCGACCAGAACCGCGACTCGACTCGCCGAGTCTACCCATCGACTCGCCTAGTCGACCTTCCTTATTTACACTAAGAATCCTGAACTTTCACTTCTGAACTCGGGGTGTTACAAAGAGGTTATGTATGTAGTGGTATTTCATCCGGGGGATGTCTGGAGGTATCGTCAGTGTGTCGGGTCTTTCCAACCCGAGGATGTTGGATCAGGTTCAATATGTGTATATGTTTGTAGATGGGAGCTCACAGGAGTTGCTCAGGGGCTGTAGGATTTATCATCATGTTAGCATGGAAAGAAATAGTCGTTTCAAGAAGAAATCGGGATGAGTTCCCAACAGTGCAGTTCAATAGAAGAAGTGCCGGTTTGGGCAAGGGGTGACGGATTGGTACCGGGCCAGGACCGGTGGTTTGTAATGATATCTAGTTCGCACGAGGCGAATGAGTAGGCAAATTCGGAAATAAGAATGTATCCTCTGGGTGATCCTGAGTTGATAAGTGTTGTTATCAGTAGGAGAAAGTCGGTAGCCGGTTTGGAGCAATTGTCAGAACTCTAAAGCGAAAGAGTTGGATTCTATGAGGTTTGATGGTAGTGTTTGGAGGAATCTGAGTCGGTTGAGATCCGAAGTTGCATTGTGGGATTATTATTTTGGAATTTTGTGCTGCAGCAGGCTTCGAGGATGAAGCCTAATTTAAGTGGGGCAGAATTGTAACATCCCAAGTCAGAAGCAAGAGTTCCATGGAGTAAAGTGTAAATTAAGTCAGGGACTCGACAAGTAGGTCCTCTTACTCGCCGAGTCTGAGCGGGATTTTGTCACGGGTTAAGTGGCTAACTCACCGAGTTGGCAGATGGACTCAACGAGTTGGTGCTGAAGGGAGAAAACCCTAATCCCGGAAGTTGTGCCCTATATAAAGCACATTATAGCCACCCTCAGCCTCTTTACTGCCTATTTGAGTTCCAGAAACCCTATTTAGTGTGTGTGAGCCTCCATTGTTAAAGTTTGAGCTTGGAAGGAGAATTTAAGAGGAGAAAGTTAGAAGATCAAGAGGCTAGCATCGGGAGATCATTGTAGATTCGGAATCTACTCCTTCTTGGGCACATTTTTGAGGTAACAAGTCATTACCTTGAGTTTTCTCCTTCTAGATCCATTCTTGGTTGTTGTTTTGGGAGTTTTAGCTTGATTGGAATCCATTTCGGGTTTAGAGGTTAGATCTGAAGTTGCAACTTCAGATCTAGGTTAATAGTGAGCTATGAAAGCTTAAAGCATCAGCCATGGGGCTTGATTGAGAGTGCCTTTGTCCCAAAACCTTCTTGTAGCTTGGTTGGAGCTTGTTGAGCCTTGCATGCACGTAAAGTTGGAAACTTTACGTGTGAATTTGGCCCTAGGAGTCCAGATCTATGTATTGGAAGTAATGAAATGGCCTGAAATCGTCTGAATGAAGATGTCACGTTTGGACTCGGCGAGTTGGAAGAACAACTTGATGAGTCAGTTGAAGATTGCCTTGGACTCGGCGAGTCTGTTCTTGAACTCGGCGAGTCTGGTCATGGAACCCTAACCTTTTCTGGTTGAGCTGTGAATCGGTGAGTCGAGGGATGACTCGGTGAGTTGAGCAGGAAGGGACTCAGAGCTTGTTGGACTCGACGAGTCTTGGAGCGACATAGCGAGTTGAGTCGTGGCATGGGAGTTTCTGAGCATAGGAACTCGACGAGTCAACGGGTTGACTCGACGAGTAGGGTCAACCAGGAAGGTTGACTTTGACTGAGGACCTTGACTTGGACCAAGGTTGACTAGTTTGACTTCCAATGGTATTTTGGTAATTATTGGTGTTTATTGGATTTGGTTAATTGGTAATGTTCAGTGGTGGAGTTCGTGCTGGTGGTCGGAGCAGCGTGATCTTATTTCTTCAAGTCGGCAGTTGCAGGTGAGTTATCCTCACTAGATCAACAGCGTATAAGGCACCAAGGTCAACCCTTTATTGGATGGGAATCCGGGTAGTTGTTTGTTATGTTATTATTTTGCTATGTCTGCATCCTGGTAGTTAGGATGGTATATGTTAGGGACCTGGTTAAGGTCGGTATCCTGGTAGTTAGGATGGTATATGTTAGAGACCTGGTTAAGGTCGGTATCCTGGTATATAGGATGATGCTATGTTAGTGACCGGTTAGGTCAGTATCCTGGTTAGGATGTTGCTATGTTATGTGATCTGCTAGATCGGTTGACTAGTTGTGAATTGCTATATGATTATATGTTTATGTGCACATGGTTGTTGGACTGGGGTTGGGTTGAGGCGGGTCCTTCTTTGTGTTGTTGGCCAACATACCCAGGGCAGACCGGTTAGACCGAAGGCCCAGTGAGCGGTCCGGATAGGCTGAAGGCCCCAAGAGGGTGGACCAGACGTGTCGAGGCTCGGAGAGAGGACCAGACAGACTGAAGGCCCGGTGCGGGCGGACTAGTCATACTGTAGACTCAGAGAGTGGACCAGGTGGAATGAAGTCCCGGTGCGGGCGGACCAGTCATACTGTAGACTCGGAGAGAGAGTGGACCGGGTGGACTGAAGGTCTGGTGCAGGCGGACCAGTCACACTGTAGATTCGATATGCATGACTGTTCTGTTTATGATATGATATGATATGTGTATGGTATTGCGGTTGGTATGTTGGGGGTAACTCACTAAGCTTTCGGGCTTACAGTTTTAGTGTATTGTTTCAGGTACTCCAGGAGATCGTGGCAAGGCGAAGGCGTGATCGTACCGCTCCTCAGTTTTATGTTGATGTTTCTGGGATACTCTAATAATAAATAAACTAAAAACCTTTTTGTAATAACTTAATGAATATGGGTTGTTTTTGAAAAGTTAAAAATTGGTTGTAAATTTTTGGATGTTACACTTAATCTCTCAGTGTAATGTGGCTTTGTATCGACACCTGTGATACAAATATACCAAGTGGGTCAGGTTGGGGAACCTGGTGAGTACATAGGGTTTTCAACCCACAATAATATAATTATTATATTTAATTATCAAACAATCAACCCAATTACCCATCCCCATTATTCTTTATTCTTAAGGATCTTCCTAAGAATCATCTATCCTTCATTTATTCGTTCCTAAGGATTGACCTAAGGAATATGCACGAATTCCATCGCTGTCCGATGTTTATATAACAAGCACTAAATCCATAGCTACCAACGTTTATCTAATAGGCACTAAGTCCATAGCTACCAAGGTTCTTAAATTACAATTGGTGAACACGTAGTTTAAAACATCTGGTAAACACTCAGTTCAAAAATACAATGATCTTATAAGATCTAGCCTAAGGGATCAATATGAACAACAAACGGACAACATTGCTTTGGACATTCCCTAGCAGCGAACGAGGATCAATAAAGACATCAAATTAGGGGAATCGAATAAGTTTCACCATGAACCTCCGTTCGTAAAAACCACAAAACAGTTAAGTCAGGGGTAGTTATCTAGATAACTGTGTCTAGCAATGGTCTGACATCGTGAGGTATTTTACCCCCAGACTCACCCTATCCGATATTGAACTTTGCCTAGTAGTGGTCTGACATCATGAGATATTTTCCCCCAGACTCACCCTATCCGAAAATATAACACCAAACATACCTAGTAGTGGTCTATTACCAACACACTTTATTAGGAAGTCTACGAAGTTCCCTCAATTACTTCGTGAAAGGAAACGCTGACACATGAAGCTCGTCTGATCACTTCATAAAAGAAACGAAGACTCCAAAGCTCTTCAAAATAAAAAGTATAGGGAAATACTAATAAAGTACTCCCATACACTCTCGTACCCCGACATGCAATAGTGTCAAAAAAGAAGAACTTTGTACATGATACTTATCGGATGAACACATAGTTCAAAAATACCTAATCCATACTTCTGTATTAATAACAAATAACTATGTCTATACTCTGCTAGATGACTAGATCATCTTAAACATTGAGACCTCTCATCAATTTTTATTTCATCACACATCATCTAATTCATCTACCCATGTTTTACCCAACATATTTGTAGATATAAAATACATATACAGTTTAAATCAATTAAAACATGTTAAAATTGTTCATCCATCATAGATAGCAAGTATATAGATAATATGCAGACATAATACGTAATTTATATAAAATACTTCATATCTATGTGTAAGATGAAAATAATATGCACTCACTTTAGTAGTGTGAGTTGATAGAATCTAACTATAAATGGTCGACGATTCGTGATCATCGGGCTCGGGACGTGAAACGGCTTCAACAAACGAGAGAGAGGAAAGAGGTTTTGGTGTGAGAATGGCTGAGGTCGAAATGGCTATTTATAAGCTGATTTTTGGCCCCTCACGTCGTGAGAATTCATTGCTCACGCCGTGATCCATGTCTGATCACCTCGTAGCTTCGCCACATGCGTTATAGGCTTGCATAGTGCCCGTTTGACTCCTCATGTCGTGAGAATTGATGCTCACGCCGTGAGCCCGTCCCGTAGACTTTCCATCTACATTCTAGCCTTGAAAAGTGGTGTTTTGACTCCTCACATCATGAGAAAAGAGGCTCACGTCGTGAGGCCAGTCATTTTAGGGTTTCTGTGTGTCATGCTCTCAGATAGCTACATCTTCGGAATGCCATAAATTTTGCATACGAGCTCCGTTTTTAACGTTCTTTATATCCATGCGAAGGTGGAGACGTACTCTACAACTTTGATTTAGAACTATAAGGCTAAAAAGTAATCTATCATAAACTCACTTTTTATGATTCCCAGTGTCGTGTCGGTTTTGTCGTGAAACTTCGACAGGTCATAACTTCTTCGTTATAAAGCAGATTTCAGCGTTCTTTATATGTACGGAAACCTTGTGACATATACTACAACTTAGTTAAGATTATTTATTCTAAATAATCCTCTATCAATATGTCATTTTTGATGTTTATCGTTTCTAAATTGACTAGCCCGAATCTGCGGGCGTTACATCGTGACACGCCGTGTTGAGGCTTCCAACACGCCGAGTTCAAAAAGGAAATTTAAACAATTGAAAAGATAAGTTCATACCAAAAACCAGGCGTTACACATTACAATTAGAAAAATTGTTAAATGCAATATTATGTCCTTCTCTTTGTGTTTTTTAGAAACGGTTCATTAGTTCTCATATATATATATATATATATATATATATATATATATATATATATATATATATATATATATATATATATATATTTAATTTGATAAATTTATAATATTTTCACATTTTTTTGGATTATGTGACATTTTTCTATACCTAAATTTCTGGATGATTTGGTATTGACGGTTTTTTTCTTCTTTTTTGTATGACACAAACCCCAAAACAATACATTCACTTCCTTCCTTTAGAGCATTGGGTATGGGCAAACACCCATACCCACCCACAACGCAACCATATAATTATCTTCTCTCCACAGCGAGATTAAGGGATGATGTTCTATGTTATACCGCCGTTAAAATGAAGAAAGCAGAGGAAGAAAAAAGAAAGTTGAGGAAGAAAGAAGAAGAAGACGTTGTTGCTCTGGGTTGTCTGTACCATGAGAAGCAACAAAATGAGCAAGCGGGACGGTATGCCTCGTGTTAAGACGCCGTTATGGGCCCTCCACGTAGGCAATAACAATGTGGAGGGTATCCATATATACTCTTAGCTTTTCCTCTTTATCATAAGTGTTGAAGATGAATTGTAGGAATTTTCTAACTTCACAACCTCATCAAATAACAAATTCAAACATGAATTGCAGGTTGCAATTTCCTAACTTTACAACCTCATAAAATAACAAATTCAAATGAATTGCAAACATGATATTTATCTCGCCCTCAAATAAACAAGTAAATTTAAAGCTAAAGTACTAACAATAACAACTATACATAAAAGCAATACCTAAGAAAATTATAAGAGCTTATTCGGCAAATGATCAAAATGTAGGGTGATTTTGAAGAAAATGACCACAAAAATGAAGATTTTAGAAAATGACCACAGGTTCCGCAGAGGGGATTCTGCGGAACCATAAACACCTCTGCGGAATGTGAACACCTCTGTGGATCTTGGTTTTTTCATTTTTTTTCTTTGTATTTTCGTATTTTTTGGTTTATTAATATTTTTTTAATCACATAAGGTTTTATGTGATTATTACGTAAAAAAAATTTGTTTTCGTTTTCCCCTTTTCTTATTTAATTATCCGTTTATAAGAGTTGTGTGCTTAATAAAAATTATACAAATATTCAATGTTTTTTATAAAATTACTCACACCGGTATTCTGAATAATAAACATATTTTAAGTAGGTTACAAAACATACTTTAAAAAACATAAACATACAACTTTCATAATAAACACACTTTGAAATAAATTTCATTGAAAGCTCTGTGAATCCTCTATAGCTCTGCGGAATCTTTGTTTTTTAATTTTTTTTTTTCGTTTTTTTGTTTTTGTTTTTTTTTTGTGTTCATTTTCGTTTATTAATATAATTTTTTTAAATACATTAATACCTTATGTGATTATTATGTAAAAAATTCTACAAAAAAAGTTAAAAATAATGATCACATAAAATATTAGTGTATTTAAAAAAAATTAATATTAATAAACGAAAATGAACCTAAAAAAACGAAAAAACGAAAAAAAATTAAAAAATCAATAAAAAAATTCCAGAGAGCTGTAAAGGATCCACAGAGACGTTAATGAAGTTTATTTCAAAGTAAATTTATTATGAAGGTTGTATGTTTATGTTTTCTAAAGTATGTTTTGTAACCTACTTAAAATATGTTTATTATTCAGAATACCGGTGTGTGTAATTTTATAAAAAACATAGAAAATATTTGTATAATTTTTATTAAACACACAACTTTTATAAACGGGTAATTAAATAAGAAAAAAGAAACATAAAAACAAATTTTTTTACATAACAATCACATAATACTTTATGTGATTAAAAAAATAATATTAATAAACGAAAACAAAAAAAAGAACAAAAAAACGAAAAAGAAAAATGAAAAAACCAAAATCCTCAGAGGTGTTCACATTCCGCAGAAGTGTTTATGATTCTGCAGAACCCCCTCTACAGAATCTGTGGTCATTTTCTGAAATCTTCATTTTTATGGTCGTTTTTTCAATGTCACCCAACATTTTGGTCATTTGCCGAATAATTTTAAATTATAACAACTTAATTTGATATAAAATACATCTATTTAAAAAATCCATAATAATTTGAATTCAAACATGACAATGACGGTGAATTTTATAATTCAACAAGACATAGCAGATGAAATCATAATTGTCAGGTGCGAATTTAACTTAATGAGATTATAAAAGAAGATTTAAATCCAATCTTTAGTTTTTATTTTATTTTAAACTTTCACTAAAAGCAAATAACAAGAATATTAAAAGTAATTTGTTCGATTCAAAAATCATACACATAGTCTTTCAAAACAAAATAAAAACGTACAATAAAATTTTTAAACTCATAATCAATGTAAATAATTTGTTTGATGATGTAATCCTAAAAATAATGTAAAATTCACTTCGAAATATTTGGAAAAATACTCTAATATGAAAATTTTGAGACGATACAATAAACATAACTTAGAAATAAACATTTGACTTTTTTAAGAAATGAAAAAATGAAAAAATATAGAAAAGAATGAAAACACTTTAATATTTTTTCTTATGGTTGTTAAGATCTCAATCTTGATCTTAAGATCTTATAAGCCAAAAACGATCCCGATCTCAATAGAATCTATCTGAAGCAAGATTTATAGTGAGTTATGAAGATCCCAACTATAATCTTAAGATCTTAATACGATCCGATTCCACATCTCGAGTTTTATTATATAGTCGAGCTTCAACAGTTCGTATATTTAACTTGAAATCGAGAATTACAAGTTTCTAGAAGCCTCATATAATTTCATCGATTCATTTCAAATTAGGCAGGTCACACTCATGATATTCCTTTTATGATGATATTATATTGTTTCTTTTTGAAATTAAGATGTTTTCTTCCTAATTTTTAGGGTTTGAAACAACAAAAGTTATGATTCATGTTTGAAAAGTTAAAGTTAACTCCATATAGACGTCTTAATCAACATCAAACTATAATGTATATTGCACACCCAATATCTTTCACGTAAATTTGAATATGAATTCATCTTATTAAGATCTTAAGATTCAGATTCGATCTTACGATCATGATCTTGATAGTCTTGTTTTTTCTAAGAAAGAAAATACACTCTTTAACACATACAAAAAAAAATATAAAACATTTCTTATTATTATCAAGTTAATAAAGAAATATTAATTTGAATGACTTAAAAAAAACAAAAAAAAAACTTTTTTTTTCATCGTGACATACTAATTACTAAACTGATGGCGATGATTTTTTTTTCCAAAATAAGATTGAATTTAATAAAAATAAAAGAAATAAAATAAACAGTAAAAATAAATATGATGGGTTATGTGTAATTAGTTGGAATATCTTTCTTACTCTAGCGATTGTAACCCAAGGCCTCTGCAAATGTCCTGTCCTCTGATCCTTGAATCCTTCTTGAATCAACTCCCTTCAGCTTCGGTTACTGCTTTACTAAGAGAAACCTTAGACCACTGCCTTATTACCCTACAAACAGCCATTGATGACTTTGGAAAAGCTCCTTTCCGATTTTTTAACTCTTGGATGAACAAAGATGGCTTTGAGCAAATTATTCGAGACTCACGGAAAAAATTTAAGGGATACGGGACCCTTGATGCTTATCTGGCTGCCAAGCTTTGATTCTTGAAAAATGAAATCAAAGCATGGAGAGCAAAAGACCACCCACGTGAGGTTGAGGAGTTAAGAAGCTCAAGCACAGGGCCCACGAATTGGATGTAGGGGCTAAACATTGAACACTGTCGAATGATGAAATTAGTGAAAGGAGAGTTGGACTTCAACGTATCACTGAATTAGAAAAGATGATGATGATTGATCTAAAACAAAAGGCTAGAATAAAGTGGATTATAGATGAAGATGAGAACACCCGTTTCTTTCATGGTTATGCCAATAATAAGAAGGGCAAGAATCGTATACATGGTCTGCTTATTGATGGATCCTGGAATACCAATGCATCATCAATTAAAAAAGGAGGTGTTCGAATTCTACCAGAAGAAGTTCTAGGAAAGGTGGCCATCCCGGCCAAAAATCATTAGCAGCAACTTTAGAAGACTTGACTCCATCTCTAGCTCTAGAATTGAGGCGCCTTTTACACCGGAAGAAGTCAAATGTGTAATCTGGGCATGTGGAAGTGATAAGGCACCAGGACCAGATAGCTTTACTTTTAATTTCGTTAATAAATACTGGGATGTACTGCAGGAAGATATCTTAAAGTTTATGAGACATTTCGAGAGACATGGCAAATTCGAAAGAGGGTGTAATTCCTCGTTCATTACCCTAGTGCCAAATATCAAAGACCCACTACATCTTGGTGATTATAGACCAATCAGTCTAATTGGTTGTCTATACAAAATAATCTCAAAGATTCTTGCTAACAGGCTCAAAGGGGTGATTAGCATGAATATAGGAGAAGTCCAATCGGCGTATGTGGAAGGACGTAACATTCTTGACGGACCCACTCATAGTCAATGAATTATGCTCTTGGGCAAACAAAGTGAAGAAACAAATCCTATTGTTCAAGGTAGATTCCGACAAAGCCTTTGACTAGGTAAACTGGGAATATCTTGAATCAGTACTTCTACAGCTAGCATATGGAGATAAGTGGCACATGTGGATTAGAGGATACCTTCAATCAACAAGACTATCGGTGCTTGTAAATGGCTCTCCAACAAAAGAGTTTAAAATGCAAAAGGGTGTGAGGCAGGGTGATCCGCTATCACCTTTCCTATTCATACTAGCAATGGAAGGTCTCAACATTGCCATGAAGGCCGCAGGTGATAAAAGTATATTCAAAGGAGTTAAAATACCACACTCGGGGACCGTTATCTCACATTTATTCTATGCTGATGATGCCCTATTCATTGGAGAATGGAGTGAAGATAACATAAAGAACCTAGCAAGGGTATTAAGATGTTTTCATGTTTCATCAGGATTGAAAGTCAACTTCAATAAGTCAAGGGTTTTTGGCATCAGAGTTGATATGTAGGGAGTTACTCGGTGGGCATCCCCACTAGGGTGCGAACCCGCCTCATTGCCATTCACATATCTAGGAGTCCCGGTGGGAGCAAACATGAAATTAAAGAGACACTGGAAGCCCATAATAGAGCGATTCTATGTGAAACTCTCTCCATGGAAAGCAAAGACCCTCTCTTTTGGTGGTAGACTATCCCTCGCTAAGGCGGTACTTGGAAGTTTACCATCTTATTTCTTTTCTTTATTTGTTGCACCATCTAGAGTCATTGAAGTCTTGGAGAAAATTAGAAGACAATTTATCTGGGGTGGCAGTGATAATAAGCATAAAATTAGCTGGGTTGCTTGGGAGAAAATCGTGGCACCAAAGGATAAAGGCGGTTTGGGTTTGGTCTCACTTCGAGCCTTTAACCTATCAATGATAGTTAAATGGTGGTGGGGAATAAAAACAGATAAATTGGCACTATAGAGACAAGTTATTATGGGCATCCACAATCTTAAAAACAAGACTGAAGATCGATTATCTAAGAAATCGATCCTCGGAGTGTGGAACAATATGGTTGGAGCAAAGAATGAATTACAAAAGTTTGGAATAAACTTCCAGGATATTATGGAAAAACAAGTGAACAATGGAGATGATACTCTGTTTTCGATGGATACATGGTGTGGCAGTGAGCCCCTTAAAAATAAATTTCCAGATCTTTATCAATTGGAGAGACATAAATCTTGTAAAGTTAATGAGAGAATACAATTGGTAAGCTAAACATGGGATTGGAGAACTCCTCCTATATCGGCTGATCAGATGCACAGTCTCCAAATGTTGCTCTCTACAATTGGTGGGTTTCAACCAACTAGGGAAGCAAATAAATGGAAATGCAACTTATCTAGTGATGGTGTTTACCATATGAACACCTTAAGAGCCAAAATTGACCAGCTAGAACCGGCGAATTCTGAAGTAATCATACCATGGATACATGATGTACCAATAAAGGTCATAACTTTTATTTGGAGAGCAAATTTGTGGCGTATTCTGACCAATGTTGCATTGAGGAGAAGAGGAATTCAAATTCCAAATATATTATGCCCACAATGCTTACAACAGGATGAAGATATTGGACATCTTATGATTCGGTGCCCCTTGGCGCTGATAGTGTGGGAATTGATCTTTAAGTGGTGTGATATTCCTGACCCACAATTTGACAACATTAACGACCTTATTAGCTTTGCAAAGAACTGGGGACGATGCCCAAAAAGGAGAAACAACCTCATTAGTGTTTGCTATGGTACAATGTGGTTGTTATGGAAATCACGATGTGATTGGGTGTTCAAAAACATTCACTCCAATCCTATGTTGGTATTGGACAAGGTGAAGACCTCAGTATACTCGTGGCTGATAAATAGGAGAAATAAATGTCATTATAGATGGATAGATTGGACTATATGTCCATTACAATGTTTGTAAAAGTATAAACAATGTTTTGTAATCCTTCTCCTGTTTCCTCTTCTTGTTCTGCCTAGTATCATGCTAGGCGGTCTTTGTTTTTCCAATTTTATTATAATAATATTTGCCGGTTAAAAAAATTGTGTAATTATTTTATTCCAAATAAAATTACTCGGAAGAATTTCTTTATAATATTGAGAATTTGTGAGGCATCGCTTTGTTTACCCCAATGGAATGATAGCAAAGTCTTTTGACTTCTTGCAGGTTGAAGGTCTCTCTCTCTCTCTCTCTCTCTCTCTCTCTCTCTCTCTCTCTCTCTCTCTCTCTCTCTCTCTCTGACACTTCACATGTTCATGCAGACAAACCGAGACCCACATCAAAACAATCATCCCTACTGCCCACATGGAAGTGTGAACAAAGACATTTGCTAATACGTTGGATTGTTGTTGTATTAACCCTTGTTTATTTATTACTCCGTACATCCTCCATGAAACCTCCTTTCAATACTATAACTAACCCACCACACTTTTACCATCTACATTCACATATCTCTGTCGAATCCTTAAGAAATCAACAACACTTATCTGGAAACTTTGTTCTTTTGTGCTGTAAAACTATTTGATTTTTCAACATTCATAAACAAGATTACGGAGCAGGAGTTTCTTAAGAAACCCCCAAAAGACGAAGCTCTTTGGGTACTGTGCTTTTGTTCGCATTAGCAAAACTTTGTTGTTCTTTGGTGGGCAATGGTGGAAAGTTATTGGATCTGAAGTCTGTTTAGCTGGGCTGTAAGGTTCTTTAGGCCACATTTTATGGAACCTTATCCTGATTTCTGATTTATGAGATTTGTTTCGAGATTGCGGGAATAAAGGGTAATAAATCAGTTGTAAATCTATCAGATAGAGAGCGAGAAAAATTAGAATTAGGGTTTGGATTTCTTTTGTTGCCTTCCAACTGTTTGTGGTTTTGTCTGAGAGAAACACAGAAAAAAGTTGACTTTTGGCTTTCAGTGATTGATGATCTTATCATCACCCTAATTGATCGGTGCTTGAAGTTTCTTCGTATGCTGCAAAGCTCATAAACATTGAGATTATTCGTTAGATCATCTTGCTGAGAAGCTCAAGTAAAGCATAAAAATGGCTGCAAAGCTTTTGCATTCACTAGCAGATGACAACCCAGATCTGCAAAAGCAAATAGGATGTATGACCGGTGTCTTTCACATCTTTGATCGCCACCATATTGTTCCCGGAAGACGCTTTCCCGGCCACAGCCCTAAGAGATTCCCTCCTGGTAATCCTCCTCTTTTATAAATTCTTCTTATTACGTTTATAATCGAACAACATGCTAGCGATAGTCATGTTAAAGATTAAAAGCTAAGAAATTTTATCGATCTCAATTGATTTTCTTCAAAAACAAATGAATCGATTTCTTCAAAATCTATAGCATCAATCATGAAACTTTGTATCTTCGTTATCGTTTTCATGTCGAGATCTCCAAAGTGTTTATCTATCATATCATGTCTCTCAAACACCATACTTTATGCAGGTTCCCCGCAGTTCGACAATGGAACCACTGAAAGCGAGTCAAGTAACTCATACCAGAGACAATACATTTCGGTATATTATCGTCTTTTCTTTATTTTTCCATTAAAATTTGTTAATAATTTCTACATCTTTGTATAAACTAAAGTCCAATAATGAATAATCACACTTGTTACTTCAGGAAAAACATTCAAACAAGATTGTACAAGACAAACACAGGGTATCAACAGAATCATCACGAGACTCTTTCTCATCAATGTCTAGATCATCTTCTTTCTCCTCTATAGACTGCAACATCAATCGTACTACAACAACACATCCAGAACCAGATCAGATCGTGTTCCCAGAAACCCCTTCAAGAGACACCCCAAGGCCCCAATCGTGTGGGTCCCGTCAGAGTGTTGACCTTCGGGACGTGGTCAAAGACTCCATGTACAGATCACAAACACCTGAACATAACCATCGAGAATTTCAAGAACCAAATTGGTATTACAATGAACCTCGAGAACTTTCAAGATCAAAATCTTATCAATTTAGAGATGGGTCGAGTTATCATCCAGTACCCAAAGATTGCCCCCGGTTTTCTTATGATGGAAGGGAAACAAATCGTTTATTGTTTCAATCAAAAACCATGAATTCAAATTCAAAGCAAGTGGAAGATCTTCCAAGACTTTCTTTAGATAGTAGAGAGAGTTCAACACGTAGTCTCAATACAGTTTCAAGAAACCCAACTCCTAGTGTTGTAGCCAAGTTGATGGGATTGGATACTTTGCCTGATTCCGGTTCCGGTTCCGGTTCCGGTTCTGGTTCCGGTTCCGGTTCCGGTTCCGGTTCCACCAAAGAATTGGGATTGGGCCCGATTAGAACAACCCCAGTTGAGTCTTTAAAAGGAAGTGATTATTTTGGGCCTATAAAAATGCAAAATTTTTCAAGAACCACATTGAAAGAACCAACATCTCCATCATGGAAGAATGCTGACATGAAACCGAGTTCAAGATTCCCGATGGAACCGGCTCCATGGAAGCAACGGGATGGTGGGGCCCGGAGTCCTCAGAGGCCGGGTTCTCGTGTGATGAAATCACCAACCAAGATTCAGAGCCCTTACTCTTCTGTTTATGGTGAAGTTGATAAAAGATTGAAAGATCTTCAGTTTACACAATCGGGAAAGGATCTGAGAGCTCTTAAGCAGATTCTAGAAGCAATGCAGTCAATGGAATCACGGAAAGAAGGGAATCAGTCAATGGAATCCCGGAAAGAAGGAACACAAGTTATGGTGAAACGACATTCTGTTTCCAATTCCAGTCAGAATGAAAGATTTTCAGATCGTGGAAGATCTCATCAAAACCCTTATGATTCCCCCATTGTGATCATGAAACCTGGAAAGCTTGTTGAAAGATCGGGTATGCATGTTGCAGAATTCCCCATTAGTATTCCTAAAACTACAAGAAGAGAGAATGGTGGTGGAAGACATACAATTACAAATACAAATACAAAGACTCCAACAAAACAACAAAATTCGGTGACAAATTCCGGGAAGATTTCCGGGGCTATCAGCCCGAGATTACAACAGAAACGGGCTGAGTTGGAGCGGCGATCTCGGCCGCCAACACCTCCGGTGGCGGATTCCGGTAAGTCAAAGAAACAGTTGACCAGACAGCTGTCGGATACGACTTCACCTGGTGGAAGAAGGAGGCCGAAATATTCAAACATTCAACAAAATGATGATCAGTACCATGGTCAAATGTCTCAAGAAGTGGTCAACACTCCTGAATTTTCTCAACAAATTGATAACATGCAGAGTCCTAGCTCAATACAAGAGGTGGGTTCTTGTTATCTTCTATTATTATTATTATTATTATTATTATTATTATTAAACTTGAAAAATATCTGATTTTTACATTTTTATTTTGGTATTTCTAGAAATCGAGTTTGATCCAGAGGGAGGATGAATCACATGATCCAGAATATCCAAGTCCGGTTTCTGTTCTTGATGATGCTGTTTATATGGATGATTCCCCTTCTCCTGTGAAACATATGCTCAAGACTTTGAAAGGTAATTACTAATTCCATTAAGCCATTATTTTTTGTTGTTGTCTTAATCCAGGTATGATTTCATGAACTAACTCTAGCTTCAAATTCTATCACAGATGATGCTACTACTGAAGCACCTAATGAGAAGTTCATCAAGAATAAATGGGAAAAACCGGACAATAATACCCTTCCAGACATAACATGTTCTTCGGGTATTAGTATAACATCCGAAATAAACCGAAAAAAGCTACAAAACATCGAACACTTGGTTCAAAAACTCACAAGGCTGAATTCAAGTCATGATGAAGCACACACAGATTACATTGCATCTTTATGTGAAAACACAAAGCCTGATGACAGATACATCTCAGAGATCTTGTTAGCTTCTGGGCTTCTTTTAAGAGACCTCAAAACTTTCCAGTTTCACTCTTCTGGACACCCTATTAACCCTGAGTTATTTCTAGTATTGGAACAAACCAAATTCAGCAATCTACCAAAAGACAATTGTACCCCTGAAAAGCTTCTCAAAAAGGAAAAACTCCATAGGAAGCTTATCTTTGACACTGTGAATGAGGTTCTTACAGGGAAATTCGGGTTGTTGGTGCCTTGTGCTTCTTTTAAGATTGTGAAGAAGACATTGAATGCTCAGAAACTTTTGAGGGATTTGTGTTTGGAGATAGAAGAGTTGCAGGTGAGAAAGAAGAGAGAAGATGTGAGTTTGGAGGAGGAAGATGATGATGGTTTTAAGAGTATTATGTGGGAGGAGGTGTTGAATAAGGCAGAAAGTTGGACGGATTATGATGGTGAATTGCCTGTTATTGCTTTGGAAGTTGAAAGATTGATTTTTAAGGATTTGGTTAATGAAGTTGTTTTGGGGGAGGCTGCTGATGGTAGAAGAATAAAGCCTGGAAGACGTTGCAGACAGTTGTTTTCAAAGTAGTGGTTTTTTTTTTAATTTTTTTTTTATTTAAAAATATTGTATACCCTGTTGTTGAAATTTCGGTTTCTTTTTGGGTTTTGTTTTTAAGATACTTTCTTGATTATATATAATTCTACTTGGTTTTTATATTTTTTGTATGTAAAAGTGTAAGAATCTATGCTCTGCGTACGTGAAAAGGGGTAGGAGTGTATGACACCCTTGTATCAATTTGAAGGCAAATAACATTTTATCTACATGATTTCGTAGGTTGATGGGTTTTTTTTTTTAATACTGTGTCACAACAAGTAAACGATTGGTTAATTCATGTGCGTAATGAGGTTATCTGTAGATGTGATTGACTATTTGACTGTATATTACTTATGGGCTTGTGACATTTTACTTGTGGGCTTGTGCTATTCTGGTTGTATACTTGTAAGTAGCTATTTTCTTGACGGATATTTCTTGTCGGATTCAATAGGCACATCTTGAATCACCAAGCAAAGCCCAACCCAATAGGTAAGGATCCACCAAAGTTCATAACTATACAAGATTTGGATGTATATAACATTTTATGTCTTCTTTCAATTAATACTTTATAAAAGAATAAAGCCTTTTTTATTCTAATGACTAATATGTTAAAAATTTTATAAAATTTTAATCATAATTTATTGTTACAAATTATCAATATGGTTATTACTCATAAATGAATTGATACGAGTTACTATTTATCCATAACATGTAAAAAAGATAAAATAAAAATATTATTTAAAAACATTTAAAACCCAATGATGGCAATATCGTTTAAATATATCCGATAATATACTTTATTACATTTATAATACATATCAGTTATTTACATACATGGCCTCCATAAAAACCAAATACTATGTAAATTCTAAATTTAACAACAATTGAATTGGGATCAAAGAATTAAGGGATTGGATTCACCGAAGAGAAGATCCTTGAGGCAAGGAGATAGCAAATGGGAGTCCGTCTTTCTTCTCGGCCTAACGACTGAACTATTATTGGGAGGCTGTCTTCTTTAAGCGAGCGAATGACTAATAACTAAGAATGGTGCTTTCCTTTACTAATCTAATAGAATACCCCCTTCTCGATAAGTAAGGTAGGCTGGCTGTACTTGGGTCTCCTTCTCTTGTTGAAGGCTTTCCTACTTCTAATAGAATCTTCTAAGGTCAATACTATGTAAATTCTAAATTTGAAACCTAACATGATATATATATATATATATATATATATATATATATATATATATATATATATATATATCATTACTATATATAAAAGCCCTTTTATTCTCCTTCCGCCAAAATCCAGTTTACGCATTTTAATGAACGCCACGTCAAGTACCTCTGAACGACGCCTTGACATCAACGTCGATTCATCAGATCATCATCACCGCTTATTCTTATCATCCGTGTTCACACCAATGCTTCGCTCATAGACTCCTGTTTCCGACCATCGTTTCCCTCTTTTCCCTCTCACTCTTGTATTGGGTCACGGGATGAGGCGACGGACGGTGGAATGGTCCCAACTAAAAATTCCATGAACGGATTGAGCAAGGCAACGTCTTCAATGGATAAGAGGTTGGGACTTGAAAGCCGACCATTTTTCTACACTCTGCTAAGCGCCTACACATGTTTGTATGCACGTTTATCCACTATCTCCCTTTTCCCCGTCGATGCCCTAAATCAATTTATGATTTTTATTTCATTTTTTTTTTTCAGTTCTTAAACATTGTAATGTTTAAATCGGAACGTTCTCTTATTCTCTTTTTTCTTGCTTTGGTTGAATCGCATCAGTTGTTTCTTCATGGTCAAAAGTTTCAATTTATGAATCTCTCTCTTGCTCTCCCTCCCTCTCCTTTGAGTTGTTTTAAACCATAAACCCTAGAAATCAATTCCTCCGTTCAGCCAACCAAAGTTCTTCATCTTTGTTCCTCTTGATTACTAACCTAAATCTTCTGCTGTGTTTTACTTCAATTAGATACTTAAATGAGTAATTATAACTGCCATGAAGGGCACTCTAGAGGTGGAAACAAAGACGGAGGGGCAAGGAGGAGGAATCTGTTGTTTTCACTTTGGATGAAAGTTTGATGAAGAACATGACCAAATTTTGGCTTTTGTGTATGAAGGGCCATGGGTTGATGAAGGTTTAACAGTGAAGTTCCCATGTTTTTTTTTTTGTTTTCGATTTCTTGCTTTTACCAGTGAAGTGTCATTATTTTTGTTCATAATTGTGATCCTTTTACTTTGTTTGTGATTTTGTTTGCTTAGAAAAATTTGTCAAACTTCTATAATATTGATGAGTTTTTTAATACATAAGAAAAATGAGTTTTTAGTTTCAGAAAATTTGATGGTCTTATGTTTTTAATTTGATAGCGATCGATTTGGGAGCGTCACGGGGGAGGCAGCTTCGCTCAGCAGAAGAGCCTGACTTTCTATTAGTTAAGCGCTAGCGCCCAACCGGCAATTCGCTCACTTCGGGAAGAGCGAACGGAAAGAGGAGGCCCAGTCAACCAATAGGGGGAAAAAATTCCATTCACTTGTTTAACTTCCAAGAGGGATTGTGAGGGTTGCCAAGGCCAACATTTGTGGAACCTAAGGTGTGTATAAATTTGGTAATATTTGTCGCATGTTGTGTGTTTGACATATGTATAAGTCATTCATTCACCATTGGTATGCTAATGGATATATTAACTATGTGTAATTCAAAAATAAGAATGATGAATATCAAAATTGATTTTCTTTGACTAATGTTTACAGGTATAAAGCAATTGGTTCAATCTATTTAGCAACTTTGACAACCCGCATAACATGAATGAATTTGTCCCTATATAGATGGTTTGACTTTGACTGGTAAACCTCAACAATAGAAAACCACGGTTTATATATTTTAATTTTATGAACTTTTTAGATTTTTTATTCTTATGAAATCTTAGCTATTAAGAATATAAACAATTCCCTGATTCCCCTTCGTCATCAAGTGTTGTTGAATCCTATCTTTAACGGTTGTCCCCTGAGACACATTATAATGAATATGTTATTAGTAGAGAAAAAGGTGAAATATTTTTATATAAATTTCGAGCTCTCTCCTCATTTTATGGCAGCCATCTTCAAACATTTCAAGAAAACCAGCAACCAAATCATGAGCATTCTGAACCCCCAGATTATGATTCATACCTGCAGCTTTTGCCACTAATGGATCTGTATGAAAAAGTTTTTATGTAAACTCAATGGGTAAAATCATGCACAATGGAGCTGGAAAGCTATTAACTATGGAGTTTATCTGGAAAATCATTTTTGATAGAGCAAACTTGATATAATTATGAATTTTATTTTTTAAAAAAGTTCTAGATAATTTCTATTTTGAATATATTTGAAGAGTATATTAGCATGGAAATGAAGTTCCAAATTGTTTCACATATTTTGATTAGGTTTTCTTTTCCTTATGTGCATCACTTCGATTTGTGTGTACAAATTGGGTTGATAAATGCACTTATGCAGATGGTATTTGACTTTACATATATAATGCTCATGATGCACTCCGTCATCCACTAATTAAGGTCTACTAACTCTACTGATCCAACCCAATTTATTCAATTGTCTTGTTTGTTATCATCAATTGATATTATGGTTTGTGTATGTTTTCAGGTCGCAAAGATGGCAAAGTTTATGAAGGTGGTGACGGTTCTAATTCTTATATGTCCTAATAAAAAAATGAAAGTATAGTTTTATAATTGGGAAGAATTCACAACGTACATTGTCTTAATAACAAAACCGATGAAATACAGTTCTCTAATTACAAAGAATATAAGGTTAGAGTGTTGTGATACACAAATAAATTGAAGTACATTGCTATTTTGGCATTTAACCTCATATTTTTTTGGGCATCAGGGGATTAAAACACTGATGGATTATATTTGAGGTGTGGGGACAAAAATACAATCCAACTTTTGTGCAAAAGCTCGGCGAAACATATTTATGTTTCAAGTTTTTTTGTTTTCTGTCAATTGATTCATGTTATTTATACATTTCAAAATGTATATTTTTGTGAACTGACATGTACAGAATTTCTTTTAAAGGTATAAACATAAAAATGGAGATGAACAGATTGAAACTTTAAGGGTATGAAAGCTAGCAGACAATTTTTAAATGTGGACAAAATTAATAGATATTTTTTCTCCAACAATACATTTGTTTTTGTCAATATTTGTAAATGATTGGAAGACTTTCTTTTTATGTAAGACATCATGAATTATATACAAAATCCTTAAAAAAAACAATATGTTAATTTGTTGCATGTTTGATCCAATTTTGAAAACAGACACTGCATACTTTGTATAACAAAATAAAATCTCGAACAAATTGACTTCATTGTATATTGTCATCCATCACTTTTTTTGCCTATTCTGCTAAACAGTCAGTTATGTAGCTATTCTCTGCTTTTTGTACAATACTTTAATGCAACCGTCTTGCCATATTTTTACAATTTACTTAGGAAACGCACGTGGGTCGTGCTAAGCACAATCTATTTTAAAAACCGTAGCATTGCTACATTTCTGGGAAATTAAAAAAAACAATTATAACTTTGTCATTCTTATTTTTCATGCATGACTATATTTTAGACTCTAATGGAACTATGCTACTTGAATTGTTTATAAGCTTCCGAACTTCACCAAGCATTTGCTTCAAGTTCCTTTTTGTTGTGGTGATTGAAAAATTAGTGGGATATATCAAAATCATGTGCATCAAAAAGTTTAACCCCATGTTTTTCTACTATTTTTTCTATTGTTGAAGATGTATATCCTTACGTTTATCTAAATGTGATATCCATATTATCATATAATATGAATGAATAACGTCCACGCATAAAAAAGATAAATACCATCTTTTGCCATCATTAGAAGATACAACTATCAAATACCAAAATGAAATCATGTAATAGTAGTAGAAATAGAGCATAAGGTTATTTTTTTTGTTAATTTAAGTATGGTCTAGCCATAAAAATTTTATGATTGCATCTTGGGTATGTGGGATAAAAGTGTTTGAATGAATGTCATTTCATACGGGCAAAAGTTCAAGTTTTACTTCTACTTATATAGAAACTCAGTAAATATAGTGATTTTTTTTTTTGTAATTTACCATAAATAAAAATAAAAATACCAACTTTTTGTAATTTCCTTTAAATATAAATAAGAAAGTCAAATTATCATAGGAAAGAGTATTCTTTCATGTCAAAACCATCTAAAAGGGGGTGAAACACACAACTATATACACATTGTGTGTGTTGTATATGTGGCTATGTGTGCTGTTGTGTGTGTGAATGAGTGGGATGTATGTGTTACTGTTAAAATTTTCAAAGACAAAATTTCTGTCTAAAATAGCAATGTACTTACTCATATGGATATTTTTATTGCAAAACTATCAAAGTGGGGGTGAAACAAACACACAACCACATAATCCATGCACATTGTGCATGTTGATGTGTATGTGTATGGGGAAATGTGTGATATTGTTTAAAGATGAAGGGTAAACTACGCCATTAGGCAATGGAATTTACAATTTTTATCAAAATTAACAATGTGCTTTTAGAAAGGACCCTTAATAGCAGCACACTTAAATTTCTATAACCATAATAACAACACACTTATACTTTCATCGAGATTTCAGCAGTTTAAAGCTAATACCTGATATACATGCTTATTTATGAAAATATCAATTATTTAGGGAATATGGGAAGTCAATTTCTTGACCAAGAAATAAGGGCAAATTTGGAATTACATGAGATAGCAATAATTTTTACGCCTTTTACCAATATTAGCAATGTACTTTAGTTTTTACCCATAATAACAATGTTATTTCACTTCCTTACCCATAAGAAGCAATGCATTTTCATTTCCTTGTCAATAGTAGCCACATACTCAGTTGTTTACTATTGAAAACAACAAACTTTGAATTCCATACACATAACAACAATGTACTTATGTTTTTTTTGAGAATAAGATAATGGAAGGAAATACCCAAATTACATTCGTGGGTTTCCATGGGTCGTGCTTAGCACGGCCCTCACACTTTCTAGTATATATATATATATATATATATATATATATATATATATATATATATATATATATATATATATATATATGAACTCAATAATATCATACCAACCTAAATGATAGGGATGAGCAGCGAAAGCGGGTACCTGTTTTCGGAACCGGAGTCGCCTCTGAACTCAATAATATCATTGAAAAGTATTGTTTAACACTTATATAATACAAGAAAAAACAATATTGCTCGTAGAACTTGAGTTAATGATAAATCTAGACTAACAGATAACATTGGCAGCTGTGTCATTGGCATCTATGGACTTAATGCATGTTGGATAAACCCTCGCAGCAATAGACGTCGTGCCCATTCCTTAGGACTATCCTTAGAAATGAATGAATGAAGAATAGATGATTCTTAGGGTAGATTCTTAAGAATAAAGAAGATAATGATGATGGAAAGTAGGGCTAATTGTTTGATGATTAAATATAATAATTATATTATTATGGCCCTTATATACTCACCAGGTTTCCCAACCTGATCCACTAAGTTTATTTGTATCACAGGGGTAAAAACGAAGAAAATTACACTGAGAGATTAAAGGATATGTAAATCGTTAGTGTAAAGGAATATAAGGTCTGTTTATGCTTATGTTTCTGTATTGACAATGATATCCCAAAGTTTTAATATAAAAGAAAATACATTTCCTCGGAAATGTTTTGATAATATCTTTATCATGTTTTCTGGGAACAAATTCCCCAATATTATTCTTTAAAATGGATACTCTGATTTTTAAATAAGCATAAATAATTTTTTTTATAATGACCGTGAATTTGGGGATGTCACATTTGGTATCAAAACATTAGTTTAATGAACTAGGAATTTTAGGAAATTTCTAGACTTAAACTTAGAATGATAAGCGATGATCGTGAGGAGTGTGTCTAATATATTTTAGGATGTATGCTTGAATAGACACGAGCACTAGCTTATTTAGGTAAGATGCCTAAATTGCTTTTATGTACTAAATGATTTATGTCATACGATGCCTTATATGCTTTATGATGCTATAAGATCTATGGTCTGTTACCGACCGAATATGGAAATTTTATGGGTTCAGATTTCTAAACGTTTAATTACGGTATTAGAACTGACATGTAACTTTTCAGAGTGATAAGGAGATTTATGCGTCTATCATAAATAAAGATTCCCTATCTTAATTCTCGTCGTTGTACACTGAACATCTGTTAGAGTGTATAGATCGAAAAGGTGAGAACTCGTAACAAATTAGGAAATGCTAATGGGAACCAACAGCTTGAACCACGAGTGATTGAGCGTGCACCAGAGGTAGCAGCTGCACCCGAGCCACTCACGATGGCAGGAGTACAAGCAATGATGCATATGATGTTGGATCGTCAGATGGAAGAGACAAGCCGTCTACTTCAACAGAATAAGGATGAACCTCTATGCCTATTGTGCAGCCCGAGCTTAATGAAGAGCTGTCAGATGAGGGAAATTATAGTCGTAAAGTGAGTCACATTGAACCCTAATTAGAAGAAATAACCAGGATCAAGGAATTGAGAGGAATGGATGCAAGTATAAAGACTTTACGACTTGAAACCCATCAACTTTTACTGGGAAAGTGGATCCAATCGGAGTTATGGATTGGATCTCTAAGATGGAGCTAACTTTCATAACAATTGGTTGCAAGGGTAAGCTTGTAATATCCCAAAATTTATAACCAAAATTTTTATTTTTAATTAAGTAATTCATAAAAACGATAGTATGAAACATCAATAGTGTCAACTGATTTCATAATCAAAAACTAGTATTTCAAATAACCCAAAACATGTCATAGAAAAGTAATATCAGAGTACAACTCCCAAAGATCTCATAATGCGAAAATCATGGTGTGATGCGCTGCGATCATGCCGACTCCTTTCCTTTTGAAGAAGAAGTACCTGAAACCAAAACTGAAAACCGTAAGCACGAAGCTTAGTGAGTTCCCGCACCATAGTACATACCATACAATAAACATATTTTCAGGCATATCTGGGTGCCCAAACTACCCTGCTGAGCATACCTGGGTGCCTAACCTACCCATGTCAGACTTACCAGGGTGTCCGAACTATCCTTGTCAGGCATACATGGGTGCCCGACCTACCCTTCGGTTTATTTCAACCGGTTACAATGTCTATTTCACGCTTACCACTACCACATAATATAATATCATAAACATACTGTTAGGTATATCTGGGTGCCTGACTTACCTTCCGGTTTATTTCAACCGGTTACGGGGCCTAGTTCACCCTTCCTACCACTACCACATAATAACATAGCATACAAGCACATAAATCTCTACAGATAGTGGCATACCAGACATTTATCACAAAGACAATCATCTCTAATATAAACAACTATTAGTGGACCGGCATTGGTTCCTTCAACCCACTCATATAGGGAAGGTAACTCACATCACACTGCTGAAGATCATTGCAAGAAATCCTTAGCTGCTGCCCAGACAACTCCTCGAGCTATCAATATCAGATGTCACCCAATTAGCAATTGGGTCCCAAACCATGATCCGTAATCCATACTTGGGGTAAAATGACCATTTTACCCCTGGCCCAACGTGAATCATAACTAAGGCCCAAGCCCAAAACTCCAAAATCCATAAAAGCCCACTAATGGCCCAATTTTCCAAATTGGACCCAAACCATTGCATGAGCCTTTCCCTAAAGGCCAACAACCCTTGTCAAATAATAATTCTCTGATGGCCCAAAGGTCTAAGCCTATTAAGCCCACTAAAGCTGAAAACCATTAGGCCTACCAAGGCCCAATACAAACCTAAGTCTAGGCCTAGAGGCCTTACTCTATAGTGGGTCATAAGGCCTAATAAACTTGGGCCCAACCTCCTAAGGCCTAAAAACACCTTTGACCACTCTGCATGCATACACGCGACGTACATGACACGTACGCCCATCGTACGCTGGCCTTGACCAACTTTGCGGAGGTTGGTGCAGTACGCGTAGCGTACTAGGGGTACGCCCGGCGTATTGACCAGCCTCCTAAGAAACTCCTTTGTGACTTAATCCATTAATTCCTAATGTCCAAAACATAGATCCAGGCCCTTTAAGATGTCTTAAACTATAAAGTTACAAACTATATGTCTTTGCATGCATAGATGGGGGTTACGACATGATTTAAGTCATTAAACACACTTTGTGACCATCTAACACTTGCATGGTTGTGGCTTAACAATCAAGGCCCAATTTTTATGATTCTAAATGCTTCCAAGAGCTCAAAAGGACAACTCTTATGGACTGGAACTACCAGAACACAAGAAGTCTCAAATATAGGGCCAAAATGCCACAAATAAAACCCCAAAACTATATCTAAACATGCAATGCTCAAGGCTAAAGCTTGATACCTCCAGTGAGTCAGAAAAGATGCCAAACTTCTGGATCTACAAGCTCTTTTCATGTTCTTGCTCCTTCTTCTAACTCCTTCTTCTTCTTCTAAACCACCAAAACCACCCAAGATGTGCACCAAAATAGCTCACAAGGCATACAAGAGGCTTAGGGTTCGATTTCTACTCTTTAGGGACAGTGGAGGCTGAAAGGATGAAGGTTGGGGCGGACATAAGGTCTTTATATATGGTGCAAACCTTAACAATTAGGGTTTTGGGGATCTTAAGCGTATGCTGGGCGTACGTCTCCCCAAACCCACGTCCATTTTTCTATCTCTACGTTGGGCGTACCCCAACTTACACTGGGCATACCCAACTAAACACGCACATGCATCCTTGCATGCGTGGGACTGATTTGCAAGCTTTTCCATCCAAGGGCCAATTCTATCAATAACTTCAAAATTCCATAACTCACTCATCCTAGGTCCGTTTCCAATGAATCTTATATCCACGAAAAGGTGGCAAGAAGCCCTACACTCCCAGCAATACCCCCAACCCTTAAAACATTCCGAACAAAACCCAAAACTATAAAAGACTGAGATATCAATTTATAGTCATATCCTTGGCTTCCGAAGACACAATCGAATACATGGATCACTTAAACCTTGGCAACTACATCCAAAATGGGCTAAATCCTTCCTTTCCAAAAGCTCTAAACCCCATGACAACTGATGATTGGGCCGCAACCCCAAGCAACAAGGCAAATCTAAAACTGAGTGTTACAACTCTCCTTCATTTAAATTAGATTTCGTCCTCGAAATCGCTCCTTACTAACACTCATATCAAAACAACAATCTAAGAAATGCAACTGGAGATTCAGCGCATAAGAGAATCTTCCTAAGATAACCAAAACCCACTCCAAAATTCTATCCCGAAGAGGCAACCCTTAAACTCCTGCAAGACCACTTCTGCACATTCAAAGTCTAAAATCTATAATGGTCTGCCTCCCCATCAGACTGCCCATGCTGAAATATTATCATGCCAAAACCTCCCCGAACAGTTGACCAACCATACATTTCCACCCTGATTATCTCGATGCTACCAACAGAACCAAGTCATTGACCAGAAACAGTTGTTATACACTTATACTTAATAGAAGGCATCAGATAATCCTTCAAGTAGAAGATTAATCTCTGCAACAGTTAGACTCAAATGAGAATTGTGTAACAAGTTCAAATCAATTACCCTGAGATTATTTAATCCAGTTGCAAGTGAATTAGTGTCTTCCCGTCCACAAGCTACTCTATGTAAAATCACAAACCATTGCTGCTATCTGGTAGACCAGATTCCTACCCGGTTACTGAGCCAAAGAGCAACCTCACAGTCGCTTCACGCGACTTCTGAAGAGAACTTCAGCTATCGAAATCTTCCCTAACCATGTTGCCACTCATGGCTCCATTATTCCTTCAATCCATCCAATCATGATAGGCTGACAATTTGTTGCCACTGAATCCAAAGCAAAAAGGTGAATGCTACCAGAATAGTTTTAGTCGTACATCATGTCCGGTCTCTTTCGACCTACCGTTTTATGATTGTAATTATGTTGTGACCTACTCACAACCTTGTGAACTGGCCCACCCTGGCCTAAGTCATCTGAACGAATCTGTGAATACCATAGCTACCCTGCAATCTTTCTACACTTTCTACACTATCTGGACGCTTGTGAATGCTACGGCTCCCCCGGAGTCTTACAACACTTTCCACACTATCTGACCGCTTGTGGATGCTACGGCTACCCCCGCAGTCTTACAACACTTTCCATACTATCTGACTGCTTGTGAATGCTACGGCTACCCCCACAGTCTTACAACACTTTTCACACTAACTGATCGCTTCTGAATGCTACGGCTACCCTCGCAGTCTTACAACACTTTTCATACTATTTGACCGCTTATGAATGCTACGGCTACCCCGCTGTCTTACAACACTTCCCACACTATCTAATTACTAGTGAATGCTACAACTCCCCCGTAGTCGTACAATACTTTCTCTCTAACTGACCATTAGTGAATGCTACGGCTCCTCACAGTCTTACAACACGTTCGTCCTAACGGACCAGTAGTGAATGCTACGTCTCCCCCGCTGTATTACAACACTTTTGAAGGGTTTTGGTGTACTACAACATCCTTGATGGGTTTTAACCATAAGAACATCCTATGTGCTCATGCAAACCCTAATGCTTGGATCCAGGTTTCTCTATTGTACATGCAACTCATCCAAGACTTTAAACCCTAGATCTAGCATGTGATAATCAATATTAACATAAGAATGGGGTTTAGATCTTACCTTGATTGTTATGTAGCAATAACAATCTCAAATCATCATTGTAATGGCTTTAGAAAGCTTAGAGTCACAAGTGCCACTCCTCTAATGGCTCACAAACACCAAGAGCAAGAGGATGAAGAATGAGAAGAGAGGAGGCACCCAAAAACGTGTAGAAACCCTAAGGAAACTCTTAGCCACGTTTTTGGTGCCCTAGGGATCCTTAAATAGTGAGGCTATTAGGGTTATCTAACAAGGAAACCCTAATTTGACTGCTTAGTCCCTAAGCAGCCTATGGACTCCCTCCATAGAGGCCTTGGACGATTTCTAATGGGTTTCCCCATAGAATTTTTCCACTCCATCCTCTATGGAGTCCATTAGCCCAATATTCAACTATCACACAATTGACAGTTCTAGTCCCTTAAGTTTAATTAATATCTTTTAGCCATAAACTTAATTCTTAATTAATTATTGACTAATATTAATTAAACAATATGATTTCTCCTTTAATATATTATTCTCATAATATATTAATAAATCATAATTAATCCTCTCTCTCCATAATTCATCCTATCAAGTTGCTTTGGTGAAGGCAACCCAAAAGGACCATGCACCATCGGGTCAAGTGCATACCAAAATAGTTATGGACTTAGACACTAATCCAACAGTCTCCCACTTGGATAAGTCTAATAACTATTCTGCGTATGACTTCAGATCTTGATCCGCAATCGTAGCTTTCAAAAGCCGCTGTCAACTCTGATCAAAGCGCGTCCTTTAGATAAGGGATCATATATTCCTCCATTCTAGACATCGTATAGACTGAGACATGGATTTAAATCATTCTCTCTGTCTATGTGTTGTTTCCCGATTTCTGATTTATGACGACTGACAATAGAATACAATTGAACACATCAAATTAGTCTCGGCTTGGCCAAGTGCTTAGGTGTCATCACTAAATCATCGAGGGGCCCACATATATCGCTTTCATCCCACTTTGGATAAAAGGAACGGATAAACTTTGATTCAATGCTTTCTTGCACTCACTCACCGAATCACACACAACAATATGTTTTATAACACCAAGTTACTGGTGCGTTTACATATTATCAATGTGTAACTGACTCGCAAGATACAACTCACACATCTCGGTTTCAAGAATATAAGATGTTATCGTCTCACCAATCACTCGTGATAAAATCCATGAAGTGATCCAAGTGAGCGTGGGTTTAACCCAATGCTCAAATCATATTCATAAGCACTCATGAACGTTGCATCAAACATTTGCTTATGTCTAATACACTTTAGATAATCCAAACACCAATTCACGATAGTCTTCATTCATACCTACTTCCAACATATGAACGACTGTGGACCGTTCGAACAATTTGATTATTTCAGGAAGTCAAAACATGCAAAGTGAAAAACAAGAATAATACTAATCCCATATGGCCCCAAACTCTAGGTATAGATAAAACATTTTATTTAATCACCATATTGATTACTCATTATTTGTTATTTCGGGTAATCAACTTCTTACTTGAATTATAACAACTATTGTCCCATGCTCTTAGCATGCACACTATCTTTATCTATGGTCCTTACTTTGTGAAATAGTATAATTGAATAAAATTTTCAATCACACTCATTTCACAATTCCTAATCCATTAGTGTAAAAAATACAAAATTCTTGCCACTACTAGAATATGTTAGATTCTAACATTTTATGCAACAGTCATTTCGTAATGTCATGGCATAAAAGTCACCATGACTCGGCCAACGAAATTACAAAATGCTCTATTGGAGATTTTTACAAGACAATTCCATAGTCATGAAGTCTCATATTCAAAGTACATTCCTTTGAACATCCTTCTTGCATAAAAGTTTCTAATCTAGACATTCATTCTCGATATCCAACTCCCAATATGGAAACATTTCTATATTTTTCATATGACAACTCAGTCTAAATAGAATATTATCTATTCATAATAATGTCAATATGGTCCATCCATGACTATACTTTCAACTGTTCACAAACGACCAATCTTTGGCAAACCTTAGATTTTCCTTGGCAATTGTTTAATTATTTTAGTCAAAACCGGTTCTATTTCCTTTTTCCCTCTAAATGCCCCAGACATTTGGAAAATTTTAGAACGGTCAAATATTATAGCATATGCAATCGATCCTATACCTGAAGCGTATGAGATGCAATTCATAATAAAAACATGATACCTTACCAGTTTCTTACTATAATTATCGTCATAATATTTCTATTTGCCGTGTTCTAAAAAATTCGAACTATGAAGAGGGATGCCGTAATCATAATCGTATTTTGAGAATGCAAATAATAAATATACACTTGACTAAATACAATTAAATTTCTCGATCTAATCTTTTAGATTGAAAACAAAGTATAACATTCTCTCCCTTAATTATAGCAAAAACATCTCTTCAACCCCTGCAACCTTGCAAAGTGAAACTTTTGTTTTTCTATAATTAATATTACCAACTTGCAATACTTAAATAATAATCATGCTCCCACTAACATGATGATTATATTCAATCCAGCATAACCCTTATGCTCCCACTAGCTTTGACACGTATTTAGGAACCAAATAAACTTCTAGGAATCAATACTTATTGACTTCCAAAGTTCATTGTTTCTAATACGATATGCTTCGATAAGCCTTTATCTAAGCTTCTCAAAATCACACACCTTTCCTTAGACAGCTCATATGTGTCTCTAAACTAATTCAAAACTTATCTAACTAAGTCCTAAATGTTCAGACTAATTGCCAATTCTCACAATTCGAACTATGAAAAGGGATGCCGTAATCATAACTGAATTTGAGAATGCAATTTACATAGTTGCTATCTCCTTAAAATCTCTCTTAGTGAAAGCGTTTCCTCACAATCATTTTCATGAAGGAGAGAAACCTTATGACACTTAGATTTTGTGGTGTATGTGTTGCTATCCATGTGAATTTTCCATAACCATAATCGAAAGATAATGTTTGTGACAAATCCAAACTCTTATGGACATAACTTGTTCATTCTTAATTTCTTTCCATCAACGGTCCCACCATTGCTTCCAACTTATTTAGCAGCTCACCTACGCCAGTCAATGTACTTTCATTGAATAAGGTGTTTTCCCTTATGCAACCTATTGAGAACTCATAGAACTCATATGCATAGTTTACTAAATCGAAATGGCACATAAATAAGATCATGTCAACACGATGGGTTACAAACCTCAAGTCGTGTGCTAGTGGTTAATAAGTTTACTCTTGATTAGTTCTTGAATCTTTTCAAGATCGTTTAGACTCCCACTGACCTCTTGACATATAAGATTCTCTTATGAAGAAACATTTATTCACAAAACAAATATCCAAGAGTTAGTGTGTGTCTATATCAAGACAAAACATTACACACATTTGGTCTTAGTTGGTCTTTGGCTTCTTCAAGACATCACAACATACCAAATTCAAATGTGTAAGAGTAGGAAAACAATTTTCTACTTTACATTTGATGAGTGTGTGTCACTCAATTCACAATCTTGGAGTATGATCCTAAGACTTGATTTTGGAACGAAGTATGACTCATCCTTTTTTGATTTAACCATTTCAACAATTTCTGATTCCTCTTCTTAGCCATACTAGTGCACTAAGATGTCCTTAGAGGATCAATTGTGATATGGTTCTTAATCATTAAGACGATCATAAAATATGATACAAAAGTACTCTCCCTTCTTCTTAGATTGGAGAAACTTTTATCTTTTTGCCTTCATTGATTCTTCTTATTCGTTCTGCTATTCATTGAAACTTTTCAATGATTCATAATTACACTTAGTCTTGTAAGTATAACCACATTCACTAGACTTTTAGTAAATTATGACGAATAGTCTTATTGTTATTTGTGGTGGACTTGACTAGTGAGCAACATTGTGTTCTATTTCTTTAGTCCTTCAATTGACTCACATACTTGTGTGATCAAGGAATTAGTCTTAATTTCCTAAGTACCAAGATTTCCATACATCACATGATTCAAATCATATGATTCCAAGTTTCTGTCCAATTGAAACTTGGGTGATGGGAATCTTTCCTTACTTAGAAAATTTTGACACTACTATAAATAACATAACTAAGAATCACATCCATTTATAGAAATACACAAACATCAATTTTTTCACAACGATTTCATTGCAAGGATATACATAAATAAGACAAATCAAAATCTATTTTATTCATTAAAGCAGCGGAAAACATGTCCTTACAATGCAAGATCAACTGAAAAACTATGTAATCAAATATTCCTAACAACTCTATCATAACTTTCTAAGCTCAAAATCTGATCTTCGAATCCATGCGATCGTGATCCATTTCTTCGTGATCAAACTCATATTACTCTTCCATCAAGCTTCCTCTCTTTTCACTGATCCTGTAAAACATTCAAATGCAATCTTATCACATTATGTATTAAGAATCAATGAATATGAACTTAATGGAGTTAGATAGTGGATTTTACCTGAAGTAGAGCCAAATGTCTTGACTCTCCCATCTCTTAGATCTCTCAGGTAGACTGGGCAACTTCGTCTCCAATGCCCCTTCTCTTGGCAATAAAAGCAAATTGACTGTTTTGGAACAGCACACGGAACTACTTCGGACTTTTCCTTTCTCTTATGATCAAACTTTTTGATCATGGCATGCCTTTCGTTGCCATTACCTATATCCATAGAGGTCTGGAAGGCAGATCCACCAATCAACTTTGCTTTTCCAGTGCACCAAATCATTGCTGATTCAGCAACAATAAGCATATAGGTGAGATCGATAACGGTCACGTCATGGTTCATCATATAGTACTCTCTTACGAACTCACTATATGAGTCAGGAAGCGACTGAAGAACCCAGTCAACAGCTAGCTCCTCACATACAACGGATCCCAACATTCTTAACTTATCAATGTGTGAGTTCATCTCTAAGACGTGTGCACACACTGACTTTCCTTCGTCATGTTTACTTGCCAAAAGGGCTTGAGTGAGTTTGAACTTTTCAAGCCTTTGAACCTGTGGGTTAGGGAGAACAATCGGAGGAGGTGGAGGAAGTGAAGCATGATCTTGTGTTCCTCGATCAAATCATGGAATATCATCTTCATGTGGAAAGCTTGTTCCACGGGATTTGGGAAGACGATAGTTGTTATACGTTGACATCTACAAAACGAGAGAAAATTCAAGTTAGTTGATTGATTGAGTCCTTAATAAATCACCCAAATGAGATATTAAGGCTAGGACCCAACACAATATTCCACAACTTGGGAGAGGGATTCCGTAACCCAAATTGCAGAATATTTGAAGGTAAGTGAATGACGATTCACTAATTTTCCACCATGAAAAACGAAAAAGAGATTAGGTTTTAAATGTATTGAAAAACTCCTAGATCCTTTGAGATTCATTGAACTTTTCAATGGCATGTTTAAATCTCGATATGCCCCTCGATTTGTGACTGGGATGCCGAGGATCACAAAACAGGGTGTGGATAACCATGCAAACTTACATGGTGCCCCCAGTGTTACAATCACCTATTCGATGTGCCGGTTAACCACACACACTCCACCAAACTATGACAAACATTGATTCACCCTTTTCTACCTTTGCTTATAACCATTTAGTGTGCCGGTTAACCACACACGCTCCACTAACATCTTCGCAAGGGTACAAAGTGTAATTTCATGGAATTGCATCAAATTCACTTTTGCCTAAAATAACTAAGATTGGGAATATTGTATAAAACATTTAGTTACTTTATAATTCATTATACTTTTAATGGAAAGGGTTTGCCCTATCCTACCCGTTCGGCTAACGACCCTCCACCAATCAAGGAAGCGGTGGGTGAGAGTGGACACCCATTGAACGGCCATTTTATAGGCCATAACCTTATACCCCCCTTATAGATCGACTTCGTGAATGAGGCCCACTAACGGTAAGACTAGCACTTTAAGTTATACATATATAATATTAGACTTTTAATGTTATATATAGTATAAGGGTGTATTTTACACTTTTAAAATGCTAGGTGGTCTAATTTAATAAATTATACTTTTAATTTAATTAAATGTAAACCATATCACTATGGATTTATTAACTCTCTTTTAATTATACACTTAATTAATTTAATAAAACCATAAGGGTGCAATTTGAACTTTTTCAAAACTTAGGGTTTTAGAATTTAACATTTTTAAAATTTAAACTTTTTAATTAAAATTTCAATTCTAAAACTTGATGGCAAGTTTTGAAACATTTCAAATCATTAGGGTTTAGAATTTAAATATTTCAAAATCAAACCTTTTAATCAAAAATTTAAATTCCAAAACTTGAGGGCAAGTTTTGAAACTTTTCAAAACATAAAGGATCAAATAGCAAATAATTTAAATTAAACAATTAATTTAATGATTATCTAAATTTGACCTAGTCAATATCACTTGCAAGACAATTTACCAATTTAATTCAAATAATCAATTATTGTCATATAAGGAAATTATCATTTAATCAAATGGTAATTATCTTTTGATTGGTCAAGGATATACTCAAATATATGATATAATTCGGATATTAATGACCTAAAGCAATTAAGGCAAGTATCCTCAAGCAAAACAGCAAGAAATCTCGAAATCAGCTCTAACTGACGCTTGAACTCGCCGAGTCCACAATAGGACTCGCCGAGTTCAACAGTCAGGGGCACAAAAAAAAAACGATTTTAAGGCTTGAATAAATAAACAAGGCATCAATACAATAGAAACCAATCATGGCTCTAATACCACTGATGGGCTTTAACTATAAGAACATCCTATGTGCTCATGCAAACCCTAATGCTTGGATCTAGGTTTCTCTATTGTACATGCAACTCATCCAAGACTTTAAACCCTAGATCTAGCATGTGATAATCAATATTAACATAAGAATGGGGTTTAGATCTTACCTTGATTGTTATGTAGCAATAACAATCTCAAATCCTCCTTGTAATGGCTTTAGAAAGATTAGAGTCACAAGTGTCACTCCTCTAATGGCTCACAAACACCAAGAGCAAGAGGATGAAGAATGAGAAGAGAGGAGGCACCCAAAAACGTGTAGAAACCCTAAGGAAAATCTTAGCCACGTTTTTGGTGCCCTAGGGATCTGTAAATAGTGAGGCTATTAGGGTTATCTAACAAGGAAACCCTAATTTGACTGCTTAGGCCCTAAGCAGCCCATGGACTCTCTCCTTAGAGGCCTTGGACGATTTCTAATGGGTTTCCCCATAGAATTCGTCCACTCCATCCTTTACGGAGTCCATTAGCCCAATATTCAACTATCACACAATTGACAGTTCTAGTCCCTTAAGTTTAATTAATATCTTTTAGCCATAAAATTAATTCTTAATTAATTATTGACTAATATTAATTAAAAAATATGATTTCTCCTTTAATATATTATTCTCATAATATATTAATAAATCATAATTAATCCTCTCTCTCCATAATTCATCCTATCAAGTTGCTTTGGTGAAGGCAACCCAAAAGGACCATGCACCATCAGGTCAAGTGCATACCAAAATAGTTTTGGACTTAGACACTAATCCAACAATCCTATGGTGCACATACAACCCTAAATGCTATGGATCTATTTTTTCTGTAATTATACATGCAATATTGTTTCCAAAGCATCAAGCCTACAACTAGCATGCAATTGACATAAGCAACATAAAAATGAGTTATAGAATTACATTTTTGTTGTAGCTTGTAGTTTCTCTTGAGTTTGGCCTTTAAGAACTTAGTGCCCCAAGTCTTGCACCTCAAATGGAATCACACAACACCACCAACAATGAAGGACTTGAGAGAGAATACTTGCACTAAAAAATCGGCTATACCTCTTCCAAGAACACTAGGGTGCCAATTTTAGGAGCTAATGGGTTTCTTATATAGTATGTAAAAACTAGGGTTACACCATGTAAATCCTAATGTGCATGACCTTCCATATTCCTTAGGCTCCATGGGTTTAACCTCCATGGATCATCCATGGGTTTAGCCCAACCTAAGGAATCATGGATCTTTGGCCCACACCATAAGAATGAATGCTTTACCAAATCAACCCCTTATATTTAATTAGTGTCTTTTGATCACAAAATTAATTCTTGATCAATACTAATTAAATAATATGATTTCATATTAATATATTAGAACTTATAATATATTAATAAATCATGAATATCCTCTTCTCAAAAGTCCATCCTTACAAATTGTTCCGGTGCCATGCAACCCAAATGGACCATGTTACTCTCGGGTCAAGTACATACCAGTTATAGTTATGGGCTTAGACACCGAATCCAATAGTCTCCCACTTGGATAAGTCTAATAACTATTATTGCAAGTACGACTCTACAACACGACTAGAAATCGTAGCTCTTAAAAGCCACGGTCTGACTCTGACCTAGTCAATGACGCGTCCATTAGATAAGGGATCATATATTCCTCCATTTTAGATATCATATGGACTGAGACATGGATTATAATCATTCTCCCTGTCCATCTGTTGTTTCCCAATTTTCGATTTATGAAGAATGACTAATTAAACAAATCAAATCAGTCCAGGCTTGGCCAAGCACTTAGGGGTGTCATCACTACAGGGCTGTTTGTTTTTTTTGTGAAGATCTGCGTAACCACTTTTGTCTGCGCCGCGCAGACGATGCGCAAACATATGCCCTCGTAGAGTGTTTGTTTTTTGGATGTGCACAGATCAAAAAACGTTTGCGCGAGGTCTTTCTGGCGCAGACATGAGCCACTGTCTTCAAAGGTCTTCAGACCATATTTTAACCTAAACAAAAAAAAACATAAGCCACCAGTTTTTTTTCTTTCTTTATTTTTTTTTGCTGAAAATGCATTTATAATGTTTATGACATGAAATTAAGTTTGAAAAATCTATTTATTTCAACAGCTGCAGACGTTAAAAACAAACAGTCTGCTTATTGCAGACTATAGACATTTGGTCCACCTCTTCTGCCGCAGAGGCTTGCATATGTGTTCCGCAGACTGCAAACATTTTGGCTTCAAAAAAACAAACAACACCTAAATCATCAAGATGCCCACAAATATCGCTTTTAACCACATGGGGTAAAAGGAACGGATAAACTTCGACCCAAATGCTTGCTTGTACTTACTCATCAAATTACACACAACAATATGTTTTATAACACCAAGTTGTTGGTGCGTTTACATATGTCAATGTGCAACCGACTTGCAATTACAACTCACATGTCTCCGTTTCAAGAATATAAGATATTATCGTCTCATGATCCCTCGTGATAAAATCCATTAAAGTGCTTCAAATGAGCGTGGGTTTATTCCGATACTCGAATCTTATTCCAGGAGTACTCATGAACACTGCATCAACCTTGTCCTAGATAAACTACAGACCCATTCATGTCAATCTTGCCTCAATACCTACTTCCAAAGTATGATCGACTGTGGATGGTTTTGAATAACCTAGTTATTCAGGAAGTCAAAATATGCAAAGTAAAACATAAGATTAATCGAATCCAATATGGTCTCAGAACTGATAAATACAAATAAAACACCTTTTATTTAATCCCATATTAATTACACGTTATTCATTGTATAATGTTTCGATTTATCAACTCAATACTTGAATTAAAACAATAGTTGTCCCATGCTCCAGACATGCACACTATGTTTTCTATGGTCTTTACTATGTGAAATAGATAAATTGAAAACATTTCAATGATGCTCATTTCACAATTCCAAATCCTTATTGCAAGTGTAAAAATTCCAAATTATTGTCACTGCTAGAATGTGTTAGATTCTAAACTATCATGTAATGATTCTTTTGTAATGTCTAGGTACCAAAAGTCACAGAGACTTGACCAACGATATTATAAAATATTCCTTTGGAGATTGTTACCAGACAATTCCATGGAAATGAAGTCTAAAATTCAAAGTACATTCCTTTGAACATGCTTATTGCATAAAAGTTTCTAACTTTCTCATTTATTCTTAATATCCAACTCCTAATATGGAAACATTCCATATTTGCCATAAGACAACTCATTATTAGTAGAATCCTGCTATTCATAATAATGTCAATATGGTCCATCCATTACTATACTTCCAACTGTCCTTAAGCGACCAATCCTTGGTGAACCTTAGATTGTCCTTAATAGTTTTTTAACAACTTCATTCATATCCGGTTCTATTCCTTTTTCCCTTTAAATGCCCTAGGCATTTGGATAATTAGAACACGAGAATATTATAGAATATGCAATCGATCCTATACCCAAAGCATATGGGACACAATTCATAATGTCTAACATAAAGACATGATACTTGATCAGTCTTTTGCTATAATATTTCTATTTGTCATGTTCTCATAATTCGAATTATGAAGAGGGATGCCGTAATCATAATCAAATTTGAGAACGCAATTAACATTTCCATATATAGAATTTCCTTATGTTGAACCATTCCAACATAACATCCATATATATATATATATATATATATATATATATATATATATATATATATATATATTGACTTTCTTACCAAAGTTCAGATTTCTGATACGAGTTGCTTCGATAATACTTTATCTAGGCTTCTCAAAATCATACACATTTCCTTATATAGCTCACATGTGTGTCCAAACAATTTTAGAACTTACAACAATAAGTCTCAAATGTTTAGACCTTTTCCATTTCTCACAATTCGAACTATGAAGAGGGATGGCGTAATGATAATCGAATTTGAGAATGCAAATATCACAAATGCTATTTTCTTAAAATCTACTTAGTGAAAGCGTTTCCTCACAATGATTTTCATGAATTGGAGAGAAACCTTATGACACTTAGATTTTTATGGTGTATGTGTTCCTATCCATGTGAATTTGTCATAACCATGATCACAAGACAAGGTTAGTGACAAATCCAAACTCATATGGACTGAACTTGTTCAATCTTAATTTCTTGCCACTTGGCAGCACAAGGGCCTGCCATTGCTTCCAAGTTGTTATGCAAACAATTGAGAACTCATAGAACTGACATGCATAGTCAACTTTAACTGGAATGGGCATAGAAATAAGAGTATGTCAACATGATAGATTACAAACCTCAAGTCATGTGCTAGTGTTTAATAATAGGTTTACTCTTGATTAGATCTTGAAACTTTCAAGATCTTTAAGACTCTCACTGACCTCTTGACATATAAGCTTCACTTTGTCAAGGAACATTACTTGACAAACAAATATTCAAGAGTTAGTGCAGATTCTAATCAAGACTAACACTTCACACAATTGGCCTTAGTTGGTCTTTGTTTTATCCAAAACATCACAACTTACCAATTTCAAATGTACAAGAGTAGAAACATTTCACTCCACATTTGATGAGTGTTATAAACCTTCCTAAAATTATGTCACTCAAGTTACAATCTTGGAGTATAACTCTAAGACTTGTTATTGAAACGAAGTACGACTCATCTTCTAGATTTAAACATTTCAACAATTCACGATTCCCCTTCTTAGCTATACAAATGAACTAAGATATCCTTAGAAAATCAATTGTTACATGGTTTTCATAATAACTAAGATAATCATAAAACACGATACTAAAGTACTCTCCCATCTTTTCAGATTGGAGAAACTTTTTATCTTTCTACCTAATTTGATTCTTCTCATTTGTTCTGCCATACATTGAAACTTTTTCAATGTTCAGAATTATACTTAAACTCGTAAGCATAACCATATTTTCTAAACTTTAGTAAATCATGACGAATAGTCTTATCGTTCTTTGTGGTGGACCCTGACCAGTACACAAGAATGTGTACTCGATCCCTTAGTCCTTCACTTGACTCACATATACATATGAACAAGGAATTAATCTTAATTTCCCGAAGATGAAGGTTCTCATTCATCACACAATACAAGTTGCATGATTCCCAGTTTCTAATCAACTGAAACTTGGGTGATGAGAATCTTTCCTTATTTGGCAAATTCTCGACACTACCACAAACGAAAAAATCAAATCCAAATTTCTAACATAGAAACATACAGACATCAATTTTCACAAATGCCATTGCAAGGAGATATAATAAAATAAAAACAAAATTTTATTTATAAAATACGGAAAAACTTTTTCTTACAATGCAATTACAAATGAGAACTATGTTACTACATATTTCTAAGCAATCTATCATAACTCTTATGCAGCAGCTCAAAAATCTAATCATCGAACCATGCGATTGAAATCCATCTTCGCGACTAGATTCAACATACTCTTCCTTTAAGCTTCCTTCCTTTTGCATGATCCTACAAAACATCAAAATGCAACCTTGTCACATCATGTATTAAGAACAAACAATTAGGAACTTAATAGAGTTAGATAGTGGACTTACCTGAAGCAGAACCATACAATATGACTAAAGTTCTCAGGTGTCAGGGCAGCTTTGATTCCAATGTCCCTTTCCTTGGCAATAGAAAAAAACATGCTCATTGGGAATAGCATATGGAACAATCTTAAATTTGGCCTTTCCCTTATGATCAAAACTTTTGATCATGACCAATTCCTTTCCCTTAGGAGAAAGAAGCATTTCTGAGATATCCATGTCATTGCCCATGTCAGCTTGGGAGGTAGATCTTCCAGTCAAATTTGCATGACTATTGCGCCAAATCATTGTTGATTCATCAACAATAAGCAAATAAGTAAGATCAACAAGGGTCATGTTGTGATCTGTCACATAGTAGTCTTTAACAAACTCACTATATGACTCGGGAAGTGACTAAAGAACCCAGTCAATAGCCAACTTCCTTGGGAACACGACATCCAACATTATAAGCCTGCCAATGTGTGACTTCATATCCAAGACTTGTGCATACACAAACTTTCCATCCTTGTGTTTGGTATCCAATAGGGCTTGAGTGATCTTGAACTTTTCAAGTCTTCAAACTTGTGGGTTAGAGAGAATAATTGGAGGAGGTGGATGAAGTGAAGTATGATTTCCATTTCCACTAATGCACAACAAAGGGATTAATCTTTCACCTTTGTCGCCATGCGGTATATCATTTTTAAGAGGAAAGCTTATTCCAAGAGATCTGGGATGCCGATGATCACAAACAAGGTGTGAATAACCATGCAAATTGGCTTGGTACACTCAATGTTACAACCACCAAATCAATGTGCTAGTTAACCACACACGCTCCATTGATCTATGATTAACATCAAACTACCCTTTGGCACACACTATTAGTCACATATTAGTGTGCCGGTTAACCACACATGCTCCACTAATGACTTAACAAGGTGCAAAGTGCAATTTCATGGGTTAGCACCAAATTCACATTTCCTAAGTAACTAAGATTGGGAATTTATATGTGTTTAGTTACTTAGCATTTCATTATACTTTTAATGAGAATTTAAATGTCCTGTCAAACCCGTTCGGATAACGACCCTCCACCAGTCAAGGAAGCGGTGGGTGAGAGTGGACACCCATTAAACTGCCATTTTATAGGCAGTAACCTTATACCCCCTTACAGACCGGCTTCGTGAATGAGGCCTACTAACGGTAATACTGACTTCACTCTTATATATATATATATATATATATATATATATATATATATATATATATATATATATATAATCGTATAAGGGTTGAATTTTAAACTTTTAAAATTCTAGGGTTTGGAACTAAATGTTTCAAAGTGAGACTTTGCATTTACAAATTCCAAAACTTGAGGGCAAGTTTTGAACTATTCAAAAACTTTTGGTTTCCATAATTTATGAGTTTAATATAGGTTTTATGAAAAGACTCTTGACATTTCATAACTTGAGGACAAGTTATGGAGTTCATAAAAACATTTATGTAAAAGACTCTTCAAGTTCCATAACTTGAGGACAAGTTATGGAAGACTTAAAAACCATTTAAGATGACATTTAAAAATGAGACCTTTCATTTGCCATAACTTGAGTACAAGTTATGAATTTCATCAAAAACAATTAGATCAAAAATTCCAACTAAAAAAATCAAACAATTTGCCTATGATCTAATTAAACTCATAAGTTAAGATAATTCATATCAAACAAGTTTCAAGAAATTAGCCTAATCATATAAACTAGTACAAATCATGAACCTTTGACAATTATCTTTTATTTGGATGAGAATCATCATTACCATATCAACAAAATCAGATTTTATGAACTAAAACATTTTGTGGTAATGATTCTAATCCAAAACAAGCCAAAAAACTCGAAAAACTACCCACTGGAGCACCAACTCGGCGAGTACATGACCTGGACTCGTCTAGTTGGACTTTTTCTGAGTGGACTCGGCGAGTCACCTAGTGGACTTGGCGAGTTCACTGTCTAGAATGCAGAAAATCGATTTTTTTAACTTTGAAAATTACATTTGCATCAAATAAAATAGAAAACAATCCTACGCTTTGATACCACTGAAGGGTTTTGGTATACTACAACATCCTATGGTGCACATATAACTCTAAATGCTTTGGATCTATGTTTTCTCTAATTACACATGCAATATTGTTTCTAAAGCATTACGCCTACGACTAGCATGCAATTGACATAAGAAACATAAAAATGAGGTATATAATTACCTCTTTGTTGTAGCTTGTAGTTTCTCTTGAGTTTGGCCTTTAAGAACTTAGTGCCCCAAGTCTTGCACCTCAAATGGAATCACACAACACCACCAACAATGAAGGACTTGAGAGAGAATACTTGCACTAAAAAATCGGTATACCTCTTCCAAGAACACTAGGGTGCCAATTTTAGGAGCTAATGGGTTTCTTATATAGTATGGAAAAACTAGGGTTACACCATGTAAATCCTAATGTGCATGACCTTCCATATTCCTTAGGCTCCATGGGTTTAACCTCCATGGATCATCCATTGGTTGTCACATGGGTTTAGCCCAACCTATGGAATCATGGATCTTTGGCCCACACCATAAGAATGAATGCTTTACCAAATCAACCCCTTATATTTAATTAGTGTCTTTTGATCACAAAATTAATTCCAAATTAATTCTTGATCAATACTAATTAAATAATATGATTTCATATTAATATATTAGAACTTATAATATATTAATAAATCATGAATATCCTCTTCTCAAAAGTCCATCCTTACAAATTGTTCCGGTGCCATGTAACCCAAATGGACCATGTTACTCTCGGGTCAAGTACATACCAATTATAGTTATGGGTGTAGACACCTAATCCAACAACTTTCGCCATAACACAGTTGTAGCCCAATGCCTTACTCCTAATCTAACAATTCGAATCGCACACAGAGTCGAGCACGCACGCGACTGAACACCCAAACTTGAGTCGAGTCATGACCAGAACCCCAACCTGATTCTCCAAATCCTGCAATCAAGCACCAAGAAGACGCGATTCACATGCTGGGGAGTTTTACCGAACTCCCAACTCACACAACTCTCAAACAAAACAGCCGCTTGGGCCGCCTTCCTCCCTGGCGTGGATGCGAAACTCATCCTAGTTTCATAACCGCTCTTGATCCTGAATAACTGAATGATTCTCCCCCACTTTGAATCGACTAAATTCCCACAAAACACAAGAATTGATGGATTCCCAATACTTCTTATCCTCCAACGATCGATCTGCTGACAACTAGGGCTTACCCTTGCTAGTGATCCATTACTAGCCAATCTCAACGATTACACAACTCTTGGAATCCAGAAGAATACACTTGAGACCTTAACCAGTTCGATAATCCAAATCACCTCCCATGATACCATACCAATTCCTTGAGTTCTTATGCCGACGACTAAGAACCATAAATCTTGCCATGTCACTCCTCTAATAGCTTACAAACACCACAAGCAAGAGGATGATATTGGAGAGAAGGGAGGAGGCACAATTTTGACTATAAACTCTTCTAGGGTTTCCAGTGGCCTAAAACTGATGCCCTGGGGTCAATTTATACTTGTGCTGCTCGGGTTTCAGTCAAAACCCTAATGGACAGCTTAGGCCTTAAATATCCGTCCAAGGAACCTTCTGGAATAAGGCCTCTATGGCCGAAATTAAGATGGACTCATCCTTAATTTCGTCCATGCCCTAGTCCATAAGGATTCTCAGCCCAATATTCAACTATCACAAAATTGACAATTTAAGTCCCCTTTATTTAATTAATGTCTTTTATCCACAAAATTAATTCTTAATTAATTCTTGTCTAATATTAATTAAACTATATGATTTCTCTTTTAATATATTATTCATATAATATATTAATAAATCATAATAACTTCTTTCTCTCCATAAATCACCCTGTCAAGTTGCTCTAGTGAAGGCAACCCAAAAGGACCATGCACAACCGGGTCAAGTACATACCAAATATAGTTACATGCTTAGACACTAATCCAACAGTCTCCCACTTGGATAAGTATAGTAACAACAAATTTAAGTACAATCCGATTAGCAATCGTAGCTCTCAAAGATGCTGTCGAACTCTGATCTTATTAGTAACTTATTCTTTAGATAAGGGATCGTACCGTCCTCCATTCTAGATATCGTGCGGACAATTACATGGAACATAATCATACTTATTGTCTAGTAGTTTGTTTCTCGATCTTTGATTCGTCTGACATAGAACTTAATTGAACACATGAATTCAGTCCTGACCGGGCCCGACACATAAGTCAAACCAAATCATCGAGGGGCCCATATATCGCTTTTACCCTCTTAGGGTAAAAGGAACATATAAACTTCGACTTATATGCATTTAGCGTTCACTCATAAAATCATGCACAACAATGCATTTTATAACATCAAGTTACTAATGCGTTTATGCATTATCAATGCACAACCAACTCGCAAATGATAAACCAAATATCTAGGTTTTAAGACCATATGATATTATCGTCTTGCGATCACTCGTGATAAATTCCATGAAGTGATACCAACAAGCGCGGGTTTAATCCAATGCTCAAATCGAATTCATAAGCACTCATGAATGTTGCAGCAAACCTTTGCTATGTCTAATACAAGGTAAAGACCCAACCCTACTGAGAACGGTAGTTGTACCTGTCGGTTTGAAAACTGGCGTCACTATACCCTCGCACCCTTAGGTCATCACTCCCATCGAGGACTAGAAACCATTCCTTGGTCCTCCGAAGGTACTTAAGAATATTCTTGACTGCGGTCCAATGCACTTTGCCAGGGTGCCCTTGATATTTGCTGACCATACTCAAAGCGAATGCCACATCAGGGCGAGTAGAATTCATCGCATACATAATCGAGCCAACTGCAGAAGCGTATGGTACTCGACTCATTTTTGCTATCTCGACTTTAGTACTCGGGCTTTGAGTCTTACTCAACTTGGCATTACTTTGGAATGGTAACTCCCCCTTCTTGGAATTCTCCATACTAAAACGGTTCAGTACCTTGTCCAAGTAAGTATTCTGACTAAGTCGTATTAGTCTTCTACTTTTGTTTCTCACTATCCTTATTCCCAAAATATAGGCAACCTCTCCGAGGTCCTTCATAACGAAAGACTTCCCAAGCCAGGACTTGACTTACTGCAACGTCAGGATGTAATTTCCTATGAGTAGTACGTCATCGACATACAATATGAGGAAGCTAACTATACTTCCACTGGCTTTGACATATACACAAGATTCATCGCTCGACTCTTGAAGCTCTTCAAGATCGATTTGACTCCCACTGTCCCCTTGGCTTATGAGTTCTCGCTATCGGAAAACCCCTCTCTTCGGAATGAATACAACATTGTCACTCGGTATATAGAAGAGATATACAAAGGACTTCTGCGGGTAACCGATGAAAATACAACGCTCACTACGAGGCTCGAGCTTGTCGTCGGTCTCTCGTCTTACGATAGCCTCACAACCCTAAACCTTGATATGTGCCAACGAGGGAGCTTTCCCTGTCTACATCTCGTGAAGTGTTTTGGCAACCTTCTTTGTAGGGACTTATTGAGGATATGGGTGGCATTCTCTAAGGCATACCCCTAGAATGAGATAGGTAGCGAAGCACGACTCATCATGGAACAAACCATGTCTAGCAAGGTTCGATTACGCCTCTCAGCCACACCATTCAACTACGGTGTCCTAGGTGGCGTCAATTGCGAAACGATTCCGCATTCGGTGAGGTAGTCGTGGAATTCAAGACTTAGGTACTCTTCACCTTGATCGGATCGAAACATCTTGATTTTCCTTCGCAACTGATTCTCCGCTTCTTGTTTAAACTCTTTGAAGTTTTCAAAGGTTTCTGACTTGTGCTTGATTAAGTAGATATACCTATATCTGCTATAATCATCGGTGAAAGTCACATAGAAGCGGCTCACATCCCTTGTGGTGGATCTAAAGGACCCACACACATCAGTGTGTATGGGATCCAATAAACCCTTACCCCTTTCACAAGTTCCAGTGAAGGGTGACTTGGTCATCTTTCCAAGTAAACAAGACTCGTGCATGTCATCGTCCCTAAGGTAGAATGAATCCAACACTCCATCATTTTGGAGTCAGGCTATGCGTTTCTTGTTGACATGTCCAAGACGACAATGCCACAATCATGCTTTATCCAAACCATTGGAAGAATGAATACACAACACATCATTTCCTAAATTGTCTACAACCATCATAGTTTCATATATTCCATTACAAGGAAATGCTTCAAAATAGAAAACACCATTAAGATAAGCATTAATAGAACACTTTTCAATATCAAATGAATATCTAAAACCTTGTCTATACAAACTATGAAAAGAAATGATGTTTCTTGCCATATCTGGTGAATAGAAACAATTATTTTGAATCTAATCCTGATCTATTACTAAGGACTAAAGAGTAAACTCCAATCTTGGTGACAAGCGACGATCTTCTGTTCCCCATGATCAAGTTTATCTTCCCATGCTCCATATCCCTATTTCTCCTTAGGCCCTGCAAATCAGAACAAATGTGAAAACCATATCATGTATCAAGTACCCAAGAAATAGCATGCGATGAATCATTAGATTTAATAGTGTAAATGTTGGATTAGTGTCTAAGTCCATAACTATAATTGGTATGTACTTGACCCGATTTGGCATGGTCCATTTGGGTTGTATGGCATCGGAACAATTGGATAGACAAAATGAGAAAAAGGATACTTATGATTTATATTAATATATTATAAGTTCTAATATATTAATATGAAATCATATTATTTAACTAATATTGATCAAGAATTAATTTAGTGACAAAAAATGAGCTAATTAAATATGGACTCTTATATATGTGGTGGACCAAGTTCATTTAGGTTGGGCTAAGCTTTCATGGATAGTCCATGGAGTGTTTAACCCATGGATACTATGGAAATGAAAGGTCATCGGTATTAGGGTTTACATGAATGTAACCCTAATCCCCCACACTATATAAATAGGTCTATGGTTCATGAAATGGCACTAGTGTGTATACACAAAGAGGGCAAACGGATTTCATGAGGGTGGACCTAAGTATCCTTATTCTCTAGTTATTCCAAGGGTTCTTGGTGTTTTGTGAACCATTTGAGGTGCAACACTTGAGGCACTAGGCTCTTAAAGGGTCAAGACTTCAAGCTTCATCTTAAAGGTATGTCATTCTACTAGTTTCTTGTAGTATAGTTACTTCTTATTATGCTAGATAGGATGAAACCTTGGAATATTGAATATTTGCATGTATAATAGAGAAAGCAAGATCCAAGGTTTATAGGGTTGCATGTACACCATAGGAGTGTTAGAATGCTCAAAATCCCATCAGTGGTATCAGAGCCTTGGCTCGTTTTCATTTATACTTGATGCAAATTGCTGACAATCAGAGTTTGTATGGTGTCTGGATAGCTGACTCGTTGAGTCCATTTAGGGACTCGACGAGTCCATGCCTAAATTCATCCAACTCGTCGAGTTGGTTCGTGCACTCGACGAGTTGGATCCCCTGACAACATATCTTTGAGTTTTAAGGCTGGAATTGGTCTAGAATCATTACCTTAAACTGTTTTGGACTTATAAAACATGTTTTTGATGTGGTAATGATTATGGTAAACCAATTTTCAAGGTTGTTAGCAAAATTTCAAGTTTTATGCGTGCTTATGTAATTCTTGAAAGTGTTGATATGATTGTTCATAAATTTATGAGTTTTGGTAGATAATAGGAATTGTTTGCAAATTGGTTGTTAGTTAATTCTTGATCTAAATGTATTTTAATGGAGTCCATAATTTGTCCTCAAGTTATGGATTACCAAAAGTCATTTCTTTTAAAGATTCATTAAAATGCATAGGTTACACAATTGAAGAATCTTTTTGTTTTATGAACTCCATAACTTGTCCTCAAGTTATGGATGTTCAAGAGTCTCTTCATTAAAGTTTTTAAAAACCTTAATTAAACTCATAAGTTATGAAAGTCCAAAAGTTTTTGAATAGTTCAGAACTTGCCCTCATGTTTTGGAATTTGTAAAGTTTCCCCTCCTGAATACTTTAATTCCAAGTTAAACCCTTAGAATTTTAAAAGTTAAAATTCAACTCTTATACTTTATAGCATTATAAGTTAATAATATATATATATATATATATATATATATATATATATATATATATATATATATATATATATATATATATATATATATATATAAGAATAAAGTCAGTCTTACCGTTAGTAGGCCTCATTCATAAAGCCGGTCTATAAGGGGGGTATAAGGTTACTACCTATAAAATGACAATTTAATGGGTGTCCACTCTCACCCACCGCTTCCTTGACCGGTGGAGGGTCGTTAGCCGAACGGGTAGGACATGGAGTATAATTCTCCCTTCATTATAAGTATAATGATAAATATATAGTAACTAAACCTTTTATAAATTCCCAATCTTAGTGACTTTAGGAAAATGTGAATTTGGTGCTAACCCATGAAATTACACTTTGCACTTTGCTTAAGTCGTTAGTGGAGCGTGTGTGGTTAACCGGCACACTAACCTGGATTTAAAAAGGTACGCAAAGGGTAACTTAATGTTTATCATAGGATCGGTGGAGCGCGTGCGGTTTACCGGCACATCGATTAAGTGATACATATTAATGGTACCAAGTATATTTGCATGGTTATTCACACCTTGTTTTGTGATCCTCGGCATCCCAGTCATAAAACTTGAGAGGACACAATCGAGATTGAAACATGCCATTGAAAAGTTCAATGAATCTCAAAAGATCTAGGAGTTTCAAATCTAATTAAAACCTAATAAATTATTTCATTTTACATGGTGGAAATTTGTGAATCGTCATTCGACTACCTTCAAATATTCTATAGCTTGGATTACAACATCCCTCTTCCGAGTTATAAAATATTGTGTTGGGTCCTAGCTTTAATATTTCATATTGGGTGTTATATTATGGATTTAAATCAAGTAACTTGAATTTCTCCCATTGTAAATGTCTGGTTCAGACAACTATGATCTTCCTAAATCTCATGGAACAAGATTTCCTAGTGAAGATGATGTTCTGTGGTTGGATAATGGAAATCATACTTCTCTTCCTCCACCTCCTCCAATTATTCTCCCTAATCCATAAGTTCTTGAATAGTTCAAGATCACTCAAGCCTATTGTCAAGCAAGGTCTGTGTGCTCAAATTTTGGAGATGAAGTCACATATTGACAAGCCGGGAAAGTTGGGTGTCAAAGTCTTGAGAAAGTTGGTTGTTCAATCACTTTCTAAGTCACATAGTGAGTTTCCTTTGGGACTACTATGAAACAGACTATGACGTGACCCTAATGGTCTTATCTATTTGCTTGGTACTGCTAAATCAGCAATGATTTGGAGCACTAGTAAAGAAAATTTGATTAGAAGATCAACTTCCCAAACTTCCATGGACATTGACAATGGTAACATTGGAAATCTAGAAAAGCTTTCTCTCCAAATGGAAAGGGATCGGCCATAGTGAACTCGGTTGACCAAATGGTAAAGAGAAAGGCTAAGTCTGAGATTGTCCCATGTACCATTACCAAAGAGTCCATATATTTCTATTGCCAAAGGAAGGGGCATTGGTTGCGAATCTACCCTGGCTACCTGAAAGATCTGAGAGAACGAAGAATCAAAAAGTTTGACTCTGCTTCAGATAAGTTCACTATCTAACTCTGTTAAGTTCCTAGTTGATGATTCTTAGTACAAAATGTGACTCGGTTACATTTTAATGTTTGGCAGGATCAAGCAAAGGGAAGGAAACTTAAAGGAAGAGTATGCTGAATCTGATTGCGAAGATGAATTTCAATCGCATGGTTCGAAGATCGGATTCTTGAGCTACTACTTAGGAGTTATGATAAATTACTAGAAAATATGTAATAGAATAGTTTTCATTTATAGTTGCATTGTAAGGAAAAAGTTTTTTCCGCATTTATAAATAAATAAAATTTTGTTTTACTTTATTTTATATCTCCTTGCAATGGTATTTATGGAAAATTGATGTTTGTAGTTTTCTAACAATAAGGGAAATATGAATCTGATTCTTTCTTTTGTGGTAGTGTCTAAATTTACCAAATAAGGAAAGATTCTCATCACCCAAGTTTCAATTGGAAAGAAACTTGGAATCATGTAAGTCGTATGATGAATGAGAATTTTCATCTTTGGAAAATTAAGACTAATTCCTTATTCACATGTATATGTGAGTCAAGTGAAGGACTAAAGGGATCGAGTACACATTCTTGTGCACTGGTTAAGTCCACCTCAAAAGATCGATAAGACTATTCGTAATGATTTACTAAAGATTAGTAAATATGATTATACTTACAAGTTTAAGTATAATTCTGAAACATTGGAAAAGTTTCGATGTATGGCAGAATGAATGAGTAGAATCAAATTAGGCAGAAAGATAAAAGTTTCTCAAATTTGAAAAGATGGGAGAGTACTTTAGTATCATGTTTTGTGATCATCTTAATGATCCATATCACAATTGGTCCTCTAAGGACATCTTAGTGCATTCCTATGGCTAAGAAGAGGAATCATGAATTGTTGAAATGGTTAAATCAAGAAGATGAGTCATATTTCGTTCCAAAACAATTCTTAGAGTCATACTCCAAGATTGTAAATTGAGTGACATATCCTAAAAAAAGGTTTATAACACTTGTCAAATGTAAGAGTAAAATGTGTTCTACTCTTGTATATTTGAAATTGGTAAGTTGTGATGTTTTGGATAAAAAAAAGACCAACTAAGGCCAATTGTGTGGTGTGTTTGTCTTGATAAGAATCCACACTATCACTTGAATATTTGTTTGTCAAGGAATGGATCTTGGCAAGAGAGTTGTAACACCTAGTTTGAATTGAAAAGGATTTATGCATGGAATCGGCGAGTTGGGAGGTCAACTTGTCGAGTAGGGTCGTGAGATCACGAAACGTGGAACGAGACCTACTCGGCGAGTCAAAGGTTGACTCAGCGAGTCCGAGCTGTTTAAAGAAAACCCTAAATTTTGGGATTTCCCCCTTTATAAACGTCATTATCCGTCCCAGTAGCCTCCCTTAGCACCATAGAAGAACATTTACAGCCGCACACCCTATTGTGAGTGAAGCATGATCAATTGGGAGCTTATCCTTGTGTTTTTGGGGGAGGATTCCAAGCTTGAAGAAGAAGTATCAAGGGGAAAACACTAGATCTAGCATCTAGTTCGTCTTGGGCATTGATTTGAGGTATGAACCTATTACCTTAAGCATAAATTCTATTTTAGAGTTGTGGCCAACTTTGAGGAAATGGAAGCAAGCTTAGATCTGGACCTATCACAAGGATATGGTTCCAGATCTGGACCTTCTTAGGCCCCAAATATCATAAAGTTGCATCTTTTATTGAGCTCATTCCCTCTACATGCATAAGAACCTTGTTTGAAGGTTAGTTTTGGTGTTATGGCCATGTGAGGCTCTGCATGCACGTAAAGCTCGCAACTTTACGTAATATCTTCACTAGGAGAATATGGATTTGAAGTTTGAAACCTTAAATCCCACTGGAATGAACTGATTACATGAGAACTCATCGAGTCCCTCTGGTGACTCGGTGAGTCAAGAGGGTTCACGACCTAGGGTTCATGGTCAGCGGTGTACGGTTGGTGGTTTACGCCCGTAAACATCAAGGGACTTGACGAGTCCCTCGGGTAACTCTGCGAGTTGATGAGTTAAGAAGGGAACCCGACGAGTGAATGATTGTATTCGACGAGTCAAGGTTAATATGGACCGTTGACCTTGACTATAGACTTTGATCTTGACCAGGGTTGACCCCGGGGGTATTTATGGAATTACGTTGAGTTATTTACTCATTGATTATAAACAGTTTGTGAATAGCAGCATAGGACATACCTAAATTTAGTTATTGATTCAGCTTTGGAGGTGCATTTTCTCACCATACCAATGGGTCTAAGGCACCAAGGCCAGCCCATTTTGTGATCGTTGTTTTACTTGTTACATAGAGGTGTGATATGTATGTGTGCATGATATGTGGCAGAGATAGCCTTTGTGGCTAACGGTAGAGATTGGTTATGGCTAATGGTAGAGACGTCCTTATGGCTAATGGTAGAGACAACCTTTATGGCTGATGGTAGAGATAGCCTTTGTGGCTAAAGGTAGAGATAACTTCATGGCTAATTGACATGTGATATGTGGTAGAGGTAGCTTTATTGCTAATGTGATATGTGGTTTGTGTGGGTATGCTCTAGGGGACTCACTAAGGTTTCAGCTTACCGTTTGTGGATTTGTTTCAGGTACACCGGAGTCCAAGAGTAAAGGCGAGGCGTGATGATGCGGCGTGCACTCTATCTCTTTCTTTCCGATATTGTTTGGGGGACACTCTGATGTTTTGAAATTAATGATGACGTAATGTTGATTGTTTTGAAAATAATTATTGGGATCTTCATGTTTTATGAATTATGGTCGATTAATTAAAAATGAAAAAGTTCTTTGTAAAATTTGGGTTGTTACAAGTTGGTATCAGAGCCTTGGTTTGAGGGATTCGGGCATACTCTCGGCTGTGTCGGAACTCAAACTAAGGAAAGGGTAAATTTGTTTAAAAAAATAAAAATAAATAAATAAATAACATAAAAAGCTTTTGAAGGAAGGAAACGATGAAAGTGCAATGCGCGTGATCAGCCGAGCCAAGTAAGTATATCCCCAATATGCTAGTTATGCTATTCTGATATTTGAACTTGGATAATTGTATGGAATACGCTATGTGTATGATTTTAAAAGTTATATACGGTTAGGAGTCTATAGCGTTAGAATGATCGATTTGGCCTGAGTTCCTGTTCCTTGTTTGGTTGTAGTCCTAGGGTAGAATATTTTATTCGAAAGTCTTTGTGATCCTTTTTTGTGTATAATTTGCATGCATAAAGGCAACCTATTATGATTGGTCTGTTTGATGTGGGTAGAGAAAATCTTAGAACAACTTAGGATTTGGGTTATGTGGTGGCTGGTAGTATATGGTTCATTTGGGGACGAATTGGAGTTATCAGGTCGAGTCTTGGGGAAAGGTACATGTAGGTGTGGAAGGTAGTATTGGGCCCGTGCTACTGGAAGCAGAGGACCTGTATCCGAACCAATGTTAGACCTGACGACTTCAAAGAGGACCGGTGTGAAGAGATTCGTTTTATGGAAATCCCGATAGCTATGATTTATGATTTTTCAGTTCAGCATGGTGGTGACACGTTTCGGGGCGGGAGGATCAGGATCTGGATCCCGAAATGGATTTGGTGACACTACAGACGACATAGATGAGAGGCTGCATGAGCTTATTTCAGCCGAGGTTACCAGGGGCATCCTTGACGCTACCCCAGTAATTTTTGGGGCGGTCAAGGAGGGAATAATGGAGATCATGGAGAAGAGACTCAGATCATTCAGGACTGAGATTGTTGCGGGCCAGTTGGGGGCCCAAACTCCCTCGTTCCGGGAGTTCGAGGCGTGTGGGGCGCCGGAGTTCAGGTACCCCATAGTCAGCCGATGCTGGGTGGCGGATATCGAGAACGCCCAGGGCATGAGTTCTTTCCTGGATGTGGCAAAGGTTGGGTTTGCTTCTTGCATGCTGAGAGGTAGAGCCCGAGATTAGTGGGGCGAAGTTACTAGACAGGTGGGACCAGCCGGGGTGGCTGAGATGACGTGGGCCGAGTTTGTTCGGTGATTTGATTTGGAGTTTGCACCACCCATTGAGGTGCAATGTTTAGTACGAGAGTTTCATTATTTGTAGCAGACCACCGAGACTGTGGAGGAGATCACCACCAAGTTTCAGAACGAGCTTTGTTGAATCCGAAATACGCTACTGATGAGGAAATGAGACGAACCCGATATCATTCCATGCTGAGGGACGATATTCGGGAGTTTGTGAGCTTTACGGGGTGTAAGACGCTGAATGAAATGGTAGAGAAGGCCCGAGAATGGGAAATGGAGCTAGAATCCCGCATGAAGCGGAAGCCCGAGCTAGCTTAGGCAACAGTAGGACAAGCTAAGAAGCCTAAGACGTCAGACGCTTCCATCAAGGGCTAACAAGGTCGGGGCCGATGTGCTAAGTGTAGCCGGGCGCACAATGGAGCTTGCCGTATCGCAGGCTCGGGATGTTATGCATGTGGCCAACAGGGCCATATGAGCAGGGACTGCCATGCGAAGAACTTAATCTAATTTCACTGCAACCAGACCAACCATAAGCGGGTCAATTGTCCGAAGTTTTAGGGGGGAGGAGGAGCAGTGTCGGCGCCTGCGACCACCACAATAAGGATTACCGATGGCCGCCCTGCTAAGGCGGATGCTCCAACAGTGAAGAGCTGTGCATTTCAGCTGATTACCAAAGAGGCACACGCAGCGCTAGATGTCGTGGCTGGTACATAATTATTTTTCCCTTCTCTATGTATCTGTTTTGCTTATGCGTATTATATGCTTATATAGGGAACTTTTTGGTCAATGGTATGTTTGCTCATGTCTTGTTTGATTTGGGTGCAACCCAATCGTTCGTATCTCTTGAGCTTAGCAAGAAGTTCCAGGAAGCGCCGGGAACTTTGGGTTCCCCGCTCGAGGTGGAGATTGCGGATGACCGCACCGTTAGTGCTACAAGGGTGTAACGGGACTATGTCCTGAATGTACTTGGTGAGAGATTTCAAGTCGATCTAGTCCCGATACTGTTGCGAGGGCTGAAAGTGATTATCGGAATGGATTGGTTGGGGGCCAACGGGGCCATGATTGACTTTGAGCATCAGTTGGTGAGGGATCGAACCCATGTGGGGGAGAACTGGTGATACATAGTGATAGGGCATCACAAGGACCGATCCTCTGTTCGGCTGCGAAGGCTAGGAGGTTACTGCAATAGGGTTGTTCGGGATTTCTGGCATATATCTTAGATACAAGGTTAGAAATCATGAAAGATGTAGGCAGTGTGCTGGTTGTTCAGGAATTTCGGGATGTTTTCCCCGGAGAAGTACCAGGGGTGCCTCTGGAGAGGCAGGTGGAGTTTCGCATTGACTTGGTGACGGGTGCTGCTGCGGTAGCAAAGGCACCATATCAGTTGGCACCAACCGAGATGCAAGAGTTATCTACACAACTTCAGGAGCTGTTAGAATGAGGGTTCATTCGTCCAAGCAGTTCCCCGTGGGGAGCACCAATCCTTTTTGTGAAGAAGAAAGATGGATCCCACCAGATGTGTATCGATTATAAAGAACTAAACAAGTTAACGATGATGAACCATTATCTATTGCCAAGGATCAATGATTTGTTCGATTAGCTGCAATGTGCGTCTTAGTTTTCCAAGATTGATCTTCGGTCGGAATACCATCAGATGAGGATATACTGAAGATGGATTTCAGGACTCAGTATGGGCATTATGAGTTTGTAGTGATGCCGTTTGGGCTCACCAATGCCCCAGCAACGTTCATGGACCTCATGAATAGGGTGTGTAGACCGATGCTGGATCGGTAGGTGATCGTTTTCATTGATGATATCCTAGTTTATTCTAAGACCAGGGAGCAGCACGAACAACACTTAAAGGAGGTGCTGGAGACCCTAAGGGCAGAGAAGTTGTATGCCAAGTTCTCCAAGTGTGATTTCTGGCTATGAGAGGTATAATTCTTAGGGCATATCATCAACCAGGAGGGTATTTCGGTTGATCCAGCCAAGGTTGAGGCTGTGATGTGGTGGGAAGTACCGAAGAATGCATCAGAGATCCGTAGCTTCTTGGGTTTAGCGGGTTATTATCGGAGATTTATTCCGGACTTCTCCAAGATTGTTGTTCCATTGACACGACTAACCAAGAAGAGTGTGGCGTTTCGGTGGGGTACGGATCAACAGTTGGCCTTCGAGACCTTGAGGCAAAGATTGTGCGAGGCTCCGATCCTTGTTCTACCAGAGGGATTAGATGATCTGGTGGTGTACCGTGACACATCGATTTCAGGGTTAGGTGCGGTACTGATGTAAAGAGGGCACGTGATAGCATATGCCTCGTGACAGCTGAAGCCACATGAGGTAAATTACCCTCATGATCTAGAACTGGGGGCAGTGGTGTTTGCCCTAAAGATTTGGAGGCATTATTTGTATGGAGTACGGCGTATCATTTACACCGACCACAAGAGTCTGAAGTATTTGATGGACCAACAGAACCTCAACATGAGACAGAGGAGGTGGTTGGACGTGCTGAAGGATTATGACTATGTGATCCTTTACCATCCAGGGAAAGCCAACGTAGTGGCTGACGCTTTGAGTCGTAAGACGGCGGGTTCCCCGATTGGGAATTTGTGTTTGAGAATGACGGTGATCTCTCCATTGTTGGAGATGATCAGAGAGTCTCAGGTCGAGGGTGTGAAGAAAGATAATTGGAAGATAGAGAGAATCCGATGACAATATCCTTTGTTTGTTAAGGATAGTCGTGGTCTTTTGACGCAGTATGGTCGGGTGTGGATACCAGTGACCGGGGGAGTGAGACAAAAGATATTAGAGGAAGCATATAAGTCCAAGTTTTCTATACATCCAACAGCTACGAAAATGTATAGGGACTTGAGGCTGAGTTATTGGTGGCCCTGCATGAAGTGGGAAATTGCTTGGTTTGTAGAGCGATGCTTGACCTGCAGGACGGTCAAGGCCGAGCATCAGTGACCTCATGGTAAGGTCCAACTGCTACCCATTCCCATGTGGAAGTGGGAGGAGATCACAATGGACTTCATTACGAAGTTGCCAAGGACGACGAAAGGTGTGGATGCCATATGGGTAATTGTGGATAGACTGACGAAGAGTGCCCATTTCATTCCGATATCAGAAAGTATATCCGCAGAAAAGTTGGCGGATATTTACGTTCATGAGGTAGTGGCTAGACATGGGGTTCCTGTGTCGATAGTCATTGATTGTGATGTTCAGTGCACATCTAAATTCTGGAAGAAATTCCACGAGGAGTTGGGCACTTAGCTATATTTTAGCACGGCGTACCACCCACAAACCGACGGTCAGAGTGAGAGAACGATCCAGACACTGGAGGATATGATGCGGACATGCGTGTTGGATTTTGGAGGGAGTTGGGATACGTATCTCCCACTGGTGAGTTTTTGTAGAATAACAGTTATCATGCTAGTATCGATCAAGCTCCATTTAAGATGTTATATGGTCGGAGGTGTAGGACCCCGGTTCGTTGGGATGAGGTTGAAAACCAGGTCATGGGAAGCACTGAGGTAGTGCTCAAGACTACGTGTTTGATTCAACAGGTGTGCGACTGGTTGCGGGTCGCGCAAAGCCGTCAGAAAAGCTATGCTGACCGACGACGATCAGATCTTGAGTTTCAGGTAGGAGATTTCGTGCTGCTGAAGGTGTCACCCTGGAAAGGGATCATCACGTTTCAGAAGACAGGCTAGCTGGGGCCTCGGTATATAGGCCCGTTCAGGATCATGGCCTGGGTGGGAAAAGTGGCATATCGCTTGGATATGCCAGAGGAGCTTAGACAAATTCACAACACGTTCCATGTGTCGCAACTTCAGAAGTGTGTCACAGACGAGGTTGCGATTGTCTCGTTGGATGATATCCAGGTGGACGAGAGCTTGAACTACATTGAGAAGCCCGTTGCCATATTGGATAGGAAGAGGAAGGTTCTTCGGAATAAGGAAGTAAGACTGGTGAAAGTGCAATTGCAACATTGGAAGGGATCCGAATGGACTTGGGAATCGGAAGAGGAGATGCGAGATCATTACCCCAATTTGTTTGAGTTAGCAGACTTCACGGACGAAGTCTAGTTCAAGTGGGGGAGACTTGTAACTCCTGGTTTGAATCGGAAAGGATTATGCATGGACTCAACGAGTTGGGAGGTCAACTCGTCGAGTAGGGTCATGAGATCAGGAAACACTGAATGGGACTGACTCGGCGAGTCCGAGCTGTTTAAAGAAAACCCTAAATTTTGGGATTGGCCCCTTTATAAACGTCATTATCCACCCCAGTAGCCTCCCTTAGCACTATAAAAGAACGTTTACGGCCGCACACCCTCTTGTGAGTGAAGCAAGATCAATTGGGAGCTTATCCTTGAGTTTTTGGGGAGGATTCCAAGCTTGAAGAAGAAGTATCAAGGGGAAAACACTAGATCTAGCATCTAGTTCGTCTTGGGCATTGATTTGAGGTATGAACCTATTACCTTAAGCATAAATTCTATTTTAGAGTTGTGGCCAACTTTGAGGAAATGGAAGCAAGCTTAGATCTGGACCTATCACAAGGATATGGTTCCAGATCTGGACCTTCTTAGGCCCCAAATATCATAAAGTTGCATCTTTTATTGAGCTCATTCCCTCTACATGCATAAGAACCTTGTTTGAAGGTTAGTTTTTATTTTATGGCCATGTGAGGCTATGCATGCATGTAAAGTTCGCAACTTTATGTAACATCTTCACTAGGAGAATATGGATCTGAAGTCTGAAACCTTAAATCCGACTGGAAAGAACCGATTACGTGAGAACTCGTCGAGTCCCTCTGGTGACTCGGCGAGTCGAGAGGGTTCACGGCCAGGGGTGTACGGTTGGTGGTTTACGGCTGTAAACATCAAGGAACTCGACGAGTCCCTCGGGTGACTCAACGAGTCAATGAGTTAAGAAGGGAACCCGATGAGTGAATGATTGTACTCGACGAGTGAAGGTCAATATGGACTGTTGACCTTGACTATAGACTTTGACCTTGACCAGGGTTGACGCTGGGGGTATTTATGGAATTAAGCTGAGTTATTTACTCATTGATTATAAACAGTTTGTGAAGAGCAGCATAGGACATACTTGAATTTAGTTGCTGATTCAGCTTTGTGAGGTGAGTTTTCTCACCATACCAATGGGTCTAAGGCACCAAGGCCGACCCATTTTGTGATAGTTAGTTTACTTGTTACATAGAGGTGTGATATGTGTGTGCATGATATGTGGTAGAGATAGCCTTTGTGGCTAACGGTAGAGATAGCCTTATGGCTAATGGTAGAGACGACTTTATGGCTAATGGTAGAGACAACCTTTATGGCTAATGGAAGAGATAGCCTTTGTGGCTAATGGTAGAGATAGCTTCATGGCTAATTACCATGTGATATTGGTAGAGGTAGCTTTATTGTAACGACCCAAAATATGACCCAATTTTTTTTGTTTAAATAGTGGTAAAAGCTAGCAATCATCCATAATATATATATAATGAAACCGTACGTCACAAATCCCAAAAAGTTTTAATAGATGTGTCATGACAAGAAAACTGTATCAACATATCATAGTATATGAAACAAACTCACAGGATAAAAGAAACTGAAGTTGTGGTGTGTGCGATGCCGTCAACTCGAGCTCTTCCCTTTACTAGCGGAAGTACCTGAAACCAAAATTGAAAACTGTAAGCACGAAGCTTAGTGAGCTCCCCCAAACTACCACATACCATACAATAACATATAAAACACATACTGGGGCTTCATCCAGCCATGTGGACTCGTCGAGTCCCAGCATATGGACTCGTCGAGTAGCCAACTCAATTTGCGTGATCATCCTGTCTCTACTCGATGAGTCAGGCTACAGACTCGTCGAGTACCCCTTAAGAAATGAAAATACTTTATTTAAATCACATACCAGAAATGAGGCGTTACAACTCTCCCCCACTTATCTTAGACTTCATCCTCGAAGTCTGCTGCTGCTGCTGCTGTATCTGAAAATAAATCTCGATAATGCTCCTTCATCTCCCCCTCAGACTCCCACGTCCACTCTGAACCCTTTCGGTGCTGCCACAGCACCTTCACTAACTAAACCACCTTGTTCCTCAAGGTATTTGTCTTTCGATCTAAGATCACCACTGGTCTCTCGATATAATTCAGGCTGCTATCAACCTGAATATCCTCCAAGGGTACAACCGCTGACTCGTCCACCAAACACTTTCTCAACTGAGAAACATGGAAAGTGTTGTGGATCTGGCTAAGCTCTGCTGGAAGATCCAACTGATAAGCAACCCGACCCACCCGGGCCAATACCATAAAAGGACCAATGAATCTGGGGCCCAGTTTGACCATCTTCCGAAACCTGATAACACCCTTCCAGGGTGATACCTTCAGGAGGACCATATCGCCCACCTGAAACTCCAATTCCGAATGCCTCTTGTCGGCGTAACTCTTCTGCCTACTCTGCACATTCTGCAGTCTGCTACGAACCTGCTGGATCAACTCTGTGGTCTTGAGCACTACCTTGGTGCTCTCGATGACTCGCTGACCGACCTCGCCCTAACAAATCGGGGTCCTGCACTTCCTTCCGTAGAGCATCTCGAAAGAAGGACGGTCAATGCTAGTGTGGTAACTATTTTTATACGAAAATTCCGCTAGAGGAAGATACGTATCCCAACTATCACCGAAGTCTAGAACACATGCCCAGAGCATGTCCTCGAGAGTCTGAATTGTCCTCTCGCTCTGCCCATCCCTCTGGGGGTAGAAATCGGTGCTAAAATTAAGACGAGTCCCCATCTCATCATGGAACCGCTTCCAAAATCTGGAAGTAAAACGGACGTCTCGGTCTGACACTACCGAAACAGGCACTCTGTGCCGTGCCACTACCTCGCGCACATAGATGTTGGCTAGCTTCTCAATCGATATGCTCTCCTGGATCAGTATAAAATGCGCGCTCTTGGTCAGCCGATCCATTATGACCCAAATCGAATCCACTCCCCGTGCGGTCCTGGGAAGGTTAGTGATAAAATCCATGGTAATATCCTCCCATTTCCATACGAGAATGTCTAACGGCTGCATGTTGCCATGGGGTCTCTGGTGCTCTGCGTTGACCTTCCTGCAGGTCAGGCATCTCTCCACATACCAGGCGACATCCTGCTTCATGCAGGGCCACCAATAGTCAGGTCGGAGATCTCTGTACATCTTCGTCGCTCCTGGGTGAATGGAAAATCGAGACTTATGGGCCTCGTCCATCAACACCTGCCATACTCTACCCCAGTACGGTAACCAAACCCTCCCATGAAGGGTCAACAGTCCCCGACTGTCATAATCAAAGGAAGCTACTTGGCCCACGATCCTCTCACACCTTTGCCTCTCCTCCTTGAGGCCCTCGACCTGTGCCTCCCTGATCTGCTCCAACAATGGAGTAATCACTGTCATCCTTAGGCATATATCCCTGATCGGGGCCGATGCCGCCTTGCGGCTCAGGGAGTCGTCCACTATGTTGGCCTTCCCCGGGTGATAAAGGATCTCACAATCGTAATCCTTCACCACATCTAACCACCGACGCTGCCTCATATTAAGATTTGGCTGGTCCATGAGGTATCTCAGAATCTTGTGATCCGTGTAGATGGTACAATGGACCCCATAAAGGTAGTGTCTCCAAATCTTGAGGGCGAACACCACCGCCCCCAACTCCAAATCGTGCGTCGGATAGTTAACCTTGTGAGGATTCAACTGTCTAGAGGCGTAAGCTATCACACACCCTCGCTGCATCAACAGTACTCCCATACCTGTGATCGAGGCATCACAGTAGACTACAAAATCATCCATTCCCTTCGGCAGGGTCAGAATCGGTGCGTCGCACAATCACTGTCTGAGAGTCTCGAATGCCGCCTGTTGCTCAGGCCCCCAACGAAACACCACCGAATTCTTGGTTAGTCGGGTGAGTGGAACTGCTATCTTGGAGAAATCCTTGATGAATCTCCTGTAGTACCTTGCCAATACTAGGAAGCTTCAAATCTCAGATGGAGACCTCAGGACCTCTCACTGCATTACGACCTCGATCTTGGCCGGATCCACTAGAATACCCTTCTGGTTGACGAGGTGACCAAGGAACTGCACCTCGCACAACCAGAACTCGCACTTGGAGAACTTTGCAAAAAGTTTCTCCCTCCTCATTGTCTCTAGCAACTCTCTCAGGTGCTCCTCGTGCTACTCCTGGGTCTTGGAGTAAACCAAGATGTAATCAATGAATACTATCACAGAACGATCCATGAGATCCATGAATGCGGCTGGAGCGTTGGTGAGTCCAAACGACATCACCACAAACTCATAATGACCATAACGAGTCCTAAAAGTTGTCTTCTGAACATCCTCACTCTTGACCCGCATCTGATGATAACCGGAGCGCAGATCGATCTTCGAAAACCAGGATGCTCCCTGAAGCTGATCGAACAAGTCATCTATCCTCGAGAGTGGGTAACGGTTCTTCACCGTTACCTTGTTCAACTCCTGGTAGTCTATGTACATACAGTGCGACCCATCCTTCTTCTTCACAAACAGGATCGGGGCTCCCTATGGTGAACTACTCGGTCTGATGAAACCTTTGTCTAGCAGCTCCTGCAGCTGCATAGACAACTTCTACATATCTGAAGGAGACAACCGATACGGTGCCTTGGCATTCGGAGCCGCACCAGGAACCAGATCAATCTTGAACTCAACTTGTCTCTCCGGAGGTATCCCATGCAATTCCTCTGGAAATACGTCCGGATACTCTTGCACAACTGCTACATCATCTACTATCGTCTTACTGTTATCCCGGGTGTCCATTTCATACGCGACATAACCTGCGCAACCCTGCTGGAAGTAGCGTCTCGCTCTCGCTGCCGAACAAAGAATTGGTCCGCATTGTAGCCTATCGCCCTAAATCACTAACTCTTCCCCACTGGGAGTGCAAACCCTCACTAGCTACAACTCGCAATCAATCACCGCCCCATTGGGGCTCAACCAGCCCATACCTACTATGACCTTGTTCCCTCGCAAGGGAATAGGGACCAGGTCTACCGAAAACTGCTCATCGAATAACTGCAGCGAGCATGCCTTATGCACTCTCGCGACCCTGACGGCCCTATCATCGGCTATCTCCACCTCGAGTGGACAATCCAACTCCCCTGGAGCTCTGCTAAACCTCTTGCGAAGCGCAAGAGAGACAAACGATCGGGTAGCCCCCGAATCAAATAACACTGTAGCTAAAATGCCGTTCACTATGAACGACCCTATACGCAACCATATAACATTAGAAACAATCAATAATAAATGCAGAGATAAAAGGAAAATACATACCCATCACCACGTCAGGAGTCGCTCGCGCCTCCACTGATGTCATCTGAAAAGCTCTACTCTTCGCCACTGGCGCCTCGGCCCGGCCCTAATGACTGTCGGTAATCCTCAATGTAGTAGGGGTAGGTGCCGACACCTTCCCTGCTGTAGCTAAGCTTGGGCACTGGGACTTTTTATGTCCTCTCTGATTGCAATGGAAGCAAATCAGATCTGATGCTGTGGTGGTAGTGGTAGAAGCTGTACAATCTCTGCTCATATGCCCTGTCTGACCGCACTTGTAGAAGTCAGAACTCCTTGCCTTGCACACCCCATCGTGCAATCTCCCACATTTTCCACACCGACTGTTGCTCTACTGACCTCTGGACCTATGATCCAAAACCTTGGGCTTCTTGCCCGAGCTCCCTGTACCCGAAGCCACCTCCGGCTTCCTCTTCTTCTCCATCTCAAGGTCAATCTCTCTCTCTCTCTCTCTCTCTCTCTCTCTATCTCACCCTCGTAATCATATCATCTAATGTCCTACAGCTTGATCGGATGACAAACTGGCGGATATCACTCCGCAACATCTCATGATAACAGGCCTTCTTCATTTCCTCATTAGCTGCGTACTGAGGAACAAGAAGAGCCCTCTCTCTGAACTTGGCGGTAATCTCCGCCACTGACTCTGTAGTTTGCGTAAGGTCCTGAAACTCTGTGGCTAACTGTTGCACCTTTATAACTGGCGCAAACTCGGCTCTGAACCTGGTGGTAAAATCATCCCAAGTCATTGCATCAAGTGCCGTGTTATCCCCAATACCATAACCAACCTCCTCCCACCAATCACGTGCCCTGTCCTTCAGAAGACAGGATGCTAATCTGACCTTGTCCCCCTCGGGACATCTGCTGGTGCGGAACACGTTGGCAACATCTGCCAACCACCTAGTACTTGCAATAGGGTCCCGTGCCCCATGGTAGTCTGGAGCTCCACAAGCCTGGAACTCCCTGAAGTTGAGTATGCGCGACCCCATCATGGCCGCCATCTCAGCACGAAATGTGCTCAACTTCTCATCCATCAACTCCAAAATACCCTCCTTGATTGATACGAATATCACAAGAGTCTGCTCAAGTATGATACGGGTAACTTCTGAAGTGAAAAACTCCCTAGTCTGCTCATCCAACTGTTCGGCCCCCGAGCCTGATCCTGATCCCTCCCCGACACCTGAACTACCGCCTGCTGGTCTAGGGCGTAAAACCACCATTCTGAAAACACATCACATTACACGTTAGAAACACTGATATATCTTGAGGGATAGCTATTATTACAAGTTTCCTGGTCTCTCCACGGCTTTCCTCTATTCAAGTACAGATCCTCTGCTTCCAGTAGTATGGGCCCCTACTACCTTCCACATCTATCCGTACCTTCTTCAATAACTGCCTCGACTCCAGCAAGTCACTACTATTTCTACTGATCCTTGCTACTCTCATCCTAGGCTTGCCATAGGGAAATCTCTGACTCAACCAAAAACCAGTCCTAAACTGCTGAAGGCCTCCTTGAAATGCAAATTAGTCATCGCCTGAATACCACCACATGTCACTAGGTTTAGATAACCCTTCGAGTAAAAGACTCGTTCCGACAACGGTTGGACTCAAACAAGAGCTGCGCAGTAGGGCCAAATCCAGCACTCTCAGATTATCCAACCCTGATCACATGTGATGTGACATATTCACCTAATGGCTAACTCCCATAACTCGGAGTCCCAGAAAGCACAAAGCAAGCAGCATTCAGACATAGGAAAGTACTCAAGAAATTCTATCCTCACATCAAGAAACTGTACTAGCATACAATGCTAAGCTCATACTATTAGGCATAACCTAAACAGGCTATCCTTCTACTATCTAGTCAATACTAGCATGCAATTCTCATAAAAATGAAACACATATATAGCAGGCACATAAGGCATCATCCCTAGATCTCCATTCCTATTCTAGTATGCTGTTCTACTGAAACTGAAATCGATAATCATAACATAAACTTGTACGGGTAATTTGGGAGTACTTACTTGAGCTCGGCTGATCGCATGCACCACACCTTTTTCTTTTAAGAAAACTCTATGTTCTTTTTCAAAATTCTTTTCGAATATGTTTCTCTTTTGAAAATCCTTTACTATTTCCTTAGTTTGAGTTCAGTCACACCCGTAAGTGTGCCTGAATCCCTCAAACCAAGGCTCTGATACCAACTTGTAACGACCCAAAATACGACCCAAATTTTTTTGTTTAAATAGTGCTAAAATCTAGGAATCATCCAAAATATATATAATGAAACCGTACGTCACAAATCCCAAAAAGTTATAATATGTGTCATGACAAGAAAACTGTATCAACATATCATAGTATCTGAAACAAACTCCCAGGATAAAAGAAACTAAAGCTGTGGTGTGTGCGATGCCATCAACCTGAGCTATTCCCTTTACTAGCGGAAGTACCTGAAACCAAAACTGAAAACTGTAAGCACGAAGCTTAGTGAGCTCCCCCAAACTACCACATACCATACAATAACATATAAAGCACATACTGGGCCTTGCCCACTGCATCGGACGAAAGTACGAACTAATCGGGGCCTTGCCCCCTGCATCGGACCGAAGTCCGGAAACTGCATCGGGCCAAAGCCCGGACTAACTGGGGCCTTACCCCCTACATCGGAATGAAGCCCGACAAATTGCATCGGACCGAAGTCCGGACTAACTTGGGCCTTTCCCCCTGCATCGGACCGAAGTCCGGCTAACTGCATCGGACCGAAGTCCGGTCTAACTGAGGCCTTGCCCCCTGCATCGGACCAAAGTCCGGCTAACTGCATCGGACCAAATTCCGGACTAACTGGCTGAACATGATATGACATAATCATAACTACTAGCATAAACACATACACTGCATACTACATCGGACCGAATTCCGGAACACATAACATAAGAACATGCTTGTATCACAAAGAAATTAAGCACACTGAACTACTGCATCGTACCGAAGTCCGGAAACTATTGCTAACTAGACGGGTCGTCATTGTGGCCGTAGACTCGTTCCTACTAGAAGGAAAACTCACCTCGTAATGCTGGCTGCTGAGATGCTAACTCTAAAAGTGGCTGACAGCTGCTCCAGAACTATTCGGCTACAAATCCCAAAAACACTAGATCAGGTACTCATTAATGCCCTCAGGGTAAAATGACTGTTTTACCCTTGGTTAAAGTCAACTCCCTGGTCAAAGTCAACATCCAGTTGACCGGACTCTCCGAGTCAGGGCGCAGACTCACCGAGTCCCTCCATTACTAACTCCGACTTTAACTTTCCGAGTCCCCTTCCCCACTCACTGCTTCACCCTGAACTCACTAACGAAGAAAGACGGGGGACTCATGACTCGACTCGTCGAGTCTGAAGAACAACTCGCCGAGTCCTAGCGTGCGGATCTCATACAATCGATCCCAATCCTTTCAAGAGCATTTAAATAGTAGATCTAAGCTCCTGGGATCTTCTGAACACGTAAAGTTGCTAACTTTACGTGTAACTAAAAAGGAATGAAGCTATTTCACTCAGACTCTACTTTAATCGGGAAAACTCATCCGACTCACCGAGTTGTATGAACAACCCATCGAGTCTAAGGCAATCTCCATCGGAATCGCCGAGTTTCTCATCCAACTCATCGAGTCCACAACTATCTTCATATGACTCGCCGAGTCAACCTTGCGACTCACCGAGTCCATTCAGTCCTTTTTCCATACAGACCTGATTTGAGCCATGCAGCGACTCCAAATCACAGATCTGAGCTTCTAGGGCATGCTTATCACATAAAGTTGCAAACTTTACGTGCAGGCATGGCTTTAAAGGCTTCAAATGCCAAATCAAGGCTCTTAATGGGGTTCTAAGCTCAAGAGGGACCTCAATCACGACCACAACTGAAACTTTACACTTCTAGAATGCGATTGGGGTCCAGATCTGAAGTATAACCCGATCATAAGGCTTTATCACAAAGGATTTGGGGGTTTTTAGGCTTAAAAGAAACAATTTGGGGGACAAACAAGATGTACTAGATCAATAAGAAAGATGGAGAATTTATTACCAGAAAAGATGACCACAATGAGTGAGTTCTGGATGTACTTCCTCTTCCTTGCACTCTTTAACCTTCTCCTTCCTCTACTTGCTCCAAAGGTTCCTTCACAAGGTAACAATCACTCACACACTCTTTAAGGGGGCTAGGCTTCGGTGAAGGATGCTCTGAGGGTGATGGAGGCGAGGTTGGGGCGCATAAATGCGTTTAAATAGGGTGCAAACCCTTAAAATTAGGGCTTCATCCAAACAGGCAGACTCGCCGAGTCCCAGCGTATGGACTCGTCGAGTAGCCCACTCAATGTGCGTGATCATCCTATCCCTACTCGACGAGTCAGGCTACAGAATCGTCGAGTACCCCTTAAGAAATGAAAATACTTTATTTAAATCACATACCAGAAATGAGGTGTTACATTTATAGCTAATGTGATATGTGGTTTGTGTGGGGTATGCTCAGGGGACTTACTAAGCTTTCAACTTACCGTTTGTGGATTTGTTTCAGGTACATCGGAGTCCAAGGGTAAAGGCATGGCGTGATGATGCGGCGTGCACTATATCTCTTTCTTTCCGCTATAGTTTGGGGGACACTTTGATGTTTTGAAATTAATGATGATGTAATGTTGATGGTTTTGAAAACAATTATTGGGATCTTCATTTTTTATGAATTATGGTCGATTAGTTAAAAATGAAAAATTTCTTTGTAAAAATTTGGGTTGTTACAAAAGTCTTATATGTCAAGAGGACAGTGGGAGTCTTAAAGATCTTGAAAAAGCTTCAAGAACTAATCAAGAATAAAACATGTTGGTTATCACTAGCACACGACTTGAGGTTTATAAACTATCATGTTGAGATATTCCTATTTCTATGCCCATTCCAATTAAAGTTGGCTTTGCATATGAGTTCTGAGAGTTCTCAATTGGTTGCATAACAACTTGGAAGCAATGGCAGACCCTTGTGCTGCCAGGTGGCAAAAAGTTAAGACTGCAAAGGTTCCGTCCATATGAGTTTGGATTTGTCACTAACCTTGCCTTGAGATTATGGTTTTGACAAATTTATATGGCTAGGAACACATACACCATAAAATCTAAGATTCATAAGGTTTCTCTCTGATTCATGAAAATGATGGTGAGGAAATGGTTTCACTAAGTATATTTTAGGTACATAGGAATTATGATTTTTGCATTCTCAAAGTCATTAGTGGAGCGTGTGTGGTTAACTGGCACACTAACATGGACTTGTGAGGAATAACAAAGGTCTAAACAATTGAGACTATGATTACGGTATCCCTTTTCATAGTTCTAAAATTGTTTAGACACACATGTGTGCTATCTAGGGAAAGGTATATGATTTTGATAAAGTTTTATCAAAGCATCTCGTATCAGAAATTATAACTTTGGTAAGACAGTCGATAAAGTATTGATTTCTAGAACTCCAGCTGATTTCTGAGTACATGTCAAAGCTAGTGGGAGAATAAGTGTTATGCTAATAATCATCATCTTAGTGGGAGCATGATAATTATGATAAGTGTTGCAAGTTAGCAATATTAATTATAGAAAACAAAAGTTTCAATTAGGAAAAGTTGTTTTGCTATAATTAAGGGAGAGGAAATTATACTTCATTTCAACTCTAAAATCTTAGATTGAGATTTTAATCATCTTTAGTCAAGGATATATATATATATATATATATATATATATATATATATATATATATATATATATATATATATATATATATATATTGAGAAATTAAATATTCTCTTACTTTCCTTCCTACATATATTCCTACCCATTTGAAATGACGACAAGTGTATTCAAATATTATTAATCTTATCCAAATATGACACATGTCACTATTTCACATGAGTAGGAATATAAGTAGGAGGAAAAGGTAGGAGGATATTTAATTTTTCCTATGAATTTTATGTTGGAATGGCTCAACTTAAGGAAATTCTATATATATCGCGCTCTCAATATTCAATTATGATTACGACATCCCTCTTCATAGTCGAACTATGAAAACATGTCAAATAAAAATATTGTAGCAAAAGACTGGTCTAGAATCATGTCTTTATGTAAGACATCATGAATCGTGTCGCATATGCTTCAGGTATAGGATCGATTTCATGTGCTATAATATTTATCCTTTCTAAATTTTCCAAATGCCTGGGGCATTAAGAGGGGAAAAGGTCTAGAATTGGATATGACTAAAATGATTAAGTAATTGTCGAGGATAATCTAAGGTTCACCAAAGATTGGTTGCTCAGGGACAGTTGGAAGTATAGTGTTAATTTTGGAAGGACCATATTGACATATTCTGAAATGAGGCAACTCTTGTTCAGAAGTGATAGTCAAAATGGGAATATGGAAATGTCTCCATGGGTGGAAACTATTCAATCTGAGTAAGATTAGAAAAATTAATGCAAGAAGGATGTTCAAAGCATTCTACTTTGAATATGAGACTTCATTTCCATGGAGTTGATCTCCATTCGAATACTCTGTAATGTCTGTTGACAAGTCTTTGTGACTTTGTGCATAATCATTACAGAGGATCAGTGCATATAAGGTTAAAATCTAACAGATTTTGGTAAATAGCAGGAATTTGGAATTCTTGCATTTGTAGTAAAGGTTTGGGATTGTGAAATGAGAACCATTGGAATTATGTTCAATCGATCTATTCCATAAAGTAAAGATCATAGAAAAACATAGTGTGCATACTTGGTGTATGGCATGACTAGTGTTCAGAAAAAGATAATGTACATGCTTGGAGCATGGGACAACTATTGTTTTAATTCAAGTATTAAGTTGATAAATTTGAAACATTATACAATGAATAATGTGTAATCAATATGGTGATAAATAAAAGGTGCTTTATTTATATTCATAAGTTCTAAGTCCATATTGGATTCGATTATTCTTGTGTTTCACTTTGCATGTTTTGACTTCCAGAATAACTAGGTCATTCTTCCCGAATGACTAAGTTATTCAAACCATCCACAGTTGATAAGTTCTGAGTGCTCATAAGTTCTGAGTATTGGATTAAACCCACTCTCATTTGACTCACTTCATGGATTTTATCACGACTGATCATGAGACGATAATATCTTATATTCTTCAAACCTAGAGATATGAGTTGTTGCCTATGAGTTGGTTATACATTGATTGTACAAAAAACACTGTAACAACCCGAAATTTCGTATCATTACATGTAACCCTTTTCGTAATCCATTTCGATCAATCAACCGTCGTTTTCAAATTCGATTCCGATTTCGTCGTTTAATTAATTCATTAACTTGTATTGATCTAAAATGACTTAATGGGTGTCTTATTGCATTTAGAAATCATTCTAACACCCCATTCTAGTGATCGGAACATTTCTAGAATCAACCATATCGGGTTACGGCAATTTGGTCGGGTGCGACCAAAGGCCCCGTCTAACGCCGGTATCGGGTAGAATTTCAACGTGTCCAAATCCCGAACACTATTTAAAGTGTTTTAAACCTTCATTTGAAGCTTTTGCTTCATTTCACTACCCTCTCTCTAACCTCTCTCCTCATCCTAGATCAAGGTCCAAAATCAAAGATTTAAGGCTCCAAATCATAGAGGTAACCTTCCTAGCTTGTTATTCAACCTCTTAAGCCTTAAAATCTATGTTTAAAGTGTGAATTAGGACCTGGAACATGTGTTTACGGCCAAGGCGCATGCTTGGGCCGTAAACACATAATAATGGGGTTTTTGTGCAATTTAACCCTTCTAAATCATTATTGGGACTTAGATATGACCTTAAGGCTTGCAAACCCGGAATTGGAACACCTTAAACTTGAATTTTCAGGGATTAACATGATTTTACGGCCAAGGTATGTTCTTGGGCCGTAAACCCCTCAAACATGGGGAGTAAACTCACTTTTACATGTTAGAATGCCTTGTAACTTAACCAATAGCCTTGTGGTAAATCCTAGAACCATCTAAAAATAGTTTGGAGACCTTAAACATAACAAAACCTTACATATGAGAGTTTACGGCCATAGAACATGCTCCAGGGCCGTAAACTCCTAATTATATGTCATTTGATGCCCTAAATTCATACCAAGGCTTGGAAAATTAGTTAGAATCACATGTGATTGCCCTAAACATCACAAATTAAATATGGGTTGAGCATGGGAGAGTTTACGGCCATAAACTCCAAGTTTATAGCCGTGAACTCCCATATGTGATGTATATGTTGATTCAATTCAATTCATGGCATTCGAAAAATTCATTCTAGCATTCCCCATGTCCATATAAGCCATTTAACACTCAAAATCACCCAAACATGAGTTAACGGCTGTGAACTCATGTATGTAGTGTATATTTGGCCGCAAAATCCATTAGGGAGTTTACTCTTGAGGAGTAAACTCAAATCCCAAGTCCCTCGCTTCATTTCAAGTCCGTAGATGTCACCCGGGTCACTCCAAACACTTGTTTTGAGGTGTTTTACTTCATTGGAGTGTAATGTTCCATCTAATTAGTAATTGTAAATCTAATTAGATATATATGGACATTATTTCATTTTACATAGGAACATCGTGAGTAATCAAGCCCCGAACCAACGTCTAGTGTCCGAAACAGTCGCATTTCCTCGTCTGGTGAGTTCATACCCCTACCCTTTTTCATTGTTTTCAGGGGGGGAACACAAGCAAAGTACAAGGGATTACTTGTACTCAAAACTTGTTTTCATGTGTGTGTTTCACATTTTATATGCTTTTAACACTGATTGATACAACTGATAACCGTTTGAACATGCAGATCACGTAAACATATTATTTGTGAAATGGGTTTATAAACTGTTATGTTTTATATATTTCACAAATGGTTTCCACATTTTATCAGTTAAAAGTATGTCATTAGAACTTTTGAAACATAAAACTTGTACACTGTATATCCTCGGTAACACTCCACAGAGATACGCGAGTGGAGGATTATCATATTATTACTAGTAAATTTGTTAGTCCTGTATGATTGGAGACACGTCCTCAGTGAACACTCCACAGAGATACGCGAGTGGAGGACTGCACCCGTAACCAGAATCTCTGGGATTAGAGAGCATGACTTGAGTGTATAGATCTATACGGGGATGACTACCCCACACCTGGCTGCTAGCTACAGCCGAACCGAAATGGTTCAAGGGTGACGAAAGTCATAAGGTGATGTGGACTACTTATTGCCATATCTAGTCTATCGTATGGTTATGGAACTCACAATTAGGATAACAGAGATTTACTTAATAGTAATAATGAATAACTTAATACATTTCACAAGATAACCAGGTTACAGTATACATCTTTCGCATTGGTAACCAACATTCAGGAAAGTATGGGACTTTCCTAGAGAAACATTGAACATAACCACGTTTTACAGAATACATCTTTTACATTGATAATCAACATTCAGGAAAGCATGGGGCTTTCCTGGGGAACGTTTACATAACTAGAAAACTGTAACAAACCGGATAACTTTACATCTTTCACAATTGGTAACACACAATCAGGAAAGTATGGGGCTTTCCTGGGGATACATTGGTACGTAACCAGAACAGTATAACAAACCAGATAACATAACTGTACATTTTCACAAGAGTAAACGTGTTTTTAGTGTACAACTTTACTTTATATGTTGAGAACAAATACCAACCTTCTTAAGAAAATATGGGATTTTCTTGGTGTGTGTAACATTTTCAGAAACAGAAAGGAAACTCGAACATTTTCACAAAACAAAAACCACTTATGAACTCACCAGCGTTATGCTGATTTTCAAACCGCTTGTGTTCTCAGGTCAACGTTAGAACAGGTACCCGAAGATCAGTTTGTTCTAGGTTGGAGTGCGCAGAAGACCAGTTCGTTTTGTTATTATATACTATGTATCACAACTGTATAACTTTACTTTTGAAACAAATGTAAAAATTTCCTATATGTAATGTAATGGTTGTTCTACTTTACTTACTATGTGCATTGGATTTGATACTCAACGTGGAGTCAACCCCGTAAATGTTTCCGCCTTCGGTTTTCGGGGTGTGACAAACACATTGGTAACTCGATGTTATAAAACGTGCCTTTGTGTATGATTCAACAAGTAGTAGAACAAGCATATGAGTCGAAGTTTATCCATTCATTTTACCCTTGTAGGAAAAAAAACGATATCTGTGGGTCCCTCGATTATTTAGTGATGACACCCCGAAGTGCTTAACCAAGCCTGGACTGATCTGATTTGTTCAATTAGTCGGTCGTCATAAACCGGAAATCGGGAAACAAAAAATGGCCCGAGAGAATGATTATAATCCATGTTCAGTCCATATGATATCTAGAATGGAGGAATATATGATCCCTTATCTAATGGACAAGTTATTGACTAGGTCATAGTTCGACGATGGCTTTAAGAGCTACGATTGCTAGTCAGGTTTTGGAGTCATACAAAATAATAGTTTTAGACTAATCCAAGTGGGAGACTATTGGATTAGTGTCTAAGTCCATAACTATAATTGGTATGTACTTGAGCCGATTTGGCATAGTCCATTTGGGTTGCATGGCATCAGAACAATTGGATTGACAAAATGAGATCCTATGGAAATGAAAGGTCATGGATTGTACATGGAGTGTTTAACCCATGGATCCTATGGAAATGAAAGGTCATGGGTATTAGGGTTTATATGAATGTAACCCTAATCCTCCGCACTATATAAAGATGTCTATGGTTCATGAAATGGCACTAGTGTGTATACACAAAGAGGGAAAACCGATTTCATGAGGGTGAACCTAAGTATCCTTATTCTCTAGTTATTCCAATGGTTCTTGGTGTTGTGTGAACCATTTGAGGTGCAACACTTGAGACGCTAGACTCTTAAAGGTTCAACACTTCAAGCTTCATCTTAAAGGTATGTCATTCTACTAGGTTCTTGTAGTATAGTTACTTCTTATTATGCTAGATAGGATGAAACCTTGGAATATTGAATATTTGCATGTATAATAGAGAAAACATAGATCAAAGGTTTACAGGTTTGCATGTACACCATAGAAGTGTTAGAATGCTCAAAATCCCATCAGTAAATGTAACAACCTGAAATTTCATATCACTTCTTGTAACTCAAATTGTAATCCAATTCGATCAACCAAACGCCGTTTCCAAATCCGTTCCCGATTTCGTCAATTAATTAAGTCATTAACTTGTATTAACCTAAAATGACTTAATGGGTGTCTTAATACCATTTGAAATCATTCTAACACCCCATATTAGTCATTGGAATAATTCTAGAATCGACCATATCGGGTTACGACAACTTGGTCGGGTGCGACCAAAAGCCCCGCCTAACGCCGGTATCGGGTTGAATTCCGTCGTGTCCAATTCCCGAGCACTATATAAGTGATTCAAAGCTTTCATTTGAAGCTTTTGGCCATTCTTCCATAAACACTTCCAACCTCTCTCCTCATCCATAATCAAAGGTCCAAAATAAAGATTTAAGGCTCCAAATCAAAGAGGTAACATCCCTAACTTGTTATCTAACCTCTTTAGCCTTCAAATTGATGTTTAAATTGAGTTTTAGGACCTAGAACATGTGTTTACGGCCAAGGATCAAGCTTGGGCCGTAAACACTTAATAATGGGGTTTTTAAGCCAATTAACCCTTCCAAATCATTGTTGGGACTTACATACGACTTAGAGGCTTACGAATTGGGACTTGAAACACTTAAAACATGAATTTTGAAGGACAAAAGAGAGTTTACGGCCAAGGCTTGTTCTTGGGCCGTAAACTCCTCAAAAATGGTGATTAAACACCTTAAATCATGTCTAAATGCCTTGTAACCCAACCAATAGCCTTGTGGTAAATCCTAGATCCATTTAAAAATAGTTTGGGCGTTTATAACACATCAAAATACCACATATAGGAGTTTACGGCCTAGGAACATACCCTTTGGCCGTAAACTCAAGAAACTATGCCAAATGATGCCCCTATTTCACTCAAAGGCTTAGAAACATTTCTAGAAATCACATGTGACTGTTTTAAGTGTCAAAAATTAATTTTTCATGAACATAGAAGAGTTTATGGCTAGAGCACACATGTATGCGCCGTAAACTCATAATTTGATGTTATTTGATTTCCAAAAGTGATACAAAGCCTTGGAAAATTAGTTAGAATCACATGTGATTACTCCTTGTGCCTCAAATCAATTTTTCTTGACCCTAGGAGAGTTTACGGCCGTAAACTCCAAGTTTACAGCCGTAAACTCCCTTTTAAATAGTATTAATCCATTCAAACCATTCCAAGGCATTTTAGTAAGTCATTCCAACAATCCCCAAGTCCAAACAAGCCATTAAACCCTCAAAATCACACCAACATGAGTTTACGGCCGTAAACTCATGTATGTGTGTGTTTTGTGGCCGTAAACTCCCTAATATGTTTACTCTTGGGGAGTAAACTCAAATCCCAAGTCCCTAGTGTCTTTATACGTCCGAAGATGTCACATGGGTCACTCCAAATGCTCGTTTTGAGGTGTTTAACCTCGTTGGAGTGTAATGTTCCATATAATTAGTAATTTTAAATCTAATTAGACATATATGAGCATTATTTCATTTTACATAGGGACATCGCGAGTAATCAAGCCCCGAACCAACGTCTAGTATCCGAACCTAAGTATCCTTATTCTCTAGTTATTCCAATGGTTCTTGGTGTTGTGTGAACCATTTGAGGTGCAACACTTGAGACGCTAGACTCTTAAAGGTTCAACACTTCAAGCTTCATCTTAAAGGTATGTCATTCTACTAGGTTCTTGTAGTATAGTTACTTCTTATTATGCTAGATAGGATGAAACCTTGGAATATTGAATATTTGCATGTATAATAGAGAAAACATAGATAAAAGGTTTATAGGTTTGCATGTACACCATAGAAGTGTTAGAATGCTCAAAATCCCATCAGTAAATGTAACAACCTGAAATTTCATATCACTTCTTGTAACTCAAATTGTAATCCAATTCGATCAACCAAACGCCGTTTCCAAATCCGTTCCCGATTTCGTCAATTAATTAAGTCATTAACTTGTATTAACCTAAAATAACTTAATGGGTGTCTTAATGCCATTTGAAATCATTCTAACACCCCATAATAGTCATTGGAATAATTCTAGAATCGACCATATCGGGTTACGACAACTTGGTCGGGTGCGACCAAAAGCCCCACCTAACGCCGGTATCGGGTAGAATTCCGTCGTGTCCAATTCCCGAGCACTATATAAGTGATTCAAAGCTTTCATTTGAAGCTTTTGTCCATTCTTCCATAAACACTTCCAACCTCTCTCCTCATCCATAATCAAAGGTCCAAAACAAAGATTTAAGGCTCCAAATCAAAGAGGTAACATCCCTAACTTGTTATCTAACCTCTTTAGCCTTCAAATTGATGTTTAAATTGAGTTTTAGGACCTAGAACATGTGTTTACGGCCAAGGATCAAGCTTGGGCCGTAAACACTTAATAATGGGGTTTTTAAGCCAATTAACCCTTCCAAATCATTGTTGGGACTTAGATACGACTTAGAGGCTTACGAATTGGGACTTGAAACACTTAAAACATGAATTTTGAAGGAAAAAAGAGAGTTTATGGCCAAGGCTTGTTCTTGGGCCGTAAACTCCTCAAAAATGGTGATTAAACACCTTAAATCATGTCTAAATGCCTTGTAACCCAACCAATAGCCTTGTGGTAAATCCTAGATCCATTTAAAAATAGTTTGGGGGTTTATAACACATCAAAATACCACATATAGGAGTTTACGGCCTAGGCACATACCCTTTGGCCGTAAACTCAAGAAACTATGCCAAATGATGCCTCTAATTCACTCAAAGGCTTAGAAACATTTCTAGAAATCACATGTGATTGTTTTAAGTGTCAAAAATTATTTTTTCATGAACATAGAAGAGTTTACAGCCAGAGAACACATGTATGGGCCGTAAACTCCTAATTTGATGTTATTTGATGTCCAAAAGTGATACAAAGCCTTGGAAAATTAGTTAGAATCACATGTGATTACTCCTTGTGCCTCAAATCAATTTTTCTTGACCCTAGGAGAGTTTACGGCCGTAAACTCCAAGTTTACAGCCGTAAACTCCCTTTTAAATGGTATTAATCCATTCAAACCATTCCAAGGCATTTTAGTAAGTCATTCCAACAATCCCCAAGTCCAAACAAGCCATTAAACCCTCAAAATCACACCAACATGAGTTTACGGCCGTAAACTCATGTATGTGTGTGTTTTGTGGCCGTAAACTCCCTAATATGTTTACTCTTGGGGAGTAAACTCAAATCCCAAGTCCCTAGTGTCTTTATACGTCCGAAGATGTCACATGGGTCACTCCAAATGCTCGTTTTGAGGTGTTTAACCTCGTTGGAGTGTAATGTTCCATATAATTAGTAATTGTAAATATAATTAGACGTATATGGGCATTATTTCATTTTACATAGGGACATCGCGAGTAATCAAGCCCCGAACCAACGTCTAGTATCCGAAACCGTCGCATTTCCGAGTCTGGTGAGTTCATACCCCTACCCTTTTTCATTGTTTTTCACTTTTTCAGTGGGGGGGGGAACACAAGCAAAGTACAAGGGTTTCTTGTACTCAAAAACTTATTTTCGTGTGTGTGTTTCACATTTTATATGTTTTTAATACTAATTGATACAACTGGTAACCATTCGAGCATGCAGATCACGTAAACATTTATTTGTGAAATGGATTTTATAAACTGTTATGTTTTATATATTTCACAAATGTTTTCCACATTTTATCAGTTAAAAGCATGACATTAGAACATATGAACATGAAACTTGTACACTGTTTGTCCTCGGTAACACTCCTCAAATATACGCGAGTGGAGGACTATCATATTATTACTAGTAAATTTGTTATTCCTGTATGATTGGAGGCACGTCCTCGGCGGACACTCCATAGAGATACGCGAATGGAGGACTATACCCGTGACCAGAATCTCTAGGATTTAGAGAGCGTAACTTGAGTGTATAGATCTATACGAGACTGACTACCCCACACCTGGCTGCTAGCTACAGCCGAACCGAAATGGTTCAAGGCTGACGAAAGTCATAAGGATGTGGACTACTTATTGCCACAGGTTTAGTCTATAGTATGGTTATGGAACTCGCAATTAGGATAATAGAGATTTACTTATAGTAATAATGAACAACTTTTTACACTTCACAAGATAAGGTTTCGGAATACATCTTTTACATTGATAACCAACATTCAGGAAAGTATGGGACTTTCCTGGGAAACCTTGTACATAACCAGGTCTAACCAGAATACATCTTTGCAATAAAAACGAACATTTAGGAAAGCATGCGTCCTTCCTGGGGAACATATACATAACTAGAAATGTGTAACAAAACAGATAACATTACATCTTTTACAATTGATAACTCTCAATCAGGAAAGTATGGGACTTTCCTGGGGATACATTGGAACTTAAACAGAACAGTTTAACAAACCAAATAATCAAACTATATTTTTTTTTCACATGAGTAAACGTGTTTTCAGTATACAAACCTACTATACTTTGTAATTGTGAAACAACAATCTACTTTTAAGAAAATGTGGGATTTTCTTGGCGTGTATTACATTTTCAGAAACAGAAGGGAAATATGAACATTTTCCAAAACAAAAACTACTTATGAACTCACCAGCGTTATGCTGATTTTCAAACCGCTTGTGTTCTCAGGTCAACGTTAGAACAGGTACTGAAGATCCTTTTTGCTCAAAGTCGGAGTATTCAGAAGACCCGTTTCATTTTGTTTTATATATATATATATATATATATATATATATATATATATATATATATATATATATATATATTATGTAACACAACTGTACAACTTTACTTTTGAAAACAATTGTATAACTTTTATATGTAATGTAATGGTTGTTCTACTTTACTTACTATGTACATTGGATTTGATACTCAACGTGGGGTCAACCCCGAAAATGTTTCCGCCTTCGGTTTTCGGGGTGTGACAGTAAATACCTGCGTAGGACGGCTTGATCTTTCCATCCTTGATATCTTGTAGATATTTCGGCAGCTTTGTTTCCAATGCCCTATTTCGTGGCAGTGGTGGCACTATGCCTCCTTGGGGTTGGAGTTGGGTTTAGCAAAGTGTAAGGTCCTAATTAGGATCTTTACCAGTAATCAATCAATAAACAATCATAGAAATGAGAACGAGATCAAAAGAAACCAAGCTTGCACACGATTATATTCAACAAATCGTCAGGTACAACTCGATAGACTGCTCTGTAGAATCAATGGCATCAACAAACACAAAAGACCAACTCCTCCACTATTTATAGTTGACTCAGACCGCAAACTGAGTTTGCTACCATAAACAGGGTTTACGGCCGTAAACGTGTTTACAGCCGTAAACACAGTTTATGGTCTTGAACACACAAAAAGACCAAAATACGTACACAACTCATAAACAGTATCACAGACTCTTGCCAAAACAATATACATTGAAAGCCTAGACCAAACCATTAACTGGACTCTTCAATCTCCCCCTTGGTTTGGTGCTAGCTTGGACTCAGTTGTCGACCACCAGTACATCGGATTTTCCCATCGCTTCGTTCCATATTTTCTTTTCTATGACTGTAGCCACCATCGAAGTGTATTCTTTTGCAGCAGGCTCAAAAATATCTTCAGCCACCACAATCTGATGAGCCGCGAGATAATGTATGTCTCACTTGCCAAACTGAAGCAAGTCCCTTTTGCCATATAGATGAATGCAATCTTCTTTAAGCTTAATGACAACGACATCTGTAGATTCATCGTACACCCAATATTGCATGGATGCGAGAGAACCATCTGAGTAATTTTGGAGAACAAGAACGTGCTTAACTTGGGCTGTTGTAGGCCACATCACTGACCTATGTGGCTGGCTTGTTTTGGGATCAATAACCTTTTTGTGGACCTTGACAAAGGACTCCGTAGTCTTCATTGACGGAAAGCCCTTGGCTACTTGATCTTCCAAAAATGACTTAAACTGACTTGCCCTGGGATTGCCTGATGGATTTGAGAAAGGAGCATTGGACAGCTCAATGAGATCAATCTTAGTGAAAGAATGAAAGTTGTGAGCGTCATTGTATAGTTCTTTGTTGCCGCTCTTTCTTCTTACCATAAACATGTTCATGGTGTCATGGAATCCCCATGAAATGATTCATGACCTATCGCCATACCTATCTTTGAAACAATGCACGCCCAGATCTGTAACGGTGATCTGTGGACTATCCCAGGGTGCCTTATGATCCACGCTCCTTTTAAATAGCAATTGACCTTTGTCAGAGGACTTGTTCAATTTGGCGTGTTTAAATGCTGCTGCACTTGAAGCTTGAGCCGGTTCTATTTCAAAACGGTCTTCGATGATGGTAGTTCTAGTAGGCCGAGCAACAATGGGAACATCTTGGTTAGGAAGATAAATCTGTGGCTAGTCAACGGATGACTTGAATTCATCACCATGTTTTTCTTCCAGCTTTTTCTTCAACTCGTAGTAGCTGGCAGTCAACAGGCCAAAATGTGTCTAAAGGTCTGTAATCTGTTTTGTCTTCAGAGCTTTATCCTCATTAAGTTCGGCCACCTGAATATTGAGCTCTATGTTTTCAGTCTGAAGGTCTGCGACCTTGATAGTCAGCTCAATATTTCTTTGATCAAGATCAATGTTCTTCTGATTCAATACATCGATCTGTTTTTGGAGTCCAAGAATTGAAGGAATCTCTTCTCCTGAGCTATCACCCCCAATAGAAATTCCTTTTCCGCGTGGGGGTGGTGTAGAAAATTGTTCGTCTGCCAGGAGCCTAGCCAACCTAATTGAGGCAGCGTCATCCTCTGTCCTGGGAGGAGAGAAACCTATTGGGAATGAAGAGCCACCAGCTTCATAGAAGGTATTAGGACCTTCACTGACGGGTTCGGTAGAGACTATAGCAGGTGTAATTGTTGGCGGAGTTGTAGCACTTTGAGTTGCCATTCTAAGGACGAGTCTGCGTCTCTTACTTGGAGGAGGAGAGGCTTGAGTAGTGGTGTGATCACTTTCCACTGGCTCAGATGTAGGTAAGACAACATCAAGGGGAGGAATCCCTGATACTGTCACTATAGGAGTTGCTATTTCTGCCGATGGATTGGTAGTAGTAGGAGTGGCTTCAAAAACATCTTCTTCTTCCCTTGTCTCTGTTACTGGATGAGCAACTTCATTGGCATTATTAAGCAGCTTGTCGAGGCTTTCTCTGGTCATAAAGTCTTCATTGCTACCAAATTTTAAGGGAATATCATCATTATCGAATCCTGTGAGGTCGAGATCCTCATACAATTCAGTCTCTGCTCCCGACCCCTCATTGTAATCCCCTTGAACCTGTACCGATTGCAATTTGTGTTCCTCGACAACATGGGCATTTGCAGTAGTATTTTCATCAGCATCATGATCTGAAATGGTAATGACATCATCAGACATAATCCTTTCAGATGAAGTGGGCTCAGATGATGCATTATCAGATGCTCCATGAGACTCAGAGGATTCATCAAGTTCAGCAAAATTCCCAAACTTCATCGGGGGATGTAAACCTTGAAAAAAAACCTTGCCCTTCCGATTCTTTTTTGATGAGACCGACAGTGTGAGGCCCCAAGGATTTTATATCCCACTTGTGACCATCCTTGACTATCTCTAGAAATTGATCGTCGATGAACGCTTGAATGAACCTTGGATATAACAATAATGTATCTCTGGTTCCCCGGGTCATGGCATTAATGTTCACCAAGAACTCATCAAGAATAAACTTCGAGAAGTTGAATTTAATGCCAGCAGCCAAGGAGACAATCGCCCCTGTGTTTCTGAGAGAGATCTCGTCAGCTCCTGATCTCCTGCCTGAGATGCAGCTTACGAACACGTGAGCTAAAAATCGCCAGTAAGGAGGCATGAGCTTTTTCACCATGGGAGGGTAGGTACCCTCATATCCCATCCTCTAAAGGATCCGTTGTACACCATCAATTCCAATTTCAGTGGGAAAATTGGATTCGTCATTAACCAGCAAAGTATCTCTGATGTACTGCTCCGTTATTCTGATCTTGCAGCCCATAACCACAGCTTCGATTGACATTTCTCCATTGACCTTTGACATCTTAGCCGTTTGCCAAAATTCCCAAATAATGTTCTGATAGATGATGGGATTCACTGTGATAACACAAGACAAACAACACTCTCTCAGTCAGTAGATCATTGATTTGAATTCTGCATGAGCGACCGGAGGATCATCCAAGACAATCGCCATATTGTGCATGTCCGCAAACTTGAGATTCGCCATTGATCTGCACTAAACAAGCCAAGTAAGAAAACACAGTATTTATCAATTTAAAGTTTTAAGTTTCCTCATATAAACAATTTTTATGGTCAAAATTGGTCAAACAAAGAGTTTACGGTCAAAGTGGGACAAAATGGGGTTTACGGTCAAAGTTGGTCAACGGACCGTAAACCGAGTTTACAGCCGTAATCTTGAGTTTACGGTCGTAAGGCCAAGGAGAGTTTACGGTCGTAAGACCAACATGTCTTTACGGTCATAAGGCTAGAACGGGTTTACGGTTCTTGAATTTCCCCAAACCGTAAACCCCTCAAGAACAGTAAACTCCGACAATTTTAAAATCGCAAAATACTCCTCCAGATTTGATCGGAACAACGAATAGAAAGCAGATCCTTGGTCGGTTTCATCATACCTTCGAAGAGGACTAGGTGATTTCACAAAATCTCGAGAATTTTTTTTCGGAGGAGAGAGAGTAGAGAGAGGGTGCTTGCGGCTGTAAAAGGGAACGTGAAGTGGAAAGGGTTTACGAAAGTAAACTCTTTCTTTTATACTTCTTAAGCATTTACCTGTCTCCCACACAGTGTAAAAGCCCAGTCCAAATTTCGATTAAACTTTCAAAAATAAAACATTTTGAAGACATTAAAATAAAAATAAAAATAAAATTAAACTAAAAATAAAATAAACTAATTTCTAAAATTTAAGAATTAAAATATTTAAAAATTAAATTTTGACAATTATAAAATAAAAAAAATAAAAATAAAAACAAAAGTAAAAATAAAAGTAAACGCAGACAAAAATTGATCTCAAGATTTACTGAAATTTTCTTAAGATGCTGCGATCAAAGTTGTTAGACAGCCTTAATCCACTTGTCGGTACCTTTCTTATTCACATCTTTATCTGGTCGATCGTCGGTATTGTGGTCCACTTAAGCACGAAAAATTGTGACAATTTTAGGACATACTAATAATTGTAAGACAAAGTGATCCTAAGTTCCTAGATATTATATCTGATACTAAGTTCTTAGATACTATATCTTAAGGACCATTCAGATGATGAAGACCAGGGATATTGTTGTCCACCTAAATTGAGCAGTGAAATCTATAGACAATCTTTGAGTGTTCAATTTTAATTGTACTGGAACATGTTTCTCGCTTCCTGATATGCCCCAATAATCAAGGACTTCCAGAGTACTCCTTACATCGGGTGAGCAGACAATCATTAAGAGAGAAGATAGATTTAGATTATTATCAATTACAGTTTTTAGAAGGATTGAGAAGTAGAAGGTTACATATGTTGTATACCAGGTCGGATTGTTAGTCACGCAAAGGAGACAACATATGGCTAACAGATAAGAAGAATTTCATAGATATAATATGCAGAGAAATAGAGTTGCATATGTTACAGTCTAGGTCGGATTTTGAGTCACGCAGAGGAGGTAACATATGACTAATAGACAGATAGAAGAGAAAACAATTTTCTACAGACCTAATTCATCGGAATTTACCAGTTGCCCCATCAATACCGGAATTAAGGACAAAATCCACGCATCGAGGAAAAGTTAAACCACGGTTCCAGATACGGGTTTATTTAATGTGACGAGTAAATTCCCACATATATCTCCCTGCTCAACCTATCCAAGCGTCGTATTGTCACACAAGCAACACAAATAGTGATTAAGGTTTTAGAGAGGGGTTGGAGGCTGATAAGGATGCTCAAATGAAGACATAATGTTTCTTAAATAGAGGTAGCCCTTAGAATTAGGGTTTGAAACCTAGGATCGTATGCCCGGCGTACTACATGTTGTAGCACCTGGTTCTTGGTACGTATTATGTTATTAAATCTGTAATTATTTTGCATTTTTTCTCTTGGACTCGGCGAGTTGAAGGACCAACTCGCCGAGTAGAAGCGGGATGAGGCGCGAGGTTTAAGTCATGGACTCGCCGAGTCGGGTCCCGGACTCGACGAGTAGCTGCTGTCTGGACTAAAACCCTAATCTAGGGGTTTGCACCTTATTTAAACAACCTTATGTAGCCTCCATTCCCCCTTTATGCTCCCAAACACTTCTCATAGCAAACCCTAGTCGTTCTTGAGAAAATCTAAGGCTTTTGAGTGATTCTTGTGAGTTTTGACCTCAAGGAAAAAGGAAGAGCATAGAAGGATCCAGAGGAGACTGAAGGATTCGAGTTTGGTTCATCATTTGCAGTCTACATAAGGTATAAAGTCTGAACCTTGCTCATTCATTTGTTAGATCCCTCTTTGAGGTGATTTAGGGCTTTTATATGCCATTTTTGGTGGCCAACCATGTTTGCAAACATGGTTGGGGATTTGAGCTTCTGGATCATGTCATTATTGGAGTCACAAGACAGATTTGGGTTGCTTTTGCACCCAAGGAAGGCCCCATGCAACAAAAGAACCATTTTAGAGCCTTTTAAGCTCAAAAGTCCCATGCATGCACGTAAAGTTTGTAACTTTACGTGCTAGATCGAGTTTAGGGGCTTGGATCTATCTTTTGGACAAGTGTTGTACATCAGAATTCGAAATTTCAAGGAGGAGATGTGACCAACTCGACGAGTCCATTCTTGGACTCGGCGAGTCCAAGGGTTCTGTCCCATATCAGTGAGGGTCAAAAGGTCCAGTTGAGTGTGGAAAGGTTTTAGGGAGTCCCAGGGAGTGACCCAACGTTCTGGACTAAGCAAATTGTTCTGGAAATTCATGGTACACGGAGAGTGCATTACGGACTCGGCGAGTCCAAGGCAATCTCCTTAGAACTCGGCGAGTTAAGGATAGATCTGGTTCATCAGATGAAGCCAACTCGGCGAGTCGGATAAGTTTTCATGGGGCGTTTGGATGAGAGAAGAACTCGTCGAGTTGACGTCCCAACTCGACGAGTAGGATCGCGGATGAGGACGAGTAGAGAGTGAGGGACTCGGCGAGTTGTAGCCCCAACTCAGCGTGTCGGGTCAACTGGAAGTTGACTTTGACTTTGACTAGACTAGGTTAGGGGTAAAATGGTTATTTTACCCTAAGAGTATATAAATCTGTTTCTAACTGAGTTTTGTGGGGTTTGTAGCCGGAGGATTTCCGGAGCAGCAGCGACAGAGGTTTCCCACACTGATTATCAGCAGCTACCTGTACGAGGTGAGTTACCTTCCAGTAGGGGTGGGTCTAAGGCCACAACGCCGGCCCACCAATGAGAAGTTTTTAGAAGATGATTGTCTTTGTGATAATTATCTTGGTCTGGTATGTGTTTGGATATGAGTTATATCTGTATGATATGTTACGTGCATGATAGGGATAGTTTCCCTGATAGTGGTCCTTAGGACCAAGGGGTAGGTCAGTACCCGGATATGCCTGACTGTATGCTTATATCTTGTTATTGTATGCTAGTGGTAAGGGGGTGGAATAGTCCCCAGTTACAGGTTGAAAGATACCGGTGATGATTACCGGTTGAAAGATACCGATAACAATTACCGGTTGAAAGATACCGATGGTATTGTATGGTATGTGGTATGATGGGGGAACTCACTAAGCTTTGTGATTACGGTTTCAGTTTTTGGTTTCAGGTACCTCTTCGTCTAAGGGGAAAGAGCCGGTAGGGTAGCATGGCATCACACACACATCTGATTTTCCGCACGGTGTTTTCTGGGATTGTACTCTGATATGATATTTGCTTATGTTGTGGGTTTCAAACATGATACTTGATTTTATGAGATGACGTGTTTATACAATATTTCTGTGAATGTTTTATGAGTTAATTAATTAAAAATGAAATTTTTGGACTTGAATTTTGGGATGTTACACATGTACGCCCAACATACAAGTTGGCCATCCATGATCATGCATGATGTATGAGTACGCTGCACGTACTCATATGTACGCCCTACGTACGACCTATTCTGCGAGCCTTTTTCTTTAAGGGATCAAATGTACCACTTTTGATAGAGATTCAAGAGATAATAAAATATACCTAATTTCGGATTGTTACAACGGAGTTTTAGGAAAAAGCTGCATAGTAATACTTATGTAATAGTTAAACAAGGGGATTGGAAACCCTTGTAGTTATACCCAACATTTTTATTTATATAAAAAGGTATAATATGAGTACATGATTATGATAGGAAAATAAAAATAGAAATCCTTCCAGAAGTCCACACCAATATTAAGACAAGAAATTTAGGTTTCCTGTTGGTGTAATAAGGATAAGATCAGATAGGATTTCTGAAGAAAAATATAAGATTCTAAGGTTAAAGTAGAAGAATTATAGGTAGATAACTAAAAAGAAAATTTAGTTATCCCAATAAGTAAATCGGATTCCTGATTAAGAAACCGGTTTCCCATAATAAGATTACTATAAGGTCCGAATTTTGAGGATGAAATTCCTAAAACAGGGGGAGAATGTAACATATGGGAATTTCCCGTCACCAATTGTTACTAAAGATTAGCATCAACCAATGAAAATGATAGAACTTTTCATATTAAAGGAAAATATGATCAGTTAGATAATGATAATATGGTAAAAAATGAGTGACCAAAAAGTTACATGATGGTTAGTGTATCTGGAAACTACACAACAAAGTGATTCCAAGGATATAAGCATTGCAAAAGTCTGACACCGATTAGAGGAGTTATGATTTTATAAAGATAAGAACCAATTGCGCTACTAACACTATTAGCATCAAAATAACATATAGAGATCAGTTGAGTTTCGGCTAATGTTACTAAAAGGAAAATCATAGTAACCCATGAGATAAGGACTTTGAAAGGAAAAAGGTCAAAAATGGAGTTCATATGAAGGAGATACGATTTTTAGAAAAATATAAAAGACGGGTTAAAAACGAAAGTAAGAATTTGACAATGTGACCTTAAGGAAAGTCGTAGAACTAGAAGAGAACTACACAAATATATAAGGAGGGTAAGAACCAAAATTCATATAAGGAAGATATGGACTCTTTAAAAAGATTTAGGGGTGCACGCCAGATGTGCATCAGGCCTGACGCACACACCTTTCGTCGAAGATTAGGGAGACGTAGACCATTAGAACTGTGAAACGTGGCAAACTATGGATGGAGCCACTAAGTGAGTGCACGCAACACATATAGTGCACCACATGCACAACCCCTATAAATATAGTAAATTAGGATAAATAAAAATATCCTAAAAGATACTAAAATAGGATCATCAGATATCCTAAAAGATAATAAGATATGATCGTTAGATATCCGAAAAGGTAGTAAGCTAGGGTTGATAAACTACTTTAGGAAAGGTTTCTCTAAAAGAAAAAGAATTCTTAAAATAATATAACCCAATAAAAGCTGAAAACTATAAAAACATGTGCACTCACCCACATTATCTTGATGTTTTCAAAAATCGCATGTGTTCCTAGGAAAGAATAAGAGATCCAGTCAAGGAAAGATTATCGACATGACGACTTGTAGATTTGGGTTAGATATGTAATTACGATTGACACTCTATGATTTGGGAAATCATTATACCGTCACCACATGGCATTTTCCGCTATTCGCCAGGGAGGGTGTGACATGAGACCCCTGATGTGGAGGACCATATTGATCACCAGCCACAAATGCAACAACCTATGTATTAGGACCACTTTCAGGATCCTCCACAATAGTTTGCTCAGCCATAGTACCAGTTACAACAACAAGGGAAGACGAGACCCCAACATATTTCCCACCTACATTCTTCAACTAGTTTGCCACCTTGTTCTCTATTGTACAACGCATAGACACTCAGAATCAGGAGAACACCTAGGCCATTTGGAATGTGGCAACCCGAGTCGACAGACTAGAGTAGTATATTCTATCCACTTCCTGTCAAGTCCAAGACATGTGGGACTTCCACTATTTCCATGAACATTTCCCACTATATGATCCTCCGAATTAGGTCATTTCTGCCCTTACCTTAAGCATTAAGCACAATGCTTGTTCTTAAGCTTGGGGTGGGGTATTCCCTATTACTTTTACTTTTTCAAGCATTTTTAGTTAGGTTGCATAGCATATTAGTCTTTAAATAGTTTACATTCATTTTTTTATAAAACTCCAAAATGATTTTATTTTCTTCTTTTCCACTTTTTATTTTAGCATAACATTGAACTTAGGTTCATTTGCATGCATTTTTTTATCTCTTTCTTCTCATCCCCATACATCTTTACTTGAAAGACTCAACACAACTTAATTACAATTATTTTAGAAGATCACAAAACATAGAATCGCTCATATGGACTTTCAGTTGTCACGTCTTTTATTATATTCGTGGGAGAGGGTGCAAAGTAGTTATGCCAATGAATCAACTTATGGAAAGTGTGGCATAACTAGAGGAACAACTTAGCCTCAAGCTGACTAGTTCCTCACTTGAATGTTCCTTACAAACCACAATTAAACCTGAAAGAAAGGAATAAGAACTAGGTTTTGTTATTTTGAGATTTTTAGTATCTATCTACTATGCTCCATATTGCTTCATCTCATGATTTAGACATATTTTCCCATTTAATCTCAAATTAACCCTCCTTTAGTTATGCTTAGCTTTTTCATTTAACTTTGTTCGATTTAGTCGTCTAGCTTCTTATTTAGGTTGGATTTAGATGTCACTTGTAGTTTGTATATAGTTGTGTTTGTATTTTTATTTGATGTAATCTTTGTAAAACTCCTTGGTAAACAAAAAAAGTGAGCCAAAAATAAATAAATAAATAAATAAAAAGAAAAAAAACAAAGACAACTGCCCCCTTTTAGTATTGTTCATTTTGTAATTATTTGGTATCTCGTAAATCAAAGGCTTTTTGTTTAAAACGTCTTTTAAAAAGTTTTGCACCAACTTTCAACAGCTCTTGGTAAAAGCCTAAGTTTTGTTATGTGTTATGGGAAGTGGCATATGTTCTTTTTATGTTATAAGAGTCAAGTTTTGGTCATTTGAAAAGTTGAAGTTTTATTTTTTTTGTTTTTGGTTATTTAAAGTATTTAAAATTACTTAGAAAAGTCGGATATTATCGCAATCACAAAATGCGAGTATAGTTAGAAGTTTTTGGTAGTTTTTCATTGTATATTTAAATGATTTAATGGAAATAGTTCATGTATTTATATTTGTAATTGTAATTGTATTTTGGGGTTTGTTGAAAAAAAAGGGTCGGGCCAAGGAGTTATATCCCTTTTTCTTTCATTAGATGTTTAGATTATTTTGAATTCTATCTTGTGTAGTTCGTTTCTATTTTGATGTATTTCTAGTATAGATTTCATCTTTAGTTGACAACTAGAATTGCACCCATTACTTATCATGTGCTCCATTCTTCACTCTACATGGACCTCATTTTGGTAGGAGCACTTACACTTTTAGATGATTGTATTTTTGCCAACCGTTGTACGTAGCTCGTTCCATGCTATTTTGGACAAAGTTATTTTTCTAGGTTTTATTCCCTGGCGTGGGGTGAAAGTTGTGGGAAGTAAGGAATATTCTAACAAATGAACACTTTCTCATGGCATGTGGGACAGATCGAATTGCGAAATTATGTCACATGAACCATATTAGTGAAACATGCATGGTTGCTTCGTATCTCGTTCAACATGTATCCATTGCTAGAAGTGTAACAAAGGCTCGTCCCTTAAAGCGATTCTTATTTCTAAAAATAGATTTTATGTTTTTTTTATGGGTGTTCTCGTGAATTTCTACCTATGATGTTCATTCTTTTTCCTTTATAGGTTAGTTCATCCTGAGTTTATTTTAGTCTTATCTTACTTTACGACAAATAAGGTTCAAGCTTGGGGTGATTTGATAGTTTCATTTTATTTACTTCTTTTTATATTTTATTTTAGGATATTTAATTCATAATTTTGCTAATCATCATGGATATTTTCCTTTTTGTTGTTTTATGACTATTTTAGGTACTTTCTAGTTTTCTGAACATAATTGGAAATTTCAAGGAGACTAGCAAAGCGGGAATGCTTAGGACCTTTGGGAAGCAACTAGACATGAAGGATAAGAATGATTATTGGGCTTGATAGCTAGTAACCATGGAGAATGGAGTGGGCTAGTAAACATGGATCATTGAAGAAGATGGGCTTGTGCTTAAAAGAAAATGGTGGAAAATTTGTGCATTAAGTATTTAGTTCAAACTATGATGCATTTAGTTTATAGATCTTTAGCTCTTAAAGATCCAAATTGCTCCCACTTAGAAAAAAAACTTTCTAAGAACTCGTCTTATGGAATGAAAGTTAGTGGGATTAGTAGAAACTTCATCATAAATAATCATTTAGGATAGTCAACATAAATGGAATTAGTAAATGTTAGAGTGGTTAAGCTCATTGTCTAACATAAGCTCCATAACTCCATGCATTTTAGATAAGGACAAACCATTACATCCTTAGTCTAATGAAAGTATTTAATCCACTTGTTTGGGTGGAATATATATATATATATATATATATATATATATATATATATATATATATATGTTGTAGTGAGCATAATTCCAAAAATTTATAAAGTAAATAGTTCCTTTAAAAACATCATATAATAGAATGAAGGTCTATTTTTATCCTCTTGAAAAACTTGTACTATCGACATTCAACTAGTGGTCAGGTGACCCTATCCCACTATAGAATGCGAAGGCTACCTCGAACATCAAAAGATAGATCCAAGAAGATGTTCGAAGAAATCTTAAGATGTTCCAAGAAGACTTGGTTTACAAAAACTCATTTTCTTTTTCACAACGAAAGATTAATGATCATCTCATTAATTTTTATCTCAATCTTCACTATGATACAATTTAAGCAAATAAAAGGTTTCAACAATAAAAAATGAAAGGCGTTAGTGAAATGGATTAAATATCTATCACCAAATTTATTCATGGATTGAAAAGATTACATACATCACTTATGTATAATTCTTTGTCAGACCCTTTGTTCTTTAAGTACTAATAGATAAATACACTTGCTAATCATCTTCTCATATAAATATGATTCACATATATCAAATAAATCAAGCTCATTTGCCTTAAAAAATTCCATCTTTTTGGAGTTGGTATATATGTTTCATATTTATATAGTCATGATGCTTATGACATATATATGCTTGATTTAAATATCATTTGATTAATTACGTGTTATGATTAGAACCATCAATTAATGAAAGCATATAGATTTACTTCATAATTAACATTATGCAAAAATATTCTTTAACACATAATACATCATTTCAGAACATGAATGTGAACATCCATTAAACGATAAGTAAATCAAGATTTATTCATAAATTTACAACTGTTACATGTGCCTATAAAATAGGCACAAAACATCTATTGTTTAAAGAAAGACTATAACAACACTTGTTATATCTTTAGCATGAAATATCATTCGTTTGTAATCTGTTGATCATTTCTTCCAATCACCAACACATAATCAATTATTAGTGTCACCTAAAGTATAACATACTGAAGTGAATGATGGAAAATTAAATAGTTCTATCCTATAGATATTTGAAGCCTTGTCAAATTCAAACTTCTTCAAATCAATGATATTAAAGGAGCAATTCCTCTTTTAGTGTCCAATTTCTTCCATAATCGAAACAACACTAATCATTTGGTCATTTCTTGATTTTTGGATTTATGTTGTATTTCCCTCAACTGAACTATAAGTCTATTTAAGTACACAATCTCTGAGACTTCCTTTATTCAATGCTTGAACAGAGTTGAAACACTTTCTACTGTTCTTATTGAATATCTGCTTTACTTGATGAGACATATGATATGCTTCATAATTATCCAAGACTTTCTGCAAGTCAAGGTTAATTACTCTAGTATGATGAGAGACACATCAACATCATCACAATAATACTTCCATCAAAGTATCATGGTCAAACTGACTGGCTTGCAAGGGTTATTTAGGTATGAGATCTTTCAGAATATATAATTTCTATTTATCCTTAAGGTGGCACCTCAAGATATTATACCAGTTATAAAAATTATAACCTTTAAATGTTACTCTCTTGAAACTCTACAAGAGAGAGGTTTTGCAGGGCGAAAGAGTATTAACAGTTATTAATAGAATGTAACAAAGTTTCATTTAATATTTTCAATACTTAGTCTTTAAAAATTAATACCTTTTGTTGTTTCTTAAAAAATTAATTTATTAAAGTTTAGGATCCAAATAATGAAACAAGTAAATGGTTAGGTGACCTTTATCCCATAAACTAAATCAAACTCGGTAGGTAGCGTTTACCAATTACATATGATATGTAACTCCTAGATTATGGGATCTTAAACAACTATTGTTTTAACTTGGTAAGTTTATCCCATTTAGGCCTCAAACCTCTCATGATTAGGTGACCTTTATCACACAAGATTTCGATCAAGTCATCCTACTTGAAACAACATGTAGTATTGTAACTAACCAGTGACAAGGTGACCATTCAGAAACCAGAAACTATAAAAGTACCCCGAACATCATAACACAATCCTAATGACCAGGTAGCCCTATGGTCTCAGGAATGTTGCATGCATCCAATAATTCATGTGCCATTTTGTAAAAGTCATATAACTTGTTGAGTTCGTCTTTGTGACTGTGTTTATGACAAACCGTCTTCTTGGTGAAGACAAAACCTTTGTTGGTGAAAGATAATTTGGAGAACTCCTTGTGTTGTTTACTTTCTGTTCTTTATTTTGCTTAGATTAGTTTGCTTTTTTTTTTCTTTATACTTGAAGTGTATCCGATCGATATAAACCTTCAGTTGGTACCAGATTGGGTTTTTAATACACTCAAGTGATTATGTCGACCTCTTTCAATCCAAAATCTATTTTCTGCAACAAGATCCCTCTGTTTGATGAACACAACTTATCTGCTTGGAAATCAAAGGCCATGGAAGCTCTTGAGTTGATGGACTTTGACATGCTTGACATCATCAACAAAGGTCCTGTCACTGTTATGCATCAATCATGCAATGATGGTGCATCTGATAGTATGCTAAAAGGGAAATTTGTGCCTGGATATAACAAGGAAGAAAAAAGGGTGCTGAATCTCGATATAAAGCCGAGAGTTTCTGTTGCAAACATACTCTCTTATTCTGTCTATCGTTTGGTTCAAAACTGTTCAACCACTCAATAGATGATGATTACACTATCATCTGCTTTTGAAAAGGAAAACTCCTTAGATGATTAATGTTAGTGTCTCTTAGACCATATCGTTGAATCTCACGCTGACACATCAAATGATAGAGTTGGGACTCTTGACATTGATCCTTCTCAAGCTAATTCTGATCTTAAGAAAGAATGGACACTACCTCAGCGTATCAGGTAAAAAATCTTGTTAACTTCTCTTCTGTTGAAAACTTCGCAAAAGATGACACTTTTGATCATGTACACTTCGATTTATCTGTTTCAAACAAATAAAAATCTTTTCTCAGTTTTGAGTTGAAACATATCAAAGAAAAACTCTCCTCTTTTAAAATCTCTCTCTCTCTCTCTTAAAAAAGGAAAATACTTGTATCTTGCTTAACAATAAATTTATTCACTCTGAGAAAGAAAAAGTTGATGATCATGCTAGAAGCATTCAACTTGTTTTAAAAAACTGGGACTCTTCTCAAAGTAATGTCATAAAAATTATTAATGCCCAAATTCTAGATCAGTGTGAGAGAATTCCTGGAGGCGATATAGAAGGTGTTGCTTCTTTAACCAAAAGTGTTGAGACTAAACAAACCTTTTATAAAGCTGCTTGTTTATAAAAAGACTTTAAGGATATATTTGTGAGCTCTTATTTTAGAAATTTAACTCTAATTGATATTCACTGTTCCACTGATTCTAACGGTTTTACCAAATTTGTTTCTTAATTATCTGCTCTTGATCCTTCCCACCTACCTTCTCATCGTGAGTATGTTCTTCTCTCCACTAAGATTTTGCTAAAATTTCCTATATGTAATGGTGAAGTTCATTCAATAAACAAGATTATTAGCATCTTTCATCAATGCTCTGTTAGCAACTCTGGATCTGAAGATTAATCAAAGTCTTCTATTTCAAACGACACTTCAATGTATCATGATCCTCATGACAAGGTATTATCTAAGCATACCATCGATGACATTCCTTGTTCCAGGACTAAAACAAGAACTTTTAAATCAAATAATCAAAGTTCTTCGGATTCAGTAGTTGAAAAGAAATCAAAATCTAATGTTAATGGTAAGAATATTGGAATCAAAGTTAGTTATCGATGTGGTGATACCTCTCACAAAGTCAGTGGGTGCATTTTTTAAAAGAACTTCGTTCACACTGACAACATCCTAACTCGAAATGACAAGTGAATCAAAAAGGGAAACTCTTTAAAATATCTCCTTGATGATTGCTACAATATCTTCTCTTAAGTTTCCTATTGTAATATGGGCCAATGTATATTAATTTATTTTTTTTGTTTATGATCTTATTGTATAATTTACTCTTAGGGTAAAGAACATATTTGGTATTTACATAGCGGATGCTCAAGACATGTGACCGGATTCAAGTCTCTTCTAGAAGATTTCATAAAGAAGGATGAGCCTACTATTACATATGGAGATAATGGAAAGGGAGCTACAAACGAATATGCATCTATCAAGTCTAATCTTGTTGTGTTCAAGAATTTCTCTTATGTGAAGGGTCTTCAACACAATCTTATCTCAATCAGCCAACTATGTGAGGCTGGCTATGAAGCTCTCTTCAACAAGAGAGAAGGAAAGGTTGTTGATCAAAAGAAAGACACTATTCTGAATGAAAAATCGACAGAATGACATTTATGTTTTGGTTATGTTTTTTGCTGACAACTCTCTTTGTTGTACTACTTTTCTCGTGCTCAGTCTCATCTAAATTGGATGTAGCAAAAGAGGTTTTCCCATTTGAACTTCAAGAACATTTCAAAGATCTCAGGAAATTAGCTTGTTAGAGGACTTCCTAAGATGCAATTTTTCAAAGATAAGTTGTGTTTAGTGGGTAGAAAAGGAAAGAAAACCAATTCTTCCTTCAATCTAAAGTCATGATCTTCCATTATCAAAACTCTTCATCTTCTCCACATGGATCTTTTTGGACATTTCCCAGTTAAATCAAGATTTGGGAAAAGTATACTCTTGTTATTATGGATGAATTTTCAAGATTTACTTGGGTAATCTTTTTACGAAAAAAGAGTCATGCCGCTAATGAAATCATTTCTCTCATCTAGTAATGGGAAATTCTCTATGATCACAAAGTAAGGCAATTACATAGTGATCACATAACTGAATTTAGAAACCCCTCTTTGGAAGACTTTTGCTCAATCTCAGGAATTTCTCAGAACTTCTATGTGGTTATAACTCCCCAAAAAAATGGTATTTTAGAGAGAAGAAATAGAACTCTCATGGAAGCTGGAAGAACTATGGTTGTTGAAGTTGGTATTCCTTTGTCATTTTGGGTTGAAGTTGTCAATACAACGTGTTATACACAAAACCAGTCTATTATTGTGAAGTGTCATGGGAAAGCTGCCTATGAACTACTTAAGGGAATGAAACTGGACATGTCTTATTTTCATGTGTTTGGGTGTGTTTGTTACATCTTGTATCAAAGAGATCAACGCTCAAAGTTTGAAGCTAAAGCTAATGAAGGAGTGTTTCTAGGTTACTCCTGTGCATCCAAGGCTTTCAAGGTATTCAATATTTCAAGTCAAACTATTGAGGAAACAACTTATGTCACCTTTGATGAAGACTCGTTCATTCATGATCGAGTTGATCGCTCGTCATCAATTCTAAATGAACTTATGTATAGTACTTCAGAACCTGTTCCTAATTTCTTGCCAAATGATGTGGAGCCTGTTGTTCCCAATGTTGATCTAATCATCAACTCACAATCTATCTTTGAATATCAACTTGCCATCCCTGAAGAAGTTGAATCATCCAATCAGGAAGACTCTACTCAAAGTAATATAAATAAAAGTTCTAATCCAAAAATTTTCGAGATCATCCCGAATCTCAAATCATTGGATATGTAAATTCTAGATGATTGAACCAAAGAATGTCATTAATGCCTTGAAAGAAGCTGACTGGATCAATGCTATGCAGGATGAGCTAAATCAATTTGAATGTCACCATGTGTGGACACTTGTTCCCGGGTCTCAAGGAATGACTATCATTGGAACTCGTTGGGTTTTGAAGAACAAAATGGATGAATATGGGATCACCATAAGAAACAAAGGTAGACTTGTGGCTCAAGGTTTCTGTTAGCTAGAAGGGTTAGACTATGATGAAACATTTCTTATTGTTGCTAGACTTGAAGCATTTCACATGTTTCTTGCATTTTCTTCTTTCAAGAACTTCAATGTCTATCAAATGAACATCAAGATTTCGTTATTACATGGAGATCTTCAAGAAGAAGTTTTTCTAAAACAACCTCCAGGGTTTGAAATTGAAGAGTTTCGAAATCATGTGTATCATCTTGATAAAGCTGTCTACGGTTTTGAAGCATGCACCTAGAGCATGGTATGACACATTGGAGAGCTATCTTCTTGTAAGTGGATTAAAACAAGGAAAGATTAGCAACATTTTGCTCATCAAGCATTGAAGATCTCACATCATTCTTGCTCAAGTATATATTGATGATATTATTTTCGGATCCTCTGATGAAAAGCTAAGTTCAGAATTCATGGAGATCATGGCTAAGAAGTTCGAGATGAACATGATGAGTAAACTAACTTTCTTTTTGGGATTGTAGCATAAGCAACTAACTGGTGGAATTTTTTCTTGTTAAGCTAAATATATTGCAAATATACTGAAGAAGTATGGTTTCTCTGATTGCAAGTCAGTAAAGACCCTGATGTCCTCATCAGCGTCTGTTGGCGTTGTTCCAAATGGCATTGATGTGAAGGCAACTCTGTATCTAGGAATGATAGGCCCATTGATGTATCTTACCGCAAGTCGCCATGACATTATGTTTGGTATTATTTTTTGTGCTTTTTATCAATCCAGTCCTAAGGAATCTCATCTTCTTCCTATAAAAAGAATTTTTTATTGCTTAAAGCACACACCTAATATTGGGTTACAATATCCTCATGATTCTGAGCTTAAGATGGTGAGATACAATGACTCCGATCATGGTGGTTGTTGCATTGATCATAAAAGTACTTCAGGAGGAGCTCAAATGCTAGGAGATAGACTGGTGAGGTGGTCCAGCAAGAAGCAAACATTAGTGGCTTATTCTACCGTTAAAGCTGAATATGTAGTCGCTGGAAGGTGTTGTGCTAAGATCCTATGGATTTAGAATCAACTCTTAGATTAAGGTCTAAACTTCTCAAAGACTCCCATCTGCTGTGACACACCAGTGCCATTCATATGATACATAACTCAATGCAACATTCCAAGACCAAGCACATGGACACCCGTCATCATTTCATCAGGGACATCTTTCAAAAGGGATAAGTGGAGTTGTTCTACATTCCATCCACTGATCATCTAACTGACATTTTCACAAAGGCATTGGATGAGAAGGCTTTAAACAAATTGATTGCAGATCTTGGCGTGCTTTTAGTGACTTCATTATTTTCTAACTCTTTTGATTTAAGATTGCATCTGCTTGCTTTCTGAAAAATACAATCACAAAAACAAATACTGCTTTTATTATGTTTATAGATTTTTACATGGTTTGTTTAATGTTTGCTTCTAGTATTTACAAGAATTCTCTTATTCATCTTTCAGGCCTATCTAAGATTTATCTTCACTTCCTTCCTTTAGAGTTTGTGAGGATTGGAGTCATCGTGCCCTTGGTGCTGAGAAAAAGAGTGACATCATGTCCTCTTATTCTTGTGAATACCCTCTTTCTCACCCACTCACTGTTATGGATGCAAGGAGCAACCATCAATACAGTAAGTCTTGTTTTCATCTAATGAATCAAAATTTGATAAAACATCGAATGCCCTCGTGTTGATGTTGAGGACAAGATGGTTTCATGGATTTGAGTCAGTTAACTCGTTGGTTACAAAGACTGATCTCTACTTCTCTCTTGCTATTGATGAATATGAAGCTTGGAATCCATCTGCAACGTTTCGATGATAAATTCCTTCATCACTCTTGGTTTATAGTGATATGTATTGTGTATTGATGTGTTTATCTTCACTTTTGTTTTTTTTATAGCCAGACTATAAGGATAGATATCTCGAAGTAAGGAAATTATTTAATGAGTGGTTATTTCAAAAGATTTATCTTTGTTTATACTACACAAAAGATTTTCTGAAAAGGCTATATAAAGGGCCTCTAAAAAGGTTGTGTACTCTTTTTCTTTGTTTGACTAACTCTTTTCTTATATTATTTATTATTCTATCTTGTACCTTATTAGGTGAATTGATGGTGAAATTTATAGTTCTAGACTGCAACTTAACTCTATGATACATAAGTTTAAACCTCTTCTTGTTGATGATTTAACAACGTTTATGATTCATGTTGATTCCACCTCAGCGTGATTGAAACAATACATTCTTTCGTTCATTTCTTCTCAATAAAACTTTACAATTCACTGTGATATACCATATGTGACATCCTTGTTTCCACTGCTAGAAAAGACCGATTTGTTTATGCTTATTTAAAAATCAGAGTAACCTTTTTGAAGAATAATATTGAGGAATTCATTCCTAGAAAACATGATAATGAGATTATAAAAGTATTTTCGAAGAAGTGTATTTTATTTATGTTAAAACATTAGGATGTCATCGTCAATACAAAAACATAAGAATAACAAAATATTACAAGCCTTATAATAATTAAAATAGCGGCCTAATACTCCATGAATCTCTCAGCAGAATGTATCTTTCATATAGCCACCTGTGATACAATAAACTGAGTGGGTCAGGTTGGGAAACCTAGTGAGTACATAGGGATTTCAATCCCATAATGTGATAATAATGTATATCTCAAACCTGCAAATCCAACTATTATCATTAACACAGATATATCATATCTCTAAAACAATTTATCCCATCCCGTCGATTCCCACGTATAGATCCTATACAACGATCTTACAATATCTAGCCTAAAGGATCAACATGAACAACAAACTGAGAACGTTACTTCATAAATTCCCTGGCAGCAAACGAGGATCAATAAATACATCAAACGAGGGGAATGGAACAAGTTTCACCGCAAACCTCCGTTTGTAAAAACAACAAGATAATTAAGTCAAGGGTGGTTATCTAGATAACTATGCCTAGTAGTGGTCTAACACCGTGAGGTATTTTACCCCCAGACTCACCCTATGTGGCAATATAACATCAGACATACCTAGTAGCGGTCTATTACTAACACACTCTATTCGGCAGACTATGAAGTTCCCTCAATTACTTCGTGAAAGGAAACGTTGACACACAAAGCTCATTAAAAGAAAAAGTATGGGGAAATACTAAGAAAGTACTACCGTATGCTCCTATACTCCAACACATAATAGTGTCAAAAAGTAATTTGTACATGATAGTACTTCTGGCACATTATAGTACCCTGATATGAGTAGAACTCTTACCCCAATACATAATAATACCTCGACACAAGCAACACCTAAGACACAGAGCTTTGAAAAAGACGTGGTACATATAAAGTACTTTGGTACGTAGGACATACTCCACCGATCATAAATATCCTCGAACGGAGTTTCTACTCTCCATTCTGATGACACACGTACCATTAATAAGATACTACCTAATATCCAAACTTAATTGAACTAAGCATCTCTTTTAAGTCTTATTTCATCAATAAGCAAGCCTACGGTGCATCTAATTAACTTTCAATACTAAGTCTGTTTCGGCAACACTATCCTAATTTAGTGTAATATTTTATACAGAATATTAAGTATTAACATACATTTATCTTCTCATTTATAATACCTATATTTATTATCTTGTAAATACATCTTAACACATATATAACCATGTCTGGTTTGCATAGCGTATATCATCAAATATACATATAACACATATTTCCATATAATAAGCATATATAAATCACATATAAACTTTCAACATATATTTAATACTTTTATTAATAATTGTATTAATATCATGTTCATGAAAGGGACTACACACTTGCTTGTTAAGGCGACGACTCGTAATTCGGGCAACGCTTTGCTCCTAAAAATTGTCTTTTCCTTTCACTGAACCTAGTATCATTATTACTAAGTTTTAGTTTAATATTTATTGCGACTAATTATTAGTCTAGATTTATCATTAACTCAAAGTCTACTTCAAGATCTATCAAGTAAGGGACAATCAAGTAAGATCATATCAGAGGTAGGGTCCGTTTGATATACGAAGTATACTGTTTGGAAATCCCACTTTAAACACCTCACTAAATCATAGCCTAGACATCATCCTCGTAAGTGGATCAATCAGTATAACAAATTGGAATCACTGATAAATCTTGTTTATCGGTTCATAATAATGATAATGAACTTAGCATTAGTTATACTTAAAGTATGAGAATCATAACTCACTTACAAGGGAGTTTTGCGAGAAACCGGGCTCTTGGGGGGTGGGGGGAGGGAGGGGAGAACTTCTAAGCCGAAAGCTCTTCTTCTCGGGGACTTCTTGGCGCTCCGGGACTCGCTACTAATACCTAGGAGGTGCTAGGGAAAGGCTTAGAGGGTTTGGGGGTGTTTGAGAGATAATGGTAGAGAAAGGTGTGAGGAAATAAGCGCTTTGCGCCTTCTATTTATAGGTTGGACGAGCCATGAATGCAGGACATTCAAGAGCTGAATGATGGGTGTTCCGGTGGCAGCTGTCACCATCTGGTGGCAAGCCGTGGAGAAGAAGGTGCGGCCCAGATCGTGCCATGTGTTACTCGCTGGTTACTCCAAAAACTAGTTATCTTCTAAAATTCGTAGCTTTTCCATACGAGCTCTGTTTTTGACGTTCTTTATATCCATACGTAGGTAGCAATGAGTTCTACAACTTTAATTTAGACTCCGTCGGCTAATTTAGACATTATTTTTATTTTAACAGGCTTAGATTGTTAAAGACCGTTAAAAGTTCATAACTTTGTCATACGATGTCCGTTTTCAACTGTATTTATATCGTTGAGCTCCTATTAATGAGATCCTCAATTCTCATTTAGGTTGTGTCGGCTAAAATCGATCGATCTAAAATTCGATTTCCGGGCTGTGCACTACTATGCTAAATTTTAGAAAAATCATAACTTCGTCAAGCGAAGTCAGATTTGGATGTTCTTTTTATGTACGTTCTTGGTTTAACTGTAACAACCCAAAAATCAAGGGTAAAACTTTTGTTTTTCAATACAGTCAAAACACATCTATATTTAAATCCAAACATTCCAAATACATGATTAATTAAAAACAATCATCAGAGTTCGTCCCAAATTCATATAAGTGCAAAACATGGGTGTGCGCGCTGCGGTTAATTCGGGCCCTTCCTTTCCAAACTTATGATACCTGAAACCATAAAAAAAATTGTAAGCATGAAGTTTAGTGAGTTCCCAGAGCATACCCCACACAATCCACATAATCACATAATCCATATTAGCTCTATAAGCTACACATATCACAGATGCCATGTATACAAACATATGGGATGCCATGGAAACCCTCCAAGGTCTTATACCGTGTGCCACTGGAATCATAACTTCATCAAACGAAGTCAGATTTGGACGTTCTTTTTATGTACATTCTTGGTTTACCTGTAATGACCCAAAAATCAAGGGTAAAACTTTTGTTTTTCAATACAGTCAAAACACATCTATCTTTAAATCCAAACATTCCAAAAACATGATTAATTAAAAACAATCATCAGAGTTCGTCCCAAATTCATATAAGTGCAAAACATAGGTGTGCGCGCTGCGATTAAGTCGGGCCCTTCCTTTCCAAACTTATGATACCTGAAACCATAAACAAAATTGTAAGCATGAAGTTTAGTGAGTTCCCTAGAGCATACCCCACACAATCCACATAATCACATAATCCATATTAGCTCTATAATCTACACATGTCACAGATGCCATGTATACAAACGTATGGGATGCCATGGAAACCCTCCAAGGTCTTATACCGTGTGCCACTGGAACCCCCACGTGGTCTTAGCCCACTGCCATGGGAACCCCCACATGGTTTCGACTGCCATGGGTACCCCCACATGGTCTCAATCCACTGCCACGGGAACCCCCGGGGTCTTCCATACAAATATCATATCAACATAACACATAATCAATTAATAGTACACATATACAAACCCTATAAGTCATACATACAAAAATATAAAGGTGCCATGGAAACCCTCCATGGTCTTACACCGGATGCCATGGGAACCCCCATATGGTCTTAGAACACTGCCATGGGAACCCCCACATGATCGTATATCCAACTGCCTCGGGTACCCCCCCCCCCCCCCCCGAGATCTTCCATGCAAGTATCACAAAGACAACGAGCATACTAAATACCACATAATAAACTAGCATACATCATATAACTAATTGCCATGGGAACCCCCGCGTGGTCTTCACATAAATACGTAATGTATTCGATAGCACATTCACAATAATCATCACAACTAAATAAATGGGTCGGCCTTGGTTTCTTAGACCCATTCGTATGCTGCGGGGACTCACCTGGCACTGCTGAAGTCCCACGGATAAAACTCCAATTGATGGTTGACAGATTCCCAAACACGTCTGAACCTCCATCTTGGAGGAGGAGAACGACGGCAGGGCGGCGAAGGAGCGACACAAGGAAACAGCGGAAGCAATAGCAGCGCTACGACCGACGTTGGATGATACAACTACATCTTAAATGGTTTTGGTGCAGCGAAGGGAACCAGCTGTTGTGGAGTGGATTCAACGAAGAAGGTAGTTGGAACAGCATCAAAGAATGTCACGGGCCACTATGGATGGTAAAAAAAGAAGGAGGAAGAAGGTGGAGGTATGGCAGCAACAACGACGACTAGGGTTTGGCAGTGTCCTTCCTTGGTCTTGATGGATTCCTCCTAAAAACCCTGATTAACACATCATTAGGAGCAAAGTGCTTCATCTACGCCTGCAGCGAATGGCAACACTACGACGGCCGGTGGCCCATGGTAGCAATGCAATCGGCGACGGTGGTTGGAACTGTTGGGTTTTGAGCATTCTAACACTCCTAAGTGTACATGCAACCCTAAATAACTTGGATCTATGTTTTCTCTATTATACATGCAAATATGAACTTCCAAGGTATCATCCTAATCTAGCATACAAAACAATGAATATAACAAGATAGAATACATACCTCTTTGATGCAGAAAGTCTTCATGAAGCTTGAGTGCCTAGTGCCCCAAGTGTGACACCTCAAATGGTTCACACAACACCAAATACACTTGGAATAGCTTGAGAGAAATCTACACTTCATGAAATCGGCTAGCCCTTATTTTACACACTCTAGTTTGATACTAGTGGCCGATTTTGTCAAGAATAAGATCTTTATATAGTGTTACAATTAGGGTAAACCCTAATTGTCATGACTTTCCATTTCCTTGGATCCATGGGTTCAAATACACCATGGAGCATCCATGGACCATCCTATGGGTTTTAGCCCAACTTGATTATCCATTGAGCATTAGCCCACTATACAAGTATGGATGATTTACACAATCAACCCATATATTTAATTAGTCTTCTTTTGATCACTTAATTAATCCTAGATTAATTCTTGATCAATACTAATTAAATAATCTTATTATTCTTATTATTAATATACTAGAACTTATAATATATTAATAACCATAAGTTTCTTATTTCTCTCATTATAGTCTATCCAAGTGCATGATGCCATGCAACCCAAATGGACCATGCCGGGTCGGGTCAAGTCTTACCAATTATAGTTATGGACTTAGACATTAATCCAACAGTCTCCCACTTGGATAAGTCTAAAACTATTATTGCGTATGACTTCAGGAACCAACTGGCAATCGTAGCTCTCAAAAGCTTCTGTCGAACTCTGACCTTGTAGATGAACTTTGACCTTTGTCAATGACTTGTCCATTAGATAAGGGATCATATATTCCTCCATTCTAGATATCATATGAACTGAGACATGGATTATAATCATTCTCAATGTCCATTTGTTGTTTCCTGATTTCCGATTTATGATGACTGACTAATTGAACAAATCAAATCAGTCCTGGCCCAGCCGAGCACTTCCATTTGTCATCATCAAATCATCGAGGGGCCCACAAATATTGCTTTTATCCCGAAGGTAAAAGGAATGGATAAACTTCGACTCATATGGCTTGTTCTACTACTTGTTGAATCATACACAAAGGCACGTTTTATAGCACCGAGTTACCAAATGCGTTTTCGTGCAATAAATGTACAACCAACTCATAGTAACAACTCATATCTCTAGGTTTGAAGAATATAAGATATTATCGTCTCATGATCACTCGTGATAAAATCCATGAAGTGATTCCAATGAGCGCGGGTTGAATCCAATACTCAGAACTTATGAGCACTCATGAGTGTTGTAGCCCTTTGTCCAACACCTTAGACCTCTACAAGCCAACCCATGACAGTCTTAATTCATATCTACTTCCAACATATGACCGACTGTGGATGGTTTGAATAACTTAGTCATTCCGGAACAATAACCCAGTTTATTCGGGAAGTCAAAACATGCAAAGTGAAACACAATAATAATTGAATCCAATATGGTATCAAAACCTATGAACATAAATAAAACACCTTTTATTTATCACCATATGATTACACATTATTCATTGTATACTGTTTCAACTATCAACTTTATTCTTGAATTTAAAACAATAGTTGTCCCATGCTCCAAGCATGTACACTATGTTTTCTAAACACTAGTCATGCCATACACCAAGTATGCATACTATGTTTGTCTATGATCTTTACTTTGCAAACTAGATCCATTGAACATAACTTCAATGATTCTCTTTTCACACTCCCAAATCCTTACTGCAAATGCAAGAATTCCAAATTCATGCCATTTACTTAAATCTGTTAGATTCTAAACTTATATGCATTGAACCTCTTGTAATGATTATGCATAAAGTCATAAAGACTTGACAAAAAACATTATAGAGCATTCCAAAGGAGATCAACTCCTTGGAAACATCCTTCTTGCATTAAGTTTCCTAATCTTAAACAGATTGAAAATTCTAACTTTGAAACATTTACAGATTCCATTTTGACTATCACTTCTGAACAAGAGTTGCCCCCTTCCAGATTATGTCAATATGGTCCTTCTAGAATTATCACTATACTTCCAACTGTCCTTCAGAAACCAATCTTTGGTAAACCATAGATTGTCCTCGACAATTGTTTAATCCTTTTAGTCATATCCAGTTCTAAACCTTTTCCCTTCTTAATGCCCCAGGCATTTGCAAAATTTTAGAAAGGATGAATATAGCACATGTAATCGATCCTATATCCGAAGCATATGGGAATCGATTCATGATGTCTCACATAAAGACTAAACCAGTCTTTTGCTATAACATTTCCATTTCAATTTGCCAAGTTCTCATAATTTAGATTATGAATAGGGATGCCGTAATCATAATAGAATTTTAGAACGCAAATAATGGACCCATATACAGAATTTCCTTATGTTGAACCATTCCAACATGAAATTCATATATATCCTTGACTAAATGATTAAAACCTCACGATCTAAGCTTATAGATTTGAGATGAAGTATAATTTCCTCTCCCTTAATTATAGCAAAACAACTTTTCCCAATTGAAACCTTTTGTTTTCTATAATTAACATTGCTAACTTGCAATACTTATCATAATTATCATGCTCCCACTAACATGATGATTATTAGCATAACACTTATGCTCCCACTAGCTTTGACATGTACCCAGAAATCAGCTGACTTTCTTACCAAAGTTCAAATTTCTGATACTAGATTGTTTTGATAAAACTTTATCAAAATCATACACCTTCCCTTAGATAGCACACTTGTGTGTCTAAACAATTATGAAGAGGGATGCCGTAATCATAATGGTTAGACCTTTTTGCCACTTCTCACAAGTCCAGGTTAGTGTGCCGGTAAACCACACACGCTCCACTAACGAATTTGAGAATGTAAATATCACAATTGCTATCTAGCTAAAATCTACTTAGTGAAAGTGTTTCCTCACCATCATTTTCATGAATCGGAGAGAAACCTTATGACACTTAGATTTAATGGTGTATGTGTTCTTATCCATGTGAATTGTCAAAACCATAGTCATAAGACAAGGATAATGACAAATCCAAACTCATATGGATTGAACTCAATCTTAACTTCTTGCCACCTGGCAGCTCAAGGGCCTGCCATTGCTTCCAATTTGTTGTGCAACACATTGAGAACTCTAAGAACTCATATGCAAAGCCATCTTTAACTGGAATGGGCATAAAATATGTCAACACGATAGGTTATAAACCTCAAGTCGTGTGCTAGTGAAGAACTTCAGGTTTTATTCTTGATTAGTTCTTGAGACTTTCAAGACCTTTTAAGACTCCCACTGTCCTTTGGACATATAAGACTCCCTTGTCAAATATTCAAGGGATAGTGCGGATTCTTATCAAGACAAACACTTCACACAATCGGCCTTAGTTGGTCTTTGTTTTATCCAAAACATCACAACTTACCAATTTCAAATGTACAAGAGTAGGAACTTTTACTCTTACATTTGACAAGTGTTTTAAACCTTCTTTGAGACATGTCACTCAAGTTACAATCTTGGAGTATGACTCTAAGACTTGTATTGGAACGAAGTATGACTCATCTTCTTGATTTAACCACTTCAACACTTCAAGTTCCCTTTCTTAGTCATAAGAATGCACTAAGATTTTCCTTAGAGAACTAATTTTGATATGGTTTCTTAATCATTAAGATGATCACAAAACTGATACTAAAGTACTCTCCTATCTTTTCAGATTTGAGAAACTTTAATCTTTCTGCCTAAGTTGATTCTACGTATTCGCTCTGCCTTACATTGGAACCTTTTAGTCTTATCGATCTTTTGTGGTGGACTTAATCAGTGCACAAGAATGTTTACTCGATCCCTTAGTCCTTCACTTGACTCACACATCCATGTGAACAAGTAATTAGTCTTAATTTTTCCAATACTTGAAAGTTCTCATTCATCATGCTATACAACTTGCATGATTCCAAGTTCCGGTCCAATTGAAACTTGGGTGATGAGAATCTTTCCTTATTCGGTAAATTTAGACATTACCACAAATGAAAGAATCAATTTCATACTTCCACTCTTGCTATTAATGGAATCTTATAAGCAACAAAAATTTCCACAGATGCCATTGTAAGGATATTTTAAAATAAATAAAATCAAAATTTTCCTTTTATTTTAAAAAACTTTGCGGAAGAACTTATCCTTAGAATCCATATGAAAACTTGTTGTTATCTATTCCTAAGCAATATCTCATAACTCCTAAGAAATAGCTCAAGAATCCGATCTTCAAACTACGCGATAAAAATCCATCTATGCGATCAGATTCAACATATTCTTTCTTTAAGTTTCTTCACTTTTCTTTGATTCTTAAAAAATCACCATGTGACCTAGTCACATTATGTATCAGGAATCTCAAAATAGAAACTTAACAGAGTTAGATAGTGGACTTTACCTAAAGTAGAGTCAAACTTATTGACTTTAACCTCCTTAGGTAAATTTGGCAGCTTTGCAACCAATCCCCCTTCCTTTGGCAATATAAACATATGGACCCTTTGATAATGGTACACGAGACTATCACAGACTTAGCTTTTCTCTTTACCATTTGGTCAACCGAGTTGACTATGGCCGATCCCATTCCATTGGGAAGAGAATGCTTTTCTGGATTTCCTGTGTCACTATTGTCAATGTCCATCAAGTTTTAAGAAAGTTGATCTTATAAAAAATCATTAAGGGTCTTGTCATTGTCTGTTTCATAGGTGTTCCAAAAGAACTCATTATGTGACTTAGAAAGTAGTTGAACCACCAACTTTCTCAAGACTTTGACACCCAACTCTCCCGGCTTGTCAATATGTGACTACATCTCCAAGATGTGATTACACCTAGACCTTGCCTTGCCAATAGGGCTTGAGTGACCTTGAACTTTTCATGAACTTGTGGGTTGGGGAGAATAATCGGAGGAGGTGAAAGAAGTATGATTTCCATGGGACATCATCTTCATTTAAGAAAGCTTGTTTCAAGAGATTTGGGAAGATCATAAATGTCTAAACCAGACATCTTTTGGGAGATATTCAAGATAGTTGATCTAAAGTCCTTAATATGACACCCAATATGAAATATTAAGGCTAGGACCCAACAAACTATTTTATAACTTAGAAGAGGTATGCCGTAATCCAAGCTATAAAATATTTGAAAGTAGGTGAATGACGATTCACCAATTTCCACCAAGCTATAAAATATTTGATGTAGAAAGTCTTCATGAAGCTTGAGTGCCTAGTGCCCCAAGTGTGACACCTCAAATGGTTCACACAAAACCAAATACACTTGGAATAACTTGAGAGAATTCACACTTCATGAAAATCGGCTAGCCCTTTCTAGAATCATACTAGTCACCGATTTTGTCAAGAATAAGATCTTTATATAGTGTTACAATTAGGGTAAACCCTAATTGTCATGACTTTCCATTTCCTTGGATCCATGGGTTCAAATACACCATGGAGCATCCATGGACCATCCTATGGGTTTTAGCCCAACTTGATTATCCATGGAGCATTAGCCCACTATCCAAGTATGGATGATTTACACAATCAACCCATATATTTAATTAGTCTTCTTTTGATCACTTAATTAATCCTAGATTAATTCTTGATCAATACTAATTAAATAATCTTATTATTTGTATTATTAATATACTAGAACTTATAATATATTAATAAACATAAGTGTCTTATTTCTCTCATTATAGTCTATCCAAGTGCATGATGCCATGCAACCCAAATGGACCATGCCGGGTCGGGTCAAGTCTTACCAATTATAGTTATGGACTTAGACATTAATCCAACAGGAACAATAGTAGAGAAGGTGGCGGGTGCTGTATAGTGTGGCTAGGGTTAGGGTTTGGGAAGGTTATATACCTGACTCCCCTTAAACTTATTTCCATAATGACGCAAATGGTCCCTCCTTTCAGAAATACTTTCGAATTAGCTCGAATATTTACCCAGTAAACCCCTACTCCCATAATTCTTTTCATAATAAGGCCAATAGTTACCAAACAACCCCTTAGTCTCCAAAATCTCTTGAAATTAAGTCCCAACAATTTAGGAAGTAGTCCCCGCCTTCATAAATATTTACAAAACCAATCCGAAACTCAAACTTTTAACGCCCAACTTCTAAAATTATGACAGTTAACTCTCGAGACCAACACCTTGTTATATAATTTTTGATTTTAGGGCTACTATTCATTCATTAATTTGTCTATTTATATATTTAATAAGTGGGGCGTTACAACTCTCCCCCACTGAAATTAGATTTCGTCCTCGAAAGCATCCCTTACACACCAAACAATTTGAACGACATGACCACAATTGCGAGCATAACCTAGACTTTCCATGGAAACCAAAACCATCCCTGGAAGGGTTCTAAAATCTGAAGATAAATGAATTCCGTGTATTATGATCACATTAATCAATCTGGAATTTGTAGTCTCGAGAGGGTCTGAGTCCCTAACTGACCACCCATACTGAACCATTGTTGTTGAACCTAGTCCACTTATCTCTTATCTAACTACTCAACTTCTGATATCTTAGGTTCCCACTAGAAAACAGAGTCACATACCAAATATCCTTGAAGTACATATATACTCGATAGAAAGTTTAGATAATCCTTCGAGTAGGAGACTTATTCCTGCAACGGTTAAACTCAAACGAGAGATGCACAACAGGCTCAATTCAAGTACTCTGAGATTATTTAACCCAACTGTGAACAACTTAGTGTATACTATGAATACGAGCAACTTGACACATGGATCCCAAGTCACTGAAACCACTTCGACTCTTCTTGTTACCACTTGCTTCTTTTTGAAAGTAGCCGGGACCTATCTGATCTCACCTTATCTGTCAACTACTTGAAACATCGGACACATAATTGATTGTTGAGCCAAAAACACACGAAACAGTCCCATGCGACCTTCGAATGATACATCGTCTAACAATAACTTCCCTATCTATACCGCCACTCATAGCTCCTTCAATCCATTTGATCCATCCGATCATGATAGGTTGACAACCCATCGCCACTGAATCCAACACAAAAAAGTGAATGCTACTAGAATAACTGTAGTCTCACATCATACACGGTTGCCTTTGACCTACCATTTCCTGCAATCTTTCCAAACCTCCCACACTATCTGGCCGCTTGTGAATGCTACAGCTCCCCTGCAGGCTTACAACACTTTCCACACTATCTGACTACTAGTGAATGCTACGACTCCCCCATAGTATTACAGCACTTTCACCCAACTGACTACTAGTGAATGCTATGGCTCCCCCGTAGTCTTACAACACTTTCACCTTACTGACCAGTAGTGAATGCTACGGCTCCCCCATAGTCTTACAACACTATAATCCTAACTGACCATTAGTGAATGATACGGCTCCCCCCATTGTCTTACAACAATTTCGCCCTAGCACAACAACGACCAATGCCTTACCCCTAATCCATCAATTCGAGACACACACAGAGTCGCGCACGCACTTGATCGAACACCCAACTGAACTCACTTCCTGACTGGAACCCCAACCTGCTTCCCCAAATTCTGTTATTAAGTACAAAGAAGACACAATTCACATGCTGGGGAGTTTTACTGAACTCCAAAACTCACACAACCCTCAAACCAAATAGCCACTTGGGCCGCCATTTTCCTTGGTGAGGAAGAGAAACCCATCCCGGTCTCATACCTGCCTCTGTCCTGAATACCTGGACGATTCTCTCCCACTTAGATTCGACTAAGTCTTCGCAATACATGAGATTTGAAGGATTACCCAATCCTTTTTACTCTTTAATAACCAAACTGCTAACAACCTATGCTTACATGTGCTAGTGTTCTATTACCCGCTCAAACACCAAAGGACCACACAAACCCTAAAGATCAGATGAACACACCCCGAATCCTAGCAACACTAATAATCTCAGATGCCTTGAAATGATGCCCCACTTATATCTAGAAGTCCAAATAACCGATGCCCAAGCCAGAGCCTCCGTAGTAGACCACTTCCCCCGGTGCTTCCAAAAGCCGACTCAAGCATAATGGATTAATCACCAATCCCGATTGTAGACCTTCCACATCACGTATCTGAACCGATCTTGACCATAGACCCAAATAACATTGAATGCTCCAAACCAGCAAAGAGGGAAACAACTTTTCCCTAACCACCCCTAACTCATGGTATGCAAATGACATATGACAATGTTTGAAGGTATAAAAAAAAACCAAGAAAGGAGCAAACCTAGAGGTACACTTACCCAAACCCTTAGAATGAAAACTCTATCGTGCAGTGTCCTGCAAGTACTGCACTGAATTTCACCCTGCTAGCCTCTCAAAAGCTAACCCGAACTCTTGGGTCTCTTTTCGGGACCCTCCAATATATGCATCTAATATGGTCCCCTCTTCCTAATGTGCTCCAAATAAACCCCTACTCTAGAGCTCTAGAAATCATATCATTCGGGGTCTCGCACCCTGACACACTCACTAGCTCAATCGTCAACAGCTGAACTGCCATAGCTGGAGCAACCTCTGCCCTACCCGGGCTACAACTACTCCCAAGACATAGTCTCCAACCCCAAAAGTGTAATACAATGCTCAATTATCCCGTGTTGTCTGATACAAAAGATCCATGGCGAACTCAAAACCCTGGCAGTCCTTTCACTAACTGGCTCACCACCAGAGCCGGGACCAAACCCTGGTCCTTCCTCATGTGTGCTCATCCTCGTCTGGCAAAGTAGCTATCCCCACGATCAGAGCATAACCAAGAATTCTCCTTCCTATAAGAATCTTAGATTCTCCAAGACTTCCACCGATTCGAGTATGGATCATGTGCTTTCAGTAGTACGGGCCCATACTGTTGGATTAGGTGTCTAAGCCCAAAACTATAATTGGTTTGTACTTGAACCAATAGTAGCATGGTCCTTTTGGGTTGCCTTTACTAGAGCAATTTGATAAGATGGATACTTGAGAAAGAGGTTATTTGTGATTTATTAATATATTATATGAATAGTATATTAATTGAAAAATCATGTTATTTAATTGGTATTGATCAAGAATTAATTTGGAATTAATTTAGTGATCAAAAGAGACTGATTAAATTTACGGGGACTGATTACGTAAATCAATAATACTTATAGTTTAAGCCAATGATACATGTTGGTTAGGGATGGACTAAACATATATGAGAGTCCATGAAGGTTTAGTCCAAAGGACCTACGAAATGTGAAGAGTCGTGGTGAATTAGGGTTTACATGTAAGAAACCCTAGGATTTCCACCCTATATAAGTAACCCCTGGCATCACCAAAATCAGCCATAAGAGTTCCAAGGTGAAACCCTAGCCGATTTGTGCTTCCTAACCTCTCTCCCACAAGCCTCCAATTGCTTTTGGTGTTTGTAACTTAGTATAGGTATCACACTTGAGGTACTAAGCTCTTGAAAGGGCAAGAACTACAAGCTACAACTAAGAGGTATTCATCTAACTAGTTTTTATGTTGTATATTTCCAATTGTATGCTAGCTAGGGTATGTGCTTTGGATAAAATTAAATTGCATGTATAACTTGAGAAAACTTAGATCCAAAGCATTAGGGTTGTATGTGCACCATAGGGATGTTATGCATTAGTGGGATCATAGCCTTGGATGTTTTCTGTTACATTGATGCAATTGTATTGTTTTCAAAGCTGGAAAATTTTCATTTTTGGCCTCTGACTGCTAGACTCAATGAGCCCCATGAGGGAACTCAACGAGTCCATGCCATAAACTCAACGAGTTGGATCATCCGTTTGCAGTTTTTCGAGTTTTTTGGCCAGTTTTGCATTAGGATCAATACCACAAATTATTTTGGCTGTTAAAATTCGATTTTTCTGATAAGGTAATGATTGTCCTCATCCAATTGAATGATGATTGTCAAATTTTAAGATAATTACTAGATTTTGTGAATAGCTAATTATTTGTAGAATTGGAATCATCTTGCTATATGAAATTAAATTAGGTCAATTATGTGATATGGTTAATTATATGATTAATTTAATTTTTTTCAAATTTAACCAAGAGTTTTGAAAAGTTTCAAAATTTGCCCTCAAGTTTTTGAATTTAAAAGGTTTTAATTTTGAAATATTTATATTCTAAACCCTAGAATTTTAAAAGTGTAAAATTCAACCATTATACTATTATAATATTAAAAACTTAATACTGATATATATATATATATATATATATATATATATATATATATATATATATATATATATATATAAGACAGTTAGTCTTACCGTTAGTAGGCCTCATTCACGACACTGCTTTATAAAGGGGGGGGGGGATAAGGAAATTACCTATAAAATGGCGATTGAATGGGTGTCCACTCCCATCCACCGCTTCCTTTACTAGTGGAGGGTCGTTAGCCGAATTGGTAGCATAGGACATTAATTCTCAATAAAAATTATAAAAGTAACTAAATGTTTTTCTAAATTCTCAATCTTAGTTACTTTAGGAAAAATGTGAAAATGGTGTTATTCCATGAAATTGCACTTTGCACCTTGCCAAGTCGTTAGTGGAGCGTGTGTGGTTAATCGGCACACTAATTTGGACTAACAAGGGTGGCAAAGAGTAGCTTGAGAATTATCATAGATCAATGAAGAGTGTGTCGTTTACGGACACATTGATTAGGTGGTAAATGACTCGAGAGTGCCAAGCAAATTTGCATAGTTATTCACACCATGTTTGTGATCCTCGGTATCCCAGTCACAATCTTGACGGGCATAATCGAGATTTAAACATTGTCACACCCCAAAACCGAGAACGGCGGAAACGTTCTGGGGCGGAGGACGTCATGTAATGTATCACAACAATGTAAAGTAGTAAACAAGCAACAACGTCATCCATTGCATTAATAGTATAATTTTAATTACAAGTGTGCTCTTTCATAGTATAAGACAACATAATAAATAATCAAAATAAAAGAGGAGTCTTGATTTCTCCGTCTTCACAAAACCTGGTCGTCGTACCTGTCTATTTGTGACCTGAGAATACAAGTTATTTTGAAAGCGAGTATCAGCAATAAAGCTGGTGAATTCATAAGTATTAATGTGTCTTTGATTTGTAAAAACTGTTAAGTAAAGACTTGTAAACATTTGGAGAAAAGTTGGAAAATGTTTGTAAGTAATTGTAAACGTTTGAAAACCCTAGGAAATCCTATATTTCCTACTAGTATTAAAGTAGTCTTCTACGAAGACTCGACTGTTTTGAAAGTAGTCTTCTACCAAGACCCGACTGTTTTGTAAGTAAGCATCACTGTAGATGTGACAGTTTTTCCCTTGTTTAACTATTATTATAAAAGTTATAGTCTACCTCGTTGTCTATGTGTATGAGTCATAATATAAAGGTAATAAAGAAAATAGTTTATCTATATAAAATACGTCCTACCTCGTCGTTCAAGTGAATGTGTCACAAAGTAAAGGAAGGAAAATAATATAATAACTAAAAATGTATCCTTTTGCACTAGGAACTTCACGGCGTGGAAACTCGCCGAACAGTACAACCGTGGACACCCGTCGAGGCTCCTTTTCCCTACAGTAGCTAACAACTTTGGGTGTGGAATGGTAAGTCCCGAAACATTTGTAAGAGATCCTACGTAATAGTATCTATTAAACATATTAATGTAGATGTGTTCATGTAAGCGTATCTCTATAAACGTATCAATGTAAACGTATCTCTGTAAGTGTATCTATGTAAATGTACTCATGTGAGCGTATCTATGTACACGTATTCATGTAAGCATATATATGTAAACATATTCATGTAACATGTAATGTATTGGTATAGAATCATGAATGAACTGACTCTTGCGTGATTCCTTGTACTTGGAATTGTAACTAGTATCTCCTAACTATACTTATTATAGTTACTAGTAATGTACGAGTATAACCAGAAGTATACCTTTGCTACCCAAAGGTTCTGAACTGGCTAATGGAACCTTTATATCAATAATAGTTAGACGAAATTCGGACGAGCAACCGATGCTCTAAGGCCACATCCCAACGAGGAAAAGGAAATATAGCGAGCTAACCATCCTAAGTCCTTTAAACATTATTTATATAACTATACATAGGTAGGCATGCATTTGACAATATAAAAGCGTAAAAGAAGTTTTCTAAAACCTTTGAAAAGTTTAATACTAAGAAACGATGACCTGATGTCAGTTTATAAAACGATTGAAAGTAGTTTGTTTGATAAGACAGTTTAAGTATAAGGAGAACCTTTGTTTGAAAACACGTTTGTAACAGAGTTTGAAAGGAACTTACATTGTGTAAGATAGTTTGATAAAGAGTTTTAAACATGTAAAAACGTTTAGGAAAGTCATTTGAAGAAATCTGTTTGGTAAAACAGTTAACATATAGTAATTCCATTTGCATGCTAGTTATTAATCACATGTGATTGATATAATAACTAAACCTGATTCAACTTGTATTCCCCCCCATAAAGCATTTATAAACATTTAAAAGCTTAATTAAGGGGTATGAACTCACTTGATTGATTGGGAGAAAGTGAGATGAAAATCGAGCAGAACTTCGACTTGGAAAAGTTGATTTTCTCGGGATTCTCGGGAATCTCGGGAATGTGAAACCTTCCTTCGGGACTTGAATGTTAAAATCGGGGCTTCGGGGGATTAAACACAGAGTTTCAGCGCGAGAAAGAAGGGAACTGAGCAATGAAACCCGGAGCCCTTGAAATCTATTTATAGGGCCATATTTTGGGTCCCACATCGTGGCAAAGGGTGTGCCACGTCGTGGTGAGTCAACCTTATCCTCTTCCTGTAACATCCCGAAATATCAAGAGTAGAGTTGAAGGGCTAAAAGAGTAATTTGGGAAAGAGTGACTCGGCGAGTCCATGGATGGACTCGGCGAGTAGAGTCGCGATTTGGTCGCGTGTTAAGTAGCCGACTCGACGAGTCAATGAGATGGACTCGGCGAGTAGGAGCTGAGTGGAGAAAACCCTAATTCTCGGGGTTGAGCCCTATATAAAGAACATTATGTTTCCTTCTCATCCTCTTTATCACCCCTTGAGTCCCAGAAACCCTAATTTCGTGGAGAAACCCCATTGTTGAGCAAATTAGAGCTTGGAGAGGTGGTTGTTGAAGAGATCTTAGAGAAGAAGAGGCTTGGAGCAAGGGGCTTTGCTTGGAATTGAGTTTCATTGCAGATTGGGGGCGTTCCTTTGAGGTAACATCTCGTTTTTGAGCTGCTATTTCTTAGATGCATCATTTTGGGAATGTTAGAGACCATGTCCTTGGATGTATTGTGTAACAGCCCGGAATTCAGGTATTGTTAAAATTATGTTTTTGGGGTGATTTAAGAGGGGACTCGGCGAGTTGGAGCCTAGACTCGCCGAGTAGGATCGCAGACTTGGTCGCGGGTTCGCGACTGGACTCGACGAGTCCAGATATGGACTCGGCGAGTCTACGCTGTTTAGCGAAAACCCTAACCGTTCAGGTTTGGGACGTATAAAAGGAACTTATTGGCCGCTATTGTTCATTTTAGCCTTCTGAGAAGAACCCTAGATCGATTGTGTGCATCTGGAGCAAGGATTATAGGCCATTGTTGATTATAGAAGAGTTGTTATGCAAGGAAGAGAAGGGATTGGCTAAAGGAACAGCAAGGGAGTCACATTCTGAGGATTGGGGACACAGAGAATACATCATCCAGGTAAGAATTCGAGTATACTCTGCTATTTTGATGTGATTATGGAATTAGGGTTTATGGAACCCTTTTTGTGAATAGATTGAATGTTACCCTTGTCCCCTAAACGATTGTAACCCTGTATTGGGACCTTTGGAGGTCCAGAATGTCCCATGTCTGTGCATTTCGGGAATTGATGAAGGTTTTGGATTGGAATCCTTATGCCTTAGGTCAAAATGTAAATTATGAATCATAAGGTGTATCATGAGCACTGAAATGAGGACTTTACGTGATGGATCAGCCTAGGAAGGCCAGACCTAGGAATGGTCGGAGCGGTTCTGACCTTAGGATGCAGTTTGAGCGGTTGCATGGCATGGACTCGCCGAGTCCGATGAACAGACTCGGCGAGTAGCTTGAAGAATAACTGGGACTCGTCGAGTTGTTCTTCAGACTCGGCGAGTTGAGTCGGGGTGGCCCCGCGATTCTTCCAGGAGTAACTCGTCGGGTCAAGGAGGATACTCGACGAGTAGAAGGGGAATCTCAGAGAATTGGAGGACATCTAGACTCGCCGAGTCGCCATGGCACTCGCCGAGTCCGGTCGAGTTGACCGTTGACCGTTGACCAGAGTTGACCTAAGTCTGACTTCTTAGGGATAGTCACACTTAGAAGATATAAGTGTTAATGAGAGATATGTGATGTTATAGGGAGGTTGTAGCTCGACGGATTGTGCACGAGTGATTTCAGGATTTGCTAGCTTTCAGCATTCACGAGGTGAGTCTTCTCACTATACTGTACCCGGAAGGGTTTGATTGTGTGACCGGAAGGTCAGATATGATATGTGATATGTATGCTATATGTGGTAAGTTAATTGTTATATGTGCTATGTATGTCATGGGCCGGAAGGCGAATATGTTATGGGCCGGAAGGCGATATGTTATGGGCCGGAAGGCAATATGTTGTGTTATGGACCGGAAGGTCGGCGTGGGTAGGACCGGAAGGTTTACCCAGCAGGGACGGAAGTCCCCTGAGACACATGGACCGGAAGGTCAGGGCCTGGAAAGGCGTATGTGCGTAAGTAGTATATTGGGGAACTCACTAAGCATTTATGCTTACAGTTGTTATGTATGTGTTTCAGGTACTAGCGAGGACCGTGGGAAGGCGCCGGCGTGATCGGTACACACTGAAGGATGTTTTTATGATCTTGGGATTTAGACAATTTGTATTTGACATAACACTTGAATTTTTATGCCTTGTTTTGTATGAAAATACTTTATTTTTAAAATGAAAAATTGGTTTGAAAATTTGCGTTGTTACAATTGGTATCAGAGCCTTGGTTTGAGGGATTCGGGTGCACCTTCGGGAGTAACTGAACTCAAACCGAGGATTTGAGGAAAACTTTTTAAATAAAGGCATAAACTTTTGTAAATGGTTTTGTGGTAAGCAAGAGAGAAGCAGTGTGTACGATCAGTCAGCGCCCGAACGGTAAAGATCCCCAAAATACCTTACAATATTATATGATATGAATTGTTATGCATGCTAGAAGACTAGGTATTCATGATAGGACTAGAGTCGCCTGATTTGTGATGCCTTAGTCTAGGGAAGTTTGCCGATATGAGATGCTTTTCTAGTGTGCGGGTAGATATTGCATAACAGAAGTAGAGTACTCACTATTCGGGGTTTGGGGAGGAAGATTTCGGATGAATGCTGATGCGGTGTGGTCGGTAGTATTGGGCCCGTACTACCGAAGACACCGGGTCAGTGGGAGACCCAAGTAAGAATCCCTGGATATCGGAGACTGAGTAGGGTTGCGTTATCGAGTGCGATTATACTCGATGGAGTCTCTGATAGTTTTATGTTGTATTCCAGAGACATCATGGTTAGACCACGCCACGGAGCGAGTTCGAGCGGTGTGAGTGACGAGGAGATTCGTCAGATGATTCACGAGGAGGTAGCTGCGGCGATCCGGGCCGAGATCCCGGAGATGTTTGGGTCTATTAAGACCACCCTGATGGAGACGTTCGAGGAACGGTACACCGCATTGACTGAAGCTGCAGCCGCTGCAGCTACCGCAGCTGTGGCCGCTGCCAGGCCACAGGGGGGTGACTCGTTGCTGTTCCGGGAGTTCAGCAACACGAAGCCACCAGAGTTCGATGGGACGCAGGATCCGATTGCTGCGATGAGGTGGATCGCGGATATAGAGGGGTTCTTCTACACTTGTTCATGCCCGGAGCACCTGAGGGTACGGTTCGCTTTGAACCAGCTCCGTCTGGGAGCGAAGGACTGGTGGAAGTTCGTGACGGCGAACTTCACTTTGGCAGAGATTACAGCAGTGACATGGGAGGGGTTTACTGCTATGTTCAGGGACGAGTACGTTCCCCCGGTGGAGAGGGAACGATTGGTTCAGGAGTTCTTAACCCTCAAGCAGGGTACTGATTCTGTTGCAGTGATCACGCGGAAGTTTCATGAGAGGGCAATGTTCTGCCCCGAGCTGGTGTCCACTGATCAAGCTCGGATGAGCCGGTACTTGGGAGTGTTGAGGAGGGATATCCGGGAGTTTGTGTCAAACTCCACCTACCATACTTTTGCTGAGCTTCAGGCGAATGCCAGGAAGCGCGAGATCGAGTTGGAGACCCAGGCCAGGGAGGAGGCCGAGTCTCAGCGGGTGGACCGGCGACCGGCTCAGTCCCAGCCGGCAGCCAAGCGGATAAAGTCCGCCGATTCGAGGACAGGAGGTTCGAAGGGCCGCACTTGCGGGAAGTGCGGCAAGAGTCATGATGGGGTATGTCGATCTGGTGCTTGCTACAAGTGTGGCAAGGAGGGGCACATTGCTAGGGAGTGCCCCAAGGGGTTTACGGTTTGCTTTCATTGCAACCAGACAGGCCATAGGAAGGCCTAGTGCCCTCAGCTTCTTCAGGGATCTGCACCTGCTGCCAGAGCTACTGCGACTCGATCGATGAAGGCCGAGGCCCCGAGGGCTCGGGGGAGAGCCTTTCAGCTGACTGCGGAGGAGGTCCGCGCTGCGCCCGATGTTGTGGCAGGTATGCTGTAATTCATGTATTTATTTTTAATGTCGAGATGTTATGCTTATGTTATTATATGCGTAGGTACTTTCCTTGTGAACTCTGTGCCTGCCTTAGTGTTATTTGACTCGGGTGCGAGTAGGTCCTTTGTATCTTTAGCCTTTAGTCAGCATATCAGCGTTAGTCGTGAGTCGTTGAGTCGACCTTTGAGAGTTTCTATAGCTGACGAGAGAGTGATTTGTGCCACGGAGGTTCTTCGGGGATGCGTGCTAGAGATTTTTGGGGTTGAGTTCCCGATTGACCTGATTCCTATTGCGATGGGTGATGTCTGTGTCATCGTGGGCATGGACTGGTTGAGCCGATTCGGCGCTGGCATCGACTGTGAGCGTCAGCTGGTGACTATACGAGACCATAGTGGGGGAGTCCTTTTGGTGTACGGCGAGGGTACCCGTTTGGGATCAGCTTTTTGTTCGGCCGCTAGGGCGAGGCAGTGTCTACAGCAGGGCTGTAAGGGTTTTGTGGCGTATGTGATGGATACGCGGGAGGTTTCTGAGAGACCGAGGTCAGTTGAGGAGGTCCCAGTGGTGCGTGAGTTTCCAGATGTTTTCCCCGAGGAGCTGCCGGGAGTGCCTCCTGTGAGGCAAGTAGAGTTTGGTATCGATCTGGTTCCGGGGGCCGCGCCTATTGCTAAGGTGCCTTATCGTCTTGCACCTCCAGAGATGCAAGAGTTGTCCTCGTAGCTCCAGGAGTTGCTGGGAAAGGGATTCATTCGGCCGAGCAGCTCGCCGTGGGGAGCACCTATTCTGTTCGTCAAGAAGAAGGATGGTTCACACCGGATGTGCATTGATTACCGGGAGTTGAACAAGTTGACGGTCAAGAACCGCTACCCGTTACTGAGGATCGATGACTTATTCGATCAGTTGCAGGGAGCATCTTGGTTTTCCAAGATCGATCTGAGGTCAGGATACCATCAGGTGAGAGTGCGGGATGAGGACGTCCAGAAGACAACGTTTAGGACGCGATACAGGCATTATGAGTTTGTGGTGATGCCTTTCGGGCTCACCAATGCCCCGGCTGTGTTCATGGATCTCATGAACAGGGTATGCAGGCCGATGTTGGATCGGTTAGTGATTGTATTTATCGACGACATTCTAGTGTATTCGAGATCTAGAGAGCAGCATGAGGAGCAATTGAGGGAAGTCCTTGAGGTATTGAGGTCGGAGAAGCTTTATGCAAAGTTCTCCAAATGTGACTTCTGGTTGCGGGAGGTCCAATTTCTAGGACATGTTGTTAATCAGGAAGGGATATTGGTCGATCCGGCCAAAGTTGAGGTGGTAATGAGTTGGGAGGTGCCGAAGTCACCCTCTGAGATCAGGAGTTTCCTTGGGTTGGCAGGGTACTATCGGAGATTTATTAAGGATTTCTCCAAGATCGCAGTGCCGCTCACCAGATTGACCCGGAAGGGTGTTGCATTCTCATGGGGACCCGAGCAACAGACTTCCTTTGAGACACTTCGCCAGAGGTTGTGCGAAGCCCCGATATTAGCTCTCCCGGAAGGGATGGAAGATTTTGTAGTATATTGCGATGCATCGATTTCGGGACTGGGTGCAGTGTTGATGCAGAGGGGTCATGTGATAGCTTATGCGTCGAGGCAGCTGAAGCCTCATGAGGCGAGATATCCCACGCATGATTTAGAGTTGGGGGCAATAGTATTCGCTCTCAAGATTTGGCGGCACTACCTGTATGGGGTTCGATGTACGATATACACAGACCATAAGAGCTTGAAGTATTTGATGGATCAGCCCAACCTAAATATGCGTCAGAGGAGGTGGTTGGATGTGGTCAAGGATTATGATTGTGAGATCCTGTACCACCCAGGCAAGGCTAATGTGGTAGCCGATGCATTGAGCCGCAGGGCGGAGAGCACTCCATTGCGAGATGTATGTTTGAGATTGACTGTGATGACTCCAGTAGTGGATGCTATTCGTGGGGCACAGGCCGAGGCTGTGCGACCAGAGATGCAGAAGAAAGAGCGGGTTGTTGGGTTAATTTCAGAGTTCGTTAAGGATGGACGAGGGCTTATGACGTTTCAGGGTCGGATTTGGGTACCATTCGTGGGCGGTACACGTATTACTTTGATGGAAGAGGCTCATAGATCGAAATTCTCGATCCATCCCGGTGCTACGAAGATGTATTTGGATTTGAGGAAGGAGTATTGGTGGCCCTGTATGAAGAGGGACGTCGCATGGTTTGTTGAGAGGTGCTGGACCTGCCGTAGGGTTAAGGCCGAGCACCAGAGGCCGCATGGCAAGTTACAGCCATTGGAGATTCCTGAGTGGAAGTGGGAACAGATCACTATGGATTTCATCACCAAATTGCCGAGGACTGCCAGGGGAGTTGATGCAATTTGGGTGATTGTGGATAGGTTGACAAAGAGTGCACACTTCCTTGCCATCAGCGAGAGTTCTTCAGCGGAGAAGTTGGCGGAGATATATGTGAGAGAAGTGGTATCTCGGCATGGGGTGCCGATTTCGATTGTTTCAGACCGTGATGTACGCTTCACTTCCAGGTTCTGGAAGAAATTTCATGAGGAGCTGGGTACTAAATTGCATTTTAGTACCGCATACCATCCCCAGACAGACGGTCAGAGCGAGCGGACGATTCAGACGCTGGAGGACATGCTTCGAGCGTGTGTGTTAGACTTTGGGGGTAGCTGGGATGCGTATTTACCCTTGGCAGAGTTTTCCTACAACAACAGCCATCATTCGAGCATTGGTATGCCACCTTTTGAGCTGTTGTATGGTAGGAGGTGTCGGACCCCCATTTGCTGGGGAGAGGTGGGACAAAGAGTGATGGGCAGCACAGAGATCGTGCTTCAGACGACAGAGCAGATTCAGCAAGTTAAACAGAGATTATTGACCGCCCAGAGCCGACAGAAGAGTTATGCAGACAGGCGCCGATCCGAGCTTGAGTTTCAAGTCGGCGACTTCGTTCTCCTGAAGGTCTCTCCTTGGAAAGGAGTGATTCGATTCAGGAAGAGAGGCAAGTTGGGGCCCCGGTATATTGGGCCATTTCGGGTGATTGCAAGGATAGGCCGGGTAGCCTATCGGTTGGAGTTGCCAGCGGAGTTGGGACAGATCCACGACACGTTTCATGTGTCGCAATTGAGGAAGTGCATAGCCGATGAGTCGGCAGTGGTTCCATTAGAGGATATTCAGGTGGATGCGAGCCTGAATTATGCTGAGAGACCAGTGGCCATCAGGGATCGGAAGATCAAGGTTCTGAGGAACAAGGAGGTACCTCTGGTGTTGGTTCAGTGGCAACACTGTAAGGGATCGGAAATGACTTGGGAGCTGGAACGTGAGATGCGGGAGCAGCATCCGGAACTATTTTCAGAGTGAGACTTCGAGGGCGAAGTTTAATCCTAGTGGGGGAGAATTGTAACAGCCCGGAATTCAGGTATTGTTAAAATTATGTTTTTGGGGTGATTTAAGAGGGGACTCGGCGAGTTGGAGCCTAGACTCGCCGAGTAGGATCGCAGACTTGGTCGCGGGTTCGCGACTGGACTCGACGAGTCCAGATATGGACTCGGCGAGTCTACGCTGTTTAGCGAAAACCCTAACCGTTCAGGTTTGGGACGTATAAAAGGAACTTATTGGCCATCATTGTTCATTTTAGCCTTCTGAGAAGAACCCTAGATCGATTGTGTGCATCTGGAGCAAGGATTATTGGCCATTGTTGATTATAGAAGAGTTGTTGTGCAAGGAAGAGAAGGGATTGGCTAAAGGAACAGCAAGGGAGTCACATTTTGAGGATTGGGGACACAGAGAATACATCATCCAGGTAAGAATTCGAGTATACTCTGCTATTTTGATGTGATTATGGAATTAGGGTTTATGGAACCCTTTTTGTGAATATATTGAATGTTACCCTTGTCCCCTAAACGATTGTAACCCTGTATTGGGACCTTTGGAGGTCCAAAATGTCCCATGTCTGTGCATTTCGGGAATTGATGAAGGTTTTGGATTGGAATCCTTATGCCTTAGGTCAAAATGTAAATTATGAATCATAAGGTGTATCATGAGCACTGAAATGAGGACTTTACGTGATGGATCAGCCTAGGAAGGCCAGACCTAGGAATGGTCGGAGCAGTTCTGACCTTAGGATGCAGTTTGAGCGGTTGCATGGCATGGACTCGCCGAGTCCGATGAACAGACTCGGCGAGTAGCTTGAAGAATAACTGGGACTCGTCGAGTTGTTCTTCAGACTCGGCGAGTTGAGTCGGGGTGGCCCCGCGAGTCTTCCAGGAGTAACTCGTCGGGTCAAGGAGGATAATCGACGAGTAGAAGGGGAATCTCAGAGAATTGGAGGACATCTAGACTCGCCGAGTCGCCATGGCACTCGCCGAGTCCGGTCGAGTTGACCGTTGACCGTTGACCAGAGTTGACCTAAGTCTGACTTCTTAGGGATAGTCACACTTAGAAGATATAAGTGTTAATGAGAGATATGTGATGTTATAGGGAGGTTGTAGCTCGACGGATTGTGCACGAGTGATTTCAGGATTTGCTAGCTTTCAGCATTCACGAGGTGAGTCTTCTCACTATACTGTACCCGGAAGGGTTTGATTGTGTGACCGAAAGGTCAGATATGATATGTGATATGTATGCTATATGTGGTAAGTTAATTGTTATATGTGCTATGTATGTCATGGGCCGGAAGGCGAATATGTTATGGGCCGGAAGGCGATATGTTATGGGCCGGAAGGCAATATGTTGTGTTATGGACCGGAAGGTCGGCGTGGGTAGGACCGGAAGGTTTACCCAGCAGGGACGGAAGTCCCGTGAGACACATGGACCGGAAGGTTAGGGCCTGGAAAGGCGTATGTGCGTAAGTAGTATATTGGGGAACTCACTAAGCATTTATGCTTACAGTTGTTATGTATGTGTTTCAGGTACTAGCGAGGACCGTGGGAAGGCGCCGGCGTGATCGGTACACACTGAAGGATGTTTTTATGATCTTGGGATTTAGACAATTTGTATTTGACATAACACTTGAATTTTTATTCCTTGTTTTGTATGAAAATACTTTATTTTTAAAATGAAAAATTGGTTTGAAAATTTGCATTGTTACATATTGGAGTTTAGAGGTCAGATCTGAGGTTGCTACCTCAGATCTGGAATGTAGAAGGGTTGGAATGCATGAAAGTCCCTGTTTGTGAGTGGTTGATGGAGCTATTTTGTCCCAAACCCAAACCCTAGAGTGAAAATGCATAGATCTCTTTGGATTCACGTAAAGTTTGCCACTTTATGTGATGGATGAGTTGTAGGAGGTTAGATCTATGTTTTGGGTCAATTGCATGGCCTGGAGTGCTTCTGTTTGGATTCAGACTGGTGGTACTCGACGAGTCACATGGGTGGACTCGACGAGTTGCTTGAAGATGAGCTCGAACTCGACGAGTTGGAAGAACAACTCGGCGAGTTGGATGAAGATGGTCTGGAACTCGGCGAGTTGTATGAACAACTCGACGAGTAGGTTGAAGATAGCCTTAGACTCGGCGAGTCTGTTGTTGGACTCGGCGAGTCTTGTCGAAGAGTCCCAATATCTACTGGTCAAGTTGAGAATCGGCGAGTCAAGGGATGACTCGGTGAGTTGTGTGCGAGTGGACTCAGCGTTGTGGAACTCGACGAGTCTCGGGGTGACTCGGCGAGTTGAGTCGCGGACTGGGGAAGTTCTGAGCATGGGGACTCGACGAGTCGACGGGTTGACTCGGCGAGCAGGGTCAACCAGGAGGGTTGACTTTGACCAAGAGCTGACCGTTGACTTTTAGGGCTTGGTCAACGATGTGGCCTCTGGGCCAAGAGAGGGGTAAAATGGTCTTTTACCCTTAAGAGGGTGCCATGAGAGGGTTGATTCTAGTCTCGAGAGTTATATTCATGAGAGTATATGCCTTACGTGTTAGGCAGCGGCGGGTTCGAGATTCAAGTGTGGGGATATCTGCTTTCTGCTTGCCAGGTGAGTCTTCTCACTATACTTTACCTTGAGTAGGTAACCAGAGTTATGTGACAGAGTATTTGTATGCTATGTATGTTATGTGTTGTACTGCATTATTTCTATGTGATTTATGCTGTGCATGTTTTCAGAGCTGGAACCAGAGGGTTCCTAGAGTTAGAACCGGAAGGTTCACAGAGTTAGAACCAAAGGGTTCACAGAGCAGGGTCGACGAACCCACAGAGTTATAGCCTCGAGTGGCTAATGTGTGTTGTGTGTGGTATTTTGGGGAACTCACTAAGCTTCGTGCTTACAGTGTTTTGTTTTATGTTGTGTTGCAGGTTTCTTTCAGTATCACGGGACGACACCGGCTTGATTGTACACACCAGAGAAAGAGTCATGTTTTGAGGATCCTGGTTTTCTATACAAGTGAAATGGAGTCATGTTTTTTGTAATTCGATTATGAATGAGATTTTAAACAAGTGTTTCTAAGAATCAAACGATTATTTTTAAATGAAAAATTGCTTGAAATTCTCGGTGTTACAAGTTGGTATCAGAGCCTTGGTTTGAGGGATTCGGATGCGCCTTCGGGTAATTCTCGACTCAAACTGAGGAAGTAAGAAAAGTTTTCAAAGAAATAATTTTCTAAAGCGAATAAGAGTTCAAAGAGAAAACGAGAAAGAGCATTGTGTACAATCAGCCAGAGCCCGAACGGTGATTTGCCAAAATACCCTTACTTTTGTGTTATGAGATATTTATGATGCACTTTATGAGATATTATTGCATGCTAGAGACAGGCTAGGTATTCCATATATTAGGACTAGAGTGGCCTGATTTGTGATGACTTAGCCTAGGAATTGCTGTGTTATGCGATGTGCTTTTGAGTATGTGATGAGTGAGAATATTTGATTGGGATCCTATAGGGGATTTGAGTAGAGGAGTAATCTAGGGGAGATACCTAGATGAGTACTGTGGTACTTAGAGAAAGAATAGTTAGAGCCGCGAGGGGAAGAGTTGCGGAGTTCGGTGGTACTTCCGAGGATGAGCAGAGCAAGCGGAGTTATCACCCAAAGTGAGTCATATATATTCTTCGATGCTCGAATGCTGCTTGCTTCGTGCTTTGTGGGACTCTCGATGATGGGAGTCAGCAACCAAGCAAATATGACGATATTCAGGAGGTAGATGGCTGGCATCATTAGGAGCTCTTTAGCAGCTGATGGCAGAGAAGTGTGGGAATCTGGGAAGAGCCTAGGGAGTAACCTTAGCCAGATGAGTGCACTGGCAGGGTAGAGAATTTCGTTGGGGAGCGAGCGTGCAACGGAGATTGGTGAACGAGAAGGTCGAGCAGCTACTTAGGAGCTCCGGGATAGTCCGTGTGGAAAGTATGGGTAGATGTGGCAGGTAGTATGGGCTCATACTATTGAAAGCATAGGACCCATACTTGATACAGGGGGTATTCTGACGGTTCTAACGAGCGGATTGAGGAATGATGTTATGGTTCGAGTACCATGCATCGGAACAGATGGAGGAGTGATGATATGGTTCGGGTAACATACACAGGAGCATATCGAGAAGAGATGTCATGGAATGAGTACCATGGTTTGTAGTGAATGATGCTTGTGATCTCTGGTTTTCCGGTCACGATTGATGAGGTAGAGATTGGACGCTATGGGTTTTAGGCCTGTAGGCCATGATTGAGTTTGGAGAGGCGTCCCTCGAGAGGGAAGTCGAGAGCCTATTAGAGTATTTTGGTAAGGAGTTAGAAGGAGGGGAGAATTTCGGTCTGAGTTGTGCAATCAGTCGATAGAGGAGAGGTCACCTTCTATGACTGGAGTGGTGCTATTTATGTTCGTGTGCGGAACATGAGAGGCTTGATGTTTAAGTTTCGGATTTGGGGGTAAAACCCTGCAGGTTGTCATTGATGATGATTTTCCATCAAAGTATCAGGTAGCATGTGTGCTGTGAGACAATGATTTACCATGAGCAGATAGTCAGCTGGGACTGAGATAGTCAAGGACCACGTTACGCCTATTTGAGTATAGTATGGCGTATTGTAGAGGTATCAATGGGGAATCCAGTCGAATTAATCAGTGCATTGGTTTTCTATCCATGTTGGGTATTAAAAATGGGAGTGGGTCCCTGTTCTTGGGATTATCCATGTGTTGGAACGTTGGTTGATGAGTCGAAGTGGGGAATATGATGATTTTGTGGTCCAGTCTATGAGTCAGTAATGTTATTGGACAGTTGAGTTGTTGGTATTGGATTGGTACGAGACTTGGAACGACTAGAGGCAGTCGTGACGAGAAGTTCTTGAGGATTTCATCTGAGGTTCAGAGTTATGAGATCGGTTAATTCCCTTAAAGGGGATTATCGGGTGTTACGTAGCACTTTCCAGGGGCAGGTGCGTTATTGCTGGTGAAATTAGTTCGTGAGGTTATTGATGTGTCAGATAGTGATGGTTCGAACCCTAAGTGGGGGAGAACCGGGTGGTTTATTGAGAGAACCAGAGATTTGTGCAAGAGCGGTTAGGGGTTGGATGCAGAACCTGCGGCAAATTCATGAGATCAGGGTCATTGGTGATTAAGGAAAGGTGCAGGGCGAGATAATGCATGTGATATATGTCTAAGAGAAGGATGAGTGTCTCCACGATGGGTGGTCAATGATCAGGAATCTGATGGTGGTCAGAGTCGTCTCGAGTGGAAGGCTCGTAATGATGGTATGGGCAGTTGAGGACTTCTGGGTTGAAATAGGGGTAGCAGATTATCGAGTAGCCAATTCCCGGGCTAGGATGTGTATTCTTGCTTGAATTTTGAGTAGTAGTGGAAAGAGTTTCGGAGGATCATCAGTGTGTTCTGAAGGGTTAGCGCCTTCCTTGTATTCCAATTGAGTGTTTGGATGCACTGAAGTTGCGCATCGTGTGATATCAGAAATTTTATGGGATTCAGAGGAAATGTATTGTCGTGAGTGGATGGTGTTGGGAGTAAGGGAATCAGTGGTTGTGGCAGGATCTGGTGATGTTCTGTTGGGATATTCCGAGGTATCCGGGTATGATACCTTTATCTCGAAGTTACTCGTGAATCTTGAGTTGAAACGACTTGTGGTGTATCAGGTATCTACGGATCTAGTGGGAGCCCTTCGAGTATGGGCATCCAGGGAGATTATTAAGAGAGTGGATCTTCGCAAGGGTGGGCATTTTGATATGTCGATTGCTTCCAGAGTCTGGAATACGTATTCGAGTCGAGTATGGGTAGCTGCCTATAATAGTCTGCGGAGCATGAGCTGGTGGAGTCAGAGGGTGTTGTGATACTGCGGGGAGCCGTGGTACTCACTAGTCAGAGGGTGTTGTGATACTGCGGGGAGCCGTAGTACTCACTAGTCAGAGGGTGTTGTGATACTGCGGGGAGCCGTAGTACTCACTAGTCAGAGGGTGTTGTGATACTGCGGGGAGCCGTGGTACTCACTAGTCAGAGGGTGTTGTGATACTTCGGGGAGCCGTAGTACTCACTAGATGGCAAGAGAATGTGATGATGGAATGTTCTCCGATTAGTGTATGATGTGGAAGAGTTTTGGGCTTGATTAGCCCTAGTATTGAGTTCTGGAGCCTGGGTGTTGAACCGGGGGCGAGACTGGGGTCTCCGTCTCTGTCGGGAGATGCGGCGAGATGCGCAAGGGATATGCGCAGCATAAACCAGAGATCAGAGTTGAGGCGATCCTTGGTTGGATTGTATTTTCTTGCATGAGGAAAAGAGAATTTTGTGACTTGCGCGTCCATGGGCCGAGATAGTGGTCACGGGGAGGAAGTTAGTGGGTTATTTGGATCATGATATGGATGACCTTTGGAGGCTCAGCTGTGGAGTCAAAAGCTGACCTGGTGCTCAGTCTCGAAGAGGGATATGAGTGTTGGATAAGGTGTCTAAGTCCATAACTATTTCGGGCTTGTACTTGACCCGACCCGGCATGGTCCATTTGGGTTGCATGGCACCATGCAATTGGATAGACTAAATGAGAGAAATAACACTTGGAGATTATTAATATATTATAATTTCTAATATATTAATAATATTATTTGATTAGTTTGATCAAGAATTAATTTGGAATTAATTAAGTGATCAAAGGATAACTAATTAAATATATGGGTTGATTATGTAAATCATCCATATCTTGTATAGTGGGCTAAGAGGCTCCATGGATTATCAAGTTGGGTTCTACCCATAGGATGCTCCATGGATGCTCCATGGGAGTTACAAACCCATGGGTCATGGAAATGAAGAGTCATGACACATTAGGGTTTACATGGTGTAACCCTAGATGTGCCAACACTATATAAGAGTCCCATTCTCCACAAAATTGGCAACACAAGTTGAACACTAAGAAACTAGAGGGCTTGGCCGATTTTGAGAAGTGTGTGTTATCTCAAGAGTCTTTCCAAGAGCATTTGGTGTTGTGTGAAGCATTTGAGGCATCACACTTGGGGTGCTAGGCTCACAAGGTTTCAAGGAACACAAGCAACAACAAGGTAAGTTATTCTATCTATGATTCAAGTTAAAATTGTTCCCCATGTATGCTAGATAGGAATATAACCTTGGAATTCAACTTTGCATGATAATTAGACAAACATAGATCCAAGGTTATTAGGGTTGCATGTACACTTAGGAAGTGTTAGAATGCTCAAAACCCATCAGTGGTATCAGAGCCTAGGCTTGTTTGTTTGTTATTTGTGCTTAAAAGTTGAAGAAAGTCGAAAATCTTGCTGTCTGACTGATGGAATCGGCGAGTCCATGGGGAGGACTCGTCGAGTTCATGTGTATCTTCAACCTACTCGGCGAGTAGGTTTATGCACTCGGCAAGTAGGGTCGACAGAGTGCAGAATTTCGACTTGAGTTGCTGGAAATGGATTAGAATCATTACCCTAAAATGTTTTGGTACTTGAAAACTTGTTTTAGAAGGTGTAATGTTTTTTCTAACTCATTTACAACAACTAGTTATCAAAATTACAAAGATTAAATGTGATTTTGATTCTTGAAAGTGTTCATATTCATATTCTTGTTCTTATGATGTTTAGATGATCATAGGAATTATTTGTAACCTATGTGGTAGATTAATTCATGATCATAATGTGTTTTAATGGAGTCCATAACTTGTCCTCAAGTTATGGAAAACCAAAAGTCTCTTGGATTAAAAACCATTAAAAGAACACAAGAGTTAGGAAAAATGAAAAGTCCTCATTTTATTACTCTATTAAACTCATAAGTTACAAGAAATGAAAAGTTTTGAAAGTTTACAAAACTTGCCCTCAAGTTTTGGAACAGGTAAAGTTAAGTTAAAACTTTAGTTCCAACCCCTAGAATTTTAAAAGTTAAAATTCAACCCTTATACTTATATTATTATGATTTAATAATTATATATATGTATAAGAACAAAGTTGTCTTACCGCTAGTACGCCTCATTCACGAAGCCGGTCTATAAGGTGGGTATAAGGTTGTTGCCTATAAAATGGTGACTTAATGGGTGTCCATTCTCACCCACCGCTTGCTTGATCGGTGGAGGGTCGTTAGCCGAACGGGTAAGACAAGGACTTATTAATTCTCATTCAAAGTATGATGAATATTATAAAGTAACTAAATGTTTTATTAAATTCCCAATCTTAGTTACTTTAGGAAAAATGTGAATAAGGTGCTATTCCATGAAATTACACTTTACACTTTGATTAAGTCGTTGGTGGAGCGTGTGTGGTTAACCGGCACACTAACTTGGACTTAACAAGGTAGGTAAAGGGTGACTTAGGGTTTATTATAGTATCGATGGAGCGTGTGTGGTTAACCGGCACATCGATTGAGTGATAAACTTTAAGGGTACCAAGTGATTTGCATGGTTACTTCACACCTCGTTTTGTGATCCTCGGTATCCCAGTCACAAAACTTGGAGGGCACACTCGAGATTGAAACATGCCTTTGAAAAGTTCATTGAATCTCAAAGAATCTAGGAATTTCTAAGAACCATTCAAAAACTTAATACTAAAATATTGTGGTTTTCATGGTGGAAATTGGTGAATCGTCATTCACCTACCTTTCAAATATGATATAGCTTAGATTACGGCACACCTCTTCTAAGTTATATTATATTGTGATTGGATCCTAGCCTTAATACTACATTTGGGTGTTTTATTAAGGACTCTCTTATATCTAAACTAATCTTTTCCTCTTTCCTTCAGATGTCTTTCAACAATGCTTCTGGCTCTAATCCTAATGGCTCCTTTACCCTTATGAACTTGTGTGGGAAAGTCACCTTTGATGGATCCAACTTCAATGAGTGGATCAGAAACATCAGGATGATTACCCGCTACGAGGACAAAGAATATGTCCTTGACAAGGAGCTTAAGGAGATTGATGAGTCCACTGCAACTCCTCAGGAGATCGCTGAATTTCGGGCACATGAAAGGGATGCTACGAAAGTGGCTTGCATCATGACGGCCACGATGACAGCGGAACTCCAAAAGTCTTATGAGGATTTCTACCCTTATGACATGCACCAAGATTTGATGGAAAGATACCATCAAAGTGCAAGACAAGAGAGGTATGAAATCATCTGCTCCATGATAACAACCATGATGAAGGACGGGGAATCCGTCACGAGCCACATGCAGAAAATGCAAAGGTATGTGGATCGTTTGCTGAAGCTTAATGTGAACTTCCCGGAGGATCTTGCAATAGATATTATTTTGCATTCCTTACCATCGTGCTATGATCAATTCCGCATGACATATCACATGAACAAGGAAGAAGTCACCCTCAGCAAACTTCAGGGACTTCTCAAGACCGCAGAATCAGGTCTTAAGGGGAAGTCGGTTGCTATCACTCCTACTCAAAACTCTACTCCGGTTTTGGCAATTGGGAAGAATCGATGGAGGAAGAGAAAGAGATCTTCAAAGGGTACCAAGGCTCGGACCCTTGATGGCTCTTCTTCAAGTGGAACCAAGAAAGGTTTCATTACTCCTTCTTCTGACCCAAAAGAGGCTGAATGCTTCTATTGCCATGAAAAAGCTCATTGGAAGCGGAACTGCCCAAAATACCAGCAAGATGTGAAGGATGGGAAAGTTAAACCCAACCATGCAGGTATTTACACTATCATTTCTAATAACTCACCCCATTCTAATTCTTGGGTCCTTGATACCGGGTGTGGTATTCACATTTGTTGTGACTTGCAGGGACTAAGAAGAAGTGAGGATGTGGAGCAAGGAAGAATAAACTTGATCATGGGGAATAGGAAAGCTATACCTGTTACCAAGATTGGAGTTTATACTTTATTGCTAAGTAGTGGGTTTAGTTTAGATCTGAATAAGTGTTGTTATTCACCAGGAATGGCAAGAAATATTATTTCCTTCCATGCTTTGTACAAACAAGGGTTTACCTTTTCATTTAATAATGAAGTTGGTTCTATTGATGCTTTCTTTAATAATATTCTTTATTTTAAAGCATTACCTTGTGATGGTGTGTAGGAAGCTGTATCTGTTGTTGATAACTTAGGAAATAATGTTTTGTGTATTGATTCTACTAATAATAACTTGGATAAAGCATCATTATAGCATTGTCGTCTTGGACATATAAGCAAGAAGCGCATAGGCCAACTCCAAAAGGATGGAGTCTTGGAGTCGTTTGACCTAAAGTCAGATGATAGTTGCGAATCATGCTTACTTGGAAAAATGACAAAGTCACCCTTCACAGGTTCGTGTGAGAGGGGTGAAGGTTTGTTGGACCTTATACACACGGATGTGTGTGGACCATTCAAACATGCCACAAGGGATGCTAATCGTTATTATTTGACTTTTACTGACGATTATAGTAGATATGGATATGTCTACTTGATCAAGCATAAGTCAGAGACTTTCGAGAGGTTTAAGGAATTTAAACAGGAAGTCGAGAATCAATTGGGCAGGAACATTAAGATGCTTCGATCCGATTGTGGTGGTGAGTATCTTAGTTCAGAGTTCCTCGACTATCTAAGGGAATGTGGGATAGTCTCACAATTGACACCTCCCAGGACACCACAGTTGAATGGTGTGGCTGAGAGGCGTAATCAAACCTTGGTAGATATGGTTCGTTCCATGATGAGTCGAGCTACGCTACCAATCTCATTCTGGGGGTATGCCTTGGAGACTGCCGCCCATATTCTTAATCTAGTCCCTACAAAGAAAGTTGCCAAAACTCCTCACGAGATGTGGACTGGTAAAGTACCTAAACTAGACCACATCAAGATTTGGGGTTGCGAGGCTTTCGTGAGACGCGAGACTCATGATAAGCTCGAACCTCGAAGCGAGAGGTGTATTTTCATCGGTTACCCACAGCGATCCTTTGGTTACCTCTTCTACAGACCTAGTGACAATGTGGTCTTTGTAGCAAGAAGAGGAGTCTTTCGAGAGAGAGAATTTATAAGCCAAGGAGACAGTGGGAGGCAAATTGATCTTGAAGAAATTCAAGAATCAAGCGGTGAAGGAACTTTAAACTCTAGCCCTCAACTTGAGGAGGAAACTCCTGTTGAGCCAATTGACAAATCTGTACCTCTGAGACGTTCCACGAGAGTTAGGAGTGCACCTGAGCATTACTATGGATTCCATATTACTGCAGAAGGTGAGACACTTATTAATGATGAAACACTAGTAAGTCAAGATGACCCTAACAGCTACGAGGAAGCCATGGCAGGCCCCGAGTCTGCTAAATGGAAGGAGGCTATGGATAGCGAGATACAATCCATGTATGACAATCAAGTTTGGAACTTTATTGAAAATGTACCAGGTCGTAAGACAGTAGGGTGCAAATGGGTCTTCAAGAAGAAGACCGACATGGATGGTAAAGTACACACTTATAAGGCTAGACTGGTTGCAAAGGGCTTCTCTCAAATTCCTGGAGTGGATTATGATGAGACCTTTTCTCCGGTAGCCAAGATTAAGTCTATTCGGGTTCTGTTAGCCATAGCTGCATTTCATGACTATGAAATATGGCAGATGGATGTCAAAACCGCTTTCCTTAATGGAAAATTGGCTGAAGATGTTTACATGAGTCAGCCAGAGGGTTTTGTCAGCAACCAGTACCCTAATAGAGTGTGTAAGCTTGAGAAATCCATTTATGGATTGAAGCAAGCACCTCGCAGATGGAATCTTTGCTTTGATGAAAAGGTCAAGGAATTTGGCTTTTCGAGGAGTGAAGATGAATCTTGTGTGTATGTCAAGGCTAGTGGGAGTATAGTTAGCTTTTTGGTATTGTATGTGGATGACATACTACTCATAGGAAACGACATTCCAACCCTGCAGGAAGTAAAGTCCTGGCTTGGGAAGTGTTTCGCTATGAAGGACCTTGGTGAAGCTGCCTATATTCTAGGGATAAGAATCTTGAGAGATCGGAGAAAAAGACTAATTGGACTTAGTCAGAGTACCTACTTGGATAAGGTGCTGAAGAGATTCAGCATGCAGGATTCCAAGAAAGGAGAGTTACCCATCCAGAGTAACACCAGATTGAGTAAGACACAAAGCCCTAGCACTGAGGCTGAGATAGCAGAAATGAGTCGAACACCTTACGCTTCGGCTGTAGGATCGATCATGTATGCTATGACGTGTACTCGACCCGATGTAGCTTTTTCCTTGAGCATGGTTAGCAGGTATCAGGCGAACCCTGGCAAGGCACACTGGACTGCGGTAAAGAATATCCTCAAGTATCTACGAAGGACTAAGGACTGGGTCCTTACCCTCGGTGGGAGTGATGACTTGAGAGTTGTAGGGTATAGTGATGCTAGCTTCCAGACTGATAGGGATAATTTCCGCTCTTAGTCGGGCTGGGTCTTTACCCTAAACGGAGTAGCAATTTCTTGGAAGAGTTCCAAGCAAGAGACAGTGGCAAATTCTACTTGTGAATCAGAGTATATTGCAGCTAGTGAAGCAGCAAAGGAGGCGATATGGCTGAAGAACTTCATTGGAGACCTTGGAGTTGTACCAGCTATTAAAGAGCCAATGGAAATTTTCTGTGATAGTGAAAGTGCTGTTGCCTTAGCCAAGGAACCAAGGGATCACGGTAGATCCAGACACATCGACAGAAAATACCATTTCATCAGACATCGGATCGAAGAAGGACTCCTCGTGGCAAAGAGGGTATCATCGGATGAGAACCCAGCAGATCCCCTCACGAAGGGACTGAGTAGGGTTAAGCATCTTCAGCATGCTCGGAGCATAGGGCTGAAGGATGATATAAGTTTTAGTAGTTAGATAACCCGGAAATTTGTAAAGTGTAATTGACATTTGATGATGAATAAAAGGTGTTTTATTTATGAGTAAAGTGTTGCTATCTCTTGTCAATCGTTTACTATATTTCTTTTGCATGTTTTGACTTCCAGAATAATTTTGTTTGGTATAACATATTATTTAAATCTCCACAGTCGGTCATATGTTGGAAGTAGATATGAATCAAGACTGTCATGTTTGGTTGTAGAGGTCTTGGACAAGGCTACAACAATCATGAGTGCTCATAAGTTCTGAGCATTGGACACAACCCACGCTCACTGGAATCGCTTCATGGAATTTTATCTCGAGTGATCGTGATACGGTAATATCATATAAGTCTTCAAACCTAGAGATATGATTTGTTACTTACAAGTTGGTTATGCATTGACTGTACGAAACCGCATTGGTAACTCGATGTTATAAAACGTACTTTTGTGTGTAATTCAATAAGTGGTAGAACAAACATATGAGTCGAAGTTTATCTGTTCCTTCTTGGATTAGAAGCTGATATCTGGGCCCCTCGATGATTTTGTTTTGACCCATGTACCGGGCCCGGTCAGAACTAAGTTGATGTGTTCAATTAAGTTCTATGTCAAACAAATCAGAAATCGGGAAACAAATGTTGGAAAATAAGTAAGACATGTTCCATGTATTTGTCTGGCTGATATCTAGAACAGAGGATTATATGATCACTTATCTTAAATGGCGTATCATCATCTTCTCAGTTCCGAGAGACCTTGAAAGAGCTACGATTAACGGTCGGTTCCTGAAGTACTAGAGATATAGTTATTAGACTTATCCAAGTGGGAGACTGTTGGATAAGGTGTCTAAGTCCATAACTATTTCGGGCTTGTACTTGACCCGACCCGACATGGTCCATTTGGGTTGCATGGCACCATGCAATTGGATAGACTAAATGAGAGAAATAACACTTGGAGATTATTAATATATTATAAGTTCTAATATATTAATAATATTATTTGATTAGTTTGATCAAGAATTAATTTGGAATTAATTAAGTGATCAAAGGATAACTAATTAAATATATGGGTTGATTATGTAAATCATCCATATCTTCTATAGTGGGCTAAGAGGCTCCATGGATTATCAAGTTGGGTTCTACCCATAGAATGCTCCATGGATGCTCCATGGGAGTTACAAACCCATGGGTCATGGAAATGAAGAGTCATGACACATTAGGGTTTACATGGTGTAACCCTAGATGTGCCAACACTATATAAGAGTCCCATTCTCCACAAAATTGGCAACACAAGTTGAACACTAAGAAACTAGAGGGCTTGGCCGATTTTGAGAAGTGTGTGTTATCTCAAGAGTCTTTCCAAGAGCATTTGGTGTTGTGTGAAGCATTTGAGGCATCATACTTGGGGTGCTAGACTCACAAGGTTTCAAGGAACACAAGCAACAACAAGGTAAGTTATTCTATCTATGATTCAAGTTAAAATTGTTCCCCATGTATGCTAGATAGGAATATAACCTTGGAATTCAACTTTGCATGATAATTAGACAAACATAGATCCAAGGTTATTAGGGTTGCATGTACACTTAGGAAGTGTTAGAATGCTCAAAACCCATCAATGAGAAATGAGCTAGAGCTTGTCATGATGATGTCTGAGGACACTTCAGAGCGAGCGAGCGATTCAGACGCTCGAAGACATGCTTCGGGCATGTGTATTAGATCTCGGAGGGAGTTGTGGCATGTATTTATCCTTGGTTGAGTTATCCTATATCAACAACCATCTTTAGTGCATTGGTATGCCACCCTTTGAGCTGTTGTGTGGGAGGAGGTGTCGGACCCTCATTTGTTGGGGAGAGGTAGCGCATGGACCCCAGAGCCCTTGCGAGCAGATCCAGAGCATGTGTGATGCATGGAGTAGTGGCAAGGTTGGCTAGTGGATTTCCCTGGGTAAGGGAAGAGAAAGGTATGTAACCCCCGGGGGGAGTGTTGGTTCACGGAAGTGAAAGTAGTAGTGAGAGTGGATGATTTGGAGTATGGTGGTTGAACACTATGTCTGTGACAGTGGTATGGAATGACATCATGATGGGATGTCTGCTGAGGACACGGAAGGGGTTCCGTGGGTGTAGAGCCAAGAGTCTCGGGATGGATGCAGGGAGGGAGTCTGGGACTCCCAGCTTGATTCTGATCAGGGTATTGGATATGTACTAGTGGTTCATCCTGGGGGATGTTGGAGAATATCATCAGTGCATCGGGTTTTTCCCAACCTGAGGGTGCTGGGCAAGTTCAGCATGCGTATGTGATTGCAAGAGGAGAACTCGTGGGAGTGCTCTGAGATTGAAGAGTGGGTCTTTCTGTCAGCACGGAATGGATAGAGTGGGATTCGGATCGGGGATCCGATGGTTCATGGCTTTCTAGCCCTTATGGGTCGAGCAATTGTTGAGATTTGGAGCAGTGATGCATCTCAGGTAATTATCGATTGTTGAGTGTGATTATCGGAGGGTACAGCCGGTGCCCGGTTTGAGACGGTGGTCAGGACACCGCAAGGAAAGAGGAAGTGAGTTCGAGTTCGATGGTTATGCTTTGAGGAACCTGGTCCAGTTAGGGCCAGGTGGCGCGTCGTGGGAGTATTTTGGAGTCGAGTTGCCATAGGCTTCGAGGACGAAGCCTAATTTAAGTGGGGGAGAATTGTAACATCCCGAAATATCAAGAGTAGTGTTGAAGGGCTAAAAGAGTAATTTGGGAAAGAGTGACTCGGCGAGTCCATGGATGGACTCGGCGAGTAGAGTCGCGATTTGGTCGCGTGTTAAGTAGCCGACTCGGCGAGTCAATGAGATGGACTCGGCGAGTAGGCGCTGAGTGGAGAAAACCCTAATTCTCGGGGTTGAGCCCTATATAAAGAACATTATGTTTCCTTCTCATCCTCTTTATCACCCCTTGAGTCCCAAAAACCCTAATTTCGTGGAGAAACCCCATTGTTGAGCAAATTGGAGCTTGGAGAGGTGGTTGTTGAAGAGATCTTAGAGAAGAAGAGGCTTGGAGCAAGGGGCTTTGCTTGGAATTGAGTTTCATTGCAGATTGGGGGCGTTCCTTTGAGGTAACATCTCGTTTTTGAGCTGCTATTTCTTAGATGCATCATTTTGGGAATGTTAGAGACCATGTCCTTGGATGTATTGGAGTTTAGAGGTCAGATCTGAGGTTGCTACCTCAGATCTGGAATGTAGAAGGGTTGGAATGCATGAAAGTCCCTGTTTGTGAGTGGTTGATGGAGCTATTTTGTCCAAAACCCAAACCCTAGAGTGAAAATGCATAGATCTCTTTGGATTCACGTAAATTTTGCCACATTATGTGATGGATGAGTTGTAGGAGGTTAGATCTATGTTTTGGGTCAATTGCATGGCCTGGAGTGCTTCTTTTTGGATTCAGACCGGTGGTACTCGGCGAGTCACATGGGTGGACTCGACGAGTTGCTTGAAGATGAGCTCGAACTCGACGAGTTGGAAGAACAACTCGGCGAGTTGGATGAAGATGGTCTGGAACTCGGCGAGTTGTATGAACAACTCGGCGAGTAGGTTGAAGATAGCCTTAGACTCGGTGAGTCTGTTGTTGGACTCGGCGAGTCTTGTCGAAGAGTCCCAATATCTTCTGGTCGAGTTGAGAATCGGCGAGTCAAGGGATGACTCGGTGAGTTGTGTGCGAGTGGACTCAGAGTTGTGGAACTCGACGAGTCTCGGGGTGACTCGGCGAGTTGAGTCGCGGACTGGGGAAGTTCTGAGCATGGGGACTCGACGAGTCGACGGGTTGACTCGGCGAGCAGGGTCAACCAGGAGGGTTGACTTTGACCAAGAGCTGACCGTTGACTTTTAGGGCTTGGTCAACGATGTGGCCTCTAGGCCAAGAGAGGGGTAAAATGGTCTTTTACCCTTAAGAGGGTGCCATGAGAGGGTTGATTCTAGTCTCGAGAGTTATATTCATGAGAGTATATGCCTTACGTGTTAGGCAGCGACGGGTTCGAGATTCAAGTGTGGGGATATCTGCTTTCTGCTTGCCAGGTGAGTCTTCTCACTATACTTTACCTTGAGTAGGTAACCAGAGTTATGTGACAGAGTATTTGTATGCTATGTATGTTATGTGTTGTACTGCATTATTTCTATGTGATTTATGCTGTGCATGTTTTCAGAGCTGGAACCAGAGGGTTCCTAGAGTTAGAACCGGAAGGTTCACAGAGTTAGAACCAAAGGGTTCACAGAGCAGGGTCCACGAACCCACAGAGTTATAGCCTCGAGTGGCTAATGTGTGTTGTGTGTGGTATTTTGGGGAACTCACTAAGCTTCGTGCTTACAGTGTTTTGATTTATGTTGTGTTGCAGGTTTCTTTCAGTATCACGGGACGGCACCGGCTTGATTGTACACACCAGAGAAAGAGTCATGTTTTGAGGATCCTGGTTTTCTATACAAGTGAAATGGAGTCATGTTTTTTGTAATTCGATTATGAATGAGATTTTAAACAAGTGTTTCTAAGAATCAAACGATTATTTTTAAATGAAAAATTGCTTGAAATTCTCGGTGTTACACTTCCATTGATTGGACGCTCTCAGTCACTTGCCGGGTCGTGGCCAACTGTGCCACGTCGTGGCAAGCCTTACAACCTCGGATTTCTGGTCTCGAACTTGTAAAATCCGTAACTTTCACATACGAGCTCCGTTTTTGACGTTCTTTATATGAACGCGAAGGTGAGAATATAATCTACAACTCTCGTTTAGACTTCGTCGGCTAATTTTGAATTTATTTTGAATTATTTATTTTTAACAGGCCGGGACACGAAAAGTCCGTTAAAAATCCATAACTTCTTTATCCTATGTCCATTTTCGTCAGACTTTTTACTGTCGCGCTAATATTGTTGAGACCTTCAATTCTCATTTAGGTTGTTTCGGCCAAAAGTCTCTCGATCTCTATTTCAAGTTTTTAGCTGTCTACTACTATATCCGGATCATGGAAAAATCATAACTTCCTCATACGAAGTCAGATTTGGACGTTCTTTTTTACGTACGTTTATGGTTTAATGTTATCTACAACTTTCATTTAGATACTTAAGGCTAAAAACTATTGTATTGAAACTTCGCGTTTTTCGTTTAATCGGTGTTGCCGGTTTTGTCGGGAATCTTAGAATGGTTATAACTTATTCGTTATAACTCGGATTTTAGTGTTCTTTATATGTATGAAAACCTTGTTACGATTCCTACCACTTTATTTAACCCAAATGAGATTTTAGGAAAGTTATATGTTGACCTAAATTTGACTAGTGTTACATTACATTGTCTCGAAATATCGGATTGTCACATCATCCCCTCGTTAGAGAGAATTTCGTCCCGAAATTAGAGTTTAAGCAGAATTAATAATCATGTTACGGATAGAAGTTTTATTTGCTTCTCCTGTTCTTAAGTGAACTCGGGTCCTCGCTTGGCATTCCAGCGAATCTTTCACTATCTGGATACGACTTTGCTTCTTTCGTTTGACTTCACTCGTATGATAACTCTTCTTGGTCGAATGTATGTTGAATGTTTTTGTGGTCTGTGAAAATAGTACACCTTGTACCCTACAAGTAGTGTCTCCAGATCTTCAGAGCAATTACCGCTGCTCCTGACTCAAGATCATGTGTTGTATAGTTAACTTCCTGTGTCTTAAGCTGCCTTGAGGTATAGGTAGTGACCTTTCCTCTTGAATAAGAACACAACCAAGCCCTTGGTTGGATGCATCGCTTTTCACCATGAAATCTTCTATCCCCTTTTTGAGAGGGATAATATCGGTGTGGTGCACCAGGCTTACTTTAGCATTTGGAACGCTCTTTCTTGTTTAAAGACAAGTCCGGTGCTCCTCAAGGTGAGAAACTTGGCCTAAAGAATCCTCTTCTGAGGAGTTCGTTAAGCTGTCTGGGAAGTTCCAGTATCTTAGTTAGAGCTACAAGATAAGGTGATTTGGCTACTGGGGTAGCCCTTGTAACTAAGTCGATTCTGAACTCGAATTGACGTTGTGGTGGTAATCTCGATAGTTCTTCTGGAAAGGTGTCGGGAAGGTCGCGTACTTTTGGGATGTTCTGAATGTCCTTTGCTTCTTGGCTCGCATCGACGATGTGTGCAAGGAATGTGTGATATTCCTTTCGTAAGCGCTTTTGAGCTTAAATACACGAAATGATGCGAAGGTTTGTACTTGATTTGTCTCCATAAATAACAAGAGGTTCTTTGATAGGGAGGTTAAGATGAACTGCTTTCTCAAAGCGCTTGATATCGGCTTGATGTAGACACAACCAATTCATACTGATTATGACGTCAAAACCTTGTGGTTGATTAGATGTCGTGAAGATCTAAAAGAAAGTATGATTACTCCTGAATTAAAGAAAAAAGATAGGTACTTCTAAGTTTCTTCGCATGGCAGCACGATCACTCGTAGTCTTAGGCAGTCTCCATCCTGAAGTTCATATTAGAACTCATACTTGGTTCATCAATCATAGTTTCGCGTATACGAGTTGTATATAATTAAGATTGAAAAGGTAGTCGAATAAATGTTTCTTCTATAAGCCCACATCCCAACGAGGAAAAGAAGTTAAAGTGGAATCATCACTTCTAAACCTGTAGAACCTTGATTATATACCACCCCTATGTATACATTCTTCAACGATAGATCAACCGTATGGGTCTTTGGATTGAACGTGACGTACTATACAAGTGGTACTTCGGGGAGGTTTGCTATGTTTTTCTTCGGAAGGGATAAGAAACATGAGGCACTCTATGCATGAGTACTTCGGAGTTCTGGAATGACGGCTTCGCTAGAAAGACGTTTACAGAGAAAGAGATGTGCGCACGAAACTGGTATGTGAGGATCGAATGGGCTCAAGTCGTATGATAATGTCAAACTCATTTGGAAATAAAGACACTAGATTTGATCATAAGGGCTTTACAGACAAAACACAACAGTGCAACTTTCAACAGAGTTATAGTACTTTAGAGTAACTACAAGAATACTGTTGCGAACAAAGTATACTATAAAAGGCAAGTATACGCAGCACGAGGGTCCCTTAACCGATGGGATCTCGCAAAAGATAAGACTCGAGTTGCACTAGTTTTAAACATGTTTTAAAAACATACATAATACTGATGATTGGAAGTGAACCTATACTATAGTAGGGTCCTTCGTTGCCTCTTTCCATTCTAAGGTCAAACTCCTCCGGATTCGCCGTCGTTCTTCTCTGTTGGACAGTCCCTTTTGAAGTGTCCCATTACGCCACATAGATGGCATATTCGAGAGATTTCGACATTGGTGGTTGAAGTAATGTGTTGGATCCGAGTCCTGCAGCAATTGATAGTATGTCCGTTCTTGTTGCATTGAAAGCAGTGTAACGGACGACAACTACCCAGATGATGGAAGTTGCACTTATTGCATTTCGGTAGGTTTCCGGTATACTGCCTAGCTGGTGTAGGGACAATTGGGATACCAGAAGGGATGGTAGTAGGAGGTACATATATCGTGGCTGTGAAGGTTGCCATAGGTTGTTTTCTTTTACTCGCCCCTTGGGGTGATTTTCCTTTAGCCTTAGCCCAGAACTTTCGTTTGTTATTCTTGGGCTTGGGATTCGGGGTGTCGTGGTAGTTTGTTGCTCGTTGAGGTACTTGATTGTTACTTGGATTGGAATTACTGTTAGCAATCCCGCTAACATTCGCGTTGTTAGCGTTAAGGTGGGTCAGAACAGCTGACACGGCAGCCGAGACTACAACTTGAAAGGTAGCTGCATCAATCTGAAGAGTTGGTGTTTGGTTGATGGGTTGATCGTTTTTCTTCGGCGACATGATTCTGTTACACGGAAATAAAATGAATTTGTGAGTGAGTATGGTTGAACCTAGACGTAGTTCAATCGTTCATGTAAAGAGTAGAAGTATGTTCTTAAAGGTTTGACCTACATCCCTATGATGCAGTCCTAGTACAGATTAGAAGTAAATTAATAGAATGGTCTCAAAACATTTATTGTCCAAACCAGGGTATTATTGGATGGTGGATAACATGATCCAACCTTTGAAAGAGACTTGGAAATGATTCTGGAGTTAAATTACCATAGTCCAATAACTTGACTAGATGGGGTTTCAGATAGATTCCAATGAAAGCATGATGATAGCATTTGAACAAAGATTGACACGGAAGTTAGCCGACTGTCGATTTCATTGAAGTTTAAGATGTAATAGGTTTGGGGAAATTGACCTTGTTGTAGGTCTTACATCACATTTGGAGTAGAAAAGTCTTTGACAGCATAAAGACTTAACTAAAAGTACTTACAATACAAGGTAGTCACATAGAAAGTACTACACAAAACATAGACAGGAACACGGTTCTTTAAAACAAAGAAGGAAGTAACGTATCTCCTACAGGCGACGGTCACCCCTATGGTGAACCCTTAGTTTGGCTAGTTAATGTTCCATACCAAGCAGGTATCTTTCGTACACCCTCTGGCGTACTTGGAGCTCTATGACTTTGGCTCGGGTTTCAGCTAGTGCTTACAGCAAGGTCTCATGGTTTCTCTCAGTTCTCTCAGTTGTGTGATCAAGGTGATTGGTGCGAATGGTATGCATTCTTGCATTGGCATTAACCTCTTCGATACATTGGAGAGCCGTCATGCCCTGAATTTCGTTTCGGGCAACTCTACAGATCAGGATTGGTAGAACTCTGTCTACTGAGCTCCCTTCGTTTATGTTGTAGAAGCTTTGGTCTCCATTAAACGACATAGATTGATCTTACTCTTCGCTCCATGTTTCCAAGAATTCTACCCAAGGAGGTTTTGGGCCATGAAAAGCGGGACAAGGGTTAGGATTTAGAAATGGAGGTACTGGGGGTAGGTTCTCAACCTCGGGTTCAGAGTTATCACCATCCGAATGGTCTTCAGCATGGTGATCATTCAAATGGATTGGATGATCATTCTCAGGTTCTTCTCAAAACCATCCAGCATTGCCTTCGTTCGGAAGGTACGGGTTGCCGTGGGGATGGAGTCCAGCCATGTTATCTACGCGAGAATTGGGGTAAGGAAATAGTTATTAGACAAACTAACTAAATAATTATTAAACGATCTTCATTAGTTACATCACTATTTGTGAAGTGCATACTAGTTATATATAATCAAAACAGGATAGGCCTTCGAATAAGTGACCTTAACTCCAAATTCACAAGGAACAAAGGTAAAGCAAAATTTCACCGATTCTAAGTCTATGACATCCTAGTTACATATAACCTTAGTGAATCCACTTAGCAACTATCAACTTAGTAATGAAGATCCTTTTTAGTTCTCAAGTAAGTAATTATAGTAACACAAAATACTCCTATAGTATTTTAGACTTAGGTTCTGTTATAATGTTCTCGTTGTGGTAGTGTTGGTATGTTTTTAGACTTGTTTCCATATCACAACCATTCTTGGGCACGTGCTAATCACTCCTCGGACCAGCATAGTTGATTAGGATGCCGCTCCCAAGACTGACCAAACATCCCCGAGCTTACCTGTGATATTCAACAATCGTAATACTTGTGTTCTTGTCATTGTGACACGAATTTGAGTATGAATGTAGGCACGTATACTTCGTTAAATATTTTATTATTTAAAAGTATAAACTCTTAATCCCATTGTGTTTATATTTCTTATATCTTTTATGGGTTGATACACCCAATTCACTATAAACAATGCTCTGATACCAATCTGTCACACCCCAAAACCGAGAACGGCGGAAACGTTCTGGGGCGGATGACGTCATGTAATGTATCACAATAATGTAAAGTAGTAAACAAGCAACAACATCATCCATTGCATTAATAGTATAATTTTAATTACAAGTGTGTTCTTTCATAGTATAAGACAACATAATAAATAATCAAAATAAAAGAGGAGTCTTGATTTCTCCGTCTTCACAAAACCTCATCGTCGTACCTGTTTATTTGTGACCTAAGAATACAAGTTATTTTGAAAGTGAGTATCAGCAATAAAGCTGGTGAATTCATAAGTATTGATGTGTCTTTGATTTGGAGAAAAGTTGGAAAATGTTTGTAAGTAATTGTAAACATTTGAAAACCCTAGGAAATCCTATATTTCCTAATAGTATAAAAGTAGTCTTCTACGAAGACTCGACTGTTTTGAAAGTAGTCTTCTACCAAGACCCGACTGTTTTGTAAGTAAGCATCACTATAGATGTGACAGTTTTTCCCTTGTTTAACTATTATTATAAAAGTTATAGTCTACCTCGTCGTCTATGTGTATGAGTCACACTATAAAGGTAATAAGGAAAATAGTTTATCTATATCAAATATGTCCTACCTCGTCGTTCAAGTAAATGTGTCACAAAGTAAAGGAAGGAAAATAATATAATAACTAAAAATGTATCCTTTTGCACTAGGATATTCACGGCGTGGAAACTCGCCGAACAGTACAACCGTGGACACCCGTCAATGCTCCTTTTCCCTACAGTAGCTAACAACTTTGGGTGTGGAATGGTAAGTCCCGAAACATTTGTAAGAGATCCTATGTAATAGTATCTATTAAACATATTAATGTAGACATGTTCATGTAAGCGTACCTTTGTAAACGTATCAATGTAAACATATCTCTGTAAGCGTATCTATGTAAATATACTCATGTGAGCGTATCTATGTACACGTATTCATGTAAGCATATATATGTAAACTTATTCATGTAACATGTAATGTAGTGGTATAGACTCATGAATGAACTGACTCTTGCGTGATTCCCTGTACTTGGAATTGTAAGTAGTATCTCCTAACTATTGTTAGGTCTAATATTGTGTTGCGTCTATTGGGCTCGATAGCTAGTCCATGTTTATCTCTGGTATAGGCCTGTCCATCCGTGAGTTTTGTAGGGTTTATTATAAATAGATGCTTGCATGCATCCAAGAACAAAAAAGGGATTAGAAACGATTAGAAAAGTATTGTTCAGCATATTCATCGTTAAGTTTTGTAACCCTAGAAGTCCTCTACAGCGGAAGTTCTTAGTCGAGCTTTGCTGAGGATTGAGTAATCTAATCATTCGACTCTTTTTGATCCATACTTGTGTTTTATTTCCTTGCTTTTTACGTTCTTTACTTACCTCTTACGAAGATCTAATCGATCTAACAGTTTTTTATAACTCATCAATTGGTATCAGAGCAGGAGGCTATGTAATCGATACACATCTTTTCTGTGAAAGAGTTTACGATTAGGGTTATTCCGCATTAACTGATATTTATTGAGCCGTCATTCCATAATTGACGTAACTCAACATTTATTTGTTTTGCCCTAATATTTTGTATTACAAGTCTGATCTTTCAAACAGGTTACACGATCAAGCATGGACGATTCACAATCTAATCCTATCAACATCTCAAATAGCATTGGATCAACGACAAAGATTCTTATTCTCTACACCCAGGATTATGAAGTCTGGGCGCATCATTTTGAAGATTATGTTATCGGATCTGAAGATAATGGATATCTTATTTGGGAAGCTATCGTGTCTGGACCATTCGCCCACTCAAGGACATCAAAGATCGTCAAAACTCAGAAAGAATATAATGATCTTTTAAAAGACGTAAAAGATGTCGCTCAAGACGAAAAGGAAAAGTTTCAGTGCAATATCAAAGCATTGAGACTGATCCGATCCGCTCTTCAATCTGATACATTCAGGTTAGTAAGTTCCTACAGTACAGCCAAAGAAATCTGGGATAGGTTGCGACAGCTTTATTCCACAGATGAAGATTTGGAGCATTCCATTCAGACGTTGCTGTTGTCTGAGTTTGGTGAATTTAAGCAGAATTCTGATAAAACTGTTACTCAGACATTCGATCGTTTCAATCATCTTCTTAGCAAGATGATCAAACATGATATAGAAAGGAAGCTGATTGAACAGAAGGTCACCTTTTTGAATGGCCTAAGACCCGAGTGGAGAGCGGTTGTGTCTACAGTCAAAGCTCATGAGCAGTTCAAGTCTTATTCGCTGGAAAAGCTGGTGGGAATTTTGAAATCCCAAGAGAAGATTGTCATGCAAGAGAAGAATGTGGTTTCAAGTTTGGGGTCCTTGGCCCTCCTGTCTAAAGGTAAAAATGCGGTTGATGATGAAGATTTGAATCTAGAAGATTATGATATTACTTCTGAAGATTATGCAATGATGGTGTCTACTCCAAAGAGGTTTATCAAGAAAAGGTTCCCTACCAATAAGAACCGAAATTGGCAGGGAAGCTATAGTTCTGAAAAGGTCAGAGAGGAACCGAAGACTGAAGAATCAAAGAAGGAAGCAAAGGTTGAGGGAGATTCTGGTGTGAACTGCTATTACTGTGGAGGAAAGAACCATTATGCCAAAGACTGTGTCCTAAAGAAAATGGCAGAGAAGGATGAGGAGAAAGATGTAGAATCTGTGTTGATGAAAAAGCTGGATGAGATCAAGAGGAAGAAAAATGCTACTAACCCTTCTATGAATGCTCTTATTGTACAGGGTTCGGCAGCGGATGATGAGTTCGGTGGCGTGCAAGTATTGTCTACCGACTCTGAGGATGATGAAGTGAGAAGACCTTCGCATGGAAAAGCATACGTGGCAAGAGGTGACGAGAGCAGTGGGAAATGTTTGATGGTGACTGATGTATCTCACATGAGGGGATACAATATTGATGGCGGAAAAGAGGACACCAAGGAGCGAGAGGACTTATGCTTCACAGCAAAACCTCTCAGTGTGCAGATCAATGAGCTTGATGAATTGATCAAGAAGGTACAATCCCTTTTTATTTCATTCAAAGTCCCACAAAATTCATATGAAAAAGAATTAAAAAGCTTAAATTTAAGAATCTCAAATCTAGATAGCTGTTTAACTCAAACACGAGTCACCAATTCTAACCTAACTGACCAAATAAGCAAGGTGTCATCCAAGAGTGAGGAACGGAGGATGTGGATAGAGTTGAAGGAGTCGGAGCTGATTAAATCTAAGGAAGAAAACATTTATTTACAAAGAGACAATTTAAAACTTTTGAAACAGAGAAATGTTTTTTGTTTAATTGCTAAACGTCTTTATGCTAACATCACTCAACTTCATCTAAATTGTGAAATAGGGAAGAAAATCCATCGCATGATTTTACCCTTCCTTGAGTTTAAGGAGGATGAAATCGATACTGAAGCATATAATTGTGAAAGTGTAGTTTCGTTTGATGATGTGAATCCGACTGATATGTATGGACTGGAAAAAATTGAATCTTTCATAAAGTCCAAGGACCATAAGGACATGTTGAAAAACCTTTTAGATGAAAACGATAAGCTGAAACTAAGGACCGAAACCATACAAAAATTTGACTCATTAAATGCCAATTTAAGTTTAGAATACAAAATTGATGTTGAAAACGCATATGAACTTAATGTGGATGATGACATGAGCGTAATTTCTGTAGAGGATGAAGTCGACTGTTCTGAGTTTGTTAAGAGCGAACCCGAAAACCACCAAAATCTTATTTCTGAAAATTCAGTGGAGTTTGCTCGATTGTCCCAAAATAAGTCCCCGATTCTTGAAGAAAAGGCTGTAGTATACCAAAAGGTGAGAACAACACCAAATCAAGTATATAAGGTCACAGGAGTAACCGAGCATCAAACAGCTGAACTCACTGCCATAGTGAATGAAGATAATGCAGATGGCTGTGATGAGTTTTTCTGGTCTGCTCCTATAGATAACGCTGACGAAACTGTTGGTCTGTCAGAGCGTACGTCTTGGAAAACCAAAGGCATATATGTTCCAGAGCCACTGAACAAGCCTGACAACTTCGACGTGCCGAGCACTAGTGGTACAAAAGAAGTTCCTGTAGAAGAAGTCACTTCCACAAGCGAAACATCATCTGTTAAAAGTGAACTTGCTGACAGGAAGCTGAAGCAAAAGGCTAACATCCACAAACAGCCGAAGCAAGTGAAGGATCAAAAGCAGCAAAGGAATCTGAGATACAAAAAACAATCTCTCAGAACGAAGACAATTTTGGCGATCTCAAAATGCCCATTTCTCTTATCATGACAAAAATTCAAAGTCAGAGAAAAGTGCTGTCAGGCCACAAGAGAGTAACAAAAACCGAAAGGACAGATTCAGTTCGGAAAGGAATAACAGCCGAAGGGACAGGTTCGGTTCCAAAAACACTAGCAACCGAAAGCATAGGTTCGGTTCCGAAAGCAAAAGCTACCATAGTTCAAGGTTTGGTCCCACTAGTGACCAAAAACAAAAGGGTCACTTAGAATCTCAAGTCAAGAAAACTTCTCAATCCAAATTCTCTAGTTTTAATTCCTCTCAACCTCATTCTAAACCCAATTCTGTTCAAACTCAAAATCCAAAATCTTCAACGGATTTGAAAGGAAAATCGAAAGTTTCCTTAGTCAAGAATGATCATCAGCAGTCCAAGACCCAAACGCCAAAACCTGAATCTAAACCGAATGTAACAAATCCTAACAAAATTAAAGTATTCACTATTAAGAAGAAAGATGAAACAACTTTAATAAAAACAACATATCTTGTTGACATTTCTCTTACTATTCCTGTTCCTGTGAAAGGCTCACGTGGACCAAAGAAACTTTGGGTTCCTAAATCTGCCTAAATTTTTCAGGTTATTAGTGACGAGCAGTTCGACGACGAATGGTATATTGACAGTGGCTGCTCACGTCACATGACAGGGAGGAAGGAGGAGCTAAGGGAGTTTCGATCTCTTCAGAATGGTGGGAATGTCAAGTTCGGGAACAACGCATATGGAACAATAAAAGGTTATGGTATGATAACCAATGGTGATTTCACAATTAGAAAGGTTGCGTAAGTTGAAGGGCTACAACATAACCTCATCAATGTATCTCAGCTTGTTGGAGGTACCGGTCTTAAAGTTTCATTTGACGATGAGGGTTCGGAGATAATAGAGAAGAAAACAAAAAGGGTAATTCTCAAATCAGAGCGTAAAGGCAAAATGTTTCCTCTCAATCTCAAACCTATCAAAGGAAATCCAGCTATCTGTCTGTTATCCAAAGCACATTCTGACGAAAGCTGGTTGTGGCACCGAAGGCTCTCCCATCTTAACTTCAAGGATATCAACAAGCTTGTCACCGGAGGGCATGTTCGAGGTCTTCCATTGCTCAAGTTTGATTGAGAACATTTGTGTGCTGCGTGTGAAATGGGGAAGCGGAGTCGTCAAAGTCACCCATCCATTATAAACACTAAAGTTGTTGAACCACTTGAGTTACTTCACATCGACTTGTGTGGTCCATCATCTATCGAAAGCATTGGTGGTAGCAAGTATATTCTTGTTATCGTTGATGACTTTTCACGTTTTACATGGGTGTTCTTTCTAAAGCACAAATCTGAGGCCACTCTCAAGCTAAAGATGTTTATTAAGCAGGTTGAAGTGCAACTGCGGAAAGTTGTTCGCAACAGTAGGAGCAACAATGGACTGGAGTTCAAGAATAAAGAATTTGAAGACTTTTTGGTAGAAAAAGGAACCAGTCACAACTTCTCAGCACCCTACACCCCTCAACAAAACGGAATTGTCGAAAGACGAAACCGATCTTTGTGTGAGGCCGCCCGAACCATGCTAAGTTTCGCTTCTCTACCTTTATATTTCTGGGCTGATGCTATTGCTGCAGCATGTTTTACACAGAACAGGTCTTATCTCAATAAGCGATTCACTCTTACTCCTTATGAGATCATCAAAAAAAGAAAGTCAAACGTTAAATTCTTCCATGTATTCGGCTCACGATGCTTCATCTTCAACTCCAAAGACCATCGTAACAAGTTTGATGTTAAAGCTGATGAAGGAATTTTTCTGGGATATTCACTCACTTCAAAAGCATACCGGGTTTTAAATAAGCGATCGAGGAAGATTGAAGAAAACTATTATGTGACTTTCGATGAAAGCTACGTCAAGAAGCTGAAGGCCTCTGCAGAAACAATTGGGGAAATTTTCTCTCAAACAGGTCAAGTCACAACCTCAATTGCTAATTTGTTTGAGCAGTTTGTGGGATTGTTCGATGAACCGGAGAAAGCTAATCTATCGAAAGCCAAGGCAGCAGACAACAAAGTTGACTATCTGAAGCAAATCATCGAAGATGCCGCCAAACGAATGGGTGAAGAAGAAAATGTTCCAAACGAACCTCCAAAGCATGGTGCTTCAGTTGAGGGGGAGAATCCACCTTCTTCAAAACAACCGAGCTCACAAACTGAGGGGGAGAATTCCATTCCAGTTCCACCCGAAAGCTCAACTGCAACCGAAAGCTCAACTACAACCGAAAGCTCAACCGCACATGAAAGCCCAACACCACCAGAAAGTCCAGCTGCACCTGAAAGCTCATCAGTCGAGGGGGAGAATGACGACATGTTTTTCGACGATGATAGCCAGTCTGAATTAGAAGAAATGGTGAATGCTGAATTGGATCCATCCTATGATCCAAATTACCCTCCTCTTGTCAAGTGGACCAGAGATCATCCCGTTTCACAGGTAGTGGGTAATGTCTCCGAAAAGGTCCTGACCCGATCTCAACTGAAGGTAAAGCAAACATCTCTATTCTCAAAAGTAGAGTTCTGCATGTTTAACTCCTTCGTCTCAAAAATTGAACCGAAGACAATAAATACGGCTCTTGATCACTCTGACTGGGTTCAAGCTATGCAAGATGAACTCAACAAGTTTGAAAGAAATAAGGTTTGGCGACTCATTCCCACTCCTAAAGACGCCTCAGTTGTTGGTCTCAAATGGGTATTCAGAAATAAAATGGACAAGGAAGGCAATGTGATAAGAAACAAAGCTCGTCTAGTGGTGAAAGGATACTGCCAGGAGGAAGACATTGTTTATGAGGAAACTTTTGCTACAGTAGCTAGGCTGGAATCTGTCCGAATATTTCTTGCCTATGCTGCGCACAAGAACTTTGAGGTCTACCAAATGGACGTAAAATGCTCATTTCTGAATGGAGAACTAGAAGAAACCGTGTACGTGGAGCAACCTCCAGGTTTCGTTAATGAAAAATACCCTAATCATTGCTATATTCTGGACAAAGCAGTTTACGGTCTGAAACAAGCACCTAGGGCATGGTATGAAACGCTAACCAAGTTTTTAAAGATTTCAAAATTCAAACAAGGTTCGGTTGACCCAACCTTCTTTCGTTAGAAGGAAGGTAACCATCTTATGATAGTTCAAATCTACGTCGATGATATCATCTTTGGCTCAACGAATCCCAGCCTAACAGCTGAATTCAGAAAGCTGATGGAGACTAAATTTGAAATGAGCTCAATGGGTCCAATTAACTTTTTCCTTGGTTTAAATATTAGACAGGGACCCGAAGGCATCTTTATCAACCAGGAAGCTTATACCAAGACTCTTCTTGCTAAATTTGGCATGATGGGAGACTCAAAAGTTAAAGTTCCAATGGCATTCGGCACCAAGCTCACACCATCCTTGGATAAACCAGCAGTTGATATAACGCTATATCACCAGCTGGTCGGTTCTTTAATGTACCTTACTGCTAGCAGGCCTGATATAATGTTTTCTGTTTGTTATTGTGCTAGATTTTAGGCGAATCCTCGTGAACCTCATATGCTTGCAGTGAAGAGCATACTCCGGTATCTGAAACGAACTACCTCTCTCGGTTTATGGTATCCATCAAACTCAGGTTTCTTTGTTCAAGCCTACTCAGATGCAGACCTTGGAGGTTGTGGACTAGACAGGAAAAGCACCACTGGAGGCTGCTAATTCCTTGACGGGAAATTGGTCAGCTGGCAATCAAAGAAACAGACTTGTGTATCTCTGTCTACAGCTATAGCAGAATACATCGCAGCTGCCTCCTGTACATCTCAAGTGATTTGGATCCAAAGCCAGCTCTGGGATTATGGACTCAATATGAAAAAGATCCCACTATATTGCAACTCAGAAAGTGCAATTAGGATCTGTCATAACCCAGTGCAACACTCCAAGACTAAGCACATAGCACTGAGGTATCACTTCATTAAGGATCATGTGGAAGACGGGAACGTCGAAATTCACTTTGTTCGAACCACTGATCAACTGGCTGACATCTTCACTAAAGCTCTTCCTGAAGCTTCATTCAACAAAATTCTACAAGGGCTAGGAATGATGGAATCGGAGTCAGTACCAAAGATTACTTCTCTAGATCGAAAGTTAGAAGCGAAATAGACCGAACATTCGGGTTCGAGTCTCATGTATACCGAAATAGACCGAACGCTCGGGTTCGTGTCTTATTCTGGTGCACCGAAATGAACCGAACGCTCGGGTTCGATTGTATCATCTACTCTTCGCTTATCACTCCAAGGTAGTTTCTTTGGTTGTAACACTTTTGTATTATTTTCTCAAATTTATTTTTCTTATTGTCAAAGTTCTTTTCTTTTTCAAACTTATTTTTTTGGCAACCGAAATAGACCGAACGCTCGGGTTCGGTTCCAAAAATTTTCTCACCCGAAATAGACCAAACGCTCGAGTTCGATTCCCAATTTTTTTTTACCCGAAATAAACCGAACGCTCGGGTTCGGTTCCATTTTTTTTTTCAATTTTCTTTTTATCAAAAATTCCAAAAATATTTTTTTTTCACTATTTTATTTTTTATGTCTTATCTTTTTGTGCGTCTATTTGTGGGGAATTTGTTTCACTAGTCAAGTGTCCCTAGAAGCATGCTGCTGTATGTGTCCAAAGCCTCACCTGATTCTGAATTATAGCCTTACTGACTTGGTACACACAAACCCTGTCTTCCCAATTAGGCTCTCATATTTATTCTGATCACGAGCTACCTAACTTTCTTCTCACATGAGATAAGAGTTTTCTGCTTGGTCCCTATTTTAACAGTAGAGGTACTTTGGTTTCTTTACACCGTCTATACTACTTTTCTCCATCTTACTCATTTCACAAACGTAACCCTTGAGACTCTCTGTAATTACCACTGAGGTTTATGGTTACACAATTTCTGTGTTAATGATCTTAGCCTCGTGTCACTACGTGCTAAGTGAAACCCAAAATTCAATACCTACTATGCATTGACGATCAACAATACACTTGTTCTAGCTTTCACTAATGAATTGATGGATTTCTCCATGGGGATACAAAGTAAAATCTCTAATTTCCTTTTGAGTGATTTCTATGAAATTGTTAATTCCTATAACATTTCTTCCCTCGGAATCCAGTTTTATTTTTTTTTTTTTTAGATTTTACATACATTATTTTACCTTGCCACTTCAATTATCTCCAACCTACTTGTTCAATAGACTACATTGGTCTCACAAGTACTTCGTTCGATTTCTATCTTATATCAAGATCAGGAATTCTGAATTGAAACAAAAACCACCCAATTAAGCCTAATTAAAAGAAGCCTTTCAACACTTCTTAATAAGTGTCTGATCGTTATTCAACGGGAAACCACACAAACACTTTAAGGTCTCTCTTGACTTTGAAGGAAGAGATTCGTGCCCGGGATCCATTGTTTCGTGTCTTTATTGACATCACACAATCCCTCAAATGTGTTGCTTTATTTCTTTTGCTTTTACACACTTAGCACGAAAATCTTTTTGATTTTCCAAAATTGAGGTTTCATTAGTTACAAGGCATTTTAAAGGGGTTGGCAGTTATTAACGGGTTGTGGTCAACATTAATCCACGTGGGTAATATTTCGCTTTAAAGATGTTGTTAACTCTAAAGGGATAAGATTACAAAAAGCTGACTCAGGTGGGAATCCAATCAATTTAATTTCAAACGGCGCTAGAAGGCCACACGTGCGAATTGGAACCGTTTCATCTGAAAATGGCGCTTGATTGGAAGGCGTGTAAATCGGGACTGGCACTCTCTCTCTCTCTCTTTCTCTCATGCGTAATCATCAGCATTAACAACTGTCACGCGTCAATCGCCTCCGAAAAACTCTTCGTTTTTCACTCGAAGATTTGGGAAAGATTCTTCTCTCTCCTTTACCCACAGTATAAAAGGTAACGTAACCCCTTGTTTACTTCTTTACTGCACCCATATTTCCAGAGAGTAAGAAAACCCTCCAACACTCTCCTGTTCATCATCTCTCCCATTCTCTTCACAAAAATGGCGGATTCTTCATCAGTTCACGCTACTTCACACATCTTGCCGATTCGTCCCCAACAAAGTTTGATCATTGATCTTACTCCTCAAGCATACGACGCTTTCATGTTTCCCATTATCGAATGCTTGAAGTACTCGTCGATTGCTCCTGCTCTCACCAGAGCTGAAGCAGTTCCCATGGAGTTCATGTCCCAGATATTTGCGACTGCTCACTACGACAAGGTCGTCGACCGGATTTTCTTCAATGTATTTGAGCACAAGGCGTCGATTTCCAAGCAGAGATTCTGCTCGCTGTTAGGGTTTGAACCTGATTCGTCGAGGGTTAACCCTGAAACCATTCCAATGGGTCATCTTTTTAACATGTTCTACAACATGGGGTATACTAAGGTGCTCACAACGGTCACGAAATTCAAGAAATCGTGCCTGTCCCCTCAGTGGAATGGGATGTTTATAGTGCTTTTCAAGAGGCTATCTGAAAGGAGTGCTGGATCAGATGGGGCAAGTCGTCTGTTCCTTTCAATCATGTATGGAATCTACAACGGTATCAATATGGACTACGGGTCGGTCCTTTGGAATGGGATGTTTATAGTGCTTTTCATACGCCCGGTTCTGGACTCTTGTCACTAAATGGGTGATGGACAAGTACCACATCTCCATTGTTGTTGGTTCTCCAATGTCTTCAATTGGTACCTTCCATACCACGAAGATCATTGTCTCTAATGCATCAAAATTTCCCTTCAACGGTTCTATCCCTAAAACAATGTATGATGGTGTTCCTGCCGAAAGCCGGATTATTAAAACGTACAAGGAGTTCCGATGGTCTGGTCTGAGAGACCTTACTCCAGAAATGCTCAAGTCGATTCATGATGCTGACAAGCCTGCCCCCAGAGGAAAGAAGGCTGATAAGGGCAAGCAGGTTGCAAAGGGAGCGAAAGGCCCATCTCCCAAGAAGAGGAAACCCACCAAAGACGCCCAATCCCCTCCTATAAAGAAGCGAAAAACCCAACCAAGGCGAAAGCTAATCATCGCTTCGTCCTCAAGCGAATCTGAGGAAGAGGGTTCTGATTCTGATGGATCTCAACGTGGTAACACTCCACCACGATCGCCTACACCAGAGATTCATATTTCCACTTCTCCAATTTCTTCTCCACCAGTTGCAATTCCTATTTCCATTCCCCCATAACCTCCACCACTCAAATACCATCCACCTCCATCCCAGTACCACCACCCATCTTTACCGAAGCAACCTCCACCACTGCCGAAGTAAGAACCAACGTATCTGATACGGGGGCTCAGACTCACGCACCCACATCTACCTCAGCACCCGAACCCACACCAACAACTGAACACACCACCCAACCCGAACGTACCTTTACTACTGAACCTCAAGTTTCACCACCACCTTCTCCTGCTCATACAGCAGAGAGTGAAGAACCACTCCTTGGCGAGGAGGACATGACCTTCGATTCGGTCTATTACAGTCCGTTTCAAGTTCAGAGTGATGATGATGACGATGCTCCTGTCACAAACAAACATCTTAAGGAGTTACATGATAAAATCGATTCTCTCATCGCCTCATCTTCTACATCTCAATCCTCCATCTCTGAAGCTGCCATTCAGAAAATTGTTGATGCTTTTTCCAAAGCTCATCAAGTTTCTCTTGATTCCACCACTGCAGCCATTGATGCCTCAACCAAAGCTTGTGAGGCAGCGACCGAAAAAGTCGATAAACTATTTACTGATGCTTCTACCCTGTTACAATCTTTACAGGAAACTGCTGCAGCCACCAAAACAACACTGGAACCAATTGTCAACCAGCTGGCTACAACAGTTGCATCAGAGCTGAAGTCGTTCGCTTCACTTCGTCAAACTATTTCTGACGACAACTCAGCTTTCAGAACAACCATTGAGGAGCACCTTGCCAAGCTTCAACAAGACTTAGCTGCTGAGAACACCCTCATGGATGCTCTCGCAAGGAAAACTACCGCTCTGAAGGTCAAGACTATTCAACTTTCCAACTCTCAACAGGAGATTGAGTCTCTTCGATCTGAAAGAGAGGTGGTTAAATCGTGTGTTTCGGATGTCCACTCAGCTATCTCAAACATCCTTGAAGCACATGACCCAATCCTCAATTATTCTGTAAGTCATACCCTTGCAGAGAAGCTTGCTCCCGCCCTATCTCTCCTAAGCAAACTTGAAGGGCTCCTTGATTTCGTGTCCATTCCGAAACAAGGGGGAGAAAAAGAACAAGTGTCTCAACCACCTCCTACTTCAGCAACTCACACAACCGAACCTCCTCCAGTCGGCCAAGCCTCATGTTCTGGTGTGAAAGACAAAGGTAAGAAAATTGCTGAAGAGAGTGACGATGATGATAAGGAGACAATTGCCGACCTTTTGAAGTGACAGGGTCGAGATAAAGAGGCTGACATCAGCGCTCGTGTCGCTAGAGAGGCTGAAGAAGCCGAAAGGAGACAGAAAGAAGCCCACGACCTTCTCGAGAGCAGGAAAACCCTTTTTCCTCCTTGGACTCTTGAGAAACTGATTAAAGAAACAATCGAAACACCCAGTATCTTGTGGCTAGAACCTGTGATCTCTTTAGATTGTTCTAACATTGTCGACTCTCAATTCGATATGCCACTGACCCGAAAGGCGTTTATTTTTCATGCCTTTGACAACATTGCTGAGTTCCCTCATCCTCATCCAAAGGTTGATTGGGACTTAGTCGAATTTTATCTGAGGGCTGCTCAACCACAATATCAAACTTGGAGCGCTCAGAAAATCATCAATGTTCGGGTCCTAAAGCTGTACAGAGAAGGAAACTTCACCAACGTTCGGTTCAAGATACTATGGGGATCTGCCAAGACCGAACATGCCATCTCACTTGCAGATCTGCCCAAACTTAATCCCCATATCTGGATTATCTTGCACAACATTCTTCTTACAAACGAAGCTGAATATGGTCCGATCATCGACCACTTTAAGAGGATGCTTGTATGCTATGTCATGGAAGTTGCCCTAATGGATCAGGAGATGGCGAGCGTATTCAATAAAAAGCCTACCATATCTCCTGTTGGCTCTGCCAGTGATCTCAACATGATGCAGATGCGGAAGATTGACCCGAAGAGAAACTCCGTCATGTTTACCAGAAACGAAGGACAGAAATGTATTTTCGCCTTGGCAGACAAACATCTCTATACTACCGCTTGTTCGGAACACGTCTTAGGGATCATCCATAGGTGCAAGCAGAACACAGCGGATGATATAAATTACTTTGATGACATGATTCAATGGTACATTCGCTTCAGACAGACAATCCTTGCACTTATCTCACGTCTTAAGAAGGTTCCCGCTGCTGGTTCAAGCAAGAAGAAACGATAGTCTCGCTCCAAATTGACGCAAAGGGGGAGATTGTTAGGTCTAATGTTGTGTTGCGTCTATTGGGCTCGTTAGCTAGTCCATGTTTATCTCTGGTATGGGCATGTCCATCCGTGAGTTTTGTAGGGTTTATTATTAATAGATGTTTGCATGCATCCGAGAACAAAAAAGGGATTAGAAACGATTAGAAAAGTATTGTTCAGCATATTCATCGTTAATTTTTGTAACCCTAGAAGTCCTCTACAGCGGAAGTTCTTAGTCGAGCTCTGCTGAGGATTGAGTAATCTAATCATTCGACTCTTTTTGATCCATACTTGTGTTTTATTTCCTTGCTTTTTACGTTATTTACTTACCTGTTACAAAGATCTAATCGATCTAACAGTTTTTTATAACTCATCAACTATACCTATTATAGTTACTAGTAATGTATGAGTATAACCAGAAGTATACCTTTGCTACCCAAAGGTGCTTAACTGACCAATGGAACCTTTATACCTATATATGTATACATGATATATAAATAATAGTTAGACGACATTCGGACGAGCAACCGATGCTCTAAGGCCACATACCAACGAGGAAAAGGAAATAAAGCGAGCTAACCGTCCTAAGTCCTTTAAACATTATTTATATAACTATACATATGTAGGCATGTATTTGACAATATAAAAGTGTAAAAGAAGTTTTGTAAAACCTTTGAAAAGTTTAATACTAAGAAACGATGACCTGATGTCAGTTTATAAAACGATTGAAAGTAGTTTGTTTGATAAGACAGTTTAAGTATAAGGAGAACCTTTGTTTGAAAACATGTTTGTAACAGAATTTGAAAGGAATTTACAGTGTGTAAGACAGTTTGATAAAGAGTTTTAAACATGTAAAAACGTTTAGGAAAGTCATTTGAAGAAATCTGTTGGGTAAAACAGTTAACATATAGTAATTCCATTTGCATGCTAGTTGTTAATCACATGTGATTGATATATTAACTAAACCTGATTCAACTTGTATTCCCCCCCATAATGGATTTATAAACATTTAAAAGGTTAATTAAGGGGTATGAACTCACTTGATTGATTGGGAGAAAGTGAGATGAAAATCGAGCAGAACTTCGACATGGAAAAGTTGATTTTCTCGGGATTCTCGGAAATATTGGGAATCTCGGGAATGCAAAACCTTCCTTCGGGACTTGAATGTGAAAACCGGGGCTTCGGGAGGGTTTCGGGGGCTTAAACGCAGAGTTTCGGCGCGAGAAAGAAGGGAAATGAGCAATGAAACCTAGAGCCCTTGAAATCTATTTATAGGGCCATATTTTAGGTGCCACGTCGTGGCAAAGGGTGTGCCACGTCGTGGTGAGTCAACCTTATCCTCTTCCATCGATTGGACGCTCTCAGTCACTTGCCGGGTCGCGGCCAACTATGCCACGTCGTGGCAAGCCTGACAGCCTCGGATTTCGGGTCTCGAACTTGTAAAATCCGTAACTTTCGCATACGAGCTTCGTTTTTGACATTCTTTATATGCACGTGAAGATGAGAATATACTCTACAACTATCGTTTAGACTTCGTCGGCTAATTTTGAATTTATTTTGAAATATTTATTTTTAACAGCTGGGACACGAAAACTCCGTTAAAAATCCATAACTTCTTTATCCGATGTCCGTTTTCGTCAGACTTTTTACTGTCGCGCTAATATTGTTGAGACCTTCAATTCTCATTTAGGTTGTTTCGGAGAAAAGTCTCTCGATCTTTATTTCGAGTTTTTAGCTGTCTACTGCTATATCCAGATCTTGGAAAAATCATAACTTCCTCATACGAAGTCAGATTTGGACATTCTTTTTTACGTATGTTTATGGTTTAATGTTATCTACAACTTTAATTTAGATACTTAAGGCTAAAAACTATTGTATTGAAACTTCGCATTTTTCGTTTAATCGGTGTTGCCGGTTTTGTCGGGAATCTTAGAAGGGTTATAACTTCTTCGTTATAACTCAGATTTTAGTGTTCTTTATATGTATGAAAACCTTTTTATGATTCCTACCACTTTATTTAACCCAAATAAGATTTTAGGAAAGTTATATTTTGACCTAAATTTGACTGGTGTTACATTACATTGTCTCAAAATATCGGGTTGTCACAAACATGCCATTGAAAAGTTCATTGAATCTTAAAGAACTAGGAATTTCATAAAACTTAATTCTTTAAAATTTTAGTTTTGGGTGGTGAAATTGGTAAATCGTCATTTACCTACCTTTAAATATTTTACAATTGTAATACGGCATCCTTCTTCTGAATTATGAAATATTGTTTGGTTCCTAGCCTTAATATTTCATTTGGGTGTTATATTAAGGATTTTCTATCTAATGAAACTTGTCTTTCTTTTCAGATGTCTGCTTCAATCAACGCTTCAAACTCAAATGCTTCTGGCTATTTCTCCTTCATGAACTTATGTGGGAGGGTCATTTTCGATGGGTCGAATTTCAATGACTAGATTCGAAACCTTCGCATGGCCATTCTCTATGACGAAAAGGAATATGTCCTTGACAAAGAGCAAAAGGAGATTGATGAAGAAACTGCTACTTCTGAGAAATTGGTTGATTATAGGGCTCATCAGAAGGACACGGCAAAGGTGTCATGCATCATGTTAACCACTATGACTTCTGAGCTTCAAAAGTCCTATGAGGACTTCTGGCCTTTCGAGATGCACCAAGACTTGTTGGAAAGGTACCATGAGAGTGCTCGACAAGAAATGTATGAAATCATCAGGTACCATCAGAGTCCATCATAGACCACTTGCAAAAGATGCAAAGATATGTGGACCACTTGCTAAAGTTGAATGTTAATTTCGACAAAGTGTTGGCTCTTGACATTATCCTAGACTCCTTGCCCCCTTAATATGATCATTTCAGAATGACTTATCATATGAACAACTAAGAAGTCACCCTGAGTAAGCTTCAAGGCCTACTGAGAATTGTTGAAAGTAGTTTAAAAGGAAATTATGTTGTATCCACTCCTACTGCTGCCCTAGTCCTGGAAATTGGACATGGAAATGGAAAGAAGAGGAAAGCTTCCTCAAAGAACCACAAGGGAAAGTATCATGATGGATCCTCTTGCAGTGGGTCCAAAGGTGGTCATGTTGCTCCCTCATCCAATCCAAAGGAAGCAGAGTGCTTCCGTTGTCATGAAAAAGGGCACTAGAAACGAAGCTGCCCTAAATACTTGCAGGACATTAAGGATGGAAAGATAAAACCCACCTTCGCAAGTATTTACACTATTCAATCTAATAACTCATCACATGCTAGTTCTTGGGTCCTTGATACAGGATGTGGTTTTCACATTTGTTCTAATTTGCAGGGTCTAAGAAGAAGTGGGGATGTAGAGCACAAGAAGATGAACTTGATCATGGGGAATAGGAAAGCATCGCCTGTCACCGAGATAGGAGTTTATTTTTTATTTCTTGGTAATGGGTTAGGCTTAGATTTGAACAATTGTTGCTACTCACCAGATATGGCAAGAAACATTATTTCTTTTCATGGATTGTATAAACAAGGTTTTAGATTTTCATTTAACGATGAACTTGGTTCTATTTATTCCTTTTGTGATGGTAAATTTTATTTTGAAGCAGTGCCTTGTAATGGTATATATGAAACTATGATGGTTGTAGACAACTTAGGAAATAATGTATTTCATATTGATTCGTCCAATTGTTTGACAAATAATGCTTGTGGCATTGTCGTCTTGGACATGTCAACAAGAAGCGCATAGCCCAACTCCAAAAGGATGGAGTGTTGAAGTCATTTGACTTGAAGTCGGATTGAAAGTGCGAATCTGGTTTGCTTGGAAAGATGATCAAGTCACCTCTCACCGGTACTTGTGAAAGATGTGAGGGTTTGTTGGATCTCATACACACCGATGTGTGTGGACCCTTTAGATCCGCCACAAGGGATGCTAATCGCTTCTATGTAACCTTTACTGATGATTATAGCAGATATGGATATGTCTACTTAATCAAGCACAAGTCGGAAACCTTTGAAATGTTCAAAGAATTTAAGCAAGAAGTGGAGAATCAATTGGACAGGAAGATAAAGATGCTCCGATCCGATCGAGGTGGTGAGTATCTTAGTATCGAGTCCCACGACTATTTTAAACAATGTGGAATTGATTCACAATTGATGCCATCTAGGACACCACAGCTTAATGGCGTGGCTGAGAGGGACAATCGAACCTTGTTGGATATCGTTCATTCCATGATGAGTCGAGCTTCGTTACCTATCTCGTTTTGGGGGTATGCCTTAGAGACTGTGAAACATCCTAAAAATACGGTCCAAAAATTTTTATTTTTAAATCATTAAACAAACCATAATTATCAAATCATTTCTTTCATAAAAATAAGTTGTTTTCTCAAAATAGAGTATGAACTTAAAACATGCCTATTTAATCATAGTAAAACATCCCAGGCTAAACTTCTTGGTGTGTGCGATGCAGTCATCCTGAGCTCTTCCCTCCTATACCGGAAGTACCTGAAACCAAAACTAAAAACTATAAGCACGAAGCTTAATGAGCTCCCCATACTACCACATACCATACATATAACCACATACTGGGCCCCCGCCAGCTGCATCGGGACTTGCCCGACATCAGACTCGCTCCGGCATCGGGCCCCGCCCGACATCAGTCCCCACCTGGCATCGAGCCCTACTCGGTATACAAATCTGTCTCTATTAGACCCAGCTTGTCATTGGGCCTCGCCCGCTATACACTCACAAACATATAACATATTAGAATATAAGGAAAACATACTCTACTATACTCCTATTCTAAGGCCTCGCCTAACTTGGGCCCTTCCCCTAGTCTGCTACTGATGACTTATGGAACCCCATCCACACTCCTGTTGTTAGTGAGATACGGGCGCTCGCCTACACTCACTTCTCTCCTATGACGGGCCTCACCCCTACTCTGCTAATATTGAGATATGGAACCCCATCCATACTCAGCTAGTGATGAGATACGAGACCTCACCCACACTCACCTCCTTACCAGGCACATACAAGTATCACAAAGACAACAAGTATAATCTAACATGCACATATGAATCTTAATCGGGCTTGCCCCCGCATCGGACTCTAGTTCGGAACATACTACCATACAAACAAACTTTGGGATTTCCCCGACATCGGACCTTGGCTCGCAACCTATCCTACCAACACATGTAAGAATCACAAAGACCTCTAGCATACTAACATTCCTCGGGCCTCGCCCGACATTGGATCGTGATCCGGAACATATAACATATAGTGCCTAGGGCTAACCCCCGGGTCTTCCTACTATACACAAACATAATGGGCCGACATTGTGACCTTAGACCCATGAACATAGTGAGGAAACTCACCTTGCATTGCTGAAGTGCTGCTGATAATTCTTTGGCTGCTAACTGGCGATTCCTCGAACTGCTGCTCCTTCGGCTCCCCGAACTATCAGTAACAACATGACACTTAGTCCCAGAATGTCCTCAAAGTCAAACTAGGTCAACCTTGGTCAAAGTCAATGTCAATGGTCGAAATCAACGCTCCGAGTTGACTCAACTCTCTGAGTGGCTCCATCGACTCGCTGAGTTCCAAAATTCAGAATCTTGAAATCGCAATCCAACTCGTCGAGTCACCCTTTGACTCGCCGAGTTCCCTGGCCACTCATGGTCACGATTTATCAAATCAACTCATCGAGTCAGTCCTTAGACTCACCGAGTTCTAGCGCAAACAAAATCGGGACACCTTGCTCCAACTCGTCGAGTCTCCTCCTAGACTCACCGAGACCCTCTTTTGTTTGGGCCATCTTAATAGATTGAGCCCTTACACTTCAGATCTAGACTCGAAACTTCTCATTCACTCTGGAAACACTACTAGAGGGGTAAGGTTTCCAACTTTACCCATTAATATCTTTCCTACAAGGGTTGAGATCAAACCCTAATTTCTTAATACATAAATTCTTGTCCAAAGGCATAACATTCCAAACTAAAACATATCAACATCGATCTAAGCCTTATACACCAGAAGCACATGTAAAGTCCTGAACTTTACTTCCATGCATGGTGCTTTAGGGCTTAAAAGGCCATACTAGCATCCTTAAAGTTTGCATGGGACTTTAATGGCATAAAGTTTCACCTTTATGCCTTTACAACCCTTAATGACTTCAGATCTAAAAGTATCAACTTGGGACATCCTTAACCCATGAATCATACTTTTTGGACAAAACCCTCCATAAAAGGGACCATATAGAGGACTAAAAAAACTACAAGACAAGTTAGGAGCTTGATTACTAGAAAGTTATGAGATTAGAAAAAAAATCCCTGGACCACAACCTCGTCCTTGAACCTTCAAGCTTCCTCCTCTTCTTCTAGCTTTCAAGAACACACAAAACACTCAAGGATGGCTCACACACTCTTAAAAGGCTCTAGGATTTCGTGGGTTAAGTTCTGGACAATGGGGGCTGGGAATGGAACCAAGAGGAGGAGAATAAGATGTTTAAATAGGCCACCAAGTCCCGGATTTAGGGTTTCCCAAACCCTGACCAACTCGCCGAGTATGTCACTTAACCCGCGACCCAAAACTCGCTCCTACTCGTCGATTCATCCCTCAGGACCCGACGAGTAGACTTGTTGACTTGAGGTTTTCCTTTCCTTTCTAGGTCTTCTGAATTCGGGACGTAACAACTCTCCCCCCACTTAAACTAGACTTTGTCCTCGAAGTCCTCTTCGGCTAACTACCCCGCAACATCTCACGACATTCCTAATTGTCGCATACTTTGTCTACTCGGTCCACTCTTGAAGGTATCCTCCTGAGAACAATCCAATCACTACAACCCTCGAGTACAACACTCTTACTCCATCGATAATCCTTCCAATACTTCCCAACCACTTACACTTGACATCCAACGGGTTGGCACCTTTACCCTGCACCGTAACTGGCCTTCCCAAGGCAACTTTCATAAGCAACAAACCTTCCTATCCCCGTGCAAAACAAACCCTTTACTGTAACTAAATCCCCATCCACTCCTAGTGTTGGTTCCTTTGGTATCACCTACTAAATGCTTCCTCTTAACATGTCCTAGTGTCGAACACCCAACCCAACGAATGGATTAGATAATCTTTCGAGTGAAAGATTCTTCTCACCATCCTCTGTCCATTCGGTTGTCAACCCACGCTTACTACTGTTAATGATCTCATTGACCGATACCCAAACAATACCTTCCCTGAAAAAAACTAGTGGAACCCTCCCAAAACCCAAATATACATGCTAAAGTCACCGCATCCTAAGTAACCCACTCTAAAAAGGAATGACCTCTAACTACTACTCTAAAATCTATTGTATGTAGATGGCATATAACTCACTCATAAGCACGACACAAAATTCTGAAATAATCTTACCAATATCGATGTAGTACCATAATAATATAATCATAAATAAAAGATGATAGAAAAAATGAAAGGTACGCACCTGCCACATCAGGAGCTGCTCGCGTCTCATTTGAAATCAACTAGAATTCCATGCTCATTGCCGTAGGCACCTCTGCCCGGCCTTGACGGCCGTCGGTGATCCTCAAAGTCATAGGGGCAGGTGCTATCACCTGTCCTACTAAAAGTAAACTCGGAAATTGGGCCTTCTTGTGGCCCCTCTGACTGTAATGGAAGCATATCAGGTCTGATCCCTGGGTGGTGGTAACAGTACAATATCTGCTAAAGTATCTGATCCGACTGTACTTGAAACAGCCTGAATCACCATCACTGTTACTCGTATACGCACCCTCATGCGTCCTGTCGTACTTGCCAAAACGGCTATGATCCTGATGACCTCTCAATCTAGCATATGATGTCTTGGGCCTCTTGCCCGAACCCGTAGATACCTGAATCTCATCCGGCTTCCTCTTCCTTTCCGAATCCAATTCAATCTCTCTCTCTCTCTCTCTCTCTCTCTCTCTCTCTCTCTTTGGCTCAAGCGATCATGTCTTCAAGCTTTTTGCAGCTGGATCGGCTCACAAATGTATGATATCGCTCCTTATCATCTCATGGTATCGAGCCTTCTTCATCTCCTCGTCCGCCACATACTGCAGAACCAGAAGGGATCTCTCTCTAAACTTGGCAGGGATCTCCGCCATTGTCTTTGTAGTCTGCCAGATGTCCTAGAACTCCTGTGCTAACTACTGCACCTCATTAACTGGTGCAAACTCAGCCTTGAATCTGGTCGAGAAATCACTCCATTTCATCGCGTGCAACGTGGCATCATCCCCTATAGCACTTCCAACCTCCTCCCACCAATCTCACGCTCTGTCCTTTAGAAGACATGAAGCGAGTCGAACCTTCTCCCCCTCGGGACATCTGCCAACCATCTGCTGCTACCAATGGGGTCCCTAGCCCCATGATAATACAAAGCTCTACAAGCTCTGAAGTGACAGAATGTCAGTGTACGCGCTCCCATCATGGCCACAATCTCAGCGCGGAAGGCTCCCAGCCTCTCATCCAAAATCTCCAATATACCCTCCTTGAACATACCAAATATCACAGGAGTCTGGTCTAGAATAGTGCACGTAATCTCAGCTGATATAAACTCTCTCATTTACTCCTTGAGTTGCTCGTCTTCTGAACCCGAGCCTGGTCCCTCGTCGACACCTAAACCGCCCACTGGCCTCTCACGTAACTTCACCATTCTGCAACATAACATAACTATCATCAGAATACTCATCACTGCTGAGGGATCTCACACTCACTACTAGTTCCCTGGTCTTATCTTATCCATTCTTGAATTGAGTACGGATCCTCTACTTTCAGTAGCACTGGCCCATACTACCTTCCACATCTATCCATACTTTCCTCAAGAATTGCGTCAACTCCACCATGTCCCGTTCACTACTACTTTTTCACCCATAACTACTCTTATCCTAGGCTATCCCTAGTGTAACCTCTAACCCAAACCCAATCTTCAGCTACTGAAGGTATCTCCATAACGCCAATTAGCCACTACCTGAATACCATCACATGTGACGAGGCTCAGATAATCTTCGAGTAAAGGACTCATCCCTACAATGGTTAGGCTCAAACGAGAGCTGCACAATAGCGCCAAATCCAACACTCTAAGATTATTCAACCCTGGTCACATGTGACTTGACATATCAACCTAATGGCTAACTCCCATCACTTAGAGTCCCACAAAGAACAAATCAAGTAGCATTCAGACAAAAAGGAAAATCTGACCAGAACATAATCAAGCAATTTTATCCATATATAAGGAATTTGTACTAGCATGCAACTCATAAAGCTCATACGCATAACAGACATATAAGGCATCCCCCTAGCTCCTTAGTTCTAATATAGCATGTAGTTCTCATAAGCATATCATATCTAAACAAACATGTATGGGTAATTTGGGAGTACTTACTTGAGCTTGGCTGATTGGATGCACCACACCCTTTTTCTCTTTCCAAACTTCTTTCCTTTTTGATATTCTTTTCTCTTCTCAAAATTCCTTTTTAAAAATGATCTTCTTTTGAAATTTTCTATACCAATTCCTTAGTATGAGTGCAGACACACCTGAAAGTGTGCCCGAATCCCTCAACCCAAGGCTCTGATACCAACTTGAAACATCCCAAAAATACGGTCTGACAATTTCATATTTAAATCATTAGACAAAACATAATTTGAGAGAACAAGATCTTTGCGCAGGGACAAGGTTTGAGAACTCAAACCTTGAGTGAATGCTCAAGATCAATGTCTGCTTGCAAATAGATGTTCAAGTCAAGACTGGAAACACCAGTCAAGTCTTAGATAATTAGTTCAACAAATGATCAAGACATTAAGTATGAATAAGTAGATAATGATCAGGGAAAAATCAATAAATGAACAAGTATAATGTTTTTGATGTGATAAAGATAAATGCCAAAAGTGAGACAAAAGATCTGTCATTGACTTGTATTGAATGCTCCTATATATAGGAGAGAGTATTACAGCGAACTAACCAAGTAACTTACATAGGACTGGACAAAAGAACTATTTCTAACATTCTGATTGTCGATGAGTACAAAAAGCTAAGTCCTATGAGACATTACATCAAAATACAAGAAAAACGTAATAAATTCATAAGAAATAAAATAACTTCATTCCAGACAAATGTTCCAAGATGAAGGTTTGTTTCCGGATCATTAAGCATTCCGGACTTCAGAATCTGTTCCGGAATGTGTTCCTCTTCAAGTTTCTTCTCTCCTTTTCCCCAGCTCCAGACATGTTCCGGATCACATATATCTTCAGAATCGACAGCCTTCGAAATATATACATAGGATTGCTAGAGGTTCACTTTCAGGTTCCAACACTCTCCCCCTAACTGAAGTTAGCAATCCATCAGGTTTAGTTCATTTCTTCCTTGATGAAGGTGTATGCTCGGAACAACCATTCTCGCACTGCAATGTACCAAGTCAGTTGACTTACAAACTTTGCTTTAAAATGTTCCGGAGCATCAAAATTGGATGCCCTGGAAATGAACTTTTGTAGAGCTTTGGTAGGAACCAGGTGTTTGTCAAGGACTCGGAAGAAGTCCTTCTTGTTTGTTCTTCTAGTGGTGTAGACAAACCCAAGACCCGGTTCTTCGATCGGACTGTCTGCAAGAATTTCAGCTTCTGGAAGAACGAAATCAATTTTTTCTACAAATTGTTCCGTTCCGTAGAGGTGGGCAACTTCGTAATCACATCTGCAAAAATCAGCAACATAGTCTTTCAGAAAGCTGTGAGCAGAGTGATAGGAACCCATACTGATGTCATCCTTTTGGTTTTCTTTGAAGTATGCAGCAAGAGTGAGGATGTCGTTTGGAATCATAGAGGGGAAATCCGCATCAGTAACAGTCTTTGGAGTTGCTTTGTTCCGGAAAAGATGGAAACGGAATAGAGGACAGTTCAGCTCAAATTTTACTAAGATTTTTCTTCCGAAGCCATGAAACTTAATGATCATCTTTCTTGTCCATACTTCATTGAGGGGAAGAGCATTTTTGGCATAAAAGGTTTTGAGCCTTTCACGTTCGGTCCAGATGATCACTTCCGGATTGTCGTTTGGGTGGAGTGGATTAAACTTTGTGTAGAACTTGCTGAAGGTAGAGAGAGGAAGATCCAGTTGATCATTGTCGTGGGAGGGAAGGTCATAGTAGAGAGTTGGGATGATGTCCTTGGCTTGAAGAATGCCTTCACGACACAGAGGAGAAATGCCACGCATCGGATCGGGATGATTTTTCAATGCTTTGATCAAGATGCTATCCTCCAGTGCCTTTTGAATTTGTTCCTCAGACCATCCAAATTTTTGTATAGGAGGAGGTCTGGATGAAGGGCTTGTTGTTCCGAAGTCATCAGTTTCTTCCCTTTGTTTCTTTGAAGGGCGTCAATAACCATCTTCATGTTTTCGTTAATGACGAGTTCTGTAGTAGGAGTTGGAAGTGGTTCTTCCGGAATGTCATCTGGAGTGCGAAGAGGAGAGCCTTGATCAATTGGGGCTATTTTTAGTTCTCGAATGGAAGCATAAGGCATCATGGAGGGAGTGGATCGGAAGGCTTGAGCAATAAGGATGGATTTTGTCTTAGCCATTTTAACAGCCATTTCAAAAGCATCCGAAAGAGAGGATGGCCATGAGATGGAGGACCAGATCTTCTTCTATTCTTCTGATAAGATTTTCGGAATAGGCTGCTTTGGGGCTTGAAGACCAAGAATCCCTTTGGGAGCTTCATCCGAGACATAGACATCATAGTCTTCATCTTCTTCATTTCCTTTAGTAATGCCCAGGATTTCGGAGACAAGTTGGACATCTTGTTCGGAATTGAGGTACTCGTCCATGAGTGTGAATTCCGAGGTTGGCTTCCATTGCCTGCTTAGGCCTTCTCCCCCTCTTGCATCGGTGACCCTGGAGACTGGTGCAAGCAACAAGTCATTCTTGATGTCATCAAATTTTAGAACACATTCTGAAGACCGGTGGAGAGTTGAAGAGTCAGGGTGTCATAGGCTTCAGAGGTGGGAGCTTGTGCTGATAGATGCTTGAAGGTGCTGCTAAGGATTTCGATCATCTCATCAAACTTCCTGTTCGGAACATCAACAATGTTCCAAGTTGAGCACAGGAGTTTGATGAGGACTTGTTGGATGATCAAATTCATCTCATCCTTCTTCCGGATCTCCTTCTCTAAGCATTGAATTTGTTTCTCATAACGAACATGAGTCTGCTTGATTAGATCTTTGGTAGCAGAAACAAGGTCGTCATGAACCTTGAGCATAGAAGAGATGGTGTTGAGGTAGTTGTTGACCAGAGCATCATATTTGGAATCAATCTGCTCAACTGTGTGTTTCAACCGGATAGATATGAGCTGGTCAAGATGGGCTTCTCTCTCGGCTGACAATGGTCCGGATTGCTTTGAAAGAGACCGAAGGATGGCATCAAGTTTTGAGTCAAGTCCGGAGACTTTTTGATCTAGTTTCAAATTCAGCTTGGATATAAAGGTCTCTACAGAGGACACTTTAGCCATAGTGTCAGAGACATTGGTGCGGATCTCCAGTAGGGCGAATGGGTCAACATGATCACCAACGGAGGATTCGGAATTTGAGTCTGATTGTTGCGGAGGGGGCTGGTGAGTATCCGAAATGGGGAAAGGACCCGGTTTGACCACATCATCGTCTTCTTGATGGTGAGATTTGGAGCCATCGTATGGAGTGGATGTAGAGGAGGTTCCGAAGTCAAAAGTAGACTTGGATACAGATGCTTTAGACTGGTAATAAATGGATGTCATGAGATGAGCATCCAAAATTGTTGTAGCGTTGTCCTCCAACATAACCTCTTCAGAAATATATTCTTCTGGATCAATGTGGAAAGCACTTTGATGAGTGGTGATAGGAGGCTGCGTGGAAGTAAGTGCATCATCTGCTTCAGCGTCAGTAGGAGTATAGGGAAAGTTGCTCTGAATGGCCCTATTTCTCATGGAAATAAGAGTGGATTCCACTTGAGTTCGATTCATATCCGGACACCTTGATGCAGCCCTGTTCACAAAATCTTCCCACAAGGGGTCATTAGAACCTGGGCGTCCTGTATGCCTTCCGGGTATCAGACCAGTTGGGGCATCAGAAGTTGGAGGGACCACTCCTTCTTCCGGATGCTTGGGGTCCGGAACAACGGTTCCGGAGTATGTGCGTGTGGAAGAAATAATAGGATTATCAAAAGTGAGACGTGGGTGTGTTCCAGGGGGCTGCAAGGAACCTTGTTCAACACATGCATCACCCTTTTGGGAGGGTGAGGGTGGCTTATGTAGAGACTCCCCATGAGTGTGTGCATGTGATGTTGAAACATCGAGGGGTACCTCGGATGAGTGGGCAGGGGGGTGTGCGGACGGCCAGAATCAGCCGGAATATCATGAGTGCCCTCCTGTTGAGAGGAGGCATCGACTTTGGTTTTCTTTTTGGCCTTGGGTTTGGTGCGAGAAGACTTTCTTTTGGATGATTTTTTGGGTTTGGGTTCGGACATGTCAGGGTTGGCCTCTTCCGAAGTGGGTTCAACAGAGACCGGGGTAGGTTGTGTTGGGTCGAACACAATCGAAGTCTGTAAGTGTTGTTTCAAGTAAGGAGATTCGGAATGGATGATAGCCAACATGTGGTCCGGAAGTCGTTTGACCTAACCAAACGAAGATTGGTCCAGAATTCTATAAGCCTTAACGAGTTTAAAGGAAATACATACCTCTGGAGGAATGGTGTTCACCGGAATGGGGACATTGAGTTCCTTGAAGATTTGTTCGATCGTCAGAGCCCAAAATCTAGGGCTCGAAATTTCATTTGGTTTTTTCTTAATGGAAAACTTGCAGAAGTCTTGCCATAACACTTCAGGAAGATCAACAACGTTATCGCGTCTAGATTAAATGTTGAAGACGACATTCAGCCAGTCCTTACTCAAGGTGTTCGTTCCTTCGTGCTTTCCAGATAGACCACGGATGACGAGATGCATTAAAGCAGTCCATAGCCCAGAGACAACACTTTTCTTTAAGTCTTTTGCACGATAGTCTTGAGTGTAGCCAATGTATCGCAGAAAGGTCTGGAACTCTTTATTCGTTGGTTCAACGATTTTGAAACCTTTGGGATTAGGTTTGACACCAATAGCCTTGAGAAAAGTCGATTTGTAGATGGGAACGGAACGATCTCCAATGATGGTGGTTTCCAGAACTCCATCTTCAAACTTGATACTTGTGAATGCACGATGGAGATGATGAAGTGGTAGTGGTGGATCAGGGATTTTGGTAACTGGGATGGAGATGGGGTGATTAGTGATGAACTCAATCATTACTCTGATCGATTCATCATAGTCTAATGGGTTTAGAGAGAACAGTTGGGTTGTATCTCTTAGGAAGGGTTCTTGATCTGCAAAAGAAGATGAACCTTTAGAACCTTTGGATGACTTCTTTCTTGCGATCGATTTCCTGGGAGTGAAAGTGTTTTTGGTTAGGTTTTGTGAGGACTCCATTGTTGAAGAGTGATGAGTGCTTGAAGAACACGATGAACAGTGAGAGTTTTTTAGGGGATTTGCAGTTGAGTGAGCGTAAAGATGTAAAGTGAGGATTTGAGAGGGTGTTTATAGGCAAGGGAAGATGGGCCGGGTTGAAAAAGTAATGATGGGGATCCGAGGTTAAACAGGTCGCCTTAAATGAGTTTATACCTTTTTTGGTGTTGAAGTGATAGAAACGTGAAAGGTTGCGTGGTTCGAAGTTGAAAATGGGAATATCAACCGGCGATACCATGCTTGCTTTTAGAGACGATACAGTCATGGCGCGAGGATCAAGGGGAAGGGGATAAGGATTCGAAAAGTAACCGTTGCTGATGGTTCATCGTGAAACCTTTTGGTATTTCGGATGAGTAAATCAGAGATGACTAAGATCCGACAGGTACAAGGGCGAGTTCATAATTTATTCTTTTGAGGCAGTTCCGGAGTAAGAAATGTTCCGGAGAGGATTTGAAATTTATTTTGAAAATCTGAAACAATTTGAAATTTCGGAGCAATTTGAATTTCCGGAACACATTTGAAATTCCGAAATGGATTTTGCAAGTTCCAGAGCAAGTTTAAAATTCCGGACTAAATTTGAAAATTCTGGAGCATTTTTGAAATTCTGGATTAGATTTGAAAATTCCGGAGCATTTTTGAAATTCCGGACAAGATGTGAAAATTTCGGAGCATTTTTGAAATTCTGGAGCATTTTTGAAATTCCGGACAAGATTTGAAAATTCCGGAGCATTTTTTAAATTCCGGAGAGGTGATTCTGATGATGGTCGATCCAGATCGCCGTGAAAAAGAGAATAAACTGTTCAGCTTAAGAAACTTAAGGGATAATTAGTAAAAGAGACAAGTAAAAGGATCCTGTGTATTTAGAGGAAAAATAGTTCCGAAGCAAAATGAATGAGTTAGGAGCATATACTTCTTCTGAATACTTCTATCAAAGAGAACATGTCTCCTGAAAGAATTGAGGATCAAGCATCATCATACCCATTTTGTTCAGAAAACCATTAAATTTGGTTTCGTCTAATGCCTTGGTAAAGACATCAACAATTTCATCGTCAGATGGAACAAAAATAAGTTCAATATTGTCATTTAGAACATGATATTTAATAAAATGGTACCGGATGTCAATGTGCTTCGTCATGGAGTGCTGAATTGGGTTCTAAGAGATGGAAATGGCACTTTGAGAATCACAGTAGATAGGAATGCGTTGAAATCGGTAACCATAATCCAAGATTTGAGATTTCATCCAGAGAAATTGAGAGGTACAGTTGGCAACATCAATGTATTCAACTTCGGCTGTAGAGAGAGCAATGCAGTTCTGTTTCTTGGATGACCAGCTGACTAAACGACCACCTAGGAATTGACATCCTCCTGATGTACTTTTCCTATCGAGTTAAAGACCACCATAGTTTGAATCCGAGTAGGCTTGCAGAAGGAAACTTTCATTTGCTGGATACCAGATTTCGAGGTTCTTTGTACCTTTAAGGTATCATAAAATTTGCTTTACACCCAAAAGATGAGACATCTTTGGATTGACTTAAAATTTGGCACATAAGCATGTCGAGAACATTATGTTCGGTCGAATTGCAGTGAGATAAAGTAAGGATCCAATCATTCCACAATAATTCTTTTCATCTATAGAAACACCCAAAGGGTCTACAAAGATTTTGTGATCGAAGCCCATGGCTACCTTGGCCGAGGCACTGGAGTCCATAGAGTATTTCTTGAGAAGCTCAGAAATATACTTCTCTTGGTGGATGAAAATTCCTTTGTTAGTTTGTTTAAATTGAAGGCCTAGAAAGAAACTTAATTCTCTGTTCATGCTCATCTGGAATCGTTTGATCATTAAGTTAGCAAAGTCTTCAACCATGGATGAATCTGTAGATCCAAAAATGATGTCGTCCACATAAATTTTTACCAGCATGAGATGTTTTCCATTTGATCTTCGAAATAAAGTGGGATCAAGTATTCCTCTTTTAAAACTTGAGCGCTTGAGAAAATCAGTGAGAGTCTCGTACCAAGCTCGAGGGGCTTGCTTAAGTCCATAAACAACCTTTCGGAGCTTGTAGCAATAGTTCGGAAATGAGAGATTGATAAAACCAGGAGGCTGTTGAAGATATACTTCGGTGTCAAGCTCACCATTAAGAAAAGCACTCTTAACATACATTTGATAAACTTTGAAACCTTTGTGGGATGCATATGCAAGAAAGATTCTGATAGCTTCAAGTCGTGCAACAAGAGCAAATGTTTCGTCGTAGTCAAAAACTTCAATCAGAGTGAAACCTTTAGCGACCAATCTTACCCTATTTCAGATGATAACTCCTGCGTCGTCTAGTTTGTTGTGAAATACCCATCTTGTGCCGACAATAGGGTGGTTTGGGGGAGGAGGAACAAGAGTCCATACTTCGTTTCGATCAAATTCAGCCAGTTCTTCTTGCATGGCTGTGATCCAGTCAGCATGCTCCAATTCTTCCTTAATGGATTTTGGTTCGATCATAGAAATGAAGGCGGAGAAATGACATTCATTTTGGATACTTGAAGCAGAGCGAGTCTCAACACCAGCATTGAGATTTTCAATCACTTGGTTTGGAGGATGATCCTTGGTCCAAACGTGCAATTTGGGAAGTTCTTGAGCAACGGTCGATTCAATATCAACAATAGGATTTAGTTGCTCCCCCTGAATGATTTGAATTTTAGGATGATGTTCCCCCTTAACTTCTGAACCAGAGAGATTTACATCATCATCAGAAGGGAACTCAAATAAATTTTCGTTGTCGTCATTGTTGATTGGATTAGAGTCATCGAATTCGGCAGCTGCATCTTGGAAGCCATCCACATTTGATTCAAGAGAGGGATTAGCATTATTCACCCCCTCAACCTGAGAAGGTTGAAATGGTTCAGAATCAAATGGTGACAAGCTCGGAAGATGACCGGATAGGTTGTGAGAAACTGGGGCTTCCGAAGGAGGAATTTTAATCAGAGATGTGTTTGATTGAGATTCGGAATCAAGAGCGGTTTCGGAAGGACCAAAGAGGGTTTCAAAATGAACTTCGAGAATAGTTTGAGGGTCCGGACATCCTGGCGCAGGAGCATCAGACTCGATAATGTGAGTAGTGATGTGAGAAGGGCCAGAATTCCGAACAAAGTTGTCATCAAAGGTAACATCAAAGCTTTCTTCTAGAACACAAGTTCTTCGGTTAAGAACTCTATAGGCCCTGGATTTTGAAGAATACCCAAGAAAGATAGCTTCATCAGCTTTGGGTTGGAACTTTGTAAGTTGATCACGGTTGTTTTTGATGAAGCATCTTCATCCGAAGACATGTAGGAACGAGATAGTTGGATTTCGGCAATTCATTGCTTCGTATGGTGTTATGTTGAGACGTCGATTGATGATGCTTCGTTTTTGAGTGAAACATGCAGTGGATACAGCTTCAGCCCAAAGATAGAGTGGCATGTTTGCATAGTTTAGCATTGATCGAGCGGCTTGAACAAGTGTTCTATTGCGTCTTTCAACTACACCATTTTGTTGTAGAGTATAGGGAGCTGAGAGGTTGTGGTTGATCACTTTTTCTATGAGAAACTTCTCAATGGTGGAGTTAACAAATTCCAAACCATTATCACTTTGGATTCTTCTGACCGAGAGCTTGATGAGAACTTCTATTCCTTTGATAAAATTGATGAGCTTAGAGGCTGTTTCAGATTTCAGCCGTAGGAAGAAGACCCAGGTGAACCTTGTAAAGTCATCAACAATCACAAGAATGTCTTTCTTATGATGAAGACTTTCTACAGTGGATGGTCCAAAAAGATCAATGTGTAGAAGTTCCAATGGATCTGAAATAGATTTTTCGATAATGACAGGATGACCCTTCTTTGATTGCTTACCACACTCACATGTAGCACATAAATGATAAGTTTCGAACTTGAGAAGAGGTAAACTTCTTACCATTTCACCTGATACAAGATCATTCATGTACCGAAAGTTCAGATGTTCGAGCCTTCGGTGCCATAACCAGCTAACGTCAGGAACAACTTTGGAGAGAAGACAGAGTTGAGGTTTGCCAATAATCATGTTGATGTCAAGAGGGTACATGTTTTTGTTGCGAAGAGACTTTATCAAACATTATTTTCGGTCTTCAATCATCACATAACTGTATTTTTTGCAAAATTCCACACGTCGGTTTGAGTCAGTGAGATGAGCAATGCTTATCAAGTTATGTTCAAAGTCAGCTACATAAGTAACATGTGAGATAGAGAAGTTTCCATTAGTGAGAGTTCCATAACCACGAATTTGAGAATTGGAGTTGTTGCCATATGTTACATAGCTAGCATTTGGAGAGCTTTAAATCACGTAGAAAGTCCTTCTGCCCCGTCATGTGCGTGGAGCAAGCACAATCAATATACCATATTTTTTCTTGCTCCAAAGCACAAAGTTCCTGCAAATTTAGTGAACAATGGAGCTTTTAGGCTCCGAGTTAGATTTTGGGACATAGGCATGGACTTTGGAATTTAATTGTGACTTTGGAAAAACTACTTGTTTTTTGGTGAGATTTCTTGAGTGCTTTAGAAAAGGGCAGAATACTAAATTCATTTCATCTATCAAGTAGTCATATTCAACTATTTTGTTGGTTAGGAACTGACTTCTTCTGAACTTTGGTATCCAAAGGATGGACACTTTTTGTTATCTCCGAGACAGTTGCTTTGTTAACGGATGTTTTGATTTTCCACACAAGATTTTTGTTTGAAGATTTTGGAAGAGTGATTTTTGGACTTGTGAATTTTTTTTGGTAATACATTGTTCTTTGAAATTCTTGGTTTAAAAATTGTGCCATCATATTTTGCAATAAAAACAGATGATACATTTTGAGGTGGTGGTGAGGTAATTCTGATGGTTTTGACATTGACATTAACATGAGCTTGAGCTAATTTGGAGTTAAGGACTTCTTTTGGTTCTGAACGAACAAGAGGTTCGGAAGGTCTCTTCAGGATTCTTGTAGGAACAAAGGAGTTTTGACTATGAGTGAAGACACGAGGATTCCAGAATGAACTTGATTTAGAATTAGCAAGGAATTTGGAATCTTGTCTAGTTTTAACTTCCTTTTTGAAAGCATTTCTAGCTTCGACCTTGGGATCTACAACATCATTTCTATTCAACATTGGTTTCTTCTTAGGATGAGGAGAGCATCCATAGGATTTTCCTTTGGATGGATTTGAAAATTTGGGAGTGATGGGAACCAATTTGGTTTTTGAAAGAACTACGGAGTCCAATTCATATGAATCAGAGGACACATTGCTTGAGACTTCAACTTTATCATCTAGAGATGCCCATAAGAATTCAGAGGCATTGACTTCAGTTGTTTCTGGAATAATTTCCTCAATCACACAGTTGTTGACGTGATTGCTTATAGGAACATGGTCCACAAAATTTGAAAGAATATGATGATATTCAGTGGTCCGATTCAGGTCCAGGTTTATCAGAGGCGAAAAAGGTGTGGAATCAGGACACTTGACAACTATTGGTTGGAACTCAGGAATTACGGACTCAAAAGATATTTTGTCCTCCTGAAGGGGTGATAATGGGGAAACAGGAGAGTTTGAATTTTTGATGTTCGGAACCTCTCCCATGAATAACAAAATTTGCAATTCCTTCAGGGGACAATTAATTGGTTTCAGAAACTCACTTCCGAGACCAGGAGCTTTTGACCATGGATGAAGAAAAATTATGAGTCATTCAAATGTCATCTTCAAGCATCTCTACAGAGTTATGCAAAGCATCTATTTTGGCATTGAGACGTTTGTTATCAGAAATCAAAATGTTTCGTTCAGAATAAGTGATTTCACATTTATCCTTCAAAATGATACATTCATCTTTTGACATTACAAGTTCATGTTCTAGAGACTCGATTTTCAATTTCTTATCCTCAAAACGTAATCTAAGACGACTTAGTTCACAGTCTTTCTTCTCACTAACTTCTATGGCAGACTCATAAGCTGTATAGATAGTGTTCATATCTGTTTGAATCTGAGTCAGATAAGTTTCACATAAAGTCAAATCAAAATTATTATCAAAGATCATGGATTTTACCTGCTGAACAATGCTTCGACCTGGTGGATCATTAGTGGCCATGTAGCAATAGTAAGGTTCAGCCACATCATCTTCATCTTCAGACCCAGAAGACCAATAACCTTCATCACATTCAATTTTTTGTCTTGCCATCAAACATATATTCCTTCCAGACACCAAATCTTCATCATCTCTGGATGACCAGTATCCTTCAATATCTCTTGAAACTGTAGTGACAAATGCCTTCTCACTTTTTGCCAGTTCTTGTGCTTTTCGGACATAATAAGCTGAGTCGTTGACTTTTTGTTTTTGTGTAGCATTAGCTAGACAATGTTTGGCAAAATGGTTTGCATGACCACATTTGTGGCACAAAATCTTTGGTTTTTCTGAGTTGGAATTTTGAGAAGATTCCGGGGATGAGTTTGGTTTAGTGAGGTTAGGCTTGTATGCAGGAGGGTTTTCGGAGGTATGTTTTGGTTCCGAAGCAGAATATGGTTAAGGATGGTTTTGGTGAGGGGCACTGAACCTGTTTTGGTATGGTTTGTAAGAGGGATTGAAAGGACATTTGTATTTCATTGAAAGTAAGGCAAACTCTTGTTGGAAATAGAGTTCCAAATCCGAAGTTTCAGAATCATCGTCATGATAGATATGTGTGGATAAGGAGGTTAAGGATGACTGAGTCAGAGGAACAGCGAGTTTGTAAGGTTCCGGAGCAGGTGGGACCGGAATGGTTGATTATAAGGAACTAACTAGAGCGAGTGGTCCTCCAGAAATTTCTCTTATGGTTTGAGCAACATTGGATTCATGTCCCTGAAGCTCATCAAAAAGTTGATAGGGTTTCAATTCTTTTAAGGAACCATTACTTTGAAGACAGGACGTTACATTTCCCCATCCTTTACCAAGACTGTTAATGAACTTGAGATTGTACTCGAGAGGAGTTCGAACAATCCCATGAGCAGTCATGTTGTTGACAACAATTCGATATTGGTTGGAGGCTAAGGCTACGGATTCACCTGGAGTGGTAGTGAAAGTGTCAAAGTCAATGACAACCGAGGTGAGGCGTTTGTCCTTCATATTTTCGGAACCTTCAATTAGATCCTGAGTAGTGTCCCAAATTGATTTGGCTGATTTGCATAGCTTGATGTGCTCAAATAGTGATGGAGGAACACCAAACACCATTTCCGAGAAGGAAACTTGATCAACATGCAACTTTTCAACATCATCTATAGTTAGAGGGGTTGGACGAGCTTCATCTTGACCCATAAGCTGATCTTCAAGCTTAAGTGATATATAGAAAAACTTTTATCCTTGACACAGAAATGGTTGAAATACCAAGGTAAATTCAAACCAACAATAATTTGATCTTATGGATTCAAAGGACAACCACTCAAGCTTTGATACCAATTGAGAGAACAAGATCTTTGCACAGGGACAAGGTTTGAGAACTCAAACCTTGAATGAATGCTTGAGATCAATGTCTGCTTGCAAATAGATGTTCAAGTCAAGACTGGAAACACCAGTCAAGTCTTAGATAATTAGTTCAACAAATGATCAAGACATTAAGTATGAATAAGTAGATAATGATCAGGGAAAAATCAATAAATGAACAAGTATAATGTTTTTGATGTGATAAAGATAAATGCCAAAAGTGAGACAAAAGATCCGTCATTGACTTGTATTGAATGCTCCTATATATAGGAGAGAGTATTACAGCGAATTAACCAAGTAACTTACATAGGACTGGACAAAAGAACTATTTCTGACATTCTGATTGTCGATGAGTACAAAAAGCTAAGTCCTATGAGACGTTACATCAAAATACAAGAAAACGTAATAAATTCATAAGAAACAAAATAACTTCATTCCGGACAAATGATGCTCTGAGATGAAGGTTTGTTTCCGGATCATTAAGCATTCCAGACTTCAGGATCAGTTCCGGAATGTGTTCCTCTTCAAATTTCTTCACTCCTTTTCCCCAGCTCCGGACATGTTCCGGATCACATCTATCTTCGAAATCTACAGCCTTCAGAATATATACTTAGGATTGCTAGAGGTTCACTTTCAGGTTCCAACATAATTATCAAATCATTTCTTTCATAAACATAAGTTGTTATCTCAAAATAGTGTATGAACTCAAAACATGCTTATTTTACCAGAGTAAAACATCCTAGGCTAGACTTCTTGGTGTTTGCGATGTAGTCATCCCGAGCTCTTCCCTCCGCTACCGGAAGTACCTGAAACCAAAACTGAAAAACTATAAGCATGAAGCTTAGTGAGCTCCCCATACTACCATATACCATACATATAACCACATACTGGCCCCCCGCCCGCTGCATCGGGACTTGCCCGAGTTAAGACTCACCCCAGCATCGGGCCCTGCTCGGTATACAGATCTGTCTCTCTTAGGCCCCGCCTGTCTCTGGGCCTCTCCTGCTGTTGGGCTGAAGATCTGTTTAATATTGCGTCATTGGACTCGACTATTAGTCCAATTATTTTGTACTCCGGTTTGGGCTTGTCCAACCGAGAGCCTGTTAGGTTTATTATATAAGTATATGCTTGCATGCATATTAGGTTAACGATCTAGAATACAAGATAGAGAATTACGATAGCTTTAATTTTCTTTATCGTTCCTGTAAACCTTTTAACCCTCTACAGTTGATGTTCTTGATCGAGCTCTTCTGAGGGTTGTTTTATAATCATTTGACACGTTTGATTCATTCTTGAGTTACTTATTATTTTTGCGTTCTTGCTGTTTAAGTCTTTATTTACCTGTTTAAGATCTAATCGATCTTCAAGATTAAGTTTTAATCTCATCAATTGGTATCAGAGCAGGAGGCTGTGTAATCGATACACTTCTTTTCTGTGAAAAAGGTTTCAATTAGGGTTTTCCGCAATTACTGATATTTATTGAGCCGTCATCTCATTATTGACGTATCTTGATATTTATTGTTTTGCCCTAATCTGATTTATTACAAGTCTGATCTTTAAACAGGTTATTCGATCATTATGGACGAGTCGCAATCGAATCCCATCAATATTTCCAACAGCATTGGATCAACCATGAAGATTCCCATCCTATACACCCATGATTATGAAGTCTGGGCGCATCACTTTGAAGACTATGTTATAGGATCTGAGGATAATGCATACCTCATCTGGGAAGCAATTATTAATGGACCCTTTTCTCACTCTGCAACGTCAAGGATTATTAAAACTCAAAAGGAGTATAATGATCTACTGAAGGATGTTAAAGATATTGCGCAAGATGAAAAGGATAAATTCCAATGCAATATCAAGGCGTTAAGACTGATCAGATTCGCCCTTCAGTCCGGCACTTTCAGGTTAGTAAGTTCATGCACGACGGCAAAGGAAGTTTGGGATAGACTTCGTGAATTGTACTCTACAGACGAGGATCTTGAACACTCTATCCAAACCTTGCTCTTATCTGAGTTTGGAGAATTCAGGCAAGGAGCCGAAGAAACTGTGACTCAAACGTTCGATCGCTTCAATCATCTTCTCAGCAAGATGATCAAACATGACATCGAAAGGAAGCTTATCGAGCAGAAGGTTACAATCTTAAACGGTCTAAGATCAAAGTGGAGAGCAGTGGTGTCTACAGTTAAATCCCATGAGCAGTTTAAATCATATTCTTTGGCGAAACTGGTGGGTATTCTCAAGTCTCAGGAGAAAATTGTGCTGCAGGAAAAGAATGTTGTCTCAAGCCTAGGTTCGCTGGCCCTCCTGTCAAAAAGTAAAGCTGTGATGGAGGACGAAGACCTCAACTTGGAGGAGTATGACCTCACTGCTGAGGATTATGCTATGATGGTATCTAACCCCAAGAGGTTCATTAAGAAGAGATTCCCCAGCAACAAAAACCGAAACTGGCAGGGGAGTTATAGTTCAGAAAAGGTTAAAGATGAACCGAAGGTTGATGAGTCTAAGAAGGAACCGAAGGCAGAGGGTGATTCTGGAGTAAGTTGTTACTACTGTGGAGGGAAAAACCACTATGCTAAGGATTGTGTCCTCAGAAAGATGGCTGAAAAGGATGAGGAAAAGGATGAGGAAGCTTTGCTGCAGAAAAAGCTTGATGAGATGAGGAAGAAGAAATCTACCGCTAACCCTTCTATGAATGCTCTAATTGTGCAGGGTTCGGTTGCTGATGACGAGTTCGGTGGCGTGGAAGTTTGGTCAATCGACTCTGAAGACGATGAAGTAAGGAAGCCTTCTCATGGAAAGGCTTGTGTGGCAAAAAAGGAGAGCAGTGGAGGAAGGTGTTTGATGGTGTCCGAAGTATCTCAGATGAGGGGATACAACACTGATGGTGGAAGCAATGAACCGAAGGAGCAGCAGGATATGTGCTTTACAGCCAAACCGCTCAGCGTGCAGTTCAACGAACTCGATGAACTTATCAAGAAGGTACAATCGGTTTTTGTTTCATTTAAAGTACCACAATGCTCATATGAAAAAGAACTAAAAGTGTTAATTCTCGAATCTCTCATCTAGATAGTAGTTTCACTCAAACTCGAGTCACCAATTCTAACCTAACTGATCAATTAAGCAGGGTGTCTTCGAAGAGTGAGGAATGGCGCATGTGGATCAAGCTGAAAGAGTCAGAATTAGTTAAAACAAAAGATGAAAACATTTATTTACAAAGAGACAATTTAAAGTTGTTGAAACAGCGAAATGTTTTCTGTTTAATTGCCAAACATCTTTACACTAATATTACTCAGCTCCACTTGGATTGTGAAATAGGACAAAAGATTCATCGCATGATTTTGCCCTTCCTTGAGTTTAAGGAGGATGAAATTGATGCTGAAGCTTATAATTGTGAGAGTGTGATATCATCTGATGACGTCAATCCGACCTATATGTATGGACTGGACAAAATAGAATCTTTCATTAAATCCAAGGACCATAAGGACATGCTTAAAAACCTTTTGGATGAAAATGATAGACTTAAACTGAGAACAGAAACCATACAAAAATTTGACTCTTTGAATGCCAACTTGAGCTCAGAAAACAAAATTGATGTTGAAAATGCATCTGAGCTTAATGAGGATGACAATATGAGTGAAATTTCTGTAGAGGACACGGTTGACTGCTCAGAATTTGTGAAAAGCGAACCTGAAAACCACAAGAATCTAATTTCAGAAAATTCAGTGGAGTTCGCTCGATTGTCCCAACAAAAGTCCCCGATTTTAGCAGAGAAAGCGGTTGTATATCAAAAGGTTAGGACCACTCCAAATCAAGTGTACAAGGTCACAGGAGTAACCGAACATCAGACTGTTGAACTCACAGCAATTGTAAACGAAGACAATGATGATGGCTGCGATGAGTTCTTCTGGTCAGCTCCAATCGATAATGCTGATGAAACGGTAGGGTTATCTGAAAGGACCTCATGGAAAAGTAAAGGACGATACGTACCAGAACCCTTGAACAAGCCAGATAATTTCGATGTGCCAAGTACCAGTGATACGAAAGACATTCCTCAAGAAAATGGAAGTTCGGCAAAAGAAGATATTCCCTCTAGTTCCTCAGTTCAAAGTGAAACTTCCACAGTTCAAAGTGAACCAGCCACAGAGAAACCGAAAATGAAAGCTAATATCCATCATCAACCGAAGCAAATGAGGAATCAGAAACGTCAAAGGAACCAGAGATACAGGAAGAATCTCTCTGAAAGGAAACAATTCTGGCAATCTCAGAATGCATATTTCTCACATCAAGACAAGAACCTGAAGTATGAGAATAACCCTGTTAAAATGCACGAGAGCCACAACAACCGAAAGCCAAGGTTCGGTTCGGAAAAGTATACCAACCGAAAGCAAAGGTTCGGTTCAGAGGATGACTTCAACCGAAAGCAAAGGTTCGGTTCAGAGAACGAAACCAACCGAAAGCAAAGGTTCGGTTTCGAAATCAAAAGAGATCAAAACTCTAAGGTCAGTCCCACCAATGATCAAAAGCAAAAGGGTCACCTAGAGTCTCCAGCCAAGAAGTCATCTCAAACTAAGCCCTCTCCTTCTCACTCATCTAATTCCTTTAATTCTTCCAATTCTTCTCCATCTCACTCAAAAGTTCATTCTGTTCGTTCTCAAAAATCTCATTCGTCAGCTGAACATAAAGGCAAACAGAAGGTTCCTGCATCCAAACCAGAGTCTAAACCAAACGCACCTAATCCTAACAAAATCAAAGTTTTTACCATCAAAAAGAAAGATGAAACAACTCTAATAAAACGTGTTGGGTTGAAGATTCGTTTGAAGATTGCGTCATTGGGCTCGGCTGTTAGTCCTTTTATTTTGTACTCTGGTTTTGGGCCTGTCCATACCGTGAGCTTGCTAGGTTAATTATATAAGTATATGCTTGCATGCATATTAGGTTAACGATCTAGAGAATAACGATTACGATAGCATTACAGATTTCTTTGATCGTTCTTGTAAACCTCCAACCCTCTACAGTTGATGTTCTTGATCGAGCTCTTCTGAGGGTTATTTTATAATCATTCGACACGTTTGATTCATTCTTGACTTGTTCTTTACTTTCGTGTTCTTGCTGTTTAATCATTAATTACCTGTTTGAGATCTAATCGATCTTTAAGATTAAGTTTTAATCTCATCAATTGGTATCAGAGCAGGAGGCTGTGTAATCGATACACTTCTTTTCTGTGAAAAGGTTTCAATTAGGGTTTTTCCGTAATTACTGATATTTATTGAGCCGTTATCTCATTATTGACGTATCTTGATATTTATTGTTTTGCCCTAATTTGATTTATTACAAGTCTGATCTTTGAACAGGTTTTTCGATCATAATGGACGAGTCGCAATCAAATCCCATCAATATTTCCAACAGCATCGGTTCAACCACAAAGATTCCAATCCTATATACCCATGATTATGAAGTTTGGGCGCATCACTTCGAAGACTACGTTATAGGATCTGAGGATAATGGATACCTCATATGGGAAGCAATCATCAATGGACCTTTTTCTCATTCTGCAACGTCAATGATTGTTAAAACTCAAAAGGAGTATAATGATCTGTTGAAGGATGTCAAAGATATTGCACAAGATGAAAAGGATAAATTCCAGTGTAATATCAAGGCGTTAAGATTGATAAGATTCGCCCTTCAGTCCGACACCTTCAGGTTGGTCAGCTCATGCACGACGGCAAAGGAAGTTTGGGATAGACTTCGCGAACTGTACTCTACAGACGAGGATCTTGAACATTCTATCCAAACCTTGCTCTTATCTGAGTTTGGAGAATTCAGGCAAGGAGCCGAAGAAACTGTGACCCAGACGTTCGATCGCTTCAATCATCTTCTCAGCAGGATGATCAAACATGACATCGAAAGGAAGCTTATCAAGCAGAAGGTTACATTCTTAAATGGTCTAAGGTCAGAATGGAGAGCAGTGGTGTCAACAGTTAAAGCCCATGAGCAGTTTAAATCATACTCTTTGGCGAATCTGGTGGGTATTCTCAAGTCTCAGGAGAAGATTGTGCTGCAGGAAAAGAATGTGGTTTCAAGCCTAGGTTCACTGGCCCTCCTGTCAAAAAGTAAAGCTGTGATGGAGGATGAAGACTTCAACTTGGAGGAGTATGACCTCACGTCTGAGGATTATGCTATGATGGTGTCTAACCCCAAGAGGTTCATTAAGAAGAGATTCCCCAGCAACAAAAACCAAAACTGGCAGGGGAGTTATAGTTCAGAAAAGGTTAATAATGAACCGAAGGTTAAAGAGCCCAAGAAGGAACCGAAAGCAGATGGTGATTCAGGAGTAAGCTGTTACTACTGTGGAGGGAAAAATCACTATGCTAAGGATTGTGTCCTCAAAAAGATGGCTGGAAAAGATGAGGAAAAGGATGAGGAAGCTTTGCTACAAAAAAAGCTTGATGAGATGAGGAAGAAGAAATCTACCGCTAACCCTTCCATGAATGCTCTTATTGTGCAGGGTTCGGTTGCTGATGACGAGTTCGGTGGAGTGGAAGTTTGGTCAACCGACTCTGAAGACGATGAAGTGAGGAAGCCTTCTCATGGAAAGGCTTGTGTGGGAAAGGAGGAGAGCAGTGGAGGAAGGTGCTTCATGGTGTCCGATGTATCTCAGATGAGGGGATACAACACTGATGGTGGAAGCGATGAACCGAAGGAGCAGCAGGATATGTGCTTTACGGCCAAACCGCTCAGCGTGCAGTTCAACGAACTTGATGAACTGATCAAGAAGGTACAATCGGTTTTCGTTTCATTTAAAGTACCACAATCCTCATATGAGAAAGAGCTAAAAAATGTTACTACAAGAATTTCTCATCTAGATAGTAGTTTAACTCAAACTCAAGTCACCAATTCTAACTTAACTGATCAATTAAGCAGGGTGTCTTCGAAGAGTGAGGAGCGGTGCATGTGGATCGAGTTGAAGGAGTCTGAATTAGTTAAAATTAAAGACGAAAACATTTATTTACAAAGAGACAATTTAAAGTTGTTAAAACAGCAGAATGTTTTTTGTTTAATTGCAAAACGTCTTTATTCTAATATTACTCAGCTTCACTTGGACTGTGAAATAGGCCAAAAGATCCATCGCATGATTTTGCCCTTCCTTGAGTTTAAGGAGGATGAAATTGATGCCGAAGCTTATAATTGTGAGAGTGTGATATCATCTGATGACGTCAATCCGACCTACATGTATGGACTGGACAAAATAGAATCTTTCATTAAATCCAAGGACCACAAGAACATGCTTAAAAACCTTTTGGATGAAAATGATAGACTTAAACTAAGAACCGAAACCATACAAAAATTTGACTCTTTAAACGCCAACTTGAGCTCAGAAAACAAAATTGATGTTGAAAATGCATCTGAGCTTAATGAGGACGACAACATGAGTGAAATTTCTATAGAGGACACGGTTGACTGCTCAGAATTTGTAAAAAGCGAACCTGAAAACCACAAGAATCTAATTTCAGAAAATTCAATGGAGTTCGCTCGATTGTCCCAACAAAAGTCCCCGATCTTAGCAGAGAAAGCGGTTGTATATCAAAAGGTCCAGACCACTCCAAATCAAGTGTACAAGGTCACTGGAGTAACCGAACATCAGACCGCTGAACTCACAACTATTGTAAACGAAGACAATGCTGATGGCTGCGATGAGTACTTCTGGTCAGCTCCAATCGATAATGCAGATGAAACGGTGGGCTTGTCAGAAAGAACTTCATGGATCAGTAAAGGTAGATACATACCAGAACCTCTGAACAAGCCAGATAATTTCAATGTGCCAAGTACTAGTGGTACGAAAGACATTCCTCAAGAGAATGGAGGTTCGGCAAAAGAAGACATTCCCTCTAGTTCCTCAGTTCAAAGTGAATCTCCCACAGTTCAAAGTGAACCAGCTAAGGAGAAACCAAAAATGAAAGCCAATATCCATCATCAACCAAAGCAGATGAGGAATCTGAAACGTGAAAGGAACCAGAGATACAGGAAGAATCTCTCTGAAAGGAAACAATTCTGGCAATCCCAGAATGCATATTTCTCACATCAAGACAAGAATCTGAAGTTTGAGAACAATCCTGTCAAAAAGCATGAGAGCCACAACAACCGAAAGCCAAGGTTCGGTTCAGAAGAGAATACCAACCGAAAGCAAAGGTTCGGTTCTGAGAATGACTCCAACCGAAAGCATAGGTTCGGTTCAGAGAACTGCTCCAACCGAAAGCAAAGGTTCAGTTCTGAAGTCAAAAGAGATCAAAACTCTAAGGTCAGTCCCACCAATGATCAAAAGCAAAAGGGTCACCTAGAGTCTCCAGCCAAGAAGTCATCTCAATCTAAGCCCACTCCTTCTCATGATGGGTTTTGAGCATTCTAACACTTCCTAAGTGTACATGCAACCCTAATAACCTTGGATCTATGTTTGTCTAATTATCATGCAAAGTTGAATTCCAAGGTTATATTCCTATCTAGCATACATGGGGAACAATTTTAACTTGAATCATAGATAGAATAACTTACCTTGTTGTTGCTTGTGTTCCTTGAAACCTTGTGAGCCTAGCACCCCAAGTGTGATGCCTCAAATGCTTCACACAACACCAAATGCTCTTGGAAAGACTCTTGAGATAACACACACTTCTCAAAATCGGCCAAGCCCTCTAGTTTCTTAGTGTTCAACTTGTGTTGCCAATTTTGTGGAGAATGGGACTCTTATATAGTGTTGGCACATCTAGGGTTACACCATGTAAACCCTAATGTGTCATGACTCTTCATTTCCATGACCCATGGGTTTGTAACTCCCATGGAGCATCCATGGAGCATCCTATGGGTAGAACCCAACTTGATAATCCATGGAGCCTCTTAGCCCACTATACAAGATATGGATGATTTACATAATCAACCCATATATTTAATTAGTTATCCTTTGATCACTTAATTAATTCCAAATTAATTCTTGATCAAACTAATCAAATAATATTATTAATATATTAGAACTTATAATATATTAATAATCTCCAAGTGTTATTTCTCTCATTTAGTCTATCCAATTGCATGGTGCCATGCAACCCAAATGGACCATGCCGGGTCGGGTCAAGTACAAGCCCGAAATAGTTATGGACTTAGACACCTTATCCAACAGTCTCCCACTTGGATAAGTCTAATAACTATATCTCTAGTACTTCAGGAACCGACCGGCAATCGTAGCTCTTTCAAGGTCTCTCGGAACTGAGAAGATGATGATACGCCATTTAAGATAAGTGATCTTATAATCCTCTGTTCTAGATATCAGCCAGACAAATACATGGAACATGTCTTGCTTATTGTCCAGCATTTGTTTCCCGATTTCCGATTTGTTTGACATAGAACTTAATTGAACACATCAACTTAGTTCTGACCGGGCCCGGTACATGGGTCAAAACAAAATCATCGAGGGGCCCAGATATCAGCTTCTAATCCAAGAAGGAACAGATAAACTTCGACTCATATGTTTATTCTACCACTTATTGAATTACACACAACAGTACGTTTTATAACATCGAGTTACCAATGCGGTTTCGTACAGTCAATGCATAACCAACTTGTAAGTAACAAATCATATCTCTAGGTTTGAAGACTTATATGATATCACCGTCTCACGATCACTCGAGATAAAATTCCATGAAGTGATTCCAGTGAGCGTGGGTTGTGTCCAATGATCAGAACTTATGAGCACTCATGATTGTTGTAGCCTTGTCCAAGACCTCTACAACCAAACATGACAGTCTTGATTCATATCTACTTCCAACATATGACCGACTGTGGAGATTTGAATAATATGTTATACCAAACAAAATTATTCTGGAAGTCAAAACATGCAAAAGAAATATAGTAAACGATTGACAAGAGATAGCAACACTTTACTCATAAATAAAACACCTTTTATTCATCATCAAATGTCAATTACACTTTACAAATTTCCGGGTTATCTAACTACTAAAACTTATATCATCTTTCAGCCCTATGCTCCGAGCATGCTGAAGATGCTTAACCCTACTCAGTCCCTTCGTGAGGGGATCTGCTGGGTTCTCATCCGATGATACCCTCTTTGCCACGAGGAGTCCTTCTTCAATCCGATGTCTGATGAAATGGTATTTTCTGTCGATGTGTCTGGATCTCCCGTGATCCCTTGGTTCCTTGGCTAAGGCAACAGCACTTTCACTATCACAGAAAATTTCCATTGGCTCTTTAATAGCTGGTACAACTCCAAGGTCTCCAATGAAGTTCTTCAGCCATATCGCCTCCTTTGCTGCTTCACTAGCTGCAATACACTCTGATTCACAAGTAGAATCTGCCACTGTCTCTTGCTTGGAACTCTTCCAAGAAATTGCTCCACCGTTTAGGGTAAAGACCCAGCCCGACTGAGAGCGGAAATTATCCCTATCAGTCTGGAAGCTAGCATCACTATACCCTACAACTCTCAAGTCATCACTCCTACCGAGGGTAAGGACCCAGTCCTTAGTCCTTCGTAGATACTTGAGGATATTCTTTACCGCAGTCCAGTGTGCCTTGCCAGGGTTCGCCTGATACCTGCTAACCATGCTCAAGGCAAAAGCTACATCGGGTCAAGTACACGTCATAGCATACATGATTGATCCTACAGCCGAAGCGTAAGGTGTTCGACTCATTTCTGCTATCTCAGCCTCAGTGTTAGGGCTTTGTGTCTTACTCAATCTGGTGTTACTCTGGATGGGTAATTCTCCTTTCTTGGAATCATGCATGCTGAATCTTTTCAGCACCTTATCCAAGTAGGTACTCTGACTAAGTCCAATTAGTCTTTTTCTCCGATCTCTCAAGATTCTTATCCCTAGAATATAGGCAGCTTCACCAAGGTCCTTCATAGCGAAACACTTCCCAAGCCAGGACTTTACTTCCTGCAGGGTTGGAATGTCGTTTCCTATGAGTAGTATGTCATCCACATACAATACCAAAAAGCTAACTATACTCCCACTAGCCTTGACATACACACAAGATTCATCTTCACTCCTAGAAAAGCCAAATTCCTTGACCTTTTCATCAAAGCAAAGATTCCATCTGCGAGGTGCTTGCTTCAATCCATAAATGGATTTCTCAAGCTTACACACTCTATTAGGGTACTCGTTGCTGACAAAACCCTCTGGTTGACTCATGTAAACATCTTCAGCCAACTTTCCATTAAGGAAAGCGGTTTTGACATCCATCTGCCATATTTCATAGTCATGAAATGCAGCTATGGCTAACAGAACCCGAATAGACTTAATATTGGCTACCGGAGAAAAGGTCTCATCATAATCCACTCCAGGAATTTGAGAGAAGCCCTTTGCAACCAGTCTAGCCTTATAAGTGTGTACTTTACCATCCATGTCGGTCTTCTTCTTGAAGACCCATTTGCACCCTACTGTCTTGCGACCTGGTACATTTTCAACCAAGTTCCAAACTTGATTGTCATACATGGATTGTATCTCGCTATCCATAGCCTCCTTCCATTTAGCAGACTCGGGGCCTGCCATGGCTTCCTCGTAGCTGTTAGGGTCATCTTGACTTACTAGTGTTTCATCACTAATAAGTGTCTCACCTTCTGCAGTAATATGGAATCCATATTAATGCTCAGGTGCACTCCTAACTCTCGTGGAACGTCTCAGAGGTACAGATTTGTCAATTGGCTCAACAGGAGTTTCCTCCTCAAGTTGAGGGCTAGAGTTTAAAGTTCCTTCACCGCTTGATTCTTGAATTTCTTCAAGATCAATTTGCCTCCCACTGTCTCCTTGGCTTATAAATTCTCTCTCTCGAAAGACTCCTCTTCTTGCTACAAAGACCACATTGTCACTAGGTCTGTAGAAGAGGTAACCAAAGGATCACTGTGGGTAACCGATGAAAATACACCTCTCGCTTCGAGGTTCGAGCTTATCATGAGTCTCGCGTCTCACGAAAGCCTCGCAACCCCAAATCTTGATGTGGTCTAGTTTAGGTACTTTACCAGTCCACATCTCGTGAGGAGTTTTGGCAAATTTCTTTGTAGGGACTAGATTAAGAATATGGGCGGCAGTCTCTAAGGCATACCCCCAGAATGAGTTTGGTAGCGTAGCTCGACTCATCATGGAACGAACCATATCTAGCAAGGTTCGATTACGCCTCTCAGCCACACCATTCAACTGTGGTGTCCTGGGAGGTGTCAATTGTGAGACTATCCCACATTCCCTTAGATAGTCGAGGAACTCTGAACTAAGATACTCACCACCACGATCGGATCGAAGCATCTTAATGTTCCTGCCCAATTGATTCTCGACTTCCTGTTTAAATTCCTTAAACCTCTCGAAAGTCTCTGACTTATGCTTGATCAAGTAGACATATCCATATCTACTATAATCGTCAGTAAAAGTCAAATAATAACGATTAGCATCCCTTGTGGCATGTTTGAATGGTCCACACACATCCGTGTGTATAAGGTCCAACAAACCTTCACCCCTCTCACACGAACCTGTGAAGGGTGACTTTGTCATTTTTCCAAGTAAGCATGATTCGCAACTATCATCTGACTTTAGGTCAAACGACTCCAAGACTCCATCCTTTTGGAGTTGGCCTATGCGTTTCTTGCTTATATGTCCAAGACGACAATGCCATAAAGATGCTTTATCCAAGTTATTATTAGTAGAATCAATACACAAAACATTATTTCCTAAGTTATCAACAACAGATACAGTTTCATACACACCGTCACAAGGTAATGCTTTAAAATAAAGAACATTATTAAAGAAAGCATCAATAGAACCAACTTCATTATTAAATGAAAAGGTAAACCCTTGTTTGTACAAAGCATGGAAGGAAATAATATTTCTTGCCATTCCTGGCGAATAACAACACTTATTCAAATCTAAACTAAACCCACTACTTAGCGATAAAGTATAAACTCCAATCTTGGTAACAGGTATAGCTTTCCTATTCCCCATGATCAAGTTTATCCTTCCTTGCTCCACATCCTCACTTCTTCTTAGTCCCTGCAAGTCACAACAAATGTGAATACCACACGCGGTATCAAGGACCCAAGAATTAGAATGGGGTGAGTTATTAGAAATGATAGTGTAAATACCTGCATGGTTGGGTTTAACTTTCCCATCCTTCACATCTTGCTGGTATTTTGGGCAGTTCCGCTTCCAATGAGCTTTTTCATGGCAATAGAAGCATTCAGCCTCTTTTGGGTCAGAAGAAGGAGTAATGAAACCTTTCTTGGTTCCACTTGAAGAATAGTCATCAAGGGTCCGAGCCTTGGTACCCTTCGAAGATCTCTTTCTCTTCCTCCATCGATTCTTCCCAATTGCCAAAACCGGAGTAGAGTTTTGAGTAGGAGTGATAGCAACCGACTTCCCCTTAAGACCTGATTCTGCGGTCTTGAGAAGTCCCTGAAGTTTGCTGAGGGTGACTTCTTCCTTGTTCATGTGATATGTCATGCGGAATTGATCATAGCACGATGGTAAGGAATGCAAAATAATATCTATTGCAAGATCCTCCGGGAAGTTCACATTAAGCTTCAGCAAACGATCCACATACCTTTGCATTTTCTGCATGTGGCTCGTGACGGATTCCCCGTCCTTCATCATGATTGTTATCATGGAGCAGATGATTTCATACCTCTCTTGTCTTGCACTTTGATGGTATCTTTCCATCAAATCTTGGTGCATGTCATAAGGGTAGAAATCCTCATAAGACTTTTGGAGTTCCGCTGTCATCGTGGCCGTCATGATGCAAGCCACTTTCGTAGCATCCCTTTCATGTGCCCGAAATTCAGTGATCTCCTGAGGAGTTGCAGTGGACTCATCAATCTCCTTAAGCTCCTTGTCAAGGACATATTTTTTGTCCTCGTAGCGGGTAATCATCCTGATGTTTCTGATCCACTCATTGAAGTTGGATCCATCAAAGGTGACTTTCCCACACAAGTTCATAAGGGTAAAGGAGCCATTAGGATTAGAGCCAGAAGCATTGTTGAAAGACATCTGAAGGAAAGAGGACAAGATTAGTTTAGATATAAGAGAGTCCTTAATAAAACACCCAAATGTAGTATTAAGTCTAGGATCCAATCACAATATAATATAACTTAGAAGAGGTATGCCGTAATCTAAGCTATATCATATTTGAAAGGTAGGTGAATGACGATTCACCAATTTCCACCACGAAAACCGCAATATTTTAGTATTAGCTTTTTGAATGGTTCTTAGAAATTCCTAGATTCTTTGAGATTCAATGAACTTTTCAAAGGCATGTTTCAATCTCGAGTGTGCCCTCCAAGTTTTGTGACTGGGATACCGAGGATCACAAAACGAGGTGTGAAGTAACCATGCAAATCACTTGGTACCCTTAAAGTTTATCACTCAATCGATGTGCCGGTTAACCACACACGCTCCATCGATACTATAATAAAACCTAAGTCACCCTTTACCTACCTTGTTAAGTCCAAGTTAGTGTGCCGGTTAACCACACACGCTCCACCAACGACTTAATCAAAGTGTAAAGTGTAATTTCATGGAATAGCACCTTATTCACATTTTTCCTAAAGTAACTAAGATTGGGAATTTAATAAAACATTTAGTTACTTTATAATATTCATCATACTTTGAATGAGAATTAATAAGTCCTTGTCTTACCCGTTCGGCTAACGACCCTCCACCGATCAAGCAAGCGGTGGGTGAGAATGGACACCCATTAAGTCACCATTTTATAGGCAACAACCTTATACCCACCTTATAGACCGGCTTCGTGAATGAGGCGTACTAGCGGTAAGACGACTTTGTTCTTATACATATATATAATTATTAAATCATAATAATATAAGTATAAGGGTTGAATTTTAACTTTTAAAATTCTAGGGGTTGGAACTAAAGTTTTAACTTAACTTTACTTGTTCCAAAACTTGAGGGCAAGTTTTGTAAACTTTCAAAACTTTTCATTTCTTGTAACTTATGAGTTTAATAGAGTAATAAAATGAGGACTTTTCACTTTTCCTAACTCTTGTGTTCTTTTAATGGTTTTTAATCCAAGAGACTTTTGGTTTTCCATAACTTGAGGACAAGTTATGGACTCCATTAAAACACATTATGATCATGAATTAATCTACCACATAGGTTACAAATAATTCCTATGATCATCTAAACATCATAAGAACAAGAATATGAATATGAACACTTTCAAGAATCAAAATCACATTTAATCTTTGTAATTTTGATAACTAGTTGTTGTAAATGAGTTAGAAAAAACATTACACCTTCTAAAACAAGTTTTCAAGTACCAAAACATTTTAGGATAATGAATCTAATCCATTTCCAGCAACTCAAGTCGAAATTCTGCACTCTGTCGACCCTACTCGCCGAGTGCATAAACCTACTCGCCGAGTAGGTTGAAGATACACATGAACTCGACGAGTCCTCCCCATGGACTCGCCGAGTCCATCAGTCAGACAGCAAGATTTTCGACTTTCTTCAACTTTTAAGCACAAATAACAAACAAACAAGCCTAGGCTCTGATACCACTGATGGGTTTTGAGCATTCTAACACTTCCTAAGTGTACATGCAACCCTAATAACCTTGGATCTATGTTTGTCTAATTATCATGCAAAGTTGAATTCCAAGGTTATATTCCTATCTAGCATACATGGGGAACAATTTTAACTTGAATCATAGATAGAATAACTTACCTTGTTGTTGCTTGTGTTCCTTGAAACCTTGTGAGCCTAGCACCCCAAGTGTGATGCCTCAAATGCTTCACACAACACCAAATGCTCTTGGAAAGACTCTTGAGATAACACACACTTCTCAAAATCGGCCAAGCCCTCTAGTTTCTTAGTGTTCAACTTGTGTTGCCAATTTTGTGGAGAATGGGACTCTTATATAGTGTTGGCACATCTAGGGTTACACCATGTAAACCCTAATGTGTCATGACTCTTCATTTCCATGACCCATGGGTTTGTAACTCCCATGGAGCATCCATGGAGCATCCTATGGGTAGAACCCAACTTGATAATCCATGGAGCCTCTTAGCCCACTATACAAGATATGGATGATTTACATAATCAACCCATATATTTAATTAGTTATCCTTTGATCACTTAATTAATTCCAAATTAATTCTTGATCAAACTAATCAAATAATATTATTAATATATTAGAACTTATAATATATTAATAATCTCCAAGTGTTATTTCTCTCATTTAGTCTATCCAATTGCATGGTGCCATGCAACCCAAATGGACCATGCCGGGTCGGGTCAAGTACAAGCCCGAAATAGTTATGGACTTAGACACCTTATCCAACATCTCATTCATCTAATTCTTCTAATTCTTCCAATTCATCTCCATCTTGCTCTAAAGCTCATTCTGTTCGTTCTCAAAAATCTCATTCGTCAGCTGAACAAAAAGGCAAACAGAAGGTTATTGCATCCAAACCAGAGTCTAAACTGAACGCACCTAATCCTAATAAAATAAAAGTTTTTACCATCAAAAAGAAAGATGAAACAACACTTATAAAACGAACATATCTTGTTGACATCTCTCTTACTATTCCTGTTCCTATGAAAAGCTCACGTGGACCCAAGAAACTTTGGGTTCCTAAATCTGCTTAACTTTTGCAGGTTATAAGTGACGAGCAGTTCGACGAAGAATGGTACATCGATAGTGGCTGCTCACGTCACATGACAGGGAGGAAAGAAGAGCTCCGGGAATACAGGTCTCTTTCAAATGGTTGCAACGTCAATTTTGGAAACAATTCTTTCGGCACCATAAAGGGATACGGAATGATAACTAATGGTGATTTTACTATAAGGAAGGTGGCATATGTGGAAGGACTACAACACAACCTCATCAGTGTATCTCAGCTTGTTGGAGGTACAGGTCTCAAAGTCTCATTCGACGATGAAGGTTCTGAAATCATTGAGAAGAAGACAAAGAAAGTAATCCTCAAGTCGGATCGTAAGGGTGAAATGTTTCCTCTAAATCTTAAACCCATCAAAGGAAACCCAGCTATATGCCTGTTATCAAAAGCTCAATCTGACGAAAGCTGGTTGTGGCACCGAAGACTCTCTCATCTCAACTTTAAAGATATTAACAAACTTGTCACTGGATGTCATGTTCGAGGCCTTCCACTGCTCAAGTTCGACAGAGATCATTTGTGTGCTGCATGCGAAATGGGGAAGCAGAGTCGTCAAAGTCATCCATCCATAATTAACACAAAAGTTGTTGAACCACTCGAATTAATTCATATTGATTTGTGTGGTCCATCATCTATTGAAAGCATCGGTGGTAGCAAGTATATTCTTGTTATTGTTGATGACTTTTCACGGTTTACATGGGTGTTCTTTCTAAAGCTCAAATCTGAAGCGACTCATAAGCTGAAAGTGTTCATCAAGCAGATTGAAGTACAGCTCAAGAAGGTCATTCGCAACATCAGGAGCGACAATGGTCTGGAATTCAAGAACAAGGAATTTGAAGAATTTCTAGCAGAAAAGGGAATAAGTCACAACTTCTCAGCTCCCTACACACCTCAATAGAACGGAATTGTCGAAAGACGAAACCGATCTTTGTGTGAAGTTGCCCGAACTATGCTAAGTTTCGCTTCCTTACCTCTTTATTTTTGGGCTGATGCTATTTCTGCTGCTTGTTTTACACAGAACAGGTCCTATCTCAACAAGCGATTCATGCTCACACCTTATGAGATTCTCAACAACAGGAAGCCCAATGTGAAATTTTTCCACGTGTTCGGCTCATGGTGTTTCATCTTTAACTCTAAAGAACACCGCAACAAGTTCGATGTCAAAGCCGACGAGGGAATCTTTCTGGGCTACTCTCTCACATCCAAAGCATACAGAGACCTAAACAAGCGTTCGAGAAAAATCAAAGAAACCTATTACGTGACTTTTGACGATAGCTATGTCAAAAAGCTACAGGCCAAAGAAGATACCGCTGGGGAAATCTTTCCTCAAACTGGCCAGGTCACAGTCTCGATCGCTAATCTATTCGAGAAGTTTATGGAGCTATTTGACGAACCAGAGAAAGCTACTCTCTCAGAAGCAGGAGCAGTAGACAACAAGGTAGACCATATGAAGCAAATTGTCGAAGAAGCTGCCAGGAGAATGAACGAAGGAGAATCGAATTCTAATGAACCTCCATCCAACGATGCTTCAGTCGAGGGGGAGCCAAGCTCACATGTTGAGGGGGAGCCAAGCTCTACAACTGCAACCGAAAGCACTTCTCCAACCGAAAGTGCTTCACCAACCGAAGGTGCATCAACGCCTGAATACCAAGCACCACAAGAAACCTCTGGACCTCAAGTTTCTCCAAATATTCCAGAAAGCTCATCTATCGAGGGGGAGCAAGCTGATATGACGCTCGACTACGAAACCCAATCTGAGCCAGAAGAAATGATCAATGCTGAACTAGACCCCACCTTTGATCCAAACTACCCTCCTCTTGTCAAATGGACCAGAGATCATCCTATCTCTCAAGTGGTTGGTGATGTCTCTGAAAAGGTCCTGACCCGATCACAACTCAAGGCAAAACAGACATCCTTATTTTCCAAAGTTGAGTTTTATATGTTTAACTCATTCGTATCAAAAGTTGAACCGAAGGCAGTTAACACTGCTCTCGATCACTCCGATTGGGTTCAAGCAATGCAAGACGAACTGAACGAATTTGAAAGGAACAAAGTCTGGCGCCTCATTCCAACTCCTCCAGATGCCTCGGTTGTTGGTCTCAAATGGGTCTTTAGGAATAAAATAGACAAGGAAGGGAATGTTATAAGGAACAAAGCTCGTCTGGTGGTAAAGGGATATTGTCAGGAGGAAGGAATTGATTATGAAGAGACTTTCGCTCCTGTAGCTAGGCTGGAATCTGTAAGAATATTTCTTGCTTACGCTGCCCACAAAAACTTTGAAGTTTTCCAAATGGACGTCAAGTGTGCATTTCTTAATGGAGAACTCGAAGAAACCGTGTATGTGGAGCAACCTCCTGGGTTCGTGAACGACAAATATCCAAATCATTGCTACATTTTGGATAAAGTTGTGTATGGCCTCAAACAAGCTCCGAGAGCCTGGTATGAAACGCTAACTAAATTTTTAAAGATGTCTAAATTCAAACAAGGTTCGGTTGACCCAACCTTCTTTCGCAAAAAGGAAGGTAACCACCTTATGATAGTTCAAATTTATGTCGATGACATCATCTTTGGCTCAACAAATCCCAGCCTAACAGCTAAATTCAGAAAGCTGATGGAGACTAAATTTGAAATGAGCTCAATGGGTCCTATTAACTTTTTCCTTGGATTAAATATTAGACAGGGACCCGAAGGCATCTTTATCAATCAGGAAGCTTATACAAAGACTCTCCTAGCAAACTTTGGTATGATGGGAGACTCCAAAGTCAAAGTCCCAATGGCATTCGGCACCAAGCTAACTCCATCCCTAGACAAACCGGCTGTTGATATCACGCTCTATCGTCAAATGATCGGCTCACTAATGTATCTTACTGCTAGCAGGCCTGACATCATGTTCTCTGTATGTTACTGTGCTAGATTTCAGGCAAACCCACGTGAACCTCACATGCTTGCAGTGAAGAACATTCTACGCTATCTCAAGCGAACTGCCTCCTTAGGTCTATGGTATCCTTCCAACTCAGGCTTTTTCGTTCAAGCCTATTCAGATGCAGACCTTGGAGGATGTGGACTCGACAGAAAAAGCACCACTGGCGGCTGTCAATTCCTTGACGGGAAGTTGGTTAGCTGGCAATCCAAGAAACAAACGTGTGTGTCTTTGTCTACTGCCGAAGCGGAATACATAGCCGCTGCATCCTGCACCTCTCAAGTGATTTGGATCCAGAGTCAACTTCGAGACTATGGACTCAATATGAAGAAGATCCCACTATATTGTGACTCTGAAAGTGCAATTAGAATCTGTCATAACCCAGTACAACACTCTAAAACCAAACACATAGCACTGAGGTATCACTTCATCAAAGATCATGTGGAAGATGGAAACATCGAAGTTCACTTCGTAAGAACCACTGATCAACTGGCTGACGTCTTTACCAAAGCTCTTCCTGAAGCGTCATTCAACAGAATATTGCAAGGGCTAGGCATGATGGAATCAGAGTCAGTACCTCAAACTACCTCTCAACCTCAAACGTAAGAAGCGAAATTGACCGAACGTTCAGGTTCGGTTAAATCATCTGACTCGCTCATCACCACAAAGGTAGTTTTCTTGGTTGTATATTTCTTGTACAAAGTTGTTTATCTTATTGTTAAAAGTATTTTCTGATTGCATGTCTAAATTCCTTGGTTTTCTAAGATTTTCCAAAACCGAAACCTACCGAAGGTTCGGGTTCGGTTTCTCAAAATTTTCCAAAAACGAAACCTACCGAAGGTTCGGGTTCGGTTTCTCAAAATTTTCCAAAAACGAAACCTACCGAAGGTTCGGGTTCGGTTTCTCAAAATTTTCCAAAACCGAAACCTACCGAAGGTTCGGGTTCGGTTTCTCAAAATTTTCCAAAACTGAAACCAACCGAACGCTCGGGTTCGGTTTTTCAAAATTTTCTTGAACCGAAACCAAGCGAACGCTCGTGTTCGGTTTTTCAAAATTTTCTTGAACCGAAACCAACCGAACGCTCGGGTTCGGTTTTTCCAAATTTTCTTGAACCGAAACCAACCGAACGCTCGGGTTCGGTTTTTCAACTTTTTCCCAACCGAAAACAACCGAACGTTCGGGTTCAGTTACCAAATTTTTCAAAAGTTTTTTTTACTCTTTCTAAGTCTATTTTTTTCTTGCTTATTTTTTTTTATTTTATTATTTTATCTTATTTTTTTTATTTTTTCTCTATTTCAAAGACTCCAAAAATATTTTTCTCTTTTACTTTTGTTTATGTTTGTTCGTTTATGGGGATATAATTGTTGGATTACTTAAGTGTCCCTAGAAGCATGCTGCTGTATGTGTCCCAAGCCTCATAAGATTTTGAATAATAGCCTTCATGACCTGGTATAAACAAACCTTGTCTTCCCAATAAGGCTACTACATTTATTCTAATCGTGAGCTACCTTACTCTCTTCTCACATGAGTTAAGAGTTTTTCTGCTTGGTCCTTATTTTCGCAGCAGAGGTACTTTAATTTCTTCACCATCTCCATTACATTTCTCCATTACATTCGTTTCATCAACGTAACACTTGAGACTCTCAGAAATTACCACTGAGGTTTATGGTTACACAACATCTGTGTTTATGATCTTAGTTTCATGCCATTACGAGCTGAGTGAAACCCAAAATTCAACACCTAAAGAATTGACGGTGAACAATTAATTTGCTCAAGTTTTCACCAACGAATTGACGGATGTATCCTACTAAAATCTCAAATTTTTTTTGATTCCTATGAAATTGTTAAAAACCATAACAATTCTTCCATTGGGATCCAGTTTTTAATTTTTTTTTTTTGAGATTTTATATTTTCCAAGCTATTTAAAATTAATTCCTACCTACTTGTTCAACAGACTACACCGGTCTCACAAGTACTTTGTTCACTTTCTTTCTTATTTCAAGATTAGAATTGCTGAATCAAAGCGAAAGCCACCCTTACTTAGCCTAATTAAAAGAAGCCTTTCAACATTTATTAATAAATGTTTGATCGTCATTCAACGGGAATCCAAATAAACACTTTAAGGTCTCTCTTGATCTTGAAGGAAGAGATTCGTGCCCGGGATCACTTGTTTCGTGTCATTATTGACATCACATTTATTCCTAAAAAGAGTTGCTTTATTCCTTTTTTTTACACTCTTAGCACGAAAATCCTTGATTTTCCAAAATTCCGTTACTAACTATTACAGGCTGTATTATTGCTTTGGTGGTTAATTATCAAGCTGTGGTCAAAATTCATCCACGTGGGTATTTAATTCAAAAGATGCCATTTAAAAGATAAGACGAAAGGTTGCTGACTCAGGCGGGAGTTAAAAGGATTGAATATCAACCGGTGGTAAAAAGGGGCGCGTGTGAATTTGAAACGCCCACTCTTTTACTGACATCATGGACGCGTGTACGAATCTCAAGCGATTCCTCTCTGGCAATTAAAGGCGCGTGAGGATTTGAAACGGTTTGTTCTGAAACGGCGCTTGTTGGGTGGCGTGATCCTAGGAATCTGACACTCTCTCTCCTACGTGATCATTGCATAGAAGATTTGAAACGATTTTTCTCTCTCCTTTCACCCACTATAAAAGGCAGTCTATACTCTCATTTACCTTTTTACTGCTTCCGGATTTTCTAGAGAGCAAAAACTCCCAAAAGCTTTACTGTTCATCTTCTTCTTTCAACCTTCAACAATGGCGGAATCATCCTTAGTCCATGCTACCTCACATATACTACCCATTCGCCCTCACCAATGCTTGGTGATCGACCTCAACCCTCTGGCGTACGACTCTTATATGTCGCCGATCATCGAGTGCCTGAAGTACTCCCAAATCGCTCCAGCTCTCTCCAGGATTGAGTCTGTGCCCATGGCGATTCTCTCACAGGTGTATGCGACTGCCTATTACGACAAAGCAGTCGAGCGGGTGTTCTTCGAGGTTGCTGATCACAAGACCTCCATTTCTCGACAGCGATTCTGCACTTTGCTAGGATTGGCTGCTGATCCTACAAGAATTAATCCGGAGACGATTCCGGTTGGGCATCTGTACAACATGTTCTATAATATGGGGTACACGGAGGTCCTCACCTCCATTGCAAAGTTCAAGAAATCCTGCTTGCCGCCACAGTGGAACGGCATGTTTACAGTCCTCTTCAAGGGCTTATCTGAACGGAGCTTAGGATCCGACGGTTCTAGTCGACTGTTCTTGTCGATTATGTATGCTATTTACAACGGAATCAACCTAGACTTTGGGTTGGTCCTCTGGCAACAGCTCATCCAGAGCCTTTCTTCTTCATCACGACATTCTGAGGTGTCGTTTGCCCGGTTCTGGATTCTTATCACCAAATGGGCGATGGATAAGCATGATGTCCCAACTGCTGCTGGTGCATCGATGTCTTCGATCGGTACGTTTCATACCACGAAGATCATCGTCTCTGATGCATCAAAATTTTCGTTCATTGGCTCTATTCTGGAGACAATGTATGGCGATGTTCCCTCTGACAGCAGGCTCATCCGGACGATAAAGGAGTTCAGGGCAACTGGACCTAGGGAACTTACACCGGAAATGCTTAAGTCCATCCAGGATGCTGACAAACCGGTTAACAGGGGCAAAAAGGCGGAAAAAAGGAAGCAAGTGACCAAGGCTCCTAAAGGTCCTTCTCCCAGGAAGAGGAAACAAACGAAACCTGCCAAGTCACCGCAACCGAAGAGAAGGAAGACTCAACCGAAACGCAAACTTCTTATCCCTTCCTCTTCAAGTGACTCAGAAGACGAGCGTTCGGGTTCGGACGGATCTCCAAGAGGCGAAACCCCTCAAAGAGGCAACACCCCACCCCGATCACCTACCCCAGATATGGAAATCCATAATTCACCAGTTCCTTCACCTCCTCAAACCATCCCTACTTCCATTCCCACCATAACCCCCACTACCACCATTCCTCCAACCTCTTTCCCTATACCACCACCCATTTTCACAGATACAACAACAACCACTGCAAAGGTTACAACCAACGTATCTGATACGGGGGTTCATACCACTGCAACCGAAACACCACCCGTAACCGAACCACCTCAAACCGAAACCCAACATACAACCGAACCTACCCATACTCAACCACCACCCGAAACTACCCCCACAACCACTCAACCTGAACCTACCCAAACCACCACACCCCCAGCTTCACCACCCCCACCATCTCTAGATCATGCCTCTGATGGAGATAACCCGTTCCTTGGCGGTGAAAACATGACCTTCGATTCGGTCTACTTTAGTCCGTTTCAGGTTCAAAGTGACGAAGAGGATGATGCTCCAGTGACAAAGAAACATCTAAACGAGCTTAACGAGAAGGTTGATTTGCTTCTTGCGTCATCCACAAACACTCAATCCTCTCTCTCTGAAGCCGCTCTTCAGAAAATTGTTGATGCCTTCTCCAGGGCTCAGCATGATTTTGTAGCTTCAGCCACTGCCGCCATAGACGCCTCCACAAAAGCATGTGAGGCTGCGACCGCAAAAGTCGATAAACTATTCTCAGACGCCTCTTCCCTGTTGAAGTCCTTACAGGAGAGCGCTGATGCCACCAAGACAACTTTGGAACCAATCGTTCAGCAATTGGCCAAGTTCGTCTCGACGGAGTTACAGTCATTCGCTACTCTTCGCCAATCCATCAGCGATGACAACTCGGCCCTTCGTGCCTCCATTGATGAGCGCCTCGCTAAGCTACAGGAGGATCTCGCAGCTGAAAACTCATTAATGGACGTTTTGGCAAGCAAAACCACCGCCCTCAAGGTCAAGAGCACTCAGCTTTCAAACTCACAGCAACAGCTTGAAGCTCTTCGATCCGAACGGGAGGTTATAAAAACTTGTGTTTCGGATGTACACGCCACCCTATCTAACATCCTAGAAGCACACGATCCGATTCTCAATCATTCGGTGAGGCGAACCCTTGCTGAAAAACTTGCTCCTGCCATGGACCTTCTCAGCAAAATCGAAGGCTTACCTAGTTTCGTGTCCGATCCGAAACAAGGGGGAGAAGTGAAGTCCAGATCGAAACCACCTCCTTCCTCCAAAGCTACTCACACAACCGAACCACCTCCGACTGGTCAAGCTTCGGGTTCGGGTGTGAAGGATAAAGGGAAAAACATAGCTGAGGAAGAAGATGATGATGAAGATGATGAAACCATTGCGGACATGTTGAAACGCAAAAACAGTCGCAATGTTGATGATGATATCAATCGTGTGGCGCGAGAGGCTGAAGAAGCCGAACGCAAGCAGAAAGAAGCCCACGATCTCCTCGAGAGCAGGAAGACTCTCTTCCCTGCCTGGACTCGGGAGCGAATGATAAAGGAGGCCATAGATACTCCTAGCATCCTATGGCTTGAGCCGGTGATCTCATTCGACTGCTATAATTCTGTCGATTCGGAGTTCGACATGCCGTTGACTCGAAAGGCGTTTATCTTCCACGCCTTCTCCAATATTTTTGAAGTCCCTCATTCGAACCCTGAGGTTGATAGGGAGTTGATCGAATTCTATCTGAAGGCTGCTCGTCCTCAATATCAAACATGGAGCGCCCAAAAGATAGTGAACGTTCGGGTCTTAAAGCCTTACACCGAAGGAAGATTCATCAACGTTCGGTTCAAGGTGATTCGAGGGTCTGCAAGAACCGAACACCTTATATCTTTGGCAGACTTAACGAACTTAAATCCTCATGATTGGATTGTCTTGCACAATATCCTTTTGACTGATGAAGCCGAATATAATCCTATTATAGACCATCTCAAAAGGATGTTAGTCTGTTACATCATGGAGGTTGCCCTAATGGATCAGGAGGTTGCCACAGTCTTCAAGAAGAAACCGAAGATAGCTCCTGTGGGATCGGCCAGTGATCTCAATCAAATGCAAATGGGCAAGATCGATCCGAGACGCAATTCGGTTATGTTCACTAGAGCAGAAGGACAAAAATGTCTCTTTGCTTTAGCTGACAAACATCTTTACACCACTGCTTGTCTAGAGCATGTGTTATCGATCATCCGAAGGTGTAAAGAGAATGCAGCGGATGATGTCAAGTACTTCAACGACATGATCCAGTGGTACATCAGGTTTAGGCAGACTATACTCGCTCTCATCACGTGTCTGTTTAATACCGTGAAGAAGAAGGTACCTGCCTCCGCTGCTGGCCCAAGTAACAAGTGAAGATCTCGCTCCAATTGACGCAAAGGGGGAGATTGTTGGGTTGAAGATTCGTTTGAAGATTGTGTCATTGGGCTTGGCTGTTAGTCCTTTTATTTTGTACTCCGGTTTTGGGCATGTCCATACCGTGAGCTTGCTAGGTTAATTATATAAGTATATGCTTGCATGCATATTAGGTTAACGATCTAGAGAATAACGATTACGATAGCATTACAGATTTCTTTGATCGTTCTTGTAAACCTCCAACCCTCTACAGTTGATGTTCTTGATCGAGCTCTTATGAGGGTTATTTTATAATCATTCGACACGTTTGATTCATTCTTGACTTGTTCTTTACTTTTGTGTTCTTGCTGTTTAATCATTAATTACCTGTTTGAGATCTAATCGATCTTTAAGATTAAGTTTTAATCTCATCAAAACGAACATATCTTGTTGACGTCTCTCTTACTATTCTTGTACCTGTGAAAGGCTCACGTGGACCCAAGAAACTTTGGGTTCCTAAATCTGCTTAATTTTTGCAGGTTATAAGTGACGAGCAGTTTGACGAAGAATGCTATATCGATAGTGGCTGCTCGCGTCACATGACAGGGAGGAAAGAAGAACTCATGGAATACAGGTCTCTTGCAAATGGTGGCAACGTCAAGTTTGGAAATAACTCCTTCGGCACCATAAAGGGATACGGAATGATTACCAATGGTGATTTCACTATAAGGAAGGTGGCATACGTGGAAGGACTACAACACAACCTCATCAGTGTATCTCAGCTTGTTGGAGGTACAGGTCTCAAAGTCTCATTCGACGATGAAGGTTCTGAAATTATTGAGAAGAAGACGAAGAAAGTAATTCTCAAATCAGAGCGTAAAGGTGAAATGTTTCCTCTAAACCTCAAACCCATCAAAGGAAATCCAGCTATATGCCTGTTATCAAAAGCACAATCTGACGAAAGCTAGTTGTGGCACTGAAGACTCTCTCATCTCAACTTTAAAGACATCAACAAACTTGTCACTGGAGGTCATGTTCGAGGTCTTCCATTGCTCAAGTTCGATAGAGATCATTTGTGTGCTGCATGCGAAATGGGGAAGCAGAGTCGTCAAAGTCATCCATCTATAATTAACACGAAAGTTGTTGAACCACTCGAATTACTTCATATTGATTTATGTGGTCCATCATCTATCGAAAGCATCGGTGGTAGCAAGTATATTCTTGTTATTGTTGATGACTTTTTGCGGTTTACGTGGGTGTTCTTTCTAAAGCTCAAATCTGAAGCGACTCATAAGCTGAAATTGTTCATCAAGCAGATTGAAGTACAGCTCAAGAAGGTCGTTCGCAACATCAGGAGCGACAATGGTCTGGAATTCAAAAACAGAGAATTTGAAGAATTTCTGGCAGAAAAGGGAATAAGTCACAATTTCTCAGCTCCCTACACACCTCAACAGAACGGAATTGTCGAAAGACGAAACCGATCTCTGTGTGAAGCTGCCCGAACAATGCTAAGTTTCGCTTCCTTACCTCTTTATTTTTGGGCTGATGCTATTTATGCTGCTTGTTTTACACAGAACAGGTCATATCTCAAAAAACGATTCACGCTCACACCTTATGAGATTCTCAACAACAGAAAGCCCAATGTGAAATTTTTCCACGTGTTCGGTTCAAGGTGTTTTATTTTTAACTCTAAGGAACACCGCAACAAGTTCGATGTCAAAGCCGACGAGGGAATCTTTCTGGGCTACTCTCTCACTTCCAAAGCATACAGAGTTCTGAACAAGCGTTCGAGAAAAATCGAAGAGACTTATTACGTGACTTTCGACGATAGCTATGTCAAAAAGCTACAGGCCAAAGAAGACACAGCTGGGGAAATCTTTCCTCAAATCGGCCAAGTCACAGTCTCGATCGCTAATCCATTCGAAAAGTTTATGGAGCTATTTGACGAACCAGAGAAAGCTACTCTCTCAGAAGCAGGCGCAGCAGACAACAAGGTAGACCATATGAAGCAAATTGTCGAAGAAGCTGCCAGGAGAATGAACGAAGGAGGATCGAATTCTGACGAACCTCCATCAAACGATGCTTCAGTCGAGGGGGAGGATCAACCGTTATCAACTCAGCCGACCTCACATATTGAGGGGGAGCCAAGCTCTCCAACTGCTACCGAAAGTACTTCTCCAACCGAAAGTGCTTCACCATCTGAAGGTGCATCAACGCCTGAATATCCAGCACCACAAGAAACCTCTGAACCTCAATTCTCTCAAAGTATTCCTGAAAGCTCATCCATCGAGGGGGAGCAAGCTGATATGTCATTCGACTACGAAAGCCAATCCGAGCCTGAAGAAATGATCAATGCTGAACTGGACCCAACCTTTGATCCAAACTACCCTCCACTTACCATATGGACCAGAGATCATCCTATCTCTCAAGTTGTTGGTGATGTCTCTGAAAAGGTTCTGACCCGATCACAACTCAAGGCAAAACAGACATCCTTATTTTCCAAAGTTGAATTTTGCATGTATAACTCATTCGTATCAAAAGTTGAACCAAAGACAGTTAACACTGCTCTCGATCACTCTGATTGGGTTCAAGCGATGCAGGACAAACTGAACGAATTTGAAAGGAACAAAGTCTGGCGCCTCATTCCAACACCTCCTGATGCCTCGGTTGTTGGTCTCAAATGGCTCTTTAGGAACAAAATGGACAAGGAAGGTAACATTATAAGGAACAAAGCTCGTCTGGTCGTAAAAGGATATTGTCAGGAGGAAGGGATTGATTATGAAGAGACTTTCGCTCCTGTAGCTAGACTTGAATCTGTCAGAATATTCCTTGCCTATGCTGCTCACAAAAACTTTGAAGTTTTCCAAATGGACGTCAAGTGTGCATTTCTTAATGGAGAACTCGAAGAAACAGTGTATGTGGATCAACCTCCTGGGTTCGTGAACGAAAAATATCCAAATCATCGCTACATTCTGGATAAAGCGGTATACGGATTGAAACAAGCTCCGAGAGCCTGGTATGAAACGCTTACTAAATTCTTAAAGATGTCTAAATTCAAACAAGGTTCGGTTGACCCAACCTTCTTTCGCAAAAAGGAAGGTAACCACCTTATGATCGTTCAAATTTACGTCGATGATATCATCTTTGGCTCAACGAATCCTAGCCTAACAGCTGAATTCAGAAAGCTGATGGAGACTACATTCGAAATGAGCTCAATGGGTCCTATTAACTTTTTCCTTGGTTTAAATATTAGACAGGGACCCGAAGGCATCTTTATCAATCAGGAAGCTTACACGAAGACTCTCCTAGCAAAGTTTGGTATGATGGGAGACTCCAAAGTCAAAGTCCCTATGGCATTCGGCACCAAGCTCACTCCATCACTAGACAAACCGGCTGTTGATATCACGCTCTATCGTCAAATGATAGGCTCACTGATGTATCTTACTGCTAGCAGGCCTGACATCATGTTTTCTGTGTGTTACTGTGCTAGATTTCAGGCAAACCCACGCGAACCTCACATGCTTGCAGTGAAGAACATCCTACGATATCTCAAGCGAACCGCTTCCTTAGGTCTATGGTATCCTTCCAACTCAGGCTTCTTCGTTCAAGCCTACTCAGATGCAGACCTTGGAGGATGTGGACTCGACAGAAAAAGCACCACTGGCGGCTGTCAATTCCTTGACGGGAAGTTGGTCAGCTGGCAATCAAAGAAACAAACGTGCGTGTCGTTATCTACTGCCGAAGCTGAATACATAGCCGCTGCATCCTGCACCTCTCAAGTGATTTGGATTCAGAGTCAACTTCGAGACTATGGACTCAATATGAAGAAGATCCCACTATATTGTGACTCTGAAAGTGCAATTAGGATCTGTCATAACCCAGTGCAACACTCTAAAACCAAACACATAGCACTGAGGTATCACTTCATCAAAGATCATGTGGAAGATGGAAACGTAGAAGTACACTTTGTTCGAACCACTGATCAACTGGCTGACGTCTTTACCAAAGCTCTTCCTGAAGCATCATTCAACAGAATTTTACAAGGGCTAGGTATGATGGAATCAGAGTCAGTACCTCAATCTACCTCTCAACCTCAAACGTAAGAAGCGAAACTGACCGAACGTACAGGTTCAGTTAAATTATCCGACTCGCTCATCACTACAAAGGTAGATTTCTTGGTTGTAAATTTCTTGTACAAAGTTGTTTATCTTATTGTCAAAAGTATTTTCTTATTGCAAACCTAAATTCTTCGGTTTCTCAAAATTTTCCAAAACCGAAACCTACCGAAGGTTCGGGTTCGGTTTCTCAAAATTTTCCAAAACCGAAACCTACCGAAGGTTCGGGTTCGGTTTTTCAAAATTTTCTTAAACCGAAACCAACCGAACGCTCGGGTTCGGTTTTTCAAAATTTCCTTAAACCGAAACCAACCGAAAGCTCGGGTTCGGTTTTTCAAAATTTCCCAAAACCGAAACCAACCGAACGCTCGGGTTCGGTTTTTCAAACTTTTCTCAACCGAAACCAACCGAACGCTCGGGTTCGGTTACCAAATTTTTCCAAAGTTTTTTTTACTCTTTCTAAGTCATATTTTTTTTCTCTTGCTTAAATTTTTTTATTTTCCTTATTTTAATTTTTTTTTATATATCCAAAACTCCAAAAATAAATATATATATTTTTTCATTTTCTTTGTGTGTTTGTTCGTCTATGGGGATAAAAATTGCCGGATTAGTTAAGTGTCCCTAGAAGCATGCTGTTGTATGTGTCCCAAGCCTCATAAGATTTTGAATAATAGCCTTAATGACCTGGTATAAACAAACCTTGTCTTCCCAATTAGGCTACAACCTTTATTCTAATCGTGAGCTACCTCACTCTCTTCTCACATGAGATAAGAGTTTTCTGCTTGGTCCTTTTTGCAGCTGAGGTACTTTATTTTCTTACACCATCTCCATTACATTTCTCCATTACATTCGTTTCATCAACGTAACCCTTGAGACTCTCAGCAATTACCACTGAGGTTTATGGTTACACAACAACCGTGTTTATAATCTTAGTTTCGTGCCACTACGAGCTGAGTGAAACCCAAAATTCAACACCAAATCTGAATTTACGGTGAACAATTAATTTGCTCAAGTTTTCACCAAAGAATTGACGGATGTACCTTCATGAAATCTCAAATTTTATTTTGTGTGATTCCTATGAAATTGTTAAACACCATAACATTTCTTCCCTTGGGATCCAGTTTTTAATTTTTTTTTTCGAGATTTTATATTTTCCAAGCCAATTTAAAATTAATTCCTACCTACTTGTTCAACAGACTACACCGGTCTCACAAGTACTTTGATCACTTTCTTTCTTATTTCAAGATTAGAATTGTTGCATCAAAGCGAAAGCCACCCTTAAGTAGCCTAATTAAAAGAAGCCTTTCAACATTTATTAATAAGTGTTTGATCGTAATTCAACAGGAATCCACATTAACACTTTAAGGTCTCTCTTGACCTTGAAGGAAGAGATTCGTGCCCGGGATCATTTGTTTCTTGTCATTATTGACATCACATTTATTCCTACAAAGAGTTGCTTTATTTCTTTTCTTTTTACACTCTTAGCACGAAAATCCTTGATTTTCCAAAAATCTGGTACTAATAATTTCAGGCTGTTTTATTGCATTGGTGGTTAATTATTAAGACGTGATCAACAATAATCCACGTGGGAGATTTATTCAAAAGATGCTATTCAACAGATAAGATGAAAGGGTTGCTGACTCAGGCGGGAAATAACCGGATTGAATATCAAACGGCGGTAAAAAGGGATGCGTGTGAATTTGACACGCCCACTCTTTTACTGACATAATGGACGCGTGTGCGAATTTCAAGCGATTCCTATCCGGCACTTAAAGGCGCGTGAGGATTTGAAACGGTTTGTTCTGAAACGACGCTTGTTGGGCGGCGTGTTCCTAGGAATCTGACACTCTCTCTCCTACGTGATCATCGCATGCCTTAACTGTCACGCATCTGTCATTCCGGGAAACCTTTTCGTATTTCCATAGAAGATTTGAACATATTTTTCTCTCTCCTAACAATCACTATAAAAGGCAGTCTCCACTCCCATTTACCTCTTTACTGCATCCGGATTTCCAAGAGAGCAAAAATTTCCCTAAAGCTTTCCTGTTCATCTTCTTCTTCCTACCTTCAACAATGGCCAAATCATCATCCGTCCATGCCACCTCACACATCCTTCCCATTCGTCCTCAACAGTGTTTGGTGATTGACCTAACACCTCAGGCGTATGATTCTTACATGTTTCCGATCATCGAGTGCCTGAAGTACTCACAAATCGCTCCTGCACTTTCTAGGGTTGAGTCTGTGCCCATGGAGCTCCTATCGCAGGTGTATGCGACTGCACATTACGATAAAGCAGTCGACAGGGTGTTCTTCGAGGTGTCTGATCACAAGACCTCGATTTCAAGGCAACGATTTGGTACACTGCTACGGTTTTCTACTGACCCTTCAAGAATCAATCCGGAGACGATTCCGGTTGGCCATCTTTACAACATGTTTTACAATATGGGGTACATGAAGGTGCTCACCTCCGTCGCACATTTTAAAAAATCCTGCTTGCCGCCACAGTGGAACGACATGTTTACAGTCCTCTTCAAGGGCTTATCTGAACGGAGCTCAGGATCCAATGGTTCTAGTCGACTGTTCTTGTCGATTATGTATGGCATCTACAACGGAGTCAATCTTGACTATGGGTTTGTTCTCTGGCAACAACTCATCCAGAGCCTCTCTTCTTCTTCACGACATTCTGAGGTGTCGTATGCCCGGTTCTTGACTCTCATCACAAAGTGGGCAATGGATAAGTTCGACGTCCCCACTTCTGCTGGTGCATCGATGTCTTCGATTGGTACTTTTCATACCACGAAGATCATCGTCTCCGATGCATCCAAGTTTTCTTTCATTGGCTCTATTCTGGAGACAATGTACGGCGATGTTCCATCTGACAGCAGGATCATCAGGACTATTAAGGAGTTCAAACAGTCAGGACCGAGGGAACTCACACAGGAAATGCTCAAGTCCATCCATGATGCTGACAAACTTGTTAATAGGGGTAAAAAGGCGGATAAAGGGAAGCAAGTGACCAAAGCTGCTAAAGGTCCTTCTTCCAGGAAGAGGAAACCAACCAAAGCTGCAACATCCTCGCAGCCGAAGAGACGGAAGACTCTACCGAAGCGAAAGCTTATCATCCCTTCCTCTTCGAGTGACTCAGAAGGCGAGAGTTCGGATTCGGACGGCTCTCAACGAGGCGAAACCCCTCCAAGAGGTAACACCCCACCCCGATCTCCTACCCCAGACATGGAAATCCATAATTCACCCATTCCTTCACCCACTCAAACAATCCCTACTTCCATTCCCACCATAGTCCCCACTACCACCATTCCTCCAACCTCTTTCCCTATACCACCACCCATTTTCACTGCTACAACTACAACAAAAACCGCAAAGGTTCCAACCAACATATCTGATACGGGGGTTCATACCGATGCAACCGAACCACCACCTATAACCGAACCCATACCCACAACCGAAACCCAACAACCACCCGAACCTACCCCAATCCATACTCAACCACCACCCGAAACTACCCCCACCAACACTCAACCTGAACCTACTCATACCACCACACCCCTAGCTTCACCACCACCACCATCTCCCGGTCATGCCTCTGATGGAGATAACCCTTTTCTTGGAGGAGAGAATATGACCTTCGATTCGGTCTACTTTAGTCCGTTTCAAGTTCAAAGCGACGAAGAGGACGATGCTCCAGTAACAAAGAAGCATCTTAAGGAGCTAAACAAGAAGGTTGACTTGCTTCTTGCTTCATCCTCCAACACTCAGTCCTCTCTCTCTGAAGCCGCTCTTCAGAAGATTGTTGATGCCTTCTCCAGGGCTCAGCATGATTCTATCGCCTCTGCCACTGCAGCAATAGACGCCTCCACAAAAGCATGTGAGGCAGCGACCGCAAAAGTCGATAAACTATTCTCTGAAGCCTCTTCCCTGTTAAAGTCCTTATAGGAGAGTGTTGCTGCCACCAAGACAACATTGGAACCAATCGTTCAACAATTGGCCACGTTCGTCTCAACGGAGTTGACATCGTTTGCTACCCTTCGCCAATCCATCAGCGACGACAACTCGGCCCTACGTACCTCCATTGACGAGCGCCTCGCTAAACTTCAATAGGATCTCGCTGCTGAAAACTCGTTAATGGACGTTCTTGCTAATAAAACCACCGCCCTCAAGGTCAAGAGCGCTCAGCTTTCAAACTCTCAGCAACAGATTGAAGCTCTTCGATCCGAAAGGGAGGTTATCAAAACATGTGTTTCGGATGTACACTCTGCCCTATCCAACATCCTGGAAGCACACGATCCGATTCTCAATCATTCGGTGAGGCGAACCCTTGCTGAAAAACTTGCTCCTGCCCTGGACCTCCTCAGCAAAATAGAAGGGCTACCTAGTTTCGTGTCCAATCCGAAACAAGGGGGAGAAGTGAAGTCCGGATCGAACCCACCTCCTTCCTCAAAAGCTGCTCACACAACCGAACCACCTCCGACTGGTCAAACTTCGGGTTCGGGTGTGAAGGATAAAGGAAAGAACATAGCAGAGGAAGAAGATGAAGATGATAAAGAAACCATTGCTGACTTGCTTAAACGCAAAAATAGTCGCAATGTTGAAAGTGATAATATTTGTGTGGCGCGAGAAGCTCAAGAAGCCGAACGCAAGAAGAAAGAAGCCCATGATCTCCTTGAGAGCAGGAAGACTCTGTTCCCTGCCTGGACTCGGGAGAGAATGATAAAGGAGGCCATAGATGCTCCTAGCATCCTATGGCTCGAACCAGTGATCTCCTTCGACTGCTATAATTCTGTCGATTCGCAGTTCGATATGCGCTTGACTCGAAAGGCGTTTATCTTCCACGCCTTCTCCATCATTTTTGAAGTCCCTCATCCTGATCCTGAGGTTGATAGGGAGTTAATCGATTTCTATCTGAAGGCTGCTCAACCACAGTATCAGACATGGAGCGCTCAGAAGATCGTTAATGTTTGGGTCTTGAAGCCATATTCCGAAGGGAGGTTCATGAATGTTCGGTTCAGGGTGATTCGAGGGTCTGCTAGAACAGAACATCTTATATCCTTAGCAGATCTACCGAATCTAAATCCTCATGATTGGATCGTTTTGCATAACATCCTCTTGACGAATGAAGCTGAATATGGTCCGATTATAGACCATCTCAAAAGGATGTTAGTATGTTATATCATGGAGGTAGCCTTAATGGATCAGGAGGTAGCCACTGTCTTCAAGAAGAAGCCGAAGATAGATCCTGTGGGATCGGCCAGTGATCTCAATCAAATGAAGATGGGCAAGATCGACCTGAAGTGTAATTCGGTCATGTTCACTAGAGCAGAAGGACAGAAATGTCTCTTTGCTTTAGCGGATAAACATCTTTACACCAATGCTTGTCTGGAGCATGTGTTGTCGATCATCCATCGGTGTAAAGAGAATGCAGAGGATGATGTCAAATACTTCAACGATATGATCCAATGGTACATCAGATTCAGGCAGACGATACTTGCTCTCATCTCGCGTCTGTTTAATACCGTAAAGAAGAAGGTACCTGTCGCCGCTGCTGGCCCAAGTAACAAGTGAAGATCTCGCTCCAATTGACGCAAAGGGGGAGATTGTTGGGCTGAAGATCTGTTTAATATTGCGTCATTGGACTCGACTATTAGTCCAATTATTTTGTACTCCGGTTTGGGCCTGTCCAACCGAGAGCCTGTTAGGTTTATTATATAAGTATATGCTTGCATGCATATTAGGTTAACGATCTAGAATACAAGATAGAGAATTACGATAGCTTTAATTTTCTTTATCGTTCCTGTAAACCTTCTAACCCTCTATAGTTGATGTTCTTGATCGATCTCTTCTGAGGGTTGTTTTATAATCATTCGACACGTTTGATTCATTCTTGAGTTACTTATTATTTTTGCGTTCTTGCTGTTTAAGTCTTTATTTACCTGTTTAAGATCTAATCGATCTTCAAGATTAAGTTTTAATCTCATCACCTGCTATGCACACACAAACATATAACATACTAGCACATAAAGAAAACATACTCTACTGTACTCCTATTCTAAGGCCTTGCCTAACTTGGGCCCCGCCCTTGGTCTGCTACTGATGAGCTATGGAACCCCATCCACACTCCTGTTGTTAGTGAGATACGGGCCACCGCCCACACTCACTTCTCTCCTATCATGGGCCTTGGACTTACTCTACTAATATTGATATATGGAACCCATCCATACTCAACTAGTGATGAGATACGTGACCTCGCGCACACTCACTTCCCAACCAGGCACATACAAGTATAACAAAGACAACAAGTATAATCTAAAATTTACATATGAATCTCCCTCGAGCTTTCCCCCACATCAGACTCTAGTCCGGAACATACTAGCATACAAATATACTTTGAGCTTCCCCGTCATCGGACATTGGTTCGGAACCTATCGTACCGACACATGCAAGAATCACATATATCTCTAGCATACTAACATTCCTCGAGCCTTGCCCGACATCGGCTCATGATCCGGAACATATAACATACAATCCCTAGGGCTAACCCCCGGGTCTTCCTACTATACACAAACATAATGGGTCGGCATTGTGGGCTTAGACCCATGTACATAGTGAGGAAACTCAGCTTGCACTACTGACGTCTTGCTGATACTTCTTTGGCTGCTAACTGGCTATTCCTCGAGCTGCTGCCCCTTCAGCTCCCCGAACTATCAGTAACAACATGATACTTAGTCCCATAATGTCCTCAATGTCAAACTGGGTCAACCTTGTCAAAGTCAAAGTCAACGCTCAAAGTTGACTCAACTCGCTGAGTTGCTCCATCGACTCGCCGAGTTCCAAAACTTAGAATCCTGAAATCGCGATCCAACTCGTCAAGTTACCCCCTGAGCTCAGCCATATTCACAGTAGTTTCCATGTTTCTCAGTTGCGGAAGTGCTTAGTGGATGATTCAGCAGTGGTACCACTTAAGGATATTCAGGTTGATGACAACCTGAACTACATTGAGAGACCAGTCGTGATTCTAGATCGCAAGACGAAAAAGATGAGGAACAAGCGGGTTGAGTTAGTGAAGGTGCAGTGGAGCACTGTGAAGGTTCAGAGTGGACTTGGGAGCCCAAGGAGGAGATGATGGAGCGCTACCCCGAGTTGTTCTCATACATACCAGACTCCGAGGACGAAATCTAAGACAAGTGGGGCAGAATTGTAATGTCCGGTTTCCTGGTATGTATTTAACTTAATTATTTATGCATCTTAGAAGGGCTACTTGACGAGTTGGTGGAACTAACTCATTGAGTAGAAGGCAGTATATGCGCGGGTTTTAGGTGAGCTACTCGACGAGTTGAAGTCTTGACTCGGCGAGTAGGAGAGGTTGGATGAAACCCTAATCTTTAGGGATTGCACCCTATTTAAGCATCATATATGGCCTCCACCCCAGCCTCTATCATCTCCAAACCCTAATCTCAAAACCCTAATCTGCCTTAAGTGATCTTGAGCTATTTCTTGCCATTTTGAGTGTTATTTGTGCCTTATGAAGCTTGTGGAAGAAGTAGAAGATAGAAGGCTCAAGAGCGAAGGAGTAAATCTAGGAGCTACACTCTATTTGCTACATTTTCTGGTAATCAAGTCTCTAACTTGATCATTCTTCTCTTAGCTCTATTTGTTTCCATTTTATGATGGTTTTGGTTAAAGAACCTTGGTCCTTGGGATTGGGGCGTCCCAATTGACTTATATCTTAGATCTAGGATCTAGGAAGGGTTCCATGGCATAGAGGTGCAAACTTTATGACCATGGAAGACCCATGCAAGCTTATAAGCAATTTCATGGCCTTATAAGCAAGTTCATGGCCTTTTTATCCTTAAAAGACTATGCATGGAAAGAAAGCTCGGGAATTTATGTGTCCAACAGATTTTAAAACCCTAGATCTAGGTTTGCATGCATGGATTTGAGATTCTAAGGCTTTTTGGACAAGTTTTATGTCTTAGAGGAATCAAGGTTTTAGCTAAACCCTTGAAAAAGAGTTATCAAGGGGTAAAGTTGGAAACTTTACCCTTAGAAAGGTCATTCCCAGTGAACAACTGAAGTATGGACTATAGATCTAGAGATCAAGGGCTTAATCTGTTAGGATGGCCAATAAGACAGAAGGACTCATCGAGTCCATAAAGGAACTCAACGAGTCAATTCGTGTTATCCTTATTCCAGTTTATAGTAGAACTCGAAGAGTCTGTAGAGGGACTCGACGAGTGGATTAGCCAAGTCACGACTGAGCAGCTCGATAGAACTCGACAAGTTAGTGGAGCGACTCGGCGACTTGAGTCACGATTCCAAGATTTCTGAGTTATAGAACTCGGCGAGTTGAAAGAGTGACTCGGCGAGTTGGTCAACCTAGAATGTTGAATTTGACCAGAGCTTTAACTTTACCGGAGGTAAAATGGCTATTTTACCCTTAGATGGATTTTTAGTTTTCTGACTAAGTAATATTGTATAGAGCTAGTCGGGGAGTCGTGGGAGCAGCTAGCAGAGATTCCTCACGCACGAGTTCAGCATCCAGTTTGAGAGGTGAGTCCTCTTCTAGTAGGAACAGGTCTAAGTCCATAATGTCGCCCCATTTAGATGTTAGTAGTTCTGGATTATGATCTGATGTCGGGGTGATCCCGAGGAGATTATATATATGCTTGATGTCTTTATGGTTTATGCATGTTATGTTTTATGTGTTTCAGGGCAAGCCCGATGTATGTTATATGCTTATGTTATGTGTTTATGATATATGATATGTTGTGTATGTGTCGGGGTAAGCCCGATGCTGGAGTGAGCTCGATGCTAGACGTAGTCTGATGCCGAGGTGAGCCCAATGTTGGGCAAGATTCTAATGTTGGGTTCGTCCCGATGCAATTGGGCGGTGTCCCAAAGTTTATGTTAAATGTTATATGTTATATGTATGGTATGTGATAGTTTGGGAGACTCACTAAGCTTCGTGCTTACAGTTTTTAGTTTTGGTTTCAAGTACTTCCACTAGCAAGGGGAAGGGCTCGGGATGATCGCATGGCACACACCACAGTTTCAGCCTGGGATTTTTTTAGACTCTGATATTTTCTCATATGATTTTGATACAATATTTGACATGATGTTTTGAGATACATGGTTCTTGATTCTTGTTATGATGATTGATGATTTATCGTTTTACTATAAGTTTTCAAACGAAAATTTTAATGTATTTTTGGGATGTTTGAAAGACTGACTTGGATGGGAAAGTACACACGTATAAGGCGCGATTGGTTGCGAAGGGCTTTACTCAAACTCCTGGAGTTGACTATGACGAGACCTTCTCACCAGTAGCGAAGATCAAATCTATAAAATTTATGCTCGCCATAGTTTTGTTTCAAGAATATGAAATATGGCAGATGTATGTGAAAACCGATTTCCTTAATGGGAAGTTGGCTGAGGATGTTTACATGAGTCAGCTAGAGGGTTTTGTAGATGTGAAGTACCCTAATAGAGTGTGTAAGCTTGAGAAATCCATTTATGGATTAAAGAAAGTGTCTTGCAGATGGAATCTTTGTTTCGATGAGAAAGTCAGAGAGTTTCGATTTTTGAGAAGTGGGGATGAGTCATGTGTATATGTCAAAGTTAGTAGGAGTATAGTTAGCTTTCTGGTAATGTATGTGGATGACATACTACTCATAGGGAACGACGTTCCAACCTTGCAGGAGGTTAAGACCTGGCTTGGGAAGTGTTTCGTTATGAAGGACCTCGAGGAAGCTGCTTACATTCTTGGGATAAGGATATTGAGAAATAGGAGTAAAAGACTAATAGGACTTAGTCAAAGTACCTACTTAGACAAGGTGTTGAAATGTTTCAACATGGAGAATTACAAGAAAGGAGAATTGCCTATCCAAAGCAATACCAAACTGAGTAAGACTCAGAGTTCGAGTACGGATGCTGGAATAGCAAAAATGAGTCGATTACCATATGCTTCTGTTGTTGGCTCGATCATGTATGCTATGACATGTACTCTCCCTGATGTGGCTTTTGCTTTGAGCATGGTTAGTTGATATCACGGGAATCTTGGTAGAGCACACTGGATTACAGTAAAGAACATTCTTAAGTACCTGTGGAGGACTAAGGACTGGGTCCTTACCCTCGGTGGGAGTGATGACTTGAGAGTGATAGGGTATAGTGACGCCAGCTTTTAGGCCGACAAAGATAATTTCCGCACTCAGTCGGGCTGGGTATTTACCTTAAATGGAGGAGCAGTAACATGGAAAAGTTCCAAATAGGAGACTGTAGTTGATTCAACATGCAAATCAGATTACATAACATCAAGCGAAGCGTCGAAGGAGGAAATATGCCTAAAGAACTTCATCGGAGACCTTGGATTTGTACCAACTGTAAAGGAGCCTATGGATATTTTTTGTGACAACGAGGGTGAGGTTGCCTTAACCAAGGAACCAAGGGATCATGGCAGATCCAGGCACATCGACATAAAATATCACTTCATAAGACATCAAGTAGAAGAGGGACTCCTCGCAGTGAATAGGGTATCGTCAGAGGATAACCCAGCAGATCCCCTTACGAAGGGACTGAGTAGGGTTAAGCATTTGCAGCATGCTAAGAGCATTGTCCTAAGGGACGATATTAGTTTTAGTGATTAGATAGGCAGTTAGAAACTTATAATAGATAAATGTAATTAACACTTGATGATTAAATAATAAGGTTTTATTTATAAGTAAAGCTTACTGTCTTCTGTCATTTATTCATTTTATGTTTCACTTTTGCATGTTTTGACTTCCAGAATAATATGATTATTCGAACTATCCACAATCAATCATACTTTGGAAGTAAGCTATGACGTCATACTTTCATGAATTGGCTTGTCGATTGTCTAAAGTGTTTATACATAGCAAAAATTTTCTACAACGTTCATGAGTGCTCTTGAAACAAGATTTGAGTATTCGATTAAACCCATGCTAACATGAATCACTTCATGGAAGTTATCACGAGTGATTGTGAGATGATAATATCGTATAATCTGCAAACTAAGATATATGAGTTGTTGATTACGATTTGGTTGTGCATTGACTGTACGAGAACACATTAGTAACTTGAAGTTATAAAACGTGTTATTGTGTATAATTTAACAAGTAATTAGTACAAGCATATAAGTCGAAGTTTATCTGTTCCTTTTATCCTAAGAGGATTAAAACTGATATCTTGGGCCCCTCGATGATTTTGTTTTGACTTATGTGTGGGGCCCAGTCAGGACTGAATTGATGTGTTCAATTGAGTTCTATGTCAAACAAATCAGAAATCGGGAAACAAACTATTGGAAAATGAGTATGACTTTATTCCATGTCTTTGTCCACACGATATCTTGAAGAACAGAGGATTATATGATCCCTTATCTAAAGGACGCGTCATTGACTAGGTCAGAGTTTGACATCGTATTTTGAAGTAGCATTGCGACTTAAAGTTATTAGACTTATCCAAGTGGGAGACTGTTGGATTAGGTGTCTAAGCCCATAACTGTAATCGGTATGTACTTGACCCAATAGTAGCATGGTCCTTTTGGGTTCCCTTCACTGGAGCAATTTGATAAGATGGATATTTGAGAAAGAGGTTATTTGTGATTTATTAATATATTATATGAATAATATATTAATTGAAAAATCATGTTATTTAATTGGTATTGATCAAGAATTAATTTGGAATTAATTTAGTGATCAAAAGAGACTGATTAAATTTACGGGGATTGATTAGGTAAATCAGTAATACTTATAGTTTGGGCCAATGATCCATGTTGGTTAGGGATGGACTAAACATATATGAGAGTCCATGACGATTTAGTCCAACGGGCCTACCAAATGTGAAGAGTCATGGTGAATTAGGGCTTACATGTTAGAAACCCTAGGAATTCCACACTATAAAAGTAACCCCTAGCATCACTAAAATCGGACATAAGAGTTCCAAGGTGAAACCCTAGTCGATTTGTGCTTCCTAACCTCTCTCTCACAAGCCTCCATTTGCTCTTGGTGTTTGTAACTTATTAGAGGTATCACACTTGAGGTACTAAGCTCTTGAAAAGCCAAGAACTACAAGCTACAACTAAGAGGTATTCATCTAACTAGTTTTTATGTTGTATATCTCCAATTGCATGCTAGCTAGGGTATATGCTTTAGATAAAATGAAATTGCATGTATAACTTGAGAAAACTTAGATCCAAAGCATTAGGGTTGTATGTGCACCATAGGGATGTTAAAGTGCTCAAAACCCATCACATACTAGCTTCCACAGCTATCCATACTTTCCTCAGCAATCATATCGAATCCTCTAAGTCACCTAATCCACTGGTGCACCAAATATCCGCTAACAACAACACAATACCCACCAAAGCAACTCCTAGGCTCCCCTAGGTTCCTAACCTCACCGAATCGCCCCACTAACTCCCTGGAGCATATCCTAGGTTCCCAACCTCACCCTGCCATCAGCTGCTGAAGAACTCCTCATGATGCCAGCCATCCACCTCCTGAATATCGTCATATTCACTTAGTAGTTGACTCCCATCATTCAAGAGTTCCACAAAGCACAAATCAAGCAACATTCGTGCAGTAGCACTCCGATTCAAAGAACTATCATAGAATATTCAGCCTTCATACCACAACTCATGATGTCCACATCCATTCATCCTTACTGTCGGCTGCCTTATGCATGCAAATTATACACAGAACAAAATCTAATAGACTGTCGAATAATAGAGTCAACCCTAGGACCACAACTAGACAAGGAACATGAAATAAGGCTAATTCAATTATTCTAAGGCTATAAGATCCTAACCGTTTCCAATTTTAAAATCACACACATAGCAGTTACTAATAACAATAATCATTCCCAGTCTAGCATGGCATACAACATCTCCAAAGCTACAAGCATCACATATCAGGCCAATCTATCGCTGACTACTCAGCACTAGCATGCAAGTCTACCAGCCATACAACATATAAAGGCATCACTCCTAGCCCTAACTAGCATGCGATTCTCAGATTCATAAACCAAGTCATAACAATTAACATATATGGGTATTCTGGGGAAACTTACTTGAGCTCAGCTGATTGCATGCACCACACCCTTTCTTGTCTTAGAAATTCTTTTTCCTAGAAAACATTTTTCTTTTTGAAAACTTTACAGATCCTCAGTTTGAGTTCAGACACACCCGAAAGTTTTTCCGAATCCCTCAAACCAAGGTTCTGATACCAACTTGTAACGACCCAAAAATCAAGGGTAAAAATTTCATTTTTCAATACAGTCAAAACACATATATCTTTAAATCCAAACATTCCAAAAACATGATTAATTAAAAACATTCATTAGAGTTCATCCCAAATTCATATATTGCGGAAACATGGGTGTGTGCACTGCGATCAAGCTAGACCCTTCCTTTCCAAACCGATGATACCTGAAACCATAAACAAAACTATAAGCACGAAGCTTAGTGAGTTCCCCGGAGCATACCTCACACAATCTACATAACCAGATAATCTATATTAACTCTATAAGCTACACATATCATAGATGCCATGTATACAAACATATGTGATGCCATGAATACCCTCCAAGGTCTTATATCGGGTGCCACTGGAACCCCCACGTGGTCTTAGCCCACTGCCATGGGAACCCCCACATGGTCGCAAATCACTGCCACGAGAATCCCCCGGGGTCTTCCATACAAATATCATTTCAACATAACACATAATCAATTAATAGTACACATATACAAACCCTATAAGTCATACATACAAACATATAAAGTTACCATGGAAACCCTCCATGGTTTTACACCGGATGTCATGGGAACCCCCACATGGTCCTAGATCACTGCCATGGGAACCCCCATATGGGCTTAGCCTCGAATGCCATGGGAACCCCCACATAACCTTATATCCAACTGCCTCGGGAACCCGCTGAGGTCTTCCATCCAAGTATCACAAAGATAACTAGCTTACCAAATACCACACAATAAACTAGCATACCACATATAACTAATTCCCATGGGAACCCCTGCATGGTCTTCACATAAATACATAATGTATCGATAGCACATTCACAATAATCATCACAACTAAATAAATGCGTCAGCCTTGGTTTCTTAGACCCATTGGTATGGTGAGGAAACTCACCTGGCACTGCTGATGTCCCACAGATAAAACTCCAATTGATGGTTGACATATTCCCAAACACGTATGAACCTCCATCATGGAGGAGGACAACGACGGCTCGGCGGCGAAGGAGCGGCGCAAGGAAACAGCGGCAGCAACAGCAGCGCTGCGACCGGCGGCGGACGATATAGCTACATCTTCAACGGTTTTGACGCAGCGGCGGGAACTAGCTGTTGTGGAAAGGAGTCAACGATAAAGGTAGCTGGAACAGCACCGACGATTGTCACAGACCACTATGGATGGTAACAGAAAGAAGGAGGAGGAAGGTGGAGGTATGGCGGCAACAGCGGCAGCTAGGGTTTGGCAACGTCCTTACTTTGCCTTGACGGGTTCCTCCCGACAAACCCGCTTAACACATCGTCGGGAGCAAAGTGCTTCATCTATGCTTGTGACAAGCCGACACTTTCACACTGTACAATCGATCCATATATCTGTAATTAACTTGAATTTAGCATCTTTTAGCAGAATGTTGGGCCCGCACGAGTGCTTTAGGCTTAGTATATCATAGATATGGGCCTTAAGAAGGGTTAGGAAGGGTGTTGCATCGCAAAGTCAAGCCAAACACACCAAGAGAGGTGTGTGCGGCCGCACACTAGAGTGTACGGCCAGCCAGCCGCACACCCAACCGCAAACCCCCTCCAGCCTCACACCTGACCCTATATATATAGTAGAGGACCACCCTTACATTCACTTTTGGCTGCACCTTCTCTCTCTCTCTCTCTACTTTCTCTCTCTAGAAACATCATCCAAGAACACTTAGAAGGCCTCCAAAACATGAAGAACATCATCTTTCAGCTTGTTATAGAGGTAAAACACTTGAATCTAAGCTTAAAACTCATAGTGTTCTTCGTGTTCTTCACCCCTTGAAGGAGTGCGGCCGCACACCTTCATCAGGTAGCCACACACACTCAAAACATCCTCCAAAATGAGGGTATGGCCTCTATAATTGATCCAAGACTTAGTTTGACACTTGAAACCCCTCAAAATCGACGCATAGGACTCAAACAAGAAGTGTACGGCCGCACACACCCTCTGTACGTCCGAACACTCTAGTGTGCAGCCTCACACACAAGTCTGGCCGCATTCCCTAGCCGCACACTCACTTTTATGGCCATACACCCACTCTAGTACCCATATTTGGCCTTAAACTTGTAAGAATCAATAAGTACGAAACATGGGACACTTAATCCTAAAGAATCCAAGTCTTTGGGGGTGATTTCCCATCATGTTTAGTCATGAAACACCCTAGCTCTAACACATATGCGTGTCACCATATGATTAATAGGGACCACTTGTGTTCAGAGCATCCGTTGACATTCAGCACTCATATCGATCGCACACTCGAACCCTACGTTAAACTGCGAGTTCATATCCCCTTAATCAACCTTTTAAATGTTTTCATACGCTTTTATGGGGGTGATACAAGTTGAATCAAACAAGTTATGGTACTAATCATATGTGATTCATAACTTGTTTCCAAAAGGATTTTCTATACTTTCAAATTACCTTGCCAACAAGATTGTTTTTAAATGTTTATCAAACTCATTTTCATGTTTAATTGTCCTAAAACTATTTTTCAATGCTTTTAAACTCATTTTATTTCCAAATCATATCTACACTAATATATTTATATAAGTAAGGATTGATGGACTTAGAACTGATAGCTCACCTTATTTCCTGTTCTTGTTTGATTGTGGACTTAGGGTATTCTGTTATCTGTCCGACTGTCTTTGAATTCTTAGTTATATATCGTATATATTTGTGTTGGATATAAAAGTCCTCACTTTAGTTCAACACCTTTGTGTATCAAAGGCATTCAACCAACATCTCTATTTAACTATAATAGGTATAGTTAAGGATTTCCACTCATTACTAATTGCTATTATGATACTCACTATGGTCAGTACAGTTATGAGTCTATACGTACTATACACTATACGAAGAGACACTATAAAATATACGAAGAGAACACTATATACTACATGAAGAGAATGCTATATACTATACGAGAAAATATATTAAAATAGAATGTGATGCACTACTTCTCGATATGACATTTCGCTATGCGATTATCGTGTAACCAGAGCCTCCAGGAGGGAGAGCGAACACTATGTGTATAGATCTATATGAGACAGACACTCCCATATCCCGACTGCTAGCTACAGTCCGAGCCGACTAGGCCCAGGGATAACAAAACATCACTACACTACTTGTGACCTAGAGGGTCAACTGTTATACTAATGTCACTCAGCATGGTTACATACAATTTCACATTCAGACCTTAATTAACACATTAAGAATTAAAAGTAAAACAGACTCCCCAAGGTGTGTATACATTTAATACCACCTGGAGTTTGCACCTCTACTACATTCAGCCGGCAGTGATACTGCTGGGGTAAAACTCTATTTTCTTAATTATTTTATATGAATGAAATTTAAAACTATATTTTTACATTGATAGTTTCACTAGAGGAAACCTTTACATTCTCAAAGAATCAAACATGCAAATAACCGAGTCTTTGTAGAAGACTACTTTTGCTGGAAATTATAGGATTTTCTAGGGATCGCACCATTTTCAAAACTTGATGACAATTACTGTATCACTAAACTTTTAAACACTTTTATTCAAACAATGACACTAAATACTTATGAACTCACCATCTTTATACTGATACTCGTTTTCAAAATAACTTATATTCTCAGTTCATCAGAAGTCAGGTACAGATGTAGCCTTTGAGAAGATGGAGCACATACAAGACTCATCTTTATTTTGATTATACTTTTGGTGTCTATTTAATTGTATAGAACACGCTTGTATTACAATTATTATATTAATGAAATGGATGTTGTTGCTTGTCTTTACTATTATGCATTGTTATGATACTGTACATGACTTCCTCCACCCCAGAACGTATTCCGCCATTCTCGGTTTTGGGGTGTGACAGATTGGTATCAGAGCATTGTTTATAGTGAATCAAGTATATCAAACCATAAAAGATATACGAACTATAAACACTTCGGGATTAAAACACTTTGACCAAGAATATATACTTTTATGTAATAAAATATTTAACTAAGTATATATAAACGTTCACCCAGTACACTGAGTTAGTATCATACTAGAACAGAACAAAAGTATTAAGATTCTTGAACAGCACAATTAGACTTAGAGACATATAGTCAAATATGGGTGGATATATCCTGATCAACTACATTTTCCTGGGAGTGACTAGCATGTGCCTAAGAATGGTAGTGGTGTTGCAACAAGTCTAAGAACTTACCAACACTACCACAAGAACATTAGAACAAGAATACTATAGGAGTATTCTGCATTCTATTAACTACATATGTGAGAACTAAAAGGGTCGTTACTAGTAGGGCAATAGTTGCTAAGTGGATACACCACGGTTACATGTGACTAAGGCACTATATACTTAGAATCTGTGACCTTTGCTTCATTTCCTGTTCTTGTTTGATTGTGGACTTAGAGTTAGGGTCACTTATTCGAAGGTCTATCTTGCTTCGGTTACATGTAATTGGTATGCACTATGCAAGTATTGGGTCGACTAATAATGATCATCTTATAAGTATCTTAGATTAGCACGTCTACTAACCTTTCTTTCCCCATTCTCGCGTAGATAGCATGGCTGGCTTCCACCTTCACGGCGATCCGTACTACCCAAACCAAGGTATTGGAGGATTGCTTGATCAAGAGTCAGAAGATGATCACTCGATTCCTTTGGATGATCACCGTGCAGAAAGCTTCTCGAATGGGTCGGACTCTGAACCTGAAGTCAACAACCTACCTCCTGTGGCTCCGGTCCCAAACCCTAACCCTCGCCAAGCCTTCCAAGGCCCGTCGCATGCATGGGTGGAATGCATAGAGACGTGGAGTGAAGAGCAAAATCAACCCATGCCATTCAATGGTGACCAAAGCTTTTATGACACGAGCATAGGAGGATCAGCGGACAGAATCTTGCCCATCCTGGTTCGAAGAGTTGGCCGCAATGAAATCCAAGGCAGGATAGCCCTCCAGCGTATCGTAGAGGTTGATACAAATGGAGGAGTGCACTCCATTCGCACCAGTCGTCTGGAGCATGCTAGGGAGAGGTCTGCAGCTGACCACGAGGCCTTGCATCAGGAATTAGCTGAGAGTCGGGCTGAAGTCATAGAGCTCCGGGTTCGACAGAGGGTCTACGAGCGACATCTCCTCAACAAGGAACGTCAACTGGCAAACCTTAGAGTTCGCCCGAGGAACATCCACCGCCGCCGTTAAAAGATGTCTAGCACATCTTTTCTTTTGACTTAGAAATAGCCTTTAGCATCTGCGCATGAATGAAACGCTTGTCTATATAATATTCCTATATTTCATTATGCTATGTAGTCTTCTAAACTGTCAATCATTTTCCCCTCATCTGGTTTGATTTAAGGCCTACCGTTAGGCCGTTTTTCCCGAACTTATTCACATCAGTAATACCAGTAGTATTAGCAGTTATTTAGTCTGTTGGGAAGCCTATAATCATATGTTTCCCTACTTTGTTGCTATAACTCTATCCGATAGTTAGACTATGGCGATTTAATCCGTGAAACATTTTTCATCATGATCACAATTGTTTCTCATTATGATCATCATCTTTATAAATTTTCAGTAAAAGATGCCTCCTCGCAAGCATTCGAGCAGGGGCAGACCTGCAACTCAAACTCCACCATCACCTCCTCCTCCGCAGTTCGATCTGGTGATGTTTCAGACAGCTGTAACCGCAGCTGTGACTGCAGCTATGGCACAAATGAATTCTGGCGATGCAAGTGGAGCTGGAATGGGAACCAACTCTAGACATGGTGAAATCCATGCACGTAAGCAAGGGTGCACCTATAAGGATTTCATGAGCTGCAAACCAACATTCTTCATTAGAACCGGAGGGATCATTGCACTGTCCCAATGGATCGAAAGAACTGAAGTCGTCTTTGAAATGTGCTCGTGCCCCGAGGAAAGCAAGATAAATTTCGCTGCTGCCACCTTTACTGAAAGGGCCCTGACATGGTGGAACGGCCATGTCAATTCACTCTCCTTGGTAACAGCCAACGCCATGGGCTGGGACACACTGAAGGACCTTCTGAGAAGGGAGTACTGCCCTAGGGGCGAAGTTCAGAAAATTGAGGAGGAACTCTGGAACCTCAAGATGAAAGGGACCGACATGGTGGCTTATACGGCCAGGTTCCGCGACCTGGTCACTATGTGTCCTAACATGATCCGTTCTGAGGGCAAGAAGATTGAACAGTACATCTGGGGTTTAGTACCTCCGTATCGAGGGAACGTTTTAGCATCACGCCCGACGACCTTTGACAGCGCCAAGGAATTGGCCCAAAGGTTGATTGATCATGAAGCTCCTTCCACTCCATCAACGACAACGGCAATTGCTACCGCACCAATCAAGACATCCGACAACAAGAGGAAACGGTGGAACCGGAAGAAGGGCAAATCAACCCAATCCTCTTCAAAGAACAAACAAGTGGTAGTTGTCCATGCTGCCACTACTCCTGCTGCCCCTGTACCAGCCAAAACATATACAGGGAACCTACCCGAGTGCACCAAGTGCCCTTTTCATCATAATGGCCCCTGCCGTGAGCTGCATTGCACTAACTGCAACCAGAAGGGACATACCATCCGGTTTTGCAAGTCTCAACCCAAACCCATTTCTCAGGTCCCCAGCACGGGAGTAAGCCAGGCCTGCTATGGCTGTGGAGAAATAGGGCATTTCAAAAGAAACTGTCTGAAAGCTAGGAATACTGTAGGAACAGGAAGACTACTTGCTATTGGCCACAATGAAGCAGTAGCAGACCCCAAAGTAGTCACGGGTATGTTCCTTCTTGATAACTCTTATGCTTGTATCCTATTCGATAGTGGGGCAGAAAGAAGCTTCGTAAATCAAAACTTTAAACACCTACTTAAACAATCCTCGCAACCGTTAAAAGAAACCTTCGTCGTAGAAATGGCTAACGGGAAGACAGAGAGTTCTAATGAGATCTACAAGGGTTGCACCCTCACGCTAGATAATCACTCATTCCCAATTGACCTCATACCAGTACCGATCAAAAGTTTTGATGTCATCGTGGGCATGGACTGGTTGAGTCTCCATCATGCCGATATCCGGTGTTTCGACAAAGGCATCCATCTAAATCTACCGAATAGCAAAACCTTGATGATCTATGGAGACAAAACCAGTACGAGCCTTCGAATCATCTCAAGTATCCAAGCCCATAAGTACTTGCATAAGGAATATCGTGCATTCCTTTCACATGTCGTCGATACGAGCCGGAAAACGAAATATCTAAAAGAATTCCCCGTAGTATGCGACTTCCCCGATGTCTTTCCAGAAGAGCTGCCAAGTTTACCTCCCCAACGTCAGGTCGAATTCAGGTTCGACTTAATTCCAGGAGTTACCCCTATAGCCAAGTCGCCCTATCGTTTAGTGCCTGCTGAGATGCAATAAATGTCCGGTCAACTTAACGAACTGCTCAGCAAGCGCTTTATAAGACCAAGCTTCTCACCTTGGGGAGCACCGGTCTTGTTCGTAAAGAAGAAAGATGGATCGTTCCGTATGTGCATCGATTATAGAGAACTCAACAAGCTAACAGTCAAAAATCATTACCCTCTTCCCCATATAGATGATTTATTTGACCAACTACAAAGGGCAAGTTACTTCTCCAAGATTGATCTGAGGTCCGGGTATCATCAGTTACGAGTGCTTGAGGAGGACACCCAGAAAACAGCCTTCCGAACTCATTACGGACACTTCGAATTCGTAGTGATGCCCTTCGGACTGACCAACGCGCCTGCAGTATTCATGGACTTAATGAATAGGGTGTGTCGTCCTTACTTAGATCAGTTCGTCATCGTCTTCATTGATGACATAATCGTCTACTCTCGAAGTAAGGAAGAGCATAGAGATCATCTATGACAAGTCCTGGAAACCTTACGATCGAAGAAGTTATATGCGAAGTTCTCTAAGTGCGAATTCTAGATCTGAAGAGTCGAATTCTTAGGACATGTGGTTAGCGAGGAAGGAATCCACGTGGACCCATCCAAGATTAAAGCTATTGAGAACTGGTCAGCACCGAAGACGCCTACAAAAATTCGTCAATTTCTAGGCCTCGCTGGCTACTGCCTCCGATTCATTCAAAACTTCTCTCAGATCGCAAAACCCCTTACAACATTGACTCAGAAAAGCACAGCCTTTGATTGGGGAGAGAAAAAAGAGAAGGCATTCCAAACCCTGAAACATGCCTTATGCACCGCACCGATACTATCCCTTCCCAAGGGGACATATGATTTTGTGGTTTACTGCGATGCGTCCAATCAGGGGCTCGGCTGTGTTCTGATGCAACGAGGTAAGGTCATCGCCTATGTCTCAAGACAGCTAAAGACACATGAGATCAACTACACCACATACGACCTCGAATTAGGAGTGATTGTGTTCGCCCTAAAGATCTGGAGGCACTACCTGTTCGGTACGAAGAGCACGATATACACCGATCACAAAAGCCTACAACACATACTCAACCAGAAGGAGCTCAATATGAGACAACGACGATGGGTCGAGCTACTCAATGATTACGAATGCGAAATTCGTTATCACCCGGGTAAAACCAATGTAGTAGCAAACGCCCTAAGTCGGAAAGAATATTCTGGTCGAAGGGTCAAATCACTGACAATAACCATCCACTCTCACTTATCCGCACAAGTCCGAGAAGCCCAGATGGAAGCCCTAAAACCAAAGAACGTGCTGAACGAAGCCTTGAGGGGAATGGATAAGAATCTTGAGATCAGAGGAGACGGAGTTTATTGTTTCATGGACCGGATCTGGACCCCAAAGTTCGGAGGTTATAGGGAGGTTGTCATGAACGAAGCTCACAAGACCAAGTACTCCGTTCACCCAGGTTCGGGTAAGATGTACCTTGATCTCAAGAAGTTATATTGGTGGCCAAACATGAAAGCCGAGATCGCTACCTTTGTGGGCAAGTGTCTGACTTATGCCAAGGTGAAGGTCGAATATCAGAAACCCTCAGGTCTGCTCCAGCAGCCCGAGATACCTGAGTGGAAATGGGAGATGATTTCTATGGATTTCATTACCAAATTACCCAAATCTCCAAGTGGGTACGATACCATTTGGTTAATTGTCGATCGATTGACGAAATCCGCCCACTTCCTGACAATCAAAGAAACTTTCAAGATGGAAAGACTCACACGAATCTACATCCAAGAGATTATCCGACTGCATGGTTTTCCTATATCTATTATCTTCGATAGGGATAGTAGGTTCACTTCGAGATTCTGGCAATCACTGTAGAGCGTCTCAGGAAAGAGGTTGGACATGAGTATAGCCTACCATCCGCAGACCGACAGACAAAGTGAGAGGACTATCCAAAATCTGGAAGATATGATGCGAGCCTGTGTGATCGACTTTGGTAAGGCATGGGATACCCACTTACCCCTTGTCGAGTTCTCCTACAACAACAGTTATCAAACGAGCATCAAAGCAGCTCCATTCGAAGCCCTCTACGGCCGAAAGTGCAGGTCCCCTTTGTGCTGGGCTGAGATGGGTGACACTCAGTTAGCTAAAGGACGAGTTCTTGACAGCGCTCTCACAGGTCTGGAGATCATTCGAGAAACGACCGAGAAAATCGTTCAGATTCGTGAAATATTGAAAGCCGCTAGAGACCGACAGAAAAGCTACGCAGACAAACGAAGAAAACCCTTGGAGTTTCAGGTGGGAGACCGAGTCCTTCTGAAAGTCTCACCCTGGAAAGGCATGATACGCTTTGGAATGCGTGGAATTCTAAATCCAAGATACGTAGGGCCTTTCGAGATGCTCGCTAGAATCGGCCCCGTAGCTTACAAACTCAATCTACCCCGTGAACTCGGTAATATTCATCCTAACTTCCACGTCTCAAACTTGAAAAAATGTATATCCGACGAGACTCTTGTAATCCCACTTGATGAGATCGAGATCAACGAGAGCCTCAACTTCGCGGTAGAATCGGTGGAGATTATGGATCGAGAGGTCAAACGAACGAAACAAAGCCGCATCCCTATAGTGAAGGTTCGCTGGAACGCCAAACGAGGACCAGAGTTCACTTGGGAGCGCAAGGATCAAATAAAACTTAAATATCCCAATCTTTTTACTTACTTATTTGTACTAACTTAGCTGCTTGAACTCTAATTTCGGGACGAAATTCCCTCTAACGGGGTGAGGATGTGACAACCCGACACTTTCACACTGTACAATCGATCCATATATCTATAATTCACTTGAATTTAGCATCTTTTAGCAGAATGTTGTGCCTGCACGAGTGCTTTAGGCTTAGTATATCATAGATATGGGCCTTAAGAAGGGTTAGGAAGGGTGTTGCATCGCAAAGTCAAGCCAAACACACCAAGAGAGGTGTGTGCGGCCGCACACTAGAGTGTACGGCCAGCCAGCCGCACACCCAACCGCAAACCCCCTCCAACCTCACACCTGACCCTATATATATAGTAGAGGACCACCCTTCCATTCACTTTTGGCTGCACCTTCTCTCTCTCTCTCTACTTTCTCTCTCTAGAAACATCATCCAAGAACACTTAGAAGGCCTCCAAAACATGAAGAACATCATCTTTCAGCTTGTTATAGAGGTAAAACACTTGAATCTAAGCTTAAAACTCATAGTGTTCTTCGTGTTCTTCACCCCTTGAAGGAGTGCGGCCGCACACCTTCATCAGGTGGCCGCACACACTCAAAACATCCTCCAAAGTGAGGGTATGGCGTCTATAATTGATCCAAGACTTAGTTTGACACTTGAAACCCCTCAAAATCGACACATAGGACTCAAACAAGGAGTGTACAGCTGCACACACCCTCTGTACGGCCGCACACTCTAGTTTGCAGCCTCACACACAAGTCTGGCCACATTCCCTAGCCGCACACTCACTTTTATGGCCATACACCCACTCTAGTACCCATATTTGGCCTTAAACTTGTAAGAATCAATAAGTACGAAACATGGGACACTTAATCCTAAAGAATCCAAGTCTTTGGGGGTGATTTCCCATCATGTTTAGTCATGAAACACCCTAGCTCTAACACATATGCGTGTCACCATATGATTAATAGGGACCACTTGTGTTCAGAGCATCCGTTGACATTCAGCACTCATATCGATCGCACACTCGAACCCTACGTTAAACTGCGAGTTCATATCCCCTTAATCAACCTTTTAAATGTTTTCATACGCTTTTATGGGGGGGATACAAGTTGAATCAAACAAGTTATGGTACTAATCATATGTGATTCATAACTTGTTTCCAAAAGGATTTTCTATACTTTCAAATTACCTTGCCAACAAGATTGTTTTTAAATGTTTATCAAACTCATTTTCATGTTTAATTGTCCTAAAACTATTTTTCAATGCTTTTAAACTCATTTTATTTCCAAATCATATCTACACTAATATATTTATATAAGTAAGGATTGATGGACTTAGAACTGATAGCTCACCTTATTTCCTGTTCTTGTTTGATTGTGGACTTAGGGTATTCTGTTATCTGTCCGACTGTCTTTGAATTCTTAGTTATATATCGTATATATTTGTGTTGGATATAAAAGTCCTCACTTTAGTTCAACACCTTTGTGTATCAAAGGCATTCAACCAACATCTCTATTTAACTATAATAGGTATAGTTAAGGATTTCCACTCATTACTAATTGCTATTATGATACTCACTATGGTCAGTACAGTTATGAGTCTATACGTACTATACACTATACGAAGAGACACTATAAAATATACGAAGAGAACACTATATACTACATGAAGAGAATGCTATATACTATACGAGAAAATATATTAAAATAGAATGTTATGCACTACTTCTCGATATGACATTTCGATATGCGATCGTCGTGTAACCAGAGCCTCCTGGAGGGAGAGCGAACACTATGTGTATAGATCTATACGGGACGGACACTCCCACATCCCGACTGCTAGCTACAGTCCGAGTCGACTAGGCCCAGGGATAACAAAACATCACTACACTACTTGTGACCTGGAGGGTCAACTGTTATACTACTGTCACTCAGCATGGTTACATACAAGTTCACATTCAGACCTTAATTAACACATTAAGAATTAAAAGTAAAACTGACTCCCCAAGGTGTATATACATTTAATACCACCTGGAGTTTGCACCTCTACTACATTCAGCCGGCAGTGTTACTGCTGGGGTAAAACTCTATTTTCTTAATTATTTTATATGAATGAAATTTAAAACTATATTTTTACATTGATAGTTTCACTAGAGGAAACCTTTACATTCTCAAAGAATCAAACTTGAAAATAACCGAGTCTTTGTAGAAGACTACTTTTGCTGGAAATTATAGGATTTTCTAGGGATCGCACCATTTTCAAAACTTGATGACAATTACTGTATCACTAAACTTTTAAACACTTTTATTCAAACAATGACACTAAATACTTATGAACTCACCAGCTTTATGCTGATACTCGTTTTCAAAATAACTTGTATTCTCATGTCATCAGAAGTCAGGTACAGATGCAGCCTTTGAGAAGATGGAACACATACAAGACTCATCTTTATTTTGATTATACTTTTGGTGTCTATTTAATTGTATAGAACACCCTTGTATTACAATTATTATATTAATGAAATAGATGTTGTTGCTTGTCTTTACTATTATGCATTGTTATGATACTGTACATGACGTCCTCCACCCCAGAACGTATTCTGCCGTTCTCGGTTTTGGGGTGTGACAATGCTGGCAGCAAATGGCAACACCATGACGGTCGGTGGCCCATGGTGGCGCTGCAATCGGCGGCGGCGGCTGGAACGATAGTAGAGAAAGTGGCAGCTGGTGTATATTGAGGCTAGGGTTAGGGTTTGGGAAGGTTATATACATGACTCCCTTAAAAATTATTTCCATAATGATGCAAATGGTCCCTCCATTCATAAATACTTTCGAGTTAGTTCCAGTATTTACCCATTAAACCCCTGCTCCCATAATTCTTTTCATAATAAGGCCAACAGTTACCAAACAACCCCTTAGCCTCCAAAATCTCTTTAAATTAAGTCCCAATAATTTACCAAGCAGTCCCCGCCTTTATAAATATTTACAAAACCAATCCTGAACATACATTTTTAACCCTAAACTTCTAAAATTATGATAGTTAACTCCTCGAGACCAACACCTTGTTATATAATTATTGATTTTAGGGCTACTGTTCATTCATTAATTTATCTATTTATTTATTTAATAAGCGGGGCGTTACATTAACATATACAACGATTTTCATTTATATCACTAAGGCTAAAACGTAGCTTATCAAAAATTCAGTTTTTACGATTCGCGGCACCGTGCCGTTTTCATTGTAAAAATTCAACGAGTCATAACAGCTTCGTTATAAGTTGGATTTCGGTGTTCTTTATATGTACGGAATCCTTGTGACATATATTATAACTTTGGTTAAGATTATTTATACTAAATAATCTTTTATCAAAAAGTCATATACTATAACTTTGGTTAAAATTATTTATACTAGCCTGAATCTGCGGGCGTTACACCACACATTGATAAAAGTTTGAAACTCTGTGTCGATGGTTAGGTTATGTATCGTAGGCTATCTCATGCACCAACCCATTCTTGCCCTTATGTTCTTCTTTAAGGCTTTAAGATTCAACGTAATGTAACATACAGAGAGCTTGAAAAATCTATGACGATGGTTAAGGTAAAACATCGCAACTTATCTCACGCATAACACCATTCTTTCCATAAATTCTTCCTTAGAATTTTATGATTTAGTGTATGATACCATATGTTGATGAGAATTCGAAAAATATGTGTTGATGGGTAGAGGTGAGCATGGTGCGGTTCGGTGCGGTTTCTAGCGAAGACCAAACCAAAAACCGCAATAATCGGTTTTTCAATTTTGAAAACCGAAACCGCACCAAACCGATTGGTTGCAGTTTTTTGGTTTTCGGTTTTAACCAAATACGGTTCGGTTTTTTTAACCGAAACTGCAACTCATGTTGTAAAGTTCAGTTCAACTTTGACGATTTAGAGAAAACCAATTCAGTTAGCCATTAAACCCAATTAGAAAAAGGAAATTAAAACTTTTAAACTCTAAATAAGTTATTTCAAGCGCAAACTTGTCACACCCTTAAGCAAGTGAAGCTCATGTGCTTCTCAAACGACTCCCACCCTTGCATTTTATATTACTCTATTGTCTTCTTTTTTAGGCAGGTAGCGATGCGGGACTAAGAAAACAAATGAAATATCTTATACGTATTGTTTTTAGTTTTAATCTCTTATATATTTTTAACATTTACAAATTGAAAAGATAATATAACAATGTGTTATATTTTTTAAACAACAAATAATAAAATTTTATAAATTAACCCAACAAATAATGAGTATAACTTGATAGTTGATTTATATCTTCAATCTATCATTAAGGAATCAACCCATCAATTATATATATATATATATATATATATATATATATATATATATATATATATATATATATGGAAAAATTCAATAGAGAACAATAATTATTGGTTCTTCAAGGAACCAAATCTTTTTTTCAATTTGTAGAGCTTATTCTTTATCAAAAAAAAAAATCTAAAAATATCTAAATTCATATATTAACATTGTGAATGTGAAAAATATTTTTGGTGTGAATTCGGATTTGCATTGTGAATTTTCAAAGATTCACATTGTGAATTTGACGTAAAAAAAGATCTAATTCGATATCATTGGAAAAATGATAAAAAGTTATGAATTTCTGTATTTTTAGTTTTTTTTATAAAAAATAAGTTCTAAAAGTTGAAAAAAAAATTGGTTCCTTGGTTAATTATGGTTCTCTATTGAACCTCACCATATATATATATATATATATATATATATATATATATATATATATATATAGGGTTAGGTTATATTGTTTCTAGTAACTATTGTGTGCCAGAATGAACAAATATGGACCACCGGATGGAATAGAATCTGAGGGTCTATGATATTAGAATAGGATAACATGTACCATATAATCACATTAATTTCAGCATAATGACATTTTAGTCAATTAACCTATATTAAAAAAGGAAATTTATGGATTTTTAGGGATGATTAATTCTTTTATTTTAAAAAAATAGAATATTTTAAATTAATTCAAATTTAAAAATCCGATTTTATTCTGTCAGAATGATAGAATGTCAACCATAAACTAGTAAATATATTTATCGATTTTATTCTGTCAGAATGATATAATGCCAACCATGAACTAGTAAATATATTTACGATTTTATTCTGTCAGAATGGCAGAATGACAATCATAAACTACTAAATATATCCTGAAAGAATACACGAAATCGATTCTTGAACTAATAATATACCAAATAATTACATTGTATGATTGTGATATATTGAATAATAACAACATTCTGAAAAATTACCAAGTGTAATTCCTAAAAATAACAACATTCTTAATTACATTGTATGAGTGTGATCAATTTTTAATTCATTCTTCAAGCCTTTTCCATCAGGTCTTCAAGCCATTTCTATCACAAATTTATTGCAAAATATTTTGTAATGATACACTTGTAACAACTCCACATTAAACATATAACCAATTAACTACAATTCTATCAGAATACAACAATAAATATTCTTACATAATAAACTGTTCTTGCATAATGGTTTTGTAGTTTGTGTTTAAACAATTAATTGATCGCCTGATAGAGATCAACATATGTAACTCGCGGGTGTTTGGCCTTCACTTCTTTTGTTAGTAATGTCACATACATCAATATTGTTCTCAAAAGGAATAAATAATATATTAATTTTTATAACATAAATGCATAGAAACTTACCACAGAGGTCAATCAAAATTTTCAGACCAGTGTTTGATCCTAATTTATCCGTTTTGGCCTCCTGTCTTTGTTTTAGCATCACAAGTCCCATCATAATGCCATCTGCATTCCTCAAAAAATTTTGAGTAATAGATCAGGAGGATTACAACATCATATCATTAACACTTAACATCAATGTTATGATTTAGGCTTAATCATAAGCCATATCTTCTGGTAATAATACAATCAAATTTGCTGAAAAATAACAAAATAGCTAATTTATTTCACCATTTGTGTGTAAAAGACAACTACATCATCATTATTAGAGAATACATTTAATTTAGTAAGAAAACAAACTAATCAAGTATCAGAGGGTAGTTACGAGTTACAAATAAATATGAAATATCAACTCCGTTCATCAAACTAACTCACATCAGTTTCTGGCATCAGAGTTATTTGCTCGAAAACTTCATATGTGTATTGTTCAGCCTTCAAGCACAAAACAAATATTAGCCATGTATACAAAACCTATAGCAAAATCATCAAATTCAAGAATAAGTGCCTTCAATTGCACATTAAAAACTTGGCAAAGGATTTTTGACGGATAATTATACATCGGCATCTGTTGTTCGGCGACCTGATTGGTTGATGCCTCAACCTAACAAACAAATAATCCGTGAGAATTACTTCAGATTACGAACAGACCAGATACAAGAACACTGTCACCTTTTCGTAACCTAATTTGCACAAATCCATGTAAGTTTGTAGTAAGAAAAAGTAAAATTAAACACAACAAGTTCAGAAATTAGCGCTAAATACACAGATTGGTACATATTTGAACCTTTTCTTGAAACCTCTAAATATGTCATTTCACCATTTGCGATACTCATGAATCGATGCTCCGATTGGTACGATTGAGTAATCGCATAAGTACAATAAACCCAAAATAAACCCTAGCACTACTTCGCCATTGTAGGATCGAAAGCCCTCTTTGAGGCGATTGCTGATTGATTCCAGCAGGCAGCGTCGAGAGGAGCGTTGATAAGTTCTGGACTTTGATTCGGACTGTTGGAGAGCACAAGGGGGCACAACCCACATCTTAAATATCTAGGGTTGGGTTGTGAAAGAAGTAGAGCAGAAGATGAAGGCAGGTCGTTCTTCATCCTTTTATTTTGGTGATTTTAAAATCAAATCCCCCATTTATCTCAATTACCATAAATTTAGATTCATGATTTACTAATTTACCCTTATTAATTTATTTAATGATTAAATTATTCCTAAATTCCTATTGGTGCATTCATGCACACAATAGTTGCTAGAAACATTATATATATATATATATATATATATATATATATATATATATATATATATATATATATATGGAAAACTTCAATAGAAAACCATAATTATTGGTTCTTTAAGGAACCAAATTTTTTTTCAATTTCTAGAGCTTATTCTTTATCGAAAAAAAATCTAAAAATATCTAAATTTATATATTAACATTGTGAATGTGAAAAATATTTTTCGGATTCACCGTGTGAATCCGGATTCGCATTATGAATTTTCAAAGATTCATATTGTGAATTCGACGTAAAAAAAATCGAATTTGATATTATTGGAAAAAGGATAAAAAGTTATGAATTTCTGTATTTTTAGTTTTTTTTTTGATAAAAAATAAGTTCTAAAAGTTGAAAAAAGATTAGTTCCTTGGTTAATTATGGTTCTCTATTGAACCTCATCATATATATATATATATATATATATATATATATATATATATATATATATAATAAAAATCTAAACATTTAATCTTTTCCTTTCCCATTTCCTAGTTCCATGTCGTTTTATGTTTCATGTTTTGCTATTAATAAAAACATTGCCCAATATAAATAATCCCCAAACACTTGAACAACATGTGTTCCTACAAATGGGGGCAGTTTGGTTATTTTGCGGTTTTTGAATTCTTAAAACCGTAACTGAACCGAATATTTTGTTTTTTGAAAAACTAGAAACCAAACCATCGGTTTTAAATTGGGTTTTGGTTTTCCGGTCTCTATTTTTCGATTTTTTAGCGATTTTTCGGTTTGCGGTTTAGTTATTGCTCACCACTAACTAATGGGTATATCATTAACTGTGATATATTATGTGCACCTACCCAATCTTTCCCAACAATTCTTCTATTATGAAGTTAAGGATTTGCTGTATTTGCCATATACAGATAAAACCTCGACATTCTTTGTCGATGGGTACATTTCATACCGGAATGTATTACACACATCATACCACTCTTGCCATTTTCTTCTAATAAAAGTGACTAATGAGTTAGCGTATGAAACTACATGCTAATGAAATCTCACAATACTATGTTAATGAACAGTATTTCAAACCCATACTATCAGGAGAAATCATAATCTTACTAGACTACAAGCTATAACTCTGATATCCTAGTCTTCTCCTCCAGTTCCATATTTACTATTGATGTCAAAAGGGGGTAGAATCTTGCTAAAGCTCAAGAAGCTACTAGATGTTATTGCTCTAAAGAAAATCAAAACTTAAGGGGGAGTCAAACTGACATGCTATCCACTGAGATGCATACGTGTTGCCTTCAGTACTTTGCAATCATAAATGGAAAATCATTCATCTACTTAGGGGAGCATTCGTTAAAGCTGAAGAACTTACTCTGGGGGAGCACGAGCTAAAGAAATCATTGAAGATTAGTTTTGATATCATCATATAGGGGAGATTGTAAGGTCACACCTTATGATTTGATGAGTCAAACACTCTACATGTTATCTGTCAGCGTGAGCATCTACATCACGTCACCGCCAGCTTATCAAGTCCATTAGCATCAGCGTGTAGTTAGCTATTGTATTTAATCTTTTGTATATTAATTAGGTACATATATCAATAAGTATATAATAGATGACATATTTGATATCCTTGTGATGAGGATCGATTCTTAGTATAGATTAGATACATTCCTTTCAATCAAGGGATATACTTGTATAGATTAGTATATAATCAACATTAGGGTAAACCCTATGTTGAGTTAATCTTGGTGACCGTCTTTGTGACAAAACATATTCGTGGTGAAAGAGAATTTGCAGAACTCCTTGTGTTATTTACTTTCTGTTCTTTATTTTTCTTAGATTAATTTGCTTTTGTTCTTTATACTTGAAGTGTATCTGATCGATACAAACCTTCACTAGCTGTTAATTTTTTTATGAAAAGCATACCGCTATATAGACAAATATATCACATATAAACCTACGGCAACGAACGGACACTACAACATTCGTACCCTATGGCGACAACAAACTCGAACCCTATCCAGACAACATTTCATCGATATAGGCTATGCCGACGACATGTTGTCGGCAAAGAGTCGTCGACATAAACATGTCAGCATAGGTCCATTATGTCGTCGGCATAGATGTCGTCGGAATAGCTCCACCTATTGCGACGACTCGTTGGTACAGCTTTTGTCAACCATATTATAGGAAAAAAAATAAATTTTTATTAATAACTTGTGGCGACGACTTGTCGTCGGGATAGCTACTAGTTGTTTTTTTTAGCTTTATAGATTTTGTACATTACCATTCCTGCATTTTTAACAAATCCAAAAAACATTGCAACATATATCAACTGAAATATATTAACTAGGTACCATTGTTCAAATTCAAAACATCAAATTCAAGTTTAATATTACAATAAGTAGTTAACTAACATTGTTCAAAATACTAAAAAGACATCAACCATCATTGTCATAATTGTCTTCTCCTTCTTCTTCTCCTCCTTCTTCTTCTCCTTCTTCTTCTCCTCCTTCTTCTTCTTATTCTCCTTCTTCTTCCATCCTTTCGGCAAATTGTTGAGAGGTACTTTCTTGTGTGTTATAGTTGAATAGAAAGTTAGGAAATGGTGGTGGTTGGAAGTTCGGAATACATGCCGCCAATGATGCATTATATTGTTGCAAATATTATTGCATTTTTTGTTCATAAAATTGGGATTGAGATTGGGGTTTAGATTGGGAAGATTTGGAAGTGGAAGTCCGTTCATTTGGATTTAAACCGAAGTTGGCGGTTGGTCTCCTACTCACCCTGCGTACGACCCCGTGTGGAGGTCTATCCCCACCGTCTGCTCCATGTCCTCTCACGACTTTTGCCATCTGTTTAACAAATATTATAAACATTCAATATATATAAAAAAGCTACAAATAAGAAACATTTCAAAATTTAACAAATATTATAAGCAATCAGGATATATAATAGCAACAACATACCGTCAATCAGATTCATCACTAGAACATTATACGTGTACAACATCATCATCATTGTCATAGTTTTCATTATTTATTTCTCCATCTGAAGAGTACGTATCATCAACGTCATTGTCATCGTTAATGAAATTGTCATCATTTATAGTAGGAGCAACATTCCTCCTGGAAACCACACTTGATTCACCAACTTCATCTAAAGTCGTCTCCATAGGCAAGGTGCCTAAGTCGACAACCAAGGTGAAATCAATTGATTGAGTGTTGTTCACGACATCTATCTTATTCACAACACCGATACTTGGATGATTCCAAAGTTTTCGATGATGAACCTCTTCCACAACTCTCCTGTTATTGTTTTGAGTGGGATATTGGAGATAAAATACTTGTTTAGCTTGTGTGGCTAATATGTATTGTTGATCATCATACCACGTTTTACCGATATACCATTCATGCCTGATATCGATAAGAATCATATTATTTATAGTCTTTAAACGTCCATTACGTAATGACGCGTGGAACCATTTACCATGAAAGACTACAGCTGATTTATCATATAAATAATGCAACTCTATGATCTCCTCTAATTGACCATAGAATGGTGTACGTCTTCTCCGAATGTAACAACACCACTATTTTGAGTAGTTTGTCGGAGATCACGGCTATTCACGGCAAATAGGACACGATTTTACTATGCACACAATGTAAGAATATGCACGCAACGGACCATACGCCAACGCATTTAATTCGTCATTACAGTCTGAAGGCATATCTATTTGGAGACAATAAATTTGTAAGGAAATATAAGATTGTATGTTTAAGTAATAAATTAGTTTTACATTATAAATATATAACATACTTACCTTTTCTTTGAACCATGAAGGAAGTTCCTTTTTGAAATCATTTTCAGGCAATTCTGATTTGAATTCACTGAATATGGGACAAAATAATTAGAATAGTTAAAACACTGTCGAAAAGGTAGTTAATAGATTAGAAACTTACGATTTGTAGCTTTTAATCTCATCATCATCGCAATTGTTTAGTACAAACCAATGCAATGATTTTTTGGCCTCTTTACAAAGTTCAACGATTTTCTTAGCCGATATTGTTCGACATTGTGATGAGAACACAGAAAATTGTCTTTTTGGAAGGCCGGATCATCATTTCTATCAGCACGGTTGAATTTAGTTTGCATACCCTCAAGATACATAGATCAGAATGTCAAAGCTTCGTCTGCAACATAACCCTCTGCTATTGAACCTTCTGTTTTGGCTTTGTTTCTGACATAATTTTTAAGTTTTTTCATATATCTTTCAAAAGGATACATCCATCTCATGTGTATGGGCCCTCCAAGAATGGCTTCATTAGGTAAATGAAGAATAAGATGAATCATTATGTTGAAAAATGTTGGAGGATATATCAACTCAAGATTGCATAAGATCTTCACTACTTCTATTCTGGCATTTCTCATGTCGTTAACATCCAATGACCATGCACAATTTTTTTAAAGAATATACACAGGTCAATGATTTTTCTTGAAACATTTGGTGAGAGACATGCTCGAACCCCTATAGGTAGTAATCGTTGCATGAGGACGTGATGATTGTGAGACTTCAGCCCAACCAAATTTGATTTAGTATCATTAACCTTCTTCTTAAAGTTCGATCCAAAACCATCAGGTAGTCTCACTCCTTTAATGAATTGACAAAAACGTTGTTGATCAATTGGTTTGAAAGAGTAAGAAGCATGTAGGAGTATTTCTTTCTTCTTGTTTTCTTCCTTGTTGTATTTCTTCATCTTCTTGACTTTCTCTTTTGGCCATTGATCTGGTCTAATGCCCACATTTTTCCAGTCAATTATTGCTTCTTTTTTGTCTTTGCTTTTATCATTCATCAGTGCAGTATTCAAAACACTCTCATTCACATTCTTTGAAACATGCATAACATCGAAATTGTGTTTTAGGTCAAGGTAAGACCAATACTCAAGCTCAAAGAAGATACTTCGTTTCGTCCAATTTAACTCTCTCTTTTTTCTTTCATTGTCGCGCTTTCTTTTTTGCCCCCATAATTAGGATGTTTCCCTGGAATTCGATCAGAGAGACAATTTACTTGCTTTAATATAGTTGCATTACTGAATCGTCTAGGACGTGGTCTTGTCTCAGGTTGACCATCAAACAATATCTCTACCTCCAACTATGGTTTATATTCAAGAATCGTTTGTGACCAACATAAGACATCTTGTTGGTCACATAAATGGAAGATGTGTCTTCATTACAAGTAGGGCATGCTAAATAACATTGACCACTCCATCCAGACAGACTGCTATGTGCTGGGAAATCATTGATAATCCATAACAACATCGCACGCATATTGAATATAGTGTTGGTTGATGCATATCTCATTTGGACTCCTTCGGCCCACGACATTTTCAACTCATCCACCAAAGGCCTCAAGTAAACATCAATGTCCTTTGCGGGTAATCTAGGGCCAGGAATAAGCAAAGTTAGCATGAAAGAAAACTCTTTCATACATATCCATGGTGGTGTATTGTAGGTAGCCCATATAACCGGCCAAATACTATAATTGTTATTAAAGTTGCCGAATGGATTAAAGCCATCAGCAACTAAACCTAGACGAACATTTCTAGGTTCTTTGGCAAACTCTGGATATCTCTTATCAATTTCTTTCCATGACTTCCCATCTACCGGATGATATATCATACCATCCGTTGATCTTCCAATATTATGCCAAATCATATCTTTACCTGTGAATCTGGAACTATACATCCGTCAAAGGCTTGGAGTCAAAGGAAAGTACCACAACACTTTTTGTGGTACTTGCTTCCCCTTTGTGGTTGTGTCCACCCATCTACTCTCGTTACAAATCAGGAAATTCTACATGGAATCATTCTTTTTCCAAAACAAAGCACAATCATATTTCCAAGCATGGATGGACTCATATCCTAGCCCTATCTTTCTCAACTTTTTCTTAGCGTCATAGTGTGAAGTTGGAATCTTGCTCTTCGGGAAAGCCACTCTTAGCAACTCTACAAGTAGGTCAAATGAACTATTTGTCCATTTATTGATCACTTTAATATGCAACAACTTCGCCAAAAATTTTAAAGAAGACATATCGCAATCAGGGTATAACTCGGTATTGAGCTCCTCAAACAAAGCATCAAATTATGGGTCCATGCCTTTTCCTTCATCATCTGTATTTTCTTCATTTGTATTGTGTTCTGCCATAACATCATCAATTACATCAAACATCTCATTAGTTGTTGGAATGTTTATTGGAGTCGAATTGTAGCCGAGATCCTAAACAGGACGCTTCTCACCATGATAAATCCATATAGTATACGATTTTAGAAACCCACGGTCATATATGTGGGCATAAACCGTACTCAACAACTGTCGATACATATTTACACACTTTACGCACGGACAACACACTTTGTCTTCAGAGTCAACATGTTTCCTAGCAATCTCCATAAAGTTTTTATGACCTTCCAAGAATTTTGGGGACGTTCGGTTTTCACGAATCCAACTCTTATCGATTGTCATTACTGTGTCATTATTAAAAATTACATTGTGTACAAAGTTAAATTGTATTTTGGCTATATGTGAATGCATATTGCATGACTTTTTGTTTATGAAAAAAACGAACGGAATGGATAGAGTATTCACAAGTATATAAAAAAATATATACCCTAGAAGTCGAAATTGGATGGAATTGATAGAATATTCATTTTGGTAGGCTTCTAAACCCACAATGAGTCAATGTAATTTTATAGGAATGTACTTTAATTAGTTTGTTTAAAGTATATATACATCTTATTTTTTTTTCAATTACAGCATTGTATTTTTAATATTATTTTGTTTTTTTTGTTTTATTATAGCACCGTACTTTTAATAGCAACGTAGATTTATTATTTTGTTTTATGTTATAACTATCAAATATAAATGAAAATAAAATAATTCAATAAACAAGCCAAAAAAGTATGTTGGTATTAATAACCTTTGTAGTTTAAATATTTTTTACTTAGTAAACTTTATTCTCAATAAACATACTTTTAATTGTTTAACTATATTTATATTTTGTTTTATGTTGCTATTAGTAACGTTTGTTCTTAATGACAAACATTTTAACTTAAAAATTAAACACTTTCTCACTTCATTCACTCAATCTAATAAACTAAACAAGTAGCACAACCAAACATATGTTACATTTTATACATAAAACTTCATATCAACCAAAACAAAGAGCACAATCATACATATTTCACAATCATACAAAATTTCAATTTCATATATACCTAAACAAGCAAATTAATATTGTATACAAACAACTTCAATTTCATATGTACCTAAACAAATTTGAATGTCATATAATATTTTAACCACAATTTCAATTTCATATAACATTAATCACCTAAATTAACATTTTATGCATACAACTTCAATTTCATATAAACCTAAACAAACAAACAACATACATATACCAAACAAACAACACAATCATACACATACCAAACAAACAACACAATTCTATAATCATAGGAGGATTAATTTCAATTTCAATTTCATATAAACTTATACATATATACAATTTCAATTTCAATAAAAAAATAGAAAAAAAATACTAACCTTTTTCGGTTTTCTTGCTTTGATAGCGGGAATCTGATTGTCCAAATTGATAATGATCCTCCAATGGTGGCTGGTGGTCACCTAAAGAACACAAATCAAAAAAAAAAAAAAAAAAAAAACACACAAAAAACCCACCAGATTACTTACTTACCTACTGTGGCAGTGAAGGAGAAGCTAGAAAGAGGCTGGATTGGTCGGTGGGAGGCTGAGGGTGGTGGAAGACGGTTGTGGAAAACGGTGGTGAAGCAAAACCACTTCACCACCAATGCACAACTATAACACCCAAAAAACCCCAAATTGAGGGTAAAAATCTTTACAACACAACAACAAACAACAAATCATGAGTAGAAAACATGTTACCTGGAGCAAATCGTCGGTTGAGGAAGGCAGAATACGATTTTCGTCGGAGAAAAAAGAGAGAGTTGCGTCTGTGCGAATGAACAGACTGACTGCGTTTTTCTTAGGGTAAACCCCTATGCCGACGACTTGTAGTTGGGATATATAGGGTCCACACAAACGATCCTATTTCAATTATGTTGAAACAAAAAAATTAGAAATTAAAACCCTATGTAGACGACTTATCGTCGGGATAGATGTTTCACGCGGATCGCCACGTGGCTTGTCGATGACATGTCGTCGGCATAGCTTACATAAAACGACGATGTATTGTATTTCTGGAACATGTATTTAAAATAAATAGAAAATATATTTTTCGATACCTATCCCAACTACAAGTCGTCGGTCTAGAATTACAATATACCACGAAAAATTTTGTCGTTCCTGTCAGACATGTAGTGACGACTTATCGTCGGCACAAATGTCATGGACAAAAAAATTTAGTCAAAGTTTGCAAAGGGTGTGCAAACGACTTGGCGTCGGCATAAATTGACTTTTAGCGACGACAACCGTCGTCGGCATAGATTCGTATTCTTGCAGTGTGATAATGACAGTCATAAGTTTTTATAATGACAAGACTATGGCAAAGACACCTAGTTCTATCAACGACATGTTTCCGCACAGATTTTTGGTGATGATGTTTGGACCTATAGCGATGACATTTGTCGTCACCATGTCTTTTTTTTCTTGTAGTGAAAAGTGCATATTTGGCGTATGAAGTCAACTTTCTTTTTTTCAACAACTAGATTAAGAACAAGACATTAAGAACAAGACTGGAAATTTTAGTTCAAGCAAATATATTGGGGGTTATGATGTAGTAATTAATATATTAGCTACTGGTTTTCCTCTATATAGTCGTATAACGTTTGTTTTTGTTTCCCCAGCTCCTTAATAACTCAGTTTTAATGACTTTTGTTGTTAAGAAAAAAGAAATCTTTTGAAAAAAATCATACTTTGTTGTCTGATGTTGTAGAGATGTTTCATATTTTGTAGGTTCAGGTAGCAGCCAATATACGTAAGAAGATAAGAGCACAAAGACTTAGACTAGCTTGTTATTTTAGTTTTATTTTTCCTTGTTGCTTATATAATAGATAGAATTTTAGTATAACCCCGATTCTAATCTCGAGATGTAAAATGTTTTTAAAAGAGTAGAATTCCTCAATTTATAAGAAAAAATATGATAATTCCCTGGATATTTGTGTTGAAAATTTGGGTTGTTACAATAAACATATTTTTTTGTATTTATATGTATGTTTTAAGTATTTTTTATGTATTTTCGTATATTTGTTTTACGTATTTTTGGATTTTTTTACTTCAACTAACATTATAAGTTAACTATTAGATACTGTAAATGAAGAAAAAAATATTGGAGTATTTTAAAATAAACATTTTTCAAAGACGATCCATATCAATCCACGCCATTTTGCAAGTAAATTATTGTTTTTTTTCTTGATTTTAGTTTGAAGATAAACAAAATTTATGAATATCTTTGTCATTAATAAAGATATTCATAAACTTTGTTCATTTACAAACTAAATTAAAGATGAAAGGGAAGAATTCACCTGCAAAAATGATATTGATTGTTAATGATCATCATTGAAAAATGTTTATTTTGAAGCACACTAGTGTTTTTTTTATTCATTTATAATGTCTAATAGTTAGCTTACATTGAAACTTGAATTTAAAAAAACATAAATACGTAAAACAAAACCAAAATACATAAAAATACATAAAATAAATACATGTACAAACATAAAACATACATAAAAATAAATAAATACGTAAAATAATATACCAAAATACATAAAGTACGTAAAAATACTTTAGAGTTCATATAAATACGTTAATATTACATTTATACATTTGAAATACATAAAATACTTACAAAAAAAACTTAAAAAAAATACATATATATATATATATATATATATATATATATATATATATATATATATATACTTACAAATATCTAAAAAATACATATAAATACTTAAAAATTATATAAAAATACCTCAAATACTTATATATATATATATATATATATATATATATATATATATATATATATATATATATAAAAGATATATAAAAATACTTAATAAATACATAAAAATACATTATTAGATTATATATAAAATTTGAATAAATCTGTAAAAAATCTTATTATTTTGAAAAAAAATATCGATTTAGTTTTATTACCTAATGGACATGTCAAAAAGAATGAAAGTGAAGAAATTTGTCTTTATTTATTTATTTATTTATTTTTTATTTTTTTTGGGTTTTTCTACTCAATTTATTTCGAAATCAATTTTAATTTTTCTAAAATAATAAGAATTTTTTAAAAATTTCCACAAAAAATCGTAACACAAATTGTACATGATTAGGTGAAGCTACGTAACGTACCTTTTCATTACAAACAAAACATTAGTAATATTTTGCAAAGACTATAATTTTGCACGAATATTCATCATTTGTTATAAATGATAAAAATATATATACATACCAACTTATTTCTCTTGATATATTTATATTTATAATCGTCCATTATTGTAGTTCTGGTATTTCTCATCACATTAGAGCGAGTACAATATATGTTTGTCGGAAATATTGATTCTTTAATATTAATCGACCCAGTTACACACCAAACTTCATTACGAGAAACATTAATTATTACGTACTTACATATTTGATATTTGTCTCTTCTTCAAAATGCTAAGCCATCAACCATTGTTATTATTGCTTTGTGAACTAATCTTAGAATTCATATTCAACCCGAACGGTACTTTCACTTGAGTGTCGATGAGGTTGAGGGGTACCTGCACAAGAGAATTCGGTGGTACGCATGGAGAACTCGAGCTCAACAATTCAAATGGCATTACGTAAGGAGGAAAGAATGAAGGATTTGCGGGGCCAGAAAAACACGAGAAAATATGTGGCTCGAATGGAGGAGCGGATGAAGAAGGGAATAGCGATGTGTAAGTATCTAATTTTTTATCAGATCTTGATAAAGATAGGTTCGAAAACTGCTGATCAGAGTCCTGATAATTGTAAGAATTCCACTTGTTTTCTATGATAACATCCTTCCCTTCCGTTCTTTGATGATCATAACTGGGAGTATTGAAGAATGGAGAAAAAGAAAGTATAGCTTCCTTCCCTTCCATTCTCTGGTGATCATTAATGGGAGTACTGTTGTAGAGTGGAGAAAAAGTAAGTTGTGTAGAATTGAAATTGTGAGGAACAATAGTGGGTGGAAGATGGAATCGCTTGAAATCTTCTTGTGCCATTTGCAGGGGTGGAAGCTTATCAATATCATCTTTAGTGACATCAAGCAACCAATCTATCACCTTGCTCGGTTGAGTTAACCCGAGCTGATCTTGAAGGTGATATAATTGAATAGCTGTAGGTATGGAAAGCCTAATTCTTCGGTCTCTCACTCCTTTAACTGTCCAAACCTTGCTATGCCTGTCTTTTCCTCCGAAAGCCTGTGATACCCTCACAATTCTTGGATTCTGGAAACCTGCGTATTGTCTCGAGATCATATTAGGGTTTGATAGCTTTTGTCGTTTGGCATAACCTTCTTGATCATAAGTATTGTTGATCATCTTACTTTTTTCACCATTGGCAGATTGAATCCTTAATCTGGAAAACATTCCAAAACATGGGTATTGTTGATCGTCTTAAGTTAGATTTATCTAGATTGAAACCCTAATTTTTGAAAACCAATCTAATTAACGACTCGGGAAAATATCACACAGTCTTTCAACAAAATGAACGAGAACAAACAGATAACTTACGATCAATTAGTCATAGTTTCATCGAAAACTACACACGCAGATCATAATTAAGAAAATGAACTCACATTCGCGGGGCAGCTGTCGGCTCGTTATATTTACTTCAGGAAATCAACAGTTAAACAAACACAACCTCTTTGATCTTTGTTTTATGAGCTACAGAAGAATCTCACTTTGAATATTTCTGCAGTAAACCACACAATTCAAGAATGTTATCAACGTGGGTTTTTATTCTGTTGGTGTTGGACGCCAAATTAAGAAATTAAGTCGACTAAAGATTGGAAAATTTTGCGTTAGCGGTGTCAATGTCACCGACAAGTGATGTAGATAAGTGTTCACCACAAACTGAACAATCTTTGATTGATGAAATTGGTTATATAGGTCATTCCGTTCTTTATTTCCTTACTACATGTGAGTTAATATGGATGGATGGGGTGTCTTGGGTTGGGACCACTTAGCTCTTGTTGCAGAAAGCTACTTCACATAAACGATAGATCTTCATGATCAATACATCCACCTTAATGTCGCCAAGTTACAAACCCTTGAAAACGAACCCAAATTATTTTGAATGCTTGGTTTACAAAACCCTAGAATCCTTAAAACAATTTATCCGAGCAAATTTGGAATACTTAGATAAACACTGTACATTCTGCAGCAAACCCTAGTTTAGAATGCACATAACCTAATTTGGGATAAAAATACTAAATTAAAACAATATAATTCTAAATCATTCATCAATGCTGTATTGCTGTATGAATCCAGATGTTAATTAACTAGCTCTAAAACTGGACACAAAATGGTGCATGAGATCTATTAATTACAAATGAAATTTACAAAGTTTCAACTTACATGGATCTAAGCAAGTTATAATCACACTATCTTTTATTTTTAACAATAACAACGAGGTCTTATATTAAGAATGGTAATGAACAGGATGAGGTTAATTTGCAGGATGGTCACCCTCAAGGAAAAGGTGTGGTACTAAAGAGGGATCTTAGATAGAGCCTGCAAACATCAACTGTATGTGCAGACGAGGGACCAAAAAGTAAGAGGATCTTAAAGGTATCCCACTGGTGTTATTGCTCAATGGACCATGCATGCACCTCTATGTATTCTCGATCCAAGAAGTTACCTTTTAAAGTTTAACTTTAAGATAAAACGATATTCACCTTTTATAAGGTTGAAGAAAGTGGTGTATCCTTAACACAATTACCTTTTAAAGTTTAATTATTTTTTTTTCCTACCACATCAATTCTATTATTTGTGTTTTTCCTTACCATTTTATTAGGAGTGGTAGCAACCTAATACATTAGATGTATTTATTATTTTTTTTTTTTTTCAAACTTAAATAAATTATATATTTTTTTTTACAACATAAACATTTCATATTAAATAAAAAAAAATTACAATAAATTAAAATTTAAAATACAACTTAATAAATTAAACCATAACTTAATACATAAAAATATGACTTAATACATAAAAAACCACATCATAACTAAAGCAACCGGTCTTCGTCCGAAAACTGACCTTTTAATTTATCTTTCGGTGACACATTAAGATCAAGATTGTCGATCAAGATTTTGGTACTATTGATAAGATAATACCCAAATTTGTATTATGGAGTACAAATGAAGAATTGGGGTAGTATTGTCATACCTTTTGTTGAACATTGGTAAATTATTGAGAATATTTATATCATTAATCGAATCGGGACTACCAAAGTAGGCATGTCAGAACCACAAATCATGTAGGCTACAGTTTCAAGTACGACCATCCAATAATGACAATTGCCCTTTGTGTATTGGCCATGATAAGTTTTTGGAAACATATTCCATCTCCAGTGCATGTAATCTAAATTTCCTAACATCCCAGTGAAACTGTAACGTCCCAAAATTTAAGACTAAAATTTCAATTTTATAATAATAAAAGTATCATCCAAAACGTGTTCATAAAACCATAAAAGAAAATTAGAGTATGGCAATAATCATCTAAGTACATCAAGTCAACAAAATGTGGAACAATATGGTGTGTGCGATACGATCATCCCGAGCAATTCCCCTTCGATTCGGAAGTACCTAAAACATAAACTGAAAACCGTAAGCACGAAGCTTAGTGAGTTCCCCAAACTAACTCATATCATACACATCAAACATACAAAGGGCCATGCCCAACAACCATCGGCCCCGTCCGGAACAAATATGTCAATAACATGAGATGGACCTCGCCTCATCATATTCACCAGGCCCCACCCGACATTCATACAGTTACATAAAACATATGCAAGAATCACTAAGACAAATAACATGCAATACACTCATCAGGACCCGCCTGACATCGAATACCTTCCGATATACATATCACATAATACACATGCAACAGACACACAAACAACTAACATCATAACCATAACAAATCATGGCCCGACATTGGTGCCTTCGACCCGTTAAGCACGGTGAGGAGACTCACCTCAGACTGCTGAAAATCAGATAAATGCTCGGACTGCTAATCCGGAAAAAACCATGTGCTAATCAATCAAACAATACCCTAATTAATAATTAGGTCAAAATTCATAACTGGGGTCCCCGACCGTACACCCTCAGCCTCTACGGTAAAATACTATTCTAACTTTTCCCTTATTGGGCCCAACTAGCTTAACCCAATAATGGTCCAACCTATAAAGCTAAGGTCCAACTATGACCCAACAGATACAAGGCTTAAATCCAGCTAAGGCTAGTGGCTCGACAAGGCTCACAACCCTAATAACCTAAAAACGACCCAAACCGCAAAGCCCAAGGATCAGGCCTAGTATGTTGTGCGTACCAGACATACACCCAATGTACTAGGCCGCATACTGGATTGGGGGCTTGGCAACGTACGCCCATCATACGTGTTATTTAACACTTTTTCCATTAAGTGCTTTGTATTGAAACCAAACGTCCAAACTTCATATGTAAGTCTTGTGGAACGTCTTAATCCATAAAATCGTGAACTTAGAGCCTTTGCATGGCTTAAAAGAGCCCAAACCTTACTTTAGCATTCTACTTTCACCAAATCGACCTAAACACATGCATGATTGATCCACAACCATCAAGATGCTAACTTTATGGACTAGGGACCTCAAAAACATCAAGAAAAGCAACTCCTAACTTTTGGATTCACAAGTTCTCCTTTGATCAAGGCTCCTTCTTCCAACCTTCGTTTCCTCAAATCTCACCAACATACACTAAAAACACACACATGAGGGTCAAATCTCCTCAAGAGGGGCTAGGGTTTCGTAATGGGACTCAAAGAGCAATGCAGGTTGGGAAATGAGAGGATCATGGGTCATAATGTTGTTTAAACACCCTGAAATTTAGGGTTTGTCCCTTGGGTGCGTACACCCTACGTACGAGAAGTACGCCCCACATACCGCTAAATTTTCGAAATTGGCAAAACTACCCCTAGGGACCAAATCTGCAAAACATTTACATACCAACGGTAAAAAATGAAAAGTACCATGAATTTGGTGTTATAGAAGCCATGCACATTCGCATGATGAGCATACAACTTTTGTATATCACTAGAAGTAGGATGATGTAAACATCGTTGACCGTATAAATATATGATAGATCTGCAAAATTTATGAATACTTTCTCGTGCACTATGTGTAGATATCCTAAAAAACTCGTCTAGTGCATCGAGGGTGGGGAATGTAACATCCCAAAAATGACAGGAAATTGTTTTTACTTTTAATTCATTCCAAACATCCAATGATCATATTAAATAATTGAAAGTGTATCATAGTGAGTAATTGTAATGCTCAGTTCTTGGTATGTATTTAAATCAAATTTATTCATTTTTGTATAGAAACTCGACGAGTTGGAGGCCCCAAACTCGTCGAGTAAAGATGGAAGTTGGATGCGGGTTATGAAGTCTACTCGATAAGTTGAGAGCCTAAACTCGATGAGTTGGCCTGGCAGAATGAAACCCTAATTTTCAGCATTTTGCACCCTATTTAAACACCTTAACCTGGCCTCACCTTCAGCCTCCATTGTCCCAACCCTAGCCACGAAACCCTAGTTTCACTTTTTGAGTGTTTTAAGCCATTTTTGTGCATTCTTTGTGGATTTGAACAAAAGGATTCTAGAAGAAGGAGCAAGGACGTGAAGGAGAAGAGTAGATTTAGAAGTTGATCTCCATTTCTGGTTCATTTGAGGTATAAAGCTCCTATTTGTGGATCTGAGCTTATATGTGGTTGGAGCTTCAGCTAGACATATAAAGCTCAAAGCTTTCTCACCATTCTGATTTGTGCATCATTTTAGTTCATTTTAGAGTTTTGGTCCCAAAGCTTATCTGTGGTTGGAGCTAATATGTGGTTGACTGCTTTATGACATATTAAGCTCTAGAGCTTAATATAAGCTCCTTTAAGTGTTTTTAGTGATGTAGAGTCATAAAAATCGAGACTTAGACGTGTAAACCAACCAATGCATGAGATATGAGCATTCTTGAGAATAGAGAGTGAGAGTTTTGATGTTTGTGACTTTATCAGCCATGCGAAGGCTTAAAGTTACAGACTCTATGGAGTATGAGCCTTTAGGGAGTTTAAATATGAGATTTGAGCTAAGGTCTTAATAGATTAAGACCAAACAAGTAGAAAGAGCAAAACTGGGGCGTACGCTAAGCGTAATCCCAGTACGCGCAGTGTAGGGTTGAAAATCCCCGATGCATGCATGTCAAAAGAGTACGCCCAACGTAGAGGGCTTGTACACGCAGCGTACACGCTGCCGTTGACTTTTAGTTGACTTTTAGAGCTTGGTTAATTTATGGACTATTAAGGCCATGGAGGGGTAAAATGGACTTTTATCCTTCTGTGAGTGTGTAGAAGGGTTAGTATAGCTTCTTGGAGATCCATTATTAATTAGAGATAATTATCGTATGTGTTAGGCGGAGGCTAAACCGGTGATTTGAGTTCGAGGTTATCCAATTTTCTTACGAGGTGAGTCTTCTCACTATACTTCCCTAGAATGGTAATCTTTGTGTGACCGGAGGGTTTTATGTGTTTATATTGAGTATTGTGATATCCTGCATTATGTCTTTGTGATTTATGATGTGTATTATTCTAAGCTTACTGAGTTAGGACCGGAGGGTCCACCCGAGTTGTGGTACCGGAGGGTCCCACTGAGACACATTGACCGGAGGGTCTTATTCAAGTATAGTCATAAGAGGCTAATGAGATATATGTGGTATTTTGTGGAAATCACTAAGCTTCGTGCTTACCGTGTTATGTGTTATGTGTTTCAGGTACTTCTCATGATCACGGGAATGTGCCGGCTTGATTGTACACACGAGGCGGAGTCACATTATGAGGATCCTGGATTTTGTTTAAAACAGTTTTTTGAATATGTGTTTTTGAAAACATTGTCATTTGGGGTTTTGTGAACTATGTTATGAGAATTATGTTATTTCTAAAATGAAATATTTGTTTGAAAATTTACGGTGTTACAAGTTGGTATCAGAGCCTTGATTTGAGGTATTCGGGTGTACCTTCGGGTATGTCTGAACTCAAACTGAGGATTTGGGAAAAAATTTCAAAAGAAATGATTTTTCTAAAATGAGAAAGAGTTTTAAGAGAAAGTTGGAGTAGTGTGTACAATCAGCCTAAAGCCGAATGGTGATTTCCTAAAATACCCTTACTTATTTGTTTTACGAGATATTTTTGAGATATTAGTGATGCATGGTAGAGGATAGGCTAAGTAATTCATATGTAGGGCTAGAGTTGCCTTATTTGTGATTCCTTAGCCTAGGAGTCATTTCTATCTGTTATGTGCTATGAGTATGTGCTGAGTAAGAGTATCTAGCAGGAATCACTTAGATAGAGTTATGAGTCGAGAGATAATCTAGGAGAGATACCTAGATGAACATATGAGAAATCTACTGAGAGGGTAGTTTGTTATTCTTGAGAGTTAGATTACTTGTGAATTGGGATCCTAGGAGGAGAACTTGGGGTGACTACAAGTTGGTGTGAAAGGTAGAACTGCGCCCATACTACTAAAAGCACCGGATTTGTCGGCAACCCAAGTAAGAATCCTTAAGATGCTAAGGAACAAGTAGGGACAGGTGATCGAGTGTGAGTATGCTCGAGCGAGACTCTAATGTTTTTTCATGTTGTGTTTCAGAGACATCATGGTGGGTACACGCCACAACCCCAGGAGCAGTGGGACTAGTGATGACGAGATACGCATGATGATTCTTGAGGAGGTGGCCACAGCCATTCAAGAGGCAATTCCTGAGATGTTTGGGTCTATTAAGACCACACTGATTGATACCATTGATGAGCGATATACCACTGTTACTGAGGCAGTTGTTGTTGTAGCCAACCACAACTGTCGCCATTGCTAGGCCACAGGGAGGTGACTCGATGTTGTTTTGGGACTTCAGCAACACGAAGCCACCAGAGTTTGATGTGACATAGGATCTGATTGCTACTATTAGATGTACCTCCGATATCGAGGGGTGTTTTACACGTGTTCATGTCCTGATCACTTGAGGGTTCGGTTTGCGCTGAACCAGCTTCGCGCAGAGGCGAAGGACTTGTGGAAGTTTGTGACTACCAGTTTTACTCCGGCAGATCATGTTGTAGTGACATGAGAGAGGTTCACTCAATTATTCCGAGATGAGTATGTTCCCCCAGTGGAAAGGGAACGTTTTGCCCAAGATTTTCTGTCTCTCAAGCAGAAGATAGAATCAATGACTGAGATTACGAGGATTTTTCACGAGAGGGTGTTGTTTTGCTCTTAGCACGTGTCCACTGAGCAGGCATGTGTGAGCCGATTTTTGAGCATATTAAGGAGGGATATACGAGAGTTTTTGGCGAACTCATCATATAGGACATTGGTTGAGCTTCAGACCAATGCAAGACGGAGGGAGATCGAGCTAGAGTTACAGACCAGGGAGGAGGAGGAGTCTTAGGGTAGGGACCGGCGACAAAGAGGGTGAAGCCCGCTGATACGAGGACTGGGGCCAGAAGGGCTGCACTTGTGGCAACTGCAGAAAGAGTCACGACGGATCATGTCGCATGGGGATTTGCTACAAATGTGGAAAACAGGGGCACATGGCGACGGATTCCCCAAGGGATTTGCAGTTTGCTTTCACTACAACCAGACCGGCCATCGGAAGACCGAGTGCCCCCAGCTTCTTCAGGGGATCAGCACAGGGATCTGCACCTACTACTTTGCATGCTACTGAGAGTCGGCCAACGAAGGTCGGGACACTGAGGGTTCGTGGGAGAGCCTTTCAGCTGACAGCGGAGGAGGTCCGCACAGCACCTGACGTTGTGGCCGGTACGTATTCTTTATTTATACACTTTTGAGATATGTGCTGCATATATGGTGCTATGTGTATGTACTTTTCTTGTGAGTTTTGTACCTACCTTGGTGATATTTGACTCGGGTGTGAGCTGATCCTTCATGTCGTTAGCTTTTAGTTGTCATGTCAGTATCCGACGTGAGGCGTTGAGTCGACCTATGAGGGTTTCTATGGCCGACAAGCATGCAGTTTTTGCTACTGATGTGATCTGGGGGTGTGTACTAGAGATTTTTGGTGTTGAGTTCCTGATAGACCTGGTACCAATCGTGATGGGTGATGTCTGTGTCATAGTGGGCATGGACTGATTGAGTCGGTTTGAGGTTGTGATCAACTGTGAGCATCAGTAAGTGACTATACGAGACCCTAGTGAGGGAGTGCTTATGGTGTATGGAGAGGGTACTAGATCTGGATCAGCTTTCTGCTTTGTTGCCAAAGTGAGACAAAGTCTACAGCATGTTTGTATGGGCTTTTTGGCGTATGTGATGGATACGCGGGTTGCCACAGTGAGGCCGAGTTCTATCGCCGACGTTCCAATAGTGTGCGAGTTTCTGGATGTTTTTCCCGAGGAGTTGTCGGCTGTGCCTCCTGAGAGGCAGGTGAAGTTCCGGATCGATTTGGTTCCGAGAGCGACGCCTATTTCCAAGGCACATTATTTTCTTGCACCACTAGAGATGTGGGAGTTATCCTCACAACTCCAGGAGCTGCTGGGGAAGGGTTTTATCAAACCGAGTAGCTCCCCATTGGGAGTGCCGAACCTTCTTGTCAAGAAAAAGGATGGTTCACACCAGACGTGTATTGATTACTTGGAGTCGAACAAGCTGACGGTCAAGAACCGTTATCCACTACCGAGGATCGACGATCTGTTCGATCAGTTGCGGGGAGCATCTTGGTTTTCCAAGATTGATTTGAGGTATGGATATCATCATATGAGAGTCTGCGAGAAGGATATCCAGAATCCGGCCTTTAGGACTCGTTATGGGTACTACGAGTTTGTGGTGATGCCTTTCGGGCTCACCAACGCACCAGCAGTGTTCATGGACCTCATGAAACGGGTGTACAGGCCTATGTTGGATCGATCAATGATCATGTTCATCGACGATATTTTGGTGTATTCGAGATCTAGAGAGCAGCATGAGGAACATCTTAGAGAGATCCTTAGAGCACTGAGGGCAGAAAGTCTTTATGCCAAATTCTCCAAGTGTGATTTCTGGTTACAAGAGGTCTAGTTCTTGGGACACCTCATTAATCAGAATGGGATACTGGTCGACCCGGCCAAGATTGAGGCGGTTATGAGATGGGAGGTGCTGAGATCCCCGACCGAGATCAAGAGTTTTTTGGGTTTAGCGCGGCTACTATCGGAGATTTATCAGAGATTTGTCCCAGATTGTCGTCCCTCTCACCAGATTGACCCGGAAGGGTGTTACTTTTGCTTGGGGGCCCGAGCAGTAGGCCTCATTTGAGACTCTTCGCGAGAGATTGTGTGAAGCCACATTGAGTTATTGATTGTGATGCTTCTATATCCGGGATGGCTATGTTGTTAATGTAGAGGGGTCACGTGATAGCATGTGCATCGACGCAGCTGAAGCCTCATGAGACAAGGTACCCCACCCACGACCTGGAGCTGGGGCGGTGTTGTTATCCCTTAAGATTTGGCGCCACTATCTGTATGGAGTCCGATGTACCATATATACAGACCACAAGAGCCTGAAGTACCTCATGGATTAGCCCAACCTGAATATGAGGCAGAGGAGGTGGTTGGATGTAGTGAAAGACTATGACTACGGGATCTTATATCATCCGGGCAAGGATAATGTGGTGGTCGATGACCTGAGCCGCTGAGCAGCGAGTGCTCCGATCCGAGATGTGTGTATGAGGATGACAGTGATGACTCCAATCTTGGATACCATTTGAGAGGCCCAGGTGGAGGTCGTGAGAACGGAGAACCGCAAGAGGGAGTGGGGGATTGGGTAGGTTTCTGAGTTTGAAATGGATAGTCGTGGGCTTATGATTTTCTTGGGTGGATTTGGGTGCCCTATATGGGTGGAGCTCGGCGTATACTGATGGACGAGGCACATAGATCAAGATTCTCGATCCATCCAGAGCCCACTAAGATGTATTTGGACTTGAAGAGAGATTATTGGTGGCCCTATATGAAGAGAGACGTGGGATGAGTAGTTGAGAGGTGCTTGACTTGTCGCCGAGTTAAGGCGGAGCACCAGCATCCACATGGCCCATTGCAGCCTCTAGAGATTCCCCAGTGGAAGTGGGAATAGATTTCGATGGATTTTATCACCAAGCTACCGAGGACTGCACGTGGGGTTGACGCGATTTGGGTGATTATAAACTGGTTAACGAAGACTGCTCACTTTCTCGCCATCAGTGAGAGCTATTCTGCAGAGAGACTGACCGAGGTTTATGTGAAAGAGGTGGTAGAATGGCATGGTGTGCCGGCCTCGATAATGTCAGATCGAGATGTGTGCTTTACTTCCAGGTTCTGGAAGAAGTTTCATGAGGAGTTAGGTACCCGGTTGCATTTCAGTATTGTATACCACCCGCAAACAGACGGGTAGAGTGAGTGGACGATTCAAACGCTCGAGGATATGCTACGTGCATGTGTCATGGACTTCAGAGGAATTTGGGACACCTATTTTCCCTTGGATGAGTTTTCTTACAATAACATCCACCATTCCAGTATTGGCATGCCTCCCTTCGAGCTATTACATGGGAGGAGGTGCCAGACTCCCATCTGTTGGGGAGAGGTAGGACAATAAGTGATGGGTGGCACTAACATAGTGCTAAAGACAACCGAGCAGATTCAACAGGTCAAACAGAGGTTACTGATAGCCCAGAGTCGTCAGAAGAGTTATGCAGATCGGCGGCGATACGAGCTAGAGTTCCAGGTTGGAGATTTTGTCCTCCTGAAGGTATCCCCATGTAAATGGGTGATCCAATTAAGGAAATGGGGCAAGCTGGGGCCCTGATACATTGGTCCTTTTAGAGTGATCGACAGAGTAAGTAAGGTAGCTTACCGGCTGGAGCTACCTGCAGAGTTGAGTCATATTCATAACACCTTCCACGTGTCTTAGTTAGGGAAGTGTGTAGCCGATGAGACGGTGGTGGTACTGTTAGAGGACATTCAGGTGGATGCGAGCCTGAATTATATTGAGAGGACAATAACGATCATGCATTGGAAAGTGAAGGCTCTAAGGAACAAAGAGGTGCCCCTAGTTCAGGTCCAGTGGCAACATCGGAAGGGATCCGAGTGGACTTAGGAGTCGGAGTCCGAGATACGCGAGCAGTATCCAGAGTTATTTCCGGAACATGACTTTGAGGGCGAAGTCTGATTCTAGTGGGGGAGAATTGTAACATCCCAAGAGCAGGTATACTTTATAAACCCTTGTTCTATTGGTGATTGTCAAGTTTGGCGCTTATATGAGAAAAAAGTGGTAAATGAGTACGCGGGGTGTACGCATGGTATACTTAGCGTACTCATGTGCGTGTTTTTATGCGAAATCCACCTAGTATGTTGGGCGTACCCGAGGCTATGTTGGGCGTACTAGGCCTAGAGTGAAAACCCTAATTTAGGATGTGTCCCAATTTAAAGTACATGATGGCCTCATTTCTAGCCACCATTCCCAGACATCAACTCTCTCAAACCCTAATTTCTTGTCGCTTGAGCTTATGTGTCCATTTGTGAGCTATTAAGTGGTCTTGTGTTTCCTTGGAGTGAAGAATGAGCATTGAAGAGGAAGGAGTGGGAGTCTAGGCTTTGGATCTGAGCTTATCTGTGGTTGGAGCTTCAGTTAGAGGTATAAAGCTCAAAGCTTTCTCATTCTTTTGATTTGTGTATCATTTTAGTTTTTTGTAGGGTTTTGGTCCCAAAGTTGAATGCTTTATGAGATATTGAGCTCCAGAGCTTATTATCAGCTCCTTTGAGTGTTTTTAGTGATGTAGAGTCATAAAAATCGAGACTTGGATGTGTAAACCAACCCATGCATCAGATATGAGCATTCTTGAGAATAAAGAGTGAGAGTTTTGGTGTTTGTGACTTTATCAGTCATGAAAAGGCTTAAAGTAATAGAATTTATGGAGTATGAGCCTTTAGGGAGTCCAGATCTGAGATTTGAGCTAAGGTCTTAACGGATTAAGACAAAACAAGTAGAAAAAGCAAAATTGGGGCGTACGCTGAGCGTAATCCCAATACATGTAGCCTAGGGTCGAGAATCCCTTATACATGCATGTCAAAAGAGTATGCCTAACGTAGAGGGCTTGAACGCGCAACATAAGCGTTGTCGTTGACTTATAGTTGACTTTTAGGGTTTGGTCAATTTGTTGACTATTAAGGCCATGGAAGGGTAAAATGGGCTTTCATCCTTCTGTGAGTCTGTAGAGGGTTAGTCTAGCTTCTTTGAGATTTGTTATTAATTAGAGATAATTATCGTGTGTGTTAGGCAGAGGCTAAACCAGTGATTTGAGTTCGAGGTTATCCGATTTTCTTACGAGGTGAGTCTTCTCATTATACTTCACTAGAGTGGTAATCTTTGTGTGATCGGAGGGTTTTTTGTGTCTATATTGAGTATTGTGATATCCTGCATTATGTATTTGTGATTTATGATGTGTATTATTCTAAGCTTACTAAGTTAGGATCGGAGGGTCCACCCGAGTTGTGGGACCGGAGGGTCCCACTGAGATACATTGACCGGAGGGTCTTATTCAAGTATAGCTATGAGAGGCTATTGAGATATGTGTGGTATTTTGGGGAACTTACTAAGCTTCGTGCTTACCGGTTATGTGTTATGTGTTTCAGGTACTTCTCAGGATCACAGGAAGGCGTCGACTTGATTGTACACACGAGGCGGAGTCACATTATGAGGATCCTGGATTATGTTTAAAAGAATTTTCTGAATATGTGTTTTTGAAAACATTTTCATTTGGGGTTTTCTAAACTATGTAGAATTATGTGATTTCTAAAATGAAAATTTTGTTTGAAAATTTACAGTGTTACATAGACCATCCTTTTTGGCCTTTTGAGCCAAGTAGTCCATGGATGCAAGGAAACATAGGAACTTTACATGATATATCAGCCCTAGGGGACCAAATCTATGGTCTGGAAGCATTGAAATCGATTGGAAGTGACTAGATGGATTTAGACTAAAAGAACTTGACGAGTTGTTCATCCAACTCATCAAGTTGGATCGTGGTCCTCCGACCTTTTCTATTCACTAAGCAAACTCAGCGAGTCTAGGAGATGACTCAGCGAGTTGGCAAAAGGTTTTTTGGTGTTTTGAAAACTAAAGAACTCAACAAGTCCAAGGAGGAAATTAACGAGTTGTTTTGATAAGTCTCTACTCTATCATAAGGAGGAACTCGGCGAGTTGGATCATGATTTCCAGGGTTTTATGGATGATGAAACTCGGCGAGTTGATGGGCCAACTCGTCGAGTTGAGTCAACCCGGAAAGTTGACTTTGACCAGAGTGTTGACTTTGACTTTGACTTTGACCAAAGTTGACCCTTAAGGAGTCATGAGTATGGAAGGATTATTAAAGGGAATGTTTATATGTAAGAGTCTGAGCGGGGTTGATTTCAGAGCATGAGTTTTTACAGCTATTCCCAGTTATCGAGGTGAGTTACCTTCCAGTAGAAGTGGATCAATGGCACGAATGTTGGCCCACTAGTAGCTGATTATAGTTTAGATGATTGTCTTTGTGATAATTGTCTTGTATGCCACTATCTGTTATGCGTTATGTGCTAGTATGGTATGATATTATGTGGTAGAGGTAGGAGGGGTGAGATAGACCCCGTTATCGGTTGGAAGAACCGACAGGTTAGGTCGGGCACCCAGATATGCCTGACAGCATGTTTATGTTATGTATTATGTGGTAGTGGTAGGGGTGAAATAGTCCTTATAGTCGGTTGAGATACACCGGAGGGTAGGTCAGGCACCCAGAAATGTCTGGCAGGGTAGGTCGAGCACCCATATATGCTTGCAAGGTAGGTCGAGCGTCCAGATATGCTAGACAGGGTAGGTTGGGCACTTAGATATGCCCGGCAGGGTAGGTCAGGCACCCAAATATGCCTGGTAGTATGTGATTATGTGGTATGATGGAGGAACTCACTAAGCTTTGTGCTTACGGTTTTCGGTTTTGGTTTCAGATACTTCCTCTTCGAAGGGAAAGGAGCCGGCATGATCGTAACCCATCACACTGCATTTTCCACACTGGAGATCTTTGGGATTGTTACTCTGATGTTATTTTATCATGACATGTTTTGACTATTGATACTTGAGATTTGATATAAGTTGATACTATGGTTGTTTTCAGACAAATGGTTTTATAATTGTTTATTTAAAAATAATATTTTTGGTCTTAAATTTTCGGATGTTACAATTTGGTATCAAATCCTTTGTTTGAGGGATTCGGACACAGCTTCGGGGGTGTCTGAACTCAAATCGGGGGTTTGGAAGGTTTTTACAACAATTTTTTTTCAAAATTTAAAATTAAGGGTTTTGAGAAAGAACAAGGTGTGTGATGTGTGCAATCAGATGAACTAAAATAATTTTTCCCTAAGATACCCATACATGTCATGTTGTGATATGATTGTGAGAACTGCATGCTAGATTAGGGCTAGTGATCTAGGAAGGATGCCTTGTATGCTTGCTATATGTATGAGAATTGCATGCTAGATTAGGGCTAAGGATCTAGGAAGGATGCCTTATATTCCTGTTGTATGTGCTTATTGGATTGTATACTAGTACTGATTAGTCAGTGATATAATAGCCTGAATTAGATATACTTGGTTTTGGTTACTCAATACTCGAATACAGCTTGATTTGTGCTTTTAGGAGTCCTAGTTATCTTTAATTAACTAGTAAACGAGTACATTAAGTTACATATTATGAGGACTCAATGATTTCAGAAGGTTAGGTCTAGCCCTATTTTGCAGCTCATGTTTAGTTCCAACTGTTGTAGGGTAGGAACTCTCATTCGAAGAATTATCTAGTCTTAGTAATATGTAATGGTAGTTGCGAGCTAGTTAGGGAGAGATAGGAGGGACTTCTTATGTAGCTAATGGCGGATACTGGGTTGGGGATTACCCTAGGGAAAGCCTAAGATGATATTAGTACCAAATATTATTTGATTGAGAATCATATACATAGATTGGAAGCGACTTTGGGAAACCAAGGTAAATTAAGGGGACAGTACGGATAAATGTGGAAGGTAGTATGAGCCCGTACTACTGAAAGCAGAGGATCCGTATTTGACTCTTAGGGATCTGGGGGGAACCAAGAGTGGCAGAGTGTGAGACCTCTCGATATTATGTATGACCCTGAAGATTATGTGTTTTGTTTCAGAATGGTGGTGACACATCACGGAGCAGGAGGTTCAGGGTTTGGGTCCGGTTCGGGTACAGGTTCCGAGACGGTTGACGACGGATTGTGCGGGTTCTTCGTATCTGAGATTATGAGTGGCATCCTTGAGGCGACCCTGGTTATTTTCGGGTCAATCAAGGAAGGGATCATTGAGTTGATGGAGGGTCGCCTAGGGCATTCAAGAGTGACATGGTATCCGGCCAGTCAGGGACTTACACGCTCTCCTTCAAGGATTTCAGGGGATGTGCGGTGCCAGACTTCATCGGGGTGAAGGACCCTATTGTGACAAGATGTGATGGGTTTTGGTCATAAGAACATCCTATGTGCTCATACAAACCCTAATGTTTGGATCTAGGTTTCTCTATTGTACATGCAAGTTATCCAAGACTATAAACCCTAATTCTAGAATACAAGTAATCATATTAACATAAGAATGGGTTTAACTTATTACCTTGATTGTTATGTAGCAATAACAATCCCAAATCCTTCTTGTATTGACTTTAGAAAGCTTAGAGTCACAAATGTCACTCCTCTAATGGTTCACAAACACCAAGAGCAAGAGGACGAGGAGGAGAGAGGATGGAGGCTGCCCTAAAACATGTGAAACCCTAGAAGGATGCTTAATCATGTTTTTGGGTCATAACAGATGTATATATAGTTAGGCTATTAGGGTTATCTAACAAGGCAACCCTAATTTGGATGCTTAAGCCCTAAGCAACCCATGGATCCCTTTCCTTAAGGCCTTGGACGATTTCTTCATGGGTTTCCCCATAGAATTCGTCCACTCCTTAATATAAGGCAATCCATGGCCCAAATTGAAATTATCTTATAATTACAATTCCAGTCCCTTAAGTTTAATTAATCTCTTTTAGTCACAAAACTAATTACCAATTAATTATTGACTAATATTAATTAAACAGTATGATTTCTCCTTTAATATATTATTCTCATAATATATTAATAAATCATATTTAATCCTTTCTCTCCATAATTCATCCTATCAAGTTGCTTTGGTGAAGGCAACCCAAAAGGACCATGCACCATCGGGTCAAGTACATACCAAAATAGTTATGGACTTAGACACTAATCCAACAGTCTCCCACTTGGATAAGTCTAATAACTATTATGCGTATGACTTCAGATCCTGATCTGCAATCGTAGCTTTCCAAAGCCGCTGTCAACTCTGATCCTATCAGATACGCGTGTCCTTAACATAAGGGATCATATATTCCTCCATTCTAGATATCGTATGAGACATGATTTCAAATCATTCTCTTTGTACTATTTCTCGACTTCCGATTTATGACGACTGACTAATTGAACAAATCAAATTAGCCCTAGCCCGGCCGAGCATTTACGTTTGTCATCATTAAATCATCGAGGGGCCCAAAGATATCGCTTTTATCCTACTTTGGATAAAAGGAACGGATAAAATTTGATACAATGCTTGCTTGCACTCACTCACCGAATTACACACAACAATATGTTTTATAACACCAAGTTACTGGTGCGTTTACATATTATCAATGTGCAACCGATTTGCAAGATACAACTCACACATCTCAGTTTCAAGAATATAAGATGTTATCGTCTCACCAATCACTCGTGATACAATTCATGGAGTGATCCAAGTGAGCATGGGTTTAATCCAATGCTCAAATCATATTCATAAGCACTCATGAATGTTGCAGCAAAACATTTGCTTATGTCTAATACACTTTAGACAATCCACACACCAATTCACGACAGTCTTCTTTCATATCTACTTCCAACATATGAACGACCTTGGCCCGTTTGAATAATTTGACTGTTCTTAACCAATTAAATTATTCTGGAAGTCAAAACAAGCAAAGTGAAACACAAGAATAATACTAATCCCATATGGCCTCAAACCTTTGAGCATAAATGAAACACCTTTTATTTATCACCATATTGATTACTCATTATTTGTCGTTTCGGTTAATCAACTTCTTACCTGAATTATTACACTTGTCCCATGCTCTTAGCATGCACACAACTTCTTACCTGAATATCAAATTCTTTCCACTTATAGAATATGCTAGATTCTAACATTTTATGCAACGACCCTTTCGTAATGTCATAGCACAAAAAATCACAATGACTATTGCCAATGAAATTACAAAGTCCTCTATCAGAGATTGTTACAATACAATTCCTTAGATATGATGTCTCTCACTCAAAGTACATTCCTTCGAACATCCTTTTGCATAAAAGTTTCTAATCTAGTCATAGATTTTCAATATTCAATTCCCAATGTGGAAACGTTTCCATATTTTCCATATGACAACTCATTCTTAATAGAATCTTATCTATTCATAATAATGTCGATATGGTCCATCCAATATGGAAACATTTCCATATTTTCCAATACTATACTTCCAACTACTCACAAGCGACCAATCCTCGGCGAACTTTGGATTGTCCTTTGATAGTTGTTTAATTATTTTAGTCAAAAACAATTCTTGTCCTTTTTCCCTCTAAATGCACTATACATTTGGAAAAATTTAGAATGGTCAAATATTATAGAATTTGCAATCGATCCAATACCCGAAGCGTATGGGACACGATGCAAAATGTCTTACATAAAGATTTGATACTTCATCAATCTTCCGCCATAATGTTTTATTTGCTATGTCCTCAAAATTCGAATTGTGAGGAGGAATGTCGTAATCATAATCGAATTTTAAGAACACACGATATTTCTTTGACTAAGTTATTAACATTCCACAACCTAAGCCTTTAGATTTGAAATGAAGCATAATATTCTCTCCCTTAATTATAGCAAAACAACTTTACAACGCTTACGACTTTGCAAGGTATAACTCTTGTTTTCTATAATTAATATTGCCAACTTGAAATACGTGCCTTAATAATCATACAATCATAACATTTATGCTCCCACTATCATAACACTTATGCTCCCACTAGCTTCGACATGTATTCATAAACATCTTAACTTTCAGAAAAACAATACCTATTGAATTTCTTAAGTCCATGTTTCTAATACTTAATGCTTTGATAACCTTTTATCAAGGCTTTTTGAACTTATACACCTTTGCCTTAGATAGTTCATATGTGTGTCTAAACAATTAAGACTAATTGCCAAACCTCACAATTCAAATCATGGAAAGGGATACCGTAACCATGATCGAATTCGAGAATGCAATTTTACAATCACTATCTTCTTAAAATCTTTCTTAGTGAAAGCATTTGCTCACAATCATTTTCATGAAGGAGGAAATCTTATGACACTTAGATTTAAACGGTGTATATATTCCTATCCATGTGAATTTGTTAAAACCAAAGTTTAAGACAAATTCAAACTCATATGGATCGAACTTTCTTAATCTCGATTTCTTGCCTTATGGTAGCACAGCTGCCCACCACATCTTCCAAGTAGTTAAGCAGCTCACCATTTCCTATCAATGTACCATTCATTGATTAAGGTGCCTTGCCTTTTATGCGTTCAAAATGAGAACTCATAGAACTCACATGCATAATTAACTCAATTGGGACAGCACAGAAACAAAATAATGTCAACACGATGGGTTGTAAACCTCAATTCATGTGCTAGTGATGATCGATAAGGTTTACTTGATTTGTTCTTGAAACCTTTCAAGACCATTAAGACTCCCACTGACTCCTTGTCAATAACCATTTCTTGACAAACAAATATTCAAGAGTTAATGTAGCTTTTATCAAAACACTTCATAAATTGGTCCTAGTTGGTTTTTGTCTTATCCAAGACATCACAACTTTCACCATTTGATGAATGTTATAAACCTTCTTAATACTTATCACTTAATGTCACAATCTTAACTTTAAGACTTGTTTTGGAACGAAGTATGATTGACTTCTTGATTTAACCATTTCTTCAATCCTTGATTCCTTTTCTTAAACATACAATTGTACTAAGACTCACTTAGAGGATCAATTGAGATATGGTTCTTAATCATTAAGACCTATCATAAAGCATAAAAGGTACTCTCCCCTCTTCTTAGAATGGAGAAACTTTTATCTTTCTGCCTACTTGATTCTTCTTATTCGTTTGCTATTGATTTAAACCTTTTTTAATCAATTCCGAATTACACTTAATCTTATAAGTATAATCATATTTACTAAACCTTTAGTAAATCATGACGAATATCTTTGTTACTCTTATGGTGGACTTTGATCAACACACAACTTTATGTACTTGATCTCCTAGTCCTTTCACTTGACACTTTGTCAACGAATTAGTCTAATTTCCAAATATGAATTTTCTCATTCATCATGCAACCAAGTTGCGTGATTCCAAATTTCTGTCCAATTGAAACTTGGGCAATGAGAAACTCTCCCAATTTGGTAAATTCTCGACATTTCCATAATTAACATAAATAAGAACCAAATACATTATTGCTAATAATAGAAACATTCAAACATCAGTTTTTCATATACGCCATTGCAAGGATAAATAAATAATATAAAATCAAAATTTATTTTATTGCGGAAAAAATTTGTCCTTACAATGCAATTCATTGAAAAACTATGCTAATACATCTTTCTTAGCAATCTAATTCTAACTCTAAGTAGTAGCTCAAGAATCTAATCTTCGAGAAATGCGATCGAAATCCATTCCTTCACGGTTAGATTCTGCTCACTTCTTCCCTTAAGCTTCCTTTCTTTTCTTCGATCCTACAAAACATCAATTGTAATCTTATCACATTATGTATTAAGAATCTAGAATAGAAGCTTAAAAGAGTTAGTTAATGGATTTTACCTATATTAGAGCCATACGTTTCGACTCTCCCATCTCTTAGATCTCTTAGGTAAATGGGGCAGCTTCGTCTCCAATGCCCTTTCTCTTGGCAATAAAAGCAAATTGACTCTTTTGGAACATGACATGGAACTACTTCAAACATTGCCTTTCTATTATGATCAAACTTTTCGATCATAGCATGTCTTTCGTTGCCATTGTCTATATCCATAGAGGTCTTGAAAGCAGATTCACCAATCAACTTTGCTTTTCTATTGCGCCAAACCATTGCTGATTCAGCAGCAATAAGCATATAGGTGAGGATGTATAAGGGTCACGTCGCGGTTCATCATATAGTACTCTCTTACGAACTCACTATATGAGTTAGGAAGTGACTGAAGAACCCAATCAACAGCCATTTCCTCACAGACAACGGATCCTAACATTCTTAACCTATCAATGTGTGACTTCATCCCTAGGACGTGTGCACACACCGACTTTCCTTCTTTATGTTTACTTGCCAAAAGGGCTTAAGTGATCTTGAACTTTTCAAGCCTTTGAACTTGTGGGTTAGGGAGAATAATTGGAGGAGGTGGAGGAAATGAAGCATGATTTCTTGTTCCTCAATCGAATCGTGGAATATCATCTTCATGTGGAAAGCTTGTTCCACGGGATTTAGGAAGACCATAGTTGTCGAACTTTGACATCTACAAAACGGGAGAAAACGAATTCAAGTTAGTTGATTGATTGAGTCCTTAGTAAATCACCCAAATGAGATACTAAGTCTCGGACCCAACACAATATTCTACAACTCGGGAGAGGGATGCCGTAACCTAAATTGCAGAACATTTGAAGGTAAGTGAATGACGATTCACTAATTTCCACCATGAAAAACAAAAAAGAAATTTAGGTTTTAAATCTATGAAAACTCCTAGATCCTATGAGATTCATTGAACATTTCAAAGGCATGTTTAAATCTCGATATGCCCCTCTTGTTTGTGACTGGGATGCTGAGGATCACAAAGCGGGTGTGAATAACCATGCAAACTACATGGTGTCCCCATATGTTATAGTCACCTATTCGATGTGCCGGTAAACCACACACGCTCCACCGAACTATGAGAAACATTGAGTCACCCTTTGCTACCTTTGCTTAGAACCATTTAGTGTGCCGGTAAACCACACACGCTCCACTAACGTCTTCGCAAGGGCACAAAGTGTAATTTCATGGAATTGCATCAATTCACTTTAGCCTAAGTAACTAAGATTGGGAATTTGTAAAACATTTAGTTACTTTTGTATTTCATTATACTTATAATGGAAGGTTCTGTCCTATTCTACCCATTCGGCTAACGACCCTCCACTAGTCAAGAGTGCGGTGGGTAAGAGTGGATACCCATTCAATCGCCATTTTATAGGCAATTTCCTTAAACACCCCTTATAAACTAGCTTCGTGAATGAGGCCTACTAACGGTAAGACTGAATTTTACTCATACATATATATATATACATACATACATATATATATATATATATATATATATATATATATATATATATATATATATATATAATGTTAGACTTTTAATGTTATATATAGTATAGGGTGTATTTTACACTTTTAAAATATTAGGTGGTCAAATTTAACAATTATACTTTTAATTCAATTAAATTTTAAACCAAAAACTTTATGGATTTATTAAGCCTCTTTTAATTATACACCTTAATTAATTAATAAAATCATAAGGGTGTGATTTGAATCCTTTTCAAAACAATACTAGGGTTTTAGAATTTAACATTCCTAATTAAACTTTTAATCAACTTTTAAATTCCAAAACTTGTAGGCAAGTTTTGAAACATTTCAAAACATTAGGGTTTAGAATTTAAATATACATCAAAATTAAACAATTAATCAAAATTTAAATTCCAAAACTTGAGGGCAAGTTTTGAAACCTTTTTCAAAACATTAGGGTTTTAACTATTTAAATTTCAAAACAACAAAACTTTTGAGGTCAAATTTAAACTATAAAACCTAAAGGGGAAAATGTGAAACTCTTCATTACACAAGGATCAAACAACAAATAATCTTAATTAACAATTAATCATATAATTATCCATATTTGATTTATTTTAATGATTTCTTGCAAAACAATTTACCAATTTAATCAAAATAATTAATCAATTATCACATAAGGAAACAAATATTTTATTAATTGATAAATATCTTCAATTAGATCAAGAATATAGTCATATATATCAAAAAATCGGATTTATATTGATCTAATATGATAAGGCAAGTATCCTCAAGCAAAAACAGCAAGAAATCCCGGTTTTCCCTCTTACTGACTAGCCGACTCGTCGAGTTAGCATGAACTCGGCGAGTTCAGCCCCCAGAAACCCGAAAATCGAATTTTTTCAACATACAAAGCATCAATACAATAGAAACCAATCTAGGCTCTGATACCACTGATGGGTTTTCGTCATAAGAACATCCTATGTGCTCATACAAACCCTAATGCTTGGATCTAGGTTTCTCTATTGTACATGCAAGTTATCCAAGACTATAAACCCTAATTCTAGCATACAAGTAATCATATTAACATAAGAATGGGTTTAACTTATTACCTTGATTGTTATGTAGCAATAACAATCCCAAATCCTTCTTGTATTGACTTTAGAAAGCTTAGAGTCACAAATGTCACTCCTCTAATGGTTCACAAACACCAAGAGCAAGAGGATGAGGAGGAGAGAGGATGGAGGCTGCCCTAAAACGTGTGAAACCCTAGAAGGATGCTTAATCACGTTTTTGGGTCATAAGGGATGTATATATAGTTAGGCTATTAGGGTTATCTAACAAGGAAACCCTAATTTGGATGCTTAAGCCCTAAGCAACCCATGGATCCCTTTCCTTAAGGCCTTGGACGATTTCTTTATGGGTTTCCCCATAGAATTCGTCCACTCCTTAATATAAGGCAATCCATGGCCCAAATTGCAATTATCTTATAATTACAATTCCAGTCCATTAAGTTTAATTAATCTCTTTTAGTCACAAAACTAATTACCAATTAATTATTGACTAATATTAATTAAACAATATGATTTCTCCTTTAATATATTATTCTCATAATATATTAATAAATCATATTTAATCCTTTCTCTCCATAATTCATCCTATCAAGTTGCTTTGGTGAAGGCAACCCAAAAGGACCATGCACCATCGGGTCAAGTACATACCAAAATAGTTATGGACTTAGACACTAATCCAACATGATGATGGACCACAAACATTAAGTCTGCGCAGGTGACGAGCTTCTGCCCTGCGGGTTCGAAGGTCAAGTTTGCTGCTGGTTGTTTGAGAAAGAGGGTTAGTGACTAGTGGGAGGCAGTTAGTGATTCTTTGGGAGCTCCAGCCATTGAGGCTATGAGCTGAGTTTGTGCCAGCAGGGGAGATTCAGTAGCTAGCCAGGGAGTTCCTAGATATGAGACATACGACTAAGTTAATGGCAGAGATTACCGTCATGTTCAGGGAGAGGGCCTTACTGGTGTCTTAGTATGAGGGTGATGAGGAGATGAAGAAAACTAGGTACCATGATATGTTGAGAGTTGATATTCAGAAATATGCCAGCTACTCGACATGCTCGACATTGGCTGACATTATAGCGAGGGCGAGGGAGAGGGAGATTGATATAGAGCACATCAGGAAGAGGAAGGATGCGACGGAGCAGATTTCTGGGAAGAAACCCAAGGGATTTAACTCGAGGTCGAAGGGCTAGCATGTCCGGAACTGCTATGGGAAATGTGGCAGGCCACATGATGGAATTTGTAGAGCTGGGGGATCGGGCTGCTACAAGTGCGGGAAGTCTAGGCACTTTAGCAAGGATTGCACAACTCCTACCCCCACCATCCAGAAATCAAACCTGATTTGCTTTCAGTGCAATCAGAGGGGCCATAAAAAGGGCAACTCCCTGAGATTGGTATCAGTAGCACCAGTGGTGGCGCCAGCTTTAGCGACCCTGCGGATCACGGATGCTCCAGTAGTGAGGAGTCGAGCCTTCCAGCTAACCTCCGAGGAGACGCGTTCCACACCGAATGTGCTGATAGGTATGTTTTATTCTCCCTAACTCTTATTACATTTCAGTTATGATATTTATGTTTTATGTGTTTTTTTAGGATCGTTCCATGTGAACAATATCCTAGTTCAGGTGCTATTTGATTCTAGGGATAGCCAGTCATTCATATCTCTTGCACTCAGCAAGAGGTTTGCTGAGTCTTTGAGCATGCTGGACTGTCCTTTAGAGGTTGAGATTGTTAACGACCGGTTCGTTTGAGCATCAGAGATTTACAGAGATTGTGTCTTGAGGATGTATGATGAGTGTTACCTCATGGATTTGGTTCCCATTCCGTTGCGTGGGAAGAAGTTCATCATGGGTATGGATTGGTTGAGCCCGAATGGGGCAGTGATCGACTGTAAGCAGCAGTTGGTTCGTGTCAGGACCCCAAGTGGAGGAGAGCTGGTGATTCATGGTGAGAGACTGCAACATGGACCGTTCATGTGTTCTAAAGTGAGAGCCACACGTTACCTTCATCAAGGATTCTTAGGATTTTTCGCCTACGTTAGGGATACCTAGGAGAAGGGTAAGGCGACTGTGGATGATGTACCAGCTGTGAGAGAGTATGTGGACGTATTCCCGGAGGACTTGCCCGAGGTACCTCTAGAGAGACAGGTGGAGTTTAGGATCGACCTGACTCCAGGTGCAGCTCTGATAGCCAAGGCCCCATATCGGTTGGATCCTCCCGAGATGCAGGAGATGTCTACATAGCTGCGGGAGCTATTAGACAATGGATTCATTAGATCGAGTAGTTCACCCTACAGAGTCCCGATTCAATTTGTGAAAAAGAAGGATAGATCCCAGTGGATGTGTATACACTACCAGGAATTGAATAAGGTAGTGGTGAAGAGTCGTTACCCGCTCCCGAGGATTGATGACCTCTTCGACCAGCTATAGGGTGCATCTTGGTTTTCCAATATTGATTTGCGTTCAGGCTACCACCAGATGAGAGTCAGATAAGATGATGTATAGAAGATTGCTTTCCAAACTCACTATGCCATTACGAGTTTGTGGGGATGCCGTTTGGGCTCACTAATGCTCCTGCCGCGTTCATGGACCTCATGAACCGCATATGCAGACCGATGTTGGATCGGTCTGTGATAGTCTTCATTGATGACATCTTCGTTTACTCCAACATGCAGGAGCAGCATGAGGAACACCTACGAGAGGTGTTGGATACTTTGAGGAGGGAGAGCTTGTATGCCAATTTCTCCAAGTGTGAGTTTTGGTTGCACGAGGTGCAGCTCCTTGGGCACCTTGTCAAACCAAAACGGTATTCTGGCCGACCCAGCCAAGGTGGCGACCGTGATGAGATATTAGGTTCTGAAGTCTCCATCTGAGACTCGGAGTTTCTTTGGTTTAGCAGGATATTATTGGAGATTCATTATGCATTTCTCCAAGATAGTGGTACCCCTGACTCGGTTGACGAAGAAGGCTGTTGTCTCCGGCTGGGGGCCTGAGCAGCAGGCAACATTCGAGACTTTGAGACAGAGATTATGCGAGGCGTCAATCTTATCCTTGCCAGAGGACGTTGAGGATTTTGTAGTATACAATGATGAATCCATCTCGGGTTTGCACGCAGTGTTGATGCAAATAGGGCATGTCATTGCCTACGCCTCGAGGCAGCTGAAGCCTCACGAGGCGAACTACCCGACGCACGATCTAGAGTTGGGGCGGTTGTTTTCGCCATCAAGATTTGGAGATATTACCTCTATGGGGTTTGTTTTTCCATTTACATGGACCACAAGAGCTTGAGGTACCTCATGGATCAGCCGAATCTGAAGGATTACGACTATGAGATCCTTTACCACCAAGGGAAGGTCAATGTTGTGGCAGATGCACTTAGCCGCAAGGCATTCGCTACCCTGATCAGAGACATATGTTTGAGGAAGATAGTAGTGACTCCGCTTTTGGAGCAGATACGAGAGGCCCAAGTCGACGACATGAAGGAGGAGTGTTGTAAGTATGATCGGATCATAGGCCAGGTAGCCTCATTTGATTATGACAAGTCGTGGGCTGCTGACCCTGCATCGGAGGGTCTGGGTTCCTTATTGGGGCGGGGTGCGCCAGGTTCTGATGGATGAGGCCCACAAGTTGAGGTTCTCCATCCATCCCGGGGCAACAAAGATGTATCAGGATCTTCACCCTGATTATTGGTGTCCCTGCATGAAGTGGTACATAGCTTGGTACGTGGAGCGGTGCTTGACCTGCAGGAAGGTGAAGGCCGAGCACCAGAGACCTCACAGCAAGACACAACCGATGGATATCCCTATATGTAAGTGGGAGGATATTACCATGGATTTCATTACGAAGTTACCACAGACGGCACGTGGAGTCGACGCGATATGGGTCATCGTGGATCGATTAACCAAGATGCCCATTTCATTCCAATCCAAGAGAGCATCTCGACCGAAAAACTAGCTGACATCTACATCAGATAGGTAGTATCTTGACACGAGGTTCCAATTTCTATGATTTCTGTCCGAGATGTATCGTTCACTTCCAGATTCCGGAAGAAAAATCATGACGAGTTGGGGAGTCGATTGCACTATAGCACGACTTTTCACCCGTAGATGGATGGTCAAAGCAAGCGGACCATCCACACCTTGGAGGATATGTTATAGGTGGGCATTTTAGATTTTGGTGGTAGTTGGGATACCTACCTTCCCTTGGCAAAGTTTAACTACAATAATAGCTACCAGGCCAGCATCGACCGTCCTCTCTTCAAGATGCTTTATGAGAGGAAGTGCAAAACCCCGATATGCTGGGGTGAGGTTGGACAGAGGGTCATGGGGAGTACCGAAGTGGTACTCAAGATGAAACAGAGGATCCAACAGGTCCGAAGTAGACTCCAGATGGCCGAGAGTCGGCAGAAGAGCTACGCCGACAGACGTCGATCCGACCTGGAGTTTCAGGTATGAGATATTGTCCTCCTGAAGGTGTCACCTTGGAAAGGTGTCTTCCGGTTTAGGAAGCAGGGCAAGCTTGGCCCCACAAACATCGGACCTTTCAGGGTTATAGCCCAGGTGGGCAAGGTTGCATACTGATTGGATCTGCCAGCCGAGCTTTGCCAGATCCATAACACATTTCATGTCTCTCAGCTATGGAATTGCTTGGTAGATGCCTCCACATTGGTGCCTTTGGAGGATATTCAGGTGGATGACAACTTGAACTACATCGAGAGACCAGTAGATATTCTTGTTAAGAAGAAGAAGGATCTGAGGAACACGAGGGTAGAGTTGGTGAAGGTGTAGTAGAGGCACCGCAAGAGCACAGAGTGGACATGGGAGCTGGAGGATGAGAGGAGGGAGCACTACCCAGAGCCATTCCCAGTCGCAGCAGACTTTGAGGACGAAATCTGAAATAAGTGGGGGAGATTTGTAACTCCTAGTTCCTGGTATGTATTTAATTCAAATTTATTCATTTTTGTATAGAAACTAGACGAGTTGGAGACCCCCAAACTCATTGAGTAGAGATGGAAGTTAGATGCGGGTTGTGAAGTCTAATTGACGAGTTGAGAGCCTCAACTCGACGAGTTGGCTTGGCAGTATGAAACATTAATTTTTAGGGTTTCGCACCCCATTTAAACACCTTAACCACCTTAAATTGGCCTCACCTTCAGTCCCTTTTGTTCTAAACCCTAGCCACAAAACCCTAATAAACTTTTGAGTGTTTTAAGACATTTTTGTGCATTCTTTGTGAATTTGAAGATGATGATTCTTGAAGAAGGAGCAAGGACGTGAAGGAGAAGAGTAGATCCAGAAGTTGAGCTCCATTTCTGGTTCATTTGAGGTATAAAGCTACTATCTTATCTATTCAATGTTTAGATCTAGTTTTAGAGTGATTTCTCCATGTTTTGGTCCAAGAATGTTAGTCTTTGGGACTTGGATGTTTAATGTGGGAAAACCCTTCAGATGTAGAGTCTTTAGGGGACTTCATGGAATAAACATGCCAAATTTATGGCCATGAAGGTCCCATGCAACTTATAGACCATCCTATTTTGCCTTTTGAGCCAAGTAGTCCATGCATGCAAGGAAACATAGGAACTTTACATGATATATCAGCCCTAGGGGACCAGATCTATGGTTTGGAAGCATTGAACTCGATTCGAAGTGAATGAATTGATTTAGACTAAGAGAAATCGACGAGTTATTCATCCAAATCGGCGAGTTCTACCGTGGTCCCCAGACCTTTTCTATTTACTGAGCAAACTCAGCAAGTCTAGTGGAGATGACACAGCGAGTTGGCAAAAGGGTTTTTGGGGTTTTGAAAACTGAAGAACTTGACGAGTCCAAGGAGGAAATCAATGAGTTGTATTGACTTCGACCAGAGTGTTGATTTTGACTTTGACTTTGACGAAAGTTGACCCTTAAGGGGTCATGGGTATGGAAGGATAATTAAAGGAAATGTTTATGTGTAGGAATCTTAGAGGGGTTGATTTCAGAGCAGGGGTTTTTGCAGCTATTCCCAGTTATCGAGGTGAGTTACCTTCCAGTAGAAGTGGGTCAAAGGCACCAATGTCGGCCGACTAGTAGTTGATTATAGTTGAGATGATTGTCTTTGTGATAATTGGCTGGCATGCCACTATCTGTTATGCGTTATGTGCTAGTATGTTATGATATTATGTGGTTGAGGTAAGAGGGCTGAGATAGACCTCATTATTGGTTGGAAGGACCGATATGGTAGGTCGGGCACCCAGATATATGCCTGAAATTATGTTTATGCTATTTATTATATGGTAGTGGTAGGGGTGAAATAGTCCCTGTAGCCGGTTGAGATACATCGAAGGGTAGGTCGGGCACCTAGATATGCCTGGCAGGGTAGGTCGAGCACCCATATATGCTTGACAGGGTAGGTCGGGCACCCATATATGCCTGAATGGTTAGGTCAGGCACCCACATAAGATTCGCAGTATGTACTTATACGGTATGATAGGGGAACTCACTAAGCTTTGTGCTTATGGATTTCAGTTTTGGTTTTAGGTACTTCGTATTTGAAGGGAAAGGAGTCGGCATGATCGCAGCACATCACATTGGAGGTCTTTGGGATTGTTATTATCATGACATGTTTTTTACTATTGATATTTGAGATTTGATATAAGTTGATACTATGGTTGTTTTCATACAAATGGTTTTATAATTGTTTATTTAAAAATGAAATTTTTGGTCTTAAATTTTGGGATGTTAAAGTAGTATCAGAGTATAAATCTCAAAATCACATAATGGGGAAAACATGGGTGGATGCGGAGTGATCAAGTCGTTTTAAGCCGGAAGTACCTGAAACATAAAGTAAAAACTGTAAGCACAAAGCTTTGTAATCTCCCCCCAAAATACTCCATACCATACATACATAACAGTTAAAAACATACCATGTCTATTTCACCCCCTTCGGTATATTGCAATAGGTACTTGGTCTATTTCACCCTTTTCGGTATCTTTCAACCAGTATCAAGTCTATTTCAAACCCTACAGCTAGCATATAATCATAATAGTAAGAGTCACGGAGACAACAAACACATACAAACATAATAGGAAACTGCCACAAAGACAACTATCAACCTCTATACATAACTTTGTGGGTCAACATTGGTGCCTTCAACCCACGAGTATAGTAAAGGAAACTCAACCCTAGGTCAACAATCACTTACTGCTGCTCTCACGATCAGCTACACCGGTGCTACACCACACCTAGATACTCATACAAAGAAAACCTTTAGTCTACCCTTCAAAACCAAGAGTTGACCAAAAGTCAACTCTGATAAAAAGTTAATGCCAAAGGTCAATGGTCAACATTACCATGAGCTCAACCTCACGTCGTGACCTGTTCTTGGGTCACATCATGAGAATGGACTCGAACCGACCACACTCAATGAATCAAATCGGTCACAAATCATCTAACTAGATTCCTCAGTTCAGAACAACCTCATTTGTAACATCCCTCTGTTGAGGTAATTTCAATTGTGACCCTGCGTATGAATAAATATTACATTTTTATCCCTGAGTTTAATAATGAGTGAAAATGGCCCAATGTGGCATTTTGGTGATTTTAGGAAATGGGGTAGTACGTTGGGCGTACGTTGTTAACGTGAGCGTACTAGGGCGAAACCTGGTACGCTTGGCGTACACCCATATGCAGGGCGTATGTGGAGAAACTCCAAACCCTAATTTTTTGGTTTTGGAACATATATAAGCATCATTATAGCCTTATTTATCATTCTCACATCAGCCGCATCTAAGAATTCGACCCTCTAGAAAACCCTAAGTGAGAAGAGTGTTTTGAGCTCATTTTTGTGCCTTTTTGGTGTTCTTGAAGAAGTAGAAGTTGGTGCAAGGACCTTGAGGCTTGGAAGCAACTTAGATCAGGGATTCCATACTTGCTAGCAACCTCCAAAAAGTTCATAAATTGATCACTCTATCTTGTAGATCTAGCCATTTCTTCCTTTAGAGCACTTTTGGTCCCAAATATGGTGATTCTTGGGCATGTAATGCTCTAGACCAAATAAGTCATCCTTTCAGACCTTATGAGGGGTATTAAGTCATAAAAATGTGGTGTTGATGTTTAGTTTTACTCCATGAATGTTATAGAAGGTCTTACGGAATTAAGATGTTAAGATTTTGTGTATTAAGCACTTAATGGACATGCAAAGTCATAAAGTTGGAAATTTTATAACGCTTTATGGTATTTTAGCCTTAGATCTACAATTGGACGTGTTAAGTCGAAGAAATAAGCACTTAATGGGTTAAGTAAGGGTCTACTGCATATGTTGGGTGTACCGAAGGGTATGTTGCACGTATGCAGATTTGGCCCCAATGCTTCAGACACCTAGTATGCCCCGCGTACCTCCAGAGTACTCCCCATCTATGAAGCCTGAGTCGACTCGGATGTGTTGACTTGGTTGACTTGTTGATTTTGACCAGCTTTTACCAAGGTTATTTTTGGGGAAATGTTATTAATATATAACGGACATGTTTTGACATTTAGGATTTAGGTTCAGCCGGTATTTGGGAGCAAAGTATTGATCAGCTATTCGTCAGACTGTGAGGTGAGTTTTTCTCACTTTACTTCCTGGTCGAAGGCACCAAGTCCGGCCCATTGGATTGATATCCTGGTTTTACCATATGTTCTTATGTTGTAGTGATCTGTTAGATCTGTATCCTATTATATAGGATGTTACTATGTTGTCGGGATCTGTTAGATTCGTATGACCACATGTATATGCTAGTTATTGATTGGTATGGTATGCTTTGATATGTGATGGTGTATCGGGTTGAGGTTGTGCTGCTTTGTGCTGAAGAATAAGATACCCAGGGTGGTCCGGATAGACTGAAGGCATTTGAGGTAGACCAATCAGGTCAAAGGCCCGAAGAGCGGTCCAGATAGGTTGAAGGCCTAGTGAAGTTGTCCAGTCATGTTGAAGGCTTTGTATGTATGTTCTTGTTTGGTATGTTTATGTGGTGGTACTTTGGGGGAACTCACTAAGCGTTGGGTTATAGTTTTAGTTTTGTTTCAGGTACTTTAGAGGACCGTGGCAAGGCGAAGGCATGACCGTATACATCCTTGGTTTTATGTTGGTTGGATCTTGGGATACTCGGATTTTAAATAATGTTTTCAAAATAATGGTTTTGTAAACACTTCTTTTTAGTAAATAAGTTGTTTTGATTTTTGAGACGTTACAAGTTGGTATCAGAGCCTTGGTTTGAGTGAATTGGAGAAACACCTGTGAATCCAGACTCAAACTAAGGAACCACAAAAGTTTTAAAAATGATTTTCAAAATTGTTTTAAAAAATAATCAATAAAGGATGTGATGTGTGCGATCAGCCGAAGCCGGTAAGGTTACCCCAAGTTACCACACTATTATTTGATGTGATGTTAGATCATCATGTTAGTGATAAGCTAAGGATTTTCATGAATTGCATGATAGAATTGCCTGATAATTGATGCGTGATAGCCTAGGGTTTCTTCCTTATATGAAATTGACATCATCACTGTAGTTACTTAGCGTATGCATCAAAATTGTACATAACTAAGATTTTATAGCCCGGGTATGTTTGATTTAGCCTTATTTCAAGTTCCTTGTCTAGTTGTAGGCTTAGGGTAGAATCAATATTCGATTGTCTAAAGGATCCAGTGTTATGTATGATTAGTATACACGAATGCTGCAGGGTAGCTGGAAGTTTCATGGATGAGTGATGTGGGGTCATCCAACCAGTTGAGGAATGTATAGTCTTTCTATAAGAAGTGAGAATAGGGTGTATCATGTATGTGTATTATAGTGTGTGCTACTAGGGTTGTTGTGATGATTTTCTAAGACAAATATGGATAGGTGTGGAAGGTAGTATGAGCCCATACTACTGGAAGCACAAGACTTGTACACGTAACAGGGAAGTCACAACCCCTAGGGTCTTAATGTGTATTGGTTCCTATTGTATAATATGCATTTCATCTGATATCACTTTGGTTTATTTTCAGTATGGTGTTCACGAGGGTATCCAGATCAAGAGCAAGAAGCCCGAATAGGCCAGCGTTAACCGAGGATTAGGTCAGAGAGATGATTCATGGTGAGGTTGTTTCTATTGTCCAAGGGAAGATATCAGAGTTTTTTTGGGTCTATCAAGATCTCTATGTTGGAGTTCTTTGATGAACGGTACGCTGCACTTTCTGAGGCTGTTGCTGCTGCAGGCACCACGGTCATCGTTGTTGCGGGGATTGGTGGGGGAGAGCCTTCCAGTACCAGGACTTTGAAAATACGAATCCCCCGATGTTTGATGGAGTCTAGGATCTGATCATTTCCATGAGGTGGTTATCCGATGTGGTGGGATGTTTCTTTATGTGTTCCTCCCCAGATGACCAGAAATTCAAGTGCGCTCTGAAGAGCGAAGCATTGGTGGAGGCTGGTTACTGGTTCATACACTCCAGAGTTTAGAGTTGATATATCGTGGGAGCAGTTCTCTGAGATGTTCCGTTTGAGATACGTCCCTTTGGTGTAGAGAGAAATATTAGCACGGGATGAAGTTAGTGACTGAGATCACCAAGATGTTCACTGAGAGAGCGATATTCTGCTCTGAGTTTGCTGCTTCTGAGCAAGCTCGGATAACTGAATAATTGAGCATGATTAAGACATATATCCACCAGTTTGTGTCTACGCAACGACATGGTTCACTAATTCAGTTACAAGAGGCTGTTAAGCGGCTTGAGATTGAGATGGAGCTCCAGTCGAGGGAGTTAAGGTTGGTCCCTGTGTAGTCGTAGCCTGCGGAAAAGCAGTTCAAATTTGCTGATGTGAGGTCTGGGAGTCAGAGGTTTCGTAATTGTGGCAAGTGCAACAAGGTTCATGAGGGTCCTTTTCGATTTACTTCTGGATGCAAAAAATGTGGCAAGGAGGGGCACTTTATGAGGGATTGTCGCCAGCCGGCCCCAGTACCGAGAACCATGATTTGCTATCATTGTGATCAGGTTGGCTATGTGAAGGTCAACTCTCCCTTGATTTCCACAATCCGACGTAGGCCCCGACGTCATCCACATTGAGGATCACTGATGGGCGCCAAGGGAGGGCGAAGCCCTCAAGGTCTCGAGGCCATCTTTTTCAGCTCACTGCCAAGGAGACCAGGGTAGCGCCAAACGTCATGACTGCTATGTTTCTATTTATTTTTCTATCGATTATTTTATGGTATGATTATCTTTATGTTTCTAATAAGTACATTCTTAGTGAACTCTATGTCTGCCCTTGTGTTATTTGACTCGAGCGTGAGTCCATCCTTTGTGTCTCAATCTTTTAGTAGCGATTTTGGTATGACCCTTAGCGAGTTGGAGTGTCCGTGTAGGTTTCTATTGCCAACGAACATGAGTTTCTGCATCCAAAGTGTATCAAGGTTGTGTATTGGAGATCTTCAGGGTGCCTTATCTAATCTATTTGATCCTTATACCCATGGGCAATGTATGCGTGATAGTCAGAATGGATTGGCTGAGCATGTTTGGTGTTACGATCGATTACGAGGGTCAGCAATGGATAGTTCGAACCCTAAATGGGGGAGAACTGGTCATCTACGGAGAGGGTACCTGGGTTGGATCAAGGTTTTATTCGGCGGCTAGGGCTCGACAGTTTATTCAACATAGGTGTATAGGTTATCTTTCCTATGTGGTTGATACTCAGGTAGGGGAGCAGACTTTAGCTTTAGATATGCCAGTTTTCAGGGAGTTTGTTGATGTGTTTCCAGAGGAGTTGCCCGGTGTGCCTCCAAAGAGGTATGATGAGTTCATGATTGACCTAGTGTCAGGTGCGGCTCTGATTTCCAAGGGGTCATACCGCTAGGCACCACACAAGATGCAGGAGTTGTCCTATCAGCTTCAGGAGCTGTTAGGCAAGTATTTCATCAGACCGAGCAGTTCTCTGTGGAGAGCTGATACTGATCGTCAAGAAGAAGTATGCTTCACACCGGATGTGCATTGATTACTGGGAGTTGAACACGTTGACGATGAAGAACCTTTATCCCATTCTGCAGATTCACAACCTCTTTGATTAGTCACAGGGTGCATCTTGGTTCTCCAAGATTGACTTGACAGCAGGGTATCATCAGGTGAGGTTGAGAGAGTAGGACATGGAAAAGACCATGTTTCAGACTCGTTATAAGCATTACAAGTTCATGGTTATCCCATTTGGGCTTACTAATGCGCCTGTAGTGTTTATGGATTTGATGAATCAGGTATGCAGGCCGATGCTCATTCGACCATTCATTGTGTTCATTGATGATATCTTGGTGTATTCCAAGACCAAAGAGCAGCACGAGGAGCACCTTTGAGTGCTTTTGGGAGTATTGTGGCAGGAAGAGTTGTACGCCAAGTTCTCGAAGTGTGAGTTTTTGTTACAGGAGGTCAATGTTCATGGGACATCTTGTTAACGCAGACATGATTTTGGTCGACCAGCCAAGATTGAGGCCGTGATGCAGCACGAGGTTCCGAAATCTCCCTTAGAGATTAGGAGTTTATTGGGATTAGTCGGGTATTATCAGAGATTTATTTAGGACTTCTCCAAGATTGTAGTACGCCTCACTCGTCTGACGTGGAAGGGAGTGGATTTTTGATGGGGCCCTAAGCAGCATGTTGCTTTTGAGACGTTGCGACAGAGGTTATGTGAGGCCTCAGTGTTGACCCTTCCAGAGGGTGTTGAGGATTTCATTGTATTTTGTGATGCATCCATCACTGGTTTGGGGGTGGTCCTTATATAAAATGGACGAGTGATTGCTTATGCTTCTCGACGGCTGAAGCCGCATCAGGCATAATATCCTACTCATGACCTGTAGTTAGGGGGCATTGGTGTCTGCCCTCAAGATTTGGAGACATTATCTATATGGGGTTTGTTGTACCATTTACCTGGATCACAAGAGTTTGGGATATCTTATGGACCAGCCGAACTTGAACATAAGGCAACGCAGGTGGCTGGGCGTGGTCAAGAATTATGACTGTGAGATCCTTTTCCATCCGGGTAAAGCGAATGTGGTAGCAGATTCCTTGAGCCGTAAGTCGGCTTGATCTTTAGTTGGAAATATGTGTATGAGGATATACACTGATTCCCCACTTTTGGATTTGATCAGAGGGGATCATTCAGAAGGAGTCAAGAACGAGAACTAGAACTAGGATCAATTAGAAGGAGGCAAGAACGAGAACTAGAAATAGGATAGGATCAGGGGCGAGATCGACAGGTTTGTCATAGAAATATGAGAGGATCAGGGGCGAGAAGGAAAACTCCTGGTGAATCGTATATCATCATAGGAGAATGTCATTGATCTTCTCACGGGTTTAAGCAATATCAAGCACTTCGAGCATGCTAGGAGCATAGGTTTAAGAGATTATATTAGATTCATGGTTTGAGTAGTTGATTAATAGTTTCAAAACAAGTTAACAACAATAAATTGTAATTCAATGGTGATCAAAAATAGAGATTTATTTATGTTCAAATTATGTATTACCATAGTCAATTAATTAATTATTGTGTTTTACTTTGCACGATTTACTTCTTGAATATTAATTTACTCGAAATGCCACAATCATTCATACTTTAGGGAGTAAGTATTGATTTAAAACTTTCATGGAATATTGTAAATTATTCATGGTGATTGCACATTGTATAAGGATTGCTACAATACTTATGAGTTCTTAGAAAATTAGGATTTTGAGTATTGGTTAAATTCGTGCTTAGAGAGACATATAAGTCATAATTTACGAATCTATTATGCATTGGTTTGCAACAACGCATCCATAACTGGATGTCATAAAGTGTAATTCCATGTATGACATGATGAGTAAAAGGTATGATTATATACTCAAGTTTTATTCATTCCTTGTGCCTTATAAGGAAAAGTGATATTTTTGGGCCCCTTGGTGATTTGATGTTGACATATAAGTGTCGAGCCCAACCGAGACTAAATTGATGTGTTCAATTAGTAGTCTGATAACGTCATCACAAATTGGGAAACTAAGAAACAAAATCTTGGACCATGAGATTGATTTGTATCCATGACTCGTGTCCATACAATATCTTGAATAATGAAGGGATACCTAATCACTTATCTTATGGATAAAGTCTGAGCTTATCAGAGTTTGGTAGTGGCTTTGGAAAACACACTTTAATAGTTATTCAAAGATTATACTTGGAATTGTAGTTGGCAACTTATCCAAGTGGGAGATTGTTCGATTAAATACCTAAGGTCTTAATTAAATTGGTATAATCTTAATGAATCAAAGTAAAGTTCTTTGTGGGTTGCCCTCAAAACCAGGAAATGGATTAGATTGATATTAAAAGAGAGATAAAAGATTTATTAATATATTATATGATTAATATATTAATTATAAATAGTTAATAGTTAATTAAGAATTCAATTGAATTAATTTTGGGTTAATTAGAATTAATTATAATGTGCAAGGATTGAATTGGAATTATTCAATAGTTGAATGAGGAAGACAATTTTAGATCCTTCCTACCTTGGATGGTTTTGCAGGAGCTTAGGAAGAGTACTGGAACCCTCTTGAATTAGATAAGGAAGTTGTATTTGAATTAGATTAAAATACTATTATTTTAATACTCAAATCTAGGGTTTCTAGATTATCTGGTAACTATAAATAGGGACATGCCCTACACCAAAAATGATCCCTCTAGCCCCTCATAATAGGAAATCAGATTTCTCCTCCTCCCATCTCTCCTAAATATCGATCCTAGAGCTTCCTATGGTTTTGGGTATAATACATTAGAGGCTACCACATTGTTTGAGTTAGTCTTTCCAAGGATCACTACAAGAGAATTGTTTGCATCATCTATTTGTTGCAAAAAGTATGATTCTGACCGTTGCATATTTTGATTTTTATAGTTAGGCTTTGGTTTCATAAAGTATGTTGTCATAACTAGACAAAATGATATAGAAGTTATAGGTTGCATGTGCCCATAAGTGTTTATGTATAAATTTGATGTATAGAATCTATTGTTGTAACCTATAAAACCCATCAAATAAAACAATAAACAAACTTGAATATTTTTTTGCCCATAACTTTAGAGTATTACAATTGAACAAGAAACAAAAATAATGATTGACAACATAGAAGGATAGTGATCAAAGGTAAATTTATAAATTCAACCACCATAACTTATCCATATATTAGATAAAATAAGGGTATATAAATACTTTTATTTTTTCTTTTAATAGAAAATGTAGAGAATCAATCACATATATTGCAGAATTGGTATCATTGTCTAACATTTTGTCAGTCTCTCTCTACAGGCAAATTAAACATCACATATAGCATTTAAAAAATGACTCCATGGTTATGGTATATATACCTGAGTTTTTGGACTGAATAGTGATTCAATTAATTCAAGTTTGTAATATGACGATCTTTGAAACATCAAATCCGCAAGCAATTATATCTTTTTCTTTCTCATAAGCAAGTCTCTTGCTTTCCTCCATAGTAAGATTCTTCCACATGTATTTATCATCATTATTAGTTGTATGGCTAGAGTAACCTTAAAAACCACCTGAAAATATCTAAAAAAATAAGGGAAATTTTATAAATCATTAGAACTTAATGGGGAATTTTTTTATTTACAATAGTAGCAATGACATTTACATAAAAATCAAGTTTTCACTACTATGTCTATAAATGGGTAGACTTCCATAACATTATAATAAAAAACATGGTTAAATGTGAGATATAGCAACGTATTCTCATCGATTTGTATTATAACATTCTACAATATTTTCTTATTAAGGTATTATAGTTTGAAAATGCTATCATGTTATAGAAATGTCATTAAAAATATAGAAAGATGTCATCACTTGCTCTCAGAACTTTTATGTGCTAGTTATCTATGGATCGAGTAAGGCACCATATCGAGCACAAACCTCAATATTATAAATGGCAAATTTTCCATCAGATGAAGATGCTGATATGATTCCTGGTATCTTTGAATACTATGTGCACATCAAAATTCCAATTGGTTCCAACTGGAGGTACAGAGACATTTTGTAAACATCAAGGTAACATAACATAAAATGTTATGAAGTAAATTATCAAAGTCTTGAAAAACAAAAAAAAAATTACAGACCTGACCAGAACCAGTGTTCCAACAAATAATGTGAATGTCTTTGACACATGAATAACAGATATCAATGGGACACCATGACAATGCAACAACATTCAATACATTATTTTTTTGGAAGCACAAATGTAAATAGCCAAAAAAAAGTTAAAAGTCATATATGATAACCAACATACCTACATGCCAAAACTAAAGTTAATGAAAGAATAGAATGTATACTTGTAGAATCATAAAAAAATCATAAATCATTACCCTTAAAGAATGTGAACTATTCTAACCTTAATAGGAAGAAAATATGTAGGTTCTAATGGTTTAGAAATATTACATATAAAAATTTCCCATTCTTTTGCACCAGAAGCAAGAAGGTTTGTTGAAAGATAACTAAACTCAATACCATGAACCTGAGGAAAAAAAGGAGATATTGATTGATCGAAAGAATACACCAAACAGGTTGAATCCCAAATCTATGGCCCGAGCAAGAGCATCGAAGGCAAAAATAAGGGGTTCAAATGACGAGTAACACAACCCGTATGTGATGATGGTCGGATGAAAATAGCACACCAAATAGGAGAAAATGTTTGATGATTGTTGCAACTTTGATTTTGAATAAGAGGCCAAACAAAATGAGGGAATCATGCGATTATGGTACTGAAGATTGAAGAAGGTGAGGTAGAGGGAGGAGTTTGGATCTTGAAGGGAAGTGAAAAATTGGTCGACTAGGGTAAAAGGGTCTCAAGTTTCAAGAGATTAGATTCCGTATGAAAGTGAACAGGTCAATTTGGGGGGAGTGAATTAATTGAGAGGGAGAGAATTATGTATTAAAATAATTGGAAAGAAAATAGAGGGAACGAAATTCAGTGACAAATTTTATCGAGCGACTAGTGAGGTACATATTCTGTAACATCCATAAAATTCGAGACGATTTAAAACTTTTTAAATCATAAAAAACCATTCAGTTATTACAATTTGTTTTCAAAATAGTTTAAACATCAGAGTTCCCAAAAATCATAATCATCAAGTGAGGAAGTGTACGATCATGCCTTCGCCTTCCCACGGTGATCTGCTGAACCTGAAACAATAAACTGAAACTGTAAGCCCGAAAGCATAGTGAGTTACCCCCAAAATACCAACCTTAACCATACCATAACCATATCATATCAACAAATACAGAACATCCATGCATCTCAAGTCTGCAGTGTGACTGGTATGCCCGCACCGGGCCTTCAGTCCACCTGGTCCACTCCCTGAGTCTACAGTAAGACTGGACCACCCGTACCGGGCCTGTAGTCTGTCTGGTCCACTCTCCGAGCCTCAACACATCTGGACCGCCCTCTCGGGCCTTCAGCCAATCCGGACCGCTTGTTGGGCCTTCGACCTGACTATGTGCCCTTCCGGGTGTGCAGTCTATCCTGTCCACCCTGGGTATGTTGGCCTACACCACAAAGCAGGACCTACCTTAACCCAACCCCGAACAAACAACCATGTGCATATATAAAAGATAATCACATAATAGTCCATAGACAAACAAACCGATCTAACAAATCATATAACATAGCAACATCCTAACCAGGATACCGACCTAACCGGTCACTAACAATATACCATCCTAACTACCAGGATGCAGATCTAACAGATCAATAAGAATATCAAACAAAAACTAGTATACAATCCGAGAAAGGGACGACCTTGGTGCCTTAGACCCTGTTGATATAGTGAGGATAACTCACCTCACAACGTCGATCTGAACGAAGAAATGAATTCCTGAACCGCTATCTCACTGGAAATCCCAAACTATCACATAACAAGATTGGCAAAAGGGTCCACTCAATCCGTCATGTTCATTCACTTTTATTGGGCCAAGGCCCAATTCCAAGTCTATAACTTTCATAGTCTTTATGTAAGGCCCATTATTGGCCCAATTTACTAAATTGGGCCCAACTTCCTTATTGGGCTTAACCCCATGATCCACTATCACCAAAACTGCTCCAAGACATATCTACTTAGAAACCCAGCAAGGCCCAAACCCCTAGCCCAAAAACTAGCCCAAACCCAAAGCCCAAATTACCAAAAGTCTATAAAAGACATACGTTGGGCTTACCTCAAGGCTATGCGGGGCGTACGCGAGTCTCGCATTGACTGGAAAACGGGCCATTGACTTAGTACGCTAGACGTACAACACCTTGCATTGGGCGTAAGCAAGGATTCACCAACACCTTAATAAGTGCTTAATGTCTTAAGAACTTAAACCCAAACTCCAGATCCAATGACCAAATGTGCCTAGGACTCATAAAGTCTCAAACTTTATCACTTTGGACATCCAGAAAGCTCTTAATAAGAGGTATTAATCCATTAAGACCCTTCTACATCATGCATGGTATACCTTAAGCCATTGGGACTTCATTTTTATCACCTGAGACCTCTTCAAGGTCCAGAAAGGACAACTTATCTAGTCTAAAATGCATCATGCACCATATTGGGGGTTTTAGGACAAGAAATGGTTCCATAATGCTAGAAAGGCTAGATCTATGACCTACAAGCACAATGTTTGAAGCTTTTTACCTTCTGGAGCTTCTAGAGCACAACACAACCTCAGATCTACAAGCCAATCTCCTTCTTCAACTATTTGTTGCAATGGCTTCACCTTCAAGAGCTCAAAATACCCTCCAACTCACTCTCACACACAAGAACTAGGGTTTGGGGACGTTTCTGGAAGACGGAGGCTGAGAAGGAGGAGAGAAAATGAGCCATAAGGATGTTTACATAGCTCTCAACCAAGATATTAGGATTTTCATCATTTATGAGTATGCCCAATGTACACAAGTGTACGCCATGCGTACCCTTATGTGCGCGCAACGTACTCCTCCTGGTCCCATAATTACAAGTTAGCCCTTATGCTCTTCATGGCTTTACCCTTCCATCCCCAGGGACTACAATTGACAAAACTTGGGACGTTACAACTCTCCCCCACTTAAATTCGATTTCGTCCTCGAAATCGTTCCTTACCATCCCTAGAACCCGACATCCTGAGGGGCACCTCCACAACCATAACATTCGACGACTTTTGAAGGGGACTAAACTCCAACATGATCTTTTCATTCCAAAGAAGACGATTTCACAATCCCATGCGCCACACAATCCTTTACCACCTAAAACCTGCAATTTGGAAACCTGGATTCGGTCTGACCCCTCGGCCTACCACTCAAACTATCCATCGCTAACTCTTTTTCCATAACTGCTAGCAAGCTATTCTACCCTGAGAACCTAAAGTCCCTACCTGAAATAGAACCATGGGTCATATTCTACTGAATCCCTTCCCTTACAACTCACTGTTGGCCCGCACCGGGTATCTTGGCGTACTGCATAGAGCAGGACCGTGTCAGTCCGATCAAGCACAACATGCCATCTAATAGACCATCAGAAAAGGATGTATACTTAATACCAACGATAATTTACCATGCCAATCCTTTCCATCCACCACATCCATAGAAAACAATCCCGCAAGCGATTACCACCAATAACATACCTACCACTACCGGCCCACCGGTACGACACTCATATGTACCCTATACCACCCTCCGGGTGGGAATACCAATGCCGAGTCCAAAATATCATAGGGTCCAGTAATCCTCAAGATGGAATACCCTAGATTGAAATACCAACATGTCGAATTGATTCAAATATCGAGTTAAAACTCTCGGGGTTTGTTGGCCTACCGCTCCTCTTGAGCCTCCGTGCCTACGACATTCAGTCGGTCCGCACCGGGTATCTTGGCCTACTGCATAGAGCAGGATCGCCTCAACGCTACCCACATATAATGTGTCATCAAGGACGATCAAGAGAAAGATCTAACTCAAACGCGCCCCTACACATAACAAAATCAACAAAATCTCTGTGCCCACGACCTATGACTGGAATGTTTTCGATAACTTATCGACACTGCTGTTGTCACCTCATTTGTCCCAACACTCCACCCTAAAGATTCATACCTCCTCCACTGTCCAAAAGGCCTAGTCAAAGTCCTTCCCAACACCAACAAGTGTCACAATACTAAAACCTCACTCCACAATATCCACTTGTAGAATAAGTTGCTACACCATATCATATATATATATATATATATATATATATATATATATATATATATATATATATATACTCGGAACATGATCATATAACTATCTAAACCTACACAATGTCTTCAACATATTCCATCAGCATGTTTAAAACTAGGGGACAGACCTACCGATTGCTATAGCATAGTAGCATGCTCCATACCCACACAATCACCTACAACGCATACAGAGTCTTAAGTATCACGGGACCGCCTCACCAGGCCTTCAATCTATCTGGAACACTCTCAGAACCTTCAACATGTCTGTACCGCCTCTCCGGGCCTTCAGCCTGTCTGGACCATTCTCCGAGCCTTCGGCCTAACTGGTACGCCCCATCGGCCTTCAGTCTATCTGGACCGCTTTGAACTATTGAGCATATCTCCGGACCACCCCTTCTGGTGATCCTTCCCATGCAGACTGTTCTCATGCACTTGGAGTTCAGAACTTCGGATCCATTCTGTGGACTCTAACCCCAGCCTAATCCTAGGCCTCAAGTCGATCATCCATCCTTTCGGAAATCTGTTGTATGTTCCCTGATCCGCATGCCTACCACTTATGGTAAATAGCCCGCATACCTGTTGGATGCACTTTCAAACCCTGGCATCTAACAGAACCCTCCATAATTGATGCTCCATCTGAGAATTTCCAACTCTCCCCTACTTAGGACACTAACTACTACCTACTGGAGGCGAAACCATAACACAACTCAACCGTTCCTACTAGGTTTCATCACCCTTAATTATGGAACGATTTAACCCCGGAGTGAGCAACTTCCGCAGAACGACCTACTTGACATGGATCAACCGAACTTCAAAGAAACCATATCCCATATGAACCCTTCTGCATCTCCGTTCCCAGTTGATCCTCTATCCTAACTCCCCATTCCCAACACCCCTAAAGTCTAACCATCTACAACCCCTCAATACTAAACTCCCCTGACCATACTATATTCTAATGATATATGCAGAATAAGGAGGAAATATTTCACAATATGATCATAAACAACAAGATAAAAAATAGAAACATCCAGCAGTCGCATCTGGTGCTGTCTTGACCTCCTCTGCTGTAAGCTAGAAAGCACGACCTTGAGCCCTCGGAGGCTCTGCCCCACCCTGTCCCCCACCAGTAATCCTCAAAGTAGCTGGTGTTGGAGCCTGCACCGGTCTTGAGACAAGATGTGCATAGTTGGCCTTCCCGTGCCCAACCTGATGGAAGTGATACAAAAACCTCACGTCTTGAACCGGGGCCAACTGGCGGCAATCCCTCTCATAATTCCCCTCCTTCCCGCACTTGCGGCACGCACCTCCGGACTTACAAACTCCGGTATGACCCTTTCCACACTTCTCACAAGTGCGACCGCCCTGTCCTCCAACCCTAGAATCAGCGGTTTTGGACCACTTCGACGCCGGCTGCAACTACACCGGGTCCTGCCTCTGATCTTGCAACTGTAACTCAATCTCAAGCTCACGCCGCCTGGCGGCCTCCTGCAACTCTAGCAAGGTATCACATCTCTGAGTGGACACGAACTGCCTGATGTCCGTCTTGAGCATACTCAAATATTGGGTCATCTAAGCCTGCTCCGAAGCAAACTCGAGGCAAAACATCACCCTCTCAATAAACATGCGAGTGATCTCCGTCACCGACTCTGAATCCTGACGTAGGTCCAAGAACTCCTGCGCTAGCCTCTCCCGCTCAACTCGCGGTACGTAACGGGTACGAAACATATCCTGAAACCGATCCCACGTAACCGCAACATGCTGCTCATTCAATATGATCTAGTAATTAACCTCCACCAATCCTTTACTTCGGACCTCAGCAGGTTCAGAGCACACCTGACCTTCTGGTCAGCAGGACAAGAACATGTGAAGAAACATCCCTCCACGTCAGATAGTCACCTCATGGCTACGATCGGATCCTAGGTACCGTCAAATGTCGGGGGCTTCGTGTTATCGAAATCTCGGTACTGAAAAACTCAGCTAGTTCCCAACCCTGTCGCTGATACTGCTGTTCTGGCTGCTGCGGCAGCCGCCTCAGTAAGGACTGCATAACGATCATCGAAATACTCCACCATAGCGATCTTGATAGACCCAAACATCTCTAGCAACTGAGCCCAAAACATAGCAACAACCTCATCATGCAGGATCTCCCAGATCCTATCATTCATCACGTCTGGCCTCATCTGGTCGATAGTTTCTGGTGCAACCGGCGCCTCCTGTCCACCCTCTCCTGATCCTAACTCGGATCCATTCACGCACAGTCGTGTAACCACCATGCTAAAAACATATCGAAAAGATATTAGATACTCCTCATAACCACCCGGGAACCAACTCCTAACCAAAACCCTAGGGGATGTGACTTCCTTGATACGCGTATGGGTCATGTGCTTTCAGTAGTACGTGCCTATACTACCTTCCACACCTACCCATATTTGTCACAAGTATCACCACAACATCCTAACCATAGACCTATATACAACGAGCGCTCAATCCTCACTCCTAGAGGAATGCTAAATATCTCATAATCGGCCTCTCGACCTCTCACTACCCACCCATCCGTGAAACTTCCACCAACCCTACAGCACTAGTTTATGCTAGCCATACATAATGTTGGACCCCATAGACTTTTGAATGTTCAATCCTACCCTAAGCTCCCAATCAGACAAGAGCAGAACATAAGCCCAAATCAAACATTCTCAGGCTATAAGATCTTAATTATGTATAATCATGATACATACACAAGCAACTAAAGTAATGATGTCAATTTCATATAAGGAAAACCCTAGGCTAGCAGGCATCATGTAATCAGGCAATTCTATCATGTAATTCCTGAAGATCCCTAGCCTAGTACTAGCATGTTGTTCTAACATATCACATAATCAAATAACTGCATGGTATTCCGGGGTCTACTTACTGGCTCCGGCTGATCGTACACTTCACATCCTCCTTTCTTATTTTGAAAACCATTAAGATCATTTTGAAAACATTTTCCTTAGTTTGAGACTGGATTCGCACTAGTGTTCCTCCAATTCACTCACACCAAGGCTCTTATACCAACTTGTAACATCCATAAAATTCGATCCATTTTAAAACTTTTTAAATTATATAAAACCATTCAGTTATTACAATTTGTTGCCAAAATAATTTAAACTTTAGAGTTCCCAGAAATCATAATCATCAATCGAGGAAGTGTACGGTCATGCCTTCGCCTTCCCACTGTCATCCGCTGAACCTGAAACAATAAACTGAAACTATAAGCCCGAAAGCATAGTGAGTTACCCCCAAAATACCAACCTCAACCATACCATAACCATATCATATCAAGAAATACAAAACAAACATGCATCTCGAGTCTGCAGTGTGACTGGTCTGCTCGCACCGGGCCTTCAGTCCACCTGGTCCACTCCCTGAGTCTACAGTAAGACTGGACCACCCGTACCGGGCCTTCAGTCTGTATGGTCCACTCTCCGAGCGTCAACACATCTGGACCGCCCTCTCGGGCCTTCAGCCAATTCGGACCGCTTGTTGGGCCTTCGACCTAACTATGTGCCCTTCCGAGTGTGTAGTCTATCCTGTCCGCCCTGGGTATGTTGGCCTACAGCACAAACGAGGACCCGCCTCAACCCAACCCCAAACAAACAACCATATGCACATATAACAGATAATCACATAACATTCCATAGACAAACAAACCGATCTAACAGATCATATAACATAGCAACATCCTAACCAGGATACCGGCCTAACCGGTCACTAACAATATATCATCCTTACTACCAAGATGCAGATCTAATAGATCAATAAGGATGTCAAACAAAAACCAGTATACAATCCGAGAAAGGGTCGGCCTTGGTACCTTAGACCCTGTTGATATAGTGAGGATAACTCACCTCACAACGCCGATCTGAACGAAGAAATGAATTCCCGAACCGCTATCTCACTGGAAATCCCAAACTATCACATAACAAATACCAAGTCATTACACAACATAACAATCTTGGCAAAAGGGTCCACTCAATCCGTCATGTTCATTCACATTTATTGGGCCAAGGCCCAATTCCAAGTCTATAACTTTCATAGTCTTTATGCAAGGCCCATTATTGGGTCAATTTACTAAATTGGGCCCAACTTCCTTATTGGGCTTAACCCCATGATCTACTCAGAAACCCCATCAAGGCCCAAACCATACAAGCCCAAAAAGTAGCCCGAACCACCAAAAGTCCACAGAAGACGTACGTTGGGCGTACCCCAAGGCTACGCGGGGTGTACGTGAGTCTCGCATTGATTGGAAAACGGACCATTAACTTAGTATGATGAGCGTATAGAACCTTACACTGGGCGTATGCAAGGTTTCACCAAAACCTTAATAAGTGCATAATTGCTTAAGCACTTAAGCCCAAACTCCAGATCCAGCGACCAAATGTGCCTAGGACTCATAAAGTCTCGAACTTTATCACTTTGGACGTCCAGAAAGCTCTTAATCCAAGGTATTAATCCATTAAGACCCTTCTATATCATGCATGGTACATCTTAAGCCATTGGGACCTCATTTTTATCACTTGAGACCTCTTCAAGGTCCATAAAGGACAACTTATCTCGTCCAAAATGCATCATGCACCATATTGGGGTTTTTGGCACAAGAAATGGTTCCATAATGCTAGAAAGGCTAGATCTATGACCTACAAGCACAAAGTTTGAAGCTTTTTACCTTCTAGAGCTTCTAAAGCACAACACAACCTCAGACCTACAAGCCAATCTCCTTCTTCAACTATTTGTTGCAATGGTTTCACCTTCAAGAGCTCAAAATACCCACCAACTCACTCTCACACACAAGAACTAGGGTTTCGGAACGTTTCTAGAAGATGGAGGTTGAGAAGGATGAGAGAAAATGAGCCATAAGGATGTTTATATAACCCCCAACCCAAGATATTAGGGTTTTCATCCTGTACAAGTACGCCCTGCGTACCCTTATGTACGCGCAACGTACTCCTCCTGGTCCCATAGTTAGAAGTTATCCCTTAGGCTCTTCATGGCTTTACCCTTCCATCCCCAGGGACTACAATTGACAGAACTTGGGGTATTACATATTCCATCGCTAATTTTGTCATGAATCTCTCCTTAATCAATCACAAAGATGTTCATCAATAAAAAAATATTGAAAATATTGATTTTCGTTGATTCCTAGTAAACTCGTTGCAGATTAGTGAGGGGTTATTTTTTTCGATGAATTTGTCGTTGACACCTAGTTCTCTCGTAGAAAAAGGTATGATTAAAATATGTAATTAATTAGAATAACCAAAAGACATATTTTCCTTTTTTAATTATTTTTATTAATGGAATTTGAAATTCAAAATGGTTAGACAAAATTCATTATCACACACACACACACACACACACACACATATATATATATATATATATATATATAGGTTCATATGTGGATGGACATCTATTGTCCGGATGTGTGTACACAATGTTATTCTGTGAGAATGTCTAAGAGAATAAGTTGTCTAGTAATGTGAATACATTCAACCTCACATAAATATTATCATTATCTCATATTCTCACTAATTAAATCGTCTATAATGATATTTGTTATGATTCTCGTTCTATTAGAAAATGTGTTCCTTATAATCGTATCCTATAAGAAGGAGAACAAATGAATAACGATGCATGTTAATAAAAGAAAATGGAAATTAATAAGAATACATGATAATGCCAGTAGTTATATGAGGTTAAACATATTCGTATTACCAAACAACATATCTTCTTAGCCATTATCACAAATATATATATATATATATATATATATATATATATATATATATATATATATATATATATATATATATATATATATGCATACACACACAGACGGTTATATCCCATGGCAACCACGATTGTTTTTTATACTTAATATTTTATAGTAAATGCTCATAATTGTTAATAAATTATTTTAAATAAGATATTACTTAAGAGATTTATGTTTTTTAACTTATATAAAACTATAATAATAGATTCAAATAAATATGTGAAGTTATTTTTCAAGATATACGAGACGATTTTTATTTATGAATTGATATAAAAGAAATGATATTGTATAATGAAATGTTAAATTAATTATAAAAATAAAACAACCACGATAAGTGATCGTATATTAAAATTAATATATGACAAATAAGAAAATTAAGTCATTGAAATAAACATGTTTGAAAAAATATAACAAATTACAAATGAAAATTAACAATAAATAATAAAAAATGTTATAGAAAATAATATTATAAAAACTATTTACAAATTTCTAAAACCTTTTTAATACACAACATTATAAATGTATTTGTATTATAAAATGGTGGACTTTGTTGTATATATAAATTAAAGTTGAGGGAAATTATATGTACAAATGGGAAATTCATAATAGGGATCAGTATATCCAATTATATATGTATACTAGGTGTGAGACCCATGTATCACATGGGTCTATTTAAAAGAAACTAATATAAAATTCAAAATATTTGAGAAATTTGAATTTATAAGAAAAGTGAGAATTGAATTATAAAAATTAAAGTGTTTTTTTTTGTCTTTTAAATTTAAACAAATAATTTAATAAATAAAGGAAATTAATGAAACTTTAATTTAGTAATTTTGAAATTAGAAGGAAAGTCAATTAATGAAATTGATATGCATTTATTATTAGATTTAAATAATATTTGACATTTAATAAAATAGAAAAACCATAAAATGACAAGTGGAATAAAAATTAATTTAAAATTGCCATAAAATTACATGTGGCAAATTGAATGAAAATATGACAAGTGGCAAAAAAAAAACCTTCATTTATTATAGTAGATACGCCATCTTCTAGATTATTCTAACAATACAGAAACAAAGAAGGAAACGAGAATAGTTGATCGGAGAAAAATAAACATGGGGAATGTCAATGGACAAGAAAATACAGAGTTAAAGTTGTTTTCAGAGGGTGTGTTTCAAAAATGCTCGACGAGAGGGGAAGGAGCCGTTGGCAGCGGACCATTCTATACTTAATTCTGGCGGTAGTGTCGTGGGTTGCGAACGATGGTGGTGGTCAGAATCTTCAATATTCAAAAAGGAAATACGCCAAATCATTCATACCTCCACTTATTTGTTGAAATTGGAAGGTAATGTTGAAAGGGCGCTGATATTTCCACTTAGTTTTTTTTATCAATCCACTGGAAAATTAGTAGATGGACAATTATACCCTCGTTAATTTAGAGTAAGTGAAACACAAATCTGCAAATATTCAGCGACTCTTCTTCCACCGTTCCATTTCGTTTTAGTTTTCACTCACCACCACCACCAATGTAAAGCAGGTGCTCCGCTCACCATCTCCGGCGACCACCTGCTCTAAACTAACCGCTCCCCACCTTCTCCAAACCAATACTAAACTGCCGCCCCTCTCACTCAACAGTAGGATCCCAATCACGATCTCCGACAACCATTCTCTTTCTCTCTCGCATGCAATCGGCGATGACTATCTTCGCCTCTCCGGGGAAACTGCAACTCACTAAAACACTGCCGAAGAACCGATAAACAAATCTCTCCCGCTAACCTGCAACTCACTATCACCCATTCCGTCTACTCAGATTCCCTCTCACCCAGCACTTTCCTGTGGATCTGAATAATAAATTTCCCTAATATCCCTGAGATCTTGGAAATAATTGTCAAACTATTGATGGCGTACTCAGTGGAGTTCTGCATTTTAGAGTTAACATCTACAAGAAATGTCGAGTTCAATTCTTCCGGAGCATCCAAACACGTGTCTTGGTTGGTAAGATTAGTGTTCAACCATGTTTTCAGGTCGTCGATTTTGTTAAGGCTGAGCAACTTATCACCGTATTTCACATCCATGGAGGAGATGGAATCACGGAGATAATCAAGGGCGTCATCTAACACAACCTTACAGACCTTCAACTTATCAGTGGTTTCCAGAGATGGTAATCGGGGAAGAGAGGGGAAGATAGTTTAGAGAGGTTCAGGTTCTACTTTTGAGTGAAAGGGATGGAGGTTAGTGGTGGTGGGAGATGGATGGATGTGATATTTTAGAGGAGGTGATCACCGGAGATGATAACGGAGGACCTGCTCTTCCGTAATCACTAAAAAGGAAGTGGAAGAAGAATAATTTGCAGATCTGTTTTACGTAATTTACTCTTAAGTTAAATGAGGGTATAATTGTCTATCCACTATTTTTTCAGTGGATAGATAAAAAAAAACCTATGTGGATAAATCAACCCCCATTTTGAAAGCCCTAGAAATCTGGATGCGGTTTTATGGAGCTTTGCTATTAATTAGGAAAATCCTTGTGTTTTTAGCCATATGTTTCTGGCTTGATGTACATGGCCTTTGTTGTTACTTTTGTTGGTCCATCAATTCATCAGAAGTGTTTAATGCTTGTTTGGTTCTATGTTTTTGTTCATATAAGAAAATGATCTTGTTCTTTTTTTTTTGGCTCGAAATTCATTCGAGCATTAGAAGGATCATTTGATATGATTCTAAGGATGTTTGGTACATCAATGATGTAAAATCTCATTTAAGTTATTGAGTGCAAACTTAGTAGATACTGGAGAACAAGTGTAATTAGGGTAACACAAACTAAACACAATAACACAATATAGTTTATGTTATGCATCTCTCTCTCTCTCGCACAAAATAAAAATAAAAAGAAAAATATATGGAGCTTTTAATCTATATGTATAGAATAAAGTATTGTGTGACTCTCAGTGTAATACCTATTTAAGCTAAAAGACTTTAATCCTGTTGTAGGATGTAATAATAGTTGGATTGAAAAGAGATGTGAAAGTTGTGTGGTTTTCTTCGAAAGATTTAAAAATCAGCAATTAACTCGAAAAACAAAACCATTCAATATAATGACTTTATCTAATTTGCATTTTTTAAAGAAAATGTTTAAAAATATAGTGCTATTTTGTAACGACGTAAATTTTCAACCAAATTTTTCATTTTATAAACACACAAAATTCATATATTATATTTCAACAAAATCGTAAGTGTCTCAATGTTAACATAAAATCTCAATCAAAAGTAAAATCCCAAAATCCTCTGTGTCATCCCGAACAGATGTGTACAATCACGTCGGTGCCTTCCCGCGATCCTCTGGGGTACCTGAAACACATAACACATAACAAGGTAAGCACGAAGCTTAGTGAGTTCCCCAAAATACTACATACAACTTATTAGCCACTCGAGGCTATAACTCTGTAAGACCCTTCGGTCAATGTGTCTCAGTGGGACCCTCCAATCCCACAACTCTGATGGACCCTTCGGTCTTAACTCTGTGAACCTTCCGGTCCTAACTTTGTAAACTCTAAATAATCCATAGCATAAATCATATAGAAATAATACAGTATATTACAATACAAAAATAACATATAAGATATTCTGTCACACAACTCTGATTACCACTCTAGGTATATATAGTGAGAAGACTCACATCGCAGCTAATGGGAATAGACATGCACTCGAGAATCCCGAACTAGCCTCCGCTTAACACATTAGATAACCATTTCAATCAATATCCCTATTTTCCTCATTTACACCTAAAGTCCTCTTTTCTCTTTCTATTCTCTTGGATGGGTTAAAGACCATTTTATCCCTTCATGGTCTCAATGTTCCTAATTGACCTATTCTCAAGTCAACAAAAGTCAATATGCGTCAACAGCCAAGGTTGACCCGACTCGCCGAGTGCACTCAGGTGACTCGCCGATTCCACTCGTATCCTCTGAATTCTTCCAAGGGTTTCACACAGCTCGTCGAGTTAAACCCTAACTCGACGGGTTATCACTGGGTCACGAATCGCTGGGGAAACCCGATCCGACTCGTCGAGTCATCTCATAGACTTGGCAAGTTGACTTATTTGAGTGTCTCATATGGACTTCTGAGGTCAGATCTGCAACTCCAACCTCTAGATCTAGCCTCCTAATACCCAAAACTCACGTAAAGGTTTGATCTTGACGACCATGCATGGCATAAATGCTTCATAATGCCATCACAATCTCCAAGGAAGGTCAAATGCATGGGGACCTACCTCTAACTCAATAAAGTTTGAAACTTTGGACCCTCAAGGCCCTCTCTAGTCCAATTCTGAGGTTCTAACCTCAAACCATGCCCAAATAGCTCAAGAACACAATAAGTTGAGAGAAAACCCTAAAAGCTTCCAAAAAAATGAGATCTAATGAACAAGAGGTCAAGATGAGAGCTTTTTACCTCTGAATAGCAGCTTATGATAGAAGAATGCAAGATCCTCAGCCTTCTATTGATTAGACCCACCAAACTCTTCCAATCTTTCCTCCAAAAGCTCAAGAATGCTCAAGATGGTCTCTCTCTCTATACAACGAAAAGGAGCAGGTTAGGGTTTCTCTTTGGGGAAGGTGACCGAAAAGGGAGGCCATAAGGGCCTTTAAATAGGCCACAAGTCCAAGAAATTAGGGTTTCCTTCAACAACGATGACTCAGCGATTCGGCTCACAGACTCGTTGAGTCCGTTCATTTATCCACGTCACCAATCGCGAGTCTAGTCGACGAGTTGAGGAACCAACTCGTCGACTCACCGCACATATCTCAAAATAAATACTTAAATCATAATACCTGGAAACCCGAATGTTACAATTCTCCCCCACTTGAATCAGACTTCGCCCTCGAAGTCCTGACTCTCAAATAGTTCAGGATGCTGCTCCCGCATCTCTGACTTTGGCTCCCAAGTCAAATCGGATCCCCTCCGATGCTGCCACTGGACCTGAACCAGGGTCACTTCTTTGTTCCTTAGAACTTTCACCTTTCGGTCTAAAATCGCGATCGGCCTCTCAATGGAATTCAAGCTTGCATCCACCTGAATGTCCTCTAGCGGTACTACTGTCGTCTCATCGACCACACACTTCCTCAGCTGGGACACGTGGAAGGTGTTATGGATCTGACTTAACTCTGCCGGTAGCTCCAACTGGTATGCTACCCTACCCACTAAGGCAGTTACTCTAAAAGGACTGATATATCGGGGCCCCAGCTTGCCCCGCTTCCTGAACTGGATCACCTTTTTCCATGGGGATACCTTCAGGAGTATAAAATCTCCGACTTGAAACTCTAACTCGGATCACTGCCTATCCGCATAACTCTTATGGTGACTCTGGGCTGTCAGTAACCTCTGTTTGACCTGCTGAATCTGCTCGATCGTCTTCATCACTATCTCTATGATGCCTATCACCCTCTGCCCCACTTGTCCCCAACAAATGGGAGTCCGACACCTCCTCCCATACAGCAGCTCGAAATGAGGAATACCAATACTCGAAAGATGGTTGTTGTTGTAAGAGAACTCAGCCAATGTTATGTAGGTGTCCTAACTTCCTCCGAAGTCCATGACACATGCACACAACATTTCCTCACATGTCTCAATCATCCACTCGCTCTGTCCATCTGTCTGTGGGTGGTATGCAGTTCTGAAATGTAAGCGCGTGCCCAACTCCTCGTGAAATTTCTTCCAAAACTTGGAAGTAAAACGCACGTCTCGATCCGACACAATCGAGATCGACACTCCATGCTGAGATACCAACTCTCTCACATAAATCACGGCCAATTTCTCTGCAAAAGAGCTCTCATTGATAGCAAGGAAGTGAGCACTCTTCTTCAATCGGTCCACAATCACCCAAATCGCGTCAACTCCGCGCACAGTTCTCGGTAACTTGATGATAAAATCCATAGAGATCTATTCTCACTTCCACTAGGTAATCTATAGGGGCTGCAATAGACCATGAGGATGCTGGTGCTCTGCCTTGACCCGACAGCAAGTCAAGCACCTCTTGACTATCCAAGCAACATCCTTATTCATACAGGGCCACCAGTAATCTCTCTTCAGGTCCAAATACATCTTAGTAGCCTCGGGATGGGCCGAGAACCTCGATCTATGGGCCTCCTCCATCATTATATGCCGAGCTCCGCCCTTATATGGCACCTAAATTCTTCCTCGAGAAGTCATAAGTCCTCGGTCTTGGCCGGATCGACCAAAATCTCATTTGTTGGAATAGTGTCTAAGGCTGCAACTATATTAGGCAAGTATTTGATCCGGTTGTGCATGGTCCTTTTGGGTTGCCTTCACCATAGCAACTTGATAGGATGATTTATTAAGAGAGAGTAAATATTATTAATGTATTATGAGAATAATATAATGAATAATATATTTGTTATTTGATTAATATAAGTCATAGAATTAATTAGAATTAATTTGGTGACTTAAAGAGATTAATTAAATAAAGGGGTATAAACTGTCAATTGTTTGATAGTTAAGCTTTAGACTGTAAATCCATTGGGATATGGTATGGACGAATTCTAAGAGCTTTTGGATAGCTAAAATCGTCCATATGCTTATCTATGGAATGGATTTGGATAGCCTTAAGAGAAGATTATCCAATTAGGGTTTAGGTTGTAACCCTTAAGGAGTCTACAAGTATAAATAGACCCTATGGCATTGGGAATTCGACACTTGACTAAAAGTAAGGAACCTCTGGTCGAAATTCCTCCCCTCTCCTCTCTCCCAAATCATCCTCCTTGCTTTGGTGTTTGTAAGCCATTAGAGGAGTGACATTTGTGACTCTAGAAGCTCCAAGACCTCAAGATCAACAAGGAACTCAAAGGTATGATTCTAGATCTGTTTCAATGTTGTTATTTAACCTAATTAGTAATTAGAAGTCTTGGATTCAAATCATGTTTATTAGAAAGCCTAGATCCGAGCATTAGGGTTTTGCATGCGCACATAGGAAAGTTCTTATGGCTAAAACCCATCAGTGGTATCAGAGCCTAGCTTCGTTTTCTTTAAATTGTTGCTTGATTAACTGAAACAAACCTGCAAAATTCGATTTTTTGGTTTCTGAGTCACTGACTCGGCGAGTAGGCCTGACTCGGCGTGTCCCCTTGTGCACTCGGCGAGTCCAGGCGTCAGGAATGACCAGATTCGGGATTTCTTTGTGTTTATCTTATGGAAACTTACCTTAATCATAATAGATCAACCTAAATCCGATTTTATGATATATATGACTATTATATTGATCTAGTTAAAGGTATTTATCAACTAATTAAATATTTAATTTCCTTATATGATAATTAGTTAATTATTTTAATTATTTTGGTAATTATCTTTCAAAGAAATCTTGAATAAAATCAAATATAGATAATTAGGATATTAATTGTTAATTGGAATTATTTGTTATTTGATCCTCCATGTTTTAAATGTTTAAAACTTGTCCTCAAGTTTTGAAATTTATATTTGTAATTAAAAGTTTTAATTTAGACAACTTAAATTTCAAACCCTAGATTTTTAAAAGGTTTAAAATACAACCCTATACTAATATGATATTATTAGAATAATATATATATATATATATATATATATATATATATATATATATATATATATATGTATAACTAAATGCTAGTCTTACCGTTAGTAAGCCTCATTCACGAAGCCGATCTATAAGGTGGGTATAAGGTTGCGGCCTATAAAATGGCGCTTAATGGGTGTACACTCACACCCACCGCTTGCTTGATTGGTGGAGGGTCGTTAGCCGAACGGGTAGGATAGGGCAACCTCATCCTCTCATTAAAAGTATAATAAGAAATACAAAGTAACTACACATATTTTTAAATTTCCCAATCTTAGTTACTTTAGGAAAAGTGAATTGATGCAATCCTATGAAATTACACTTTGCACCTTGCTAAGATGTTAGTGGAGCGTGTGTGGTTTACCGGCACACTAATTGGTTCTAAGCGAAGGTGGCAAAGGGTGATTCATTGTTTATCATAGTTCGATGGAGCGTGTGTGGTTTACCGGCACATCGAATAGGTGATCGTTACAATGAAGGCACCATGTGAATTTGCATGGTAATTCACACCCGCTTTGTGATCCTCGGCATCCCAGTCACAAACGAGAGGGGCATATCGAGATTTAAACATGCCATTGAATAGTTTCAATGAATCTCATCCGAACCTAGGAATTCTCAAAAACACTTAGGACTAATAGTTTAAGTTTTTGTGATGGAGAATTAGTGAATCGTCATTCACTTACCTTCAATTTATTTGCATGTTAGATTACGGCATCCCTTTTCTAATATGTAAATGTTATTGTTGGATCCTAGCCCTAATTTTCTTATTGGGTGATAATTAGGGATTCTTATTCTAATCTATCTTTGTCCTTTTTCTAATTGTAGATGTCGAACGCAAACAACGCTGCTGCTAGTTCTTTCACGTTGATGAGCCTTTGCCAAAAGGTCACCTTCGATGGAACGAACTTTAGCGAATGGATAAAATACATTCGCACCATTGCTCGCTATGAGGACAAGGAGTATGTCCTTGATGAGAAGCTCGAGAAAATCAACACCGAAATCGCTACTCCAGCCGAAATCACCGCCTTTGAAACTCATGAGCGAGATGCAACGAAGGTACATTGCATCATGATCGCCACCATGAACTCCGAATTCCAAAAGTCCTACGAGGACATGTACCCGTACGAGATGCACCAAGACTTATTGGAGAGGTACCACCAAAACGCGAGACAAGAGAGGTATGAGATTTTCACTAACATGATTTCTGCAAAGATGGGTCATGGAGAATCTCTTACCGTGCACTTGCAAAAGATGCAAAGGTATGTCGACCGCCTTCGCAAGTTAAATGTTGACTTCGGTGAGGACTTGGCGATCGACATGGTGCTTCACTCTTTGCCTCCGATGTACAATCAATTTAGGATGACCTACCACATGAACAAAGAAGAGGTCACCCTAAGCAAGCTCCAAGGTCTCTTGAGGGTTGCTGAGAGCAACTTCAAAGACAAGTCTGTTGCACCTACTCCCAATCCGCCCGCTGCTCCTGTCTTGGCTATTGGACAAGGGAAGGGAAAGAAGAGGAAAGCTTCATCGAAGAACTATCGCAAGGTGAAAGCCCGAGATAGTGCCTCTTCTAGTGGGACCAAAGTTGATCCCGCTAAGCCCTGCTCTAACCCGAAGGAGGCAGAGTGCCAGCACTGCCACAAGATAGGACATTGGAAGAGAAGTTGCCCGGATTACCTGCAAGCAATCAAAGAAGGAAAGATCAAGCCATCTTTCGCAGGTATATACACAATCAAATCTAACGATTCTAATCATGCTATTTCTTGGGTTCTTGATACCGGTTGTGGTTATCACATTTGTTCTAATGTGCAGGGACTAAGAAGAAGTAGGGATGTGGAGCAAGGAAGGATAAATCTAATCATGGGGAACAGAAGATCGTTGCCTGTGACCAAGATTAGAGTGTATTCTTTAGTGCTTAGGAATAGTTTGGTTTTAGATTTGAACAATTGTTGCTATTCGCCAGAAATGGCTAGAAACATCATTTCATTTCATGGTTTATATAGACAAGGATTTAGATTTTCTTTTAATAATGAGAATGGTTCTATTTTGGCTTATCTAAATGGTGTCTTTTACTTTGAAGCTATACCATGTAATGGAATATATGAAACCGTTATGATTGTTGATAACTTAGGAAATGATGTTTTGAATATTGATTCTTCCACTAGTATGGATAAAGCATCCTTGTGGCATTGTCGTCTTGGACATGTCAACAAGAAACGCATAGCCCAACTCCAAAAGGATGGAGTGTTGGAGTCATTCAACCTTAAGGAAGATGACACATGCGAGTCTTGTTTACTTGGAAAGATGACTAAGTCACCCTTCACGAGTACATCTGAAAGGGGCGAGGGTCTATTGGACCTAATACATACCGATGTATGTGGACCGTTTAGATCAACCACGAAGGATGGGAACCGCTTCTATGTGACTTTTACCGATGACTATAGTAGATATGGGTATATCTACTTAATCAAGCAAAAGTCAGACACCTTTGAAAAGTTCAAAGAGTTCAAGAATGAAGTGGAGAATCAATTGGGCAGGAAAATCAAGATGCTTCGATCCGATCGAGGAGGAGAGTACCTAAGTCTTGAATTCCACGATTATCTCAAGGAGTGTGGAATAGTTTCACAATTGACGCCTCCTAGGACACCGCAGTTAAATGGTGTGGCAGAAAGGCGTAATCGAACCTTATTGGATATGGTTCGCTCTATGATGAGTCGTGCTTCGCTACCAATCTCTTTTTGGGGGTATGCCTTAGAGACTGCCGCCTATATCCTTAACCGAGTCCCTACTAAGAAGGTTGCCAAAACACCTCACGAGATGTGGACAGGGAAAGCTCCCTCGTTGGCACATATCAAGGTTTGGGGTTGCGAGGTTTTCGTAAGACGAGATACTCACGACAAGCTTGAACCTCGAAGTGAGCGATGTATTTTCATCGGCTACCCGCAGACATCCTTTGGATATCTCTTCTATAGACCGAAGGACAATATTGTCTTTGTTGCGAGGAGAGGAGTTTTCCGAGAGCGAGAACTCATAAGCCAAGGAGACAGTGGGAGGCAAATCGAACTTGAAGAGATTCAAGAGTCGATAGATGAAGGAACCTCTACCGCTGACACTCAACCCGAGGAGGAAACTCTGGTTGAACCGATTGACGAATCCTTGCCTCTTAGACGTTCCGATAGAGTTAGATTTCATCCACAGTTTTATGGCTTTCATATTACTACCGAAGGGGACACGTATATTAGTGATGGTACACTAGTAAATCTTGATGAACCTAATAGCTATAAGGAAGCCATGGCAGGCCCGGAGTCTGTAAAGTGGAAAGAGGCAATGGATAGCGAGATCCAATCCATGTATGATAACCAAGTTTGGAATTTGGTTGATTATGTGCCCGGACGTAAGACCGTTGGGTGCAAATGGATCTTCAAGAAGAAGACCGACGTGGATGGAAACGTACACACATATAAAGCGCGATTGGTCGCGAAGGGCTTTACTCAAACTCCCGGAGTTGACTATGATGAGACCTTCTCACCAGTTGCGAAGATTAAATCTATTAGAGTGATGCTAGCAATTGCCGCATTTCATGATTATGAGATTTGGCAAATGGATGTCAAGACCGCTTTCCTTAACGGAAAGTTGGCTGAGGATGTTTACATGGCTCAGCCAGAGGGGTTTGTGGATCTGAAGCATCCGGATAGAGTGTGTAAGCTTGAGAAGTCCATTTATGGACTTAAGCAAGCGTCTCGCAGATGGAATCTTTGCTTCGATGAGAAAGTCAAAGAGTTTGGATTTGTACGAAGCGAAGACGAATCTTATGTATATGTCAAAGCCAGTGGGAGTATAGTAAGCTTCCTCGTTCTATATGTCGATGACATATTACTCATAGGAAACGACATCCCAACTCTGCAGGAGGTTAAATCCTGGCTCGGGAAGTGCTTCGCTATGAAGGACCTCGGAGAGGCTTCTTACATTTTGGGAATAAGGATAGTGAGAGAAAGAAGTAAGAGACTAATTGGACTTAGTCAGAATACTTACTTAGAGAAGGTACTAAAACGTTTTAGTATGGAAAACTCAAAGAAGGGAGAACTACCGATACAAAGTAATGCCAAATTGAGTAAGACTCAAAGTCCGAGTACCGAAGCTGAGATAGCGGAAATGAGTCGAGTACCATACGCTTCCGCAGTTGGCTCAATCATGTACGCTATGACTTGTACTCGCCCTGATGTAGCCTTCGCTTTGAGCATGGTTAGCAGATATCAAGGGAATCCTGGCAAAGCACATTGGATTGCGGTGAAAAACATCCTCAAGTACCTTCGGAGGACGAAGGAATGGTTCTTAGTCCTCGGAGGAAGTGATGACTTGAAGGTGCGAGGGTATAGTGACGCCAGTTTTCAGACCGACAGGGACAACTACCGTTCGCAGTCGGGCTGGGTCTTTACCCTAAATGGAGGAGCAGTGACATGGAAGAGTTCCAAGCAGGAAACCGTAGCTGATTCAACGTGCGAATCAGAGTACATTGCAGCGAGCGAAGCGTCGAAGGAGGCAATATGGCTAAAGAACTTCATCGGTGATCTTGGAGTTGTACCTGCCATAAAGGAGCCAATAGAGATTTTCTGTGATAACGAAGGTGCGGTTGCCTTGACCAAGGAACCGAGGGATCATGGTAGATCAAGACATATCGACAGAAAGTATCACTTCATTAGACATCGTGTAGAAGAAGGACAACTCGTAGTAAAGAGGATATCATCAGAAGATAACCCAGCAGATCCGCTTACGAAGGGACTGAGTAGGGTTAAGCACTTGCAGCATGCTAGGAGTATTGGGCTGAAGGATGATATTAGCATAGATTAGATAGTATTAGAAACGTGTAATAGATAAATGTAATTGACATTTGATGATTAAATAAAGGAGTTTTATTTATGAGTAATGTTACTATCTTATGTTAATCATTTAGCTATTGTTTCACTTTGCATGTTTTGACTTCCAGAATAATTGAGTTAATTAGGAATAATCGAATTATTCAAATGGTCCACAATCGTTCATATGTTGGGAGTAGATATGAAAGAAGATTGTCATGAATTGGTGTGTAGAATGTCTAAATGGTGTTAGACATAGCAAAGGATTGCTGCAACATTCATGAGTGCTTATGAACTAGTTTTGAGCATTGGAATAAACCCGCGCTTGCTGGAATCACCTTATGGAATACGATATAAAAGGTGATCGCAAGACGATAATATCATATAGTCTTAAAACCTAGATATATGGTTTATTATTTGTTAATTGATTGTACATTGATAATACGAAAACGCATCAGTAACTTGGTGTTATAAAACGTATTGTTGTGTACAGTTGGTAAATGAATAAGTAAATGCATATAAGTCGAAGTTTATCTGTAACTTTTATCTAAGAAGGTAAAAGCGATATCTCGGCCGCTCGATGATTTGATTTGACTTATGTGCCGGGCCCGGTCAGAACTGAATTGATGTGTTCGATTAAGTTCTATGTCAAATAAATCAGAGATCGAGAAACCTAAATGCTTGACTAACCATTCCATAGGATTGTCAGCATGATATCTAACAGAGGACTGTACGTTCCCTTATCTAAAGGACAAGATTGATTAGATCAGAGTTGACAGCGTCTTTGAGAGCTACGATTGCAAACCGAATTGTACTTGTGCATATAGTTACTAGACTTATCCAAGTGGGAGACTGTTGGAATAGTGTCTAAGGCTGCAACTATATTAGGCAAGTATTTGATCCGGTTGTGCATGGTCCTTTTGGGTTGCCTTCACCATAGCAACTTGATAGGATGATTTATTAAGAGAGAGTAAATATTATTAATGTATTATGAGAATAATATAATGAATAATATATTTGTTATTTGATTAATATAAGTCATAGAATTAATTAGAATTAATTTGGTGACTTAAAGAGATTAATTAAATAAAGGGGTATAAACTGTCAATTGTTTGATAGTTAAGCTTTAGACTGTAAATCCATTGGGATATGGTATGGACGAATTCTAAGAGCTTTTGGATAGCTAAAATCGTCCATATGCTTATCTATGGAATGGATTTGGATAGCCTTAAGAGAAGATTATCCAATTAGGGTTTAGGTTGTAACCCTTAAGGAGTCTACAAGTATAAATAGACCCTATGGCATGGGGAATTCGACACTTGACTAAAAGTAAGGAACCTCTGGTCGAAATTCCTCCCCTCTCCTCTCTCCCAAATCATCCTCCTTGCTTTGGTGTTTGTAAGCCATTAGAGGAGTGACATTTGTGACTCTAGAAGCTCCAAGACCTCAAGATCAACAAGGAACTCAAAGGTATGATTCTAGATCTGTTTCAATGTTGTTATTTAACCTAATTAGTAATTAGAAGTCTTGGATTCAAATCATGTTTATTAGAAAGCCTAGATCCGAGCATTAGGGTTTTGCATGCGCACATAGGAAAGTTCTTATGGCTAAAACCCATCATCATTCTGGTTATCAAGGTGTCCCAGGAACTGGACCTCCCGTAACCAGAAATCACGCTTGGAGAATTTGACATAAATCCTCTTTGATCTCAATACTCCAAGAATTTCTCTTAAGTGCTCCTCGTGCTGCTCTCTGGATCTCGAGTAAACCAGATGATCGTTGATGAACACGATCACCGATCAATCCAGCATAGGCCTTCACACCCGATTCATGAGATCCATGAATGCCGACGGTGTGTTGGTGAGTCCAAAAGGCATCACCACGAACTCGTAATTCCCATAGTGAGTCCTAAAGGTCGTCTTGTGGATATCCTCTTCACGAACTCTCATTTGGTGATACCCAGACCTCAAATCGATCTTGGAAAACCAAGATGCGCCCTGCAACTGATCGAACAGATCGTCAATTCTCGAAAGTGGGCAACGGTTCTTGATCGTCAGCTTGTTCAACTCCTAGTAATCAATGCACATCCGGTGTGAACCATACTTTTTCTTGACAAAAAGGATCGGTGCTCCCCAAAGCGAGCTACTTGGTCGAATAAACCCCTTCCCCAATAGCTCTTGAAGCTGGGAGGATAACTCCTACATTTCTGGCAGCACAAGGCGATAAGGTGCCTTGGAAAAAGACGCCGCTCCCGGAACCAAATCTATCATGAACTCCACCTGCCTCTCGGGAGGCACAACCGGTAACTCTTCGGGAAAAACATCTGGGAATTCCCTCACTATCGGGACCTCGGCGATAGAATTGGATCTCTCGGTAGCAACTCGCATATCCACCACATACGCTACAAAACCCCTGCAACCCTAGTGAAGACTCTACCCTGCTCGGGCAGCAGAGAAGAAAGTTGATCCAGGTCGAGTACCCTCGCCATATATTGTAAGCACTCCCCCATTGGGGTCTCGTATGATCATCAACTGACGCTCTCAGTCGATCACAGCTCCAAACCGACTCAACCAGTCCACGCCTACAACGACACAAACGTCCCCCACGGCAATTAGCACCAAATCTATCGGAAATTTAACACCAAAAATCTTGAGCATACATCCCGGGATCACATCGGTGGCAAACACCGGATGCTCATCAACTATAGAAACTCTCAGAGGTCGACTCAATGCCTCACGCCGAATACTCCCTGTAAAGAAACGAGTCACTCGCCTGAGGCCTGGCAGCAGCGACAGCTGCGGTGGCTGCAGCTGTAGCCGCCTCAGTAACCGCAGCGTAGCGCTCGTTAAACGTCTCAATCAAGGTGGTCTTGATAGACCCAAACATCTCCGGGATGACCTCTTGGATAGCTGCGGCCACCTCATCATGAATCATCCGGCGAATCTCGTCATCGCTAGCACTGCTACTCCCTGGGTTGTGTCGCGTAACCACCATGATGTCTCTGAAACACAACACAAAAATAATCAGAGACTCGACCGAGAATACTCACACTCGATCACTCGCCCCTACTTTTTCCTTAGCACCCTAAGGATTATTACTTGGACTGATCGCCAACCCAGTGTTTCCAGTAGTACGGGTCCAATACTACCTTCCACACCGTATCTGTGATCATCCCAAGTCCCCCTCCTAGGGCTCTAGTGATGGGTATTATACAAACAATCATATGTGTGCATGAAACCCTAGAGTTGGATCTATGTTATCAGTATTAGTTATACAACATTATGAACACTTGAAGATCCCTAAAAGGCTTCTAGGAATTTCGAAATCCACAAGGAAAGATGAAATACATACCTCTTGTTGTTATATTTTCATAACAACTTAAATCATGAATCTTCTTGTCTTTGAAAGCAAGTACCACAAGTGTAGTACCTCTAATGGCTCACAAACACCAAGATCAAATGGAGAGGCAAGAGAGAGAGAGAGAGAGAGAGAGAGAGAGAGAGAAGAGGTATGAAATTCGTTCCTAGGAACCCTAGATAAGTCATTGACTAATTCTTATGGCCTTAGGGATCTTTTTATAGGTGTAGAGATTAGGGTTTCAGTCCTTATCCTCATCTAGTAGCTTGCCCACCAAGTAACCATAAGATAAGCCTTGAAAACTCTTATCCTTATCCTTTGGACGATTTCAAGGATATCTTATCCCTTGAATTTGTCCACCCTATATCTAGGATAACCATTACCCTATTTTGTAACTATCACATAATTACAATTCAGCCCCTCTAGTTTAATTAATTACACTTGATCACTAGATTAATTCTTAATTAATTATTGACCAATGTTAATTAAACAAATATGATTTCTCCTTTAATATATTATTCTTATAACATATTAATAAATCATAATAACCTCTTTCTCTATTATTTCTCCAGTCAAGTTGCTTTGGTGAAGGCAACCCAAAAGGACCATGAATAATCGGGTCAAGTACTTGACAAATATGGTTATGGGCTTAGACACTAATCCAACAGTCTCCCACTTGGATAAGTATAGTAACTATAATAGTAAGTACAACCCGATTAGCAATCGTATCTATCAAAGACGCTGTCAAACTCTGATCTTATCAGTAACCTGTCCTTTAGATAAGGGATCACATATTCCTCCATTCTAGATATCGTATAGACGTGAGACATGGATTGAAATCATTATCTCAGTCTATGTGTTGTTTCTTTATTTCCGATTTACGGCGACTGACTAATTGAAAAAATCAAATTAGCCCTAGCCCGACCGAGCATTTACGTTTGTCATCACTAAATCATCGAGGGGCCCACAAATATCGCTTTTATCCCACTTTGGGTAAAAGGAACGGATAAACTTCGACTCAATGTTTTCTTGCACTCACTCACCAAATCACACACAACAATAAGTTTTATAACACCAAGTTACTGGTGCGTTTACATATTATCAATGTGTAACCAATTCGCAAGATACAACTCACACATCTCGGTTTCAAGAATACAAGATATTATCGTCTCACCAATCGCTCGTGATAAAATCCATGAAGCGATCCAAGTGAGCGTGGGTTTAATCCAATGCTCAAAAATCATATTCATAAGCACTCATGAACGTTGCAGTAAACCTTTGCTATGTCTAATGCACTTTAGACAATCTACAAACCAATTCATGATAGTCTTCATTTATACCTACTTCCAACATATGAACGACTGTGGACCATTCGAATAATTTGATTATTCTGAAATAATTAATTATTCAGGAAGTCAAAACATGCAAAGAGAAACACAATGATAATACTTAATCTTATATGACCCCAAACTTGTGAGTATAAATAACACACCTTTATTTAATCACCATATTGATTACTCATTATCCATTGTTTAATGTTTCAGATAATCAACTTTATAACTCGAATCATAACCACAATTGTGCCATGCTCCAAGCATGCACACTTTGGTTTCCTATTGTCCATAGTTTGTGAAATAGGTCAATTGAAACTTTTCAAATGCAACTCATTTCACAATCCCCAATCCTTATAATTAGTGTAAGAATACCAAATTCTCGCCACCTTTTAGAATATGTCAAATTCTAATATTATATGCAATGATCCTCTTGTGAAGTCACGGCACAAAAATCACAAAGACTCGGCCAACGAAATCACAAGGTACTCTATCAAAAATTGTTACAGAACAATTCTATAGATGTGATGTCTCTCACTCAAAGTACATTCCTTTGAACATCCTTTTGCATAAAATTTTCTAATCTAGACATAAATTCTTAATTTCCAACTCCCAATTATGGAAACATTTCCATATTTACCATATGACAACTCATTCTTAATAGAATTTTATCTATTCATAATAATGTCGATATGGTCCATTCAATACCATACTTCTAACTACTCACAAGCGACCAATCCTCAGCGAACTTTGGATCGTCCTTTGATAGTTCTTTAATTATCTTAGTCAAAACCGATTCTTGTCCTTTTTCCCTCTTAATGCGCTAGACATTTGGAAAAATTTTAGAATGGTCAAATATTATAGCACTTGCAATCGATCCTTTACCCGAAGCGTATGGGACACGATGCATAATGTCTTACATAAAGATACGATACTCTATCAATCTTCTGTCATAATATTTTATGTGTCACGTTCTTACAATTCGAACTATGAAGAGGGATACCGTAATCATAATCGAAATTTAAGAACACACTATGTATCCTTTGACTAAATTTATTAAAATTTCTCAATCTAAGCTTTAGATTTTCAACGAAGTACAATATTCTCTCCTTTAATTATAGAGAAACAACTTTTCAACTCTTACAACTTTGCAAAGTATAATTCTTGTTTTCTATAATTAATATTGCTAACTTGCAATACTTACTATAATAATCATGCTCCTACTTACATGATGATTATTTCTTTACCAACATAACACTTATGCTCCCACTAGCTTCGACATGTATTCAGAAATCAACTGAACTTCTAGAAAACAATTTCTTAAGTTCATATTTCTAATACTAGATGCTTCGATAAGACTTTATCTAAGCTTCTCAACCTCATACACTTTTCCTTGGACAGCTCATATGTATATGTCTAAACAATTCTAGGACTCATATCAACAAGTCTAAAATGTTCAGACCCATTTGCCATTTCCCACAATTCGAACTATGAAGAGGTATGTCGCAATCATAGTTGAATTTGAGAAACCCAAATCACATAATGCTATCTTCAAAATCTTTCTTAGTGAAAGCATTTCCTCACAACCATTCTCATGAATGAAAGAAACCTTATGACACTTAGATTTTGTCGTGTATGCGTTCCCATCCATGTGAATTCGTCATAACCATAATCACAAGATAATGTCAGTGACAAATCCAAACTCTTATGGATAGAACTTGTTCTTCTTAATTTCTTGCCATCAAGGGTCCCACCATTACTTCCAAGTTATTGAGCAGCCCATCCCTTCATTTCAATGTACTTTCCATTGAACAAGGTGTCTTGCCCCTATACAATCCATTGAGAACTCGTAGAACTCACATATATAATTAACTCAATCGGAATGGCACAGAAACAAAATAGTGTCAACACGATAGGTTGTAAACCTCAAGTCGTGTGCTAGTGATGATTGATAAGGTTTATTCTTGATTTGTTCTTGAAACCTTTCAAGACCATTAAGACTCCCACTGACTCCTTGATATATAAGATTCTCTTGTCAAGAAACATTTCTTGACAAACAAATATTCAAGAGTTAGTGTAGTTTTATCAATACAAAACATTTCACATGATTGGTCCTAGTTGGTCTTTGTCTTATCCAAAACATCACAACTTACCAATTTCAAATGTGCAAGAATAAGAAAATCCTTTTTCCAAATTCCACATTTGATGAATGTTATAAACCTTCTTAAGACTTGTCACTCAATTCATAATTTTGGAATATAACTCTAAGACTTGATGTTGGAACGAAGTATGATTGACTTCTTGATTTAACCATTTCCACAATTCTCAATTCCTCTTTTTAGACATACAAATTGTACTAAGACTCACTTAGAAGATCAATTGAGATAAGGTTCTTAATCATTAAGACTTATCATAAAACATAATAAAATGTACTCTCCCTTCTTCTTAGAATAGAGAATCTTTTATCTTTCTGCCTACTTAATTCTTCTTATTCGTTTTGCTATTGATTGAAACTCTTTCAATCAACGTAGAATTATACTCAATCTTATAGGTATAACCATATTCACTAAACTTTAGTAAATCATGACGAATGTCTTTGTCACTTTTGTGGTAGACTTGATCAACGTACGACCTAGTGTGCTCGATCTCTTAGTCCTTAATTTGACACTTTGTCAAAAATTAGTCTAAATTTCCCAAATGCGAAAGTTCCCATTCATCATACAATACTTGTTGCACGATTCCAAGTTCCTATCCACTTGAAACTTGGGCAATGAGAAAATCTCCCTATTTGGTAAACTCTTGACACTTCCACAAATAACCTAATTAAGAATCAAACCCATTTTGCTAATAATAGAAGTACACAAAAATCAATTTTTCATATATGCCATTGTAAGGATAGACAAATAAGATAAAACCAAATTTTATTTTATTCATAAAAGCAGCAGAAAACATGTCCTTACAATGCAAAATTCAACTAAAAAACTATGTAATCAAATACTCCTAACAAATCTATCATAACTTCCTAAGCTCAAAATCTGATCTTCGAATCCATGCGATCGTAATCCATTTTTTCATGATCAGACTCATCTTGCTCTTCCATCAAACTTCCTTTCTTTTCTCTAATCCTGCAAAACATGCAAATGTAATCTTATCACATTATGTATAAAGAATAGGAATTTAATGGAGTTAGATAGTGGATTTTATACCTGAAGTAGAGCCATACTTCTTGACTCTCCCATCTCTTAGACTCTTTAGGTCCTTTGGGCAGCTTCGTATCCATTTCCCCTTCTCTTGGCAGCAGAAACAGGTGGGTTCTTCTAGAGTGTCCACGGAAGCATGGTTGGTTGAATTATCAGACAAATATGCTCCATTGCTTCGCCAAATCATTTCTGATTCAGCAACAATAAGCATGTAAGTTAAGTCAATGAGGGTCGCGTCAAGATCCATCATATAATACTCTCTTATGAACTTATCATATGATTATTTAGGGAGTGACTGAAGAACCCAGTCCACAACCAACCTATTGGGGAAAGACGCATCCAACATAATCAACCTATCAATGTGTGATTTCATCCCTAGGACGTGAGCACACACGGGTTTACTATCTTCATGTTCCATTGCCAATAGGGCTTCGATGATCTTAAACCTTTCAAATCTTCGTTCTTGTGGGTCAGGGAGAACAACGGGAGGAGGAGGAAAAAGTGAAATCAAGCTAGTCCACATTGATCCTTCTCTTTGGAACAAGCTTTCACTTTCAACAGGAACACTTTTTCCTTGGGATTCGGGAAGACCACGGTTAGAATCAGACATCTACAAAATGGGAGAAATTTCAAGTTAGTTGATTAAATCCTTAATGAAACACCCAAATGAGACATTAAGGCTAGGATCCAACAACATTATTTACACATTAGAAGAGGGATGCCGTAATCCAACATGCAAATAATTCAGAGGTAAGTGAATGACGATTCACTAATTCTTTACCATGAAAAACATAAAGGCTTAAGTTTTAAATGTATTAAGAATTCCTAGATTTCCTTTGAGATTTATTGAACTTTTCAGTGGCATGTTTAAATCTCGATATGCCCCTCTAGTTTGTGACTGGGATGCCGAGGATCACAAAGTGGGTGTGAATAACCATGCAAATGTACATGGTGCCCTCATTGTTACAGTCACCTATTCGATGTGCCGGTAAACCACACACGCTCCATCGAACTATGACAAACATTGAGTCACCCTTTGCCACCTTTTCTTAGAACCAATTAGTGTACCGGTTAACCACACACGCTCCACTAACTTCTTAGCAAGGGTGCAAAGTGCAATTTCATGGGATTGCATCAATTTCACTTTTTCCTAAAGTAACTAGGATTGGGAATTTGCAAAAGCGTTTAGTTACTTTACATAGATTCATTATACTTGTTAATGAAGAGAGGATTGCCCTATCCTACCTGTTCGGTTAACGACCCTCCACCAATCAAGGAAGCGGTGGGTAAGAGTGGATACCCATTAAATGGCCATTTTATAGGCCATAACCTTATACCCCCCCCCCCCCTTATAGATCGGCTTCGTGAATGAGGCCTACTAACGGTAAGACTAGCATTTTAGTTACACATATATAATATTAGACTTTTAATGTTATGCATAGTATAAGGGTGTATTTTACACTTTTAAAATACTAGGTGGTTTAAAATTTTATAAATTACACTTTTAATAAAATATAAACCTCGTCATTATGGATTTATTAACTCTCTTTTAATTATACACTTAATTAATTTAATAAAACCATAAGGGTGTAATTTGAACTTTTTCAAAATTAGGGTTTTAGAATTTAACATTTTTTTTTTCAAAATTAAACTTTTAATCAAACAATTTAAATTCCAAATCTTGAGGGCAGGTTTTGAAACTTTTCAAAATATTTAAGTTTTAATCTCACTTTAAAATTTTTGAATTTAAGACTATTTGAATTAAAATTTTAAATATTAAAACTCTTGATTTAATAATTATCTTGAATTAAACTATTAATTTAAATTATTAAATCATAAGGGATTATCTAGATCATAAAGGATAATTACCAATTAAACAATTAATTTATCCTAATCCTTTTAATCCCTCTAAATTTCGAAAATCATGGGATAGGGTAATTCAAAATCTTTAATTACCATATATTACCATTAAAGGATAATTACAAGATATAGGATAATCCAAATCCCTAAAATTTAGGATCTTAACTTGGGGAGGAGGCTAATTTCGAAAATCATGGGGTTTTTCAAACCCTAGATTTCGAAATCTTGAGGCTTAAGGAAAGGATTTGAAAACACTTTTAAATTTTGGCAAATTTAGGGTTTAGAAGCCCTAATCTCGAAATTCTTGCCTCCTAGGGTTTATTGGCTATAAACCCTAATATGTCAAGTTCATACAATTGTATAATACTAATTGAAAACAAGTTACCTAAAGGCTCTGATACCACTGATGGGTTTTATATAAACAATCATATGTGTGCATGCAACCCTAGAGTTGGATCTATGTTATCAGTATTAGTTATACAACATTATGAACACTTGAAGAACCCTAAAAGGCTTTTAGGAATTTCGAAATCCACAAGGAAAGATGAAATACATACCTCTTGTTGATATATTGTAATAACAACTTAAATCTTGAATCTTCTTGTCTTTGAAAGCAAGTACCACAAGTGTAGTACCTCTAATGGCTCACAAACACCAAGAGCAAATGGAGAGGCAAGAGAGAGAGAGAGAGAAGAGGTGTGAAATTCGTCCCTAGGAACCCTAGACAAGGCATGGACTAATTCTTATGGCCTTAGGGGTCTTTTTATAGGTGTAGAGATTAGGGTTTCAGTCCTTATCCTTATCTAGTTGCTTGCCCACCAAGTAACCATAAGATAAGCCTTGAAAACCCTTATCCTTATCCTTTGGACGATTTCAAGGATACCTTATCCCTTGAATTCGTCCACCCTATATCTAGGATAACCATTACCCTATTTTGTAACTATCACATAATTACAATTCAGCCCCTCTAGTTTAATTAATTACACTTGATCACTAAATTAATTCTTAATTAATTATTGACCAATATTAATTAAACAAATACGATTTCTCCTTTAATATATTATTCTTATAACATATTAATAAATCATAATAACCTCTTTCTCTATTATTTCTCCAGTCAAGTTGCGTTGGTGAAGGCAACCCAAAAGGACCATGCACAATCGGGTTAAGTACTTGACAAATATGGTTACGGGCTTAGACACTAATCCAACATCTAGTTCACAAGTACTCTATATCTCGCCAAACATCGACTACCTTCATAGAAGATCTATCATGTACTCACCTCTATTACATACTCGCACTCAAGAAAACCACATATAACAAAATCCCTAGGCTAAGGCATCACAAATTAGGCCACTCTAGTCCTAAATTATGAAATACTTAGCCTACTCCCTAGCATGCATAACATATCTCATATCATCTCATATCACATAAAGTAAGGTTATTTTGGGAAATCACCGTTCGGTTACTGGCAGATTGTACACACTGCTCTTTTCCTCTTTTTCTTAAAATCTCTTACTCATTTTTTTAGAAAAACCGTTCCTTTTTTTTGAAAACTTTTCTCAAATCCTCAGTTTGAGTCCAAACATACTCGAAGGTGTTTCCGAATCCCTCAAATCAAGGCTCTGATACCAACTTGTAACGACGTAAAATTTCAACCAAAATTTTCATTTTATAAATACACAAAATTCATATATTATATTTCAAGAAAATCATAAGTATCTCAATGTTAACATAAAATCTCAATCAAAAGTCAAATCCCAGAATCCTCCATGTCATCCCGAACAGATGTGTACATTCATATCGGTGCCTTCCCGCGATCCTCTGGGGTACCTAAAACACATAACACATAAGACGGTAAGCACGAAGCTTAGTGAGTTCCCCAAAATACCACATACAACATATTAGCCACTCGAGGCTAAAAATCTGTAAGACGCTCTGGTAAATGTGTCTCAGTGGGACCCTTCAATCCCACAACTCTGATGGACGCTCTGGTCCTAACTCTGTAAACTCTGAATAATCCATAGCATAAATCACATAGAAATAATACAGTATATCATAGTACACAAATAACATATAAGATACTCTGCCACACAACTCTGATTACCACTCTAGGTATGTATGGTGAGAAGACTCACCTCGCAGCTAATGGGAATAGACACGCACTCGAGAATCCCGAACTAGCCTCCGCTTAACACATTAGACAACCATTTCAATCAATATCCCACTTTTCCTCATTTACACCTAAAGTCCTCTTTTCTCTTTCTATTCTCTTGGATGGGTAAAAGACCATTTTACCCCTCCATGGTCTCAATGTTCCTAATTGACCTATTCTCAAGTCAACAGAAGTCAATATGAGTCAACAGCCAAGGTTGACCTGACTCGCTGAGTCCACTCGTATTCTCTGAATTCTTCCAAGGGTCTCACACAGATCGTCGAGTTAAACCCTAACTCAACGGGTTATCACTGGGTCACGAATCGCTGAGGAAACCCAATCCGACTCATCGATTCATCTCATACACTCGGCGAGTTGACTCATCTGAGTGTCTCATATGGACGTCTAAGGTCAGATCTGCAACTCTAACCTCTAGATCTAGCCTCCTAATACCTAAAAGTCACGTAAAGGTTTGATCTTGACGACCATGCATGGCATAAATGCTTCATAATGCCATCATAAGCTCCAAGGAATGTCAAATGCATGGGGACCTGCCTCTAACTCAATAAAGTTTGAAACTTTAGACCCTCAAGGCCCTCTCTAGTCCAGATCTGAGGTCTAACCTCAAACCATGCCCAAATAGCTCAAGAACACAATATGTTGAGAGAAAACCCTAAAAGCTTCCCAAAAATGAGATTTAATGAACAAGAGGTCAAGATGAGTGCTTTTTACCTTTGAATAGCAGCTAATGACAGAAGAATGCAAGATCCTCAACCTTCTCTTTATTAGATCCACCAAACTCTTCCAATCTTTCCTCCAAAAGCTCAAGAATACTCAAGATGGTCTCTCTCTCTATAAAACGAAAAGGAGCAGGTTAGGGTTTCTCTCTGGGGAAGGTGGTCGAAAAGGGAGGCCCTAAGGGCCTTTAAAAAAGGCCACAAGTCCGAGAAATTAGGGTTTCCTTCAACAGCGCTGACTCGACGAGTCGGCTCACGGACTCGTCGAGTCCATTCATTTATCCACATCACCAATCGCGACTCTACTCGACGAGTTGAGGCACCAACTTGTCGACTCACTCGGATGTTACATATTTCTTTTGATTAGCAAACAAAAATCAAGTTTAAATATTTCAAGGTTTGCTTCCTTGCTATATTTATTCAAATTTTAATTCAAAATTTTTATCCACTTTTTTATAATTAATTTTTATTATATAAAAAATAAGTATTTCGAATGTAAAGCTCAATATAATCCCCATATTTGTTTCTTTAGGACACTTTTGTCTATGTATTTTTGTTATCTTGACGGTAATATCAACCTTCCAATAGCATATATATGACTAATAAGCTTTCAAATAAGATTATACCTGATACAATATATAATTGATGCAATTTATGGAATTGCTTTAACCCTTAATTTTAGTCATTTTGAGAGTTTTATACTTTGTTTGTCAAAATTTCTATTCTAATGTTTGGTTCTGATTTGTTTGAATTTTATTTCCTTGGTATAGGTCATCATTTGTCTAAATAGTTTTACACTAATTTTATAATTTATTACTTTAGTTTATGTTTTCAACCTAGAAGTTGTATTAAAATTGTTTAATATTTGGTGATGGTGGATTTGGAAAGGAAATCAAACAATGTTTGATAAATTAACCAATTCAATTAGTTATAACAATCGTGAGGAAGGCTATAACAGACTTTTATTAGCATTTTACTTTGTGGTTTGAAAAGTTGATTTGCTATATATGTGCAGATAAATTTGGACAAAATTACCCTTTATGTGGTGATAATTTAGGAGTGGCTTAAACTGTTATTTTCGGCCTTATCTTTTCACAGTAGTTTTTTTGCAGAATTTTTAGTGTTAATTAAACTTATATACTTAAAAGTAGAATGCCCTAATGAGAACAAAATTTTAATTGAATGTAAGATGTTTTTTTTGTGAAATGTCATATAGCATTGTACTCATACAATTCAGAATAAATGGTCCCTATCTAATACTACATACTTTGAATAGAAAACATTTTTTGTAAAATTACATTTTCTGGAAAACGTCGTTTGTAGGATTCTACTTTGTAATATTTTTTAGATTTTGAACATGAATGAGGTAGAAAAGGTAACCAAAAACAATATAAACAAAAAAATCACATAATAATATTCTAATATTTACTTAAGAAACAGGAAGAAACAAACAGTAAACATGAAGAAAGAGGAAGAAAAATATGAAAAACTTGTTGTGTCGAACTTGTTTATTAGCAGAAGATGGAATAGAAACAAGAATAAGACGAGCGGCGAAACTGTAAAGGCTTTATATATATATATATATATATATATATATATATATATATATATATATATATATATATATATATATATATATATATATATATATATATAATCAAATGCAATCGTCCAGAATATTATACATCGGGAGATATTAGCCTTATCATGATAATTAAAGATTTGATACCGAATTATATTTTTTTTTGAAACCGGCAATTTTATTAATAGACACTAACTAGCAAGTCATTAGTAAGAGTCAAACGTATTACAGTATAGTTACAAAAAAAAAAAGAACGGGGATTTTGTCCATTTCCCCCATATAAAATTTCCTTTCCCATGTCTATGTTTAAGTCATACATAGACCATGGATTTTACTCCTTCAAACACCACATCCGGGTTGGTAAACTTTTCATTGAAAATTCTATCATTTCTTGTTTTCCAAATACACCATAATGCGCCGAAAATGATTGCGTTCATTGTTCTTCTCATTTTTGGGGGATGTCTACGTTCATCTGCAAAATTTAAAATCCCCTTAACACTGAAAAATTGACTAGGTATGATGCCACCCCAATTTCATATCCGGTTCCAAATTGAATATGCAAACGGACAAGTGACCAGCATATGATGGAGATATTTTTTTGAAACACCTTATTTAAAGGATTGTATCACTTATTTATAGATTTCGTTATTAAAAATTTCAATTTGAAAAACGTGTTTTATGGATTGCATGGTGTTAATTTCATTAAAAGGTGTAAAATTTTAGGAATTGAAATATGAAACTTTGGTGATTTGGTAAATTTGGTAATCGTTTTGTTAATTTTAGTACTCATTTTTTTCTTTAATCAATATTCGGAGGAAAATGTTATCATAATGACACATGACATATAATGATGTGGATTAATGCAGAAGCGACACAGTGGATGAAAGAAACTATTCTTTTAGTAATATATATATATATATATATATATATATATATATATATATATATATATATCAAAATTCATACGTTAACATTTATATTAGAATTTATACAAAATTTATATCAGAATAATATTATAAAAATAGTGTAGTCATGTTTTCATTTTATATAGTGATTTCTTTTAGTGTGTGTAATATATATATATATATATATATATATATATATATATATATATATATATATATATATATATATATATATATATACACGTTAATATTCATATTAAAAGTTACTACAAAGCATATACAAAATTTATACCAGAATAATATTATAAAAATAATGTTGTCACATTTTCATTTTATATAGTGTTTTTTTAGTCTCTCTCTCTCTCTCTCTCTCTCTCTCTCTCTCTCTCTCTATATATATATATATATATATATATATATATATATATATATATATATACAAATTCATACATTAATATTCATATTAAATTTTACTTAAAAAAAACAAAAGAATTTATTAAAACTGGCAAGTGGTTATCAAGCTCCTTTATATTTAATTAGAAGCGGTATTAATTTTGGTACTAAATTGTCAATCCTATTTGTTTTTACTTATTGTAATTTTTTAAATAATCTAACATGTTAATTAATTAAAATTTATTACTAGAACAATAACAATTATCTAACTCTTTTGAATAAACAAATTTAGAAGGGTCAACTATTTAGAATTTAGGTACATTTTAATTTCATCTACTACTAAGTTTGTCAGACTCATACATAAATTTTTGCTGTTACACTTGTAAAACTTGAATCGACCACTGAATTTATAAATTGGTCTAAATTACCATATCTAGATTAATAAACTAGCTAGCTCAATACGTACCATTAATATTGGCTCGAGTTGTTATCATTGAAAAATACTATGGCCGAGTTGATAATTAACCACTGAATTACAAGAAGTTCCTCATAATTCACATACGCTACAAGATTCAACGGAGTATAAAACGTTATAAACACAACTTATCTGGATAATGAAATAATTTATACATCCAAAGGCTTTACAGGACATTAATTATGTGAGTCTAGGGGTGTGCAACAGCTAACATTTATGTATGAGAGTGTCAGACTGAGGAGTAGATGAAATTAAGCAGCAGTGTACAGTATTGGCATTTTGTAGAGTGGCCCAAATATATATATTTATAGATATGGGCAGAAGTAACCATCAACATCTAAAGAGAAGGGCAATTTGGAGGGGGTGTGATTGATGAGAAAAATGATTGAGCCCCAAAAAAATTGGTAAAGATTAACTAATGTGGAGTCATTTTCATCTGGGGTTGTCTCTTTAGGTTGCATTTGCATGCATGGTGCAAGATCTGTTGCAGATCTTGTAACCACAGGTCTCATGGCAGCATATGGTTTTAAATTCTAAGTGTGTTTTGTATCATAGTTTCGTTCACGTGATTGGAGTTTGTTTAAGATAGGACAAAATACATAAAACATAAGTTATTTTTTTGACTTTTAACAGAGATGGCACTTATAGTTTTTTAGCTGTTTTAACGGATATAAGTTTTTACCTTTCAAATATGTAAAAAAAAAATTTGATCGCAATGTGGCTTTTTATTATTCTAACTAGCATAGATATTGTGAGTTTTGAATATTCAAAGTTTTCAATATCCATGTTATAAATAGTGAGGCAAATTACGATTGACAAAAGTACAAAAAAAAAGAGTCGTTTCTTCCATTCAGTTTCTAGAATTTTGCAATGTGTAATTCGTAATCTTAGTTTGTCAGATATGAATGGGTGTTTGTGAATTGTATTTGAAGTTTTATGTGAACGATTTTGCGAAATATATTGTTTTATATTGTTTCATGTAGTGATTTAGAATCATTAGAAGAAAAGTGATCATTTGAGAAATATTTATTTTGTGTGTAAAGATCATCAACCATGATGGTCGTCACAAATAGTATCCTCGTAATAGCCTTGCCGCTAAAAAGTTCTTTAGCGATGAATTTTATGTGCCGTTGAAAGTCATTACTATAGCTAGTATTTGTCTATTGGTAATTGATTATTTAAATAAGAGATCTACTTTAATAAATAAAGATTTTTTTGCCATATGTCATATTCTTATTTATTTTGTTACATGTAATTTTATGGTTATTTTAAATTAATTTTTATTCCACATGTCATTTTATAGTTTTTTTCTATTTTATTAAATTTCATAAATTATTTAAACTAACAATAAATGCATATCAATTTCATTAATGAACTTTCCTTCGAATTTCAAAATTACTAAATTAAAGTTTTATTAATTTCATTTATTTATTTATCTAAATTATTTGTTTAAATTTAAAAGAGAAAAACAAAACACTTTAATTTTTATAATTTAATATTTTTCTCACTTTTATTATAAACTCAAACTTCTCAAATATTTTAAATTTTATATTTAAAAAATCTTTTAAATAAATTCATGTAATACATGGGTCTCACACCTAGTTTTCTAATATATGTCCTAAGGACGAATATAAGAAATAGTAATTATGGTAAACATTTTTATTAGAACTACAATGTCGTACTAATTAACAAACTGTTTTATTGTTTTTCATTTTTACCTTTCTATTATTCTACCTCTAAAATTTCATAGTATTAATTATTGGTTTATTTTTGTAGTTCATTTCATTTTTTCCTCAACTCATTTAGCTAGTATATTTTAGTTTTAGTTACTTATGATACGACTACATATATTTCTTATTTATGTAGTGATCTTTTTAATTCTTTTTTTAAAATTAGATCTTCCTCTCGTTATTAAACATTAACATTTGTCAAAATGTTAAATAATGTAGATAAGAGCACATCAAACTACAGTGCTTTTGCATTGTAGCTTGAAGTCTTTGTTGTTTCTCTGGTACTCCATCTTCCCCCACTATCTCTTCAAAACTCTCTCACACACGCTTCTTAAAGAAATCCATCAGTTCTTTGCATTGCGCTTGAAAGCTCTTCTCCCGTACTCCCTCTTCCACACCATCCCTCCAAAAATTCCTACACGCTTCGTGTAGAAATCTATTTGTTCTCACTCACGAACCCTGGTCGTCGCCCCACCACCACCTGGTCATATCCCTGAAGAACAGTTAGTGACATGGGGTTGGGTATGGTTTGAAAAGAGTTTTTGTGGTACGGGGTTGAAAAGAAACATTTCCTCCATTTCCAGTCATTACTGTCTCTTTTTCCTTCTAACCCTAATGGTTGTCAGCCACACAATAGCCGTCGTAACTGGCTAAATGTTGCTCCAACATCTCAAATGAACCTATTCCTAACTTCGGTGACACAAGGATGAAGGAGAAGAAAACAAGGCCATTGTCACCATTGTCTGCACCATCCACCATCATGCGTCCTTTTTTATGATGTTGAAATCGTTGACGCTCGATCAACAAAGAAAATAGTAAGTTTTCTTTTATCTTCATGTTGATTTGTTTTTAACCTTTTGATTACTTTATCCTCAACCTAAGCTTCACAACAATCTGTTGGTTCCAACAATAACAATGGCTACCGATAATAAGTAATAGTCATTGTTCTAATCTACAAAATTTTAGACCGATTTAATTGGTTTTCTGGGTTGTTGTTAGAAATGTGTAACAAGATCTTATGTACGTTCTTGATTATACTTCAAAACCACCTCCAATGTTTATTAGGGCCACTAGGTACGCCTATAAATCACTGGTTGTTTGTTAAAATACCTAAATTAATGAACATTATTTATATGGTTGTTGGCTTATTTAATAGAAAAGTTATGTTTTTTTGTTGATTTCTTGAATCTCAAAATTATCATCACTACATGGACAACCTTCTTTTAATATGGTTTCTTATCAAGTTTCAACAACCATGAAAGTTTTGCAGGTTGTAGGTTGAAGTTCAACAAGCATAGTGTAACACCCGGTTTCGAATTGCTTCATTATTTGGGGTCGTGACCAGATTATCAGTTATCATAAGGCTTTAGGCCTTGGGGGAAGAGAAAATTATCACTTTTTGGATGTAGGTATTATAGATTAGGTGATCCAATTGTTTGATTATGTTTCAGAGCCTGAGGATATAACCGTGATTTGGCAGTTTAGGCCTTTATGAATTTAGTTTTGGGTTTAATTTTGGGAAGTTTTCAGGCAAAGGAGAGTTAACAGAATGGTGGAGATTCTCTTTACCTTTCAATGGATATAAAGAACGTCGAAAATGGACTTAGAACGAAGGAGTTATGGTCGATTGAAGTTGAAGTGGTTTGGAGCTTTGTCTAGTATGCGGGGCGTACTCACTGAGTACGCAGGGCGTAGTGGAAGATATGATCATGGATGTCATTTAAGTAAGTCGGGCGTACTCAGTAGTATGCAGGCCGTATTTCCTTCCGCTAGAAACTGTAATTTTTAGGTTCTTACCCCTATTTAAGCTCATTATGTTCATGGGTCCTTGCCTTTTATCAGCCTCCATACCTCCTAAACCCTAATCTCGACCCCTATCCACCATCTTTGAGTTCTTAAGCTCTTGTGAGGAATCTTGGTGTGTTATTGTGCATTTTGAAAATATTGAAGGTTGTTGAAGAATCATCACTTGGAGTGGAGCTTGGAGATCCACAAGTTACACTTCTTTTGCAACTTATTGAAGGTAAAAAGCTATGATCTTGACATCTCTTTGGGTATATGGAACATTTTGGTCTCTTTGGTTTGTTTTTATGAGGATGAGATTGCTCTAGGATTTTTGTCACTGGATCTGGACCGTTTAGGACTCCTAAATGCATAAAAATGCTATCTTGATGGTTGATATATACCCATGTATATGTATTAGCTCCTTGTTGAAGTTGTAAAGTTAGGGATTGGAATTGGGACCCATTGAGCCATGCAAAAGCTCAAAGTTAATGACTTAATGGGTTAAGGCATGATTTGGAACTAGTTATGAGCATTGGACATTTTGGCTTAAAGGTTTAAAACCTTTTCTAGATGGATTAAGAGCATGCAGTGTACGCGGGGCGTACCTCTTGGTGTAGTGCATACGGAGTCAAACCCCCGTGGGCTGGTCAAGATCCGTAGTACGATGGGCGTACCAGCTGAGTATGCAGTGTGTATTCCGTCTGTGTGGACTTCCTTGAATTTTTGACTTTTTAACCTTTGACCATTGCCAGAATTTTGACCAAGGTTCACCAATGGATATTTTGGGCCTTTTAGGAAATTGGGCCTTCTTGAATTAGGCCCATGACGGTTTTTGGGCCCAATTTGGAAATTGGGCCATATTTGGCTTTTGTTGTTATTGGTTTGGTCTTCAGATGTTGGTCCAAATGAGGAAAGGGTAAAATGGACTTTTACCCTGAGTATTTGGCAAGCGCACTAGGTTTCCAGCTATGGATTGAAGACCAATTATTTATTTGGTGTTATTTGATGTTGTTAGTGCAGGGATTTCCAGATCAACAGTCCGAGCTTTTGTCTGAGAGATTCAGCAGCTTGAGGTGAGTCTCCTCACTATACTACTGGTCGCACGCACAAATGTTGGCCTATTGGAAAACCCTAGCAAATACATAGATAGTATGTTAGTTGTCTTTGTGATACTTGCATGGAAAACCAGGAGGTGGCCCCTGGCACTTGTCTGTAAGAGCTAGGGTTTTGGCCCCCAACATGACAAGAAAAAGACCATGATACAGCTCGTGGCATAATAGAAAGACTATGGTTGGCATATAGCATTCTCTACTGTATGTATGTTATGTGGTATTTGGGAAACTCATTATGCTTTGTGCTTACGACTTATTGTTTATGTTTTCAGGTACTTTCAGTTCAAAAGGCAAGTGTCCGACGTGACTGCACTGCATCCACCCATGTTTCCATAATGTGATGATTTTGGGATTGTACTCTAATGACCCTTTTATTATAAATTACTTTTGCATGTTTTAATAAAAGATAACTAGTGTTTTGTTGGAATTAAATATGAAATTTTTACCTTGTGATTTCGGGATGTTACAAGTTGTAATTCAAAGCCTTGGTTTGAGGGATTCGAGCATACTCTTGGGTTATCCGAACTCAAACTGAGGGTTTGGTAAATTTTTTATAAAATAAATGTTTTATTAAAGGAGTTCCTAATAAAAGAAAGGATGGTGATGCGTGCAATCGGCCGAGCTCAAGTAAGTGATTCCCAGAATATCCATACATGTTTATTATGTTATAAGTTATGAGAATTGCATCCTAGATTAGGGCTACGGATCTGCTCAAGATTTCATGCTAGAAGAGATGATTTTATCTGCCTGGTTGTTTGAGCTTTTAGAATTGCATGCTAGTATGGTTTTCTAGTGATTAGATAGAATGGCTTGATTAGTTGGCATGTTGGTTAGATTTTCCATTGCCCGAATGCTGCTAGCTTTGTGCTTTGTGGGACTTTTAGTGATGTGGGTCAACTACTAGGTGAATATGCTAAGTCACATGTTGCATAGGTTATATAATCTCAGAGTAATGGATTTAACCCTATTGCGCAACTCTTGTTTAAGTCCAACCGTTCTAGGGTTGAGTCTTTTACTCGAAGGATTGTCTGAGCTTTGTTTCATGTGATTGTTCTCATGAGGTAGTTATCTTACATTAGTGAGAGTTTTTCAGGAGCTGATGGCAAGGTGAGGTCAGGAACCTAGTAAGTGCTTTTAGTGGGTTGGTTGCTCTATGTTGCGAGTATTTGGTGTATCATTTTGATAATGTGACTTAGAGGATTCAGGATGATTCTTGAGGAAAGTATGGATAGGTTTGGAATGTAGTATTGGGCCCGTACTATAAAAAGCACGAGATTCATACCCAAATCGAGGAGAGTCATGGAGAGTCTAGGAATCCTTTTGGATGAGGATTCATGGTTATGTCCTGGTCAGTTTCTTGATTGTTTTTTAGAATGGTGATGAGAACACAAGAAGGAGGTTTAGGTTCAGGTTTAGGCTCGGGTGCAGGTACTGATCCAATTGATGAGCGGATGCAGGAGTTTATCTCGTCTGAGATCACTCGCAATATTTTGAAGCAGACTCCTATGATCTTTGGTACAGTCAAGGAGGGGATTTTGGAGATCTTAGATGAGTTTTTGGGCACATTCCGTACTGAGTTTTTGGCTATTGTTGGAGCTCGCACTCTTTCCTTCCGTGAGTTTCATGCTTGTGGAGCTCCAGATTTCTTTGGGGAGAAGGACCCAATTGCTACTAGGAGATGGTTAGCGGATATGGTAAATGCTTTTCGGACGAGTTTCTGATAGGTCAAGATATGATGTTTTGGGCTAGGCATTCTCATGTATACGTCTTGGTAGGGCGTTAGAGTCTGTTTTTCTGGTTATAGCATGTTTGTGGATGTGTGCAGTCGCGCATGTGTGTACGGCCGTACACGTGTGTGCGGTTGTACACTTGTGTGTTGTTGTGTGTGATATAAATAGCATGGGTCTGTGTCAGTCTAGGTGTGACGTAGCTGTGTGTTTCCCAAGGTGTACCTGACATTTGTGTGATATAAATGTGTGCATGCTTGGCTTAATTCTTCTTCTACTCCTTCTATACTCTGTTGGAACTTGGATTTTAATTGATCATTGATTTGGATCTAAGAGATTGGGACTTACAATTGGTATCAGAGCTTGGTTTGTATCAATCAATTTTGTCAGATCTGGAGCTTATTTGATCTTATTTTTGAAGGATTTTTGCGTTTTTGGATAGATCTTGGCAAAATAAGGGGGTTTGTTCTTTACATTTTTCCTAAAAACGAGTTTTTGATCGAGTTTTTGAGCAAAAAGGGTGGAAAAACGTCGTTTTTCGCGAGCTGTTGAAGGTGTACGGCTGGTTGAAGGTGGACGGTTCGGTGTACGACTCGGACGTGTGCGGATAGGGAAATCGGCTCAGCAGCGGTCAGTTTGGTGGACGGCTCGGTGGCTTACTCATGCGCATCTAATAAAAAGAAAGCAATTTTGGGGGTGGCAGGGAACGAACCTGGGTCTCCTCCCTAAACAACCAGCGCCTTACCAATTGAGCTACCAAGTCACTCGCTTCTCTCCTTTCGAAGTTAACTCATAAGGCGTCCTTATTTCATTCCAAGTTTCGCAAATTTGAAATTTTTAGCCCAAAGTTCAAATTTCTTTTAATTTTAAATTCTATTTTCTTCCAAAATTTTAGCTTTTAATTTTTAAATTTCTAAATTGACTTTTTACTTAAAATTTTGACTTTGACGTTTCAAGTTTGACCTTTGACTTTTGCGTTTAACCTTCAAATTTTCAAATTTAGCTTTTTGATTTGACTTTTGAGTTTTAAGTCAAAGGGCATTTTTTTAAACAATGAGTTCTTTAAAAATCAATGTCAATGAAATTTCCTTGGAGAATTTACGTGAACATTATGAATTATTACGAAGAGAGAATGATATACTCAATTCACTATAAACAATGCTCTGATACCAATCTGTCACACCCCAAAACCAAGAACGGCGGAAACGTTCTGGGGCGGAGGACGTCATGTAAAGTATCACAACACAGTATAACAGTAAATAAGCAAACAACATCATCCATTGCATTAAATATATAATTTTAATACAAGTGTGTTCTGTACAGTTATAGACACCAAAAATGTAAATCAAAATAATAAGATGAGTCTTGGATGCGCTCCATCTTCTCAAAAGTTGGCCTCGGTACCTGTCTACTGACGACCTGAGAATACAAGTTATTTTGAAAGAGTTTATCAGCATTAAGCTGGTGAGTTCATTAGTAATTTAGTGTCGGTGTTTGTATCAAAACGTTTGAACATGGTTCTAAAGTATGAGTTTGTAAACATTGGTGATAAAAGTATGTGAATGTTTGTAAGCGTTTGTAAAAGTTTGAATCTCTCAAAAAAACCTAGATTTTCTATTAAAAGTAGCCCTCTACCAAGACGTAACTGTTTTGTACGTTCGTTTATCGTAAAAGTGTGTAATTTTCCCAAGTGTAACTATCATTAACAAAATATAGTTTGTGCATTAATGTTTAAGTGAAATGATCACTAAATGTATATAAAGGATAAATTTTTGTAGTACTGTAGTGTTGTATTATAGGAACTACTGATGTACTAACTACGTTAAACCAGATTTATATTAAGGTATCATGTGATTAATTGTACCATACTATCGACTGGAAACAATGACAAAGGTATGGTCGTAAAAAGAAATGATGTTTGGCACCCGCAGACCTGCAGGTCCGGCTGTAGCTAGCAGCAAGGTGTAGGATAGTCAATCCAGTATAGATCTATACACAAACTCACGCTCTCCCTCCAAGAGACTCTGGCTACAACTCGGGTCATGACATTTAAGGCATGCTCCAATACAGTGGATCACAATTCTGTCAATGTATATATGTATATGTAATGTATTGTTACTCGTTCTAGTATCGTTGTATATGTTCTCTTTCTAGTATAGTTGTATATGTTCTTTTTCTAGTATAGTTGTATATGTTCTCTTTCTAGTATAGTTGTATATGTTCTTCTCCTAGTATAGTTGTATATGTACTCATAGTAATGTAATGTATATGTTCTCATAGTAATAAGTATTGACTCATAAATGAACTGACTCATTGATCTAGCAATAGTATGAGTATGATCCTGTGCTACTCCGATGGTAGCTTACTAATGATGTAACTAGTATGCATGAATATGGAAGCACTTTTATGTCTATATATGTACACATGATATATAATCAATATTGAAACGACCTTCGGACGACTACCCGATATCCCACCATACCACATCCAAATCGAGGAAAAGGAAACAGGGCGGACGACCTTCCTAAGCCTTTTAAACATTGCTTATATAACTATACATATACGGGCATGCAATTTATTATAAGTATAACAAATTTTAAGTAAAAGTATTTGATAAGTAAAAGAGTTTGTAAAGCAGTTTGAAGTAAAACAGTTTGATAAACAATTTGAACGGAAATAAAATCATTGGTTATGTAGTTATTAATCACATGTGATTGATGTAATAACTATAATTATTCAACTTGTATCCCCCCCCCCCCCCCATAAAAGCATTTAAAACATTTAAAAGTATTTCAAAGGTTAATTAAAGGGGTATGAACTCACTTGTGGTGAGTGGATTGGATTGAAGTGTCAGATACTGTGCTAGGTGGCAAACGGAGAGTTGTACACATGCACGAGCCTAGTTATCATATAATGAACATATATATATATATATATATATATATATATATATATATATAACTAATTAGCCAAATAATAACTAATAAATCAAGTTGGGACACTCTAGAACATGAAAACACTTTGTATAAGTGTTATAAGTCCTAAGGGTTGCATCTAAGTTGTTGTGGGACAAGGCTAAAGGGGTTTGGGGTTCCAAAAGACCTTATATATGTGTTTACTCTTCATTAAACCCCACACAAGGAGTTTATGGTCGTAAACCCTTGAGTTTACGGCCGTAAGCTCCTAAACTTAATTATATTTTGTGTTTTGAAGTGTTACTTGATTCCTAGAAGCAATTCTACTTGGTGGTTTAATCCTTGGACTAGTTTAGGGCATTAAGACACTCCTTTTTTGAGTTTACTGCCGTAAACTCATATGGAAATGGGTATTTTTATGTTTTCAAGTCCCATACTCATTTAGGATAGGTTCTAGACAATTATCTAAGGCTAATGAAGGCATTAGGCACACTTTGGTACCCTTCCATGATGTTCACGGCCCAAGAACCATTTCCCTTAAAGATTATGGCCGTAATCTGTCATGGGGATGGGTTTTTGATGTTTTAAGGTCCACAAATTAACTAGTAATAATTAGAGGCCATTGTCCAAGGCTTTAGGAGTGATTAAGGCACTCTTTTTGGCCTTTGAATTTGGAGTTCACAGTCCAAGAACTTCTTGGGCCGTGAACACCTAAATCTTGGTGTTACTGAATGATTTCTAGTCTCAAATACACCTACATATAAGCCTAAGACAGTTACTTAACAAGGGGAAAGGACTAGGTAGCATTTAAGCCTCATATAAGAGTTTACTCTCCAAGAACGTTATTGGGCGGTAAACTCTCGAATCTCACAGTTTTGCTATGTAATCTATGTTATTAAACACATTATAAGCCATATAACACGACTAGAGAGAGGTACTCACGATTTGGGATGAAAACCCGAAGATCCGAGAGAGAGAGAGAGAGAGAGAGAGAGAGAGAGAGAGAGAATGGATTTTCTCTAGTTGGAAATGTAACTAATGAAATAATTTGGTTAAGAATCATATATATAGTCCTACGATTTTTGGCAGAAAATATTTTTATTCAAGAAATGAACTTTAATATCATAAGGTTCTGAAATACCCGAGTTGCACAAACCCATGTGCATCCACTCTCCTGATATCTCCATAAATGTAAACCCTGAAATACTCAAACTTATTCGGAAAAGTCTGAAATTCACTGCATTGATCTAACTTCTATTGACTTGATAATTTTCGTACAGAATGGAAATTTCGGGTTGTCACATAATCCCCTCCTTAGAAGGAATTTCGTCCCGAAATTAGAATTTAAGAAATTAAATAGTTACAAACAACTAAGTAAAGAGACGAGGATATTTCAGTTTCATCTAATCCTCACGCTCCCAAGTGAATTCTGGTCCTCGCTTGGCGTTCCAGCGAACCTTCACTATCGGGATACGACTTTGTTTTGTCTGCTTGACCTCTCGGTCCATGATCTCTACCGGTTCTTCCAAGAAGTTGAGGCTTTCGTTAATCTCGATCTTGTCGAGTGGGATTACAAGAGTCTCGTCGGACAGACACTTTTTCAAGTTAGATACGTGGAACGTAGAATGTATGTTACAAAGTTCGTCGGGCAGATTGAGTTAGTAAGCTATAGCGCCGATTCTTGCGAGAATCTCGAAAGGCCCAATGTACCTCGAATTAAGCTTCCCATGCTTACCGAATCGTATCAAGCCCTTCCAGGGTGAGACTTTGAGAAGGACTCGGTCTCCCACCTGAAATTCCAAAGGTTTTCTTCGCTTATCAGCGTAGTTCTTCTTTCGGTCTCTAGAGGCTTTCAATCGTTCACGGATCTGAACGATCTTCTTTGTCGTTTCCCGAATGATTTCTGGGCCTGTGAGAGTACTGTCAGAAACTTGCCCCCTAGCTAATTGGGTATCACCCACTTCAGCCCAGCATAGTGGGGATCTGCACTTTCGGCCATAGAGGGCTTCAAATAGAGCAGCCTTGATGCTCATGTGATAACTGTTATTGTAGGAAAATTCGACAAGGGGTAAATAAGTATCCTATGCCTTTCCAAAGTCAATCACATAGGCTCTCAACATATCTTCTAGTGTTTGGATGGTCCTCTCACTTTGTCCATCGGTCTGTGGATGGTAGGTCGTGCTCATGTCCAACCTTGTTCCCAGGGAATGTTGTAGCGATTGCCAGAATCTTGAGGTGAACCTACTATCTCTATCGTAGATAATGGATATAGGTACACCATGTAGCCGTACGATTTCCCTAATGTATGCTCTCGTAAGTTTCTCCATCTTGTCAGTTTCTTTGATATGCAGGAAGTGTGCAGACTTGGTCAATCTATCGATGATGACCCATATGGTATCAAGTCCACTCGTTGTCTTGGGCAACTTGGTTGTGAAATCCATAGTGATCCACTCCCACTTCCATTTTGGAATTTCTGGTTTTTGTAGTAAACCGGAGGGCTTCTGGTACTCGACCTTAACCTTTGCGCAAGAAAGGCATTTACTTACGAAGGTAGAAATCTCTGCTTTCATATTAGGCCACCAGTATAGCTTTTTAAGATCCAGATACATCTTATCTGAACCTGGGTGGACGGAATATCGAGTGTTGTGCGCCTCGGTCATGACCAAGTCTCAGAAACCACCGTGCTTCGGTGTCCAGATCCGGTTCATGAAATATAAGGCTCCGCCACCCTTGGCTTCTAAATTTTTATCCATTCCTCCAAGGGATTCACTCGTCACATTTTCAGGTTTCATGGCTTCAAGTTGGGCCGCCTGAATTTGCTTAGACAAGTGTGAATGGATGGTCATTGTCAATGACTTGACCCTGCGACCAGAATATTCCTTCCGACTTAGGGCATCTGCTACTACGTTGGCTTTACCCGGATGATAACGAATATCGCATTCGTAGTCACTGAGTAGCTCGACCCACCGTCTTTGTCTCATGTTGAGCTCCTTCTGATCAAATATGTGTTGTAAACTCTTGTGGTCGGTAAAGATAGTGTTTTTCGTTCCGTACAAGTAATGTCTCCAGATCTTCAGAGCAAACACCATTGCTCCTAGCTCAAGATCGTGGGTCGTGTAGTTAACTTCGTGTGTCTTCAACTGTCTCGAGGCGTAGGTGATGACCTTACCTCGCTGCATCAGAACACACCCGAGCCCCTGATTCGATGCATCGCAATATACTACGAAGTCTTCTATTCCTTCGGGGAGGGATAGTATTGGTGCGGTGCATAAGGCTCGCTTGAGCGTTTGGAACGCTCTTTCCTGTTTCTCTTCCCATTCGAAGGCCACGCCTTTCTGGTCAGTGTTGTAAGAGGCTTCACAATTCGGGAGAAGTTATTTATGAACCTGCGGTAGTAGCCAGCGAGACCTAGAAACTGCCGAATTTCTGTAGGCGTCTTCGGTGCTGACCAGTTCTCAATGGCCTTAATTTTGGATGGGTCCACGTGGATTCCCTCTTCACTTACCACGTGTCCTAAGAATTCGACTCTTCGGATCCAAAATTCACATTTAGAGAACTTTGCATAGAGCTTCTCCGCTCGTAAAGTTCCTAGAACTTGTCGTAGGTGATCTCCATGCTCTTCCTTACTTCGGGAGTAGATCAGGATGTCATCTATGAATACAATGACGAACTGATCCAAGTAAGGTCGGCATACTCTATTCATCAGATCCATGAAAACTACGGGCGCATTGGTCAATCCGAACGGCATAACTAATAAATCAAGTTGGGACACTCTAGAACATGAAAACACTTTGTATAAGTGTTATAAGTCCTAAGGGTTAAATCTAAGTTGTTGTGGGACAAGGCTAAAGGGGTTTGGGGTTCCAAAAGACCTTATATATGTGTTTACTCTTCATTAAACCCCACACAAGGAGTTTACGGTCGTAAACCCTTGAGTTTACGGCCGTAAGCTCCTAAACTTAATTATATTTTGTGTTTTGAAGTGTTACTTGATTCCTAGAAGCAATTCTACTTGGTGGTTTAATCCTTGGACTAGTTTAGGGCATTAAGACACTCCTTTTAGGAGTTTTTGGCCCTAAGGCCATTTCCTTTTGAGTTTACTGCCGTAAACTCATGTGGAAATGGGTATTTTTATGTTTTCAAGTCCCATACTCATTTAGGATAGGTTCTAGACAATTATCTAAGGCTAATGAAGGCATTAGGCACACTTTGGTACCCTTCCATGATGTTCACGTCCCAAGAACCATTTCCCTTAGAGATTACGGTCGTAATCTCTCATGGGGATGGGTTTTTGATGTTTTAAGGTCCACAAATTAACTAGGAATAATTAGAGACTATTGTCCAAGGCTTTAGGAGTGATTAAGGCACTCTTTGGCCTTTGAATTTGGAGTTCACGGTCCAAGAACTTCTTGGGCTGTGAACACCTAAATCTTTGTGTTCTTGAATGATTTCTAGTCTCAAATACACCTACATATAAGCCTAAGACAGTTACTTAACAAGGGGAGAGGACTAGGTAGCATTTAAGCCTCATATAAGAGTTTACTCTCCAAGAACGTTCTTGGGCGGTAAACTCTCGAATCTCACAGTTTTGCTATGTAATCTATGTTATTAAACACATTATAAGCCATATAACCCAACTAGAGAGAGGTACTCACGATTTGGGATGAAAACCCGAAGATCAGAGAGAGAGAGAGAGAGAGAGAGAGAGAGAGAGAGAGATAGAGAGAGAGAGAGAGAGAGAATGGATTTTCTCTAGTTGGAAATGTAACTAATGAAATAATTTGGTTAAGAATCATATATATAGTCCTGGGATTTTTGGCAGAAAATATTTTTATTCAAGAAATGAACTTTAATATCATAAGGTTTTGAAATACCCGAGTTGCACAAACCCATGTGCATCCACTCTCCTGATATCTCCTTGAATGTAAACCCTGAAATATTCAAACTTATTCGGAAAAGTCTGAAATTCACTGCACTGATCTAACTTCTATTGACTTGATAATGTTCGTACATAATGGAAATTTCGGGTTGTCATAAAGAATGTGGAACTAAAATACGAAGGATACCAACTTAGGAAAGGCCAGAAACCATTGAAAGAACAACTAGAGGCCAAAACTAAGGACTTTAGGAAATTACGGGCAGAGTATAGTGACAAGTGTGTCCATTATAGATATCTTCGTAAAGAACTTGCCGTTGTCATTGAGGAACTTGAAAAATGGAAAATACGTTTTGAAAATGCCAATTTCAACTTTAAAAAATTCGATGTGTCAAGTGACAAAGTGGCAACAATGATTGAAAATCTACTGAAATGGAAGGACCAAAAGCAAGTAGGAATAGGTTATGTAGGTGTCCCTCCCCCATTTAATCACAACTACACTGTCAAACCTTTGACTCATGAAGAGATTGACCGAGAACCATTTATGGTATACGATAAACCAGCTGCTAAATAGGCAACTAAGGGTGTTAAGATGAAAGATACTAATGATTCTAATTCATGTGCAGGTAAAGTAGTAGAGGATGAGAACAAGGAGAAAACTATTGAACAATCCAATGACTCCTTGAACTCTGAATTTATTGCTTCTAACTCAGTTAATTCTGATCAACCTGCTGTTGAGAAATACAGGCCACTAAAACAAGCGAAACAGAGTGTTTGCTGTAATTGTTCTTGTAGGAACAACAAGAGACAAGGCAAGGACACGCCACTAGGGCAGGAAGAAACAACTTCCCAGTGAAGAAAAAGACTTGCTTTCACTGTGGAACACCTGGACACATTGCCCGAAATTGCCCAAATCGCGCATACGTTCCCTACTACGCACAAGACTGACAGAACGCGCAAAGTGGGAGATTCTACAAAAGAAATCATTCGAGATCACAATCGCGCAATGGTGACTGGAATGCGTAGAAGGCCAAGAATCAAACCCACAAGACCAAGAATCCAACTCCCAAGAACAAGAAGGGAATGCCGGCCAAGAAGTCCAATTCAAGAGATGCTTCAGTGAAGCCAAGACCGGTTAGGTCAAAGTCATCTCGGAAGCAGACCTCAAGTTCAAAATCAAGTGTCGAGGCACCCATCCGCTCAAACAAGAAATAGGTTAAACCTAATTACAAATGGGTTCCGAAGGCTCAATATCCCAAATCTCCTAATGCTTCTAATATTTCTACATCTTCTGTTTGTGATAAGCAGGATATGTCGTGGGAGAGAGTTACTTATGTTGATGACAAAGGTCAAACCAGTTTCAAAATGGACTGGGTTCCATAAACCAACTGATCCCGCTCTGTGTCGGAGCAGCTATGGAGGCATATCATCAGACTTCGGTTTGTTGATAGTGGTTGTTCTAGGCACATGATAGGAGGCATCTCTCAACTGTATAACACTCAGAACATTGTTTGAGAGTATGTTTCCTTTGCGGGAAGGGAAGAAAGGAAGTGATCACTCATGGGGTTTGTGCTTAATGGCATGAAGAATTTTCAGATATGTTCTGATATTATGCATGTTGTTCTCAGACCTTCTGGATGCAAATTCAATCGGTAACTTACGGTTTGATTTTTATTCTCGATACTCCTGATTTTATCTTACACTGATTCATTTTGAAGACAAACTTTAATTTCTTATAGTTTTTCGTTCGTAGGTTGTTTTGGGAAGTGATATCAACAAAGTGATAATGGGCAGTCTAAACCAGTGTAAGGGACTGAATCTGAATTGTCAAGACTTTGTGTTCAATGTGCTGGTAGGCACGAAGGATTTGACAGTGTGGATTTAGATAGGATTGTTTGGACTGACCATACGATGCTTGGGTAGATTGAGCAGTGAGATAAACACAGGAACCTACGGGATACACTAAATTAATACGCTTCTAGAACTGTGGCTTAACTTTTCCTTGATGTACAGACTTATATCCTTAATTCTGGTTCTGATAGGGCAACTGGGGGGTTTTGATAAAGTAGGTCTATAGGAAATTATTTTCTTGCTTTCTATCTGTCAGCCATATGTTGCTTCCTCTACGTGATTGGAAAATATCTGACCTGGACTACAACATATGCAACTCTATTTCTACGCACATCCTTATCTATGAAATTCTTTCTATTTTTTAGTCATATGTTGTCTCCTCTGTATGAGTGAAATGATCTGACCTGGAACACAGCATATGCAATATTCTACCTCTCAATCCCTTTATCCTAGTTAGCCATATGTTGTCCCCTCTGCATGATTGAAAGAGATCCGACCTAGGACACAACATATGCATCTATTCCTAAATCTGACTTCCTCCTTAATAAGGAGTTCTTTGGAAGTTCTTGATTATCAGGGTATATCGGGAAGTGGGGAACACGTTCTAGTGCAACTAAAATTGAACCATTTAGAGGTTGTCCGTAGATCTCGCTGCTTAGTTTAACTGGACAGCAATACTCGTGGTTGTCGTTAGCTGAATGGTATATTTGAAAAAGTTTGTCGATATCCTTTGTGCTTAAGTGGACCACAATACCGGCAATTGACCAGATTTATTCATAAAGGTGAAGGTACTGATAAACAAAGTTAAGACTGTCTCACAACTTTGATCCCAAATATTTTTGTTTTTGATAAATTTGTTCATAGTTTTCCTCTATGCACAAATTTAGGGGGGAATTAAAAAAAATCAAACAAAAATCAAAAAAATTAAAAAATCAAACAAAAATAAAAAATTTAAAAATTCAAAAATATTTTTGTTTTCGTTTTGTATGCTAAATTTTCTTTTAGTTTTCTTTTGTCTTGAAAAGTGAATTCAAATGTAGATGAGGCTCATGAAGACTGTATCGAGATTTTCTGAGCCAAGGCTTCATCTGTGTGCATAGAAGAATTCTCATTCAAAGGAGCAAGAAATGAAGATTATTCTTCCAACATTCAATCCTTCAACCCTAGAAGCAATGTCAAGCTGTACTTGAAGATTATGTGACAGATTGCATTGAAGCGTCCTCAATCAATTTGTTGCTATCTATGAACCTGCTGAAGTGATCCAGCAGATTTGCTCTCTCTAATGTTCTCTCTGAAGATTTTCAAGCTGAAAGCGCTATCTTTCAGAATCTTATCAAGAATCCTCCTCACCCTATGTGCTTTAAATGTCAAATTCTAAAGAAAATCCCAATTTCTCAAGATGAAGTCATTTATTGAAGATTCATATGTTCATCTTGATGTTGTGAAGAAATTGTAGATTAATGTTGAAGCCAAGCTCCCAATGAAGATTAAAAAGAAAAGCCAGCTACCTTTATAGGGGGAGTTTGTTGGGTCAGTTAGAAAAGAAAACTATAAACCAAGGGGGAGATTGTTTGGTCTAAAATTATGATTTATACTTTGCTTTTCTAGACAATGGTATTTTTATATAGTGTAATAGTGTTTGTAGCTTGTTATGTGGTTTTACACTCGTGTACTGTTGGGAGTGCTATAAATAGAGGAGTGCATGTGAGGAGTGTAAGAGATAGAGAAGGAGAGCATATTATAAAGAGAGAAATCTAGAGAGAAGAATACTGTGTGTGAGAGAATCTAATGTGTATGGAGAATCACTCATATCTTTGAATACATCATAGATTCAAGTTATTCTTCTTCGCCTTCTCTTCTATTTTGATATGGCATCATCCGTTTGATTGGGATTCCTACCATCAAACGGATCTGATTGATACACAAGCAAATTGGGATCCGTTTGATTGAGGCTTATTAGTGCTAAGGATCTCCTCAGATTCAGAAAAAGAGACATTCGTACCCTGGCTTGTCACCAAATCATATGCAGAAAGGAGTTCATGGAGGTTGCTACTAAGGAATTCATAGGAATGGTTGCCACGATCATTAATGAAAAGCTTTAGATGGGATCCATGGGAAAATCTGACTTGAGGCTGTTTGAGAATCCAGAAGAATGAAGACCAAGTCAATGCTAGCCGCAAACCAATGGGGAGATTAATAGGTCAAGATATGATGGTTTGGGCTAGGCATTCTCATGTATGGGTCTTGGTAGGGTGTTAGAGTCTGTTTTGCTGGTTATAGCATGTTTGTGGATGTGTGCGGCCGCACACATGTGTACGGCCGTACATGTGTGTGCGGCTGTACACTTGTGTGCTGCTGTGTGTGATATATATAGCATGTGTCTATGTCAGTCTAGGTGTGACATAACTGTGTGTTTCCCAAGGCACACCTGACATTTATGTGATATAGATGTGTGCATGCTTGGCTTAATTCTTCTTCTACTCCTTCTATACTCTGTTTGAACTTGCATTTCAGTTGATCACTGATTTGGATCTAAGAGATTGGGACTTATAGTTTCTGCCCCGAAGGGTCGAATGTTAGATTTGCTTAATGTCTTATGAAGATAGAACTTGAGAATGGTGTGAGGAGGTAGAATTCGCCTTGGGAGGCAAAGCCCTGGAGATGATGACTTGGGATGAGTTTTTGACCTGATTTAGGGCTGAGTTTGCACTAAATATTGAGGTGCAGTAGTTGGTGAGGGAGTTTCAGGACCTTCTTCAGACTATTGAGACTATGCCAGAGATCACTGCCAAGTTCCGGGAGAGGGCTTTATTGGTTCTGTAGTATGCAGCGGATGAGGAGATGAAGAAAGTAAGGTATCATGATATACTGAGGGATGAAATCAAGGAGTTTGTGAGTATGTCATGGTGTAATACCCTGAATAATATGATTGCTAGATCCAGGAATGGGAGATCGATTTGGAGCACCTAGGGAAAAGGAAGCCAAAGCAGTTGCAAGCAGTTGAGGGTCCTGCGAAGAAGCCCATGACTTTAGACTAGCGATTGAAGGGACAACAAAGTCGGGGTCAGTGTAGCACATGCGGGAAGCAGCACGATGGGGCTTGTCGTTTTAGGCGTATGGGTTGCTACAAGTATAGCAGGGTTGGTCATGTCAGTAGAGATTTTCCTCAGGGGACAAGCCCATTATATTTTCACTGCAACCAAGTGGGCCATAAGAAGACGGAATTTCTAGAGCTGATGAGAGGATCAGTGATGTCACACCCCCAAACCGAGACGGTGGAAACGTTCGGGGGTTGAGGACGTCAAGTACAATATCACTACAATTGCATCATAGCAACCAAATTAAACACAACCATTTCATTGAATATATATATATATATATATATATATATATATATATATATATATATATATATATATATATATATATATATAAGGTATTTACATTTGTTCAATACATAGTTTGTATACAGCAAAAGTGTAACGAAAGTATAAAAGACGCGCCTCTATATGCTCTGTCTTCTCAAAAGCATGTAGGTGTACCTGTCTACTGGTTCCCTGAGAATACAAGCGATTTTGAAAGTGTATCAACATTTAAGTTGGTGAGTTCATAAGAGTGTTTTGTTAATGAAAACCTATCTTTGAATCTGTGAAAATGTTTGTATGTTTTATTAAGAAAATCCAATTGTAACGACCGTCAATCGAGGTATTAGTTATTAATTATTTCTTAAATTATTGTTGGGCTGTGGATAAAAGGACTTTTGGTTTGGACTTAAGAAAATGAGTCATGGATTTGGGCCACCCATAAGACCTACGCTAAGCGTAGCCTTGGCATACACGGGGAGTAGAGGCATGCATTGGATGTGGAAGGCGCACGCACGTACGCGCAACGTACGTGAGCAGATGTCAAACCCTAATTTTTAGGGTTTAAGACATATAAATACCCCATTATAGCCACCCCATGGCCTCCTTACCAGCCCCTCACCCTTAGAAAACCCTAATTCGCCTCATACTCCATTGTTGTGTGTGTTTGACCTTTTGAGCTCATTTTGGTGAAGAAAACCTTGGAAGAAGTGAAGAGAAGTTGGAGCAGAAGAACTTGAGTATCTTGAGCTCAAGGACCTGGAACTATTTCATCTTTTGGCACTCAAAGGAGGTATATAGCTTCTAACTTTCCTCTTAGAAGTTTAGATCTAAGATTTTGGAGCTTTGGACATTTTTAGGTCCAAAGGATGGACCTTTATCATGCAACTTCGTTTTTTAGCTTAGGGTTGCTACCCGTGGAGCTCAAGGCTTTCCTTTAGTAGTAAAGTTTCAATATTCGAGGCTTTTATGGAACCATGCATGAGATCTAGCCATTTCTATGGAGTTAGTTGCTATTATTCTTTGTTTGGGTTCATTTGGTGGGTTGCAAGCCACCAAGTGATCGACTTTATGGCTTAGGACATTGAAAGGGACTTGGATCTGTAGTTATAGCCTCTTAAGTTGAGTATTAAGTGCTTAATGGGAAAAGTAGCTTAACAGGGTAGTACACTAGGCATACCAGCAAGTACATGTAGCATACAAGCCATGCAGCAAGTACGCACTACGTACAGAGTATTACGCCCCGCATACTAAACAATATTGGGCTTCTACCTTTTTGAGCCTCGTTTGGTCCAACTATTGGACTTATTAGCTATTGGGCCTTAATGGGCCATCAGAAGTCAGATAAATTAGGCTAATGCTTTGTTTGGGCTTAGGGAAGGCCCATTTGGGAAGTTGAGCCCAATTTAGAAAATTAGGCCATTATTGGGCCTTTAATGGGCCACTAGTGGACTTAGAAAGATTAAATGGATTTCGGCTTTTGTTATGGTCCAAATCATAGCAGGGGTAAAATGCTCATTTTACCCTTAGAAGGATTCTCAAATTGTCTGACTAAGTATTGTTGTATAGAGTTAGCCGAGAGTCGTGGGAGCAGCCAGCAGAGATTCCCCACGCACGAGTTCAGCATCCAGTTTGAGAGGTGATTCCTCTTCCAGTAGGAACGGGTCTAAGGCCATAATGTCGGCTCGTTTAGATATTGGTAGTTCCGGATTTCGGTCTATTGTCGGGGTGGTCCCAAGAAGAGTTTATGTATGCTTGATGTGTTTGTGATTCTCACATGTTAGGTGTTATATGTTCCGGGGCATGCCCGACGTACGTTAGTGTATCTGTTATGGGTTATGTGTTCCAGGGTAAGCCTGATGTCGGGGCGAGCCTGATGCATGCTAGTTTATATGTTGCTTGTTATGTATTTTGGGGTGAACCTGATGTCGGAGCAAGCCCGATGTATGTTATATGTTTATGTTATGTGTTTATGATTTATGATATGATGTGTATGTGCCGGGGAATGTCCGATGTCGGGGTGAGCCCGATGCCAGACGTAGTCAGATGTCGGGGTGAGCCCAACGTCGGGCAGGAGTCCGATGTCGGGTAAGCTGATGTGAGGTTCATCCCGTGCATTTGGGCGGTGTCGCTAAGTTTATGTTGCATGTTATATGTTATGTGTATGGTATGTGGTAGCTTGGGGAGACTCACTAAGCTTTGTGCTTATAGTTTTAAGTTTTGGTTTCAGGTACTTCCACTAGCAAAGGGAAGGGCTTGGAATGATCGCATGGCACACACCACAGTTTCAGCCTGGAATTATTTTCGACTCAGATGATTACTTATATGATTTTGATATAGTACGTGACATGATGTTTTGAGATACGTGGTTCTTGTTTTATTATGATGATGAATGATTATGATTTAAATAATGATTTTAAAACGAAATTTTTGGACCGTATTTTTGGGATGTTTCACCAATATTTTGTTTAATAGTGTAAAGTAGTCTTAAAACCTAAGACCCGAAATGTATGTTCGTTACTGTATCCTATAGTAGTATATGAAAATAATAGTTTGTATGTATGGTTACCACCAGTTCTATTGTATAGTGTTGTTTTGTACGAAAACCTTTGTAGGAAAACCCTGGTTAACACTAGTAATGTATAATGTGTTCCGTATGAAAACCATGTCTACCACCAGTATGTATAGTAGTTTTATTAATGAAAATAAAACCATGTATTTGTATTCCCTGGAATCCTCCAGTGTAGAGCGTAGTAGTTCTATTAATTAAAATAAAACTAATGAAGAATGAAATCACGTAAACACATGGTTAGTTTATATTGTTGCGAGTTTGGTATAACCATGCTTGACATGACCTAGTGTCCTCTATGACGTTCTTCAGGTGTCGGAACGGTATGATATTTGTCACCCTAGGCATGCTTACCTAACTGTAGCTAGCAGTTTAGGTGTGGGATTGTCAGTCCCGAATAGATCTATTCACAAATCTTATGCTCTCCCTACAGGAGACTCCGGTTATACTGTGGTAGGATTCAGTTCCACACCCCGAAGGATACAATTGACGTACTGCCTCACAACCCTGTATTAACTAGTTTATGTGTAATGTTGTAGTGTTCTCTTGTACTAGAAACTGTATGTATACTTGTAGAGTAAAAATGATTATACTTCAATAATTATTTAGTATTGTACTCTTGTGTTCAAAATATAGTATTGTATGCCATAAACTATATCTATCATAGTTTATATGTTTGTTAATGTGTAAGCTCTGGAATTGATAAAACCATGTGTTAAATCCCAAATTATACCTATTATAGTTTGCATGTATGTTATGTATTTGATTCATATATTGTACTGAAAACTTTGCAATTATGGTTGTATGTTGAAAACTTCACTTATGCTCAGCATGTTACAACAGGGAAAATATCTAAATATTTTATAAAATGTAGTGATCTCATGGTTGTATCAATTGCATAAGTTTTAATTCTGTTGAAATCCTTTATATAATAACACAAAATTTCCTTATGTTTTTCTTGTATACCCCCTAGAAAACGTTAAAAACATTAAAAGTTTAGGGGTATGAACTCACAGTTGATTATGTGCACGTGCTCGACAGCAAAACCGGAAAGATGACCCACGAGTTGGAGTACGCGGAATTAATGGTATCCTAATGATAATTAAACACATAATTGTATTTAAATTAGCGAAACCATTAATTAAAGTGTTAAAAAATAGTTGCTTTTGGGTTAGGATAGACACTTCTTAAGATTTGACATGTGGAAGATAGGATGAATTTTGCTAAGCTCTTGGGGTAACCGGAGTTTGTAGGCTACGGGGCCGATCCTAGCGAGGATCTCGAATCGCCCAATGTATCTTGGGTTTATCTCTCCATGCATTCCGAAGCGCATCATGCCCTTCCAGGGTGAGACCTTCAATAGAACGCGGTCACCAACCTAGAATTCCAAGGGTTTCGTCTTTTGTCGACGTAGCTCTTTTGTCTATCTATGGAGGCTTTTAGTCATTCTCGAATTTGCACGATCTTTTCGGTGGTTTCTCAAATGATTTCAGGGCCAGTGAGAGTGCTATCAGGGACTTGACCTCTAGCTAGCTGCGTGTCACCCACCTCAACCCAGCATAGAGGGGATTTGCACTTACGGCCATAGAGGGCTTCGAATGGAGCAGCCTTAATACTAGTGTGATAGTTGTTGTTGTAGGAAACTCGACCAGGGGAAAATGGGTGTTCCACGACTAGCCAAAGTTGATAACACATGCTCTCACCATGTCTTTTAGTGTTTGGATGGTTCTCTCACTCTACCCGTCGGCCTGTGGATGGTAAGCTGTGCTCATATCCAACTTAATTCCAAGAGCCTTCTATATTAACTGCCAAAATATCGAGGTGAATCTGTCATCCCGATGAGAGATAATGGATGTGGGCACACCGTGAAGTCGTACTATCTCTTAGATGTAGGTTCGGGTCAGTCTCTCCATCTTGTATGTTTCTTTGCTAGGCAGGAAGTGGGCGGACTTGGTCATTCTATCGAAGATTACCCAGATAGTGTCATGGCCACTCAGGGTTTTGGTCAATTTGGTGATGAAGTCCATGTTAATTCGTTCCCACTTCCACTCAGGTATTTCTGGTTGTTGAAGTAAACCTGAGGGCTTTTGATATTCTACCTTAACCTTGACACAATTTAGGCACTTGACCACAAAGGTAGCAATTTCTGCTTATGTTTGGCCACCAATAGAGCTTCTTGAGATCTAGATACATCTTATCTAAACCTGGGTGAACGGAGTATCGAGTTCTGTGAGCTTCATTCATGACAACCTCCCTGTAACCACCGAACTTTGGGGTCCAGATCTAGTTCATGAAATAGTAAACTCCATCTCTGTTGATCTCTAAGTTCTTCTCCATTCCCCTCAAGGCTTCATATGTCATGTTCTCTAGTTTTAAGGCTTCCAGTTGAGCCTTTCTGATTTGAGCGGACAGATGGGAATGGATTGTCATCGTCAGTGCCTTCACTCTGCGACGAGAGTATTCTTTCCGACTGAGGGCATCCACTACCACATTGGCCTTGTCAGGATGATAGTGTATTTAACACTCATAATCATTGAGTAGCTCTACCCATCGTCGTTGCCTCATGTTAAGCTCCTTTTGATCAAAAATTTGTTGGAGGCTTTTGTATTCGGTGAAGACAGTGCACTTGGTTCCGTAGAGTTAATGGCTCCAAATCTTTAATGTGAAGACCACTGCTCCCAACTCCTGATCGTGAGCTGTATAATTGACTTCGTGTGCCTTAAACTGTCAGGAGGCATAAGCAATAACTTTTCCTCGCTACATGAGCACACAACACAGCCCTTGAGTGGATGCATCACAGTAGACAACGAAGTCCTCCGTCCCTTCTGGAAGAGATAAGATAGGTGCGCTGCATAGGGCCTGCTTCAATGTTTGGAACATAGTGTCTTGTTTCTCTCCCCAACTAAAGGTTACACCTTTTATGAGTCACGGCGGTAAAAGGCTTAGCAATCCTGGAGAAATTTTGGATGAATCTGCGATAGTTCTCAGCAAGACCCAAGAATTGACGGATTTATGTGGGCGTCTTCGGTGTTGACCAATTCTCGATTGCCTTAATTTTGGAAGGTTCCACATGTATGCCTTCTTCGCTAACCACGTGACCAAGGAAAGTTACTGTGACATCCCATTTTCACGGCCAGAAAAGACCAATTTTGTTTATGCTTTATAAAAATCAGAGTAACTCTTTTAATAAAAATGTTGCGGAATTTGTTCCCAATAAAACATGATAAATACGTTATCAGGGCATTTCCAAAGAAAAGTATTTTTATTCATTTTAAAACAATTGGGATGTCATTGTTAATACAGAAACATAAGCATAAACAGAATTCACATTCATTATCACTAGTGATTTATATCTCCTTAATCTCTAAGTGTAATATGACTTCATATCAGCACCTGTGATATAAATAAACTGAGTGGGTCAGGTTGGGAAACCTGGTGAGTACATATGGTTTTCAACCCACAATAATATAATTATTATGTTTAATCATCAAACAGTTAACCCAATTACCCATCCCCATTATCTTCTTTACTCTTAAGGATCTACCCTAAGAATCAGCTATTTCTCATTCATTCATTCCTAAGGATTATCCTAAGGAATAGGTACGAAGTCCATCATTGTCAATGACACAGCTGTCAAGCACAACTGCTAGTTCTATCACTTAGGCGTAGCTGCCAGAATTGTGACATTTTATGTGAGGCATAGCTGCCAGTATTGTCCTTCGAGCACAGCTGCTAGGGTTATCTCATTTATTGATAGTATCGATTTCGAGAGTCCACTCGCAATACATGTCAATGGGTTTTTAGAGTACACCGGTGAACACATCGTTCACAACACCTACAGGTTGCGAGTCTGCTAGTGTTCCACTGGACTGTCTAGAATAGTCTGTGGTAGTCATCCACACTCTCCTAGATGACGGGGCCAACATTTAGGAACAAGTCTTCTCACATTGTCCACCTCTCACCCTTACCTCATGGTCTATATCACCTCTCAACTCATTATCCAATTCATATTTCATCTACTCATGTTTTACCCAACATATTACGTAGATATAAATACATATACAGTTTAAATCATATAAAACATGTATAAAATCATTCATCCAGCATAGATAACAAGTATACAGATAATATGCACACATAGCACGTAATTTATATAAAATACTTCATATCTATGCGTAAGATGAAAGTAATTATGCACTCACTTGAAAAGGTGGTGATTCCGAACTCAGACAGCACTTCGCTTCTTAAAAAAAATAATTTCCTTCGACGAAACCTAGTATTATTACCACTAGAGTTTAGTCTATTATTCGTCGAGACTAATTAATAGTATAGCTATTATTATTATTATATAAGCGTTAAACAATACTTATATAACTCATAATAATAGCCCAAGTACTTATTATAAGTTCCTAATGACGTTACTATAATTAAATAAAAGCTATATTAAAAATAGCATAGGCGTAGCTCAATTACAGCAGGTTTTATAGAACATCGGGCTTTGCTTGGAGCAGTGTTCCCGAGCCAAAAAGCTCTTCTTCTCGGAGCCGTCGAGCACTCCGGGGCTTCCGTCTCGTACTAGGGAGGTTCCCTAGGCTTTTCGGGGGTTTCGGGGCTAGAGAGAGATTCTAGAGAGAGAGTAAAGAGAAGAAAGAATGGGAAAGGTGTGAAGAAAATGAGGGTGGGAGAGGTTCTATTTATAGGGTGCAAAATGGCTGAACTTGGTGCCACATGTCACCATCTAGTGGCAAGACTTGGGAAGAAAGCAATGACCAAGATTGTGTCACATCACCCATTTTCGCATAGCACACTTCCGACTTCTAAAATCCATAACTTTAACATAAGAGCTCCGTTTTTGACGTTCTTTATATCCACGCGTAGGTAAAAATAAGATCTACAACTTTCATTTTGACTATGTCGCCTATTCTCGACCGATCTTCAATTTAACAGTACGAGGAGATTATATTGTTAAATGTCCGCGTAAAATTCGTAACTTCTACATACAGACTTTGTTTTCATCTGTCTTTTTACCGTTGAGTTCCTATTATTGATATCTTCAATTCTCATTTAGGTCGCATAGGCCAAAAACCGGTCGATCTAAAATTCGAGTTTCGGGTTGTGTACTGCTAAGTCAAATCTTAGAAAATTCATAACTTCTTCATACGAAGTCATATTTGGGTGTTCTTTTTTTGTAAGTTCTTGGTTTAAAGTATTCTATGACTTTTGTTTAGATCGCTAAGGCTAAAATTCACTCTACCATAAATTCACTATTTACGCTTCCCGGTATCGTGTCGGTTCCGTCGCGAAACTTCGACGGGTCATAACTTCTTCGTTATAACTCAGATTTCAACGTTCTTTATATGTACAAAATCCTTGAGACATATTCTACAACTTGGTTAAGATTATTTATTCTAAATAATCTTTTGTCGAAAAGTCGTTTTCGACCCCTATTATCTCTAAATTGACTAGCCTGGATCTATGGGCGTTACAGTTACCTTTCTGATCCAAAATTCACACTTTGAGAATTTTGTGTATAGTTTCTCCGCCCTTAGAGTTCCTAAAACTTGCCTCAAATGTTGACTATGATCTTCCTCACACCGCGAATAGACAATTATATCATCTATGAATACTATCACGAACTTGTCTAGGAAGGGGCTGCACACCCGGTTCATCAGATCCATGAATATCGCGAGTGCGTTCGTTAGACCAAAGGGCATCACTAAAAAATCGTAGTGACCATATCAAGTCCTAACTGTTGTCTTCGGAACATCACCCTCATGGACTCGTAATTGATGGTACCCTGATCTCAGGCCTATCTTTGAGAAGTAGTTGGCTCCTTGGAATTGATCGAAGAGGTCGTCGATTTGGGGTAGAGGATAGCGATTTTTAAATGGTGAGTTTGTTGAGTTCGCGATAATCTATGAACATCTAGAAGGACCCATCCTTCTTTTTCACAAATAAGACCGGGGCTCCCCAGGGTGAGAAGCTTGGTTTGATGAATCCCTTGTTAAGCATCTCATTCAACTGGCTGGATAATTCCTCCATTTCTTTCGGTGCTAGACGGTAGATGGATTTGGCTACGGGGGTAGCTCTGGGGAGTAAGTCGATTCGGAACTCAACTTGGCGTTCGGGAGGAACTCCTGGAAGATATTCGGGGAAGACATCAGGAAAGTTGCAGACTTCGGGGAAGCTCTTGAGGTCTTTAACTTCCTACTTTTCGTTTACGACATGGGCTAGGAATGCATGACACTCCTTTCGTAGATATTTTTGGGCTTTGATGCATGATATGATACGAAGGTTTATACTGATTTTATCGCCATAGATGATGAGGGATTTTCCATATGGCAGATTGAGGTGAATGGCTTTTTTGAAACAAAGAATATCCGCATGATAAAGACTTAACTAGTCTATGCCGATGATGACATCGAAGCTCTTAATGGAGACCGGCATAAGATCGATGGGAAAGGAATAATCGTTTAGGGTAAGGATACATCCTATGAATACGTCGTTAGTGCTCTCTTTCTTTCCGTTAGGCATCTCGATGGTGAATATTTCGTTTAGAGGTTGGGATTTATGCTTGAGAAGGTGTTTAAATGTATGACGGACAAAACTCCTTTCCGCACCACTATAAAAAAGAATGCATGCATAAGAGTTGTCGAGGAGGAACGTACCTGTAACTACGGTGGGATCAGTGACTGCCTCCTCCTGTCCCATAGTTAGCACTCTCCATGTGTTGCCAGTTGTCGTTGCCTTAGGGCAATTCCTCTTGAATTGCCCGGTTTCACCACAACCATAGCAGGCTTGGCCTACTCCAATTCCAAGAGCCTGATTGGTTGGTTGGAATTGTGCTTTGCAAAAACGGGTTGTATGCCCCTTTTTTCCACATTTGTTGCATTGCATGTCACGGAAGGGTCCGTAGTGATGGAAGTTACACTTATCGCACCTTGGGAGGGTTCCAACATATTTACTGGCTGGTGCTTGAGTTATGGAAACAGAAGCATGAGTGGTAGCAGCGTGCACTGCCACTATCTGTTGTTTCTTGGAGGGCTCCTACGAAGATTTGCACTTGCACTTGTTCCAGAACTTTTTCTTTCTACCACTCTCCTTCGGTGGTTCGTGGGCGGCTGGCACAGGATCTTGACGATCTTTATGATCTATCAATGTCTACGCCAATCGTTTAGCACTATGAAACGTCAATGGGTTGGCAGCCATCACATTCCCTTATGTTGGGGGGTTAATCCCCATATAAATCTCTCTACCTTCATGCTCTCCGGGGTAACCATCTCGGGGCATAGAAGAGCAAGATTACTGAATCTCTCATTGTAGGTAGTAATATCAAATCCCTTCATCTTTAGCCTGCAGAGCTCCTGCTCCAACTTCTGCCTTTCGCCCCGCGGGTAGTATTTGGCAAGCATCAACTCCTTCAAATCGTCCCAGCTCATGGCATTAGCCACCAGAAGAGTTAGGGATTTAACTTGGCTATTCCACAAAGTTAGTGCTCTGTCCGTGAAGGTGCAGGCTGCGAACTTCACCTTGCTAGATTCAAAGCAAGCATATATCTCGAAAATTGATTCGGTCTTCTTGAACAAACGGGTTAGGTCAATGACACCTCCAGTGCCATCGAAAGACCGAGGTTTGGCGTTTGTGAAGTCTTTGTATGAACACTCCTTCGTGTGTCCATGACTGTCATTGAGATTGGATGGGTTGGCACCACTACCTGCCCCACTAGTGATACTAGCATTAATCTGGGACATGGCGGCAGCCACAGCGGTTGTTACTGCTGCTTGAAAGACAACAAGATAGTACTGAGGAGGTGGCGGCGACGGATCTATAGGAGGGTTGTTGTACTTCATGTTGGGTCTCTTCTTCGGAGGCATCCTTCTTTAAAATAATTAAAGAGAAAAGGATGGTAAGTCCTCTATGATGGTTCTGAGTCAGGTGATATTGAACAATATATATCTCAACCTGATAGATAAAGTGTTCTATTAAGCGATTTACAGAGGAAGTCAAATAAATACAAGTACACAGTCGCTAGAAAAATAAATAGCAACACTTGGAATGAAATATCTACAATGTGTTTGGCTCTAGATAAAATACTCCTATAGTATTTTAGGTTGTGTGTTCTATTCTATTGCTCCCTTTTTGTATGGAGTTTGGTAAGTTTTAGACTTGTCGCACACCACTATCACTCCCAAACACATGTTGGTCGTATCTCAAATAAATATAGTTGATCAGGCTATATTTATTCCAAATATGATTACATAATTGTCCAGGTTTAACAGCAGTGTCCAACATCTAAATACTTTTGTTTTGTTCCTCTTATGATACTATTTCTAGTATGTAGGTATACTTGTATACTTCTTATAAAATACTTAGAGTTTTAAAAGTATACTTTTAGTTCAGAGTGCTTCGGCCCCTTAGTGTTTATAGTTGGATACCATGTAAGGTTTGATATACTTATTTCACTATAAACAATAGCTATGATACCAATCTGTTACACCCCCAAACCGAGATGGTGGAAACGTTCGGGGGTGGAGGACATCAAGTACAGTATCACAACAATTGCATCATAATAACCAAAGTAAACACAACCATTACATTGAATATATATATATATATATATATATATATATATATAAGGTATTTACATATGTTCGATACATAGTTTGTATACAAAAAAAGTGTAACAAAAGTATAAAAGAAGCGACTCTACATGCTTCGTCTTCTCAAAAGCCTGCGGGTGTACCTGTCTACTGGTTCCCTGAGACCCAAAATGTATGTTCATTACTGTATCCTATAGTAGTATATGAAAATATTAGTTTGTATGTCTGGTTACCACCATTTGTATTGTATAGTGTTGTTTTGTACGAAAACCTTTGTATGAAAACCCTGGTTACCACCAGTAATGTATAATGTGTTCTGTATGAAAACTCTGTCTACAACTAGTATGTACAGTAGTTTTATTACTGAAAATAAAACCATGTATTTGTATTCCCTGGAATCCTCCAGTGTGGTGCGTAGTAGTTCTATTAATTAAAACAAAACTAATGAAGAATGAAATCCCGTAAATATATGGTTAGTTTATACTGTTGTGAGTTTGGTATAACCATGCGTGATATGACCTAGTGACCTTTATGACGTTCTTCAGGAGTCGGAACAGTATGATATTTGTCACCCCAGACATGCCTACCTAACTGTAGCTAGCAGTTTAGGTGTAGGATTGTCAGTCCCGAAAAGATCTATTCACAAATCTCAAGCTCTCCCTCTAGGAGACTCTGGTTATATTATGGTAGGATTTAGTTCCGCACCCCGAAGGGTACAATTGAAGTAGTGCCTCACAACCCTATATTAACTAGTTTACGTGTAGTGTTGTAGTGTTCTTTTGTACTAGAAACTGTATGTATACTTGTAGAGTAAAAATAATTATACTTAAATAATTATTTAGTATTGTACTCTTGTGTTCAGAATATAGTATTGTATGCCACAAACTATATTTATCATAGTTTATTTGTTTGTTAATGTGTAAGCTCTGGAATTGATCAAACCATGTGTTAAATCCCAAACTACAACTATTATAGTTTGCATATATATTATGTATTTGATTCACGTATTATACTGAAAACTTTGCAGTTATGGTTGTATGTTGAAAACTTCCCTTATGCTCAGCATGTTAGAAAAGGGATAAAAAAAACTAAATATTTTATAAAACGTAGTGATCTCATGGTTGTATCAATTGCATAAGTTTTAATTCTGTTGAAATCCTTTATATAAGAACACAAAATTTCCTTGTGTTTTGCTTGTATTCCCCTCCTGAAAATGTTAAAAATAGTAAAAGTGTAGGGGTATGAACTCAGAGTTGATTATGTGCACGTGCTCGACAGCAAAACTGGAAAGATGACCCTCGAGTTGGAGTACGCGGAATTAACGGTATCCTAATGATAATTAAACACATAATTGTATTTAAATTAGCGGAACCATTAATTAAAGTGTTAGAAACACTTGCTTTTGGGTTAGGAATGTTACTGAGACTTGTTTCAAGTGGACAAAAAAGGGTTTGCGGTCGTGAAGTGGGTTTGCGGCCGTGAATTGGGTTTGCGGTTGTAAACGGGTTTGTGGCCTTTGCAGATATGAAGGTTGTTCTTGGTGTTCTTGGTGAAAATATGAAGATTTGAAGGTTTGTTCTTGAGGATATGAATGTTCTTGGGAGCAACTTGAGAGAGTTTTCGGGTGAAAAGGATGAGAAATGAAGAATCTCTCCGGGAAAAAACTTTATACCGATTAGGGTTTACGGTCGGGAATGGGTTCTCGGTTGTAAACGGGTTAATGGCACAGGGGTTTACGGTTGTAAACGCATTTACGGCCTAGGGGTTTATGGCCCAATGGGTTTACGGTTGTAAACGCGTGGCTGGACAAGTTTGCTGATTTTTGAGGGAAATCTTGATTTTTCGAGCATTTTTGGTTCCGAAAACTTATATAACCTCTAATAGTATATATATATATATATATATATATATATATATATATATATATATATATATATATATATATTATTTCCTAACCCACAAGAACTTAACGGAACAAATAAAATTCGAAATTTTATTTAACGGAAATTGACTTTTGTTGACTAGAAAGTATCGGGTTGTCACAAGTGAGGGCACCTGCTCCAGCCACTTTGAGGAATACAGATGGATGCAAGGGTATCATGGAGGTTCCTGTGGTGAGAAGACGAGCATTGTGACTAGGGGATCCGAGTTCCACCCGTTGACGTCGTAGGTGTGTATTGCATTCTTTTCCCTCATGCTTAGATTTATTTTATTTATGATTGTATATTTATGTGTGAGATGTTATGTGGGTGTATCTAAGTCTCCGCCTAGGATTATATTTTCATTGTGACGGTCTAGACATCTTATCTTGAGAATCTTCATATGAAATTTTGCATACCGAGAGCCAAGTTGAGGAAATGTTTGGGTAGGCCAGATTTGGTTTACGATGAGGGAGACATTGGCTAACGTTAGAGCGAGCATAAAGTGAGAAGAAATCATCCATTGATCAGTCTTGGTTAGTTTGAGCAAGGATTTAATAAATTGGAAAGGTGGACATGACGTTTTGGATGATGGTTGCAGATATGCATGGGAATTACTCTAAGTACAAGTAGGTTGTGGAATCAGTTAGGTACCCGCTTCGATATTTTTAGTGTTGTTCTTTGTTATCCGATAAGCTATTGAGGACTTGTAGTAGAGTCAGTGGGAAGTGCTTGGGATTTTTTGAGGCCGTTGATATTTCTGGATGTATTCATCTAGTTTTAGGAAGGTGTGTGATCACTATAAGTGGCTACTAATAGAATGTTAGTTTTTGTAAGATTAGGTTGTCGACGACTTGAATTAAAAGGTTGCGAGATGGATTGAAAATCCATCATATCTTGGGGATTGGATAGGTGCAGTCGAATCCAAGTGGGGGAGAATCATTGGTCTAAGGGATTGCATAAGGATGGAGATTCATGTTTCATTTCACATCAGTAGTGACGCGTGCGGATATGTGGAAGGATCCAGGTCGAGGGTGGTGTTAGAGCCTCTCTGCCTGTTCTTGTCTAATTAAGGCTTTGTGGTTCGAAGCATGACCCGAACACCTAATTGGGGTATAGTCAGGTACGTGTTCGACTCAGGATGAGTATGGTTGGAGTGGTAGATCAACGGTATGACCATAGGTGGTGGCCATGGCAAGATTGGAGTGTTGTAAGACGGCGGGGTGGCCGTAGCATTCACTAGATTAGCAGATAGTATAGGAGTGTTGTAAGACTGCGGGGTGGTCGTAGCATTCACTAGATTGACAGGTGGTATATGAGTGTTGTAAGACTTCGGGGTGGCCGGAGCGTTCACTAGACTAGTAGATACTGTGGTAGTGTTTTAAGGCTGCGAGGTGGCCCCTAGCATTCATCGGTTCTTGAGTAGCTGTGAGAGCATGGCAAATCTATGATTTGGATAGTAGATTCCTTCAGATGGGATTAGACCATGGTAGTTCAGACTGTGAGACTGTGGGAAGGCCACAACATTCATGGAGTTAAGGAAGGTTGTTGGCCGTATGAGGCCGCTTGTGATATAAGACTATAGTTGGACATGTAGCACTCACTTTTAGCAATGGATTTGGTGGCATCAGGTTTGATGGTTGGTTATGATTGGTTGGATCGGAAGGGTTGTTGGAGCCAGGATGGTGAGTTAGTTAGGACAATTGTTGTCAGATAAGGCCTCCGTTAGGAAGTAGCATGGTAGGACTGTGTAAGACTATTAGCCTCAGCAACCAGGTGGAAATCCGGTAAATTAGTTATTCAATAGATAAGCTGGGACCAGGGAGATCTTGACTACATTTGGAAAGTAACTGGGGGGCAACAAGATGAGCCTGAGGCGGTATTAGTGATTTGGGACTCATGTATGTAGTATCTTGTTATACGATAAATATGTTAAGTCATTTTTAGCTCGATTAAATAATCTCAAAGAAATTGATTCGGCCCTACTGCGCAACTCTCTTCTGAGTCTAGCCATTGCAGGGATGATTTTTACACTTGAAGGATTATCTAAGCCTTCTGTCGAGTAAAAGTTTTATGCAGCATAGAATGGTCAGTGATTTTTCTCCCAGTGGAAGCAACAAGATAATAAGGGGTTGGAAGTATTGTGATAAGTTTGGAATGCTAAGTAAAGTTGACATGACAATGATTTGCAGCGTGCTGTCTGTCAGGGAGTTAGACAGGTTCTTATAATTTCGGATTTCGGACAAGGTGTTGCTGATTATTCCTTATAGGTTAACTTTAGTGATGTAAGGATCTGTTTGCCGCAAAGAAGTGAGAGCCCTGCTAAGGCATAGTTCAATCACAAGTTTGTAATGCTGTCCTATGTGTGAGCAGTTCCTTCAATTCGTATTAGAGTTGTGGATGGGTTGTTCAGGTTATCTAGTTTGGCTATGTGTTAGTAAGGAGTGATTTGAGGACAAAATCTAATTTAAATGGGGGAGAGCTGTAACCACGGGTTCGAATCGCTTCATTTTTTGGGTTCATAAACCGATTATCAGTTATCATAAGGCTTCAGGCCTTGGTCGAAGAGAGAATTAGCCCTTTTTGGATGCAGGTATTATAGATTAGGTGATCTGAGTATTCAATTTGTGTTTCGGAGCCCAAGGGTATAACTATGATTTGGCAGTTTGCAACATTATGTATTTTGGGTTTAAGTTAAGGAAGTTTTCAGGAAAAGGAAAGTTTATAGGATGGTGGAGCTTCTCTTTACCTTTCCGTGGATATAAAGAACATCGAAAATGGACTTAGAACGAAGGAGTTATAGCCGATTGAAGTTGAAGTGTTTTGGAGCTTTGTCTAGTACGCGCGACGTACTCATTGAGTACGCATGGCGTAGTGGAGGATATGATCGCAAATGCCATTTGAGTATGTTGTGCGTATTAGGAGTATGCATGGCGTACTCTCTTCAGCTAGAAACCCTAATTTTTAGGGTCTTACCCACATTTAAGCTCATTATGTTCTTAGGGCCTTGCCTTTTATCAGCCTCCATACCTTCTAAGCCCTAATCTTGACCCCTAGCCACCATCTTTGAGTTCTTTAGCTCTTGTGAGGAATCTTGATGTGTTCTTGTGCATTTTGAAGAGATTGAAGGTTGTTGAAGAATCATCACTTTGGAGTGGAGCTTGGAGATCCAGAAGTTACACATCTTTTGCAACCTACTAAAGGTAAAAAGCTCTTATTTTTACATCTCTTTGGGTAGATCTAGTTTGGGGTAGTTTATGGCATATTTTGGTCTCTTTGGTTTCTCTTTATGAGGATGATATTGCTCCAGGAGTTTGGTCCCTAGATCTAGATGTGTAGGTGTCCGAAATGCATAAAAATGCAATCTTGATGGTTGATATCTACCATGCATGTGTATTAGCTCCTTGTTGAAGTTGTAAAGTTAGGGCTTGGAATTGGGACCCATTGAGCCATGAAAAAGCTCAAAGTTAATGACTTTATGGGTTAAGGCATGATTTGGAACTAGTTCTGAGCATTAGACGTTTTGGCTTAAAAGTTTAAGACCTTTTCTAGATGGATTAAGAGCATGCAACATATGTAGGGCATATCTCTTGGTATGTAGCACGTTGAGTCAAATCCTTGTAGGTTGGTCAAGATCCGTAGTACGCTGGGGTACCAACTAAGTATGCAGGGCATACTCAGTCTGTATGGACTTCCTTCAATTGTTGACTTTTTACTTTTGACCATTGACCAAAAGTTTGACCAGGGTTGACCAATGGATATTCTAGGCCTTTCAGGAAATTGGGCCTTCTTGAATTAGGCCCATGATGGGTTTGTTGGATTAAGTGTCTAAGCCCATAACTATAATTGATATATACTTGAATTAATAGTAGCATAGTCCTTTTAGGTTGCCTTCAAATCTGGCAATCGAATAGGAAGACTTTTAGAGAGAGAAGAATGATTTATTAATTTATTACATGGTTAATAAATTAATTAGAAATCAAAATAAATGATTTATTAATGTATTATGGAATAATATATTAATTAGAAATCATATTGTTTAGTTAATATTTGATTAGAAAACAATTTGGAATTAATTTTGGGGTTAAAGGAAATAATTAAATGTGTAGGGACTTAAGGTGACAATATTCAATAGTTGGGCATTGGGCAATTCAACCTCCCTAAAGAGGGGGGAACAAAATCAAGATTATCTCTAGGGTTTCCTTGGGCTCCAAGGGCTCCTTGGATGCCTTAGGGAGGAAGTTAAGGGATTAGGGTTATCTATGAGATACCTGCCTTATTCAATACCTTCCTAACACCTGTATAAACCCTCCTTAGGGTTAAATTTCGGCTATGCCTTCCTTCTAAGATCTTTGGACGAAATTTAGGCTCCTTCCCTCTCTCTCTATAGTTTTTCCTTGGTTTCTAGGGTTTGTTTGTGAACCATTAAAGGTGTGACACGTGTGGCGCTTGCTACCAAAGGTCTTGCAAGCAAGGATTCAAGATTGTTTACAATAACAATCTTAAAGGTATATATCATTACCCTTATCATGTGAATTTCAATTATATTATAGAGATCTAGGGTTTACAATAGGTTGTTCATATTATATGTTTAACTAGAGAGAACATAGATCTTAATTATAGTTGCTTGCATACATAGGATTATTTGTTATAGTCAAAACCCTTTAGTGGTATCAAAGCCTAGGTTTAGTTTTTTTATTGAACTGATACTAATATGAACTTGAACGAAAAGGTGAAAACAGAATCGTCATTATGTTCGTCGAACACGTCATGGAGCTCTTCCAACACAGCGCATTGACCTGCATTTTTTGACCCAACACGATGTGGTTATTGCTCACCACGGCGTGTTGAGTTGTCAGATTCAAAAATTTCGGATTTTTAAGATATATTATGATTTGATTAGGATAATTACCTTTTATAATATTGTTTAATTGTATAAACCATAATATTTTAAAATTTTAATTTGATATCCTTATCTAAAATTCATGATTGGTTTTATTTTTCAATTTAATTAATTGGATATTAATTTTGAAAATTTAAAATATAACCCTAGTATTTTGAAAAGTTTAAAATACATCCTTATGGATCTTATTATTAATTTAATTAATCGATTAATTAAAGGATAATTAATAAATCCATAATTGGTTTAAATTTAATTAAAATAAAAGTTTAATTAATTAAACGATTAAACCCTTGCTATTTTAAAATGTTTTAAAATACACCCTTATATTATATGTAACATTAAAGGTCAAATATTACTATATATAAAAGACAAGTCAATCGAACCGTTAGTACGCTTCATTCACGAAGCCGATCTATAAGGGGAGTTTAAGGAAGCGGCCTATAAAATGACCGCCATTAAGTATCCATTCTTACCCACCGCTCCCTTGATTGGAGGAGGGTCGTTATTCGTACGAGTTTGATAGGACAAATTAAATCTCATTAATAAGTATAATGTGATATATACAAAGCAACTAAACAATTTTCTAAAATCACACTCTTAGTTACTTTAGGACAAATGTGGATTTGATGCTAACCCATGAAATTGAACATTGCACCTTATTAGTTGTTAGCGGAGCATGTGTGGTTAACCGGCACACTAATATGGACTAATATTGTCGGCAATGGGTGTCTCATAAATTATCATTGATTAATGGAGCACGTGTGGATAACCGACACATTAATTAGATGATAAATGACATCGAGAGTACCAAACTAATTTGCATGGTTATTCACATCTCGTTTGTGATCCTCGGCATCCCAGTCACAAAGTGAGAGCATAATCGAGATTAAACATGCCATTGAATAGCTCGATGAATCTCAAAGATCTAGGAGTTTCAATTAAATTGAAACTGGTAAAAGCCTTACCTATCTAAAATAGATCTGAATTTGATTACGTCATCCCTCTTCAAAGTTCGAATCGAAAATATGGATCGTGGCCTTAATTTATATCTATGGGTTAATAAGTAAGGATTAAAATCAACTAAATTGAATTCTCTTTTCTCCCTTTATAGATGTCGAGTTCAGACAACAATGGTCTTCCTCGTCTTTCTAGAAATGTTTTCCCTTATCTGAATTGATCTTCCACATGTTGATCAAGGTGAAAGAATGTTCCCTTCTTCAAGTAATGGTGGAACTGGAAATCATGCTTCTCCAACTCTTCCTCCACCTCCTCTAGTAATTCTCCATGAGCCATGTTTTCTTCAAGCTGAAAAATACGAAGTCACTCAAGCACTATTGGCAAGCAAACATCAAGATGGAAAGTCTGTGTGTGCACATGTTCTCAATATGAAGTTGCACATTGACAGATTGGGGATGTTGGGTGTAGTTTTCCCGAAGGAGTTGGCCATTGACTTGGTTCTACTTTCGCTTCCTGAGTCATATAGTTAGGTCATTAAGGACTATTATATGAGGGATGACGACGTAACCTTAATCGATCTGACATATATGTTCATTGCTGCTGAAGCAGAAATGCTTAAGCACACAAATCAAGCAAATGTATTTGAAGGATTTATCTCCAAATTTTCCATGGACATTGATTGTGACAACCCGAAATTTATTCCGTCATTTTTAACCCCTCCTTGCGTTAATAAGCCTCGTTCTATTAAACTATCCGTTAAAATTTTGGTCTGGTTAATTAATGTTGGACTTTTATAATGACTTGGTAAGGGTTGAAACAAATTAGAAACACCCTCATTAATCCCTTGGAAAGTTTTAGTTTCAACCAAGTCAAAATACGACCATTTAATCGGGTGCAACCAAAAGCCCCGTTTAACGACAGTATCGGGTAGATTTCCACTGAGCCCCAAATCAAACCCCTATATAAGGGTGAGTGGACTCCATAGAAACCTTTCCACCCTCTCTCTACACTCTCTCTCTACAACTTGTTTTCGAGCCAAAAACGCCCGTTTCGAGCCCCAAACTAGTAAGTAATCTATCCTAACTTGTTGAATAGCTTAGTTAACATGCAAATTCGTGTTTAAGACATCAAATAGGGGCAAGATTATGTGTTTACGGACCAAGAACACTCTTGGACCGTGAACACCCTTAAGTGGGGTTTTTAAGCCCCAAAACCCCTCTAAACTACCCCTAGGGCTTAGATACGACTTGTGGACTTACACCTTCGAGCTTAGAACACTAAAACCTTGCATTTTGGAGAGTAAACATGAGTTTACGGCCCAAGAACACTCTCGGACCGTAAACCCCTCTTCATAGGCCGTGAACACCCTTTAAGGTGTTAGAAATGCCCTCAAACACCTCCTATGGCCTTGGAAAATGTCTAGAAGCAAACCCCATTGAAGTAAAGGCTTTAAACATTTAAGAAACAATGGAATTAGGAGTTTACGGCTGTAAACCCCCCTAGGATTGGTCCATGGGCCGTAAAGTCCCAAAGAGTGCCCAAATGATGCCCTAACTTCTTCATTTGACTTGGAAAAATGCATAGAACTTTATTTCATACCATATAAGACCCTAATACACCAAAGGAATGTGCATATAGGAGCTTACGGCCGTAAACTCTTTGTTTAGGGCCGTAAACTCCTCAAATGGTCCATTTAGAGCCTTAAACCCCTTCATATGCCTTATATTTGGACCTAGCCTAATTCTATGAGAGATATAAGACCTTGAAGCATCCTAGAACACACCACCATGAGTTTACGGCCGTAAACTCATGGGGAGTTGGTCTTAGGGCCGTGAACTCTATAAATAGTTTACTCTTGAAGAGTAAACTACCTATCTAGGCCATACATACCCTTAGATGTTACCCGGGACACCCCTAGCACTTAATCAAAGTGTTTTCCGCACTTTAGGATGCGTATACGTGTTTAATTAGTATTTTATTTACTAATTGTATGTAAACATATGTCATCATATGTTAATAGGTCACTAAGTGTGTTCAAGTCTTTACTTGACACCGAGCACCCAACCGGCACCTTCGTTCGATCCACTTACAACAGGTGAGTTCATACCCCTGAATTAACCTTTAAAATGTTTTTACATGCTTTTATGGGGGGGGAATACAAGTTAAAACATGTCAATTATCATATCAATCACATGTGATTGATAACCCACATGCACAAGGATTTATTACATTGTCAGCTGTTTTACCAAGTATGGTACTATAAATGGTTTTCCAAAATGTTTTTTCTTGACTCTCGCGCTGTACGTTTTACTTCAAAACCAGTTACAGCAGTATTTGAAACAAAGGTTTTTCTTTACTTATATTGTTTTATCAAAGTTATAATCAAAACTTGTTTATGAAAGATTTTCAAAGGATTTCTAAAGGTCTTCAAACTTATTTTACAAAAGAATACCTAGTCATGATTTTCTTAAGTGTAAAGGTTTTCCAAAGTTTTCATCAAAGTTTTCTCCCATGTTTTTATACTCCTACTTTGTTAGATACTATTGTTTCGTTACGCTTCTACTTAGTTAATGCTCCTACTTAGTTAAACGCTTCTACTTGTTAACGCTTCTACTTCGTGAAACGCTTCTACTTATTAACGCTTCTACTTTGTTAACGGTTCTACTTCATTAAACGATCCTACATTGTTAATGCTACTACTTCGTTACACTCTTCTACTTAGTTAAATGCTTCTACGTCATGAAATGCATGCTTGTACCTGTATAGTTATATAAATGATGTTTAAAGGACTTAGGAAGGCTAGTTCGCCCTATTTCCTTTTCCTCGTTGGGATGTGGTCTGGTGGGTATCGGATATCCGTCCGAAGGTCGTTTAAACATTAATTATATATCATGTATACATGTATAGACATGAAGGTTTACATCGATCAGTTCAGTTGTGAGTCTCTACCGTTAGTCCAGCGCCTCTAATAGAATTCAGATTACGAGATGCATCTTCAAGACACGGATCTCCCCGTCGTCGATTTGGTAACCAGAGTCTCCTGTAGGGAGAGCGGGCATTATGTGTATAGATCTATACGGGATTGACACCCCCGCACCCTGACTGCTAGCTACAGTCCACGGCCTACCAAGCCAAGAGGTGACAAATGTCATATTTACACCGACGCTTGCAGGGCGTCAAGTACTCTATTTTCGATTAGTATGGTTAGGAGTATCTCCATGTTTACCTTATAATTCATGGCCTTAAGGTAACGATAATTAACACTGTATGCTGGAAACACACTCTTAGAATTACTCTTTGTTTTAGACCTTGCTAGCTGTATCTTTCATTTGATACTGTCTGGGGTCTGTGTTTCTTTGTTTTAGACCTTGCTAGCCGTATCGTACATTTGATACCGTCTGGGGTCTGTGTCTCCTTTTGTTAGACTGAGCCAGGCGTATCATTCACTCGATACTCTCCTGGAGTCTATGATTTCCTTGCCTTAATCAACAGTATTTTCTGCTGAGGCATATGTTATTTTCCCTTGTACTTTACTAGTGATAATCTCCTACTTTCTTTAAAGTCAAATACCGTATTTTGAGTAATGATAGTATTTCAAGGAACATTTCTCTTTAAAACATAACACTGTCGAGTCTTGGTAGAAGACTGCTTTTAATTAGAAAATATAAGATTTTCTAGAAAGGACTCTAATACACCGTTGATTCTAAACTACTACTTTATAAAGTTAGTTGAATAAAAGGCTCACTTACACAAATGACACTAAACACTTATGAACTCACCAGCATTTATAAAATTTTGATACTCGCTTTCAAAATAACTTGTATTCTCAGGTCGGCAATAGACAGGTACTTTCCAGGAGCTTTTGGTGAAGACAGTTTAGCACCAAGCTGCACTTATAATATTACTTGTATTACTTTGATGTTGTTATGAAATGTAACCTATGTAAAACTATTACTATTAATGCAATGGTTGTTGTACTTTGATTACTATGCTGCATATGTTGTGATACTTGACATGACGTCATCCACCCCAGAACGTTTTCGCCGTTCCGGTTTTGAGGTGTGACAGATTGGTATCAGAGCATTGTTTATAGTGAGCTAAGTATATCAATTCATAAAAGATATACAGCCTACAAAATACATAGGGATAAAACACTCTGACCAAGAATTATACTTTAAAATATAACCATATTTTACCAAAGTATAAGAACATCCAGAATCTAAACACTCGAACACAAGTGTCACAAGAAGAACAAGAATAAAAGTCTTCGGATGTTGAGCATTACCGTCAAACCTGGACAGTTATGTAATCGTAAGCTGGAATAAATGTAACCTGATCAACTACATTTATTCGAGATGCGATGAACGTGTGCTTGGGAGTGAATGTGGTGTTGCAACGAGTCTGAAACTTACCAACTAGGAATGCTAGAGCCAAACATAAAGTTTAAAATACTATGGGAGTATTTTAGAATACTAAAAGACTCACTTTAATCCCAGAATCATGTTCAGAAGTTAAGAAGCAAACAAGAAATTAAAATACCATAGGGGTATTTTAGGATCCATAGATAACCTTGTGTGAAGAACTAAAAAGATCCTTATTGATATACGTACAATTACAGAGGGTATACTCCCAAGGTTCTATATAATAAGGATCCCATAGACTAAGAATGTGTTGTTTCGCTCTACTTCCTTTTCCTCGTTGGGATGTGGATATAGAGTAGTATCACATATTCGAAGGCCTATCGGATCCAAGCTATATATGATTTGTATACCCTATGTAATCGTAGCAGGACTCGATATGGATCACCCAGTGAAATGTTAACAACCTCTTAGGATTCTTTAGACATTTCCATTCTCGCACGAACCCTGTAGAAAACCTTAGCCACTTCAGTACTCGGCAGAAGAGTTGATTCAGACCCAGAAGAAGTTCATTGAGAAGATTTCCAATTCGGAAATAAATGAATTAGGTCGAGACTATTGAAATCACCAAGTGCCTATATCTTTTTAGAGACATGGTGAGAAATTCGCCTAAACTTCCGAGATTTCCAGTCATCCATCGTGAAGTGATGACACCCAGAGTCGGAGTCAGAAGTAAGACGGAGTAGAAATTCAATATGTCTATAGGAGAAGAGAACCCTAGGTAACTACCCGAAGGAAACCAACGCCAGTCCCAGTCAAAGATACGAGGTAGACAGAGGGAGCCAGTACATGGAACCCGAGAAGTGTCTTTTCCTCGTGTTCGTCACGCTAATACACCCATAAAATAATACAATTTAGTGATTTAGTGATTACACTACTCACGCTATGTGTTAGGTAAATCGCCTTTTCCCGTTGTAGGTAATACGTCTAGAGCGGATCCCAACACCTCTATTGAGAGTTTTTAGCCATAAGTCTTCATGACCTTTCTTCCCGCGGTCTTCGTTCCGAACTATTCTCAAATCTTTCCAAGCCGGAGAGTGAAACCTTTCCTAGTATAAAGGTAACTTAGTAGGAACGACTCCCATCTTATGGCTCTTCCCGATACACATACTCCTACCTTGATACCCGGACTACATCATAGGGATGTAGGTCGACACTCAGACAACCAATATCCGAGGCACGGGAAAAATTTATGCCTAATATAGTAAGGATAGATACGTCTAAGGGTTAACCATCGTCTCTCATCAGCTGTGTTCTTTTCCATGTAAGAAAACCATGCCTCCGAAGAAGCGTAACCGATCCACTGGCAAGAAACCTACTCTCTTATTCGATGAATCTACGTCCCAAGCTACAGTCTCGGCAACTGTAGCAGCTGTCATGGCTCAACTGAATGCTAACAACGACAATGTTAGCAAGAGCCCTATCGGGAATTCCGATCCTAGTAATGGACAGCAGCAACCAACACCTACATACCCAGCCACCCAATAACCTCAACCAACTCCACCGAAGAGAAAGTTTAAGAACGAGGAAGGAAGTGCCTCGGCTCAAGGACCTTTCATAAGGCAACAAGCTGAGACAGTCAATACCCCTACCAACCCTTCCATCCCAACACCTACAAGACCATACCTAGGAAACCTTCCCCGCTGCAGCAAGTGTAGCTACCATCATCATGGTATCTGTCGAGAAATCTTTTGTGTTAGGTGAAACATGAAGGGGCATACCACTGGCGTCTGCAGAACCCCGGTTGAGTTTATTACATCAACCACCAATGTGACGATCAATCCAGTATGCCACCTATGTGGTGAGATTGGGCACCTAAAGCGAGATTGCCCAACAGAAAGAAAATACAAGGACACAGGAGGAGTCTCACTCTAATGCTTGGGGAGAAGCATCAAGGAACCCGGTAGATTTTTGGTACATCTCTCAATCTCAGATAACTAACCGAAAACATTAAAAGGCTAATTCAAAATTTAATTACTTCCCCGTTAAGGCGAAAGTCGCAGCACTGTTATAAAATTTAAAATTTCATCAGGTAAAACTATAATGGCTAGATATATACGTTACGGCCATGCATAATTGAGATGGATAGACCTAGAGTGAGTGAATGCCGGCTCATTTCTTGTTCCTCGTTTGGTTGTGGATTTAGGGCGGAGTCGTTCAGTCAACAGTCCTCCCCACCTTAATTATACATGACTAGTATATGTTAGGTGATTATAGAAATGCCTTGTGAGAATCCATTCATGAAAAGGTACTCTACTCATAAACACTCAGGATCCTCTACAGTTCCGCGTCGACTCTATCGGTCCAAGTATCCGCGATAGTGATACACGAGACGAAACCCGAGACACCTAGAACTTGTGTGCCCGTTCAGCACATGACCCTATCGACCCTCATTCTATATCATGTCGAAGTATGCCAACTTCTACGCCTCTATCAATCATGGTTCGACTTTGTGCAACCATGTGTAACTCCTATTGCTATGTAAAAAGAACTTTCACCGTAGCCATTTCGGCAGATAAACGTTCTTCCGAACCTAAACAAAATAAAAATAATAAATACTAATGTGATCCGTCAGTTGTCACTCTTTTTTCAAACCTCCCGAAGTACCCAGGAGAAGGGTATCGCGCGCTGTTAACCAACCCTTCTTAGTCAGATAGAAACCGAAGCGAAAGACACTGCAGGTATTCCAGAAGACGATAACCATCCGAAGCATACTCCGTAGGTCCCCCAGAAAGACCCTTCGCACCTCGCAATCAGGTTCGTGAATCAAGAGGATGGAGCTCATGGGACTGACCACTATAACTGAGTATATGCATAAGGGTGGTATATAATTGAGATCAAAAAGATTTAAGATGTGTGCTTCCTCCCTACTCCCTGTTCCTCGTTGGGTTGTGGGTCTGGGGTGGAGTCACACAACTGAACATCCTGCCGACCTCAATTATATACGGCTTGAATACACCAAGTGCCTAGGACACTCTGCCTCCCACTCACATGGAAGAAATCACCGTCGCCCTGTAGACGATGGACCGCATTCTCCAAAGTGAACACTAGAATGCCAAGAGCCACAAGATAACCCCCGCAGCCAAGAATACTTGATTACAGTGCGAAGGTAGGTTGTGTTAAGCCCTATAACCCAGATCCCGAAAAGATTATAGACTTGACATCAGTCTAGGTGTTAGTCAATGGGTTATACAAGAGCACGCGCTTTCTGCAACTGGAATAATCCAACGCCTTAGAGAATAGGGCATGTCTTAGAGATTTATTGGACTACTAGGTGTTCCACAAATACTATCTCGCACAGAAATAGTAGAACCACCTCCCGAGATAGTCCAACACTCGTCTGGTGAAACCCTATCTCCTCGACCCTGAGGGTTTGCATTAGAAATATCCCAAGAATCAGAAGTGCAGGTTCATTTTGCACAAGATTGAGATAGACATTGATAATGATGATGGTATTCCAGAACTAACTTCTCTTTCCAATGGAAAGGGATCGACCAAGTTTAAACCGTGTAACCATATGGTAAAGAGAAAGGCTAGTTCTGAGATAGTTCCATGTGCTATTCCTGAAAGGTCCATATGTTTCTATTGCTAATTAAAGGGGCATTGGTTGTGAAGCTTCCCTGACTACATGAAAAATCTTATAGATGGTAAAGTCAAGTCATGTGACTCTACTTCAGGTACATCCACTATCTAACTCCATTATTTTATTAAGTTCCTATTCATAGATTCTTAATACATGATGTGATAATCACATTTTGATGTTTTTTAGGATCTAAGGGAAAGAAGGAAGCTTAAAAAGAGTGAGTTGAATCTGATCGTGAGAGATGGATTTCGATCGCATGGTTCGATGATCAGATTTTGGAAGCTGTTGTTTAGGAGTTATGATAGATTAATAGATTGCTTAAGAGATATTTGGAAACATAGTTTTCATGTTTTTGCATTGTAAGGACAAATTTTTCCGCTTAATATCAATAAAAGTAAATTTTTGATTTATTTACTTCATATTTTCTTGCAATGACATTTATGAAAATTGGTGGTTATATTTCTATTATTAGCAATGTTAAATATGGATTTGATTCTTAGTTATATCATTTGTGGTAATGTCATAATTGACCAAGTGAAAAGGAATTCTCATCACCCAAGTTTCAATTGGATAGAAACTTAGAGTCATGCATTTTGAATAGTATAATGTATGAGAATCTTAATCGCTAAAAGATTATGACTAATTCGTTGATCACATTTTGAATAGTATAATATAGAAATGGACTTCGCATTATGGGCCTCGGTTTGGGCCAATTCTTGGGCTAGGTTGTTGTGGGCCTTCGTGGGCCAATTGGAAACAAGATTGTAGACTAGGGAAATTATTGGGCTTTAGGATAAGGCCCATTGGAAAGGTTTGGGCCCAATTTGGAAAGTTGGGCCATTGATGGATTTATGGGATTTATATTGTTGGGCTTTTGTTTTGGGTTTGGGCCTTGGTTTTGGATCATACTGGGCCAGAGGTAGAATGTTCATTTACCCCCATGCATGGACTAAGGATTATGGTATGGGACCCAATTGCTAATTGGGTATATTGGTTGGTATTGACAGCTCGGGAAGTGGACAGGGCAGCAGCTAAGGATTTCATTCGGGAAGCTTCTGCATTCGAGGTGAGTCTCCTCACCATACCAATGGGTCTAAGGCACCAAGGCCGGCCCATTTTATGATATGTGGTATGCTAGTTGATTATGTGGAAGACCTTGGGGGTTCCCGAGGCAGTAGACTAAGACCATGTGGGGGTTCCCATGGCAATTAGTTATATGTGTTATGTGGTATGCTTGCTATTATGTGATATGTCGTATGCTAGATATTTTTGTGATATGCGAGGTGCTAGTTGAGTCTGTGTTGCTTGCATGGAAGACCTCGGGGATTCCCATGGCAGTTACATATAAGACCATGTGGGGGTTTCCATAGCATTCTAGGCTAAGACCATATGGGGGTTCCCATGGCATTCCAAGCTAAGACCATGTCGTGGTTCCCATGACACCCGGTGTAAGACGATGGAGGGTTTCCATGGCATCCTTATATGTTGTATGTATGGCTTATAGGGTTTGTATATGTGTACAGTTAATTGATTATGTGTTATGTTGATATGATATTGGTATGGAAGACCCCGAGGGGTTCCCGAGGCAGTTGGATATAAGACCATGTGGTGGTTCCCATGGCTTTCCTGGTTTAGACCATGCGAGGGTTCCCATGGCAGTGGGCTAAGACCATGTGGGGGTTCCGGTGGCACCCGGTGTAAGACCTTGGAGGGTTTCCATGGCATCCTTATATGTTTATACGCATGGCTTATGTGATTGGTATGGTATATGTGATAATGTGGATTGTGTGGGGTATGCTCTGGGGAACTCACTAAGCTTCGTGTTTATAGTTTTGTCTATGGTTTCAGTTTTCCTCGATTTGGAAAAGAAGGGCTCGGATTGATCGCAGTGCACATACCTATGATTTCCGCAATGAATGATTTTGGGATGAACTATGATAAATGTTTTTACTTAACGATGATTTGAAATGTTTGAAATAAATGGTATTAATGTTTTAGCTATATTAAAAATGAAATTTTTACCCTTGATTTTTGGGTCGTTAAAGTATTTTAGTATCGTGTTTTGTGATCATCTTAATGATTGTGGAACTATGTCGCGATTGATCCTTGAAGAGCATTTTAGTGAAATTGTTTGACTAAGAAGAGGAATCGAATATTGTTGAAATGGTTCAAATCTAAAAAGATAAGTCACACTTCGTTTCCAATCAAGTTTTAGAGTCATACTCTGGTAACTATAAATCGTGTCTTGAAGCTTGTTTCTTACTAAGTAGGTTGGTAACACCTCATGAAATTTGGAGTAATAAAGTTTTCTTACACTAGCACATTTGGAATCGGAAGTTACAATGTTTTGGTTAAAAACAAAGGATGACCTAAGACCAATTCAATGAAGTATTTTCTTGTCGAGAATCCACACTAACTTTTGAATATTTGTTTTGCTCATCGATGAATGTTCCTTGAGAGATAAACTTATATGTCAAGAAGTCAGTGGGAATCTTATTGATCTTGAAAACTTTAAGGAGTCAATCAAGAATAAACCTTTTAGTTATCACTGGCACACGACTTGAGGTTGATAACCTATCGTGTTAAGTTGACACATTCTTGTTTTTGTGCATCTTCCAGTTGAGTTGGCAATGCTTATGAGTTCTATGGTTCTCATTTGACTGCAAAAGGTAGAGCATGTTGGTCAGTAATGGTACATTGGTTAATGGAAGTGAGTTGCTTAAACAACATGGAAGCGCTGGTAGGCCCTTTGTGCTACCAGAAGTCAAGAAATTAAGAATAAGGAAAGTTCAGTCCATGTAAGATAAAATTTGAATTTGGTTTCTTCATAAACCTTGTCTTATGACTGTATGTTAGATATGATGGATTTACATGGATAGGAACGCATACACCATAAAACCTAGGTGGCAAAAGTTTTCGGTCTAATTCATGAAAAATGATTATGAGGAAACACTTTCACTAGAAGATTTTAATGATTTGATAAATATCATTTTGGTTAGTGGCTGTGTTAACTGCGTTCTCAAATTCGCAATATGATTACGACATCCCTTTTCATAGTTCGAATTATGAGAAATGGAAAGAAATAGTTTGAGCGTTCGGGACTTATAGCTATAAGTTTTGAAAGGGTTTAAACACACAAATATGATATCAAATGAAAGGTGTATGAGCTTGAGAAGTCTGGCTGAAGACTTATCGAAGCATTACGTATCAGAAATCTTCACTTTAGTAAGAAAGTCAAAAAGTAATGATTTATATAAGTCCAATGATTTTTGGATACATGTCAAAGCTTGTGGGAGCATAATTGTTATGCTAGTGGGATCATAATTGTTATGCGAAGTGTTGCAAGTTGGCAATACTATTTATAGGAAACAAAGTTTTCAATTTGCAAGTTGCAATGTTTGGGAATTGTTTCGGTATAATAAGATTTGGCGGAGAGGGAATTTATACTTCATTTCAAATCTAAAAGTTTAGATTGAAAGTTTAATAGAACTTAGTCTAGGACATATATGAATATCATGTTGAAATGATTTAACATAGGAAATTTGATATATGGAAATATTATAGCAAGAGACTGGTCAGATATCAAGTCTTTATGTAAGACATTATGAATCGAATCCTATATGCTTCGGATATAGGATCGATTTCGTATGCTATGATATTTACTTGTTCTCATTTTTTTCAAATGTCTAGGGCATTAAGAGAGAAAAGGACAAGAACTGGATCGAACTAAAGTTGTTAAACAACTGTCAAGAACAGTATGTGGTTTACTAAAGATTGATTTCTTGTGGACAGTTGGAAGTATAGTAATATTTGGAAGGACCATACTGACATAGTTCTGAATGGAGGTGATTCTTATTCAGAATTAATGGTCCTATGGGAATATGAAAATGTTTCCATAGTGGGAGTTGGTTGTTGAAACCTACATGTGAGTTAGAGACTTTAATGAAATGAAGGTTTTCAAGGTGTGTACCTTGAATTTGATACTTCGTTACCATGAAATTGTTTTTAGTAACAAAAGATCCAATGGAACATTTTGTAATATCGTTGGCAAAGTCTCTGTGACTTTGAAGACTCCATATCCCAAAATGGATATTGCATGTAAGGTTGAACTCTAACATATTTAGTAGTAACAAGAATTTGAAATTGTGAAATGAGCATCATTGGAATATTTTCTAATCGATCTATTCACAAATGAAGGACCATAGAGAGGCATAGTATGTATTTTTATAACATGGCAAGACTGATGTTTAATTCAAATGTTTAGTTGATTACTTGAAACATTATACAATGAATAAAGTTTAATTAATATGGTGATTAAATAAAAAGATTTTTATTTATATTCAATATTTTTTAGACCATAGTTAATTAGGTTATTATTGTGTTTCATTTCATATGTTTTACTTCCCGAATAATTGTATTATTCAAACATCCATAGTTAATCATACTTTTGGAAATAAGTAGTGAATCAAGACTATCATGAATTGAATTGTAGATTGTCTAAGGGTTTAGACATAGCAATAGTTTTGATACAATGTTCATGAGTACTTGGAAATGGGGATTTTAAGTATTGGATAAACCCACACTCAGAGAATTACTTCATGGATTTTATCATGAGTAATTTTGATACGATAATATCTTATATTCTTGAAACTGAAATAAATAAGTTGTTGTTTACAAGTCAGTTGTGCATTGATAACACGTAAACGCATCAGTAAATTGATGTTATAAAATGTAATGTTGTGTGTGATTTGATGAGTGAATAGTGAAAGCATATAAGTAGAAGTTTATCTATTCCTTTTGCCCTAAAGGGAAAAGCGATATCTATGGGCCCCTTGATGATTTGACGATGGCATCTAAAGCGCTTGGCCAAGCCTGGACTAAATTGATGTGTTCAATTAGTAGTCTGATTTCAGTCGTCATAAATCAGAAATCGTGAAACAAATCTCGGACAAAGATATTGATTATAATCCATGTCTCATGTCCATATGATATCTTGTGGAATGGGGAATATTTGATCACTTATCTTACGACATGTCACTGATTGGGTCAGAATTTGACAATGGCTTTTGGTAGCTACAATTTGCTAATCAATTCGGTAGTTATACTATTAGTTATAGTTATTAGACTTATCAAAGTGGGAGACTGTTGGATTAGGTGTATAAACGCATAACTATAATTGGTATATACTTGAATTAATAGTAGCACAATCCTTTTGGGCTGCCTTCAAATCTGGCAATTGAATAAAAAGACTTTTATAGAGAAAATAATGATTTATTAATTTATTACTTGCTTAATAAATTAACTAGAAATCAAAATAAATGATTTATTAATGTATTATGGAAATAATATATTAATCGAAATCATATTTTTTAATTAATATTTGATCATAAATTATTTTGGAATTAATTTTGGGGTTATTAGAATTAATTAAATGTGCAGGGACTTAAGGTGACAATATTCAGTAGTTGAGCATTGGGAAATTCTAGAACCCATAAAGAGGGGGGACGAAATCTAGAGTATCTCTAGGGTTTCCTTGGGTTGTAAGGGTACCTTGGATGCCTGAAGGATGAATTTAAGGTATTAGGGTTATCTTGGAGATATATGTCTTATCCAATACCTTACTAAAACCTATATAAACCCTCCTTAGGGTTAAGTTTCGGCTATGCCTTCCTTCTAAGAGCTTTGGACGAAATTTAGGCTCCTTCCCTCCCTTTGTATAGTTTTTCCTTGGTTGCTAGGGTTTGTTTGTGAACCATTAGAGGAGTGACACTTGCCGCGCTTGCTACCAAAGGTCTTTCAAGCAAGGATTCAAGATTGTTTACAATAACAATCTTAAAGGTATGTATCATTACCCTTATCATGTGAATTTCGATTATATTATAGAGATCTAGGGTTTACAATTGCTTGTTCATATTGTATGTTCAATTAGAGAGAACATAGATCTTAATTAGGGTTGCATGCACACATAGGATTGTATGTTATGGTCAAAACTCATCAGGGTTTTGGGCCCAATTTGGAAATTGGGCCATATTGGGCTTTTATTGTTATTTTTTTGGGCTTCGGATGTTGGGCCAAATGAGGAAAGGGTTAAGTGGACTTTTAGCTTGAGTATTGGGAAAGTGGACTAGGTATCCAGTTATAGGTTGAGGACCAATTATTTATTTAGTATTATTTGGCGTTGTTAGCACGAGTATTTTCCGGATCGGAAGTCTCAGCTTTTGTCTAAGAGATTCAGTATCTTGAGGTGAGTCTTCTCACTATACTATGGGTCGAAGGCACTAATGTCGGCCAATTGGCTTATGAGATATAGGAAGCCTACGGGTGGCCCTTGGCAGTTGTATGAAAGACCCGGAGGTGGCTCCTAGCAAATTGTATGCAAGACCAAGGATCGGACCCTGGCAAATAGATATATAGTTTATGTATATAGATAGTATGTTAGTTGTCTTTTTGATACTTGCATGGAAGACCAGGAGGTGGCTCCTGGCACTTGTCTATAACACCTAGGGTTTCGGCCCCCGACTTGGCAAGGAAAGACCATAATACGAATCGTGGCATAATGGCAAGACTATGGTTGGCACATAGAATTCTCTATTGTATGTATGGTATGTGGTATTTTGGGAACTCACTAAGCTTTGTGATTACGGATTATTGTTTATGGTTTCAGGTACTTTTGGTTCAAAAGGAAAGGGCTCGGTGTGACTGCACTGCATCCACTCATGTTTCCGCAATGTGATGATTTTGGGATTGTACTCTGATAACTCTTTTATTATAAATTACTTTTGAATGTTTCAATAAAAGATAATTGGTGTTTTGTTTAAATTAAAAATGAAAATTTTACCTTGTGATTTTCGGGACGTTACACATAATGAAGATAAATGAAGTCTCTTTCTTCTGCATATTATGGTTTTTTCAGATTTTGGTGAATTAGGAACTTTTAGTTATGAATTCCACTTTACTCCAAAATCGGTAGTATTAGGAATAAATGAAAACATTATGAGTTATTACTGGATAGTCTCAATCTTCCTTCTCTCTTTCTTTACGTACTTAGTTCAAATTTCATTATATAATACATATCTTATAGTCTTTATTTTTAGAATATAATATTTTAAAATAACTAATTTTGTAAACAATTATTTAAATCTAAATTACTTTATGGCTATAACAATTGGATTTATGTTGTATGTTTCACACTCGTTTCACAACTATTACTCAAAAATCGTTTCTGCTCCTTATCGTTGGCATGATTTTTTTTTCGTTTGTAGATTTATATATGTTTCCCCTTTTGCATTGTTTATAGGTTATATGTTGGGTTTTAAGGGATAGGGAAATGAAACTTCTAAATATTCACCCTCTTACATTGGTGTGAAGTTATGTGATGTGGCAAAAACACAGTCAAGCTTTGATACTGTTAATGTATGTTTACTAGCTTCATGTATGGGAGCCGAAAGATGTAAATGAAGTTTCATATCGTAGCTTTAAATATAATGGATTATTAAAATCATTTATAAACTTTTCCATCACTTTACATATGTTGACTTTTTTGAAGATATTCTTTCTGGTGGAAACATTTTGAAAAACACAATTCGACATATTCAACCATCTCGGGTTTGTTGGTCTACTGCACGAAGCAGTACTACCTCAGCTCAACCATCTAGGGTTTGTTGGCCTTCCGTCTCCACCCAACCACCAATATGTCGACATTTGCAACAGATAAACAATAATCAACAAGTACAAGTAATCATATAGATCTACCAATCTAACAGTGAAACATCCTAAAAATACAGTCCACAATTTTCATTTTTAATTATTAAATAAACCATAGTTATCAAATCATGTCATCCAAAAACATAAGTCATCGTATCAAATTAGAGTATCATATCAAAACTCATGTCAACATATTAGAGTAAAACATCTCAGGCTAAACAAATGGTGTGTGTATTGTAGTCATCTCGAGCTCTTCCCCTTGCTACCGGAAGTACCTGAAACCAAAACTAAAAACTGTAAGCTCAAAGCTTAGTGAGTCTCCCCAAACTACCACATACCATACACATAATCACATAATCACATAATAACATACATTGGGCCTTGCCCGCTACATCGGGCCCCCGCGGCATCGGTCCGAAATCCGACATCGAGCAAAGCTCGGTATACATATAACATATCAACAAATACACATAAGTAAACACATAAAATAAACATATAAACATTCCTTGGGCCTCGTCCGACATCAGACCGAAATCTGGAAACAATTAGACATTCCTCGAGCTTCCCTCGGCATCGGACCGAAGTGCGGAAACACATAAAACAAGCACATGCAAGAATCACGAAGACATCAAGCATACAAACATTCCTTGGGCTTTCCCCGACATAAGACCGAAGTCCAAAAACATATACACAACTACATCGGGCATTGCTCGGAATCATAACTTAGTCCGAAATATGCTAACATACATAAACGGGTCGGCATTGGTGCCTTCGACCCATTCCTACTGGAGGAAAACTCACCTCAAATGTCGGGTGAAATAGTTGATACGTCTCTGCTCTTGTAACCGGCTCTGCTCACGCCCTATACAGAAACAACCCCTTAGATACCATTTTATACTCAAGACCCCTTCATGGGTCAAACTTGGTCAAAATCAAGGTCAAGGTCAAAGTCAACGACCAGTCAAAGTCAAATTCAACTCCCCGAGTTGACTCAACTCATCGAGTCATCCCTATGATTCGTCGAGTTTCCATGCTTAGCAGAATCATTATAAAACGAGTCAACTTGTCGAGTCCCTCCTTAGACTCGTCTAGTTCTGCCCTTTACAAAATCAGGACAAAGCATTCTAACTCGTCGAGTCCCTCTAAGGACTCGCCGAGTTCTTCAGTTTGTTGCTTCATCGTAATGGATTAAGCCCCTATTCTTCAGATTTGAGCTTCATACTTCACATATACACTGAAAATGTCCTTTTAAGGGTAAAGTTTCCAACTTTACCCGTTAATTGCCTTACATAATGGGTTTAGCTCAAATCCTAATTCTTTAAGACCTAGATCTTGATCCAAATGCCATTGATACTCTAAATCAAGGCATATAAACTGAGATCTGGACCCTAGACACTAAAAGAACACGTAAAGCTTCCATCTTTCCCTCCATGCATGGCTTTTTGGAGCTTAAAAGGCGAAAATGACATCCCAAAGCTTTCAAGGGGCTTCAATGGACATAAAGTTTTCACCTTTATGCCATGAGAGCCCTTCAATATTCTAGATCTGAAGGTATACCCACTTGGGACGTCCATTTCCCAAAGATCATGCTTCATGGACCAAAAACCCAATAAAATGATAATAATGAGATCTAAGAAGTTACTAAGCAAGTTTGAGACTTGCTTACCAGGAAATGATGAGAATGAGATGGAGTCTCTGGATCTACTAGCTTCTTCTTGAATCCCCAAGCTTCTCCTTCCTTCACAAGCTTCAACACACACAAAACTTTACTCAAAAATGGCTCACAAGCTCACAAATGCATTAGGGTTTCTGGATTTAGGGTTTGGGACTTAGAGGCTGGAAATGAGGCTAGCATGAGGGGATTAAGATGCTTAAATAGGGTGCAAACCCCGAAATTAAGGTTTCACCCCTGCCAGCCTACTCATCGAGTTGAGGCTCTAAACTCGTCGAGTAGACTTTACAACCCGCGTCCAATTTCCACTCCTACTCGACGAGTTTGGGGCCTCCAACTCGTCGAGTTTCTAATAAAAAATGCATAAATCTTTAATTAAATACATATCAGGAACTAGGCGTTACAATTTTCACCCACTTATCTTAGACTTCGTCCTCGAAGTCTGCTGCGTCGGGAAACAACTTTGGGTAATGCACCCTCATCTCCTCCTCGGGCTCCCAAGTCCACTATGTGCCCTTGCGGTGTTGCCATTGCACCTTCACTAGCTCCACCCTCTCGTTTTTTCAGCTCCTTCATCTTCTTGTCGAGAATAGCTACTAGTCTCTCGATGGAGTTCAGGTTATCATCAACCTGCGTATCCTCTAAAGGCACACGTGCGGAGTCATCCACTAAGCACTTCCGCAGCTGGGAGACATGAAAAGTGTTATGGATCTGGCTAAGATCTGCTGGAAGATCTAAACGGTAAGCAGCCCGACCCACCTGAGCCAAAACTGTCACACCCCCAAACCGGAATGGCAGAAACGTTCGGGGACAGAGGACGTCATGTACAGTATCATAACAATGCATAACTGTAAACAAGCAACAATATCATCCATTGCATTAATAATATAATTCAATACAAGTGTGTTTTGTGTATAGTTTGAAAGACACCATAATATGAATCAAAATAAAAGACGAGTCTTGAACACGCTCCGTCTTCTTAAAACCTGGTCCAGGGTACCTGTCTATTGGTGACCTGAGAATACAAGTTATTTTAAAAGAGTATATCAGCATTTAAGCTGGTGAGTTCATAAGTATTTTAGTGTCATTATTTGTATAAGTTTGATGAAAGTGTCTGTAAATGTTTGGTGTAAATGTTTGTAAGTGTTTGATGTAAATGTTTGTATCTCCTAGAAAAATCTATATTTTCTACTTATAATGAAATGTAGTCTTTTACCAAGACCCGACTGTTCTCTATGTTTGTTCTTTTGTAAAATTGAGTGTTTTCCCAAGTATGACTATCATTACCAAAATATAGTTTACATTATCGTTTATGTGAGAAGATCACAATATGAATGTAATGGGAAAATGGAGATGTGCTATAATATTGTATATAGTAACTACCATTGTACTAACTACCTTAAACCAATTGTTTAATTAAGGTAAAATTTAATGAGATTATAACCATACTTGATTGACTAGTAAAACACGACGATAAAAGACGTCGAAATGATATTACATTCGTCACTCATAGACCTGTAGGTCCCACTGTAGCTAGCAGCAAGGTGTAGGATGGTCAATCCCATATAGATCTATACACAGACTCACGTTCTCCCTCCAAGAGACTCTGGTTAAAAAATGTGACATAGTAGTATATTTCCATGCCATGAAGTAGTCGCTCACATTAATGTTATATTGTTCTTGTATTAGTGTAGTATGTTCCTTCTGTTCTAGTGTATAGTATGTTCCTTCTGTTCTAGTGTATAGTATGTTCCTTCTGTTCTAGTGTATAGTTTGTTCTTTATGTTCTTGTTATAGTATGTTTGCACTGACTCATGTATGAACTGACTCTTGTAAGTTTCATTGTTCTAGAAATAGTGAGTAGTAATCCTCTAAACTATACCTATTATAGTTTACTAGTACTGTTGTTTGAATGATTGATCATGTTTGTACACCTTTGCTACCCAAAGGTATTGAACTGATTAGAAGAACTTTTATATCTACATACATATACATAATATATATGTAAGATTCAAACGACACTCAGATAAATAACCGATACCCTAAGTCCACAACCAAACAAGGAACAGGAAATAAAGCGAGTTATCAGTCCTAAGCCCTTTCAACCTTATCTATATAACTATATCTATATAGACATGATTTTCAAAATATATAAGTTTAAAAGAGTTTTCTAAAACAATAAAGAGTTTTAACCATTGGAATGGTTATTGATGACTTGATGTCAGTTTATAAAATGATTTGAAACAGTTTGTTTGATAACACAGTTTTGAAGTATAAGAAATCCTTTTGTTTGATAGTTATAAATCATGTGTGATTGATACTATAACTATAATGTTTTCTACTTGTATTCCCCCCCCCCCATCAAATCATTTAAATTCATTTAAAAGATAAGTTTATGGGTATGAACTCACCTGTAGTGAGTGATTCGAATGAAAAATCGATATAGGATGCTAAGTATGCCAAGTGATATCCCGAGCACAAGTAGATCCTAATAAGCATATAATGACACATATATGTATATAATTAGTGTATATAACAACTAATCATGTTAGGGAACAACCTTAGGGATTAGGAAACACTTGGAACGAAGTGTTACAATCACATATGATTGTACTAAAGGTGTTCACAGCCACACAAGTGTGTGTTTACGGCCTAAATAGTGTTTCCGGCCATGACATGAAGGGTTTACGGCCATATGAAGAGTTTACGGCCGTAAACTCTTGATGATCATGCTTAAATGGTTGTTTCATGGATGCTAAACATGTGCTTCTAATGAATAACAAGTATATGGAAAGGATACTTACAATTTGGATGCTAGAAAGGGTGTTTACGGCCCAAAGAAACTAGTGTGTGTTCTTGGTGTTCTTGGTGTTCTTGGTGCTCTTGGTGTTCTTGGTGTTCTTGGTGTTCTTGATGATAGTTGAGAGAGAATTGAGTGTTCTTGACTTGGAAGTGTGAGAAGTGAAGAATAATGAAGGAATATCATACTTAAGGGACTAGTTCACGGCCAAACAAGAGCTTACGGCCGTAAGCTCTAGTTTATGGTCGTAAACTCCATATGATGGAGTTTTCTGGCTTAAATGCTACACAATGAACTCTAGTAGATACTTCTTAACACCCAATCCTTGAATGTACTAGGCTTTAAACACTCAAATAGACCCTTAACAACGCTAAAAGATAGCAGAAACAAGTCTGACTTTTGATTGAATTGATTGGCTTTACAAAATAGAAATTTCGGGTTCTCACATCATCCCTCCGTTAGAGAGAATTTCGTCCTGAAATTAGAGTTTAAGGAAGAACAAATAACTAATTAAAAATATGAGGATATTTCAGTTTCATTTGATCCTCATGCTCCCAAGTGAATTCAGGTCCTCGCTTGGCATTCCAGCAAACCTTCAGTATCGGGAAACGGCTTTGCTTCATTTGCTTGACCTCTCGATCCATTATCTCTACTGATTCTTACATGAAGTTGAGGTTCTCGTTGATCTCGATCTCGTCGAGTGTCTTACAAGAGTCTCATCGGACAGACACTTTTTCTGCCGACTTTGAGCAGTCTGGAACCTGTTCCAGACCTGCTGGATCCTCTCATTAGTCTTGAGTACTACCTTAGTACTCCCCATGACTCTCTGACCGACCTCGCCCCAACAGATTGGGGTCATACACTTCCTCCCTTAAAGCATCTCGAAGGGAAGTCGATCTATGCTAGCGTGGTAGCTGTTGTTATACGAAAATTCTGCTAATGGAAGATACGCACCCCAACTGCCTCCAAGATCCAATACACACGCACGCAGCATGTCCTCTAGAGTCTAAATCGTCCTCTCACTCTGCTCGTCAGTATGAGGGTGGAAAGCAGAACTGAAGTGTAGACGAGTACCCATCTCTTCGTGAAACCGCTTCCAAAATCTGGAAGTGAATCGAACATCTCGGTCTGACACAACCGAAACAGGCATCACGAGCGGATGAAATGAGCACTCCTGGTCAACCGATCCATGATGACCCATATCGAATCTACTCCATGAGCGGTCCTGGGAAGCTTCATCTCACCTCTATGCAGCCACCACAAAAACCCTAACCCGTATTTGTGTGTCCTTGTGATTTGGAAGCCATTTGAGAGTATCTTGGTGCAGTTTTGGTGATTTGGAAGAGAAAGGAGCTTGAAGAAGGAGCAACGATTCACCAAGAGCTTGTAGATCCAGAAGATTGGCATCATTTATGACTCTTTTGAGGTATCAAGTTCCAAACTTGACCATTGCATGCTTAGATTTGTTTATAGGATTGTTTAAGGTCACTTTTGGACTCCATTGTTGGGGCTTCTTGCATCTTAATGATTTCAGACCATAAGAGTTGTCCTTTTAGGCTCTTAGAGGTACTAAGAGTCATAAAAATCGGACCTTGATGGTTAATCCACAACCATGCAAGTGTTTGATGGTCATAAAGCTTGTTAAAAGGACCAAAATCATGTTTTGATCCTAACCTTACATACAAGCACATAAAGTTTGTGACTTTATGGATTAGGAGGTCTTAAAGGACCTGTATCTAGATTTTGGATGTGAAGACTTAATGGATTAAGTCACAAATGATGTCCCAAGAAAGCTGGCCAGTACGCTAAGTGTACACCTTGGTACGCTGCGCGTACGCATGCAGAGTGGTTACTGTAAAATCCGGAGTCCCAGGTATCTTATTTATGCTTTAATATTGAGTTTTTGGAGAGCGACTCGGCGAGTAGGCGCTCAGACTCGCCGAGTAGGAGCGCAGATGGTCAGACTGATTTAATGGCGGACTCTGCGAGTCCATTCGTGGACTCGGCGAGTCCACGCTGTTTAATGAAACCCTAATCCCCGGGGTTTGAGACCTATTTAAAGGGGCTTATATCCACCATTTGCGCCTACCAGACCCTTGAGAGAAAACCATATTGTGCTTGAGCGTTTGTGAGAGAGAAGAAGCCATTATTGGACCTTTGTGGGTTTGTTTTGCAAGAAGAAGTTGATTCCAGCTTGGAGGAGGCCAAGGAAGTTGCATATTTGTGGATTTCAAGCAGAGGGCATCATCTTTGAGGTAGCATATCGACCCTCTTTCTGTTTTGTTAAGGCATCCATGGATCTAGGGTTTCCTATGCCCTTTATTGGGTTGATTTGATGAGAATAAGGTCCCTTATCATGTTTAGACTTCAGATCTGGACCCATAGTGGTCCAGAGAAGGTTATCCATCTTGCTTTATGTTGGGTTATGGTAGAGATGAACTTAGAGTGTTGTATTTGGGACCAAATCATCAAGTAGTGTCATTTGGACGTTGCATGTGTATCAAGTTTGAACCTTTACGTGTTTATTGAGCTTGGGGAGGTTAGATCTATGGATTAGAGGATCAGATCTGACCTCAGGTGGTCATTTGAGTTTGAGCATGGCTTGAACTCGCCGAGTCCAAGAATAGACTCGGCGAGTAGGATAAGTTTCCCCCATAAATCACGCAAATGGTAACTCGCTGAGTTGGGGAAGTGACTTAGTGAGTCATTTGGGGTTTTAAGGATGTGAGTTCATGACTGAACTCGCCGAGTGACAATTGTGCACTCGGCGAGTTTGGTCAAAGGTTTGATCGTTGACTTTTTTTTACTGTTAGGGTTGGTCAACTTTAGAGTATTTGAGCCTTGAAAGGGGTAAAATGGTCTTTTACCCTCCTAAGAGTGCTAAGAGAGAGAATGGTCTAGCCTTGGGAATTGTGTTTATATCGAGTGCTTATTTTCGTATGATTAGGCGGAGGCTAGATCCTATTTCACGGAGACCGAGATTTCCGAGTTACCGAGTTACACGAGGTGAGTCTTCTCACTATACATTACCTAGAGTGGTATTATGAGTTGACCGAAAGGTCTTATGTGCTATGTATGAAATTGTGTGCCATGTATGAGATTATGTGCTATGTGATGTATGTATGATATGTAATTGTATAAACCGGACCGGAGGGTCTAACGATTCAGACCGGGTCGTAGGGCCCAACGAGCTATGATCGGACCAGAGGGTCCAATGAGCTACGGGGCTGGAGGGTCCCGCTGAGACACATCGGCCGGAGGGTCGTACAGTAGCCTAGTGTGGCGTATGTGTTGTATGTGGTACTTTGGGGAACTCACTAAGCATTTATGCTTACAGTTGTTGTGTTATGTGTTTCAGGTACTAGCGAGGACCGTGGGAAGGCGCCGACATGAACCGTACACACCGAGAGGAGATTTGATTTATGATCTTGGGGACATGTTTGATTAATAACTATTGTGAAACACTTTTTGAGAATGTTTTATATTTAAAATATGGTTGTTGAAAAATGAAAAAATTGTTTTGAAAATCTCGTCGTTACAAGTTGGTATCAGAGCCTTGGTTTGAGGGATTCCGATGCACCTTCGGGCGTATTTGAACTCAAACTGAGGATTTGAGAGATTTTTTTTATTAAACAGGTTTTTAAAAGAGTAAGAGGTTTAAAAAAAGAGAAGAGCAAAGTAGTGTGTACAGCCAGCCAGCGCCCGAACGGTGAATCCCCAAAATACCCTTACATTCTATGTTATGAGAATATGATATGTTATGTTATGCATGCTAGAGTAGGCTAGGTACTCATATTAGGGCTAGAGTGGCCTGATTTGTGATGCCTTAGCCTAGGAGATTACTGCTGCTATGAGATGCCTTGAGAGTGAATAGGTAGCAGATGAAAGATCTATCGGAGGGTAGCCAATGCATAGCGAGAGTAGAGTACTTGCGATCCGGAATCCAAGGAGGAGGACTTGGGGTGAATGTTGATGCGGTGTGGTCAGTAGTATAGGGCCCATTCTACTGAAGACACCGGATCAGCGAGCAGTCCAAGTAAGAATCCTTTGGATATTGGAGGACGAGTAGGGTTGTGTTATCGAGTGCGAGTATGCTCGATCTAGTCTCTAATATTTTTATGTTGTATTTCAGAGACATCATGGTTAGGACACGACACACACCAGGGAGCAGTGGTGTCAGCGACGAGGAGATCCGTCGATTGATTCATGAAGAGGTGGTTGCTGCCATCCGGGCTGAGATTCCAGAGATGTTCGGGGACATTAAGACCACATTGATTGAGACCTTTGAAGAGCGGTATGCAGCAGTGACTGAGGTTGCGGCAACTATAGCTACTACTAATGTTGCTGCTGCTAGACCTCAGGGAGGTGACTCGTTGTTGTTTCAGGAATTCAGCAACACGAAGCCACCAGAGTTTGATGGGACGCAGGACCCACTTGTTGCGATGAGATGGATTTCTAACATCGAGGGGTGTTTATATACGTGTTCTTGTCCAGAGCACTTGAGGGTACGATTCGCTCTGAACCAGATCCGCTTGGGAGCGAAGGATTGGTGGAGGTTCGTGACGGCGAGACACACTCTGGCAGAGATTTCTGAGGTGACCTGGGAGAGGTTCACCGCCATGTTCAGAGATGAGTATGTTCCCCCGGTGGAGAGGGAACGGTTGGTTCTGGATTTCTTGACCCTCAAGCAGGGTACTGATTCTGTCACAGTTGTTACTAGGAAGTTTCATGAGAGGGCGATGTTTTGCCCTGAGCAGGTGTCTACCGAGTAGGCTCGCATGAGCCGGTATCTGAGTGTTCTGAGGAGAGATATTTGGGAGTTCGTGGCGAACTCGACTTACCGGATATTTTCTGAGCTCCAGGAAAATGCCCGGAAGAGGGAGATTGAGTTGGAGACTCAGGCCAGGGAGGAGGCCGAGTCACAGAGGATGGATTGGCAGTCGGCTCAGTCTCAGCCGGCAGCCAAGCAGGCTAAGCCCGCTGATTCAAGATCTAGGAGCGCGAAGGGCCGCACTTGTGGGAAGTGCGGTAAGAGTCACGAGGGGTCGTGCAGGGCAGGGGTATGCTACAAGTGCGGAAAGGAGGGGCATATCGCAAGGGATTTCCCCAAGGGATTCTCTGTTATCTTCCATTGCAACCAGACCAGCTATCGGAAGGCCGAGTGACCTCAGCTACAGCAGGGATCTGCGCCTGTGGCTAGGGCTATCGAGGTTCGGCCAGTGAAGGCCGAGGCACCAAAGGCCCGTGGGAGAGCCTTCCAGTTGACAGCGGAGGAGGTCCGCGCAGCACCCGACGTTGTGGCCGGTATGTATTCTTCTCTCTATTTATTTGAGTCTGAGATATTATGCTTATATCATGTTATGCGTAGGTACTTTTCTTGTGAATTTTGTACATGCCTTAGTGCTATTTGACTCAGGAGCGAATAGATCTTTTGTGCCGTTAGCTTTTAGTCGTCATATCAGTATTTGTCGAGAGGCCTTGAGTCGACCTCTGAAAGTTTCAATAGCTAACGAGCGAGCAGTGTATGCCACGAAGGTGATACGAGGATGTAGACTTGAGATCTTCGGTGTGGGGTTCCCGATCGATCTAGTCCCGATTACGATGAGGGACGTATGTGTCATAGTGGGTATGGATTGGTTGAGCCAATTTGGAGCTATTATAGACTGCGAGCGTCAGCTGGTGACGATTCGAGACCCTAGTGGGGGAGTACTTACGGTGTACGGTGAGGGTACCCGTCCTGAGTCAGCATTTTGTTCGGCTGCTAGGGCGAGGCAGAGTTTGCAGCTGGGCTGTAGGGGATTTGTGGCTTATGTGATCGACACGCGAGTGGCCGCTGGGAAGCCAAGTTCGATTGATGAGGTCCCGATTGTGCGGGAGTTCCATGATGTTTTCCCCGAGGAGTTTCCGGGTGTGCCTCCCAAGAGGCAGGTGGAGTTTTGTATCGACTTGGTACTGGGGGCGGCACATTTTGCCAAGGCACCCTATCGCCTTGCGCCGCCCGAGATGCCGGAATTATCCTCGCAGCTTCAGGAGCTGCTGGGAAAGGGGTTTATTAGACCGAGTAGCTCACCTTGGGGAACGCCGATCCTTTTTATCAAGAAGAAGGATGGTTCACACCGGATGTGTATTGATTACCGGGAGTTGAACAAGCTGACGCTCAAGAACCGTTATCCGTTACCGAGGATCGACGATCTGTTCGATCAGTTGCAGGGAGCGTCTTGGTTCTCCAAGATAGACTTGAGGTCGGAATATCATCAGATGAGGGTTCGGGATGAAGATATCCAGAAGACAGCGTTCAGGACTCGTTATGGTCATTACGAGTTCGTGGTGATGCCTTTCGAATTTATAAGAACTACTGTTGTACTAATTACCTTAAACCGGATTTATATTAAGGCATCATGTGATTAATTGTACCATACTATTGACTGGTAACAACGACATAAGAATGGTCGTAATAAGGAATGACGTTTGGCACCCGCAGACCTGCAGGTCCCGCTGTAGCTAGCAGCAAGGTGTTGGATAGTCAATCCAGTATAGATCTATACGCAAACTCATGCTCTCCCTTCAAGAGACTCTGGCTACAACTCGGGCCATGACATTTAAGGCATGCTCCGATACACATCACAATAATTAACGTATTCATATATATGTAATGTAATGAACTATTCTAGCTGTAATGTACGTGCTCTCTACCTAGCAAGTATAGTAATGTAATCGTTCTAGTATCGTTGTATATGTTCTCTTTCAAGTATAGTTGTATATGTTCTCCTCTAGTATAGTTGTATATGTTCTTCTCTAGTATAGTTGTATATGTACTCGTAGTAATGAAATGTTCTAACTGTAATGTATGTGCTCTCTATCTAGCAAGTATAGACTCATGAATGAACTGACTCATTGTATGATATCGCGTTCTAGTAATAGTTCTAGTATCTTCCTAAACTACCCAAATGGTAGTTTACTAGTAATCTAACTAGTACGTATGGACATGGATGTATACCCTTGCTACCCAAGGGCATGGGATGAACTGGAAGGACCTTTTATGACTATATATGTCACATGATATATAACTAATATTTAAACGACTTTCGGACGAATACCCGATATCCCACCAGACCACATCTCAAGCGCGAAAAGGAAATAGGGTGGATAGCCTTCCTAAGTCTTTTAAACATTTCTTATATAATTATACATATAGAGGCATGCAATTTATAATATAAAAGCATAAATAAGTTTTGTAAAACATTTGATCATAATTATTATCTTCAGAAAAAATCGACTTGATGTCAATCTATAAAACAGTTTGAAGGCATAGGTTTGATAAAACAGTTTAGGTATAAGGAAACATTTGTTTGAAACACAGTTGTAAATAAGTTTGAAATGTGATATACAGAGTAAAATGTACAGTGTAATAAAGAGTTTAAAACATATAAAATGTTTATAAAAATCATTTGAAGGAAAGTGTTTGGTAAAACGGCTAATGTGTAGTAAATCATTTGAATGCTGCATATTAATCACATGTGATTGATATAATAACTAGCATAATTCTACTTATTAATCACATGTGATTGATATAATAACTAGCATAATTCTACTTGTATCCCCCCCCCCATAAAACATTTAAAAATAGTTTAAAACATTATTTAAGGGGTATGAACTCACCTGCAGTATGTGACTGGAATTGAACGGACTGTTATCGTAAGGAAGGATCGAACAAGTGCTTGGTGTCAAGTGAAGACTTTAGACACACACAATGATCCTAATTACATATGAAGACCTATGTATATAAATAATTAGTGATTAAAACACTAATTATACAAGTATAAACATTTTAACGCGAGGAAAACACTTTTGGTCAAGTGCTAGGAGGCTAATGGGTTGCAACAAAGGAGTGTAAGGCCTCTAATGGGAGTTTAAGGTCTAATGACCATATGTTTTGGAGTTTACGGCCCAGGGGAGTAAACTCCTGGCCGTAAACTCTCCTTAGGGTCACTAAATGAAGCTTAGAATTACTACAACTCTAGTGGTGAATTGTTTCAAGGCTAAATCAAGTGTTTGGGCTTCCTATTAACTCCTTTAAAGAGTTTACGGCCCTGGGACCATATTCCCTTGGATTTTACGGTCGTAAACTCCCTTGGGAGGGTGTTTATGGTGTTTTCAAGTCTCTAACATTTCAAGGTTATGATCTATGTTGGGTTCTAGGCATAAGGAAGGAGCTAGGGTGTCATTTGACCCCTTTATAGGGGTTTACGGCCCAAGAACTTGTATTGGCCGTAAACTCCTTAATACTTGTGATTCCTTATGTTTTCTAGGCTTTAAACACTTTAGGGTACATGTCTAAAATCAAGTCTAAGCCTTAGGTGCCTTAAAAGCACCATTTTGAGCATGCTTTTTGGAGTTTACGGCCTAAGATACTCTTGGGCTGTGAACTCCCAAACTTGGGTGATTCTTGCTTGATTTCATGTCCCTAATACACTCCTATACAAGTCCAAGGCAGTAGTATATCACGGGGGACAATCTAGGCTTGGTTTCGGGAGTTTACCGCCCAAGAACACCTTGGCGAGTAAACTCCTAAATCGAATGATTTAGCTATGTAATCTATGTTATAAACACATTTAAAGCTTTTTAACACTACTAGAAAGAGTTACCCACAATTTGGGATAAAAACCCGAAGATCTGTGAGAGAGAATTTTGGCTTTTCTCTAATTGGAAATGTAACTAATGAACTATTTGGTTCAGTTTTCTATATATAGTCCTGGGATTTTTGGCAGAAAATATTTTTATTCCCGAAATGAACTCTAATATCCTAGAGTATTGGAATAACAATGTTGCACAAAACCCTAGTGCATCCACTCTCCTAATATCTCCTTAAGTGTAAATCCTGAAAACTGCCAAACTTATATTCGAAGTCTGAATTCTCACTGTAACTGTTCTACTTCTATTGCCTTGATACGGTTTGTTCAGAATGGAAATTTCGGGCTGTCACATCATCCCCCTGTTGAAGGGAATTTCGTCCCGAAATTAGAATTTAGGCAAGGAAGTATGTACGAATGATCGAGTCGTGAGAAGGAAACTTCCTAATCGATTGGTTCTAGCACACTTAAGTGAAATCGGGTTCTCGGTTGGAATCCCAACGAACCTTCACTATTGGGCGATGGCGCTGCTTCGTCCGCTTGACCTCTCGGTCGAGGGTCACTACGGTTCTAATACGAAGGCGAGGATCTCGACGAGTGGACTTACAAGAGTCCTAACGGAAAGGTATGGTTTCACAATCGAGACACGAAGAGTAGGATGTACGTTACTGAGTTCGCGGAGTAGGTCTAGTTTGTGCGAGGCACATGACCGATTCTAATAAGAATCTCGGGGGTCCTAACTATATTGGATTTAGCTTTCCACGCGATACGAAGCGTATTAAGCCATTCCTAGAGTGAGTTCTCCTAAAGAACTTGGTCACTCACTTGGAATTCCAAAGGTTCATTTTCTTGTTTAACTTCCCAGTCAAAGGCCACCCCTTGTTGGGTCAAAGTCGTATGGGTTTCTGTAATTTGCGAGGAGTTCTGAATGAACTAAGACGATAGGTCGGTAAGACCTAGAATTTGGCGAATGACTGTCGGCATCTCTGGTGTCGACTAATTCTCAACAGTTTTGACAAACTAAAAGAGTACTCAAAATTTCTCACATTACCAACAGTGTGTCATAGAAATTTGACTCTTCAATTTCAAAACTCGTGCCTAGAGAACTTCGCGAGAAGTTTCTCTGAAGGTAATGTTTCCATTGGTTCCTTCTTACTACAAGGGTAGATAAGTAAGTAATTACATGGAGAAATGACGAACTGGTCCAAGTAAGAAAGACGTACCCTATTCATTTAGCTCATGAAAACTATGGGCATATTGGTCCTATCCGAAGGGTATCACTACGGACTCGAAGTGTCCGCATCGAGTTCAGGAGATAGTCTTCCGGACATCTTTCCCTAACACTCGAACCGGTGATATTCGGATCTCAGATCCATTCCTGGAAGTAGTTTCTTTCCTTGTGGTTGCCCAACCATTTCATCTACGCGAGGCAGAGATAACGATTTCAAATGAAAATCTTGACGGAGTCCTCGATATCCGAGACACATACGATGCAATCCGTCGATCTCTGGGAGTATAAGACTGGGGTTCTCCAGGGTGAGAAGCCTACTCTTCTAATTCTCTTTCTGTGTAGTTCATTAAGTTGTTCGGGCTGTTCTTGTGTCTCCGTAGATGTTTAAGGTATAGGGCGATCCGTTTACGGGAGTCGTACTGGGTTCTAAGTTTGTTCACATGATGATGTGATTACTCGTATTCTTAAGCAGTTCTCCGTCCTGAAGTTCATATTAGAATTCATACATGGTTTCACAATCACAACTTCGGGTATACGAGTCGTATATAAATAAGATTGAAAAGGTAGTCGAATAACTGATTCTTCTTTAAGCTCACATCCCATCGGGGAAAAAGAAGTTAAAGTGGAATCATCAATTCTAAGCCTGTAGAAGCTTGATTATATATCACTCTTATGTATACCTTCCTCAGTGATAGATCAATCGCATGAATCCTTGGATTAAACTTGACGTACTGCACGAGTGGTACTTTGGGGATTTCTTCAGAAAGAAAATAACTAAGAGGTACTCCATGCATGAGTACTTCGGTGTTCTGATATAACGGCTTCGTTGGAAAAGCGATCTAGAAGAAAGAGATGTACGTATGAAGCTGTTTTTGTGAGGATCAAATTGAATCGAGTCTCATGATAATGTCGGAATCATACTGAAACTTAAAGACATTAGATTTGAACATAAGACGTTTACAGACAAAACACAACCGTGCAACCATGAAAAGAGTTACAGTACTTTAGATTTACCACAAGACTATTGCTACGAATAAGATATACTACAAAAGACAAGTATACACAGCATGAGAATCCCTATACCGATAGGATCTCGCAAAAGGTAAGACTCTAGTTGCACTAATTCTGGATAGTTTATAATTCTGTTACAACAACACGCCTAAGTTACATTAACGAGGGTTCCGGCATAGGCTCTCCTACAGCTGTGATCCTGAGAATCTTCCCATCAGCACCCGAGTTCTTTGTTATCAGGCAATCTTTCTTGAAGTGTCCAATTTCACCGCATTGGTGACATATCTGGACAGCACCTACATTGGTGGTAGAAGTGAAGTGTCGAGTGGGATTTATGGGGATGCGGGTTCTTTCCTTGATTTCCTTCTTCGGGCAATCTCTTTTATAGTCCCCAAAATCACCACAATTATAGCAAACTAGGCTTGCTCCAGTGGTGGAGGTAGTTCTACAGAAACGAGCAATGTGCCCCATCTTGTTGCAATTATCGCATTGAAAGGCTCGGCAAATTCCCTCATGGTGGTAGTTGCACCGGTCGCACTTCGGGAGTGTTCCTTTGTATGGTCTGCTCGGTATGGGGATGGCAGAGGTTTCCACTTGCTGTTGTTGCATGGAAAGTTTTCAGGTTTCTTGCGTTCTTTCTGGGCTTGACACTTTCGTTTCTTGTTCTTTGATTTTCGGCTTTACGGGCCTGAGGCCGTTACCGTTTGATGACTTCCTGGATGGATACCGCGATTGGAAACTTCATTCCCATCAACAGCATTGACTGTGCTGATAGCACTACGGTGCGCAAGGACCGCGGTTACGGCAGCCACCACGGCAGCTGTAACTACTGTTTGAAAGGTAGCGGCGTCCATAGGAAAAGCGGAGGTTTCGCTGTTCGATTGATTGCTTCTGGATGACGACATGATCCTGTAACACGAAAGATAAGGGTTTTGTGAGCGATTCTGTTGACCCTTGATGTACTTAGATTGTTCAAGTAAAGAGTACGACTATGTTTTCGAAAGTTTGACCTACATCCTTATGATGCAGTCCTAGTACGGAATGGAAGTATGTTCGCGAAGGTTTGACCTACATCCCTATGATGCAGTCCTAGTAATGTGTAGAAGTAAGTTCGTAGAATGGTCTCAAAACGTTTGTCGTTCAAGCCGAGGTATCGTGGGTTGGAGAATAACAAGATCCAACCACTGAAAGAGGCTTGGAAATGTCTCCGGATCTAACTTGCTATAGTCCAATGACTTGACTAAAGCAGGTTTCAGATAGACTCCAATGAGAGTATGATAAGAGTACTTGAATGAAGAATGACACAGAAGTTAGCCGGCTGTCAATATCTTTGATATTCACGACGTAAAGATTCAGGAAAATGACCTTGTAAAGGTCTTACATCATATCCACAGAAGATAGTTCCTGACAGCATAAGGACCTAACCATAGTACCTACGGTACAGGAATATTTCATAGCAAATGCCACATCGGGCAAAGACAGAAAACGATTACTTTCTAACAAGGAAGGTAAGGTAAGGAATCTACTACTGACGACGGTCATCCCTCAGGTGAACTCTCGGTTCAGCCAGTTGACGTTCTACATCAAGTAGGTGTCTTTCGTACACCCTCTGGCGTACTCGGCGCTCTATGAATTCGGCTCGTGATTCAGCCAGTGCGTGAAGTAGGATTTCATGGTTTCTCTCTGATCTCTCACGAGCATCTTCTAGACGTATGGTGCGGAGGGTATGTATTCTCGTATCGGTGACATCTTCGGAATTCTGATGTAGGGCTGTCCTGCCTTGAATCTCATTTCGGCCACTCTGCGGACCAAGATTGGCAAGACTCTATCTGCTGAGCCCCCATTGCTCAAGTCGTAAAAGCTTCGGTCGCCATTAAATGGCATGGGCTGATCTTGTCCTTGGCTCCATGTTTCCAAGCATTCCACTCACTCAGGGGTCGGGCCATGAAAAGTCGGACGAGGGTTAGGAATTGGAACGAGAGCTGCCTGGGGTAGGTTCTCAACCTCTTGTTCAGAATTAGCATCGTCCGAAAGGTTTTCATCATGGTGATCATTCAAGGGGATAGGATGATCATTCTTTGGTTCTTCTCCAAACCAACCAGCTATGACTTCGTTCGGAAGATACTGGTTGTCGTGGGGATGGAGTCCAGCCATGTTATCTATGCGAGAATTTGGGGGTAAGAAAATAATTATTAGACGAACTATCTAGATAATTATTTAGAAAATCTTCATCAGTTACATTGCTATTTGTGAAGTGCATAACAGTTATATGTAATCTAAACAGGATAGACCTTCGAATAAGTGACTTTAACTTCGTATTCACACAGAATAGGGGTGAAGTAAAATTTCCACAGATTCTAAGTCTATAACATCCTAATTACATATAGCCTTAGTGTATCCACTTAGCAACTATCAACTTAGTAATGAAGATCCCGTTTTAGTTCTCAAGTATAAAGTACTTATAGTAACACCAAATACTCCTATAGTATTTTAATTTTAATGTTATGTTCTATTGTTCTCATTGTGGTAGGGTTGGTAAGATTTTAGCATTGTTGCAACCATACAATTAAACTTAGGCACATGCTAGTCAACCCTCGGATAATATAGGTGATCAGGCTATATCTTCCCAGTTTTGACCATATGTCTCTAAGCCCACCTGTGTTGCCCAACAATCGTAATTCTTTTGTACTGTCCTAGTGACACTGATTTTAGTATGAATGCAGGCACGTATACTTTATTAAATATTTTATTATTTAAAGTATAAACTCTTGGTCAGAGTATTTTTAATCCCTTATGTATTTATAGTTAGTATATCTTTTATGGGTTGATATACTTAATTCACTATAAACAATGCTCTGATACCAATCTGTCACACCCCAAAACCAAGAACGGCGGAAACGTTCTGGGGCGGAGGACATCATGTACAGTATCACAACAATGAAAAGTAGTAAACAAGCAACAACATCATCCATTGCATTAATAATATAATTATTATACAAGTGTGTTCTGTCAAATTTTGATAAACACTAAAGCATAAATCAAAAGGAAAGATGAGTCTTCAACGAACTCCATCTTCCCTAATCCTTGCATCGGTACCTGTCTATGATGACCTGAGGATACAAGTAATTTTGAAAGCGAGTATCAGCTTTAAAGCTGGTGAGATCATAAGTATTTTAGTGTCTTAATTTGTATGTCAGAATTTGTAAGTAAATGAATTGTAAGTATTGTAAATGTATATGAACTGTAAGTATGAAAATGTTTGTAAAACAACTGTAAATGTTTGAAAAACTCAAGAAATCCCTATGATTCCTACTATTATATAAGGGTGTCTTCTACCAAGACCTAACAGTTCTCAATGTAGTCTTCTACCAAGACTTAACTGTTCTAAATGTTCGTGTCATGTAAAAGTGTGTAATTTTCCCAAGTGTAAGTATTATTAACAAAAATATAGTTTTCACATTTATAGTTTAAGTGAAAAGATCACTAAATATGTGTACAGGGAAAATTAATGTAGTACTAAAACGTAGCGCAATAAGAACTACTGTTGTACTAATTACCTTAAACCGGATTTATATTAAGGCATCATGTGATTAATTGTACCATACTATTGACTGGTAACAACGATATAAGAATGGTCGTAATAAGGAATGACGTTTGGCACCCGCAGACCTGCAGGTCCCGCTGTAGCTAGCAGCAAGGTGTAGGATAGTCAATCCAGTATAGATCTATCTGCAAACTCACGCTCTCCCTTCAAGAGACTCTGGCTACAACTCGGGCCATGACATTTAAGGCATGATCCGATACACATCACAATAATTAACGTATTCATATATATGTAATGTAATGAACTGTTCTAGCTGTAATGTACGTGCTCTCTACCTAGCAAGTATAGTAATGTAATCGTTCTAGTATCGTTGTATATGTTCTCTTTCTAGTATAGTTGTATATGTTCTCCTCTAGTATAGTTGTATATGTTCTTCTCTAGTATAGTTGTATATGTACTCATAGTAATGAAATGTTCTAACTGTAATGTATGTGCTCTCTATCTAGCAAGTATAGACTCATGAATGAACTGACTCATTGTATGATATCGCGTTCTAGTAATAGTTCTAGTATCTTCCTAAACTACCCAAATGGTAGTTTACTAGTAATCTAACTAGTACGTATGGACATGGATGTATACCCTTGCTACCCAAGGGCATGGGATGAACTGGAAGGACCTTTTATGACTATATATGTCACATAATATATAACTAATATTTAAACGACTTTCGGACGAATACCCGATATCCCACCAGACCACATCTCAAGCGCGAAAAGGAAATAGGGTGGATATCCTTCCTAAGTCTTTTAAACATTTCTTATATAATTATACATATAGAGGCATGCAATTTATAATATAAAAGCATAAATAAGTTTTGTAAAACATTTGATCATAATTATTATCTTCAGAAAAAATCGACTTGATGTCAATCTATAAAACAGTTTGAAGGCATAGGTTTGATAAAACAGTTTAGGTATAAGGAAACATTTGTTTGAAACACAGTTGTAAATAAGTTTGAAATGTGATATACAGAGTAAAATGTACAGTGTAATAAAGAGTTTAAAACACATAAAATGTTTATAAAAATCATTTGAAGGAAACTGTTTGGTAAAACGGCTAATGTGTAGTAAATCATTTGAATGCTGCATATTAATCACATGTGATTGATATAATAACTAGCATAATTCTACTTATTAATCACATGTGATTGATATAATAACTAGCATAATTCTACTTGTATCCCCCCCCCCCCCCATAAAACATTTAAAAATAGTTTAAAACATTATTTAAGGGGTATGAACTCACCTGCAGTAAGCGACTGGAATTGAACGGACTGTTATCGTAAGGAAGGATCGGACAAGTGCTTGGTGTCAAGTGAAGACTTTAGACACACACAATGATCCTAATTACATATGAAGACATATGTATATAAATAATTAGTGATTAAAACACTAATTATACAAGTATAAACATTTTAATGCGAGGAAAACACTTTTGGTCAAGTGCTAGGAGGCTAATGGGTTGCAACAAAGGAGTGCAAGGCCTCTAATGGGAGTTTAAGGTCTAATGACCATATTTTTTGGAGTTTACGGCCCAGGGGAGTAAACTCCTGGCCGTAAACTCACCTTAGGGTCACTAAATGAAGCTTAGAATTACTACAACTCTAGTGGTGAATTGTTTCAAGGCTAAATCAAGTGTTTGGGCTTCCTATTAACTCCTTTAAAGAGTTTACGGCCCTGGGACCATATTCCCTTGGATTTTACGGCCGTAAACTCCCTTGGGAGGGTGTTTATGGTGTTTTCAAGTCTCTAACATTTCAAGGTTATGATCTATGTTGGGTTCTAGGCATAAGGAAGGAGTTAGGGTGTCATTTGACCCCTTTATAGGGGTTTACGGCCCAAGAACTTGTCTTGGCTGTAAACTCCTTAATACTTGTGATTCCTTATGTTTTCTAGGCTTTAAACACTTTAGGGTACATGTCTAAAATCAAGTCTAAGCCTTAGGTGCCTTAAAAGCACCATTTTGAGCATGCTTTTTGGAGTTTACGACCTAAGATACTCTTGGGCCGTGAACTCCCAAACTTGGGTGATTCTTGCTTGATTTCATGTCCCTAATACACTCCTATACAAGTCCAAGGCAGTAGTATATCACGGGGGGACAATCTAGGCTTGGTTTCGGGAGTTTACCGCCCAAGAACACCTTGGGGAGTAAACTCCTAAATCGAATGATTTAGCTATGTAATCTATGTTATAAACACATTTAAAGATTTCTAACACTACTAGAAAGAGTTACCCACAATTTGGGATAAAAACACGAAGATCTGTGAGAGAGAATTTTGGCTTTTCTCTAATTGGAAATGTAACTAATGAACTATTTGGTTCAGTTTTCTATATATAGTCCTGGGATTTTTGGCAGAAAATATTTTTATTCCCGGAATGAACTCTAATATCCTAGAGTATTGGAATAACAGTGTTGCACAAAACCCTAGTGCATCCACTCTCCTAATATCTCCTTAAGTGTAAATCCTGAAAACTGCCAAACTTATATTCGAAGTCTGAATTCTCACTGTAACTGTTCTACTTCTATTGGCTTGATATGGTTTGTTCAGATTGGAAATTTCGGGCTGTCACATTAAATGTTTGGGCCTAGCCTTTTGGGCCTCGTGGGCCACTGTGGGGTATAATTATGGGCCTGGGAATTCGGAATTAGAAGTATTGGTCCTTTGGGCCATATTGGGCCACTCGAGATTATTTCATTTTGGGCTAAGGACTTATTAGAATTATGAAATGGCCCATTTGAAAGGTTGGGCCTAATTTTGAAAATTGGGCCATTAGTGGGCCCTTAGGGGGGCTTTGATGGGCCATGGGTGCATTGGATTTAATAAGTTAGAATTGGTTCTTAGGAATGGTTTAAGTTATGCCAAGGGGGTAAAATGGTCATTTTACCCTAAGTAGTGTTATAGATTCTGATTGAGTGTTATTATGATTATGGTGGACGGGAGTCATCGGAGCACCTGTTAGAGATTACTTTTCGTGAGATTCGACACTCAGCTTTACGAGGTGAGTTACCTTCCAGTAGAAGTGGGTCTAAGGCTACAATGCCGACCCACTAGTAGAAGCTTGTAGTTAGATGATTGTATGTGTGATAATTGTCTGGTATGCCATTATCTGTTATTTCAATGTGTCAGTATTTTATAATTCTATATGGTAGTGGTAGGGTGAAATAGTCCCCGATATCCGGTTGAAATATACTAAAGGGGAGGCTAGCACCCAGATATGCTAAGCATATATCCGGTTGAAATAGACCGAAGGGGAGGCCGACACCCATATATGTCTGGCTATATATGTTATTGTATGGTATGTGGTATGATGGGGGAGCTCACTAAGTTGCGTGCTTATAGTTTTTAGTTTTGTTTTCAGGTACCTCTACATCGAAGGGGAAAGAGCTAGCATGGTAGCAGCACATCACACACACATATGGTTTCCACATTTTGAGATCCATGGGATTGTACTCTGACATTATTAGTATTTCACGACATGTTTTATGATATTTGACTTATGAGATTACGGGTTGATATGATATTAATGATGTTTTCAGTAAACAATTTTAAAGCTACTTAATTAAAAATGAAATTTTTGGTCATGATTTTTGGGGAGTTACAAATGCATCCTTTGGAGTGGGAATAAGTCTCCAGACCTTGTTTCGTTTGAATTCATTGAGCTCCTCCTACATTGCTTGTACCCAGTCAGAGTGATCAAGAGCAATTTGAACATTTTTAGGTTCAATTTTGGAGATAAACAAATTGAACATGCAAAATTCCACCTTAGAGAATAGTGCAGTTCACTTCGCCTTTTGTTGAGCTCTCGTAAGAACAATTGAAGACGAATCTCCTATGACTTGAGTTTTCGGATGACCTTTGGTTCATTTAGTCAATGGAGGGTAATTCGGATCATATGTTGGATCCAATTCTGCATTCACTTCTTCAAACTCTGATTGTACATCTGAATCATCATTCATATTTCCATTCTCCCCCTCGAATGATGTATGAATATCATCTTATGAATTCGGATTCTCCCCCTGGAAAGGTGGATCTAAGCTAACTTCATGAGTTTCGTTCTCCCCTGAACAGATATATCAGATAAGGAGGTTGAAGTAGAACCCTCACCCTGTAATGTAACATTCGCATTTGTAGGTTGAACTGGAACTTCAGGATCTTTCGTAGTGGAGTGTTCTTGTTCCATTTCTTTCGTAGCATCATCAATGATTTTCGTCAATTTGTCTTCCTTGTTGTCTACTTCTTTTGGACTCTGAGAAGATAGCCTTTTCTGGCTCATCGAATAAGTTCAGGAACTCCTCGTAAAGATTGGAGAGTGGGATGGTTGCGGGATTCAGTTTAGGAAAGATCTCTTGTGTAGGACTATCATTCTTCTAAAACTTCTTCATGTAATTATCATCGAACGTAACATAGTAGGTTTCTTCAATCCTTTTGGACCTTTTGTTAAGAACCCTATATGCTTTAGAAATTAGAGAATACCCCAGGAAAATACCTTCATCAACCTTCACATCGAATTTGTTCCTTTTTTCTTTTGAGTTAAAAATAAAGCACCTGGAACCAAAAATATGGAAAAACTTGACATTAGGTTTTTGATTATTTATAATTTTGTTTGGGGTGACGGAGAAATTTTATTGAGGATGGATCGGTTTTGGGTAAAGCAAGCAGTTCCAATCGCATCCGCCCAGAAGTAAAGTGGAAGATTTGTGAATGACAACATGGTCCTCACAGCTTTGCACAATGAGCGATTTCGTCTTTCAACTACCCCATTTTATTGAGGAGTATAAGGAGCTGAAAATTTGTGAGTTATTCCTTTCACAGCCAGGAATTCTTCAAACACTTGGTTTTTGAATTCCAGATCGTTGTCACTACGAACGTTACGAACCAGCTTTCACAGTTGAAGCTCTATCTGCTTTATGAAGTCCTTGAGGTTAGGAGTGGCTTCTGATTTCTGTTTAAGAAAATAAACCCAAGTGAATCTAGAAAAATCATCTACAATTATGAGAATATATCTATTACCACCAATGCTTTCAATTGCAGTAGGACCACAAATGACTTTCGTGTTTACAATCGTTGGATGACTCTTCCTGCTTTGTTTCCCCATTTTGCAGGCTGCACATAGATATTCTTTGTCAAATTTCAGGAGTGGTAAACCTCGCACATGATCACCAAGAACGATCTTGTTGATATCTTTAAAATTGAGATGCGAGAGTATCATGTTCCATAGCCAACTATCATCAGTAGAAGCTTTCGCAAGTAAGCAAATTGTTGGCTTCCCTTTGATAGGATTCAGATTCAGCGGATACATTTCTCCTTTGCTTTTTTGTGACATCCCCCTTTTTACGGCCAGAAAAGACCGATTTTGTTTATGCTTTATAAAAATCAGAGTACTTCTTTTAATAAAAATGTTGCAGAATTTGTTCCCAGAAAAAACACGATAAATACGTTATTAAAACATTTTCGAAGTAACGTATTTTATTCATTTTAAAACGTTTGGGATTTCATCGTTAATACATAAACATAAGCATAAACAGAACTTACATTTATTTACACTAGTGATCTACATCTCTTTAAATCTCTCAGTGTAATGTGACTTCATATCAACACCTGTGATATAAATAAACTGAGTGGGTCAGGTTGGGAAACCTGGTGAGTACATAGGGTTTTCAACCCACAATAATATAATTATTAGGTTTAAACAATCAAGCAATTAAACCCCATTACCCATCCCCATTATATTCTCTATTCTTAAGGATCTACCCTAAGAATCAGTTTATTCCTTGTTCATTCGTTCCTAAGGATCATCCAAAGGAATCGGCACGAAGTCCATCGTTGCCATGGTTTACACAATGGGCACTAAGTCTGCATAGTCGCCAGGGTTTAGGCACCAAGTCTGCATGGTCACCAAGGTTTAGAGTACACCAGGTGAACACATCGTTCACAACACCTACAGGTTGCAAGCCTGCTAGTGTTCCACTAGACTGTCTAGAATAGTCTGTGGTTGTCATCCATACTCTGCTGAATGACAGGGACATCGTTTAGGAAAAAGGCTTCTCACATCGTACACCTCTCACCCATACCTCATGGTTTATATCACCTCTCAACTCCTTGTCCAACTCATATTTCATCTATTATATCTACCCATGTTTTATCCCAACATTTTCGTAGATATAAAATGCATATATAGTTTAAATCATTTAAAACATGTATAAAATCTTTCACCACGTATAGACAGCAAGTAAACAGACAATATGCACACATAGCACAAAGTAAATACTTCATATCTATGTGTAAGTTGAAGGGGACCATGCACTCACTTGAAAGGTGGTGACTGAGTACTCGAACAGCGCTTCAATACTCTCAAAACAATTTTTCCTTCGATAAAACCTAGTATCAACACCACTAGGGTTTAGTCTAACGATAACCGCGACAAATTAATAGTCTGACTATTATTATTATTATTATATAAGCGTTAAATAACACTCAATATAACTCATAATAATAACCCAAATAATTATTTTAAGGACCTAATAACATTACTATAATTATTTGGAAGCTATATTAAAAATTGCGTAAGCATAGCTCACTTACAGCGAATTTTATCGAAAACCGGAACTTTATTTGGAGCAGCGTTTCGAAACCGAAAGACCCTTTTTCTCGGGACTTCGGGAGCCTCGGGGCTTCCTTCGGGTGCTAGGGAGGTTCCCTAGGGTTTAGAATTGTTTAGGACACTTAGAGAGAGAAAGAAGTTAGAGAGAGAGTGAAGAAAGGTGTGAAAAATGCGGAACCCTCGCCCCCTTTTTATACCCTGTGAGGCCTCGGACTACGATGGGCGTAATCCTTGGCTACACGGGACGTAACTTCGAATAGGGTCCAGCTGCATCCAGTTGTCTCGCACTTCGGAAGAGGATAAGGACCGAGGGTACGCTGGGCGTACCGAACTCCGACGCGAGGCGTAAGGCGAAGCAAGGCGACGTGGCGTGATCCGAAGGGCGCTCTGTGATCGGCGATGGACGGCTGCGATGAGGCCACGTCATCTATCTCGCATCAGATTTCGCAATTTGCATACTCAACTTTAAAAATTCGTAACTTTCGCGTACGAGCTCCGTTTTCGACGTTCTTTATATCCACGCGAAGGTTGGAATGTACTCTACAACTTTCGTTTAGACTACGTCGACTAATTTTGACTTGATTTTAAATTTTATATTATTAACAGGCCGGGACAGGATTGGCCCGTTAAATCCTCATAACTTCTTCATCCGACGTCCGTTTTTGCACATCTTTTTCTCGTTACGCTACTCTTAACAAGATCTTCGATTCTTGTTTAGGTCGTGTCGGCTAAAAATCACTCGATCTAATATTCGAATTTCGGGCTGTACACCGCTAATCCGAAACTTCAAAAAATCATAACTTCTTCATACGAAGTCAGATTTGGGCGTTTTTTTATTGATGTTCTTAGTTTAACGTATTCTACAACTTTCTTTTATATCGCTAAGGCTAAAACTCGCTCTATCGTAAATTCACTATTTACGCTTCCCGATGACGTGTCGGTTTCGTCGCGAAACTTCGACGGGTCATAACTTCCTTGTTATAACTCGGATTTCGGCATTCTTTATATGTACAAAAACCTTGTGACATATACTACAACTTGGTTTAAATTATTTATTCTAAATAATCTTTTGTCGAAAAGTCGTTTTCGACCCTTATTGCCTCTAAATTGACTAGTCCGGATCTGCAGGCGTTACAGTTTTGATTTCACAAGCACAATTTTAGACTTCTTTTCGATTATCTCCGATCCTTCGTCGTCAAATGAAACTTCCAATCATGTCCTCACCACCAACTATGAAACACTAGGTTGTGTTGTAGTCCTTCCACGTAGGTGACCTTGCGAATTGAAAACTCTCAATTGGTTATCACCCCGTAACCTTTGATTTCACCAAGTGAATTGTTTCCATATTTCACTCTGCCGTCACCCTTTAGTGCTCTGAACTCTCACAGTTCCTCCTTCCTACCTGTCATGTGATGCGAGCAGCCACTGTCGATGTACCATTCAGATTCAAACTGCTCGTCACGTATTACCTGCGAAAGTTAAGCAGATTTAGGAACCCAAAGTTGTTTGGGCCCTCATGATTTTTCCACATGAAAAGAAATAGTAGGATCAACCAAATAATTTAATTTTATTAAGGCTGTTTTATCTTTCTTTGTGATTTGAAAAACAGTAATCCTATTGTCTTTTGAGTTCGTATCCTTGGAGGATAGATTCTTTTGTTTATTTTGGATTTGTTGTTTAACAATCTTTTTCTAAACTATCTTAGGCTTAGCTTCAGATATTTTTAGAGGAACTTTAGGCTCCGAAACTATCTTACCTTTGCCTTTGACATCTCGTGAAGTCTTGGCTAAATGCGAAACATTCATATTAGGAGAGAAGTAAGAGTTGGATTTCTGCACAGGTTTCACATGATTTAGAAATGATGGTTTTTGCAAAAACTTTTTTATTCGAGACCTATGGAGCATGATTTTGTTGAAAATTCTTAGGTTTCGCAGGTGAAGAGACTTCGCATTTGGATTGGATTTTTCTCTATGAACGAAGTTGGAATTCTTAAACTGCCATAACTGCTTCCTTTCCTTGAGATTCTTGTTGTATCTAGCATTCCTTTGGCGTTTTTGAGCTATGAACTGCTTAGAGTATTTGTGAATGCTAGCCCTAGGTTTTGGCTTTCTGGTAGGGGTTTTGGTCCAAATTGACGATGTGTTACTTGGAACGTTCTTAGTCCTACTTGGACTACCCTTTTCGTAGCTTGAGTTGACTTTGTTTAGGGGTTATGCTACGTATCGGCTCTTCATTTTCCATGAGGTCATTTCTGATAGACCTTTGGTTTCGTCTGCATTGTCGATTGGAGCAGACCAGAAGAACCCATCATAGCCATTTGTGTTATCATCTTCGACCATGGACGTTAATTCAACTGTTTGATTTTTGTTCAGTCCTTTAGTTGTAAAAACTTGGCTAGGAACAATTTGAACTTTGGGGAAAACAATTGCTTTTGCTTTTAAAACTGTAGATCAGAAACATGTGCGAACTTAATTGAATTTTCAGAGATTAGGACTTTCGCAGGTAGAGGCTCATTTTTAACAAACTCAGAGTAGTCAAACTCATCCTCCACAAAGATTTCAATCATATCACTTTCATCGTCAAATTCAGAAACATTTTCAATATTAAGTTTATTTTCTGAATCTAACTTGGTGCTTAACGAGTCAAAGTTCTGTACAGTTTCAGATTTAATTTGCTCTTTGTCTTTTTCTTCTAAAAGTTGTTTAAGCATGTTTTTGTGATCTTTGGACTTTATGAAAGATTCAATTTTGTCCAGTCCAACTCTGTATACATCTGAGGTTTCGTCTGATGAGACGATGGATTCACACCTGTAACACTCAACATTGATTTTGTCCTCTTTCAACTCAAGAAAGGGCAAAATCATCTTGTGAATTTTCTTTCCAATATCACAGTTTAGATGTAACTGAGTAATATTAAAATAAAGTCTTTTGGCAATCAAACATAAAATGTTATGTTGTTTTAAAAGACCTAAATTTTCTCTCTGCAAATAAATAGACTCATCCCTAAACTTAGACAAATCTGACTCCAACTTTTCAATCCACATGCGTCTTTCTTCACTTTTTGGCGAAACCATGCCGAGTTGATCGGTTAAGTTAGAACTTGTTAAGCGAGTCCGTTTTAAACTATCAATGAAATTTGAAAATTTGTATTTTAATTCGTTCAATTCAGTTTCATATCTGGACACATGTATATTAAAAGATTCGAGAATGGAGTTTACCTTGTTAATCACCTACTCGCATTCGCTTATCTGCTCAGCAACTGGTTTAGCAACGAAACAATTATCGACGTCGCGTCCACCATTAGTTGCATAGCCTCTCATCTTTGACACTTCACTTGTAAGCATCAACCACCTTCCATTGAACTGCGAAACTTCATCCTTCGTTACGAAGCTCCTTCCATGAGTAGGTCTGTGAACCTCTTCATCTTCAGAGTCAGTCGACCAGACTTCGACTCTCCCAAACTCATCTTCAACTTCGTTTTCCTGCATAATCAAAGCAGACATGGTGTTATCAACATTCTTATTCTTTTTTATCTCCTTCAACTTTTGGATATAATAAGCTTCATCATCCTCTCCTTCCTTCTTCTCGTTCAATCTTCTCAACATGCACTCCGTAGCCAGATGGTTTTTGCCATGACAATAATTACAATCATAGTCAGAGTCCCCCACAAGCTTTTTATCCTTCTTCGCTTCTTCTTCCAGTTACGGTTCTTGTTGGGACCAAAGTTCTTCTTTGCAAACTTCTTTGGATTAGACACCAGAAACTATCTTCCCTTCTTTCGTCACTTCATCTTCATGTGACCTCAGTACTCCAACTAGCTTTACCAACGTGTAGTTCTTGAACTGCTCATGCGCTTTTACAGTAGGAACTACAGCCTTCTATTCAGATCTCAACCCATTCATGAACGTGACTTTTTGCTCGATTAGTTCACATCCAATCTTGTGCTTCATCATGCTACTGAGAAGATGATTATAGCGATTGAAAGTTTAATCCAAACTCTCTTCAGGATTTTATACAAACACTCCAAACTCTAAAAAGCAGTAGAGTCTGAGTGGAATGCTCAAGATCAGCATCAGTTGAGTATAATTCTTTAAGCCTTTCCCAAATGGTTTTTGTTGTGTCATATGAACTAACCAAACGAAAAGTGTCTGGTGGTAAGGCAAACCTTGATTCTCATTGCTTTGACGTTGCTTATCAGCCTGTCCTTCTCATCTCGTGATACGTCTTTAACATTAAGAAGAAGCTTGTTATAATCGACTTGAGTTTTGATTTCTCTTCTTGTTCCTGTATGAGTAAACGTCACAGTAATGGCTTCCCATATCAAATAGCCATTGTCTTCAAGCCCAAGTGTGTAGTCTTCAAAATGCAACACCCACACTTCATAATCATTGGGAAAAAGAATGGGACTCCTGGTTGTAGATCCAATGTTGCTTGAAAGATTTATTGAGTTAATGTAAGAATCTCCTGTCATGTTTAGAAATCGATAAAACATGTAGGAATCAGATGTGTAAACTAAATGGTTTTTATGTAATATCAAGATCAAAGATCAACGTCGATAACAATGATGATGGCTGAACCATATCCTATAATAATGGAAACCCTAAAAACTCTTTTCAACAGAAGAAATGCATATAGATTACACAGTCTCCTGCTCTGATACCAATTGATGAGTTGAAAACTCTAAAGATTGATTAGATTCAAACAGATAATAACAATCAAACACGAATATGAATCAAGAATGTGTCGAATGATTATAAATCACAGCCTCAGAAGAACTCGATAAAGAATTGCTACTGTAGAGGTGTGTAGGGTTTACAATGACATGATTAACTGATACATGATGCATGCATGCACTTTAAATAGTAAAACCCTAATCATTAATCATGGGTGGACAGACCCAACCTGGATACACAAAACACTAAGTAAAAGGCCCAAAAGATGCAACACTAAATACCCAACACCTAGCAAAGCCAACTTTTTAATTCCACCCATTTCTTTTACTTATGACGCTTCGTATAGTTATGTTTGTTCTTAGGAACAGGTTACAACTCCTCACTGGCTTGTTTGTCGTCTTGTTCATTTCTTTCGGGAGTCGGGTCGTCACTAGAACTTTTAGATTCTATGTGTTGAGCATCTCGGAACTGGAAAGCCTCGGGAGGAGGAGATTGAAATTGGGTTTCTATAACCCTTTGAGAAGACTACATAAATGAATTATAACCCGAATTTTCTCTGAGACTAAATAGGTTGTAAGATTGTTGCACCAGGTAATAATATTGTGGATAGTTTTGGTATTGTTGATACTTTAGGAATTGAAATCCTGGAAAAGAAAATTAAATATTATGACTTGAACTGCCTTGCATGGATTTACGTCTTTGGCTAGAAGTTACTTGTTTAGTTGTATCTCGAGAATCCGTTGAATTGAGTAAGAGAATGAATTGCAATGACTAGCTACTTTGGATATATGTATACAAAGTTATGTAGAAAGAAAAAGTCACAGGTTGCATGAAAGCCCTTTTGTTTTTTCTTTGAAAATTAATTATAACGCAGACAAAATTTATCACGGGTTCTAAAGTCGTTGGCATGAATTATTCCACAGTCTGCTCCTGGCGGTACCATCGGTATCGTGGTGGTACCGCCCCAAAAAAAAAATTCAACCCGCACCTCGACTCAAAGCACTGTAAGACATTGAAAGAAAAATCTCAAGTACTAATAATTGAATAGTTAAAGTACAGGGGTTAAAATGGAACTTGCTTGTTCCAATAACAAAAACCTCCTTTTCGGTATGATTTGATCTCGTTTTCAAGAACATTCGTAAATTTCAGAATCTTTGCTCTGTCCTTTCATCTCTTCTTCTTTGTCCTCTGCCTTTGATCCACAATAAAACCCCTCAAAGATCCCACTCTTATACAAACGCTCCTTTCTTTCTCTCTTTTTTAAGAGGCCCAAATCAGGTACTGTTGCGATTCCCCTCTCATAACAAATCTAATCATTCTTTTGATCTAAGAAGTTTACACTTTGATCACTTGAATTAAATGATTTATATCATTTCTAGTTACCTTAATTTGACGGTTTGATTGTTCGTTTCACGCTTATTAACCATTGTCATTCCGACTGACGGATCAACTGGAGTAACTCTGGTTGTTTGATATCTGTTACTTCTGCCTTCGCTCGTTAGATTATTTAACTGATTTAGATCTCGTTATTGTTTCAATCTGCATGTACTTGTTTGGAAATTATGGATATTGTTTGATTTCGTTGTTTTTTGTTAATTAGGGTTTGATGCAAAAGCTTGTATGGTTTTCATTTCTTTTCTCAAACGTAATTACATATGTTATATAAGGGCTGCTAAATTAGGGTTGGCTGGGGGATAGTTTAGATGTGGACATATGGTTCTTTAAATACTTTCCTATAACAGAAGAACACTTGTTTATAAGGTAAAACAAAAATGCGATATGTGATCATGAAAAGTGTGTAGGATCATATTCATACCCTTTAATGCGCAGTGGTTTTTCATGATCAGCTATTATGCCAACAATTTATCTTTCAAAGACTTTAATTTTGCTTTGAATGTTACCAGTGTTACTATTGTTACAGATGGCAACACAGGCAGCAAATCCTGCTGCAGTTCTTCCAAGTGCTCAAGTTGTTGGCAATGCATTCGTGGAGCAATACTACCATATTCTTCACCAATCTCCTGAATTGGTTCATAAGTTTTATCAAGATTCAAGCATCTTAAGCAGACCTGATAGGAATGGCTTGATGAGTTCTGTAACAACAATGCAAGTAAGTTCCTTTTTTTGTTCTCTATTCATAACCTCTTTAAAAGACTCAAACTTTAAGCCGTGTTTTGATCTGAGTCACGTATAGATAGATATACATGTTTATGTACTTTATCACATGATGATGATGCGTTTTTATACTCTTGTGTGTAATTCACTTAAACCAGGCAATTGATGAGAAGATACAATCCCTTGATTACAAGAACTTTAAAGCAGAGATTAAAACTGCAGATGCACAAGATTCGTATCAGTCAGGGGTGATTGTTCTAGTGACCGGATGCCTAACTGGGAAAGACAACATCAAGAGAAAATTTGCACAAACATTCTTTCTTGCTCCACAAGAAAAAGGCTATTTTGTTCAAAATGATGTCTTTAGGTATGTTGAGGAAAGTGCATCATCAGATACAACTTCTACACCTGTTGAGGATATTGTCGACACTGCTCCTGTGGATCTTGCAATACCCAATGCAGGTTTGTTCCATGTAAATAAGTAACTTTAACATTCTTTGATTTCTTTATTGTAGCATTTTACTTTCATTTCTTCCTACTACAACATTGTACTTTAAAAAATATACCAAATTACAGAATCTAATATTCTTATGCTTTCAGATTCAACTCATGTCTCAGATAATCCAACATTAGATCCTACTACAAATTCAGCTTCTAATGATCTCAATAATGGACCTGAAGTTTGTGACCCTGAAGATAATGAAGGGTCAGAATCAGGTCTTGAGGATGAACACGAACCTGCTTCTGTTCAGACAAGTCTGAATGAAACAAGTCATCTTCAGAAAACAGATTCATCTTCAGCCCAAGAGGAGAAGAAATCATACGCCTCAATTGTGGGTTACAATTTTTTTATTCAATCATCTACTCTTTACTTTTTGCCCTTGGTTTATTTAATTAAACGAAATGGATAATATATACAGGTGAGAGTAAACAAGGTTAGTGGAGCAGCAGTTCAGACAAGTGGCTTGAGGTGGGCCCCTGCTGCCAACACTGATCAACACAAACCTAGGCCAGCTAAGCCTTCACCAGAACCAGAAACAACATCACTCCCTGTTGTTGTTAATGCTCCTGAAAGCAGCAAAGTTTATGATGATGGTAATCAACTTCTTTACTTTTTTTTTGCTAAATACAATAAATAACAATGTACTTTCATTTTTTTTTAAAGTACAATGATGTAATAGGAAAAAGGATATTGCTATTTTGTTGTGTTTAATTCTTTTACATGTACTAATTATTAGTTTTGTGGGGTAGTTGAAGGTCACTCGATATATGTTCGCAATTTGCCAATGAATGCATCAGTTGCACAACTTGAGGAGGAATTCAAAAAATTTGGATCCATCAAAAGTAATGGCATCCAAGTTAGAAGTAATAAGGTTTGATTATTTATATTCTCTTCTCATGTGTTTGATCAATTTGCTATATATAATTTTGGAAACGTGTATTTTGTTTCCAGCAACAGGGATTTTGTTTTGGGTTTGTGGAATTCGAGTCATTGGATTCCATGCATAGTGCGATAAAGGTATAAGTAATTAAGTATAACCTTGTTATTTTCATTCTAATTCAAAAAAATAGCAAATCTACTTTCATTGCTATAATTGGGTGGATTTTTCAAAGTAGAATGTTGTAATCTTTTTCAGGCACCTTCTATCGCAATTGGCAATCGTCAAGTGGTGGTTGAAGAAAAGAGAACCACAACACGAGGTAAACTACAAGTTGTTTCGTAATCTTTTTTTTTTCTTTTTAAATATTGAATCCAATGGCCATATTAATCCATATGAAATTGATTTTTTTTTCTGTCAGTTGGTGGTGGAAGAGGGCGGTACCAGGGCGGTGGTGGTGGTGGTGGTGGAAGAGGGGGTGGCGGTTTCAGGGGTCGTGGTGGTTACTTTGGCGGACGAAGCTTTGGTAGGAATGAGTTTAGATACCAGGGTGAGTTTACCAACCGTCCAAAGGGCCCCACGGGACGTAACTCAGAGGTGTATCAGCGAGTTGACCAGAACGGTGGTGGTGGTGGTGGAGGTGGTGGTGGTGGTGGTAGATATGCTCATCATCAACCAAATAAATACACTGAATCAGCACAGTAGTTGCAAGTGATGAAGCTTCAAATCAAAATTTTGACCATGAATTTAGTAGTACCATTTTCTTTAGTTTTGGTGCACGTGTTCTGTATATCATTGGTGTTTGATCGGAATTTTTACGAAACACCTTTTTGCAAGAAAAAAGAAAAAGAAAATACCGATTTTTGCAGGTTTATGCTAAGAGCATTTTTCTAACCAACACCATTTTGGTATTTATTCATTTCTTTTATATTTGTTTGGCATTTGTGTTTTTATTTTATTTAACTAAATAATGATATAATTATCACATAATACAATTAATGAAATTATTTGGATAATTTATTTAGGCTATAATTGTTAGATAATGCAATTAATAAAAAAGAAAATTGCAAATTTAGTCAAATACACTAATTACTTTGTGAAATATAGTAAAAAAACACAAATTACAAAATTAGCCCTTAAAATCACAGATGGATTATATCTGTGTTTTAGGCACTTATACGTTTGCAAATGAAACGGTCCATCCATAATTTTGTTATTTCCATCTATGATTTTGTAGATTTTTGTACAAAAATGTTTTTTTTTTCACTATCTTTTTTAGAGAAACAATCTCTCTCTCTCTCTTAGAAAGAGCCATTATGGATGATTTTTTCAAACCCTATCAATTTCGTAGTAAAAAATGATAATTTTTTGAAAAAGTTTATATACAATAAGGTTGTTTGGTAGTCGAACCCTATCAACTTCATAGTATAAAAAAAATAAAAAAATCGCAGGTGAATAGAAGAGGAAATCGCAGATAGACATTGTCCATCTGTGATTTTAAGCTGGAAAACGGGATATATATACAACAGGAAAAAAAAAAAAAAAAAATCTGTGAACGTACAAGTGGCTAAAGCGCGATTGTGCTTTAGTCATTTGTAGATGGTATGATGAAATCGCAGGATTATATCCATCTGCGATTTTAACGGCTAAAAATATAATTTTCGTTTTATTAGCTATTTTCCATAAAGTAATTATTGTATTTGCCTAAATTTGTAATTTTCATATAATAAAATTATCAAAATTAAGATGTCAATTAATTTGTTTAAAGAAACGCGGGGAGGGTCCTTACGGGAGATATTCGAATCCATATCTTTATTAATTTATTATACAAAAAGATTATTACATTTTAGCTAACAATCTGAAAGTATCCAAAAGGTATACAAACAAAAAGACAAGAAGATTTTAAACACACAATTTCAATCTTACTTTTGCAAATTCGAAACAAAATTTGAGGCAGCAAAAGCGGCGGAGCCACCAGCAACAGAAACAAGAGCAACCACCACCTGCAGCACGATTTCCCAGGGGTAATCCTCCGGTACCAAATACACAAAAAAGGGACCCAAAACCAATAGGAAGAGGCTTAAGCTGAAGAGAGCCGATGGAGTCGACGGGTCTGTCGCGGCTGAAAGGACTCCGAGCTCTTCCGCCTTGGAGAGCAGCCCTGATTTTTCTATTGACGATAATGAAAAACCAAACTTTTCTGCTGCTGAAAGCAAACCGGCCTTTTCAGCTTTTGTTAAAAGTCTGAGTTTTTCGACATTTGTTAAGAGCTTGATGCTTGATTTAGTTGTTGATCTTGAGCTCTTCATTGTTGCAGCCTGTGATTTATAGCAAATGTAAATAAAAGGTACTTTTTCCTGGGTTTTTAGTGGTTAACTAATTTTAGCACTAGTTGTATGATTGATATAAGAACTCTTAAGAATCTTTAGGTCGAATTATCAATCAGTAAGTGTTCAAAATCTTACTATTGTATTCAAGAAATACTAAGATGAAAGCGAAATTCATAGAGGCATCCACAAAAATGGTACTTCTAAGGTTTCGAGATACATTGATATGAATTAGAATTGACCACAAAGACACTAACCTTCTTATATCCAACAGCAAATGCAAAAGGCTTCTGGGTAGCCATTGATGGAACCAAAAGTGCCATCTTTCTCCCTGTTCTTGTTTGATTATTGTTAGATCTTATTTTTGTGCTTTTTAGCACACCCTTTGATTTGAATTGACTCAATTGAGTGATACAGAAAGAAACTACAAGGCTCTTGGATTGAGGGTGGGTGTTGTTGGGGTTGTCCACGTGTCATCCTATTATTTGCTGTTTGGAAAGTCGGTACTCTTGTCGCGTTATCCATGGATATCTTTATCTCTGAATAAGTATATTGCAATCCTCGTAACCAAACACAACACACAACTTATGTGGTGTTTGGTGTTCGATAATTAGGTAATCAGAAAAGTTATTCATTAAATATCATCTATTTTCTGTAGGTGTTTGGTTTAACTTTTAAAATGACTTTTAATTTTTTCTTTTAGAAAAAGTCAAAAAGATATTTGAGAAGATCAAAATGACTTTTCCAATAGAGTAAATTTGGTATTTTTGAAAAGTCACTAAATCATGACTTTTCCAACTTTTCAACAGTGTTAAACATTAAAATTACTTTTATATTTCCATCTACCTCCAATAAATATGTAAACATGTCATTTTTAGTCATTTTGCATGTAAAAATTAAACCAAACACTTTAACTTTTGATTTTTTTCCCTTCAAAAGTTAATCCAAACACATTTTAAAAAACAACTTTTGTAAAAAGTCCTTTTACAAAAAGGACTTTTGCCCCACAAAAGTTAAGCCAAACACCCTCTTAATAAAATGACTATGCGTTCAACGAAATTTACTTCGAAAATCACAGGTGTAAGACAAAGGTCTACACATTCAATTATTCGATCTTGTCAAACAAGTCATTGCGACTGTAACCTATATTTTTGCGATTGTGGATTATCAACCGACAACATGTTGGTGTTGCAAATAAGTAATCAATAATCATTATTTTTAAGTACATTTAACAATCATAAGTTCATATATATTTAAAAAGGTGTTGCTAATAAGACACTCTTCAGACCATAGTCACATAGATCGCCATATGACTCACGATCCCCGTTCCGGACGACCCGTTCCCAAACGGGGTGTGTTTGCGTTCCAGTTGGTGGCCGATTCGTTGTCCGATACGCGTACCCTGTGATCCCGTTTAATCTTCAATTTGGTCAAGGAACCATGAAATCGGCGATCCGGATTGCAAAGAAACGTGATTAGGATCGCCAATTTTGGACGTGGGGTCGCCAATTTTGGTTTGAGCGTAAACTTGCTTATATGTGAAAAAACGTTTGACGCTACGATAAAGTTATCGATCTCATCGATTCTTGGTATGTTTCTTTGATTCCTACATCCAATTCTTCTAGTAAATCTCGATTCCAATAATTATTTAAGATGCTTCTTATCCCACATCACTACTCACCAGTTTACCCACTCTCTCTATTGCTCAGTTCTTCTTCTGTTACGCTTCTTCATCACAGACCCTTTCCAATATACTCTTTCTTTATTGATTTGCTTAGTGTGAAAATGGTATTTTGCAAATCTTTTAACCGCACAGAAGATAGTGAAACACAACCACCACCTGAAGCTTTTGTTGATCTTGAGAATGAAGACCAAAGAGCATCAGATATAGGTACATCAGGAAGCAAGAAAACGAATGATAAGGATACTAGCAGGCCTCTATTGGAAGAAGTCACTTTTACTGGTTCTGGAACTGGTAAAAATGCAGGGGGGGCAAAAATATGGATTTGCAACCACTACAAAAGTCCAATACACAAGCTCCTATACCAGAATTCACACACATTTCTTTGGGGCTCAACCTGGGAGGACCGTAGAAATAAGAAGATGTCCAGTTATGATTAAGGACCAGGAGAAGCTACAAAGACTTTTGAGCAAGGTTAAAGAAGCCGAGAGCGGAGGTGTTTCAAAATCTTTAAAGAATTCTATACTTTCGAAAAAGGCAACATCAAGAAAAGAAATTGAGGAATCTTTTGGTCTTATGGAGCGAAATGTGGTTGACATGAAAATAATTAGAGGATTGCGTGCTAATGGTATCCCGTTTAATGTCTTGCGGAATCCACAATTTATTGAAATGCTTAATGCACTCAAGAAGGCACCGGAGGGATACAAACCTCCGTCTAGCGAAAAAGCAAGAACCATATTGTTAGATGAGTGCATGAGAGATGTTGGGAAAGACCTAACTCAAGTCAAAGATACTTGGTACACGCAAGGGGTTTCTATTGTTTTCAATGGGTGGTCTAATGTCAAACATAAGCCACTCATCAATGTTCTTGCGGTGAATGCTCATGGTGCTATGTTTATGTACGCGGAAGATTTCTCAGGGGTCGAAAAAACAGGAGTGGAAATCTCTAAGTATCTTCTTGGATCTATCGATGAGGTTGGACCAAGCAATATTTTGCAAGTGGTCACGGATAACACGGCTAATTGCAAAGCTGTAGAAAGAGAAATCGAGAAGGTATACAAACATGTATTTTGGTCACCTTGTTGCGTACATACTCTAAATTTGATTTTCAAAGATTTATCAGATGATTTTTTTTGGTTAAATAATACCTATAAGAGAGGGAAAACAATTGTCAAGTACTTTCTAAACCACACTCAAGTCTTGTTAATTTTTCGAGAAAATTCCACATTAGAGTTGTTAAGGGTGGCTAAAACAAGGTTTGCATCTCACTATATTTTGTTAAAAATAATCAAGGATTGTAGAGAGGCTCTTGCCACAACTATAGTCCTTAATTCTTGGAGGGAGTGACTTAAAAATGGAGATGAAAACACAAAATTTCTTGGTTTAAAAGTTACGGATACAATCAAAGATGATTTGTTTTGGGAAGATGTAAACAATATTTTAGCCATTACAAAACCCATTTTCCTACAAGTTTTGTGATGAGGAAGGTCCTAAAATGGGTGAGATTTATGAAAAAATGGATAACATGTTGGGGGAGATTAAAGACATTATGCAAGAAAATACATATTCAAGCTATTACCCGGAAGTTGAGAAGATAGTGTTAGCTAGATGGGAGAAAATGACATTCCCATTACATTATTTGGGGTTTGCATTAACTCCAAGATTTTATGATAGACAATATCTTCAAAAGTTAGCACTGGGGGGTATTTCAAGGAAAGCTCCAAATCTAGATAAAGAGGTTGTGATTGGTGTCATGAAAGCATTCCATAGAATGTCCGAAAATGAAGAGGAGGAACGAGTGTTATGAGAACAATTCGCAACATTCCATTTGGAAAAAGGAATCTATTCCATGGCGGCAACACAAACGGATGTCATGACAATGGATGTAATAGATTGGTGGTCAACATATGGAGTCGAAACCCCGGAATTAGCCGTGATAGCAAAGAAGGTACTTTCCCAACCGATTAGTATGTGAAAAGAAATAGGTTAAATTGCAAAAGAGCCGACAAATTGGCTTTCATTCACTCCAATATTCGACTCCTATCTCGTTTCTCGGATTCATATAGTGTAGGCCCATGCAAAAAATGGGACATGAATCTCGAAAACACTTACATTTAAGGCTCAAGTTCACGATTAGAAGAAATGTTTTGGGAGAATTTAGATGAAGACATGGAGAATGGGCAAGGAAAAAGACAACGCGTGGATTGAAGAAAACTTTTCTGTTAAATTGTTTTTTTGGGAATTCTGTTTTTTGTTTTTTAGTGTTGGAAACTTTGAATCTGTTTTGATGTGTTGGTGGAAAACTGTTTTGATGTGTTGCTGGAAAACAGTTTTGATGTATTGAAGTGTTAGTTTATTACTTAACTGTTTTTTAAAGTAATTTTTGCTGGGAAATATTAAAATTATGTTATTTGTTTTCCTGTTAATGTATTTTGAAGTAAAATATGGCTGAAACTTTTGTATTAACCATGATCGTACCGAAATACATGATACACCATATCGGAACGTACCGGGACGTACCGAAATCTCGTTCCCAATCCTCGTTCCTATACCGGACCGTACCGCGAACTATGTGACTATGCTTCAGACACCCTATTGAAACTTTTATAAAAATTCAACAAATAATTAACTGCTTATAATCAGTTTTTTTCGGAAAACAATGCAATTTCAGCCAATAAAAATATTTAAAAAAAATTAATTAGGGTGTCCATATTTTAATATGGGGTGTCTTTTTAGCCAACCCCATTTAAAAAACATACCCATTCAAATTCTATATTTTAGTATTTCATCCCTAAAACAAGCTAAGGTTAACTTTTTTTTTATTGTGGATCATCTGACAACATACTCGCATTGCAAATAAGTAATCAACAATCATTCCTTTTTAGTACATTAACAATCATAAGTTTATAATTATTTCAAAATTATATTCACCGAGTAAAATTTTGTATTTTATAATATTTCAAATTGTTATTGTGGTTTTAGTATACATTATCATTTCACCGAATGAAATTGAAAGTCTATAAAAACCACTCATCAACGCGATTGATGAACACATTCACGACTCACGGGCGTATAACAAAAGGGACATGTAGTGCACTCTTTTTAAGGTGTTTATCGCAAGTGTTTGAAAATGTATTTGTGGTTGTCATTGTATATACACAAATGTTTCAATATCTAGCTAGATTCTCTAAAATGTCATTTGAATAAGAGTTATCTATTAATCATCAAGGTAAATGTGCATTTTATGACAAAATAAAGAAGAGTTTGTCTCATTCTCTAGCTCATACAACTATATTTAGGACTTCATATTTTGGCTCGTGGTTAGATATTCAAAATACGAATAGGAAGGCTATTGATCCATTTAATGTTCATTTCAATTCTCCACCTTAACCATGGTGACAATGTGTTGTGGTTTCAAGTTCGAGGACACATGTTGCGTTTTGGACATGAGAAGTTTTCTCATATATATGGTTACGGTTTGAGAGTGTTACATTGATAGATGAGGATGTTAATACTGATTTTAATACGTTGTGTTTCCTTACATCTACTCCTTTTGATTTGTTGTATATTATTGACTTACTTAACTTATTTAATGTTTAATTAAATATTAGATGGGGATGTTGTATGTATGTATGTATTATTTTCATGTTGGAACATGGATTTATACAACGTCATGTTGGTCAAACCATTGATCCATTGATTATAGATGATTTAGATGTATGCAACAAGAATTATTTTCATAAAACGTTTTTTTTTACATTTGTTTGTTTTATTATAAACTATTTATTATGTGCCCATATAGATTATTTATATGGAAATATACATACAATTATATTCATTCAGAAGTTGATAGGCTAGAGGATATGAAATACAAATCGAAGATCAATGATAAGAGAAAGAAAAAGTAAATAGGCAAATAAAAAAATGATATGATATTGTATAATGTTCAGGAGATAATTTATATTTTCAAGATTAAATAATTTCAAACTATATACATATTAATATGAATAGCGTTTATGAACAGTTTTAGGTATTGTGATGGCGGTTTCCGGTTTTCTTTATGTTAGTTGGGTTCATACGGTTGTCGGCTGTTGGTTTGGAGCTGATTTCTATTACTTTTCTGTGGCATCGACTTCAATTGCTAAGAGTTCTTTTCTTGCTAAGGTTTGGGTGTTGGAAATGGTGCCTCCCTATGAAAGATTATATTGTATGTCTTCTTCCTCTCCCTTTTCCAAACAGTCTCTACGATGGTGAATCATCAAGCGGGACAAGTGATCAGTGACTTTCATGTTTGAAAGATCAGATTAATTTCTCTACAATGGTGAATCATCAACCGGACAACTCCCTCCGTTCCATCAATTTTTTGAGATGGCTATGCCACTCTTCTTCCTTCACGACTTTTAGAAAAAAAAAATAACTTCCTTCTTCAACATCAAACAAGGCAGTGGAGCAGTGGTTCTAGCAGCAGTGCTCTATTGAGCTTGAAGATGATTACGACTTTAATTTATAATTTTACAACATTTTGCTGCTCATACAAAACGATATCTGGAAAATAGGTAATTTTTTGGGTGTTTCATCTAATTGATTCAATGCACTTGTGCCATTTTCAATACTTTTACCAACATGTGTTGGTGTGTGTACTTGAGTGTGCATGTCTTTAAAACGTTGCCACAATTCATTAAGAGATTGTTTGAGATATTGATGAAGATGTTATTGGATGTTTAAGATGATCTCGCTTGGCTTATTATTGAGGTTGAACATGAGGATGCATGGGAGTGTAGCAATTACAGTGTTGGTCAAGAATGCTTATATAGATTTCATATGTGTTTCGGTGGAAATACCATTGTTCCTATTGTTTTCAAGATCTTTTCAATTTATTTAGCTGCTCCAGAGTGGTAGAAGCACTATGTTGCACTCATTGCATTAGCTTAAATTTCAGAAGGGTGCATAAAAGGTACCATTTTTGATGATTACTGTTTTCATTTCTATGTAGATCAATGTTGATGGTATTTTGTTGTGAAATCATTGTGTTACTATTGTAAGATTTTGTTTTTGTTTGCTCATTGATATAGGCGATGACAAAGAACTTAGAGCAAGTTGTTTCAATGGTAACCCATTTCAAGATCCTCACCCGCGTGTTAGTTGGGCAACCATCAATGCATTTGGTCATCTGTCAACAAATTTGGGCCCATACTTGCAAAACCAATATCATCATCTTGTGCTTCCGGTATTGGCTTCAGTAATGGATGATTTCCATAATCCACAAGTTCATGTGAGTAAGGATAGCACTAATGAGTAATGATATATTTTTATGTTTCAATATGCATTTGTAGATTGCTACCATGCAAGCATGATAATATAGTTATTGGATCATTGTAACATACATTGAAATAAATTAGAAAAATGATTGTATTTTCTGCTTGATTGTTATTTTCTCTGTAAATCTTGTCAATGGTTTAAATTCCATATAATTATCATTGTTGTGCAGGCACATGCTACTTCAACAGTGCTCAAGTTTAGTGAAAGTTGGACATCAGAACTTCTACAACCTTATCTGGATGGGATTGTGGGGAAATTACTTGTACTTTTGTCGGTTTGTCATTGTGTCTACTTAATGAAGCTTCTATATCTAAAAACTTGTATAAATAATTTTCCGTAACCTTTAAATACTAATATATGTATACTGAATCTGTGACAACCTAGAGGTTTCTATCATTGATCGTCATTAGGAAAGAGTAGGAAAATAGATGTGTAACACCCTGTTCCAAATCGTTTCCTATATGTCACAACTAGAGAATTTTGTGTCTTGTAATCACTAAACTTAAGTAAGATGTTGAATCAAAAACTTAAGAACATGTGAGATACCTATTATTATGACATCAAAAACTTCAATCAAATACATCATACAAATACTACAAATAGTCATCAAGCAATTGGAAACTCTAGAAGTTCTTGTTTAGGTCCATTTTGGACTAGGACTTCCTTATTGGACTCAATGGACCAATAAGCTTCCAATTTGACTATCATGGGCTCTAATTGAACCCACATTAATTTATTTCAACATTTTGGGCCATATTGGGCCTAGAATGAAATAAATTAAAAGTTTTGAACCATGATTAACCTAAACTAGCCCAACAAAGTGTAAAAATCATGTTATATTTCTTTTAGGTCAAAACTCATCCAACTTAACTTCTATATGGGCTTGAGGTCATTAAAGCCCAAATCTTTCCTTTTCCATCCAAATTCTCGGCCCAAGGCCCAAATCCAAGAAGAAAAGAATAAGGGTTGACTTAATGCATGCCACCTCATTATTATATGGTGGTTATCCAAGCTAATATCCCTCAAACATCCATGCTAATCTCATTTCTCCATGCAACTCTCTCTCTCTCCCTCCCTCTTCTTGTTTCGGCTGTGAGTAACACACACACACACCTCACAAACTCTCTCTAGATTACTCAAGAAATCATCCTTCCTCTCCATTCAAAAATCTCGAAATTTTGCTTGTGCATCAAGAAGATTTCAAGGAAATATCATCACTTCTTGGTAAGCTACACATATCTAAGGATTTTATAACTCTTTTCTCATGATTAGATCCTTTCTCTTAAACATTTGTGGTAATCATGCTCCTAGAATCATCTCAAAGTCGAGATCATCATCAAAGGGTTGCTAAGGCCGAAAATCACCAAACTCTCTTCCATCTTTTCTTCAAAAACCGAAACCACATCCTAAGGTGAGCTTCATACTCCCTATTTTCTATTTTATAAGTTTTGTGGGGGGGGGGGGGGGGGGAATACAAGTGAAAGTGTAGATCTATATGTGTTTTGTATGTCTTGTATGATTTCTATGCTTATATGTGTGTTTTTGTGTGATTATGATGTTGGATCTAGCCATAAACCTCTAAAAATCGAGATACATGTTATGTTAGATGATACTAGCATAAATTATATTATTACATACCAAGTATTCCAAGAAAAATTGCTAAGTGACTTGATAACATCTTCTTTGGGGCTAAAAACTCATTTTTTTGGACACAAAATGTTAAAAAAATAAAGTTAAAGGGGCCCAAATTGACATGTTACGAATTCTGATGGATGAGAGGAGTCAAAACAGTCTCAATAAAATATTTTCTGGAAATATATCCATTTGGAGGATTAAAAATATAAATTTCAAGCTTAATGGGCTAAAAATGACATTTTCGGCCCAATAGGGCCCAATATGCGAAAATTTCTGTTTTGGAGGGCTGAAACTGTGTTTTTCGGTAAAACAGTGGACTATTAGTGTTCTAAGTCCTTTTCAAAGGTTAAAAATGCTTTTCATAATTAAAAAGGACCAAAGTTGCAAAAAATTTCCAATTTGGGCCAAAAGTGTAAAAATTGCGAAAAAGAGGGTTTACAACCGAGAAAACTGTATTTTCAGGGACTAAAACTGTTTCCAACTAAAAATATGCTGAAAAATATCAATCTCAATAAGTTTTGGTGTTAAAATGTCAAGAAAAATGGTTTAAGGAATAAACCGGAAATTTATTTATTCAAAGGGTTGAAAAAGTAAATTTATAACAAAAAGAGGGGCTGTAACAGAAAAGTTGAAATGTTAATTCAATACATCCGTTGTGATCAAACACTGGCACTGCGACTACCGACGAATTATATTACACAACAACACCAAAAAATCGTTATCAAACGAATTGATTCGGTCTCGAATCAATAACAAACCCGAAACTACTAACACGACGATAACTCGACTCATACACGGAAAATTTGGGAATTCAATACACACGTGAGAGTGCACAGACGTCGACGCACCACCTTTGGGTCCAAAAGTGTAAAATCTTGTTTGTTGGGCCTAGCTAGCCCGATGACCTGATCTTTAGGCCCGAAGACTTCAACCTTACGAGTTGTTGGGTCTTACATGATCCAACACAGCGTAAAAGGACTTTCAATGGCTTTTATACTATTGGTCCCCAAGGGTCCTTTGGTACTGCTAGTAAAGTCGGTTATTCAAATGCGAGTCGGGTCAAAGGCCCTTCGCACTCTTTTTATCCCCAACCGACTAACGGAGTTATCGAGGTCTTCGTGCCCTCTTTCTCTTCGGATATGGGACTACAAGAAGTCAGGGCGGTTGGATTACGTGAATAGTACGGACGACGCCTACGGGATCGTTAGTATAGTTGTAAACCGGTCGTTTGTGTAACGCGTGTTTATAGCAATTCACCATGCGCAATAATCCGACGTCGCCTGGAATCAATGACTTCACACGCCGCGATAGTACAACAACTACATGGAATTCAAAGTGTTAGGAAAACATCGGGTTTTCCTAGGGTTTTTCAATACATACGGTTTCGAAATGTACACAAGGTTAATGAACAATTTTTACAACTATAGAAACAAAAAAGCATACTTATGGATCTTCACAAGCTATTTCATAAATTCTTTTCAGAAAATATCGGATTTTCTGGTAGTTTTTCAAAACAATACAAAACGTTGCTTTTCAAATACCGCTTATGAACTCACCAACATTTCATATGTTGACGTTTTTCAAAATACTTGTATTCTCAGGTAACAAGTAAACCGAAGGAAAATGTACTCAGTGATGGCTTGCAGTTTGTTTATCTATGAACCGAACAATTTATTTTCGGGAATGTAACGCTAAAACAATGTACTCAGTGTAAACTTTATCAGTTGTACTATATTAATGCATGGTGACGAATGATGTTATGTTTCATATATATTCAATGTTATGGTATTCAATTAAGTCACGACAGCCCTCGGACGTTTCCGCCGTCTGGTTCGGGGGTGTGACACTATAAGGGGGCGGTGACCCAAAGACCGAGTAGCATCAGGATTAGAGCCTTTGAGGAAAAGATATTTAGACCCATTTGGGTGTGGTTAATGTAATTTGGATGATTCAGGAGTTCGGTGTGTATTTTGGCGCCAAGGGGTATTTCTATAAAGTGTCAGTTCGGGATTTTATGAATTTTGGATTTTTTTCGGAAAGTTTTATGGAAATGATAAGTTGATAGAAGTGTAGAGCTTCTCCTTAACTTTCCATGGATATAAAGAACGTCAAAATCGGAGTTAGAACAAAGAAGTTATGCTCGTTTGAAATTTGGTCAATTTTGGGTTATGCTGAGTACGTTGGGCGTACAGAGGGGAGTACGTTGGGCGTACTAAGGCACCCTGAGTACGTTGGGTGTACCTGGTGGTACACTGCATGTACACGGTCGGCGCCTCGCTATTAGTCAACATCAAAGTACGTTGGGCGTACTCTGCTGGGAAGAAATATTGACTTTTGGACCTTGACCGTTCACTTTGACTTTGACCAGGGTTGACCATATTTGACCTAAGGGTATTTTAAGTTATCGGGTTAATTATTGATTAAGATTGTACTTATTGTTAATTGGCATGAGGTTATCCGGTTCGATGGTCTGAGCAGTTATTTGATTACCAACGGATTGAGGTGAGTCTTCCTCATTGTACGTATGGGTCGAAGGCACCAAGGTCGAACCATTGGATTAGATACCCTGATATGTGATAGTATGATGCTATGATTGGTGATCTATAGGTCTACCTGATTGTCTATTGACTGATTATATGTTTATCTGCATATGTGTACATATTTGGTTGGTGGTTGAGGCTTTACTGCTTTGTGTGTGAGTCAACATATCGAGGGTATTCCAACCCGATGGTTGACTGTTTTGGATCTATATGCTCAATAATCATTATTGAATGATGTTTCTAATAACATATGATCCTATAAGGTCACACCTTAATCAAGTTGGTACTTATTGAATATTTATTAAGTAATTTGTTATTAATAAATAAATTCAACTCTTGTATTTAATTAGAGAAAAAATTATTGCTCCATGAAAACAATATTATAAGAAGTAAAAAAACAATCTTTATATGATAATATATCATATAATAAGTCATGTACAAAGTTTTGGACACTTTGGTTAACCATGATTAAATCAAAGGCTTACTCTACCAAGGTTAAAAAGACTAATGAACATTTTTTTTGTCCTCTTTAGGCCTTATGGCCGAAAGTATGTAGAGGGATGGAGGTTGCTTGTCAACCTCCATCATCTTGTTCCCCATGCCTCTCCTTTATAGCCTATACTTTAGAATATTATATTCAAAAGGCCATGCTTGGGTGGTGTTATAAATAGAGGGTCTTATACATGGAGAAGTTGCAAGTTTTTTGGTCTAAAAAACTCATTCTTTATTCTCTCAAAACTCGTAAGCACATAGGAGCTTGGAGCTCCCTCCTCTTTTGAAGACATTACTTGCTTTTGGTGCCCACTTTGTGTCTTCCTTTTAGTGCTTAATTGTCTAAGCACTTAAGGCTTACAGAACAAAGTCATACAAGAAGAAAACTAGCATTTTGAGTACCTTATCTTGTTGGTGGATTACTTCTAAAGAAGATCAAGCTTCTTGTTCTTGCCATCTACTTCAACACCCCAAATCCAAGAGGGTCCAAAGGCTACAAATTTTGTTATTTCTAAACACCATATTGTTGTTGTAACATCATTCTAACCTATTTAAAATGATCCTTGATAGTTTGTTTTGTTGTCATACTCAAAATTTATAAGAAATTTTAAAGCTTCTGTTGCCGTTTTTTTTTGTTGAAATACTATATATTTATGCAATAAAAATCCCTTCAGTGGTATCAGAGTCATCTTTTAAATGTTAGAATGATTTTTCATGTTATGATAATCTTTGGTTTTTGGAAAACAAACATGGATTTCTTTTTGGCTAAAGAAATATACATATTTGTTTTCTTTGACAACTTATTGTTAAAAGTATTTATTTTTATATAACCATTTTTTCATGCATTTTGGTTATATAAAGGTTGCCTTAGAAAAAAAAAAGTTGTTTGTTGGTATGTTTGATATGTTTGTTGTGTATAAACAAACCATTAGAACACTTGTGGTTACTATTTATTCATATAATGATGTAATAGATAAATAGGTATTATTTCATGTGTTTATTTTTATATTTAATAAATTAGTTTTAGAATAGTTGTATTTTATAAAAATGTAACAAGATGGAGTTTGCAGATCTTATGAAGATATGAAGACATGGAGCCTTTTTTTGAAGACCTTGAAGTGTCCTATTAAGTCCTTTAGGAAATGACTTAATATTTGTTGTGATGACTCGCAACAAATATTACTAGAAAAATGGGTTTGTTTATACACTTTAAAATGCATGCATGTGATGGTTATTTTGCTGGTTGTAAAATGTTGTATGTATGAAACTATGTTTGCCATGCAAAAACATTTTCACAAAAATAACATCAAACTTGGGGTTTAGAGTTTTATATAAAAGCTTCAACATAAGATGTCAAAATTGAGTTTCTTTGTTAAAAAGATTTTTTTAAACTCTAAAGTACATAGAAAAAATTTTAAAGATATAAAAAGGTTTAAAATATATTTTTTTTAAACTTAATCTAAACTCCATATGTAACACCCATAAAAATTTGAGCCAATTTAAACTTTTAAAACATTTCAAATCCATTAAACATTACAAGCTTGTTTTCAAAAAATATCATATCAGAGTATCCCAGAAACAAATTCATAAAAACTGAGGAGCTGTACAATCACGCCTTAGCCTTGCCCCGATCTCCTGAGGTACCTGAAACAATAAACCGAAACTATAAGCCCGAAAGCTTAGTGAGTTCCACCAAAATACCGATACACATACAGTCCACATAATCATGTCAGCAACATCATAACATAACAAACTGAAATAGCATAAAATTGGTCCACAACTTTACAAACTGGATCACCCCCTGGGCCCACAGTGTGAGTCTGGATTGCTTCCAGCTCACAACTCACATCTGGCTTGCCATCGAGCCCATAGTACGAGTCTCCTTTAGCCCATAACTAGAATGCTCCCGGGTTTGTTGGATTACCGCACGAAGCAGTCTCACCTCAACCCATCCCACATAACATATCAACATGTATCATAACTAATGCACATACATATAATCATACAGTATCACAGGTAGTCCTATAGATCTACCCAACTAGCATATCAACTGGAATACATCACTAACTCAACTCATCATATCAATAACTGCTAGGATATCAAATCCAGTGGGCCAGCCTTGGTGCCTTAGACCCCTTAGTATAGTGAGGATAACTCACCTTGCGAATTTCAGCTCGGTAACTAAACTCCAACTCTCAGATCACGACCACAACTCCACCACCTATTATCATAATAGACTCATACTCGTAGGTTCTCAACCTTCCAAGGTACCTCATAAGTCAACTAGTCAATCCCTTGGTCAAAGTCAAAGTCACAGTCAAGGTCAACAGTCCATGTTGACCCTTACTCGTCGAGTACCCTCGACTACTCGCCGAGTTCTTCGGAATACTCGTCCACTCGCCGGGTCCCCGGAGTGACTCGTCGAGTTCCTATGGTTCACGATCGAAGCCCCAAGGACACTCGTCAGGTTTTCCTTCTTGCAACTCGACAGGTTCACACACATTCATCAATTTAGGGAAACATTAACCGACTCACCGAGTTGTTCATCCAACTCATCGAGTCTATGAAAATCTTCATTGGGATCGCCGAGTTGTTCATCCAACTCTTTGAGTTCTATGCCTATCTTCATGTGACTTGCCGATTCCCTTCAGTTCTTTAACCATGCAGACACTTTTTAAGCCATGCCAAGGCCCTAAATTGCATATCCAACTTCCTTGGGTATGCTTATCATGTAAAGTTGCAAACTTTACGTGCATGCAAGGATTTAATACCCTAAAATGGCACAATTAAACTTGCAATGAAGTCACATCCTTGAGAGAAAGCTCATACTAGGCAAAGCTGATGACTTTTACGAATCTAGAAGCCAAGGGGAGTCTAGATCTGAAGCTACAACTTCAGATCTTGGCTTAAACACAAGAATGTCACACCCCAAAACCAAGAACGGCGGAAACGTTCAGGGGTGGAGGACGTCATGTACAATATCACAACAATGCAAAGTAGTAAACAAGCAACAACATCATCCATTGCATTAAAAGTAATTGTTTAATACATGTGTGTTCTTTAATAGTAATAAGACACCAAAATATGAAATCAAAATAAAAGACGAGTCTTGTCTGTGCTCCGTCTTCTCAAAACCTAGCCATCGTACCTGTCTACTGGTGACCTGAGAATACAAGTTATTTTGAAAGCGAGTATCAGCATAAAGCTGGTGAATTCATAAGTATTTAAGTGTCATTGCCTTGTTTTGGAAAGCTGTTATGAATGCCATGTAAATCTTTGAATGAAACATTTGATATAAGTATGAAAATCCTAGAAAATCCCATATTTCCTATTAGTACCAGAGTAGTCTTCTACCAAGACCCGAATGTTTTGAAAGTAGCCTTCTACCAAGACCTGTATGTTTTGGAAGTAGTCTTCTACCAAGACCTGTATGTTTTGAAAGTAGTCTTCTACCAAGACCTGTATGTTTTGGAAGTAGTCTTCTACCAAGACCTGCATGTTTTGCTGTAACAAAGATGGTTTTTCCCCTTTATGACTACTATTAACAATATATAGTCTACCTCCTCGTGTATGTGAATGTATCACAAAATAAAAGTAATAGGGAAAATATAACCATAAAATTATTATCCTTTTGCATTAGGATAAACACGACATCGCGACTGCCGAAATGTATAACCTCGAACATCCGTAGATTGTTCATTTTCCTCTGTAGCTGGCAGTAGGTTTAAGGAATGGTTAGTCCCGTAAAGGTACTCCTAGTATAAGTATTAACTGTAGGCATCCGTAGATGTTCATTACCTTTGTTTCTAACAGGTGCGTGCCGGAATGGTTAGTCCCGTAAAGTATCCTTTTGTACTAGGATCGACAGAACTAAACTACACGTATGATATGTAATAGTTTCTAGGTACAAGTATCCATCTAAGTGTATCCATGTAAGTGTATCCATGTAACATGTAATGTATAGTATAGACTCATGAATGAACTGACTCCGGTGTAATTCCTTGTAATAGGAATAATGTCTTGTATCTCTTAACTATCCCTATAATAGTTAACTGGAAGGTAATTGATGTCCAAGAAGGTTTATACAACCTTGCTACGCAAGAATGTGGGAACTGAATGAAGGATGAAAGCTATCATATCAATACATATATATAAGAACATAAGTGTATAGATATAGTTTTGATCAAGAGGATGAAAATGGTTTTGTAAGACATTTAAGAGTTTTGAACAATAATTAACAATGACTTGATGTCATTTTAATAAACATTTCAAAAGTAATACATTTGATAACAAAGTATTTTTAAGAAAGAAAACCATTTCATGAATCACTGATGTGTGTGAAACAAACTAGTTTTAATCCTACTTACTTAGACACAAAATAAACACACGAAAGGCAGTGTACCTATCGATTAGTAATATATTTCAAGCACGTAGGGTATCGAACACAGGGAACGGTAAACAATTAAAATAAATGCTAATATTATCAAAATAAAATAAGTAATAGAAAATGGGTTTTCTCTAGTTTTGCAAGACTAGAAACTTAAACAATTAACTAAAATTTAAACTAAGAAACTAAGAACTAGATAAACAAAGATTCAACTAAATTCAATAACGAAGGGAACTTCTGTGTAGTTCAACTCAATTGATCCTATGGTTGATATTATGGTAATAGTACAATGGATTAATTCTTTTATTGGCTACCGATTCAAGTGATTAGATTCACGTTCGCTGCACTAATCCTTAGAGAACAAACTAACTCAAACAATGGCCAGTTGTCTAATTTAATTCAATTCACTAGGTTATTTATTCAGGTTAATTAAGACTTGTAATGGTCAACTAAATTGGCCCTTTAGTTAACCTCTTGTTGATGGTTCATCACACAAGCTCACACATGAATTTACCTATTTTTCTTATTAATTCTAGTTTCATGTTCATTAATCCTAGACATATGATAAAGTGGTCACATAAACATATGAGGTTAACAACTAAGAGATGTTCATGCAGCTCAATTATCTTCCTATTAACAGAAAAATAGTTATCATTCACACATAAGGTTCTTTAAGAAGCTAGAATCAACAAAATCACCAATATTACATCAATCCTACCATAAATCAAACCATAATCACAAAATCATCTATCCTAAACAGAAGTTAGGAGTTTTTAGCTCATATCTACAGCAAATAGCAAACTAAAAACATAATCTAATGATTGAAACATGGTTTATGCAAAAGATTAAGATAAAAGTAGTGTGTTATTGCCTTTGATCTTCTTCCAGTTTGATATCTAGGTTGAAATCTCGAAAACCACAGCTTCTAAGAACCCTTCTGGCCTCCAAAAATCGTCCTAAACTTCCCCCATTCGTTAGGGTTCGAATGAGAAGCGTTTCTATATTTATATTCTGAAAACAAGGGCTACTCAGCGAGTCCAGTGACCTACTCGGCGAGTTCGTCACTTAAAACCCGTGTACGGCAAGTCAGCGCGTCCAGAATCGCGAAAGTTCGATACAACTCGCCGAGTAATCGACCCTACTCGCCGAGTACGTTTCGAATCAGCATTTTCTCAAAACACAAAAGTCGTCCGAAATTGTGTTTAATTTTCAGAACATTTTGAATCTCGTCAATCGGAGTTACGGTTCATGAGATATGGCCAAAACACTAACGAGGGGTCAAGTTGTCTAGCAACATCCTTCTTTCTTCAAAATCCAAGATCCAAGCTTCCAATCGCTAGTTCCGTTTCCTTTTCCATCCGAGCATGTAATTGTTGCTAAAAAATGAAATTCTAAACTAATTAAGCACCTTTTGCTCATCAAATGAGATAAAATCAACATAAAGTATTAAGATAATGCATGAATTTTATAACTAAATATGTCCATATCAATCACATTTTGAAGTATGTGAAATCTACTGGATGAAAACACAGTTAAAAATCACATGTGATTGATTCATTAACATGTTGTTTTCTACTTGTATCCCCCCTGATTAATGCATTTTAAAATCATTTGAAACATTGATTAAGGGGTATGAACTCACATGTAGACGGTGGTTTGGATGAACTGAATGATGTAGGATAGTTAGGTGACAAGTGAAGACTTGTTCACACCCAATGATCCTAGTTAACATATAATCACACATATATGTATCCAAATAGACTTTAAACCACTAATTGACAAAGTTAAGACATCCTAAGGCATGTAAAACACCTTATATAAGTGCTACAAGTCATAAGGATTGAACCTAAGTGCTAAAGGACCTTGTTATTGTGTTTGGGGTTCAAGGGTAAACTCCTTTGGAGTTTACGGTTTTTATGACCTTGACCTAATGAGTTTACGGTCGTAAACTTCTCACTTTTTGACCATAAGTTGTTTTGAGGTTTTGCAAGTCCTTTAGAGCATTTCTACTTGATGGTTAGGCCTTTGGAAGAGATTAGGGCATCATTACACTCCTTTGAGGAGTTTATGGCCCCAAGGCCGTATCCTTTTGGGTTTACTACCTTAAAACCATATGGAAAGTGGTATTTTCATGTTTTCAAGTCCTAAGCACTTCAAGGTAATAGTCTAGGTTAGATTCTAGGCATAAGGAAGAAATAAGGGACACTTATTCTCACTTTGGGGTGTTTACGGTTTTGGGAGCTTCCCAAACCGTAAACACATATAAATGGGAGACTCTTGTGCTTTTTATGTGATAAACTCATCAAGGAAGGATTTAGACGTGTCCCTAAGGCTGTGAAGGACTAAGGCACCCTAAGGCACACTTTTGGCCCTTAAAGAAGGGTTTACGGTTCAAGAGGTTCTTGAACCGTAAACACCTTTGATCTTGGTGTTTCCTTGAGTTTCTTTGATGAATAGAAGTATAACAAGCCTTACAATACACTAGGGTAGGAACACTTACTAGTTGGAAGCTTGAAAAGGTGCTAAGGGCCCAAGAACACTATTGTGTGTTCTTAGTGTTCTTGGTGTTTTGGAAATCTAATCAAAACATGAAATTTGATGGATTAAAAGATGTATAATCACTAGTTGTTATGATCTAACAACAAATCAAGCCAAGAAGTACTTACGTTTTCGGGAAATCAGGTGAAATACGGAATGGTAGTTGAGAGTGTTTGGAGTTTACTCTTGAGGTTGAAAGTTAGAAATGAAGTACTTTGGGGAGTAAACTCATGCTTAAGGCATGAGTTTATGGTTTTTGGAGGGGTTTACGACCCAAACATAAAAGTTTGGCCATGACTCTCTTAACTACGCGGTACTTGCGGTTCTGGAATTTCAAGACTCGAGACGGCATTTCCTTTCACCCGTTCGTTTAAAGATTAATTATTAAAATAATCAAACGAACTTTAAATTTTCTAAAAACAAATAAAAGTGAACTTGACTTATAATTTGAAATGATTGACTTCTGGGTTTTACCAAATGAAGATTTCAGGTTGTCACATCATCCCCTCCTTAGAAGGAATTTCGTCCCGAAATTAGCTTTTTAAGCAAACCAGTAGTTACAAATAACTAAGCAAAAAGATGAGGGTATTTCAGTTTCATCTGATCCTCACGCTCCCAAGTGAATTCCGGTCCTCGTTTGGCGTTCCAGCGAACCTTCACTATCGGGATACAACTTTGTTTCGTTTGCTTGACCTCTCAGTCCATGATCTATATTGGTTCTTCCACGAAGTTGAGGCTCTCGTTGATCTCGATCTCGTCGAGTGGGATAACAAGAGTCTCATCGGACAGACACTTTTTCAAGTTAGAGACGTGGAAGGTAGAATGTACGTTACTGAGTTCGAGCGGTAGATTGAGTTTGTAAGCTACGGGGCCGATTCGGGCAAGAATCTCAAAAGGCCCAATGTATCTTGGATTGAGCTTCCCACGCTTTCTGAAGCGTATCAAGCCCTTCCAGGGTGAGACCTTCATTAGAACATGGTCGCCCACCTGGAATTCCAATGGTTTCCTTCGCTTGTCAGCGTAGCTTTTCTGTCGGTCTCTAGAGGCTTTCAATCGTTCACGAATTTGAACGATCTTCTCTGTCATTTCCTGAATGATCTTCGGACCCGTGAGAGTGCTTTTGGGAACTCGTCCCTTAGCTAACTGGGTATCACCCACCTCAACCCAGCACAGAGGGGATCTGCACTTTCGGCCATAGAGGGCCTCGAATGGAGCTGCCTTTATGCTCGTGTGATAACTGTTGTTGTAGGAAAATTCGACAAGGGGTAAATGAGTATCCCATGCTTTCCCGAAGTCTATCACACAGGCTTGCAACATATCTTCTAAGGTTTGGATAGTTCTCTCACTTTGTCCGTCGGTCTATGGATGGTATTCTGTACTCATGTCCAGCCTAGTTCCTAGGGAACTTTGTAACGACTGCGAGAACCTAGAAGTGAATCTACTATCTCTGTCTGAGATAATAGATATTGGAACACCGTGCAGTCATACAATCTCCCTAATGTAGGTTCTCTTAAGTTTCTCCATTTTGTCGGTTTCTTTGATGGGTAGGAAGTGTGCAGACTTGGTGAATCTGTCGACGATGACCCATATGGAACCAAGTCCACCCGTTGTCTTGGGCAACTTGGTTATGAATTCCATAGTGATCCGCTCCCACTTCCATTCTGGTATCTTCGGTTGCTGTAGAAGACCGGAGGGTTTCTGGTATTCAAACTTTACCTTCGCACAAGTAAGGCATTTACTTACGAAGGTAGCAATATCTGCTTTCATGTTAGGCCACCGGTATAACTTTTTAAGATCTAGATACATCTTATCTGAACCTGGGTGGACAGAATAACGAGTGTTGTGAGCTTCGGTCATGACCAAGTCTCTGAAGCGACCGTGTTTCGGTGTCCAGATTCGATCCATGAGGTATAAGGCTCCGCCACCCTTGACTTCCAAGTTCTTATCCATCCCTCTCAGGGATTCACTTGCCAAGTTTTCTGGTTTCAAAGCGTCGAGTTGAGCCTCCTTAATTTGCGTGGACAAGTGTGAATGGATAGTTAGAGTCAAAGATTTGACTCTACGACCAGAATATTCTTTCCAACTTAGGGCGTCGGCTACTACATTGGCCTTACCCGGATGATAACGAATTTTGCATTCGTAATCACTGAGTAGCTCGACCCAACGTCGTTGTCTCATGTTGAGCTCCTTCTCGTCGAAAATGTGTTGTAGATTTTTGTGGTCTGTAAAGATCGTGATTTTTGTACCATACAGGTAGTGTCTCTAGATCTTCAGAGCAAACACAACTGCTCCAAGTTCAAGATCGTGGGTGGTGTAGTTAACCTCATGTGTCTTCAGCTGTCTCAAGGCATAGGCTATGACTTTACCTCGCTGCATCAGAACACATCCGAGTCCATGATTTGATGCATCGCAATAGACAACGAAGTCTTCTATTCCTTCGGGGAGGGATAGTATTGGTGCGGTGCACAAGGCTCGCGTGAGTGTTTGGAATGCTCTTTCTTGTTTCTCTTCCCAGTCAAAGGCCACGCCCTTCTGGGTCAATGTCGTAAGAGGTTTCGCTATGCGGGAGAAGTTCTGAATGAACCTGCGATAGTAGCCAGGGAGACCTAGAAATTAACGAATTTATGTAGGCGTCTTCGGTGCTGACCAGTTCTTAATGGCCTTGATTTTGGAAGGGTCCACGTGTATTCCTTCTTCGCTAACAACGTGGCCCAAGAATTCGACTCGTCGGATCCAAAATTCGCACTTAGAGAACTTCGCATAGAGCTTCTCCGATCGTAATGTTTCTAAGAATTTGCGGAGATGTTGACTATGTTCCTCCATACTTCGAGAGTAGATGAGTATGTCATCAATGAAGACGATGACGAACTGATCCAAGTAAGGACGACACACCCTATTCATCAAATCCATGAATATTGCGGGCACGTTAGTTAATCCGAATGGAATTACTACAAACGCGTAGTGTCCATAACGAGTTCGGAAGGCTGTCTTGGGAACATCCTCCTTTAAAACTCGTAGTTGGTGATATCCAGATCGTAGATCTATCTTCGAGAAGTAGTTGGCTCCTTGAAGTTGATCAAATAAATCGTCAATGCGGGGCAAAGGATAACGATTTTTAATGGTAAGCTTGTTGAGTTCCCTGTAGTCGATGCACATACAGAACGATCCATCTTTCTTCTTGACAAACAAGACCGGTGCTCCCCATGGTGAGAAGCTTGGCCTTATAAATCCCTTCTTGAGAAATTCGTTAAGTTGACTGGAAAGTTCCTGCATCTCTGCCGGTGCCAGACGATAAGGAGATTTGGCTACGGGAGTAGCCCCTGGCACTAAGTCGATTCTGAACTCGACTTGGCGTTGTGGTGGTAAACCTGGAATTTCCTCTGGAAATATGTTGGGAAAGTCGCGTACTTCTGGGATGTTTTGAATGTCTTTTGCTTCTTGACTCATATCGACGATTTGTGCGAGGAATGCATGATATTCCTTTCGCAAGCACTTCTGGGCTTGGATGCACGAGATGATGCGAAGGCTCGTACTAGGTTTGTCGCCATAGATAACTAAGGTTTCGTTGTTAGGAAGGTTAAGACGAACTGCTTTTTCAAAGCACATGATGTCGGCGCAAAGAAGACTCAATCATTCCATGCCGATAATAACGTCGAAACATTTAATTTGGACCGGCAGGAGGTCTATCTTGAAAGTATGACCATCTAAAGTTAAAGTAAAACCTACGTATATGCAGTTAGTACTTTTCGTTTTCCCGTTTGCCATTTCTACCGTGAATGAATTATCTAATGCACATGGTTTTTGTTTAAGTAGGTGTGCAAATTTATGACTTACAAAACTTTTCTCTGCTCCACTGTCGAAAAGTATGCAAGCATATGAGTTATTGAGGAGAAACGTACCAGTAACTATCGTAGGATCAGCTACCGCGTCCTCGTGGCCCATGGCCATAACTCTTCCTACTCCGCTAGCCATCCCCGCTTTAGGGCAGTTCCTCTTGTAGTGACCCACCTCGCCACAACCGTAGCAAGCTTGGCCCACACCAGCGTTAGGAACTTGGGCGGTCGGTCCTGCTGGAGTCTTGCAGAAACGGGTTGTATGCCCCTTCCTGTTGCAGTTAGAGCACTGCATCTCCTTGCAAGGTCCATGGTGATGGAAGTTGCATTTGTTGCACTTCGGAAGGGTTCCAGCATAAGTTTTTGCTGGTAAGAGGTTTGCAGGGACAACGGGAGTTACCGTGGCAGCATTGATTGCCACAAGTTGTTGTCTCTTGGAGGATTCTTGCGAAGCTCCTCTTTTCCTCTTGTTCCACCCCTTCTTCTTGTTGTCGGGGTTGAACTTTTGTGGTCCGGGTGTAGGGATTGTTGGGTTCTGATGTTTCCCGTGATCTATGAGAGATTGTGCCAACTCCTTGGCACTGCCGAAGGTAGCAGGCCTGGATGCTAACACACTCGACTGGATCTGGGGTGACAGTCCTCAGATATATCTCTCTATTCTTTTGCTCTCCAGAGCAACCATGTCAGGGCATAGGATTGCCAGATCGCAGAACCTATTTGTGTAGGTTAATATGTCGGATCCAGTCATTTGTAGACCCCAGAGTTCCTGTTCGAGTTTTTTTATTTCCCCTCGAGGACAGTATTCTCTCATCAGCATGGCTTTCAAGTTTTCCCAGCTGATGGAATTTGCCACCACTATAGTCAGAGACTTAACATGGCCATTCCACCACGTTAGTGCTCTGTCAGACAAGGTACAAGTAGCAAACTTGACCTTGTTGCCCTCCGGGCAAGAGCAGATTTCAAAGACCGCTTCCGTGTTTTCAATCCATTGACTTAATACCATAACCCCACCAGTTCCATTGAAGTTTCGGGGTGTGGCATTCGTGAAGTCCTTGTAGGTGCATTCCCGAGGATGTCCATGGCTTTCGCCGTGGTTGGAGGGATGTGCACCTGTTCCCGATCCACTAGGGACAGGAGCATTGATAGCTGACACAGCAGCTGCTACGGCTGTTGTGAAGGCTGCCTGGAACATAGTGGCATCGAAAGGAGGAGGTGGTTGAGGAGGTGGTGGTATCGGTGTTTCGTTACTTGGGTTACGCCTGGGATTCCTGCGTGGCGGCATCTTTTAACTATACGTTTAAAGGATGACAACATGGATAAGAATAAATGAATAATGAGAGTGACTCATGGACTAACTCCCCATAGTCTAATAACACAATGAATAGTATGATTGAATCAAGATGATATCATTTGGATAATAATTTCCATATGATTAGATATCTGTCAATAATACTGGAATTACAGATGTAACAAGTTCGGGAAAAGTGGCCTAAAAGTAGGCCTTACATCAACCAAGATAGGAAAATTTTGACAGAACTATGACTAGATCAAGATCTAACAGGTCTAAGATTTACAAGGATAGGAAATTAGACCAAAGTTTTTACATAAACTAGGTTATACCCAAAAGATGAGACGTTGAGATTCTATCAGCGACGAGAACTGCTAGCATGAGTTCTTGATCCCGACAGTAGGTGTTCCATGTCCCTCATACGCCTGTCAGCCCTCGCTTGCTGAGCTCGAAGTTCCCTGACCTCAGCTTGGGTTTCAGCAAGTTCCCTCTGTAGAGCTGCATTGCGGACCAGAGTCCTTTCATGAGCAGACTCTAGTTGGCGAATGTGGACTGTGTTAATGCCAGCGTTGGCGTCAATCTCCAAGACTCTATTGATAGTTGATTGACCCAGTATCGTGTTCCGAGAAATCCTACGAACTATGATGGGTAGGACCCTGTCAGCAGAACCTCCTTTAGTGAGGTTGTAGAAGCTTCTGTCTCCATTGTAGGGGATAGGTTGACCTTGTTCCTGACTCCATCTATTCAAGTTTGTGGCCCACAGAGGTGTGGGTCCTTGAAATGCGGGACGGGGGTTCAGGTTTGGGTTTTGAGCAGCTGGAGGTAGGTTGTTGACTTCAGGCTCCGAGTCAGAACTATCAGAAAAACCCTCAGCATGGTGATCATCCAAAGGAATTGGGTGATCATCTTCTGGTTCTTCCTCTAGCCATCCAGCGTTGCCTTGGTTTGGGAAGTACGGGTCGTCGTGGGGAAATCCAACCATTTAAAATCTACGCGAGAAAAGGGATATAAGAAATAACTAAATAGACGAACTAACTAAGATAATTACAGTAAGACCAAATACCCCTATGGTATTTCTTTATGATTGTGTTGGTAAGTTTTTAGACTTGTTGCCACATCACAATCATTCTTGGGCATAGGCTAATCACTCCTTGGACCAACACAGTTGATCAGGCTTTGCCACTCCCAAGACTGACCATATATCCCCAGGCTTACTTGTGATATTCAACAATCGTAATACTTTTGTTCTTGTCGTTGTGACACTGATTTTAGTATGAATGCAGGCACGTATACTTACTTAAATATTTTATTTAAAAGTATAAACTCTTAGACAGAGTGTTTTAATCCCAATGTATTTATAGTTAGTATATATTTTATGGGTTGATATAATATATTCACTATAAACAATGCTCAGATACCAATCTGTCACACCCCAAAACCAAGAACGGCGGAAACGTTCAGGGGTGGAGGACGTCATGTACAGTATCACAACAATGCAAAGTAGTAAACAAGCAACAACATCATCCATTGCATTAAAAGTAATTATTTAATACATGTGTGTTCTTTAATAGTAATAAGACACCAAAATATGAAATCAAAATAAAAGACGAGTCTTGTCTGTGCTCCGTCTTCTCAAAACCTAGCCATCGTACCTGTCTACTGGTGACCTGAGAATACAAGTTATTTTGAAAGCGAGTATCAGCATAAAGCTGGTGAATTCATAAGTATTTAAGTGTCATTTCCTTGTTTTGGAAAGCTGTTATGAATGCCATGTAAATCTTTGAATGAAACATTTGATATAAGTATTAAAACCCTAGAAAATCCCATATTTCCTATTAGTATCAGAGTAGTCTTCTACCAAGACCCGAATGTTTTGAAAGTAGCCTTCTACCAAGACCTGTATGTTTTGGAAGTAGTCTTCTACCAAGACCTGTATGTTTTGAAAGTAGTCTTCTACCAAGACCTGTATGTTTTGGAAGTAGTCTTCTACCAAGACCTGCATGTTTTGCTGTAACAAAGATGGTTTTTCCCCTTTATGACTACTATTAACAATATATAGTCTACCTCCTCGTGTATGTGAATGTATCACAAAATAAAAGTAATAGGGAAAATATAACCATAAAAGTATTATCCTTTTGCATTAGGATAAACACGACATCACGACTGCCGAAATGTATAACCTTGAACATCCGTAGATTGTTCATTTTCCTCTGTAGCTGGCAGCAGGTTTAAGGAATGGTTAGTCCCGTAAAGGTACTCCTAGTATAAGTATTAACCGTAGGCATCCGTAGATGTTCATTACCTCTGTTGCTAACAGGTGGGTGCCGGAATGGTTAGTCCCGTAAAGTATCCTTTTGTACTAGGATCGACAGAACTAAACTACACGTATGATATGTAATAGTTTCTAGGTACAAGTATCCATGTAAGTGTATCCATGTAACATGTAATGTATAGTATAGACTCATGAATGAACTGACTCCGGTGTAATTCCTTGTAATAGGAATAATGTCTTGTATCTCTTAACTATCCCTATAATAGTTAACTGGAAGGTAATTAATGTCCAAGAAGGTTTATACACCCCTGCTACACAAGAGTGTGGGAACTGAATGAAGGATGAAAGTTATCATATCAATACATATATATAAGAACATAAGTGTATAGATATAGTTTTGATCAAGAGGACGAAAATGGTTTTGTAAGACATTTAAGAGTTTTGAACAATAATTAACAATGACTTGATGTCATTTTAATAAACATTTCAAAAGTAATACATTTAATAACAATGTATTTTTAAGAAAGAAAACCATTTCATGCATCACATTTTGAAGTATGTGAAATCTGCTGGATGAAAACACAGTTAAAAATCACATGTGATTGATTCATTAACATGTTGTTTTCTACTTGTATCCCCCCCTGATTAAAGCATTTTAAAATCATTTAAAACATTGATTAAGGGGTATGAACTCACCTGTAGACGGTGGTTTGGATGAACTGAATGATGTAGGATAGCTAGGTGACAAGTGAAGACTTGTTCACACCCAATGATCCTAGTTAACATATAATCACACATATATGTATCCAATTAGACTTTAAACCACTAATTGAAAAATTTAAGACATCCTAAGGCATGTAAAACACCTTATATAAGTGCTACAAGTCATAAGGATTGAACCTAAGTGTTAAAGGACCTTGCTATTGTGTTTGGGGTTCAAGGGTAAACTCCTTTGGAGTTTACGGTTTTTATGACCTTGACCTAATGAGTTTACGATCGTAAACTCAAGAGTTTACGGTCGTAAACTCAAGAGTTTACGGTCGTAAACTCAAGAGTTTACGGTTGCAAACTCCTCACTTTTTTACCATAAGTTGTTTTGAGGTTTTGCAAGTCCTTTGGAGCATTTCTACTTGATGTTTAGGCCTTTGGAAGAGATTAGGGCATCATTACACTCCTTTGAGGAGTTTATGGCCCCAAGGCCATTTCCTTTTGGGTTTACTACCTTAAACCCATATGGAAAGTGGTATTTTCATGTTTTCAAGTCCTAAGCACTTCAAGGTAATAGTCTAGGTTAGATTCTAGGCATAAGGAAGAAATAAGGGACACTTATTCTCACTTTGGGGTGTTTACGGTTTTGGGAGCTTCCCGAACCGTAAACACATATAAATGGGAGACTCTTGTGCTTTTTATGTGATAAACTCATCAAGGAAGGATTTAGACTTGTCCCTAAGGCTTGTGAAGGACTAAGGCACCCTAAGGCACACTTTTGGCCCTTAAAGAAGGGTTTACGGTTCAAGAGGTTCTTGAATCATAAACACCTTTGATCTTGGTGTTTCCTTGTGTTTCTTTGATGAATAGAAGCATAACAAGCCTTACAATACACTAGGGTAGGAACACTTACTAGTTGGAAGCTTGAAAAGGTGCTAAGGGCCCAAGAACACTAGTGTATGTTCTTGGTGTTCTTGGTGTTTTGGAAATCTAATCAAAACATGAAATTTGATGGATTAAAAGATGTATAATCACTAATTGGTATGATCTAACAACAAATCAAGCCAAGAAGTACTTACGTTTTCGGCAAATCGGGTGAAATACGGAATGGTAGTTGAGAGTGTTTGGAGTTTACTCTTGAGGTTGAAAGTTAGAAATGAAGTACTTTGGGGAGTAAACTCATGCTTAAGGCATGAGTTTACGGTTTTTGGAGGGGTTTACGACCCAAACATAAAATTTTGGCCGTGACTCTCTTAACTACGCGGTACTTGCGGTTCTGGAATTTGAAGACTCGAGACGGCATTTCCTTTCACCCGTTCGTTTAAAGATTAATTATTAAAATAATCAAAGGAACTTTAAATTTTCTAAAAACAAATAAAAGTGAACTTGACTTATAATTTGAAATGATTGACTTCAGGGTTTTACCGAATGAAGATTTCGGGTTATCACAAAGAATCCTTTCCTAACTCATGCACAAAAGGGTTTAGGAGAAAATGAGTCAAGGGAAAAACGATCTAATACCTTCAAGAGAGCCCTTTCTGTTGTAGAACTTGAAACCCACCAATTCTTGCTTCAACTAGCTTGCTTCCCAAGTGATTTCTCCACCAAAAACTTCCGTCCAAGCTTAAACCTCCAAAGAACACACACACACACACACACTCGATTTAGGGCCTTTCTGGACTCTCAATGGACTTTATAGAGGCCAAAGGGGCTTGTGTTTCTTTAAATAGGGGTGCAAAACCCCGGGATTTAGGGTTTCATCTACCAGCTCCTACTCGTCGAGTCCCTTCTTGGACTCGACGAGTAGGCCCCTAAATTCGCGAACCAGCCCGCTGCTACTCAATGAGTAGGGCAACCAACTCGTCGAGTAGACCTTGGAAACAAAAGAGTTCTTATTTAAATGAATACCTGAGAATCGGGGCGTTACACCATAACACAAGAATAAAAGGTTGTTTTATTAACAAAGTTAAAAATTGGTTCCAATCCGTATAACATCGAATTAAAATTGAAATATAACTCACATGTTTTTTAAATTGATGATTTGATCAATTTCTTATGTGATAAAGGTCACATAAGCATAAGAGTTTCGAGGCATAGATGAGATGAACATGCCATTTAAAAACAAAGTAATGTTTTTTTGGATCCCATAAATCTAAGAATTACATAAGAGTTGTAATTGATTATCGTAACCTACCGATCAACAAAATCACTTGAGTAGTGGGTCGCCTCCTCAAGTTATTTTGGGTGATGTGGATCTTAGCTTTTCAAAATTTAATTTGAAGGGTAATTATTTTTAAAAATAATTTATATCAAATATATTAAAATGAATCCTATTATTTTGTAGATGACTACCCCAACCGTAGCCACCTCATCACTCACCATCCGATCCATCATCAAGTGGACCCAACTTTATTGATTGGTTCAGACAATTGAGAATTTTTCTCAAACTTGAGAAAAAGGACTACGTCCTTGATGAACCTATCCCAGAAGAGCTCCCAACTAATGTTGCCAAAGCATCAAAAGATGCCCGGGTGAAACATGTTAATGATTCGAACGAAGTGGCTTGCATCATGCTTGCACCTATGACTCCTAGACTTTAGAAAATTTTTGAGTTTCATGAAACATTTGAAATGATTGAACAACTAAGAGTCATGTTTCAAGTTCAGGCTAAGCAAAAGAGGTTTGAGACCTTGAATGCTTTCATTGGTTGCAAGATGGCTGAGGGATCTTCTATGAGTGCACATGTACTCAAAATGAAAGCTTATGTTGAGCAACTTGCCCGCCTCAGATTCCCATTTGAGGATGAGCTAGCGACCGAAGTGATCCTAGCCGCATTTCCTAAGTCATTCAACCAATTTGTATTGAACTTCACAATGAATGAATGGAAAAGAGCATCAATAAGCTTCATAACATGCTAAAAATGTCGAGTCAAACATTAAGAAATCTGGGAACAATCAAGTGTTGATGATCTGTGTTGGTCAAATCTCCAAGAAGAAAACCGGTAATAATATCGGTAAGGGGAAATGCAAATCTGCCAAGAAAGGAAAGGGCAAAGGAAAGGGTAAAGGGAAGCCTCCTTCTACTAACCCAACTCCTAAAACCAAGGTTGTTGTTGACTCTAATTGATTTCACTGTAATGAAAAAGGACACTGGAAGCGCAACTGTCCCAAATACCTAGAGGAACTTAAGAAGATCAAGGCCAACCAGGTTGGCACCTTAGGTATATATGTGATTGAATTACATGCATTCCGTACCAATTCTTGGGTATTCGATACTGGAAGTGGTACTAATATATGCAATGATTTTCTGGGACTAAAGAATGTTAGAGAGCTAAGACATGGCGATTTGGAACTTCATGTTGCCAATGATAATCGAGTAGCTGTTAAAGCCATAAAACAATATTATCTTTTGCTTCCAAATGGCCTTAATCTTATTATGAACAATTATTGTTATGTACCTAGTGTAACTAGGAATATTATCTCTACTTCTCGCTTGTATGAACAAGGTTTTCGTTATAAGTTTGACTTTGATTCAGAAAACATTTTTGTGTTTAAAGATAATATGTTCTATTTTGATACTAGTCCCAAAAATGGAATATATGAAATCGATTTAAATGATTCATACAATAAGGATAATTCAATGTTCAACTTAAATAAGAAAACAAAGTTAGACTCAAATAAAACTTATTTATGGCATTGTCGACTTGGGAACATAAGTAAAACTCGCATTTCAAAGTTCCAAAAGGATGGGATCTTAGAGTTAACAGGCTCAGAGTCTTTTGATGTATGTGAATCATGTCTATGTGGCAAGATGACCAAAGCTCCTTTTACCGATGTTGGTGAAAGAGCTTCGGATCTGTTAGGACTCATACATATTGATGTATGTGGACCTTTTAGAACAATGACCAAAAGCAGTGAAAGATACTTCATTACATTTACTGATGATTACAATAGATTTGGATATGTGTATCTCATGAAACATAAATATAAAGCATTCGATGTCTTCAAGGTTTTCCAAAATGAAGTACAGAATCAACATGGTAAAAAGATTAAAACCATACGATCAAATCGTGGTGGTGAATATCTGAGCTATGAGTTTGATGAACATCTGAAGAATTGTGGCATAGTGTCACAACTCACTCCACTGGGAACACCTCAACATAATGAGGTCTTGGAAAGGAGAAATCGTACTCTACTTGATATGGTGCGATCGATGATGAGTCATACTTCCCTTCCTTATTCATTTTGGGGTTATGCCCTCGAAATCCCAGCTCGAATTGTAAACATGGTCCCAACTAAAAAGGTCAGTAAGACTCCCTAAAAGTTATAACCAGAGTCTCCTAGAGGGAGAGCGTGAGATTTGTATATAGATCTATACGAGACTAACAATCCCACACCTAAACGGTTAGCTACAGTTAGGCCGACAGGCCTGGGGTGACAAATATCATACCATTATGACGCCTAAAGAACATCGTAGATGTCACTAGGTTACATCAAGCATGGTTATACCAAACTCACAATAGTATAAACTAACCATTTGTTTACGGGATTTCAATTCTTCAAATAGTTTTATTTTAAGTAATAAAACTACTATACATTACTAGTGGTATCCATGGATTGCATACAAAGGTTTTCATACAAGACAATACTATACAATACAGCTGGTGGTATCAAGGCGTACATACAAAGATATTCAATACAACTGGTGGTATCCAAGCATACATACAAAGATATTCAAACAAGGGTTCTCATCAAACAATATTATGATATACAAATACAGAATACAGTAACTAACGTACATTTTGATCTTAAGGTTTAAGACTACTTTTCACTACTAAAGAAAATATTGGATTTTCTTGTGAAACATACAAACTTTTTCAAATATTCAAGGACAAGATTTCGTTACAAAAACATTCTTATGAACTCACCAAATTAAATGTTGATACACTTTCAAAGCCACGTGTATTCTCAGGGAACCGGTAGACAGGTACACCCGCAAGTTTTGAGAAGACGGAGCTTTAGAGTCGCATCTTTTATACTTTTGTTATACATTTTGATGTCATACAAACTATGTATCGAACATATGCAAATACCTTAATTATTCAATGTAATGGTTGTGTTTATTTTGATTACTATGATGCAATTGTTGTGATACTATACATGACGTCCTCCGTCCCCGAACGTTTCCGCCGTTCTGGTTTGGGGGTGTGACACTTTAGAATATTTTATTAGATAATGTATGATGGAATCATTCTTCGATCAACTTATGAAGTTGATGATGATGTTTAATGAGTTTGGATGAATTACAAGAATATCAAATTTATGATGGGTGTAGTGGTTGGATTGGAAATGATAGTGCAAAAAGGAGGAAAGTCATCAAAGGTGGGAGAAGTGTAAGTTGCAAAGGATTATAAAAGAAGTTGGAAAAATGACAAGTTTAATATCATGTACCTTGCACAAAGGGCTTGTAGCCCAGCGGTATCAGGTGGTGCCCTCCCTCTTTGAGGTCGAGGGTTCAAGTCCCGTTGTGGACATAGGTGGAATAGGTGTTGTTAGCTTAGGAGTAGATTAGATTTGCCGGTTCAAAAAAAAGCTATATAGGAAAACATACGTTACAAATTCTCTACGGTGTCGATATATATAACTTTCAACAAAGTTCATGGGCAAAAAATGTAATTTACCCAAAACATCTCTAAATATTATTAAAAGAGAAACCTTATGACATTATCTAAAACAATATGGATCGTTGATTGTGTTTTCTTTATAGGTTTTACACCCTTAGATCAATTTGCTTACGTCACCTTGATCAAACAAGAAGTCTATCCGTTATATTAGGAAATTAAATGTAGGAACTGAATGAAAATGATACTTGAATTCTTTCCAAACTTACAACTACAAAATTGGTTCCTTATTAATGTAAACCTTAAATTTAGGCTCTATTTCCATTCAAAATTGTTTTCCAAATACATTATATATTGAAATCTCGGAAACTATTAATTTCAAATTTTAAAAGTTTCAGATATTTTTATCATTTTATGAACCAATACACTTTTCAAGCATGATATCTTCTATTTTAAGTTTAAATAAGATTTCAATTGATTGCCTGCTAATTTTCATCATATTGACTTGTATATATATTTCAAACCTTTTTAATAATCGATTTACACAAACATTATGTCATAATTCCCACGTAGAAAACAAATGCAAAAAAACTTCAACCTTCCCATCAGTCTAATTAGTTGAATAAATGTATGTATTTCTTCCTTAAATCATTTTAATCTGTAAGTTTGATATTGTTTTCGAAATTATAGGTTTTTACTCATTCGTATGGTTCTTTGTTGAATACTTATAATTTGGATGTATAATGTTGTTTTTGAATTTTGTTTTTTTGATGTTATGTTCGGTTCTTGGTTCCATCTTTTTAATCGATAACTATGATCCTATTTTCGAAAACATTAAACTCAATGTTAAAATTGGATGTTATATATAATGAAATTATGATGTTACATGTGTGTGTATACCTTTGTAAAAAATCAATAGACAAGACAAGAGATGACATGACATAATATAACAGACAGGTTGTACAAAAGACATGAACGCCCTCATTAGAAATTTTTTTATGTCTTCGGTAGTAACAAAATAAGAATAAGAAATATACCTTCTCAACAATTGATGTGAGCTTTAAAGTTAAATATAAGCATGTTGTGAAAGATGAAAATAGGCTCCCGTATTCTTTTTTTCAAAACAAATCGATACCATACATGGGCAGGTAAGAATGCACGGTATAATAGAAGTGTGCACTCAACCAGAGTCACCATTTGACCCTGAAATATCAAAAACGCCCCTCAGAACCTTCTGAAAAAAAAATCAGGTATACTCAAGGACCAAAAATGTAATCTACGCTAAACTTAAGTTATATATATATATATATATATATATATATATATATATATATATATATATATATAAATTTTGTTGTTATGCTATATGTTTTTTAGTTTTGGTTCAAAGGCAAAATGGTGATTTAAAAAAAAACTAATAGCTAGGCTGTTAACTTAGGCAATCATAAAAGTTTTATGAAACAGTGAAACAAGGTCCAAAAACTACAACCTGATTCTTTTAGGGACCAAAACCAAAAAAATCAACTAAACAAGGACCAAATATGTAAATCACTAAAATAAATGAAAAAACTTTTGTTTATACTGATCCCCCCCCCCCCCCCCCCGGGTTTTGAGGTCATGGTAGTAGATTGAGCTTCAACAGTTATGCCCCTAATTTGCTCTTTGTTTTATAGTAAGGAATGTTCTTTACTACCATTGGATCATTTCTTGCACGTTCAGGATCCATTGATATAATCCCTGTTGTATTTCAAATTCAATAACAAAATTGTAATTAATTAATTTCTCATTAAAGTTAATAAATTATAAATTTATCTCACTTCTTGCTCATCCAAGTTTTTGTCATTGCTATAGCATCACGAAGTTGATCATATCACATATTTTTCTAAATAAGAAACACTAATATCAACAAAAGAAGCTATTTAATTTCGTAATAAAGTTGAATTAAAAAATAAGTAAATAAATAAATAAGAAATAGAAGAACCTTGTATTACCACCATATTTTATGTTTGACCTCATCACCATATTTAAATCCTCCCATAACTTGAGGCATTGTGATTAACCAAAATGCAACAATGCTTGGATCTTTCATGCTATCAATAATATGCTGAAACAAAAAAGTATATGTTTTGAAGTGAGATAATTGTTACAAGAGGAAAAGGGGTAGAATCCTAATTGGCATTTACCTCATAAGGGTTTTTTGTTTTTTTCATTATGTTGTAAGCTTTGCATGGAGGCTCGATAATTTGCAAAGTAAATAAAACTAAAGGGGTGTTTCTTTTTTCCTTCATTAAACTCTATAGTGAATGGCTATATAGATAAAGTGTTCTATACATAAAGATTGTAGATAAAGATGGAAAATAAAACGCAATGGATTATGAGAAATCACAAAAAATAAGAACCAAACCTAGGGACCAACCGCAAACAAAAACCCTACTTTTTTTACTTAAAAAAAAATCAACATACCTGCACATACTCAAAATCGTAGAAAGAATTTCACAAAAAAAATGTTATTTCATATAAAAAAAAAAAAAGGAGCCTGAAAAAAAAAGATGGTGGTAAACCGAATAAGACATATCAAAATCAACAAAAAAAACGAAGATATAAACATAAATGATGGACCTGATAAATGATTTCTGTCATATTATCCCTAAAATAAAAAAAAAGTCATCAATGAATCTTAACATTGTCGATGATAGTGATAATAACTTAGATTAAAGAAAAAAATATCTGATATTAGAGGTGAAGTAGAGGGAGATGATTAGCTTCATTGCAGATTTATTGGTTATAGTTTCTTTATATTTAATATTGTGGGGGGTTTTATGTGGTTCATTTTGAAGGAACATAAATAAGTTGCTATTTTTTGAAATAAACACTTATATTTCACAATATAGCCATAAAATAACAATGTATTTTGAAAGTACATTGTTAAATGTTGGATTATACTTGTGTAGACCCATTTTCACGCATGGTTGGCTATATATAGTTGTTTTCCGTGTCACATGTAAAAAATATTTGAATGTACTTATATGTGACAAACAAGGTCATTGAACTAATAAAACAAAAAAAAGTTGTCTATAAAGAGGTCCTTTAACGCTATATATATTTACCTATTTTAGTGTAATTTCTATACATTTCAATAATACCAATAACCCTATTTTTTTTATAATTATTTTGTAATATCTATATAAATTTGCATTTTATTTATGTGTTCCCCGCATTTAACACGGGTCATAATCTAGTTAAAATACCATTCAATAATTTAATAAGTTAAAATATCCAACTAATTTTGAGATAGACTATGTAAAAGGATATAAAGACTTATGTGACGTGCAAAATCAGACAGGAGTTGAATTTTAAAATATTAAAATCAAGAGCTGGAGTATATAATACTTGTTTGGTTGCTATTTAAAACCGATTTAATCCCAACATTTATAATCATACTCTTTCAGTCTTTTTGTATATTGTACCAAAAAAGAAAATCGGTTTTTTAGAAGACTAGAGATAACGTTAATATGTTTATTATAAAGGTAATGTACGTTTTGTATTTAGCCTTGTAAAAATATCTAAAGGACCAAATAATAATATTTCAAGATTTATCAATAATGCTTTGGACTTTGGAGAATATCCGAATCCAAACAAATGTCAATTCAAATTTCAGGTAAACTCGGCATGGAATAGGGGTTGATCCGAGGCACAATCTCTATAAAACCTCTGTTCATCTTGTAAGCGAATCAAACAACGAAACCCCCAAGAAGATCGCAATTTTTTGGGGGATACAGATCAAGAACATCATCATAACCAATCAGAGTGGAAGGAGCACGTCCTAATCAATATGAATTCATCCAGTAAGCTTCTAATTTAAACTTCCTGTTCCAAGGTTTATATCTCTAATCTCTGTTTTTATTCATTGAGTTTATCGGTTTGCTTTGGCTTTGTGGAAATCTTGAAGTTTTTCGATGTTTACGAACTACGCTAGTCGTAGATTGTTCATAGAAACACACTTTATGGTCAAAATAGCTAGAATTTAAGTCCAAAATCGTTAAGGTTTTGTGAAATTTTTTAATGGGATGTGATGATTGGATTGAACCGAAGAATTAATGGTAAATGTAGAAAAAATTGGTGTTTGGTTTGACTTCAAAACTCGAGTGAGTATTGTTTAATCAAGTTTTGTTTTCAAGTAATGCTAGTAAGTTTTGCTTCTCATGCTCTGGTTTGTTTCTTAATTATTAATAACTGCAACAAATTTTCAATAAAATATGCAGTTTTTGATCAAATTTTTTGTAATTTCTTTTAGGAAATTTCATAATGTATTATTTTTCTGCAAAACGTTGAACTGCTGAAGAACTTTAAACCGAAGAATAAATGTGTGATGTGCATTTAATCGTGCTTTTTCAACTGTTTGTAACATCAAATCAGTTTTGACTTTTGAGCATTTGGGTAAAAGTGATTGATTATGATGTTTTTGATTACTTAGCTACAAAACAATCAGATTTTTATATTAAAAAAAAAAAACGGCAAGAAACTGTAGTAATATACTAATAAATCTGATTGCAAATCCTGAACCAGTTTCTTAGATTGCAATACTTGTTCTTAACTTTTGTTTTAAGAACCCAAATAAATGATTATCAATTAGAAGTTTTTAAAAATCAAAAGTTTTGACCTAAAAATCATAGTTTCCCTTCTTCCAAAATCCAAACTAATGTTTTAAATTGGTAAAAATCTCTGCCAGGTTGTGCCATCATTACTTTTCTGCTACTCTTTATCGGATGTTCTTCAAGGCCACTCTACCCGCTTCCAAGTCATGATGAAAAGACGAAAATACCCCTACAAACTTTTCGTCCATTTAACGTTGCACATCGGGGTTCAAATGGAGAACTCCCAGAAGAAACTGCTCCTTCTTACTTGGTACATGTTTTATAGCATACATCTTAAAAATGTAGTTTTAACTACAATTTTTATATTATAAGTTTTGGGTAATTTTGTTTCCTACAGAGGGCAATTGAAGAAGGAACAGACTTCATAGAAACAGATATTTTAGTTAGCAAAGATGGTGTTCTTATGTGTCACCATGATGTTATTCTTGATGACACAACCGATGTTTTAGATCATATACAGTTTGCAGATAGAAAAAGAACCTATGAAGTTGAAGGAGCTAACATGACTGGATTGTTCATATGTATGTTTCCTTAAAACATCAATTTTTATCTTAAAATTAGCAACCTACTTTCATTGATTTGTTTAGTATAATAAAAGAAATGAAAGTAGGATGCTATAACACATAAAGTAGGATGCTAATTATTTGAGTGTTTGCAGTTGATTTTACATTAGAAGAACTAAAAACATTGAGGGCAAAACAGAGGTTTTCATTCCGTGATCAGCAATATAATGGTTCGCTACCTTTATTTTTTTAATCAAATTCTTTAAAAATATAGTTTTTATTCTAACATATCATTGTGTTATGCCCATAAACAGGTAAGTTTCCCATTATAACCTTCGAAGAGTACATTCAAATTGCAATAAATGCACCGAGGGTTGTTGGAATATATCCTGAAATTAAAAACCCTGTTTTGATGAACCAACATGTGAGTTTATATCTATATTCTCAATTGTTAAAACAATACATTGGGTTCATGAAATTAAAGTTAATACTTTGATTTTTTTTTTAACAGGTGAAATGGCCAAAAGGGAAAAGATTTGAAGATGTTTTTGTGGAAATTCTTAAGAAGTATGGATATAAAGGTTCTTATATGTCAAAAGAATGGCTTAAACAGCCTTGTTTTATTCAGTCGTTTGCCCCATCATCACTTGTTCATATCCACAACAAAACCGATCTACCAAAGATTTTTCTCATTGATGACGTGGACGTAAGAACCCAGGACACAAATCAGGTAAACTGATCCATGTTTGACCATTGACCCGACCCGGTCCTAGTGCATCTCTAGAATGAATCATGATTCATGAACCCGGTTTTCTATTGTCTTCATTTTCAGACGTATCAGGAAATCACTTCCGATCGTTATTTCAACTATATCAAGGAATTTGTCGTCGGAATTGGCCCATGGAAGGATACAATTGTTCCCGTGATAGATAACTACATCGAAACGCCGACTGATCTCGTGGATAGAGCACACGCATATAATCTACAGGTACGTTGTTTTTAGGGTTTATGTTTGCAGAAAAAATGGTTTGATTTCGAAAAAGTCAAAATTAACGTCTTCAATGTAATCACAGGTGCACCCATACACATTTCGCAACGAAAACAAGTACTTGCATTTCAATTTCTCCGAAGATCCGTATATTGAATACGATTACTGGATAAACACCATTGGAGTCGACGGCCTTTTTACCGATTTCACCGGCAGCCTCCACCGTTACCAGGAGTGGACCTGCCCCAGTTCTTCCGATAACCGCGACGCCACCAAACTGTTACAAAAGATTTCTTCCATGATCGTGAAATACGAGCTGCCTAGGAGAACATAGCTTTCAAAATTCAAATCTGTTTTTTTATTGAACATTAGTCGTCACTCGTAAGTAAACAGATTGGTTTAATTTCTTTCTCTTTGGTTTTTCTCTTGAAAATTGAAATGTAATTCACGAGTATCGATTGTTTTATGAAATTACTTTACTACCCCGTACCAGGTAGTTGAGGATTAGGAATTTAAGATTTATAAAAATATAGGGTTGGTGTGGTGTTACTTAACAATCTCCTAATCATAAGTCATTCTTTTGATTTTTCGACATAATTATATCGACAACATTCTCCCTACATAAACGTGACATTGGTTTAACTTAACACAAAGTGGGAAAATAATCAAGTATGGCTGGCGGTGGTGACCTTAGTGCAATTACAAAAACCGGTGAACATGCAGTGAGAAGGCCACGAGGGCGACCCGCCGGGTCAAAAAACAAGCCGAAACCGCCCATCATCATAACACGAGACAGTGCTAACACGTTGCGGGCCCATGCCATGGAGGTGAGCCCGGGGTGTGATGTTGTTGAAAGCTTAGCCACTTTTGCTAGGAGGAAGCAGCAAGGGATTTGGGTGTTGAGTGCAGCTGGCTTTGTCAGCAACGTGATGCTGAGACAACCGTCCCCATCACCGGCTGGTCCGGGTAACGGACCAGTTGTCACTCTTCATGGACGTTTTGAGATTTTATCGTTGATTGGTTCGGTGTTGCCACCGCCAGCCCCGCCCGGTGTAGCAGGGTTGGCTATTTACTTAGTTGGTCCGCAGGGCCAGGTGGTGGGTGGGGCCATTGCAGGTCCACTTATGGCATCGGGACCGGTTGTCATCATGGCGGCTACTTTTATGAATGCAACTTTTGATAGGTTGCCGATGGACAAAGAGGAGGTAGTTGTTGCCCCAACTGCACACGATCACCACCACCACCATCGTGTTATCGGTGTTCCCGATGTTTATGGGAACCCACAAAGCTTGCTTTCTAACACGGCTCTCCCTCCTCCTGAGATTTATACTTGGTCAACTGGTCGACCGTTGTCTAAGACATGAGGATATGTTTAACTAATTATTATATATAAAAATTACAAAACATTTAAAAATTCATATATAACTAAAATTTGACATGTTTTTTACAAAAGTAACGTTAAATGTGGAATTTAGTAAGGACCCAAAAAGAAAAATCGCTTCCTTTTCCTTTAAAAAAATAAGGGTAAACGAGCCAACATGTAGGCATATGATGATAGTTTGATATATGTAATGGTTTTCTTATCGTATTGGAGCAAGTGGAAGGTGAAGGTCTTGTTTGGTTGATCAGCCAAACTTATATTTAAATCACATACCTTTCCATAGTGTGAGTCCAAATTGTAATGTTTAGGAGTCGAAAAGGGAATTATGTGGTATTTTATTCCTTGATTGAATGTATGATATGTTAAACTTAGCCAGTGAAACGTATCTAAGAAAATGTTGATTATATGAATGTTAAAAGTTGTTTGGTTTGTGTTAGACTTTGTATTTTTGTTGTCATGTTCAGTTTCTGTTTTTGCCTAAAACCATAACGAAACCAATAAATACCAATAGTCCAATATTAGCTACGGATCTTATTCTGTTTGGATTTTTTTAGTTCAGATTTTCGATATTTTGTTTTAAACATGATTAGCTTTTTACTTTTTTGGTTCTCGGGTGCATAAAGGAATAAAAATATTGATCAAATACAAAATGGACGTAAATTTATGATCATGTCTATCATATCCACACATGCAAATGTGGTGAAAACAAAGAAGAAATAAAATGGCAATCATGATATATAAATAATTCATATTATGCTCATGGACGATTTGAGCAACTCTTTTAGCGACTTCTTGCTTTGGCCTCAACAGCATACTTATCCTTCACTCTGCACCTGTGTATTAATTCATAATTGAATAGATCCTATTTTCTGTAAACAACTATGATGATAGTGTATGTATTCACAAAAAATGAGACCACACGAGACATATACCTCAAATGGTTTATCTTGTTAAGTTCATCACTGGAGCCAAAATCAACATTGGGAGTCATATATATGGCTATACACAAGTTAATAGCAACAAAATATGAGCATAATCAATACAAAAAGTCAAAAACTATTAAAGGGCATGGCAGCAAAAAGAAATGTTTAAAACCGTGTTCTCAAAACTTAGAAATATATGTAGGTCTCACTCACATAGAAAATAAATAGTGAAATAAAATGTCAATGTCTTGTTAAACTAAAATTTCAATCATTCCACTAAGGGTAATAATAGGCAACAAACTAAAATAATAATACCAAACATGAACCGGTCTAGGGTTTGGTAGGCCAAAATGTATTAGTCGATCACTCCTTTTCAAGACTCGTGACCAGAAGGTATAATTATATGTTTTACTAATAATATCAAAGTCGTGAGAATCGACAACAAAATGATAACATGTACTGATGTACAAAAGGGTAAAAAATAAATAAAGAAAGACAAGTTATTTCAGTTGTCTAATTTCAACTCATACATACACACGAAACCCAAATTAAGATATCTATTGTATGGCTTGAAACAAAACAAAACCTATAAAATTATTGAAGCATGAAAGAAATATGACCATTTAGAAATTATATTTAATTCTATTTGTATACAACCTAAACACAGAGACTATCAAGATAATATGATTAATAATAAATGTTTAGTTAATCATATCATTCAAAATAATTAAAATAATTAAAATGTTTTATATCAACTTATATAATAATTATTATTTCATTGATATTAACACTGAAAATCCTTCTTAAAAACATATATTTAAAATTATTGTGATTACATATTTATATTATTCTACATAACATGAGAATATAATGTCAACAGGGTCAAACAAGACCAGGGTTGTATCCCCGCCTTCACCCTCGAAAATTTTCTGTTAAAATCTCCAGCCTCCCCACCCTCGCCCCCTCGCATGAATCTGTCCTCGATTGATTTCGGGATGCTTTTTTTTGGGTAAAATAATGTATTTTTTAGGTAAAAAATAATTATTTATAGAATAATTTTACATATAAAAAATAAAAATGTTATGACACTCAAAAAATGTGATATGTTGCTTAGGTTTGACAGTTCAAAGTCACATTATTATTTATTATATTTATATAATATATTTATATTAACAGAATTCCCATCCTTGCCCCACTCCCAAAATTAAAACATGGGTTAACATTGTCATCGCCCACGTCCCGCCTTTGATTTTTTTCAAACAAAAATCCCCCCATATGTAGGGGTGGCAAATTCTTGATACGGCCTGCAACACGACACGAAAATAAACGAATTTAGGTTGAGAATTATAACCGTCAACCCGTCAAATAAACGGGTTGTGTTCGGGTTAGTGAATGGGTATACGAGTTAACCCACCAACTCGTATAATTTTTTTAGTTTTGAAAGGGTATTATCATTTTAAAGAAAGCTCACCGAATATGGTTTACGTTAATTGTATAATATATTAAATTTAAGGTATGCAACTACTCCTATTAGTCTATGTGCATTACTTGCCCTAAATTAACCAATCCTCACTGTTACGCAAATAAAATATGGGTTCATGGATCAACACACAATCCAGCCAACCCGTGAACCTAAATCTGACTCACAAACCCACAAACCCTTATAATTAAACGGGTTAGACGGGTCATGTCCGAGTTAATGGTTCCAACCTGCGATACGAATAATTTATACAAGTTGTTGCATTCTGATACGCCAACTCAAACAGAATACGATAGACAACTCTACCTATATGAGATTGGGGTCTCATAAGGCTTTTTAACATCCCTACATGTGAACATTGATGATTGATCTTCTAATTGTAGTTTAATCCGGTCCATTTTTATATGTTTGGACCATAGGTAACAAAATGAATGTTGTTAGATAAAAAGTGCAGGTCAGAAATTGTCTAGGGACTAATCTCGTAACTTGGTTGAATGTTTAGTATAAATATAAGGACTGTGAGAATAAAACAATGTTGCGTCTTGCTCGTGGCAACTGGTTGCCGGAGCTGCCTAACGGAATATCAAAACTCATTGAAACCGTCAGAAACTCAGAGAAGCGAATCGATGGATTCTTCGGAGAAGAGGTGCCTATATGAAGTCCTTGGTGTCCACCGCGACTGTACCGCAGACGAGATCCGATCGGCTTACAGAAAGCTCGCCCTCCAGCGTCACCCGGACAAACTCGTCAAGTCCGGCGTCTCTGAAGCCGAAGCGACCGCCTCTTTTCAGGAGCTTGTCAACGCTTACGAAGTTCTCTCAGACGCGAAAGAACGTGCGTGGTACGATTCTCACCGTTCTCAAATCCTGTTCTCCAGTTCAAATTCTAATAATTCATCCCCCGCAATCGTACCTGATCTCTTCGGATTCTTCTCAAATTCTGTTTTCTCCGGCTATTCTGATAAAGGCACTGGGTTTTATAAGGTTTATAGCGATGTGTTTGATAAAATCTATCGAAATGAATTGAATTTTGCGAAGAAGTTAGGGTTAGGAGATGTGGTGAAAGAGGCGCCTTTGATGGGCAATTTGGATAGTCCGTATGCACAGGTGAATGCGTTTTACGGATATTGGTTAGGCTTTGTAACGGTGATGGATTTTGTTTGGGCTGATCAGTACGATGCCATGGCTGGACCGAATAGGAAGTCCAGGAGGTTGATGGAAGAGGAGAACAAGAAGACCAGGAAGAAGGCAAGGAGAGAGTTCAATGACACAGTCAGAGGCTTAGCAGAGTTTGTGAAGAAGAGGGACAAGAGAGTGATTGATATGCAGGTGAAGAGGAATGAGGAGATAGAGAGGAAGAAAGAGGAAGAGAGGTTGAAGAAGAAGGAGATGGAGAGGGAAAAGGCTGAACGAGCAAGGGCCTATGAGGAGCCTGAATGGGCAAAGGTGGAGGATGATGAGATCAGTGAGTATGAGGAGGAAATTGAGAAGAAGAATGAGCTGTATTGTGTGGCTTGTGGGAAGAAGTTTAAAAGTGATAAACAATGGAAGAATCATGAGAGATCGAAGAAGCATAAGGAAAAGATTGCAGCTTTGAGGGAAGTATTTGGAGATGAAGATAGAGAAAACAAGTATACTGAGGAAGTCGCAAGTGATAAAGATGAGTTTGTATCAGCTGATGAGGTCCATGAAGAGGTTGACAACCTCAAGAATCCATTTGCAGGTGGCTATGAAAATAAAGATTACGATCAAGAAAGTGAATTGACTGAGGATGAAGAAAATGTTAATGTTGATGTTGATAATGGTGGAAAAGGAAGGAAGCCAGTGGCTCCTTTTAAGAAAGCTTATATTGAGGTTGAAGATGAAGAGGTAGACTTGATGGAGTATAATAATAACAAGAAGAGTAGAAGAAAGAAGGGAAATCAGAAAGAAAAAAATAGAACAGCTGAAGAAGAAGAAGAAGAAGAAAAGCACCAAAATAATGGTAATGATGATCATGATCATGATCATGATCAGCCATCATCATCATCTCAGCTTCATTCAGAAAATGTGGACAAAGATGATAAAGGTGATAATGTCCCTTCTCAAAGTATTAATGTCTCAAAACAAGCTCCAACAAAAAAGGTTGCCAATAAAAAGGAGACAGCTCCCAAATCAAAAAATGCATCTAAAGGAAGAAAACAGAAGGTGGTATCACTCTAGACCATGTTATTAGTAAAAGATAATTTATTTTTGTTATTTTTTAGGGTTAAACACATATTTTTGCAACCACCATTCAACAAAATCGACTACTTATGAGTTTATACAACAATATTTCAATTTTTTTTTACCACTTTACGCTATTAAGTTGAAATGGGGTTGCATAATTCATGTCAAACACTATTTTGTTGAATAAATTGGTAAAAAGTGAAACATAGTTGCATCAATATGTATTTTACCACTATTTTAACCATTTCTTTTACACCAGGGAACATCAAAAAGTTCTAGCCTTACATGTGACACTTGTGGAGAAGATTTTGAATCAAGGTATTTACACCATCCCCCCTTCAAAAAGTTCTAGCCTTACATGTTTTCTTATATTTTTTAGATCTTAATGGGTTAAGTTTTTTTTTTTTTTGATAATTGTCTGACAGGAATAAGTTGCACAAACATTTGAGTGACTCGGGTCATGCTACACTCAAATCTCGATGAGCTTTTTTGATTCACTGGTATCAATTTTGTTTTCACATTAGGCTTATGTAATCAGACACGTTAACATACATACATTACACACATGAAACTCATAGGCAGAGATCAAAAACTAGGTGAAGCAATCACTGTCACTCCATCAGCAACATTTGTGGTACAAATTAGAAACAATAAATTTAAAAACAAACTCTTAACTATTAATAAAATACTAAACTACATCTTACGTACTCTCTACCTAAATTCGGGATTAAACTAGACACCATGACACCACCAGAAAAGTAACACAAAACTCCATGATTGTCTGTCTAATATTTTCCATAAATAGAATAATTGTAGTACCATTCTTTTTCATCAACCCCAAGTAAGCATAAAAGCTCCCACACCTACGATGATAGCAAAGAAACCAAAAATGTTGGTTTCTTGACGTCCACCGTGGCTGACATCTGTGTCCATGCTGGACGCAGATGGGCCCAACCCTCCTCCCATTCCGCCACCTAATACGCCAGATGGGTTGTTTCCGTACGGGGAAGTGGAGGTGGAACCCGGTGATCTTGTGTTGGTTGTTGATCCAGTTGTACCACTACACATTGATACAACACTGTCAAAATTATATACTGTATTGTATTTATATGGTTGAGTTCAAAACAAAATCAAATTCTATGAGCAAAATACAATTTGTTTGACATAATAGAATTTACAAAATTACTTTATTTGCAATTTACTGTTCAATTTTGTCACACGTTCACTAAAAGAATCGCAAACAAATTCATGCCTTACAAAATTTCTTTATAATTTCGGAAAATAACAGGCGTGTTTTAGGCAGAACAGTAAGAAAATCAATATTTGCAAATTAAGTAATTTTTTATAAAATTTGCTTTGCAAAATAAATAACTCTTTTGTGATATTTAAAAAACAATTGTGACATTTATATCTCCCTATCTAATAAAAGAGTAGTTCTTTTACCATGTGTTATAATGTTAGGCATTGTAATTAATATCAATCTATTGACACTTGTAATTAATATCATGATACTTGTCAATCTATTAATTCTCCATTTTAAATTTCAAAATTTAAATCACATTTTAAATACATTAAATTAATATTAATAATATTAGAATAAAAATAAAATAAAGTTTATACAATTTATATTAAAATAAAATTTATACAAATTATAAGATGATATATTTTATGTATTTATTTGAATCAACGATTATAATTTTATATATAACAAAAAAATATATTTTAATTAATAAGTTATTTAAAATTATTAATTAATAGTTTTGAGTTTTTACTTAGAAAGTTTAATTAGTTTTCTAACCGTGGTTCTCACGGGTTATAAACTAGTATATATATATATATATATATATATATATATATATATATATATATATAAAGGATAACACGGTTATGAATTTATAGCTTTTTTACGCTTTTGCCTGAAATATTTTACCTGTTGGCATTTTTTCCCTTGTTTTTGACTTTTTTTTTTCTCAATTCTCTCTCTCCAAAGGATTCCCATTTTTATATTTTACATAAAGGGTCCTTAGGTTTTGTTGAATTTGACTCTTTTGGTCCATTTTTGTTTTTTTATACATATTAAAGATTTTTGTAGTGTTTCCTGTGAGAGAATTGACTTATTTTACATAAATGGTCAATAGGGTTTGTTGAGTTTGACATTTTAGGTTCATTTTTGTTTTTTTATATATCTTAAAGATTTTTTTAGGGAAATGGCTTAATTAACATGAATGGCACCTAGATTTTGTTGAACTTAGATTTTGTTGAACTTGACACTTTTGGTCCTATTTTTGTTTTAAAAAAAAGGTTTTGGGCGACCCCGAATCACCTGCTAGTTATATTAAATTAAAATGAAGGTGTTTGTAATTTTATATTTCTTTAAAAAAATGACACGCATCTCAAATAGGAAATCTGGCCCTGGTCTAACGGCTAGTATTTATTGTAAGTAGTGTATAGCAACATGTCATGTGACATGATGTGTCCAAAAAGGACAAATTTATTGGGCAGAGCCTCGTTAACCCTCTCACAGTCCTCAGTCTTTTACCACTATTTGACCGTACGATAAATCTATACAAATCGTGTGCTTGTGGGGGACTACTAAATATTTTAACCTAAAACACTATTTAAACTTTTTTTGTTGTTATTTATTTCTAAACAATTTAAACATTCTTCACTTTTAAATGTTTTAGATTTTACACTCTATTGAAAAGAAAATCGAAAATATTCATCAAGACATACCTGGCAGAAGTAGGAAAAGTACATCCATTGGAACCTATTAAAAAAACAAACAAAATAAGAATTAGTGACTCAAAAGTTAATCAATGATACTTACTAATAATGGTATCAAATAATCATAATTCAATATTCAAGTTGTAAAAATGAGTGGTTGTGGAATTACTGGAATATGATGTTTGCATTTTTTTCTGTTTGAAATTGTAATAAGTAAACAATCAAGTATTTGATAAATTCTGACCATCAAAAGTTTGATAAATTAAAAAGCTTAATTGTATGAAAATGATGAGAAATCAAATAAAAAGAAATGGCAAGTACAGTTTTAATCTCTTCAGATAATACAAAACATGTAAAATTGATTATGACGTCTCTATATTATGGTGATCAAATAATGAGTCCCAAAACGCAAGTTTATTGTTGTAATAGTAATATAAATAAAATCAAAAGTTCCTAAAACATAAAACTGATGATAGGAAGATGTGTGTTTGGATGTGGTGGAGAGAGAGAGAGAGAGAGAGAGAGAGAGAGAGAGAGAGAGAGACTAACTTGGATCGGCGGTGACCACCATAGCTGCACCGGAGAAATCACATGAACCAGGGGCCTGATTTTTGTTTTGGAAATAGCTGTTAACCGCATAGTTACAGTGGTCCATCACCGTGTCCGGATTGAAACATTTGCCACCATCATGAGTTTGAGTGCAGTCTGCTCCATTTCCACATGCGTAGTCTATCGCTTGCTGAAGCACCTTATCTTGTCCACCTTTCTTACACACACACCAGTTTCCACCTACTCAAACATTCAGTAATCACAAACTTAGTTATATCCACACAAACATTCTATGTGTAATGTGTATATATTCAAACATTCTCGATAAATGTACGAGATCCATTGAAATTTACAACTTACGACTTTACTCCAAATATACATATTTAGATCTCTACAAACACTATGTGTATGCATCGATAACTGTAATTTCGAAAAATGTACGAGAACCATCGAAATCCACAACTAACTCAACTTATTGTTCTGATTTTATTCTAACTCGGTTTTAGTAATTCAATAGACAGTAGCTACGAGTCGGATCCAAACGGAGCAAGTTATAACAAAAATTTAAGGGAACAAGTGGAGATAACTGAGTATTTTGGGGGAAAGGAGAGGGAAAAAAAAGGGGGAATATGCTTACTTGAATGAGCAGCCATAGATAATATGAGCATAGACACAACCAAAATAGCCATTGATGAATGATGACCAGCAGAACCAGAAGCTTTAGCTACTTGGAGAAGACGAAGAGAGCAGAAAGCAGAGAGAGAATGAGTATCTGTGTGATTAAACGGGTTTTATTTGAGTTATTGAGACCATAAAAAGTCGGGGTAAATTGGTGAGCTCTTTTTTCGAAGTATTCTGGTTGTTGTGTATTGTATTTAATAAATACCTTAAAAGAACGATCATAACTAAGGCTGGACGGACCTGACCGGAAGAAACTGAATTGGACCGGACAGAACGGACCATAACAAATTTTTTGTGTAGCGTTTAGTAGAATATGTTAAACACAAAGAAATTATAGTTTACAAAAAATATATAAATTGCCGTATTATCCTTATATCAAATAACACAACACATTACTTTGAAACTAATAAAATTTGCTGATTTTAGGAATTTGATGAAAAGTTTAATTGGAATGATGGTTTGTTGTATATAGGAAGCTACAATTTGAAGAATTGATCCGATTTTGTTAAAGTTAAGTGTTTCGTGGATTATGTTTTTGAAATCATCTTATTATTGGTCTAAATTTAGTTCTGATGATTGCTTTGAAACACCAATGTTTGATGATTAACTTAAAATAATGTTCATATTGTAATATCCCGACTCTCAAGTATGAAATTTAAGGGTTTTTATGCATTTCATAAGACCTACTCGACGAGTTGAGGCCCCAACTCGTCGTGTAGAGACAAAGATGGCCGCGTAATTTACAAAGCATACTCGACGAGTTGGCACCAGATTATGAAAACCCTAATTTTTAGGGTTTGCATCCTATATAATATCCTTAAGTCACAGAGGCTTGCCCCTTATTAGCCTCCAAACCCTAATATCGATAGTGTAAACCCAAATCTCCATTTTTCCTTCCATATTGTGAGCTAGTTAACACTTTGGAGCAAGAAGAGGAGAAGTTGGTGAGAAAGAGGCGGGGATTTAGCAAGCATCTTCTCATTGGAACTGAGGTGGACTATTGTGAGTATTCAAAACCTGATTTTTATGTACATGCATAGCTAGATCTTGGATTTTGTCCCTTTTCCCCTCCTTATTCTTAGATGTGCATGCATGGAGATTCATAAAGCTTGCAACTTTATGAATCTTCGGGGCAAGGGAGCCTCGTAGTGGGTTAGATTTGACTTTTGATCAAGTTTGATGCCATGCATGGACGTTAGGGCTTAATTCTTCTTTTTAGCCCATTTTGTCATCAAGACATGCATTGGAAATGCATGTCTGTAAAGCTTCAATCTTTGGGACGTACTTGAGGTTAGAACCTCTTCTAAAAAGGAGTGGATTCCAAATCTTCAAGGTCTTGGGCTTAATGGTTAAGCCTTTGGGTTTACAAGGCTTGATCAAGAGTTTTTGGACGTTTGGGATGGCATCAGAGGATAAAGTTGGAAACTTTATCCTTTACGACACATTAGGGGTGTAGATCTAAGCCTTAGAATCCCTGGAATCGAAAAACCATTCGAATGTGTGCAACAGGGAGAAAACTCGACGAGTTGCTTAGCCAACTCGACGAGTCGAGTCGAGTTTTCCCGCTTTCTAGATTCTAAGTGAGCTCGACGAGTTGGTGAGATAACTCGACGAGTTAGTTAAGGTTTTTCCCGGTTTTCTGAGTTCTGAAGAAACTCGACGAGTTACTAGCTATACTCGACGAGTTGGGTCAACATGGACTGTTGACCTTGACTATTGACTTTGACTTTGACCAGGGTTGACCAAGTTTGACTTCTTAAGGTATTTTGGTAATTTGGGATTTTAATGGAATTAGTCATATGGTGGTTACATGCAGTTGAGTTTGGAGCTGTGAGTTGGGATTCGATTTATCGGTTCAGCACTTCTTGTGAGGTGAGTTTTCCTCACTATACTAACAGGATCGAAGGCACCAAGGTCGGCCCATTTTAGATTGTATCCTGGTTATAGGATGATGTTATGTTTAGTGATGTGTTAGATTTGTATCCATGTTATGTTAGCACCTGAATACCATCACATGCAATGAGGCTTAGATAATCCTTCGAGTAAAAGACTCGTCCCTACAACGGTTAGACTCAGACGAGAGCTGCGCAATAGGGTCAAATCCAACACTCTGAGATTATTCAACCCTGATCACATGTGACTTGGCGTATTCACCTAATGGCTAACTCTCATTACTCAGAACCCCACAAAGCACGAAGCAAGCAACATTCAGATAAAGGAAACATACTCATGCAAACTATTCTCATAGCAAGAAACTGTACTAGCTTATAATGCTAAGCTCATACTATCAGGCATAAACTACACAGGCTATCCTACTACTGTCTGTTCACTACTAGCATGCAATTCTTATCAAGTTGAAACACATAAAGCAGGCACATAAGGCATCCTCCTAGATCCTTAGTCATATACTAGCATGTTGTTCTACTGAAACTGAAACTGAACTGATCTAAATTGAAACTGAAACTAATAATATAAACTTGTATGGGTAATTTGGGAGTACTTACTTGAGCTAGGCTAATCGCATGCACCAGACCTTTTTCTCTTTATCAAAACTCTTTTTCTTTCTAAGTTCTTTTCAAAAAATTCCTTTTTCGAAAATGTTTCTCCTTTGAAAATCTTTTACCGTTTCCTTAGTTTGAGTTCAGACACACCTGAAAGTGTATCCAAATCCCTCAAACCAAGGCTCTGATACCAACTTGTAACATCCCAAAATACGACCCAAAAATTTTTGTTTAATAATTACTAAAACCATCATGTCAATATCATAAAATAAAACCCATACGTCAATATCTCAAAACCATAACAAAGTATCACGAGAAAACTGTATCAAGACTGTATCAAATCATATCTATGAAAAGCTAAATCAACTCCCAAGACAAACTGAAGTTGTGGTGTGTGCGATGCCATCATCCCGAGCTCTTCCCTTTACTTGCGGAAGTACCTGAAACCAAAACTGACCCTATAAGCACAAAGCTTAGTGAGCTCCCTCAAACTACCACATACCATACAATAACGTATAACACATACTAGGCCTTGCCCACTGCATCGGACCGGAGTCCGGAAACTGCATCAAACCGAAATCCGGAAACTGCATCGGACCAAAGTCCGAAACTAACCAGGGCCTTACCCTCTGCATCGGACCGAAGTCCGGGACTAACTGCATCAGACCGAAGTCCGGAACTGACTGGGACCTTGTCCCCTGCATCGGACCGAAGTCCGGAAACCGACTGAGCAAAACATAGCATAGCATAAACATATCAACTAGCATGAACACATAAACTGCATACTGCATCGGGCCGTAGCCCGGAACACATAACACATAAACCCTGTCTGAGCCACGAAGGCATCAAACATTCTAACTACTGCATCGGACCGAAGTCCGAAAACTACTACTAGTTAAACAGGCCGGCATTGTGGCCTTAAACCCGTTCCTACTGGAAGGAAACTCACCTCGTGATGCTAGCTGCTGAACTCCTGAATGAGAAATCACTGACTGCTGCTCCGGCTGCTTCCCAGCTATCATGGGAAAATAAAATACTAAATCAGAATAGGGATTCTCCTATGGGTAAAATGACCATTTTACCCATGCTATGGCATGGGTCACAACATGGCCCAAAACCCTCAATTCCTTCTAAGTCCATCCATGGCCCCACTAAAGGCCCACTGATGGCCCAATTTGCTAAATTGGGCCTACAGCCCTTTATTGGGACTTACTCAAGCCCAATACTAATCTTTGGCCCATAACAACTAAATTTTGAAGGCCACTAAGGCCCAAAGACCCTAAGTCTAAAACTCAACCCACACCGAGGCCCAAACACTCGAAGCCCAAATTGGCAGTGTACGCGAGGCGTACACCAAGGTACGCTGAGCGTACTGGCTGCTGGCTTGTACGCGACGCGTACCTCCTTGTACGCCCAGCGTACTGCCCTGTTAAGCCAAAAGTCTCATTAAGTGCTTAATAATCCGATTCAGAAGCTAAAATCTTAGATCCAGGTCTTATCCTACGTCTTAAACCATAAAGTTGCATACTTGATGGCTTACAAGACTCCCTTAAGCTCAAACTTCTAAAAACAACCATTTATAACCAAGAAGGTGGCTAGATCTCATGCATGGCTTCATGAAAGCCTCAAAAATCGAAACTTTACTGCTGTGGGGACACTTTGAGCTTCAAGGATAGCAATCCCAAGCTCCAAAAACGAAGTTGAATGATAAAGGTTCTTCCTTTGGACCTAAAAGGTCCAAACTTCCAAAATCTTCTAGATCTAAGCTTACAAGAGGAAAGTTGGAAGCTTTATACCTCTTTTGAATGCCAAATGAAGGAATGATCCCAGATCTTTGAGCTCAAGGTACTCAAGTTTTCCTTCTTCCACTTCTCTTCTTCTTCTTCCCAACTTTTCTTCACAAAAATGAGTCCAACAGATCAAACACACACACAACAAGGAAAAAGGGATGAACTAGGGTTCTCTGGGGGTGAAGGATAAGTGAGGAGGCCAAATAGGAGGCTATAATGGGGTTTAAATACGTCTCAAACCCTAAAATTAGGGTTTCGCCACCTGGTCGCGTACGCTGGGCGTACCTCTAGGTACGCTGCACGTACGCCTCTCACAACCCGCGTAAACTAAAGACACTACGCCCCGCGTACGACTTATGGGCAGCTTACATCTCGTCCCAAAATCATGAAGGTCCAATCCAATCCAAGATGACAATTACCAATCAAAGCCCACTAACATTCAAGAAATTAAATTAATTAATACCTCAAAAGACGATCGCTACAAATCTCCCCCACTTGAATCTGACTTCGTCCTTGAAGTCCACTGCCACTGAATCTGAAAACAATTCCTGGTAATGCTCAAACATCTCCTCCTTGGATTCCCACGTCCACTCTGAAACCTTCCGGTGCTGCCACTGCACCTTCACTAGCTGAACTACCTTGTTCCTCAAGGTCTTTGTCTTTCGGTCCAAAATCGCGACCGGTCTCTCAATGTAATTCAGGCTGCTATCAACTTGAATGTCTTCCAAGGGTACAACTGCTGACTCGTCCACTAAACACTTTCGTAACTGGGAAACATGGAAGGTGTTGTGGATCTGGCTGAGCTCTGCCGGAAGATCCAACCGGTAAGCCACACGACCCACCCGGGCCAAAACCCTAAAATGATCAATGAACCTGGGGCTCAGCTTGCCCCTCTTCCGAAACCTGATGACACCCTTCCAGGGTGATACCTTCAGGAGGACCATGTCACCCACATGAAACTCCAAGTCTTAACGCCTCCTGTCGGCGTAACTCTTATGCCGACTCTGCGCGGTCTGCAGTCTACTATGAACCTGCTGGATCAACTCTGTCGTCTTGAGCACCACCTCGGTGCTCCTAATGACACGCTGACCGACCTCGCCCCAACAAATCGGGGTCCTGCACTTCCTCCCGTAGAGCATCTCGAAAGGAGGGCGGTCAATACTCGCATGGTAACTGTTGTTATACGAAAATTCCACTAACGGAATATACGTATCCCAACTGCTACCGAAATCTAGAACACATGCCCGGAGCATGTCCTCGAGAGTCTGAATCGTCCTCTCGCCCTGTCCGTCCGTCTGGGGGTGGAAAGCGGTGCTGAAATGGAGACGAGTTCCCATCTCGTCGTGAAACCGCTTCCAGAATCTAGAAGTAAAACGGACGTCTCGGTCTGACACCACCGAAACAGGCACTCCATGCCGTGCCACAACCTCTCGCACATAAATATCGGCTAGCTTCTCCGCCGATATGCTCTCCTGGATCGGTATAAAATGAACACTCTTCGTCAACCGATCCACAATAACCCAAATCGAATCCACTCCACGTGTGGTCCTAGGAAGCTTAGTGATGAAATCCATAGTGATGTATTCCCATTTCCACACTGGAATGTCTAACGACTGCATCTTGCCGTGAGGCCTCTGGTGTTCTGCCCTTGACCTTTCTGCAGGTCAGGCACCTCTCCACATACCAGGCGACATTCCGCTTCATGCAGGGCCACCAATAATAGGGTCGAAGATCTCTATACATCTTCTTCGCTCCTGGATGGATGGAAAATCGAGACTTATGGGCCTCGTCCGTCAATACCTTCCGCACACCGCTCCAGTACGGTACCCAAACTCTCCCATGAAGGGTCAATAATCCTCGACTATCATAATCGAAGGAAGCTACTCGGCCCACAATCCTCTCACACTTCTGCCTCTCTTCCTTGAGGCCTTCGACCTGAGCCTCTTTGATATGCTCTAACAACGGAGTAATTACTGTCATCCTCAAACATATGTCCCTGATCGGGGCCGCTGCCGCCTTGCGGCTCAGGGCGTCGGCCACTACGTTGGCCTTCCCTGGGTGATAAAGGATATCACAATCATAATCCTTCAACACATCTAACCATCGCCTCTGCCTCATGTTCAGATTCGGCTGATCCATGAGGTACCTCAAGCTCTTGTGATTCGTGTACATGGTACAACGGACCCCATAAAGGTAATGTCTCCAAATCTTGAGGGCAAACACCACTGCCCCCAACTCTAAATCATGCGTAGGATAGTTAGCCTCGTGAGGCTTCAACTGTCTCGAGGCGTAGGCTATCACACGACCTCGTTGCATCAACATTGCTCCCATACCTGCGATCGAAGGTATGGGAGGGTAAGAATCGGTGCCTCGCACAATCTCTACCTGAGGGTCTCAAATGTTGCCTGCTGCTCAGGCCCCCAACGAAACACCACCAACTTCTTAGTCAGTCGGGTGAGCGGTACAACTATCTTGGAGAAATCCTGGATGAATCTCCTGTAGTACCCTGCTAAACCTAGAAAACTCCGAATCTCAGATGGAGATCTCAGGACTTCGCACTGCATCACGGCCTCTATCTTGGCCGGATCTACCAAAATACCCTTCTGGTTGACGAGGTGTCCAAGGAACTGCACCTCGCGCAACCAGAACTCGCACTTGGAGAACTTTACGAAAAGTCTCTCCTTCCTCAAAATCTCTAGCACCTCCCTCAGGTGTTCCTCATGCTGCTCCTGAGTCTTGGAATAAACCAAGATGTCATCAATGAATACTATCACCGATCGATCCAACAACGGCCTACATACGCGGTTCATGAGATCCATGAACGCGGTTGGAGCATTGGTGAGCCCAAACGGCATCACCACGAACTCATAATGACCATACCGGGTCCTGAAAGCAGTCTTCTGCACATCCTCATCCCTGACTTGCATCTGATGATACCCGGAGCGTAAATCGATCTTGGAAAACCAAGACGCTCCCTGTAACTGATCAAACAAATCATCTATCCTTGGGAGTGGGTAACGGTTCTTCACCGTTACCTTATTCAACTCCCGATAATCAATACACATACGGTGCGACCCGTCCTTCTTCACGAACAAAATCGGTGCTCCTCAGGGCGAACTGCCCGACCTGATAAAACCCTTCTCTAGCAGCTCATGCAACTGCGTAGACAACTCCTGCATCTCTGGGGAGCCAACCGATACGGTGCCTTAGCAATCGGAGCCGCATCAGGGATCAGGTCAATCCTTAACTCAACCTGTCTCTCGGGAGGTATTCCAGGCAAATCCTCTGGAAATACATGTGGGTAATCTCGCACCACCGGAACATCATCAACCGTCGTCTTGCCCTTCTCCCGGGCATCTAAAACATAGGCAATGTAACCGGCGCAACCCTAATGGAAATAGCGCCTCGCTCTCGCTGCTGAGCACAGAACTGGTCCGTGTTGTGGCCTCTCGCCCTGAATCACTAACTCTCCCCCACTGGGAGTGCGAACCTTCACTAACTGCAGCTCACAGTCTATCACCGCCCCATTGGGGCTCAGCCAATCCATGCCTACTATGACCTTATTCCCTCGCAGGGGAATAGGGACCAAGTCTACCGAAAACTGCTCATCGAATAACTGTAGAGAACATCCTATGTGTACTCTCGCCACCCTAATGGTCCTGTCAGCTGCTATCTCAACCTCAAGTGGACATTCTAGCTCCCCTGGAGCTCTGCTAAACCTCCTGCTAAGCGCAAGAGAGACGAATGATCTTGGTAGCCCCTGAATCAAACAATACTGTGGCGGAAATGCCGTTCACTGAGAACGACCCTATACAAAACATATAACCATAAGAAACAATCAATAATAAATGCAGAGATAAGGGAAAAATACATACCCGTCACCACGTCAGGAGTCGGTCACGCCTCCTCCGCTGTCAGCTGAAAAGCCCTACTCTTCGCATCCGGCGTCTCAACTCGGCCCTGACGGCCATCTGTAATCCTCAAAGTAGCAGGAGCAGGTGCTGACACCTTCCCCGCAGCAGCTAAACTCGGACACCGGGACTTTTTATGCCCCCTCTGATTGCACTGGAAGCAAATCAGATCTGATGCCGCAATGGCGGTAGTTGTGGCTATACAATCTCTGCTCATATGCCCAGTCCGGCCGCACTTGTAGCAGCCGGCACTCCTTGCCTTGCACGCCCCATTGTGCAATCTCCCACACTTGCCACACCGACCGTGGCTCTGCTGACTCCTAGCTTTGTGATCTGAACCCTTGGGCTTTTTGCCCGAACTCCCTATACCTGGAGCCGCCTCCGACTTCCTCTTTCTCTCCATCTCAAGGTCAATCTCTCTCTCTCTCTCTCTCTCTCTCTCTCGCTCTAGCAATCATGTCATCTAGCGTCTTACAGCTGGATCGGCTCACAAACTGGCGGATATCACTCCGCAGCATCTCATGATACTGGGCCTTCTTCATTTCCTCATCAGCTGCGTACTGAGGAATGAGAAGTGCCCTCTCCCTGAACTTGGCGGTGATCTCTGCCACTGTCTTTGTCGTCTGGGTGAGTTCCTGAAACTCCCTGGCTAACTGCTGCACCTCAATAACCGGTGCGAACTCATCTTTAAACCTGGCAGTAAAGTCAGCCCAGGTCATAGCATCCAAAGTTGTGTCATCTCCAATGACATATCCGACCTCCTCCCACCAATCCCGTGCCCTGTCCTTCAGAAGACAGGACGCCAATCTGACATTGTCCCCCTCGGGACATCTGCTCGTGCGGAAAGCGTTGGCCACATCCGCCAACCATCTAGTACTCGCTATGGGGTCCCGCGCCCCATGATAATCTGGAGCTCCAGATGCCCGAAACTCCCTAAATGTAAGCATGCACGACCCCATCATGGCCGCCACCTCAGCACGAAATGTGCCTAATCTCTCCTCCATCAACTCTAGTATTCCCTCCTTGATCGAACCAAAGATCACTGGAGTCTGCTCAAGAATGATACGGGTCACCTCAGAAGTGAAAAACTCTCTAGTCTGCTCATCAAGATGCTCGGCTCCCGAGCCTGTTCCGGATCCCTCTCCGGCACCTGAACTGCCGGCTACTGGCCTAGGTCGCAAAACCACCATTCTGAAAACATATCAAGGCAAACATTAGTACACTGAAATATCTTAAGGGATCGCTGCTACTACAAGCTCCCCAGCCTCATCTCAACCTTCCTTGATTCGAGTACGGATCCTCTGCTTTCAGTAGTACGGGCCCATACTACCTTCCACATCTGTTGCCGTTTCCTTAGTTTGAGTTTAGCAACACCCGAAAGTGTATCTGAATCCCTCAAACCAAGGCTCTGATACCAACTTCTAACATCCCAAAATACGACCCAAAATTTTTTGTTTAATAATTACTAAAACCATCATGTTAATATCATAAAATAAAACCTATACGTCAATATCTCAAAACCATAACAAAGTATCACGAGAAAACTGTATCAAGACTGTATCAAATCATATCTATGAAAAGCTAAATCAACTCCCAAGACAAACTGAAGTTGTGGTGTGTGCGATGCCATCATCCCGAGCTCTTCCCTTTACTTGCGGAAGTACCTGAAACCAAAACTGACCCTATAAGCACAAAGCTTAGTGAGCTCCCTCAAACTACCACATACCATACAATAACGTATAACACATACTAGGCCTTGCCCACTGCATCGGACCGGAGTCCGGAAACTGCATCGGACCAAAGTCCGGAAACTGCATCAGACCAAAGTCTGGAACTAACTAGGGCCTTGCCCTCTGCATCAGACTGAAGTCCGGGACTAACTGCATCGGACCGAAGTTCGGAACTGACTGGGACCTTGTCCCCTGCATCGGACCGAAGTCCGGAAACCGAATGAGCATAAAATAACATAGCATAAACATATCAACTAGCATGAACACATAAACTGCATACTGCATCGGGCCGTAGCCCGGAACACATAACACATAAACCCTGTCTGAGCCACGAAGGCATAAAACATTCTAACTACTGCATCGGACCGAAGTCCGGAAACTACTACTAGTTAAACGGGCCAACATTGTGGCCTTAGACCCGTTCCTACTATAAGGAAACTCACCTCGTCATGTTAACTGCTGAACTCCTAAATGAGAAATCCCTGGCTGCTGCTCCGGATGCTTCCCAGCTATAATGGGAAAATAAAATACTAAATCAGAATAGGGATTCTCCTATGGGTAAAATGACCATTTTACCCTTGCTATGGCATGGGTCACAACATGTCCCAAAACCCCCAATTCCTTCTAAGTCCATCCATGGCCCCACTAAAGGCCCACTAATGGCCCAATTTGCTAAATTGGGCCTACAACCCTTTATTGGGATTTACTCAAGCCCAATACTAATCTTTGGCCCATAATAACTGAATTCTGAAGGCCACTAAGGCCCAAAGACCCTAAGTCCAAAACTCAGCCCACACCGAGGCCCAAATGCTCGAAGCCCAAATTGGTAGCGTACGTGGGGCGTACACCAAGGTACGCTGAGTGTACTGGCTGCTGGCTTGTACGCGGCGCGTACCTCCTTGTACATCCAACATACAGCCCTGTTAAGCCAAAAGTCTCATTAAGTGCTTAATAATCCGAGTCAGAAGCTAAAATCTTAGATCCAGGTCTTATCCCACGTCTTAAACCATAAAGTTGCTTACTTGATGGCTTACAAGACTCCCTTAAGCTCAAGCTTCTAAAAACAACCATTTATAACCAAGAAGGTGGCTAGATCTCATGCATGGCTTCATGAAAGCCTCAAAAATCGAAACTTTACTACTATGGGGACACTTTGAGCTTCAAGGATAGCAATCCCAAGCTCCAAAAACGAAGTTGCATGATAAAGGTTCTTCCTTTGGACCTAAAAGGTCCAAACTTCCAAAATCTTCTAGATCTAAGCTTACAAGAGGAAAGTTGGAAGATTTATACCTCTTTTGAATGCCAAATGAAGGAATGATCCCAGATATTTGAGCTCAAGGTACTCAAGTTCTCCTTCTTCCACTTCTCTTCTTCTTCTTCCCAACTTTTCTTCACAAAAATGAGCCCAAAAGATCAAACACACACACACACAACAAGGAAAAAGGGATGAACTAGGGTTCTTTGGGGGTGAAGGATAAGTGAGGAGGCCAAATGGGAGGCTATAATGGGGTTTAAATACGTCTCAAACCCTAAAATTAGGGTTTCGCCACCTGGTCGCGTACGCTGGGCGTACCTCTAGGTACGCTGCGCGTACGCGTCTCACAACCCGCGCAAACTAAAGGCACTACGCCCTGTGTACGACGGGTTACGCCCCACATACGGCTTATGGGCAGCTTACATCTCGGCCCAAAATCATGAAGGTCCAATCCAATCCAAGATGACAAATACCAATCAAAGCCCACTAACATTCAAGAAATTAAATTAATTAATACCTCAGAAGACGATCGCTACAGCGTACTGGGGAGTACGTTGCACGTACTCGTGCGCTTAATTTGGACGCGGACTCGCCTGGGTACGCTGGGCTTACCCAGGGTTACGCTGAGTGTAATGGGTCCAGATGCAAACCCTAAATGTTTGGCTTGTGCACTATTTAAAGGATGCTAAGGCTCATTTCCCAGCCTCCATCCAGAGAGTGGTACCCTAAGAGAGAGCCTCCATTGTCCATTGCTTGAGTGTGTGTATTTTGGAGCTAAAAGTGTCTTGGTGTGCTTGTGAAGAAGAAAGATAAGAGCTTGTGGAGGCTAGGGCTTGAAGTGCAAGGCTGGATCTAAGATCTTCAGAGAAAGGAGCTTCATTTAGAGGTACAAAGTTCAGAACTTTTCTCTTTATTTGGTTTGATGTTGCATGGACCATTTCTAGGGTTAAAAGTCCAAAATGTGGAGACTTTATGAGTGTAATGTGCTCCATGGACCTAGATCTGTCCCATTTCAGTGGTATTTGTGTTATAGATCCATAAAGTTTCCATCTTGGTCGTTGATATGAGGTCTTGCTTGAGTATTGAGCTTTCTAGAGTTAGGAAATGGAATATTATGGGTGTTAGTGACTTGTCCATCCATGCAAAGGCTTAAAGTCACCAACTTTTGGATTAAGAGGTTTAGAAATGGTCAGATCTAGAAGTTGGACGTGGGTCTTAACTGTTTAAGACCCCAAAAGCTTAGGGTCTGAAACTGGGAGTTACGCGGGGCGTAATCCCAGTACGCGTGGCGTAAGGGGTCGCGCACACCGTTTCTGTGAAGACACCGGGTACGCCCGGCGTACATGTTTGGTACGCACAACGTAGCCCGAAGAGTTGACTTTTGTTGACTTTTAGGGTTTGGTCAATTTTATGGTCTTGGAGCCATGAGAGGGGTAAAATGGTCTTTTACCTTTATGAGAGTACTAAGTGAGGGAATAGTCTAGTCTTGAGAGATGTATTGATTTAGAGTGTTTATTTCATATGGTTAGGCGGAGGCTAGACCAGATTTTATAGAGTTCGAGATTACTGAGTTACCCGAGGTGAGTCTTCTCACTATACTTTACCTAGAGTGGTAATTAGAGTTATGTGATAGAGTATTGGTATGTTTTACATGATGAGATTTCTATGTGCTTTATGCTATGTATGTTACAGAGTTTACAGAGTTTGGACCGTAAGGTCCACAGAGTTAGGGCCAGAAGGCCCTCAGAGCTATGGGACCAGAAGGTCCCACTGAGACACATTGACCGGAGGGTCAAACAGAGTTATAGCCTCGAGTGGCTAGTATGTTTTGTGTGTGGTATTTTGGGGAACTCACTAAGCATTTATGCTTACAGTGTTATGTTATGTGTTTCAGGTACAGTGAAGATCACGGGAAGGCGCCGGCTTGATCAGTACACACTTAAGGAGTTTTTACATATTATGATTTTGGGATGTAATGTTATGAACTGTTTATGTGATATAATGATGTTTTTATAACAATTATGAATGAAAATGTGTTTTTAAAATGTGAAAAATTATTTGAAAATTTTGGTGTTACAAATGGTCATATCGAAGATTGGTTCAATCCGATATGAAACACACTGAATCGGAAGTTGTCCCACGGAGAAGAAGAGTAAATTGAAGTTTTGAGTTCCAATGAACAATAACATTCACTTCCAATGATGTTTTATAGAGAACAAATGTAAACTAAAGGTTTGATTCCTGTAACAACCCGAATTTTTCTAATAAAATTTTTCATTTTTAATTTAATAAAGTCGTTACTACTGAACATAAAATACCAATTACAATTGTTTTCTAAATCCATAGTATCAAATATTTTATTCATATATCAGAGCGTCCCCAATAAAATCGTCGGAGAGCAGATGTCGCACCATCAAGTCGGGCCCTTTCCCTTAGGCTCTGAAGTACGTGAAACAACCAACAAACTCTAAGCTAATGCTTAGTGTGTTCCCCAGAGCATACCCTACACAATCCACATAATCACATAATCTATATTAACTCTATAAGCTACACATACCATATACTTCATGCATACAAACATATAATGATGCCATGGAAACCCTCCAAGGTCTTACACCGAGTACCACTGGAACCCCCACGTGGTCTTAACTACCTGTCATGGGAACCCCCACATGGTCTTTACTAACTACCATTGGAACCCCATGTGGTCTCGACTGACTACCATGGGAACCCCCACATGGTCTTCACTTAACCAACTAACTATCATATGAGCTAAACATGTAAACATACTAAGATGCCTTGTAAACCCTCCCAGGACTTATACTAAACGCCATGGGAACCCCCACATGGTCTCAATCTACTGCCACAGGAACCCCAGGGTCTTCCATACAACTATCATATCGACATATCACATATACGACTAATCAATTCACATATCATATAATGGATTGGCATTGGTGCCTTCAACCCATTGGTATGGTGAGGCGACTCACCTCTCAAGAAATGTTGAACCGGTCAGATAAGTCCCAACTCATATCTCCAACTCAACTGCCTACAACAATCATGTGACTAACTTTGTCAAAATCCCGAAATACCAAAAATACCCTTAAAGTCAAACTTAGTCAACCATAGGCAAAGTCAAGGTCAACACTCTATGTTAACCCCTGCTCGTCGAGTGCATCTAGCAACTCGTCGAGTTCCTTCAGAGTCCAGAAAACCAGGAAAAACTCTAGCCAACTCGCCGAGTTTACTCAGCATCCAGAAGACGGGGAAAACCCGATCCAACTCGTCGAGTTGACTAACCAACTCGTCGAGTTCCTTCAGCCCTTTTCTCATTCAGACGCTTTTAAGCGAAACCAGGGCTTACCTCCTAGGGTGTATTTACCACGTAAAGTTTCCAACTTTACGTGCATGAAAGGCCTCAAGAGGCTAAAACACCCAAAACTAAGCTTAGGAAGAGGTTTAGGGCATGGAGAAGGGCCAAGACTAGATAAAGTCGACAACATTATGTCCATGGGGCCTAGAGGAGTCTTGATCTGAGACCATGTCCTCATGACAAGCTCAAACTCGAGAGTGACTCCATCTTGCACTAGAAATGATCATATTGTTACATAAGGGAGGATCTACGAAATGGAAAGCCATAGTAAAGACTTTTTACCTCCAAATGGTTGCTAACACAGAGTAGATGTTGGATTTACTGCCTCTCCCTTTGCTCCAACCTCTTCGTCACTATATCTCATGGATTTAGAAGATGATTGAGTTTTGAGAGTCATGCATGAGTTTTTAGCCACTTGTTATTTATTTTGACCTAGTTAGGTGAAGGACATGCATGAGTCGTGCATGTCCATAAAGTTGGGATTTTGATGGACCATTAGAGTCCCAAGAAGCTTAATGGAAAGTTTGAGCAAAGAGCATTTCAGACTTAGGACTTAATCCATTAAGTGTTCCAAAGTGCAATATCCACGACATGGCAAGAAGGGTGCCACGACGTGGTAAGGGAGAACATCGCGACAGTTTTTGTAACATCCCAATGTTGAGGTATCTTCAATTTTAACCATATGTATGAATAAACATTTCATTTTAGTCCTTGAGTATAAGAAATAGTGCAAAATGGCCCATAGTGGCATTTTGGTGATTTTTGGCAATAGGGTAGTACGTTGGGTGTACGTTGAGCATACTAGGGCGGACCTTAGTACGTTGGGCGTACACCTCGTACGCAAGGCGTACGTGGAGAAAATCCAAACCCTAATTTTTAGGGTTTTATCCATATATAAGCATCATTATAGCCTCATCTATCATTCTCTCATCGCCCCCCATATGAGATTTCGACCCTCTAGCAAACCCTAAGTGAGAAGAGTATTTTAAGCTCATTTATGTGCCTTTTTGGTGTTCTTGAAGAAGGAGAAGTTGGTGCAACGACCTTGAATCTTGGAAGCAACTTAGATCTAGGATTCCAAACTTGCTAGCAACCTCCAGGAGGTAAAAATTTCATAACTTGAGCACTTCATCTTATAGATCTAGACATTTCTTTCTTTAGGGCACTTTTGATCCCAAATATGGTGATTCTTGAGCATGACATGAGCTTGGCCAAATAAGTCGTCCTTTCATACCTTATGAGGGGTCTTAAGTCATAAAAATGTGGTCTTGATGGTTAATTTTACTCCATGCATGATATAGAATGTCTTAAGGCATTAAGATGTTGAGTGTTTGTGTGTGAAACACTTAATGGACATGCAAAGTCAAAAATTTGGAAACTTTATGACTCTTGATGGTAGTTTATCCTTGAATCTACAAGTGGATGTGTTAAGTCGGAGAAATAAGCACTTAGTGGGTTAAGTAGGGGATTAATGCGTACGTTGGGTGTATCGAATGGTACGTTGCACGTACGCAGATCTGGCCCCGACGCCTCAGACAGCTAGTACGCTTCGTGTACCTCTGGAGTACGTCCTGCGTACAAAGCCTAAGTCGACTCGGCTGGGTTGACTAAGCTGTGTTAACTCAATTGACTTGTTGATTTTGACCAGTTTTGAGCAAGGGTATTTTTGGGGAAATGTTAATACTTTAGAATGGAAATGTTTTGACATTTAGGATTTGGGTTGAGCCGGTATTTAGGAGCAGAGTATTGATCAACTATTCGTTAGACTGTGAGGTTAGTTTTCCTCATTGTACTTACGGGTAGAATGCACCAAGGCCGGACCATTGGATTGATATCTTGGTTACCGTATGTTGTTATGTTGTAGTGGTCTGTTAGATATGTATTATGGTATATTGGATGTTGTTGTGTTGTAGTGATCTGTTAGATCTGTATCCTAGTATATCGGATGTTGTTATGTTGTAGTGATCTGCTAGATATATATGACCACCTGTATATGCTAGTTATTGAATGTTATGGTATATGTTGATATGTGATGGTGTACCAGGTTGAGGTGGTCCTGCTTTGTGCTGACAACTAAGATACCCAGGGCTGTCTGGATAGACTGAAGGCATACGAAGAGGACCAGTCAGGTCGAAGGCCCAAAGAGTGGTCCAGATAGGTTGTAGGCCCGATGAGGCGGTCCGATCATGTTGAAGGCTCTATATGCATGTTGTTGTTTGTTATGTTTATGTGGTAGTACTTTGGGGGAACTCACTAAGCATTGGCTTATAGTTTTAGTTTTGTTTCCGGTGCTTCAGAGGATCGCGGCAAGGCGAAAGTGTGACCGTACACATCCTTGGTTTTATGTTGATTGGATCTTGGGGGACTCTGATTTTAAATAATGTTTTGGAAACAATGGTTTTGTAAATACTTCTTTTTAGTAAATGGGTTGTTTTGAAAAGTTTAAATTTGTTGTGATTTTTTAGACGTTACAGGTTGGTATCAGAGCCTTGGTTTGATCAAATTGGAGGAACATCTGTATGAATCCAGACTCAAACTAAGGAACTGCAAAAGTTTTAAAAATGATTTTCAAAATTGTTTTCAAAAATAACCAAGAAAGGATGTTATGTGTATGATCAACCGTAGCCAATAAGTATACCCCAAGTTACTACATCATTATATGATGTTATGTTATGTTAGAACAACATGCTATTGACAGGCTAGGGACTTTCAAGAACTGCATGATAGAATTGCATGATAGCCTAGGGTGTCTTCCTTATATGAAATTGACATCGTTATTGTAGTTTCTTAGTGTATGCATCAAAATTGTACATAACTAAGATTTTATAGTCTGAGAATGTTTTATTTAGCCTTATTTATTGTTCCTTGTCTGGTTGTGGGATTAGGTAGAATCAAGTATTCGATTCTCTATAGAATCTAGTGTTATGTATGATTAGTATACACGAGTGCTTCAGTGTTGGTGGAAGTCTCATGGATGAGTTATGTAGGGTCAGCGGCCAATCGAAGAATGTCTAGCCTTTCTCTAGGAAGTGAGAATAGGGTGTATGAGTATTTTAGTGTGTGTTGTTAGGGTTTTTGTGATGATCTTCTGAGACAAATACGGGTAGGTGCGGAAGGTAGTATGGGCTTGTGCTACTGGAAGCACAGGACCCGTACGTGTAACAGGGAAGTTACAACCCATGGGGTCTTGATGTGGATCGGTTCCTATGGTATTATATGTGTTTCATCTGATATCTCTTTGGTTTATTTTCAGTATGGCATTCATGAGGTGATCAAGATCAGGAGCGAGTGGTTATGATAGACCAGAGTTGACCGAGGATCAGGTCAGGGAGATGATTCATGTTGAGGTTGCTTCTATTGTTCAGGGGAAGATACTGGAATTGTTTGGGTCTATCAAGACCGTTATGATGGAGTTATTTTATGACCGGTACGCTACACTTTCTAAGGTTGTTGTTGCTGTAGCCACCGCAGTCATCGCTGCTGCTAGGAATGTGTAACACCCATAAAATCAAGACAATTTTTAACTTTTTCAACCAATTAAAAACCATTAGTTATTACAAAGAGTTTTCAAAATATTTTCATGTCAGAGTATCCCATAAATTAAAATCATAAAATGTGAGGAGCTATACGATCACGCCTTCGCCTTCCTGCGATCAACTGATGTACCTGAAACCAAAATTAAAACCGTAAGCCCGAAGCTTAGTGGGTTCCCCAAAATACCTGTAACATCCCAAAATTCAAGGCCAAAAATTTCATTTTTAAACAAGTTATTACATAAAACCATCAATATAAAAAAACATTCATTATAATATCTCGTGACAAACCAAAGTGTCAGTAGTCAAAACATATTATCATAAAACCATATCAGAGTGTAATCCCAAAGATCTCATGTGCGGAAAATATAGTGTGATGCGCTGCGATCGAGCCGACTCCTTTCCTTGAAAACAAAGTACCTGAAACCAAAACTGAAAACCGTAAGCATGAAGCTTAGTGAGTTCCCCAGATACCACATACCATACAAACCAAATGATCCATACATGCCATACATAGCCAAGAGCCATACATAACCAACATATCCATAATCAAATAAGGTGCTATGTGCCAAACATAGTCTTGCTAAGGTGCTATGTGCCAAACATAGTCTTGTGGTTATGCCACGGGCCGCACGTGGTCTTCCTGGTCAAGCCTGGGGCCACTCCCTGGGTCTTACAGACAAGTGCCAAGGGTCACCCCTAGTCTTTCATGCAAGTATCACAAAGACAACTATACATACTACTCTACTAGGCTACTCCGCATATAGTGTGCCTGGAGCCACCTCCTGGTCTTTAATACACAATGGCATACAGTGCGCCAGGAGCCAGCTCTTGGTCTTTCATACATATTGCCTAGGGCTAACCCCCGGGTCTTCCTATCATACATAATAACATACTGTGTGCCAGGAGCCGCCTCCTGGTCTTTCATGCATTATGCCTAGGGCTAACCCTTGGGTCTTCCTATCATACATAGCATACTGTGTGCCAGGAGCCGCCTCCTGGTCTTTCATGCATAATGCCTAGGGCTAACTCCCGGGTCTTCCTATCATACATAACATACTGTGTGCCAGGATCCACCTCCTGGTCTTTCATGCATAATGCCTAGGGATAATCCCCGGGTCTTCCTATCATACATAACTAAATGGGTCAGCATTGTGGCCGTAGACCCATACAAACAGTGAGGAGACTCACCTCGCACTGCTGAACTTTGCTGATAATCCTCTGGCTACTGTCCACCAACTCTTTGAACCGCTGCTCCAATAACTCAATGACTGCTCCTTTAAGACATTCTGGACCATCATAACCCTAGATCTGAAGTAGCAACCTCATATCTAAGCCCCAAACCCGAAATAGATCTCAATCTTACCAAAATAGCCCCAAAATCTCATTCAATAATAGATCTAGATGCAAAAAGGGTGAAGGTAACAACTTATTACCTCCAAGATGACCTCCTACTGAAGAATAATCCAAATCTATATAAACCCCCTTGATCCAAGCTTCTTGATCTTCAAGATCTATTCACAAAACCACTTATCTAAGCTCCAAATTACCTCCAAGGACTCTCACTCACGATTTAGGGTTTCTGGATCTCAAAAGCAAATAGGCTGGGGAAGGGATGTAATGTTCTTTAAACAGGGCACAACCCCCGGGATTAGGGTTTTTCTCGCCCAGACCAGACTCACCAAGTCCACTAGCCGACTCGCTGAGTCGGTCACTTACTCTATGCCCCGGATCCTGCTCTGAATCGTCGAGTTCCTCCCTGGACTCGATGAGTTGACTCTTGACTTAGAGCCTTTCCTTTATTTTCTTATTCTTTCTGATTCTGGGTGTTATAACACTCCCCCACTTAAACTAGACTTCATCCTCGAAGTCTGCCACAACCAACTACCTTACCATCTGGTCGCCACTACCACTAGGTACACACTCCGCCCATCCGATCCAAAACTTGAAGGTATCATCTTCAGAATAACCCGTTCCTTGCTACCTTTGAGTACAACACTTTTATCCAATCGGTAATCATACCGATACTCTTGTTACACTTACCCTTGACTCGCAAGGGGTTTACCCTTTTATCCTACACTGTCACTGGCCTTTCTAAGGCACTTTCTGTTGGGTTTTGAGCATTCTAACACTCCTAAGTGTACATGCAACCCTAAATACCTTGGATCTATGGTTTTTTCTATTATACATACAAATATGAACATCGAAGGTATTATCCTAATCTAGCATACAAAACAATGAATATAACAAGATAGAATACATATCTTTGTCATGTAGAAAGTCTTCATGAAGCTTGAGTGCCAAGTGCCTCAAGTGTGACACCTCAAATTGTTCACACAACACCAAATACACTTGGAATAACTTGAGAGAATTCTACACTACATGAAAATCGGCTAGCCCTTATTTTACACACTAGTGGCCGATTTTGGTCAAGAATAAGATGCATATATAGTTAGGGTTACACCATGTAAACCCTAATTGACATGGCCTTTCATTTCCATGATCCATGGGTACAAATACACCGTGGAGCATCCATGGAGCATCATATGGGTTTTAGCCCAACTAGATAATCCATGGAGCATTAGCCCACTATATAAGTATGGATGATTTGCACAATCAACCCATATATTTAATTAGTCTTCTTTTGATCACTTAATTAATCCTAGATTAATTCTTGATCAATACTAATTAAATAATCTTATTATTCTTATTATTAATATACTAGAACTTATAATATATTAATAACCATAAGTGTCTTATTTCTCTCATTAAGTCTATCCAAGTGCATGATGCCATGCAACCCAAATGGACCATGCCGGGTCGGGTCAAGTCTTACCAATTATAGTTATGGACTTAGACATTAATCCAATAGTCTCCCACTTGGATAAGTCTAAAACTATTATTGCGTATGACTTCAAGAACCGACTAGCATTCGTAGCTCTCAAAAGCTTCTGTCGAACTCTGACCTTGTCGATAAACTCTGACCTTTGTCAATGACTTGTCCATTAGATAAGGGATCATATATTCCTCCATTCTAGATATCATATGGACTGAGACATGGATTATAATCATTCTCTCTGTCCATTTGTTGTTTCCAGATTTTCGATTTATGACGACTGACTAATTGAACAAATCAAATCAGTCCTGGCCCGGCCGAGCACTTCCATTTGTCATCATCAAATCATCGAGGGGCCCACATATATCGCTTTTATCCCGAAGGTAAAAGGAATGGATAAACTTCGACTCATATCGCTTGTTCTACTACTTGTTGAATCATACACAAAGGCACGTTTTATAACACCGAGTTACCGAATGCGTTTTCGTGCAATTAATGTACAACCAACTCATAGTAACAACTCATATCTCTAGGTTTGAAGAATATAAGATATTATCGTCTCATGATCACTCGTGATAAAATCCATGAAGTGATTCCAATGAGCGTGGGTTGAATCCAATACTCAGAACTTATGAGCACTCATGAGTGTTGTAGCCCTTTGTCCAACATCTTAGACCTCTACAAGCCAACCGATGACAGTCTTAATTCATATCTACTTCCAACATATGACCGACTGTGGATAGTTTGAATAACTTAGTCATTCCGGAAGAATAACCTAGTTTATTCTGGAAGTCAAAACATGCAAAATGAAACACAATAATAATCGAATCCAATATGGTCTCAGAACTTATGAATATAAATAAAACACCTTTTATTTATCACCATATGATTACACATTATTCATTGTATACTGTTTCAGCTATCAACTTTATACTTGAATTTAAAACAATAGTTTTCCCATGCTCCAAGCATGTACACTATGTTTTCTAAACACTAGTCATGCCATACACCAAGTATGCATACTATGTTTGTCTATGATCTTTACTTTGTGAACTAGATCAATTGAACATAACTTCAATGACTCTCTTTTCACACTCCCAAATCCTTACTGCACATGCAAGAATTCCAAATTCATGCCATTTACTGAAATCTGTTAGATTCTAAACTTATATGCATTGATCTCTTCTAATGATTATGCACAAAGTCAGAAAGACTTGACAATAATCATTACAGAGCATTCCAAAGGAGATCAGCTCCTTGGAAACATCCTTCTTGCATTAAGTTTCCTAATCTTACACAGATTGAATAATTTCTAACTTTGAAACATTTCCAGATTCCATTTTGACTATCACTTCTGAACAAGAGTTGCCTCCTAACAGATTATGTCAATATGGTCCTTCCAGAATTATCACTATACTTCCAATTGTCCTTGAGCACCCAATCTTTGGTAAACCTTAGATTGTCCTCGACAATTGTTTAATCCTTTTAGTCACATCCAATTCTAGACCTTTTCCCTTCTTAATGCCCCAGGTATTTGGAAAATTTTAGAAAGGATGAATATATAGCACATGTAATCGATCCTATATCCGAAGCATATGGGACACGATTCACGATGTATCACATAAAGACTAAACCAGTCTTTTGCTATAACATTTCCATTTCTATTTGCCAAGTTCTCATAATTCAGATTATGAAATGGGATGCCGTGATCATAATGAAAATTTAGAACGCAAATAATGGACCCATATATAGAATTTGCTTATGTTGAGCCATTCCAACATGAAATTCATATATATATCCTTGACTAAATATGATTAAAACCTCAATCTAAGCTTTTAGATTTGAGATGAAGTATAATTTCTACTCCCTTAATTATAGCAAAACAATTCTTTCCCAATTGAAACTTTTGTTTTCTATAATTAACATTGCTAACTTGCAATACTTATCATAATTATCATGCTCCCACTAACATGATGATTATTAACATGACACTTATGCTCCCACTAGCTTTGACATGTACTCAGAAATTAGCTGACTTTGTTACCAAAGTTTAGATTTCTGATACTAGATTGTTTTGATAAAACTTTATCAAAATCATACACCTTGCCTTAGATAGAACACTCGTATGTCTAAACAATTTTAAGAACTATGAAAGGGATGCCGTAATTATAGTCTCAATTGTTTAGACCTTTGCCACTTCTCACAAGTCCAGGTTAGTGTGCCGGTAAACCACACACGCTCCACTAACGACTTTGAGAATGCAAATATCACAATTGCTATCTAGCTAAAATCTACTTAGTGAAAGTGTTTCCTCACCATCATTTTCATGAATCGGAGAGAAACCTTATGACACTTAGATTTGCTGGTGTATGTGTTCTTATCCATGTGAATTGTCATAACCATAGTCACAAGACAAGGATAATGACAAATCAAACTCATATGGATTGAATTCAATCTTAATTTCTTGCCACCTAGCAGCTCAAGGGCCTGCCATTGCTTCCAAGTTGTTGTGCAACCACTTGAGAACTCTAAGAACTCATATGCAAAGCCAACTTTAACTGGAATGGGCACAGAATATGTCAACATGATAGGTTATAAACCTCAAGTTGTGTTCTAGTGAAGAACTTCAGGTTTTATTCTTGATTAGTTCTTGAGACTTTCAAGACCTTTAAGACTCCCACTATCCTCTTGACATATAAAACTTTCTTGTCAAATATTCAAGGGATAGTGCGGATTCTTTATTAAGACAAACACTTCACACAATTGGCCTTAGTTGGTCTTTGTTTTATCCAAAACATCACAACTTACCAATTTCAAATGTACAAGAGTAGAAAACTTTTACTCTTACATTTGATAAGTGTTTTAAACCCTCTTTAAGACATGTCGCTCATGTTACAATCTTGGAGTATGACTCTAAGAATTGTTTTTGGAACGAAGTATGAATCATCTTCTTGATTTAACCACTTCAACAATTCATAGCTCCTCTTCTTAGCTATCAGAATGCACTTAGAGGATGAATTGCGATAAGGTCTCTTAATCATTAAGATGATCATATGACATGATACTAAAGTACTCTCCTATCTTTTCAAATTTGAGAAACTTTTATCCTTCTGCCTAATTTGATTCTTCTTATTCGCTCTGCCATATATTGGAACCTTTTCCAATGTCTGAAAATTACACTTAAGCTTGTAAGTATAACCATATTTACTGAGCTTTAGTAAATTATGACGAATAATCTTATCGATCTTTTGTGGTGGACTTGACCAGTGTACAAGAATGTGTACTCGATCCCTTAGTCCTTCACTTGACTCACACATCCATGTGAACAAGTAATTAGTCTTAATTTTTCCAATACTTGAAAGTTCTCATTCATCATGCTATACAACTCGCATGATTCCAAGTTCCGGTCCAATTGAAACTTGAGTGATGAGAATCTTTCCTTATTTGGTAAATTTAGACATTACCACAAATGAAAGAATCAATTTCATATTTCCACTCTTGCTATTAATGCAATCATATAAGCAACAATTTTTCCTCAAATGCCATTGTAAGGATATTTTATAATAAATAAAATCATTATTTTTCCTTTTATTTTAAAAACTTTGCGGAAAAACTATCCTTACAATCCATATGAAAACTTGTTGTTATCTATTCCTAAGCAATAATTCATATCTCCTAAGAAGTAGCTCAAGAATCCGATCTTCAAACTATGCGATAGAAATCCATCTATGCGATCAGATTCAACATATTCTTTCTTTAAGTTTCTTCACTTTTCATTGATTCTTAAAACATCAACATGTGACCCAGTCATATCATGTATCAAGAATCTCATAATAGAAACTTAGCAGAGTTAGATAGTGGACTTTACCTGAAGTAGAGTCAAACTTATTGACTTTAACATCCTTAGGTAAATTTGGCAGCTTCGCAACCAATGCCCTTTCCTTTGGCAATTTAACATATGGACACTTATGATAATGGAACACGGGACTATCACAGACTTAGCCTTTCTCTTTACCATTTGGTCAACCGAGTTGACTATGGCCGATCCCTTTCCATTGGGAAGAGAGAGCTTTACCGGATATCCAATGTCATTATTGTCAATGTCCATAAAGTTTTAGGAAGTTTATCTTAGCAAATAGATAAGATCATTAACGGTCTTGTCATAGTTTGGTTCATAGGAGTCCCAAATGAGCTCATTATGTGACTTAAAAAGTGATTGAACCACCAGCTTTCTCAAGACTTTGACACCCAACTCTCCCGGCTTTGTCAATATGTGACTACATCTCCAAGATGTGATCACACCTAGACCTTTCCTTGCCAATAGGGCTTGAGTGACCTTAAACTTTTGAAGAACTTGTGGGTTACGGAGATTAATTAGAGGAGGTGGAAGAAGAATGATTTCCATGGGACATCATCTTCATTTAGGAAAGCTTGTTTCAAGAGATTTGGGAAGATCATAGATGTCTAAACCAGACATCTTTTGGGAGATATTCAAGATAGTTGATCTAAAGTCGATAATATAACACCCAATATGAAATATTAAGGCTAGGACCCTACAAACTATTTTATAACTTAGAAGAGGGATGCCGTAATCCAAGCTATAAAATATTTGAAGGTAGGTGAATGACGATTCACCAATTTCCACCAAGATAAACAAAATATATTATTAGGTTTTAATTGGATTTGAAACTCCTAGATCTTTTGAGATTCATTGAACTGTTCAATGGCATGTTTCAATCTCGAGTGTGCCCTTCAGTTTTTGTGACTGGGATGCCGAGGATCACAAAACAAGGTGTGAAGTAACCATGCAAATTACTTGGTACCCTTAAGTGTTCACCCCTCAATCGATGTGTCGGTTAACCACACACGCTCCATCGATACTATGATAAACATTAACTTACCCTTTGCCTAACTTGTTAAATACGAGTTAGTGTGCCGGTTAACCACACACGCTCCACTAACCGACTTAAACAAAGTGCAAAGTGTAATTTCATGGATTAGCACCTTATTCACATTTTTCTAAGTAACTAAGATTGGGTATTATTAAGAGTTTAGTTACTTAGTATTTATCATTAATACTTTTAATGAAGGGAGAATTATAGTCCTTGTCCTACCCATTCGGCTAACGACCCTCCAGCGGTCAAGGAAGCGGTGGGTGAGAGTGGACACCCATTAAACTGCCATTTTATAGGCAGTAACCTTATACCCCCTTATAGACCGGCTTCGTGAATGAGGCCTACTAACGGTAAGACTGACTTGCTCTTATACATATATATAAATATTATTAACTTATAATATTATAAAGTATAAGGATTGAATTTTAACTCTTTAAAATTCTAAGGGCTAACTTGGAATTAAAGTATTCATAAGAGAAAACTTTACAAATTCTAAAACTTGAGGGCAAGTTTTGAAACTATTCAAAACTAATTAATTCCATAACTTATGTGTTTAAAGTAGTTTTAATCCAAAAACTCTTCAAGTTCCATAACTTGAGGACAAGTTACGGAAGACTTTAAACTAATAAAAGAATTAAGTTTTCTTTATTTTATAACTTATGGAATTAATTAAGGTTACACTTTTTTTTATTTATAATTTAATGAAGAGACTATTGGTCCTCCACAACTTGAGGACAAGTTATGGAGTCATAAAACCATTTAATTAGAACTAGACTCTTCTTTTTTTGTAACCTTTGCCAACTTTTATGAGTTTTATGAAACTTAAATGTGACTTTTCATATAACTGGAGGACAAGTTACAAAAACACATTTTAGAATCAACTCTTAGATTAATTTGGATTGAAAACAAATATTTCACTTAACTTTTCTATTAATCTAAGCAACTCATAAGAACAAGATAATTCAAATCAAACTTTTTCATGTAATTAGTCTAAACCTTAAACTAATACAAAACATGAATCTATTGACAATTATCTTTGAAATTGGATTAGCATGAACATTACCACATAAAAAACAAGCTTATAAGTCCAAAAACATCTTAGGGTAATGTTCCTAGTCCAATTCCATCCAAAAAGGTCGAATTTATGTTGTCTGGGGGTCCAACTCGTTGAGTGCATGAACCAACTCGGCGAGTTGGATGCTTTTTGCCTTGGACTCGGCGAGTCTGCTTGGCAGACAGCATCAAAACTCGATTTTTCAGCTACTTTTGCAAGTATAACAAGAAAACAAGCCTAGGCTCTGATACCACTGTTGGGTTTTGAGCATTCTAACACTCCTAAGTGTACATGCAACCCTAAATACCTTGGATCTATGTTTTCTCTATTATACATACAAATATGAACATCGAAGGTATTATCCTAATCTAGCATACAAAACAATGAATATAACAAGATAGAATACATATCTTTGTCATGTAGAAAGTCTTCATGAAGCTTGAGTGCCAAGTGCCTCAAGTGTGACACCTCAAATTGTTCACACAACACCAAATACACTTGGAATAACTTGAGAGAATTCTACACTACATGAAAATCGGCTAGCCCTTATTTTACACACTAGTGGCCGATTTTGGTCAAGAATAAGATGCATATATAGTTAGGGTTACACCATGTAAACCCTAATTGACATGGCCTTTCATTTCCATGATCCATGGGTACAAATACACCGTGGAGCATCCATGGAGCATCATATGGGTTTTAGCCCAACTAGATAATCCATGGAGCATTAGCCCACTATATAAGTATGGATGATTTGCACAATCAACCCATATATTTAATTAGTCTTCTTTTGATCACTTAATTAATCCTAGATTAATTCTTGATCAATACTAATTAAATAATCTTATTATTCTTATTATTAATATACTAGAACTTATAATATATTAATAACCATAAGTGTCTTATTTCTCTCAATAAGTTTATCCAAGTGCATGATGTCATGCAACCCAAATGGACCATGCCGGGTCGGGTCAAGTCTTACCAATTATAGTTATGGACTTAGACACTAATCCAACATTTTCCATAAGCAACAACCTTCCCAATTTCTTCGAGGACCGATCCCCTGCTGAAACCGCAATCCCGGCCACTCCCAGTGTCGGCCATCATACCAATACTCACGGAATAACCCCCATACAATGCTCTAATACTGAAAGTGTTGGGTTTTGAGAATTCTAACACTCCTAAGTGTACGTGCAACCCTAAATACCTTGGATCTATTTTTTCTCTATTATACATGCAAATATGAATATTCCAAGGTATTACCCTATCTAGCATACAATCCTTGATACTTGGGGTAATATAACAAGTTAGAATACATACCTCTTGATGTGACTTGACTTCATGAAGCTCGAGAGCCTAATACCCCAAGTGTGACACCTCAAATGGTTCACACAACATTATCAACACTTGGAATAACCATGAGAAGAAGACACTTTATGCTCAAATCGGCTAGCCCTCATATATTTATCACTACTGCCAATTTCTTGAACTAAAGGGGTCTTTATATACTGTGGCTATTAGGGTTACACCATGTAACTCATGATTTTACCCATTCCTTATGCTCAATGGGTTTTAACCTCCATGGATTATCCATGGGTCACCACATGGGTTAAACCTAACATAAGGAATCTTGGATCATAAGCCCGCATATATAAGAATTAATGATTTACACAATCAATCCCCATATATTTAATTAGTCTATTTTGATCACTAAATTAAGTCCAAATTAATTCTTGATCAATACTAATTAAATAACCTGATTTCATATTAATATATTAGAACTTATAATATATTAATATGTCACAAATGTCCTCTTCTCACAAACGGTCTATCCAAATGTTCCGATGCCATGCAACCCAAATAGACCTTAACGAGTCGGGTCAAGTACATACCAATTATAGTTATGGACTTAGACACTAATCCAACAGTCTCCCACTTGGATAAGTCTAAAACTATTATTGAGTATGACTTCAAAACCCAACTGGCAATCGTAGCTCTCAAAAGCCGTTGTCGAACTCTGACCTTGTCGATGAACTCTGACCTTTGTCAATGACTTGTCCATTAGATAAGGGATCATATATTCCTCCATTCTAGATATCATATAGACTGAGACATGAATTAAAATCATTCTCTCTGTCTATTTGTTGTTTCCCGATTTCTGATTCGTGACGACTGACTGGTTGAACAGATCAAATCAGTATTGGCTTGGCCAAGCACTCACATGTATCTTCATTAAATCATCGAGGGGCCCACATATATCGCTTTTATCCCGAAGGTAAAAAGGAATGGATAAACTTCGACTCATATGGCTTGTTCTACTACTTGTTGAATCATACACAAAGGCACGTTTTATGACATCGAGTTACCAATGCGTTTTCGTGCAATCAATGTATAACCAACTCATAGTAACAACTCATATCTCTAGGTTTGAAGAATATAAGATATTATCATCTCATGATCACTCGTGATAAAATCCGTGAAGTGATTCCAATGAGCGTGGGTTGAATCCAATACTCAGAACTTATGAGCACTCATGAGTGTTGTAGCACCACTTTGTCCAACATCTTAGACCTCTAAAAGCCAACTGATATTTGCATAATTAGCCATATGTTTAGCATATATTTTTATTCATTTTTAGCAATTATGTGCATAATGTGGACAAAAGGTACTTAATAATGCTTAAATAGTGTTTTTAGTCCAAAAGACATGCTTGGAAGCAAAAAGGAATAAGAAGAAGCGATTAGAGACCAAAGAATGAAGAAAAAGGAAAAACCACACACCTACTCGGTGAGTCCACGCACCAACTCGGCGAGGCCATGAGAATGTTCCCGAAGAAAAGTTAAAAATCCTTGCAGTACACGGATTTCACACTGGTACTTGGCGAGTCCACGACCTACTCGCCGAGTAGCCCCTGTTTTGTGATAACTATAAATATGGGGTCTTTATCCGAATTAAAGACTTTTCTAGCTTCCTTGGAGATAAAGCCACGATTGGAGAAACCTTTGAAGACCTGAAGAACCCTAACCTTTGATCTTTTGAAGTTTGGAGGCGAATTAGGTTATATTTTCCACTTAATCTTAGGATTGAATTATGTTTAGCTTAATCAAATTCGTGTTTGAGCTTGTTTTCCTTGTAATCATGAGCTCGAATTCGGATGGTTTATGTTTAGGAAGAACCAAATTACTCCTGGTTTAATTATTGCTTTTATTAATTGTTTATTGGTGATTTTATTAAATTAAGTTTGTTAAAGAACCTTATGCATTAACCACAACTATTTTATGTTAATTGGAAGATAATTAAACTGCATGAACATCTCTTAGTTGTTAACCTCATATGTTTATGTGACCACTTTATCATATGTCTAGGAATAATGAACATGAAACTAGAATTAATAAGAGAATGGGTAAATTAACGTGTGAGCTTGTTTGAGAAACCAACAAACAAAAGGTTAATTGAACCACCCACTTGATTAACCAATTACAAATCTTATTTAATCCAAATAATTGAACTAGGGAATTAATTAGTTTAAACAATTGGCCACTGCTTGAATTGATTAATTGTCTAAGGGTTAGTATTAGTGAATACGAACCTAACCACTATAGTTGGTAACCAATAACAATTAATATATCACATTATTATAAAAATAACCATAGGAGTGAATTGGTTGGACCTACACAGAAACTCTTTATCAAAATTTGGTCAACTTTTACTTGTTTTAGCTTTTAGTTAAATCACGTGTTAGGTGGTTTGTTCATTCAGGAAGTCAACCCATGACAGTCTTGATTCATATCTACTTCCAACATATGACCGACTGTGGATGGTTTGGATAACTTAGTCATTCAGGAAGAATAACCTAGTTTATTCTGGAAGTCAAAACATGCAAAATGAAATACAAGAATAATTGAATCTGATATGGTCTTAGAACTTATGAATATAAATAAAACACCTTTTATTTATCACCATATGATTACACATTATTCATTGCATACTGTTTCAGCTATCAACTTGATTCTTGAATTAAAACAATAGTTGTCCCATGCTCCAAGCATGTACACTATGTTTTCTAAACACTAGTCATGCCATACACCAAGTATGCACACTATGTTTGTCTATGATCTTTACATTGTGAAATAAATCAATTGAACCATGATTCTAATTTCACACTCCTAAATCCTTATTGTAAAGGTAAGAATTCCAAATCCTTATCATTTATCAAAATCTGTTAGATTTTAAACTTATATTCATTGGTCCTCTTGTAACGATTATGCACAAAGTCACAAAGCCTTGTCAACAACCATTATAGAGTATTCCAATGGAGATCAAGTCCATGGAACCGAAGTCTCATATTCAAAGTTCATTGCCTTTGAACATTCTTCTCGCATTAAGTTGCCTAATCTTACACATATAACTTCCACCTTCCCATATTCCCATTTTGACTATCACTTCTGAACAAGAGTTGCCTCTTTTTTCAGAATATGTCAGTATGGTCCTTCGAAAATTAACACCATACTTCCAACTGTCCCTAAGCAACCAATATTTGGTAAACCTTAGATTGTCCTCGACAATTGCTTAATCATTTTAGTCAGATCCAATTCTAGACCTTTTCCCTTCTTAATGCCCCAGGCATTTTGGAAAATTTTAGAATGGATGAATATCTCACATGTAATCGATCCTATATCCGAAGCATATGGGACACGAATCATGATGTCTCATATAAAGACTAAACCAATCTTTTTCTATAATATTTTCATTTCAATTTGCCAAGTTCTTATAATTCAGATTATGAAAAGGGATGTCGTAATCATAATCGAATTTTAGAACGCAAATAATGGACCCATATATAGAATTTTCTTATGTTGAGCCATTCCAACATAAAATTCATATATACTTGACTAAATTTGATTAAAATCTCAATCTAAGCTTTTAGAATTGAAATGAAGTATAATTTCCTCTCCCTTAATTATAGCAAAACAACTTTTCAACCCCTGCACCTTCACGAATTGAAACTTTTGTTTTCTATAATTAACATTGCTAACTTTCAACCTTTATCATGATTATCATGCTCCCACTAACATGATGATTATTAGCATAACACTTATGCTCCCACTAGCTTTGACATGTACTCAGAAATCAGCTGGACTTCTAGAAATCAATACTTTATTGACTTTCTTACCAAAGTTCAGATTTCTGATACTAGATCGCTTTGATAAAACTTTATCAAAATCATACACCTTATCTTAGATAGCTCACAGGTGTGTCTAAACAATTTTAGAACTATGAAAAGGGATGTCGTAATCATAGTCTCAATTGTTTAGATCTTTGCTATCTGCTTCAAATCTACTTGGTGGAAGTGTTTCCTCACCATCATTTTCATGAATCAGATAGAAACCTTATGACCCTTAGATTTTATGGTGTATGTGTTCTTATCCACGTGAATTTGTCAAAACCATAATCACAAGACTAGTTTAGTGACAAATCCTCACTCATATGGATTGAACTTGTGCAATTTTAACCTCTTGCCACCTGGCGGCACAAGGGCCTGCCATTGCTTCCTAGTTTAGTGACAAATCCTCACTCATATGGATTGAACTTGTGCAATTTTAACCTCTTGCCACCTGGCGGCACAAGGGCCTGCCATTGCTTCCAAATAGTTATGCAAACAATTGAGAACTTGTAGAACTCAAATGTATAGCCAACTTTACTGGAATGGGCACAGAAATGTCAACACGATAGGTTATAAACCTCTAGTTATGTGCTAGTGATGAAATACAGGTTTTTCTTCTTGATTACTTCTTGAAACCCTTTCAGGATCCTTTTAGACTCCCACTGTCCTCTTGAAATATAAGACTTTCTTGTCAGATATTCAAGAGATAGTGTGGATTCTAATCAAGAAAAAACTTCACATAATTGGCCTTAGTTGGTCTTTGCTTTATCCAAAACATCACAACTTACCAATTTCAAATGTACAAGAGTAGAAAACCTTTTACTCTTACATTTGACTAGTGTTAATAAACCTTCTTTAAGATGTGTCACTCAAGTTACAATCTTGGAGTATAACTTTAAGAATTGTTTTTGGAACGAAGCATGACTCATCTTCTTGATTTAATCATTTCAACAATTCAATATTCCTCTTCTTAGTCATAAGAATACACTAAGATGACTTTAGAGGACTAATTGTGACATGATTTTTAAATCATTAAGATGATCACAAAACATGATGCTAAAGTACTCTCCCATCTTTTCAGATTTGAGAAACTTTTATCTTTCTGCCTAAGTTGATTCTTCTTATTCGCTCTGCCATACATTGGAACCTTTTCCAATGTCTCAGAATTACACATAAGCTTGTAAGTATAACCATATTTACTGAGCTTTAGTAAATTATGATGAATAGTCTTATCGATCTTTTGTAGTGGACTTGACCAGTGCACAAGAATGTGTACTCGATCCCTTAGTCCTTTACTTGACTCACACATCCATGTGAACAAGTAGTTAGTCTTAATTTTCCAATGCTTGAAAGTTCTCATTCATCATGCTATACAACTTGCATGATTCTAAGTTTCTATCCAACTGAAATTTGGGTGATGAGAATATTTCCTTGTTTGGTAAATTTAGACACTACCACAAATGAAAGAATCAAATCCATTTTCCAATATTGCTATCAATGGAATCATATAAACAATAATTTTTCACAAATGCCATTGTAAGGATACTTAGAATAAATAAAACAAAAAATTTTATTTTAAAACTTTGCGGAAAACTTATCCTTACAATGCAAAAGCATATGAAAAACTTGTTGTTATCTATTCCTAATCAATATTACATAACTCCTAAGTAACAACTCAAAATTCTGATCACCGAACCATGCAATCGAAATCCATCTTCGCGATCAGAATCAACATATACTTCCTTCTTCACTTTTTCTTTGATTCTTAAAACATCAATATGTGACCCAGTCACATTATGTAATAAGAATCTCGTAATAGAAACTTAACAGAGTTTGATAGTGGACTTTACCTGAAGATCTTTTAGGAAAATTTGGCAGCTTCGTAACCAATGCCCCTTATCATGTACCATTGTCAATGTCCGTGAAAGTTTGGGAAGTTGATCTTCTAATCAAATTTGCTTTACGAGTCCTCCTAATCATTGCTGATTTACAAGCAACAAGCAAATAGATAAGATCATTAAGGGTCATCTCATAGTCTGTTCCATAGTAGTCCCAAAGGAACTCATTATGTGACATAGAAAGTGACTGAACATCCAACTTTCTCAAGACTATGACACCCAACTCTCCCGGCTTGTAAATATGTGAATTTATCTCCAAGACGTGAGCACACATAGACTTTGCTTGCCAATGGGCTTAAGTGACCTTGAACTTGTGGGTTAGGGAGAATAATTGGAGGAGATGGAGGAAGTGAAGTTCCAAGAGATTTGGGAAGATCATAGATGTCTGAATTAAACATCTTTTGGGAGATATTCAAGATAGTTGATTTAAAGTCCTTAATATAACACCCAATATGAAATATTAAGGCTAGGACCCAACACAATATTTTTATAACTTGGAAGAGGGATGTCGTGATCCAAGCTATAGAATATTTGAAGGTAGGTGAATGACGATTCACCAATTTCCACCATGAAAAATGAAATAATTTATTAGGTTTTTTAATTGGATTTGAAACTCCTAGATCTTTTGAGATTCATTGAACTGTTCAATGACATGTTTCAATCTCGAGTGTGCCCTTCAGGTTTTGTGATTGGGATGCCGAGGATCACAAAACAAGGTGTGAAGTAACCATGCAAATTACTTGGTACTCTTAAGTGTTTACCCCTCAATCGATGTGCCGGTTAACCACACACGCTCCATCGATACTATGATAAACATTAAGTTACCCTTTGCCTGCCTTGTTAAATACGAGTTAGTGTGTCGGTTAACCACATACGCTCCACTAACCGAATTAAACAAAGTGCAAAGTGTAATTTCATGGATTAGCACCAAATTCACATTTTCCTAAGTAACTTAGATTGGGTATTACTAAGATTTTAGTTACTTAGTATTTATCATTAATACTTTTAATGAAGGGAGAATTATAGTCCTTGTCCTACCCGTTCGGCTAACGACCCTCCACCAGTCAAGGAAGCGGTGGGTGAGAGTGGACACCCATTAAACTGTCATTTTATAGGTAGTAACCTTATACCCCCTTATAGACCGGTTTCGTGAATGAGGCCTACTAATGGTCAGACGACTTGCTTTTATACATATATATATATATATATATATATATATATATATATATATAAATATTATTAACTTATAATATTATAAAGTATAAGGGTTGAATTTTAACTTTTAAAATTATAAGGGCTTAACATAGAATTAAAGTATTCATGAAAGAAAAATTTTTCAAATTACAAAACTTGAGGACAAGTTTTGAAACTATTCAAAACTTTTCATTTCATAACTTATGAGTTTAATGGTTCATTAAAATGAAGACTCTTCATTTTTTATGTAACCTCTTATTCTTTAATAACACTTTTAAAGAAGTACTCTTAAACATCCATAACTTGAGGACAAGTTATGGAGTCATAATACTATTTAATTAAAAAATTCTTCATTTTTATGTAACCTATGACACTTTTATGAGTTTTAATATTCATAAATGTGACCTTTTATGTAACTTGAGGACAAGTTACAAAAACACATTTTATGAACTACCTCTATATTAATTAGGATTGAAAACAACTAAAACACAATTTTTTTTCATTAATCTAAACTAACTCATAAATCAAGGAAACATAAAACTTTTGGTAATCCATAACTTATGGAGTTAAATGCTTATTTTATGATGAAACCTTTCATGTTTCATAACTTAATAATAACTTATGGAATTCATTAAAACATTAACACCAAATTTTGTAATTCTATAAAAAAAACTTCGAATCAATTTTTTTTAAACCTTTTCATATCCATAACTTATGGAGGTTTAAAAAAACACTCTTTAGATCAAACTTTTAAAACTAATAAAATAATCATATCATTTTATCTTTTACTAAATTGACCTAATTAAACTCATATAGCAAATGATTCAAATTTTACAAATTATTAGTTTTTCACAAAAACAAGTAATTATCTTAAAATTTGACAAACGTCATGTTTTTTTTTCCTTTTTTTTTCAACTTTGAAAATAAAACATTTGCATCAATATAGCAGTAAACAACCTATGGCTCTGATACCACTGTTGGGTTTTGAGCATTTTAACACTCCTAAGTGTACATGCAACCCTAAATACCTTGGATCTATGTTTTCTCTATTATACATGAAAAAATGAATATTCCAAGGTATTACCCTATCTAGCATACAATCCTTGATACTTGGGTAATATTACAAGTTAGAATACATACCTCTTGATGTGATTTTACTTCATGAAGCTCGAGAGCCTAGTACCCCAAGTGTGACACCTCAAATGGTTCACACAACATCATCAACACTTGGAATAACCTTGAGAAGAAGACACTTTATGCTCAAATCGGCTAGCCTTCATATATGTATCACTAGTGCCAATTTCTTGAACTAAAGGGGTCTTTATATAGTGTGGCTATTAGGGTTACACCATGTAACTCATGACTTTACCTATTCTTTATGCTCCATGGGTTTTAACCTCCATGGAGTATCCATGGGTCACCACATGGGTTAATCCCAACATAAGGAATCTTTGATCAAAAGCCCACATATATAAGAATTAATGATTTACACAATCAATCCCCATATATTTAATTAGTCTCTTTTGATCACTAAATTAAGTCCAAATTAATTCTTGATCAATACTAATTAAATAACATGATTTCATATTAATATATTAGAACGTATAATATATTAATATGTCACAAATGTCCTCTTCTCACAAACGGTCTATCCAAATGTTCCGATGTCATGCAACCCAAATGGACCATGCCGAGTCGGGTCAAGTACATACCAATTATAGTTATGGACTTAGACAATAATCCAACAGAAAGCTCCACCCAATCATGTGAATTCAGACAATCCTTCGGGTAGCAGATCCCTCTCTGCTACGTTTAAGGCTCAATCGAGAACAGTGTCACCGAGCCAAATACTTTACTCTGACATCATTTGATTCCGCGATGAGTAGCTTAGCATCATCCGATTAGCTCACGGCTTTTCACACCGAATCCCTTACCATCATTCCTGCCTGAAGTCCTGTTGACTCCCATCCGCCTACTGGATGAACCGAGACCGCCCTGGTCCCAACTGTTCTACCATTACCCGGAATACCGGTTTCCCCCATGCTACCTCGGAGATACACCCCCCACACTCCGCGAACCAAGCTACTAATGAATGTCACGACTTACCCACAGTCTTACGACACTCCTGGTCTCCAATGAACTACCGTCTTCCAGACCCAATCATAATGCGGCCCACTCACATCCGGGCGGCTGCCCGTCCTGGACTTAACTATATGAAAAACTCTGCCAATGAATCACACACCTGATACATTCGCACTAGCTAATAGGGACCGACGAATGCTATGGGCCACCCCGTAGTCTTACTATACTCGCTCTGCCAACTAGTGAATGCTACGGGCCACCCACATAGTCTTACAACACTTCCGCGCTGCCAGCCAACTATAGCTACAGGCCACCCTGCAGTCTTTCTTAACCCGTGCTACGGGCCACACCGCAGCCTAACTATACTCACATACGATTGCTACTGGCCACACCGCAGTCTTACTAAAATAATGCTACGGGTCATACAACAGTCTTACTAAACTAATGCTACGGGCCACACCGCAGTCTAACTATCCTCACATACGATTGCTACAAGCCACACCGCAGTCTTACTAAACTAATGCTACGGGCCACACCGCAGTTGCACTACACTTCGACGCTATCTGCTAACCGTTGCTACGGACCATCCCACAGTCTTACCACACTCCTCTTACTATCTGACCACTGGTGAATGCTACGGCCATCCGGTAGTCTGACAACACCTTTCCACACCGACTGGCTGCTAGTGGATGCTAAGACTAACCCATAGTCGAGCATACAAGCACAATTTAGTACCCCCAAGCTGTACTCATGACCTATCTGAAACTCCCAACTGATTCTTCTGCAATTTTCTATCGGGCAGCCCGAGAATGCAATCTCACAATTGGCAAGTTTTCCGAACTTCCAGTTCACACTTTTCTCAATTCATACAGCCACTTGGGCCGTCTTTCTTCCTGACAGGAAAGCAAAACTTATCCCAATTCCAAAACCGTTGCTGCTCCTATAACATGATTGTTTCTCCCCCACTTAGCTTCGTCTAAGTCTTTACTGCACGCGAAAACCCGAGGATTTCCATTCCTTCCTCCCTTGCATAAAAGGCATGATAACTACCATCACCTTGATGTCGCTAGCGATCCATCACTTGTCTGCTCCAAATACCGTATGATTACCGAATACTAGATGAGCACCTCCTACATCCCTGGTACTGATAATCCCCTAAGCTCCAACTAATGCCCTTAAGTTCCGAATAACTAATGCTCAGAGCAACCCCATCAGTGATAGACCACTTCCCTTGATGCTTCCAAAAGCTATCCCAAGCACCAAGTCTAGAACCACCAAACCCTAATGATGGTGGAGGGCTAATCCATGGACCCTGTGCACCAACCTCCACACAACGCTCCTGAACCGCTTTTGGTCATAATCGAGATAATATTGGACACTTCGAACCCAAAGTGAGGGATGATCCTACACTAGCTACTAATAGTTCTCGGTATGCAATTGGCATATGACAATTCTGAAAGTACAATCCGAATACAAGCAGAGAGACAAATCATACATACTATCACATGAGTCCGGGGTAAGAACAACCCTATACACATAGGATTGAAAAATAGCCATAGATACATACCTGCAACACTCCCTGTTGTAATCCAGATCTCCATCCTCTATCACTGCAAGGCCCTACCCTCTCACCCATCCGCGATCCTCAAAGTTGTCGGGCAAATGCACTCCCCGCTTCTCCCCTCATCGTCGGGCAATCGGCCTTCTTGTGGCCCACCTGATTGCCGTGAAAACATAATAGGCTTGCCCCCCGTGGGCAATCCCTGCTGACGTGACCATCACTGCCACACTTGTAGCAGCCTGAACCCCTGGAACAACAAACTCCCTTGTGTGGTTTCCCGCACGTGCTGCACTGACTTCGTACCTGCCGACCTACTAATCGTTGATCTGAAGTCTCGGGTCTCTTCCCGGGACCCTCCAAAGTATACATCTGATCCGACCTCCTCTTCGCAATGTGCTCCAAATCAATATCCCTTTCTCGCGCCTTGGCAATCATAGAGTCCAGGGTCGGGCATGCCTAGAAGCTGACATGCTCCCGAATATTAGCTCTCAACATGTCATGATAGCGGGTCCTCTACATCTCATCATCCCCTGCATACTGAGGCACCAATAAGGCCCTCTCCCAAAACTTGGTGGTAATCTCCGCCACCGACTCTGTCGTCTGTTTCATGTCTAGGAACTCCCTGGCCAGTTGCTGAAGCTCCACCGCCGGCGCAAACTTCGCCCTAAACTTGGTCGCAAAGTCGGGCCAGGTCATAGCCTCAATGGCTGGGGCTCCCAAGGAATCACCAACTGACTCCCACCAGTCTCTGGCTCTGTCTCTCAAACATCCCGCCGCAAAGCGAACCTTCGACCCCTCCGGGCAGAAGCTCTTCAACTGCGCAGACTCAATGTCTGCGATCCATCTCTTGGCAGCAATGGGGTCCTTCACCCCGTGAAAATCCAATACACCACTCCCTATGAAGTCCTTGAAGGATAGTGTGCGCGTACTCGCCTGGCCAGATGCCAAATCACTCCTGAAAGCTCGGAGGCGATCCTCCATCAGCTCAATGATCCCCTCCTTGATCGACCCGAAAATGACCGGGGTCGCCTCAAGGATGCCTCTCGTAATCCCAGACGCGATGAAATCGCGTAACTCATCATCAACTTGCTCGGATCCCGCGCCCGAGCCTGATTCTGACCCAGATCCTGAGCCTCCTGCTCTATGTCGCGTGGTCACCATACTGGAGATAAACACATAAATATCCGGATCAAAACATACCCCGAGAGGTCTCACACATTATCCAAGATTCGTGGTTCCATCTCGGCCCTCCTTGAATCGAGTACGGATCCTTTGCTTCCAGTAGTACGGGCCCATACTACCTTCCACATCTATCCATACTTTCCTCAAGGGTTGCTTCAACTTCACCAAGTCCCTTTCACTACTACTAACACTGCTCTCAGCACTACTCTCATCCTAGGCTTTCCCTAGGGTAACCTCCAACCCACACCCAGTCCTCAGCTACTGAAGGCATCTTTATAATTCCAATTAGCCACTACCTGGATACCATCACATGTGACGAGGCTTAGATAATCCTTCGGGTAAAGGACTCGTCTCTACAACAGTTAGACTCATACGAGAGCTGCGAAATAGGGCCAAATCCAACACTCTGAGATTATTCAACCATGATCACATGTGACTTGGCGTATTCACCTAATGGCTAACTCTCATCACTTAGAGTCCCACAAAGCACAAAGCAAGTAGCATTCAGACAAAAGGGAAATCTAACCAGAACATAATCAAGCAATTCTATCCACACAACAAGAATTTGTACTAGCATGCGATGCTAAGCTCATATAATCAGGCATAACCTAAATAGGCTATCCTATTACTGTCTACTCAATACTAGCATGTAATCCTCATAATCTGAAGCACATGAAGCAGGCACATAAGGCATCATTCCTAGATCGTTAGTCCTATTCTAGCATGCTGTTCTACTGAAACTGATAAACATAATATAAACTTGTATGGGTATCATGGGGTAAACTTACTTGAGCTCGGCTGATTGCACGCATCACACACTTTGTTCTTCTCAAAGTTCTTTTTTCTTTCCAGATTCTTTTCAAACTCATTTTTATAAAATGGTTTTCCTTTTGAAAACTTTCATACCAAGCCCTTAGTTTGAGTTCAGACACACCTAAGGATATGTCCAAATCCCTCAAACCAAGGCTCTCATACCAACTTGTAACATCCCAAAAGTCAAGGCGAAAAATTTCATTTTTAAATAAGTTATTACATAAAACCATCATTATAAAAAAAACATTCATTATAATATCTCGTGACAAACCAAAGTGTCAGTAATCAAAACATATTATCATAAAACCATATCATAGTGTAATCCCAAAGATCTCATGTGTGGAAAACATAGTGTGATGCGCTGCGATCGAGCCGGCTCCTTTCCTTGAAAACAAAGTACCTGAAACCAAAACTAAAAACCGTAAGCACGAAGATTAGTGAGTTCCCCAGATACCACATACCATACAAACCAACTGATCCATACATGCCATACATAGCCAAGAGCCATACATAACCAACATGTCCATAATCAAGTAAGGTGTTATGTGCCAAACATAGTCTTGCTAAGGTGCTATGTGCCTAACATAGTCTTGTGGTTATGCCACGGGCCACACGTGGTCTTCCTGGTCAAGCCTGGGGCCACTACCTGGGTCTTAGAGACAAGTGCCAAGGTTCACCCCTGGTCTTTCATGCAAGTATCACAAAGAAAACTATACATACTACTCTACTCGACTTCTCCGCATATAGTGTGCCGGGAGCCACCTCCTGGTCTTTCATACACCATGGCATACAGTGCGCCAGGAGCCACCTCTTGGTCTTTCATACATATTGCCTAGGGCTAACCCCCGGGTCTTCCTTGATGGGTTTTGTACAAACAATCCTATGTGTGCATGCAACCCTAGAATTGGATCTATGTTTTCACTATTAGATACACAACATTATGAACACATAAAGAAACCCTAATTCTAGCATATAAGTAATCATATTAACATAAGAATAGGTTTATAATATTACCTTGATTGTTATGTAGCAATAACAATCCCAAATCTCCTTGTATTGACTTTGGAAGGCTTAGAGTCACAAGTGTCACTCCTCTAATGGTTCACAAACACCAAGAGCAAATGGAGAAGCAAGAGAGAGAGGGAAGAGGTATAAAATTCATTTCTAGGAACCCTAGACAAGGCATGGACGAATTCTTATGGCCTTAGGGTTATTTATATAGGTGTAGAGATTAGGTTTCAATCCTTATCCTTATCTAGTTGCTTGCCCACCAAGAAACCATAAGATAAGCCTTGAAAACCCTTATCTTTTATCCTTTGGACGATTTCAAGGATCCTTATCTCCTTGAATTCGTTCAACCCATATTTATTATAACCATTACCATATTTTGTAACTATCACATAATTACAATTCAGCCCCTCTAGTTTAATTAATTACATTTGATCACAAAATTAACTCTTAATTATTTATTGACCAATATTAATTAAACAAATATGATTTCTCCTTTAATATATTATTCTTATAACATATTAATAAATCATAATAACCTCTCTCTTTATTTATTTCTCCAATCAAGTTGCTTTGGTGAAGGCAACCCAAAAGGACCATGCACCATCGGGTCAAGTACATACCAAAATAGTTATGGACTTTGTAACACCGAAAATTTTTAAAATAATTTTTCACAATTTATAAAAACATTTCTCATTAATTTTTCATAAAAACATCAGGTTTAAATCTCAATTCACATTACACAAAATCCCAAGATCAATGTAAATATATCAAAGTCCCCTGCGTGTGTACAGATCAAGTCGGTGCCTTCCCACGGTCATCGCTAGTACCTGAAACAACAACACTAACACTGTAAGCACGAAGCTTAGTGAGTTCCCCAAAATACCACATAAACACATATTAGCCACTCGAGGCTATAACTCTATGGGTCCGTGCACCCAACTCTGTGAACCCTCAGGTTCTAACTCTAGGAACCTTCCGGTTCCAACTCTGTAATCATGCACAACATAAATCACATAGAAATAATGCAGTACAACACGTAACATACACATAACATACATACACTAACACATAACTCTGATTACCTACTCAAGGTAAAATATAGTGAGAAGACTCACCTCGCGGATCTCGATGACTCACAAATCCTGAATCCCTCGTGCCCGATCCTCCGAGCTATAATCCTCCTATAACATCATATGTCTCTAATTAACACTTTTTATCTCTAAGGTTGACTATCCCTAAGAAGTCAACACAGGTCAACTCTGGTCAACGGTCAACGGTCAACTTTGACCGGACTCGGCGAGTGCACGAGGGCAACTCGGCGAGTCTAGACGTTTTCACCAACTCTCTAGGATTCCCTTCTTACACGTCGAGTACTCCCCCTGACTTGACGAGTTCCACCTGGAAGAATCGCGGGGCCACCCCGACTCAACTCGCCGAGTCTCAAGAACGACTCGGCGAGTCCCAGCTCGACTCAGACCACTTGACAACCCTCTCTAACTCGCCCTGACTCACTGGGTCAATCCATGACTCGACTGGACCACTCACTGGTTGGTCCAAGGCAATCTTCAAGCTACTCGCCGAGTCTGCTCATCGGACTCGGCGAGTCCATGCCATGCAATCACTCAAACTTGCTTCTAAGGTCAGATCTATTCCAACAATTCGTAGATCTGGCCTTCCTAGAATGATTCACCACGTAAAGCTCCAGACTTTGTGCATAAACAACCTCTATATGACCATATATGAAGAATCATCAACAAATCTCACTACTCAAGGTCATAACCTCCATTGTTCTATATAAAGCTTGATGAATGAGGCTCTCTGGACCTCTATGGATCCAGATCCGAAGTCTCATCACTAGCAAGGGACTATTTGGCCGTCCAATCAACTCAACAAGGTCACAAGAAACCCTAAAATCAATTATACTTCACAAAACAGGAGATGAGCCGAAATCATACCTTTAGATTGAAGGGCTAAGCTTCAAATCCACCGAATAGCAGTCCCCCTTTGCCTCCTCTTGGCTAGAGCCTCCCTCTTCTTTGCTAAACAACACACAAATGTCAAGAAATGCTTCCTTTCTCTCTCAAATCGCTAAAGCACTCTAGGGTTTCTCTCTATGGACTATTGGGTGCAAATGACGGCCATAAGGCCCTTTAAATAGGTCCCAAACCCGAGAAATTAGGGTTTCATTAAACAGCGTGGACTCGCCGAGTCCATATCCTGGACTCGCCGAGTCCAGACGAATCCCGCGTCCAGAATCGCGACCCTACTCGGCGAGTCTGAGCTCCAACTCGCCGAGTCCCCTCTCAAAACACCAAAAAAACAAAACAATAAAATACCTGGAAATCCGGGCTGTTACAACTCTCCCCCACTAGAACTAGACTTCGCCCTCGAAGTCTCGCTCTGAAAATAGCTCCGGATGCTGCTCCCGCATCTCGCGCTCCGGCTCCCAGGTCATCTCTGATCCCTTCCGGTGTTGCCACTGAACCAACACCAGAGGTACCTCCTTGTTCCTTAGTACCTTGATCTTCCGATCTCTGATGGCTACTGGTCTCTCGGCATAATTCAGGCTCGCATCCACCTGAATATCCTCTAATGGAACTACTGCCGACTCATCGGCAATACATTTCCTCAATTGTGACACATGAAAAGTGTCGTGGATTTGCCCCAACTCTGCTGGCAATTCCAAACGATAGGCTACCCGACCTACCCTTGCAATCACACGAAATGGCCCAATATACCGGGGCCCCAACTTGCCCCTCTTCCTGAATCGAATCACTCCTTTCCAAGGAGAGACCTTCAGGAGAACGAAGTCGCCGACCTGAAACTCAAGCTCGGATCGGCGTCTGTCTGCGTAACTCTTCTGTCGGCTCTGGGCGGTCAATAACCTCTGTCTGACCTGCTGAATCTGCTCTGTCGTCTGAAGCACGATCTCTGTACTGCCCATCACTCTCTGCCCAACCTCTCCCCAACAAATGGGGGTCCGACACCTCCTACCATACAACAGCTCAAAGGGTGGCATACCAATGCTCGAATGATGGTTGTTGTTGTAGGAAAACTCTGCCAAGGGTAAATACGCATCCCAGCTACCCCCGAAATCCAACACACATGCCCGAAGCATGTCCTCAAGCGTCTGAATCGTCCGCTCACTCTGACCGTCTGTCTGGGGATGATATGCGGTACTAAAATGCAATCTAGTACCCAACTCCTCATGAAATTTCTTCCAGAATCTGGAAGTGAAGCGCACATCACGGTCTAAAACAATCGAGATCGGCACCCCATGCCGAGATACCACTTCTCTCACATATAACTCCGCCAACTTCTCCGCTGAAGAACTCTCACTGATGGCAAGAAAGTGAGCGCTCTTCGTCAACCTATCCACAATCACCCAAATCGCATCAACTCCTCTGGCCGTCCTCGGCAATTTGGTGATGAAATCCATAGAGATCTGTTCCCACTTCCATTCGGGAACCTCCAATGGCTGCAACTTGCCATGCGGCCTCTGGTGCTCGGCCTTAACCCTACGGCAGGTCAAGCACCTCTCAACGAACCATGCGACGTCTCTCTTCATACAGGGCCACCAATACTCTTTCCTCAAATCCAAATACATCTTCGTGGCCCCCGGATGGATCGAAAATTTCGACCGATGAGCCTCCTCCATCAAAGAAGTGCGCGTACCACCCACAAACGGTACCCAAATCCGACCCTGAAAAGTCATAAGCCCTCGCCCATCCGTAACGAATTCTGAAACCAAACCAACGACCCGTTCCCTCTTCTGCATCTCCGGCTGCACAGCCTCGGCCTGTGCCCCACGAATGGCATCCAATACCGGAGCTATCATGGTCAATCTCAAACATACATCTCGCAATGGAGTGCTCTCCGCCCTGCGGCTCAACGCATCGGCCACCACGTTGGCCTTGCCCGGGTGGTACAGGATCTCACAATCATAATCCTTGACCACATCTAACCACCTCCTCTGACGCATATTTAGATTGGGCTGATCCATCAAGTACTTCAAGCTCTTATGGTCCGTGTATATCGTACACCGAACCCCATATAAGTAGTGGCGCCAAATCTTGAGGGCGAACACTACTGCCCCCAACTCTAGATCATGCGTGGGATATCTCGTCTCATGAGGCTTCAGCTGCCTCGATGCATATGCTATCACATGACCCCTCTGCATCAACACCGCACCCAACCCCAAAATCGATGCATCACAATATACTACAAAATCCTCCATCCCTTCCGGGAGAGCTAATACCGGGGCTTCGCACAACCTCTGGCGAAGTGTCTCAAAGGAGGTCTGCTGCTCGGGACCCCATGAGAATGCAACACCCTTCCGGGTCAGTCTGGTGAGCGGCACTGCGATCTTGGAAAAATCCTTGATAAATCTCCGATAATACCCTGCTAGTCCAAGGAAGCTCCTGATCTCAGAGGGTGACTTTGGCACCTCCCAACTCATCACCGCCTCAACCTTGGCCGGATCGACCAGAATCCCTTCCTGGTTAACGAGATGTCCTAGAAACTGGACCTCCCGTAACCAGAAATCACACTTGGAGAACTTTGCATAAAGCTTCTCCGATCTCAATACCCCAAGGACCTCCCTCAAATGCTCCTCATGCTGCTCTCTAGATCTCGAATACACCAGAATATCATCGATAAATACAATCACCGACCGATCCAACATCGGCCTGCATACCCTGTTCATGAGATCCATGAACACCGCCGGGGCATTGGTGAGCCCAAAAGGCATCACCACAAACTCATAATGCCCATATCGCGTCCTGAATGCTGTCTTCTGGACGTCCTCATCCCGCACTCTCACCTGATGATATCCCGACCTCAAGTCGATCTTGGAAAACCAAGAGGCTCCCTGCAACTGATCAAATAAATCGTCGATCCTCGGCAACGGGTAACGGTTCTTGACCGTCAGCTTGTTCAACTCCCGGTAATCAATACACATCCGGTGTGAACCATCCTTCTTCTTGACGAACAGAATAGGTGCTCCCCACGGCGAGCTGCTCGGCCGAATGAATCCCTTCCCCAGCAACTCCTGAAGCTGCGAGGATAACTCTTGCATCTCTGGAGGTGCAACACGATAAGGCACCTTAGCTATAGGCGCAGCCCCCGGAACCAAATCAATACCAAACTCCACTTGCCTCACAGGAGGTACTCCCGGCAGCTCCTCGGGAAAGACATCTGGAAACTCACGCACCACCGGTACCTCCCCAACTGAACTCGGTCTCTCGGAAGTTGCTCGCGTATCCATCACATACGCCACAAAACCCTTACAGCCCTGCTGTAGACACTGCCTCGCCCTAGCGGCCGAACAAAAGGCTGATCCCGAACGTGTACCCTCGCCGTACACCGAAAGAATTCCCCCACTAGGGTCTCGTATAGTCACCAGCTGACGCTCACAGTCGATAACCGCGCCGAATCGGCTCAACCAGTCCATGCCCACAATGACACAAACATCACCCATCGCAATAGGAATCAGATCAATCGGAAACTCAACCCCGAAAATCTCTAACACACATCCCCGGAAAACCTCTGTGGCACAAATCACTCTATCGTCAGCTATGGAAACTCTCAGAGGCCGACTCAATGCCTCACGACTAACACTGATATGCTGACCAAAGGCCAAAGATACAAAAGACCGACTCGTACCCGAGTCAAATAACACTAAAGCAGGTACGGAGTTCACAAGAAAGGTACCTACGCATAACATAATATAAGCATAACATCATATATCAAAAATAAATACACGAAAAGAAACATACCAGCCACAACATCGGGCGCAGCGCGGACCTCCTCCGCAGTCAACTGGAAGGCTCTCCCTCGAGCTCTCGGCGCCTCGGCCTTCACAGGCCGACTCTCTGTAGCTCTGATGGCGGCAGGAGCAGACCCCTGAGATGCTCCGCGCAACTGCGGACACTCGGCCTTCCGGTGTCCGATCTGGTTGCAGTGAAAGCACACTGCAAACCCCTTGGGGCAGTCCTTGGCCATGTGCCCCTCCTTGCCACATTTGTAGCAAGACCCCGCTCGGCAAACTCCGTCATGACCCTTGCCGCACTTTCCGCAAGTGCGGCCCTTCTGGCTCCCTGGTCTGGGATCAGCAGGCTTGGCCCGCTTGGCGGCCGGCTGCGACAGTGCCGGTCGCCGATCCCTCCCCTAAGACTCCGCCTCCTCCCTGGCCTGAGTCTCAAGCTCAATCTCCCTCTTCCGGGAATTTGCCTGAAGCTCGGCAAATGTCCGGTACGAGGAGTTCGCAGCGAACTCCCGAATATCCCGCCTCAAGATGCTCAAGTAGCGGCTCATACGTGCCTGCTCAGTGGACACGTGCTCAGGGCAGAACATCGCCCTCTCATGGAACATCCTCGTGATCGCTGTAACAGACTCAGTACCCTGCTTGAGGGTCAGAAACTCCTGTGCTAAACGCTCCCTCTCCACCTGGGGAACGTACTCATCCCGAAACATGGTGGTGAACCTCTCCCAGGTCACCGCAGAAAGCTCAGCAGGCGTATAATGCGCCGTCACGAACTTCCACCAGTCCTTCGCTCCCAAGCGAAGCTGGTTCAGCGCGAACCGGACCTTCAAATGCTCAGGAGACGAGCAAGTGAAGAAACACCCCTCAATATCAGATATCCACCTCATAGCTGCCACCGGATCCTGAGTACCATCAAACTCTGGTGGTTTTGTGTTGCTGAACTCACGGAACAACAACGCATTCCCACCCTGCGGCCTCGCAGCAGCAATCGCTGCGGTAGCCGCTGCAGCAGCAGCCTCAGAAAGAGCGGCATAACGCTCATCAAACGTCTCAATCAATGTGGTCTTTATAGACCCAAACATCTCCGGTATCTCTGCCCTGATGGCCGCAGCCACCTCCTCCTGAATGATCCGGCGGATCTCCTCCTCACTGGTACCACTGCTCTCGGGCATCAAACGCGTTCTCACCATGATCTACCTCTGAAATACAACATACGATAAATTAAAATCCACACGAGTATGCTCACACTCGTCAACTCTTTCCTCCTCGATTCTTGGCATTCCAAAGATTCTGACTTGGGCTGCACACCGCCCCGGTGCTTCCAGTAGTACGGGCCCAATACTATTGTCCGCACCGCACCGGAATACACTCCAAGTCCTTCTCTTTGGATCCCAGGTCTCAAGTACTCTATCATGCATAGACCACTCTCTAATAGATCTCTCATAAGCCCCTCGCTGCTACCTACTCACTCTCAAGCATCGCATAGCAGCTCACATCTCCCTAGGCTAAGGCATCACAAATCAGGCCACCCTAGTCCTAATAGCAATACCTAGCCTACTCTAGCATGCGGATACATCATATCAATATCACATAATATATAAAGGTATTTTGGGAAATCACCGTCCGGGCGCTGACTGATCGTACACACATCTCTTGCTCTGTGTTTTTTTTCAAAGAAATCTTTTACTCTTTTTGAAAATACATTTTAAATCCCCAGTTTGAGTTCAAATACGCCCGAAGGTGTACTCGAATCCCTCAAACCAAGGCTCTGATACCAACTTGTAACACCGAAAATTTTTAAAATAATTTTTCACAATTTATAAAAACATTTCTCATTAATTTTTCATAAAAACATCAGGTTTAAATCTCAATTCACATTACACAAAATCCCAAGATCAATGTAAATATATCAAAGTCCCCTGCGTGTGTACAGATCAAGCCGGCGCCTTCCCACGGTCATCGCTAGTACCTGAAACAACAACACTAACACTGTAAGCACGAAGCTTAGTGAGTTCCCCAAAATACCACATAAACACATATTAGCCACTCGAGGCTATAACTCTATGGGTCCGTGCACCCAACTCTGTGAACCCTCAGGTTCTAACTCTAGGAACCTTCCGGTTCCAACTCTGTAATCATGCACAGCATAAATCACATAGAAATAATGCAGTACAACACATAACATACACATAACATACATACACTAACACATAACTCTGATTACCTACTCAAGGTAAAATATAGTGAGAAGACTCACCTCGCGGATCTCGATGACTCACAAATCCTGAATCCCTCGTGCCCGATCCTCCGAGCTATAATCCTCCTATAACATCATATGTCTCTAATTAACACTTTTTATCTCTAAGGTTGACTATCCCTAAGAAGTCAACACAGGTCAACTCTGGTCAACGGTCAACGGTCAACTTTGACCGGACTCGGCGAGTGCACGAGGGCAACTCGGCGAGTCTAGACGTTTTCACCAACTCTCTAGGATTCCCTTCTTACACGTCGAGTACTCCCCCTGACTCGACGAGTTCCACCTGGAAGAATCGCGGGGCCACCCCGACTCAACTCGCCGAGTCTCAAGAACGACTCGGCGAGTCCCAGCTCGACTCAGACCACTTGACAACCCTCTCTAACTCGCCCTGACTCACTGGGTCAATCCATGACTCGACTGGACCACTCACTGGTTGGTCCAAGGCAATCTTCAAGCTACTCGCCGAGTCTGCTCATCGGACTCGGCGAGTCCATGCCATGCAATCACTCAAACTTGCTTCTAAGGTCAGATCTATTCCAACAATTCGTAGATCTGGCCTTCCTAGAATGATTCACCACGTAAAGCTCCAGACTTTGTGCATAAACAACCTCTATATGACCATATATGAAGAATCATCAACAAATCTCACTACTCAAGGTCATAACCTCCATTGTTCTATATAAAGCTTGATGAATGAGGCTCTCTGGACCTCTATGGATCCAGATCCGAAGTCTCATCACTAGCAAGGGACTATTTGGCCGTCCAATCAACTCAACAAGGTCACAAGAAACCCTAAAATCAATTATACTTCACAAAACAGGAGATGAGCCGAAATCATACCTTTAGATTGAAGGGCTAAGCTTCAAATCCACCGAATAGCAGTCCCCCTTTGCCTCCTCTTGGCTAGAGCCTCCCTCTTCTTTGCTAAACAACACACAAATGTCAAGAAATGCTTCCTTTCTCTCTCAAATCGCTAAAGCACTCTAGGGTTTCTCTCTATGGACTGTTGGGTGCAAATGACGGCCATAAGGCCCTTTAAATAGGTCCCAAACCCGAGAAATTAGGGTTTCATTGAACAGCGTGGACTCGCCGAGTCCATATCCTGGACTCGCCGAGTCCAGACGAATCCCGCGTCCAGAATCGCGACCCTACTCGGCGAGTCTGAGCTCCAACTCGCCGAGTCCCCTCTCAAAACACCAAAAAAACAAAACAATAAAATACCTGGAAATCCGGGCTGTTACAGACTTAGACACTAATCCAACAGTCTCCCACTTGGATAAGTCTAACAACTATTCTGCGTATGACTTCAGATCCTGATCTGCAATCGTAGCTTTCCAAAGCCGTTGTCAACTCTGATCCTATCATATACGCGTGTCCTTAGATAAGGGATCATATATTCCTCTATTCTAGATATCATATGAGATATGATTTCAAATCATTCTCTTTGTACTATATCTCGATTTCCGATTTATGACAACTGACTAATTGAACAAATCAAATTAGCCCTAGCCCGGCCGAGCATTTACGTTTTTCATCACAAAATCATCGAGGGGCCCAAAGATATCGCTTTTATCCTACTTTGGATAAAAGGAACGGATAAACTTTGATACAATGCTTGCTTGCACTCACTCACCAAATCACACACAATAATATGTTTTATAACACCAAGTTACTAGTGCGTTTACATATTATCAATGTGCAACCGATTTGCAAGATACAACTCACACATCTCGGTTTCAAGAATATAAGATGTTATCGTCTTACCAATCACTCGTGATACAATTCATGGAGTAATCCAAGTGAGCATGAGTTTAATCCAATGCTCAAATCATATTCATAAGCACTCACGAACGTCGCAACAAACATTTGCTTATGTCTAATACTCTTTTAGACAATCCACACACCAATTCATGACAATCTTCATTCATACCTACTTCCAACATACGAACGATTGTGGCCCGTTCGAATAATTCGATTATTCTTAATAAACTCAATTATTCTGGAAGTCAAAACATGCAAATGTGAAACACAAGAATAATACTAATCCCATATGGTCTCAATCTTTGAGTATAAATAAAACGCCTTTTATTTATCACCATATTGATTACTCATTATTTTTCGTTTCGGGTAATCAACTTCTTTCTTGAATTATTACACTTGTCCCATGCTCCTAGCATGCACACAATGTTTACCTATGGTTCTTACTTTGTGAAATAGATCAAATTGAGCACATTTCCAATCATTCTCATTTCACAAATCCAAATCCTTTTTCATAAGTGAAAAAATATCAAATTCTTGCTACTTATAGAATATGCTAGATTCTAACATTCTACGCAACTTATACTTTCGTAATGTCACTGCGCAAAAGTCACAAAGACTATTGCCAATGATATTACAAAGTCTTTTATTGGAAATTGTTACAAGACAATTCCTTAGATATGATGTCTCTCACTCAAAGTACATTCCTTTGAACATCCTTTTGCATAAAAGTTTCTAATCTAGTCATAGATTATCAATATTCAATTCCCAATGTGGATACATTTCCAGATTTTCCATATGATAACTTATTCTTAATAGAATCTTATCTATTCCTAATAATGTCGATATGGTCCATCCAATATGAAAACATTTCCATATCTTCCAATACTATACTTCCAACTACTCACAAGCAACCAATCCTCGTCGAACTTGGATTGTCCTTTGATAGTTGTTTAATTATTTTAGTCTAAACCGATTCTAGTCCTTTTTCCCTCTAAATGTGCTAGACATTTGGAAAATTTTGGAATGGTCAAACATTAAAGCATTTGCAATCGATCCTATACTCGAAGCGTATGGGACATGACGCATAATGTTTTATTTGCTATGTTCTCAAAATTCGAATTGTGAAGAGGAATGCCGTAATCATAATCGAAAATTTAATAACACACTATTTACCTTTGACTAAATTTATTAACATTTCTCAACCTAATCCTTTAGATTTGAAATGAAGCATAATATTCTCTCCCGTAATTATAGCAAAACAACATTACAACCCTTACGACTTTGCAAGGTATAACTCTTGTTTTCTATAATTAATATTGCCAACTTGCAATATGTGCCTTAATAATCATATAATCATAACTTTTATGCTCCCACTATCATGATGATTATTATAAACATAACACTTATGCTCCCACTATCTTCGACACGTATTCAGAAACAACTTAACTTTCAGAAAAACAATGCTTATTGAATTTCTTAAGTTCATGTTTTTCATACTTAGTGCTTTGATAATCTTTTATCAAGGCTTCTTGAACTTATACACCTTTGCCTTCGATAGTTCATATGTGTGTCTAAACACTTAAGACTAATTGCCACACCTCACAATTCAAATTATGGAAAGGGATACCGTAACCATAATCGAATTCGAGAATGCAATTTTACAATCACTATCTTCTTAAATCTTTCTTAGTGAAAGCATTTCCTCACAATCATTTTCATGAAGGAGGAAATCTTATGACACTTAGATTTAAACGGTGTATTTGTTCCTATCCATGTGAATTTGTTAAAAACAAAGTTTACGACAAATTCAAACTCATATGGATCGAGCTTTCTTAATCTCGATTTCTTGCCTTATGGTAGCACATCTGCCCACCATGTCTTCCAAGTCGTTAAGCAGCTCACCTTTTCTTATCAATGTACTTTCCATTAATCAAGGTCCTTGCCTTTTATGCATTCAAATGAGAACTCATAGGATTAACATGCATAATTAACTCGATTGGATTGGCACAGAAACAAAATAATGTCAACACGATAGGTTGTAAACCTCAACTCGTGTGCTAGTGATTATCGATAAGGTTTATTTGATTTGTTCTTGAAACCTTTCAAGACCATTAAGACTCCCACTGACTCCTTGACATATAAGATTCTCTTGTCAATAACCATTTCTTGACAACCAAACATTCAAGAGTTAGTGTAGCTTTTATCAAAACACTTCATAAATTGGTCCTAGTTGGTCTTTGCCTTATCCAAGACATCACAACTTTCCACATTTGATGAATGTTATAAACCTTCTTAATACTTATCCACTCAATGTCACAATCTTAACTCTAAGACTTGTTTTGGAACGAAGTATGATTGACTTCTTGATTTAACCATTTCTTTAATTCTTGATTCCTCTTCTTAGACATACAATTGTACTAAGACTCACTTAGAGGATTAATTGCGATATGGTTCTTAATCATTAAGACCTATCATAAAGCATAAAAGCTATTCTCCCTTCTTCTTAGAATGGAGAAACTTTTATCTTTCTGCCTACTTGATTCTTCTTATTCGTTCTGCTATTGGTTTAAACTTTTTCAATCAATTCATAATTACACTTAATCTTGTAAGTATAATCATGACGAATATCATGGTTACTCTTATGGTGGACTTGATCAACACGCAACTTTGTGTATTCGATCTCCAAGTCCTTCACTTGACACTTTGTCAACGAATTAGTCTAATTTCCAAATATGAAAATTTTCATTTATCATGCAACCAAGTTGCTTGATTCCAAATTTCTGTCCAATTGAAACTTGGGCGATGAAAACTCTCCCTATTTGTTAAATTTTTGACATTTCCATAACTAAGAATCAAATCCATTATTGCTAATAATAGAAACATCCAAACATCAATTTTTCATATACGCCATTGCAAGGATAAATAAATAATATAAAAGCAAAATTTATTTTATTGCGGAAAAAATTTTGTCCTTACAATGCAATTCATTGAAAAACTATGCTAATACATCTTTCTTAGCAATCTAATTCTAACTCTAAGTTGTAGCTCAAGAATCTAATCTTCGAGAAATGCGATCGAAATCCATTCCTTCACGGTTAGATTTTTCTCACTTCTTCCCTTAAGCTTCCTTTCTTATCTTCGATCCTACAAAACATCAATTGTAATCTTATCACATTATGTATTAAGAATCTAGAATAGAAGCTTAAAAGAGTTAGTCAATGGATTTTACCTAAAGCAAAGCCATACGTTTTGGCTCTCCCATCTCTTAGATCTCTTAGGTAAATAGGGCAGCTTCGTCTCCAATGCCCTTTCTCTTGGCAATAAAAGCAAATTGACTCTTTTGGAACTACTTCAGACATCGCCTTTCTCTTATGATCAAACCTTTCGCTCATAGCATGTCTTTCGTTGCCATTGTCTATATCCATAGAGGTCTTGAAGGAAGATTCACCAATCAACTTTGCTTTTCCATTATGCCAAAACATTTCTGATTCAGCAGCAATAAGCATATAGGTGAGATCTATAAGGGTCACGTCGCGGTTCATCATATAGTACTCTCTTACGAACTCACTATATGAGTTAGGAAAAGACTGAAGAACCCAATCAACAACTATTTCCTCACAGACAACGGATCCCAACATTCTTAACCTATCAATGTGTGACTTCATCCCTATGACGTGTGCACACACCGACTTTCCTTCTTTATGTTTACTTGCCAAAAGGGCTTAAGTGATCTTGAACTTTTCAAGCCTTTGAACTTGTGGGTTAGGGAGAATGATTGGAGGAGGAGGAGGAAGTGAAGTATGATCTCTTGTTCCTCGATCGAATCGTGGAATATCATCTTCATGTGTAATGCTTGTTCCACGGGATTTGAGAAGAGCATAGTTGTCAAACTTTGACATATACAATACGGGAGAAAACAAATTCAAGTTAGTTGATTGAATGAGTCCTTAGCAAATCACCCAAATGAGATACTAAGGCTAGGACCCAACACAATATTCTACAACTCGGGAGAGGGATGTCGTAACCCTAATTGCAGAATATTTGAAGGTAAGTGAATGACAATTCACTAATTTCCACCACGAAAAACGAAAAAGAATTTAAGTTTTAAATCTATGAAAACTCCTAGATCCTTTGAGATTTATTGAACTTTCATTGGCATGTTTAAATCTCGATATGCCCCTCTTGTTTGTGACTGGGATGCCGAGGATCACAAAGCGGGTGTGAATAACCATGCAAACTTACATGGTGCCCTCACATGTTACAATCATCTATTCGATGTGCCGGTAAACCACACACGCTCCACCGAACTATGACAAACATTGAGTCACCCTTTGCTACCTTCACTTAGAACCATTTAGTGTGCCGGTAAACCACACACGCTCCACTAACGTCTTCGCAAGGGTACAAAGTGTAATTTCATGGAATTGCATCAATTCACTTTTGCCTAAGTAACTAAGATTGGGAATTTGTGAAAACATTTAGTTACTTTTCTACTTTATTATACTTATAATGGAAGGTTTCGTCCTATCCTATCCGTTCGGCTAATGACCCTCCACTGGTCAAGAGTGCGGTGGGTAAGAGTGGATACCCATTCAATCACCATTTTATAGGCAATTTCCTTAAACACCCCTTATAGACCAGCTTCGTGAATGAGGCCTACTAACGGTAAGACTGACTTTTACTTATACATATATATAATGTCAGACTTTTAATGTTATATATAGTATAGGGTGTGATTTATACTTTAAAATACTAGGTGGTCAAATATAACAATTATATTTTTAATTGTAAACCAAAACTTTTATGGATTTATTAAACTTCTTTTAATTATACACCTTAATTAATTAATAAAACCATAAGGGTGTAATTTGAACTTTTTCAAAACAATACTAGGGTTTTAGAATTTAACATCCTAATTAAACTTTTAATCAACTTTTAAATTCCAAAACTTGAGGGCAAGTTTTAAAACTTTTCAAAACAATTTAGTTTTAATTTCTCTAAAAAAATTTCGAATTTATGACATTTAAATTAAAAAATTTTAAATATTAAAACTCTTGATTTAATAATTATCTTGAATTAGACTATTAATTTAATTATTAAATCATAAGGGATTATCTAAATCATGAGGATAATTACCATTTATACATTTAAGATATCCTAATCCCTTAATTATCTCTCTAGATTTCGAAATTATGGTTAGGATAATGCAAAATCTATAATTACCATATATTACAACTAGAGGATAATTACAAGATATGGGATAATCCAAATCCCTAAAATTTAGGATCTTATCTTGGGGAGGAGGCAAAATACGAAAATCAAGGGATTAAAACAAACCCTAGATTTCGAAATTTAAGGGTTTAAGGAAAGGATTTGAAGATCTTATTCAAACTCTTGCAAATTAGGGTTTGCAAGCCCTAATCTCGAAATACCCTGGCCTCCTAGGGTTTATTGGCAATAAACCCTAATGTGTCAAGTTCATACAGTTGAATAAACAAATTGAAAACAAGTTAACCAAAGGCTCTGATACCACTGATGGGTTTTGCACAAACAATCCTATGTGTGCATGCAACCCTAGAATTGGATCTATGTTTTCACTATTAGATACACAACATTATGAACACATAAAGAAACCCTAATTCTAGCATATAAGTAATCATATTAACATAAGAATAGGTTTATAATATTACCTTGATTGTTATGTAGCAATAACAATCCCAAATCTCCTTGTATTGACTTTGGAAGGCTTAGAGTCACAAGTGTCACTCCTCTAATGGTTCACAAACACCAAGAGCAAATGGAGAAGCAAGAGAGAGAGGGAAGAGGTATAAAATTCTTTTCTAGGAACCCTAGACAAGGCATGGACGAATTCTTATGGCCTTAGGGTTATTTATATAGGTGTAGAGATTAGGTTTCAGTCCTTATCCTTATCTAGTTGCTTGCCCACCAAGCAACCATAAGATAAGCCTTGAAAACCCTTATCTTTTATCCTTTGGAAGATTTCAAGGATCCTTATCTCCTTGAATTCGTTCAACCCATATTTATTATAACCATTACCATATTTTGTAACTATCACATAATTACAATTCAGCCCTTCTAGTTTAATTAATTACATTTGATCACAAAATTAACTCTTAATTAATTATTGACCAATATTAATTAAACAAATATGATTTCTCCTTTAATATATTATTCTTATAACATATTAATAAATCATAATAACCTCTCTCTTTATTTATTTCTCCAATCAAGTTGCTTTGGTGAAGGCAACCTAAAAGGACCATGCACCATCGGGTCAAGTATATACCAAAATAGTTATGGACTTAGACACTAATCCAACATTCCTATCATACATAATAACATACTGTGCGCCAGGAGCCGCCTCCTAGTCTTTCATGCATTATGCCTAGGGCTAACCCTAGGGTCTTCCTATCATACATAACATACTGTGTGCCAGGAGCAGCCTCTTGGTCTTTCATGCATAACATACTGTGTGCCAGGAGCCGCCTCTTGGCCTTTCATGCATAATGCCTAGGGCTAACCCCCGGGTCTTCCTATCATACATAACTAAATGGGCCGGCATTATGGCCGTAAACCCATACAAACAGTGAGGAGACTCACCTCGCACTGCTGAACTTTGTTGATAATCCTATTGTTGCTGTCCGACAACTCTCTGAACCACTGCTCCACTAGCTCCCCAAGCTACTAATATCAATATAACACTTAGTTCCAAACTGAACTCTAGAAGTCAAACCAAGTCAACTCTGGTTAAAGTCAAAGTCCAGGTCAAAGTCAATCTTCCAGTTGACTCGACTCGCCGAGTCAACCCGTAGACTCGCCGAGTCTTTAAACTTAGAAGCTCTCAAAATATGACCCAACTCGCCGAGTCACCCTAGGACTCGTCGAGTTCAACGATCTCTGAGTCCCATCCTATCCAACTCACTGAGTCACCACTCAACTCACTTATCTGCGTCTTAACCAGAAGAGGTTGGGGGTTCTGCGACCTGACTCGTCGAGTCCAAGAACAGACTCGCCGAGTCCTAGGCAATCTTCAACAGACTTGCCGAGTTGTTCTTCCAACTCGCCGAGTCCATGCACATATTCATACAACTCATCGAGTACACCCATGTGACTCGCCAAGTCTCTCCAGTTCTCAATCCATGCAGTGGCTTTTGGAGCAATGCAGGGGCTCCAATCCATAGATCCACTCTTCTACAGTCTAACCCTCACATAAAGTTGCAAACTTTACGTGAAACCAAGGAGATATAGGCCCAAAACACTCAAGGGCTAGGGTTCAAGATAAAGGGGCTTCACCAATAACTCAATGACTGCTGCTTTAAGACATTCTGGACCATCACAACCCTAGATCTGAAGTAGCAACCTCAGATCTCAGCCCCAAACCTAAAATTGATCTCAATCTTACCAAAATAGCCCCAAAATCTCATTCAAGAATAGATCGAGATGCAAAAAGGGTGAGGGTAACAGCTTATTACCTCCAAGATGACCTCCCACTGAAGAATAATCCAAATCTCTATAAACCCCCTTGATCCAAGCTTCTTGATCTTCAAGATCTCTTCACAAAACAACTTATCTAAGCTCCACATTACCTCCAAGGACTCTCACTCACGATTTAGGGTTTTTGGATCTCAAAAGGGTAGCAAAGAGGCTGGGGAAGGAATGTAATGTTCTTTAAATAGGGCACAACCCCTGGGATTAGGGTTTTTCTCCCCCAGACCAGACTCGCCGAGTCCACTAGCCGACTCACCGAGTCGATCACTTACTCTATGCCCCGGATCCTGCTCCGACTCGTCGAGTTCCTCCCTGTACTCGATGAGTTGACTCTTGACTTAAAGCCTTTCCTTTCTTTTCTTGGTCTTTCTGATTCTGGATGTTACAATACCCATACACACAACAATATACATATAATCACAAACAACATACTATGGGTCCAGTCAACCATCGGGTTGGAATACCTCAAGCCCTCAACCATCAGGTTGGAATGCCAACATACTATGGGTCCAATCATCCTCGGGATGGAATACCTCAGGCCCACAACCATTGGGTTGAAATGACCACTTACTATGAGTCCAATCATCCTCGGGATGGAATACTCACGTCCCACAACCATCGGGTTGGAATGCCCAGGTTTGTTGGCTCTCACATAAAGCAGATAAGCCTCAACCACCAATCATGTAACAACCCAAAAATACAAGCCAAAATTTTCATTTTAAAATACATTATTATAAAACCAATAGTATAATAAAACATCCATAATATCATGTCATGTCAAAACCAAAGTATAAATAATCAAAACATGTTTTCATAAAACAATATCAGAGTGTAATCCCAAGGATCTTATGTGCGGAAAACCATAGTGTGTGCGTTGCGATCGAGTCGGCTCCTTTCCTTTGAAAACAAAGCACCTGAAACCAAAACTGAAAACCATAAGCACGAAGGTTAGTGAGTTCCCCCATCATACCACATACCATACAATCACATAGCATACATATTGTCGGGCAATTCTGGGGTGCCCGACCTACCCGATCCGGCCATTCTGGGGTGTCGACCTACCTATGTCAAGCCATTATGGGGTGCTGACCTACCCATGTCAAGCCATTATGGGGTGCTGACTTACCTATCTCAATCCATTATGGGGTGCTGACCTACCCTTCGGTCCTAACAACCGAACTTCGGGGACTATTTAACCCCTACGACAACTACCACACATATCATAACATAATCATATTGTCAGGCATATCTAGGGTGCCCAACCTACCCTCCGGTCCTAACAACCAAACTTGGGGACTATTCCCCACCTACTACCACTATCACATATAACATATCATGCTAACACATAAACATATCAGGTAGTAGCAAACTAGACAATTATCACAAAGACAATCATCTCAACTATAATCAACTACTAGTGGGCCGACCTTGGTGCCTTAGACCCACTTCCACTGGAAGGTAACTCACCTCACACTGCTGAAGTCCCGTAGACCCAACCCCAGCTGTTGGATGACAAATTCTCGAACTGTCAACAATCAAAATAACACCCAATTAATAATTGGGTTCCAACTCATAATCATAATTCTATGGTTGGAATAAAAGACTGCTTTACCCCAATCTTAGCTTGATCCTAGCCTAAGGCCCAATCCAAAGGCCCAAAAGTCAACTATGGGTCAAAGCCCAACACATGGCCCAATTTTCTAAATTGGACCTAAACATTTATAAGGTCTTACCATAAGGCCCAACCATTTAGTCCAGTCCAACATTCAACATTCTAATGGCCCAATATCACATAATCATAAAGGCTCAAACTATGGCCCAATTTTCCAAATTAGGCCCAATTCCTCATATGGGCCTTACCTTAAAGCCCGTTAATTATTCTAGTCCATTTGCTCTATCTTGGATAGCCCATTAATAACTCAATCCTCAAGGCCCAATAGGAAGGCCCAAAAATAAACCCAAGTGAAATTAGGGTTTCACATAGAATGATGATTAGGGTTAAGTGTTTCTCACTTAACCCATTAAGGACTTAATCCATTAAGTCCATCACTCTTCTAAATAAATCATATGGTGTGATTAGGCTTAATATACAATTCTATTCCAATGGCACAAATGTGGGTCCCGATAAGTCCAAACCCATATTAGGGTTTTCTAAACCCTAATTAGAGTTTCCAACCCCATCTTAGCCCAATAGGCCCAATAGCTAGGTCCACTGATCAATTAGGGTTCACTAGGCCCATTAGTTACATGTTTGGGCTTTTAGGTCCATTAGGGATTTTTTGGGCCCATTACGATTTATTAGGCCCATTAGGGTTTTAGTCCCTTTGTCCAAACATTCCAAACGAGTCACAATCCAAATAAGGCACACCGCCACCTGACACGGCGGCCGGTGGTGGTTTTGACTTTCTTTCCATTATGCCAATCTCCAAAATAAACACACACTAATGCTAAATACACACACACACACATAACCACCTTGTGGTGGCCAGCGGCGGCAGATGGTGGCAGTCACCACCTCACAGTGGTGGTGGTGGCTTTTCCGTGAATTCTGACCAAACATCACCACATACATCACTCACACAAACTGTTCACGTTCGCAAAGGAACCCCACCACCCACCTGCTGGCATAAGGCCATGACAACATCACAGGAAGGCGGCAGAAGCAACGTTGACAGTGGCAATGGGACAGCCGACAATAGCAGCAACGAATGGAATGGGAGAAGGAGAGAAAATGGTGGGAAACTCCCACTAGAGACTGCCACGACGACGACAACCCACAAAGAGTCCCCTCCGGTCCCCCACGGCCATGGCGGTTGTTAGTGGCGATAAAGCGGCGGCCATCGGCAGCAAAACAAAAGGAAGAAGGATGAGAATGGGGGCAGCGAATGGCGGCCACAGTTGTGCCTATAGCCGGCGGCAGCAGCACGAACAACGACAATCCCGACTACAATGACACCTCACGATGGCTTTCGGCTTTGACGATGATGGCAGCGGCTGGAAGGGGATGGGACATATAAGGGTGGCGGTTGCTCATGTTGTTAGGGCCAGTGTTTAGGGGTCGGTGATGTTATGGCTATATACCCCGCACCAATCCAAACTTCATCCCATGCTGGCAGGATTGGTCCCTCCCCATAAAATCTTCTTCAACTTAAGTCCAACATTTACCCTTTAGCTCCTATTCCCATAAATTCCATTCATAATTAATCCAACAGTTACTAAACAGCCCATGCCATACAATTTCTTTTCAAATGAAGTCCATAAGATACCATTAAACCCTTAGCTTCCAAAATCTCTTCAAATTAAGTCCCCAGAATTTACCAAGTTGTCCCTGCCTTCACAAATATTTTACAAAGCCAGTCCGGAACTTACACTATTAACCTCCAACTTCTAAATTATGACAGATAACTCTTCGAAATACACACCTTGCTATATAATTATAAATTTTAGGGCTACGATTAATTAATTAATTTCGTCTATTTATTTATTAAATAAACGGGGTGTTACAACTCTCCCCCACTTAAATTAGAATTCATCCTCGAAATCATTCCTTACCATTCCTTACACGCCTAACTACTCAAGTAACATGGTCACCATCCGTGGCACTGTTGGATTAATGTCTAAGTCCATAACTGTAATTGGTAAGACTTGACCCGACCCGGCATGGTCCATTTGAGTTGCATGGCATCGAGACAATTGGATTGACAAGACGAGGAAAAAGGATACTAGTGATTTATATTAATATATTATAAGTTCTAATATATTAATATATAATCAAATTATTTAATTAGTATTGATCAATAATTAATTTATAATTAATTAAGTGATCAAAAGGAACTAATTAAGTATGGACTCTTAGATATATATATGACCGGTGGGCCAAGTTCATTTAGGTTGGGCTAAGCTTCATGGATAGTCCATGGAGTGTTTAACCCATGGATCATATGAAATGAAAGGTCATGGCTTTAAACCTAATCTCCACACTATATAAAGATCTCCTTGGTTGGTGAAATTGGCACTAATGTGTACACAAAAGGGCAATGCCGATTTCACTAGAGAGAACCAAAGTATCCTTATTCTCAAGGTTATTCCAAGTGTTCATGGTGTTGTGTGAACTATTTGAGGTGTCACACTTGGGGCACTAGGCACTCAAGCTTCATGAAGACAAGTTACATCAAAAAAAGGTATGTATTCTATCTATTTTATTACCCAAGTATATGATATTTGTATGCTAGTATAGGGTAATATCTTGGAAACTTCATATTTGCATGTATAATAGAGAAAACATAGATCCAAGGTATTTAGGGTTGTATGTGCACCATAGGATGTTGTAGTATACTAAAATCCTACAGTAATATCAGAGTCATGGGTTGTTTTCTGTTATATTGATGCAAATGTTTAATTTTCAAAGTTGGAAAAAAACATGACGTTTGTCAAATTTTAAGATAATTACTTGTTTTTGTGAAAACTAATTATTTGTAAAATTTGAATCATTTGCTATATGAGTTAAATTAGGTCAAATTTAGTAAAAGATAAAATGATATGATTATTTCATTAGTTTTAAAAGTTTGATCTAAAGAGTTTTTTGAAACCTCCATAAGTTATGGATATGAAAAGGTTTTAAAAAAAATTGATTCAATATTTTTATGGAGTTACAAAAATTGGTGTTAATGTTTTAAAGAATTCCATAACTTGTTCTTAAGTTATGAAACATGAAAAGTTTCATCATTAAACAAACACATTAAACTCCATAAGTTATGGAATCCAAAAGTTTTTTTTAATTATCTTGATCTTATGAGTTGATTTAGATTAATAGAAAATTATGTGATAATATGTTTTCAATCCATTTTAATCTAAGAGTTGATTCTAAAATGTGTTTTTGTAACTTGTCCTCAAGTTACATGAGAAGTCACATTTAAGTTTCTTAAAACACATAAAAGTTGTCATAGGTTACAAAATGAAGAGTCTTGTCCTCATTAAATGGTTTTATGACTCCATAACTTGTCCTCAAGTTATGGAGGTTTAAGAGTCTCTTCATTAAATAATAAAAAAAATGTGTAACCTTAATTAAATCCATAAGTTATGAATAAGGAAGAGTCACATTCTTTAATGGTTTAAAGTCTTTCATAACTTGTCCTCAAGTTATGGAACTTGAAGAGTTTTTTTAGTTAAAACTACTTTAAACACATAAGTTATGGAATTAAATAGCTTTGAATAGTTACAAAACTTGCCCTCAAGTTTTGGAATTTGTAAAGTTTTTCCATGAATACTTTAATTCCAAGTTAAGCCCTTAGAATTTTAAAAGTTAAAATTCAACCCTTATACTTTATAATATTATAATTTAATATATATATATATATATATATATATATATATATATATATATATATATATATATATATATATATATGTGTGTGTGTGTGTGTGTGTGTGTGTGTGTGTGTATAAGAGTAAAGTCAGTCTTACCGTTAGTAGGCCTCATTCATGAAGCTGGTCTATAAGGGGGGGGGGGGGGTATAAGGTTACTGCCTACAAAATGGCAGTTTAATGGGTGTCCACTCTCACCCACCGCTTCCTTGACCGGTGGAGGGTCGTTAGCCGAACGGGTAGGACAAGGACTAGAATTCTTCCTTCATTAAAAGTATTAATGATAAATACTAGGTAACTAAACTCTTAATAATACCCAATCTTAGTTACTTAGGAAAATGTGAATAAGGTGCTAATCCATGAAATTACACTTTGCACTTTGTTTAAGTCGTTAGTGGAGCGTGTGTGGTTAACCGGCACACTAACCTGGACTTAACAAGGAAGGCAAAGGGCAACTTAATATTTATCATAGTATCGGTGGAGCATGTGTGGTTAACCGGCACATCGATTAAGGGGTAAATATTAAGGGTACCGAGTATATTTGCATGGTTACTTCACACCTTGTTTGTGATCCTCGGCATCCCAGTCACAAAACCTGAAGGGCACACTTGAGATTGAAACATGCCATTGAACAGTTCAATGAATCTCAAAATAATCTAGGCGTTTCAAAACCAATTAAAACCTAATAATACATTTCGTTTATCTTGGTGGAAATTGGTGAATCGTCATTCATCTACCTTCAAATATTTTATACCTTGGATTACGGCATCCCTCTTCCGAGTTATAAAATAGTTTGTAAGGTCCCAGCCTTAATATCTCATATTGGGTGTTATATTAAGGACTTTTAATCAACTATCTTGAATATATCCCAAAATATGTCTAGTACAAACATTTATGATCATTCCAAATCTCTTGGAACTTCACTTTCTCAATCTCCTCCAATTATTCTCCCTATCCCACAAGTTCAAGGTCACTCAAGCCCTATTGGCAAGGCAAGGTCTGTGTGTGCTCACATCTTGGAGATGAAGTCACATATTGACAACCCGGGAGAGTTGGGTGTCAAAGACTTAAGAAAGTTGGTGGTTCAATCACTTTCTAAGCCACATAGTGAGTTCTTTTGGGACTCCTATGAAACAGACTATGACAAGACCCTTAATGATCTTATCTATTTGCTAAGATCAACTTCCTAAAACTTTATGGACATTGACAATGAATACACTGGAAATCCAGAAAAAGCATTCTCTTCCCAATGGAAAGGGATCGGCCATAGTCAACTCGGTTGACCAAATGGTAAAGAGAAAATCTAAGTCTGTGATAGTACCGGTACCATTACCAAAGGGTCCATATGTTTATATTGCCAAAGGAAGGGGCATTAGTTTCGAAGCTGCCAATTTTACCTAAGGATGTTAAAGTCAATAAGTTTGACCCTACTTCAGGTAGAATCCACTATCTAACTCTGCTAAGTTTCTATACTAAGATTCTTGATACATGATGTGATTGGGTCACATATTGATGTTTGTAAGAATCAAAGAAAAGTGAAGAAACATAAAGAAAGAATATGCTGAATCTGATCGCGTAGATGGATTTCTATCGCATAGTTTGAAGATTGGATTCTTGAGCTACTTCTTAGGAGTTATGATATATTGCTTAGGAATAGATAACAACAAAGTTTTCATGCTCTTTTGCATTGTAAGGATAGTTTTTCTGCAAAGTTTTTAAAATAAAAGGAAAAAAATGATGATTTTATTTATTTTAAAATATCCTTACAATGGCATTTGAGGAAAAAAAATTTTGTTGCTTATATGATTCCATTAATAGAAGAGTGGAAATATGAAATTGATTCTTTCATTTGTGGTGATGTCTAAATTTACCAAATAAGGAAAGATCCTCATCAGCCAAGTTTCACTTGGACCGAAACTTGGAATCATGCAAGTTGTATAGCGTGATGAATGAGAATTTTTCATCTTTGGAAAATTAAGACTAGTTCCTTGTTCACATGTATATGTGAGTCAAGTGAAGGACTAAGGGATCGAGTATACATTCTTGTGCACTGGCCAAAGTCCACCACAAAAGTTCGATAAGATTATTCGTCATAATTTACTAAAGCTCAGTAAATATGGTTATACTTACAAGCCTAAGTAATTATGAGACATTGGAAAAGGTTCCAATATATGGCAGAGCGAATAAGAAGAATCAAATTAGACAGAAAGATAAAAGTTTCACAAATCTGAAAAGATGGGAGAGTACTTTAGTATCATGTCATATGATCATCTTAATGATTAAGAGACCTTATCGCAATTCATCCTCTAAGTGCATTCTGATAGCTAAGAAGAGGAGCTATAAATTGTTGAAGTGGTTAAATTAAGAAGATGAGTCATATTTCATTCCAAAACAATTCTTAGAGTCATACTCCGAGATTGTAACTTGAGTGACATGTCTTAAAGAAGGTTTAAAACACTTGTCAAATGTAAGAATACAAGTTTTCTACTCTTGTACATTTGAAATTGGTAAGGTGTGATGTTTTGGACAAAACAAAGACTAACTAAGGCCAATTGTGCGAAGTGTTTGTCTTGATTAGAATCCACACTATCTCTTGAATATCTGACAAGAAAGTCTTATATGTCAAGAGGACAGTGGGAGTGTTAAAGGTCTTGAAAGTCTCAAGAACTAATCAAGAATAAAACCTGAAGTTCTTCACTAGCACACGACTTGAGGTTTATAACCTATCGTGTTGACATATTTTGTGCCCATTCCAATTAAAGTTGGCTTTGCATATGAGTTCTTAGAGTTCTCAATTGGTTGCACAACAACTTGGAAGCAATGGCAGGCCCTTGAGCTGCCAGATGGCAAGAAATTAAGATTGAGTTCAGTCCATATGAGTTTGGATTTTTCATTATCCTTGTCTTGTGACTATGGTTTTGACAATTCACATGGATAAGAATACATACACCATTAAATATAAGTGTCATAAGGTTTCTCTCCAATTCATGAAAATGATGGTGAGGAAACACTTTCACTAAGTAGATTTTAACTAGATAGCAATTGTGATATTTACACTCTTAAAGTCATTAGTGGAGCGTGTGTGGTTAACCAGCACACTAACCTGGACTTGTGAGAAGTGGCAAAGGTCTAAACAAGTGAGACTATGATTACGGCATCCATTTTCATAGTTCTTAAATTGTTTAGACACACCTGTGAGATATCTAATGAAAGGTGTATGATTTTTATAAAGTCTTATCAAAGCAATCTAGTATCAGAAATCTGAACTTTGGTAAGAAAGTCAATAAAGTATTGATTTAAAGAAGTTGAACTGATTTCTGAGTACATGTCAAAGCTAGTGGGAGCATAAGTGTTAAGCTAATAATCATCATGTTAGTGGGAGCATGATAATTATGATAAGTATTGCAAGTTAGCAATGTTAATTATAGAAAACAAAAGTTTCAATTCGTTGAAAAAAAGGTGTTTTGCTATAATTAAGGGAGAGGAAATTATACTTCATTTCAATTCTAAAATCTTAGATTGAGATTTTTATCAAATTTAGTCAAGAATTTATATGAATCTCATAAGGAAATTCTATATATGGGTTCATTATTTGCGTTCTAAAATTCGATTATGATTACGGCGTCCCTTTTCATAATCTGAATTATAAGAACTTGGCAAATTGAAATGGAAATATTATAGCAAAAGACTAGTTTAGTCTTTATGTGAGACATCATGAATCGTGTTCCATATGCTTCGGATATAGGATCGGTTACATGTGCTATATTCATCATTTCTAAAATTTTCCAAATGCCTGGGGCATTAAGAAGGGAAAAGGTCTAGAATTGGATATGACTAAAAGGATTAAGCAATTGTCGAGGACAATCTAAGGTTTTCCAAAGATTGGTTGCTCAGGGACCGTTGGAAGTATAGTGTTAATTGTTGGAAGGACCATATTAACATATTCTGAAAAGAGGCAACTCTTGTTCAGAAGTGATAGTCAAAAGGGGAATGTGGAAATGATCCCATTGGGGGAAGTTGTTCAATAAATTTGTGTAAGATTAGGAAACTTAATGCAAGAAGGATGTTTCCAAGGAGTTGATCTCGTTTGGAATGCCCTGTAATGTTTGTTGTCAAGTCTTTGTGACTTTGTGCATAATCATTACAAGAGAATCATTGCATATAAGTTTAGAATCTAACAGATTTCGGTAAAATGGCATGAATTTGGAATTCCTGCATTTGCCATAAGAATTCGGGAGTGTGAAATTAGAATCATTGAAAGTTTGGTCAATTGGTTTATTTCACAAAGTAAGGATCATAGACAAACATAGAGTGCATACTTGGTGTATGGCAAAGCTATTGTTTAGAAAAAAACATAGTGTACATGCTTGGAGCATGGGACAACTAGTGTTTTTAATTCAAGTATAAAGTTGATAAAACCGAAACAATGAATAATGAGTAATCAGTATGGTGATAAATAAAAGGTGTTTTATTTTTATTCATAGGTTTTGATACCATATTAGATTCAATTATTCTTGTGTTTCATTTTGCATGTTTTGACTTCCAGAATAAACTAGGTTATTCTTCCGGAATGACTAAGTTATTCAAACCATCCACAGTCGGTCATATGTTGGAAGTAGATATGAATCAAGATTGTCATGGGTTGGCTTGTAGAGGTCCAAGTTGGTGGACAAAGTTGTGCTACAACACTCATGAGTGCTCATAAGTTCTGAGTATTGGATTCAACCCGCGCTCATTGGAATCACTTCATGGATTTTATCACGAGTGATCATGAGACAATAATATCTTATATTCTTCAAACCTAGAGATATGAGTTGTTACTATGAGTTGGTTGTACATTGATTGCACGAAAACGCATTCAGTAACTCGATGTTATAAAACGTGCCTTTATGTATGATTCAACAAGTAGTAGAACAAGCCATATGAGTCGAAGTTTATCCATTCCTTTTACCTTCGGGATAAAAGAGATATTTGTGGGCCCCTTGATGATTTAATGATGATACATGTGAGTGCTTGGCCAAGCCAAGATTGATTTGATCTGTTCAATCAGTCAGTCATCATGAATCGGAAATCGGGAAACAAAAATGGACAGAGAGAATGATTTTAATCCATGTCTCAGTCCATGTGATATCTAGAATGGAGGAATATATGATCCCTTATCTAAAGGATTAGTCATTGACAAAGGTCAAAGTTCATCGACAAGGTCATAGTTCGACAGAAGCTTTTGAGAGCTACGATTGCCAGTCAGTTCTTGAAGTCATACGCAATAATAGTTTTAGACTTATCCAAGTGGGAGACTGTTGGATTAATGTCTAAGTCCATAACTATAATTGGTAAGACTTGACCCGACCCGGCATGTTCCATTTGAGTTGCATGGCATCGGGACAATTGGATTGACAAGACGAGGAAAAAGGATACTAGTGATTTATATTAATATATTATAAGTTCCAATATATTAATAATAATCATATTATTTAATTAGTAGTGATCAAGAATTAATTTATAATTAATTAAGTGATCAAAAGGAACTAATTAAGTATGGACTCTTAGATATATATGAGTGGTGGGCCAAGTTCATTTACGTTGGGCTAAGCTTCATGGATAGTCCATGGAGTGTTTAACCCATGGATCATATGAAATGAAAGGTCATGGCTTTAAACCTAATCTCCACACTATATAAAGATGTTCTTGGTTGGTGAAATTGGCACTAGTGTGTGTACACAAAAGGGAAATGCCGATTTCACTAGAGAGAACCAAAGTATCCTTATTCTCAAGGTTATTCCAAGTGTTCATGGTGTTGTGTGAACCATTTGAGGTGTCACACTTGGGGTACTAGGCACTCAAGCTTCATGCAGACAAGTTACATAAAAAAAAGGTATGTATTCTATCTATTTTATTACCCAAGTATATGATATTTGTATGCTAGTATAGGGTAATATCTTGGAAACTTCATATTTGCATGTATAATAGAGAAAACATAGATCCAATGTATTTAGGGTTGTATGTGCACCATAGGATGTTGTAGTATACTAAAACCCAACAAGCACACCCTATCCTTCCCCAGGGTAGCCGTGACCAATCTTCGCATGGCCCTAAGATCCACAAGTGAACGAATTCCTCGCAATAAGATCACATTACTTCATCTGAAATTTGTTGTGTCAAGATTGTATGAATCCCTGACAGAACACTCATACTGAATCATTATCGTTGAATCTAGTCCATTTATCCCTCAATAGGCTACTCGACTTCTGATAGCTTGAGGTTCCCACTGCAAAACAGGTTCGTAGACCTAATTATCCCTGCAGATCACTTATACTCGGCCTAGTATCAACTGATCCCGCTGTGAGTGGCTTGTCACTTCCCAATCAACTAGGTATTCTGTCTGTACTTGCAACCTAAACACAAATTCTAACACCGCCCAAACGTTGAACTGTCCGAACACTGAACTGCCTGAAGTAGTAGGTTACCTCATGGCTGCTTTCCGAAATCTTCCAAAACCTGCCTGGTCTCATCTCGTTCGCCAATTATCTGAAATATCAGGTTCTGACCCAGCTGCAGAGCCAAAGGACTCCCTACTTAGTCGCCTCACACGACTACTAAACAAAATCATTCTTTGGAACTAGTTGCCACTAGTTATCATGCCACTGTGGCTCTAATCAACTTTCTGATCTAACCAATGGGGTCCATACGTCGAATCCTGTCATCATCAAATCCAAGGCTAAAAGTGATTTCCCCCTAACCGATGGTAACCTTATATAAGAAGCAATCTTATACAGTTTATTGCTTCCCTGGTCCCATAAATGTAGTGGCGCTCCTACAGTCTTATCACTGTCCCAACCAGATCTAATCCATTTGGGTAAATCTGAAATCCAATCCGTGGATTTCCATATCCTCACTGTTGCACCTGAAATGGTGGGTACTATTGTTCCTTCCGCGTCCTAACAACACACTCATGCTATCTACCAACCTAGTGAATGCGACGGCTACACCCGCAGACTTACAACACTCTATCACTATCTCGCTGCTAGTGATTACTACGGCTACACCCGTAGACTTACAACACTCTAATACTATTTGACTGCTAGTGAATGCTATGGCTACACCAGCAAACTTACAACGCTCTAACACTATTTGGCTGCTAGTGAATACTACGGCTACACCCGCAGACTTACAACACTCTAACACTATCTGAATGCTAGTGAATGCTACGGCTACCCCCGTAGTCTTACAACACTTTCCATACTGGGTCGAACACGCACTCGACCTAACACACAAATGAACTTGAATCCTAACTGGAGCTCTACTCTGGTTCCCAAAACCAGCTGTCTGAGAGTCTCGAAGGCTGTCTGCTGCTTAGGCCACCGACTTCTTGGTAAGTCGGGTCAAAGGAACCGAAATCTCAGAAAAGTCCTGTATAAATCTCTGGTAATATCCCACTAGACCTAGGAAACTCCAAATCTCAGTTGGAGACCTCGGAATCTCCCACTGCATCACGACCCCTATCTTAGCCGGATCGACCAGAATAACCTTCTGGTTGACAAGGTGCCCAAGAGATTGCACCCCGCGCAACCAAAACTCACATTTAGAGAGCTTTACAAAAAGTCTCTCTCCCAACTTAGATTCGACTAAGTCTTCACGGTACGTGAGAATTGAAGGTTTCCCAATCCTTCTTACTTCCTAATAGTCAACTGCCGACAATCTGAGCTTACTAATGTTAACGATCAATTACAAGTCAAACCTTAAGATCGGCCCATCCTCTGAAATCTCGAAGAGTACTCTTGAAATATGGTCCAGTCTGACACCTTAGTCCATCTATCATGTTGTCAACTGAAGGCCTTGATCTTCACTATGGCTGACGAATCCTCATTCTCACTTCCAACCTTGCAGCACCATTGAACTCTAATCGAACACAACCCATGCAAAAATACAATTCTCTTGAACATCCAATGACCAACCACTTATGCATCTAACACCCACAACTGACATTACCATCTTCATGCTACCGGTCCTTTCCTAACAACAGTAGTGCCTTGAACTCCAAACTTCATCCATAGACAATTGTCAACCACACCCGAACCAAGTTAGAACCACTGAACGTTGACTTCACTGGAGAACTATCGCTCTAACCATGACCGAGTATCCTCTACATATTACTCCTGCACCGATCCCGACAAAGATCCGGAATGATAACGGTACACGCGGAACCAACTCCGCAAGATGCATCCCTCTGTGGGTTCATCAAGGACTTCTCGGCATGCAGGATGGCATATAAGATCTTTGATAACCCAACCATTAGCAAAAAACTGACCCAATATCTGACCTATCCAAACTTACTCACAATTCCAAAGCGATACATATTCCTATCGTCCATCTATTATCAGTAGAAGATGACATACCCGCAACATCTGGAGGAATATTCATCACCTTCTCCAAAGATACTTAGAACATCCTGAAAACACGGTACAAAACTCTCTCCGGACTCAATGACAGGAACTAACATTAGGTTCCTCCTTCCTAAAGGATTCTAAGAATCCACAGACATTGGATTTTAGATGAACCCCTAACTGTTCCGCGATGAATCTGGCCTGAAAGTCCCCGAAACGACGGTCAAAGGCTCCCAAATCCCTTCCTTGGCTGAACAAAAGACCACCAAGGTCCATTCCTAAACTCCACAAGTAATCTTCGATGAGATGAACTTTAGCGATCGCGCATCGACTGGTTCGAGCTCTGCTCCTGAGCCGGAACCAGAATATGAGTTTCATTCTTGGGTGCTTAACACAATACCGAGCTGACATTCCGAATATTCGAATATACCCAACAATCCTTATCACCTTTTGCTGACATGACCAACCTTGCTACCTTGTAGCAACCTAAACTGTAGCACCTGGTTCCTGGTATGTATGACTTATCTAAGTATTTTACATTTTTAGCCTTGGACTCAGCGAGTCGTTGACTAGACTCACCGACTAGGGACGGGATATTGAGCACGTTTAAGTTGGAGACTCGTCGAGTCCATACTCCGGACTCGGCGAGTCCACCAGTCTGGAAGAAACCCTAATTTCAGAGGTTTGCACCTTATTTAAACCCCCTTATGCGCCCCAAGCTAGTCTCCTTCACCCTCAAAGCATCCTATACCGAGCCCTAACCCTCTCCTTGTGATTTGAAGTGTCTTGTGCTTGTTTCTTGAAGATTGAAGAATAGAAGGAAGGAAAGATCAAAACAGAAGGTGAAGATCAAGGATCTAGGACCTAATCCAGAGTTCATTAAGGTACAATTCAGATCTATTATGTTTTTATGCTTTAATCCCCATTAAAGTTATCCTTGAACCATTTCCAAGCTTGATAGTAGTATAGGGATCATAATGGGTTGAATAGCTACTAGATCTGGCTATGTTCGAGTTCCAGGAGGCTAGATCTAATACCTTTATGGGGCCATATTGCATGAAAGCCTTAAATATACCCCTTTTAGTGTGTTTTAAGCCTTAAAATCTCCATTGGTGATTATATACATGTAAAGTTGGAAACTTTTACGTGTTAATCGAGCCCTAGGAACCCAGATCTATGAATGGAATGCACTATATTCAAGCATAATCGAGTGTATAGAGATTGCATGTATGCGACTCGGCGAGTTGTTCTTCGGACTCGGCGAGTCGAGTCGCGAGTCCCCAATTTCCCCCCTTTCGAGTATGTGAGTAGAGCAGTGAGCCATAGGTGGACTCAGTGAGTAGGAAGCCAGAATCAACAATGGAGGGACTCGACGAGTCAATGCCCTAACTCGGTGGGTCCAAGGCAATCTTCTTGCCTCAAGAACAGACTCGACGAGTTGTTCATAGAACTCGGCGAGTCACAGCCTAGAGTGTTCATCAGATATAGATCAACTCGACGAGTTGTTCATATAACTCGACGATTCGGATGAAGGACCATTGAGTATCAATTAGGAAGAGAACTCAACGATTCAAGGCCTAACTCGACGAGTAGAGACGGGAGTAAGGACAATCGACTGGATATGGACTCGACAAGTTGGCAAGCCAACTCGGCGAGCCGGGTCAACTGGAAGTTGACTTTGACTTTGACTTGACTTTGGTTTGGAATCGGTCAGGGGTAAAATAGTCATTTTACCCTGGGAAGAGTATCAATGTCTGATTAAGTGTTTTATGGAAATATAGCCAGAGGATCACCGGAGCAACAGTCAGAAATTTGCGAATCAGCTTTTCAGCAGCCAGCCTTTAGAGGTGAGTTACCTTCCAGTAGAGGTGGGTCTAAGGCCACAATGTCGGACCACTAAAAGGAGTATCTAGTAGATGATTGTCTTCATGATAATTATCTTGGCTTGGTTATGTGATTTGGTTATGAGATATGCCTGTATGATATGCTGTGTGTAGTAGGAGTTAGTTTTCTCTGACATCGGTCTCTAGGACAGTAGGGTAGGTTAGTACCCAGTTATGCTTGAATGTATGTTCATATCTCGTTATTGCATGCTAGCGATAGGGGGTGAGATAGTCCCCAGTACCGGTTGAAAGATACCGATGAGGATTACCGGTTGAAAGATACTGATGATGATCACCGGTTGAAAGATACCGATGGTTGTTGCCGGTTGGAAGATACCGACGATATTATATGTTATGTGGTATGATGGAGGAACTCACTAAGCTTCGTGCTTACAATTTTAGTTGTAGTTTCAGGTACCTCTTCGTCAAAAGGGAAAGAGCCGGCAGCGTAGCGGCGCATCACACACATGATTTCCGCACTGGATTTTCTAGGATCGTACTATGATTTTCTTTGTTTCTGATGATAATGTTTTGAGACATGACCTTATGTTTTATAATTAATGTAACTTTGACAATGTTTTAGTAACACGCTTTATTACATGTTAAATTTTAAAATGAAATTTTTGGCCTCGAAATTTGGGATGTTACAAGTTGGTATCAGAGCCCTGGTTTGAGGGATTCGGACACACCCTCAGGGGTGTCTGGACTCAAATCGAGGGACTAAAAGAATTTTTACAAGGAAAATGGTTTTCTAAAATCTAAAATGGGAAGTTTTAAGAAAAACAAAGTGTGTAATGCGTGCGACCGGCCGAGCTCAAGTAAGTTTTCCTCAAGATACCCATACTTGTTATGTTATGTTGTATGGTTTTGATTCAGGAAACTGCATGCTAGAATAGGACTAAGGATCTAGGAGGATGCCTTGTGTGCCTGATATGTAATTCTGAGAATTGCATGCTAGTTAGGTCTAAGGATCTAGGAAGGATGCCTTATATGCCTGTTGTATGAGGTGTATGCTAGGACTGTTTAATCAACAATAGGATGGCCTGTGTAGGTTATGTCTGGCTTGGTTACTCAACGCATGAATGTTGTTTGCTTTGTGCTATGGGGGTTCTGGCCAACTTTGACTAACTAGCGCATAGATATGTAACAGTATCCGCAAGCTAGTTAGGGGGCGTGGTAAGGACTCCTAATGTAGCTGATGGTGGGGAGTAGGTCAGAGAGTACCCTAGGATAGCCTATGATGTGATAATTGGGAAGAGTATCGGTGAAATGGACTTGGTGAAGTTGAGGCAACCCTTGAGGAAAGTACGGATAGATGTGGAAGGTAGTATGGGCCCGTACTACTGAAAGCAGAGGATCTGTACTCGATTCAAGGAGGGCCGAGATGAAACCTAGACACTTGGAGAGTGTGTGAGACCTTTCGAGGGTATATGTGATCCTAACAATTGTGTTTTTATTTTCAGAATGGTGGTCACACGTCATGGAGCATGGAGATCAGGATCTAGTTCGGGAGTGGGATCCGAGCATGTCGATGATGGGTTACGCGAGTTCATCGCGTCTGAGATTACGAGAGGTATCCTTGAGGCGACCCCGGTCATTTTCGGGTCGATCAAGGAAGGGATTATCGAGCTAATGGAGGATCGCCTTCGGGCATTCAGGAGTGATCTGGCGTCTAGCCAGGTGGGTACCCGTACGCTGTCCTTTAAGGACTTTCGTGGGAGTGGTGCACCGGATTTTCATGGGGTGAAGGACCCCATTGCTGCTAGGAGATGGATTGCAGACATTGAGTCTGCGCAGCTGACGAGCTTCTGTCCGGAAGGGTCGAAGGTCCATTTCGCTGCAGGTTGTTTGAGGGATAGAGCCAGAGATTGGTGGGAGTTGATTGGCGATACGTTGGGAGCCCCAGCCATTGAGGCTATGACGTGGTCAGATTTTGTGACCCGATTCAGGGTTGAGTTTGCACCAGCTGTGGAGCTTCAGTAGCTGGTCAGAGAGTTCTTGGATATGAGACAGACTACGGAGAATGTGGTGGAGATCACCGCCAAGTTCCGGGAGAGGGCCTTGTTGGTACCCCAGTATGCGGGGGATGAGGATATGAGGAGGACCCTATACCATGACATGCTACGGGCCGATATTCGGGAGCATGTTAGTTTCTCTGCTTGCCCTACCCTAGATTCCAAGATTGCCAGGGCTAGGGAGAGAGAGAGAGATTGATTTGGAGCACATATGGAAGGGGAAGGCCGCTGAGGGGCGGACGATGGGGGCTTCGGGGAAGAAGCCCAAGGGATCCGACGGTAGGCCAAAAGGCCAGTCAGGGCGGGACCATTGTGGGAAATGCGGTCGGTCACATGAGGGAGTTTGTCGCAGTAGGCCGGGTTCAGGCTGCTATAAGTGCGGCAAGGTTGGGCATTTTGGCAGAGATTGTACTACCCCTACTTTTGTGGTTCAGACATCAGACCTGATTTTCTTCCATTGCAATCAGAGGGGCCATAAAAAGGCCAATTGTCCCAGGTTGACAACAACAGCATCAGTAGCGCTGGCAGTGGCGCCAGCGTCAGCGACAACACGCGTTATGGATGGCCGGAAGGTCAAGCTGGAGGCTCCAATGGTTCGGAGCCGGGCATTTCAGCTGACAGCCAAGGAGGCACGCGTTGCACCCGATGTGGTGACGGGTATGATTCATTCCCTCTGATTTACTTGTATGATGTTATGATATTGATATGTGCTCTGTGTATATGCGTTTAGGATCATTCCATGTGAATGGTACCCAGTTCAGGTATTGTTTGATTCGGGTGCTACCCGATCATTTGTCTCTCTTGCGCTTAGCAAGAAGTTTCCTGAGTCTTCGGGCCTGTTGGACTACCCTCTAGAGGTCGAGATTGCAAACGGCCGATCAGTGCAAGCATTGGAGGTCTACTGAGATTGTTCTTTGAGGTTGTTAGAGGAACGTTACCTGGTAGACTTGGTTCCCATACCGTTGCGGGGGAACAAGGTTATTATAGGCATGGATTGGTTGAGCCCCAATGGGGTAGTGATAGATTGTGCACATCAGCTGGTGCAGATCAAGACCCCAAGTGGGGGAGAGTTGGTAGTTCAGGGCGAGAGGCCACAACGAGGACAAGTTATATGTTCAGTAGCGAGAGCTAGGCGTTACCTTCAGCAGGGTTGCACGGGGTATTTCGCGTATGTTATGGACACTCGGGAGGCGGGTAAGGCGACAGTGGGCGATGTGTCTGTGGTGCAGGAGTTTATGGACGTATTCCTCGAGGAGTTTCCTGGGATACCTCCGGAGAGGCAGGTGGAGTTTAGGATCGATCTAGTCCCTGGTACGGCTCCGATAGCCAAGGCGTCGTATCGGTTGGCTCCTCCTGAGATGCAGGAGTTGTCTACACAGCTGCAGGAGCTGTTAGACAAGGGATTCATTAGACCGAGCAGTTCACCCTAGGGAAGCCCGATTCTGTTTGTGAAGAAGAAAGACGGGTCGCATTGGATGTGTATAGACTATCGGGAGCTGAATAAGGTAACGGTGAAGAACCCTTACCCACTCCCGAGGATCGATGACCTCTTCGACCAGCTATAGGGAGCATCTTGGTTCTCCAAGATTGATTTGCGATCAGGGTATCATCAGATGAGGGTCATAGAGGAGGATGTGCAGAAGACTGCTTTTTGGACACGCTATGGTCATTATGAGTTTGTGGTGATGCCTTTCGGGCTCACCAATTCTCCTGCCGCGTTCATGGATCTCATGAATCGCATATGTCGGCCGATGTTAGATCAGTCCGTGATTGTTTTCATTAACGATATCTTGGTTTATTCCAAGCCGCGAGAGCAGCATGAGGAGCACTTGCATGAGGTTCTGAGTACTTTGAGGAGGGAGAGCTTATATGCTAAGTTCTCCAAGTGTGAGTTCTGGTTGCGCGAGATGCAGTTTCTGGGACACCTTGTCAACCAGGACGGGATATCAGTGGATCCGGCCAAGGTAGAGGCCGTGATGAGATGGGAGGTTCTGAGGTCTCCATCCGAGACTCAGAGCTTTTTAGGATTGGTAGGCTACTATCAGAGATTCATTCAGGACTTCTCCAAGATAGCCATACCCCTAACCAGGCTGACGAGGAAAGTCGTGGTTTTTTGTTGGGGGCCTAAGCAGCAGGCCACATTCGATACGTTGAGACAGAGATTGTGCAAGGCGCCAATCTTAGCCCTACCGGAGGGCATGGAGGATTTTGTTGTGTACTGTGATGCGTCCATCTCGAGTTTGGGCGCAATGTTGATGTAGAGAGGGCACGTTATTGCTTACGCTTTGAGGCAGCTGAAGCCTCACGAGGCGAACTACCCAACGCATGATTTGGAGTTGGGGGCTGTTGTGTTCGCCCTCAAGATTTGGCGTCATTACCTCTACGGGGTTCGTTGTACCATCTACACGGACCACAAGATCCTGAGGTATCTTATGGACCAGACGAATCTGAACATGAGGCAACGTTGGTGGCTTGACGTGGTAAAGGATTATGATTGTGAGATCCTTTACCATCCGGGGAAGGCCAATGTGGTGCCTGACGCACTTAGCCGCAAGGCAGCACCGATCCGAGATATCTACCTAAGGATGACAGTGGTGACTCCATTGTTGGAGTGGATTCCGGAGGCCCAACAGGAGGCCATGAAGGAGGAACATCGGAAAAGCAAGCGGATTGTGGGACAGGTTCCCTCCTTCGACTATGACAGTAGAGGATTGCTGACACTACACCATAGGGTGTGGGTGCCATATCTCGAGGGTGTGCGCCAGGTTCTGATGGAGGAGGCGCACAAATCTCGATTCTCCATTCATCCGGGGGCAACGAAGATGTATAGGGATCTTTGTCTAGACAATTGGTGGCCCTGCATGAAGCGGGATATAGCTTGGTACGTGGAGCGGTGCTTGACCTGCAGGAAGGTCAAGGCCGAGCACCAGAGGCCGCACGGCAAGATGCAGCCGTTAGAGATCCCGTTGTGGAAATGGGAAGACATCACGATGGATTTTATCACCAAGCTTCCTAGGACCGCATGGGGAGTGGATTCTATATGGGTCATCATGGATTGATTGACCAAGAGCGCCTACTTCATACCGATCTAGGAGAGTATCTCAGCTGAGAAGTCGGCCGATATTTACATCTGATAGGTGGTGGCGCGGCACGGAGTGTCGGTCTCCGTGATTTCAGACAGAGATGTACGGTTTACTTCCAGGTTTATGAAGAAGTTCCATGACGAGCTGGGTACTCGTCTGCATTTTAGCACTGCTTTTCACCCGTAGACAGACGGTCAGAGTGAGCAGACCATCCAGACTCTGGAGGATATGTTGCGGGCATGCGTGCTAGACTTTGGTGGTAGCTCGGATACCTATCTTCCTTTGGCTGAGTTCTCATACAACAACAGCTACCACACAAGTATTGACCGTCCTCCTTTTGAGATGTTGTACGGGATAAGGTGCAGGACCCCGATATGTTGGGGTGAGATTGGCCAGAGGGCCATGGGGAGCACCGAAGTGGTGCTCAAGACGACCGAGAGGATTCAGTAGGTTCGGAGCAGGTTTCAGACTGCATATAGTGGGCAGAAGAGTTACGCCGACAAGCGCCGATCAGACCTTGAGTTCCAGGTCGGGGATAGGGTTCTCCTGAAGGTGTCGCCATGGAAGGGCGTCATCCGATTCAGGAAACGGGGCAAGTTGGGTCCCAGGTACATTGGAACCTTCAGGGTTCTGGCCCAGGTGGGCAAGGTGGCGTATAGGCTCGACCTGCCAACCGAACTCAGTCAGATACACGACACTTTCCATGTATCTCAGTTGCAAAAGTGCATGGTGGACGACTCAGCAGTAGTACCCCTGGAGGACATTCAGGTCGATGGTAGCCTGAATTACATTGAACGACCAGTGGAAATCCTCGACCGGAAGACGATGGATTTGAGGAACAAGAGGGTGGAACTCGTGAAGGTGCAATGGCAACACTGGAAGGGTTTAGAGTGGACTTGGGAGCCGGTGAAGGAAATGATGGAGCATTACCCCGAATTGTTTCAGGATCGAGCAACAGACTTCGAGGACAAAGTCTAAAATAAGCGGGGGATATTTGTAGCACCTGGTTCCTGGTATGTATGACTTATCTAAGTATTTTACATTTTTAGCCTTGGACTCGGCGAGTCGTCGACTAGACTCACCGAGTAGGGACGGGATATTGAGCATGTTTAAGTTGGAGACTCGGCGAGTCCACCAGTCTGGAAGAAACCCTAATTTTAGGGGTTTGCACCTTATTTAAACCCCCTTATGCGCCCCAAGCTAGTCTCCTTCACCCTCAGAGCATCCTATACCGAGCCCTAACCCTCTCCTTGTGATTTGAAGTGTATTGTGCTTGTTTCTTGAATATTGAAGAAGAGAAGGAAGGAAAGATCAAAAGAGAAGGTGAAGAGCAAGGATCTAGGACCTAATCCAGAGTTCATTAAGGTACAATTCAGATCTATTCTGTTTCTATGCTTTAATCCCCATTAAAGCTATCCTTGAACCATTTCCAAGCTTGATAGTAGTATAGGGATCATAATGGGTTGAATAGCCACTAGATCTGGATATGTTCGAGTTCCAGGAGCCTAGATCTAATACCTTTATGGGGCCATATTGCATGAAATCCCTAAATCTACCCCTTTTAGTGTGTTTTAAGCCTTAAAATCTCCATTGGTGATTATATACACGTAAAGTTGGAAACTTTTTGTGTTAATCGAGCCCTAGGAACCCAGATCTATGAATGGAATGCACTGGATTCAAGCAGAATCGAGTGTATAGAGATTGCATGTATGCGACTCGACGAGTTGTTCTTCGGACTCGGCGAGTCGAGTCGTGAGTCCATGATTTTCCCCCTTTGGAGTATGTGAGTAGAGCAGTGAACCATAGGTGGACTCAGTGAGTCGGAAGCCAGACTCAACAATGGAGGGACTCGGCGAGTCAATGCCCTGACTCGGCGGGTCCAAGGCAATCTTCTTGCCTCAAGAACAGACTTAACGAGTTGTTCATACAACTCGACGAGTCACAGCCTAGAGTGTTCATCGGATGTAGATCAACTCGATGAGTTGTTCATACAACTCGGCGAGTCGGATGAAGGACCATTGAGTATCAGTTAGGAAGAGAACTCAACGAGTCAAGGCCTAACTCGACGAGTAGAGACGGGAGTAAGGACAATCGACTGGATATGGACTCGACGAGTTGGCAAGCCAACTCGGCGAGCCAGGTCAACTGGAAGTTGACTTTGACTTTGACTTGACTTTGGTTTGGAATCGGTCAGGGGTAAAATAGTCATTTTACCTTGGGAAGAGTATTAATGTCTGATTAAGTGTTTTATGGAAATATAGCCGGAGGATCACCGGAGCAATAGTCAGACATTTGCGGATCAGCTTTTCAGCAGCCAGCCTTTCGAGGTGAGTTACCTTCCGGTAGAGGTGGGTCTAAGGCCACAATTTCGGCCCACCAAAAGGAGTATCTAGTAGATGATTGTCTTCGTGATAATTATATTGTCTTGGTTATGTGCTTTGGTTATGATATATGCATGTATGATATGTTGTGTGTAATAGGAGTTAGTTTTCTCTAACATCGGTCTCTACGACAGTAGGGTAGGTCAGTACCTAGTTATGCTTGACTGTATGTTCATATCTTGTTATTGCATGCTAGCGATAGGGGTGATATAGTCCCCAGTACCGGTTGAAAGATACCGATGAGGATTACCGGTTGAAAGATACCGATGATGATTACCGGTTGAAAGATACCGATGGTTGTTACCGGTTGGAAGATACCGATGATATTATATGTTATGTGGTATAATGGAGGAACTCACTAAGCTTCATGCTTACACTTTTAGTTATGGTTTCAGGTACCTCTTTGTCAAAAGGGAAAGAGCCGGCGGCGTAGCGGCGCATCACACACATGATTTCCGCACTGGATTTTCTGGGATCCTACTTTGATTTTCTTTGTTTCTGATGATAATGTTTTGAGACATGACCTTATGTTTTATAATTAATGTAACTTTGACAATATTTTAGTAACACGCTTTATTACATGTTAAATTTTAAAATGAAATTTTTGGTCTCGAAATTTGGGATGTTACATAAACCCTTGGAGCGACAAACTCCCTTGTGCACTTTCCTGTACGTGCTGCACTGACTCTGGCCTCGCTGTCCTTTCACCCGATTATCAAAATTCATGGGTCTCTTCCCGGGACCCTCTACTATACGCACCTGGCACGACCCTCTCTTCCCAGGGCGCTCCAACCAATCTCATATCTACAACTCCTGGATGTCATATTCTTCAAGGTCTGACACCCTGTCACGCTCACTAGCTCACTTGCTCGTGGCTAAGCTGTAAGTCTGTAACAACTGGAACATCCTCTGTCCCCAAACTTGGTCACAAACTCCTCCCTGAAGCTTCTCAGATTCTCCACGAATCTCACCGATTCAAGTATGGATCTTGTGCTTTCAGTAGTACAGGCCCAAACTACTTTCCACACCTATCCAAACTTTCCTCAGCAATCCTTCTGAATCCTCCAAGTCACTTCCTCAAACCGGTACCCTAAATGCTCGCTAACAGCGCAAACAGACCCACTAAAGCATGACCTAGGCTTTCCTAGGTTCCCGTACCCACCCAATCCTCAACTGTTGAAAGATTCCTAGTAATGTCAACTAGCTACCTCATGAATATAGCCACATGCAACAAAGATCAGATAATCCTTCGAGTAACATACCTATCCCTAGAACGGTTGGAATCAGACAAAAGTTGCGCAATAGGGTCAAGTCCATCACTCTGAGATTATCCGGCATGTGTCCCATCTGACTTAGCATATTCACTTAGTAGCTAACTCACATCACTAAGAGTCCCACAAAGCACAAAGCGAACAACATTCTAACCATCATATTCCAATCAAACCTTTATATCCTCTAATTAGGAATTTGTACATGCAGTTCAAAGGCTCACAAAATTAGGCATAACCTAAACAAGCTATCCCATCACTAACTGATTAGTACTATCATGCAGCTCATCAAGCACATGCAGTAGGCATATAAGGCATCTTCCTAGATCCTTAGCCCTAATCTAGCATGCAGTTCTCATAATCATATCAGATCATAACATAACATGTATGAGTATCTTGGGGAAAACTTACTTGATCTCGGTTGATTGCACGCATCACACACTTTAAAGTTCTGTTCTCTTCTCAAATTCTTTTCAAAATTCTTTTTATAAAAGGGTGTTACTTTTGAAAATTTTCATACCAAGTCCTTAGTTTGAGTTCAGACACACACGGGAGTGTGCCCGAATCCCTCAAACCATGGCTCTGATACCAACTTGTAACATCCCAAAAATACAGGCCAAAAATTTCATTTTTAAATATGTTATTATAAAACCAACAGTATAATAAAACATCCATAATATCATGTCATGTCAAAACCAAAGTATAAATAATCAAAACATGTTATCATAAAACAATATCATAGTGTAATCCCAAGAATCTCATGTGCGGAAAACCATAGTGTGATGCGCTGCGATCGAGCCGACTCCTTTCCTTTAAAAACGAAGTACCTGAAACCAAAACTGAAAACCATAAGCACGAAGCTTAGTGAGTTTCCCAATCATACCACATACCACATACCATACAATTACATAGCATATATACTGTCGGACAATTCTAGGGGGCCCGACCTACCGGGTCCAGCCATTCTGGGGTGCCGACCTACCCGTGTCAAGCCATTATGGGGTGTTGACCTACACGTGTCAAGCCATTCTGGGGTGCTGACTTACCTGTGTCAAGCCATTATGGGGTGCTGACCTACCCTGCGGTCCTAACAACCGAACTCCGGGGACTATTTCATCCCTACTACTACTACTATACATATCATAACATAATCATATTGTCAGGCATATCTTGATGGGGTTCACACAAAATAACATCCTATGTGCTCATGCAAACCCTAATGTTTAGATCTACGCTTCTCTATTGTACATGCAATTCATCCAAGACTTGCAAACCCTAGATTTAGTGTATATAATTCGAAATTAACATAACAAAACAGATCTAGATGATTACCTCTTCTTGAAAGCTTGAAGCTTCTTTTCCTTGGAGCTTAGAGTCACAAATGTCACTCCTCTAATGGCTTAGAAACACCACAAGCAAGAGGATGATCTTGGAGAGAGGTTGGAGGCTCTAGAATTCGGCTCTGGCACTCTTAGGAATAGGGTTCGCCGATTTCTGAAGCCTAAGGGGTCTATTTATACTTGTGCTGCTAGGGTTTCAGTCAAAACCCTAATTGGATAGCTTAGGCCTTAAGCAGTCCAAAGAACCTTCCAGAATAAAGGCCTTGGACAAAATTTAGATGGATTCCCACTCTAATTTCATCCACCGATTCTCATCCCAAATCAACTAACACACAATTGACAGTTCCAGTCCCCTTTATTTAATTAATCTCTTTTAGCCACATAATTAATTCTTGTCTAATATTAATTAAACTATATGATTTATCTTTTAATATATTAATCATATAACATATTAATAAATCATAATAACCTCTTTATTCATAAATTATCCTATCATGTTGCTTTGGTGAAGGCAACCTAAAATGACCATGCACAACCGGGTCAAGTACCTACCATATATAGTTACGGGCTTAGACACTAATCCAACAGTCTCCCACTTGGATAAGTCTAGTAACTAAAAATGTAAGTAAAATCCGATTAGCAATCGTAACTCTCAAAGACGTTGTCGAACTCTGATCTTATCAGTAACCTGTCCTTTAGATAAGGGATCGTATAATCCTCTGTTCTAGATATCGTGCGGACAATTACATGGAGCATAGTCATACTTATTGTCCAGCAGTTTATTTCTTGATATCAAATTCATTTGACATAGAACTTAATTGAACACATCAATTTAGTCCTGACCGGGCCCGACACATAAGTCAAACCAAATCATCGAGGGGCCCTGATATCGCTTTTACCCTCCTAGGATAAAAGGAACATATAAACTTCGACTTATATGCATTTACTATCCACTAATCAAATCATACACAACAATGCGCTTTATAACATCAAGTTACCAATACGTTTACGCATTATTAATGTACAACCAATCATCAAACAACAAACCATATATCTAGGTTCTAAGATCATATGATATTATCGTCTTGCGATCACTCGTGATAAATTTCATAAAGTGATTCCAGCAAGCGTGGGTTTATTCCAATGCTCAAATCAAGTTCATAAGCACTCATGAACATTGTAGCAAATTTTTGTTATGTCTAATACACTTTAGACAATCTACACACCAATTTCTGACAGTCTTCATTCATACCTACTTCCAACATATGAACGACCATGGACCGTTCGAATAATCTTATTATTCAGGAAGTCAAAACATGCAAAGTGAAACATTAGGTAAACAATTAACATAAGACAGTAACTTTACTCATAAATAATACCCATTTATTTAATCATCGAATGTTAATTAAAATTTATCTATTACACGTTTCTAAGCTATCTAATCTAAACTAATATCGTCCTTCAGCCCAATGCTCCCAGCATGCTGCAAGTGCATAACCCTACTTAGTCCCTTCGTAAGCGGATCTGCTGGTTTATCCTCTAACGATACCCTCTTTACTACGAGGAGTCCTTCTTCCACCCGATGTCGAATAAAGTGATATTTTCTGTCGATATGTCGAGATCTTCCATGATCCCTCGGTTCCTTTGTCAAGGCAACCACTCCTTCATTATCACAGAAAATTTCCATAGGCTCCTGTATGGCCGACACAAATCCAAGGTCTCCAATGAAGTTCTTCAACCATATTGCCTCCTTTGACGCTTCGCTCGCTGCAATATACTCTGATTCACACGTTGAATCAACTACGATCTCCTGCTTGGAACTTTTCCAAGTCACTGCTCCTCCATTAAGGTTAACGACCCAGCCTGACTGCGAACGGTAGTTGTCCATATCGGTCTAAAAACTATCGTCACTGTACCCTCGCACCCTTAAGTCATCACTCCCACCGAGGACTAGAAACCATTCCTTGGTCATCCGAAGGTACTTAAGAATATTATTGACTGCTTTCCAATGCGCTTTGCCAGGGTTCCCTTGATATATGCTGACCATGCTCAAAGCGAAGGCCACATCAGAGCGAGTGCAAGTCATAGCATACATAATCGAGCCAACTGCGAAAGCGTATGCTACTCGGCTCATTTCTGCTATCTCGACTTCGGTACTCGGGCTTTGAGTCTTACTCAACTTGGCATTACTTTGGATTGGTAATTCTCCGTTCTTTGAATTCTCCATACTAAAACGTTTTAGTACCTTGTCCAAGTAAGTATTCTGACTAAGTCCTATTAGTCTCTGATATGTGCATAATTAGCTATATATTTAGTATAGATTTTCATGATTTATTAGCTAATTATTTACATATTATGAACAAAAGGTACTTAATAGTGTTCAAATTATATTTGCAGTCCAAAAGAGAAGCTCGGAAGCAAAAGGAAGCATGAGATACGATCGGAAGCTCGAGAACTGAAGAAAAAAGGAAAAATGCTAAATCTTGAAGCTACTCGGCGATTAGGGACGTCTACTCGATGAGTACATACGAAGATTCGCGAAGCTACACATGGAGTCCTTGCCGTATACGGATTCCCCAAGGGGACTCGCCGAGTCGGTTGTCTACTTGACGAGTAGCCCTGTTTTGAGATATCTATAATTAGAAGCCACAAATCCGAATTGACTCTCTCTCTGGCTTTTGGGAAACTTACTTGGCGACTAAGGAGACTACTGGAGATCTGAAGAACGTGAGAAGAACCCGAATCCTCAAATCTAAGAAGAATAAGGCAACTTAGGTTTAATTTTCCACTTTACCTTTGAATAGAACTATGTCTAGCATGTTTGAATTCGTTTTTAGGCTTTTATCAACTATAATCATGAACTAATTTCATTATTTTTTGTTTAGGGTAGACAAGTTGCTCCTATGGATTAATTTACTATTTTAATTAATTGTTATGTGGTGAATTTTGTTAAATAATCTTGTTAAAGACCCTTATGCATTAGCCATAACTATTTTTTGTTAATTGCTAAGTAATTAAGCTGTATAAACATCTCTTAATTGCTTATCTCATATAATTTATGTGAACACATTGCTATATGCCTAGGAATAGTGAATATGACACTAGGATTAACTGGAGAATGGGTAAATTAATGTGTGAGCTTGAGTGGTACACCATCATCAAGAGGTTAATTGAATCACCAATTTAATTAGCTAATTACAAGTCTTATTTAACCTGAATAATTAAACTAGGAAATTTGTTAGTTTAATCACTTGATCACTGCTTAAATTAATCTATTTTCTAAGGATTGATAATAACGAATGTGAATCTAATCACCTTACTCGGTAGCCAAATAACAATTAATCCATTACATTACCATAAAAATTAACCATAGGAGTAAATGAGTTGAACCTAAACATAAACCCTTTTGATCATTGAATTTAGTTGATATTTACGTGTTTTCAGTTGTTAGTTAATTAGTTAAGTTTTAGTGAAGTTTCTAATCTTGAAAAACTAGAGAAAACCCCTCTATTTTACTAATTCTTTTAGATAATTCTAGTAATTAGATTAATTTTCGTTCCCTGAGTTCGATACCCTACTTGCTAACTTATATTACCAATTGACTGGTCCACTGCCTTTTGTGTGTCAAATTCATAAATAAAAAGTAGGTTAAAACTAGTTAGTTTAACACACATCAGTCTCTTACTTCTGTTTTTCACTATCCTTATTCCCATAATATGTCCTTTATAGCGAAGCACTTCCCGAGCAAGGACTTAAACTCCTGCAGTGTCGGGATGTCGTTTCCTATGAGTAGTATATCATCGACATACAATACGAGAAAGCTTGCTATACTCCCACTGGCTTTGACATATACACATGATTCATCCTCGCTTCGTAGAGAACCAAACTCTTTGACTTTCTCATCGAAACAAAGATTCCGTTTGCGAGACGCTTCTTTTAGTCCATAAATGGATTTCTCAAGCTTGCACACTCTATCGGGATGCTTCGAATTGACAAAACCCTCTGGTTGATCCATCTAAACATCTTCAGCCAACTTTCCATTAAGGAAAGTGGTTTTGACATCCATCTGCCATATTTCATAGTCATGAAATGCAGCAATGACCAACATCAACCTAATAGACTTTATCTTCGCAACCGGTGAGAAGGTTTCATCATAGTCAACTTCGGGAGTTTGAGTGAAACCCTTCGCAACTAATCGCGCCTTATAGGTGTCAGTCTTCTTCTTGAAGATCCATTTGCACCCGACCGTCTTACGACCTGCTACATTGTTAACCAAATTGCAAACTTGGTTGTCATACATAGATTGAATCTCGCTATCCATCGCCTATTTCCACTTCGCACACTCTGGGACTGTCATGGCTTCCTTATAGCTGTTAGGTTCATTCAAATTCAATAGTGTACTGTCACTAATGAACGTATCCCCTTCTGTAGTAATATGAAAACCATAAAACTGGTGTTGAACTCTAACTCTTTCGTAACGTCTAAGAGGTAAGGACTTGTCAATTGGTTCAACCGGAGTTTCCTCCTCGGGTTGAGCGCCAACATTAGAGGTTCCTTCATCGCTCGAATCTTGAATCTATTCAAGATCGATTTGCCTCCCACTGTCCCCTTGGCTTATGAGTTCTCGCTCACGGAAAACCCCTCTCCTCGTGACGAAGACGACGTTGTCACTCGGTCTATAGAAGAGATATCCAAAGGACTTATGCGGGTAGCCGATGAAAATACACCACTCACTAAGAGGTTCGAGCTTGCCGTGAGTCTTTCGTCTTACGAAAGCCTCGCAACCCCAAACCTTAATATGTGACAACGAGGGAGCTTTCCTTGTCCACATCTCGTGAGGTGTTTTGGCAACCTTCTTTGTAGGGACTAAGTTAAGGATATGGGTGGCAGCCTCTAAGGCATACCCCCAGAATGAGATAGGTAGTGAAGCACGACTCATCATGGAACGAACCATGTTTAGCAAGGCTCAATTACGCATCTCAGCCACACCATTCACCTACGGTGTCCTAGGTGGCGTCAATTGTGAAATGATTCCGTATTCCTTGAGGTAGTCGTGGAATTCAAGACTTAGGTACTCTCCACCTAGATCGGATCAAAGCATCATGATTTTCCTTCCCAACTGATTCTCCACTTCTTGTTTAAACTCTTTGAACTTTTCAAAGATTTCTGACTTGTGCCTGATTAAGTAGATATATGCATATCTGCTATAATCATTGGTAAAAGTCACATAGAAGCGGCTCGCATCCCTTGTGGTGGATCTAAAGGGCCCACACATATCGGTGTGTATGAGATCCAATAAACCCTCACCCCTTTTACAAGTGCCAGTGAAGGGTGACTTGGTTATCTTTCCAAGTAAACAAGACTCGCACACGTCATCATCCCTAAGGTCGAATGACTCCAACACTCCATCCTTTTGGAGTTAGGCTATGCGTTTCTTGTTGACATGTCCAAGACGGCAATGCCACAAACATGCTTTATCCAAACCATTGGATGAATCAATGATAGCTTCATTTTATTTACTTCTTTTTATAGTTTATTTTAACATATTTCATTCACAATTTAGATAATTTGCATGCATATTTTCCTTTTTGTTATTTTATGACCACTTTCGGGTACTTTCGAGTTTTGTGAGCTTAATTGCAGATTTTAAGGAGACTAGAGGAGCAGGAATGTGCGTGATCTTTTGGAAGCATTTAGACTTAAAGGGCAATGGGGATTTCGTGCTTGATGGCTGTAGAGGTGATTCATGGAGTGGGCTTGTCAATTGCTTGAAGGCGTGGAAGTGTTTAACTTTAAATTTGAAAGGGCACGGGAGAATTCTTGAGTGTGCAAGATCGACGTTTAGGAGTTTGTGGAAGTTTTGAGTGATTTAGAGAGACAAATTGGGCTCAAATTGAAGAAATTTTGAAGAAAAATGGGCTAGAAGCTGATTGGACTCGAACTGGGCCAATGGATTAGTTGTGGGGGCCCAAGACTTGAAGAAGCCCAAAATTCTGTTGCAGTCACGCGGCCCACATAAGATTCCCTGCGGCCCGCTTGGTTTCCTGAAGGGGGCAATTTCGGGATTTTACCTAGAGCTCTATATTGGGAAGGTTGGTGTGCCTCTTCACCCTTATCTTTTACATCCGATTTGGAGGCATTCTCTCTGGAGTTTTGGAGCAATTTGAAGGACAAAAACCTTGAAGAACTTCATCTTTTCTTCTCTTGATTATTGTCAAATGTTTGGTACAATCTTAACTAACTTTGTTTTCTTAAGTTTAGCCATGTTTGGCTAAACAAATCTTGGTTGACTTTTTTGTTGAATCCTTTGAGCTTTTGTCGAATGTTGAAGAATACATGAACTTGTTCTTAAATCTTTATGGAAATGTTTGTGTTTTAACATATTATCACTACTAGTATGTTTTTATTCATGAGTTTAAATATGTTTGTGGTGATTAGTTGGCTAATTTCTTGATTAAGTAAATGATCCTCAAATTAGCAAGCAACAAATGATTTTTGTGTTGTTTTTGTTTCACACAATCATAAAAACATTTCCTCCAACATGGTGGTGAAAGCATTTGACCCATCTTGGATTTGGTGACTTTTTGGTTCTTAATGCTAGTTGACTTTCACTAATTACATGATTAATGGAAATTGTGACTTTGACTAAGGAAATTGTTATGAGCTTCTCTAACCATTTTAACAACTAAGAGAAGTCTAGGTAATCTCAAACTTCTTGGATTACTATAGCCAAATTAAGGATTTAAATCAAAGTATTGCACCATTGGATTCTAATGATATGTTCATCAAAAGTCAAAGTGATGAAACATTAAGTCAACCATCTCTCCCTTATTGATTTTACATCAAACTCTTATTTTTGTTGAAATTGTCTCTTTAAATCATAGTTAATTCTAGTTTGTTTCAAGTATTTCAAAACACCAAAACCCACCATTTTATTTTTTATTGTTATTTTACAAGTATTTTTACAAAGAGATTTTTCATAGAGTTATAAATTGAACCAATCTCCGTGGATTCGATCCCTTTACCACTATACGCTATTTTAGTGTGTAATAATTAGGGTTATTAATTTTGTTGGCCTCGACAACCACCAATCAATACACAACACATCATTTCCTAAGTTATCTAAAACCATCACATTTTCATATATTCCATTACAAGGCAATGCTTCAAAATAAAAGACACCATTAAGATAAGCATTAATAGAACCCTTTTCATTATCAAATGAATATCTAAAACCTTGTCTATATAAACCATGAAATGAAATGATGTTTCTTGCCATATCTGGCGAATAGCAACAATTATTTAAATCTAATCCTAATCCACTACTGAGCATTAAAGAGTAAACTTCGATCTTAGTGACAGGCGACGATCTTCTGTTCCCCATGATCAAATTTATCTTCCCATGCGCCACATCCCTATCTCTTCTTAGGCCCTACAAATCAGAACAAATGTAAAAACCACATCCTGTATCAAGTACCCAAGAAATGGAATGTGATGAATCATTAGATTTAATAGTGTAAATACTTGCGTAGGATGGCTTGATCTTCCCATCCTTGATTGCTTGCAGATATTCTGGGCAGCTTCGTTTCCAATGCCCTATCTTGTGGCAGTGGTGGCACTCTGCCTCCTTGGGGTTTGAGTTGGGTTTAGCAGAACCAACTTTGGTTCCACTAGAAGAGGTACCATCTTGGGACTTTCCCTTGTGGTGGCTCTTTAAGGGAGCCTTCCTCTTCTTACCCTTCCCTTGCCCAATTACCAAGACAGGGGCAACAGCAGGAGTTGGAGTCGATGCAACATACTTATCTTTGAGATTGCTCTCAGCAGTCCTTAGCAAGCCTTGGAGCTTGCTCAAAGTGACCTCTTCCTTATTCATGTGGTAGGTCATGCAGAACTGGTTGTAGCAGGGAGGCAAGGAGTGAAGGATGATGTCAATTGCCAGCTCTTCATCAAAGTTAACATTAACCTTTAGCAGGTGATCGACATATCTCTGCATCTTTTGCATATGAGCGGTAAGGGACTCTCCATTACCCATTCAGGTAGTGATCATCGAAGTGATGATCTCGTACCTTTCTTGCGTAGCGCTCTGGTGGTACCGGTCCAACAAGTCTTGATTCATTTCATAGGGATACATGTCCTCATAGGACTTCTGGAGTTTTGCAGTCATAGCCGCCAGCATGATGCAATGGACCTTCGTAGCATCACGCTCATGGGCCTCAAAGGCCGCGATCTCTTCAAAAGAGGTAGTGTTGACCTTGATTTCCTTTAGCTTCTCATCGATGAAATATTCTTTGTCCTCATAACGAGTGGCCATTCGGATGTTACGGATCCAATCATTGAAATTGGACCCATCAAAGATCACTCTCCCACACAAGTTAAAGAATGAGAACGAGCTGGATGAATTTGAGCCGGAAGCATTGTTGTTGAAGTTCGACATCTGAAAAGGAAAAAGAACAAAGTTTGATTAGAAATGAATCCCCGATTAAACACCCAAATGAGAAATTAGGGCTAGGATCCAACAACATTATTTACAAATTAGAAGAGGGATGCCGTAATCTAACAAGTAAATAATTTGAAGATAAGTGAATGACGATTCACTAATTCTCCACCATGAAAAACGAAAAAGAGATTAAGTTTTAAATGTATTGAAAACTCCTAGATCTTTTGAGATTCATTGAACTTTTCAATGGCATGTTTAAATCTCGATATGCCCCTCAAGTTTGTGATTGGGATGTCGAGGATCACAAAGCGGGTGTGAATAACCATGCAAATATACATGGTGCCCTCATTGTTACAATCACCTATTTGATGTGTCGGTTAACCACACACGCTCTATCGAACTATGACAAACAATGAGTCGCCCTTTCCCACCTTTTCTTAGAACCCAATTAGTGTGTCGGCTAACCACACACGCTCCACTAATGTCTTAGCAAGGGTACAAAGTGTAATTTCATGGAATTGCATCAATCCACTGGAAGGTAACTCACCTCAGACTGCTGAAGTCCTGCAGACCCAACCCTAGCTGTTAGATGACAAATTCCTGAGCTGTCAATAATCAAAATAACACCCAATTAATAATTAGGTTCCAACTCATAATCATAAGTCTATGCTTGGGGTAAAAGACTGATTTACCCCAATCTTAGCTTGATCCAAGCCTAAGGCCTAATCCAAAGGCCCAAAAGTCAACTATGGGTCAAAGTCCAACACATGGCCCAATTTTCCAAATTGGGCACAAACCTTTATAAGGTCTTACCATAAGGCCCAACCATTTAGTCCAGTCCAACATTCAACATTCTAATGGAACAATATCACATAATCATAAAGGCTCAAACTATGGCCCATCTATGGCCCAATTTTCCAAATTGGGCCCAACTCCTCATATGGGCCTTACCTTAAATCCCATTAATTATTCTAGTCCATTTGCTTAATCTTGGATGGCCCATTAATAAATCAATCATCAAGGCCCAATAGGAAGGCCCAACAATAAACCCAGGTGAAATTAGGGTTTCACATAAAATGCCGATTAGGGTTAAGTGTTTCTCACTTAACCCATTAAGGACTTAATCCATTAAGTCCATCACTCTTCTAAATAAATCATATGGTGTGATTGGGCTTAATATACAATTCTATTCCAATGGCACAAATGTGGGTCCCGATAAGTCCAAGCCCATAAATCCAATATTCGGGTTTTCTAAACCCTAATTAGGGTTTCCAACCCCATCTTAGCCTAATAGGCCCAATAACTAGGTCTTCTGATCAATTACGGTTCATTAGGCCCCTTAGTTACATGTTTGGGCTTTTAGGTCCATTAGGGCTTTATTGAGACCATTAGGGTTTATTAGGCCCATTAGGGTTTTAGTCCCTTTGTCCAAACATTCCAAACGAGTCAAAATCCAAACAAGACACACTGCCACCCAACACGGCGGCCGGTGGTGGTTTTGACTTTCTTTCCATTATTCCATTTTTGTTACAATTTGTCACACCCCAAAATCGGAACGACGGAAACGTTCTGGGGCGGAGGACGTCATGTACAGTATCACAACACAGAATAATAGTAAACAAGCAGACAACATCATCCCTTGCATTAATAATATAAATTAACACAAGTGTGTTCTGTACAGTTTATAAGACACAAAAAAATAATGAATCAAAATAAAATATGAGTCTTGAAAGGCTCCATCTTCTCAAAAGCTAGCCTCGGTACCTATCTATTGACGACCTGAGAATACAAGTTATTTTGAAAGAGTTTATCTGCTTTAAAGTTGGCGAGTTCATAAGCATTTTAGTGTCATTGTTTGTATGTAAATGTTTGTAAGCATTTGAATGTATGAGTTTGTAAATGTTTGTAGTAATTGTTTGTATCTCTTAGAAAATCCTATATTTTCTACTAAAAGTAGCTTTCTACCAAGGCATCAAGCGTGATGTGTGTTTGTTCATTGTAAGAGTGAGTATTCCTCCCAAATGTGAAATATATTTTGTACATTATTGTTTATGTGAAGATCACAAAGTAAACGTAATGGGGAAAATAATAAGTACTGTAGTTTTATGTTATAGTAACTATTGTTGTACTAACTACCTTAAACTATTGTTAATTAAGGTATAATGTGATATAATTTGTAACCATACTTGATCGACTTAGTAAAACACGACGCACGAAGACGTCAAAATGGTATGACAATCATCACCCGAAGACCTGCAGGTCCTACTGTAACTAGCAACAAGGTGTAGGACGGTTAGGCCAGTATAAATCTATACACGAATCCATGCTCTCCCTTCAGAAGACTCTGCTTACAAGACGAGCCATGAAAAATGCCATTCCCTGAAGTAGTGCCTCACACTTATGTTATAGTGTGTATGTATTGTATGTACTAGTGTAGTGTATGTCCTCTCTGATTCTCATCATAGTACGTTTTGTCGTATATTATATAGTGTGTATGAATAGTATGTACTAGTGTAGGATCCCTCTTTATAGTGTATAGTATGTTCTCTCTGCATAGTGTATAGTATGTATTGACTCATGTATGAACTGACTCTTTGTATGTTTCTTTGTACTAGAAATTAGCAAGTAGTATATCCCTAAACTATACCTAATATAGTTTACTAGAACTGTTGTTTGAATGACTTAGCAAGCTTATACACCTTTACTACCCAAAATTGTTGGAACCGAAGTAAAAGCTTTATATCCATACATATATACATAATATATAATTAAGGATCAAAAGACACTCGGACAAACAACAATGTACTCTAACTCCACAACCAAACAAGGAACATGAATTAAAGCGAGTTATCAGTCCTAAGTCCTTCAAACCTTACATATATAACTATATATGTACTGGACATGGTTTTTTACAGTATATAAGTTTAACAAAGTGAAAGTAATGGTTTGGTAATTAAGAACAAGTTTCATGATAAGTTTAACATGTAAAAGAGTTTGATAATCATTTTGAAGTAGTTTTGTTGACAAAACAGTTAGAAACATAGTAAATCCACATGCTTGATAGTTATAAAATCACATGTGATTGATAGTCTAACTAAAGTGATTCAACTTTTATTCCCCCCATAAAGGCATTTAAAAACATTTAAAAGGTTAATCAAGGGGTATGAACTCACATGTAGTGAGTGATGCGACTGTAAGATCGGTTTAGGAAGTTGAGTGTCAATTGCGGACTTGAGCACAAACGAATCCTATCAACCATATAATGACATATGTATGTATACAATTAGTGTTAGTGACAACTAATTATTGAATTGGGACCACCTTAGGGACTAGTAAACACTTATATTGAAGTGTTACAACCATAAATGATTGTATATAAGGGGTATATGGCTAAACAAGGGAGTGTATGTTCAAAATACACCATTTGTGTGTGTGCGGACGCACACTCCCCATGAAGTGTGTTAAAATGAATTTTAAGGCCCTAGGACTCATCTAGTAAGGTTTCTTTCTTCATACTCTAGGCTTATATGGAGTTTATTTCCATTTTAGGACCTAAAAAGGGTGTGTATGGTTGCACATGGTGTGTGCAGCCAGGGTGTGTGTGCGGCCGCACACTCCCTATGAAGTGTGTTAAAACGCATTTTAAGGCCTTAGGACTCATCTAGGAAGGTTTCTTTCTTCATGCTCTAGCCTTATATGGAGTTTATTGCCATTTTAGGACCTAAAAAGGGTGTGTATGGTTGCACATGGTGTGTGCGGCCGTACACATGGTGTGTGCGGCCGTACACTCCTAGAGATTATGAGAAATGGCATTTTTCCTACATATCTTCAAGTGTTGGCATATAACAAGCTACGATAAGTGTATGCATGATTTAGAGGCTTAGAAGTATGGTTAAACTCCAACAAGTTTAGTATGTGTTCTTGGTGTTTTTGAAGATCTAACACCAAAAATGTGTTTTTCATGGATCAAAGTAGGGAAGAAGGCTAGATAAGTTCAAGTATCATCTAATCAAAGGAAGGATTACTTACTTTTATGAAGATCAAGATGAATATTTGGATGGTACTTGAGAGAGAAATGTGTTCCATCTTTGAAGGAGTGGGAAAAGTGTTCAAAAATGACTAAGGGTCATATTTATAGGTGGGAGTGTGTGGCTGGAATGGGTGTGCGGCCACACACTCCATGTGTTGGAGTGTTTGGCCCGAGTGTGCTTGATATGCATCGTGTTATTCCATTTCTATGCTCCTACCTTGATTGTACTAGGTTTATAACACTTAAATAGACCCTAAATAGTGTTTAAAGATAGCAAAACGAGTCTAATTTTGATTGAATTAATCTATTGTACAGGATAGAAATTTCGGGTTGTCACACAATTTACAATTCCAATATCCAAAATAAACACACACACACACATAACCACCTTATGGTGACCCACGATGACAGATGGTGGTGGTGGATTTTCCATGAATTCCGGCCAAACATCACCACATACATCACACACACACAAATTGTTCACGTTCGCAAAGGAACCCCGCCACCCACCTGGTGGCGTAAGGCGATGGCAACATCACAGGAAGGCGGCAGAAGCGGCATTGACGACGGCAATGGGATAGTCGACGATAGCGGCATCGAATGTAGTGGGAGAAGGAGCGAAGAGGGTGGGCAACTCCCACCGAAGACTGCCGCAACTACGACAACCCACAAAGAGTCCCCTGCGGTCCCCCACTACCATGGCGGCTGTTGGTGGCGATAAAGTGGCGGCCATCGGCAACAAAACGAAAGGAAGAAGGAAGAGAACGGTGGCAGCGAACGGCGACCACAATTGCGCCTATAGCCGGTGGCAGCAGCACAAACAACGACAATCCCGACTACAATGACACCTCACGACGACTTTTGGCTTTGACGACGATGGCGGCGGCTGGAAGGAGAAGGGATCTATAAGGGTGGCGACTGCTCATGTCGTTGGGGCTAGTGTTTAAGGGTCGGTGATGTTATGGCTATATACCCCGCACCAATCCAAACTTCGTCCCATGTTGGCAGGATTGGTCCCTCCCCATAAAATCTTCTTTAACTTAAGTCCAACATTTACCCTTTAGCCTCGATTCCCATAAATTCCATTCATAATTAATCCAACAGTTACTAAATAGCCCCTCCCATACAATTTATTTTAAAATGAAGTCCATAAGATACCATTAAACCCTTAGCTTCCAAAATCTATTCAAATTAAGTCCCCATAATTTACCAAGTTGTCCCTGCCTTCACAAATATTTTACAAAGCCAGTCCGAAACTTACACTATTAACCTCCAACTTCCAAATTATGACAGATAACTCTTCGAAATCAACACCTTGCTATATAATTATAAATTTTAGGGCTACGATTCATTCATTAATTTCGTCTATTTATTTATTAAATAAACGGGGTGTTACAGCTCTCCCCCACTTAAATTAGATTTTGTTCTTAAAATCATTCATTACCATTCCTTACACGCCTAACTACTCAAGTAACATGGTCACCATCCTAGGCACACCCTATCCTTCTCCGGGGTAGCCGTGACCAATCTTCGCATAGCCCTAAGATCCGCAAGTGAACAAATTCCTCGCAATAAGATCACATTACTTCGTCTGAAATTTGTTGTCTCAAGATGGTCTGAATCCCTGACAGAACACTCATACTGAATCATTATCATTGAATCTAGTCCATTTATACCTCAATAGGCTACTCAACTTCTGATAGCTCGAGGTTCCCACTGCAAAACTGGTTCATAGACCTAATTATCCCTGCAGATCACTTATACTCGGCATAGGATCAACTGTGTCACAGCCCAAAACCGAGAACGGTGGAAACGTTCAGGGGTGGAGGACCTCATGTGAAGTATCATAACAGTGTAAAGTAGTAAACAAGCAACAACATCATCCATTGCATTAAAAGTAAAGTTTTAATACATGTGTGTTCTTTCATTGTAATAAGACACCAAAATATGTAATCAAAATAAAAGACGAGTCTTGTCTGTGCTCCATCTTCTCAAAACCTGGTCATCGTACCTGTCTACTGGTGACCTGAGAATACAAGTTATTTTGAAAGCGAGTATCAGCATAAAGCTGGTGAATTCATAAGTATTTAAGTGTCATTACCCTGTTTTGGAAAGCTGTTATGAATGTCATGTAAATATTTGAATGAAACATTTGATATAAGTATGAAAACCCTAGAAAATCCCATATTTCCTATTAGTATATGAGTAGTCTTCTACCAAGACTCGAATGTTTTGAAAGTAGTCTTCTACCAAGACTTGTATGATTTGCTGTAACAAAGATGGTTTTCCCTTTTTCGACTACTATTAACAATATAGAGTCTACCTCATCGTTTATGTGAATGTATCACAAAATAAAAGTAATAGGGGAAATATAGCCATATAAGTATTATCCTTTTGTAGTAAGATAAACACGACATCGCGACTGCCGAAACATATTGACCTTGAATATCCGTAGATGTTCATTTTCCTCTGTAGCTAACAGCAGGTTGGAGGAATGGTTAGTCCTGTAAAGGTACCCCTAGTATAAGTATTAACCGTAGGCATCCGTAGATGTTCATTACCTCTGTTGATAACAGGTGGGTGCCGGAATGGTTAGTCCCGTATAGTATCCTTTTGTACTAGGATAGACAAAACTAAACTACACGTATGATATGTAATAGTATCTAGGTACAAGTATCCATGTAAGTGTATCTCTTCATATAACATTTAGTATAGACTCATGAATGAACTGACTCTGGTGTAATTCCTTGTAATAGAAATAATGTTTTGTATCTCCTAACTATCCCTATAATAGTTTTACTGGAAGGTAATTGATGTCCAAGAAGGTTTATACACTCTTACTACACAAGAGTGTGGGAAAACTAAATGAAGGATGAAAACTATCATATCAATACACACACACACACACACACACACACACATATATATATATATATATATATATATATATATATATATATATATATATAAGAACATAAGTGTATAGATATAGTTTTAATCAAGAAGATGAAAAATGGTTTTGTAAGACATTTAAGAGTTTTGAACAAACAATATATAACAATGACTTGATGTCATTTCAATAAACATTTCAAAAGTAATACATTTGATAACAAAGTATTTTTATAATAGAAAACCATTTTTTGCATCACATTTTGAAGTATGTGAAATCAACTGGATGAAAGCACAGTTATAAATCACATGTGATTGATTCATTAACATGCTGTTTTCTACTTGTATTCCCCCCCCCCCAAGTAAAACATTTAAAATCATTTAAAACATTGATTAAGGGGTATGAACTCACTTGTAGATGGTGGTTTGGATGAACTGAATGATGTAGGATAGTTAGGTGACAAATGAAGACTTGTTCACACCAAATGATCCTAGTTAACATATAATCACACATATATGTATCCAATTAGACTTTAAAACACTAATTGACAAAGTTAAGACATCCTAAGGCATGTAAAACACCTTATATAAGTGCTACAAGTCATAAGGATTGCATCTAAGTGCTAAAGGACCTTGCTATTGTGTTTGGGGTTCAAAGGTAAACTCCTTTGGAGTTTATGGTTTTCATGACCATTACCCAATGAGTTTACGGTATTAAACTCAAGGGTTTACAATCGTAAACTCCTCACTTTTTGACCATAAGTTGTTTTGAGGTTTTACAAGTCCTTTGAAGCATTTCTACTTGATGGTTAGGCCTTTGGAAGAGATTAAGGCATCATTACACTCCTTTGAGGAGTTTACGGCCCCAAGGCCATTTCCTTTTGGTTTTACCACCGTAAACCCATATGGAAAGTGGTATTTTCATGTTTTCAAGTCCTATGCTCATCAAAGAATGGATCCTTGTTAGTTACTAAGGCATAGGAAAGGATATGGGTCATTTATACATACTTTGGGGTGTTTACGGTTTTGGGAGCTCCCCAAACCGTAAACACATATAAATGAGAGATTTTTGTGCTTTTCATGTGATAAACACATCAAGGAAGGATTTAGACATGTCCCTAAGGCTTGTGAACGGACTAAGGCACCCTAAGGCACCCTTTTGCACCTTACTTGGTGTTTACGGTTTTGGGAGCTTCCCAAAACCGTGAACACCTTGTTCTTGGTGTTCTTGGGACATTTCCTTGATGTAAAGATGTATAACAAGCTTTATAAGACTCTTGGATAGAGGTACTTACTAAATGGAAGCTTGAAATGAGCTAAAAGTCCAAGAACACTAGTGTGTGTTCTTGGTGTTTTGGAAATCTAATCAAAACATGAAATTTAATGGATCAAAAGATGTATAATCACTAGTTGTTATGATATAACAACAAATCAAGCCAAGAAGTACTTATGTTTTCGGGAAATCGGGTGAAAGACGGGATGGTAGTTGAGAGTGTTTGGAGTTTGCTATTGAGGTTGCAAGTAAGAAATGAAGTATTTCGGGGAGTAAACTCATGCTTAAGGCATGAGTTTACGGTTTTTGGAGGGATTTACGGCCCAAACATAAAAGTTTGACCGTGAATCTCTTAACTACGTGGTACTTGCGGTTTTGGAATTTCAAGACTCGAGACGACACTTCCTTTCACCCGTTTGTTTAAAGATTAATTATTAAAATAATCAAACGAACTTTAAATTTGCCAAAAACAAATGAAAATGAACTTGACTTATAAATTGAAGTGATTGACTTTAGGGTTTGACCGAATGAAAATTTCGGGTTGTCACAAACTGATCCTGCTGTGAGTGGCTTGTCACTTCCCAATCAACTAGCTATTATGTCCGTACTTGCAACCTAAACACAAATTCTAACACTGCCCAAACGTTGAACTGTCCGAACACTGAACTACCTGAAGCAGTAGGTTACCTCATGGCTACTTTCCGAAATCTTCCGAGACCTACCTGGTCTCATATCGTTCGCCAATCATCTGAAATATCGGGTTCTGGCCCAGCTGCAAAGCCAAAGGACTCCCTACTTAGTCGCCTCACATGACTACTAAACGGAATCCTTCTTTGGAACTAGTTGCCACTAGTTATCATGCCACTGTGGCTCTAATCAACTTTCTAATCTAACCAATGGGGTCCATACGTCGAATCCTATCATCATCAAATCCAAGGCTAAAAGTGATTGCCACCTAACCGATGGTAACCTTATATAAAAATCAATCTTATACAGTCCATTGCTTCCCTGATCCCATAACTATAGTGGCGCTCCTACAGTCTTATCACTGTCCCCACCAGATCTAATCCATTTGGGTAAATCCAAAATCCAATCCATGGATTTCCATATCCTCACTGCTGCACCCGAACTGGTGGGTACTACTGTTCTTTCTGCGTCCTTACAACACACTCATGCTATCTACCAACCTAATGAATGCTACGACTACACCTGCAGACTTACAACACTCTATCACTATCTGGCTACTAGTGATTGGTACGGCTACACCCACAGACTTACAACACTCTAATACTATTTGACTGCCACTGAATGCTACAGCTACACCCGCAAACTTACAACACTCTAACACTATCTGGCTGCTAATGAATGTTACAACTACACCCGCAGATTTACTACACTCTAACACTATCTGACAGATCATATTATATGTTAGTATGATACTGATCTAACAGATCATACTAGCATAACATATCAGGATAACAATCCAAAAGGTTCGGCCTTGGTGCCTTAGACCCTTGAGTATAGTGAGGAAAACTCACCTCACAAATGTTGAACCGAAGTGATAAGTTTAAACTCTCGAATCACAACCACGAACTCCACCACCTATATTTACCATTAGACCACTTCCCTAAATTTCCTATTTACTAAAATACCCCTAAAAGTCAAACTGGTCAACCCTTAGTCAAAGTCAAAGTCAAGGTCAACAGTCCATGTTGACCCAACTCGTCGAGTGTAGCTTACTGACTCGCCGAGTCCTTCCAGAACTTGAGAAATATTGAAAACCCCAGTTAACTCGCCGAGTCCATACGTGTCCAATGTCGGGAAAACCCTAACTGACTCGTCGAGTCGTCTTACTGACTCACTGAGTCCATGCAGAAACCAAAAACAGGAAACCCTATTTCGACTTGTCGAGTTGACTTATGCACTCGTCGAGTCCCTTCAGTCTTTTTCTCGTATAGACGTTTTTAAGCCACCCTAAAGTCCCAAAATGCAGATCTAACGTCCTAGGGTATGGTTTCCACATAAAGTTGCAAACTTTACGTGCATGCATGGTCCTAAATGTCAAAACCAAGTGAAATGGAATGTTTAACCCAAAAGGAAGGACCTTAGCTTTCCAAATCTCATAACTTTATAGCTATAGGGACCAAGGGGCGTTTAGATGTGAAGTTACAACTTTAGATCTTGCCCCAATACTCGAAATGACTCCCAAATGTGCTAAAGACAGCCCTAAACCCAAAATCACTACTAGAAAACAACCTTTTACGACACGTAAACCACGACACTCGTTAATTTAGGTTACGCAGACGAGAGTGACATTAAAAAAGTGTCATCTCTTCAGAAAATTTAAGGATTTAGGTCACGCATTATTGCGTGCCCTTAAATTAGTGTCATAAGAAAAAAAATTAAAAACACATAGGGCGCTGTATCTTAAATGGGCCTCCTCTGTAGGTGTCGCTTTATAATTTTTATGAACACGCGTACCTTAGTTACAAGCGGGAAAAGAAAAGCCTGCTACCCTTTTTGCCCTAAGCGTTTTGACGTATCTTTCATTTTGCTTTCACTGTTGTGCGCGCAACTTCTCAATCACAGATCCAAGGTTACGATTTCATCTCCATCTCTCGACTTCATCATCTCAATCAAGAAAAAAGGCTTCTAATTTCCATTCATTTGCTTCATCTCTGCTATGATTTCACCTGCTTCATCTCGATAGTTTCTCCATTTATCTCTTCTATTTCAGTTTTTCTCAAATTAGGGCTTGCTATTACCAGTCGTAATCTTCCTGATCATCTTCAACTTCTTGTTTAACAGTCGTCATCAATGGCAGATTACCAAATTCGTTGCTATTCGATTCACAATCATCTTTGACCATTTGACTACCCGACCCATTTTGGAGTCTTCAGAATGGCTACGTTGTAGTGGAGTCGCAACTTGAAGCATCATTAGGAACCACCATTGATTCAGAATAATACTCGCTCATGGTTCGACAGTTTGGCAGATTGAGACGAGCACGAGGACCATACATGACTTGGGCAACTTCATAAGCTATGGCAGCTTCAACTGCTGACCCGAAAGTTCCAAGCCATAATCGACTACCTCTATTGGATTCTCGAATCTCAGCTACCCATTTACCCCATGTTCGTTGTTTTACACCTCTGAAATTACACCTCGAGTTCTCAGGTCCTCTTTTACCTTTCATGCGACCTTTCTTTGATCCTTTTGCAGGAACTTTACGTGTTGGTTTAGCTTTTTCATCTAATTTATCGATCTTCTTGTTGTATTCCTTCCATTTCGCTAGAGTTTCTGCTACCCCTTTTGGGCCTTCATGTCTAGTTCGTGATTTTTTCTTTCTGGAGGACTCCATTGATGAAGAAACTTGAGTAGAATGAACCATTTGTGTGTTTATGGGTTTATTTTCATTCCAATTTCCGTTGAACAAGTCGGTAGTTTCTCTATTTATCTCTTATATTTCAGTTTTTTCTCAAATTAGGGCTTGCCAACTGTATGATGAAATGCCTGAGAGAAGAATTACAACCAAAAGTGCATTTTGATTCCCTTTCAAACACTTCAACTAACTGACCATATTACCCTTGTGGTAGTTAACTTTTGTATCATTAGTGAACTGAACTTGGTTCTCTTTAATGTGCAGACAAGGCAAACTGCTCTCTTTTCTGCAACTCAAAAAAAGAAGGTAAAACCTTTTTTCATACACATTTGTATATTTTAACTGTTTATTTCATTGTTTAAATTAAATCATGATAATATTTATTTATTTATTTATATACTTGTTTCTCAAGTTGAGGATCTTGTACACCTATATATCATTTCAAACTACTCCAGTGTACATTGATGTAGATGATGGGAGAACAAGAGTAAGCAAAATATTCCCTTTTTTTGTTCACTATATTTTTGAGTTTTCAATTAGAAGTTATGTTTATACTTTATAATATGATACTGTAGACATGAAATGTGAAAGTGATGTAAATGATGAAATATGAAAAAAAAAATACCTAAGACATCATCAAACAAGCGTTTTTCTTGTGAGGGGTAGCGGTGGCGAACCAACTGAAAGTATATATCAAGGTCAGAATAGTAATTATACATTAGTAAAGAGGTTGATTGGTAAAAGGTGGAAAATAAATACCTTAGCTATATCTTTAGGAAATTGCTCTGATGTAAATTGACCAAAGTAGTCAACATATGCAGTAATTTGTGCCTGGTTATGAAACACAATGAAATATAAAACCACTGTCTAAATATAATAACACTTTTTTAAAAACTGTATAACTTCAAATTGCAAAAAAAGGCACTGATTATACCTTATGTTGTTGCGTATCTAGAGGGGGAGGCCAAAACAGTGAAGATAATCATAGACCATCGGTCCACCTAGCAGATGTGGTAGCCATCTATGAAAAGACTAGAATACCTTCTGCTTTCTACTAATATTAGCAGAGAGGGATATGGTGAAGCTGCGAGCTTTGGTTTTTCAATCTGCTAACAATCATCAAGAATGAGAAGATTGTAATTAAGCATCATCATGTTTCGTACAACTTTTGTTTGTACCCATCACATCAAAAGTTAAAGACTGGAGCGCTTGATCATCACCACCGCTAATAACATTGAAGAAAAGCAAGATTCACAGCCTTCTCCTCCTCTAACATCTGAAACATGCAAGCAATTCACCCCCTACTAATGTGCATTTTTACAACATGCAAGCCCTGTATCAAAGTCTGGATACATGTTGCTGATGCATCTAGCTTTGTTCAGCCAGGAAGCATGATTGATAGGTACATTTACTTGTCTACATAAAAATGATTTAAAGAGGAGACCTTCCTATTAAAGCCACTTCATGATGAGGTACTTCATAATATTTTGTACTTTTTTTACACGCACACTGATATTTTTTTGTTATATGTTTCACACTGAGATTTGGTTCCATCAATTATAGGGTTTTTCAATCTATGTTAACTTTAGATGGATAACTTAGTAATTTATGTATTTATGGTTTATTGATTCTTTTGCAGACAGCCACCAATGGACTGTGCAAGGAAGTTGGATCCACTTGGCAATGTGAAAGAAATGAAGATTACAGAAAGAAGAAGTCCTTTTCTCCAGAGTAAGTATATGTTTGGGTCATAAATTTTTTCAAAATATTTATGTTAGTATTGATTTTTTTAAAGTGCTTCATAGTTTTCATACGAAACTATGTACAGTCAGATGTTATAACTTCATTAAATCCGAGTATCTAATTGTTCTAACATTGCAGGTTATTATAGATTGTGGTTGTGGAGGATAAAGTTGCTTATATCAGTCTTAGGGTGGTTAAAGGTAGTTATAGCAGTTATTAATTTTTATGCTCTTAGTTTTGGTTCTTAAAATGATAGGATATCAATTAGGGTTTCTCTTAGTCGTCAAGGGGGTGGTAAAGGATTGGAGGAAGGGACTTAAGGTCCTTTAAATAGGGTGAAAACCCCAAAAATTAGTGTTTCATCTCCTAACTCCTACTCATCGAGTTCGGGTCCTCCGACTCGTCTAGTAGATCCAATAATCCACGCGGGCTTACCCGCTTCTACACGACGAGTTGGGGGCAACCAACTCGTCGAGTAGGTCCATAAATATGTCGTATAATGCTTTAAACTTGTACCTGGGAGTCGGGGTGTTACAATTCTCCCCCACTTGAACTATACTTCATCCTCGAAGTCTGCTGTAGTGAACAAGTCTGGGTAGTGCTCCCACATCTCTGCCTCTGGCTCCCATGCCCACTCGGATCCCCTCATGTGCCCCCACTGTACCTTTACCAAAGGTACCTCCTTGTTCCGTTGAACCTTCATATTCCTCTCTAGAACATCCACTGGTCTCTCCACATAATTCAGACGCTCACCGACCTGTATATCACCTAATGATACCACTGCCTCCTTATATTGTCACAACTAGCATTTTCAGCTAGGAAATTCTATTCCCATGTAAACATCAGTTATTGTACAAACTTGTACTCTAAGTGAATATCATGCTATATGCTAATATGAAATCATCCATTTGAATCCAAATTTTTTTAGAGGGAAACGAACTTTCGATTTTGTTTACATTTTGTCACTAATTTTTTTTCTTTATCTATTTGCCACTGAACTATTGCAACTGTTCACATTTTACCCTTATGACCGGTAACAATCGGTCATAAGGGTAAATTATGAACAATTTCAATAGTTTAGTGACAAATAGATAACGAAAAAAAGTTTAGTGACTAAATGTGAATAAAATCAAAAATTTGTTACCCTTAAAATCATTATCCCTTTGTCTCACTTACCTATGGTTTAATGAAAGATCATAGACTAGAAAATACTATTATTATTAGATTGTATTTAACCCATGCTTCTACAATTTTATTATTATAATCGGACCTATATAACTGAAATATGAAAGAAAAACTTTACGTAAGAAGCTTGCAAATTTATAAATAAAATAAAAAGGTTTTCACAAAATCTCTTTAACTTTCTCAAACTTATTTGACCAAAAACGACTAACAATGAGGCCCACTATGGAAATATGGATGCGCTTAGCCCCAATAAAACAAGAGGATCCATGATTGAATGAACCCGTCTTAAAGCCCAAGCCTGCAACCCCGTCCGGCCCGAATCCGAAATACACATCCAGATCCAGGACAGGAATTACAACAATAAACCGACCCGGTCCATGCCGTGGAGAACAATCGAACATTACTTCTTCACCGTTCCTCTACCACCGGACTGACTGTCTTCCCGCCATCACAAAGAAGAAAAATGTTGCTCGAATTGCCTCGATTAACCAACTCCCTGAGGGATCCATTCGACGCAGATCAAGCTTATATCAATCGCAAATCCATTCTTCAATCATTCAACAGTCGTCGCAGGTAGTTGATTGCAAACCCTATCACATATGCAACTGTTTTATTCACAATTTGTAAAATTTGTTATGCTAATGAACTGAATATTGAATTGGCTGTAATCAGCTCTGCAAAGTCAGTTGACGAATTCGAAGTTGCTCGAAAGATTGTTCATCGATGGGATGAAGGTACTCTCGTTAACTCGCACTATTGTTTTATATACATACTTACATTTGCTATTATGCAAAATATATGATCACTCCTTTCGTAATATTCAAGTAAAATAGAGGCGTGGATGGATTTGAGAGATTAACGCGCAGATGTTTAACTTGAATTGACCAATCGTAGACTCTTAGCTAAAGTTTTGCTAGCTACGTTAAAACTTTATAGGAGACAATGAAACACTATCAATAGACTTTTATCATGAATTTTGCTATTTAAAACTACCTGGTGTGTACTAAAACTATATGATATGAAAACATTTTAAGTTCATATTTTTATTGGGTACTTGAAATTGGTGTAGCTTCTATTGAAGTCCGCCAAGCATACAAACAATTTGTTGGGGCTGTGGTTGAGTTGATTGATGGAGTAGTGATCAATGAGGAGTTCAAAGAGGTGGCGTTGGCAGTGTACAGGCTTTTTGGTACTCATGGAGAAGAGGAAGAAGAGAATAGAAGGATCATTGAAAAGAAGTAAAAAATTCTTGCCTTTACCTGTAAATACATTCATCAACAGACAATATTTATCTTAAAACACTTTATGTTTCTGCAGATCTGAACTACAAAAACTACTTGGTTATTCTGTTTCGGATACAAAGCTACAGAAAGTTGTTAATGCTGTGCAAAGTCTTTCCAAGTTGCAGCCAGACAACCACAAATTGGCTGAAAACCAAGTCAATGCCAGTGATGATGGTCAAGAGTTTGGTGCAAACTTGGTTTTTCACCACCCAGCCCGGTTCTTGGTTGATGAATCTATTGAGGATGTAGAGATGTGGGGGGAGGATTCAAATGTAACTTCTACCTCACTTCATGGGGACTGGTATGATAACAATGAGGTCACTAATCACCATCCTGTTGGTGGAGTTTTTGATTTAGGATGGTTAAGAGATGAATGCAATAAAATAGTAAAAAGTAGTACTTCTCAGCTTCCTCAAGATGAACTAGCAATGGCTATTTGTCGGGTACTTGATTCAGACAAGGCTGGTGATGAGGTAATGAAGTGGTCAATTCATTGTGATTTTGAAAGGTTTTTTTCCTTTGGATTTCTAAGTTATCCGAATGCTTTTACTTTTGTTTTGAAGATAGCTGGTGATTTGTTGGATCTAGTTGGTGATAGTGCATTTGAAACTGTTCAAGATCTTATCATGGTGAGAAACGAACATTTTTGTTGCATTTATTTACTCATTTTTATCAGTTATCATCAGTGTTCTTGTTATATTTCTCCAATTCAGCATAGGAAGGAACTCGTGGAAGCCATTCATCATGGGATGCTGAACTTAAAATCTGAAAAGGTGGTTTCTGGGTCTCAACCACGCATGCCTAGCTATGGTACTCAGGTATGAATTTATTCATTTGTTCTTTGTAGTTTTGTTGTTATTCTCACATGCATGAAAGTTGGTTGTCAACAGTCCATTATGACATTGTATTTACAACTCAACCAAAGATAATAAATGCCTACACTTCTCATTTGGCATTGTACTTACAACTCAACTAAAGACCTCACATTTCTCCCAATGTCCTTACTTTATACACACATACAACACAACTGCTTACCAAAAACATTGAAATTTACAAGGTAATAACTCTTAAAAGTTTGGTTGTTACACAACAATTGATACAGGTTACAGTTCAAACAGAATCAGAAAAGCAAATTGATAAACTAAGACGCAAAGAGGAGAAGAAACATAAACGAGGAACTGATCATGGGGCTGATAACGAGTTGTCTGTTATGAGTTTTAGTTCTTTACTTCAAGCAAGTGCAAAGAAAAGCCCCTTTGATGATCTGATTGGACATGGTGAAGGGTCAAACACATTAGCAGTTACTGCTCTTCCTCAGGGAACAACTAGGAAACATCATAAGGGATATGAAGAAGTTTCCATCCCTCCAACACAAACTGCACCCATGAAGCCTGGAGAGAAGCTGGTACCTTCTTTTTTCCTTTTCTAATTTATAATAAATCATGTGTAGTGATTTATAGTTTTTATTGTATTGTTCTTTTAGATTGAAATAACTGAGTTGGATGAATTTGCACAAGCTGCTTTTCAAGGCTACAAATCACTCAACCGTATTCAGAGCAGAATTTTCCATACTACTTACAACACTAATGAGAACATTCTGGTCAGTCCAAAATTGAATAAGTTCATTAATACATATGATGCCAAGAAATAAGATCCTTTGTCCTCAAGCAACCATCATGTTTTCCAGGTTTGTGCTCCAACAGGAGCTGGGAAAACAAATATAGCTATGATTGCTGTTCTACATGAGGTGCACAAATACTCTGATCTCATAGAGATTGATTTCTCCTGTAAAACTTATTTTCAAATTAAATCATACCAAGTGATGTTTACAGATTGGACAGCACTTCAAAGATGGCTACTTGCATAAAGAAGAGTTTAAGATAGTTTATGTTGCTCCCATGAAGGTACAACTGATATTATCATTTAAACCCATTATTCTTTTTAATTCTTACTATCTCTTTTGGACATGCAATCTCTAGGCATTAGCTGCTGAAGTTACCAAGGCATTTAGCCATCGATTAGCTCCATTGAACATGGTTGTGAAAGAACTTACTGGGGACATGCAACTCTCCAAAAATGAACTCGAAGAAACTCAGGTATTTTACAACTTTGGAAATTAAGTTATACAACTGGTGTTTGAGTTTTAATATTGGAATATTTTCTCACAGATGATTGTGACAACACCTGAGAAATGGGATGTAATTACTCGTAAAAGCAGTGACATGTCACTGTCCATGCTAGTAAAGCTCTTGATTATTGATGAAGTACATCTGCTGAATGATGATAGAGGGCCTGTAATAGAAGCATTAGTGGCCCGCACACTTCGCCAGGTGGAGTCAACACAGTCAATGATCCGTATTGTAGGCCTTTCAGCTACTCTTCCCAATTATCTCGAGGTTGATCTTCTATCCTCCTTGATATACAGAACACTAGGGTTGATTTACCTCTGTGCTGTGTAGCTTGATTTGCTGACATCATCCCCAACTTTCAGGTTGCACAATTTCTGAGGGTTAACACTGAGGCGGGTCTCTTCTTCTTTGATTCTAGCTATCGTCCTGTGCCTCTTGCACAGCAATATATTGGAATTACAGAGACGAATTATCAAGCACGAAATGAATTGTTGAATGAAGTTTGCTACAAAAAGGTTTTTTTCTTTTTCTTCATTCATGACTACCCGTTTTTGTACTATCTTTGGTCACTAAAACTTCTTATTCCCAGGTTTCTGAATCACTAAAGCAAGGGCATCAAGCTATGGTGTTTGTTCATTCACGGAAGGACACTGGGAAAACAGCTGATAAACTGGTAATAATTCGTATTTATAAGACAGACTGTGTTTTTGTTAGTAGGCGCATCTCCAAACTTTATTCCAAAGGATTATTGGACTCATTTGATTCGGAATCATATGATAGTGAATTGACAAAGCAACCCTTTACCGGAAAGAGTAATATGCCTAGTGAACTAGTGGCCCTTGTGCATACTGATGTTTGTGGACCATTCAGTATGCCAACCAGGGGATGAAATAAGTGCTTTGTCACATTTATTGATGATTTCAATACATTGACATGGTGTATTGTACAGGTTGAACTTGCCCGGAAGTATGATGAGCTAGACCTCTTCAGGAATGATGAACATCCTCAGTTTCAGTTGCTTAAGGTAAGGACTAAGGACATTGTCAGACTTGGAACAATCCGGAAACAGTCATATCATGATCTAACTTGAGGTGTCACCATCACCTACTTTATTTGTTTCCAGATGGAGGTCTCAAAGTCTAGGAACAAAGAGCTCGTTCAGCTATTTGGATCAGGAGTTGGCATCCATCATGCAGGAATGTTACGTGCTGATAGAGGTTTGACCGAGCGACTTTTTTCTGATGGATTGCTGAAGGTGTTTATTTAACTCTTCCTTTGGCTTTTCTCTTTAATTTTTGTGGTATGTCACTCAATGTGTTACCATTTCTTTTCAGGTCCTTGTTTGTACAGCAACTTTGGCATGGGGAGTAAATCTACCTGCACACACTGTTGTAATTAAGGTTGTTAAAATGTGGAATACCTGTGTGTGTGTGTGTGTGTATTGGTTTATGTTATTTGTTTATAAATTGCAGGAAATAACAACACACTTTATTCTTTTTTTATCAATATAGGCCATAACCATATTTTGTACCCATATTAGCATTGTACTTACATTTCATCTTACCCATAATAACAACATACTTAACTTTATTACTGGTAATAGCAAGGTACTTACATTTGTTTACACATGATGGCAATATACTTACAACTGTTATGCATAATAGGCTAATAGCAACATACATACATTTCTTTACCAATAACAATAATATGCAACAAATAAAGTACATTGCTCATATTAATAGCGAAATGAAATTACACCACTATTATGGGTAAAAAGAGTATAAGTTCATTGCTATTATGGATACAAAATAAGGTACATTGTTTCATGGGAAAAAATATATAAGCAGGTTATTATCATGAGTAAAAACTAGAATACAATTGCTTATATAGTGCTATTCCTTGCAATTTGCCCAATGTTTATTAATCATCACACCTACCTTTGAAACAGGGGACTCAGTTGTATGATCCAAAGGCTGGTGGATGGCGAGATCTGGGTATGCTGGACGTTATGCAGGTGTCATCAATGTTTTCATTAAATTATTTGTTGTTTTTTTTTAAAAAAAAGTTATTATTTAAGTTCTAACGTTGTGTTCTTCATTGTATGTAGATTTTTGGACGTGCTGGAAGACCTCAGTTTGATAAAAGTGGTGAAGGCATTATAATTACATCTCATGATAAGTTGGCCTACTATCTGCGGCTTTTGACTAGTCAACTTCCCATAGAAAGCCAGTTCATTACCTCCTTGAAAGATAACTTAAATGCAGAGGTCACATTGGGGACTGTGACAAATGTGAAGGAAGCTTGTGCATGGCTTGGATACACATACCTTTTTATAAGAATGAAGATGAATCCTCTGGCATATGGTATTGGATGGGATGAGGTATACTTAACTTTTTGGCACATGTATATTATTGTTTGATTTACATTACTTATCAAGCTTATGACTATTATTTATGTGATAATTGCTTTCATTATGATAGGTTATTGCAGATCCTTCATTGAGTATGAAGCAAAGATCACTTGTTTCAGATGCTGCACGTGCACTTGACAAAGCTAAAATGATGCGTTTTGATGAAAAAAGTGGGAACTTCTATTGTACTGAACTTGGTCGCATTGCTAGTCACTTTTATATTCAATATTCTAGTGTGGAGACATACAATGAGATGCTGAGACGCCATATGAGTGATAGTGAGGTAACAAGTTCTTGTCTATTTAGCGGTTTCTTTATTTTTTCTGTCCAACTCCTGTATGGGTAAAGCGGCTGAATGTGTAATGATGTTTGTCTGGATAAAGTGATGTATACACAAGGCATGTTTCTTTTCTTGGCTGAATAAACTGCCTAACTGAGCTAAATGATCATTTTACTCTTACATTCGAACAAACAATTTTCATGATATTCATCAAATTATTGCAAGGAGAGTTAGGAGGGAAAAACATGGAAAATTAGGTAAAAAGTCGGTGCATGAATAAATTACGTTTTTTGGATTAACCCATTAAGTCGTTTTGTCTAAGGTTAAGTAAAAATGAAACAACCATGTATAGCTATCTAGATTAAATGCTTCACCAATTAAGCTCATTAATTCAAAAAGAAACAGTTCCTTACTTTGGTATTTGATTGGTATTAATTTTTTGCAGATAATCGACATGGTTGCTCACTCTACTGAATTTGAAAATATTGTTGTTCGAGAGGAGGAGCAAAATGAATTGGAAACCTTAGCCCGCACTGTCTGTCCTTTAGAAGTCAAGGGTGGTCCCACAAATAAACATGGAAAAGTATCTATTTTAATTCAGGTATAGCCTATTAAAGATCAAGAATAAGTACTCGACAATTAAGTTTATATGATTTGCCTTTATCTAATAACATTTTGATTCTTTGCAGCTATACATATCTCGAGGGTCTATCGATGCATTTTCCTTAATTTCTGATGCGGCATACATTAGTGCCAGCTTGGCACGTATAATGCGGGCCCTTTTTGAAATTTGTTTGCGTAGAGGATGGTGTGAGATGACTTCCTTCATGTTGGAGTATTGCAAAGCTGTAGATCGTCAAATATGGCCCCACCAGCATCCTCTCAGACAATTTGACAGAGATATATCACCAGAAGTTTGTCTAACCATCTCCATGTTGCTATTTTTCCATATGCTTTTTCTTCATCCTTTTTCTTATTTATTTTTTCCATTTTATTTCAGATAATTCGGAAGCTAGAAGAACGAGAGATTGACTTGAGTCATCTTCTAGAGATGCAAGAGAAGGAAATTGGAGCTATGATCCGTTATGCACCTGCAGGAAGAGTAAGTACTAAGTACTAAGTGGTGTCCTATAGTTTAATCTCCCAACAATGTCAATTGTGTAAGTTTTTATTTGGATGCATTTTGATTTTGAAGGTAGTGAAGCAATATATAGGATTCTTTCCATCAATCTTGTTGTCTGCCACAATAAGTCCGATCACTAGAACTGTTTTAAAGGTAACTCTTTTGATAACCATTAGTATGGAGTTTGGTATTTATATTTTATATACAGCATATTGATATTGAGATTTGTTTCAGGTAGATCTGGTCTTAACTCCAGACTTTGTATGGAAAGATCGCTGGCATGGTGCTGCACAACGTTGGTGGATTCTTGTTGAGGTTCTTTTTTATGTTTATGTGGATTATAATTTGCCATTTAATAATTCAATGGTAGTAACAAGTCACAAGTGCACTGTATTAATGTGGAACCTTTTATGAAAAAAAAAAAAAATCATGCAGGATTCAGAGAATGATCATATCTACCACTCGGAGCTTTTTACATTGACCAAACGAGCAGCAAAAGGGGAACCACAGAAGCTTTCCTTCACTGTGCCGATTTTTGAACCACATCCTCCTCAATACTACATTCGTGCTGTTTCTGATTCTTGGTTGCAATCTGAGGCTTTCTATACTATCTCTTTTAAGAATCTAGCCCTACCAGAGGTCATTATAGTAAATTAACATTCAGACATGTTTATGATTGGCAATTCTTGTTGTAAAGTTGATTTTGGTATTCCTTTTTTTATTCAGAGCCATACAACACACACTGAACTTCTAGATCTGAAGCCACTTCCTGTGACTGCACTTGGCAACAAGGCTTACGAAGCTTTGTACAGATTTTCACACTTCAATCCTATTCAAACCCAGGTATGGCTTCCTAGATTGTGGATGTTGTTACTATATTAGCCATGTTGTTATCACTAATTACGTTGTATGCCACTGATGGTTTTGATGGTACTTGGCAGGCTTTTCATGTGTTATATCACACACAGAACAACGTTCTTTTAGGAGCTCCTACTGGAAGTGGGAAAACTATATCTGCAGAGCTTGCTATGCTTCATTTATTCAATACAGCCCCTGATATGAAGGTACAAATTACAGTATTTATCTTGAGATCAGTATGTCCAGTGGCTCACATATATTTAAAAACTGAAGTTCTTGTTTATGGCTCACTTAAATTTACAGGTTATTTACATAGCACCATTAAAAGCCATAGTTCGAGAACGAATGAATGATTGGAAGAATGGCCTTGTCTCTAAACTTGGTAAAAAGATGGTAAGTGTACCTTTAATTTTTGTGGGTCCACATGGAATATAGTAGATCAACACTGGGATACTTAATCTATCACATGTGAAACATGATTTGATATTTACACATGGTGCTCTATCAGGTTGAGATGACTGGTGATTACACTCCAGACATGATGGCTCTGATGTCAGCAGATATCATAATCTCAACTCCTGAAAAGTGGGATGGTATTAGTCGTAATTGGCACAGTCGAAGCTATGTCACTAAGGTTCTTTTCTTACTTACCTCAGAGTTACATAACAACAATGACAATATGACATATCATTATTATTATTGTTATAACCAAAGTATTGCATATTATATATTTTTATGTTGAAAATTGTCTTCAATTCTTTTGGCAGGTTGGCCTCATGATTTTGGATGAGATTCACCTACTTGGAGCTGATCGTGGACCTATACTTGAGGTACATGTCATGTTACCCTGCAGATATGCTTTTTTGGGATTAATTCTTTACTGATTTTAAATTGGTCGCCAGGTCATCGTCTCAAGGATGAGATACATATCATCACAAACGGAGCGACCCGTTCGGTTTGTTGGTTTGTCAACAGCCTTAGCAAATGCCCAGTGAGTTTTTTTTTTTGGTTCATCACATTTATATGTTTTAACAATTATATATATATATTTTTCATATTGCTCCAATTTTACAATGTTTTTAGGAATCTGGCTGACTGGTTGGGAGTTGAGGAGATTGGTCTGTTCAATTTCAAGCCAAGTGTACGACCTGTGCCTCTTGAAGTTCATATACAGGCAAGGCGACTTTCTTTTCCACTTGTATAAAAGTCTGAAATACACAAGAAGTTTTCAAATATTAACAATTAATCATTTCAATTTACAGGGGTACCCAGGGAAATTCTACTGTCCAAGAATGAATAGCATGAATAAGCCAACCTATGCTGCCATATGTACACACTCACCAACAAAACCAGTTTTAATATTTGTTTCATCTCGTCGGCAGACAAGGCTCACTGCATTAGAACTCATTCAGGTATTTTTATTAATTTTCTTGAAATGAAAGCTCGTGTTACATACTATTTTTATTCATTAAACTCATATTTTATTTTCTTTTGCAACATGAAGTATGCCGCTTCAGATGAACATCCAAGGCAGTTTCTTGCCATGCCTGAGGAGGCGCTACAGATGATTGTTTCTCAGGTCACTGATCAGAATCTTAGGCACACTCTACAATTTGGTATCGGATTACATCATGCAGGATTAAACGACAAAGATAGATCTTTTGTTGAGGAACTTTTTGCAAACAACAAGATTCAGGTAGGACTTGTATTATTTTTTTGAAAAAAATATCAATACCCATGATTGGGAAAACCCTTTTTCATCTACATTTTATGGAAAATTACTGTTTCAGGTTTTGGTTTGCACAAGTACGTTAGCTTGGGGGGTAAATCTTCCAGCTCATCTGGTTATAATAAAGGTTAGTCAAACTTTTAGCATCCACAATTATCAAAGAATTTTTTATTTCTGCCACATCAGCTTTCTACTAACCTTTATTTGACTAAACCCTATCATCACAAACCTTCTCCAATGCATAAACCTTTTTTTAAAACAACTATTTTGTTCACCTCTATTTGAAATCTTCTATAAAGCCCAATCATCAAAATTTTCGATTTTATATTTCTTAAAAAGAATATTACTTGACTTCAGCACTTGAAAGATGATAGAATTATCACGTATGTCGTTAACAAAATATGAAACGATAAAAATATTATATTATTGCTATGTTTTTTTAACATTGATTTTGGGGAGTAGCATGAAATATTTGATAAATAGATTAGTAAGTCAGAAGATAATAAAGATCAAAAGTTAAATATGATTAGGGAAGTAAATGAAATATTACTGGATGAAAGGGTTTAAATGTGAAAAACACAAATAAAATAAGCATTTAAAGAGCTATAAGTGGTCAAGTAAAAGACAGAAAAAACGTTGTATTCTAATGATAAAAAGTAAAAACCCTTTCAAAGCCTAAATCAAATAGTCAAAAGCTATAAAATAACCTCCGATTGGAGGGTCATTGATTTGATATGTTATGTTATTGATATTGGGTTTTTATGACATGCTGCAGGGAACAGAGTATTATGATGGGAAAGCAAAGCGTTACGTTGATTTTCCAATCACAGACATCTTGCAAATGATGGGACGTGCAGGTCGTCCTCAATATGATCAACATGGGAAAGCCGTCATTCTTGTACATGAACCCAAAAAAAGCTTCTATAAAAAGGTCAATTTATAAAATTATAAAGCAAGAGAAAAAAAAACAAATATATGATATACACACAATGTTGCAATTGCTGACGTGCATATAATTTTTTCTTTTGCAGTTTCTTTATGAACCATTTCCAGTTGAAAGCAGTCTTAGAGACCAGCTCCATGATCACATCAATGCTGAAATAGTTTCTGGAACAATTTCTCATAAGCAAGATGCTGTACATTATATGACCTGGACTTATCTGTTCCGTAGACTGGTAATATTTTTTTAAACCCTAAAACTGATTAAACATGTGTCATCATTTCCATGAATATTACATTTTTTTGACATTATTACACATGTGGCAGATGGTTAATCCAGCTTATTATGGATTGGAGGATTGTGATCCCGGAAGTTTAAATTCTTACCTATCAAGGTAAAAACCGTACTATATCTTCACTAAATTAACAAAATATCACCTGTTTCATTTTTTTTAGTACTAAATACACAATTTTGCTTGCAGTCTAGTGCAGAACACATTTGAAGATTTAGAAGATGGTGGATGCATTAAGATGGATGAAGAAAATGTGGAGTCTTTAATGTTAGGTTCAATAGCATCACAATATTATCTGAAATACATGACAATTTCCATGTTTGCTTCAAATATAGAGTCAGATACCTCTCTTGAAGTAAGTAAAACTTATACCAAAGTTTTATCATTATGATCATTTTGATATTTATTCTTACAGTATATCATCTTACTTTCAGGTTTTCCTTAATGTACTTTCGGCTGCTTCCGAATACGATGAACTTCCTGTCCGTCATAACGAGGTAATTTTATTACGCTCTGTATTTTTCTGCTGACGTGGCTCAACTTGTTGCTGAAGTGGACATATGATGTGGCAGGCTTATTGAAATAACTTCATTAAATAGTGATCAAGTTCCATTTTTGTGAAAATGTTGAAACATTGAAGGGACAATGTCACAACTCAGTTACATTGGAACAAAACTGAAACTTGATTATAATTTAATGAAACTGTTTCAGTAAATCTGCCACATCAACAACAAAAAAACATAATTTTCATACACTTGAACAAAAAAAAATACAAAATTTCACAACCTTAAGGATATAGACAGTGACATGCAATATCTTTTTGGGTTCTAACCTGATTGTTTCTATTGTAGGAGAACTATAACGAAGCATTATCTGCCAAAGTCCCATATGCAGTCGACAAAAATCGCCTCGATGATCCACATGTTAAAGCAAATTTGCTTTTCCAGGTCAGCATGATCTCAGACACTTTTCAAAAACCGAAAAAAATTCTACTTCTTTCTTTTACTAAACTTTATTTTTATTTTTTTAAATCCAAAGGCGCATTTTTCTCAAGTGGAACTGCCAATCAGCGACTATTACACAGACTTGAAGTCAGTGCTGGATCAAAGTATACGTATTATTCAAGCCATGATAGATATATGTGCAAATAGTGGATGGCTGGAAAGTTCCATTACTTGTATGCATCTTCTCCAGATGGTCATGCAGGTATTATTATGCCCAACCATTTTGTATTTTGTTTTGCATGTATGGTCAGCTTTTTTAATTTTGACTTTTGTTATATATGTATATCATGTGATTGATGTCAGGGTATGTGGTTTGAGAGGGATTCACCCCTATGGATGTTGCCATGCATGAGTGAAGACCTTTTCAGCTTATTGCAAAAAGGAGGAATTTCAAATATACAACAGTTACTGGATCTCCCGAAAATGAGTATGCAATCTAGATTTGGAAACAGCGCTTCAAGACTACAACAGGTATTAAAAATAATTTAGAGCAAATTACAAGTTTAGTCCCTGTGGTATATATATATCAAACGCTATGGTTTTGTTTTCATCTAGATGTATTGCAATGCTCGTCCCTGTCACTATCACTATCGTGTTAAAAAAGTGTTTTTTTTTTTTTTTTTTTTAAATCCAAAGAAAAATGACTATTTGTCCCTCATCTTGATCTTCTTCGGTTAAACCCCTAACAAAATCACCAATCTTCATCTTAAACTCTAAGAACAAACCCAAACCCAAACCCACAAATATATCATAACTAAGAAAATCAAGATCCAAATTAAAAGAAACCCACAAATTTACCATTTTTGTTATTTTGATGAAGCCGTATTGATTTTCTTTTTTGCATTAAAATAAATAAAATATGGTGAATATTTGGGTTTCTTCTGATTTAGATCTTGCTTTCCTTTTTGTTATAGTTTATTTCTAGGTGAAGGAAATTGAGGATTTGTTTAGATTTTTCTATCCAATATTAGACAATGAAGATGAGGGCAATATAGTCATTTCTTCAGACAAACTTTGCAACAAAACTAATCTTTAAAGACCACCCGCACAACACTGGAAATAGAACATATGGACAGAAATCATAACTTTTGACATACCACAGAGACTAAAATGTGGTATATTAATTATGTGCATGAATGTCTTGTCTTATATTTATGGTTTCAGGATCTACAACATTTCCCGCGAATTCAAGTCAAACTCAAGATTCAAGGAAGGGATGTTGGGGCGTCTCTTAATATTCGTTTGGAGAGATCCAACTCCAATCGTAGAAAATCATCAAGAGCTTTTACCCCTCGTTTCCCAAAGGTACACTCAATGTGTCTGACATGTATTGTAGTGTGACAAAAGTCGCAATTTATTTGATATCTTAACACCCTCATCCTCGTCATCAAAGATAGCCCATAGAAAGCTCGTCCTCTCTAACATTCTTTCTTTGTTTTTTCAGTTGAAAGATGAAGCATGGTGGTTGGTTCTTGGGAACTCCTCAACCTCTGAACTACATGCTCTTAAAAGAGTTTCCTTCACAAACAATGTGGTTACCCGCATGAAGTTGCCACCAACCGCAACCAATATTCAGGTAATTAATTACTTTTGTCCTACACCTTTTCTTCTTCTTATTCCTTTTTGCTTATGTGGATGATTTTTTTATTTGGTAGGGGATGAAGTTGTTTCTGATATCAGATTGTTATCTTGGATTTGATCAAGAATACTCGATTGAAGAGGTTATGGAGTCTTAGCAGCTGGAATGCTGGACACCACCATAGTAAATAGTAAATACCTTAGCTTTACAAATTAATCATATGGACATGAAACAGTACAACTATATAGTGAATGTAAACATTTGAAAACCCTACTTTTCCAAGCTTTTCAAAATCTCACATTTTCATATGGATATGTTGAGCGAGATACTTTTCTTGTTGGTGACTAATTTCATGTTCGAGAACATTATCTTTCATTTGATTACAAAGTGACTACATCTTTGATGAAAGTACACTTCTTAAAATAATAATTGACTGAATATGTTTCTTATACCATAAAAAATGGTTTATTTTTCATTTTTTTCTACAAAAACCTAATTTTTACATATTTTCTAAATGAAGTCGGTTATCAACGACAGGTAAATTGGGTTTATTAAATTAAAAATTTTATATTTTACCTTTTTTTTTTTTTTTTTCCGTTTTAGACCTATTTTTTTTTTCAAAATAAAACTAGTTTTGACATTTTTTTTATTTCATTAATGAAGCCGGTTACCAGCAAGTAATCCAATATCCTTCTAACTCATATGCATTTTAAGCATCAATCATCTTAAAGAAATGAATCTAAAACCCTAGGTTACATTTTCAAAAGTAGTTCTAGGGCTATTTTCGTAAGGTTTGATAGTGTTAAGGATGGGCGTTTTGACTGAGAAACAAAGTCGGAACCGGTTGAAACCAAATTGTTGTTGTTGGTGAAAACTTATGACTAAACATCTTTTGTAGGATTCAAAGTAAAAATGTTGTTCATGATCTTGGATAGTTTACTATTCTATATTTTATTCTTATATACCTGGTCAAATCAGTATCTCATAAAGAAACACGAGCAATACATGAACAAAACACGTTGGAAAAGGCTTGGTCTCCAAGAATCTCAGGAGAGAAGATAAAGGAAGATCCCGGATTTGTAAGAGACTTAGTCAGCTATCATATGTATAAATAGAGGAGTTGAGATCATTTCACACATTCTATACACTTATTAATAACACACAACACAATACACCAAAACTCTGTGTGTGTGTGTGTGTAATCGTCTTCATTTAATAAAAACTCTAAGGCATAATGACTTTTGTCATGTCACTTCTTGAGGTTTTATGCTGAAGATCTTGAAAATATCAAAGGGCTTTCCTCCGTATATCCTGTTGCATCTTCAGTATTTACTTTTATATGTTTCAAACATCTTAATCTTGTACTTATTTTCAATATCTTTGTATTTGTATGCATTTAATATATTTGAATAATCTAAAATCTTTAGCGGGTCTTAAGCATCTCTACAGTTCTACTTATATTGAACATCTTGAGACTTTCAAACACATGTTTACATATTATTAACATTTATGATATTTCTTTAGTTGTTACAAACTTACAATAAATTATTTACAAGTTTTTCTCCACATTCTAGATATAATTAACATTCTGAATATATCAAACATACAAAACCGTTAAAATATCTATTTGCATATCTGATTTATTTTGGTTCCAAGAACCGAACCAAAATAATTGTTTCACTTTAAACTGCCATAACTATTTTCTTATAAATCCAATTGACCTGAACATTTTTTTTCCACATGTACTTACATTGTTTTGTTTACTTTGTTACAAGTTTGATTGACCTTATATTGGCATGGTAATTGGTTCTTGCAAATTACATTTTCGATTATTTTGTATCCAATCCAACCATCGGTTCTTAGGACAACCTCCGAAAACAGACACAGTTTTGTGAAAATAGCCTTGAGACATGAGGTAGATATACTACTAGAAACAAGGTTTTTAGTTACGAAATTAGTGACGGGAATAATTCTCTAGCAAATTTATAGCGTTTAACAATGGATTATCGACGAATTTGTATGTCATTGATGTCTCTCTTTCTAATAGTAATATCGGAACTTCATCCTAACAATAAATAATTCTATTTTAACATTCCATACTAAGTTTTTTGTTTCGTTCGTGATGCTTGAGGATGAAGCCATTTCAGGGGATCCTATGTGGTGGATAAGAAGAATAATGAGAAACTGTTGGGAATATTAGGGTTTGCGGTGGAGATCTGGATATCAGCTTGGATCGTGATATCACTTTCCGAACTGATATTTCTACCCTATGCCTGGGTTACAAGAAATTCAGCCTAGGATAATCCAAGCGGACACCTACGTTTCTAGGCACAGAAAACGTAAACTATTTTGCTAAAGGGTTCTGTGAATGTGTGATGAAAAACGAGAGCTAAAGAACGTCTGCCTTCTGGAAAGGAAGAGTTGTTTATATACTAAACACGATTAGGGTTTCATTAGGATTAGACCGTCATTAGTTGCTTTGGAAGCAAGTAATATTAATCCGGATTAGGGTTACCAAAAACTAACGAGTTTCATGAGCCAGGGGCTCTGCCCCTTGGACCCCGCTAGGGGCGCTGCCCCTTTGGAAACCCCGGACCCGGGGACGCTACCCCCGGAGCCCCGACTAGTCATCGAACCGGCTTCTGACTCGATCTTATACATGCGTGCACTCCACACAACCCCATACATGTATTAGAGTACAAATCATGAAGCCTCTTAGCTCACATGTTAGTTCCAGTTACTTAAAATGACATGGTGACACTAAAATCACCAACAGAAACGTCACTTATGGTTTTGTAATCTTCTTTTAGGCGATCGACGTTTAGGACACACTTGAGTTAGGAGGATATATGGTTACCTATTGGTAATGGTAATCGGCTCCATTAATAAAATAAAACATAATAGGTAAAAGTAAAGTTTATTTTGAAAAAAAAAAAAAAAAAGAAAGAATAAGGCAAAACTAGAAAAAAGAAAAGAAAAACAACAAAAAGTCTTTTATGAAATAAACCCCATAAAAAGAAGCAACTAGTTGGAAGCATGCATTACTTGAACGTATTCACCATGTCATCTAACGAACTGTTAACGAAATTATTTATTAAATTGCCTCTTTAAACATTTAGCAATTACAAACACATTCATCATAGAAAAGAAAATAAATAAATCTAGCCACTTTAACTTACAATTTGCCACAAAATAATTAAAAAATTGTCTTATACCTCAAAATATCAATTTGGCAACTACATACTATAACATTCACTGCTTACTGCAAATAGGCTTTTTATGTATGGACCTTTTCTTCTTTTAATGTAAAATTGTTCTTCAAAATATGAAATTGTTCATATTATTGCACAGATCATAGTTTTTTAATACAAAAAACGCCTTGAACCATAGACAGGCCAATTTCACAGCAAATAGTGCTTTTTACAGTGGGCATTGTGGCTAATCATAAACCAAAGTAGCTAGATTTGACTTTTTCTCTATTAATATGTCCAAATCATGATTACGAGAAACTACAATAACAAGATGTTTACTTGTTTTACCCAAGTCAAGTTGTATAAGTGTCACATACACTGCTATCTAAATCTTACTAGAAGAGTGAAAAACAAACATAACTGCAAAGCTAAATATGAGTCTTACTACATCTATTGAGCATGCTACATATCTATCTTATTTACAGAATTTCTTCCATAAAATCTCAAGAATTTGGCACGATTATTCCCAGTCTGCATCGAAAAATCCAGCATCTCGCATCTCAGAGTAGTAAGCATTATCTAAAAGCAAGTCTTCCTCCTGTAACAAATTATACAACCATTAAAAAAAAAACTTGCATATTTGGTATATAAAACCTGGAAATAGGTGAGAAAACATTATGAAGAAATGATTACCTGGAAAAAATCTCCTAGGAAAGTAATGTACAGAAAGGGAAGGTAGAGAGTGTGGTAGCAGAAGCCTATGAAACTATAAAACCTGTACATATATATAAAATGGAAACAGTTATTATGTTTCTTTATTTTGAAAAAAAAAATATGTTTTTTTCATACCAAAATCCAAATCCAACACCACTGGCAGCCAGTGCACAAGCCAACAATGCCAAGCTGTTAACAATGAACATGACTACAACATAATTATAAAATGCTGGTCTTGCTGCATAAGGAAAAAAAATGGTGGTCATTTGTAGAAAAAATATAATAACAAAAAAAATGTGAATTATGAAGCTGTGCAGAGTTTGAATGAGTTGACTCACGAGGTAACTTATCTCTCCACTTTGAGTAATGAACAAATAGAATATATCCATAGGTGCATGTTAGCAATAGTTCATCGAATGTCCACATCCCCCATTTTCCACCATTGCTAGTTTCACCATCCATGAAAAGTGGCACATGAAATCCAAACACAAATATCGCCTGTAAATGGAATGGAATGACCAATAATAAAGATTAAATAAACTGGAATGGAATATTGAATTCCAATTCTGTAAAGGTATTATCACCTTAAGGAGTATATCTGCTCCAACAATCAGCCCTGATATGGAGAAAGTATGAGCTAATGTTTCCAACCCACTTGCATAATTTTCCTGAAGTAAGAAAGCAACCAAGCTGATCTCTAGACATAGTGTTCCAGATTCTGTTACCAATGACAATAAATTCCAAGAAATCTTCTTCTCTGGAGTGCACTGCCATGCCTGCGCAAACACAAATTTGGGAACAGAATCACATTATTCAAAAATTAATACACTCGAATCCTAGCCAGCTCAACCAAGTTGTTTTGCTGTTTTCTGCAATCACTTTTATATTATTATCGACGATAATATAGCATCGTCAAAACGCAAAACCAAAAGTTACCTGAAGACAGCACCAAGTGAGATTGAGTATAGCAGAGAACCAAAGAAGAAGATAGTAAGCAATCATAACATGGGAGCGACGATGATTGAGCTTCTTTATGTTCTTTTTGAGATGAAACCCTAAGTAGAGCACAAACAATGCGGCCAGGATCGACAGCGCCGCGGTGTACAATATTCCATGGCAATTGGTTTGATTGTAATACGAATTGGACGAAGGTGATGATGATTCCTGATGGTAGTGTAAGTCGGTTATGGCAGGAACGCTTGGAATCGGGGGATACCCCATTCTTGTCACGAAAAGGGGAATTTGGTTTTTGCAGACATAGATCAAAATTAAACCCTAATCCTACGTGTTCCTGATTGAATTAATCGGAGAATCGAAGAAATGAGAAACCCTAAATTTTGAGAAGAGAGAGGGTATAGATCGAGAAGAGGTTTTGGGAACGGAGAAGCTTCGGAATTGTACAACCAAAACGATCGACAGCTAACACAGATTCGACGGCATCATATTCCAATAATGATAACCAACTATGACTCTCCTTTCGCAAATTTAATAGATTATCTTAAACCATTTTTGACTTAAAATGATAACCAAGTTATACTTTATGGTTTTACCGCGGGATAATGATTCAGGAGGATAATTAAGTTTTTTATTTGTTCATTTTAGGTTCTTAACGTATTTTTTTGTACATATTACACCATTAAGATTATTATAACCGTTTACAAATAGTCATTTTAACAGGAAGAACCGGTAAAAAAGATTATTTCTAAACAATTATAACAACCTTAATGGTGTAATACACACAAAAAATAAGTTAGAGACCTAATATGGACAAACGGGAAACGTTATTACCCTCCTAAGTCATTATCCCTGTATGAAACTATAAACCCCTATAATAAATTTTTACTTTTTAAATAAGAAACTTGTAGGTCTTGGGGTTGGTAGTTTGAATTCTTTTAACATCGGCCTTCTTTATAAATGGAAGTGGCATTTTGTTAATAACAAGGGAGCTCTTTGGGTTTAAATTATCAAATTTTGTCATGGGGAAGGTGGTGGTTTTCGGACGATTCGAGAATAGGAACTGGAGGGGGTGTTTGGCAAAAGATTGTAGGATCCATTAATCATCTCCATGAGAATGGTTGTATTCCTTTTAATTCCATGTATAGAGTGGTGGGGGATGAGACTCAAACGAGGTTCTAGAAGGATGTTTGGTGCTTGGATATTTCTCTTAGGGAGCAGTTCGGGAGGCTCTTTGTTTTGGTCTTTAATCAAGATGCTCGAGTAAGTGAATAATGAGATTCGGGGGGATGGAATTTTCATTGGTGTCAGGGGATTAGAGGAGGGGCTGAATAGACCCAATTTGGTTATCTTGTGGAGATATTAAATCCTATTCGCATATGGGAAAATGTCGGATAAGTGGTCTTGGGAGCTTGAATCGTCGAATATCTTTACTGTTAAATCAACACAAAATTAGGTTAATGATATGATGCTTCCTATGGGTAGTATGTCTACTAGGTGGAACCGTTTTGTCCCTATCCGTGATGTGGTTACAAAATCCAATCCGACCTTAATTTGTTCTTCTCTCTAGCTCCTTGCTAGAGGTTAACTAGATGATGTGGTTACAAAATCCAATCCAATCCAAACTTTTCTACTTTTTATTCTTTTTAATTTCAACAACTTTATATGAAATACACATATAAAAATAATACTAAAAATCTTAAAAATATAGATTCAAAATAATAAATACTAAAAATCTTAGGAGGGTAATAACGTTTCCTGTTTGTCCATTTTAGGTACCTACATATTTTTTTTGTGCGTATTACACTATTAAGGTTATTCTAACTGTTTACAAATAGTCCTTTTAACAGGAAGAAACCGGTAAAAGATTATTTCTAAACGGTTATAACAACCTTAATGGTGTAATACACACAAAAAATACGTTAAGGACCTAATATGGACAAACATGAAACGTTATTACCCTCTTAAGTCATTATCCATTTTACCAAATCTTTATTGATTAAACTGCACAAATGGTCAATGTTTTAAAACCTAGGTTTTTAGTTGACTCGCTGTGATGACCGGTTCACGGGTCAACCGATTCAACCCGTTGAACCGCCGGGTCAACCAGGTTTATGATCTTTTTCTATTTTTATATATTTTTACTTTCGTGCATAATGCATAAACATATAAAACTAATAATTTGATGTCCACAAAGTTATAAACATTGAAAAAAATTGAAGAAACCGCAAACGACTCGTTGTTTTGGCGTTCGCTACTTGTATTCAACTATCCAAACCCTATTAGAACGGGTCAATCCGGTTTTAACCGGTTCAACATAAGCGGTCGAACCGCGGTTTAGGGGAAACCCGGCCGGTTCGATTCGGTCCGTAATTTTACAAAAAACCGTTCTCAGTTGACCCGCCTTCTACCCCGGGTCACGGTCCAACAAGTTGAACCGTCCGGGTCGACCCGAGTTTTAAAACATTGCAAATGGTTCGTGTGGTATGTCCATTGGACCACTTTCTTTTTAATTTTTTTTATAATGTCGATTTTGTCCTTGGTATTTTTTTTTAGTTTTTGTTATTAATTTTATTTATTAAACAAAATAAAAAAAAATGTAAACACCCTCCCTTTGTCTGTCTTATTTTATCTTTGTGAACACCCTTAACACCACATCACCGGTGAAGCACAATCACCACCACAACTACCATAAGCCACCACTGGTAGCACAACCACCATCACCTGATATCGTCACTGGTAAGAGGGAGATGAAAAGACACAACCAAAACTAGGGAGATAGAGAAAGACGTAGGTGGGAGATAAAGAGGCACAAATTCGGCGAAGAAAGAAACCCTTAGATCCACATCTTCGTCGTGGTCGATTTTCATATCGATGTTTCCACATATTCTATGTTTCTATTTTCATGTTGATGTTTCGCTCAGATCGGCGGCACTGCAATGTCCTTATCCACGATCGTAATTCATTTGTTGCCTTTCTCGGTTTGTCCACCACCGACCAAAAACCCTAGATCTTTTAGATTTTGTTTCTTCTTCTCCGTCGGTTCTTCTCTAGGTGACGAAGGCTTTAAAATTGAAGGGTTTTCTAAAAGGGTTTTCCAGATCGAAGGGTTTTCAAATTGAAGCGGTGACAGTGTTGGCGACTCCGATGAAGGTTTTTCATATCAAAGGTTTTCCAGATCGAAGGCTCTGACGCCTCTAACGGTTCCGATGAAAGAGAAAGAGTTTGATGGCTCCGGTGACGATGGGGGATGAAGATGAGTGTGTTTTAAGATCGGAGGGTTTTTTTTGTCTTTGCTGGAAAATTGAGTGAGTTTTTGTCTTTTCCAGAAAATCGATGGTTGTGGTTGTGTTGAACTATGGTAGTGGTGATTTTGACATGTTATGGTGGTACAGACGGTGATGATGGCCTTCAAAGGAGAAAACGAAATGGGTGGCACCGATGAAGTCCTTGCCGGCGCCGGAAAAACGAGGGTTTAAGTGTGTTTTATTGTACAGATAGATAAAGGGGGAGGGTGGGAAAGATAACATGTCAAAGCTAGTGGGAGAATAATTGTTCTGTTATTAGGAACATAGTTGTTATGCTAAGTGTTGCAAGTTGGTAATACTAATTTTAGGATACAAAGATTTCAAATTTACAAATTGCAAAGTTTGGGAATTGTTTCGCCATAAAATGAGTTAGGGGAGAGGGCACTCATACTTCGTTTCAAATCTAAAAGTTTAGATTGAAAGTTTTAAAAGAACTTATTCTTGGACATATATAAATATCGTGTTGAATTGGTTCAACATATGGAAGTATTATAGCAATAGAGACTGAATATATATCAAGTCTCTATGCAAGACATTATTAATCGAGTCTCATATGCTTCGGATATATGATTGATTACATATGCTATAATATTCGCTTGTTCTGATTTTTCCAAATTGAGAGGGAAAAGGACTAGAGCTGGATGTGACTAAAGTTGTTGAACAACTCTCAATGACATTCTGAGGTTATACTAGAGGATTGGTTGCTTGTGGACAGACGCAAGTATAATATTAATTTGGACGAACCATATTGACATAATTCTGAGTGGACGTGACTCTTGTTCAGAATTGATGGTCATGTGGGAATATGGAAATGTTTCCATGGAGGGAATTGTTTATTAAAATCCATATGTGAGTTAGAAACTTTAATGCAAGGAAGGTATTCAAGGAGTGTACCTTGCATTTGAAACTTCGTTACCAACGAATTGTTTTAGTAACAAAAGGTCCAATGGAACATTTTGTGATATCATTGGCAAAGTCTCTGTGACTTTGAAGCCTCGACATCACAAAAAGGATATTGCATGTAAGGTTGAATTATAACAGATTTAGTAGTAACAAGAATTCGAAATTGTGAAATGAGCATCATTGGAATAGTGTCAAATCGATCTATTCATAAAGGAATGACTGTCACACCCCGAAACCGAAGGCGGAAACGTTCCGGGGCGGAGGACGTCATGAATATCACAACCAATGTACATAGTAAGCATAGTAAATACAAAACATTACATTACATAGAGTTATTACATTTGTTTGAAAGAGTTACATGTGTTAGACATATATATCATAAGGACAAAAGTAAAGATGAGTCTTCTATACGCTTCGTCTTCTCCAAAAGGTTGCAGTGTACCTGTCTAATGTGGACCTGAGAATACAAGCAGTTTGAAAACCAGCATAAAGCTGGTGAGTTCATAAGTGGTTCATTTTTGAATAAGAATGAGTTTCCTTTGGTTTTCTGAAAAAGTTGTTATCCAAGAAAATCCCATATTTTCTTATAAAAACAGTTTAGTTACCAATCGTTACACAATTCGATTACGTGTTGTTATGTTATTCCAGGAAAATCCCTTATTTTCCTAATTGTTTAGTTATCCATTCATTACACAATTCGATTTCGTGTTGTTATGTTATCCTAGGAAAATCCCTTATTTTCCCAATAGTTTAGTTATCTATTCGTTACATAATGTACTAATATTTACCATACTTGTAGTATTAGTTAAGTATTCTGATATCTTAATTATTCTACACACGAATGTCAAGTATCTACACTACTTAGCCGTATTTTCAAATATTTGGATACACTCAGAAACGTACATTGACGGTATATTCGATGTTATGGTGACTTCCAAAAGCGTACTTTTGTATTCGTATTCGCATTCGTATTCGTATTCATATTCGTATTCGTATTCGTTCTATTCCTAACTGTACTTTCGTATTCGTTCTGTTCCTAACTGTACTTTCGTATACGTTTTGTTCCTATCTGTATTTTCGTATTCATATTCGTTCCTAATTGTACTTTCGTATTCGTTATGTTCCTAACTGTACTTTCGTATACGTTCTGTTCCTAACTGTATTTTCGTATTCGTATTCGTTCCTAATTGTACTTTCATATTCGTATTCGTATCTTATTAGTATTAATCCTAATTTATGATTAGTACAAATCTTTCGTAAGATTATAAAATGAAACATAGATTATAACATTTTATAAAGAAATCTACTTTTAGTCTGGAGACTAACTCTGCAATTCGAACTATTGGTTAATACGGTTTTTGATATTAAAAGCATAAAAATTAAGAAACATTTGAACTGAAAATAATAAGTTTAAGTACAAGATTTCCTTGTACTTTTGCTTGTATTCCCCCTGAAAACATTTGAAAAACACGGAAAAAAGAGTAGGGGTATGAACTCACCGATCGAAGAATATGCCTGATTGGATGCTAAACGTCAGTTCGGGGCTTGAACGCGTGCGAGGTTCCTATGTAATATGAAAAGATACACATCTGTATCTAATTAGGCTTTGAACTACTAATTAGTTGAGGATATACACTTCTAGTCGTGAAAACACTTCATTTCAAGTGTTTGGAGTAACCCGGGTGACATCTATGGACGTATATGGCTTGGATATGGAGTTTACTCTTCAAGAGTAAACTCATAAGAGATTTTAAGGCCCTAATGACCCACTCCCCATGAGTTTACGGCCGTAAACTCATGGTGGGGTACTCTAGGGTGCTAAATGATCTTATATCACTTGGGAAAATTAGCTAGGATCAAATCTAGGGTATATGAATGGATTAAACCAACATATGGACCATCTAATGGAGTTTGCGGCAGTAAACTAAGAGTTTACATTCGTAAGCTCCCACACACACCTTCCTTTGATGTTTTGGTGGTCCTAGGTCAATCACAAGAGTTTCTAAGCCATTATACAAGCCTTGGGATGAATTTAGGGCATCATTTGACCATGTTATAGGAGTTTACGGCCCATGAACCCATCCTTGAGGGGTTTACGGCCGTAAACTCCTAAGGGAGTAGTTTTTAGCATGTTTAAGGCCCTTAAATTGATTGTGGTTGCTTCTAGACTTTATTCCAAGGCTTATGGTGTGTTTAAGTGGCATCTTAACACTATAAAATGAGTTTACTCCCCATGAATTGGTGTTTATGTCCCAAGAATGTTCTTGGGCATTAAACTCATGTGTACTCCCCAAATGATAAGTTCAAGGTGTTCTAAGTCCAGTTTAGTAAGCCCCTAAGTCATATCTAAGCTCCAAATGTGGTTTGGAAGGGTTTTATGGCTCAAAAACCCCATTTACATGTGTTCACGGCCTAAGGGTGTTCCAGGGCCGTAAACACATGTTTATGGTCCTATTTCACATATTAATCACGAATTTGAAGGTTAAGGATGTTATACTAGAAGCTAGGATAGTTACCTTGATGATGTGGAGCTTTAATTTGATGATTTTGGACCTAGAGCTTAGATTGGAGGAGAGAGAGTGGAAAAAGCTTCAAATAAGGTTCATTCCACTTTATATATGGTTAAAGTTTGGGACATGGTGGAATTCTACCCTATACTAATGTTAAGCGAGGCTTTTGGTCGCACTCGATTAAGTTGTCGTAACCCGATATGGTCGAAACTAAAATTTTTCTAATTAATAGTTTGGGGCGTTTCATGAGTTTCTAGCGTGTTTGGACAACCATTAAGTCATAATAGCAAACTCAAAATTAATGAATTAATTTAGAAACGAAACGAAAACAATTCGAAATGACGAATTTTTAATGACGGAACGGGTTACGATGAACGAACTTTGGGTTGTCACAATGACAATAGAGAAACATAGTACACATGTTTATAACATGGAATGACTAATGTTTAATTCAAGAGTTTAGTTGATTACTCGAAACATTATACAATGAATAAAGGATAATTAATATGGTGATTAAATAATAAGAGTTTTATTTATATTCAATAGTTTTGAGACCATAGTTAATTAGGTTATTATTGTGTTTCACTTCACAAATAATTGGATTATTCAAACATCCACAGTCGGAAACACTTGTTCTCAGTGGGCTATCAAGAGCCCAAACACCCGGGCCTAATAGAAAGGCCCAACTCGAAGCACAAAGTGCGAAAGCCCATTGACTGAGTGCGTGCGTGCGTATTAGATTTTGGTGGGAGTTGGGATACGTATATTCCGTTAGCGGAATTTTCGTATAACAACAACTATCACGCTAGCATTGATCAACCTCCTTTTGAGATGCTCTACAGGAGGAAATGTAGGACCCCGATTTGTTAGGGCGAGGTCGGTCAGCGAGTCATGGGGAGTACCGAGGTGGTGCTGAACACCACTGAGATGATCTAGTAGGTTCGAAGTAGACTTTAGACAACTCAGAGTCAGCAGAAAAGCTATGCCGACAAGCGCCAGTCACATTTGGAGTTCCAGGTGGGTGATATGGTTCTTTTGAAGGTGTCACCTTGGAAATGTGTCATTCGGTTCAGGAAGCAAAGCAAGCTAGGTCCCAGATATATCAGTCCCTTTAGGGTTTTGGCTTGGGTGGGCCGGGTTGCATATCATCTAGATCTTCTAGCGAAGCTTAGCCAGATTCATAGCACTTTCCATGTCTCTCAGCTGCGAAAGTGTTTGGTGGATGATTCTACAGTTGTACCCTTGGAGGATATTTTGGTGGACGACCGCCTGAACGTTAAGAGGCCTGTGGCGATTTTAGATCGGAAGAAGAAAAACTTGAGGACCAAGGTGGTGGAGCTTGTGAAGGTGCAGTGGCTGCACCGTAAGGGGAGCTTGGAGATGCAAGAAGGAGCTGCTAGATCCATAATCCTTGCTTCATTTTCGACATCTTTATGGTAAAAAGTCTCAACCTTGCTTTGTGGTTGCTTAGATCTTCATCTTAGCGTTCTTTTGCTTGTTTTTGTCCAAATGATGTAACACCCATAAATTAGAAGGTTAATTTTGGAAATAAAACCTTATTTCTAAAGGTTAACTCGTCAAGTTTAAGACATAAACTTGACGTGTTGTAAATATGTGGCACACATGTTTTGGAAGATCAACTCGATGAGTTGGCGCTGGAAGAGAAACCTTAATTTTTCGAGTATAACACCCTATTTAAAGGAATTAACTTCTAGAGTTGGCCTTCTTACCAGCCTCCCTTGTTTAGAAGAAACCCTAGACCGTTTTCCACTTGTTCCTTAAGTTTTGTGAGTTTTAGAGTGATTGTTGGAGATCTTTGAAGGAAGCATTTAAGAAAGAAACATCAAGCTTGGAGGAGTAATCTTGGATCTAGAAACCCTACACCAAAGGCTACATCTTGAAGGTATAAAGTCATAACCTTGACATGTAGCTTATTAGATCTCATCTCTTGTAGGTTGGCTTGGTTTTGGGTCTTTGACCGAGTTATCCAAGAAGAAGAGGATTCCAAGGGGTTGTTGGGGGCAGATCTGACCCCTAAATGACCTCTTGAAGCTTAAAGTTTCAAGCTTTATTGGTCCCTATGTCCCATGCTTGCCATATGTTCATTATGAAGCCTAAAATGGACCTTAGAGAGCGTTTCAAGCATGCATGGACGTAAAGTTAGAAACTTTACGTGATTTTGTCCACCCTTAGACATCATATCTGTGTTTTGGGACGTTGAATTGGGAGTTTAAGGGATTAATGGGTCAAGACCTCCTTTAAAGGACTTAGGGTTTGAGTTTGTAGCATCATGGATGATCCTTGGAAGTAATGTTGGAAACTTTATCCTCCTAGACATCTCTATGGATAGGGATTTGAGGTTTGGAGCCTTTGGATTCAAGAAAAAGGGCTTAATGGATTAAGTGGGTTGACAGATCGAAGAACTTGACGAGTTCATGGGTGAACTCGGCGAGTTGGGTTGGGGTTGCCCCGAGTCTATTGAAAAGCAGAGGAACTCGACGAGTTGGATCACAATATTGAGATTCTGAATTGAAATTGAACTCGACGAGTTGAAGGACCAACTCGGCGAGTTGGGTCACCTGGACCGTTGACTTTGGCGTTGACTTTGACCTTTGACTGATGCATTTGACCAAGTTTGTCCTAGTGGGTGTTGGAGTAACCTGGGGTGTATTGGAGGAGAATATGGGCTTAGGATAAGACCCATATGGGATTGGGCCCAATTTGGAAAATTGGTCCATTGGTAGGCCTTTATGGATCTTATAATTTTGGGCCTTTTTGGTTTGGGCTTGGGCCTTGGTTATGAATCTTATTGGGGTAAGGGTAAAATGGTCGATTTACCCCCAATTATGGATTATGGATCATGGTTTGGGACCCAATTTCTAATTGGGTGACATTTTGGTATTGATAGCTCGGGGAGTTGTTAGGGCAGCAACTAAGGATTTCTTGCAGGGAGCTTCAACATTCGATGTGAGTTACCTTCCCGGTATGAGTGGTTCGAAGGCACCAATGTCGGCCCACTAGTAGTTTTTTTTATAATAGAGATGATTGTCTTTATGATAATTGTCTGGTATGCCAATATCTATTGAGACTTATGTGCTTGTATGCTATGTTATTACGTAGTAGTGGTAGGGGTGAAGTAGACCCCGTAACCGGTCGAAAGAGACCGAAGGGGCAGGATAGCACCTAGATATGCTAGGCAGTATGTGATTATGTGCTTATATGCTAGGATATTATGCGATAGTGGTAGTGGGTGAAATAGACTCCGTAACCGGTTGAAAGAGATCGAAGGGGGTAGGCTAACACCCAGATATGCCAGACAGTTACCGGTTGAAAGAGACCGAAGGGGTATGCCAACACCCTGATATGCTAGGTAGTTACCGGTTGAAAGAGACCAAAGGGGTAGGCCAGCACCCTGATATGCTAGACAGTTACCGGTTAGCCCAGCACTTGGATATGCTAGGTAGTATGTTTATTATATGGTATGTGGTATGATGGGGGAACTCAATAAGCTTCGTTCTTACGATTTTCAATTTTGGTTTCAGGTACTTTTTCTTCGAAAGGAAAGGAGACGGCATGATCGCAGCGCATCACACCGTGATTTCCACACATGAGATCTATGGGACTTTCTGATGTTGTTTTATTATGATACGTTTTGATTATTGACATATTGGTTTTGATATGGGATGACACTATGGATGTTTTCATACTATTGGTTTTATAATTTGTAACATCCAGATTCTTGGGTATGGTATATTATCTATATATTTTGATTTAATCAAAGGGACTCGGCGAGTTAGTGGATTAACTCGTCGAGTAGGGGCGCGCTCAGGTGATGTGTTTAAATGAATGGACTCGACGAGTCGAGCTTTGGACTCGCCAAGTCGGCGCTGTGGAGGAAAACCCTAATTGTCCGGGTTTGGGACCTATTTAAAGAGTGTTAGGGTCTTCAATTGCGGCTATCCTTACCCTGGAGAAACCCTAAATCATCCTTGAGAGCTTGGAGAGTAAAGAAGAGCCATTTTGAGCATTTTGGTGTGTCATTTCTAAAGAGAATATGAGATTCTAGCAAGAGGGACCAGAGGGGGTTGATGTTGATTTCATGAATCTAGGGTTTCTTAGCCTTTCTCTTTAAAGGTTTATGGAATGTTTGAGGTCCCAATGTGGAATAAGCCTTAGATCTGGACCATGGGAGGTCCAGAGAGTCCCTTATGTTCAGCTTTATGCAGTCACATAGAGAGTTTGAGCCTAAGTTTCCATTTAGATGGCTATTTCTTCATTTATGGCTCTAATCATGATGCATGGATGTAAAGTTTGGACCTTTACGTGATTTGTGGGTGCTAGAAGGATAGATCTACAAGTTGGTGAAGCAGACCTGACCTCAGAAGGTCAGATGAGTTTGGTTATGGAGGAGACTCGCCGAGTCCATTGGAGGACTCGACGAGTCGGATCGAGTTTACCCAAGTTTCGTGATCAGTGGAGACCCGACGAGTTGGTTGGGTGACTCAGTGAGTCGAGTGAGACCTTGTGAGGAATCTGATTACGCGTGTGGACTCGCCGAGTCGTTGCCTGACTCGACGAGTCTAGTCAAAGTTGGACCGTTGACTTTCGTTGACTTTTAGTGTTTAGTCAACCAGTGGACTATGGGGCCAGGGGAGGGGTAGAATGGTCTTTTACCCTTCTGGGAAGCATAGTACGAGACTTGTCTAGCCTTTGAGAGCCACTGCTGATTTAGAGTTATTTATTTATGTGATTAGGCGGCGGCTAGATCAGTATTTCGAGTTCGAGACTTTTTGAGAATTATCTGAGGTGATTCTTCTTACTATACGTTACCTTGATTGGTAGTTATGTGTGACCAGAGGGTCTTAGGTGCTTACATTGAGTATTATGTTATATGTGATATGCTATGCATCATGTCTTTGTGATTTATGCTATGCGGAGTTTATAGACCGGACCGGAGGGTCCAACGATATAGACCGGACCGGAGGGTCCAACGATACAGACCGGACCGGAGGGTCGACCGATACGGAACTGGAGGGTTCCGCTGAGACACACCGACCGAAAGGTCATATTGTAGCCTTGAGTGGCGTATGTGTTGTATGTGGTATTTTGGGGAACTCACTAAGCTTTGTGCTTACCGTGTTACGTTTTATGTGTTTCAGGTTCTTCAGAATCGCGGGAAGGCGGCGGCTCGATTGTACACACACAAGAGAAAAGAGTGATGAATTCAGATCCTGGAATTTCATAATGTTTTGAAAACCTTGTTGATGATTTTTAAATAAAAAGTGTTTATATAGAAAAATGTGCATTTTTATGAAATAAATATGAATAAAATAAATTTAAAATTTTTCGGTGTTACATAATTACTTAATTAAAACTGAAAATTTTGGTCTTGAACTTTAGGACGTTACAAGTTGGTATCAGAGCCTTGGTTTGATGGATTCGGACACACCTTCGAGGGTGTCTGGTGTAATGCTCAATCCAGGTATTATTTATATTTTGGTCCCTTATATGTTGAACTATTGCTTTTGGACCTTGTAATTAGCAAGTTTGAAGGAAGGAGGGACTGTTTCTGCCAAGTCGGGACTTTGGAGGCAGAGCCCGAATGCGGGGCGTTCCCCTGAGGAACGCACTGCGTTCACATGCAGAATGTAAACCCTAACTTTTAGGGTTTGGGACCTATATAAAGAAAATTATGTCCCATACCTCAGCCTCATTACCAACCTCCTTAACTCAAAAACCCTAAAAACCCTAATCTTCATCATCTTTGTTTGATCTTGATCTTGTGAAGTCCATTTTAGTAGCTTGGAGCCTTGGAAGAAGGAAGAGGAAGTTTGTGAAGGAGAAGTTGTGTAGCTTGAGCTTAAGGATCTGAGTTATCATCATCATTTAGTACTCACTTGAGGTAAAAAGTTCAAAACTTGCTTCATGAATACTTAGATCTTTTGTATTGGGTTTTTGGACCTTTTTGGTCCCAAGAATGTAGCTTTGTTGTTCCAAATCCATTTATAGGCTTAGGGTTGCCACCCTTAGTGCTATTTGAGTCCCTAAGACAGAAAAGTTACCAACTTGAGGGTCTTGATGAGCTCATGCATGAGATTAAGCTCCTTTTATGGAAGTTGATTGCTATTTCTTGAGATTGGGACTTTGCAGCATGCAAAGTCACCAAGTTTGTGACTTTATGATTCTAGAGGTCCTAGATGGCTTGGATCTACGTTTGGATAGCAAGGCTTTAAGCATTAAGTGCTTATTAAGCATTTTTGGAACCAACATGTGAACGTGCCGCGTAGGGTTGAGGAACGCCCTGCATTCCAATTTGGGTCCGCGATTTGATTCGGTGGCGAACGCCCAACATTCCACCAGGGAACGTCGTTCGTTCGGGGCATCAGTGGGACTTCAGACCTTTTTGCCTTGGACTTGGTTTTGGGGTTTGGGCTTTTTCTGATTGGGCCATTTTCTTGGACTTTGCTACTATGGGCCTTAGTAGATCATCATTTGGGCTTTAATGGACTATGTCTTATTTTGGGCCTTGGGTTAGGCACATTAGAAGGGTTGGGCCCAATTTAGAAAATTGGGCTAATGGTGGGCCATTAGCGGGCTTGGGAAGTCTACCTAGTATTGGGACTTTCATGTTATGGTTTTGGGCCTTAGGCATATACCAAATTAGATCAGGGGTAAAATGGTCATTTTACCCTAAGAAGGATTATTGGTTTTTGACTAAGTGTTATTTTGGTAATGATAGTTCGGGGAGTCATCGGGACAACCGTTGGAGATTCCTTACCGTGAGATTATGCATTCAACTTTGCGATGTGAGTTTCCTCTTGTATGAATGGGTCGAAGGCACCAATGTCGGACCATATATGTATGTTAGTATGTCCCGGACTAAGGTCCGATGTCGGGGAGTGCCCGATGTAGGTTTATATGTTTCCGGATTTCGATCCGATGTCGAGCGGTGCCCGAGGAATGTTTGTATGCTTGATGTCTTCATGATTCTTACATGTGTCTGCATTGTATGTTTCCGGATTGCGGTTCGATGCCGGGCAATGCCCGAGGAATGTTTGTATGTTTCTGGATTTTGGTCCGATGTCGGGCGGGGCCCGAGGAATGTTTATATGTTTATGTTATGTGATTATTTATGTGTATTTGTTGATATGCTTATATGTATACCGAGCTCTGCTCGATGCCGGACGGGGCCTGATGGCCGACATTGTACGATGCCGGGCGGGGCCCGATGAAGGGGCATGGCCCGCGATATGTTTATATGTGATTATGTGTATGGTATGTGGTAGTTTGGGGAGACTCACTAAGCTTCATGCTTACAGTTTCCAGTTTTGGTTTCCGGTACTTCCTTTAGCAAAGGGAAGAGCTCGGGATGACTGCAATACACACACCATGATGTTTTTAGCCTGGGATGTTACTCTGATATATTTGACAGATGTTTTGATATGAGATACTATTACTTATGTTTTGATGAGATGATTTTGATAACTATGGTTTTATTTAATAATTAAAAATGAAATTTTTGGCCATGATTTTTGGGATGTTACAAGTTGGTATCAGAGCCTTGGTTTGAGGGATTCGGGCACACTCTCGGGTGTGTCCGAACTCAAACTGAGGACTTGGTATGAAAATTTTCAAAAGAAAATCATTTTGTTATAAAAAGGATTTTGAAAAGAGAAAAGGGTGTTGTGCATGCAATCAGCCGAGCTCAAGTAAGTTCTCCCAAATTACCCATAAATGTTTATATTATGATATGAATTACGAATATGTGAATTACATGATTAGGGCTAAGGATCTAGGAAGGGTGCCTTGTATGCCTATTGAATGAGCTTATTGAACAGTATGCTAGTACTTATTAGTTAGTGATATGATGGCCTGATTAGGATATGCTTGATTATGGGTACTCAATGCTCGAATGCTGCTTGCTTTGTGCTTTTAGGAGTTCTAGATATCTTTAGCTAACTAGTAAACAAATACGCTAAGTTACATATTACGAGTACTAAATGATTTCAGAAGGTTAGGTTTAGCCTTATTTTGCAGCTCTTGTTTGAGTCCAACCGTTGTAGGGAGAGACCTTGATGTGTTTTAAACGAACTAGTTTTAATCCTACTAAACTAGACACAAAATAAACACACGAAAGGCAGTGCACCTATCGATTAGTAATATAGTTCAAGCAAGCAGGGTATCGAACACAAGGAATGATAAACAATTAAAATAAATGCTAATATTATCTAAATAAAATAAGTAATAGAAAAGGGTTTTTCTCTAGTTTTGCAAGACTAGATACTTAAGCAATCAAATAACACACAAACTAAGCAACTAACAGCTAAAGCAAATAAACAATCAACTAAATTCAATAATGGAGAAGACTTCTGTTTAGATTCGACTCATTTACTCCTATGGTTGATTTTATGGCAAGTGCAATGGATTAATTGTTATTGGCTACCGATTAGTGTGATTAGGTTCACGTTCGCTATTACTAATCCTTAGGAAACAAATCAATTCAAGCAGTGATCAAGTGATTAAACTAATAAATTTCCTAGTTTTTTTATTCGGGTTAAGTAAGACTTGTAATTAGCTAATCAAATTACTAATTCAATTAAACTCTTGTTGATGGTTTGTCACACAAGGCTCACACATTAATTTACCTATTTTCTAGTTAACCCTAGTTTCACGTTCGCTATTCCTAGGCATATAATAATGTTTTCACACAAATCATATGTGATTAGCAATTAAGAGATGTTCATGCATATTAATATGCTGGTTAATTAACCGAAAATAGTTGTAATTAACACATAAGGTTCTTTAACAAGCTTAACAAAACAAACTCACCAATTTCAATTAATCCAACCACAAAAATCAAATCATAGTCATAAAGTCATCTACCCTAAACAGAAGATATGAGTTTTAGCTCATGATTACAGCAGAAAGTAGCTCAAAATGAAATCTAATAGTTTACACATAGTTCAAACAAAAGATTAAGTAAAGAGTAAACCTAAATTTCCTTTGATCTTCTCAAAATTGAAGTCTAGTGTTGTTCCACGAGTTCCAGAGCTTCCAGCTGCACCTCCAGTCGCAAATTAATCCCCTAAGGGTTCCCCCATTAGTTAGGGTTCAAATGAGAAGCGTTTATATATATATATATATATATATATATATATATATATATATATATATATATATATATAATGTAACATCTATTTCGAAGACTGGCTTGAGTTTACCATTTAAGGGGCATTTTATGAATGTACTCAGCGAGTTGGGAGTCCAACTCTTCGAGTAGAGTCGTGACATCTTGGACGAGGGTCGGAACTGACTCGGCGAGTCGGAGGGCCCGACTCGGCGAGTCAGAGCTGTTTAGAGAAAACCCTAATTTCGGGGTTTGCCCCTATATAAACGTCATTATCCACACCAGTAGCCTCCCTTAGCACCATAGAAGGACGTTCACGACCGCAAACCCTCTAGTGTGTGAAGTAAGAGCAATTGGGAGCTTATCTTTGAGATTTTGGGGAGGATTCCAAGTTTGAAGAGGAAGTATCAAGGGAGAAGTGTTAGATCAAGCATCTATTTCGTGTTGGGCATTTGTCTGAGGTATTAATCTGCTACCTTAAGCTTTGATTTTTTTTTTGAGGTTATGGCCAACCTTGAGGAGATGGAAGCAAAATTAGATCTGGACCTATCACAAGGATATGATTCCCGATCTAGACCTCCTTAGGTTCCAAATATCATAAAGTTGCACCTTTTATTAAGCTTATTCCCTCTCCATGCATGAGAACCTTTTTTGAAGGTTAGTCTTGGTGTTATGGCCATGTGAGGCCTTGCATGCACGTAAAGTTTGCAACTTTACGTGTTATCTACACTAGTAGAGGATAGATCTGAAGTTTGGGACCTTGAGTCCCACTAGAAAAGGTCGTAAACATAATGGATTAAGAGGACTTGGCGATTCGTGCAAGAGACTCGGCGAGTCGAGAGGGTTTCCTTGTTCACGACCAAGGGTTCACAGCCAAGGGTGCTTGGTTGGGATTTTACGGCCGTAAACATCGAGGAACTCGACGAGTCGCTCGGGTGACTCGGCGATTCGATGAGTTAAGCAGGGAACCCGACGAGTGACTGATTGTATTCGACAATTCAAGGTCAATATGGATTGTTGACTTTGAGTATAGACCTTGACTTTGACCAGCGTTGACCCTGAGGGTATTTATAGGATTAGGCTGAGCTATTTACTCATTGATTATAGGCAGTTTGGGAGAAGCAACGTGGGTTATATCTAACTTCAGTTTGCTAGTTCAGCCTTTGAGAGGTGAGTCTTCTGACCATACCCATGGGTCTAAGGCACCAAGGCCGACCCATTATATGATTATGATATATGTATTAGTTGTTATGTGTTTTGGTATGTCATGTGAATGTGTGTTTTGCATGGAAGACCTCGGGGGGAGCCTGTGGCATTGGATGTAAGACCATGCGGGGTAGCCTATGGCTATCCTAGGTAAATACCATGTGGGGTAGCCCATGACATTGGATGTAAGACCATGTGGGGTAGCCCATGGCCGTCCTAGGTAAAAAACCATGTGGGGTAGCCTATGACATTATTACAGGTTTTATGTATGCATGGCTTATGTGATATGTGTGTAGCTTTCATTAGCTAACAAGATATGTGTATGTGTATTGTGTGTGGTATGCTCTAGGGAGCTCACTAAGAATTTTGCTTACAGGTTGTTGATTTGTTTCAGGTACATCTGAGCCCAAGGGCAAGGGCAAGGCTTGATGGCGCGACGTGCACTCTCTCTCAGGCGATTTTATGGGACACTCTGATATTTGAAAATAAAGTTGTAATGATTATGGATTTGAAACAACTGTTTTGGAATTTCTTGATTCATGGAAATGTGTTTGGTTAATTAAAAATGAAAATTTTCTTTGAAAATGGGAAGACAAGATGTAGCCATTGGAGATTCCCATATGGAAATGGGAAGACATCACGATGGACTTTATCACGAAGCTCCCTAGGACAACACGTGGAGTGGATTCTATTTGGGTCATCATGGATCGATTGACCAAGAGCGCACATTTTATCCCGATCCAAGAGAGTATTTCTGTTATCAGAAGGTGGCGGCATGTCATGGCGTGCCGGTATCAGTGGTTTCAGACCGAGACGTTCGATTTACTTCTAGATTTTGGAAGCGGTTTCATGACGAGATGGGTACTCGTCTCCACTTGAGTTCAACTTTTCATCCGTAGACCAATGGGCAGAGTGAGCGGATGATTCAAACTCTTGAGGATATGCTGCATGCGTGAGTATTACATTTTGGTGGGAGGTGGGATACTTATCTTCCATTAGTGGAATTTTCGTATAGCAACAACTATCATGCTAGCATTGATCGACCTGCTTTTGAGATGCACTAGGGAGGAAATGTAGGACCCCAATTTGTTGGGGCGAGGTCAGTCAGCGAGTCATGAGGAGTACTGAGGTGGTGCTCAAGACCATTGAGATGATCCAGCAGGTTCGGAGCAGACTTCAGACAGCTCAGAGTCGGCAGAAAAGCTATGTCGACAAGTTCCGGTCAGATTTGGAGTTCCAGGTGGGTGATATGGTTCCTATGAAGGTTTCACCTTGGAAAAGTGCCATTCGGTTCAAGAAGCGGGGCAAGCTGGGTCCTAGATATATCGGTCCCTTTAAGGTTTTGGCTCGGGTGGGCTGGGTTGCATATCGTCTAGATTTTCCAGCCAAGCTCAGCTAGATTCATAACACTTTCCATGTCTCTTAGCTGCAGAAGTGTTTGGTGGATGATTCTGCAGTTGTACCCTTAGAGCATATTCTGGCGGCTGACGGCCTGAATTACGTTGAGTGGCCTATGGTGATTTTAGATCGAAAGATGAAAACCTTGAGGAACAAGGTGGTGGAGCTTGTGAAGGTGCAGTGGCTGCACCACAAGGGGTCAGAGTGGACTTGGGAGCCCGAGGAGGAAATGAGGGAGCATTACCCAGGATTGTTCGAGAAGGCGGACTTCGAGGACGAAGTCTGAGACAAGTGGGGGGGAATTGTAATGACTGGTTTCTGGTATGTATTTAAACTTCTAAATTATTCAATTTTGTAGAGCAACTCGACGATTTGGTAGCCCCAACTCATCGTGTTGAAATGTTTTCGACTGCGTGTTTTAAGTGACCAACTCGACGAGTTGGGAGGCCTCAACTCGACAAGTTGTATGGAAGAAATGTGTCACAACCCGGAAATTTTATTCTAGTTAAGTCAACGTTGGTCAAACTTTTTCCTCTCATGATCTTGAATTAGATGGAGTAGTGAACTATGAGTGCAAAAGCCTTGTAATTAGTGTGTTGGTGTTTGGAGGGAAAAAGCCTTAGGAATAGAGATCCTTCGCGTTGACCACCAAAGCTTCGCAGCCATGAAAGGAGCCAAGAACTTCGGACCGTGAACTACCGAGCTGTGAACCTGTGAAGCCGTGAAGACCTTCGGACCGTGAACCCTCGGTTCACGGCCGTGAACTCCTCAGCCTCAATCACTTCGCTATATATATATATATATATATATATATATATATATATATATATATATATATATATATATAAGTGTTTGACGCATTTTATCTTCATTTCTTATTCTCCTGGCCGCAAACAACCCATTCTCTCTCAAGTATCATCCTCAAGAACACCATCTTTCACTCTTAAACACCCTTTTTCCTTGCTAATCCTTAGAAGCTTACTAGGATCTTCAAACACTTTCCAAAACACCAAGATCTTCAAGTGTTCTTTAGTTGGGCCGTGAACCATTCAAGTTGTGTCGTGAACCATTCATCAAATTGGGGCGTGAACACCTCAAGACCAGCCGTGAACACCCTTTCAGCCTCCTAACTTGCTTCCAACACTCTTTTGGTGAGTTATTCTTGCATCCTAGGTTGTTTCCTAATCACCTTTGTTGTTAGATCCACTAATTAATTTCCAATATGTATCATTATATGTCATTTAGGACTCGTTTGTGCATCAGGACTTCATTCATGGAACTTATCATCCTTATTCGAGTCTTCAAATGGATCACCCACATAAGGTGAGTTGATACCCCTATAATCTATCTTTTAAATGGTTTTAAATGCTTTTAAGGGGGGGGGGGATACAAGTTGAGCACAATTAAATTGTGTTAATATTTACCTGTGATAACCATCACATTAAAGGATTTCTTATGCTTTTGTAAGTGATCAAATAAATTCAAAAACTCTTTAAATATGTTAGTTTGTTGATTATAAAACTCCATTTTTAAAGTACATGTTTAAGTCAGTAGCTAATTGAGTATTTTCTACAAATCAGGAATAGTTCAAGAAAACATACTAGTAAACTATAATAGGTATAGTTTAGGGATTCAGTACATACTATATTCTAGAACAGAGGAACAATACATGATTCACGTACTTGTACTTTACACTCCCAGTAACCTAGGAAGGGAACGTATCATTAACTCATTGTTTAAAACAAAATATGATAATACACATGGTATAAGGATATATATATATATATATATATATATATATATATATATATATATATATATATATATATATATGGGGTACATCTACAAAGTACCAGGTTATATATGGGGTATATCTACAAAGTACCAGATTTTATTTAAAAAGATTGCATCTACAAAGTACCGGACAATAGTAAATAAAACATAGCAATATATAAAACTCACAACAGTATCGACTGAGGCGTTTAGAGTACAGGATTTCAATACTTCTAGTAGTCTTCCTAACCAATAGAACAGCACCGTATAACCTTCCTAGTAACATGAACATTTAGTAAAAAAAGGAAGGGGGGGTATAATTCTAACTTTATGATTCCTTAGTGGATACATTAGTGATATATATTAATAGGATCTTACAGGCAGTAGGATGTGTGCTTTCCGCTTCATTTCCTGTTCCTTGTTTGGTTGTGGGCTTAGAGCAGATTCACACAGTCTACTGTCTATTCGATCTTAGCTATATATATATATATATATATATATATATATATATATATATATATATATATATATATATATATGTCACACCCCAAAACCGAGAACGGCGGAAATGTTATGGGGCGGAGGACGCCATGTAATGTATCACAACAATGTAAAGTAATAAACAAGCAACAACATCATCAATTGCATTAATAGTATAATTTTAATTACAAGTGGGTTCTTTCATAATATACAACAACATATTGCATAATCAGAATATAAGACGAGTCTGGACTGCTCCGTCTTCACAAAACCTGGTCGTCGTACCTATCTATTTGTGACCTGAGAATACAAGTTATTTTAAAAGCGAGTATCATCCAAAAAAGCTGGTGAATTCATAAGTATTAATGTGTCTTTAATTTGTAAAACTTGTAATGAAAGACCTGACATTGTTTTGAAAGAAAGTTCGTATAAGTGTGGAAATGTTTGTAAGTAATTGAAAGCGTTTGAAAAACCCTAGCAATCCCTATGATTCCTATTAGTAAATATGAAATCTTGTACCAAGACATAACTTTTTTGAAAGTAGCCTTCTACTAAGACTCGACTGTTTTGAAAGTAGTCTTCTACCAAGACTGGATTGTTTTGAAAGTAGCCTTCTACCAAGACCCGACTGTACTACTATTATTATAAATATAAGACATTATATCCTTTGGTACTAGGATACTCAAATATAATTCACCTCGTAGGTTATATGAATGACTCACAAGATAAAGGTAATAATAATATAAATAACTCAAGTATTATCCTTTTGTACTAGGATAACTAACAGTGTTAACTGAAGACATCCGTAGATGTACATTTACCTCTGTTGCTAACAACTGGGTGTAGGAATAGTTAGTCCGTTAAAGTATACCTATAATGGTATCAACCGTAGACATCCGTAGATGTGCATTACCTCTGTTGCTAACAGTTGGGTTCCGGAATGGTTAGTCCTGTCTAGTAAGTAAGTAGTCTTCTCACGAGACCCACTGTAATTAAGTAATTATATGATTGGTAGTCCCTATTCTCCATTTGGAACTAAAGGTGACTTCCACAACTAATCGCTAGGTCGAAATCCATATTTATTACCAAATCATATATAAGCCCAAACTATACCTATAATAGCTTACTAGGGGTATATGAACGTATACCTTTGCTACCCAAAGGTACTGAACTGACTGACTAGAACTATTATGTCCGTATATGTACACATGATATACAACTAATATTTAGACGACCTTCAGACGGATACCCGATACCCTACCAGACCACATCCTAACGAGGAAAAGGAAATAAAGCGGGTTAGCCTTCCTAAGTCCTTTAAACATTACTTATATAACTATACATATATACAGGCATGCTTTTAACAAAGTATCTATGTAAAGGTATCCAAGTAAGTGTATCCAAGTAAGTGTATCCATGTATGTGTATCCATGTAAGTGTATTCATGTAAATGTACTCATGTAAGCGTATCTATGTAAACGTACTCATGTAACATGTAATATATTAGCATAGACTCATGAATGAACTAACTCTTGTGATGATTTTTTGTACTTGGAGTGGTAAGTAGTATATCCTAACTATACCTATAATAGTTACTAATAATGTACGTGTATAACCTGAAGTATACCTTTACTACCCAAAGGTAGTAAACTGATTGAAAGGAAACTTTTATGTATACATATGTATACATGATATATAACTAATATTTAGATGGCATTCGGATGAATAACCGATACCCCATAGCCACATCCCAACGAGGAAAAGGAAACAGAGTGAGTTAGCCTTCCTAAGTCCTTTAAACATTACTTATATAACTATACATATATGGGCATGCATTTGATAATATAAAAGCATAAAAGAAGTTTTGTAAAACCTTTGAAAAAGATTAATATCTAAGAAAAGATCGACTTGATGTCAGTTTATAAAACGATTTGAAAGTATTTGTTTGATAGAACAGTTTAAGTATAAAGAAACCTTTGTTTGAAACATAATTGTAAAAGAGTTTGAAATGAAACATGCAGTGTATAATAAACAGTTTAATAAAGAGTTCTAAACATAAAAAACATTTATGAAAATCATTTGAAGAAATCCGTTTGGTAAAACAGTTAACGTATAGTAAATCCATTTGCATGTTAGTTATTAATCACATGCGATTGATATAATAACTAGCATGATTCAACTTGTATTCCCCCCATAAAGCATTTAAAAACATTTAGAAACATTTAAAAGGTTCATTCAAGGGGGTATGAACTCACCTGCAGTGAGCGGATCGGAAGGAAGTGTCGGACAAGTGCTTGGTGTCAAGTGAAGACTTAGACACACACAATGATCCTAATTACATATGAAGACATATGTATATAAACAATTAGTGATTATAACACTAATTAAACATGTATAAACATCCTATTGCGAGGAAAACGCTTTGGTCAAGTGCTAGGAGGCTATCGGGTTGCAACAAAGGAGTGCAAGGCCTCTCACGGGAGTTTATGGTCCAATGACCATGTTTGCTGGAGTTTACGGCCCAGGGGGTTTACTCCTGGCCGTAAACTCTCAATTGGTCACCAAAAGAGGCTTAAAACTCTAAGGGCTTAAGTGGTTAAGTGCTCCAAGGCTTTAAACAAGTGTTTGGGTGGGTTTAAGATCCTAAAATGACCTTGTATGGTGTTTACGGCCCTGGGACCACTCCCCCATGAGCTTACGGTCGTAAAATCATGGTAAGGAGTACCATTTCGTGAAATGAAGTCCTTAGCTCAATGGTGTAAGGTTCTATGCTAATATCCAAGGCTCACTAAAGTGTTAGGGTGTCATTTGCACCCTTAAAAGGGGTTTACGGCGCAAGAACATGCCTTGGCAGTAAACTCCTTGAATACTATGATTTCTTATGCTTTCTAAGCCTTAAACATGATAAACCTAGTGTAAAATGAGTTGGATCAAGAGTACTTACGATCTAGGAGCTTGAATGGTCGGTTTTGGCCAAGAACACGAGTGTGTGTTCTTGGTGTTCTTGGTGGAACTTGAAGATCTACAAAATGGAATGATTTCATGGATGAAATCATGTAAGGTAACTAGTTTATGCAAGATAACAACTAGTTAAGACAATAAGCTTACAAGTTTTGAAGACCGGGGACGAAGATCGGGATGATACTTGAGAGCATTTGGGCCAAGAGGAGGAAAGGAATGAACAAAGTGGCCAGAACTTGACCTTATAGGAGGAGTTTACAGCCCACATGGAGTTTACTGTCATAAACTCCTATGTGGTGGCCGTGAACTCCTGGTTAAGGTGTTCCAGACTTGATCTTTGAGCTATCGATTTAGTAGATAAACCCCGACACTTATTCCTTAAGTGTACAAGGCTCAGAACGCGCAAATAAACTCCTAATTGTGCTAAAAGATAATAGCACTAAGTTTGACTTTTATTGAAGTGTTTGACTGTACTGGATGGAAAATTTCGGGTTGTCACATCATCCCCCCGTTAGAGGGAATTTCTTCCCGAAATTAGAATTTAGGTAAAGGAGTAGGCATGAATAATCGAGCAAGGAGGTGAGGAAACTTCCTAATTGATTGGTTCTCGCACTCATAAGTGAATTCGGGTCCTCGGTTGGTATCTCTACGAACCTTCACTAATGGGAGGCAGCGTTGCTTCGTCCGCTAGACCTCTCAGTCGATGGTCACTACGGTTCTTCCACGAATGCGAGGCTCTCGTTGATCTCGATCTCGTCGAGTGGGATTATGAGAGTCCTGAAGGAAAGGTACATTTTCAAGTTTGAGACGTGAAGGGTGAAATGTACGTTACTAAGTTCGTTGGGTAGGTTAAGTGGTGTATGTTTCCTTTCCCTTTCTTACTACTAGAGTAGATAAATAAGTCATTTACAAGGACAATGATGAACTGATCCAAGCAAGAATGGCGTACCTTATTCATTACGTTCATGAATACCATGGGCGTATTCGTCGTATCCGAGGGGTATCACTACGGACTCGCAGTGTCCGCATCGAGTTTGGAAGATTGTCCTCGGGACACCTTTCACAAACACTCGGAACTGGTGATATTCGGATCGTAGGTCTATTTTTGAAAGGTAAATAGTTCCTTGCGGTTGGTCAACCGTCTCATCTATGCGAGGCAGATAGTGATGATTTCTAATGGAAGTCCTGTTGAGGTCTGCACCACGAGGACTTCCCAAATGTTACCCACACTAGTACAACTCTCGCCCATGCACGCTTAACTACGGAGTTCCGATGGGATCCGGTGCATTAGTGTTGGTATGATCGCACCCACTGAATTCTGTCTTCTTGAAGCATAAGACCAGAGCTCCCAAAGGTGAGACACTTGGTCTTTTCATTCTGTTGCTGAGTAGTCGTTAAACTGTCCGGGCGGTTCTTGTATCATTTTGATTCAGGCCAAGAGAGGAGTTATTATACATGACAACTTAGCTTATACACGTTATGATATAACTAAGACGGGGCGGATAATAAAATGTGTGATTCTACTCTAGTCCCACATCCTAACGAGGAAAAGAAACTAAGTTAGAAATCTCACCTTCTATTGTCTACCAGGTCTTCGTTATATATAACTGGGGAATGTATAAGCGAGGAAAGTCATAATCATAATCTTCTTACGAATCTTTTTCGATGAACTAAGATTTCCTAGTAAAGGCTACTATTGACCTTGGATGTACGTCGATCATTCTGTGAAAAAGTAAGAGTATGATCTCGAAGGTTTGACCAACATCCCTATGATGCAGTCCTAGTACGGAATGGAAGTATTTTTAGGAAGGTTTGACCTACATCCCTATGATGCAGTCCTTAGTAAGGAGTAGAAGTAAGTTCATAGAATGGTCTTAAGACATCTGTCGTTCGCGCCGAGGTACTATAGGTTGGTGGATAATGTGATCCAACCACTGAAAGAGACTTGGAAATGTCTCCGGAGTTAAATTACTATAGTCCAATGACTTGACTAAAGCATGTTTCAGATAGACTCCAATGAAGGTATGATGAAAGAATTTGAACAAAAGAGTGACACATAAGTTAGCCGACTGACAATATCATCGATGTTTAAGATGTAATAGGTCTTACATCACATCTGGAGTAGAAAAAGTCCTTGACAGCATAAAGTTCTAATTAAAAGTACTTACAGTACAAGGTAGTCACATAGGAAAGTGCTACACAGAACATAGGCAGGAACACGGTTCTTTAAAACAAAGAAGGAAAGTAAAGTATCTCCTGATGGCGACGGTCACCCCTATGGTGAACCCTTAGTTCAGCTAGTTGACGTTCCATATCAAGTAGGTGTCTTTCGTACACCCTTTGACGTACTCGGAGCTCTATGAATTCAGCTCAAGTTTCAGCTAGAGCTTGCAGCAAGGTTTCATGGTTTCTCTCAGATCTCTCGTGAGTGTGTTCAAAGCGATTGGTGCGAATGGTATGCATCCCTGCGTTGGCTTCAACCTCTGCGATACGTTGGAGAGCCGTCCAGCCATGAATTTCATTTCGGGCAACTCTATGGATCAGGATTGGTAGAACTCTGTCTGCTGAGTTCCCTTCGTTTACGTTGTAGAAGCTTCGGTCTCCATTAAATGGCATAGGATGATCTTGATCTTCGCTCCATGTTTCCAAGCATTCTACCCAAGGAGGCGTCGGACCATGAAAAGCCGGACGAGGGTTAGGATTTGGAATAGGAGCTACTTGGGCAGGTTCTCAACTTCAGGTTCGGAGTTAGCACCATCCAAAAGGTCTTCATCATGGTGATCATTTAAAGGGATCGAATGATCATTCTCTGGTTCTTCTCCAAACCATCTAGCAATGATTTCTTTCGGCAGATACGGGTTGCCGTGGGGATAGAGTCCAGCCATGTTATCTTCGCGAGAATTGGGGCCAAGAAGTAGTTATTAGATGAATTAACTAGATAATTATAAGAAGATCTTTATTAGTTACGTCACTATTTGTAAAGTGCATACTGATTATATGTAATCATAGAGGATAGGCCTTCGAATAAGTGACCTTAGCTCCAAATTCATGAGGAACAGGGGTAAAGCAAAATTTCACAGATTCTGAGTCTATATCATCCTAGTTACATATAACCTTAATGTATCCACTTAGCAACTATTGACCTAGTAATGAAGATCTCTTTTTCTTTAGTTCTCAAGTATAAAGTACTTATAGTAAAACCAAATACCCCTATGGTATTTCATTGTGGTAGTGTTGGTAAGTTTTTAGACTTGTTGCCATATCACAACCATTCTTAGGCATGTGCTAATCACTCCTTGGGCCAACATAGTTGATCAGGCTATGCCACTCCCAAGACTGACTTTACATCCCCGAGCTTACATGTGATATTCAACAATCGTAATACTTTTGTTCTTGTCATTGTGACACGGATTTTAGTATGAATGCAGACACGTATACTCAATCAAATATTTTATTATTTAAAGTATAAACTATTGGTCAGAGTATTTTTAATCCCATTGTATTTATAGTTAGTATATCTTTTATAGGTTGATATACTTAATTCATTATTAACAATGCTCTGATACCAATCTGTCACACCACAAAACCGAGAACGGCGGAAATGTTCTGGGGCGGAGGACGTCATGTAGTGTATCACAACAATGTAAAGTAGTAAACAAGCAACAACATCATCCATTGAATTAATAGTATAATTTTAATTACAGGTGGGTTCTTTCATAATATACAACAACATATTGCATAATCAGAATATAAGACGAGTCTGGACCTTGTATGGTGTTTACGGCCCTGGGACCACTCCCCCATGAGTTTACAGCTGTAAACTCATGTTAAGGAGTTCCATTTCGTGAAATGAAGTCCTTAGCTCAATGGTGTAAGGTTCTATGCTAATATACAAGGCTCACTAAAGTGTTAGGGTGTCATTTGCACCCTTAAAAGGGGTTTACATCCCAAGAACATGCCTTGGTCGTAAACTCCTTGAATCCTATGATTTGTTATGATTTCTAAGCCTTAAACATGATAAACCTAGTGTACAATGAGTTGGATCAAGAGTACTTACGATCTAGGAGCTTGAATGGTCGGTTTTGGCCAAGAACACGAGTGTGTGTTCTTGGTGGAACTTGAATATCTACAAAATGGAATGATTTCACGGATGAAATCATGTAATATTACTGGTTTATGCAAGATAACAACTAGTTAAGACAATAAGCTTACGAGTTTTGAAGATCGGGGACGAAGATCGGGATGATACTTGAGAGCATTTGGGCCAAGAGGAGGAAAAGAATGAACAAAGTGGCCAGAACTTGACCTTATAGGAGGAGTTTACGGCCCACATGGAGTTTACGACCGTAAAATCCTATGTGGTGGCCGTGAACTCCTAGTCAAGGTGTTCCAGACTTGATCTTTGAGCTATCGATTTAGCAGATAAACCCCGACACTTATTCCTTAAGTGTACAAGGCTCAGAACGCGTAAACAAACTCCTAGTTGTGCTAAAAGATAATAGCACTGAGTTTGACTTTTATTGAAGTGTTTGACTGTACTGGATGGAAAATTTCGGGTTGTCACAATATATATACACACACACACACACACACACACCAAGTATGTGACATCCCGAAATCAGGTATAACTCCTTGGACCTTCTTCTTTCCTAAAGCTGTCAGTTTTAGCCCTTGAGTAGTTTGTGTGATGATCGAGTACGTTGGGCGTAATATAGAGTACGCCACGCGTACTCTTGAGCGTATTCACGATGCGGAGGTTGCCTAGTACGCGGGGCGTACCAGGTCCATAATGAAACCCTAATTCTAAGTGAGTCCTCTATTTAAAGAACGTTATGTGTAACACCCCGAGTTTAGAAGTGCAAGTTCAGGGTTCTTAATGTGCCCTATATAAAGCACATTATAACCCACCTTCAGCCTCTTTGCTACCCAATTAAGATCCAGAAACTCTCATCTCATGTGTGTGACTCCATTGATGAAGAATTAGAGCTTGGAAGAGAAATTTGGTGTAAGAAGCTTGGGGATTTGGAGGCCATCATCAAGGGGCTTGGGTAGATCTGGAGTCTACATCAGTTTAGACTCATCTTTGGGGTAAGAAGTCACCTCCTTAAGCGTTTTTCCTTATTGTTCATCCATGGTGGTTGTTTTGGGATTCTTTAGCTTGATCGAGATCTATTTTGGGTATAGAGACTAGATATGAGGTTGCAACTTCAGATCTAGGTTGTATTGGAGCCATGAGGGCAGAAAGCATCAGCCATGGGGCTTGATTGAGAGTGTATTTATCCCAAAACCTTCTTGTAGCTTGGTTGGAGCTTGTTGAGCCTTGCATGCACCTAAAGTTGGAAACTTTACGTGTGAATCTGGCCCTAGGAGTCCAAATCTATGTATTGGAAGCAATGAGATGGCCTGAAATCGTCTGAATGGAGATGTCACGTTTGGACTCGGCGAGTTGAAAGAACAAATCGGTGAGTCTGTTGAAGAATTCCTTGGACTCGACGAGTCTGTGCTTGGACTCGGCGTTTCTGGTCGTGGAATCCTAACCTTTTCTGGTTGAGTTGTGAATCGGTGTGTCGAGGGATGACTCGATGAGTTGATAAGGAAGGGAGTCAGAGCTTGTTGGACTCGACGAGTCTTGGGGCAACTCGGCGAGTTGAGTCGTGGCATGACAGTTTTTGAGCATAGGAACTCGACGAGTAGGGTCAACCAGGAAGGTTGACCTTGACTGAGGACTTTGACTTGGACCAAGGGTTGACCAGTTTGACTTCCAAGGGTATTTTGGTAATTATTGGTGTTTATTGGATTTGGTTAATTGGTAATGTTCAGTGGTGAAGTTCGTGTTGGTGGTCGGAGCAGCATGATCTTATTTCTTCAAGTCGGCAGTTGCAGGTGAGTTATCCTCACTATATCAACAGGGTCTAAGGCTCCAAGGCCGACCCTTTATCGGATGGAAATCCGGGTAGTTGTTGTCATGTTATTGCTTTGCTATGTCTGCATCCTGGTAGTTAGGATGGTATATGTTAGAGAACTGGTTAAGGTTGGTATCCTAGTATATAGGATGATGTTATACTAGTGACCGGTTAGGTCGGTATCCTGGTTAGGATGTTGCTATGTTATGTGATATGCTGGATCAGTTTGATTAGTTGTGAGATGTTATATGATTATATGTTTATGTGCACATGGTTGTTGGATTGGGGTTGGGTTGAGGCGGGCTGCTTTGTGCTGTAGGCCAACATACCCAGGGTGGACCGGTTAGACCGAAGGCCCGACGAGCGATCCGGATAGGCTGAAGGCCCCAAGAGGGCGGACTGGACGTGCCGAGGCTCGGAGAGTGGACCAGACAGACTGAAGGCCCGGTACGGGCGGGCCAGTCATACTGTAGACTCAGAGAGCGGACCAGGTGGACTGAAGGCCCAGTGCAGGCGGACCGGTCATACTGTAGACTCGGAGAGAGAGTGGAGCGGGTGGACTGAAGCCCTGGTGTAGGCGGACCAGTCACACTGTAGACTTGATATGCATGGCTGTTCTATTTATGATATGATATGATATGTGTATGGTATTGTGGTTGGTATTTTGGGGGTAACTCACTAAGCTTTCGGGCTTACAGTTTCAGTGTGTTGTTTCAGGTACTTCAGGAGATCGTGGCAAGGCGAAGGCGTGATCGTAACGCTCCTCAGTTTTTTGTTGATGTTATGGGATACTCTGATAATAAATGAATTGAAAACCTTTTCGTAATAACTTAATGAATATGGGTTGTTTTTGAAAAGTTTAAATTGGTTGTAAATTTTTGGATGTTACAATATGGCCTCATTGTTGGCCACCATTTCCAGAGACTTGCCCATCCAAAACCCTAATCCTCGTACTTGAAGCTTGAGAGTGCCCTTGAGAGCTTGTTGGTGTGTTCTTGAGCCATAATAGTGGAAAGAAAGCTTTGGAGAAGAAGGAGTAAGAACCCAAGCACTTGGATATGAGCTTAGCAGTGTGAGAAGCTTCATTTGGAGGTATAAAGCTTCAAACTTTCTTACTTTTTCTATTATGTGTTCTTATATGGGATGTTTTAGGGTTTTTGTCCCAAAAGTTAATGGCTTTGTGAGTTGATGAGCTCTAAGAACCTAGATATGTCCCTTGCTAGTGTATTTCGTGTTATAAAGTCATAAAAATCCAATCTTGGTCATTAAGAGCTAACCATGCATGGTATATGGGATTGAGAAAGAAAATGGATGAAGGTTTTGAGTGCTTAAGGCCAAACCAACCATTCAAAGGCGTAAAGTCTTCAACTTTATGGATTAGGAGGCTGTAGGGGGTCTAGATCTGCATTTTGAGCCAAGGTCTTAACTGATTAAGACTATAAGTGAGGAGATAGTGAAACTGGGACGTACACTGAGCGTAAATCCCAATATGCGAGGCGTAGGGTGCAATCAACCCGATATCAGCGTAGTGGACGAGTACACCCAGCGTAGAAATCTGGTACGTGTAGCGTACTCGCAAGCATTGACTTTTGTTGACTTTTAGGGTTCGGTCAACAAATGGACTTTTGGATTCAAGAAGGTTTAAAATGGTCTTTTACCCTTCTGTGAGAGCCTAGGGGGGTGGTCTAGCTTAATGAGTGCTGTTATTCAATAAGAATTTCTATTTATGTGTATTAGACGGAGGCTAGACCGGAGATTAGAGTCCGAGATTATTCCAAGATAGTTCGAGGTGGGTCTTCTCACTATACCTTACCTAGAGTGGTAATTATGTGTGACTGGAAGGTCGTAGGTGTTTATATGTGATATGCTATGTTATGAGTTGTCTGGTTTGGACCGGAAGGTAGTCCGGGCTTGGACCGGAAGGTCATCATGGTTGGGCCGGAAGGTCAACCGAGTTGGGCCGAAAGGTCAACAGAGCAGGACTGGAAGGTCATGATGGTAGGGCCGGAAGGTCTACCAGAGTTGTGGAGCCGGAAGGTCCACTGAGACACATTGGCCGGAAGGCATCATAGAGCTTTAGCCTCGAGTGGCTAATTTATATGCATGTGGTATTTTGGGGAACTCACTAAGCTTTCATGCTTATCGTGTTATGTGTTATGTGTTTTAGGTACCTCAGAGGATCACGGGAAGGCACCGGCGTGATTGTACACACACTTGGGACATTGAGCTATGATTGTGGATCTTGTATTTGATATGATGTTTAGAAAACTTTGTTGACTATTATGGTGTTTTATATAAAATGACATGTGTTTTGTGAAATTAAAAATGAAAAATTTATTTGAAAAATCATGTTGTTACAAGTTGGTACCAGAGCCTTGATTTGAGGGATTCAGATACACCTTCGAGCATATCTGGACTCAAACTGAGGATTTGAGAAAAGTTTTTAGAAAGAAACAATTTTTCTAAAAAGAGAAAAGGATTTCCAAAAAAGTGCAGTGTGTACAATCAGCCAGCGCCCGAACGGTGATTTCCCAAAATACCCTTACGTTATGTGTTATGTTATTATGCGATGTGTTATGCAGGCTAGAGTAGGCTAAGTAATTCATATCTTAGGACTAGAGTGGCCTAATATGTGATGCCTTAGCCTAGTAATTTCTGCTGCTGTGAGTTGCTTTGAGTGCATGTAGGTAGCACAGAGTAGCATGTGAGAAGTATGCTAGAGAGTGGGCTGTATTCAGAGTGGTATAGGGTACTTGCGAGTTGGGATCCTAGGAGGAGGACTTGGTGTGGATACGCATACGGTGTGGAAGGTAGTATTGGGCCCATACTACTGAAAGCACCGGATCGGTAAGCATTCCATGTAAGAATCCTTAGGGTGCTAAGGAACAAGTAGGAACGATTGATCAAATGTGAGTAATCTCGGTCGAGTCTCTGATTATTTTATGTCGTATTTTAGAGGCATCATGGTGGGTACGTGCCACTCTCCAGAGAGCAGCGGTGTTAGCGATGATGAGATTCGCAGGATGATTCATGATGAGGTGGTTGCAGCTATTCGGGCTGAGATACCGGAGATGTTTGGGTCTATCAAGACCACGCTGATGGAGACATTTGACGAGCGATACGCTGCTCTTACCGATGCTGCGACCACCGAAACCGTTGCTGCTGCTAGGCCACAGGGGGTGACTCGTTGCTGTACCGGGAGTTCAGCAACACGAAGCCACCAGAGTTTGATGAGACTCAGGATCCGATAGCAGCGATGAGATGGATTTCTGACATTGAGGGATGCTTCTATACATGTTCTTGTCCAGAGCATATGATGGTACGGTTCGCGCTGAACCCGCTTCGCTTGGGAGCGAAGGACTAGTGGAAGTTTGTGACAGCCGATTTCTCTGCAGTAGAGCTTACCGTGGTGACTTAGGAGAGGTTCACCGCTATGTTTCGAGACGGGTACGTTCCCCCGGTGGAAAGGAAACAGTTGGCCCAAGAGTTCTTGTCCCTCAAGCAGGGGACTGAGTCTGTGACTGTGATCACGCGGACGTTTCATGAGAGGGCGTTGTTTTACCCTGAGCACGTGTCTACCGAGTAGGCACGTATGAGCCGATATATGAGCATATTGAGGAGAGACATTCGTGAGTTCATGACGAACTCGACGTACCAAACATTTTTTGAGCTCCAGGCAAATGCTCGGAAGAGGGAGATCGAGCTACGGACTCAGGCCATGGAGGAGGCAGAGTCTCAGAGGAGGGATAAGTGGCCGACACAGTCTCAGTTGGCGGCCAAGCGGGTAAAGCCCGTTGATTCGAGATCGCGAGGCCAGAAGGGACGCACTTGTGGAAAGTGCGGAAAGAGTCACGAGGGAGTCTGTCGATCAGGTGCTTGCTACAAGTGTAGAAATGAGGGGCATATAGCCAAGGATTTCCCCAAAGGGTTCACAGTCTGTTTTCACTGTAACCAAACCGTCCATCGTAAGGCCGAATACCCGCAACTATTGTAGGGGTCAGCACATGGATCTTCACCTGCTGCTATCCGAGCTACTGAGAGTCGGCCAGTGAAGACCGAGGCACCGAAGGCTCGCGGGAGAGCCTTTCAGTTGACCGCAGAGGAGGTCCGCGCAGCACCCGACGTTGTGGCTGGTATGTGATCTTTTGTTCATTCTTTTGATTATATATGGTGCTTATTTGTGATAATTTTTAGGTACTTTTCTTGTGAGTTCTGTACCTGCTTTGGTGTTGTTTGACTCGGGTGTGAGTCGATCCTTCGTATCTTTAGCATTTAGTCGCCACATTGGTATGCGACGAGAGGCGTTGAGTCAACATCTGAGAGTCTCTATAGCCGATGAGCATGCAGTGTTTGCAACTGATGTGATCCGGGTATGTGTGCTTGATATTTTCAAAGTTGAGTTTCCGATAGATCTGGTACCGATCACGATGGGTGATGTCTGTGTTATTGTGGGTATAGATTGGTTGAGTCGATTCGGAGCTATGATCGACCGCGAGCTGTTAGGGTCGAAGTCTTGTTGTAAAGAGTTGAAGTGTGTACTGTATTTCGTATGTAATATATTTACTAAGTCATTTTCATGTTCGAAGCGTAACTCTTAGACTTAGTATTTTTTGTACTCTCAGTTTCCTATAAATAGGGACTGAACATAGAGTTAGATAATAAGTTTTCCTGGAATGTTGTCTACTATTGTACTCTTGTTCATTTGAGAGTAATAAGAGCTAAAACCAGATTCTATTTACATTCTGTGTTCTTAATTGATCTTTTGCTTGTTTAACTTTGATTCTATTCAATTTCTCATTACAATTCCACTTCAATTGGTATTAGAGCAGGAATCAAACTGCAATGATCTGATTTTCATTTTGAATCATTTGTTTTTGAGTTATTTCTCGTCTCAAAAAGTTTCCACGTTTTGGTTCTGAAAATCTCGTCTGATCTACAGATTTGATTAGATTCTGCATTTGAATTGTATAATCGAGTGATCGATTACAAGCTTCTGATCAATTCATTTGATCAAATTTCAAATTCATCAAGTTTTCTGAATTTTCTCGTTTGTTCATCAATGGCGAACTTCAACTTGAATACAATGACTTCTTATTCTCATCTACTTGGATCATCAACAAAAATTCCGATGCTGATTCCAAAGTATTACGATCAATGGGTGGATCGTATGGAAGACTATCTGAATGGACTGGATGAGGAATTATGGAATTGCATCAAAGGAACAGTTCAACCTCCAACAAATGTTTAGAACATTGGTTCATCTACAACAACTTTTGCTGGTGAAAATCAATCCACAAGGCTGGAAAACAATGAGAAACGTTATATGAGAGAGCTGAGAGGTGGATTGCCACCTATTGTTTACAACTACATCTGTGGTTTTAAAACTGCTAAGGATATCTGGATCACTCTCAAGGAGAAGTATCAGGGGAGTGAGAAGACGAAGATCAATTCAGTTAAGCAATGTTTGGTAGAGCTGAAGGAGTTCAAAAAAAAGGAAAATGAAACAATTGAAAGTTATTATGATCGTCTAAATGAGCTGATTTACCGATGCAATAGGTATGGAATCACAAGGTCCTTAATGGATTTCAATCTTACTTTTGTCATGGGACTTCGTAAGGAGTGGAGGAGTGTGAATATGATGATCAAAAATCAACAAAGTTTCAACTGTTCATCTCTAAATGATGTGTACAATCAGTTGAAAACACATGAAAGTGAAGTTTCAGAAATGATGGAAGAGGAGAAACATGGCATAGGAGGACCTCTAGCTCTGGTTTCTAAAGCGTATGAGGTGGAGACTGTTGAAAAAGAGGGTTCGAATGAAGAAGGTTTTCTCATGAACTCTAATGATGAAGCCATAGCTTTTTACTCGAACAATCGAGTTAAAAAGTTTTTCAAGAAGCCTTTTAATCATAAAGGGAAGCAAAGTGATGGAAAAGGAAGCTTTGTGAAGTCTGGTGTGGATGAGAAGAAGAAATTCGAAAATATTGAGAAGAATGATGAAAAAGAGAAAGAGTCCAAGATAGAGAAGAAATTGAAAGGTGATTTTGGAATAGATTGTCACTATTGCAATGGGGCCAATCATCTTGTGAATGATTATATGCTTCGTAAGAAAGATGAGAAGACGAATAAAGTGAAGGACAAAGCGTACTACTATGAGAAGCTTGAAGAGGTTCGTACGAAGGCTAAAGGAATGTCGCTTGTGGCAAGAGGAGCAAATGAAGATGATGGCACTTATCAGATCTGGTCATCTGGATATGATGATGAATAGATGAGACATCCCACTCATGGTGTCATGTTTGCTAAGTTTAAGGATGGAGAAGAAGAAGTGACTGGTCGATGCTTCATGACGAAGTCGAGTGACAAATATCCAATGACAACAAAGGTACGTTCTGTTCTTGATTCATTTAACATTCCTTTACAAGCATATGATTCTGAAATAATTGCTTTTGATGATATTGTTGCTTACTTTGATGCTATTATTGTGTCTGCTAGTAACGAAGCAAAGAAACTTAATAATCAACTGCTAGAGACACAAAAGTTACTTGACACGAAACGAAGCAGAGTAGAGTATCTAAAATTACAATTAAAGAGTGTTAATACTGATAGAGAAAATCTAGATAAGCATGTTAGGATGTTACTTGCTCAACGAAACATCTATTGTAATTCAGCTAAGCGTTTGTATGCAAAATTAACTGCTTTACATCATCCATCTGAGATTAGCAAAGAACAACATCGTAAGTTGTTACATTTTCTTGTCTATGAGAGAGAAAAAGTTGATATCATATCGTATGATTGTGAAAACACCATAGTTGATTTTAACAAAGTGCCAGATGATATATATGCTTATGGTATTGTTAAGATAGATGAATTTCTAAATGCTGATGAACTTGTTGAAATTGTGAATGAAAGTTTGACAAAAGATGAACAAGTGAAAATTTTGAAAAGAATTAACATTCAAAACTTGACTCTCAATTCAATTTGCTGATATTGATGATAACTCGGATAATGCTAGTGAAATCAGTGAAATTGAAGAAGAGGAAAGTATTGATTGTTCTCAGTTAGCTATCATTAATGTCACATCTAAGATCAAAGGTAAAGAAATTGTTAATGATTTGATAGTTGAGGATGACATTGGAAAACCCTCTACTTTGAATATTTGTGACTTTGATGATGTAGGGATGCGAGACAGTCAAACAGATAGTAGTGATGACGAGGAGGACGAAGTCAAAGTTTCGTGTAATAATAAGTCAGAAAAGAATGTTTCAAATGAAACGTTCATTCCAAGAGTTGTTGAACAAGTTTATGGAGGAACTGAAAAGTTTGACAAAGCGATGAATGAAAAAGGTGCTCACTATTTGGAAACTAATAGTGTCGTGTATCCAAATTTTACATGCATAAATGAAGTAGTTTTTCCAAATCAAGTATTTGTCACTACTGGGAATGCTAAAAACATAAAGCCATAGTTTAAAAAATTGATTGAAGAAGACAACAAAAGAATGTCAAACGAAGGATTCTTTTCGAATCAAAGCACTGTTGAAAACAACCTAACCAAGAATTCGTATGTTTTCCAAAGATTGAAGAAGACAACAAAAGAATGTCAGACGAAGGATTCTCTTCGAATCAAAGCACTGTTGAAAACAACCTAACCAAGAATTCGTATGTTTTCCAAAGACAAAAATCAACACGAAAATGGGTTGTAAAATCGGAAAAAGAAAAAGAAGCTTTCAAACAAGAAATTGTTGAGACATATCAATTTGTAAAATTGAATTCACAAGAATATAAAACACTTGTTGAAAAATTTTCAAAAGAAAAAGGAGTTTCAAAAAGAAAAGCACGAAAAGCAATTTTTTGGCAAGTAGTGTTAAACGAAAAACAAACATTCGGATCAACAACGAAAATGAAAAATCCCGCTCTATCAAAATACAAAGTTTGTTTTGATTCACGAGAACGAAAAATCAATAATTTTTCAAATTTAAACTCATCAATGAGTTCTCAAACAACAAATCTTCAAGAGACGTCTTTCAAAAGAAAACCTCCAAATACTTCTTTTCATTATGCAACAAATGTAATAGACTCATTTCCTTCAACTAAGCATAATAGTGATACAAATCAAAAGGTTGAAAATGTTCGAAAGATTGTCAACTCTCAAAATTTTAAAAACAAGTCACAACCTTGTGAATGTTCGAAAATATGACAATGTTTGAAAATCAACATATTCTCAAACTAATGTCAAATTCACTCCATAAAAACCTAATTTTCCAAATTCATCAGTTCATAAAGCAACAAAGGTTATGAACTCAAAAGGTACTTCAGACGTGAAATCAATCAATCATTGGCTTGAAGGACAAGGGAAAAAGTTTCAAGTAGGAAAGTTTTCTCAACAACAGATTCGAAATGCTTATGAAGAGTATTTGAATGAATCTTCAACACAAAGTTCATCTTCTCAAGATTCGAATATTCCGGTTCAGAGATGACAACCAATCAATAAAGTTACACGAATTGAGAAGACTGAGGTGGAATCAAATGAAAGTCCAAAACTATCGAAAAATTATGTTTCAATATCTTTAACTGATGATGTTGACTTAATTGATAGTGTAAAAACAAAAGTTCAAACTTGGGCTTTGAGTTCGAAATTTCATTCTTTGTTTCAAGCTAATAACCAGGGACCCAAAAAGCCTTGGGTACCTAAATTCTTTACTTAAATGCAGGTATTGTATGACGATCAATACGATGAGAAATGGTAGATTGATAGTGGTTGCTCTCGACACATGACTGGAAGAAAGGAGAATTTACGAGATTTTCGAAGTCTTGAAAATGCTAGAGTGGTGAAATTTGGAAATAATCATAAATGTCAAGTCAAAGGTTATGGCAAAGTAAGAAATGGCCAATTCACAGTAAATCGAGTTGCTTATGTGGAAGGTCTTAAACATAATTTGATAAGTGTTTTGCAATTTGTTGCGGGCACTGGGAATCAAGTTGTGTTTAATGAAGAAGGAAGCATAATATCAAAAGTTGAAACAAATGAAGTGTTGTTAAAATCAAAAGGATATGGAGATATGTTAACGCTAGATATCAAAACAATTGTAGGCAAACCATCTGTGTGTCTACTTTCGAAAGCTTCAAATGATGTCAGCTGGTTATGGCATAGGCGTTTATCACATCTTAATTTTCGAAACTTGAATAAGTTGGTTACAGAAGACTTAGTTCGTGGTTTACCTGTATTGAAATTTGACAATGATACTCTTTGTGCAACTTGCGAACAAGGAAAACAACATCGTAAAGGACATCCAATCGTCATAGATTTGAAAATTGTTGAACCGTTGGAACTTCTTCACATTGATCTTTGTGGACCATCAACTGTTGACACACTCAACAAGAAACGATACATTTTGGTTATTGTTGATGATTTTCCACGATTCACTTGGGTATATTATCTCAGGTTAAAATATGAAGTTGCTCAAACAATGATCGAATTTATCAAGAAAATAGAGATGAGTCTAAAAAAGAATGTTCGAAGAATCAAAAGTGATAATGGGTCTGAGTTTAAGAATAATGTGTTGGATTCGTTTCTAACGAAAAAAGGGATTTCGCATAATTTCTCATCACCATATACACCTCAACAAAATGGTGTTGTCGAAAGGAGAAATATGTCATTGTGCGAAGCGGCAAGAACAATGTTGACATATGCGAATCTTCCTCAGTACCTATGGGCTGAAGCTGTATCAACAACATGCTTTACTCAGAATTGATCGTTTATTCATAGAAGATTTAATATCAGTCCATATGAAATAATAAACCATCGAAAACCTAATGTAAAATTCTTTCATGTTTTTGGTTGAAGGTGCTTCATTATGAATCTCAAAGATAATCTTTCAAAATTTCAAGCTAAAGATGATGAAAGAATATTTCTGGGATATTCGAACAATTCGGTTGCATATAGAGTGTTAAACAAACGAACAAGAAAAATTGAAGAAACGTTTAATCTTACTTTTGATGACTATTATGTCAAACAAGTGGAAAGACATTTCGAACAAAAACCAATTCTTAATGAATAAAATAATCAAACTGAAGATAATAATTCAATCGATTTTGATTATGATTTAATTCTTGGTGTCCCAGACAGGGCTGTTGATGCTGAAGTTAATGCTGATGATAATCAAATACCCGAATCCTCGATACATACTGAAGATTCAACTTCAAATACTGTTACAAATGGCGAAAGAATGCTAAATGATTGATTGGAATGGGAGTATACGAATATACCTTCAGGTGTTGAGGGGGAACATCCTTTTGAGGGGGAGAAGAGTAGTATGAATGATAACTTCGAGGGGGAGCATCAGGATGATAATTATGTTGAGGGGGAGCATAATGAAATAGATACAATAAATCTTGATCAAAATGATGAATTTCATGAAATTAATGATAATATTTCTGTTACAGGATCTGAAAATGAAGATATGTATGAAGATGCACCATTGGAATTTGATCCAACATATCCACCACTTGAGAAATGGACGAAAAATCATCCAAAAGAGCAAGTTATAGGAAATCCACAAGATGGAGTTTTAACAAGAGCTCAAGTTCGTGCGAAAAATGAGCTACTCAATACGAATCAAGAATTATGCATGTTTAATGTTTTTATTTTGAAAATTGAGCTAAAGACAGTTAAGGTTGCTATGGAACACTCGGATTGGGTTGTTGCAATGCAATCTGAACTTGCTGAATTCGAACGAAATAAAGTTTGGAGATTGATTCCAAAACAAAAAGACGTTTCGATTGTCGGGTTAAAATAGATTTTCCAAAAAAACTGACAAAGAAGGCAATATCATCCGAAATAAAGCTAGGCTTGTAGTTAAAGGTTATTCGCAACAAGAAGGTATCGACTATGAAGAAACCTTTGCCCCTATCGCAAGACTCGAGGCTGTTCGAATATTTTTAGCCTATGCAGCTCATAAGACTTTGATGTTTATCAAATGGATGTCAAATGTTCATTCTTGAATGGAGAGCTTGAAGAAACTGTGTATGTTGAACAACCACCTGGTTTTATTAACGAATAATTTCCTAGTCATGTATACATCTTAGATAAGGCTGTTTATGGGTTAAAACAAGCACCAAGAGCAAGGTATGCAACCCTTACCAATTTCTTAAAATAGTCAAAATTTAAACAAGGATCAGTTGACCCCAAATTATTTCGTAAGAAAGTTGGGAATCATATAATGCTTGTTCAAATTTATGTTGACGATATTATTTTTGACCCTACTGACCCAACTTTGTCTAGTAAATTTTAGAATTTGATGAAGATTCAATTCAACATGAGCATGATGGGTAAAATCAACAATTTTCTTGGGTTAAATATTCGTCAAAGCAGAGAAGGAATTTTCATTAACCAAGAAAAATAAACGAAGAATTTGCTTGAGAAGTTTGGAATGACGAATAGCACGAAGCTAAGAGTGCCAATGGCAGTTGGAACGAAATTAACACCTTCGTTAGATACACCTGCTGTTGATCTTACTTTGTTCAGAAGCATCATAGGTTCTCTACTTTATTTAACTGCAAGTAGACCTGATATCATGTTTTCTGTATGTAATTGTGCTAGGTATCAAACGAATCCAAGAGAACCACATTTAACAGCTGTGAAAAATATGTTTCGTTATCTCAAAGGAACTATTTCGTTAGGATTGTGGTATCCTTCGAAATCTGGATTTTTCATTCAAGCCTTTTCGGATTTAGATCTTGGTGGATGTACTCTTGATAGAAAAAGTACAAGTGGAGGATGTCAATTACTAGATGGGAAGCTTGTTAGTTGGCAATCAAAAAAGCAAACTTGTGTTGCAATTTCTACTGCTGAAGCTGAATACATTTCTCCTGCTGCTTGCACTTCTCAAATCATCTGGATTCAAAGGCAATTGCGTGATTATGCAATCAATATGAAAAAGATTCCATTGTATTGTGATTCACAAAGTGCTATACACAATTGTCATAATTCAGTACAACATTCGAAAACAAAACATATTGCTCTTCGTTATCACTTCATAAAAGATCACGTTGAAGATGGAAATATTGAAGTTCATTTTGTAAAAAAAACTGATCAACTTGCTGATATTTTCACAAAACCTCTTGATGAAAAATCTTTTATGAGAATATTGGCAGGTTTGGGAATGTTAGATGCGAATTCTGTACCAGAATTAGTCATACAAAATTATAGAAGCATCTATTGGTGAAAAGGTGTCTATTCAGAGGCAAAATAATTCGTTTAGAGGCTGATCGTATTAACCATTTAGGGATTACTGTTCACATTCAGCGCTTCGACACGCTTCGTTTTCGTATATTTGAGCTGAAAATTTTCGTTTGTTTGGTATCATCTTTTAATTTCAATAGTTTGTCTTTTATTTTGAGAAAAACTGAAAATCCAAAAATATTTTCATTACTTTGTAATCATTTTCGAAAAATCAAAAATTCCAAAAAGATTTTCTTTTGTTGCATGTTTTATTCTTCGAAAAATTCAAAATCACAAAAGTATTTTTCTTTCTTTTCAAAAATATAAAATTCAAAAAGATTTTTGTTACTTTGTTATTTTTTTTTGGTATCACGGAAGATTACACAAAGAATTTTTCAAGGGTCATGCTTATGTTTCTTAGGGAAGGTATTTTTGTTCAAACTATGCACTAGTTAAGATGTCCCTAGAAGCATGCTGCAGCATGTCGACTCAAGCCTCCAAAGACTCAATGTGTGTTTATGAAAGCCTTAATGAAATTTTTTCATATGAAAGTTTCTTCCCATTCAGGCTTACATTCACATTAGTCACTGAGCTACCTTACTCTTCTCAAATGAGTAAAGAGTTTACTGTTAGGTCCATGTTTAACAAAGGTACATTCGAATCTTTCACCATCTTTTTCATCACAAAATTCTTAACACTTTGCACACACAAAGATACAAGTTCAAGAGGTCATTGATCAAACCAATCATGACTTAAACATGTCAAAAATATGTGTTAATGATCTTAAATCATGAGATCGTGATGTAAGTGAAACCCAAATATATGAACTTATTAAGGAATTGACGGGGAACTTCGTTCCAGATTCTTACGAAACACTTGTTTCTGTACCAAAGTTTCGTATACTCCAAATCACATTCTTTCGTATGAGAGGTCTTGCTCAAATGTTCGAAGCCCACGACAATTGTTTCTCAACAAGATCCAGCTTAAATATTTTTCTTTGGATGTGATTTCCGTGTGAGTATCAATTCTTTTCCTTAGTCACTTTTACATTATATACCAAAGCAACTTGTCACTGACTACACTGGTCAAACAAGTAATTTCGATTATAATTACTCACCTTATATTTAGGTTGATATGTAATGAAATACGTAAGCCACCCTTTGAAGCCTTGAAAAAGAAGCCCTTTGATACTTCTCTATAAGTATTCAGTTGTAATTCACGGGAACATACACAAGCTGTTGATTATCTCTCTTGATAATAAACGAAGCAACCTTTGATGGAGTTTAACTGACTTCGTGTCTAAATTTTTGACATCATAGAATCCAAATTTTTGTTAATTTGCTTCTTATCTTTTTCTTTGGCAGACATCACTCACGAAATCCTTGAGGTTCTAAGTAATACCAACTTAGGTTGAAGATTTCACAAGACTGGAAAACGACTTCGTTTCGAATCCCAAAAACGAAAGAGCCCAGCCTCCAATCCGAAGGGTTTAATCTTATCCACTTTGTACTCACGAATAGTCTAAAGTTACCATTTGGCAACTTGGCCCTAGTTTTAAGGTACCTTATCAGACGTGATGGTATAAACGGCTACTGGTGCGAGTTTCAAGGAATGACATGGCATACTCATTAATGATAAACGGTTCAAATTATTTTGGGCTTACCTATAAAAGGAAAATCCTTTTCCTTTTATCATTACATGTTCAAAAATTCACAGACAAACAAAAAGCCCTAATTTTTCCAAAAAGCTTTCAAGAACTCAAAAATGGCCGCTGTTCAGAACTCCAGCACTGAAGAAATTGAATCTCAATCATTGATGAAAATTCAAAGAACAAATTACCAAGTTGAGTCCAATGTTTCATTGTATCCAGAAGACTTGAAGATGCTAATCGTTGCCCTGAAACTATCTTGATTAGCAACTGCTATGTTCAACTCATTCGCAGTTTCGATGACATGGTTGTCAATGGCTGCTTCAACTGCTTCTTATAGCAAGGCTACCGATTTTATTACTTTTAATCTGATTAATGAGAAGAATGTTCGATTGACAAAGAAGATGTTCACTCAGTTTCTGGATATTCCTAACTCTCCACCATTCTTGAAGCCTACGCATCCATAAATCATACACATGTTCAACGATATAGGTTACCAGCCCCCACTCAAGAAGATTAGTGATTTCATGAAATCAGGACTTCCGTGTATGTGGACCTTTTTCTTTGGAATTTATATTAGATGCCTGATGGGAAGAAGTTTAGGTCTTGACAAGGGTAAATTAGAAGTTTATGCAATGGTAATGGGTCTTTACTATGATTTGAGTGTTGACTATGCCACTCAGTTGTGGAAGGAGTTTGGCAAAAGTTTTCAGAACTCGAATATGGTAAAATAGATTTCGTGTGCAAGGTACTGGAGCCTTGTTCTTGAAAAAGTTTATGAAAAATAGGGAATCCAAGTCTCTGCTGATGAACCTACTGCTGAATTTTCTAAGTATCAATTTCCAAAAGTTGTGGAGGATGATGTGAATATTTTTCCAAGTGTAGCATGTATTCCTGATGCTATGCTAAAGAAGGTGAACCCCACTCACAAGATTCTTGTGAAAGATTTGGAGACTATTAATCCAGATGTGGAAACATGGGTTTTGCTAACAGCCGAAGATGGAACTTCTAAACAATCCAAGAAGTCGAAGGATGATGAAGCAGAGGTACTAGTTACAAGTATGAAAAAGTCATCATCCAAGTCTCCCAAGAACAAGCCTGACAGTGATACGAAGCAGACAGAAGAGGTTGGTGTTGTTAAGCCTTCAAAGGAGGTGATGCCATCGAGGTCAGGAGTATTGAAAAGATTATCTCATAAACGAAATTTGTCTGGTGACTCACAGACAGTTCATAAAGTTCAAATTAGTAGCAAAGGGGTTATTGTTCGTGAGATCCCTGCTCCTGCTTCTCCATCATCTAAAAAAACGAAGGGCTCAAGATGTAATCAATCATATATCAAAGAAGTAGAACAAACGAAAAAATTTTCTTCGTGATGATTCGCCCGAAAACGAAGTGGTACCTGATACACTACCAGTTTTGTCTTCTCACATGGTAACTTCTGTTCCTATCATTTCATCCATTGCTCCTATTATTTTTTTTGAACCCACAACAACTATTCCACTCGAAATAGTGGTGACCAAGTCAATTCCTGAGGAGGTCCCTATTTCAAAGATCCCTGCTAACGTATCTGATACAGTAGCAAATGTTTGAATGAGTGTCGATGTTACGCAACCCATTTCTCTTTCAACTTCATTACCAATCATTTCATCATCATCCTTAGTTTCGTTACCACCATTTTTTCTTCCTACATCAACTGTCAGCACATCACCAATCTTTGACAATATCCTTAACCAACCTATTACAACTTTGTTTTCATCATAATCCACTAAACCACAAAAGCCTCATTCCGATGATGAAACAGAAGGTGGAGGTTTCAGAGGGACATTGAAGATTTGCACTTCGATTTAGAGGAAGAAGATATTCCTGATCATATGCTTATGTTAGGAAAACAATTTAAAGTGCTAAACAGAAAGCTTAATTCTATTCTTCAATTTCAAGCAGACTCAGGATCAAAGCAATCGGTATCAAGAATCAAAGTTGATGTAATGCTAAAAGCATTAGAGCATTGTTTGCAACATAAAATTGATGTCAATGATAAAAATAACGAACTTCGGATCAAGGCTCGGAATGATCTGTATACCTCTTCGTTAAAGGAGCTTCAAAATGTTGCAAAAGAAAGGCATGTTCTCTTCGTACAAGACATGAAGAAGGTACGAGAGGATGTGAATTTCAACCTCAAAGAATTGAAGAAGGAATTTTTGAGTAAAATTCATCAAGTAAATGATCTTTATAATTCAATTCAGGAGAAAGTTGATATTATAGCGTGGGCGTTCACTAATTTCATTCAAACATTTCAAGCAACTATTCCAACATTCGAAGCCAAGGCAAATGAAGATAAAAATCAGTTTGCGAAACTAAATACTCTTCTTTCAGAATTAAAAGAATTTGTCTCTAAGCCTACTCCAACATCTGTAACGACCAAAAATTTCAACAAATTTAAAATTTTCCAAAAACAACCCAATACCATTAAAGTTATTACAAAAAGGTTTTCAATACAATATATTTTAAGTATTCCCAGAATCTCATCACAACATAAACACGAGGAGCGGTACGATCACGCCTTCGCCTTGCCACGGTCTCTTGAAGAACCTGAAAAACATAAAATCACAACTGTAAGCCCGAAAGCTTAGTGAGATATCCCCAAAATACCAACCACATATACCATACACGCATAACATGCCATAACATATCCGATCACAGAACAACCATGCACTTCGGGTCTACTGTGTGACTGGTCCGCCGCACCGGCCAACAGTCCACCTGGTCCACCCTCTGAGTCTAGCCATAAACCTCGAGTCTGCAGTGGGATTGGTCCGCCCGCACCGGGCCTTCAATGCACCTGGTCCACTCTCTGAATCTAACCACATACATCGAGTCTGCAGTGTGTTTGGTCCGCCCTCACCGGGCCTTCAATCCACCTGGTCCACTCTTTGAGTCTACAGTATGACTGGTCCGCCCGCACCGGGCCTTTAGTCGGCTTGGTCCACTCTCCGAGCCTCGGCACGTCTGGTCCGCCCTCTTGGGGCCTACAGCCTATCCGGACCGCTCGCTGGGCCTTCGGGACAACCGGTCCGCCCTGGGTATCTTGGCCTACAGCACAAAGCAGGACCCGCCTCAACCCAACTCCAGTCCAAACAACCATGTGCACATATAAATACAATCATATAGCAATTCACAGTCAACAAGTAGATCAAACAGATCACATAACATATCATCATCCTAACCTGGATACCGACCTAAACGGTCACTAGCAAAGCATCACCCTATCTCTTAGGATACCGATCTTAATCAGGTCTCTAACATATACCATCCTAGCTACCAGGATGCAAACATATCAAAGAAATAACATAACAACAACTACCCGGATCCCAATCCGATAAGGGCCGGCCTTGGTGCCTTAGACCCTGTTGATATAGTGAGGATAACTCACCTCGAAACTGCCGGCTGAAAGGATAAGATCCCGCTACTCCAAACTCCGACACGAACTCCTCCACTGAACAACAACAAAGCATTGAACTCATTAAATACCCACAGTTACCAAAATACCCCGGGAAGACAACTGGTCAACCCTGACTGACTGTACTCGCCGAGTCAACCCGATGACTCGTCGAGTCCCCACGCTCAGAACTTCCCCCAATCCGCGACTCAACTCGCCGAGTCACCCCGAGACTCGCTGAGTCCAACGAATCTGAGTCCACTCACACATAACTCATCGATTCATCCCTTGACTCACCGATTCACAGCTCAACCAGAAAAGATTGGAACTCTTCGACAAGACTCGCCGAGCCCAAGAACAGACTCGTCGAGTCTGAGACTATCTTCAACCTACTCTCCGAGTTGTTCTTACAACTCGCCGAGTTCCAGACCTTCTTCATCCAGCTCGCCAAGTTGTTCTTCCAACTCGTCGAGTTCCAGCTCATCTTCAAGCAACTCGTCGAGTCTACCCATGTGACTCGCCGAGTATCACCGGTCTGAATCCATACAGAAGCATTCCAGGCCATGCAATTGATCCAAAACATAGATCTAGCCTCCTACAACCCATCCATCACGTAAAGTGGCAAACTTTATGTGAATCCAAAGAGATCTAGGCCTTTTACACATTAGGGCTAGGGTTTGGGACATGATAGCTTCACTACACACTCAAACACAGGGACTTTCAGGCATTCCAACCCTTCTCCATTCTAGATCTGAGGTAGCAACCTCAGATCTAACCTTTAAACTCCAAAACACCAAAAGATATGATCCCTAACACCCCCAAAATGAAGAATCTAGACAATAGCAGCTCAACAATGAAATGATACCTCAAAAGGAAGCTCCAAGAGAAGATTAACCTGAATCCTTGCAAAGCCCTTTGATCCAAGTCTCTTTTCTTTCAAGATCTCTTCAACAACCACCTCTCCAAGCTCCAATTCACTCAACAATGGGGTTTCCTCACGAAATTAGGGTTTCTGGAACTCAAGGGATGATAAGGAGGCTGGGGAGGAAACATAATGTTCTTTATATAGGGCTCAACCTCCGGATTTAGGGTTTTCTCCACTCAACGCCTACTCGCCGAGTCCAATCCACTGACTCGCCGAGTCGGCCACTTGACACGCGACCAAGTCGCGACTCTACTCGCCGAGTCCACCCATGGACTTGCCGAGTCGCTCTTTCCCAATTTACTCTTTTAGCCCTTCAACTATACTCTTGATATTTCGGGATGTTACAATTCTCCCCCACTTACATTAGGCTTCGTCCTCGAAGCTTGCAACAACTCAACTCTTAGAAATACTCCTGCCATGCACTACCTGGCTTCAACCCAACCAGGTTCCTCAAAACACAACCATAGAAACCAGAAGCTCACTTTCTCCTTTCTTACGGTGTCCTAACCACCGACTCAAGCCGGCCACCGACTTTACCCTCTGATAACACCACTTAACTACTGAGTACTACTCACGATGCAACACTGCTCCAAATCACAACCATCACTCGACCCATATGAGCTAGAAGATAACGATGAACCACCAGATTACCGATCTGAAGCCCACTCTAATCATTATGCTGACAGAAAGACACATTCTTCAGAGCAACTCCCATGAGTTCTCCTCTTGCAATCACATACACGTGTTGAATTAGCTCTAGCACCCTCAGGTTGGGCAAACCCGATACACCGATGACAACTCCAAACATCCCCCAGGATGAACCACTACTACATACATAATTCCCTGATCAGAATCACACTGAGAGCCCAAGACTCCCCACTGCATCCCTTCCGAGCCTCTTGGCTCTACACCCGCGGAATTCCTTCCGCGACCTCAGCAGACATCCCAAGCCGGATGTGCTTCCATTCCACTACCGCAAACACGCTGCTCAATGGTCATACTTGGATCACTCTAATCATAACTCTTCTATGCCGCTTTCACTTCCGTGAATTTGCACTCCCCCTCGGAGTTACACTCCTCTCTCTTTCATTTTCCAAGGAAATCCACCTGGTCGCCTTGTCACTACGACAAGTGCCACGGTGCTCGCCCAATGCTGCACCACTCCTTCATAACGTAACCGCCCACAAGCTCTGACTCTGATCGCAGGGACCCTCAAGCCCATGCACAAACTCCACTAATCGAGATCAAAACCTGGGGCCAGACCTTCTAATGCTAACACATTGCAACATACACAATCCATATCCTCGAACCGATCCAACAATACCTGCAGAGTCTTCAGCATGACTGGACCGCCTCACCAGGCCTTCAGCCAATCTGGACCACTCTCAGAACCTTCAGCCAATCTGGATCGCTCTCAGTGCCTTCAGTCTGGCTGGACCGTTCTCCGAGCCTTTGGCCTGATTGGTACGCCTACCGACCTTCAGTCTATCCGGACCGCTCAACTAGCATTCATCATTCCGAGCTATCTCTCCGGGAAATCCTCCCATGCATACCGTTCTAGCCCTCTAGGGGTTCCGAACTCTATCTCCATCACACATAATCGATCTCGGCCTGATCCCCAGGCCCTCCACAATCAAATGCCCTAGGTCTGTATCCCGCCCCGCATGCCCGACACTTGCTCCTACCAGCCTACACTCTAGGCTGACAGAACACTACTGAATCCCAACAGCTAAGCACCCTCAAATACCCATCAAACTCCTGGAGAATTTTCCAATTCTCCCCCACTTGTAGCACTGACTATCAAACATCGGTCGCCAATACCGACCACCCAAAACAACCCTGCACAAAACAAACACTTACACACGGACTGCTTCCCACAAGCATAAACAACCTTAACAAGATCCCATATCAACACTGATTAACTCGCTCGAAAGAAACTCAATCTGCATCTAACCACTCCTCAGAAAGCAGATGCTACCCGGCCTTCAAACCAATGCCAGGTTTCCACTAATAACCCTCATGAATGATAACCAACGAAATTCCCAATACAATAACCCATAACCAAACCACAACCCTCAAAAACGACGAAAACCGCATCGAAAACCACACAAAGATACCATCACATAAACAATACACCACAATAATCACAAGATAACAAGACGTCAAGGAAGAAACATACCCGCAGCTGCATCCGGCACTGCTCCGACCTCCCTTGCGGTAAGCTGAAAAGCACAACCTTGAGCCCTTGGGGGCTCCGCTCCACCCTGACCTCCACCCGTGATCCTCAAAGTGGCTGGTACTGGAGCCTGCACCGGTCCTGCAGCAAACTGTGGAAAGTTGACCCTCAAATGTCCAACCTGATGACAATGGTAACAAATCCTCAAATCCCGAACCGGCGCTAACTGTCGACAATCCCTCGCATAGTGCCCCTCCTTTCCGCACTTGCGGCATGGACCACCGGACCTACAAACTCCGGTGTGACTCCTTCCACACTTCCCACAAGTGTGGCTGCTCAGATCTCCTACTCTAGAATCAACGGTCTTGGACCGTTTTGGCGCCGGCTGCAACTGCACTGGAGCCTGCCTCAACTCACGCATCTGCAACTCAATCTCTAACTCGCACCGCCTGGCGGCCTCCTGCAACTCCAACAAGGTCTCGCACCTCTGCGTAGACACAAACTGTCTGATATCCCTCTTGAGCATGCTCAGATATCGAGACATCTGAGCCTGCTCCGAAGCGAAATCTGGGCAGAACATCGCCCTCTCAGTGAACATCCTGGTGATCTCAGTCACCGACTCCAAATCCTGCTTCAGCTCAAGGAACTCCTGAGCCAATCTCTCCCTCTCAACTTGTGGAACATAACGAGTGCTGAACATCTCTCTGAACTGTTCCCATGAAACCGCAGCCCTCTGCGCATCTGAATATGACCCCGTGGTCAATCTCCACCAATCCTTCGCCCCAAGCCTCAACAGGTTCAGAGCACACCTCACCCTCTGATCAGCAGGGCATGAACACGTGAAGAAACACCCCTCCACGTCCGATAACTACCTCATAGCAACAATCGGGTCCTGAACTCCATCAAAGGAGGGAGGCTTCATATTATCGAAGTCCCGATACTGAAATCCCCGACCAGCTCCTACCCCTGCCGCTGCTACAGCTGCTGTAGCCGCCGCGGCAGCCGTCTCTGTGAGAGCCGCATAGCGCTGATCAAAATACTCAACCATGGCGGTCTTGATCGACCCAAACAGCTCCGGCAACTCAGCCCGGAACAACTCAACAATGTCATCACGCAGGATCTCACGAATCCTCGCATCCAACTCGCACGTGCTCATCTGACCGATAACCTCGGGCGGTACTGACCCACCCGGAACTCCCTCTCCTGCTCCCGATCCTGATCCGGATCCACTCCCATCATGCCTCGGAATCTCCATACTGAAAAACACCACACCAAAATCTCAGACTCTTCCCACTATCCCGAGAACCAACTCTCTCAACCCAACCCTTGAGGTCATGGTTTCCCTGATACGCGTATGGGTCCTGTGCTTTCAGTAGTACGGGCCCATACTACCTTCCACACCTACCCATATTTGTATGAAGTACTACCACAACACCCTAGAGAAACATGCATAACAACGCTCAACCCTCACAACTAGAGGAACACTGGAAATCTCTCACAAGGAAACCCTAGGCTACAGGCATCACAAATCAGGCAACATTATCATGAAATCATGAAGATCCCTAGCCTAACACTAGCATGCTGTTCTAACAAAGCTCAAAAACAAATCTCATGTTTGGTATTTTGGGGTTACTTACTGGCTCCGGCTGATCGTACCTCCGCGTTCTCCTTTACTCATTTTGAAAACCATTTTAAATACTCTTTTGAAAACTCTCCTCGATTTGAGACTGGAGTCACACGAATGTTCCGCCAATTCACTCAAACCAAGGCTCTGATACCAACTTGTAACGACCAAAAATTTCAACCAATTTAAAATTTTCCAAAAACAACCCAATACCATTAAAGTTATTACAAAAAGGTTTTCAATACAATTTATTTTAAGTATTCCCAGAATCTCATCACAACATAAACACGAAGAGCGGTACGATCACGCCTTCGCCTTGCCACGGTCTCCTGAAGAACCTGAAAAACATAAAATCACAACTATAAGCCCGAAAGCTTAGTGAGATATCCCCAAAATACCAACCACATATACCATACACGCATAACATGCCATAACATATCCGATCACAGAACAACCATGCACTTCGGGTCTACTGTGTGACTGGTCCACCGCACCGGCCAACAGTCCACCTGGTCTACCCTCTGAGTCTAGCCATAAACCTCGAGTCTGCAGTGGGATTGGTCCGCCCGCACCGGGCCTTCAATGCACCTGGTCCACTCTCTGAATCTAACCACATACATCGAGTCTGCAGTGTGTTTGGTCCGCCCTCACCGGGCCTTCAATCCACCTGGTCCACTCTTTGAGTCTACAGTATGACTGGTCCGCCCGCACCGGGCCTTCAGTCGGCCTGGTCCACTCTCCGAGCCTCGGCACGTTTGGTCCGCCCTCTAGGGGCCTACAACCTATCTGGACCGCTTGCTGGGCCTTCGGGACAACCAGTCCGCCCTGGGTATCTTGGCCTACAGCACAAAGCACGACCCGCCTCAACCCAACTCCAGTCCAAACAACCATGTGCACATATACATACAATCATATAGCAATTCACAGTCAACAAGTAGATCAAACAGATCACATAACATATCATCATCCTAACCAGGATACCGACCTAACCGGTCACTAGCAAAGCATCACACTATCTCTCAGGATACCGATCTCAATCAGGTCTCTAACATATACCATCCTAGTTACCAGGATGCAAACATATCAAAGCAATAACATAACAACAACTACCCGGATCCCAATCCGATAAGGGCCGACCTTGGTGCCTTAGACCCTGTTGATATAGTGAGGATAACTCACCTCGAAACTGCCGGCTGAAAGGATAAGATCCCGCTACTCCAAACTCCGACACGAACTCCTCTACTGAACAACAACAAAGCATTGAACTCATTAAATACCCACAGTTACCAAAATACCCCGGGAAGACAACTGGTCAACCCTGACTGACTGTACTCGCCGAGTCAACCCGATGACTCGTCGAGTCCCCACGCTCAGAACTTCCCCCAATCCGCGACTCAACTCGCTGAGTCACCCCGAGACTCGCTGATTCCAACGAATCTGAGTCCACTCACACATAACTCATCGATTCATCCCTTGACTCACCGATTCACAGCTCAACCAGAAAAGATTGGAACTCTTCGACAAGACTCGCCGAGCCCAAGAACAGACTCGTCGAGTCTGAGACTATCTTCAACCTACTCTCCGAGTTGTTCTTACAACTCGCCGAGTTCCAGACCTTCTTCATCCAGCTCGCCAAGTTGTTCTTCCAACTCGTCGAGTTCCAGCTCATCTTCAAGCAACTCGTCGAGTCTACCCATGTGACTCGCCGAGTATCACCGGTCTGAATCCATACAGAAGCATTCTAGGCCATGCAATTGATCCAAAACATAGATCTAGCCTCCTACAACCCATCCATCACGTAAAGTGGCAAACTTTACGTGAATCCAAAGAGATCTAGGCCTTTTACACATTAGGGCTAGGGTTTGGGACATGATAGTTTCACTACACACTCAAACACAGGGACTTTCAGGCATTCCAACCCTTCTCCATTCTAGATCTGAGGTAGCAACCTCAGATCTAACCTTTAAACTCCAAAACACCAAAAGATATGATCCCTAACACCCCCAAAATGAAGAATCTAGACAATAGCAGCTCAACAATGAAATGATACCTCAAAAGGAAGCTCCAAGAGAAGATTAACCCGAATCCTTGCAAAGCCCTTTGATCCAAGTCTCTTTTCCTTCAAGATCTCTTCAACAACCACCTCTCCAAGCTCCAATTCACTCAACAATGGGGTTTCCTCACGAAATTAGGGTTTCTGGAACTCAAGGGATGATAAGGAGGCTGGGGAGGAAACATAATGTTCTTTATATAGGGCTCAACCTCCGGATTTAGGGTTTTCTCCACTCAGCGCCTACTCGCCGAGTCCAATCCACTGACTCGCCGAGTCGGCCACTTGACACGTGACCAAGTCACGACTCTACTCGCCGAGTCCACCCATGGACTCGCCGAGTCGCTCTTTCCCAATTTACTCTTTTAGCCCTTCAACTCTACTCTTGATATTTCGGGATGTTACAACATCATTCTTAACTCCTGAGTTTCTTACTCAGAAGTTAAACCTTCTTGATCAAGTCATCCAAAAGGCTGTTGCTCCTATCACGAAGTTTGCTCAAATGTTACCACAAAATGGCCCACCTGCTGTCATAGGTGTGCAAAGGGGAGAAAGGAGGGTGAGCATAGGTTCGAAAAACGATAATAAGGGAGGAGGCATTGGAAAAAAAGAAGATGCAAAGGTTGTAGGGAAGGTTTTGACTTTGCAAATTCCAATTTCATTACCTATCAACACTGATTCTATTTCAACAACAATTGTGACTACAAAACCACTTGCAAGACCTGTTGTCAAAGGAATTGTAATTGGTTCATCAACCGAGGGAGGAAGCTCAAGTTCCTCAAAACCAAATCCTGATTTGAAAGATAAAGTGAAAGGTGTTTTAGTCGAAAAGTCTAAAGAAGAAAAGAAAGCAGAAGTCGAAGCTGAGATAGAACTTCAAAGGCATATTCAAAGTATCATGAGGCTGAGGGAAAGTGATCCTCTAGGCATGGAAAAGGGAGATCCGAAGAAATGATGGGTGTTATGCATAAGAACAATCCTATGTGCTCATACAAACCCTAATGCTTGGATCTAGGTTTCTCTATTGTGCATGCTTTGAATCCAAGACTTGCAACCCTAGATGTATCATATATATTTCGAAATTAACACCATAAGAACAAATCTAAGTGTTTACCACTTTCAAATAGCTTGAAATCCTTGTAGTCTTCTTGATCTTGAGCTTAGAGTCACAATTGTAACTCCTTTAATGGTTCACAAACCCCACAAGCAAGAAGGCAATATGAGAGAGGGTGAGAGATGCTAAAATCGGCCCTAGGGTTCCCTTGGAATCAAGTGTAGCCGATTTTCAAAGCCTAGGGGTCATATTTATACTGTAGGCTGCTAGGGTTTCTGTGACATCCCCAATTTCTCGGCCAGAAAAGACCGATTTGTTTATGCTTTGTTTTATAAATCAGAGTGATCGTTTAATTAAAACGGTTGCGGAATTTGTTCCCAAAACATGATAAGAGTTTATCAAAGCATTTCTTTAAAGAAATGTATTTTCATTATATAACAAAATCTCGGGATGTCATGTTCAATACAGACCCAAAGCATAAACATAACAAAATAGACCTTACAACAATTATTTATAACTACTGATCTATAATCCAAAATCTCTCGTCAAGTCCATCAACTTATACCCTTGTGCCATTACCTGTAATGCAAAGAAAACTGAGTGGGTCAGGCTTGGGAGGCTGGTGAGCATATAGGGTTTTCAACCCACAATAATACATTTATTATATTTAATTATCAAATAATCAACCCAATTACTCATCCCCATTATCCTCTTTATTTCTTAAGGTTTTACCCTAAGAATCAACTATCCTTTATCCATTCGTTCCTAAGGATTTACCTAAGGAATCAACACGAATTCCATTGCTGCCAAAATTTATCTATTAGGTACTAAATCCATAGCTATCAGGCGCTAACTCCATAGTCACCAAGGTTCACTTAACAGTAGGCGCTAACTCCATAGTCACCAAGGTTCACTTAACAGTAGGCGCTAACTCCATAGTCACCAAGGTTTATACAATAGGCGCTAACTCCATAGTCACCAAGGTTTATCTAACAGTAGGCGCTAACTCCGTAGTCACCAAGGTTTATACATTAGGCGCTAACTCCATAGTCGCCAAGGCTTATACAATAGGCGCTAACTACATAGTCGCCAAGGCTTATACAATAGGCGCTAACTCCATAGTCGCAAAGGCTTATACAATAGGCGCTAACTCCATAGTCGCCAACGCTTATACAATAGGAGCTAACTCCATAGTCGCCAACGCTTATACAATAGGCGCTAACTCCATAGTCACCAAGGCTTATACAATAGGTGCTAACTCCATAGTCACCAAGGTTTATCTAATAGTAGGCGCTAACTCCATAGTCACCAAGGTTTATGTCACACCCCAAAACCAAGAACGGCGGAAACGTTCTGGGGTGGAGGACGTCATGTACAGTATCACAACAATGTAAAGTAGTAAACAAGCATCAACATCATCCATTGCATTAATAATAGAATTATTATACAAGTGTGTTCTGTCAAATTTTGATAAACACTAAAGCATAAATCAAAATGAAAGATGAGTCTTCAACGAGCTCCATCTTCCCTATTCCTTGCATCGGTACCTGTCTATGATGACCTGAGGATACAAGTAATCTTGAAAGCGAGTATCAGCTTTGAAGCTGGTGAGATCATAAGTATTTTAGTGTCTTAATTTGTATGTAAGAACTTGTAAGTTTATGAATTGTAAGTATGGAAAATGTATATGAATTGTAAGTATTGAAAATGTATATGAACTATAAATGTAAAAATGCTTGTAAAACAACTGTAAACGTTTGAAAAACCCAAGAAATCCCTATGATTCCTACTATTATATAAAGCGTGTCTTCTACCAAGACCTAACTGTTCTCAATGTAGTCTTCTACCAAGACTTAACTATTCTAAATGTTCGTTTCTTGTAAAAGTGTGTAATTTTCCCAAGTGTAACTATCATTTACAAAATATAGTTTTTACATTTAATGTTTAAGTGAAATAATCACTAAAATGTGAAAAGGGGAAATTAATGTAGTATTGTAGTGTTGTATTATAGGAACTACTGCTGTACTAACTACCTTAAACCGGATTTATATTAAGGCATCATGTGATTATATGTTCTTCTCTAGGATAGTTGTATATGTTCTCATAGTAGTAACTATTGACTCATGAATGAACTGACTCATAGTATGATATTGTGTTCTAGTAATAGTTCTAGTATCTTCCTAAACTACCCATATGGTAGTTTACTAGTAATCTAACTGGTACATATGGACATGGATGTATACCCTTGCTACCCAAGGGCATGGGATGAACTGGAAGGACCTTTTATGACTATATATGTACACATGATATATAACTAATATTTAAATGACCTTCGGACGAGTACCCGATATCCCACCAGACCACATCTCAAGCGCGAAAAGGAAATAGGGTGGATAGCCTTCCTAAGTCTTTTAAACATTTCTTATATAACTATACATATAGAGGCATGCAATTTATAATATAAAAGCATAAAATAAGATTTGTAAAACCTTTGAACATAAATATTTTCTAAGAAAAGATCGACTTGATGTCGATCTATAAAATGGTTTCGAAGGCATGGGTTTGATAAAACAGTTTAGTATAAAGAACATTTGTTTGAAACATAATTATAAATAAGTTTGAAATGTAATATACAGAATAAAATGTACAGTGTAATAAGGAGTTTTTAAACACATAAAGTGTTTATGAAAAACATTTGAAGGAAACTGTTTGGTAAAACGGCTAATGAGTAGCCAATCATTTGAATCCTGCTTATTAATCACATGTGATTGATGTAATAATTAGCATAATTCTACTTGTATCCCCCCCATAAAACATTAAAAACAGTTTAAAACATTGATTAAGGGGTATGAACTCACCTGCAGTAAGTGACTGGAATTGAACGGAGTGTTATCGTAAGGAAGGATCGGACAAGTACTTGGTGTCAAGTGAAGACTTTAGACACACACAATGATCCTGATTACATATGAAGACATATGTATATATATAATTAGTGACTAAAACACAAATTATACAAGTATAAACATTTTAACGCGAGGAAAACACTTTTGGTCAAGTGCTACGAGGAAAATGGGTTGCAACAAAGGAGTGCAAAACATCTAATGGGAGTTTATGGTCAAATGACCATATGCTTTGGAGTTTACGGCCCAGGGGAGTAAACTCCTGGCCGTAAACTCTCAATAAGGTCTCTAAATGAAGCTTAGAATTAATACAACTCTAGTGGTGAATTGTTTCAAGGCTAAATCAAGTGTTTGGGTGTCATTTGACCCCTTTATAGGGGTTTACGGCCCAAGAGCTTGTCTTGGCCGTGAACTCCTTAATACATGTGATTACTTATGTTTTCTAGGCTATAAACACTGTAGAGTACATGTCTAAATTCAAGCCTAAGCCTTAGGAAGTGTTTGTGGCATCAAAACACCCCTAATTAGAGTTTTCGGCCCATGAACCATTTGGCCATGTGTTTGAGGCCGCGAACACCCCTAGGTGTTGGTATTTTGATTGTTTTGGGTCATAGACACATCAAGGTAATGTGCTATGCTAGTCTCTTGGTTCAATGAAGGCATTTAGGGCACTTTGGCAACCAAAAAAAGGAGTTCACGGCCCTAAAATATCTTGGGCCGTAAACACCCTTTTCTTGGTGTTTTAGTGGTGTTTGCTAGCCCCAAACACACTAGGGTACTTGTCCTAATTTGTCTCTTGGCTTAAGGAAGGTTTTCAAGGCATTTTGACCCTTAAACATGCAGTTAACGGCCCTGGAACATCATTGGCCGTGAACTCACTTTCATCCATGTTTTTAAATGATTTTGGTGTCCTGAACATGCAATGGTGGGTTCTAGTTCGAGTTCCAAGGCTTTGAGGGACATTGGGACACTTTTAGCCCTTAAAATGGAGTTTACTCCCCAAGTGTTCTTGGGCGGTAAACTCCCAAATCTTGGGGTTTTGGTTCGATTTTGATGTTATAATACACAATCTAAGCTATATAATATAACTAGATCGAAGTACTCACAATTTGGGATAAAAACCCGAAGATCCGTGAGAGAGAATTTTGGCTTTTCTCTAATTGGAAATGTAACTAATGAACTATTTGGTTCAGTTTTCTATATATACAGTCCTGGGATTTTTGACAGAAAATATTTTTATTCCCGGAATGAACTCTAATATCCTAAAGTTTTGGAATAACAGTGTTGCACAAAACCCTAGTGCATCCACTCTCCTAATATCTCCTTAAGTGTAAAATCCTGAAAACTGCCAAACTTATACTCGAAGTCTGAATTTTCACTATAACTGTTCTACTTCTATTGGCTTCAAATGGTTTGTACAGAATGGAAATTTCGGGTTGTCACATCATCCCCCTGTTAAAGGGAATTTCGTCCCGAAATTAGAACTTAGATAAGGAAGTAGGTACGAATGATCGAGTTGTGAGGAGGAAACGTCCTAATCGATTGGTTCTAGCGCACCTAAGTGAAATCGGTTTCTCGGTTGGCAAACCAACGAACCTTCACTAACTGGCGACGGCGTTGCTTTGTCCGCTTGACCTCTCGGTCGAGGGTCACTACGGTTCTAATACGAAGGTGAGGATCTCAACGAGTGGACTTACAAGAGTCCTAACGGAAAGGTAAGGTTTCATGATCGAGACGCTAAGAGTAGAATGTACGTTACCGAGTTTGTGGAGTAGGTCTAGTGTGTGCGACACACAGGACCGATTCTGATAAGAATCTCGGAGGTCCTAATTATATTGGATTTAGCTTTCCACGCTTTACGAAGTGTATTAAGCCGTTCCCGAGTGAGACTTCCTAAAGAATTTGGTCTCTCACTTGGAATCTCCAAAGGTTCTTTCTCTTGCTTAACTTCCCAGTCAACGGCCACTCCTTGCTGGGTCAAGGTCGTATGGTTTCCTGTGATTTGTGATGGTTTCTGGATGAACTATGACAGTAGGTCTGTAAGACCTAGAATTTGGTGAAAGACTGTCGGCGTCTCTGGTGTCGACAAATGCTCAACGGTTTTGACAAATTGAAAGAGTACTCAAAATTTCCCACATTACTAACAGTGTGTCATAGAAATTTGACTCTTCAATTTCAAAACTCGTGCCTAGAGAACTTCGCTAAAAGTTCCTCTGTAGGAAATGTTTCCATGGGTTTTCTTCTTACTACGAGGGTAGATAAGTAAGTCATTACATGGAGAAATGACGAACTGATCCAAGTAAGAAAGACGTACCCTATTCGTTTAGCTCATGAAAGCTATGGGCGTATTGGCCCTATCCGAAGGGTATCACTACGGACTCGAAGTGTCCGTATCGATTTCGGAAGATAGTCTTACGGACATCCTTCCTTAACACTCGAACTAGTGATATTCGGATCTCAGATCCATTTCTGAAAGTACTTCTTTCCTTGCATTTGCTCAACCATTTCATCTATGCGAGGCAGAGATAACGATTTCTAATGAAAAATCTTGACGGAGTCCTCGATATCCGAGGCACATACGATGCAGTCCGTCGATATCTGGGAGAATAAGACTGGGGTTCTCTAGGGTGAGAAGCCAAGTCTTCTAATTCTATTTCTGTGTGGTTCGCTAAGTTGTCTGTACTGTTCTTGTGTCTCCGTAGGTGTTTAAGCAAATGGGAGATCCGTTTACGGGAGTCGTACTGGGTTCTAAGTTTGTTCACATGACGATGTGATTACTCGTAGACTTAGGTAGTTCTCCGTCCTGAAGTTCATATTAGAATTCATACATGGTTTCAAAATCACAATTTCGTGTATACGAGTCGTATATAATTAAGATTGAAAAGGTAGTCGAATAACTGCTTCTTCTTTAAGCTCACATCCCATCGAGGGAAAGAAGTTAAAGTGGAATCATCAATTCTAAACCTGTAGAACCTTGATTATATATCACTCTTATGCATACATTCCTCAGTGATAGATCAATCGTATAAATCCTTGGATTGAACTTGACGTACTGCACGAGTGGTACTTCAGGGATTTCTTCGGAAAGAAAATAACTAAGAGGTACTCCTGGCATGAGTACTTCAGTGTTCTAATATGATGGCTTCGCTGGAAAAGTGATCTAGAAGAAAGAGATGTACGTATGAAGCTTTTTTTGTGAGGATCAAATTGAATTGAATCGTATGATAATGTCGGAATCATATTGAAACTTAAAGACATTAGATTTGAACATAAGACGTTTACAGACAAAACACAACCGTGCAAACATGAACAGAGTTACAGTACTTTAGATTTACCACAAGACTATTGCTGCGAATAAGATATACTACAAAAGACAAGTATACGCAGCACGGGAATCCCTATAGAGACAGGATCTCGCAAAAGGTAAGACTCTAGTTGCACTAGTTCTGGATAGTTTATAAGTCTGTTACAACAACACACTTAAGTTACATTAACGAGGGTTCCGGCGTAGGCTCTCCTGCAGCTGTGATCCTGAGAATCTTCCCATCAGCACCCGAGTTCTTTGCTATCGGGCAATCTTTCTTGAAGTGTCCAATTTCACCGCATTGGTGACATATCTGGACAGCTCCAATATTGGTGGTGGAAGTGAGGTGTTTAGCTAGTGTTATGTGGACACGAGTGCCTTCCTCATTACTCCACATTGGAAATTGCTTCCTAAAGCATTCGGATTTATAACTACTCTCGTGTGTAGGGTTAGTCCCGATGAAAGGGACTTGAGTGATGGGTCGTGCCGGTGCTCCACAGCCACGAGCATGGTGCCCTATTTTTAGGCAATTGCAACACTGTATCTCATGGCAAGCCCCATGATGATGGAAACTACACTTATCACACTTCGGGAGTTTTCCCTCGTATGGCCTGCTCGGTACTGGGATGGCAGGGGTTTCCACTTGTTGCTGTTGCATAGCCAGCCTTTGGGATTTCTTGCGTTCTTTCTGAGCTTGACGCTTTCGTTTCTTGTTCTCTGTCTTTCGGCTTTGCGAGCTTGTAACTGTTACTGTTTGGCGACTTCTTAGATTGATACTACGATTGGAATCTTCAATCCCAACATCAGCATTGCTTGTGCTGATAGCGCTACGGTGCGCAAGGACAGCTGTCACGGCAGCCATCACGGCAGTTGTAACTGTGGTTTGAAAGGTAGCGACGTCCATAGGAAAGGCGGAGGTTTCGCCGTTCGACTGATTGCTTCCGGATGACGACATGATTCTGTAACACGAAAGATAAGGATTTTGTGAGTGATTCTGGTTGACCCTAGATGTACTTAGATTGTTCAAGAAAAGAGTAAGAGTATGTTCTCAAAAGTTTGACCTACATCCCTATGATGCAGTCCTAGCACGGAATGGAAGTATGTTCGCGAAGGTTCACCTACATCCCTATGATGCATCCCTAGTAATGGGTAGAAGTAAGTTCGTAGAATGGTCTCAAGACGTTTGTCGTTCAAGCCGAGGTATCGTGGGTTGGTGAATAACAGGATCCAACCACTGAAAGAGACTTGGAATTGTCTCCGGAGCTAAATTACTGTAGTCCAATGACTTGACTAAAGCAGGTTTCAGATAGACTTTAATGAAAGTATGATAAGATTACTTGAATAAAGAATGACACAGGAGTTAGCCGGCTGTCAATATCTTTGATATTCACGACGTAAAGATTCGGGAATATGACCTTGTAAAGGTCTTACATCATATCCAGAGAAGATAGTTCTTGACAGCATAAAGACTTAACAAAAGTACTTACAGTACAAGATAATTTCATAGAAAATGCCACATCGGGCATAGATAGAAAAACGATTCCCTTTTAACAAGGGAAATAAAGTAAAGCATCTACTACCGGCGACAGTCATCCCTCTGGTGAACTCTCAGTTCAGCCAGTTGACGTTCCATGTCGAGCAGGTGTCTTTCGTACACTCTCTGGCGTACTCGGAGCTCTATGACTTCGACTCGTGATTCAGCCAATGCTTGCAGTAGGGTTTCATGGTTTCTCTCTGATCTCTCGCGAGTATCTTCTAGACGAATGGTGCAGAGGGTATGCATTCTCGCATTAACGACAACTTTGGTAATCTGATGTAGGGTTGTCCTGCCTTGAATCTCATTTCGGGCCACTCCGTGGACCAAGATTGGCAAGGTTCTGTCTGCTGAGCCCCCATTGCTCAGGTCGTAAAAGCTTCGGTCGCCATTAAATGGCATGGACTGATCTTGTCCTTGGCTTCATGTTTCCAAGCATTCCACCCACTCAGGCATCGGGCCATGAAAAGCCGGACGAGGGTTAGGAATTGGAAAGGGAGTTGCTTGGGATAGGTTCTCAACCTCTGGTTCGGAATTAGCATCGTCCGAAAGGTTTTCATCATGGTGATCATTCAAAGGGATCGGATGATCATTCTCTGGTTCTTCTCCAAACCAACCAGCAATGACCTCATTCGGGAGGTACTGGTTGTCGAGGGGATGGAGTCCAGCCATGTTATTTATGCGAGAATTGGGGTAAGAAAATAATTATTAGACGAACTATCTAGATAATTATTTAGAAAATATTCATCAATTACATCGCTATTTGTGAAGTGCATACCAGTTATATGTAATCGAAACAGGATAGGCCTTCAAATAGGTGATCTTAACTCCAAATTCACACAGAATCGGGGTAAAGTAAAATTTTCACAGATTCTAAGTCTATAACATCCTAATTACATATAGCCTTAGTGTATCCACTTAGCAACTATCAACTTAATAATGAAGATCTCGTTTTAATTCTCAAGTATAAAGTACTTATAGTAACACCAAATACTCCTATAGTATTTTAAGTTTAATGTTATGTTCTACTGTTCTCATTGTGGTAGGGTTGGTAAGATTTTAGTATTGTTGCAACCACACCATTAAACTTAGGCACATGCTTGTCAACCTTCGGATAATATAGGTGATCAGGCTATATCTTCCCAGTTTTGACCATATGTCTCTAAGCCCACTTGTGTTGCCCAACAATCGTAATTCTTTTGTACTGTCCTAGTGACACTGATTTTAGTATGAATGCAGGCACGTATACTTTATTAATTATTTTATTATTTAAAGTATAAACTCTTGGTCAGAGTATTTTTATTCCCTTATGTATTTATAGTTAGTATATCTTTTATGGGTTGATATACTTAATTCACTATAAACAATGCTCTGATACCAATCTGTCACACCCCAAAACCAAGAACGGCGGAAACGTTCTGGGGCGGAGGATGTCATGTACAGTATCACAACAATGTAAAGTAGTAAACAAGCAACAACATCATCCATTGCATTAATAATAGAATTATTATACAAGTGTGTTCTGTCAAATTTTGATAAACACTAAAGCATAAATCAAAATGAAAGATGAGTCTTCAACGAGCTCCATCTTCCCTATTCCTTGCATCGGTACCTGTCTATGATGACCTGAGGATACAAGTAATTTTGAAAGCGAGTATCAGCTTTGAAGCTGGTGAGATCATAAGTATTTTAGTGTCTTAATTTGTATGTAAGAACTTGTAAGTTTATGAACTGTAAGTATGGAAAATGTATATGAATTGTAAGTATTGAAAATGTATATGAACTATAAATGTAAAAATGCTTGTAAAACAACTATAAACGTTTGAAAAACCCAAGAAATCCCTATGATTCCTACTATTATATAAAGCGTGTCTTCTACCAAGACCTAACTGTTCTCAATGTAGTCTTCTACCAAGACATAACTGTTCTAAATGTTCGTTTCTTGTAAAAGTGTGTAATTTTCCCAAGTGTAACTATCATTTACAAAATATAGTTTTTACATTTAATGTTTAAGTGAAATAATCACTAAAATGTGAAAAGGGGAAATTAATGTAGTACTGTAGTGTTGTATTATAGGAACTACTGCTGTACTAACTACCTTAAATCGGATTTATATTAAGGCATCATGTGATTAATTGCACCATACTATTGACTGGTAACAACGACATAAGAATGGTCGTAAAAAGGTATGACGTTTGGCACCCGCAGACCTGTAGGTACCGCTGTAGCTAGCAGCAAGGTGTAGGATAGTCAATCCAGTATAGATCTATATGCAAACTCACGCTCTCCCTTCAAGAGACTATGGCTACAACTCGGGCCATGACATTTAAGGCATGCTCCGATACATAGCACAAAAGTTAACGTATTCATATATATGTAATGTAATGAACTGTTCTAGCTGTAATCTACGTGCTCTCTACCTAGCAAGTATAGTAATGTACTCGTTCTAGTATCGTTGTATATGTTCTCTTTCTAGTAGAGTTGTATATGTTCTCTTTCTAGTATAGTTGTATATGTTATCTCCTAGTATAGTTGTATATGTTCTCTTTCTAGTATAGTTGTATATGTTCTCTCCTAGTATAGTTGTATATGTTCCTCTCTAGTATAGTTGTATATGTTCTTCTCTAGTATAGTTGTATATGTTCTCATAGTAGTAACTATTGACTCATGAATGAACTGACTCATAGTATGATATTGTGTTCTAGTAATAGTTCTAGTATCTTCCTAAACTACCCATATGGTAGTTTACTAGTAATCTAACTGGTACGTATGGACATGGATGTATACCCTTGCTACCCAAGGGCATGGGATGAACTGGAAGGACCTTTTATCACTATATATGTACACATGATATATAACTAATATTTAAACGACCTTCGGACGAGTACCCGATATCCCACCAGACCACATCTCAAGCGCGAAAAGGAAATAGGGTGGATAGCCTTCCTAAGTCTTTTAAACATTTCTTATATAACTATACATATAGAGGCATGCAATTTATAATATAAAAGCATAAAATAAGATATGTATAACCTTTGAACATAAATATTTTCTAAGAAAAGATCGACTTGATGTCGATCTATAAAATGGTTTCGAAGGCATGGGTTTGATAAAACAGTTTAGTATAAAGAACATTTGTTTGAAACATAATTATAAATAAGTTTGAAATGTAATATACAGAATAAAATGTACAGTGTAATAAGGAGTTTTTAAACACATAAAGTGTTTATGAAAAACATTTGAAGGAAACTGTTTGGTAAAACGGCTAATGAGTAGCCAATCATTTGAATCCTGCTTATTAATCACATGTGATTGATGTAATAATTAGCATAATTCTACTTGTATCCCCCCCATAAAACATTAAAAACAGTTTAAAACATTGATTAAGGGGTATGAACTCAACTGCAGTAAGTGACTAGAATTGAATGGACTGTTATCGTAAGGAAGGATCGGACAAGTGCTTGGTGTCAAGTGAAGACTTTAGACACACACACACAATGATCCTGATTACATATGAAGACATATGTATATAAATAATTAGTGATTAAAACACTAATTATACAAGTATAAACATTTTAACACGAGGAAAACACTTTTGGTCAAGTGCTACGAGGCAAATGGGTTGCAATAAAGGAGTGCAAAACATCTAATGGGAGTTTATGGTCAAATGACCATATGCTTTGGAGTTTACGGCCTAGGGGAGTAAACTCCTGGTCGTAAACTCTCAATAAGATCTCTAAATGAAGCTTAGAATTAATACAACTCTGGTGGTGAATTGTTTCAAGGCTAAATCAAGTGTTTGGGTGTCATTTGACCCCTTTATAGGGGTTTACGGCCCAAGAACTTGTCTTGGCCGTGAACTCCTTAATACATGTGATTACTTATGTTTTCTAGGCTATAAACACTGTAGAGTACATGTCTAAATTCAAGCCTAAGCCTTAGGAAGTGTTTGTGGCATCAAAACACCCCTAATTAGAGTTTTCGGCCCATGAACCATTTGGCCATGTGTTTGAGGCCGCGAACACCCCTAGGTGTTGGTATTTTGATTGTTTTGGGTCATAGACACATCAAGGTAATGTGCTATGCTAGTCTCTTGGTTCAATGAAGGCATTTAGGGCACTTTGGCAACCAAAAAAAGGAGTTCACGGCCCTAAAATATCTTGGGCCGTAAACACCCTTTTCTTGGTGTTTTAGTGGTGTTTGCTAGCCCCAAACACACTAGGGTACTTGTCCTAATTTGTCTCTTGGCTTAAGGAAGGTTTTCAAGGCATTTTGACCCTTAAACATGGAGTTAACGGCCCTGGACCATCATTGGCCGTGAACTCACTTTCATCCATGTTTTTAAATGATTTTGGTGTCCTGAACATGCAATGGTGGGTTCTAGTTCGAGTTCCAAGGCTTTGAGGGACATTGGGACACTTTTAGCCCTTAAAATGGAGTTTACTCCCCAAGTGTTCTTGGGCGGTAAACTCCCAAATCTTGGGGTTTTGGTCCGATTTTGATGTTATAATACACAATCTAAGCTATATAATATAACTAGATCGAAGTACTCACAATTTGGGATAAAAACCCGAAGATCTGTGAGAGAGAATTTTGGCTTTTCTCTAATTGGAAATGTAACTAATGAACTATTTGGTTCAGTTTTCTATATATACAGTCCTGGGATTTTTGACAGAAAATATTTTTATTCCCGGAATGAACTCTAATATCCTAAAGTTTTGGAATAACAGTGTTGCACAAAACCCTAGTGCATACACTCTCCTAATATCTCCTTAAGTGTAAAATCCTGAAAACTGCCAAACTTATACTCGAAGTCTGAATTTTCACTATAACTGTTCTACTTCTATTGGCTTCAAATGGTTTGTACAGAATGGAAATTTCGGGTTGTCACAGTTTATACAATAGGCGCTAACTCCATAGTCACCAACTATCCCATCTACTCATGTTCTACCCAACATTTTCGTAGATACAATTACTTATACAGTTTAAATCATTTAACACATGTATAAAACATCAATTCTATACCCATATCAAATAGACAAACAATATATAAACACATAGCACGTATTTCATAGATAATACTTCGTATTTATGTGTTAGAAGAAAGTGATCACATACTCACCCAAAACATATACTTAATACATTCAAACAATACTTGTATTAAAATCGTGTGATGAAAGGGACTATACACTCACACATATAAACAACTTTATATTATACACATAGCACGTATTTCATAGCAAAATACTTAATATTTACGTGTAAGATGAAAGTGACTACAGACTCACTTGATCAGAAGATGATCGGACAACACTACGACTTGCAGAAGTAGTATTCTTTGGTAGATCTGGAAGATCTTCACACAGCGGGTTTCTCGCGAGCAGAACTTCGGCTCGGAAGCTCTTTTTCTTCTTGGGATCTTCGGGATTCGGGACTTGCTTCGGGTCTCGGGGTTGATACTGGGGATTCGGGGGTACTTCTTTGCACGTAAATCGAGGTAATATGGGTGAGAGATGAGAGAATGAGCAACCAAGCTCGACTGGCCCTTCAAATCTATTTATAGGGCAAAATTGACCTTTGCCACATCGTGGCACCTTTTTCCACGTCGTGGGCTTGGTCGTCACTGCATGCGTCATCGCAAGTTGCATCTGGGGGACTCCCGAAGGTGTCAGAAGACTGGCCACGTCGTGGTATCTGACAGATTTGGGGTTTCGCGCCCCGAACTTCAGAAAATCATAACTTTCGCATACGAACTCCGTTTTCGATGTTCTTTATATTGACGCAAAGGTGAGATTATGTTCTACAGCTCTCATTTAGACTCCATTGGCTAATTTTGACTTTATTTTTAATATATTATTATTATATTACTTATATATTATTTTTAGTAGGCCGGGACAGGAAAACTCTGTTATAAACTCATAACTCCTTCGTCTGACGTCCGTTTTCGTCCGTCTTTCCGTCGTTGCACTACTATCGATGAGATCTTCAATTCCCATTTAGATTGTTTTGGATAAATATCGCTCTAACGTAAATTCACTATTAACGTCGCGCTGTGTCGTGCCGGTTCTGTCGCGAAACTTCGACATGTCATAACTTCTTCGTTATAACTCGGATTCCGGCGCTCTTTATATGTACAGAATCCTTGTAACATATACTATAACTTAGTTAAGATTAATACTTCTAAATCATCTTCCATCAAAAATTCATTTTTGATGCTTATCGTCTCTAAATTGACTAGCCCGGATCTACGGGCGTTACAGTTTCTGTCTAAATCCTATTGGACAGCTTAGCCACCAAGCAGCCCAAGGAACTTCTAGAATAAGGCCTTGGAAGAAAATATGATGGATCCCCATCATAATTTCGTTCCTCCTTTAGTCCATTAGGTTTCCCAGCCCAAAACTCAATTATCATACATTTGACAGTTTATGCCCCTTTATTCAATTAATCTCTTTTAGTCACGAAATTAATTCCTAATTAATTTATGACCAATACTAATTAAATAAATATGATTTCTCCTTTAATATATTATTCTTATAATATATTAATAAACCATAATATTCTCTCTCTCTCTCTCTCTCTCTCTCTCTCTCTCTCCTTAAATTACCTTGTCAAGTTGCTTTAATGAAGGTAACCCAAAAGGACCATGCACAACCGAGTCAAGTACATACCAAATATAGTTACGAGCTTAGACACTAATCCAACAGTATCCCACTTGGATAAGTCTAGTAATTATATCTCACATATGACTTCAGGATCCAATTATCAATCGTAGCTCTTATACTTCGCTGTCAACTCTGATCAGCAACTTGTCCTTCAAATAAGGGATCATATAATCCTCTATTCTAGATATCATGCTGACAATGCTTATTGTCCAGCATTTGTTCCTCGATCTCTGATTTGTTTGACATAGAATTTAGTTGAACACATCAACTTCATGCTGACCGGGCCCGACACATAAATCCAACCAAATCATCAAGTGGCCAAGATATCACCTTTATTCTCATAGAATAAAAGGAACATATCAACTTCGACTCATATGCATCTATTATTTACCAATTGAATCATGTACAACAATGTGTTTTATGACATCAAGTTACTAATGCATTTACACATCATCAATGCATAACCAACCACTAAACAATAATCATATCTCTAAGTTTTAAGACTATATATATTATCGCTTTGCGATCACTTAAGGTAAAATACCACGAAGTGATACCGGCAAACACGGGTTTATTCCAATGATCAAATAATATTCATAAGCAATCATGAACTTTGCAGAAAACCTTTGCTATGCCCAAAACCTTTTAGACAATCTACAAACAATTCATGACAGTCTTCATTCACATCTACTTCCAAAATATGAACGACTGTAGACTGTTCGAATAATCCTATCATTCAGGAAGTCAAAACATGCAAAATTGAAACAATAGATAAATAACCAACACAAGATAGTATCTTTACTCATAAATAACACAACTTTATTTATTCATCAAATGTCAAGTACAAACTATCTATTACACGTTTCCTATCTAATCCAAACTTATGTCATCCTTCAGCCCAATGCTCCTAGAGTGCTGCAAGTGTTTGATCCTACTCAGTCCCTTTGTAAGGGGATCTGCTGGGTTTTCTTCTGATGATACCCTCTTCACAACAATGAGTCCCTCTTCTACCATATGTCTGATAAAATGGTATTTTCTATCGATATGTCGAGATCTACCATGATCTCTTGGTTCCTTGGTTAAGGCAACCGCTCCTTCATTATCACAAAAAATTTCCATTGGCTCCTTTATGGATGGCATAACTCCAAGGTCTCCAATGAATTTCTTCAACCATATAGCCTCCTTTGACGTTTCGCTCGCCGCAATGTACTCTGATTTGCACGTTGAATCAGCTACGGTCTCCTGCTTGGAACTTTTCCAAGTCACTGCTCCTCCGTTTAGGGTAAAGACCCAGCCCGAGTGTGATCAGTAATTATCTCGATCCGTCTGAAAACTAGTGTCACTATACCCTCGTACCCTTAAGTCATCACTCCCACCGAGGACTAGAAACCATTCCTTGGTCCTTCGTAGGTACTTAAGAATATTCTTAACTGCAATCCAATGAGCTCTACCAGGTTTCCCTTAATATCTTCTGACCATGCTCAAAGCGAAGGCCACATCAGGGCGAGTACAAGTCATAGCATACATGATAGAGCCTACTACGGAAGCGTAAGGTACTTGGCTCATATCAGCTATCTCTGCTTCTGTACTCGGGCTCTGAGTCTTACTCAGCTTGGTATTGCTTTGGATTGGCAACTCCCTTTTCTTGGAATTTTCCATACTAAAACGCTTTAGTACCTTATCCAGGTATGTATCATGACTGAGTCCTATCAGTCTCTTTTCCCTATTTCTTACTATCCTTATTCCCATAATAAAAGCAGCCTCTCCGAGGTCCTTCATAGCGAAACATTTCCCAAGCCAGGACTTTACCTCCTGCAAGGTTGGGACGTTGTTTCCTATGAGCAGTATGTCGTTGACATACAATACGAGGAAGCTCACTATACTCCCACTGGCTTTGACATATACACAAGATTCATCTTCGCTTCGCAGAAAGCCAAACTCTTTAACTTTCTCGTCAAAGCAAAGATTCCATCTGCGAGACGCTTGTTTCAATCCATAAATGGATTTCTCAAGCTTGCATACTCTATTCGGATGCTTCGCATCGACAAAAACCTCTGGCTTATTCATGTAAACATCCTCAACCAACTTTCCGTTAAGGAAAGTGGTTCTCACGTCTATCTGCTATATTTCATAATCATGAAATACAGCTATTGCGAGCATTACCCTAATAGACTTTATCTTTGCAACGGTGAGAAGGTCTCATCATAGTCAACTCCGGGAGTTTGAGTAAAGCCCTTTGCAACTAATCGCTCTTTATAATTATGCACTTTCCCATCCATGTCCGTCTTCTTCTTCAAGATCCACTTGCACCCGATTGTCTTACGACCCGATAAATTATTAGCCAAATTCCAAACTTGGTTGTCGTACATGTACTGAATCTCGCTGTCCATCGCCTCTTTCCATTTAGCAGACTCCGGGCCTGCCATGGCTTCCTTGTAGCTTCTAGGTTCGTCCAAATTCATTAGTGTTTCATCACTAATAAACGTATCCCCTTCACTAGTAATATGAAAACCATAAAACTAGGGTTGAACACTAACCCTACTAGTACGTCTAAGAGGTAAGGACTTATCAACGGGCTCAACTGGAGTTTCCTCCTCGGGTTGAGTGCCAGTGTTAGAGGTTCATTCATCGCTTTGCTCTTGAATCTCTTCAAGATCAATTTGCCTCCCATTGTCTTCTTGGCTTATCAATTCCCTTTCTCGGAAAACTCCTCTTCTATCAACGAAGACAACATTGTCACTCGGTCTATAGAAAAGATAGCCAAAAGACTTCTGTGGATAGCCGATGAAATAACACTTCTCACTATGAGGTTCGAGCTTGTCGTGAGTCTCTCGTCTTACAAAAGCCTCGCAACCCCAAACCTTAATATGTGCCAATGAGGGAGCTTTCCCTGTCCACATCTCGTGAGGAGTCTTGGTAACCTTTTTGGTGGGAACTAAGTTAAGGATATGGGCGGCAGTATCTAAGGCATACCCCCAGAAAGCTATTGGTAACGAAGTCCGACTCATCATAGAATGAACCATGTCTAACAAGGTCCGATTACGTCTCTCAGCCACACCATTCAATTGTGGTGTTCTCGGAGGCGTCAATTGCGAAACAATTCCGCATTCTTTTAGATAGCCATGAAACTCAAGACTTAGGTACTCTCCTCCTCGGTCTGACCAAATCATCTTGATTTTCCTGCCCAGCTGATTTTCCACTTCATTCTTAAACTCTTTGAACTTTTCAAAGGTTTCCGACTTTTGCTTGATTAAGTAGATATATCCATATCTGCTATAATCATCTGTAAAAGTCACGTAGAAGCGACAAACATCCCTTGTGGTGGATCTAAAGGGCCCACACACATCGGTGTGTATGAGATCCAATAGACCCTCACCCCTTTCACAAGTGCCAGTAAAGGGTGACTTGGTCATCTTCCCAAGCAAACAAGATTCACACATGTCATCGTCCCTAAGGTCGAATGACTCCAACACTCCATCCTTTTGGAGTTGGGCTATGCGTTTCTTGTTGACATGGCCAAGGCGACAATGCCACAAGCATGCTTTGTCTAGGCTAGTAGACGAATCAATATTCAAAACATCATTTCCTAAATTATCAACAACCATCACAGATTCATAAATCCCATTACTAGGTAATGCATTGAAATAAAAGACACCATTCAAATAAACATTAATAGAACCATTGCTATTATCAAAAGAGTATCTGAAACCTTGTCTAAAAAATCCATGAAATGAAATAATGTTTCTTGCCATATCTAGCGAATAACAACAATTATTTAAATCTAGCCCTAACCCATTACTTAACACTAAAGAATAAACTCCAACTTTGGTCACAGGTGACGATCTTCTGTTTCCCATAATCAGGTTCATCTTTCCATGTTCCACTTCCCTACTTCTTTTCAGGCCCTGCAAATCAGAACAAATGTGGAATCCACACCCTGTATCAAGAACCCATGAAGTAGCAAATGATGAGTTGTTAGATTTAATAGAATACATACCTGCAAAGGTGGGCTTAATCTTCCCATCCTTTATATCTTGTAGATACTTCGGGCAACTTCGTTTCCAGTGGCCTTTTTCGTGCCAATAGAAGCACTCTGCTTCCTTGGGATCGGAGGAGGCTTTATTGGAGCCTGCTTTGGTCCCACTAGAGGATGAACCATTACGAGACTTTCCCTTTTGGTGGCTCTTACATGGAGCCTTCCTCTTTGTACCCTTTCCTTGACCTATTTCCATTATAGGAGTAGCCACAGTAGGGGATGGTGCAACACATTTGTATTTGAGGTTGCTCTTAGTAGTCCTCAACAGTCCTTGGAGCTTGCTCAAGGAGACCTCTTCCTTGTTCATGTGGTAGGTCATCCTAAACTGGTTGTAGCAGGAGGGCAAGGAGTGGAGGATTATGTCGATAGCCAAATCCTCATCAAACTTAACATTAAGTTTGAGAAAACGATCAACATACCTCTACATTTTCTGCAAATGAGAGGTTAGGGATTCTCCACTCCCCATCTTAGTGGTGATCATGTTAGTAATGATCTCATAGCGCTCTTGCCTCGTGCTCTGATGATACCTGTCCAACAAATCCGGAAGCATTTCATACGGATACATGTCCTCATAGGACTTTTGGAGTTTGAGGTTCATGGTGGCCAACATGATGCAATGAACTTTCGTAGCATCATGCTCGTGGGCCTCAAAGGTGACCAACTCTTCAGGAGTAGCTACATCTGGGATGATATTTTCAAGCTTTTCATCAAGGAAATATTCTTTTTCCTCGTAGAGTGTGATCATGCGAATGTACCTCATCCACTTGTTGAAGTTTGACCCATCAAATGTCACCTTTTGACATAGCTTCATCAACGAGAATGACCCAGAAGCGTTGTTGTTGTTGTTTGCAGACATCTGAAAAAGAAAGGAACAAAGTTTGATTAGAAATGAGTCCCTAATTAAACACCCAAATGAGAAATTAGGGCTAGGACCTAACAACATTATTTACAACTTAGAAAGGGATGTCGTACTCTAAAAGTAAATAATTTGAAGGTTAGTGAATGACGATTCACTAATTCTCACCATGAAAAACGAAAAAGAGGTTTAAGTTTTAAATGTATTTGAAAACTCCTAGATCTTTGAGATTCATTGAACTTTTCCATGGTATGTTTAAATCTCGATATGCACTTCAAATTTGCGATTGGGATACCGAGGATCGCAAACAAGTTGTGAATAACCATGTGAATCAACATGGTGCACTCAATGTCTCTATCATCTAATCAATGTGCCGGTAAACCATACACGCTCCATTGATCTATGACAAACATCGAGCCACCCTTTGCTACCAATGTCGTCCCCAAATTAGTGTGTCGGTTAACCACACGCGCTCCACCAACGATTGACAAGGGTACAAAGTGTAATTCCATGGATTAGCATCATTTTCACATTTTACCCTAAAGTAACTAAGATTGGGAATTTGTAAAACATTGTAGTTACTTTGTATCTTACATTATACTTTTAATGAGGAGAGGATTGCCCTATCCTACCCGTTCGACTAACAACCCTCCACCAATCAAGCAAGCGGTGGGTGTGAGTGTACACCCATTAAGCGCCATTTTATAGGCAGCAACCTTATACCCACCTTATAGACTGGCTTCGTGAATGAGGCCTACTAACGTTAAAACTAGCATTTTAAGTTATACATACATATATATATATATATATATATATATATATATATATATATATATATATATATATATATATATTAAGCTTGTAATAATATAATAGTATAGGGTTGAATTTTAAACTTGTAAAATTCTAAGGGTTTGAAATTTAAATTATTCAAAATTAAACTTTTAATCATAAAATTTAAATCTCAAAACTTGAGGACAAGTTTTGAACTTTTCAAAACAAAAGGAATCAAATAACAAATAATTTAAATTAAACAATTAATTTCACAATTATCTATATTTGACCTAATCCAATTTTAGTCATAAGATAATTACCAAATAATTTAAATAATCCATATTTATCATATAAACAACTATATTCAAAAGATTTGAAATTATCTATTGTTTTGGCAGGGATAATCATTCAAATACAATAGATTTCGGATTTTATCTTCAAAAAATGATTTAGGCATTAATCCCATGACAAAACAACAACAAAATCTCGAAATATCCTCTGCCTGACGCACAGACTCGCCGAGTCAGACCTAGACTCACCGAGTAGGGCCAACTCGCCAAGTCCAGATACTAACTCGCCGAGTTGAGTCGGGCAGAGGCAAGGAAAAACATTTTTCAACAAGCAAACAGTTAAAGCATCACATACAACTGAAACCAATCATGACTCTGATACCACTGATGGGTTTTATGCATAAGAACAATCCTATGTGCTCATACAAACCCTAATGCTTGGATCTAGGTTTCTCTATTGTACATGCTTTGAATCAAAGACTTGCAACCCTAGATCTTTCATATATATTTTGAAATTAACATCATAAGAATAGATCTAAGTGTTTACCTCTTTCAAATAGCTTGAAATCCTTGTAGTCTTCTTGATCTTGAGCTTAGAGTCACAATTGTAACTCCTCTAATGGTTCACAAACCCCACAAGCAAGAAGACAATATGAGAGAGGGTGAGAGATGCTAAAATCGGCCCTAGGGTTCCCTTGGAATCAAGTGTAGCTGATTTTCATAGCCTAGGGGTCATATTTATACTGTAGGCTGCTAGGGTTTCAGTCTAAACCCTAATGGACAGCTTAGCCACCAAGCAACCCAATGAACCTTCTGGAATATGGTTTTTGATGAAAATATGATGGATCCCCATCATAATTTTGTTCCTCCTTTAGTCCATTAGGTTTCCCAGCCCAAAACTCAACTATCATACATTTGACAGTTTATGCCCCTTTATTCAATTAATCTCTTTTAGTCACCAAATTAATTCATAATTAATTTATGACCAATACTAATTAAATAAATATGATTTCTCCTTTAATATATTATTCTTATAATATATTAATAAACCATAATATTCTCTTTCTCTCTCTCTCTCTCTCTCTCTCTCTCTCTCTCCTTAAATTACCTTGTCAAGTTGCTTTGGTGAAGGCAACCCAAAAGGACCATGCACAACCGGGTCAAGTACATACCAAATATAGTTACAGGCTTAGACACTAATCCAACAAGAAAATCTACAATTAGGAATCTATAGAGTAAAGGGTTGCATTCAATTACATGTATGCCATTGAAAAGAAGCCAAATAAGAGTTATTCCATTGCCAACACAGACATGAATCAACTTGATTTCCCTATTAACGAAATGATGTTCATAACTGCCCAGTACAAGATAAGCGAGAAGTTTAAAAATTCTGATGACTACACACACATGAAGACTCGGTTTCATGCTGTACTTGGAAAAGAACGTGAAGAAGTATGGTCTCTCATCAAAATCAAGAAGGTGGTTGCAATAAAAAAAGATGTGATGTTCGAAAACATGATACAAAACTTTAGGTATCATGTTGTTCGTGCGAATGATCAACAAGTCGACTTCAGTGTTGCTGATTTTCCACTAATGAACTTGAATGATCTGATTCAAGTTGCTTTAATCTTGAAGGAAATGGAAACATCTCAACTCAAGGGTACAGACAAAGAAGTGTTCAGACTTGGTCTTGCTCACATTAAATTTTTTGTTGACAATTATTATGATTGTCTGGCCCTGACGGACGAAGAGTTGGCTTCGAGTATGGAAAGGAAAGTAACTGTTTCGATGTTGCCTTGGAAGCCACAACCTAAACTGAAGAAGTATGCAGATGGTGAGATATGCTTAAAACCATTTGGCATGGTGTTTGCAGGAAAAGATACAAAAGGGAAAGACAAAAGATTCTTATTCCAAGTTGCTGAGATAGAAAGATATCCAACTTCATAATTTACGAATTTCATTGTTCGTATGAATAGTTGTACGAAGAATAATGAAGGCGACAAGAACGATTTAAAGAAAGTGTTAACTTGGTATTCAGAAATCAGGAGGATGATGCACTTCACTGCTCAGATTCTCACGAATTGAGTAGTTTGACTCGTTTACAAATAGGGAGATTGTTAGGGTCGAAGTCTTGTTGTAAAGAGTCGAAGTGTGTACTGTATTTAGTATGTAATATATTTACTAAGTCATTTTCATGTTCAAAACGTAACTCTTAGACTTAGTATTTTTTTGTACTCTCAGTTTCCTATAAATAGGGACTGAACATAGAGTTAGATAATAAGTTTTCCCGGAATGTTGTCTACTTTTGTACTCTTGTTCATTTAAGAGTAATAAGATCCGAAACCAGATTCTATTTACATTCTGTGTTCTTAATTGATCTTTCGCTTGTTTAACTCTGATTCTATTCGATTTCTTGTTACAATTCCACTTCACGAGCGCCAGATGGTAACGATACGAGACCCTAGTGGGGGAGTGCTTACTATATATGGAGAGGGTACCAGATCTGGGTCAGCATTTTGTTCGGCTTCCAGAGCGAGACAGAGCTTGCAACAGGGCTGCATGGGTTTTCTGACGTATGTGTCAGATACATAGAATATTTCGGAGAGACCGAGTACTATCACTGAGGTTCCAGTGGTTAGCAAGTTTCAGGACGTTTTCCCTGAGGAGTTACCGGGTGTGCCTCCCGAGAGGCAGGTGGAATTTCGCATTGATTTGCTTCCAGGAGCAGCACCTATCTGATGGGTTATGAGCATTCTAACACTTCCTAAGTGTACATGCAACCCTAATAACCTTGGATCTATGTTTGTCTAATTCTCATGCAAAGTTGATTTCCAAGGTTATGATTCTATCTAGCATACATGGGGAACAATTTTAACTTAAATGAAAGATAGAACTACATACCTTGTTGTTGATTTTGATCCTTGAAACCTTGTGAGCCTAGCACCCTAAGTGTGATGCCTTAAATGCTTCACACAACACCAAATGCTATGGAGTAAACTTGGAAAGAAAGTATAACACTCTAAAATCGGCTCTAGCCCTCAAGTATGCATGTGTAGCCGATTTTGAGAGAAACATGAGCTTTATATAGTGTTGACACATTTAGGGTTACACCATGTAAACCCTAATGTGTCATGACTCTTCATTTCCATGACCCATGGGTTTGTAACTCCCATGGAGCCTCCATGGAGCATCCTATGGGTTTAACCCAACTTGATTATCCATGGAGCCTCTTAGCCCACTATACAAGTTATGGATGATTTACATAATCAACCCATATATTTAATTAGTTATCTTTTTGATCACTTAATTAATTCTAAATTAATTCTTGATCAAACTAATTAAATAATATTATTAATATATTAGAACTTATAATATATTAATAAACCACAAGTGTTATTTCTCTCATTTAGTCTATCCAATTGCATGGTGCCATGCAACCCAAATGGACCATACCGGGTCGGGTCAAGTACATACCAGAAATAGTTATGGACTTAGACACCTTATCCAACACTATCACCAAGGCACCCTATCGCCTTGTGCCGTCAGAGATGCATGAATTATTCTCGCAGCTTCAGGAGCTGTTGGGAAAGGGATTTATCTGGCCAAGAAGCTCGCCGTGAGGAGTGCCGATCCTTTTTGTTAAAAAGAAGGATGGTTCAAACTTGATGTGCATTGATTACCGGGAGTTGAACAAGTTGACGGTCAAGAACCGTTATCCATTGCCGAGGATCGATGATCTGTTCAATCAATTGCAGGGTGCATCTTGGTTCTCCAAGATCGATTTGAGGTCGGGTTATCATCAGATGAGGGTTCATGAGGAAGATATTCTGAAGATAGCATTTAGAACTCGTTATGGGCATTACGAGTTCGTGGAGATGCCTTTCGGGCTCACCAATGCACCAGCAGCGTTCATGGATCTCATGAACCAGGTATGCAGACCTATGTTGGATCGTTCGGTGATCGTGTTCATTGACGATATTTTGGTGTATTTGAGGTCTAGAGAGTAGCATGAGGAGAATTTGAGAGAGGTTCTCGGAGTATTGAGATCAGAGAGGCTTTATGCCAAATTCTCAAAGTGTGGTTTCTGGTTACGAGAGGTCCAGTTTTTGGGACACCTCGTTAATTAGAATGGGATTTTGGTCGACCCGGCCAAAATTGAGGCGGTTATGAGTAGGGAGGTGCCGAGATCCCCCACTGAGATCATGAGTTTTCTGGGGTTAGCCGACTACTACCGGAGATTTATCAGAGATTTCTCCAAGATTGTTGTTCCTCTCACCAAGTTGACCCGGAAGGGTGTTGCTTTTGTTTAGGGTCCCAACCAACAGACCTCGTTTGAGACTCTTCGCCGGAGGTTGTGCAAAACTCTAGTGTTAGCTCTTCCTGAGGGAACGGAGGACTTCGTGGTTTACTGTGATGCATCTATATCAGGGTTAGGTGCAATGCTTATGCAGAGGGGACACGTGATAGCATATGCATCGAGGCAGCTGAAGCCTCATGAGATGAGGTATCCCACCCACGATTTAGAGTTGGGGGTAGTGGTGTTCGCCCTCAAGATCTGGCGCCATTACTTGTACGGGGTTTGGTGTACCATTTACATAGACCACAAGAGATTGAAGTATCTGATGGATCAGCCTAACATGAATATGCGCCAGAGGAGATGGTTGGACGTGGTAAAAGATTATGATTGTTAGATTCTGTATCACTCGGGCAAGGCTAACGTGGTGGCCGATGCCTTGAGCCGCAAGGCAGAGAGTACCCCGATTCAGGATATATGCATGAGGATGACAGTGATGACTCCAGTATTGGACACCATTTGAGAGGCACAGGTAGAGGCCATGAGACCAGAGAACCGAAAGAAGGAGCAGGTGATCGGCCAGGTATCCGAGTTTGTGATGGATAGCCGGGGGCTTTTGACCTTTCGAGGTTGGATTTGGGTACCTTATGCGGGCAGGGCTCGTAGCACTCTGTTGGAGGAAGCGCATAGGTCGAGCTTTTCGATCCATCCCGAGGCCACTAAGATATATTTGGATCTGAAGAGAGACTATTGATGGTCCTGTATGAAGAGGGATGTAGCATGTGTAGTAGAGAGGTGCCTGACCTGCCGTCGGGTCAAGGCAGAGTACTAGCGTCCACATGGTCCACTGTAGCCTTTGGAGATTCCCCAGTGGAAGTGGGGGCAGATCTCGATTGACTTTATCACCAAATTGCCGAGGACAGCGCATGAAGTGGACGTGATCTGGGTGATTGTGGATCGGTTGATGAAGAGTGCTCACTTCCTTGCTATTAGAGAGCTCTTCTGCTGAGAGGCTGAAAGAGATTTATGTGCGAGAAGTGGTGGCTCAGCATGGAGTGCCAACTTCCATAGTATCAGATCGGGATGTGCGCTTTACTTCGAGATTCTGGAAGAAGTTCCATGAGGAGTTGGGAACGCGATTGCATTTTAGTACCGCCTATCACCCACATACAGACGGACAGAGTGAGTGGACGATTCAAACACTCAAGGACACGCTTCGGGAATGTGTTATGGATTTCGGTGGGAGTTGGGACTCCTACCTACCTTTGGCTGAGTGTTCCTATAACAACAACCATCACCCGAGCATCAGTATGCCTCCCTTTGAACTTATTTATGGGAGGAGGTGTCGTACCCTCATCTGTTGGGGAGAGGTGGGGCAGAGAGTTATGGGCGGCACTGAGATAGTGTTGAAGACGATCGAGCAGATTCAGCGGGTCCAATAGAGGTTGCAAATGGCTCAGAGCCGTCAGAAGAGTTACGCAGATAGACGACGATCCGAGCTTGAGTTTCAGGTCATAGATCTTGTGCTTCTGAAAGTTTCCACTTGGAAAGGAGTAATTCGGTTTAGGAAGCGGGGAAAGTTGGGGCCTCGATATATTGGACCTTTCAGGGTGATTGCCACATCAGGCAAGGTAGCATATCAGCTGGAGCTACCTGAGGAGTTGAGCCAGATCCATAACACCTTCCACGTGTCCTAGTTGCGGACATGTGCGGCTGATGAGACGACAGTAGTGCCATTAGAGGACATTCAGGAGGATGCGAGTCTGAATTACATAGAGAGGCCGATCGTGATCCTAGATTGGAAAGTGAAAGTTCTGAGGAACAAGGAAGTGCCTCTTGTTTAGGTCCAGTGGCAGCATCAGAGGGGATCCGATTTGACTTGGGAACCGGAGTAGGAGATGCGGGAGCAGTACCCCGAATTATTTGCGGAGCAAGACTTTGAGGGCGAAGGCTGATTCTAGTGAGGGAGAATTGTAACATCCCGAAATCAGGTATATCTCCTTGGCCCTTCTTCTTTCCTGAAGTTTTCAGTTATAGCCCTTGAGTAGTTTGTGTGATGATAGAGTACACTGGGCATAATATATAGTACGCCGCATGTACTTGTAAGCATATTCATGACGCGGAGGTTGCCTAGTATGCGGGGTGTACCAAGGTGTACGTGGGGTGTACCAGGCCCATAATGAAACCCTAATTCTAAGTGAGCCCCCTATTTAAAGAAAGTCATGGCCTCATTATTGGCCACCATTTCTAGAGACTTGCCTATCCAAAACCCTAATCCTCGTTCTTGAAGCTTGAGAGTGACCTTGAGAGCTTGTTGGTGTGTTCTTGAGCCATAAGCGTGGAAAAAAAGCTTTGGAGAAGAAGGAGTAAGAGCGCAAGCACTTGGATCTGAGCTTAGTAGTGTGAGAAGCTTCATTTGGAGGTATAAAGCTTCAAACTTTCTTCCTTTTTCTGTTGTGTGTTTGTAACATCCAAAATTCTGGTACGTTTTAAAACCCTAAGGATTATAATATTTGCAGAAATGGTCCATTAAGTACGCTGGGCGTACTTAAGTGTACGCTTAGCGTACTGCATGGATCTGGTCGCGCAGGAATCAAGGTACGCAGGGCGTACGCGCCATGGTCGCAAAACCCAAATTATCCGGACTTGAGGCCTATTTAAACAACCTTAAGTTCCTTGGACTAAACCCTAGAGAGCCTCCATAGCCTTAGAACATCCATATACTCATGGAAAACTTGTGAGATCATTCTTAAACCTTAAAGAGTGCATTTATGTCTTTTTTGTGTGTATTTCAAGAAGAAGGGGGTGGTCAAGCAAGCTTGGATCAAGTGGGTGCTTCAAGATCCTGCACCAAAAGCATCTTGCAAAGCTTCTGGAGGTAAAAAGCTTGCATCTTTCCTTTCTAATCTTTAAATCTAGCTAGGGTTTTGGTGGTTTGTCCCTTTTATGAACTTTGGACCTCTTTTGTTGGGTTAAGCCTTCCCTTTTGATATGAAAGTCAGATCTGAGGTCCCCTAGTCATTTAGAAGTATAAAAATGGAAGCTTGATGAGAGATTTGACCTCAATCATGGGTAAAAGACCTTGGAAAGGTCTTAATGGAGTGGGTTGGGTGTGTATGAGACATGCAAGGGCATAAAGTTGCCAACTTTATGTTGGATTAGTGTCTAAGTCCATAACTATTTTGGTATGTACTTGACCCGATTATGAGCATGGTCCTTTTGGGTTGCCTTCACCATAGCAATATGTAGGATGAATTAAGGAGAGAAAGGTTTAAATATGATTTATTAATATATTATGAGAATAATATATTAAAGGAGAAATCATATTGTTTAATTAATATTAGTCAAGAATTAATTGATAATTAATTTTGTGGCTAAAAGAGATTAATTAAACTTAGGGGACTGAAGCTATAATTATAAGATAATTATAATTGGGCTATGGATCACCTAATAATATATAGGTTGGACAAATTCTATGGAAAGCCCATTAGAAATCGTCCAAGGGATATGTTAAAGGAGTCCATGGGCTGCTTAGGGCTTAAGCAGTCAGATTAGGGTTTCCTGGTTGAAAACCCTAATAGCCTACATGTATATAAAGGGCCCCTATGCCCCAAAAACGCGGACAACTGATTCTCTAGGGTTTCTAGTCGTTTTGGGCAGCCTCCTTTCTTCTCCTCTTCATCCAAGTTGCATAAGGTGTTTGTGACTCCATTAGAGGTGTAGCACTTGAGGCACTAAGCTTTCTAAAGCCAATCAAAGCAAGGAATTGATTGTTATTACAATATAACAATCAAAGGTAATTCTCTAAACCCTAATTCAGTTTATTATGTGTTAGATCTAGGGTTTATGGCTTTGGATTTATAGCATGTACAATAGGTTGTTTCTTATGCATAAAACCCATCAGTGGTATCAGAGCCAGGTTTGGTTTTAGTTGTATGTGATGCTTAACTGTTTTGTTTGCTAAAAATCGAGTTTTTGGCCTCTGCCCAACTCAACTCGGCGAGTCAGTATCTGGACTCGGCGAGTTGGCCCTTACTCGGCGAGTTCAGAGCTGACTCGGCGAGTTCGAGCGTCAGACGGAGGTTATTTCGGGATTTAACTGCTGTTTTGACTTGGATTTAATGCCTAATTCGTTTTTTTGAAGTTAAAATCCAATTTTATCTTAGATTAATGATTATCCTTGCCAAAACAATAGATAATTTCAAATCTTTTGAATATTGGTTGTTTATATGATAAATATGGATTATTTTAAATTATTTGGTAATTATCTAGTGACTAAAATAAGATTAGGTCAAATATAGATAATGACTAAATTAATTGTTTAACTTATATTATTTGTTATTTGATCCTTTGTGATGTGAAAAAGTTTCAATTGCACCCTTTAGGTTTTATAGTTTAAATTTGAACTTAAAAGTTTTGTTTATGAAATTTAAATAAGTTAAACCCTAATGTTTTGAAATGTTTCAAAAACTTGCCCTCAAGTTTTGGAATTTAAAAGTTGATTAAAAGTTTAATTTTGAAATGTTAAATTCTAAAACCCTAATAATTTGAAAAAGTTCAAATCACACACTTATGGTTTTATTAATTAATTAAAGTGTATAATTAAAAGTAATTTAATAAATCCATAAAGTTTTGGTTTAAATTTAATTAAAAGTATAATTTACTAAGTTAAACCACCTAGTATTTTAAACGTGTAAAATACACCCTATACCATATATAACGTTAAGAGTCTAATATTATATATATATATATGTATGAGTAAACAGTTAGTCTTACCGTTAGTAGGCCTCATTCACGAAGCTGGTCTATAAGGGGTGTTTAAGAAAATTGCCTATAAAATGGCGATTGAATGGGTATCCACTCTTACCCACCGCACTCTTGACTAGTGGAGGGTCGTTAGCCGAACGGGTAGGATAGGACAGAAACCTTCCATTATAAGTATAATGAAGTACAATGTAACTAAATGCTTTTTCAAATTCCAAAATCATAGTTACTTTAGGAAAAATGTGAAATTGTATGCTAATCCATAGAATTACACTTCGTACCCTTGTTAAACGTTAGTGGAGCGTGTGTGGTTAACCGACACACTAATTTGGGGATGACATTGGTAGCGATGGGTGACTCGATGTTTGTCATAGATCAATGGAGTGTGTGTGGCTAACTGGCACATTGATTAGGTGATAGTAGCATTGGGTGCACCACGTGATTCGTATGGTTATTCACACCTTATTTGTGATCCTCGACATCCCAGTCACAAATAGAATGGCATAATCGAGATTAAACATGTCATTGAAAAGTTCAATGAATCTCAAAAGATCTAGGAGTTTCATATCATTAAAAAATTAAACTTCTTTTTCGTTTTTCATAGTGGAAATTGGTAAATTGTCATTTACCTACCTTCAAATATTCCGCAACTAGATTACGGAATCCCTCTTCTAGGTTGTAGAATATTGTGTTAGATCCTAGCCTTAATAACTCATTTGGGTGTTTTATTAAGGACTCAATCAACTTAACTTGAACTTTCTCCCGTTTTGTAGATGTCTAGTTCTGACAATCATGGTCTTCCCAAATCCCATGGAACAAGTTTTCCAAATGAAGATGACGTTCCGAGATACGATCAAGGAAATGAGAGTCATGCTTCACTTCCTCCACCTCCTCTAATTGTTCTCCCTAACCCACAAGTTCAAAGGCTTGGAAAGTTCAAGCTCACTCAAGCCCTTTTGGCAAGTAAACACGAAGATGGGAAACCTGTGTGTGCACATGTCTTAGAGATGAAGTCACACATTGATAGGTTAAACATGTTAGGTGTCGAGATTTCAAGTGAGTTGGCTGTTGACTGGGTTCTTCAGTCACTTCCTGAATCATATAGTGAGTTCGTAAGAGAGTACTATATGATGGACCACGACGTGACCCTTATTGATCTCACCTATTTGCTTATAGCTGCTGAATCAGCAATGATTTGGCGTGCTAATCAAGCAAATTTTTCCGGTGAATCAAACTCCCAAACTTCAATGGACACTGGCAACATTGAAAGTCCAGAAAGAGCAAAGTATGTGATTGTCCGATGTTCTATGCCAAAGGAGTCCATTTGCTTTTATTGCCAAGAGAAGAGGCATTGGAAACGAAGCTGCCCTATTTACCTGGGAGATCTAAGAGATGAGAGAGTCAAGACGTATGGCTCTACTTCAGGTAAAATCCATTATCTAACTTTTTTAAGTTCCTATTCTAGATTCTTAATACATGATGTGATAAGATTACATTTGATGTTTTGTAGAATCGAAGAAAAGAGAGGAAGCTTAAGGGAAAAAGTGAGCCGAATCTAATCGTGAAGAAATTGATTTCGATCTCATTACTTGAAGATTGGATTCTTGAGCTACTACTTGGAGTTAGAATAGATTGTTAAGAAATATGTAATAGCATAGTTTTTCAATTGAATTGCATTGTAAGGACAAAAATTTTTCCGCAATATAAAATGAATTTTGATTTTATCTTATTTATCCTTGCAATGGCATGTATGAAAAATTGATGTTTGAATGTTTCTATTATTAGCAATAATGGATTTGATTCTTAATTATGTTTTTTGTGGAAATGTCAGAAGTTTACCAAATAAGGAGAGTTTCTCATCGCCCAAAGTTTCAATTGGACAGAAACTTGGAATCATACAATGTGTATTATATGATGAATGAAAAACTTTCACATTTGGGAAACTTAGACTAATTCCTTGACAAAGTGTCGATTGAAGGACTAGGAGATCAAGTACACTAGGTCGTACGTTGATCAAGTCCACCACAAGAGTGACAAAGATATTCATCATGATTTACTAAAGTTTAGTAAATATGGTTATACTTATAAGATTAAGTATAATTCTGAGTCAACTGAAAGAGTTTCAATCAATAGCAGAACGAATAAGAAGAATCAAGAAGGCAGAAAGATAAAAGTTTCTCAATTCTAAGAAGAAGGGAGAGTACCTTTTATTGTGTTTTATGATAAGTCTTAATTATTAAGAACCATATCTCAATTGATCCTATAAGTGAGTCTTAGTGCATTTGCATGTCTAAGAAGAGGAATCGAGAATTGTAGAAATGGTTAAATCAAAGAGTCAATCATACTTCGTTCCAATATCAAGACTTAGAGTCATACTCTAAGATTGTGACATTGAGTGAAAAGTCTTAAGTAGGTTTATAACACTCATCAAATATGGAATTTGGAAAAGTTTTCTCATTCTTGCACAATTTGAAATTGGTAAGTTGTGTTGTCTTGGATAACACAAAGACCAACTAGGACCAATTATGTGAAGTGTTTTGTCTTGATAAGAACTACACTAGCTCTTGATTATTTGTTTTGTCAAGGAATGTTTCTTGACAAGAGAATCTTATATTTCAAGGAGTCAGTGGGAGTCTTAATGGTCTTGAAAGGTTTCAAGAACAAATCAAGAATAAACCTTATCGATCATCACTAGCACACGACTTGAGGTTTACAACCTATTGTGTTGACATTATTTTGTTTCTGTGTTATTCCAATTGAGTTAATTATGTATGTGAGTTCTATGAGTTCTCATTTGAATGCATACTAGCGCCTTAGTCGATGGAAAGTACATTGATATGTAAGGACAAGTTACTAAACTACTTGGAAGACATGGTGGGCACTCGGTTACCGTAAGGCAAGAAATCAAGATTAAGAAAGTTCAGTCCATATAAGTTTGGATTTGTCACAAACCTTGGTTTTAGCAAATTCATATGGATAGGAACTCATTCACCATAAAATCTAAGTGTCGTAAGATTCCCTCTTTCATGAAAATGACTGTGAGGAAATGCTTTCACTAAGAGAGATCTTAAGAAGATAGCAATTGTGAAAATTGTATTCTCAAATTCGATTATGGTTACGACATCCCTTTCCATAGTTCGAATTGTAAGATTTGACAATTAGTTTGAACATTTGGAACATAGTAACATAAGTTCTAAATTGTTTAAACACACATATGAGCTATCTAAGGCAAAGGTGTATAAGTTTAAGAAGCTTAGATAAAAGCTTGTCGAAGCATCTGGTATTAGAAATATGAATTTCAGAAATTCAATAGGCATTGTTTTCTGGAAGTTCATTTGTTTTCTGAATACATGTCAAAGCTAGTGTGAGCATAAGTGTTATGCTTATATGATAATCATGATAGTGGGAGCATAAGTGTTATGCTTGTATGATTATTATGGTGAGTATTGCAAGTTAGCAATATTAATTATAGAAAAACAAAGATTCAATTTGCAAAGTTGCATGGGTTGAAAAGTTGTTTTGCTATAATTAAGGGAGAGAATATTATACTTCGTTTCAAAATCTAAAGCTTAGATTGAGAAATTTTAATAAATTTAGTCAGAGGATACATAGTGTGTTCTCAAATTTCGATTATGATTACGAAATCCCTCTTCATAGTTCGAATTGTGAGAATGTGACACATAAAATATTATGGCAGAAGATTGATAAAGTATCATATCTTTATGTAAGACATTATGCATCGTGTCCCATACGCTTCAGGTATAGGATCGATTGCAAATGCTATAATATTTGACCATTCTAAAATTTTCCAAATGTCTAGAGCATTAAGAGGGAAAAAGGATTAGAATCAGTTTTGACTAAAATAATTAAACAACTATCAAAGGACGATTCAAAGTTCGCTGAGGATTGGTCGCTTGTGAGTAGTTGGAAGTATGATATTGGATGGACCATATTGACATTAATATGAATAGATAAGATTCTATTAAGAATGAATTGTCATATGGAAAATATGGAAATGTTTCCATATTGGGAGTTGGATATTGAGAGTCTATGTCTAGATTAGAAACTTTTATGCAATAAGGATGTTCAAAGGAATGTACTTTGAATGTGAGACTTCACGTCTATAGAATTGTCTTGTAACAATTTCTGACAGAGTACTTTGTAATTTCATTGGCCAAGTCTTGGTGACTTTTGTACTATGTTTTTACAAAAGGATTGTTGCATAAAATGTTAGAATCTAGCGTATTCTATTAATGACAAGAATGTTGTGTTACTATACTAACGACAAGGATTGGGAATTGTGAAATGAGCATCATTGGAAAAGTTTTCAATTGAGCTATTTCACAAAGCATGGACCATAGGAAACAAAGTGTGCATGCTCAGAGCATGGGACACTTGTTGTTATAATTCAAGTAATGTGTTGATTATCCGAAACATTAAATGATAAATAATGAGTAATCAATATGGTGGATAAATAGAAGTGTTTTATTTACTCTCACAAGTTTGGGGCCATATAGGATTAAGTATTATTGTTATGTTTCAGTTTGCATGTTTTGACTTCTAGAGTAACTAGGTTATTCAAACATCCACAGTCGGTCATACGTTGGAAGTAAGTATGAAGGAAGACTGTCATGAAGAGTCTGTAGATTGTCTGAAAGGTTTAGACATAGCACAAGTTTGCTGCAGAGTTCATGAGTGCTTTGATAAGATTAGAGTATTGGACTAAACCCACGCTCACTTGGATCACTTCATGGTTATATTATGAGTGATTAGTGAGACGATAATATTGTATATTCTTGAAACCGAGACGTGTGAGTTGCTATTTGCTGGCCGATTGCGCATTGATAATAAGTAAACGCACAAGTAACTTGGTGTTATAAAACTTCTTGTTGTGTGTGATTTGATCAGTAAATGCAAGCAAGCATATGAGTCAAAGTTTATCCATTCCATTTACCCAAAGTGGGATAAAAGCGATATCTGTGGGCCTCTTGATGATTTAGTGATGACACCTAAGCGCTTGGCCAAGCTAGGACAAAGTTGATGTGTTCAATTGTAGTCTGTTGTCAGTCATCATAAATCGGAATTCAGGAAATAGTATAGAGATAATGATTAAAATTCATTTCTTATGTCTATACAATATCTTGAGAATGGAGGAATATATAATCCCTTATCTAAAGGACATGCTATCTGATAAGATCGGAGTTGACAGCGGCTTTTAAAAGCTACGATTGCTGATCAGGTTCTGAAATCATACGGAAAATAGTTATTAGACTTATCCAAGTGGGAGACTGTTAGATTAGTGTCTAATTCCATAACTATTTTGGTATGTACTTGACCCGATTATGAGCATGGTCCTTTTGGGTTGCCTTCACCATAGCAATATGTAGGATGAATTAAGGAGAGAAATGTTTAAATATGATTTATTAATATATTATGAGAATAATATATTAAAGGAGAAATCATATTGTTTAATTAATATTAGTCAAGAATTAATTGATAATTAATTTTGTGGCTAAAAGAGATTAATTAAACTTAGGGGACTGAAGCTGTAATTATAAGATAATTATAATTGGGCTATGGATCACCTAATAATATATAGGTTGGACGAATTCTATGGAAAGCCCATTAGAAATCGTCCAAGGGATATGTTAAAGGAGTCCATGGGCTGCTTAGGGCTTAAGCAGTCAGATTAGGGTTTCCTAGTTGAAAACCCTAATAGCCTACATGTATATAAAGGGCCCCTATGCCCCAAAAACGTGGACAACTGATTCTCTAGGGTTTCTAGTCGTTTTGGGCAGCCTCCTTTCTTCTCCTCTTCATCCAAGTTTCATAAGGTGTTTGTGACTCCATTAGAGGTGTAGCACTTGAGGCACTAAGCTTTCTAAAGCCAATCAAAGCAAGGAATTGATTGTTATTGCAATATAACAATCAAAGGTAATTCTCTAAACCCTAATTCAGTTTATTATGTGTTAGATCTAGGGTTTATGGCTTTGGATTTATAGCATGTACAATAGAGAAACCTAGATCCAAGCATTAGGGTTTGTATGAGCACATAGGGTTGTTTCTTATGCATAAAACCCATCACTTTATGCCTTAGGACATCTTTTCAGACTTAGATCTAACTTTTGGACGCGAGGGATTCGAGCATTAAGCACTTAATGGGACAAGTGCTTAATACGGTTGTACGTTGGGCGTAACTGTCTGTACGCAACGCGTAGTCCCTAGACCTTCGGTACGCTACACGTACCATGGAGGTACGATGGGCGTACGCAACTTAGTTCGGCCCTAAGCTGTTTTGGGCCTTTGGGCCTCATTTGGCTGTTGAGCTTGAATGGATTCTATGAGTGAGAGGCCTTTTCATCAGGTTTGGGCCGAGGACTTATCGGTTGGGACTTATTGGGCCAAGGGCCCCATTAAGGATATTGGACTTGGATTTTGGGGCCCATTTGCAAGAAAAGGGTATTTAGGCCTTGGGAGTAGGGTTTGAAGGTTGGGCCTTTCCTTGGGTAATTTAAGGTCTGATCATTGATTATATTATTATTGTTATTATTCAGCTCAGGAGGTTGCGAATTATTAGGAGGGCAATATTTGTATTCATCGGATGGAGGTGAGTCTTCTCACCATACCTATGGGTCTACGACACCAAGGTCGGCCCATTACGTGATCAACTTATGTGTGTGTTATTCATTTATGAATTGATATGTTATGGGATATTATGTTCGTATGGAAGATCCCGGGGGGAGCCCATGGCATTGGATATAAGACCATGTGGGGTAGCCGATGGCAGGCCTAGGTAAAGACCATGTAGGGTAGCCCATGACGTTGGATGTAAGGCCATGTGGGGTAGCCCATCGCAGTCCTAGGTAAAGACCATGTGGGGTAGCCCATGGCATTCTTGCTGGATTGTATTGCATGGTTTATGTGGCATGTTTATAGCTTTAATTAGCTAACAGGATATATGCATATAAATTGTGTGGTATGCTCTGGGAAACTCACTAAGCATTTCGCTTATAGGTTGTTGATTTGTTTCAGGTACTTCTGAGCCCAAGGGCAAGGGCCTGGCATGATGACATGGCGTGCACTCTATCTCTCTTTTTAATGTATTTGGGACCCTCGGATGTTTTAAAAAGGAAAACAAAGATGTAATGAATGTTAATTTGAAAACATATGTTTGGGAATCTATGGTTTATGAGATTTGTTTTGATTAACTCAAAAGTGAAAATTTTTCTTTGTAAAATTGGGTCGTTACAAGTTGGTATCAGAGCCTTGGTTTGAGGGATCCGGGCACATCCTCGGGTGTGTCAGGACTCAAACTAAGGAGGTGATAAAATGTTTTCGAAAGTAACCTAAAAGGAATTTAAAAGAAACCCAAAGGATGAGAGTGCGACGCACGTGATCAACCAAGCCAAGTAAGTAGTTTCCTAATTTGAATAACCGTGTTATACTGATATTGAGCTTCGTTGATTATATGGAACTTGCCAAGTGTATGTTTTTAAAACTGTATACGGTTAGGAGCTTATAGCCTCAAAATGATTGATTTGGCCTTATTATATTTTCCTTGTTTGGATATAGTCTTATGGTAGAATCTATTATTCGAAGTCTATTTGATCATTTCTATGTATAATTTGCATGCATAGAAGCAACCTGTCATGATTCGTTTGGTTGATATGAGCAGAGAGAATCTTAGGTCAGCCTGAGGCTGATGTACCCGGTAATTGTGGGGTATGGTTGGATGGTGGGATGAATTGAAGTTATCAGGTAGAGCAGTGGGGAAAGGTACATGTAGGTGTGGAAGGTAGTATTGGGCCCGTACTACTGAAAGCATAGGACCTGTACCCGAAGCATTGCTAGATCTAATAACCTTGAGGAGGACCAGAGTGGGAAGATCCCCTATATGGAAATCCTGAACATTTTAATTTATGATATTTCAGTTCAGCATGGTGATGACACGGTTGGGTGCAGGGGGATCAGGATTGGAATCTGGATCCGGGGTTGGGTCAGGCGGCACTACTGATGGTATTGATTAGAGGCTGCATGAGTTGATTGCAGCCGAGGTTACGAAGGCCATCCTTGACGCTACCCCAGTCATCTTTGGGACGGTCAAGGAAGGTATGATGGAGATCATGGAGGAGAGAATTAAGGCATTCTGGTTCGATGTTGTTGCGGGTCAGGGCAGAGCCCGAACTCCCACGTTTAGGGAGTTCAAGGCATGTGGAGCTCCAAAGTTCTCTAGGGTCAGGAACCCCATTGTGAGCAGACGTTGGATAGTGGAGATTGAGAATGCCCAACACACGAGTTCTGGCCCAGAGGAGGCAAAGGTTGGATTTGCTTCCTGTATGTTGAGGGACAGGGCCCGAGATTGGTGGGGTGAGGTTACTAGCTAGGTGGACGATTACGCCCAACATAGGAATCTGGTACACGCAACGTACTCGCAGGAGTTGACTTTTGTTGACTTTTAGGGTTCGGTCAACAAATAGACTTTTGGATTCAAGAAGGGGTAAAATTGTCTTTTACCCTTCCGTGAGAGCCTAGGAGGGTGGTCTAGCTTAATGAGTGCTGTTATTTAATAAGAATTTTTTTTATGTGTATTAGACAGAGGCTAGACCAGAGATTAGAGTCCGAGATTATTCTGAGATAGTTCGAGGTGAGTCTTCTCACTATACCTTACCTAGAGTGGTAATTATGTGTGACCGGAAGGTCGTAGGTGCTTATATGAGATATGTGATATATGCAATATGCTATGTTATGATTTGCCTGGTTTGGACCAGAAGGTCGACAGGGCTTGGACCGGAAGGTCATCATGGCTGTGCCGGAAGGTCAACCGAGTTGGGCTCGAAGGTCAATAGAGTAGGACCGGAAGGTCAATAGAGCAGGACTGGAAGGTCATCATGGTAGGGACGGAAGGTCTACCAGAGTTGTGGAGATGAAAGGGTCACTGAGACACATTGGCCGGATGGCATCATAGAGCTTTAGCCTCAAGTGGCTAATTTATATGCATGTGGTATTTTGGGGAACTCACTAAGCATTCGTGCTTACCGTGTTATGTGTTATGTGTTTCAGGTACCTCAGAGGATCGCGGGAAGGAACCAGCGTGATTGTACACACACTCTAGACATTGAGCTATGATTGTGGATCCTGGATTTGATATGATGTTTAGAAAACTTTGTTGACTATTATGGTGTTTTATATAAAATGACATGTGTTTTGTGAAATTAAAAATGAAAATTTTATTTGAAAAATCATGTTGTTACAAAATAATCATAGGGAGTAACAAGTATGGGTCAGGTCATAACATATAAATTCAGTATACCTTTTTCTAGTAAAAAAACATTCTTATCGGATAGATAATTAAGTAAGTGAAACTAGAAACTTATCAATAATAAGTTTGATTCACCTTATTAAACCAGTATAACTTAAAGGATCTTTAGTGGTAATTCTATAATACCTTAGTTTATACATCAAGGTTATATATAATTAATATCCGACAGGCAGTTGGATGTGTGTGTGACATCCCCATTTTCATGGCCAGAAAAGACCGATTTTGTTTATGCTTTATAATAATCAGAGTACCTCTTTTAATAAAAATGTTGCGGAATTTGTTCCCAGTAAAACATGATAATTAAGTTATCAAAGCATTTCTAAAGAAAAGTATTTTTATTCATTTTAAAACATTTGGGATATCATCGTCAATACAGAAACATAAGCATAAACAGAACTTACATTCATTATCACTAGTGATTTAAATCTCCTTAATCTCTCAGTGTAATGTGACTTCATATCAACACCTGTGATATAAATAAGCTGAGTGGGTCAAGTTGGGAAACCTGGTGAGTACATAGGGTTTTCAACTCACAATAATATAATTATTATGTTTAAACAATAAAACAATTAACCCAATTACCCATCCCCATTATCTTCTTTACTCTTAAGGATCTATCCTAAGAGTCATCTATCCTGCATTTGTTTATTCCGAAGTCCCTTGTTTCCAGGGTTATAGGACTAGCACTAAATCCATAGCTGCCAATGCTCGTTCGTAAAGCACTAATTCCATAGTTGTTATAGTTTATTCATCGGGTACTAAATCCATAGCTACCAATGTTTATCTAATAGGTACTAAGTGCATAGCTACCAATTCCTAACAGGTACTAAGTCCATAGCTACCAGTGTTTATCTAGTAGGTACTAAGTCCATAGCTACCAATTCCTAACAAGTACTAAATCCACAGCTACCAGTGTTTATCTCGTAGGTACTAAGTCCATAGCTACCAATTCCTAATAGGTACTAAGTCCATAGCTACCAATGTTTGTCCAATAGGCACTAAGTCCATAGCTGCTGATGTTATTTATTAGGCACTAAGTCTATAGTTGCCTATGTTTACTCACATCATCTTTTATCTCTCATCATTCATCTACCCATGTCATACCCAACATATTTGTATATATAAAATACGTGTATAGTTTAAATCATTTAAAAGATGTATAAAAACGTTCATCCAACATAGACAACAAGTATTCAGATAATATGCACACATAGCACGTAGTTTATATAAAATACTTCATATCTATGTGTAAGATGAAAGTAACTATGCACTCACTTGATAAGGTGGTGACTCGGCACTCGGACAACACTTCGTTATCTCAAAACAATTTCCATCGACAAAACCTAGTATCAATACCACTAGGGTTTAGTCTAACGTTAACCATGACTAATTAATAGTCTAGCTATTATTATTATTATATAAGAGTTAAACAATACTCTATATAACTCATAATAATATCCCAAATAATTATTTGAAGGACCTAATAAAATTACTATAATTATTTGAAAGCTATATTAAAAATTGTGTAGGCGTAGCTCACTTACAGCAGTTTTTAAAGAAAACCGGACTTCGCTTGGAGCAGCGTTTCGAAACCGAAAGACTCTTTTTCTCGGGACTCCGGGAGCCTCGGGGCTTCCTTCGGGTTCTAGGGGGTTTACCTAGGGTTTAGGGGGGGTTAGAAACCCTAGAGAGAGAAAGTAATGAGAGAAGGAATGAGTTTTGGTGTGAAAATCTTGGCTGCCTTCGCAACCTATTTATAGGATGAATTGGCGTCACTCACCTCGTGAGCTTCCTTAGGCTCCAAGGCAAAGCCTAGTGCTGACACGTGGCATCGCACACACGGGGGAAATCAGCCGATTTTCAAAAATTCACAACTTTCGCATATGAGCTTCTTTTTCGACGTTCTTTATATCCATGCGTAGGTAAAAACAAGATCTACAACTTTCATTTAGACTCTGTCAGCTAATTCTTGACCGATCTTAAAGTTGACAGTACGAGGAGATTAGACTGTTAAATGACCGCGAAGAATTCGTAACTCCTTCATACGGACTCCGTTTTCGTCTATCTTTTTACCATTGAGTTCCTATTAATGTGATATTTAACTCTCATTAAGGTTGCGTAAGCCAAAAACCGCTCAAACTAAAATTCGAGTTTCAGGTCGTGCACTGCTATGCCAAATTTTAGAAAAATCATAACTTCCTCATACGAAGTCAGATTTAGGCGTTTTTTTTTGTATGTTCTCGGTTTAATGTATACTACAAATTTTGTTTAGATCACTAAGGCTCAAAAGTCCTCTATCTTAAATTCACTATTTACGTCTCCCAGTGCCGTGCCGGTTTTGCAATAAATCTTCGACAGGCCATAACTTCTTCGTTATAACTCGGATTTCGGCGTTCTTTATATGTACGAAACCCTTGAGACATATTCTACAACTTGGTTAAGATTATTTATTCTAAATAATCTTTTGTCGAAAAGTTGTTTTCGACCCCTATTATCTCTAAATTGACTAGCTCGGATCTACGGGCGTTACAATGTGTTTTTTCGCCTTACTTCTTGTTCCTTGTTTGGTTGTGGGCTTAGGGAAGATTCACACATTTAACTGTCCGTTCGACATTAAATTATATATAACTAGTATTAACTTGGTGATTATAGAAGGAACTATTGTGGTTACCATATTACTAAAGGAAATATATGATTTTCTTAAAGAATGTTTTCTTCAAATATAAAAGAACTATTACAGTTAACTCTGTAAGTACCAAATGAATACGCCAGGGTTATATACAATGAAGATCTAAGAAACAATGGGATGTGTGAATTCCGCCTAATTTCCTGTTCCTTGTTTGGTTGTGGTCTTAGGGCAGATTCACAAAATAGATTGTCTGTTTACTCTAAATTGTATATAACTTGTATCCATTTAGTACTCATATAAGGAATTGTAGAGTCATTTTTACTTATCATTCATCATATCAGAAAATATAGGATTTTCTGGAGGAACAGGTGAACTTTTCAAAAGAACTTATAGTTTACTCTTCATAACTAAAATACTTATTAACTCACCAGCTTAAATGTTGATCTACTCTTTCAAAATAACTTGTATTCTCAGGAAACTAGTAGACAAGTATGCACACTGGGATTCAAAAGATGGAGTATAGAAGCTTCATGTCTTGTTTTATTATTTACTTTTAGAGTCAACCTTTTGTGAATCATACTTTGTAAACACTTTAATATTAATGCAATGATTGTTTGTTAATTTGATTGCTATGATGCATGTGTTGTGATACTAAGCATGATGTCCTCTGCCCTCGAATGTTTCCGCCGTTCCGGTTTGGGGGTGTGACGAAATGAAACCCTAATTTTGGGGTTTTGCACCCTATTTAAACAACTTAAGCCCCATAAGTTGGCCTAATTTCCAACCTCCACTGTCTTAAACCCTAACCTCGAAACCCTAAGGCATCTTTGAGTGTTTGTGAGCCATTTTTAGTGTGTTGTGTGTGTTTGAAGCCATTAGAAGAATAGGGAGCTTGGAGATACAAGAAGGAACTGCTAGATCCAGGATCCTTGCTTCATTTTCGACATCTTTCTGGTAAAAAGTCTCAACCTTGCTTTTTGGTTGTTTAGAACTTCATCTTAGTGTTCTTTTGCTTGTTTTTGTCCAAGTGAAGTGGTCATTTGGAGTTGGACGTCCCATATGGATAAACCCTTTCAAATCCAGGATCTTAAGGAACTTTCATGGCATAAAGGTGCCAACTTTATCGCCCTAAGAGCTCCATGTACCTTCTAAGACATTGTTTTGGCCTCTTAAGCTTCATTTGGCCATGCATGTGAGTAAATTCGAAGACTTTACGTGACCTTTTAGCCTTTCAGGTCCAAATCTATGTTGATGAGCTCTATTTTGAAGATATGGTGGTCTTTGGTTTAAGACATAAGCCTTTTAGGATTAGGTTTTGTGTAACATCCAGTTTTAGATCGTCTATGATTTAGGGTTCGTGGGATGCAACCCGAGCATGAGGAAGCCTTGAGACTGTGACGAACTACTAGAAGCGTTGGGCTTCTCACCATTTTTCTGTGGATGTGGGGATTGTTGGAAACAGGCTTATAGTGAGGAAGCTATGATAGTTCGAAGCATTGGCAGGTTTGGTCCCTTATTTGAGAAAAGGTGGCAACTGAGTACTCAAGTCGTATGTGTGTGTACGCTCAATGTACTCATGTGCTAAATTTGGAAGCGGAGCCACCTAGTACGTTGGGCGTACCAGTGGGTATGCTAGGCATACTAGGCTTAGAGAGAAAACCCTAAGTGAGGGGTGTGACCCTATTTAAAGAACATGATGGCCTCATTTTGGCCACCATTTCAAGCCTTCAACCCTCTCAAAACCCTAATATCTGTTTCTCTAGCTTGGGTGTCCATTTGTAAGCTTCTAAGTGTTCTTATGGTATCCTTGAAGTGAAGAAGGAGCATTAAGGAGGATGAAGTTGGAGTCCAAGCCTTGGAATCATATAAGCAACAATTTTCCACAAACGCCATTGTAAAGATACTTAGAATAAATGAAATAAAAAATTTCCATTTATTTTAAAACTTTGCGGAAAAACTTACCCTTACAGTGCAAAAGTATATGAAAAACTTTGTTGTTATCTATTCCTAAGCAATATATCATAACTCCTAAGTAACAGCTCAAAATTATGATCACCGAACCATGCGATCGAAATCCATTTTCACGATCAGAATCAGCATATACTTCCTTTAAGTTTCTTTGATTTTCTTTGATTTTTAAAACATCAACATGTGACCCAGTCACATCATGTAAAAAGAATCTCATAATAGAAACTTAACAGAGTTAGATAGTGGTATTTACCTGAAGTAGAGTCAAACTTTTTTGACTTGATCAACCTTATGATGTTTCAGGTAAATAGGCAGTTTTGCTATCAATGCCCCTTCCTTTGGCAAAACATATGGACTCTTTGGGAATGGTGAACTGTACTACCTCAGACTTGCCTTTCTCTTTACCATTTGATCAACCGAGTTGACTATGGTCAATACCTTTCCTTGGGAAGAGAAGGCTTTTCTAAATATCTAATGTTACCATTGTCAATGTCTATTGGGAAGTTGATCTCCTAATCAAATTTGCTTTAGTAGTCCTAAAATCATTGTTGATTCAACAGCACCAAGCAAATAGATAAGATCATTAAGGGTCATGTCATAGTCTGTTTCATAGTAGTCCCAGAGGTAACTCACTATGTGACTTAGAAAGTGATTGAACAACCAACTTTCTTAAGACTTTGACACCCAACTCTCCCGGCTTATCAATATGTGACTTCATCTCCAAGATGTGAGCACACATAGACCTTGCTTGCCATTAGGGCTTGAGTGACCTTGAACTTGTGGGTAAGGGAGAATAATTGGAGGAGGTGGAGGAGGTGAAGTTCCAAGAGATTTGGGAAGATCATAGATGTCTGAAACAGACATCTTTTTGGGAGATATTCAAGATAGTTGATTTAAAGTCCTTAATATAACACCCAATATGAAATATTAAGGCTAGGACCTAACACAATATTTTATAACTTGGAAGAGGGATGCCATAATCCAAGCGATAGAATATTTGAAGGTAGGCGAATGGCGATTCACCAATTTCCACCATGAAAACAAAATAATTTAATAGGTTTTAATTGGATTTGAAACTCCTAGATCTTTTGAGATTCATTGAACTGTTCAATGGCATGTTTCAATCTTGAGTGTGCCCTTCAGGTTTTGTGATTAGGATGCCGAGGATCACAAAACAAGGTGTAAAGTAACCATGCAAATTACTTGGTACCCTTAGCATTTACCCCTTAATCGATGTGCTGGTTAACCACACGCGCTCCACCGATACTATGATAAATATTAAGTTACCCTTTGCCTACCTTGTTAAATCCGGCTAGTGTGCCAGTTAACCACACGCGCTCCACTAACCGACTTAAGCAAAATGCAAAGTGTAATTTCATGGATTAACACCTTATTCACATTTTCCTGAAGTAACTAAGATTGGGAATTATAAAAACATTTTAGTTACTTTATATTTATCATTAATACTTTTAATTAAGGGAGAATTCTAGTCCTTGTCCTACCCGTTCGGCTAACGACCCTCCACCAGTCAAGGAAGCGGTGGGTGAGAGTGGACACCCATTAAACTGCCATTTTATAGGCAGTATCCTTATACCCCCCTTATAGAACGGCTTCGTGAATGAGGCCTACTAATGGCAATATGACTTGCTCTTATACATACACACACACACACACACACACACACACATATATATATATATATATATATTATTAACTTATAATTTAATAAAGTATAAGGGTTGAATTTTAACTTTTAAAATTCTAAGGGCTTAACTTGGAATTAAAGTATTCATAAGGGAAAACTTTTCAAATTCCAAAACTTGAGGGTAAGTTTTGAAACAATTCAAAACTATTCAATTCCTTAACTTATGTGTTTAAAGTAGTTTTAATCCAACAAACTCTTGAAGTTCCATAACCTGAGGACAAGTTATGGAGGACTTTAAACTACTAAAAGAATATGACTTTTCTTTATTCATAACCTATGGAAATATTTATGAGTTTTATGAATCTTAAATGTGACTTTTCATATAACTTGAGGACAAGTAACAAAAACACATTTTACAGCCAACTCTTAGATTAATTTGGATTGAAAACTATAATTTCACATAATTTTTCTATTAATCTAAGCAACTCATAAGAACAAGATAATTCAATGAAACTTTTTCATGTAATTAGCCTAGCCATTAAACTTATACAAAACATCAATCTATTGACAATTATCTTTTAAATTGGATTAAAATGAACATTACCATACCAAAAACAGGTTTATAAGTTAAAAAACAGCTTACGGTAATGTTCCTAGTCCATTTCCAGCCAAAACAGTCGAAGATATGCTGTCTGGGGGTCCAACTCGTCGAGTGCATGAACCAAATCGGCGAGTTGGATGAGTTTTGCCTTGGACTAATTGAGTCCCTTTATGGACTCGGTGAGTCTGCTGTCTAGACAACATAAAAACTTCGATTTTCAGCCAATTTTGCAAGAATAACAAGAAAACAAGCCTAGGCTCTGATACCACCGTTGGGTTATGAGCATTCTAACACTCCTAAGTGTACATGCAACCCTAAATACCTTGAATCTGTTTTTTCTCTATTATACATGCAAATATTAATATTCCAATGTATTAACCTAACTAGCATACAACCTTTTTATACTTGAATAATAAACTAGATAGAAATACATACCTTGTTGATGTAGCTTAACTCCATGAAGCTCGAGAGCCTAGTGCCCCAAGTATGACACCTCAAATGGTTCACACAACATCAAATGCACTTGGAATAACTTAGAGAGAAATGATACACTTCATGAAATCGGCTAGCCCTCACCATTCCTTCATAGTCACTCATGGTTGCCGATTTTGACAAGAATAAGATGGTTATATAGTGTGTCACAATTAAGGTTACACCGTGTAAACCCTAATTGTCATGGACTTTCATTTCCATGATCCATGGGTACAAAAACACCATGGGGCATCCTATGGGTTTTAGCCCAACTTGATCATCCATTGAGCATTAGCCCACTATACAAGTATGGATGATTTACACAATCAACCCATATAATTAATTAGTCTCCTTTTGATCACTTAATTAAATCCAAATTAATTCTTGATAAATACTAATTAAATAATCTTATTAATATATTATAACTTATAATATATTACCAACCTTAAGTGTTATTTCTCTCATTTTAGTGTATCCAAATGCATGATGCCATGCAACCCAAATGGACCATGCCGAGTCGGGTCAAGTACATACCAAATATAGTTATGCACTTAGACACTAATCCAACTGTCTCCTACTTGGATAAGTCTAAAACATTTATTGCGAATTACTTCAAAAACCAACTGGTAATCGTAGCTCTCAAAATCCGTTGTCGAACTCTAACCTTGTCGATGAACTCTGACCTTTGTCAATGATTTTTCCATTAGATAAGGGATCATATATTCCTCCATTCTAGATATCATATGGACTGAGACATGGATTAAAATCATTCTCTCTGTCCATTTGTTGTTTCCCGATTTCCTATTTATGACGACCGACTAATTGAACAAATCAAATTAGTCCTGGCTTGGCCAAGCACTTCGGGGTGTCATCACTAAATCATCGAGGGGCCCACATATATCACTTTTATCCAGAAGGTAAAAGGAATGGATAAACTTCGAATCATATGGCTTATTCTACTACTTTTTGAATCATACACAAAGGCACGTTTTATAACATCGAGTTACCAATGAGTTTTCGTGCGATCAATGTATAACCAATTCATAGTAACAACTCATATCTCTAGGTTTGAAGAATATAAGATATTATCGTCTCATGATCACTCGTGATAAAATCCATGAATTGATTCCAATGAGCGTGGGTTGAATCCAATACTAAGAACTTATGAGCACTCATGAGTGTTGTAGCACCACTTTGTCCAACATCTTAGACCTGTACAAGCCAACCCATGATAGTCTTGATTCATATCTACTTCCAACATATGACCGAATGTGGATGGTTTGAATAACTTAGTCATTCAGGAAAAACGACCTAGTTATTCTGGAAGTCAAAACATCAAAACTGAAACACAAGAATAATCGAATCTAGTATGGTCTCAGAACTTATGAATATAAATAACACATCTTTTATTTATCATGATATTGATTACCCATCATTAATTGCATACTGTTTCAAACTATCAACTTTATACTTGAATTAAAGCAATAGTTGTCCCATGCTCCAAGCATGTCCACTATGTTTTCTAAACACTAGTCATGCCATACACCAAGTATGCATACTAAGTTTGTCTATGATCTTTACTTTGTGAAATAGATCGATTGAACATAATTTCAATGATTCTCATTTCACATTCCCAATTCCTTACTGCAAATGCAAGAATTCCAAATTCCTGCCATTTACCTAAATCTGTTAGATTCTAAACTTATATGCATTGGTCCTCTTGTAATGATTATGCACAAAGTCACAAAGACTTGTCAACATACATTACAGAGTATTCCAATGGAGACCAACTCCATGGAACCGAAGTCTCATATTGAAAGTTCATTGCCATTGAACATTCTTCTTGCATTAAGTTTCCTAATCTTACACATATTTAATGAATAACTTCCACCTATAGGAACATTTCCATATTTCCCTTTTGACTATTACTCTTGAACAAAAGTTGCCTCTTTTCAGAATATGTCAATATGGTCCTTCCAAAATTAACACTATACTTCCAACTGTCCTTGAGCAACCAATCTTTGGTAATCCTTAGATTGTCCTCGACAATTGCTTAATCATTTTAGTCATATCTACTTCTAGTACTTTTTCCTTGTTAATGCTTTGGGCATTTTGAAAAATTTAGAACAGATGAATAGTATAGCACATGCAATCGATCCTATATCCGAAGCATATGGGACACGATTCATAAAGACATGATACTAGACTATCCTTTTGCTATAATATTTCTATTTCTATTTGCCAAGTTCTCATAATTCATATTACGAAAAGGGATGTCGTAATCATAATCAAATTTTAGAACGCAAATAATGGACCCATATATAGAATTTCCTTATGTTGAGCCATTCCAACATGAAATTCATATATATATATATATATATATATATATATATATATATATATATATATATATATATATATATCCTTGACTAAATATGATTAAAACCTCAATCTAAGCTTTTAGAATTGAAGTGAAGTATATTTTCCTCTCCCTTAATTATAGCAAAACAACTTTTTCCCAATTGAAACCTTTTGTTTTTCTATAATTAACATTGCTAACTTGCAACACTTATTATAATTATCATGCTCCCACTTGCATGATGATTATTAGCATGAAGCTTATGCTCACACTAGCTTTGACATATACTTAGAAATCTGTTGAACATCTAGAAATCAATACTTTATTGACCTTCTTACCAAAGTTCATATTTCTGATACGAGATGCTTTGATAAAACTTTATCAAAATCATACACCTTTCCTTAGATAGCACACACGTGTGTCTAAACAATTTTAGAACTATGAAAAGGGATGTCGTAATCATAGTCTCAATTGTTTAGACCTTTTGCCATTCCTCACAAGTCCATGTTAGTGTGCCGGTTAACGACACACGCTCCACTAACGACTTTGAGAATAAAAATATCATACTTGCCATCTACCTAAAATCTACTTAGTGAAAGCGTTTCCTCACCATTATTTTCAGGAATCGAAGAGAACCCTTATGACACTTAGATTTTATGGTGTATGTGTTCCTATCCCTGTGAATTTGTCAAAACCATAATCACAAGACACGATTAATGAAAAATCCAAACTCATATGGATTGAATTTGTGCTGTCTTAACTTCTTGCCACCTGGCAGCACAAGGGCCTGCCATTGCTTCCATGTTGTTATGAAACCAATTGAGAACTCTCAGAACTTATATGCAAAGACAATTTTCACTGGAATGGGCACATAAGTAGGAATATGTCAACACGATAGGTTATAAACCTCAAGTCATGTGCTAGTTATAAACTATAGGTTTTTCTTCTTGATCTTTAAGACTCCCACTGTCCTCTTGACATATAAGACACTCTTGCCAAATATTCAAGAGATAGTGCAGATTCTTTATCAAGACAAACACTTCATACAATTGGCCTTAGTTGGTCTTTGTTTTATCCAAAACATCACAACTTACCAATTTCAAATGTACAAGAGTAGGACACTTTTACTCTTACATTTGACAAGTGTTATAAACCTTTCTTTAAGATATGTCACTCAACTTACAGTCTTGGAGTATGACTCTAAGACTTGTTTTGGAACGAAGTATGACTCATCTTCTAGATTTAACCATTCCAAAAATTCAAGATTCCTATTCTTAGTCATAAGAATGCACTAAGATTTCCTTTGAGGACTAATTGTGATATGATTTCTAAATCAGTAAGATGATCACAAAACCTGATACTAAAGTACTCTCCCATCTTTTCAGATTTGAGAAACTTTTATCCTTCTGCCTAATTTGATTCTTCTCATTCGTTCTGCCATACATCAAAACTTTTCCAATGGTTCAGAGTTATACTTAAACTTGTAAGTATAACCATATTAAACTTTAGTAAATCATGACGAATAGTCTTATTGATCTTTTGTGGTGGACTTGATCAGTGCACAAGAATGTGTATTTGATCCCTTAGTCCTTCACTTGACTCACATATACATGTGAATAAGGAATTAGTCTTAATTTTCCAAAGATGAAAATTCCCATTCATCATACTATATAACTTGCATAATTTCCAAGTTTCTATCCAACTGAAACCTTGGGTGATGAGAATATTTCCTTATTTGGTAAATTTAGACACTACCACAAATGAAAGGAACAAATCCATTTTCCAATATTTCTATCAGTGGAATCATATAAGCAACAATTTTCCACAAACGCCATTGTAAGGATACTTAGAATAAATGAAATAAAAAATTTCTTTTTATTTTAAAACTTTGCGGAAAAACTTACCCTTACAGTGCAAATGTATATGAAAAAGTTTATTGCTATCTATTCCTAAGAAATATATCATAACTCCTAAGTAATAGCTGCAAATTCTGATCACCGAACCATGCGATCGAAATCCATTTTTGCGATCAGAATCAACATATACTTCCTTTAAGTTTTTTCAATTTTCTTTGATTTTTAAAACATCTACATGTGACCCAGTCACATCATGTATCTCATAATAGAAACTTAACAGAGTTAGATACTGGTCTTTACCTGAAGTAGAGTCAAACTTTTTGACTCGATCAACCTTATGATGTTTCAGGTAAATAGGCAGTTTCGCTATCAATGCCCCTTCCTTTGGCAAAACATATGGAGTCTTTAGGAATGGTGCACTGGACTATCTCAGACTTGCCTTTCTCTTTACCATTTGGTGAACCGAGTTGACTATGGTCAATCCCTTTCCTTGGGAAGAGAAGGCTTTTCTAAATATCTAATGTTACCATTGTCAATGTCCGTTGGGAAGTTGATCTCCTAATCAAATTTGCTTACTAGTCCTCAAATCATTGTTGATTCAGCAGCACCAAGCAAATAGATAAGACCATTAAGGGTCATGCCATAGTCTGTTTCATAGTAGTCCCAGAGGTAACTCACTATGTGACTTAGAAAGTGATTGAACAACCAACTTTCTAAAGACTTTGACACCCAACTCTCCCGGCTTATCAATATGTGACTTCATCTCCAAGATGTGAGCACACATAGACCTTGCTTGCCATTAGGGCTTGAGTGACCTTGAACTTGTGGGTAAGGGAGAATAATTGGAGGAAGTGAAGTTCCAAGAGATTTGGGAAGATCATAGATGTCTGAAACAACCATCTTTTTGGGAGATATTCAAGATAGTTGATTTAAAGTCCTTAATATAACACCCAATATGAAATATTAAGGCTAGGACCCAACACAATATTTTATAACTTGGAAGAGGGATGCCGTAATCCAAGCTATAGAATATTTGAAGGTAGGCGAATGACGATTCATCAATTTCCACCATGAAAACGTAATAATTTAATAGGTTTTAATTGGATTTGAAACTCCTAGATCTTTTGAGATTCATTGAACTGTTCAATGACATGTTTCAATCTCGAGTGCGCCCTTCAGGTTTTGTGACTGGGATGCCGAGGATCACAAAACTAGGTGTGAGGTAACCATGCAAATTACTTGGTACCCTTAATATTTACCCTTTAATCGATGTGCCGGTTAACCACACGCGCTCGACCGATACTATGATAAATATTAAGTTACCCTTTGCCTACCTTGTTAAATCCAGCTAGTGTGCTGGTTAACCACACGCGCTCCACTAACCGACTTAAGAAAAGTGCAAATTGTAATTTCATGGATTAGCACCTTATTCACATTTTCCTAAAGTAACTAAGATTGGGAATTATAAAAACATTTTAGTTACTTTATATTTATCATTAATACTTTTAATTAAGGGAGAATGCTAGTCTTTGTCCTACCCGTTCGGCTAACGACCCTCCACCAGTCAAGGAAGCGGTGGGTGAGAGTGGACACCCATTAAACTGCCCTTTTATAGGCAGTATCCTTATAGACCGGCTTCGTGAATGAGGTCTACTAATGGTAAAACGACTTGCTCTTATACATATATATATATATATATATATATATATATATATATATATATATTATTAACTTATAATATTATATAGTATAAGGGTTGAATTTTAACTTTTAAAATTCTAAGGGCTTAACTTGGAATTAAAGTATTCATAAGGGAAAACTTTTCAAATTGCAAAACTTGAAGGTAAGTTTTGAAACAATTCAAAACTATCCAATTCCATAACTTATGTGTTTAAAGTAGTTTTAATCCAAAAACTCTTCAAGTTCCATAACCTGAGGACAAGTTATGGAAGACTTTAAAGTACTAAAAGAATATGACTTTTCTTTATTCATAACCTATGGAAATATTTATGAGTTTTATGAATCTTAAATGTGACTTTTCATATAACTTGAGGACAAGTTACAAAAACACATTTTAGAACCAGTTCTTAGATTAATTTGGATTGAAAACTACAATTTCACATAACTTTTCTATTAGTCTAAGCAACTCATAAGAACAAGATAATTCAATCAAAATTTTTCATGTAATTAGCCTAGCCATTAAACTAATACAAAACATGAATCTATTGACAATTATCTTTTAAATTGGATTAAAATGAACATTACCACACCAAAAACATGTTTATAAGTTGAAAACCAGCTTAGGGTAATGTTCCTAGTCCATTTCCAGCCAAAACAATCGAAGATATGCTGTCTGGGGTCCAACTCGTCGAGTGCATGAACCAACTAGGCGAGTTGGATGAGTTTTGCCTTGGACTCATCGAGTCCCTTTATGGACTCGGCGAGTCTGCTGTCTAGACAACATAAATACTTCGATTTTCAGCCAATTTTGCAAGAATAACAAGAAAACAAGCATAGGCTCTGATACCACTGTTGGGTTATGAGCATTTTAACACTCCTAAGTGTACATGCAATCCTAAATAACTTGGATTTATTTTTTTTCTCTATTATACATGCAAATATGAGTATTCCTAGGTATTACCCTAACTAGCATACAATCTTTTGATACTTGAATAATAAACTAGATAGAAATACATACCTTGTTGATGTAGCTTAACTCCATGAAGCTCGAGAACCTAGTGCCCCAAGTGTGACACCTCAAATGGTTCACACAACATCAAATGCACTTGGAATTACTTAGAGAGAAATGATACACTTCATGAAATCGGCTAGCCCTCACCATTCCTTCATAGTCACTCATGGTTGCCGATTTTGACAAGAATAAGATGCTTATATAGTGTGTCACAATTAGGGTTACACCATGTAAACCCTAATTGTCATGGCCTTTCTTTTCCATGATCCATGGGTACAGAAACACCATGGGGCATCCTATGGGTTTTAGCCCAACTTGATCATCCATTGAGCATTAGCCCACTATACAAGTATGGATGATTTACACAATCAACCCATATAATTAATTAGTCTCCTTTTGATCACTTAATTAATTCCAAATTAATTCTTGATCAATACTAATTAAATAATCTTATTAATATATTTGAACTTATAATATATTACCAACCTTAAGTGTTATTTCTCTCATTTTAGTCTATCCAAATGCATGATGCCATGCAACCCAAATGGATCATGCCGAGTCGGGTCAAGTACATACCAAATATAGTTATGGACTTAGACACTAATCCAACAGATTTATCCAGTTATCTTTCAACATTCGAGGTGATTTTCCTTACCGTATTTAGTGGGTCAAAGGCACCAAGGCCGACCTATGGTTACATTATGTTGTTATTATGCTAGTTGTCTCCGTGACTCTTGTGTGTGTTGTGCTTATATGTTTTTCTGGGTCAAGGCCCGATGTTGGGTGGGGCCCCATGGATATCTGTATGCTATGTATCTTTGTGATTATTGCATGTGTATGTGTTTATTTGATATATGCTATTGTATGTTGGATGGGGCCCGTTTTACCGAGCTCAACTCAATGTCGGGTGTGGCCTAATTTCGGACGGGGCCCGATGTCGGACGGGGTCCAAAGCGGGGCGGGGTCCCGATGACGGGCGGGGCCTACTATTTTCTTATTGTCTGATTGGTGTGTGGTATTTTAGGGAAACTCACTAAGCTTCGTGCTTGCAGTTTTCAATTTATGTTTCAGGTACTTCTAGTTCCAAAGGGAAGAGCTCGGGATGACTGCATCGCACACACCATTGGGATTTTGTTATGATGTTATACTCTGATTTATGACAATTGATATACTGGTTTATTTCAAATGTTTGGATGATATGGAAAATTACTATTTTATCATATTTTAAATTGAAAAATTTTGGGACCATATTTTTGGATGTTCCACTTAATGCTTAAGTCCAGAAGTCCAAACCATACATCTGAATCCTAATAAGTGTCTAGAACCATAAAGTCACTGACTTGGTGACTTTGCATGCCCCAAAAGAATCCAACTTCAAGATATAGCACCTTACTTCCACTTAATGGACATAATCTCATGCATGGGTGATTTGAAACTCTAAAGGTGCCAAATTTATGGACCTTGAACCTCAGAAACACCAAAAGTGGCAACTCAAAGCTCCTAGAGTGGTATCAAACCACTAGATCTCATTCATGGGGCCAAAAAAGGACCAAAACTCATATATATATATATATATATATATATATATATATATATATATATAAGATCTAAGCCATTAATGATCAAGTTCATAGCTTTTTACCTCAAACAAGTTGGATATGGTGTAGAGAATCAGGATCCACAAGCTCTTCCTTGATCAACAACCTTGCAACAAGCTTCTACTTCTTGGGTATGAACCAAAACACACCAAAATGGACACAATGAGCTCAAAATACAACCATGGAGGCTAAGGAATGATTTCTAGTGTTTTGAAGTCTTAGGGGCTGGTAAAGAGGCCATCCCTAATGACTTAAGGTGTTTATATAGGGTGCATCAAACTAAATTAGGGTTTATTAACTCACACGTACGCCCAGTGTACATGGATGTACGCCCCGCATACATTTTCGGAGCCCCATCCTAAACTCGTATTAGTACACTAAGCGTACCAAGTGGTACGCCCTGCGTACTCGCTTTACATATTGTACTCTAAGTGTACTGAGTGGTACACCCCGCGCACTGCCGAAGGACTAAAATGCAAACTTTTCAATAATAAGGGCAAAATAAGAACTATACCAGGATTCAAGTGTTACATTCCACCTCTTCCACCAATGAAGAGAAGAATGCCAGGTAGACCAAAGGTTAAAAGAAGAAGAGATGTACCAGAAAAGATCCCAAGACACACTGTGTCTAAGGCAAGGAAAAATAATATCATGCAATGTGTGTAAACAAGTGGGGCATAACAAGGTCACATGTCCTCAAGCTGAAAGACCTCAAGTTGGAGGGAGGCCAAAACTAAATGTGAAAAAAGGAAAACAATTGTCAATGAAAATGGTGAAGGAGCATAAGGTGTTTGTGCAGGAAGCAATGGATCAAAATTATTGCATGAAGGACAAAATAGTGGGTAAGTGTAAAAGAAATAAATCGGAGAGAATCATCAAGATGAAAATTGCTATGAGGGTTAAGGAAAAAGATGGGAAATGAGATACTAGTGCCAACCCATTGGACCTTAATGATTAGGAGTTGTTTTCCTTGAACTTGTTATGTTTGAACTTGGTTTTGTTTGGTTGGAATTAGTTGTTATGTTTGGAATTGGGTTGTACTAGGTTGATAAGTTTAGATTTGTACTAACTTTGTTTCTTTGAGAAACATATGTACTTGTTTATTTGTTTGTGACTTATTTGTACTACTTATGTTGTTTGAGAAACTTAGTTTGTTTAAGAAAGATAAGTACTTGTTTTCTTGATTGTGCATGGTGCATGTTACCCAAGGGAACATTGGGTAAATAGTTCCATGAATCAATGTTAATTTGGTTAGGTTACAAGGGAACATGTGGTCCTTGTAACATCAGTTAACACATGTGGTCCAATAATTTTCTTGTGGTCCTTGAATAAGATGTAGGGTCCTTGTAATGATTAAGTCATTAAGTTTAATGTAATACAATAACCAAATTAAAACAAAGTACATTACAAGTTGTTCATGTTGGAATAGTGTTTAAGGCTGTAACTATATTAGGCAAGTATTTGACCCGATTGTGCATGGTCCTTTTGGGTTGCCTTCACCATAGCAACTTGACAGGATGATTTATTATGAGAGAATAAATATTATTGATATATTATGAGAATAATATAATGAATAATAATATTGTTATTTGATTAATATAAGTCATGAATTAATTAGTATATATTTGGTAACTTAAAGAGATTAATTAAATAAGAGGGTATAAACTGTCAATTGTTTGATAGTTACACTTTGGGCTGTAAATCCTTCTTGGATAGAGGATGGAAGAATTCTAGGGCTTGGGATAGCCTCAAATTCGTCCAAGGCTTATCTTTGGAAAGGATTTGGATTGCTTTAAGGAAAGATTATCCAAGTAGGGTTTAAGGGTGAAACCCTAGGAGCGTTACAAGTATAAATAGACCCCTAGGGCAAGGGAAATCGGCACCTCTGCTAAAGCAAAGAAACCCTGGCCGATTTCTAATCCCTCTCCTCTCTCTCAAATCATCCTCCTTGCTAGTTGGTGTTTGTAAGCCATTAGAGGAGTGACAATTATGACTCTAGAGCTCCAAGACAACAAGATCAAAACAAGAGATTCAAAGGTAAACTTCTAGATCTGATTTTGTATTGTTCTTATACCTAATTAGTCATTAGAAGTATTGGATTCAAAGCATGTTTCATTAGAGAAACCTAGATCCAAGCATTAGGGTTTGCATGTGCACATAGGAATGTTCATATGGCCAAAACCCATCAGTGGTATCAGAGCCTAGATTGGTTTCTATTAAATTGTTGCTTGTTTGTTTGAATCTTACCTGCAAAATTCGAAATTTGTGTTTCTGAGTCTTGGACTCGGCGAGTCCCATTGTGGACTCGGCGAGTTGGCCTGACTCGGCGAGTCCCATGGTGCACTCGGTGAGTCCGAGCGTCAGGAAGGGCCAAATTCGGGATTTTTTGATATTTATCTTATAGAAACTTGCCTTTGTCATATTAGATCAACCCTAATCCGATTTTTTGATATATATGACTATAATATTGATCTAATTAAAGAGATTTATCAATTAACAAAATATTTAATTTCCTTATGTGATAATTAATTAATTATTTTGATTAAATTGGTAAATTATTATGCAAGAAATCTTAAATAAATCAAATATGGATAATTATGGAATTAATTGTTAATTAAGATTATTTGTTATTTGATCCTCCATGTTTTAAATGTTTAAAACTTGTCCTCAAGTTTTGAAATTTATGTTTTGTGATTAAAAGTTTAATTTAGACAATTTAAATTTCAAACCCTAGAATTTTACAAGTTTAAAATACAACCCTATACTAATATAATATTACAAGATTAATATATATATATATATATATATATATATATATATATATATATATATATATATATATATATGTATGTATAACTAAAATGCTAGTCTTACCGTTAGTAGACCTCATTCACGAAGCCGATCTATAAGGTGGGTATAAGGTTGCGGCCTATAAAATGGCGCTTAATGGGTGTACACTCACACCCACCGCTTGCTTGATCGGTGGAGGGTCGTTAGCCGAACGGGTAGGATAGGGCAACCTCATCCTCTCATTAAAAGTATAATATGAAATACAAAGTAACTACATGTTTTTTTTTAAAAATTTCCCAATCTTAGTTACTTTAGGAAAAGTGAATTGATGCAATCCCATGAAATTACACTTTGCACCCTTGCTAAGAAGTTAGTGGAGCGTGTATGGTTTACCGACACACTAATTGGTTCTAAGCAAAGGTGGAAAAGGGTGATTCATTGTTTATCACAGTTTGATGAAGCGTGTGTGGTTTACCGGCACATCGAATAGGTGATCGTTACAATGAAGGCACCATGTGAATTTGCATGGTAGTTCACACCCGCTTTGTGATCCTCGGTATCCCAGTCACAAACAAGAGGGGCATATCAAGATTTAAACATGCCATTGAAAAGTTTCAATGATTCTCATCTAAAACTAGGAATTCTCAAATTCATTTAGAACTTAAAGTTAGGTTTTCATGGTGGAGAATTAGTGAATCGTCATTCACTTACCTTCAAATTGTTTGCATGTTAGATTACGGCATCCCTTTTCTAATATGTAAATATTGTTGTTGGATCCTAGCCCTAATTTTCTTATTGGGCGATAATTAGGGATTCATATTCTAATCTATCTTTGTCCTTTCTATTTGTAGATGTCGAACGCAAACAACGCTGCTGCTAGTTCTTTCACATTGATGAGCCTTTGTCAAAAGGTCACCTTCGATGGGACAAACTTTAGCAAATGGATAAGATACATCCGCACTATTGCTCGCTATGAGGGTAAGGAGTATGTCCTCGATGAGAAGCTCGAGAAAATCAACCCTGAAATCGCTACTCCGGCTGAAATGACCGCTTTTGAAACTCACGAGCGAGATGCAACGAAGGTACATTGCATCATGATAGCCACTATGAACTCCGAATTCCAAAAGTCCTATGAGGACATGTAGCCGTACGAGATGCACCAAGACTTATTGGAGAGATACCACCAGAACACGAGACAAGAGCGTTATGAGATTTTCACTAACATGATTTCCGCTAAAATGGGTCATGGAGAGTCTCTTACCGTGCACCTGCAAAAGATGCAAAGGTATGTCGACCATCTTCGGAAGTTGAATGTTGACTTTGGGGAAGACTTGGCGATCGACATGGTGCTTCACTCTTTGCCTCCAAGATACAATCAATTTAGGATGACCTACCACATGAACAAAGAGGAGGTCACCCTAAGAAAACTCCAGGGTCTCTTGAGGGTCGCTGAGAGCAACTTCAAGGACAAGTCTGTTGCATGAACTCCCAATCCACCCGCTACTCCTGTCTTGACTATTGGACAAGGAAAGGGAAAGAAGAGGAAGGCTTCATCTAAGAACTATCGCAAGGTTAAAGCCCGAGATGGTGCCTCTTCTAGTGGGACCAAAGTTGATCCTGCTAAGCCCTGCCCTAACCCAAAGGAGGTAGAGTGTCACCACTGCCACACGATAGGACATTGGAAGAGAAGCTGCCCAGAGTACCTGCAAACCATCAAGGAAGGAAAGATCAAGCCGTCTTTCGCAGGTATATACACAATTAAATCTAACGATTCGTCTCATGCTATTTCTTGGGTTCTTGATACTGGTTGTGGTTACCACATTTGTTCTAATGTGCAGGGACTAAGAAGAAATATGGATGTGGAGGCTGGAAGAATTAATCTAATCATGGGGAACAGAAGATCGTCGCCTATGACCAAGATTGGAGTGTATTCTTTAGAGCTTAGGAATGGTTTAAGTTTAGATTTGAACAATTGTTGCTATTCGCCAGAAATGGCTAGAAACATCATTTCATTTCATGGTTTGTTTAGACAAGGTTTTAGATTTTCTTTTAATAATGAGAATGGTTCTATTTTGGCTTATCTAAATGGTGTCTTTTATTTTGAAGCAATACCGTGTAATGGAATTTATGAAACTGTTATGATTGTTGATAACTTAGGAAATGATGTTTTGAACATAGATTCTTCCAATAGTATGGATAGAGCATCCTTGTGGCGTTGTCGTCTTGGACATGTCAACAAGAAACGCATAGCCCAACTCCAAAAGGATGGAGTGTTGGAGTCATTCGACCTTAGGGAAGATGACACATGCGAATCTTGTTTACTTGGAAAGATGACCAAGTCACCCTTCACAAGTACATGTGAAAGGGGCGAGGGTCTATTGGACCTAATACATACCGATGTATGTGGACCGTTTAGATCAACCACGAAGGATGGGAACCGCTTCTACGTGACTTTTACCGATGACTATAGTAGATATGGGTATATCTATTTAATCAAGCAAAATTCAGAAACTTTTGAAAAGTTCAAAGAGTTCAAGAATGAAGTGGAGAATCAATTGGGCAGGAAAATCAAGATGCTTCGATCTGATCGAGGAGGAGAGTACCTAAGTCTTGAATTCCACGATTATCTCAAGGAGTGTGGAATAGTTTCACAATTGACGCCACCTAGGACACCACAATTGAATGGTGTGGCAGAAAGGCGTAATCGAACCTTGTTGGACATGGTTCGCTCTATGATGAGTCGTGCTTCACTACCTATCTCTTTTTTGGGGGTATGCCTTAGAGACTGCCGCCCATATCCTTAACCGAGTCCCTACTAAGAAGGTTGCCAAAACACCTCACGAGAGGTGGACAGGGAAAGCTCCCTCGTTGGCACATATCAAGGTTTGGGGTTGCGAGGCTTTCATAAGACGAGATACTCACGACAAGCTTGAACCTCGTAGTGAGCGATGTATTTTCATCGGCTACCCGCAGAAATCCTTTGGATATCTCTTCTATAGACCGAAGGACAATGTTGTCTTCGTTGCGAGGAGAGGAGTTTTCCGAGAGCGAGAACTCATAGGCCAAGGAGACAGTGGGAGGCAGATTGAGCTTGAAGAGATTCAAGAATCGATAGATGAAGGAACCTCTACCACTGGTACTCAACCCGAGGAGGAAACTACGGTTGAACCGATTGACGAGTCCTTACCTCTTAGACGTTCCGAAAGAGTTAGAGTTCAACCCCAGTTTTATGGTTTTCATATTACTACCGAAGGGGACACGTATATTAGTGATGGTACACTAATAAACCTTGATGAACCTAATAGCTATAAGGAAGCCATGGCAGGCCCGAAGTCTGCAAAATGGAAAGAGGCAATGGATAGCGAGATCCAATCCATGTATGATAACCAAGTTTGGAATTTGGTTGATAATGTGGCTGGACGTAAGACCGTTGGGTGCAAATGGATCTTCAAGAAGAAGACCGACGTGGATGGAAACATACACACATATAAAGCGCGATTGGTCGCGAAGGGCTTTACTCAAAATCCCGGAGTTGACTATGGCGAGACCTTCTCACCAGTTGCAAAGATAAAATCTATTAGAGTGATGCTAGCGGTTGCCGCATTTCATGATTATGAGATTTGGCAAATAGATTTCAAGACCGCTTTCCTTAACGGAAAGTTGGCTGAGGATGTTTACATGGCTCAGCCAAAGGGGTTTTTGGATCCGAAGCATCCGAATAGAGTGTGTAAGCTTGAGAAGTCCATTTATGGACTTAAGCAAGCGTCTCGCAGATGGAATCTTTGCTTCGATGAGAAAGTCAAAGAGTTTGGATTTGTACGAAGCGAAGATGAATCTTGTGTATATGTCAAAGCCAGTGGGAGTATAGTAAGCTTCCTCGTTCTATATGTCGATGACATATTACTCATAAGAAACGACATCCCGAATCTGCAGGAGGTTAAGTCCTGGCTTGGGAAGTGCTTCGCTATGAAGGACCTCGGAGAGGCTTCCTATATTTTGGGAATAAGGATAGTAAGAGAGAGAAGTAAGAGACTAATAGGACTTAGTCAGAACACTTACTTAGAGAAGGTACTGAAACGTTTTAGTATGGAAAACTCAAAGAAGGGAGAATTACTGATACAAAGTAATGCCAAGTTGAGTAAGACTCAAAGTCCGAGTACCGAAGCAGAAATAGAAGAAATGAGCCAAGTACCATACGCTTCTGCAGTTGGCTCAATCATGTACGCTATGACTTGTACTCGCCCTGATGTAGCCTTTGCTTTGAGCATGGTTAGTAGATATCAAGGGAACCTTGGTAGAGCCCATTAGATTGTGGTGAAGAATATCCTTAAGTACCTTCGGAGGACAAAGAAGTGGTTCTTAGTACTTGGAGGGAGTGATGACTTGAAGGTGCGAGGGTATAGTGACGCCAACTTTCAGACCGACAGGGACAACTACCGTTCGTATTCGGGCTGGGTCTTTACCCTGAATGGAGGAGAAGTGACTTGGAAAAGTTCCAAATAGGAAACCGTAGCTGATTCAACGTGCGAATCAGAGTACATTGCAGCGAGCGAAGCGTCGAAGGAGGCAATATGGTTGAAGAACTTCATCGGTGATCTTGGAGTTGTACCCGCCATAAAGGAGCCCATGGAGATTTTCTGTGATAATGAAGGAGCGGTTGCCTTGACCAAGGAACTGAGAGATCATGGTAGATCACAACACATCGATAGAAAATACCACTTTATTAGACATCGTATTTCGAAGGACAACTCGTAGTGAAGAGGATATCATCAGAAGATAACCCAGCAGATCCGCTTACGAAGGGACTGAGTAGGGTTAAGAACTTGCAGCATGCTAGGAGCATTGGGCTGAAGGATGATATTATCATAGATTAGATAGTATTAGAAACGTGTAATAGATAAATGTAATTAACATTTGATGATTAAATAAAGGAGTTTTATTTATGAGTAATGTTACTGTCTTATGTTAATTGTTTAACTATTGTTTCATTTTGCATGTTTTGACTTCCAGAATAATTGAGTTTATTAAGAATAATCGAATTATTCAAATTGTCCACAATCGTTCATATGTTGGAGGTAGATATGAATGAAGATTGTCGTGAATTGGTGCGTAGATTGTCTAAATGGTATTAGACATGGCAAAAGATTGATGCGACGTTCATGAGTGCTTATGAACTGGTTTTGAGCATTGGAACAAACTTGTGCTTGCTGGAATCACCTTATGGAATACGACAAAAAGGGTGATCGCAAGACGATAATATCATATAGTCTTAAAACCTAGATATATGGTTTGTTATTTGTTAATTGATTGTACATTGATAATGCGAAAATGCATTGGTAACTCGATGTTATAAACCGAATTGTTGTGTATAGTTGATTAATGAATAAGTAAATGCATAGAAGTCGAAGTTTATCTGTAACTTTTATCCTAAGAAGGTAAAAGCGATATCTCGGCCGCTCGATGATTTGATTTGACTTATGTGTCGGGCCCGGTCAGAACTGAATTGATGTGTTCGATTAAGTTCTATGTCGAATAAATCGGAGATCGAGAAACCAAAATGCTTGACTAATCATTCCATAGAATTGTCAGCATGATATCTAACAGAGGACTGTACGATCCCTTATCTAAAGGACAAGATTGATTAGATCAGAGTTTGACAGCGTCTTTGAGAGCTACGATTGCAAATCGGATTGTACTTGTGCATATAGTTACTAGACTTATCCAAGTGGGAGACTGTTGGAATAGTGTCTAAGGCTGTAACTATATTAGGCAAGTATTTGACCCGATTGTGCATGGTCCTTTTGGGTTGCCTTCACCATAGCAACTTGACAGGATGATTTATTATGAGAGAATAAATATTATTGATATATTATGAGAATAATATAATGAATAATAATATTGTTATTTGATTAATATAAGTCATGAATTAATTAGTATTAATTTGGTAACTTAAAGAGATTAATTAAATAAGAGGGTATAAACTATCAATTGTTTGATAGTTACACTTTGGGCTGTAAATCCTTCTTGGATAGAGGATGGATGAATTCTAGGGCTTAGGATAGCCTCAAATTCGTCCAAGGCTTATCTTTGGAAAGGATTTGGATTGCTTTAAGGAAAGATTATCCAACTAGGGTTTAAGGGTGAAACCCTAGGAGCCTTACAAATATAAATAGACCCCTAGGGCAAGGAAAATCGGCACCTCTGCTAAAGCAAAGAAACCCTGGCCAATTTCTAATCCCTCTCCTCTCTCTCAAATCATCCTCCTTGCTAGTTGGTGTTTGTAAGCCATTAGAGGAGTAACAATTGTGACTCTAGAGCTCCAAGACAACAAGATCAAAACAAGAGATTCAAAGGTAAACTTCTAGATTTGGTTTTGTATTGTTCTTATACCTAATTAGTCATTAGAAGTCTTGGATTCAAAGCATGTTTAATTAGAGAAACCTAGATCCAAGCATTAGGGTTTGCATGTGCACATAGGAATGTTCGTATGGCCAAAACCCATCAGTTCATACAAACCAAAACAAAGTACATTACAAGTTAAACATACAAACCAAAACAAAGTGATTAAGACATTAAGTTTAATGTAATACAATAACCAAATTAAAACAACAACCATTCATGTTAAACATACAAACCAAAACAATGTACATTACAGGTTGTTCATAATTTAACTTAAATGACCTTGATTACAACTTGTACATAATTAAACACAAAAAGTACCTAAGTACATAGTAGGTACACATTCAACTTAAAGACCTCATATTGAAGCTTTTTGTTCAACCTAACCAACCTAGTTATGATCTCACCATCATTGTTGCAATGCATTTCATCAACCCAAGCTATAAAACCTGAACGAGCATCCTGATTCCAATTATTTGCCTGAATTAGTACATCTTAAGAAAAATAGGGTTAACATCAGAAAATGAACAAATGGTAAATTAACTTTTTGGGACATGCATAAAAGGACCTTCCTGGGTTATTGGTAGTACGTAATGTTTGTATTATAGCCTCAGCTCCACATCCACATTCCATGTTCTTCATTATGTAGCTTCACAGTGGAGAGTATTTGTAAAAGAAAATAATGTGCTAGAATGAAACAAGTAGGTATAGAATAAACTTTTAACTGATTGCTACTACATGTAAAAGACTAAATTACCCCCACTATGCAAGGCACGTAGGGTCATTAACATCCCCACTTTTTCCTTATTCCCATTTCTAATGCACTTTCAACATAATTTTTTCTGGATAAAAATTAGTGAATAGGATAATAAGCAATGGAGAAAGAACAAGTAACTTCGAAAACACCTATCATGAAGATATGTCTTTCATTCATCAATGGAGTTCACTTACAAAAATGTCTGTCATATAGACCGGTATTTTACATATATCGCAAAAAAAACAAATATAAAAATAAAAAACAGAAAATCTACATACTAATATGCTTCGTAACCACCATTACTTCAAATTCACCCATTACCCAAGCTTAAAAACGAAATGGAGCTCAACCACCAACAACAAGAGCATCTCCACCATCATGCCACCCATCGCAACACCAATAACTTTAAACTTCTGATCATGATCATCCAGCTTGTGCTGGAGACTAATGTGGTCGATCTTGCACATGATATAGTCATCTCCGAGCTGCTCCTTCAATCGTTACATTTTAGATTGGTTTTCTGCAATCTTTTGACCACATTCACAAAAGATTGATTGGAGCACATTGTAGTTGATGTCTTCACCAGAATTTAAAGAGTCAGGTGAAGGTGGTGGAGCCGACACTGTTGCTTTTTAAGGGTTCTTGTCGACGGGTGTTTGGCCGAATATGGTAAACAAGTTTCAAGGTTGTTTTACATCAAACCCCACATGGGTGTGTCCCCGTTTAGTATGCAGACCTACAACTCAATCGACAATGTAAGGGTTGGTGGGGTGTTGGTAGAAATTAAAGGCACTAATTAATCTATGCATTTGTGTCATTGAGTGTGTCATCGATTCAATTCGGTATCGACTCAATGGGTTCACTCACTGCTTCTTGGCAAGTGACGAGGTAGGATAACCTGTTAAAAGGGGTAAAATGAATTTTCCAATCGATAAAACATAAGTGCATTCCCTTAAAATGCAAAAAATAGTCACGAGGGACTACTTAAACCATTATACGTAAGTTTGTTGGGATACAGTGACAATAACCCATATAACATATATGTCTAGCACATCAACACGTATATGACAATGCTACATAACAAAATGTAAATTAATTTCCATATGTTTGGTTCCTTGGTGTTAGACTGAGTTTGGTGCTAAATACATGACACTAACATTATCGCAAAAGACGACGATATCATGCGAAAGAAAAAAAAAGATTCCTTTGCCATGCAATTTCAGCAACCAAATTGGTTACCCCTCAATACTCGACTTCAATATTATAGAGATAAACTACATGTTTCCATTTAGAGGATGTGACAACCTGAAATTTCTATCTTGTGCAACCATTCAATTCAATCAAATTCAGACTTGTTTCTGTTAACTTTTAGCATTGTTTAGAGTCTGTTTGAGTGTTCTAAAGCCTAGTACCTTCAAGAGGTAATTATAGGAAATATACCCTAGAGTTCAATGTGCAACATTCAAGCCTCAAAACCCCAAGAATTGGAGTTTAGCGCCATAAAATAGAGTTTACGGCCGTAAACTCTATGGTATATATATGACACTTAGTCGTTTTTATTCACTTTTACCATTTCAAGCCAAAGAACTTGTCACACCCCAAAACCAAGAACGGCAGAAACGTTCTGGGGCGGAGGACGTCATGTACAGTATCACAACAATGAAAAGTAGTAAACAAGCAACAACATCATCCATTGCATTAATAATATAATTATTATACAAGTGTGTTCTATCAAATTTTGATAAACACTAAAGCATAAATCAAAATGAAAGATGAGTCTTGAACGAGCTCTATCTTCTCTAAACCTTGCATCGGTACCTGTCTATTGATGACCTGAGGATACAAGTAATTTTGAAAGCGAGTATCAGCTTTGAAGCTGGTGAGATCATAAGTATTTTAGTGTCTTAATTTGTATGTAAGAATCTGTAAGTATTGAAAATGTATGTGAATCGTAAGTATTGAAAATGTATGTAAAACAACTGTAAACGTTTGAAAAAATCTAGAAATCCCTATGATTCCTACTATTATAACAGGGAGTCTTCTACCAAGACTTAACTGATCTATATGTGGCCTTCTACCAAGGCATCTAGTGTCTGTGTGTGTCTCTTGTAAGAGTGTGTATTTTCCCAAGTCTGACTATCATTAACGAAAAATATAGTTTCTACATTACCATGCGTCGTGTGAATGTTCACGAAGTGAATGTAATGGGAAAATGAAATAGTACTATGGTGTAGTGCCGAACTACAACCGTACTAATTACCTAAAGTCTAGGGTAATTCTTCTAAGTACTGTAGCATTTGTTATAAATAACTACATCGGTACTCAATTGCCTTATTTGAGGGATAAGGTATAATGTGATGGCTAGATCCCAGGCTATACGCTCCCCTGTCAAAGGGATTTTGGGACCTACCCACGACTCCCGCATGTGTGCAAGCCGTGAGCATCCACATTACTATGATCATGTATACTCGATATAACTATCACAATTGCGTTGTGATTCATCGGTATAGTTAGATCCTGAACTGGTTCCATGCTATAGCACCTAGTGACGTCTGTTCTATGTATATGTAAGCATACTCATGTAAGTGTGATCATGTAAACATATCTATGTAATAGTATAGTAATGTACTGTAATGTATGCTCTCTCTATCTAGCAAGTATAGTAATGTACTGTAATGTTCTAGCTGTAATGTATGCTCTCTCTATCTAGAAAGTATAGTAATGTACTGTAATGTTCTAGAAAGTAGTTACTCATGAATGAACTGACTCATTGTATGATATCGCATTCTAGTAATAGTTCTAGTATCTTCCTAAACTACCCATATGGTAGTTTACTAGTAATCTAACTAGTACGTATGGACATGGATGTATACCCTTGCTACCCAAGGGCATTGGATGAACTGGAAGGACCTTTATGACTATATATTTACACATGATATATAACTAATATTTAAACGACCTTCGGACGGGTACCCGATATCCCACCAGACCACATCCAAATCGAGGAAAAGGAAACAGGGTGGATAGCCTTCCTAAGTCCTTTCAACATTTCTTATATAACTATACATATATAGGAATGCACTTTTATAATATAAAAGCATAAAATAAGTTTTGTAAAACCTTTGAACATAATTATTATCTAAGAAAAGATCGACTTGATGTTAATCTATAAAACGGTTTGAAAGCATGGATTTGATAAAACAGTTTAGTATAAAGAAACATTTGTTTGAAACACAATTGTAAATAAGTTTGAAATGAAACATACAGAGTAAAATGTATAGTGTAATAAGGAGTTTTAAACACATAAAGTGTTTATGAAAAACATTTGAAGGAAACTGTTTGGTAAAATGGCTAATAAGTAGCCAATCATTTGAATGCTGCTTATTAATCACATGTGATTGATATAATAATTAGCATAATTCTACTTGTATCCCCCCATAAAACATTTAAAAACAGTTAAAACATTGATTAAGGGGTATGAACTCACCTGTAGCAAGTGGATCGGAAGGAAGTGTCGAATAAGTGCTTGGTGTCAAGTGAAGACTTAGACACACACAAAGATCCTAATAACATATAAGGATATATGTATATAAACAATTAGTCTTTAAACAACTAATAAACAAATTCAAGACACTCTAAGGCATAACAAACACTTTGTATAAGTGTTATAAGTGCTAAGGAGTGCATATAAGTGTTGTAGGGAAAGGCTTGTATGATTAGGGTTCAAGGGTAAACTCCCTTGGAGTTTACGGTTTTCATGACCATTACCCAAGGAGTTTACGGCAGTAAACTCAAGGGTTTATGGTCGTAAACTCTACACTTTATGACCATTTGTTGTTTTGAAGACTACTAAGCTATTCCAAGCATTCCTACTTCATGATTAAGCCTTAGGAAGTGTTGTGTGGCATCAAAACACTCCTAAATGGAGTTTACGGTCTATGGACCATTTCTCCATCAGTTTACTACCTTAAACTCATGAGTTTACTGCCTTAAACTCGTGAGTTTACTACCTTAAACTCACAAGTTTGGTATTTGGCGGTTTTCAAGTCCTTAGCTCAAACATGGCACTAGTCTAGGTTAGATTCTAGCCATAAAGAACAACCATGGGCCATTTATGGGACATTTACACAACTTTTAAAGTGTTTACGGTTTTGGGAGCCTCCCAAAACCATTTAGACACCCTAAAGCACCCTAAGGCACTATATTTGGTGTTTACGGTTTTGGGAGCCTCCCAAAACCGTGAACACCTTGTTCTTGGTGTTCTTGGGACTTTTCCTTGGTATAAACATGTATAGCTAGCTTAAAATGACTCTAGGATAGAAGTACTTACATTGTGGAAGCTTGAAATGAACTTTAAGCCCAAGAACACTAGTGTGTGTTCTTGGTGTTTTGGAAAAACTAGTCAAAACACATAAATGAATGGATTAAAGGATGTACAATCAATAGATTAAGTGATATACTAACTTGAAAGGGCTAGAAACACTTACTAGATTGAAGATTTTGAATAAAAACTTGGATGATACTTGAGAGGATATTTTGGAGTTTACTCTTTTGGTGTTTGGGGAGTAAACTCAATAATGACTAGTCTTGGGGAGTAAACTCATACATAGGTATGAGTTCACGGTTTTTGGGTGATTTTTCAACCCAAACCTAAAATTTTGGTCGGGAATTTCTAAGACGCGAGGTGTTTGCGGTTTTTAAAATTCAAAACCCGAGACGACACTTTCTTTCACCCGTTTGCTTAAAAATAATATTAAAATAATCAAATGAACTTTATATTTCTTAAAAATAAGAAATAATGACATTGACTTATGATACGAAGTGGTTGACTTTTAGGGTTTGACCGAATGGAAATTTCGGGTTGTCACAGAACTCATTCTCTCTCAAGTACCATCCGACTTTTCTCTTAGATCTTCAAGATTGTAAGTGTTTCTTCCTTTGATTTATTAGTAACCTTCTATATCTAGTGACTGTACATGGTTTCATCCATGAAATCTCTTCATTTGGATATATCTTCAAGTGTTCTTCATTCTTCAAGAACACCAAGAACACTTAGGTGTTTTGGGCCGAAAACATCCTCCTTTTGCCTTCAAATTGTAAGTACCTACCTCATATACTTTTTAGTTAGTTAGGATGTTGAATCAAGGACTTGAAAACATCAAGAACTCAAGAACAAAAGGTGTTTATGGCCAAGGAAATCTCCTTGGGCCGTAAACCCTAATTAGTGGTACAATGTTGCCACAACTCCTTCCTAAGCCTTGGAACTAAGTCTAGAACACTTCAAGGAAGACCGTAGGACCTTAACACACAAAATGGTACAAGTTACCACGAGTTTACGGCCGTAAACTCATTGGGCGTAAACCCATGGGCTGTAAACTCATGGGGGATTACCATTTGGGCCGTAAACTCCTATGTGAGGCCCTACAACCCTTAAATGCAACCCTTTGTACTTCTAGCACTTGAATCAAAGTGTTTTCCTAGTCTATTAGGGTGTTATCCCTTATAATTAGTTGTTTATACACTAATCAAATATGCATACATGTCATTATATATTTATTAGGATCTTTGTGTGCTCAAGGTTTCACCTGACACTCTACATCCTTTTTCCAAACATACTTCCGTACCACTCACTACAGGTGAGTTCATACCCCTTAATCTACCTTTTAAATGATTTTAAATGCTTCTATAGGGGGGGGGGGGGGAATACAAGTTTAAACATTATAGTTATTATATCAATCATATGTGATTAATAACTATGAAACAAATGGATTTACTATACTTTTAGCTGTTTTATCAAACAAACTACTTCAAAATGTTTATCAAACTCTTTTACATGTTAAACTCTTATTCAAACTTGTTCTTACATGCTAAACCTTTTATTTAAACTCTTTTAAACTTATATATTGTCAAAACCATGTCTAATGCATATATAGTTATACAAGTACGGTTGGAAGGACTTAGGACTGATAACTCACTTTATTTCATGTTCCTTGTTTGGTTGTGGATTTAGAGTACCCTGTTGTTTGTCCATGTGTCGTTTGATCCTTAGTTATCTATTATTTATATATGTATAAGACATAAAAGCTTTTTTCTCAGTTCAATACACTCAGTTATACAAACAACTTTGCTAGTAAATTATAATAGGTATAGTTTAGGAAGGCACTATTCACTATTTCTAGTACAATGAAACATACAAGGAGTCAGTTGATACATGAGTTAATACATACTATTACGAGAAACTAAGAAAACATACTATTACGAGAAACTAAGAGAACATACTATTATGAGAAACTAAGAGAACATACTATTATGAGAAACAATACATACTATACACTATACAAGAGAACATACATTACACTAGTACATACAATACATATACAAGAATACTATAACATAAATGTGAGCCACGGTTTCGGGGCATGGCATTACCTGCCATGGCTCGTTTTGTATCCAGAGTCTCCTAGAGGGAGAGCGTGAATTTGTGTATAGATCTATACTGGATTGACTATCCTACACCTTGTTGTTCGCTATAGTGGGACTTGCAAGTCTAGGGGTACCAAATGTCATTTCTTCCGACGTCTTTCATCGTCGTGTTTTTAGTCTATAGTATGGTACAATCATATTGTCACACCCCGAAACCGAAGGCGGAAACGTTTCCGGGGCAGACTCCACGTTGAGTATCAAATCCAATGCACATAGTAAGTAAAGTAAACAACCATTACATTACATATAAAAGTTTACATTTGTTTAAAAGTAAAGTTGTAAAAATGTGATACATAGTATATATGAACAAAAGTAAGACGTGTCTTCTACGCACTCCGTCTTCGCCAAAAGGAAACATTGGGTACCTGTCTATTGCGGACCTGAGAATACAAGCAGTTTGAAAATCAGCATAAAGCTGGTGAGTTCATAAGCGGTTTTGTTTTCTGAAAATGTATTTGTTCCCTTTCTGTTTCTGAAAAGTTACACACCAAGAAAATCCCATATTTTCTTAAAAGTTGGTTACTAATCCGAAATGTAATGTAAAAGATGTACACTGAAAACATGGTTACTCTTGTGAATTGTAAAGTTTAGTTATCTGGTTTGTTACACAAATCTGGTTATGTACAATGTTCCCCAGGAAAATCCCATATTTTCTAGAAAGTTGGTTACCAATCCGAAATGTGAAAGATGTATACTGAAAACCTGGTTGTCCTTGTGAAATGTATTAGTTTTAACACGTATATAAAACTAACATGTACAAAGTAAACTAGTTACTAAATCCATTATTACTAACAAGTAAATCTCTGTTATCCAAATTCTGAGTTCCATAACCATACGATAGACTAGATATGGCAATAAGTAGTCCACGTCACCTTATGACTTTCGTCACCCTTGAACCTTTCGGTTCGGCTGTAGCTAGCAGCCAGGTGTGGGGTAGTCAGCCCCGTATAGATCTATACACTCAATTCACGCTCCCTATCTAAGAGATTCTGGTTACGGGTGCGGTCCTCCACTCGCGTATCTCTGTGGAGTGTTCTCCGAGGACGTGTCTCCAATTTATAGGAATAACAAATTTACTAGTAATAATACAGAAAGATACTGTTACAACAATGATCCTCCACTCGCGTATCTCTGTGGAGTGTTACCGAGGACAAAACAGTGTACTAAGTTTCATGTTCAAAGTTCAATTTTTATGCTTTTAACTGATATAATGTGGGAAAAACCTTTGTGAAATATAAAACATAACAGTTTATAACTTATTTCACAAATAATATGTTTACATGTTCTGCATGATTCAAACGGTTATCTGTTATGATTATCAGTGTTAAAAGCATATGTATTATGAAACATAACACATGTAAAAACAAGTTTTGAGTACAAGTATTCCTTGTACTTTGCTTGTATTCCCCCCTGAAAACAGTGAAAAACATTGAAAAATGGTAGGGGTATGAACTCACCAGACGAGAAAACGCGACGGTTTGAATGCTAAGTGTCGGTTCGGGGCTTGATAACACGTGAGGTTCCTATGTAATATGAAATGACATACAAATGTATCTAATTAGACTTCAAACCACTAATTAGATATGATTATACACTCCAATACGCAAAAACACTTCAAATCAAGTGTTTGGAGTGACCCGGGGTGACATCTACGGACATATATGGCTTAGGAATGGAGTTTACTCTTCAAAAGTAAACTCTTAGAAGAGTTTTGGGCCCTAAACACAACACCCACATGAGTTCACATCCGTGAACTCGTGAGTGGTGTTTTCGGATGCTAAATGGCCTTGAAACACTTGGGGGTTAAATCTAGGTTTGGCTTTAAGGCATCGGAAAGTATTTTGAACATTTTAAGGACCATTAGAGGATTTTACGGCAGTAAACTATGTGTTTACGGTCGTAAGCTCTTGTGTTTCCATTCACAAAGTGTTTTGGTGGTCCTAATTCAATCACAAGTGATTCAAACAAATTATCCAAGCCTTAGAATGAGTTTAAGGCATCATATGACATATGTATGTGAGTTCACGGCCCAGGAACCCATTCTTGGAGGGGTTTACGGCCGTGAACACTCAAAGGAGTGGTTTTCATCATGTTTACGGCCCCTAAATCGATTGTGGTTGGTTCTAGAATTTAATCCAAGGCTATTGGTGTGTTTAAGTGGCATTTAAACACTTGGATTTGAGTTTACTCCTCATGAAGATGAGTTTACGGCCCAAGCATGTTCTTGGGCAGTAAACTCATGTTTACTCCTCAAAAATAATGTTCAAGGTGTTCTAAGTCCGAATTGATAAGCCATTAAGTCATATCTAAGCCCCAAAGTTGGTTTGGAGGGGTTCTAAGGCTCAAAAACCCTCTTTATATGTGTTTACGGCCCAAGCATGCTCTAGGGCCGTAAACTCATGGATATGGTCCTTTTCCAAAAATTAAACACGAATTTGAAGGCTAATGGTGTTATACTATGAGTTAGGGAAGTTACCTCGATGAATTTGAGCCTTAAATTGATGTTTTTGGACCTAATTCTTTGGTTTGAGGAGAGAGGTTAGAGAGAGAGTAGTGAGAGAGAGAAAAAGCTTCAAATGGAAGCTTAATCCTCTTTAAATATGGTCTAAGATTTGGACACATTGGAATTCTACCCGATACCGACGTTAGTCGTGGCTTTTGGTCACACCCGATCAAGTTGCCGTAACCCGATATGGTCAATTCTAAAAATCTTCCGATTATAGAATGGGGTGTTAATATGAGTTCTAAACACTTTGGGACACCCATTAAGTCATAATAGCAATCTCAATTTAATAACTTAATTTAATAACGTAAACGGAAACAAATTTGGAAACGACAAATGGATTTACGAAAAGGATTATGAAAAGGATTACAAATAATGGTACGAACTTCAGGTTGTCACACATATCACATTATACCTTAATTAACAACCGGTTTAAGGTAGTTGGTACAACAGTAGTTACCATAATACAACACTACAATACTTTATTATTTTTCCATTGAATTCATATGGTGATCTTCTCACATAAACGGTAATGTAAAAACTATATTTTTGGTTAATGATAGTCACACTTGGGAAAATACACACTTTTACAAGAAACAAACATACAGAACATTTGATGTCTTGGTAGAAGGCTACGTTTAGTAGAAAATATAGGATTTTTTAGGAGATACAAACATTCACTACAAACATTTACAAACTTATACATCAAACACTTACAAATATTTTCTTACAAACAATGACACTAAAATGCTTATGAACTCGCCAGCTTTAAAGCTGATCATCTCTTTCAAAATAACTTGTATTCTCAGGTCATCAGTAGACAGGTACCGATGCCAGGTTTTGAGAAGATGGAGCTCGTTCAAGACTCATCTCTTATTTTGATTTACATTTTTTGTGTCTTATAAACTTCACAGAACACACTTGTATTAAACTATATTATTAATGCAATGGATGATGTAGTTGCTTGTTTACTATTATGCTTTGTTGTGATACTGTACATGACGTCCTCCACCCCCAAACGTTTCCGCCGTTCCGGTTTTGGGGTGTGATAGAGGATTAGGGGATGGGATTATCACCAAGATAAACACAAAACCCATTAGTTGACTGATGCGTTGAATGACAACCAACCCAATCAGAGTTAGAGAATGAAACCAAGAAGTTAAAATCTGCAAAGATGACTACCTTGCAATTAGGTACCCTTAACGTACTATAGGATGCACTTGAGGGCTAAGAAAATGGGGTACACACGGGTCATGCATAAAGATACAAACATGTGGAATCGCATATGTAATCTTATGACGCGTAAACATCATATATTAAAGGTTTATAGTTATATGTGTTATTTGGTATCATGTTTTACCTTATATTTAATATTATTTAGTTTGATACCAGTAAATTCCTCTTATCTAGTTCAATTGGCATTTCCACAGTCTTATCTCATATGGATTCTTTGGCGGTCCAGAAATATTGCCCTTTCTAAAGTTGAGAAGTTGAATAGACGTTTTTATTTGATTATATAGTTTTGTATTCATTTAATTTCCAATAAATATAGAAAACATAGTTTGGATTGACTAATATGGTAGTCATATCTCCTATCTTGTGATATCGACTTGTAATACTTCTCACTTTAAACTTTAGCTTATTGCCAATGTGTTTTCATTAAAACCTACCATTTTAAATATTATTAAAATCAAAAGGTATTTCATAACTCATAACTGCACGATTAAAATTATAAAATTATATTTCCATATTCAAATGTAAAAGCATTACAAAGCAAGATAAAAATTAAAAGTTTCTAATTTTTTTTGTCAAGTCACATATATCTAATCTCAACATTACTTTTTGCATATTTTATAGAGAATATCAAATAGATAATCTTTTAATCTTTTATTATCATTAGAACGTAGCTAAGCTTGACTTTAGCCACTAATGTACACATTAGGAGCTAACCTCGGCCTTGGATGCACCATTAAGGGTGCAACCCTTCGAAGGGCCAACCCATAGGCTTCTTCCATGTTCAGATTTTTTGGATCTAACCCATTAGTCAATTCCCAATCAAAGGCTTGAACAAGTGTTGCAGTGAGCAATTGGACCGTTCTTACCCCTAGGCTCATGCCCGCACAAATCCTTCGTCCAGCTCCAAATGGTATGAGGTCAAAATCATTTCCCTTTACATCAACATTGAACTTTTCACCTCCAGGCAAGAACCGACCAGGCTTAAATTTAAGTGGGTCGATCCATATTTTTGGGTCTCTGGCAATGGCCCACACATGAACAAGGAGGGTGGATCCCTTTGGAATGTTATACCCGTTGACCTCACAATTCTCTGTTGCAATCCTTGGCAATGAGAGTGGGGTTGCCGGATGGAGCCTAAAGGTTTCTTTCACAATCGCTTGAAGGAATGTTAGTTGACTTATGTCTAATTCATTTACAAGCCGATCTCGACCAACTATAATGTCCATTTCTTTTTGGGCTTGTTTCAATATTTGTGGATGGCGAATGAGTTCAGCTATTGCCCACTCCACTGTGTTAAATGATGTGTCCGTTCCAGCAACGAACAAGTTCTGAAAAATTAATAACGATTAATCAGACGTTTTAATTATATTAGATTGTCTAGGCGATATTGATACAATGAGATATCATATTTAGATTGAATCGGTAAAAAATAGTAACGTAAGAATTGTTGATAACCTATAAATAAATTTATTCATATCACCTCTAAATTAGTCAAATCATTCAATACATTTAATACAACTTTAAGTATCGGTTAAAAAAAACACATATTTTCTAAACAACTAAGAAGTTGTAATGATTCACACACCAAATGATTTGGTTTTATCAAACACCAGTTTTATCTAAAAGGATTAAGCTATTACATCATTAATATAATTTGTGTAATATAGTATATAATATATTAGTTATTTATCAAAATTTCAAATTTCGATTTTTTCTTTTGTTTTTACATCTTAATTTGTTGTTAAAAGAAGACACACAATCACAGTACAAAAGCTATACCAGTACGAGTCCTTTTGCTATTTTTGGCACAAGTACAAGACCATCTTTATTTTGGGACCTCTAATAAATCATGCAAAACAATTCATCATTATGAATTAGATAACTTTCCTTCTATCACGAATTGATATTACCTATTCAGAATTTTAATTTGGTTAGAGTGTTAGAATAAATAGTAAATTTAATTATTATAACTTTTCTTTTAAAAAAATAATATCAAAAAGCACACTTTATATTTTTAAATCGTATATCACCCAAAAGTTGAAGCCGTTCTCACTTCGACAGCTACTTTCAAACTGTTTAATTTCCAAGTGATCATCGATATATAATCTTAATTAACAAGAACACATTTCACATAAACCTAACAACATTTTATATTTCTTCTAATCATTGGATGACCAGATGAAACTCGAACTTAGATGACGAAGACATGTTTTCCCCAATCGCATAAAAAGTATTGTTAGTTCATGCTAGACGGTTAATATCGACCAATATATAACCTTTATAACATAGATGTTTCGTATTTATTAAGAACATCCGAAGGTGATATCTCGAAAGTGTCTTATATATAAAAGCTACCAAAATTATGTTTATAATACATATATCTTGAAAAAAAAAAGTTTTAGTAGTGCATACGGCATGCCTTCATTAAAATTTCAGATTTCCGCCGCTATTGTTGATCAATCATTCAATCCTAACAATTTACTAAACATAGTGGATTTAGGATTTAAACTTGTCACGTTAGTTTCCTATAATATTATAAAGAGACGGATTTTATTTATATTAAATCCCTATATTAATAAAAAAAAGTAAATTTAATCTTTTTTTACTATGTGTTATCCTAATACGACTCGTTATTAATATTATGACATGTATCATGAAAATATATTATTAAAATTACAATTACAATTAATGACCAATTAATGACCTTACGATTTTAAATAAAAGGTTTAGAACTTTTATAGAAACATTTAATTTGTGTAAGATAAATAACTTTAAAACTTTGTTATATTTCTTGATCAATAATTATATAAAATAAATGATTAGAAATTAAGAATTTTTATTATGAAAATTTAATTGATTTTGTAACTATAGTTACATGGTTATAAACTGGTCTTTTATAATTTAAAATTATGAACGATTTCTGTTTTATTATGTATTATTACTTGGCCAAATTAAATACGAACAAATGATGAGGAAAACATACCAAAAGTAAAGCCTTGATTTCAACGTCTGAAAGCTTCGCTTCATCTCCATCGGCCTCATCTCTGAGCGAAAGCAACATGCACAAGAAGTCGACATCATGACCTGATGCGCCGCCGTTGGCGGCAGTTGTTTTATGTTCTTGAAGGATCACGTTAAGGAAGGCATCGAGTCGATCATGGAGATTTTTCATCTTTTTGGTGATGCCTTGGAGGTCCAACCAGTCAAGCGCCGGGATGAAGTCACCGATGTTGAATTCTCCGGCTAAGACCTGCAATTCAGTCGCCATTTCCTTGAATTCATCTGCCTTAGGATCGCCGCCGGCGCCACCTCCATTGGTGAATACTCTCCTACCTAACATAACTCGTGATAATGCGTTTGAGATGCAGAGGTTAAGTAGCTTATCTAATTGCACTGTTGATTCTCCGGCGCTCGCCAAAGTGCGTGTGAGTATAGCTACCTCCTCCTGTTCATAACAGATTCTCCATCGGAAATTAGGTTTGGAAATTAAAAAAAAAAAAAGAGGATATCGTATAAGTGAAACTGCAAAATCTACGATATTAGAGCATCCTAATATTTGTTAGTTGCCATGGTAACGATATGGTGTTCCTTAAAGAAAAAAAAAATTCATTTTTGAAATTCTCTTCTCATTCACATATACACGGTGTGGTTCATGAAATTTTAGGATATTGTTGCTCTTAATAAAAAAAACGTAGCCAACAATGAATGTGATTACAGTAGCCATGACCTAGTTATTTGTTAATTTGTCAAAGCTACATGATAGAAATATGTTGGTATGGGTATTTTATGTTTAGGCAAAATTGTACTGATGTATCCACTAATCCACAGTGAACATGCAAAGATGAAAATGATATGGGGAAATAAACGAGACATTAACCTTAACCATCATATGGTGGGTATGGTGAAAGTAGGATATAAACAACAAGTTTTGGTTAGAGTTTTCTTTTCATTTTATCATTTATAATACATATACCGATTTTCTTTTAGGAAAAAAGTTTTCTAACAGTCAAAATTTTAATTAGGATAGGAAACACAAACCGGTCAAACCGATAAAATGATGAAAATATGTAAATCTATGGAATTTTACAAAAAAGGAAAGTGCAAAACCTGCCGAATGTGACGGAAATCATTAAGCGCCTTGGTAGATAACAGGTGCACCAAACAAAGCTTCCGAAGCCTTCGCCAACGTGGACCGTACGGAGCGAAGACCATATCCTGATAATTATACCCGATATGCTTAGCTCCGGAGTTTGGTGGTCTACTGGCGAAATTCACGTCATGAGTCTTTAAACATTGAGCGGCAACCGAAGCTGACCCCGCCACCACCACATCAACGAAGCCAAGTCGAAGGTGAATCAACGGTCCATACTGTGTCACTAAAGCCGCTAGCGAGTGGTGTGGAGTTTTACCAAGGTGTGGTAGGTTTCCTACTATAGGCCAGGGGGTTGGGCCCGGCGGGAGGCGGTTACGACGGCGGGTGCACATGTTAAGCAATGCATGGACTACTACGATAGTAATGCATGCGGAGATGAAGAGAATCAGAAGGTCCATCTTATATGGTGCGATGGGTTTAATTAAGTTCAAAAGGATAATGTATATATATAATAGGCTAAAGTCTAAACGCAAAGTGGGTATTGAGGAATATTGACGTTTGAATGGTTGGTGGGATGGAGGATTTTGGATATTGGACGCGACTAACTCTTATTTGATCGTTTGAACTTTGCCAACACCCACGTTAAGGGTAGATCAACACCCACATTTAGTGTAGATGAGATGTCGCTAGTGTTGTAAAATTAGTTATATTAGAGATGTAGGTGATTACTTGTGTTGAATAATGTAAATTATTTTTTGTAAGAATTTGCATGAAAAAATGTTAGTGATTTTAATAACTATAACTTATTAATTTGTGACTTTGTATGAATAATGTTGGTAACTTTCATAACTATAACTTAAATCATAGAAGTTTAAACTTGAGATTTTTGGATCTCAAATTTGGATAAAAACGGAAAAGAGTTTGCATATCTACTTGCATTTGCATTGAGATTATCGATTATGATGATTATCATAAATCTTCCGGTCAAACTCAAAACTCTTTCTTTAATCTCATACTCGTATCAATGTTGAAGATCAAAAATTGTATTTGTCTTAGTTTCGAAACTTGTAATTCAAGTCTTGCTGCTTCGAGTTTCTTGTACTAGCTACCTAAATATGATTTCATTTATTCTTTTGTATTATGGATTCGAAGTAACTGAACTTTGTTTTATGAATGCTCCTTCAAAACTCACACGTGTTGTAGCATGCATGCACGTATCACGCCATATCTCCAGGAGTATTTTTTTTGTTGAGATTTGGTGATGTTGTAGTATGCTCCACGTGTCATTCCATAATTGGTTGATTGTCTCACATATCACCTTTTGTAACTGTATATATACGTGGATAAGACCTTAGGATTATGTGTGCACCTAAAATCATTTCTTTGCATTGTAAACCTTGGTATGTTCTTCATGAACATTTGAGCTTGATTGAATAAACCATGCATTGAAAAGTTAGCTGGTTTGTGTTTATTTTATTCCGCATCATTTTATTTGCCTTGAACGTTTTTGTGTTCTAACAATAGACCAAACTCGTCAACAAGTTAAAAGAAGCTATATTTACTTACAAAAAAACATGCATCGTAGTTTACTATGCTCCAGGGGATTTCGTCATCTTGAATCTTTTTGGCTCGATTAATTAGTAAGCAGGCCACTCTAAAGGTTTTCTATACCCTGAACAGCAAGACTAATTTATGCCCCATCATTGTAGCATAAAAGAAGTCATTTTAGTCGAGTACAACCAAAAAAACTCAAGTACCATACAATTTTCTAAAGCAAAACCATCAAGAATTTTAATGCTTGAAATTTCAACAACATTGCCCTCATTACTCAAAATTGAAAATATCACAACAAAGTTACTAAATAGGTTTCACATGTCATAAGTAGATAGAATTACTACGGAAATTGATAGATATTTAAAATAAATTACATCACTAATTGCACACTAAATTTTTTTTCCCATTTATAAGAAAACTACTACGCTCTTTATTGTGGTGATTTCCTGCAGATATTTCAAATCATGGATCATCGAGATGATGTGATTTTCAAAAATCCCAAATTATCAAAACACATAACAAAAAGTTATCAAAATAATAATCCAAACAAATATATGAACTTATAAATTTTGACTTTTTGGTGGCTCTTATATTTTAAACAAATCAAGCGATTCAAAACAAAATTTTAATGATTATTATGATGTCCAAAAAATTAAAACCAATCAGAAATTTTTATTGAAAAATACACAGTATGCAAGACCAATTCAATACAACATAAGTAGCACGTAGTACCAACTCAAGACAATGAAAACTAATTTTCATTATTAACTCCTTTGGCAAATACTTATTACTTATGAAACACACTAAATGCAATTCAAATCAATAATTATATGTTCAAAATCAAAACCAATCTGAATTTATAATATTAATAACATGTAAACAATTAAAAAATAAAGATCATAAAAGAATCAAAATCAACATGCAAATTCACAAATTGAACTGTCGATGAAAAATCAAATAGCAAAAATCATAAACTTGACAAACTAATAAATAAGAACTAATCACATTCAAATTCAAGAAATGTCATAAAAATATTAAGTACGTAAATAAACAATCAGATATCAAATAAAAAATTACCTCAACATTCAAAGACTACCCAAGGTTTCAAAACATAGATTTAGGGCGATTTCTGATTTATTTCTACAAACCAATCTAGTTACCTATATATGGGCATATCACTATATTAGAAAGCTTCCATCAGCAGCTTTTCAGGTTTATGGAAAGTTTGGGAGGGCGATTTTGATGTTTACGTCCAGTATCCCTTTTACATCCTTCATAGTAGGTTGGAAAACAATTTCTTCCCAGTTTCTATGAGTTCAATGAACCCAATTGCCCTTTGCATTAAAGAAACTAAGAAAAAAATCAGGATGTAGAAAGAAAGAATCAGACGACCATATAAATCCAAAAAATCTCAAAGGTCGTCTCGTAGTTCTCCCGAATCCCAGTCTCCTTGTTAGGCGTGTCAAACCCAACAAATAAATGGGTACGATATACTCCAAAAGAATCCCACTATATTGCACTAAAAAGGTAGTACAAGGCAAGCATGGTCGATCCACAGAGACACGAGATAATTAGTCTATACCTCTTTGCGCAAGGTACTATGGTCACCAACAGTAAGGGGGGGGGGGGGGGGGGGGGAGGGGTTAGAATAAAATAATTAAAACAAACACTTAAAAACACAAGTAATCAACTAAAAGAGTGAATTGGATTTAGATTTTGTAAGGACTCCAACTTCATGTATGACAACTTAGCAATGTGACTCAAAGATGACACAATATTTGTTCAATTCTATCTAAGTTGGTACTTGAAAGTGACCGACTCGGCGAGTCGGCCAAGGAGACTCGGCTAGTCTGGTCTGTACGAGGAAACCCCTAAATTCGGGACTTGGAGCGTATTTAAGCACCTCATTCTCTTCCCTAGGGTTCCGTTACTGCCTCTCTAACCCAAAACACCAAGCCCTAGCCGCCATATCCATTGTTGAGCCAATTATTGCCTTGAAGAGTGCATTAAAACTTGGAGAAGGAAGAAGGATCTTGGAGGTGCAAGAAGGGGCTATAGATCTGAGATTGGGAAGATATTTATGAACATTTGGAGGTAATAAACTGGTTCTTGGACTCCTTTGCACCTAGTCTATGTGTGAGTTTTGGGGCTTTTTAGCCATGATTAGTATCCATTTGAGTTAGAAGCCAGGTCTGAAGTTGCTACTTCGGATATAAGCATATTTTGGTCTTGTGAAGCATAAAGTATCTTCCCTTGAGTTGATTATGGAGCCTCTTTTCCTTAAACCCTAGTTTATGGTGTATTTAGCCTAGATCTCCTTCTCTACACGTAAAGTTTGCAACTTTACGTGAGGAATAGGCTTGGGAAGGGTAGATCTACAGTTTGGAGTCCATGCATGACTCAAAAGTCCTCTGCATGTATGAAGATCTGAATGGACTCGGCGAGTCCTTTGAGTGGACTCGGCGAGTAGCATGAAGATTAGGAGGAACTCGACGAGTGGGATGAACAACTCGTCGAGTCGGATGAAGTTGGGCAGGAACTCGGCGAGTTTGAAGAACAACTTGGCGAGTCTGTTGAAGGTTGTCTTGGACTCGACGAGTCTGTTCTTGGACTCGGCGAGTCAGGTCGCGAAACCCCAAACCCTTCGAGTTGAGACTCGAATCAGTGAGTCAAGTGGAGACTCGGTGAGTCGGACAGGTCAGGACTCGGAAATCAGTAGATTCGGCGAGCAATGGACTGACTCGGCGAGTCGAGTCGCGAATGGAAGGACTCTGAACTTATGAACTCGGCGAGTCAGTAGGTTGACTCAGTGAGTAGGGTTGACCTGGGAGGTTGACTTTGACCAGGACTTTGACTTTGACCAAAGTTGACTTGGTTGTCTTTCGGGGTCAGTTAGACTAAGTGTTGCATTGATATTGGTAGCTCGGGGAGCTAGTGGAGCAGGAGTTCAGAGAGTTGTCGGACAGCAGCTAGTGGGATCATTAGCGAGTTCAGCCAGTGCAGGTGAGTTTCCCTTTTGTGTGAATGGGTCTACGGCCATAATGCCGGCCCATGTAGTTATGAGTAAGAAGACCCGGGGGTTAGCCCTAGGCACAGTATGCTAGTATGATATTCGGGACAAGGTCCAATGATAGCGGGCGGGTGCCCAAGGAATGGTCTATTTGATAGTTTATACTTGTTGTCTGTGTGATACTTGTATGTGCCTGGTGGGGAGGTGAGTGTGGGCGAGGTCCCGTATCTCACCAATAGCAAAGTGTGGATGGTGTTCCACATCTCATTAGCAACAGATCAGGGACGAGGCCCAAGTTAGGGAAAGAGTGAGTGTGGGCTGGGCCCATATCTCACTATCAGTAGGAGCATGAACGGGGTTCCATGACTCATCAGTAGCAGGATAAGGGCGAGGCCCAAGATAGGCGAGGCCTTTGGACATGATCCGTTAGTATGTGTTTAGCTTATGTGTTGTGATATGTTTATGTGCTATTATATGTTAGCGGGCGAGGCCCTATGACAGGCGAGGCCTGGAGCGGCGGGGCCGTTGTAGCGGGCGAGGCCCGAGGTAGGGGTGAGGCCCAGGATAGCAGGCGTGGCCCAGTATGTGTAGTATGTGGTTATGCATGGTATGTGGTAGGGTGGGGAACTCACTAAGATTCGTGCTTACGGTTTTCAGTTTTGGTTTCAGGTACTTCCGGTAGCGGAGGGAAGAGCTCAGGGTGATCGCATGACACACACCATAGACTAGACAGCCTGGGAATGTTTTACTCTGATAATGGATATGTATTTTGGAAATTAATACTTTGATTATGTTTGGAATTGATGATTTTACTTTAAGTAACGTTTTATTAAAAGAAATTTTTAGTCTTAAATTTTGGGACGTTACATGTTTTGTAGTCTCTAAATAACTGATATCATTTAATAAAATTGCTCTAAAAAACACAATCTAAAGAGAGACACAATTATCACAATATCAATCGTTTTTATTCATAAAGAACTAGTTGGTTTTTCAAGTAGTTACAAGGAAATCTCTCTATAGTTCACTCATTTACTTTAATACAACGATTCACTCAGTCACTCTATCTAAACTACTCACACTAGTCTACAAAATGAATAACTAAAGAACAATGAATGTATAGAATAACAAAGATATAAAACCATAATTTATACAAAGCGAAGACGAGAACAACACAAAGTGTGATCGATAGAAATGACTGAGATAGCCCAAAAATACACATAGAAAATAAGGATGCGATTTAAAACCAAAAAACCAGACCAGAACCGGAACTGTTAGAACCGGTTCTAGTTTTAGAACCGGAATATTTGTAGTTTAGAGTTTTTACATGATTTTAGACTATAAATTTGTCATTTATACTTTTATATTCAATGACTTACAATCCCCAAAAATCAAGATATCAAAGCTAGAAGTTTTTAGTTTTTAAGCGTTTTGCATTATGTGAAAATTTTAAAACATGTGTATCTAATTCGTTTGAAGTCGGATTGACATGAAGTTTTTTTCCAACTTGTAGTTTAGAGCATGTACATGAATTTAAACTATAATTTTGTTATTTTTGGTTTAATATCCAATGAATTACAGTCCCCCGAAGTTGGGATATCAAAGTTGGAAATTTTCAACGTTTCAGCTATTTGTTTGTGTACTTTGTATTCTGTGAAAATGTTAACACATGCATATCTCATTTGTTTAAAGTTGAATTGACAATACGGTTTTTTCCGGAGTGTATTTTAGAGTTTTTACATGATTTTAGACTATAATTTTGTCAATTTTGATTTATATTCAATGACTTACAGTCCGCCAAAGTCGAGATATTAAAGTTGTAAGTTTTTAGTTTTCCAGTTTTTTTTTATATTCTGTGAAAATTTTAAAACATGCATATCTAATTCGTTTGAAGTCGGATTGACATACGATTTTTCCCAACCTGTAGTTTAGAGTTTGTACATGCGTTTAGACTATATTTTTGTTATTTTTGGTTTAATATAAAATGAATTACAATCCTTCGAAGTCAGGATATCAAAGTTGAAAATTTTCAACTTTTCTGCTATTTATTTTTGTACTCTGTATTTTGTGAAAATGTTAAAACATGCATATCTTATTCGTTCAAAGTCAGATTGACATAAAGTTTTTTTCAGCGTGTAGTTTAGAGTTTTTACATGATTTTAAACTATAATTTTGTCAACTTTTGGTTCATATTCAATGACTTATAGTCCCTCGAAGTCGGGATATCAATATGAAAAATTTCAAAGCTCAATCCACTAAGTAGCAAATAATAGGGATAAGCATACGGACCGGGGAACCGGCCGGAACCGGTACCGGAACCGGAACCCGATGGAGCTAGTCGGGCCAGGACCGAGACGTTATTTTTGTAGATTTTTGGAACCGGGAACTAGTATGAACCAGAACCGATATAACCGGAACCGGTAGAACCGGTAAAAACCGGAACCGTATGATTTTATTTTTCAAGGACCGGTTCCAACATTTAAAGACACGACAAGAACCGGTAGAACCGTCGGGCCGGTTCGGTTCTTGATTTTGGCCGAAGTCGGTTCCCGGGTCGGGTCCGGTTCCGGCCGATTCGGTCCTTTTGCTCATCCCTAGCAAATAATTACCAAAAAAATTTAGTTTTTCTGGGTTTTCTGGTTCTAAAACCACATTTACCCGTTTCCACCCTACCCACTTTGATGTTTCTGGGTGTTCCGGTTCTAGACCCCCTTTACCCGATACCGTACCCAAAACCGGTTCCTACATACCGGTCTGGTTTCTGGTCCTATAAAATCTTGTTAATCAGTCTTGGGTTTTCCGAGTCCGGGTCCATCCGGGGTTGAGTTTAGACTCACTTTCATCCCTAATAGAATATATATATATATATATATATATATATATATATATATATATATATATATATATATATATATATATATATACACTAGTTGTTTACCCGCGCCAAGCGCCGGGTGCGAATAGTTTTTTTTAACAATTATTTCTATTAAAAACATGTATGATTCGGTGCCCAACTTTAACACACATATAATGACAAGATAAACCCTAAGCATAAAATCTAATTTGCTTTGGAAGATGGTAACGTTTGACTTGGAAACGAACCCATTTGGATAGATTATTTTGGGTTTAAAATAAAAATACAATGTTGTCTCAATCAAAAAACAAATGAAAATAAATTTTATTGTTTTTATTTGAATATTCATATTTTCATTTGGGATCAAAATTCCTTTTGAATATTTAATACTTAGTTCACTATGTCAACCTAAAACACCTAAAAAAAGGCTGAAAATAAATTGGTTCGTTTTCAAGTCAATCCGACTTCAAACGAATTAGATATGTATGTTTTAAAATTTTCAAAGAATACAAAAAAAAAAAAAAAAAAAAAAAAAAGACTTACAACTTTAGTATCTCGACTTTGGCGGACTGTAAGTCATTGATTATAAATCAAAATTGACAAAATTATAGTCTAAAATCATGTAAAAACTCTAAAATACACTCCGGAAAAAACCGTATGTCAATTCAACTTTAAACGAATGAGATATGCATGCGTTAACATTTTCACAGAATACAAAGTATACAAACAAATAGCTGAAACGTTGAAAATTTCCAACTTTGATATCTCGACTTCGGGGGATTGTAATTCATTGGATATTAAACCAAAAATAACAAAATTATAGTCCAAATTAATGTACAAACTCTAAACTACAAGTTGGAAAAAAAAATCTCATGTCAATCCGACTTCAAACGAATTAGATACACATGTTTTAAAAGTTTCACATAATGCAAAAAAGCTTAAAAACTTAAAACTTCTAGCTTTGATATCTTGATTTTTGGGGATTGTAAGTCATTGAATATAAAAGTATAAATGACAATTTATAGTCTAAAATCTTGTAAAAACTTTAAACTACATATATTCCGGTTCTAAAACTAGAACCGGTTCTATATATTCCGGTTCTAACAGTTCCGGTTATGGTCTGGTTTTTCGATTTTAAATCTCATCCCTATTTCCTATGTGTATTTTTGGGCTATCTCAGTCATTTCTATTTATCACACTTTGTGTTGTTAGTCATTTCAAATAATTGTCTCTACCATATGGCATTCATTAGACAAGAACAAGCAATAGGAAAAAGATTTTAAAGTTGTTTTCCTTTATAAATATATTGTTTTCCATTAAAAATAAAAGTATTTAGTGTTATTTTTTTAGGAAAAAGATTTTAAAGTTGTTTTAGATCAAACCTAAGCATTGGAACGCCAGTTTCGGTTCCTAAAGTTTTGGAACCGCCTTTAGCGGTTCCAGTATCGGTTCTCATATTTTTTGGAACCGCTGCATGATGGGTACCCGTCCAAACCAGTTTGTATATATAAAAGTTATTTCAATTTAGAGACATGTAATTGCAAATTTGATTTGAGGCAAAGAATTAGTTTAAAAGATATGTGATCGGTTATACATATAAATATATAAAAAGACATATTATAAATATATAACAATATTATAAATATATAACAAATACCTACAAATGATTAACAAAATTCATTTGTTTATAATGGCCGTCCCACACTGCTGGATATACATAATATATACATAACGCTGATGATTTATCTAATCTATAAAGATGATGTACGTCCCACAACTCTTGGTGTTAAGAAGAGTGATCGCTTCTTTACTCTATAAAATAAAAGGAAGCTCAATTCTTTCTCGCAAGTTTCACAATTTTCCTTCTATCAACGATCCTCGATTACAATAACAATACAAATTATAAGGATTTAAAGAAAATTTGAAAGTATAAACTATAGAAACTTCCATATCTAAGTGAAAAACATATTGTAATTACAACAAACACTAACCAACAACTTATTACATCATATGAAGGTAAAAATGACTACAAAACATTGACTACCAAGGGTAATTATCAGAATCCCCCCTCCCCCTTTAAATGAGTTTAGTGAAGCGCATCTCTAACCCCCCTTAGCCTTCCATTTAGCAGCCTTGTTTGTAGCAACAACTTTACTGCAAATTGAGTTACTGCTACAACAACTCCTTTTTTAGCCTAAGAAGATTAAAAATATTAGTACATCCTTTTAATCACAAAGTCACATGAAATTGCATTCCACCATATCCTCTCCATAAGTATAGGAATATATCACCATTATTGCCATTTTCAAGAAAAAAAAAACCCAAATCGCAAACATGAAATAAAAACACATAAAATATCAGAAAACAAATAATTAGATGTGTTAGAAATTGAACAACAAACATGCATAACTATACATTCAATAAGATTATATTTTAGACAAATCAAAATTGCAAAGAAAAGAAGAAATACATGTCATCCCAAAAAAGGGCTAAAAACTCTAGTTATTAACTAAAATTTTAAAACTAATTTAAGAAGTTGATATTATGATTCCCATATTATGCATCGTCATTCAAGACTATCATATGAACCACGATGTTATAATAATATTAATGAAGACTACCTGTCATCATTATTACCTGTAACACTCCTACATGGAACTCCAATTTTAATTTCTTTTTTTAATATTATATCACTAAGGTACAAACATCACTCACCGGCTGCAAAACCAAAAAAAAAATCTCATCTTTGTCTAAAAAATAGAGAAGAATAAGAAAACATATATAAGATTTGCAAAAATTCAAATCAACTTTTGGTTATTGTTTCATACATGCCACCTTTATGAAGTTAAACACATATAGAATTAATTTAAAAAAAAGGTATTACACTCATCAGAGATAGATCAAATGGTTTCTCTATCCATAAGAAAATTCTCAAGATATGCTCATTTTATACCTGGTCAGTCTCAAAATGAGACACGAATGGGTAGTCAAGAATGGGACATTTTAAGTACTTAAAGGTTGTGTCTGCTTCATGAAAAGGGTAAAATCTATTAAGTAAGAAGAACTATGAGATGCATGCATGTATATGTATGTGATATGTATTAGATCAACAAATACAGATGAAGCAATCCCAAAAACATCAATATTACAATTTGACGGAAGTTAACAAAATCAATGCTTCTGCAGTTTGAATAAAAATTCTTATATGCTTAACTGAACATGTCCATATGAACATATATTGATAGAGGTTTATGAAATAGGATATTAAGGAAGAAAATTTTGATGATACCTTATAAAAAAACTGGTAGCCGATGAACCTTAATTGGAGAGTTTTGGATTTACATTGGGGAAAAACTTAAAGGAGTAAAAAAAGGATAGAGACAGATGAAAAAGAAGCTAGTAAATAAGTTTCTTGACCGTACTGTACTCAATAGTCAATAGCCAACAACCAAAACTCCCATTAACACGAAATCCTTCATCCCAACACCAAAAGGTGAATCATTTTTTTTATTCTGGAACATAGTTGGGATGATTTCCAGCAACAATAGCTCCAAATGACGAAACCCCTTCTCCTTCCTTTGACTCACCTCCATCCCTGTTTCTTGAACAACATTCAAAACGTAAAAGATTGAGTTTTATAAAAAGGATTAAATGCCCGAAAAATAAAATCAAAATGGAGAGAATCGATGTCAAATCTTACTTCAAGGTAGGTCTTTGTTAGATTTCATTTCTAGGTAATTAGGGACAGGATTAATGATTAAAAATCCCTAAAAATAGGAAACCCCAATATCGTTCGTGTTCATTGAAAAGCCCTAATATCATTTATTTTGCAATTTTTACTAGAAGCATGTGGCTTTAGTGGTGAAATACTTTTCGCCAGAGAAGTGAAATACCAATAGAGGGTTGTAGATGCACTTTCAAAAGGAAATTATATGGTTAAGATATCACAAATAGAGAAGTGAAATACTTTTAACCAGGAATTGCCCCAACATAGAGCAGAGAGATGAAATCGTAGTTGGTCACGGGATCGTAAAAACTGTAGAAAGCGATCATGCGCTTAAAATAGTTGATTACCTATTTCCCTCTTTTGTTTGAAACAAAACACAAAGAAGCGACAACCAACAAACATCATAATGGAAAATGAAAAGAAAAAAAATAGGAGGATACACATACCGAGAGATATCTATGGTGAGAGAAGGTTTGAACTCGAGATCTAATCGCCATCACTTATGATGAAATCTGTTTAGAAATAGAGAGATAGACGAAGAAATATATGAGTGGTTACAATATATCAATAATGAGGCAATACAAATGGTGGAGCATGGCGGTAGAAGTGTTAAATGGATTTAGATGTTTTGAATTTTACAGAAAGAGTCGTGGATGAGGGATTTAGGCTTTTTGGTGAAGAACATATATGTATAAGTATGTGAACCCTAAATGTGAGGAAAATTAGCAAAGTGGCTGACATTAATTTGATAGAATTGTTGTTTTAAAAAGAGTATGTTTTAGCTAGTTGTACATTGTGTTTATATATTTGTACCTCTTAATATTTAAAGAAAGAAATAATATATTTAATAATATAGTAAAGATAAAGATATATATCGGATCACAACCGGGTCAAATATGGAGGAGATTTTGGATAAAACCCACTATGGTTAAGATCCGCGTGTTTTCTTCTGCTAAACTTCTAATGTGAGCCGTAACCACCTTTATATTCCTTTAGTCAACAGTCAACTTACGTCCCTCCTACACAAAACTATATAAAACAAGAATCTAATAATAACAAAACAAACCCTATAAAAATTAAACCTAAAAGTTACGTATATAAAAAAGATACAACAATGATAAGTTTGATAAAGGTATATGCAACCCTAAATCTCATATGTAATGAAACATCAAATTTAAATGAATTACCATTTAACACCCTAATAAGCTAATTATGATGTCAACATGAGGGGAATAACTTGTAACGTTATTAAAGAAAAGAAAAAGATAATATGATATCCATTTTTTTTAGAAACGGAAAATTTTCATTAAAATGAACCCCGGCTAGTAAGGAACTCGGGTAAACAGGTACAAAAGAAGAAGAAAAGAGCATACCGATAGTATTCACAAATAAAGAAAAATACATAGATAACACCAAGAAAAATGGAAAGGAGATGATGACCCCTTCTAAATGGTCGCTGTTAAGAAGGATGTTGATTAATGAGCCCCATCAAATGTTAGTTTTCACAGTTAGAAAAGTTGTTATAAACAGTTTTAGATGGTAGTTAGATAGAAGGGTATTTTCGTCATTCTTATTTTATGAGTTAGATAGTCTGTTTGTTCTTCTCCTCTGTATATATATATATATATATATATATATATATATATATATATATATATATTCTTCATTGTTATTGAATACAAGTTTCTGAATCAATTCAAAACAAAACTTCTCTCATTCTTTCACATTAACATGGTATCAGATTAGGTCTCGATTCTCCATGGTTGATTCAATTTCTTCTACTATCGATTCATCTAATCCTTTTTTCATTGCTCCTTCTGATAATCCGAGTTCTATTCTCATTACCAATCCTTTTAATGGAATTGGCTTTGCTTCTTGGAAACGATCAATGATCATATCGTTAGCTGCCAAGAACAAATTAGGTTTTATTGATGGAACAATTTCTGAACCAGCAATTACCTCTTCTTCGTATTCCGCCTGGTTTCAAGCCAATTCTATGGTGATAAGTTGGATTTTGAATTCTTTATCCAAAAACATTGCTGATAGCGTGTTATTCTTGACTACTGCTCGAGAAATATGGCTTCAATTGAATCAAAGGTTCGAAAAACCAGATGGCGCCTTGATTTACCAAATTCAGCAACAGTTGTATTCGACTTCTCAAGGTTCAGATGATTTTACCACCTATTTCACCAAATTAACTCGAATTTGGGAAGAATTGCGTCTTGTTCAAGCATTTCCTCCATGTTCCTGTGCAGCTGCATCCAAGATTAACAATTTTTTTGAAGAACAGCGCCTCATTCAACTTCTTATGGGCCTTGATGATTCTTATAAAGTTGTACGTGGTCAAATTCTCATGACTAAGCCTCTTCCTACTGTCTCCACTGCATACTCCTTAATTCTTCAAGAGGAACGACAACGAGGTATTAATACTTCTACTCCAATTAATACCGACATTATTGCCATGAATGCATCTGTTGAAAACAGTGCTATGTCCAAGAAATCGTTAGTTTGCAATCATTGCAAAAAGCCTGGTCATACCAAATCACAGTGTTATCGTCTCCATGGATTCCCTGCAAATTTCAAATTCACCAAATCCAAATGTGAAGAACCAAAATCCACTGTTCAGAATGCAGTTGTTGATTCCAATTCTAATATTTCACAAGAACAATATCAGCAATTGATGATTCTCCTTCAAAACAACAATATCAATCCATCTTCTTCTAGTTTTTCTGCTCAAACTTCTCTTATGGATGGATCCATGGAATCTGAAGGTACTTTTTCTTTTAAGAAGTTTGCTGCTAATGTGTACAAATCATCATCTCTTTTACAACCACTTTATTCATGGATTGTTGATACCGGGGCAACAGATCACATGTGTTCTAATAAAACCTTGTTTCTTTCCTTGTTCAAATTGCCTCATCCTCATTTCATTGGATTACCTAATAGTACTAATGCATGTGTTTCTTTTGCTGGAAATGTAAAATTACATGATTCTTTGATTATTCAAGGAATCTTGTATGTTTCCAATTTCAAATACAATCTTGTTTCAATTCCAAAATTGACTTCACAACTTCAAACCTTTGTCATTTTCATTGATCAACATTGCTTATTGCAGGACCCTTCGTCACGGAATAAACTCTCTCTTAGTCTCTTTGGTAATAAGGTCAATGATCTTTATGTTTTTGATCACAGAACCATTTGTAATTCCTTGTCTTTCAGTTTTATGTATTCAATTTTCTTTGTAATTCTGTAACTGTAGTTACAAAACCTTCTACTACTTTGTTATGGCATAAACGATTGGGACACATTTCTATTAGCAAATTGAATCATCTTTCTATTCCTGGTTGTAAATCTCATGATGATGATGTTGATTCATGTATGATTTGTTTCAAAGCAAAACATCATAAATTGCCCTTTCCAACTAGCTTATCTCAATCTCAAACTGTTTTTAATCTTATACATGTGGACGTTTGGGGCCCATACAAGTACATATCTCATGATGGATTCAAATTTTTTGTTACTATAGTTGATGACTATAGTAAACACACTTGGGTGCATATGATTACACATAAAGGGTATGCAATGGGAATTATCAAACAATTTGTTGTTTTTGTTCAAACTCAGTTTAACAAAACTATTAAAGTTGTTCGCACTGATAATGCTTATGTGCTTGGATGTAGTCATGAAGGCATAGAATTCTATAGCAAATATGGGATTCTACATCAAAAATCTACTCCATTTACCCCTCAACAAAATGGAATAGTTGAACGAAAACATCGGCATATACTTGAAGTTGCACGAGCCTTATTATATCAAGCTGGTCTTGGTTTTTCTTATTGGTCTGAATGTGTTCGGACAGCTGTTCATCTCATTAATCGGATGCCTTCAGCTTCTCTTAAGTTCAAAACTCCTTTTGAACTTCTTTATCAAAAGCAACCAGATTTAACACAGTTAAAAGCCTACAGATGCTTGTGCTTCATCACTACTTCTACTGTGGGTCGTGACAAGTTTATGTCCAGGGCTCATCCTTGTGTCTTAATTGGCTATCCTATTGGACAAAAAGCTTTTAAAGTTCTCAATCTTACTACCAAAACTATTCACATTGCAAGAGATATCAAGTTTTTTGAGAACATCTTTCCCTTACATGCCATATCTTCTACTATCTCACATAACCCACATTCTTTTCTCCCTACAAACTCCAATGATACACCCATTATACCTTCATCACCTTCACTTTATGTTCCTGCTGAAAATATTTCTTCTTCTCAGACTCAACCTCCTCATATTCCTAGAAGGACATCTTCTAGAACTCATAATCCACCTGTGCACTTACGAGATTACACTACAAGAAAAAAGGCCTTTTACGACGCTCATTGCGCGTCGTAAATGGCTCAGACGACGCGCAAATGCGTGTCAAGGAAGGCCATGTCATAAAGATAGACGACGCGCATTTACGACGCGCATTTACGACACGCATTTACGACGCGCGGTTACGACACGCAATGCGTATCAAGGAAGGCCCTGTCATAAAGGAAGACGACACGCATTCGCGTGTCGTAACCTTACGACGCGCGTGTTAATGACACGCAATGCGTATCAAGAAAGCCCCTGTCAAGAAAGGCCATGTCATAAATGAAGATGACACACATTTTTGCGTATCGTAATTTTAAATTTAAAAAAAAATTATTTATGGATTTACTTATTTTCATATTAAATTTGCATTTTATGTCACATAATGGAAAATAAAATACTATATACAAATAATACAATGCATTGCACAAAATTTAATGTTATACAAATAATCATTCGAATAGTAGACAAATGTAATACTACAAATAATCATTCCAATAGTAGACAAATGTAAGATTTCAACATTTTTTATATAATTAACTAAATTATTAGCCAAATTTCCTAAAATACCAACATACTTTTCTATGAAGAGCATTAACACTATTCTTTTCCATCAAAAACTTCAAAACCTGCATAATTCACTACTAGAAAAACAGCCTTTTCCACACCAATAGCAAATGGCAAAGTGGAAGGGTAAACTTATATCTCTATTTCATGATAAAAAAAAAAAAACAGCCACATGAAAATCTGAAAAAAGATAAAATCATAAATAAAAATAAACCCAATCAGGCACAAGACTTTTGGAGCAGTAGCACATATGAAATGGACAACAATGATAAAAAAACAAAAAAAAAAAAAAAAAAAAAAAAAAAAAAAAAAAAAAAAAAACCGAGTTTTGGTGTTGGGTTGAAAAAGTATGAAGTTCTTCTAGACGATAAACCAAAAGAATTCACTAAATAAACTTCTATATAATAAAAGAAGTAAAATTAATTATACCCTGTCATTTGGAGCTGCTGCATACCCATAATGAAGAATGGAGGAGTGCAACAACTAGAAGAAGAAGAAGAAGAACAAAAATAGCTCTTATTCATGAAAAAAAACATTTGTACCCTTTGGTATCTTTTAGAAATCAGCAGAAGAGTGCAACAACACTTACAATAAGAAATCAGCATCAATTGCAGCAACAATTGCAGGAATCAGATTACACTGTAATGCTTGATTCCATTCCCTCTTTGATTACTGCATACCAAACACACTACCTTATTTAAAGTAACTATGACAGACTCATCACTTCACTCGGTAAAAATTGTACACAAAACCAAAAAGCTCTCTTACTTCATCTGAACTGTCTTCTAAATCAGACGCATCACTTCACTTGGCTTTCTTGGTGGCTGCAGCAGCACCATTCTTGGCAACAGCAGCTGGCTTTTTTGGCGCCTCCTAAATTACATAGAAGAATACTTAGAAAAGTGGAGAACAACATGTATCATGTAGAGAATGCTGCTAAAAAGTGACAAAATTAATGTGAAATTAGACAAACTGTATCCAAGTGCCAAGAGATTTACACTCTGACTCACTTCTTCATCTGATGAATCACTATCATCCGATGATTCAGATTCAAATTCAGATTCATCTGAACTACTTACAGGTTTACTTACAGATTCAACTTCCCTTAGCTGATCAATGGCCTCTGAGATCTCTTCTTTTAAGTTCTAATTCAGACAAACATAATAGGAGAGAAAATAGACAACATTAAAAAAATCTAAAAAAGTTAAAATTTTTAATAAAAACCTACCATTTATCACCCCAAGTTATGCACGAAGGTTAGAAACTTGTCCATCTCTTGTCTGTTGTGGAGCTTTTAGATCACCTATGCATTCAAGATTCTTTTGGTGTCCAAAAATCAGATCACCTATGTATGTATCTCAAATAGAAACCTACTTTCATATCTTTTTATTATTTTTTTCTTAAGTATAAAACGTATGAATCAAAAGCACATGGAATAAGTTATCTCACCGCACAATGTACGACAACAGGTGCCCATTGACTTTCAACACCTAACATTAGTATATGTTCCAAAACATTTCCCTACAAATAATAGATGAAAAGAAACTGAGTCGTGATGATGCATAAAGTCTAGAGTTTTATATTTATGAAAATAAATAGAAGATTTAAAAAAACACAAGTTTTTTATGCAAATAAATAAAAAAATGAATTGTTAAAACTTAAAAGATAGGGATATAAAACTTACCTCATTCCAGTCCAAACAGTCGATAGCTTTGACACATTGATTTTCCTCATTTAACCTTTTTTTAGCATTCCTAAAAGCTCACATCATCACCATTGGTTCCCAGCTAAGTCCACATGTCTTTTTAGGACATTTTTAACCACAACTGGTTAGCCTCTTCTCCAATGCATTTGAAAATGTTCAAAATCTTTGTCTTCTAAGTCAATAGGATCAGGGCAATATAGTAAATTGTTGTCATTACTACTACTACTACCCTCCCTAGAAGCCGATTTCCTTACACCACGTCTATGATGATGATGATTTTCCACACCAATGGCAAATGGCAAAGTGGAAGGGTAAACTTATATCTCTATTCCATGATAAAAAAAAAACAGCCACATGGAAATCTGAAAAAAGATAAAACCATAAATAAAAATAAACCCAATCTGGCACAAGACTTTTGGAGCATTAGCACATATGAAATGGACAGCAACGATAAAAAAAAAAAAAAAAAAACAAAAAAAACAAAAAAAACGACTTTTGGTGTTGGGTTGAAAAATTATGAAGTTCTTCTGGATGATAAACCAAAAGAGTTTTGGTGTGGTGAAGAAATATGCTTTTCCATCTGATACTCTTCATTTCTGGTTTCATTTTCCTCATTACCTACTCCAAAAGTAGTTACTTAATATCACCAAAAGTTGAAATCACCATATACAAGCAACTTATAATGTTATAATATGCACTGAGAAATTGAAGATTATTTAGTAATGAGCTAATTTCAGTTTAGTCATTACATAGTGGAATGATAATGATATATACCTTAGTGTGACCTTCAGAACTTATACCAATGGCATATTGGATCACAAAAAGCTCCAATTTTGACTTCAAAACACGACATGCAGTCAAACTAGGGTGCATGGTCTTAAGATCTATCTCAAATTTCTCAATCCCCTGAAGTAATAAAAAAAATACAAATATAGTATCACTTACTAAAGTAGCAAAAATAACATATTATTCACACTAACTGTGTATACTTCCTGCAATTTATAGATTGTTTTTGGTATGCTACAACTTAACTTAGTTTTTAAGAAATTTAATATTTTATATGGAATTTTCAAATGCTACTTACTTCTTTTTTAAGAAATTTAATATTTTATATGGAATTTTTCTATCAGGTATAGACTAGGAAATAACATACAAAATTGACCCAGTGATATCAAATTTTGACTTGTGCTAATGAGCAGGAGGAGCCCTTGGAGCAGATTTCTCAGCCATTCCCACACTAATTTTGTAACCTCTCAATTCATAATCTGATCAAACATTAAAAAAAAACTAAATTAGACAAACCCATAAAATAATTTATATAGTTGAGAAAAGAAGGTACTTTGGTTGTAGAATCCCCTAGCAGAATGTGCTGCAGAAGAATCCCATCAGAATGTGATGCAAGAAGGGACCCAAATTTAGGGTAGGCCCATGCAACCTGCCAGACTGGACCATTGTGACATGTCAATGTGGTAAGGGGGTGTGAGGTGGCGGTGCTGATGGTGGTGGTGACACTGATTATCTTGATTGTGGCATCAGAGGAGGTGGATATTACTCGTTTTCCATAGTAATCCATACAAACATCATGGATTATGTATGTATGACCTGTTTCAATCTTCTGCCCAGGCATGATCTGTTGAATTTGAAGAAGATTTGGATCAGTGGATGTGAAAACAAATTGAACAATTCATATAATCATTAAGTTTGATAGAAGAATAGGTTTAGTGTTATGAAGAAATTGAATGTTCCAAATCTGCTCAAGGATATGGTTGAGAGAAGATTGTAAACGTAATCATCAAAATTTTCCCCAATTCAAAATTTTGAAAAATGCATTTATAATCAGGACGCTGTTCTTCCCCAATTTCTAAGAATTCATATGTTGCTACACAATTATATACGAAACAAAACTTCTAATCTATGAAATTTCATACCGAGGCAATTAAACATTTCTCAATTCTAAGCCCTAATTATAGATCTCTATTCAAATTCTCCCCTTAGATTGGAAGATCAATATCAAGATCGCCAATTTGGCAAAAGAAATAAAATAGAAGTGTCATATAAAGAAAATTTTCATCAATGATGCTTAGGTTTGAACCATTCATCAGTCTCGTATGTTTTGGTTCCCAAATCAGAAAAATCCCCTTTACAAATACATAGACTAAAGATTGAGCACCAGATTTTCGCATCTAACTAAACTATAAACACTGAACTTCAAATAATACCGATTTTATAAATATTTAAGAATGGAATAATGTTAATCCTCTGTACAAGAAGTATATATGTAGAAGTAGAATAGAAAAGAAACAAAGAAGAGGCGAGGATAGGAGATGACCTAAAATCAGAATCTGCAATTGAAAAAGCATGACGAGAGGCGCTTGTTGTTCAGAACATGTTCATAGTTATAAAATCTGTAATGGAACTATAAATGGTGAAATGAGATCGAGAGGCACTTGTTCGGACTTAAGATGTCAAGGATATCAGTTTCCTTCTCTAAGAAGTTGTTCCAACTCCACTCGTACCTCCTCCTCCGAGTTCTGTACCAGAATATACACACAGGCCATTGACTTGAAATTAGGTTTTTGCTCCCGTCGACAGTCATAGAGCGCCGGAATCTGATTGTCGTCGGAATGTTATATAAGGATTTCGCAAGGTTTAATAGTGAAGATGGGGTGAGAGAGCTACAAATGGTAATGGTGGATGAAGTGTTGGTCGATAAGGCATGTACATCGTTGGCGTGCGATGCCTAAAGATTCGGTGTGGGTTGGAGGTGGGTATGAGGCGGGGTTTTAGGGATTCGTTTAATCGAAGAGGATTTTAAGAATTTCAAAAATATGAAAATATCGATTGAGGTCAAAAATATGATTTCAGGAACCTCACAACTAAAAATCGCATATCAGAATCCACACAATCTTTTGGGAAGTGAATGTGATGTTGCAGTGGTCTGTTAGAGATAGACAGAAAGGAGGGACATGGATGGAGGAAAAGGGTGGCCTGGTGGTTCTAGGCCAAAAAACCTTTGATCAATTTCATGGCCTGGTGACCAAAAAACCTTCGATTTCACTAAGAACCGGAACCCTAGTTCCAACAATAGTCGATTTTTGGTATTTGATTGATAGAGAGAGAGAGAGAAGAACGATTGAAAGAAGGTAGAGGAGAGCTTGGCGGTGTTTTTAATTTTTTCAGAATTTCATTTCCCCCTTTCCCCCACTATTAAAGGATGGAACGCGCGTTCCATTAAAAAATATAAAGCGACATCCTTAGACGACGCGCATTTTATTATAGGTGCCCTCCGTGTTTTTTTTAGACACTAATTTAAGGGCGCGCAATAATGCGTGTCTTCTATCCTAAAATTTTTTGAAGAGATGAAATTTTTCTAATGTCACTCTCCTTTGCGTAACATAGATCAATGAGCGTCGTATTTTGCGCGTCGTAAAAGGCCTTTTTTCTTGTGGTGAATTACATATGCAACAATGTTGTTGATTCTTCACACATTTGTTGTCATACTATTACAAACATGTGCAATCTTGACCCTCAAGTTTCTGTTTCTTATCCTATTTCTACGTTTGCTTTCAATGTTTCTAAACATGAAGTCGAGCCTGATTTTTATCATCAAGCTAAAGGGAATCCTCATTGGGAACTTGCTATGCAACAGGAACTTGAAGCCTTACAAACAAATCACACTTGGGATATTGTTTCTTTACCCAAGGGCAAAAAGCCGATCTCATGTCGATGGGTATATAAACTGAAATATAAGGCCGATGGGTCCATTGATCGATACAAGGCATGGTTAGTAGCCAAAGGATTCACTCAAAAAGAGGGCATTGACTATCATGAAACTTTCTCTCCGGTAGTCAAATTCAACACTATTCGATGTTTGGTTTCTTTGGCTGTTAAAAAAGATTGGCAAATTCAACAACTTGACATCAATAATGCCTTCCTTCATGGTGATCTTCATGAAGATGTTTATATGAAATTACCACCAGGCTATTCTACTACTTCATATCATATTGTTTGCAAACTTAAAAAGTCCCTCTATGGTCTAAAACAAGCTTCAAGGCAGTGGTATGCAAAATTATCCAATTTTTTGCATCAAAAAGGATATATTCCTTCTCTCAATGATTATTCTCTTTTCATTAAAAAGACTACTACTTCAATTGTTATATTAGCAGTGTATGTGGATGATATTTTACTAACAGGTGATGATCAAGATGAAATTTCTTCTTTAAAAACGACTCTTGATAGTCAATTTCGCATTAAAGACTTGGGGGAAGTCAATTACTTTCTTGGACTTCAATTTGACAAGGTGGCTGGCGGATTAGTTGTTCATCAGCACAAGTTTGCTCAAGAACTACTTAATCTATATTCTATGGAAGATGCTATTCCAGTTTCTACTCCATTGCCTCACAATCTTAAGCTTTTACAACTTATGGAAAATCCCCTTAATGATCCTACATTGTACAGACAACTAATTGGTAAATTGAACTTTCTAGTTCACACTAGACCAGACATCGCCTTTACTGTACAACACTTGAGTCAGTTTAACAAAACTCCTTGTCAACAACACTATGATGCTGATTTACACGTATTGAAATACATTAAAGGCACTGTTAATCAAGGTTTATTTTTTAACAAACTTTCCAACTTTAACATTGAGGCTTATTGTGATTCAGACTGGGCAACATGCCCAATCACACGAAGATCAGTCAGTGGTTATTTCATTCTATTTGGAGGAAGTCCAATCTCTTGGAAGTCTAAAAAGCAAGTTACAGTATCTCTTTCTTCAGCCGAAGCTGAATATCGTTCAATGAGGAGAATATGTGCTGAGTTGGCTTGGTTTTCTAGACTTTTACATGAATTTCAAGTGCCTAATATAACTCCAATACCCCTGAAATGTGATAATATGGCTGCCATATACATTGCTACAAACCCTGTTTTTCATGAAAGAACTAAGCACATCGATCTTGATTGTCATTTTGTTAGACAAAAAATTCAAGAAGGACTCATCTCTTTATCACATGTTCCAACTACCTCTCAATGTGCTGATGTTTTTACCAAGAATCTATCATCTTCACAGCATTGAGAAGCTATTTCCAAGCTGCATGCAGTTCCCTACCCTCCAGCTTGACGGGGGGTGTTAGTTTTCACAGTTAGAAAAGTTGTTATAAACAGTTTTAGATGGTAGTTAGATAGAAGGGTATTTTCGTCATTCTTATTTTATGAGTTAGATAGTCTGTTTGTTCTTCTCCTCTGTATATATATGTATTCTTCATTGTTATTGAATACAAGTTTCTGAATCAATTCAAAACAAAACTTCTCTCATTCTTTCACATTAACATCAAAATGCCCATGTGTTGATATATCCTATTCCGTTAACTAACTATATTATTAAATTGTAATACGTTCAGAGAATAGTTATCTATCAACATGTCCATTAAAGTTTGATAAACTTTGTCTAATGGGTATAAAGTTTACCCTTTAATTATCATATCCAATAACATATCTTATTATGGTATTAATGTCTTCAGATTTGTAACTGATTCATATAATATGAATCCATGCTCACATATTTAAATCGGATAAACTTTTTTCATGGAAAGCGGATGACACTAACTTTTTTTTCTTTTATTGAACTAACCATATTTAGGGATTGGCATTTGTTGTAATAAAAAAATTAATGCAATATCTAAGAATATTCACACATAAATATAAGAACTATCGAAATACATCAAAAAAATTAAGGACTTCGTTTGAATGGATCAGTTCAATCTAATAAGTGAATCTATTTTGATTTTGGCTTTCAAAATTAGATCAAAATAGTATGAAATAAATTAAAATGTGTTCTTCAATTGGATTGGTTTTCATTATAGATGTGTGTACGGTGCGGTTTGTGGTAAAATAAATAAATAAAAATAAAATAAAAAACCAATAGGTATAGTTTTCCAATGGCTCGGTTTTGGTTTTAAACCAGATCAAGCAGTGGTGCAGTTTTAGATGTAGATGGTGTGCTTTTTTTGAAAGAGTAAACTGCAAAATTGGTCCCTGTGGTTTGTAAAAAAATATGGATGGAGTCCAAAAACTTTTCAACTTGCACTGTTAGTCCAAAAACTGAAAAATAAAAACAAAAGGAAAATATTTACCACCACATACACATATAACACCCACCTCCCTTACTGATTTAATTCACATACATACACAAATGAACTTCATCAATGAAGTTCTGGGAAAATCTGATGCGGATTCAACACACATACAAGCAGACATCTTTCTTTCTCTCTCTCTCTCTCTCTCTCTCTCTCTCTCAACAAATACACACATACAAACTCTGATAAACCAGAATTACCCTTCACCCAGTTCTCATCCCTCTTTCCTTTATCCCAAGTTATCATCATCAAGACCTCTTGTAATGTTCTTTTATCTCAATATCTATTGGGTCAATATTTTTGTATATACTTTGCTTTTCTAGGAAATTGATTTGTTATGTAATATTGTATATGTGTTTACGGTCAAGAAGTGAGTTTATGACCGTAAACAGAGTTTACGGCCGTAAACTCAGTTTGCGGCCCAGTCCAGTATATATAGGGGTGAGGGGTGTGAGAAAAAGAATGATGAACAAAAAAGGAGCTTAAGTGTGTGCACTTGAAGGTGTTCTAGAGAGAAGTTTTGTGTGTGTGAATCTTTGTATCTGGATCTTTATTCTAATCATATTATACATAGATTCATCATCATCTTCTTCTTCTCCTTCCCTTCTTATTGTGATCTGGCATCATCCGTTTGATTGGGATTCCGCACCATCAAACAGATCTGATTGATACACAGACATTTTTGGGGACTTACAATTGGTATCAGAGCTTGGTTTGTATCACTCATTTTTGTCAGATCTGCAGCCGATTTGATCTTATTTTGAAGAGATTTTTGCGTTTTTGGATAGATCTCGCAAAAATAAGGGGGGTTTGTTCTTCACGTTTTTCCTAAAAACGAGTTTTTGATCGAGTTTTGGAGCAAAAAGGGTGAAAAAACGTTGTTTTTCGTCAAGAACAGCGATTTCTGGAGAGTTTAAGGTCTTTGAAGGGTTTATGGTCTGGAGTTTACAGCCAGAAACGAGTTTACGGTCCGGAGTTTACGGCAGGAAACGTGTCGCCGGAGTTTGCGACCTCGGCTTGGTGGTCGGCGGATTGCGGCTTGGTACAGCTCGGTGATTGGCTTGAAGAACGGCTCGGCTCAGCAGGATCTCTTGTTCGTTCAGCAGCTTCAAATAAAAAAAAGGGACGCGAAGTTGGGGGTGGCAGGGATCGAACCCGCGACCTCTAGGTAATTGACACAGCGCGCTTAGCCAACTCGACCAACTGATTGTTTGTTTCAATCCCCCGAAATATTAAACTTAACCTCTCCCTGTCGCACCAGTTTCGCAAATTTTACACTTTTTGCCCAAAAATCAATTTCTTTTATTTTTAAGCTCCATTTTCAACCAAAATTTTAGTTTTTAAATTTTTAATTTTTATTTTTGACTTTTTACTTAAAATTTTGATTTTAACTTTTAAAGTTTGACCTTTGACTTTAAACTTTGACTTTCTCGTTTGACTTTTAAATTTTCAAATTTAGATTTTCGATTTGACTTTTCAAGTTTGACTTCTGAGTTTGACTTTTTAAATTTGACTTTTGAGGTTTATAGTTAAAGGGCATTTTTAAATTTAAGTTTGACTTCTAGTTGTGCTTTTAATAGTTTTTAAAGTTTACGAGGGAATTGAAAACATGAAAGAGAGTTGTCAGGAGATGTTAAGACAAAATTTCAACATGTTTGATTATATCCCTGGAGAAACCCTGGAAGCTCAGTTGCAGCGATTTACCACACTCACTACTGAGATGAATATAGCTGGGATCTTCTTGACCAAATCTTAGATAAACAAAAAGCTATTGAATTCACTTCCGAAATCATGGGATATGAATGTGGCTATCATCAAGAAGACAAAATATCTCAATCATCTTAGTCTTGCTGATGTAATTGTAGAACTTGATGCTTTGAAGTGTAGGAAAACAATGAGTTCTGAAAACATTCCGGTCACTGGAGTTACATGTACTACAGCTTGTGAAGCTACGATTAAATTTCTTCAGGAACAAATTGATTTATTTAAAAGAGAAGTTGAGGACCTGAGATATGAAGGATATCAACTCAGGAAAGGACAGAAACCCCTGAAGGCTGAATTAGAAGCAAAAACCAAGGACTTTAGGAAACTTCAGGAAGAGTATAGCAACAAGTGTGAAAATTATAACTATATTAAGAGACAACTTGCTGCTATAACTGAAGAACTTGACGCCTTAAAAATTAAGTGTGGAAAAGCATATGTTAGTTTCAAAAATTATACTGCGTCAAGTCAAACAGTCGAGTCCTTATTTGAAACCCAATTAAAATTCAAAGATAATCAAAACAAGGGTCTAGGGTATGATAGTGTTCCTCCACCTTTCAATCATAACTACACATCCATCCCTATGACACAGGAAGAAATTGACAGGGAGGGACATCTTCGATATGGCAAACCAGCTGGATTTGTGTCAAGAGGCATTCAAGTTGAAAATACTAATGCTTCTATTTTATGTGCAGGTAAAGTAGCAGAGGATGAGAACAAGGAGAACACCATTGAACAAACCAACATATCCTTGAACTCTGAATCTGTTGCTTCGAACTCAACTGCTTCTGATCAACCTGCCGTTGAGAAATACAGGCCACCAATTCCAACGCAACAGAGTTCTTGTTGCAAGTGTGCATGTGGGAAAAATCAGAGACAAGGCAAGGATACCTGGGCAGGAAGAAATAACTTCCCAGTGAAGAAAAAGACTTGTTTTCACTGTGGAACACCTGGTCATATTGCCCGAAATTGTCCAAATCGCGCATACGTTCCTTACTATGCACAAGGCTGGCAAAACGTGCCAAGAGGGAGATACTCCAAAAGAAACCCCTCAAGGTCACGTTCAGACCATGATGACTGGAACGCGCAGACGGCCAAGAATCAAACCCACAAGGCCAAGAATCAAAATCCCAAGGGCAAGAAGGGAATGTCGGCCAAGAAGCCAAATCCAAGAGATGCTCCCGTGAAGCCAAAATCAAAGTCATCTCAAAGACCGACATCAAGATCAAAAGCAAGTACCGAGCCACCCATCAGATCGAAAAATAAATGGGTTAAACCCAACTACAAATGGGTTCCAAAGGCTCACTCTCCCAAATCTCCTAATGCTTCTAACGTTTCTACATCTTCTGTTTGTGATAAACAGGATATGTCATGGGAGAGAGTACCATGCAAGGATGACAAAGGTCGACCCAGTTTTAAAATGGAATGGGTTCCAAAGACCAACTAATCTCGCTCTGTGTCGGAGCAGCTATGGAGGCATATCATCAAACTTCGATTTGTTGGTAGTGGTTGTTCCAGGCACATGATAGGAGGCATCTCTCAACTGTACAACACTCAGAACATTGTTTGGGAGAATGTGTCCTTTGCGGGAAGGGAAGAAAAGAAGTGATCACTCACGGGGTTTGTGCTTAATAACATGAAGAATTTTCGGATCTGTTCTGAGTTTACGCGTGTTGTTCTCAGTCCTTCTGGATGCAAATTCAATCGGTGACTTACGGTTTGAGTTTTCTTCTCTATACTCATGAGTTTTTCTTAAGTTGATTCGCTTTAAAGACAAATTTTTGTTTTAGGATAGTTTAAATTTGCGCATTTACTTTCATTTCTCTCCTATGCACAAATTAAGAGGGAGAAATAAAAACAAAAAAAATATTAAAAAATTTTAAAAAAATCCAAAAACATTAGAAAATTAAAAAAAAATGTATATTGGTTATGAAATGTGCTTGAGGGAGATGTTTTGGGAAGTGATATTATCAAGTGATAATAGGCAACCTGAGTCTGCGTAACGTACCCAAAGTTGAAGGGTCTATGCTTTGGTTTGATGCGTCGGTAGGCACGAAAGATTCTAAATGGACTTGACTAGGCAGAGTTGAACTTAAGAAATTCTTAGTCTTAACAAATCTTGACCTAGTTAGATCCGTTTAGTCTGACAATACGACGCTCGGATAGGTTGAGCAGGGAGATATATATATGGGAATCCACTCGTCACATTAAATGAACCCGTACTTGGAACCGTGGTTTAACTTTTCCTGGATGTGTGGATTCTATCCTTAATTCCGGTTGAATGGGGCGACTGGTAAATTCCGATAAATTAGGTCTGTAGAAAATCGTTTTCTTTCTTTCTATCTGTTAGTCATATGTTGTCTCCTTTGCGTGACTTCCAATCCGACCTGGTACACAACATATGCAACTCTATTTCTCTGCATGTTATATATATATATATATATATATATATATATATATATATATATATATATATATATATATGAAATTCCTCTTATCTGTTAGCCATATGCTGTCTCCTTTGCGTGACTTCCAATCCGACCTGGTACACAGCATATGCAACCTTCTACTTCTCAACCCCTCTGAAACAATAAGTAATAGCAATCTGAATCTGTTCTCTCTCTGAATGATTGTCTGCTCACCCGGTGTAAGGAGTACTCTGGAAGTTCTTGATGGCTGGGGCATATCAGGAAGCGGGAAACATGTTCCAGTACAATTAAAATTGAACACTCAAAGATTGTCTATAGATCTCGATGCTCAATTTAGGTGGACAACAATATCCCTGGTCAGCGTCAGCTGAATGGTCCTTAAGATATAGTATCTAGGAACTTTGGATCAGATATAATATCTAGGAACTTAAGTTCACCTTGTTTTATAACTAATAGTATGTCCTAATTTTGTCACAATTTTTCGTGTTTAAGTGGACAACAATACCGGCGATCGACCAGAAAAAGACATAAAGATAGAAGGTACCGACAAGTGGATTAAGGCTATCTAAAAACTTTGATCCCAAATCACTCTTAAAGTTAGATATCATTTTTATTTTTGTTAAATTTGTCATAGTTTCTTCTAATTTAAATATTAGGGGAGAATTAAAAATTAAAAAAAAACAAAAAATCAGAAAATTAAAAAAATCCAAAAATAGTGTTATTTATGTTTTATTTCTTGTTCAAGAAAATCAAAAATCCAAAAATATTTTTGTTTCTGTGCTAAGTTTTTTTAGTTTTGTTTTGTCTTGAAAAGTGATTTCAGGTATAGATAAGACTCATGAAGTTTGTGTCGAAGATTTCTGAGCCAAGACTTCATCTGTGAGCATCGAAGAATTCACATTTGAAGGAGCAATAAATGAAGATTATTCTTTCGACATTTAATCTTTCAACCCCAGAAGCAAGGTGAAGCTACAATTGAAGATTATGTGACGGATTGCATTGAAGACTCCTCAATCAGTCTGTTGCTATCTTAAACCTGCTGAAGTGATCCAGAAGATTTGTTCTCTCTGATGTTCTCTCTAAAGATTCTCAAGTTGAAAGCGCTATCTTTCAAGAATCAGTACGTCAAGCGTCCTCACCCGACGTGCGTTCAAAGCCAAACTCTAAAGAAAAGCCTAACTGCTCAAGATGAAGTCATTCATTGAAAGATAAATGTTGAAGCCAAGCTCTCGATGAAGATTAACAAGAAAAGCCAGCTACTTTTTAGGGGGAGCTTGTTGGGTCATATAAGAAAAGAAAAGAAAGCTATAAACCAAATGGGAGATTGTTGGGTCAATATTTTGGTTTATACTTTGATTTTCTAGGAAATTGATTTGTTATGTAACATTGTATATGTGTTTACGGTCAGGAAGTGAGTTTACGGCCGTAAACTCAGTTTGCGGCCCAGTCCAGTATATATAGGGGTGAGGGGTGTGAGAAAAAGAATAATGAACAAAAAAGGAGCTTAAGTGTGTGCACTTGAAGGTGTTCTAGAGAGAGAAACTAAAGAGAAGTTTTGTGTGTGTGAATCTTTGTATCCGGATCTTCATTCTAATCATATCATACATAGATTCATCATCTTCTTCTTCTTCTCCTTCCCTTCTTATTGTGATCTGGCATCATCCGTTTGATTGAGATTCCACATCATCAAACGGATCTGATTGATACACAAGTATTTTTGGGGACTTACAATATCGTTTTTTGTTGGAAAAAAATGGAGCAAGAACAAAGTAAACTTGTTAGAGGTGAAGCAACATTTCAATATCTAGGTTTTTTTAATTTAGTGTGACTGTTTTTGTGTTTTATTCTCCGATCCTATAGCACTAGGTCAAGCCCGCTCCACCAAGGAAACTCCCTCCCTACCTCCAGTGCTCAGTGCCCACCTCGTCCATGGTCGTGAGGTTACACACCAGAAACCCATTTCCTCACCATTGCAAATGGAAAGACGATTTTGACCCTTTCATGATCGCGTTGGAGAAGGTTAGCGATGAACAAAAGTGAATCAATGAACCTGTAAATCAATTGAAGAACACAAGTGAACCAACGAACCTGTACATAATCAAAGACGCACAAAATGAAGTGAATTTTTCTCAGGTATGCTTCTGGAAAGAAGGAACGAATGAAAAAAAGAGAATTCATGACAATATGGAAAGTAACTTGAAGAACTGTAGAAGGAAATAATCGAAGAAGGATGAGATCGATAGAGTGGAATGGTCAAGTACTTACCGGAAAGAAGGACGACGGTGTTACTGGTTGGTTTACTGGCGGGAAATGTAAGATAAGAGATGGAGAATATGAAGGGGTCGATTGTTAAAGAGAGGGTGTGGGTTTTGTGGGGCTAATATCTATTTTTAATTTTATGAATATTATAATAAAGATTAATAAATATAAAAAAGAAATTAGAAGGGTATAATAGTCCTTTCAAGTTTATCAAGGACCAAATCCACAAAAAAGATCTTATTTTGGACTAATGGTGTAAGTTGAAAAGTTTTTGGACCGTATCCACAATTTTTGTCTAACCACATAGACCAATTTTACAGTTTTGTCTTTTTGAAACCGTGAACAACGTTTTATTTGTAGCGTGGTTTTTTGATATAGTTAACAAGAGTTAACAAGCCTAAGAGAGCATCAAAAGCCCAATTTTTTTTTTTATTACATTTGATGTCCTATAGATGATTTACTAAATTGGTTCCGTTTGGCATTTGCAGCCCATGTTTTTATTCAGGTTGCTTAGCAAATCACAAAGGCAAACTATGGACACATTTTTTATTCATTTGCAGCCTACGTACTTATACAAACTTTTAAACACAAAGTCACACACCAATAAACAATAAACTATTAATTCATTCCTTTGATAAATTCCCACCAACTAAGTAAAATTCACATGTCGACAGCTTAAATAAAAAAAACCATTAAAATAAAAGCAAAAAGTCCAAACAAAAAGTAAAAGAATAACCATAACATAAAAGAAATATACACTAAACATAATATTTTATTTAGGTGCTAGCAAGTCAATCCACATCTTGTTGAACATCCTTGAAAGATTTTCTACGTTTAAAAAGTTTATCTACATAAAAGAAAAACACGATAATATTAGTATGTATTTGGAATACAAAGAACTCAAAACATATGGAGAAACCCTTATTGATTTCTATGGCTTCCAACTTCTCATTTAATTCATGTATTTGATTACTTGTCATAGTACCAACTAATTAAATAATTAATCACTTATTGAAGCAAATTTCGCACTCTCATCTTTTCTATTTTCACCGTTGGAGTTTAAAATGGTAAAAATAAATAAAAAAAAATATTCTTAATTTCATACCACATAGTAATCGAGAGCGTAATAGTTTTATGTGCCCAAAATGTCTTTATTCTAGCAAACTTGTTTTTTTTTTTTTTTTTTGAACGCCTGAATAAATATAAATATTAGAAAAGAAACAGTTAGAAGCTAGGACAGTTACAGAAAATAAAATACAAATACATAAAAATAAAGAGAAAATACATTGGAATTTAAAAGCAACACCAAAACACCTGATGAGCAATATCCAAATGACTGAAAGAGGTAACTAGTGCCCAGTGAAGAGGATATTTAGGAAATCAACAATAGCAACAGTCAACTTTGAATAACAACCATTATTATAAGTCCAGTTACTGATACTATATTATGACAAACATGAAATGATAACGGATGTATTATTGGAACTCACCAAAAGACAACATTTGAACAAGAACTCGTCTCCAACATCTACATATCCATGATCATAGGTTGCAACTGATATCACTATCTCTTTATGCATTAATCAATGATTCCGTCACCCCATTAATAGGGAACATTTGGTCAAAGCTTCCACCTGCAACACCTCCAACCTTCTGATTAAGATGAGCTTATCTAAAATGTGGGAGAATATTCCAATAGAAGAACAGAAAAGAAAATCAAAGAAAACACTTACACACACACCTAAACATATCCCCCGGACCCAATTCACACACGAAAAAATCAATTAAAACACATAAAAGAATATTCGGCGCAACGTATATCCTATTTGATGTCTACCCTATGAATTAAAAACGCATGCCGAACACACACTAGGCGCGCCTAGATGTGCCACCAAGAGACCCCAAATTAAACATGGCTATAGACGTTTTATGAACAAAGACCACATTTTTTGTCGAATCCACCTCTTTTAAGAAACACTCGAACCAAAAAAAATTAAAAGAAATTGAAAATTGTGTTCCTTAATAAGGAAATCTGTGGACAACACATTCATTGGACATTGTATTTCGAATAAGAATAATGTAACTAACAAAAATATATAAAAACAATCGACTATTTTCTCAAGTTGTCTTCACATAACCCATGGATACTAATACCGACAAGCTACCATGAATTAAAAAAGAGTTAGGGATCAAGGACACAACAAAAACACATCTTAGGGATTGTCGGGGTTAAAAAAAAAGGTTAAGGACCAAACGTACAAATAAACATAAACCACAAAGATCATTTGTGTAATTTACTAAAAAAAATATGAGTATCTTTTAGGGATGAATGTTTTATTTGGATTTAAAACTTTTGGATGTGTGCGTACAAGAATCTTGTATCTCAAGGTTTGGATCGAAATGAAACATTCACTTCCAAAAGGTTATTCATTTTTTCTTTTTTTCTTTTTTTGTTTTATTTCATAAAAAAAATATCAATTCCTATATAATGTTAATAAAACTTTCATTTATTTTAGGAGACGTGGAAAATACAAAATTTTGTGGTTGCGTGATAGTATCGTTAAAAAATAAATAAATAAATAAATAAAACTTGTTAAAATAGTTGATGCCTTTTAAATGTTTTTTTTTATTTGGTTAATCTATTATTTTTTCCAAATACCATGTTCACTGAATGTGTTTTGTATGATTCTTCTTATAGGTGAAAACAAAAGCTTTGGTTTAATTGTTTTCATGAAAGAAGTGACATTAAATATGTCATTTGTGCATAAAATCTTCAATTCTTCATAACTATGTTTAGTTATTTACACGTTTGTTAGAATAAAAACATTTGACTTGTGTTTATTTATATGCAATATTGTATATGTAAATTGTTTGGCTGTTATATGTATAATGTTTCATGAAAATGCTTTGATATTATAATTTTTTTCTAACCAATGACATTTCTTATTGATCAAATGACATTTTTGTGAATGACTTTTAAAGTTAGGGTTTATTTGAAAAAAAAAAAGATTGTTTTAGGGTACATTTAGAGTTTTATATAATGACTTTGATTATCTGTTATTTTTGGATGAGTTGAGGCGTGAGAAGTCTTTGTCCTTAAAAGTCATTCACAAAAATGTCCTTTGAAAAAAGGACATTTTTCTAACCGATGACATTCCTTATTGATCAAAGGACATTTTTGTGAATGACTTTTAAAGTGAGGGTTTATTTGAAAAAAAATTAGATTGTTTTAGGGTACATTTAGAGTTTTATATAATGACTTTGATTATCCGTTATTTTTGGATGAGTTGAGGCGTGAGAAGTCTTTGTCTTTAAATTCAAATGGATATTAAACTAGAAAGTTGAGAATGTTTGAGAATGCTTGGGAATATTTGAGAGTGATTAGAAAGTATGAGAAAGTATAGCTGACTTAGATAGTGACTAGAATGATAGAAAATGAGATGACGGTTGCATGCAATGTTCCGTTTGACTTCAAGTTTATTACAATGTTGTTTATCATATGCTATTTACATGTATTTTTGGATATTTGTAACACTATACTTTGATTATGCAATGTTTTCTCTCCAAATATGATTTTGTTGTGTTTTGGAAGAGACACGGGTTTCTACATTTGTATATAAATAGATGTTTATTTACATACTATTCATATAACTAGTAGGTGATCCCGGGCTTCGCCCAAAACGCTTTTTTTTTAAATAAAACTGGACCAAAAGTGTCGAGTTTACCAAAATCTAGGGACCATTTATTTAAATTATGTCAATTCCCTTAAAAATCTTTAATATATATCGAAAAAATATGAGACCAAAAGTATCAAGTTCAACAAAATAAAGGGACCGTTTATTTAAATTAAGCCAATTCAGAGACCATTTATTTAAATTAAGCAAATTTCTTTACCAAAATCTTTAATATATATAAAAAAATCAATAATTGTCAAGTTCGACAAAATCTAGGGACCATTTTTGTAAATTTGGCCAATTCCAGTTGGCTGTTCATGTTATGTTGTAACATCTAATCCAGGTATTATTGGGCTTGGTTGAATTTTTAGGGTTGTGGTGCATGGACTCGGCGAGTTGGGAGTCCAACTCTTCGAGTGGAGGCATTTAATCACGGTCACAGATCGGGACCGACTCGGTGAGTCGGAAGGCCTGACTCGGCGAGTCGGTGCTGTAGGGAGAAAACCCTAATTTTGGGGTTTGCCCCTATATAAACATCATTAGTTGCCTCATAGCCTTCCATTTTACACCCAAGAAGCTGTTCTCGGCTGCAAACCTTTTGTGTGTGAAGAGAGAGAGCATTTGGGAGCTTGTCTTTGGGATTTTGGGGAGGATTTCAATCTTAAAGAGGAAGTACCAAAGGATCGAGGAGCACTAGATCAAGTATCTATTTTGTGTTGGGCACCTTATTGAGGTATTAATCTGTTACCTTAAAGCTTAAGCTCTTAGATTTCTTTTGGAAGATTATGGCCATCCTTGAGGAAATGGAACCGAGTTTGGATCTGGACCTATCACAAGGATATGGTTCCAGATATGGATCTTCTTAGGTCCCAAATGTCACAAATTTGTCTCCTTGGTGCACATTCATGCATTAGGGACTTATAAGAAGCTTGATGATGTGGTTTTGGCATTATGAGACTTAGTATGAATGTAAAGTTGGCAACTTTACGTGGTATTATCACTAGGAGAATATGGATTTGAAGTTTGGGACCTTAAATCCCACTGGAAAGGACTGAATACGTGGGAACTCGTCGAGTCGCTCTTGTGACTCGGCGAGTCGAGAGGGTTTTCTCGTTCACGGTCAAGGGTTTACGGTCAAGGGTTCACGGCAAAGGGTTTACAGTCAAGGGTGTTCGGTTGGTGGTTTACGGCCATGAACGTCAAGGAACTCGACTAGTCTCTCGGGTGACTCGGTGAGTCGATGAGTTAAGCAGGGAACCCGATGAGTGGCTGATTGTGATTGACGAGTCAAGGTCAATATGGACTGTGGACCATGACTATAGACCTTGACTTTGACCAGGGTTGACCCTAGGGGTATTTATGGGATTATGCTGAGTTATTTACTCATTGATTATAGGCAGTTTGGGAGGAGCACCGTGGGATATATCTGACTTCATTTTGCCAGTTCAGCATTTGAGAGGTGAGTCTTCTCACCATACCCATGGTTCTAAGGCACCAAGGTCGGCCCATTTTATGATAGTTGGTATACTTGTTGTGTTAAGGTGTGTGATACGTATTTAATTGTAGCGATATGCGGTGGAGATAGCCTTCGTGGCTGATGGTATTTATGGCTGATGGTGGAGATAGCCTTTATAGCTAATGGTAGAGATAGTTTTCTAGCTGATTGATATGTGATATGTGGTAGAGGTAGCTTTTATAGCTAATTGATATGTATTGTGTGGTAGTGGTAGCTTTTATAGCTAATTGATCTGTATTATGTGGTAGAGGTACCTTTTATAGCTAATTGATCTGTATTTTGCGGTAGAGATAACTGTTATAGCTAATTGATATGCGATATGTGATAGAGATAGCTTGCATAGCTAATATGAGATGAGATATGTGTTACGTGGATTGTGTGTAGGGTATGCTCTGGGGGACTCACTAAGCTTCGTGCTTACGGTTTACAATTTTGGTTTCAGGAATCATCGATTTGGAAAAAGGAGGGCTTGGATTGATCGCAGTGCATACACCTATGATTCAGCAATGAATGATTTTGGGAGGAACTCTGATAAATGTTTTACTTAATAAGGATTTGGCATGTTTGAAATAAATGGTATCAATGTTTTAGATATAATAAAAATGAAATTTTATCTTTGATTTTTAGGTCGTTACAAGTTGGTATCAGAGCCTTGGTTTGAGGGATTCAGACATACTTCCGGGTGTGTTTGAACTCAGACTGAGGATCAGTAAAGCTTGCAAAAAAATGCTTAAGTAAAGAATTTTTAAGACAAGAAAGGGTGTGGTGCATGCAATCATCTGAGCTCGAGTAAGTTTCCTCAGAATACCCACATTTGTTATCTATTATGGTTTGACTATGAATATCTGAATCGCATGCTAGTTAGGGCTAGGGGAGATGCTGTATATGTTATATGAGCTAGAAGACTTGCGTGCTTGTCACAATCATGAATTTGAAGCCTTGTAAACATTTAACAATGATAAAAAATGTAAACCAACAATGGGAAAGCATGTAAGATGCTTATTCATTAACAACAAAATTTCAATCAAACACTACATACAAGCACTACAAATAGTCAACAAATAATTGGAAACCCTAGAAGTCCTTGTTTAAGTCCATTTTGGACTAGGACTTCCTTATTGGGCCCAATGGACCAATAAGCTTCCAATGGGAATATCATGGGCTTAGAGCTCTTGAATGGGCTCTAATTGGACCCACTTTCATTTATTTTAATATTTTGGGTCATATTGGGCCTAGAATGAAACAAAATATTTAAATGAACCTCATTGGGCCATAACTAACCTAATTAGCCCTAATGGGCCATAAAAATCATTACTTGATTTATTTTGGGCCACTAGTTATCTAAATTAGCTATGATTTGGGCTTAAGCATACAAGGCCCAATCCTTTTCTTTTTCCTTCTCCAAATCTCGGCCCAAGCCCAAATGAAAGGAGGAGTTGACTTCTTGCATGACACATCATTTTTGTATGGAGGATATCTAAGCATTACACTTCAAACATCCATGCACTTCTCATCTTTCCATGCAAGCTCACTCTCTCTTCTTCTCCCTCTCTCCCTCTCGGCCGAAACCAAACAAACACACACACACTTCACTTAAAATTTTCTCTCAAGAAACTCTCTCCATTTCTCTCCAAATTTTCGAGATCTAAGAGACTTTCAAAGAGATTCTTCCACAAAATCATCATCCAAGGTAAGTTGATTGTTTGATACATACTTTAACTCACTTCTTTTCATCAAAAATCATCTCTTAATCCATTCAAACTCATGATCTTGCATCTTAGAGCACACTAAGTTCGAGATCCTCCAAGAAAGGTTGCTAGGATCGAAATTTTCTCCATTCTTTCCTTCCAAAACCGAAACCAACTCAAGGTGAGTTTTATACCCCTTCCTTTTTGGTTTTTATGAGCTTTATGGGGGAGAATACAAGAAAATGTGTAGATCTATGTGTAAATGTATGCTATGTGAGATTTGATGCATGTATGTGTGTGATATCATGTGTTTTGTGATGTATTTGTTATCAAAAAGTGTTTAAAAACCGAGATCTAAGGCATGAGAAGAGAAATAAACATAACTTAAGTTATTATACACTAATCAAGTCAAGAAAAATGGCTTATAAGGTCATGATGAACATAATCTAATATTAAATCCATTTTTGGGCTTAAAATGTCAAAAATAGAAAACTTAGGGTACAAACCGACAATTTATAGTTTCTGGAGGGTCAAAAGGTTCCAAACAGTTTCTATAATAATTTTTCTGAACAACAACATTTTTAAGGGACTTAAAACGTAAATTTTGAACTTATTGGGTTAGATTTGGGCTTTTCGGCCCAATAAGCCTCAAAATGCGAGATTTATAAGTTTGAGGGGCTGAAAATGCAATTTTCTATAAAACAGTGGATTTGAAGGGTATTAAAACGATTTCAAACGTCAAAAATGCTTTTCAAATTCAAAAAGGAACAAAAATGTAAAAATTTTCTATTTTGGGCCAAAGCTGTAAAAGTTGCGAAACTGGGGGTTTTAACCGAGAAAACATCATTCTGGAAGGGCTAAAGCTGTTTACAAATTAAATTTGGCTTAAAAATGTCTTTTCAACAAGTTTATGATACAAAAGTGTCAAAATAATGTTTTAAGGACTAAAATGAAATTCTTTTATATAAAGGACTAAAAGTGCTATTTTTATAAAAGAAAGGTTGTGAAAAGGTAAAAATCATACTTTTAAACAAATTAATTCACTAAGACAAAATACAAGATCCACGACTACCGACGAAACGAAAAAACAAATACACTCTCAACAACAAATATCGTTACAAAACGAATTGATTCGGTCTCGAATCAATAACAAAACCAAAAATCAATAACCCAAGTAATTCGTTAAACACGCGACAACTATGATGAGTCAACATACAAACTTTGGGCTTGAAAGTTTCAAATCGTGCTTGATGGGCCTTGCTAGCCCAATAACATGATCTTTGGGCCCGAAGGGAACGCGCTTACATGTTAATAGGCCTCCTATGACCCAATTCCATGTAAAAGGAATTTCAATAGCTCTATTGTGCTATTGGGCCCTAATGGTCCATTAGTGCTGCTAGTGAGGTCGAGAAGTCAAATGCGAGTTGGGCCAAGTGATAGCTGTAAATCTCGAAACTTTCGACAGTGCCAAGAGATTGGCCAAGAAGCTGTATGACCACAACAACAAGAAGGGTGAGAAGCCAGTGGAGACTGAAGTTAAGAAGGAAAATGATAGCAAGAAGGGGAAGAACAACAAGAGGAAGGGACGTCAAGGCTCCGAATCGTCCAAGAAGCAGCAAACAGTGGCAGTTAATGTTGCAACCACTCAAGTTCCATCCACACCACATGCTCCAGCCTCAGCTGCTCCAAGTGCTCCTAGACCTTATTCCGGTAATCTTCCTAAGTGCAACAAGTGCGGTCTCCATCACAATGGAGAATGCAGAGAGATGCAGTGCACCAGTTGCAATCGGAAGGGACACATGGCAAGGTATTGCAGGACCTACCCTCCTCAGAACCAACAGCAGGGAAACAACAACAACAATAACCGCAACAACAACATCAACACCAACACTGGCGGCAACAATGCAGGACCTAGCCACACCTGCTATGGATGTGGAAGGACTGGGCATTTCTATCGAAATTGTCCCAACAACAACAATCCCGGAAATGGAGGAACAGGAAGGATGCTGACCATGGGTCAGGGAGAAGCGTTTCAGGATCCCGCTGTTGTTACCGGTACGTTCCTCCTAAACCACACTTATGCATGCACCCTATTTGATACCAGAGTAGAGCGAAGTTTTGTGAGCAATAAGTTTAAACATTTGTTAAAACAACAACCCCAAAAGCTCGATGAAACCTTTACGGTGGAAATGGCTAATGGGAAAACTGAATCCACTGGGGAAATCTACATCGGATGTACCCTAACTCTAAATCAACACGTCTTCCGAATAGACTTAATGCATGTTTCCATTAGGAGTTTTGATGTGATTATTGGCATGGACTGGTTAAGCCCCCACCATGCTGAAATTATGTTTCACGAGAAGGCCATTCGCCTTCACCTTCCCGATCACGAAACCCTAGTTATTTACGGAGACAAACCTAGCACGAACCTTCGCCTCATCTCGTTCGTCCATGCACAGAAGCATCTGCGAAAGAACGATTTGACGTTCCTGGCACATATAGTGGATAAAACCAAGGAAGAGGTTAACGTTCGAGACATTTCGGTAGCACGTGAATTCCCAGACGTATTTCCTGAAGATCTTCCTGGAGTACCCCGAGAGAGAAAAGTTGAATTCCGAATTGATCTTGTTCCAGGAGCAACTCCCCTCGCTAAATCGCCTTACCCACTAGCTCCTGCTGATATGCAGGAATTGTCCAGCCAACTCAGCGAACTCCTGGGCAAAGGATTCATCCGACCCAGCTACTCGCCATGGGGAGCTCCGGTTCTCTTTTGCAAAAAGAAGGACGGATCTTTTAGGACATGCATCGATTACAGGGAGCTAAACAAGCTCACTGTCAAAAATCGCTATCCACTCCCACAAATCGATGATCTATTTGACCAGCTCCAAGGAGCCAGTTACTTTTTCTAAGATAGATCTACGATCTGGGTACCATCAACTCAAGGTCCGGGAAGAGGATATTCCCAAAACCGCTTTCCGAACTCGTTACGGACATTATGAATTTGTCGTAATTCCCTTCGGTCTAACGAATGCCCCTGCCGCATTCATAGACCTAATGAATCGAATATGCCGACCATTCCTCGACGACTTTGTTATTGTTTTCATTGACGACATTCTAATCTATTCCCGAAGCGAAGAAGAGCACGGCCAACATCTCCGACAAATCCTGGAAACCCTGCGAACGTAGAAGCTATACGCAAAACTCTCCAAGTGTGAGTTCTGGCTCCGTAGCGTGAACTTTTTGGGTCGTGTTGTTAGTCAGGAAGGAATACATGTGGATCCTTCTAAGGTCAAAGCCGTCGAAGGATGGGCAGTTCCGACCACACCCACAGAAATTCGCTAATTCTTAGGCCTAGCAGGTTACTACAGGAGGTTCATTTAGAACTTCTCTAAGATCGCCAAGCCACTTACCTCGCTTACACAAAAGGGCGTACCATTCAAATGGACGGACAAACAAGAAGTTGCATTCCGAACTCTGAAGCGAGCACTCTGCAGTGCCCCGGTACTATCTCTACCAGAGGGAACAGAAGATTTCGTGGTCTTCTGTGACGCGTCAAATCAGGGTTTAGGTTGCGTTCTCATGCAGTGTGGAAAAGTGATAGCTTACGCATCCCGCCAACTAAAGACACATGAAGTGAATTATACAACCCACGATCTGGAATTGGGAGCAGTGGTCTTCGCTCTGAAGATTTGGAGGCATTACCTCTATGGTACGAAGTGCACCATCTTCACGGACCACAAGAGTCTCCAGCACATCTTGAGTAAAAAAGAGCTGAATATGAGGTAACGAAGATGGGTTGAACTATTAAACGATTACGAGTGTGAAATCAAGTACCACCCAGGCAAGGCCAACGTGGTAGCTGATGCCTTGAGCCAGAAAGAGTACTCTAATCGTCGTGTGAAAACTCTCTCAATAACCATCCAATCTTACCTAACCACTCAGATCAGGGCAGCCCAGTCAGATGCCATGAAGGCGGAAAACAGAACAAGCGAAGCATTACGCGGAATGGAGAAGAATCTCGAGGTGAAAGAGGACGGAGTATACTATTTCATAAACCGTATTTGGGTCCCTAAATTTGGAGGATTTAGGGAGGTAGTTATGAATGAAGCTCACAAGACGCGATACCCCATCCATCCAGGTTCGGACAAATTGTACTTGGATATTAAACAACATTATTGGTGGCCTAACATGAAGGCAAAAATTGCCACCTATGTCAGCAAATGCCTTACTTGCGCCAAAGTGAAGGTGGAATACCAGAAGCCATCGGGGTTATTACAACAACCAGTTATTCCCGAGTGGAAATGGGAAGGGATTTCTATGGACTTTGTGAACAAGCTACCCAAGACGTCAGATGGATTAGACACTATATGGGTAATAGTTGACCGACTGACGAAATCCGCCCATTTCCTGCCAATAAAAGAATCCTACAAGATGGAGAGGCTCACAAGAATATACATTCGAGAACTCGTGAGGCTTCACGGAGTGCCAGTATCTATCATCTCAGACAGAGATAGTAGGTTCACTTCACGCTTTTGTCAATCACTTCAGAAAGCACTGGGAACCCATATCGACATGAGCACTGCTTATCACCCACAAACAGATGGTCAAAGCGAACGAACCATCTAGACGCTCGAAGACACGCTTCGCGCATGTTTGATAGACTTTGGGAAGTCCTGGGATACCCACTTACCCTTAGTTGAATTCTCATATAACAACAGTTACCATTCGAGCATCAAAGTCGCTCCTTTCGAAGCGCTATATGGACGTAAGTGTAGATCACCGTTGTGTTGGGCTGAGGTGGGCGACACCCAGCTAGCAAAGGAACTAGCATTAGACAAGACATTACGGGACCGGAGATCATACATGAAACCACGGAAAAGATAGTTCAAATTAGAGCTCGACTACAAGCATCGCGCGACCGACAAAAGTGCTATGCTGATAGACGGCGAAAGCCCTTAGAGTTTCAGGTCGGGGATCGAGTGCTGTTAAAATTTTCTCCCTGGAAAGGGGTCATTCGTTTTGGAAAACGGGGAAAACTGAACCCACGATACATTGGACCTTTCGAGATCCTTGCCCGAATTGGTCCAGTGGCGTACCGACTGCAGATACCCGCTGAGCTCAGCAGTGTACACCCCGTGTTCCGTGTTTCATATCTAAATAAGTGCCTATCCGATGAAACTCTCGTCATTGCCTTTGACGAAATTGAAATCAATGAGAATCTCTTGTTCGTTGAAGAACCAGTCGAAATCATGGACAGGGAGGTGAAGCGTACTAAGTAAAGTCGCATCCCGATCGTGAAAGTACGGTGGAACGCAAAGCGTGGACCAAAATTCACGTGGGAACGCGAAGATCAAATGAAGCAAAAGTACCCTCATTTATTCTAGCATTCTCAAAATCTAGCTTTCAAAAGAACTTCGGGACGAAATTCCCTCTAACGGGGGGATGATGTCACAATCATGAATTTGAAGCCTTGTAAACATTTAACAATGATAGCAAATGTAAACGAACAATGGGAAAGCATGTAAGATGCTTATTTATTAACAACAAAATTTCAATCAAACACTACATATAAGCACTACAAATAGTCAACAAATAATTGGAAACCCTAGAAGTCCTTGTTTAAGTCCATTTTGGACTAGGACTTCCTTATTGGGCCCAATGGACCAATAAGCTTCCAATGGGAATATCATGGGCTTAGAGCTCTTGAATGGGATCTAATTGGACCCAATTTCATTTATTTTAATATTTTGGTCCATATTGGGCCTAGAATGAAACAAAATATTTAAATGAACCTCATTGGGCCATAACTAACCTAATTATCCCTAATGGGCCATAAAAATCATTACTTGATTTATTTTGGGCCACTAGTTATCTAAATTAGCTATGATTTGGGCTTAAGCATACAAGGCCCAATCCTTTTCTTTTTCCCTCTCCAAATCTCGGCCCAAGCCCAAATGAAAGGAGGAGTTGACTTCTTGCATGACACATCATTTTTGTATGGATGATATCTAAGCATTACACTTCAAACATCCATGTACTTCTCATCTTGCCATGCAAGCTCACTCTCTCTTCTTCTCCCTCTCTCCCTCTCGGCTGAAACCAAACAAACACACACACACTTCACTTAAAATTTTCTCTCAAGAAACTCTCTCCATTTCTCTCCAAATTTTCGAGATCTAAGAGACTTTCAAAGAGATTCTTCCACAAAATCATCATCCAAGGTAAGTTGATTGTTTGATCCATACTTTAACTCACTTCTTTTCATCAAAAATCATCTCTTAATCCATTCAAACTCATGATCTTGCATCTTAGAGCACACTAAGTTCGAGATCCTCCAAGAAAGGTTGCTAGGATCGAAATTTTCTCCATTCTTTCCTTCCAAAACCGAAACCAACTCAAGGTGAGTTTCATAACCCTTCCTTTTTTCAGGTTTTATGAGTTTTATGGGGGAGAATACAAGAAAATTTTTAGATCTATGTGTAAATGTATGCTATGTGAGATTTGATGCATGTATGTGTGTGATATCATGTGTTTTGTGATGTATATGTTATCAAAAAGTGTGTAAAAACCGAGATCTAAGGCATGAGAAGAGAAATAAACATAACTTAAGTTATTATACACTAATCAAGTCAAGAAAAATGGCTTATAAGGTCATGATGAACATAATCTAATATTAAATCCATTTTTGGGCTTAAAATGTCAAAAATACAAAACTTAGGGTACAAACCGACAATTTATAGTTTCTGGAGGGTCAAAGGTTCCAAACAGTTTCTAGAATAATTTTTCTGAACAACAACATTTTTAAGGGACTTAAAATGTAAATTTTGAACTTAATGGGCTAGATTTGGGCTTTTCGGCCCAATAAGCCTCAAAATGCGAGATTTATAAGTTTGAGGGGCTGAAAATGCAATTTTCTATAAAACAGGGGATTTGAAGTGTATTAAAACTATTTCAAAGGTCAAAAATGGTTTTCAAATTCAAAAAGGATCAAAAATGTAAAAATTGTCTATTTTGGGCCAAAATTGTAAAAGTTGCGAAACTGGGGGGTAACCGAGAAAACATCATTCTGGAAGGGCTAAAGCTGTTTACAAATTAAATTTGGGTTAAAAATGTCTTTTCAACAAGTTTATGATACAAAAGTGTCAAAATAATGTTTTAAGGACTAAAATGAAATTCTTTTATATAAAGGACTAAAAGTGCTATTTTTATAAAAGAAAGGTTGTGAAAAGGTAAAAATCTTACTTTTAAACAAATTAATTCACTAAGACAAAATACAAGATCCACGACTACCGACGAAACGAAAAAACAAATACACTCTCAACAACAAATATCGTTATAAAACGAATTGATTCGGTCTCGAATCAATAACAAAACCAAAAATCAATAACCCAAGTAATTCGTTAAACACGCGACAACTATGATGAGTCAACATACAAACTTTGGGCTTGAAAGTTTCAAATCGTGCTTGTTGGGCCTTGCTAGCCCAATAACATGATCTTTGGGCCCGAAGGGACCGCGCTTACATTTTAATGGGCCTCCTATGACCTAATTCCATGTAAAAGGACTTTCAATAGCTCTATTGTGCTATTGGGCCCTAATGGTCCATTAGTACTGCTAGTGAGGTCGAGAAGTCAAATGCGAGTTGGGCCAAGTGCCTTTCGCATTCCCGATAGCCATGAATAACTTATGGAAATAAAGGGGGCTTCATACCCTCCTTTCTCCTTGGTTGACCGGCTTATGAGAATTCAAGTAAACAGATTCGTGGCGTTAATCAAGAGAAGTTACGGTGGTTGGATTATGTGAGTAGTACGGACGACGCCTTAAGGATCGTTCGTAACCTGTAGTTATAAACTAGTCATTTTCATTAATGCGTGATTGTAACAACTCACAAACCTTATGTAACAGCCCGGATTCCCAGGTATTATTTATTCTTCTTAATTTTGGTGTTTTGTGAGGAGACTCGGCGAGTTGGAGCTCAAACTCGCCGAGTATGATCGCGGTTTGGGAAAGGGTTCGCGTTCGGACTCGGCGAGTCAAAAAGGTGGACTCGGCGAGTCCACACTGTTTAATGAAACCCTAAATTTCAGGGTATGAGACCTATTTAAAGGGGCTTATGGCCGTCATTTGCGGCCACCAACCCCAGAGAGAACCCTAAAAGAGTCCTTGAGCGTTTTGTGAGAGAAAAAAGGAAGATCCTTGATTATTTGTGGGTGATTTTGCATATAGAAGAGGATCAAAGCAAGAGGAGACCAAAGAAGGTGCTAATCCAGTGATTCTTGAGTCTAGAGACTTCATTTGAGGTAACCATTCGTTCCTTTCTCAGCCCTTGGTGTAAATCTTAGAGTTAGGGCTTCTTTGTGGAATGATTCATGGAGTAATTGGCCTCTTTCTGTGTTGATGGTTTAGATATGGACCCAAAGAGATCCAGAGACTCTTTTCCCTCAAGCTTTATGAGTGTTAATGGAGGCCATGAGCTTAGAATAGCATTATAGAGACCATATCATCAAATAAGGCCTTTGGACCTTTGCATGAGCACCAAGATTGTAACTTTACGTGATAAATGTGCTTGGAAGGACTGGATCTATGAGTTACTGGAACGGATCTGACCTCAGGAGTGAGTTTGAGTTCATGCATGGCTTAGACTCGCCGAGTCTGAAGAATAGACTCGGCAAGTAGCATGAAGATTGTCCATAACCACTCAGCGAGTGGTCTTACCGAGTTAAGGGTTGACTCAGTGAGTCAGGGAGAGTCAGAGAGGGTTGACAGGTGGACTGAGTCAAGCTGGAACTCGCCGAGTTGTCCTTAAGACTCGGCGAGTTGAGTCGTGGTGGCCCTACGATTCATGCCAGGTGGAACTCGTCGAGTCAGGGGAGTACTCGACGTGTCAAGAGAGGATCCTAGGGAGCCAATGAACACGTATAGACTCGCCGAGTCGCTCTAGTGCACTCGCCGAGTCCAGTCAAAGTTGACCGTTGACCAGAGTTGACCAGTGTTGACTTGATAGGGGTAGTCAATCTTAGTTGTGAAAGTGTTAATTAGAGATATATTGTGTTATAGGAGGATTATAGCTCGGAGGATCGAGCGCGAGTGATTTCCGGGATTTGCGAGTTATCAACATACGCGAGGTGAGTCTTCTCACTATACTTTACCTTGAGTAGGCAACCAGAGTTATGTGACAGAGTATTTGTATGCTATGTGTTGTACTGCATTATTTCTATGTGATTTATGATGTGCATGTTTACAGAGTTAGAACCGGAAGGTTCACAGAGTTAGAACCAGAGGGTTCATAGAGTAGGGTCCACGGACCCACAGAGTTATAGCCTCGAGTTGCTAATATGTGTTATGTGTGGTATTTTGGGGAACTCACTAAGCTTCGTGCTTACAGTGTTTTGTGTTATGTGTTTCAGGTTTCTCTCAGGATCACGGGACGGCACCGGCTCGATTGTACACACCAGAGAAAGAGTCATGTTTTGAGGATCCTGGTTTACTATGCAAGTGAAAATGAAATTATGTTTTGTAATTCGATTATGAATGAGATTTTAAGCAAAGTGTTTTTAAGAATTAAACGATTATTTTTTTAATGAAAAATTGTTTTGAAATTTTCGGTGTTACACCTTAATTAATCCAATGTCACCTGGGTAATCAAAAACATTCGTCGTATCGGTATAACAATAAACAAGTCATGTAATTTGCGTATTGGGAAAACATTGGGTTTTCCCGGAAAGTTCAACATTTTCACCTATGTGATGTATACAAAGTTCAACAATTATACATGTTTTCTAAATTGACAAGCATATTTACGGATCTTCATACTTTTTATAAACAAATACTCTTTTCAGAAAATATCGAATTTTCTGGGTTTTTCAAACTTCACAAAAATCATTTTTCCATAACATTACTTAAGAACTCACCAACATTTCATATGTTGATGTTTTTCCAAAATAACTTGTATTCTCAGGTAACAGGTAAGCCGAAGAATAAGTATCAGGAAATGTCATGGTGTTTTGCTTAAATTATCTATCAGATAGTCTATGTTATGGAATTGTAATGTTTAAAACAATGTACTGAATGTAAACAATATCAGTTGTAATATTCCAATGCATGGTGATGATTTGTGTTATGATTCATGTATATTCATTGTGATGGTACTCAATTTGAGTCACAAGAGCCCTCGGATGTTTCCGCAGTCCGGTTCGGGGGTGTGACAGGTTGGTATCAGAGCTCTGTTTATAGTGAACTAGCATATCTAACCACACATTGATAGGCAACTATAAACCAAAAAGAGGGACTAACACAACTCTGAACAAAACAAGTAAAACATAACAATAAAAACATCCTTGCTTGTATTAGGAAAAAGAACATAATACCGAACCAAACAAGATAATGCTAGTATCTCAGTTAATCCAGGACTGTTCTTAGTCGTATCAAGGAGTGGATGTAGCCTGAACAACTACATATCCTCCAAGGTACAACTATCATATGTCCTGAGGAAATCGTGATAGCTAGGGAACCTAAAAACATACCCCTTTATCCCCAAGAAGAGAACACCAAATTCAATATATTTAACAACTAAAGCGGCATAGGTATGATATTAGCATAATTATACACTCTCGCAGACAACATGGCTGGTTTCCATCACCCCAGGGATCCTTATTTCCCAGACCATGGAAATAACGGATGGTTGGACGAAGAACCTGAAGAAGAGCCCGAGGAAGAATCTGATGGGGAACCGGAGGCAGAAGTCGAGGGCGAACCTGCCGAACCAGTAGAAGTGTAACAACCGAAATTCAGGTACAACCGATTAGCCCTTCATCTTTATTTAGTTGTCATTTTGGGCCTTTGTGTTGGGCGAGTACACTGGGCGTACAAGGAGTACGTTGCGCGTACTCGCGCGCCTCATTTAAACACGTCATCGTCAGGTACGCTGGGCGTAATCGGTCCAGACCCAAAACCCTAATTTGAGATGTTGGCTATAAAAGGAATGAGATGGCTTGGTTCCTCAGCCACCATCCTTCATAAACAAACCCTAAGAGAGTTGTTCCTTCGTTCATAGCTTGTTTGTGAGTGTTCTAAGCTTTGAGGTGTCATTTCAAGGTAGCAAAAGGAAAGAGGAGTCCATTGTGGAGGCTAGAAGTTGGTGTGCAAGTGTAGATCCGTGAAAAGCAAAGGTTGGAGCTTCTTCCTAAGGTAAAAAGTTTAGATCTTGCCTTGTAGTTCTTATGGTATGCTTCATGGACCAATTTCTAGGGTTTTGGTCCCAAAGATGGAGAATTTATGAGCAAGTAGTCTCCATTGGCTTAGATCTACCATATTCCAGGTCCATTTGAGTTGTATGTTCATAAAAATGTGATCTTGGACGTATATATTTAGCCATGCATGAGATCTAGATCTTTGGAGTTGAAAAGGAAGGTATTAGAGAGTGTAGGAGCCTTTATAGCCATGCCAAGGCTTAAAGGTTCCGAATTTATGGATTAGGAGGCTTAATGAGAGCCAAATCTAGAAGTTGAAGGAGTGTCTTAACCATTTAAGACAAGAAATATGGTATGGATGAATCTGGGATTTACGCTGGGCGTAACTCCTAGTACGTGCAGCGTAAGGGGTTGCGACCCCCGATCGACGCGGGTAGGACCGGAAGGTTTACCGGGTCGGGACGAAAGTCCCCTGAGACACATGGACCGGAAGTTCATGGCCTGGAAAGGCGTATGTGCGTAAGTAGTATTTTGGGGAACTCACAAAGCATTTATGCTTACAGTTGTTGTGTTATGTGTTTCAGGTACTAGCGAGGACTGTGGGAAGGCGCCTGCTTGATCTGTACACACAGATGGAGGATTTATGATCTTGGGATTTATATGATTTGTATTATGATATGATACATTGGATCTTTATGACTTGTTTTGGATGAAAACATGTTTTTAAGAAATAAAAAATTTGTTTTGAAAATTTACGTTGTTACAAGTTGGTATCAGAGCCTTGGTTTGAGGGATTCGGGTGCACCTTCGGGCGTAACTGAACTCAAACCAAGGATTTGAGAAAATTATTCAAAAATAAAAGCATCAAATTTTATAAGGGATTTTGTGATAACCAAGGATGAAGCAGTGTGTACGGTCAGCCAACGCCCGAACGGTAATATCCCCAAAATACCCTTACAATATGTGTTATGAGATATGTTGCGATATGTTATGCATGCTAGAGTAGACTAGGTATTCATATTAGGACTAAAGTGGCCTGATTTGTGATGCCTTAGTCTAGGGGAAATCTGCTGCTATGAGATGCTTTGAGAGCGAGTAGGTAACCAGTGCGTAGCAAGAATAGAGTACTCGTGATCCGGGGTCCAAGGAGGAGGACTTGGGGTGAACGCTGATGCGGTGTAGTCAGTAGTATAGGGCCCGTACTACTGAAGACACCGGATCAGTGGGCAGTCCAAGTAAGAATCCTTTGGGTATCGGAGGTCGAGTAGGGTTGCGTTATCGAGTGCGAGTATACTCGATTGGGTATCTGATATTTTTATTTTGTATTTCAGAGGCATCATGGTTGGGACACGCCACAGACCTGAGACGAGCGGTGTGAGTGACGAGGAGCTTCGTCAGATGATCCACGATGAGGTGGCTGCGGCAATCCGGGCCGAGATTCCGGAGATGTTTGGGTCTATCAAGACCATGCTGTTGGAGACTTTTGATGAGCGGTACGCCGCGGTGACTGAGGCTGCGGCCGCTGCAGCTACAGCAGCTGTGGCTGCTGCCAGACCTCAGGGAGGTGACTTGTTGTTGTTCCGGGAGTTCAGCAACACGAGGCCACCCGAGTTTGATGGGACGCAGGACCCGATCGTTGTGATGCGATGGATTGCTGACATTGAGGGATGCTTCTACACGTGTTCATGTCCGGAGCATCTGAGGGTGCGGTTCGCTTTGAACCAGCTCCGCCTGGGAGCAAAGGATTGGTGGAAGTTCGTGACGGAGAACTTCACTCTTGAGGAGATTTCAGCGGTGAATTGGGAGAAATTCACCACCATGTTCAGAGATGAGTATGTTCCCCCGGTGGAGAGGGAATGATTGGTTCAGGAGTTCTTGACCCTCAAGCAGGGTAATGATTCAGTTGTTGTGGTCACCCGGAAGTTTCATGAGAGGGCGATGTTCTGCCCTGAGCAGGTGTCTACTGAGCAGGCACGGATGAGCCGATATTTGGGTATACTGAGGAGGGACATTCGGGAGTTCGTATCGAACTCGACATACCGGAAATTTGCTGAGCTCCAGGCAAATGCCCGGAAGAGGGAGATCGAGTTGGAGACCCAGGCCAGGGAGGAGGCCGAGTCTCAGCGGGTGGATCAGCGGCCGGCTCAGTCCCAGCCGGCAGCCAAGCGGACCAAGTCTGCCGATTCGAGGACAGGAGGTCAGAAGGGCTGCACTTACGGAAAGTGCGGAAAAGGTCATGAGGGGGCCTGTCGATCAGCTGCTTGCTACAAATGTGACAAGGAGGGGCACATCGCTAGGGATTGCCCCAAGGGATTTATGGTTTGCTTCCATTGCAACCAGACCGGCCATCGGAAGGCCGAGTGTCCTCAGCTTCTCCAGGGATTTGCGCCTGCTGCTAAGGCTATTGAGACTCAACCAGTGAAGGCCGAGTCCCCGAGGGCTCGTGGGAGAGCTTTTCAGTTGACTGCGGAGGAGGTCCGCGCGGCGCCCGATGTCGTGGCTGGTATGTATTCTTTCGTATATATTTTTTTTTATGCTGAGATGTTGTGCTTATTTTATGGTATGCGTAGGTACGTTTCTTGTGAATTCTGTACCTGCCTTGGTATTATTTGACTCGGGTGCGAGTCGGTCTTTTGTATCTCTGGCTTTTAGTCAGCACCTCGGTATTGATCGAGAGGTGATGAGTCGACCTCTGAGGGTTTCCATAGCTGATGAGAAAGCAGTATATGCCACCGACGTGATTCGAGGATGTGTGCTCGAGATTTTTGGTGTCAATTTCCCTATAGACCTAGTTCCTATCGCTATGGGAGATGTCTGTGTCATCATGGGCATGGACTGGTTGAGTAAGTTTGGAGCGGTCATTGACTGCGATAGACAGCTGGTGACTATGCGAGACCCAAGTGGGGGAGTGCTTACTGTGTATGGCGAGGGGACTCGGTGTGGGTCAGTGTTTTGTTCGGTTGCCAGGGCGAGGCAGAGTTTGCAGCAGGGCTGTAGTGGATTCATAGCCTATGTGATGGACACATGAGTGGCCACTGGGAGGCCAAGTTCGGTTGACGAGGTTCCAGTAGTGCGCGAGTTCCCTGATGTTTTTCCCGAGGAACTGTCGGGCGTGCCTCCGAAAAGACAAGTGGAGTTCCATATTGATTTGATTCCGGGAGCAGCACCTATAGCTAAGGCGCCTTATCGCCTCGCACCGCCGGAGATGTAGGAGTTATCCTCGTAGCTTCAGGAGCTGTTGGGGAAGGGGTTTATTCGACCGATTAGCTCCCCTTGGGGAGCACCGATCCTTTTTGTCAAGAAGAAAGATGGTTCACACCGGATGTGTATCGATTACCGGGAGTTGAACAAGTTGACGGTCAAGAACCGGTATCCGTTACCTAGGATCGATGATTTGTTCGATCAGTTGCAGGGGGCATCTTGGTTCTCCAAGATAGACTTGAGGTCGGGTTATCATCAGATGAGGGTTCGGGATGAAGATATCCAGAAGACTGCATTCAGAACTCGTTATGGACATTACGAGTTTGTGGTGATGCCTTTTAGGCTCACCAATGCCCCAACTGCGTTCATGGATCTCATGAACAGGGTGTGCAGGCCGATGCTGGATCGGTCGGTGATCGTATTCATTGATGATATTTTGGTATATTCGAGGTCTAGAGAGCAGCATGAGGAGCATTTGAGGGAGATCCTTGGAGTTTTGAGATCGGAGAGGCTGTATGCCAAATTCTCCAAGTGTGAGTTCTGGTTACAAGAGGTCCAATTCCTAGGACACCTTGTTAACCAGAAAAGGATATTGGTCGATCCGGACAAGATTGAGGCAGTGATGAGATGGGAGGTGCCGAGATCACCCACTGAGATTAGGAGCTTTCTGGGATTGGCCGGCTATTATCGGAGGTTTATTAGGGATTTCTCCAAGATCGCCGTGCCACTTACCAAGATGACCCGGAAGGGTGTTGCATTTTCTTGGGGTCCGGAGCAGCAGTCCTCATTTGAGACCCTTCGTCAGAAGTTGTGCGAGGCCCCGGTGCTCACACTCCCGGAAGGGATGGAGGATTTTGTGGTATATTGTGATGTATCCATATCTGGGTTAGGGGCAGTGCTTATGCAGAGGGGCCACGTTATAGCGTGTGCATCGAGGTAGCTGAAGCCTCATGAGTCGAGATATCCCACCCACGATCTGGAGTTGGGGGTTGTGGTGTTTTCCCTCAAGATCTGGCGGCACTATCTATATGGGGTTCGGTGTACCATATACACGGACCACAAGAGTTTGAAGTACTTGATGGATCAGCCAAACCTGAATATGCGCCAGAGGAGATGGTTGGATGTGGTGAAGGATTATGATTGCGAGATCCTGTACCACCCGGGCAAGGCTAATGTCGTAGCCGATGCGTTGAGCCGTAGGTCGGAGAGCACCCCGATCCGAGACATTTGTATGAGGTTGACGGTGATGACTCCGGTATTGGACACCATCCGAGGGGCCCAGGCTGAGGCTGCGAGACCAGAGAACCAAAAGCGGGAGCGGGTTGTTGGGCAGGTGTCGGAGTTCGTTACTGACAGTCGGGGACTTATGACATTTCAGGGTCGGATTTGGGTACCATTTGTGGGCGGGACGCGTACCATTTTGATGGAGGATGCATATCGATCGAAGTTCTCGATCCATCCCGGGGCTACTAAGATGTATTTGGACCTAAAGAAGGAGTATTGGTGGCCCTGTATGAAGAGGGATGTTGCATGGTTCGTCGAGAGGTTCCTAACTTGTCGCCAAGTTAAGGCCGAGCACCAGCGTCTGCATGGTAAGCTGCAAGCACTGGAGATTCCCGAGTGGAAGTGGCTAGATTACCATGGATTTTATCACCAAATTGCCAAGGACTGCGAGAGGAGTCGATGCAATTTGGGTGATTGTGGACAGGTTGACGAAGAGCGCTCATTTTCTTGCTATCAGTGAGAGCTCTTCTGCTGAGAGGTTGGCAGAGTTGTATGTGAGGGAGGTGGTATCGCGGCATGGGGTTTCGATGTCAATTGTTTCAGATCGAGACGTGCGATTTACTTCCAGATTTTGGAAGAAGTTTCACGAGGAGTTGGGTACAAGGCTGCATTTCAGTACCGCATACCACCCACAGACGGACGGGCAGAGTGAGCGGACGATTCAGACGCTCGAGGATATGCTCCGAGCGTGTGTTTTGGATTTTGGAGGGAGTTGGGACACCTATTTACCCTTGGCAGAGTTTTCATACAACAACAGCCATCATTCGAGCATTGGTATGCCACCCTTTGAGCTGTTGTATGGGAGGAGGTGTCGGACCCCCATTTGCTGGGGAGAGGTGGGGCATCGGGTAATGGGTAGTACGGAGATTGTGCTTCAGAGGACAGAGCAGATACAGCAGGTCAGGTAGAGATTGTTGACCGCTCAGAGTCGCCAGAAGAGCTATGCGGACAGGCGTCGGTCCGAGCTCGAGTTTCAGGTTGGTGACCTAGTACTCGTAAAATTCTCTCCTTGGAAAGGAGTGATTCGATTCAGGAAGAGGGGCAAGTTGGGACCTCGATACATTGGACCTTTCAGGGTAATTGCGAGAGTAGGCAGGGTAGCCTACCGTTTGGATCTACTTGTGGAGCTGGGTCAGATTCACGACACCTTTCATGTGTCGCAGTTGAGGAAGTGTATTGCTGACGAGTCGGCTGTGGTTCCATTAGAGGATATGCAGGTGGATGCGGGTCTGAACTATGTTGAGAGACCAGTGGCAATTAGGGATCGAAAGGTTAAGGTTCTGAGGAACAAGGAAGTGCCCTTGGTGCAAGTGCAGTGGCAGCATCGGAAGGGGTCCAAGCTGACGTGGGAGTCCGAGTCGGAGATGCGGGAGCAGCATCCAGAATTGTTTTCGGTATAAGACTTCAGGGACGAAGTCTGGTTCTAGTAGGGGAGAATTGTAAAAGCCGAAATTCAGGTACAACCGATTAGCCCTTCATCTTTATTTAGTTGTCATTTTGGGCCTTTGTGTTGGGCGAGTACGCTGGGCGTACAAGGAGTACGTTGCACGTACTCGCGCGCCTCATTTAAACACGTCATCTTCGGGTACGCTGGGCGTACCCAAGGTTACGCCAGGCGTAATCGGTCCAGACCCAAAACCCTAATTTGAGTTGTTGGCTATAAAAGGAATGAGATGGCTTGGTTCCTCAGCCACCATCCTTCAGAAAGAAACCCTAAGAGAGTTGTTCCTTAGTTCATAGCTTGTTTGTGAGTGTTCTAAGCTTTAAGGTGTCATTTCAAGGTAGAAAAAGGAAAGAGGAGTCCATTGTGGAGGCTAGAAGTTGGTGTGCAAGTGTAGATCCGTGAAAAGCAAAGGTTGGAGCTTCTTCCTAAGGTAAAAAGTTCAGATCTTGCCTTGTAGTTCTTATGGTATGCTTCATGGACCAATTTCTAGGGTTTTGGTCCCAAAGATGGAGACTTTATGAGCAAGTAGTCTCCATTGGCTTAGATCTACCATATTCCAGGTCCATTTGAGTTGTATGTTCATAAAAATGTGATCTTGGATGTATATATTTAGCCATGCATGAGATCTAGATCTTTGGAGTTGAAAAGGAAGGTATTAGAGATTGTAGGAGCCTTTACAGCCATGCCAAGGCTTAAAGGTTCCGACTTTATGGATTAGGAGGCTTAATGAGAGCCAGATCTAGAAGTTGAAGGAGTGTCTTAACCATTTAAGACAAGAAATATGGTATGGCTGAATCTGGGATTTACGCTGGGCGTAACTCCCAGTACGCGCAGCGTAAGGGGTTGCGACCCCCGATTGTGACTCATCAATGTACGCCCCGCGTACTGTGGTCAGTTGACTTTCGTTGTTTTTTAGGGTTTAGTCAACATGAGTCAAGGAAGGGTAAAATGGTCTTTTACCCCTCTGTGGGATAATGATAAGGGTGTAGACTAGTCTTGAAAGTCTATATTAATTAGAATGATATTTCTTTATGATTAGGCGGGGTTGGGTCTTCGTTTCGAGATTCAGAGATAGCGAGCACGTGAGATTCAAGACTTCCTGCGAGGTGAGTCTTCTCACTATACTGTACCCGGATGGGTATTTATGTGTGACCGAGAGGTCGGATATGTTATGAGTTGTATGCATCGAATATGATAAGTTAACCGTTTGTATGTTCTATGTATTCTATGCTTGATATTGGCCAGAAGGCATTTTATGTTATGGGCCGGAAGGCATTGTGATGTGGACCGGAAGGTCGACGCGGGTAGGACCGGAAGGTTTACCGGGTCGGGACGAAAGTCCCCTGAGACACATGGACCGGAAGGTCATGGCCTGGAAAGGCGTATGTGCGTAAGTAGTATTTTGGGGAACTCACAAAGCATTTATGCTTACAGTTGTTGTGTTATGTGTTTCAGGTACTAGCGAGGACTGTGGGAAGGCGCCTGCTTGATCTGTACACACAGATGGAGGATTTATGATCTTGGGATTTATATGATTTGTATTATGATATGATACATTGGATCTTTATGACTTGTTTTGGATGAAAACATGTTTTTAAGAAATAAAAAATTTGTTTTGAAAATTTACGTTGTTACAAGAAGAACAGGAGGAGGAAGAAGATGAAGGAAGCCTCGAGGAGGAACCCAGCGATAACGAAGGGGGTGATTCGGACGCGGAGTCCGAAGTCATCAACCCCCTTACTCGATTAGGGTGTCCGCTTACCGGGTGGGCCCCACTGGTCCTACACCCCCTGGGGTATTGATCTTTGTAGATGGAGCAGGCAGCAGGGACAGCGACCCCCATTCGGCATGTCACGCGAGTTATTTGACCTGAGGGATGGATGACCGGCCGATCGAGCCCTTCCGGTCATAGTGAGACGATTACGGAACACCGGCGACCTAGCTCAGAGCACCGCCGACCAGGTACGCCAGATGTGGGCTAGGGTCGAGCGTGCAGAGCGGGAGACTCGAGACGCCCTTCGAGAGTTCCACATGAGGTAGGTGAGGTGGGAGTCCCGACTCCGGGACGCAGAACGACAGGTGGCTCGTCTTCAGGGAGCATCCACTTCCTCAGCACCACCCCCGGGCACATCTCACCATGACTAGGGATAGCAGTATCAGTCTTTAGTACTATGTCATTAGGATCCATGCTATGTACCCCGACTCCATGTTTAAGTGACTACACTACTCATAGAGCCGTTATGCTGTCGAACTAGTATCACTTATGTATGCTCTTTCGAGCAAAATTTTCATGTATCAAATGCGGATAATATTAGTAAAAATTTTATATGTTTTACTTTGATGTTGTAATCTGCTATGTGTTACATATCCATGATTGTGTGCCAAATTGTGAAAGTACCTAAGGTCTTGCCACACACCTAGCTCATAGGATCACACTCTCAAAAAAAGCACAGATACTCAACATCTTTCTGTTCCATGGCAGAAAGATGCCTCGACGACCAACCCGCAGAAACCCTGAGCCAAACCCTCCCGAGTTCAACTCTGTTGCTTTTCAGGCAGCGGTGTCGGCTGCGGTCACCGCGACTATGGCCCAAATTCACCAAGGGAACAATGGAGGAGTCAACGGACCAGGCGCCGGAAGTTCGAACAACGGGATGAATCAAGGACCTACCAAAACATGTTCCTACAAAGACTTCACCAACGCCAAACCACGAACCTTTAACGGCACTAGAGGAATGATCACCCTGAAACGATGGATCGAGAAGGTGGAATCGGTATTCGAGATATGCGATTGCCCTGAGGAGATGAAGGTGAAGTTTTCTGCATGCACTTTCGTTGACCAAGCGCTCACTTGGTGGAACGGACATGTGGAAGCCATGACACTCCCCGTAGCCAATTCCATGCCATGGACAGAGATGAAAGAAATGTTGATGGCCGAGTATTGCCCTCGAGGTGAAATTCAGAAAATGGAACAAGAGCTGTGGAATCTCACTGTCCGAAACGCGGATATAGATGCATACATATCAAGGTTCAGTGAACTGTCTCTACTATGCCCTGGCATGATCACCTCAGAAGGAAAGAAGATCGAGCGATTCATCTGGGGAATAACCTCCCCGATCCAAGGAAACGTGATAGCTGCAAATCTCGAAACTTTCGATAGTGCCAAGAGATTAGCCAAGAAGCTGTATGACCACAACAACAAGAAGGGTGAGAAGCCAGTGGAGACTGAAGTTAAGAAGGAAAATGATAGCAAGAAGGGGAAGAACAACAAGAGGAAGGGACATCAAGGCTCCGAATCGTCCAAGAAGCAGCAAACAGTGGCAGTTAATGCTGCAACCACTCAAGTTCCATCCACACCACATGCTCCAGCCTCAGCTGCTCCAAGTGCTCCTAGACCTTATTCTGGTAATCTTCCCAAGTGAAAAAAGTGTGGTCTCCATCACAATGGAGAATGTAGAGAGATGCAGTGCACCAGTTGCAATCGGAAGGGACACACGGCAAGGTATTGCAGGACCTACCCTCCTCAGAACCAACAGCAGGGAAACAACAACAACAATAACCGCAAAAACAACAACACCAACACTGGCGGCAACAATGCAGGACCTAGCCACACCTGCTATGGATGTGGAAGGATTGGGCATTTCCGTCGAAATTGCCCCAACAACAACAATCCCGGAAATGGAGGAACAGGAAGGGTGCTGACCATGGGTTAGGGAGAAGCGATTCAGGATCCCGCTGTTGTTATCGGTACATTCCTCCTAAACCACACTTATGCATGCATCCTATTTGATACCAGATCAGAGCGAAGTTTTGTGAGCAATAAGTTTAAACATTTGTTAAAACAACAACCCCAGAAGCTCGATGAAACCTTTACAGTGGAAATGGCCAATGGGATAACCAAATCCACTGGGGAAATCTACATCGGATGTACCCTAACTCTAAATCAACACGTCTTCCAAATAGACTTAATGCTTGTTTCCATTAGGAGTTTTGATGTGATTATGTGGCATGGACTGGTTAAGCCCCCACCATGCTGAAATTATGTGTCACGAGAAGGCCGTTCGCCTTCACCTTCTCGATCACGAAACCCTAGTTATTTACGGAGACAAACCTAGCACGAACCTTCGCCTTATCTCGTGCGTCCAGGCACAGAAGCATCTGCGAAAGAATGATTTGACGTTCCTAGCGCATATAGTGGATAAAACCAAGGAAGAGGTTAACGTTCGAGACATTCCAGTAGCACGTGAATTCCCAGACGTATTTCCTGAAGATCTTCCTGGAGTACCCCCAGAGAGAAAAGTTGAATTCCGAATTGATCTTGTTCCAGGAGCAACTCCCCTCGCTAAATCGCCTTACCGACTAGCTCCTGCTGAGATGCAGGAATTGTCCAGCCAACTCAGCGAACTCATGGGCAAAGGATTCATCCGACCCAGCTACTCGCCATGGGGAGCTCCGGCTCTCTTTTTCAAAAAGAAGGACGAATCTTTTAGGAAATGCATCGATTACAAGGAGCTAAACAAGCTCACTGTCAAAAATCGCTATCCACTCCCACAAATCGATGATCTATTTGACCAGCTCCAAGGAGCCAGTTACTTTTTCTAAGATAGATCTACGATCTGGGTACCATCAACTCAAGGTCCGGGAAGAGGATATTCCCAAAACCGCTTTCCGAACTCGTTACGGACATTATGAATTTGTCGTAATTCCCTTCGGTCTAACGAATGCCCCTGCCGCATTCATAGACCTAATGAATCGAATATGCCGACCATTCCTCGACAACTTTGTTATTGTTTTCATTGACGACATTCTAATCTATTCCCGAAGCGAAGAAGAGCATGGCCAACATCTCCGACAAATCCTGGAAACCCTGCGAACGGAGAAGCTATACGCAAAACTCTCCAAGTGTGAGTTCTGGCTCCGTAGCGTGAACTTTTTGGGTCGTGTTGTTAGTCAGGAAGGAATACATGTGGATCCTTCTAAGGTCAAATCCGTCGAAGGATGGGCAGTTCCGACCACACCCACAGAAATTCGCTAATTCTTAGGCCTAGCAGGTTACTACAGGAGGTTCATTCAGAACTTCTCTAAGATCGCCAAGCCACTTACCTCGCTTACAAAAAAGGGCGTACCATTCAAATGGACGGACAAACAAGAAGTTTCATTCCGAACTCTGAAGCGAGCACTCTGCAGTGCCCCGGTACTATCTCTACCAGAGGGAACGGAAGATTTCGTGGTCTACTATGACGCGTCAAATCAGGGTTTAGGTTGCATTCTCATGCAACGTGGAAAAGTGATAGCTTACGCATCCCGCCAACTAAAGACACGCGAAGTGAATTATACAACCCACGATCTGGAATTGGGAGCAGTGGTCTTCGCTCTGAAGATTTGGAGGCATTACCTCTATGGTACGAAGTGCACCATCTTCACGGACCACAAGAGTCTCCAGCACATCTTGAGTCAAAAAGAGCTGAATATGAGGCAACGAACATGGGTTGAACTATTAAACCATTACGAGTGTGAAATCAAGTATCACCCAGGGAAGGCCAACGTGGTAGCTGATGCCTTGAGCCGGAAAGATTACTCTAATCGTCATGTGAAAACTCTCTCAATAACCATCCAATCTCACCTAACCACTCAGATCAGGGTAGCCCAGTCAGATGCCATGAAGGCGGAAAACAGAACAAGTGAAGCATTATGTGGAATGGAGAAGAATCTCGAGGTGAAAGAGGACGGAGTATACTATTTCATGAACCGTATTTGGGTCCTTAAATTCGGAGGTTTTAGGGAGGTAGTTATGAATGAAGCTCACAAGACGCAATACTCCATCCATCCAGGTTTGGACAAAATGTACTTGGATATTAAACAACATTATTGGTGGCCTAACATGAAGGCAAAAATTGCCACCTATGTCAGCAAATGCCTTACTTGCACCAAAATGAAGGTGGAATACCAGAAGCCCTCGGGGTTATTACAGCAACTAGTAATTCTCGAGTAGAAATGGGAAGGGATTTCTATGGACTTTGTGACCAAGCTACCCAAGACGTCAGATGGATTAGACACTATATGGGTAATAGTTGACCGACTGACGAAATCCGCCCATTTCCTGCCAATAAAAGAATCCTACAAGATGGAGAGGCTGACAAGAATATACATTCGAGAAATCGTGAGGCTTCATGGAGTGCCAGTATCTATCATCTCAGACAGAGATAGTAGGTTCACTTCAGGTTTTTGGCAATCACTTCAGAAAGCACTAGGAACCCATCTCGACATGTGCACTGCTTATCACCCACAAACAGATGGTCAAAGCGAACGAACCATCCAGACGCTCGAAGACATGCTTCACGCATGTGTGATAGACTTTGGGAAGTCCTGGGATACCCACTTACCCTTAGTTGAATTCTCATATAACAACAGTTACCATTCGAGCATCAAAGTCGCTCCTTTTGAAGCGCTATATAGATGTAAGTGTAGATCACCGTTGTGTTGGGCTGAGGTGGGCGACACCCAGCTAGCAAAGGAACTAGCATCAGACAAGACATTAACGGGACCAGAGATCATACGTGAAACCACGAAAAAGATAGTTCAAATCAGAGCTCGACTACAAGCATCGCACGACCGAAAAAAGAGCTATGCTGATAGACGGCGAAAGCCGTTAGAGTTTCAGGTCGGTGATCGAGTGCTGTTAAAAGTTTCTCCCTAGAAAGGGTTCATTCCTTTTGGAAAACGGGGAAAACTGAACCCACGATACATTGAACCTTTCGAGATCCTTGCCCGAATTGGTCCAGTGGCGTACCGACTGCGGCTACCCGCTGAGCTCAGCAGTGTACACCCCGTGTTCCATGTTTCAAATCTAAAGAAGTGCCTATGTGATGAAACTCTCGTCATTTCCCTTGACGAAATTGAAATCAATGAGAATCTCCTGTTCGTTGAAGAACCAGTCGAAATCATGGACAGGGAGGTGAAGCGTACTAAGCAAAGTCACATCCCGATCGTGAAAGTACGGTGGAACGCAAAGCGTGGATCAGAATTCACGTGGGAACGCGAAGATCAAATGAAGCAAAAGTACCCTCATTTATTCTAGCATTCTCAAAATCTAGCTTTCAAAAGAACTTCGGGACGAAATTCCCTCTAACGGGGGGATGATGTCACAATCATGAATTTGAAGCCTTGTAAACATTTAACAATGATAACAAATGTAAACCAACATGGGAAAGCATGTAAGATGCTTATTCATTAACAACAAAATTTCAATCAGACACTACATATAAGCACTACAAATAGTCAACAAATAATTGGAAACCCTAGAGGTCCTTGTTTAAGTCCATTTTGGACTAGGACATCCTTATTTGGCCCAATGGACCAATAAGCTTCCAATGGGAATATCATGGGCTTAGAGCTCTTGAATGGGCTCTAATTGGATCCACTTTCATTTATTTTAATATTTTGGGCCATATTGGGCCTAGAATGAAACAAAATATTTAAATGAACCTCATTTGGGCCATAACTAACCTAATTAGCCCTAATGGGCCATAAAAATCATTACTTGATTTATTTTGGGCCCCTAGTTATCTAAATTAGCTATGATTTGGGCTTAAGCATACAAGGCCCAATCCTTTTCTTTTTCCCTCTCCAAATCTCGGCCTAAGCCCAAATGAAAGGTGGATTTGACTTCTTGCATGACACATCATTTTTGTATGGAGGATATCTAAGCATTACACTTCAAACATCCATGAACTTCTCATCTTTCCATGCAAGATCATTCTCTCTTCTTCTCCCTCTCTCCCTCTCGGCCGAAACCAAACAAACACACACACACTTCACTTAAAATTTTCTCTCAAGAAACTCTCTCCATTTCTCTCCAAATTTTCGAGATCTAAGAGATTTTCAAAGAGATTCTTCCACAAAATCATCATCTAAGGTAAGTTGATTGTTTGATCCATACTTTAGCTCACTTCTTTTCATCAAAAATCATCTCTTAATCCATTCAAACTCATGATCTTGCATCTTAGAGCACACTAAGTTCGAGATCCTCCAATAAATATTGCTAGGATCGAAATTTTCTCCATTCTTTCCTTCCAAAACCGAAACCAACTCAAGGTGAGTTTAATACCCCTTCCTTTTTGGTTTTTATGAGTTTCATGGGGGAGAATACAAGAAAATGTGTAGATCTATGTGTAAATATATGCTATGTGAGATTTGATGCATGTATGTGTGTGATATCATGTGTTTTGTGATGTATATGTTATCAAAAAGTGTGTAAAAACCGAGATCTAAGGCATGAGAAGAGAAATAAACATAACTTAAGTTATTATACACTAATAAAGTCAAGAAAAATGGCTTATAAGGTCATGATGAACATAATCTAATATTAAACCCATTTTTGGGCTTAAAATGTCAAAAATACAAAACTTAGGTTACAAACCGACAATTTATAGTTTCTGGAGGGTCAAAAGGTTCCAAACAGTTTTTATAATAATTTTTCTGAACAACAACATTTTTAAGGGACTTAAAATGTAAATTTTGAACTTAATGGGCTAGATTTGGGCTTTTCGGCCCAATAAGCCTCAAAATGCGAGATTTATAAGTTTGAGGGGCTGAAAATGCAATTTTCTGTAAAACAGGGGATTTGAAGTGTATTAAAACTATTTCAAAGGTCAAAAATACTTTTCAAACTCAAAAAGGATCAAAAATGTAAAAATTTTCTATTTTGGGCCAAAACTGTAAAAGTTGCGAAACTGGGGGTTTTAACCGAGAAAACATCATTCTGGAAGGGCTAAGGCTGTTTACAAATTAAATTTGGGTTAAAAATGTCTTTTCAACAAGTTTATGATACAAAAGTGTCAAAATAATGTTTTAAGGACTAAAATGAAATTCTTTTATATAAAGGACTAAAAGTGCTATTTTTATAAAAGAAAGGTTGTGAAAAGGTAAAAATCTTACTTTTAAACAAATTAATTCACTAAGACAAAATACAAGATCCACGACTACCGACGAAACGAAAAAACAAATACACTCTCAACAACAAATATCGTTACAAAACGAATTGATTCGGTCTCGAATCAATAACAAAACTAAAAATCAATAACCCAAGTAATTCGTTAAACACGGGACAACTATGATGAGTCAACATACAAACTTTGGGCTTGAAAGTTTCAAATCGTGCTTGTTGGGCCTTGCTAGCCCAATAACATGATCTTTGGGCCCGAAGGGAACGCGCTTACATGTTAATGGGCCTCCTATGACCCAATTCCATGTAAAAGGACTTTCAATAGCTCTATTGTGCTATTGGGCCCTAATGGTCCATTAGTACTGCTAGTGAGGTCGAGAAGTCAAATGCGAGTTGGGCCAAGTGCCTTTCGCATTCCCGATAGCCATGAATAACTTATGGAAATAAAGGGGGCTTCATACCCTCCTTTCTCCTTGGTTGACCGGCTTATGAGAATTCAAGTAAACAAATTCGTGGCGTTAATCAAGAGAAGTCAGGGTGGTTGGATTATGTGAGTAGTACGGACGACGCCTTAAGGATCGTTCGTAACAACTCACAAACCTTATGTAACAGCCCGGATTCCCAGGTATTATTTATTCTTCTTAATTTTGGTGTTTTGTGAGGAGACTCGGCGAGTTGGAGCTCAAACTCGCCGAGTATGATCGCGGTTTGGGAAAGGGTTCGCGTTCGGACTCGGTGAGTCAAAAAGGTGGACTCGGCGAGTCCACGCTGTTTAATGAAACCCTAAATTTCAGGGTATGAGACCTATTTAAAGGGGCTTATGGCCGTCATTTGCGGCCACCAACCCCAGAGAGAACCCTAAAAGAGTCCTTGAGCGTTTTGTGAGAGAAAAAAGGAAGATCCTTGATTATGTGTTTCAGGTTTCTCTCAGGATCACGGGACGGCACCGGCTCGATTGTACACACCAGAGAAAGAGTCATGTTTTGAGGATCCTGGTTTACTATGCAAGTGAAAATGAAATTATGTTTTGTAATTCGATTATGAATGAGATTTTAAGCAAAGTGTTTTTAAGAATTAAATGATTATTTTTTTAATGAAAATTTGTTTTGAAATTTTCGGTGTTACACCTTAATTAATCCAATGTCACCTGGGTAATCAAAAACATTCGTTGTATCGGTATAACAATAAACAAGTCATGTAATTTGCGTATTGGGAAAACATTGGGTTTTCCCGGAAAGTTCAACATTTTCACCTATGTGATGTATACAAAGTTCAACAATTATACATGTTTTCTAAATTGACAAGCATATTTACGGATCTTCATACTTTTTATAAACAAATACTCTTTTCAGAAAATATCGGATTTTCTGGGTTTTTCAAACTTCACAAAAATCATTTTTCCATAACATTACTTAAGAACTCACCAACATTTCATATGTTGATGTTTTTCCAAAATAACTTGTATTCTCAGGTAACAGGTAAGCCGAAGAATAAGTATCAGGAAATGTCATGGTGTTTTGGTTAAATTATCTATCAGACAGTCTATGTTATGGAATTGTAATGTTTAAAACAATGTACTGAATGTAAACAATATCAGTTGTAATATTCCAATGCATGGTGATGATTTGTGTTATGATTCATGTATATTCATTGTGATGGTATTCAATTTGAGTCACAAGATCCCTCGGACGTTTCCGTCGTCCGGTTCGGGGGTGTGACAGTGTTAGTGCTTAGTAGTCAGCAATAGGCTGGCCTGATATGTGGTGCTTGTAACCATGAGGATATTGGATGTCATGCCGGAATGAGAATGATAATTGGTATTTGTAATTGCAATGTGTGTGTTTTGAAAATTGTATATGGTTAGGATCTTATAGCCTTAGAATAACTGATTTGACCTTATTTCCTGTGGTCTTAGGGTAGAGTCTACTATTCGACAGTCTATTAGATCCTATTCTGTGTATAATTTGCATGCATAAGGCAGCCGACAACGAGGGTGGATGTGGACAACATGGGTTGTGGTATATGGGCCGAATGTTCTATGATAGTATGTGGGACAGAGATTACCCTTGGGTAAGCCTAGGATGAAACTAGTGACATGAGTCACCTGATTGTGAATTGGACGTATAGATAGAATTGTTTGGCTGGAATATGTTGGTTAGTTTCCCGTTGTCCGAGTGTTGCTTGCTTTGTGCTTTGTGGGACTTCTAGCAATGTGAGCTAGCTACTAAGTGAATATGCTAGGTCACATGTGGCACAGTCCGAATAATCTCAGAGTGATGGAGTTGGACCTATTGCGTAGCTCTCGTTTGAGTCTAACCGCTCTAAGATTAAGCATGTTACTCGAAGGATTATCTGATCTCTGTGGCATGTGGCTATATTTATAAGGTAGCTAGTTGACATCACTAGGAATCTTTCACAGTTGAGGACTGGGTGAGGTTGGGAACCTAGGAAAGCCTAGGGTATGCTCCGGTGAGTTTAGTGGGGCGATTCAGTGAAGTTGGGAACCGAGGGGGAGCCTAGGAGGTGATTCGGTGGATATTGTGTTACTGTCTAGAAGACATTTAGTACATCATGGGAGTAGGTGGCTTAAAGGATTCGAGATGATTACGGAGGAAAGTATGGATAGGTGTGGAAGGTAGTATTGGGCCCGTAATACTGAAAGCACAGGATCCATACTCAAATCGGGGAAAGTCATGGAGAATCTAAGAAGCATGGGAAGGAGAATTCTTGGTTATGATTGGAGCGTAGGTATAGCTGCTATGCAGAATGCGGATGAGCACGCAATGGGAAGGACCAGGGTTGGTCCCGACTTCGGTGGCGAGCCAGTTAGTGGAATGACTGCCAGGGTTTTGAGTTCGCCTTGGATCTCTTTTATCAGGCGGCAAGGATTGATTATGCGATCTATTGCATTTTCAAGATTAGAAACCATGTCTTGGGAATAGTTTATAGTTGGCTTAGAGCAGAGGTTGTTCCAGCTACTGTAGTTCATCCATTGGCAATTGAATTGGTGAGGGTGTCGGGGTACGAGACCCTGAATGGTATGGATCACAGATCCGAGGATGGAAAATTGATTAGGAGTACCTAAATAAGAGAGGTTTAGATCAGGTGAATTTATTGGAGGGTTTCAGGCGGAGACCCAAGAGTTTGGATCAGTATTTGAGAGGCCAGCAAGGTTGGATCCAGTGCAATGTTGCAGAAACTATGCGATGAAGTAGTTAGAGTGCTTGATGTCTTTGTGATTCAAGCATGTTTTGTGTTATGTGTTTCGGAAATCAGTCCGATGCAGTATATGTGTTATGTTAGCAGATACGTGTTTATATTATGCTATGTTCAGACAGTTCCGGATTTCGGTCTGATGCAGCTAGTTCCGGACTCCAGTCCGATGCAGGGGACAAGGTCCCAGTCAGTTCCGGACTTCGGTCCGATGCAGTCAGTTTCGGACTCCGGTTCGATGCAATCAGTTCCGGACTTCGGTTCGATGCAGTCAGTTCCAGACTTCGGTCCGATGCAGTGGGCAAGGCCCAGAATGTGCTTTATTTGTTATTGTGTGGTATGTGGTAGTTTAGGGGAGCTCACTAAGCTTCGTGCTTACAGTTTCAGCTTTGGTTTTAGGTACTTCCGCAAGTAAAGGGAATAGCTCGGGATGATGGCATCGCACACACCACAGCTTCAGTTTTTGTCCTGGGAGTTGATTCAGTTTCTTAGATATGTTTTGATACAGTTGTGACACAGTTTTTCTCACAGTATTTTAGTATGGTTTTGAGATACGCAACGTATGGTTTTATTATGTGATACTCAGTTTTATGATCTTTGTTATATTAAAAATGAAATTTTCGGGTCGTATTTTTGGGATGTTTCAAGTTGGTATCAGAGCCTTGGTTTAAGGGATTCAGATACACTTCCGCGTGTATCTGAACTCAAACTAGGGGAAAGATAAACAGATTTTCAAAAGGAAAATGTTTTCGAAAGAAATTTTGAAAAGCACTTAGAAAGAAAAGAATTTTTAAACGAGATAAGGGTGTGGTGCATACGATCAGCCGAGCTCAAGTAAGTACTCCCAAATTACCCATACAAGTTTATGATCATTAGTTTCAGTTTCAGTTTTAGTTCCAGTTCTAGTTTCAGTTTCAGTAGAACAACATGCTAGTATAGGACTAAGGATCTAGGAGGATGTCTTATGTGCCTGCTTTATGTGTTTCAGCTTGATAAGAATTTCATGCTAGTATCGAGTAGACAGTAGTAGGATAGCCTGTTTAGGTTATGCCTGATAGTATGAGCTTAGCATTGTATGCTAGTACAGTTTCTTGTTATGAGAATAGATTTGCTTGAGTAGTTTCCTGTGTCCGAATGCTGCTTGCTTTGTGCTTTGTAGGACTCTTGGTGATGGGAGTTAGCCGTTAGGTGAGTACGTCACGTCACATGTGATCAGGGTTGAATAATCTCAGAGTGTTGGATTTGGCCCTATTGCGTAGCTCTTGTTTGAGTCTAACCGTTGTAGGGACGAGTCTTTTACTCGAAGGATTATCTGAGCCTCATCACATGTGATGGTATTCAGGTGATGGCTAATTAGCATTACAAGGAGGCCTTCGGCAGCTGAGGACTGGTTTGAGTGGAGTCAGGGATTTCCCTAGGGCAAGCCAAGGATTAGAGTAGCAGAGATCGGTAGTAGTAGAAGTGACTTGGTGGAGTCAAGGCAGTTCTTGAGGAAATTACAGATAGATGTGGAAGGTAGTATGGGCCCATACTACTGAAAGCAGAGGATCCGTACTCGAACCAAGGAAGGCTGAGACAAGGCTAGGAAGCTAGTAGTAGTATCAATGATCCCTTGAGATATTTCAGTTTTCTGATGTTGCCGTGATATGTTTCAGAATGGTGGTTTTGCGTTCGAGGCTAGCAGACGGGGTGCAGGTGCCGGGGAGGGATCAGGATCAGGCTTGGGGGCCGAGCGTATGGATGAGTAGACCAGAGAGTTTCTTTCTTCAGAGATTACTCATATTATACTGAAGCAGACTCATGTGATCTTCGGTTCGATCAAGGAGGGTATCCTAGAGCTGATGGATGAGAGGTTGGGCACCTTCTGTGCCGAGGTGGCGGCCATGATAGGGTCGCGCACACTTACGTTCAGGGAGTTCAGGGCATGTGGAGCTCCAGATTACCACGGGGCGCGGGACCCCATAGCGAGTACTAGATGGTTGGCGGATGTGGCCAATGCTTTCCGCACGAGCAGGTGTCCCAAGGGGGACAAGGTTAGATTGGTGTCCTGTCTTCTGAAGGACAGGGTACGGGATTGGTGGGAAGAGGTCGGACATACCATTGGAGATGATGCAGCGCTAGATGCCATGACCTGGGCTGATTTCTCTACCAGGTTCAAGGCGGAGTTTGCACCAGTTATTGAGGTGCAGCAATTAGCCAGAGAGTTTCAGGACCTCACCCAGACTACAGAGACCGTGGCGGAGATCACCGCCAAGTTCCGGGAGATGGCTCTTCTTGTTCCTCCAGTATGCAGCCGATGAGGAAATGAAGAAGTCCCGTTATCATGAGATGTTGCGGAGCGATATCCGCCAATTTGTGAGCCGGTCCAGCTGTAAAACGCTAGATGACATGATTGCTAGGGCTCGGGAGAGGGAGATTGACCTTGAGATGGAGAAGAAGAGGAAACCGGAGGCGGTTTCGGATACAGGTAGTTCGGCAAGAAGCCCAAGGTTTCAGATCACAGATCCAGGAGTCAGCAGAGCCACAGTCGATGTGGCAAGTGTGGGAGATTGCACGATGGGGTGTGTAAGGCAGGGAGTTCCGGCTGCTACAAGTGCGGTCGGACTGGGCATTTGAGCAGGGATTGTACGGCCCCTGCTACCGCCATTGCAGCATCAGATCTGATTTGCTTTCAGTGCAATCAGAGGGGACATAAAAAGTTCCAGTGTCCGAGTTTAGCTGCAGCAGGGAAGGTGGCTGCACCTGCCCCTGCTACTTTGAGGATTACAGATGGCCGACAGGGCCGAGCCGAGGCGCCGGTGGCGAAGAGTAGAGCTTTTCAGATGACAGCAAAGGAGGCACGAGCGACTCCTGATGTGGTGACGGGTATGTATATTCCCTTCATCTTTATATTATTATTGATTATTGCTTATGGTTATATGTTTTGTATAGGGTCGTTCTCTATGAACGACATTTCTGCTACAGTATTATTTGATTCGGGGGCTACCCGATCGTTTGTATCGCTAGCGCTTAGCAAGAGATTTAGTAGAGCTCCAGGGGAGCTAGATTGTCCACTAGAGGTCGAGATAGCAGATAACAGGACCGTGAGGGTTGCCAGAGTGCATAGAGGATGTTCTCTTCAGTTGTTTGACGAGCAGTTTCCGGTGGACTTGGTCCCTATTCCCCTGCGGGGGAATAAGGTTATAGTAGGCATGGATTGGTTGAGTCCCAATGGGGCGTTGATTGATTGTGAGCTGCAGCTAGTGAGGGTTCGCACTCCCAGTGGGGGAGAGTTAGTGATTCAGGGCGAGAGGCCACAGCGCGGACCAGCTCTTTGTTCAGCCGCGAAAGCGAGGCGCTATTTTCAGCAGGGTTGCGCCGGATATATAGCTTCTGTTTTGGATGCTCGGGAGAAGGGTAAGGTGGCAGTAGATGATATTCCGGTAGTGCGAGACTACCCTGATGTATTCCCAGAGGATTTGCTTGGAATACCTCTAGAGAGACAGGTCGAGTTCGGGATTGATCTGATTCCGGGTGCGGCGCCGATAGCTAAGGCACCGTATCGGTTAGCTCCCCCTGAGATGCAAGAGTTGTCTACTCAGTTGCAGGAGCTGCTAGACGAAGGTTTCATCAGACCGAGAAGTTCGCCTTGGGGAGCTCCGATTTTGTTTGTGAAGAAAAAGGACGGGTCACACCGTATGTGTATAGATTACCGGGAATTGAATAAGGTAACGATGAAGAACCGTTACCCACTCCCGAGGATAGATGATTTGTTTGACCAGCTTCAGGGAGTGTCTTGGTTTTCCAAGATCGATTTACGTTCTGGGTATCATCAGATGCGAGTCAGAAATGAGGATGTGCAGAAGACTGCTTTCAGGACCAGGTATGGTCATTATGAGTTTGTGGTGATGCCGTTTGGGCTCACCAACGCTCCAGCCGCGTTCATGGACCTCATGAATCGTGTGTGCAGGCCGATGCTGGACTAGTCTGTGATAGTATTCATAGATGATATCTTGGTGTATTCCAGGACGCAGGAGCAGCATGAGGAGCACCTGAGGGAGGTGCTAGATGTTTTAAGGAGGGAGAGACTTTTCGAAAAGTTCTCCAAGTGCGAGTTCTGGTTGTGCGAAGTGCAGTTCCTTGGTCACCTCGTCAACCAGAAGGGTATATTAGTAGATCCGTCCAAGATAGAGGCCGTGATGTGGTGGGAGGTCCCGAAGTCTCCATCCGAGATTCGGAGCTTCCTAGGGTTGGCAGGGTATTACTGGAGATTCATTCAGGATTTCTCCAAGATAGCAGTGCCGCTCACCCGACTGACCAAGAAGTCGGTGGTGTATCGTTGGGGGCCTGAGCAGCAGGCAGCATTTGAGACCCTCAGGCAGAGGTTGTGCGAGGCTCCGATCCTTACCCTGCCAGAGGGAGTAAAGGATTTTGTAGTCTACTGTGATGCCTCAATCACAGGTATGGGAGCAGTATTGATGCAGCGAGGCCATGTGATAGCTTACGCCTCGAGACAGTTGAAGCCTCACGAGGCTAACTATCCTACCCATGATTTAGAGCTGGGGGCGGTTGTGTTTGCCCTCAAGATTTGGATACATTACCTTTATGGGGTCCGTTGTACCATCTACACGGATCACAAGAGTTTGAGGTAACTTATGGAGCAGCCGAATCTAAACATGAGACAGAGGAGGTGGTTGGATGTGCTGAAGGATTATGATTGTGAAATCCTTTACCATCCAGGGAAGGCCAACGTAGTGGCCGACGCCCTAAGCCGCAAGGTGACAGCAGCCCCTATCAGAGACTTATGTCTGAGGATGACAGTGATTACTCTGTTGTTGGAACAGATCAGGGAGGCTCAGGTTGAGGGCCTCAAGGAGGAGATGCAGAAGTGTGAGAGGATAGTGGACCGAGTAGCTTCGTTTGATTATGATAGTTGAGGGTTGCTGACCCTTCATGGGAGAGTGTGGGTACTGTATTGGGGCGGAGTACGGCAGGTGTTGATGGACGAGGCTCATAAGTCTCGATTTTCTATCCACCCAAGGGCGACGAAGATGTATAGAGATCTTCGACCCAATTACTGGTGGCCCTGCATGAAGTGGGATGTCGCCTGGTATGTAGAGAGGTGCCTGACCTGCAGGAAGGTCAAGGCAGAGCACCAGAGGCCTCACAGCAAGATGCAGCCGTTAGACATTCCCGGGTGGAAATGGGAGGACATCACCATGGATTTTATCACCAAGCTTCCCAGGACCGCACGAGGGGTAGATTCGATTTGGGTAATAGTGGATCGGTTGATGAAGAGTGCTCATTTCATACTGATCCAGGAGAGCATATCGGCGGAAAAGTTAGCCGATATCTATGTGCGGGAGGTAGTGGCACGTCATGGAGTGTCGGTATCGGTGGTTTCAGATCGAGACGTCCGTTTTACATCCAGATTCTGGAAGCGGTTTCAAGACGAGATGGGTACTCGTCTCCATTTCAGCACCGCTTTCCACCCTCAGACAGATGGGCAGAGCGAGAGGACGATTCAGACTCTCGAGGACATGCTCCGGGCATGTGTCCTAGACTTCGGTGGCAGTTGGGATATGTATCTTCCGTTAGCGGAATTTTCGTATAAAAACAGTTATCATGCGAGCATTGATCGACCTCCCTTTGAGATGCTTTATGGGAGGAAGTGCAGGACCCCGATTTGTTGGGGCGAGGTCGGTCAGCGAGTCATTGGGAGCACAGAGGTGGTGCTCAAGACAACCGAGTTGATTCAGCAGGTTTGTAGTATACTGCAGACTACGCAGAGTCGGCAGAAGAGCTACGCCGACAGGAGGCGTTCAGACTTGGAGTTCCGGCTGGGCGATATGGTCCTTCTGAAGGTCTCACCTTGGAAGGGTGTCATCAGGTTTCGGAAGAGGGGCAAGCTGGGCCCCAGGTTCATTGGTCCTTTCAGGGTTTTGGCCCGAGTGGGTCGGGTTGCTTATCGGTTGGATCTTCCAGCAGTGCTTAGCCAGATCCACAACACTTTCCATGTGTGTCTGTAACGACCCGTTTCCGGTATGATGATTCCTTGGTATTTATTTTTTAAGTTTTGTTAAAGGGACTCGGCGAGTTCATAGCCTGACTCGCCGAGTAGGGACGAGATTTCGAGCACGTGTTAGTTGGCGACTCGGCGAGTCCATATTCTGGACTCGGCGAGTCTGTCCGTCTGGGAGAAACCCTAAATCCCCGGGTTACCCACCATTTAAGCCACCTTATAGCCCCAACCTCACCTCCTTCACCCTCAAAAGCTGTGAGAAAACCCTAATTCGTTCTTGAGTGATTCTAAGTGATTTTGTGTGCATTTGTGAAGGCTTGAAGAAGGAGAAGAAGAAAGGAGCAAGGAGTAGGATTGTAGAGCAGAGATTCAAGGGAAAGCAAGAGCTCTTTGAGGTATTCTTCAGATTTCCTTCCCTTTTATGCTTTAAAACCCTTTCTAGATCTTGTTAATGCCTTTCTCAAGCCTTATGTTGTGATGGAAGCTCTATTATGCCGAGATATCCTTAGATCTGTTCATTTAGGAGTTGTAGAGCCCAGATCTATTGCCTTTATGGAGCTATTTTGCATATTAACCCTAGATCTACCCCTTTTAAGTGCCTTTTTAGCCTTTTTTCCCTTGTTCATGTGTTTGTACACGTAAAGTTGGAAACTTTACGTGGTAAATCAGCTTATTGGACTCAAATCTATCATTTGTATGTGTTGGATTCGAGCAGAATCGAGTATAGAATAGTTGCATGGCGGCGACTTGGCGAGTCGGAAGAACGACTCGGCGAGTCGAGTCGTGAGTCCCCGATTTCTTCCTTTTGAGCGGTGTCGAGTGGGTCCAGTGAGTAGTGGAGTGGACTCAGGGAGTTGAGGGTGGACTTAGTAACGGAGGGACTCGGCGAGTTGTTCATACAACTCGGCGAGTCCAAGGCAATCTCCTTAGACTCAAGAACAACTCGTCGAGTTGTTCATATGACTCGGCGAGTCGGATGAAGATTGTCTGAGTTCTTGGATCGAGAGGGTACTCGTCGAGTCGATGCCATACTCGACGAGTAGCAGCGAGTAGGGTCGAGGAGTGAGAATAGGGACTCGGCGAGTTGGCGGCCCAACTCGGCGAGTCAGGTCAACTGAGAGTTGACTTTGACCGAAAGTTGACCTTGACCGAGAGTTGACTTTGACCAAGGGTAAAAGAGTCATTTTACCCAGTTCACTATTTAGTATTTGATTGAGTGTGTTTATGGACTTGTAGCCGGGGAGATACCGGAGCAGTAGCAGTTAGCTTCTAGAGCCATACACTCAGCAGCCAGTTCACGAGGTGAGTTTCCTTTCGGTAGGAACGGGTCTACGGCCACAATGCCGGCCCGTTTAATTATTAGTAGTTCCGGACTTTGGTCTGATGCAGTAGTTAGAGTGCTTGATGTCTTTGTGATACAAGCATGTTTGTGTCATGTGTTCCGGACTCTGTTCCGATGCAGTATACAGTTTATGTGTTTATAATAGTTGTTATATTTTATGCTATGCCATGATCAGTCAGTTCCGGACTTCGGTCCGATGCAGTCAGTTCCGGACTTCGGTCCGATGCAGTTAGTTCCGGACTTCGGTCCGATGCAGTCAGTTCCGGACTTCGGTCCGATGCAGTTAGTTCCGGACTCTGGTCCGATGCAGGGGACAAGGTCCCAGTCAGTTCCGGACTTCGGTCCGATGCAGCTAGTTCCAGACTTCGGTCTGATGCAGTGGGCAAGGCCCAGTATGTGCTTTATATATGTATTGTATGGTATGTGGTAGTTTGGGGGAGCTCACTAAGCTTCGTGCTTACAGTTTCAGTTTTGGTTTCAGGTACTTCCGCAAGCAGAGGGAAGAGCTCGGGATGATGGCATCGCACACACCATAGCTTCAGCTTTTATCCTGGGAGTTGATTTAGTTTCTTTGATTTTGATATGGCATAGATATGATACAGTTTTTCCGCACAGTGTTTTTATCATGTTGGGATACATCACGTATGGTTTTATGATATGACACTCAGATTATGGTTTTTGGTTATATTGAAAAATGAAATTTTTGGTCGTATTTTTGGGTTGTTTCAGTCTCAGTTGAGGAAGTGTTTGGTGGATGAGTCAGCAGTTGTTCCCTTAGAAGATATGCAGGTTGATAGCAGCCTGAATTATATTGAGAGACCGGTCGCGATTCTAGACTGGAAGACAAAGACCTTGAGGAACAAGGTAATTCAGTTAGTGAAGGTACAGTGGCAGCACCAGAAGGGGTCTGAGTGGACGTGGAAGGCTGAGGAGGAGATGAGAGAGCACTACCTGGAGTTATTTGCAGATTCAGTCGTAGCAGACTTCGAGGACGAATTCTGAGTCAAGTGGGGGAGAATTGTAACGACCCGTCTCTGGTATGTTGTTTCCAAGGTATTTATTTAGAAGTTTTCAAGAGGGACTCGGCGAGTCTATAGCCCGACTCGTCGAGTAGGGACGGGATTTCAAGCACGTGTAAGTCGGCGACTCGACGAGTCCATATTCGGGACTCGGCGAGTCCGCCTGCCAGGAAGAAACCCTAAATCCCCGGGTTTGCTCGCTATTTAAGCAATATTATGTTCCCCAAACTCGCCTCCTTCACCCTTAGAGAGCTTGTGAGAAACCCTAAACCATTCCTTGTATGATTAAAGTGTTTTTGTGTGGATTCTTGAAGGAATGAAGAAGAAAAAGAAGAAAGGACCAAAAAGAGGAAGTGTAGAGCAAAGATCCAAGGCCAAAGTCAGAGTTCATTGAGGTATGTCTCGGAATTATTCTGTTTTGTACTTAAAACCTCCATTAGAACACCTCTAAGGCTAGTTTAATGTATTTTCCAAGCTTATTAGTTGTATGGATGCCTTGTTGGGTCGAGATATCCCTAGATCTGTTCATTTAGGAGTTTTAGAGCCTTGATCTAGTGCCTTTCCGAAGTTTCCTTGCTTGAGAACCCTAGATCTATCTTTTATTATGCTTTTTGAGACTTTTAATCTTCATAGGTGCATATGGGCACGTAAAGATAGAATCTTTACGTGTTAATCGAGCTCAGGGAGCCCAGATCTATAAGTTGTATGCACTGGATTGAAGCAGAATCGAGTTTAGAGTAGCTGCATGCATGCAACTCGGCGAGTCGTTCTTCCGACTCGGCGAGTCGAGTCGTGAGTCCCTGATTTTTCCCCTTTTGAGTGATGTCGAGTGGGGACCAGTGAGTAGTAGAGTGGACTAAGTGAGCTGGAGGTCAGACTCAATAATGGAGGGACTCGACGAGTTGTTCATACAACTCGGCGAGTCCAAGGCAATCTTCTTAGCTCAAGAACAACTCGTCGAGTTGTTCATATGACTTGGCGAGTCGGATGCAGATAGCCTGAGTTCTAGAATTGAAAGGAAACTCGTCGAGTTGATGCCATACTCGATGAGTAGCCGCGAGTAGGGTTGAGAAGTGAGAATAGAGACTCGGCGAGTTGGCGGCCCAACTCGGCGAGTCAGGTCAACTGTAGGTTGACTTTGACCGGGAGAGTTGACTTTGACCAGGGGTAAAAGAGTCACTTTACCCAATTCAGTTATTAGTATTTGATTGAGTGTGTTTATGGAATTGTAGCCGGGGAGATACTGGAGCAGCAGCAGATAGCTTCCAGAGCCATACACTCAGCAGCCAGTTCACGAGGTGAGTTTCCTTCCAGTAGGAACGGGTCTAAGGCCACAATGCCGACCCGTTTAGTTAGCAGTAGTTTTGGACTTCAATCTGATGCAGTAGTTAGAGTGCTTGATGTCTTTGTGATTCAAGCATGTTTTGTGTTATGTGTTCCGGACATCAGTCTGATGCAGTATATGTGTTATGCTATGTTCAGACAGTTCCGGATTTCGGTCCGATGCAGCTAGTTCCGGACTCCGGTCCGATGCAGGGGTCAAGGTCCCAGTCAGTTCCGGACTTCGGTCCGATGCAGTGGGCAAGGCCCAGTATGTGCTTTATTTGTTATTGTGTGGTATGTGGTAGTTTGGGGGAGCTCACTAAGCTTCGTTCTTACAGTTTCAGCTTTGGTTTCAGGTACTTCCGCAAGTAAAGGGAAGAGCTCAGGATGATGGCATCGCACACACCACAACTTCAGTTTTTGTCCTGGGAGTTGATTCAGTTTCTTAGATATGTTTTGATACAGTTGTGACACAGTTTTTCTCACAGTATTTTAGTATGGTTTTGAGATACACAACATATGGTTTTATTATGTGATACTCAGTTTTATGATCTTTGTTATATTAAAAATGAAATTTTCGGGTCGTATTTTTGGGATGCTTCACATAGCATTCACAAATGTTCAGTTGGGGTGAAAGTGATGTAAGACTACGGGGGAGCCGTAGCTTTCACTAACGGTCAGTTAGGGTATAGTGTTGTAAGACTGCGGGGGAGCCGTAGCATTCACTAGCAGTAGAGAGTGATGTAAGACTACGAGGGAGTCGTAGCATTCATTAGCGGTAGAGAGTGTTTTAAGACTGCGATGGTATCATGGCGTTCACGGACTCTATCAGGTGATCTGGACTAGGATAGGCTAGTTCGCAGGGTTGTGGGCGAACCACTGCTTACTTAGGATCAGGACCAGAAGTGATTGACCGATCAGTTATCCGGGGGTGAGCTGAGTGGTTATGGGAATTCTAGATTGGAACCGGTGGAGACTATTAAGCTAAGGGTTGGATCTTGTGATACGGGATCTTGTGGTCGAGTAGTGCATGTTTCTGTAGGGCTTCGGCTGGGTAGCCCTGTTATAGGACCTCATAAGAACCTGGTGGTTGGATCGGGAGCAATACTGGAAGTCTAAAGGAATCGACTAAGGGTATTTATTAGGCGGACGAGTAAAGGGTGATGGGAAGTGGGCCTTATGAAAATGATGATTCGAGGATCTCTGGATAGGAATGGAGTAACTAATCAGAATTGGATAGGAACCCTAATCAGAATTTGTGTCGGATTCTGTTTCAATGAGATGGGATGTGGGGCACTTATATGCCAAGGGCATTGAGGGCATAATTCCAGAGTGGTGAACGTGTTGGTTTGATGGTAGTTTAAGCAATTGTGAAGTGTCTTGGGTGGCTTTATCTGTAATAAAGTCATGACATGTCTGAATCAGGAAACCGTGGGTCGGAGGAGACCGGGTATGATGTAAGACTACACCTATTCTAGTAGTATACACCTTTTTGCGTCGGATTCATTGGCGACAGGTTGTCAGCCTATCACGATCGGATGGATCAATCGGATGGAAGGAGATAGGGCAGTTATGGTTAGACAAGGTATCCTTCGAAGGTCGCACGGGACTACTAAGTGTGGCTTGGTTCAGTAATCGGGTAGGTGTACGGTGTCCCAGACAATTGGTAGATAGGTTGGGGCCTGGGAGGTCCCCGGTTGTTCTTCTAGAAAACAGCCATGTGGCAGCAAGAGGGGCAGGAGTGACTTCAGTGATTTGTGGTCTGTGTGTGGAATTGCTTGTTATTTGGTAGTCGCAGTTGATCGGTGATTTCATTTATTAGGAAGCCTCAAAGCATTGCGAGTGGGAAGTATTCTATTTAGACTGGTTTTCTAGTGGAACCAGTTCGTTGATAATTCAATGTGGGCAGTCTGTCAGGGAGACTGACCACCTCGAGGCTTCAGCTTTTAGATGAAGCAGATGTGATCAGGTTGCAAGTAATTCGTTCATTCTTGGATTTCGTGTTGCTGAAGGTGCCTCCCTGGAAAGGGATTATCAGGTTTCGAAAGAGAGGTAAGATGGGGCCTCGGTATACAGGCCGTACAGTATCTCGACCCAGATGGGCAAGGTGGCGTATCACTTGGGAGTCGGAAGAGGTGATGCGAGAGCATTACCCATATTTGTTTAGGTCAGCAGACTTCGAGGACGAAGTCTAGTTCAAGTGGGGGAGATTTGTAACATCTGATCCAGGTATTATTGGGTTTGGTTGAATTTTTAGGGTTGTGGTGTTGGAATAGTGTCCAAGGTCATTAACTATTGGTAATATTTCTAATAATAGCAGGATCCTTTTAGGTTGTCCTCAAGACCCAAATTGAGTAGAATAAATAAAGCAGAAATTAGTTTATTAATTATTATGGTTAATATTAATTAGAAACTAATTGGAAATATATTTTGGAAATATATTTTGGGAATTAATTAACAGTTTAATTAATTAAAGGGTTGAATGTTCATTAATCGATAGTTTATTAATCAAGAATGTTCCAAAACCTTATGAAATTAGGGTTGGATGAAAATCACTCCATCCCACATGGGATAGGAGTGAAATTTCGTGGTTATGCTCCATCCCACATGGGAAGGACTACTAAACCCTAGGAGGCATCCAACGCTATAAATAGGGCCTTAGGGATTTCATTCCTCCTTGCACCTTGGCTTGAAGTATTCGCCAACCCTTCTTCTTTCCCTTCTTAGGGACGATTTCTAACCCCTTTGGGTTTGTGAAATTGACCCTTCTCCTAGTTATTTTTATTCCACTCTTTGGTGTCATTGGGTGTGATACCATTAGAGGGATTCTGGTTTGGATCCTTTCATCCAAGCAACTTCATAGAGGTTCAAGATCTCAAGCATGGAGATCAAGGGCTACGTAAGAGGTATGTTTTCTTACTTATGTTCTAGTTTTCTAGGGTTGATATAACTAGCATGAAGCCATAGATCCATAGGATGCATGTACACTTAGGTATATCGTTGTTTCGATTTTTTGTTGCCTAGTTTTAGAGTGTATTTGATGCGTAGAAAACCCAACAGTGATATCAGAGCCATTGGTTCATGGTTATTTTCACCCTAGATCCATGTTTTCTGTAAAAACTTGTTTGAAACTGAACTGAATAAGACTAATTGAAAATTTCGTAATTGATAAAAACCCTAGTCGCAGCTCACGACGTGAGAGCTAGGAGCTCACGACGTGAGCTCAGCAGAATTAGGGTTTCGGATTTCTGGCCATTTTACGAATATGAAGGTTTATCAAACAAGGATAAATACCTAATTTAAAGTGTTTTAAATCTATAAAATTGATAAATATTATTTAAAGGTGCTTATTTGAATATGAATATTTATTTATTATTTAATAGTGAATTTAAATATTTAATATTATTTATAATAGAGATTTATAAATTTGAATATCACACCCTTATGATTTATTAATTGTTACATTGCGTCCTCGGAATTAATTGGAATTAATAATAGACAACTAAACTTAAAGAGTTTTAAATTTACCCCTTGTATTTATATATATTAGAATTGTGTTTATTATATGTATAAGAAAGTTACAACATGCGCCCTCGCGTGTTTAAACATTAACATTGTCAGCCTTATCTCGACTAGGATCACCCATTCTAATGTAATGGTTTAAGGAGGTCTCTTTGATTCCTAATGAGGTCAGTTTTTAATATGCTTCGCGCTTACAACCCTCACCGACCTATTGCATTTTGAGAATTAAGTTACCGAAAGGGTTTGATAGTGATAATGGTCAATCTAAAATTATTCTAAATACAAGTATAAAACAAAATCCTATTTTATTAATAGAATGTGAGTTTATATTATCCATGAAAATTGCACATTCTCTTTATATTCAGTTGGTAGAGCTCGTGTGGTTAACCGACACATCAATCTAGAATATAATTAAGAATGATATGGAACTCGCGAATCTCAAGCATAACTTGAGTCGGGGACTATGCGATTTTTCAAGGTTAATTCTCAATCTACTTAATGTGAATCTTATGTTATCCATAAAAGTTGCACATTCTCTTTATAACTTGTTGATGGAGCTCGCGTGGTTAACCGGCACGTCTATTTGAGAGTATAGGTAGAGAATGATGTGGAACTCACAAATATTAAGCGTAACTTGAGCCGGGGACCATGCGATTTTGTATGTTCGATTCACCATCTGTTCAGTGATCCGTGGCGGCCCCTTCATTGAATTTGAGATGAACATAATCCAAGATTAACATGCCATTGATAGTCAATGAATCTCAAAGATCTAGGAGTTTCGTAGTGATCGAAATTGGAAAAGGGCTTTGCCTACCTAAATAACTTTATGGTGTGTTTACGGCATCCCTTTACACATCATGGAGCCAAATATGGATCCTAGCCTTCTAAAATAATTTAGGGTGATTATTTTCTAAGGATAAGTAAAAAAACTATAATGGAATTCATATTGAATGATGTCTATAACATTATCTACTAAGATCTACTGCTATAAAACCGTTTATAGGATTACCTATGAGGATGATCAATCTTGTCAAAATTCGTAGTTTGGTAATAGTTCTCATAAATGAAAGGAAAGATCACGCCTTTGTTAAAGCTCTTCCTAGGTTACTTCAAACATTGCATTCTAAATTGTTAGAAAGGGCAATTATCAAATGTACATTGTAATTGACATAATGAAGTAAAATGGAATTTCCTTGAGTTAGGAGTTGACTATGGTTAGTCGACTAGCTAACATGTACATATGATCAGTTCATTCTGATTTTGATATGAACAACTTGGAATGTCCATTAAGGAGTTGTGTAGCATCTTGAGGTTTCCTTTTGGAACTAGCATGGCCAATCATAGAAACTCATACTTCAAAACACTCTCATATTTTACTATCATGAATAGAAGTGTCAAGAAGAAGAAATCCAATTGCCCACGGTTTAAAAGGCGATTAGTGTGGGTATACCTAATCTAGGCCCTAATACCTAGGACAAAGGAAGGCTTATTCTAAGACATGTTCTGGTAGCTGCTTGTTTCCAGAACAAGAAAATGACTAAGAAATCAAACTTGCCCAAATGTATATTTGAGGTGAAAGGACTGGAACATGAAGAAGTTAAATTTGATTATGGATCACTAGCTCGTGCTACTTTCCATTGGATCAAAAGATAACTAGTTCTTCCATGTTTGTTATTCAAACAAATATATGGATTTATAATTCCATCAAAACATTACTTCTAAACCTTGAGTGTGTTGCTAAGGATTAGTGCTGGCATTTGTAAGAATGTGCAGTCACTAAAATGAAGTAAGAAGACTAAAACATGGAGAAAATAATTTGATCATGAATGCCAAGCCCTTGCTACATTCATAGGATCAAAAGACAACTCTTTTCAAAATGTTTAGTCTATGGTATTATAATTGAAATTGTTTATACTATGATTCATGAGATAGTTCTGACTTATTTAAATGTGGAGCATTCTAACATGTTAAAAGAAAGTCATGAAATCTATGAAGCTAGTATAGTAGAAATAGTTCAAAATTGATTCGAACATTTGAATAAGGTGTATTATTGTGAATATCTATTGATGTTAGTTCAACTAATGGATCGTTCAGATTGACCATAATAAGTAATTATTCAAATACATCCAAATGTTTAGGTGAAATGTATTTGTGGAATCATAGTATTGAATATATAAATGAGTAATTCATTACCAAGTATCCAGTAGGATCAGATTTTTGATATCATTTGACCTCGAGTCTTATTATAAATGAAAATCTTGTTTATCAAGATAGATGATAAATGCATCACTAGGTGATGTGAGTATCTGTTGGAATTAGTTCACTCTAATAGACCGTTCAAATTAACCATGATACATGGTGAGACCAACTTCATATGAATGTGAGTCTAGAACCTTTCAGGTGTTTAGATCTCTCATGAAGTGAAGTTGAGAATCAATTGGGCAATGGGATGAGACACTCATAGTGAGAATCTCAGTCCAACCTTTATCGATCATCTAAGAGATCATGAAAGAGTTTCATGATCTATCTCCATCCAGAACACTATCACTAGGAAATGTTAGTTGGATAGAGAAACAAATTGTTCATTGATTTTGTACTAGATGAGTCGCATTATGCACACTAACAATTCATGGATTGTACAATGAATAGTGTTACAAGAAGTCCTTTGGTCTTGTGCCAACTAAGTAGGTTCTTGAAACACTCTATGATATGTGAAGTGGGATTCTATCCTCACTGCCATGTATGGAAGTCTACGAATATGAGGCTTACGCTCGATGTTGAAGCGCTCGACAATCTAGGACTTTCAATAGAGACGTGTTATCTCGTTGGAGAGCCCATCAAGCATTTTGGATAATTGTTTAACAACCTTCTGAGAACAAAGTGTATGTTGCTCGAAGGGCAGTCTTCCAAGAGAGGGAGCTGGTTTCCAAAAGGTCTAGTGGGAGCCCCATTGATCATGATAAGATTCAAGAGTCAACCAACGAAGAGCCTAAAGTTGGATATAGCATTTAATTTGGAATTGAAAGAGCTATTAAGGAAACTAACATATATCCATTTTTCCTTATAGATCTGATAAAAGACGTCTTGGACCTAGTTATATAAGAGTTTATATTGCTACGGTATTTGAGTCACTAGTAGATATCAATCAGAGTGTATTAGCTATAGGAAGCTATGGTAGGCCCTAAAGGCAACAACATAGAAAGAGGAATTGGAAAGCGAGATTCAATCCATGTATGTTGTTATTTGGTAGACCTAACACTTAACGTTAACCCTTAGGTGCAAATGGATCTTCAAGTAGAGACAATCATGGATAGGAACAAACACATAATTAAACCAAGATAGGTTTTGAAGGATGTGTAAGCTTAATAAGTTCATTTATGGACCAAAATAAGCATCTCACAAGTGGGATCATTATTTCAATGAGAAAGTTCAAGGAGTTTGAATTTCGAGAAGTAAAGATAAGCCATATATATGTTAAAGCTAATGGGAGTAATTGGTATCTTTGTTTCAATGAGAAAAGTTCAAGGAGTCTGAAGTTCGAGAAACATAGATAAGACATATATATATGTCAGTGCTAGTGGGAGCAGTGTAGTCATCCTTGTATTGTACATAGATAATGTACGATTCATAGAAAATTATATTCTAATTTAGCAAGTGTAAAATCTTGGTTTGGTATGAGAATTGTTTCGCTATGATATACATGGGAGATACCAAACATGTACATATATCTAAGTGATTCGTTGGATTGAGCTGAAGTACATGATATGTTGACGAAAGTTGACATGTAGAACTTGGAAAGGTTCATGCTTAGTGAAATATGGCATGACATTGAGCGATGCCAATGTCCTAGTTCTACTAGAGGTTATGAGTCGTGTCCCACATGCTTCTTATTGGGTATTATGTGTTGCGTCATGGGCTATTCTTTTGTATATCCAGTTTGGGCCTGTCCATCTGTGATTATTGATTAGGGTTATGTATTATATAAAGTGCATGCATGTATGCCTTTATTAATGATTATTGATTATTTTTGTATTGCAACCCTAAGCACCTCTACAGTCGAAGTTCTTAATCGAGCTCTTCTGAGGTGTTAAAGTTTAATCATACAACATCTTTAAAGCCATTCCTGTGTTCTTAATTACGTCTTTAATTATTTATCTGCTTAGAATCTATCGATCCTACTGGAACTTTGTTCCCAACAATTGGTATCAGAGCGGGAGACTGTGTGATCAATACACATTCCTTCTGTATTAAGAATTCATTAGGGTTTCCGCTTTTATTGAATATAAAGAAGTCGTCTTCTTCCTGTCGATGGTAACTCTGGTGTTTAATAAAACCCTAATCTCAGTTTATAGGTCTGATTCTAGCGGTTCAAAGGAAAGGCTCACCATGTCTCACGAAGATTCTCAAACAAATCCTATCAACATCTCTAACAACATTGGATCTAATACAAGGGTTCCCATTCTCTACACATAAGACTATGAAGTATGGGCGCATCACTTTGAAGATTACGTTGTTGGATCTGAAGACAATGGCTATCTCATCTGGGAAGCAATCACAATTGGGCCGTTTGTTCACTCTGGAACGAACACGATTGTGAAGAGTCAAAAAGAATATAACAAGCTTGTGCCGGACGTAGATAAGATACCGCAGGATGAGAAGGACAAGTTGTTATGTAATGTGAAGGCCATGAGAATGATCAGATTCTCTTTGCAATCTGACACTTTTCGGTTGGTTGGCTCATGCACGACGGCTAAAGAAATCTTCGATAGGTTGAAGGAACTCTACTCAACCGATGAAGATCTAAAACACTCTATTCAAACCTTGCTGCTCTCTGAATTTGGAGTTTTTGAAAAGAAACCAAAAGAGAAACTGATACAAACATTCGATCGCTTTAATCATCTCCTAAGCAAGATGATCAAGCATGGTATAGAAAGGAAGTTAATCGAGCAAAAAGTAAACTTCATGAATGGTTTGAGACCAGAATGGATGGCTGTGGTTTCAACAGTGAAAGCACATGAACAGTTTAAATCTTACTCACTAGCAAAACTTGTGGGAATAGTTAAGTCCCATGAGAGTGTGGTAACCAAGGAGGCGAAGGTAGTTTTAGGTGTAGGATCATTGGCCCTAGTTTCAAAAGGAAAAAGTGTTGCAGAAGAAGAGGATGAGTCAGATATTTCTGAGTGTGACCTTACAAGCGAAGAATATGCTATGATGGTTACCAATCCAAAGAAGTTTGGTCGAAGAAAATTTCCTATCAATAAGAACCAAAACTGGCAGGGAAGTTACAGTGCTGAGAAAGTAAAAGATGAGGTGAAGAATTCTTCTCAAAAGGAAGACGACAAAAAGGAAAGCAAGCTTGCAGGAGATTCTAGATTCGACTTCAATTACTGTCATGGCAAGAACCACTTTGCCATAGATTGCATGCTGAGGAAAATGGCTGAGAAGAGAGATACTGAAGATGATGAGGCATACTACATGCGAAAGTTGGAAGAGATCAAGTAAAAGACAACAACTAACAGTTCAATGAATGCCTTGATTGTGCAGGGAAATGTTGATAAGGATGAATTCGGTGGCGTTGAAGTCTGGTCAACCGATTATGAGGATGAAGATGTGAGAAAGCCCACGCATGGAAGAGCTTATGTGGCGAAGAATGCAAGTTTGGCTGGAAGATGTTTGGTGGTTACAACCGAAAGTGAAAGTAAGGAGCCGAACCTAACTGAGGACAAGTGCTTTGCAGCCAAGCCCATGAGCGAGAAGGTCAACGATTGCAATCGACTTATCCAAAAGGTACATTCCATCCTTGAGTCACATAAAGTTCCGATAACAATTTATGAAGAAGAATTAAATGAATTAAAATTTAAACTTCCTAATTTAAGTGGCAGTCTCATGCAAATTCTCTTAGTGAACTCTAACCTAACTGACCAACTCAGCATGGTGTCTTCAAAGAGTGAGGAGAGAAGGATGTGGATTGAGCTGAAGGAGGTGGAGTTAAATAGGGCTAGGGATGAAACTATTTATTTACAAAGAGACAATTTAAAGTTTTTAAAACAAAGGAATGTTTTTTGTTTGATTGCTAAGCGCTTATACACTAATATTGCTTAATTGCACTTAAATTGTGAAATAGGGAAAAAGGTTCATAAGATGATCTTACCCTTCCTTGAATTTAAGGAGGATGAGGTCATTGTTAAATGCGAATCAATAGTGTCCTCAGAAGAGACATCTGTCACTTACAAAATCGGACTGGACAAGATAGAGACCTTCGTTGACTCTAAGGAACACAAATGTATGCTCAAAAATCTTTTAGATGAAAATGATAAGTTAAAAATTAAGTCCGAGACCATTCAATCATTTGATTCGTCGAATGACAAATTAATTTCAAAACATAAAATGAACATAGAAAATTCATCTGAATTTGATGAGGAAAGTGAGATGAGCAAAATCTCAATTGAAGACGTGGTTGATTGTTCTGAGTTTATGAAGAGCGAAACCAAGAATGAGAAACCCCTTATTTCTGAGAATTCGGTTGAATATGCTCGCCTGTCAAAGGACAAGTCACAGAAACTCAAAGAGAAAGCAATGGTTTATCAAAAGATTCAAACTGTGTCGAATCAAGTCTATGATGTTACAGGGGTCACTGCAAAACAAACAGTAGAATTGAAAACCTTGGTCGACAAAGACAATGCTGAAGTATGCGAAGACTACTTCTATTCAGTCCCTATTGATAACGCAGATGAAACCATAGGCTTATCTGAGCAAACCTCATGGAGGGTAAAAGGAAGATATGTTGCTGAACATATCAACAAACCCTCGAGTTTCGACAAACCAAGCACAAGTGGAACAAAAGAGATCCCTAAAGAACCACAGAGAGCACCAAATGTTCCTACTAAGACAACTGAAACTCAAAAGGAAAAGCCAAAGGCTAGTTTGAATATCAACAAGTCTCAGAATGAGTTAGCTGAATAGAAACGCCAAAGAAATCAAAGATACATGAAAAATCTAAATGAGCGAAAGCGTTATTGGCAATCTCAAAATCCCAACTACGTACCTCCTAAGAAAGAATCAATTGACAAAGGAAAGGAAAAGCTAAAAGAAAAAAAAATAGTCCAAGCTCCTACTATTCCAAAGTTCAGAACCGAACATCTACTTTTTGCTACAGAACTAGCGCTGAGAACCGAACGTCTAGTTTTGGTCCCAACGTCAAGACCAACAACCGAACGTCTGGTTTTGGTCCCAATGTCAAGACCAACAACCGAATGTCTAGTTTTGATCCCAAGTCAAGTTTCGGTCCTTCCTACTCCCATAATAAACTGACACCAGTGAAGGACATCAAAGGAAAGGGAAAGATTAACTCAAACTCTAAGTTCAATAATAAGCAAAAGTCAGCTAACCCTAGGATTCAAAAGAAAGTTTCAAAACCGTCTAACAATACACCATCTAATACACCAAAATTTAAACAAGACAAAAACAAAATCAAGGTGTATACCTGCAAAAGAAAATATCAAACCACTCTAATTAAAAGAACCTACTTGGTTGATATTTCTACTATAATTCCTTTTTCTTTAAAAGACTCACCAGGGCCCAAGAAACTTTGGGTTCCTAAATCTGCTTGAATTTGTAGGTTATCAGTGACGAGCAGTTCGATGACGAATGATATATAGACAATGGCTACTCACGTCACATGATGGGAAGGGAGGAAGAGCTAAGGGAATTTCGGTCCCTAAAAGATGGCGGATGCGTGAAGTATGGTAATAACTCTTATGGCACAATCAAAGGATATGGAATGATAACCAATGGAGATTTCTCGATTCGAAAAGTAGCTTATGTAGAATGGTTGCAACATAATCTCATCAGTGTATCATAGTTAGTTGTGGGAACAGGTTTGAAGGTTTCATTTGATGATGAAGGATCAGAAATTATTGAGAAGCAATCCAAGAAGGTTCTGTTAAAGTCTGAACGTAAGGGAGAGATGTATCCTTTGAATCTCAATCTAATTTGTGGAAAACCAGCAATATGCCTGTTGTCAAAGGCGAACACTTATGAAAGTTGGTTATGGCATCGATGTCTATTGCACCTTAACTTCAAAGACATTAATAAGTTGGTGCTTGGTGATCACGTTCGAGGCCTTCCTCTTCTCAAACTTGATAAGGAACATCTATGTGCAGCGTGTGAGATGGGAAAACAAAGCAGAAAAAGCCATCCTACACGAATCAATACAAAGATTGTTGAAGCTCTTGAACTTATGCACATTAACTTATGTGGGCCTTCGGCTATCGAAAGCTTCAGTGGTAGTAAGTTCATTCTTTTCATAGTATATGATTTTTCACGCCTCACCTGGGGTTTCTTTCTTAAATAGAAATCAAACGCTACTCCCAAGTTGAAGACGTTCATCAAGCAAGTAGAAGTACAACTGCGAAAGCTGGTGAGGGACATCAGAAGCGATAATGGGCTTGACTTCAAGAATAAAGATTTCGAGGATTTTCTAGCTGAAAAAGGAATTTCTCACAATTTTTCGGCCCCTTATACACCACCACAGAATGGGATTGTCGAAAGACGAAACCGTTCTTTCTGTGAGGCTGCCCGAACCATGCTAAGCTTCGCTTCTCTTCCACTATACTTCTGGGCTGATGCAGTTGCAACCGCATGCTATACTCAGAACCGATCCTTGCTCAACAAATGATTCTCAATCACTCCATATGAGATTCTGAACAATCGAAAGCCCAAAGTCAAATTTTTCCACGTGTTCGGTTCAAGGTGTTTCATCTCTAATTCAAAAGAAAACCGAAACAAGTTCGACATCAAAGCTGAAGAGGGAATTTTTCTTGGCTATTCACTCTCTTCAAAGGAACACAGAGTTTTGAACAAACGTTCTAAACAAATAGAAGAAACATACTATGTAAGCTTTGATGATAATTATATGAAGAAAGTTCAAAGAAGAGAAAGTGCCTTGGGGGAAATATTCCCTGAATCAGGACAAGTCTCTATTCCTATTTCAAACCTATTTGAAGAGTACATAAGGTTATTTGATGAACCAGAGAAAGCTGCACACTCAGAGGCGAAAGAAGCAGACAACAAAATTGACAGTATGAAAAAGATCCTAGATGAAGCTGATAAAAAGAAATGGAAAATAAATCTCCTAAAGCGACAGGTGGTCAACCCTCAACTGACTCTCCAAAAAACAGCTCAATGTTCAAAGGGGAGAGTTCATCAGCACCAAAGACAACCGATATGTCTTTCGAGGGGGAGCATTCAACTCCAACACAACCCAATAATAGTCCATTTGAGGGGGAGAATCCTACTCCCACAGAGGATGAAAACTCTGAATCTGACAAGGGTTACAATTCACCAGTTGAGGGGGAGAAAGAGCATACAACTGATGAAGATGAGCAATCAGAACTTGAAGAAGAAGTAAACGCAGAGTTGAATCCAGCTTATGATCCTAATTACTCTCCTCTAAATAAATGGACTAAGGACCATCTAAAAGTACAAATAATTGGTGATTCATCTAAGAAAGTTCTAACACGTTCTCAATTGAAAGCGAAACAAACTGCATTATTCTCTAAGGTTGAATTTTGTATGTATAACTCGTTTATATCCAAAGTTGAACCGAAGACGGTCAATGTTGCACTTGATCACGCTGATTGGGTACAAGCTATGCAAGATGAACTCCATGAGTTTGAACTTAATTAAGTTTAGAGGTTGATTCCCACTCCAAAGGATGCTTTGGTGGTAGGCTTAAAATGGGTCTTCCGGAATAAATTGGATAAAGAGGGGAACGTCATTCACAGCAAGGCTCGGTTGGTGGTAAAAGGATATTGCCAAGAGGAAGGGATTGATTATGAGGAAACCTTCGCTCCTGTAGCAAGGTTGGAATCAGTTAGAATTTTTCTAGCATATGTTGCTCATAAAAACTTTGAAGTTTTCCAAATGGATGTAAAGTGCGCTTTATTGAATGGAGAACTAGAAGAAACGGTGTATGTTGAGCAACCACCTAGGTTCATAAATGAGAAATTCCATGGTCATTGCTATGTGTTGGATAAAGTTGTATATGGTTTGAAGCAAGCACTGAGGGCCTAGTATGAAACTTTAACTCGCTTTCTAAACATGTCTACGTTTAAGCAAGGTTCGGTTGAACCAACCTTCTTTCGCAAGAAAGAAGGTGAACATCTTATGATTGTTCAAATTTATGTCGATGATATCATCTTCGGCTCCACGAATCCATGCTTAACAGCTGAATTCGGGAAGTTGATGGAGACTAAATTTGAAATGAGCGCAATGGGTCTCATTAACTTTTTTCTTGGATTAAATATAAGACAGGGACCAGAAGGCATTTTTATTAACCAAGAGGCCTACACGAAGAATCTATTGCAAAAATTTGGAATGAAGGGTGACTCGAAGGTGAAGGTTCCTATGGCGTTTGGCACCAAGTTAACATCATCTCTGGAAAAGCCTGCAGTCGACATAACTCTCTATCGTCAGATGATTGGATCTCTCATGTATCTAACTACTAGTAGACCAGATATTATGTTCTTTGTCTGTTACTGTGCCCGGTTTCAAGCTAATCCAAGAGAACCTCACATGGTGGCAGTGAAGAATATTTTTTGCTATTTGAAACGAACCTTGTCACTCGGTCTCTGGTATCCAACAAAATCAGGTTTCTTTGTTCAAGTGTTTTCTGATACTGATCTGGGTGGATGCGGTCTGGACCGAAAGAGCACAACTGGTGGATGCCAATTTCTTGATGGAAAACTTGTTAGTTGGCAGTCCAGAAAGCAAACTTGTGTGTCTCTTTCAACAGCCGAAGCCGAGTATATTGATGCTGCCTCATGCACCTCACAAGTGATCTAGATACAAAGCCAATAGAGACTACGGGCTAAGTATGAAAAAGATACCTCTTTATTGTGACTCTGAGAGTGCAATTAGAATATGTCACAATCCGGTGCAGGACTCAAAGACTAAGCACATTGCACTCAGATATCATTTCATCAAGGACCATGTTGAAGAGGGAAATGTAGAAGTTCATTTTGTTCGATCCTCATATCAACTCGTTAACATCTTCACTAAAGCCTTACCTGGAGAAAACTTCAACAAAAATTTACAAGGTTTGGGAATGATGGAAGCAGAATCAGTATCGAATCCTCAAACCTCTCTCTAAAAATTAAGATAAGTGAAATAGAGCGAACGCTTGGTCTATTTCGGTTCCAGATTTTTAGTGAACCGAAATGAACCGAACGCTCAGTCTATTTCTGCTCCAACATTTTCGGGAACCAAAATAAACCGATCGCCCAGTCTATTTCGACTCCAAAATTTTAAGGAACAGAAATGAACCGACTGCTCGGCTTATTTCGCTTCATTTCTTTAAGGTTTGTTTGTGGTTGTATAGTTCGTAATCTTTCTCTTACTTATTTTCTCTGTTTTATTTTTAAGACTTATTTGTTTTTTTTTTTGTTTTTCTTGAAAACTCAAAAATCCAAAAATATTTTTTTTTCTGTTTGTGTCTATGGTTTGCTTCTTTCTATACATTCTCCAGGTGTCATGGATTTCAGAGCTACAAAATTTGGGGTGAGGCAGGTATGATATTCTTATCTTGAACTAGTTAAGCGTCCCTAGAAGCATGCTGCTGCGTATAGATTGAAGCCTCAATGAATATGAGAGAAGCCTTAATGAACCGATTCTACCTATCGGTTTTTCCCACTCAGGCTGCTAAACTCACTCCAGTCCTAAGCTACCATTCTCCTCTCAAATGAGTCAGGAGAGTTCTGCTTTGTCACTTTTATATAGCGGTGGTACTTTCGGTTCTTTCAACTCCTCCTCTGAAAATTTCTCCATCAAACATCATTTCATAAAAGTAACCCTTGAGACTCTCAGTCATAACCACTGAGGTTTATGGTTACACAATATCTGTGTTTATGATCTTAGATGTGTACACCACGTGCTAAGTGAAACCCAAAATCTAACACCCATATTGAACTGACGGTGAATTTTGATATTCAAGCTTTAACTTGTTACCTAAAGAAGTCTCATTTTTATTTTCTTGCATGATCTTTATGATATTGTCTAATACCAAGACTTTTCTTCCCAAAAGATCTAGTTTAGTTTTTTTTTTTTGAGATTTCTATTCCACTTATTGTCACCTCAAAATTTATCTACCCTACTTGTTCAACAGACCGCCTCGGTCTCACAAGTGCTTTGGCCAACTTTCGGTCTCATGTTGAGTATCCAAGTTCGGTTGAATTTTAGCCACCTACTAAAGCCTATGTATGAAAAGATGCCTTTCAATGTTTCTTAACAAACATTTGATCGTATTCTAACGGGAAACCACACAAGCACTTCAAGTCTCTCTTGACTTTGAAGGAAGAGATTCGTGCCCGGGATCCTCAGCTTTATGTCATATTTGACATCACTCACATCCCATACACTTGTTTGCTTTATTTCTTCTCTGTTGGCACACTTATGCACGAAAGTCTTTCTAATTTTCCAAAACTCTAGTTCGTGACAATTGTGAGTGGTTTTCACTTTCAGCTTCAAAAATTAAGCAAACACTTGGAAGTATACGGTATTCTGTATCAGGAATAAGTATTGGATTGAAGAAGTTGAATGGATACAACATTACAACGTTTCTTTGGATAAGTTCAAAAATGGGCGCGTGAAGTTGAAACGGATCCTAAACCTTCGCCGTATGACGTGTATCTGGGGAAAACCAAGCTGTCAAATCCCGCTTTTACAGGTGCCTTTCAGAGATCGTTTCATCATTCTGGCAGATTCTTTCTCTCTCATAGCAATCATATATAAAGGAGTTCTCGCATTCTTGTAACTTTTACCACACTCCACTTCTCTCAAACACACCGGTGTTTTGTTTTAACAACTGTTCATCTTCTTCACAAAGCTCGACAATGACATATTCTTCATCTATTCAGGATCAAACTCCATCGTCATCCCTGCTTTCGATCAAGCCCAACCAGAATATGATCATTCAGATGACTCCATTCTTGTATGATCATTACATGATTCAAGTAGTAGAATGTCTCAAGTATTCCCCTCGCTTAATCGCTCTAACTAAAGTGGAATCAGTTCCCATGTCACTCCTCTCTCAAGTATACTCCACAACACATTACGACAAAATCAAAGAGCACATCTACTTTCAGATTCATTCTCACAAAGCTTCTATTTCAAAAGGAAGATTTTACTCTCTTCTAGGGCTTGCAGTAGACGCCTCAGTCATCTCCACAGACTTCATCACCACAACTCAATTGTTCTCGATGTTCTATGAGATGGGATACACTGAGGTCCTTACCACCTTCACTAAGTTCAAGAAATCTTGCTTACCTCCACAATGGAATGGGTTGCTCACCCTTCTTCACAAACGGTTGTCTGAGCGTATTGGTGGATCTGATGGATCAAACAAATGCTTCATGACGATCCTATACGGTAACTACAATGGAATAAACCTGGACTACGGTTCATTAATTTGGACTCAACTGGTGCAAAGCTTGTCTTCTTCTACAAGGCATTCTGAAATTTCCTGTGGTCGTTTTTGGACCATCGTCGCTCAAAGGGCAATAACCTCCCTCAATGGTCCGGTCATGAAGGACTCTTTGCTCTCCTCTATTTCCTCATTTCGTACCAAAAAGATCATTATGACCGATCCAACCAAGTTTTTGCACAAAGGCTCTATTCCGGAAACTATGTACTGGTTTGTCTCTCAGGAAAGTAAACGCATCTCTGATTACAAATTGATTCCTCCAAAGAGTCCACGAAAATTAACTCCAGAGATGCAAGTTGCATTAGACGAGGTGGAGAAACCTACTAAACGAGGGAAGAAAGTTGTTGTTAAGAAAGAAGCAACCAAAGAGCCCTCTTCCAAACCCACTAAGTCAAAGAAAAGGAAAGCTGACAAGGGTGATTCCTCTACTCCAAAGAAAGTCAAGAAAATGGCTCACAGAAAACTCACTCCTTCACCTTCACCTTCAAAACCGAAGGATGAGCAGTCTACAGGTGACGATGAGGAAGAGCGACATAAAGGTTCACCTCTAGGTAATACACCTCCTCGGTCTCCAACTCCAGTGGATATTGTTAATGATTCTGTTCCAACACCCCCTCTATCTCCACCCAAGACAACCGTTCAGGTTACTGTTGCTTCTCCACCCCCATCTTCATCACCACCTGTTTCTACTATTGCTCCACCACCGCCTGTCGGTTCTACTCCCGTCACCACTGCCCCATTACCACCTCCTATTTTCTCCAAACCAACCTTCACCACTACACCTATCAAAACTTCAACCATAGATTCTTTTGTCAACGTCAACACATCTGATGTGGGGGCGAAGACTGAAGAACCTCCTAAAGTCACAACAGACCCCATTTCCCCAACTCCTTCTAGTGATTCTAATCCAGTTCTTGGAGGAGCTGAATTTGAATTTGATTCTACTTACTACAGTCCCTACCAAATCCTCAGTGAGGAAGATGAATCTGCTCCTGCAACCAAGCAGCAAATCGACAGTGTTCACGAAAAGCTTGATACATTGCTCGATTCAACAAAGAAGTATAATGATGTTGTTCTCAAAGAATTCATGGATACAACCCTGCCCAATATACAAAATCAATCGACAAATGTACTGCTGCTATCGATGATTCTACTTCTCTGTGCAAACAAGCGACCTCTGAAGTTAAAGATCTCATCCATGACTCCCAAGTTTTTCTTGACTCTTTCAAGGGTCATGCTGATTCAAATGCTGCCAAGATCAAAGAGTCCATCGACTCGCTTTCTCAATATCTTCAAGCCGAGCAAACCAAGTTTGAGACTGTCCGTTCTGACATCTTTGCTGACAACAAGACCTTCTTGTCTTCTATTGACTCTTGGTTCAAAAAGCTCACTGCTGATCTTCTCATGGAAAGGCAACTCAAAGATGATCTTGCTCAACAGACTGCAATAAATGCAGTGCAACAAGCAGCACTTTCCAAGGCCGAACACGAGATTTCTTTGTTAATAACAGAACGAGCTGTTTTTCACAGCTGTGCTGGGGGTGTTCTTTCCCAGCTACATAACGTGCTTCAGGCTCATGATCCTATTCTAACACTTACAATTCGCAATCATTTGACCTCAAAACTTCTTCCCTCACTTGAACTATTACGAGAAATGAAGGGTGTTTTGGAGAGAATTGTTCCTCCACAGCAAGGGTGAGAAGAGAAACCACAACCTATTTCAATTAAACCGAAGGTCAAAATCGAACCGAAGGAGAATGTAGCTTCGGTTTCTGGTAACAAAGACAAGAAAAAGCATGATGATGATGATGAAGATCAAGAAAGTATTTCTGAGATCCTGAACTGAAAGAAAAGGGATGAGGAGATAGACGAAACTCTTCGAACTGCTAAGGAAGCTGAGGAAAAAGAAAAGAAGAAGAAAGAATAGGGTGATGCATTAAGTTGCAAGAAGATGTTGTTCCCTTCTTGGACAAGAGAAACACTCATCAGGGAGGCAATAAAGTTTCCAAGCACCTATTGGATTGAGCCTGTAACCTCCTTTGACTGTGAGAATACAAGGGATTCGCAGTTCGACATGCCTATTACTCGAAAGGCATTCGTTTTTCATTGTTTTTAGTCGACAGTTGAAGTTCCTTCACCCCATCCTCAGGTCGACCGTTAACTTATTGATTTTTATCTCGAGTTTAGTCAGCCTTAGTACCAGACCTGGAGTGCTCAGAAAATTATTACGGTCAAGGTGCTAAAGCCATCGCCTGCAGGGAAGTTTATCAATGTCACTTTCATGATAAACCGAGGTACAAATAACTCAGTTTCTATCATCTCCCTGGCAGATCTTCCTAACTTGAATCCTCATGATTGGATCTGCTCTTCAATATTTTGCTCACTAATGTGACATAGTATGAACCAATCTTAGGACATCTGAAAAGGATGTTGGCCTCTTATATCCACGAAGTTGCGAAGATGGATCAAGAAGTGGCTAATGTCATGAGGAAGAAACCAATGGTGAAGCCTACTGTAAAGCCAGGATGTAACGTCCCAAAATTCAAGACTAAAAATTTCTTTTATAAAACATTGCTTAAAACATAATTATCAATCCATAACGTAATCAGAGTATTAATTTCCAAAACATATGTTTGTTATCAGAGTAAAACATCCCAGGTTGACTAATCTATGGTGTGTGTCATTCGATACCTCGAGCTCTTCCCTCTGCTACCGGAAGTACCTGAAACCAAAACTGAAAACCGTAAGCACGACGCTTAGTGATTTCCCCAACCTACCACATACTGCACATACTAGGCCACGCCCGCTATTCTGGGCCTCGCCCCCTACCTCGGGCCTCGCCCGCTACGACGGCCCCGCCTGGCTTCGAACCCCGCTCGGATACAAATCTGCTTTGCTTAGGCCTCGCCTGTCACTAGGCCTCGCCCGCCAACATATTCTAACACATAACATATCACAACACATAAACTAAACATATACTATTGATTCCTGTTCTAAAGGCCTCGCCTATCTTGGGCCTCGCCCGTGTCCTGCAACTGATGAGTCATGGAACCCCGTCCACGCTCCTACTGATGGTGAGATACGGGCCCGACCCACACTCACTCTTTCCCTAACCTGGGCCTCGCCCCTACTCTGCTGCTAATGAGACATAGAACACCGTCCATACTCTGCTGCTGGTGAGATACGGGACCTCGCCCACACTCACCTTCCTACCAGGCACATACATGTATCACACAGACAACAAGTATAACTATCATACAAACCATTCCTTGGGCACCCGCCCACTACACTGGACCTCGTCCTGAATATCATACTAGCATACTGTGCCTAGAGCTAACCCCTGGGTCTTCCTACTCATAACTACATGGGTCGGCATTGGCCGTAGACCCATTCACACACGGGGAAACTCACCTGCACTTGCTGAACTTGCTGAAACCCCTCTACTGCTATCTGACGACTCTTCTGAACTGCGGCTCCACTAGCTCCCTAAGCTATCAATATCAATATAACACTTAGTCTAACCGTCCTCCGAAAGTCAACTAAGTCAACTCTGGTCAAAGTCAAAGTCCTGGTCAAAGTCAACCTTCCAGGTCAACCCTACTCGCCGAGCCTGCCTACTGACTCGCCGAGTTCATATGCTCAGATTCCTTCCATTCGCGACTCGACTCATCGAGTCAGCCCATGACTCGCCGAGTCCACCGATTTCAGAGTCCTGTCCTGTCCAACTCACTGAGTCTCCACCCGACTCACTGATTCGAGTCTTAACTCGAAGGGTTCGGGGTTTTGCGACCTGACTCACCGAGTCCAAGAACAGACTCGCCGAGTACAAGGCAAACTTCAACAGACTTGCCGATTTGTTCATCCAACTCGTCGAGTTCCTCCTAATCTTCATACTACTCGCCGAGTCCACTCGAAGGACTTGCTGAGTCTATTCAGTCCTTCATACAATCAGAAGCTTTTTGAGCCATGCAGGGACTCCAAACTATAGATCCACTCTTCCAAGGCTTATTCCTTATGTAAAGTTGCAAACTTTACATATAACTAAGGAGATCTAGGCTCAAAACACTCTAGGGCTAGGTTTTAAGACAAAAGGGCTTCACCAACTACTCAATAACTGATGCTTTACGACATTTAGGACCATCCCAACACTAGATCTGAAGTGGCAACCTCATATCTAAGCCCCAAACCCGAAATAGATCTCGAACAACCATAAAACCCCCAAATCTCATAACAAACATAGACCTAGATGCAAAGGAGGGAAGATAACAGCTTATTACCTGCAAGATGAGCACAAACTGAAGTAGATCTCGGATCTACACCTCTCCTTTGAAGCAACCCTCTTGATCTTCAAGTTCCTTTCAAAGATTCCCTCCTCCAAACTATTTTCTCTCAAATGATGGAAGCTCACTCGAAATCTAGGGTTTACAGGCTCTCTAGGATGATATAGAGGGTGAGAAAGGGACATAACACCCTTTATATAGGTTACAACCCCCGAGATTAGGGTTTTCTCCTTCCAGCACCAACTCTTCGAGTCCAATCTTCCGAGTCGACGATTTGGTCACTTAATCTGCGACCCAACCCCGCTCTGAATTGGCGAGTAAGCGAGCCTATTCGTCGAGTCCCTTCTTCAAATTGCTCTTTCATTCCTTAAATCATACTTCTGAAATTTGAGATGTTACAATCTCCCCACTTAAACTAAACTCCGTCCTCGAAGTTCTCCACAGCTAACCTACCTGCAATCACCTTCCAACATCCTGCTTGATGGGTCTAACACTCGCTGACTACTTCCGTTGGCTTTCCGCCCGATTATGCAGACTGACCCTATCCCTTGCGATAACAATCCTCAACCATTCTAAGAACACTTCCTTCACCACTGGTAATCCTTCCAGTGCTCCCCAAGTACTTATGTTGGACTCCCTGGGGTTCACTCCCCTTTGACTTACGCGATACTCGGCCTTCCCAAGGCAACTTCCATAACCACTACCTCCCTTATCACCGTGAATGACATACCTTTCACGGTATCCAGTACTCCAGTCACTCCCAGTGCTGGTCTCTGCTGCCGATACACACTGAATACTCCTTACTACTATCAATCCATAGATCTTTCATCATCCTAGTCACTCACTGGAAACGATGGTGCTCCTTATCCGCCTTCTGGATGAACCGAGACCATCCCAGGTCCCAACTAATCTGTTCATATCTGGGTTAACGAACTCCCACCGGTCACTATGCCCAACCCAATCTTCTTGCTGCTCCCAGCGACTTCCGAAGAAACCTCGGCTATCTATTACCGCTCTATCTACTCTTCCACTCTGGCGCTACTAGACTTGGGATCCTCGATCCCTTACCTTGATCCTATAGTCCCTACCAGGTCCCACCTGTGCTACCATAAACTCACGGGCCTCGCCCACGGGTCTCATCCGACTATACTACTGAGCAACCCTGCTCTCAGGTCTCACCTATACTGCTACTCTCATACGGGCCTCACCCACGGGTCTCACCCAACTACATCCTGGAGCGGCCTTTCCCATGGTCTCACCTCTCTAGGGATATGCAGACAAGCTCTATACTATCCTCATCCACTACCCAATCCTGATTCCTTCCTGGATCGCTAGGAGGTAAGGGCCTCGCCCCATCTCCGCTAACTAGGAGATACGGGCCTCCGCCCATACTCCGCTAACTAGCTGCTAGGGAATGCTACGACTTACCTGTAGTCTTACAACACCTTCCACCACTAAGTGCTAGTGAATGCTACGGCTGCCCCGTAGTCTTACAACACTTCCTCCACTGACTGCTGTTGGAGAAGGCTGCGGCTCTCCCACCACTCTACCATGCTCTACATGCTGCCTCTGCCACTGTCTACTAACATGAAAGCATTCCATGCTATCTGTCCTCAAGATCTCCATTCCAACTCACTCGAGTCCTACAGGCGATCCTCCATCCTGAATTCCCAACCAGGCCTTAACCATCACCATTACACGCACTAACTGATGGGGAGTTTCTCAAACTCCCAATCCGGAATTCTTCAGTCCATCAAACGCTGTGCTACTCCTGCTCCTTCTCAGAGATCGTGTACCCATCCTGGATCTGTGTGCTCTTGCCTCTGTACACTCGGAGGGTTCTCCCCCACTTCAATCCTGCTTACTCCTCACTGCTCAATGCTCGAAAAGAATCCCCAATCCTTGCTACCATTCCATAATCAATCTGCTGAGGAACCCAAGCTTACCATAGCTAGGGATCTAACCAGTCCATTTCTAAAACTATACAACTCCGAACTAGCGAGACATACCAATTCCTTCCCAGGCATGCTACAGTTACTGTATCCTAAGTAACCTTCTCCAATAGAGCACATCCCCTAACTACCATACAAATATCCAAGGTATGCAGATGGCATATAACTCAATCACAAGCAAGCCGCACAAAATTAAAATACTCATACCGATAATGATGCAGAACCATAACAATATAATCATGCATAAATAAAACAGAAAACGGAAGTTGCATACCTGCAACGTCCGACGCTGCTCGCGTCTCCAAGGTAGTCATCTGAAAAGCCCTGCTTCCTACCACAGGCACCTCTGCACAGCCCTGATGGCCGTCTGTGATCCTCAAAGTTGCAGGGGCGGGTGCCATCACCCGTCCTGCCGGAAATAAACTGGGGCACTGGGCCTTCTTATGGCCCCGCTGATTGCAGTGAAAACATATCAAGTCTGATCCCTGTGTAGTGGTAACAGTACAATCCCTGCTAAAATAACCAGTTCGACAGCACTTGTAGCAGCCAGACTCACCACCGCTACCACTCCTGCACACGCCCCCATGCGCCCTACCATACTTCCCGCACCGGCTGCGGTCCTGATAATCCCTCGATCTCGAATCCGATCCGTTGGGCCTTTTGCCCGAACCTGTGGCTACCTAAACCTCATCCGGCTTCCTCTTCCGGATCTGCTCCAAATCAATTTCCCTCTCTCTAGCCCGAGAAATCATATCTTCCAGCGTTTTGCAGCCGGATCTGCTCACGAACTCCCTGATGTCAGCCCTCAACATCTCGTGATCTCGGGCCTTCTTCATCTCCTCGTCCGCGACATACTGCGGTACAAGAAGAGCCCTCTCCCTAAACTTGGCGGTGATCTCTGCCACAGTCTCAGTGGTCTGTGTCAAATCCTGAAACTCCCGTGCCAACTGCTGCACCTCAATAATCGGTGAAAACTCAGCCCTGAACCCGGCTGAAAAATCACTCCATGTCATTGCGTCCAACGCGGCATCATCCCCCAAAGCATGACCAATCTCTTCCCACCAGTCCCTCGCTCTGTCCTTCAGTAGACAGGAGGCGAGTCTGACCTTGTCCCCCTCGGGACACCGGCTCGTACGGAAAGCGTTGGCAACATCGGCCAACCATCTGCTGCTAGCAATGGGTTCCCTAGCCCCATGATAATCTGGTGCCCCGCAAGCCCTAAACTCTCGGAATGTCAAAGTACGCGCTCCCATCAAATCCATCATCTTGGTACGGAAGGCTCCTAGCCTCTCGTCCAAGATCTCAAGTATACCCTCCTTGACCATGCCAAACATCATAGGAGTCTGGTCTAGTATGCTGCGCGTAACCTCAGCTGATATCAACTCCTTCATCCGCTTCTCGAGCTGCTCGGTTCCCGAACCCGAGCCTGATCCCTCTCCGGCGCCTGGTCCGCCCACTGGCCTCTCTCGCAATGTCACCATGCTGACAAACATAACACACAACTTATCAAAATTCACATCATTACAGAAGGATCATACACGTTCACACTACAAGTTCCCCGGTCTCATCTCAGCCTTTCCCGAATCGAGTACGGATCCTCTACTTTTAATAATACGGGCCCATACTGTAACAACTCAAATTTTCAAACAAATTTTTCTTTTTATAAATAAAGTAATTTCATTCAAAACAAGGCATAAATAGTTAAGTATTCTGTCAAATACAAATAGTCAAAATCCCAAGATCATAAAAGCATTCTCCAGTGTGTATCGATCACGCCGGCGCCTTCCCACGGTCCTCACTAGTACCTGAAACACATACATAACAACTGTAAGCATAAATGCTTAGTGAGTTCCCCAATATACAACTTACGCACATACGCCTTTCCAGGCCCTGACCTTCCGGTCCATGTGTCTCAGGGGACTTCCGTCCCTGCTGGGTAAACCTTCCGGTCCTACCCACGCCGACCTTCTGGTCCATCACACAACATATTGCCTTCCGGCCCATAACATAATCGCCTTCCGGCCCATAACATACATGACAAACAGCTTACCAAATATAACATACATATCACATATCATATCTGCCCTTCCGGTCATACAGGCAAACCCTTCCGGGTACAGTATAGTGAGAAGACTCACCTCGTAAATGCTGAAAGCTAGCAATCCTGAAGTCACTCGTGCACAATCCGACGAGCTACAACCTCCCTATAACACCACATATCTCTCATTAACACTTATATCTTATAAGTGTGACTATCCCTAAAGAGACAGACTTAGGTCAACTCTGGTCAACGGTCAACGGTCAACGGTCAACTCGACCGGACTCGGCGAGTGCCATGGCGACTCGGCGAGTCTAGACGTCCTCCCCGACTTCCCCTGATGTTCCCTTTCTACTCGTCGAGTATCCCTCTTGACTCGACGAGATCCTTGTGGAAGAATCGCGGGGCCACCCCGACTCCACTCGCCGAGTCTGAAGAACAGCTCGACGAGTTCCAGACAATCTCCAAGCTACTCGCCGAGTCTGTTCATCGGACTCGGCGAGTCCATGCCATGCAGTCGATCAAACTGCTTCCTGAGATAAGTTTCGTCCCGAAATACACAAGCATGGGACCTTCTGGACCTCTAAAGGTCCTAATACAGGATTATAGTCGTTGGGTAACAAGGTACTAATTCATCTAATCACCAAATGGGTTCCATAAACCCTAAATCCATGCACACATCAACATAACAGAAAGGAATCCGAAATATTACCTGAAATATGCCCTCTCTGTGTCTCCAAACCGCAGGACTCGAATCCCTTGCTGTTCCTTTAGCCAAAACTCTTCTCCTCCTTGCACAACTATTTCTTCAAAGCCCTAATATCCTCCAATCTTGCTCTAGATGCCCACAGCCGCTTAGGGTTCTTCTCAATCGACTAAAGACGGACAATGACGGCCTATAAGTGCATTATATACGACCCAAACCTGAACGGTTAGGGTTTTCGCTAAACAGCGTAGACTCGCCGAGTCCATATCGGACTCGTCGAGTCTAGTCGCGAACCCGCGACCAAGTCTGCGATCCTACTCGGCGAGTCTAGGCTCCAACTCGCCGAGTCCCCTCTTAAATCACCCCAAAAACACAATTTAACAATACCTGAGATTCCGGGCTGTTACACATACTACCTTCCACATCTATCCATACTTTCCTCGAGAACTGCTTCGACTCCACCGGGTCCCTTTTTTACTACTACTGCTCCCAGCACTACCTCATCCTAGGCTTACCCTAGGGAAACCTCTGACTCAAACTAAACCAGTCCTCAGCCGTTGAAGGCCTCCTTGTGATGCCAATTAGCCATCACCTGGATGTCATCACATGTGACGAGGCTCATATAATCCTTCAAGTAAAAGACTCGTCCCTACAACGGTTGGACTCAAACAAGAGCTGCACAATAGGGCCAAATCCAACACTCTGAGCTTATTCAACCTTGATCACATGTGACGTGACGCATCCACCTAATGGCTAACTCCCATCACTTAGAATCCCACAATACACAAAGCAACCAGCATTCAGACAAGGGAAAATCTAACCATAACATACTCAAGCAATCATATTCTCATATCAGGAATCTGTACTAGCATGCAACACAAGCTCATAAACTCAGGCATAACCTAAACAGGCTATCCTACTTCTGTCTGACCAGTACTATCATGCAACTCAAAAGCACATATAACAGGCACATAAGGCATCCTCCCTAGATCCTTAGTCCTAATCTAGCATGTTGTTCTATTAACTGATAATCATAACATTAACTGGTATGGGTATTTTGGGATACTTACTTGAGCTCGGCTGATTCCATGCACCACACCCCCTTTTCTTTTTCAAAAGTTCTTTTCTTTCTGAATTCCTTTTGCTTTTCTAAAACTGTTTTCTTCCTCAAAACTCTTTTTACAAAACTGTCTTTTCATTTTGGAAACTTTGATACCAATTCCTCAGTTTGAGTTCAGACACACCCGAGAGCATGTACGAATCCCTCAAACCAAGGCTCTGATACCAACTTGTAACGTCCCAAAATTCAAGACTAAAAATTTCTTTTATAAAACATTGCTTAAAACATAATTATCAATCCATAACGTAATCAGATTATTAATTTCCAAAACATATGTTTGTTATTAGAGTAAAACATCCCAGGCTGACTAATCTATGGTGTGTGCCATGTGATCACCCCGAGCTCTTCCCTCCGCTACCGGAAGTACCTGAAACCAAAACTGAAAACCGTAAGCACGAAGCTTATTGATTTCCCCAACCTACCACATACCATGCATAACCACATACTGCACATACTAGGCCACGCCCGCTATTCTGGGCCTCGCCCGCTACGACGGCCTCGCCGCTCCAGGCCCCGCCTGGCTTCGAGCCCCGCTCGGATACAGATCTGCTTTGCTTAGGCCTCGCCTATCACTGGGCCTCGCCCGCCAACATATTCTAACACATAACATATCACAACACATAAACTAAACATATACTACCGATTCTTGTTCTAAAGGCCTCGCCTATCTTGGGCCTCGCCCGTGTCCTGCAACTGATGAGTCATGGAACCCCGTCCATGCTCCTACTGATAGTGAGATACGGGCCCGTCCCACACTCACTCTTTCCCTAACCTGGGCCTCGCCCCTACTCTGCTGCTAATGAGACATGGAACACCGTCCATACTCTGTTGCTGGTGAGATACGGGACCTCGCCCACACTCACCTTCCTACCAGGCACATACATGTATCACACAGAAACCAAGTATAACTAACATGAAAACCATTCCTTGGGCACCCAACCGCTACACTGTACCTCATACTGAATATCATACTAGCATATTGTGCCTAGGACTAACCCCCGGGTCTTCCTACTCATAACTACATGGGTCGGCATTGGCCGTAGACCCATTCACACAAGGGGAAACTCACCTGCACTTGCTGAACTTGCTGAAACCCCTCTGCTGCTATCCGACGACTCTTCTGAACTGTGGCTCCACTAGCTCCCCGAGCTATCAATATCAATATAACACTTAGTCTAACTGTCCTCCGAATGTCAACTAAGTCAACTCTGGTCAAAGTCAAAGTCCTGGTCAAAGTCAACCTTCCAGGTCAACCCTACTCGCCGAGTCTGCCTACTGACTTGTCGAGTTCATATGCTCAGAGTCCTTCCATTTGCAACTCGACTCGCCGAGTCAGCCCATGACTCGCCGAGTCCACCGATTTCCGAGTCCTGTCCTGTCCAACTCACTGAGTCTCCACCCGACTCACTGATTCGAGTCTTAACTCGAAAGGTTTAGGGTTTCGCGACCTGACTCACTGAGTCCAAGAACAGACTCTCCGAGTACAAGGCAAACTTCAGCAGACGCGCCGAGTTGTTCATCCTGTTGGGTTTTGAGCAATCTAACACTTCCTAAGTGTGCATGCAACCCTAATAAACCTTGGAGCTATGTTTTCTTCTAAAATACATGCAAATAGTAACTTCCAAGGTTTCTTCCTAACTAGCATAGCATAAGGATTATGAATCATAAAAGTACTAGTAGAAATACATACCTTTTGATGATGGTTGATTGTTTGGAGTTTGAGAGCCAAGCACCAATAGTGTGAATGCCTCAAATGGAATCACAAATCACCACAAACACTTGGAAAACTTTGAGAGAGTAGTATACTTTCTTGTGGAATCGGCCACCACTAAGTCTCACACTACTAGTGTCACATTTTTTTGCATCATATGCTTCTTTATATAGTGTGCATGGTTAGGGTGAAACCCTAATAACCCATGTCTTTTCCTTTCCAAGGATCCATGGGTTAAAAGCTCCATGGACCATCCATGGACTTCCATATTAGCTTAGCCCATTAACAAATGAGTATTAGCCCACACTATATAAAATATAATAGCCCATAATTTAATCAGTCTTCTTTTTAATCTCTAAATTAATTCATAATTAATTTAAGACTAAAAATAATTAAATAAGATGACTTCATATTAATATATTATAACTTATAATATATTAATAAACCGTAAGTATACAATTCTCATAAAATTATCCATAAATCGTTTGGGTGAAGTGCAACCCAAATGGACCATGACGGGTCGGGTCAAGTATGTACCAAATAATTTATGGACTTAGACACCTTATCCAACAGACTCCCATTTGGATAAGTCTAATAACTATATTTGCGTATGTTACTTCAGGAACCAACCAGCAATCGTAGCTCTCGAAAACTCTGTTGAACTATGAAGCGCCATTTTAGATAAGTGATCATATAATCCTCTGTTCTCATGATATCAGCCGGACAAATACATGGAACAACGTCGTACTTATTGTCCAGCAGTTTGTTTCCCGATTTTCAATTTGTTTGACAAAGAACTTAATCGAACACATCAATTTAGTTCTGACCGGCCGGTACATAGGTCACAACAAAATCATCGAGGGGCCTAGATATCGCTTCTATTTCTAGAAGGAACAGATAAACTTCGACTCATATGCTTGTTCTACTACTTTTTGAATTGTACACAAAGGCACGTTTTATAACATCAAGTTACTGATGCGTTTACGTGCAATCAATGCACAACCAACTCATAGGCAACAACTCATATCTCTAGGTTTGAAGATTTATATGATATTACCGTCTCACGATCACTCGAGATAAATTCCATGAAGTGATACATGTGAGCGTGGGTTTATTCCAATACTCATAACCTATGAGCACTCATGAATGTTGTAGCAACCATTGCTATGACTAAACCCATTTAGCCATCTACAAACTCGATTCATGACAGTCTTGATTCATACCTACTTCCAACATATGAACGACTGTGGAGTGTTTAAATAACTTAGTCATTCGGAAAGAATAACCTAGTTATTTTGGAAGTCAAAACATGAAAAGTGAAACACAATAATAATCGAATCCAATATGGTCTCAGAACCCTTTTGAATATAAATAGAACCACCTTTTATTTATCACCGTATTGATTACACATTATTCATTGTATAATGTTTCAAACAATCAACTTAAGAGTTGAATAAAAAACAACAGTCGTCCCATGCTCCTAGCATGTACACTTTGTTTTCTAAACAATAGTTATGCCATACTCCAAGTATGCACACTATGTTTGTCTATGATCCTTACATTGTGATGTAGATCAATTGAACATGATTCCAATGATACTCATTTCACAATCCCAAATCCTTATTGTAAATGTGAGAATCCCCGATTCCTATCATTTACCAAAAAATCTGTTAGATTTTAAACTTTTATACAATGTTCCTCTTGTAATGATTATACAGAAAGTCACCAAAACCTTGTCACCAGTTATTACAGAGTATTCCAAAGAAGGTCAACTTCTATGGAACGGAAGTCTCATATTCAAAGTACATTGCTTTGAACATCCTTCTTGCATTAAGGTTTTCTAATCTTATATAGATTGAATAACTTCCACCTATGGAGACATTTCCATAGTCCCATTTTGACTATCACCTCCGAACAAGAGTTACTTCTTTTCAGAACATGTCAATACGGTCCTTTCCGACAACTTATATCATACTTCCAACTTTCCCTGAGCAACCAATCTTTGGCGAACCTCAGATTTGTCCTCGACAATTGCTTAATCACTTTAGTCATATCCAGTTCTAGACTTTTCCCTTCTCAATGCCTTAAACATTTGGAAAATTTAGAAAAGATGAATATTATAGAACATGCAATCGATCCTATATCCGAATCATATGGGACACGATTCATGATGTTTGACATAAAGACATGATACTAGACCAGTCTTTTGCTACAATATTTTTTATTTGCCATGTTTTCAAAATTTAACTATGAAGAGGGATGTCGTGATCATAATCGAATTTTGAGAATGCAATATATATAGAATTTCTTCAAGTTGAACCATTCCAACATAAAATTCATATATATATATATATATATATATATATATATATATATATATATATATATATATATATATATATATATATATATATATTCTTGACTAAAGATGATTAAAATCTCAATCTAAGCTTTGGAATTGAAACGAAGTATAATTTCCTCTCCCTTAATTATAGCAAAACGACTTTTTCAACCCCTGCAACTTCATGAATTGAAACTTTTTTTTCTATAATTAACATTGCTAACTTGCAACACTAAACGTAATAATCATGCTCCCACTAACATGATGATTATCAGCATAACACTTATGCTCCCACTAGCTCTGACATATTTCCAGAAATCTGTTGGACTTCTGAAATTTAGATTCATACACCCTTTCTTAGATAGCTCACATGTGTGTCTAAACAATTTTCAGAACTATGAAAGGGATACCGTAATCATAGTCTTAATTGTTTAGACCGTTGCCATTTCTCACAAGTCCATGTTAGTGTGCCGGTGAACCACACGCGCTCCACTAACGACTTTGGAAAATGCAAATAACACAATTGATATCTACTTAGTGAAAGCGTTTCCTCACCATCATTTTCATGAATCAGAGAGAAACCTTATGATACTTAGATTTTATAGTGTATGAGTTCCTATCCATGTGAATTTGTCAAAACCATAATCACAAGATAAGGTTAGTGACAAATTCAGCCTTACATGGATTAAACTTGTTCAATCTTAGTTTCTTGTCACCTTGGTAGCACAAGGCCCACCAATGCTTCCAAGTTGAACTCTGATAACTCACATGCAAATTCAACTTATTTGAAGTAGGTACAGAAATAAGAATTATGTCAACACGATAGGTTGCAAACCTTAAGTTGTGTGCTAGTGATAACTTACAGGTTATACTCTTGATTAAATCTTGAAACTCTTTCAGGATCTTTAAGGCTCCCACTGTCCCCTTGACATATAAGTTTCCCCAGTCAAGAACCATTCCTTGACAAAAAAAATATTCAAGGGATGGTGCGGATTCTTATCAAGACTAACACTTCACACAATTGGTCCTAGCTGGTCTTTGTCTCATCCAAGACATCACAACTTACCAATCTCAAATGTACAAAGGTAAAAACATTTTACACTACATTTGATAAGTGTTTTAAACCTTACTTTATGTCACTCAATGTTACAATCTTGGAGTATGACTCTAAGAATTGTTTTGGAACGAAGTATGACTCGTCTTCTTGATTTTAACCAATGCAACAATTCATGACCTCTCTTCTTAGCCATAACAATGCACTAAGACGTCCTTAGAGTATGAATTTGTGATATGGTTTCATAATCATTAAGATGATCATGAAATATGATACTAAAGTACTCTCCCATCCTTTCAGATTTGAGAAACTTTTATCTTTCTGCCTAATTTGATTCTTCTCATTTGTTCTGTCATACATTGTAACCTTTCCAATGTTACAGAATTATACTTAACCTCATAAGTATAATCATATTTACTAATCTTTAGTAAATCATGACAAATCAATCTTTGTGGTGGACCTTGACCAGCACACACCCAGTGTACCTAATTCCTTAGTCCTTCAACTGACTCACATATACATGTGATCAAAGAATTAGTCTTAATTTTCAAAGATGAAAATTCTCATTCATCATACAATACAACTTGTATGATTCCAAGTTTCTGTCCAATTGAAACTTGGGTGATGAAAAACTTTCTTCATTTGGTAAATTCAGACACTACCACAAATGAAAGAATCAAATCCACTTTCCAATATTGCTATTACTGGAAACATATAAGCAACAATTTTCCACAGATGCCATTGTAAGGATATTTTTAAAATAAATAAAATTAAAACCCTTTTTTTCTTTTATTTTAAAACTTTGCGGAAAAACTTATCCTTACAATCCACATGAAAACCTTGTTGTTATCTATTCATAAGCAATATATTATAACTCTTAAGTAACAGCTCAAAATTCTGATTACCGAACCATGCAATCGAAACCCACCTTTGCAATCAGAATCAACATATACTTACTTTAAGCTTCCTATCTTTTCTTTGATTCTTAAAAACATAAGTATGTGACCCATTCACATTTTGTAATAAGAATCTCCAAATAGGAACTTAATAGAGTTAGATAGTGGACTTTACCCGAAGTAGAGTCAAACCTCTTGACTTGATCAACCTTATGACCTTTCAGGTGAATAGGGCAGCTTCGCAACCAATGCCCCTTCCTTTGGCAACAAAACACATGGACCCTTTGGTAATGGCACATGAGACTATCTCAGAATTTGCCTTTCTCTTTACTATTTGGTCAACCGAGTTGACTGTAGTCGATCCCTTTCCATTGAGAAGAGAAATCATTTTCTAGATATCCAATGCTACCATTGTCAATGTCCATGTAGACTTGGGAAGTTGTTCTTTTAATCAAATTTGCTTTACTGGTGTTCTGAATCATTGCTGATTCCACAACACCAAGCAAAAAGATAACATCATTAAGGGTCATGTCATAGTCTGCCTCATAGTAGTCCCAAAGAGACTCGCTATGTTACTAAGAAAGTGATTAAACATCCAACTTTCACGAGACTTTGACACCCAACTCTCCCGGCTTGTCAATATGTGACTTTATCTCCAAGATGTGAGCACACATAGACTATGCTTGCCAATAGGGATTGAGTGACTTTAAACTTTTCAAGAACTTGTGGGTGAGGGAGAATAATTGGAGGAGGTGGAGGAAGTGAAGCATGATGTTGAGGGACACCATCTTCAAGAGATTTGGGAAGATCATAGTTGTCTGAACCAGACATCTATAATGGGAGAAAATCAAGTTAGTTGATTCAAAATCCTTAATATAACACCCAATATGAAATATTAAGGCTAGGACCCAACACAATATTTTATAATTTGGAAGAGGGATGCCGTAATCCAAGCTATAAAATATTTGAAGGTAGGCGAATGACGATTCACCAATTTCCATCATGAAAAACGAAATAATTTATTAGGTTTTAATTGGATTTGAAATTCCTAGATCTTTTGAGATTCATTGAACTTTTCAATGGCATGTTTCAATCTCGAGTGTGCCCTCTCAAATTTTGTGACTGGGATGCCGAGGATCATAAAACAAGGTGTGAATAACCATACCAATTCACTTGGTACCCTTAATATTATCACCTAATCAATGTGTCGGTTAACCACACACACTCCATTGATCTATGACAAACATTAAGTCACCCTTCGTGATCCTTACTAGTCCAAGTTAGTGTGCCGGTTAACCACACACGCTCCACCAACGACTTGGTAAGGTACAAAGTGTGAATTCCATGGGCTAGCACCAAATTCACATTTTTCCTAAAGTAACTAAGATTGGGAATTAAATAAAACATTTAGTTACTTTATAATATTCATCATACTTTTAATGAGAATTTAAAGTCATTGTCCTACTCGTTCGGCTAACGACCCTCCACCGATCAAGCAAGCGGTGGGTGAGAGTGGACACCCATTAAGTTGTCATTTTATAGGCAACAACCTTATACCCACCTTATAGACCGGCTTCGTGAATGAGGCCTACTAACGGTAAAACGACTTGTTCTTATACACACACACACATATATATATATATATATATATATATATATATATATATATATATATATATATGTATATAACCATTAATCTTATAATAGTATAAGGGTAGAATTTTAACTTTTAAAACTTCTAGGGTATGGAATTAAAGTTTGTGTGAGACTTTACAAATTCCAAAACTTGAGGGCAAGTTTTGAACAATTCATAAAATTTTGGATATTCATAACTTATGAGTTTTAATTAAGTGTTTAATACTTTTAATGAAGAGTCTCTTGGAAATCCATAACTTGAGGACAAGTTATGAAGTCCATAAAAGCATTTATTAGAAAAACTCTTCTAAAGTGTAACTTATGACTTCTTAAAAAAAAATTTAAAAGAAAAATTTTTTGAAATTCCATAACTTGAGGACAAATTATGAATTCCATTAAAACACATTAAGATCAAGAATTAACTAACAAACAATTCGCAAATAATTCCTATGATCTAACAAAACTCATATGAACATGAACATCCACATCAACAATTTCAAGAATCATATGAACACATATAAACTTGAAATTTTGATTATAACTTTGAAATTGGTCCACCATCATCATTACCACATCAAAAACAGGTTTTATGAGTCCAAAACAGTTTAAGGTAATGATTCTAGACCAATTCCAGCACCAAAACTCGAAGATATGTTGTCTGGGGTTCCAACTCGTCGAGTGCATGAACCAACTCGCCGAGTTGGATGAATTTTGTCTTGGACTCGTCGAGTCCCTTCATGGACTCGGCGAGTCTGCTGTGCAGACAGCACATAAACTTCGATTTTCAGCAATCTGCATCAAGTATTCAAGAAAACAAGCCTAGGCTCTAATACCACTGTTGGGTTTTGAGCAATCTAACACTTCCTAAGTGTGCATGCAACCCTAATAAACCTTGGATCTATGTTTTCTTCTAAAATACATGCAAATAGTAACTTCCAAGGTTTCTTCCTAACTAGCATAGCATAAGGATTATGAATCATAAAAGTACTAGTAGAAATACATACCTTTTGATGATGGTTGATTGTTTGGAGTTTGAGAGCCAAGCACCAATAGTGTGAATGCCTCAAATGGAATCACAAATCACCACAAAAACTTGGAAAACTTTGAGAGAGTAGTATACTTTCTTGTGGAATCGGCCACCACTAAGTCTCACACTACTAGTGTCACATTTCTTGCATCATATGCTTCTTTATATAGTGTGCATGGTTAGGGTGAAACCCTAATAACCCATGTCTTTTCCTTTCCAAGGATCCATGGGTTAAAAGCTCCATGGACTATCCATGGACTTCCATATTAGCTTAGCCTATTAACAAATGAGTATTAGCCCACACTATATAAAATATAATAGCCCATAATTTAATCCGTCTTCTTTTTAATCTTTAAATTAATTCATAATTAATTTAAGACTAAAACTAATTAAATAACATGACTTCATATTAATATATTATAACTTATAATATATTAATAAACCGTAAGTATACAATTCTCATAAAATTATCCATAAATCGCTTGGGTGAAGTGCAACCCAAATGGACCATGCCGGGTCGGGTCAAGTATCTACCAAATAAGTTATGGACTTAGACACCTTATCCAACACATCCAACTCGTCGAGTTCCTCCTAATCTTCATACTACTCGCCGAGTCTATTCAGTCCTTCATACAATCATAAGCTTTTTGAGTCATGCAGGGTATAGATCCACTCTTCCATGGCTTATTCCTTACGTAAAGTTGCAAACTTTACGTATAACTAAGGAGATCTAGGCTCAAAACACTCTAGGGCTAGGTTTTAAGACAAAAGGGCTTCACTAACTACTCAATAACTGATGCTTTACGACATTTAGGACCATCCCAACACTAGATCTAAAGTGGAAACCTCATATCTAAGCCTCAAACCCGAAATAGATCTCGAACAACCATAAAATCCCCAAATCTCATAACAAAAATAGACCTAGATGCAAAGGAGGGAAGATAACAACTTATTACCTCCAAGATGAGCACAAACTGAAGTAGATCTCGGATCTACACCTCTCCTTTGAAGCAACCCTCTTGATCTTCAAGTTCCTTTCAAAGATTCCCTCCTCCAAAGCTATTTTCTCTCAAATGATGGAAGCTCACACGAAATCTAGGGTTTACTGGCTCTCTAGGATGATATGGAGGCTGAGAAAGGGACATAACACCCTTTATATAGGGTACAACCCCCGGGATTAGGGTTTTCTCCGTCCAGCACCAAATCGTCGAGTCCAAGCTTCCGACTCGGCGAGTTGGTCACTTAATCTGCGACCCAACCCCGCTCCGACTCGGCGAGTAAGCGAGCCTACTCTTCGAGTCCCTTCTTCAAATTGCTCTTTCATTCCTTAAATCATACTTTTGAAATTTGAGATGTTACACAGGAGATGTCAACAAAATGACTCTCGGTCAAATTGATTATGCTCACCTCATAGTGATGTTTACAAGGGCCAAAGGTGAAATATTCTTGTTTGCTCTGGTGGACAAACACTTGTTTTCTACTGACTGCCTGGAACACATTATCAATATCATTCATCGGTGCAAGGCGAATTCCGAGTCTGATAAGAAGAACTTCACAGACATGCTCTGGTGGTACATCACTTTTCGACAAACTCTTTGGCCATCATACCGAGCATGTTCAAGACTATCAAGAAGTCTGCTGCAGATCAACCGAAGTGAGCTCTCGGCTCCATTGACTCAAAGGGGGAGATTGTTGGGTATTATGTGTTGCGTCATGGGTTATTCTTTTGTGTATCCAGTTTGGGCCTGTCCATCTGTGATTATAGATTAGGGTTACGTATTATATAAAGTGCATGCATGTATGCCTTTATTAATGATTATTGATTATTTTTGTATTGCAACCCTAAGCACCTCTACAGTCGAAGTCCTTAATCGAGCTCTTCTGAGGTGTTAAAGTTTAATCATACGATATCTTTAAATCCATTCATGTGTTCTTAATTACGTCTTTAATTATTTATCTGCTTAGAATCTATCGATCCTACTGGAACTTTGTTCCCAACACTTCTGCTATGGGATCAATCATATATGCCATAACATGTACCAAATCTGATGACTCGTATGCCTTGTGCATGACAAGTTGGATTAGATCAATTTGGTAAGAATCAACGAATCAAGATCAAGAACATTCTTAAGTGTCCTTGGAGGACAGAAGAAATGATATTGATAATATGGAAGAGATTAGTGTAAGAGTTACATTTATTCGTTCCTTCTGCCTTAATAGGAGAAGCGATATATATGGGCCCCTCGATGATTTGGTGCTGACATCTAAAGTGCTTGGTCGAGCCCTGACTAGAGTTGATATGTTCAATTTAGTAGTCAGATGCAGTCATCACAAATCTATATCGGGAAACATAATCTTAAATTCTTGAGATTGACCATTATCCATGTCTCGAATTCATACAGATATCATAGAACGAAGGGATAGTTGATCACTTATCTAAGGGCTGAATCTTGGTTAGATCAAGAGTTCGGTAGTTGCATTGGATGGCTAACTCTCTGTTGATTATTGAGAAATATTAGTCCTCGTATAGTTGATGACTTGTCCAAGTGGGAGACTGTTGGAATAGTGTCCAAGGTCATTAACTATTGGTAATATTTCTAATAATAGCAGGGTCATTTTGGGTTGCCCTCAAGACCCAAATTGAGTAGAATAAATAAAGAAGAAATTATTTTATTAATTATTATGGTTAATAATTAATTAGAAACTAAATGGAAATATATTTTGGGAATTAATTAACAGTTTAATTAATTAAAGGGTTGAATGTTCATTAATCGATAGTTGATTAATCAGGTATGTTCCAGAACCTTGTGGAATTAGGGTTGGATGAAAATTACTCCATCCCACATGGGATAGGATTGAAATTTCGTGGTTATGCTCCATCCCACATGGGAAGGACTACTAAACCTTAGGAGGCATCCAAGGCTATAAATAGGGCCTTAAGGATTTCATTCCTCTTTGCACCTTGGCTTGAAGTATTCGCCAACCCTTCTTCTTCCCTTTCTTAGGGACGATTTCTAACCCCTTTGGGTTTGTGAAATTGACCCTTGGTGTCATTGGGTGTGATACCATTAGAGGGATTCTGGTTTGGATCCTTTCATCCAAGCAACTTCATGGAGGTTCAAGATCTCAAGCATGGAGATCAAGGGCTATGTAAGAGGTATGTTTTCTTACTTATCTTCTAGTTTTCTAGGGTTGATATAATTAGCATGAAGCTATAGATCCATAGGATGCATGTACACTTAGGTATATCGCTGTTTCGATTTTTCCGTTGCCTAGTTTTAGAGTGTATTTGATGCGTAGAAAACCCAAGATGTGGTGCATGGACTCGGCGAGTTAGGAGTCCAACTCATCGAGTGGAGGCACTTAATCGCGGTCACAGATTGGGACCGACTCAGGGAGTCGGAAGGCCTGACTCGGCGATTCGGTGCTGTAGGGAGAAAACCCTAATTTTGCAGTTTTCCCCTATATAAACATCATTAGCTGCCTCATAGCCTTCCATTTTACACCCTAGAAGTTGTTCTCGTCCGCAAACCTTTTGTGTGTGAAGAGAGAGAGCATTTGGGAGTTTGTCTTTGGGATTTTGGGGAGGATTTCAAGCTTAAAGAGGAAGTATCAAGGGAGGAGCACTAGATCGAGTATCTATTTCGTGTTGGGCACCTTATTGAGGTATTAATCTGTTACCTTAAAGCTTAAGCTCTTAGATTTCTTTTGGAAGATTATGGCCATCCTTGAGGAAATGAAACCAAATTTGGATCTGGACCTATCACAAGGATATGGTTCCAGATCTGGATCTTCTTAGGTCCCAAATGTCATAAAGTTGTCTCCTTGGTGCACCCTAATTCTGATTCATGCATTAAGGACTTGTAAGAAGCTTGTTGATGTGGTTTTGGCATTATGAGACTTAGTATGAACGTAAAGTTGGCAACTTTACGTGGTATTATCACTAGGAGAATTTGGATATGAAGTTTGGGACCTTAAATCCCACTGGAAAGGACTGAATACGTGGATTGTGTGTAGGGTATGATCTGGGGGACTCACTAAGCTTCATGCTTACGGTTTATAGTTTTGGTTTCAGGTATCATCGATTTGGAAAAGGAGGGCTCGGATTGATCGCAGTGCACACACCTATGATTCCACAATGAATAATTTTGGGACGAACTCTGATAAATGTTTTACTTAATAAGGATTTGACATGTTTGAAATAAAAGGTATCAATGTTTTAGCTATAATAAAAATGAAAATTTATCTCTGATTTTTGGGTCGTTACATATGTTAATAAGCATGTTATGCTTAAAAAATAAAAAAATGTCAAGTTTAACAAAATCTGTAGACCATTTTTGTAAATTAGGCGAATTCCTTAAAATCTTATATATATATATATATATATATATATATATATATATATATATATATATATATATATATATATATATATATATATATAAGAAATGGACCAAAAGTGTCTACTTCAACAAAATCTAGTGACCATTTTTGTAAATTTGACCCAAAGTTTACTCTTCATAAGCAAGTTATACTTTTCATATGTATATATATAAGAAATGGACCAAAAGTATCTACTTCAACAAAATCTAGTGACCATTTTTGTAAATTTGACCCAAAGTTTACTCTTCCTAAGCAAGTTATATTTTCATATGTATATTAATATATATAACTAGAGGGTGTGCCCTTGCTTTGCTTGGGGTCAGGAAATTTTTTATTGTTTTCTTGGTTGTTTCAGATTCCACAGTTCGTGTTTGTTTATGGGACAATTTTTGAGTATATACATAAGGGACGAAAGTTGACAAAATATAGAAACTATGGTGGTTAGATGTTGAAAAACAAAAATTAATATTAGAGAAAATGACCAAAACTGTCAAGCTGTAGAAAATATTATGGCTTACTGTAATTAATATTAAAGAATGGACCAAAAGTGTCAAGTTGTAGAAAAGGGACGAAATTCGACAAAATATAGAAACTATGGTGGTTAGATGTTGGACAACGAAAATTAATATTAGAGAAGAGACCAAAATTGCCAAGTTGTAGAAAATATTATGACTTATTGAAATTAATATTAGAGTATGGACCAAAATTGTCAGGTTGTAGAATTTATTGTAGTCAGATGGTGTAATATTAAAGAATAAGGGACCAAAAATATTAACATGACAAACAATTGTTGTCAAAGTTTAAAGAAGAAAACTTTACTATTAAAAAAAAAGGTCCAATAGGAATTAGTTATTGTTCCTAGAGGAACACTCTATTAATCTATATATAAATACTAAACTCACTAAGCTCTCCAAATCTAACCCATAAATTTTTCAGATTAGTAGAATATTAAAGTTAGGAGTGAGCAAAAACCGCACCGCAACTAAAATTAATCGCAAAAACCGCATAAACCGCAACTGATAAATCGCAAACGCAATAAAAACTGATGGTGAAGTTTTCTGTTTTTCAAAAACCGCAAATTTGCGGTGCGGTGCGGTTATTAGTTTTCAAAAACCGCAAAAAAAAAAAACCGCACCACACCGCATAAATTATATATAATTTTTTTTATTAATTATTAATATATTAAATATTAAAAATAAGACAAGTTTCAAGGATGAAAGATGAATAAAATATTAGAAGACAAAAATGTTATTTTTTGTTATGTTTAACTTTGAAAAATAGTGAAATTAGATAAATTTAAGATATTTATTGTTAATTACTATTGATTTGACGTTTTTAAGATATTAGTTGTTTGTGATTTAAGTTAATTGTCTTATACCTTATGGTTTTTTTTATTATTACAAGTAAATATGTTTAAACTTTTAAAACCATTTGAGCTCTAAATTGTAGTTAAAAACCACAAAAAAATAACCGCAACAACGGTTAATAACCGCAACACAAAAAAAAACAAAACCACACCGCAAAAATAGCCGCCTAACCGCACCGCAAAAATAACCGCACCAAGCGGTTTTGAAAAATGATTAACCACATTTACGGTTAGTGGTGAGGTTTTGGCTAATAACCGCACCGAATCGCACCGCGCTCACCCCTATTAATAGTATGAACAAAGATTGAGAAGCCAAAGGAAATTTAGAAGACAAATTTTGTGTAAGTTTACTATAAATCATTATATGTTTGATTTGGAATGTTACATTCTCGTATGTTTTCTAAACTATATATATATATATATATATATATATATATATATATATATATATATATATATATATATATATTCTTTTTACCTTTAAATCAAACGTATTTAAACCTTTTAACCCTTACAAACTTTTATATCTTTCTATTACTTTTCCTCTAAAAAATTATAAAATGTTGTTATCTGATTCTTTTGAAGAATTTGAAGTTATGTTGAATGTTGTTGTCACTGCTGTTAAATTGGCGGAGCAAACGTATGAAGCTGCATGCAGTAGCTTAGCCGAAAGTGTTGAACGGAGAACACGGATATATATTTAAAGAAATCATGAAGAAGCAAACTAACGTCTGATACAAGACTACTTTCACGAGAAGGCCACTTTTCAAGGGTACTACTTTCGAAGGCGCTTCAGAATGTTTAGACATTTATATGAACGTACAGTCGAAAATTTAACTAGGGAGTGCAGTTTTTTCCAACAATGTCCCGATGCTAAGGGTAAACCCGGTTTCACTCTCTTACAAAAATGTACAGCTTCACTTCGTTAATTAGCATATGGAATCACGCCAGATGCCTTGGAATAGAGTTTTAGGATGTCTGCTAAGACTGCACGAGATAGTCGCCATTAAATTTATGAAACTGTTATTCAACTTTATGGGCCAAAATATCTACGTAAGCCTACACGCAATGACATCATATAATTACAAGCTCATCATGCTAACGTACATGACTTTCCTGGAATGATAGGAAGTTTAGATTGTCTCCATTAGGCATGGAAAAATTGATATATCTCACACCATGGTCAATATACCCGAGGTGATCATGGTCACCCAACGGTCATACTTGAAGCGGTGACGTCACATGATCAGTGGATTTGGCATACTTTTTTTGGTTCTCTTGGTTCGATTAACGAAATTAGCGTTCTTAATTGTTCACCTATATTTAATAACATATATAACGGATTTGCACCAAATTCTTCTTTTCAAGTGTGTGGAACACCATATAAATATGATTATTATCTAGTTGATGAGATCTATCCTAAGTATGTAGTTTTTTTAAATTGTTTGCGTGTCCACATGATTCTAGACGGAAAAAATTTAAGAAAGCTCAAGAAAGAGCTAGGAAGGATGTCGAACGGGCTTTTGGAACTCTCAAGAAACGTTGGTTCATATTGAAAAAACCAACAATTTATTTCGGCGAAAAAAAACTTCAGGAAGTCATGTATTCATATATAATATTGCATAATATGATTATCGAAGACTAAGGGAGAACGATATGTGTGTATGATGAGCAGGAAACCATCCCCGAGACACAACTAATAGAAATTGGTGGTGACGAGTACATGGAAAAGAGACCAAAAGTTCGTTCCAATGAAACATTTCACAATCTTCGCATGGACTTTGTCAAACACATTTACGGGATTCAACATGTTAACCTCAATTTTGATCCCCTGGATGACCCGAAAGACAAGTTCTCAGATAGCGACTTCATGTGGTTCGTCTACGTGGAAATGTGGCAAAATGAAAGAGTGTTGTACCATTTCCTCTAGCCTAATGTCTTCTCTATGACTTGATGTTTGTAACACCAATATTTTTCTATGTCCTGTTTTTGGATATGAAGTTCCATATTTCAACAACATAACTTGTACCTTTGATCTATCCGAGTTGCAATGTTCAAGATCAACCTTTGGAGTTATCCAAACCATCAAGGCCAACTCATAAGATGATGAAGGATTTAAGGTATAAAGACTCTTAGTACATTGGTGTCGAAGGCATATAGATATAGCAAAAATATTATTTTTGTAATTGGTTGTATGTTTAAACACACAAAAGATATCTATGTCATGTCTTTTTTGACAAAAATATTTTCAACACAGATGCTTTGTACTTTGCATTAATGTTTGTCTGAGTCTTTACTAATCATATTAAACATCTTACAACATTTGTAGGTTTATTTTAAAGATTCATAAGTACTATCTCCTTAGGATTTTTTATTTCAAAGAACTGTCCCGTATAAAGGGATTCAAGATTATGTTCCACAGTGTTTGAGTGTTTTACATTATTGTCTTGTTTTTAATTTCGTCTAACAACATGGCAATTTCTACTCCTTTCTTATAATCAGATCTAAATGAGAAGAATTTATCTGATTTCTAGATGAAACTTGGCAATTATAATAATAACAATTGAATTTATTTTATCGCAATTAATCGACATATAATTCTCAATATTATTTGTCGGTTTCTTTGCGTGCCTGTTGGTTCTGATTTTCAACATTAGATCCACATCAATTTTTATCTCTCATCTTTTTTATATTTCCCAACCAAAAACATTCAGAACCATCTTTCTCAACCCACTTAATTTTTAGTTTTAAAATAAACACAAACGAATAAAAATTATACAAAACTAATTTATAAAATATTAAAAACATACAAAACTAATTAAATACATATAATTTTTTGGTACAAATATAAAAACATAATATACAAGTGATCATTGCATGGTTAAAAATGGTGGAGACGGATTAGGAGAGCAGCATATCCATCCACCACTTTCAACCCGTTGATAAAGAAATGGTGTCAAGCATATCCATCCACCACTTTCAACTCGTTGATAAAGAAATAGTGTCAACGGTACATCCCTTTTTGTCATAACTTCATCCTCCCTAAGGAGAAAATAACCAATCGTGCTTCAATAGTTTTTGTTTACATTTTCTAAGTTTGCCAAAACTCATGTCATTGCAAAAAGTAATAAAATTTATAAAATTGCGAAATGGTTTTTGCGAAATTGGTGTAGAAGTTATTTTGCGAATTTGCGGAGAGATTTTTGTGAAGTTGGTGTTAAAAAGTTTACTTCACTAATTCAAATTTCGATAGAAATTAAAAAAGTTGTTTTCTATTGATATGGACCTTTTATATATATATATATATATATATATATATATATATATATATATATATATATATATATATATATATATATATATATATATATATATATTCATTTTAATGAATAACTATATTTATTAAATATTTTTATCAAATCTATTAAGAATGATATACCGAGCAATGCAAATATGCATAACTATTTTTACATATAGAAATGTAAATACATGAAAAGTAGATTAAAAATAGACAATAAAAACAACATTAGATTTTTGTTGTTTGATTATTGACGCACACATCTCTAAGAATTCAATGATCATACTTAAGGCTGACTTTTAAATTCATAATCCATTGCTATCACTAGAATGTGGGAAGAATAGCAATGATTCTAGCAAACAAACAAAAAAGCATTCGTGTCTTAATGAGTTTTATACACATCAGGTGCTAACCTCGGCCTTGGGTGCACCATCAATGGTGCAGCCCTTTGAAGGGTCAACCCATAGGCTTCTTCCATGTTGAGGTCCCTCGGATCTAACCCGTTAGCCAACTCCCAATCAAAGGCTTGAACAAGTGTTGCAGTGAGCAGTTGGACCATTCTCAACCCTAGGCTCATCCCCGCACAAATCCTTCGTCCTGCTCCAAATGGTATCACTTCAAAATCATTTCCTTTGACATCAGCATTAGGCTTTTCTCCCCCGGGTAAAAATCGGGCGGGCTGAAATTCAAGCGGGTCGGTCCACATTTTTGGGTCTCGGGCTATGGCCCAAACATTAACAAGGAGTGTGGATCCTTTTGGAATGTTATATCCATTGATCTCACAACTCTCGGATGCTATTCTTGGTAAGGAGAGTGGTGTGGATGGGTGTAGCCTAAAGGTTTCCTTCACAATGGCTTGAAGGAATGTTAGTTGATTTAGGTCCAATTCGGTTACAAGCCGATCTTTACCAACTACTATGTCCATTTCTTGTTGGGCTTGTTTCATTAACTCTGGATGGCGAATGAGTTCAGCTATGGCCCATTCTACAGTACTAGATGATGTGTCTGTTCCGGCAGCGAATAAGTTCTGATAAAATAATTATTTAGACACGGGATTGAAATTCATTAAAAGTGTATCCCTATATTTTTATTAAATTTTAATCTATTTCATTAAATGCAAGAAAACGATTTTAGATAGAAAGGACAAGGGAGTTGGTGTATAGCAAATAGATCTATACAGAGTATAATGAAAAATTCAAACCAAATACTTTCATTATAGAATAGAATATGATAATATATATATATAGGCTAAAAATCCTACCATCTTAAAGATTTTCACGTGCTGAAACCGGTTTTGAAACGAGGGTTTTCCAATTATGTTTAGAAAAATATTACCCCTACACCGTAGTACAACTAAAGATACTTTTTAATAAATTATGTTATTTATATCGAGATTATTTATTATTTGGCCAAAAATACCAAGGATTAGAAATTAGAATAGAATAAAGAGAAACGTACCAGAAGCAAAGCTTTAATTTCGATGTCTGAAAGCTTCCCTCCCTCTCCATCGGCATCATCTTTGAGCGAAATCAAGGTACTCAGCAAGTCGACGTGACCCGACGGGCCGCCGCTACCAGTTTTATGTTCTTCAAGGATCGTGTTAAGGAACGAATCGAATCGAGCGTGGAGTTTCTTCATCTTTTTCGTGATGCCTTGCAGGTCAAACCAGTCAAGCGCCGGGATGAAGTCACCGATGTTGAATTCTCCGGCTAACACCATCAGTTCAACCACCATATCCTTGAACTCATCTGCCTTTGGATCTCCGCCGCCGCTTCCATCGCCAAATACTCTTCTACCTAACATAACTCGTGCCAATGCGTTTGTGGTGCACACATTAAGTAGCTGGCCTAATTTGACCGTGGATTTCCCGGCACCGACTAAAGCGCGCGTGAGTATCGCTACCTCCTCCTGTCGATAACAAAATATCCACATCGGAACAGGAATCACACAAGTTTCGAATCAAACCAGATGATATCGCAAAAGTGAAAGTACAAAACCTGCCGAACGTGACGGAAATCATCAAGCGATTTGGCAGAAAACAGGTGCACTGAGCAAATCTTCCGAAGCATCCTCCACCGCGGACCGTACGGTGCGAACACCAGATCCTGATAATTATACGCCATATGTTTAGCTCCGGAGTTCGGTGGTCTGCTAGCGAAATTTGCGTCATGAGCTTTCAAAAACTGCGCAGCGACAGACGCCGACGCCACTACCACCACGTCAACAAAGCCAAGTCGGAGGTGCATCAACGGTCCGTATCTTTTCGCCAAAGCCGCCAGCGCGTGGTGCGGTATTGTGCCGAGGTGAGGTAAGTTTCCGACTATGGGCCATGGGGTTGGACCGGGCGGCAGGCGTTTTGCGTGACGCGTCCGCAGGTTTAGCAATACATACGCTGCTACCCCAGTGATGCAGGCGTAGATGATGAGGGTTAGAAGGTTCATTTTTTAACATATAAAATGGGAGCTCACTGCAAAAAGTGTTTGCGATGCTATAGTGTGAAGTGTGAAGTGTGAAGTGTGTGTTATATAATTGGCGTTTGGAGAGTTGGTAAAATGAGCGGTGGGATCGATGGTTTTGATTCTTTGAATGTTCGAGTCTGAAACTGTGATGACGTAATACTCTAAATCGAAAATAATCGCGTTTGAATGGTGAGTACCGGGTAGAATGAATGTGAGATAGAAGGTTTTGCATTTTCTCTTTCATAAAATCTGTGTACGTGGGGCTTTCTACACGTTTCAAAGTTCCAATTTACAAAGTATTTTAATAATAAGTTTATCCGCAATTTATTTTATGTAAAGAAGCTTTTGATTTTGATCTACCTGTTTGGTGGCACTTTTTATTGGGAATATGATTTATTAAAACATTTAGGTAATTAACAAAGTTTTTAAAGTATTTTCCTATAACGATATATTATATCGGTTGTAGTATGTTATGTCCGGTTATAATGGTCATATAATGGTTATATGTGAATACTTCAAAAAGTTTGTTATTTTGGGAATATGATTCATTAAAACATTTAGGTAATTAACAAAGTTTTTAAAGTCTTTTCCTATAACGATATGATTATATCGGTTGTAGTATGTTATGTCCGGTTATAATGGTCATATAATAGTTATATGTGAATACTTTCAAAAAGTTTGTTATTTTAGGAATATGATTTATTAAAACATTTAGGTAATTAACAAAGTTTTTGAAGTCTTTTCCTATAACGATATGATTATATCGGTTGTAGTATGTTATGTCCGGTTATAATGGTTATATAATGGTTATATGTGAATGCTTTCAAAAAGTTTGTTACTTTGGGAATATGATTTATTAAAACATTTAGGTAATTAACAAAGTTTTTAAAGTCTTTTCCTATAACGATATGATTATATCGGTTGTAGTATGTTATGTCCGGTTATAATGGTTATATGTGAATACTTTCAAAAAATACTTACTAGAATAAACCAAAAATGTAAAAGTAAATTACACGAATGGTCCTTGTAATTTGGGGTAATTTACATGTTTGGTCTCTAACTTATTTTTTTAACTCAGATAGTCCATACTATTTATTTGTGTTGCGTTTGCTCTTTGTCTTACTTAAAAAGACTATTGTGCCCTTATTAGTTTATTTTTTAATTATGTATTTATTTTTTATATATATTTAAAAAATTAATAAACCCCACATGTTTTTATCTCCTCACCCTAAACCAGATACCACATTTGAGAAATTTAATATGGGTCTCACAAGTCACTATTTCATCTCTCATCCTCATCAACTTATACTTTTTTTCCATCTTCAATGACATCGACGTCTTAATTATCCTTTTTTTTCTATCTTTCAATTCCGGCGAACCAACACCACAATATTCTATTAACAACATTTTATGTTTTAACCCATTAAAGAGTGTCATCTCTATGGATTTCTCTCAATCGGATAAAAATCTAGCATTAGAAAGATTGTCTTACCCTCTTTTGTGGCAACAAGTTGTCGATTATTTTCAGGGGAATCAAATTACATCATAAGAGAACCGACAACATTTTGGATTTAATTCTTCATACTTTAAGAGAACCAAAATCAATCGATTTATCTCCATCGTTGTGGATTTTGATGTTCTTCTTCATATTGTTGGTCTCCATTTTTTTATATTTTTAGTGTCTAGTAAATTTTGATATTTTATATTTGATATCTTAAACAATAAAATTTTATATAACGGTGATGTGTTTTTTTCCATGTTAAATCTAAAGTTCTTTTTTTTATCAAAGTAGTGTATTTTAAAAAGATATTTACCAAAATGGTATAGTTTTAAAAATATTTACCATTTAGGTTAGATTTTATGTCAAATCAAAATAAGAAGGTAAAATAAAAAAGAAAATGAATTAACTTATCAAAGTAATTAACTTTTCAGTTTATTCACATCTGGATAACTATTTTATTTTACACATCTAGGTAACAATTTTTTTGAAAATGTTCACATATGACTATTATGACCAAATGTAACCTGCTACAGCCAATCATAATAGTCATATGTGAACACTTCCAAAAAGTTCGTTACCTAGATATGTACAAAAAAATTTATTACCTAGATGTAAACAAACCGAAAAGTTAATTACCTTAACAAGTCATATTCCCAAAAAATTAAAATAAAAAAATTAAGCAAATATGAGACATTAATAAATATAAAAATAAACTTAAATATAAACATCATATTTTATATAAATACCAGGTCTTTTTTTGAATAAAATCTCAACCTTTAACCTCAAAAGACTAAAGTGCACAAATGGTCCATGTGGTTTGCTCAAAATTGTCACTTTGGTCCAAAATGGTTTGGACTAGCACCAGAGGTCTAAAGTTTTCATTTTGCTGTTTGTTTGGTCCAATTTGTTCTAATTTTTTTTCAAAATGACGGATTCGCCCCTGTTAATATGATTTTCTCTTTTTTCTTAATTGTTTTTTATGATTTTCAGATTTAAAAATAATAATAATAAGTGTGTGTGTGTGTGTGTATATATATATATATATATATCCCACTATTTCTCCTTCCTTCTTCAATAGCTCTTCATGGTTCTCAAGAACCCCTCATCTTCAACTCCAATATCGTCGTCGCCGTCAGCCACTACCGCCTTCAGCTCCACCTTCAGCCCCTATCATCTCCGCCACCACCAACCTTCGACGGATCTGAAAGCCGTCATTACCTACAACAAACCATAATCGATTCCCACCATATGCCATGGATAACCATCTTATCGCTGTCGTCCATCTGAAAAACTTCATTGTAACTCAACGAAGCTCCATATCCATAAACCATTGTTCTTCCGATGAGCGTTTCCTATCTCCATCTTTCTTCGTTTTCTTCATCAGCAAAACCTAGCAATTTGGTGACGACGTTCTAGAGAAGACGAAGGGCGGCGACGCTTTAGGGTTTTCAGAAAACCGTAATTGGTTATTCTTATTTCGGTGTCGCTATCATCCATCAAAAACCCTAGATCTGTCATCTTCATCAACAAACCTTATCGTTGGTATATGTTGAACGATGCCCTTACCTTCGCCTTTCTAGATCCGACGAGAAAAAAGAGAAATAAGGTGACGAACTAATCAGGTGATGAACAGATCCGCTGGTTAATTTATGTTTCTTATTTTTTTGGCAAATTTGGTGTTTTTGGTGGTTTGGCAGTCATTATGTGTTGATAACAATCAATGGTGTTTCAATGGTGGTGTGATGATTCGACAGAGAAAATGATGGGTTGTAGGGTCGATGGTGGCTAATGGTGACAAGGTGTAGCAGTGGTCGGAGGTTCAGGGTGTAGCAGGGGTCGGAGATGGGTGAAGAAGACAATGACTCGATGGAGGTGTATATTTATCTACTTGCAGACCAAGAGCACACATGATATCATTTGTCGTTTTTTAGAACACAAGAACACACACAAACCTAAATTTTTTATAGAAAAAAACCTAGATGTAACATCTCGAGAATTATAAGGTTCATATTGCATGCATGGGCTTGATCTAATTAAGTGTGGAGGTTTTTCAAACCTAGAACCTTTAATTACTAGCTTGGTGTTGGAGGCAAGGCTTGAACGGGGGGCGTTCATATCTTGAACACTCAGCGTTCAGTACATGAAGTTGGACGCAGAGTCCAAGTCGAACGTCAAGCGTTCCGAGGAGAAATGCAAGGCGTTCGTCGTCTGCACTCAAAAACCCAAAGTGTGCACTATTTAAACAACTTAAGACCCAAGGCTCTTCATTCTTTCAGCCTCTACTATACCTTAAGCCTCATTTCGAAACCCTAACCCTAATTGTGAGTGTGTGAGCTTGGAAGACCATCTTTGAGTATATTTTGGTGCTTTTGAAGAAGGTGTTCACTCTTGAAGATTCATTGAACAAGATAAAAGCTTTTAGATCCAAAACCTCATCAGCTTTTGACTCTCATTTGAGGTATAAAGTCTTAAACTTGGTGGTTATTTCCTTAGATCTCTTGTGTTGGGTTTTTGGACCTTTTTGGTCCTAAGGATGAAGCTATATGGTTCAAATCCGTTTCTTAGGCTTGGGGTTGCCACCCTTGGTGCTATTTGAGTCCCTAAGATAGAAAGTTGTTGTAACACCCATAAAAATCATGCCAAATTTAAACTTTTTAAAACATTCAAAAACCAACAATTATTACAAAACTTGTTTTCAAAATGGTTTAGTATAGGAGTATCCTAGAATCAAATCATGAAAACATAAGGAGGTGTACGATCACACCTTCGCCTTACTGCAATCATCAGAAGTACCTGAAACAAAATCAACAACTGTAAGCCCAAAGTTTAGTGAGCTCCCCCAAAATACCAACGTCATACAATCATAATCATACCATATAAACAAACAACATGCATAATGTGCCATCAGCATGACTTGATCGCCTCGCAGGGCCATCAGTCTATCTGGACCGCTCTCCGAGCCATCAACACGTCTGGACCGCCTCTTAGGGCCTTCAGCCTATCCAGACCGCTCGCCGAGCCTTTGTCCTGACTAATATGCCCTCCCGGGTCTGCAGTCTATCTGGTCTGCCCAGGGTATGTTGGCCTTCAACACAAAGTAGGTCCACCTCAACCCAAACCCCTAAATCAAACAAACATGTGTACATAAATATCATACGTTAGCATATATAACAGTCAAACCGATCTAACAGATCACTAATCATAACAATATCTTATAACCAGGATACCGACCTAACCGATCACTAACATAGCATCCTATACCAGGATACCGACCTACCAGGTCACTAAGCATATCACCATCCTAACTACCAGGATGCAAATCAATAAGCATAGCATGCAATAAACTCGAATACAAATCTGAAAAGGGCCGGTATTAGTGATGGGTTTTAGCCATAAGAACATCCTATGTGCTCATGCACTACTAGAAAAATAGCCTTTTACGACGCGCAATTTACGACATACGCTGATTAATGATACGCAAAAGTGTGTGCCCTTAGAATAATGTCATATCTTTAGAATTTTGAAGAATTTTGGACGCTCATTTTTGCGTGCCCTAAAATTTGTGTCAGACAAAAAAAACACGGAAGGCGCTTATTAAAAATAGCGCGTCGTATAAGCACGTCGTTTTATAAAAATTTTAGGAAACGCGCGTTCTCTGTAAATAAAATAAGGGGGAAACGAAATCTGAAAAATTAAAAACCCCGCCTTGTGTTATTCTCTCCCTTGTTTTCACCAGTCTAAAATCCCTTCTCCTTACAAGCCTTGCATCCGATTGACGCAGAAGCAGGTTCGATTCTTATCTTATATGTTATCTTGAGTTTGATTTTCAATATTGGAAAAGAATGCATGGGTTAGTTTAAAACATAGACGAGAGTTCTCGGCAACATCGATTGGCGACCTCGCCTCACCTCACCTCGCCGGCAACCTCCGACTCACCTCTCCTCGTCGGCGACCTTAGGCTTACCTGACCTTGCCAGTGACTGCAACGACTACTCAAGTTTACAAGTTCGTAGGTCTGATTAAGGTATGTTTTTGTTTTTCTCTCTTCTTAATTTTTTCATTCTTCTATCATCTTCCCTATATGTTAGATTTCATTACAAACAGACTCTTGTCCTCTCTTTACCAATTTCACAAATCTTGCTTAATTAATTTTATGTTCGTCGACCTAGCCTCTTACTTCTCCTAATTTCTCTAAGTCTTAGCTAGGGTTTTTTATTGGAGACGTTGATCAGTGCCATATATTCCCTCGCCAATGATTTCAAAGAGTATTTGGGACTTAAACTTGGTATTTTATCAGCATCATATATTTTGCAATTTCAGAGATGATATAGAAGATGAACAATATTTATTAGAGGGTGTCAAGCTAACTGAAGTTGAACAACGTGAGCTAACGTAATCAATCTCCTTGAAAAAATTTACATTAAAATCTTTACTTTTGTTTTGTACCTTACGTTCGAAAATCATATACTTGTGCAGATACAAGAAGTAAATATATGATCTAGTTAAGAAGCAATCTCAAGAGGATGATAATGTTAACTGATACTTATATCACCTGATATTGCACAAAAGACTGATCTGAATTCTGAGGTATACACTTTTGTTGATTTTTCTTTTCGTCAATGTTGATTTGTTGAAACTGTATATATGGTAGATTACATATGGATCAGTACTGAATTTGATGCATGAAAAGACAATATTCCGACTTCATTCACATGATATGCCATATGGGTCAGGCAGTGGGTAACAATCTGTTACAGGTTTTCCTAACGTAATGATGCCAATAGCTACTGGGTATGTTAATGGTGTTTATAATTATAACTTTATATCCACATTTCACATGGTTAAAAAAATGACATAATTCTCGAGTATGCATGGAGACTCCAACCTCATAAAAAAGGGGCATGGGAATACATCCCATATTCAATGACCACCAACTGTTCGATGAAATGCCCCACTGAACTATCATACTATTTCTAGTGAAATTTGTTACTTTTTGTGTAGGTTCAAAAGTGCTATGGACTTTCTGTTAAGTATGAAGGAAATCTTGCCCTAATAATTTAGATGAGCTTGGAAGTGTATTAACAAGTCAAGACTAAATCTTCAAGTGTTTATTTTTCATAAATGCAATTGAATTTTTCTAATCTTCAATTGAAGTTTTAGTTATTTATGCCAAAAAACCTTGGAGTATATCACTACTCATGGTCAACCAAAATCCACCCTTGTAACCCGACTAATTCAAGGTTATGAGACGGTGGCATTCAAGACTAATTTTGAGTCATGGCCATCAGCAGCTTCACATCAAGCAGAGAATAAAGGAAAACTAACAGGTAATAACAACCTACTTTCATTCATCGTTTGTATTTTTTTTACTATAAATGGATGATTATTAAATTACTTTCAGGATGCATGCAGGCCTTGCCGACTTCAAATGAGATGGCGCGGGTGTATACATGTTGCGTCAATCATGAGTTGTCACCAGTTTTCTTGATCTTTATTCTAATACTGAAATGCTGATGCATGCATGCCATTTTTCGCTTCCTAGATTTAATGATTATCGATCTAACTTTTTTCAATTATTTCATTGTTTAAACTGTAGGTTATTACAGATTTTGACAAGACATTGACAAAGTTTTGGGTTGATGGATTTAAAGGACACTGTATTTTTGTGATTTATTAAAATATTTGAATGAATAACACATTCGTTATTGTTAAGATTGTATCAAACCGGATGAAATTTGACCAGAATGGTAACCTAGTAGCTTTTACAGGTAAATTATTGATTCATGGTTTATATAATAAGATTGAATTGGTTTTGTTTCTTTAAAAGTATGAAACTTTATGGTTGTTTCAGGAAAGTTGATTCATAGTTTGAATAAGAATGAGCATGCTCTTGATATTGCTGCTTCTTTACATGATAACTTGGGTGAAATTCATGAGCATGTAATCGATGGTGCCTCTGTGAAAAAGAGAACCAATGTGCTACTTCTTGGTGATCACATGGGAGTCAGGTACTTCAATTGGTGTTTCCGTTATTGAAGGTTGCAGTTAGGTGCTTCAACCGGTGGTTTGTCATTTTCTCAACTGTTGTATGTTGGACAGAGACATCGTTTTAAAAAACGTGAGAAACGCACGCCTTGAGGCGAAGCGGCTGCTGATCGAACTAGAGGCGCCGCCTCTGTGGTAGGATTTGATATGTACGCCTCGTAATAATGAAGCATATAGGAATCGGTTGAGGCGGAACGATTTTCAGAAGCGCACGCCTTCAAATTTTTAGTTTAATTTGACTTATTTTGACTTAGTCTAATTTTGACGATCCCATCCCATGGTCAAATTCATTACTGGAACGTGTTTTTACCAAACGGAATTGCTTCAATTTGCAATTGGGATTGTCAATTTGGATTTTGGAATGTTGAATTGGAGATTGACGGGAAATTGATTGTCGACTGAAATTCCAGTCTTATGCTTTGATGCTTAGTCTTATGCTTTGATGCTTCACCTAGTACTTTAATGGATTCAAGTGACATTCCAACTGAAATTCCTCTCTCTCTCTCTAGCTTTTTCAAAATCAAATTACCTTTTAGCATATTCATCCTTATACAGTTTCTATTTTTTGTAATTACAGACTGATCTGGTTGATGTTCGGATAACAATCCATCAGGGGAGGAATCCATTGCAGTTCTATGTAAGTAACTATTTTATTCATATCTTGTTTCTCTCTCTATCTCTCTCTCTCTCTCTCTCTCTCTTATGTCCAAATCACATTTCCTTTCTATAGTATCTCAAGTAGCAGCATAGTTTCAAGGAAAAAGCACATCTGATGTGCTGCAGAAGAGATTCACAAACTTATATAATCTTTGGCTAAGCTCTCGTAATCTTTGGCTAAGTTCTCAAATTGTTAACTTGGAATGGCTTCTTGTAATCTTTGGCTAAGTTCTCAAATGGTTAACAGGAGTTCCCAAATTTCTAATCTTGTTTTTCTATTCTCATACAGATAATACTTGTCCATGAGAAGTCCTTTGAAGCTGATAAATAATCTTCGATCAAATCTATATTCTTTTCAGCTCAGGTAAATTTTCTTATGGTAAAAAAATATGTTGCCTGGAAAAAAAAATTCAAATCCATAAATACTGCTAAAACTTTTCTACCTTAGTAAATTACATAAATGGACCTTGTAGTTTGGTGGAATCCAATTTTGATTTTTGTTGCATGGCTCGTCCTTGTGGTTTCATTTTATGTGCAACGTTGGTCCTTGAGTCATTGAATTGTTAAATCTAACTACTCAACTGTTAGTTTTATTAAATATTGCCATTTTGCCCTTGGGCCAAACTAATATAAAACACACCATACGGTCCAAATTTGTAATTTACTATATGTATATGCATATGCATATCTATATATTTAATTATATTTACAAATAAAAAACACACCATTTTGGACCCTATGGTGCTTTGTTATTAGTTTGGTCCAAGGGCAAAATGGTCATGTTTAAAAAACTAACAACTGAGTAGTTAGATTTAATGATTTAATGACTCAGGGACCAAGGCTGCACATAAAATGAAACCACTAGGACGAGTTGTAATACCTTTGCTTTACGCACCTATGATAATATCTATTGGTTGTAGCTAAATGAGTTGTAATTGTTTGGATATAGGACATACGGTGGTCAAACGAAGTTGTGTACAAAATGTTATATGAAATGGATGTGGGAGTATTATGTGGATGCTACAACAGGTAGGTAAGTTTCAATTTCTACCTTTTAATTTCTCTCATAAGTTGAAATTTTGATTTCTAGTTTCCATGGATCCAACCTTAATGTTTTCATCCTCAAAGGTAATACATGTTTGCTGAAATACCATACGACTACGAATAGATATAGACTCTACAAATGTTCAGGTGGGTATTTTTTTTTCTGAAATTCACATAACTATATCTTTGATAGTCATGTTTGTTTGTTCGGTTGTGCAAGGACAATTAGATGGAGTTTGACAGCACATGCAGCTAGGGAAGTGGATTGGAGTGGGACAGCAAATAGAACAAATGCAGCTAGGGTAATTGTTTTCTGAATTTGATGTAACTATATCTTTGATTTTGTTTTTCATCTTACCTTTTATGATTGTTTTTTGTTATTTTGATTCTGATTAATGGTGGAATGTTCTCAAGGGAAGTGGATTGGAGTGGCCAATCCTGCAATGAAGGGATGCACCATGGAAGTGGTATACACTTTCACTAACCACACTTGCTTGTGTTGATGAAAACAAGTACCATGTGGGAACATAAACATAACAATAAGAAGTAGAAATAAGGTTTTCCTTAATAGCAATGTAGTATTAGGTTATCTAGTTAGGAAAAACCTCTTAATAACAATGTACAATTAGATCCCGTAATACCAATGTATGACAATTTTTTGACATGATGTTATTGGATGAAATTGATTGTTTTGGTATATATTTGTTTCCATATTTTTGTATTATGCATAAATGAGTATCGTAAAGACGCGTCGTAAATGTATATCGTAAATGGTTGCTGAAGTTTATGACACGCAAATGCGTGTCATCTTCATTTATGACAGGGGATTTAATGATACGCAATGTGTATCCTAAATGCGCGTCGTAAGGTTACGACACACAAATGCGTGTCATCTTCCTTTATGACATGGCCTTCCTTGACACGCATTGCGTGTCGTAAATGAGCGTCGTAAATGCGCGTCGTCTATAGACGACGCACAAAAGCGTGTCGTCTCTGGTTATGACATGGCCTTCCTTGACACGCATTTGCGCGTCGTCTGAGCGTTTTACGACACGCATTGCGCGTCGTAAAAGGTTGTTTTTCTAGTAGTGATGCAAACCCTAATGCTTGGATCTAGGTTTCTCTATTGTACATGCAATGTATCCAAGACTTACAATCTTAGATCTAACATATTATAAACTGAAATTAGGGTTTAGAGAATTACCTTTGATTGTTATGTAGCAACAACAATCTCAAATCCTCCTTGTAATGGTTTTAGAAAGCTTAGAGTCACAAGTGTCACTCCTCTAATGGCTCACAAACACCAAGAGCAAGAGGATGAAGAATAAGGAGAGAGGAGGCTACCCAAAACGTCCAGAAACCCTATTGGAACTCTTCTCCACGTTTTTGGGGCTTAAGGGTACTATATATACATGTAGGCTATTAGGTTTTTCAACTAGGAAACCCTAATCTGACTGCTTAAGCCCTAAGCAGCCCATGGACCCTTTTAGAATATCCCTTGGACGATTTCTAATGGGTTTCCCCATAGAATCCGTCCATCCTATTATTCCAAGGTGATCCATAGCCTAAATGCAATTATCTTATAATTACAGTTCTAGTCCCTTAAGTTTAATTAATCTCTTTTAGCCACAAAATCAATTATCAATTAATTCTTGACTAATATTAATTAAACAATATGATTTCTCCTTTAATATATTATTCTCATAATATATTAATACATCATAATTAATCCTTTCTCTTCATAATTCATCCTATCAAGTTGCTTTGGTAAAGGCAACCCAAAAGGACCATGCACCATCGGGTCAAGTAATACCAAAATAGTTATGGACTTAGACACTAATCCAACAATTAGTGCCTTAGACCCTCTTGATATACTGGGTAGAACTCACCTCACAAATGTCGAACTATAGTGATAAGATCAAACTCTCGAATCACAACCACGAACTCCACCACCTATATTCATCATAGGACCACTTCCATAAATTCCCAATTTACTAAAATACCCCCAGAAGTCAAAATGGTCAACCCTTGGTCAAAGTCAAAGTCAACAGTCCATGTTGACCCAACTCGTTGAATGCAACTCACTAACTCGTCGACTCCTTCCAAAACTAGAGAAATCATGAAAACCCTAGTTGACTCGCTGAGTTTCTAGATAACTCATCGAGTCCATGCGTGTCCAAATGTCGGGAAAACCCTAACTCACTCGTCGAGTCGTCTCACTGACTCGCCGAGTCCATGCAGGAACCTACAACGGCCAATCTTCATCTGACTCGTCGAGTTGACCATGCAACTCGTCGAGCCCCTTCAGTCCATTTCTCATTCAGATGTTTTTAAGCCACCCCAAAGCTCCAAATCGAGGATCTACCTCCTAGGGCATGGTTTCCAAGTAAATTTGCACACTTTACATACATGCTGAAGGGTTTTGAGCATTCTAACACTCCTACGGTGTACATGCAACCCTAAATACCTTAGATCTATGTTTTCTCTATCATACATGCAAATATCAATTTTCAAAGGTATTGTTCTAACTATCATAATATGAAGTACATATAATATAAATTCTAGTAGAATTACATACCTCTTTGTTGTAGCTTGATTCCATGGTGCTTAAGAGCCTAGTGCCTCAAGCGTGACACCTCAAATGGTTCACACAACATCACCAACAACTTGGAATAACTTGAGAGAAAAGGTTCCTATGCTCAAATCGGCTAGCCCTCATGTGTACACACACTAGTGCCAATTTCTTGAGCCATAGGGTCCTTATATATGGTGGCTATTAGGGTTACACCATGTAACTCATGTCTTTCCATATTCTTCATGCTCCATGGGTTAAAACCTCCATGGAGTATCCATGGGTTACTCCATGGGTTTAGCCCAACATGAAGAACTATGGATCATAAGCCCACATATATAAGAATGAATGATTTACACAATCAATCCCCATATATTTAATTAGTCTCCTTTTGATCACAAATTTAATTCTAAATTAATTATTGATCAATACTAATTAAATAATATGATTTCATATTAATATATTAGAACTTATAATATATTAACAAATCATAAATATCCTTTTCTCACAAAAGTCTATCCAAATTGTTCTGATGCCATGCAACCCAAATGGACCATGCCAATTGGGTCAAGTACATACCAATTATAGTTATGGACTTAGACACTAATCTGACAGTCTCCCACTTGGATAAGTCTAAAAGTATTATTGCGTATGACTTCAAAACCCGACTAGCAATCGTAGCTCTTAGAGCAGTTGTCGAACTCTGACCTTAGTCAATGACTTGTCCATTAGATAAGGGATCATAGATTCCTCCATTCTAGATGTCATATGGACTGAGACATGGATTATAATCATTCTCTCTGTCCATTTATTGTTTTCCGATTTCCGATTTATGACGACCGACTAATTGAACAAATCAAATCAGTCCTGGCTTCGCCAAGCACTTCGGGGTGTCATCACTAAATCATCGAGGGGCCCACAGATATTTCTTTTATCCCTTTAAGGGTAAAAGGAATGGATAAACTTCGACTCATATGTTTGTTCTACTACTTTTTGAATCATACACAAAAGGCACGTTTTATAACATCGAGTTACCAATGCATTTTCGTACAATCAATGTATAACCAACTCATAGGCAACAAATCATATCTCTAGGTTTGAAGAATATAAGATATTATCGTCTCATGATCACTCGTGATAAAATCCATGAATTGAGTCAAATGAGCGTGGGTTTAATCCAATACTCATAACTTATGAGCACTCATGAATGTTGAAGCAACTCTTGCTATGTCCACTACCTTGGACATCTACAAACCAACTTCATGACAGTCATGATTCATATCTACTTCCAACATATGACCGATTGTGGATGGTTTGAATAACTTAGTCATTCATGAAGAACGACCTAGTTATTCTGGAAGTCAAAACATGCAAAGTGAAACACAAGAATAATCGAATCCAATATGGTCTCAGAACTTATGAATATAAATAGAACACCTTTTATTTATCACCATATTGATTACACATTATTCATTGCATACTGTTTCAAACTATCAACTTTATACTTGAATTAAAACAATAGTTGTCCTATGCTCCGAGCATGTACACTATGTTTTCTAAACACTACTCATGCCATACACCAAGTATTCACACTATGTTTTTCCAAACATTAGTTATGCCATACACCAAGTATGCACACTAAGTTTGTCTATATTTACTTTGTGAAATAGATTGATTGAACATAATTCCAATGATTCTCATTTCACAATCCCAAATCCTTACCGCAAATGCAAGAATTTCAAATTCCTGCCATTTACCTAAATCTATTAGATTATAAACTTATGTGCACTAATCCTCTGTAATGATTATGCACAAAGTCACAAAGACTTGTCAACAGACATTATAGAGTATTCCAATGGAGATCAACTCCATGGAAACGAAGTCTTAGATTCAAAGTACATTGCTTTGAACATCCTTCTTGCATTAATTTTTCTAATCTTACACAGATTGAATAACTTCCACCTATGGAGACAACTCCATATTCCCATTTTGACTATCACTCCTGAACAAGAGTTGCCTATTCTCAGAATATGTCAATATGGTCCTTCCAAAATTAACACTATACTTCCAACTATCCCTCAGCAACCAATCTTTGGTAAACCTTAGATTATCCTCGACAATTGCTTAATCAAATTAGTCATATCCAGCTCTAGTATGTTTCCCTCTTAATGCTCTAGGCATTCGGAAAAATTCCGAAGCATATGGGACACGATTCATGATGTCTCACATAAAGACATGATACTAGACCAGTCTTTTTGCTAAAATATTTCTATTTTTATTTGCCAAGTTCTCATAATTCAGATTATGAAAAGGGATGTCGTAATCATAATCGAATTTTAGAACGCTAATAATGGACCCATATATACAATTTCCTTATGTTGAGCCATTCCAACATAAAATTCATATATATATATATATATATATATATATATATATATATATCCTTGACTAAAGATGATTAAAACCTCAGTCTAAGCTTTTAGAATTGAAATGAAGTATAATCTCCTTTTCCTTAATTATAGCAAAACAACTTTTTCCTAATTGGAACATTTTGTTTTCTATAATTAACATTGCTAACTTGCAACACTTATTATAATTATCATGCTCCCACTAACATGAAAATTATTAGCATAACACTTATGCTCCCACTAGCTTTGACATGTACTCAAAAATCAACTGGACTTCTAGAAATCAATACTTTATTGACTTTCTTACCAAAGTTCAAATTTTTGATACGAGATGCTTTGATAAAACTTTATCAAAATTGTTGAGTCTGTTTGTGTTGCGTCTTGGGCCTTACGTTTTGGATCCGGATTGGGCCTGTCCATCCGTGATTATCTAGATTAGCTAGTAGGGTTATTCTATATATATGCATGCATGTATGCACTATAAGGTTGTTGATTATCACGTTCATTATTTTGTAACCCTAAAACACCTCTACAGTTGAAGTTCTCAATCGAGCTCTTCTGAGGTGTTGACGCATTAATCATACGGCATATTCAAAGCCATACTCGTGTTATTTATTACGTTCTTAATTATTAGATTACTTAGAATCTATTGATCCTGATAGAACATTGTTCTAACAATTGGTATCAGAGCAGGAGACTGTGTGATCAATACACATTCCTTCTGTATTCAGAATTCCTTAGGGTTTCCGCTTTTATCGTATAAATAAGAAGTCGTCTTCTTTGTTTCGACGACAACTCAGTTTTAGATAAAACCCTAATCTCAATTTTACAGGTTTGATTCTAGCAGCTCACCATGTCTCACGATGATTCGCAAACAAACCCAATCAACATCTCAAACAGCATTGGATCTACAACCAGGATACCCATTCTCTACACTCAAGAATACGAAGTATGGGCACATCACTTCGAAGACTACGTGGTTGGATCTGAAAATAATGGCTATCTTATCTGGGAAGCTATCACACTTGGTCCATTTGTTCACTCAGGAACGAACACTACAGTCAAATCCCAAAAGGAATATAACAAGCTGGTAGCGGATGTAGACAAGATGCCGCAGGACGAGAAAGACATATTGCTATGTAATGTGAAGGCCATAAGGATGATCAGATTCGCCTTACAATCTGACACCTTTCGGTTGGTTGGTTCATGCACGACGGCCAAAGAAATCTGGGATAGGTTGAAACAACTCTATTCGACCGATGAAGATCTAGAACACTCCATTCAAACCTTGTTGCTGTCAGAATTTGGAGTATTTGAACAGAAACCTGACGAAAAGCTCATACAAACTTTCGATCGCTTCAGTCATCTCCTAAGTAATATGATTAAGCATGCAATAGAAAGGAAATTGATTGAGCAGAAAGTAATTTTCATGAACAGGCTCAGACCAGAATGGATGGTTGTTGTTTCTACTGTAAAAGCGCATGAACAGTTTAAGTCTTATTGCTAGCGAAAGTTGTGGGAATACTTAAGTCCCATGAAAGTGTAGTAACCAAAGAAGCAAAAGTGGTTTCTAGTGTGGGATCGCTGGCTCTTGTCTCTAAAGGAAAAAGTATTGTGGAAGAAGAAGAAGCTGATATGTTGGAGTGTGACCTTACAAGCGAGGAGTATGCTATGATGGTCACCAATTCAAAGAAGTTTGCAAGGAGAAAATTTCCTGTCAACAAGAACTGAAACTGGAAGGGAAGTTACAGCTCTGAGAAGGTGAAGGATGAAGCGAAGATCACCTCTCAAAAGGATGAAGAAAAGAAGGAGAGCAAGCTTGCAGGAGACTCAGGATACGACTGCAATTACTGCCACGGCAAGAACCACTTTGCCAAAGATTGCATGCTAAGGAAAATGGCTGAGAAAAGAGACGAAGAAGATGATGAGGCATACTATATGCGCAAGCTGGAGGAGATCAAGAAAAAGAAAGCAACTAACCGTTCTATGAATGCTTTGATTGTGCTAGAGAATGCAGATGAAGACGAGTTTGGTGGCGTCGAAGTTTGGTCAACCGACTCTGAAGACGAAGAGGTGAGAAAGCCCACTCATGGAAAGGCTTATGTGGAAAAGGAAGTAGGTTCGGCTGGAAAGTGCTTGATTGTCACAGCTAGTTCATCAACTGAAAGTGCAAGTGAGGAACCGAACCTGACTGAAAACAAATGTTTTGCAGCAAAGCCAGTTAGTGAGCAGATCAACGACTGCGATCGTTTGATCAAAAAGCTACAATCTATCCTAGGATCTCGTAATGTTCCAATAACAGAATATGAAGAAGAATTAAATGAATTAAAACTTAAATTTTCTAATCTAAGCGGTAGTCTCATGCAAACTCGGTTAACAAATTCTAACCTAACTGACCAAATCAGCAGGGTGACAACGAAGAGTGAGGAGAGAAGAATGTGGATAGAGCTGAAGGAGCAGGAGTTAGTTAGGCTAGGGATGAAAGTATTTATTTGCAAAGAGACAATATAAAGTTATTGAAACAAAGGAATGTTTTTTATTTAATTGCTAAGCGTTTATATACTAATATAGCTCAACTGCATTTAAGTTGTGAGATAGGAAAGAAAATTCATAAGATGATTTTGCCATTTCTTGAATTTAAGGAAGACAAGGTCATGGCAGAATGTGAATCAGAAGTATCATTAGAAGAGACATCCATGTCCTACAAAATTGGTCTGGATAAAATAGAAACCTTCATTGATTCAAAGGAACACAAATGTATGATAAAAGATATTTTAGATGAAAAGGATAGGTTGAAAATTAAGTCAGACACTATTCACTCATTTAACCAATCCAAGGCCAAATTAACTTCTGATAATAAAATAGACTTAGAAAATACGTTTGAATTTGATGAAGAAAGTGAGATGAGTGAGATATCTGTAGAAGACGTAGTTGATTGCTCTGAGTTTATGAAGAGCGAAACTGAGAATGAGAAACCACTAATCTCAGAAAATTCAGTTGAATTTGCTCTACTGGAAAAAGATAAGGAAAAGAAACTCAAAGAAAAGGCTATGGTTTATCAAAAAGTTCAGACTGTGCCAAATCAGGTTTATGCAGTTACAGGGGTCACTCCTAAGCAGACTACTTCTGGTCAGCTCCTATTGATAATGCAGACGAAACTGTAGGCTTGTCTGAGCAGACTTCTTGGAGGGTTAAAGGAAGATATGTTGTTGAACCCATAAATAAACCTTCGAGTTTTGACAAACCAAGCACAAGTGGAACCAAAGAAACCCCTGAAGAACCAAAGGAAGAACAGAAACTTCCGGTCAAAACAACCGAAACTCAAAAGGAGAAGCCAAAGGTCAGCTTCAACATCCACAAATCACAAAAGGAGCTAGCTGAATAGAAACGCCTAAGAAATCAAAGATATGCAAAGAATCTGAATGAGCGAAAAAGTTACTGGCAATCTCAAAATCCAAATCATGTCCCTTCTAAGAGAGCATCATCGAATAAAGGAAAGGAAAATTTCAGTCCAAGTTCCTACTATTCCAAGTCTCAGAACCGAAAGTCAACATTCGGTCCACAACCCAGTTTCGGTCCCAAACCTAGTTTCGGTCCATCCAAGTCCCAGAGCAAGGCTAATTCTTTGAAGGACATCAAAGGAAAGGGAAAGCTAACTTCAGATTCTAAGTTCCACAATAAGAAATCATCAGCTAACCCTAGATCTCAAAATAAAAATCAAATACCAATACCATCTAACAAACCAACCAATGCACTTAAGTTTAAACAAGATCAAACTAAAATCAAAGTGTATACAATTAAAAAAAAGATCAAACTACTCTAGTAAAAAGAACATATTTGGTTGATATTTCCACTGCAATTTCGTTTTCTGTGAAAAACTCACAAGGACCCAAGCGACTTTGGGTTCCTAAATCTTCTTGAATTTGCAGGTAATCAGTGACGAGCAGTTCGATGAGGAATGGTATATAGATAGTGGCTGCTCACGTCACATGACATGAAGGAAGGAAGAGTTGAGGGAGTTTCGGTCCCTGAAAGATGGTGGGTGTGTGAAATATGGAAATAACTCCTGTGGCACAATCAAAGGATACAGTATGATAACAAATGGAGATTTCTCGATTCGAAAAGTGGCATATGTGGAAGGATTGCAACATAACCTCATTAGTGTGTCACAATTAGTTGTGGGCACAGGTCTAAAAGTGTCATTTGACGACGAGGGCTCTGAGATAATTGAGAAACAATCCAAGAAGGTTCTGTTCGTTCAGGATATACCCTTTAAATCTCAACCCTATACGAGGAAAACCAGCAATATGTTTGCTGTCAAGGGCAAATACAGATAAAAGTTGGTTATGGCATCAACGACTATCGCACCTGAACTTCAAAGACATTAATAAGTTGGTGCTTGGTGATCACGTTCGAGGACTTCCTCTTCTCAAGTTCGACAAGGAACATCTATGTGCAGCATGTGAAATGGGCAAACAAAACAGAAAGAGCCACCCTACACGAATCAATACAAAGATAATTGAAGCTCTTGAACTCTTGCACATCGACTTATGTGAACCTTCTGCTATTAAAAGCTTCGGTGGAAGTAAGTACATTCTTGTAATTGTAGATGACTTTTCTCGCTTCACTTGGGTTTTCTTTCTTAAACAGAAATAAGATGCAACTCCCAAGTTGAAGACATTCATCAAGCAAGTGGAAGTGCAGCTGAGGAAAACGGTAAGGAATATCAGAAGTGGCGATGGTCTGGAATTCAAGAATAATGATTTTGAGAGCTTTCTGGCTGACAAAGGGATAACTCATAATTTTTCGGACCCTTATACACCACAACATAATGGGATTGTTGAAAGACGAAATTGTTCTTTATATGAAGCAGCCAGAACCATGCTTAGTTTCGCTTCACTTCCGTTATATTTTTGGGTTGATGTTGTTTCAACTGCATGCTATACTCAAAATCGGTCCCTGCTAAATAAGAGATTTTCAATTACTCCATATGATATCTTAAACAACCAAAAGCCAAATGTCAAATTTTTCCACATATTCGGTTCAAGGTGTTTTATTTTCAATTCTAAAGAGAACCGTAATAAGTTTGATGTCAAAGCCGGTGAAGGAATTTTTCTGGGTTATTCACTAACGTCGAAAGCATACAGAGTGTTGAATAAACACTCAAAACGAATTGAAGAAACCTATTATGTCACCTTCGACAATAATTATATGAAGAAAGTTCAAAGAAGTGAAAGTGACTTAGGAGAAATTTTCCAGAATCTAGACAAGTCTCGGTTCCAATAGCCAACCTGTTTGAAGAATACATGCTCTTGTTTGATGAACCAGAGAAAGCAGCACACTCATAAGAGAAAGCCGCAGATAACAAAATTGATAGTCTCAAGAAAATTATAGATGAAGCTGTCAAAGATACGAAAACTGAACCTCCTACCGCTAAGAGTAATCCACCATTTCAAGGGGAAAGTTCAACAACATCGAAAACAAACAAAGCATCTTTCGAGGGGGAGGATCCAATTCCGTCCCCATCTCATAAAGGTTCAGGCGAAGGGGAAAGTTTTGCTCAAAATCCACCTATTAGTAGTACTATCGAGGGGGAGAATCCAACTCCCACAAAGAATGCAACCTTTGATGTTGTCATAGATTACACTTCGCCAGTCGAGGGGGAGAAAGAAAGTGAGAGTACAACTGACAAAGGCGAGGGTGGTCTATCAGAAGTTGAAGTAGATGTGAATGCTGAATTGGATCCAGCATATGACCCAAATTATCCTCCATTAGTAAAATGGACCAAAGACCATCCCAAAGCACAAATTATTGGTGAAACTTCAGAAAAAGTTCTTATTCATTCTCAATTGAAAGCAAAACAAACTGCATTATTCTCTAAAGTTGAATTTTGTATGTTTAATTTGTTTGTTTCCAAGATTGAACCGAAAACAGTAAATACTGCACTTGATCATTCAGATTGGGTCCAAGCAATGCAAGACGAGCTTCATGAGTTTGAACGTAACCGAGTTTGGAGGTTGATACCTACACCAAAGGATGCGTCCGTGGTTGGCTTGAAGTGGGTCTTCAGAAACAAGTTAGACAAAGAAGGAAATGTCATTCGCAACAAGGCTAGGTTGGTGGTGAAAGGATATTGTCAAGAGGACGGGATAGATTATGAGGAAACCTTCACTCCAGTAGCTAGGTTGGAATCAGTTAGAATCTTCTTGGCATATGTTGCTCATAAAAACTTCGAAGTCTTCCAAATGGATGTCAAATGTGCTTTCTTGAATGGAGAATTAGAAGAAACAGTTTATGTTGAGCAACCGCCTGGGTTTGTGAACGAGAAATTCCATTATCATTGTTATGTGTTGGATAAAGCAGTCTATGGATTAAAGCAAGCACTAAGAGCCTGGTATGAAACTTTAACTCGCTTCTTAAAAATGTCAAAATTTAAACAAGGTTCTGTTGACCTAACCTTCTTCCGAAAGAAAGAAGGCGAACATCTTATGATTGTTCAGATTTATGTTGATGATATCATCTTTGGCTCTACGAATCCTAGCTTAAGAACTGAATTCAGAAAGTTGATGGAGACTAAATTTTTAATGAGCGCAATGGGTCCATTTAACCTTTTCCTTGGTTTAAATATTAGACAGGGAACATAAGGTATATTCATCAACCAGGAGGCTTATACAAAGACCTTACTAACGAAATTCGGTATGACGGGCGACTCAAAAGTGAAGGTTCCAATGGCATTTGGCACTAAGTTAACACCATCTCTGGAAAAACCTGTTGTTGACATAACACAATATCGTCAAATGATAGGGTCACTTATGTATCTAACAGCTAGTAGACCGGACATTATGTTTTTTGTTTGTTATTGTGCTAGGTTTCAAGCTAATCCAAGAGAACCTCACATGGTAGCAGTGAAGAATATATTCCATTACCTGAAGCGAACCTCATCTCTCAGTCTCTGGTATCCTGCAAGATCTGGATTCTTCATTCAATCTTTCTCTGATGCTGATTTAGGAGGATGTGGACTGGACAGAAAGAGCACTATCAGTGGATGTCAATTTCTTGATGGAAAACTTGTTAGCTGGCAGTCCACATGCGTGTCACTGTCCATAGCCGAAGCTGAGTATATAGCTGCAGCGTCTTGCACTTCTCAAGTAATATGGATTCAAAGTCAACTACGAGATTACGGGCTAAGTATGAAGAAGATTCCTCTCTATTGTGACTCAGAAAGTGCAATATGGATTTGTCACAATCCAAGTGCAACACTCAAAAACTAAGCACATTGCACTTAGATATCATTTCATCAAGGATCATGTAGAAGATGGGAACGTGGAAGTACATTTTGTTCGATCTACTGATCAATTGGCCGACATATTCACCAAGGCATTACCTGAAGCACTCTTTAACAAGATCTTACAAGGCTTGGGTATGATGGAAGCAGAGTTGGTACTGAATCCTCATATCTCTCACTAAAAATTAGACAAGCAAAATGGAGCGAACGCTCAATCTATTTTCGCTCCTTAATTTTTGGGAACCGAAATGAACCGACCGCTCGGTCTGTTTCGGCTCTGTAATTTTGAGAACCGAAATGAACAGACCGCTCGGTCTGTTTCGGCTCTGAAATTTTGAGAACCGAAATGAACCGACCGCTCGGTCTATTTCGGCTCTGAAATTTGAAGAACTAAAATGAACCGACCGCTCGGTCTATTTCGGCTCTGAAATTTCAAGAACCGAAATGAACCGACCGCTCGTTCTATTTCGCTTCACTCAACTAAGATAAGGTTTCGGTTGTATACTGTGTACATTTCTTCTCTCGTCTTTAATATGGTTTATGCTTATTTAATTTATCTGCTTTCTTTTTTTTCTTTATCAGAAAACTTCAAAAATCCAAAAATATTTTCTATTTTTGTTTTTATTCTTTTTCAGAAAACTTCCAAAATCCAAAAATATTTTACGTTTTGTTTGTTCTGTTTGTGTGGTGTGTTTGTTTGTTCTTACTTCAATTAGGTCACAAGGGTACAAGTACAACAAAATTCGGAGTTAAGGCAGGTACAATTATTTCCATAAGAAGTAGTTACAGGTCCCTAGAAGCATGTTGCTGCATGTTGACCAAAGCCTCTACGATTTCGAGCAGGCCTTAATGATTCGATCTATACCTATCATTTCTTCCCAATTAGGATGTTCACATCAACTCGGTCTAGAGCTACCTTACTCTTCTTATGTGAGTTAAGAGTTTGTCTGCTTGGTCATATTTTTATAGCAGAAGGTACTTTCGGTTCTTTAACCACCTTCCTTATATTCTCCATCTACTTTCAGTTCACCAATGTAACCCTTGAGACTCTCAGTTCTTACCACTGAGGTTTATGGTTGCACAAAGTCTGTGTTTGTGATCTTAGATACGTTTACCACGTGCTAAGTGAAACCCATAATCCAACTCCTATAATGAACTGATGGTGAATTATCAAATTCAAGAACTTACTGGTTACCCAATGAAATCTCTTTTTATTTTATTTTTGTGTGGTCTTTATGAAACTGTCTGAAACCAAGGCATTTCTTCCCAAAAAGATCCAGTTTATTTTTGGTTTTGAGATTTCTATTACTTCATTTGTCACTCCAACTTAGATCTCACCTACTTGTTCAACAGACTACATCGGTCTCACAAGTACTTCTTCCAACGTTCAGTATTATGTTAAGACTCGAAGTTCGGTTGAAGATAAGCTTCCCAAAGCCTAACAATTAAAAGAAGCCTTTCATTGTTTCTCTATAAACCCTTGATCGTATTTTTCGGGAAACTACACAAGCACTTCAAGTCTCTCTTGACTCTGAAGGAAGAGATTCTTGCCCGAGATCATCTACTTTCTGTCTTATAATGAGACATCACTCACATCCCATACACACTTGCTTTATTTCTTTATCGATTGTCACTCTATTGCACAAAAATTTTATTTTCACAACTCTAGTTGCTGTTGGTTCAAATTTTGTTTAAATAGGGGCAATTATGTTTCTTGAAGTCACACTGAATTTCAAATGACGATTGAGGATAAGAATTTGGGCGTGTGAATTTGAAAGGTCTCTATACCCACGCGTGCTGACGCTTACCTGGGAGTACCCAACCTGCCACATCGCGCTTTTCCAGGCAACGTTTTAGTGATCACGCCATTATCATCATCTACATTCTCTCTCCTGGCAACGGTATATAAAGAGATTTTCCTTTATTTGTCTTTTATCACCAACAAATTCTCTCAAGATTACGACGCAAGTTCCAACTGCTAATCTTCCTTCTTCATTCAACAATAGCGACTTCTTCATCCGTTCATGATCTGACTGCTTCGTCTACATTGCTCTCAATCAAGCCTAATCAGAATATGATCATCGAACTTAACCCGTTTTTGTATGATTCATATATGCTTCAAGTTGTCAAGTGCTTGAAGTATTCTCCGTTGGTCATAGCCCTAACTCAAGTTGAAGTCGTTCCAATGTCACTCTTATCGCAAGTCTACTGCACGGCCTCGTATGAAAAGAACAAATAATGTATTTTCTTTCAAATATAGAACAAGAAGGCTTCGATTTCAAAAGGAAGATTTTGCTCATTGATGAATCTTGTTGTTGATTCCTCAGTAATTTCACCAGATTTTATCATGACTACACAACTGTTCTCCATGCTTTACGAGATGGGATATACAGATGTGCTCACCACAGTCACAAAAGTTAAGAAGTCTTGCTTACCTTCTCAGTGGAATGGTTTGTTAACTCTTCTCATCAAGAGTTTGGCAAAAAGGAGTGGTGGATTAAATGGCACTAGCAAGGGTTTTCTTACCCTTTTATACGGTCTCTACAATGGAATCAATCTTGGTTATGGGACAATTATCTGGTCTCAAGTGGTGCAGAGTCTCAATACATCTACAAGGCAGTCAGAGATATCATGTGGCCGCTTCTGGACGCTTATTACAAGAAGGGACATTAACACTTTGGACATTCCTATGATGAAGGATGCCCTAGTCGCGTCCATTGCTACGTTTCACACGAAGAAAATTATCATCTCTGATCCAACAAAGTTTTATCACAAGGGCTCCATTCCTGAATCTATGTATCGTTGTGTCTCAGCTGAAAGTCATGTCATGGCGGAATACATAAAACTTCCTCCTAAAGGACCAAGAGTTCTTACTCCAGAACAGCAGGCTGCCCTAGAAGCTGTAGACATCGTCGATTGACAAATCTACTAAAGCTATTGATGAGTCTACTTCTTCTTGTAAAAAGGCAACTAATGATGTTTCTGAGATTGTTCATACAACTCAGATTTTTCTTGACTCTTTGAAAAATCACGCCGATACAAGTGCAACGAAAGTACAAGCCTCTATGGATTTATTTTCTAAGTCCCTTCAGGAAGAAAGCACCAAGTTTGAAGCTGTGCGATCATCTATCCAAACCGAGAACACTTCCTTTTTAAGCTCTGTGAATTCTCGATTTGCTTCTCTTCAAGCTGACCTGGCAACTGAAAGTGCTCTAAAGGCAGATCTTGCCAAACAAGCCTTTATTATTGAAGTCCAGAAGGTCGTTAGCCCAAGCAGAGAAAGAAATTTCTTTATTAAAGACAAAACGGGTTGTATTTCGGAGTTGTGCAGGCGACATAAAGGACATGTTGACCAATCTCCTTGGTGCTTATGATCCCATCCTAACTCTCACCATCAGAAATCATCTTACCACCAAACTTATTCCTGCCCTTGCCATGCTCCATGAAATAAATGGTGTTTCTGAGAGGTTCGTACCTCCGAAACAAGGGGAGAAGGTGTTCGAGTTGATCAACCGAAAGTGGTTATAAAGACAGAAAGTGATCAACCGAGAGTGACTGTGAAAACCGAAATAGAAACTATTCACCCAGAAGTCAAAGTCACAACCGAACTGAAGGATAATGTAGCTTCAGGTTCTGGTCCACATGAAAAGGAAAAGGAGACTGCTGATGACAGTGATAATGATTTTGGTGAAACTATTGCTGAAGCTCTCCAAAGAAAGAAGAGGGAACGAGAGCTAAATGAAAATTTGAAAGTTGTAAAAGAAGCAGAGGAGAGGGAAATGAGAAACAAGGAAGAAGAAGAAGTGTGACAGCCTGAAATTTATTCCGTCGCTGTAACTCATTTTCGTTAATAAATTATATTTTATTGAAATTTCCGTTAACATTTGGGTTAGACAAATCAATTAATGTTTTTATTTTATTTTATCTATGTCAAAATGAAATAAATAAAAACACGAGAAACACCCTCAAATTCATTTGGAAAAGTTTTTAGTTTACGACCATTTAATCGGGTACGACCATAAACTCCGTTTAACGTCGGTATTGGGTGGATCCCCACCTGGCCACAAACTCAAACCCTATATAAGGGTTGAGTGGTCACCATTGAAGCCTTTCCCAATCTTTAAGCTCTCTCTCTCCACCCTCTTTCTTCAAGACCCGATTTCTTCCAAAGATCTTCAAGTTTTCATTCCCCAAACTGTAAGTTCTCTTACCTAGATTGTGTTAAAGCTCATTTCATGTCAATATAGCATTAAAAACACCCAAGAATCACAAGAACAAGGTGTTTACGGCCCAAGAACCTTCTTAGGCCGTAAACCCTTAAAAGGGTGCCAAAATGCCCCCTAACACCTTCCTTATGCTTAGAGACTAGCTTAGATCATACCCTTGAAGTGTTATGGACTTTAAACATCAAGTTTGGAGCGTTGAATGAGGGTTTATGGCCAAAGAACCTTCTTAGGCCGTAAACTCCCTCAAATGGTGTAAAATGTGCCCTAAACCCCTTACTTAGCCTTGGACCTTAACCTAGAAACTTGTATGAATGAGCTTAGGACCACAAAAACGAAGGAAATGATGTGCCCAAGGGTTTAAGGCCGTAAACCCTAGTGTTTACGACCGTGAACTCCCAAGGAGTGGTCCAAGGACCGCAAACTCGAAAGAAGTACCCTTTTGAACCCTAATCACTTCCCAAGCCTTTGATTTGATCTTAGAACCCTTCCTAGTGATGCAAGAGACCTTTAAGCACACAAATACACCCCTCCCATGAGTTTACGGCCATAAACTCATGGGGGAATTGGTCCCTCAACCGTAAACTCACCTAAGGTGGGTATTTGAGGAGTAAACTCCATGGTGAGGTCATATGCTCCTTAGATGCTACCCTTGGCACTCCTAGCACCTAAAACAAAGTATTTGCATGCATTAGGGCGTAATTACTTACCTATTTAGTGATTAAATAACTAATTATACACCATTATGTGTCATTACATGTTTCATAGGATCCGTGTGAGTGTTCAAGTCCTCACTTGACACCTAGCTTCCTGCTCGGCATTTTCATCCACTCCACACACTGCAGGTGAGTTCATACCCCTTAATTAACCTTTCAAATGTTTTTATATGCTTTTATGGGGGGGGGGGAATACAAGTTGAATCCAACAATTTATAGTATCAATCACATGTGATTTGTAACTTACAATCAAAAAGGATTTCTATACTTTTAACCGTTTTGCCATCAAAACTGCTTTCAATGTTTATCAAACTCACTTTCATGTTAATTTGTTATAAAAACCATTTTCAAACTCTTTTAAACTTCTTATGCTTCTAAAATATATCCCCACCAATATATTTATATAAGTAAGACTTGAAGGACTTAGGACTGATAGCTCGCCTTATTTCCTGTTCTTGTTTGATTGGGGTCTTAGGTTATATTGTTATCTGTCCGACTATCGTTGAATTCTTAGTTATATATTATATGTATTTGTGTTGGATATGAATATCTTCACCCAGTTCAATACTTTTGAGTATCCAAGAATGACTGCAACATGCTAGTTAACTATAATAGGTATAGTTAAGGTTTACCACTCCTCACTACTATTACTATGATACTTACCACGGTTAGTACTATTATGAGTCTCTACATGCTAAGTACTATACAAGAAGAATACTATATACTATACAAAAGAATACTAAATACATTATACCGAGAAGTACACTATACACTAATACAATAGAACATACTAAAACAGAATGTGATACGCTATTCTTCCATATGACACTTTACTGCGCCTTCGCCATGTAACCTTAGTCTCCTGGAGGGAGAGCGGACTCTACGTGTATAGATCTATACAGGGTGGACACTCTCACATCCCGACTGCTAGCTACAGTCCGAGCCAACTAGGCCCAGGGATGATAACATACTACAACACTACGTATGACCTGGAGGGTCATGATACATTCGATCGCCTATCCGCATGGTTACATAAAGATTCACATTCGGATCCCTAAATTAACAAATTATGAATTAAAGGTAAAGTAGACTTCCCGAGGTGTATTAAATACATATCACTACCTAGAGTCTACAGTTTATTTACCATTCAATCGGCAGTAACACTGCTGGAATAATACATTATTTTCCCATCTACCTTGTTCAGATGAAGTCCAAACTATATTTTTATAATTGAGGGTCTAATTGGGAAAACTTTTACACACTCAAAGGATCAAGCCAACAAATAAGCAAGTCTTGGCAGAAGACTACTTTTATTAGAAAATATAGGATTTTATAGAGATTCACACTATTTTCAAACTTGATAACAACTTTCATGTTACACAATGGTAAATACTTTTATACAAGCAATGACACTAATTTCTTATGAACTCACCAACTTTATGTTGATACTCGTTTTCAAAATAACTTGTATTCTCAGGTCGTCAGTAGACAGGTACAGATGCAGCTTTTGAGAAGACGGAGCACATACAAGACTCCTCTTTATTTTTTAGTATACTTTTTGGTGTCTAACAAACTGTACAGAACACGCTTGTAATACAACTAATATATTAATGCAATGGATGTTGTTGCTTGTTTTTACTATTATGTATTGTTATGATATTGTACATGACGTCCTCCGCCCCAGAACGTATTCCGCCGTTTTAGGTTTTGGGGTGTGACAACAAGCCTTGAATTGTAAAAAGGCCTTGTTTCCCTTATGGACGAGAGAAGTACTTGTCAATCAAGCTATAGAGTTTCCATCAATATATTGGTTGGAACCTATTGCTTCATTTGACTGTGATAATTCAAAGGACTCGCAGTTTGATATGCCAATTACAAGGAAGGCGTTCACGTTCCATTGTTTTAATTCAACTGCTGAGGTTCCTTTTCCTCATCCGAAGGTTGACCGAGAGCTGATTGACTTCTATCTGAAGTTTGGCCAACCGCAGTACTTGACTTGGAGTGCACAGAAGATCATTACACTCAAGGTTCTCAAACCCTCACATGCTGGGAGATTTACCAATGTCAATTTCAAGATCACTCGTGGTACAGCAAACACAGTGTCGACTATCTCTCTTGCTGACCTTCCTAATCTAAATCCACATGATTGGATTTTGCTATACAACATTATGCTCACTAATCCGACGTAATATGAGCCGATTCTGGAACACTTAAAGAGAATGTTGGCCTCCTATATCTATGAAGTTGCAACTATGGATCAAGAGATAGCAAAGGTAATGAACAAGAAGCCAACATTCAAGCCTACACCAAATCCATGGGATGTGAACAAGATGAAGATGGGCCAAATTGATTCAACACATCTCACTGTGATGTTTACTAAAGGTGAAGCTCACAGATTTTTGTTTGCTCTGGTAGATAAGCACTTATTTTCTACTGATTGCTTGGAGCACATCATCAACATAATACATCGGTGCAAGCAGAATTCAGAGGCTGACAAGAAGAATTTTACAAACATGCTTCGGTGGTACATTACATTTCGGTATCATCTTTTGGCCATCATACAAAGGGTGTTCAAGAATGTGAAGAAGTCTTCTGTTGCTAAACAGAATTGAGGTTTCAGCTCCAAAGACGCAAAGGGGGAGATTGTTGAGTCCATTTGTGTTGCGTCTTGGGCCTTACGTTTTGGATCCGGATTGGGCCTGTCCATTCGTGATTATCTAGATTAGCTAGTAGGGTTATTCTATATATATATATATATATATATATATATATATATATGCATGGATGTATGCATTATAAGGTTGTTGATTATCACGTTCATTATTTTGTAACCCTAAAACACCTCTATAGTTGAAGTTCTTAATCGATCTCTTCTGAGGTGTTGAAGCATTAATCATACGACATATTCAAAGCCATACTCGTGTTCTTTATTACGTTCTTAATTATTAGCTTGCTTAGAATCCATTGATCCTGATAGAACATTGTTCTAACAAAAATCATACACTTTTCCTTAGATAGCACACATGTGTGTCTAAACAATTTCAGAACTATGAAAAGGGATGCTGTAATGATAGTCTCAATTTTTTAGATCTTTTCCATTCCTCACAAGTCAATTTTAGTGTGCTAATTAACCACACACACTCCACTAACGACTTTAAGAATGCAAATATCACAATTGTTATCTACTTAAAATCACTTAGTGAAAGCGTTTCCTCACCATCATTTTCATGAATCAGAGAGAAACCTTATGACACTTAGATTTTATGGTGTATATGTTCCTATCCAAGTGAATTTGTCAAAACCATAATCTCAAGACAAGGTTAGTGACAAATCCAAACTCATATGGATTGAACTTTTGCAGTCTTAACTTCTTGCCACCTGGCAACACAGGGGTGTGCCATTGCTTCCAAGTAGTTATGCAACCAATTGAGAACTTTCACAACTCATATGAAAAGCCAACTTTAACTGGAATGGGCACAGAAATAGGAATATGTCAACACGATAGGTTATAAACCTCAAGTCGTGTGCTAGAGATAAACTACAGTTTTATTATTGATTAGATCTTGAAATTCTTTTAGGATCTTTAAGAATCCAATTGTCCTCTTGACATATAAGACTTTCTTGCCAAATATTCAAGAGATAGTGCAGATTCTTTATCAAGACAAACACTTCACACAATTGGCCTTAGTTGGTCTTTGTTTTATCCAAAACATCACAACTTACCAATTTCAAATGTACAAGAGTAGGTCACATTTTACTCTTACATTTAAACATTTCTTTAAGATGTGTCACTCAAATTACAATGTTGGAGTATGACTCTAAGACTTGTTTTTTTGGAACGAAGTATGACTCATTTTCTTGATTTAACCATTTCAACAATTCACGATTCCTCTTCTTAGCCATAGGAATGCACTAAGATGTCCTTATAGGACTAATTGTGATATGGTTTCTAAATCATTAAGATGATCACAAAACATGATCCTAAAGTACTGTCCCATCTTTTCAGATTTGAGAAACTTTTATCTTTCTGCCTAATTTGATTCTTCTCATTCGTTCTGCCATACATCGAAACTTTTCCAATGTTTTAGAATTATACTTAAACTTGTAAGTACAATCATATTTACTAAACTTTAGTAAATCATTACGAATAGTCTTATCGATCTTTTGTGGTGGACTTGACCGGTGCACAAGAATGTGTACTTGATCCCTTAGTCCTTCACTTGACTCACATATACATGTGAACAAGGAAGTGGTCTTAATTTTCTAAAGATGAAGATTTTCATTCATCATACTATACAACTTTCATGATTCCAAGTTTCGGTCCAATCAAAACTTGGGTGATAAGAATCTTTCCTTATTTGGTAAATTTAGACACTACCACAAATAAAAGAATCAAATTCATATTTCCATTATTGCTAGAAACATATAAACGTCAATTTTCCATAAATGCCATTGCAATGAGATAAAATAAAATAAAACAAAATTTTTATTTATTTATAAGATGCAGAAAAATCTTTTTCCTTACAATGCAACTTTAAATTGAAACTATGATATTACATATGTAACGTCCCAAAATTTGTACCATAATTTTTCTTTAAATCATTACCAAAACCATAATCATAAAAACATATCATAAGTCATAACATGAATTCAGAGTATTAATTTCCAAAACATATGTTCATTAACAGAGTAAAACATCCCACGCTGACTAATCTATGGTGTCTGCCATGCGATCACCCCGAGATCTTCCCTCCGCTACCGGAAGTACCTGAAACCACAACTGAAAACCGTAAGCATGAAGCTTAGTGAGTCCCCCAACCTACCACATACCCTGCATAAACACATACAACATATACCGGGACACGCCCGCTACTTCGGGCCTTACCCGCTACAACGGCCCCGCCGCTCAAGGGCCCGCCTGGCTTCGAGCCCCGCTCGGATACAGATCTGTTTTACTTAGGCCTCGCCTGTCACTGGGCCTCGCCCGCTAACACATACTAAAACATAAGCATATCACAACACATAAGCTAACATAAACTAATAAATCCTGTCTTGAGGCCTCGCCTATCTTGGTCCTCGCCCTTGTCCTGCTACTGATGAGTCATGGAACCCTGTCCACGCTCCTACTGATAATGAGATACGGGCCTAGCCCACACTCACTCTTTCCCTAACTTGGGCCCCGCCCCTGTTCTGTTGCTAATGAGATGTGGAACACCGTCCACACTCTGCTATTGGTGAGATACGGGACCTCGCCCACACTCACCTCCCTACCAGGCACATACATGTATTACACAGACAACAAGTATAAACTATAATATAAACCATTCCTTGGGCACCTGCCCGCTATCATTGGACCTTGGTCCTGAATATCATTCTAGCATACCGCACCTAGGGCTAACCCCCGGGTCTTCCTACTCATAACTACATGGGTCGGCATTGTGGTCGTAGACCCATTCATACAAAGGGAAACCCACCTGGTACTGCTGAACTTGATGGTAACCCCTCTGGATGCTGACCGACAAATCCTTGAACCGCTACTCCCCTAGCTCCCCAAGAAAAATGAGTAGCAAAAGAGATGAATCTTCTGGATCCACAACCTTCCTCTTGAACCCTCAACTCCTTCTTCCCCTTCTAGGCTTCAAGAACACATAAATCCTTCAATATTGGCTCACACACTCAAAGAGAGCACTAGGGTTTCATGGGATAACTTTTGGATAATGGGGGCTACAAATAAGGCTGATAGAAGGAGAATGAGATGTTTAAATAGTGCACAAAGTCCCGGATTTAGGGTTTCCCAATACAGACCAGACTCGCCGAGTCCCCTTTTCCGACTCGCCGAGTCGGTTACTTAATCGATCCCGCTCCGACTCGCCGAGTTCCTCCTTGGACTCGACGAGTTGGCCCTTTAACTTAGGGTTTTCCTTTCCTTTCTTGGTCTTTCTGATTATGGGTGTTACAACTCTCCCCGACTTAAACTAAACTTCGTCCTCGAATTTTCTCAACGGCCAATCGCACTGCAATTTGCTTTCAACACTCTGCTTGGTAGACCTAACATCCGCTGACTACCTTTGCTGGCCTTCCGCCCAGTCATTAGAACTAACATTAATCCTTGCGGATAATAATCTCGGGTCAACCCTGACCCTGAACATTCTGGAAACACAACTTACTCAACTGACAACCCTTCTGGTACTCTCCGAGTACTGCAACTGAACCCATAGGGGTTCACCCCCTATTTCCTTGTACGTTTTCTGGCCTTCCCAAGGAAACGTTATAACTACCTCCCTCTGCCAATGTGAAGGTCCCAACCTTCACCGAATCCATTACTCCGGCTACATTCGGTGCTGGTCATACTGCCAGTACCCACAGGATACTTCCTACTACTATAACTTAGTGCTGAGTATCCATCGCAGCGAATGGTTTAGATAACCCTTTGAGTAAAGGATTCATCCCTGCAACAGTTAGACTCAAACGAGAGCTGCGCGATAGGGTCAAACCTTTTCCTCTGAGATTATCCAACCCTGCTGTGAGATGCATAGCACCCCCGATCAAGTAGCTACCTTATACCATAGCTGGTGAAATTTCTACTGTCCCTTATCTGCCTTCCGGATGAACCGAGACCACCCTGGTCGCTACTAATCTATCAATATCCGGATTACCGGCTCCCACCGGTCGCTAGCTCCAACACCAACTTCTTGTCGCTCCCAGCGACTTCCGAGGAACTTAGGCTACCTAATACCGCTCCCATTCTACTCTGCCATTCTGGCGCTACAAGTCCTGAGATCCTTGATCCCTTAACTTGACCCTAAGGTCTTTACCAGGTCCCACCTGTGCTACTAAAACTCACGGGCCTCGCCCACGGGTCTCACCTGACGATACTACTGAGCAACCCTGCTCTCAGGTCTCACCTATACTGCTATTCTCATACGGGCCTCGCCCACGGGTCTCACCGAACTACATCCTAGAGCGGCCTCTCCCAAGGTCTCACCTCTTTAGGGCTATGCAGACAGCTCCATACTATTCTTATCCACTACTGTCACACCCCCAAACCAGACGGCGGAAACGTCCGGGGTGGAGGACTTCATTTGTAGTATCACAACACATGCATCATAGTAATCAAAGTACAAACAACCATTGTATTTAAAAGTATAATATTTACATGTGTTCAATCATTGTATATTGAAACCAAAACAGTTATACAAAGGAAGAAGATAAGACTCCTAATGGCTTCATCTTCTCAAAAAGCTCGGGGAGTACCTGTTATTATTTCCCTGATAATACCAGTAATTTGAAAAGAGAGTATCAACAATAAGTTGAGTGAGTACATAAGTCTTTATGTTTGAATGGGTGTATTTGTATTTTGAATATGAAAACACTTCTAGAAAATCCCATATTTTCTGTGGTATGTGCAAAGTAGTTTTATTCCTATAAAACCGTCTTATTTGTAAACCATTGTAATTGTAAAACTTGTATTTGAGAGTGTGCCTGGCTTCACCAGCTGTTATTGAAAACTATAGTATAGCATTGTACTTTGCATTTTGTAAACTGGTACTTTGAAGATATACTTACGTTTAGTTGTTTATACACTAACGTGTTGTTAATATCTTTTTAATGAGTTATTATAACCATACTAAGACATGAACGCCTGAAACAAACGCCTGATGAGCGCTTAAATTGTTGATAACAATTGCCACTCATTGGCATGTATGCCTGACTGTAGCTAGCAGCCTGAGTGCGGGGTTGTCAATCCCGATATAGATCTACACACAACTAGTTTCGATACCCGGACTGGAGATTTTGGTTATAATGTCAGGGCTTTACCTTGGTTGTCTAGACTGAATCTAAACAACCTGAATTGAATGTCTCATAAAAAGCATATAAACGTTACATGTATATTAGTTATGAAAACCCAATCATTCTGAGATAAATGATTGACCATTATGTTCTTGACTTAGTATCCTGAACATGTATTTGATAAGTGTAAACCCTTGATTTGTTTTGAGTTAAAACCCTTGTTGTATGTAAAACAATGTATCCATATGAATTATTGCTCTATGTATCATAAATTATACCTATTATAATTTATATGTACTTTATGAATTGGTAAATAACTATTTTGCATGTAATCTTTTGCTCAACATTTTACAAAGGGTGATTAAACTGATGAAATAACTTTTAATTTTATATACATATACGATTTTATATATATATATATATATATATATATATATATATATATACGATTTTATATATAAGTAAAATTTGAACGACCTTCGGACAAATAACTGGTACTATAAGTCCACATCCAAACAAGGAAAAGGACCTAGAATGAATTATTAGTCCTAAGCCTTTTAAATCTTATTTATATTAAATTATATATACAAATATGTATATTTGGGAAAAATATAAGTTTATAAAAGAGTTCAAAATTTGAAGTATTTTTGATGCTTTAAAATCATTTTATCGTGATTTGAAATCATTTATTTATAACACAAAGTTATTGTGTTATACTTGTATTTCCCCCCTTAAAACAGTAGAAATTATGAAAATACGGAGGTATGAACTCACTTGGTAGGTGGTAATTCGAACAGGGTTTCGTTCACGAAAAGGAGTTTATTTGTCGAGAAACCGGCTCAAATCGGACAGAGTTTTGATAGGAGAGAGGATGAATTCTCGAGAATTTCGGGGCTTCACGGCTTACTTCGGGCTCGAGTCTTGATATCGGGGATTTAAGGGTAGTATATAAGCTTAAGGGTGTGGAAAAAGCGAAAGAGAGTAAAATTTGGGGTGAAAAGTGTAAAAAATCCGGAAACCCTCGCATGCCTTATATAGGTCGTAGCCTCGGATCCGAAGCTTGTGCGAGGCTATGCGAGGCTGACATTCTGCGAAGGGAAGCAGCTTCGGTTCGGAGGTGGTAGGCTCGGATTGGTCTAGCCCTCGGTCCAATGCAAAGAAGCCACGTGCGAAGGGGTGTCCGAGGATGGTGCGGGGCGCGTGCGAGGAGCATCTCCGGTGTGTCTTAATGCGAGGCTGTCCGAGTGGGATTGGACCGCAGAGGTGGCCGAATCAGGAGGTGACACGCGAGACTTTGGTCCACTCAGCAGCCGACACGTGGAGGCTCGCATGCGATGGGTGACGTGGCGCTACTGTTCATGCGAATTTTCCCGGGTATTTCTATTTTTCTTTATTTTTTTTGCCAAAACTTGTAAAATTCATAACTTTTGCATACGAACTCCGTTTTTGACGTTCTTTATATGCACGCGTAGCTAAAATTATACTATACGACTTTCGTTTTGACTTTGTCGGCTAATTTTGACTTTATTTTTAATATTATTATTTTAAACAGACCGGGACGTGAATCCGTTATAAATTCATAACTTCTTCATACGACGTCCGTTTTTGTCTGTCTTTTTACCGTTGTACTACTAATGACGAGACTTCAATTCTCGTTTAGGTCGTGTCGGCTAAAAACGACTCGATCTTTATTTCGAGTTTTTAGTTGTACACTGTTATACTGAAACTTCGAAAAATCATAACTTCCTCATATGAAGTCAGATTTTGGCGTTCTTTTTAAGAAAGTTCTCGGTTTGACATAAACTATAACTTTCATTTAGATTGTTAAGGCTAGAAAGCCTTTTATCAAAAATTCAGTTTTTACACTGAACAGTGTTTTGCCAATTTTGTCGCGGATTTTTGATTGGTCATAACTTCTTCGTTATAACTCGGATTTTAGTGTTCCTTATATTTTTGGAAACCTTGTTACAATCTCTATCACTTGGTTCAACCCAATTGAGATTATTTAATAATTTATTTTTGAGGGTCAATTATGTAAATATACATAGTATGCCAAAATTTCTCTTTATTTAATTAAAAAGAAGACCAATTTGACCTCCACTATTACATAAGTTTGAAATAACGGTTTGTTACATTATCCCCCCGTTAGAGAGAATTTCGTCCCGAAATTTACTTTATAGATAGACTAGGGAAAAAGATGTGGGTATTTTTGTTGCATTTGATCCTCCCGCTCCCAAGTGAATTCATGTCCCCGTCTTGCATTCCAGCGAACCTTCACTATCGGGATGCGGCTTTGTTTGGTTTTCTTAACTTCCCTGTCTAGTATCTCTACGGGTTCTTCCACAAAATTGAGGCTCTCGTTTAACTCGATTTCCTCGAGTGGTATCACAAGAGTCTCGTCGGAAAGACACTTTTTCAAGTTCGAAACGTGGAAGGTAGAATGAATGTTACTTAGTTCTTCGGGTAATCGAAGTTTGTAAGCTACAGGGCCGATTCGGGCAATAATCTCGAATGGTCCTATATACCTTGGGTTCAGTTTGTCACGCGTTCCAAAGCGTATCATGCCTTTCCAGGGTGAGACCTTTAGCAAAACTCGGTCGCCAACCTGGAATTCCAAGGGTTTTCTCCTTTTGTCTGCGTAGCTTTTTTGTCTATCTCTGGAAGCTTTAAGTCGTTCCCGAATTTGTACGATCTTTTCGGTAGTTTCTCGAATAATTTCTGGACCAGTGAGAGCACTGTCAGGAGTTTGACCTCTAGCTAGCTGCGTGTCACCCACTTCAGCCTAGCACAGAGGGGATCTGCACTTGCGACCATAGAGGGCTTCGAATGGAGCAGCTTTTATGCTAGTGTGATAACTGTTGTTATAAGAGAACTCAACAAGGGGTAAATGAATATCACATGCGTTTCCAAAGTCTATCACGCAAGCTCGTAACATATCTTCTAACGTTTGAATCGTCCTTTCACTTTGTCCATCGGTTTGCGGATGGTAGGCTGTGCTCATGTCTAGCCTAGTTCCCAAAGCGTTTTGTAAAGATTGCCAAAAACGAGAGGTGAATCTACTATCTCTGTCTGAAATAATAGATATTGTTACACCATGTAATCTAACAATCTCCTTGAGGTACGTTCTGGTTAGCTTTTCTATCTTGTCGGTCTCCTTGATTGGTAAGAAGTGTGCGGATTTGGTTAATCTATCGACGATTACCCAAATAGTATCATAACCACTTGATGTCTTGGGTAACTTGGTTATGAAATCCATTGTAATCCGCTCCCTCTTCCATTCAGGGATTTCAGGTTGTTGTAATAAGCCTGAAGGTTTCTGGTACTCTACCTTAATTTTGGCGCAGGTAAGGCACTTGCCCACAAAGGTAGCGATTTTGGCCTTCATGTTAGGCCACCAATATAACTTCTTAAGGTCCAGATACATCTTGTCTGAACCTGGGTGGATGGAGTATCGGGTTTTGTGTGCTTCATTCATAACCATATCTCTGTAACCACCAAACTTTGGTGTCCAGATCCGGTTCATGAAATAATAGACTCCATCATCCCTGACTTCGAAGTTCTTATCCATTCCTCTTAGAGTTTCACCTGCTACGTTTTTGGGTTTCAAGGCTTCAAGTTGAGCTTCCTTGATCTGCGTGGGCAGATGCGAATGGATTGTCATGGTCAACGACTTTACCCAGCGTCCCGAGTATTCTTTTCTACTAAGGGCGTCAGCTACTACGTTTTCTTTACCAGGGTGATAACGAATTTCACACTCGTAATCGTTCAGTAGCTCCACCCATCGTCGTTGTCTCATATTTAGCTCTTTCTGGTCAAAGATGTGTTGGAGACTTTTATGGTCCGTGAATATTGTGCATTTCGTGCCATATAAATAATGTCTCCAAATCTTCAGAGCAAACACCACTGCTCCTAGTTCAAGGTCATGTGTTGTATAATTGACTTCATGTGTCTTTAGCTGTCTTGAGGCGTAGGATATAACCTTTCCTCTTTGCATAAGAACACATCCAAGCCCTTGATTAGAAGCATCACAGTACACTACGAAATCCTCTGTCCCTTCAGGGAGAGACAGGATTGGTGCACTACATAAGGCTCGCTTCAGCATTTGGAACGTTGTTTCTTGCTTTTCTCCCCAACTAAAAGTTACACCCTTTTGGGTCAGAGTAGTAAGAGGCTTAGCTATTCAAGAGAAATTTTAAATGAATCCGCGATAATAGCCAGCAAGACCTAAGAATTGACGGATTTCTGTAGGTGTTTTGGGTGCTGACCAGTTTTCAATTGCCTTTATTTTGGAAGGGTCGACGTGTATTCCTTCTGAACTAACCACGTGACCTAGGAAATCTACCTTCCTGATCCAAAATTCACACTTTGAAAACTTCGCATAGAGCTTCTCCGGCCTAAGTGTTTGTAATATTTGATGAAGATGCTGGCCATGTTCCTCTTTGCTCTTTGAGTAGATAAGGATATCGTCAATGAAGACTATAACGAATTTGTCCAAGAATGGACGACACACTCTGTTCATTAGGTCCATGAACACTGCAGGTGCATTCGTCAATCCGAATGGCATCACTATAAACTCGTAATGACCATAACGAGTTCTGAACGCGGTTTTGGGAACGTCTTCCTCCAAAATTCGTAACTGGTGATACCCGGATCTTAAGTCTATTTTCGAGAAGTAGTTTGCCCCTTGAAGTTGGTCGAACAGATCGTCAATGCGAGGCAGAGGGTATCGATTCTTGATGGTAAGTTTATTCAGCTCGCGGTAGTCAATACACATGCGGAATGATCCATCCTTCTTCTTTACGAACAAAACCGGTGCTCCCCAAGGTGAGAAGCTTGGTCTTATGAAACCTTTGCTTAGGAGTTCATTAAGTTGGCTGGATAATTCCTGCATCTCGGAAGGTGCAAGACGATAGGGGGATTTAGCTACAGGGGTAGCTCCAGGGATTAAGTCGATTCGGAATTCGACTTGTCGTTCGGGAGGCACTCCTGGAAGATCATTGGAAAATACATCAGGAAAGTTGCAGACTTCAGGAATGCTTGCCATGTCTTTCACTTCTTGCTTTTTATCTACCACATGAGCTAGGAATGCACAATACTCCTTGCGAAGGCATTTCTGTGCCTTGATGCTTGAAATGATCTGAAGGTTTGTTCCGGGTTTGTCACCATAGATAATAAGAGTTTCATTAGTTGGTAAGTTCAAACGAATAGCTCTTTCATAGCATAGGATGTCGGCATGGTTGGGGAACAACCAATCCATACCTATTATGATGTCAAAACTTTTGATAGAGACCGGCATAAGGTCTATTGGGAAAGACAAGTCATTTAACATAAGGGTACATCCTATGTATATATCATTGGTGGATTCGGATTTCCCGTTAGCCATTTCTACTGTGAAGGTTTTATTTAGTGGTTGGGAGTTCTGATTTAGTATATGTTTAAAGTTATGGCTCACGAATCTCCTCTCGGCACCACAATCAAAAAGAATGCATGCATAAGTATTGTTGAGAAGGAACGTACCCGTGACCACAGTAGGGTCTGCCACCGCTTCTTCGTGACCTATTGCTAGAATTCTCCCAATCCCACCGGCATTTCCAGCTTTTGGAAAATCTTTCTTGAAATGCCCCACATCACCGCATTGGTAGCATGCTCGACTTACACCAGCGGCAGGTACTTGGTTAAGGGGTTGAGGCGGTGTTCTACAGAATCGGGCAGTATGCCCTTTCCTGTTGCAGTTACGGCACTGCATTTCAGGGCAATTTCCGGTGTGGTGAAAATTGCACTTGTTGCATTTGGGGAGGCTACCGGCATAGGGCTTAGTTGGTGCTGAGTAGTTAGGGGCAACAGCAGGTGTAGTAGTAGGTATGGTAGCAGGCACAGTAGTAGCATGGACTGCCACTATTTGTTGCTTCTTTGAAGGTTCCAGAGGAGATTTTCCCATCCTTTTGTTCCAACCCTTCTTCTTGATGTTGTTGTTGTTCTCCCTAGGTTGTTCTAGGGCAATAACCACAGAGTTTTGACGGTTTCCGTGGTCAATAAGTGACTGTGCCATTTCCTTGGCACTGTCAAAAGTGACAGGTTTAGATGCAATGACACTTGCTTGTATCTGGGGCAACAATCCCCAAATATACCTTTCAATCTTTTTGTTCTCTGGAGCAATCATCTCTGGACACAGAATCGCCAAGTCATGGAACCGATTCGTGTAAGTTATTACATCGGCACCGGCCATAGTAATATTCCAGAGTTCTTGTTCCAATTTCTGAATTTCCCCTCGTGGGCAGTATTCCCGCATCAACATGGTTTTTAGGTTCTCCCAGCTTATAGTATTAGCCACCACCAAAGTTAGTGACTTAACATGGCCATTCCACCATGTTAGGGCCCTATCTAAGAAAGTAAAGGCAGCAAATTTAACTTTGCTACCCTCTGGACAGGAGCAGATTTCAAAGACTGCTTCTATCTTCTCAATCCACTGCCTTAAAACCATCACTCCTCCAGTTCCATTAAAGGTCCTGGGTTTGGCATTCGAGAAGTCTTTATAAGTGCACTCCCTCGAGTGCTCATGACCCTCGACAAGGTTAGAAGGACGTGGATCAGCTCCCGACCCACTAGTATCGCCAGCATCGATATGAGATAAGGCAGCCGCTACAGCTGCCATGACTGCCGCTTGGAACATGGCAGCATCGAATTGAGGGGGTGGTGGTGGAGGTGGTGTCGGTGCTTCCGTTTCATTGTTACGTCTAGGATTCCTACGAGGAGGCATCTTTTTCTATAAAAGTCAATAGATAAAAAGATAGTGAGATATCAAGAATGAATATGAATTTGATATCTCTGAACTTAAACACTTAATTCAACAAGAATCTTGTAAAGAATTGAAAATAGATGTCCACTGCAAGTATAACTTGCAATAGGATAATATAAATTCGAGTGGTTATTTTTCAAAAAATATCTAAATACATGTCGATTGTGTTGATATCTATGTAATATGTATATGTGACCTTCAAGTAGGTCCATAATACTATGAAAGTATCGACATTAAACCGACCTACCGAAAATAAAATTTTTCGCGGCCGTATCGAAAAGTATGAAAAACAACACTGGAACATATCCAATATCCCAAAACTTTGGAAATGGAATGTTTATGTAACTTGTAATAACTCTTGTTGAAGTAAATGTTTATTATTGTATTGATACTTGATTTATTCATCTCCTGAAAGTAGTCTATACATTTAGTATATTAAACTAGAAAGTAGTGTAACACTACTTGCGGCGGTTGCTACGACGGTTACTGGGTTCCGCTTCGTCTTGCGATTTCCAGCGCCTTTCTTGGGCAGCTTGATGCTCCCTCAGTCCTCTGATCTCTGATTCGGCAGCATTAAGTTGCCTTTGAAGGGCTTCAATATGGTGTTGGGTATCATCTTGCATCTCGTCAAGACGAAGGATATCGGCAGCATTAGCCTGTGCAACCGCATTCACTTCTAGGATACGATTGATTGACATCCTTGATTGATCGAATTGTCGGGCAATTCGGTTCACTATAACTGGAAGAGCTCTGTCGGCTGCTCCTCCTTCTGAGACGTTATAGAAACCCTGTTGCATTCCGTAGGGAGGGCGTTGGCCGTCTTGTCGACTACAATGGTTTATGTATTGGCCCCACTCGGGTATAGGTATTACTTCCTCTTGTCTCGGGGAACGTATCCCCGGGTTGCAGACTTGTGGCTCTGTATCTGTACCGCTTGATTCGTTGTCCTCAAACGGTTCTTCATCTGAATCTTCTTCTGGATCCTCATCCGGATCTTCCTCTATCCATCCTTGATTTCCATGATTTGGAAAATAAGGGTCCCCTGGTAGATGATGTCCTGCCATTGTGTCTGTACGAGAATGAGGTTATGAGAAATGTCAAAAACTAAAGCATATCGATATTTATAATATTCTTATAGTATTTTATGTTATGTTCTTAGAGTTTCTTTGGTAGTTGGTAAGTTTTAGATACGTCACAACACTACTATCACTCCCAAACACATGTTGGTCATGTCTGAAATCAATATAGTTGATCAGGCTATATTAATTCTAGACATGATTACATAACTGTGTGGGTTTAACTGTAATGTTCAACATCCAAATACTTTTAAGTTCTTATGACTATGTACTTGTAGGGATGAGGGTTAGTATACTTCTTGTAAAAATACTTAAAATTCTTAAAAGTATACTTGTAGTCAGAGCTCTTAGCCCCAATGTATTTATAGTTTTTATATCTTTTATGGATTGATATACTGAGTTCACTATAAACAATGCTCTGATACCAATCTATCACACCCCCAAACCAGACAGCGGAAACGTCCGGGGGTGGAGGACTTCATTTGTAGTATCACAACACATGCATCATAGTAATCAAAGTACAAACAACCATTATATTTAAAAGTATAATATTTACATGTGTTCAATCATTGTATATTGAAACCAAAACAGTTATACAAAGGAAGAAGATAAGACTCCTAATGGCTTCATCTTCTCAAAAAGCTCGGGGAGTACCTGTTATTATTTCCCTGATAATACAAGTAATTTGAAAAGAGAGTATCAACAATAAGTTGAGTGAGTACATAAGTCTTTATGTTTGAATGGGTGTATTTGTATTTTGAATATGAAAACACTTCTAGAAAATCCCATATTTTCTGTGGTATGTGCAAAGTAGTTTTATTCCTATAAAACCGTCTTATTTGTAAACCATTGTAATTGTAAAACTTGTATTTGAGAGTGTGCCTGGCTTCACCAGCTGTTATTGAAAACTATAGTATAGCATTGTACTTTGCATTTTGTAAACTGGTACTTTGAAGATATACTTACGTTTAGTTGTTTATACACTAACGTGTTGTTAATATCTTTTTAATGAGTTATTATAACCATACTAAGACATGAGCGCCTGAAACAAACGCCTGATGAGCGCTTAAACTGTTGATAACAATTGCCACTCAGTGGCATGTATGCCTGACTGTAGCTAGCAGCCTGAATGCGGGGTTGTCAATCCTGATATAGATCTACACACAACTAGTTTCGATCCCCGGACTGGAGATTCTGGTTATAATGTTAGGGTTTTACCTTGGTTGTCTAGACTGAATCTAAACAACCTGAATTGAATGTCTCATAAAAAGCATATAAACGTTACATGTATATTAGTTATGAAAACCCAATCATTCTGAGATAAATGATTGACCATTATGTTATTGACTTAGTATCCCGAACATGTATTTGATAAGTGTAAACCCTTGATTTGTTTTGAGTTAAAACCCTTGTTGTATGTAAAACAATGTATTCATATGAATTATTGCTCTATGTATCATAAATTATACCTATTATAATTTATATGTATTTTATGAATTGGTAAATAACTATTTTGCATGTAATCCTTTGCTCAACATGTTACAAAGGGTGATTAAACTGATATAATAACTTTTAATTTTATATACATATACGATTTTATATATATATATATATATATATATATATATATATATATATATATATATATATATATATACGATTTTATATATAAGTAAAATTTGAACGACCTTCGGACAAATAACTGGTACTATAAGTCCACATCCAAACAAGGAAAAGGACCTAGAATGAATTATTAGTCCTAAGCCTTTTAAATCTTATTTATATTAAATTATATATACAAATATGTATATTTGGGAAAAATATAAGTTTATAAAAGAGTTCAAAATTTGAAGTATTTTTGATGCTTTAAAATCATTTTATCGTGATTTGAAATCATTTATTTATAACACAAAGTTATTCTGTTATACTTGTATTTCCCCCCTTAAAACAGTAGAAATTATGAAAATACGGAGGTATGAACTCACTTGGTAGGTGGTAATTCGGACAGGGTTTCGTTTCACGAAAAGGAGTTTATTTGTCGAGAAACCGGCTCAAATCGGACAGAGTTTTGATAGGAGAGAGAATGAATTCTCGAGAATTTCGGGGCTTCACGGCTTACTTCGAGCTCGAGTCTTGATATCGGGGATTTAAGGGTAGTATATAAGCTTAAGGGTGTGGAAAAAGTGAAAGAGAGTAAAATTTGGGGTGAAAAGTGTAAAAAATCTGGAAACCCTCGCATGCCTTATATAGGCCGTAGCCTCGGATCCGAAGCTTGTGCAAGGATATGCGAGGCTGACATTCTGTGAAGGGAAGCAGCTTCGGTTCGGAGGTGGTAGGCTCGGATTGGTCTAGCCCTCGGTCCAATGCAAGGAAGCCACGTGCGAAGGGGTGTCCGAGGATGGTGCGAGGCGCGTGCGAGGAGCATCTCCGGTGTGTCTTAATGCGAGGCTGTCCGAGTGGGATTGGAACGCAGAGGTGGCCGAATCAGGAGGTGACACGCGAGACTTCAGTCCACTCAGCAGCTGACACGTGGAGGCTCGCATGCGAGGGGTGACGTGGCGCTACTGTTCATGCGAATTTTCCCGGGTATTTCTATTTTTCTTTATTTTTTTTGCCAAAACTTGTAAAATTCATAACTTTTGCATACGAACTCCGTTTTTGACGTTCTTTATATGCACGCATAGCTAAAATTATACTCTACGACTTTCGTTTTGACTTTGTCGGCTAATTTTGACGTTATTTTTAATATTATTATTTTAAACAGACCGGGACGTGAATCCGTTATAAATTCATAACTTCTTCATGCGACGTCCGTTTTTGTCTGTCTTTTTACCGTTGTACTACTAATGACGAGACCTTCAATTCTCGTTTAGGTCGTGTCAGCTAAAAACGACTCGATCTTTATTTCGAGTTTTTAGTTGTACATTGTTATAATGAAACTTCGAAAAATCATCACTTCCTCATACGAAGTCAGATTTTGGCGTTCTTTTTAAGAAAGTTCTCGGTTTGACATAAACTATAACTTTCATTTAGATTGTTAAGGCTAGAAAGCCTTTTATCAAAAATTCAGTTTTTACAATGTATAGTGTTTTGCCAGTTTTGTCTCGGATTTTCGATTGGTCATAACTTCTTCGTTATAACTCGGATTTTAGTGTTCCTTATATTTTTGGAAACCTTGTTACAATCTCTATCACTTGGTTCAACCCAATTGAGATTATTTAATAATTTATTTTTGAGGGTCAATTATGTAAATATACATAGTATGCCAAAATTTCTCTTTATTTAATTAAAAAGAAGAACAATTTGACCTACACTATTACATAAGTTTGAAATAACGGTTTGTTACAACTACCCTTTCCTGATCCCTATCTGATCACTAGGAGATAAGGGTATCGCCCCAACTCCACTAACGAAGCTACTAGGGAACGCTGCGGCTTACCCGCAGTCTCACAACACTTCCACCACTGACTGCTAGTGAATGCTACGGCTGCCCCGTAGTTTTACAAAACTCCCACCACTGACTGCTAGTGAATGCTACGGCTGCCCTGTAGTCTTACAACACTTCCACCACTGACTGCTAGTGAATGCTACGGCTGCCTAGTAGTCTTACAACACTCCCACCACTGACTGCTAGTACGAAAGCATCCCATGCTATCAATTCTCAAGATCCTCTTCCGAATCACTCGAGTCCTACAGGCGATCCTCCAACCTGAATTCCCAACCACATACCAACCATCTCGATTACATGATCTAACTGTTGGGAAGTTTTCTCAAACTCCCAACCCTGAACTCATCAACCCATCCATCGTTGTGCTACTTCTTTTCCTTCTCAGAGGTCGTGCACTCGTCCTGGATCTGCGCACTCTTACCATTGTACACTCGGAGGGTTCTCCCCCAGTTTGATTCTGATTATACCTCACTGCCTAATGCTTGAGAAGAATTCCCAAACTTCTCTTCTATCCCGAAATCGATCTGTTGACAACCCAAGCTTGCCACAGCTAGGGATTTAACCAATTCGTTACCTGATAATGCCTTCCCGAATCTAACGGGACATTACTGAGTCCCACACAATCATGCTATAGCTACTGCATTCTAGGTGACTCGCTCCAATAGGGCACAACCCATAACTACCATTATACTAACCCAGGCATGCAAAGGGCATATAACTAAATCACAAGCAAGCCACACAATTCTAAAATACTTATATCCATAACGATGTTGAACCATAACAATGTAATCATGAACAGAGATAGCAGAAAACGGAAGACACATACCTGGAACGTCCAGAGCTGCTTGTGTCTCCATGGTAGTCATCTGAAAAGCCCTGCCTCCTACCGCAGGCGCCTCTGCTCGGCCCTGACGGCCGTCTGTGATCCTCAAAGTTGTAAGGGCAAGTGCTATCACCCGTCCTGCCAAAAACAAACTGGGGCACTGGGCCTTCTTGTGGCCCACTAACTACAGTGGAAACATATCAAGTCTGATCCTTGTGTGGTGGTAGCAGTACAATCCCTGCTAAGATGACTAGTCCGACCGCACTTGAAGCAGCCCGAATCTCCACCACTACCACCCTGCACGCACCCTCGTGCGTCCTGCCGCACCTCCCGCATCGGCCTCGGCTCTGGTAACCCCTTGATCTCGAATCCGACCCGTTGGGCCTTTTGCCCAAGCCCGTGACTGCCTGAACCTCATCCGGCTTCCTCTTCCGGATCTGCTCCAAATCAATCTCCCTCTCTCTCGCTCGTGCGATCATATCCTCCAACGTTTTGCAGCTAGACCTACTCACAAAATGCCTGATGTCATCCCTCAACATCTCATGATATTGGGCCTTCTTCATCTCCTCGTCCATGACATACTACGGAACAAGGAGGGCCCTCTCCCTGAACTTGGCAGTGATGTCTGCCACAGTCTCAGTAGTCTATGTCAAATCCTGAAACTCCCGTGCCAGCTGCTGCACCTCAATAATCGGTGAAAACTCAGCACTGAATCTGGCCGAGAAATCGCTCCATGTCATCGCGTCCAACGCGGCATCGTCACCAATGGCGTGACCAACCTCCTCCCACCAATCCCTCGCTCTGTCCTTTAGAAGACAGGAGGCGAGTCTAACCTTGTCCCCCTCAGGACACCGGCTCGTACGGAACGCGTTGGCAACATCGGCCAACCACCTGCTGCTAGCGATGGGGTCCCTAGCCCCATGATAATCTGGCGCTCCGCAAGCTCTAAACTCTCGAAATGTCATAGTACGCGCTCCCATCAAAGCCATTATCTCGGTAAGAAAGTCTCCCAGCCTCTCATCCAAGATCTCCAGTATACCCTCCTTGACCGTGCCAAAGATCATAGGAGTCTGATCTAGGATACTGCGTGTAACCTCAGCTGATATCAACTCCCTCATTCGCTCCTCGAGCTGCTCAGCCCCTGAACCCGAGCCTGATCCCTCTCTGGCGCCTGATCCTCCCACTGGTCTCTCTCGCAATGTCACCATGCTGAAAACATATCGCAATATTATCAGAATACTCATCACTGCTGAGGGATCATACACACACACTACAAGTTTCCCGGTCTCATCTCGGCCTTTCTCGAATCGAGTACGGATCCTCTGCTTTCAGTAGTACGGGCCCATACTACCTTCCACATCTATCCGTACTTTCCTTAAGAACTTCTTCGACTCCACCAGGTCCCTTTTCCTACTACTACTGCTCCCAGCACTATCTCATCCTAGGCTTACCCAAGGGAAACTTCCGACTCCACCCAAACCAGCCCTCAGCTGCTGAAGGCCTCCTTGTGATGCCAATTAGCCATCACCTGAATACCATCACATGTGATGAGGCTCAGATAATCCTTCAAGTAAAAGACTCATCCCTACAACGGTTGGACTCAGACAAGAGCTGCGCAATAGGACCAAATCCAGTACTCTGAGATTATTCAACCCTGATTACATGTGACGTGACGTATTCGCCTAATGGCTAACTCCCATCACTCAGAATCCCACAATGCACAAAGCAAGCAGCATTTAGAGAAGGGAAAAATCTAACCATATCACACTCAAGCAATCACAACCTCATATCAAGAATCTGCACTAACATGCGACATAAGCACATAAACTCAGGCATAACCTAAACAGGCTATCCTACTACTGTCTAATCAGCACTATCACGCAGCTCAAAACACATATGACAGGCACATAAGGCATCCTCCCTAGATTCTAAGTCCTAATCTAGCATACTGTTCTACCATTTTCTCTTATCAAAATTCTTTGCTTTCTGAATTCTTTTCGCTTTTCAAAAACTGTTTCGTTTAAAAAAAAACTATTTTTACAAAACTGTCTTTTCATTTTGAAAACTTTTAGACCAATCCCTTAGTTTGAGTTCAGACACACCCGAGAGTATGTCTGAATCCCTCAAACCAAGGCTCTGATACCAACTTGTAACGTCCCAAAATTCATACCAAAATTTTTCCATAAATCATTACCAAAACCATAATCATAAAAACATATCATAAGTCATAACATGAATTCAGAGTATTAATTTCCAAAACATATGTTCATTAACAGAGTAAAACATCCCAGGCTGACTAATCTATGGTGTGTGCCATGCAATCACACCGAGCTCTTCCCTCCGCTACCGAAAGTACCTGAAACCACAACTGAAAACCGTAATCACGAAGCTTAATGAGTCCCCTAACCTACCACATACCCTGCATAAACACATACAACATATATCGGGACATGCCCGCTACAACGGCCCCGCCGCTCCAGGCCCCGCCTGGCTTCGAGCCCCGCTCGGATACAGATCTGTTTCACTTAGGCCTCGCTTGTCACTGGGCCTCGCCCTCTAACATATACTAACACATAAGCATATCACAACACATAAGGTAACATAAACTAATAAATCCTGTCATGAGGCCACGCCTATCTTGGGCCTTGCCCTTGTCCTGCTACTGATGAGTCATGGAACCCCGTCCACGCTCCTACTGATAATGAGATACGGGCCTATCCCACACTCACTCTTTCCCTAACTTGGGCCTTGCCCCTGTTCTGCTGCTAATGAGATGTGGAACACCGTCCACACTTTGCTATTGGTGAGATACGAGACCTCTCCCACACTCACCTCCCTACCAGGCACGTACATGTATCACACAGACAACAAGTATAAACTATAATATAAACCATTCCTTGGGCACCCGCCCGCTATCATTGGACCTTGGTCTTGAATATCATTCTAGCATACCGCGCCTAGGGCTAACCCCCAGGTCTTCCTACTCATAACTACATGAGCCAGCATTATGGTCGTAGACCCATTCACACAAAGGGAAACCCACCTGGTACTGCTGAACTTGTTGGTAACCTCTCTGGATGCTGACCGACAAATCCCTGAACCGCTGCTCCCCTAGCTCCCCAAGCAAAATGAGTAGCAAAAGAGATGAATCTTCTGGATCCACAACCTTCCTCTTGAACCCTCAACTCCTTCTTCTCCTTCTAGGCTTCAAGAACACTTAAATCCTTCAATATTGGCTCACACACTCAAAGAGAGCACTAGGGTTTCGTGGGATAACTTCTGGACAATGGGGGCTACAAATGAGGCTGATAGAAGGAGAATGAGATGTTTAAATAGTGCACAAAGTCCCGGATTTAGGGTTTCCCAATACAAACCGGACTCGCCGAGTCCCCTTTTCCGACTCGTCGAGTCGGTTACTTAATCGATCCCCCGGATCCTGCTCTGACTCGCCGAGTTCCTCCTTGGACTCGATGAGTTGGCCCTTTAACTTAGCGTTTTCCTTTCCTTTCTTGGTCTTTCTGATTATAGGTGTTACAACATATTTCCTAGCAATCTATCATAACTCTCTAAGTAGTAGCTCAAGAATCCGATCTTCGAACCATGCGATTGAAATACATCTTCGCGATCAGATTCATCATACTCTTTCTTTATGTTTCCTTCCCTTTGCTTGATCCTGCCAAACATCAAAATGTAACCGAGTCACATGTTGTATTAAGAATCATCAATGAGGAACTTAACAGAGTTAGATAGTGGACTTACCCAAAGCAGAGTCAAACTTTTTGACTTGACCTTCTCTCATATCTTTCAGGTAGTTAGGGCAGCTTCACAACCAATGCCGCTTCCTTTGGCAATAGAACCATGTGGACTCTTTAAGAATGGTACAATGGACTATCTCAGACTTTCCTTTCTCCTTACCATTTGGTCAACCGAGTTAACTATGGCCGATCCCTTTCCATTGGGAAGAGAAAGCTTTTCTGGATATCCATTGTTGCCAATTGTCAATGTCCATGGTAGTTTACGAAGTTGATATACTAATCAAATTTGATTTACTAGAGCTCCAAATCATTGTTGATTTAGCAGCACCAAGCAAATATATAAGATCATTAAGGGTCATGTCATAGTCTGTTACATAGTAGTCCCAAAGAAACTCACTATGTAACTTAGAAAGTGATTGAACAACCAACTTTCTTAAGACTTTGACACCCAACTTTCCCGGCTTGTCAATATATGACTTTATCTCCAAGATGTGAGCACACATAGACTTTGCTTTCCAATAGGGCTTGAGTGACCTTGAACTATTCAAGAACTTGTAGGTTAGGGATAATAAATGGAGAAAGTGGAAGGGGCGAAGAATGATTTCTGGGACATCATCTTCATTAGGAAAGCTTGTTCCAAGAGTTTTGGAAGATCATAATTGAAACATCCGAGAAACACAACCCAATTTTTTTTGTTTGTACATATAATAAAAGTCATAACACTAAATGTCATATAATAAAAACCATACGTCAGGTATCCCAAAAGACATAATAAAAATGTCATATCAAAAACTCTATCAAATCATGTCTAAGTATCTGAACAAAACTCCCAGGAATAAAGCTGAAGTTGTAGTGTGTGTGATGCCATCATCCCGAGCTCTTAACTTTACTTGCGGAAGTACCTGAAACCAAAACTAAAACTGTAAGCACAAAGCTTAGTGAGCTCCCCCAAACTACCTCATACCAAACATACATATAAACAACTACTGGCCCCCCGCCCACTGCATCAGACTGAAGCCCGAAAACTGCATCGGACTGAATTCTGGAACTAACCAGAGCCCTGCCCTCTGCATCGGACCGAAGTCCGGAACTAACTGCCTCGGACCAAAGTGCGGAACTAGTTGCATCGGACCGAATTCCGGAACTAACTGCATCAGGCCTAAGCCCGGAACTGTCTGCATCGAACCGAAGTCCGGAACTACTAAACATAACATAGCATACACATATCAACTAGCATAACAACATGGACTGCATACTGATTCGGGCCATACCCGATACACATAACACACAAAACCTGTCTGAGCCACGAAGGCATCAAACATTCTAACTACTGCATCGGACCGAAGTTCGGAAACTACTACTAATTAATCGGGCCGACATTGTGGCCTTAGACCCATTCCTACTGGAAGGAAACTCACCTCGTAGCCTAGCTGCTGAAAGAACTGCTCCGGAATCTGTCTGTTACGGCTCCAGCTTCACCCCGACTACAATTTCCATAAGTACCCTCAATGAAATGCTTTGGTAAACATTGTTTTATCACGTTTTGTTTTTGGGAACAAATTCCGCAACTCTTTCAAATCAAAAGGATTTACTCTAAAATTATTTTAAAAGCATAAATAAAAATCGGTCTTTTCTGGCCGAGATTTTGGGGATGTCACATCCGAGCAGGACCTTTTGGAAATCAATAACGAGTTTGATAATTTGAAGAAGGGGAAAAAATGAGCGTTACTGAATACGCTGCTAGTTTCACAAAAAAGATGAAGCTTATCCCATATCTAGTTCCAACTGAACTCGCTAAGGTCAACAAGTTTGCCCTCGGACTACCATCGGACTATGGTCCAATGGTTAAGTAAACAACCACAATGAAAGCTGCCATCTGGGCTGCTAGAAATGTTGAGACCCAGATCAGGGAGAAAGGTCTGGAGAGGTCAGAGGTTGGAGAGAAGAGGAAGTTCGACGGACCCTCGGGGTCCAGCAAAAAGGGTAAATTCTCGAAGTCTATTTTGAGAGGATGTGGAGGAGGCGAAGCGAAATGGTGCGACAAATGCAAGAAGAAGCATCCTGGGAAATGTGGCGGGAAGTCACATGCTTCAAATGTGGAAAGACAGGGCAGTATACCAACGAATGCACCCTTACCAAGAAAGTATGTTATGGGTATGGTGAGGAGGGGCACATCTCGAGGGATTGTCCGAAAAAGAAGGAGGCAACAAAACCCCATATTCCGCCAAAGCCGAAGGTGAGAGCCTTTTAGATGACACTTGAGGCTGCTAAAGATGAAGCTGATGTCGCTTCAGGTACCTTTCTCGTAAACAAATTGCCTGCCAAAATTTTATTTGATTCTGGAGCAACTACTCCTTTATTTCGCATGAATTTGGTAGAAAACTAGCTTTGCTTGTCGATAGACTAGATAACGCTTTATTAGTCGAAGTTTCTAGTGGCAATTTTGTACCTGTTAGCCATCGTATGAAAAACATCTTAATTTATTTGAATGGGAATAAGTTAGACGAGGAATTATTGCCTATTGAGTTAAATGGTTTCGACATCGTGTTCGGGATGGATTGGCTCAGCGCCAATGATGCTGAAATACTGTGCAGAAAGAAAATAGTAAAAGTAAACCCGCCAGGAAAGAGTCATTTATGGTGTATGGGGACAAACGCAGAGTAAATTCTGGAATCATTTCGCTAATGAAAGCCAGAAAGGGTTTGGCCAAAGGATGTACATCATATTTGGCATTCGTAATTGATGCAAAGAAGGAGAAAAAGGAGATGCAGAGCATCCTGTGGTGTGTGATTATTCGAAAGAATTTCCCGAAAATCTTCTTGGATTACCGTTTGATGGACAAGTAGAATTCCGTATCGACTTGTTACTAGGGACGACGCCAATAGCAAAAGCACCTTACAGACTAGCACCAACGGAGATGAAGGAGCTGATGATGCAACTTCAGGAGTTATTGGAGAAATGTTTCATTAGACCTAGTTCATCACCCTGGGGAGCTCCAATGTTATTTGTAAAGAAAATGGACGGGAGTATGAGGATGTGCATCGATTAACGAGAGTTGAACAAGACAACAATAAAGAATAGATATTTGTTGCTGAGGATTAATGACATGTTCTATCAACTAAAAGGTTTAAGTTATTTTTCAAAGATCGACCTAAGGTCAGGATATCATCAGCTGAAAGTAAGAGAGCAGGATATCTAGAAGACTGCATTCAGAACACGACATGGACACTAAAAGTTTTTGGTTATGTCATTTGGACTAACCAATGCTCCAGCAGCATTCATGGATTTAATGAACAGAGTTTGTAATCTGTTCCTTGATAAATCTGTGATAGTGTTCATAGATGACATTCTGATTTACTTGAAAAGCCAAGAGGAGCATGGCAGACACTTGCGAGAAGTGTTGGAAGTCTTGAAGAAGGAGAAGTTGTATGCAAAGTTCTCCAAATGTGATTTTTGGATTCGAGAAGTCCAATTCTTGGGTCACATGGTCAACCAAGAAGGGATAATGGTTGATGCAGCAAAGATTGAAGTTGTGATGAAATGGGAACAACCGAAAAGTCCAACGGAGATCCGAAGCTTTTTAGGATTAGCCGGATATTACCGAAGGTTTATCCATGGCTTTTCTTCGATCGCTACTCCATTAACAGCTTTGACTCACAAAAGAGCTACTTAGGCTTGGAGTGATAAACACAAAGAAGCATTCGAGTTGCTAAAGAAGAAGCTATGTGAAGCACCGATTCTTTCTCTACCCGATGGAGTTGAAGACTTCGTTGTCTATAGCGATGCGTCTGGTGTTGGGTTGGGTTATGTTTTGACCCAAAGAGAAAAGGTGATAACATATGCGTCTCGATAGCTGAAGGAGCATGAAAAGAACTACCCCACTCACGATATAGAGTTGGCAGCAATACTTTTCGCTCTGAAGATATGGAGGCATTACCTCTATGGCACGAAGTGCAAACTTTTCATTGATCATAAGAATCTCCACTATCTCTTTAATTATAAAGAATTGAATATGAGGCAATGACGCTGGCTAGAGTTACATAAAGACTACGACTGTGAGATACTTTACCACCCTGGTAAAGAAAATGTTGTCGCTGATGCTCTCAGTCGGAAAGTCAATCTTGAAAGAAAAAAGCCAAGAGCGTTGAGAATAGAAGTTGTCTCAATAATTGTGGAGAGTATAAAGAAAGATCAAGAATAAGCTTCTGAGAAGAATGACCGAAAGGGAGAACGTTTGGGCAAAACGTTAGTGTTCGGTATAAACAGTCACGGACTGAAGGTATTCCAAGATCGAATTTGGATGCCTAGGTCACGAGGATTAAGAGATCTTCTAATGGAAGAAGATCACAAAACCATGTACTCGATTCATCCTGTTAGCACTAAAATGTATAGGGACCTGAAACCCTATTACTGGTGGCCGACGATGAAGCTTGATATTGCAAAGTATGTGACGGAGTGTGTGACATGTGCACGGGTCAAGGCACAACATCATAAACCATACAGGAGTTTAGAACCTTTACCTGTGCCTATGGGTAAATGGGAAAACATTGCTATGGATTTTGTCACTAAACTGCCCAGAACAAAGAACGGTCACGACATAATTTGGGTGGTCGTTGATCGCTTCACTAAGAGTGCGCATTTCATAGCAGCCAACGAGAAATGTTCTATGGATGAGCTTGCGAATTCTTACGTGAAAGAAATTGTAAGGCTTCACGGACTTCCGTTAACGATTGTGTCAGATCGTGATATCCATTTCACCTCGCGATTTTGGAAAAGTCTACAAGAGGAATTGGGTACCAAGTTGTGTTTGAGTACAACTTACCATCCACAGACTGATGGTTAGAGCAAATGAACGATACAAACACTTGAAGATATGCTGAGAGCATGTACCCTAGAATTCCAAGCTAACTGAGATGAACATTTACCTTTGGTAGAATTTTCCTGCAATAATAGTTTCCACTCGAGCATAAAGATGGCACCTTATTAAGCTATATACGGACAAAAATGTCGTACGCCGTCTTGTTGGATTAAGGCTGGGGAAAAGCAGTTTATGGGACCCGAGATAGTCCATCAAACTGCTGAAAACTTGAAAATAATTAGGAAGAGAATGTTAGCAGCTCAGTATCGTAAAAAGAGCTATGCTGATAACAAGCAAAGACCGATGACTTTTGAAGTAGGAGATTTGGTTTTGCTTAAAGTCTCACCGTGGAAGGGACGTATATGATTTGGTAAAAGGGGAAATTTAATTCCAAGGTTTATTGGACCGTTTAAAGTTCTTCAGAGGATTGGGAACCAAGCTTACAAGCTAGAACTACCCAAAGAACTGAATGGAATTCATAACACTTTCCATGTGTGTTATTTGAGGAAGTTCACGGGAGAAGTTCCCGATATAATTCCAATTTCGGAATTAAGAATTGATGAGAACAAAAGGTTGATTGAAGAACTAGAGACAATTGTTGACCGAAATACTAAGAAGTTGCGACATAAGATGGTTGAATTAGTGCTTGTCCGATGGAAACTTACGAATGGGCCAAATCTCACCTGGGAAACGAAGAGTGACATGATGAGTCGCTATCCGCATTTGTTTGTTGATGTGTGATTTTGGGGACGAAATCATTCTAAGGTGGAAAGAATTGTAATGCCCATGTATCTAGGCTAGGCATGAATGTTGATGTAATAGTCTAGGTTAACCTTTGTAACTCATTTTGAAATAATAAAAATGTATTATTTGAGTATTATGTGTTTTATGCTTAATTGTGTGGCTTAAATGAATTAAGAATAAAAATAAGCGTAAAAATAAAATATTAAATAAGCCCAATATATATGAAGGAAGTTGTAGTGGTCGTGACAAGGGTTCTGGATATATAAAGAATGTCGAAATCTGAGTTATAGCGAAGAAGTTATGACCTGTCGAGGTTTCGCGATAGAACGAGTACGACACTGCACGACGTAAATAGTGAAATTACGATAGATCGATATTTAGCCTTGTGATCTAAATGAAAGTCGTAGAATACGTTAAACCGAGAGCATCCAAAAAAAGAACGTCTAAATCTGACTTTGTATGAGGAAGTTATGATTTTTCTAAGTTTCGAATTAACGGTATACAGCCCAAATCTCGAAATTGAGATCGAGTGATATCTAAACGAGAATCGAAGATCTCGTCGATAGTAGTCCAATGGTGAAAAGACAGACGAAAACGGATGTCAAATGAAGAAGTTATGAATTACTAACGGAGTTTTTCTGTCCCGGACCACTAAAAATAATATAATAAAAATAAAGTCAAAATTAACCGACGGAGTCTAAACGAAAGTTGTAGAGCATAGTCTCGCCTATCCGTGGATATAAAGAACGTCAAAAATGAAGCTCGTATAGAGAAGTTATAAATTTCTGAAGTTTTTAAATAAAGAAAATAAATAAATAAAAATATAAATTTGGAAGCTTATCCGAAGTCATGACTCCTCCGGTCTGATCCACCCGGTACGCCCAGCGTACCAAGCGTACGCCCAACGTACATGTCAACAACGGAGTACGCCCAACGTAATTCGAGGGTTCAACCCCTATAAATAGATCTCAAGGGTTGCCGATCTTTTTGCTAATTTCCACTTCTCCCCCTTTTTATTTCTTCTACTTGGCAAAAATTACCCCCCGAAGCCCTGGTATCACCCCGACACCTGAAGCAAGCCCCGAAGATCCTGACAAGAAAAGAGTTTCCGATCCGAAGCTCTGCCCGCGAGAAGCCCGGTTTTTGGAAGATATCCTCGTTTCATCGAAGATTATTATTTTAAGAGTCATAGTGCTGTCCGAACATCGTCTTATCAGGTGAGTGTGTAGTTGCTTTCTTCTAACATATAGATATGAATTATTTCTCTATAAACTACGTGTTATGTGTTTATATATTATCTGTTATTTGGGATGGATATTGAATGAATATATTATACAAGTTTTAAGTTGTATATATATATATATATATATATATATATATATATATATATATATTTATATCTACAAAAATGTTGGGTAAAGCATGGGTAGATAGTTGATGTGTGATGAAATAAAAATGATGAGAGACCTCGATGTTGTTGTTGATCTAGTCATCTAGCAGAGTATGGATGACGACCACAGACTCTTTCTAGACAGTCCAGTGGAATGCTGGCAGGTTCATAACTTGTAGGTGTTGTGAACGATGTGTTCACCGGTGTACTCTATCCCCCCATGGTTGCCTTTAGAACATCTATTGTTGAGGAAACCCCTTTGCAGTAATGTCCGTCTCGATGAAAATCCTAGATTAGGTCCCTTGTATTAGTTGTTGTCATAGGGACGTAAATTGAGGATAACGGGAATGGGTAATCGGGTTATCGTTGGGTGGTGAAAATTAAATATAATTATTTATTGTCGGTTGAAAACCCTATATGCTCACCAGGCTCCCAAGCCTGACCCACTCAGTTTTATTTGTATTAAAGGTAGTGGCACGAGAGCATAATTTGGAGAACTTGTGAAGATGTTTTTGTTTATATACTAGTAGTTGTATGTAACTGTGTAAGGTCTATGTTTTATTGTTTATGTTTTTGTGTCTGTATCGGAACATGACATCCCAACTTTTGTTATATATAAAAATACATTTCTTTAAGGAATGCTTTGATATATTTTATTTATCATATTTTGTTTTGGGAACAAATTCTGCAACTCTTTTAAATCAAAGGATTACTCTGAAAATTATTTTAAAAGCATAAATTAAATCGGTCTTTTTTGGCAGTGATTTTGGGGATGTCACGGGTGTAGCCGAAAATATGATGCCTAGGGTCCCTTTATATAGGTGAGGAGTTAGGGTTTCATTCAAACACTTATCCAATTGCTTAGGCTCTAAGCAGCCCATAAGATCCTTCTGGAATCCCTTTCTTGGACGAATTCTTAAGGCCTTATCCACAAGAATTCATCCACCCTATCTTTAGGGTTTCCTCAGCCTACTTTGCAACTATCTAATAATTATAATATCAGTCCCGTAGGTTTAATTAATATCGTTTAATCACAAAATTAATTCATGACCAATATTAATTAACCAATATGATTTCTTTTTTAATATAATATTCATATAATATATTAATAAGCTATAATAACCTCTTTCTCTATAATTCATCCAGTTAAGTTTCTTTGGTGAAGGCAACCCAAAAGGACCATGCTACAATCGGGTCAAGTACATACTAAATATAGCTATACGCTTCGACACCTAATCCAACACCTCTCACTCTGGTCATCTGTCTGTGGATGATATGTTGTACTGAAGTGTAGCCGCATGCCCAATTCCTCGTGGAACTTCTGCCAGAAATGGGAGGTGAACTGAAGTGTAGCCGCGTGCCCAGTTCCTCGTGGAACTTCTGCCCATGGCAAGCAACGATCTCGCAGATATACAATTCGGCTAGCTTCTCAGCCGATGAACTCTCCTATATTGCTAAAAAGTGGACGCTCTTGGTCAATCATCCACGATGACCCAAATAGCATCAAAGCCCTTCGTCGTCCTCGGTAACTTGGTGATAAAATCCATTGTGATCTGCTCCCATTTCCACATAGGAATCTCCAGAGGCTGCAGCTGACCATGCGGCATGTGATGCTCGACCTTGACCATCTGGTAGGTCAAGCATCTATCAACATACCATCTCCCTCTTCATGCATGGCCACCAGTAACTCAATCGTAGACCCTTGTACATCTTGGTGGCCCCCAGGTGAATAGAGAATTGAGACTTATGAGCATCCTCTAGAACAATCTGTTTGACCCTACCAGACATTGGCACCCATACCCGACTATATTGGGTCAATAATCCCAGGATATCCTGCACAAACTGGGTGTTCTCACCCCTAATCCTCTCAAGCTTCCAATTCTCCTGACGCATACCCTCCGCCTGAGCTTTCCTGATCAAGCTCACAAGTAGAGAATCCACAGATATCCTCGTACATGTCACTGGAGTAGAAGATCCAGCTGACTTGTGGCTCAGAGCTTCCGCAACCATGTTCGCTTCACCTGGGTGGTAAAAGATCTCACTGACTTGATTTTGAGAGCGAATACCACTGCTCCCAACTCCAGATCATGAGTAGGGTATCTCGTCTTGTGCGACTTCAACTGCCGCGACGTGTAGGCTATCACCCATCCTCTTTGCATGAGGACCGCCCCCAGTCCCGTGATCGATGCATCACAGAACACTACAAAATCCTCAACTCCCTCCGGGAGAGTCAAGACTGGAGCCTCGCATGGTCGTTGTCTAAGGGTCTCAAAAGCCCTCTGTTGTTTGTGGCCCCATCGGAAATCCACCCCCTTCCTCGTCAGATGAGTGAGGGATACTTCAATCTTGGAGAAATGTTGTATGAATTTTTGGTAGTACCCTGCCAATCCCAAGAAGCTCCTGATATTCGAGGGAGATTTCGGAACCTCCCACTGCATAACCGCCTCGATTTTGGCCGGATCGACCAAAATCCCCTCCTGGTTAACGAGGTGTCCAAGGAACTAAACTTCTCGTAACCAAAACTTGCACTTCGAGAACTTGGCATAAAGTCGTTCTTGCCTTAAAACTCCTAATAGCTCCCGAAGATCCTCATCATGCTGCTCTTGGGTCTTGGAGTACACCAAGATATCGTCTATGAACACGATGACTGAGCGATCGAGCATCGGTTTGCATACCCCATTCATCAGGTCCATAAATATTGTCGATGTGTTGGTGAGCCCAAACGGCATCGCCACGAACTCGTAATGTCCATAACGAGTCCGGAACGTGGTCTTCTCCATGTCCTTCTCCCTAACCCTGACCTGATGGTATCCGGACCTCAGGTCTATCTTGGAGAGCCAAGATGCTCCCAGCAACTGATGAAAAGATCATCTATTCTTAGGAGTGGATTATGGTTCTTCACCGTCAATTTTTTCAACTCCCGGTAGTCAATGCACATCCGATGTGAACCATCCTTCTTCCTGACGAAGAGAATCGGCGCTCCCCACGTGGAACTGATCGGACGAATGATCTGCTTGCCCAACAGTTCCTGCAGCTATGACGACAACTCTTGCATCTCTGGTGGTGCTAAACGGTACGACGCCTTGGCGATAGGGGTCACACTTGGAAATAAGTCTATCCTAAAGTCAACCTGCCTCTCCGGAGGCACTCCGGGTAGCTCCTCCAGGAACACGTGAGCAAACTCCCTGACTACTGGAACCTCTGAAAATCAAACTGATCCCTATCCCGCGTATCCACCAGATATGCTAGATAACACGTACACCTGTCCTGAATGTACTGCCGAGCCCTGGCAGCTGAATAAAATCTTGATCCCAATTTGGTGCCTTCGTTGTAGACAATCAGTTCTCCCCCACTTGGGGTTCGAACTACCACTCACTGACCCTCGCAGTCGATCATCGCACCAAAGTGACTAAGCCAGTCCATACCCACGATCACACACACATCCCCCATGGGAATCAAAATCAAGTCTATCAGGAAAGATACCCCAAAGATCTCCAACACGCAACCCCGATAGACAAAAGAAGCAGAAATCTCGTGTTCATTGGCAATAGAGACTCGCAACGTACACTCTAGCTTTCCTACTGGCAGATCGAACTCCCTACTAAATGAATAAGAGACACACGACCGAATCACCCCCGAGTTAAATAATACCAAAGCATGTAAAGAGTTCACTAAGAACGTACCTAATCACAGGTCCAAACATATAAGCATAAAACAGATATAATCAGTAAGATAAGGGATATAAACATACCAGCAACCACGTCTGGTGTTGCCCTAGCCTCCACTGCTATAAGCTGGAAGGTGTGTCCCTGAGCCCTCGGGGGCGCTGCTCTACCCTGACTCCCATCAGTAATCCTCAGTGTAGTCGGCGTTGGAGCCTGTGCCGTCCTGGCAGTGAGCTGTGGACAGTTGGTCTTCACTTGACCAACCTGATGGCAGTAGTAACAGATCCTCATATCCAGAACCGGCGTTGTCTGGCGACAGTCCCTCACAAAGTGCGTCTCCTTGCCGCATTTGCAGCACACACTGCTCGATCTACAAACCCCTGAGTGACCCTTCTCGCACTTGCCATAAGTGCGGCCCTATTGTCCTCCCGCCCTGGAATCAGTGGTCTTAGACCGCTTTGGCGTCGGTTGCGACTGCACCAGGGCCTACCTCTACTCTCTCAGCTATAACTCAATCTCAAGCTCCTGCCGCCTAACAGCCTCCTGTAACTCCAACAAAGTACCACATCGCTGCGTAGTAACAAACTGTCAGTCTTGAGCATGCTCAGATAACGTGTCATCTGAGCCTACTTGGAAGCAAACCTCGGGCAGAACATCTCCCTCTCTGTGAACATACGAGTGATCTACATTACCGACTCAGTACCCTGTCTCAGATCCAAAAACTCTTCTTCCAACCGCTCCTGCTCGACCCGTGGAATGTAGCAAGCGCGGAACATATCCCTAAACTGCTCCTAAGTAACCACAGCTCTTTGATCATCAGTATAAGACCCAGTCATCAACCTCCACCAGTCCTTTGCCCCGGACCTCAGTAGGTTCAGGGCACATCTGACCTTCTGGTCAGCAGGACATAAGCACGTGAAGAAACAACCCTCCACGTCAGACAGCCACCTCATGGCTACAATCGAGTCATGTATCCCATCAAAATTCGGGGGCTTCATGTTATCGAAGTCCCCAGACTGAAAAGCCTGACTAGCTCCTCTTCCTGCCATCGTTACAGTTGACGTAGCTGCTACAGCAGCCATCTCAACAATGGCTGCATAGCGCTTGTCGAAATACTCAACCATGACGGTCTTAATAGACCCAAACATCTCCAGTAGCTATGCCTAGAACATAGTAGAAACCTCATCATGCAGGATCTCTCGAATCCTGGCGTCCAGCTCATCCGACCTCATCTAACCAACAACCTCGGGCACTGGTGGTCCCTCCTGACCGCCAACTCCTTATCCTGATCTGGATCCAGTCATAAAGCGTCTCGTAACCACCATACTAAAAATATACCTAGAAGATATCAGATAATCCACATATATAACGGGGAACGAACTCCCAAAAAAACCCTAGGGGTTGTGACTTCCTTGCTATGTGTATGGGTCATGTGCTTTCAGTAGTACGGGCCCATACTACCTTCCACACCTACCCATATTTGTCTCAAGTATTATCACAACACCCTAACAATATACATAAACATAGCAAACGCTCAATCCTTACTCCTAGAGGAATGTTAAATATCTCATATTGGCTTACTGACCTTGCACAACCTGTTGGGTTTTGTGTACTACAACATCCTATGGTGCACATACAACCCTAAATGCTTTGGATCTTAGTTTTCTCTAGTTATATATGCAATAAAAATTTCCAAAGCATGAAGCCTACAACTAGCATACAATTTGGCATATGAATCATAAAGTAAGTTAGAAGATTACCTCTTTTTGTAGCTTCTTTGGCCTTTAAGAGCTTAGTGCCTCAAATGTTGCACCTCTAATGGAATCAAAAGACACCATGAACAACTGTAGAATAGTGGGAGAGGTTATGGATCACACAAAATCGTCCATCTTTTAGAATAATCCACCATTGGTCCGATTTTTGGATTTAGTAGGTTACATATATAGTGTAGAATTCCAAGAGTTTTATATAACCCTAATTCTTACACTTAGGCTTATAATCCATAACTTATTTGGAATAATAATTTATGGACTTTCACAAAAGCTTAACCCATTACAAATTAATCACGGATCATTAGCCCAAACCATATGTCTCACTGATTTACACAATCAGTCCCTGTTAATTTAATTAGTTTCTTTTGATCTCTAAATTAATTCCAAACTAATTATTGATCAATACTAATTAAATAATATGATTTCTCAATTAATATATGTAACGCCCTTAGATTAGGGCTAGTCAATTTAGAGACGATAAGCATCAAAAATGACTTTTTGATGGAAGATTATTTAGAAGGATTAATCTTAACCAAGTTTTAGTATATGTCACAAGGTTTCCATGCATATAAAGAACGCCGAAATCCGAGTTATAACGAAGAAGTTATGACCTGTCGAAGTTTCGCGATAGAACCGGCATGACCTAGCGCGACCCAACGCGACGTAAATAGTGAATTTCAGGTAGATAGATATCTATCCTTAGTGATCTAAACGAGAGTCGAAGATTTCTTCGATAGTAGTCCAATGATAAAAAGATAGACGAAAACGGAGTTCAGATGAAGGAGTTATGAGTTTATAACGGAGTTTTCCTGTCCTGGCCTACTAAAGATAATATATATAAGTAATATACTTATAATATATTAAAAATAAAGTCAAAATTAGCCAATGGAGTCTAAACGAGAGTTGTATAGCATAATCTCACCTTCGCGTCGATATAAAGAACGTCAAAAACGAAGTTCGTATGCGAACGTTATGAATTTCTGAAGTTTGGGGCGCGAAACCCCAAAACTGTCAGAGACCACGACGTGGCAAGTCTCCTGACAGCTCCGGGAGTCCCCCAGATTCAACTTGGGATGACGCATGCAGTGACGATCAAGCCCACGACGTGGCAAAAGGATCCCATGACGTGGCAAGGGTCAAATTTGCCCTATAAATAGATTTGAAGGGCCAGCCGACTATGGTTGTTCCATCCCCTCTCTCCCACTCCCGATACACCCTCTAAGCCCTATTTTAACCCCCCGAAGCCCCGATATCAACCCCGAGACCCGAAGCAAGTCCTGAAGCACCGAAGATCCCAAGAAGAAAAGAGTTTCCGAGCCGAAGCTCTGCCCGCGAGAAACCCGGTGTGTGAAGTGATCCCAGTTTCACCGAAGAATACTACTTCTACAAGCCGTAGTGTTGTCCGATCATTTTCTGATCAAGTGAGTGTATACTACCTTTCATAAACACGATTATAATACAAGTATTGTTTGAATGTATTAAGTATATGCTTGGTGTGAGTGTATAGTCACTTTCGTCTTACACATAGATATGAAGTATTTTATAAAATACGTGCTATGTGTATATATATATAGTTGTTTATATGTGTGAGTGTGTGGTCACTTTCTTCTAACACATAAATATTAAGTATTTGCTATGAAATACGTGCTATGTGTTTATATATTGTTGTTTATTTGAGATGTTGGTGGAATACATGAACTATATAGGTTTTAATGAGTTAAACTGTATATTTATTTTGTAACTACAAATATGTTGGGTAGGACATGGGTAGATGAGATCCGTGAGTATGGATCAGGTAGTTTTAGATCCGTGAGTATGGATCAGGGGAAAAGGTTAGTTTTAGATCTGTGAGTATGGATCAGGTTAAAAGGTTAGTTTTAGATCCGTGAGTATGGATCAGGTAGTTTTAGATCCGTGAGTATGGATCAGGGGAAAAGGTTAGTTTTAGATCCATGAGTATGGATCAGGTAGTTTTAGATCCATGAGTATGGATCAGGGGAAAAGGTTAGTTTTAGATCCGTGAGTATGGACCAGGTAGTTTTAGATCCGTGAGTATGGATCAGGGGAAAAGGTTAGTTTTAGATCCGTGAGTATGGATCAGGTTAAAAGGTTAGTTTTAGATCCGTGAGTATAGATTAGATCAAGAGATTGGATTTAGATCCGAGAATATGGAATAGGAAAAGAGATAAACTTGTTATTAATCCGGGAGTATGGATTAAGACATAGTTAATTGTCCCTAGTCCGGGAGTATGGATTGGGCACAGTTTTAGATCCGGGAGTATGGATCAGACCAATAGGTAAACTTGTTATTAATCCGGGAGTATGGATTAAGACATAGTTAATTGTCCCTAGTTCGGGAGTATGGATTGGGCATAGTTTTAGATCCGGGAGTATGGATCAGACCAATAGGTAAACTTGTTATTAATCCGGGAGTATGGATTAAGACATAGTTAATTGTCCCTAGTCCGGGAGTATGGATTGGGCACAGTTTTAGATCCGGGAGTATGGATCAGACCAATAGGTAAACTTGTTATTAATCCGGGAGTATGGATTAAGACATAGTTAATTGTCCCTAGTCCGGGAGTATGGATTGGGCACAGTTTTAGATCCGGGAGTATGGATCAGACCAATAGGTAAACTTGTTATTAATCCGGGAGTATGGATTAAGACATAGTTAATTGTCCCTAGTCCGGGAGTATGGATTGGGCACAGTTTTAGATCCGGGAGTATGGATCAGACCAATAGGTAAACTTGTTATTAATCCGGGAGTATGGATTAAGACATAGTTAATTGTCCCTAGTCCGGGAGTATGGATTGGGCATAGTTTTAGATCCGGGAGTATGGATCAGACCAATAGGTAAACTTGTTATTAATCCGGGAGTATGGATTAAGACATAGTTAATTGTCCCTAGTCCGGGAGTATGGATTGGGCACAGTTTTAGATCCGGGAGTATGGATCAGACCAAGAGATTAGTTTAGATCCGGGAGTATGGATTAGACCAAGAGGTTAGTTTTAGGTCCGAGAGTATGGATCAGGTGGAGAGATTAGTTTAGATCCGTGAGTAGGGATCAGATAAAGAGGAAAAGTGTAGATATGAGAGTTTAGATCGTGTCGTTGTGAGGATCGATGGGGTGGGATAAGAGTTGCTTTTATATGGTGAAATTATATAATTTTGGATGTTCTACATATATTTATATGGTATAACATTGTGGAATGAAAACCCTATATGCTCACCAGGCTCCCAAGCCTGACCCACTCAGTTTCCTTTGTATCACAGGTATCGATACGAAGATATATTTCACGGAGAGATTAAAGGGGATGTAAAATCTTTAGTGTAAATAATGTAAGTTCTGTTTATGCTTATGTGTCTGTATCGGAACATGACATCCCGAGATTTTGTTATATAATGAAAATACATTTCTTTAAAGAAATGCTTTGATAAATCTTTATCATATTTTGGGAACAAATTCCGCAACTGTTTTCTTTAAAAGATTACTCTGATTTTAAAAACAAGCATAAACAAATCGGTCTTTTCTGGCCGTGAAATTGGGTATGTCAAAATATATTATACTTATAATATATTAATAAATCACAAATAACCTCTTTCTCAAATATCCATCATATCAAATTGCCCTGGTGAATGCAACCCAAAAGGACCATGCTACTCTCGGGTCAAATACATACTAATTATAGTTATGGGCTTAGACACCTAATCCTACAGTCTCCCACTTGGATAAGTCTAATAACTATAAATGCAAGTACGAGTTCAAAACCCGACTAGCAATTGTAGCTCTTAAAATCCGTTGTCGAACTCTAATGCATCCTTTAGATAAGGGATCATATATTCCTCCATTCTACAAGATATCATATGAACTGAGACATGGATAATAATCATTCTCTCTATTCATGTGTTTTTTCGTGATTTCCGATTTATGACGACTGAATAATTAAACAAATCAAATCAGTCTTGGCTTAGCCAAGCGCTTAGGGTTGTCATCACTAAATCATCGAGGGGCCCACCGATATCGCTTTTATCCCCTTTGGGAAAAAGGAATGAATAAACTTCGACTCATATGCTTGCTCTATTACTCATCAAATCACACACAATGATAAGTTTTATAACACCAAGTTACTGGTGCGTTTACCATCATCAATGTGCAACCAACTTGTAAACTGCATCTATATGTCTCCATTTCAAGAATATAAGATATTATCGTCTCACAATCACTCATGATAAAATCCATGAAGTGATTAAGTGAGCGTGGGTTTAATCCAATACTCAAATCTTATTTCAAGAGCACTCATGAATGTTTGTAGCAAACTTTTGCTATGTCTAACACCTTATACAATCTTACAAAAACCCATTCATGACAGTCTACTTTCATAACCTACTTTCAAAGTATGATCGACTGTGGAATATTTGAATAATCCTATTATTCGAGAAGTCAAAACATTCAAAGTGAAACACAAGAATAATCGAATCCAATATGGTCTCAAAAGTTTTGAATATAAATAAAACACCTTTTATTCAATCACTATATTGGTTACACATTATTCATTGTATAATGTTTCGATTAATCAACTTAATACTTGAATTAAAACAATAGTTATCCCAAGCTCCAAGCATGCATACTATGTTTGCCAATGGTCCTTACTTTGTGAAACAGATCAGTTGAAAAACATTTCCAATGATGCTCATTTCACAAATCAAAATCCTTATTGCAAGTGTAAGAATACCAACTTCTTGTCACTGCTAGAATGTGTTAGATTCTAAACTATCATGCAATGTAACTTTTGTAATGTCAAGGTACCAAACTCACAGAGACTTTGCCAATGATATTATAAATGTTTCATTGGAAATTGTTACAAGACAATTCCATAGATGCGAAGTCTCACATTCAAAGTACATTTCTTTGAACATCATTCTCACAAAAAAGTTTCTAACCTACACATAGATTCTTAATATCCAACTCCCAATATGGAACCATTTCCATATTTGCCATATGACAATGTATTCTTAACAGAATCCTATCTATTCAGAATCATGTCAACATGGTCCATTTATTACTATACTTCCAACTGCCCACAAGCGACCAATCCTTAGCAAACCTTATATTGTCCTTGATAGTTGTTTAACCACTTTAGTCATATTCGGTTCTAATCCTTTTTCCCTCTTAATGCCCTAGGCATTTGGAAAATTCGAACACATGAATATTATAGCATATGCAATCGATCCTATATCTGAAGCATATGGGACACGATTCACAATGTCTTATATAAAGACATGATACTTGACCATTCTTTTGCTATAATATTTCTATATATAGAATTTCCAATGTTGAAATATTCCAACATGATATTCATATATATCCATGACTGAGTTTGATTAATACTTCAATCTAAACTTTTAGATTCGAAATAAAGTATATGTATCCTCTCCCTTACTATAGTGAAACAATTTTCAAACTTTGCAATTTTGCAAATTAAAACTTTGTTCCCTATAAGCAGCATTGCTAACTCACAATACTTACCATAATGATTATGCTCCTACTAGCATAATGATCATATTCTTACCAGCATAACACTTAAGCTCCCACTAGCTTTGACGTGTACCCAGAAATCAGTTGGACTTTTAGATATCAATACTTATTGACTCTCATACCAAAGTTCAGATTTATGATACGAGATGCTTCGATAAGCCTTTATCTAATCTCATACGCCTTTTATTAGAAAGCCTATATGTGTGTCTAAGCTATTTTAGAACTTACGATAGTAAGTCCCGAATGTTTAAACTATCTTCCACTTCTCACAATTCGAACTATGAAGACGGATGTCGTAATCATAATTGAATTTGAGAACGCAATTAACACGATTGCTATCTCTTTAAATCTACTTATTGAAAACGTTTCCTCACAATCATTTTCATGAATTGGAGAGAAACCTTATGACTCTTAGATTTTATGGTGTATGTGTTCCTATCCATGTGAAACTGTCATTTCCAACCATTATCATTAGATAAGGTCTATGGCAGATTCAAACTCATATGGAATGAACTTGTTCAATCTTAATTTCTTGCCACTTGGCAGCACAAGGGCCTACCATGTCTTCCAAGTTGTTGAGCATATCACCCTTACTGATCAATGAACTTTCACTGATCAAGGCGCTTTGCCTTATGCAACCAATTGATAACTTATAGAACTCACATGCATAGTCAACTTTAACTAGAATGGCATATAAACAAGAATATGTCAACACGATATGTTACGAACCTCGATTCGTGTGCTAGTGATTAAAAATAGGTTTACTCTTGATTAGTTCTTGAATCTTTTCAAGATCTTTAAGACTCTCACTGTCCTCTTGACATATAAGATTTTCTTGTAAGGAAACGTTCCTTGACAAACAAATATTCAAGAGTTAGTGTGGATTCTTATCAAAAATGACACTTCATATAATTGGTCTTAGTTGGTCTTTGTCTTAAATACATCACAACTACCAATTCTACATGTGTTATAAACCTACTTAAGATATGTCACTCAAGTCACAATCTTGGAGCATGACTCTAAGACTTGGTTTTGGAACGAAGTATGATTCACCTTAATTGATTTAACCAATGTTTCAATTGTGATATGGTTTTCGTAATCATTAAGATGATCATAAAACATGATACTAAAGTATTCTCCTTTCCTTTTAGATTGGAGAAATTTTGAATCTTTCTGCCTGTTTGATTCTTTTATTCGTTCTGCTATACATTGAAACTTTTTTAATGATTCAAAATCACACTTAATCTTGTAAGCATAACCATATTTACCAAACTTCTAGTAAATCATAACGAATAGTCTTATTATTCTTTGTGGTGGACCTGACCAGTGCACAATGATATGTACTAGATCCATTTGTCCTTCACTTGACTCACATATACATGTGAACAAGGATTTAGTCTTAACTTCCCAAATATGAAGGTTCTCATTCATCATATAATACAAGTTGCATGATTCCAAAATTATGTCTGATTGAAACTTGGTTGATGGGAATCTTTCCTTATTTGGTAAATTTCTGACACTACCACAAATGAAAGAATCGAATCCATTCACAATATTGCTAATAATATATAAATACCAAATTTTCACAGATATCATTGTAAGGAAATATAAAATAAGATAAAAACAAAATTGTCTTTTATTTATAAAAGTTGCGTAAAATCTTTGTCCTTACAATGCAATTGCAAATGAAAACTATGTCACTACGTATTTCTAAGCAATCTATCATAACTCTTAAGTAGCAACTCAAAAATCTGATCATTGAACCATGCGATCAAAATCCATCTCTTTGTGATCAGACTCAACTTACTCTTTCTTTAAGCTTCCTTTATCTTCTTCGGTCCTACAAAATATCAAAATGCAATCTTATCACATCATGTATTAAGAATCTATTAGTAGGAACTTAATAGACTTAGATATTGAACTTACCTGAAGTAGAACCATACAATTTGATTTTACCATATCTTAGATCTTTCAGGTAGTCAGGGCAGCTTCGCAACCAATACTCTTCCTCTTGGCAATAGAAACAAATAGACTCTCTCAAAATGGTACATGGGACAATCGCATACTTAGCCTTTCTATTTACCATTTGGTCAAACGGTTTGACCTTGGCCAATCCCTTTCCATTGGGAAGAGAAAGCTTTTCTGTACTTCCAATGTCGCAATTTTCAATGTCCATGGAAGTTTGGGAAGTAGATCTTCAAATCAAATTTGCATTACCAGTGCGCCAAATCATTGTTGATTCAGCAACAATTAGCAAATATGTAAGATCGATAAGGGTCACGTCGTGGTCTGTCACATAGTATTCTTTAACAAACTCACTATATGACTTAAGAAGTGATTGAAGAACCAAGTCAACAACCAACTTCCTTGAGACAACGACACCTAACATTCCCAACTTGTCAATGTGTGTTCTTCATCTCCAAGACATGAGCACATACAGACTTTCCATCTTGGTGTTTGCTAGCTAATAGGGTTTGAGTGACCTTGAACTTTTCAAGTCTTCGAACATGTAGGTTAAGGAGAACTATTGGAGGAGGTGGAGGAAGAGAATCATGATTTCCACGATCCAATCGTGGGACATCATCTTCATGAGGAAAGCTTTTTCCAAAAGATTCGGGAAGACCATAGTTGTCAGAACTAGACATCTACAAGGAGAAATTCAAGTTAGTTGATTTAAGTCCTTAATATAACACCCAAAATAGAATATTAAGGCTAGGACCAAACACAATATTCTGCAATTCGGAAGAGGGATGTCGTAATCCAATTGTAAAATACTTGAAGGTAGGTAAATGACGATTTACCAATTTCCACCATGAAAAACGAAAATGAATATTAGGTTTTATACGAATTGAAATTCCTAGATTGTTTGAGATTCATTGAACTTTTCAATAGCATGTTTAATCTCGGTTATTCCCTTCAAGTTTGTGACTGGGATGCCGATAATCACAAACAAGGTGTGAATAACCATTCAAATTAGCTTGATACTCTCGATGTCATTACTCACCTAATCAATGTGTCGGTTAACCACACACGCTCCATTGACCAATGATAATTCACGAGCTACCCATTTTCATCCTTCATTAGTCCCATATTAGTGTTTCGGTTAACCACACACGCTCCACTAACGACTAATAAGGTGCAATGTGCAATTTCTTGGCTTAGCATCAAATTGACATTTTTCCTAAGTAACTAAGATTGATAATTTATAAATGTTTAGTTACTTTGTATTTTCATTATACTTTTAGTGGGAGTCTAATTCTTATCCTACCCGTTCAGCTAAAGACCCTCCACCAATCAAGGAAGCGGTGGGTGAGAGTGGACACCCATTCAACTGCCATTTTATAGACAGTTTCCTTATATCTCCCTTATAGATTGGCTTTGTGAATGGGGCCTACTAACAGTAAGACTGACTTTTTAATTATACATATATAATATATTAAACTTTTAATTTTATATAGTATAAGGGTGTATTTTAAACATTTAAAATACTTGATGGTTTAATCTATTAATAAATTATACTCTTAATTTAATTAAACTTAAACCATATGATTATGGATTTAATAATACTCTTTTAGTTAAACGTTTAATTAACTATTAATAAAGTCTATAAAAGTTAATTTGAACTATTCAACAAAACAATAAGATTCCAAATACTAAATTCAAAATTAAAAACATTTAATTAATTTTCTAAGTTATGAACCCAAGAGTTTTATAATTCAATGTTTCATAAAAAAAACTTTTCAAATTCCTAAACTTGAGGGCAAGTTTTGTAACTCTTTGAAAAATTTTGGATTCCATAACTTATGGAGTTAATGTTTTATTATGAATGTGACTTTTCATGTTCCATAACTTGAAGACAAGTTATGAAACTCTTCAAAAACTTTTTGAGTTCCAAATTGAAGACAAATTTTGTAACTCCTTAAAAAGCTTTTGAGTTCCAAAACTTGATGAAAAGTTTTGTAACTCCTTAAAAAACATTTAGATCAAGTTTTAAACTTATAAAATAACCATTTCATCTTTTACCAGTTTGATCATAATGCAACTCTTATAGTAAGATAAAGATAATTTCAAATCAAATTACACTAATAATTAGTTTATCATATAATCTAGTAATCATTTTACAATTTGACAATTTATCTTTTAATTGGATGAGGATAATCATTACCATATCAGAAAAAATAGATTTAATGATACAAAATAGTTTGTGGTAATGATCCTAATCTAGTTGTGACCAAAAAACCCGAAAAACTGCAAACAAATGATCCAACTCGTCGAGTCGGATAATGGGCTCGTCGAGTTCATGAATGGACTCGTTGATTCTTTCTGTTAGAGTGTAATTTTTCAACTTTTTCAACTTTGAACAATTAATCTATGCATCTATATAACAGAAAAGACTCATGGCTCTGATACCACTATTGGTTTTTGTGTACTACAACATCCTATGGTGCACATACAACCCTAAATTCTTTGGATCTAAGTTTTCTCTAGTTATATATGCAACAAAAATTGCCAATGCATGAAGCCTACAACTAGCATACAATTTGGCATATAAATCATAAAGTAAGTTTGGAGATTACCTCTTGTTGTAGCTTGTTGAAGTTTGGCCTTTAAGAGCTTAGTGCATCAAATGTTGCACCTCTAATGGAATCACAAGACACCATGAACACTTGGAGAATAGTGAGAGAGGTTATGGAGCACACAAAATCTTCCATCTTTTAGAATAATCCACCCTTGGTCCGATTTTTGGCTTTAGTGGGTTACGTATATAGTGTAGAATTCCAAGAGTTATATGTAACCCTAATTCTTACACTTAGGCTTATAATACATAACTTATTTGGACTAATAATTTATGGACTTTCACATAATCTTAGCCCATTACAAATTAATCATGGATCACTATCCTAAACCATATGTCTTACTGATTTACACAATCAGTCCCCGTTAATTTATTTAGTTTCTTTTGATCACTAAATTAATTCCAAACTAGTTCTTGATCAATACTAATTAAATAATATGATTTATCGATTAATATATTATACTTATAATATATTCATAAATCATAAATAACCTTTTTCTCAAATATTCATCCTATCAAATTGCCCTGGTGAATGCAACCCAAAAGGACCATGCTACTATTGGGTCAAATACATATTATGGGCTTAGACACATAATCCAACACAACCCACCCATGAAACTTTCACCAACCTTGCAGCACTCGTGTATGCTAGCCATACATAACGTTGGACCCTATAGACTTTCAAATACATGATCCTACCCTAAGCCCTTCATCAAACAAGAACAGGAAATAAGGTCAAACCAAACATTCTCAGGCTATAAGATCTTAATTATGTATGACTGTGATGCATACACTAAGCAACTACAGTAATGATGTCAGTTTCATATAAGGAAAAACCCTAGGCTACCAGGCATCATACAATCAGGCAATTCTATCATGCAATCCCTGAAGATCCCTAGCCTAGTACTAGCATGTTGTTCTAACATATCACAAAAGCAAATAATCCGTAAGGTATTTTGGGGTCTACTTACTGGCTCATGCTGATCGTACACTCGCATCCTCATTTATTATTTTGAAAATCATTAGAAAAATCATTTTAAATTCTTGTCCTTAGTTTGAGATTGGAGACATACGAGTGTTTCCTCCAACTCACTCAAACCAAGCCTCTGATACCAACTTGTAACACCCATAAAAATATGCCAAATTTAAATTTTTTAAAACATTCAAAAACCAACAATTATTACAAAACTTGTTTTCAAAGTGATTTAGTGTCAGAGTATCCCAAAATCAAATCATGAAAACATAAGGAGGTGTACGATCATGCCTTCACCTTCCTGTGATCCTCAGAAGTACCTGAAACAAAATCAACAACTGTAAGCCTAAAGCTTTGTGAGTTCCCCCAAAATACCAATGACATACAATCATAATCACATCATATAAACAAACAACATGCATAATGATCCATCAGCCTGACTGGACCGCCTCGCATGGCCATCAGTCTATCTGGACTGCTCTCCGAGACATTGGCACGTCTGGACCGACTCTCAAGGCCTCTAGCCTGTCCGGACCGCTCGTCGGGCCTTCGGCCTGACTAGTATGCCCTCCCGAGTCTACAGTCTATCTGGTCTGCCCAAGGTATATTGGCCTTCAGCACAAAGCAGGTCCGCCTCAACCCCAACGTCCAAATCAAACAAACATGTGCACATAAATATCATATGCTAGCATATATAACAATCAAACCGATCTAATAGATCAGTAATCATAACAACATCCTATAACCAGGATACTAACCTAACCGGTCACTAACATAGCATTATCCTATATACCAGGATATCGACCTACCAGGTCACTAAGCATATCACCATCCTAACTACCAGGATGCCAATCAGTAAGCATATCATGCAATAAACCCTGATACAAATCCGAAAAGGGCCGACATTGGTGCCTTAGACCCTATTGATATAGTGAGAAGAACTCACCTCACAAATGTCGAACTATAGTAATAAGATCAAACTCTCGAATCACAGCCACGAACTCCACCACTTATATTCATCATAGGACCACTTTCATAAATTCCCAATTTACTAAAATACCCTCATAAGTCAAACTGGTCAACCCTTGGTCAGAGTCAAAGTCAACGGTCAAGGTCAACCGTCCATGTTGACCCAACTCATCGAGTGTAGCTCACTGACTCGTTGAGTCCTTCTAGAACTCGAGAAATTGTGAAAACCCTAGTTGACTCGTCGAGTTTTCAGACAACTCATCGAGTCCATGCGTGTACAAATGTCGGGAAAACCCTAACTGACTCGCCGAGTCGTCTCACTGACTCGCCGAGTCCATGCAGAAACCTACAACGGCCAATCTTTATCCGACTCATCGAGTTGACCATGGAACTCGTCGAGTCCCTTCAGTCCATTTCTCATTCAGACGCTTTTAGGCTACCCCAAAGCTCTAAATTACAGATCTAACCTCCTAGGGCATGGTTTCAACATAAAGTTGCAAACTTTACGTACATGCATGGTCCTAAATGCCAAAACCAAGCTAAAGGAAAGGTTTAACCCAAGGAGAAAGTCCAAAGCTTGCTAAATCTGATAACTTTATGAGTATAGGGACATAGAGGAGTCTAGATCTGAAGTTACAACTTCAGTTCATGACCAATACCCGAAATGCTCCACAAATATACTAAAAATGGCCTTAAACCAAACAAAAATGGGATCTAATGCTAGAATGATCAAGGTAACAACTTGTTACCTTCAAATGGATTCCCAAATGTTGTAGATGTTGGATCTACAAGATCCTTCCCGTTCCAAGCTTATCAACCTTCTAACTTCTTCAACAAAATACACCAAAAGCACTCTTTTAGTCTCACAAGCTCAAGGAAACAACAAATAACAGCTAGGGTTTCTTCTCTGGGTAATGAAGTGGTAAGGGAGGCCACAAGAGGCCGATTAAGTTCTTTAAATATGGGAAAACCCCTAAAAATTAGGGTTTCATTTTCCAGCTCCTACTCGTCGAGTAGACCTCATAAATCATGCGACCTAATCCGCTTCTACACGACGAATTGGGGGCAACCAACTCGTCGAGTAGGTCTAAGAATATGACTTTAAGCTTTTAAATTTTATACTTGGGAGTCGGGATGTTACAGTTTCCATCTTGAAGGTCTTGATGTGTTCATGCATGTGTTAAGGTCATTTTTATGAAAGTTTATTGCTATTTATGGAGATTGGAACTTTTGGGGGCATGCAAAGTCACCAACTCCGTGATTTATAGTTCTAGAGGTCCTAAATGTCTTGGATCTACGTTTTGGGTAGTATGGCTTAAGCATTAAGTGCTTAATGGCTTTTTTGAACTCTGGACGCAAACGCGCTGCTTACGGTCCGGGAACGCCCTGCACTCCATCCAGGACCCGCGATCTGAATTGATGAGGAACGCCCAGCGTTCCACAAGGTAATGTCTTGTGTTCGATTCAATAGTGCGCTTCCTTGGGCCATTTTCTTGGACTATATTATGATGGGCCTTAGTGGATCATCATTTGGGCTTTGTTGGACTATATCTTATTGTGGGTCTAAGGTAAGACCCATTAGAGGGGTTGGGCCCAATTTAGAAAATTTGGCCATTGGTGGGCCACTTGTGGGCTTCGAAGGCTATCTATAATTGGACCTTTCATGTTATGGTTTTCGGCTTTCGGCATGGACCGGATTAGACTAGGGGTAAAGGGTTATTTTAACCTAAGAAGGATTATTGGGTTTTGACTAAGTGTTATTTTGGTACTGATAGCCCGGGGAATCGTCAGAGTAGCCGTTAGAGATTCCTTACCATGAGATTCAACATTCATGTGAGTTTTCCTCCTGTTTGAATGAGTCGAAGGCACCAATGTCGGCCCGTATTGTAACACCCGTGTTTCTAGGCTAGGCATTAATATTGACATAATGGTCTAGGTAAACCTTTGTAACTCATTTTGAAGAAATGAAAGGGAATTATGTGAATCTTAGGTGAATTATGTGTTTTATGCTTAATTATTAGGGTTTAAATAATTAAGAATAAAAATGAGCGTCAAAATTAAATATTAGATAAATCCAATATCTATTAAGAAACTTGTAGTGGGCGTGACAAGGATTACAGATATATAAAGAATGCCGAAATCCGAGTTATAACGAAGAAGTTATGACCTATCGAAGTTTCGCGACAAACCGGTACGCGGCCGAATGTCGTAAAAAGTGAGTTTTCGATAAACAACTTTTTAGCCTTAGTAATCTAAATGAAACTCGTAGTGTTCGTTAAACCGAGAAGTTCGATAAAAAGAACGCCCAAATCTGACTTCGTATGAGGAAGTTATGATTTTTCGAAGTTTCAGCTTAGCAGTAGACAGCTAAAAACTCGAATTTTAGATCGAGTGATTTTTAGCCGACACGACCTAAACGAGAATCGAAGGTCTCGTTATTTATAGCACAACGGTAAAAAGTCTGACGAAAACGGACGTCGGATGAAGAAGTTATGAATTTTTAACGGATTTTCTGTCCCGATCTGTTAAAAATAATAATTTAAAAATTAAAGTCAATATTTGCCGACGAAGTCTAAACGAAAGTTATAGATCGTAATTTTACCTACGCGTGCATATAAAGAACGTCAAAAACGGAGCCCGTATGAGAAAGTTATGGATTTTACAAGAATGGGCACAATTTTCGAGAAAATTCGCAAGGAATGGTGCTGGCCACGTGATCCTCGCATGCATAGCCTGTGCGCAACATGCGTGTCGCTTGCTGATTGGACCGAGGGTGTGGTCCAATGATCTTCCGACGCCTCGCTTCTAACTCATCATCCGAGCCTTGCTGGCCCAATCCGAAGGCGTCGCGTGCCCTTCGCGTGTCCGAACCCTCGCATACGTGTCTGAAGCTCCTGCTGCCGCGTGTCTCGCCTGATGACTCTTCTTCTAAGCCGACTTCGGATCTCACCCTATAAATAGAGGGCTTGCGAGATCTTCCGGCTACTTTTGGAAAATGGCCATTTTCACCCCTTTTTCAATATTTTAGCCATTTTCGCTTCCCCCGATGCCCCGAGATCATTTCCAACGCCCGGAACACGTCCCGGAGTGCCCGAAGGCCCGGAAAATTTATCTTTTAGGTTTTGAAACCCGACCTTTCGCAGAGCCCGGTTTCTCAATAGAACTCCCAGTTTTATTAGAAACGGTCGTTTTAGGAAACGAATTGCTGCCCGATTTTCATTAAATCAGGTGAGTGTATAGTCACTTTCACCTTACACATAGATATGAAGTATTTACCTTAAAATACGTGCTATGTGTAAATATATTAATTGTTTATTTGAAGTGACTGTTGAATTGATATTTTATACAAGTTTTAAACTGTATATATATTTTTATATACAAATATGTTAGGTAAAACATGGGTAGATGAATTAGATGATGTGTGATGAAATAAAAGTGATGAGAGGTATCGATGTTAAGATGATCTAGTCATCTAGCAGAGTATAAACAACGGCTACAGACTATTTTAGATAGCCCAGTTGAACGTTAGTAGACTTGTAATCGGTACGTATGTTTGAATTATATGTTCATTAGGTATTTTTGAACTTTGTGTTCATCCATTAGTTCTTCCTTTTGACACTATTACGTGTCGAGGTACGGGAGCGTACGGGAGTACTTTATCAGTATTTTCCCTATACTTTTATTTGGAAGAACTTTGGAGTCTTTGTTATTTTATGAAGTAATTGGACAAGCTTCATGAGTTAGTGATATAGATCATGAGTTAAATAATGGGTGTGTGATGGAAAGTGAGTTGGATAGATGAGATGATCAGTGATATAGATCATGAGTTGAAAGTGAGTGGTGAAATATGGGAAAAGCTTTTACGCAGATGTTGGCGTGAGTGGTGCAATATGAGAAAAGCCCTTACCAAACGTTGACCCCCGTCATTCAGCAGAGTAGGGATGACAACCATGGACCGTTTTGATGGTCTTTGGAACACTAGCAGGCTCGTAACCTGTAGGTGTTAATGGACTTAAGTGTTCATTCGTTGTACTCTAAAACCCCCGTCATTCAGCAGAGTATGGATGACAACCATGGACTGTTTTGATGGTCTGTGGAACACTAGCAGGCTCGTAACCTGTAGGTGTTAATGGACTTAAGTGTTCATTCGTTGTACTCTATTCCCCTCATGAGTGCCTTTAGGGCAAGTAAGTATGGGGAAAACCCCTTAGTATGTTCATTAGCTGTATGGAAAACCCATTGACATGTATTGCGGGGAAAACACCCGTGGGAAATATCGTCGATGAATGATGTGACTTCGTGTCTATTTGACTTAAATTGCTGAAGGAAAGCAATGGTGTCACTTTATTGGTTGTTTTATGATAGGATGTCTTGTTTGACATAACTTGCTGAGGGAAAGCAATGTTGTCACTCCGATGTTTATTTTATTTGACATAACTTGCAGAGGAACCCCCAAAGCAATGTTGTCACCCCTAGTGATAATCCTTAGGCTAGGTCCCTTATGATAGTTGTTTTAGGGACGTAAAGTGAGGAGAATGGGAATGGGTAATTAGGGTTATTTTGGTTGATGAAATTAATAAATTTATTGTTGATTGAGAACTTAATAAGTTTATTATTTATTGTGGGTTGAAAACTATATATGCTCACTAGGCTCCCAAGCCTGAACCACTCAGTTTATTTGTATCACTGGTATCGATACGAAGTTGCTTTACACTGAGAGATTAAAAGAGAAGTAGATCACTAGTGTAAATGAATGTAAGTTTTGTTTATGCTTATGTTTTTGTATTGACAATGACATCCCAATGGTTTAAGTGAATAAAATACATTTCTTTGGAAATGATTTGATAACATAGTTATCATGTTTATCTGGGAACAAATTCCGCAACACTTTTAAATCAAATGATTACTCTTAAATTACATTAAAAGCATAAATTAAATCGGTCTTTTCTGGCCGTGAAATTGGGGATGTCACCGTTGGTATCAGAGCATTAGTTTAAGCGAACTAAGAAATTGTAGGATTTCTAGACTTAAACTTAGAATGTTAAGTGATGATTGTGAGTTGAGTGTGTCTATTATATTTTAGGTAGTACACCTAAATTGACATGAGCACTAGTTTATTTTAGGAAGGATGCCTAAAATCTTTTTATGTGCTAAATGATTTGTGTTATAGCTATAATGATGCTATTATTCGTTCGGATCTATGGTCTGTTGCCGACCGGATCTGGAAACCTTATGTGTGTAGGATTCTAAGTGTATGATTACGAGATTATAACTAACATGTAAACATTTCGAAGTGATAAGGAGATTTATACGTGTATCGTAAATAAATCTTTCTTATCTTAAATTCTCGCCTGGTACACCGAACTTCTGCTTGGGTGTACTAAACATTATCGTGAAGACTCGTAGAGAATTGAGTAGATGGAGGAAATGAAAAGTTTATGATAGTGAATGATACCTATCAAAAGATATCGTAAGAGTGGTATCTTGCCTTTAGAATATGTCTAATAAAATAACGGAACGTTTAGAGGGGTACAGTACGTCTGAAGTACACCTCCGATTGGCAGGATGATGGAATGGTTGGTGTAATTCTTGAACTTATTCCATCGTCTGGAATTTCCATCACCAACCAAGTTGAAGTAGAATTGATGATTGAAGATACTCGTAGAAGTAGTCCTAGAAGAGTCTAGGAAAATTTTATGATTAATTGGACACATTCGTATGTGTTAAATTGTTTTGTGATTTTAGGATTTGGGGACTGCGAGACAGTACTTGGGACGACTATGAGTAGGTGTGAATAGTAGTAGAGATCTATACTACTGGAATGTAACATCCCAAAAATACGAGTCAAAATTTCATTTTTAAAACAGGTACTTAGCAAAACTTATAGGAATAAATCATTCAATGATCATATCATTTCACAAAAGATGTTGCATGTCGGAAAAACATTGTTATAAACATAAAAGTGTCAGAGTACAATTCCCCAGGAAGATATCATAATGCGGAATACAAAGGATGTGTGTGATGTACCGCTACCGCGCCAGCTCTTTCCCCTTCGAAGAAGAGGTACCCGAAACCAAAACTGAAAACTGTAAGCACGAAGCTTAGTGAATTCCCCCAACATACCACATACCATACAATCACATATCATGCATACTGTCGGGCAATTCTGGGGTGCCCGACCTACCCGGTACGGCCATTCTGGGGTGCCGACCTACCCGTGTCAAGCCGTTCTGGGGTGCTGACTACCCATCGATCCTAACAACCGATCCTCGGGGACTATTTCACCCCCTACTGGTACTATCACATATATTGTAACATAACACATTATCAGACATATTTGGGGTGTCCGATCTACCCTCCGGTCCTAACGGCCGAAACTTTGGGACTATTCCCTGCTATTACCACTATCACATATAACATATCATGCCAGCATATAAACGTATTATCACATACTATACGACATATCTGGGGTGTCTGACCTACCCTTCGGTCCTGACAACCGAACTCTACTACTATCACATATACATATCATGCCAACATATAACATATCAGGTAGTAGCAAACCTAGATGTTATCACAAAGACAATCATCTAACATACAACTCCTACTGGTGGGCCGGCATTGTGGCCGTAGACCCACCGCTACTGGAAGATAACTCACCTCAAAGTAGCTGCTGATCGGTGTGGGAACTAACTGTCTTCTGTTGCTGCTGGTGCTCCGGAAATCCTCTGGCTAATAATTCCCACAAAACACTTAGTCAAATATTGCTAACCGACCAAGAGTCAAAGTCAAATTCAACTGCCAGTTGACCTGACTCACCGAGTCCATGAACAACTCCCCGAGTCCATGCGAGCAGACTCCCCACTCGCTTCCAGATCCTTATCCGAACATCCTTTATGAGGATTTGGGGTTTCTGGGACTAAGGGAACACGTTAGATTGCTAATCCTACGTGAAAACACGAAGGGTTGGACTTCTGGCACTTAAACCCTTCGTACACAATAACAGTTCATGCAACTCGCCGATTTTGAAGAACAACTCGTCGAGTACCAGGCAATCTTCATAGGATTCGCCGAGTTGTTCATCCAACTCGCCGAGTCTAAGGCCGTATTCATAGAACTCATCGAGTTCCACCTTGGGACTTGCCGAGTCCCTTGACCCATTTCCCATAGGAGCCAAATCTGAGACATGCAACTCTTCAAACCCACAGATCTATGATCCTAGGGCATGCTTAACACGTAAAGTTGCAAACTTTACGTGCATGCATGGTCGTATAAGCTCAAAAATGGAATTCTAAGCTCTTTAAGAGGTCATGCACTCCATGGGGTCCTTAATCACTTCAACCACATCAACTTTATGCTTCTAACACGTCCATAAAGTCTAGATCTGAAGTCCTTTCGGATTATTAAGCACAAACACATGGGGTTTGGTGTTTTAGGGCTTGCAAACCACCAAATTGGGACAAAATGGGATCTAAAGAACTATAGATCAAGGTAGAGACTTTACTACCTGAATGAAAGCTTCTCCCAAAGTAGATTTCGGATCTACTCCCTCTCTTGCACTCATCAAACTCTTCTCTTCTTCTTCTAAGCTCCAATTCCCTTCACCAAGCAAGGACTCACTCACAAGCACAAAATGGGGGACTAGGGACTCTCACTACAGCTCTCTGGAAGTGTTAAGGATAAGGGGCCGAGTTAATGTGCTTAAATAGGGTAACAATGCTCGGGTTAGGGTTTTTTCCCAAACAGGGCCTACTCACAGAGTCGGGATACCGACTCGCCGAGTCCACGGCTCGGACCCCGTGTCCCATCTCGCTCCTACTCGGCGAGTTGGTCCTTCAACTCGCCGAGTGCAAGGCAAAATGCAAAAAAAATTAAGATTTTAAAATTACAAGAAGTACGTACCGGGAACCAAGTGCTACAAATCTCCCCCACTTATTTTAGACTTTGTCCTCTAAGTCTACTGCTCGATCCTGAAATAGCTTGGGGTAGTGCTCCATCATTTCTTCCACCAGTTCCCAAGTCCACTCTGATCCCTTCCGATGCTGCCATTGCACCTTTACGAGTTCCACCCTCTTGTTCCTAAGATCCTTCGACTTCCGGTCTAGGATTGCGATTGGGCGCTCAATGTAATTCAGGCTGTCATCAACATGTATATCTTCTAGCAGCACCACCGCTGAATCATCTACTAGGCACTTCCGCAGCTGGGAGACATGGAAGGTGCTGTGGATCGGTCTGAGCTCGGCTGGCAGATCCAGCTTATATGCCACCTTGCCCAACCGGGCTACAACCCTGAACGGACTAATGTATCTCGGGCCCAACTTGCCCCCGCCTCCTGAATCGAATGACGCCTTTCCAAGGCGACACTTTCAGGAGAACCATATCCCCGACCTGGAACTCCAGGTCTGATCGACGCTTGTCGGCATAACTTTTCTGCCGAATCTGCGCAGTCTGAAGCCTGCTCCAAACCTGTTGGATTCTCTTGGTCGTCTTGAGCACCACCTCGGTGCTCCCCATGACCCTCTGGCCAACTTCACCCCAACATATCGGTGTCCTACACCTCCGACCGTACAACATCTCGAAGGGAGGACGGTCAATACTCGCATGGTAGTTGTTGTTGTACGAGAACTCAGCCAAGGGAAGATAGGTATCCCAGCTACCACCAAAGTCTAGCACGCATGCCCGCAACATATCCTCCAAGGTCTGGATGATCCGCCCACTCTGACCATCCGTCTGCGGGTGAAAGGCGGTGCTAAAGTGCAGACGAGTGCCCAACTTATCATGAAACTTCTTCCAAAACCTGGAAGTGAACCGCACATCTCGATCTGATATCACTGACACTGGCACCCCGTGCCGCGCCACTATCTCTCTGATGTAGATATCGGCCAACTTTTCGGCCGAGATACTTTCCTGAATCGGAATAAAATGGGCGCTCTTGGTCAATCGATCCACAATGACCCAAATCGAATCTACTCCTCGCGTCGTCCAGGGAAGCTTTATGATAAAATCCATTGTAATATCCTCCCATTTCCACAACGGGATATCCAACGGTCGCATCTTGCCGTGCGGTCTCTGATGCTCGGCTTTGACCTTCCTGCAGGTCAAACACCGCTCGACGTACCATGCCACATCCCGCTTCATGCAGGGCCACCAATAGTCTAGGCGAAGATCCCGATACATCTTCGTCACCCCTTGATGAATAGAAAATTGGGATTTGTGCGCCTCCTCCATCAAGATCTGGTGCATGCCTCCGTGATATGGCACCCACACCCTACGGTGTAGTGTCAATAACCATCGGCTATCATAATCGAAGGAGGTGACTTGACCCACTATTCGCTCACTCTTCCGATGTTCCTCCTTCATAGCCTCCTGCTGAGCTTCCCGAATCTGCTCCAACAGGGGAGTCACCACAGTCATCCTCATGCAAATATCCCTGATTGGCGCTGCCTTGCGGCTAAGCACATCGGCCACCACATTGGCCTTCCCCGGGTGATAAAGGATCTCGCAATCAAAATCCTTCACCACGTCCAACCACCGACGCTGCCTCATGTTCAGATTCGGCTGATCCATGAGGTACCTCAAACTCTTGTGGTCCGTGTAAATGGTACATCGAACCCCGTAGAGGTAATGCCGCCAAATATTGAGGGCGAAAACCACCGCCCCCAACTCTAAATCATGTGTCGGGTAGATCGCCTCATGAGGCTTCAGCTGCCTCGAGGCATAAGCAATGACATGCCCCCCCTACATCAATATTGCGACTAAGCCTGAGATCAACGCATCAAAGTATACCACAAAATCCTCTACACCCTCGGGCAGGGCTAAGATCGGCGCCTCGCACAATCTCTGCCTCAGAATCTCGAAAGCTGTCTGCCGCTCAGGCCCCTATCGAAAGACCACGACTTTCCTAGTCAACTGTGGCAGGGGAATGGCTATCTTGGAGAAATCCTGAATGAATCTCCGATAGTATCCTGCCAATCCTAGGAAACTCCGAATCTCGGATGGAGACTTCAGAACCTCCCATCTCATCACGGCCTCCACCTTGGCCGGGTCTACTGAAATCCTGTTCTAGTTGACGAGGTGCCCAAGAAACTGCACCTCGCGCAACCAAAAATCACATTTGGAGAACTTGGCGTACAAGCTCTGCCTCCTCAAGGTCTCTAAAACCTCTCTCAGATGCTCCTCGTGCTCCTCCTACGTCTTGGAATAAACCAAGATGTCATCAATGAAAACTATCACAGACTGATCTAGCATCGGTCTACACACGCGGTTCATGAGGTCCATGAACGCGGCAAGAGCATTGGTGAGTCCAAACGGCATCACCACGAACTCATAATGGCCATAGCGCGTCCGAAACGCGGTCTTCTATACATCCTCATCTCTAACCCTCATCTAATGAGAACCTGAACGCAAATCGATCTTGGAGAACCAAGATGCTCCCTGCAACTGATCAAAGAGGTCATCAATCCTCGGGAGTGGGTAACGGTTCTTCAATGTTACCTTATTCAGCTCCCGGTAATCTATACACATCCGATGCGACCCGTCCTTCTTTTTTACAAACAGGATCGGGGCTTCCCAGGGTGAACTGTTCGGTCGAATAAACCCCTTGTCTAGTAGCTCCTGCAGCTGTGTAGACAACTCCTGCATCTCGAGAGGAGCCAACCGATAGGGTGCCTTGGCTATCAGAGCCGCACCAGGAACTAGGTCGATCCTGAACTCCACCTGACGCTTCGGAGGTATTCCAGGAAGCTCCTCCGGGAACACATCAGCGTAGTCTCGCACCACTGGAACCTCGCTCACCGTCGCCTTACCCGTCTCCCGGGTATCCATAACATACGCGACATATCCCGCGCAACCCTGCTGAAGGTAGCGCCTAGCTCTCGCTGTTGAACATACTATAGGTCCACGTTGTGGCCTCTCGTCGTGGATCACCAACTCTCCCCCGCTTGGGGTCCTGACCCGCACTAGCTGCTGTGCGCAATCTATCACCGCCCCATTGGGGCTCAACCAATCCATGCCTATAATCACCTTGTTCCCCCGCAAAGGGATGGGAACCAAATCCACCAAATAGCGCTCCTCAAATAACCTTAGGACACAATCCTTGAATACTACTGACGCTCGCACCGATCGATCATCGGCAATCTCTACCTCTAAAGGGCAATCCAACATGCCCGAAGACTCAGTAAACCTCTTGCTAAGCGCAAGGGAAACAAATCATCGGGTGGCACCCAAGTCAAACAACACCTGGATAGGAATACCATTCACATGGAACGATCCTAACGCATATATGGTGGTTTTCGAGGCCAACACAAATAATAACCCTAAATATTACACACTAAAATAGTGTATAGTGGTAAAGGGATCGAATCCACGGAGATTGGTTCAATTTATAACTCTATAAAAAATCTCTTTGTAAAAATACTTGTAAAATGACAATAAAAATAAACTGGGGGGTTTTGGTGTTTTGAAATACTTGAAACAAACTAGAATTAACTATGATTTAAATAGACAAATGCAACAAAAATAAGAGTTTGATGTAAAATCAATAAGAGAGAGATGGTTGACTTAAAGTTTCCTCACTTTGACTTTTGATGAACATATCATTAGAATCCAATGGTGCAATACTTTGATTTAAATCCTTAATTTGGCTATAGTAATCCAAGGAGCTTGAGATTACCTAGACTTTTCTTAATTGTTGAAATGGCTAGAGAAGCTCATAACAATTTCCGTAGTCAAAGTCACTAATTCCAAGTAGCATGTAATTAGTGAAAGTCAACTAGCATTAAGAACCAAAAAGTCACCAAATCCAAGAGGGGTCAAATGCTTTCACCACCATGTTGGAGGAAATGTTTTTATGATTGTGTGAAGCAAAAACAACACAAAAATCATTTGTTGCTTGCTAATTTGAGGATCCTTTACTTAATCAAGAAATTAGCCAACTAATCACCACAAACACATTTAAACTCATGAACTAAAACATACAAGTAGTGATAAGATGTTAAAACACAAAACATTCCCTTAAAGATTTAAGAACATGATGTTCATGGATTCTTCAACATTCAACAAAATTTCAAAGGATTAACCAAAAGTCAACCAAGATTAGTTTAGCCAAGCATGGCTAAACTCAAAGAAACAAAGTTAGAGAAAATTGTACCAAACATTAAGCAAGAATCAAGAGGTAAAAATATGATGTTCTTCAAGTGTTCTTGGCCTTCAAAAGTCTTCAAAACTCCAGAGAGAATCTCCAAAAATCGGATGTCCAAGAGTCTCCAAAAGATGGGCACCAACCTTCCTCAAATAGCCTTCCAAATGGATTTCCGAAATTACCCCTGCAGAGCCTTGCCCGACCCGCGTGCTGCTGCGCGGGTGGGTTGCGCGGGTGGTGCCTGACATGGGCTTCTTTGAGATTTTGGGCCTCCAAAGCATATCCCACTAGCCCAGATCGAATCCAATCACCTCCTAGCCCATTTTCTTCAAGTTTTTCTTCATTTTAAGCCCAATTTGACCTCTCCAAATCCTCCAAAGCTCGTGCACTCACCCAATTAACAATCTACGCATGCTTGAATAAACTCCCGCATCTTGCAAATTTAAAGTTTATTTCTCTCCAAGCCTTCAAATAATCATCAAGCACGCTCCATGCATCATTTCCACAATCACCACGCCTAACATCCTTTTTGTCTACCAAATCTCATCGCTTCCCATACGTCCCGAACACTCCCGCTCCGCTAGACCCAAAAACCTGCAATTATGCTCACAAGATTCGAAAGTACCCAAAGTAGTCATGAAATAACAAAAGGGAAAATATGCATGGAAATTATCTAAATTAAGAATGAAATATGCTAAAATAAACTATAAAAAGAAGTAAACAAAACTAACTATCAATATACACAGAGCACATATCAATATCATAACATCATAAAAATAAAGTAGAGGGAAAGAATCATACCCGTCACCACATCGGGTGCGGCGCGTGCCTCCTCTGCCGTCAGCTGAAACGCCCGGCTCCTCACCATTGGACATATACTGCATACTGCACCAGGCCATAGCCCGAAACACATAATCATACCAACCAACATAAACACATATACTGCATACTGCACCAGGCCATAGCCCGAAACACATAATGAATAAAACCTGTCTGAGCCACGAAGGCATCAAACACACTAACTGCTACATCGGACCGAAGCCCGGAACTACTGCTAACTAGTCGGGCCGGCATTGTGGCCGTAGACCCGTTCCAACTGGAAGGAAACTCACCTCGTGTACTGGCTGCTAAATGAACTGCTCTGGAAACTGTCTGCTGCTGCTCCGGTATCTCCCCGGCTACAATTTCCATAATTACACTCAATTAATTACTGATAACTGTACTGAGGGTAAAATGACTATTTTACCCCTAGTCAAAGTCAACCTCCTGGTCAAAGTCAACTTCCCGTTGACCAGACTCGCCGAGTTAGGACGCAGACTCACCGAATGCTTCCTTTACTGACTCTAATTTCTACTCACCGAGTCCCTCTTTCACTCACTGATTTACTCCGAACACTCGACTCAAAGAAAGACGGGTACTCGCGACTCGACTCGCCGAGTCGAAGGAACTACTCGCCGAGTCTGACGAACTACTCGTCGAGTTGTAACGTGCAGACTCCATATACTGCTTTTGAAACCGCTCTATGGTTCCCAACTCGTAGATCTAAAATCTTAGACTCATTTGAACACGTAAAGTTGCTAACTTTACGTGTAACTACGAAGGAATGAAGCCATTGATCTTTGATACACTTTATTTGGGAACACTCATCCAACTCGCCGAGTTGTTCATGCAACTCGTCGAGTTCTAAGGCAAACTTCATCGGACTCGCCAAGTTGTTCTTCCAACTCTCCGAGTCGACGGCTATCTTCATACCACTCGCCGAGTCAGCCTGGGGACTCGCCGAGTTCTTTCAGTCCTTTTTCCATACAGCTCCGATCTGAGCCATGCAGTTGATTCCAATCATGGATCTGGACTTCTAGGGCATGCTTTTCACGTAAAGTTGCTAACTTTACGTGCATGCATGCCTTTAAAGGCTTCATATGACCAAAATAAGCTCTTAATGGGGTTCTAGGCTCAATAGGGACTTCAATCACAATCACAACCAAAACTTTATACTTCTAGCATGCCATGAGTGTCCAGATCTAAAGTATAACCCGTCCTTAAGGCCTAATCATAGAGAATTTGGGGTTTTACAGTCTTAGAACCCACAAATTAGGGACAACATAGATCTATATGATCAAAAGCCAAGGTATAGAATTGAATACCAGAAAAGATGACCAATAGAGTGTACAATCCGGATCTACTTCCTCTTTCTTAGACTCTCCAACTTCCACCTTCTCCTTCTTACTCCAAAGGTGCCTTTACAAGCAATGAACACACACACACACACTAAGAACGGCTAGGGTTTTGCTATCAGATGCTCTGGGTGAAAAGGGACGAGTTAGGCGCATAAGGAAGTTTAAATAGGTCCAAAACCCTGAAATTAGGGTTTCCTCCAGACAGGCAAACTCGCCGAGTCCAGCGTATGGACTCGCTAAGCAGCCGGCTAAATACGCGTGTTCATCCCGTCTCTACTCGGCGAGTTGGGCAACGGACTCGCCGAGTTCTCCTAAAAAATGGAAACACTTATTTAAATACATAACGGGAATGGGGCGTTACACCTTTTGTGCATTTTAGTCACCTAAAAATCATCTCTTGTAGATGCCATCTACCAAACCCCAAAATTCTTGACTTTTTCCTCGCAATAATAACCATTTCTCCCTCCTCCCTCTTCGTCGTTGGTCGACACTGCTTCATCTTGAGCTGCCTTTGCGTCCTCTACGTCGCAGGAATCTGCTCGCCGCCGGTATTGTTTTGAATATTTATTTTTTTGCTGAAATAGTTCTGAAATGTTAGAAATTATTCTGAATCCATTTTTTTTTGTTATGATCTCGTGTTTTTTTGGGTTTGTTTTGTTTTGTTGCTGAAATGTGGTATGTGTTTGCTCAAAGAAACTTGTTGTATGTTGGATACCACCATCTGTTGAACACAATGAATCAATCACCATTTGCTTCCATCATAAAATAGAACTGGAGAATTTGCATCAGACTTTTTTCCTTGGAACTAAATCTTGTTAATAACATGTTATTTAGTATGTTTCAAAACTATCAATTATGTCATAATGTAATCGTAATTCTTTAAAAGATTGGTATTTTATTTGTTGTTCATTTTATTTGGTAAAATGACAATTTTTTAAACAGAAAGGTAAAATGATAATTTAAGAGATTCATTATTTGAGAGGTATTGAATCATTTAGATCTGGATAATTGTGAGGATGCCAAAATGCAAGCTAATCACATCGATTAACTTGCTAGGGTGTTTCTATGTATGTTCATAGTTTTATATTGCAGCGATTGATTCGAGAGAAGTTTATGGTTTTAAACGTCTTTCATAAGTAATTCTTTAGTTAAAAGGTTAATTCTTGAGTTGATCCTTCGAATTGTGTTTTGTTTTAGCTTTTTCTGCTACCACATGTTGGTAATGTATTTGAAAATGTTTTTTTTTTTTGCTATTTTCTTTTATGTTGTCAGATTTGTGCACATATTTTATTTTTTTCTCTTGGAAATTGTTGCTTGGGGCCATAGTGGCCTAACTTGATCTTTTATATTATTATGTATTCCAGTTTTCCAATTATGATTGTTTTATGAGATTTCATTCGGGTAACAAGCATTGGGAAAATTTTGTAGGAAGTGTGGGACTCATAGTTATGAAGACCATCAGGGTGTTGTAGCTGGGGTAGAACAAGATATACATAGTTTTTTCAATAAACGTAAGCAAAAATTTGTGATCTCGGAATTATAAATCATCTATTTGACCGGTAAAATCAGCTTTCGTTTTTATATGTTACCTATCAATCAAAATATACTTGCAAATTATTATATTATACTTTCGTTATAAAAGTATTAGTTCATTATTAAAGTAAACTTACTGATTATTGACTAAAGGGGTGCTGACTTATTTTTTTGAGGGGCAAAAGTTCTTTTACAAAATGTCAAAGTTTTTCTGACTTTTCCAAAAAATCAATTTTTCTTATATCAAAATTCAAAAGTAGCTTCTAAAATCATTTTACCAAACGTTTTTACATTTTATTTTTTCCAAAAAGAACTTTTATCTCTAAAAAAGATAAGCCAAATATCCTCGTTTTGGACGTTATGGAAGCTAGTATTTGTTAGAGAGTAGTTAGTTTTTAATCATGGTTAAGCAAGTTAACCAGCGCTGTTAGTATTCAGTTAGATTTACGTTAGCTTCCAATGCGTAGTTAGTCTTTGTATATATTTGACTAGTTTTACAGATGAATGAGATAACGAATATTTCATCTTATTCATTCCATTTCTCTTTTACTTCGATATTACTGGTTTTATAAAAACGTGTATTCCTCTTGTTTTATGTTTTCTAAAATCAGAAAATATGTTTTGCACATAGCGAACAAAACGAAACATGTCAGGTGAGGTGCCGCCGGAGTGCGATCGACTTCACCGGGCGTTGCTGCAGTGCCATCAACGAGTCCCTAGTGGTCCATCTCGTGAAGCGGCCTGCCGCCACCTCAATCGTTCCCTTGCTGAATGCATGATTGCATTCATCTGCCCTGATGAGTCATCGGCCGTAAAGACCCTTTGTCGCAATAAAGGGACTTCTCTCAAGCGGTCTCAGTGCCAACAAGCCCAGATCTCTCTCGCTGCTTGCATCTCTTTTCATCAAGATCCATCCTAACATATCAAAGCCCTAATCCCAAATTTTTGCTTCTCATTCTTCGCTAGGTCAGTGGTTCATCCTCGGTTGAAAAAGAGGAAAAAATTTTTAGCTATTTCCCTAATTTTGTAAGTATTCTCTGCACTCCGTTTGGTTATTCATATATCAATCTTTTGTGATTGAATGATTTACACTGCTGCAATAGAACCACAATTAGGGGCTACCACTATTAGGGCTGGTCAGATACTCGTGATCTTTCCCTTGATCTTTCCTGAATTCCAGATGCTATAATGATATTGAAATCTTAATTTTTTGATGTAACGTTCTAAATTATAACTAGGCATGAGCGCAAGTGGTAGTTTGAGTTTATCATTGTGCTAATTTATTATATTCTAAGTTTATTGATGTAAATTGAGATAATGTATACGACAATGATCTTTTCCTTGTTGATGAAATAAGATAATGATCCCTGTGATTCAGTCGTTTATCAGCAAATCTTTCCATCTTTTAGTATAGCTACAACTCATGTTTGATTCAGTGCATCTCATTAGCCCAAAAGACTCCTCATACATTAAATGAGTTAAAAAAAGGACAAAATAGAATATAAAAAGATCAAAGGTGAGATTGCTTATCTTTTTCATAGACTTTTTAACAACTTACTTTTCTATATTCATTTTTAAATGCAAGGTACTTTCATTTTCTTAAATTTTCCTGATGAATTTTGATGGCGGAAACTGTGTTGTACATATAATTGTTTTCTTTGGAATGACATCAAACAAGTTAGAATCCATTTGTAGGTTTGTGATTTTGTTTTATTTTTGGTGATTAATTTGCTTTAATCAATCTTCAAAAGTGTGAATGTTGTTTTATTAGGTGTAACGCTATGCTATAATAGAGAATTAAAGAAAGTATGTTGTTTTAGGTTGTATTGCTTTTAAGGTTTGATGCAATAAATAACATTGTACTTTTATTTATCTAAGTTTTGGGGACAAATCTTTTTAAAATGTTCATGAATTTTAAATTTGTCTTAAAGTTGAAAATTGAGTTAGAGAAGTGTTATATGTCGACTGAATAATCCACCCAAGTTGAATAAGGTTTGGTTTAATCTGTTTCCAGCTATAACTAGGATATCTTCAAATTTACAGGAAAATTTTAACATTAAAAAAGTATGTGTATATGCCTGTATGTGTTACTGTGTGAGTGTATGTATGTATGTATGTATGTGATTTCTTTCATCATTGTTTCTATGTACAACAATTGTGTTTTTTACTTTTTATATAGTCAAATAGTCTAAAACACGTTTCTTTATAGCTTTAGTGTCTCCATCAAATAGTCTAGACCAATTTAATGAGGGACCGTTTTTGCCTTTTTGGGTTTTCCTACATTACGGATCTTTTATTAGATATCATCAAAGTATTCCTAATTAAAACAATGTACTTTCTAAAAGGATCATTTATGCATATGAATGTTTCTTAATTACAACAATGTACTTTCGTAAAGGATCATTTTTGTAATTACTATTTGATTCATTACCATTTTTGTATGATACATGGACCATTTATGTATATTTTTTTTAAATATACAATGACCATTTTGCTATATCAAGCTTCTTACATGAATGATTTATTCATTAATATTTCTATTTTCTGGTCTAAGTATTAATATTAATGGATACAAAAGAGATCACGCTCATTAGCCTAATAGTAGAGGACTAAAGTTATTAATATTACATAAAGAGGTTATAACATTAATATACATGATCTGTTGAATTTTATTGAGAAACTCATCCGACTTTGATACAATGAAACCAAAATATTAAACGTGAATAATATAAACACGTGTTGATTACGAATACACAAGGATGTAAAATGAACAAGACCGGAACCGAAAGAACCAAAAACCGATTAAGGAGTAAATGGGGAACCAGTAAATGGGGAACCGAGAGCTGGAGTGAATACAACTAACCGGTTCGGTTTAGTTTTACTAGGAAATGTGTTATATAAGAAGGTGTTTGGTACCGGAACCGGCCCGAACCGTACCGAAACCGAAAATTGAAATTGTTGAATTGGGGAAAGCGGAAATCGGACCAAACCACTTTCCAGCTGGTTCTGGTTCGATTATTTGGTTAACAACCTTCCACTTTAAGGATTTAATCCATTAAGTCCAGAAGCTCCAAATCTCATATCTGAATTACACAATGGTCTTAATGGATAAAGTTTTCAACTTTATCTATTCCAATTAGTTAATCAAGCAAGATCTTAAACCCTAAGTGTAATACCCCGCTTTCACATTCCAATAAAATTCAATATAAACCATTGTTTATAAAATTCGAAGTAGAGATATATTACTTTTAGCCAAAGTTATCACACCCTCGGCCGGCGGCGGAATCACTGGGAGGCGCGACATTAGGACGTTGGATCACAAATATTGAACATACATTGAACAATACAAAACAAGATGTGACATAAATATTACTTCCATTATAAAATAACATTACATCGAGACATATCTGGAAGTACTATTACACTAACAATTCTAATGCAAAATGTGTTTTAACAGTTAGGCATAAAGATAAACGCTAACGGGCTTCTGGTACTTTCATCGATCATTCGTTGCTTCAGGGTGTACTAGGAATACATGTAATTTTGTAAGGGTCGACGTAATGTTGGTGAATTCACAAGTTTTATATCTTAAAATGTTTTGTAGGATTTTACTATATAATAGATTATATGCACTATTATTATCCTAAACTCGCATCTATGAGTTAGTTAGGAACTCCTTATAGTGGGTATTGCCCTTCCAAAGGTAGGTTAACAGGGTATCATCCTATCCAACCTATTTAACTATATGATCATGACTTTCCTTTTGTCTAATGTTCTTAGTATTATTACGTATAATTGTATGTACTGCTTATCAAATTAAGGCGCGATAGACAATGTTAACATGAGTTCCTCATAATTGTTATCCGGATCTAACTAATACCATGTACGATGATTTTATAATCGTTATGATTTTATACAAATAATAACTATCTCGTACAGGTTCTAATTTTGGCCTTCTCTGTCTCAAATTCTTGCTTTGAGTAGTACTATGTTTCTCCTTTTGGTGACTTCTCCCAAAAGTCGACTGTTCTCATCGTAGTTTTTGACGTTGTAACTTTGTGTGCGCGGTTGATTTTTAAATTTTACAAAATCATATCTAATTCATACAGAGTCAGATTTTCCTAAATTTTATATTTCCAGGACCGCGTCGACGTGTACTTTCTAAGTTATATATATATATATATATATATATATATATATATATATATATATATATATATATATATATATATATATATATATATATATATGCTTTGGCTAATTATGAAATGTGACGCCTTATATTTCTATCCTAGATTGACTAATATTTAGTCTAGTACATTTGTCATGTTAACGATCACTGATAATTTTCAGAATTTGTCACAAAAGTAACCATCATAAACCTGTAGGAAACACCAATATGAATTTTGTAGATATACAGAACGTTAGAATCTGACTTCGTATGGAGAAGTTATGACTGTTTGAAGTTTTGCGTTCAATCTTATACAAACAAAGTGCGTCGGAAATTATGAATCGGGGATAGATTACTTATTAGCCTAAGTAATCTAAACGAAATTCATAGTAATCATAAAAGTGAGAGTGTGGATATAGAAAACGTCCAAATCTGACTTCACATGAGGAAGTTATGATTTTTCGAAGTTTCAGGGCAGCAATATTTGACATAGAAACCAAAATGGAGAATGGTTGATTGTTAGGAAAAACAATCTAAACGAGAGTTGAAGATCTCGTCAATATCTATCTGTCGATATAAAGACAGTCGAGAACCGATGTCGTATGGAAGAGTTATGATTTTTACATGGACTTTAACAGTTTCAGTATGTTAAAAATATAACTTTAAAAATAGAGTTAAAATTAGCCGACAGAGTCTAAATGAAAGTTGTATTGCTCATCGATAACTACGTGTGGATATAAAGAGCGTCAAAAACGGAGATCGTATGAAGAAGATGTAACGCCCGTAGATTAGGGTTAGTCAATTTAAGGACAATAAGCGTCAAAAATGACTTTTTGATGGAAGATTATTTTGAAGGAATAATCTTAATTAAGTTGTAGTATATGTTATAAGGATTTCGTACATATAAAGAACGCCGAAATCCGAGTTATAACGAAGAAGTTATGATCTGTCGAAGTTTCGCAATAGAACCGACACGACACAACTCGACGTTAATAGTGAATTTACGATAGAGCGATATTTGGATTTAGCGATCTAAACGAAAGATGTAGATTATGTTAAACCGAGAGCGTGCATAAAAAGAACGCTCAAATCTGACTTCGTATGAGGAAGTTATGATTTTCCGAAGTTTCGACTTAGCGGTATGCAGCCCGAATACTCGAATATGAGATCGAGTGATTTTTATCCGAAACAATCTAAACGAGAATCGAATATCTCGTCGATAGTAGTCCAACGGTGAAAAGACAGACGAAAACGGACTTCGGATGAAGAAGTTATGAATTTCTAATGGAGTTTTCATGTCCCGGCCTACTAAAAATAATATAAAAGTAATATATTTATAATATATTTAAAATAAATTCAAAATTAGCCGACGAAGTCTAAATGAAAGTTGTAGATCTTGTTTTTGCCTACGCGTCGATATAAAGAACGTCGAATACGAAGTTCGTATGCGAAAGTTATGAATTTCTGAAGTTCGGGGCGCGAACCCCAAAGTTGTGTCAGTGGCCACGACGTGGAAACAGTGCCCACGACGTGGCATGTTTTCTGACGCCTCCTGGAGTCTGCCAGACCCAACTTGCGATGATGCATGCAGTGACGACCAAGCTCACGATGTGGAAACAGTGCCAATGACGTGGAAAATGAGAAATTTGCCCTATAAATAGATTTGAAGGGACAGCCGGCCAAAGTTGCTAATCCACCCTCCTCGCACCCATATTACCTCGATTTACGTGCAAAGAAGTACCCCCGAAGCCCCGGTATCATCCTGAGACCCGAAGCAAGTCCTGAAGCCCGAAGATCCCAAGAAGAAAAGAGTTTCTGAGCCGAAGCTCTGTCCGCGAGAAGTCCGGTGTATGAAGTGATCCCGGTTTCACCGAAGAATACTACTCTTAGAGTCGTAGTGTTGTCCGATCATCTTCTGATCAAGTGAGTGTGTAGTTACTTTCTTTTAACACATAGATATGAAGTATCTCTATAAAATACGTGCTATGTGTTATATGTATATTATCTCGTTATTTTGAATGGGTAAGTGTGTGTGGTTGCTTTATGTTAACACACATATATAAATTATACTCTGTAAAATACATGCTATGTTAATATATACTATTTGTCATGTGATATGAGTGTCGAAAGAATTTGTTATACAGGTTTTATGTTGTATATAAACAAGTATATTTTATCTACAAATATGTGGGTAGAACATTGGTAGATAGTGATGTGTGATGAAATAAAAAATGTTGAGAGGCCTCGATGTCATTGTGATCCAGTCATCTAGCGGAATTTAGATGACGACCACAGACTCTTTCTAGACAGTCCCGTGGAACACCAGCAGGCTCATAACCTGTAGGTGTTAATGAACTTGGGTGTTCATTCGCTGTATTCCATCCCCCTCATGGTTGCCTTATTTGACTTATATTGCTGAAGAACCCTCAGAGCATGTGTTGTTGCCCCGATAAAATATTCTAAGAATAGGTCCCTTGTGTTAGTTGTTTTAGGGACGTAAAGTGAGAATAACGGGAATGGATAATTGAGTTATTGTTGGTTGATGAAATTAAATTAATTATTTATTGTGGGTTGAAAACCCTATATACTCACCAGGCTCCCAAGCCTGACCCACTTAGTTTTCTTTGTATTATAGGTAGTGGCGCCAGAGCATAAATTGGATAACTTGTCAAGTTATTTTTGGATTATATACTTGTTATATTTAACTGTTGTAAGGTCTGTTTTGTAATGTTTATGCTTTTGGTCTGTTTATCGGAACATGTCATCCCGAGTTTTGTTATAAAATGAAAATACATTTCTTTAAGAAATGCTTTGGTAAATCTTATTTTATCATATTCCGTTTTGGGAACAAATTCCGCAACTCTTTTAATCAAAGGATTACTCTGAAATTATTTTAAAAGCGTAAATTAAACCGGTCTTTTCTGACCGTGATTTTGGGGATGTCACAAAAGATATGATTTTTCGAAAAATCAAAAATTCACACGCATGCGCGCGCAGTGCAGCGTGCATTATTCGTCCGACATGACGACATGGACCAGCCATATTGCAACACATGGAGAAATTCTAGAAAGGCCAACACCCCCGCCTCCGACCAAGAGCGTGGAGCGCCCCGACCAGGCGATCCGCGCGTATCTTGAGTTTCGCTATAAAAACCCTATTTGCTCATTCTTTTTCTCCATATAAATTCACACATCTTTCTCTGGTCCTTTGAGTCCGATTTCGTGGGGTTCTTTTGAGATTCCGAGAAATCCCATTGTAGCAAGGCTCTGAGGCAGATAGTCGGGCAGAAAGAAGTGCTCGGTATCGGGGTCCTGCCCACGACTTTTGGGGTTTATTGCTAGAACTCTCTGTAGTCAAGCCATGCTTACTGTGCTTTTAGCATAGCTTATATTCGTAATTACAATCGTGATTAGGAACCTATAAATAATAGATTTTTTAGTAATCTCAATCATAATGTTGATTGATCTACTTATAGGAGAGGTGTATAAAATGGTCACATTGACTTGGTTGTTGGATTTCAGAAAGGTTGTATGTCGAAATGGTCCTACCTCCCAACTGTTTTTCCTGGTTGATCCTTATTTGATAGAATTCTCGGTATTAGTTTGGGTTTAGTGAAAAATCTATCTTTCATTACCAGATTGTCATAAGGATTAATAAGTAATATTATTATAGGTTAATACTCGTTAGGCGCGTTGCCCGCCAGTGGGATCGCCCAGAAAGCTGTGAATCTTCTGAGAAACTATCCAAGTGAGTTATCTCACTATACTAATATGTCCATGTATGTTAGGATAGAGAACTAGTATATAGTAGAGTTGATAGTATAAGAGTAAACTATCCAAGTGAGTCACCCGTTATTTCCCACTAAATCCAACTGAAATTGAATAACCTGGCTTAACAACCTGATTTATGTTTACTTGAATAAAAGGTAAGCCTAACAGACGAAGAGAAGAGGACTACGGAGGCCCACTAACTTTGTATGTTATTACAGGCTGTCAGGTATGCTACAGACACGTTATAGCCCATTAAGCATATTGTAAAGGTTCAGGGTCTTATTAGCAATGCAAATGGACCATTAAGGCCCAATGACATATTAAAAGGCCCACTAAGTATGTAATTAGGTCACCGGAAGCCCAATAAACATGTTTGAATATATTAGGACCAATAATCATGATATTGGGCCACAAAGGCCCAATAGCATGAATAGGAGATATTTGACCCCAACCATTGAATCATTTATAATTTATTGATCTTAAGTTTGTAATGTAGGTATTTGTTGTGAATTCTATGTTTATTCGAAGTGTTAAAATACTGACGTTTGGTTTATAACAAAGCTTTGGTGTTATATATATATATATATATATATATATATATATATATATATATATATATATATATATATATAAAGAGAGAGAGAGAGAGAGAGGAGGGTTCAATTGAGAAAAAAAAAAGTTGAGAATGGGGAATCATTCTCAGCCACACATTTATTTTGCCGCAAAACACTTAGGTGTACCGTCAGAATTGAATAAAGAATAAACATGTGTTTTCCAACCAAACATGTTTCATTAAACTATGCTAATCATTACTTTAATATACACAAAAGCATACTTTTTTTTGTTTTTTTTTTAGAAAGTCATTTTTATCAAAAAATTATTTTAAATATATCAAAATTCATAATTTTTTATTCTCTATAAATAGACATCCATATTAACATAGTTTTAAGATAACATAAAAAATTTATTTTTTTTAGAGTTCTAGCTCTTGTTATTCATAAGTGAATAAAAATCTATCAGAATTTTATTACAGTACATTCGTTATTCACATATGAATAAAACGTATGCTTAACTTTTTTTTATAGTTTAAGTATCGTTCATATATGAACGATACGTAATAAAGTTTTCTTACTTAAAATATATTTTTTACATCATCTTTCGTCATAAATTATATTTATATATGAATAAAACGTGTATTAGTTGTTGTCATATTTTATATTCATATATGAATAAAACATTTATCAGATTTTTGTTACAGTTAATTTGTTATTCATATATGAATAAGTAGTATAAATGAAACTTAAATTGTAAAAAATATTATTTATATATTTTTATTCATAAGTGAATAATGAATGCACTGTAACAAAAAACTGATGCATTTTTATTCACTTATGAATAACGATCGCTGAAAATATAAAAAAATATATATATTTTATCTTAAAAGTATATCAATATGGATGTCTATTTGTAGAGAATAAAGAATAATGAATTTTGGTATATTTAAAATCATTTTTCAATAAAAATAGCTTCTTAAAAATTAAAAAAAAAAAACTATGTTTTCGTATATATTAAAGTAATGATTAGCATAGTTTAAGGAAACATGTTTTGTTGGAAACGCATGTGTATTCCTTATCCATTTCCGTTAGTACAACGGATGCTTTTGCGACAAAAATAAATAAGTGACTGAGAATGATTCCCCCATTCTCAACCTTTTTTATTTTCTCAATTAAACTTACCTTTCTCTCTCTCTCTCTCTCTCTCTCTCTCTCTCTCTATATATATATATATATATATATATATATATATATATATATATATATATATATATATAGGCTTAGGTTATTTTGTTTTTACTAACTATTGTGTGCCAGAATGCACAGATCTGGACCAATGGATAGAAGTAATCAATGCACATGATTTGAGATTGTATGATACTACAATGGGATAGCATGTACCATATAATCACACATTTTTAGCAAAAGGGTATTTTGGACAATTAACTACATTTATAAAAGGAATATTTCGGATTTTTAGGGATAATTAATTCTCCTAATTTAAAAAATCTGATTTTTTTTAATTAATTCAATTTTAATTTTAACTTAATTTGTAAACATAACCGATTTTATTCTGTCAGAATATTTTTTTGTTAGAAAAATGTTCTTTCAGAATTTTATTATGTTAGAATATTATTGAAGAATAACAAAATTCTTGAATCAGGGGTTGAAAAATAACAACATTCTAATATATTCTTATACATCTGAACTTAAATACAAATTCATACATATTCTTACAGACTAAAAGTCTTATACATTTTAATATAATTATACATATTCTAAAAGAATATCAACAGAAATGAATAAAATTCTAAAAAAATAACAACATTCTTAAATTGTGAGTATGATCAAACTTTATTCATTCTTCAAGTTATTCCTATTAGGTCTTTAACGCATTCTTCTAGCCATTCCTATCACAAATACAACAAAAACTAATACTGGTTAAAAACATTTACTTGCAATTAACTACCACTTTATATATTCTAGTAGAATACATAGAATACATTCTGGCAGAATACATAGTTTTATTCTGGCATAATACATTCTGATAGAATACATATAATACATTCAAAAGTATCGTATTTACTGCTAATACAATTTTATATTCCAAATATACAATAACGAAGGACAATAGAAATTGGAATTCAAAATCACAAATTGAACAAAAATAATACACAGACAAATTATTTACCTTTTTAAACAATTACATAAAACATGTGTTGCTAGTAATTCGGACAGAATGCATACCACAAGGTTAAATTCGTTAAATTCTCTTTCAGACATTTCAACAAACACTTGTTAGACATTATCATCAAACAAGCCAAAATTCATTTAAAACAATTAATGAAGTTAGAATAATAATGTTGGTGCTAGGTGTGTATCAACAAAGACCATGATCCTTATAAATAGACAAAGAAATCATCAAAAAAATGTTAAAAACCAATATGCGTATAATATATGCAATACAGTCATGTAATCCTTAAATTGCAATGAAAAAGATGGAGTCTTATATATAGGCATTTCATCGAACATTTAGAGGGCAACATACATGTTATATGACATAATACATATTGCATAAAATATATGTTACTTGTAATTCTGACAGAATACATGTTATATGACAGAATACATTCTCACAGAATATGGCATAGTACATGGAATATGACAGAATACATATAATACATTTTGACAAAATACATAGAATATGACATAATACATAGAATATAACATAATACATGTCTAAGATTACTAGAAACTATGCTTTAAATATGGAATTAGTCAGTTTTTGAGAATTTGGCTTGAAACATCTCTTATGCATTTTATCAAATAGCTTATGTGCATTATCAAATTATCCTAGCTTTACCTTGAAATACAATGTCAAACACCTTCAACAAGTTTTATTAAACACCAAACACCTTCATAACACCAGGAATTGAACCGAAAGCAGGAGAAAGATTCATGATATCATGGGAAATCGATAGAAATCAATTACAGATGTTGAGATAATCAGAAATCAAATGCAGCTATACCAAACTTGAATTAAGAGAACGTAAATCTGATTCGACTAGTGAATTTTCAGAATTAGGAGATCTTAATTGGAAAGGACTTAACAGCTTGGTTCAAATAAAATGCAAAGAAATACATCCAAACAGATTGCAATCATCGATTTTTTAGAAATGTCGTTCACAAAATCATTTATCCAAAACCAAATACATAAAATCGATAAAATAAAAAAACGAGTTCAATAGAAGAAAAAAGAAACTTACAGGATGATTGGAGAAGAAATTTATCCATAGTCATGGGTCTGGAAACTTGATGATTGATAGTGGAGATGATGGCCGCCATGGTGGGTTTCTCTCCTGGTATAATGAAGGAGTCGATGGTGAAGATTGAAGAAGCAATTTAAGGACGAATGGTGAGTGAGTTTTTTTCTAAGGTTAACAAACTAGTTTCCCTGGACATTAAAAGTTTTAAATATTTACCAAAATTAAATGTAGCCAATATTACTATTATACCCTTTTCTAATTTATTATTGAATTTATTTTTGCTTAATTCTGATTGGTTGTTAGAAGCACACAATACTTGTTGAAAACATTTGAACCTAGCTCTCTCTCTCTCTCTCTCTCTCTCTCTCTATATATATATATATATATATATATATATATATATATATAACAATGTGTTATAAACTTAATGTTTTTAACTCAATAATTTAGTATTTGTGTGGTTGGCCCAAAAACATTTAGTGTGACCGTTTCAACCCCTTTATCTATAAAAATGGCACTTTTAGTCCCCTTTCATGAAAATTGACATTTTTGGTCCTTAAACCGTTTTTCTTGACATTTTAGACCCAAACTTTATTTAAATAATAATTTCAGCCCAAAACTATTGTATTTATCATTTCCAGCCCTTAGTTGTAAAAAGTTTACACTTTTGGCTCAAATTCCGCAAGTTTTACCATTTTTACCCCAAAATCAAAAACTTTGCATTTTTAGTCTAATTTTTGCATCAAAGTCATTTTCAGCCCTCAAAACAGTTTTATTTATGTTTTAAACTCATAGTTTGCTCACTTTTCCATTTCAGCCCCTCAAATACTTCATTTTTCGCAACTTTGGGCCCAAAACTCGTGAGGCCCAAATTTAAAGCACATTAAGCTAAAATTTATGTTTTTGACCCCTAGACAAGTGTTATTTTCATAAAAGTTAGATTTCTATGTAAATAATACTATTTGGTCCTTATAAAACCGAAAATACCATATTTTACCCAAACTTTGATTATTTTGGCAAAAATGACACTTATAAGGATTTTGACTTTTTTTCACTTCTTAAGCCTAAAGATCCTTAGATCTTTGAAGTAAGTTGTTTAATATGTAAGTTGTTTATGTATTCTCCACACTTTAGCCCTAGATTTCAAGATTTAGCAAATAACATCATATTTTCACAACATAAACCAAAGAAATCACATATCACAAACATACACACATAGTACTTATATTCTTCCCCAAAAACAAGTAAAAACCAAAAACACGGAGGTATGAACTCACCTTGCTTTGTTGATCACGGTTTTGAAGAAGAAATGGGAGAAGTTGATGTGCTTTTGGCTCTAGCAAATTCCTTGAGAGGATTTTCGAACTTAAAGAGGTTCTAAGAAAGTATAATCACAAAAATAAGGAGTAAGAGAAGTGAATAAGTTTCAAAAGAAAGTAGGTTGCTTAGATTTTGTGAGATCTTACCTACTAGTATGCAACTTGGAGTGATTTTTGGATGTAACCTTCTTGAAATGCTAGTAAGTCTCGAAACTTTTTGATGAAAGAGGAGGGATGTTCTTGAATGTTATACTTAGAGAGAGTTTGAAATTGTTTGTATGTGTGTTCTTTCCTTCGGCTGAGAATAAGAGAGGAGGGAAAGAGAAGATGTGATGGTTACCTAGGTGCATGAGATTTGGGATTACATAGTGGTTAAGTTGCATGGAAGTCCATCATGTAATGGTGATGTGTCTCTTGTTGGATAATGCTTCATTTTTCTTTTTTTTTTTTTTTTTTTGGCCGAGAATGGGCCTAGGAAAGGAGAAGTGAATTTATTTGGGTCCACTTAAATCCTTGGTTCGAGATTATGATGTTTATAGACAAGATTTTCAGCCCATTGGGGCTTATTAGGTTTGTTTTTGCCCAACAAGGCCCACTAAAGGTAAACTAATTCATTTTAGTCCCATTATAGCCCAAAATGTTAAGTTTCATGCAAGAGGTCTAATTAGGGCCCATTTAAGGGTCCTAAGCCCAAAATAGTCAAATTGGGGGCTTATTGGTCAATTAGGTCCAATAAGAAAATCCCAGTCCATAATGGACTTAAGCCGGGATTTTTAGGGTTTCCAATCTTTTGTTGACTATTTGAAGTGTTTGCATAGGGCGATTGATGGAACTTTGGTGTTATTGAATAAACATCATGCATAATTTCAAGTTTTAGTCACAAATGTCGTCATTGTTAATGTTTACAAAAGCATTAGAATTCCTAGTTGTGACACATTGCTACAATATATTACAATCCTAGAATTTGATAGGTTTTTTCAAAGTACGATGTCTTCATATGAAAAAACATTATAAACTGAAATGAACGTAGAATGCAGGACTTGGGCTGCTAAGGTTTTCCAAACAATACTTAGTTTTTATGTTTTTTTGCAAGAAATAGCAACATACTTTCAATGCATTGTTGTTTATTATAGCATCCCACTTTCATTTCTTCCTAATACAACATTATGCTTTCACCATGATAGCTGAGAGTTTGCATAAGAGTCATGGGGCAAGAGCAAGTCATGATCTTTGTGGTTGAAGCAATGTTAAGGTCAATAACAGGTTTAGAAAAGGCCAACCAACCCATCATTTCATGATCATGAACTATATCAAAATCGCTAATTTGTCATATAACGAAGCCATGTTTGGAAACTCTGCCAAGTTCTATAACTTAGTAACACGAATTCAAGAATCACTTGGGTTGTATCAGTTTGGATACAAGTCTAAACCCGATTTTATTCAATAACTGAAACCAATTTTAACTAATTTAACCAAACTTGATTGGTTAGGAATCTCCATCCATCACTAAGTTTGGTTTTGGTCCCATGCAAACTTGACTGCAATGGAATGAAAAGTTAGGGACATCTGAGAAAGTGCATGGGCCATGGAGGAAAAGGTTGTTCAAAATGTATTGGATTTAATAAGTAAACACAAATTTGTTCAAGAGACAATCCATATTCCTTCCATACAAATGAAGCTCCCCCCTCCTATCTTGTACCAATTTGTAAGAATATAAATATATAAGTATATATATATTTTTTTAATCTTCATCACTGTCATAAACAAGCGCCTTTCTACGATGGGAAGCAGAAGCAGAAGCCTTTCTTGGGGGAGACTCCTCCTCTGATTCTATCTCCTGCCGCGCAGCCTTGTTGTGCTTCAACTCCTGAACGATTTGACGATTAACATAACATAACAAGATGATAAAAGTTTTTTTTTTTAAAAAAAAAAGTACCCTCTCTTCATCTGAAGCATCATCCGCCAAGGGCTCCTCATACTCATCCTCATCATCATCATAACGGTCTCTACGTGTCTCTGTCTCATCTTCCTCACCTTCAGTTTCATATTCGGACTCCTCCCGTTCGCTTTCATAATCATCAGGCGGACCACGTCTAGATGACTTCATGTTCATGCCTTGCAACGATTTGCGGGGGGTATCTTTGTGCCCTCCTCCTTGAGACTATTTTTTTTTGTAAAAAAAAAAAAAAAAAAAAAAGACAAAATATGTTTATATTAGAAAAAGGTACGAAAAGAGAAGATGATTCTTTTGAAGTTGAAGAAGCTATATATACTTTTTTAGCATTAATAATACGCTTTTCAGCACGTGCTTCCATTTCCAGGTCCTCCTCAAAGCGGCGCCGACGCCGAGAATCATAGTAATCTTGTTCATCGTCCTGATTCAACAAATCACAATCTATTTATTTCTTTCCATTACAACATTATACTTCCAATTTATATTTTCTTATTCATATCAAGCTATTTACTTTTTACAAAATCTACCAAATCATTCATTATTATTATTATTATTATAGTTTCAGTGAGAGTGAAGGAGATTTTATACCTCCTCAAGCGCATCCTCCAGGAAGCCAGGTGAAAGTTGTCGCTCCTTACGCACAGTTGGTGTGTATTTGCGGTTAACCTTTTCCTTCTTTCTACTGAGAAGTTCGTTGGCCCTAATACTTTGACTTTCAGCCTATATACAAAAAGAAAGAATCAACTTAATTAATGAATGAATCATCAAAATTCCTAAATAATTAGTAGAGTATTATATAATATAATATAATAACCTTCTCTTTTTGCTCCTTCTCCCTCTCGGGATCAATGTCGGTGACAGTTTTTTTCACCCTAAACACCTTTTTATGACGCGAATCAACAAGTGCAGTTAATAATCTATGAGAGTTAGAAGTCAAGGATGAAGGCATAAATCTCATCTTCTTTAACACTCTCCCCTGCGACTGAAGTATTCCCTACCAAAACAATCATGAAATCCAATGCTGTTAACATAATAAAAGTAAAATTGTAATTGTATTTTACATGAAAATAAAAACCAAACCTTTTCATGTCTAAGGAAAAGATGAGCTTGATCATGTTGCGCATCCTGCACTGAAATATCAAGAACTTCATTCCCAATAAGCAACTGTAAGCTGCCATCTGACCATCTCACAAACCGTGCATTGCTTTCATACTACATTCAAAAATACCATACAAATTCTTTAACAACCTGCATACATACATACATACATACATACATACGAGTTTGCTACTTTAATTATTATCCAAATAAAATCAATGACTTACAGAGGTTGTTCCATTAGCATTTCTAACAGCCCTGTAGCGAACAATATTATTCTCCAAACGAATACGTTTGTTATTTCCAGATTCATCAGCAACAAATGCATCTTCTTCAACAAAGGTCTTTGGATCAAATGGTTTCGGATCAATTCCCATAATATTCGAGACTTTAATCATATTCATCTGCAACCAAGGCAAGACAAAAAACAGGATGTAATTTAGATATAGTATGCAAATAATAGCTTTCAAATTTATGTCCAACATGCAATCTACTCTCATTTATTTCTGTATTACAGCCTCCTACTTTTGTTTCTTTCTATCGCATACAACTTTTTCCTTATTAAACCATTAAACACCAAAAAAGCTTTGTATTTGGATCATATTGCTACAATTGGGTAGCTTTTTTAAAGTATAATAGGAAAAAATAAAGTAAGATGCTATGATAAACAAATCAATGTAACAACATTGCTATTTCTTGGATTTAAATACACATCACGGAAGTTCACAATTATAACAGCAAATCAAAATTTACTAAACCTTTTCAGGATGTGAGGGAGGAGGTCTCAAAGGTATCCCTAGCTCCATAGGGGGTCCCACTGGTTTCTCCTTAGCTTTAATAATATGATCCTCTTCAGAATCATAACGACCCTCTTCATCAGCTAACATGTCCTCTGGTCTCAGATCTTTCTCATAACCTTCATCCTCTTCCATAGGGGATCTCTGTGGAATAAAAAACACATTATCATAATAATAATAATAATAATAATAATAATAAATATTTTTTTAAAAAAAAAACAGATACTAACATTGGCATCCTCCTCAAGATGAGTCTGAACAGCATCGTATTCTGCTGGCTCTTCATCATCATCTGATTCCCCAAATACATCACGAATCTCTGGTGCTGTTTGTGATATGTGAGCTTCATCTTTCTCTTCTTCAGGTGACCTACTGCCAAATTTACAATTGCATAAGTAGACGCCTCTTTCACAAAGAAGCTGTTTCTTTTTACTTAATTAACCACTTAATCTAGACAGCTATATATATATGGTTGTTTCTATCTGACTTAATCTGGACATAATGACTTAATGTGGCTTAACCCATTAAGACACCAATACGTTACCTATTTGCCCTTCTTTTTTCCTCCCAATCTCTGATAAAGATTGTTAAAATTGGTAGTTGGAATGTAAGAGTAAAACAATCATTCAGTCCAAAAAAGGAAACAAATTTTTTGAGTATACAAATCTTTATGACAGACATCATTACCTTGGACTTCTGGGTTGATCAACATCTTCATCTGCATTATCCATATATTGATTCTCTTCTGATCTTTCTGACTCACTTTCCACAACTTCTCGCCTCCTACTTGTCACAACTTTTTGACCAAGTTGATCACTTCCTGAATCTTTTCCTTCACTTTCTTCTCTTTGATCTCCCAAATCTACTTCTTGAGAGCTTTGGTCTCTCTCGCCTTCACTCTCTATTTGTTCTTGATCCATCTCCTGTAATTCTTCACCCTCACTATCACTACCCACCTCCGCTTCCCCTTGACCTTCTACAACATCTTCACCTTCAGGCTTCAACCCCATGTCCCCTTCATCCTAAACATTAAATTAAAGCATCAGTAAGATAAAAAGAACACTTCCTCACTTTTTTTTACCTTTCAGATTATTCAATATATCTATAAGATAAATACAAGTTCTTGACAACTCAATCCTTATAAAGCCTTTAAAAGATTTGCATACACTCACTCTGATTTGCAGATCTTATATTCCAAATTTATGCCTATTGATGACAGCAAAGCATGAGGTTTATTGAAGCGGTATTTGATTACATCAAAACATGAATTTTGCGTCACTAACCATAAGCATGCTACGCGTGTGCAGAAACCAACAAAAAAATATTTTTACTATATTAAAAATACAATACTTTATAATAAATGCTTCTTGTGTAGAAGTAGAACATAACTGAATCATCAATTTTGCTTTCAAGATAAAAGTATATGTGTATCCATGTCGCAAGTAGATAATTCAGAATATCAAGATTATAGAAACCTTGATATTAGTTAACACTAAATCTGGCATGCAAAGAATCAAAACTTCTTTCATAAAATGTAAACAGCAATAGATAATGTATCTTATCACTGACTATTCACTCTTGACCAAATGAAAAGAGTTCGGGAAAGCCTAAACTAGAAAGTTGGAAGTTTGTGGGTGTTGACTGATGATATTTTTTTTCGTATCGAGTTCTTTAATGATCTTTTAAACATCTTTTTATTTGTCAAAATGGGATATGTGATACAAAAATGGCTACATATGATTCGCCAGCAAATCAAGAATTCATTGACAGGTTAAAAAGTACCATATAGTTTGATGTTCTAAAACTATGATTGTAGAATTAAAAAATTTTTCTATATTATGATAGCAAGCAATAGTTAATATATTAACCCGATTGAATAGAAATACATTGTGTTTTTATAAGCATGTGTTTCATATTTAAGTGTGCCATGATGTCCCGAGCCCCACAGTATATAACTAACACTTAGAAGTTAACTCAAGTAAACTTCTGATGTGGTGACAATAAACCTAAGTATTAAGTAGTGATATAACAATCGGCTTATAGGATTACCCTTTCATTATTTTATTATAATCAACCAAGAGTAACACAAGGTTACCTTTATTTGAACATGAAACCAGATGACCAAATACAACCAGGAAATTAGAGATAGAAAAATCATTCCTTTTCCTATTCCTTTAAAGGATTGTGTAGAGGCTTTCATGAGTCAAACCAAGTGCTATACTTGAAATTTTTTGAGGAGCAATGTCGATCAATAACTCCACAAGGTTGAAAAGTAGACCTTCTGTTCTAAACACTAAAGAGTCAAATATACCTCTTTCTCCTAAATGCATAACAGCCTTTGTAATAAGGTTGCAGAAAACAAATATCAATGAACTCTCGGACACTTTATTCCAAATCAAAATTAAATATAGTAGTTGAACTCCTGTAATAAGTTCTTGTACTACTTCACGAATCACGCCCAGTTTGAACTTCTCCAACAGACATAGAATCGGTAAATAATCACATTAATTAGGTGATTATGCAGAACATCCCTATAATGAATTATAGCCTTATATTCTCTACTTCAAACAAGCAATAACTCCGTTAGACTCAAACCCCCAATAACGATATACTAATTGTAGACAATAAGACCTAACTACAAAATCAAAAAAATGAAACTAAATTACGATACGATGTTACAAAAAACCGAACTTCTCTTTCTTAGTTCAAAGTCGAAACAATTAAATAAAAACAAAACCTAGCGTCAGTTGAGTAAATTGAGAGGAATCATACGGATGCATAATCGGGTTGTCGATTTGATTCGTGCTCCGATTCGACCTCTTCTTCCTCTTCTTCTTCCGATTGATCACCAAACAAATTTTGCATCATCTGATGCCTTTTCTCTTCGCCCACCATTCTTCACTCTCTCTAGATCGCCGATGAAGTATTTCGGAAAGAATAAGCTCGACTGACCTCCCGCCGCTGAAGAAAACCGACATGCTTATATATACCGCAGAGTTGAGAACGTTAAGGTTATCTATCACGTGACACTGGAGTTTTGGAATTTGATTTTAACTTTTTTACTAATGTGTTACAAATAACTCCATCTTTCTATCGTAAAATGTTGAGTTTGTGGACATAATATGAAATTTAAATATAGGTATATGCATAAAATTGACCACTTACTAATTTAAGGTTATTGTAATTTACAAAAAGGACCATTGTTTTGGAAAACATGGTGTTTCATACACGTGATCTGAAGTGTATATAACGGTGTAAGTGGTCTATCTATTAAAGAAAAATTAAAATATGATACAAACCATATCCTCTTAAATGTCTTTTCATACCACTTGGATAAATAGAAAAGATTAGGTGTACCGAGTGTATGTTTTTAAATTACATTTTATGGTGTTCTATTAGAAAAAAATGTAATTAGAAATAGAAACTCTTATCTAAAATCCGAAGAACTTGTCTGAAACAAAAATAGTTTTTTTTTAAATATGTACTTTTTCTGTGTTTCTCAATAGTTCGGTTTCAATACTCGTTATCATGTGGTGTATTAAGTAAAAATATAGTAAACATAATTAAATAATTAAGTAGTCATGTCGGTACCTTGGTATTGCATGCGTAGAAGGGACTCTTTTGTATGCACTACATGTTATGTAAAAAAGTTATTATATATCCACCGACATAAAAGAACTATACTTTAAGGTAGATGAATATAAACTTTACTTTGGAATGAGTGAATTTTGTATGATAATTGTCTTCAGTTTGATGAATATTTATGGGCTCGTTTGTCATCGACGGAATTTGTGGAAACAGGTGTTTGAGTGAGTGAATCTGTCAAGTTGAGATAAGTAGAGGAGGTTTTCAGTAACCCGGTTGATCATTTCTTGGACGAGGATGTGATACGAGTATGCCTCGCGTAAATGTTGGATGACACGTTCATTTGTTGATACCTCTCATAATCATCAAGGATGTCATCCTTTCCCTCGTTTCGATCTTGACAACTTCAACAGGTATCAGGTCTGGTTTTTTTATTAATTCATAACCAAAAATTTCATTTTTAATTAAATAATTGTAAAAACCAATGATCTGAAAACATTCATAGTATCATCTCATATCATAATCAAAACCAATATCTCAAGAAACCAAGTCATGTCATAATTATAAAACCAGAGTACAACTCCCAAATATCTCGTGTGCAGAAAACCATAGTGTGATGCGCTGCAATCATGTCGGATCATTTCCTTTTGAAGAAGAAGTACATGAAACCAAAACTGAAAACTGTAAGCACGAAGCTTAGTGAGTTCCCCCATCATACCACATAATCACATACTGTCCAGCCTACTCGCCTACTCTGTCAGGCATATCTAGGGTGCCCGACCTACCCATGTCAAGCATATTTTGGTGCTCGACCTACCCTGACAGGCATATCTGGGGTGCCCAACCTACCCTCCAGTTTATTTTAATCGGTTGCGGGGTCTATCTCACCTCCTACTACTACCACATAATAACATATCATACATAACATATTGTCAGGCATATCTGGGTGCCCGACATACCCTTCGGTTTATCTCAACCGGCTACGGGGTCTATTCCACCCCTCCTACCACTCCACATATCACATAGCATTCAAGCACATAAATCTCTACATATAGTGGCATACCAGACAATTATCACAAAGGCAAGCATCTCTATTATAAACAACTACTAGTGGGCCGGCCTTGGTGCCTTCGACACACTTCTACAGGAAAGGTAACTCACCTCACACTGTTGAAGTCCCGCGGACAAAACTCTAGCTGCTGGATGACAGATTCCCGAACTGTCAACATCAAAACAACACCCAATTAATAATTGGGTTCCAATACATAACCATAAGTCCATGTTTGGGGTACAAACACTACTTTACCCCCAACCTAGCTTGATTCAAGCCCAAGGCCCAAACTTACACTCCAAATACCCAAAAGTCAAACAATGAACCAAAGCCCAACATATGGTCCAATTTTCCAAATTAGGCCCAAACCTCTACATGGTTGTCACACCCCCGAACCAGACGACGGAAACGTCCGAGGGCTCGTGTGACTTAAATTGAAATATCATCACAATGAATATACATGAAACATAACACAAGCATCACCAACCATTACATAGTACAACTGACATTGTTTACATCAAGTACAAGGTTTACATTACATGATTCCAAAATATAAAGAGTTTGGTGATTAGCAACTACAAAAGAAACTTTCAACACACTGGATGCCTCCTTGCCTAACGATTACCTGATAATACAAGTTATTTTGAAAAACGGTCAACATATATAATGTTGGTGAGTTCATAAGCGTGTTTGATGTGAAATAGTTTATGTCATTTGAAAAAACCCATAAAATCCGATATTTTCTGTATTAAAACTTTTCTTGAAAATGTGGTGATGATCCTGTAAGTATGTGCGTGAGTGATTTCAATACGTGAATAAATGAGAAGTTTTGCGTTAAAGTTTTCAAAAGTACAAATGAGTAAGATTGGTTTTCCCGGAAAACCCGATGTTTTTCAATAAAAATTATGATTGTTTTGCTTTATTGAATCGTTACATCGAATGAATATGATTTCCCTTGATTAATGATGTTGGATTTCTACGTGAGTCGTTATAACCATGCATGATAATGACTAATTCGCCTGAATATGATTTCCCTTGATTAATGATGTCCGAAATTTGATCTTAAGACTTTGTCACCCTAGACTGGCCGAGTCTAACTGTAGCGAACAGCTTAGGTGTGGGGGAGTCACCCCCGTATAGATCTATACACAAACTCTCGCTCTCCCTCCAGGAGACTTTGATTACAACTACAGGCTACGATCGACACTTATTGGTGTCACCCGTTATTACTCACTCAATCCACATGAATTTGATTAACCTTGATTAATGATCTAACTTTATTTTACTTGAAGAGAAGGTAAGCCTAACAGACGGGAGAAGAGGACTACTAGGCCCTACTAATTTCGTATGTTATTTAAGGCTGTCGAGTATACGAAAAAGCGCACTGGCCCATTTCGCATATGATTTATTTGGACCATACTAGTAATGCTAATGGTCCACTAAGGCCCAATAGCATGTAAAAACCATTGAGGGTTCCTTAAGCATGTAATTGGGTCGCAAGAGGCCCAATAACATGTATTATTTATGTTGGGCCCAAAAATCATGTTAATGAGTCACGAAGGCCCATTAAGCATGATTAGAATCTCTCAGGCCCAACCATTTGAACGTTTTACTTGTTTTGCATAGAATTAATGTTGTGAGTTGTTTAATCGATATGTCGTATAAATCACGAATTTGTTTTATAACGATTTATAAATTTATAAAATATTTATTTTTCTATTTACAACCCATAAGTTATAAAGTTTTGTATATTTTGACCCAATTATTATTATTATCAACATAATTGACCAAAAACATTAGTTTGACCTATTCAGCCCCTTATTTTGTAAAGTTGGCAATTTTTGTCCTTTTTATAAAAAAATGACATTTTAGGTCCTTGAACCATTTTTCTTGACATCTTTGACCCAAATACTTATTTAAATAATGTTTTAAGCCCAAAAGTAAATTTTTAGAAAGTCTCAACCCTCTAGTTATAAGATTTGCATTTTAGTCCACCTTTTTCGCAATTTTTACACTTTTTACCCAAAATCCAAAATCTTTGCATTTTCAATCCTTTTTAACAAATATGATCATTTTAAACCCCAGAAATAGACTTATTTACCTTTCTACCCACTGTTTTGAGAATTTTACCATTTCAGCCCCCTTAAATCCATATTTTTCGCAACTTTGGGCCTATGGGCCGAAAAGCCCAAAATTTAGCCCAATAAGCCACAAATTTCATTTTAGTCCTTTGAAAAATGTAATGTTTATAGAAATTTCCATTTTAACTGTTTTGGCATTTCGAACCTTGTAAAAACCGTAAATGACAATTTTTTCCCAAACTTCTGTTTATTTGACAAAAATAGTCCAATAATGAGTTATATATTGTAGTGTGTTATTTTAAAGCTTGTATATTAGTTTATCTTGACATGTTAAGTGAAATATGAACTAGGTCACATATTTTTCCTTCTTGAACTATAGATCTCGAAATATCTTTCATTTTTAGCACATATATATCATAAAAACACAAGAAATCACACATATCATACAAATACACATAGATCTTCACATTTTACTTGCATTCTCCCCCATAAAACATATGAAAACCGAAAATAGAGGGGTATGAACTCACCTTAGGTTTGTTGCTTCGGTTTTGAAGAAAGAAAATGGAAGAATTTGGTCATAAGAAGCCTTCTTGGGTGGATCTTGAACTTAGTGTTTTCTAGGATGATGATCATGAGTTTGTGTGAGGTTAGAAGAGATTTTTTATGAAATAAAGAGACTAGATTATGGATCCAAGCATCAAATTACCTAGGATGATGATTCTTGTAGAATAACCTCCTTGAAATGTTCTAAAATCTCGAAAATTTGAATGGAGAAGAGGATGTGCTTGAGAGTGTTTGGGATGAGAGTTTGAAGATGTGTGTGTGTGCTTGATGATCCTCGGCCGAGAGTAGAAGAAGAGAGGGGAGAGAGAAGTGATGAAGTGATGGATGCATGGGGAGGAGGGAAATCTAGCATGGATATCCAATATGTAAAAATGATGTGTCTTCCTCCCATAATTCCCCATTTTTTCCTTTTATTCATTTTTCTTTTCTCATTGGGCCGAGTTGGGCTAAAAGAGAGGGAAGGAGTCATTTTGGGCCCATTGGGCCTCTAAGGCGTCTCACGGCCCATATGACTTAAAAAGGTTAGGTTTTATGACCCAGTAAGGAATTTAAATTACTTATGGCCCAATAAGGCCCATTAAAAATAAACTAGTCCATTTTAGGCTTATAAGGCCCAAAAAGGTTAAGTCTCGTGAAAGTGGGTCCAATTAGAGCCCATTTAAGAGTTCTTAGCCCAAAATAGTCACATTGGAGGTTTATTGGCCCATTAGGCCCAATAAAGAAATCCTAGTCCATAATGGACTTAAACCGGGATTTCTAAGGTTTCCAACCTTTTGTTGACTATTTGAGTGTTTTGAATAGAGTGTTTGACGGAATTTTTGTTGTCATTGAATAAGCATCATACATTGCTTTCAAGTTTTAGTTGCAAGGTTATCCTTGTTTAATGTTTACAAAGCATTAAAATTCCTAGTTGTGACAATGGTCTTACCTTAAGGCCCAACCATTTATTCTAGTCCAAACATTTGGCATTCCGATGGTCCAATATCTCATAATCATCAAGGCCCAATTATGGCCCATTTATCTCCAAATTGGGCCCAAACCCTCACATGGGCCTTACCCTAAAGCCCATCCAAATATTATAGTACATATACTTGTTCTTGGATGGCCCATCAATAGCCCAATCACCAAAGCCCAATAGAAAGGTCCAACTCAAGGCCCAATGTCACAACTAGTATTTTAGGGCTAGGTTTTCCTATTCATGTACAAGATAATTCTTTGTGTAACTATGTAACGCTATGTTTAAATGTGAACCAAACTTCATTGTTATATCAGTTGATACATCCAAAACTTGAATCGAGTCGAAACTTCCTCGTGAAAGCTCTAAACCTAACCCAATAAGCTATATTCACTCAGCTTTAGGTTTTGACCTTGGATTCTCAGGTCAACCCTCTTAATGGACCAAAACTTCCTTATTGGGCCCTAATGGGCCGATAACCTCTCAACTTGGTTCTTTTGGGCCGAGAATCCACATTTGGGCCTAGTTGGGCCGAATTTAATTAAGCAATAGTATTTTGGGCCATAAGACTCTTCTTCGGCCTTATTGGATTGTAAACATCTTCCTTAGTGTCACACCCCCAAACCGAAACGGTGGAAACGTTCGGGGGTGGATTACGTCATGTGTAGTATCACAACCATTGTATCATAGCAATCATAGTAAACACAGCCAAACATTGAATACATATATGAAAAAGGTTTACATCTGTTTAAGACTTGTTTAAATACATTAAAAGTGTAAATAAAATATAAAAATATGACTTTAGTTGCTCAGACTTCTCAAAACTCTAGGAGGTACCTGTCTACTAATTTCCTGAGAATACAAACAGTTTTGAAAGAGTATTAACATAAAGCTAGCGAGTTCATAAGCGATGTTTTGTAGTGAAAATCTGTCAATGAATTTGTAGAAATGTTTGTATGTTTCCAAGAAAATCCAATATTTTCTTAAGTAATGAAAAGTAGTCTTAAACCCTAAGACCAATTGTACGTTCGTTATTGAATTCTGTTCTCATGTCTGAAAATACTTGTATGTGTGCCTTGTACCATCAGCTATATCGTATTGTTTTGTATGAAAGTTCTTGTATGAAATCCCTGGCTACCACCAGTATTGCAAGCTAGTAATATATAGTAAGAAGACTCTAGCTAACACCAATATGTATAATAGTGTATTATATGAAAACCCTGGCTAACACCAGTATGTATAGCAGTTTTATTACTTAAAGAGTAAATTACACGATTCGTCCCTGGTCCATGTCTCAAATTGCACGTTTAGTCCTTATTTTCAAAAATTAACTCGGACCGCTCTTATTGATAAGAACCAGGAGAGGGAGAGGGAGAGGTGCAATCTTTCAGGCTCGATCCGAACCACACGGCTCGTACTCACCCGAACCTCCGCTTAGGTCCAGGGCCTAGGCTCTCATTCTACAGTTTGTTGAAAATTTCACACGATCACTTTATCTCTCTCTGAATCCCTCATATTCTCGACCTCCCCCATTTTTCTCACCGATTCAAACACTAGTTCCGAAGTTAAAGCTTTACGAAGTCCGATTTCCAGCTCCACCGACGTCTCTACTTTAATGTTCCAAGTAAGGGGTTGTTTGTTTACCTCTTAATTGAAAAATCAAGAGGCAACCTCTTAAAAATTTAGATTTAGGGTGTTTGATAGCATCTTATTTTATGCCACTCAAATTAAAAAGACAAAACTGCAAAAATTGGTCCCTGTGGTATGCAAAAATTTGGGGTTTTAGTCCAAACTACGACTTTTTTGGATTGATGGTCCTTTTGAGCTAGTTTCATTGCGTTTTTGGTCCCTCTAAATAGTGAAATGACTGTAATACTCTTAGTTTTATTTATCTAACCAATTAAAAAAATAAAAGTCTCTCTCTCTCTCTCTCTCTCTCTCTCTCCGGGTCGTATACCCATTTCTTTCTTTTGTTCCCGATTTCAACGAACAAGAAGGGGCTGCTACCTCCGACAATCTGGAGATAGCCACCACACCACCTGCTAGCCTCCATTCGACCACCAAACTCCATCGTGAATCGCTACATCTCAGCCCACCATAGAACCATTCCAGCCTCACCCCATCTCTTTTTCTTTTGTGTTGATTTGAGAAACCCCAAACAAACCCCAATCCTTGCTCCTTTTTTCCTCTTCGATCACCCTTGTATTGGGAAGACGAAAGCAACGAAGCTATTGTGCAACCACTACTTGCCGCCGTTGCTGTGGTTGACAGTCCCCACCACCACCTGTCACCGCCCACGAATCCAGATGCAGGTATCCGGTGGGACGAATTTAAACCCAAAAGAAACTTGAACATACTTACCAATGGCAGCAAGGCGATGGTGGTGGACTGTAGTGGTGGTGGGATGTAATGGCGGTCGACGATAGCTCCGTCTGCTTCATTTTCTTGCTGCTCCGGTGAGTTCGACGAGGGGTCAAGAGGAAGCAACGGCTGATGACGACGGAGCTTCACAGTAACGGAGACGTGGTGGCACTGAGTGATGTAGGCGAGTGGTGGACTTCCGGCGGCTTCTGTTGCTTTGTTTACGGCTTACCCTCTACGGGGATTGGTGGTGATCGAATTCGGTGACTAGTGATGGTTGGAGTTCCCTGACAACAACAGCTTGGTGGTGGCGGTGATGACCGGAACTCCACAACATTAGCGACGGTGGGTAGTCGTGGGTGGCTGCCCTTAGAGGTTCTTGTTCCCTTCTTCGTTTTATGAGCAGCAGGCCTTCAAGAGGAAGAGTGTAGAAGGATAAGGTTGGAAGAGAGAGAGAGAGAGAGAGAGAGAGAGAGACCCAAATTGGGGAATTATTTTATTTTTCATTTAAATTAAATAGAAAAAACATAAAAAAATATATCAAAAGGGCATAATAGTTTTTTCAGTTTACTGAGGAACCAAAAACACAAAGAACTTAGCTCAAAATGACCACCAATCCATCCAAAAAAATCGTGATTTGGACTAAAACCCCAAAATTTTGTCAGTTAAAAAACACCTCTTAATTTATCATTGACTGCATCCGAAAAAATAACGTGTGTTTCCTGTTTTGCCCACAACGACGCAGCCTCTTTTTCCCCTCCCAACCATCAACGACGCCTCTCCTCCACTCCACACTGCTACAACTCCGATCCCCTCTCCTGCCGCCGCCGTCGGATTCGCCTGTGGCGCCTTCGTCTCCTGCTCCAGCTGCATCGCCTCCGGCATCATCTCCGGGTTTTCCCTTGATATTTCAGCCCCACTTTCCCTCTTCTCTTTCAATACACACGACGTTCCCTCATCCACTCCATCTTCGGAACCAGCCGGCCGGATCTTTCGCCAGTGCCGTCATCGCCGAAGCCTTCCAGGTCCCTCATCGACAACTCAACTTTTGGTAAGGATATTTTTCCCCTAAAACTCGATTATTCTGTTTCAATCCCAATCCCAAACAGCATTCAAGCACGATGGTGAAAGTAAGCATTTTGTGTCGCTCTCTCTATCAATTTTTTTGGCTTGATTTTGTCGATCCTACCCCTTGTGTTGTTGCCCCTGTTCATCAAAGTGATTGCTACTTGTTAGGTTATATTTCAATTTTGATCTGATGTGGTCTATATGCAGTTCATATGAGCTCACTAAGGCTTACAAGAAAGACCCCTAACCGCAGTTCATTGCTTTATCAGATAGTTAGTTGCATGTCTGCACCTGTGTCTTCCCTAATCAAATGTTACCAATTCATTTAATTACTTTGAGTGCAGATTTTAAATGTATTTTTGAACCTGACACATCATACATTGGTTTCTATTTGGTATTAAGTAATTCAGTGAAGCAGGGTCTTCTGAATTTTGAATAGTCAAGGTTTAGGAATTTGAGCCTGTCATGAGTTATTTTTCACAGAACCAGTTAGGTCACCTAAAATATTTAGTTGCTGAAGAGGAACGTCTCTTTCAAGCTATCTGTTGGCTTTACTATAGGATTATGCATGTGAATGTTACTATTGTATTGTATGCATGTGCTATTGCTGTTGTGATAAATATTGCTTGCAGATTTTTGATATCATGATCACATAATAAAATTGTCCAACATCTTACGTATATTATATATAGATAGTCACTGTATTTGGCTCCTTCAAAGATTTGACATAGGAGAATGAGCTATGTTATTTTTAAAAAATCTTAACCAACTAGAAATTGGGGATGTATCCTAATGACACCGTGATGCAAATGCAGTTAACTGTTGTTGTTCAAGCTGATAGATTCATCGTCACTGTGGCCCTTTTCTCTTTGAGTTAGTTGTTACTTATAACTGATGAAACTCTACCAATAAAGCTGAAAATTGATTAACAACCATTAGTTAGTCACCATTTGCTGGGGTTTAGATCCAAGCAGGAACCATAATTGTCAAAATCAGATATTTTGATTCATGAAACAAACAATCCAAACCCCATTGGCAATCATAATTTTGCTTAGTCTGCTGTTGCCTTGGCAAACATTCTTGTATCAACAAATCATATTAATAGATTTCTTTCCTTAATTGTGCTGTTTTTGTGTAGTTTTATTGATACAGAACTAAATAGTGCTTAGTAACCAGACAAATATGAAGATTTTTTTAATGATGACATTTGTTAAAGTTATAACGTATGACCATTGAGACATGACAAATAAAAGTGTATGCGGACAACAAGGACACCTAATAAAGAGCAGAGGAGCATATAGTAGGAAACATTCAAGGGGGTTTCATTGCCTTTTGTCTATGTAGACTTACTTAAAACTCTTTCTTTATTTGGACTCATGGATTTGAATAAACAACTTACTAGTTAGTTACATCTAATTTGTTTTATAACATTATTCAACCTAGGCTCGGTTCTAAAAGAGAACGATCTGAAGTTGTTGGAACTTTTGGAGCAGCTTATTTGTATTTGTTTATCACTACAAGTTTTCTATAGAAGCTAATGTAGGATGGTTGAAACAGTAAAGAAAACACTTAATGTGGGATAGGAGAGTCGAAATTCCTTTTATAGTGCAAGCACATCCATTTCTGGTTTAAAAGTTCTCTAAAATATATCTCCAGAAAACTATCTAAGGAGGTTCTGATACATTTTTTTCCACATCCAGTAATCATTTGGATTAATATCTGTTCTTGAGCATGCTGTCTTTCTATATCTTTAGCTAACTGGTTGTCCATAACTTGAATTTTTTGTATGCAGGATATGTCAAAAGCTTGGTTGACTTGATGGAAGTGTGATATGAGATTACTTGATATATGCTGAAAACTATACACAATTGGGACCTCAAGGGACTGGATTTGTAACCAAAGGTGGTTGGGTTTTTATATTTTTTATACTTAGTTAAGAGCAATGATACCTAACCTTAATAAGAACCTTAATATTTGTGCTTAGAGTTCTTTTTTTCTTTGCCCCATTAGAGGTAAATATTATTATTTTTTTCTTTTTTTGAGTTAATATTCACATATATACTAGTCATAGAAATAACTAAAAAGCACAAGTAAAACAATCTCTTTTTTAATTTTTATCTAATATTTATTATCTTTGTTTTCCTTTAGGAAGAAACGGCCCAACCCAAATGCTTCGACATAATATTTTATTTGGGCCTGGCTTAGGCCCAACCATCGTCTCCTCCTTCGTCCCGGCATCCCCTCCCTAACTCCGTCGCAGCTGAAGTCGTCGTCGTTAACGGGTAATCATACATCTGTTCCGCCACAGAGGAACACAACAACCTTTCATATCGATAAACTACAATGGCGCAATCACACGTTCCTTCTCTCATATTCAACTCTCTCGTCTTCTCTTCTACAAAAATCCCTAATTCCGAATAGAATCTCCCCCTTCGTTCCAGGTATCAATTCAAACTCTTGATAATCCTTTATAGCAAAAAGCATATGTTTTTCATGGTAAAATTGTTCAGTGATTTTGGATCGACTTTATCCTCGTTGTAAATTTATCCAGGTATCAAATTTCTTGAATTGCTAAACAAACCGTGAAATTGGGAGTAGAAAATACAAAGCGTATCCATCTCCAATGATTCTCTTTACAAGATTGACGGTGGTAAAAAGAACCACCGCCACCGCCACGTTCTCCATCGGCACTGCTTTCAGAACCCTCAAAACCGCCATGACAGACCAGATGAGTAATGGCAGGGCAAGAGACCACGGAACAAACGACGATTATTTTGCTACAATTCATCACATTTCCAACATTGTGCGCCGTGATATCTACTTAGAAAGAACCCTAAACAAAATGTGCATTTCCAGAATCGTCAATTCAGAGCTTGTTTATCGTGTACTCCGCAGCTGTTCCAATTCAGGTATTGAATCTTTCCGTTTCTTCAATTGGGTTCGAACCCAACACCCCCAATACGAACCTACCACCGTTGAATTTGAAGAACTCCTCAAAATCTTAGCCAAAACCCGCCATTGGGAGACCATGTGGAAGGTTGCACACCAGATGAAAACCCAAAAACTCCCAATTTCATCATCCGTTGTTTCTTTTATAATCGAGCATTATGGCAAAAACGGGCTTATCGATCAAGCTGTTGAGCTTTTTAACAAATGCAAGAACTTTAATTGCACCCAAACCACTGAAATACACAATTCCTTACTCTTTGCCCTTTGTGAAGTCAAGAATTTTCAAGGAGCATATGCTTTGGTTAGAAGAATGGTCCGTAAAGGAATAACCCCAAATAAAAAAACATACTCTATTTTAGTCAACGGGTGGTGCTCTGCTGGAAAGATGAAAGAAGCCCAAAGTTTTTTAGAAGAAATGAGTCAAAAGGGGTTCAATCCACCTGTTCGTGGTCGTGATCTTTTGATTGATGGCTTATTGAATGCTGGTTATCTTGAATCAGCAAAAGGGTTAGTGCGTAAAATGACAAAAGAGGGCTTCGTATGTGATGTCACCACATTTAATACATTATCAGAAGCTATATGCGAATGGGGTGAGATTGATTTCTGTATCGCTCTCTACCATGATGTTTGTAGATTAGGGTTATGTCCTGATATCGATACTTACAAGATCATGATCACTGCAACTTCAAAGATTGGGAAGATTGATGAGGCGTTTAGTGTTCTTTATAGATCAATTGAAGATGGGAATAAACCGTTCCCGAGTTTATATGCTCCGATTTTGAAAGGGCTTTTTAGGAATGGAAGGTTTGATGACGCGTTTAGTTTTTTTAGTGATATGAAGGTGAAAGGGCATCCACCAAATCGACCTGTTTATAGTATGATTTTGAAGATGTGTGTGCGTGGTGGGAGATATGTTGAAGCTGGTAATTATTTGATGGAGATGATTGAGTTTAAATTGTCACCAATGTCACGACATTTTGATATGGTGACTGATGGATTAAAGAATTGTGGGAAACATGATATGGCTAAGAAGATAGAGCAGTTGGAAATATCACTTCGGGGTATGTGATTGTGAGGTGTTACATTGGTTTTGTGATCATTCATACAATTGTTTTGTTTAGTTTTATATTGTATATCCCAATGATTAATTGATTATCATTACCTTAGTGAAGTATGAGTTTCTATTTTCAGGCTTAAACATTGTGATGTAATTTTCGATATCATTGTCATATGTATCATTAAAGCCTTGTCCTTACAAAGATTGACGTCGATTTATGTGGAAGAAAGGGAATTTTCTACAGTAAATGGTAAAACAAGTATTTTGCATTTGACTAGTAGAAGTCTCTGACTAAATAATAAATAAACCTTATCCAAGCCCTAACATGTAGGTTTATAACCTGTATTCAAGAATTTCAAATATAATAAGGGGCCCAAGAGGGGATATTAGGTTCATTAAGTCGGAGATTGGTAGGTGGATTCACTTTTGTTTTGGGAGGAGAAGTTGTTTCATAAACACGCGAAGCCTAAAGTAATATGAAATTTCACATGATGAGAAAAAATGTGATGAGTGTGTGTGAGGCACATGGAGTAAGGAGGCGATGCGTTGTTCATCATGCACAACGATGTGTGGGACTCAAGTGCACAACCGATGAGGTGCACATCAAGCATGACATGATTTGTGTGGATGAAGTAATTATAAGTTATTGATGTATTGATATTTAATATTTTACAATGATTTAAAATTAAATATTAATATATCCTTGACTAGGTTAGGGAAGCTTCAAGAACCTTTGATGACCGTTGACATTGATTACGAGACGTTCTTTTTCTCTGGTATGCTCATTGTTAGATGCACTGATAAACAATCACTTAATGGCTTAGTTGGTTGTGAATGAAGACATGGTAAACACTCCACATGATTAAACCAAGTTAATTCAAATCCTACCCAAACCACAGAAGGACTGATCAGGAGAAAGGTTCGTGATGTACTACAATGTCTTCGCATATCGCGCAAAGAGCGAGCCCCTCCCCTAAATCCTCGCATAGTCGAGGGGCTGGGAAACCCATTTTATTAATATATCTTCTTCTAGCTAATAAGTTATAATTACCTCATCCAAACAAGTCATTTAAAAATATAAAACTCTCTGACCAGCTGCTGAAGCTCTACAGCTGGCGCAAACTCAACCCTGAATCTGGTCACGAAATCTGACCACGTCATAGCCTCGACGACTGGGGCTCCCAATGAGTCACCAACTGACTCCCACCAGTCTCTAGCTCTATCCCTCAGACACCCCGCAACAAAGCGGACCTTCGACCCTTCCGGGTAGAAGCTCGTCAAATACGCAGACTCAATGTCTGCGATCCATTTCCTGACAGCAATGGGGTCATTCACCATGTGAAAATCCGGCGCACCACTCCCTCTGAAGTCCTTAAAGGACAGTGAGCGCGTACCCGAAAATATGGAGCAAAAGTTTCAATGTGTACATAGAAGATTTTTTTTTTTTTTTTTTTTTTTTTTTTTTTTTTTTAAAAAAAAAAACTTGTATGCTAGAATTTATTTTCTTTATTTAAATTAAATTAAATTTAACGAAATCATCAAGTTTCAGCAACTATACCAAAACCATTATCACAACCACCATTGTCTACCATTTTCGAAAACCATGACATTCAAAATATCAATAAAAACCATGTTCAAATTCAAATAAAATTAACAAAAAACAAAAAATAAAAAACAATCTTGTACAAAACAAACCAAAAAGAGCAAATAAAAAACAACAAAACCAATTTGAAAAATAGAAATAAATAGGATTTTTTTAGAGAAACAAATTGAGAAAAATAACAAACTTTGGAAACTAAATATTAGAAATGTTTTTCAGTTGTAAAATCTTTTTTTTTTTTTTTTAAATTTTCTATAAAATAAATAAATAAATACTTTTATGTCTTTTGTCTTATTTATACAAATTTCTCATATATATTATGTTCAAGAGAAGATATAAATAATAAAAATAATATTAAAAAAAGCAAACACAATCATAACGTCTTCCGTCAATTCGTTAGGGATTAAAGTTAGTTCGGTTTAAAACAGATATGTCGATTAGAAATACCGTTCTAAAAATATATTATTTTATGATTATTTCATAAAATTAATTTGAAAAACTAAAATAAAAAAAGTCCATATTCTACCTTATTTTGTTTTTGAAATGATGTATAGATACCCTCTTTCGAATTTCTTATTAATAACAACCAGGTGAGGGAGAGGGAGAGGTGCAATCTTTCAGGCTCGATCCGAACCACACGGTTCGTACTCACCCGAACCTCCGCTTAGGTCCAGGGCCTAGGCTCTCATTCTACAGTTCGTTGAAAATTTCACACGATCACTTTATCTCTCTCTGAATCCCTCATCTTCTCGACCTCCCCCGTTTTTCTCACCGATTCAAACCCTAGTTCCGAAGTTAAAGCTCTACGAAGCTCCGATTTTCAGCTCCACCGACGTCTCTGCTTCAATGTTCTAAGTAAGTTCGTACACATCTTTTTCATTTCCCTCAAAACCCTAATTTTTTTATCATCCAAAAAGCAAAAGCCTTTAATTTTACTTTTCGATGGTAACGCCTTTGGCCTGGTATTTTCTTCTTCTTTTCTGATTAAATAAACTGTTGATTTGAATGGAATTTCGGTGTGGAAAACGTTTAGCAAATTTGATCTTCTCACTATATTGTGCAGATTTTGCGTTTTAGTAAGGAATTTTGGGTTTTAAACGTGAATATCTTCAAGGGGTTTTCTTATTTATCCATGCAATGTATGTATATTCGTGTGTTTAGCCTGATTTTTAGCTGGTTAGTTGTGGTGACGACTGTGGCGGCTTGGTTAGTATTGTTTTTCGGAGTATATGCTTGCTTAACTTGCTTTTTGTTTTGATTAACTGTTGCTATTTGTGTTATGCCATAGAGTTTTGTGTGGGTGTGTTCTTTTGATAGTACCTAACTTCATATAACCTCCTTGGTTCCAAATATGGAGCTATAATATGACTTTTGATTGAATCTTGTGAAGCGTTGTTTATTGAAAGCTTCAGCTCTTTATATACCCACTAATGCTCAGTTAGCTACACTATACCAGTGTTTCTTTATCTAAGTGTAAGAGGCAAATGAATTTGGTAACAAGCGTATATGACTGTGTGTTTTAGTTAAGAGCAATGATACCTAACCTTATAAAGCTGATATGAGCTCACTAAGGCCTACCAGAATGACCCCTAACCGCAGTCTTTGCTTTAGCAGATAGTTTGTTGCATGTCTGCACCCGTGTCTTCCATAATCAAATGTTACCAGTTCATTCAATTACTTTGAGTGTCAGATTTTAAATGTATTTTTGAACCTGACACATCATACATTGGTTTCTATTTGGTATTAAGTAATTCAGTGAAGCAGGGTCTTCTGAATTTTGAATAGTCAAAGTTGAGGAATTTGAGTCGTCATGAGTTATTTCTCACAGAAACAGTGAGGTCGCCGAGCATATTTAGTTAGTATTCACTTTCTGAAGAGGAACTTCTCTTTCAAGCTATTTGTTGGCTTTAGTATAGGATTACACACGTGAATGCTACTATTGTAAGGAACCAAGCATGTGCTATTGATGTTGTGCTAAATATTGCATGTAGATTTTTGATATCATGACCACATAATAAAATTGTCCAACATCTTACATATATTACATATAGATTACTTGAAGCACTGTATTTGGCGCCTTCAAAGATTTGACCTAGGAGAATGAGTTATGCTATTCTTAAAAGTCTTAACCAACTAGAAACTGGAGATGTATATTAATGACACCGTGATGCTAAAAAATAAGCTGCAATACATGTTAACTGTTGCTCAAGCTGATAGATTTATCGTTACTGTGGCCCTTTTCTCTTTGAGTTGGTTGTTATAACTGATGAAACTCTAACAATAAAGCTGAACCATAATCGTCAAAATCAGATATTTTGATTCATGAAACAAACAATCCAAACCCCATTGACAATCATAATCTTGCTTAGTCTGCTGTTGCCTTAGCAAACATTCTTGTATCAACGAATCATATTATATGATTCTATAATTTCGCTCTAGGTTTCTTTCCTTAGTTGTGCTGTTTTTGTGTAGTTTTATTGATACAGAACTAAATAGTGCTGAGTAACCAGACAGATATGAAGATTTTTTTTGTTAAAGTTATAACGTATTGACTATTGAGACATGACAAATAAAAGTGTATGCGGACAACAAGGACACCTAATAAAGAGCAGATGAGCATATAGTAGGAAACATTCAAGGGGGTTTCACTGCCTTTTGTCTATGTAGATTTACTTAAAACTCTTTCTTTGTTTGGACTCATGGATTCTAATAAACAACTTACTAATTAGTTGCATCTAATTTGTTTTGCAACATTATTCAACCTAGACTCAGTTCTAAAAGAGAACAATCTGAAGTTGTTGGAACTTTTGGAGCAGCTTATTTGTTTATCACCACAGGTTTTCTATAGAAGCTAATGTAGGATGATTCTAACAGTAAAGGAAACACTTAATGTGGGATAGGAGAGTCGAAAACTCGAAATTCCTTTTATAGTGCAAGCACATCCATTTCTGGTTTAAAATTTCTCTAAATTATATCTCCAGAAAACTATCTAAGGAGGTTCTGATACATTTTTGTCCACATCCAGTAATCATTTGGATTAATATCTGTTCTTGAGCATGCTGTCTTTGTATATCTATAGCTAACTGGTTATCCATAACTTGAATTTTTTGTATGCAGGATATGCCAAAAGCTTGGTTGACTTGATGGAAGTGTGACATGAGATTACTTCATATATGCTGAAAACTACACACAATTGGGACCTCAAGGGACTGGATTTGTAACCGAAGCTGGTTAGGTTTTTATATTTTGGATACTTGTTGAAGGTAAATCTACACGACACCTTGTTTTAGCCTCAAAACTTGGGGCCTGAATCATTAATGCCTGGCAACGGAGTTGGGGATAGGGTTCACAATTTCTTTGCACAAGACAACCTATCCCAGGGCCCACGTGGGGATGGGAATTGGCCTTTAAATGACAATCTGTGGGCTGGTAATCAGAAACAGTTTGGTGTCTCAGATTCGAGTCCAAGAAACTTCAATCCACAACAATCAGGTAAAACATAATTCACTCATAACTGCAAGCTTTTTGATGTTTACTTGACTTTTTATCCTCACTTTCTTTTCATGCATAAACAGAAACCGAGAGAGGACACGGAAGTCAACGTGTTGACCCTCATCTTTTCAACCTTACACAAACAAGGCCTGAGTTTGCTAAAAATTTGTCCCTCCACGAACAGTCAAACTCAAATGGCTACATGTATGGACGCCAAAACTTTCAAACACCACCAAATGAAGCAAATTTTCTGGGAGTGGAAACAGAGTATGGTCGAAACAATGTAAACCAAAGGGGCTTTCCATTCTATGAGTCACAACGGGAACCTGTTCCCGAAGAACCTCCAAAGAATCCATTTAGGTCAGAAGCTTCAGAAGCTCATAGTGGTTTTGACCTTTTTGGAGGTCAAGGTCAACATCAAATGAACAATCAATATCCAGGCTTTATGCAACCATTACAACAACAACAGCAGCAGCAGCAGCAGCCTGGATTCGGTGACATACAGCAACTTCAACATCAACTGATGCTCAGGAAGATGCAAGAGCTTCAAAGACAAGAGCTACAAAGGCAAGAGGAGCTTCAAAGACAACAACAAAACTCATTAAATCAAGCTTCTCTCTTTGCAAGACAAGCTTCCGGAAGTCACATTAATGGCACTCCAACTTCTGATTGGGCTGAGGTGGCAGTTGGTAATGCCAACACAAACTGGTTGCAGCGTGGTTCTCCGCAGGTGCAGGGTGGACTTGCGTTTTCCCCTGAACAGGGTCAACCCCAGCGGTCAATGGGTTTTGTTCATCAACAAGTTGATCAGTCCTTGTATGGAGTACCTGTGTCCAGCTCACGGGCGCCTCTAAACCAATTTCCACATCAGCAACCACAAAATCCATTTCCTGGTAACCACTATGTAATTCCAGAACAGCAAGTTGTCCCTGGTAAAAGTTTATTTGGAAACACATCTGGACAAGGGCACATTCAGCAAGTAAAAGCCTCCTCACAGAATGTAGCACAGGATCTATTTGGGCCTGTAGTAGAGGATAAATCAGCAAGTGGTGAAGCTGCTTTAGATCCTGATGAGGAGAAGATCTTATTTGGTTCAGATGATACTAACATTTGGGAAGCTTTTGGTACTAGTAAAAACACAGGTGGAGGTGTCTCTAGTTTATTGGATGATAATAATGAGTTTGCAAGTGGTTTGCCTTCTTCTCTTCAGAGTGGTAGCTGGAGTGCTCTGATGCAATCTGCAGTAGCAGAAACGGTTAGCAGTGGTGCAGGTGTACAGGAAGAATGGCCTGATTTGAATTTTCAGAATCCTGAAGTTCCATTGGTCAAACAGAATGATATGAACGTGCCTAATCCTGGATCTGTTCCTCTCTCTGATGGTGGCAATATGAACAATAAGCATCGTGGAAACATGGGGTTTAAGAACAATCCATATGAGAACGATGAGAGATTAAATATGAATCATTCTAAACAGATGAATCAAAATACTTCAGGAGGAAGCAATTGGTTAAACCGTGGAGCTCAAGAAAGCCGGCTATATGAAAGCTCTCAGCAGCAGCAGCCAAATACCAAACAAAATCATTGGAATGCGAATGAGTCTGCTCCTCCACCTTCTAACACTGGTTTCAATATCAATGAGGATAACAGTTCACTGCAGCAATCTCATCAGAGCAATGATTGGAAGAGAGTAATGCAGAATGGAATGGGTCAAGGACAAGGTGAGGGTATATCTGGTATTAATTCCCGTGTTCATCCCAATGTTAACAGGGAGACTGTAAACAGAGGAGGTCTTGCTCCAAATTTAGGCAGCAACCAATTTTCTCCAAACAACAATCAACTTAATTACTGGAAACATGTTGATTCTAAATCTAGAGGAAGTGAGAACTCAGAGAGATCACAGGGTCGGGTGAACAAGGGCCCACAAGTGTCTGAATCATCGTTTAATAGCTCTGATAAGGAAGATTTAAAGATGCATGAGAGGGAGAACTCTAATGACAGTTACAGGTCAAGTTCATCTCACCTTCCTAATGCTCTTGGCCAAAGGGAGACTTTTTCATCAGATGCTGGTGACTCGAGATCAAAACAAAGTTTATCTAATCAGGGTAACCGAAAGCCTTCAGCTCAAAGAAAGTTTCAGTATCATCCAATGGGAAACTTAGATGAAGATGTTGGAATGCCCTATGGAAGAACACAAGCTGCCAATACAAAGGGCATCCCCCTTCAGCATTCTCAAGGAAATTTTGGACATGCCAAAATTGGTGGTCAAGGTCAACCCACTAAAGTTTTTGAAGTGGGAAAGGTGGTTTTTTGTATATATTCATACCTAATATTTCTCTCTCATGTGATATTTTCTAGTTAGATATGAACACTGTTTTTTTTTTTTTTTTTTTTCTTTCAGGAGCTTGAAGGAGTCCCAAAAGGGTTACATGATATGCGCTTCAAGGGTATGATTCCTGGTCATGTGCCTGATCTTTTTGCTCCTCATGACAGATCAGATAAGGCATCTCAACCTAGGTATACTATTTGAGTCGCGGGTCTCTTTTTTCTTGATTTACTATAATAAAAAAGAAAGTACATGATCTTATAATGTCATTTTGATGGCTTTTGTTATTAAATTTAACAGTCAAAATATGCTGGAGCTTCTTCACAAGGTGGATCAATCAAGAGACCGTGGAATTGCAAGGCAAATGAACTCATTAGAACGCAATTTGTCATCTGAGATCCCTGAACCAGAAAATTCTGATGGATCTTTTGGAGGCCACCAAAGAAGTCAGTCATCCAACTCTCAGGGGATTGGTTTACAACTCGGACCTCCATCACAGAGGGCTATGCAGACCATTAAACCTAATTCTTTGAGTCAGGCCCAGGCCCAGGCCCAGGCCCAGGCTCAGGCCCAAGCTCAGGCTCAGGCTCAGGCTCAGGCTCAGGCTAATTCAAGAGGTAAGGGTCATGTGAATTTGTCCCCTTTTCCTCCTTTCCAAGAAGCATCACGTGGAGAATTCAAAAATGATAGAACAAGTATCTCGGGACAAAGTGCAAGTGAAAGCTCAGGGGGGCATAAGATGGGAACCAACTTCTCTGCAGCTCTGGGTACTGATTTTCCAAATTCAAGAAATCAGTTTCAAAACCAGACAAGGGGCACAAATCATTCTGGCAATGAAGGGCATCATCATACTCCTCAAATCAGGCAAGCAGATGAAGCCACCCGTGTCAGATCACTTAACTCGGGTCTTTATGAAAACTCTGCTTCACAGCCTTCAACAGGGGAGAAAGAGAAAGAGAAAGAGAAAGAGAAAGAGAAATTCCCTGCTGCTGCTGCTGCTGCTCAGCCTCGTGGAAACTCTCAACAAACTGCATTCCCAAAAATGTTGCCCAATGCATGGGCCAATATCCCAACTCAACAACTTTTTTCAGCAGCCCAAGCTCGCAAAGCCCAAGCCCAAGCCCAAGCCCAAGGCCAATCAAATCTTTCCACATTGCACCCGTTAAATATAGTGGAATCGACATCTTCAGGTCAGCAGAATGTAGAGGAACAAAAGCAGCCAACAAAAGAATCCCCATCTGAAAAGGAAACGACAGATGTCAATGAGTCATCATCTCTTAACCCTACTGCATCTCAGAGGGATATTGAAGCTTTTGGTCGTTCTCTTAAACCAAATACTCTTTATTCTTTACCAAACCAAACGAAGGCTATGGACAATGACCAAAATACCCTCATATCAAAGAGACCGAAAGACGACAGTGGTCAGCATGTAGCTCCATGGTCAGGGCAACCAACAGTCCAAGATTCTGAGATTCCTGCAAAAGAAGTAGCATCTGCATCTGCATCTGATCAAAACGGGTCTCAAAGCATCCTTCCTGGTGTCAAAATTGAACACTCTCATGTAAATCCCCAAATGGCTCCATCCTGGTTTGATCAATACGGAACAGTGCTGAAAAGTGGTCAAATGATGTCACAAAGACCTGATGTTGTAAAGAGTATGGAGGCACATGATAAGGAACAAACAAGTGCTGCAGCTGATCCCAGTCAGGCTGTCATTATCTCAAAACCCTTGATTCCTTCATCTTTTACACCCGAGCAATTTGCCTCCCCTCCATTGCAAACAAACATCAGTGTTCAAAATTCGGTTGCTTTGAGATCAAAGAAGCGCAAGTACTCTACACCTGAACTTCATCCTTGGCTCAAGGAGGTTTCAGGGGCTTCTAAAAGTCATCAAGACATATGGTACGTGTCAAAAGGGCATTCACGTCTTTCCTCTTTCATACAAGATTGTTTTCTTAACCTGTTTTTGATTTCTTTGATTGCAGTACTGCTTCAATGGAATGGTGTGGAGCAGCGAATCGGTTGATGGAAAAGGCGTGCTTTTTTTTTTTTTTTTTTTTTAATTTCTTTTGACTACTTGTATATATATTTTTTCTTTTGTAGTTTCTAATAATAAGTATATGGTGGTGACAGGTGGAAGATGATGGTGAAGTGATTGAAGAGGTGCCAAGACAAAAGAGACGTATTATCTTATCAACACAGCTGATGCAGCAACTGTTTCCTCCTCCCCCAGCCACTATTCTGTCAACTGATGCTACTTTGAGTTATGAGAGTGTGGCTTTTTATGCGGCTCGAAAGGCTTTAGGAACTGCATGCAATTTAGTATCATCCGGAACAAGTTGTAATGATTCTCATGGTGGATCAAATTCGTAAGAAAGATCCTTGAGATGTTTTTTAAATCATTTAAGCTTTTTGCATTCTTGTATTTATATATATTGTATATTGTTTGGGCAAATGCAGCCTCTCTGATAAAAGCAAAGAATCTGAGAAAACCGAGGATCGTCGTCTTGAAGAAGCTGTGGAAGACTGCATGAGTAAATCAAAAAGTCTAGAAAATGATTTTTCAAGGTAACTTTTTTTGATTTGCCTAAAAAAAAAGAGTAAAGTAGTGCAGTTTAGGGTTTATAATATGGTAATGGTTATGGATTATTGATGATGTTTGTTTTTGTTGTGTGTGGTAGGCTGGATAAGAGAGCATCAATCTTGGATTTAAGAGTGGAATGTCAAGATTTAGAGAAATTTAGCATCATCAATCGTTTTGCGAAATTCCATGGAAGGGGGGGACAAACGGATGCTGAAGGTTCATCATCAACTGCTGATGCAGCTGCAAATGCACCAAAACCTTCCCCTCAAAGATATGTTATTGCAGTCCAATTGCCAAAGAATCTTCCGGAAAGGGTACAATGCCTCTCACTATGATGATTGATTGGTAATGGTAATTGGTAAAAACATCAAGTTGCCCTTTTGCTACCCTCATCAGTTTTCTTGCACGTAATGTGCATGTGCATTACCAAAAAGTTATGGAAAAGGCAGGTGGAGGAGAAAGTGATTAAAATAGGTTGGGCTTTAGGTTACTTACATATTCTTGAGAGAGAGAGAGAGAGAGATACAAGTGTGGGATTTCCTTTTGGGGTGGGGGTGGGGGTGGGGGGTAGATGTGGGAATGAACAGTTGAAGAAGAGCCAATTAGTTAGCAAAATTCCATTTATGAGTAGTAGATAAAATGTTCTAAATCTCAGAGGTTTAATGAATGAATGGATCAAGATCAGATATGTATTTTATGGGAATTTGTTGTCTGTTTCTGTTTCTGTTTCTGTTGGGTTCCCTAAATATTTTCACTCTTATTATTATCTTATTCGAAGCACACAAAAAAAAACTATGTTTATTTCGGTTCACTGTCAATCAGAAACAAAGGGTCAAATTCCAGTAAGCAAAATGCATCACTTCACAACGTTATAAGATGTTTTTTGGCCATTAAAGATTGTTCAGGGGTTTAACATGACATTTTATTAATATATTTCAATTGCTCATTGACCCTACAGTTTTTGTTATTTTGAATCAGCTCTGGTTTATATCGGTTCCAACTAGTAAAAATGGTTTATACGGTTTGAATATTTGGACCTTGTACGTTTTGCTGGCTTATAGTTGCTTAGAATTTTTAATCCCAACCCAAATCAAACTGTTCGTTTTTTATCAAGGTTATGTCCTTTTTTTTTTTGGATTATGATATTTGATAAATTCAACTATCAGCTTATAAGCTAACTTTTTAGCAGGCTCTTTAGACTAGAGTTTACGAAGCTTTTTAAAATTCTCCTAGACATTATTTCTTAATTATTTAGATAGTTTTGTAACTTGTTTATTATCATAAATTTACATCTTAGATTTATGTTGCTTCAAAAGAAGCATATACTAAATTACTAATGCATGGTCATAAGTAAACTCATAAGGAGGGGTGACCTAACGTTGGCTTGGTGTACTCATCCTAAAAAATCAAATCAACACATTTTATGAATGTTTTAGTAGTTCCATGTTTTTGGAGTACTATTGAATTATCTAGTTAGCTAATCATACATTTTCTAATAATATTGAATTATTTCTTATACGAAATTCTCCCTTTTTTTAAAATGCCATTTTGTCATTTACATTTTTTTAAACTAGTTTATCAAACATCTATTTTTATTAACAAACAATTAACTTTGCAACTATTCCATCAAACATAAATTTAATATAAAATGATTACAAGAAACAACTTCCCTAATTTAAAACGGTTAACACCTCAGCATCATTACAAGTAATTTATGTTCCAAGACTGCAACTTCCATTTTGTTGCTGACGTGTACATTTCTATCATGTAGGTGTCATATAGCTAGTGCTAAATTGTTATACTGTTTTTTGGTATTAAAAAAATGGATTTCCTATGGCGCTGGTAATAAACCAGTCCCTTTCGGAACTGTGTCGTGCTCCTTGATATTGCAAAGTGCAAGGTTTGGGGGAGAGGTGAAATGCATATAACAAAAAAAGATTTTGACATAAATTATACAACCATGTTTCAATTTCCTGCTAAAAATTAACCAAATTATGCATGCATAAATTGATTAGCGATAGACTATATTGCATAAATTGGATGCATCAAGATAGTGTTACATAAACCGGCAAGAATTCCATTTTATTGCATAAACTGAAAAAAGAAGTTTAACATGGTTCTATAGATATGAATTTAACTCTCTTTAAGAAAAATGTAAAATTAGATCTCGTTTTAATCTCAATAAATGTACCAAAAAGAAAAAAAAAAAAAAAAAAAAAAAAAAAAAAAAAAAAAAAACCTACAAAAAATACAACTAACTTGGTAATATTTTCATAAAAATACAAAACTATCAACCTTCGTACTCAATCGTGTTTAAGATAAAACCAATCTAATTGCCAATTTTCAAATGTTTGTTGCTTAAAGAATGAAATTTGGCTGTATAAGAAATGATAATGTACTTTCAATATTTATGTATTATAAGTTATAGCATCCAGTTTTCATTTCTTTCGGTTACAACATCACGTTTTGAATTGTTTATATGAAAACACTGTAATTTTAAAAAATCCACAAAATTATAACATTGTATTTTTCAACTTTTCTTCTTATTATAAATATTAAAGTTTAAAAAATCTACAAAATTATAACAGTGAATATTATTGTGGTAATTGAATAGACTTGTCAAAATACACACAATAATAAAAACAAATGAATATAGTATACTATAATAAACAAATCAATGAAAATATATAACTATTTCTTGCATTAACCCTAACAAAAAAACGAGCAACATAAAAGATAGCAAAGTTTCTTTAACCTAAACAAAGGTATCAGTATCTCACACATAGTTAACATGCATGTCTTCTCCCACTTCAGAAAATATATCATCAACCCTGTATGTATGCAAACATCTTCAGATAGTGATAAACTACAGGTAATGCTATAATCAAATTAATTTACTATATTGAAATTAAAAAAAAAATGTTTTAAAAGTGTTAGTACCTGAGCGTATCTATATTGACATCAGTCAGCCAGGCTGTTAAATACACCTGCAAAATAATACAAATAAAGTTAAAAAAGATTCATATCTTCAAATGGTGTATTTGTATTTCAGTTTGAATTACAATACTTGAGCTAATGGGTTAAACACTTAATCTGGATAAAATGACTTAATGCATTAAGATACTAACACTTTACTTATTTACCCTTTCACATTAAAATTGATTAATTTTGTGCAAAAAAGTTAGAATGCAAGGATAAAACGGTCATTTGGTCTCTCACTCAGATGCACAAAACAAAAAAGATACACAACACTTTAACATTATGCATTCAGCCACTTTACCCATATAGAACTTAATGAATGGGGAAAAAAAGAAACAACCCCTTTGATTAGAGTGATATATATATATATATATATATATATATATATATATATATATATATATATATATATATATATATATATATATATATATATATATATATACCTGTAAGATATCAGAATCTGGTTGGAAATTGGGTTGTACAAAAGTTGATTCTGGAGCTTCTCTATGATCCAAGTTGCACCTACTTAAATTACCAAATTCTCCTTCATATATTTCATCCGACCAACACAGTCTTTTATTAATCGGATCTTCTTTGCTTCTAAGTGAAAGAAACTCTATCACAAGTAATCGCTGCACTTTCATGCTCAAACCATGGTAAAATCATATAAACTATATATATATATATATATATATATATATATATATATTATAACAAATGTTTGTAGAAAAAGTGAAAAACATATGTTGCATTTTCAAAATGTACCTTTAAATATAGTTCCAACTTAAACATCTCAACCATCTCCCAAGCTAATTTCTCTAGCATCATTATAAATAAATAAAATATTAGTGTTAATTTCTCTACCTTTTTTTTTTTAATGTGTATTCTACTATAGACAATAGTGACATACCAAAAGTAGATATAGGGTAAAATGTAAAGACTGGTATCCCTCCACCATCACCATTGTCATTTGTGTCTTCAGAAGTGCTAGAGAATTGTATGAAGGGGCTATTGGTTGCCCCTTTTAGGAAACATCTCATGGATGCACTTGTGTTGACCATGTTGACTACAGTAGTCACCTGTAGATCATAAATATAAAATGGGTATAATGGTGTTTAATTCTTCACTATTGAAATGCACTTACCATGTCCTTGTATGATGATATGAGTTCATCTTGATGAAGAACCTACAAGAAATGAGTGAAGATTAAAATATAATCCGATTTATAGAACACATAAAATATATGATGAATTAAGATACTGAAATGAACAGTATGCTATTAATACTAGTATATAGTATTTGTCGACAAAATTGAAACCGAAACTCGGCTCTTTGAATTTACTATAATCAGCTTCAATCTTGAATCTTTCAACCCTCATATGTCGTATTAGGTTACGATTACAAGCTCAGATGCTACAACACAACTGGAATCAATATGAAAAGATACAATTGATCACCTGTTGCTTTAATAACTTCAAGCAAGCTTTTTTCTGAATGTCAGCCATGTCACTCAAAACACCCAATTCCATATCCTTCATGTACCTGTAGCAGAAAACAACCGCAAATAAATGAAGTTCACACTAGAATTTAGAACATTCTTATTCACAGCGAAATTGCTAAGAAGGTGTTTGCGAAAATGCCTCTGAGAAAGATAAGCATTGACGAGTGAAGTGGCGTGTGATCTCGCAGTTGAAGATGAAGATATCCACTCATGTCTAAGAGAATTCAATCTAGACCATTGATTTTTCATATTTCTCTGTGCTGCTGGTCTCCATAGCCGACTTACACTTACTGAAGATGGTGAAGATTTGACTCCTGAATTCTGAGGGCTTTGGTGGGTTGATTCAGATAAAGAAAGTGAAGAAAGTCTCGATTCCATTTGAGTTATGGTTTTCGAATTCGTTCACTGGATTTCTGAAACCAAAATACAACAGTAAGAGACGATGAACAACAAAGAAGAAGACCACTGGCTGCGGCAGTGTTACAGGGCCAGGTGTTTGCACGTTCAATTTATAAGTAATATGATAGCATAGTTTTAAAAGTATAAATGAGCAAAAATCCTAAAATTTATTTTAAAAAAAATATGAATTATCGGTAAAAATGACGATTTAAGTTTAATCCCTTTTTCCCGGTTTGTCGGCTTCGGGTAAAGTCTCATTATTTTATCATAATTTATAAATAAGTCCCAAACTAATAAATTTTAGTGATGATTTGACAATTTTCTCCATTTAATTAGGATAAGATAATGAGACTTTAATGAAACCAGATAAGAAATGAAATTGATAAACCGCAAAAAATGGGTCAAATTGTCATTTTTACCGGTAATTCATAGTTTTTCGTAAAAAAACTTTAGTTTGAGATTTTTTTTCGTAAATTAAGATAAAATTTTAGGATTTTTTCGAAGATTTCTCAATACAAATCATCCAAAATAAGAATTTTGAAACCATAAAAGTTTTTCTTTTAATTTTAATTTTTTTTACTGATACCGAGTTCTTGAATATATATTTTTTTCCCGTTTATACTGTATCATCCAAAATAAGAATTTTGAAACCATAAAAGTTTTTCTTTTAATTTTAATTTTTTTTACTGATACCGAGTTCTTGAATATATATTTTTTTCCCGTTTATACTGTTATGATTGGGTATAGTGGGACAGTGGGTTAACCCTTTAAGTGGATTTTTTGTGTTCCAATTTGATCCGTTTTTCAAAACCATGAAAGTGGCCTTTTTAACATGGAATGTTATCCATAACATAAAACTGAAATTTTGCTAAGAACACATATATTTATTTTCAGCTTAAATAAATAAGACAGTTATTTTTATTTTATTTTCATACAGAAATATTAATTTGCGTAAATGTATCATAGCTTCAACACTAACACATACTTGTTATTTCATCCATGATTAAAAAAACAACGGCTTGGCTAAACAACATCCTCATTAAAAATGGTTGGTTGGTTGGTTATTTTATCTTACATGAAATGAAGTGAACAAAACCAATCTGTTACATAAATTTTGATAACAAGACCACAATAAAAATAAAAACAAAAACAGTCTAATTAATTAAGCTCGCTCAATTTATCACATGGTTGCCCTGATACTCCTCTTCAATCTTCATGGCTCAATAACAATCAGAGGCTGCAACCATTCCAACAATGCAATGCTAATTTTTAGTCATACTTTAAACTTAAACACACAAAAAATCAATCAATTCAATTTTAGGTAGTGATTAAACCATTATATTTTTTTTGACTGTTTTAAAAAAACAAAATTTCCCGTGTGTGTGTGTGTGTGTGTGAGAGAGAGAGAGAGAGAGAGAGAGAGAGACCGTATCCAGGCTAACTGGTTTTCCATCTTCAGCAACAATGTCAGCTACTGTTCCATCTTGATCAGCCTAATAACAAAATAATAGAAATTATTATTATATCTTCTAACATGCTTTAATTGGGCTGATACACATCTCATACGAGATTTTGTTATCATTTTATGTTACATTAAATATAGTTATTCCAGTTGACAACTTATCTTACAAAAAATAATTCAGTTAACATGAATAACCCAAAATGTTAAAGAAAAGAAAGTGCAACAACATTAGTTACCTCAATCTCATTCATCAATTTCATTGCCTCAATAATGCAGATAACTTGACCTTTTTTAACCTTGTCTCCAACCTGTAATACATAACATATGTTAACAAAATACCAACCTCAAATGTCAACAAATACACCATATTTTTTACTCTTTGTACCAAATATAGGCAATGTACTCTATTTTTTTTTTACATCAATAATAACAATATGCTTTTAAATCTTTCCCAACAATAACAATGTAGATACCCTAAACCCTAAACCCTAAAATTCTGAAGCATGTGAGTATGAAAAGTTACCTTGACAAAGGCAGGGGCTCCTGGTGCAGGAGAACGATAGAAGGTTCCAGCCATGGGGGATTTCAATGGAGGATGGGAGGACTTTGGCTTTGCAGGGGCAGCTGATGGTGGTGGTGGTGGTGGTGGTGATGCAGAAGGAGCGGGAGGTGGAGGTGGTAGTGATTGATACATAGCCTGTGGTTGTGGAGATTGCATCATAACCATAGGAGATGCTGGAGGTGGTGCCAAAGCTTCCTTCTTTCTTATAACAACCTCACACCCCTGTTGCTTTAGCTCCAGCTCCACAATGTCTCTTGAATCCACAAGCCTGAAATACATGCATTAAATATTATACAAAACTTGTGTCTACTGTATGTAAAGTGGTTTCACATACTGAACAAGCTCTGCCACTTGATTCATGAATGCAGTAATTGTTGCATCATCAGGGATGGTGGTTTCTGATGGGGCTGTCTTTGTTGCTTTCTCTGAAGATGGTGATGAATTTGTTTCCTGAAGAGCAATGACCTTAAGAATAAAGGGTATTAGATATGGATAAAGGCAACATAGAAATGTATGCACCAATTAACTAACCTTATTAAGCTGAGCAGATACTCTCATACCATCTTTCTGGTTCTTCTTTGATGTCTACAGGTAAAAATAAGCAAATAAATCTTTCTGGATAGAGCCAAGAATTTGCAATTCAGAAAGAAAAGCCAAGATTATTATCGTGTTATATGATCAATGTAATCCCCATCATTTAATTAGTTGGTTTGTGTCGGTTTTTTGTTCTTGATTCCTTACAGGAATAAGCATAGTTTATCTTATCCTTCACCCTGATTCTTCCATCTTTAAATTGAACCAATAGTAACAGGAGGCAAACCAGCAAAATTCTTCAACAGATATCCATGGAAGAAAGAGTTCATATGCTTCATCAAACTTCCATCCTAGCATGTCTCCAACTTGGTACTGATGATTTTAGACTAGTTTTGGTCTCGGTATAGATAAATAAATAACCAATTAAGAAGAAATCATCTTACATTTACAAATTTGAATTGCAATAAAAACTTCTCGTGCTATAAGACTACTTTAATCTCGGAAAACTCAAAAGATGCCGATAACAACAAAGAAAGTCGAACTCCTAGCTAACAAATTAGCTAATCAATTGAAACATACAATGTCTAAGGACTACGCAAGCAGAGATAAAGTATCTAAAAATATGCAAAAGAAGTTCTGAAATGAACCGAATGCAATCACTTGAGCAATTAGGTAAGTCCAACATCAAGCATGTACTAATATCCTAGATTCAAGTAAATTCAGTAAGAAAAGCAAAAATCAAACACCTGAAATCCTAGTGAAGATGATCCAGCAACCAATGCACGGCTGGATTTCAAATCCGACTGGAAAAGAGCAACCGAGTTGTTGCGGTGCTTGGGACTAGGACTCTGCTTGTGATTTGGCTGAACCGCGAACAAAGCCGATGTCTTGGGCGAAGGAACAGCGAAGGACGCCATTGATGAAGGAGGACGGTAACTCCAAGTATAGGAGGTATAGAGATTCAGATCGAATCAAAGGGAGACAATGTCGGAGGAAATTTGTAGGGATTTTGTAAGGGTTTGAGGGCGGCGAAACCAGAGAATGGAAGGAGCGTCGAGTTAAATCAATGGCGATATGAACGAGGGGAGAGCGGCGTTAGATTTGTGAGTGAGCTGAACTGGACAGGTGGTGGTTAAACGAACTTCACCCACGGGAAGACTTTCACAACTCACAATTCACAATGCTCAACTTCTTCAAAATGCTTTAATTATATCTTTATACTTCTGTTCTGAGTTTTGTCTAGTTTGGAAAAACCCTTAAAAATTTGTTAAACCTTGAAAAAAAGATTAGTTTTTTAATTAGATTTATCTTTTTTTTTTTTTAATTTTAAATAAAAGTTCAATAATAAGAAAGAAGAAATAATAGATAAATCATACTTAACTTATTTATTTATCCAACTTGTACTTTTTATACTTTTTGCTAAATTGCATGTTTGGTCTATGTGATATATTATTTGTTATTAACCCTAACCTTGAAATTATATTTTAACTCTTGTCCATTTGGCGTTAAATGACTGTGAAATTATATTTTTACTATTATTTATTATTATTATTATTATTATTATTATTATTATTATTAGCTTATTGTCTTTATTTATAATAAATACATTAACTATTTTCTTCCGTTTCACTCTCATAATCATATCTCAGCCGTCCACACTCCACACACAAACACATTGTCTTCCGTATTCTACCACTAGAAACTAAAAGGGATTTGAATCTAAATCCTTTGGCCTTAATCTATTAAAAGAAAAAAAAAAATCATAGCTACAAAAAAATCCAAATAAAGAATGAATCTTTAATCAATCAAGCAACATGACAAAAGACGAGAGGGAAAACAAGAACACATACCAAATGAAGTCATGAGGATAAGCCTATAAGAAATCATTTCAATTTTAAACAAAGTCTCAATTCTAGAGATTGATTGATTCAAGAAACATAAAAAACTAACAAAAAATATGATATTGGTTATACTTGTTGGGGATTAATGTATAAAAACATACATAAAATAAAAGAAAACACACGCCATATGATAATTCCGGACATGTGTAGTGAGAGTTTTTTGAACAAGTGTTTGGTGCAAATGAGAAAACAAAAGACACATTACATATTTCTAGTCGGTCTGGAATGTCTCATTCCGGGCTCAAATATTATTTTCGTTAAAATGCCATAAAAAATGGGTCATAAACAAAAAAAAAAAAAAAGAAGAAAAGAAAAGAAAAGAAAAAAAAAAGTAGTATTTTTGTTAATATCCCTTAAGTTGTGGTGTCTTATTGACTTGTTTTATGGATATCTAAATGGGCCTGAATGAATCTAAAAGAAGCTTAGTACAAACTGGGTTCCAGGATATTAAGCCCATGTCTGAATATTTGGATATCAAGGAACTAAATGACATTTCAATGACCAAAAAACTATTTATTAATCATAGTTGTTCACTTTCGGCTTTGATGCTTACTTTTTAAGTTTAATCCCTTTTCAACTTTAAATTTATCTTAAATTTTATTTTGTCTTATGAGCTATAACTACCATCTAAATAATTGTATAACAATTAACACGTTTGTAATGTGAAAAGGATTTACCATATTTTAAGTCATAAGTTTCAAATCTGCATGTACCCATCACGTTGCATTTTTAAGTTAATTATTATTTTGGACATTTTATCACATAATGCTAACTATACGTTTGGAAAATAAAATAAAATAAAAAAATCATCCATTTTTACCAATTTAAAAACGTTACAGCTAGTTTTACTGTTGAGTCTTGATATGATGCAACGTATAAGATAAACACATCATTATCAATTATCATTAAAGGAGGCTTAAATTCTATGTTATTTTGCACAAAATATGAATCTTAAGGTTAAGGTTATAACTTATTTAGAAGGTAAACACTTATTATAGAGCCTAGATTCTATCTACTTGAAGTGTTTGTGCATGATTTACTCATTTCCCCAAAAGGTACACATTTTATTTGACATGTAACTTAATAAAAAAAATATTAAATAACCTCATACTCTTTAATCGTCCTATCACTTTTAAATAGTAATAAATATAATAAAAAATTATTAATTTTTTTAATTATTAAATATGACAGATAACATAATTTTAAGTATGTAAGAATGTGGTAGAAAGAAAAAAAAAAATAAGAGGTATCTCCTTAATAAAATATTGAATTTTTTGGTAAACATATAGTCTTTTCTTCTAAAAGGATAAAATTAGTAAAGAAAACCAATTGATCAAAGATATATATAAAAACTCAAAGTAGTGTTTATGAAATCAAGAACACACAATGTATAGATATAGGAATTCAATAATATTATTCAGTTGTTAGACGCTATAAAAAAATGTTCTTTTATAAGGAAAGTTGCTACGACTAAAATTTATAAAATTCAAAGGAAATTATAAATAAATGAAAATCATAGCATAATATGATAATATATTATGTAATTGACAAAAAAATCATTGAAATTATGTAAATGAACTACTGAACATATATAAATGATAAAATTTAAAAACAATGAATTCAGATCCTAAATAAAAGATATTTGTGTTCCACAATTCATTTATATTAAAGATGTTGCAAATAAAAACACCATATTAAATTTCCTTGCAAAAAGTGTAATATTAACAGCATTTAATATAAAATACTCAAAAAAATTACAAGGTTGATAAATCATAGAGGTTCTAGCCATTGTTAATGAAAGTTTTCCCTGTCAATACAATATTGCATTCCACCAATATACAATACAACATATGGAAATATGATTGTGGGCAAAATATAGATAGGCCATACAATTACCAAAAAATACAAATATAAATTACAATGCACATATAATTATACAACTAACATCTCCCCCGCAATTAGAACGGGAGATCTTGGACGTTCAGACTGGATCTGAAGTCAAGGAACAATGTGGAAGATTGCCCTTTGGTGAAGACATCAACATACTGAGACGCAGACGGGACATGAAGAACACGAATCTGACCCATAGCGATTTTGTCTCGCACAAAGTGAATATCTATCTCTATATGTTATGTGCATTGATGCTGAATCAGATTGGTAGACAAATACACAAGTGTGGAAAGAGCTATGATTGTGGGCAAAATATAGAAGGGCCACACAAATACCAAAAATAAAAAGATAAATTACAATGCACAAATAATTATACATCTAACAGTCATGATTTTTATTAATTTTAAAAGTCATTCAAACGTGTAAGCTTTTAATTTTTATTTTAAATAAAAAACTTATAATTCAAAATTAATCTATACATGTTTTTTTTTAGGTTTTGATTTTTATCTAATTTTTCACTTTTAAAAGCTACCAACTACTTTCAGTTTTGTATAAATAAAACTATAATTTTTAGCTTACAAATATTAACTAATTTTGTCAAACACCTATACTTTTTCATTTTCGGTTTTTATCCCAACTCAATTGCTATTTTTTTATCAGAGTTTCCTAATCATTGACAATTTTGATATATGAAGAAATTGTCTTTGGTTCTTCCTTATCAAGTTGTATTGCATTTTAATTTTATATGATAAATTATTGACAATATTTATGTTTTATGTTTTTATGTTTAAAAAAATACAACCCAAATACACCTGCAAAATTTATAGACCACGATTATGATTCAAACTTATTTAATACCGTAAAGACCAACATGCCACCATAATTAATGAGAGTCGGTTTGTTTGAACACAACCTAGGTGCATGTAGGAGAGGTAGATGTATTTATTTTTGTTAGAAATTAGATATTCTTTTCTATTTTTTCTATCCATATTTCTACTAATTAATTAAAATTATGTTTGATGTACTGGCTGAAAAACTAATAGTTAGTAAGGATGAACGTGAGATGGAACCAGTACCATTTCTGATTTTTCAAAAACCGAATTTCATTGTAGTTCAATCCCGAGTACATAATCAAGTCAATATTACCAGTATCGGTACTAAAAATGGTACCGGTTTTCGGTACTAGTACCGGTACCAAAGGTACCAATATTTTCGTGATTTTATATTATCGAGTATCGTCCCATATTTTTTAAATTCGGTACATTTTGGTACCGGTTCTGGTACGATACAGGTACCAGATCAGGATTTTGGTACAAACTAGCAAACTGCTTATCTTTAGTTGTTAGATTATAAGTCAGCCGATAAAAAATGATGATTGGTAAAACCTAGTTAAAATATATAAAAACGAATTAAAAAGACATTTAGAATAATATGTTTTTTGTCGTTCAAATAAAAAAATAATATGTTTTTATAATTAATTAAAAATATATTTGGAAAAAAATTTGTAACACCCAGTTTTGAAAGTGCTTCGTTGCTAAGGGTTGCAGTCCAATCATCGGTTGTCATAAATGTTAGGGCTTTGGGAAATGAAGGATTTGGCCCATTTCGGATGTGGGTGTTATGGTATATGTCACACCTCCAAACCGGAACGGCGGACACGTTCGGGGGTGGAGGACGTCATGTAATGTATCACAACAATTGCATCATAGTAATCAAAGTAAACACAACCATTACATTAAGATATGAATATATACATCTGTTTGATTCATTGTTTGTGTACATCAAAAGTAGCAAAATATAAAGACATGACTCTATATGCTTCGTCTTCTCAAAAGTCGGCGGAATTACATGTCTACTGATTTCCTATGAATACAAACGATTTTGAAAGAGTATCAACATAAAGCTGGTGAGTTCATAAAATGTTTTTTGTAATGAATACCTGTCAATGAATTTGTAGAATGTATGTATGTTTCCCAAGAAAATCCAATATTTTCTAGCATATATGTTCGTTATTGTATTTTGTTTGAAAACTCTGGCTACCACCAGTAAGTATAGTAGTTTTATTATTTAAAACAAAATCATGTATTGTATCCCTGGAATCCTCCAGTGTAATGTAAGTAGTTTTATTATTACTTAAAATAAAACCATGTATTTTTCCATATATATGTTATTAACGTATCGTTCATGAAAAGTATATTATTACGTAAATATATCGTTTATATCCATTTGCGGGTTTTATGACCATGCTGACTGATACGACGAGAATTGGACGCCAATATCCTTAATGACTTTGTCACCCGTAGACCTACTGGTCCTACTGTAGCTAGCAGCAAGGTGCGGGATAGTCAGTCCCGTATAGATCTATACACAAATTCAAACTCTCCCTCCAGGAGACTCTAGACCATAAGGGTAGTCTTCCACTGGTACAATACGTCAGTACCAAATACTTGTCTCTCAATCTATATTAACGACTTTACAAGTAATAGTATGAAAATCCTTTTTATAAATAATAGTTAGGTTGTAAACGGTACTTTCGTTCCCTAAGCTATATACTTATAATAGTTTATGTGACTGCATATGTAAAACCATGTATTGATATTCCAAACTATACATATTATAGTTTTATATGTGTCAGGTATTCGATCTATGTGTTGATCTGAAAACGATTTCATGTTATTCGGAAGCCGCCAACCTTTCCGTTACCGGCGAAAACGACGAGCCATGAATCGATTTCATGTTATTCGGGAGGAACAGGAGAGCGTGGATCGTGGGAGTTGCAACCGTTGCTGACATCGCGTCAGTCGGAGACGGAGGAGTGATTTGCATCTGTCACTGCTGTTGTCCCTTCGACGACGACAGACATGATGATGCCATGGTTGCTGTTGCGGTTCTAAATCGCCACTCCTCTTCTTCTAATTATTCTACCGATCCAAGCGCCGTTGTTGCTCCATTGTCGTCGCTGCTCACCGCAGGCGGGTGATTCGAGTCGTTTTCCGAGAAAGGACTCGCCGGTGGATGTTGTTGCTTGACGGGGAACCGAAAGAAACCACTGTTACCACCGTAAGGTGGTGGCTTCCATCCCCAAACTGTTGATGTCGCCACCGTGAGCCACCATTGTGGGTGGCTGGACCTTTTGAGCAAATCAAAATAGTGTATGAGTATGTGTTTTGTTGTGTGAGGGTTTGTTGGTCGGAAAACCAAGAACAGCCACCACTACCACCGTGAGGTGGTGGCTGCCACCATGTGTGTGTGTGTTATGTTAGTTAGTGTGTGTGTTTATTTTTGGAATTTGCGTTGTAAACTATAATCATGTCAGAATAATAAAAATGAAAACTCAAACCACCACCGTGAGGTGGTGGCTGCCGCCACCAGCCCTAATGGGCCCAGTGAAGCCCTAATTGACCAATAATGCCCCGATTGACCAAAAAGCCCAAACATGTGACTAATGGGCCTAGTGAAACCCTAATGGATCTAAGGACTTAACTTTTGGGCCTATTGGGTTATGATTGGGTTGGAAACCCTAATTAGGGTTTAGAAAACCCTAATTTTAGAATCATGAGCTTAGACTTATCAGGACCCGTATTTTGGTCCATTGGAGTTGGACTATGTATTAAGCCCAATCACACCATAAGACTTATCTGGTAGAGTGATGGACTTATCTGGTAGGTTTGGATGCTTGTTGGGCCACTTATTGGACTAAGTTGTTGTGGGCCTTTGTGGGCCAATTGGGAACACAGTTATGGACCAAGGGAAATTATTAGGCTTCAGGATAATACCCATTAGAAAGGCTTGGGCGCAATTTGGAAAATTGGGCCATAAGTGGGCCATAATTGGGCCTTGAGGATTATTAGCTATTGGGCCATCAGAATGCCAATTGTTTGGACTGGAATAATTGGTTGGGCCTTAAAATAAGTCCATGTAGAAGTTTGGGCCCAATTTGGAAAATTGGGCCATATGTTGGGCTTTGGCCCATTACTTGACTTTTGAGCCTTTGGAGTGTGAGTTGGACCTTGGGCTTGGAACCCAATTATTAATTGGGTATTGGTTGATGTTGACAGTTCGGGAACCTATCAACCAACATTGGAGTTTTATCTGCGGGACTTCAGCAGTGCCAGGCGAGTCTCCTCACCATACCAATGGGTCTAAGGCACCAAGGCCGACCCATTTTATGATATGATATGTGATATGCTAGCTGATTATTTGATTATATGGAAGACCTCAGGGGGGGTTCCCGAGGCAGTAGATCAAGACCATGTGGGGGTTCCCATGACAGTTGGTCATATGTGTTATGTGGTATGCTAGCTATTATGTGATATATGGTATGCTAGATATTTATGTGATATATGGTGTGCTAGTTGACTCTGTGTTGCTTGCATGGAAGACCTCGGGGGGTTCCTGAGGCAGTGGGATATAAGACCATGTGGGGGTTCCCATGACATTCCAGGTCAAGACCATGTGGGGGTTCCCATGGCATCCGATGTAAGACCATGGAGGGTTTCCTTGGCACCTTTATATGTATGGCTTATAGGGTTTGTATATGTGTACTGTTAATTGATTATGGGTTATGTTGATATGATATTGGTATGGAAGACCCCATGGGGGTTCCCGAGGCAGTTGGATATAAGACCATGTGGGGGTTCCCATGGCTTTCCTGGTTAAGACCATGCGGGGGTTCCTATGGTTGTGCACTAAGACCACTTGGGGGTTCTAATGACATCCGGTGTAAGACCTTGGAGGGTTTCCTTGGTTTCCCTATATGTTTATATGCATGGCTTTGTACAGTTGATATAGATTATGTGGTTATGTGGATTGTGTGGGGTATGCTCTGGGGGAACTCACTAAGCTTCATGCTTATAGTTTTGTTTATGGTTTCAGGTATCATCGGTTTGGAAATGAAGGGCTCGGATTGATCGCAGTGCACACACCTATGATTTCCGCAATGAATGATTTTAGGATCAACTCTGATAAATGTTTTACTTAATGAGGATTTGACATGTTTGAAATAAATGGTATCAATGTTGTAGCTATAACAAAAATGAAATTTTTACTCCTGATTTTTGGGTTGTTACACCTAGGGTATCTTTCAATCCAAATCATATAAACATGAAAAAGTTACAAATATAGTTAACATCCTACATACACAATTTAGTGGGCCGACATCGGCGCCTTCGACTCACAAGCATAGTGAGAAGACTCACATAGCGTAGAAGAATGCGAAATCCCACTCCTATCTGCTGGTACTAGACTTCTCCTATTAATCACATCGCATAACCCTAATTAACAATTAAGGCAAATACTCAATTCCCACTAGTCCAAATATCAGTCTAATTGTCAATTAGGCAAAAGACCAATTTGCCCTCCTCAAGTGCATCCCACACAGTTGACGAAAAACCCAAAACGTTAAAATTCAAACCTTAGTTGACTTACACATGGCGTATCGAGATCTACACATGGCGTAGATCACCATGCCAATTAACTGGCTCAGAAGAGGTTACGTTGGGTGTAACCTAAGTTATGCACGGCGTAACAAGTAATCCCTCAAAAATTACTTCTAAGGTCTTAACTCATTAAGACCTTTCAATTCCAATTCTGATATGATCTAATAAGGCACTCCAAACCATAAAGTCTCCAACTTTATGACTTTGCATGACAAAATGGAGCTCAAAACTAAAACCCTAACTTATAATACCCTCTAAAATCCCATAACTCTTGCATGGAAGAATACAAAGGATCAAGCTTGCATTTTTATGTTACCAAACACCCCAAAACGTCTAAAAGGACAACTCAAACGTCTAAAATGACAGCTCAAACGGTCTGTAGTAGACCATACTTAGTAGCCATTGAAGACAACTATAAATGATCACAATTCAAAGAGTAAGGTGCAGTAAAATTGTAACATGCAGGAGGTTTACCATGTTTTTTTTGGAGGTCGGTGTAATGTTTAGCTCACACCGCAACGCCAAATCACTTACCGCAATATGCGATACACTGTACCCGAGGGGTTTTAACTTACACCCTGCTCCCGAGTTGTAGCAAAGAAGAGAAGAGAAAAGAAAAGAAAGTAAGGAGAGAAAAAAAAGAAACAAAATTCGTCTTTTGTGCTCCCGAGTTGGAGAGAAATGGAATGAAAATTAATTATTTTGTTCATTTCTTCAAATCCTTCCAAATCGGAAGGAAAGTTCGGACGGAAAGTAATCCTTCAATTTCCTTCCTTTAATAAAACTCGAAAACACTCATTTTTTTTTTTTTTTTTATTACTTTCCTTCCTCTTTTTTTTTTTTTACTTTCCTTCTTCTCACCTTGTCAATTTTTTTTTCTCTACTTAAAATGATGAACTCCGAAGTTGGGTGTTAGAAAAATGTTAGTAGAACTGTCCCTTATTCGTCTTATAGCCAAACACACCCATCACGGAATCACAGTTGCCACGTGACTGCCACGTGGTTGGTTTTTCTCTTAGAAAAGAATCGTAGTGGACCCCACTTATTTTTTTTCAAAGTCACGTCGGCACCTTCATTGACTCGCCACGTTTTAATCGCTGATATCTCCTCCTCGTCTCGCGCGCACACAAAATTGGAAGGAATCTGAATCTTCTTTTCCCCAACAAAGAAAAAAAAAAACGAAAAATATTTCGAAAAATTATGAACAAAATCACACGTATACATACAGATCGATTATATGTCTATATAGCTAAAGGGCAAAGCTATACAGATCTGGGAATCGAAATATTATCGACGTATTCGTTACTTTTTCGCTTTTTGCTGTTTGCGTGATTGTGGAGACTTGTTTTCGTTTAGGGTTTTTCATCTCACTCCTCTTAATCGAGATCTTTCTGTTGGTTGGATCATTATAGACAGAAACACTTTGTAAGTATTCATTTAAACGTTTGATTGATTGAATATTTGTGTGTTCATTTGATAGTGATTTTTAAATTTGTAGTTTTATTTTTATTTTTATTTTTTTATATTTTTTTCGGGTGTGGGTATGTGCGTCTCCTGCTTTACTTCTGGTGCATATTAAGAAAAAACCCCTTGTGTACTGATACTATACGTGTATTAATGTATTCGAAAACCTAGAAAATTGTTCTTGCAGTAGCCTATGTTTTGATTCACTTATTGGTGAACAAATTGAAAAGTGAAAACCGAAAAACCCGTAATTGCTTGGTGGGGTTCGTAGCTCTAGACAGAACTCTGTTACTTACTTTTCTGGTGGTAGGGTGGAGTAGTAGGGCAAGTCCATATAGAAGCTTGCCTGAAATTCTCATAGGTTTTTAATTGTATTACTTTTGTTTGGTTGCTCATAGTTCTTGTACACAATTTATCTTGTTTTGTAGGTGAATTATCTTTGTTTCCCGGCTGAAGTTTTGAAGACAGATCTTGTTAAACTTATTGGAAAACTTTTCTAGAATGCATGATGGTGTGAAACACCATCACCGTTTATATTAACTCTGCTTTCAGAGAGCATGAGTTGGAACTTGTAGAATGCAGAATACCAGAAATTAGAGGATGGATGACTACAGACAAGCTGATATTTTTCCTCCTGCATGGATAAACAGGAATCCATCTGAATTGGCAGAATCACGTGTCTTCATTATCTCTTGCTGTATTGCTGGCATTATTGGTATCTTGACCATTGTGTATACCGCATTCCAATGGAGAAGAAACATCAGTCTAAGCTTAATGAAAGCTACTGCTAAAAAAAAGAAGGATCCAAAATCAAGAAGCAGGGTTCCAGTAGCTGCTCATACTTGGTATCTCGAGTCTGGATCTCGTGGGAAAAACTTAAACTGCTGTGTATGCTTAAAATCAGTGTCAGCTTCACAGACACTTGGCCCAATGGTGGCTTCAGATAGCTTTATTCACCGTTGTAGAATATGTGGGGCTGCAGCTCACCTCAGTTGCTCCTCAAAGGCTCACAGAGACTGTAAGTGTGTATCAATGATTGGTTCAACACGTGTGTTACACCTGTGGGCTATTAGGTGGACTGAGGTGGTGGATCAACCTGATGAAATCTCTTTTTGCAGTCATTGTGAAGAGCCCTGTAGTGCTTCTTTTCTTGGGGGGTCCCCAATATGGTGTTGCTTATGGTGTCAGCGTTTGGTTCATGTTGATTGTCATAGTAGTCTTTATAGTGACACAGGTGATGTTTGTGATTTGGGTCCTTTTAGAAGGCTGATTGTGTCACCTCTTCATGTTAAGGAGCTCAGGAGGTCTTCATCTGGTGGAATCTTGAGTTCCATCACCCATGGAGCTAATGAGATTGCATCTTCTGTACGTGCAAGTATTAGAAATCAAAGTAAGAAAACCAAAAAAGAAAACGAAGTCCCTGTGGATATTAGTAATGGTAGTGTAGAGGAAGCTTCTACAGAAAGTACAACAGATATTAATATAGCAAATGGTGCCTTAAAAGAGAACTACAATGGGAACACAAACACAAACATGAACACAGAGGTTACAAGTCAACAACAAGATGGTGATGCGGTCAACAAGTTTGGGCGAAAGTTGAGTTTTAAAAGAAACATATCAAACAGTCAGAGAGATGAGTCACATATAGTTGGGATGAAGCAGAAATATGAGTTGACTGATATGGGTCCAGATTCAAGGCCTCTTTTAGTCTTTATTAACAAGAAGAGTGGTGCTCAGAGAGGAGATTCACTCAGGTTAAGGATGAATATCCTCTTGAACCCTGTTCAGGTCAGTGTTTCATATGCTTGTATCATAAGGTGTTGATCCCAGATAGGTTGTAGATCATGAGCAATTGAACTAAATTCAATAAATTAGTAAGCATAATTAACACAATCAAATTGGTAGACGAGTAATTGATAGACACTCGTTTGAAAAAAATCAATTGCTTAAGTATACTTTGTTTAATGTTGTTTAGGTGTTTGAGTTGAGTTCAACAGAGGGGCCAGAAGTTGGTCTTTATCTATTCAGAAAAGTCGCGAATTTTAGAGTTCTTATATGTGGCGGAGATGGGACAGTTGGGTGGGTATTGGATGCGATTGAGAAGCAAAACTTTATATCTCCACCACCAGTTGCTATTCTGCCAGCTGGCACTGGAAATGACCTGGCAAGAGTGTTAGGCTGGGGAGGTGGTTTGGGGTCAGTAGAGAAACATGGTGGCCTCTGTACAATGCTTCAAGACATAGAACATGCTGCTGTCACCATTCTTGATCGTTGGAAGGTTTCTATAACAAATCAGAAGGGAAAACAGCTTCGTTCACCAAAATTTATGAATAATTATCTTGGTATGTCACATCTCCTTAAACTTTAAACCATCCATCTGTCTATGTATGAATAATTATCTTGGTCTGTTGTTGCTACAGGTGTAGGATGTGATGCGAAGGTTGCTTTAGAAATTCATAATCTGAGAGAGGAGAATCCAGAGAAGTTTTATAACCAGTTTATGAATAAAGTTTTGTATGCTAGAGAAGGTGCTAGAACCATCATGGATAGAACATTCCAAGATTACCCTTGGCAAGTGAAAGTGGAGGTAGATGGTGTTGATATTGAGGTCCCTGAGGTTGGTGATGGTTATTTCTCATCTATCATCATAATTGTGTATACTGACATGACAATATGAGATTGTATGTATAGGATGCGGAGGGTGTTCTTGTTGCGAATATTGGAAGCTATATGGGTGGTGTAGACTTGTGGCAGAATGAAGATGACAACTATGATAATTTTGATCCTCAATCTATGCATGATAAGATTCTGGAAGTTGTGAGCATATCAGGGACCTGGCATCTTGGAAAACTTCAGGTAATGTCACTTGAAGAAAGTCACAAACAGCTGACTCCAGGAATTATGTTAATGTTAAAACTTAACAGGTAGGGCTGTCTCGAGCTCGAAGGCTGGCACAGGGACAGAGCATAAAAATTCAGCTTCTTGCTCCGTTGCCTGTTCAGATTGATGGTGAACCATGGATGCAGTCGCCATGCACTTTGACCATTTCACATCATGGCCAGGTTTTTTTTTTTAATGAAAATTCTTGCCACATTAGAATAATCTATGATGATATAAATGTGTTGTGGTTTTTTGATTTGAATAATAACAGGCTTTCATGCTGAAAAGGTCGGGTGAGGAACCCCTTGGTCATGCAGCAGCTATAGTGGCTGATGTGCTGGCACATGCGGAAACAACTAATGTCATAAATGCATCTCAGAAAAGAGCTCTTCTTCAGGAAATCGCACTCAAGCTCTCCTAGAATCACTTTTACTTGTTTTGTAGCAACCAAGGAGAGCTCATACTTCATATCATATCATCATATATAATATATTTATAGCTTGGTCTCCCCTTTTATTCTTTTTTGGTCATGTGTTTCATTTCTTTCACGCATGCTTGTAATACAACAAATCTTGAATATACATACATATAAACTAGAATGAAAATAGTTTTTGTTTTGTAAACTCAGGCTGTATTGTATTGGACATGTTTTGTTTTCTGGATAAATGATGGTTTAAAACTCAATATTTTCTCTATTAAGTTGTTCATTCTTCATCATGTGAAAAAGAAATACCATCTTCGCGACTCTTGTCCCGATAAAGTGAAAAAAAAAAACAGCACTTTTTCGGTTATTCTGGATAGAATTTTAACAGGATTATTATTGAGCCACCTGACAATGAAATTGTGTTTTCCATTCTCAGTGGAAGTTAGCAAGGAGCAATGGTATGGGTATGGTGAATGGTAGGGTTGTGAATTAAATGGAAGCGATAGAGATAGATTATTGAAAAGTGAAAATACAATATATAATATAATATAGCTAGGGATTGTTTGTTAGACCATTGATTGGATTGGTATGTGTAACATGGATTTATGGCATTGATTGATTGATTGCGGTTGTTTGTTGCCTTGCCTCTGACTCTGTCCCTCGTGAAAAAGAAAATGAGAAGCCAATCATCATAATCATAAGACAAAACTGTAAATTTGGTCCTTGTGGTTTGCAAAAACCTTTGGATGGGGTCCAAAAAGTTTTTGGCTTGCACCGAAGGTCCAAAATCAAGGTTTTTCTTGGTTTTTGGTCCAAAAAAACTTAAAAAGTCGATTTTACCCTTTTTAATTTCTTTTTTCTATTTTCTTTATTGTTTTTGGTATTTAAATAATTAAAAAAAATAAAAAATAAAATAAAAGGCGTTCGATTCCACGTGTACTCTCTTTTCTCTTTCTTTCGTCTTCTCACCGATGAATCCAGCTTAGCTACTTCTTCCCAACATCGACTCTCAAACCCTAAATTCAAATCCCAATTCTTCAAATTATCAATTCTACGATTCTTCAACTCTTCAATCTTCTCCTGAGGGGACTTTGATCGAGCCATGGATTCTTCTTTATCTTCATACTTCGATGAATTGCACATCTTCAACTTCTTTTTCTTCTTCTTCTTTTTCTTTTTATTCTCTCCGCCTTGTTCTGCATTTCCCGACTTGGATAATGAACTACACAGCTTCAATTTCTTCTTCTCTACATCACCATTCTCATTCAGACGCTCCTTTCTCTTCTTTCTGTCACTGGTCATTAATCCCTTACCTTTCTTATCCCCAACCTTCCATACATTCTTTCTCCTGTACAACATATTCTCGAATTTCCAAGATGGAACACTCGTATCGATAACAGTAACCTCTGTTTGCGAATACGCGGTTAGATCCCAATGGCCTTTCTCCTCCTCCTCAACATGTCCACTCACCTTCAACTCTCGATTGACTTCCTTTGCTGTACGTCGATTGCTCAAAGTCCACGGAAATGGCGACGGCGACGGCGGTGGCGAGGAAACCCTGTCCTTTCCAACAGGCACGTTCTGAACATTCGAATTTGTAGAAACAATACAGATTCTAGGGCACTGTTGCTTCCTACATCTCTTTTTCCTTTTAATTCTCGATAAATCCTGAAATTCTCCCATCTGAAACAGCTCCGATAGTACATTATTCATCACTTCACGACCTTGGATAGCTCCACTATCATCCCGTTTGTCAAGTCTGGGTCTTTTATCGGGAAGCAAAGGATCCGTCGACGTTTGGGGATCAATTTTGTCGAGGGAATTAGAGAGGAAGTGCTCGAGGTTGATGTTATCGGAGTCTGGAAATCCTCTGGATGAACGAAGGCGGTTTAGCCATTTGGATGACTTGGAGCTGAGCATTGGTTATGGACGAGGAGAAGATTGAAGATTTGAAGAATCGTAGAATTGATAATTTGAAGAATTGGGATTTGAATTTAGGGTTTGAGAGTCGATGTTGGGAAGAAGTAGCTAAGCTGGATTCATCGGTGAGAAGACGAAAGAAAGAGAAAAGAGAGTACACGTGGAATCGAACGCCTTTTATTTTATTTTTTATTTTTTTTTTAATTATTTAAATACCAAAAACAATAAAGAAAATAGAAAAAAGAAAATAAAAGGGCATAATCGTCTTTTTAAGTTTTTTTGGACCAAAAACCCAGAAAAACCTTGATTTTGGACCTTCCATGCAAGTTGGAAACTTTTTGGACCCCATCCAAAGGTTTTTGAAAACCACAAGGACCAAATTTGTAGTTTTGTCTAATCATAATAGTAACATCAGTGGAGTTGTACCAAAATTGGAAGTAAACTTTCTGGCATGCCACAAAAACAAAAACTGCAAAAATCAACTATCTTTGTAATTAATTTACGGGTCCTCTTATATGCACGAATTGTTTCGTGTATTACTTCGAAATTAGTAAACTAATATTATAAAATTTTGAAATACAATCATATGATCATGTTGCGACTGACGCATTTCCATTAAATTCTATATTTTACTTTTTGCCCTTTTTATTTGGATTGATTTTCAAAATATACATACCTCAAAGTTTTTATTTTATATTTAGTCTCTTTTTATTTTAGTAATTTTGAAACAATTAACAAAATAAAAGTTGTAAATTAACTTAAGAAATCACAATCTATTACATACGTTAAAAAATACATTAATATTATAAAATTATTTTTTTGTTGAATTAATATTCGTTAAACTAGATTTGTTTCATGATTTGTTATATATAAATGAATGTATATTTTTTAGGCAAACTCACTATAATAGTAAAATGAAAACTCCAATAACTAAATTTATAAACAAAACGAATGAATATGAATGATTTTTTTTTTTTTTTTTTTTTTATTTTTTTATTTTTTATATTCGTTCGTTTATATTTAACCAAACAAATAAACGAATATGGCTGAATTGATGAACGTTCAATTTGTTTACAATCATATATATATATATATATATATATATATATATATATATATATATATAGGGTTAGGTGATATTGTTTCTAGTAACTATTGTGTGCCAGAATGCACAGATATGGACCACTGGATGAATAGAATCAACAGTCATGATCTGAGGGTCTATGTTATTACCATAGGGTAGCATGTATCATATAATCACACAAATTTCAGCAAAAGGGTATGTTGGTCAATTAACCTATTTTAAAAAAAGAAATTTTCGGATTTTAAGGGATCATTAATTCCCTTATTTTTTAAAAATTTGAATTTTTTAAATTAATTCTAATTAAATTTTAATATTATTTTTAATAATAACCGATTTTATTCATCGTCTCCCCTCTTATTCCAGAAAAGCACCACCGCTTCTGGCTCAACCTCAAATAATCACACCGTCACTGCAATTACAGGCCTCTGGTAAGGTGGACGACTTCGTGATTATACGACTGGTGAACAGGAACATATTTATACAAACCAAGACAATGCAAGAAACAGTTGGGACCAAACCATGGGGGAGATCGATGCACTCAGAGATAGCGACTCCAAAACCCAGACCCTAACTTCCTCAAACACGACTCGCTTTACTCTGCGCTAATAGAACCCATATTTATCTTCACTATCGTCGCTAACTTTTCAGGCACATTGCATTCCAACATGGGCCCATGATTTTAGGTAATCTCTCAAGGCTCAGTGGTATTTGTTAGGTTAACATCAGATAACAAGTTGGCAAGTTTCGATTGCCAAATGCCAACATGGAAGGTTATCATTTGTGGTAAAATGACATCTTATGTTGCAATTAGCTAGGTAGTATTTGGTGCATGATAGAATTAGAGGAACGAATAGAATGATTCATTCCATTGGAATGAAAAAGAAATTGTTTGTTTTCCTTTATATTGTAGAAGTAGGGGGAAAGAAATGAAATTTTAAATTATAACTACTTTTCACTCATAATGATTGATATAGTGATTGACGTTACTCTAGTTTCGTGTATTTAGAACTTTTATCGTGCATTTAGAATTACCCTTATTAAAATAATATTTGTGTCGATAAAATGTATTAATATGTGTGCCGATAAAATAATCATTTTATCGATAAAATGTAATATTACAATTTTATACCTTCGGTTTACATTGTAGTTTTAGAAAAGACCCTAGATTTTATCAATTTAAATCTTAAACCCTTAAAACTTTATTAATTTTGAAAACTAACAAATAGAAACATATTACTTATTCATAAAAGTTGTTTAATTAAAATGATCTCATGAATACATTTACAAGAAGAGTAATAATGAATATTATTAAATATTAATAGAAAAAAAATAATTTGTTAAATAAGAAATATAAACTATGAAACATTAACAAAAATAGAAGGGATAAAAATGAAAATTTGGTTACAATTTCTTTCTATATATAGAGGATTGGTATTTCTTATATAGTAACTGAAAGCGACTTGTTGAAAGTAACTTTCCTTAAAAGCAAACATATGATATTTGTTATAAATATAGATTTTATTAAATGATAAGTTGGGAAGAATGGATGGGTGACACATATTATGAAGTATTTGTACTTAACCTTTCTTATTATTATTATTATTATTATTATTATATGTTTTTCTCTTTGTTATGTTTAGAGAGATGATATTCATCCAATGGAGACAAATGAAGTAGATGAAAATAATAGCTTTAATGAAAGTAACTATTTTTTCGACGACACATCACCATTCGAAACGGATATTCATCCAATGGACACAAATGAAGCAGATGAAAATGAAAGTTTGAACGAAAGTCGTTATTTCTTCGATGACACATCACCCTTCAAAACAAATAAGGTATAAATTCATTAGTATGTTGTTATTGTAATGTAAGCATCAAGTGGATTTGTTGGCTACTGATAATAATATAATTGTCAGGTGTTCAATTCTCGTCAAGAATTGATGGATTGGGTGCAAAATATGACAAATACTTTAGGTTATGTCATCGTCATAAAAAATTCTAAACGTAACTTTAATGTTGTATTTCAATGTGACCGTGGAGGTACATACAAAAGTACACAAATCTCCAAAAAAAAACAAGGACAAAAAAAATTAATTGTCCATTTAGCCTACATGGTAAATATTCGTCACTAGATAATTCTTGGAATGACTTTCATGAACGCATACACTATTATATTTCCAGATGCTAAAGGATTACTTTGCAGATGACATATAAATAACAATATCATGAAGAAATGCAAATCATGTTGGGATGTTCTTTATACGTCATGGACGAGGTTGGTTAACTCTGAAACAAAGGAAGCATACAACAAGAATTTGGCACAAGTTGAAAAAATTACGAACAATTATCCAGGTATTTTTAAATATACATTATAATATGTTATAATTCATTACATCAACTGAAATTTTTTATGTATTTTAGATGCATTTTCTTATCTAAACAAAACATGGTTGACACCACACAAAGAAAAGTTTGTGTCTGCATGGACCGATAAGTTTCTTAACTTTGGCAACCACACAACTAATAGAGCTGAAAGTCAACATGCCAAGTTAAAAAGATATGTCGAAACATCACGATCAGATATCGCCAAATCATTGAAGCGTATTGCTGATGTTGTTGAGTCACAATACACAGGTATAAAAGCGAGTCTTGCGCATAACAAAATTTTGATTGTACATCGGTACTACGAAATACCACATCTAAAACCATTGTGCCGTTTTATTTCATTTTATGCACTTGATATCATTTTCAAAGAATATGAGCGGTCCAAAGAATTTGGATTTGTTTATGAAAATTGTGGATGTCAAGTACGTACAAGTTATGGGCTGCCATGTGCGCATGAACAAGCTATATTTGTTAAAAAGGTCATTGTGTACTGCTTCATTCAGTAGATAAGTTTTGGAAGAAACTTGATTTATTAGAATGCAAATCGTTAGAAGATGACAATTTGGGTTGTGCAGTTAAGGTAAATATGTTTAATGCTTATTACGAAAAACAATCAAGACCTGTTAAGTTAAGTTTAGCAAGGAAGTTACTAAACTTAATCACGCCGTCAACAACTTCAGTTTCTGAACCTGCTACTCACAAAAATACTCGTGGGTGCCCCTCTTTAAAGAAGAAACTTTTCAAGAAAACCCATATCGATTTAAACCAAGACCCACCAACTCAAGATCCACCACCTCAAGATCAACCGACTCAAGCGCCACCAACTCAATATCCGTCTCGACGTAGCATTTCTACTTATACGCCTGACTATATGCGGTCTAATTTGTTTGATCTAAACCAGGAACCGGATAGGCACAGTACGTACTCGTTCCGAGAACCTCCAATGTTCAACTCAACTTTTAATCTGGAACAATCGATGCATAGCTCGTACTTCAACCGAGAACAAGTAATGTATAATTCAGATCCACTTATGAATGAAATTTCGTATGAATTTCATCCATATGTCACAAACATACAAAACGTGAGGGGAGATGGAAATTGTGGATTTCGTGCAATAGCTGCGTGTCTCGGTTATAGTGAAGATAATTGGCGTCAAATCCGCTTAGATTTACAGAATGAGTTGTTAGCACACCCAGCTGAGTACGCACAAATTTTTGATTACGATTTAAACACCATACATCACTCATTGAATTTTAATGGATCACATTTCGCACCAAAAGATCGTTGGTTGATTATGGCGGTCACTAGCTTTCTCATTGCTAACAAGTATGATGTAATAGTTATTTTTCTAAGCAAAGATAGTCCATCAACATGTTTTCCACTATGGCTTGGTCCCCAATACATCTCAACTCATAGAGTTGTTGTTATTGCTCTTGTTAGAGGTGATCATTATGTGAATGTTGATTTACATGGAGCATATCCAATGCTTACTATTTTACCATTTTGGCGTCACAACAGATCATCACGGTCTGCTGGATGGGAAACTGTTTATGCTGCTCGCCTGAATTCCTACATTTCTCCATTTGCAACACACAGTAATTGTAACAATTCTACAGTTATAATATCTGATAATTAATAAAATCAAATTTATGTTTTGTTGTTTATAATTATTAAGATCTCTATAAATTAAAAAAAAATTGTTTTTTTTTTTAATTTAGCAAACTTATATATGTGCGATTCTGATGTCTCTAAAAAAAGATTAAATATTTTGAAGTACAATCTAGAAACTAATCACAGTCTACAATATATATATATATATATATATATATATATATATATATATATATATATATATATATATATATATATATATATATATAGAGAGAGAGAGAGAGAGAGAGTTAGGTTCAAATGTTTTCACTATCTATTGTGTGCATGTATGACTGATTCTAGACTAATCATTTTAGTTATTTTAAGAAAGTAATTAATGCATATTACTTTCTTAAAATAACTAAAATGATTAGTCTAGAATCAGTCATATATGCACACAATAGATAGTGAAAACAAAATAACCTAACCCTATATATATATATATATATATATATATATATATATATATATATATATATATATATATATATATATATATATATATATAAGTTTTAAAAAATGTAAGGTTTGATTTGAAAATAAATACAAGTATAAGGTATTGAATTGAAAACTTACATCTTCTTTAATTTTTAACAACAGCCGATGCAAATTCAATTTAATATTATTAAAAATAGTCAATTTTGTTAAGTGATGTATATCAAATCAATCGTGTGCATTTGGAATTCAATCCGTGGGTTTAGAATTACCCTTAATTTACTTTAAATAGGATAGGAGATAGGTGGTAGTTACAGACATATAGCATGTGTAGGCCTTGTTACGAATCGGGGTTGGGGGCCATACCTACCCTACCCTATGTGCTTTTATGACTCGGTTGACCCATCTTCTGTTATTTTTTGAATATATTTTTGTTATTTTCCTTTGTGGGTGTAAATCCGAATATATTAAATGTGGTTGTAAATTGTAGTAGGCAATTCGATCAAAATTAATGATGGGAGCGGGAGGTGATAAAATGCAGACTTTCATTGTCTCGCTCAAATTTTGGATATGTCACTAAAATAAAATTACGTAAAAAAATTTAGAGTGAAAAGAAAGAAATATTCTAAAATGTGTAATGGAGTTATTCTCTTGATTTGTTACGTTTGTCATGCTCCATTTGACTTGTCCAATTGATACTCTTGCGTTATGTCATCAATTATTCATCACCTCACTGCCTCACATGACTTGTTATATATGATTTATAAAGTTGATAGTTTTTTAAAAACCTTTTCAAAGGTCTTGTGGATCGAGGGTTTGGATGATGAAGCTGGAGTGTAGATAAATCTCCGAGACTCCGAGTCAAGTATCACCTGAGAGAAAATAATGTTGGAGGTGTCTTGGTGTGAGCCTGGAGATATGCTCCACTGTTGTTGAAGTGAATATGAGGTAGAGTGAGAGTATAGTGATCAAAGAGTATAATGTCAGGGAATGAGCTACACACACAGAGATAGATGATCTCATTTGTGTAGGTCTCCGTTTTTAGTACTTATAAGGGACGTAGTAATAACCCAACATGTTTTGTCATAATAAAAGGTAGTGGAACTTTATTTGATTTTTTCTAGTTAGTGGGTGAGGCACCATGTGCTTGCATGGGTCAAAATAGTGATGAAGGATGCCTCTTGAACAAACTCGACAAATTTGGTGGGCCAAGATCAAAATTTTGGGACACGGCTTCATTGGTACTAGTGTAAAGCTTATATTTTATGATTGGTCCCAATCAATTTTACATTTATACAATAAATATATATATATATATATATATATATATATATATATATATATATATATATATATATATATATATATATATATATATATTAATAGGGTGAAGTGGTTGTGATTTCATGTTCAAAACAAGTTCAAAATCCATGATGGGGATGCTTAATGTGGAAAAATGAAGAAAGCTTAGATAGTTGTTGTGATCAACAAAGCAAGACTTGAAAGAAGAGAAAAAAAAAAGAAACTGAAGATCAGAAATGCATGCAGCCCACGTAACGTGTCCATGCTAAATGTGCACGCCTATGCATATGACCATAATTTCCAAAACGGTGGCTTACTTTGTTCTGTGACAATGCCAGAAAGGTAATACATACAAATATAATTTATGAATTTAGGTGTTTAAAATGATAGTTTTATAATTTATGAATTTTAGGTGTTTAAAAGAATATTTTTAAGGCGTTATCTCATAATTATATTTTACAAACTTAGGTATGTATACTCTCTAGGTGGGCGATCTTGAACTCTAAGTAAGTCATTTCCATGGCCTTTTATTAGTTTAATTTGATTGTAAATTCAAGGGACAGCTATACATGACCCAATTTTTTTCATTATATATTTTTATTTAAGAATTTATAATAAAGATAAGGGTCATTTTTTTCTTGTTCGTCCTGAACCTTTAAGAATATTTAATTTTTCAGGACCGCCCTGATTGTAATAATGCTTTTACTGTCATATGTCGCTAAATTGTTTGACGTTTTTGTTCATTTGATTATGCGAAACGCTAGATCTCTTTTGAATGCTTTGTTTATACGAATTCTTACATTTAAATCCAAATTTAATTTGGATGTATATTAGATTACTAATAAACATGTTTTATTTGTTAGTATTCTCCTAAAATTCATTAAGATTTACGACCTCGTTGTAAATTTTAAATCTTAGTAATTGGAACAAATAAATTTTAACTCTTAGACTACACAGAGTGACCCTCTCTACCACCGCTCGTTAGCCTCGCTATGGACACAAAACACCACCCCTTAGCATTCGCTAGGGGAGTCGCCAAGGAGGAATCGCTACATACATAGCGAGAGGAGAGAGGGGATGGAGCTGTAATCTGATTGGTGCAGCTTCTCATTTTCTACTTTTCCCTTCCTGTAAAAGAAGGCAACCAAACAGCCCCCCCCCCCTCCTGAAAATCACTGCTGATGCCCTCCTTCTTCTTCGATTACTGCCAAAAACCCCACCGGCGTTTAACGGATGCGCGAAAAACTCCACCAGCGTTGAACGGAAGCGCGATTGATTGAATTTATTGTAGCAGATGAGTCGAAAGGGGAGAGAGAGAGAGAGAGAGAGAGAGAGAGAGAGAGAGAGAGAGAACGCTTTGTTTTGTTGTGTGGCGCGTGGGGTCATGTTCTTTTTTTGAATGAATACAGTGGACCAAAAAAAATTATATTCTTTATGAAGGTATCCTTTGAAGTTTAAAATTTGAAAGTTTAATCAATAAAGTCTACTAACATATACTTCCTCCGTCCCATAATTATTGTCCACTTTTGACTTTTAAAGTCTTTATTCGTCAACTTTGACCTTAAATATTTTTATTTGTGTTATATATTATTTTATGAAACTTATAACAATGAAAATACATTTAAAATACAATCCATTCATATATTTTGTATCAAGTATTATGTATCAAAAACAAAAATATTTAAGGTCAAAGTTGAAGAATAATGACTTCAAAAGTCAAAAGTGGACAATAAATATGAGACGGAGGTAGTATTATTTAATATTTATGTCTATAAATTAATGTTTCAGTTTTCATTATACAAGTGTGATTTGCTTTCGTTTCTTGCTCTCTCTACGAACAGATGTAATATTTTGGATATTAAAATAATATAACTTAATTAAATTTGAAAAAAAAAAAATAGAGTGTTAGAAGTGTTACCACTCCCTTTGAAATGCCAATAATGAGATGCTAAGACAAAAAAATGAGGTGACATTCAAAAAAATGACATGACAAGGTGTTAGGAGTGTTACCACTCCTTCTAGCCTTAGTAACTAGAACAAATAATGGTATCGTATGTTTCTAGGATTTCACTACCATTATATATTTATATAATAAACTTTAAACATTATAAACAACGTGAATTATCGATTTTACTTAAAATTTCCATCAACATCAATATGATATGCAAACTAAGTTCATAACTACCAGAATTTAGAGTAACATATTATGTTTAATTAGTGAAACATTATTTGGTTTAATTACATAAAAACAAAATTGCAAAAATGGTATGGTATGCAAATTTTTGGGGTTTTAGTCAAAGCAGTGACTTTTTTGGTTTCGTAGTCATTTTGGAGTGGTTTGTATGTGAAAATGGTCCCTCCGAAAATTGAAATGACTATAATACCCTTGGGGTATTTATTTTTCATTTTTCTTTCATTATTCTTAAAATTTAATATTTATTTATTTATTTTAACAATAAAAAAAATAAAAAAGGGTCTCTTTCTCTCTCTCTCTCTCTCTCTCTCTCTCTCTCTCCAATTAATATGATCATACAAACCCAGATAGTGGGATGAATTGTATGAAGATCTGGGTTCAGATTCAACAAACATATAATACCCAAATAACATAAAATCAAAACGGAAATCCATCACACCTACATTAAAGCCCATCTCCAAACATGATTTTCTTTTAATAACATTTGAAGATCCGAAATTTCAAAACAGCAAAATCACCATTTCTTCCTGCTATAATCAGATCCGAAATTTCCTCAAATGCATCAGCGATTGAAGAACGAGAGGTCCTTGTTCCGACGTCTTCAAAATCATCACCAACGCTATAATCCATCCTCTTGGAGTTGCTCTTGAGATCACACGATTTGACATAAGCAACAAAACGCAGTTTCCGAATCATCAATTACAAAAACTAAACAAAAATCATAAGAGAAATAGCAACAAGAAAAACACATTAGATTTTCTAGGTTTTTTTTAAATCACATACACTCATCAGATTCAACTTAAAACCTATATCCATCTTCCAGATCAAATTCGAAAAAAGAGTAATTGAAATACAAATCCATCACCTTCAACCATCGACCCACCCAAATCCATCTATTAGACCATTTTCGGAAAAAATAAAGAAAAAAAATAAACACTGGAAGAAAAAAGTATATAAAACTAATCAGTAGAGAGGATAAGAGATCATATCTAGCTTCCTTTTCCTCCCGAGTTTTAATGGGGGAAGGAGAAACATCCAAGCACAAATGATGAAATCCTCCGAAAGCCTCTAATTCGTTTGTGACTTTAATTGATTCTGACGATACCAATAGATTAGGAGAAACAACAAAGACAAAAATGATGGTGGTGGTGTCGTTTGCTTTCATTCTCCTGCACCAAATGAATGAAAGGAGTATGGTCGGTCAGCGGTAGTAGGAGCGGCGGTGGAAGCGAGAAGGGTGGAATCGTGAGTCAGTAGGGATGAAGCTTTCATTCTGTTTGTAGGGATGAAGCTTTTCAAGATTATCAGGGACCAATTCTACAATGAAAGTAGCCCAAAAGGACTACGAAACCAAAAAAGTCATTGTTTGGACTAAAACCCCAAAAATTTGCATACCACAAGGACCATTTTTGAAATTTTGAAAATGTTATCATAACTTTCTAACTATTGTTAATACAATCCATTCTTTAAGGGATCATTCGGTGGCAGACCTTAGTGGAGCATTGGGGTCCCGGGCCACTACTCAATTTCTGGCACGTAGTGTAATTTTTTTTTTGGTTTTTTCTATTAGGTGCATCGGCCTGAAGTACGAGGAACAACCCTACTAAAATATTTTGTATCCGCCACTGGGATCATTGCATCATATTTGTTAATAATCATATATAGAGCCATAACTAACTTAATGTTGGAATTTTTTTTTATTTCCTAGATACGCATTTACTTGTTAATGCATGGAGTGATAATTCTCAGAAAAAACTTTTTTTTTTTTTTTAATCTTAGTTTTATTCGTATCAGTAATTGAAGTTTTTAGCATATCTTGCTACCTCCAAATCTTTATTGTATCACCCCTACTTCCGATATCATATAGACAAAATTGCAAGAATGGTCCCTGTAGTATGTCAAAACTAGCAACTTTGGTCCAAAATGGGTTTGGCTCGCAAGGATGGTCCAATAGTTTCGTTTTGTTGTGAATTTAGTCCAATTTCCTATGAACTTTTTTATAATGACGGATTTGCCCCTTATTATTTTATTTTCCATTTTTCTTTTATTACAACAATTAAAAATAAAAGAAAAATAAAATCTCTCTCTCTCTCTCACTGATAAACCAATACAATCAACACATATCCTTGTTCTTCCCTTCTGCATTCGTTCCCAGCCAAGAACACAAGAGCATTCTTGTTCTTTTCATGTATACCTGCAAATGAGAAATACAACCACTCCTTGTTATTGATTCATCTTCTTTCCATGGCAATTTCAAGCAAACAGAACACAAACCTAAACCTAGTGATTTACACCCCATCAATTCTGTCAAGCAAAACAAACATACACCCATCGATTTCCTGTAAAAGATTAACCTCACTCATCCATTCCATTTATCCATTTCTTTAAAGAATCAATCAACAAACACTCATCTTAAGCTAAATCTATTGACTAAACCCCATGGATTTACAATCAAAGTAAAAAGAAGAGAGATGAAAGGAAACCTATGATTGTCAAGCAAACAACAACGTCGAACACCCCCCATCGCACCTGCCCTTCTTCCAGTCGAGCTCCACTGCCAAACACACCACCTACGCCGATGTTGTTGCTCTCCTAGCTTAACCGGTTCTCCCTTCCGCATCATACCTTGTTATCAGAACATGAAAAGAGAAGCTTCGCTACCTTCCCTTTCCTTCTCTTCGGCCCCATCAATTTCCGAAAACAAAGCTTTTGTAGGAAATCGACCCTCACTACTGCCCTACCCATCCCGTTCCCTCACTTGTTCCATGGTCGACTACCACATTATACCCACCGACGATCTCCCTCGTCGCTATCAATCGACCCATCAGCACCAGGATTAGCCGCCTGCGAGCCATCTTCCCTTCCCCTCCGGTCCCGTCATGCGTTGGAGGCGCTACATCTTCTTCACGATCGGTCATCAATCAGAGGCTAATGTTTGATTTCATTCATGTTTCCTTCGTGTCTACTGTGGTTTATTCGCGTTCATATCACCCAATCAAACATCGAACACGGGCACAAAAAGCCCTTTCCCTTTTATCCATCTAGATCGATTCAAGAATCCAAATAAAATTTCTGCATTATTATCTTTTGATAATTTGGATTTTTAGGGTATTTTTCCATTGTAATGTTCTTAGGTAATGTTCTAGGTGATGACGAGAGAGAGAGAGAGAGAGAGAGAGAGAGAGAGAGAGAGAGAGAGAGAGAGAGAGAGAGAGAGAGAGAGAGAGAGAGAGAGAGAGAGAGATTTAATTTTTTTCTTTTTCTTTTTGATTTGTAATAAAAAAATTAAAAATGGAAAATACCAAGGGCAAATCTGTCATTATAAAAAGTTTTAAAATTTTTGAACTAAAATCGCAACAAAACGAAACTATTGGACCATCCTTGCAAGCAAAACCCATTTTGGACCAAAGTTGCTAGTTTTGACATACCACAGAGACCATTCTTGCAATTTTGTCTATCATATATATTAGTTCTATTTGTAGTAAAAAAGAGGTCCTTGTTTCTTTATATTATTTGTTGGTTTCGACAACCGTCGCACCCTAATTTTGGGGTTAACAATCCTTGCCTTTAGTACAATGAATAAAAGAAAAACTCATTTTTAAAATGTTTATTTCATCATAACTTGAACCGGGAAAGAAAAACTCATTTTTAAAATTTTTATTTCATTATAACTTGAACTAGAGATTGTACATAAGTGGAAGACGTTACAAGAAAAAAAATATACTTTATTAAGATTACAACACTTAAGCTTTAAACTTAGTGACATGCGAGAGAAAAAAACGACTTTTTAAGCTTTAAACTTAGTGACATGCGAGAGAAAAAAACGACTTTTTAAAATTCATAAATGTCATCAATTTTTTTATAATAACTCTATAATTGAAATAAAATTACTTGTATTCTTTTCTAAATATAACAATTTCTATAAAAAAAAATTGGACCATTTTGAATGATACATCTTAGACAATCGCCCCTATCGCACACCCTCTAGGACGGGCCTACTTAGTGATCAGTAACGGTTTCATTATCAAACATATTTTCAAATACTAAATCAAAGAGTAATAAAATAAAACATTTTTTTAGATCTTATGTTACATGATAAGAATGTCAACTTTTTAGAGATTCTTAAATCTCGGGTCCACGTAAGGGGTGCCTAAAATGGTCCGTTTGCAAGATGCCCCCTTATGCTATATCACATGTGATGATTAATCATCTAATGACGTTACTTATCATCAGTGCTGTAAAACTTGCCGAGTTAGCCGATTACTCCTCCGAATACTCGCTACTCGGCTCCTTATCAAACGGGTTATATAATCTCAAGTACTCTCCGATCGACCCCTTACTGAACTGAGCAGTGTTGTAAAACTTGGTCAACTCGGTGATTAATATATATAATTTACTTGATGATTTATTATTTAACACACACATATGTGATTATTACTACATATATATCTTAAATTTTCAGTAATTATTCACGAAGTGAGACCATTATGTGTTTTCAGATTTTGTGTATTCATATGTATCTAATTTTGTTATATATTTCAATCAACTTATGATTTTGACATATATAATTTCCCTAAAAATATTTCTACATGAATTACCACTACAAGAAAACGACCCTTTTACGATGCGCAAACCACGACGCTCATTGATTTATGTTACGCAAAAGAGAGTGAAATTAAAAAAGTGTTATCTCTTCAAAAAAATTTAAGGATTTAGGTCACGCATTATTGCGTGCCCTTAAATTAGTGTCTCATGTAAAAAAACTTAAAAACACGGAGGGCACTTTATCTAAAGTGTGCGTCCTCTATGAATGTCGCTTTATGTTTTTTACTCAAAACGCACGTTGTTGAGGAAATCCTCCTAAAATTCTAAAATCCTTAAAATTTCTAAAATTTTGAAGTACCCCGCTTTCCATTCTCTTCCGTAGATCTCCCTTCATTCTCTCCCTCCCTTCTCTCTGCAAACCCTAAACCATTCCATTTCCACCACTATTAAAGCCTAAAAACTTTCCTTATATTGGGGATAAACCACCCCGATTAAAGGAAACATATCATATCGAGGGTTCCAATCGCAATATGCCTACAAGAACTTTTTGGAGTCTAAAAGCCCTAATATCATGTTGAACTATGGATTATGTTCATTCGGAGCTTGATGCTACGGAAACAAAATGCGACCCAGCCTACCACGAAACCTAAATCTAGCAATAAAACTATGGAGGAGAAAGGGTTTGCTCTTCTTCCGATCAGATTTGGTTCAGGGGTTTACTTCATTCGATTAGCTCAAAAAAACCCTAGAAAAATCCAAAACATCATCAACATTAAACATACATCTTCTGCTAAAACTCACAAACGACCTTGCCTCTCCAATCGGGCAACCTCGTTCTCTATTGAAAACCTCGATATGTCTAAGTTATCATTATTTGACGAGGATGGTTCCCGATCGCCTTGAAGCTTCGAGAGAATCCATTGGATGGATAAGAAAAGGCGAAGACATGGATCAACGTGTGCTTCTACATCACAAGTGAGTCACCTCTATGCTTATTTTTCCTGAAATTCTCAATTCTTGTGCTCTTTTCAATAGCAGGGGAAGCTTTGGGGGTTTTAGTTTATGTTCACTTCATTGGATGGATAAGAAGAGGCGATGCAGAGTTTGTTCGACTCAAGGTATTGAAGCTACATGGGGTTAGAGCCAAGGGAATGGGTATGTTGGAGGGATAACTTCCTAGTTCTACAACGTGTAATGGTTTATCATTGCTTAAAACTCAAGAGTATCCCTTTGGATGTAGGGAGGATTTTGACGCTGGAGGTGATTGAGATAATGGGGTGTAGCATCTCCACTAATCCCTCTGCATTAAAAATCAAAGAAGAGCAAGAGAGTGAAGGGAACTTCTTCTTGAATGTCCATGTAACCAACAATGTTTCAGGAAATCGCTAAATGAGCTAAGGAAATTTTGACATTCCCAGGTTAGTATCTTTTTTTAATACGTACTTGCAAACTGTTTAAAGCTTATTGGCTAGACCATTCATATTCACCCAATCACTCATTTACAAATGAATTTGGTTTTTTATTATTTTCTATCATGAATTATGTTTATTTATCTACAGGGTGAAGATAACTCGACTGGGTTCGGTTTCCAAATGACTAATCCTGCTTGTGACATATTATGTGGACATTATATACGAAGCTTATTATTGCTTATCCTAAACAAACATCTTCCTGGTTAGTGCAAACTGTTTGCAAACTGTTTAATGTTGTTTTTCTAGTAGTGGGAATTCTATTTTTATGTAGATTTTGGTTGTGCACACCAATTGTTTGTTGAATTGCCACCCTGATTCATTTATGTTATCTTCCGAGTACTCCCCGAGTACTCGTTACTCGGTAGTCGGCCGAACAGGTACCGAGTAACGAGTTCTACAACCTTGCTTATCATATACAAATATGATACCAATGTATAACATATAAATTACATGCTAAAATCATGCTATAACATATACATTTCCATATAGAAAACATAATCAAAACATTGCTTTATGTAAGAAAACATGGCAACAAGTTATCAAAAAGATTTCTTCACACATAATGTATACCAGTAAACCACATAACATACTCACTTTGTTTAAATCTTGCTTAGAAACTCTAATCCTCATTCTTAACCTTTAAGACTTATGTTTTTGGAATGAAGAATAATGAATTACTTAAGTTCCTATTTACAGTGATAATGTCTTACAATAACTTACTTGTTCCTTTGGCCTTTTATCTTGTAAATCTCTAGGAAAATGATACATGTACACCTTCTCATGTTTATCTTTTAGGATTTTCTTGACATTTCATGAAATCAAGTCATTCTAGCCTTGCCTTGTAATACCTTTAGCTTATTTCTATCACAAATTTTTGTAACATCGTAAATTTCAAAACAATTTTCTTTTGAAAAATTATAATTCCCAGTACATATTTCACAAAACATCATTATTAAATCACAAAAACATAGCTCCATGTTTAATAAAATGATAATCCAGGATCCTCTTAACTCTTTTTCTGGTGTGTACAATCAAGCCGGAGCCGTCCCGTGATCTAAATAAGAAAAACCTGAAACACATAACACATAACACGGTAAGCATGAAGCTTAGTGAGTTCCCCAAAATACCACATATAACACATATTAGCCACTCGAGGCTATAACTCTGTGGACCATTTGGTCCTAACTCTGTGGACCTTCTGGTCCTAACTCTGTGGACCCTCTGGTCCTAACTATGTGAACTCTGGAACATACACAACATAAATCACATAGAAATAATGCAGTGTATCACATCATATAAATAACATACAAAATGCTCTGTCATATAACTCTAATTACCACTCTAGGTAAAGTATAGTGAGAAGACTCACCTTGGATGAAGAACAACTCCTATAATCACTGCTGCTACGTACCAGACTCTAAATCTGTACCAAACCCACAATAAATCTCAATTAGGAGCTAAGTCCAACCTTTCACTCATTGGGTCTAAAGATAGACCACCTAACAGCCCATTAATACCCTAAGCCCTTTGGGCCCACCAAAGCCCAATAATAAATGGGTCCTTACACGGCCCAATTCCCAACCAGAAAGGCAAGCCCAAACCAAGGGCCCCAAAGCACATATATACACTCCGCTGGTCCAAGACTCTATGCATGAAGCCCAAACTCCAGGCCCAACTCTTAAGGCCCAAAACATCACTTAGCCCAAAAGCCCACAGAGAGGTTACGCGGGGCGTACCTCCTTTGGTACGCTCAGCGTACTCAAGCATTCACAATTTTGATCGGGGACCTCAGCCCAGTACGCGGGGCGTACTAGGATTATGCTGGGCGTACTCTCAGTTTTGCTTAAATCAATTTCTGGGTCTTAACCCGTTAAGACCTTAACTCATCTTTTGGATCTGTACTTCCTAACATCTCCTGCTCCATAAAGTTATCGACTTTAAGCCTTTGCATGGCTGATAAGGTCACAACACATAAAAACTCTTACTTTCTTAACCCAAAATGCTCATAACTCATGCGTGGGTAGATTCACACGATCAAGACCTTATTTTTATGGTTCTCCACCACTAGAAACACTTAAAAGGACAGGTTATTAAGCTCTGGAGTGCATCAACTCATAAAGCCTCAAGCTTGGGACCAAAAACCCGAAAATGGACCCTAATATGCACAAAACAAAAAAGAAGGGGAAAGCTTGGAGCTTTATACCTTCAAATGGTGCTCTAGCCCCAAGAAAGCTCAGATCCACAACCTGCTCTTCAACTTCACTCCCTTCCATGCTCTTTCTTAAATCTTAAAAGTCCACAAGAACACAAACAAGCTCATCATGGCCCCCACAATCTTCAAGAACGGATATTAGGGTTTGAGAGGGTTTAATAACTGAGGAAGGTGGTCAGAAATGAGACCATCTCTTTCTTTTTATAGGGACACTTCACTTAATTAGGGTTTCCTTATGTGCCTAGTACGCCCAGCGTACTAAGTGGCTCTTGCTTAAGAAACACGCGCATCTACGCATACGTACGCCCATCGTACTTCGCTGCCACACTTCTCCGCTTTAGGGACTCATCTTGCCTAATCTTCAAACTTCCATAGCTTCTTTGATATAACTCCGATTCCAAAGATCCTCATACCTACAGAAAGGTGATGAGATGCTTTACGATTCCAGAAACTCGCCACAACCCGAGACTTCCTCATGTCCGGCTCGTGGTACACGAACCCTAATCATGGACCATCCGAATCAGGATGTTACAATTCTCCCCCACTTAATCAGATTTCGCCCTCGAAATCGCTTCTTATCAACACTTAGATTGAAACCAAATCCAGTGAGTACTACGGCTCCCCGTAGCATCACAACACCCTCTCTCTGACCAGTGAGTACTACGACTCCCCGTAGCATCACAACACCCTCTCTCTGACCAGTAAGTACTACGGCTCCCCGTAGCATCACAACACCCTCTCTCTGACCAGTGAGTACTACGGCTCCCCGTAGCATCACAACACCCTCTTTCTGACCAGTGAGTACTACGGCTACCCGTAGCATCACAACACCCTCTCTCATCACTAACTCATTATACTGCAGCTCTTCGCGGTGTCACCCTCTAACTCTTACCACTTCACAATCTCACTCTCAGATCGACGCCACACTGCGATCATTACTCATGCCTTACGGATCATCCATAGATAGGTGCACGCACACCCATCCAGGCTAAGCAACACTACTTCGGATGACCACCGTCACAACAAAATCTCTTTTTCTCGCTACAATTCACATTCTCAAATAAATCCTTTTGATGTCAAATAGCTGAAGGGCCTCCCACCAAAACCATAGACACTTGATACCCCTACTTGGCATCTCAAGCTCAAAACTCAAAATAATCCGAGATTTAGGACATTGAACTCGGATACCCCAGAATATTCCATCTTCCGAATTAAAACACAGAGAAATTACCAACGACTCAAAGCACGAAGATGACAAATCCGAAACTTCCTCCTCTATTGCCCAAAACTCATGCTAGAATACCCATAACGACTCTAAATTTGGTTGACTAATCTACTTCTTCCCTTCTCGTACTCATATAATAGCCCATGCCCTGAACCAGAAACTCTCAACCGCCGAACTAACCTCACAAGCCAACCACCTCGAATTCACCATTTAACCTTAAAGGATTCCTAACTACTACAAGGTCTCCGACTAATGGCCGGCAACATCGCACTCAGTCTCGCAAGGTGCTACGCAACGCTCGATGATCTCCTTGGCAGAGATTGAACAACTCCAAATACCCAAATCTCATAGGAAATCCTCAGAACTTACCATCATGACCGCCTCTAGTCATTCATAATCTCACATCATACCCTCACCGGACCTTCCAAATGTCCAGTATTAACCCTGACTCCAAATCTGGAAATAATGAACTATCCTACTCCTCGTCCCACGCTCCGACACGTCCCTTATCATAAGAGCAGAAATCACATTTCCACTCTCTATACACATCAAAGACAATATGTCACACCCCAAAACCGGAACGCCAGAAACGTTTGGGGACAGAGGACGTCATGTACAATATCACAACCATGAAAAGTAGTAAACAAGCAAAAACATCATCCATTTCATTAATAATATAATTTCATACAAGTGTGTTCTGACATGTTATATAGACACCAAAAAAAATATACATCCAAAACAAAAGAGGAGTCCTGAACGAGCTCCGTCTTCTAAAAAAACTGGCTCTAATACCTGTCTACTGGTGCCCTGATGATGTGTGTAAACTCAACTAGTTTTAAACTTACTTTTAATATAAAATGAACACACAAAGGCAGTGGACCTATCAATTGCGGTAAAGCTAAATAAGTAGGGTATCGAACACAGGGAACGGTAAATTAAAACTAAAGACTAATTTTATCTAAATTAAATAATAAATAGGGGTTTTCTCTAGTTTTACAAGACTAGGAACTTACTACTATTACTTAGACTAAAAACTAGAAAAGCAAAGATTTAACTAAATTCAATAACGAAAGGAACTTTTGTTTAGTTCAACTCAGTTGATCCTATGGTTGATATTATGGTAATAGTGCAATGGATTAATTATACTATTGGCTACCAATTCAAGTGATTAGCTTCGCGTTCGTTGCACTAATCCTTAGATAATAAACTAACTCAAACAGTGATCAGTTGTCTAATTTAATTTAATTCACTAGGTTATTTATTCGGGTTAATTTAGACTTGTAATAGCTAACTAATTTGGTCCTTTAGTTAACCTCTTGTTGATGGTCATCACACAAGCTCACACATGAATTTACCTAATTTTCTATTAATTCTAGTTTCATGTTCATTAATCCTAGACATATGATAAAGTGGTCACATAACATATGAGGTTGACAATTAAAAGATGTTCATACTATTTAATTATCTTCCTATTAACAGAAAAATAGTTATCATTCACACACAAGGTTCTTTAACAAGCTAAAATCATCAAAATCACCAATATTAAATCAATCCTACCATAAAATCAAACCATAATCACAAAATCATCTATCCTGAACAGAAGTAATGAGTTTTTAGCTCATATCTACAACAAATAACAAACTAAAAACATAATCTAATGATTGAAACATGGTTTATGCAAAAGATTAAGATAAAAGTAGTGTGTTATTGCCTTTGATCTTCTTCCAAATTGATATCTAAGTTGAAATCTCGAAAACCATAGCTTCTAAGAACCCTTCTGGCCTCCAAAAATCATCCTAAACTTCCCCCATTCGTTAGGGTTCGAATGAGAAGAGTTTATAAATATATATTATGACAACAGGGGCTACTCGGCGAGTCCAGTTACCTACTCTCCGAGTCCATCACTTAAAATCCCGTGTACGGCAACGCAAAGTCAAAAATCGCGAAACTTCTGACCAACTCATCGAGTTGATGGCCTACTCGTCGAGTCCGCTTGGAATTAGCATTTTCTCAAAACACAAAAGTAGTCCAAAATTATGTCTAGTTTTCATAACATTTTGAATCTCGTCAATCAGAGTTACGGTTCATGAGATATGGTCAAAACACTAACGAGGGGTCAAGCTGTCCAGCAACATCCTTCTTTCTTCAAAATCCAAGATCCAAGCGTCCAATCACCAATTCCGCTTCATTTTCCTTTCGAGCATGTATTTTTTGCTGAAAATGAAATATTTAAGCTAATTAAGAACCTTTGGTTCATTATTTGAGATAAAATTAACATAAAGTATTAAGATCATGCATGCATTTTATAACTAAATTTGCCCATATCACCTGAGAATACAAGTTATTTTGAAAGGAAGTATCAACTTTAAAGCTGGTGAGATCATAAGTATATTAGTGTCTGTGTTTGTATGAAAGCATTTGTAAGATGTTTGTAATATGTAAAGTATCAGTTTTGTAAAGTTTGTATTTGTTTGAACACACCTAAAAAACCCTATGTTTCCTACTAAAAGTAGCCTTCTACCAAGGCATCTAGTATCTGTATGTGTGCCTCTTGTAAGAGTGTGTATTTTCCTAAATCCGACTATCATTAACCAAAAATATAGCTTTCACATTACCGTGCGTCGGGTAAATGTTCACGAAGTGAATGTAATGGGAAAATATTATAGTACTGTAGTATTGTATTAAGTAACTACTGTTGTACTGACTATCTTAAACCATTTGATATTTAAAGTACCATGTGATCGGCCTGTATCCTGCTACCGACTCAATAGTAAAACGAGTTTGTAAGACGCCGTAAGAAATGACATTTGGCACCCGTAGACTTGCAAGTCCCACTGTAGCGAGCAGCAAGGTGTAGGATAGTCAATCCAGTATAGATCTATACGCAAACTCATACGCTCCCAATTAAGGAGATTCTGGATACAAAAACGGTCATGGTAGGTAGTTCCATGCCCCATTTAATGGCTCACATAAATGTATTAATGTATATGTAATGTATTTGTGTGCTAGCTGTATTGTGTGTTCTTTCTCTGGCTAGCCTGTATGTTTGTTTCTCATCATAATGTCTATTGTTTGTTTCTCGTCATAGTATCATATGTTGTTTCTCATTATAGTATATTGTTTGTTTCTCATCACTCTGTATCTACTGACTCATGTATAAACTGACTCATTGTATGTTTCATTGTTCTAGTAATAGTATTAGTATCTTCCTACACTACTCCTATAGTAGTTTACTAGCAATGTATGGACATGTTTGTATACCCTTGCTACCCAAAGGTATGGATCTGAATGAAAGAACTTTTATGACTATATATGTATACAAGATATACAATTAATATTTAAACTACCTTCGGACAGAAAGCCGATGCCCTAAAGCCACATCCAAACAAGGAAAATGACTTAAAGCGAGCTAGCCTTCCTAAGTCCTTTAAACATTACTTATATAACTATACATATATAGGCAGGAATTTGACAATATATAAGTATAAAAGAGTTGAAGTAAAGGTATTTGACAAGTAAAAGAGTTTGTAAAACAGTTTGAGGTAAAACAGTTTGGTAAACAGTTTGAAAAGTAAGATAACCACTTGTTTGGTAGTTATTAATCACATGTGATTGATATAGTAACTATAATTGTTCAACTTGTTCCCCCCTAAAAGCATTTTAAAAACATTTAAAAGGTTAATTAAGGGGTATGAACTCACCTGTAGTGAGTGGTTTGGATGAACGGATTATACAAGATGCTAAGTGTCAAGTGAAGACTTGAGCACACACGCGGATCCTATTTAACATATAATGATACATATATGAATATAAATAGTGCTTATAACCCCTAATTATTGAATTGAAACCAGCTTAGGGTTGAGGAAACACTTATTTTGAAGTGTTACAACCACATATGATTGTATATAAGGGGTATATGGCCATATAAGGGAGTGTATGGTCAAAATACACACTATTTGTGAGTGTACGGCTAGGGGGTGTGTGCGGCCGCACACTCCCTATGGAATGTGTCAAAACGTGTTTCAAGGCTTTAGGACTCATCTAGGAAGGTCTCTTACTTCATGCTTTAGCCTTATATGAAGTTTATTGCCATTTTGGGACCTAAAAAGGGTGTGTGCGGCTAGCATGATGTATGCGGCCGCACACCCTTCATGAACATGATGAAATCATGTTTTTCAAGCATATCATCTAGTGTTCTTAGCATATAACAAGTTATGGTAAGTGTAAACACGTTATAGAGGCTTGAAAGGGTGATTTAAGGTCTAAAACTAGTGTGTGTTCTTGGTGTTCTTGGCTAAAAAAATGGATGTTTTCATGGATCAAACAAAGGTTTTTGCTAGATAAGGTCGTATATCAACAAATAAAAGGAAGGATTACTACCTTTTATGAAGATCGAGATGAAGATTTGGATGATACTTGAGAGGATTTCGAGTTCTAGCTTTGAAGAAGTGTAAAGGTGTTCAAAAATGACTAAGTGTTCTATATATAGGGAGAGTGTGCGGTTGGGATGGGTGTGTGGCCGCACACTCTTGTGTGCGGCCGCACACTTTATGTTGGTGTGATTGGCTCAAATGCAAGGCGATACAACCACAATATTCATCCCACGACTCATAACCTGCTTATACTAGGCTTTAAACACTCTATGTGACCCCAAACAGTGCTAGAAAAATAGCAAAACGAGTTTGACCTTCATTGATTTGAATATGTATAAGATAAAAATTTCGGATTGTCACACAATAAGAGTCACCACCCTTATATACTCCTCTTGATCGTCCAATGCTGCAGCTATCACATGCGCTACTATACTCCAATAGGGTGTATCTTGGTCCTTGATCGTCTCAGTCCCCACTGACAACCTGCTCAAGCTATATCATTCCCTCGCGACAGACCTACTACCAGATACTCTGATTGAAGATCACCGTCAGTGCGATCCCACAAGGCTCACTCCAAGCTCAGAAACCGAAATCTCTACACCTCATACATATCCCTTAGGAACGAAGATAGCACTACTCGGGTCACAAAGGTGACGTCTCTATTATCGGCCAGTTGCCCAGCTTAGACCGTACTCTTCCATAACGCACCGTCCCTGCTTAATTCTGAGTCTTGCGAATCTTCTGGTATATCACCAGCAATCCCTCGGAGCTAAATCAATTTCCCTATCAAGGGATGCTCCACCAAAACTCATTCATCCTGGCCTTCTGGACCTATACTCTTTCACATCCGACCTTGGTCTAGATAATCGCTACAGAATAAACGATAAAAACCAAAAGCACTAACCGTCACATATCATGGTACTCGAACCACGATGTCTCCTCTAAATCTGCCACCAATCATGGTACTCGAACCATGACATCACCTCTCAATTTGCTTCCAATCATGGTACTCGAACCATGACATCACCCCTCGATCTGCTACTAATCATGGTACTTAAACCATGGCATCGCCTCTCGATCTTCTACTAATCATGGTACTCGAACCATGACATCACCTCTCGATATGATACTAATCATGGTACTCAAACCATGCCATCACCCCTCGATCTGCTTCTTAGAACCTCTGGGATACTCCCTGCATCGAGTATGGGTCCTCTGTTTTCAGTAGTACGGGCCCATACTACCTGCCACATCTACCCATACTCTCTACACGGACCACTCCAGATTCCCTAAGTAGCTGCTCATCCTCCTCTTCACCAATTTCAACACGCATGCTCGCTCCCTAGCAAAATGCTCTACTCTGTCAGCGTACTCACCTGACTAAGGCCACTTCCTAGGCTCTTCCTAGTATCTTACATTTCTCCGCCATCAGCTGTTGAGAAACTCCTTATGATGCCAGTCATCTACCTCCTGAATATCGTCATATTCACTTGGTAGCTGACTCCCATCATCGGGAGTTCCACAAAGCACGAAGCAAGCAGCATTCGGGCGTTGAATAACCACATATAACCCGCTCTAGGTGATAACTCCACTAGCTCTACTCACACTCAAAAGATATCACCGAACTCTGCAACTCTACCTCCCGCGGTATCTAGCTACTCTCTCGGTAGGTTCCACCAATGCTCATCTAGGTATCTCGCCTAGATTACTCCTCTACTCAAATCCCCCTCAACAAGGATTCCCGTTGGATACCCTTACTCGACACATACTCGAAAGCGCATCACAGATAACAACAACTCCTAGGCTAAGGCATCACAAATCAGGACACTCTAGTCCTAATATATGAAATTCCAAGCCTATCTCTAGCATGCATAATATCTCATAGAACATAAGGTAAGGGTATTTTGGGAAATCACCGTTCGGGCTCTAGCTGATTGTACACACTGCTCTTTCTCGTTTTCTTTCAGAAACTCTTGCTCTTTTTTAGAAAAAAATCATTTATTTTGAAAATTTTCCTCCATTCCACAGTTTGAGTCCAGATATACCCGAAGGTGCATCCGAATCCCTCAAACCAAGGCTCTGATACCAACTTGTAACACCGTAAAGTTCAAAACAATTTTTCTTTTGGAAAATTATAATTCTCAGTACATATTTCACAGAACATCATTATTAAATCACAAAAACATAGCTCCATGTTTAATAACATGATCCTCTTAACTCTTTCTCTGGTGTGTACAATCAAGTCTGTGTCCTCCCGCGATCGCAATAAGAAAAACCTGAAACACATAACACATAACACGGTAAGAACGAAGCTTAGTGAGTTCCCAAAATACCCCATATAACACATATTAGCCACTCGAGGCTATAACTCTGTGGACCCTCTGGTCCTAACTCTGTGGACCTTCTGGTCCTAACTCTGTGGACCCTCTGGTCCTAACTATGTGAACTCTGGAACATACACAACATAAATCACATAGAAATAATGCAGTGTATCACATCATATAAATAACATACAAAATGCTCTGTCATATAACTCTAATTACCACTCTAGGTAAAGTATAGTGAGAAGACTCACCTTGGATGAAGAACAACTCCTATAATCACTGCTGCTACGTACCGGACTCTAAATATGTACCAAACCCAGAATAAATCTCAATTAGGAGCTAATTCCAACCTTTCACTCATTGGGTCTAAATATAGACCACCTAACAGCCCATTAATACCCTAATCCCTTTGGGCCCACCAAAGCCCAATAATAAATGGGTCCTTACACGGCCCAATTCCCAACTAGAAAGGCAAGCCCAAACCAAGGGCCCCAAAGCACATATATACACTCCGCTGGTCCAAGACTGTATGCATGAAGCCCAAACTCCAGGCCCAACTCTCAAGGCCCAAAACATCACTTAGCCCAAAAGCCCACAGAGAGGTTACGCGGGGCGTACCTCCTTTGGTACGCTCAGCGTACTCAAGCATTCACAATTTTGATCGGGGACCTCAGCCCAGTACGTGGGGCGTACTAGGATTACGCTGGGCGTACTCTCAGTTTTGCTTAAATCAATTTCTGGGTCTTAACCCGTTAAGACCTTAACTCATCTTTTGGATCTGGACTTCCTAACATCTCCTGCTCCATAAAGTTATCGACTTTAAGCCTTTGCATGGCTGATAAGGTCACAACACATAAAAACTCTTACTTTCTTAACCCAAAATGCTCATAACTCATGCGTGGGTAGATTCACACGATCAAGACCTTATTTTTATGGTTCTCCACCACTAGAAACACTTAAAAGGACAGGTTATTAAGCTCTGGAGTGCATCAACTCATAAAGCCTCAAGCTTGGGACCAAAAACCCGAAAATGGACCCTAATATGCACAAAACAAAAAAGAAGGAGAAAGCGTGGAGCTTTATACCTTCAAATGGTGCTCTAGCCCCAAGAAAGCTCAGATCCACAGCCTGCTCTTCAACTTCACTCCCTTCCATGCTCCTTCTTAACTCTTAAAAGTCCACAAGAACACAAAAAAGCTCATCATGGCCACCACAATCTTCAAGAACGGATATTAGGGTTTGAGAGGGTTTAGTAACTGAGGAAGGTGGTCAGAAATGAGACCATCTCTTTCTTTTTATAGGGACACTTCACTTAATTAGGGTTTCCTTCTGTGCCTAGTACGCCCAGCGTACCCCCTGGTACGCCAGCGCACTAAGTGGCTCTTGCTTAAGAAACACGCGCATCTGTACGCTAAGCGTACGCCCAACGTACTTCGCTGCCACACTTCTCCGCTTTAGGGACTCATCTTGCCTAATCTTCAAACTTCCATAGCTTCTTTGATATAACTCCGATTCCAAAGATTCTCATACCTACGGAAAGGTGATGAGATGCTTTACGATTCCAGAAACTCGCCATAACCCGAGACTTCCTCATGCCCGGCTCGTGGCACACGAACCCTAATCATGGACCATCCGAATCAGGATGTTACAATTCTCCCCCACTTAATCAGATTTCACCCTCAAAATCGCTTCTTATCAACACTTAGATTGAAACCAAACCCAAGAGGCACCAATAAAAGGACCTCATATCCCACCACTATCTTCCCATGGATGCCTGAGTCCAAACAGGAAGTCCCAAATCCAGAACCAAAATCGAACCCTTTGCCGCTAAGCTACCCCCTTTTTGACCTTCCCAAAATCAGGAACTCCAGTCTCTTGGCTCGCGCCAAACCGTCCACTCATGTTATCACCATGATAGTCACCCCCTTGAACCTCAAACTCTGATAACTCACTGCTCCTCTGTCTTCACAAGACAAAATTCAACAATCGGCTATCGATCACTCATACCAATACACCAAACAATCTGGATCACGCCCCAAAGAATGGAAGGGTTCACATCGCACCAAGGCTCATTCACTAAACTGCTATACTAACCCATCCAAACAGTGAATTCTCAACACCCTGCCCCCAGACACAAGAGAATAATCGTGCTCACTCAGAAGTGTCCTCAGACACAAAAATAACCATAAGCCTCAGCTCCATTTCACATACCCCTTTTTAACACTGAGCACTAGGTCTGAACTCGACCCATCCGTTGAACCTCCAAGGTCCATTGCATTATCTCAACCGTCTCAATGGCTCCCTTCTCACAATAACTTCCTCGATCCATAGTGACACACAAGTCATGAAATTTTCTTTACCCCAAGCGAATGCTATATACCCACTGAAGGTCGAATCAGCCCCAACCTATGTTGTTTACTACTCAAACTTCCATGCATCTCGCGGTACTTCCCGTACCTAAGTACTGACCTACACAAGTTTAAGACATCAGATGATAAACAATACCCCTCAATATGTGTAACATCCCGGAAATTCAGAAGTGTAGTTGAAGGGTTAAAAGTGTAAATAAGAAGGTTGACTCGGCGAGTCGATGGATAGACTCGGCGAGTCGAGTCGCGTTACGGGTCGCGTGTTAAGTGACCAACTCGGCGAGTCACATGGGTGGACTCGGCGAGTTGGTGCTGTATGGAGAAAACCCTAATCCCGGGGGGTGTGCCCTATATAAAGAACATATAATCCCTTCTTCAGCCTCCTTACCACCCTTGAGAGCCTGCAAACCCTAGAAATCGAGTGGAACTCTATTGATAGTGAAATTGGAGCTTTGGGAAAGGAAATCTTGAAAAGGGAACTTGAAGACTAAGGGATTTCAGCAAGGGAGTGGTATAGATTCGAGGTCTACTTCAGTGGGAGCTTGCATTGGAGGTAATAGATCTGTTCTTGAGCTTTTGTGCATTTAGATCTATCAATTGTGGGGTTTTTGGGGCATAAATGAGGTCCATCTCGAGTTTGGTGTGAGATCTGAGGTTGCTACCTCAGATCTAGGCTTGTAATGATCCAAGGAGCCATAAAGTCCATGTTCAAGAGATGTAGGTGAAGTCCTTTTGTCCCAAACCTTAGCCCAAGAGTGTTTTATGCTTAGATTTCTTTGGATTCACGTAAAGTTTGCCACTTTACGTGATGGATGGATTGTAGGGGAGTGGATCTATGGTTTGGAGCCCCTACATGGCTTGGAAAGGCACTATATGGATTAAGAACTAGAGGTACTCGGCGAGTTGGATGAAGATAAGCAGGAACTCGACGAGTTGGAAGAACAACTCGGCGATTATGTTGAATGTTGCGTCGGACTCGGCGAGTCTGGTCGTGGAGTCCTAACCTTTTTGATTGAGTTGTGGATCGCTGAGTCAAGGGACGACTCGGTGAGTTGAGCGAGAAAGGACTCAGAGTTTGTTGGACTCGGCGAGTCTTGGGGTGACTCGGCGAGTTGAGTTGTGGATTGGGAGTTTTGAGTATAGGGACTCGACGAGTCAGCAGGTTGACTCGGCGAGTAGAGTCAGTCAGGAAGTTTGACTTTGACTGAGGACTTTGAATTTGACAAAGAGTTGACTTCCATGGGTATTTTGGTAATTGTTGGCATTTATTTTGAGTTCAGTGTCTTGGTGTTGGCTAGTGGTGGAGATCGTGTCAGTGGTCGGAGCAGCTTGGTCTTATCTTTTCAGTCGGCAGTTGCAGGTGAGTTATCCTCACTATATCGACAGGGTCTAAGGCACCAAGGTCGGCCCTTTATCGGATTGTAATCCGAGTATTGTTGTTATGTTATTGATTTGCTATGTTTGCATCCTGTTAGTTAGGGTGGTATATGTTAGAGACCTGGTTACAGTCGGTATCCTGGTACATAGGATGATGCTATATTAGTGACCGGTTATGTCGATATCCTGTTTAGAGTATGCTATGTATGTGATATGCTAGATCGGTTTATTGATGATTAATTGTTATGTGGTCATATGTTTATGTGTACATGGTTGGGTGAGTGGGGTTGGGTTGAGGCGGATCCTGCTTTGTGCTGTAGGACAACATACCCAGGGCGGACCGGATATTCTGAAGGCCCAACAAGTGGTCAGGATAGGTTGTAGGCCCCACAAGGGCGGACCAGACGTGCCAAGGCTCGAGGAGTAGACCAGGCCGACTGAAGGCCCGGTGCGGGCGGACCAGTCATACTGTAGACTCAGAGAGTGGACCAGGTGGGTTGAAGGCCCAGTGCGGGCGGACCAACCACATTGCAGACTCGATGGTTATGGCTAGACACGGAGGGTGGACCAGATGGACTGAAGGCCCGGTGCGGCGGACCAGTCACACAATAGACCCGAAGTGCATGGCTATTCTGTTCTGTATGATATGTTATGTGTATGGTATATGTGGTTGGTATTTTGGGGGTATCTCACTAAGCTTTCGGACATACATTTGTGTTTTAATGTTTTTCAGGTACTTCAAGAGACCGTGGAAAGGCAAAGGCGTGATCGTACCGCTCCTCATGTTCTTGTTTTATGATATGGTTCTGTGAATACTCTGATAATAAATGTATTGAAAACCTTTTGTAATAACTTAATGAAATTGGGCTGTTTTTGAAAAATTTAAATTGGATTGAATTCTTATGGATGTTACAAGTTGGTATTAGAGCCTTGGTTTGAGTGAATTGGAGGAACATTCGTGTGAATCCAGTCTCAAATCAAGGAGAGCTTTCAAAAGAGAATTTAAAATGGTTTAAAAAAATAAGTAAAGGAGGACGCGAAGGTACGATCAGCCTGAGCTAGTAAGTAGCCCCAAAATACCATAGAAGTTATTTATTTATGTGATATGATAGAACAGCATGCTAGTACTAGGCTAGGGATCTTCAGGGATTGCATGATAGAGTTACCTGATTTATGATGCCTGCTAGCCTAGGGTTTCATTCTGTATGAGATTTCCAGTGTTCCTCTAGGGTGTTGAGTGCTTGTTATGCCTGTTCTTCACTAGGGTGTTGTGGTGATACTTGATATAAATATGGGTAGGTGTGGAAGGTAGTATGGGCCCGTACTACTGAAAGCACAGGACGCATACGCGTATCAAGGAAGTCACAACCCCTAGGGCTGGGTTGAGAGTCGGTTCCCGGGTTAGTGGGAGGTATCTGATGTGTGTGGTGTTTTTCAGAATGGTGGTTACGAGGCATGCTGGGAGTGGATCCGGGTCGGGATCGGGAGCAGGAGAGGGCGGTCAGGGTGGGTCGGCACCAACCGAGGTTATCGGTCAGATGAGCACAGACGAGTTGGATGCTAGGATTCGTGAGATCCTGCATGATGAGGCTGTTGCTATGTTCCGGGCCGAGTTTCCGGAACTGTTTGGGACAATCAAGACCACCATGGTCGAGTATTTTGATGAGCGCTATACAGCTCTTTCAGAGACGGCTATCGCGGTTGCTACAGCGGCTGTAGCGGCGGCAGGGGGAGGAGCTGGTAGAGGTTTTCAGTATCGGGACTTCGATAATACGAAGCCCCTACCTTCGATGGAGTTCCGGACCCGATTGTTGCTATGAGATAGTTGTCAGACGTGGAGGGATGTTTCTTCACGTGTTCATGCCTTGCTGATCAAAGGGCAAGGTGTGCTCTGAACCTTTTGAGGCTTGGGGCGAAGGATTGGTAGAGGTTGACCACGGGCGTATTCTGATGCGCAGCAAGTTGCGGTTTCTTGGGATCAGTTCAGAGAGATGTTCAGTACTCGCTATGCTCCGCGAGTTGAGAGGGAGAGATTAGCTCAGGAGTTCCTGGAGCTGAAGTAGGATTCCGAGTCGGTGACGGAGATCACCAGGATGTTCACTGAGAGGGCGATGTTTTGCCCTGGGTTTGCTTAGCAGGCCCAGATGTCCCGATATATGAGTATGCTGGAGAGGGATATCAGGCAGTTTGTGTCTACGCAGAGGTGCAAGACATTGTTGGAGTTGCAGGAAGCCGCTAGGCGGCGGGAGTTGGAGATCGAGTTACAGTTGAGAGAGCAGAGGCAGGCTCCGGTACAGTCGCAGCCGGCGTCGAACGGTCTAAGACCGTTGATTTCAGTTTGAGCAGTCAGGGCAGCCGCACTTGTGAGAAGTGCGAGAAGGGTCATGTCGGAATGTGTAGGTCCGGTGGTGCATGCCGCAAGTGCGGGAGAGAGGGGCACTACGCGAGGGATTGTCGTCAGTCAGCCCCAGTTCAGGATATGAGGATTTGCTATTAGTCTCATCAGGTTGGTCACTTGAGGGCCAACTGTCCACAGCTGGTTGGGAGGTCGGTGCAGGCTCCAGCACCGGCCACGTTGAGGATTACTGGCGGGGGCCAAGGTGGAGCGGAGCCTCCAACGGGCTTAGGGGCGCGCTTTTCAGCTTACTGCAGAGGAGATTAGGGCAGAGATAGATGCAGTTGCAGGTATGTTTTCATTTTGTTATCTTGTTATCTTGTGGTTATTGTGGAGTATTGCATATGCTAGTCTTGGTTGCATGATTTATAGTGTTGTATTGTTCGCCTTTTCGTTTGGGTTATCTTTTGGTAGAGGGTTTTATAGCTAGGAGTTGTAGTTGGTTAGTATCCAAGGGGTGGATGGTCAGGATTGGTTGTGTGGTCTCGTTGTTGGTTATAGCATTCGCGATGTGAGAAGTGTTCAGTTGGGAGTCGGACTCCCTTGGGATTCGAGATGTACAATGTCGGGAGAGCAGTTTTGCGAAGGTTACTCATTTAGAGGAAAGCAGTTTTTGGATAAGGAAAGTATGGGATATAGATGATTGTTCTAGGCCGGATGAGTCACCGGTATTTGGAGGTCAGTATTCTAAGTGGGGGAGAGTTGGAAGATTATCCAAAGGATCGACAAGCGCTTGAGTTTGATTAGCTGTGTGGGATTCAACAGTTTTCAGCCAGCCAGAGTGTGGATTGGTATGAGTAAGGGGTAGACAGATGGGACGGGGTACATACTGGGGTTCCTGGAAAGGTGATTGGTTAATGAGAGGCCTGGGATTAGGCCGGGATCAGAGTATGGGAATGGAGTTGGAGTTCGGAAACCCTGGAGGGCTAGAACAGTATGTTCGGGAGAGATTCCCGGGAAGGAGAGTTCGAGTTGATGTATGTTAGTTTGTGCGGTCCGGGGAGATTGAAGGTCGATGGGCGTACCAGTCAGGCCGAAGTCTCAGAGAACGGTCCTGACAGGCAGAAGGCCCTGGAGGGTGGTCCAGACATGTTGAAGGTTCTGAGAGTGGTCCAGATGAACTGAAGGCCTGGTAAGGCGGTCCAGTTGTGCTGAAGACTCTATATGTGTTGATAGATCCATATGAGAAGATGAATTGAGCACTTTGCGATGAAACAGGTAGGTCTGACCCCCGGGTATTGATCATGTTAGTGGAAGGCAGTGCGAGGACCTGAGAGTCCTAGTGAGCAGATTCAAAGCATGTGTAATGCGTGAAGTAGCGGTTACTCTATAAGAGATAGTGTAGAGTGGGGTGTGAGCACTGTGGCACTTGTGTGAAGTGGCAAGGTTGGCAAGTAGATTTCCTTGGATAAGGAAAAGGGGAAAGATATGTAACTCCGGAAGGGAGTGTTAGTTCACGGAAGTGAAAGCCGTAGTGAGAATGGATGATTGGGAGTACTTCAATTATGGTTGTTGAGCACTGTGATGATACCAGTGGTATGAAAACACATCCGGATTGGGTGTCTGTTGAGGTTGCAAATGAATTCTCGATGGTATAGAACCAGAGGAGTTCGGAAGGGAGACAAGGATGGAGCCTTGAATTTTCAGTATGGTTGTGATCAGGAGGTTATGTAAGTAGCGGTATTTCATCCTGGGGATGTTTGGAGGTATCGTCAGTGTGTCGGGTTTTCCAGCCCGAGGATGTTAGAGCAGGTTCAGCATGTGTATGTGATTGTAGGGGAGAGCTCATGGGAGTTGCTCAGGAGCTGAAGGACGTGTCATCCTGTTAACGCGGAAAGAAAAGAGTTGGGTTGGGAATGGAAGCGGGATGAGTCCCAGAAGTGAATTCGATAAAGGTCATGCTAGTCAAGGAAAGGGATGGCAGTTTGGTACCGGGTCAGGACCCGATGGTTCAAGGTGATGCCTAGCTTTTGTGATGCGCAAGTGATGGTTGTGATCTGGGGTGGTGAATGTATCCTCGGGTGATCATTGGTTAAGGAGGGTTGTCAGCAGAGAAAGAAGCTGGTGGCCGACTTGAAGTAGTTGTCGTGACTCTGTGAGAAAGAGTTGGTCTTTATAGGGGTTTGATAGCAGTGTTTGGAAGAACCTGAGTGATTGAGAAATCGGAGTCCGCAGTGCGAGGGTTTGTTCTGAAGTGTATGCAGTAGTAGGCTTCGAGGACGAAGCCTAATTTAAGTGGGGGAGAATTGTAACATCCCGGAAATTCAGAAGTGTAGTTGAAGGGCTAAAAGTGTAAATAAGAAGGTTGACTCGACGAGTCGATAGACTCGGCGAGTCGAGTCGCGTTACGGGTCGCGTGTTAAGTGACCAACTCGGCGAGTCACATGGGTGGACTCGGCGAGTTGGTGCTGTATAGATAAAACCCTAATATCGGGGGTTGTGCCCTATATAAAGAACATATCATCCCTTCTTCAGCCTCCTTACCACCCTTGAGAGCGTGCAAACCCTAGAAATCGAGTGGAACTCTATTGATAGTGAAATTGGAGCTTTGGGAAAGGAAATATTGAAAAGGGAACTTGAAGACTAAGGGATTTCAGCAAGGGAGTGGTATAGATTCGAGGTCTACTTCAGTGGGAGCTTGCATTGGAGGTAATAGATCTATTCTTGAGCTTTTGTGCATTTAAATCTATCAATTGTGGGGTTGTTGGGGGCATAAATGAGGTCCATCTCGAGTTTGGTGTGAGATCTGAGGTTGCTACCTCAGATCTAGGCTTGTAATGATCCAAGGAGCCATAAAGTCCATGTTCAAGAGATGTAGGTGAAGTCCTTTTGTCCCAAACCTTAGCCCAAGAGTGTTTTATGCTTAGATCTCTTTGGATTCATGTAAAGTTTTCCACTTTACGTGATGGATGGGTTGTAGGGGAGTGGATTTATGGTTTGGAGCCCCTACATGGCTTGGAAAGCCACTGCATGGATTAAGAACTAGAGGTACTTGGCGAGTCACATGGGTGAACTCGGCGAGTTGGATGAAGATAGCCAGGAACTCGACGAGTTGGAAGAACAACTCGGCGAGTATGTTGAATGTTGCCTCGGACTCGGTGAGTCTGTTCTTGGACTCGGCGAGTCTGGTTGTGGAGTCCTAACCTTTTTGATTGAGTTGTGAATCGGTGAGTCAAGGGACGACTCGGTGAGTTGAGCGAGAAAGGACTCAGATTTTGTTGGACTCGACGAGTCTTGGGGCAACTCGGCGAGTTGAGTCGTGGATTGGGAGTTCTTAGTATAGGGACTCGACGAGTCACCGGGTTGACTCGACGAGTAGAGTCAGTCAGGAAGTTTGACTTTGACTGAGGACTTTGACTTTGACCAAGAGTTGACTTCCAGGGGTATTTTGGTAATTGTTGGCATTTATTTTGAGTTCAGTGTCTTGGTGTTGGCTAGTGGTGGAGATCGTGTCAGTGGTCGGAGCAGCTTGGTCTTATCTTTTCAGTCGGAAGTTGCAGGTGAGTTATCCTCACTATATCGACAGGGTCTAAGGCACCAAGGCTGGCCCTTTATCGGATTGTAGTCCGAGTATTGTTGTTATGTTATTGCTTTGCTATGTTTGCATCCTGGTAGTTAGGGTGTTATATGTTAGAGACCTGGTTAAGGTCGGTATCCTGGTACATAGGATGATGCGATATTAGTGACCGGTTAGGTCGGTATCCTGTTTAGAGTATGCTATGTATGTGATCTGCTAGATCGGTTGATTGATGATTAATTGTTATGTGGTTATATGTTTATGTGCACATGGTTGGTTGATTGGGGTTAGGTTGAGGCGGGTCCTGCTTTGTGCTGTAGGCCAACATACCCAGGGCGGACCGGATATTCCGAAGGCCCAACAAGCGGTCAGGATAGGCTGTAGGCCCCACGAGGGCGGACCAGATGTGCCGAGGCTCGGGGAGTGGACCAGGCCGACTGAAGGCCCGGTGCGGGCGGACCAGTCATACTGTAGACCTGGAGAGTGGAACATGTAGGTTGAAGGTCCGGTGCGGGCGGACCAACCACACTGCAGACTCAATGGATATGGCTAGACTTGGAGGGTGGACCAGGTGGACTGAAGGCCCGGTGCGGCGGACCAGTCACATAGTAGACCCGAAGTGCATAGCTGTTCTGTTATGTATGATATGTTATGTGTATGGTATATGTGGTTGGTATTTTGGGGGTATCTCACTAAGCTTTCGGGCTTACAGTTGTGGTTTAATGTTTTTCAGGTACTTCAGGAGACTGTGGCAAGGCAAAGGCGTGATCGTACCGCTCCTCATGTTCTTGTTTTATGATATGGTTCTGGGAATACTCTGATAATAAATGTATTGAAAACCTTTTGTAATAACCTAATGAAATTGGGCTATTTTTGAAAAATTTAAATTGGCTTTGAATTCTTATGGATGTTACAATATGGAATCCATCTCTGATTCCAGAATCTCGTCTCGTCTATCCAACACACCACCCTGACTCAACTCAACTTGAGAGTTTGGTCCGACCCGAAGTAGGAACCATTCGTCCCAAAGACCCACTCAACTTATGACTCGTGACCCGCAACTCATGCGTACTTCATTAATCAAATTCCTTCAGATTGCGATGCCCACACCTTACTCAGAATACAATGATTCTCGTTCATTGAGGAGACCCTGGTCTCGCCCTTGGTCCGACCACCAGGCTCCCAAAAACTCATAAATTAGGGCTACTCAAGCCTAAGACTCTTCCGCGTCATCCTCTAAACAAGAGTGCTTCATCATAACAACCTATCGCTAACTAGTGCATACTATGGCTCCCCATGGCATCACGACATCCTCCTCTCTGACTACTGAGTACTATGGCTCCCCGTAGCATCACAACACCCTCTCTCTGACCAGTGAGTACTACGGCTCCCCGTAGCATCACAACACCCTCTTTCTGACCAGTGAGTACTACGGCTCCCCGTAGCATCACAACACCCTCTCTCTGACCAGTGAGTACTACGGCTCCCCGTAGCATCACAACACCCTCTCTCTGACCAGTGAGTACTACGGCTCCCCGTAGCATCACAACACCCTCTTTCTGACCAGTGAGTACTATGGCTCCCCGTAGCATCACAACACCCTCTTTCTGACCAGTGAGTACTACGGCTACCCGTAGCATCACAACACCCTCTCTCATCACTTACTCATTGGACTGCAGCTCTTCGCAGTCTCACCCCTCTAACTCTTACCACTTCACAATCTCACTCTCATATCGACGCCACACTGCGATCAGTACTCATGCCTTATGGATCATCCATAGATAGGTGCACGCACACCCATCCAGGCTAAGCAACACTACTTCAGATGACCACCGTCGCGACAAAACCTCTTTTTCTCGCTGCAATTCACATTCTCAAATAAATCCTTTTGATGTCAAATAGCTGAAGGGCCTCCCACCAAAACCATAGACACTCGATACCCCCATTTGGCATCTCAAGCTCAAAACTCAAAATAATCCGAGATTTAGGACATTGAACTCGGATACCCCAGAATACTCCATCTTCCGAATTAAAACACAGAGAAATTACCAACGACTCAAAGCACGAAGATGACAAATCCGAAGCTTCCTCCTCTATTGCCCAAAACTCATGCTAGAATACCCATAACGACTCTGAATTTGGTTGACTAATCAACTTCTTCCCTTCTCGTACTCATATAATAGCCCATGCCCTGAACCAGAAACTCTCAACCGCCGAACTAACCTCACAAGCCAACCACCTCGAATTCACCATTTAACCTTAAAGGATTCCTAACTACTACAAGGTCTCCGACTAACGACCACTTGCCGTGGAGACACTCATCCTTTCTTAAACACGTACCACATGCACTATCTCACTCTGCACCTCTCCTTGACCAACAACAACCCTGGTTTCAGAAATCCGCACCGCAGGCCTCTCTATCCAGATCTCTAACCATTCTCGGACAACTCTCTGATCCTCTCAACCAAAAGACCCGGTCCTCCCCCACTTAGGGTTCGAACCATCACCGATTGGTGCACTAACACTCTATCCCTCAAACTGTCTCCACCAGCAAAATCGCACCCGGTCTCGCAAGGTGCTACGCAACGCTCGATGATCTCCTCGGCAGAGATCGAACAACTCCAAATACCCAAATCTCATAGGAAATCCTCAGAACTTACCATCATGACCGCCTCTAGTCATTCATAATCTCACATCATACCCTCATCGGACCTTCCAAATGTCCAGTATTAACCCTGACTCCAAATCTGGAAATAATGAACTATCATACTCCTCATCCTCGACTCCTCGTCCCACGCTCCGACATGTCCCTTATCATAAGAGCAGAAACCACATTTCCACTTTCTATACACATCAAAGACAATAAGAGTCACCACCCTGATATACTCCTCTTGATCGTCCACATTTCGCATGAACCTACTTGTATATATATATATATATATATATATATATATATATATATATATATATATATATATAGGCTTAGGTTATTTTGTTTTTACTAATTATTGTGTGCCAGAATGCACAGATCTGGACCACCGGATGAATAGAATCAATGATTATGATTTGAGGGTCTATGATATTACAATAGAGTAGCATGTACCATATAATCACACAAATTTCAGCAAAATGGTATTTTGGTCAATTAACCTATTTTAAAAAAAGGTAATTTTCAGATTTTAAGGGATCATTAACTCTTGTAATTTTAAAATCTAAATTTTTTAAATTAATTCTAATTAATTCTAAACATAATTTGTAAACATAACCGATTTTATTCCGTCAGAATGGATTTTTGTTTGAATGATGTTCTTTCAGAGTTTTATTCTAGTAGAATATTAATGAAGAATAACAGAATTCTTGAACTCCTAGTTGAAGAATAACAACATTTTAATATTTTCATATACATTTGAACTTAAATACAAATTCATACATATTCTTACATACTAATAGCCTTCTACATTTTAATATATTTATACATATTCTAAAAGAATATCATAAAAAAAAATCAGCATTCTTGAATATACAGTTAATGAATAAATACAAGTGCATTTCTTGAAAAATAAGAACATTCTTAAACTGTGAGTGTCATCAATCTTTGGCTCATTCTTCAAGTCATTCTTATCAGGTCTTCAAGCCATTCTTCCGACCATTCCTATCACAAATGCAACAAAAACTAATAATGGTTAAAAACATGTTGCTTGCAATTCCTATTAATTTATACATTCTGGAAGAATACATATAATTCATCCCGGTAGAATACATATATTTCATCCCGGTAGAATATACAAAACACAATCTTGCATAATACATAGAATACAATCTCGCAAAATACATAGAATAAAATCTGTCAGTTACATGCCACTATAAAGAATTAAAAGCATGTGATTTTCCATTTGCAATCGTATTTCTCTATATATAAACATTCTAAAGCATAGAATGTATAAATGCATTCTGTCAGAATTACTAGAATGTTACTTGCAATTCCTAGCACTTTATATATTCTGGAAGAATACATAGAATATGATAGAATACATAGAATACATTCTGACAGAATACATAAAATTTGCTACTAAATCATGATTATAAAATTGTGAACACTGGAACATGTTAAGTTTAATAATTTTCAAATATTAGAAGGTTAGATTTTGATATTTTCCACATATTGCTTATTTAATCTGGTGATTACAAATGCTTTTGAGAAGAGTTTTCTCATTCATACAATGTTTAAGTTCTAAAAATGTCTCAAATTTGTGAAAATCTCTTATAAACCTTTAATCAAATCTTCACCATAAATTGATTAAAAAAATCAAATACCAATAACAATGATTGATGCTACTCGTGTAATTAACAAATAAGGAGTTAATAAAACAACAAAAAAACATATCAAAAGGTTTAATGAAGAAAATAAAAGAAATACTCTTTGAGGCATTTCTACAAACACCTGGCGTGCAACATAGAAATCAAATTTTCTTTTAGGCCATTTCTACAACAAAACTGCCAAATTCTCTTTGAGGCATTTCTACAAACATCCATCGATTCTTAATCAAACGAACACCTATGTAGTTCTGCCAAATCAAACAAGAACAAAAAGAAAAGAAGGAGCCTTTGCCTATTGATTGAATCATTGTTGCCCAGCTTCCTCCATCACCGATTCTACCCACCTGCCGATTGCCACCACCCCATACGACTTACTGTTGCTGTGACATCCCCAAAATCTCGGCCAGAAAAGACCGATTTCATTTATGCTTTTTAAAATAATTTTCAGAGTAAATCCTTTTAATTTTAAAAGAGATGCGGAATTTGTTCCCAAAAACAAAACATGATAAAATAGATATTTATCAAAACATTTCATAAAGAAATATGATTTCATTTCATAATCAAAAGTCGGGATGTCATGTTCCGATACAGATCATAAAGCATAAACGATAGCATTACAAGTCTTTCAACAAATATATACATATACAGACTTGTAAACAAAACAACTTGATGTTCGCCCATCTTAAGCTCTTGCGCCACTTCCTGTAAAATAAATCAACTGAGTGGGTCAGGCTTGGGAGCCTGGTGAGCATATAGGGTTTTCAACCCACAATAAATAATTTAATTAATTATTATCAACCAACAATAACCCAGTTACCCATTCCCGTTATTCTCACTTTATGTCCCTAAAATAACTAACACAAGGGACCTAGTCAAAGAATATTTCATCGGGGCGACTACACATGCTTCGGGGGTTCCTCAACAATATAAGTCAAATAAGGCAACCATGGGGGGGGATGGAATACAGCGAATGAACACCCAAGTTCATTAACACCTACAGGTTATGAGCCTGCTAGCGTTCCACTGGACTGTCTAGAAAAGTCCGTGGTCGTCATCTAAATTCCGCTAGATGACTGGATCAAAACAACATCGAGGCCTCTCATCTGTTTATTACACACCAACTATCTACCCATATTCTACCCAACATATTAGTAGATAAAATATACATTTTTATACGTAGTTTCAAAACCTGTATAGCATGCTCAATCAAAACATTTTTCACATAACAGATGAGGCACACACACATAACACGTATTTCATTGAGAAATAATCAGATCTATAAGATAGAAGAGAGTGGGTATACATTCACATATATAACAACAAAATATATACACATAGCACGTATTTTATATAAAATACTTCATAATATTGTGTTGGAATGAAAGTAACTACACACTCACTTGATCAGAAGATGATCGGACAGCACTACGGCTTGCAGAAGAGGTGTTTCTCCGTAGATCTGGAAGATCTTCACAAAACCGGGCTCCTCGCGGGCAGCGTCTCGGCTCGGGAATAACGCTCTTCGGGATTCTCGGGGCTTCGGATCTTGCTTCGGGGCTCGGGAATATTATCGGGGCTTCGGGGTATAAACGACACGCAAAACGAGGCAAAACTTAGAGAGAGAGAAGAGTTTGAACAAGAGAAAATGGCTGAATTCGAGTTCTATTTATAGGCTGAGGGTCTGGGATTACGCGGGGCGTAATCTTAAATTACGCAGGGCGTACTCAGTACGCGGGGCGTACTCGGTTACGCGGGGCGTACTTTGACGTCACTGCATGCGTCGATCTGTGGCACTCGAGTATTGGTCAGACAAGTTGCATCCGACTGAGTACGCGGGGCGTACGCAATTACGCGGGGCGTAATTGACTCGTCGAACTTCTAAATTGCGTAACTTTCGCATACGAGCTCCGTTTTCGACGTTCTTTATATCCACGCGAAGGTCAGACCATACTCTACAACTTTCATTTAGACTCCGTCGGCTAATTTTGACTTTTATTTTTATTATTTATTTTTAGAAGGCCGAGACAGAAAAACTCTGTTATAAATTCATAACTTCTTCGTCTGACGTCCGTTCTCGCCTAACTTTTCATCGTTTCGCTACTAACAACGAGATCTTTGATTCTCATTTAGATTGTTTCGGCTAAAAACCGCTCGATCTCAAATCGAGTATTTGGGCTGCATACTGCTAAGTCAAAACTTAGAAAAATCATAACTTCCTCATACGAAGTCAGATTTGGGCGTTCCTTTTATGCACGCTCTCGGTTTAACGAAATCTACGACTTTCGTTTAGATCGCTAAGGCTAAATATCGCTCTATCTTAAATTCATATTTTACGTCACTCGACGTCGTGCCGGTTCTGTCGCGAAACTTCGACAGGTCGTAACTTCTTTGTTATAACTCAGATTTTGGCATTCCTTATATCTCCGGAATCCTTGTTTCAACCACTACAACTTTATGAAAAGATATCGGGCTTATCTCACACTTAAATTTTGACGCTTATTTTATTCTTAATTCATTAACTTATAATAATTAAGAAAATAAACACATAAATCACATAATTCACATAATTCACAAATAATACATTTTTATTATTTCAAATTGGGTTACAAAGGTTAACCTAGACTACTACATTGCTAAAAATGACAAGCCTAGAAACACGGGCGTTACAATTCTCTCCACCTTAGAATGATTCCGTCCCCGGAATCACACACCAGCAAACAAATGCGGATAGCGACTCATCATGTCACTCTCCGTCTCCCAAGTGAGATTCGGCCCATTCGTGTGTTTCCATTGGACAAGCACTAACTCAACCATCTTACGTCGCAATTTGTTAGTCTTTCGGTCAACGATTGCCTCCGGTTCCTCAATCAACCTTTTGTTCTCATCGATCCTCAACTCCGAAAGTGGAATTATGTCGGGAACTTCTCCCGTGTACTTCCTCAAATAACACACATGAAAAGTGTTATGAATTCCATTCAGTTCTTCTGGTAGTTCGAGCTTGTAAGCTTGGTTCCCAATCCTCTGAAGAACTTTAAACGGTCCAATAAACCTTGGACTTAACTTTCCCCTTTTACCAAATCTTATAAGTCCCTTCCACGGCGAGACTTTAAGTAAAACCGAATCTCCAACTTCAAAAGTCATCGGTCTTTGCTTTTTGTCAGCATAACTCTTTTGACGGTCTTGAGCTGCTAACATTCTTTCCCTAATTATTTTCAACTTTTCAGCAGTCTGATGAACCATCTCCGGTCCCATAAACTGCTTTTCCCCAGCCTCAAGCCAACAAGACGGCGTACGACACTTCTGTCCATACAATGCTTGATAAGGTGCCATCTTTATGCTCGAGTGAAAACTATTATTATAGGAAAATTCTACCAAAGGCAAATGTTCATCCCAATTACCTAGGAATTCCAAGGTACACGCTCTCAGCATATCCTCAAGTGTTTGTATCGTTCTTTCACTCTGACCATCAGTCTGCGGATGGTAAGCTGTACTTAAACACAACTTGGTACCCAATTCCTCTTGTAGACTTTTCCAAAATCGTGAGGTGAAACGACTGTCACGATCCGACACAATCGTTAACGGAACACCGTGAAGCCTCACAATTTCCTTCACGTAAGAATTCACAAGCTTTTCCATAGACCATTTCTCGTTGGCTGCTATGAAATGTGCACTCTTAGTGAATCGATCAACGACCACCCAAATCATATCGTGACCATTCTTTGTTCTGGGCAGTTTAGTGACAAAATCCATGGCAATGTCTTCCCACTTACCCATAGGCACAGGTAAAGGTTCTAAACTCCCTTACGGTTTCTGATGTTGTGTCTTGACTCTCGCACAAGTCACACACTCGGCCACATACTTTGCAACATCAAGCTTCATCGTCGGCCACCAGTAGTAGGGTTTCAGGTCCCTATACATTTTAGTGCTACCGGGATGAATCGAATACATGGTCTTGTGAGCTTCTTCCATCAGAAGATCTCTAATTCCTCCTGACTTAGGTACCCAAATACGATCTTGGAATACCTTCAGTCCATGACCGTTCGTACCAAACACCAACGTTTTACCCAAACGTTCCTCCTTTCGGTCATTTTTCTCAGAAGCTTCCTCTTGAGCTTTCTTTATACTTTCCATAATAGTCGAGACAACTTCAATTCTCAACGCTCTTGGCCTCTTCCTTTCAAGATTGACCTTATGACTGAGAGCATCAGCAACAACATTAGCTTTACCGGGGTGGTAAAGTATCTCGCAGTCGTAGTCTTTAAGTAATTCTAGCCAGCGTCGTTGCCTCATATTCAATTCCTTCTGATTAAAGAGGTATTGGAGACTCTTATGATCAGTGAAAAGTTTGCACTTCGTGCCATAGAGGTAATGCCTCCATATCTTCAGAGCGAAAACTACCGCTGCCAACTCCAAATCATGAGTCGGGTAGTTCTTTTCATGCTCTTTCAGTTGTCGAGACGCATATGCTATCACCTTTTCTCTTTGGGTTAAAACACAACCCAATCCAACCCCAGACGCATCGCTATAAATAGCGAAGTCTTCAACTCCATCGGGTAGAGAAAGTATCGGTGCCTCGCATAGTTTCTTCTTTAGCTTCTCGAATGCTTCTTTATGCTTCTCACTCCAAGCATAAGCAGCTCCTTTGTGGGTCAAAGCTGTCAATGGAGTAGCAATCGAAGAAAAACCTTGGATAAACCTTCGGTAATATCCGGCTAATCCCAAAAAGCTTCGGATCTCCGTGGGACTTTTCGGTTGTTCCCACTTCATTACAGCTTCAATCTTTGCTGGATCAACCATTATCCCTTCCTGGTTGACCACGTGACCCAAGAATTGGACTTCACGAATCCAAAAATCACATTTGGAGAACTTAGCATACAGCTTCTCCTTCTTCAAAACTTCTAACACTTCTCGCAAGTGTCTGCCATGCTCCTACTGGCTTTTTGAGTAAATCAGAATGTCGTCGATGAACACTATCACAGATTTATCAAGGAACGGATTACAAACCCTATTCATTAAATCCATGAATGCTGCCGGAGCATTGGTTAGTCCAAACGACATAACCAAGAACTCGTAGTGTCCATATCTAGTTCTGAACGCAGTCTTCTCTATATCCTGCTCTCTTACTTTCAGCTGATGATATCCTGACCTCAGGTCGATCTTTGAAAAATAACTTGAACCTTGTAGTTGATCGAATAGGTCATCAATCCTTGGCAACGGATATCTATTCTTTATTGTTGCCTTATTCAGCTCTCGGTAATCAATGCACATCCTCATGCTTCCATCTTTTTTCTTCACGAATAACACTGGAGCTCCCCAGGGCAATGAACTAGGTCTAATGAAACCTTTGTCCAACAACTCTTGAAGTTGCATCATCAACTCCTTCATCTCCGTTGGTGCTAATCGATAAGGTGCTTTTGCTATTGGCGTGGTTCCTGGTAGCATGTCTATTCTGAACTCTACTTGTCTATCAGGTGGTAATCCAGGAAGATCTTCGGGAAATACTTCCGGATAATCACACACCACAGGAATACTCTGCATCACCTTCTTTTCCTTTTTAGCATCAACCACGAATGCTAAATATGATGTACATCCCTTGGTCAAACACTTTCTGGCTTTCATTAGGGAAATGATTCCAGAATTCACTCGGCGTTTGTCCCCATACACCATAAACGATTCCTTTCCAGGCGGGTTTACTTTAACTATCTTCTTCTTGCATAAAATTTCGGCATCATTGGCGCTGAGCCAGTCCATTCCCAACACGATGTCGAAACCGTTAAGTTCGATAAGCAATAATTCCTCGCAGAACTTATTCCCATTCAAGTCAATTAAGATGTTTTTCATTCGATGGCTAACAGGTACAAACTTGCCACTAGAAACTTCGACTAATAAAGCATTATCTAGTCTATTAATAGGCAAAGCTAGTTTTCTACCAAATTCATGCGATATAAAGGAGTAGTTGGCTCCAGAATCAAATAAAATTTGGGCAGGCAAATTGTTAACGAGAAAGGTACCTGAAGCAACATCAGCTTCATCCTTAGCAGCTTCCAGTGTCATCTGGAATGCTTTCGCCTTCGGCTTTGGTGGAATGTTGGGCTTAGCTGCCTCCTTCTTCTTCGGACAGTCTTTCAAAATATGCCCCTCTTCATTACAACCAAAACACATCCTTTTGTTGTTCGGACATTCATTGGCAAAATGTCCAACCTTTCCACACTTGTAGCAAGTTACATCCTCGCTACATTTCCCGAAATGCTTTTTCTTACACTTTTCACACCACTTCGCTTCCCCTCCTTTACCCCCACCAAACCTTTTCGAATCAGATTTCGAAAATTTGCTTTTCTTACCGGAACCAGATGTTCCCTCAAACTTCCTCTTCTCACCAACCTCAACCTTGTTGGTGGTTCTCCCCTTTATCATGTTCTCAACAGACTTGGCAGCCCAGATAGCTGCCTCTAAAGTATGTGCCTGACGTACTGGCACCTCATACTCCCATGGGAGTCCCTTCGCATACCGGTCCACCTTCGTCAGCTCGTCTGGAACGATACGCAAGGCAAACTCCATCTTATCGGTGAAGTTATTGGTGTATTCATCAACTGACATACTGCCCTTAGTCAATGTCAGGAACTTGTTCTCCAATTCCAACAGATTTTGAGCTGAGCAGAACTTGCGCTTAAACTGCACCAAGAACTCTGCCCATGACAATTGCAGTGGCTCATTAGGGCTCAAAGTCTTCCCTAGAGTGTTCCACCAACGAACGGCTCCACCTCGGAATTGACGCACGGCATAGATGGTTTGCAACTTACCTCTGCAGCCACACGTCATGAAGGCTAGCTCCATTTCGGAGATCCAATCCATAACCCCAATCGGATCCTCCTTTCCATTGAAGGTCGATGGTTTGCAAGTCAAAAAGTCCTTGTACTTGCATCCCATTCCATCATTCCTTCCATCGCGGTTATTTTGCCTAACTATCGGTGGGTTGGCTTGACCAACTGATCCACTGAAGTTTCCACCTTCCGAGTGCCCTTCATTTAATTCAGGCTCTTCCACACGAATCGACAGTTCTTCACGGTTTTGTTGAAGCAACCGTCTAGTTTCCTCCATCTGACGATCCAACATCGTCTGAATCATCAATTGCACACCAGCCATGGTTATTGGCTCAGGTGCTGCTGCTACAACAGGTCTTTGTTCAATCACTGGTGGTTGATTCCTGTTTTCATCAGCATTTCCAACTCCACTTCTTGTTCTCACCATTTTTGATCTACACACCGAATAATTTCACCTTATTACTCCAAACGATTACATGCTAGTTCTAATATCGTATACATACGCTTAGAATCCTAAACACATAAACCTTCAGATCCGGTTGGCAACAAACCGTAGATCCGAACAAATAATATCATATATGGCAACATAAAACATTTAGCACATAAAAGCATTTTAGGCAACTCTCCTAAAATAAACTAGTGCTCGTGTCTAAATTTATCAGACACACACCTCCCGATCTCCATTTAGCATCTTAAGTTTAAGTCTAGAAATCCTAAAAATTCCTAGTTCGCTTAAACTAATGCTCTGATACCAACTGTGACATCCCCAAAATCTCGGCCAGAAAAGACCGATTTCATTTATGCTTTTTAAAATAATTTTCAGAGTAAATCCTTTTAATTTTAAAAGAGATGCGGAATTTGTTCCCAAAAACAAAACATGATAAAATAGATATTTATCAAAACATTTCATAAAGAAATATGATTTCATTTCATAATCAAAAGTCGGGATGTCATGTTCCGATACAGATCATAAAGCATAAACGATAACATTACAAGTCTTTCAACAAATATATACATATACAGACTTGTAAACAAAACAACTTGATGTTCGCCCATCTTAAGCTCTTGCGCCACTTCCTGTAAAATAAATCAACTGAGTGGGTCAGGCTTGGGAGCCTGGTGAGCATATAGGGTTTTCAACCCACAATAAATAATTTAATTAATTATTATCAACCAACAATAACCCAGTTACCCATTCCCGTTATTCTCACTTTATGTCCCTAAAATAACTAACACAAGGGACCTAGTCAAAGAATATTTCATCGGGGCGACTACACATGCTTCGGGGGATCCTCAGCAATATAAGTCAAATAAGGCAACCATGGGGGGGGGGGGGGGTGGGGATGGAATACAGCGAATGAACACCCAAGTTCATTAACACCTACAGGTTATGAGCCTGCTAGCGTTCCACTGGACTGTCTAGAAAAGTCCGTGGTCGTCATCTAAATTCCGCTAGATGACTGGATCAAAACAACATCGAGGCCTCTCATCTGTTTATTACACACCAACTATCTACCCATATTCTACCCAACATATTAGTAGATAAAATATACATTTTTATACGTAGTTTCAAAACCTGTATAGCATGCTCAATCAAAACATTTTTCACATAACAGATGAGGCACACACACATAACACATATTTCATTGAGAAATAATCAGATCTATAAGATAGAAGAGAGTGGGTATACATTCACATATATAACAACAAAATATATACACATAGCACGTATTTTATATAAAATACTTCATAATATTGTGTTGGAATGAAAGTAACTACACACTCACTTGATCAGAAGATGATCGGGCAGCACTACGGCTTGCAGAAGAGGTGTTTCTCCGTAGATCTGGAAGATCTTCACAAAACCGGGCTCCTCGCGGGCAGCGTCTCGGCTCGGGAATAACGCTCTTCGGGATTCTCGGGGCTTCGGATCTTGCTTCGGGGCTCGGGAATATTACCGGGGCTTCGGGGTATAAACGGCACGCAAAACGAGGCAAAACTTAGAGAGAGAGAAGAGTTTGAACAAGAGAAAATGGCTGAATTCGAGTTCTATTTATAGGCTGAGGGTCTGGGATTACGCGGGGCGTAATCTTAAATTACGCAGGGCGTACTCAGTACGCGGGGCGTACTCGGTTACGCGGGGCGTACTTTGACGTCACTGCATGCGTCGATCTGTGGCATTCGAGTATTGGTCAGACAAGTTGCATCCGACTGAGTACGCGGGGCGTACGCAATTACGCGGGGCGTAATTGACTCGTCGAACTTCTAAATTGCGTAACTTTCGCATACGAGCTCCGTTTTCGACGTTCTTTATATCCACGCGAAGGTCAGACCATACTCTACAACTTTCATTTAGACTCCGTCGGCTAATTTTGACTTTTATTTTTATTATTTATTTTTAGAAGGCCGAGACAGAAAAACTCTGTTATAAATTCATAACTTCTTCGTCTGACGTCCGTTCTCGCCTAACTTTTCATCGTTTCGCTACTAACAACGAGATCTTTGATTCTCATTTAGATTGTTTCGGCTAAAAACCGCTCGATCTCAAATCGAGTATTTGGGCTGCATACTGCTAAGTCAAAACTTAGAAAAATCATAACTTCCTCATACGAAGTCAGATTTGGGCGTTCCTTTTATGCACGCTCTCGGTTTAACGAAATCTACGACTTTCGTTTAGATCGCTAAGGCTAAATATCGCTCTATCTTAAATTCATATTTTACGTCACTCGACGTCGTGCCGGTTCTGTCGCGAAACTTCGACAGGTCATAACTTCTTTGTTATAACTCGGATTTTGGCATTCCGTATATCTCCGGAATCCTTGTTTCAACCACTACAACTTTATGAAAAGATATCGGACTTATCTCACACTTAAATTTTGACGCTTATTTTATTCTTAATTCATTAACTTATAATAATTAAGAAAATAAACACATAAATCACATAATTCACATAATTCACAAATAATACATTTTTATTATTTCAAATTGGGTTACAAAGGTTAACCTAGACTACTACATTGCTAAAGATGGCAAGCCTAGAAACACGGGCGTTACAGTTGCCTTACAACTCCCAATTTGCAACCACCCTTGTGTTTCAAGACGATCGGACTAGAAGAAGAATGGAGCCGAGGGAGCAGCCCTGCGCTGCCGGCCTCCCTCCATTGCCTATGCTAGCGATCCACCAGCACAATCGAACCCTCACTTCTAGCCTCTTTCCGATCATAATAGGCCGACAAACATGCAACTGTGGAAGAAGAGCAGTTGAATAGAGGATCTAGAAGTTGCTGTCATGATGGCGGATAATAGGCAAACGGTGGTGCTCGGATGTAAGGATCGATTTCTGGTGGAAAGGAGGAATTGAGGTATCGATGATTTAAGGAAGCCGCCATATTCTTTAAGGTTAGGGATGTGGGCTTTGTAGGGTTAAACTAATTAAGGAGATATTCATTGAATTATTTTTTACCATAATTAGATATAGGAAGTTTACCATTATACCATTTTTTAATTTATTTAATGATTTATTATTCTTGAATTCTCATTGGTGCATTTAGTCACACATTGTTTGCTAAAAACATTTGAACCTACTATATATATATATATATATATATATATATATATATATATATATATATATATATATATATATATATATATATATTCAATGATGTTTTCACTTATTACTCTGTTTCATTTTCTCAACAACGTATTATTATGTTTATTTGACAATGTTATTATGTTTAATATACATTAAAAAAAAATAAACATATCTCATTTCAAATTTCAGTCTAATAAACAAGTGTAAATACTATATTTTTATTTTGATAAAATGGTATTTCTTGAAAACAAGGAATTCATTTTAGAGAATTTATTAGATATATCGACAATAATGACATGATTTAAAAAATAAAAGAATTCAATTAATAAAACAAAGAGTAAATATTTTTTAATTCGAAAAAAGAGAATATCAATTTCTTAAATATTTATTTTTAGCATGTGCTACGAAAAAGGACTGACCGCCTTTTCTTGACAATTTCGTGTCCGTCTTTTCATCGATTTCTCTCTTCGTTAACCCTAATCGCTAAATTCGATCTCGATTGCTCGGATCGTTCCAGGACCCTCAGATTCTTTCGATTGCCGTTGTTGCCTACCGATTGACCTCTTTTTCAACGCCAGCCGTTACGGAAATCGATTTTTAGGTTAGGGTTTCAATTTTCTGTTGGTTATATATCAGATCTATCATCTGTTTGGGTTAATCGTCCGATTTCCTCTGATTTGTGTATTTCTTTTGGTCGTGATTTTGCAGATCTCGATCTATTTTGTTAATATTATTATTTTGTTCCGATCTAGGGTTTTCGTTTTTGGATACGTTCTTGTCGGTCGATTATATCTGAAATTGAATTTAATCTTAGCAGATCTTGATTTAGAATTTGTGCGAATTATTGATATTTCAATTTTGGGGATCTAGGGTTAGGGATTCGTTGTAAAATTTGGGGTTTTGTCAACGGTCAACAATTATTTTAGCTTTATTTCAATAATAATAATAATCCCTTTTCAGTTTCACGATTCTTTAATTACAAAACATTTTCCCCTTGATTATTTGTCAACTATTTTGGGTTTTCTTGTGTATTGTCTTGGCATGTGCTGATTAAAATTCTTTCTCATTTGTCAGAATGACACTAATTTTATACCTTACCCCTTAAAGAATTGAGTGCCCATTATTATTACTCACAAGTCACATGCTTATTCTCACATTTGATGCACCCCATTAATGTCCATACAAGCTTAATGCTTTTATACGAATCTTGTACTTTTCTAAATTTACCCAAAGGAATCTTGTTTTTCATCGAGTAGCTTCTTGGGATTTAAAGATTCTTATTTCTTGCCACGTCAACATTTGTCTTGTTTGTTCCCATGAGTGAATATTGATGGAGAAAGTTCATCCACTTGTCTTGTCCATTTTTGTATTTGATGTAAAAGTTTTTAAATTTATTATCAAAATTTGGTAGTTGTGGTGTTCTTTATATTGTGTATTGTAACAATCTAATTGTCTTGAAAGGGATCATATTGAATTCATTCAAATTCTAATATGAAAATGCATTTTGCAGTTAAACATGGTACAGAAACGTCAATTGGTTGAAGAGGAGTATGATGTTTCACCAAAACACTTGAAATTGGAAAATAGTTTCCAGTTAGTTTCATCTTTGGAATTTCCTTCAAAAGATGTGCCTCTAAAACCTTACAATTCAGGTGGGTTAGAAAACTAAATGTAGATATTTATCTATCTTTAGTTTTTAGCCACGGGTGTTTTTTTATTATAAAAAAAATTGATTCTTGAAGTCGCAATTATAACTTTAAAAAGGCATATTTGATATTTCCAAACACTCTTTAAGCTTTCTTGACACATTTGCCATGATTCACATTTCTTTTTATCCCTTCAACAGGATATTAAAGTTTGATAGTTGTACTTACTTTTTGTTGACTCATTCTAATAGTCATAGCTGATGAACAAATTTCTCATAATGAGAATGATGTTGTGAAGTCAGAAGCACCAATTCAGCCTGTGGATACGTATTCTCATCTTTTACACTTTCCTCCACTGAAACAAGTCCCTGTTGGACCACAATATCAAGCAGACATTCCAGAATGGCATGGATTTGATCCAAACAACGCCTCCAAAACATCAAACGAGAACAAGTTCATCGGTTCATGCGTCATCCAAATGCCCGAATCAGATCCACCTATCTGCAATGGGGTTGGAAGAAGCCATTGTTGGTGTGAAGATCCGGGGTCTGTTACTTGTGTCCGATTACACATCATAGAAGCGAGAGAGAACCTGAGGGAAAACATCGGCCATGAACGATTCTCAGAGCTCGGATTCTGTAACATGGGGGACATGGTGGCATGCAAGTGGACCGAAGAAGACGAACATTTATTTCACGAGGTGGTGTACTCGAATCCTGTATCATTAGGGCAAAACTTCTGGAATCATTTGGCGGATGCGTTCCCTTCACGCACCAACAGGGAAATCGTTAGCTATTATTTCAACGTGTTTGTGCTACAAAGGAGAGCTGAACAGAACAGATTTGATCCAATGAACGCCGATAGCGATGACGATGAATGGCAGGGAAGCAGCGAGTCATCAGAGGAAGATGAGATTAGTATCGAGAGTCCAGTTTTTTACTATAACGAGGAATCGGAGTTCATCCATGGCTATAATCAAACCCTAATTGATGAAAGTGGAGACAATTCCTGCACATCTTCTGAATCGCAAGTGAGTGAAGTTAACCATGATTTCATGTTGGAGCCTTCGGATTCGAGAGAATGGGATGTGGGGTGTTTTTCATTCCCGAGGAATAAAGCTGATTTTTTGCCGACTGGGAGCATGATTGAAGAAGTATTTGGAGTCGAATCCTGGAAAATTGATGACAACGAAGAAGGCTCAAGCTAAATGCCAAACAAATCAGTCTTCGGTATCCATGGCAGTTAGACACGTGTTACTATAGATTCTGTGTTGTATATTTAACGAATTAGCACGTGGTTAGAGGTAGTAGGTGGTTATTATAAGGTCATAAGGGTTTGCCTTGCCCCTATTTTTGCTGATCCCTTTGAAGAATTCGGGATGCAGTTTTTGTAAATAATTGGCAGAAGGAAAATTACAAAATAGCAAGAAAAAAATTAGAGAAAATAATGATTTTGCATTGTATATTTGTATTGTGTTGGGTTCTGTTGTAATTTGAGCCAAGTATGCTCTAATTTTAGTTCGGTTGAATGGCCTGATTGCCTTAAAATGCGTTATCGAATTGGAATGTATGTTGTTTGACTCATTCGGGTTGGCTCCCCTTCGTTTATATCGTTGCTCTTATCTCTGATCCAACAATATTAACATTATTTTTGGTGTATAAATTAGTTGAAATTATTCAACTTTTATGACCTTATAAAAATCTCGACAAAGTTATAAATCTATTTTTTTTTATTTAAATAATAAGTTTGTTTTAATAATATAACATTTGATGATTTCATTATACAAAAATTAATTTTTTGTTTATATTTGTCTAAGAGGAATATAAACAAGGGCAATTGAGTAATCTAATCCTTATAAACAACCATTTTAATAAAAATAACCAATTTTATATATATATATATATATATATATATATATATATATATATATATATATATATATTATTTTTTATGTTTTTTGGAAAAATGACTACTTGATCCAGAACACTATATTCCGGAACACGAAGATTTGTTCCGGATGTGTGATACAGAATATGACACTTCGAAATATTTATGATCTTGTTCCAGACTGGGTGTCGGTTGGTGGGGATGAGGTGCGGAATCTGGCACGTCGCACCTTCCGTATTGAAAAAATGTATTCCATACTGAAGTCCGGAACGACCGTACATTTCGGAGTGGTGTTCCGAACAGCTAGAATTAGGCGTTTTCTTCCAAATATGCAATACATTTGTGTATTTAATATATTTGTGTGTTCGATACTTTCCACAAACGTTTCAGAATGAATACATATACAAGTTTTTTTCGAGTTCCAGTTTCTAGTGGAGGGCAATGACAGTATATCGACGAATGTATGCAGTATCTTGCTTCAGATGACACATGCTTTGGTGTAGATATAAGTAATGATATCAACTTCGTTGGGTTAGTTACGTTGGTTACTTTCAAGTCCAGGTGACACACTAATCAAATTCGTCTATCTTTTCAATGTCCTGGATCAAAGATAATTATGCAGATTCTTAATGATAGTGGTGTTAGATATTTTCTTAGTTTTGTTACTACTATGTCTCCCAACACACTACAATTGTTTGTTGTTAATAATTTCATAGAAAGTGGTACTAATCGATTTCCCGGGGAAAATAGCTCTAGAAATGGTTCTTCCGGTGCTGGAAATAACAAAATTTGTAATTTATTACCTATGACAACCAACCATATTCTTCTTACAATGACCTTATACATGGGGGTGATTATAAGTCTAAAGGTAAGGTTGTTGTTAATGCTGACCTTATTGTTGATGTTGATGAATCTGTGAGTGATGAGGCAAAACTAACAATGTTGGTTAATGATGGTAATATAATTCCATATGGAGAGCCAGTTGAACATTTTTAGAGTTACACTGAATTTGATGGGGATGATCATTACGATGGAAAGGAGGAAACCGATCACTTACAACCCCAAAATCACAACATGAAAAGTTCCCTTTTTATTTTTCCGATTCTGAAGAAACACAATCCACCCATTGGGGTATGCTTGAACCTTTACCACTGCCCGAATTAGCTCAACAAAATTGTAAAGGGGCCACAACGCATAACTATAATTCCCATATGAAGTTATTCAAACTCTTAAAAAACAATGAAGCACATAAGCTTAAATTATGAATGAAAAGTGTTAGTGAAGGTTTCCAATATAAAATGAAAAAAATATACAAAAGACTTGTTTGAAGTTGTTTGCTATATGGATAATTGTGACTGGCAGATTAGGGTAACAAAACATAGTATTACTGATACATTTCAAGTGGTTAAACTATCGGAGAAACACACTTGATCAAACACACAACTATGTCCCCATCACCAACAAGCCAACAAAAAGGTATTGGGTCACTTCTTGAAGGGCATATTAGCTTATAGTACCAGTAATATTAGCGGGGGAAATAGATACAACGAACTACTTTAAATGACCGTCTTTGTGTACATATTTCATACTGGCAAGCATGGAATGCTAAAATGTATGCTCTAAATCTATTGAGAGGGACCCCTGAAGAAAGCTTTTAAAGACCAACTTTATATTGTTACAACTTGGAGAAGAAGAATCTAGGGACGGTTATACAGTCGAGTGATGACAACAAATTTGAATACTTTTTCATGGCTATCGGTTGCGCGGTAATATATTTCATATACCTACTTCTTTATATTTAATGTCCATACACATGTGTTCATTTTAATTAGATTATTAATAACTTTTTAGGTTCAAACGTTTCAAATATGTTTGCGTCCTATTATTATCATTGATGTCGCACACCTTAAAGGGAAATACTTGGTACCATGTTCCTAGCAGTAGGCCTGGATGGTAATAACCAAATCCTCTGTATTGCATTTGGTGTTGGGAAAACTGAAAGTGGAGAGTCATGGATTTTGTTTTTATCAAGACTCAAAAATTGTATTGGGGACATGCCATCTTTGGCTATCATATCAGATAGAGCCAATTCAATTGATATGGCCATTCAAGCGGTGTTCCCAAATGCATATCACAGACTCTGCTGTCGCCATTTGTTGATGAATATGAGAATAAAGATTGGAAAGCAAGAGAGAACATAGATTTTGTTTTGGGAGGCTGCAAAGGCTTACCGAGAGTCTCATTTCAAAGAAGCTTGAGTAGGCTACGTCGTGCACTAAACGATGATTATCAAACATGGCTAAATAGAATTTGTAGCGAGAGATGGGCAAGGTCGTGTTTCTCTGCGGTTCAGTACAATATTATGACATCAAACAGTTCCGAGTCCATCAATGCATTATCAAGAGACGCATGAAAACTACTAATAACAATGTTGATCGATTTCTTTCGAGTAACTATGCAACAATGGTGGTCCCAACAACATAGTGCTGGAAGTAAGTTTTTCCTTATATTGTAATAGTTCAATGATAATTATAGTGTAATTTACTGTGCATGACAACGTATACGTAAATTTTTGTTATAATTGAATGAAAAAAAATGTTATTGAGTATGTTGAGAAGGTCATCGATAGGAGGATCAACAAATCCTCTGCTTATCGGATATACCATATTGATCAAAGCAGATATGAGGTGACTGACCAAATGAAAAATGGTATAGTAAACTTGGAAAGTCATTACTGTACGTGTAGTAAATGGAAATTGTCGGGTATACCTTGTATTCATGCTATGGCAGTATTCAAGGAACTGAGATATCAACACTGCAGTGGATAGGTGTCATCGTACTTCACAATGGAAACATATTGATCAACTTATAGAGGTTGTGTTTCCTGTGCCAGTTCCAGCTGAATATGAAGAACTGGCTGAAGTCATGGTTGTTTTGCCACCATTGATGGACAAACGACAAGCCGAACGACATAAAAACCATAACCGTATCCCATCCAAAGGTGAAGGTCCGATTCAGAAAAAATGTAGCCGTTGCCAAAGGATCGATCACACAAGCAGAAACTCTGACACTTTGTGACAACCGTCAAATTCTGGTCAATTCAAAGTCAAATAAAGTCAACAAGTCAAACCGTCAACCCAACTAACCCTTGTGTACTAGGGATTACGTTATGTATTTACTAAACAACTCGCTATTCTAATGAGAGATCACAAATCGAAAAGTACGTACATCTAGATCTCCTTAACCTAAAACTGTGGTAAGTGTCGAGCCAAACCGATAAAACAATGTTGCATACTCATCGAGAGTGTGTAAGATCCTTAAACAAGGCTTAACAGGGTTTACGGACCTTGCATTTCGAAGCCGGACACTCAAAAAGGTCACAAACGAAACCGCTCTCAATCGTTTTCACTCAATCTCTTCTTATCAAAAATCTCTCCCAAATCTCTCCAAGAATGTGAATTCTCTCCCAAATCTCTCCAAGATTGTAAAATCTCTCCCAAATCTCTCTTTGTATGAGAAATCTCTCCAAGAATGTGAAATCTCTCTCAAATCTCTCCAAGATTGTAAAATCTCTCCCAAAGCTCTCTTTGTATGAGAAATCTCTCCAAGAATGTGAAATCTCTCCCAAATCTCTCCAAGAATGTAAAATCTCTCCCAAATCTCTCTCCATATGAGAATCTCTCCCAAAATCTCTCTTAAAACCCCTTTCGATTTATTTTTATCATTTGAGGGCATCCCGGTACTTAGTTTGATGAGAAACCACTCAAAGAGGGGAGATAGTTTGGAAAATAGTTCCTTTGGGCCGAAGCCTCTCTATAGGGGCCAAGCCCTCTTGGATCCGAGGTCACTTAAGTCGAGTCCGCTGTCACCTAGCCGCAGCCGCAGCCACCGACCGCAGCCGCATGGAGCAGCCGCATCCGAGGTTCGCTTCTGATTCCCCTGGCTTTGGACCGCAACGCCTTCCTATTTTGACCTCCGCATCCGCACCTCCTTCTCCTCGGACCGCACCCATGCGATGTAAGCGCTCCGGTCTTGGCTGCTGATGACCGAGACTCCGGTCCTAGGCTCCGGATTTCACCCTTTTTCACCCGGTTTTTGATTAATTCTCCATTTTAAACCCGTTTTTAATTATTTTAACGCGAGATTTTCTCCAGAAATCATATTTTATCATATAAGACCCTAAATAATCATAATTTGGGCATATTTTCATAAAAATATTAATTTGAGAATAAAATCTTTTAAGTGGGATCTTGGGGTGGAGTGTGAATCTTGCCATAATATTTGACACAACCACCACCCCATACCCATCCCTTTGACCAATTCTTGTACTCCTCCCCACTCCTAGTCACCTCAAGGCCTTACTCCACTCATTTTCCCAACAACTCACGTCCAAAAGAGCTCCTTCATTCTTCACTTCACACATTTTTCCCCATTTTCTCCAAGTATCAAACATCACTTTTCTCTCAAATTCCCTCACTCAAATTTCGAGATTTAAGGGCTGATCTTCAAACTTTCTCTCATTATTGGTAAGTTTCATCACCCTTATTATGACTATTACACTTCATTTTACACAAATCATTGATTGTTTGCACAAATCCATCATAAATTGTGCTAGACTCTTGAATCTTCAAAGAGATCCTTCAAGTGTTCTTGAGTTGAACACTTCTCTCCTTCAACATCAATCCCCTGAAATCACTCAAGGTGAGTTCATACCCTTACGTTTTCAAGTTTTCTCAAGTTTTTAGGGGGGGAATACAAGATAAAACACCAAGAACATAACTAAAATTTTCTAACAGCTTTCATCAGAAAAGTTGGACTCCATTCACGGACTGTTTTGGACAAATTAAACATTTTAGTTTTCAAAACTGTTTTAGGTACAAGTAGTTCCAGTTCTTAGCTTTAAAATGACTACTTGCACATCTCCATACGATTTTTCTACAATTTATAGTGATTTTTTACAAAATTGCCTATCATTTCAAACATCAATCCGGACCAGTCTATGATTATGGACTTTTTCACACAAGTTAGAGGTCATTAAAATTTATAATAAAAATTATGAAAAAACTAGACTCATTTTCCAAACTCTCAGAATTTACGGATTCTGATTTGCACCTTTAATTATTTTTCTATGAATTTTTTAAAAACAGAATAGAAATGGCAATACTAGAAAAATGTTTTCAATTTCATTTACACCTTGTAACTTGTTGAGCAAGGTGTGTACCTTCATGTAATGATATGTTATTATCATATATGTCATCTTGTCTTATTATATAGACATACATCAGAAAACAAATGGATTCTTACCTCCATAAGTATGGTAAATATATAAATGTTATTACAAGGCTATATCCATTAAAATACAAACATTGGTAAACTATGACAAGTATAGTTTATGCTAACTACCCAAATAAATATTTAATAAACTATAATATATAGGTATAGTTGAGGATTCATTTACATAACAAACACATTATTAAAGGTATTACACATACAAAAGGGTTATTACCACTATGAATAATTATGATAAACTATAATAAGTATAGTTAAGTCCATTATACCCCCACAAACGAACACGCTAGTTATAATCGGTATAGTTATGACATATATATATTACAAACAAAGTGATAAACTATAATAGGTATAGTTTATGTTTCATCTACACTACAAACTTAATTACAAGAAAAGGATTCACCATCACCACCACTTTTAATAAGCTATAATATGCATAGTTCATGTTCACTACCACTATCGCTATTTGATGAACTATGATATGTATAGGTTATACTCACCATCACCACCACTTTTGGTAAACTATAATATGCATAGTTCATGTTCACTAGTCACTATCACTATCCGATGACCTATGATATGTATAGTTTATGTTCACAGCCACTATTACTATTTCGTACATTACACTAGGGTTTGGTTCCGGTTTTTGGATTTAAGTCCACATTCATTTTCGCATTGTTAGTTTTCAGCTATAATTTCTAAGAGTATATGCTAGAGTTTTATAGAACCTAGTCGTGATTGGCTTAACATTGGTGGTTTCGCCTTATTTCCTGTTCTTCGTTTGGTTGTGGGCCTAGGGCAGACCCATTACATTCGACGTTTTATCTAACTTTAATTTTATATAACTTATGTACACAAGGAAATTATAGAAGGAATCTATAGGGAATTCCAGGCTACACTATTTCATAACATAGAAACTTACATTTCACATTTTGAGGAAAATATCGGATTTTCTGGATACATACTTTATCGCCTTTACAAGGAAAACAGTTTATTTCTCAATTTAAAACTCTTATGAACTCACCAACCTTTGTGTTGACACTTTTTCAAAACAACTTGTATTCTCAGGAAATTACTAAACAGGTAAATCAACTGCTTTCGAGGACGGGACGCTAAAGCGATAAACTCAAACTTATTTTGTCATAATGATGTAATTGATTTTGAAACATGTAAACCGACTCTATGATGTAACTCTTTCAATTATATTGATGATGGTTTTGTTTGCTTTCTTCACTATTACATTTGTTGTTATGATACTATACATGAAGTCATCCACCCTCGAACGTTTCCGCCGATCTGGTTTGGGGTTGTGACAGATTGGTATCAGAGCATTGTTTATAGTGAACTAAGTATATCGAACAATATAAGATATACAAACTATAAATACATTGGGACTGAAATTCTATGATTTAACATTTTCCAAATAACTACACTTTTAGAAAAAAATAATTTCTCGGTAAAAGTATGAGCACGTGCACACACACTAGGGTCAGTATCATGGTGGGATGGGACAAAAGTGGTGATTGTTGAACAATACGAGTAGGCTTGGGGACGTATAGTCGGGTCTGGGAATGACATAGCCTGATTAACTATGTCTCACCCAGAAGTGATTAACATATGCCCAGGAATGGTCGTAGGTGTTACAACAAGTCTAAAAACTTACCAACACTACCACAATGAAATACCATAGGGGTATTTGGTGTTATTATAATTACTTATCTGAGAACTAAATAGATTTTTATCAATAGGTCAATAATTGCCTAGTGGATACATTAAAATTATATGTATCCAGGACGTCATAGACTTAGAATCTATGGATCTTTGCTTTACTTCTTGTTCTCGTTGGATTGGGGATTTAGAGTTAGGATCGCTTATTCGAAGGTCTATCCTGTCCCAAATACATATGACTAGTATGCACTAAACAAGGTATTGAAGTACCTGATAAAGATCATCTTATAATTATCTAATTAGTACGTCTACTTAGTTATTCCTTATATTTCCATTTCTCACAAAGATATCATGGCTGGATTCCATCCCCACGACGACCCGTACTACCCCAACCACGACAAAGCTGGATGGTCTGGAGAGGAGCCAGAGAATGATTACCCAATCCTTGTGGATGGTCACCAAGCTGAAGGCTTTGCTGACAGTTCCGACTCCGAACCTGAAATGGAGAACCTACCCCCGATGACCCTTGTTCCGAATCCTAACCCTCGTCCGACTTTTCAAGGCCCGACGCCTCCTTGGGTAGAGTGCTTGGAAACCTGGAGCGAAGAGCAAGACCAACCTAGGCTGTTTAATGGAGACATTCGAATCCTTCAGAATCCCAGACTACACTATTCAAGGGAACCGTAGCATTGTCCAAAAAATTTCCTTACGTTAATGAGATGTAGACCTATTTTCCTCGAACCCTATAAACTAAATTATATTAAATAAATTGCCTCGCATTAAAATTCATTGGGAACTTTCCACGTATTTTATAACCCTGTATTACAAACAATTTACATATGGTAACTCCAAGAAATTCTTAATGTATACCTCCAGGTCGGGTGTAATTAAGGGATAATCGAATTAGAAATGGTGAGTCTGCCTTAGGTCCTGTTCCTCGTTTGGTTGTGGGCCTAGGTCAGACTCATTAAGTTCGAAGGCCTATTGGACCTTAATTGTACACGACTGGTATATATATCAAGTGATTTTAGGAGGGGATTAGGCACGAAACAAATCACAAGTTGCATTTGAGTCACTACCACTAAATTCATTCATAGGGGCTTTGTTATGAATTACATACAAAATACTTTTAAGTCAGAACATAATACATACAAGTCTGGCTTGATAACATCTGACTTGTCACTACTATTAGAAACTTATCGTCTGTTTGTCTCTACCAACTTATGACAGGACTATGCCGCCAAAGAAAAAGTCCAGAGCCTCCGACAGCACAACACCGCCCCCTCCACCACCACCTCCGGAGTTTGATCCTGTGATGTTTCAGGCTGCAGTAATAGCAGCCGTGGCGGCAGCAATGTCGCAAATAGGTACAAATGGTTCCGGCGGTTCCGGATCCGGGAATACTAACTCGAATCAGGGGGACAACACGGGGCGTACTAAGGAGTGTTCTTACAAAGACTTCACGAATGGCAAACCCGATCCTTTCGACGGAAGCGGGGGCGTCATCGCGCTGATGCAATGGTTCGAAAGGACCGAAGCAGTCTTCGAAATCTGTGCTTGTCCCGAAGCGAGCAAGGTCAAGTATGCGGCATTCACCTTCACAAGAAAAGCTCTTACTTGGTGGAACGGCAGAGTTAAGTCGTTTACTCCTGCAGTGGCTAACTCTATAAGCTGGGAGGATTTAAAAGCTTTGATGCTGAAAGAATATTTCCCAAGAGGCGAAAGTGCAAAAACTGGAAGAGGAACTCTGGAACCTCAAAATGTCGGGGACGGATCTCGAAGCTTATACCGCCCGATTCAATGACCTAACACTCCTCTGTCCCGCAATGGTCACACCAGAGGAGAAAAAGGTAGAACGATACCTTTGGGGGCTATCATCCCAGATTCATGATAGTGTATTGGCCTCAAGACCAACTACCTTCTACAGCGCCAAGGAGTTGGCACAACAACTCATCGACCATCGTGCCAACCATGACACTACGACAACCACGCCAATTTTTGCTGTTCATGCTGCCACAACCCTCACCACGCCAACTCCCATGAAACAATACGTTGGAACCCTTCCGAAATGTAACAAGTGTAGCTTCCATCACACTAGGGCTTGTAGAGAATTGCATTGCATGAACTGCAATAGGAAGGGGCACACTACCCTTTTCTGTAGGGCACCGGTATGACCCATCAACCAGTTCCCCGACTTTGGAGTAAGCCCAGCCTGTTACAAGTGTGGAGAAACGGGACACTTTAAAAGGAACTACCCAAGTGCAAGAGATGCCAGTGGTGGTGGAAGGGTGCTTGCGATCACCGAAGGAGAGACCACCCCGGAACCCGCAAATATCAGTACGTGTTTCTAACATCGACGTTTAAATTCTAAACTTCTTTATATGTTAAATCTAGCATCGATTAAAGCATGCATAGTAGTAATGCCAAGGATTAAACTGAGAGCATAAACAATAAGAAATTCCAAGGCCGACATGTGACATCAGGCAGGTTATTCCTCACCATAATCAATTTCTTGTACTGCGAAAAGTTTCCCCCATCTTTCCTCCGAATTATTGGATCCCCATTCAAAGTGCAAATTTCGGGACGAAATTCCCTCTAACGGGGGGATGATGTGACAACCGTTAAATTTTGGTCAATTCAAAGTCAAATAAAGTCAACAAGTCAAACCGGTCAACCCAACTAACCCTTGTGTACTAGGGCTTACGTTATGTATTTACTAAACAACTCGCTATTCTAATGAGAGATCATAAATCGAAAAGTACGTACATCTAGATCTCCTTAACCTAAAACTGTGGTAAGTGTCGAGCCAAACCGATAAAACAATGTTGCATACACATCGGGAGTGTGTAAGATCTTTAAACAAGGCTTAACAGGGTTTACGGACCTTGCATTTCGAAGCCGGACACTCAAAAAGGTCACAAACGAAACCGCTCTCAATCGTTTTCACTCTATCTCTTCTTATTGAAAATCTCTCCCAAATCTCTCCAAGAATGTGAATTCTCTCCCAAATCTCTCCAAGATTGTAAAATCTCTCCCAAATCTCTCTTTGTATGAGAAATCTCTCCAAGAATGTGAAATCTCTCTCAAATCTCTCCAAGATTGTAAAATCTCTCCCAAAGCTCTCTTTGTATGAGAAATCTCTCCAAGAATGTGAAATCTCTCCCAAATCTCTCCAAGAATGTGAAATCTCTCCCAAATCTCTCTCCATATGAGAAATCTCTCCCAAAATCTCTCTTAAAACCCCTTTCGATTTATTTTTATCATTTGAGGGCATCCCGGTACTTAGTTTGATGAGAAACCACTCAAAGAGGGGAGATAGTTTGGAAAATAGTTCCTTTGGGCCGAAGCCTCTCTATAGGGGCCAAGCCCTCTTGGATCCGATGTCACTTAAGCCGAGTCCGCTGTCACCTAGCCGCAGCCGCAGCCACCGACCGCAGCCACATGGTGCAGCCGCATCCTAGGTTCGCTTCTGATTCCCCTGGCTTCGGACCGCAACGCCTTCCTATTTTGACCTCCGCATCCGCACCTCCTTCCCCTTGGACCGCACCCAGGCGATGTAAGCGCTTCGGTCTTGGCTGCTGATGACCGAGACTCCGGTCCTAGGCTCCGGATTTCACCCTTTTTCACCCGGTTTTTGATTAATTCTCCATTTTAAACCCGTTTTTAATTATTTTAACGCGAGATTTTCTCCAAAAATCATATTTTATCATATAAGACCCTAAATAATCATAATTTGGGCATATTTTCATAAAAATATTAATTTGAGAATAAAATCTTTTAAGTGGGATCTTGGGGTGGAGTGTGAATCTTGCCATAATATTTGACACAACCACCACCCCATACCCATCCCTTTGACCAATTCTTGTACTCCTCCCCACTCCTAGTCACCTCAAGGCCTTACTCCACTCATTTTCCCAACAAATCACGTCCAAAAGAGCTCCTTCATTCTTCACTTCACACATTTTTCCCCATTTTCTCCAAGTATCAAACATCACTTTTCTCTCAAATTCCCTCACTCAAATTTCAAGATTTAAGGGCTGATCTTCAAACTTTCTCTCATTATTGGTAAGTTTCATCACCCTTATTATGACTATTACACTTCATTTTACACAAATCATTGATTGTTTGCACAAATCCATCATAAATTGTGCTAGACTCTTGAATCTTCAAAGAGATCCTTCAAGTGTTCTTGAGTTGAACACTTCTCTCCTTCAACATCAATCCCCTGAAATCACTCAAGGTGAGTTCATACCCCTACATTTTCATGTTTTCTCAAGTTTTTAGGGGGGAATATAAGTTAAAACACCAAGAACATAACTAAAATTTTCTAACAGCTTTCATCAGAAAAGTTGGACTCCATTCACGGACTGTTTTGGACAAATTAAACATTTTAGTTTTCAAAACTGTTTTAGGTGCAAGTAGTTCCAATTCTTAGCTTTAAAATGACTACTTGCACATCTCCATACGATTTTTCTACAATTTATGGTGATTTTTATAAAACTGCCTATCATTTCAAACATCAATCCGGACCAGTCTGTGATTATGAACTTTTTCAAACAAGTTAGAGGTCATTAAAATTTATAATAAAAATTAGGGAAAACTGCAATAAAGTCCCTACATATTGGCCTCATAATCAATTTAACCCTTATATATTTTTTTATTCAATTAAGTCCCAAATACCGGTAAACGTATTCAATTTAACCATTTGACCCGGTCAACAGGTCATCCAACTTTCAAAAATTACATTTTCGGCCCAGATTTCAAAATTTATTACAAATTTGGTCCAAAATTTACACTTTTAGCCCAAATTTTTAAATTTTTTTTATAAATTTGGTCCAATATTTACCCTTTTTGCCCAAATTTTAGAATTTTATTATGAATTCATCATAACTTTAGTTTTCTTTACAACTTTTTTTTCTCAAAAGTTTGTTTCTAATATGTTTTTTCTTTAAAACTCCTATTTATACAAAAAAAACATATTTTCACATAAAAATCTTATTTTTTCTATATAAAACTTTTTTGTATATGAAATATCTAATTATAAAAATAGGTTTGGATTATTTGTGTGATTTTTCTTAAAAAACCAATTAAGAAATTAAAAGTAACCCTAAATTATACTATTAAATTATAGTTTATCAAAAACTAGTTACACTCATTTTAATATTATTTATTTGTTCTTTAATCACATTTATAGGAAAAGTTTAAATAATAGAAGATGCTACATATTGAGAACTTCATATTTTTTGTTTCTCGCTGAATACATGTTCATACATATAGTTCATCATCACCTTGGATTTCTTTAATTAAACTTCTTTGTAAAATCGGATTCATGTATAAATTTTGTTTGTTGTAATAACAAAAAATAACTATCTAGAACGGAGCAATTGTCATTTGTCGATAAGGAAGTTTTTGGCAAAAAATGTCATTTAACAAATGTAAAAAACTATTACAAACGTTGATAATTACAACTCCTACTGAAATCAATATGGATTGTCATATATGAGATTAGAACAACTTTACATACCTTTTGTCATATATATGTGATCGAAGGTATGAGTTAATTTACGAAGATGCAACAGATTGAAAAATACATATAAACAACTATATTAAAATGTCATAGAAAAAAGAATACACACTAAATAAAACACATATTGAAATCTCTATATTAATAATATAATTTAGGGTAACTAGTATAACTAGTTTTTGACAAACTATATATTAATAGTATAATTTAGGGTTACTTTTAATTTCTTAATTGATTTTGTAAGAGAAATCACACAAATAATCCAAACCTATTTTGATAATTACATATTTCATATACAAAAAAGTTTTTAGAAAAAGTTTTTATATAGAAAAAATAAGATTTTTATGTGAAAATATGTTTTTTTTTGTTTAAATATGATTTTTAAAGAAAAAAACATATTAGAAACAAACTTTTGAGAAAAAAAAGTTGTAAAGAAAACTAAAGTTAGGATGAATTCATTATAAAATTCTAAAATTTGGGCAAAAAGGGTAAATATTGGACCAAATTTGTAAAAAATTTTAAAATCTGGGCCAAAAATGTAAATTTTGTACCAAATTTGTAATAAACTTTGAAATCTGGGCCGAAAATGTAATTTTTGAAAGTTGGATGACCAGTTGACCGGGTCAAAGGATTAAATTGAATACGATTATCGGTATTTGGGACTTAATTGAATAAAATATATATATAAGGGCTAAATCGATTATGAGCCCAATATGTAGGGACTTTATTGTAGTTTTCCCATATGAACAAACTAGACTCATTTTCCAAACTCTCAGAATTTACGGATTCTGATTTGCACCTTTAATTATTTTTCTATGAATTTTCTAAAAACAGAATAGAAATGGCAATACTAGAAAAATGTTTTCAATTTCATTTACACCTTGTAACTTGTTGAGCAAGGTGTGTACCTTCATGTAATGATATGTTATTATCATATATGTCATCTTGTCTTATTATATAGACATACATCAGAAAACAAATGGATTCTTACCTCCATAAGTATGGTAAATATATAAATGGTATTACAAGGCTATATCCATTAAAATACAAACATTGGTAAACTATGACAAGTATAGTTTATGCTAACTACCCAAATAAATATTTAATAAACTATAATATATAGGTATAGTTGAGGATTCATTTACATAACAAACACATTATTAAAGGTATTACACATACAAAAGGGTTATTACCACTATGAATAATTATGATAAACTATAATAAGTATAGTTAAGTCCATTATACCCCCACAAACGAACACGCTAGTTATAATCGGTATAGTTATGGCATATATATATTACAAACAAAGTGATAAAATATAATAGGTATAGTTTATGTTTCATCTACACTACGAACTTAATTACAAGAAAAGGATTCACCATCACCACCACTTTTGATAAGCTATAATATGCATAGTTCATGTTCACTACCACTATCGCTATTTGATGAACTATGATATGTATAGGTTATACTCACCATCACCACCACTTTTGGTAAACTATAATATGCATAGTTCATGTTCACTAGTCATTATCACTATCCGATGAACTATGATATGTATAGTTTATGTTCACAACCACTATTACTATTTCGTACATTACACTAGGGTTTGGTTCCGATTTTTGGATTTAAGTCCACATTCAATTTCGCATTGTTAGTTTTCAGCTATAATTTCTAAGTGTATATGCTAGAGTTATATAGAACCTAGTCGTGATTGGCTTAGAATTGGTGGTTCCGCCTTATTTCCTGTTCCTCGTTTGGTTGTGGGCCTAGGGCAGACCCATTACATTCGACGTTTTATCTAACTTTAATTTTATATAACTTATGTACACAAGGAAATTATAGAAGGAATCTATAGGGAATTCCAGGCTACACTATTTCATAACATAGAAACTTACATTTCACATTTTGAGGAAAATATCGGATTTTCTGGATACATACTTTATCGCCTTTACAAGGAAAACAGTTTATTTCTCAATTTAAAACTCTTATGAACTCACCAACCTTTGTGTTGACACTTTTTCAAAACAACTTGTATTCTCAGGAAATTACTAAACAGGTAAATCAACTGCTTTCGAGGACGGGACGCTAAAGCGATAAACTCAAACTTATTTTGTCATAATGATGTAATTGATTTTGAAACATGTAAAATGACTCTATGATGTAACTCTTTCAATTATATTGATGATGGTTGTGTTTGCTTTCTTCACTATTACATTTGTTGTTATGATACTATACATGAAGTCATCCACCCTCAAACGTTTCCGCCGATCTGGTTTGGGGGTGTGACACACTTCGTTTCCCGCAAAGTCAACAAAAAGTGATCTTCAAGTAGGACCAGGTCAAGTGGCACAAGTAATGTTCTGTCTAAGAGTAGACATACTAGTCAAAAAGGTAGTCAACAATATCATACTGTTGATTTTAAAAACACGTAGTGATATTTTTACGATATCATAAGATTCTACAAAATGTTGTTCGGAAGGATAAACTTGTTTTTGCTACATCTTCAAAAGGAAATTGTTTTAAAACATTAACAAAGAAAACCATAACTCAAACATTAGAGTAATATGCAACATATATCCACTAGACACTTTCAATCCACCACCAAGTAGCATGCTCCTACGCAATAGGCTGCAACAACTCGTTTGGGGGGGGGGACGCTGCATAAAAAAACAATATATAAAGGTTAATAGTAAGTTATTTATGTCATATCAACTTATAAATTATAAGGTGGACTAAACTACATACGTTAGTAACATCGAAAATACGTTGACAATCAGGTGTATGCAAACGCCGCATCCTAGGGTATGCAACTGCCTGAGGGATAACACCCGATATAAGGGAACCAACAATACTACTGTTGGGAAATGTCTCCAAGATCCAAATCTACAAAATTAAGATGACAAAAAACTTACCAAGTTAACAAAGTTACAATACTTGTTTAAAAACTCTTATTAAACATAGTGTACATACCTTAAATGCATAGACTAATCCTTGCAGAGTATATGTGTGTCTACTGCCAATTATTGGCGCATTTGGGTTCAAATGGTCCTTAATCTTATCAAACATAGTACGCATCTGTTTGTAAGTGAAATCCCATATCAATCTGCCCTATGGGTACCTATCTCAAAAAATTACACTTAATAAGTATATGTATCGTTTTGATATAATGTAGGTAAAAAACTGTATACTTGTTAAACTCTTGTAAATTAGAGATGAGTGTCATATGTTCATTAGTAACTGGTTGTCGAGGGTATCTCCCCAAAAATCCTTGCTCTAGCAAATATACAGCACGGAGACTCTCAAGACGTCGTCATCACTTAACTGATGAAGTAAGTTATTGAACATGTTAGTAAGGTCAGCCATACTCACTGAACGTGAAAGCGGCACAAATGGAAACACACATTCTCTGAATGCTGCAAAATCAGATCTGGGATGGAAATAATCCTCGAACCGCAAGCCGGTGACCAAGCAAAATGCTTTCTTGTCAAAGCAAAGTCGATAGTCGCCAATTGAAAATAGAATCTCTTCTAGGTCAACTGGATCACAAGTAGTAGCTTCCTTGCACATAAGATAGTGACATAGTAAATGGTGACATTCGACACCTATCTACATATTCACGTAATCACCAAAACAAGATTGACTAAACATCGCCCCACAAACTGGTCGGTTTTGTAAGCGCACCATGATTTCGCGCCCAAGTCAGGTCTGCAGGCTGTAGTAACAACTGTTTCGTATGTTCTATCGTGATATAATAAAAATAATTATTAGTTAGAGATTTTTGTATGTATGTTCCGGGACAGAATTAGGATTTTTGATTGTATTCCGAAATTAGGGTTTTTAATTGTATTCTGGAATTAGGATTTTTGTATGTATGTTCTAGAATCCGAAAATCGGGTATGGTATTTCGGACCTTAAATTCCGGACCCAGTTCATTGTATTCCAGACATGATTTTCAGATTTCGGACACGTTCCAGACTAGTAAAAATTAGGGTTTTTGATAACGATGTATCATGTAGGATAAATGTATAAGTCCATGTATTAACGTATAATCTAAAACAAATGCATTTAAATACAAACAAATATGAAACTTACAACTACATTTCTTCACTGCTATCGAAAAACATTTTTAGTTGTAGAGGTGTCCGGAATGAGATGTCGAATTGTAGTTTGAAACGGGTTAAATGGTATTTATAAGAGAATCAGATTACCGGGTCGAAATTATCTACCCGTTTAACCGAATTTGAAATCGGGTCCGGAACAACAAAAAAAATTATTTTTTTAAAAAACAACAAAAAAAGGTTAGATTACTCAATTTTCCTATAAACAAAGTCCGTTATATCTTGATTTTTTTGTATGGTTTTACAATTATAATTTTATTGCGGTTAATAAAAGCTATCAATTTCTCAAAGAAATTTTAATGGATCACTGTGACCTTTTATTTACGTTTAAAAGGTGATAAAATTGATTTAACTTCTCATATACTTAAATGACATAATATGTATTTTTTTTTAAAATATCATCTAACTTTTTGAAGTGATTTATCATTAGTCATTATCTATGTTCTATGTGTGGCATGCAAAATAAAATGTTTGTTGAGGTGCATATGATTTTGTATAATTAATGAGATGTCATGTCAGTTTTAACATCCGTCAAACTGAAAATAATAGATATGATAGTTACAGTGAAAGTTTTATTTAAAAAATAAACGGTTTTCATTGATTCAAATAAAAAAAACAAAAAAATATGTATATTAGCGTCTACTTTACATGGGCAAATATTTTTGGGCGTAGAGTCACGGGCTAAATATTATGTGATCGTGTTGATCGAGAAGCTGAAGACCTTGTCACTGGATTAACTTATCATTGAGTTTAAAGTGGAGTCTGCCTAGACCAAGGGCATTGTTAATCTAGTCATTGTCATCAGTCGCTGAAGACCTTGACATTGAAGGGGACCTTAACTGGTTTGACACAAACGGTTGGGGGCTAATGTCACTTTCACCATGAGATCATGGCAAGGCAAATCCAATTGGAATACGTTTTTTTTAAACAGCCAATGCATTAAAAAACACTCACACCTAGCGAGACGCAAGGCTGAGCAAAACAGGAACAAACAAGTCAATTACAAACAAGAGAAAGGAAAAGATAACCAATTAATCCAATTACATATCACCATTTTACCCCTATGCTTCGCCCAAAGAAAAACCGAGGAAATAATATCATCCATAATCGAAGAGGTAGAAGAGATATGTTTGATGAATAGTCTAGCATTCCTAGCTTTCCACAAACTCCAGATAAGACCATACACGATCATGGTAAGAATGAGTCTTTTATGGGACATCTCCCCCAGTGGTTAATGAAATCTAGTAAAGCACGAGTGTTGGCAAAAAATGGGAATGGAATCCTGCACCGGGATCCAATCCAGTTTCACACCTTAGATGCGAAAGGGCAAGAGATCAGAATATGGTCTACGTTCTCCACCTCCCCACATAAACCACACACAATAGAGCCAATAGGAACGCCCCTAACTGAGAGAGCCTCCGCAGTAGGAATTTTCCATTTTTCCGCCTTCCAGACAAAACCCAACACTTTTATGGGAATTTCTTTGCACCACAAAACCACCGGGTTCGACTCAGCTGCTGGGTTTTGATCAACAATTAATCTCAGAGCCTCCACAGAATAAATACCGTCTGTGTTCAAAAGACAATTCCATTTTGTCTGAAAGGCGAAATATTCTCAATCTGCACTTTAAAAATGTCAAAGAAATTGAGATTAAATTTTTTGATGTCATTTTTCACTTTGGAAATATTGTTCCAGACTCCGGTAAGGGTACCACTAGAGATCTGATGATGATGTTTCCTGTCAAGCTTATGAATCCCACGGTGTAACGCCCGTAGATCAGGGCTAGTCAATTTAGAGACGATAAGCGTCAAAAATGACTTTTTGATGAAAGATTATTTAGAATGAGTAATCTTAACTAAGTTATAGTATATGTTACAAGGATTCCGTACATATAAAGAACGCCAAAATCCGAGTTATAACGAAGAAGTTATGACCTGTCGAAGTTTCGCGACAAAACGGGCACGACACAGCGTGACGTAAAAAGTGAATTTACGTTAGAGCGATATTTAGCCTTAGCGATCTAAATGAAAGTCGTAGAATACGTTAAACCGTGAGCGTGCATAAAAAGAACGTCCAAATCTGACTTCGTATGAGGAAGTTATGATTTTTCTAAGTTTCGACTTAGCGGTATACAGCCCGAATACTCGATTTGAGATCGATCAGTTTTTAGCCAAAACAATCTAAATGAGAATCGAAGATCTCGTTAATAGTAGTGAAACGATAAAAAGATAGGTGAAAACGGACGTCAGATGAAGAAGTTATGAATTTATAACGGAGTTTTCCTGTCCCGGCCTACTAAAAATAAATACTAAAAATAAATTCAAAATTAGCCGACGAAGTCTAAAAGAAAGTTGTAGAGCGTAATCTCACCTACGCGGGGATATAAAGAACGTCGAAAACGGAGTTCGTATGAGGAAGATATGAATTTTTGAAGTTTATTAAATAACTTCGATATTAAATATAATTATAAAATATCCGATATTATCCAGGGGGGGGGGGGAATCAACGGTCTTATCCCCATTACGCCCAGCGTAAATCTATTTACGCCCAACGTAAATCGTGAATCCAGCCCCTATATAAAGGGTGCGAGGCTGCCTTATTCCTTTGCTCATTTCTCTTATTTCTCTCGCGTTTTTGCATCGTTTTTTTTGCAAGAAATATCCCGAAGCCCCGATATCATTCCCGAGCCCCAAAGCAAGTCCCAAGGCCCCGAAAATCCCGAGAAGTGAAATTCCCGAGCCGAAGCTCTGCCCGCGAGGAGCCCGGTTTTTGTGAAGATTTTCCAGATCTACCGAAGAATACTACTTTTACAAGCTGTAGTGATGTCCGATCATCTTCTGATCAAGTGAGTGTATAGTTACTTTCTTCTAACACATAAATATAAAGTATTAGCTATGAAATACGTGCTAGGTGTTATATATATTATTTGTCTATTTGAGATGGGCTTGGAATTGATGTTTTTATACGGGTGTTAAATGATTTAAACTGTATATGTATTTTATATCTACAAAATATGTTGGGTAGAACACGGGTAGATGAAATAGTGGCGACTATGAAACGTAGTGCCTATTGAGTAAAGCCTTGGTGACGATGCGACTTCGTGCCTATTGAGTAAGCTTTGGTGACGATGCGACTTCGTGCCTATTTGATAAACCATGGTGACGATGTGACTTCGTGCCTATTGAGTAAACCCTGACGACTATGTGACTTAGTGTCTATTGATAAACCTTGGTGACGATGTGACTTCGTGCCTATTGTATAAACCTTGGTGACTATGGAGTTAGCGCTTGTTGAGTAAACCTTGGTGACTATGGAGTTAGCGCCTGATAACTATGAATTTAGTATCTGATAGATAAACTTTGGTAGCAATGGACTTCGTGCCAATTTCTTAGGTAAATCCTTAGGAATGAATGAATGAAGGATAGTGGATTCTTAGGGTAAACCCTTGAGAAAATAAAGGAGATATGGGGATGAGTATTTGGGTTGATTGTTTGATAATTGAATATAATAAACGTATTATTGTGGGTTGAAAACCCTATATGCTCACCAGGCTCCCAAGCATGACCCACTCAGTTTTCTTTGCATTGCAGGTAATGGAACAAGGGTATAAGTTGGTGAACTTGACGAGGTATTTTGGATTATAGATCAGTAGTTATAAATAACTGTTGTAAGGTTTATTTTATATTGTTTATGCTTTTGGTCTGTATCGAACATGACATCCCGATGTTTTATTATTTAATGAAAATACATTCTCTTTGAGAAATGTTTTGATAAATGGTTATCATATTTTTGTTTGCAACAGTTTTCTTTAAACGATTACTCTGATTTTAAAAATAAAGCATAAACAAATCGGTCTTTTCTGATCGTGAAATTGAGAATGTCACACACGGTAACGTTACCACTAGAGATCTGATGATGAGGTTTCCCGTCAAGCTTATGAATCCCACGAATGACTTTACACCAAAGTGATGAGGAGGTAGTCTTTAAACGCCACCACCACTTCACAATAAGACCAATGTTGAGAGCATAAATAGAGCCGACACCTAGCCCTCATTTTTCTTTAGGCGCCACAACCTTCTCCCAAAACAACCAATTGGAATACGTAATTTGATAGAGTTGGTATCAGAGATTTATGGAGAGCTAGATATGCCGTACGGACAAAAAATAGTGCCGAACTTAAGTACGTAACATAAGTGTTCCTAAATCCCAAGGAAACTAGATCATTCCTACGTTCTCCGGCTTACCCATTATTCCAACTCTCTAATGGGCCTATTCACATATTAATAAAGTATTTTGAGCCCACTATAAAAAATACATCCTCATCCTTGACCCAACTACAAATGAAAGTTAAAAACTTCTAATAGAGCCGAATTAAAGTATGTTACAAGTAAATAATTAAAGTCAACGCTTTATGCTTTGATGTTTCCCCTTTCACCCAAGGCCCTATTTATAGTCCTTGGGTGCATGATCCAAGTCCAAGCAATATGAACTTGATAGACTATGGGTCCCGGCCACCAAGCCTTTTATTAGTGATATTATTTAGGGGTTTGATTGACCCTTCATTAAAAGAGAGTACTTTTTAAGCATGGTTGGTGTACCAATAGTCCAACACATGCCGCCATTATCACCCTTATGAAGAGACACATGCACCTCGATCATTTGCCCACAGATAACACCATAGTGGATATCTACGTACACCAATACATCATACACACATACATACATACATCCTTAATATGAATATCTGTTCTAAAGGTCATTAACTAACAAAAGTCTAAATGATTTTATACAGAAAAATAGTCTATTTATCTTGTACTAACTAACTAAAGTGACAAGGCAACAATATAAAGTTCAATTTTAGCCATTGAGTCAATGAAAAAAATTTCATATATATAAGCATGATGTTTGAGTGTTTTTAAAAAAACATAGTAAAAGCGTCTAATAGATTTGGTCTTTGAAAAAAAATAATGGTTTTATTTCTTTTGTTTATTTATCATTTGCGTGTCGGTTCTACTTGTATGGTTTGAGAATGCCATAAATATGCAACTGACATCATGATATCTTCATGTTTTATAAATTACATATTTAAAAAAAAAATCTTTTATTAATCATATGTTTATACTTCAATGATCTTATCAAGTACAAATTTTTATTAAGTTTTGATCTTCACTTTACTTAACATGAATTATTGAAAGACTTAAAACCCACTGACGTTTGTCGGACCACATATAGTAGATGTCCTAAAGAAAGATCCAACCTTTTGTCATGTGATAACTAAATAGAATCATGGTTTGTATCTTATGCAAAGATACTTGTGCTTTAACATATATGGGCATCTTTGTATTTCAACATCAAGTTCAAGTATTCCTGAATGAAGTACAACCCATAAAAGCAATGTTGCAAATTAATACGTGGTTAATTATCATATTAAACCAAAACACATGCACGTAAGGGGTGGTCGTTGGACAACTCCTCAACAACTTCAAAGATGAAACAACTACTTTTACAAAATTCCACCTAAAAATCCATTTAATGAATTTTGGATGAAATACTTTTCTTTAATCAAAATTTCAAGAATGTAGATGAGATGATTCGGTTTCAAAAACCTTAAAAAAGGTTCTTCATAAACCACAGCATATCTATGTCAATGGATAGTCGGCTCAGTTGATTATATAATTACTTGGTATGTCTTAGAGTATAAAGCTTATATACATAATCTATTGTGGATTTAGTCTTTTTAGATTTGGTATATATACACTATTATTTGAACTTTTAAATTTTTTAGTATAAGATTAAATACAAGAAATAACTATAGATTTTTATCGATTTGTTTATTAAACATCGTACTTCATTGTTCACCAATGAGCCTTAAGCCAAGTTCGATTTCTCAAATGCACTCACACTTTTACAAAATTTGTTACACAGAAATTTAGCTAACAGAAGTAAATGTCTACTAATATGACAATTTTAAAAAAGTGGCTGGTGACGTGAATGTGGTGAATGGTAATTTACATCCACAATTATATGGCCCCAAAAAGATATTTTTCTTTATGCTTATTTTTAACGGAGTATACTTTATGAATGCGGAATTTGTCCCATAACAATAATAATAAAAGCATTTCCAAAGAAACGTTTTTCATTGATTATTTAAAAACTTCGGGATGTTATAACTGATACAAGAAATATAAACATAAATGTAGTCATTACAATCCTTACAACAACTTATTGTACTAATGGCCTAAACTCCTCGAATCTCTAGCGAATTCAAACATCACTATCCATGCACCCTCGTCACGCTACATGTGATACAAAAAAACTAAGTGTGTCAGGCTGGAGAGCCTAGTGAGTACATAGCGTTTTCAACCCACAATAATTAGGTTCTTTAATTATATTTTTCACAACAAACAATTAACACAATTATCTATTTTCTTTATTCTAACTCTTTGATCCTAAAATGATGATCTCGAGGGACCTATCCTAAATGATCACAGTAAGCGATGAATATACAATACTACTTCGGGGATTCCGTAACAATATATGTCAATAAGGCAACCATGAAGGGGATAAAGTATCCAAATGAACATTCTTTCTTTTTCCTTAAAAAACATGATCATTAACACCTACTAGTGGCGAGAATGCTAGTGTTCCACCAGACTGTCTAGAATAGTCAGTGGTCGTCACCTATACTTTGTTAGATAACTAGTCCTAGTAATACAATAGTACAATGCATGACCTCTCTGTAACACCCGCAAATTCAGGTTTGACAAATAAGTTATTATAAGTTAATGACTTTTTGGTAAAAGATTATTTAGGATAAATAATCTTAAAGAAGTTATAGTATGTGTGGCAATGATTCCATACATATAAAGAATGCTAAATCCAACTTCGTATGAAGAAGTTATGCTTCTTCGAAGTTTCGCGATTAAACCGACACGACTCAGCGTATTGTAAAAAGTGAAATTTTCATAAATTACTTTTTAGCCTTAGTGATGTAAACAAAAGTCATACCAGTCGTTAAACTGAGAGCGTGCATATAGAGAACGTCAAAATCTGACTTCGTAAGAGGAAGTTATGATTTTTCGAAGTTTTAGCGCATCGGTATTCGGATCAGAAACCAAAGTAAATATCAGTTGATTCAGTTGTTAGGAAAAACAATCTAAAGGATATTGAAGATCTTGTCCATATGATTTTGTCGATATAAAGACAGACAAGAATGGATATCGTATGATAAAGTTATGAATTTTAAACTGACTTTAACAGTCTAAGTCTGTTTAAAATATAGCTTTAAAAATAAAGCCAAAATTAGACGATGGAGTCAAAATGAAAATTCTAGATCTCGTCGAGATCTTTCCGGGGATATAAAGAACGTAAAAACGGAGCTCGTATGAAGAAGTTACGACATTTTGAAAATCTGGAAATTCGCGCACACACTCCTCTAAGAGACATGGTGACGTTGCTCCACATGGTTACGACATGTGGCGCCAAAAAAATACGACATGTGGCGACGTTCTAGAAGAAAGGATATGGAAGAACGGGAGTTGGACACATGGCAGGGCGGCAGAGGAGCCAACACACCAGGTGTGCACGACGTCCCCCTTGTTTGCCTATAAATTGATTTCAAAAATTCCATTTCTTCCTCACCAATTCATATTTAGGAGTCCGACAAGAAAGAGTACCCGGGCGGAATTCTATTTGCGCGTATTTTCTCGGTTTTCACTTAAACGCTTTGTATGTTAAGCTACACTCGTCTGTTTTCAGTGTAACTTATATTTATAGTCATAAGTCGTTATTATGCACCTATAAATAAGATTTATCAGTAATTCCAACTCAATATACTGATTGATCTACTTACGAGAGAGGTATCTAGAATGGGCACATTGGCTTGGTTTTTGAATTTCAGACAAAAGGTGTCCGACAAGAAAGAATACCCAGGCTGGAATCCCATCTGCGCATATTTTCTCGGTTTTCACTTAAATGCTTTGTAAGTTAAGCTACACTCTTCTGTTTTCAGTGTAACACCTTGTTCTGGATCGTTTCATATTTCGAAGTAATGATCAAAGATTGGGTATTAGCAAGCTTAGGACCTTTGAAGAATTGAGATCTGGAATCATTTGGAGGTGGGTGTTGTAATTTAGATGATTCGGGTGTTCGGTTTGTGTTTTGGAGCCAAGGGGTATTTTGGTATTATGTCAGCTTGGGCTTTTATGGAAAAAGGGATTTTGTTTGAGAAATTTTAAGACCAATATGAGTTGATTAGAGCGTAGAGCTTCTCGTTACCTTTTTATGGATATAAGGATCATAGAAATCGGTTTTATAATGAGGAAGTTATGGACTTCCGAGTAAATTAGGGTTTTGGGAAACCCTAGTACGCGGGGCATACCTAAGGAGTACACAGGGCATACTGGTGCAAGGGTCGGTACATGAGGCATACATTGGTGTATGCTTAGCGTATTAGGAAGGGCTAGTCGCGGATGTGAGACCTCATATGTTGGGCGTACGAGGGTTACACGGGGCGTACGAGGAGTTAGTGAAAACCTAAATTTAGGGTGTTATACCCTATATAAGCACCTAAAGTCTTTAGGGTTGGCCTCTTTACCAGCCTCCAAGCCCCCAAAACCCTATAAATCGCCCCTTAGCCTCCATTAATGTGCATTTGAGTCATTTGAGGAGAGTTTGGTGTTGTTTTACTCATTTTAGAGATATTGAAGAAGGAGGAAGGTTCATATCTTGGTTGGGAACTTAGAGATCCAGAATCATTCATCACTTTGCAAGCTCTTAGAGGTATCAAGTTCAAATCTTGACTTGTTAATGCTTATATCTCTTCTTGTCTTGATTTTCATGCTTTTGGGTCCTTTTTGGGTTGATTGATGAGTTAAGATGTTTGAAGGACTTATTCTTTTGGATCTAAGTTCATTAGGAGTTCCTCATGCATAAAGGTGCCAACTTTATTGGGTATCGGGTCTCATGCATGCATTAATTCATATGTTATATCCTTTTAAAGATTAAGAGCTTCATTTAGCCAATGTATGAACATAAAGTTGGTAACTTTACGTGATTATCCAACTCAAAGAAGTTAGATCTACGTTTTGGGATCAATGTCTTAGTGGATTAAGAAGCAAATTGAGTTTGGGCTGAATGGAGGAGTACGTTCGGCGTACAAGCCTGTACGCGCAACCTACAAGCCCTTAAGCCAGTACGCTTAGAATACAAGCTGTGTACGCCCCACGTACTAAACAGGATGGGATTTCATTGTTTGGGCTTCGGTTCGGGCCATCTCTTGGGCTGAGTTGTTTTGGGCCCTATTGGATCATCGGGTTTTGGACTAATATTTATGCAAGGAGGCCCACTATGGGATTTAGGCCCAATTTTCCATGATTTGGGCCTTAGGTGGCTAATTAGGATTGGGCCTTTGGATTGTTGGATTGGGCCTTGGCCTTAGGCCAAGTTATGGAGAGGGTAAAAAGGTCATTTACCATAGTTCAGACTTTTAGTATGAGTTAGGATCCCAGTACTTATTTGGATTATGTTTTGTCATTATAGCATGGGGATTTTAGCATGCCAGCAACCAAAGATTTATCTGCAGGATTCAGAAGTGCAAGGTGACTTTCCTTGTTGTGTTTAGCGGGTCTAAGGCACCAATTTCGGCCCATGATTGTTATGTTTAGGATGTAAGATGTTTGCGTGACTCTTACAAATGTTTGTGGATTATATGTTTACCGGGCAAGACCTGATGTCGGACGGGGCCTGATGAGCATATTGTACGCTAGTTATCAGTATGTGTTCTTATGCTTACCGGCCAAGGCTCGATGACTATATGGTATGCTATTGTCTTTGTGATTATCGCATGTGTTGTATGATTTTATGCTTACTATATGTGTACTAGGAGGGGCGCGATTTCAGCGGGGCCTAAGAGTAACAGATCTGTATACCTAGTGGGGCTCGATTTCGGACAGGGCCCGAGGTCGAGTGGGACTCGATACCGGATAGGGCCCGATGGAGGAAGGGGGGGGGGATATGTGATTATTATGTATGCTATGAGCTAGTTTGGGAACTCACTAAGCTTTGTGCTTATGGTTTTCAGTTTACGTTTTAGGTACTTCCGGTTTCAAAGGGAAGGGCTTGGGATGATTGCAAGACACATACCACTCGATTCCGTATTTTGTGATTTACTATGGTAATGATGATGTATTGATAAGACTTTGATTATCCTGGTTTTATGAAAATGATATGATTTAATGGTTTATTAATCTAAAAATGAAACTTTTTATGGTATTATTAGTGGGATGTTACAAGTTGGTATCAAAGCCTTGGTTTGAGGGATTCAGACATATTCTCGGGTGTGTCTGAACTCAAACTGAGGATTTGGCAAAGTTTTCAAAAAGAAAAAGTATTTTTACGAAAATATTTTTCTAAGAGAGGAAATGGTGTAGTGTGTGCAATCCACCGAGATCAAGTAAGTTTTTCCCAAATTACCCATACATGTTATCTGATATGATTTGAATTATGAATCTATGAATCACATGCTAGTTAGGGCTAAGGATCTGCTCAATTTTGCATGATAGAATGTTAGGAGAGATGCCTTGTATGCCTATTGTATGATCTTATAGGCTTGCATGCTTGTTCTGATTAGCCAACGCTAGATTGGCCTGATATGTGATGCATTGTAGCCTAGGGAGCATGGGATGCTAGAATTGGTATAATAGTATGTGTAAGGAAATCGACAGTGAGGGAGTGGAAGCTCCTAACATGATTTGTAGTAAATGAGTTTCAATGTCCTTTGGTTATTCTATGGATTGGAGTGTTACTGCACTAATGTTGCTTGCTTTGTGCTGTGTGGAACTCTTGAGTGATGCGAGTTAACTACTTAGTGAATATGTTAAGTCAAATGTGGCAAAAATTGGATAATATTAGAGTGATGGATTTGACACTATTGTGCGGCTCTCATCTGAGTCTAACCGTTTTAGGGATGAGAATTTTACTCGAAGGATTATATGATCTTTGTTACATGTGATTGTCATGAGGTAGGTAACTAACATTACGGGGAGTTCTTCGGCAACGGATGGCAAGGTGAGGTCGGAAACCTAGGAAAGTCTAGGAAGTGCTTTAGTGGTTTTGTCACACTGTTTAGCGGTCATGTGGGTATCAATTTGAGAAGGTGACTTAGAGGATTTGGGATGATTCTTGAGGAAAGTATGGATATGTGTGGAAGGTAGTATTGGGACCGTACTACCGAAAGCATAGGATCCATACTTGAATCAGAGAGAGTCCTGGAGAATATAGGAAGCCTGTGGGATGAGAGTTCATGATTATGTTCTAATCATGTGTATGATTGATTTTCAGAATGGTGATGAGCATGCACGGGGAAGGTTCATTGCTTAGATCAGGCTCCAATAGTGAGACAGTTAATTTAAGGAATGAAAGGGTTTTGAGTTTGCGTTGGATTGAGGGGATGGATGGTGTCTTTCGCACTAGTCCCTAACCCATAGGAAACAAGGTTCGGTTTGCTTTGGATCTCTTGCATCATGCAACAAGGAGTTGTTGGAGATTAATTGCACAATCTGTTGCGCTTTCTGAATTGGAGTCTATGTCTTAGGAAGAGTTTGTGACCCGGTTTAGAGCGGAGGTTGCACCAGCTATCGTAGTTCAACTGTTGGCAAGGGAGCTGGTGAGCGTGTCGGGGGGAAAGACCCTGAATGATGTGGTTGCTGGAGCCCATGAGCGAGAGATCGATTTGGAACACCTCGGGAAGAGGTGGGAAGATCAGTTTCAGACCACAATAGTCTAAGTGAAGAGGCCCAGGATTCAGGATTCACTTTTGGGAGACCAGCAGGGCCAGAGTCAGTACATGACGTGCGGGAAACTGCACAATGGGGTTTTCCGTTCTAGGGGTATGGGCTGCTACAAATGTGGTAGGGTTGGTCATGTTAATCGGGATTGTCCTCAGGGGCAAGTCTGTTATGTTTTCTTTGTAATCAAGTGGGCCACAAGAAGGCCAACTGTCTGATGTGGAAGGGTGGACCAGTGAGAGCACCTGCTCCTATTTCTTTGAGGATCTCTGATGATCGTGAGGAGAGGGAAGGAGCCCCAGCTGGTAGGATTCGAGTATTATAGTATCAATCAGGGGAGACCAGGGCTCCATCAGGTGCTATTGCAGGTACATTATATGTTCCTTTCTTCTTGGTTATTAGCAGAATTTATATTGTTTTTGGAATTTCATATGGTTTGGGAACACATTATCTCTTTTTTGGTTTTCTGTTATTGTCTGATTTATATCATCAAGAATTGTTATATGCCATGAATCATTAGTGGGTCGTACCTTGCTGAGGGGGTTTCAGTGTGGTTGGTTGCTATTCTGGGTCTTTTTCGGGATCAATTTAGGGGTATTGTTTGGAGGGTCTACGTTCAGGATTAGCAGGTTAGTTCTCCAGTGAAGACAGTGTTTAATTGTTTTATCCTTTGATCTGATGAGATCGGCGGTCATCTATGGAAGAACTTTTGGGTTCAAACACTACCGTTGCTAGGGGAGGAGCGATATCAGGAAGATGGAGGTGACAGTTGCATGAGTTATTTGGTCATTGGAAGTGTCAAGGGAATTTTATTTTCGCATGGATTATGGTTAGAATTTAGAGATTCTTTGAGGATGGGAAGTTGGGGTGAAGATGATGGGTTTTGAGCATTCTAACACTCCTAAGTGTACATGCAACCCTAAATACCTTGGATCTATGTTTTCTCTATTATACATGCAAATATCAATTTCCAAGGTATTTATCCTAACTAGCATATTATGAAGTACAAATAACATAAAATCTAGTAGAATGACATACCTCTTTGTTGGTGCTTGATTCCATGTAGCTTGAGAGCCTAGTGCCCCAAGTGTGACACCTCAAATGGTTCACACAACATCAAATGCACTTGGAATGACTTAGAGAGAAAATAGAACACTTCAAAATTGGCTTGCCCTCTACATACACACATAATCATAAGATCATTATATAGTTAGTCACAATTAGGGTAAACCCTAATTGTCATGGCTTTCCATTTCCTTGGATCCATGGTTTCAAATACATCATGGAGCATCCATGGAACATTCTATGGGTTTTAGCCCAACTTGATAATCCATGGAGCATTAACCCACTTTATAAGTATTGATGATTTACACAATCGACCCATATATTTAATTAGTCTTCTTTTGATCACTTAATTAATTCTAGATTAATTCTTGATCAATACTAATTAAATAATCTTATTAATATATTAGAACTTATAATATATTAATAAAACTTAAGTGTTATTTTTCTCATTTTAGTCTATCCAAATGCATGATTCCATGCAACCCAAATGGACCATGCCGGGTCGGGTCAAGTATATACCAATTATAGTTATGGACTTAGACACTAATCCAACAGTCTCCCACTTGGATAAGTCTAAAACTATTATTTCAAGTACGACTTCATAACCCGGCTAGCAATCGTAGCTCTTAAAAGCCGCTGTCGAACTCTAAACAAATCAATCACGTGTCCATTAGATAAGTGATCATATATTCCTCCATTCTTGATATCTTATGGACTGAGACATGGATTATAATCATTCTCTCTGTCCATTTTTTGTTTCCCGATTTTTGATTCATGATGATTGACTAATAGAACAAATCAAATCAGTCCAGGCCCGGCTGAGCACTTACGTTTTGTCATCACTAAATCATCAAGGGGCCTACAGATATCACTTTTATCCCTTTGAGGGTAAAAGGAATGGATAAACTTCGACTCATATGCTTGTACTGACTACTTGTTGAATCATACACAAATGCACATTTTATAACATCGAGTTACCAATGCGTTTTCATGCAATCAATGTATAACCAACTCATAGTCAACAACTCATATCTCTAGGTTTGAAGAATATAAAATATTATTGTCTCATGATTCACTCGTGATAAAATCCATGAAGTGATTCAAATGAGCGTGGGTTGAATCCAATACTCAGAACTTATGAGCACTCATGAATGTTGTAGCAACCATTGCTATGTCTAATGCACCATAGACAAATCTTACAAACCAGATTCATGACAGTCTTGATTCATATCTACTTCCAACATATGACTGACTGTGGATGGTTTGAATAACTTAATCATTAGGAAAGAATGATCTAATTATTCTGGAAGTCAAAACATGCAAAGTGAAACACAGAAATAATACTAATCTTGTATGGCCTCAACACTTTCAGTGTAAATAAAAACCCTTTTATCTAAGCACCATTTTGATTACTCATTATTCATGTTTCGATTAATCAACTTAGTACTTGAATTGAAATAATAGTCATGCCATGCTCCAAGCATGCATACTTTGTTTACATATGGTCCTTTCTTTGTGAAATAGATCAATTGAACACAACTCCAATGATGCTCATTTCACAATCCAAATCCCTTTTGTAAATGTAAGAATCTCAAACTCTTGCCATTTACTATAATATGTTAGATTCTAAACTTATATGCAATGATTCTCTTGTAATGACTATGCACAAAAGTCACAAAGACTTGGCAACAAACATTACAAAGTATTCCAATGGAGATCAATTCCATGGAAGCGAAGTCTCATATTCAAAGTACATTCCTTTGAACATCCTTCTTTGCATAAAGTTTTCTAATCTTACACAGATTCAGAGAATAACTTCCACCTATGGAAACAATTCCATATTGCCATTTTGACTATCATTTCTGAACAAGAGTTGCCTCCTTCAGAATATGTCAATATGGTCTATACTTCTAATTGTCCATGAGCAACCAATCTTTGGTAAACCTCAGATTGTCCTTGACAATTTGCTTAATCATTTTAGTCATTTCCAGTTCTATTCCTTTTTCCATCTTAATGCCCTAGGCATTTGAAAATTTTAGACCTTATTATAGCACATGTAATCGATCCTATATTCGAAGCATATGGGACACAATTCATTCTATAAATTTTTTTATTTGCCATGTTCTCATAATTCGAACTATGAAGAGGTATGTCGTAATCATAATCGAATTTTGGGAACGCAACATATATAGAATTTCCTTATGTTGAACCATTCCAACATAACATCAATATATATCATTGACTAAAGTTAATTAAAATCTCAATATAATCTTGTAGAATTGGAATGAAGTATAAAATCCTCTCCCTTAATTATAACAAAACAACTTTTTCAAGGCAAATTGAAACTTTTGTTTTCTATAATTAATATTGCTAACTTGCAGCACTTAACATAATAATCATGCTCCCACTAGCATAATGATTATTATCTTACTAGCATAACACTTATGCTCCCACTAGCTTTGACATGTATCCAGAGATCAACTGGACTTCTAGAAATCAATACTTTATTGACTTTCTTACCAAAGTTCGGATTTCTGATACGAGATTGCTTTGATAAGAATTTATCAAAATCATACACCTTTGCTTAGATAGCTCACTTGTGTGTCTAAATAATTATGAAGAGGGATGTCGTAATCTTAATGTTTAGACCTTTTGTCATTCTCACAATTGCTATCTACTCAAAATCTACTTCGTGAAAGAGTTTTCTCACCATCATTTTCATGAATCGGAGAGAAACCTTATAAAACTTAGATTTTTATGGTGTAAGTGTTCCTATCCATGTGATTTTGTCACAACCATAATCACAAGACAAGGTTAGTGACAACCAAATTCAAATGTACCGAACTTTTTCAATCTTAATTTCTTGCCACCTGGCAGCACAATGCCCACCATTGCTTCCGGGTTGTTATGCAAACAATTGAGAACTGATAGAACTCACAAGCATAGTCAACTTTTACTGGAATAGACACAAAAATAAGAATATGTCAACATGATAGGTTACAGACCTCAAGTCGTGGGCCAGTGACTAACAAAACTTTTGATTAGTTCTTGAAACTATCTCAATACTCCCACTGTCCTCTTGACATATAAGATTCTCTTTGTCAAGAACCAAACCTTGACAAAACAAATATTTAAGAGTTAGTGCGGATTCTTATCAAGGAAAAACATTTCTCACAATTTGTCTTAGTCGGTGATGTGCACGAAAGTACCCACTAATTTTAATATTTATAACCTAACAAACTTAAACTAACTATGCACTTATAGCCAGTGTACCTAGTCAGATTACATTATAGCTTGGGTAAGTCGGGTGTCGATCACAGGGAACGGTGTTGCTAATTAATTTACTTACTATTAAATTAACCTAATTATTAACAAGTTTAAAAAGGGTTTTATCTGATTTTACAAGATCAGACGAACTTAAATCAAATTCAATAAGTAAAAACACACTCTTGTCTAGTTTGAATCCACTTCTTTCTTATGGCTAGCTAATGTTTATGGATTATATAGTTGGTTTTAGTTGTATTATTAATTTAGTTCTAACTTTACCAATAATTAACTAATTCATGTCAAACCATGTATGTTCACACACAATTAAACACATAACTAATTATGAATGTAAATATGCTATGTAAGGTTTGTTATAAAAACGCAATTGTAGTCACAATACACGTTCTCTAGCACAGCTAAGCTTATTCACTTTAATTACTAACTAAGATTGGTCAATCCTAGCTCTAACAATTCAATGTTCACTAAATCATTAGGTAAACAAGTTCATGCAGTTAATGGTCACTAAGCTACACAGAACATGAAATCAAGCAATTAGAGAAACAAACATAAGCATGCTAGGTTATACAAATCAAACACAAGCAATTTTACCAACTAAATAAATCCATAAAAATTAAGCTATTCATAAGTTAGAAGCTTCATCTAGCTAAACAAGAGTAGCTAGATTCAGCTGCTCATCATAGCAACTAACAAACTAACACAAATTGAAGTGATAGAAATCATGTTCTTAATTAACTAAAATATAGACCTTTACTCTTTTTGGTGTTGAAAATCTTTTTCCAGAACCTTTCTTCCGTTCAAAATCGCCTTCTGGAACTCCTTTCTTTAGCCAAAAAGTTTCCTCTATTCGTAATGATCAAGAATGCTTAAATAGCCTCCAAAATCTCGCGCCACGTCGTAGCTATCCAGGCCACGTCGTGGGCTCCAAGTTATCCGTACCGGGCAAGGATTCCTCCATAACGCGATCTTTATCTTCTAGAATTCTCATGCCACGTTGTGGCTGACTTTGCCACGTCATGGGTTTAGTAATCTTCGTGGATTTATTCATCTTTTGTCTTCCAAGTCTCCCATGTTCTACATATTGTCACTTTTAGTCCCTCTCTTCGAAAATCCTTTTAATTGACTGAAAATAACAATTTAAAGTCATAAGTACCATTATTCTCAACATATTATCAACTTATTAATAAAAATGTACTTAAATATTGCCTAAAAATAGGTATAAATATGGCAATATCAGTCGGTCTTTGTCTTATCCAAAACATCACAACTTACCAATTTCAAATGTAACAGAGTAAGAAAACATTTTACTCTACATTTGACAAGTGTTTTAAACCTTTCTTAAGATTATGTCACTCAAGGCTCAATCTTGGAGTATGACTCTAAGATTTGATTTTGGAACGAAGCATGATTTATCTTTTGATTTAACCATTTCAACAATTCATGATTCCTCTCCTTAGCCAAACAAATGAACTAAGGTGTCCTTAGAGGATCAATTGTGATATGGTTTCAAAATCACTAAGATAATTATAAAACAAGATACTCAAGCACTCTCCCATCTCTTTAGATTGGCTAACCTTTTATCTTCCTGCCTTATTTGATTCTTCTTATCCGTTTTGTCATACATTGAAACTTTTCCAATGTTTCAGAATTACTCTTAAACTTGTAAGCATAAGCATATTTACTAAACTTTAGTAAATGATAACGAATAATCTTATCAATCTTTGTGGTGGACCTGATCAGCACACAACCAAGTGTACCCAATCCTTCACTTGACTCACACAAGCATGTGAGCAAGGACTTAGTCTTAATTTCCCAAAGATGAAAAATCTCATTCATCATACAATACAAGTTGCATTATTTCCAAGCTTCTATCCAACTGAAACCTTGGGCGATGAGAATGTTTCCTTATTTGGTAAATTATGACACTACGACAAATGAAATAATCAAATCCATTTACCAATATTGGTTATCAATGGAAACATATAAACAACAATTTTTTTTTCTCACAAATGTCATTGTAAGGATACTTAAAACAAAAAATTTCTTTTATTTTAAAACTTACGGAAAAACTTATCCTTACAATGCAAATACATATGAAAAACATTTTGTTGTCTATTCCTAAGCAATATATATCATAACTCTTATGCAGCAGCTCAAAATTCTGGTCATCGAACCATGCGATCAGAATCATCACACTCTTTCTTTAAGCTTCCTTTGATTCTTCCAAAACATCAAAATGTAATTACATTACGTCATGTATTAAGAATCACAAAAGGAGACTTAATAGAGTCAGATAACGGACTTTACCTGAAATAGATTCAAACTTTTGACTTTACCATCCTTATGAGGTTTCAGGTAAATTTGGAAGCGTCGCAACCAATGCCCCTTTCCTTTGGCAATAGGCACATATGGACTCTTTGGGAATGGTACATGGGACTATCTCAGACTTAGCCTTTCTCTTTACCATTTGGTCAACCGAGTTGACTATGGCCGATCCCTTTCCATTAGGAAGAGAAAGTTTTTCTGGATTTCTAGTGTCACCATTGTCAATGTCCATGAAGTTTTGGGAAGTTGATCTTCTAATCAAATTTGATTTACCAGTGTTCCAAATCATTGCTGATTCAGCAGCACCAAGCAAATAGATAAGATCACTAAAGGGTCATGTCTTGATCTGTCATTAGGGAGTGACTGAAGAACCAAGTCAATAACCAGCTACCTCAAGACTTCGACACCCGACTCTCCCGGCTTGTCAATATGTGACTTAATCTCCAAGACTTGAGCACATATAGACTTTGTTTGCCAATAGGGATTGAGTGACTTAGAACTTATCAAGTCTTGAAACTTGTGGGATATGGACATTTATTGGAGGAGGTGGAGGAAGTGAAGTATGATTTCTAGTCCCACTAATGCACAACAAAGGGATTGATCTTTCACCTTGATTGCTATTTGGGATATCATCTTCATTAGGATAGCTTGTTCCTAAAGATTTGGGGAGACCATAGTTGTTTGAAGGAGACATCCATAAGGGAGAAATTCAAGTTAGTTGATTTAAAGTCCTTAATATAACACCCAATATGAAATATTAAGGCTAGGATCCAACAACCTATTTATAACTGGAAGAGGGATGCCGTAATTCGAGTTATAAAATAGTTGAAGGTAGGTAAATGACGATTTATCAATTTCCACCATAAAAAATGAAATATAATTAAGTTTTAATTGGATTTGAAACTCCTAGATCTTTTGAGATACATTGAACTTTCAATGGCATGTTTGAATCTCGATTGTGTCATCTCAAGTTTGTGACTGGGATGCCGAGTATCACAAACAAGGTGTGAATAACCATGCAAATTGACTTGTCACCCTTAACTTTATCACCTAATCGATGTGTTGGTTAACCACACACGCTCCACCGATCTATAATAAAGTAAAGTTACCCTTTGCCTCTCTTACTAGTCCTTATTAGTGTGTCAGTTAACCACACACTCTCCACTAACGACTTGGTAAGGTACAAAGTGTAATTTCATGGGTTAGCACCTATTTCACATTTTCCTAGGTAACTAAGATTGGGAATTTATAAGTGTTTAGGTACTTAGTATTTATCATTATACTTTTAATAAAGGGAAAATTATAGTCCTTTCCTACCTGTTCGGCTAACGACCCTCCACCAGTCAAGGAAGCGGTGGGTGAGAGTGGACACCCATTAAACTGCCATTTTATAGGCAATAACCTTATACCCCCTTATAGACCGACTCCGTGAATGAGGCCTACTAATGGTAAAATTGACTTTATCTTATACATATCTATATAATTAAAATTATAATAATAGTATAAGTGTTGTTGTTTAAACATTTAAAATACTTGGTGGTTTAATCTATTAATTAAACTATACTCTTAATTTAATTAAGCTTAAACCATGTCTTTATGGAATTATTAACTCTTTTAATTAATCACTTTAATTAATTTAATGAAGTCCATAAAGTTTGAATTTTAACTTTTAAGATAGCAGAGTTTGGAATTAAAACATTAATGTGTGTGAGACTTTACAAATTCCAAAAATTGAGGGCAAGTTTTGAAACTATTCAAAACATTTCATTTCATAACTTATGAGTTTAATGGTTCATTAAAATGAAGACTCTTCATTTTTATGTAACCTCTTATTCTTTAATAACACTTTTAAAGAAGTGACTCTTAAACATCCATAACTTGAGGACAAGTTATGGAGTCATCAAAACAATTTAATGAAAAGACTCTTCATTTTTTGTGTAACCTATGGAACTTTTATGAGCTTTAAGATTCATAAATGTGACCTTTTATGTAACTTTGATGACAGGTTACAAAAACACCTTTTATGAACTTCTTTTAGATTAATATGGATTGAAAGCAACTAACAAATAATATTTTTCATCAATCTAAATTACTCATAAAACAATGCAACACAAAAAAAACTTTTGGTAATCCATAACTTGAGGACAAGTTATGGAGTCCATACAATTTCATCAAGATCATGAATTATACTAACAAACAATTTGCACATAATTTCTATGGTCTAACAAAACTCATAAGCATGAACATTAATAATCAACAATTTTTCAAGAATTACATAAACACATATAAAACTTGAAACTTTGATTATAGCATTGAAATTGGTTCAACATAATCATTACCACATTAAAAAATAGGTTTTATAAGTCCAAAACAGTCAAAGGTAATGATTCTAGACCAGTTCCAGCACCAAAACTCGAAGATATGTTTTTTGGGGGTCCAACTCGGCGAGTTTGATGAGTTTTTCCTTGGACTCGTCGAGTCCCTTTATGGACTCGTCGAGTCCCCTGTCCAGATACCACAAAACTTCATTTTTTCGAGTCAATTTTGCAAGTATAAGTGAAAACAAGCCTTGGCTCTGATACCACTGATGATTTTTGAGCATTCTAACACTCCTAAGTGTACATGCAACCCTAAATACCTTGGATCTATGTTTTCTCTATTATACATGCAAATATCAATTTCCAAGGTATTTATCCTAACTAGCATATTATGAAGTACAAATAATATAAAATCTAGTAGAATGACATACCTCTTTGTTGGTGCTTGATTCCATGTAGCTTGAGAGCCTAGTGCCCCAAGTGTGACACCTCAAATGGTTCACACAACATCAAATGCACTTGGAATAACTTAGAGAGAAAATAGAACACTTCAAAATTGGCTTGCCCTCTACATACACACATAGTGGGCGATTTCTTCAATCATAAGATCATTATATAGTTAGTCACAACTAGGGTAAACCCTAATTGTCATGGCTTTCCATTTCCTTGGATCCATGGGTTCAAATACGTCATGGAGCATCCATGGAGCATTCTATGGGTTTTAGCCCAACTTGATAATCCATGGAGCATTACCCACTTTATAAGTATGAATGATTTACACAATCATCCCATATATTTAATTAGTCTTCTTTTGATCACTTAATTAATTCTAGATTAATGCTTGATCAATACTAATTAAATAATCTTATTAATATATTAGAACTTATAATATATTAATAAACCTTAAGTGTTATTTTTCTCATTTTAGTCTATCCAAATGCATGATGCCATGCAACGCAAATGGACCATGCCGGGTCGGGTCAAGTATATACCAATTATAGTTATGGACTTAGACACTAATCCAACAGATGATTCGCCAGTTCAGTGCAAGGGTTATGGTTTTAGTTAACGTCATAAAGGACTCAAGGATTTGGTGCGTTATCATGAGAGGTGACTGGGACTATCAGATTTGCTAAGATTTCAGGAGTATTTATCTCGATTTCAAGAATTTGGGGCAATCATCTAGATTGGCTAGTAATGGAACGCTAGTATGGGTAAGCGCAGGTCATAGTCGGTTCATATTATAGGAAGATAAGATGGGTTGGGAATCCATCAAATTTCATGAGATGAGGGAGCTTCTACGAATCCAAGTGGGGGAGAATCAATCAGAGTCTCCGGGGGTTGAATCGGTGTTGAGGACCATTGGGATATAAGGCGAAGTCGGGTATGTGCAGCTCTAGATGGGTGGGACCCGTGGACAAGGCCGCTCCGTGATATAGTTTGGGTGGGACCCACGGGCGAGGCCCATGTATTTATGAATATCCAAAGGACGGGGTTTAAATATCCGGGGGTTAAAGTGTAATTTCAGTATTTATTTTGAATAGGATTTCAGAAGTCAGGGTGTGTTTGGTATTATTTGGACTTAATATGTAAGGATTTATGGAAGCAGGGGCTGATTGGTAAAATTTTGGACTTGTTTTGGAAAGGTTTTCAGAAGGCGGGGTTTAAATGGTAAATTAGGGATTTATTTTGAAAGGAATAACACAAGGAGGGACCATTTGTTTTATTATGGTATAAAGCTTAAGGAACCGGATATATAACTTCATTACCCGTCTAACCCTAACCCTAGAACACTCAGCCGCACCACCCTTATACCTCCCCTTTCCCAACCGCCACCCTCACAATGGACCACCTCCGCCGTCAACCTTGTATCCCCATCGCCGGCTGCTGCCGCCTTGTCGAGTTCGAGTACCAACTATCGGTGTTGCCACCATGTTGAAGCTGGAACGCCATCGTCAACCGCCGACGACAGTGACCAACAGAAACTGCCGCATTTTCTCTCGCCGACGATGACATTGCCGCCGCCGCTCGATTTCGTTGACGAATAGTTGCCAAACCCTAGCTGCCGCTGCTCTTGGCTGAAGACGTGTCGACATTAGCTGTCGTTGCACTGCTAGAGCCGTTGTTGTCGTTCGCAAATCACCACCCTCGTCGTCATTTCACCGGTGCGACGTTATAGCTCCGTCTGCCACCAAACTCAGCCACTACCACCGCCGTACGTTACTAGGTGGATGGTGGTGTTACTGTTCCAGGCACGTGTGTGCGTTTTTCGGGTGTGTTTCAGTTAACGTTGTTTGGGTGTGTTTATTTGGATAGAATTCACAAGAAAAGCCACGACCACCACCACCGTGAGGTGGTGGCTGCCGTTATGCACCACCGTCGGCCACCATAAGGTGGTTGCGTGTATGTGTTTATCTATTTAGTGTGTGTGTTTATTTTGGTATAAAGCATTGTAAAATGTCAATAGAAATTAGAATAATGAAAAGAAACTCATAACCACCACCCGTAAGGTGGTGGCTGTCGCCACCAGCCGCTGTGTTGGGTGACGGTCTGCTTTGTTTGTGTTTGATTTGTTTGGGATGCTTGGACAAAATGGACTACAATCATAACCACCACCGTATGGTGGTGGCCGCCGCCGTGAGACGCCGTTGACGACCACTACCTGAGGTAGTAGTGGGTGGTGCTCAACTAGTGAAAGCCTAATGGTCCCAATGAAGCCCTAATTGACCTAGAAGCCCAACCATTTGACTAATGGGCTAGTATGTGGGTTGGAAACCCTAATTAGGGTTTGGAAAACCCTAATGTCATGAAACCCTAATTTTGGGGATTGATCGGGACACGCTCGAGGATTATTTAATAAACCTAAAATGTTAATTAATAATAATTTGCAATTAACCTAAGTCAATATTAGACTTAATGGATTAAGTCCTTAATGGGTTAAGTAGGAACACTTAACCCTAATCGTCATTTCATGAGAAAACCCTAATTTCACTTGGGCCTTCCTATTGGGCTTTGGTGATTGGACTATTGATGGGCTATCCAAGAACAAGTAAATGGACCAAAATAATTTGATGGGATTTAGGATAAGGCCCATGTGAAGGACTTGGGCCCAATTTGGAAAATTGGGCCATAGGTGAGCCATAATTGGGCCTTGATGATTATATGATATTGGGTCATTGGAATACCAAGAGTTTGGACTAGAATAATTGGATGGACCTTAAGGTAAGACCATGAAGAGGTATGGGCCCAATTTGGAAAATTAGGCCATATGTTGGGCTTTGGCCCATTACTTGACTTTTGGGCTATTGGAGTGAGAGTTGGACCTTGGGTTTGGAACCCAATTGTTAATTTGGTTTTGTTTGATGTTGACAGTTCAGGAATCTGTCAACCAGCAGTTGGAGTTTTATCTGCGAGACTTCAGCAGTGTCAGGTGAGTTGTCCTCACTATATCAATAGGGTCTAAGGCACCAATACCAACCCTTTTCAGATTTGTATCCGGTTTTATTACATGTTATGCTTGATGATTTATATATCCTGTTTATAGGATGGTTGCTATGTTAGAGATCGGTTAGATCAGTATCCTAGTTATAGGATGGTTGCTATCTTAGTGATCGGTTAGATTGGTATCCTGGTTATAGGATGGTTGCCATGATTAGTGATCTGTTAGATCTGCATGTTTACTTGTTTATATGTATGTGCACATGTTTGTTGGTTTGGGGAAACGGTTAATGCAGGTCCTGTTGTGTGCAGTAGGCCAAGACACCCTGGGCGGACCAGGTAGACTGTAGGCCCGGGCCGAAGGCCCAGTGAGTGGTCCGGATAGGCTGAAGGTCCTGAGGAGGGCGGTCCATACGTGCTGAGGGCTCGGAGAGCGGTCCAGATAGACTGAGGACCAGGAGTCGGTCCAGTCAGACTGATGGCTCATTATGCATGTTGTTTGTTTATATGTTTATATGATATGGCTATATCTGTATGACGTTCGTATTTTGGGGGTAACTTACTAAGCCTTCAAGCTTACATTTATCGATTATTGTTTCAGGTACTTCTGATGATCACGGGAAGGCGAAGGCGTGATCATGCACCTCCTTATGTTTTACTATTGATTCTGGGAAACTCTGATATTAAAACCTTTTGAAAACATATTTGTAATAATTATTGGTTTTTGAATATTTTAAAAAGTTTAAATTTGGCATGACTTTTCTGGATGTTACATGGGACCTGGTAGAGACCTTTGGTTCAAGGTATTGGATCTTGGGTTATAGGATTGAGTGTGTGGTCTGTAAGTGGAGCAGAGGGATGTTTAGGTTGGGTAGCCTTGTCATTGGGAATCTTAGGAACCTAGTGGTTGGACCAGGTGCAATACGGGTAGTCTCAATAATGGTTTGGGAATATTCATATCCTGGTTTATTAAGGGGTTGTCTTGAATCAAAAGGTTTTGGGTGAAATGTGAATGTAGATCCTTGGTTCCCGGGGTATAAGTTGGGTATCGAGCTGGTTCTTGGAGGGAACTCACATTGAGAATCATGGGTCTTTATATGCAAGTTCTTCTATACAGTAGGATATGAAATAGGATATCTGTATGATGAGGTTATTAGTTGAAAGTTTCAGTGTCACACCCCGTCCGTCGGCGGAAACACCGGGCGGTGTAACGTTATTTCTTGTATCATAGTTATCAACATCCTGAAAACACATGCATTTTAAAATACGTCAACACAAAGTTGGTGAGTCCACAGGTTTTGACTCCATATAAAAATAACACTTTTTCTCAAGTTCAAAAGTATAGTTTTGAAAGTATAATTTTGACTCTCCAACGTTTACTATATATATATATATATATATATATATATATATATATATGTATATATATATATATATATATATATATATATATATATATATCCTAGGTATAAAAGTTTACTTACCAAATAAGTATATACCTATAAGTCTCATATACTATGAATATAAGTGTTTGTAATTCCATACAAACGAAAGTTGCTACGTATACATCTTATTTCAGCTCTATACGAGTAAAACCACTATGTATAAATCTATTTCCATTCTATACGAGTAAAAACGCTACGTATAAATCTATTTCAATTCTATACGAGTATGTGTGTTAGGTATAATTATCTACTTAATATACAAGTAGTACCTAGGGTATAAGTAGGGGGAAACTTATACTTAACATTAATACTTGTATAACGACAATTTATAATGCTTCTAACAATTTGCTACCATGAGTCTGTAACCGCTGCTTGACAACAAAACCTCTGACAAAACAATACACTCATGATTTACCATGAGAAACAATACACTCATGATTTACCATGAGAAACAAACACCGCGCGCTTCATCGACGCCAGAATAAAAAAAAGGAACGAATCGTCACTCGCTTGTCTTGGGTTGTAATTAACAACCACGAGTGGGGTCGTCAAACCATATCTTATTCATACACGACTTCCTCGCTCACACGGGATTAACGGTTACAGGTCAGAGGACTTCCACTAAGATCCCCAATCTTAGTTGATGAATGAGGTAGCTCATGTAAACTTTGACGGCTTCCTATAGCTCTAACAACAAAAGCATTTTCATGTCTAAAACCCTAAGTCACTAGACTATGATTTTAAACATTACTCCTAACTTCATAACATTTAGGCAGTATAACAGCTATATCTTGAAGTAAAACCAGGTTTTATCTTGACCTAAAACCAATAATAACAACATATAACGTTCCTAGTTTTATCTTGACATAAAACTATCAATAACCATACTAAGTTTTATCTTAACATAAAACTAACAATAACAACATATAACATATCCAGTTTTATCTTGACATAAAACCAATAGTAACAACCTACTTATCAATTCACATATAGAACTTCCGAGTATAAATCTGGAACTATATCGCACACAAAATATATATAAAATGCTAAGTATAAATCAAGATCAACATTAGTATGACAATAACATGCTAACAACTTTACGATAGTTGTATACTTTCAAATACGAAATAACTATATCCCGGTTATTATAACTATCTACGTTGATACTGATATATACTATCATATAGACATAATAATAACATATATATATATATATATATATATATATATATATATATATATATATATTTAGCATGTGTTTTTCCTCGAAAATATTAGAAAGCGGGGCCGTGAAACTCACCTTAGTAGCGTGATTTTATATAATCTAAGCAAAAACGGCCAGCGTACGAGGTTGTCGGGGCTCGGGATGCAATAGGGCTTCAGCAAATGAGAGATATAGAAAGAAGTTCAGGTGTAAGAATGGCTTGGGTCGATCTTGCTATTTATAGTAAGATTTTTGTCCCTCACGACGTGAGAAATGATAGGTTCACGTCGTGAATTATGGTAAGGGTTATCCCATAGCTTTAACGCGTGTTTTCTATCCCCGATTCGTGTCCTGCAGCGTCCTCACGTCGTGAGAAAACCTAGCTCACGTCGTGAGCTTTTGGGTTATCATTCAGTAGACTTCTAGAAGCAAAATGAGGCGGTTTGACTCCTCATGTCGTGAGTTTTTATGCTCACCTCGTGAGTTCAGTCAAATTAGGGTTTCTGACAATGACATCTTTGGAAGGCCATAACTTTTGCATACGAACTCCGTTTTTGACGCTCTTTATATACACGCGTAGGTATTTACGAGCACTACAACTCTATTTCAGACTAAAATAGCTAATTCTAAGCCTAGTTTAAATTCCTTATGTTATAGAGATTTTATAGTGTTCGGTTTATCATAACTTCTTTATGCAAAGTCAGATTTAGATGTTCTCTATATTTTTGGAATCGTATGGATGTATACTCTGATTTATACCATAAAATATGTATGAAAGTTCATATTTATATTAGAATTATCATGAAATACATAGTGATTTTACTACATTACTACTATAACAAAATCACATTACATGATTGGTATAATCACATGTGATTGTTATTGACTTACTTTTGACTAGTGTTACATTCTCCCCCCGTTGATAAAATTTCGTCCCGAAATTTAGCTTGTACTAGATTCCACTGTAGGGTCCTGGATAGCTTCTTTGCTTCCTGTTACGAATGCCCTACCACAGCCTAACTTCCTTGACTCCTTAACTTTGGACAATACTTCTTGATATGTCCAATTTCACAACACTTAAAACACGCTCTTCCTCCATCATAGCCGGTTCCAGTGTTTGTTCCTTGATTTCATGTTGTAAGTGTTTTGCTCCTATAGAAATTGGTGGTGTGTCCCTTTTTCTTGTAGTGAGTGCATATAAAGTAGTTACCTAGATGGTGACGGCTACACTGAGTGCATTTTGGGAGTTTTCCTTCATACTGTCGTGGTTGTGTGGGCATTGTTGTTGTGGCTGCATAATTAGTTGCCACATCTTGTCTTTTCTCAGATGATTGTATGGGATTCTTCCCATTAAATTTGCGCTTGTTCGTTCCAGATTCGGGAGACTCGGCTATAAATCCCACTTGGATTACTGTGCTTGTTAGCCGATGAGCTATACGCTTTGCACTGTCATATGTTATAGGCTTCGATGCGATAACCATTCCTTTGATCTGCGATGCTAGACCCTAGATATATCGCTTGATCTTCTTGTATTTTGGGGTTACTAGTGCTGGACACATCACCACAAGATCATTGAATCTAGCGGTATAAGCATTTATCTCTTAACCCTTGATGGTTAGGGTCCACAGTTCTTGTTCCAACTTATGTATTTCCTCCCTGGGACAATACTCCTCTACTAGCATCCTCTTCACCTCTTCCCATTGCATGGAATTGGTGGCATCAATACCCGTTGTATTCACATGGCTATTCCACCATGTAAGTGTTGCATCAGCGAAGGTACACGCAGCAAATCGTACCTTACATTCGTTCGGACAAAAGCTTATTTGAAATACTGATTCTGTCTTTTCAATCCATCGAGTCAAGCTAACGACCCCTTCCGTTCCATGGAAATTCTTAGGTTTGCAATTCATAAAATACTTGTAGGTACATATTCTGGCGGTCCCTACATTGCCTTCGTTTCTAACTCCTCCTCTTGTGACATTAGCAAGAGCTGTAGCGATTCTGTGGGCTATGATTTCTTCAAGTTCTACTGAACTTATTGGAGGGTTTGTTTCTCATGGTGGTGGTTGCAGTTGTTGTTGTTGTTGTGGTTCCGATCGTTGGTTAAGGTTTAGACGAGCGCTACTTCTTCTAGGCATTTTGTTTAGTTCCTATACATTTTAGATCACCAAGTGTTTAGTCTATCAAATATTACTCCCAATTTAAATAGTTCATATTATCTAATCATAATAAAATATAGTTGTACACCTACACCTAGTTGTGATAAGATCTATGCACATATGAACTTTAGTTGGAATATCTAATCTAAATCCTTGAGATCAAAAAAAACATTCCGGGTATTTAGGTGTATTCTCATCGCGGGTCTGAGTCTTCATATATGACTCTATATTTATTATTTGTTGTATTCATGCTCTATTAATTATTGTTCGTTACTTCAGGTCTAGCTGATAAGGTACCGGCCAGTCAGGCCAGTCGAAGGGCAGGATCATTTTAGCATATAGCCGTTCTGAAATCCAGCAACCCAACTCGACATGTTTATCCTTGTCACCGCTCCTGTAAGTAGTCCTTTAGTAGTATAATTAATAATATTTTATATTTCTAGGCTAAGGGATATACCTAAACCTAACAGAGTAAGCCCTATACTATAGTCGTGCTTTCCTAAGAAAGTACTAATTCACTATAGTTAATAGCTCTGATACCAATATGTCACACCCCAGCCGTCGGTAGAAACACTGGGCGGTGTAACGTCATTTCTTGTATCATAGTTATCAACATCCTGAAAACACATGCATTTTAAAATACGTCAACATAAAGTTGGTGAGTCCACAGGTTTTGACTCCATATAAAGATAACACTTTTTCTCAAGTTCAAAAGTATAGTTTTGAAAGTATAATTTTGACTCTCCAACGTTTACTATATATATATATATATATATATATATATATATATATATATATATATATATATATATATTAGGTATACAAGTTTACTTACCAAATAAGTATATACCTATAAGTCTCATATACTATGGATATAAGTGTTTGTAATTCCATACAAACGAAAGTTGGTACGTATAAATCTTATTTCAGTTCTATACGAGTAAAACCACTACGTATAAATCTATTTCCATTCTATACGAGTAAAAATGCTACGTATAAATCCATTTCAATTCTATACGAGTATGTGTGTTAGGTATAATTATCTACTTAATATACAAGAAGTACCTAGGGTATAAGTAGGGGGAAACTTATACTTAACATTAATACTTGTATAACGTATAATGCTTCAAACAATTTGCTACCATGAGTCCGTAACCGCTGCTTGACAACAAAACCTCTGACAAAACAATACACTCATGATTTACCATGAGAAACAAACACCGCGCGCTTCATCGACGCCAGAATAAAAATAAAAGGAACGAATCATCACTCGCTTGTCTTGGGTTGTAATTAACAACCATGATTGGGGTCGTCAACCCGTATCTTATTCATACACGACTTCCTCGCTCACACATGATTAACGGTTACAGGTCAGAGGACTTCCACTAAGATCCCCAATCTTAGTTGATGAATGAGGTAGCTCATGTAGACTTTGACGGCTTCCTATAGCTCTAATAACAAAAGCATTTTCATGTCTAAAACCCTAAGTCACTAGACTATGATTTTAAACATTACTCCTAACTTCATAACATTTAGGCAGTATAACAGCTATATCTTGAAGTAAAACCAGGTTTTATCTTGACCTAAAACCAATAATAACAACATATAACGTTCCTAGTTTTATCTTGACATAAAACTATCAATAACCATACTAAGTTTTATCTTAACATAAAGCTAACAATAACAACATATAACATATCCAGTTTTATCTTGACATAAAACCAATAGTAACAACCTACTTATCAATTCACATATAGAACTTCCGAGTATAAATCTGGAACTATATCGCACACAAAATATATATAAAATGCTAAGTATAACTCAATATCAACATTAGTATGACAATAACATGCTAACAACTTTACGATAGTTGTATACTTTCAAATACGAAATAACTATATCCCGGTTATTATAACTATCTACGTTGATACTGATATATACTATCATATAGACATAATAATAACATATATATATATATATATATATATATATATATATATATATATATATATATATATATAATATTTAGCATGTGTTTTTCCTCGAAAATATTAGAAAGCGGGGCCGTGAAACTCACCTTAGTAGCGTGATTTTATGTAATCTAAGCAAAAACGGCCAGCGTACGAGGTTGTCGGGGCTCGGGATGCAATAGGGCTTCAGCAAATGAGAGATATAGAAAGAAGTTCAGGTGTAAGAATGGCTTGGGTTGATCTTGCTATTTATAGTAAGATTTTTTTCCCTCACGACGTGAGAAATGATAGGTTCACGTCGTGAATTATGGTAAGGGTTATCCCATAGCTTTAACGCGTGTTTTCTATCCCCGATTCGTGTCCTGCAGCGTCCTCACGTCGTGAGAAAACCTAGCTCACGTTGTGAGCTTTTGGGTTATCATTCAGTAGACTTCTAGAAGCAAAATGAGGCGGTTTGACTCCTCACGTCATGAGTTTTTATGCTCACCTCGTGAGTTCAGTCAAATTAGGGTTTCTGACAGCGACATCTTCGGAAGGCCATAACTTTTGCATACGAACTCCGTTTTTGACGCTCTTTATATACACGTGTAGGTATTTACGAGAACTACAACTCTATTTCTAACTAAAATAGCTAATTCTAAGCCTAGTTTAAATTCCTTATGTTATAGAGATTTTATAGTGTTCGGTTTATCATAACTTCTTTATGCAAAGTCAGATTTAGATGTTCTCTATAATTTTTGAATCGTATGGATGTATACTTTGATTTATACCATAAAGTATGTATGAAAGTTCATATTTATATTAGAATTATCATGAAATACATAGTGAGGGCCATCAAGATAAGTCAAGATAAGTCAAGGCGGTACTAGTGATTTGGGAATCGTGTGTGGAGTAGCTTGTTATTCGGAGAAGATTCTAAGATACTTTAACTTTGGATTAAATAATCTCAAAGTAAATGATTTGACCCTGTTGCTTAGCTCTTGTTTGAGTCTAACCATTGCAGGGATGAGTCTTTTAATCGAAGGATTATTTGAGCCTGCTGTCAAGTAGGTGCAACAATGAATGGTCAGTGATTTTGTTTCCAATAGAAGCATAAAGTCAATCAAGAGTTGGAAGCGTTTTGTTTAAGTCTGGACTTCAATGAGGATTTGACCTGGTAGTGGTTCATTATGGGCGGTCTGTTGGGGAGTCAGACCAATTTGAGATTTCTGGTTTCAGGGAAACTAGAGGTGGTTTTCTGAATGGGATTAAGGATTCGTTCATCTTCGGGTTGGAGAGCCCTGCTAAGGTTGGTTTCAGTTGCATTGGGAAGGTTGTGGACTTGTGGTATGCCTGGGGATGTGGTCATGTTGCTTTGGTTGTATGGCCTGCCCGAGATAGTAAGGAATGATTTAGAGGACAAACTCTAATTTAAGTGGGAGAGAGTTGTAACGCCTTGTTCCAAATCGTTTCATATTTCGTAGTAGTGATCAAAGATTGGGTATTAGTAGGATTAAGACCTTTGAAAAATTGAGATCTTGACTCATTTGGAGGTAGGTGATGTAATTTAGATGATGTGGGTGCTCGGTTTGTGTTTTGGAGCAAGGGGTATTTTGGTATTATGTCAGCTCAAGCGTTTATGGAAAAATGGATTTGTTCGGGAAATTGTAATACCCGTATGAGTTTATTAGAGCGTAGAGCTTCTCGTTACCTTTTCATGGATATAAGGATCGTCGAAATCGGATTTATGATGAGGAAGTTATTGTTGGATTAGTGTCTAAGTCCATAACTATTTTGGTAGGTACTTGACCCGATTATGAGCATGGTCCTTTTGGGTTGCCTTCACCATAGCAATATGTAGGATGAATTAAGGAGAAAAAGGTTTAATTATGATTTATTAATATATTATGAGAATAATATATTAAAAGAGAAATCATGTTGTTTAATTAATATTAGTCAAGAATTAATTAAGAATTAATTTTGTGGCTAAAAGAGATTAGTTAAACTTGGGGGGACTGAAGTTGTAATTATAAGATAATTATAATTGGGCTATGGATCACGTAATAATATATAGGTTGGACGAATTCTATGGGAAGCCCATTAGAAATCGTCCAAGGGATATGTTAAAGGAGTCCATGGGCTGCTTAGGGCTTAAGCAGCCAGATTAGGGTTTCCTAGTTGTAAACCCTAATAGCCTACATGTATATAAAGGTCCCCTATGCCCCAAAAACGTGGACAAGAGTTCCTTTAGGGTTTCTGGACGTTTTGGGCAGCCTCCTCTCTTCTCCTCTTCATCCAAGTTGCTTAGTGGTGTTTGTGACTCCATTAGAGGTGCAACACTTGAGGCACTAAGCTTTCTAAAGCTAAGGATTGATTGTTATTGCTATATAACAACCAAAGGTAAGATCTAAACCCTATTTTATGTTAATATGATTAATTGTATGCTAGATCTAGGGTTTATAGCTTTGGATATTCAATTGCATGTTCATTAGACAAACTAGATCCAAAAGCTACTAGGGTTTGCATATACACCATAGGATTGATGTATTGCTTAAAACCCATCAGTGGTATCAGAGCCTAGGGTTGTTTGTTTGATGAATTTGATGCTTTGGTTGATTATTCTTGCTGAAAATCGGGATTTTTTTGGCTTCTGCATGTCTGACTCGCCGAGTCACTTGGTGAACTGTGACATCCCCATTTTCACGGCCAGAAAAGACCGATTTTGTTTATGCTTTATAAAAATCAGAGTACCCTTTTTATAAAAATGTTGTGGAATTTGTTCCCAGAAAAACATGATAAATACGTTATCAAAGCATTTCCGAAGAAATGTATTTTTCATTTATTTTAAAACATTGGGATGTCATCGTCAATACAGAAACATAAGCATAAACAAAACTTACATTCATTATCACAAGTGATTTACATCTCCTTAATCTCTCAGTGTAATATAACTTCATATAGACACCTGTGATACAAATAAGCTGGAGTGGGTCAGGTTGGGAAACCTGGTGAGTACATAGGGATTTCAATCCCACAATGTTATATCATATATATAATTTAGAACTCACAAAATATACAATTTCACCATATATATATATATATATATATATATATATATATATATATATATATATATATATATATATATATATATATATAAGCAACTCTTACCCCACCCCGTTAATCCTTACAACGATACTATCCATACTCTCGGACCTTAAATTTTACCTCTTACTTAACCCATACTCTCGGATCTAATTCACGCTCTCAGATTAATAATTGTGCCCATTCCATACTCTCGGATTAGGGACAAGTATCTATGTGTAAATCCATTCTTCCGGATTAACGACGAATGACTACGTCCGATCCATACTCCCGGGCTGAGGACGACTAACTATGTCTTAATCCATACTCCCGAACTAAGGACAATTGACTATGTCTTAATTCATACTCCCGGATTAATGACAGTTGACTATGTCCAATCCATACTCTCGGACTAGGGACAATGACTATGTCTAATCTATGCTCCCGGATTAATGACATATACTAAAGTTCTATTCTCTGAGTATAACTCACTCAAACTCGTAAGAAAATACTATCCAATATTCCTCATAATTAATTTAGGTTTACTCTTTATCCTAAATCATCATGTATAATCAGGTATGTTCTTTAACACGTATTTTAGGCAACATCAACTCTTCAACAAATAAACTCTTTAACGTATATTTAATACTTTAATTCATAATTGTATTAAAATCATGTTCATGAAAGGGACTATGCACTCACACATAAACTCTTCAACAAATATTTAACTCTTTAACATATATTTAATACTTTAATTAATACTTGTATTAAAATCATGTTCATGAAAGGGACTATGCACTCACACATAAATTCTTCAACAAATATTTAACTCTTTAACATATATTTAATACTTTAATTAATACTTGTATTAAAATCATGTTCATGAAAGGGACTATTCACTCACACATAAACTCTTCAACAAATATTTAACTCTTTAACATATATTTAATACTTTAATTAATACTTGTATTAAAATCATGTTCACGAAGGGGACTATGCACTCACACATAAATTCTTCAACAAATATTTAACTCTTTAACATATATTTAATACTTTAATTAATACTTGTATTAAAATCATGTTCATGAAAGGGACTATGCACTCACACATAAACTCTTCAACAAATATTTAACTCTTTAACATATATTTAATACTTCAATTAATACTTGTATTAAAATCATGTTCATGAAGGGGACTATGCACTCACTTGAAAAGCTGGTGATTTCGAACTCGGACAGCGCTTCGCTTCTTAAAAATAATTTTTTTCGACGAAACCTAGTATTATTATCACTAGAGTTTAGTCTATTATTTGTCGAGACTAATTAATAGTCTAGCTATTATTACTATTACATAAGCGTTAAACAATATTTATATAACTCATAGTAATAACCCAAGTACTTATTATAAGTTCCTAATAACGTTACTATAATTAAATAAAAATTATATTAAAAATAGCGTAGGCGTAGCTCACTTACAACGAGTTTTATAGAAAACCGGGCTTTGCTTGAAGCAGCGTTCCCGAGCTGAAAAACTCTTCTTCTCGGAACCGTCGAGCACTCCGGGGCTTACGCCTCGTGCTAGGGAGGTTCCCTAGCTTTTCCGGGGGGTTTCGGGGCTAGAGAGAGGTTCTAGAGAGAGAATAAAAAGAAGAAAGAATGGGAAATGTGTGAAGAAAATGAGGGTGGTAGAGGTTCTATTTATAGGGTGAAAATGGGTGAACTTGGTGCCACATATCTCCATCTAGTGGCAAGACTTGGGAAGAAAGCAATGGCCAAGATTGTGCCACATCACCCATTTTCGCACAACACACTTTCGACTTCTAAAATCCGTAACTTTCACATACGACCTCCTTTTTTAACGTTCTTTATATCCACGCGTAGGTAAAAATAAGATCTACAACTTTCATTTTGACTCTGTCAGCTAATTCTCGACCGGTCTTAAATTTAACAGTACGGGGATATTATAATGTTAAATGTCCGCGTAAAATTCATAACTTCTACATACAGACTCTGTTTTTGTCTGTCTTTTTACCGTTGAGTTCTTATTAATGAGATCTTCAATTCTCATTTAGGTCGCGTAGGCCAAAAACCGCTCGAACTAAAATTCGAGTTTCGGGTCGTGCCTGCTATGCCAAATCTTAGAAAATTCATAACTTCCTCATACGAAGTCAGATTTGGGCGTTCTTTTTTGTATGTTATCGGTTTAACATATACTACAACTTTTATTTGGATCGATAAGGCTAAAAAGTCATTTATCAAAAATTCACTATTTACGTCTCCCGGTGTCGTGCCGGTTTTGCCGTAAAACTTCGACTGGCCATAACTTCTTCGTTATAACTCGGATTTCGGCGTTCTTTATATGTACGGAACCCTTGAGACATATTATAAAACTCGGTTAAGATTTTTTATTCTAAATAATCTTTTGTCAAAAAGTCGTTTTCAACCCCTATTATCTCTAAATTGACTAGCCCGGATCTACAGGCGTTACATGAACTCGCTGAGTCGTTTGTACTCGGCGAGTCCAGATCCAGACTCGACGAGTCAGCGGGTATGGCAGGCTGTTTTCGCGATTTTCTTGTTGTTTTGGCTTGGGATACTTACCATAAACGTTTTTAATTCATAAAATCCGATTTTTATTGATTTTGGGTGAATATCCTTACCAAAATAGAAGATAATTGTCAAAATTTAGATAATCTTTTGTTTTATTAGATAAATATTGATTATTTGTAATTTAGATTTGAATTATCTTGTGAAAAAGTTTCAAATTGCACCCTTTAGATTTATAGTTTAAATTTGAACTTAAACGTTTTGTTTTTGAAATTTAAATAAGTTAAACCCTAATGTTTTGAAAAGTTTCAAAACTTGCCTCAAGTTTTGGAATTAAAATTTTTTGATTAAAAGTTTAATTTTGAAATATTTAAATTCTAAACCCTAATGTTTTGAAATGGTTCAAAACTTGCCCTCAAGTTTTGGAATTTAAAAGTTAATTAAAAGTTTAATTTTGAAATGTTAAATTCTAAAACCCTAGTAATTTGAAAAGTTCAAATCACACCCTTATGGTTTTATTAATTAATTAAAGTGTATAATTAAAAGTGATTTAATAAACCCATAAAGGTTTGGTCTTTTAATTAAATTAAAAGTATAATTTACTAAATTGAACCACCTAGTATTTTAAAAGTGTAAAATACACCCTATACTATATATAACATTAAAAGTCTAATATTATATATGTATGAGTAAACAGTCAGTCTTACCGTTAGTAGGCCTCATTCACAAAGGTGGTCTATAAGGGGTGTTTAAGGAAATTTCCTATAAAATGGCGATTGAATGGGTATCCACTCTTACCCACCGCACTCTTGACTAGTGGAGGGTCGTTAGCCGAACGGGTAGGATAGGACAGAAACCTTCCATTATAAGTATAATGAAATATACAAAGTAACTAAATACTTTCATAAATTCCCAAATCATAGTTACTTTAGGCAAAATGTGAAATTATATGCTAATCCATGGAATGACACTTTGTACCCTTGTCAAACGTTAGTGGAGCATGTGTGGTTAACTGGCACACTAATTTGGGTTTGGCATTAGTGGAGAAGGTGGCTCGATATTTGTCATAGATCAATGGAGTGTGTGTGGCTAACCGGCACATTGATTAGGTGATAGTAGCATTGAGTGCACCACGTGATTTGTATGGTTATTCACACCTTATTTGTGATCCTCGACATCCCAGTCACAAATAGTAGGGCATAATCGAGATTTAAACATGCCATTGAAAAGTTCAATGAATCTCAAAAGATCTAGGAGTTTCAATTCATTTAAAACTTAAACTTCATTTTCGTTTTTCGTGGTGGAAATTGGTAAATTGTCATTTACCTACCTTCAAATATTATGCAACTAGATTACGGCATCCCTCTTCTAGGTTGTAGAATATTGTGTTGGATCCTAGCTTTAATAACTCATTTAGGTGTTTTCTTAAGGACTCAATCAACTTAACTTGAATTTTCTCCCATTTTGTAGATGTCTGAATCTTACAATGGTCTTCCCAAATCCTTTGGAACAAGCTTTCCAAATGAAGATGACGTTCCGAGATACGATCAAGGAAATGAGATTCATGCTTCACTTCCTCCACCTCCTCCAATTGTTCTCCCTGACCCATAAGTTCAAAGGCTTGAAAAGTTCAAGCTCACTCAAGCCCTTTTGGCAAGTAAACACGTAGATGGGAAACCTGTATGTGCATACGTCTTAGAGATGAAGTCACACATTGATAGGTTAAGCATGTTGGGTGTCGAGATTTTGAGTGAGTTGGCTGTTGACTGGGTTCTTCAGTCACTTACTGAATCATATAGTGAGTTCGTTAGAGAGTACTATATGATGGATCATGACATGACCCTCATTGATCTCACCTATATGCTAATAGCTGCTGAATCAGCAATGATTTGGCGTGCTGGTCTAGCAAATTTGTCTGGTGAATCAAACTCCCAAACTTCAATGGAAACTAGCAACATTGGAAGTCCAGAAAGAAATAAGTCTGTGATTGTCCGATGTGTTGTGCCAAAGGAGTCCATTTTCTTTTATTGCCAAGAGAAGGGGCATTGGAGACGAAGCTGCCCTGTTTACCTGAGAGATCTAGGAGATGGGAGAGTCAAGACGTATGGCTCTGCTTCAGGTAAAATCCATTAACTAACTCTATAAGTTCCTATTTTTTGATTCTTAATACATGATGTGATAAGATTACATTTTGATGTTTTGCAGGATCGAAGAAAATATAGGAAGCTTAATGAAGAAGCTGCTGAATCTAAACACGAAGAAATGGATTTCGATCGCATGAATTCAAAGATCGGATTTTTGAGCTGCTACTTTAGAGTTAGGGTAGATTGCTAAGAAATATGTAATAACATAGTTTTTCAGTTGAATTGCATTGTAAGGACAAGTTTTTCCGCAATAAAATAAATTTTTATTTTATCTTATTTATTTATCCTTGCAATGGCGTGTGTGAAAAATTGATGTTTGAAGGTTTCTATTATTAGCAATAATGGATTTGATTCTTAATTATGTTATTTGTGGAAATGTCGAGAATTTACCAAATAGGGAGAGTTTCTCATCGCCCAAGTTTCAATTGGACAGAAACTTGGAATCATACAACTTGGTTGCGTGATGAATGAGAAATTTCATATTTGGAAATTAGACTAATTCTTTGACAAAGTGTCAAGTGAAGGACTAGGAAATCAAGTACACTAGGTTATGCGTTGAATTTAGTCCACCACAAGAGTGATAAAAAATTATTCGTCATGATTTACTAAAGTTTAGTAAATATGATTATACTTATAAGAATAAGTGTAATTCTGAGTTCATTGAAAGAGTTTCAATGAGTAGCAGAACGAATAAAGAAGAATCAAGTAGGCAGAAAGATAAAAGTTTCTCTATTCTAAGAAGAAGGGAGAATACCTTTTATTGTGTTTTATGATAGGTCTTAATGATTAAGAACCATGTCTTAATTGATCCTCTAGGTGAGTCTTAGTGCAATTGGATGTCTAAGAAAAGGAATCAAGAATTGTAGAAAAGGTTGAAATCAAAAAGTCAATCATACTTTGTTCCAATATCAAGTCTTAGATTCAAGATTGTGACTTGAGTGAAAAAGTCTTAAGTAGGTTTGAAACACTCATCAAATGTAGAATAAGAAAAGTTCTTATTCTTGTACATTTGAAATTGATAAGTTGTGATGTCTTGGATAAGACAAAGACCAACTAGGACCAATTTATGAAGTGTTTTTGTCTTGATAATAAATGTACTAACTCTTGAATATTTTCAAGAAATATTTCTTGACAAAGAGAATCATATATGTCAAGAGGTCAGTGGGAGTTTTAATGATCTTGAAAAAGGTTTCAAGAACAAATCAAGAATAAACTTTATCGATCATCACTAGCACACGACTTGAGGTTTACAACCTATCGTATTGACATTATTTTGTTTATGTGCCATTCTAATTGAGTTAATTATGCATGTGAGTTCTATGAGTTCTCATTTGAATGCATAAAGACAAAGCACCTTGATCGATGGAAATTACATTGATATGTAAGGATAAGTTGCCAAACTACTTGGAAGACATGGTGGGAAATCGTGTCACCATAAGGCAAGAAATCAAGATTAGGAAAGTTCAGTCCATATGAGTTTGGATTTGTCGCAAACTTTGGTTTTGGCAAATTAACATGGATAGGAACTTATACACCATAAAATCTAAGTGTCATAGGATTCCCTCCTTCATGAAAATGACTGTGAGGAAATGCTTTTACTAAGAGAGATTTTAAGAAGAAAGCAATTGTGAAAATTGTATTCTCAAATTTGATTATGGTTACGGCATCCCTTTCCATAGTTCGAATTGTGAGATTTGACAATTAGTCTAACATTTGGGACTTATTGACATAAGTTCTGAATTGTTTAGACACACATATGAGCTATCTAAGGCAAAGGTGTATAAGTTTGAGAAGCTTAGATAAAGGATTATCGAAGCATCTAGTATTAGAAATATGAATTTTTGTGGAATTCATTTAGCATTGTTTTCTAGAAGTTCAGCTGTTTTCAGAATACATGTCAAAGCTACTGGGAGCATAAGTGTTATGCTTATATGATAATAATCATCATGATAGTGGGAGCATAAGTGTTATGCTTGTATGATTATTATGGAAAGTATTGCAAGTTAGCAATATTAATTATAGAAAAACAAAGATTCAATTTGCAAAGTTGCATGGTTTGAAAAGTTGTTTTGCTATAATTAAGGGAGAGAATATTATACTTCGTTTCAAAATCTAAAGCTTAGATTGAGAAATTTTAATATTTTCAGTCAAAGGATACATTGTGTGTTCTTAAAATTCAATTATGATTACGGCATCCCTCTTCATAGTTCGAATTGTGAGAACATGACACATAAAATATTATGGCAAAAGATTGGTAAAGTATCATATCTTTATGTAAGACATTATGCATCGTGTCCCATACGCTTCGGGTATAGGATCGATTGCAAATGTTATAATATTTTACCATTCTAAAATTTTCTAAATTTCTAGCGCATTAAGAGGGAAAAAGGACTAGAATTGGTTTTGACTAAAATAATTAAACAACTATCAAAGGATGATCCAAAGTTCGCTGAGGATTGGTCGTTTGTGAGTAGTTGGAAGTATGGTATTGGATGGACCATATCGACATTATTATGAATAGATAAGATTCTATTAAGAATGAGTTATCATATGGAAAATGTGGAAATGTTTCCATATTGGGAGTTGGATATTGAGATTCTATGCCTAGATTAGAAACTTTTATGCAGGAAGGATGTTCAAATGAATGTACTTTGAATGTGAGACTTCACGTCTATGGAATTGTCTTGTAACAATGTCCGATATAGTACTTTGTAATTTCATTGGCCAAGTCTTGTGACTTTTGTGCTATGACTTTGCGAAAGGATCGTTGCATAAAATGTTAGAATCTAGCATATTCTAGTAGTGGCAAGAACCTTGTGTTCTAACACTAATGATAAGGATTGGGAATTGTGAAATGAGCATCATTGGAAAAGTTTTCAATTGATTTGTTTCACAAAGTAAGGACCATAGGAAACATAGTGTGCATTCTTTGTGCATGGGACAGCTATTGTTGTAATTTGAGTAATAAGTTGATTTTCTGAAACAGTAAACGATAAATAATGAGTAATCAATATGGTGGCTAAATAGAAGTGTTTTATTTACTCTCACAAGTTTGGGCCATATAGGATTAAGTATTGTTGTTGTGTTTTAGTTTTCATGTTTTGACTTCCAGAATAACTAGGTTATTCGAACCTCCACAGTCATTCATACGTTGGAAGTAGGTATGAAGGAAGACTGTCATGAAGAGTCTGTAGATTGTCTAAAGAGTTTAGATATAGCACAAGTTTGCTGCAGAGTTCATGAGTGCTTTGATAAGATTAGGGTATTGGATTAAACCCACGCTCACTTGGATCACTTCATGGATTTATCACTGGTGATTAGTGAGACGATAATATTGTATATTCTTGAAATCGAGACATGTGAGTTGTTATTTGTTGGTCGGTTGCACATTGATAATAAGTAAATGCACCAGTAACTTGGTGTCATAAAACTTATTGTTGTGTGTGATTCGATCAGTAAATGCAAGCGAGCATTTGAGTTGAAGTTTATCCATTCCTTTTACCCAAAGTGGGATAAAAGCGATATATGTGGGCCCCTCGATGATTTAGTGATGACACCTAAGCGATTGGCCAAGCCGATACTAAGTTGATGTGTTTAATAGTAGTCTGTTGTCAGTCGTCATAAATCGGAAGTCGGGAAACAGTATAGTGAGAATGATTGAAATTCATGTCTTATGTCTATACGATATCTTGAGAATGGAGGAATATATATTCCCTTATCTAAAGGACACGTCTATCTGATAAGATCAGAGTTGACAACGGCTTTTGAAAGTTACGATTGCTGATCAGGTTCTGAAGTTATGCAAAATAGTTATTAGACTTATCCAAATGGGAGACTGTTGGATTAGTGTCTAAGTCCATAACTATTTTGGTATGTACTTGACCCGATTATGAGCATGGTCTTTTTGGGTTGCCTTCACCATAGCAATATGTAGGATGAATTAAGGAGAGAAAGGTTTAATTATGATTTATTAATATATTATGAGAATAATATATTAAAAGAGAAATCATGTTGTTTAATTAATATTAGTCAAGAATTAATTAAGAATTAATTTTGTGGCTAAAAGAGATTAATTAACTTGGGGGACTGAAGTTGTAATTATAAGATAATTATAATTGGGCTATGGATCACGTAATAATATATAGGTTGGACGTATTCTATGGGAAGCCCATTAGAAATCGTCCAAGGATATGTTAAAGGAGTCCATGGGCTGTTTAGGGCTTAAGCAGGCAGATTAGGGTTTCCTAGTTGTAAACCCTAATAGCCTACATGTATATAAAGGGCCCCTATGCCCCAAAAACGTGGACAAGAGTTCATTTAGGGTTTCTGTACGTTTTGGGCAGCCTCCTCTCTTCTCCTCTTCATCCAAGTTGCTTAGTGGTGTTTATGACTCCATTAGAGGTGCAACACTTGAGGCACTAAGCTTTCTAAAGCTAAGGATTGATTGTTATTGCTATATAACAATCAAAGGTAAGATCTAAACCCTATTTTATGTTAATATGATTAATTGTATGCTAGATCTAGGATTTATAGCTTTGGATATTCAATTGCATGTTCATTAGACAAACTAGATCCAAAAGCTTTTAGGGTTTGCATGTACACCGTAGGATTGATGTATTGCTTAAAACCCATCAGTTATGGACTTTGCAGTAAATTAGGGTTTGAGGGAAACCCTATTATGTGGGGTATACCTAGGGAGTACGTAGGGCGTACTGGTGCAAGGGTTGGTAGACGAAGCGTACATTGGTATAGGCTTAGCGTACTAGGAAGGACCGGTCGTGGATGTCAGACCTCGTACACTGGGCATACGAGGGTTACGCGGGGCGTACGAGGAGTTAGTGGAAACCCTAATTTATGGTTTTGTACCCTATATAAGCAACTAAAGTCTTTAGGGATGGCCTCTTTACCGGCCTCCACGCCTCCAAAACCCTTGAAATCGCCCCTCAACCTCCATTAATGTTCACTTGATTCATTTGAGGAGAATTTGCTGTTATTTTTCTCATTTTAAAGAGTTGATGAAGGAGGAAGGTCCATAACTTGATGGGGACCTTAGAGATCCAGAATCTTTCATCACTTTGCAAGCTCCTAGAGGTATCAATTTCAAATCTTCACTTGTTAATCCTTAGATCTCTTATTGTCTTGATTTTCATGTTTTTGGGTCCCTTTTGGGTTGATTGATGAGTTAAGATGTTTGAAGGACTTATTCTTTTAGATCTAAGTTCATTGGGAGTTCCTCATGCATAAAGGTGCCAACTTTATGGGGTACATGCATAAAGGTGCCAACTTTATGGGGTATTAGGTCTCAGTCATGCATTAAGTCATATGTAAAATGATTTTAAAGCTTAAGAGATTCATTTAGCCATGCATGAACCTAATGTTGGTAACTTTACGTGATTATCCAGCACAAAGAAGTCAGATCTACATTATGGGATCAATGTCTTAGCGGATTAAGAAGCAAATTGAGTTTGGGATGAATGGAGGAGTACGCACGGCGTACAAGCCCTTAAGCCAATACGCTTAGCGTACATGATACGTGTTTGATTGTACTAGTTTTAATCCTACTAACTTAGACACAGAAACAAACACACAAAAGGTAGTATACCTATCAATTAACAGTTTAGTTCAAGCAAGTAGGGTATGCAACACACGGAATGGTAAACAATTAAAATTAATACTAATATTATCTAAATAAAGCAGTATTTAAAAGGGGGTTTTTCTCTAGTTTTGCATGACTAGAAACTTAAGCAATTACTAAACACTTAAACAAAGGACAATTAGCAACTAAAAGAGAAACAAAAGACAACTAGATTTAATAATATAAAAGAGACTTCCATTCAGATTCGATTCACTTATTTATGTGGTTGATTTCTTGGCAAGTGTAATGGATTAATATATAAATGATTAGTGATTTCTAATATGATTAAGTTCATGTTCACTATTGCTAATCCTTTAATAAACAAGCTAATTCAAACAGTGGTCAGTTGATTAAACTAACAACTTTCCTAGTGTTCAGTTCGAATCAAGTAAGACTTGTAATATTAGTTAAATAAATTGGTTGATTTAATTAACTCGTATGTGGTTGGTCATCACACATGCTCACACATTAACTTAGTTATTTTCTAGTTCACCCTAGGTTCATGTTCACTAATACTAGGCATACAATCTTGTTTTCACAAAACTATAAGATTCAAGCAATCATAAAGATGTTCATACAACTCAATATACTTGGTTATTAACTAGAAATTAATTATCATTAACACATATGGATCTTATAACAAGCTGAACAAGATAAATTACTAAATCAATATAATCCAAGCCACTTAACCAAACCATACTCATAAGATCCTCTACATCTAAACAAAAGCATGGAGTTTAGCCCATAACTTCAACAAATAACATCATAAAGACGAAATTCATCATTGTAGACATAATGTAAACAAGAGAATTGAGTAATTTACTAATGATTATGCCTTTAGATCTCTTCAATTCCAAGCCTCTAGTTGAATCTCGAAAACCACAGCTTCTAAGAACCTCTATGGCCTCCAAAAGTCGCTAAAAGCCTCCAACAAAAGTTAGGGTTTTGGAAGAAAACGATCTATATATAGATTCCAAAAATCAGGTTTTCGGAAGAGAACTCCAACTCGTCGATTTTTATGACTAAACCCGCCGAGTTTTTTTTACTTAAAACACGTGTACGACAAGGCATTCTTTTATCGGGAACTTTCTTGGCAACTCGTCGAGTTAATTGATTAAACTCGACGATTTCTTCTTCAAATTTTAATTATTTCTTCAAAATCGAAGTTCCAAGCTTGCAATTGCTAGATCCGCTTCCTTTCACATCTGAGCATGTCTTTGTTCCTAAAAATGAAATTTTAACATAATTAAGTACCTTTTGTCCATTATTTGAGATAAAATCAATATAAAGTATTAAGATAATGAATGAAATTTATGATTAAATATGCCCATATCAAATTACCCGACACTTGAATTTTGCTTTCCCCCAAGCAAAACTGAATTTTAACACACCAATATCATATAAGACAATCCCAATCGAACCCAGCCATTATGCCAAGACCGTAACAGATACATTTGTGTCTAAATTTTTCCTAAGGACTCCCTAATCCTAAATACTAACAATCCTCATAAACACTCTCCCACTTCTTTTGAACAATGCTCGTTTTATGTATCCCTCCGAATCCATCCCCAGAAAACTTTATTAACCTTAAGGAATATTTGGTTAAACCCCAAGCACACATATGGAAAATAACCTAGATAAGAAAATTACAATAAAAATAATATACTTGATAACTTGAATCCTCAATAATTTGTAGCTTTTCTTCATAATTTTTCTTTGTTCTTCATAGCTTGTAGATTCTTTCAAACATTTCATGATTTTTTTAACCGCACTTTTCTCACTCAAGTCTAAAAACCTAAAAAAAACATTTGCTTACGCACGGGGATTTAACTTCATCCTTTATTAATTAAAGGCATCAGTCTCATGTGCAATGACTACTTAAGCTTTCCTGAATATATTTCAAGTACACGATGCTAAACATGTTCTGTAGCATTATAACGTATATAAGCTCAACTAAACATTATAACATATATAGGCTCAAATAAACATTTAGGTCGTCAAGGAATCATAAAACACAATACTAGCATGGAATCCTAATTGGTTTTACCATGATTTTCTAAATTAACACAAGTAATTTTTTTATGCAAAAGTTTTTAAAATTAAACCTAGGATTCTAATTTAACTAATGTAACCAACCCCCTACCCCACACTTAATTTATGCAATGTACCCATTGCATGTTATGCATGATAAAAAAAAAAAAAAATAAAAGTAAAGAGAGAATCGGAACAAACTCCCTGGGATAGAAGTTGCGAGGTTGATATTCTTCTTTTTAAGCTTCATCTTCAGCTGACTTTGGCATGGGAACAACTCATCCACGCCTTGGGTGTCAAACTTCTCCTGTGGTTGACAGCTCTAAATATTCTGGAAAAAGCTTCTTGGAAAACTTCAAAAAATGGACTTCAAACATATAGCCAATGCCCGCCTTGACTGGAATCAAACCGAAGACTCAAAAATAAAAGACTAAGAAACATACCGAGTTGTATGTGGAGACTCATCGAGTTTAATCGTCAGCAGAAAACGTGAAATTCCTTTGGAACTCGTCGAGTTACATATGTGCACTCGACGAGTTTTCGGCTCTGATTGGGCAATTTCTCCTTTCTTCTTCAGTTCTGATTTTATGTTCAAGGAGGGTATTAAGGTAATACACCTCGTATATTCTTCAGTGATGAGACTCCTTTTTAACCATTTTAAGTATCGGACTCAATGTATCATTCAAATCTTCTAATCTTCTTGTAAACGACTCGACCCCTCACTTAAATTCCCTTACACTTTAATTATTATATCACTCTCACCCTAATTTTCTGCAAAATCAACGACAAAAAACCACATAATAACAAGGAAAACAAACATCAAACCTAAAATTCCTACATTATCCCTAATTACTACAAGTTTTCAAACATAAACAAATAACCCATACAAAAACACAAAAACAAATAAAAATAAAATTGTCTCAAACAAACTTCAAACATAAATAAAAGGATAATCACTTGTCATCCTCGTCTCCTCCTCCGGTTCCACTTCCTCCCGCACCACCTTGTCTGTCCCTCCAATGGTCCTCCCAATTTTGAATATAAGGATAGTTGGGAAAAGATCTGTTGCGTGGTATTTGCATGTGACTTATCATGTACTCCAAGGTCATGTTAGTGTGATTTAAACCACGACCTATATCATCTTGGTATTATCTCAGGCCTACGTTGTACGGGTCCATGGGTAGTTCATCTTCAACTGGGATCACCGGTGGGTCTTCATGCATGGGTGCGGGTCGAGCCCTCACTCTCCTCCCCGGTCCCTCTGGTGCAATCAACTCATCATCATCAGGAATGGAAAAGTTTCCTCCACCATTATCATCAACAATCCTAACCCTCTTATAGAGAATAGGATTAAACAGGTGTGTATGCATCATTGTCAGGTAGTTTCCGGCCCCTCTTTCAAATATCCCATACAACCTCGCCAACTTGGTCACCAACATTCCCCTACAAATCCTTGAGATTTTCTGAACCTTAACTCCCCCCTCCACTAAGTACTTCGCCAAACAATATGGAATATTGAAAAAAGTGTTTGGCATGATGATGCACCATAAGTAAAAGACATCAAGACTTGGCACTTTATCATCATCATTCCTCATGTTAATGGTGCTCGAGATAAACATATGGATGAGTCAGTAGACCGGCGACTGGATACTTCCTTCCTGCGCCACCGATCAAATGTAAACATATGCAGTTGTCGTCCACTAATTGGCTCCGTTTACCCCATCCAGAAATACCTTGTGATAAATATCAAGAAATTCACCAAACGCTTCACTCATGACCTCCGATTGATCATACAATCCCACTCTCCAATCCAACTCGGCGATGCTACATTCCTTATACTCTCCACCAAGACAAAAAGTCAAAGCGCATGTGTTAAAGTAATCGTCCCCCCCCCCCCCCCCCGAAATTGGACCGTTGCATAGAACTCCAAGCATAATTCCATATAGACTGGTTCTTGAATCTGAAATAACCTTCTCCATGGATCACATGTAACCCGTACCCCATTGATCACAAACACCTTCATTAGATAGGGATTTATCGCGTCCACTAACCAACAACATAGGAGACCAAACAAACAAACAAAAGAGGTTGAGTGCATTCTAGATAATCAACTCGTCGAGTTGTATGAGCAACTTGGCGAGTCCGATGAACAATCTAATTTTTTTTTGTGATTCAAACAGATTCGACCATATTATCTCAAAATCATTCCAGGGGTTTGTTTAGGGTACCATATCATGTATTAAATCACAAGAAAAACTAATTAAAACAACCTAATTTGCTCAAAATTGAAACCCTATAGTTTATGTTAAGTTCAAAATCGGGGTTCTTTCAACTAATCAAACACCAAACATATAAAAATCCTTACTTTAACCGTATTATGTGTGAAAAATCTAACCTTTGTTGAGAATTTCGAGTGGAAACTGAAAGGAGTTGAAAATTTGTTGCACATGAGAGAGAACACGGCGAATTCTTTGAGTGTGACGGTGAAAACTGCCCAATTTTCCTTTTAGGGTTAAAACCCTCTTTTATTGAGTATAAAAACCTTTTTTATTTTCGATAATAAATGTCAACTTGTCAAGCAGAGATGGGTTTTGAACAAAAGTCACGAAAAATCAAATGAACTCGTCGAGTACACTATTGGAACTCGTCGAGTTTAAGGATTTGGTGAAATTTTTTTTTGAAGTTTTTCTCACAAAAATTTCACCACACCTCACACTCAAACCTTGCTTGCTCTCAAGCAAAATTTTAAAAAAAAAACATTAGAAGACTAAGAGTGAAAATCCTAAAAAAAACACAAAGAAATAAAGGAAATAAAAGACTAAAAATAAAAAGAAAAGAAAAAGGAAAAAAGAAAGCAATCTCAAAAGACGTGTTGTCTCCCGCAAGCGCTTCTTTTTTAGGAGTCTTTAGCTGGACTCCTTCCCGCTCTACGTTGTGGCGGCTTCGAACAAAACTTCCATCTTCACCCTTTGCTCTTTCCATCTTCTTTTGTAAGCTTGACTTTCTCTTTATATGCTTTACCACTTCCATCTTATCTATCTCAATTTCCTTTTCACTTATCCCCTCATCATCACTTGAAATCATAGTTTCTGTCTCACTTTCTTGGGAATCGGTGGTTGAAAGGTAAAGACTTCAAAAGTAGTAGACAATACAACGCGAGGCTTGGTTCGTTTTACTTTTGTTGAATGAATACCTTCCACCTTCTGATCAATTTTGTGCAAGTCAATGGAAGGGTTATCATTCTTCTTGTCATTCCAAACCATGGTGTTCTTGTTTGGGTTAAGATCAAAAGTAACTTCCGCCTTGTTGTCTTTATTTTCTTCACCATGCCGCGAATGTTGGTCTAAACGTGTCGAGTTTGTTTCATAAACTCGACGAGTTTCTGTTTTAGAACTTTTTGTATCTTCTTCACTTACAATTCCTTCAATTAGTTTCTCCAATTCTTGTAGGTCTCTTTGAGCATCAAAGTTCTCTTCTAAATAACATGTGAATTCCTTTGAATTGTTTTCTTCCCAAAGCGTTAGTTCATTTTCTAACAATTCGTCAATCGTATCCACCGAGGAAATCGCATCTTTGTTAGACCATGAATGCTTTATCGCTTGATTGACTCCAAAAGTGACCGACTCATCTCCCACCCAGAGAGTAAGTTTGGACACTCGCACATTTACTATAGCACAAGCAGTGTTTAGAAACGGTCTTCCAAGAATAATTGGGACTTTATGGTCCTCGTCCATATCTAACACTATGAAATTAGTCGGAAACACCAATTTGTCAACCTTGACCAAAAAATCCTCGCACATTTACTATAGCACAAGCATTGTTTAGAAATTTTCTTCGGAGAATAATTGGGACTTTGTGGTCCTCTTCCGTATCTAACACTATGAAATTAGCAGGAAACACCAATTTGTCAACCGTAATCAAAAGATCCTCACAGATTCCCCTTGGATAAGTTACCATCTTATTAGCAAGATGGATTGCCATATAGATGGGCTTTGATTCGGGAAGGTTTAACTTCTTGAAGAATGAATATGGCATTAGGTTGACACTAGCCCTGAATCAGCCAATGCATAAGTAGTATTCAAGTTTCCAAATTGGCATGGAAAAGTTATACTACCTGGATCTCACATATTTTTTGGTAGTTTGTTCATTATAGCAGCTTAACAATTTTCATTTAAAACTATCTCCAATACATCCTCCTGTTGGATTAGTGTCTAAGTCCATAACTATTTTGGTATGTACTTGACCCGATGGTGCATGGTCCTTTTGGGTTGCCTTCACCAAAGCAACTTGATAGGATGAATAATGGAGAGAAAGGATTAAATATGATTTATTAATATATTATGAGAATAATATATTAAAGGAGAAATCATATTGTTTAATTAATATTAGTCAAGAATTAATAAGAATTAAGTTTGTGACTAAAAGACATTAATTAAACTAAGGGACTAGAACTGTCAATTGTATGATAGTTGAATATTGAGCTAATGGACTCCATAATAAAGGGATGGACGAATTCTATGGGAAACCCATTAGAAATCGTCCCAAGGCCTTTAAGGAAGGAGCCCATGGGTTTCTTAGGGCTTAAGCATCCAAATTAGGGTTTCCTTGTTAGATAACCCTAATGGCCTCACTATATATAGAACCCTTATGCCCCAAAAACGTGGTGAACTAATGGTCTAGGGTTTCCACATGTTTTTGAGAGCCTCCTTCTCTTCTCCTCTTCATGCTCTTGCCCTTGGTGTTTGTGAACCATTAGAGGAGTGACATTTGTGACTCTAAGCTTTCTAAAGTCATTACAAGGAGAATTGTGTTTGTTATTGCTACATAACAATCAAGGTAATATCTTAAACCCATTATTATGTTAATATGATTACTTGTATGCTAGAATTAGGGTTTATAGTCTTGGATAACTTGCATGTACAATAGAGAAACCTAGATCCAAGCATTAGGGTTTGTATGAGCACATAGGATGTTCTTATGAACAAAACCCATCACCTCCATCTTCCTTAGATTTGTGAGGAGTTCTTTAAGGAATCTTTCATACTTGGGCATTTGTGTTATCGCTTCAATGAACAGAATGTTAACTTGGAGGGCCTTTATGTGCTCTAAAAACATCTGGTACTCTTTATTTTGTCTATCTTGTATGGATCGACTTGGGAATGGCAAGGGAGGCTGGTACGATTTTAATGGAGGATCTTTTTGTTGGATTAGTGTCTAAGTCCATAACTATTTTGGTATGTACTTGACCCGATGGTGCATGGTCCTTTTGGGTTGCCTTCACCAAAGCAACTTGATAGGATGAATTATGGAGAGAAAGGATTAAATATGATTTATTAATATGTTATGGGAATAATATATTAAAGGAGAAATCATATTGTTTAATTAATATTAGTCAATAATTAATTGGTAATTAGTTTTGTGACTAAAAGAGATTAATTAAACTTAAGGGACTGGAATTGTAATTATAAGATAATTGCAATTTGGGCCATGGATTGTCTTGAATCAAGGGGTGGACGAATTCTATGGGGAAACCCATAAGGAAATCGTCCATGGGCTTGATTAAAGGAGTCTATGGGTTGCTTAGGGCATAAGCAACCAAATTAGGGTTTCCTTGTTAGATAACCCTAATAGCCTCACTATAAATAGAACCCTTAAGGCTCAAAAACGTGAACAAGCAACCTTCTAGGGTTAGAACACGTTTTGGGCAGCCTCTATCCTCTCTCCTCTTCATCCTCTTGCTTATGGTGTTTGTGAGCCATTAGAGGAGTGACACTTGTGAGTCTAAGCCTTCCAAAGTCAATTCAAAGGAGGAATTGGGATTTTTATTGCTACATAACAATCAAGGTAATATCTTAAACCTAATTATATGTTAATATTGATTTCCATATGCTAGAATTAGGGTTTATAGTCTTGGATTCAAAGCATGTACAATAGAGAAACCTAGATCCAAGCATTAGGGTTTGTATGAGCACATAGGATGTCTTATGACCAAAACCCATCACTTTTTTCTAATCAGCGGTAAAAGTCGTCGAGTTCCTTATCTGAACACGTCGCGTTTGTTCGTCTATTTGTAATTCTTGGATTTCTTTCTTTATTTCTTGCACCACTTTTGGATCCTCATTATGGATTGGTGTCACAGGAGTGAAACTCTTCTCAGACCTTGTTGTTATTGCATTTACATGAGCTACTCTCGGGTTTTGCTCGGTATTGCTTGGAAGTCCGCCCAACAACCGCTCATTGATTTGCCTTGCAAGTTACCCTAGTTGCTTCTCGATGTTGAGGATCGAGGCTTGCTGATTCCTCATCAATGCTTGCTGCTCTTTCATCATTGCTTGTTGCTCTCGTATTGCTGCATCGATTTCATTGTTTCTCTTCTAGGATGCGGATGCAAATCGGGTAAGCATCTCTTCAAAATCCCTCTTATTTTATTGAAAAAGTTATTCTTTTTGGTAAAAACCCCTCGCCTTTTGTCTGAATTTCTCCTCCTTCGCCTTTTTGTATTCTTCATAGGGTAGCACTCCTTTTTAGGTTTATCCAATCTTCGTCATACCTATCCCCGCTCGAGTAACACACTTGAAATTTCCGATTCCCATTCTCATCCAAGTCACAATATTTAGTAAGACGTGGCCTGCTATAATTGTCACAACCCACCCGGATGGCGTAGATGGATTGATCCATCTTTGTAATCCTACGATCCATGCCCTCTAACTTAGCCATGACTACCGACATGTCATCAGAAACTGAGTTCACCACTCCTTTAGTTGAGTCATGTCTTGGGTTATGATATTCTATAGCATGCTTAGAGAACTCTTCAATCAACTATTTTATCACTGTGGGTGCCTTCTTTGTGAGTGGCCCTTGGGAGTCAAGGAGCTGCCTGGTTGTCACATTCACTCCATCATAGAAGATGGAGACTTCTTGCTGAATGTTTAGGTCATTATGAGGGCAGTTCCTCAACAAGCCTTTGTATCTTTCCCATGCCTCATTGAGTGACTCACCTCCTTGTTGTTCGAAGTTTGTAATGGCTTTCTTCAACTTTGCTACTTAGGATGGTAGGCATAACTGATCTATGAATTCTTCTCACATCTTTTTCCATGTCGTAATGGATCCTGGGCGTAGTGATTTCAGCTAATCTTTTGCGGCTCCCTTGAACGTAACCGGTCGCATCCGAAGTAGAACAGTCTCGTGAGGCACATTAGGGATATTGAAGTAGTTGGCTATATTGTTGACCTCATCAATATGATTGTACGTGTCCATAGAACGGGATGTCCTTCAGTTGGACGAGAATGTGACCTTTCAATTCAAAGTTTGTTGTTGCTGGAATCGTGGGGTGCACAGTATCGTCACACATCCTTCGTTTGTATTCGCCCATGGATATGTTTGCAATGTTTGACATTTCTTCTTCTAGTTCAGTTTCACTCTCTTTTTCAGATTCAGGTGCTTTGATCTCGTAATCTTCTACCTTCTCGTCTTGAACTTTCTCAAAACCGCTTGATCCCTCGATTGATTTGTCTTTCTTTTTGCGGATAATCGATTCCGGAATCGTGGGTTGCACAGTATTGTCACACATCCTTCGTTTGTATTCGCCCAGGGACATGTTTGCAATGTTTTCCATTTCTTCTTCTAGATCGGTTTCACTCTCCTTTTCAAATTCAGGTGCTTTGATCTAGTAATCTTCTACCTTATCGATTTGAACTTTCTCAAAACCGCTTGATCCCTCGATTGATTTGTCTTTCTTTTTGTGAATAATTGATTCCGGATCTTCCACATGTGGTACTACTGAAGTATTGGAACTCCTGGTCATAAAATTCCTGAAACAAAACAAAAATCACGCGTAAAACGAACAAAAACGAAGAAAAAACGAAACTGGAAACGCGACAAACTCATCAAGTTCAGAATTGCACTCGTCAAGTTCAACGCTAAAACAGAAAAAATAAAAACGAAAATTTAAAAAAGAAAAACTTTTACTTTATGTGAGGTAAATCCCACACAAAGGATCGATAACATTAGTAAATAATATTAACTATTTAGAACCGTTCCTCGGCAACGGCGCCAAAAGCCTGATACGTGTTTGCTAGTACTAATTTTAATCTTACTAACTTAGATATAGAAACAAACACACGGAAAGCAGTGTTCCTGTCGATTATCAGTTTAGTTCAAGCAAGTAGGGTATCAAACACAGGGAACGGTACACAATTAAAATTAATACTAATATTATCTAAATAAAACAATATTTAAAAGGGGGTTTTTCTCTAGTTTTGCAAGACTAGAAACTTAAGCAATTACTAAACAGTTAAACAAGGGACAATTAACAACTAAAAGAGAAACAAAAGACAACTAGATTTAATAAGATAAAAGATACTTCCATTTAGATTCGATTCACTTATTTCTGTGGTTGATTTCATGGCAAGTGCAATGGATTAATATATCAATGATTACCGATTTCTAATATGATTAAGTTCATGTTCACTATTACTAATCCTTTAGTAAACAAGTTAATTCAAACAGTGGCCAGTTGATTAAACTAACAACTTTCCTAGTGTTCAGTTCGAATCAAGTAAGACTTGTAATATTAGTTAACTAAATTGGTTGATTTAGTTAACTCATATGTGGTTGGTCATCACACATGCTAACACATTAGCTTACTTATTTTCTAGTTCACCCTAGGTTCATGTTCTCTAATACTAGGCATACAATCTTGTTTTCACAAAACTATAAGATTCAAGCAATCAAGAAGATGGTCATACAACTCAATATACTTGATTATTAATAGAAAATAATTATCATTAATACATAAGGATCTTTTAATAAGCTTAACAAGATAAATAACCAAATCAATATAATCCATGCCACTTAATCAAACCATATTCATAAGATCCTCTACATCTAAACATAAGTATGGAGTTTAGCCGATAACTTCAGCAAATAACATCCTAAAAACGAAATTCATCAATGTAAACATAATGTACACAAGAGAATTGAGTAATTTACAAATGATTATGCCTTTAGATCTCTTCAATTCCAAGCCTCTAGTTGAATCTTGAAAACACCATAGCTTCTAAGAACCTCTCTGGCCTCCAAAAGTCGCAAAAAGCCTCCAGCAAAAGTTAGGGTTTCAGAAGAAAATGATCTATATATAGATTCAAAAAATCAACTCTAACTCGTCGAGTTTTATGACTAAACTCGCCGAGTTTTTTTACATAAAACGCGTGTATGGCAAGACATTCTTTTATCGGGAACTTTCTTGGTAACTCGTCAAGTTAGTTGAGTAAACTCGACGGGTTCTTCTTCAAATTTGACTTCTTTCTTCAAAATCCAAGTTCCAAGCTTCCAATTGCTATATATACTTTCTTTCACATCTGAGCATGTCTTTGCTGCTAAAAATGAAATTTTAACATAATTAAGTACCTTTTTTCCATTATTTGAGATAAAATCAACATAAATTATTAAGATAATGCATGAATTTTATGAATAAATAAGGCCATATCAAAATACCCCACACTTGACTTTTGTTTGCCTCCAAGCAAAACCGGAATTTAGCTAACCATTATCATATAAGACAATCCCAATCGAACCCAACCATTATACCAAGAACGCAACGCATTCATTTGTGTCTAAATTTTTCCTAAGCACCCCCCTAATCCTAAATACTAACAATTCTCATAAACACTCACCCACTTTTTTGAATAATGCTCATTTTATGTATCCCTTCGAATCCATCCATGGAAAGCTTTCTTAACCTCAAGGAATATTTGGTAAACCCCCAAGCACAAATACCTTAAAATAACCTAGAAAAGAAAATTACAACCTTGAACAATGCTCATTTTATGTATCCCGCTGCCACAGCTCCTCCCCCTCCCTGCAACCTCGGACAATCGGCCTGTTTCTAGCTGGTATGTTTGTAGTGAAAACAAATCAAATCCTTCTTGGGGCAGTCCCTACTCACGTGGCCCGGCTGTCCACAGGTATAGTACACCGTGCCCGTCCCTTGGCAAGCTCCACCATGTGATCTCCCACACTTGGCACACCGGCCACGACCCTACTGGCCCCTACTATGAGAATCTGACGTCTTGGGCTTTTTAGCCAGACCTACTGCTGTTTGTGCTTGCTCCGACTTCCGCTTTGTGCGGAAGTCCAACTCCATCTCTCACTCATGGGCCTTCTCCACCATCTCATTCAGGGTTTTGCACCCTGTAAAACTCACAAAATCACGGATATCATTCCTCAACATGAAATGACACCTCGTCCTCCTCATGTCCTCATCGGTAGCATACTGTGTAATCAACAATGCCCGTTCCCGAAACTTGGTGATCATCTCCACCACAGTCTCGGTGGTCTGCTGGAGTTCATAAAACTCCCTTACCAGCCATTGCACCTCATTAGGTGGTGCAAACTCCAAATCAAATCGATTAACAAACTCGGCCCACATCATCTTAGCCACACCGACCGCTCCCACCTGACTCGTCACCTCTACCCACCAATCCTGGGCCCGATCCCTCAGCATATATGAAGCAAACCCCACCTTCACCGCATCAGGGTATGAACTCATGCGTTGGGCGTTCTCTATGTCTGCCACCGAGTGTCGGCTAACAATGGGGTCCCTGACCCCGTAAAACTCTGGCGCCCCTCACGCCTTGAACTCCTGGAACGAGGGAGTTTGGGCCCCAACCAGACCCACAACAATCTCGGTTCTGAATGCCCCGAGCCTCTCCTCCATGATCTCCATTATACCCTCATTGACCGTCCCGAAGATATGTGACATCCCAAATTTCACGGCCAGAAAAGACCTATTTGTTTATGCTTTGTTTTAAAATCAGATTAATCTTTTAAAGAAAACAGTTGCGGAATTTGTTCCCAAACAAAATATGATAAAACTTTATCAAAACGTTTTTCAAATAGAATGTACTTTTCATTAAATAATAAAACCTTGGGATGTCATGTTCCGATACAGACCAAAAAGCATAAATAGTACAATTTAACCTTACATCAGTTATTTACAACTACTGGACTATAATCCAAAATCTCTCATCAAGTCAACCAACTTATACTCTTGTGCCATTACCTGTAATGCAAAGGTAACTGAGTGGGTTAGGCTTGGGAGCCTGGTGAGCATATATGGTTTTTGACCCACAATAATATAATTATTATATTCAATCATCGATCAATAAATCAATCAATTAATCCAAATTACACATCTCCATTATCTCCTTTATTTCTTAAGGATTTACCATAAGAATCAACTATCCTTTATTTATTTATTCCTAAGGATTGACATAAGGAATTGACACAAAGTCCACCACTGCCAAGGTCCTCAAATTACGATCGGTAAACACTTAGTTCAACATACTTAACGAACACCTAGTTCTAACACTCCTAGTGAACACTTAATTCAAAACATCTTGTGAATACTTAGTTCTAATACACTTAGTGAACACACTCAGTTCAAAAACACCAAGTGAACACAACAAGTTCAAAAATACTTAATGAACACATTAAGTTCAAAAATACCAAGTGAGCACATAGAGTTCAAAAATACCTAATGAACACATAGAGTACAAAAACACCAAGTGAACACATAGAGTTCAAAAATACCCAACGAACACATAGAGTTCAAAAACACCAAGTGAACACATAGAGTTCAAAAATACCTAATGAAAACGTTGAGTTCAAAAACACTTATTATTTCGTCTCACATCAACTATTTCATCTACCCAACATATTTGTAGATGCAAACACATATACAGTTCAAATCTTTTAAAACATGTATAAAACATTAAATCAACATCCATCTCAAGTAAACAAACAATGTATAAACACATAGCATGTACTTCATAGCAAATACTTCATGTATATGTGTTAGAAGAAAGTAACTACACACTCACTTGTTAGACGATTATCGTACAGCACTACGGTTCTAAAAGTAGTATTCTTCGGTGAAACTGGGAGATCTTCACAAAAACCGGGCTTCTCGCAGGCAAAGTTTCGGCTCGGGAACTCTATTTCTCGGGCTCTTTAGGGCTTCGGGACTTGCTTCGGCTGTCGGGATGATATCGGGGCTTCGGGGGTAGTTTAAGAAGGCTATATATGGTATCGGGAGTGAGAGAGTGAAGGAATTAGCAACTATGGTCGGCTGCCCTTCGATTTTTATTTATAGGGCTGAAATACCGAATTCACGTTGTGAATCTCAAAATTCACGTCCTGAGTCCAGTAGTCATCAGGTGCATCATCGCAACTTGCGTCCGTCACGCTCCAGAATTCATTAATATTGAGTTCACGTCGTGAACACTGTATTCACGTCGTGAACTCTGACACGGTGTCGGGGTTCGCGCCCTGAACTTTAGAAATTCATATCTTTTGTATACGAGCTCCGGTTTCAACGTTCTTTATATCCACGTGTAGGTGAGATTATGCATTACAACTCTCGTTTAGACTCTGTTGGCTTATTTTGATTTTATTTTTTTATTATATTATTTTTTTAGTAGGCCAGGACAGGAAAACTCCGTTAAGAATTCACAACTCCTTCATCTGACGTCCGTTTTCGTCTGTCTTTTTACCGTTGGACTACTATCGATGAGATCTTCGATTCTCATTTAGATTGTTTCGGCTAGAAACCACTCGATCTCATTTTCGAACTTTGGGCTGCTTACCGCTAAGTCGAAACTTCGAAAAATCATAACTTCCTCATACGAAGTCAGATTTAGATGTTCTTCTTATGAAGAAGATGCCATTCGTTTGATGAGAAATAAAAAGGAATATCGAAAATTCGAGTGGCTGAAGCTGTAGCAGCTACTTTCAAAGTAACAGAAAGAAAAGCAACGACTGGAGTGGGAGGGTTAGAGTCGAAAAGAGGATTCCTCACTTCTTTCTCTCATTCAAAACTGTGTATGAGACTTTCATCTCAGACGGCTCCTAAGTGATAAAAGAAAGAAGAACTCATCTTCTTTCTTTTTTGATTACCTTCCTCGTGTATGTATAAGACCGAATCCATTTGATTTCTAAAAAAGATTACTAATCCTTAACTTTTTGAGGAATCCTTCATCAGTGGTTGTGAATGACTGATTTTTCAATCTTTTCGATCTTGGTTCCGTAGGAGCAAGTCATAAAATTTTTCTTTCTTTTCCTCATCCCATGTCGTGGAAGTGAGCTCCTTCGTCGCTCCTTCATTCTTCATAACGACTATAACCAAGCTACCAACCAATAAAGCAAGCACCTTCATGGACTGAGACCGTGGAAGCTCCGTTAGCACCTTAAGGCTGTCTTTATCCTGAGAACCCTACGGGAATATTCAGAGACTCGGCTAATGCTTCTAGGCTCACATTCGGAGACAGACCAAGCACCTCTCATACCCACTCACTATCTAACAATCAAAAAAATGGAAATTGAATTCAGTGATTGAGATAGCGACAAGTTAAAGCTGAGAGGACGCACCCATTCCCGAAATCCACTTTAATTAAAGCCTTTTCAAAGGCGCGAAAGTTCACATTTTATCTTTTCTTCAAGCTTTCGCTTGTATTTTCATAGACTAAGTTTAGTAATCACTCTCTAGTAAAGGCAATCGATTAGCTGGAAAAGGCGCTCTTCTTTCCATTTTATGTTATTTGAAGATAGAAATAGATAGAACTCGATCGAAATAAATGCTTTTTGTCTTATCGTATATAAGAGAAAGGTTGCATTTAGGAGTGACCTTTCTCGATTTCAACAAAACAAGCCGATGGTGATCTCACTTTCTAAAGAGAATAGAAAGCGTATTGACTCTGACTGCTATCTACGATGCGATCAGGGGGGAATAGCGCAAGGGCTTAAGTCATCGATTCAAATCCTATCTTTTTTTCGGTATGCCGCTCCGCGAGCAAGGAGTGAATGACAAAGATATATAATAAAATCATGGCTTCCTTTTTGGTTTCATTTTAAGTCCTTCTTATTTTTACTCGCTCTCGGTTTAACTTATTCTATGACTTTCGTTTAGATCGCTAAGGCAAAATATCGCTCTATCGTAAATTCACAATTTACGTCGCGCTGTGTCGTGTTGGTTCTGTCGCGAAACTTCGACAGGTCATAACTTCTTCGTTATAACTCGGATTTCGGCATTCTTTATATATCCGGAATCCTTTTCACGACCACCAAAACTTAGTTAAGATTATTCATTCTAAATAATCTTCTATCAAAAAGTCAGTTTTTATGCTTATCGTCTCTAGATTGACTAGCCCGGATCTACAGGTGTTACAAGATAACTGGGGTGACGTCAAGGATGCCCCTCGTAACCTCGGCTACGATGAGCTCACGTAGCCTCTCGTTAATGGGCTCGGTACCATCGCCCGACCCAAATCCAGATCCCGATCCTGATCCCCCAACACCGTGTCGTGTAACCACCATATTGTACTTCAATACCATAAACATAATGATGAGGATGTCTATAGAGGGGATCCTCCCACACCAGTCCTTCTTAGAGCTTCCAGGTCTAACATTGGTTCGGGTAGAGGTCTTGTGCTTTTAGTAGTATGGGCCCAATACTACCTTCCACACCTACATGTACCTTCCCCAAGGTCCTACCTGATAACTCTAATTAGTCCCAAAATAAATCATATCTCATAGCTTAAATCCTATGCTAACCTAAGATTTCCTCCATACATATCAAACTAGAACTCAATCATAACAGGTTTCCTTATGCATGCAAATTATACACAGAATAGGATCAAATAGACTTTCGAATAATAGACTCTATCCTAAGACCACAACCAAACAAGGAATAGGAAATAAGGCCAAATCAATCATTATGAGGCTATAAGATCCTAACTGTATACAATTTTAAAAGCATACACATATCAAGATTCATATGAATATCAAAATGTACATATCAGTATAACATGGCTAACATATTGGGGAACTACTTACTAGGCTCGATCGATCACGAGCATTGCACTCTCCTCTTTTCCAGTCTAAGAAGTTTTTAACTTTTATTTTTTAAAATTTTTTTTTTTACCATTTCCTTAGTTTGAGTCCTGGCACACCCGAGAGTGCACCTGAATCCCTCAAACCAAGGCTCTGACACCAACTTATAACGACCCAAATTTTTCAAATAGATTTTTCATTTTTAATTAGCCAAACATTCCCATAAAATATGAAGTAACATTAACCACTATTTTCAAAATTCATAACATTAACATTTTATTCAAAACATCAGAGTGTCCCATCAAAACAAATGTCGGACATTGCATGCCGCGCCATCAAGCCTTGCCCTTGCCCTTAGGCTCAGAAGTACTTGAAACAAATCAACAAACTGTAAGCTAATGCTTAGTGAGTTCCCCAGAGCATACCCCACATACAATCCACATAAACACGTATCAAATTATCAATAACAGCTACATATACCACATAAGCCATGCATACAACATATAGGGATGCCCTGGAAACCCACCAGGGTCTTATTCCGGGTGCCTCGGGAACCCCCGAGGTCTTAGCCCAAGGATGCCCTGGAAACCCTATAGGGTCTTACTCTGGGTGCCTCAGGAACCCCCGAGGTCTTAGCCAAATGCCTCGGGAACCCCCCGAGGTCTTTACTAAGGATGCCTTAGAAACCCTCCAAGGTCTTACACATAGGTGCCTTGGGAACCCCCCGAGGTCTTTCATGCAAGTATCACAAATAACTGGCATACCACATATCCCATAACCAACTAGCATATCACATAACAAATAATGGGTCGGCCTTGGTGCCTTAGACCCATTGGCATGGTGAGGAAACTCACCTCTTGTGAATGTTGAACCAACAAGCTAATATCATATAAATCCCACGTGTTGCTCCAACCTAACTGCCTATAATCAATATGTAATTGACTTGTCTTAATCCTAAATTACCATAAATATCCTCAAAGTCAACCCTAGTCAACCCTTGTCAAAGTCAAGGTCAAGAGTCAATGTTGACCTCAACTCGTTGAGTGCATCCAACAACTCGTCGAGTTACCTAAGTAACTCCTCAATGTCCAGAAGACTGAAAACCCATGTAGACCGAAAACCCTAATCCTTCATAGAAATCACACGGAATCTCGAAAACAGGTAAACCCTACTCGACTCATCGAGTTGTCCAAGGGACTCGACGAGTTCCTTCAGTCCTTTTGTGTTCAGACGTTTTTAAGCTACCCTAAAGCTCCAGATTGCATATCTAGCCTCCTAAGGCATGGTTTCCACGTAAAGTTGCAAACTTTGCGTGCATACAAGCTCTTAATCGCCAAACCAAGCTGAGGGAGGGGTTTTAGTCAAAGAGAAGGATCAAACTTGATAAATTCAACAACTTTATAATTCTAAGGACTTAGAGGAGTCCAGATCTAAAGTTACAACTCAAGATCTTACCCAACACCCGAAATGCTTCACAAATATACAAGAAATGGCCTAAAACCCAAGAAAAGGGGGATCTAATGCTAGGATGATCAAGGTAACAGCTTGTTACCTTCAAATAGGTGTCCAAACGTTGTAGATGTTGGATCTACAGTCTCCTTCTCTCTCCAAGCTCCTCAATCTTCAACTCCTTCAACTAAATGCACCAAAAACTCTCTCTTAGCCTCTTAATCTCAAGGAAATAGCAATGAATGGCTTACGGTTTCTTCTTTGGATAGTGAAGTGATCAGGGAGGCCACAAGAGGCAGATTAAGTCCATTAAATAGGGTGTAAACCCTAAAAATTAGGTTTTCCTTTATAGTGCCTACTCGTCGAGTCGGGGCCTTCCGACTCGTCGAGTAGGATCTGAATCCCGCATCCTCATAAATGAGTCTACTCGACGAGTTGGAGCTCCCGAACTCGCCGAGTCCAATCTCAAAACCCTAAAAAATTAGATAAATTAAATGATACCTGGAACATGTGTTACACGCCACATTTTTTTAACCGCACTTTTTTCACTCAAATCGAAAAACCTAGAAAAACATATGCTTACTCAAGGGGATTTAATTTCATCCTTTGTTGATTAAATACATTAGTCTCATGTGTAATGACTACTTAAGCTTTCCTGGATACATTTCAAGTACACGACGCTAAACATGTTGTGTCCCTCAAACTAAGCGAGGTTGTATTTTCGTCCCATGATTTCACTATAATAAAGGAGGCCACAAATGCATTATAACGTATATAGGCTCAAATAAACGTTTAGGTCCTCAAGGAATCATCAAACACAATACTAGCATGGAATCCTAATTACTTTTACCATGATTTTCTAAATTAACCATAACAATATTTTTATGTAAAAATTTTTAAAATTAAACCTAGGATTCTAATTTAACTAATGTAACTAACCCCCTACCCCATACTTAATTTATGAAATGTCCCCATTGCATGTTATGCATGATAAAGAATATAAAAGTAAAGAGAGAATTAGAACAGACTCTCCCTAGGATAGAAGTTGAGAGGTTGATATTCTTCTTTTTAAGCTCCATCTCCAGCTAACTTTGGCATGGGAATAGCTCATCCACGCCTTGGGTGTCAAACGTCTCGTGTAGTTGACAACTCTAAATATTATGGAAAAAGCTTCTTGGAAAACTTCACAAAATAGACTTCAAACATATAGTCAATGTCTGCCTTGAATGGAATCAAATCGAAGACTCGAAAATAAAAGACTGAGAAACTCGTCGTGTTAAATCGTGACTCAGTAGAAAACGCGAAATTCCTTTGGAACTCGTCAAGTTTCATACGTGCACTCAACGAGTTTTCGGCTCTGATTGGGCAATTTCTCCTTTCTTCTTCAGTTCTGATTATATGTTCAAGGAGGGTATTAGGGTAATACCCCTCCATATATTCTTCTGTGACGAGACTCCTTTTTAATCATTTTAAGTATCGGACTCAAAGTATCATTCAGATCTTCTAATCTTCTCGTAAACGACTCAACCCCTCACTTTAACTCCCTCACACTTTAATTATTAGATCACTCTCACCCTAATTTTCTGCAAAATCAAAGACATAAAACCACATAATAACAAGAAAAACACACATCAAACTTAAAATTCCTATATTATCCCTAATTACTAAAAGTTTTTAAACATAAACAAATCAACCATATAAAAACACATAAACAAATAAAAATAAAATTGTCTCAAACAAACTTCAAACATAAATAAAAGGATAATCACTCGTCTTCCTTGTCTCCTCCTCCGGTTCCACTTCCTCCTGCACCACCTTGTCTCGCCCTCCAACAATCCTCCCAATTTCGAATATAAGGGTAATTAGGAAAAGATTTTGTAACGCCCGTAGATTAGGGCTAGTCAATTTAAGGACAATAAACGTCAAAAATGAATTTTTGATGAAAGATTATTTGAAGGAATAATCTTAACTAAGTTGTAGTATATGTTACAAGGATTCCGTACATATAAAGAACGCTTAAATCCGAGTTATAACGAAGAAGTTATGACCCGTCGAAGTTTCGCAACAGAACCGACACGACGCTGAATGACGTAAAAAGTGAATTTATGTTAGATCGATATTTAGCCTTAGTGATCTAAACGAAATTCATAGAGTTCGTTAAACTATTAGCGCGCATAAAAAGGACGTCCAAATCTGACTTTGTATGAGGAAGTTATGGTTTTTCTAAGTTTCGACTTAGCGGTATGCAGCCCGAATACTCGATTTGTGATCGAGCGGTTTTTAGCCGAAACAATCTAAACGATAATCGAAGATCTCGTCATTAGTAGCGCAACAATAAAAAGATAGAAGAAAACGGACGTCGGATGAAGAAGTTATGAATTTATAACGGAGTTTTCCTGGCCCGGCCTACTAAAAAAAATAATAAAAATAAATTTAGAAATACCCAACGGAGTCTAAACGAAAGTTGTAGAGCGTAGTCTCACCTACGCGTGAATATAAAGAACATTGAAAACGAAGTTCGTATGAGAAAGATATGAATTTTTGAAGTTTTTTAAATAATTAAAATATATATTTAATCTTTAATTCGGATGTATATCCGAAGGAGTCATTGATCTTATCTGAAGTACGCCCAGCGTACCCCGGTGCATGAACCCCTCGGACTCGAGTGCCTCGCATACGTAAGCGATGACGTTTTTTGGCACTACGCCCCGCATAGCTAAGCATTACGCCCAACGTAATGCGAGGGTTCAGCCCTATAAATACCTTGCGAGGGCAATCGGCCTTCTTGCTCATTTTCTCTTCTCTCTCTCCCGTTTTACCTCGTTTTTCGTGTAAGAAATATCTTGAAGCCCCGGTATCATTCCCGAGCCCCGAAGCAAGTCCCAAAACCCCGAAGATCCCGAGAAGTGCAATTCCCGAGCCGAAGCTCTGCTCGCGAGAAGCCAATTTTTGTGAAGATCTTCCAGATCTACCGAAGAATACTACTTCTACAAGCCGTAGTGATGTCTGATCATCTTCTGATCAAGTGAGTGTGTGCTCACTTTCTTATATCACATAATTATAAAGTATTTGATATGAAATACGTGTTATGTGTACATATTGTTGTTTATATGAGAGAATGCATATTCACTTTCTTCTAACACATAAATACGAAGTATTTGCTATGAAATACATGCTATGTGTTTATATATTGTTTTTCTATTTGATATGGGCATAGAATTGATGTTTTATACAGGTGTTAAATGATTTAAACTGTGTAAGTATTTGTATATACGAAAATGTTGGGTAGAACATGGGTAGATGGGATAGTTGGTGACTATGGAGTTAGCGCCTATTGTATAAACCTTGGTGACTATGGAGTTAGCGCCTATTGTATAAACCTTGGTGACTATAAAGTTAGCGCCTATTGTATAAACCTTGGTGACTATGGAGTTAGCGTCTATTGTATAAACCTTGGTGACTATGGAGTTAGCGCCTATTGTATAAACCTTGGTGACTGTGGAGTTAGCGCCTATTAAATAAACCTTGGTGAGTATGGAGTTAGTGCCTATTGAGTAAACCATGGCGACGATGTGACTTCATGCCTATACCTCAGGTCAATCCTTAAGAATGAAGGATAGATGATTCTTAGGGTAGATCCTTAAGATAAATGGAGATAATGGGGGATGGGTAATTGGGTTGATTGTTTGATGATTAAATATAATAATTATATTATTATGGGTTGAAAACCCTATATGCTCACCAGGCTTCCAAGCCTGACCCACTCAGTTTTCTTTGCATTACAGGTAATGGCACAAGGGTATAAGTTGGTGGACTTGACGAGAGATTTGGATTATAGATCAGTAGTTATAAATAACTGTTGTAAGGTCTATTTTATATTGTTTATGCTTTTGGTCTGTATCGGAACATGACATCCTGAGATTTTGTTATTTAATGAAAATACATTTCTTTAAGAAATGCTTTGATAAATTTTATTTTATCATACTTTATTTTGGGAACAAATTCCGCAACTCTTTTAACCAAATGATTACTCTGATTTTATAAAACAAAGCATAAACAAATCGGTCTTTTCTGGCCGTGAAATTGGGGATGTCACAGATTCGTTGCGTGGTATTTGCATGTGACTCATCATGTACTCCAAGGTCATGTTAGTGTGATTTAAACCATGCCTATATCATCTTGGTATTCTCTCAAGGCTATGTTTTATGGGTCCATGGGTAGTTCATCATCAACCGAGATCATCAGTGGGTCTTCATGCATGCGTGCGGGTCGAGCCCTCACTCTCCTACCTGGTCCCTTCGATGCCATCACCTCATCATCATCGGGAATGGAAAAGTTTCCTCCACGATTATCATTAACAATCCTAGCCCTTTTATAAATAAAAGGACTAAACGGGTGTGGTGTGTATGCATCATTGTCAAGTAGTTTCTGGCCCCTCTTTCATATATCCCATACGACCTCGCCAACTTAGTCACCCACATTCCCCCACAAATCCTTGAGGTTTTCTGATCCTTGACTCCCCCATCCGCTAAGTACTTCACCAAAAAATATGGAATATTGAAAAAAGTGTTTGGCATGAAGATGCACCATAAGTAAAAGACATGAAGACTTGGCACTTTATCATCATCTTTCCTCATGTTAACGGTGCTCGAGATAAACCTATGGAGGATTCAATGGACCGACGATCGGATACTTCCTTCCTGCACCGCCCATGGAATCTAAACCCATTTGCATTTGTCGTCCACCAATTGGCTTTGTTTACCCCGTCCGGAAGTACCTTCTGATAACTATCAATAAATTCACCAAATGCCTCACTCATGACCTCCGATTGATCATACAATCCCACTCACCAATCCAACTCAGCAATGATACATTCCTGATACTCTCCACCAAGACAAAAAAGTCAAAGCGCATGTGTTAAAGTAATCATCACCCCCCCCCCCCTGAAATCGGACCGTTGCATAGAACTACAGGCATTATTCCCTATAGAATGGTTCTTGGATCTGAAATAACCTTCTCCATGCATCACATGTAACCCGTACCCCATTGTTCACAAACACCTTCGTTAGATAGGGGTTTATCGCGTATGCTAAACCAACTTGGTCCAACCATGTCCAAAATACTTCATTGGCTATGTAAAAATCTTTCTTTTTCAATGTTTCTAGCTTTTTGTTCCATTCAACCATAGTTCTCTTGGACACCACTTGAGGGAAATTAAACCAAGGTAAATCCCCTTGGTCTCTTGGAATTTGTTGCCCTCTATTACCCCTCCTCATTTTTGTACAAAACAACAACATAGGAGACCAAACAAACAACAAAAGAGGTTAACAGACAAAATCTGAGTCAAACTGTGCATTTTGGAAAATCAACTCGTCGAGTTGTATGAGCAAATCGGTGAGTCCGACGAACAATCCGAATTTTTTTTCTGATTCAAACAGATTCAACCGTATTATCTCAAAATCATTCCATGGGTTTGTTTAGGGTACCATATCATGTATTAAATCACAAGAAAAACTAACTAAAACAACCTAATTTGCTCAAAACTGAAACCCTATAGTTTATGTTAAGTTCAAAATCGGGGTTCTTTCAACTAATTCAAACACCAAACATTAAAAATCCTTACTTTAACCGTATTATGTGTGAAAAATCTAACCTTTGTTGAGAATTTCGAGTGGAAACCGAAAGGAGTTGAAATTTTTTTGCACATGAGAGAGAACACGGTGAATTCTTGGAGTGTGATGGTGAAAACTGCCGAATTTTCCTTTTAGGGTTAAAACCCTCTTTTACTGAGTATAAAAACCTTTTTTATTTTCGGTAATAAATGTCAACTTGTCAAGTAGATACGGGTTTTGAACAAAAGTCACGAAAAATCAAATGAACTCGTCGAGTGCACAATTGGAAATCGCCGAGTTTAAGGCTTTGGTTAAAAAATTTTGAAGTTTTTCTCACAAAAATTTGACCACACCCCACACTCAAATCTTGCTTGCTCTCAAGCAACATTTTAAAAAACATTAGAAGACTAAGAGTGAAAATCCTAACAAAAACACAAATAAATAAAGGAAATAAAAGACTAAAAATAAAAAGAAAATAAAAAGGGAAAAAGAAAGAAAACTCAAACGACGGGTTGTCTCCCACAAGCGCTTCTTTTTTAGGAGTCTTTAGTTGGACTCCTTCCCGCTCTACGTTGCGGCGGCTTCGAATGGAACTACCATCTTCGGTCCTGTTGACCGGTACTGAGGACTATTTCACCCCTTACTTCTACCACATAGCATACTAGTGCATAACATATAAATCATATACTGCCTAGCTTATTCGTGTGCTGGTATACCCCTTCGGACCTATCGACCGGTACTAGGGTCTATCCTGCCCTTTCTACCATTATCACATATCATTATATCATACCATAACATAACATACCATATAATTATCACAAAGACAATCATCTAACAAACATCTCCTACTAGTGGGCCGACATTGTGGCCTTAGACCCACTTCTACTAGAAGGTAACTCACCTCAATGTCGTGCAGTAACTGACGATAGTCGTTGCTGGAATCGACTCCACTCAAACTCCTAAACACAACAACCTTCCTTAATTACCATTTCATACTCATAACCCTTCCAAGGGTCAACTCAGGTCAAAGTCAAAGTCAACTTCAATGCCCTGGCCAAAGTCAACTTTTGAGTCAAAGTCAACATCTGGTTGACTCAACTCGCCAAGTTGGTCTACCAACTCGTCGAGTCCCATAATCCACAAAAACACTGGAACTTTGCTCCTACTCGACAAGTCTTTCAAGAACTCGTCGAGTTCTCCTACATACAAAATCGAGACCTTTTTGCTCTTGACTCGTCGAGTTCTTCTTAAACTCGTTGATTACTTCTTCATATATGTTGAAGTGTTTAGCCCTTTACTTGCCAAGTTCTTCTTCACATAAGTTGGGACATTTCCATAAACTCGTCGAGTTCTTTTATCCTCAAGTCCATAATCACGTCCAACTTGTTGAGTCCTCTTCTAGACTCAACTATATCAATCAGAAACATAAAAGGTTGGGGAACCATAAACCGACTCGCCAAGTCCTAAGAGCGACTCGCCGATTCCCCCGAAGTCCAAGTCTACCAATTCGATTTTAGTCGGGCTCAATGCATCCAGAACATAGATCTGACCTCCTAGGATTGATATAGCACGTAAAGTAACAAACTTTACGTGCATGCATGGGTTAACTAGATCATAAGGACCCAAATTGAAGTCTATAAGGTGCATGGGACTCCCATGGCCATAAAGTTAGCACCTTTATGCCATGGGAACCCTTAAAGGTCCAAGATCTGAAGTACAACTCCATTGATACTCATAATCCCGAACATGGCTTTACTAAGACTTCGAAAAGGTAGAAAATAGCCCTAAATGAAGATCTAAGAAATGTATAATTAAGGTATCAGCTTTATACCTCAAATAAGCTGGGAATGTGCTAAAACCTTTGGATCTACTTGTTTTCTCTTGATCTCCCAAGCTTCCTTCTTCTTCTCAAGCTTCAAATACACACAAATGGCTCAAAAAGTTCAAGAACACTAAATAATTGATTAGGGTTTCGAGGATAGGGTCTAAGGGTGATGGAGGCTAGAGTGGAGGCTAGTTAAAGTGTTTAAATAGGGTGCAAACCCTAAATTTTAGGGTTTCATCCATACAAGTCTACTCATCGAGTTGGGGTTCCGACTCGGCGAGTAGACTCTTCCACCCGCGTCCAACCCTTGGCATCTACTCGACGAGTTGGGCCTCCAACCCATTGAGTCCCCGTATAAATGTGCAAAACTTTTAATAAAAATACGTACCAGGAACCGGGTGTTACAATCTTATTCGTGTTATTGACCGGAGGGTCTTATTCGTGTTATTGACTGGAGGATCTTATTTGCTTATACTGAGATATGTGTTATTATGCATTCTGTCTTTGTGACTTATGTTGTTATATTATTCTGTGCATATATTGAGTTATGACCGGAGGGTCCATACCGAGACGTGAGACCGGAGGTCTGCACTGAGACAGATGACCGGAGGGTCCATACCGATACGTGAGACCGGAGGGTCTTCATTGAGACACATGACCAGAGGGTCCTTAACGAGATATAGCCATGAGAGGCTAATTATTTGTGTATGTGGTATTTTGGGCAACTCACTAAGCTCCGTGCTTATAATGTTGATTTAAATGTGTTTCAAGTACTTTTGTAGATTCCAGGAAGGCGGAGGCATGATTCTACACATTTTCCGGCTTACGAAGATTTGAGGATTTTGGGATACACTGATATTGTTTTGATTATAACTTACAATTTATGTGATGACTTGAATTTATGAGTAATATCTGGAGAATTAAAAATGAACAATTTTTCTTGAAATTTGAGGTGTTACAATTGGTGTCACGGGAGTGAAACTCTTCTCAGACCTTGTTGTTATTGCATTTACATGAGCTACTCTCGGGTTTTGCTCAGTATTGCTTGGAAGTCTGCCCGACGACCGCTCATTGATTTGCCTTGCAAGTTACCCTAGTTGCATCTCGATGTTGAGGATCGAGGCTTGCTGATTCCTCATCAATGATTGTTGTTCTTTCATCATTGCTTGCTGCTCTCGTATCTCCGCATCGGTTTCATTAAGTCTCTTCTCGGATGCGGATGCAAATCGGGTAAGCATCTCTTCAAAATACATCTTCTTTTCTTGAACAAGTTCATCTTTTTCGTAAAAACCCCTCGCCTTTTGTCTGAATTTCTCCTCATTTGCCTTTTTGTATTCTTCATAGGGTAGCCACTCCTTTTTAGGTTTTCTCCAATCTTCGTCATATCGATCCCCGCTCGAGTAACACACTTGAACTTTCCGATTCCCATTCTTATCCAAGTCACAATCTTTAGTAAGATGAGGCCCGCTACAATTGTCACTACCCACCCCGATGGCATGGATGGATTGATCCATCTTTGTCATCCTACGATCCATGCTCTCTAACTTAGCCATGACTACCGATATGTCATTGGAAACTGTGTTCACCACTCTTTTAGTTGATTCATGTCTTGGGTTATGATATTCTCTAGCATGCTTAGAGAACTCTTCAATCAACTCTTTTATCACCGTGGGTGCCTTCTTCGTGAGTGGTCCTTGGGAGTCAAGGAGCTGCCTGGTTGTCACATTCACTCCATCATAGAAGATGGAGACTTCTTGCTGAATGTTTAGGTCATTATCGGGGCAGTTCCTTAACAAGACTTTGTATCTTTCCCACGCCTCATAGAGTGACTCGCCTCCTTGTTGTTCGAAGTTTGCAATGGCTGTCTTCAACTTTGCTACTTTGGATGGTAGGCAGAACTGATCTATGAATTCTTCACACATCTTTTTCAATGTCGTAATGGATCCTAAGGGTAGTGATTTCAACCAATCTTTTGCAACTCCCTTAAACGTAACTGGTAGCATCCGAAGTAGAACAATCTCACGAGGCACATTAGGGATGTTGAAGTAGTCGGCTATGTCGTTGACCTCATCAATATGCTTGTACACGTCTTCGTGATCTTTTCCATAGAACGAGATGTCCTTCAGTTGGGCGAGAATGTGATCTTTCACTACAAAGTTTGTTGTTGCTTGAATCGCGGGTTGCACAGTATCGTTACGCATCCTCCATTTGTATTCGCCCATGGGTATGTCTGCAATATTTGCCATTTCTTTTTCTGGTTCGGTTTCAATCTCCTCTTCAAATCTAGGTGCTTTGGGCTTGTAATCTTCTACCTTCTCGTCTTGAACTTTCTCAAAACCGCTTGATCCCTCGATTGATTTGTCTTTCTTTTTGTGAATAATCGATTTCATATCTTCCATAGGTGGCACTACTGAAGAATTGGAACTCCTGGTCATAAAATTCTTGAAACAAAACAAAAATCACGCATAAAATGAACAAAAACGAAGAAAAAACGAAACTGGAAACACGACAAACTCATCGAGTTTAGAATTGCACTCGTCGAGTTCAACGCTAAAACAGAAAAAATAAAAACAAAATTTTAAAAAAGAAAAACTTGTACTTTATGTGAGGTAAATCCCACACAAAGGATCGATAACATTAGTAAATAATATTAACTATTTAGAACCGTTCCTCGGCAACGACGCCAAAAGCCTGATACGTGTTTGATAGTACTAATTTTAATATTACTAACTTAGATATAGAAATAAACACACGGAAAGCAGTGTTCCTATCGATTAGCAATTTTGTTCAAGCAAGTAGGGTATCGAACACAGGGAACGGTACACAATTAAAATTAATACTAATATTATCTAAATAAAACAATATTTAAAAGGGGGTTTTCTCTAGTTTTGCAAGACTAGAAACTTAAGCAATTACTAAACAGTTAAACAAAGGACAATTAACAACTAAAAGAGAAACAAAAGACAACTAGATTTAATAAGATAAAAGATATTTCCATTTAGATTCGATTCACTTATTTCTGTGGTTGATTTCGTGGCAGGTGGCAATGGATTAATATATCAATGATTACCGATTTCTAATATGATTAAGTTCATGTTCACTATTACTAATCCTTTAGTAAACAAGTTAATTCAAACAGTGGCCAGTTGATTAAACTAACAACTTTCCTAGTGTTCAGTTCGAATCAAGTAAGACTTGTAATATTAGTTAACTAAATTGGTTGATTTAGTTAACTCATATGTGGTTGGTCATCACACATGCTCACACATTAGCTTACTTATTTTCTAGTTCACCCTAGGTTCATGTTCACTAATACTAGGCATACAATCTTGTTTTCACAAAACTATAAGATTCAAGCAATCAAGAAGATGGTCATACAACTCAATATACTTGATTATTAATAGAAAATAATTATCATTAATACATAAGGATCTTTTAAAAAGCTTAACAAGATAAATAACCAAATCAATATGATCCATGCCACTTAATCAAACCATATTCATAAGATCCTTTACATCTAAACATAAGTATGGAGTTTAGCCGATAACTTCAGCAAATAACATCATAAAAACGAAATTCATCAATGTAGACATAATGTAAACAAGAGAATTGAGTAATTTACAAATGATTATGCCTTTAGATCTCTTCAATTCCAAGCCTATAATTGAATCTTGAAAACACCACAGCTTCTAAGAACCTCCCTGGCCTCCAAAAGTCGCAAAAAGCCTGCAGCAAAAGTTAGGGTTTCAGAAGAAAACGATCTATATATAGATTCAAAAAATCAACTCTAACTCGTCGAGTTTTATGACTAAACTCGCCGAGTTTTTTTACATAAAATGCGTGTATGGCAAGACATTCTTTTATCGGGAACTTTCTTGGTAACTCGTCGAGTTAGTTGAGTAAACTTGACGAGTTCTTCTTCAAATTTGACTTCTTTCTTCAAAATCCAAGTTCCAGGCTTCCAATTGCTAGATCCGCTTCCTTTCACATCTGAGCATGTATTTGCTGCTAAAATGAAATTTTAACATAATTAAGTACCTTTTGTCCATTATTTGAGATAAAATCAACATAAAGTATTAAGATAATGCACTATGATTAAATATGCCCATATCAGTACAAGCTGAGTACGCCCCGTGATTAAACTCGACGAGTTCTTCTTCAAATTTGACTTCTTTCTTCAAAATCCAAGTTCCAAGCTTCTAATTGCTAGATCCGCTTCCTTTCACATCTGAGCATGTATTTGCTGCTAAAAATGAAATTTTAACATAATTAAGTACCTTTTGTCCATTATTTGAGATAAAATCAACATAAAGTATTAAGATAATGCATTATGATTAAATATGCCCATATCAGTACAAGCTGAGTACGCCCCATGTACTCAGCAAGATGGGATTTCAGTGTTTGGGCTTCAGTTTGGGCCATCTTTTGGGTTTAGTTGCTTTGGGCCCTGTTAGGCCATTTGGTTTTGGATTGATATTTATTTGAGGAGGCCCACTATGGGATTTGATCCCAATTTGGAAAATGTGGTCGTGATTTGGGCCCTGGTGGCTTATTAGGATTGGGCCTTTGGATTGTTGGATTGGGCCTTGGCCTTGGGACAAGTTATGGAGTGGGTAAAAAGGTCTTTTACCCTAGTTCAAACTTTTAGTATGATTTGGGATCCCAATATTTATTTGGATTATGTTTTGTGATTATAATGTGGGGATTTTAGCAGGTCATGAGCCAAAGATTTATCTACGGGATTCAGAAGTGCAAACTGAGTTTCCTCACCGTGTTTAGCGGGTATAAGGCACCAATGTCGACCCATGATTGTTATGGTTAGGATGTAAGATGTATGCTTGACTCTTGCATAGGTTTGTGGATTGTATGTTTACCGATCAAGACTGATGTCGGGCGGGGACTTATGAGTATATTGTACGCTAGTTATCAGTATGTGTTCTTATGCTTACTAGGCAAGGCCCAATGCCGGGCGGAGCTCGATGAATTTATGGTATGCTATTGTCTTTATGATTATTGTGAAAACCTATTATTTTCTATCTTGTAAAAGTCAACAAAGGTCAAACATATAAAATAAAAGTCAACTTTGTTTTGTTAATTTAATAAAGTTAAATTAATAATGTTGGTATGTATAGACTTTTAGTAAAAGTGTTGTAAGAATTAGAAGTAAAATCATCCAAAAATCCAAGGAGTCTCGCATATACCTTCTAAGTATCGGACCGAAAAAAGTTCCCAACCGAGAACCTTCGCATCTAGACCCTTCTCCTCGCACCGCAAATGTTTACAACCGCAAACCTCGGATAGCAAACCTCGTTTTTGGCCGTAAACACCTTTGGTCTGAAAAGGAAACCCACCGAAGAGGTTTACGGTCCGAAGGTGTTTACAACCGAAAACGAGGTTTGTTCCGAGGTTTGCGGTGAGAGGAGAAGGGTCTAGATGCGAAGGTTCTCGATTAGGAACTGTTTTCGGTCCGAGACTTATAAGGTATATGCGAGACTCCTCGGATTTTTGGATGATTTTACTTCTAATTCTTAACACTTTTTACTAAAAGTCTATACATACCAACATTATTAATTTAACTTTATTAAATTAACAAAACAAAGTTGACTTTTATTATATATGTTTGACCTTTGTTGACTTTCACAAGATAGAAAATAACGGATTGTCACATTATCCCCCCGTTAAAGAGAATTTTGTCATGAAATTTAAGACTATAGAGGTACAATAAGACTAGGGAAAGAGATGCAGGTGTTTTTGTTTCATTTGATCCTCCCGCTCCCAAATGAATTCAGGTCCTCGCTTTGCATTCCAGCGAACCTTCACTATCGGGATACAACTTTTTTTAGTTCTCTTGACTTCCCTATCTAGGATTTCTACTTGTTCTTCCACGAAATTGAGGCTCTCATTTATCTCGATTTTGTAAACCTCTTCGTTGGGTTTCCTTTTCGGACTGAAAACCCTGCAATGCTATCCTCTTCGGACCGCAAAACTCTCGCTTCGGTTTGTGTTCTCGGCCGAAAACCCACATGTATATATAAGTTGCCCAAAATCTACCTCATTCTTACATCTTTCAACCAGAAACCTCACCTTTTTTCTCAAGAACTTCAACCGAAAACTCCTCTCTCCTCTCAAGAACATGCGAAACCTCTCACTTCTCATTAATTCCATGCGAAAATCCTTTGTATCTTCTTAGAATCTTGCAAAGTATCATATTTTGTTCTTGATATCATCCATAAACACCTTCCAATCTCCTTATATTGGGCCGAAAACACCAAAATACTCTAGTTTTCACGAAGAACACGAATAATACTAAGAGCACCCACACACTATTCTAAGGATTATTGTAAGTTTTCTTACAATAATTAAGTGTTGTTTAACACTTTAAACACTACTAGATTATCTAATTTATACTAAATTTTATGTTAATATAAATTAGGATTCGGTTTTTATCACGAGTTCTAACTTGTGGATTTAGCTCCACTACACTGTATCTTCAGCCGGAAACTCACAAAAAGTGAGTTCATACCCCTACATTTTTACTATTTTTCATCGTTTTAGGGGGGATACAAGTCTAACACAAGAATATTGTGTTTACAAATAAATGATTTCTAAATATTTCTAAAATGACTTTAAATTACTGAAACTCTTTTAAATATCGTTAAACTCCTTTAAATGTTTTATAAACTCTGTTAACTTATATTTTACCAAAATCATATATATATATATATATATATATATATATATATATATATATATATATATATATATATAAGTTACTTCAAACAGATTCATTACCATTTGTATCTTGCCGAGCAAAGGGGTACATTTATGATAAACTCATTTCAAACAGAGCATACATATAAATTATAATATGTATAATTTATGATACATTCACACTATTTTACTAGTCAAGTATACAAGGTTACACTATTTCGCTAAGACATGAATACAATACAAAACTAAGCACGCAAGTACAATTCACTTTACATTTAAAAAGGAATGTACTATCAGTTCATTATTTCAGAATAACTATTCATCATTATATACTCGTAATCGTGAATATGGTTTTTGTGAGACAAAGTTCACCCGCTTAATTATTTAAGCAATACTATTAAAGACCTGATAATTATAACCAGAATATCCTGACAGAGAGCGAGACAAATTTGTATAAATATATACGGGATTGACAATCCCACACTCAGACTGTTCGCTATAGTTAGGCTGGTACGCCTATGAGTGACAAATGTTGTTACAGTTTTAAAGCACGTAAAGCGTTGTATCAGGCTTACTAGTCTTAGTATGGTTATAATAACTCACAAAAAGATATGAATAATACAATTAGTGTATGAATAAATAAACCAAAGAGTACAAATACAACGTACTGATTTTACAATAATACGATTTACAGTATAATACTACAACTTACAATTATAGCTGGTGGAACCAGGCACGCTCACAATTATAGGGTTTTTAAAGAATATAATTACATCATACTAGATACAACTAAGAGAAACATAAACAATACAGAAAACATTTCTTTTTATAGTTTTATTGTGAACTAAAACTATGTTACACTATTTTATAGTACAATAACAATTACACAGAACGGTTTTATGGTTTTGAAACTACTTTTTAGTTATATTAGAAAATATTGAATTTTCTGGTAAAATAAACATGATTACTATTTCAAGAAACAAACAACAAGCTTCTAAACATAAATACTTATGAACTCACCAACTTAAATGTTGATACTCCCTTTTTCAAAATACTTGTATTCTTAGGGAACCAGTAGACATGTACATTCCCAACATTTTGAGAAGACGGAGCAGTATAGAGTCACGTCTTCTATCTTTTGCTATATATAACTTTTGATTTCATATATACAATGACTTGAACACTCATGTAAAAACTTATACATTATTAATGCAATGGTTGTTGTACTTTTATTACTATGATGCATGTGTTGTGATACTTAACATGAAGTCATCCACCCCCGGACGTTTCCGCCACTCCGGTTTGGGGGTGTGACAATTATCGCATGTGTCGTATGATTATATGCTTATAGGACTATATGTGTACTGGGCGGGGCCCAATTTCAGGCGAGGCCTAAGAGTAACAGATCTATATACCAAGCATGCTCGATGTCGGGTGGGGCCCGCCGGCCCGAGGCCGAGTGGGACTCGATACCGGGCGGATCCCGATGGAGGGCGGGGGCCCAATATGTGATTATTGTGTATGGTATGAGGAAGTTTGGGGAACTCACTAAGCTTTGTGCTTACGGTTTTCAGTTTACGTTTCAAATACTTCTGGTTTCAAAGGGTATTATGAAAATGATATGATTTAATGGTTTATTAATCTAAAAATGAAAATTTTTATGGTATTATTTATGGGACGTTACAAGTAATTCCAATTCATTATATTGATTGATCTACTTATGGGAGGTGTGTCTAGAATGGTCACATTGGTTTGGTTGTTGGATTTCAGAAAGGCTACACGTCAAAATGATTCTGCCTCCCAATTGTCATGTCTGGCTAATCCTTACTTGATAGATCTTGATGTAGACATTGGGGTTAGTGAGGAATTTAGACTATAATTATTATGGTCACCAGGATTATGAAGCTAGACTAAGGCTTAGTACTTTATGCATCTAGGTCTTTTTAAAGTACAAAGCGAAGCGCTGGCGAAATTGTTTGTCACCCATTTTTATCAAGTGAGTGCATAGTTACTTTCAAACTTACACATAGATACATGTATTCTAATTGTTTGAATGTTATGTGTGCTATCTTGATGTGCTTAATACGTACATACAACATGATATAGTTATTATTTGGTTAAACTACCTATACTTTATCATACTTAATAATAAGACTGGGTAGTAATGGGCCGTGTGAGATAATAAACGAGAGGATGTGCTAGAGTCGTGTGAGATAGTAGTTGTGATAGGTTAGTGAGAACTGTGCAAAATAATAAGCCATGTCTGCCATGTCTATCCCAAATACTGTTGTATTGTTGTGCCAAAACCAAAGTACTGTTGTACTATTGTGTCTTTCGTGACTATTCAAAGTACTAATGTACTGTCATATTGCCGTTTTTACCCAAAGTATTATCATGTTGACGTGTCTGATCATCTAGGAATTATAGTTGACTGTTGATAAAGGTCCTTTAAGAGAGATCCCTCGAGATCAACATATTAGGATTAGTAAGTGACAATAATAGGAGTGGGGTAATTAGGTTATTTGAAAGCCAAAAAATATATAATTAAAGATTATAATATTATAAGTTGAAAACCCTATGTATCCCACTTAGTTTCTTTGCATCACATATAATTATATATGGATAATGATGTATATCTGCCGAGAGATTCAAGGAGATGTAAACGGTTAGTGTAATGAAACGTAGTAAGTCTTTGTTTTTTCTTATGTTTCTTGTATCAGTTATGAAATCTCGAGTTTTGAAAATATAAATGAAAAACATTTCTTCTGAGATGCCTTGATTTGATTTCATATCATATCAAGCATATTTTGGGACTAATTCTGCATTAACAAACGTTTTAAATAAACATAAATAAAATTTTTAAAATGACCGTAAATTTGGAGATATCACACTCTTAAGTCTTACCGTTATTTTATTTTCCCATAACCCTTTCACTACCCGATATAGTTTAAATATGATAAAATAAATATAGCAGTAAAATCATATCATATTATTGCAACTAGCACATATATCCAGAAGACCAGAACACAAATAATAGGCACACATAACATTTAATTATCTAAATACTTCATATCTATGTGTAAGATGAAAGTGACTATGCACCCACTTGCTAAAAGTGGATGATTGGTGATTTAGGTAGCGATCCGCCTAACACCTTAGCTTTTCCTTTTGAAAGACCTAGGTATAAATATCACTAAGTCCTAGTCTTTATTTCGTAATTATTGTGTCTATAATGACAATAATTTAGATTCATCAACAATCCCAACGAATAGTGACATATAGCTGATAAGGAGCAACTAGGTAAGATCATATCGGAGGTAGGGTCCATTTAGTATACAAAGTATATTTTTTTGGAAATCTCACTTTAAACATCTTATTAAATCTAGCTTAGACATCATCCACGTACATAGATCAATCAGTATTATGACATAGAATTACTGATAAATCTTTTTTATAGGTTCATAGTAACGATAATGAACTTAAATATAATGCACACTTAACGTAAACCATGTCAACTTAACTTACATAGATTTCTAGTGAAAACCGAAAAATTCACAAGCAGAACTTCGACTTGAAAACTTCTATCTCTTTGACGATTCAGGGCTCCGCTAAAACTTTCTAAAAATCTATGGAAATTTGAGCTAACTTTCCAGAGAAAATGCAGAGAGTGATTGTTGAAGGTGTGAGGAAATGAGGAATTATGGCTAATTATTTATAGCTAAATTTGGGTAAGGCGCGTTGGGCTCTTAAGGCAACGTCATTCCTCCTGTCTTCTGCCATGTGTCAGAATTCGGGTGTGCCACATTGCCCCTGCGCGCCGTGCTTCTCGAAAATCTTCAAAAAGTCGTATATTTCTCATATGAGTTTTGTTTTCGACGTTTTTTCTCATACGAGCTTTGTTTTCAATGATCTTTATATCCATGCGTATGTTTCTCATATGAGCTTCGTTTTCACCCTTGCGCATCGGCTAACTCTCACTTTATTTTTAATTTTATATTTTTAAAGGGTTGAGAATGCTAAAATCTGTATAAAAATCATTACTCTTTCATACAAATTTTGTTCTCGTCTGTTTTTATATCGACAGAATCCTATTCATGAGATCTTGAACTCTCGTTTAGATTGTTTTGGCTAACAATCAACCGATTTGAATTTCGATTTCTGTGTTGACACAGTTATGCTGAAACTTTGAAAAATCACAACTTCCCCATACGAAGTCAGATTTGGATGTTCTTTATATGCGCGAGTTCACTTTTATTATTACTACGACTTTCGTTTAGATTACTTAGGCTAATAAGCATCCTATCTCTGATTCACTATTTACGACACATTTTGTCGTATAGGGTTGAACGTGAAACTTCAAACGGACATAACTTTTTTATATAAAGTCAGATTTAGGTGTTCTTTATATATATAAAATCACCATCACAACCACCACAACTTTTGCTTTAGATTATTTGTTCTAAATAATATTTTATTTCCAACGTTTATTTTAGCCATATTTATTAATACATGTTTATATACACATAACACATATACATACAAATAATTCTCTTTCATTAATTCATAAAAAGATTAGGATTATAAGCGATGAAAATATATTTTTTGCCTAACCAAAAATACGGATGTTACGTTAAATAATACTTATATGAGATTAAGATACATAATTTAAGAATATACTAAAAAGATTATACTTTTTTGCAAACCTTATCCAACAAAATTTATCTTGTTTTGACCCTTTTATAAACTTTGGAAAAAAAGGACAATAAAATTAGTTGGTAGCATAGTGAAATCAGTTGAATCCTTTTTGAAAGTTGCACCAAAATGACAAAAAAAAGGGATCCTACTATGCCAACCACTTCTAAAAGTTTTACCTCATGCTTGTAAACCACTTTTTAAATGTTTGTTGAAATTTGAAGACTTTAATTTTTTTTTTATAACTCGAATTATAGAAAAAAGAAGTTTTGTTTAAAAATATAAATTTAAAACTTTTATTTTAGAACAGCAAGTTTTTAATCAAAATACAACTTTGAATAGTTTTTAAACAAAAGTCTAAAAGTTCATGTTCATTATAATAAAACTATTAGGTTGTTATTAATAGTCATTTTAAAAAATTTTATATATTTTTAAAACTTATAATTACTCTACCAAATACTTCTACAATAAATAAAAACTAAAACTAACCGGCTGTTATTATAAAATATATCCTTAACCTTTTAAATTTCAACTATGTTGGCTTATGGATTCTTCCCTTACAATGGCTTAAACCTATTTTATGAAATATGTTAATATCATAAATCGTTAACTTTTATAAAAAAAGTAAAAAATTAAAAAAAATAAATAAATAAAATAAAATCTAAGCTAAAACAGTAAGTTTTTTTTTTTTTTCCAAAATTAATAAAAAAGTTTGAGTTTTTTTTAAGCTATAAATTCCGCACACCCTCCCGAAAAATCGTTGTAGAGGTCTGAGAAATTAAAAACGTCGTTTTGTTCAATTTCATTGTTCCAGACAATCATATTTCAAGAGAGGCATATGGAATTTGTGGATCTCCACAAAAAAATTACGTATATTTTTTTTACAAACCAAATGAGATTTTATTAATTTACTGTTTAGCTTATATAATTTGAACAATTTCCACATTTAGAGCCTACATATTCTTGAAGACTACTTTTTCTATCACTCAAAATCATGGTTCTAAAAAACGTGTCATGGCGCGCCTCAAGGCGTGCCATGACGCGAGGCATGGTGTAGCCGTTACGAAAACGTCTAAGGCGGGTTTGTTAAGCTTGGCGTCCAAATAACGTGTCAAGGCGCGCCTTATCGCGTTATGTCGCGAGTTTTTTTCAAGGCACGAGTTTTTTTGATTTTTTTTCTTTTGTTTTTTTTATCGGGCCTAAAATAAATGAGTTTTTGTTAACTTTTTTCTATTAGATATTAATATAAAACTTCTAAAAACTTCATATATTTGATAAAATTCAATAATTATATGATTTATATCTTTTTATGTATATAATATAGTCACACCTTAAAAAACGTCATGGCTGGCCAAGACTTATCGTGGCTTAACTTTTACCTTGCCGTCAAGCCACGCCTTACGTTATTTAGAACCTTGCTCAAAATTTAATCATTCACCTTGCTAAATAAAGCTTACATAGTTTTAACGGCTAAATTTGGAAAAAAAAAATTATTTAGACGATTAAATCGAAAAACCATAAAATATATTAATTTTTACATAATTCATACCATATTTTTATAATAAAATAAAAAAATTATATTTCTTATAATAAAATTAAAATAAAAAATCGTCTCCGTCATAGTTTTATCACTTATTAAATTGTAGAATAGCCGTTCAAAAAAATAAATTGTGCAATAAATAAATATTCATTTTGTTTTTAATGGGTAGTACTACTAGTGGGGTTTGTGCTTCCAAGGGAGAATAGTTTAGCTGGAGATGTGGGGTAGAATCAGGGGGGAGAGGATCTTGCTTCCACTACCATACTCCATACAGATGACCAACGTGGCGCAATCTCATCCGTTGATTTTCTGCTGCCTTAGGATCCTTACTCCGAGTACACGTGCGGCCTTCTTTGCTTTACCTTCTTTTCTATCCTTGCTTCCATGCATGGATTTCTCCAATCGTCCTCCAAATTTAGCTCTCTCTCTCTCTCTTCTCTCTCTCTCTCTCTCATATACCTTTAGAGAGAAAGAAACCCATGAATCTTTAGAGAGAGAGAGAGAGAGAGAAACAGAGTGTGACTGTGAGTGTAAACCACTTCTTTCCTTTAATTTCTCTTTGCTTCTTCTTCGCCATCATTAGCAACAAAGGTAACCGACCCATCATCCCCCTTTTATTTAACTTCCATTCTCAACAAACCAACCAAATACCTTCTACTCCATACTAGCTACCTTCAATCATCTTCTTCATCAAGAATTAATACCATGAAATGCCAGATGCGTTCTTCGTTCTTCGTTTTTCACTTCAATCTTGAAGGATTAATTCTGATTTCTGAATACGCACTCCCGATCTGAGCTTTCGGTCTTGTTACTTACTCAAATATAATTCACAGTTTTCGTTTGGCTCTGTTCTTGAATTTGATCTGAATTTCGTATATTCGATCAGAAATTAATGGAAGAGATTGATCAGGAATCGATGAAACACATGTGTAAATACTGCAACAAGAGCTTCCCTTGTGGAAGATCTTTGGGGGGTCATATGAGGTCTCATGTAATCAGCTCCACTGATCACCATCATCATCATCATCATCATCAGGTCGGGAACAAAACTTGTTCGACTGTTCTCGATAAACTCTGTAAAGAATGTGGAAAAGGGTTTCAATCGTGGAAGGCTTTGTTTGGGCATATGAAATGTCACTCGATCAAACTCTTAAACAACAAGAACAAGAATATTGCAAGTCTGAATCGAGATTCTTGGATTAGCTATTCAGATAATGAGAATTCAGATGCCAAAAATCGTCAAATAAAGAGATCGAGAAACAGACGAAACAAAAGGTATATAGTCGCTTCTAATGCAACTGCAATAATCACAACAGTGTCATCTTCAATTTCTTTGAATGCTAATAGTAATCAAATTAGTAGTAATAATGCTTCAACAAGTATGGTGTCCGAAATCCAACAAGAACCAGAAACAGATGTTGCTATATCTTTGATGATGCTTTCTAGAGATTTGGGGAAATGGGGTAATGAATTTGAATCCACCGATCACTATAATTCCTCTGTTTTGGTAAATTTGAGTAAAGATTTGATTGGTAATGGTTCCAAGATGAAGAAATTAGCAGAAACTCAAGTTGGTTTTGATTTTCTTGGAAGATCTGAGGTAGGTTTGATAAAACATGACAAATTGGATTCAGGTTTTGGTGAATTTGAGGATTCAAGTAAGAGAAAATTCGAGTGTGTTACTTGCAACAAGAGTTTTCATTCTTATCAAGCACTTGGTGGGCATAAAGCAAGTCACAGCAAGCTAAAGGGAGATTTTGATTCAAAAATCCAAAACGAAAACAAACCCGTGTTAGATCACGATCAAACAATCAAAGGGTTTGATCCAAAAACATCTAAAGGTCATCAAGAATTATCAAGTTTCGATCTTGGTGTTGGTTGTTTGAAGAAGAAAAAAGTGGTGTTGGGAGCACATGAGTGTCCAATTTGCTTAAAGATGTTTTCTTCAGGCCAAGCTTTAGGTGGCCACAAAAGATCACACTTGATTTCCGAAGCTAAAATGAATAAAGAAAACACGAATGTGATCAAGAAACGCAATGACCTCTTTTGTGAAACTCGAGGGTTTCTTGATCTCAACATGCCTCCTGAAGACGAAGAAGAAGAAGAGATGGTTATGAGCAGTAGTACAACAGAGTACAAGTCATACTTCTGAGAAGATGGAAGTAACCACCATAACCATGAATCAACGCTACTAGGTTTGCTCTAAACAAAGCTAATAGAGTAATGGTGGTTCTAAAGATCATTTCAAGAGTGTACATATTCATTCATTCTTTACAACACACACACACACTTGTATCCATAAGTCAAAATTTTACATTTTTGTGCTTATAGACTACATTGGTTTCATGAAGAAGGCAGAAAACTCCCCAAGATTTCTTGTGAATGAGTTTTGAGTTAGCAAATAAATAAAAAGTTACTGTTTTTGCAAGTTGAATGATGTTCATGTGTATAATATGATTATATTTTATGGTCCATTAATAATAGCTAAATTTGTATGTAAAATGAATGTATCTATTCAAATTTTATATTAGAAGATGTATTTATTTGTTAAATGTTTGAATGATTTTGTTATAAGTTTGTTTCTCTTCCGTAACTTGTGACTAAGCGTCATTTAATATTGGAAGAATACATTTTATGACTTTTTTTTTTTTTGCTCAATGTAAATTGGTTATAGAATGAGTTCAAATTCAATTGTAATATCAAATATTCAAATCTGCCTTGTTTCACAATTTATTACCAAACAATTGAACGAACTAATAAAAAGATGCAAGTGGTAGACAAACTCACAACAATAAATACGTCTTGTGTGTTTTAAAGTTCATTGTATCTTTTACATATTCATAAAATTAATATTAAATGCCAAAAAAAAAAAAGGCTACCTAGGTCCGCCTTGTTCATAAATCATAATAATAGTCTTAACATGTTAGGATCGATGTTTGTTGTGGACATGGGAGGTGAGGAGTTGTTATAGGGATTTAAGGATGTGCCCAAAATGTTGTTTGGTCACCTAACATAAAGAGTTAGACAATAAATGTCTTGTTTGTTGATATCTAAATTTTTGTTTTTTAATCTTTTTACACGAACAACATGATTCCAAGTTTTGTTTTATAGAATTACACAAAATTGTTCTTTTTCTTCCAAAAAAAACTACCAACAAAAATATAAAAAAATAGAGCTTGTGTTTGATAATTGAACATTTTAACTGAGTATAAAACCAATATCATACTCCTTATTTTAAGTCATATACAATCATTTTTAAATAGATTATAACTTCTAATATCATAAATAACTAAATATTATGAAATATTATGTTTTGTGCACCTTATATTAAAAATACAATATCATTGTTGAAAAAAAAAACATTTATCAAGGATGGGAGAGTGGTCTTGCTCCTATGGAGCTCCACCTCAACCTACCATTTTTTTTTTGACAAAACTACACAAATGGTCCTTATGGTTAGCTGAAAATTATCATTTTTGTCCAAAAAGGTTTGAACTAGAACTAAAGGTCCAAGCTTTTCATTTTGTTGCCAGTTTGGTCTAACTTTCTATAAACTTTTTCATAATGACTATTTTGCCCTTATTTTTTTCTTTTTTAGTTTTTTTATTATTTAAATACTTTCTTGATTAAAAGAAAAAATAAAAAAGAAAAATTGCATTTTGTATTTTATTTTTATAATTGTTTATAAGAAAATAAAAAAAATGAAATCTCTCTCTCTCTCTCTCTCTTTCTCTCTCTTTGAAAAAATCAACATTCGAGACAAGAATTTCTCCTTCTTTCTTCTTCGTCCCCTGGAAACACACACACAAACACATACAAAAAATTCTTCATTATCAGGGACGAGATCGGAGACGTGAGCCGATTTTGGAGACAAGCATTTCTACGGCGGCTCTAGGGCTTGCTTTAACAAGCGGCTCTAGCTCCATCGTGTGCGACTCGAAGGCAACTCATATGAGGAGGAGCTCGTCGTCTGACGAGGATATCAGAGATGTGAACCCGAGAACCCCTTAACTCGATCTGAAAGCCCTTCATCAGATCTGATTTCGTGTGTTTGTGTTCATCAGATTTGATTTCATGTGTGTGAGTGTGTTCATCAGATCTGCTTTCGTGTGTATGTGTGTGTTCATCAGATTTGATTTCGTATGTGTGTGTGTGTTTGTCAGATCTGATTTCGTGCGTGTTTATGTTAATCAGATATGGGGTTCATGAATGTGTTCTTGAATGTCAATGTGTGTGTGTGTGTGTGTTCTTGAACTCTTGATGAAGCTTCAGATTTGGCAATAATTTTTTTGGGAAGAGCTCAAGAACAAACCCAGATGCCGTGTGTGTGTGTGTGTTTTTTTTGTTTCAAGAATGATTTTTAGGTGGTGGTAGTGGCGGACCGTGTTGATGGCGGACGGTGGTGATGGCGGACGGTGTTCGAATGGTGGTGATGCTATGTTCTTGAGTGCTCTTGAATTTATGATGATGTTCTTGGGTTTTATCAAGAGTAAATTACACGAATGGTCCCTATGATTTTGGGTAATTTGCGCGTTTAGTCCCTAACTTATTTTTTTAACTCGGAAGGTCTCTACTATTTGTTTTTGTTACACTCTTGGTCCCTACTATTTATTTTTGTTATGCACTTGGTCCCTATCTTACCTAAAAATACTATTATTTAAATAAGGGAAAATGATGGGGTAGGTAAGGTAAGGTGACGGGGTGAGGTTGGGAGTGTGTTCGATTAAATAAATGAAAAAAATCAAGGGAAAGTAGTCTTTTTAGGTAAGACAGGGACCAAGCACGTAACAAAAACAAATAATAGGGACCTTCCGAGTTAAAAAAACAAGTTAGGGACCAAACGTGCAAATTACACCAAACCATAGGGGTCATTAGTGTAATTTACTCTTTTATCAAAACAAACCCAGATGGAGAGAGAGAGAGAGATGTTGTATATGAGAGAGATTTCATTTTTATTTTTTTTATTTTGTTATAAAAAATATAAAAATAAAATTGAAAATGTAAATTTTCTTTTTTATTTTTTCTTTTAATAAAAAAAATATTTAAATAATAAAAAACTGAAAAAGAAAAAAAATAAAGGGCAAAATAATCATTATGAAAAAGTTTATAAATAACTGGACCAAACTCACAACAAAATGAAAAGTTTGGACCTCTAGTGCTAGTCCAAACTTTTTTGGACCAAAGTGACAATTTTCAGCTAACCATAAGGACCATTTGTGCAGTTTTGTCTTTTCTTTTTCCAAACAAGAGGAATTGGAAAATAAAAGGATGAGAGAGAAGGGGGGGAAAAGATGAAGAGAGTGTTGTGAGTATGAGATAAGAGGAGGACAGAGACTTGGGAAAGGGTACCAAGCTTCTTAGTTATTTTGTCATGCCACATGCACTTCCATGGGTGGTGTTTGTCATGTCAATTGTCACACATGCTCGACATATACATTGCCGAGCTCCGGTTCTGTAGCCTAAGAATTTCGAATTGTTTAGAAGTTATCCGAAACATATATGTATACAGTAAAGTCCCAATATTTTCATCGATTTGACAAGAAAGTCCTAAACTTTATTTTTTTTGACAGTAAAGTCCAAATTACCGGCAGTTTTTGACATTTTTACCCTTTTTTCCCGGTTAGCCGGTAATTAGGATTTTTTTGTCAAAAAAATAAAGTTTAGGATTTTTTTGTCAAATCGTCAATTAGGACTTTACTGTCAAAAAAAATAAAGTTTAGGACTTTTTTGTCAAATCGTTGAAAATATTGGGATTTTAGTGTATATATAATTTTTTTGGTTAGAAATTTAATGGTATGATACTCTTTAAACATACGAGTTATTGAAACATTCTCTAATCATCTAGATCCTATTGAAATCGTTTACATTTGCTTCTTGTTAATTTGTTTTTTTAATCTCAACAAACTGACATTGAAAAAAATTGAGATAATCAAGAAGGAAAGAAAGAACCAGGGTTGTGTTGGCTTTTTGAAGTCTCAAAAATAGAGAAATTAGAAACCTAAAAAAACGAATTTGTTATAGCTTTATACAAACACAAACAACACATGCCTAGTCAAAAGGGTGTGAATGTGGAGAAAGGAAAGAAGGGCAATTTCGTTTTTTTCGGTTTCTTATTTCTCCATTTTTGAGACTGCAAAAAGCCAACACAACCCTGGTTCTTTTCTTTCTTTCTTGATTATCTCAATTTTTTTCAATGTCGGTTTGTTAAGATTAAAAAAACGATTTAACAAGAAGCAAACGTAAATGATTTCAATAGGATCTAGCTGATTAGAAAAGGTTTCAATAACTCTTATGCTTAAAGAGTATCATACCATTAAATTTCTAACAAAAAAAATTATATATACACTAAAGTCCCAATATTTTCAACGATTTGACAAAAAAGTCATAAACCTTATTTTTTTTTTGACAGTAAAGTCCTAATTGACGATTTGACAAGAAAGTCCTAAATTTTATTTTGTTGACAAAAAAGTCCTAATTACCAGCTAACCGGGGAAAAAGGGTAAAAGTGTCAAAAACTGCCGGTAATTTGGACTTTACTGTCAAAAAAATAAAGTTTAAGACTTTCTTGTCAAATCGATGAAAATATTGGGACTTTACTGTATATATCCCTTTTTTATATCATAAAATACTTTTAAAAAATACGTAAACACTAGTTGTCTAGTTCTCGTACAATCTAGTTTTTTTGTCCAACTTTTAAACAACGAAATACACAGATTGTGACGGAGCCAGGTCCGAAGGATTAAGCTAATACTTGAATACTTAACATATCTAGTTAATATGTTCAAATTAAGCATTTTCTCACCTTATTAAAACTGACATTGTAAATATATCAACTTTATTGGAAAACTCCAGCTTAAAACAAACAGAAAATTAAAAGAACAAAAAGAAAAAGAAAAAGGGAAATTAAGTATACTAACCTGTATAATAGTAATCACTTTCTTCTTAATACCTCATTTTGGACTCTAATTTATATTTCAGAGTTTTTTTTTTTCCTTCAAAGAATGTTTTATTTCAAATGCTCTATTCCTGGTTTATCTTCAAATTTCAGTCATTTTTTGGTTTTTTTATATAATATATCATCATCTATATCTAAATCGTTTGTTTTGAAGTGTTTTGTAACGACCTAATTTTCACGTCCAAAAATTTCATTTTTAGATCAATACTTTGGAAATCATTTGTGAATAAACATCGTTTGATCATATCATTTCATAAACATATTTCGTGTCTGAAAACCAAAACAAAAAAACAACCATAGTGTCAGAGTACAAAATCCCAGAATAACTCATGGTGCGGAAAACAAAGTGTGTGTATGATGTGCAGCTACCGCGCCAACTCCTTCCCCTTCGATAAAGAAGTACCTAAAAACAAAACTGTAAACTGTAAGCACAAAGTTAAGTGAGTTCCCCCAGCATACCACATACCATAAATCCACATAACATACAAATATTGTCGGGCATATCTGGGTGCCCGACCTACCCTTCGGTCCTTTCGACCGGATATTGCCTAGCATATATGGGTACTGGCCTCCCCTTCGGTCCTTTCGACCGGATACTGCCTAGCATATCTGGGTGCTGGCCTCCCCTTCGGTCATTTCGACCGGATACTGGGGACTATTTCACCCCTCTACTACTACCACATAACATGTATCAAATAATCACATTCGATCTAACATAACTGGGCATGACTACCCCTTCGGCCCTGTCGACCGATGATCTTGGGGACTATCTCCCCTACCGCTACTAGCATATAACATATCGTATTGGCTCGTATCATAACAGATAATAGCAAACCCAGATGATATCACAAAGAACATCATCTAACATACGTCTCCTACTGGTGGGCCGGCATTGTGGCCTTAGACCCACCGTTACTGGAAGGCAACTCACCTCGAAGTAGTTGTTGATCTGTGCGGGAATCCTCTGACTGCTGCCGCTGCTGCTCCGGAAATCCTCCGGCTATAATTCCCACAAAACACTTAGTCATACACTGCTAACTGTACTTAGGGTAAAATGACCATTTTACCCCTGACCAAGTCCAAGTCAAAGTCAACTTCCAGTTGACCTGACTCGCCGAGTACCTATCCTTCTATTTGTTCTTATACCTGCCTCTACTCGTCGAGTTAGGCGATGACTTGACGAGTTTTCCTTCTAAATGAACATCAACTGAATCTTCATCCAACTCACCGAGTTGTATGAACAACTCGTCGGGTTCATCTTCAACTAATGAACAGGTCCTGTCCTTGACTCGCCGAGTTGTATGAACAACTCGTCGAGTTCATCTTTAATCTTAAGAAGATTGCCTTGGACTCGCCGAGTCTGCTCATTCACTCGCCGAGTCCCATGAATTTCCAGAACAATGGCTTAGTCCAGAACGTTGGGTCACTCCATGGGACTCCTTAAAACCTTTCCACACTCAATTGGGTCCTTTTGACCCTCAACTGATATGGGGCAGAAACCTTGGACTCGCCGAGTCCAAGAATGGACTCTTCGAGTCGGTCACATCCTCTCACTAAATCTTCGATTTCTGATGTACAACCCTTGATCAAAAGATAGATTTATGCTTCTACAATCGATCTAGCACGTAAAGTTACAACCTTTACGTGCTTGCATGGGACTTTGAGCTCAAAAGGTCCTAAAACAAGCTCTTACAATGCATGGGGCCTCCTTTGAGTGCAAAAGCCACTCCTTTCTGACTTGTAACCCCTCTAAGGACCTAGATCTTAAACATCAACCCCAATCCATGCTTGTAATCATGGTTGGTGACCAAAATGGCTTAGAAAAGCCCTAAAACTCCACAAAATGGGATCTATCACAAGAACAAAACAAGGTATAAACTTTATACCTTCTGTAGACTGCAAATGATGCTCAAAATCGGATCCCTCTAGCCTCTTCTTGATCCTTCAAGCTTTTCCTTCCTTCCTTGGATCACAAAACACCAAAATCACTCCAAATGCCTTAGATTGCTTCAATAACGGCTAGGGTTTGCTATGGGGGTGTTCTGGGAGAAAATGGGACGAAGGAGGTCGAGTTAAAGTGTTTAAATAGGGTACAAACCCTCGGATTAGGGTTTTTGTCCAGACAAAGCCTACTTGCCGAGTCCGGGACCTGACTCGTCGAGTCCACAGCTTAAACCCCACGTCTCATCCCGCTTCTACTCAGCGAGGTGGTCCTTCGACTCGCCGAGTCCAAGGCCAACATGCAAAAATATTAAGAAAAGAATACGTACCAAGAACCAGGTGCTACATGTTTAATGTCATTGTTGTTCAATAAAATGTTTGATTTTATGTACAAATATCATCATGGGGGCGTTGAGGGAGGGTCAAAATGGGCAGCTGCATGCGACCCAAATTTTTTGAAGGGACTATTTTTTTATTATTATATTATATATGTATTATATTTATATAAAAATAAAAAACTTATAATAGCTATAAGGAAGTTTTTTTAGTTCGTCCAAGACATTTAAGGATATTTAAACCCTCAGGATTGGCCATGAATATCATATACGCTTTAGATTTTCTATGTTTGATTAACTTTTTGTTAGATTTAAATAAAAAACTAATTTTTTTCTCAAAATTCCATAATTGTTCATCGGATTTCAAACTTGTCCTTGAAATTCCGGAGTTTTTTTTTTCGTAATTCAAAATTTCAGTCCGAAATCCGGAATGTTGTTCCATAATTCAATCCGACATATATATATATATATATATATATATATATATATATATATATATATATATATATATATTGTCAGGAAATATGCTTTTCTTGGTCCAGAATGCGTATTCCGGACCAAATGGTTATTTTTGCTAAAAATATTTTTTAGTTATTTAAAAAAAAATCATATCAAATTATGGTTAGATTACCTAATTTCCCAAAGAAAAATCTGACATCGTACCCATTCATGAATTTAGCCCAATGGTAAAATATAACGGACCCTAAATTATAACTAGATTAAATTACATGAATCGTGCATCGTGTATGTATCAAAATGTAAGTTCGGTCCTTATTTTCAAAAATTAACTCGGACATGTCAAATTTAGTCCATGCCGAATCTGAAATGATCATAATGATTATCTGTATTTCTTTTCTAATTATTTTAAAGTTGTTGTTGTTGTTATTTTTATTATTAATTACCCACCCAACATTTTTAAAACTCTTAACCTAATATCTCTCTCTCTCTCTCTCTCTCTCTCTCTCTCTCTCTCTCTCTATATATATATATATATATATATATATATATATATATATATATATATATATATATATATATATTCTCTTTTCTCTAGATACCATTACCAGAATTATTCACCGCCAACGCCAAATATCTGAACCACCATCGGAAACATCTTTGCTTCCTTCGGTGAGTTGCTGTCACCTACCAACATCTCATATATTTGTCTAAAACCCTAAAAAATCACATAAATCTTTGTCTTTGTCGCCATAAAAAGCTTCATTGTTCATAAAAGAATCGCCTCCTATGGATCTATCATGTGGGTCATGATGGTTGCCTCGTCGGAGAAGGTACTTGAGCAAAGAAACATAAAACCCACACACCTTGTGTGCCGCCATCACCAACTATTCACATGAAACCCTGAAGGCAGGGCCGGCCCAAGGGCAGGGCGAGCTGGGCCACTGCCCAGGGCATCAATGGACATAGGGGCATCAACTTTTGCTTTCTTCTTTTGGGTGTGCATTATTTAGGCCCAAGACATCTATTTCCTGACAAGGGCACGATTTGAGGTTCGAGAAGGCAAAAGTCGGGCAGGGAAAAAAAGAACGCCTTAATTTTCTTGATGAACGCACCCGACACGCCTAATTCCAAGAGTCAGGAGAATCAGGGAAGACGAGGTGACCTGGAGCAGTAGTAAACATCAACGGTAGTTCTGTTTTCTTATTTCAGTTTTTTAGTTCATTTTCTCCCTTAGTCCCTTTATAGCTTTAAACTACCGAGAAAGCCCAGTTCTTCTTCTGGTTTTTGAGTTCAAATATGATATTAGTCCAAAGCGCATGAAACATAATTAGAAGCAACAGTTGATTTCAACTGTTTTCATTAAGTATTGTTAATATTAGTTCTTTTTTTATTATTATTGTAGTATTGTTAACATAGGTTTTGCACTGATTTTAATTAAGTATTGTTATTATTGGTTCTGAATTGATTTTGATTTTTGTTAATCTCCATAATTTCGTTAGTTCAGAATTTTGATTTTGGGATATTGTTAACAATGACTGTTGATTCTGATTTCAGGATTTTCTTTTTCTTTCAAATATTGATTTTGATTTCTAGAACCCTTCCTGCGTTTAGAACACTTGCAGTACGCCATTGGACTTTTTTTTTTCTTCTTCTTGATTTAATAGTTTTAGGTGACACTTATTGTTTTTCTATAATTTTTTTTTTGATGTTTAGCTAGTTTTGCTTTACAGGAAACAACACAAGGTTATCATTTTTTGATGTGGTTAATTAACTTATCATTTTTTCATATGTTTTGTTGAAATTTATTGTTTTATTTCCGATTCCACATAAATGCTTTTTTTTCTTTAGTTTATAGAAAAATTCATTTTGATTTATTTAGTTCCGTTCTCATTTGTCGTTAAAAAATTGTTGAAAGATATATTGTTGAAAGATATAGAATCTTTTTATATATATATATATATATATATATATATATATATATATATATATATATATATAATCCTATTAAACATCATATTGCTTATGGGATTATAATAAATTATATAGATAATATATTGATGTAACAAACGAAACTTTTTAACTTTCATTAACGATTTCTAATTTAAGGTTTTGGGTTATGTTGAATAGAATGCAACTTTTACTATTATCATAGGATAATTAATGTTTTTGCTTCAAGAATTGCTTTGAACATTTAGTTTGTACTTTGTACGAATAAGTAATTTAACAAAAAGTTCTTTTAAGTAGTTGCTTTAGAAGATTATGTTATAAAATTTGAGAATTGTATTAACATAGTATAAAAATAGGGCACCGTCTTCTCTATTTGCCCGGGGCATGGAATTCCATAGGACCGGCCCTGCCTGAAGGTCCCAAACCTTAACACTCATGTATGAATCTAACAGAAACACGGAATAATAACATAAGTATTCAACAAAATAAAACCAATTTTATTTGTTGGGGTTTTGTTCGTTTAAGCACAATGATTCAGAAATAACAAATATTTTGAATCCTCTTCATGGGCTCAAGAACTCTCATATCTCTTTACAGAAACTCTTAAACTCTAATAATACAATACAAATCATCAGCTCTCAACTTATGAAGCATATGATATAAATACTAAAAAAACCTAACAACCCTTCAAAAAGATAGGAGATAAGAATTCTGCAGATTCTCCAAATCTTCTGATTAAATTAAATCCCTGATTAGAAGGATTGAATCTTCTAAGATAAATACAGATATGGTAAATAAGGAACATATCAGATAAGAATCTTCAGAATACTTCTTCACCAAGTAATTTTGATCTGCCCCAGAATCGGACATGTCAACACCAGGGAGTAGCGAGACATATGTTCATCAATATATTAGGCCATGGAGTCGCACCAGGACCATGTGAGATATCCCATGATCAGTACATCAGGTCTTCAACATCGTATTACAACAGTGTATCAAACTCATTAGTATATTAACTCATTTGTGTCATTAATGTATAAGAAATTCAGCATATGGACATATTGATCGGTCACCAGTGTCTAAATAAGTTGATGAGGATCAAGTCTTCAGTGACTGGTGCTCTTCGTTCTGATAATACTTTCAATGTATTTTGATGTTGATAACATCTTTAGTGGATTCACGTGATGATAACTCCATTAGGTCCAACTATGTCATTAACATGTCATTAGGGGATGATCTTCAACTGTACCAAAAACTAGATAGCTTTAGAAATTAGCTCCAGATCTGATTAACTAAGGTAGCTCAAATCCGGTCTTCAGTATTAAACATCTTAACTTCGGCAGTTGGTAGATGAGTAACATATATCTAAAAGATCTTTATGCCCAAGAGTCATTATAGAATGATACTAACTGATTATTTATTATAGTAATTTTGATTATTAATAAATATCAACACTTGTATTTAATTGAAAAAACATTATTTTATGAAAATAATATGTTACCAACATAATGGGAATTATTTTTTATAGGAAATAATAACAAAAGAGAACAAAAACTAAGGTATGAACATATATGTTATGTACAATATTTTAGGCATTTAAGGTAACAATTAAGTTACATTGTAACTACTAATTAGGAGGTAATGTAAAATGTACTCAACTTTTACTCTAAATAGAGTCAAAGCTGTGTGTTTTTAAGAGATATGATTTGTTGCTTGTAGTCTTCCATTTATGTAACACTCTAATTCAGGTACACCTTTGAAACCCTTGAAAATGAATTAATTGAAAAAAATGGTCCCTCTCATACGCTAGGCATACCTAAGGGTACGCTTAGCGTACTATGGGAGAAGGATCGTGAAGGAGCCTTGTGTACACGGGGCATACGTAAGAGTACGTCGGGCGTACGCAACAGAGGGCCAAAACCCTAAATCTCAGACTTGACCCCTATTTAAACACCTTTTAGCCTCTTAGACCAAACCTTATCAGTCTCTTTAGCCTTATTTCGTCCACCTACAGTTGAGATATTGTGTGAGAGGGTTTTGAGCTTAAGGAGTGGGTTTTTGTGGCCATTTTAAAGTTCATTCAAGAAGAGGGAAATGCTAAGCAAGCTTAGGGTGGTTTGGTTCTTCAATAATCTACATCTAGGTCACTTTGCAAAGCTTCTGGAGGTATAAAGCTATGAACTTGCCATATTATTCATTTGATTTAGCTAGGGTTTTCTAGTTTTGTCCCTTTGGTTGATTTTGGACCTCCTCTTGTGAGTTAAGCAACTCCAGAGGATGGAAATGACATATCTGAGGTCCCTTGGTCCTTTTGCAACATAAAAATGGAGTCTTGGTGGGTGTTTTTGCCTCATGCATGGGTTAAGAACCTTAGAAAGGTCTTAATGGGGGTGTTGGGAACATATGAGGCATGCAAAGTCATAAAGTTGCCAACTTTATGCCCTAGGTCGTCTTAATGAGCTTAGATTTGACTTTTGGACGTGTGGAAATTGAGTATTAAGCACTTAATGGAAAAGGTGCTTAATCTGTTAGTACGCTGGGCGTAACCCAGTGTACACGGCGCGTAAGTTCCTGAGCCCCAGTACGCTGCGCGTACCAGGGTGGTACGCTAAGCGTACGCATCACAGATGGGCTTGAATCTTTTTTGGGCCTTGAGCTGTTGGGCCTCATTTAGTTATTGGACTTGGTTGCATTCTAAGAATAGTGGGCCATTTTATCTGTTTTGGGTCATTGGTGTTATGGTAGGGCCTTATTGGGCCAAGAGGCCCATTAATGATTTTTGGCATGGACTTTGGGCCCATTAACAAAGAAAGGATATTTGGGCCCTTTTGGAAGGACTTGGGTTTGGGTTTCCCTTTGATTATATGATGTCCTAACATAGATTAATTTTATTGCTCAGCATGGGAGGTTACAGACAATTAGGAGAGCAGTTTTTGGATTCTTCGGAGAGAGGTGAGTCTCCTCACCAAACCAATGGGTCTAAGGCACCAAGGCTGGCCCGTTTCTTGATATGTAGTGTCCTAGCTGAAATTGTATCATTAGTTGATATGAGCTAGGAAATATGCTAGTAGTATGTGTGGTATGTTTGTATCGAAGACCATGGGAGAGCCCATGGCACTTGGACGTAAGACCATGTGGAGAGCCCATGGCTTTCCTATCAAAGACCATGGGAGAGCCCATGGCACTTAGGTGTAAGACCATGTGGGGAGCCCATGGCATCCTGGAGTAAGACCCTGGGGACGAGCCCACGACCTCCTTATCTTTTGTATGCATGGCTTATGTGATATGTATAGCTGTTTTAGCTAGTATGATATATGGTATGTGGTTTGTGTGTGGGTATGCTCTGGGGAACTCACTAAGCTTTCAGCTTACCGTTTACGGATTTGTTTCAGATACATCTGAGCCCAAGGGCAAGGGCAAGGCATGATGGCGTGACTTGCACTCTCTCTCTCTCTCACCGGTATGTTATGGGACACTCTGATGTTTTTAAATAAAGTTGTAATGAATGTGGATTTGAAAACAATTGTTTTGGATTTCATGGTTTATGCAAATGTGTTTGATTAATTAAAAATGAAAATTTTCTGTAACGCCCCATTTTCTGGTATGTAATTTAAATAAGTAATTTTTAATTCTTAAGGGGTACTCGACGAGTCTGTAGCCCAACTCGTCGAGTAGAGACGGGATGATCACGCAAATGGAGTTGGTTACTCGACGAGTCCATATGTTGGGACTCGGCGAGTCTACATGTCTGGATGAAGCCCTAATTTTAAGGGTTTGCACCCTATTTAAACATCTTATTGCGCCCCAACTTCGCCTCCATCACCCTCAGAGCATTTCTTACCAAACCCTAGCCCCCTTAAAGAGTGTGTGTGAGTGAGCGTTGCTTTGTGAAGGAGCTTTTGGTGCATTTTGGAGCAAGTAGAAGAAGGAGAAGGTTGAAGAGTTCAAGGAAGAAGAAGTAGATCCACAACATACTCCGTTATGGTCATATTTTCTGTTAATAAAGTCTCCATCTTGCTTATTTATCTAATAGATTTAGTTTGTCCCCAAATTGTTGATATTAAGATCAAAAACCCCAAATTGAAGCACCTGGTTCCTGGTATGTAAAAAATTATCTAAGTGTTTTGCATTTTTAGCCTTGGACTCGGCGAGTTGTAGGCCCGACTCGCCGAGTAGAGACGGGATATGGAGCAAGTTTAAGTTGGCGACTCGGCGAGTCTATATTCTGGACTCGGCGAGTCCCCGCTGTCTGATGAAACCCTAAATTTCAAGGGTTTGCACCTTATTTAAGTCATCTTATGCACCCCCAAGCTCGCCCCCTTCACCCTCAGAGCTCCCTATATCGTCCAACCCTTGTTCCTTGTGAGATTGAAGTGCTTTGGTGTGTTTTCTTGAAGATTTTGAGAGAAAAGGAGAGTAGATCAAGAAGAGAAGAAGGAGGCCAGACATCTTGGTGTTATTTCAGTGATTTCCTTGAGGTATAACTCAGTTTCCCTCTGTTTTCATGCTTATAGTCCCTTATAGCTCCATTAAAGTCCTTCTTGAGCCATTTCCAAGCTTGATTATGAATTAGGGTTTGTAATAAGTTGATTAACCTTTAGATCTAGGCATGATTGAGCTCCATGAGCTCGGATCTACTGCCTTTATGGAGCCATATTGCATGAAAGCCCTAGATCTACTCTTTTAGTGCATTTTGAGCCCTAAAACCTTCATTGGTGTTTATTTATACGTAAAGTTGGAAACTTTATGTGTTAGTCAATCCCTAGAAACCCAGATCTATGAATGGAATGAGTTGGATTCAAGCAAATTCGAGTATATAGTATTTTCATGTGAAAGACTCGGCGAGTCGTTCATCGGACTCGGTGAGTCGAGTCGCGAGTCCACGAATTTTCCCCATTTTCGTGTTTGCTGGGTGGAGTAGTGAGTCATGGGGTGTGACTCAGTGGGTCGGAAGCCAGACTCACTCATGAGGGAACTCGGCGAGTCAATGCCCTGACTCGGCGAGTTCAAGGCAATCTTCTTGCCTCAAGAACAGACTCGGCGAGTTGTTCATACAACTCGGCAAGTCTCAGCATAGAATGTTCGTCGGATGAAGATGAACTCGACGAGTTGTTCATACAACTCGGCGAGTAGGATGAAGGACTATTGGATTTTGGTTTAGAAGGAAAACTCGTCGATTCAATGCCTAACTCGACGAGTAGAGATGGGATTAAGGTCAATCGAATGGATAGGGACTCGGCGAGTTGGCACGCCAACTCGGCGAGTCGGGTTAATTGGAAGTTGACTTTGACTTTGACTCTTGGTTTGGTTAAGGGTAAATGGTCATTTTACCCTGAGGTCGGTTAGCAGTATTTGACTGAGTGTTTTGTAGGGATTATAGTCGGAGGATTTCCGGGGCAGTAGCAGCAGAAGACAGTCAGTTCCCACACAGATCAACAACTACTTTGAGGTGAGTTACCTTCCAGTAGCGGTGGGTCTACGGCCACAATGTCGGCCCACCAGTAGGAGTTGTATGTTAGGTGATTGTCTTTGTGATATCATCTAGGTTTGCTACTACCTGATACGTTTATATGCTGGTATGATATGTATATGTGATAGTAGTAGAGTTAGGTTGTTAGGACCGAAGGGTAGGTCAGACACCCCAGATATGACTGACAGTATGTTATGATATGTTTATATGCTGGCATGATATGCTATATGCGATAGTGGTAGTAGGAGGGGAATAGTCCCCAAGTTCGTTCGTTAGGACCGAAGGGTAGATCGGACACCCCATATATGTCTGATAATATGTTATGTTATGATATATGTGATAGTAGCAGTAGGGGGTGAAATAGTCCCTGAGGATCGGTTGTTAAGGTCGATGGGTAGTCAGCACCCCAGAATGGCTTGACATGGGTAGTCAGCACCCCAGAAAGGCTTGACACGGGTAGGTCGGCACCCCAGAATGGCCGTACCGGGTAGGTCGGGCACCCCAGAATTGCCCGGCAGTATGTATGATATGTGATTGTATGGTATGTGGTATGATGGGGGAACTCACTAAGCTTCGTGCTTACAGTTTTCAGTTTTGGTTTCAGGTACCTCTTCTTCGAAGGGGAAGGAGCTGGCACGGTAGCGACACATCACACACATGCCTTGTATTCCGCACTATGAGATCTTCCTGGGGATTTGTACTCTGACATTATTATGTTTTATAAAATGTTTTTCCAGACATACGATATCTTTCATGAAATGATATGATCGGTGAAGGTTTTATTTCTAATGTTTTGCTAAGTATATGTTTTAAAAATGAAATTTTTGGCTCGTATTTTTGGGACGTTACACAACTCATTTGTAATAAAGCCTTATGATCGAGTTATACTTTAGATCTAGCCTCTCTTGAACTCCAGGAGCTCATCATAGCCACCTTTATGCAATCTTGACCTTGTTCCAAACCCTAAGTGCTTAGTATTTGATGAGTTTGGGTATTTTAGCCTCATACCCTTGTTCATGCACGTAAAGTTGGAAACTTTACATGTAAAACCAGTCCTAGAAGCTCAGATCTATGTTTTGGAAATACTGAAATCGATTAGAATCGATTGTATAGTAATAGCATGCTTGGGACTCGACGAGTTGTTCTTCATACTTGACAAGTTGTTCATACGACTCGGCGAATCACAGACTGGACGTGTTCATATGTTGAAGGAGAACTCGTCGAGTCTTTGCCAAACTCGACGAGTAGAAGCGAGTAGAGGACTAGAATGGATAGTAGGGACTCGGCGAGTTAACGGCCCAACTCGGCGAGTCCAGTCAACAGGACGTTGACTTTGTTGGATAAAGTGTCTAAGTCCATAACTTATTTGGTATATACTTGACCCGACCTGGCATGGTCCATTTGGGTTGCACTTCACCCGAACTATTTATGGATAATTTTATGAGAGTTATACACATATGTTTATTAATATATTATAAGTTATAATATATTAATATGAAGTCATGTTATTTAATTAGTCTTAGTCTTAAATTAATTATGAATTAATTTAGAGATTAAAAGGAAGACTAATTAGATTATGGGCTATTGGTTTTATATGGTGTGGGCTAACACTCATTTGTTAATGGGCTAGGCTTATATGGAAGTCCATGGATGATCCATGGAGCTTTTAACCCATGGATCCTTGGAAAAGGAAAGGTCATGGGTTATTAGGGTTTCACCCTAACCATGTACACTATATAAGCATGCTTATGTTGCATGAAATAGCCACTAGTGTGGTTTTGTGTGTGTGGCCGATTTTCTATGTGTGTATACACTCTCTCAAAGTTTTCCAAGTGTTTGTGGTGATTTGTGATTCCATTTGAGGCATTCACACTATTGGTGCTTGGCTCTCAAACTCCAAACAATCAACCATCATCAAAAGGTATGTATTTCTACTAGTACTTTTATGATTCATAATCCTTATGCTATGTTAGTTAGGAAGAAACCTTGGAAATTATTATTTGCAAGTATTTTAGAAGAAAACATAGATCCAAGGTTTATTAGGGTTGCATGCACACTTAGGAAGTGTTAGATTGCTCAAAACCCAACAGTGGTATCAGAGCCTAGGCTTGTTTTCTTGAATACTTGATGCAAATTGCTGAAAAATGTCGAAAAACTGCATTCTGCACAGTAGACTCGCGAGTCCATTCATGGTACTCGCCGAGTCCATGTGTAGATTCAACCAACTCGCCGAGTCAGTTCATGCACTCGACGAGTTGGCAGGCCTGAGTGCAGATTTTCGAGTTTTGGTGCTAGAATTGGTCTAGAATCATTACCTTAAACTGTTTTGGACTCATAAAACCTGTTTTTGATGTGGTAATGATGCTGGTGGACTAATTTCAATGTTATAATCAAAATTTCAAGTTTATATGCGTTCATATGATTCTTGAAATTATTGATGTGGATGTTCATGTTCATATGAGTTTTGTTAGATCATAGGAATTATTTGCAAATTGTTTGTTAGTTAATTCTTGATCTTAATGTGTTTTAATGGAATTCTTAATTTGTCCTCAAGTTATGGAATTCCAAGAGTTTTTTCTTTTAAATGTTTTTAAGAAGTTGTAGGTTACATTTTCTTGAAGAGTTTTTTCCCATAAATGCTTTTATGGACTTCATAACTTGTCCTCAAGTTATGGATTTCCAAGAGACTCTTCATTAAAAGTTTTAAACACTTAATTAAAACTCATAGGTTATGAATATTCAAAAGTTTATGAATTGTTCAAAACTTGCCCTCAAGTTTTGGAATTTGTAAAGTCACACAAACTTTAATTCCATACCCTAGAAGTTTTAAAAGTTAAAATTCTACCCTTATACTATTATAAGATTAATGGTTAATTATTATATATATATATATATATATATATATGTATAAGAACAAGTCGTTTTACCGTTAGTAGGCCTCATTCACGAAGCCGTTCTATAAGGTGGGTATAAGGTTGTTGCCTATAAAATGGCAACTTAATGGGTGTCCACTCTCACCCACCGCTTGCTTGACTGGTGGAGGGTCGTTAGCCAAACGGGTAGGACAATGACCTTAAATTCTCATTAAAAGTATAATGATTATTATAAAGTAACTAAATGTTTTATTTAATTCCCAATCATAGTTACTTTAGGAAAAATGTGAATTTGGTGCTAGCCCATGGAATTCACACTCTGTACCTTACTAAGTCGTTGGTGGAGCGTGTGTGGTTAACCGGCACACTAACTTGGACTAGTAAGGATCACGAAGGGTGACTTAATGTTTGTCATAGATCAATGGAGCGTGTGTGGTTAACCGGCACATTGATTAGGTGATAATATTAAGGGTACCAAGTGAATTGGTATGGTTATTCACACCTTGTTTTGTGATCCTCGGCATCCCAGTCACAAAATTTGAGAGGGCACACTCGAGATTGAAACATGCCATTGAAAAGTTCAATGAATCTCAAAAGATCTAGGAATTTCAAATCCAATTAAAACCTAATAAATTATTTCGTTTTTCATGGAGGAAATTGGTGAATCTTCATTCTCCTACCTTCAAATATTTTATAGCTTGGATTACGGCATCCCTCTTCCAAATTATAAAATATTGTGTTGGGTCCTAGCCTTAATATTTCATATTGGGTGTTATATTAAGGACTTTGAATCAACTAACTTGATTTTCTCCCATTATAGATGTCTGGTTCAGACAACTATGATCTTCCCAAATCTCTTGAAGATGGTGTCCCTCAACATCATGCTTTACTTCCTCCAATTATTCTCCCTCACCCACATGTTCTTGAAAAGTTTAAAGTCACTCAATCCCTATTCGCTAGCATAGTCTATGTGTGCTCACATCTTGGAGATAAAGTCACATATTGACAAGCCGGGAGAGTTGGGTGTCAAAGTCCCGTGAAAGTTGGATGTTCAATCACTTTCTTAGTAACATAGTGAGTCTCTTTGGGACTACTATGAGACGGACTATGACATGACCCTTAATGATGTTATCTATTTGCTTGGTGTTGTGGAATCAGCAATGATTTGGAACACCAGTAAAGCAAATTTAATTAAAAGAACAACTTCCCAAGTCTACATGGACATTGACAATGGTAGCAGTGGATATCTAGAAAAAGATTTCTCTTCCCAATGGAAAGGGATCGGCCATCGTCAACTCGGTTGACCAAATGGTAAAGAGAAAGGCTAAGTCTGAGATAGTCTCATGTGCCATTACCAAAGGGTCCATGTGTTTTGTTGCCAATGGAAGGGGCATTGGTTGCGAAGCTGCCCTATTCACCTGAAAGATCATAAGATTGATCAAGTCAAAAAGTTTGACTCTACTTCAGTTAAAGTCCACTGACTAACTCTATTAAGTTTCTATTTGGATATTCTTATTACATAATGTGAATGGGTCACATGTTGATGTTTTAAGAATCAAAGAAAAGATAGGAAGCTTAAAATAAGTATATGTTGATTGTGAAGGTGGGTTTCGATTGCATGGTTCGGTAATCAGAATTTTGAGTTGTTGCTTAAATATATTGCTTATGAATAGATAACAACAAGGTTTTCATGTGGATTGTAAGGATAAGTTTTTCCGCAAAGTTTTAAAATAAAAGAAAAAAAAGGGGTTTTAATTTTATTTATTTTAAAAATATCCTTACAATGGCATCTGTGGAAAATTGTTGCTTATATGTTTCCAGTAATAGCAATATTGGAAAGTGGATTTGATTCCTTCATTTGTGGTAGTGTCTGAATTTACCGAATGAAGAAAGTTTTTCATCACCCAAGTTTCAATTGGACAGAAACTTGGAATCATACAAGTTGTATTGTATGATGAATGAGAATTTTCATCTTTGAAAATTAAGACTAATTCTTTGATCACATGTATATGTGAGTCAATTGAAGGACTAAGGAATTAGGTACACTGGGTGTGCGCTGGTCAAGGTCCACCACAAAGATTGATTTGTCATGATTTACTAAAGATTAGTAAATATGATTATACTTATGAGGTTAAGTATAATTCTGTAACATTGGAAAGGTTACAATGTATGACAAAACAAATGAGAAGAATCAAATTAGGCAGAAAGATAAAAGTTTCTCAAATCTGAAAGGATGGGAGAGTACTTTAGTATCATATTTCATGACCATCTTAATGATTATGAAACCATATCACAAATTCATACTCTAAGGAAGTCTTAGTGCATTGTTATGGCTAAGAAGAGAGGTCATGAATTGTTGGATTGGTTAAAATCAAGAAGATGAGTCATATTTCGTTCCAAAACAATTCTTAGAGTCATACTCCAAGATTGTAACCTGGAGTGACATAAAGGAAGATTTATTAACACTAGTCAAATGTAAGAGTAAAATGTTTTCTACTCTTGTACATTTGAGATTGGTAAGTTGTGATGTCTTGGATGAGACAAAGACCAACTAAGACCAATTGTGTGAAGTGTTAGTCTTGATAAGAATCCGCACTATCCCTTGAATATTTGTTTTGTCAAGGAATGGTTCTTGACTGGGGAAACTTATATATCAAGGGGACAGTGGGAGCCTTAAAGATCCTGAAAGAGTTTCAAGATTTAATCAAGAGTAAAACCTGTAATTTATCACTAGCACACGAATTAAGGTTTGCAACCTATCGTGTTGACATAATTCTTATTTCAGTACCTACTTCAAATAAGTTGAATTTGCATGTGAGTTATCAGAGTTCAACTTGGAAGCATTGGTGGGCCTTGTGCTACCAAGGTGACAAGAAACTAAGACTGAACAAGTTTAATCCATGTAAGGCTGAATTTGTCACTAACCTTATCTTGTGATTATGGTTTTGACAAATTCACATGGATAGGAACTCATACACTATAAAATCTAAGTGTCATAAGGTTTCTCTCCGATTCATGAAAATGATGGTGAGGAAACGCTTTCACTAAGTAGATTTTACGTAGATATCAATTGTGTTATTTGCATTTTCAAAAGTCGTTAGTGGAGCGTGTGTGGTTAACCGGCACACTAACATGGACTTGTGAGAAATGGCAAAGGTCTAAGAAATTGAGACTATGATTACGGCATCCCTTTTCATAGTTCTTGAAATTTCTTAGACACACATGTGAGCTATCTAAGAAAGGGTGTATGAATCTAAATTTCAGAAGTCCACCAACAGTGGTATCAGAGCTAGTGGGAGCATAAGTGTTATGCTGATAATCATCATGTTAGTGGGAGCATGATTATTACGTTTAGTGTTGCAAGTTAGCAATGTTAATTATAGAAAACAAAGTTTCAATTCGTGAAGTTGCAGGGGTTGAAAAGTTGTTTTGCTATAATTAAGGGAGAGGAAATTATACTTCATTTCAATTCTAAAGCTTAGATTGAGATTTTAATCATCTTTAGTCAAGAATATATATATGAATTTTATGTTGGAATGGTTCAACTTGAAGAAATTCTATATATATTGCGTTTTCAAAATTTGATTATGATTACGGCATCCCTCTTCATAGTTAAATTTTGAAAACATGGCAAATAAAAATATTGTAGCAAAAGACTGGTCTAGTATCATGTCTTTATGTGAGACATCATGAATCGTGTCCCGTATGCTTCGGATATAGGATCGATTGCATGTGCTATAATATTCATCTTTTCTAAATTTTCCAAATGCTTAAGGCATTGAGAAGGGAAAAGTCTAGAACTGGATATGACTAAAGTGATTAAGCAATTGTCGAGGACAAATCTGAGGTTCGCAAAGATTGGTTGCTCAGGGACAGTTGGAAGTATGATGTAAGTTGTCGGAAAGGACCGTATTGACATGTTCTGAAAAGAAGTAACTCTTGTTCGGAAGTGATAGTCAAAATGGGACTATGGAAATGTCTCCATAGGTGGAAGTTATTCAATCTATGTAAAATTAGAAAACCTTAATGCAAGAAGGATGTTCAAAGCAATGTACTTTGAATATGAGACTTCCGTTCCATAGAAGTTGACCTTCTTTGGAATACTCTGTAATAACTGGTGACAAGGTTTTGGTGACTTTGTGCATAATCATTACAAGAGGAACATTGCATAAAAGTTTAAAATCTAATAGTTTTTTTTTTTGGTAAATGATAGGAATCGGGGATTCTCACATTTACAATAAGGATTTGGGATTGTGAAATGAGTATCATTGGAATCATGTTCAATTGATCTACATCACAATGTAAGGATCATAGACAAACATAGTGTGCATACTTGGAGTATGGCATAACTATTGTTTAGAAAAACAAAGTGTACATGCTAGGAGCATGGGACGACTGTTGTTTTATTCAAGTCTTAAGTTGATTGTTTGAAACATTATACAATGAATAATGTGTAATCAATATGGTGATAAATAAAAGGTGGTTCTATTTATATTCAAAAGGGTTCTGAGACCATATTGGATTCGATTATTATTGTGTTTCACTTTGCATGTTTTGACTTCCAAAATAGCTAGGTTATTCTTTCCGAATGACTAAGTTATTTAAACACTCCACAGTCGTTCATATGTTGGAAGTAGGTATTAATCAAGACTGTCATGAATCGAGTTTATAGATGGATAAATGGGTTTAGTCATAGCAATGGTTGCTACAACATTCATGAGTGCTCATAAGTTATGAGTATTGGGATAAACCCGTGCTCACTTGTATCACTTCATGGAATTTATCTCGAGTGATCGTGAGACGGTAATATCATATAAATCTTCAAACCTAGAGATATGAGTTGTTACCTATGAGTTGATTGTGCATTGATTGCACGTAAACGCATCAGTAACTTGATGTTATAAAACGTGCCTTTGTGTACAATTTAACAAGTAGTAGAACAAGCATATGAGTCGAAGTTTATCTGTTCCTTCTAGAAATAGAAGCGATATATGGGCCCCTCGATGATTTTGTTATGACCTATGTACCGGCCGGTCAAAACTAAATTGATGTGTTCGATTAAGTTCTTTGTCAAACAAATCGGAAGTCGGGAAACAAACTGCTGGACAATAAGTACGACGTTGTTCCATGTATTTGTCCGGCTGATATCATGGGAACAGAGGATTATATGATCACTTATCTAAAATGGCGCTTCATAGTTCAACAGAGTTTTCGAGAGCTACGATTGCTGGTTGGTTCCTGAAGTAACATACGCAAATATAGTTATTAGACTTATCCAAGTGGGAGTCTGTTGGATAAGGTGTCTAAGTCCATAACTTATTTGGTATATACTTGACCCGACCTGGCATGGTCCATTTGGGTTGCACTTCACCCGAACTATTTATGGATAATTTTATGAGAGTTATACACATATGTTTATTAATATATTATAAGTTATAATATATTAATATGAAGTCATGTTATTTAATTAGTCTTAGTCTTAAATTAATTATGAATTAATTTAGAGATTAAAAGGAAGACTAATTAGATTATGGGCTATTGGTTTTATATGGTGTGGGCTAACACTCATTTGTTAATGGGCTAGGCTTATATGGAAGTCCATGGATGATCCATGGAGCTTTTAACCCATGGATCCTTGGAAAAGGAAAGGTCATGGGTTATTAGGGTTTCACCCTAACCATGTACACTATATAAGCATGCTTATGTTGCATGAAATAGCCACTAGTGTGGTTTTGTGTGTGTGGCCGATTTTCTATGTGTGTATACACTCTCTCAAAGTTTTCCAAGTGTTTGTGGTGATTTGTGATTCCATTTGAGGCATTCACACTATTGGTGCTTGGCTCTCAAACTCCAAACAATCAACCATCATCAAAAGGTATGTATTTCTACTAGTACTTTTATGATTCATAATCCTTATGCTATGTTAGTTAGGAAGAAACCTTGGAAATTATTATTTGCAAGTATTTTAGAAGAAAACATAGATCCAAGGTTTATTAGGGTTGCATGCACACTTAGGAAGTGTTAGATTGCTCAAAACCCAACAGACTTTGACCAAGAAGTTGACTTTGACTTGCCCAGGGGTAGATAGTCACTTTCACCCTGAGATTAGTTATCAGTATTTGATTTAGTGTTATGGGATTTGTAGTCGGGGAGTTCCGGAGCAACGTTCGGGCAGTTTCAGATTTAGCATCTCGGCAACAAGTGTTACGAGGTGAGTTTTCCTTCCAGTAGGAACAGGTCTACCGCCACAATGTCGGCCCGTCTAGTTAGCAGTAGTACCGGACTTCGGTCCGATGCAGTAGTTCAGTGTGCTTGATGTCTTTGTGATTCAAGCATGTATTTGTGTTATGTGTTCCGGACTTCGGTCCGATGCAGTATGTAGTATATGTGTTTATGCTAGCTGATATGTTTATGCTAGGCTATGTCATGCTTAGTCAGTTTCCGGACTTCGGTCCGATGCAGGGGACAAGGTCTCAGTCAGCTCCAAATTTTGATCCGATGCAGTTAGTTCCAAACTTCGGTCCAATGCAGTTTCTGGACTTCGGTCTGATGTAGAGAGCAAGGCCCTGGTTAGTTCCGGACTTCAGTCCGATGCAGTTTCCGGACTTCGGTTCGATGCAGTGGGCAAGGCCCAATAGATGTTTATATGTTATTGTATGGTATGTGGTAGTTTGGGGGAGCTCACTAAGCTTCGTGCTTACAGTTTCAGTTTTGGTTTTAGGTACTTCCGCTAGCAAAGGGAAGAGCTCGGGTTGATGGCATCGCACACACCACAGCTTCAGTTTATCCTGGGAGTTCATTTTGGATATTGTTATGATTAATATAACTTTGTTTTGACACAGTACTATGACATTTGAGGTACTCATTCCATGATTTTATTATATATGATATCCGAGGATTTGATTTTTAGTAATATTAAAAAAAAATTGGGGGTCGTATTTTGGGTCATTTCATTTTCTTTTATTATTTGGGTCGTTACAAGTTGGTATCAGAGCCTTGGTTTGAGGGATTCGAACACACCCTCGGGTGTGTCAGGACTCAAACTAAGCAAATGGTAAAATTGTTTTCAAAAATAACATAAAAAGGGTTTTAAAAGAAATAAAAAGATGAGAGTGCAATGTGCGTAATCAGCCGAGCCAAGTAAGTAGTTCCCCTATATGTTAGCCATGTTAGCCATGTTATACTGATATTTGAGCTTTGTTGGTGATATGGAACTTGCTATGTGTATGCTTTTAAAATTGTATACGGTTAGGAGCTTATAGCCTCAGAATGATTGATTTGGCCTTATTTCATGTTCCTTGTCTGGTTGTGGTCCTAGGGTAGACCTTTTATTCGAAAGTCTATTTGATCATTTTCTGTGTATAATTTGCATGCATAAAGGCAACCTGTCATGATTGGATTGATTGATAAGAGTAGAGTAAATCTTAGGACAACCTGAGATTGATGTATGCGGTAGTTGTGGAATATGGTTCAGTTTTGGAACGAATTGGAGTTATCAGGTAGAGCATTGGGGAAAGGTACAGATAGGTGTGGAAGGTAGTATTGGGCCCGTACTACTGAAAGCACAAGACCTGTACCCAAACCAATGTTAGATTTGACGACTTCAAAGAGGACCGGTATGGGAAGATCCCTTATATGGAAATCCTGATCGTTGTGATTTATGACATTACAGTTCAGCATGTTGGTGACACGATTTGGAGCAGGAGGATCAGGATCAGGATATGGATCCGGGGCGGGATCAAGCGACACTACCGATGTCATTGATGAGAGGCTACGCGAGCCTATCGCAACCGAGGTTACCAGGGGCATCCTTGATGCTACCCCGGTCATTTTTGGGACGGTCAAAAAGGGTATGATGGAGATTATGGAGGAGAAACTCAGGGCATTCAGGACTGAGATTGTTGAGGTTCGGGTTAGGGCCCGAACTCCCTCGTTCTAAGAGTTCAAGGCGTGCAGAGCGCCGAAGTTTCTCAGGGTCAGGGACACCATCGTTAGCTGACATTGGGTGGCGGATATTGAGAACGCCCACCGTATGAGTTCTTGCCCTGATGCGACCAAGGTGGGTTTTGCTTCGTGTATGCTAAGAGACAGAGCCCGAGATTGGTGGGGACAGGTGACCAGCCAGGTGGGAGCAGCTGGTGTGGCTGAGATGATGTGGGCTGAGTTTTTTTGGCGATTCGATGAGGATTTTGCACCGCCTATTGAGGTGCAATGGCTTGTGAGTGAGTTTCACGATCTTTAACAGACCATCGAGACTGTGGCGGAGATCACCGCTAAGTTTTGGGAACGAGCTTTGCTGATCCCGCAGTACGCTACAAATGAGGATTTGAGGAGGAAGAGATATCATTCCATGCTGAGGGATGATATTCGGGAGTTTGTGAGCTTTACATGATGAAAAACCCTGAATGAGATGGTAGAGAAGGCCCGAGAACAAGAAATGGAGTTAGACTTCCGCTCCAAGCAGAAACCGGAGCAGGCACATCAACGGTGGGTCTAAGAAGCCTAAGACCTCTGACACTTCCAGCAGGGGCCAGCAAGGCTGGGGCTGGTGTGCCAAGTGCGGTAAACCGCACAGTGGGGTTTGTCGGGGGACAGGCTCGGGATGTTATGCTTGTGGCCAATCGGGGCACGTGATCAGGGATTGCCCCAAGAAGGGCTTGATTTTCTTTCACTACAACCACACCGGCCACAAGCGGGCCGACTGTCCGAGGTTGCGGGGAGGGGGAGGAGCGGTGGCGGTGCCTGTGCCCGCCACATTGAGGATTACCGATGTTCGCCCTGCCAAGGCAGATGTTCCAGCGATGAAGAGTCGTGCATTTCAGTTGACCACCGAGGAGGCTCGGGCAAGCACAATAACTCTTATATGGCTGAATAAAGCTAGGACCTTTGGACTCTATGGACCTCACAAGGTCCAGATCTGAAGTCTAGACCTCCTGATAGACTCAATGCACTCAATGTCCCAACAAAAAGGTGGTAAAAGCCCTAACTTCCATAATCACGAGATCTAACCAATAAAATGAGAAAAATGTAGGCTTTTACCTTACACAGAAGCTCTGGTCGATATAGCACTAGATCCAACAGTTTCTCCTCATTCCTTGATGGATAATCTCCTCTTCTCCTCAAAAGATGCACTAGAATACTCAAAGATTAGCTCTATAACTCTCTTAGCTCACTACAAATGTTTAGGGTTTCACACATGGGAGTTGGCAGCTGGTGAGGCGGAGATAAGGACATAAGTTCTCTTAAATACGCCCCAACCCTGGAGATTTAGGGTTTCACCTCACAACGCCAACTCGGCGAGTCAGCTCTCTGACTCGTCGAGTCGGTCATTAAACCCACGTGACAAAAATCAGACTCTACTTGATGAGTTAGGCTCACAACTCGTCGAGTCACTCATGAAGTCCCAAAAAAAAAATAATAAGGAAATACCTGGGAGTCGGGATTATATAGTTCTCCCCCACTAGAATCAAACTTCGCCCTCGAAGTCAGGCTCCAGAAACAACTCTGGATGTTGCTCGCGTATCTCAGACTCCGACTCCCAAGTACACTCGGACCCCTTCCGATGTTGCCATTGGACCTGAACCAGGGACACCTATTTGTTTCTCAAAACCTTCACTTTCCGATCCAAAATCGCAATCGGCATCTCGATATAATTCAGGATCGCATCCACCTGAATGTCCTCAAAGGGTACCATTGTTGTCTCATCGGCTACACACTTCCTCAACTAAGACACGTGGAAGGTGTTATGAATCTGGCTCAACTCTGCTGGTAGCTCTAACCGGTAGGTTACCCTACCAACCTCGGCGATCACTTTGAAAGGACCAATGTATCGGGGCCCCAGCTTTCCCCGTTTCCTGAATCGAATCACCCCTTTCCATGGGGATACCTTTAGGAGGACAAAATCTCCTACCTGGAACTCTAGCTCGGATCGTCGTCGATCTACATAACTCTTCTAGCGACTATGGGCTGTCAGTAACCTCTGTCTGACCTGCTGAATTTGCTCAGTCGTCTTTAGCACTATCTCAGTGCCACCCATCACAAGCTGCCCTACCTCTCCCCAATAGATGGTAGTCTGAAACCTCGTCCCATACAGTAGCTCAAAGGGAGGCATACCAATGTTGTAATGGTGGTGGTTGTTATATGAAAACTCAGCCAAGGGCAAATACGTGTCCCAACTTCCACCGAAGTCCATAACACATGCATGCAGCATGTCCTCGAGCGTCTAAATCGTCCGCTCACTCTGCCCGTCTGTCTGTGGGTGGTAAGTTGTACTGAAGTGCAGCCGGGTACCCAACTCATCATGAAACTTCTTCCAGAACCTAGAAGTAAAACGCACATCCCGATCTTACACTATCGATGTCGGCACCCTATGTCGTGTCACCACCTCTCGAACGTAGATCTCGGCCAATTTCCCTGCAGAAGAGCTCTTACTGATAGCGAGGAAGTGAGCACTCTTCGTCAATCAATCTATAATCATCCATATCGCATCTACCCCACGCGTGGTCCTCGGTAGCTTAGTGATGAAATCCATGGTGATCTGTTCCCACTTCCACGGGGGAACTTCTAGAGGCTGCAGCTGACCATGGGGTCACTGGTGCTCTGCCTTGACCCGACTACAGGCCAAGCATCTCTCGACTACCCAAGCCACATCCCTCTTCATACAAGGCCACCAATAATCCCTCTTCAGATCCAAATACATCTTAGTGGCCCCAGGATGGATCGAAAATCTCGATCTATGTGCCTCCTCCATCAATATACGCTGATCTCCACCTGTATATGGCACCCAAATCCGACCTTGGAAAGTCATAAGTCCCCGACTATCTAACTGAAACTCGGAAACCTGACCGACCACATGCTCTCTCTTGCGATTCTCCGGTCTCATAGCCTCTACCTGAGCCTCTCAGATGGTATCTAAGACTGGAGTCATCACTGTCATCCTCATACACACATCTCCGATCAAAGCGCTCTCGGCTCTACGACTGAAGGCATCGGCTACCACATTAGCCTTGCCTGGGTGATATAAGATATCGCAGTCGTAGTCCTTCACTACATCCAACCATCTCCTCTGCCTCATATTCAGGTTAGGCTGATCCATCAGGTACTTTAGGCTCTTATGTTCCGTGTATATGGTACACCAAACACCATAAAGATAATGGTGCCAAATCTTGAGGGCGAACACCACCGCCCCCAATTCCAAATCATTAGTGGGATACCTCGTCTCATGATGCTTCAGTTGCCTCGACGCACATGCTATCACGTGACCCCTCTGCATCAACATTGTACCCATCCTTGAAATAGACGCATCACAATAGACTACGAAGTCCTCCATTCCCTCCGGAAGGGCTAACATCGGAGCTTCGCACAACCTCTGGCAAAGAGTCTCGAATGATGCCTACTACTCAGGCCCCCAAACAAAAGTAACACCCTTCCGGTTCAATTTGGTGAGAGGAACCGCAATCTTGGAGAAATCCTTGATAAATCTCCGATAGTAGCCGACCAATCCCAGAAAACTCCTAATCTCAGATGGGGATCTCGGCACCTCCCATCGCATAATTGCCTCAATCTTGGCCTGTTCGACCAATATCCCATTCTGATTAACGAGGTGTAACAAGAACTGGACCTCTCGTAACCAGAAATCACACTTGGAGAATTTGGCATAAAGCCTCTCTGACCTCAAACCCATAGAACCTTTCGCAGATGCTCCTCATGCTACTCTCTGGACCTCGAATACACCAAGACGTCATCGATGAACACGATCACCAACCGATCCAACATAGGCCTATACACTTGATATCCATGAACGTTGCCGGTGCATTGGTGAGCCCGAAAGGCATCACCACAAACTCGTAATGCCCATAACGATTTCTAAAGGCCGCCTTCTGAATATCCTCCTCGCATACTCTCATCTGATGATATCCAGATCTCAAATCAATCTTGGAAAACCAAGATGCCACCTGCAACTGGTCGAATAAATTGTTGATCCTCGGAAGTGGATAACGGTTCTTGACCTTCAGCTTGTTCAACTCCCGGTAATCTATACATATCCGGTGAGAACCATCCTTCTTCTTGAGAAAAAGGACCGGTGCTCCCCACGGCGAGCTACTCGGTCTGATAAAACCCTACCCCAACAGCTCCTGAAGCTAAGAGGATAACTCCTGCATCTCAGGCGGCGCAAGGCGATAAGGTGCCTTGGCGATAGGCGCTGCTCCCGGAACTAAATCAATCCGAAACTCCACCTGCCTCTCAGGAGGCACTCCCGGCAACTCCTCAGTAAACACGTATGGGAACTTTCACACTATAGGAACCTCGAAGATAGAACTCGATCTCTTTGTAGCAACCCGCATATCCACCACATACGCCAAAAATCCCATACAACCCTGCTATATACTCTGTCTCACTCTAGTAGCAGAGAAAAAAGCTGATTCAGACCTGGTATCCTTGCCGTACATGGTAAGCACTCCCCCACTAGGGTCTTGTATAGTCACCATCTGTCGATCACAGTCAATCATAGCCCCAAATCGACTCAACCAGTCCATGCCCACAATGACACAGACGTCACCCATCGCTATCGGCACCAGATCTATCGGGAACTCCACACCAAAAATATCCAAAACACATCCCCAGAAAACCTCGGTCGCATAAACCGCATGCTCGTCGGTTATAGAAACTCTCAGAGGTTGACTCAACGCCTCTCGCTCGACACTAATGTGACGACTAAAAGCTAAGGACACGAAGGATCGACTCGCACCCGAGTCAAATAACACCAAAGCAGGCACAGAACTCACAAGAAAAGTATATATATATATATATATATATATATATATATATATATAATCATGCACAAATCTCAAAATATCAGGAAAAGAGGGAAATACGTACCAGCTACAACATCAGGTGTTGTGCGGACCTCCTTCGCTGTCAGCTGAAAAGCTCTCCCACGAGCCCTCAGTTTCTCGACCTTCATTGGTCGACTATCTGTAGCACGAATAGCAGCAGAAGCAGAACCCTCGGCTGATCAATGAATGAGCTGAGGGAACTCGACCTTCCGATGGCATGTCTGGTTGCAATGGAAGCAAACAAAAAATCCCTTAGGGCGGTCCCTCACCATATGCCCCTCCTTACCGCATTTGTAGCAAATCCCTGACCGGCAAGGTCCCTCGTGGACCTTGCCGCACTTTCTACAAGTGCGGCCCTTCTAGCCTCCAGTCCTCGAATCAGCAGGCTTAGCCCGCTTAGCCGCCGGTTGCGGCTGTGTCGGTCTCCTATCTCTCCCCTGCTGCTCTGCCTCCTTCCTGGACTAAATCTCCAACTCAATCTCCCTCCTCCTGGCATTGGTATGCACCTCAACCAATTTCCGATAAGACGAGTTCGCCATAAACTCCCGAATGTCTCTCCTCAAGATGCTCAACTACCGACTCACACGTACCTGCTCATTGGACACGTGCTCAAGGCAGAACAACGCCCTTTCATGGAACATCCTCGTAATCTCAGTCACCGACTCTGTCTTCTGCTTGAGAGACAGAAACTCTTGTGTCAAACACTCCCTCTACACCTGGGGAACATACTCATCTCGAAACAACTCGGTGAACCTCTCCCAAGTCACTGCAGCATGATCTGCCAGGGTAAAATCAGTCGTCACAAACTTCCACAAGTCCTTCACTCCCAAGCGAAGCTAGTTCAGGGCGAACCGGACTCTCAGATGCTCTGGGCATGAACAAGTATAAAAGTATCCCTCAATATCAGCGATCCATCTTATGGCAGAAATCAGATCTCGTGTCCCATCAAACTCTGGTGGCTTCGTATTGCTGAACTCCCGAAACAACGAGTCACCTCCCTGTGGCTTGGCAGCAGCAACAATTGTTGTGGATACAACAACAGCAACCTCAGTAACAGCAGCGTATCGCTCGTCAAATGTCTCAATCAGAGTGGTCTTAATAGACCCAAACATCTCCGATATCGCCTCTCGAATGGATGCGACCACCTCCTCATGGATGATCCTGCGGATCTCCTCATCACTGATCCCACTGCTCTCGGGGTTGTGGCGCGTCCCCACCATGATGTCTCTAAAACACAACACAAAAAAATTATCAGAGACTTGATCAAGTGTTCTGACACTCGATTCCCGCCCATACATGCTCCTCGGCACCCTAAGGATTCTTACTTGGATTGCATACAGATCTTGGATTGCATACAGATCTGGTGCTTTCAGTAGTATGTGCCCAATACTACCTTCCACACCTAACTTGTAGTCATCCCAAGTCCTCCTCCCAGGATTCTAATTCACAAGTACTCTATCTCTCATAAATATCAGACTACTCTCTTAGTAGGCTGCGTATGCTCATCTAGGTATCTCTCCTAGATTACCCCTCAACTTAGAACTCAACACATACTCAGGGAAAATAAAAGATAACACTGATCAATAGCATCTCCTAGGCTAAGGCATCACAAATCAGACAACTCTAGCCCTAGAATATGAAATACCTAGCCTATTCTCTAGCATGCATTTCTAATACCACATAAATATCTCATAAATATCTCATAAAGTAAACAACTAAGGGTATTTTGGGAAACCACCGTTCGGGCTCTGGCTGATTGTACACACTGCTCCTTCTCGTTTTTCTCTTAGAAACTCTTACTCGGTTTTAGAAAAATCATTTCTTTTGAAAAAAAAAATTCTCAAATCCTCAATTTAAGTTCAGACATACCCGAAGGTGCATCCGAATCCCTCAAACCAAGGCTCTGATACCAACATGTAACACCGTAAATTTTCAAACTAAAATTTTTCATTTTTAAAACACATAAAACTCATATATTATATTTCATAAAACCACAATCATGTCGACATTTTCCCGCGGTCCTGAGAAGTACCTGAAACACACATCACACAACACGGTAAGCACAAAGCTTAGTGAGTTCTCCAAAATACCACATACACAAATAATAAGCCTCTCATGGCTATAACTCGGCATGGACCCTCCGGTCTCATGCGTCTCGGTGTGGATCCTCCGGTCGTGTGTCTCAGTGAGGACCATTCGGTTTCACAACTTGGTTTAGACCCTCCGGTCCTGTCTCAGTGGAACCCTCCGGTCCCACAACTCGGTTTGGACCCTCCGGTCCTATCTCAGTACAACACAAAATATAGCATATATATCACACAGACAAAATGCATAATATGACGTAGCTCATATAAGCACAAAAGACCCTCCGGTCACACATAGATACCACTCATGGTAAGTATAGTGAGAAGACTCACCTCGTAAGTAAGCAAAGAAAACCGGATACCCCTCGAACAGTCTAATCTCCGCCTACATGTAATAAGCATCTCTAATTAACTCATAAAGATCACAATGTCATATAACCTACGCTAAACTCTTTCTAACTCTTGAGATGGGTAAAAGACCATTTTACCCCCTCCATGGCCCCTATAAACCCTGTCTTGACCAAACCTTAAAGTCAACAAAAGTCAACACTCGAGTCAACTGCCCATGTTGACCCAACTCGTCGAGTCCCCGTTGTTCCTCAGAATGCCGCGGAAACCCAACTTAACTCGTCGAGTTGTCTCATCAACTCACCGAGTCACCCTTGTCCAGACTCATTGGGGAAAACCCTAGCTGACTCGTCGACTCGACGAGTCCGTTCAGTCTAAATTCTCATTCATACGTTTTAAGGCAGATCTACTACTCCACACCCTAGATCTAGGCTCCTAAGGCTCGAATGTCACGTAAAGCTTCGATCTTTACGTTCATGCATGGCATATTTTGCTCCAAAATGCCAATACAACTCTAACAAGGGTGTTTAAGCACAATAACTCTTATATGACTGAATAAAGTTGGGACCTTTGGACTCTATGGACCTCACAAGGTCCAGATCTGAAGTCTAGACCTCTTGATAGACTCAATGCACTCAATGTCCCAACAAAAAGGTGGTAAAATCCCTAACTTCCATAATCATGAGATCTAACCGATCAATAAGATGAGAAAGGTGTAGGCTTTTTACCTTCCACAGAAGCTCTGGTCGATATAGCACTAGATCCAACAGTTTCTCCTCATTCCTTGATGGATAATCTCCTCTTCTCCTCAAAAGATGCACTAGAATACTCAAAGATTTGCTTTATAACTCTCTTAGTTCACTACAAACGTTTAGGGTTTCACACAAGGGAGTTGGGCAGCTGGTGAGGCGAAAATGAGGACATAAGTTCTCTTAAATAGGCCCCAACCCCAGAGATTTAGTGTTTCACCTCACAACGCCAACTCGACGAATCAACTATCTAACTCGTCGAGTCGATCATTAAACTCACGTGACCAAATCGGACTCTACTCAACGAGTTAGGCTCACAACCCGTCGAGTCATTCATGAAGTCCCAATAATAAAAATAAATAAATAATAAGGAAATACCTGAAAGTCGGAGAAGCCTCATGGATAGTTTAGAGTTTAAACTGTATTAAGGGGGTGTTTGGGGTATCTTTTCAAAGGGCAAAAGAACTTTTGGGAAAAGTTCCAAAAAGTCACGTTTTCCTGACTTTTCCAAAAAGTCAGCTTTCCCTCTTTAAAAAATCCAAAAGGAGCTTTCAAGAAGCTTTTTCCAAACATCTTTTGTATGTTATCTTTTCCCAAAAATTCTTTTCCCTCTCAAAAAGATATCCCAAACACCCCTCTTACAAATTAAATGAGTTAGTTGGACGAGCCAACTCGACTCGGTCCGTTTGTTGAGAACAAAAGCTGCTTTCGAGATTTTCAATAATCTAAACTCCGAGTCTCTGATCCTGTCGTTCACAGGACCTGTAGATTTCTAGAAACTAAAACCCTAATTCGGAAAACCAAAATTATTGATTTTGAACCCCAAATGTACGGAGATCAGCAGGCAACTATGCCCAGTTTCACTTCATACCCGACTAATAACCCTAACCCTGATCCTAACCCCCCTAACGCCGATGCCTCGCTGTACCAGTATTCTCATGGATTCGATGGGTCGGAAATGCAATCCGCATTTGAGCTTGAAGAAGCTGCAGCATCACAGAATGAGGTGATTTTTCAGATAACCGATTCAACTACATTTGAACATGTAAAGTTATATCTAGTTATGTAATTCTTTTTATTTGGTTTATCACCGATATGTGGTTTTCGTGCAACCTGGGTGTGTAAGATTGCATATAGAAATTCATGCTTCCTCTTCCATTCACCAGATGAAATGTGTACGCTTTTCAATTTTGTTTTAATGTGTAAATACAATCACATAAGAACGTAATGCATGGACTTTCATTTCCAAGATAAAAAGAAGTGTATCATGAAATGATCGTTTCTTCTAAATTCTTAGGAAATAATGTTACAAAGTTGTGTGATTTCTTTACTCTCGAACTTTAGTAATGTCCCACATTAATCCTCGACTGTTCTGAGAAGTGAAAGTGCAAAACTACCCTTCTAACCGCAAACTTTGATTCAAGTAATCCATGAACAATCTCCCATTTAGAGTCTTTGCCTTTTGGTTTTCAGTATTCATTTGATTTTGGTGAAATGTGAATGTAATACCTGGACATGTTTTCAGGCAACTGGCAACATCGGTGATGAGGCACAGCATGTGGTGAACACAACAACAAGTCAGCCTGAAAGCATAGAACCCATTCAATGTGAGGTATGCAATATTACTTGTACAAATAGGGACATATTCGAGAAACATACACAAGGAAAAAAGCACATGAAGAATATGCAAAAGATTGCCATTTCATCTGTCATTGGACCAAAAGTGACACCACCCACTGCTACTGCAACTTCAGTAGGAGAGTTGGAGAATAAAAAACACTTGTTATTGCAAAATGGAGCATCAGTTGATAAATTACTCTACTGTCAAACTTGCAATGTGGTATGCAATAATCAAGATGCCTTTCATGCTCATCTTGCTGGTAGAAAGCATTCTTCAAAGGTAAACTGAATTAAGTTACACTCCTATATGATTGTTAGGATTAAATGCAAGAAACAGCAAAATGTAGATTTTTCAAAGTACAATGGTATGCAGGCAATCATGCTGGGTGTGAGTACAAATGACGTTTTTAACCCCACATCAAACAAGGGTCATGAGGCTCGGATGAATCCTGACCCCTTGAGGTGTGAACTTTGCAAAATCAGCTGCACAAGCTTTGAACTCCTCAACACACACCTGTCAGGGAAGAAACACCTCAAGAAACTTAGAGAATCAGAGCAAATATCAGATCTGCCCTTGACCTTTGTCACTTCACTGGACACCCAACGTATGCAAAATCAGGAGTCTACCGAGGGCAAAGCCGTCATTTCACATGAAGGTAACACGCTGTCGTGTGAACTTTGTGGGATCAGTTGCAACACTTATGAGATGCTCAGAGTTCACCTCTCAGGAAAGAAACACCAGAAGAATTTGGAGAAATCAGAAAAAGGAATTGGACCTAACACTGAGCAAGGGATGCTGCAAGATGAAGGGAAGGAAGAGGGTAAAGTTGTAAATTTGGTGGATGGGAGTAACAGGAAGACAAAGAGAGTGGCAAGTGATGAGGAATTGGAGGCAAAGAGGCAGAAGATTCTTCAAGGAGGAGCTGCATCCAATGGCTTAAGAACTTGTACTGTGTGCAATGTTGTTTGTAGCAGTCCGGCTGTGTATACCTCTCATCTTGCTGGTAAGAAGCATGCTGCAATGGCTGTGAAACAGGCAGAAACTGGATTGACTGGTCAAGAAACATGAACCCTTTTGTTATTTAGTAATCTGGATGGATGTGTTATTGTAGAAACTTGATGAAAATTGTGACTTTAAGAAGAATCTCGTCACAAAATTGGAAGGTTTTAGAATGGATAACTAAGGTTGTTATGATGATTTAATAATAGTGGCTGTGGTGTGTTTTGGAAATGGAAAAGTGGGTTTACAAAATTAATATGTTAGAATCGAAATTGACACATGTAACCATAATTCAAGAGAAATATATGTTTATTTCATCATGTTTATCCACTTATTTTGTATCTATGGAACTGGATCATGTTTATGTACTTACTTTTGTTGTTATTGTTTGGGAAAATTCTACTAAAGTCTTTAACTTATTACAAAAATTTGATTTTTAACATTGTGTTGTTTTCTTTTTTAATCTGGACAATTCGTTTTCCAATTTGTTTCAATGTTGGATCATTTATTCGGCTGCGAGCTCATGTAACATTTTTTTTTGTGACGTGACAGCTGACATAGGCATGTTGACGTGATATTTTTTGGTGTAATCATATTTTATGAGTGAACTAAAATTTAATGACTTTTATAGTTATCCCAAATGTAGTAAAAAAATAGTTAGGCTTTTATATTCACATGTGATCAAAATATTTAGCCTTGATATTCATGCATCTCATCGTAATTTTAACAATATAAAATGGTCTAAGGTCTTTCATATATATCTTCTAGACTTTTACTACAATTCTATGCAGAAAACATTTCCAAAGAGAACATTAACCTACTCCCCAACCTTATCTCATTTAAACACATTCAATCTTTATGTTTTAGATTAACGCATCATCAGACCCTATGTTCCAATCATCTAGTACTTTACTTACCCCAATAACAATGGAGATAACACACCCCAAGTCGTAGAAAGGTTATTGATTCTAAGAAAAATTTATCTCAAACCTCGACTCAGTTTCACCATTTACATGACCAATTAAGAACAATATTTCTATCGGTTGTAATGATGTTGATGCTAAATATGTCAAAGCGTTGATCCATTATCATATCGATGAGTTCCCAGAGCATCTTGATCATCGATTGATCAATAAGTTTTGTCATTTGAACCTAGCTTTAACGAGTTTAGTATAAGTAATCGTATAATGAGTGTTCAAGTGAACAATTTCAAATATAGTGGGGTTACCATTGGCTTGGCATTTCACACAAGATCCTTGATGGAGTTGCATTGTGCATATTTCTGAAAGGGTGGAGTAACATGGCTCGTGGAGCTGAAGAAGTCGTGTATCCACACTTAAATGTACCATCTCTCTTCCTACGACAAGCTCGTAACTTGGAGACACATCATCGGGTCTAACTCTATCAGTATTAAGTTAGAGCAAGGTTTGTATTTAGGCCGAATGTTATTGCTAGATTGAGAGATAGTATCGTTAACTTTGGATACATAACTTCTTCAGCTCCATGAGCATGGAGCTATGTTACTCGAAATGTGCACAATAGAGTCCCATCAAGGATCTTGTGTGAAATGCACAAGCCAATTGCATTCCCATAACATGCATAGAAATATGATTGTATAAGTTTAATTTTGAAGCTGGTAATACGAAATTGCACAAAAACATTATATTTTGGATAATTATCTTAAAATTCATTATATTTTAGTTTTTTTTTTTTCTTAATTGTGACGTCAAGAATGTGATGTTACCAAAGAGTGTCACATCAGCATGTTCTGTTTGTTATCACATCATCAAAGATTGGCACGTCAGCTATCACATCATCAAAAATTGGTTGACAACCAATTAAACGGTAAACATTGGAAAAAAAATAAAAAACAGAGTATAAGACAAAAAATAACACAATATTAAAATCAAATTTTCATGTAAACTTAATGTTTTTTATGGAATTTGTTATTATTATTTTACATAATCAAAATCTCAAAAAAAAACAAAACAAAACAAAAAACTATATAATTCACTAACTTTATATTATTTTTCTCGATTCAAGCTCTTATGCATATTTGACTTGTATAGTGTATAGTGTCATTTAATTTAATTTTCTCTTTATTCGTTGCCCTTAATTTGAATTCAGATCGAGTTAACAAACTAAAGAGTTAAACGAGCCAAATTGGACCCGGTTCGTTTATTTGAGTTTAAAACAAGAACTGCTTTCGGATTCTGTCGTTCGCAGACTCTGCAGATTCCACAATCTAAAGCCCTAATTTCGTAAAACCAAACGTATTGATTTGAACCCCAAATGTCCGGAGAACAGCAACAATTAGATATAACTAACCCTAACCCTAACTCTCCTCACGCTGATGCCTCGATCTCAATGTACGAGGATTCGCATGGATTCGATGGGTTGGGAGCCCGACCCGCATTTGAGCTTGACAGAGCTGCAGGGCCACAGAGTGGGATGATTCCACAGACTACTGATTCAACTACATACGAACATGTAAAGTTTTATCTATCCATCTATGTAATTTCATTTATCTGGTTTATCATCTACAATCTTGATGTTTAAGATTGCATATAGAAATTTTATGATTCCTCTGATAGAATGTGTACGCATTTCATTTTATTTCAAATGTGTATATACAATCAAATGAGATTCAGATGTATGCACTTTAATTTTCAATTAAAATGGGGTATTCTGCCACTTATCAATATATTATATTCTTATGTTGCTATGTGAGGATTTTTCTAGGTTAAAATATTGTCTTGAATAAATAATTACAATGATCAATCACTCACAGCTCACTTTTAGCATCATAATTGAATCAATCAGTTATGTTAGTTTTAAAACTTATTTAACTTTGTTGATGTGACTCAGCATGTTGTGAATGATGCGATAGTAACAACAAGAAGTCAGCCAAAAAGCATCCAGTCTATGCAATGTGAGGTATGCAATGTTACTTGTGACACTAAAGATGTACTTGAGAAACACAAACAAGGTAAAAAACACTTGAAGAATATGCAAAAACTTGCCATTTCATCTGTCATTTCACCAAAAATGCCACCACCAACACCCACACCCACACCCACTGCAAGTGAAACTTCAGTAGAAGAATTGGAGAATAAGAAGCACAAGTTATTGCAAAATGGAGCATCAGTTGATAAATTTCTCTACTGTGAAACTTGCAATGCGGTATGCAATAATCAAAATGCCTTCCAGGCTCATCTCGCTGGTAAAAAGCATTCTACAAAGGTAAGTGCAAGAAATAGCTACCTACTTTCATTCCTCTCTACAATACTAATAGTACTTTGAAAATTTACCCAATTATAGAAATGTGATGCAAATTTTACTGCTACAAGTAGGTAGATTTTTCAAAGTACAATGTGGCTTTAATAAGAAAAAGAAAATTTGAAAGTACAATGTTGTAATAGGTAATGATGCAGCTTGTGGTTACGAATGGGGTTGTTAACACCACATCAGAATCAGACCCTAAGGATCCTACTCCCGAGCCTGAGGTTCAAACCAATAATAATCCCAACCCCATACGGTGTCAACTCTGCAAAATAAACTGCTCCAGCATTGAAGTCCTCAACACACACATGTCAGGGAAGAAACACCTCAAGAAACTTAAAGAATCAGACCAAATACCGGATCCTTCCTTGACCCTTATCAATTCACAACAAGGTAAACCCGTGTGGTGTCAACTTTGTGGGATCAGTTGCGACACATACGATGTCTTCAAAACCCACCTATCAGGAAAGAAACACAAAAAGAATTTGGAAAAATCAGAAAAACCAGTGGGACCTACTACTACTACTACAGTAGGAGGGATGTTGCAAAATGAAGAGGGTAAAGTTGTAAATGTGGATGGAAATGGAAGTGACAGGAAGACAAAGAGAGTGGGAGGTGATGAGGATATGGAGGCAAAGAGGCAGAAGATTTTGCAAGGAGGAGGAGCATTGGATGCTTTAAGGATTTGTACGGTGTGCAATGTTGTTTGTAGCAGCCCTACTGTGTATGATTCTCATGTTGCTGGTAGGAAGCATGCTGCAAATGCAATGCTTGTCAAACAGGCAGAAACCCATGAAATCTGAATGTGTAGTTATTTTTGTAGATATAAATTCTGAATTTGAGATGAATGAATCTTGGATAGTTTTTTGACTAGGAAAATAGTTATGATGATCATATTAATTTTGTCTATTTTTATATATTAAACTTCTCTTATTGTTTATGTCATGGCATTATAGTTCCACAATGAAACGACACAAAATTTCACAACAATCAAACAAATTTCTCTCAAAAAATATGGGAAAAGTCAAAATTGTTGGGAGTGTCGAGTCAAACCATAGTATAGTAGTACAAGTTCCTATCATTAACGTATTACATTTAAATTGTACAATGAAATACAAAATCATGGGAAAAAAATGCCATTTATCAGTGTCGATGAGAGTGCTTTCTATTACTATAATAAGGCTCTCCACCTCTTCGGTTTCTTTTCTCTATAATTCTGAAAACAAATGAGATGACTCCAATAACAGCCATCCCATAAAAAGCTTTGTAAGGAGCCAAATCCAAACCTGAAAGATAGCAACCGAATCCTGCAACAAGATATACAAATCCTTGTCTGATTTCATACCCTCTCATTCCCGGAATCTGAAAGAACACGTTGAACTCCGGTTTGGAATCACAGATTCCGTGGAGGACTACACCCATACACAGGATGGAATCCAACAGCCATGGAAAGTTGTGCCCCATACTTAACCTCTGCAAAACAAAAAGGGAGACACCAACAGTTTACCTATTTGCCCCTTTTTCTTATTCTTTTTTCTCATTGTCAAATTTGCTTTTTTAATGTAAGAGTAAAATGGTCATTTAAACTTAATGGGAATCGGAGAAGGAATGGAATGAATATATATTGTCCCTATGTTTTACTCAACATTGCAGGTTTAGTCCAAATATTGCAACAAAATGAAAACCTAAGGACAACATTGGGACTCGATATAAAAATTTGGACTGAAGATGTAATTTTTGGGGCCAAATTTGTAATTTAGTTGATACTGAATTATACCTCAAACCAAGCAACAAGTGAAGGAAGAAACATGAGGAGTGAAAGAAGATGCAAGATTAGCAATCCATGTCTATGGTGAAATATCTCAAGTTGTGTATCACCATAGCTTCGTGTAGAGTCCGGGGTACTGGAGCTGTTCTCATCCACAGGCAATCCCTCCTCAAATTCATCATTCTTGAATTTAAATGACTTTTTGTTATTTCCAAATCCAAATAAGTCCTCACTACGAGCCTTGCTGGAAGCTGTAAAAAAACTGTGACATACAGAAAAACAAACGATTTATTATTATGGAAACTGGATAATGGATATGTAAGGTAGGGGTAGAATTGGAATTTTACCTGCATAAGGCGTGGTGGCAGCATAGGGCATGGGAGAAGAGTAAGATAAGGAGACCTAAAGCTGGATGGACAAAGCAAACTAAAGCAATGGCAACAAGTGACGTGGCTAATGATGAATTGACATTTATAACCCTCGCCACCTGTCGAATAAATAGTATGAACATAAATGGTTTCAGAGATTTATACAGATTGGAAGCTGTATTTGGATAACTAATTAAAAATTAAATAGTAATTACCTTAAATGGGAAAAAGTTGGTGGAATTTGAGTTATCACCTATCCATAGTTTCCACCTGCAAAATTATCCATGAAAGATAGTTAAGGGCAAAACATGTACAACTACAACCTATCCAGTCAATCATATTAACTTAAGAGAAGAGATGAAAACACAAATGTTGAGAGAGATTAACGGACCTTGTTTTAAAGAAAACATGTACTCTAGCAACCACATGGGAGAGTATCTGGGTGGTTAATATCAAAACGATTATGATCCCATTTGCTATTAAGTAGCAAATGATTGAAACAAAAAAGAAGCTAGAAACCGCAGGAAATGGAGATGTGCTTAGACATGAATAAAACAAAGCAATAAGAATGGGTGAAATAGCAAGGACAAGAAACGGAATCGGCATTCCAAGGTTCAATTCCACTGCAGATAGTAATGAAGGAACAGGTAGATCAAGCTCCCATGCATTTGCTTGCCTCATCAGACCAAAAAAAACTACAGCAAATGCAAATCCAATAATCTGCATCACAAAAATCACTTTTATTTTACTACATTGTTTTCATTTAGTTTTCTACCTGTAAATAACAAACATGCTTGAATGACCCATTCCATTCCTTCAAGCCAACCAAACATGATAGTGGAATGTAATGACTCATTCCATTCCTTTGTACCAAAATCAATATAAAATGCTCACCTGGGAGGCGTATAAAAGCATAAATCTACGAGCACCAGCAGTTAGAGAAACAGCAGCACTAGTTTTATAAGAACAATGTGGGTCCACCTGCATATCGATAACATTTAGGTTAAAAAACTTTAAATAGTTTATAGAACTTACTAAATTAATTAATAACATAACATATAAATGTAAATTTACCAGTAACAGAACATTGGTTTTTTCAGATCCATGAGCTGAGGTCCAAAGTGCAGGTGATGAATCCACTTCAATTATACGAGAATATAAATTGGGAAATACGTGAATGCCAGCTGTCGGGTCCCACGCAAGGGCTACAGGTGGAAAGCATCGAAGCTTGCAAAGACCTTTCAGATCAAGAAATAACAACCATCAGGACATATATATATATATATATATATATATATATATATATATATAATGCTTACTGCCAGTATCCATGTCTCCAGCCTCTTCAACAGGAAGTCCAGAGTTTTTTATCCCACAGCCTGTTGTTTCCAGAGACACTGTAGCAGGAAAAAGCCCAAGACTGATGCCGAATGTAATATTCATTGCAATAGGGTGATCCTCCTTAATGAAAATATCCTGAAAATGTTTTAATCCAAGTGGATCACTTGAACTTAAATGGATCATCAAGAAGTGAATTGAGCATTTCATGAAAGTAGTAAACTAACCTTCCGAGAATACATAGAGAGAAGCAATGAGTGAGGAGAAAACTGTTTACGCCCTTCTTCTGGGTTGAAAAACTGCCCAACTGCCATTGAAGCTGCAGGTGGAGGTCTCCCTGAAACAGTCTGGATATATATAAAAATCACTGTAAGTTATACCATCACTTTAATCTTTGTTGATGTAAATCATTGGTGTACTCATATTGTTATGGATAAGGGTATGTTTGGTTGGATGGAATGGAATGGAATAAGCCAGGTAATGGAATGAATCATTACATTCCATTCCTTTCTTGATCTCAACAAAATTCATATGACATAGTGTAAGGAGACATTACCGGGCTTGGTGCAACTGAGATAGTGAGGAATCTGAAGCCATGCATATCCTTTGATTCCAACCAAAATACACCTGATGGTGGTGGTTGTTCAGTCTGACTTCCTGGTTCAATCTATATATAGAAGTGACATGACATGACAGTTATACCCTTCATATTATTATAAGAATTAAAGCACGAAAAGGGCAAAAGCGGAAATATTAACAACATACCTGCCTTGGTGCTGGTCCTGAAGGAATCTGCACAATCTTTGATGTCACTTCAACAACCCTTTTGCTGAGAGGCAAATCTGATGCAGAAGTTCCTTTCTCAGGCCAAAGATGAAGTCTAACCCCATGACAAGGAAGAAGGTTTGTCACAAGAACAAACTTGTTTCTTCCATTTGACCCCTGACAATAGGAGAAAATAACTTATAGTCTTATATTATATGTATGTTCTTGCCTTAGCATCAAATATTATATAGTTTCTTTCTTGTCATTAAAGCAATATTATAATATTTAACTAACCAGTTCTTTTATGTCCAGCCAACGCCTTCTGCCATCCATTGCTAAAATAGTTACTGTTGGTGTCTTGATGTAAAGATCCCTTTCAAGTCCCTCATCACTCCATTGTAGTTTACTAGGACACCCTGGAAGCCAAACAAGTGAGATCTTTATTCTTATTCTAACTATTTTTACTAAAATAGAAATGCTATAATATAAAATGTACCAGCATATTTTCTCTCTTTGTGTAAAGGAAGATGTGATGAATGCTGCTGAAGTAAACCCGATTTTTGCCTTGGAAAACTTCCACTATGAAGCATTTTTGTAAGAATTGATAGTCTTTTCCTTGACCCAGAAATGGGATGACCAGTTTCAGGGTCAACCAAACTAAGAAGAGTATGTGAAACCTGAAACCCAGTTAACAAATTAGACAATACACATAGACTCTCTTTTTATAAAATATAAAAAAGTTGGGAAGTAAGGCTCACTTGCACAACAAGTTGATTACACCATAAGATAACTTGGTGCTCCATTGATAGCCATACATTCTTCATGCCCATGCTACTGATCATAAAACCATGAGTAGATGGGACAATACCATCAACTGATTCTAGCTTTGACCTTACCTACTTACAATCAGAAAGAACACATCTTTTAGTTAGGGTTCTTTTAGGGTTTGTACAAGTGATTGATGTCAAATAATCACACCTGATAATCATTAGCACCACCAGAAATGGAGACAACAATCACTCGAGATAATGTTTGAGCCTCATAACCCTTTTTCCATTCCTGATTTATGTACTCATAATAGTGGCCCAATGATGGCTGCAATGCAATGGGGGGTGACCTGAACCAAGAGTAAAGAAAATTACATCACAATTATGGACACAATTATAATCAGAAAGTCCAAGAAAAACTCACTGATGTGGAGTTGATAACGTGACAACAGTTTCAACTGATGACTTTCTCAAATTAGGGTGCACAACTGCAGCTCTAGCAACAAAACCACCCATAGAGTGGCCAACTAATATGACATTATTAGGCAAACTACCAGATTCAGAAGCACCTTCTTTTTCTCTAGCATCTCGAGATTCTTTATATTGATCCAGAATCTACAACCAATATGACATATAAATACTTATAGGCGATTTATATAAAGATATAATAAAGATAATATACCCTGTTAATGGCATATACAACATATTCTGTATGTTCCTCAAGTATCTGGCCATCCATTGCAGAATGTTCACCTTCAAGGTCAACTGCAAACCAGTCAAGCCTGCGAGTATACTGGGTGACTTTTGGAATATCTTTTTCATCCATATCTACTCCCTCCTCAAGCATTAAGGAAGCTTCTTGGTACAACATAGAATCAGGTGGGCCACCTTGATAAGCCCTATCAGATTCTGCTGCTATGGACCTGACCTGTGAGAATCAGTTTAAAATAAAAGACATATTGGTAACACAGGGAGAGAAAAGGAAAAAGAAAACAAGCTAAAGTTACATAACTCACCTGCTTGTAGCTACCTCCATTTCCAGGGATGAAAAGAACAGGAACCCCATTAAGTTGTTTAAGATGCTCTTTAAAATCGATTTTTTTCCAGCCTTCATGATACAAATACAGTCCATACTTTGAAGAAGACGAACTTTCTGTAGCAGATATTGGAATGTAAGTTGGATACATGTATGTCATGTTACAACCATTTGTAATCGGCTTCAATAAATCATATACGGCAAGTAGACCAATTCCAATGGAAAGAATGACAATTGTTGCTAATCTAAATTTAGACTTGAAACCTTCCATTTTCCAATCTACAGCAAGAAAACCCTCCCTCAACCTTGCATCCTTCACGAACAACCAAACAAAATGAAGAGAAGATTAAGGACCGGTCCAAAGGTATTCGATGTCCATTTGTGATCGGCTTCAATGGCGGGATAGGGTTTTGTGCTTTCGTACCCGAAGTTTGGATGCTGGAACTCGGAGCCGTAGGCCGGCGGTGGCGAAGGTTGAGAGGTATGAACGGAGTGACAGGGCTTTTGGGGGAACTGCGAAATACGAATCTGAGTCCAGAGATGGGATCGCCAATCTCAGATGAACGAAAGAGGTGATCAGTACACAGTAATCGCCGATCTGAACAAAAGAGTTGCAAGTCTTGAACTCTAGTAATCGTTTACTGTGTACTCCTACTGTATATCTAATTTTGAAAAATGAAAGCATCATCCTAACTTTTTCGAGTATATAACGTTTAATTGTCAATTTTTTAGATCATGCATTATTACAGTTGGGTATTTATATATTTTAAGTAATTTTTTATCTATTAATGTATTTTAGACGATAATTTAATTTTCTTTCAAATCAATACAATTTCTTTTTAATATTTGCAATAAATAATTGGACATTTATATATTTTAATGATTTTATTTTAGTAATCCAACTCTATTCATTTTTTATTAAAATAAAACAATTTCTTTTTAATATTTTAGTAAAATGTTATAACTTAAAATCCATTACGTGTAATCACGCTAAAAAGTTCACGATGAACTAAAAATAACAAAATAACATATTAAATCACAAGACACAAACCAGTGTTTGTTTCACTCTTTCACTTGAAACAAAATGCAAAACATCAAAATATATCAACAATAACCATCATAACTCTTTCTTTCATTTGAAACAAAATAGACAAAATTGCAAAAATGGTCCCTATGGTATGCAATTTTTTAGGGTTTTAGTCCAAACAGTGACTTTTTTGGTTTCGTAGTCCTTTTGGACTATTTTCATTGTAGAATTGGTCCCTGATAATCTTGAAAAGACTATATTACCCTTTTAATTTTTTTTTCCATTTACTTAAATATTTTTTCTTTTATTTAATTATAAATGTTAAATCAAATCAAGAATGGGACCCACCTCTCTCTCTCTCTCTCTCTCTCTCTCTCGTTTTTCCCTTTCTTCCTGACGAACACCGGCTCTTTCTTTGTGTTCTACTGCTGAAGACGAGAAAGGAAATCACGAGGACTCCCCAAAGATCAACTATACCTCTCTACCTCTGCTTATTGATCCATCTTTTGAAATGGTTGCTTCTGCTCATCTTCTTCCCTTTGGTCAGTCAAGGAATCGAAGACCCATTTTCTTCTTCTTTCGATTGAGTAAACACCACCGAGATCGGTTGTAGCCCCCGTCTAACCCTTCACCCTCGCATATCACTTCTGAGGCAGAAGAAGCAATGGATTAGGAACTGCGCGAGCAGCCTTTCCGCATCTCTCATCTCCTTCCTCAAACCAATCAATCATTGAAGAGGGTTGCTTGTCTGCTATCGATTTCGTGCCTCTTTTTCTTCCGATCAGCCATCGCCAAATCCCCACCAAAAACGAAATCACATTCTTCATCTTCTCTATCTCTCGTTCATCTGAAAGGTATCGACTTCAACGATTCTTACTTAGATGATCTAATCCGGTGGTTGATGTTTATGTAGGGATTCAGAAAAGTGGATCCGGATCGATGGGAGTTTGCGAATAAGTGGTTTGTGATCGATGTTTATGAGGCAAATGAATAGTAGTATGGGGGAAATATCTAGGGAATATGCGAAGAGATGATGTAGAGGAAGAAGAAGATCTGTAGATTGTGGGGTTAAAATAGGAGCAGAAGGCACTAGAAGATGAGCTTTTCTCTCTTGGATTTGAGTTCAATACGACAGCAAATGCAGGTCTTTGTGACCCACATCGAACAGAGCAAGAAGTTCTCTCATCTGTTATCCAAGTTTGTGGGAGTCCATCTACCGGCAAGAGGAAGATGATGAATGTCGATGATCTGGAGTGTGTGTTTGCTTGAGAGAGAGAGAGAGAGGTGGGTCCTCCATTATTTTTTAATTGTTAAAATAAATAAATAAATATTTAATTTAAAAAAAATGAAAGAAAAATGAAAAATAAATACCCCAAGGGTATTATAGTCATTTCAATTTTCGGAGGGACTATTTTCACATACAAACTACCTTAAAATGACCATCAATCCAAAAAAGTCACTGTTTGGACTAAAACCCCAAAAAAATGCATACCACAGGGACCATTTTTGCAATTTTGTCAACAAAATATAAAGCATCCACTTGCTCCCTCTTTTGCCCAACACACAACTAAGGATGTCTAACAATTAATTTGTATACACTATAGAGGTAGATGTAAAATAAAAATAAAAAAATTAAAAGAAAAATGGGTTTATATGTGACTACATATGGAAGATGTAAAATAAATACATACCAAAATGGAAATCGGTTGGATCGGATGGAATGAAACGACGAATGAATAGAGTAAATCATTATATTCCACAATCTACTCTAATAAATGAAAGTTTTTTTTTTGTCACATGTCACACTCTCATTCAATTTGTCAAATGTCATTTTGTGGTTATTTTGAATTAATTTTTTTTCCACATGTCATTTTATGAGTTTTTCTATTTTAATAAATTCCACATAACACTTTAATGTAATAATTACACTAAATATAATAATAATTGAATATCAAATTTATTAATGGACTAACCTTCTTATTTTAAAATTCTAAAATTAAAGCTCATTAATTTATTTTGTTTATTTATTTAAATTTAAAAGATAAAAAATCAATTTTAATAATTCATTAATTTTCTTATTTTCTTATAAATCCAAGTTCTTAAATATTGAAACCTTTATATTTAATTTTTTAATTAACCCATGTAATACATGGGTATTACACCTAGTCAAATAATGAAATGAAGTTTTTATGTTATATGTAAATTCAATGTTACAACTCTATTGGATCATAAAGAATAAGTAATGTACATACTAAAAAGATCTTTAAAACCCAAATGTCATCGTATTCTTAGAAATTAAAGTGGAAACTCGAAAAATAAAAGCTAAAAATAAAGAGAAAATAGATCATAAAATTAGGTTTTTTTAACCGAAAAAGCATACATCAAATGAACATTAAACGTATACACAACATATTTAACATCCTATTAATTTAACAGCCAAAACCAAAGTAAAATTGTTTAGACTTTAAAAATAAGGAAATTAGGTCATCTAACTCATATAATAATAACAACAACAACAACAACAACAACAACAACAACTAACTTTTTTTTAAATGACCATAATCTCCGGAACAGAGCATTCTAGAGTAGCAATATTCATTTTGGAGTTTTGATTTCGGAATCTGACGTCAATTCAATCATTGATGTCAAGTCAAATCCATCATTTATGTCATAGATTTCTTACATTTTGGACTCAATGACACATATTCTGGACACACAATCACGGACATAAATTTTGGAGACATATTCCGGACAAACCGTTACACACATCCCATTTCAGACACACCGTAATTTCTTACAATTTCACACTATTAATATGGAGGTACCATACATCGTAAACCTAGTATATTAGCAAACTAAAAACTTGAGAATGAGTTCATCTGAGTTTGACGTTTGTCGTTATGATGAAGCAGATTGTTATGTTTGTTCGGATATTAACCCGTTTCCGGAAGGCCTAAATTTTCCACTCCCTGATAAACCGTCAGATGATATTTTCGAAGCTATGACGACCGCCAAAGAAGCCAATGGAAGGGGCTCTAAAATATTTCGGACACTCAATCAACGTGCAAAAGATTTAGTGGACAAGTAAATGGAAAACAAAATTGGGTTGTTGAAACTATGAAAAAAGTTAAAGAAGCTGAGAAGTGGATTCAAGATGCAAATGCAGAGATTGATAAGCTTCAAGCATAATGGGATAGTCTAAAAGATGTTAGAATTAGAAAAGATTTTATCGGCCGCAAACAAAATATGTATCTCATACAATTTCCTAATTCGTGGAAACCAATATAAGTATGTAAAAGTTTTGTAACGGTCGTTTAACTAATGTTAATGAAAAACATTGCCATTTTAGAAAACCCTACCATTTCTTTTATATAATTAAGTTTGAAATGACATTAAAATATTTAAAATTAGAGTATATTTACATGATAACAGAGATTTTGCATCTAGTACAAACTAACAGTGTCTACATGATTTTCAAATAATTTCATACAGGTCTCAATTAGGCTAAACTCATTATCAGTCATTTGCACTCGTCCTTCTATTGTTGCACTTGACATACGTGTTTCTTCGATGATGTTCATTGTGTTCACAAACTGTCGTATATCTTCAGACATCGTAGCGAGGAGCATTTGCTGTAACATCCATAAAAATCATTGGTGTCAGGTTTTGGTGTAAAAAAATCATGTGAACATGGCCCCTGTATTCAATGATGTTCATTGTGTTTCTTCGATGATTGCTCTACTATAGAAATGATGAATCGATCCAGGATCTTACATAATTCTTATAGCAGGTTTTTAGCTTAATTGAATAGTATAACGTTGCATAACCAATGAGTAATTTAGGAATTGTTACTTTAGTGGGAAAACTCTCTTGAGAACTAGGGACTAAGAAAGTTGTGATCTTTTCCTTTGGCCAACAAGAATCTATTTTACACTTAACAGATAATACCCCATCCTATCTATCCTGGTTGACTTTTAGCTGTCATCAGGAGGCAACTTTTTTTTAAGTTGGATGATAATATTGGTTTGTTAAAAACTTGCAAGGGGGTATTGTAGTTGGAATGCCAATATTGTAAATTAGGAAAGATCTACTTCTTACAATCAAAAGAATTCTAACTTGAAGTTTTACATGTCAACGAATTTAGATTCATGGACACCAGATCAATTAAAGATGATGAGTTTTGGGGGCAACAATCGAGCTCAGGTGTTCTTCAAGCAACATGGTTGGACAGATGGAGGGGAAATTGAAGCCAAATACACCTCAAGAGCTGCTGAGTTATATAAACAATTACTTTCAAAAGAAGATGCCAAAAGTCATGCAGAAGTTGCTGCCAACAGCTTCCCATCATCACTTGTTGAAACTCTTGATAAACCTTATACTGATTTCAAGCCCTTTGAAACCCTAAAAGAGAACCCTACACCTACACCTACACCTGCAACTGCACCAAAACTTGACACCAATGGCTCTGCTCTTGATAAACCAAGGATCTGATACCAACTTGTAACATCCATAAAAATCATGCCAAATTTAAATTTTTTCAAAACATTTCAAAACCATTAATTATTACAAAACTTGTTTTCAAAATAGTATAATATCAAACTATCCCAGAAACAAGTCATAAACATGAGGAGTTATACGATCACGCCTTTGCCTTACCACGATCATCTGATGTACCTGAAACAAAAACTGAATATGTAAGCCCAAAGCTTAGTGAATTCCCCAAAATACCGATACACTGCACATAACACATAACAAATAACAACATGTACTAGGTCTACAACTATACATATTGCATTACCTATGGGCCCACAATGTGAGTCTGGATTGCCTTCCGGGCCCACAACTCACATCTGGATTGCCACCGAGCCCACAATACGAGTCTGGTATGCCCTACCCGGCCCTCAGCTCGTATCTGGAATGCTCCTGAGCCCACAGTACGAGTCTGGCATACCGTGCCCGGCCCTCAACTCGTATCCGGAATGCTCCCGAGTCCTCAATATGAGTCTGGCATGCCCTGACAGGCCCTCAGGTCATATATGGAATACTCTAGGGTTTGTTGGCTACCGTACGGAGCAGTATAACCTAGTGTTGCAGAAATCGACCTTGCTGGCCAATTAATCGACGATTAATCGTTTGGCGGTCTCGAACCGATTATGATTAGGGTGTTTGGCGAAAATTGGTCAAAATCGGTCAAACTCGGGCTTGGCGGTCCTCGGCGGTCATAGGCGGGAAATATTTAAAATTTAAAAAAAAAAAATTCAAATAGTACACCAAAATTTTAAAATTTTAAATTTTTAAGCTTTCAAATGTTAAAATATTATACTAAATTTTTAAAATTTCAAAAATTTTAAAATATAAAATTTCCAAATACTTAATTTTTTAGGAAATATTAATTTTTTAAATTATTTTATTAATAATTTAGGGTCCCCAATTAATCACCGCCGAGTCTGATTAATTGTTTATCGTCAATCGACCGCCGAGCTACCGCCGAACGATTTTTACAACCTTGGTATAACCTCAACCCAACCCACATAAAATGTTGACATATAACATAACTAATGCGCATACAGATAATCACATAATTATACAGGTAGTCCTACAGATCAACCAAACTGGCATAGCAACTAGCATGCAACACTAACTCATACTAAACATACTACCAACTGCTAGGATCACATATCCAATGGGCTAGCATTGGTGCCTTCGACCCCTTAGTATAGTGAGAATAACTCACCTCTCAACTGTCGAATCGAAGTGATAACTCAAACTCTCAAACCCCGGCCACGAACTTCACCACCTATAGTTACCATAAGATCATTTCCATAAATTTCCAATTTACCAAAATACCCCAGAAGTCAACTAGTAAACCCTTGGTCAAAGTCCAATTTAATGGTCAATCGAGTGCAGTTCACCGACTCGTCGAGTCCTTCCTGAACTCGAGAAGTCGTGAAACCCCCAGTTGACTCGTCGAGTTTCCCTGAAACTCGCCGAGGTCCACACATGTCCAAATGTCGGGAAAACCCTAGCTGACTCGCAGAGTCACCCTACTGACTCGTCGAGTCCATGCAAAAATCCTTGCACGACAATCTTCATCGGACTTGCTGAGATGGCCATGCAACTCGTCGAGTCCCTTCAGTTCTTTCTCCATCCATACGATTTTTAAGCCACTTTAAAGCTCCATAATGCAGATCTAAGCTCCTAAGGCATACTTCTTATGTAAAGTTGCAAACTTTATGTACATGCAAGGTGATAATGGCCCAAATCAAGCTAAACAAAGGTTCTAAGGGATGAAGAAGGTATTACTTGTCACACCCCTGAACCGAAAGAAATTGGCAGAAACGTCCGGGGATTTGGGTGACTTCGTCTTGAAATATCATCACAGTGAATATAAATGAAACATGACAAACATCATCATCATACATACCAAATATGATCATCATTGCTTACATCAAGTATTGTATTAAATATGACATGCCCAAATAGTTAATGTATGATGATACAAAATATGACAATTTCCACATGTTTCTGTTGAACTTTCTGGTTAACGATTCCCTAAGAATACAAGTTAATTTGAAAACGTCAACACATATAATGTTGGTGAGTTCATAAGCATGTTTGAGTAAAATGTTTTGTATTACTTTGTAAACACCAGAAAATCTGATATTTTTTGAAAAACGGTTTGAAATGTTTGTGTCCGATCTTGTATTAATGCATCTGTGTTAATGTTTGAAAATGTGTAACGTGAATGATCCCAGAAAATCTGATATATTCTGTTATAAGTAAAAGGCGTTATATAGTGGTATGTTTTTCCCAGACAATCCAATATTGTCTGTTTATAAAATGTTGTGGTCTTAACACCCTAAGACTGAGTACCAGTGTATGTATGTTTCCGTGTTACTGATATTGTCATATTTATACATGTTTTTAGGCAATATTTATTTACATTTTTATTAATATTTTGGTTATTTGCATTGAATAATGGTACTTATGAGGATAAATTGTTCTTTGCTGCCAAGTAGAAGCATTTTTGAAGGATAGGGATTGAAAACGACAAAACATGGAACTTCGGAGCTTGGAGAATAAAAAAAGAAGAAACCCACGAAATCAGCTATATTCACGATGTGAACCACAAGTTCACGACGTGACATAAGAATTCTGGAAGATAAGTACGCGTGAAGCAATAATCATTGCCCGATAAGGATTTCTCCTAATTCACAACGTGAATGAATGATTCACGACATGAAGCGCGAATTTGAGAAACTATATATATCCTTGCTCATTACGACTTTGGAGACTTTTTTGGCTGCTTTGAGGGTTCCTGGAGACGTTTTTCAGAAGGAGAAAAGTTCTGGAATTGGCTATTAGCATCCAAGGAGAGAAGAAGTTTATATTTGGTTTAAGAATTTGGTACACTTTAATTATGTCTTTGAATATGAGTTATTCATGTTTGTTAGCTAGTATGTCCAGCTAAATCTAGCTGCTTCTATTAGCTAGATGAAGCTGGAACTCATGGTGTAATATTTTAGCTTTGAATTATTAGTGGGTTAAGACTTGTGTTGGATTAATTGAACCTAGCATGTTTGATTTACTAGTTGATTGCTTTGATGTCTTATTCTGTGTAGTTGATGACCATTAAATTGCATGAATTAGAATACATGGTAATTTAGTGAATATTAAATTATTAGAGTTAGGATTAAACCAATCTTAGTCAAGCAATTAATTATTGAATTAGATTGTGCTAGAGAACTCATATTATGACTGTAATTGTGTTATGTTAATCAATCTTACATAGCTCCAATACATAAAATATTTGATTCTGTGTTAATTTAAGTGTGAACATACTTTGATTTACATGAATTCACTACTAGAAAAACAACCTTTTACGACGCTCATTGCGCGTCGTCTATAGACGACGCGCATTTACGACGTTCAATTACGACGCGCGTTTACGACACGCAATGCGTATCAAGGAAGGCCCTGTCATAAAGGAAGACGACACGCATTCACGTGTCGTAACCTTACGACGCGCGTGTTAATGACACGCAATGCGTATCAAGAAAGCCCCTGTCAAGAAAGGCCATGTCATAAATGAAGATGACGCGCATTTTTGCGTATCATAATTTTAAATGTTTAAAAAAAATATTATTTATAGATTTATTTATTTTCAAATTAAATTTGTATTTAATGTTTCATAATTGAAAATAAAATATCATATACAAAAAATAGAATCCATTGCATAAATTTAATGTCATACAATTCTATTTCTTATAATATATAAATTTGCATCTAATCTATTATGTACATCAAATTCCAACTAACTAAAGTTGCATCTTGCCTTTCATAATTATTTAAGACTAATGCTCCAAAAAGCTAATTATATGGATAAGCAGTTGTACATTGGCCCATCTCACTCAATAATGACTTAGCCAAATTCAACTCCAAGTCTTTACTGCATCTTGCTGATAATGCTGCAAGATTTAAATCAAATTCAACTCCAAGTCTTTACTCAATAATCAAAATCCCAAGAGCAACATCCATTGTAGAGGCAAGTTCATTTTCAAACAAAACATAGTATTTATAATGATAAGGATGTGGAGGGTATACTATAAAAACTCAGACATGGCTATAATGGAGATAACAGGGATAGATATATATACCTTAAACAAATTAGCTTCCAGATCAGATTGAGAGCTGCAAAAAAAACTAATATATGTTAAGGTAGTATTTAGAGGATGTAATATGATGACATACACGTCCATAAGGCTATTATCTATGAGCTTGACCAACACCAAGAGCATTATTGGTAGAAATAATGTTACTATTTGTAGGGTTGATAGGGATAATGTCTCCTCACCTTGTTCATGTACTGAAGCTCCCTGTTGAATATATTATGTTTTTCTATGCATATGGGAACATGGGGAGGTGTCCTATGGGGGTAGATTTGTCATTTGACATACCGGTGACTGAACTGGAGGTGAAGACAAAGCATTTTCAAGAAATTTTTTGTTCATATGAATTCCTTCTACATAGGGAAATTAAGCCAACTAACTTGACTAAGTTGACATGGTTTCTAATTGAAACTAGTTTCAAGATGATGAATGGAATATAAATTCAAGTAGGGTTTTGAAGTTTGAACAACAGATATGTTGTTACCTTAACGAGGCCAGGTGGACCAATGATAACAAGATCTTCAAGTGCTTCTACTTTGTCTAGTGATAAGGTGTTGTATATATCAACATCCTTAAACTCATCAAAATCCTCCTGTAGATGAAATGGTTTGTGGTGGTTTTAGATGCTTTGTGAAAAGTGAAAACAACAAGAATCTTTTATCATGAATTTGACAAGGTGGCATAGAGGAGAGAACCTCAAAGAAACTATTGAGAAAATGTGAAAGGGAAAAAAGTATATGATGACCTGATTTGGTTCCACATAGTCATCAATGAAGTCCTTAACATCATTGACTTGTTCCTCCAGATATAGGAGGCATACCAAGAAGGGTGCTGCTTCCTTGTTGTACTTGTTGGAATCTCTGCAGAAATTTCTCTCTTTGATCCGGTGCTATTTCAGTTCTTCCATGGAATTGTCCCTATTAAAAAAAATTAAAAAGTATTTTAGTTAATGTAGATACAATGTATCGATACTTTGTTCTTGGAACATAACAGAATAATGAAACAAGATCTAGAAGCCTTTCATGTGTCTCATATAGCTTATTCAGTTCTTCATGACTCCACTCTTTTTTGGCATTATCATCCAGAATCTCAGTACATCTAAACTTATCCAAAGCCTCTTCTAAATTTCCGACATTGCCTTCTATTTCAACTGTCAGATCCATCATCCTTTCATGCATCTCCGATTTGCCGCCACACTTGATGCAAATGATATATATATATATATATATATATATATATATATATATATAATCCAAAACTAAAATAAATACAAAGAGTCTAGTAATTATTTAAATTTATATCTCAAAGTCAAAAATCACCTTCGACCGTAGCTTCCTTGATGAAAACTGCTTGCAAAGCATTCGGTCCTGCAACTTCCTTGATGCAAACTACTTGCAGAGCATCAATAACATACCTGTAATTATAAATTTACTACTAGTTTAATCACACCACACAAACATAGATAAATAAATAAATAGATAAGTTGTTCTTGTTCTGTATCAAATAGTAACAGTAGAAGTTGACCTTAGAAATTCATGTGCATCTTCTTCTTTCCCATGCCCAAGATTGCTTCCAATGTTTTCGATATGGGTAAGTATGCAAAGAGGAAACAACGGAGAAGGAGAGTTCCCATCTTTTTCCCTCATAACAAGGCCTTCAACCTCACATGTGAAGCACCATCCTCTCTTATCACCTAACAAACACTTTTTTTAATAATAGTTTACTCAACTCAATTAAACAACTTGTTAATGCATATGATAACATACATGCTTTGGAATTAAGTAGTTGTTATGTCAGCTGAAATTTGAGATCCAGTAAAACACTCCACACTCTGTTTAAGGATTCCATAGTCCATATAGGGAACTAAGTAGTTGTTATGTCAGCTGATTATTTTGAAGTACATGAATTGAAAGGAAACAAATTAGTTAACAATCTTAAATAGCAGTCATTGACTGCCCCTAATGCCGACTCTGCTACTTGGTATTCCATTTCCATCCCATGTTTTCTTTTGCCTTTTCCACCGTATTCCATTTCCAATTGTTATCAGCAAGGTTCTCATAATAGATTAAAACCTACATGAACATTTAAAAAAAAAACACGAAGAAATAGACCCCTTAAACTCTCGGCTACGACGATTAATAGGGAGAATACAAGTTAAAAGAAAAGAAGCAAGCAAGGATTGGGATAATAACCATATGAAACTGATAAGCTTTGTTCGAAGAGACAGTTGATTTCTGGCCACGACGACCCGTAGCCTCAGCCAGACAAGGAATCAGCAGCCTCTTTTTGTCTTCAAATCTGTCAATTTCAAATGCAAATCCTTTCTTATGGAAGATAATTGAATCGAGTATCTACATCGGTGTTGTGCAGAAACTGAAATGAGAAGGGTATAAATGTCTTTTTACGTGGGTGAGGGACCAAAAACAACAGAAACTGAAACCACAGGGATCTTTTTATGTCTTTTTGGAAACTACAGGGACCATTTTTTAACATTTGTCAAAAAAAATACAAAACAAGAAAATCAGATTACCTGGAGTACTAAAAATAGGCCATTTAAAAAGAATGGGACCAATAAGGGCAATTGAAATTGATAAAACAATAACTGCCTTGCTATAACTTTCACCAAATTCATCCAACCATCTTTCAAGTTTTGGTTTTCTTGATTGAGCTTCTTCTGTCAGTTGCATTATCTTGTTCAGCATTGAATCTTTCCATGTCTTTTTCGCCTATAAAATATATAAATTTAACAAGGGCAAAAGGGTCTTTTTTGGGGATATTTGAAAAGAGTTGAGAAATTAGAAATGAAGTACATTTGGTATCATCATACCATCTCTCTTCCCATGGCATGAATGATATGGTGTTGATGATGCCCTTCGCATGTGGTTTATCTTCAAGGAAAGTTACACAGTTTTTCTCTTTTGGTTTATTCAGGTTGAGGACTGATATTTGAGGGGCGCCACCATCAGTAGTGTAAACAACAAATAGGCTGCCGCCATGTGGATGCCATGCTACATCTTCTGGCCAGCTTCTGTGTTTGGTGGATGCACAGTCGGTTGTACTAAGAAGATATGCACTTGATCTGTTTTTTTTAAAACACACCAAATTAGAAACTTATAAAATCAAAGCATATGTTTCTTTCATTCCTTCACCTAAAGTTTTGGTGTTACTTGGTACACAAATTGAATTGCATAATGTTCTATTTTAGCCTTCATTTATGATGTCAACATTAAGAACAAAAAGTTCATGAATTTTACCAACATGCCACTGGGTGTTGTCTACATATCATCTTTCATGTCTCTTAAATAATACAAATTCAAAAATAGTAACATGAAACAGATAAAAGATAAAGAACATGCCCTCTGGATTGAAGTTGCCACAAATTTACAAGAATAAAAGCTCAAACCTCATCTGCAGCTGCTCAATAAAGCCAGATAAGCATTGTTAGTCATAAGCCTGTTAGGTGCTACCTGGAAATCCCTTTGCAAAGGATACCGTAAAAGTGAAACTTTATCTTCAAGCATGCTACCCCCTCCCTCAAGCAACCGATGCATGCCACGTGTCATATCATTAGAAGCTTGAGATCCGGACTTTAGATACCCAGAAATAACTAAAGCACGAAATAGCCCATTGGTATGAGTCTGAGGTTCATTAGATGACAATTCATCATTATTTCTATTTTTCAAACCATCACCACCATTGGCTTTAGATTCTTCATTATTGACCAAAGGGTCTGGTAATGGTACGTCATAATCTCCAGATTTTGCTTCCCGTTGCAATAGGATAACACTAACCTTCTATAATAGGCTGCACCTGATTGTCACAGTAATAAAAATATTGAGACCTAAAAAGAAATACCCTCCAAGAAAGAAAGTAAGAAAATGAGATAACTTACATGATTCATTTGATTCATGGAACTAATGCCATAACTTTCAGGGTAAGGATTCCCTGAATAGTTAAATTCAGCATTCACATAATTTAGGTTATATCCTGTGTATGAAGAGCACCCAAGAAGTCAAATACCATATCATTTTTATAATTATCCTTTCTTAAACATAAGTTGAGAAATTTAAACTAAATTCACTTGTAGTTTTTTAGGATCTAAACACTTCCCTGTAAACATAGAATCAATTGTTGATTTTTTGTTGTTGTATTAACCACTTGGGATTTGGGATTTCCATATTGGTGAACCCTGACCACTGCTCACAGCAAAACCAATCATCCTTGTTTTAGGACTGTGCGATAATATCTATTTCTTTTTATCCTGAAATGAAAATATTATACAAAATCAAAAACTATTTACAAGAATAAAAGCTCAAACCTTAGAAACTTGAATAAACAGAATGATGTTGGTGTCACAACTCTTGCAACTGAATACCCCTGAGAGATAGCCTAATACCAACACTAGTACCAACTGGGGGGGCTAAAGAAACTGAAACCCTAATTCACAGATTTCAATCCAACAAACTAAGTAACACTACACCCACCATATTCAGATCGATCAAATAAAGAGGAGTGAAAATTTGTAAATGCTTTACAAAAAACTTAAATGTGGAGATAGGATCGTCGATAATTATCTTGGTGGTGGACTGTGGCATGGCTGACGACGTCACTGCCCTCGTCTTCGTTCAATGCCGCCGCCCTAAAAAAATGGTATCAGAGGCAAGGGATTCGACCAAAATAGGTTCGGGATGCAGTCTCCGAGATGGTGACGCTGATGAGTCGCAATCGCCGGTGAAGTAAGGCGTGCCTGATAAGGCCGCCGGCCGGTGAGATGAAGTGTTGCACTCGTACTCTAGCTCTATTGTCTAGAGAATGTTGACGTGAAAAAACCCTAGTTATCGTGTGGGGGATTTAGGGTTGTTAAGGGGAACATGGGATACTGAGACATGATCGACCAAAAAAGGGTTTTAATTTTTTTGGAATAAATGTTTCTAACCAATTAACAAACCCTAAATGGTTCTTAACAATTATATTGTCGGAAAGTAGGGTAGATGGGAAGAGGAGAGGATGAGGAACACTATATCTCCGGTTGTAAGCATTAGGAGTCATAGAACCCCAAATGCTAGCTCTGCGATGTTCGTCTTTGGGAGCACGTACAAAAGCCCTAGTTGCTGGTCTCCAATTTGTGATCTTCAGGAATGAACATGAGTTTTTAAGAAAAAAATTATAGAACAATTATATGAGTTGTCGAGGTTTATAGCAGAGATGGTTTTGTGATTAGGGTTTGCAGAGAGAAGGGAAAAGAAGAGAACGAAGGCAGACCTTGAAGCGGGGTATTTATAATTTTTAGAATTTTAAGAGGATTTCCTAAGAACGCGCGTTTTGAGTAAAAAACATACAACGACATTCACAGAGGACGCACGATTTTAGATAAAGTGCCCTCCGTGTTTTTAAGTTTTTTTACATGAGACACTAATTTAAGGGCACACAATAATGCGTGATGTCAATCCTTCAATTTTTTGAAGAGATGACACTTTTTTAATGTCCCTCGCTATTGCGTAACATAAATCAATGAGTGTCGTGGTTTGCGCATCGTAAAATGGTCTTTTTCTTGTAGTGATTAATTCAAGTTAGTAGATTTAGAACTAAATTGCTAATACTATGTTAATTGATAACCAACAGTACTTGTCATAGCTAATTTATAAATCACTGAGGGAAAGTGGATTCAAACTAACAGAAGTTTTTTGTTTACAGATTGAACTTTTGTAAAAGAATTAAGTTGTCTAAACTTGCAAAATTAGAGAAATCCTATTTCTTTGTTAGTAATTAGGTTAATTTAGTAGTAGATAGATTAATTAGTCAAAACCGTTTCCTGTGATCGATACCTGACTTACCCGACTATTCTATAATTTGACTAGGTACACTCTCTAGGTGCAATATAGTTAGTTAAGTTAGTTAGGTTATAAATATAAAATTAGGTGTAGTTATTTGCACGCATCAAGTTTTTGGCGCCGTTGCCGGGGAACAACTTAATTGTTAGTTGATTTATTTGCTTTAGATTAATCAATCCTTTTTGTGGGGTAAAACCTAAAAAAAGTTACTTTTTCAGCTTTAATTTTTGTTTCAGTACCCAACTCACGATGTGAGCCTGAGGCTCACGACGTAAGTGCAGTAGTTTTCGGTTTTTCTTCGTTTTTCTTTTCTGTTTAATTTTCTGCGACTACACTGGGTGGTACTTTTTACCACAGCGTGGTGACCAGTTAGTAGGTTATTTCTAGTATTATTTGGTTCAATTTTAGGTTTTTATTTTTGTTTTATTGTAGAAGTTCATGACCAAAGGCTCTAACACACCTTTGGTGCCACCACTTGAAGATCCAGAGTCAGCCCTTCACAAGAAGACGGATAAGAACGCGGGAGTGAGCAAAACACCAAAAAAGTCATCTTTCAAAGACCTCAAATCAGTCTTTGGAAGGAAGTCGGGAAAGAAGGTAGGAGTGTCATTATCAAAGGACAAAAGCAAGATAGAAAACTTTGAGCAAGATCCAAACCTAAAGGATACCGAATACGATACCGAGCCCGAATTTGCATTACATAGAAGTGAATCCGAAGACGAGTATTATAAAGAAATGGCGGATATTGCAGATATGTCCATGGGAGCTGACAAAAAGAAAATTAGAGATGACGCTGGTCCTGGCCTAATACAACCTGCAATTCCTGCAACTGCCACATTCGAACTGAAAGGACACATACTTGCTGCACTTAGGGATGTACCATTTTTTGGAAAGGATCATGAGGATGCTTACAAGCATTTGGATGAAGTAAATGACATAGCATATTATTTTAATATCCCAAATGTGCCAAGAGAGACAGTCTTGCTAAGGATGTTGCCAATCACTTTTAAAGGAGCTGCTAAAGATTGGCTAAAGGAACTACCACCCGGTGCAATCACCACTTGGGCCCAAATGCGCGAACAATTTTTGGATCATTTTACCCACCTTCCAAGATAGTTAAAATCAAAAAGGCAATAGAAAATTTTGAGCAAAATCCAGGTGAGTCACGTTATGAGGCATAGGAGCGCTATAAGGGATTGTTGAGAAATTGTCCCCAAAATGACCTCAATATACAACAAGAAGTGTCGATCTTTTATAATGGTGTTAATGTCATGACAAGACAACTCCTTTATTCCCAAGGACCACTTACCAAGAAAAAACTGGGGGAAGTTAAGGAGTTAGTGGAAGAATTTGCAAAGCATTCCCATGAGTATCACAATCCATGAAGTGAGGGAGTAAAAGGAAAAGGGGTTAAAAATTTTGCAGACATGGCTACTGTGATAGCCATGCTTGATACAATGGACAAGAGGATGACAAAAATGGATCAAGCAATACATGCTATAAGATTTGGGTGTGAAAGATGTAATGGTCCACACTTGACCAAGGATTGCAGCTTAGATGATAATGGGTATAAAAAGGCTCAAGTTTGTTATTTGAATGGGGATAAGTATGATAAGGATTGGAGAAAACTAAAGGAGTGGCTGCCATATGATGAATATAAGAAGAAAAAGGAAGAGAAATATAAGCAGACAGGTCGAGGCTTCTAACAAAAAGAGCAACCACCAGCCGAGAAGAAAGTAGATTTGGAAAACATTTTGACCCGATTTATAGAAGCTTCCAAGAAAAGGCATGATGATACCGATGAAATGCTAAAGGAACACATGAAAATGATGAAAGAACAGCAAACAATGATGATTGAACTGCAAGCCTCATTAAGAAATCATCAAGCATCGATCCATAATCTTGATGTCCAAGTTGGTCAACTAACTACTTTAGTGAGCAACAAATTATCCTCATAATTTCCCGAAAAGAATGCTCAATCCCATGTTATGATGATCGAGACTGGAGAAGAGACAATCTTTGAGTTCTTAGAAGCACTTGAAGTGGAGCCGAAGCAATCTGATCCAAAGCCAAAGAAGCCAAAGCTCGAAAATAAAAATGTTGCTAAAATACTGGAGTCGCGACGTGAACCTCTTAAGTTCACGTCGTGTACCAAGTCTGAACAGAAAACTTCAGAAAACATTCCGGCTTATCGTCCTCCTTTACCATTCCCGTCTCGAGCTAATCTTAGTCTACTGGAAAAGGAACATTTGGAGTTCATAAAGCACATAAAGGGTATTCCTATAAATACTCCTTTTGTTGAGACGTTAGCTAAAATTCCCGAGTATGCAAAGTTCCTACAAGATTTAATGGAATCTCGTCTACAATTGAAGAAAAATTCCAAGGTGGTTTTAAGTGAGTAAAGTTCAAGGGTAGTATTGGGAGAGTTACCAAAGAAGATGGGGGATCCTGGACACCTCACTCTTCCATGTGAGTTTGGGAACAATCTGAAGATTTATGCTTTAGCCGATTCTGGGGCTAGCATAAATTTGATGCCTTTCTCATTTTACGAAAATCTTAATATTCAGAAGATGAAGGCTACCAAAATGACAATCCACATGGCAAACCGTTCAGTGACACAACCAATGGGCATTGTAGAAGACATATTAGTAAAAATTGGGAAATTTGTTTTCCCAATTGATTTTGTGATTATGGATATGAAAGAAGATCCTGATGTCCCTATTATTCTTGGTCGTCCATTACTTAATATTGATGGTGCCTTGGTTGATATTCATGAGTCCAAGCTCACTTTAAGGATAGGATATGAAAAGGAAACTTTTAGATTAGAAGATGGTTTCCAAGGGAGTGATGTTCAATGAGTGGTTTTCAATATAGATGAACAGAATGAACTTGAAGATTTAGAGAAACTCATGGAGGAAGAAATCAAAACAATTCAACAAGTTAAACGAACAAAACCAAGAGCATTCGTCCCGTTTTTAGTTGAAGTCCTTACTTACTCAAATCCAACTTCATGGGTAAGTAAGCAAAGTGCATAAATATCGAGCGGTGATGATGAAGACGAGGTAACTTCCAAGGAGACAAGTCCAATGGTGAAGGAAGAGAAGATTCCTATGAAGTTGAAGAATGAAGAAAAAGTAGAAACTAAAGGGATCAAAAGAAAGCTTAACGAAGAAGAGAAAAAGGCTAAAAAAGAGAATTCGAAAAAGGCGTGTATTAGACGAGTTCAAGCTTACAAGAGGCGATGGAAGGAGCAAAAGGTTCAGGTGGTGATGGACTCTTTTGACGATTTAACGTAGGAGGAACAGAGTCCAGCTCACGACTCCTTCAAAAATAAGCGCTTCTCGGGAGGCAACTCGAGCTTGGTTTGAAATTTCTTTTCTTTTTATTTTAGTTTTTGCATTTTTAGTTTAGGGAATTGATCATTTCATCATCTAAAAATCTCTTAAATGGTAAAAATTAGATGTGGGGTACTTTAGAAATTAAGTGGTAAATAATTATAATAAAATAAGTAACATAATCTACATTATATTTGGTCCAGACCCTATTTCACGTCGTGAGCCCAAGCTTCACGTCGTGAATTGGAATGATAAACGGGGTGCCATCGTTTAGCCCAGTTTTGAAGCTAGGATTTGTTTAGCCCAACTAGCCATTCACGTCCTGAATTTGCAATTCACATCGTGACCTTCAAAAGTCACGGATTGGGGACCAGTTAAAGTAAACACTTTGACCCATTCTCATTTGTTTACTCATGTGTGCACACAAACGGAGACAAAGAACCCCACAGCCGATTTTCTTCTAAATTACTTGCATCTCTTGTCTCCTAACTACATTTGGTAAGTATTTCATATGCTAATTGTTGCTATTGTTGACATTATATGCATTTTAGAGGTTAGGGTTTATGTAGATGTAAAAATCCCAAAATTGATTGGTTTAGTTAGTATTTTCGGGATGTATGGCCTTAGATTAGTAGAATAAACCAACCCCGAGAACCATATATGACGGATTTTAACTGTAAATTGGCCAATCCAGATTCATATCCCGACTGCGGTTCACGACGTGAAACTCCAGTTCACGTCGTGAAGCCTGGGCGAACAGATATTCAACTCGTTTTTAATGAGAAATTTTGGGTGTTTTTGTTTTGTTTTGTTTTTAGTCATTGCAGGAACATGGGTCCTAGAAGAGCAGTCCAGCAGGAGAATGACCCAATTGATGTTGCTAGCATTCACCCGTTATACCGGTTTCCACAAAACATATCCCACGCTTTGTTAACCAATTATGAAAATCGGTTGGGATGGCTATACAACCGCGAGTTTGCAATAGCACCTATTATTGATTGGGGTTGGCTTCGTGGAGTTGGTATGATCTTGGAGATGGAGATATATTGGACGAAAGTGTTTGAAGGAGATGGTTTTACATTTACTTGCAATGGTTGGAGAGATATTGAACGAAAGTGTTTGAAAGAGTTGTCGATAGAGTTTTTTGCTACCGTGAGCTTTGAGGAAATGACCATTGATTTTGATTACAACCGGGCGCTTGTTTTCCGGTTGGGAGGGGTATATCATGAGTTTAGTCTTTGCGAGTTTGCATGGCGTATGGGTCTATACACCGAGATAGAAACGGAATCACCGTTTTCTGTGCCATTCTTGCATGGGTGTGTTCGGGATTTTACCCCCGGTATTTTTTATGTCCAATTCTGGAGGACCATAGCGAATCACGAGTATAATCCTCATGATGCAAGTGAGAGAAAAATTAGGAGTCCCGTTCATCAATTTTTGCATCGCCTCATCACTTTTTCCATCAATCACAAACATCACGGAGACAAGGTGCCAATCCAAAATTTATTCTACTAATGGAGCATCATCACACTTAGGATTTGTTGTGATATTCCTTGTATGTTGGCAAAGTTTTTGGGAAAGAAGGCAGCTAGTTCTAGGCCCGGGAGTCCTATCACGGGTGGACATTTAGTCACCCACCTTACCCGGTCTTACTGGATTTTGTCTCCTAATTTTATTAGGAATCTTACTCGCTTCCTGGGAAATGATTTGAAGGTTCAATTCTTGGGTATTATGAGGGTTGTAGTGAATGTGGGGGGTGGGGGATATGTGATACCCCCGGAGGATGATGAGCAATAATATGGGCAACCTGAGCAACAACCTCAACCAAGACCCGAAGAAGAAATGTGAGACCCGGGGAGACATGGAGAGAGATCGTAGAGCGGAGCAGCAATATGCGGGTGGAGTACCCACCGACCCGTTTCAAATCCGGGTTGGTTCTTATTAAGATAATCTTCGCGGTGGGATGACTTACAACACCCAAATCCTTGAAACCATGTTCTCTCATATGAATGTGGTGCGACCACCCACCGTTCCACCTTAGTGCCCGTATATCCCGACGTGGGAAGAACTTTGGATGCTAAGGGGATATGGAGCGGGTACGAGTGGAGGTCAGCAAGATGAAGATAACGATTGATCATTTTATTTTATTTAAGTTTTTAGCTTTTAGTTGATTTGGTTTTTCTTTTGTTTTTGAAACTTGGTTTGGTTTGTAAGACTTGTTAAGCTATTATGTTACTTGTCTATTTCTTTTGGTTGTTAATTTCTAGATTTGCTAAAGGAGTCACGGGAAGGAAAGTCGAGATGAGAGAGTTTACGTCTAACCTGTAACATCCCAACTGTCAAGTATCATTATTATTCCATTTAGATTTCATGTTTAAGGTCTACTCGATGAGTTGACATTGTGACTCGTCGAGTAGCAACGGGTCAGGACGCGTCATTTAATGAGTGACTCGGCGAGTCGGCATGGGGACTCGAAGAGTAGGAGCTGGCAGAGGAAACCCTAAATTTCAGGGTTTAGGCACCTTATATATTGGACCATTGGCGCCTCCCACTATCCTCTATCACCCCTTGAGAGCCAGAAACCCTAATTTCCGTGAGTGTGAGCTTGGAGAGTGTTTTGCAGCTTTAGGAAGTGATTTTTGTGAAGAAAACTTGTAGATCAAGAGGCTAGCATCAAGGATTTCGTGTGGATCTAGAGTCTACTTTAGCTTGGGCATGTTTTGGAGGTAACAAGCTGTTACCTTGACCTCTTTTCTTCTAGAATCTTTCATATGTGAAGATTAGGGCTTTCTTTAGCTATTCATGAAGGGATTTTGGTATGGGTGCTAGATCTGAAGTTGAAACTTCAGATCTGAACCTCTTTTGAGCCCTAAGTTCATAAAGTTCTTAATAGGGTCATGAAGGAACCCGTGTTTATGAGTAAAGTCCCATTTTTAGCTTAGATGTGGAATTTGAGTCACGCAAATAAGTAAAGGTAGCAACTTTACATTGCTAATGCACTCTAGGGACCTAGATCTACCAATTGGAAAAAAGAGGTAGCTCAAAATCGCTTGGTCATGAGAGTATGTGTATGGACTCGACGAGTCTGGGAGATGAATCGGCGAGTAGGGTAGGGTTTTGTCCAAATTAGTCCCGCATGGACTCGGCGAGGTCCGGGAGATGACCCGACGAGTCATTTTGGATTTCCAAGCACTGGGTCGCGTATTGACTCGGCGAGTCGGGTCGAGAATTCTGGAATCAGGAGGGAATCGAGGCAGAGAGAGTTATATTCAGCAAATAGGTCAACATGGAATGTTGAACACTGACCAGAGACTTGAGTGGACTGTGGGATGTCTTGTACCTCCCAAGGGCATTTTGGTAATTTGAGTGATTATTGAGTGGACCACTTATGGGTACAGGCGAGGTGGTTGGAGCTACATCTGGAGGTGTGGACAGTATCATTCCGAGCTACTAGCAAGGTGAGTTATCCTCACTATATCAATAGGGTCTAAGGCACCAAGGCCGGCCCTTTTAGTTGTTATCTTGGTTATAGTATGCTACAGGTGGTCATGATCTATAAGATTGGTATCAGGATAAACAATATGTTGTTATGCTCTTATGATCCGTTAGGATTGGTATGTTAGTGACCTGGTTAGGTTGGTGCTCTGGTTATGAGAGATTGCTATGATCGATGATCTTTGAGATAATTATATATGATATATGTATATGCCAGTATATGTTAGTTATGTGCACATGGTTATTTGCTTGATGTTTGGGTTGAGGAGGTCATGCGTTGTGCTGAAGGCCAACATACCCTACGAACGGTTCAGATAGACTATAGGCCCGTATGGCGGTCCAGTCATACCGAAGGCTCGGGATAGATCCAGATAGACTGTAGGCCCTGCAGGGTGGTCCAGTCAGGCCGAAGGCCCAATATGCATGTTGTTGATTATCCGTTATTGATATGGTATTATCGGTGTGTAATTGGTATTTTGGGGATAACTCACTAAGCTCTCAGGCTTACAGTTTCAGTTTATTGTTTCAGGTACTTCCGAAGATCATGGCAAGGCGAAGGCTTGACCGTACCGCTTCTCATCCATATGATTATATTTATGGGACACTCTGATGAATAATATTTGAAAACATTTTGTAAAACACTATTTGGTTTCATGGCTGAAAAAGTTTAAATTTGGCTTGAAATTTTTGGATGTTACAAGTTGATATCAGAGCCTTGGTTTGAGTGAATTGGAGGAACACTCGTGGGAATCCAGTTTCAAATCAAGGAAATTTTTAGAATAAATTCTAAAGTGGTTTTCAAAATAAGTGATGGAGGATGCGGAGTGTACGATCAGCTGGAGCCAGTAAGTAGACCCCAAAATATCATAGTTATTTGATATTATGATATGTTAGAACAACATGCTAGTGCTAGGCTAGGGATCTTCAGGAATTGCATGATAGACTTGCCTGATTATATGATGCCTACTAGCCTACGGTTTATTTTATATAAAATTGACATCATTACTGTAGTTGTTTAGTGTATGCATCGCGGGTGTGCATAATCAAGATCTTATAGCCTGAGAATGTTTGATTTGGCCTTAGGGTAGGATTGGATATTCGAAAGTCTATCGGGTCCAACGTTATGTGTGGTTAGCATGCACTAATGTTGCAGGTTTGGTGGACGTTTCATGGATGGATGGGTTGTGAGAGGTCGTGAGGCCAGTTGTGGGATAGTTTCGCATTTCCTCTAGGAGTGAGGGTTGAGCACTTGCTATGTTGGTTATTAGGGCGTTGTGGTGATACTTGAGACAAATATGGGTAGGTGTGGAAGGTAGTATTGGCCCGTACTACTGAAAGCATAGAACCCGTACGCGTAGCAAGGAAGTCACAACCCCTAGTGTTTGAGGAAATTGGTCTCCCGATATTATGTTGTTTATCTGACGTCCTGGGTATATTTTCAGTATGGTGATGATGAGGTGCTTTACGACTGGATCAGGATCAGGATCAGGAGGCGGAGGCCCGGATGTGCCCATAGCACCTGAGCCTGTGGTACAGATAGGGATAAAGGAGTTGGATGCCAGGATTCAGGAGATCCTGCATGATGAGATTGCTGTTGCGTTTCGAGCGCAACTACCAGAGACGTTTGGGTTGATCAATATCGCTATGGTCGAGTACTTTGATGAGCGTTATGCAGCCTTAGCAGAGACGGCTGCCACTGCAGCACATCGACTGTAACAGCGGCAGGGGGTGGAGGAGGAGCCAGTCGGGCTTTCCAGTACCAGGACTTTGATAACACGAAGCCCCCAACATTTGATGGTACACAGGATGTGATCAGGGCTATAAGGTGGTTATCTGACGTGTAGGGTTGTTTCTTCACGTGCTCGTATCCTACTGACCAAAAGGTCAGGTGTGCCCTGAACCTATTGAGGCTTGGGGCCAAGGACTGGAGGAGACTGATGACTGGGTCATACAACGATGATCAGAAAGCTGCTATTACTTGGGAGCAGTTCAGGGATATGTTTCGTACCCGCTACGTTCCACGCGTGGAGCAGGAGCGGATTGCTCAGGAGTTTTTGACATTGAGGCATGATGGAGAGTCGGTGATGGAGATCACCTGCATGTTCACGGAGAGGGCTATGTTTTGCCTGGAGTTTGCTTCCGAGCAGTCTCAGATGACCCGTTATCTGAGTATGCTCAAGACCGATATCTATCAGTTTGTTGTTAAGCAACGTTGTGATAATCTTCTGGATCTTCAGGAAGCCGTGAGGCGGCATGAGTTGGAGATAGAGCTGCAGTTGAAGGAGCATCATTAGGTTACGGCACAATCTGAGCCGACACCTAAGCGGTCTAAGACCGCTGATGCAAGGACCGCAAGCCAGGAGAGCCGCACTTGTGGAAAGTGTGGCAGGGGTGGGTGGGTGCCACAAATGTAGAAAGGAGGGGCACTATGTCAGGGACTATCACCAGTCCGCCCCTCCGACAGATATGAGGATATGTTATCACTGTCATCAGGCTGGTTATGTGAAGACCAACTGTCTGCAGCTCGCCGCCAAGCCGGTGCAGGTTCCGCTTCAGCTACGTTGAGGATTGCGGATGGGAGGCCAGTCAAGACGGAGCCTCCAAAGGCTCAGGGGCGTGCCTTCCAGCTCACGGCTGAGGAAGGCAACACCAGATGTGGTTGCTGGTATGTTTCTATTCTCTATTTCGGTTATCATATTTGTGTTATACTTATTTGTTGTACCTATGTTTAGGTACGTTTTTAGTAAACTCTTTGCCTGCATTGGTTTTCTTCGACTCGGGCGCAAGCCGGTCGCTTGTATCTCAGACTTTCAGTACGGGTTTCAGTGTGCCGGTAGATGAGCTTGAGTGTCCGTTGCGAGTTTCTATCGCCAATGAACACGGGGTTTCTTCTTCTTCAGTTTACCAGGGATGTGAGATGGAGATTTTCACGGTATCCTTCCCGATAGACTTGATTCCTATTCCCATGGGGGAAGTATGTGTGATCGTGGGGATGGATTGGCTCAGTAGATTTGGCATCATAATCGTTTGTGAGGGACAACGAGTAGTAGTTCGAACGTACCCCAAGTGGGGGAGAACTGGTGGTATATGGTGAGGGAACTAGAGTAGGATCAGGGTTTTGTTCGGCAGCCAGGGCTCTACAGTATATTCAACACGGGTGTGTCGGTTATCTAGCGTGTGTGGTGGATACGCGAGTCAAGGATCACACTTCAGTTTCAGAGGTTCTGGTGGTTAGAGAGTTTGTTGACGTGTTTCCAGAGGAGTTACCTGGAGTGCCTCCGGAGAGGCAGGTGGAGTTCAGGATTGATCTGGTGTCGGGTGCGGCCCCTATCGCTAAGGCATCGTACCATTTGGCATTGCCAGAGATGCAGGAGTTGTCATCTCAATTACAGGAGTTCCTGGGTAAGCAGTTTACTCGTCCGAGTAGTTCTCCATGGGGAGCACGAATCCTTTTTATCAGGAAGAAGAACGGTTCGCACCGAATGTGAATTGATTATAGGGAGTTGAACAAGTTAATGGTGAAAAACCGTTATCCATTCCCGAGGATAGATGATCTTTTCGATCAATTGCAAGGTGCATCTTCGTTTTCCAAGATCGACTTGAGATCCGGATATCACCAGGTCAGGGTGAGAAAGGAAGACGTAGAGAAGACCGCGTTTCAGACTCGTTATGGTCATTATGAGTTCGTGGTGATGCCGTTTGGGCTCACCAACGCGCCGACAGTGTTCATGGATTTGATGAATCGGGTCTGCAAACCGATGCTTGATCGCTTGGTCCTTGTGTTCATAGATGACATCTTGGTGTATTCTAAGACCCAAGAGCTGATGGGTTTTAAGCATAAGAACAATCCTGTGTGCTCATACAAACCCTAATGCTTGGATCTAGGTTTCTCTATTGTACATGCTTTGAATCCAAGACTTACAAATCTAGATCTATCATATATAATTCGAAATTATCATAAGGTTCACAAACCCCACAAGTAGCTTGAGTCCTTGTAATCTTCTTGATCTTGAGCTTAGAGTCATAATTGTAACTCCTTTAATGGTTCACAAACCCCACAAGCAAGAAGGAAATATGAGAGAGGGTGATAGATGCTAGAAATTGGCCCTAGGGTTCTCTTAGAAGAAGGTGTAGCCGATTTCCATAACCTGGGGTCTTATTTATACTTACAGGCTGCTAGTGTTTCAGTCTAAACCCTAATGGACAGCTTAGCCACCAAGCAGCCGAAGGAACCTTCTGGAATAAGGCCTTAGATGAAAATATGATGGATCCCCATCATAATTTCGTTCCCCCTTAGTCCATTAGGTTTTCTTAACCCAAAACTCAACTATCACACATTTGACAATTTATACCCCTTTATTTAATTAATCTCTTTTAGTCACCAAATTAATTCCTAATTAGTTTATGACCAATATTAATTAAACAAATATGATTTATCCTTTAATATATTATTCTCATAATATATTAATAAACCATAATATTCTCTCTCTCTCTCTCTCTCTCTTTAAATTACCTTGTCAAGTTGATTTGGAGAAGGCAACCCAAAAGGACCATGCACAACCGGTTCAATGGCTTACCAAATATAGTTAAGGGCTTAGAAACTAATCCAACAGTCGTCCACTTGGATAAGTCTAGTAACTATAATGTAAGTATATTCCGATTAGCAATCATAGCTCTCAAAGACGTTGTCGCAATCTGATCTTATCAGTAACCTGTCCTTTAGATAAGTGATCGTACAGTCCTCTGTTCTAGATATCATGCGGACAATCACATGGAACATAGTCATACTTATTGTCCGATAGTTTGTTTTTCTCAATATCAGATTCATTTGACATAGAACTTAATTGAACACATCAATTCATTCCTGACCGGGCCTGACACATAAGTCAAATCAAATCATCGAGGGGCCCTGATATCGCTTTTACCCTCTTAGGATAAAAGGAACAGATAAACTTCGACTTATATGCATTTACTATTCACTAATCAAATCATACACAACAATGCGTTTTATAACATCAAGTTAATGATGTGTTTTCGCATTATCAATGCACAACCAATCAGCAAACAATAAACCATATATCTAGATTTTAAGACCATATGATATTTTCGTCTTGCGATCACTCGTGATAAATTCCATGAAGTGATTCCAGCAAGCGCGGGTTTATTCCAATGCTCAAAACTTGTTCATAAGCACTCATGAACATTGTAGCAAACTTGTTCTATGTATAATACCTTTTAGACAATCTACACACCTATTCATGACAGTCTTCATTCATACCTACATCCAACATATGAACGACTGTGGATCATTCGAATAATTCGATTATTCTTAATAACTCAATTATTCAGGAAGTCAAAACATGCAAAGTGAAACAATAGTTAAACAATTAACATAAGACAATAACTTTACTTATAAATAATACTCCTTTATTTAATCATCAAATGTCAATTACATTTATCTATTACATGTTTCCAAACTATCTAATCTAAACTAATATCGTCCTTCAGCCCAATGCTCCTAGCGTGCTGCAAGTGCTTAACCCTACTCATTCGTAAGCGAATTTGTTGGGTTATCCTCTGACGATACCCTCTTTACTATGAGGTGTCCTTCTTCTACCCGATGTCAAATAAAGTGATATTTTATGTCGATATGTCAAGATTGATGGGTTTTATACAAACAATCCTATATGTGCATACAACCCTAGATTTGGATCTATGTTTTCACTATTAGATACACAACATTATGAACACATGAATAAAACCCTAATGTAGCTTGCCATTTTTTAAATTCATATATAAGGTTAGATCACATACCTTTTGATGTTATATTGCAATAACAACTTAAATATTCAAACCCTAAGTCTTGAAAGCAAGCACCACAAATGTAGTGCCTCTAATGGCTCACAAACACCACAAGCAATTGGAGAGGCTATAGAGAGAGAAGGAGAGAGGTAGAAATCGGCCTAAGGATCTCTTAGAAACAAGTGGGACGATTTCTTAAGGCCTAGGGGTCTTTATATAGGGTTGAGATTAGGGTTTCAGTCCTTATCCTTATCTAGTTGCTTGCCCACCAAGCAATCATAAGATAAGCCTTGATAATCCTTATCTCTTGGACCATATGGACGATTTCAAGGATATCCAATCCCTTGAATTCGTCCATCCTTCTACAAGGATAACCATTTCCCTATTTTGTAACTATCACATAATTACAATTCAGCCCCTCTAGTTTAATTAATTACACTTGATCACAAAATTAATTCCTAATTAATTATTGACCAATATTAATTAAACAAATATGATTTCTCCTTTAATATATTATTCTTATAACATAATAATAAATCATAATAACCTCTTTCTCTATTTATTTCTCTAGTCAAGTTGCTTTGGTGAAGGCAACGCAAAAGGAACATGCACAACCGGGTCAAGTTTTTACCAAATATGGTTACGGGCTTAGACACTAATCCAACAGTCTCCCACTTGGATAAGTCTAGTAACCAAAAATGTAACGTACAACTTGATTAGCAATCGTAGCTCTTAAAGACGCTATCGAACTCTGATTTTATCAGTACCCTGTCCTTTAGATAAGGGATTGTACAGTCCTTTGTTTTGATATCGTGCAGACAATCTTATTGTCTAGCAATTAGTTTCTCGATCTCATATTTATTTGATATAGAACTTAATTGAACACATCAATTTAGTCCTGATCGGGCCCGACACATAAGTCAAATCAAATCATCGAGCGGCCGTGATATCGCTTTTACCCTCTTAGGATAAAAGTAACAGATAAACTTCGACTTATATGCATTTACTGTTCATTAATCAACTATACACAACAATGCATTTTATGACATCAATTTACTGATGCGGTTTCGCATTATCAATGCACAACCAATTAGTAAACAATAAACCATATATCTTGGTTTTAAGACCATATAATATTATCGTCTTGCGATCACTTGCAATACATTCCATAAAGTGATTCTAGCAAGCGTGGGTTTATTCCAATGCTCAAAACTTGTTCATAAGCACTCATGAACGTTGCAGCGAATCTTTGATATGTCTAATACCTTTTAGACACTCTACATACCAATTCATGACAATCTTCATTCATACCTACTTCCAACATATGAACGATTGTGGACCATTCGAATAATTCGATTATTCTTAATAACTCAATTATTCAGGAAGTCAAAACATGCAAATTGAAACAATAGTTAAACAATTAACATAAGACAATAACTTTACTTATAAATAATACTCCTTTATTTAATCATCAAATGTCAATTACATTTATCTATTATATGTTTCTAAAACTATCTAATCTAAACTAATATCATCCTTCAGCCCAATGCTCCTAGCGTGCTGCAAGTGCTTAACCCTACTTAGTCCCTTCGTAAGCGGATCTGTTGGGTTATCTTCTGATGATATCCTCTTAACCACAAGGTGTCCTTCTTCTACTCGATGTCTAATAAAGTGATAATTTCTATTGATATGCCAAGATCTACCATGATCCCTCGGTTCCTTGGTCAAGGCAACCGCTCCTTCATTATCACAGAAAATTTCCATAGGCTCCTTTATGGCAGGTACAACTCCAAGGTCACCAATAAAGTTCTTCAACCATATTACCTCCTTTGACGCTTCGCTCGTTGCAATGTACTCTAATTCGTACGTTGAATCAACTACAGTTTCCTGCTTGGAACTTTTCCAAGTCACCGCTCCTCCATTTAGGGTAAAGACCCAGCCCGACTGCGAACGATAGTTGTCTCTGTCAGTCTGGAAGCTGGCGTCACTATACCCTCGAACCTTTAAGTTATCACTCCCTCCGAGGACTAAAAGCCATTCCTTGTTCCTCCGAAGGTACTTAAGGATATTCTTAACTGCAATCCAATGAGCTCTGCCAGGGTTCCCTTGATATCTACTGACCATGCTCAAGGCAAAAGTCACATCAGGGCGAGTACAAGTCATAGCATACATGATCGAGCCAACTGCGGAAGCATAAGGTACTCGACTCATCTCTGCTATCTCGGCTTCGGTACTCGGACTTTGAGTCTTACTCAACCTGGCATTACTCTGTATTAGTAGTTCTCCCTTCTTCGAGTTTTCCATACTAAAACGTTTTAGTACTTTATCCAAGTAAGTATTCTGACTAAGTCTTATTAGTCTCTTACTTCGTTCTCTCACTATCCTTATTCCCAAAATATAGGAAGCCTCTCCGAGGTCCTTCATAGCGAAGCACTTCCCGAGCCAGGACTTAACTTCCTGCAGTGTCAGGATGTCGTTTCCTATGAGTAGTATGTCATCGACATACAATACCAGAAAGCTAACTATACTCCCATTGGCTTTAACATATACACATGATTCATCTTCGCTTCGTACAAACCCAAACTCTTTGCCTTTTTCATCAAAGCAAATATTCCATCTGCGAGATGCTTGCTTAAGTCCATAAATGGACTTCTCAAGCTTGCACACTCTATTGGGATGCTTCGTATCGACAAAACCCTCTGGCCGAGCCATGTAAACATCCTCATCCAACTTCCCATTAAGGAAAGCGGTCTTGACATCCATCTGCCATATCTCATAATCATGAAATGCAGCAATGGCTAGCATCACCCTAATAGATTTTATCTTGGCAACTGGTAAGAAGGTCTCATCATAGTCAACTCCAGGATTCTGAGTAAAGCCCTTCGCCACCAATCGCGCCTTATACGTGTGCACATTCCCATCCACGTCGGTCTTCTTCTTGAAGATCCATTTACACCCAACCGTCTTACGTCCGGGCACATTGTCAACAAAATTCTAAACTTGGTTGTCATACATGGACTGAATCTCGCTGTCCATCGCCTCTTTCCATTTAGCAGACTCCGGGCCTGCCATGGCTTCGTTATAGCTGTTAGGTTCATCTAAATTTATTAGTATACTATCACTAATATACGTTTCCCCTTCTGTAGTAATATGAAAACCATATAAATGGGGTTGAAATCGAACTCTTTCGGAACGTCTAAGAGGTAAGGACTCGTCAATCGGTTCAACCGGAGTTTCCTCCTCGGGTTGAGCGCCAGCGTTAGAGGTTCCTTCATCGCTCGACTCCTGAATCTCTTCAAGATCGATTTGCCTCCCACTGTCCCCTTGGCTTATGAGTTCTCGCTCTCGGAAAACCCCTCTCCTTGCAACGAAGACAACATTGCCACTCGATCTATAGAAGAGATATCCAAAGGATCTATGCAGGTAGCCGATGAAAATACACCGCTCACTATGAGGTTCAAGCTTGTTGTGAGTCTCTCATCTTACAAAAGCCTCGCAATCCCAAACCTTGATATGTGCCAACTAGGGAGATTTCCCTATCTACATCTCGTGAGGTGTTTTGGCAACCTTCTTTGTAGGGAATAAGTTAAGGATATGGGCGGCAGTCTCTAAGGCATACCCCCAGAATGAGATAGGTAGTGAAGCACGACTCATCATGGAACGTACCATGTCCAACAAGGTTCGATTATGCCTCTCAGCCACACCGTTCAATTGCGGTGTCCTAGGTGGCGTCAATTGCGAAACTATTCTGCATTCCTTGAGGTAGTCGTGGAATTCAAGACTTAGGTACTCTCCTCCTCGATCGGATTGAAGCATCTTTAGTTTCCTGCCCAATTGATTCTCCACTTTTTGTTTAAACTCTTTGAACTTTTCAAAGGTTTCTAACTTGTGCTTGATTAAATAGATATACCCATATCTACTATAATCATCGGTAAAAGTCACATAGAAGCGATTCACATCCCTTGTGGTGGATCTAAAGGGCCCACACACATCGGTGTGTATGAGATCCGATAGACCCTCACCCCTAGCACAAGTGCCAGTGAAGAGTGACTTGGTCATCTTTCCAAGTAAACAAGACTCGCACACGTCATCGTCCCTAAGGTCGAATGACTCCAACACTCCATCCTTTTGGAGCTGGGCTATGCGTTTCTTGTTGACATATCCAAGACGACAATGTCACAAGCATGCTTTATCCATACTATTGGAAGAATCCACACACAATACATCATTTCGTAGGTTATCTATAACCATAACAGTTTCATAAATTCCATTACAAGGCAATGCTTCAAAATATAAAACACCATTTAGATAAGCATAAATCGAACCTTTCTCATTATCAAACGAATATCTAAATCCTTGTCTAAACAAACCATGAAATGAAATGATGTTTCTTGCCATATCTGGCGAATAACAACAATTATTCAAATCTAAACCTAATCCATTACTAAGCGCTAAAGAATACACTCCAATCTTGGTGACAGGCGACGATCTTCTGTTCCCCATGATTAGATTTATTCTTCCATGCTCCACATCCCTATCTCTTCTTAGTCCCTGCAAATCAGAACATATGTGAAAACCACTTCCTGTATCAAGAACCCAAGAAATAGCATGTGATGAATCATTAGATTTAATTGTGTAAATACCTGCGAAAGACGGCTTGATCTTCCCATCCTTGATGTCTTGCAGATATTCCGAGCAGCTTCTTTTCCAATGCCCTATTTTGTGGCAGTGGTGGCACTCTGCCTCCTTCGGGTTAGAGTTGGGCTTAGCAGAACCAACCTTGGTTCCACTAGAAGAGGTACCATGTTGGGATTTACCCTTGTGGTTGCTCTTGGAGGGAGCCTTCCTCTTCTTTCCCCTCCCTTGCCCTACAGCCAAAACAGGAGCAGCGGTTGGAGTGGGAGTTGATGCAACAGACTTGTGTTTGAGATTGCTCTCAGCAGTTCTCAGCAATCCTTGGAGCTTGCTCAAGGTGACCTCTTCTTTATTCATGTGATAGGTCATGCGGAACTGGTTGTAGAAGGGAGGCAAGGAGTGAAGGATAATTTCAATTGCTAGGTCTTCATAAAAGTTAACATTCAACTTCAGCAGACGATCGAATATCTCTGCATCTTTTGCAGATGAGCGGTAAGGGACTCTCCACTGCCTATTTTGGCAGTGATCATCGAAGTGATGATCTCATACCTCTCTTACCTCGCACTTTGATGGTAACGGTCCACCAAGTCTTGATGCATCTCATAGGGATAGTAGTCCTCATAGGACTTTTGAAGTTTAGCAGTCATGGTCTCTAGCATGATGCAATGGACTTTCATAGCATCACGCTCATGGGCCTCAAAGGCAGCGATCTCTTCGGGAGTAGCAGTGTTGATGTTCACCTCCTTCAGATCCTTATAGAGGACATACTCTTTATCCTCGTAACGAGTGACCATTCGGATGTTGCGGATCCAATCATTGAAATTGGACCCGTCGAATATCACTCTCCCACACAAATTCATGAGTGAGAACGAGCCATAGGAGTTCGAGCCGGAAGCATTGTTATTGTTTGAGTTCGACATCTGAAAAAGAAAAGAACAAAGTTTGATTAGAAATGAATCCCTAATTAAACACCCAAAATGAGAAATTAGGGCTAGGATCCAACAACATTATTTACATATTAGAAAAGGGATGTCGTAATCTAACACTCAAATAATTTGAAGGTAAGTGAATGACGATTCGCTAATTCTTCACCATGAAAAACATAAAAGAGATTAAGTTTTAAATGTATTGAAAAACTCCTAGATTCCTTTGAGATTCATTGAACTTTTCAATGACATGTTTAAATCTCGATATGCCCCTCTAGGTTATGACTGGGATGCCGAGGATCACAAAGCGGGTGTGCATAACCATGCAAATATACATGGTGCCCTCATTGTTACAGTCACCTATTCGATGTGCTGGTTAACCACACACGCTCCATCGAACTATGAAAAATAATGAGTCACCCTTTTCCTTCTTTGCTTGGAACCAATTAGTGTGTCGGTTAACCACACATGCTCCACTAACTTCTTAGCAAGGGTACAAAGTGTAATTTCATGGGATTGCATCAATTCACTTTGCCTAAAGTAACTAAGATTGGGATTTTTGTAAAAATAGTTTAGTTACTTTATATAGATTCATTATACTTATTACTGAGGAGAGGATTGCCCTATCCTACCCATTCGGCTAACGACCCTCCACCAGTCAAGCAAGCGGTGGGTGTGAGTGTACACCCATTAAGCGTCATTTTATAGGCAGCAACCTTATACCCACCTTATAGACTGGCTTCGTGAATGATGCCTATTAACGGTAAGACTAGCATTTAAATTATATACACACACACACACACACACACATATATATATATATATATATATATTAAGCTTGTAATAATATAATAGTATAGGGTTGAATTTTAAACTTGTAAAATTCTAGGGTTTGAAATTTAAATTATTCAAAATTAAACTTTTAATCACAAAATTTAAATTTCAAAACTTGAGGGCAAGTTTTGAACTTTTCAAAACATAAGGGATCAAATAACAAATAATTTAAATTAAACAATTAATTTCATAATTATCTATATTTGACCTAGTCAATAGTTCTAGCAAGATAATTCAACAATTAATTCAAATAATCAAGTATTATCAAATAAGGAAATTATTATTTAAACAATTGGTAATTATCTTATGTTTTGATGAGGATATTGATAAAAAGGTAATAAAATTCGGATTTTATTAGACTAAAACAATTTAGGTAAGTATCGTTAAGCAAAACAGCAAGAAATCCCAAAAGTTTCTCTGTCTGACGTCGAAAATCGTCGAGTCCACTTTGGAACTCGTCGAGTTCAAGAAACTCATCGAGTTCCTCATAGAAACTCGTCGATTTCATCAAACAATAAGCACAAAAATCGATTTTCAACAAGCAAACAGCTAAATCATCACATACAATTGAAAGCAATCATGGCTCTGATACCATTGATGGTTTTTAGGCATAAGAGCAATCCTATGTGCTCATACATACCCTAATGCTTGGATCTACGTTTCTCTATTGTACATGCTTTGAATCCAAGACTTACAAATCTAGATCTATCATATATAATTCGAAATTATCACAAGGAAAACAAATCTAAGTGATTTACCTCTTTCAAGTAGCTTGAATCCTTGTAATCTTCTTGATCTTGAGCTTAAAGTCACAATTGTAACTCCTCTAATGGTTCACAAACCCCACAAGCAAGAAGGAAATATGAGTGAGGGTGAGAAATGCTAGAAATCAGCCCTAGGGTTCTCTTAGAAGAAGGTATAGCAAATTTCCATAACCTGGGGTCTTATTTATACTTGCAGGCTGCTAGGGTTTCAGTCTAAACCCTAATGGACAGCTTAGCCACCAAGCAACCCAAGGAACCTTCTGGAATAAGGCCTTGGACGAAAATATGATGGATCCCCATCATAATTTCGTTCCCCCTAGTCCATTAGGTTTCCTTAACCCAAAACTCAACTATCACACATTTGACAGTTTATACCCCTTTATTTAATTAATCTCTTTTAGTCACCAAATTAATTCCTAATTAATTTATGACCAATTTTAATTAAATAAATATGTTTTCTCCTTTAATATATTATTCTCATAATATATTAATAAACCATAATATTCTCTGTCTCTTTAAATTACCTTGTCAAGTTGCTTTGGAGAAAGCAACCCAAAAGGACCATGCACAACCGGGTCAATGGCTTACCAAATATAGTTACAGGCTTAGACACTAATCTAACAAGAGCAACATGAGGAGCACCTCAAGGAGCTATTGGGAGTTTTGAGGCGAGAACAAATTTATGCCAAGTTCTCGAAGTGTGAGTTTTGGTTGCGAGAGTTCCAGTTCCTTGGGCACCTCATTAACCAGGAGGGAATTTTTGTCGATCCGGCCAAAGTTGAGGCGGTTATGCGGTGGAAGATTACAAAATCTCCCTCAGATATCAGGAGCTTCTTGGGATTAGCAAGGTACTATCGGAGATTCATTCGAGATTTCTCCAAGATTGCAATACCCCTCACTCGTCTAACTAGGAAGGGGTGGACTTTCGGTGGGGCCTTGAGCAGCAGAGGGCGTTTGAGACCCTCCGACAGTGTTTATGCGAGGCGCCAGTGTTGACACTCCCCGAGGGAGTTGACGATTTTGTAGTATTATGTGATGCATCCATCACACGTTTGGGGGCAGTCCTCATGTAGAGAGGATGAGTGATAGTCTACGCATCGCGGCGACTGAAGCCGCATGAGACGAGATACCCTACATACGATCTAGAGTTGGGAGCGGTGGTTTTCGCTCTCAATATTTGGAGACATTACCTATATAGGGTCCGTTGTACCATATACATGGATCATAAGAGTTTGAGGCACATCATGGATCAGCCAAACCTAAATATGATGTATCGTAGGTGGCTGGATGTAGTCAAGGACTACGACTGCGAGATCCTTTACCACCCTGATAAAGCAAATGTGGTGGTGGAAGCTTTGAGCTGCAAGTCAGCTATGTCTTCTACCCTAGCAAGGTGCATGAGGATATCGGTGGATTCCCTGCTTGTGAACTTGATTAGAGATGCCCAGGTTGAGGGCATAGGGCCAAAGAACTGGAAGTTGGAAAGGGTCAAGGGCGACAACCCGATTTGTTCAGGATAGTCGTGGATTGTTGACCCGATACCGTCGGGTTTGGGTTCCGATGTTTGGTGGGGTCAGGAAGACAGTAATGGAGGAGGCTCATAAGTCTCACTTTTCTATACACCCGGGGGCCACCAAGATGTACCGCGATCTGAGTTTGAGTTACTGGTGGCCATGTATGAAGCGAGAAATCGCTTTGTATGTCGAGAGGTGTTTGACCTATAGGATGGTCAAGGCCGAGCATCAGAGGCTGAATGGTAAGCTGCAGCCTCTAGAAATTCCCATGTGGAAATAGGAGCAGATCACGATGGATTTCATTACGAAGCTGTCGAGGATGGCAAAGGGGTTTGATGTTATATGGGTCATCGTGGATTGGTTAACCAAGAGTGCCCATTTATTGGCTATTCGGGAGATTTCGTTGGCTGAGAAATTGGCCGACATGTACATCTGCGAGATTGTCTCTCGTCATGGAGTTCCGGTCTCCATTGTTTCCGGGATGTCAGGTTTACCTCCCATTTCTGGCAGAAGTTCCATCGGAAACTGGGTACGCAGCTGCACTTTAGTACAACGTTTCATCCTCAGACCGACGGGAAGAGTGAGCGGACCATCAGACCCCGAGGACATGTTGAGGGCGTGTGTTATTGACTTCGAAGGGAGTTGGGATTCCTATCTACCTCTTGCAGAGTTTGCTTATAACAACAGCTATCATTCCAGTATTGGCGCCCCGCCTTTTCAGCTGTTGTATGGTCAGAAATGTAGAACCCCGATCTGTTGGGGAGAGGTTGGACACAGAGTGATGGGTCGGATAGAGGTAGTTTTGTAGACTACCAAAAAGATTCAGCAGATCAGACAGCGGCTTCAGACCGCCCAAAGTCGAAAAAAGAGTTATGCTGATAGACACCGATCGGATTTGGAGTTTCAGGTTGATGACATGGTACTCTTGAAGGTCTCACCCTGGAAAGGCGTGATTCGCTTCAGAAAAATGGGAAATTGGGTCCCCGCTATATTGGGCCATTCAGGGTCATCGCCTGGATTGGTAAAGTGGAGTACATGCTGGAATTACTGGATGAGCTCAGCCGGATTCACAACACCTTTCACGTTTCGCAATTGCGAAAGTGCATTATGGACCCGGAGGTAGTGGTGCCACTAGATGACATTCAAGTGGATGAGCGCCTGAATTATATTGAGAGGTCGGTTGCCATTTTGGAAAGGAAAGTAAGAGTCCTGCGCAACAAGGAGGTTCCGTTGGTGAAGATACAATGGGAGCATCGGAGGGGATCCAAGTGGACATGGGAGTCGGAGGCAGAGATGCGGGAGCATTAACCGAAGTTATTCACTGCAGCAGACTTCGAGGACGAAGTCTAAGTTAAGTGGGGGAGAATTGTAACATCCTAACTGTCAGGTATCATTATTATTCCATTTAGATTTCATGTTTTAAGGTCTACTCGACGAGTTGACGATGTGACTCGTAGAGTAGCAGCGGGTCAGGACGCATCATTTAATGAGTGACTCGGCGAGTCGGCATGGGGACTCGATGAGTAGGAGCTGGCAGAGGAAACCCTAAATTTTAGGGTTTTTGCACCCTATATATTGGACCATTAGCGCCTCCCACTATCCTCTATCACCCCTTGAGAGCCAGAACCCTAATTTCCATGAGTGTGAGCTTGGAGAGTGTTTTGGAGCTTTAGGAAGTGATTTTTGTGAAGAAAACTTGTAGATCAAGAGGCTAGCATCAAGGATTTCGTGTGGATCTAGAGTCTACTTCAGCTTGGGCACGTTTTAGAGGTAACAAGCTGTTACCTTGACCTCATTTCTTCTGGAATCTTTCATATGTGAAGATTACGGCTTTCTTTAGCTATTCATGAAGGGATTTTGGTATGGGTGCTAGATCTGAAGTTGAAACGTTAGATATGAACCTCTTTTGAGCCCTAAGTTCATAAAGTTCTTAATGAGGTCATGAAGGAACCCTTGTTTATGAGTAAAGTCCCATTTCTAGCTTAGATGTGGAATTTGAGTCATGAAAATACGTAAAGGTAGCAACTTTACGTTGCTAATGCACACTAGGGACATAGATCTACCGATTGGAACAAAAAGGGTAGCTCAGAATCGCTTGGTCATGAGAGTATGCGTATGGACTCGGTGATTCTGGGAGATGACTCGGTGAATAGGGTAGGGTTTTGTCCAAATTAGTCCCGCATGGACTCGGCGAGGTCTGGGAGATGACTCGAAGAGTCATTTTGGATTTCCAAGCACTAGGTTGCGTATCGACTCGGCGAGTCGGGTCGAGAAATTCTGGAATCAGGAGGGAATCGAGACAGAGAGAGTTATATTCAGCAAATAGGTAAACATGGACTGTTGACCATTCACCAGAGACTTGAGCGGACTGTGGGATGTCTTGTACCTCCCAAGGTCATTTTGGTAATTTGAGTGATTATTGAGTGGACCACTTATGGGTACATGCGAGGTAGTTGGAGCTACATCTGGAGGTGTGGACAGTATCATTCCGAGCTACTTGCAAGGTGAGTTATCCTCACTATATCAATAGGGTCTAAGGCACCAAGGCCGGCCCTTTTAGTTGTTATCTTGGTTATAGTATGCTACAGGTGGTCATGATCTATTAGATTGGTATCAGGATAAACAGTATGTTTTTATGCTCTTATGATCTGTTAGGATTGGTGTGTTAGTGACCTGGTTAGGTTGGTGCTCTGGTTATGAGAGATTGCTATGATCGATGATCTATGAGATAGTTATATTTGATATATGTATATGCCAGTATATGTTAGTATGTGCACATGGTTATTTGCTTGATGTTTGGGTTGAGGCGGTCCTGCTTTGTGCTGAAGGCCAACATACCCTACGAGCGGTCTCGATAGACTGTAGGCCCGTATGGCAGTCCATTCATACCGAAGGCTCGGGATAGATCCAGATAGACTGTAGGCCCTGCAGGGTGGTCTAATTAGGCCGAAGGCCCAGTATGCATGTTGTTGATTATCCGTTATTGATATGGTATTATCGGTGTGGTATTGGTATTTTGGGAATAGCTCACTAAGCTCTCGAGCTTACTGTTTCAATATATTGTTTCAAGTACTTCCGGAGATCATGGTAAGGCAAAGGCTTGACCGTATCGCTCCTCATCCATATGATTATATTTCTGGGACACTGTGATGAATATATTTGAAAACATTTTGTAAAACACTATTTGGTTTCATGGCTGAAAAAGTTTAAATTTGGCTTGAAGTTTTTGGATGTTACATAACCAAGCGTCGTTTAGAGTTTAGAGTCAAGAGCACAATTTTAAATAAGTGTGGGGTGAGTTAAGAAAGATGATAGAGCTAGAGAAGAGTCATAAAATTTTGCATTGGAAGATTCTTATTCAATTAAGACATTTGGTTGAAGACAATAGATGAAGGCAGGATTATTTTCTGACTGCCCAGTTTTCATGTCGTGAATACTTACTATTCACGTCGTGAGTCCAGTATTAATGGTTTTCAAGAACACACTTTTTAGCGACACCACGACATGGCATATCCCTTCACGTTGTGAATCCGTATGTTTCCCAAAAATAAAGTCTTTTGTGCATTTTAATTCGTAGTTCACCACACGAAGATTATTTTGGCTCATTTCCTTTACAATATGATGGGGCGTATGCTTTCCCACATGATTCTTCACACTTTGGAGATTTGCACCACTTTTATTGAAGGTTGAAGTTTCGATTTCGTATTTTGTTGGCGCTTTTCATTTTTCGCAAGTTCAAGATCCAAGTTCCTATCTAGAAGAAGTATATATTCGAGATGCACATTTCATCCACACATTTGGAGTACGATCATGCCATTGCTATCCCAAGGGGAGTCTGTTCCTTTTTCTCCCTTTTATTGTTTTTAAATTATGTCATGCATACAATGAGGGCATTATATGTAATAAGTGTGGGGCAGGGGGTAGAAAAAGTAAATTGCTAGAAAATTTGGTAAAATTTCAAAATTTAGTCATAAATTTTAATAGGTTTGAAATAATAATCTAATAATTAATCTAGTAATAATAATTTGAACTTAAATTGCTGCTATTATATGGGGTGATCCGATGAGAGCTGAAATGTTTTGTTGAGCCAATATGCGTTATAGTGCATTTGCGGCCCCTTTTATTCTAGTGAAATCATGGGACAAAAACACAACCTTGGTTAGTTTGAGGGATGCAATATATTTAGCAGCCTGTCCTTGAATTGTATCCAGGAAAACTTATGTAGTCATTGCACATAGACTAATGTCTTAACCAATAAGGGTTGAAGTTAAGCGCTCCTGCTTAAGCATGTAGGTTTTGAGTGAAAAAAATGAGTACATGTAAAAAAAGAGAGAGAAATTACAAGAAAAGTTGAAGAATTTTGGATCAATTAAAGTATAAAGTATGAAGATAAAAATTCTGAAAAATCAAAAGTTGAAGATACCAAAAATCACACAAAAAGGTGGTGAATTCAAAAAGAAATTAAAGATCAAATATCAAAGAAAGTGAAGAATTCAAGAGCTCCATATTGTGGTATCTTAAAGTTGTAATTCTCTAGATTATGTATGCTTGGATAACTTTACAAAAATACCTTGAGGTTAGAAAGTTTTCTACGGATGGATAAGGAGGGATGCATAAAATGAGCTTCGTTCTAAAGAAGTTGGCAAGTGTTTATGAGGATTGTGAGTATTTAGAGTTAAGGGGAATCCATACGAAAACTTTAGACACAAATGCATGCGTTAAGGTCTTGACATAATGGTTGAGTTTGAAATGGATTGTTCTATGTGATGTTGGTGATGAAGGTTTGAATTAAAAATAATTAGATTTTCTTGAGGGCAAGCAAAGAATAAGTGTGGGGTATTTTGATATTGCCATATTTATACATGTTTTAGACAATATTTATTTACATTTTTATTAATATTTTGGTTATTCGCATTGAATAATGGTACTTATGAGGATAAATTGTTCTTTGCAGCCAAGTAGAAGCATTTTTGAAGGATAGAGACTGAAAACGACAAAACATGGAACTTTGGAGCTTGGAGAATAAAAAAAGAAGAAACCCACGAAATCAGCTATATTCACGACGTGAACCACAAGTTCACGACGTGACATGAGAATTCTGGAAGATAAGTACGTGTGAAGTAATAATCCTTGCCTGATAAGGATTTCTCCTAATTCACGACGTGAATGAATGATTCACGACGTGAAGCGCAAATTTGAGAAACTATATATATATCCTTGCTCATTACGACTTTGGAGACTTTTTTAGCTGCTTTGAGGGTTCCTGGATACGATTTTTAGAAGGAGAAAGTTCTGGAATTGGCTATTAGCATCCAAATAGTGAAGAAGTTCATATTTAGTTTAAGAATTTGGTACACTTTAATTATGTATTTGAATATGAGTTATTTGTGTTTGTTAGCTAGTATGTCCAGCTAAATCTAGTTGCTTCTGTTAGCTAGATGAAGCTAGAACTCATGGTGTAATATTTTAGCTTTCAATTATTAGTTGGTTAAGACCTGTGTTGGATTAATTAAACCTAGCATGTTTGATTCAGTAGTTGATTACTTTGATGTCTTATTCTGTGTAGTTGATGACCATTAAATTGCATGAATTAGAATACATGGTAATTTAGTGAATATTAAATTATTAGAGTTAGGATTAAACCAATCTTAGTCAAGCAATTAATTATTGAATTAGACTGTGCTAGAGAACTCATAATACGACTGTAATTGTGTTATGTTAATCAATCTTACATAGCTCCAATACATAAAATAATTGATTATGTGTTAATTTAAGTATGAACATACTTTGATTTACATGAATTAATTCAAGTTAGTAGATTCAGAACTAAATTGCTAATACTATGTTAATTGGTAACCAACAATACTTGTCATAGCTAATTTATAAACCATTGAGGGAAAGTGGATTCGAACTAACAGAAGTGTTTTGTTTACTGATTGAATTTTTGTTAAAGAATTAGGTTGTCTAAACTTGCAAAATTAGATAAATCCCATTTCTTTGTTAGTAATTAGGTTAATTTAGTAGTAGATAGATTAATTAGTCAAAATCGTTCCCTGTGATCGACACCCGACTTACCTGACTATTCTATAATTTGACTAGGTACACTGCCTAGGTGCAATATAGTTATTTAAGTTGGTTAGGTTATAAATATAAAATTAGGTGTAGCTATTTGCACGCATCAATTACCAAACTGTAACTGTATTCCGTAAATTTTAAAATGGAGTTAATTTCTCTATGTGAGTCGTTATAACCATACTTGATAATGACTCATCCACCCGTCATGACGTTTTTCAGACACCGACTTGTTTAAGGTAAGGTTTGTCACCTTAGACTGACCTAGTCTAACTGTAGCGAACAGCTCAGGTGTGGGGTGTCACCCCCGTATAGATTTATACACAAACTCTTGCTCTCCCTCCAGGAGACTCTGGTTATAACTACAGGCTACGGTTGTACACTCGATAGGTGTCAAACGAAATGTCTCACAAGAGCCTTAACTGAATTTACGCGAATATTGAATTGCATAATGTATATTGTTTACGTGTATGTTTTAAGTTTACAAATCCCAACGAGTAGGTATGTGAATGTATAAGGCCCAACAAGCATGTAAAATGACAACTAAGGCCCACTAAACATGTGATGCATATTCCAGGCCCAATAAGCATGTAAAAGGACAACTAAGGCCCACTAAACTTGTAATATATATATATATATATATATATATATATATATATATATATATATTCTAGGCCCAATAAGCATGAAAAAGGACAACTAAGGCCCACTAAGCATGTAATGTATATTCTAGGCCCAATAAGTATGTAAAATGACAACTAAGGTCCACTAAACATGTGATATATTTCAGGCCCAATAAGCATGCAAAAGGACAACTAAGGACCAATAAGCATGTAATGTATATTCCAGGCCCAACAAAAACGAGTTTCACATATTTGACTCGTTTGTTATTGTATGTTCGTTCTTGTTCAATCGTTTTCCAAAATGACATAAAAGGGCCACTTTTTGTAATATTGACATCTTTGGTCCAGTGGACTAAAAATTTACAACTCAGGCGTAATTTTGGTAAAAGTGACACTTTAGGTCCCTTAGGACCAATAGTTTACATTTAAGGGCTAATTTCAAATAAAATATCATTTTTAACTAACTTTTGTCAAAGTTATCATTTTCGGTCCCATTTTTTTTATAAAAATTGGTATTCTCGGTCCAATGGTACAAAAATTAACATTTTTGGCCCAATTTTATACAAATTTACCTTTTCGACCCAAAAGAATAAAATTTAACCTTTTTGACCCAAGTTTGGTAAAATAATCATTTTTAGCCCATATAACCGAAAAATAATATTTTTGGTTCAACTTTGTAACACTCGTGTTTCTAGCCTAGGCATTTATATTGAGGTGATAGTCTAGGTTAACCTTTGTAACTCCTTTTGAAGAAATGAAAAGGAATTATGTGAATTATGTGTTTTATGCTTAATTATTAGGGCTTAATTAATTAAGAATAAAAATAAGCGTCAAAATTAAAGGGTGAGATAAGCCCGATATCTTTACATAAAGTTGTAGTGGTCTAAACAAGGATTTCGGGGATATAAAGAATACCAAAATCCGAGTTATAACGAAGAAGTTATGACCTGTCGAAGTTTCGCGACAAAACCAGCACGGTGCTGAATGTCGTAAAAAGTGAGTTTTTGATAAACTACTTTTTAGCCTTAGTAATTTAAACGAAAGTCGTAGTATTCGTTAAACCGAGAAGTTCGATAAAAAGAACGCCCAAATATGACTTCGTATGAGGAAGTTATGATTTTTCGAAGTTTCAGCTTAGCAGTAGACAGCTAAAAACTTGAATTTTAGATCGAGAGATTTTTAGCCGACACAACCTAAACGAGAATTGAAGGTCTCGTCATTAGGAGCACAACGGTAAAAAGTCTGACGAAAACGGACGTCGGATGAAGAAGTTATGAATTTTTAACGGATTTCCTGTCCCGATCTGTTAAAAATAATAATATAAAATTTAAATTCAAAATTAGCCAACGAAGTCTAAACAGAAGTTGTAGATCGTAATTTTAGCTACGCGTGCATATAAAGAACGTCAAAAACGGAGCTCGTATGCAAAAGTTATGGATTTTAGAAGTTTTGGCGCGAAAATCGAGAAAATTCGCATAGTCACACTTTGCCACGTCACCCTCGCTTAGAATGTGACACGTGTCCTGCTGAGTCATGCGAAGCCACGTGTCAGATCCTGATTTGACCAGGGAGGAGGCCCAATCCGAAGCAACCAGCTCTCCATCCGAGCCTCGCAATGCCTACCGCATGTTCCAAGCCTCGCATAGTCTAGCTCCGAACCTCGCATGTGCACCTGTAGACTCCGGTCCACTTCGAAGCTGCCAGCGAGCCCTCGCAGGTGCGACCCATGTGCGAGCCATGCGCAGCCTCGTGCGAGCCACCCCCCCTGCAAAGCCTCTCAGCCATCGGATCAGAAGACTCTCGGCCCTTGGATCAGAAGCTTCACCCTATAAATAGAAGGCTGCGAGCCTTCTCAGATAGTTTTAAGAAATTGCCATATTTAGCCCCTTTCTTCATATTTTTTTCACCTTAACCTTCCGCAAAGCCCCGGTATCGATTGTAAAGCCCGGAATACTCCACGAAGTGCCCGAGAAGCCCGGAAAATTTATCTTTTCGGTTTCGAAGCCTGACTTTTGCAGAGCCCGGTTTCTCAATAAAACTCCCGGTTTTATTAGAAACGATCGTTTTAGGAAACGAATTGCTGCCCGATTTTCACCAAAATACGTGAGTGTGTAGTTACTTTGAATTTACACATAGATATGAAGTATTTACCTTGAAATACGTGTTATGTGTAAATAAGTTAATTGTTTATTTGAGGTGACTGTTGAATTGATGTTTTATACAAGTTTTAAACTGTATATGCTTTTTATCTACAAAATATGTTGGGTAGAACATGGGTAGATGAAATAGTTGATGTGTGTTAAAATGGTGAGAGGCCTCGATGTTGTTGTTGTTGTTGTAGTCATCTAGCGGAGTATAGATGACGACCACGAACTTTCTAGATAGTCCAGTGGAACACTAGCAGGTTCGCAACTTGTAGGTGTTAATGAATTAAATGTTCATTGGTGTACTCCATCCCCCTCATGGTTGCCTTAAGGACATGTATGGCTGAGGAAACCCCTTAGCAGTAGTGTCCATCCCGATGATAATCCTTAGGCTAGGTCCCTTGTGATAGGTGTTTAGGGACGTAAAGTGAGGACAACGGGAATGAGTAATCAGGGTTATTGTTGATTGGTGAACTTAATAAGTATATTATTATTGTGGGTTGAAAACCCTATATGCTCACCAGACTCCCAAGCCTGACCCACTCAGATTTTATGATTACAGGTAGTGGACCCCGAGCATAGTCGGAGGACGACGAGAGATTTTTGGATTATAGGCCAGTAGTTGTAAATAACTGTTGAAAGGCTTATAATGTCTTGCTTATGATTTTGATCTGTATCGGAACATGACATCCCGAGGTTTTGATATATATATGGAAAATATATACCTTCTTAATGAAGGGTTTTGATAAACTTTTATCATATGTTGTTTGGGGACCAATTCCGCAACATCTTTTAAAAAGATTTCTCTGATTTTATTTTAAAAAGCATAAATTAAATCGGTCTTTTCTGGCCGAGAAATATGGGGATGTCACAAACTTTGTTTCAAATGACACTAAAGCCCACAAAGTCCAAAATTTTATAAACTTAGCCCAAAAACCATGAAAGCCCAATATGAGGCCCATTTGTGAAAATTTACACTTTGCGCCCTTTTAAAATCATAAATACCATAAAGATTCATATTTATCCAAAATAATCCTTTTTGGTCCCTTAAAACGGTGAGTTATATATAATAACTTCACTTTTAGTTATTTTGTCATTTTTGGCCCTCTTATGCGATTTTATTAGTTTTAAACAACCTTGAAATGTTTTAAACCTTTTCTTTGCATAATAAGTTGTATCAAGTGTTATGTTCTACAAATATCATCATATTTTAGCATATTTTCGAGTTTATAAAGTTTATAACACATAATCACAACTTTTATCATGAAAAACACACATAATCATGCATATACTCATAGATCTACACAAAACAGCTTGTATTCTCCCCCCAAACATAGTAAGAACCGAAAATAGGGAGTATGAACTCATTTTGGTTTGATGAATTCGGTTTTTGAAGAAGATGGGAGGAGTTTTTGGCCTAACTCACTTCTTTGAAGAGATCTTCGATTTCTAAGAGATTTTATGAGCATGGATCATGAAATAGAGTGTTAAGGAGTGAAGGATTAGAATAAAATGAAGTTAATCATCTTACGTAGAAGGTAGCTTACCCAAAAGTGATGATCTTTTAATGAAGTGCTCTTGGACACACACTCTAGAACACACGATTTCTTGGAAGGAAATAAGAGTTTTCTTGAGAGTTATTAGAGAAGTTTAGAAGTGTAAGTGAAGTTTGAATTGAAGAGGGAGGTGGCCGAGAATAAGGAGGAAAGAAGAGAGAAGAGAGAGGTGAAAAGAGATGTGCATGGGAATATCAGATTTCATAGATAATTGTTATACAATGCATGAAAATCCTTTAGTTAAAGTTGAGGTGTCAAGATTTTATCCATCCTAGTTTTATATTTTTATATAATAAAACCGAGAATGGAATAAGGAGGAAGAGACAAGAATTGTTTGGGCCATTTTTAATATATTTGAAATTTATAAGCCCAATGTAAAAGTTTATTTTTATTATTATATTTTTTACAGACTGGGACATGAAAAATCCGTTAAAAATTCATAACTATTTCATCCAATGTCCGTTTTCGTTTGTCTTTTTACCGTTGTACTACTATTGACGAGACATTCGATTCTCGTTTAGGTTGCGACGGCTAAAAATACTCGATCTTTATTTCGAGTTTTTTGTTGTCTACTGCTATTCCGAAACTTAAAAAATCATAAATTCCTCATACGAAGTCATATTTGGACTTTCTTTTTATGAAAATTCTCGGTTTATTGAATACTACGACTTTCTTTTAGATCACTAAAGCTAAAAATTAGTTTATCAAAAACTCACTTTTTACGTTAAATATTGTTTGTCGGTTTTGTCGTGGATGTTCGATTGGTCATAACTTCTTCGTTATAACTCAGATTTCGATGAGGTTTTCGCCTAAATGTTTCTAACGAGATTCTTTACAACTTTCAATAATAAAATTTTATTTATTTCTAATTTTATATTTTCTTGAAATTTTAATATTTGACATTTGATTGGAATCTCATAAGACTTCCAATAATTTTCGAGTGATTCTAAACATACTTTTACTTCAATTCAAGTAAAAACTATCCGTTAGACCTCAATACTAAAATTTCATATAATATTTCATAATATTATTCATTACAAAATATGATAACTAAACGTGTATGTTACAAATACCTCCTATTTTTGAGGATCTCGTCCCCGAAATTACAACGATTAAAACAAATGGGGATATTTTGCTCTTATCTCATTCTTATTTTCCCAAGTATAATTTCGGCCTTGATGGTGTTTCCACTTGACAAGCACCAACTCCAGTTCTTTTTTACATACATTAGTCGTTCTTTCGTTTAGGATCTCTTCAGGCTCTTCTACATATGTTCACTTATTATATAATTTCACCTCGGATAACGAAACCGTTTCATCATATATGCTTAAACATTTATGCAGATAACTCACATGAAACACATCATGAATACCTGCCAGATCTTCAGGCAATACCAAGCGATATGCTTGTTTACCAATTCTATGGATGATTTTGAAAGGACCAACAAATCTAGGACTTAGTTTTCCTATCTTTCCAAATCGCATAATGCCTTTCCATGGGGATACTTTCAGCATTACGAAATCACCCACCTGGAATTCTATGGGTCGTCTCTTCCTTTCTGCATAGGACTGTAAGACTCCAAATCAGGTATGACCTTGTAACCCTTGAAGTATTATTAGTAAGTCACAAGAGACCCTTAAGTACGCTAGGCGTACTTATAAGTACGCTTAGCGTACTTGGTAAGGAGGATCATGGAGGGATAGAACGTACACTGGGCGTACGTGGAGTACGCTATGCGTACGTGCCAGGATGTTCAAACCTTAATGTTCGGACTTGAGACCTATAGAAAAGCCCTTAACTCCTTTGAGCCTCACCCTTAACAGCCTCCTTCACCTTCAAACGCCTCTGAAAACCCTAATATCCATTGTGAGCACATTTTAAGCCTTGAAAGTGAAATTGTGGTCCTTTTAGTGTTCATCCAAGAAGAAGGAAGTGGTCAAGGAATCTTGGAGTGTCTTTCGCTTCAAGAACCTACTTATAGTTGACCTTGAGAAGTTCCTGGAGGTAAAAAGCTTGAATCTTTACACTCAAATCTTTAGATCTAGTTAGGGTTTCTAGTTTGGTCCCTTTTTGTTGGTTTGGACCTTTTCTTGGGAGTTAAGCAACTCCAAAGAAAAAAATGGCAGATCTGAGGTCCCTTAGTCTTGTTTCAACACAAAAATGGAGTCTTGGTGGAAGTGTTGGCCTCATGCATGGGTTAAGGACCGTGGGAAGGTCTTAATGGGGGTGTTAGATGTTTATGAAGCATGCAAAGGCATAAAGTTGCCAACTTTATGCCTTAGGACGTATTAAATAGCTCAGATCTAGCTTTTAGACGTAAAGAAATCGGGCATTAAGCACTTAATGGAGAAAGTGCTTAATCTGGTTGTACGTTGGGCGTAACCTGGTGTATGCCGCGCGTAGTCCCAAACCCCAGTATGCCGCACGTACCGGGATGGTACGTCGAGCGTACGTAGTGCAGATGGGCCAAATATGTTTTGGGCCTCTAAGCTATTTGTGCCTCATGGGATTATTGGGCTTAGTGTATTCTATGAATTATGGACTATTTTATTTGTTATGGGTCATAAATTTATTGGTTGGGCCTTATTGAGCCAAGAGGTCCATTAGTGATTTTGGGCTTGGATTTTGGGCCCATAGCAAGGAAAGGATGATTGGGCCTCATGGATGGGTTTGGAGTTTAGGTTTTCCTATGACCAATCTAAGGTCCTAATATTGATTAATATGATTATTTAGCTCGGGAGGTTTTGGATTGTTAGGAGAGCAGCTTTCGTATTCGGCAGACAAAGTGAGTCTTCTCACCATACCAATGGGTCTAAGGCACCAAGTCCAGCCCATTATGTGACCTTGATATATGTGTTAGTTATTATGTGTTTGATATGCTATATGATTGTGTGTTTTGTATGAAAGACCATTAGAGATCCCATGACACTTGGATGTAAGACCACGAGGAGAGCTCATGGATTTCCTATTAAAGATTATGGGAGAGCCCATGGCATTTAGGTGTAAGACCATGTGGGGGAGCCCATGACATCCTGGAGTAAGACCCTAGGGATAAGCATGCAACATCTTTATCTGTTGTATGCATGGCTTATGCGATATGTGTGTAGCTTTAATTAGGTAACAGGATATGAGTATGTGTTTTGTGTGTGGTATGCTCTGGGGAACTCACTAAGCATTTCGCTTACAGGTTGTTGATTTGTTTCAGGTACATCTGAGCCCAAAGGCAAGGGTAAGTCATGATGACGCGGCGTGCACTCTATCTCTCTCTTTCACCGTCAGGGCTTGGGGACACTCTGATGTTTTGAATAAGTTGTAATAAATTGTTGATTTGACAACAATTATGTCAGGAATTCATGGTTTATACAATTATGTTTTATCAATTAAAAGTGAAAAAAATATCTTTGAAAATTTGGGTCTTTACAAGTGTCACACCCTCGAACCAGACGGTGGAAACGTCCGGGGGCTTGTGCGTGACTTCATCTTGAAATATCATTACAGTGAATATAATTGAAACATAACATCATCATCATCACACATGTAATATAACAACATTCATTGTTTACATTGAGTATTGTATTTGAATATTACATGCCAAAATAGTAAGAGTATGATGAAACAAAATATAACACAATATCCATTAGTTTGTTTCGTTCATCCTGCTTCAACGGTTTCCTGAGAATACAAGTTATTTTGAAAACGGTCAACATAAAAATGTTGGTGAGTTCATAAGCATGTTTGTGAAAATGATTTGTATAACTTTGAAAACCACCAGAAAATCCGATATTTTCTGAAAACTATTTAGTGTGTTTGTGTTAGATCTTGTATTAATGCATGTATGTTATTGTTTATTTGTCTAAAAAGGTAAAAAGAATGTAGAGAGAATGTAAGAGCATGTAAAGAAAATGTTCCCAGACAACCCGATGTTGCCTGTAAAAAAAATGGTCTTCCGTAAACTTCATAACGTTAATTCCTCTAAGCGAGCCGTCATAACCATACTAAATAATGACAATTTCACCTATCTTGGCATCGTTGGACGCCGGTTTTGACTTTGATTATAAGGTTTTCGTCACCCTAGACTGAGTTAGTCTAACTGTAGCGAACAACTCGGGTGTGGGGTGTCATCCCCGTATAGATCTATACACAAATCCTTGTTCTCCCTCCAAGAGACTCTGGTTATAACTACAGGCTACGATCGTACACTTAATAGGTGCCAACCAACAAAAACTCGCTAGATCCTTAATCGAATTTATGCGAAGAAAAAGGTATCAACTCATTCCAGGACCAATGATCCATGTAAGTGAACCACTAAGGCATCGCTAAACATGTAAATCATTTCAAGACCCAAATGGAATGAGATTATATAACATGGGCCTGAAATATATATGAAAGGACAACTAAGGCCCATTTCACATGTAAAGTATTTAAATGCCCAAATAGCACACAAATAGTATCCAAGGTCCGTCGCACATGTTAATGGGTCAATGAGGCCCAATAAACATATACAGGACCTCTCACACATAGAAATGGGCCACTAAGGCCCAATAACCTAGAAAATGATCAAATTAAATCCATTTGTTGGTTTATCATTGGTTTTGGCTCAAGTATTTACTAAAATATCATAAAAAGAAGAATGCATATAAAACCCATTTTAGGCCCAATAAACATGTAAGTGGACCACTAAGGCCCACTATACGTGTCTATTATTTCCAGGCTCAAAGGAATATGAATGTCTATCCTAAGCTCAATATACATGTAAAAGGACACGAAGGCCCACTAAACATGTATATTATTTCTCTTTAAAAAAACATGTATATTATTTCCAGGCCCGATAAGGATATGAATATCGTTTTTAACCCGTTTGCTATTGTTTTGTTTATTGTAGCTTGATTATTTACAAAGTTGATATAAAAGCCCACTTTTTGTAAAAATGACGTCCTTGGCCCAATAAGCCAAAAATTTACAATTAAGGCCCAATTTTTGTAAGAATAACACTTTGGTCTCCATTTTGTTCAAAACTTGTGTTGATGACTAGTTTGTGGTAAAAATAACATTTTAAAACCATTTTTGTCAAAAATATCATTTTTGGCTTGGTTTTTGTGAAAATACACATTTTTCTGGTTTTTGGCTTTTCCAACCTAGTTTTTAGAAAATTTGTAGAAAATTCATCGTAAGTCGAAATTTGGATCCGTAAATTCTGGAAGTTTGGAAATTTTGTCTACTTTGTTCACACTTTTTGTCATAATTTTTGATGGCCTCAAACGAGTGTGAAATTACTCATCTTCAAAGGTTGGTCCGAAATTATTTCAAATATGATAGGCAGTTTTGTAAAATTCGCCAAAAATTATAGAAAAATCGTATGAAAACGTGAGAGTAGTCATTTTAAAGGTACAAATCTAAACTTTATCCATGTAAAACAGTTTTGAAAAATACTTCCATTAAGAGGGTCAAAACAGTCCGAGATTGAACCAAAACTTTCCTGTCAAGGGCTGTTTTATGAGTTTAATTTATAGATCTTACAACACAACACTCATTTTTGCTATTTAAAGTGTATAAATCTCAGATCTACTACTTTAAATGTATTATATGTGATAAAACATACTTTTCTCAAGGTTTTTATGAAGATCCAAGTGATAAACTTCAAGTTCTTAACATATTTTTAGATTAATGAAGAAATCAACACATAATCACCAAATAATTCATGGAAAACACACATAGTCATGCATATACACATAGATTCCACACAAATCAACTTGTATTCTCCCCCAAAAACAAGTAAAAACCAAAAACAAGGGGGTATGAACTCACCTTGAAGATTCCAAGTGGTAGAATGAGAATAAGGAGTTGTTGGACCTAGCTTGGTGTAGTTTTTGAAGATCACTCGAAATTTGATGGAGTTCTAGAGTCATACACACGAAAATGGTGGGTGCATTGAGTGATCTTAAGAATAAACATGAAACAAACACTTTGAGTTTCATAAAGATCTTACCTAGTTTGTGAGTTTTGAAGAAGGATTCTTGAGGATGACTCCTTCCTTGAAGATGATCTTGAATATTTTGAGGGAGAATGGGAGGACTTGAGAGTGTTTGGAGAGTAAATTGGAAATTGATTTTTGTGAGTGTGTGTGATGTGTTGTGGCCGAGAGTTTAAGGTGGGGGTTAGGAAGGATTGGTTAAATGGTTATTACATGAAAGTTTAACATCTTGAACCTAGATATATGGGGAATTTTTGCATGGATATACAACATATATTAATGAGGTGTTAAGTATTAGAAAAATCCCATTTCTTCTCTTTATATATATATATATATATATATATATATATAAGTATTAGAAAATTCCCATTTCTTCTCTTTATATATATATATATATATATATATATATATATATATATATATATATATATATATATATAGATCAAGGCCATAACCGACCCAAGAGGGTCTCGGCCCAATGTTCGACCCAAAAATATTTGTGGGCTTGATTTGGCTTGGCCCAAAGAAGATTTTGGCCCATTGATGTTTACTAGGGGTTTCGGCCCAATTAAACTTAAAATAGAAGGTCTCGGCCCAACTAACGCCGATGTATAGATTTTCGGCTCGAAATATTGTATAATAAAAGTTTCCGGCTCGAAATTATGTATAATAAAAGTTTTAGGCTCATTAGGGCCCAAAGAAAGGTCTTGGTCCATTAAGGGGATGTGGACCGAGAATGCTTGGGTTAACGCCCAAAGTTTTGTGGGCTTACACAAGGAGGTTATCTTGTACAAGGATAGAAATCTTAACCCTACTTTGCTGGTTGTGACATCAAGGACTTTTTTCGATCCTGGGCCGCTTTCATTCTTTCTCGTATAATTTGAATCTTGTCTGTGGTATCTTGAATCAATTCAGGGCCACTAAGGACTTTCTGTCCTATATTATGCCAACATAATGGAGTATGACATCTACGCTCATATAATGCTTCATATACCTTCAATATATTTTCTACTGTTTGGATTGTTCTCTTATTCTGACCATCTGTTTGGGGATGATAAGTTGTGCTAAGAGTAACACGAGATCCCAATTGACATTGCATACTTGCCCAAGAATGAGAAGTGAAGCTACTATCATGATCGGAAATAATAATTAGCGGCGCACCATGTCTCGCAATAGTTTCATCCAAGTATACTTGTGCATATTTCTCTATTGGATCTATTTCACGTATGGCAAGAAAATGTGCAATCTTAGTCAGTTGGTCGACAATTATTCAAATACTATTATTTTGTATAGCAGTCTTTGACAATTGGAGCAGCACTAGACATAAAGTCAGTTCTGAATATTACCTGCCTATCCAGGGTAGTCTAGGCAAATCACCAGGGAAAGTGTCAGGATATTCGGGAATATCATTTACAGTTTTCTTCTCCTATTTTGAGATATCAACTCTATAAGCCGGATAAGTAGAATATCCCTTTGATATATATTTTACGAGTTTTTAAAAAAGAAATTTTTATTTTCACCGTGGACATAAATAGAATCTTCCCTTTCGATAGGGATGTGTACTATCTTTTCGTAACACAAGAATTTTGCGCGGTTCTTAGACAATGATCCATGCCGAGAATAATATCAAAGTTGGGCAAGGAGATAGGAATTAGCTTTATCAAGAAAATTATAATCTTTAATTCATATGACACAATTTCTTTAGACTTTATTAGCAATTAATGATATACTTACAATGGTATCTACATAAAATGATTTGACGAATGCGTAACAAGTAATTTGAAAAGAATACGCGAATTCTTGAGAAAGAAAAGAATCTGAGGCATCGGAATCAAACAAGATGTGAGCAGGTCTATAATTGACGAGCAAATTACCAGTCACAACATTCAGGTCCTCGTGTGCCTATTTTATGGTAATCTGAAATGTACGAACTTTAACTAAATGAATGTCAAACTCTTCAAACTTCTTAATTAATGGTGGTGCTCAAATCTGCACTCGCTCCTCATTCTCTATTGGGCCTTTGGTTCTAATCTTTGAGAAAAATCAATTCTCGTTGCAGGCTCTTACTCCTTGAATTTGCTTTATAGAGTCAACTTAAGATAAGGTTTTCACTTTTGTTACAATAACAACTCGAATGGTCATATTCTAATGACCTTTGATTTCATAACGCAGAAAACAGACAACAAACCATACTCTTATTTCTATTAGTCAATCACTATCATAGAAGAAACCTTCCTTCATGTTCTAATGTGATATAATATCTTCATAACTAGTATCATTTCTAGCTAATGGTTGCTTAATCCTTTAATGAAGGTTGTTATACTTTTATCGACTACCTCGGCAATCTCCTTCTTCAATCTTCCGAATGAAGTTTTTTCACTACCAAAACATGGTTCTCTGAACCAATCGACTCACTTCGTAGATTTATATTAATTGGACTCGATTCTTTATGACCACTAAGGTATGAACGAAACTCATCTTCTTAATTATCACCGAAACGAAGGTAATGACATACTCGAACAAAAACGGTCAATTTCTAGCTTCTTGGTAACCTTGTGACTTTCCCTGATCCAAGTGTTAGTCATGTACTTCCAGTAATATAGGCCTCTACTACTATTCACACCTACTCATACTCATCCCAAGTATTCTCTCGCAGTTTTCCATGTCACCATTGAAAAGTTTTCACAAAGCGACTTATCACACACAAATGTGTTCAAACAAGTACATACGACAATTTCTCCTAGACTCAACTAGGGATTTCACGTTTCTATCAAACATATCTTGGATTACCTATACTCGCCTTCTAGGATTCTTCTCATACATATGATCGCTCTCGCATATTCTAATACTTTTTCATAGGTTGATAGCAATTTTACTTCCAATTCTTCATATAAATTCTTTCTCGGGTAGTGTCTACTCTGCAAGACATACTATACCAGAATTTACTCTAGCAGCATGGAAACAAACGATCTTCAACTACCTGCATCATCTTCTACTGATATATGAGTAAGATTTCTTCTCATGGTTATATCTTTTTTGTCTACTTAATAGGAGTCTATCCTAGGAAGTCTGCATTATAGTTGCATCTCAACAAGCTCTACTAGCTTCAACTTGGTTCTCTGTCATTCCTAACTACAATATCTCTTCTCATACAATACTATGGGTGTATTCCTTCTTCAACTAAGCATTATACCTTACTTAGACAAGTATGTTATTTAACCTTTTACCACTAAATGACTTAATTCACCATCCTAATCATGTATGTTAAAGTCGGCTTAACACACAATGGAACTTCCATAAGGATGTGATAGAAGTCAATCGTTACTCAGTATTATTAAATACTAAGTCTGAACATCCTGTATAGGGTTACTACTTAAACTACATACTACATCAAAATGTTTAAGCAAAGTCTTGGCCTATTGAGTCTGAAAATTTCATTAGCCTTTCCTTTGATCTTCATTTAATTCTTATAAAATTTTCACAACATCAATTGTGATATTGTCGAAGTATTGATCACCATCTTCGGTTCTTCTGACTCTATAATCAATCACTGCTTTAATCTGGATAGCGGTGGAACAACTTCATAGATTGCACCAACACATTTATCTCACCCAAATGTGTTTCAAACGCACGTCGTTCTTCCAAAGATGTTATTATTTCATCAAACACACTTTAAATATACAATACCACTCTATAGGTATTAATACACTATTTACGATAACACTTTATAAATATTATTTTACAATATCCCTCGATCGTTTATCTATAAAATTATCGATGTCAACTATTATAAGTCTCTTTATCACTTCGAAAAGTTTCTTATCAGTTATAACACAGAAATTTTAGAATCTGGAATACTTAAAATTTCTTCTTCCAGACCAAGGTCGGCAACAGACCTTAAACTTTCTCAAGTAATAGCAATATAAGTTAGCAACCTAAGGCATGTTATATTCATTTATCATTTAGCACATATTAGAATATAAGGCATATCTCCTCTAATATTCTAGTGCTTTTGTCCATTTAGGTATTCAACCTAAAATATACCAGATACACGTCGTATCATCATCCCTTAGCAATCCATGTTTAAGTCTATAAATTCTCAAAATTCCTAGTTCACTTAAACTAATTCTCTGAATTTTAAAGTAACTTAATATTTTAGAATACTAGGGTTTATCACTACCCAATACCCCACTTAAATCATTCCTATGCTTTGTATCCATATACTTACAATGAATTCGTTCATGTATTGAACTTCCCATGGTTTAAGTCTAAATACCAATATGTGGTATTTAGTTCACTTACACTACTGCTCTGATACCATGATTGAAAGACCCACACTTTCATAATTGAAACATTATTATTCCAAGTTACTCCAAATTACTTCAAAGCATGCTACATACATATTTATAAACAATATTTTACATTGATAGTTTAATTACAAAAGACTGGATACAAACCAACTAAGTCTTAGTATATTACATAACTACCCGGGAATCTATTATTTATGTACATACATAAACCCAAGTACAAAAGTAATAGTATAAACTATTCTATATCTTCCAACAATATAAGACTATACTGGACGCTTATTACCTGCAATTGTTAAACACTGAGAGGGGTAAGCGGTGACGCTTAGTGAGTTCAATAATAGATACAATATAACGTTATGTCATATATATACTTTCATATGGCAGAAGCGAAGAGGAACAAGGAACAACAAATGCATATGTGAATCATGTGACAAGCTTTCCATATCAATCAATGATTTGATTCAAAGATATACAATAAATGAGACATAACAATTTCAATACTTAATATACATCAATAAAGCTTCGGCCCAAATGGTACATAAGACATACACTTTCTGATTAAACATTTTGGTAGATTTTAGGCTTTTAGCCCTATCTAACCTTCTGCCAATGCCATAAGGGTAGAAATCATTCTCTTACGAGGCATGCTGTAACAACGTAATTTTTCAAAACAATTTTTCATTTCTTAAAAACATAAATTCATCCAAATCAAACCATAAAAATCCAATGCATCATAATCATAGTACAAAACATATCCAATCCCAAGATCAATTATATCCAAATCCGCCTGCGTGTGTGTGTACGAGTCATGCCGTTGCCTTCCCACAGTCCTCGCTAGTACCTAAAACACATCACACAAAAACTGTAAGCATAAATGCTTAGTGAGTTCCCCAATATACCACTTACACACATACGCCCTTCCAGGCCATGACCTTCCGGTCCATGTGTCTCAGGGGACTTCCGTCCCGACCCGGTAAACCTTCCGGTCCCACCCGTGTCGACCTTCCGGTCCGTAACTCTCTGACCTTCCGGTCTACATCATAATGCCTTCCGGCCCATAACATAATGCCTTCCGACCCATATCAAGCATAGCATACATAACGCATACAAAACAAGCAACTTAACATACAATGCATATATCTTATAGCATACCAGACCTTCCGGTCACACATAGGTACCCTTCCAGGTACAGTATAGTGAGAAGATTCACCTCGTATGATGTCTAGAATCTCACGTGCTCGATATCTCTGATTCTCGAAATGACGACCTAGCCTCGCCTAATCACAACAAATAATCATTCCAAATCATTAAAAGCTCTCAAGGCTATGCTACACCCCTTTCTACAATCCCACAGAAGGGTAAAAGACCATTTTACCCCTCCTTAACTCAAAAGTCCAACTGTTTACCGGAATCCTAAAGGTCAACGAAAGTCAACGATCACAGCTGACCCTACTCGCCGAGTGGAGTAAGGTGACTCGGCGAGTACACGCCTGTCCTCTTCGCCCCTGGTTCTCCCTTGACTCACTGAGTCAACCCTACATTCCACGAGTCGACACAGATCGCAAGTCGCGGGGCAACCCGACTCAACTCGTCGAGTCCTCCCATGGACTCGGCGAGTACATGCCATGCACTCACTCAAACGAACTTCTGAGGTCAGATCTGTTCCTCTAATCCATAGATCTGCCCTTTCCAAGCACTATAATCACGTAAAGTCTCAATCTTGATGCACATGCAACAACCATATGACCATATATGATGATTTAGCCCCAAATTCCTTAACCCAAGGTCATGACCTCCATTGATCTTCATAAAGCTTGAAGAATAGGGCTCTCTGGACCTCTATGGGTGGTGGGATGTCAAGCCCACCAAACAAATTACACCCTTGATTGCTAAATAAACGTAATATAATGGTAAAAAGGGGTATCGATCCTCGGGGGAATGGTTGTATTCAATCACCAATGCAATTCAATAGAACTAGTGAAATTAAACTAATTAACTATAATTAAACTAAAAGGGGGTGTTTGATTACTTGAAAACGAAAATACTTGAATAACTAAAAAAACTTGCAATTAAGCAAGTTGATGAGATGCTCAAAGGTTGAGAATAATTGGTTAACTAAGGCAATTCAACACAATGAACATTTGTGTGTTTATCATTAGGATCTAATACAAAGCTTATCCTTCATCTCAAATTGGTTATAGCAATAACGAAGCATGATATGCCAAGATTCCTCATAGGTAGTATGGAGGTTGGGGAAGCCCACAACACACTTTCTTAATTAAGATCAAGGGTCAATTGAAGCAATTAATCCCAAGAAATCAATTAGCCTTAAGAATGAAGGAATCCCCAATTCTTAGAGGATGTCAAATGCTTACACATCCATTAAGGAGTTATGATTCATAAACTAGAGATGATTTCTACCATCATAAAGCCTTTGTTCTAGATAAATTCAATGATCCAATGCAAAATCAATGAAATAAATCAACCATTGCTCAATCAAATACTAAGCTCATGATCAAAGCATCAATTAAGCATAAGAATTGCAAACTCGAATCATAAACATGGAATAAATTGATAATCAACATACATCCTTCAAAACCCACAAACATTCATTGGTTTTCAGCCAAAGGCAACCAAATAAGAGTATTAGCCACTCATGGCAACAAAGTAACAAGAACAATAATCTAATTGCATAAAGAAACTACCTAAGATTTGGAAAGATGAAAGGAAATAATTTCTAGCTCCCAAAGTCGCCTCTTGCAGGTCTCCAATGGTGGAAAAACATGAATGAGCCTCTAGATCTGATCCCCCAAGGTTATGGCAAGCCAAATGACCAAAATGCCCAAACTGGGCAGTTGCGCGGGTACCCGCGTGACGAAAATTCCACCCGCGCAAATGTTGCTGTAATGCTATTGGTCCTTCATTCCACCACTACACCCTTCCACCACCAAAGATTCCTTTGCCCCCCCCCCCCCTTGTCCATGTAATTTGAATCCACCAATCATCATTTAGCCACCAAATGGATGCTCCAAGCCCAAAATTAGAAATTTATGATCCATCTTCACAAGCCCAAATAATCCAAGCTAATAACTTTCAAAGCCCAATTCTTCTTCTTTGATTCCGCCAAGCCCAATAGCGCCTCGAGAGCCCACAAGTCCGTCTTCACTGTAATCCACAATCGCAATAAGCTCCAAAACCCTGAAAGATTCCTCATGCAAAATAAAAAGTCCCCGATACGATCCATGATAAAGAAAATAAAGAATATACAATGCAATACTAATAAAAAGAGCTAAAAATCTAAAATAAACTAATAAAAATAAGGAAATAAAATAAGCTATCAATGGGTCCAAATCCAAAGTCTCATCACCAGAAGGGACCATTTGGACCTCCAATTGATTTAGACAAGGGCACAAGAAACCCTAAAACCATCTATCTTTCCCAAAATAGAAGAAGGATCGAAGTAATACCTCAAATGAAATGGTCTTAGCTTCAAATCCTCAGAATAGCAACCTTCTTTGCTCTTCCGTGGCTAGAACCTCCTTCTTCTTGCTAAACAACACCACAAAGGTCAAGAATGACTTCCTCTCTCTCTCAAAACGCTCCAACACTCAAGGGTTTCTCTCACTGGACTGGTGGCCACAAATGACAGCCATAAGGGCCTTTAAATAGGGCGCAAACCCGAGAAATTAGGGTTTCATTAAACAGCATGGACTCGCTGAGTCCACTTATGGACTCGCCGAGTCCCTCATTAACCAGACCACTCCAATCGTGATCATACTCGGAGAGTATGGGCTCCTACTCGCCGAGTTTCTCTTTAAGAATTCATTATAAAAGAATAAAATAATATATCTGGGAATCCGGATGTTACACATGCTCTACACGGCCAGAGGCTACATACCAATACCATCATGAATCTAAGTCCTTTCACTGATCACATGGTCAAAGGTAAAGCTTTGCTACCATAATAGCATGAAATAATAACACGGAAAAGCACATAGCACATATAACACATAACATACAATTTTTCCTATATATTGAACTCACCGTGAAATAACTGGAGGTTAAAATAGTAATTTGGGCAGCACTTTGTTACTATAATTAACTTTCTTTGATGAAAATTAACCGAGAGCTTTCTTGAAAATCGGGCCTTGCGAGGGTTGAGCTTCAAACCAAAAAGATAAATTTCTCGGGATCTTTTGGCACTCCGGAACGTATTTCGGGTGTTGGGTATTATCCCGGGGCTTCGGGGGATTAAAAGTGGCTTAAAATAGGGTTTAGGGGTGAAAAGTGTGAATTTTCTAACATTAGTCGAGAGGGTTTGCACTCACCTTTTTATAGGCTGAACTTCAGAACGAGGGGGGGGGGAGGGAAGGGAGAAGCACGTGGCAGCAGCAAAGCGAGGCAGGTGGCGAGGACACGCATCGGATGTAAGGGGAGGGGGAAGACGTCGGTCTTGGATGCGAGACACGCGTCGCACTTCGGACACGCCACAGATGCGACACGCTGTTGAGCCAGATTGGACCTCACTTTGGGTGACTCGTCGGCATCAGACACTGGGCACTTCGTGGGTGTCACACCCCCAAACCAAGGATGGCGGAAACGTCCAGGGGTGGAGGACTTCATGTACAGTATCACAACAACGTGTATAATAGTGCTCAAAGTAAATACAACCATCATAAATATGATTGAAAAAGTTACACCAAAGTATATGTCTACATGTTTCAACATCAATTACATTATGATGACAAAAATAAATTGTTGACCGTTTAACGTCCCATCCTCAAAGCGCTGAAGTTTTTCCTGTTTCACTGATTTCCTGAGAATACAAGTAGTTTTGAAAAAGTGTCAACAATTAAGTTGGTGAGTTCATAAGAGTTTTGTTTGAAGTAGAAACCGTTTTCCTTGTAAAATCAATAGAGTTTGATTTCCAGAAAATCCAATATTTTCTTAGTTAAGTGTGAACAGAATATTCCTATATGATGTGTTAATGAACCCTGGAATGACCCGTAGATTTCCCCTATAATCGGCCAGCGTATATGAGTTATATAAGATTTAAGTTAGATAAAACGTTGAATATAGTGGGTCTACCCTAGGTCCACAACCCAACGAGGAACAGGAGATGAGGCGGGCACCACCAATTCTAAGCCAATCAAGACTAATCTCTTATATGACTCAAGCATATACGCTCAACGATTATAGTTGAAGTCTAACAATTCTAGATTAAATATAGTTTTAATATCATAACAACTATTTCATGTGAACCTGATACTTTGGAATGTACCCCATTTGTAGTTAAAAACCCGGTACTTTGTATCTGTACCCCTTTTTGTATAAAACCCGGTACTTTGGAATGTACCCCATTTATATGAAAACCCGGTACTTTGGAATGTACCCTATTCGTGTGAAAACCTTTTGTAATGTAATGATCATAAACTATACCTATTATATTTTATCAAAATGTTTAAAATGTACATGCAACCTAACTATATTTATTATAGTTTAGTATGTTTATTTGTGGTGTATTTGAACCCTTTCTATGTAAGTCAAATGTATAGTACAATATAGCTATGTTTATCTTGCTTTGTTTTGTACTAATGGTTATGATGGAGGATTGTTATAAATTCAATAAGTAATTTTCCTATTATATAAATATATCATTACAAGAAATACATGTAATATATGAAGTCATCAAAGATTTAACACTTTGCTCAACATGTTACAAAGTGTTTTGAAAGTTAGAAGTTGTTAACTAACTCTTAACCTTTCTGCACTGTTTTATAAAAATCATAGAAAAATCATACGAAGTCGAAAACTAGATCCGTAAATTCTGAGAGTTCCTAAATTGTGTCTAGTTTGCTCATAATTTTTATCATGATTTTTGGAAGCCTTTAACTTGTATTAAAATTCTCATATTCACAGACTGGTCCGGACTTGTGTTTGAAAAGACAGGCTGTTTTGTAAAAATCACCATAAATTGTAGACAAATCGTGTGGAGATGTGCAAGTAGTCATTTTAAATCTAAGAAGTGGAACTACTTGCACCTAAAACAGTTTTGAAAACTAAGATGTTTAAGTTGTCCAAAACAGTCCGTGAATGGAGTTGAACTTTTCTGATGAAGGCTGTTAGAAAAGTTTAGTTACGTTCTTGGTGTTTTAACTTGTATTCCCCCCCCCCCCCCCTAAAAACTTGAGAGAACGTAAAAAATGTAGGGGTATGAACTCACCTTGAGTGATTTCAGAAGATGGATGATGGAGATAAGAAGTGTTCAACGCAAGAACACTTGAAGAATCACTTGACGGTTCGAAGATCTAACAAGAATGTGATGATGTTTGTGTAAGAAATCAATGATTTGAGTAGAATGAGGTGTAATAATCACAAGAAGGATGAATTATACTTACCAAGAGAAGAATAAAGCTTGAAAATCAGCCTTAGAGTCTTGAAATAGAGAGAAAAAGTCTGAGAGAAAAGTTGTGTTTGATTTTTGGTGAAATGAGAGCAAGTGTGTGAGAATGAGGAGAGAGGATGAATATCCAGCTCTATGAACGTGGAAATAACTTGTTAGAGAGGTAAAAAGGACAAGGAAGTGACAAGGTATGGTGGGGAGGAGTGTGGGTTAGTCATGGAGTGGGTATGGTGGTTGCTTGTGTCATAGAATAAAGGAAAGTCAACACTCCACCTCTTGTACTTCACCCACTCTTTTTGGATAAGGTTTTGTCCTTAAAAAACATGATAAATAATTAATTATGGGTCCTTATATGTTAAAATAAAGTTTTGGGTGAAAATCCAGCGTTAAAATAATTAAAAACGAAGCTAAAATGCAAAACTACTCGAAAACCGGAAAGAAATGGACTTCCAGCGAGGCCTCTCGGTCCTAGGCCGAGGTTCGGTCCTCCTGATGCTAGGCGCGAAGCGAAGGAAGCGAAGGTAAGCAGGAAGCGAAGGGCTCAGTCCGAAACAGTCAGAAGCGAAATAGACCGAAGGCATCATGGGCGAAATGGACTGAGGCTTCGGGTTCGGGTCTTGTGCGAGGTTCGGGCCCGAGAGGACCCTTCGGGTTCGGTTCAGCAGCTTTCGGCTCAGAAGGGTTCGGTTCTTCCAGCTTCGGTTCTTAGCAGGTTCGGTCACTATAGGGACCTTCGGTTCTAAGAGGACTTTCGGCCCTAAGAGGGGTTTCGGGTCCTTAAGAGGGGTTTCGGGTCCTCAAGCCTATTTTACTCATTTTTACCCCGTTTCAAGCCGTTTTTGACCCGGTTAAGGGTCGGAATGACGCGAATGACTTCAAAAAGTTACGGGAACTTTTGAGAGAGATTTGGGAGAGATTTCAAATACTTAGAGAGATTTGGGAGAGATTTCACATACTTAGAGAGATTTGGGAGAGATTTGACATTCTTGGAGAGATTTCTCATACAAAGAGATATTTGGGAGAGATTTCACATACTTAGAGAGATTTGGGAGAGATTTGACATTATTGGAGAGATTTCTCATACAAACAGATATTTGGGAGAGATTTCACATACTTAGAGAGATTTGGGAGAGATTTCACATACTTAGAGAGATTTGGGAGAGATTTGACAATAGAGAGAGATATAGTGAAAACGATTGAGAGAGGTTTCATTTGTGACCTTTTTGAGTGTCCGGCTTCGCAATGCAAGGTCCGTAAACCCTGTTAAGCCTTGTTTAAGGATCTTACACACTCCCGATGAGTATGCAACATTGATTTAATGGTTTGGCTCGCCACATATCACAGTTTTAGGTTAAGGAGATCTAGATGTACGCACTTTTCGACTTATGATCTCTCATTAGAATAGCGAGTTGTTTAGGAATTACATAATGTAAACTCTAGCACTCACGGGCAAATTGAGTTGAACGGTTTGACTTGTTGACTTTATTTGACTTTGAATTGACCAGAATTTGACGATTGTCACAGCGGGTGAGGGTGACGTGGCCAAAGTCTAGCCATGCGAAATTCCTCGGATTTGGATTTTTTTCTCGGTTTTTGTGTCCTAAACTTCAAAAATCAATAACTTTCGCATAGGAGCTCCGTTTTTGACGTTCTTTATATGCACGCGTAGGTGAAATTATGCTCTATAACTTTCGTTTAGACTATGTCAGATAATTTTGACTTTATTTTTATTATTATAATTTGAACAGACTGGGACAGGAAAAGTCCGTTAAAAATTCATAACTTCTTCATCCGATGTCTGTTTTCGTCTGTCTTTTTACCGTTGTACTACTATTGACGAGACCTTCGATTCTTGTTTAGGTTGCGTCGGCTAAAAATCACTCGATCTTTATTTCGAGTTTTTAGTTGTCTACTGCTATTCCGAAACTTAGAAAAATCATAACTTCCTCATACAAAGTCAGATTTTGACGTTCTTTTAATGAAAATTCCCGGTTTAACGAATATTACGACTTTCGTTTAGATCACTAAAGCTAAAAAGTAGTTTATCGAAAACTCAATTTTTACGCTAAATAATGTTTGCCGGTTTTGTCGTGGATCTTCGATTGGTCATAACTTTTTCGTTATAACTCGGATTTCGATGAGGTTTTCACCTAAATGTTTCTAACGAGATTCTTTACAACTTTCAATAATAAAATTTTATTTATTTCAAATTTTATATTTTCGTGAAATTTTAATATTTGACATTTGATTGGAATCTAATAAGACTTTCAATAATTTCCGAGTGATTCTAAACATAGTTTTACTTCAAGTCAAGTAAAAACTATCTGTTAGAACTCAATACTCAAATTTCATATAATATTTCATAATATTATTTATTACAAAACACGATAACTAAACGTGTATGTTACATTATGATCTAAAAGTATTGTGATCCAAAACCTATTATGATCCAAATACAAATAGTAACTTGATTTTTGTGATCCAAAATTATATGATGCAAATATGTTATGATCTAAAACACCACAAATGCTCCAATTTTATATCTACAAACGTGTTATAATCCTAAACTCTACAATGATCCGATTTGAAATGTGTATTATACAATGTTACAAATAAGTTGATAAACAAATAAATAAATGATTTTATCTAATCCCAAAAGGTATAGCAAATGCAATGATATGATAAAAAAATGATCCGAAACTCGTATTATGATCGATAACTTAATGCTTCAATTTCAACACTTTTATGATTCAAAGTTTCAAACATGTGATAACACATGAAATATATCAAAATAAGGAGTTGATACCAACCGTTTTGATTCAAACATGTGATAAACCATAAAAATGCTCAAGTTTACATACTCAAATCAACCACGACCAAAACACCTCAACACCTAAAAGGAGCTATTACAAGAAAACTTATACAAACATTTAAAAATCACCAAACATAATTTTTTTAAAATCAAGAGCATCAACTATAGAGTAAGTTGAATCATCAAGCCATCTGTAAGTTCAGGAACAACACCATGAAACCGGTAAATATCCACACCATTAAATGAAAACATATCCCAAAGACATATACTAAACACAAAAAGAATCAGAAAATGAACATGATTAGAAAATCATGAACTCTCTTAGGTGTTTCATTAAACAATTGTAAGGCATCATAAAACATAAGTTGATAACCCTTTTATCATTTAATTTTTGGCATTGAATCTAGTTCCAAACATATGATTTTTAGATACAATTGATAATACATATAGCATGATTGTATATCTTCTTAAACTTATGATGGTTTATGTTGGGTAGCATAGCGTATTGATTTTGATGTATTGCGTCAATTGGGCTCGGTTTATAGTCCAAGTTTTGTTACTCCGGTTTGGGCTTGTCCAACCGTGAGCTGATAGGGTTTTAGTATAAATTAATGTGCTTGCATGCATATTAGGTTAACGATTGATAGCAATTACGATAGATCACATATTATTTTTTTTTTATCTTTCTTGTAAACCCTTAATCCTCTATAGTAGAAGTTCTTCATCGAGCTCTGCTGAGGATTGTTGATTAATCATTCGACATTCTTCGATCCATACTTGAGTTGTTTACTGTTTTCGTATTCTTTATTTTACCTGTTATAAGATCTAATTGATCTTCAAGTTAATTTTTAACTTATCAATTGGTATCAGAGCAGGAGGCTGTGTAAATCATACACTTCTTTTCTGTGAAAAAGGTTTCGATTAGGGTTATTCCGCATTTACTGATATTTATTGAGCCGTCATCCCATAATTGACGTAACTCGATATTTATTGTTTTGCCCTAATTTATTACATTACAAGTCTGATCTTTTAACAGGTTATTCGATCAAGCATGGACGAGTCGCAATCCAATCCCATCAATATTTCGAACAACATTGGATCAACAACGAAGATTCCCATCCTATACACCCACGATTATGAAGTCTGGGCACATCACTTTGAAGATTATGTTATAGGATCTGAGGACAATGGATACCTCATCTGGGAAGCAATCATCTCTGGACCCTTTTCTCATTCAGCAACTTCAAGGATTATTAAAACTCAAAAGGAGTATAATGATCTTCTGAAAGACGTTAAAGATATTGCTCAAGACGAAAAAGATAAATTTCAGTGCAATATCAAAGCATTGAGATTAATCAGATTCGCTCTTCAATCTGATACTTTTAGGCTGGTGAGTTCATGCACGACTGCAAAAGAAATATGGGACAGGCTACGAGAATTATACTCTACAGATGAAGATCTTGAACACTCCATTCAAACCTTACTCTTTTCCGAATTTGGTGAATTCAAGCAGGGAGCCGAAGAGACTGTGATGCAAACGTTCGATCGCTTCAATCATCTTCTTAGCAAGATGATTAAACATGACATTGAAAGGAAGCTAATTGAGCAGAAGGTTACGTTTTTGAACGGTCTCAGATCTGAGTGGAGAGCTGTAGTGTCCACAGTTAAAGCCCATGAGCAATTTAAATCCTATTCTTTGGCGAAACTGGTGGGCATCCTGAAATCCCAAGAAAAGATAGTGTTACAGGAGAAAAATGTGGTTTCAAGCCTAGGTTCGTTGGCCCTCCTGTCCAAAAGCAAAGCAGTGATGGAAGAAGAAGACCTCAACTTGGAGGACTACGACCTCACTTCTGAAGACTATGCTATGATGGTGTCCAACCCCAAGAAGTTCATCAAGAAGAGATTCCCCACAAACAAGAACCGAAATTGGCAGTGGAGTTATAGTTCTGAAAAGGTCAAAGATGAACCGAAGGCAGAAGAATCAAGGAAGGAACCAAAAGCTGAAGGAGATTCGGGAGTAAGCTGCTATTACTGTGGAGGAAAAAACCACTATGCAAAGGATTGCGTCCTCAAGAAAATGGCAGAAAAGGATGAGGAAAAGGATGAAGAAGCTTCGTTGCAGAGAAAGCCGGATGAGATCAGAAAGAAGAAATCTACTGCTAACCCTTCTATGAACGCTTTAATTGTACAGGGTTCGGTAGCAGATGATAAGTTTGGTGGCGTGGAGGTCTGGTCAACCGACTCTAAGGATGATGAAGTAAGGAAGCCTTCTCATGGAAAGGCTTATGTGGCGAAAAATGAGAGCAGCAGTGACAAATGCTTGATGGTGACAGACGTGTCTCAGATGAGGGGATACAACACAGATGGTGGGGTTGAAGACGCAAAGGAGCGAGAGGACTTGTGCTTCACTGCAAAACCGCTCAGCGTACAATTCAACGAGCTTGATGAACTGATCAGTAAGGTACAATCCGTTTTTGTTTCATTCAAAGTCCCACAATGCTCATATGAAAAAGAATTAAAAAGTGTTAATTCAAGAATCTCTCATCTAGAAAGTAGTTTAACTCAAACTCGAGTCACCAATTCTAACCTAACTGACCAAATAAGCAGGGTGTCTTCGAAGAGTGAGGAACGCAGGATGTGGATCGAACTTAAGGAGTCGGAGTTAATTAAAACAAAAGATGAAAACATTTATTTGCAAAGAGACAATTTAAAGCTTTTAAAACAGCGAAATGTTTTTTTGTTTGATTGCTAAACGTCTTTACACTAATATCACTCAGCTTCATTTGGATTGTGAAATAGGACAAAAGATTCATCGTATGATTTTACCCTTCCTTGAGTTTAAGGAGGATGAAATTGATGCTGAGGCGTATAACTGTGAAAGTGTTATTTCATCTGACGATGTTAATCCGACGTATATGTATGGACTGGACAAAATCGAATCCTTTATTAAGTCCAAAGACCATAAGGACATGCTTAAAAACCTTCTGGATGAAAATGATAAACTGAAACTGAGGACCGAAACCATACAAAAATTTGACTCCTTAAACGCCAACTTGAGCTCAGAAAACAAAATTGATGTTGAAAATGCATCTGAGCTTAATGAGGACGATAAAATGAGTGAAATTTCTGTAGAGGACACAGTTGACTGTTCAGAATTTGTCAAGAGCGAACCCGAAAACCACAAGAATCTCATTTCGGAAAATTCAGTAGAGTTCGCTCGTATGTCCCAACAAAAGTCCCCGATTCTTGCAGAGAAGGCAGTAGTATATCAAAAGGTCAGAACCACTCCAAATCAGGTGTATAAGGTCACAGGTGTAACCGAACATCAGACTGCTGAACTCACAGCAATTGTAAACGAAGACAATGCTGATGGCTGTGACGAGTTCTTCTAGTCAGCTCCCATTGATAATGCTGATGAAACGGTAGGTCTATCTGAAAGGACCTCATGGAAAAGCAAAGGCAGATATGTGCCAGAACCTTTAAATAAACCTGACAGCTTCGATGTGCCAAGTACTAGTGGTACAAAAGATGTTCCTCAAGAAAAAGGAATTCCTGCAAAAGAAGTCACTCCTCTAAGCGAATCATCATCAGTTCAGAGTGAACCAGCTAAAGAAAAACAAAAACCGAAAGCTAATATCCATCATCAACCGAAGCAAATGAAAAATCAAAAACAGCAAAGGAATCAGAGATACAGGAAGAATCTCTCTGAAAGAAAACAGTTTTGGCAATCTCAGAATGCCTATTTCTCACATCAAGACAGGAACTTAAAGTCAGAGAAAAGTCCTGTTGAATCACAAGAGATCAATCACAACCGAAAGCAAAGGTTCAGTTCGGACAACAAAAGAGATCAAAATTCTAGGGTCGGTCCTACTAATGATCAAAAGCAAAAGGGTCACCTAGAATCTCCAGCCAAGAAGTCATCTCAATCTAATTCCTCTAATTCTTCAAATGCTTCTAATTCCTCTCCATCTCATTCTAAATTCCATTCTGTTCACTCTCAAAAACCTCAATCATCAACTGAACCGAAGGGAAAATCAAAGGTTTCATCAATTAAACCAGAGTCCAAACTAAAAGCATCAAATCCCAATAAAATTAAAGTTTTCACCATCAAAAGGAAAGATGAAACAACACTAATAAAAAGAACATATCTTGTTGACATCTCTCTTACTATTCATGTTCCTGTGAAAGGCTCACGAGGACCCAAGAAACTTTGGGTTCCTAAATCTGCTTAATTTTTGCAGGTTATCAGTGACGAGCAGTTTGACGAAGAATGGTACATTGACAGTGGCTGCTCGCGTCACATGACAGGAAGGAAGGAAGAGCTAAGGGAATACAGGTCTCTTTCAAACGATGGAAATGTCAAGTTCGGGAACAACTCCTTCGGCACCATCAAAGGCTATGGAATGATTACAAACGGTGATTTCACGATACGGAAGGTTGCATACGTGGAAGGATTATAACACAACCTCATCAGTGTATCTCAACTTGTTGGAGGTACCGGTCTCAAAGTTTCATTCGACGATGAGGGTTCTGAAATCATTGAGAAGAAAACAAAAAGAGTTATTCTCAAATCAGAGCGTAAAGGTGATATGTTTCCCCTGAACCTCAAACCTATCAAAGGGAACCCAGCTATCTGCCTGTTATCCAAATCACAATCTGACGAAAGTTGGTTGTGGCACCGAAGACTCTCTCATCTCAACTTTAAAGATATCAACAAACTTGTCACTGGAGGTCATGTTCGAGGTCTTCCATTGCTCAAGTACGATAGAGACCATTTGTGTGCTGCATGTGAAATGGGGAAGCAGAGTCGTCAAAGTCATCCATCTATAATAAACACTAAAGTTGTTGAACCACTAGAATTACTTCATATAGATTTGTGTGGTCCATCATCTATCGAAAGTATCGGTGGTAGCAAGTACATTCTTGTTATTGTTGATGACTTTTCGCGTTTTACATGGGTGTTCTTTCTGAAGCTTAAATCTGAAGCGACTCATAAGCTAAAGGTGTTCATCAAGCAGATTGAAGTACAACTAAAGAAAGTCGTTCGCAACATCAGGAGCGATAATGGACTGGAATTCAAAAACAAAGAATTTGAAGAATTCCTGGCAGAAAAGGGAATTAGTCACAACTTCTCAGCTCCCTACACACCTCAACAAAACGGAATTGTCGAAAGACGAAACCGATCTTTGTGTGAAGCAGCCCGAACCATGCTAAGTTTCGCTTCCTTACCTCTTTATTTTTGGGCTGATGCTATTTCTACTGCTTGTTTTACACAGAACAGGTCATATCTCAACAAGCGCTTTACTCTCACTCCTTATGAGATCATCAACAACAGGAAGCCGAACGTCAAGTTTTTCCATGTGTTCGGTTCACGGTGTTTCATCTTCAATTCTAAAGAACACCGCAACAAGTTTGATGTCAAAGCCGACGAGGGGATATTTCTGGGATATTCTCTAACTTCTAAAGCATACAGAGTATTAAACAAGCGTTCGAGGAAAATAGAAGAAACTTATTACGTGACGTTTGATGACAGCTATGTTAAGAAGCTGAAGGCCAACGAGGACACAGCTGGAGAAATCTTTCCTCAAACTGGCCAGGTCACAGCCTCAATCGCTAATCTATTTGAGAAGTTCATTGAGCTATTTGATGAACCAGAGAAGGCCACTCTCTCAGAAGCCAGTGCAGCTGACAACAAGGTAGATCACTTAAAGCAACTTGTCAACGATGCTGCAAGGAGAATGAATGAGGGAGAATCAGGTTCTGACGATCCTCCACAACACAATGCTTCAGTCGAGGGGGAGGATTCGACATCGTTATCACAACCGAGTTCACATGTTGAGGGGGAGCTAAGTTCTCAAACTGCTCCCGAACGCACTTTATCAACCGAAAGTACCACATCAACCGAAAGTGCCTCACCACCTGAAGGTAGTACAACACACGAAAGCTTAGCACCACCAGAAACCTTTGTAGCTCAAGATACTCAAGACATTCCTGAAAACTTATCTGTCAAGGGGGAGCATGCTGATATGTCTTATGACTATGAAATTCAATCCGAACCAGAAGAAATGATAAATGCTGAATTAGATCCAACCTTTGATCCAAACTATCCTCCTCTCGTCAAATGGACCAGAGACCATCCTGTCTCTCAAGTTGTTGGTGATGTATCTGGAAAGGTTCTGACCCGATCACAACTCAAGGCAAAACAGACTTCCTTGTTTTCAAAAGTAGAATTCTGCATGTATAATTCATTCGTATCAAAAGTTGAACCAAGACAGTTAACACTGCTCTTGATCACTCCAATTGGGTTCAAGCTATGCAAGACGAACTGAATGAGTTCGAAAGGAATAAAGTTTGGCGACTAATTCCAACTCCTCCAGATGCCTCGGTTGTTGGTCTAAAATGGGTCTTTAGGAACAAAATGGACAAAGAAGGGAACGTGATTCGAAACAAAGCACATATGGTAGTGAAAGGATACTGTCAGGAGGAAGGAATTGACTACGAAGAGACTTTCGCTCCTGTTGCTAGGCTGGAATCCGTTAGAATCTTTCTCGCCTATGCTGCACACAAAAACTTTGAAGTTTACCAAATGGACGTCAAGTGTGCATTTCTCAATGGTGAACTCGAAGAAACTGTGTACGTGGAGCAACCTCCTGGATTCGTAAATGAAAAGTATCCTAATCACTATTACATTTTGGACAAAGCCGTGTATGGACTGAAACAAGCTCCGAGAGCCTGGTATGAAACGCTGACAAAGTTTTTAAAGATGTCAAAATTCAAACAAGGTTCGGTTGACCCAACCTTCTTTCGCAAGAAGGAAGGTAACCACCTTATGATTGTTCAAATTTACGTCGATGACATCATCTTTGGCTCTACGAATTCCAGCTTAACAGCTGAATTCAGAAAGCTGATGGAGACTAAATTTGAAATGAGCTCAATGGGTCCTATTAACTTTTTCCTTGGTTTAAATATTAGACAGGGACCTGAAGGCATCTTTATTAATCAGGAAGCTTACACGAAGACTCTCCTTGCAAAATTTGGCATGATGGGAGATTCCAAGGTCAAAGTTCCAATGGCGTTTGGAACCAAGCTCACTCCATCCCTTGATAAACCGGCTGTTGATATTACGCTGTATCGCCAGATGATAGGTTCACTGATGTATCTTACTGCTAGCAGGCCTGACATAATGTTCTCTGTTTGTTACTATGCTAGATTTCAGGCGAACCCACGCGAACCTCACATGCTTGCAGTGACGAACATTCTACGATATCTCAAGCGAACTACCTCTTTAGGTCTATGGTATCCTTCCAACTCAGGCTTCTTCGTTCAAGCCTACTCAGATGCAGACCTTGGAGGTTGTGGACTCGACAGGAAAAGCACCACTGGTGGCTGCCAATTCCTTGACGGGAAGTTGGTTAGCTGGCAATCAAAGAAACAAACCTATGTGTCCTTATCTACATCTGAAGCAGAATACATTGCAGTTGCATCCTGTACCTCTCAAGTGATTTGGATCCAGAGTCAACTCCGAGACTATGGACTCAATATGAAAAAGATCCCACTATATTGTGACTCTGAAAGTGCAATTAGGATCTGTCATAACCCAGTGCAACACTCCAAGACTAAGCACATAGCACTGAGGTATCACTTCATCAAAGATCATGTGGAAGATGGAAACGTTGAAATTCACTTCGTTAGAACCACTGATCAACTGGCTGATGTCTTTACCAAAGCTCTTCCTGAAGCGTCATTCAACAAAATTCTACAAGGGCTAGGTATGATGGAATCAGAGTCAGTACCACAAACTACCTCTCAAACACAAACGTAAGCAGCGAAATAGACCGAACGTTCGGGTTCGGTTGGATCATCTGCATTCGCTTATCAACTAAAGGTAGTTTTCTTGGTTGTAAATTTCATGTACAATTGTTTTTCAAAATTGTTTATCTTATTGTCAAAAGTATTTCCTTTTTGAAAGTCTAAATTCCTTGGTTTTCCAAAATTTTTCAAAACCGAAATCAACTGAAGGTTCGGGTTCGGTTTTCCAAAATTTTTCAAAACCGAAATCAACCGAAGGTTCGGGTTCGGTTTTTCAAAATTTTTCAAAACCGAAACCAACCGAACGCTCGGGTTCGGTTTTTCAAAATTTTTCAAAACCGAAACCAACCGAACGCTCGGGTTCGGTTTTTCAAAATTTTTCCAAACCGAAACCAACCGAACGCTCGGGTTCGGTTGTTCAAAATTTTTTCTCAACCGAAATCAACCGAACGCTCGGGTTCGGTTCCAAAGTTTTTTTTAATCTTTTTATTTTCTTTCTCAGTCTTATTTGTGTTCGTTCGTCTATGGGGAAATTGTTGAAATAGTTAAGTGTCCCTAGAAGCATGCTGTTGTATGTGCCCAAAGCCTCATCAGATTCTGAATAATAGCCTTAATGACTTGGTATACACAAACCTTGTCTTCCCAATTAGGCTATCACATTTATTCTAATCGTGAGCTACCTAACTCTCTTCTCACATGAGATAAGAGTTTTCTGCTTGGTCCTACTTTTCACAGCAGAGGTACTTTAAATTCTTTCACCATCTCTATTGCATTTCTCCATTTAACTTCGTTTCACAATCGTAACCCTTGAGACTCTCAGACATTACCACTGCGGTTTATGGTTACTCAAAAACTGTGTTTATGATCTTAGTTTCGTGCCACTATGAGCTGAGTGAAACCCAAAATTCATTACCCAATCTGAATTGATGGTGAACAATTAATTTGCTCAAGTTTTCACTAATAAATTGACGGATGTATCTTCATGAAATCTCAAATTTTATTTTGTGTGATTCCTATGAAATTGTTAAAAGCCATAACATTTCTTCCCTTGGGATCCAGTTTTTAATTTTTTGTTGAGATTTTGTATTTCCCAGCCACTTTAACATTTTTTCAAACCTACTTGTTCAACAGACTACACCGGTCTCACAAGTACTTTGTTCACTTTCTATCTTATTTCAAGATTAGGACTGTTGAATCAAAGCAAAGCCACCCTAAGAAGCCTAATTAAAAGAAGCCTTTAATCACTTCTTAATAAGTGTTTGATCGTTATTCAACGGGAAACCACACTGACACTTTAAGGTCTCTCTTGACTTTGAAGGAAGAGATTCGTGCCCGGGATCATTTGTTTTGTGTCTTTATTGACATCACAATTTTCCTAAAAAAAAATTGCTTTATTTCTTATATTTTACACCCTTAGCACGAAAATCTTTGATTTTCCAAAATTCTTGTTCTAATAATTACAGGCTTTTTCTTTGGATTGGTGGTTGCTTAAAAGCTGTGGTCAATTTTAATCCACGTGGGCGTATTATTCAAAAGATGCCATTATACTTTCAAGGGATAAGATGAAGAGTTGCTGACTCAGGCGGGAGTTTAATTGATTTGATTTTAACCGGCGGAAAAGGGAAAGCGTGCGAATTTGAAACGTCTAATCTCTAACTGGCGTCGCAGACGCGTGTGCGAATTTGAAACGGTTCTTCTCTGGCACAGAAAGGGCTCGTGTGAATTTGAAACGGTTTATCAGAAACGGCGCTTGATGGGAGGCGTGTTCTTCGGAATCTGACACTCTCTCTCATGCGTGATCATCGGTTCCCCAACTGTCACGCATCAGTCACCTCCGGAAAACTCTTGGTATTTCGATAGAAGATTTGGGCAGATCTTTCTTTCTCCTAAAAACCCCAGTATAAAAAGGCGACATCATCTACCATTTACCTCTTTACTGCAATCAAAATTCCCAAGAGAGCAAGACTTCCCTGAACCCTAACTGTTCATCATCTTCTTCCCTCTCTTCAACAATGGCCGATTCATCATCTGTGCATGCCACTTCTCACATCCTACCCATTCGCCCTCAACAATGTCTCGTCATCGACTTAACCCCTCACGTATATGACTCCTACATGTTTCCAATCATCGAGTGCTTGAAATATTCGCCAATTGCACCTGCACTTTCAAGGGTGGAATCAGTGCCCATGGAGTTCTTATCGCAGATCTATGCGACTGCTCATTACGATAAAGTGGTCGATAGGATCTTCTTCGAAGTTTCTCATCACAAAGCGTCCATCTCCAAGCAACGCTTTTGCTCTCTGCTAGGGTTTGAAGCTGATCCTACAAGGGTTAATCCAGAGACAATTCCGATGGGGCACCTCTTCAACATGTTCTACAATATGGGGTACACGGAGGTGCTTACCTCCGTCGCAAAGTTCAAGAAGTCATGTTTACCGCCACAGTGGAACGGAATGTTCACTGTGCTATTCAAGGGTCTCTCAGAAAGAAGCTCTGGTTCAGATGGCTCCAGTCGACTATTCCTGTCCATCTTATACGGCGTATACAACGGCATTAACGTCGACTATGGGTTTGTTCTCTGGCAACAACTCATCCAAAGTTTATCTTCTTCTTCACGGCATTCAGAGGTGTCGTATGCCAGGTTTTGGACTTTGATCACGAAGTGGGCGATGGACAAGAACAATGTCCCCACTGTCGCCGGCGCACCGATGTCTTCGATTGGTACCTTTCATACCATGAAGATCATCGTCTCAGATGCTTCAAAATTCCCATTCAATGGTTCCATTCCGGAAACCATGTACGCTTATGTTCCAGTTGACAGCCGGATCATCCGGACCTACAAGGAGTTCAAGAGGTCTGGTCCAAGGGATCTCACGCCAGAAATGCTCAAATCCATTCACGATGCTGACAAGCCTGCTCCGAGAGGCAAAAAGGTAGACAAAGGGAAGCAAGTGGCAAAAGGGGCTAAAGGCCCTTCTCCTAAAAAGAGGAAAGCTACCGAAGCTGCTCAGTCACCGCAGCAGAAGAGGCGAAAGACACAACCAAAGCGAAAGCTTATTATCGCTTCCTCTTCAAGTGAGTCAGAGGGTGAGAGTTCGGATTCTGACGACTCTCCAAGAGGCAACACACCTCCAAGGGGCAACACACCACCCAGATCACCTACCCCTGACATGCAAATCCATACTTCTCCAATTCCCTCTCCTACTCAAACATTTCTTACTTCCATTCCCACCATAAACCCCTCTACCCATATTCCAAAAACTTCATTCCCAATGCCACCACCTATCTTTACCGATGCAACCGAACCACCACCAGCAACCGAACCCATACACACAACCGAAACTCAAAAAGCACTCGAACCTACTCCTACTCAAAAACAAATCGAACCTACCCCTACACCTACACCCGAAACCACCCAACCTGAACCTACCCATACCACTACACCCCCAGCTTCACCACCACCACCATCTCCCAGTCATGCCTCTGACCGAGATAACCCTTTCCTTGGCGGGGAAAACATGACATTTGATTCGGTCTATTACAGTCCGTTTCAAGTGCAGAGTGACGATGACGAGGATGCTCCGGTAACAAAGAAACATCTTAAGGAGCTTCATGACAAGGTCGACTTGCTCATTGCTTCTTCTTCCACCTCTCAATCATCCCTCTCTGAAGCCGCTCTTCAGAAGATTGTTGATGCCTTCTCACGGGCTCAGCAAGATTCGGTCGCTTCTGCAACCGCCGCCATTGATGCCTCGACGAAAGCCTGTGAGGCTGCGACCGAAAAAGTCGATAAACTATTCTCTGATGCCTCTACCCTGTTAAAATCTTTACAGGAGAGTGCAGATGCTACAAAGACTACGTTGGAACCAATTGTTCAACAGTTCGCCACGTTTGTCTCTACGGAGTTGACGTCCTTTGCCACACTTCGTCAATCTTTGACCGACGACAACTCTGCCCTCCGTGCCTCTATTGACGAGCGCCTCTCTAAACTCCAAGAGGATCTGGCTGCTGAGAACTCGTTGATGGATGTTCTGGCAAGGAAGACCACTGCCCTAAAGGTCAAGAGTGCTCAACTATTCAATTCTCAACAACAAATTGACACTCTTCGGTCCGAACGGGAGGTTATCAAGACGTGTGTTTCGGATGTACACTCAGCCATATCTAACATCCTCGAAGCGCACGATCCGATCCTTAATCATTCTGTGAGGCGTACCCTTGCAGAGAAGCTTGCTCCTGCCCTGGATCTGTTAAGTAAAATTGAAGGGCTACCCGATTTCGTGTCCAATCCAAAACAAGGGGGAGAAAAGGAGTCTGGATCGCAACCACCTCATTCCTCAAAGGCAACTCACACAACCGAACCTCCTCCTGCAGGCCAAGCGTATGGTTCGGGTGTGAAGGATAAAGGAAAGAAGATAGCCGAGGAAGAAGAGGAAGATGATCAAGAAACCATTGCCGACTTACTGAAACGCAAAAGTCGTCGCAATATTGAAGATGATAATGTTCGTGTGGCAAGAGAAGCTGAAGAAGCTGAGCGCAAACAGAAGGAAGCCCACGACCTTCTTGAGAGTAGGAAAACTCTGTTTCCTGCCTGGACTCTCGAGAGGATGATAAAGGAGGCAATCGACACCCCGAGCATCCTATGGCTTGAACCAGTTATCTCCTTTGACTGCTTCAACTCTGTCGACTCTCAGTTCGACATGCCATTAACCCGAAAGGCGTTCATCTTTCACGCCTTCGCCAACGTTGCCGAGTTCTCTCATCCTCATCCGGAGGTTGATCGGGAATTGATTGAGTTCTATCTAAAGGCTGCTCAACCTCAGTATCAAACCTGGAGCGCTCAGAAGATCATCAACGTTCGGGTCTTGAAACCGTACACTGTTGGGAAGTTTATCAATGTTCGGTTCAAGGTGCTCAGGGGATCTGCAAAAACCGAACATGCCATCTCTTTAGCAGATCTACCGAACCTCAATCCTCATGATTGGATTGTTCTGCACAACATCCTTCTGACTAATGAAGCTGAATATGGTCCGATCATTGACCATCTCAAGAGGATGTTGGTGTGCTATATCATGGAGGTCGCACTGATGGATCAGGAGGTTGCAAATGTCTTCAAGAAGAAACCAAAGATCTCTCCTGTTGGCTCGGCCAGTGATCTAAACCAGATGAAGATGGGAAAAATTGACCCAAGGCGAAACTCAGTCATGTTCACTAGGAGTGAAGGACAGAAATGTCTCTTTGCCTTAGCAGATAAACATCTTTATACCACTGCTTGTCTAGAGCACGTGCTGGGGATCATCCACAAATGCAAGGAAAATACAGCGGATGATATCAAATATTTTGACGATATGATACAGTGGTACATCCGATTCAGACAGACAATCCTCACTCTTATCTCTCGTCTGTTTGAAACTGTAAAGAAGAAGGTTCCTGCTGTTGGCCTAAGCAAGAAGTAGTGATCTCGCTCCAATTTGACGCAAAGGGGGAGATTGTTGGGTAGCATAGCGTATCGATTTTGATGTATTGCGTCCATTGGGCTCGGTTTATAGTCCAAGTTTTGTTACTCCGGTTTGGGCCTGTCCAACCGTGAGCTGATAGGGTTTTAGTATAAATTAATGTGCTTGCATGCATATTAGGTTAACGATTGATAGCAATTACGATAGATCACAAATTATTTTTTTTTTTATCGTTCTTGTAAACCCTTAATCCTCTACGATAGAAGTTCTTCATCGAGCTCTGCTGAGGATTGTTGATTAATCATTCGACATTCTTCGATCCATACTTGAGTTGTTTACTGTTTTCGTATTCTTTATTTTACCTGTTATAAGATCTAATCGATCTTCAAGTTAATTTTTAACTTATCAGTTTATGATCCAAAATGATGAATATTTTCATAAACTTGTATTAATAACTTTTTCATCATCCTTTAATATAACTGTATGAATTATATATATAAACTGGATCATGTGATAACTCTTTTTTTGGTGAGGACTCGTGAGAACATCTTAAAAAATTAAAAAAATACAAATAACAAAACCGAGCATAGTACTATATTGGAGAAAAAAACTTCGAAAAAATTTTGGATCATTAAAATTAAATCATGGATCATTTTTATGATCTATGATTCACCTTTTATGATCCATGATTCAATTTTAATGATCTAAAAAAAATTCCAAATTTTTTTCTCCAATATATTACTATGCGTTATTTTATGATTTGTATTTTTTCTAATTTTTTTCAAAAATTTTAAGGTATCATCACAAGTCTTCACCGAAAAAAGAGTCATCACCGGAATCGGACTCTCTCTCTCTCTCTCTCTCTCTCTATATATATATATATATATATATATATATATATATATATATATATATATATATATATATATATAGAGAGAGAGAGAGAGAGAGTTAGGTTCAAATGCTTTCACTATCTATTGTGTGTATGTATGACTGATTCTGGACCAATCATTTTAGTTATTTTAAGAAAGTAATTAATGCATATTAAATGCTGAAGATGTAATTAATACCTATTATATCTTCAGCATTTAATATGCATTAATTACTTTCTTAAAATAACTAAAATGATTGGTTCAGAATCAGTCATACATGCACACAATAGATAGTGAAAACAAAATAACCTAACCCTATATATATATATATATATATATATATATATATATATATATATATATATATATATATATATATATATATGGGTAAAGTGAATATACCTAACAACCTTATATAAGCTTAGGTACCTAACTTCATAATACTACATTGGTTTGTATCATATTTACATTGTAATTGCCTAAGGTTCTTAAACTTCAACCAAATAACTTGATTACTTCCATAATCTTTGGACTTTCACCAATATCTTTCTTTTACATCACGTCTTTCTATCGAATACCACCTGATGGGCTTCATATTCTACCGCTACAAACGAAAGGATGTAGGAGAAATAAAATGATGAATTCCTAAATTTTTTTTTGAAGTAAATCAAGTTTAGGGATGAAATTTAAGAACCTTGGATGATTGCAATTAAAATTTTAATGCAAAATAACGTAGTTTGATGAGGTTAGGTACCTAAGCTTATATAAGGTTGTTAAGTATATTCACTTTACCCTATATATATATATATATATATATATATATATATATATATATATATATATATATATATATATATATATATATATATATATATATATATATATATATATATATATATAAGGATCATCAAAGAAGCACATCTATAAATTGAATCAAATGATTAGAAGCTTTTTTTAACCTAGGAGTAAAAACATGGCATACGAGAACATACTTTTCCAAAATCGCCTTTTTTAACCTAGAATTTCAGTTTGGTTCAACGCTTTTATCAAAGAACTGGAAAAAAGCTTTCGTTTTCCTTCATGATTCCATACGATTTAAATCATTTTTGAAATTAAAAATTCGTCTTTTAACCTAAATATGAAAAACCATGATACATGAAGAAGCAAAGTTTAAATCATGTTTTTCAAAAAAACAATTACACTAATTCATATCGAATATCAGTTTGAAGTAACGTTATTTCCATAAAAGCACAAAAAGTTTTGTTAATTGAACTAATGTGATTTCAAAAACCGATTTTCGTAATTAGAAAAAAAAACTTAACATATTCTCGTAATTAACCTTCTCAATGAAATCAATAAAACAAAATTTATTATAATTAACTAGGTGTGAGACCCATGTATTACATGAGTTTAATTAAAAAAATAAATATAAAATTTTAACAATTTGAAAAGTTTGAATTTATAAGAAAAATGGGAAAAATTTGAATTATTAAAATTAATGAGACTTTAATGTATTGAATACATTACATATATAAGCTTTTTCTAATAAATACTTTACATATATATTACCTTAAACATTAAATATGAAATTTTAATTTAATAAAATGAAAAATACAATAAAATGACAAGTGGAAAATAGAAAATATAAAAATTCTAGAAAATGCCATGTGTCCAAATGAATGAGAAGAGGACATGTGGCAAAAAAAAACCTTCATTTATTATAGTAGATGTAAACTAATCTGATCGAATTTGAAACTTCAGATTATAGGATCCTACGATGATAGATGTAATCGTTTCTTCAAGGATGGAATAGCTTTTCAGGTCGATGAGACGAAGAAGACTAGGATATGATTCGTAGCCCTATGACACACCTTATTACAGGAGCTTATTAGTAGCCCGATGACATACTTGATTTCAACTCCTTATTAGCCCCAATAATGATTTCAGTTTTTACCCAACCAATTCTGGTTATACATGGACATAAATGCACTTAATGAAGATGATTGGTTGAGAATTATACTCACAGTCCTCACCAAATTTGGAGTTATCATCAAATTCGGACCGTGTATATATATATATATATATATATATATATATATATATATATATATATATATATATATATATATATATATATATATATTCATTTTTAAAAACTAAAAATGCATTCATAAAATTTTCATTGCAAATGTTTCCCCAGTTTAGGCTGTAGGGTGTCATGAGTGAGATGACAAATCACAACCTTTACCACACACCCTCAAGCCTTATACAACAAATTGTAGTTTTGGATATTTACAAAAAAAAAAAAAAAAAAAAAAAAAAAAAAAAAAAAAAAAAAAAAAAAAGATAACTCGCATCGTAATTTCGTATGCTAATTAATTTGAGTGATTTATGTTGAAGAGTCGAACAAATTTTGGTTAAGATAAAACTTCAGTTACCCATGCATATGGAGACAATGATGGAACACGAGATCTGGAGACAAAACATGAATTCATTACTATAGTACAAATCTTACGTACACATTGTACAACCCTTTAAAGCTGTTTTGTTTTAACATTTTAGAAGGTGGTTGGTGGAGGTAGTTAATACCTTTCTTTTTGCAGTTTTATGACATCTGCAAAATTCACTCACCTGGTATGGATGGTAACGGGTACGGGTATATCGGGTTTTGTGTTCCCCATCTCCATACCCATACACGGCCCCATCCCTATTGGGGATTAAAAATCTATCCTCATCCTCAATGGGTAATCGGGTATTTTTTTCCCATTACAAAGTTTTGAGCATTTATGAAAAATAATGTATAGTATATATTACCCAACAAAACAAAAACTAAAAGAAATAATATATAGCACTATAATCACCGAATTTATTCCAACATGAACAGTAACATTCAAGTTTACAAATTAAACCGTTTTTTTGCAAAAATGAAAAAAGTCTTCCAAAAATTATATGTTTGATTGTTGAAAAACCTTACTATGACTACTAACTTATTTACACTTATGCATTAATATTTATGGATTCATTAAAAATAAAAACATAAATAATACTATATATATCGGATACCCATCGGGGTCGGTTTTGGGTACGGGTATGGGTACCCGACAGGTAGAACCATCCCCATCCCGATCTCTGATTTTTTCATTCGGGTAATACCCATTCCCGGCCAAATCGGGGATTTACCCGGTCAACTCGAGTTAGGGTTTCGGGTACCCATCAGGTACGGGTTTTTTTTGCCATCTCTACACCCCGGTTGTCAATTTTTATATATTACTCAAAAGGAGGTAATATTTTTATATTTTTACTTATGTCTTTAATCATTCAAAATGATGATCGAGAGAACATAGTAAAAAATATAAATGTCAAATCAACTTGATTTTCACTATATAAGTTAAAAATATAAATGAAAACATCAACTCAGAACGTTTTTTTGGGTCTCTTTTTTTTTTTGTTTATACGTTTAAATTAAAATTTAACCCACCAAACTGATTTAAATCTATTTATTTTTCAAAAATATTTGTTTTTATTATTTGTTATTTTGAAACTAATGCAACTTACCCGTTAAGTTTTTACTCCATACGTATTTATTCTTTTATGAAGATGAAGATATTTTGACAGTGTTCATATGAATATTAGTAGTTTATTAGAATATATTGGCAGAATGCTCATAAGTTACAAACAATATAATGTAAGCAAAAATTTTAGAAGGAAATATAAAGGATTTTGTAACAAGATTCTCAACATCAATATTGCAACTTTAAGAATTAGTTAATGTTTCTGCAAAGAATCAAAAATAAAGTGAATCTCACACACACACACACACTATAAGAAAATACTCTTAAGCCAAATTACGATCGATGTTGGCCAAAGCAAAACCATTATAATTGACTTCTAAAATCAACAAAAAAAAGCATCGTTTTAAACACTTGATATGATTATCAAAAGAATTATCACATCTAAAGACCCACCCCCACACAAGAGCACGATTTAGAAAGAAAAAAATGAAGCATTGAAAATTTGAGCCAACCAACAAAAAGAGATTATAGCAGCTTTATACATAACCATTTTTGTTAAGCTTTTTGACTCTCCTAGTAAATGCAGTCAACCCCCTCTCCTCAGCCCATTCCTTGAATATCAAATGAATGATTATAAATAACACGTTATACTCTTTGACATACATTAGACTGAGACTGACTTATATCAATGGTCTCTCCCAAGCCCTATCTCTCGTTTTGTGCAAAAAATATGAATACCCTTCTCATTTTTTATAACTTAAAGTTTTGAAGTTAAAAAAAAAAAAAAACTAACAGTAAGCTTTTTTCACCCTGCAAAAAGTGATAACAATAGAGATACGTGTGTATATAAGTGCAGAAGGCACAAAAACGATATCTGTTTGTCCTTATTAGGACTTAGTCATCAATCATAAATGCCATTGACACTGTAGGTTGTCATCATACCTGTAATCAGCTACACTACTGTTTCAAGTCAATATATCAAACACAAACGAAATTACAACAAACTCCTCCAGACTCCAGAATCAGATCACATTAAACACGCTCAAAAAACACATTCCAGAATTAGGCTAATCCACCTGTGACCTGACCCCAATGTATCTTATTTATGAGTCGTCTCCTTCATAACATATAGTCCCCCACAAACCATCACTCTCACTCTCACTCCACACTCCACCATGAACATGAAGAGGTCAGTTTTTGGACACAAGATTCTGGCATCTGTGTTTCTTTGTTGCCTAATTGCAGCACTGAAAGTGGAAGGAAGGACTCTCAGCGATAAACATCAACAACAAGGCAACAATAAGAATCATCATCAGCCTCTTCATTGCTTTTGTTGCATCAGGTGTCGATTATTACATGAGACTATTCTACCTCCTCCTATGGATACGAGATTCAACATACAGAAGCGATTTGTTCCTGGTGGACCTAACCCTCTGCATAACTGAATTCTATTATTATGTTGTGTAGTAGACCAAATCTACTGTTTTATGTACTTTCTCCTAATTCCTAAATATAGTATCATCGTATTATACAATCAGTTGTTGCTGCTACTGTGTCTAACTACAAGCGATCATTATAAAGCTTTATTATGCTCATTGATTTACAAAATGTTTGAATAAATTTTGTTTATGTACCTTGTGATGGACACGACTAACTATTGTTACTCTGTACATGGTCCTATATAAATAGGAGAAAGGATTCGTTTATCCATATCTGCTGTGACTGTGAGGTTCGGATTCTAGAAATTCAACAGGAACTTTGAAGCTAAATTTACAAGTACTCCTAACGAAGAAGGTTGGCCCCTGAAAGTTCTACACCATTCAAGTACCTTCAAACATCTTCAACAACTTCTAGTAGCTTCACTATTTATATATTTTTTTGTAGGAGGATTCTAAATAGGAACTTTCAACAGATGATTGCCGGTATATATTGGAAATTGAAAGAAACTTATATTTCCAGTAAATTAGAAAGTACGCAAATTATTAGAGTTAATATAAGCTCAATATCTATAAATACATTACTCCGGAAGTCTACAAACTCAATGCAAATGAAATGGCAATCGAGCCAGAAACCCTAACAGCAACAGGAAAAAAAACAAATACCGTTTAAACAAATTAGTGTTTGATATCCATGATGCTTTTGATCTTCGGAGCGTAGAGTGAATAAACAACAGCTTGTCTTTTGGCAACCTGAAGCTGAGACTTGCCGTCGGTAAAGGCGGCAGCGATCGATGACGGCTCCGATAGAGTCTTGTTGTCACGAAAAGCATCAATTGTACGGCGTTTTGTATACTCCCTGATGTTGTAGTCAGGAAACTGGCGAGCTGAACGGAGAAGCGACCGGAAAAGTGCGATGATTTCCGTCCGAGACGGCGTCGGCACAGCTGTCGCCATTCTTATCCGGCGATTAAGAAAAAAGGGTTTATGCGTGATTTTTCCTTCCGTTTGATATTCTGAGTTTATGTTTTAACTTAGACAAAACTTCAAAAATGGTCCATGTGGTTTTTGAAAATATAAAGTTTAGTCCCTAAGTTCAAAAAACCTCACAGATGGTCCCTGTGGTTTCAAAACTTTTAACAAATGGTTATTTCCGTTAACTCTGTTAGCTTTTGGCCGTTAAGTGAAGAGTATTTTTGTCATTTCATTGCCACAGGGACCATTTATGAAGATTTGCCTTATTTAAAAAAATATTTAATATTAAAGGGTCCCACCTCTCTCTCTCTCTCTCTCTCTCTCTCTCTCTCTCTCTTTAAACCCATAAACCAATTGCTACAGTCTAATTCTTTCTCCCCTCTCTAGAAGATTTTGGCTTACATCAGTTCTTTTCCAACGATCTTCCATCAATGAACGACCATGGTGGGTCTCGGTTTAGAAGGTGGGGTTCGTCTTGCAAATGGATGGCCAGCAATGGTTTAAAAGGGGCGAAAATAGGTCTGCGACGATGGGGTTGTCCAACCTGTTTTCCCATGAGATATCAAAACTCACGCACATCATGATTCCCTCTAATGGGTTGATGTTGTTCTACTGGTAAGCTGCGATTCATCGATGTCGAAAACAGAATCTGATTCATCTCTTATTTTTGTCTGATTTATTTGCTCAATTTTAGATCCCACTCTATTAGTGCATTTATCAATCTCATTGCCTTTTGCTATTTCTTGATGTAAAGCATCTTCTTCATGGGTTTCAATAGCATCAAAAAGAGCCTCAAAAAGATCTTTTGGTTTGTTTATGCTATCAATGATCTCTGTTTCAGATGCAACAATTTGGGCCTAAATAAAAACGGTGCTAAAGATTTCACCATCTTCCTTCCCTGTTTTCTAAGGACTCAAGTGTTCTACCTGAGTATCATCAATGGAAGATTCTGAACAATTTGGCATAGAAAATCGATCATCTTTGAAGTTTCTCAATGAATTTGATTGATCTTCTATTTTGTTTAGGTTTATCAGGAATCTCTGTTGTAGACATAGATTCAGGAACAACAACTAAAAATTGGATCCTGAAAAAATGGCAAAGGTGTCATTGCTTCTATTGTATGTTCTCCATGGGCTTGAGTGATATGTATCAAAATCATCAGCTTTTGAGCTGGTTAGCACAAAAAATGGTTCTTCTTTGGTGATTTCATGATTGACCCATAACTAATTTTATATTCATAACTCCTAAGGCAAGTGGAGACTAAACAAAAATGGTGCCAAATATTTCACTATTTTCGTTGCTTGGTTTAGATGAAGTCTATGTGTTCTTTTCAAGTACTTTGGTGGTGAACATGATTGGGTTCAATTTCTCTATGGAGTAATGAAGATTATTGTTTTTTGACCGATTAAAGTGAAGAATGAGGGAGTAAATTTGGTGGAGAAGATTAAAGTGAAGAAAGAGGGAGTAAATTTGTTCATTTGATTGTATTATTCAAAAAGGGTTAGGAAGAAGACGAGAGAGAGAGAGAGAGAGTGTGTGTGTGTGTGTGTGATACCCTTTAATATTAAATAATTATATTTTTACTTTTTTTTATAAAAAAAATAAGGCAAATCTTCATAAACGGTCCCTGTGGCAGTGAAATGACATAAATACCCTCCACTTAATGTGTAACGCCCGCGTTTCTAGGCTAGGCACTTTCGTTGATGTAATAGTCTAGGTTAACCTTTGTAACCCGTTTTGAAATAATAAAAGCGTATTATTTGAGTATTATGTGTTTTGTGCTTAATTGCTTAATTATGTAATTTGATTAATTAAGAATAAAATAAGCGTCAAAATTTAAGTGTAAAATAAACTCAATATCTTTACATGAAGTTGTAATGGCCGAAACGAGGTTTCCGAATATATATAAAACGCCCAAATTTGACTTCGTATGAGGAAGTTATGATTTTCTGAAGTTTCGACTTAGCGGTATGCAGCCCGAAATACTCGATTTGAGATCGAGCGGTTTTTAGCCGAAACAATCTAAACGAGATTCGAAGATCTCGTTGTTAGTAGTGAAACGATGAAAAGTTAGGCGAGAACGGACGTCGGACGAAGAAGTTATGAATTTATAACGAAGTTTTCATGTCCGGGCCTACTAAAAATAAATAATAAAAATAAAGTCAAAATTAGCCGACAGAGTCTAAATGAAAATTGTAGAGCGTAGTCTCACCTACGCGTGGATATAAAGAACGTCGAAAACGGAGTTTGTATGAAGAAGATATGAATTTCCGAAGTTTATTAAATAATTAATATTTAAATTTAATCTTTAATTCGGATGTATATCCGAAGGAGTCACCGATCTGATCCAAGTTACGCCCAGCGTACAGCGAAACATGACGTCCCTCTCACTTGAGTTCTTCAGATACGTAAGCAATGACGACTTCGGAGGAGTACGCCCCGCGTACGCTTGTACGCCCAGCGTACTGCGAGGCTCTAGCCTCCTATAAATAGGATGCGAGGCTGCCAAGTTCTTTTGCTCTTTTTCTCTTCTCTCTCCCGTTTTGCATCGTTTACCGTGCCATTTATACCCCGAAGCCCCGGTAATATTCCCGAGCCCCGAAGCAAGTTTCGAAGCCCCGAGATCCCGAGAAGTGCGATTCCCGAGCCAAAGCTCTGCCCGCGAGAAGTTCGATTTTTGTGGAGATCTTCCAGATCTGCCGGAGAATACTACTTCTATAAGCCGTAGTGCTGTCCGATCATCTTCTGATCAAGTGAGTGTGTGGTTACTTTCTTCTAACGCATAATTATGAAGTATTTTATATAAAATACGTGTTATGTGTATATTTTGTTGTTATATGTGTGAATGTATATTCACTTTCTTCTATCTTATAGATCTAATTATTTCTCTATGAAATACGTGTTATGTGTGTGTGCCTCATCTGTTATATGGAAAATGTATTGATTGAGCATGCTATACAGGTTTTAAAACTATGTATAAAAATGTATATTTTTATCTACTAATATGTTGGGTAGAACATGGGTAGATAGTTGGTGTGTAATAAACAGATGAGAGACCTCGATGTTGTTTTGATCCAGTCATCTAGCGGAATTTAGATGACGACCACGGACTTTTCTAGACAGTCCAGTGGAACGCTAGCAGGCTCATAACCTGTAGGTGTTAATGAACTTGGGTGTTCATTCGCTGTATTCCATCCCCCTCATGGTTGCCTTATTTGACTTATATTGCTGAGGAACCTCCGAAGCATGTGTTGTCGCCCTGATGAAATATTCTTAGACTAGGTCCCTTATGTTAGTTGTCTTAGGGACGTAAAGTGAGAATAACGGGAATGGGTAATTGGGTTATTGTTGGTTGAATGGAAGTTAAATATGATTATTTATTGTGGGTTGAAAACCCTATATGCTCACCAGGCTCCCAAGCCTGACCCACTCAGTTTTATTTGTATTACAGGAAGTGGCGGAAGGGCATAAGATGGATGAATTATCAATTTGTTTTGTTTACAAGTCTGTATATGTATATATTTGTTGAACGACTTGTAATGTTATCGTTTATGCTTTATGATCTGTATCGGAACATGACATCCCGAGTTTTGATTATATAATGAAAATACATTTTTTATGAAATGCTTTGGTAAATATTATTTTATCATACTTTGTTTTTGGGAACAAATTCCGCAACTCTTTTAAATCAAAAGGATTTACTATGAAATTATTTTAAAAGCATAAATGAAAATCGATCTTTTCTGGCCGAGATTTTAGGGATGTCACAGTTGGTATCAGAGCATTAGTTTAAGCGAACTAGTAATTTGTAGGATTTCTAGACTTAAACTTAGAATGCTAAGTGAAATTTTGAGATGTGTGTCTGTTATGTTTTAGACACGAGCACTAGTTTATTTTAGAAAAATTGCCTAAAATACTTTTATGTGCTAAATGTTATATGTTGCCATATATGATATTATTTGTTCGGATCTATGGTTTGTTGCCGACCGGATCTGGAAACCTTATGTGTGTAGGATTCTAAGCATACGTCTACGAATTTAGAACTAGCATGTAAACGTTTCAGAGTGATAAGGATGATTTGAATATCTATCGTGAATGAGGATCTAATTTCACCTTATTCGGTGTATAGATCAAAAATGGTGAGAACAAGAAGTGGAGTTGGAAATGCTGATGAAAACAGGAATCAACCACCAGTGATTAAGCAAATACCTGTCGTAGCAGCAACACCTGGGCCGATAACCATGGCTGGTGTGCAAATGATGATTCAAACAATGTTGGATCGTCAAATGGAGGAGACTAGGCGGTTGCTTCAACATAATTGTGAAGAACTGTCAATTCATGTGGAAGAGCCCGAATTAAATGAAGGGCACTCGGAAGGTGGAAACTTCTGTGGGTCTGTTGGTCAAGCCAACCCACCGATAGTTAGGCAAAACAACCATGACGGAAGGAATGATGGAATGGGATGCAAGTACAAGGACTTTCTAACTTGCAAACCATCGACCTTCAATGGAAAGGAGGATCCGATTGGAGTTATGGATTGGATCTCAGAAATGGAGTTGGCCTTCATGACTTGTGGCTGCAGAGGCAAGTTGCAGATTATCTATGCAGTGCGTCAGTTCCGAGGTGGAGCCGTTTGTTGGTGGACCACTCTAGGGAAGACTTTAAGCCCTAATGAGCCACTGCAACTGACGTGGGCAGAATTCGTGGTGCGGTTCAAGCGCAAGTTCTGCTCGGCTCAAAATCTGTTGGAGTTGGAGAATAAGTTTTTGACATTGACGAAGGGCAGCATGTCAGTTTATGAATACACTAATAACTTTACAGACAAGATGGAGTTTTCTTTGCGCATCGTGCCAGATGAGCTGACAAAGGTTGACCGATACGCAAAAGGACTCCCATGGGAGTACGAGGTGCCAGTACGTCAGGCACATACTCTAGAGGCAGCTATCTGGGCTGCTAAGTCTGTTGAGAACATAATTAAGGGGAGAACCACCAACAAGGTTGAGGTTGGTGAGAAGAGAAAGTTTGAGGGAACATCTGGTTCCGGTAAGAAAAGCAAATTTTCGAAATCTGATTCGAAAAAGTTTGGTGGAGGAAAAGGAGGAGAAGCGAAGTGGTGTGATAAGTGCAAGAAGAAGCACTTTGGAAAATGTAGTGAGGATTTAACCTACTACAAGTGCGAAAAAATTGGGCATTTTTCCAATGAGTGTCCGAACAACAAAAGGATGTGTTTTGGTTGTAATGAAGAGGGGCATATTTTGAAAGACTGTCTGAAGAAGAAGGAGGCAGCTAAGCCCAACATTCCACCAAAGCCGAAGGCGAGAGCCTTCCAGATGACACTTGAGGTTGCGAAAGATGAATCTGATGTCGCTTCAGGTACCTTTCTCGTAAATAAATTACCTGCTCAAATTTTGTTTGATTCTGGAGCCAACTACTCCTTTATTTCGCATGAGTTTGGTAGAAAACTAGCTTTTCCTATTGATAGACTAGATAATGCTTTATTAGTCGAAGTTGCTAGTGGAAAGTTTGTACATGTTAGCCATCGTATGAAAAACATCTTAATCGAACTTAATGGGAATAAGTTTCACGAGGAATTATTGCTTATCGAACTTAATGGTTTTGACATCGTTTTGGGAATGGATTGGCTTAGCGCCAATGATGCCGAAATTTTATGCAAGAAGAAGATAGTTAAAGTAAATCCACCTAGGAAAGATTCATTTATGGTGTACGAGGACAAACGACGAGTAAATTCTGGAATCATTTCCCTAATGAAAGCCAGGAAGTGTTTGACCAAGGGATGTACATCATACTTAGCATTCGTGATCGATGCTAAGAAGGAAAAGAAGGTGATGCAGAGTATTCCAGTGGTGTGTGATTATCCGAAAGTATTTCCCGAGAAGATCTTCCTGGATTACCGCCTGATCGACAAGTGGAATTCCGTATTGACTTGTTACCAGGAACAACGCCGATTGCAAAAGCACCTTATCGATTAGCACCGACAGAGATGAAGGAGATGATGACGCAACTTCAGGAGTTATTGGACAAAGGTTTCATTAGACCTAGTTCATCACCCTGGGGAGCTCCGGTGTTATTCGTGAAGAAGAAATATGGAAGTATGAGAATGTGCATTGATTACAGAGAGCTGAATAAGGCAACAATAAAGAATAGATATTTGTTGCCAAGGATTGATGACCTGTTTGATCAATTGCAAGGTTCGAGCTATTTCTTGAAGATCGATCTAAGGTCAGGACATCATCAGCTGAAAGTAAGAGAGCAAGATATAGAGAAGACTGCATTCAGGACACGATATGGACACTACGAGTTTTTGGTTATGTCGTTTGGACTAACCAATGCTCCGGCAACATTCATGGATTTGATGAATAGGGTTTGTAATCAGTTCCTTGATAAACCCTTGATAGTGTTCATTGACGACATTTTGATTTATTCAAAGAGCCAAGAAGAGCATGACAGACACTTGCGAGAAGTGTTGGAAGTCTTGAAGAAGGAGAAGTTGTATGCAAAGTTCTCCAAGAGTGATTTTTGGATTCGAGAAGTCCAATTCTTGGGTCACGTGGTCAACTAAGGAGGGATAATGGTTGATCTAGCGAAAATTGAAGCTGTGATGAAGTGGGAACAACCGAAAAGTCCCACGGAGATCCGAAGCTTTTTAGGATTAGCCGGATATTACCGAAGGTTTATCCAAGGTTTTTATTCGATTGCTAGTCCATTAAAAACTTTGACCCACAAAGGAGTTGTTTATGCTTGGAATTATAAGCACATAGAAGCTTTCGAGTTGCTAAAGAAGAGGCTATGTGAGGCACCGATTCTATCTCTACCCGATGGAGTCGAAGACTTCGCTGTTTATAGCGATGCATCTGGGGTTGGATTGGGTTGTGTTTTGACCCAAAGAGAAAAGGTGATAGCATATGCGTCTCGACAGCTGAAGGAGCATGAAAAGAATTACCCGACTCATGATTTGGAGTTGGCAGCGGTAGTTTTTGCTCTAAAAATATGGAGGCATTACCTCTATGGCACGAAGTGTAAACTTTTCACTGATCATAAGAGTCTCCAATATCTCTTTAATCAGAAAGAGTTAAATATGAGGCAACGACGCTGTCTAGAGTTACTCAAGGACTACGACTGTGAGATACTTTACCATCCCGGTAAAGCTAATGTTGTTGCTGATGCTCTTAGTCGGAAAGTAAATGTTGAGAGAAAAATGCCAAGAGCGTTGAGAATAGAAGTTGTCTCGACAATTGTGGAAAGTATAAAGAAAGCTCAAGAGGAAGCTTCTGAGAAGAATGACCGAAAGGAGGAACGTTTGGGAAAAACGTTGGTGTTTGGTAAAAACGGTCATGGACTGAAGGTATTCCAAGATCGTATTTGGGTACCTAGGTCAGGAGGAATAAGAGATCTTCTGATAGAAGAAGCTCACAAAACCATGTACTCAATTCATCCTGGCAGCACTAAAATGTATAGGGACCTAAAACCCTACTACTGGTGGCCGACGATGAAGCTTGATGTTGCAAAGTATGTGGCTGAGTGTGTGACTTGTGCGAGAGTCAAGACACAACATCAGAAACCATATGGGAGTTTAGAGCCTTTACCTGTGCCTATGGGTAAATGGGAAGACATTGCTATGGATTTTGTCACTAAACTACCTCGAACAAAGAATGGTCACGACATGATTTGGGTGGTCGTTGATTGATTCACTAAGAGTGCACATTTCATAGCAGCCAAGGAGAAATGGTCTATGGATAAGCTTGCAAATTCTTATGTGAAGGAAATTGTAAGGCTTCACGGTGTTCCGTTAACGATTGTATCGGATCGTGATAGCCGTTTCACCTCAAGGTTTTGGAAAAGTTTACAAGAGGAAATGGGTACCAAGCTGTGTTTAAGTACAACTTACCATCCACAGACTGATGGTCAGAGTGAAAGAACAATACAAACACTTGAAGATATGCTGAGAGCATGTACCCTGGAATTCCTAGGTAATTGGGATGAACATTTACCTTTGGTAGAATTTTCCTACAATAATAGTTTCCACTCGAGCATAAACATGGCACCTTATCAAGCTTTGTACGGACAAAAGTGTCGTACGTCGTCTTGTTGGCTTGAGGCTGGAGAAAAGCAGTTTATGGGTCCCGAGATGGTCCATCAAACCGCTGAAAAGTTGAAAATGATTAGAGAAAGAATGTTAGCAACTCAAGATCGTCAAAAGAGCTATGCTGACAAGAAGCGAAGACGGATGACTTTTGAAGTTGGAGATTCGGTTTTGCTTAAAGTCTTGCCGTGGAAGGGACTTATAAGATTTGGTAAAAGGGGAAAGTTGAGTCCAAGGTTTATTAGACCGTTTAAAGTTCTTCAGAGGATTGGGAACCAAGCTTACAAGCTTGAACTACCAGAAGAACTGAATGGAATTCACAACACTTTTCATGTGTGTTATTTGAGGAAGTTCACAGGAGAAGTTCCCGATATAATTCCAATTTCTGAATTTAGAATTGATGAAAACAAGAGGTTAATTGAAGAACCTGAGGCAATTGTTGACCGAAAGACTAAGAAGCTTCGACGCAAGATGGTCGAATTAGTGCTTGTTCGTTGGAAACATTCGAATGGGCCAAATCTCACCTGGGAAACGGAGAGTGACATGTTGAGTCGCTATCCGCATTTGTTTGTTGATGTGTGATTCTGGGGACGGAATCATCCTAAGGGGGAGAGAATTGTAACGCCCGCGTTTCCAGGCTAGGCATTTTCGTTGATGTAATAGTCTAGGTTAACCTTTGTAACCCGTTTTGAAATAATAAGAGCGTATTATTTGAGTATTATGTGTTTTGTGCTTAATTGCTTAATTATGTAATTTGATTAATTAAGAATAAAATAAGCGTCAAAATTTAAGTGTAAAATAAACTCAATATCTTTACATGAAGTTGTAATAGCCGAAACGAGGTTTCCGAATATATATAGAACACCCAAATCTGACTTCGTATGAGGAAGTTATGATTTTCTGAAGTTTCGACTTAGCGGTATGCAGCCCGAAATACTCGATTTGAGATCGAGTGGTTTTTAGCAGAAACAATCTAAACAAGAATCGAAGATCTCGTTGTTAGTAGCAAAACGATGAAAAGTTAGGCGAGAACGGACGTCAGACGAAGAAGTTATGGATTTATAACGAAGTTTTCATGTCCGGGCCTACTAAAAATAAATAATAAAAATAAAATCAAAATTAGCCGACGGAGTCTAAACGAAAGTTGTAGAGCGTAGTCTCACCTACGCGTGGATATAAAGAACGTCGAAACGGAGTTCGTATGAAGAAGATATGAATTTCCGAAGTTTATTAAATAATTAATATTTAAATTTAATCTTTAATTCGGATGTATATCCGAAGGAGTCACCGATCTCATCCGAGTTACGCCCAGCGTACAGCGAAGCATGACGTCCCTCTCACTTGAGTTCTTCAGATACGTAAGCAATGACGACTTCGGAGGAGTACGCCCAGCGTACTGCGAGGCTCCAGCCTCCTATAAATAGGATGCGAGGCTGCCGAGTTCTTTTGCTCTTTTTCTCTTCTCTCTCCCGTTTTGCATCGTTTAGCGTGCCATTTATACCCCGAAGCCCCGGTAATATTCCTGAGCCCCGAAGCAAGTTTCGAAGCCCCGAGATCCCGAGAAGTGCGATTCCCGAGCCGAAGCTCTGCCCGCGAGAAGTTCGATTTTTGTGGAGATCTTCCAGATCTGCCGGAGAATACTACTTCTATAAGCCGTAGTGCTGTCCGATCATCTTCTGATCAAGTGAGTGTGTGGTTACTTTCTTCTAACGCATAATTATGAAGTATTTTATATAAAATACGTGTTATGTGTATATTTTGTTGTTATATGTGTGAATGTATATTCACTTTCTTCTATCTTATAGATCTAATTATTTCTCTATGAAATACGTGTTATGTGTGTGTGCCTCATCTGTTATGTGGAAAATGTATTGATTGAGCATGCTATACAGGTTTTAAAACTATGTATAAAAATGTATATTTTTATCTACTAATATGTTGGGTAGAACATGGGTAGATAGTTGGTGTGTAATAAACAGATGAGAGACCTCGATGTTGTTTTGATCCAGTCATCTAGCGGAATTTAGATGACGACCACAGACTTTTCTAGACAGTCCAGTGGAACGCTAGCAGGCTCATAACCTGTAGGTGTTAATGAACTTGGGTGTTCATTCGTTGTATTCCATCCCCCTCATGGTTGCCTTATTTGACTTATATTGCTGAGGAACCCCCGAAGCATGTGTTGTCGCCCCAATGAAATATTCTTAGACTAGGTCCCTTATGTTAGTTGTCTTAGGGGTGTAAAGTGAGAATAACGGGAATGGGTAATTGGGTTATTGTTGGTTGGTGGAAGTTAAATATGATTATTTATTGTGGGTTGAAAACCCTATATGCTCACCAGGCTCCCAAGCCTGACCCACTCAGTTTTATTTGTATTACAGGAAGTGGCGGAAGGGCATAAGATGGATGAATCATCAATTTGTTTTGTTTACAAGTCTGTATATGTATATATTTGTTGAACGACTTGTAATGTTATCGTTTATGCTTTATGATCTGTATCGGAACATGACATCCCGAGTTTTGATTATATAATGAAAATACATTTCTTTATGAAATGCTTTGGTAAATATTATTTTATCATACTCTGTTTTTGGGAACAAATTCCGCAACTCTTTTAAATCAAAAGGATTTACTCTGAAATTATTTTAAAAGCATAAATAAAAATCGGTCTTTTCTGGCCGAGATTTTGGGGATGTCACATAATGGCCAAAAGCTAACGGAGTTAACGAAAAGGACCATTTGTTAAATGTTTTGAAACCATAGGGACCATCTGTGAGGTTTTTTAAACTTAGGGACTAAACTTGATATTTTCGAAAACCACAGGGACCATTTTTGAAGTTTTGTCTTTACTTATAATTTGAAGTAAATGCATTTTAGTACCCAATGTTAAAAGAACTACTTCATTTGCACCCTCCTACGGTACTACTTATAAAAAAGACTAAAATGTCGAATTGGTGGTATATTACACATTATATTATACTCTATATTAATTTGAAAGTTGTAATAGTAATTTCTCTTAGTTTTGAACTTTTGCTATATTATATATATGATTGTAAATTTATATCTCAATTTATCTTTAACCTCTTATTCAACAAATATTAAAAGACTATTTGATATGTGAGCCAGTAAGAACTAAGTGTGCTTGGTTAGATTCAAACTGTTTGATATCACACTTAAAAGTCTCTGACTCAGTCATAGTTCCTCATATATGCCTCTTATTCAATCAGATTCAAAGAGAATCAACAACTATCGAACAACCTATAACATCTATATGCAAAATCAAAAGAATAAGTTATGTGTTTGGTTGATAGGATATAAAATAAAATCCGATCACATTCTTTTGCTTTTTATATTAAAGGAATACCATATTTGTGAGGATAACTTGGTCTTAGATGCTATCAATCTTTTAAGAGCCATGTTTAGAAGTCCTACAATTTGCATGGAAAATATCAAAATAGCAACCAAGTTTGTAAAATCACAATGTCCCTGGGATCAAGAAAAGCAAAAAACCTATCCAACAAAAACTCACTTGTAAAAGGAACCGAGTATCTTTCAGTATAACACTCACTTGTGTCTATGATTCTTCAAATATAACAAACACTGCTATCTTTCAAAGAAAGCATGTAACAAGAGATGTAAAAGAAATCACAACCCTAATGATAAGATTAGGGCTTATTAGTAGTAGTAGCACGTTTCTTTGACACTTGTAGCTTCTTATCAACATATGCAACCTTTCTCTTGTCCTTCTTCTCTTTTTTTTTTCAAAGTAGTCATTCGTGCCTTCAAAATAGAAGCATAAGATGCTTGAAAACGTTGATGATCCTTCATTCCAACCTGTTTATATTCCAATGAGGAAATCTCAATCAAAATCCAAGATAACAAAAAAGAAGAAAGATTTTTAATAATTACCAATGTGGAAATGTTCTTCTTTCCATCAGTTTCTCTAAGAAGACATTTGTTCTCAACTTCTTTACCAGCAGTTGCCATCTTATTTCTTTGTACCTTAGACTTGTCAGATGCTGAGGAACATATAATCAAATTGACAATTAATACCCTTAATTGGAAATAAATAAAAGAAAAATAAACTTATAGTGTTTGAGAGTAACCCACACAGATCCTTTTTCTGTAGCGTGCTCAAACATGCTAGTTAGTTCATTAAGAAACGGGTCAATCTGTAAGCGCACTTACCATTATTAAAGAAATAGAAAAAAATTCAGGCATGTTGATTTATCATAATAATAATAATATATGAATTTTAGTCATTAAATTGCACATAATCATGGTGAATCACTTACCATAAGGAATGTTGGGAGTGTTGTTGTTTGTTGAATATACAAAGAGGAAGAACAGGGGTCTGAAGTTGTCAAATATTCAAAAATTATTAACTAGTAACAATTAAAACTTAAACTAAAATTCTCTTGACTAAAAAACTCTTCGCAATTAGATTCTGATTTAAACAGACCCTAACTAACTGTTAACTACTAAGTACTAACAAGTAAGAACCAACAAAAAACAAGTTGATTTTCAACAAGGAGTATCTTTCTTGATAGAAGATTCCTCTAGAATAATCCACGTTTAAATGGTTTGTTTTGATTCAGATTTCAAGAACATAAAACTTTCTATTTTTAGAGTCAAAACTTATGCTTATTGTTTTCATAATTAGTGTGAACTAGTTGCAAGTTTAACAATCTTTCTTTTCTGTTCTTTTGTAGCCAAAATTGGAAATATGTTTTACTGTATACGTGTTTGAATCACACTAAACCTTCCACAGATAATCAAATAGTTTAGGTTCATCTAATCTTTTTTCTATTTTTAGATCTCATTATCATATTTTGGAAGCAAGTGGTAATCACAATATTCCTTACTCTTACACTACCAACAAAACGAAAGTAAAGGTTAACAAATTAGAACATTAGGTATCATTAAACAAAACTTATGTTTCTGTTATATGTTGACCTGTTGAGTAATCTGTTGTAAAAAAGGGATTTCTTTATTTCTTAATTGAAATTTGAACCCATGACAAGACCATCAATTTTTGTTATGGCACTATAGGACTCACATAATGAAACGGTAGTCAAAGAAATCCATCAGCTATATAGTTATATGCAATAGCTTTGAATATGTAAGTCAAACTGCAAGAATCTACTTTTAAATACTAGTTGGGGCAAAATGTCACACGATCCTGTTACCATTCATATAGTTTTCTCATAATTTAATCAAAATCAATTCAAATTCGATCTCAAACCAGTTAAGCACTCAACGATTACGCACTTTATCTCACACACAAAGAACCCTAAAACCGATATCAAGATTAAGCAAAATACAAAGCAAAAGAAACACACTTACCTCTTTCGGTTGTAGGAATCGAAAGCAATCCTTCTGAAATCGCCACTATCTCATGTTAAATTCGAAGCAACAACATAAAATTGAAGAGTTAAAAAGGGGATTAGGGGAAATGTGGCAGGGTACTGCATCTGGGGCAGTTTCAAATTAGGTTTTTTTTTGAGTAAATTACAAGTGGTCCTTTTCAGCTTTACATTTTTTCTTTAGGGAAATCTTCAAAAAAGTCCCAAACTTTTGGGAAAAGTTATACTTTTGTCCCAATTTTGTTTTTGAACAAAAAAACCCAAGAAACCGGGTAAATCGAACATTTTGGCCCTATTTTACCGGTGACCCTCATTTAGCCGATAAAAATTGCTTATGTTGTCAGGACTTGCTTACGTGGGTTTAATCGATCTCATTTATACACACGTAGTACAACTTAACTCTCTCGTTTCACATTCTCCCTCAGTAAACTAGGGTTTTGTCACACCCCGAAAACCGAAGGCGGAAACATTTCCGGGGTTGACTCCACGTTGAGTATCAAATCCAATGCACATAGTAAGTAAAGTAAAGTAACCATAACATTACATATTGAAAAGTTTTACATTTGTTTTGAAAAGTAAAGTGTACATGTGATACATAGTATATTTATAAAGCAAAAGGAAACTGGTCTTCTGCGCACTCCATCTTTCGACAAAAGGATCTTCGGGTACCTGTTCTAACACTGACCTGAGAACACAAGCGGTTTTGAAAATCAGCATAACGCTGGTGAGTTCATAAGCGGTTTTGTTTTATGAAAACGTATGGTTTCCTTTTCGTTTCTGAAAATGTTACACACACCAAGAAAATCCCATATTTTCTTAAAAGTGTTGGTTATTTGTTGTCAAGATGTAAGTAAAGTTGTACACTGAAACACGTTTACCCTTGTGAAAATGTACAGTTAGGTTATCTGGTTTGTTTTACTGTTCTGGTTATGTACAAGTGCGTTCCCAGGAAAGTCCCATACTTTCCTGAATGTGGGTTACCAAATGTAAAAGATGTGAAGTTATCCGTTTTGTTATACTTTTCTAGTTATGTTCAATGTTTCCCCAGGAAAGTCCCATACTTTCCTGAATGTTGTTATCAATGTAAAAGATGTATTCTGTATAACATGGTTATGTACAATGTTCCCCAGGAAAGCCCCATGCTTTCCTGAATGTTGGTTACCAATGTGAAAGATGTATTCTATAAACCTGGTTATCTTGTGAAGTGTATTATGTTATTCATTATTAATATTAAGTAAATATTTGTTATCCTAATTGCGAGTTCCATAACCATACGATAGACTAGATATGGCAATAAGTAGTCCACATCACCTTATGACTTTCGTCACCCTTGAACCATTTCGGTTCGGCTGTAGCTAGCAGCCAGGTGTGGGTAGTCAGCCCCGTATAGATCTATACACTCAAGTCACGCTCCCTATCCAAGAGATTCTGGTTACGGGTGCAGTCCTCCACTCGCGTATCTCTGTGGAGTGTTCGCCGAGGACGTGTCTCCAATCATACATGACTAACAATTTACTAGTAATAATATGATAATCCTCCACTCGCGTATCTCTGTGGAGTGTTACCGAGGAAAAAACAGTGTACAAGTTTTATGTTCAAAGGTTCTAATGTCATGCTTTTAACTGATAAAATGTGGAAAACCATTTGTGAAATGTATATAAAACATAACAGTTTAAAATCCATTTCACAAATATATGTTTATGTGATCTGCATGTTCAAACGGTTATCAGTTGTAACAATCAGTGTTAAAAGCATATAAAATGTGAAACACACACATGAAAACAAGTTTTGAGTACAAGTAATCCCTTGTACTTTGCTTGTGTTCCCCCTGAAAACAGTGAAAAACAGTGAAAAAGGGTAGGGGTATGAACTCACCAGACGAGGAAATGCGACGGTTTCGGACACTAAACGTTGGTTCAGGGCTTGATTACTCGTGATGTTCCTATGTAAAATGGAATAATATCCAAATACATCTAATTAGATTTACAATGACTAATTAGATGGAACATTATACTCCGATGAACTATAACACTTCAAAACGAGTGTTTGGAGTGACCCGGGTGAAATCTACGGACGTGTAATGAAGCGAGGGACTTGGGATTTGAGTTTACTCCTCAAGAGTAAACTCCCTAATGAGTTTTCGGCCATATACCTCATACATACATGAGTTCACGGCCGTGAACTCATGTTTGGGTGGTTTTGAGTGCTAAATGGCTTGAATGGACATGGGGATTGCTAGAATGGATTTTTCAAATGCCTTGGAATGGATTGTATGAACACATACACTAATTATGGGAGTTCACGGCTGTAAACTTGGAGTTTACGGCCGTAAACTCTCCCAAGCTCATACCATGTTTATTTTGTGATACTCAGGACAATCACATGTGATTCTAGTTAATTTTCCAAGGCTTGGGGTGAATTTAGGGCATCAAATGACATATAATTAGGAGTTTACGGCCCTGGAGTATATGCTATGGCCATAAACTCTCATATGTAAGGTTTTGTTATGTTTAAGGTCTCCAAACTATTTTTAGATGGTTCTAGGATTTACCGCAAGGCTATTGGTTAAGTTACAAGGCATTCTAACATGTAAAAGTGAGTTTACTCCCCATGTTTGAGGGGTTTACGGCCCAAGCACATACCTTGGCCGTAAACTCATGTTAATCCCTCAAAATCCAAGTTTAAGGTGTTCCAAGTCCGGGTTTGTAAGCCTCAAGGTCGTATCTAAGTCCCAATGATGATTTGGAAGGGTTAAAGTGCCCAAAACCCCCATTTTTATGTGTTTACGGCCCAAGCATACTCCTTGGCCGTAAGCACATGTTCCAGGTCCAAATTCACAAATTAAACATAGATTTGAAGGCTTAAGAGGTTGAATAACAAGTTAGGAAGGTTACCTCTATGATTTGGAGCCTTAAATCTTTGATTTTGAACCTTAATCTAGGAGGAGGAGAGAGGTTAGAGAGAGAGTAGTGAGATGAAGCAAAAGCTTCAAATGAAGGCTTAGAACACTTTAAATAGTGTTCGGGATTTGGACACGGTGGAATTCTACCCGATACCGGCTTTAGACGGGGCTTTTGGTCGCACCCGACCAAGTTGCCGTAACCCGATATGGTTGATTCTAGAAATGTTCCGATCACTAGAATGGGGTGTTAGAATGATTTCTAAATGCATTAGGACACCCATTAAGTCATTTTAGATAATTACAATTTAATGACTAAATTAAATGGCTAAATCGGAAACGAATTTGAAAACGACGATTGGTTGATCGAAATGGATTACAAAAAGAGTTACAAGCGATGATACGAAATTTCGGGTTGTTACATTATCCCCCCGTTAGAGGGAATTTTGTCTCGAAATTCAAAATTAAGATACAAGACAAGATACAAATCATGGATCTGGAAAGAGATGCGGATACTGCTGTTTCATCGAGTCTTCACGCTCCCAAGTGAACTCCGGTCCCTGCTTGGCATTCCAGCGAACCTTCACTATCGGGATGCGGCTTTGCTTTGTACGTTTGACTTCTCGATCCATGATTTCGATCATTTCCTCCACAAATTTGAGGTTTTCATTGATCTCGATCTCGTCTGAAGGAATCACTAAGGTTTCATCGGATAGACACTTCTTGAGATTTGAGACATGGAAGATGGGATGGATGTTACTGAGCTCATGGGGTAAATGAAGCTTATAGGCTACTGGACCGATCCTAGCGAGGATCTTGAAGGGTCCAATGTACCTCGGGTTAAGTTTCCCACGCTTTCCAAAGCGTACCGTGCCTTTCCAGGGCGAGACCTTCAACAGGACACGGTCTCCAACCTGGAATTCCAGAGGTTTCCGACGGTTATCAGCGTAACTCTTTTGGCGATCTCGTGAAGCTTTCAATCGTTCTCGGATTTGGATTATCTTCTCAGTGGTTTCGCGGATGATTTCAGGACTAGTGAGAGCACCGTTGAGAATTCGACTTTTGGCTAGCTGTGAGTCCCCCAACTTGGCCTAGCACAGAGGGATCTGCACTTACGACCATATAGGGCTTCAAACGGGGCAACCCTGATGCTGGTGTGGTAACTATTGTTGTACGAGAACTCGATCAAAGGTAGATGTGTGTCCCATGACTTTCCAAAATCAATGACACATGCTCTAAGCATGTCCTCCAGGGTTTGGATTGTTCTCTCACTTTGTCCATCGGTCTGAGGATGATACGCCGTGCTCATGTCTAGTTTGGTTCCAAGAGCCTTCTGGAGAGACTGCCAGAATCTGGAGGTAAACCTGCTATCTCAATCAGAGATAATGGATGCAGGTACACCGTGCAGTCGGACTACCTCTTGGATGTAGATTCGCGCGAGTCTTTCCATCTTGAATGATTCTTTGATCGGAATGAAGTGGGCGGACTTTGTCAGACGATCGACAGTCACCCAAATGGTATCATACCCACTCGGACACTTGGGTAATTTGGTGATGAAGTCCATGGTAATCATTTCCCATTTCCATTCGGGTATCTCGGGCTGCTGGAGCAGACCCGAGGTTTTCTGGTGCTCAACTTTAACCTTGGCGCAAGTCAGACACTTGCCCATGAACGTAGCTATCTCGGCTTTCATGTTTGGCCATCAGTATTGTTTCTTGAGATCCAAGTACATTTTGTCTGAACCCGGGTGAACAGAGTATTTGGTTTTGTGTGCTTCCTCCATGACAATATCTCTGAATCCTCCGGACTTTGGAATCCAGATCCGATCCATGAAACAGTAGACTCCGTCACCTCTGATCTCAAGTTTCTTTTCCATTCCTCTCAAGGATTCGGTCGACAGATTCTCGGGTTTGAGGGCTTCTGACCGGGCTTCTCGGATTTGCATGGGTAAGTTGGAATGGATGGTCATTGTCTGGTTCTTCACTTTTCGACTTGTACTCTCCTTTTGGCTAAGGGCATCTGCTACCACATTGGCCATGCCGGGATGGTAACGAATTTCGCACTCATAGTCGCTGAGTAGTTCTACCCATCGCCGTTGCCTCATGTTCAAGCCCTTCTGATCAAAGATGTGCTTTAGGCTCTTGTGGTCAGTGAAGATCGTACACTTGGTTCCATAGAGGTAATGTCTCCAAATCTTCAATGCAAAGACTACGGCTCCTAACTCCAAGTCATGCGTGGTATAGTTGACCTCGTGTGCCTTCAACTGTCTAGAGGCATAAGCAATTACCTTTCCTCTTTGCATAAGCACACAACCTAAGCCTTGATTAGACGCATCGCAGTAGACAACGAAGTCCTCTGTCCCTTTGGGTAGGGACAGAACAGGCGCGTTGCACAAGGCTTTCTTCAACGTCTGGAATGCGGTTTCTTGCTTATCACTCCAACAAAAGGGTACACCTTTCTGGGTTAGAGTGGTTAAGGGTTCGGCGATTCTGAAAAAGTTCTGGATAAATCTACGATAATAGCCGGCGAGACCCAAGAATTGCCGGATTTCTGTGGGTGTCTTCGGTGTCGACCAATTCTTTATCGCTTTTATCTTGGAAGGATCTACATGAATACCCTCCTCGCTTACAACGTGACTGAGGAAAGTTACCTTCCGAATCCAGAACTCACACTTGGAAAATTTCGCGTACAACTTCTCGGATCTAAGGGTTTCCAACACTATCCTCAAGTGCTGTTTGTGGTCTTCTTCGCTTCTGGAGTAGACAAGTATGACATCAATGAACACAATGACGAACTTGTCCAGATAAGGACGACACACCCGGTTCATTAGGTCCATGAACACTTCCAGTGCGTTGGTTAGACCGAAGGGCATCACTACGAATTCGTAGTGTCCATACCGAGTCCTGAAAGCTGTTTTGGACACATCACTCTCATGAAATCGTAGTTGATGGTACCCTGACCGAAGGTCTATCTTGTAGAAGTAACTGGCTCCCTGGAGTTGATCGAAGAGGTCATCTATTCGCGGAAGAGGATATCGGTTTTTGACGGTCAACTTGTTCAGCTCGCGATAATCGATACACATCCGAAAGGATCCATCTTTCTTCTTGACAAACAATACCAGAGCTCCCCAGGGTGAGGAACTCGGTCTAATGAATCCCTTACTGAGCAACTCATTGAGTTGACTGGATAACTCCTGCATTTCTGCTGGAGCTAAACGATACGGAGATTTAGCTACGGGAGTAGCTCTAGGAATTAGGTCAATACGGAACTCGACCTGACGCTCGGTAGGAATTCCTGGAAGTTCTTCGGGAAACACATTAGGAAAGTTACAGACTTCGGGAATGCTCGCGAGGTCTTTAACTTCATGTTTCTCGTTGATTACATGGGCTAAGAATGCAATGCACTCCTTTCGCATGAGCTTTTGAGCTTTGATGGAGGAAATGATACGAAGATTGGAACTGAGTTTATCGCCATAGATTACGAGAGTTTGATCCGAAGGAAGGTTGAGATGGATGGCTTTTTCGAAACAGAGGATATCAGCATGATTGGGACTCAACCAATCCATGCCAATGATGACATCAAAGCTCTTTATGGAAACCGACATGAGACCGATAGGAAATGAATGGTCATTCAGGGTAAGGGTACAACCTACGAATATCTCGTTAGCGCTTTCTTTCTCACCGTTAGCCATCTCGACGGTAAACTTTTCAGTTAAGGGTTGGGGATTATGTTTTAGGTTATTTTTGAACGAATGACTAACAAAGCTTCTTTCAGCACCCGAATCGAAAAGAGTACTAGCATATGAGTTGTCGAGAAGGAACGTACCCGAGACTACAGTGGGATCGGCGACTGCTTCCTCCCGTCCTATGGCTAGGACTCTCCCGGTATTATCAACTGTTGACTTCTTAGGGTAGTTCATTTTAAATTGCCCAACCTCTCCACAGTTATAGCAGGCTTGGCCAACGCCTGCTCCAGATGATTGATTGGCCAATTGGGCCGAAGCTTTACAGAATCGGACCGTGTGCCCCTTCTTACCACAATTGGTACATGATAGTTCTCGGCAGGGGACGGGGTTGTGGTGATATTTGCACTTGTCACACAAAGGAAGATTACCAGCATATCTGCTAGTAGGAGTTGGAGCTGTGGATCCCACAACAGAAGCAGCAACAACGGGGGTAGTAGCAGCATGGACTGCTACAGTCTGCTGTTTCTTGGAGGACCCTTGGGAAGATTGACCCTTCTTCTTCTTCTTCCAGAACTTTCTCTTCTCACCACTCCTCTTGGTCGGCTCAGGAGTGGTAGTGGTTTCCTCGACATCATCACTATGATCAATTAGGGTTTGGGCTAATAGTCTTGGCACTATCATAGGTATCTGGACATGCAGCTAAGACATTTCCCTTTGTTGGCTGGGTCAACCCCCAAATGAATCTTTCTATCCTTTTACTTTCAGGAGTGACTAATCCCGGGTAGAGAAGTGCGAGATCATCGAATCGGGAAGTGTATGCAGCAATATCGGAACCTTTCATCTTCAGGTTCCAGAGCTCGTGCTCTAGTTTCTGCATTTCACCACGGGGACAGTATTCGGCTATCAAGAGTTCTTTCATGGCTTCCCAGCCCATGGCATTGGCTATGGGTAAGGTCAGAGATTTGACTCGGCCATTCCACCAAATCAAGGCTTTATCAATGAAGGTACAAGCTGCGAACTTGACCTTATCAGATTCCGCACAGGCACATATTTCAAAGATGGATTTGATTTTCTCGAACCATCGGGATAAGGAAATGACACCTCCAGTGCCATCGAAGGATGTTGGTTTTGCATTCATGAAATCCTTATAGGAACCCTCCTTTCGGTTTCCCTGATTACTTTCTTGATCCTGAGTTTGAGTACCACCGGTGTTTAATTGGGACATAGCAGCTGCCACCGCGGCGGTAACAGCTGCCTGAAATACCACGGGGTCAATTTCAGGAGGAGGTGGTGGCGGAGGGTTGTTGGTCTTGGAGTTGGGTCTCTTTCTTGGAGGCATCTTGATCTAATAAGATCAAGAAAGAGAGAGGATGGTAAGTCCTCTGAATTGAATCAAGAGATATGACAGGTATATATATTCCGAATAAGCGATAAAGCAAGAAAGAGTTATCAAAGCAGGTAAACTATCGCTAACGGAATGATCAAGGATCTATACGTGAACAAGGATTTCTACAGAGGATTGGCTCGAGAAATATTCCCATAGTATTTCATGATTCGCTATGACACTGGCTCGATGTTTGTGGTATTAGGGTAAGTTTTAGGCATGCCGCATACCACAGTCACTCCCAAGCACATGTTGGCCGTGTGTCGAATGAATATAGTTGGCCAGGCTATATTGATCCTAGACACGACTACATAACTGCCCAGGTTTAACCGTAGTACACAACACCCATTTACCTATGTTCTGTTCTACTTATAGTTACGAATCTCGACGGTTCGGTATACTTGTATAATTTTGAAAATACTTATAGTTTGAAGATACTTTTAATTCAGAGCACTTAGGCCCTTTAGTGTTTATAGTTTTATACCATGTAAGGTTTGGTATACTTTATTCACTATAAACAAGGGCTCTGATACCAATCTGTCACACCCCGAAAACCGAAGACGGAAACATTTCCGGGGTTGACTCCACGTTGAGTATCAAATCCAATGCACATAGTAAGTAAAGTAAAGCAACCATTACATTACATATTGAAAAGTTTTACATTTGTTTTGAAAAGTAAAGTGTACATGTGATACATAGTATATTTATAAAGCAAAAGGAAACTGGTCTTCTGCGCACTCCATCTTTGGACAAAAGGATCTTCGGGTACCTGTTCTAACGCTGACCTGAGAACACAAGCGGTTTTGAAAATCAACATAACGTTGGTGAGTTCATAAGCGGTTTTGTTTTGTGAAAACGTATGGTTTCCTTTTCGTTTCTGAAAATGTTACACACACCAAGAAAATCCCATATTTTCTTAAAAGTGTTGGTTATTTGTTGTCAAGATGTAAGTAAAGTTGTACACTGAAACACGTTTACCCTTGTGAAAATGTACAGTTAGGTTATCTGGTTTGTTTTACTGTTCTGGTTATGTACAAGTGCGTTCCCAGGAAAGTCCCATACTTTCCTGAATGTGGGTTACCAAATGTAAAAGATGTGAAGTTATCCGTTTTGTTATACTTTTCTAGTTATGTTCAATGTTTCCCCAGGAAAGTCCCATACTTTCCTGAATGTTGGTTATCAATGTAAAAGATGTATTCTGTATAACATGGTTATGTACAATGTTCCCCAGGAAAGCCCCATGCTTTCCTGAATGTTGGTTACCAATGTGAAAGATGTATTCCATAAACCTGGTTTCTTGTGAAGTGTATTATGTTATTCATTATTACTATTAAGTAAATATATGTTATCCTAATTGCGAGTTCCATAACCATACGATAGACTAGATATGGCAATAAGTAGTCCACATCACCTTATGACTTTCGTCACCCTTGAACCATTTCGGTTCGGCTGTAGCTAGCAGCTAGGTGTGGGGTAGTCAACCCCGTATAGATCTATACACTCAAGTCACGCTCCCTATCCAAGAGATTCTGGTTACGGGTGCAGTCCTCTACTCGCGTATCTCTGTGGAGTGTTCGCCGAGGACGTGTCTCCAATCATACAGGACTAACAATTTACTAGTAATAATATGATAATCCTCCACTCGCCTATCTCTGTGGAGTGTTACCGAGGACAAAACAGTGTACAAGTTTTATGTTCAAAGGTTCTAATGTCATGCTTTTAGCTGATAAAATGTGGAAAACCATTTGTGAAATATATATAAAACATAACAGTTTAAAATCCATTTCACAAATATATGTTTACGTGATCTGCATGTTCAAACGGTTATTAGTTGTAACAATCAGTGTTAAAAGCATATAAAATGTGAAACACACACATGAAAACAAGTAATCCCTTGTACTTTGCTTGTGTTCCCCCTAAAAACAATGAAAAAGGGTAGGGGTATGAACTCACCAGACGAGGAAATGCGACGGTTTCGGACACTAAACGTTGGTTCAGGGCTTGATTACTCGTGATGTTCCTATGTAAAATGGAATAATATCCAAATACATCTAATTAGATTTACAATGACTAATTAGATGGAACATTATACTCCGATGAACTATAACACTTCAAAACGAGTGTTTGGAGTGACCCGGGTGACATCTACGGACGTGTAATGAAGCGAAGGACTTGGGATTTGAGTTTACTCCTCAAGAGTAAACTCCCTAATGAGTTTTCGGCCATATACCTCATACATACATGAGTTCACGGCCGTGAACTCATGTTTGGATGGTTTTGAGTGCTAAATGGCTTGAATGGACATGGGGATTGCTAGAATGGATTTTTCAAATGCCTTGGAATGGATTGTATGAACACATACACTAATTATGGGAGTTCATGGCTGTAAACTTGGATTTTACGGCCGTAAACTCTCCCAAGCTCATACCATGTTTATTTTGTGATACTCAGGACAATCACATGTGATTCTAGTTAATTTTCCAAGGCTTGGGGTGAATTTAGGGCATCAAATGACATATAATTAGGAGTTTACGGCCCTGGAGTATATGCTATGGCCTTAAACTCTCATATGTAAGGTTTTGTTATGTTTAAGGTCTCCAAACTATTTTTAGATGGTTCTAGGATTTACCGCAAGGCTATTGGTTAAGTTACAAGGCATTCTAACATGTAAAAGTGAGTTTACTCCCCATGTTTGAGGGGTTTACGGCCCAAGCACATACCTTGGCCGTAAACTCATGTTAATCCCTCAAAATCCAAGTTTAAGGTGTTCCAAGTCCGGGTTTGTAAGCCTCAAGGTCGTATCTAAGTCCCAATGATGATTTGGAAGGGTTAAAGTGCTCAAAAACCCCATTTTTATGTGTTTACGGCCCAAGCATACTATTTGGCTGTAAACACATGTTCTAGGTCCAAATGCACAAATTAAACATAGATTTGAAGGCTTAAGAGGTTGAATAACAAGTTAGGAAGGTTACCTCTATGATTTGGAGCCTTAAATCTTTGATTTTGAACCTTAATCTAGGAGGAGGAGAGAGGTTAGAGAGAGAGTAGTGAGATGAAGCAAAAGCTTCAAATGAAGGCTTAGAACACTTTAAATAGTGTTCGGGATTTGGACACGACGGAATTCTACCCGATACCGGCTTTAGACGAGGCTTTTGGTCGCACCCGGCGAAGTTGCCGTAACCCGATATGGTTGATTCTAGAAATGTTCCGATCACTAGAATGGGGTGTTAGAATGATTTCTAAATGCATTAGGACACCCATTAAGTCATTTTAAATAATTACAATTTAATGACTAAATTAAATGGCTAAATCGGAAACAAATTTGAAAACGACGATTGGTTGATCGAAATGGATTACGAAAAGAGTTACAAGCGATGATACGAAATTTCGGGTTGTTACAGGTTTTTACCCCCGTTCAATTGAAATCATGGACGAAATCCATGATTTTGATACAATAAATGTGGAGCTGGATGCGTACTTCAAAAAGAAACAAGTTTCCCAATGCAAAGACGAATTTCTGAATATTCTATGTGAAGAAGACGATTACAAGACAATATATGATTTTAAAAGCTGAAAATGATGCTGAAACTGGAAACGATGCTCAAACTAGAATCACTAAAGAAGAATCTGATGAAGATTATCTGGAAGTTAGTAACGAGAAAGATAGTGATGAGGAATTTGAGTATTCCGCCCACAATCCAAAGGTGAAATGGAACAAAATGAGACCAACGCTTGGTGAAAGGTATGAACCCCCACATGAACTGAAATTGTGTTTAACCAACTATATTGTTAGTAAGGGTTTTCAAATCCGTTTAAAAAAATGTGATAGTGTTAGACTAGTGGCAATATGTGACATCCCCATTTTCACGGCCAGAAAAAGACCGATTTTGTTTATGCTTTGTTTAAAAACCAGAGTAACAATTTAAATAAAAGTGTGCAGAATTTGTCCCAAAACAAAGTATGATAAAGATTTATCAAAAGCATTTCAGTAGAAATGTATTTCATTAAAAAGACTCGGGATGTCATGTTCGATACAAATCATAAGCATAAACAATACAACATAGGCCTTACTACATTATTCCGTATTTACAGGCCTAAAATCCATTAATCTCTCATCCCAAGACATCACATCTATGCTCATGCGCCACTACCTGTAATACAAGAAACTGAGTGGGTCAGGCTTGGGAGCCTGGTGAGCACATAGGGTTTTCACCCCACAATAAATAAGTTTATTAACTTTATCAAACCAAACAAACCCGATTACCCGTTCCCGTTATCCTCACTTTACGTTCCTAAGACATGTAACACAAGGGACCTAGTCTAAGGACTATCATCGGGATGGACACTACTGCTAAGGGGATTCCTCAACAATAAATGTCCTTAAGGCAACCATGTGGGGGATGGAGTACACCTGGTGAGCACACAGTTCAAATAAACACACAATTCAAATAAACACCTACAGGTTGCGAGCATGCTAGTGTTCCACTGGACTGTCTAGAATAGTCCGTGGTCGTCATCTATACTCCGCTAGATGACTGGATCATCAATAACATCTATAACGAGGCCTCTCATTATTTTATTTTGTCACACAGCAAGTATTACATCTACCCATGTTTTACCCAACACATTTTGTAGATATAAAATACATATACAGTTTAAATCATTGATAACATGTATAAAAATGTTTATCCAGCATAGATAGCAAGTATTCAGATAATATGCACACATAGCACGTAATTTATATAAAATACTTCATATGTATGTGTACGCTGAAAGTAACGATGCACTCACCTGAAAGGTGGTGACTCAGCACTCGGACAACACTTCGATACTCTCAAAACACTTTTCCTTCGATAAAACCTAGTACCAATACCACTAAGGTTTAGTCTAACGATAACTGCGACAAATTAATAGTCTGACTATTATTATTATTATTATATAAGCGTTAAATAGCACCCAATATAACTCATAATAATAGCCCAAATAATTATTTTAAGGACCTAATAACATTACTATAATTATTTGAAAGCTATATTAAAAATTGCGTAAGCGTAGCTCACTTACAACGAATTTTAAAGAAAACCGGGCTTTGCTCGGAGCAGCGTTTCCGAAACCGAAAGACCCTTTTTCTTGGGACTCCGGGAGCCTCGGGGCTTCCTTCGGGCGCTAGGGAGATTCCATAGGGTTTAGGAGTGTTTAGGACACTTAAAGAGAGAAATAAGTTAGAGAGAGAGTGAAGAAAGGTGTGAAAATGGAGGAACTCTCGACCCCCTTTTATAGCCCGCGAGGCCTTGGATTATGTTAGGCGTAGTCCTTGGCTACGCTGGGCGTAAGGCTCAGATAAGAGTGCCACCTCGGACCAGCTGTCTCGCACTCCGGAAGAAGATAAGGACCGAAGGTACGCTGGGCGTACCAACCTCGGACGCGGGGTGTAATAGCGAAGGCAACATGGCGCAAATCCGAAGCGGCTACTGATCTGCGATGGACGGTCTAGATCGCTACCACGTCAGCACTCCTCTTCATCAGCTTCGCAATTTTGGATCCAAACTTCAAAAATTCGTATCTTCCGCATACGAGCTCCGTTTTTGATGTTCTTTATATCCACGTGAAGGTGGGAACGTACTCCACAACTTTCGTTTTGACTCCGTCGGCTAATTTTGACTCTATTTTAAAAGTTATATTTTTAATTATACATTTATAATTAAATAATAAGCACATAAATACACATAATTTCACATAATACTTAAATATTTCATCTTTATTACTTCAAAAAGAGTTACAATAGTTGACCTAGACTATTACATTGTCAAAAATGCTTAGCCCCGAAACCCAGGCGTTACAATTCTCTCCCCCTTAGGATGATTCCGTCCCGGAATCATGCATCAACAAACAGATGTGGATAGTGACTCATCATGTCATCCTCTGTTTCCCAAGTGAGATTCGGCCCATTCGAATGTTTCCATCGGACTAGCACTAAGTCGACCATCTTGCGTCGTAACTTCTTAGTCTTACGGTCAATAATTGCCTCAGGCTCTTCGATCAGCCTCTTATTCTCATCCATCCTTAACTCTAAGATTGGAATTATGTCGGGAACTTCTCCTGTGAATTTCCTCAGATAACACACATGGAAGGTGTTATGAATACCATCGAGTTCTTCGGGCAATTCCAGCTTGTAAGTTTGGTTCCCAATCTTCTGAAGAAATTTGAACGGTCCAATAAACCTTGGACTCAACTTTCCTCGTTTCCCGAATCTTATAAGTCCCTTCCACGGTGAGACTTTAAGCGAAACCGAATCCCCAACTTCGAAGGTCATCGGTCGTCTTTTCTTGTCAGCATAGCTCTTCTGACGATCCTGAGCTGCTAACCTCCTTTCCCTAATTACCTTTAGTTTCTTAGTAGTTTCATGGACTATCTCGGGGCCCATAAACTGCTTCTCTCCGGCTTCAAGCCAACAAGACGGCGTACGACACTTGTGTCCACACAAGGCTTGATAAGGTGCCATCTTGATGCTCGAGTGAAAACTATTGTTATAGGAAAACTTTACCAGAGGTAAGTGCTCGTCCCAATTTTCTTGGAACTCAAGGGTACATGCTCTCAGCATATCTTCCAGTGTCTGAATCGTTCTTTCGCTCTGGCCATCAGTTTGCGGATGGTAAGCAGTACTCAAACACAACTTTGTACCCAACTCCTCTTGTAGACTCCTCCAAAACCTTGACGTGAAATGACTATCATGATCTGATATAATTGTAAGAGGAACACCGTGAAGTCTTACAATTTCCTTCACGTAAGCATTTGTGAGCTTATCCATAGACCACTTCTCGTTGGCTGCTATGAAGTGTGCACTCTTGGTGAAACGATCCACGACCACCCAAATCATGTCGTGACCGCTCTTTGTCCTGGGCAGTTTGGTCACAAAATCCATGGTGATGTCTTCCCATTTACCCATGGGTACAGGCAAAGGTTCCAAACTCCCATACGGTTTCTGATGTTGTGCCTTAACTCTCGCACATGTTACACACTCGGCCACATACTTCGCAACATTGAGCTTCATCGCCGGCCACCAGTAGTAGGGTTTTAAGTCCCTATACATTTTAGTGCTACCGGGATGAATTGAGTACATGGTCTTGTGTGCTTCTTCCATCAGAAGATCTCTTATTCCTCCCGTCTTAGGTACCCAAATCCGATCTTGGAATACCTTCAGTCCTTGACTGTTTGTACTGAACATTAACGTTTTGACCAAACATTCTTCTTTTCGGTCATTCTTCTCTAAATATTCTTCTTGGGCTTTCCTGATACTTCCCACAATCGTCGAGACGACTTCAATTCTCAACGCTCTTGGCATTTTCCTTTCAAGGTTGACTTCTGACTGAGAGCATCAGCGACAACATTTGCTTTACCGGGGTGGTAAAGTATCTCACAGTCGTAGTCCTTGAGTAACTCTAGCCAGCGTCGTTGCCTCATGTTCAATTCTTTCTGATTAAATAGATATTGGAGACTCTTATGATCATTGAAAAGCTTGCACTTCATGCTGTAGAGGTAATGTCTCCATATCTTTAGAGAAAATATTACCGTTGCCAACTCCAGGTCATGAGTGGGTTAGTTCTTTTCGTGCTCTTTCAATTGTCGAGATGCGTATGCTATCACCTTTTCTTTCTGGGTTAGAACACAACCCAACCCAACTCCAGATGCGTTACTGTAAACCACGAAGTCTTCAACTCCATCGGGTAGAGAAAGTATCGGTGCTTCACATAGCTTCTTCTTCAGTTTTCGAACGCTTCCTCATGCTTCTCATTCCACGTATATGTAGCTCCTTTATGGGTCAAAGCTGTCAATGGAGATGCTATCAAAGAAAAGCCTTGGATAAATCGTCGGTAATATCCGACTAATCCTAGAAAGCTTCGAATCTCCGTGGGACTCTTTGGACATTCCCACTTCATTACAGCTTCGATTTTTGCGGGGTCAACAATTATTCCTTCCTGGTTAACCACATGATCCAAGAATTGGGCTTCTCGGATCCAAAAATCACACTTGGAGAACTTAGCATAAAGCTTCTCCTTCTTTAACACTTCCAACACTTCTCGTAGATGCTTGCCATGCTCTTCTTGGATTTTCGAGTAGATCAGAATGTCATCGATGAACACTATCACGGATTTATCGAGGAATGGTTTACAAACCCTATTCATCAAATCCATGAATACTGATGGAGCATTGGTTAGTCCAAACGACATAACCAAGAACTCGTAGTGTCCATATCTCGTTCTGAATGCAGTCTTCTCAATATCCTGATCTCTCACTTTCAGCTGATGATATCCCGACCTAAGATCGATCTTTGAGAAGTAGCTTGAACCTTGCAGCTGATCGAATAGGTCGTCAATCCTCGACAATGGATACTTGTTCTTAATCGTTGCCTTGTTCAGCTCTCGGTAGTCTATACACATTCTCATACTTCCGTCCTTTCTCTTCACGAATAACACCGGAGCTCCCCAAGGTGATGAACTAGGTCGAATGAAACCGTTGTCCAATAGCTCCTGAAGTTGCATCATAAGCTCCTTCATCTCCATCGGTGCTAATCGGTAAGGTGCTTTTACTATCGGTGTCGTTCCTGGTAACAAGTCTATACAAAACTCCACTTGCCTATCAGGTGGTAATCCGGGAAGATCTTCGGGAAAGACTTCCGGATAATCACACACAACTGGTATATTATGCACCTCCTTCTTTTCTTTCTTAGCATCAATCATAAATGCCAAATATGATGCACATCCCTTGGATAAACATTTTCTGGCTTTCATCAGGGAGATGATTCTAGAATTCACTCTTCGTTTGTCCCCGTACACCATAAATGACTCCTTTCCAGGGGGATTTACCCTAACTATTTTCTTTCGGCATAATATCTCGGCATCGTTGGTGCTAAGCCAATCCATACCCAAAACGATGTCGAAACCATTTAACTCTATGGGTAATAGCTCTTCGTGGAATTCGTTTCCGTTTAGGTCGATGACTACGTTCTTAATACGATTACTAACAGGTAGGAACTTGCCACTGGTAACTTTTACAATCAGGGCATTATCAAGTTTTTCTATAGGTAATGCTAGTATTCCACCAAATTTACACGACACAAAGGAGTAGTTGGCTCTAGAATCAAATAGTATATTGGCAGGCAAACCATTTACAAGAAAGGTACCTAAAGCGACGTCTGCTGCCTCCTTTGCATCCTCAAGTGTCATCTGGAAGGCTCTCACCTTCGTCTTTGGTGAAATGTTGGGTCTTCCCGCATCTTTCTTCTTTGGGCAATACTTAGAAATATGCCCTTTTTCACGGCACTCGTAGCACACCCTCTTGTTGATGGTGCACTCATTGGCATAATGCCCCGTTTTCCCACACTTGTAGCAGGTTACTTCCTCGCTACATTTTCCCGAGTGCTTCTTCTTGCACTTCTCGCACCATTTCAATTCATTTTCGCCTCCCCCAAGCTTCTTTGAACCGAACTTGCTCTTCTTTTTGTTGGGTTTAGCAGACTCTTCAAATTTCCTCTTCTCGCCAACCTCAACTTTGCTGACAGCTCTTCCCTTAATCATATCCTCCACAGACTTGGCAGCCCAGATAGCTGCCTCCAGAGTATGTGCCTGACGCACTGGCACCACGTACTCCCATGGAAGTCCCTTTGCGTACTTATCGATTTTTGTCAGCTCATCCTGTGACAACCCGATATTTCGAGACAATGTAATGTAAAACCAATCAAATTTAGGTCAAAATATAACTTTCCTAAAATCTTATTTGGGTTAAATAAAGTAGTAGGAATCGTATCAAGGTTTTCGTACATATAAAGAACCCTAAAATCCGAGTTATAACGAAGAAGATGACCAACCGAAGATTCTCGGCAAAACCGGCAACACCGATTAAACGAAAAACGCGAAGTTTCAATACAATAGTTTTTAGCCTTAAGTATCTAAATGAAAGTTATAGATAACCTCAAACCGTGAGCGTACATAAAAAGAACGTCCAAATCTGACTTCGGATGAGGAAGTTATGATTTTTCCAAGATTCGGGTATAACAGTAGACAGCTAAAAAATCGAAATAGAGCTCGAGATACTTTTGACCGAAACAACCTAAATGAGAATCTAAGGTCTCAACATTAGTAGCGCAACGGCGAAAAGTCTGACGAAAACGGACACCGGATGAAGAAGTTATGGATTTTTAACGGACTTTTCGTGTCCCGGCCCGTTAAAAATAAATAATTAAAAATAAAGTCAAAATTTGCCGATGAAGTCTAAACGAGAGTTGTAGATAACATTTTCAGCTACGCGTGCATATAAAGAACGTCATAAACGGAGCTCGTATGCGAAAGTTACGGATTTTACAAGTTCGGGGTCCAAAATCCGAGGCTGTCAGGCCCCCACGACGTAGCACAGCTTGGCCGCGACCCGACAAGTGACTGAGGGCGTCCAATCAACGGAAGGGGATAAGGCTTTCTCCCCACGACGTGGCCAACCTTAGCCACGACGTGGCACACCAGAAATGCCCCTATAAATAGAACTCTTGGGGTGCCGGGTTTAGGTGCTCCATTCTTCCATCTCTCGTGCTGAAACTCTGCGGTTAAGCTCCCGAAGCCCTCCCGAAGCCCCGGTTTTCACCTTCAAGTCCCGAAGGAGGGTTTTGTGTTCCCGAGATTCCCGAGATTCCCGAGATTTTTCCCCCGCTTTCAACTCTTCCTGTCGAAGTTCTGCTCGATTCTTCTCTAGACTATTTCAAATCAACCACTTCAATCAAGTGAGTTCATACCCCTAATCAATATTTTAAATGATTTTGATTTTAAATGATTTAATGGGGGGGGGGGGGGGGAATACAAGTAGAATCAAACATGTTATTGAATCATTGATATGTATTTTATAATTATGTTTGTCATTTAACGGATTTCACATGCTACAAAATGTGATGCATGAAACGGTTTTACATCTTAAAATGTAACGCCTGTGTTTCCGGGCTTGCCATTTTTAGCAATGTAATAGTCTAGGTTAACCTTTGTAAGCCGTTTTGAAATAATAAGATTGTATTATTTGAGTATTGTTTGTTTTGTGCTTAATTGCTTAATTATGTGGTTTGATTAATTAAGAATAAAAAAATAAGCGTCAAAATTTAAGTGTAAAATAAACTTAATATCTTTGAATAATTTTGTAGTAGTTGAAACGTGGTTTCCGAATATATATAGAACGCCCAAATCTGACTTCGTATGAAGAAGTTATGATTTATCGAAGTTTCAGTTTAGCGGTGTGCAGCCTGAAATACTCGATTTGAGATCGAGCGGTTTTTAGCCGAAGCAATCTAAATGAGAATCAAAGATCTCATTGTTGGTATCGAAGCGATAAAAAGTTAGGCGAGAACGGACTTCAAATGAAGAAGTTATGAATTTATAACGAAGTTTTTCTGTCGCGGCCTATTAAAAATATATAATAAAAATAAATTCGAAATTAGCCGACGGAGTCTAAATGAAAGTTGTAGAGCGTAGTCTCACCTTCGCGTGGATATAAAGAACGTCGAAAACGGAGTTCGTATGAAGAAGATATGAATTTCTGAAGTTTATTTAATATTTTGTATTTAAATTTAATTGGAAATTCGGAAGCATTATCCGAAGGAGTCACCGATCTGATCCGAGGTACGCCCTGCGTACTCCGAAGGTGTCGACACTCGCAGCAAGTGGCTCGGATGACGCATGCAATGACGTTTTGGGCAGTACGCCCCGTGTAACGCAGTACGCCCCACGTACTCCGAGGCTCCAGCCTCTTATAAATAGGATGCGAGGGCAGCCGACCCAATTGCCAATTTCTTCTCTTCTCTCTCCCGTTTTGCATCGTTTTGCGTGCCAGAAATATCCCGAAGCCCCGGTATTATTCTCGAGCCCCGAGGCAAGTCCCGAGATCCCGAAGATCCCGAGAAGTGCGGTTCCCGAGCCAAAGCTCTGTCCGCGAGAAGTTCGATTTTTGTGAAGATCTTCTAGATCTGCTGAGGATTTCTACTTCTGCAAGTCGTAGTGCTGTCCGATCATCTTCTGATCAAGTGAGTGTATACTACCTTTCATAAACACGATAATAATACAAGTTTGGTTTGAGTGTATTAAGTATATTGTTGTTTATAAGTGTGAGTGTGTAGTTAGCTTCTTCCAAATACAATAATATGAAGTATTTTAAATAAAATACGTGCTATGTGTATATATTTGGTTGTGTTATGTGTGAACGTGTATTCACTCTCTTCTATCTCATAGATATGATTTATTCTCTATGAGATATGTGCTATGTGTATGTGTGCCTCATCTGTTATGTGGATTACGTGTTGATTAAAAGCGTGCTATACAGGTTTTCAAAACTATGTATAAAAATGTATATTTTATCTACTAATATGTTGGGTAGAACATGGGTAGATAGTTGGTGTGTAATAAACAGATGAGAGGCCTCGCTGTTGTTTGATTTAGTCATCTAGCGAAGTTTAGATGACGACCACTGGCTATTCTAGACAGTCTTGTGGAAACATTAGCAGGTTCGCCACCTGTAGGTGTTAATGAACTTGGGTGTTCATTTGCTGTACTCCATCCCCCTCATGGTTGCCTTATTTGACTTATATTGCTGAGGTACCCCCGAAACATGTGTTGTCGCCCCGATGAAATATTCTTAGACTAGGTCCCTTGTGTTAGTTGTTTTAGGGACATAAAGTGAGAATAATGGGAATGGGTAATTGGGTTATTGTTGGTTGGTGAAAAAAATTAAATATGATTATTTATTGTGGGTTGAAAACCCTATATGCTCACCAGGCTCCCAAGCCTGACCCACTCAGTTTTAATTGTATTACAGGAAGTGGCGCGAGGGCATGAGATGGATGAACCATCAGTTGTTTTGATTACAAGTCTGCATATGTTTATATTTGTTGAATGACTTGTAATGTATTTCGTTTATGCTTATTGGTCTGTTTCGGAACATGACACCCCGACTTTTGATTATAATGAAAATACATTTCTTTTATGAAATGCTTTGGTAAACATTGTTTTATCATGTTTTGTTTTTGGGAACAAATTCCGCAACTCTTTCAAATCAAAAGGATTTACTCTGAAAATATTTTAAAAGCATAAATGAAAATCGGTCTTTTCTGGCCGAGATTTTGGGGATGTCACATAAAAACACATTGTTACCAAATGTTTTACCTTTGAAATGTTTATTAAAATGACATCAAGTCATTGTTAATTATTGTTCAAAACCCATAAGAGGTCTTACAAAACGATTTTTACATTCTTGAACTAAACTATGTATATACACTTATATTCTTATATATGTATTGAATTTATAGTTTACATCTTTCATTTAGTTTCCCACACCCTTGAGTAGTAAGAGTGTATAAACCTACATGATCATCCAGTTATATTACAGTAGATTATCATAGGGATAATTTGAAGATATCAAACATTACTTCTATTACAAGGAATCACACAAGAGTCAGTTCATTCATGAGTCTATACTAGTACATTACCTGATACATGAGTATTTACAGATGTTTACCTGATACATGAATATGTTTACATATACTTACCTGTAACATGGACACACATACATGAATGCCATACAGGAACACTTTTACATAGGTGCATTATCCTGTATTCACTTACCTGGATACTTGTACTTAGAACTAAGAGGATAATTTATTAGTACTTTCTGTGTAAATTATCTTTCCTATCCCGGTTTAATGGGATATCTAGGCGGGACTTACCATTCCGAACCCCACTGATTAGCACCAGTGGTCAATGACCATCTTCGGAGGTCTAAGGTTACTACTTATATTAGGAAGATCGATTTGGGACTAACCCTTCCACCCACCTGCTGCTGCTACAGAGGACAATTAGACAATCTTTGGATGTTCATTAGGTTATACATTTTGCTTAATGCGATGCTGTGTTGGTCCTAGTACCCAGTAACAACACTTACAGTAGTACATTTTCCTGTTTACTTTATTTTGTGATACATTCACATAAACGATGAGTTAGACTAAGCACTTTTAGTACTAGTCAATACAAAGGAAAAACTATCATTTTACAAACAGAACATTCGGGTCTTGGTAGAAGACTACACTTCATACGTACAGAACATTCGGGTCTTGGTAGAAGACTACACTTCATACGTACAGAACATTCGGGTCTTGGTAGAAGACTACATTTCATACTTATAGAAAATAAGGGTTTTTCTAGGGATTTCATACTTACCTCAACATTTTCATTTAAAGGTTTACATGGCCTTCATAACAGATTTTCACAAACAAGGCAATGACACTATTATACTTATGAATTCACCAACTTTAAAGCTGATACTCGCTTTCAAAATAACTTGTATTCTCAGGTCATCAGTAGACAGGTACGGAGGCCAGGTTTTGAGAAGACGGAGCAGACAAGTCTCGTCTTTTATTTTGATTGTATATTTTTGGTGTCTTATTACAATGAAAGAACACACATGTATTAAACTTTACTTATAATGCAATGGATGATGTTTTTGCTTGTTTATTATATTACACTGTTGTGATACTGTACATGACGTCCTCCACCCCTGAACGTTTCCGCCGTTCGTGGTTTTGGGGTGTGACAGATTGGTATCAGAGCATTGTTTATAGTGAATTGAGTATATCAACCCATAAAAGATATACTAACTATAAATACAATGGGATTAAAAATATTCTGACTTAGAGTTTATACTTCTAAATAATAAAATATTTAAGTAAGTATACATGCCTGCATTCGTACTAAAATCGGTGTCACAACGACAAGAACAAAAGTATTACGATTGTTGAATATCACAAGTAAGCTTGGGGATGTATAGTCAGTCTTGGGAGTGGCATAGCCTGATCAACTATGCTGGTCCGAGGAGTGATTAGCATATGCCCAAGAATGGTTGTGATATGGCAACAAGTCTAAAAACTTACCAACATTTCCACAATGAGAACATTATAACAGAACCTAAGTCTAAAATACCATAGGGGTGTTTTGGGTTACCATAATTACTTACTTGAGAACTAAAAAGAATCTTCATTTCTAAGTTGATAGTTGCTAAGTGGATACACTAAGGCTATATGTAACTAGGATGTTATAGACTTAGAATCGGTGAAATTTTTGCTTTACCCCTATTCCTTGTGAATTTGGAGTTAAGGTCACTTATTCAAAAGCCTATCCTGTGTTGATTACATATGACTGGTATGCACTTTACAAATAGCGATGTAACTAATGAAGATATTCTAATAATTATCTAGATAGTTCATCTAATAATTATTTCCTTACCCCAATTCTCGCGTAGATAACATGGCTGGACTCCATCCCCATGGCAACCTGTACTTTCCGAACGAAGTCATTGCTGGATGGGTTGGAGAGGGACCAGAGAATGATCATCCAATCCCTTTGAATGATCACCACGCTGAAGACCTTGCGGATGATGATAACTCCGAACCCGAGGTTGAGAACCTACCCCCGGTAGCTCCATTTCCAAATCCTAACCCTCGTCCGACTTTTCATGGCCCGACGCCTCCTTGGGTAGAACGCATGGAAACATGGAGCGAAGAGCAAGATTAACCTATTCTGTTTAATGGAGACTGAAGCTTCTACAACGTAAACGAAGGGAGCTCAACAGATAGAGTTCTACCGATCCTGATCCGTAGAGTTGCCCGAAACGAAATTCAGAGCAGGACGGCTCTCCAGCGTATCGAAGAGGTTAATACCAATGCAAGAATGCATACCACTTGCACCAATCGCCTTGATCACAAGTGAGAGATCTGAGAGAAACCATGAGACCCTGCTGCAAGCACTAGATGAAACCTGAACCGAAGTCATAAGAGCTCCAAGTATGCCAAAGGGTGTACGAGAGATACCTACTTGATATGGAACGTCAACTAAACTGAACTAAGGGTTCACCATAGGGGTGACCGTCGCCAGTAGGAGATACCTTACTTACTTCTTTGTTTTAAAGAACCGTGTTCCTATCTATGTTCTGTGTAGTACTTTCTATGTGACTAACTTGTATTGTAAGTACTTTTAGTTAAGTCTTTATGCTGTCAAAGACTTTTCTACTCTGAATATGATGTAAGACCTACAACAAGGTCAATTTCCCCAAACCAATTAAATCTTAAACATCAATGATATCGACAGTCGTCTAACTTCCGTGTTAATCTTTGTTCAAATGCTTTCATTGGAGTCTATCTGAAACCCCATCTAGTCAAGCTATTGGACTATGGTAATTTAACTCCGGAATCATTTCCAAGTCTCTCTCAAAGGTTGGATCATGTTATCCACCAACCAATAATACCCTGGTCTGGACGATAAGCATTTTGAGACCATTCTACAAACATACTTCTACTCTGTACTAAGACTGCATCATAGGGATGTAGGTCAAACCATCATGGACATACTTCTATTCCGTACTGGGACTGCATCATAGGGATGTAGGTCAAACCTTCGAGAACATACTTCTATTCTTTACATGAATGATCGAACTACGTCTAGGTTCAACCATACTCGCTCACAAATTCATTTTTCTTTTCGTGTAACATAATCATGTCGTCGAAGAAAAACGATCAACCCATCAACCAAACACCAACTCTTCAGATTGATGCAGCTACTTTTCAAGCTGCAGTCTCGGCTGCCGTGTCAGCTGTTCTGACCCACCTTAATGCTAACAACGCGAATGTTAGCGGGATTGTTAACAATAATTCCAATACAAGTAACGATCAAGTACCTCAACGAACAACAAACTACCACGACACCCCGAATCCCAAGCCCAAGAATAACAAACGAAAGTTCTGGGCTAAGGCTAAAGGCAAATCACCCCAAGGGGCAAGCAAAAGACAACAACCTGCGGCAACCTTCGCCGCCACAACATATGTACCTCCTACTACTATCCCTTCTAGTATCCCAGTTATCCCTAACCCGGACAGACAGTATGCTGGCAATCTCCCAAAGTGCAACAAATGTAACTATCACCATCATGGACCTTGTCGGAAAATGCAGTGCTTAAACTGCAATAAAAAGGGACACACCGTCCACTACTGCAAGAATTAGATCCAACACATTACTTCAACCACCAATGTCGAAATCTCTCGAATATGCCATCTATGTGGCGTAATGGGACACTTCAAGAGGGACTGTCCAACAGAGGAGAATGACGGTGAATCCGGAGGAGTTTGACCTCATAATGGAAAGAGGCAACGAAGGACCCTACTATAGTATAGGTTCACTTCCAATCGTCAGTATTATGTATGTTTTTAAAACATGTTTAAAACTAGTGCAACTCAAGTCTTATCTTTTGCGAGATCCCGTCAGTTAAGGGACCCTCGTGCTGCGTATACATGCCTTTTATAGTATACTTTGTTCGCATCAGTATTCCTGTAGTTACTCTAAAGTACTGTAACTCTGTTAAAAAGTTGCACTGTTGTGTTTTGTCTGTAACGCCTTTATGATCGAATCTAGTGCCTTTATTGCCAAGTGATTCCGATTTCATCATACGAGCAGAGTCTATTTGATCCTCACAATACCAATTTCGTGTGTAAATCTCTTTCTTCGAAATCATCTTTCTAACGAAACTATCACTTCAGAACTCCGAAGTACTCATGCGTAGAGTACCTCATGTTTCTTACCCTTTCCAAAGAAACCTCAGCAAACCTTGCCGAAGTACCACTCGTGCAGTACATCAAAGTTCAATCCAAAGACCCACAGTTTCAATCTTAATTATATACGACTCGTATACCCAAGACGGTGATTGATGAACCAGGTATGAGTTCTACTATGAACTTCAGGACGGACACAGCCCAAGACTGTGAGTGATCGTGCTTCCGTCTGAAGAAACTTAGAAATACCTATCCTTTTTCCTTAATTCAGGAGTAATCATACTTTCTTTTAGATCTTCATGACACCTAATCAACCACAAGGTTTTGACGTCTTAATCAATATGATTTGGTTAAGTCTACATCGAGCCGACATCAGGTGCTTTGATAAAGTAGTTAATCTTAATCTCCCTATCAAAGAACCCCTTGTTATTTACGGAGACAAATCAAGTACGAACCTTCACATCATTTCGTGTATTTAAGCTCAAAAGCGCTTACGAAGGAAATATCACACATTCCTTTCACACATTGTCAATACGAGCCAAGAAGCGAAGGACATTCAGAACATCCCAAAAGTACGCGACTTTCCCAACACCTTTCCAGAAGAACTACCGGGATTACCACCACAACGTCAATTCGAATTCAGAATTGACTTAGTTCCAGGGGCTACCCCAGTAGCCAAATCACCTTATCATCTAGCTCTAACTGAGATGCAAGAACTTCCTAGCGAGCTTAACAAACTCCTCAGAAGGGGATTCTTTAGGCCAAGTTTCTCACTTTGAGGAGCACCGGACTTGTCTGTAAACAAGAAAGAGCATTCCAAACGCTAAAGTAAGCCTGATGCATCGCACCGATATTATCCCTCCCAAAAGGGATAGAATATTTCGTGGTGTAATGCAATGCATCCAACCAAGGGCTTGTTTGTATTCTTAAGCAAGAGGAAAGGTCATTGCCGATACCTCAAGACATCTTAAGACACAAGAAGTTAACTATTCAACACGTGATCTTGAGTCATGAGCAGCGGTAATTGCTCTGAAGATCTGGAGACAATACTTGTAGGGCATACTCTCACAAACCACAAAACATTCAACATACATTCGACCAAGAAGGGTTATCATACCAGCGAAGTCAAACGAAAGAAGCAAAGTCGTATCCCGATAGTGAAAGGTTCGCTGGAATGCCAAGCGAGAACCTGAGTTCACTTAAGAACACGAGAAGCAAATAAAACTTCTATCCGTAACATAATTATTAAGTCTTTCTTAAACTCTAATTTCGGGACTAAATTCCCTCTAACGGGGGGATGATGTGACAACCCGATATTTCGAGACAATGTAATGTAAAACCAATCAAATTTAGGTCAAAATATAACTTTCCTAAAATCTTATTTGGGTTAAATAAAGTAGTAGGAATCGTATCAAGGTTTTCGTACATATAAAGAACCCTAAAATCCGAGTTATAACGAAGAAGTTATGACCAACCGAAGATTCTCGGCAAAACCGGCAACACCGATTAAACGAAAAACGTGAAGTTTCAATACAATAGTTTTTAGCCTTAAGTATCTAAATGAAAGTTATAGATAACCTCAAACCGTGAGCGTACATAAAAAGAACGTCCAAATCTGACTTCGGATGAGGAAGTTATGATTTTTCCAAGATTCGGGTATAGCAGTAGACAGCTAAAAAATCGAAATAGAGCTCGAGATACTTTTGACCGAAACAACCTAAATGAGAATCTAAGGTCTCAACATTAGTAGCGCAACGGCGAAAAGTCTGACGAAAACGGACACCGGATGAAGAAGTTATGGATTTTTAACGGACTTTTCGTGTCCCGGCCTGTTAAAAATAAATAATTAAAAATAAAGTCAAAATTTGCCGATGAAGTCTAAACGAGAGTTGTAGATAACATTTTCAGCTACGCGTGCATATAAAGAACGTCGAAAACGGAGCTCGTATGCGAAAGTTACGGATTTTACAAGTTCGGGGTCCAAAATCCGAGGCTGTTAGGCCCCCACGACGTGGCACAGCTTGGCCGCGACCCGACAAGTGACTGAGGGCGTCCAATCAACGGAAGGGGATAAGGCTTTCTCCCCACGACGTGGCCAACCTTAGCCACGACGTGGCACACCAGAAATGCCCCTATAAATAGAACTCTTGGGGTGCCGGGTTTAGGTGCTCCATTCTTCCATCTCTCGTGCTGAAACTCTGCGGTTAAGCTCCCGAAGCCCTCCCGAAGCCCCGGTTTTCACCTTCAAGTCCCGAAGGAGGGTTTTGTGTTCCCGAGATTCCCGAGATTCCCGAGATTTTTCCCCCGCTTTCAACTCTTCCTGTCGAAGTTCTGCTCGATTCTTCTCTAGACTATTTCAAATCAACCACTTCAATCAAGTGAGTTCATACCCCTAATCAATATTTTAAATGATTTTAAATGCTTTAATGGGGGGGGGGGGGAATACAAGTAGAAACAAACATGTTATTGAATCATTGATATGTATTTTATAATTATGTTTGTCATTTAACGGATTTCACATGCTACAAAATGTGATGCATGAAATGGTTTTACATCTTAAAAACACATTGTTACCAAATGTTTTACCTTTGAAATGTTTATTAAAATGACATCAAGTCATTGTTAATTATTGTTCAAAACCCATAAGAGGTCTTACAAAACCATTTTTACATTCTTAAACTAAACTATGCATATACACTTATATTCTTATATATGTATTGAGTTTATAGTTTACATCTTTCATTTAGTTTCCCACACCCTTGAGTAGTAAGAATGTATAAACCTACATGATCATCCAGTTATATTACAGTAGATTATCATAGGGATAATTTGAAGATATCAAACATTACTTCTATTACAAGGAATCACACAAGAGTCAGTTCATTCATGAGTCTATACTAGTACATTACCTGATACATGAGTATTTACATATGTTTACCTGATACATGAATATGTTTACATATACTTACCTGTTACATGGACACACATACATGAATGCCATACAGGAACACTTTTACATAGGTGCATTATCCTGTATTCACTTACCTGGATACTTGTACTTAGAACTAAGAGGATAATTTATTAGTAGTTTTTGTGTAAATTATCTTTCCTATCCCGGTTCAATGGGATATCTAGGCGGGACTTACCATTCCGAACCCCACTGATTAGCACCAGTGGTCAATGACCATCTTCGGAGGTCTAAGGTTACTACTTATATTAGGAAGATCGATTTGGGACTAACCCTTCCACCCACCTGCTGCTGCTACAGAGGACAATTGGACAATCTTTGGATGTTCATTAGGTTATACATTTTGCTTAATGCGATGTTGTGTTGGTCCTAGTACCCAGTGACAACACTTACAATAGTACATTTTCCTGTTTACTTTATTTTGTGATACATTCACATAAACGATGAGTTAGACTAAGCACTTTTAGTACTAGTCAATACAAAGGAAAAACTATCATTTTACAAACAGAACATTCAGGTCTTGGTAGAAGACTACACTTCATACGTACAGAACATTCAGGTCTTGGTAGAAGACTACATTTCATACTTATAGAAAATAAGGGTTTTTCTAAGGATTTCATACTTACCTCAACATTTTCATTTAAAGGTTTACATGGCCTTCATAACAGATTTTCACAAACAAGGCAATGAAACTATTATACTTATGAATTCACCAGCTTTAAAGCTGATACTCACTTTCAAAATAACTTGTATTCTCAGGTCATCAGTAGACAGGTACGGAGGCCAGGTTTTGAGAAGACGGAGCACACAAGTCTCGTCTTTTATTTTGATTGTATATTTTTGGTGTCTTATTACAATGAAAGAACACACATGTATTAAACTTTACTTATAATGCAATGGATGATGTTGTTGCTTGTTTATTATATTACATTGTTGTGATACTGTACATGACGTCCTCCACCCCTGAATGTTTCCGCCGTTCGTGGTTTTGGGGTGTGACACATCCGAAATAGGATGCAAGGAAAACTCCATCTTTTCGGTGAAGTTGTTCGTGTATTCATCGATTGACATGCTTCCATTCTTCAAGGTTAGAAACTGGTTCTCTAGCTCGAGCAGGTTTTGAGCTGAGCAGTACTTTCGTTTGAATTGCACCAGAAATTCTGCCCATGTCAGTTGCAGGGGCTCATTGGGGGCTTAAAGTCTTCCCCAAGGTATTCCTCCAACGTACGGCGCCTCCTCGAAATTGACGCACTGCAATTGTGGTCTGTAGTTTTCCTCTGCAACTGCACGTCATGAAAGCTAACTCCATCTCCGAGATCCAATCCATGACCCCGATCGAATCTTCCTTTCCCGTGAAAGTCGATGGCTTGCAAGTCATAAAATCCTTGTACTTGCATCCATTCCTATCGACTCTGTCATCTTGGTTGTTTTGTTGAGCTATCAGTGGGTTGACTTGACCAACGGTTCCACTATAGTTCCCCTCCTCAGTCTGCCCTTCGTTCAACTCAGGCTGTTTGATCTGTATGGTTGCTTCCTCTCGATTTTGTTGGAGCAAACGTCTGGTTTCCTCCATTTGACGATACAACATCGCCTGGATCATCGCTTGCACTCCGACCATCGTTATTGGCTCAACAGCGGCTTCCACAACCGGTATTTGCTCAATCACTAGGGTTTGGTTTCTGTTCCCATTTGCATTCATGTTTCCGCTACGGGTCCTTGCCATCTTTATCTATGCACCGAATAAGGTGAATTTATATCTTTATTTAGGATTGATGTTCAAATCATCCTTATCTCTCCGAAACATTTACATGCTAGTTTTAATATCGTAGTCGTACGTTTAGAATCCTAAACACATAAGGTTTCCAGATCCGGTCGGCAACAGACCATAGATCTAAACAAATAACATCATATCATACACAAAGCATTTAGCACATAAAAGCATTTTAGGTATAATTCCTAAAATAAGCTAGTGCTCACACCTCACAATCATTACTTAGCATTCTAAGTTTAAGTCTAGAAATCCTACAAATTCCTAGTTCGCCTAAACTAATGCTCTGACACCAACTGTGACATCCCCATTTTCACGGCCAGAAAAAGACCGATTTTGTTTATGCTTTGTTTAAATATCAGAGTAACAATTTAAATAAAAGTGTGTGGAATTTGTCCCAAAACAAAATATGATAAAGATTTATCAAAAGCATTTCCGTAGAAATGTATTTCATTAAAAAGACTCGGGATGTCATGTTCGATACAGATCATAAGCATAAACAATACAACATAGGCCTTACTACATTATTCCGTATTTACAGGCCTAAAATCCATTAATATCTCATCGCAAGACATCACATTTATGCTTATGCGCCACTACCTGTAATACAAGAAACTAAGTGGGTCAGGCTTGGGAGCCTGGTGAGCACATAGAGTTTTCAACCCACAATAAATAAGTTTATTAACTTTATCAAACCAAACAAACCCGATTACCCGTTCCCGTTATCCTCACTTTACGTCCCTAAGACATCTAACACAAGGGACCTAGTTTAAGGACTATCATCGTGATGGACACTACTGCTAATGGGATTCCTCAGCAATAAATGTCCTTAAGGCAACCATGTGGGGGATGGAGTACACCTGGTGAGCACATAGTTCAAATAAACACCTACAGGTTGCGAGCTTGCTAGTGTTCCACTGGACTGTCTAGAATAGTCCGTGGTCGTCATCTATACTCCGCTAGATGACTGGATCATCAATAACATCTATAACGAGGCCTCTCATTATTTTATTTTGTCACACAGCAACTATTACATCTACCCATGTTTTACCCAACACATTTTGTAGATATAAAATACATATACAGTTTAAATTATTGAAAACATGTATAAATGTTCATCCAACATAGATAGCAAGTATTCAGATAATATGCACACATAGAACATAATTTATATAAAATACTTCATATCTATGTGTAAGCTGAAAGTAACTATGCACTCACCTGAAAGGTGGTAACTCAGCACTTGGACAGCGCTTCGATACTCTCAAAACAATTTTCCTTCGATAAAACCTAGTACCAATACCACTAGGGTTTAGTCTAACGATAACCGCGACAAATTAATAGTCTGACTATTATTATTATTATTATTATTATTATTATTATTATTATATAAGCGTTAAATAACATTCAATATAACTCATAATAGTAGCCCAAATAATTATTTTAAGGACCTAATAACATTACTATAATTATTTGAAAGCTATATTAAAAATTGCGTAAGCGTAGCTCACTTACAACGGATATTAAAGAAAACCGGGCTTTGCTCGGAGCAGCGTTTCCGAAACCGAAAGACCCTTTTTCTTGGGACTCCGGGAGCCTCGGGGCTTCCTTCGGGTGCTAGGGAGGTTCCCTAGGGTTTAGGAGTGTTTAGGACACTTAAAGAGAGAAAGAAGTTAGAGAGAGAGTGAAGAAAGGTGTGAAAATAGAGGAACTCTCGGCCCCCTTTTATAGCCTGCGAGGCCTCGGATTACACTGGGCGTAGTCCTTGGCTATGCTGGGCGTAAGGCTCGGATAAGAGTGCCACCTCGGACCAGTTGTCTCGCACTCCGGAAGAAGATAAGGACCGAAGGTACGCGGGGCGTAATAGCGAAGGCTACGTGGCGCAAATCCGAAGCGGCTACTGATCTACGATGGACGGTCTAGATCGCTGCCGTGTCAGCGCTCCACTTCATTAGCTTCGCAATTTTGGATCCAAACTTCAAAAATTCGTATCTTCCGCATACGAGCTCCGTTTTTACGTTCTTTATATCCACGCGAAGGTGGGAACGTACTCCACAACTTTCGTTTAGACCCCGTCGGCAAATTTTGACTCTATTTTAAAAGTTATATTATTAATTATACATTTATAATTAAATAATAAGCACATAAATACACATAATTTCACATAATACTCAAATATTTCATCTTTATTACTTCAAAAAGAGTTACAATAGTTGACCTAGACCATTACATTGTCAAAAATGCTTATCCCCAAAACTCGGGCGTTACATAGTGTGTGGAAGTGATCTAGAGAAGTGTCCATTTGTGGTTAGGGCTTCTTGGATGAGTACTGAAAGGTCTTTCCAGGTCAAAAAGATAATGAACATTCATAAATGTGTTAGGAATTTTAACAATTCAAGGCTCGTGGATCCTACCTGGTTAGCTAGGAAATTTGTGAAGGAGTTGATTAGGAAACCTAATTTAAAATGCAAGGAGATACAGGTAATTATACAAAGTAAATTTCATTGCAAAATTTCATGGTTAAAGTGTTATAAATCAAGGATAAGGGCACTGTCAGTAATTCATGGGAAATTGAGTGACCACTACGCAAGAGTTTGGGATTATGGGCATGAGCTATTGAGATTTAATCTAGACAACACAGTTAGGATTACAATTATTGTAAACCCTGATAGTACCACAACATTTCATAGATTCTACATTTGCTATAAAGCAATAAGAGAGGGGTGGAAAAAGGGATGTCGTAGGGTAATAGGATTGGATGGTTCTTTTTTGTAGGGATAGTGTAAGGGTGAGCTGTTAACTGCAATAGGTAGGGATGTCAACAATCAGGTGTATCCTATAGCGTTGGTAGTTGTTGATGTAGAGAACAAGAACAACTGGAAATGGTTCCTGGATTTGGTTAATGATGATCTTGGATTGCAGGGTGGAAAGGGTGTGTGTGTAATCAGTGACCAACACACAGTAAAGTAACTATCTCTTTATTTTTCATTATTTACAATAGTGTATGGTGTTGCTAATTAACTTTTCTTTTTCATGATGTAACGCCCGAGTTTCGGGGCTAATTTCAGAAAAGTTTATAGTGGATTGGAGTTACAATAGTTGACCTTTTCTACCATATGTTGAGCACATGCAATGTGCCAGGCATATCTATGCCAATTTTAGAAAGAGTTACAATAGTTGACCTTTTCTACCATATGTTGAGCACATGCAATGTGCCAGGCATATCTATGCCAATTTTAGAAAGAGTTACAATAGTTGACCTTTTCTACCATATGTTGAGCACATGCAATGTGCCAGGCATATCTATGCCAATTTCAGAAAAGTTTATAGTGGATTGGAGTTCAGAAACATGTTTTGGGATGCTGCAAAATCTACCACAGAAGGATATTTCAATTTTAATATGGAAATGATAAGGGCAATAAGTTCTGCTTCCTATGATCATCTCATGGCAAGGGAACCAACTTCATGGTGCAGGGCATATTTCTCTACTGGCTTGGCTTGTGAGGCTGTAGAGAATGAGATTGCTAAGTTTTTCAATGCAATCATTGTAGATGCAAGAAAGAAACCTCTACTGACTATGCTTGAAGATATT